>NC_140319.1:1811748-6611748 GCF_964211825.1 Aythya ferina | reverse complement strand
AAGTATGATTGCTGCTACAGAACTGAATGACACCCAAAATCTTTGACATTCTAGCTCTTGCAATCAAGTATCTTGTGAGCAGGATAGAAAGGAAGGGCAGAAGAGCAGGGCCACTGCACTTCTCCTTCATTTGCTTATAAAACACAGGGTTTGAAAGAGTAATTGCTTGGCAGCTGCACTGGGTAAGTAACACAGCATCAGCATTGGTGCATGGTTTGGGGGCTTGCTGCTGCTGGCTGGGGTCTCAAATCCATCTCCTTTAGCACCCCGTCCTCCCTTCTGTTCTCTGCCGTTGGCCAGAAGTTGCTTTGCAAAGCAAACATCCCTTACTCCTAAACATCACCACTTGTGATTTGTCTGGGCTTTTGAGGGAAGAAAAAAGCATCTTGGGTCTCACCGCAGAGGGCAGGAGGCCTGAGCCCCTAGGAGACCTCCACAGGGTAACCAGCGCTGAAGGCTGTGGCTCGCCGCGTGCGCTGCCCCTCTCCAAGGGGAAAGGCTCGCTGAGCTACAGCAGCTGCTAGCGGATTTTTGACAGGCTTAGTCCCCCAATTTCCAAATGTGGCTTCTGCGATTTCAGTCTGCTGCGGGATGAAGAGGAATGACCCAGTGCACTTACGGTTTATTGTGGTGGAGACACCAACATAACTGGGCATCTCCATGCAACTGAATGCACTCACTGATGTGATAAAATTGTTTGTTTCACTTCGTTTTTCAGTTTTGTAATGAAACACGTCTTTATCAGTGGTCTAGCTTAATAAATGGAGTATAAAGTTTTGCTGGAATTTTTTTGGAAGATAATTCATGGCATGCTTTCTAAAACCAACACCATGCACCTCTAGTCTAACAACATAGTTTGCTGTGTCTTGACAAAATGCAGTGGTATGGAAGCTTTATCTTTCAACTTATATTGCTAATGCAGTAAAATTACATTGATACCTAGTTTTATTCCATTTTCAACTTTGGAGACCATGAATCAAAATTGCTGCTTTAGAAAATCATAACTGGGTAACACTTCCAGACACACACACACACAAACACACACGAAAAGAAAGAGAGCACTAACTTCAAAAGGAAATAAAACATTCTGTTTTAAAAGTTTGTTGTTGTTGATAGATATTTGTCAAACTAATGCCAACTTGACTTGTATTTCTCTGCTCTTTAATCAGAAGCTTTGTTTGCTTTTCTCCTGCTTCTAATCTCTCTTACCAAGCAAAATTCTTTTCTAAACTTTATTGCTATTTTAGGCAAAACAACTGGACAAATCAAATTGTGTTGTGGTTTTTGTTCTATTGATGCTGAACAAGATAGTGGCAGCCTGCTCTGTGTGGCTTTCAGATCAGTTTGTATTTGTAATATTCAGAATATTAATGGCTTTGACAATGGGGACTGCTAGAAAATGAAAACTGCTTGATCCCAGCTGAGAAGATGCTACATAATCATCATGAATTTGTATTTTCATTTCAGAGTGGAAGGACAATAAAGAAGCTATGAGCTGGAATTTGTAGCAGTGAGGACATAGAGATTTCCTAAGAGAATAAATGTGCTTGCTTAAGAGATCTCAACTTTATTAGCTCTGTGGTATAAATTCAGAGATGTATACAAGCTCTCATGCTTTCTCTTAAAACATGCATATATTTCAGTTTTATTAATTTGGATGTGTATAATTCATACAGAGTAATAACTTGAAATTCAGATACTGTCTTTAAACTCATTATTTATTATTTTGAGACAAAATAGGTGACCTAAACGAACTGGCCAACTACTGGGGAATTGTATTTTGGTTCCAATCTCTTTTTCTCTTTTCAGAGGCCTGGTGGGAACTGATGATACACTTAAAGGTGCAAAGATTTAAACTGGGGGAGGTCAAGCCAGGGGGAAATAGCTTGCATTCAAATGGCATCAGATTCCCTGCAGGTAGAGCCTCTGGGGCAGAGTTGGTTGATGCTGCTTTTCAGAGCTGAGAAAGCTGCATCTGTGCTTTTGGTTGAATTTTGCAAGTCAGGGCTGCTAGAGCAGCTGCAGGAGGAGGGATGATGCGGATAAGCTGGAGATAGGACGTTGGGCACCTTAACCTGGGCCCTCTGTCAATGCACAGCTGCTGCATCTGTAACGGACCAGAAGACTTGTTTGTCAAAGCAGGATTTGTTTGTACCACTGCCTCTACATGGACTGGAGCCAGCTTTTCAGATGAATGATGCTAAAACCTTTCCTCCCTTTCAGTTTTGGCTGGTGTCTGATGCCAGGCTTGGTATCAGCCACACACCAGGGAGCCACTCGCAGTCCCATGCTCCTGCGCAGCGTGGGGGCTCTGCCGCCCACCCGCCTTCCTTGCGGTGCTCCGAGGAGACCCCCTGGCACAGGGCCTGGTGTCTGCAGGTTTCTGCTTGGTTTTGCTGGGCTAAACGCTGGCATGCTGGGCTGCAATGGTGAACTTCAGCGCTGGCTAAGCTCTGAAGTTCATAGCTCTCCTCTCTTCTGCTGCCTCTTGGGTCCATGGCAGAGCTTTCCGCGATGCTACCTGAACAACTCTGTCCCCAACGCAGTGTTTACTTCTGTCTTTTTCTCTCTCAAGCAAGTGGAGCCTGGACTCAGAGTGCATCAACTACAGTTAGCTCAAGCAAAGGAGTGCCTGCACGTGGTATTTTGGATTTGGCCAGAAGCAGAGCCCTACAGGATTATTGCCTGCTGGCTCTGTCAGGTGATGCCTGCCTCTGCATTTGCAGCCTGGCTGTCTCTGGAGGTGGCAGGCTCAAGCTCGTGTCTTTGTTAGTGCATAAAGCCAGGTTGACACGAGCCTTAGTTCACCCGTCACAGAAGCGCTGCTTGTTCATGCCAAAGGTGTCCTTTGGAGATGCCTGGACAGCGCTGTGCACAGCCTGCAGCTGTACTGCCCTGTGCTGCAGCTCTGCTGCACGGTGCTGAGCAGCCTGCAGGCTGGCTGGGATGCTCCAACAGCATCAGGGGGAGGCCAGACTGCAGCTCCTCCTGATGCTCACGCAGTCCCAGGGAACAGAGTTTTCTTGCATCTCCTTCAGATGTTCAGGTTTAGACTGCCTACTGTCAGGTGAGAGTATTTGTTGCAAATCTCAGAGTGTTTTATAGCTCTTTATTTTTTTCTTCGAAACAATGTCTTTGTTTTGCTGCAAATCCTTCAGCTCAGAGCAGAATAAAGTCTGCAGCTTCTCTGCAAGCATGATGAGTAATGGGCTTCTCTTGAAGCCGTTGGTATTTTGGATCCCTGCCCATCAGCCCATTCTCTGCTAAATGTCCTATTTAGTTCCCATTCGTAAAGACAAGCACAGATTTTGCAGAAGTTGCTAGGGCTTAGGTTTAATTATTAGATTTTAACATGCATGATTTTCAAGATACTGTGTGCAATAAGACCAGCTAATCGAAACATGAGCTTGTCTTGGACCAAGATGGTTCATGTGATAAGGAGGGGGCAGGTTCCTGAGGAGTATGTTGTCATTCCCCATTTTTGCCTTAAAAGGGAATTAAGGTTTTTGCATTGTCTTCTCTGGCGGTTGTTCCTGCTCAGGAAGCCTGTCTGGAGGACGAGCTGTGGTGCCCAGGCTGGGCTTAGCTGTGGCAGCTGCACCTTCTCAGTCCTTCAGAGCTGGGTCTTGGCATGGCAGTGGTGCATGGCTGCCATACGACACCCCAGAGGGAGGGCAGCTTTTGTCCTTCTCCTGTGAGGTATTTCTGGAGGTTAAGATCACAGAATCACAGAATTTTCTAGGTTGGAAGAGACCTCAAGGTCATCGAGTCCAACCTCCAACCTAACGCTAACAGCCCTCCACTAAACCATATCCCTAAGCTCTACATCTAAGCGTCTTTTGAAGACTTCCAGGGATGGTGACTCCACCACTTCCCTGGGCAGCCTGTTCCAATGTACTTTGTAGCCCAGGGCCACAAGCGCCTGTGCTTAATTTCTTAGTAATCAATGGCAAGAGGCTAAACACAGGCAAAACGGCTCCATGGAACTAGTCGCTATTCTTGATATCTTGATATCTTGATAAGCCCTGGCCTTGGGGAAGGTAAAGAGAACAGGAGCTAAGCATCAGGGAGTATGGAAGATGTTTTTCCCTTTCTTTTTTAACTTTCACAGCCTTGTTAAGCGTCGCTGTTGCCATTTCACAGTGCACTTCAGTGGTTCAGTCGTTTGTCTTTCAGTGTAGTTGCAGGTAGCAGGTATAAAATCAATGGCACTGACACCCAAATGAACGCTGTGCATGGGTAAGGAGTTTATCCACCGGTTGGCAGGGTATACTGTCAAGCCTCTGCAATGCAATGTGAGTTGTAGGGGTTTTCCAGACTCAAGGCACATAGTCAATACGCAGCTGCAAAGCCTGATTTGACCAGTTTGCAGGTGCAAACAAAAAGCAACACTTTAGAGCAAAGAGACGGCCTTCAGGACACTGCAAAATTACAGCTCCCCTTGACAGGCAACGTTCATCGTTATCAAACACGCTTTCTTGTTGTGCAGAAAATCACCAAGCCGAATTTTTCTGTACGGAGACCTTGCACAGGACAAAACCCACCATGGATGTTGTGAGGGCATGCACACTGTGGAGCTGCAAGGAGGCTGTCCTGATGCCTGCCGTGGATACAGGAATGCACCTCTGGTCCTCAACAACACAGTTTCCAACTCTTGTGCCTGAGAAACCTTGAGTACAGCGCTGTGCAGCGTCAGGATCATTTTATACCTCATGAGCCCCACTGGTACCGAGTGCAGCACACTGTCACGAATGATCTTCAGAGGTTTTGTCCCAGCTGCTCCACACCTGATGCTGCCAGGCTGCAGCGCGGTGGCTCCCTCTCCTCGGAGGTGCCTCCTGTTTTCTCGGTAGCTGGGACGTGGGAGGTTAGATCAGGTCGTCTGGTCTACTGCAGCTCTGGACTGCTATTTGCTGTGTTAAAATATTTAAACAGCCAAGAAGCTGCAGTCACGTAGCTGTGGTTGGAAAGCACAGTTCTAGTTCTGCTGCCACCACTGCCTTTTAGTCTGGGCCTTGTGCACTGCACCTTGAAATTATAACGTGATCAGTTAATTACATTGTTCAGTTTACACTAGGCTTACTGGTGTGACATCTGCACAAGACTGCTGTGGTGAAGCCGGAGAAAGAGCAATGGGAAATTCTTCAGTGTCAGTCACCTAGAGACATTATAGCCTAAGTGTATTCCGCCTCATGCTGTTAGCTTGGCTGTACGACTTGCAGCTCTTTGATGCATTCAAGCTAAGAATTGTAACAAATGTAGAAATGCAAAATAAAAATAAATGTTCATTTATATAAAATGTTTTCAGTCTAAGCAACAAGGAATAAATTAAACCTCTGAATTATATGCCCGAATTTAGGATAAAACATAGCTCGTGTGATTTTAACATTAAATTATCTAATTGCTTTATGGGATGTTTTCATTAGCTGATCAGATTAAGCCTTTTTTTCCTCACCAGTGTATTATAAACTACGAACATACAGCTCAGTCCTGCAAGCTTGCATTTAAGTGAAAAAGCGGCCTTCTTAGTGTTCCCAGGAAATTAGCAGACATAGTTAGAAATAGAGCTAGATTTGCATGATTGGGACTGGAGGTTTCGATATTGCAGCGTTTCTCAGCACTGCAGCCAGGTAGGAGCCTGGGCCCTCAGGACCTCATGCCGAAGGGAGTGAGTGCCCTGGTGACTGCGCCTCCTAACGTTTGTTGCCCAAAGTAAAGTAAGATATTTTTTTAGACTCTAAAGCCTCATAATTCTGAGAAACATGAGTTTTTGTACTTACTAACCATTGAAACTCATCTGCAAGGCTTTTCGACTCCAAAAACAAGCAGCCCAGTATCTGTTATGCTTGCTCAGTTTGCTTGCTGCTGTTCGTGCCCCAGCAGCTCTCCCAGGGAAGGAGCATGCAGGTGATAAGCGCATCTTGATTTTGTCAGCAGCTCCCAGCAGACTGTGGCATAGCAAGGAATCTGACGATGGCTGTGGAAGTTTCCTTGGGGCATTTCGGTGGGGCTTTAGGAAGGGCCGTGTTTGTGCTGTGAGGAGGTTAAAGATGACGATGAGCTGTGCCGGGGCTGCAGTCACCCTGTGGTCTTCGAGGGACTCACCAGCACCGCCAGGCCAAGGCAATGGCTGTGGACAGGATGATTGTGGGGAGAAAGTGAACAACTGGGCATTTATGCAGACTTGGGTGTCCTTTTTTTCTTCGCTGACTTGATAATTAAATGGTAAAGATGAGGAGACAGAGTTGGATTTTCAAAGCCTGGATCTTTCTCTTCTGACCTTGCTAGTGACATGCTGCCTTTTGTTTGTAATCTTGGGCAAGAAGCAACTGAGAAATGATTTGATAGGAGACAAAAGCAAACAATAGGCTCGTTTGAAAGATACAATGAATGGGATTTAATTGAATTTTTTGTGAAGACATTGATTTGACCCTGTAAGACATATAGAGTGAATCATTAGAGGAATTAACACACATTAAAATGCAGGGTTTTTTTTAATCAGAGGGCTTTCATTGTGCATATAGTTTTGTTTTTAATTATTTAATGACTTTGTGCCTTATAGTGATAAATCTATTTCTCTCCCCTTTTTTTAAAGGAAAAATGCTGTTAGTACCATAAAGGGGTATATGGACAGAGCTGATGAGTACTGAATCTTCATTAATGGCCCCGCTTGTGCTGCAAAGCTAAGCACAAACAGCCACATGCTTTTAAAAAGCATCTCTTTCAAGCTGCTGATAAAGTATCAGTGTTAGTTTGACCACTTTCTTCTGGGCCTTTCAGTTTTTTTTTTTCCTAATCTGTGCATAGCAAAAATTCTGTAGAATATATGTATTGCAAAAACCTATATTGAATAGGGTATTTCAGAGTAAGATTTCCAAAGTTGGGCTGGTCGTTGTGGGTTTTGACAAAGGATTTTCAGAGTAGCGACTGCTCTCAGCTGAAGCTCCTTCCTTCCATGGTGTTTGTGGCTTTAAGACTTCCAAAAAATCATGTCCTGGTATTTTGTCTCTGCAGGGCAATAAGTTAGCTCCGCTCACTTCATACCTCTCACTGAAAACTATTCTTTTTGTCTGGCTTTTTTTCATGAGCATTCTCTCCAAGTATCACTGAGCATCACTGAGTCATCTGTTTCTTGCAGTTCTGCGACAGTTTGAGGTGGTAGACAAGATATTATTTTCCCAGATTCTTGTTACTTATGTAGTGACAGAAGTTGGCACATAGGTGTCAAACTGTAAATATGAATTTCTGCTTGTTTCTTCTCTACATAGCGTGGAGTAGTTTGACTGGAATAACTTTCAGCCATTTTAGCAGAAGCTCTCCTGAAATGCAATATTTGTCTTTTGTGTATCTTGTTTTGGTTCCCTTTGCAGCTGTGGAAATCTCAGCTGTATTGGAGTTGAAAGTGCAGTTCTCAGTACAGCTGCCCCAAAGTCCCGGTGAAGGACGTGGCACCCTGACTGTTCCACGCAGGGGGATGGGGTTGCAGATGGGCACACACAGGTTAAGAAGCAGACATGGGATCCACTTGGGGCTAGGCTCCAGAGGGTTGTGTGTGACTTGGACAGAGCTGCAGAAGGGTGCATCTGAGCAGCAGTGCAGGAGCGCACCAGGGCAGTGCCTGATGGAAGGAGGAAGGTAGCTCTGGTGACGTCTGGGTGAGTTCTTTGTGGGGTTTGGTGAAGGAGCGTCTGCGGAAGTGCTTGTGGCAGTATTTCCTGCCGTTTAAACACATCTTGCTTTGCTTCCCCCATCTGTGTGTGACCCTTTATAATTCTGAATACAGAGGGCGTGGAAGGCAACGTGGAGAATGTTCTTTTTGCTGTACGTGTTAATTTATACCACTGCTGTGGGCTAGATATTCCTTGTTATCCAAGGTATTTCCTCTGGAGAAGGGAAATCAAGCTGTAATGTATCATTAAGCAGAAAGCCTCTGGGAACTCCTATCCTAGTTGATGTGAATCCTTCTTTTATCCTGTTAGAAGAATTGATTTATACATCTTGAATTGTTTAAAGATCTAGCTCTGGGTCTGATTGGAGCTATTGTTTTTCATATTATCACGGCAGGGCTAAAAGCTCCCAAAACATCTCAGTAAGCATCCCTCCACATGTATGTACATATGTGTTTCTGTGGGTCACTCGCGCTTTAAGCATCAATACTCAAAAAAAATTACTGCAAATGCATTGTCTTCTGTCTATAAGGAAATGGCAGACTGGAAGAAGCAGTTGCGTTTTCTGCAGCATAGCTGAGGCAGACCTTCCATTGCAAAGCCAACTTTGTGTTTGCCATTTGTGTTGTTGGAATAGAACAAGTTGCAGTGAGAAAGACGGTTTTCAAGGAAGGAAATTTTCTTGATGATGCATTTAATGAAATAGCCTCCAAATGCTTCTTACCATGTTCTGCTCTGGGAACTCGGTGACCAAGTCCAGCACGCCCTGGGTATTTTAAGGAAGTGCTTTTTTTGCTAAAATGTATGACGACGCTTTTCTTCCATATTTATTGGCTACCTGAAGAAAGAAAAAAGCATGCTTATCAAAAGCATTAACTGCCCATATATCTCCTGCACATGTTACACTTACGTGACAATTTTTCTTTGTCTCTGACTGCTTATGTTAGTCTGAGTGGGATGATCATGCAGACTTTAAATCTACTTATTCTTTTGTCTGCTGAAATGTGCTGAGCAAGTCCAGTTCAGCAGAGTGGAGATGAGGGAAAACAAATGTTCTGTCTCTAAACAGTAGCATTTCATAGCTGCAGTTCATTTCTTCAGTGACAGTTTGGGGATGAAGACTTCAAATATATGGTACGAAGGCCAGCTGGAAAGAAAAAAGTAAACAAGTCTTAGGGTGAGACTTAGATTCTTTAGCCTGAAGTATTTTTGGTTTTCTGTGCTAACAGTAAGTTTATTCAGCCACAGTCCAGGTTTGATTATCATGAGAGTTACAAATTATTTCATTCTCTTTATGGCAAATCAATTTTAGTAGGCATAGGCATGATCCTGTGCTAATTTGAAAACCGCTCAACCTGCCTATTTTTGCAGGATTTTGAGGGTGAATCAGCCTAATCCATCTCTGTGTTAAAGGGATTTGTTTCTCTAAATGCCTGCTTATACAGACCATCTGCCACAGGCTTCCCTGAGATTTCTGCATTAGAAAAGATATATAGATAGCTCCATCTTAGTCATCAGGTGTTGGTAGCTCCACAGCATCTTTAAAGCTCGTCTCCGCTTTAAGATATGGGATGACGCAGATTGTAATGTAGCTCATCAAGGACATAATGTGGGATTGGTTACCAATAAAATTGTGCACACCACAGCAAATTCTGTGCAACTATTGTACTAGCCTAAATAAAAAAGGCAGATCTCGCTTTGTATTTTTGAAGAATGTTGGTTGCAGGTTTGTGTGCGCTATTTACATGTAAAATCAATGGTTGACTCCTACAGCTCGCACCCTGTGTGTCAAAGCCTTGAGGCAATGCTCGATCAGCAGTTCTCACAGGAAGCAGTGGGCTAGGTCTCTTCAGAGCCCACGGACTTTGGGAGCTAGACCCTTTCAGCCATGCATGATCCGAGCTTTAGGACTTGCATTCAATTCACTTATAGCTCCTGCAGAAATGCAGTGTTTGGCACGCACTCGGGGGACATCATGAGTGCGGGTGTTGTGCCAGCCACTGGCACCTTGCTGTAGGGGGGAGGGTTGTGCTGGGTTATTTTGATATTGAATTTTAAATGGCAATTAGTCGGAAATTAATAAGGGGTGTTTTCAGAGCTATGCTACTGTTCTTCCTCCTCATTCACACAGAAGTGGTGCTGCTCTGATAATCTGCTTCTACAGTAATTGTTTAAAAATGTAGACCAGTACTGGTTTGTAAAATGAGGAGTGCGGTGGATTCTGGGAGAATTTATTTGCAGTGTAAACATGTTGGTTAGGAGTCATTAATATGACATTCACACAACTCTAATAAAGCACATAACACGGAGATCTGGCACCACTGAAATGCCCGGAGGACATTAAGTATGAGTCTTAAAACCAAGAGTATTGGAAACAAGATATTTTTACGTCTCGTTTGGGAGTAATATAATTGCATTTTGTGGCTCTAGCAGATGCTTGGGCCAGCTGGTTGGAGAGCATTGTGGATTTTTTTAGCTTTGGTACTATACGGATAAAACCCTTATATAGAAGTCTCATTTAAAACAAAACAAAACAAACAAACAAACAAACAAACAACAACCAAAACCTCATGGTCGAAAACCCATTTCTTGCATGTATGCTACCTTCCTGATTGCACAGCCTGGAGATGCTTCTATTCCAGGAGCTCTGGTGGCTACATGACAAATGCTTTCTGAGTCTGATCGGGAAGCCAGCTCTGCCGACTTTCTGTGTAGCTGTTGCTATTCCAGGTCCCTGAGAGGGGAACTCTGTGCTTGGCTGGAAGTCAGGTTTTGGACAGGAGCAATGGAAGTGCTACACGGTGCTGAGCACACCTCCCTGCGGCCCACTGCACGCTGCCAGCGGCCCAGGGCCCTGAGGCGACCATTGCCCTGGGACTGGCGCAGCTTGAGGCCCAGAGGCCGGGCCTTGGTGAAGGCTCCATCATGTGCTCCCACTGGCCTGGCTGGGGCCCTGGCAGCTCCACCATAGGTGGGACACAGCCCCCAGAGCGCCCCGAGCTCCCTGAGGTGAACGGGTGCGTTGGGCAGTCACAGGCCGTGCCGTTCCTGCGAGCAGCCGCAGTGACTTTAGGTTGGTGACACCCGCTGTTTTTTTATGGCGGTGATTAATAATTCAGTAATCCAGCTGCAGTGCTGTTCTATTTATAAGTATTTGGCTTAGCTCCAAGTGTCCCTGTTTTTGCTGTCTTCCCTTTGCCTCCTGATGCAAGGCTGGGCTCGCGGGAGCACTGAGGGCCGGTTCTGGTGGTACCTGAGTCCTGCCTGTGTTAGAAAACGTTGATGACTTTTCTCATTTGTACCTCTTGTTAGTATTTAGGGTCGGGTTTGGTGGTGTAGATATGCAAATTGACAAGGTACACCACTGTAGCCTCAGCCTCTGGTCTGGGTCTGCATTTTTTGGGTGGTGCAACTGATCCAAAGTGGGAAATAGGCAATAGTTGTGCATTTACTCATAAAATTGTTCTGCAACGTTCATTATTTCATGATTCTGGTTCACAGAAGGACATACCTTGTCCTTGCTGTAAGTTGCAGAAACTTTTAATGCAAAAGTATAGGGAAACTTACAAATAAGTCTTCAAAAACTAACTTAAGTTGCATACCTACCTGTAACTGGGCTTGTGGAGATGGAGGTTCCTTGCTGGAGGTGAAGACATTTAGAAGGATTCTGTGTTTTATAACTAACTAACTAAATAAATAAATAAATAGTGTTTCCAAAACAGCCATGCAAATAACTTTTTTTTTTCTACGTTTCTTTTTCAGGAAATTGCAGCTTATTTAATAACATTTGAAAAGCATGAAGAATGGCTAACAACTTCCCCTAAAACAAGGTAACATTGCTAATAATTCAGCCTGTGAAAATGTACATTGACTTATTTCCACTGATTACTTGACTTGCTAATCAATTCATTGGCCACAAAGTAAAAACTCCCAGTCATGCTTGATGGCTTGTGACACCAAAGTCTCATTAATTGACTTAATGAGCATTTTATTGAATGAAATCAGATTGATTAAAAATAGAACAGCTGCAATCTTGACAGGTTAAAGTTTTAACCTGATTGTTCAACATTTAATTGTATCCCCTCAGATGAACAGATTTAAAAGACTCTGAGTGAGGTTGTAGGCTATTTATCTTGACAATACTCCCTGCAGCCTCGAACTTTAAATAAATAAAAAAGCACAAAGCCTTCCCTTGTGCTTTGCCTGTTTAAAATGCATTCTCTGGGATTGTTTGCATTTTTGGTGTTTTTCTTGTTAGGGTTAAGTGTTTGATGGTGAGGAGATCCCAAAAAGCCAAATTAACAGACATGTTTGCACTTTATTATTCAGTAAATGTCATGTAGTCTTCTCACTGCCATAAATGTTTAACTTCTCCAGCCCCGTGGGGACTGATACATTAAGTTTAGACTACAGATGTTTTCCTGGCATTTCTGCTGTGTTAAGACTCACAAAGTTTCAGTGCATGTCAGTAACGGAAAAAATGATGCTTGCTTTCCCGTGTTGCCTTTTTTTTCTCCTTTCTTTTTTCCTTATTCCAAATCCACCTCTTTCTTGTTGAAAATGGCAGGTTGATTGGCAGGAGCAGTTTAGCTTGGGTGGCCTCTGCATGTGGAATGTCTGTGTGGTGCAGTTGAAGGAGATGCATGATGCATTTCCATGCCTGACTCTGAGGAGCTTTGCACAAATTAAGCTTTGCAGTTCAGCCTTGCCTGGGTCTAGAATAGCAGACTACTGCTCGTGCTCCCTTATCCCCAAATTAGATAGGATTCATTATTATTATTTTTTTCTGGTCTTGTTAAGTAATGCTTTTGCTTATCATTATCAAAATGTGTCTGTAACACCTGGAAGGAAAGAAATTTGAAACATTTTGTCTTCTGAAGTGGTTCTCCAAGACCCAAAGCTGCTGTAGTGGTGGACCTGTAAATGGATCTGTCCTGCTGATGACAGCAGTGAGTCTCATTTTCTTTTTGTCTTTAGAGCGTGTAAATGCTCAGTTTCACTCCACTTCTTGGCTGCAGTATAACAGGTAATATGATAATATTAGAAAAGGTTATTTTCTGGCCTGGTTGGTAATCCAAGTTTCAGAAATAACACAAAATAATTCTTGCTGAACCTTTGCCAGACAAGCCTATTAGTGGTCAGAAAGCATATTAAATAGTTGGGATACACATGGCATCATTAAAGATAAGAGATTATAAATGTGTTTGTAGTAGTGTTTTATGACTTTAAGAGTTTGGTTTGCTAAAGGCAATGCATGAGAATAGTTCTCTTATTAATATTACAATACCTTCCTCCTGCATGTTTACACTTGAAAGAAATAACGTCCCAGGAGAAGGAAAGTTGTGATGGCTGCTCAAGGACCTTCTGAAACTGTTGAGTTAGTTTTGATTTTTTTTTAAATTTCTTTTATTATTATAATTAATTGGAGTACTTAAATGCTGAGTTCATACAATCAGGGCTCTTGGTATTAAAGAATTAATGACATCGATCCTGCGCTGAACTGGAACATTCTCTGTTCTTTGTTTGCTGCTGTGGGTGCTGCTAATTTCATTTCAGAAAATTAATAAAAATGAATTGCACCACTGACACTTATAGAGTTTCTTAATACAATGATATATAGTATGATTTGAGGAATAAGTATTAGATGAATTGCTGTAGCTGACTCTAAGAGAACTGTTGGACTTTATACTTCAGGACCAGGTTGCTGTCTGCACTGCTGTGTGCACAGGAGAGCACTGGGCAGGCACGTGCTTTGGGGATATGCTATAGGACTTTCTTGGCCAGGAGCTGTTATGTTAGGTGGAAAAAGAGATGAAAGTTGCCAAGTTACTGTTCTGTGCACAAAAAAAATGTACTTGTCTGTTGGATGTCTGCCCATTTAAAAAATATCTTTCAACCTTTGTTTTAAGAGTATAACCTGATATTATTTAGGATTCTTGTAAATGTGGATAATTGCAATCTCATGCTTGGTTGTGTATCCTAGAATTTGGATATTGCAGAATAAAATAGTGGATGTTGAATAGGATAGGGTTTCATTGTGATCCAGTAAAGGAGCCCTCACTGGGCTGATGCAGTGTGGTGGGACCTGCCAGGCAGCAAGTTCTGAAATTTCTGATTACTGAATTAATACATAGGGTGGTAAAAGAGGGAAGAGTTCGTTTCAAGCCACACCTACATGCCTGCAGTTTCTGAATGTCTTGATCTTTCTCACAAGGAAACTTCAGTGTTTCAAACACAGTACCAGTCAGATACTGTTTTGGTCATGGATGGAGGAGGGCTCTTCTTATAATGCCATTGTGTTGACATTAAGGGAGCTACAAGAAAACGGTCTTTAATACTGCTTTTTTATGAAACTTCTTGTTGAATGACTCTAGTTGATAAAATATGCTAATAAGTATACTGAAATATTATTAAAACTGTCTTTCGAGCTCTCCATTTTATCAACATAAATTAACAGTATCTCTCACAATACATCGACCTTGATGTTTCCTTGTAATGGTGTTTGGTTGCTTGATAATTTGCCAGATGATCTGCAATGGGTATTCCAGTCATCAGTGTGAATTGGTGGAGCTTTTTTGCTAATGCAGCAATACTGAAATTTCTGCCGTTTCCAAGTTTAAATGCAAATCGTTTAAATAAATAAATAAGTAGATTGATATTTATATATCAAGTAGAATTTAATCGTTATTTTCATTGGAATTTCAATGACAAAGCTGACTTTCTTAATCTAGGAAGTTCTGCTACATGAAGGTACCTTGCTTATTTGCTTCCAAGTATCTTCTATAGTTTAGAAGTTTGTTTTACGTTTTAGAGTATTTTAAAAATATTTGTACTATCTAATATATTTTCACCTGTATTTCACAAGTAAGGCTCAGACAACTGAAGATTTAGCAATGGCCATAAGCTGCAAGGTTAGTCTTTCAACTGGGAATGGTGCTTGGGTGTTTCAACCTTCTACACAACACTCAGGAATAGTGAGCTTCTAGTGCTCTGAAAAGTAAGTTTCATGTAGTATTGAGTATTTGGTTATCAGATATTAAGAGTAAAGTCGTATTTTTTCCTCCAGCCGATGGTTGTTATTGTCCTGATTCCTGTGCTTGCCTCTTCCAGCACTGCATTTAGACTTTGTACTGTGTGACCCATCTCTGGATCAGCTGTGTTGTACCCCGTAGCAGGAGCTGAGGCGTGTTGTTTGTGGTTTGGCCATGCCCTGGGATGTGTGGTGTGTCCAGACCCTGTTAGGTATCTCCAGATCCCTGCTGGAACCGTTGCTATCAAGCGGATGGTGCTTGGGTGGGCATGGTTGCGTGGGTAGCAGTGGGTCCAGTGATACCATTAAAATACAACATTTTAGTGGTCATCTGGTGGGGTCCAGCACATATTGCTGAAATGTGACTGTAAGAGAGAAAGCTGGAGATAAAATATATGCTTAAAACAAGGCCAAAACAGATTTTTGGAAAACTGAAACATTCAGTCACTTGCTGGGGTGCGTTCCCGTGCGTCCTGCCGCCTGGCTGGGGGTGGGAGCGGGCTTGGATGTCGGCAGGCGGAGGCTAAGCGAAAAACTTCTGCTGTGCTGCTCGCAAAGCCTGGAAGATAAATGTTTCTCGGGAAGTGTTTCAAGAAGCTGACACTGCGATAAGCTATCATTTGTACTAATATGTGAAGTGGCTGGGGAAATTCCCAGATGCGGATTTTCAGCCCTGAAAGAAACCAAATGCCATTTTTAGGCAGTGAGACTTGGCAATGATTAATATTTCCAGAACTAAAAAAAGTTCAGTTGCAGTATACTCATACAAATCAATAGCAATTTGCATATACTGTCAGTATCTATTTGTGGTAATTTAGTCGTACTTCTGCTACCTACTGGGTTATTTTTAGCATTTTAATTTCTCTCCCCTGGCTTAAGGAAAACAAGCCTTGCTTTTCATTTAATAGACAAGGACAGTAGGCTGTACAGCGTTTCCTACTGATAAATTCTGACCTAATAAATCACAAAGTTGTCAGGACCCAGTTCATCACAACAGCAACAAAAAAGGCTTAGCTCCGTTTGTAGCATCTGGCTAGGAACGGGAAGGGTTCGTCTCACCCATTAGTGCTCTTTGTTCGCTGAGAGGGGTGAGGGCTGTGCTGTCATCTGCCAACACCTCAAGGTCACGGAGCTGGCTGAGCAAAACTCCATGGCACGTTTGGGTTCAGAGGTGAGCTTGAGCCCTGTGTTACTGCTTGGAATCCTTCTCAGGGGATGGCTCCCTGGATGAGATCATGCTGGTGGTGAAGGAGGATGAAACGTGTGGGACTGGAGTAGGAGCGGTGCCTTTGTTTTTGGGGGAAACACAAACAAGATGAAAACCAGACAAGATGTGTGCTATGATTTGAGCTCAAGGGAAAATGCATGGGAAAGCATTGCTGTGCTGCGCAAGGTGGTTGTGTGCTGGGCGAAGGACGAGCTCAGGGAAGAAAGGTCTGGTATTTCTGATTTTATGGGAAATTGCAGATAACTTCCATGCTCTGTGGTAAGCCAGGATTTCAGTGAAGCTGCATCCAGCTCAAGTCCCAGTGACATTCCAAGCAGAGCAAGACACAGAAAAATCTGGAACCCAACTTTCTTTCGTCAATCCTGTAGTGTCTTGCTCGAGGACTGCTCTGCCACTTAGTCACCTCAGCTTTAGCTGATGCTGGTCACTGAAACAGGAGATGCAGATTACATTAGACTGGTTAGAAATCACATTTGCTGATTGAAATGCACTCAAAACAATAATCGTTTCCCTCTATTATTTTTAGTGATTTTTGCTGGCCACAGAGTTTTGAAATTTCCTTTGAAATCCAATTTGCTATGTTAAATATGGGCTTGTACCTGGGCTGAAGTGGAGGGGACCCATCCACAATGAGATTTAGAGGGAGCATGGCAGGATAATGTAATAAAATACCTGCTCCAGCAAGATGCCTGGAGGGGTGTACAAGTGAAAAGCAATGCAGCCATTGCCCTGGAGAGCCGCCCGGCGTGCAGAGCAAAGCCTTGCTGCTGTGCCGGGTCCTCGTGGTGCTCAAGCAGGGGTGGACACAAACCAGCTGGGGGTCTGCAGCAGGGGAGTTGCTGGGGACAGGGCCAGCCCTGCTCCCCTCGAGGGGCGGCACGCGGGGTGTCCACAGGTGCTGTCGGGCCTCCCCCTGCCCCGTGTCCCTTGCTTGTCCTTGATGCAGGTCGGGGAGCTGCTTCTGGGAGCTCCTCAGCTACGGCTTTGGTACTGTGCTTAAAAACAGCAGCAACAAAAAGTTTACGACATGTTTCCAAGTCTCAGAGGAGTTGTGGAGCTGGGGCAACTTGGTGAGAAATGTGGTTTGGGAACCCGTTAGCTCTCACTGCCAGACCCTACCCATGTTTCGGTTTCTGGTTGTGTTTTCCTGGCCATTTCCCTGTGTATTGCCAGAGGCTGTGTTCCTCTGCTGCAGATCCAGTGCTGTGCTTTGTGTTTGTGTGCACATGCGTATTATGGGGAGCAGGAGGTTGTTCAGGGCTTCAAAACAGTTTGGTGAGAGTCCTGCTGGACTATACGATCTGTTTTATATGTGTATCTATGTACACAGGTATATATGTACGCACATATATCATAATTACATTATATCTGCAATAGCCATTTTTATCAGAAATTGCCAGAGGCTTCTAAAGATAAGTTAGAATATTGCTGTATATTAATTTTGTATTAAATAATTAATAATAAAGTTAATTGAATTATTCAATTTTCAGGTAAAAAAATAGGGTAATAAATATTCATAACTTATTTTATTAAGGGAATTTCCATTTCCTCTGTCATTAAAGTGAGATTAACTAAGGTTGGTTTTAAATGAAGATTGAAAACAATTGTGCTTTAGAATTAATTTACTCTTAGGTCATTACCTTGCAAGCCAGCTCTCCAGTGTGCTTTGTGCTGAAGCCATTGTGTTGTATTGGGTATTTGTTGTCGTTTTCTCAGTGAAATTACTCAGTTATTTATAACGGGGGGGAGCATGTGTTGTATATATTTTTTGATGTATGTTTATTATAAAAATCTCAAAACTCAATAAATACTTAAAATATATAGGGGTCCACAACCCCTTACACAAAACAGCTGCCACTGCTCCTCCCAGGTAGTACCAGCATAGTTCTCAACTTGGTTGCTTTCACTGGCTGCAACTGCAGCATTTTGAAAGAGGCACGAGGCCCGGGGCTGCACAGATGCGTAAGGAAATTACCCTCTTAAACTCAACCTAGTTGGCTGGTAGTTCACATCAAAAGTGTAGCTGTAATTCTCCCTGGTATTTCAACTTGGTAATAAGAGACAGTACCATTCATAGCGATTTAGTACCTATTTTTGATAGCTCCTGATTGAGCTGTTGAAGAAAAACCCTGGAATTTCCTGACATTGAAACTTGGTGCAGTTAGTAAAAAGCTCCAAAAGTAGTTTTCAAGATTTTCATTTCTGCTCATACCTGAAGAAGTGCCACGCTGGCGTTTTTTTTGCTGCAGAACTGGGTTTCTGCAACATTATACTTGAGAAACCTTGAGAACCTGCTGCTGCCAGGTTGTTTTGGGGCTTCTGAAACGAAAGGTGGCTCATGAGGCTGAAGGCTGCGCAGCAAGGTGAAGCACGTGTTAGCTGGAGGCCGTGAAAAGACAACAGCATGGAATTTGTGATCCATTCCAGAGGATCTGTTGATCTCCAGTCCTGGTGAGCACAAATAAAAATACTCAAGAGCCCGTGTTAGATGTCTAAGGCATGCTTTTAGGGTCCTCAGTTTCTCATGCAGCTCATACACAGAACTAGCAACCATACCCCTGCATGATGCTGAAATTCTGGGCTTTCAGCTTACGGTGTTGGAAATTCTGTTTACATGTTTGGGGTCTCATATGACCTATTTTTCCTCCATCAAAGGAAATGTGTGAGCTGTCAGCTTTTTCTAGCTTGGGATGCTACTTGACATAATCCCTGCTAAATATGGCACATCGCTTTTTACACTTTAAAGATTTCATGACTCTCAACTCATAATGCTCTCAGTATTTCCTACTCTTTTTTTCTTTTCTTTTTTTCTTTTTTCCTCCCTGAAGAGGATAAACTGTGCGGGGATGGTTTCACTAGGCATTGATTCATATAGGTTTTTAGCCCCTGTGGTCCCAGGGAGTTGAGAAGCCAATAATAAATTCTTTCAACAGCCCATTCCTTTTGTTTTAAAATGACCTAATAGCAGAATTGTTGGTACCATCAGGATGCCTGGCCCAGATCTGTTCATTGTCTTCAAGTATTTCATTCAAATGCTTCACATGAATTATTCAGCCAGGACAGCAGGTTAAAGCTGGTGCTACTGGAGAGCTTGTTGCGCTTAATATTTAACCAGCAACGCAGGAGAGTGGCATCACTGTGAAGGACAACGCTGGCAGACTCAGAAGTAAGGTGAGATATTCACGTACGCTTTAAGGACAGGATTCAATTGTCGTGGATGCTGCAGGTGGCCTCCTTCCACCTCTTACCTGTCTGCAGTGGTCAGGTTCCTACCACGCCTCATTTCAAAGCTGCTTGCTCTGCCTTGGTGCTCTGGGTCTGCCCATCCCTTCGTGGGGGCATCTCCCCTCCTCACTGCCCCTCTTCACGTGGGGATCAGGAGGGAGTTCTGCGGCATTGCCCCTCCTGCTGTGGAGACAGATAACCCTAAAAAAATGTAGAATCATCAGAAAAAGCAATTATCTGATAATACAGTGATTAAATTATTCAGCAAACTACTGTCTTCCTGTAGCCAGGCTTGGTAAGCTTTTCCCATCCATAGATAAGGTCCACAAAAACATGTAGCGTTACTTTTGGGACAAAAGTGGCATTTGGAATTTGTCCAGGCCCTGATTATTTCTAGATCAAATATGATGGGGAGCAGGAGGTTGTTCAGGGTTTCAAAGGCTGCTCGGCACGAGTGAGTCCTCCTGTTGGATTGTGTGATCTGGGTTTAATGGACTATGAGCTGAATGAGATTGTAGCTGCTTTGGTTCTGCTCAGAGTGAAAAAAAAGATTAAAAATGCAGTAAAAGATGCATCGTTTTGTGCTGCTCGTGGCCAGAACCAGACTATCTGATACTTTTATGTGCTTTGTGCTTCAAGGTTGAAGGGTATCAAGAAGTAGGGAGGGTTTAATTGCCGTTATGGTAGGTACTACTTTGGAGATACCCTTGTCTATGTAATGTGTAAAGGCTGCAGAAGGGCCTGATATTTGTACTGTTTTTAAAAAGTAACAAAATCTATGTCACATTTTAAATGGTTTACAACTTAATTTATATTCTGGTATGGTAATGAAGAAGCATCCTTTGTCCAGGAGGTGAGATATGCAAAAATAACCTTTAAGTTGCTTGTAATTAACCTTTAATGATATTCTCTCACTTTTCCAATACATTCTCTGCATCAAAAACAACATACAAAAAGTGTCTGAGACTGCTTGTTGCATCTTAATGGTCTGCGAATACGAGCTGATTAAAAATAAACTATTTATTGGGTTATTTATTGACAAAGAATTTTTCCTCCAGGAAACCTGGCACTGAAATTTAAATGTTGGACTGAAGCCAAGCGCCTTGGCTATCCATAGCCTCCCGTGTTTAGTCAGCAGAGATCAGGACAGACACACAAGGTGCAATGGAAAGGCATGCATTATGTCGAGAATGTGGATACTTCCCTTTCAGACAGGGGCAGCGTTAATAGTATAATATTAATCATAAATACAGCATGATTTAAATTGCACTCTGGCATATTAGTAAGTGCACGCTAAAAAATCGTGAATTGGGAGCAGGATTTTTCAGCACTGTGTATGTGAAGAACAGCCAGAGAACTTGATTGAGGGGAGCTGTGCATAATGGAGGACCTGCTATTCACACTTGAAGAATACAAATTGATTTGTGTAACAAACTGTGTTTGTCAGAAGATGAGGAGCTGACTACAGAGGCTGATTTTTGTACTGAATGAGAGTGCTTGTAGGTAATGAGTAGGCTTTTATCTTCATGTGGAACAAAGAATAATTTGCTAACCTGGTAGCTGGTGTGTTTGACAGATACACATGCTGTTCATATGCACGCTGCTATGCTCGTGATGTCCTTAGCGAATTCTTCTAAAGAGGTTGTGGTCTTGGTGGATATTTACAGAATTGCATAATTATTCCTTTTTTTCTCCCAGAAGGTCCTGTCCCTTGAGGTACGAGTTCTTAGTTCCGATCCTACTGCACCTGAACAGCAAGAGGCTTTCTTTTTTTCTGGTTATGAGGCACTAGCTTTAGCTTCTGGTTGTTTCCTTTTCTTCCTCTTCTCTTTGAGGTTTTTGAACAACGTATTTTTATAGCTGATACGATCTGGTGCAATTGTGGGATGTTTTTCGCCGCTGTTGGCAGAGGTGCAACAGGAAAGGTGAAATCTTTTGCCCAGTAGGTGTTTGAGTCACTGTTCTTGGCACTGAAGCCAAAGGGGATGCCAGGAGCACTAAGATGATCCGTGATGAGGCTGAGACCTACGAACATCATTAAAATTGAGACTACCTTTAGGTATATTATTGCTGCATGTGGAGAAATGGATACACAGCATCAACCTTTATTGTTCATTGTGGGAGACTGTGACAACACTCACTCATCGCAGGTGATGGGCATCTTCTACTCTCTGTCCATCTCTTTTTGCTGTTTGCAGCTCTCATTTCATTAAGATGTCTCCTTTTCCCTTTCTCTTTGCTTGTGGGATTTCTCCAGGACTTCAGGTACATCCTGTTCCTCCTGCTGGGGAGATGAATGTTTCATGAAGAGCTTAGTAGTTAGTGACAAGGTCTCTGCCACTCCTGGTCCATCCATGCAGATGAAAACCCAGTGTGTGTTTCTTCTGTGGGTTCCTGCTTTGTTCTGTACAAAAGTACAAGGATCCTGCAAACCTGCCACCAAAGAGTGCTCTGTGGGAGCTCGGAGCTCTGAGGGAAAGAACCTCCACCATGGGCTAAAGATCCATAGGAGTGGTTTACAAACGTTTAATGGGAATGTGGAGAGCTAAAACAAGTAAGGGTCACCTACTGTGCTTACCTATGGAGTCGATGCTTTTGCATCACTTCATTTAAGCATATTAACACGTTGCATCTGTTTTGCATTTAAATGGAAAGATTTTCCAGTCTGTAATGTCATGAGTGGGATTAGATGTATGAAAAGACAATAGTGGAAGAGGACATGGAGGGCTTCTGCTCCTTGCCTGAGGCATGTGATGGGCTGACTGCACTGTGATGGTTCTCGCTGTTTTGGAAATGCCCCTGGTGCCCCACGTCTCTGGTACCAAACCCTGAAGTTTAGCGGCAATGAGGTAAGGACAGCAACGAATCTGAACGGGGCATTTTGGCCACTCTTACCTCCGTGGCAGCTGGGGAAGGCTCCTGGGGACTGCAAGAGAGCAAGGTCAAACGAGGAGGAAAGCAAGGTCAAATGCAGCCTGATCTGATAGCAAATCGTGGAGATACAGGTTGATCGGAAAAAATAAGCATAGTCTGAATGTTTTATTCCACCTGTATTTGCCCATTCTTGCCACTTTTGTGCTGTTGGTTTAATTTTACAGAGCAGAGACTGACCTTCCCTGTGTGGCAGTAGCCTGATGTTCCTGTGATGCCGTATCAGCTGGTATCATTGACAATTACACTACACAAACAAAATGCATTTTTTCTTTGTGGCTAGATGTTGAAATCCATTCATTTTACACTCCTGAGATGGCGTAGGAAATAGCCGTGAGCACGTAGCAGCTCCAGGTTTCACTGGTTTTGGACAGGGTGGCAGCTGAGCCTTGCTGCCTCAGCTCTGTCACGGAGGGATGCCGGCTGGCAGGAGGGCTGTGTGGGTCCAGGTAAACCCAGTCCATACGTGGTGTGCCCCCACGGACCCCACACCACGTGCCATTGCTGACAGGAGTGCGGTGACTGCTGCAGGGCTGTGTGCTTGCAGGGCTGGCCCCATCCCATGCCACGTCCTGCACTTGCCCCGTCTCCCAGGGTGAATTCTCCACGTAAGTTTGTTTTAAAGCTCATAGGCAACATTCCTTATTTCAGACATGTTGTTTCCAAATTGCCAACTGCCTATTTGTTCCAGACAATTGTGGATACAATCAGCAAAGTAAGCTGCGCTGTAGGGTTTAATTATTTGACTAATGGACAATGACTGATGAGCTGGTGTCCCGGCTGTGCTGCACCTCTGTGCTGCAGGAGGGAGCTTGTGTGGCAGTGCTGCTCGTTGCTCTGCGCTCCTGGGTCACGCTCAGAGCTCTCAGCTCCTTCTCTGATTCATCTTGCCGGCCACTTGCTTGCTTTCTGCAGTCTGGTATAATTTCTCTCGAGGCTGACGATTTTAATTCAGATTGGTCTCCTGTAATTCACACTCCTGTTTACAAAGTCATCAATTTGAAAGCCCCACAATCCTTACCGGGGTTCTGCAACATCAACATTATAACAAAACTAATTATTACTGTCCTTTTCATAATGTCACCGTCAGGTACTTAGGGACATATTTTTCCATTTCCTCTGCTGTTGCTTTTCTGTGCTTCATCCACGGACTATTATGTCTGTGGTATTCTGTTCCCTGTGGCTGTATGTATTTTCCTGTAGGTATAGATTGGTTTTGCAGTATCTGTACGTCCCCCTGCTTGTATTTACCTCCTGTGGGAAACTCCTTGTGCATGATACAACAGCAGGCAGTGCAGTTCCTGCTTCCTGGATCTGGCTATCTGCAAGGAGGCTGATATGAAAGGGTGCTGCTAATAATCCTATCAAGCTCAGGATACGCTTAATAATATTGGTAGTTGCTCCAACCCCACCTGAATTCACAAATTTTGTAGATATAGAAAACACCTCTTAATATTTTACGTTTGTTTACTCAACCATACGAAGTCCTGGTATTTCCACTTCTGTACAGATCCAAGAATGAACAGGAGTGCCTGTGATGAATTGTCAGGTCTCCAGCGCTGAGTTTAGGTAGAAACCAAGAGCCCAGAAGCTGTGCTGTCTGACGGTGGGCTCCATGGCTTCTGCAGTGAGTTGCTCTGTCGTTCTCAGCAGGCTGTGCCTGCACCCCTAAAGATGTTCTGTGTGCATGGCTTCGTCGGCATGGGCTCGCCTGGCATAGCTGCTGCAGGGCTGGAGGCTGCATCGTGGACTCAGGGTTTTATTAATTTTATTCAAGGTCTAAAGCTATTTCAATATGTTCACAACCAGGTGCATTTGCTCTTTTTTTGTTTAGCGTATGTGAAAAGACAGCAGTCCCTGACATGGCTACAGGTTTTTTTGTTTGTTTGTTTGCTCTTAAATATAATTTGCTTGTTCCTTACATCTTGCTTTTGTCCCCTACTAGCCCGTGTTGTTTCCTTTTCTGGTGGCTGGATTTGAGCACCTCAGTGCCCGCTGCACAGCCTTCAGTATTTCAGTACTTTAGGTTTGAAACTGTTCTGTGATGAGGACAGGCTCGGGCATCTCGTAAAGGAGCCCTGTGCCTCTCCTGTGTTGCCCTCTGGCATTTCAGACTTTGTGCATCTTCTCACCATCGCCTTCATCAGTGGACACGTGCCTCTAGGCAGACTTAGGGATACCCGGGAGGCTTGAGCACAGGCCCTTGGATTTTTGGTTCTTCTGCACTGTGGAGCTGGCAGAGAGCTCGGCTTCACCTGGCTGCCAGGTGCCTGCAGCGCAGTGCAGCTCTGCTGCTGCGTGCCGCGCTGTGCTGCAGGACTGAGTGGGGGCCAGAGGTGCTGCAGAGGTGAAAAAACGTGCTCAGATGAAACGTGGGGGGGTTGGTGGGTACTCAATAAACGTGAAAGCTGTGGGAGCATAGATATAAGGGTTAAGATGACTTTTTTTTTCAGTCCTGAGAAACAAAAATCTGGCAAAGATTCGTACAGAGTTACACTTGGCTGGCACTCTTGCTCTGCGCACTGTAACAATACTTTAATATAATTAAATTTTAAATTCCATGTTGAATCTAGTGGGTAGGCAGATGTACCGGTATGTTAAACTTTATGTCACTTAAAAATGGTTTTCAAGTACATCAGAGGGAGATCATCCAGCTGTAAAATTATCTGCTTTATGACGCTGCATTGCAGCTTTGGTCTTTTTGTTTTAATTAAAAATGTACCTTAAATCCAACATCTTCAGATAACTTTCCCCATGCCTTTTTTGTTGCCTGCAATTTAGTGACAGCATGTAAAACTACATGGTTCTTCTGTGAGTTTTTGGCTTTGTTTATGGGGGAAGAAAAGTTTATTAATTAAGATAAACGTTTCCTGTTTGCCTTAGCTTAATCATTGGCGGGTGTTCTTCTGATCGCTGTGAGCGGCAGAGCCGGTCACTCACCCAGCCTGCAGCTCTGGTGCCGAGGTGCTGACGCACGAGGAATAAATCAGCCCTTCCCTGCCTTCTCACCCTGCACCTCGCAGGCTCCTGCCGGAGAGTGGAGCCACAAACGGAGGCGGGGAAGACGCCACCAGAATTCGCTGAAGCTGCTCCTGCTGCTTGCTGCCAGCAAGCCCACGAGGGGCTTGAGCAGGATGGGACGGGGTGGGATTCGTAAAGGATGTGGAGAACAAGCTCCTGAAGTACCCTGTGGTGTGCAGGTTATTCTTATTAACCCTCAGCCAACCAGTCCAAACGTCACTGGCTCCTGAAAGCAGCGGTTCGGAGGCAGCTGTGAGGCTGTGGCCGGGCTGAGCACCCCTGGGAAGGGCTGGGGCAGTGCTTGGCTTCTGCCAGCGCTCTGCTGCCTCTCCCGGGCTCTGTGCTGCTGCAGCCAGAAACCTGCCCGTGCCTTGAGCCACCCGATCGTGGTCGGGGATCACTGGAGACCCTCTGTAGAAAGAGACAGGGCTTAACTCAGCTTTCTGTGTGCTTGCTCTATCAATAAACTCTAAGCGCTTGTAGGAGAGCTGTAGTCACATTCAGTGAGGGATAGAGAGCTCACTTACAGCTTCTGCCCAGAAGACTGCGGCGACCAGGTGGCCAGGCAGAGGATGGGGATCAACACCAGGCTAAATTACAGGTCTGGTGTGGCCTCGTGCTCAAGGCAAGAAGCCGGGCAGGAGAGACCCGCGGTGCACTCCGGGGGCTGCTGGCCGGCTGCGAAATATGAGTCTGCTAAATCATTAACTGGGCTGCTTCTGGAATTAAATAAAATGCCTGGTCCCAAGGCGTTCCACGTGATGATTCACCAAGTTTTGCAATGTGATTTATGTTTAGCTGTAGGATTATTGTTTTCTATTGATTCTGAGGGAAATAAAACAGCAGTAAAAGCCCATCGTAAGCCTCCCAACGGATCTCGATAAGTTGAAGCTTTCCTGCAAGAAATACTGTTGTCTCTTTGGTGGGTAACTCCTAAATCAGAAGCCCCCATGAGCCTGGGTGCGCAGGAGGTTTCCAGCATCACCCCGCTCCCCTCCTCTTCTCCCGTTAGTCATCCAGCAGCCCGTGCCACCGCTGTGCCGTGATCCTGCCCCAGCTTTCCTGGCGGGACGTGGGTCCTTGGGATCGTGGCTGGGGTTACAGGGAGCTGATCCACGCCTGGTGATGCTGGGGAGGTTTGTAGTGCTCCTCCCGGCTGTGTGACTGTCAGAACTGAACCCCCCCTGCCTCCTGCTCTGCTTGTGTTACAGGCGGCAATTAAAACTTTTTCTCTCATGGTTCAATTATTTTTAATTCTCCTGAGAAATGAAGTTTTGCCTAAAAATGACTCTGCTTGCTTGGAAAGCACTAATTTTTTTCAGTCTTCCCTAGTGTGCTGTCGTCCTAGGGTGTCTTGTTTGCTTCTTAGATGCCTGGCATTTTTACAAAATGAATAGTAAAATCTATCGACTCTGTCAAAGCTGTCATGCCTTCTTGCTGTAGAACAGAGCCAAAATATGCCAGTGTGTACTGCTGGAATTTATTTTTTCCCCCAGCCTAATTTAACAATGCCGTGTTCAACACAAAGCATTGAACAACTTGGCCATATTTTTACAACAATTAAGTGCTGAAGAGTTCTTGAAGGCTGGTCAGGATGGCAGCAGCAATAGTTCCTCCCAGGAGGGCCAAGCAGCGCTTGATGCTGGCTCATGCCCTGATCAGGCCTTGTGCTCCGGCAGGGGAAGAGCTATCGTGGTGGCAGCTTCCCGTGACAAAAGCAAAGACTTTGCAGAATGTATGAGTCGCATAGTCCTGCTCGGATAGTTGGCAGCCATGGGCACGCTGCATTTGAATGCCAGAGTACCACAGGCTGCTAGCATTCATCTCTCTGTATGAAATCCCAAATCAATCCCAAATCAAGGCATTCCCAGTGCAGGACTTCAAGTAGCTGTGTAGGTGCGAGGTGCAGATCCCTTCGTGTCCACGGGGCCCCGTGCAGCCCCTCTGCTGGCACACAGCGCCCGGGCATCAGCACAGCGCGCGTGGCTCCTGCTGCTGCCAGTGGGAATGAATGGTGCCCGTGGCATGATTTCTGTATTTATGTTATAAATGGCAATGATGAACTAAATTAAGACAAATAAGGCTCTTCCCGCTCACTGTTTAATTTACAAAATTTTAACGAGACTAATAACATCTGTACTTGTTCCATCTTTCTGCTGGCTGGAAGGCTCTTAGCGGGTCTGACAGCTCCATGTTCGGCTTGGTCTGCGGTGATGCTTAAAAAAGTGAGGAGTTTACAATGTTTTAAGCCGTTTGTATTTTAGGAAGTACAGACACACTTCATCTCATACCAGTGGGGAAGCTGAGGGAGCGATACAGATGGCAGAACAACACCATATTTACAAGTGAAATGGTTGTATGTTTTAAGTGCTACTGTAAAAGGTAGCTGATGGGCTAATGTGTCACTGGGAATTGCAGCAGCAGACAGGCAGAGGTGAAGCCTTACATCGGCTATCTTATCTGCAGCCTGCTCCGTGCTGATGGAGGTGTTTGTCCTGGGAAGGGTAAATGTTGCCTCCTGTGGATTCCCCTGGAGAAAATGGGGAGTCAGCGTTCTCCCTGCCCACAGTGCTTCATCAAGCTTGTGTTGGCTGCTTTGCAATGCAAAATATCCCAAAAGAACGGAGTCTGGGATCCAGAAATAGATAGCAAAGGCCGGCCTGCCTGCGTAAGAGCAGAGAGTGAGCACTAGGTTTGAACACTTGTGCAAATGTTCTTCATAGTGACCTTCATTGACTTGCACGTGGAAATCCTGGTAGGCTCTGCTGCCTTGAGGCTGAGCGGTTGTTTCTGGAACTGCCGTGCTCAGTCACAGCGCTGGAGACACCCCTGGGACACGGAGCAGAGCAAACCTCGTTAGCAGGCTGCAGGCAGCGCCCAGCGGGGTCTCCCAGCACCTGCACCTGCTCTGAGAGGTCTGCATCAGGCCCGTGGCAGGGCTGAGCTTCTAGGGCAGCTCTGTAAGGCTGCTTTCTGTACGGTGATAGCAAACCTGCACGTAGCAGGCTCTGTCCTGCCCCTTGTCGCTCCCTCTCCTTCTCAGAGAGCGGGGTAGCCTCCTCCAGTGCAGATCGTGCATTTACTTAGGGAGAACAGAAGCTTGAAGAGCACAGAGCAACTTGTTTTAGAGTTAATGGTGTAAACTTGCAGGGGCGGTGAGGTGTGGCCGAGGTCTGCAGAGGCACCAGGTCCCTGCCCTGGTGGCCGCTCGCCATCTCACCTGGCACAGCGCTCGGCAGCACCAGGACCTTTTTGTCTTGCCTCTTACGCACTGTGGGACAGTTAACTTGCTGACCTTATGTAGTCAGATTATCAACTTCCACTACTATCATCTCTTTTTTATCATCTCTTTTTTTTTTTTTTTTAAAAAAAAAATAAAAAAAAGATTGTTCTGTGGCTGTGAAGTTCACAGATGAGAGCAGGGTCTTGAACTTGCCATTCGGAGATGAAGGCAGCAGTTCTCCCTTCTTAGCCTGTAGAATTTGTTTGTGGGTTTGAGGATCAAAGCCATGTAAAGAGAATGCGTATGGCATCATTTCAGTGCCCTCTGAAAGGTGCCCGTTTGTTTCTTGTCAATTGAGCCTCTTACACAGCAAATGGGTCATGCAATGGAGATCTTCATGCTGGATAAGCAATTAGCTAAAACAAACTACTCAGAGGACAAATTATGCTGGGCTCTCACTCTGTAACAAATGAATTAATTGACTTTGTTTTGTATTTGTGACATGCTCCCTGTATTCTACTTAACTTTCTCTCTAGCTGAAAGGCTCCTGCATTTCCTCTTGTTCTTTGCTGCTGCAGAGAGCAAGCAGCATATTAAGAGTCGATTTACACAGATAGAAATAAAGGAAGTCAAGTGATAAGAAAATGTGTAAAGGTTCTCTCAATTAAGAGAGATGAAACTTCTTTCAGCAGATTGTCTAGGAGTATTTATTTCATCTGCTTATCTAGGCTGTCATCAGTATTCTCTCTGAAATGGGCACTGCAACAGCACAAAGCTCGTCCAAGGCAGACTTTGCTAAAAACAAGCGTGGCCACCAAGATGTGGGAGGGGATCGTGATCTGCATGCTCTTACCAAGGCCTCTGATGCTGACCTTGTCAATCCTTTAGCGCACTGGCTGAGCTGCCCCAATGGTGAGAAACAAAAAGAAAAACTGGGACCTCAAAAATCCCATTTTGTAACATCAGTCAGACACCTGATCATTGCCCTGGCAGAGCTGGGAAACCTGATTCTTGGCCAACAAACACACTGCTGTTGAGTGAAACCTCACCGCCGTGCCATCTCCACCTAGGCAGGACTAGCTCCGTGCTGCCACGTAGTTTGTCTTTTGGAGGCTCGTGGCTTTGTGAAACGTTGAAAAAGCAACTTCATTAGAAGAGCAGTTCCAAAGGACTAAACATGCTTGTCACAGAAACGAATTGAACTGTGGTGCTGAGACGTCATGCTTGCGTCTCTTTGCAGCGTTGGGCAGGTATTTTGTAGAGGAAAATACAGGGCCACACAAGGATTCTTCGAACAGCTTCCAGAAATGATTGATTTTCCTATGGGCTGCTGGCAGAAAGCTGGCAGAGCTCACCACTAGCTTCTTGTTAGCATTCATCCTATGTGCTGAGTGGGGATTTGCAGTGGTGGTGCTCACACACCTGGACACGTGAGACCCCGAGACCCATCAGAGGGCTGAATGGTCAAACTGCTCCTGCTCCCCGCGTGGATTTCTGCTGGGAAGACGTGGCTGCTGTAGCTGTGAGCGAGGTTTTTGTTGCATGCTGAGCTTAACCGCATGTGCGGCGTAAATTTGATTTATAAATGTTTTGAATTCTTAATTTTATAAACTAACATCGTTCTGCTATTAATTGCTCTCTATGATTTAAACTCCAAGGTGACATCAACGCCGAATATATTTTAAAGGTCTTATTTGGATCTTTGGAAACGATATAATGTTATTAGCACTACATTACCTTAGGTTATAGCACGTAGCTTCACCTCATGCTGTTGGAATAAGGATTACAATTTTCTGGCCCCTCTGGTGTACCAGGTGACTCATGAAATGATCTGGCCAAGTTGCTGGATTTATTTACAGTAAGTAAATTAAAGCTATGGTACAAACCTTTGCTGTGTAACAGGATTTGTGAGCAGCTAAGAAAGGTTGAAACTGTCGGAGCAGTTACCAAGAAGGTGCTTTGTGTGTGAGGGAGGATCTGGCTCACTGAGTATTGGCCCAGGCACGGGATGCTGAGATGAAACATGCCCAAGAGTCATTTTTTTTTTCATTGTCCAGCTTCTTATTTCTGCTTTGTAGTATCCAAAGGGAAATTTGCTAAAACAAAAGTCACGGAGAAGAGACAAACTGCCCGACTGGCCAAGCAGGGAGCTGCCTGCTCTGAGGCTTTGCTGGGGGTCAGCAGCCTGCACCCAGTTGCAGAACAAACGTGCAGCAAATGCGATAGCTCCAAGCGGTGCCACCGCTCTCTGCCTGCAGCCCCCGAGGGCTGGCAAAGCCCAGCGCTGCCTTTCCCCCCCCGGAGCTGCTGCCAGGTGGCTCGGGATGCTTCTGCAGCCATTCCAGCAGCTGCAAGCAGGTTTTTTTTTTTTTTTTTCTCAGGGATTTGGATCATTTCAACAGCTACCAACTGAGGTTTTTTTTTTCTTCGGCGTTTGAACTGCTGTTTTTTCCATCATAATCCTCTTAGTGTTTGGTAACACAGAAGGAGATGTGTTCAAAACAAAAGTTGCTGTCCTAAATGTTCCAAATTCAGTTATTCTAGGAATTTCTCAGTGGTCTGATTTGAAGAATCCTCACAAGAACAGCTTCCGACACATCTCCGCGTATCAAGAGGAACACAGCCCAAATCTTCTCCCTTCCCCTGAGCTCTCCTGAGGCTGCCTTCCCCTTCCTCATCCTGTGGCATCCAAGGTGCCCAAGCAGCAGAGTGCGGCTGTGCTGCGCCAGCTGCCACGTGCATCTTATCCATTGCTGTGCCTTTCATTTATTTTGTGTCCTGACCTTTCCACCTCATCGCCCCGACCTTGCGTGTGTTTTCTGGGGAAGGGCAGGCGTTCAGCAAGACGCACGAGTGTGAGGCTCCAGCTGCGCTCACCCAGCGATGCATGATGCCGAGATGTGTTCCCTGCTGAAGAGTGTTTATGATCCAAGACTGCGGCAGACGATACCAGGTGTGAACTGTTCAGCAAACATTGTTTGATAAATCGTGTCTTTTGATAACAGCACCAGCGGTTCGTTGCTATATGCTCCATTTTAAATTCATGATATTGAAGATTAAGATAACTTCATGATCGCTGTTCTGCTTGCTTGCCCCGCTTCCTTTTCTTCCTCCAGTTTTACTCCCAGACTTCTCTAAATGCTGCTCTCTTCAATTCTCCTTCTCTTCAGTCCTCTCCCTCTCATTTCCTTTACTCTTGAAATTGAAAAAAGTCTGTAATGCTGTTTCAAAAATCCTCATACTGAAGAGACCACTTTATCTAATATGATCTCCTTTATTTTGCTCATGTACCTCTGTAGAAGTCCCCAGTGTTGGATTAGGTTTCATAACTCGAGGCTTTTGAAGATAGTGGAGCACTGGAGGGTAGCACAAGCCCTGCTGCCTCGGGCAGGAGAGGAGGAAGAGGACCGGTGACACTGAGACAGAAGCACGAGCGTTCTGCCCTGAGGGATGCTGCAGGATCCCATACAAGGCCTGGGGAATTTTACCCGTGGTCAGGGACTTGCTTCTAGTCAGCCGTGCCAATAACTATTTTCAGTCCTTGAAGAACTGTCAGAATTAGAAAAAAAAAAAATCCAAACGCCTGTATTACTGCCTGTGTTACTGCCATATTCTGCGTTGCATAACTTTAAAGCAGTCGCACTGGGGCCTTTGCTTGGTTCTCTGACCTTGCAGTTCGAGGAAACCTCCTTTAAAAGTGAGAAATTAAATACGTCAAAATTCGTGCAGGTCGCTGTTCGCCTGTCATATGCTTAAGCTTTGTGTATGATCACACATACAAGCAAATCACATCTATTTATTTTTAAAACCCAGAAGGCCTGGTATTAAAGCTGTCAGCTACTTATCACAGCATCCATGAGGCGGAATGATGGATCCAGAGCCTGGCTGTGTTTTCTAGGCTGCTTGTGGCACAGAGCAGCGGGCAGGATTTTGCCACTCGGGCTTTCCTTGCCTTGCCGTCAGGGATTTCTAAAAGCGCTGTCGGATGCTGGCTGTCGGGCAGAGATGCTCCGCAGGTTTCCATCGCCAGACTGTGCTCGGAGCCCAGCTCCGTCTGCGTGAGCTGGCAGCAGAGCTGGCTCTGCTGGGCCCCGGGTTCAGCACTTCCCTTCCCCTCCTGTGATTTTTTTTCCCTATTAAATCCTCATATTTGCCTCTAGCAAGAAGATTTTTGCAGAGAGAAGCACTCTGGAAAAGATCAAGGTCTGACCACCTCTTTTTTTTCCTGCTCCAGTGGGAGCTTTATTGTGTTAGAGAAGTGGTTATTGCTTTTGTTTTGCTGCTTTTGGTGCTGCTTCCTTGTTACATTTCTGCTGAATGGCCTTGTGACATTCAAACTAATAAGCAAACGGTGCATTTTGGATTTTTTAAATCTATTTTTAATGATTAATTCTGTTTCCTACTGCTTAGGAGCCACTAGTGGCAATGCATTTTTTTCTTTTGACAACTTCAAAAGAAGTTTCATCTGAAGTAAAAGAAACTTGCTCCCAGGACTTTCAGAGCTATTACCAGGTTTACTTGAAGCAATTTGGTCTCCCCAGCTGTTCAAATGAAAGTAAAAATATGACGTACAAAGTATTACTACTTTTTTATTATTATTATCTATCAAGCTAGTTCTTTCATAAGCCGTGCTTCATCAGGAGTAAATCTATTTCCTATTTCACCTGTGTTGCCTGATTCTATATGGATTAGCATTTCTCACACTGTGGAGCGTTTTTGCTCTAAACCAAATCTCTCTTCATACAATAGATTGCCATCTTATAATATAGGAATTATTTCTCAGTCACTTTAAAAGTCCTGCTTCATTAGCTCGGTGACTGTTTGGTAATTTGCAAAGTCACTTTCACAAGTTTTAATACTCTCTGGCTGAGAGTCCTCATAATAAATGTATTAGATCTTAATAGTGTTATGATTGCGTCAGAAGTGGGGGAAAAAAAAAATCAGAAGCGGTAATTAGCTCTGACCTCAGGATAAGCAAGCACCGTGTAAGAGATGGCAGGGACAGGGCTCGGAAAGCCCTCGCGGGCTACTTGCCTGGAAGCTGGCTGCTTAAGATCCCCTAAAATCAGGGGGTCGAGGGCTACAAGCCCTGAGACCTCTGAATTGCTTTCTTTGCTTCTGGAAGCTTTTTGGGTGGGGGAAAAAAAAGCGTAATTATCGGGAAACCACACCGACTGGCCTGGTGCCTCCCTCGTGTGTCTTTGGCTTCCTTGTTTGTCCTGTGAACAGCAGCTTCTTGCCAAGCGTTTACCTGGTTGGTTTTGTTTGTTTGTTTCTCAAGGCAAAACTTAATGGGAAAATAAGTTCTGACATTTTGATAAGAGCTGGTTCTTGTTGCTTTGCACTGCGGATTTTTGATTCTAAGCGGCTTGAAAAGTGGCTGAGCTTAAATCTCGTTTGTCCAATCTGCATATTGCAGCAGTGGTGGAAATTGGGTGAACTCAAAGGTCACTTCATAAACACTTGAAACATGTTTGGATGAAGGTAGAAATGTTCAGTCACAGTAGTTTATCAAAATGCTGCCGTTTGTGGTTGTTGGGATAGGTGCATAATGAATATCTTGAACTCTTCAGTCTCTACTGTATTTGGAATGTAGAAACACGGACGTTAATGGAAATACTTTATATTCATGAAAAAGGCAAACTTCCTGTTATTTAGAAAGCTCCGTTGCAATGTAAGTGAATAAATTGTAAATTGTGTGCCCTGCCATCATTTGTAGTAAAGCATTCCGTCCCTCCCCCTAAAAACAAATCCTGAATTAACATTTTAAAATTATATTTAAAATATTTCAGTGAGCTTCCTGTTAGCTGGGCAGTGCACAAAAATTCAAATGCTTGAATTTCACTTCATTAGAGAGTTCTGCTAGCACTAAGATAATGTCAGCGCAGTTTTTGGTCGTGTCTTTCCCCAAATGCCAGAGCTTTTCTGAGTTTTTTCTCCAAGCAAAAAGCCACAGTGAAATCATTAAATTTCTTAATTATTTTCATAAATCTTACATGCATAAACATATGCAGAGCTCTTTTTTTTTTTTTTTTTTTTTTAAAAAAAAGTGGCCTTTTGAACAAAGAAAGAAGGTCTTTGTTACTGGGAGGTTTCTAAAATGAAAAGAATAAGGAACAATAATGCCAACTTGAAAGCAAATCATGCAATTTCCGGAAGGAATGCTTGTCAGGGAAATGCTGCACATGTGCCTTCAGAGCCAATAATATCAAGACTTGAGAGTTTTTGCTTTTGGCAAAGGAGCAGAAACTATCTGTTGTGGTTTGTTGTGTTTTTTTTTTTTTTTTTTTTTTTTTTTTTTTTTTTTTTAAGCCTGCCTTGCACCTTTTTTAGCAGCATTTCTGGTGCCAGCATGTAGGGAACAGTAATCACCTGACTCTTCACTGTCAGCATAAGCTGAGAAAATAACAGGAAAAAGCAAAACAGTGGGTTTTTAATTTAAAGAGATTCAGCAAACATTTACCCTTAGATGTCTGGCACAATGTTCTACGTTCTGAAATTGCGAGTGCAGTTTATGAAGGTGTGACAGAAAGTTTTAAAACATGATTCATACTAATTTAGACGATCTCGAATTAGGACATGATATAAGAAGGATTTGTTATTATTAAAAGTTAGTGCAAGCTAAATTAATCTGAAAATGTGTAATTTTATCTCAACTAAAAATACCATAAGGTAATTAAATTGATAAATAGGATGAGCTGAGAAGGTATAAGAAATGATAAGCATCTGAAAAATAATAATTGAGTTTGTATTGTAAACAAAGACCCATAGGAATTCTTTTTTTTTCTTTTTTTTAAGTTGCTTCATTATAAACTTTAAGTCAAGAATGCTTAACAGTTTGGCATATTTGGGGGAAAAGGTTGATTGCGTTTATATTTGGTTGTGTGGTTTGTACATCTGCAGGATTCTCAGTATTTGGGGTTGATGCTTTCTTATGGCATACTAGTTTGTTAAGTTTGAAAGAGCAACGCTTAAAACTGGGATCTGTGTGTGCCCAAGTGAAACTGGTCGTGTTGGAGATTCGTGTGAACTTTTCATCTAATTTTTCATAATGTCACGTTACAGTCATACTTGGGTCTTTAACACAGAAATCTATAAATGAGATTAATATCATTAAAATCGTTGGTATATTAATTCTGAAGCACATGAAAGCCCATATTAGAGTGAATAAGTAATCTTTTGTTCTGTGCCAAAGTCCTTTGCTTATTCCTTCAAGCAAGCAGGGCAGGAAAGGAGGGTCTCGTTGCAGTAGCTGGTCAGGTTGCCTAAGAGCCTCGTCCCGTTGTGATGTTCATGTGCCCCACATAACAGAAATCTGTGAAAGAGACTAAGCGGTATATTAAAGCATCATTTGAATGAAATTCTGGAGCACAGAAGATGTGAACACTTAGAACAAAGGATTAGCTGTAGCAGCCCTCAGACACTGATAAGGGTCTGTGTTGGCGCCTGTATCGTTTGCAGTGAGCGTTGGAGATGGATGGAGAGAGAAAATAGGCACTGTCTTCTTCTTGGCTTGATCTAGAAACCAAACAGTGTGGGGAAGTGAGATGTTAAGGAATCTGCCTCGTGTCTTGTTTTAGTTATAATGACTAATTTAATGTATCTTTTGTGATATCACACAATCTGCTTGGTACTAGTGTGCTATATTACGCCACTCTTTCATTTTGCAAAGGTCTGTGGGAAAAATGCAAAAATGTTTCCTTTCCATTTGCTGAAATTACTTTACTCTTAATTCTGAAAAATTGCTTTACGGATCTTCATATTTCACAGACCATAACTGGATTACTACCTTTTACTGGAATACTCTGTGTTAATGAAGACCGATTGGGATTATATAATAGATTTCCTCTAAAGAAGGCATTATGTGGTTATTTTTAACTGTCTGGCATTCTAGTTAATTGCCTTGTCATCATTAATTGATGGAACTAAATTGATATAAATAAATAGATTATCTTCCTGAGGTTAATTTGAAAGATAGGAGGGGCTTTCACCCGACTGCTGCGGCGACGAGGGCCCCTGCCAGGCAGGGCGTTCAAGCATGCGCCTCAAATAAAGCGTTCAATTAGTGAGCATTGAAATCGACCACGGGGTGGGACTGCTCGTGCGCCGAAGGTTACGCTCGTGCTCAATCGATGTCACAGTTCATAAAACAGTTTTCCTGCACTGCCTGGAAAACAAATGAAGCCGTGCTCGGTGCTGCCAGGGGGAGGAGAGGGGCCCTCGCCCAGCGGGAGAGCTCCAGGCTCCCTGTTCTCACTGCTGCCCAAATGCACACAGATATTGCTGTGACACCTCCTAGGTTTCTTGGACTATGCCGACATAGCCTTTCTGAAACTGTCCTCGATGGTACATAAAGGTTGAGAGAGGCTCAGTTTTAAGCTTCAGCCCTCCAAAGAGCTGATTGTCCTTGCTGAAGACTGAAAACAGCCAACCCATCAGCGTGACTTATTTGACAGATTGAAGTCCTCTGGTTACCAGGTTAGTCCAGATGTATGTGTAGACGAGTTGCTATTAATCAGCAATCAACTAAGTCCATGAGTAAATCGACATTTTAAAAATCAGATTGCAATGTTGCATAAAATGTGCCTGTATGGAAGGAGAACCCACGGTGGCTGATGAGCTGCACATTATCTCAGGCATCCCTTCCCTTCGTGCTCTGCACATTTTCTGCAGAATCTTGTTTTGCTAATCAGGGCACTCTCCTTGGCATTCTGCATTTGTGTCTTGACACCACTCCCAGATTGGAGCTTAAGTGCTATGTAAACGTGTGCTCTGAAGAGTATTCCCCAGAGCTCTACGGGAAACTTCCTCCCACTGCCTTGCACATCGCTTGCAAGCATGCCAAAAAGAAGAAAACAAAACCCAAATCCCTCCCCAAAGCAGGAAAGAAGCTGTGTTCCAGGGCAGGCAGGGCGCCAGAGGCGGGTGCGTGGGAGCTCAGCTGAAGCAGGCTGCGAGACCCGAAGGCATCGAGCGGCTCTGCCGGAGGCACAGGCCCCGAGACCCAGCCTGGTGTTCGGGAGCCGCCACCTCGCCGCCTGCCTTCTCCTCTCTTTCAAACACAGTCGGGTCCAACCCGCTTGTTCCCCTTTTGACAGCTGCTTCTGCTGTGCTGTTTCGCGTGTGGTATGTGGGATGCAGGGCTAGTCCATTTCTAGCTGCTGAATGATGCTCATTAGCAGGCGTTTTTCTGTGCTGCTTTGCAGAGCCCAGGGTTTGCAGTGCTTGCTCAGATTTACTTTCAGCAGTTGCGTTTGCTCGGAAAATTGGGAGGGAAGATTCCTGTTCACAAGGCTTCAAAAACAGAGAGAGTGAACAAATGATTCCTTTGGCTACATCTATGTTTAAAATGTCTTTTCTGAAGTCCACATTACCCTCACTTATACACTGTATGTAGCATTTAGCCCTCATCCTCTCCTGGAGCAAGGTTTGGGAATTCCTTCCCTCCTTGCAGGTTTTACAGACATTAGTAGGACCCCCCCAGGCCCTCTCTGCCTGGCTGAATGCACCCAGCTCTCAGCCCTATCTTTGTCCTCCAGACCCGCCACTGGATCCGTGCCTCCTGCTTGCCCGCTCCTGCCTCGTGCTGGGCAGCCAAGGCCGGGAGCCTGGCTCATGCCCGGGTCTTTCTGCCGCCCCCAGCTCACCGGCGGGTGGGTGACAGCAGCATGAGGCTCTGCCTGCCCTGCTTACAATCCAGACTGCTCGGCTGCCCTCTCTGGAGCCAGGTGAGGTTACGCTGACTCTGATTTGGAGTTAGGATTTGCTGCCTGCTCTTCTAGTGGGAGGCGGGCTGCTGAGCTGGAGGGTGTCCTGTGAGCAAGCACAGCTCTCCTGGAGAGCCTTTGATTTAAAAGCAGGTCGCAGGCTGTTCCAGCAGCCCCATTTGCTGCCCTGTGCCCTGCGAGCTGGGCCAGGCACTGCCAGCGCCTGCAGCAGCCGCCCCGGCCCTGCTGGCTCCCTGCGGCTCGCTGCTAATCCCAGCACCGCCGAGCATCTGAGGCCTCTCCAGATCTGTGGAGGAAATTGAGGTCTGTAATCGCGTTCTGCCAGCCATGTTGTTGGCTGTGGTGTTGGAAGTTCGGTGACTGTCAAACTGCAATTTCATTTTGAAGTGGTTCTCAATTAAAATTTATAATTAACAAGTTATTATTCAATTTTCAAATATTTGCAGATTTTATAGTGTCTCAGGGCATGAGCCAAGCTCCGCTGTAACTGAGGGAAAACTGGAAACCTCTCTCTTTCCTGGTGGCGTTTTCTCAGCGTGGCACGGAGCTCCCTTTGCTTCCCTCCAAGATTTTCTGGATCTCAGCTGCGCCCCAGCAAATCTGGGTTTGTCCTGCCCGTGAGACACAATACTGTGAGACACACAATACCGTGAGACTGATTCTCTGCTGCTGTCCTGGTCAGCCCCTGCAGGGAGCTCGGGCAGTGCATGTGTCCCAGAGGACACCTAAAGATGGGTAGGAGGTGGTTAAACCCAGCACAAATAGCAGGGTGTGCAGCTCCCGCTGGGGACAGGAGGAGGCATTGGTAATTGTAGCAGAGTGGGGTGAGGATTTCATTTGTGTAGGAGCAGCTTCTTGAGTGACTGAGTGTCAGCGCCATGCGAGCGGAGGAGAGGAGATCTTTTTCATTCTAAAGAGTGAAGAAAGCAGAGGTAGACAGATGTGCCTGAGCACATCTTTCTGGGTGATAATCTTAGGGGCGTGCAAATGCATGTTGTCTTTAAAATGTGCAAACACATGGATGCTCACGTAGGCAGAAATAAGCTGCCAAATATTGCAAGGCTCAACTCCCCCTGACCTCTCTGCAGAGGGAAGTAATGCATTTCATGAATCAGGGAAATGGTCACTGACAGCATCCTTGCAGTTCTGACTGGAATATGGTATTTCTGACTGAAGGAGATTCGGTCCCACTTTGACACAGCCCTGGAAGATCTTGTTCGCCTTCAGCCCGTGTTTGTAATGAGTAGGGAAGCTCAACCAGAAGTAAATTAATAAAATTGTTAGAATTTTCTTTGTTTTCTCCTCTAAGCTCTCTCCTTCCTCCCTCTTGTATGTATATCCCTCTCTGTATCCATGCTAAGCTGGGAAGTTACCTTGATTTCAAAACTGACGTCTACGTGTGGTCTTTTATCCTGGTTAATTAGGGCAGTATGTGGGCATCGTGTAGAATGAGGTGTTTCCTTCTGTTTGAATGTCTGCCCTGATGCCTGCTTTTATTTGTTTTTTGTTGGTTTTGTCGGTGCGCGTGCGTGTGATTTTATAGAATTACAGCCCACGGAACTAAGTCATCTTAAAATAAGATTTTTAAAAGTTTATCAGAGCCCTACATCGTTGGCATAATGACTTGTTTCCATGGAGATAGCAATCAATAACGCAAAATGACTGTTAACACAAAGCCATTTTGGAAACCTTGTAGGTATATTTGAAAATATAGATCAAACGGGCTCTTCTCGGTAGACTAACAGATATTGGGATGATTGATATGAAAACAGCTTAAAGCATTCATGAGTTGTAAGAACTAATTCTCAATAAATCAAGCAACATCCCCATAGGAGTAAGGAATAAGAGATAAATGAGGACTAAAGAAATTGGTAAAGGTTCTTGAGCAATAAAGAGATGAACACCAGTTCTTTTAAAATTATATTTAAATGAACAAAGTTGATTCAACTGTCTTTTTTCATGCCTTGTGCTAAGATTTAGGTCTATAGCATGTCATTATATCAAGAAATAATTTGCCAAAAGACTTTTTAGCATTTCATATGCATTCCACTTAATGACAATTTTAATATTCTAGCTTTTTTCCGATATTGTTATGAGAAGGTTTCAATTGCTTGGCATACTGAGAAATTCATAAAAATTGTTTCTAATTTCTTTTTCAAGTCTGGTATAGAGTGTAGAACCATCAACATATGAATTATCATGTTATTCAAAAAAAAATGTTCAGAATACTGTTGTTAGCCTACTGGTTGAACTATATATATAGCTTTGGGACAGTGCAGTTTCCAGAAGTACATTCCTGTTTAGTGAGCCTAATGACAAGGGTGCTAAAAACAGGTTCTGAATTACTGCTTTGATAAAAGGAAAAAAGCTCCTCTGGCATGTCATATTAGGAGAACAATGTGCATGAGATTTTTCCGTTATTGACCAAAAAATAAAAATAAACAAAACAAACAAACAAACAAAAACACCAAACAAAACAACAACAACAAAAAAAGGTGTGATTTTACTTGTACAAGTTACTGATGCTTCAGAAAAGCCTAAATTGTGGCTAATATTGGTGGTCAGGCGATGGTTGGACCAGATGATCTTGGAGGTCTTTTCCAACCTTAATGATTCTATGAAATTCTGTTGAGCATCAGAGATCATAAAAAGCCACCCTGTAACTAAACTTCTCCTTTCCCTTACAGATTATTTTGCATTAATTGAATTTCTGAATGTGAATTTCAAGCTTTAGGATCTCAGAGCTGCAGTTTTGTCTTTTATTTGGAGGCAAAGGAAAGTAAGAAAATTCAAAGGGTTGTGTTCTTCATTTTTGTTTGTTTGTTTTTTGTCAAATAACTTCTTGCTGTGCTATTCTATCCCAACAATACAAGTTTGGGGAATCATATTGAACTGTATCTAACAAGCCAAATGGGACTGGTGCAACCGAACCACTTACACATTCTGAAACTGCACCCTAGGCAATGTCTAATAGAGTCTGTATTTACATGGGGAGTGCTCTGAGCCAAAGGCTCTGTTTGGACTCCAAAATCCACTGAAGCTAATGGAAGTTCTTCCCCTGACATAAAGGGTTTTGAATGAGGTTGCTCTACTGAAGAGCTAATTTGGAAGGCATAGACCAGTGCTCCCAAATCAATATGGCATATATTTATACGAGCAAAGTACATCAAACTACCGAGGTGATTTAAAGTAACACTTAACCTATAAACTCCCTGGAAATTCTTTCAACCTCTGTAATGAAGCATTTCTTTAGTAGATGTTTATTTTATTTTGGGGGATATGTTTATGTTGTAGAGATGCAGATACTTGAATCCAGAAGAATGTTTGATAGATGGAGGCATAAGAACAAGCGGTTGTTATCCGGGATATTTTGCGGTATTGCCAATGCAAGTTCTGGCATTAGAGCTGCCTGAGTTTTGCATTTTTATTCCTTGAGAGGTTTTTAATGTTCAATATTTTGGGCAACTCAAGATCATAATGGCACCTAGAAATTGTTTCCTGAAAAAAAAAAGAGTACTCTGACTAAGTATCACTGTTGGCACTTTCACAAGACTAGTGCTTCTTACTCCGACATGCCCTAAGGTATAACTTGGAGAAGGATGACATCCAGATGATGCTTTGGAGGGAGACGGAGCAATGAGGGCTCCTGAAACCGAAGTAGAGATGGTGGGGGAAGATGGTCGTTGCTTGTGTCAAAAATTAACACAACCTCAAAAAGCGTCAGCATTGACTAAACAGAATTTCCCTCTGCTTTTTTAAGTGGCTGTAGAAATAAGAGAATTTTTAGTGATCAGATTAATCAGACCAAGTAGCCATGAGATGCAAAGATGCTGTGTGAATCTTCTGTAGAGCTCAGTCTTTGGCAACAAAACACGATATCATTGAGTGTAAATGACAGCAGAATAAATGTTTACTGAGAAGTCAAATCCTATCATTAGCTATATTACTATTATTAGTGCTATTGTTACTGTTCCCTATTTCCTTTCCAGTTGTATCAAGAGCAAGTACGGAGTGTGAAAATGCGCGGGCTTTTCCTGTGCATTCATGCAAATAGGTCTTGGTAAAGAGTAACAGTGCTGCCTGGTGCCAGTTGTTAAATGGAAACACACGTCCTGTGGCTGCCCCTCTGCAGCCTGCTGAGGACTTTGGGGAGCGCGCAGGTCTGACACATTCCTCATGTTGTGGCGTGCACGCCTTTGGCAGATTTCATCAGGAAAGATGGGTCGATGACTGTGGATCGTCGCCGGGTCCGTGACACAGTTAGACGGATGATTAAATGTCTGAGCTGCGCTGTCCTCCCGCTGCCGTCTGCTCATCACTCACCTCGGAGCCTGCCCACGGCCGTGCAGACCACGGCGGGGTTTGAGCTCCGGGTCAGGCTGCGTGGAGGTCCAAATGTATCCAGACCTTACCTAAAATGCTTTATTTGGCAGCCCATAAAGAGTCCTGTGATATGATAAAAATGCTACCTTTGTACTGATACGTGCTTGTTCAGTCGTGTTTGGTTGGAGCAGTATGTAATTACTCCAATACTTAATGAACAGCATTAGTTTCATTGATGAACACTGAGGCTACATGCTGGAAAGAGGAGGTAAGGATTAAGTTTTATGGCCTACTGCTGCTATGAAAAGGAGCATCCAGACACCAATTAATGTCCCCTTGATGGGATTAGTCGTTGCATTAACTGCAACTATGGATAAAATTGCTAAGTCTGTTATTTTAGACTTTAACCTCTTAGATATTGCAGATATGAAATAAAGTCACTTTTATTTTAAATGCAAATTTTATTTAATGCTGAAGACAAAAAAATTCGGTGTATTTACATTTTTGTGGGATTTGCATCTCTTCCTACATGGATAAAAAGACCTCCTAAGTCTGTATTTCATGAAGGCAGAGTTCAAAGGTCAGGTAAGTTTCAAACATGTCATTTGGAATTCCTTCACTTGTCACACTGATCATCTCAACTTCAAGTGCAGGCAACAGAGACTGTAAAGGATAGGATGGTGGACTCTCCATGCAAGGTGACATACTGCTGGGCCCACAGTGGATGCTGTGAAATCTGTATTAAGTTATTGTAACAGGCTTTTCTTTTACTTGTGGTCCTGCTGATAAAGGCTGAACATAAACTAGGATCTCTTGTCTTCCAAGGTGAGTGTGAGTCATTGCCTTAGGGTAAAAGCCAAGAGTTTTATTTGGGAGGGGAAAGAAATAGATTATAAAAACAGTTTCTGCCTCTGATGTGTGATCTGCCAGTGATACAGCTGTGATGGACATGCTCCCCAAAGTCTAAAAACATTAGACTGTGTAAATACTGTTTTAAAACTCTGTGTGGAAGAGAGCTATGTCTGAATAAAGCTGTTCCCCTTGGGGTTACTGGAATGAAACATTTGTTGGCCTAACAAAGAAAACGATGTGCATCTCCCGGGGCGTGCTGTGAGCAGGGGCAGGGCTCGCTCTGGCACCGAGGAGGAGCAGCGTGCCCCGCGCTTGCTTTGCTGGGGTGGAGGCTGCTCCCCGATGGCTAGCTTCCTCTCCCAGGGTAGCAAGGGCATGCAAAGCCAGGCAGGTTTCTTGAATATATTTTTGTGTTTTCAAAAGTCACCGTATGACTTTGCTATTTCACACAAAGCTATTGAATTAGCAGAATCTTTTTTTTTTTTTTTTTTGGAAGACTACCCCATACTCAAAGCTAAGGGATGTTCCTTCCTAGCTGCGAGGAGAAGGGGGGAGAGAGCGAAGCACCATGTGCATCTCCCACCACAGCTCCCGTGTGTGGGGTAGGTACAATGCCAGGTACAGGGGGAAAGGCAGGTGTCAGTGTCCCTCAGGTCTTTGGGTAGCGCAGTGACGCATTGCCCTCTCTTCAAGGTGTTATGGCTGAGCCTCACCTTTGGGTGACCTCTTCCTTAATGCAGAGAAGATAATCTTTGTGACCTCCTGAAACAACACGGATTCTGGCTGTCTGCTTGACCAGCTACAGGCATGCACTAAAATGCTGGGTTGAGAAATCCTGGTCTGTTGCTGCTCGAGATTCCTCCTTTAGTTTTCGATTTGGACTTTAATCTTCTGATAAGCAATTGGCACCGTGGAGGGGAAATGTCAAGGCAAATGAGGACTTTTAGAGCAGCATTTCTCAGGGGAGAAATAATTTCTGTCATCAGATTTTTTTTTTCCCTTGTAAAAACAAGAAGTGAAAGATGAGGTATTTCTGAAATCTTAATGTCAGTTGGAAAGAATTGCAGCTGACAGTCACTGCGTGTTCCCTCCGAGCCCTGCAAGTAAGAGCTGCGATACAATGGCTTTAAATGCTGCACATAGCACAAAAAAAGAAATTAATAGATATTTATTTGAAATCCATCATCTGGAATGTTTGATTCTTATCTACAAGATAAAAACATGCCTGCTTGGATTTCTGCATGACGCTGCTTTAATGTGAATGGGAGGCATCTGGGAGCACTCGCTCCTGGCATTTCTCTCCATTCACAAATTCACCACCACTTCTGTGCAGGTTTTCATTCCTGACACTGCACATTCCTTCCCTTCTCCACTTCCAAACAGGACGTGAGCAGGGAAGTTAGAGGCAGTGGGTCTTTGCTGACGGATGAGCTTCAAAAGACTTTGATGCCGTTAGGTACGGTTTGGAATAGACTGAATGCAATTTCCAGCAAAGTGAAGCAAGTTGGTGACATAAACTAAATAGATGATGCTTTTAAGCAAATTGACTGAGTACCAGATGAGGGAGTTAGGGGACTGCATCATTCTTTTCAGATGTTATTATGTACATTCTGTGTTACTTTAAAATGGCCTGTGTTGGCCACACACTATTTTTCTTAGCGTGTTCAGAGCGGTATGTGATTTCCCATGAGTATCGTATTCTCAGTCCTCTCTCTTTAGTTTAATTAACTTGAGAAGAATATTTTGAGGTATGGGTTTTTTTCGGTCTTGCAGAACATTTCTTGTGACAGTAACTCTTTCCTGAACCACCTTCCCCATCCACCTTGTTCTGTGCCTGTGCTGCAGCGGTCTTCTCAGCTGAGGGTGAGAAGGGATTAGACAGCTTCTCAAGAAGGAACAGAGCAGCCCTTCCTGGTCTGCAAGAGGTAGAAACTTTGCATGATCTACAGCACAAGAGTTGTTCTAAGGATAGACATCCAAAGGCAGATCTTTCCTAGCAGTATTAAGTTGTTGTAGGGCTGCCTGCCGAGATCATCTGCCTCTACCTGCCGGTTCGGTCTTGCCTTGCTGTATTGCCTCTGGCATCACTCTCCTGCTCGGAGGAATGGCACATAGCAGCAGTACAGGAGTGCTGGCTGCCTGACCGCCTCGTTAGGACCATCCAGGAGAGGATTTCACCAGCTTTGCTGAGACAGCCTCTCACCCCACTTGTGTGGCCTGAAACTCGCTGCAGCACTGTTCATCTCACTGTGATGATGCTGTGTAGAAGCAGTTTCTGGGCTGGAAAGCTTCGAGTTGCTGATGCCTGCTGGCTCTTTGCTGTGAGAAACTCCAGACTCGATTTGGTATTTTTGCTGTAAAGAACTGAGCTGTTTTAAATATCCAAGTTGACAGGCAATTGGAATATAAATATCAGATGATATAGTAAAAAATCAATTTTAGAGACATGGACCTTCTAGAGGAAGGGTTCTTTTTCTGTTGTCCTGGGGAAAAAAAATAAATAATCTCTTTTAGTTTTGCAATATTTACAATTCCCTTTCAGCAACCGGAGCTCCCTAGGCAGTAAAACATAGTTTTCATTAAATGATATGTCTGACATTTACCAAATCTTTATGGACAATTTAGAGGGAACTAGTTGCATTGAACAGCCTTATTAACATTGCATTAACATGATTAGGGAACATCTTGGTCATTTAGGCCACAGGGGCTTTAATTTATGAGCACAGCAGAGAAGCAGATACGAAGCATCAGCTGACCAAAATATCTTAACCTTAACTTGTTTTCTCTTTACTCTCTCGTTGTGTCTATTTCGTGTTCATGACAAGATGAACTGGTTTAGGTTCTTATTATTCAAGTAAATGACATTATTAAAAGAAACGAACAAACAAAAGGTCTGCTCAAAATAGGACTCAGAGCCAGGAGCAGATATGCGCGGCTAGATTCCGGCAGCCATGGTCCTGTGTATGGGCCCTGGGTGCCAAACCCCAAATGCCATTTCTGTGAAGTCTTCCCTGGAGCAGCCTCATGCCCCTCGTTCGGACGGGCACACTGTCACCACCTCGGTGTTGTTATAGGATATCCTGGGGGCTCTGTGGCCCCAACGGTGCCCACCTGGAGGTGGAGCACCAGCCATCCCACTGGGTCCGTCAGCAGCAAGGCGTGATTGTTTGCTTGGAAAATAAGTCCGAAAATGCAATTTAGCATCTCTTCCCTGGCTGCAGCAGGAACAATCTGGACAAAAATAGCTCTTACGCTGTTGTGCCAATTTATCTGAGAGCCACGGTGGTAAATAACAGGAGGAGAGAGGGAAGCATCTCAGATCTCATCAATACTTAAGACAAAAGGCTTTCTGCTCTGCAATTATTCTCCCTGTCCTTTTCCCTCCTTCCCCCAGGCCACAAACAAGAAGCCTAAAAAGAGATCAGGCAGCTTTTAAATGCCACAGGCTCATAAAAGGAAGGAAATTCAAAGTTGTAGCTGAGACTTCACTCTTCACATGCTCTGTGCTATTTTGGTCTGTAAGCAAGTACACTATCCTGCAAGCTCCACACAGTGGGACCAGAAATAATTACACCGTCTCTGCAAAAAGCCTGGCTGCCCTTGTTTCTGGGCTCAGGGATTCACTCTTGTTTTTTTTTTCCTATGCAGCTTTCTGGAAGACAGAAAGTGATGCATCTGCCTTCGTTAGCGCCTAGCTGCTGTGTGGACAGCGGGTCTCAGGGTGCTGTGGGGGCTTTGTGAATGTGAGGACAGGGCTTGCATTGCTGCTCGCCGAGCAGTTGTGATGGTGGCCATTGCGAAGGTTTCCTTGTTGGTATTCCTCAGCCTCTCTGTAGGGCAGTAATTTACAGTAGGAGCAAGCAAGGCGAAGTGCTTGTCTCCTTTGCTGGGGCTGAGTTGTGTGTTAGGATTGCTCCGCTCACCTGATTCCAGTCCCTTCTTCCCTTTCATTTGCTGCCTGTTTTGTAACAGCAACAAACTGTCTTGCCTCGTTGAAAACAAATATATTCTGAGTGGAGGGAAAAATGCTATTGACCTTTCCACATTATGCTGGAAAATCACCTTGAGGGAATAAGTGAAGTAACGCAGTGTTTGACGTGTGACAAATATAGGTGAGGTGACCTGCTGTGAGATCATGCTGCTGTGTCATGGCCACAAGTTTTTAGTCACGTGCAATGCAAAACTTGCAAAACTGAGCTGTGCCATGGCCATTGCCAGATCTGGGGACAAAGAGAGGGTAGCACAGGCTGGCCACTCCAGCAGCTCCAGTGTTTAACACTGCTGGGGGAACGTGCTTTCACTGGATTAGGTTATTCCTGCTTGCTTTCTGCTGTACAATAATATTAAAATACTATTTTATTATTTTCAATTTAGTCTTACGTTAATGAAAAGAACACTCTGTAGCTGCAAACTAGTAGCTAATCAAATAAAGTAAATTGCTGTTAATGTGTTAGTACTTCATATTATTGCTGTGGTTCCAGGTGGAGTTTAATACGAAGGAAAACAATTGCTTTTTGTAACTGATGCCATGCAGACAACCCTACCTTACTTTAGTTGCAGGCTTCTTAAAAACACAACTGGAGTAGACTGGTAAGGAATTACAGTCCCGGGATATTTGGCGCTTAGGTTTACAGCTTCTTCCCCCTCTTCTGGAAAGGTGTGAATGAAATCTCTGAAGCTATGTGTGCCAGCAAAACCTTCAGAGGAGATCTGGCTTTCAAGCCATACCCATTGTGTGTCCTGGAAATTGCTATCAGATCTCGATCGAGTCCTGCTGCAACCATCAATTTATTGCTCTTGGCTGTGTTTGTGCAAGAGAGATAAGCACAGGAGATCTTCCCTCTCTATTTTTTTTCTTACAGCAAGAGAAATATAGTAGCAATGTGTATCAGGTTAAAATTGCCTCTCATTTTATGAAGATATCTTTAAAAACCAGCTGTTTTCTATGAGCATTAAACCAACTTGATACACTGCTATCAGAATCGACAACTGCTCCAGAGATTTTAAAGAGATTTTGTTTCACTGTGTTTTATTTTATTTCATATAAATCTTGTTAACTATTTTCCAGTGACCTCTTACTACTTTCTTTTTTATCACAGAAATAAAACAACAAAAAACTTATTTCAGCCTTGCAAAATCACAGCAAGGTTGCGTAGCTCAGCTTTATGGTCTGTTCAGCTACTCACTCCGTTGTGGCACTGAACACGAAATTAGGAGCATTTCACTCACACATTAAAATTTTTCAAGTCCTCCAAGCGGGCATGTAGAACTTGTCATACTTAATCAATATACTCGATGTCGTCTTTGCAACCTTGCAAAGCAGCTAGAAAAAAAAATCAACACAATAATGATTTACCGTGTCATTAGTCCAGCATATCAAATCAGCATGCTTAAAGGAGAAATCAAAGCCTTAATGACGATAGCGCTGCATATAATCTGAGAAAGTGCATAGCAGCCAACAAGTTGCCTTCATGGCCAGGCCGCTGGAGCTGCGTGGGGCTGAGGGGGCCACAGGCACGGCCTCGTGCGGCGCCCGTGCTGTCCTGGGGAAGGCCTCACGTGCAGGGGCTGGAAGACATGAAGTCTAGTGTACACTTTCTGAAAATGCCTGTGCTATGAGTGCTGCGACTCGAGGGGAGGTAAGTTCGAGCACCCAAGTGCTGCTCAGGCCTGCCACAAGGCTGGTATTTTCATTACTTACCTAAGAATGCAGGTAACTTGTAAGCCAGGGCATGTTTCTGAGACTATGATAAATGGAAATCTTTGATGTTTTGGAGAGTTTGAGCTGACGGGAAATTACTGGAATTTTTTAGAATAAACACAGCAACAAGATATGTAATATCGCTACTGAATTAATGCCACACTGTCTACACCACTGTGTCACATAAACGCTGGAGTTTCAGTAACACCAAGTGTTTATTTTCAGGGTGATGCAGAGGAGAGGAGAACAACAGCAGCCTCAAGAAGTCCTTAGTGCTGCTCTGCTCAAAGTGGCTGGGAGGAGGAGGGGGAAAGGTGCTGGTTTTCATCGGGTGCGTTACATGTGAGGCGTAGGGCAGGGGAGGAACATGAAGGAACAGATGCAGCAACCGGAGCGTGAGCGTGTAAGGCTCCTGGCAGTGCTGCCACGGCCTGCGAGGCTTAGGCTCCACACAAACCCTGTCGGCCCTCAGCGTGCTGTGTCTGAGAAGAGACTGCAAACACCGGGTCACGCCATTTCGCCTGCCTGAGACCCGGTGCAAGTTCCTGGAGAGAGCACTGCAGGCCTAGAAGCAGGGTTGGGAGGCTGGAAGACTTGACAAATGGTCTGATACACAAACCTCCGCTTTGCACTGCTAACCATGGTTGTCTGGCTAGCTGAACACACGGACTGTTATTATACTGGTTGTATTTGAAATAAAATACTGTATTTTTATTTGCATAGTATGAATGAAGATTTCTACGTGATCGCAAGGACCTTTTCTTTGTGAGCTGGGTTTCTGGTGTTTGTCCAGTTTCTGATCACATCCCATCTTAATTTGGTGGAGGGAAAACACTGGGAGTAAAAGAGGCAGGGCATCCTTTTATGATGGTGTTAAACAGGAACTGACATGCAGAGACTGGGGACAGGCATGGCTTTTACGGTAGTTTCTGTGATTGCTGGTTGTGTTTGTTTTGACAAAGGAAGGGTATTGGTTGATCCTAGGTAATTTCAGCTCGCCTATGGTGGTAGAAAACTGTAATTTCCTCAGTAGTAAGTTGGCTTTATGCACTTAATAGAACATTGGTGTGAGTTACTCTATAATTAACAGCATTTACATCAGCGTTACTGCCCTATTATTGTGTGATAAACATTGGTGAAGGCGGTTGTCTTCAAATGGAGGATTTTGTTAGTAGCCTTTGAGGGAGAAAAATGGAGGGAGAGTACCTGCAGAAGACTGGTCTGGTGCTTACACCAGAGCGCCTGGAGTGTTTATAGCAGAAGAGGGAGGGGAAAAAAGATGCCTTTCCAGCTGGCCCAGGCACTATTTTTTACACCTTTGGCATGCCTTTGAAATCACAAGCCAATAATTTATGAACAGACACTACTTAATTTGGCTTATTTATTTAAAGAGCTTAGTTGTGTTGGCTGGAAGCTAGACTGAAACTCTCATCTGGCCTTAAAAATATTCAGCAGCTTCTAACAATTCCAGAGAATGCTCTGCCCTGTCTGAAAGCACCTTGCTGATGAAGTTCCCAAAGTCGACGTGCACAAGAGGTGCGAAGTGTGTGCTGTTTGGGTGTTCCCTCTCTGTTTCTGTGAAGGCTTCTCTCTGTTAACTTGTTTTGTTTCTGTAGGCTCAGGAGTTTTACTTTATCAAATGTCTCCAGCCAAATCTTTTCTCTGAAAGTTGTTTATTGCTTCTGCTTCTAATGTTGTTGTTTTTCTTTCTGTTCTTGGTGTTCTAAAGCCAAATTACTGTGACTAATGTACCACTGTAAATTTTTGCAGCATCTACAGTACCGCTGTCTGCATGAGACGCATGGTGTCCTTTTAGTGATTTTTTTTTTTTTTAATATTACAGCAGAAATGCCCCTTTTGTGTATTGGCTTAGCATATGGCAAACATTTCTGTGAAATATAGTAGTACACCAGAAAGATGCTAACTCCTGTATATTGGACAAATGTCAATGTTTCTTTATTGGTATTCTAAAGCATCAATGCACTTTCTAAGAGGAAAATATTTTCATACATCTTTGAAGTCAAGATGATACTCAAAAAGGATAAAGTTATTCCATGCCTAACATTGATTTAACATTGTTCATATCATTGATATGAACAGTGAAACCAATGTATAAGTTAATGTTTTTCTTTTTACCTTTTTGTTTGTTGCATTATGAAGCCAACATCCATATTCTGGTGCTGCATATGAGGCGTATGTTATCTAATCCTACTGACGGATTAAAAAGGGAGATTGTCCGAACAAAAGGAGTCCTTTTTTTCCTTAGCCATTCTTTCCTTCTAATTTTCAGTGTGTAGTTAAGCCCAAGCATAGTATGTCTTGTGAAGACACAGACTACCTTACTTTTTTTTTCCTTTTTCTTTTTTTTTTTTTTTAAATATATATCAACCATTGGCACGCTTCATTAGGTACAAGGTTCTCAAGTAAAATTTTGCAGATTGTAAAACATAGTTAATCCAGTTTACAGTAACAAAAGGTGATTTTTGGGGGGTAATATGAAATAATGCTTTTCTGTAGAGACTTTTGCTGGTCTGCAGTATATTGCTTCATAAATTCTCTTGCAAGTGTTTTTTTCTTTATCTAATTCCTAATTGTTTCTTATTTTCAGACCACAGAATGGTTCTATGATCCTATATAATAGGAAGAAGGTGAAATACAGGAAAGATGGATATTGCTGGAAAAAAAGGAAAGATGGGAAAACCACCAGAGAGGATCACATGAAACTGAAAGTCCAAGGAGTGGAGGTAGGAAAACAGAGGGGCTGTTTTTTGAATGATAGGTGGGCTAAAAAGTAATGGCTCCCCAAATACTTTTAACATGAAGTTGCCTATTCAAAGGGAATTGCATTCTTTGATGATTGAAGTTCAACTGCGAAGCTTCCACCAGCTTAGTTCTCAAGACAATTCCCTACATTTATACTGAGTTTTCGGCCAAAATGGTAGAAGGGTATTAAAACATTTAATAGTAGAATTTAGCTGTTTTATTAAGAAATAATCTGATTTCAGCAAATGAATAGTGAAGTTGAAAGGATATATATTTGTATAAGCTATATTGATTTTTGTAGTTAATAGAATGTGAGCATTGCTGTGGATCTGAGGCTGCACCCAGTTATATAGGCATAATACAGAATAATTTGTAGCTTTTAGAGTAATTGTTATTGCTTAAGGACTGGCAGAGTTTGACTTGTTCTCTCAAGCTTTGTCTGATAATGCTACACCTGCACTGTCACCAACTGTAACAGGAGCGTTGCTTGTATCAGTCAGCCCTACCTTGTGTTGAATTCTGGATGAATACACAAATATTGGCCTTGATTACACCTAGGTCTGAAAAACATGAAACCTCAGACACCTTTGGAAGAAGATTGGCTTCTTCCAAATGTGTTTGTCAGACGTGTGGGCTGTAAGACACATGTGGGACATGTGGACTGCTACTCCTACTTTCCGTGGCTGTCAAATGCAGCCTCTGCAGAAGCAAAAACCCCCCATGGCTCTTTTTTCCTATGTCTGTACCTCACACCTACTCCTACCACGATGGAAGTTTCGCTAGCTTTCAGCTTCAGCTATGGGTAGGCAAAGCTCTCTGATGTCACCCCTGCGGGCCCTTCTTTGCATCTGTTTACACGGAATTAATCTTTCTTGTGTCTGGGTGTTTAGTACCCTACACTTCCCAAAGTGGCTTCAGGATTTGTGCTGGTTTTTGACATCTGTGCTGCATTACTGAATTAAGTGTGTGGTATTCTGAACAGTCGAGTGTATGGAATATGTTTCATGCTCACGCTTCCTGGTAGGTAATTTGTCATTCTTACATTCTGTCTGTTTTAATGAGGTTTTTGGTTTTAAAATAGTATTAAATGGATTTCATTATATTACACGAGGGAGACATAACTTCGTTCCATAATTTTTACATCCAATAACAATGTTTTATTATGACAAGCCCCCAAAAAAGTCAGCATAATAGAAATTGCGCTTTGTTTTTGTTTAGGGTTTGCAGAGCTGGATTTAATTAACTTCCATGAACTTTAACAATGCAGAATACCAAAACTTGTGCCGCAAAATTTAGCTATAGGACGGTGTCCATTGGCCACAACACATACACATTATTAAATAAATACTTCCTAACATTTTTTTCAAAGATGGAGTGATCAACCATTAGTGCCTGACTTCTTGAATGTCTGTGCCTGTCACATTTAACTCAAATAGTCCTTCACTGAATCCAGTAATTTCTATTTTACTGAAGTCTATCTTCTAGAAAGTAACAAACCTTAAATTGAAGATAGCAAGGGATGGAGAATTCACAGGTCTCCCAGCAGGTAACACCATGACTGTGCATGGATCTGGTTCCTGAGTCTATCCTGTGAATGATTAATGGAATTTTTATTGGGGCCTAAAACTGGTGGAAGAAAATTTCTACATAAATCTATGTATTAAGTAGCACTAAGGGGAGTATCAAAATCCAGACTGATCATTTAAATGTTGAAAAGAAATTAACATTTTTTCCCTGAGGGTATCAGGTCCTCCAAAGGAAGCAATGATTCAAGTGTAGTGATTTATGTAAGGAAAGACAGAAGAAAATATAAACTCGCATGAACAAACAAATAGAGATTCAGGTCAAGATGAGGAAGTTAACTCAAGCATACATTTGAAGCTAGAAGAGTTGGATTCATTGTAGAAATCTCTCTTGTACTTTGAGTATGTCCTCCTTTACTTGTCTTTCAGCTTTGTTGACTTAATTCTAGGTAAAGCCAGACAAAAATGGACACGGTAATAAAAAAAAAACAAAAAACAGTCTGGGTCTAAAACAGCTTACTGTGTTCCTATCTTTTCTAAAGGCTGTAGAGATTTTCCTGTAGGATGAGCTCAGGCTTGCTCCACCTCACTGCACCGTGGGTCATTTTCTTACCAACCTGCTGTAATGTTTTTTTGCTACCTGCTATCTCATTTTGCTGACAGTGTTGCATCTAAATAATTACTACAGATCTGAGTTCTGAACCATGTAGAAAAAGGTAATTTTCTTGACCTCTAAGTGTTGCTTGGAAAGAATTATGTATTTTTAACCATCTTAATTGCTACATCAGGACACTCTGCAATGCCGCTTCATGGACAGAGTTGTTTTTGTTTCTGATGCCATCCTAATTGGAAGTGATGTTCTTTACTTTGACACATAGACAACAGATTTAAAATAATAAAAAGGGCTCTTTTTAAAGTTGGAATGATATTGTCGTTAACCATATTAGGGTTTAACAGGGCATGAAACAACTGTCTGCCTTGTGGCACTGCCAGATCATTTCTGCTATTCTTGCAGCCAGGAGATAAATAGGCATCATAGTCATACTGATGGAAAAATACAAAGATGAGAGCCAAGAACACGGATAGTATCCAAATTGAGTTTTGAGAGTTGCATCTAGTAGGTAAGAAGGAGAAACATGTTGGCCCATAAAACTACTGACCAGCCAATTCTGAAACACCGTATGTATTAGTAGATTTTATAATTAATTACTTCCTGAGTTTGATGAATATAATGGCTTATACATCTTTCCAAGTTCTGGATAAGAAGAAGAAAAAAGTATTTTTAAACAAGTTTTCACCAGATACTTGGGGACCTTGGTGTTTATCAGTACCATATAAAAAGATTTGGTGTGCATGGACAATGAAGGTAAAGAAAATCTAGAAAATTTCAAAATCTAGAAAGAGAAATAAACTAATCAAGCAGACATTAAGTGATAACTGCTTGAAATGCTTAAACTATTGCCTTGCTTAGCATCCCTGTGATTAATTGTTTTGGACATTACTTGGTTAATCTGGTGCACAATCCTGTTAGAACAGGCTTGATAAAACCAAAAAGGAGAAGTTAATTTGGCTTTTCCCTTAACATACATCTTTGTGCAATTCTTTATGGAATCTATTAAAAATCTCCAGTCCATGATCCTTTTTAAAATTCTAATTAATTAGGATCCCTGGTGATATGTTCCTAATCAATTCACATAATTAAAAATTTTAACTAATAAATAATAGTAAGGAGTGTGTTGAAATAGCTGTAACATAATTCCAGACTGGTACTGCTATGAATTTACAAATGGTTGCTTTGGCTAGTGAATTTGCCTTTTCTTATGCATGAGTCTTTCCAGTTGTCTGTAAATGGCACGTTCACATGAATTCATTGTAAACTGCTGCTAAAATTAAAATGAGGTTGTATTTTTGTAGTAAATTCCCTCTTGTCCTCTGTGTTTTTCACGGATGGCATGGGTGCTCTTGATCTTTATGCTATATTGAAGATAATTTTATTCCTTCCAAATCCCAGTGCCTAAAGAGATGTTAGAGAAAATGGTTTTCTTAGACTTCAGGCAAACCACTCACCGGCTGAGTTGCTGTCTGAGCATGAACAGTGTTATCTGTGATGCAATTTTGCCAAACAACTGGTATGAATCCAGTGCTCTAAAAAAAATCAATGGTTGTAGCAGCAGCAGCATTCGTAAGTGCACATCGTCTCATTTCCATTCTTGTGTGGCAGAGGGAACAGTGCTATCAGCTGAACAATGAGGGCCACCTTCAGCAGTCCCAGCTCATCAGTGAGACTGGTTCATTGGTTTTGATTTAGTCTGAGACCGCTAATTTAAGACTGGCGAGATCAGAGAGCAAGATGAATGTGCTAAACTCATATATTTGAAATATCATTTTCTCTCATATATAGATGTATGCTATCTCAGTACAATATGATAATCTTTATGAATTCCTTTAAAAAAAAAAAAAAAAGGTATAACTTCATTTAAATCTTATTAAGAGAGAAACTCCCTTGTGGAGATGGAGATGCAGAATATCAATTTCGCATGCAGGACTTGTATTTAATTATTATCATAACAGTCCCTTAACACTATTACAGATTAGTCCACAAGGACATGAATGGAAATTTTAGATTATTCAATTACTACATAAACCCTGGAACATAACTGTCAAAACTTTACAAAAGGTTTCTTAAGCATTTGGGGTCTCAAAATGCAATGTACCTAAACTCGATTATTACGCAGGCTGTATAACCATGGTGATGATAGCATAATTTACAGCTTGTGAGCTGAGGATGCATGTTAAGATGACTTTTCATGTTAGTAAATGACCAAATGGGCTTTTCTGTATTATGTAAAATAACCCATAATTGAATATTAAACCACAAAATGTTTTTACATCTTTCAATTCCTTGTTATTGTCAGTGAAATTTACTTGTAAGTTATTACTGGAGGGTGAAAGCAACTTCTGAGATCACACGTTCAAGCAGCACTAATCTTGAAAACTATTCCTAGGACAGTCTGATCCAATTCACTTTAATTTACATGGGCTTTACTCACCCTCAGAGGTGAGCTGTGTAGTTTGCAAACTAATTAGGATTACATTGTTCAGTCAGGCTGCTTAATGCATTCCAGAAAAATACTGCAGAATGGCTTTGGAGAAGAAATTAGAGTTTAATGTGAAAGGCTTTCTGAAAATATTACACACATACGTGCATACATTAACACAAAGAAGCACAGCCCTGAAATCAAGAGAGAAAAACTGCTTGGGAATAGTGACAGTTTTTAGACAAATCTATTCTTTATCATTGCTATTAAGATTTTTTTTCATAGATGACTTTAAGTATTTAAAATCATCTGCCAGATGATTTCGAAGCAAAATCTCCGTTAATCTCCCATAATTCATTAGAGGGCGCAGAGCATAAGAGCATTTCCCCAGCTATGGTTTGGGTCCTGCATCTCTGATTTCCAACTTGTTAACACAATTCATGGCTCAACTCTACTCTCAGAACTTCTGCTAGGAGAACACTTTCTCCCCATGTAAAGGGTCTCTGAGCAGAGACAACGTCAGTGCCGGTGTGCTTGCTTTGGGGTTGACCAAGACGCGTAGTGCAAGGCGAGTGCTTTGTGCTTGGATAAACCAAACTGCAGTAGGGGTGCTGCTGCTGCTGCTCTTCCCCACATGCCAGACACAACTGGTGCCCTGTCCTGATCAGCCATGTGTGCTCTGCTATTTCCTCCATCTTCCCTCATGCTGAAGGGCTCCAGGGGACGGATGGGTCAGCAGAACTTCTGGTCTCCCTTGCTAGGCATGTTGGGACTGCCTGCAACCTTCCTCACCTAATAGCTTTACCTTGTTAGGCTTTAGCATCATCAGACATTAGCTCCCCGTTCTGGTTAACTAACATTTGCTCCGTAATCTCTTGTTTGTGCATAAACTACCCTTAAGGTCATCCTGGCATCTTAGTGATTCATGCGTCTGGGTAGTGCTGGGGAAATCAAGGAGCTGGTTTACAGTTTCTGAAGGGGAATATGTATTACCATTAAATCAGAATGAGTCACCTGAGAACCTCTTCTGAAGGGAACATACATATCAATAATTTGTTTTCTGTATAGGGATCCTAATGTATGCACTTAAAGTAATGTAAATTCATAGCAAACGTCTGTGGGTTTTGGCATCTTCTAGCACCCTATATATGTTGAACAGCTTTTATTCTGCAACAAACCTGTAACATACCTAATCCTTTAATTGCTTTAGCTTATTTTATGGTTGATAACTTTAATCAATAAAAGCTTTCTCAATATCTGGCTCTTTCAGAACTGAAGGTTCTGCTGAGATGCGGGTGATTGGCTTGCGTCTACATATTTTTCTGAGTGGGACTATTGACAGGATTTATTGTTGGCATCTCAGATAGAACCTGTGATGGTTATTAAGTCTTTTAAGACTCCTTTGGGAAAGAAACCCGAAAGAGTTGTATGTGACTATGTTGTTGTTTTTTTTTTTTTAATTATTATTTGGGCAGATCATTGTGGGGATGTGCTGACGACAAAGATGTGTAGAGCCTTCCTTGCTGTGTAGAAATGACGTTTAATTAGTCTAAACCTTGCAGAATGCTTTGCTGTCTTCACACATTTTGTTCAGGAGTGCATGGCATTAGGCACGGCTGCACGGTAGGAAGGTCTCCATCTCTGGAAGGCTTCTCAGTACCTACTGTGGCGCTGAGTCTGCTGGTGGTCCCGCGGGCTGTGGCTCCTGCGCTGCTCTGACCATGCGTGGAGAGAGGCTGGGTCCAGGTCTGCACGGCCAGGGGGCAGCGCTCGGAGCCACCCCAGCGAGGGGGCAAGTCTCCGGGCCCTTGGTGTCCTGGAGGGAGGGTGCATGCAGGAATTGTTTGTTTGCCGATGTTCAGAGACACATTTTTAACCATTTGGCTTTACCTGCTGCATGGCCTAACCCATGCCAAGCTCCTAATGCAATGAACTGCATTAAGAGAAGTGGGAAGAGAAGTGCTCTTCCTCCTGAAGCCCTGGGGCCAGCTGTCCTGGCGTGCTCTGCAGGGGGTGCTGCCTTTGTCAGAAGGTGGAAGACGGAGGCTTGGTGTTAATTCTCATTGCTCTAGCACACCACAAAACCACCTTCATCACAGCTCTCTTGAAGCGCCTCGAGCCCACGTTTAATGTTCCGTTCTGTCTGTGTGCGGTATTTCTAGTCAGTCAGAATTCCAAAGCACTTGACGTGCAGCCGAGGGTAAGGAGCTGCAGGTAAGGACAAGTGTAAGTACGTTCTTAAATGCTTTTCCCTGTTCTTAAATGAAGCACGTGCTGAAGGGCTGTGCTGGGTAAGATGCCTCTCTACCAGGGAATGCGTACTTTGTTTCTTGTTCCTTTATGCATGCTATAGAATGAACTTCATAGAAAAGGTTTGTTGTAACTGATAAATGAATATTTTTGGGAAAATTATTAAATCTCAAGACTATAATGCAGTTTTTACATCACATTTTCTTCAAGATAAGTAAATGTTTTCTACCAGGTGAAAGCTTGTTGCACTTACGGATAGTCACTTAGTCTGTGCAGTTGGCTACTTGGAGGCTTCCAGATGGAGCCACTTGCTAAATGTGAACAGAATGAAAGAAATGAAAATAAATTCACAAAGAGATGAAGAATCTGTTTCTTCTAATTCCTTCTGCAAACAGTCTTTCCAATGACATATTGAGAATGGACTGAATTGTAACAAAAGCAGAAATCAGAGAGCTGCGAGGTAGAAAGAACAATTGTTACATTTACTTTAACTGATGTAACGCAAAGCAACAGTTTTTACACTCAATTAGTTCATACGTTGTTTTGGACGCAAACCAGATGGTAAAACATGTTTGGTTTTGATTTTATATGATTAAGGAAGAGAGGGTGAAATAGAAGGAGTAAATTGCATTTTCAGGACTTTTGCCCTTTTTATTTCATTCCTTCCACCATTGGCTGTGTATGATTTGAGTGGGATAAGGAATCTTTAATCTTGCTAAACCTGCTTTTAACCTATCTTTCATAACGTGACAGATTGAACTTTCTTTTTTGAAAATATCTTGGTTTGTGGCATGTCATGGTTCTGGCTCGGATAGAGTTAATGGCAACAACTGAGATTTATGCATCAGTGTTATGAAGCAAAGTAAAAAGCAAGAGCTTTTGGAATTGCATGCTTGGTTTGAGCATGTGTGTGTTGAATTTCGGTGAAAGATGAATTGTGAGGTAGGTTCGTTGTTTGCAAATGTTGAAGCAATAGTGGCACGTGTACAGCAGACTTAACATATTTGCCTTAACTACCCTTATGTTTTGTACTAGATTTTAGAAACACAGATTAGCCTCATTTTACAGTTACTTGGAATCCTGAGTGGGCTTAAACCCTAACACATAATTAACTTGAGATAGAAGAGGGAACAGAAATGGGAGCTACTTCAAGTACAAATCTCTTTTGCTCTCCTGGCCTCCTGCTTAAACCATACGTACTCTCCTGTGAGGCTTCTGGTGCTCGTTTGAAAAACAGTCTGACATTGGGACTTTGTTATCTTTTAATTCCTGAAATGGGATTGTGATTATCAGTAGGATGTGGGACAAGCAGGGACTTACTCTGCAGTACAGTGGGGGTACATATTAATTTGGCAAAAAATGTGTATTTAATTTGGGATTATTTTGTTGTGTTAATACATGATGCAGTTCGGTAAGCTATCTTCTGTTGTGAGCTTCAGCTTCCTTATCTATTAAATGTCTCATATTCTGTGGAAGCACCATGATGGAAAGGAAGAACGGTCAGGATGACCTCACGGTCATCAAACATCTTGAAGGTTTACATCTGTCGAAGTATTACCATCATCTCAGCTTCTGAAAGCAACTTACCTAGTCGAGGGAGTTTGTCCCCCAGTATTGTCTTCTCCTTCGGCAGCAATTTTGTGGAAAGAAAGAACAGAGAAAGCATAGCACTGAGTGCAGAGCCTTTCAAAGCCTACCAGAAGCAACAGAAAGGGATTCTTTTGGGCTTAGTTGAGCATAAGTGGAGGTCAGGACCCCTTTTTGGGTGACAGGCAGGTGGCATGTAGACAAGTTCGAGTAAGTCAAGGGCAACTGTCTCTTCAGTGCAAGGAATGATAATTGTTGCACAGCACAGGTTTGCAATAACTGTTCAGGTAATTGCTTTGTAATTGACTGCATCACCCCTTCTTCTTGTTTAATAAATAGCATGAATAAAGCTGAACCACATGTGGTAAGATTGTAATTCAAATTCCATTCGCCAAAGTCTGAACATTTTTCATTTAGCATGTAAAGGCAGTTTCTATGTAAATTATTCGAAAAGAATCTCTGTGGACTAATGACATTAGCGTCTGGATGGTTTGAAATTGTTTGAGTAATTGATACTACAACTACACCACATACTGTAGGGAAAAAGGAAGAAGCTGGTGATGTGAGTTTGCATGCTTCTATGTTGAGAACGAGCTGGGAATTTGATTGCTGAATATGCTAGACATGGTCTAAAGAAATGTATTTGTCTTATTGTCAGGGGTTACAAGCATCAGGAACAGTTTGTTTCTTTTCTTAAGCCTCTAAGCTTCTCCTCAGCTGAGAACTTAGGAAGCGCATGGTGTGGCTGGGCCTGTGACAGCAGCAGGATTTGGGAGCAGGCCTGTCCCGACCAGAGCGACATTTGCAGCTCCGCGGCACAGTTTGCCCTCACGACAGAGCGTGTGAGCTGGGGGGCTTGCCATCCGAGGGAGTGAACGTGTGTTTGCTCCACACAGAGCTGTTTGTGGCAACGAGCAGGCTGGTATATTGTAGGGAAATCAGTTTTGACTCAAATCCATGGCAGGTACAAAAAGCAAGAAAATTGAACAACCTGAAATAACTCCCGAGCACTTCCCTTAAATGTATAATGCATTTCCTCCGGATCATGCCTCTGAAAGGCAGCACATATCTGGTCTGATGTTCTAAAAATAATACTTCACATTTTCAGAGTGCCGGGGAACCTTGCAGAGCTTTAGTTATCTTCTGCCTATTATTATGAAAATAAAACTGGCGTTTTAGAGTATGCAGAGCTCTGGGGAGACTCCGAGGGTTGCTTCTGAAAGGATTCCCTTCCTGAGAAAGGTGCAGGGTAGGTGTGTGTTAAGCTAACCTTGTGCTTGTTCCAGTTGTGTTTGATGATGTGGCGTGCACAGTTTTAAGAAGCTCCCCTACCCCCAGCCCTGGAACTCCATTATTTTATTGTAAAATTCTTTGCACTAAATACAGCATTAAAAGTTGGGTGATCAGATGCTAACATCTTACATCTGGTTACTTTCGTTCGGAGTTTCACAGTGCACTGTGGCTTTTGTATTAGAGACATTTTAAATTATATTCCAGTTCGTGGGAGAGACTCATCACCAACCCGTGGGGATCTCAGCGCGATCCCTTCTGAACTCTTCGCTCCAGCTGTGTTGCCCTCTGCCAACTGCAAAACGCGCCCGCTCCCAGCCAGGCTCAGGGGCTGCTGGTGCTGAGCTGCCTGAGCTCAACCACAGGGCCACGGCAAGCAGCCAACGCTCGGTGTTGTCGGTGGGGACAAGGTGAGCAGCGCTGCACTGGGCACAGGGAATGCGCCGTTCCACACGCCCTTGTGTTGTAATGGAGCTATCTGCGTATCCTTCTGGAAGGAGGAGAAATAATTTATTAATTACCAGGATTTCAAATCACAAGCAAGTTAGTAGATGAAAGAGTCTTCATTGCTATTTAGCAGTACTTATTAAATAAAATATTAGAACAAGCGTACAGATATGGAACAAGCTAATAGGCACCCCCACACCCAGCTCTGAAACACGAAGTTTGTGTCACCTGAAAGGCTGTGCAGCACAAATGCACATTGACATTTATATTGACTATTTCAGTTTAGAGAAATTTGAAATTAAATATATTTTCTGCCAGCTCTGTGGAAAAATCCATTTATGAAAACAAAATCCAATAGGAGATCTAAAGATTGGTGGCCAGAAAAGAAATATTTTGAGAATAAAATATATGGAGATTGGATTGCTGGATCCGTGGTCTCTGTTTAACATGCTGGGGACCAGAGATGAAAGTAGAGGTTTATTGCTCTGAACTTTGTCCCAAAGTTTGCAATTTAGATGAGGAACTTTAAAGCAAAACAAAATAAACATAAATATTTTGGGGATCATAGACAATATTCTGCGTTTACTTTTTCTGATCACTTTTAATGTGCCTAGTTACCTTACCTGCCCTGTGCCCTGTGCCTCCTGCAGTGCCCTTCACGAGGATGCTCGGCAGTGCCAGCCGTGGCCAGGGGGTTCAGTTCCTCGTGGTGCACCCCAGCTGCACCCCGGCTCTGTTCCTTCCCAAGGAGCCACCTCTGTGTTGGGCCCTGGCTTGTTCGTTACACAGGCAGCTCAGCTTGTAAAACATTCAAAGTGGGGTACAGTGCTGTGAAACAAAAGCATTGCAGTTTCTCGCAGGATGAGGAGGTTTCCTTTTTTCTGTAGAGACCCATTTGGTTGCACAGAGGATGCAGATGATGGAGCAGTGTGTGCCTTGTAACCTTGTAATTGCGTTGGTAAGAACTTCACTGGAAAGGAGGGACTTTTGTGTTACTGTATTATGTTCTTATTTTTTTTAATGTGTGTTTATTTATTTATTTCACAGTATATTAGAAAGTAAATCAAATCTCATTTGCTGTATTGCTGCTAATTTTGCATACATCAGAGATGCATTAAACATTTTAATTTCCTAAGTTCCTGTGTGGAAGACAGATACTGTTTACAAAAGAGTAAATTGGGAGGGGAAGCAGTAAGATCAGAGTCATGTTAAGAGGTTTGGAAGCACTGAAGTTTCTAAATAAAAATAAGGCATTGTCCTCATAGAGCAGAAAAAAAAGCTGCAAATTTAGGGAATGAATATGCAAAACCAATGAAGGTACAAACCCACTTATTTGGTGGTATATATTAGCAGATACAGTTGCTGTGTGATTAGTTACAACCGTATAGTTCAGCTGTGTTAAAAAATAGATATATATTTTGTCTTTAACACCAGAAAGTTCTGATTTTTGCCTAGTGTTATTTTTGATAGTGCTTCTCTATGACAGATTGGATTCCTGTACTGTCTTCACCTTGCTAGTATATGTGATGAGACCAAGATACTACTGTATTTTGAGTCTTTCGTAAAAATTTATTTTTATTGCACACGTTTACAGCATTTTGGTCCATAATCCTAAACATAGGTGCTCAAGAAAAAAAAAAAAAAAGGAAAAAAAAAAGAAAATGAAAAAAATAATCTGATCTGTGTAGCTAGTCCCTGCAATCAGTTCTGTCCCTTCACAGGACTTTGAGCTGTTGATAGTATTAAGGCATCATTACCCTCAGCCAAAAGACAATTTGCATCATATAATAGAATGTATTCAACAATGCTAATAATAGAAAATCTGGCAAAACAGGATTTCAGTTTGGCACGTGTCTATAGATAGACACTTTTTAATGGCCTCCACTTTGTAGGATATTATTTACTCACCTTTTTTACAGAGAAGAGATGAGAATTAATTAGCCAGTGTTTGCACAACTCTTCAAAATATACAGCATTAATTGCATACTAATACCCTGTTGTCAGAAATGGAACAGAAATAAGATAGAGAAATGGGGTTTTATTGGCCTGGGAATGCAATCACCACAGATGTGTAGTATTTTTGAGAGGAATTATCTACTCATATGCCTGATTTCCAGAAAGTATGAAAATCACTTCAATTCAGAACCTATTTTATAGAGTTTCTGGAGGCATCCTGACTTGAAAATTTTAAATACTTGTAACTTTATAGAATGAGGATTTTGTAAAAACATTTTAATATCTGATTTAAAAAGAAAATCTGTTCATCTGTATTCTACTTCACGCGCAGACTCATTTCCTGCTTTAAAACCAGATTCTTCAGATGCAGACTGACAGTTATGGTTCTGTTTGTTTGTTTGTGTGTGCTAATACCTCTTTCATGTGCTCTGAAGTGTACTCGTAGTCCTTGGCAAATATAAATAGCTGTTCTTAATGACAAAGTTGCATGAATGAAGTTTGGAGACCTGAAATCCTCTGTGATCTAGGTGGGATGCTTTAAATGCTGTTTGCTACTGTGTATCTGTGAGGAGCAGACCATAAGAGTTACACTTATCAGTACAGCATGATGCTTTGCCAGGTTTTTATATACAGTCTCACTTCAGTGACCAACTGCAAAATAGAAAGTGCCTCGACAAGCTTCTTGGAGAATAACCTTGTTTTGAATGTGGCTTAAAAAAAAAAAAAAAGAAAGGAAAAAAAAAAAAAAAAGAACAAACACAAAAGACAAAAAGCAAGTATATGTCTTAAACAAAAAGGTGCTGATGAGATGATAGTCCACGCTAACATTGTTGAGATAATGGCTGGTGATGTGATGGAGTTGACAAGGCTAAGGTCACTGGTGTTTGCCAGTCACTGAATATGTTGGATTTGAAACCATGGTACAAACATCTGTTTAACAAACCAAATATCTATTTATTTTAATAAATTAACTGACATTCTGATGGGGACTTAGGTGAATCAGGGTGGTTCAGCCCTTTCCAGGAGACACACAGCACCTTGCAGGATAAGCTCTTATCCTGAAAAAAAAAAAAAAAAAAAAAGAAAAAAAGTGGGAGAAGACTGTGTTGTATCAATTCTCCAGCAAGACAACACAAGTGACCCCATCAGCTATTAAGGTTATGTATCAAAAGTAAATTATTGTGTTTGAGGGAAAAAATGTTTTTCTACTCCCTGCTTCTCTTAAAAATGTCATGGACATTGGGTTATGTTTAGCAATTGCCTCATCTTTGCAAAATATCTTTTCATTATAATTGTATGATAATGTATTCATTCATTTCAGTGTTTTCATATTTCTACTGCCATCGCGTGGCTGCTGAGGATTAACACTCCTCTGTGGGCAGCATCCCCGTGACGGGAGAGCAGCGAGGCTGTCTGTGGGGGCTCGCGTGGCAATAGCATAATTCGTGTGAGACTTTTCTTCACCTCCTCCAAGTGCAGTCAGCACTTGTCCCTCGCTAATGCCCAAGACGAGCTGTATTCTGCTCCAAATGGCAGTATTCAGAGCTGTTCCTTCCAGTGCTGGTGCTGGCAGCCTCCATCTGTCCGTTCACTCAGCCGCTCTGGGCAGAGCCACTTGCTGTTCTTGACCCAGCATCTGCAAGAGCTGCCTGCAGTGTCTTTGGCACAGCAGCTTAATTTCTCTGCAGATTGAGCTAAACCACCTTTTGTCCCTCAGCATTGTGCATCTGCATTCTCCCTTCCCTTCTCCTCCCGATAGTTCCCGTTTTACAGCCATATGTTTCGCATTACAAAGTAGGAGCATACAACACATTCTTACGTGTCGCTTAAAACAGAGGCCTCTGGAATGAGCTTGGAGTTCTTCTGGCAGTCTTGTCCAGGGAGAGGCATTATTGCCTCCTGAATGAACTACTGGGTCACAGCCCAGAATACCTGGTTTCCTTTGGGACTCTGCTGGTGATTTACTAGGCGATGTATCCCCTCTGTGGCTTCCAGTGTTCCCTACCTGTTAAATGTTTACTAGAGCATGGTAAGAAATAGCCTGCCGACACTGGGCAACCTGGTGAGGCTTAAATTGTTTTCCTCCCTCTTCTGCACTGGGATGGAAGGAATATTGCTTTCATGTGGGATAGACCCGTGCTCGTGTTTGGGCCAGTTCTTGCTCTGACCCAAAGTAGCGGCTTCAACCAGGATGCTTTTGGCTACCCTGTGTTTGGGACCTTCTGTGAAAAAAAAATAACTAAATGTCAATCTAAATGCTTCATTTAAGCACTTGAGGGGGGTGAATATTGGTGATCTTTGAGAATGGACCCTTTTCTTGTAACTGGCTAAGAAATCTTTGCCTCCTTTGTCCTAGCTAATACTTAGATATTTATGCCACGTTGCAGCTCCAGCACTGGGAGCGATGATTCGGGTCATTCATGGGGGAGCTTGGATCCACACCCCAGATCTGAAGCAAGCAGGGCAGGGACACTGACCAGCTCACATGCGAATGGCCTACGTACCACATCGTCATTGCTGGGGCTGCGTCTTTGATCTTCTCTGCCAGTGCTTTGAGATCGCAAGACAGTTGCTTAGTTGCTGTGTTATCCTGGCTACTGACCTTGCTGAGGAACTTCTGTGATCTAGAAAAAATATCATGCATTTCTTTTGTAGCTTGCACCATTAACTGGAAATGCTGCTTTCGAAATTATTCTCAAAGAAAAAATGCCAAGAAGCTAGTAAGTACACAAATTTTACAGATTAGAATCAGGGAAAACTTGAAGTTTATCTGCAATGGCAAAGCTGGAGTATTTTGGTGAGTTCTAAAAATGGCCATCAGGCAAAGTAACCCTGACCTTGACTAAGGAGGCCGTGTGAGATGGAGCTCCCACGTTTCTGACACAAAGCTGGAGGGCTGGACGCCCAGGGGTGCCCTTGGCACCCGGGGGGGCTGGGGCCAGGGCTGGCAGCGTGGTGCTGGGCGCTGGGCACTTGGCTCCGTCTGACCTTCAGCAGCCTGCCTCAGTCTTGTAAGACTGCTCCCACCCAGTACGTGTTCAGAACAGCTTTTCTATGCCTGCTTACAGCTAGTTCTTGTCGCTTATTGCAGCAAATATGTTGTATTTTTCCATAAAAAGGCCCCATGCTACTAAGGACTGCAACATTTTAGAGTACTATAAATACATTTTTGAAGATTATGTCTTCTGTCTGACCTAAGTATATTTTATAATACTATGTGGGTGTTTCTGTTTATGGTTACACTTTGCCTGCAGTTTTTGTATGCCTGTTGCCATAAACAAATTTTGAATAAATGAGAAAGAAAAAATATATTTATTCTTAAGCAATGAAAGTTGGAAGTTGGAAGAATCCCTGTGATTTTACTGCACTGGCTCATGTTCTTACTGCTCTTACTCTTTAATGTATATGATGTAAGCAATAGCTTTGCCCCTTCCCCACCCTTTTGTCAGGCTCGTTGTCAGCCAAGGGGATGGTTTTGCAGTCAGTACGTAGTGTGTTACCCATCATAGCCTGAACGTATTGCCTTGAAATATTTGAGAAACACCCAGCTAGAAATAGTCAATTTCTTTTGCCACAGATTTTCTTATTAAGGGACACTTTTAGATTTCAGCGCCTTTCTAATCTCGCCTTGTTGTAGTAACAATGAATACATTTCTAATCACATAAATGTGATCAATTCTTGTGTTAAATTGTGAACCTTCTTGAGAATGCTGACTGAGCCATGATCCTTCCCGTCTCTGTCCTCAGAGCATGCAGAATGGGCAGAGAAAGTTTCCAAACTCAGAGGCCCTTCAAATCCTTTTTTTGTCTGTTTGTTTTTTTTTCCACATTTTTGAATTAACATTTTTTGAACTACTGTAATTGTGTAAAATATATGGAAAGGCTTTGATTACCAACCCAAAATCTGAAGGTTTATTAATAGCTGGAGGAGATTGGAATTTAATACTTACATGAGTCCTCTTGTCAATTGAAAGCATTTAAAAATCCAGCAGTGGCTGAGATGATTCTATATATAGGAACTTTATTTGAATAGTCTACATAGCTTTCAAAGTAAATATTAATTCCATTATGCTATAAACTGTTATTTATCATGACAGAAAGCCATAAAGTTATTTTACTAGAATATAGCCAGTAAATTGCACATCCTAGATGAGATACAGCACACATTGAATTTCAACAGCAATTACCCAGTATACTTTATACAAGCCAGTATTAAACACACTTAAATACAAGTCGCAGCCAAAGCTTATGCAGAAAATCCTCTTTAGCCATCATCCAGCCAAACTGATATATCAGCAGAAGACGGCCCTTGGATTGCAGTGAGCACAGGCCAGAATTAGAGACCAAAGTGCACAGAGCCACAAAGCAGTAACTCATTGATAGTGCTCTTTGCATATTACATGTTTGACTTCTTTAATTACCTTAATTACTCATTAAAAGTGCCTTATAATTGCCTGACTCTGAGGTATTGCAAGAAGTCTAGGTTTTAATTATGTTTTCTTTTAAGACATAGTGCATTTAGACTAGTACAGGCAATTATTTAAAAAGATGGATTTTTACTAATTGTTGCTCTGAATGAAGATAGGTGTCCCACCTTGAGGTATGGACTGTTGGTGAAGGTGGCCTCTGTACTTCATAACCTGTGTGTGCAATTAAACCGGCTGCACCGGCAGCCTCCACGCGATCTGTGGCAGCATTTCTTCTGCACAAGCAGTGGTGCATATGTAGGGGTATTTCTCACTCTGCAGTGTTGTGGACAGAGGACTGATCACTCTAACCTCCACGCCATGCTTTGACAGCCTTCTAACATGTACAAAAGCGGTGTAATTTATAAATATTTTGGATATTTGCGTGAAAACTGGGGAGGGGGGAGGCTTAGATATGTCTGCAAGATCAACTAGTTTGCTTTCAGTACTAGAAAGATTCAAACCATGAGATCATCACTGGGGGACTCATCAAATATCAAAGAAATTTGTCAGAATGCAACCAACTGGGAATTGTAAAAACACCTTTGAAATTGCTCAACTCTTCATTAAACAAACAAAATCTCAAGTGGTATGGGAATAGTTCATAATTTTAGTGTTAGATTATCAAAATCAAAGAAAAATGTATAATGACTGTTGAAAGTCCATTTTAGGAGGAGAAACCTAAGCAAAAGGTTGTTAGCTGTAATGTTTCTTGGTATCTTATAATCAGAAGGGTACATTAATTAAAATATAGATTATAAGGTCAATAAGAACTACTGTGATCATCTAACCTGCATTACACAAAACAGAAAATTCCACATATTGATTTCTGAATTAAGCTCATACCTTCTTGTTGAGCTAGTCCTGATCTTATGAAAAGATGTTGGTCACGATTTAAAGGTATGAAAAGACAGAGAATTTGCTGCATACTTAGGAGTAATGTTTCAAGTGGCTAATTACTTATACTATTCAAATGTTTCATTTATTGCTACTATGGATCTGCACAAGCACAGCTGGATTTTGCCTCTTATTTTCCAGGAGTTTAAAGAGCCTACAACTGGATCTCTTCCACTTAGCAGTGCTTAGACTGCCATGATGAGGGGAATGTGCAGGGGAGGAGAAACGTTAATTACAAGGGCTCACTGTACTTCAGGCAGCCTAATGCCTCTAGATTCTTCTAGAGACAGGAGAGGAAAGTGGGCTGCTCTGCAGGACAGAATGCAGGTGGACATCAACTAGAGGAATCATAAATCATATATGGGAAGAGCACCTGTCTTTTGATTGTTGAAGGGACCTATGGAAATAAGCTATCCTAAACTTAGCTAAACTAAAGGTAACCTTCCTAAATAAATACCCACAGCATTTTTTTTAATTATTATTATTATTTTTTTTTACTTCTCACTTGAATAGATTAGACTTCCTGAAATTCTGAAATTAAATTCCTAACACAAAGGTAGGTTTGACAGACTACACTTACACTTTTGTGAATCTTGTACTCAGGATTCCCTTCCCACTTTTCCCAGTTTCCATCTATTTGATATTTCTGAATTCATACACTCTAGGATTTTTTAGTGTCTTACCCTGTGCACTGCACTTACTACTTGAGTCCTATGACTTATCTACCTTTGCCCCTATTCCTGACTTCCAGAAAAAGTTTTTCCAACTTATTCGTAAGAAATGTCTTCCTTGCTCCCAGATTGTGTGTGGTCTTTGGCTGCATTGGAAGGCATGTTGTTCAGAAGGGCACCATTTTGCTCAAAGAAGAGCAAAATTCTGTCCTTGTTCAGAAACCCAAGGCTTGCTTTCTTACATTCTTATTTTTAACTTTGACTTTAGGTCACAGGAGATAGCTTTATTTAGAATTCGTTGTTGTTGTTTTTTATCCTACTGAAAGCTAAGTCAAAGTCTGCTCTTCTTAGCTGGTACTGCTGTGCAGCCAGAACCCCTGGTGATGCAGTGATGCACGTAGGAAAAAGATTTTGTAAACTTGGTCAGCATTATGTGAAGAAATAGCACATCTGCTGGCAAGAATACAAAGCTGTAGAGAGAGACTATCAAATAGATAAAGCTTAATTACAATAGGTTATAAAAATATCATGATGGAAAATTTGCAGGGTAGAACAGAGTTCACTTTTAGTAAAATCAATGAAGCTGAAGAAACTGCATGCTGAAAATCAGGCTGGTGACTTACCATAGAAAGAGGCAAAAAGTTCAGGAAATCAATGTGTGATTAGTGCAAGTGCAGGTTGTGCTCCAGTAGGGTTTGTGACAGATGACTTACCCCTCTGCCTTAAGTGAGGTAGTTGTGCAAGTAGGGGGTAATATCAGGTTGCTAATAATGCAGAAGGGAAAAATAGTCAAATTAGCAAGCCAATTCCCATCCCAAAAGTTGCTTGACATGCAGTATACTTCAGTACAAGTTTAGTTTAGTACAAATATGCCCAGATGCTGTGGAAATTGGAACAATACAAGAGGGAAAATTTGAATGTCAGAAGGCCACTGACAGATTGTCAAGAGCTTATGTTTGAATCTGGAAAGTGTGGGACTTCAGCACTGGTCAGGAGCATGAGTCAAGGCCATGCCCTGTACAGTCCCTTTGGCAAAGAAACATGAAACCTGACTGAGAGAGTTGATCAAAATGTAATGTATATTTATAAAATGTTTCTGGTAGTATTGCATAACAAAATGATTCATTCTTGTATTTTCCACTGTACTACATTCGTTCTTTTATGTATTATTTCTGATCTTTAACTGTATAAAATTTACCAAGGCTGAGTGTTGGGTCTTGCACTTGGGGCACAACAAGAGCTGCCCGGTGGAAAGGGACCTGGGGGTACTGGCTGATAGCCGGCTGAATATGAGCCAGCAGCATGCTCAGGTGGCCAAAAAGGCCAATGGCATCCTGGCTTGTATCAGAGATATGTGGTCAACAGGGCTAGGAAAGTGACTGTTCCTTGTGCTCGGCTTTGATGAGGCCACGCCTTGAGTGCTGTGTTCAGTTTTGGGCCTCTCGCTACAAGAATGACACCGTGCTGCAGCGTGTCCAAAGAAGGGCAGTGAGGCTGGTGAAGGGTCTACAAAACAAGTCTTGTGAGGGTTGGCTGAGGGAGCCAGGGTTCTTTAGCTTGGAGCAAAGAAGGGTTGGGGTAACCTCATTGTACTTAACAATTACCTTAAAGGAGGTTGTAGCTGAGTGGGGATTGGGCTCTTCCTGAAAACACCAAGTGATAAGACAAGGAGGAATGGCCTCAAGTTGTGCAAGGGAAGGTTTAGGTTGGATATTTGGAGAAATTTCTTTATTGAAGGTGTTGTGCAGCATTGGAATAGGCTGCCCAGGGAAGTGGCTGAGTCACCATCCCTGGAGGTCTCGAGGAAACGTGTAGATGTAGAACTTAGTAGCATGGTTTAGTGGTGGGCCTGTCAGTACTATTTTAAAGGTTGGATTAGATGATTTTAGAGGTCTTTTCCAACCTAAATGATTCTATGATTTTATTCTATGATCTGATAGAACATAAGCGTCAGACCCTGCACAGATACTCAGGTTAATATTATCTCTTCCTATGGAGATCACAATTTTAGATAAGGGGAATGCAAAGGTTGGGAAAGTGGATGCTTGAAATGTCAAAGAAATATTAATGCACAAGCCCTAAGATGTTATTGGCTAGCATGTTTCTTGGAGTCATCACAACAGAAGGAATAGTCTTAACAACTTGCAAAATGCTGAGTATACTCTCTCCCCAGACAGTACTGTCTTTCCTCTGGTTTTAAAACATTTTTGTCACTCTTTCTAGAGCAATACTCATGTTTTGAAGTAAAAAAAAAAAAAAGTTGTTAAAAAGCCTTCCTGTACACTTTGATAACCTTCTTGTTTTTTCATCTGCTTCCTTCTGACCATTTAAACACGTTCAAAACTGTCCTTGCCTGCCATCCTAATTCTGTCACCTTTTTTGAATCCCATTAGTGGCATTTTGGCCTTTTCTGTACCTGTTTCAAGGCCCTCTTCTTCACCTTTTATGCTTTAGGGTTTTGCCCTATTCACATTCTCATCCCAATTTCTTGTCTATCATATCCTAGGATTTCTAACCCTGTCTGTCTGAGATTATATTGAGCATCTTTTCTTCCTTTGTCCTTGTTTGCCTTCTACACTACATATTCTTTGGGGCACACAATGTGCCTTCTTTTTCAGAGAGTATTGTGTACATTTATGGGCTGTATAAATGATTAACCACGCTTATGATAAAATGTAGGGCATGGTGTTTTTTGGATAGAAACTACATTGCCACTGAGAATACATTGTGCTTCAAGCAATGCAAATGTCTTTCACCAAGTAAAAGAACTGTCTCGGACCTTCATGGAAGTCCTATTTTTGTAGCAAGAGTTTCACAATAAAAAACAAGACCTTGAAGTGTTTTGTCTTCACAGACGTGGGGTTTTATTATGTGTGAACAGAACTGGCTTCAGCTCTGGATTTCAGGTTTTTCCTCCCTGAGGATCTGCTGAGTGGGGTGGGAGTACTTCTCCCCCACTTTCTGCAGAAGGAGAACACTGATTTATTAACAAGCACTGGGAGCTAGGGCTCCTTTGGAACTGAACTAGAAGTAGAAATGTATCCAAATTGCTAGCTGTAAAGTGCTGGAAGAGGTCAGGACTGGAAGTCTCTCTGTGTAATAAACTGCTCTGGAAACTGTGAATTTGAGGGCTTGATTTCTGAGGTATTTAGCTAAATCTTGTAGCTCTTGCTCAGGATCACCTGGGCTAGAGGATGAGTGTGGGAAGGGCCGCTGCGTACTCTGAAGCAAGAGATGGTAGGAGGAGCCTGCTTTGAATATACAGGCCTAATCTGATTTGGGGGAGATTTTTTTTTTTTAATTTATTTATTTATTTTTAATGATGTAGGATTTTCAGTTGCAAATTGCTCTTTTGTTGAACATAATGAGAGTTAATATGTGCAACATCTCCACTCCAAATGGGAAAGAGAGGGCCACGCTACTGGGAGGTAGGCCCGGATCGTGGGGTAGGCCCCAGTCCTGCCTCTTGTGGCTGCCTGGGTGGCAGCAGGGTGGCTGCAGCCTGGATTTGGTGGCTGTCACTCTTTCAGCCCAGGGAGGCCTGCTCCTCTTCCCCCCTGCCACCGAGCACCATGCACGGCCTGAGGGAATGGCAGTGGTGGCGACATGGCGGCTGCAGAGCCTGAGCCTCAGGGACGAGAGACCAGAGGGAGCTGCTTCTGCGCATGCTGTGAGTCTGGCAAGGTGTCAGCACAGTCCTGCAGCGCACAGGGCAGGGCTGAAGGTCGTGCCTGGAAGATTTTGGAAATAAATGGAAAACCACACGGTTCATTTCTTATGCCTTCCCTATGTAATTAGTCAGCAGTTACAGTCTGTCAGGCTAAATCGGCAACAACACGTTTATGTCCTTTCAGCAACTTTGTTGGAGATGTTTTCCCACAGGTAAAGCTGGTAAATGTAATCAGGGTTTGTTTCCTTTTTATACTTTCTTTCCTCTCGTTAGCAAATTAGGAAATCAGGCAAAACTGGCAGAAACAATGCTCGCTGTTGGTAGGAAAGAGTGAACCTCTGCTTTTTAAACCTGTGTGTGAAGTTCCCAGGAAACAATGGAAATGTATGAAAAGAAGTTACAAGTGTCCAAATGTCTGAAAAAGTTATGCTCAATAAGGTCAAGGCAAAAGTTTTGAAGTGCCCCTAAGGATACACAGTGCTACTTCTGAAGTTCAGGGAAGAACCTTGGAACAGAACACATTGTGAATTATTGGCAGACTCCAGATTTTACCTGTTAATTATGTTGTATTTCTGATGCTTACTAATCATTTAGATTGTTACACATGAAATGGTTGGCTTTTTCTGTAAATGCTGTATGCGTGTGGGCCTGTTGTATATATGCCATTGGCCAACATTTTAGCTCTTAGATTTATTGTACTCTGGAAGCTTATTCTTTGTATTCATGTTGATTTCAGTATCCTGCTCCCACCACAGATTTTAATTCTAAATGAAGATGTACTTAATAGCACCTAAAATAAGTAAATAGCTGCTGGAAAATATAAAGCAATTATTTAATCACGTTGATTTGTGATAATTAGTTGTTAGGGTTACTAAGGCCACAGGAACTGCATTAAGTTGCTGCAGTCTCTTGTAGCATCTCGCTTCCTTTTGTCTGTTTTAAATGCTGCTCAATCCTGAAGTGTTCTCTGCTGACAGGAGATGGGCTGCTGTCAGTTGGCTGCTACGTTGCCAGATGTGAACAAAAATGGCTTATTTGGACAGAGCTATCTTATGAAGTCACCAAAACAGTTACTGCTGACTCTCAATTCCCAATGACAGATGTTGAAAAATATTACCAGTGTATGAATTGTCCACCTAGTGATAAAAACTAGGTTGGTTGATGAGCTCTATTTATGCCCGTGCAGTACAATGCCTCACTGTTCTTCACAGCTGGTCTCTTTAAGATTATAAATGCATTTGTCTAGTACTGTTGAACCTGTCTAGTACTGCTTACTGTTCTCTCTAACACAGTACTGTCATGTCCTGTGCTTAGGTATGTTCATTAATGCACACCAAGATGTGCATAGTTGGAGAAAGAATGAGAGGGAGTTTCACAAATTTCATATTAAAAGAAAAATATTAAAATACAACTATCAGTTATTTCTCTTGCACCCTGTGCTGCTAGAAACATGTAAGCATCATTCCTAAGATGTTTCAATCTTCCTTTTTAAAGGTGAAGAACAGTGATTTGTTTTAATCTTCAGCTTTGCAAATACTCATAACTTGGTTATGGTTCTGTATCAATATTAATGTTGCTTTGTAGCTCACGGTACATCGGAGTTAGACCCAGTTCTTGATGGCACAGGTATGAATTTGTTAATTGTTCACCACCTGGAAATTATTCCCACCAAGAATTGACCAAATACTTAGCTATTCTTTCTTTTGGACCAGAGAAACAATTATGCCAATAGAAATAGCAATAATTAGTTTTCGACGGGCTTTTACATGGTGAGTTTTCTTGTTGTACAGATAGCAAAGACTTATTTTTCATTCAGTCTCTTGCTGAAGTGGATTCATCTGACCCATTGACTGGTGTACAGCATTGCACAATGGGTCCTTGTTGGCTTTGGGCGATTTAGTGTCATTTTTGACACTAAAATTTACTTGCAAATCAAACCCAGTTTAATCAAATCATTCTGAAAAACATGGAAGAATCCAAGTGAGAGGAGCCTTAAAAATTTTCCACCCTCCATACTCTAGTGCCCTGATAAAGTGTTTTATACCAGGAACTTGGAGGAATGTACTTATTTTATGAATGACTTTAGGGAGAGGAAAAATCCCCACCAGAAAACCATCAGGGAGGATGGATTTTATTATATTTTGTCAGTAAACAAAAATTGGTGCATTTAATACTTGCACAGATCCTGTGGGATCTCTCTGACTAATGCAAAATGACAGTTGTCACAATATTCCGTATAAATACCAGTCTATTTGCAGGTGTCTATTCTATTTTTAATGTAATCCCACCTATCCTGCTATGAGGGACGAATGAATGATCGATGGACTTTACACCTATATCTATCATTTATATTGTTTTGACATTTATAAGAATTCAAGGATTTTAATACACTTACTAGCTTAACATTGTAATTGTTATTCATGTAATTTAGCTGCAGAGTGCAGATTGACAGCATGATATTGAACTGATTGCTAAGTAGCACTGCATAGTGACGCAAATGATGGGTGACTTCACACAACAGCAGTGTATGTTTTTGAGCAGATCCATAATTGAAGATCAAACTGAGGTGCAATATATTGTTTTTATTGAGAGTAAAATATGAAGTAAAAAAACCACAACTGAAAATATACCTTTAACACCTGATTCAATGGAAAGTGCACATGCTAGGAGGACCACTTTATGTCATATTTTCATATATTTACAGGCTGCTTTTTTAGTTACAGTTTTACATGCTTAATCAGATATTGAACATTCTTATATTGCTTTTTTTTTTCCTTGTGGATAACTTGAGCCTTTAATGGATTAATTTGCATATATACTTATCTATTTATATACATATATATTTATATTGCTATAATATACTTGCACACGTTCAGTGAATTATTCATGAGGGAGGTATGAATTTTAGTTCATCAGCATCTTGCTTAACACGGACTATAAATGTATTTCTAATCTCAAAGGTAGGAATTCACTGTGATCTTGAATGTGTGCACCTCCCCACAACTATTGGAATGCCTTAATTTGAGATGGGGTGAAATGGAAATGTACCGGTGCAATTGCTCTCGCCCCCAGTCTGGCAGGATGTAGGTTTCTGTTCCACCAGCCAGACCTAACCCCAACCACCCTGACACTGGGGGCTCATCTTCTCATGATGAGAAGCTTCTCCCAACAAAACGTTGAGACTGTGTCTAATTTGTGAGCTAAACCCCCCATAGGGAGGTCTTAATGTGACAGGGCACAAATTTGGAATTGCCTATAGCATTTGAGAAGACTGTTTCAGGAACCTGAATATCAAGAACCTCAGAAGGAGCACTCCCTGGCAGACACCTTCTACATGTCAGTGACTTTACTAAATATATAACTATAATATTGACCTCTAGTGGAACATGCAACCAGATGTATTTATGTGCAGTGCTGAGTTTAAACAGCCTCAGACAGCCTTTCTCTTTGACTATTGAATAAAGCATTTTTGTAGCCTACTCAAAATCTTCTAGCTGTGTTTACATTTTAATAGGCAATGCTGTAGGATAGAACATATCTTTATTGCTTGCGTTTATCAATAAGAGCAAAAACCAAGTGCCTGGCTGCAGCTTTGCAGAGAATACTCTCTTCTAACTAATCAGTACGTGAAACTATTTGGTGGAAAATACCACAGACTTTTAACTTGCCAGATAACCATGTCATGTCAGGCTTTGATTGCTGATATACTTTAGCAGAAATAAATTCTATTTAAAAATGAAATTTTCAGCAATGTCAGCATGGCATAAAAGGAGGAGGAAGCTGAAAGCTTCATCCCCTTACTCCATGCCAAAAGGGAGACCTGTACTATGTTCAGACATAACGAAACGAACAAGTAAAAGTAAGCTCTTGCAGTTGCTTATTCAAAATATGTTGCAGTTTAGGGACAGTTTGCTTTCACAGTAGCATTTGAGGCATTTTGTCTGATACTGGAAGTCAAGGACGGAAAGCAAATGTATCCAGGCTAAGCATTTTTTTGGTGGCATTCCTCTCTTCAGTGGGGAAATCCTGCCTGATTTGTGCAGAAGAAAAAGTTTCATGGTGTCATTGATTCCCGTGTGATGCTCCCATAGTTTCGTTATGCACAGGAAGGATCTGCCTGTTCTTTTATGTGCTTAATGTCAACTTTCCCTGGTGCAGAAGATCCTGCGCATCTCTGTTGGTTGTGTAATGCAATATCAGCCGAGTCAGCTATTGCCATGCTACACAGAGAAAACTGCCAGATTTTACCCTAGGGAAGTCTCTCTTTCCTCTCCTAGCATTCCCAGAAGACAGCTAATTAAAACTACAGATGCAATTTAAAAATACACTTGCCAGATGTTTGTTTAAAATGACCTATAACTGGCAGCAAGAATAGAAAAGGCCAAACATGTTTGATGCCATAATGGAACCTTTTTGTAGGCTGTCATTCTGTATGCTAATGGAGCACAGCTGAATTTCTAAGCCAGACCTGCCAGGCCATAAAACAAACTGCTTTGAAAGCAATGCATCAGTAATTCTTATCACCTGGCATCTGGAGCGCCTGTGAAAGCCGACTCTCTAACTAGAACATGGCATATCATGATTTAGGAGGAAGCTCTGATTTTGCAATCTGCAGGCAATTTAGGCTGATAGATCTGCTTGCTAAAGCTAATACAGGTCTGCTGAGGACAAACAGTTTTGTCTGCAAAACCCTTGCTTTGAAACATTTCAGCACTCATTTGACCGAAGTGTGATGTTGATAGACATGCAATGTCCCAGCAGAGTCATGTGATGCTATTTAATGGGGTACATTAAAAAGTTGAACCAAAGTTTGGGGGGGAGGGGGGAAGAATGTTGATTAATATAATGTTCTCTAATCATTTTTTTTAAGAAAATCGACTTTTATTTTTGCTTCAAATGACAATTTATATGCAACAAATGCCTATTGGCACATTTATCCAAGAAATATATGGATTAAATTATAGAGAAAATAGAAGCTATTTTTCAATACATAGTGATTTTAAACTACTTCCATAGCTAATGTTGGGTAGCTCTTAGATAATGCTCCTATAAAATGTCAGCTTATTACCTTGTGCATTTTTAAGCCAGAATTTGATTTGTTTTGTAACTTAAGTTAGTTCTTCACCCCAGGAAATACAAAAATTAAGGCACTGGGAACAAATATATATATATTTTTTTTAATTAAAAGAAATATGAGATTTATGGAGAAGTTCATAAAATATTCAGGCAAGTATAAAAGGAAAATGTTTGGCTTTCTAATTCTGCCAGCTAAAAAGAGTTATGTCTGTAGCTAATTTTTGGAGAGACAGGGCAGAGTTTTTTATAGCTGGACTTTTTTCTTGTAAACTTTGTTTAGTCAAACCCATCCTGCTGCTGCTTTAGAAGAGCTGCAAGTGTTTCACCCGGGTTTTCAGCCGTATCCTTTCATGTGTCCTATACCCAGAGAAGAGAAAACCAAAAAGCCGTCAGCAGCCACTTTGACTACATTTGATTTCATGCTTGTGTTTTCCTGCCGTTATGAGATGTCTGCTTGGCCAAAACAAAAACATTTCAGTCTGTCTACTTGTGCCTCCTACTTAATGTCTGAATATTCGTGTTGTCTTGAAAGTTGGGGGTGCCAGTGTGAAAGAAGTTTATTTCTGCATATTTACAGAGATTCCTCTCGATGAACAAAGCTGGCATAGCGGGAGCTAATTGGTGTAGGCAATATTCAACAAGCAGACAAGGGAACTGGTAGCAGAGCTGGAAGCCAGCAAGAATGGGAAGAGTTCAGTGTCTACAAACACCTGTGGATGCTCTTACGCCCCCAGATCTCCATTGTATTTTGTGTCTTTAGTTGTGCCTTAGTGCACACAGCTCTGTGTGTCCATCAAGAAAGGCCATTGCTTTCCTGTTGGTTTTTCCACTACACATCTTTGGGAATAGGTTTACTTTTTCAAGTGCAGGTAAGGCCCCAAATCCTCAGGTGCAATTTTGACTTCTTTGTTCAAAAGTCAGTAGCTATCTGCACTGAATAGAGAACGTAAGTGGAAAGATGTAATAGCACAGAGCTCCCTCAGTATTACCTAGCTGGATCCAAACTTGGGCATTTTCCCCACTGCAGTTTTCAGTATCCTGAGCCAGACCCAGTGCACTGGCAGTGTTAGCACAGTTTTCTGATTGCACTGGTTCTTTAAATGTCATTTCAACTGGGAAAATGTAGGATTTAAGACTGGTAAGGAAATACAAATACAACTTAATGGGACATTAAAATAGCAGTACATTTTGACCTTCAAGGTGAACTCAATAGAGGTTCTTTAGTTCTTGAAATAAGCCTTTCCTGCAGACATGGTGACGTTTTGAGGCCATAGTGCAAGAGGGGGGTTTCTTTTTTTTTTTTTTTTTTTTTTTTCCCCCCTTCCTCACTCTCTGATAGAATAGATAATTCAGAGGACTGACTTCATTCCAAACTCACCTTGTGTTTTCTCTACACCCTCCCTCTCGGTTGTGTTTCCCTGCCCCCGTGCAGTCTGCCTTCCTCATCCTGGTGATGGCAATGATGCATTGGCAGCCAAATGAGGGAGCACAGTGTTCCAGGTCCAGCCCTGGACACGTACCTTGCACAACCTGGCGCTGGAGAAGGCTGGCACGGAGCAGCCGGCGGCACTGAAAAACCACCTTCCCTCTTGGGCTGCCTGCTCTTGCCAGCGCAGGAAAAACAAGGGAATGATTTGAACCAGGTTTCTGTGTAGAAGCTGGCATCAGTTGCTCCCTACACGCGCTGCCCACGCATGGCAATATTTGGGGAATGGCTGCTGCTGCCCGCGGCTTCTCTTTGCAGCTGGTTTTCTGGCTGGAGAAAGGCTTCCTCACTCCAGAGCTTCCTCCCTTGGAGCTACTCTGAAGCAGCTGCAGGAAGGTGCCAGGCAGTGATGGGAGCTCCCCTTGCAAGGGCAGCTCTCCATTCATGTTAATCTGGTGCACTTGTGCTAGCACAAGGTAGGAGTATGTATTCAGGTGTCTCTCTGTGGTGAACAAAGGCATGAGAGCAGCTCTCTTAACAGTATTCTGGGAAGAGGTAGGTTGTTTTTTTTTGCAAGACACAGCACTGGTGTGATACCAGGGCTGTTCGAGCTATGAGTGCAGAGCACAGCCCTGCACGGGCTGCTGTAGGGAAAGGGGACTCCATCCTAGCCAGACCCAGCACAGAAGATCAAAGAAAAGCATTTTGTATTTGAGCCATGAGGTCCCTCAGTTCACAGGTAGGAAGCTGCAGAAATGCAGGTGTTCAGTGCAGAAGAGGAGTTCTCATCGGTCTCGTTGGCCGCTGGTAGCCCAGAGCGAGGCGTGCTGACAATGAATGTGTGATTGTTCTCCCTCCTCATAAACATCATCTGCATGCATTATCTGCAGACAGCCTCAGCTCAGCGATTTGGGCAGAGTCCAGTGGTTTCTCTGCAGAATGCTAAATCACGTTGGTCTTGGTCTGGGCTTTTTGCCCTCTCCGAGGAGTAAATAAGACTCTGAAGGGGAAAATGTGGCTCAAACAGCAAAATTAAGTTTAAATATAGTGATAATAACAAAAACGATTATTGTAAACTGAGAGCTTTATAAAATGGGAAAAGGTGTTTGATTTTTGAGGTTGAGAAGTCTCTTTTTATGTAAGCTACTGGAAAATGCGGCATCACAGGGATTTGTTCTTATTTCTTGTACTGCTCTAACTTTTTGAATTTGAGTAAGGCTGTTCCTAATTTACTTGGTTGCGACTGAGCTCAGAAATGGTTTCGGAATACACAGTTGTCTTTTTTTCCCTTGTTGGCTGCTTTGCTTCCAGATGACAAAAGTAATCCAGAGATAAAAGGTGTAAAAGCTGCTTGGTGTCAAGCACAATGTACGTGTGATTCCTTCGGGTTCTGCCGTTGTTGTGCTCACATGAGCTCAGTTGCTTATGCTGGTCTTAGCCACCTGATAGGTAACCAAACATTCGACACAGGTTTGTAGCCCAGTGCTCTGCCTCTTGCTCTTTCTCAGAGAAGTCGATAACCATTCTGGCACAACTGAACTCACGACTGACCAAGACTTCTTCCGTTTTGCTTTAACAATCTTTGATTGCAGGTCTCAAGATCATAGTGAGATGCAAGAAAATTGGCTATTCTGGAAATGTTTCCGCCATGCCAGCTGTTGTGGTTTCCCAAGTACGACAGGCACATTCACTTCATGATTTAATGCCTTTAGTGTCTTGTAATGTGGAGTGTTTCTATGCAGGAAGCATTACGAATAGATTGCTCTTAGAACTAGCACGTCATGAACCAGTAAATACTTGCTTGTAGAAACCGCCCAGAAGTTTGCCTGCCAGGGCTTCAGTTCTGGGACACTTTGGTTTGGGGAGTCATTATTAACATAAATACATATTTCTGGTGCAGGGGAGAACTCTGTGTTCTCTGACTGGTGTTGAAGGGAGAGCACATCTGCCTTCCTTACCTGTGCCAGCGCTCGGGATTAAGCATCCAGCCCCCATGTACTTAAACTGAGGGAGTACCAAGATTATGCTCATCACCAAGGGATCCATCACACTGTGCTTTCTCTTTAATTATATGATAAAGCACAGCACAAGGGCCTGAGAAAGTGGAGATTGATGAGGTACATGCACTTATTCATGGTGTGAATTTGAAGTTTATCGGTTTTATTTCCATGCAGTGTAGTCAGTCTTGTATAGGTTCATGTACTGCTGGGAAAGATGAACAAGGAGGAAAACCACTTGTCAGCTGAGGCAGTTTCCCAGAGTGGCAGTAAGGCTGTAACCCAGCTTTGTCTTTAAAAACCTGTGGCCCTGAGCATTGCCAGAGATATCAGACTAAGCAGGCTATCTGGTTTGAAAATGTTTATTCAAGAGATCTTTAAAAAATAACTGTGAAAATAATATGTAATTTAATTCTATTGCATTTTTGCTCTCTCTGCGTGCCATTAGAATTTCTATTTTGTATTCAATCTTCTTCTGCACTGGACTTCTGAAAAATATGTTGAGTATTCTGTGTTTTCTGCAGGGCATGTAGATACGAAGAAATGAAGGTAGGTATCCAATGCAAGAGGTTAGTCTAAGACTTGTATCAACGTTAATAGGATTTGCACTACTAGTTTCTCATGAACTAACCTCAGGCTCTGTTGCCTTACGAAAGACTGAGCATCATTAGAAATCACAGGACCCTGCTCTGCTACTAACGAGCCTGGATGCCCCTGTCCCATTATGACTCAGCAGTGGCTACAGCTGGAATAATTCCCTGGTGGGGACAGAGTTTATTACAGTGCTTCCTCCCAGTGACCCTTCTGCAGCCTACAGTTTGGATAAGTAAAGAGAATTCCTTTGAAATCATTTTCCAAATTTGATTCAGATGAGAACATTTTAGTCTTTCTGCCCTGGGGACTGACACAGTAGCGAATTTTTCTAAGCAAGTGGGCTGGAATATATGTGATTTGTTTTTATCCATGGAAAATGATTTATGTTTTTTTTTTTTTTTTGTCTGTACTTCTGATTGCTTTTCATGTGCTACATCTGTTTCTCAGCCTTTTGAATGGCATTTTCCCACCTTGGTAGGGATAATCAATCAAATTCCACTGTGCTGTATTATTAAGGCTACCACCGTGGCCCTTTGAGCCTGGTGGTACTGGCCTTACTTCTTAAGACATGCATCAAATGTCGAAAGCCCCATGGTTCTTTTTCTTCTGACCTCACTCACCGCTAAAATATTGTCCTGTGGATATCAAATGAAAAGAGTACAACCTTATTTCTTCAAAGAGCAGCGAGTCTAGCCCAGAGGTGTAATAAAATTCCAAACTTTGCTTTTAGGAATCATCTTTTATAAGTAATATTTTTCAGACTTAAGTGGTAGGTACACAGTTGTGAAATAAAATACCAAGGCTCAGTGCCTTGAAGCTGTGTAGGGTTTTATGTTGTGGTGTAACTCGGTTTCATTAGGGGAGTTACACGGTGTAAAGTTCATCCCTTTTGCTGTGGGAAGCCCTTCCATGCTAACTCTGTCCAGTCCTGCTGCTGGTCCTGTTGTAATGAGACGTGGTGTGGGTCCACACTAGTGCTCTCCGCAAAAGCATTCAGACACATTTTTGGTCTGAAACTCTCCGTCTCAAGGCAGAGAAGCTTTCCAGTCATTACTCTGGAGCAGTGTAAATATCCAGATTTGTTATCAGAATTCCTGCAAGCGCAGCGACTTTTGAAGACCCATGCTGGCAGTCCTCAGGCTGCTCAGTGCTGACCCGGGTGTGCATCAGCCCTGAGGGGGAGCTTGCGTGGCATGGGGGGAGAAGGTAGAGCTGCCAAGCAGGAGGCTGAGTTCTGTGAATATAGTCTGTGCTCTGACCATTATTGTGTGTGTAAGAGCAGCGTTGTTTTTCACACCCAAAATGGGTTGTCTGCTGCCAAAACAGAACCTTTCCCTCTGCCTGCAGGTCTGGTGCAACTCGCAGCTGTGAGCGTCGGGATGTTTCACAGCCAGGTGGTCTCAGACAACAAATCCAAACTATGATATGAACTTGGTCATTAGAATTCTGTGCTTTTGCATGTTAATGGCACCACAGAATAGTGATAATTATATGAAGCATCATTTAACATCATTGCAGCGTACTCTGTGTTCATTTAGACACATTTTCATTCACAGTCAGCAGAACCCAAACTCTTCAAAAGCATCTCACAAGTAGAATATCCCATGGCCATTCCTCTGGTTGCAAGTACTGGAATTCTGCTCGTTGTACCCCAGGCCATTTCCTTTATTCAAGGGGGCCTTCCTGCTGCTTTTTATTCCGTGGTTCGCCCATGTGGTACTGCAGACTGTGGAAATGAAAGTAGTGGAAGTGGATTCAACGTGGACTGTGTAAGGTAATCTGTAGCCACGGAGAAGGTCCTGCCGTGCCCTGAGTTTCTGGGGAAGGCATAATGTAAAAGCAGCGGTGAGTTCAGATGGGGGAAAAAGAGTTTGTAGATGGGAGTAGCAGAGAGGGAACTTCTGGACTGAAAGACAAAACATGCTGGGTAGCTGGCAGAGCAGGGAGGTGTAGAGAGGAGACGATGTTCTCGTAACAGGAGGTGTGAGGTTTTATGTGGTCAGCTGGAATCAGTGACGGGACCTGCTGCTTGCTGAGCCATTACCAACCTCAAGTTTCACTTGTAAATGGTTTAACAGAGAGGCTTGAGTGATGTTACGGCCCTGACACGGGCAATTATGAGGGGAGAGAAGGGTCACAGAACCGTAGCATGGTTTGAGAGAGGGATGTATAAAAAATCCTGACAGGGTTTGCAGAATCGAATGGTGGATGTTGGCACAGGAAGATCAGACATCCAGCAGGATTTTTCCTTCCTGCTTGGAGTTTTGTTTGCTTTGTTTTAGATAACAAGGCTGATGTGAGAATACCCTGAAACAAATCTGTGCTCTAGCAGCTCTGATGGCGTGGCAGCTTTACCTTAAGCATCAATCTGTCTTGCTGGCTTCAGAGTTGTCATGTTGCTAATTGCTATTGCACCCAGGCTGTGCCATTTCTTTGAACAGATCATGTTTGATTTCCCATAGTCCTTATATGCAAAGCCATCGTGCTCTCTGCTCCTATTACAGTGTCTGCTGCTAATTTCTCTGTGCTCAGATGCTGCAGTGTTCAGGTCTTGTAGATGCCTTATGAGCAACATGCACGCCTCTGCCCAGACTCCTGGCAAGAGCAGAATACAAAATCCAGAAAATTACACCTGTTGCTGTTTGCTTTTTCTCAGGAATCCATTAAAAGTTCATTAAGCTTTTCACAGACATAAATTCAAACTGCTGAAATTTGCTGTAGTTTAGAAAATGTGAGGAGAATATGGAAGTCTTTCCTGTCTCTTGTTGAGTGATCTTACTTCGCTGTGGTACAATTTGGATGGCTAAACAAGGGCTCCTGTCTGTGGAGGCACTTGGGCCATAAAAAGAAAAGTACATTGCCTTCCAACTAAATATCATTGTTTGCAAAGGCAGTTATTATAGATGTGTGTATCGTATCATGGAGGCAGTGCTGGGAGCTAACAGTATATTTTTAATGGAAAAGCACCATCGATATTTTGTCTGGTTGTAAACCACATACAGTACAAAAGTTAAATCAACCTTTTGAAGTTGTTAACAGACGGAAAATGGGTAAATTACTCACTGAGTTTTGTTTTCTATTTTTCTTAACCTTGCAATTTTGCAGCTCCAGATTGAATCTGAAAGTAAAGATTTCTATACGTGGTGTGTTCAGGGTCCTGGCAATAGGATCTCAGTTTCAAGTCCTATGCCACCCGGCTGTGCACCTTCAGAAGAAAGCACAGAAAGTATTTAGTACTTCTTGAAGGTTTTTTATTCTGCATGCAGCTACAAGTAAACCCCAGCATTGTGAGGTAAACTGCTATGTGTTACTTTGGTCTGAAGTTTATGAAAGTGTAAATGTTGTGCTGTTATGCCCAAATGACAAGGCGTAGACCAAGGGAAAAAGCAAGCTGAGAGTACCCAAGTGAAAGGAGCCTTTATACAGGAGACCAAAGTGATGTGCCCTGGCTTTGAATCGTGCTGGCTATAAAACAGAAAAGCGAAGAGCGGAAAATTGGAACAGTCATTAAAGTGTCAGGTCTGGGGCATTTGATACAAAAGTCTATGCTGATAAATAAGTGGCACGTATTTAGGATATTGTGAAGCAACACATGACTGGGGGAGGCATTTAGTGCATTAAACTCTTACACTGTTGAGGCTTTTTGCAAGGCTCTGAATTGCCAATAATAGAGATGCTTCTGGACATCCTGACAGAGGACTCTGTTGTGTTACCTTCTGAGCTGTCACACCGAGGAAAATTTACTCTTATCTCTCTGGCCACGTTCAGAAATTGTCACAACCTCCACAAGGACAGCCTCTAAAACCAGATATTGCTCGTGTGTTGGTGTTGCATACTGCTAGCACACAAAGGGGGGCAGGCTTTAAGGCTGGGCAGCACTGCGGTGTTTGCATCCTTACGTCCAGAAAAGTGTGATGTTCTTTAGGATAAGGTCAGGAGGTCTCTGGTGCTTTCCCTACGTGTGGTTAAAACTCTTGACTAACAGAATGGTATAACCATACCCATGAAAGGTATAACCTATGAATTGTTACTACCAGTAGTAGATTCTAATAGAAACAACCTTGGCTGTCTTGTTCTGGGTGAGGGCTGGGAGACTGGTGAAAAAGTCTCTGTAAACTGGAGGACAGACAGGAGAGTCAGTAGCTGCTGTACACAGTTCATGCAGACTCACAATGCACCATGGTGGCAGGGGAAAAGCACCACGCAGGTCAGCATGTGTCAGAGTTTCTAGAGTGTCTTCTCAGGTCTAGAAGTGCTATGAACCTTTTCCCGTTCAATTTCATCTTTATTTTGTAAATTTTCCATGGACTTGCTAGTATGCATATCCTCCAAAGCGCTGCGCAACATGTAGGAATCACTTTGTAAACTTTTTGCTATACCTGCAGGAGACCTTGAACTATAAAATAGCATTTTATTATCTGCATAATGCTGGACTCTTGCTGTAATGCCAACGTTAGAAAGATTGTTAATAAATAATGAACATCAGAATGAGCCAAGGGTTGACCTTTTGTAGAACACCATCTGTCACAGCAGCTTCACTTGATCTTTTACTTCTAGTGTTGATTTCTATTCCCATCCCCCTTTGGGGATTTTGTAGTTTTCGGTCTTATTAATAGCTTTTGTCTGACTTGTAAAAACTCCTGTAAAATTCAGAGGTTCTCAGCTTTCATGGGAGACAAATATTTGGGGAACTAAATCACCGGTATTTGTGGAACTGCCAGTGATTATAAATTGCCCTCCTCGGACCAAATATGTGTAGCAGAGGAAAGTTGTTTTAAAAAGTCCCTGGCTCCCATGAGTTAGGGAGAATGTCTAAGAGCTTCCTTGGGACAGTAGATTATAACCAGAATTTACAGCTGCAGTGTTTTCCACCTTCTGTATTTACTGGTAATGGTAAAGTAAGGAAGCAAAAATACAGGGAAGGAGTTCACTGAGCATCTTTCAGTTAGGGCTTGCTCGTGAGATCTTAGCAGGTGCTGAAACACTTTCTTAGGTTACCTAAGGACAAGCAAGGGAGTTGCAGTGAGTGAGCGCTCCTGGGCTGTTGCAGGGTGAACATGGTGTGCGCATTGTCACGCAACTCGGGAGGAGATTACAGGAAGATAAATGCAACAGTTTGTCGAGCTGTTCATAAATACGTCCTTGTTAAAAGCATGCAAGCTCATTCCCTCAGGTTTTGGGCATAAATGGCCCTTTTGGCAATACGTGGTTCGAGTTTGCTTCACGGCCCACCAGCAACGGTGCTGTCAGTTGAAGAAAATCGTAATCAAGTATGATATAATACAAATTTTTCTTTGTTAATTCTTTGCAATTCCAACATGTCTTGAACCATAGAAACTATATATAGGGAAAATCTATTAAGTGATTTATCCTGTCTTTTGAGCCAAGCTGGATTATGCCCTGCAGTATATTTCCTAATACTGTGCAGAATCTAAAATGTTTCAGATGATGAAACTTCCATCAGTTGGCCAGGAGGTGATTTTAAAATGTAATAAATCACACTGCCATAAAGATTTCCTAATGTTCTACCTGAGCTGAGAAAGAATTTCCTATTTTCTACCATCTACAAAAACATTTTGGTTTGTCTTGATGCCCGGTATTTTCCTTTTTGGGGACTGCTCCCGCTGCATTGTACCTTCCTTCAACGAGGCAGAGTGTGATGGGAGGGTGCAGGGAAGCTTGTTCTATGCTCTTGGCTCCTTTCTTCTTTTCTTCCTCAGTGTTTCTTTGAAGTAATTTAGGTGTAGCTCATTTTAGTCTCTGTGTCCTTAGAGAGTGCTAAGGAGGCATGTTCGCATTACGACTCCTTACATTGGATGTGCAACTTTAAACAAAACTGTTTTCTAGTTAAACACGTTGCGAGGTCCTATTTCAAAACGGTCTTCTGCTTCAATTTGGCCACAGTTCAGATGTAAATTATTCCCCTTCCTACCTGTTAGCACAATCTGATCCTTGTAATTCTGTTTGTAACATTGGAGACACCGCAGAGATGAATGCAGTCACGCACAGATCACGTAGGTATGACTCAGTATGCCGAAGGCAAGGAGAAATGCCACTGCTGAATACAGGAGATGGCCCCGCGCTGACAAAAACAGTCCAGTGAAAAAATCAGATATCCTATACCTTATGGAGGTGCTGTTCGCAGTACTCAGTGGGAAAACAAAGCTTTCGTTCAAGATCCCCCCTTGGTGATGTCAGTGCGGTGTGACGTGCCTGGTAGGCAAGGCAGCGTGGGAACGGGCTCATTTGAAAACAAGGGCGCTTAAAAACCCAGCACCGGGCAGTATGCAAAATGCAACTTGTTCTGATGAAGTCAGGCTGCGGTGTCTGACCAGCTTCTGGAATTAATCTGCAAGTTATCTGTGCTAGCAGGGTGAGACTAGCATTTTTAGGCAGACTGCTCTGTGTCAGGATCAGTTTTTCTAGGAGTTAATTTTGGACCCAGCTACACCTCAGTAGCCATCCAATTTATGTAAAAAGTGACCTTTGCCTGCATTTTTCCCTATTTCTGTCCTCCCTTTACAGTCTTTTTCTCTCCTAAAGAGTGCTGACAGGAGCCTTCTTCCTTGTCATTTCGGAGATCGTCAACAAATTCTGTGGAGAGGTGACCTCCATTACGAGCGAGATCGGCATTTGGACGGAGCCCAAGCTCGAGTGCCAGAGCCCTCTTTTGACTGGCAAGGTGACATTGTGTGTCATATCAGCATTCAGCACCAGCTCCCTTCTCCGCAGAGAGTAATTATTTCTTTCGGAGCGAAAGGTCCAATTTGCTGTAAAGAACAGAGCCCCAGGTAACAACGAAAGGAGCCTTCCTGTAAGCTCCCTTGACATGAAAGAGGTACAAAACCGAACTTTACATTGTAATAGCCATTCAGTTTGATTTATTATGTTTATTTTTACTTTCCTCCTGTCAGGTGGTGTTAGGGTGTTTACACTTCAGCTTGCTCTGTCCGCAGGTTGGCCAGCAAAGGCTGCTAAATCACAGGTGACACCACTGCCGGCATCCCAGCCCTCTGCTCCGCTCAGGATACCTTTTGTGTGATGTCTGCACCTTTTCGTACAGATTGCAAGATTTATTGCTTTGAACTCCTGCTTAGCTGAACATAATAAACAGTCTTCAACTTTCTCGCAGCATTAGCATTACAGCGCAAGCACAGGGAGGCAGTAATGAGTACTCTGCGGTGCTGGGGAGCAGGGGAACTCTGTAGCTTCATACTTCGAAATAAAATCAGGTAAAAGTAGAAAGATCGAGTTTTTTGAAGCCAGCCGTTCTGTTAACCTTATTCTAGGGTTTAAATGCTTTAGCTAAGGTAAAGCACTTTCTGGGGAGGTGCATTTGTGAACCCTTGTAAGGAGCTCAAACTCTACAGGAGCCAAGCAAGCAACAATTGCCAGGTAAGGCTTAGCCATGTGCATGCAAAGCCATGCCCAGCAGACAACATGGGTGTCTTTTAAAAGTCCATGCATAACACGTCTTGACATCTGAGGTAAGAGCTCAGCATTAGGAACTCTAAATATTTTCTATTTCATTTCTTTTTTTTTTCTTGACCTTTTTTTATTATTATTATTATTTGTTCCAACTGCAGCTGCAACAGAACATTTTGGAACTTTCCTGCTTTGTCTCTGATGGACAATGGCACTTCAAGTATGTAGACTTTTGCTCACGGGACTGCTTCTTGTAAGAATGAGAGATTCCACAGTCCTCTTAAACTGAGGAAACAACTTTATTTGAGTCAAAGTACATGGAAAGATAAAACTTGAAAGTCAATTGACTTAAATGTGGAAAAAATGCAGCTTGGTTATTATGGCGCATGCTAAATTTTAATAGCATTTAGAAAGTGTTTTGTGGGGTAGAAAAAAGAAGCAAACCTATCAAGCCTCAGCCGTGTTCTGTTTTATAGCACAGAACATTTTTCTGCTACCATCCAAAGGCTTTAAAATGTAATAAGGCATGGTTGAACCCAAGGGTTTTAAGATATATGTTAAAAGCATGCACATAAAAGAGTAGAAAAAAAGATTCCGTTGCAAAGCAGGTAGGATTTAAGCAGACATACTCTCAGTGGAAAAGCCTTCTTGATTTCTTCTGTTTTGTAGATAGTTATTTCTTACCATGTGCTACTGTTTAAAGAACAACATTCTGAAATGCTTTGAAGGCTTTAACTATCTTCAATATATTCTGGTTCTTCCATTAAAAAATAAATAAATAAATACATTGTGATTTCTGTATTTTTAAATACATTGAAAAAAATCAATAGGAAAAGCTGCTGTTCTTTGGGTTAAAAAATAAATAAACCTGAGGGGTTTGAAATACCGTTTATCATTTCTGGCTTCAGCTGGCACTGTCACAACTAATGTCTAGTTTTCATTCGTAATTTTATTTTTCACTGTATTTCTTTTTTAAAGATACTGTGCTTTTTTACACATATTTATAGTCCTTTCATCTTTATACCCTAATAAGCATGCTCTTATGCACTTCTTGCAAACTACTGCAGAGAGTTATGGCTGTAAGTCTCTCACTGACAGTAGTTCAGGTGTTCTGTCTTGTTACTGAGTGCCTTGCTTTTTACTAATGCCTCCAAAACCTAAAACAAAACTTTTTTTTTAAAAAAAAAAAAAAAAAAAAAAAAAAAGACAAATGAACTCAGCAGCTTAATGGAGATGAGGGCTAAATGCATTAAAACCCTTTATATATACCTGGAAGTGGTTTGCCTTTCTAGCAAGAGTTTTATCAGTTCAAACATGTGAGAAGCCAATCTGGCGTTGGTTTCTATAGAATCTGTATATCACTGTGAACAGCAGCATCCCTTCGTATGTGAGCAGTCCTAGCAACTGGGTGGGTGGCAAGGGGAAGAGAGAAGGGAAAGGTAGGGAAGGAAAGCAACTCTTGCCTGATGGCAGAACAAGCTAGATCTGTCTGTTGTTGATGCAGTGGTTGCTTGTGTGCTTCGGACAACCGAAGGATGCCCTTTCAGGGCTGGTGCCTGCCATCCTGGCTCACAGATGGAATCAGCAGTCCATCTGGCAGGAGCAGGATGACATCTTGATTTCCAATGTACAGTCGTTGTCAGCCACTTCGGTGGTGCTTTTCTTTGGAAATAAATGCAGATGGCCTGCTCAGAGCTCAGTATAAACAAGTTACAAAGTCAGTAGTCCCAGGGGTTTCGAGTTAAAAATGGCAAACAATGAAATATCTCTAGTATCAACAAAATTAGATACTTCGTTGCAGCATTAGTTATTAAAATATAAATTATAATTGTATACATAAATCATGTTTATCTTAGATCATATTCTCTCTGCTAATGGAGTAAGTACAGAGTGGCTAGTTGCTTAGGATTTAGGACCATACCTTCATGAGGTTCTGATGTCTCATGTGAAAGCCATTGATATTCTCCTGCATCTCGTGCTGGTGACTGTCAGAAACGGGGTACCAGCTGGACTAAACAGTCCTGGGTCTAGTGTGATAGCTTCCATTTCACGTATGCCAATGAGTAATCCCCCACAGATTAAATTTTAAACGTATTGCCGTGCAGATGGGTTTACAGACATACTCTGACGATCCTCCCTTCTGCTTGCACACAGGTGCACATGGCTGTTGAAATGCAGCCACATAATGGGAGCACTGTCGAAAGTACAGCAGTGACTGAACAGGGACATGCACGAAGGCACTTCTCTCTCTCAGACTTCTTTTAGGCCTAGCTGGGGAAACCTATAAATTATCTGAGGAGCAGTATTAATCCTTAGCTTCTGAACAAAAATCCTGTCTTCAGCAGAGCTTGCTTTTGAAACATAACTCACGGAGTTGTACAAATACCCCATCAATAGTGCAGTGGCTCATTGCATTGTCCTCAGTGCATAGAATCTTCATTATTTGCACTGTTGATAAAAGGCAGCATTTTTAGCAGATCTGCACTACTCCATTTAGCTGAGAACAATGATTTATTCCCCCCTTGCTATTGGACATCCTCTGTTTCCCTAGCTAATAAAGAACACTTGCTCTGCGGGAGTGAATGGGGAAGAATGGCTCTGCGCTTCTCAAAGGCAGAAAAGGAGCAGCTCGAGGCATTGAAAGCAGGGGTTGGGGGGTGTATTTAAAAAGCTTCTGCTTCCTGTGGAATGGCATTAAAATATACACGCATGTGTGTGCATCTGCAATTACATATGTTGCTTAAAGCCAAAGGTTATCAGATGGTGTAAACATCAGTAAAGTAGGCTTTAATTCTGAATAGTTCAGCCCCTTGTGCAGGGCTGCAGGTGGAAGATGCTGTCTAAGCAGCGGATGCTTTGGGGCCATACATCCATGTCCTCATATCTCTATGGCTATCTCTTTCCTTCTACCTACATTAGGGCTTGAGTGTGTACAGAAATCTTGCTGAAAATTGATGGCACCACTGGCTCCTTTCATGAATACCCTCCCCTGCTTGCGCTTGCTCCATGACCACTTTTTCAGCCCACTTTATCCCACAGTACAGAAGGGTCCTCTTGGACTCCTAGCATGCAGCCTATCGTTCACATTTATATGTTGCTAGCAAATGAAACTGTGGACACTTTAATGTTGCTTGGCTTTGTTTTTTAGGGGCAAAGGTTTGGAATTCATATTGAATTTCCAAGACTTAGCACTCTGGGCCTTTGGAATAAATTGACAGAGGAAAAATTCAAGCTGCTACCATCAGGACATTAGCAGGGGCTAGATGAGCTCCTCAGCATGAGCTTAATGTAGGGCAGGGTGCAGCTCAGTGCTGGGGCTGGACTGCAAACGTCTCTCTCTGCTCTCAATCTCTGAGCATTCAGTGTTGATAACAGAAAGAATCAAATACTGGGAACTTCTGAACCCCTGGTGGTTCTATGTTTTTGACCTTCCACCAGTGAGTATGCGTGTGGGATGATGACTTACATTTGTGGGTAAATGCGGAAGGTGCCTGGAGTCTTGCATGGCTGGCCTGTAGGTTCGGCTGCAGTTTAATGCAGGTTCGTGCATGCTGGATATGCATGAAGAGCATCTGCATCCTGGAGAAAGGACAAGGAAGGGAATCTTTGTTGTGCAGCTTTCAAAAATGTTCGAGAAGTGCAGTTATTACTCTGGTATCTGTGGCTGTCACGCGGATGCCTTCATCAGCCCCTGCTCTCCGTTGTTAGTGCCAGGCATGACAGCAATTCTGTTTCATGGTTGCATGCACATGTGGGCTTAGTCCCTTGTCCACTCTAAAGCCTTAATTCTTCCAGAGTCATTGCTTTCCAGGGTACAGCCTCCTTTTCCAAAGCTCACTATTCACGTATAATTCCCAGTTGACTACTACTTTTGAAAAGTCAGCTAGCCAGCTTTTAATCCATTAAATGTGTGTGTTACAGATAATGGATAGCGCTATTCTTTTTATATTAGAGTGCTGTTTGCTACTGACTAAAATGCTGTACAAAATGTGTCTTACAAATATGTTGCCTTTGTCAATCTCACGGCATATCCTTGAATAATGAAGTCAGCTTTGCTTGACATATGCTACTTCCCACAAAAGCAGGCTGGCCATGTTATGTTTGCATCTTTTAATTCCTTATCAGTGGAATCCCATATCAATTTTTTTCACTGCTTTGCCCGAGGCTGATGTTAGACCAATCGGCCCTGTGCAAACGAATGAGAGACTCATTCTGGTTGACCTTTTTGGATATTGGTTAACAGAGAAATTATGCAGAACGTAAATAGTACGTGTAAGTAAAAGTTAGTTTCTGTGTTATGAAGGGCAGACATTACCATCACTTTTTTCATATTATTCCATACTGCTATATACTACGTAGAGATATTCAATGTGGTTAATAATGCTAGCCAAAAATAGTGTTTCTGGTTACCTTATAAAAGCAGAGAGCTATGATGTGAAAAATAGAAAAATCTCCTAACAGTCTTGGAAGTGTTTGATGTGAAAATGAGGTGCATTGTTAGCCGTGTCTGAGATACAAGACTGTAAAATTCAGCAGGCAGCAAAACAGGTCACGACTGAGGGCCTGGCTCAGGCCAGCATTTAGAGGTGCTGGATCCTTGGGTGACACGTGGAGAATTAAACAGATGAGCAGTGAATGAGCATTTGGGTTGCACGTGGTGGGAGATGTACCTGATGGACTTAATTCAACACATCAATGCAGATAACGCTATTATGGTTTCATCCTTGTTTCATTAGGGAAACAAAAGGACCAGTAACTAGATTAAAATTTTGGCTTCCTCTAGTAATGCCAAGCCAAGAAAAGAATAATAAGCCAAGAAAAAAAAGCCTGCAAATTTTTTTAATCCTAGGAAAAAAACGTGTAATTTTATACCTAAACATTCTTGCTTCAAGTTTGAGTGTTCTTATTTGGGAGTATGTTTCCAGTTATTTGCAATGTGCTAATTACCCAGTGGCAGAACCTAAGTGGGTGTAAATTGTCATATCTCTGCTGACTTCAGTGGAACTGTGGCAATTTGCACTTCACGAGGATCTGTCACCTAGATTCTTGCCAAATTCAGAAATCCCTTCACTCTAACTTGGCTGGGGAGCCTCCGACTCGTGGGAATACAGAAGAAAGCAAACGTTTTTCAGGGCTTAAAATTCTGTGTGTCTCATTGATTTGTCAGCATTCGTACTTGTTATTCAGTACACCACAGTGATGTGTAATGGATGCTTGAGCCATCGCAACTGATGAGACAGAAATCCTGCCTCAGAGTGCCACAGTCACCATGGAAACTGCTGCTGCTGCGCCTCGTGCGCCGGGAGCCGGAGGGGGAATTTTGTAATAATTCAGTGCGGAGGAGGGAACGTCGCACCCGGCCTTCAAAAGCCGCTGGGAAGTTGGAAATGTGATACTGACCTGGGCCTTTTATTCTTGCATCCTTTGATGTGGATCTGGCCAGGGCCTGATGGCGGGGGGCAGCAGGAGTGCCCCCGGTCGCAGACGGCTGAACCTTGCCCTCCGGAGAGGCTGGATGAAAGATGAGACTCGGTGTGATGCGAAACAGTAAGGGGGGAATTCCAGGCAGAAGGGCATAAATACAGAGCCGTTTGGCAACCTAACATCCTGTTGTAATGTCCTTTTAATTGATTAATCTAAATATAAAAGATTCGTGTTGTCGGCTCCCTCCACAGCTTTCTCAGTTCAGCATCATCTCAGACGAAGATGGCTCAAATTGATGGGCTTACAGCCACCGAGAAATTGGTGGTAGACCCAGGCATGGGAGGCTTTGAAGGCGCAGAGGTTCAGAACGATGGATCTGAAATGCAGAATGAGTGTCACAGAGCTGAAAGCCTCGGGTTCACAGATAAGTGAACTGAAAATCTGTTGTGCGAAATACGTGGTGCGAGCGGCAGGTGGGACTCGCAGAGGCTTTCTGCCTGCTCTGTTCAGACAGAACAGATCAACAAACAACTTCAACAAATGATGTTGAAATCAGGCTGTAATGACTTCAAACTTGGAGGCTTTTCTCATCTTACCCTTTGTCATCCGACGCATTACATCTGGGTGGAAAAACCCTGCTCTTTGGGCCCACAGTTCTGACTCAGTCGTAATGAGTGTAATATTCAGTGCCTGCATAATTGAGGCCGCCTTGGTGCTTCTGCAGCAGCTCCATGTGAGTCACCTTACCTGAGTGTGAAATGCTCTTTATTTGCTGGTTAGAGCCAGCTACGTCTCACACCACTTCAGTTATTCTGCCAGTTGACTGCACAGGCGAGTTGGCAGGTGATGCAAACCAGAAAAGACACCAAGCTGCAACTGGTAAACTGCACTTTCCACCCTGTGTCTCCTCCTTCGGTTCAGCTTCTTTTTTTTGGTCTAAAACTGTTGATAGAGATCTTCATGGCTACACATCTTACCTAGGCACATGAACCATGAGCCTTTCCATATAAATTCTGGGGTGTCTACTGGCATCCCAAATGGTTTTTTATTGGGATGTCACAGTAGGTAGTCAGCTGGTTTTCTGTCTGCAAGGGCTATAAAAACAGCTGAAGCAATAATAGCACTAGCAGGGTGATACCCAGGAGCCTTGTGAGCCTCTGCCCCCTGCACCTAGGTGCATTGTGCAGCTTCTGTCAGAATTTGTTTATTGGAAGAAGCAGATGGAAAAGAAAAATTCTTTCATTCCTTTACTCTGTTCATTCCTCAGTTACATCCGTGCTTTCTCAGTGTTTTTGGCACAGCCATTCCTTACGCTTCTGTTACTGCCTTAGCGCAGGCACATGGGGGTGAGTGTCATAATCCTCTGGTAAGTTGTGTGGACTTTGGTAAAGAAGGCAAATTGACAGGCGGTGAGAGGTCTTCCAGAATCTTATTTGTCAGCCATCTGCTTGTATTTCTGCTTGTACTGACGTCTTGGAGGTTATTTAGCTCTGGTGAACGTGTGCCTGCTCTTGGTGGCAGGATAGTGGCCTGCCTACTCTGGTGAGCATCGCAGCTGCAGCACTCCTGATTTATCGCTTGCCTCTTTTAGCTTAGTAGAAGGGGGAACACACGCTACCATGTTATTTAGCAGCATCTGTAAAATTGCCCTTAGGTCTCACATTCGTGTTTGTAACCTTTGTAAAAATACTATTTCCCATTGCTACCCAGTTTTTATAATGTCAATGTACTAAGCTCTACCTCTTAGCATTACGTTTTACACACGGTGCTGTCTTCTTTGTTCCCTAGAGCACGTGTTCTAAGCTGTCTTTCAAAAACTGACAGTTTGTGTCGTGTCTGACCCCCTCCCTGTCCCCCCCTGAAAAAAAAAAAAAAAGAAAAAAAAAAAGAAAAAAAAGAGACTTTGCTGTTGGCATTGTAAGAAGTTTTTATCATGGAGTAGAGCAAACTGTGCAATGGATCTTTAATCGAAACTCACCTTTAACATTCAGGATTCTTTTTACTTTAATTTGAAACCCACTGTGGTTGATATTATCTGTGGAGACGAGCTTTCCTCTGGGACTTTTCTTCTGTGTTGTAACTTAAATGCACACAGCCAGAAAAAACACCCACTTGCCACGTGTCCTGGATCTGGCAGCAGCAAATGCTCTGACAGCACAGTGGCTGGGAGCCGTGCTTTTGATCACCTACAAATAACTGTGCATTCTCTCTTGCTTTGCTTTGATTATGAGCTCGTGCAAATGTTTAATGCCCACTACTTTGCACTTGTAGCTGTCAGGTAGAGGCAGTAACGTTAGAGGCCTCCATCAGTGGCCCAGTGACTTTGGTGCTCGGGCACCGAAAGCTTCCCGCTTTGTCCTCGGGGAAAAAATAGCTTCAATTCTATTTAGTTTTCAGATTTTATCCTGAAAGCCTGTTATGGCCCTGTTTTCCCTCCATGAAGCACAGAATTAAGAAGCTGTGCTTAGATTATGAGGTGGATTGCCTGAAAGTTTGCATAGCTGAAAAGGGCAAGTCCTGATTAGCAGTCATAACTTCAGTAAATATAATGGTAACGCAATTAATTGTACAATGCCACTGGTAGTCATGGAATTCTGTGGAGTTACACTGGAATTAAAGGAAATTAATACACATTATGTATAACGCTCTTAGTAAGAATACCAAGTCCTAGAATCTTATGTTTTGACGTCTATTATTTATATGCAAATTCAGTCTTTTCTGCAGAACTTCCTTGGAGATAAATATTGTACTAGAAATTTAAAGAGGACACTGTGTTAATGGAAGATAATCACATAGCTTGAGACTTTGGGAGTATAATGGTAAGAAAGGCAGAGATTAACTTTTATGAGTTTTATTCTTTGAGATATGTTCTCACTTCCCTCTGCCCCACATATGTTCTGTTCTCATGCTGTGCAAAACCAAACTTTGTTAATTTGCGTGTATTTAGCAATAATTCACACACAGGAATATTTTTGCAGTTAAAACCGATAGTTTTATTACATATCCACACAGTACCTTCCTCTCTTGCACCTTCTTTCCAAGGAGACTTGTGCCACTGCTTCACAGCCCTGTGCAGCATGTAGTGTAGCTTCCACACACAGTTGCGTGTTATTCAGAGTACAGAAGTTCTCAGCCTCAGACAGAATGTGCTAATTGCCAGTATGCCAACTTTCGTACAGCAACAATGCAACCTTGATTTGTAAGAGGCTGTATCAGTTTTATTTAGTAATTCAAATGCACTGTGATAACCGAAAGATTAAAGGGCATTTTTATTAAGCAAATGAGAAGAAAAACAACTTCCTAGGAGTTTTAGCAGAAAATGTTAGTGATTAAAATGTACATGGTATTTGCTGGGGTGAGAAAGGCAGATGCAATCCTGGGATACTTCTAAGGAGGAATAATCGATAGCCACAGGGAACTATGAAGGCCTCTGAACAAGGCAATATTACGTTATGTACAGTATTATGTACAGCTGAGGACAGCAGTGTTCAGGAAACATCAATAGAAAGCAGAACAGACAAGGACAACTCAAACTGATCAGGAAAATGGGAATTTTTATGAGAGGAAATAAAAAACTTGTTTAGCTTGTTTAATCTGGCAAAACGAAGGCTGAGAGGTGATATGGTTGTTCCATCTACAAATGTCAAAGGAATAAAGTGGGGAGGTGAAAAGCTGTGTAAACTGAAGGACAGCTTTGGCACAAGAATTACCTGGAGCAAGAATGGCTGCAAGTAAACACGAAGACTAAAAGACGATTTCTATTTATTAAAGCCTTGAGGTTTTGCACGAGCCTTCTTGCAGAAGGGTGCAAGCAATAGAGCTCATGTGAGGATGGAGCTAAGGGTGGGTTGAGGAATGGGATCACTCGAGGCATTTGCATGTGGGAGGGCTGGACTAGAGGGCCTTGGAAAGACTCCTCTGCTTTTATGCCCCATTTTACTGGCCACAAGTCAGGATGAAAACAAGGAGGTGTAGGTTCCAGAGAACTGGGCAGATTGAGCTAAAATTTGGTGTTCCTGCTAAGAAATAAGCAGCACTGCTGAAAGCTATAAAACTGCCTGTTCTGGACAGGCAGAGACTTTTTCTTCTCTTTCTGTCCCTTCCCCTCCAGAATATAGTTAGGTTGTTGTTGTGTTAGGATGTGCTGGAACATTTGCTGGTTAATTATGCACAGTGGCAGATTTATCATAAAAATACTGTAAAAGTTACACCTTTATGGGATAGCATAATCAATATTTAGAAGGCTCCAAAAGCTACAATTAGCCCTGTACTCTACAAATACTTGTCTACATTATTCTTCTCCAAATGACTCCATTTCACATGCTGCTGTTACCATCTTGATGAATCATTTCATTTACAACTTGGAGATGACTTCTAAATTTAAGGCCTGACTTCACGAAGCCTCCCAAAATGTCCGGATATATTAAGAAAAATTCTGCTCCAGGATACGAATTGCTGAGTCCTACAGCTGGGCACTGCTATCTGCTCATTCTAACTGTGGAGTTTTGTTCTTTTGTTTGAATAAATATTGATTATTATTTATTTAAATATTGTACAAACTGGTGGATATCATGTATGTAGTTAGCAAGCACAGCCTTGCTGACTCAGCACCCTCTGTCCTTTCAGTGGAAAGGCTCTTTCTGTACATGTGCTGTGGGAAAAAGGAAGAAATATTGTGGAGAGAATGATCACAACAGAACAGATCTACACACTACCTGCAGAAAGGTATCTTTATAAAGATACCCGTGCATTTGTGAAAATACCAAGTGTGGTCACTGGTAAAGGCACAACACTCGGTGCTATCTGGCTCCAGGAGAACACGGAGAACTCAGTTGTTTTTTATTCTGTGGGAAGATCCAGAAAAAAGGTATTGTCAGTGTTATTTTAAAGGGAGTGACTGGCGGGAGGCATCTCACCTGCCGGGCAAACAGACCTTCTGTCAGCATACACCCCTATTTGTGCTATTTGTGTTGTGCTTTCAAAATGTTGGTAGTCCGACGATACCTCAACACTGTGCGTCCTTGCACTGTTTGTTGTGTCTTTAAGTTATCCGCAGAAAGTCTTGCGTATGAAACTGGATTTATGCACTTGGCAGTGCTAGTAATATAATTAATAATTCCTCTTTTATAGAATTTTCATTTGCAAAATTTATTACAACTGCTCTGTAATTAATTGCTTACTTGTAAAGGTGAAGGGTATAAGTGACTCAGCACAAATTATAGAAGCATTTTAATTTTTGTGGGGCTACTTCTAATTCCTTTTTTAGGGAGGCAGCTAGTTTCAGCCCATATCCAACTTTTGGATGCTAAGGTGGGTCAAATGACCGCCATCAACTGTTATTTGAGGGACTGGGGGTGGAGAGGGAGCTGTGTATAGAAACTCATTCTGCATAACCCAACAAATCACAGTTACTACATGTCACGCAAACACTTGGAAAACCTGGAATTGGCTTTTCAGCACCCAGGTAATGAGGATTTGGAAGCTGCCTGGGCCACTGCAGCCTTCCAAGAGTTGGGCAGTGGCTGTAGCTGCACGTTTCATGTGCTCACAAAGCTCACAGCCCCTGATCCTCCCTGGCTCACAGCACGCAGCACTGAGTGCCACCTCCAGCCCACTGGCAGGCAGGCGTGTGCCGAGGAAACCCAGTGCCTGCAGGGGAGCGGTGTTTGTTACCCATACTGGCAGACTGCATTTCAGCTCTGCTTTTTTCATGCATGGTCAGCTTTCTTGTCTGTACTGATGATATTAAAGGATAAAGCACTCTCTGTTGGAGATGATGGCACTGGAACTGGGAGGAATTTCCCAGAGTTGCTGTGACTGTTTTCACTGTGTGTCTGTGTTGCTGTGGCTCGTTCCTTTTTGTTTGTTTTCTACTAATAGAGTATTTAATCTTTGCTGTGAAACAGCAACCAATATTTTTGAATAAATAAGTCTGCATGGATATTTGCTTTAGGCTTTTAACTTTCAGTCTGAATTCATTTATTTCAACTTTTTTTTTTTAGTGTCTTCTCTGTAGGGATAGTTTGAATGTTTAAGTTTCATAATCACAAGCAAAAGCTGTGTAAGTGAGGTAAGACAGACATCTTGGGGGGAATAGTTCTCAAAATCAATCCCCCTTTGAATAAAAGAAGGTAACAAAATCAGCTAACCTGTAAAGAAACGTTGGGCACTCACCAGAAATATCCATAAACTGGAAAGGAAAAGTGGGGAGCTGCACTGCTGTGGGCTGCCCAGTGCTCGGTGTGCTGGGTGCGTGGCAGGGAGCTGCCTGCACCACTGCGACCACTGCAACTTCATTGTGCTGGCAGCCTGGGGAAGCACTCCTGCTCTGTCTGCTGTGTTGTTCCTCTCACGCAGTTGTTTTTTTTCTCAGTTACCAGTTTCGCTTGTTGATTTTCCTGCTTAAACAATTATCCCCTTAGTTGCATTTCTTTGTCAACTAGGTATATTTGTTACACTAAATATGGTTCTTGTGAGCTTAATAGTTTATTAGTTTTTGACCCACGTTGTCAATGTATTTACTTATAGTAACAAAGCTTGAGCTGAGCATACCTTCGTTTGTTTTAAGTATTAGAACCAGAAGAAGAGAATTTAAGAGTGGCAGAAAATAAAGCCTTTGGTCTACAGAAATTAATTTTGGACTATGCAGTGTTCAGAATATGGAAGGCTGTGGCTGCCCACTTTCATAGTGAAGGGGAATTTGTAAAGAGCTGAACTTCTTTAACAGACTACCGCAGGCATGAGCTTTTATCAAGGAAAGGAATGTTACTTCATGTATAGTAAGACAAAATCGGAGACAAGGTCATCTGACCAGCGGAAAGAGATGAATTAACACAGAGACCAGACTTCTAAATGTTTATGGTATTGCGATGATACGACTGACTGCACATGTGCGCAGAGAGCTGCAAATGAAATGGGTTCGAAAATAGTGCTTTGAAAGAGCTTTCCAGAAAGATTTGGTTGAGATTGCATCCTTTGAAGTAATTCTTAGGAAATGTTATCAGGTTAATTTGTTTTTACATTTGTGTCTGTATGTACTTTAGAAATAATAGAAAGCATTGTTTCATCGAATTTGTCCTGTAGAGGTGTTTGCTTGTGAGGACAGCTGAAGTTCACACCACCCCTTTCCTCAGTAATGTTTCAGTTGGTGATTATGTCTACAGATAAAATCAGTATTCTGGGAAACACTTCTCTTTCTTGGAGTTTCCTATTAATGTGAGCCACTCTGGTGGCACAGTGGCCTCATCTGTAACCGTGACGGGGATGCTGTGGAGTGGCTCTGTCCTTGGTAAAAGTCATCTCGTTGCCTCTGCCTGAGCAGTGGTTTGACAGCGGATGCATGCAGGCAGGAACAGACGTGTAGACAACTTCTCACTACTTCTCACTATTCCCTAGCTATTCTTCCAAATTGCCTGGTCGAGAAAGGTGTTTAACTCAGCACAGAGGTTTTTCTGAGCCTTTATTATATGGGTAAAATGCGTTCCTTTGGAATCAGAGCACAGGTGGGACTAACTGTGCTAATGATGTCTAGTGACAGGGACAATACTGAAAGCGCTGATCCTCATCCTGCAGTGTTTGTGCTGTTATTTAAGTAAGAAATAATAGCTCATTATTTTTTTCCTCCTTTAAAAGACACATTTAGAAAGAAAAGCAATTAGTTTTGTAAGCTCATTCAGGGAAGCAAAAGTTAGATGAAATACAGCCAGGCAATCCTACTGTCCTTGTCGGAGCGCCCCTTCTCCCTTCCTATAGAAACACCAGGATGGAGATTTTCCTTTCTGTATAGGTGGGAACTTCCTATTAAGACCATTCTCGTCAGTTTTGTCAGAGTTTATTTTTTTACTAATAGAAGCAAGGGACTTTCAAGTGTGGCTGTTTGGTGAGTGTTTGGGGGAGTCCCTGGGCTGTCAGTGCTCACAAGGGTGTTTCGCAGGATGGCTGAGGGTGGAAGGGACCCCTGGGGATCATCTGGTCCGACCCCTCTGCCAAGCCCAGCCACCTACAGCGCACATTGCACAGGATTGCATCCAGGTGGGTTTTGAATATCTCCGCAGAAAGACTCCACAGCCTAGCTGGGTTTAGCTGCTGCTCCATACGTCAGCAGGCTGGGGCTGGAAGTGCTGTGGGCAGCTGATGCCAGCCCACAGGCCTGTGGTGATCCTGGGTTCAGAGGAGCTGTGTCCTGGATGGTGCTGAGAAAAATTTATCCTCAGCCTGCCAACAGATAAATTCAATGCACATGCCCTTTGCCAAGACCAGGAGAGCTAAACCAAGGATTAAATAGGCATGGTTCTGCCAGTTTTCTTGGTGCTGTACTGCACTGGAGTTAGTATCATCATTAACCAAATAGCTATAAGTAATGAACAACGGGCATCGCCTGCTTCACTGATTTACCCTTGACTGGTCTCTCAGAAACAGGTGCCTGCAGCTACAAAGCAAGGCAAGCTTAAGGATAGATCTGCGTGGGCACATAGCATGCAGGGCAATTTGTCTTAGTTATTAGAAGCAGTGTGGAGGGAGAGCAAACAAGCCTCACAACACAAGCAGCTGCCACCCCTGTGCTGCAGGTTCCTCAGGTCTTGGAGCTCCTTGAAGGGGTTGCTGTGTAGCTCCTTGTTAATCTGGGGACTAGAAATAGTTCTTTATTTCCTTATTTATTTTTAAGGCAGGAAAGTCCTCTGTTCCTTTGGTGTCACAGACGCATCAGAGCCACGGGAGGGAGGCTGAGGTCTCAGGGGTTGGGCTGGCACTGGCTGCCCTTCAATACAGAACCTGAAGAGTTGAATATGAACTGCCGGGGCGCTTGGAATTACATGCTGCTCTAATGCTTGGATTGGGGGCAGCCGTGGGGCACTCTACGCTTTTTTTTTGAACCATTCTTTGGCCATTCCAGACAGCATCACGAAGAGTCAGCAAGTCAACACTTTGGTCCTGAACAATTCAGATAAATTGTTGTCAAGGGAAAGGGAGCATGGTTTCGCCTTTTAAGCCAGCCTCCCTCTGCTTCCTTCTGGATCATGTTTATCTTTTCACAATGCAAGTACAGAATTAACAGACTAAAAGGCAACATTAATAAGAGCGAGTAAGTAGGTTACATAATTCGATCGATGCTGCTGCTCTGTAAGTTAACATAGTCAGCAGGGACACTGCCAATATTATCATTCCAAGTCCTGTGTGAACTGACGTGTGGGATGTTTGCTGAGTGTCCATACAAAGAGCAGAATAAAGCTGGATTCTTTACGAACTCATCAGCCGGGTTGCCCAGCGGCTCTGCTTGGTCATGGTCTCATGCAGGCAACAAACAAAGCGGCGTGCTCCAACTGCCTTCACAGAACAAAGTTTGTTTTGTGCTGGCAGAGACAGCCTGAGAGAGTTGGGGTTGTTCAGCCTGGAGAAGAGAAGGCTTTGGCCTTCCCCAGACTGGAGGGCAGTACAGGAAGGGCAGTGGCCACAGGCTGGGGATCCCGTCCCACCTGGGAGTCGCGATTCTCTCATTTTCCATAGTTGCAAAACAGTTTCAATGCTCTATGAGGTCTGTCCTCATAGAATGAGGTAATTGATATAAGCAATTTCAGTTCCTTTTAGTGTAATAGACCTCAAGTGTGAAACCTCCCTAGTTAATGATCGGCATAAAATAAAAGAATTTTTTTAGTGTAAGTTCTCAGTTAATTTTACAGTTCAGTTGAAGTGAAAATATCATTAAATAGGGTAGCATTAAACTTTATACTTATTGGAGCTCTCCTACTCTGTGTGAGAGACAGAAGTTGGTTTCTCAATAGTTGCTATTGTGAGTTAATTATTCAGTAATCCCCATTTCTTGCACATAGCTGACGTTTTCCATCATCTGAAAAGACTGCATGAAGAAAAGCAGGTAAAGGGTCAGGAGTGGTTCGGGTCATACAGAGTGCATCTGCCCTGGTGGCGCAGGCATCATGTAAGCTGTGAAGGATGGACAAGCAGGCCAGGTCTGGACTGTAGATAAGTAGGAAGAAGTGTCATAAACTGACTGTTTCTCTATGCCAAATCAGTTTCACCTGCTGCTTGTGTCACACAGGGCAAGACTCAAATGTAATAGACACTGTGTACTGCAAGAGTACATCGATGAGGACAAAAATACATCCTGCAGGAAATATTTGGAAGCCCAAGTTGTGTCATGCCTGCCAGCACTAGGAGGCACCAACGGAAGAGACTTCACATTTTATCTTAAAAATACACACTTTGTCCAGAAAAGGCACCTTGCAATAAATGGTACACAATTGTCATACAAGTGCAGTTCCTGATTAGTTTTCACTAATGGATGTGACTGTGAATGGCATATGACAGGTTTCTCATTTAGGGGTGTTTCTGGCCAGTTCTGCATCCAGCTGACAGCGTTGGTTTCAGTGCATTGGTCTGAGGCAGGAACCATTTGCAGAGACACGGCTGAGTGAAGTGCTCATTGAGATGCTGATGAGCAGAGAGTCCGTGTGGGCTCCAGACTGAGGCTGAAGCAGGCTAAGTCTGGATCCTCTATTTTGAAGCAGGAATGCACAAGTTTTCCATCTAACCGAAATGGAAAATCACACCCGCAGAGCAGCACAGTAAAGGTTGCAAACACAAGCTCTCACATGCTCAGTGCACAGTCAGACGTGCCTGGAAATGCCCTTGGGGTGCCAAGAGTTCCCGTTCAGTGCAGCTTCAGCTGCCTGGTCCTTAGCCTCTGACACAGTGGTGCTTCCTACTGGAGGCAAGCACCACTTAAACTTCATCTTTTAAAGGCTTTAAAAGAGAAAATCTGAACCACTGCAAGATGGGTGGAGAAGGCAAGTCTTCCTCCAAGTACTAGTCTACTTCTGTCCTCTCTGTGATTTTGTTGGATAGCTGCAAATGCCCACAAGGGACCACAAATGAGTCACTGGGCACTTCATCCCAAGGAGGAGCACTTCGATTCCCATTCTAGTCTGGTCTCCAGCAGAGTGCCCCAAACCACCTCCAAGTAAACAGTGTGCAATTGGTATGGTTCGGAAGCGTCTCCAAGGGTATGTTCTCCCTGAGCCCTGCAGGGATGCTCAGCTCACAGGCACAGTCAAATTCAACCTTAACATAAGTCAGTCTCTCTTTTCTTGACGTCATTAGAGGAATACTTTTTTAATTCCAAATTAAATTTGCAAGTGAACCTTGAGATGAATGATACATTTTATAAGAAGAAATGCTATCGTTACAAGGTGGTATCTGTAATAGTAAGATATTACAAAGGTGATAACCTAATTTATTAAGCATGCATACTGAACTAAATATATATATGTATATACTTTACTTTCAGGTGCCCTTCTGTTTAGTTCAGTGCTGAACTTAAAGAAGTCTTCAGAGTTGATCTGAAGGTTGCGTTGGCTTAGGGTAGCTGTGAGAGGACAGGTAAATGGCTAAGGAGGAAGCCAGCACAGGTTCTCTGTAATTGTTTGCCATCAGCCTGGAAAGAGCAGGAAGCTTTGAAGGGTACAGTGACTGTGAAGCTGTGCTCCCGACAAAGGGCAGAGGATGTGGTTTTAGCTTTTCATCCTGCTGCTTTCTTTTGCTTCAAGGAGAGTGTTAAGTACACATTGTGATTGATTTTACAGTGAGTCGGGTGAGAGCAAAGTTCTTGCCTGACGGCAGGATAGGCAGATGGCCACACATTGGTTTTAAAACCAAACTAGGCTTTAAGTTATACTGTACCAAAATGCAACACTACAGCCAATAACCATGGAAAAATGACAGCAAAATAACAATTTTTATTTTAAAAGTTTAACAACGTAAAGAAAATGATAATGAAGAAAAACTTGTTTTCTTGAACTTCAGTAGACACTGTTGTCAGAAAAAAAAAACACACAGAAGGTGTTAATGGAAGAAAAGGTTTGGGGAGGCGTAACATCTGTAAAGCTGCTGCACTCAACCAGCTTTAGAGCCCTTGGACATGGGCTCTCCTGATCATGGAGTTCCTTTCAGGAGTCAGAGCTGCAGTGCAGGATCTTTTTTATGTTTTCTTCCTTGTTTTTATTACAAATTCATTATGTTAAACGCCTCTTAGTAATTTGTGTATGTTTAAAAAAAAATATGCCTCTAGAAAAGGAGCTTCCAAGTCCTCAGACTAAACTTTAAAACAGAAGGAAAATAGTACCTGGTGTTGGATTGGTTTAGAACTGAAGGTTTTTAATTGTATTTGTTTCTCTTTCTATTAGAGAACTAATGACTTGTTAGCTCTAGCATTTCTGACATGCTGCTCTTTTGATGGGCAGAACTGTGATGCCATAAACGAGTTCTTTGAAGATTTCGCACATCTTATATTCCGTGAAACATGGGTTTTGTGTAAAATACTTGAAGGTTTTGGAAGGATAACAAAATGCTCCTCAGAGACATTTGTTAGTTTGTCATTCTGTGTTTGGCTGTGCCCTGGAATACTTTGACTTTTAACTCAGTACATTTGTCTGTTTGGCTCAAAGAGAATAAATGATAGATGTATTTAAACTGTAAACCTGGTTTTTGAAAGTGTCTATCTGGCTGTATTCATGGCAGTAAGGGAATGTCCCTTGGTAAAGCAGTTGTTCCACATCTTTCACTTCTGATGAGCCAAGAAGCACTTACAGGGGCTGAAGTCTGACTTCACACCCTGAATTCCATCATTAGTAAAACACGTCATAATTGTTAGTTTTCCCTTTCAAGATGAGCCTTGAGGAATAGGCTCTGTCCTTCCAGGGATGAATCAGTGCACTGGGAAGACCTCTTCAGCTATTTTAGGCAACCACCAAGGACCTTGGTTAATTTAACTCTGGGGCTTGCTTGAAGCAAACAACCAAAACACAATTCTACAGAAGCAAAGAGGGGAGTTCTGAAGGAACGATGCCACTTGTTCTCCAGTAAAGGAATGTTTTATGGCATTATGTCTTCCAAATTATTATTTTATGGTCAGGGGGGTCTGCTGGTGCTTTGAATGAATTCAAATAAATCTCAGACGTCCTGGGGCAGGTCACACCTTATGGGCAGCGTTGCGGGGTGAGGGGCAGTCGTGCTTCCCTTTATCACCCCTCCTCCGGAGGCATAGCTGTGCAGCACCAGACCACTGCCAGGTTTTGTACAGAGAGGTTACTCTGACTCCTTTAGCCCTCATTTTGGCACAAACTTCATTCCAGGGGGTTCGTGCTGTGGCTCGTTCATGAAGTCCTCTGCTCCTACCAGAGAGCTCACCTCTCTTGGAAACAGCAGGGACTTTGGAAACAGCTTTGCTGTATGTTAGATGCAGTAAAACAGAGACTAATATTGGGTAAAACAGATTCAGGAGTACAGTGTAAATAGAAAGAAAATCAAGTTCTGCTACTGATTTGCCCCAAATAAATACTAAAAATCATTTTCTCAACGCAGGGAAAAGGCAGAATGAGAGATTTGTGAGCTGCCTTCAAACTGCTTGAGAATCCCTTGTCTATTTATTGTTGCACGTTACCCTATAAATGACATCGGAACAAAGCTTCCCCTGCCAGAAGCATCCTGTCATGGCACCTGGGCAAGCAGCACCGTGGTTCTCAGTCAGCTTTCACCTTAACGATACAACATCTTCATTAGCCGCCCGCGTGGTAATCTGCTGCTGATTGAGATTAATAGAGAAAATATTTTCTAAACACTTCTGTATGCATTTTCATTAATCTATGTTCAGAAAATTAATCTTGTGGGGTGACCTGCAAAAGGTGTTAATAGCAGTTTTAAATGTGAATTTATCAAAAGTTTGAAGAGGTGCAGTAATACCTGCATAGCGGTAGCATGAGTTCTGAAGAGAGTGTCTGTGTCTTTCAGACCTCTAAGTTTAATGGAAATAAAAACATTTCTTTCTAAAAACTCTTCGAAGCACAACGTAGTCTCAACTCGGTGTGTGCCATGTCCTTGCCCCTTAAGGTTCGGATTGGGATTAGAGAAAAAAGAACAGATGATTAATTGAATAAATATCTCTTCTTAGTGCCATACCATTATTTCTGAAGATGGCTCAGACTATCTGTGCTTGAAAGAACAGTATACAGCTGTAACAGGAGAAGGGAAGAGGAAACACAGCTGAACTAGCCCAAGTTTAAGAAGCATCACTACTGCATCTCAGAGCTTCCTACTGGGCACATTTACATCTGTGTTAAATCTTCATGCTCGAGACTATAACAAAACTATGTATATATATATAGGTGTGTATAACGAAATGCATCACTGTGCAACTCGTGGTGTTGGTAGATCAGGGAAGAATGAACTCCCTGTACTAGCAGATCAGTGAGAATTGTGCTTTATTTTGCTTGGTAAATATTTTTCTTAATGCTTTTAGGGTGATAAAAAGAGGCCTTGTGGAAGTAGAAAACTAGTGATCATTTGCATATGCTCAGATGTTACTGCAAGGCTTTTTGTAGACTGTATGTGTTGGAGTGATCATGGGAAAGGAAATTGCCTTTTGCTGTATTTCATCTTCTCTTCATGTACGGGAGCCTGGCTCCGAGATCCCCCTCAGGTCTCTGAAATCTTTGTACCTCGGGGATACATGAGAGTGCAGTTCCAGGAAATTCTTTGAGGATTATTTTTTTTTTTTCAGTTATCAATAATGAAATTTGACATGAAAGTGAAACTGTGTGTTTTATGCGAGTGGCTTTGATATGATGATGATTTATTGTCCACTTTTACTTATGAAAGCCCACTTAGTAAATTCCTTGTGATTTGTAAACCTGCAGGCAGCATACTGGATAAAAATGATGAATTGGACAGCTGAGAGAACAGATTTCTGTCCACTCCTGGGACTAATTTTTAATGACACTTACTGTGGTGTTAGCATACAGTGGGGACGCTAGCAACCCAGAATTCCCTCCCCCCCCCACACACACACCTTTTTTCCCCTTGAATCTTAAACATGAGTAGGTTTCAGTGACTGAGAAAATACTGCTTTTCAGTTTTGTGCTGTGGCCAGCTTAAATAAGACTCAGCACATAATCTCAATTAAGTATTTTGTCTCAACAGCAAACAAGTCTTTGTGTATTCTTCCCTTTTCTCCCAAATGCTGATACACTTCTACGCAAATGAAGAACAGTGCTTAAATCTGATCCGTTGAACACTGTGAATGTCTGGATGCTATGAATTACGTGTGGAAGTATCGATCTTCTTTTAATCTATATTTAGCCAGTGCAAATTTTAGCAAGTGTTTGAAGTTTCTCTGTACAGACAACGGTTTTGTAAGAGAGGACTGCTCTCGAGGGATGGTGTTTCACCATTTCAATCCTGAAAAAAGCTGAGGTAATTTCATATTTAACTAACAGTTCTTGCTCGGATCACATGCTTAATTAAGTGGTGCATCTCACCTGTAGAGAGCTGAGAACTGAGAGCCTTCTGACACAGAGAAGTCAACATTTATAGAAGGAGGAAAATGAGAACCTTGTAGTTACTATTGTAAAGACTAACCTGTCATTGTGCTGGAATTGGAAAGAATAGGAATGACATGGACACCTAGTCCTCCAGGCTGTTTTGTTTCCTACCCACAGTTGAACAGGTCAGCTGTGTACGTGCATGCAAAAGGCAGGAAGTTTTTCAGAGCACCTTGTCTCCAGGAGCAAGGGAAATGGAACTCAAGTAATTTAACACCAGCCTTGCAACTAGTCTAAATGAAAACTGTCTTTCCCGTCTGCATTAGTGAAGCCACGCTTTGTGCTCACATTGAAAAGCTTCGGGGGGGGGAAAAAAAGTTTGGGCTGCAAAAAATGCTGATCTGACAAACCCCAACAAAAGCAGGGAAACTAGAAGGAAAAAAAAAAAAAAAAAAAAGACCTAATGGCATGAACAGTTTATTTTATAAAGTCTTACAGTCTTCTCTCATCACTGTCCCTGTAACAGTAATAGCCTAATAGCCTGAATGTTTTAATTGGATAGGACAAATTCTTCAGAAGTTTTCTTCTGTGTGAGAAGAGTTGATTTACTGAAAATGAGTCAGCATTCTGTTTTATTTTTATTAGGAAAATATGCAGAAAGCACCCTAGAAGCAAAATTGCTTCAGCTGCCATTAATCAGTTCCCTGTCCTTGCCTGAATCTGGCTTGCTGTGTGTCAGAGCTGGTGCAGGTGAGCACGGAGGAGCCCAGAGCCCGCGGGCACCCTGCTGCTCGGGCAGCGCTGGTGGACGCGGCCGCAGGGTGGTGTGGAAGGGACAGGGACACGGGGCGGTGACTGCGACTCCTACTGCCTGCTAAATAATTGGATTGATGCTACGTGTTAGCATTTTCAGCGTCTTAGTGAAAAAATGAAAATGAAAATAAAAAAGGAAGAGTTGAAGGGAGATGTATAAAATCCTATCAGTGTGAGCAGAGTTCGTAAGATTAATTTGCGTGAAGGCTTGCATTTAGTTAATCCATAATTAATCAGCAGAGCCCACAGGTTCTATAATTGGATGCTAGTGACAAGTTAGTTAAAAGCAAAATTAAATCGCTCCATGTCGCGTTTGTATATGGGGGACATTTCAGATTAGGTACTTAATTGATGTGAGTTTGCTTTGCTTTCCTGCCCTTGCTGCTGCAGCTGCCAAGGGAGATGCCGAGGTGCAGCTTCTGATCTCAGGGCCCCGTGGTCACTGATGCTGCGTGGGCAGGAGATGACAGCAGTCTGTGTCTTTCCGTGCTGGAGCAGGGAACCGAGGGTAACAAGGGTGCCAGAGCTGCCACGTTCCACCCTGAACGCTGGCGAAGACAGATGTGCTGCCTTTCCCATCGCTGGGCTGATGGAGGCAGTAGGGTGAGCATGAGGGGAATGCCTGAATCTGCAGCTGGAGAGGAACAGTCCCTGCAGAGGAACACTCAGCAGTCTGAGTGTCAGAACTATTACATTGTTCTGAACAACTCTTCAAAAGGCAGAACATGAACGTACAAAATCTTGCAGATAGTCATTGCAAGAAGACTTAGAGGAAGACCTCTGAAATTCTGCTACGCTTCATGCAGCAGCATATACCTATCTTGTGTATCATGCCATGGTGGCCTTTTCCAGCATTTATTATCTGATGTGAAAATGAGCTTTCCATTCTTTGGTACAAAATTAATACTAGTAAAATGTTGATGTTTTTCTGCCTCTGAATGTCAAAAGCATTCAGCTCTGTTTGCTGATTGTGAACTTGGTAAATTTAGGCACACTGATCTTAAGAAATTAATGCTTTGCTGTTTGGATTTTTGGAGCAGGAATGAAATATTTATAAGTTGATTGCAAGCAATATAAACCTAGTATTTCTACAATAGCTTGTCCAGAAAGACATTCTTAAATACTAACTTACTGTAGCTCCTGCCAATGCTTGTGAGCGATAGTGAAGGTCTAAGGATTTCAAATTGGAATTGAAAGATTTAGTATTGGCATACGCAATAATTTGGTTTAGGTTGTATAAATGCTTTTTAATTAAGGGGTTCATTGGAAAGATGTTTGAAGGTCGTATCCTTCCAAGTTTTGTGTGCATTTGGATTCAGTGTTCAGAATTTAGGAGTCACTGAAAACCTTAAATGAATTGACATAAAGAATATTTTAAGTGATGGAGAAGCACATATCAACTTCTGAAGCTCCCTTGATGGAATACAGATTGCCTTTCCATAGCTGTGTTGTTTTTCCACCAAGTATTTCTGATGTTATAACGTGAGTTATGCTACCTGTGCAAAGAACTTAGTGATCAGTCAGGGAAGAATTTGTATGTTGATTATTGAATCACTGACTCCAGTGGTTTCTGGTTTTAAATGTAAATATGCAGTAAAAAGAGAATAGGACCAAGAAATTGGGTAGCTCACAAACCAGCTGAATGTGCCATTTTGTAGATACAGTCTAGAGATAACTCTGAGGCTAATTTTGCACGAGAGAGGCTGCCAAAAAAAGATTTCAGCTAAGACTTCTGGTCCATTCCAGCACAAAATTAATCCAAGATAAATCTGTGTGCATAATTCATAGCTCCCCAAAGTTATTTTAGATACTTATATATTTATCAATTGCTTCTGTTAAGCTTGTCTTTATTTGCCAGAATCTGAAAGATGCACTTAGTCCTGTGTGTTGTTGTCTATGTCCCTCATGCAGTCATATCCCACGCTTGCCACCCCAGCGCCGTCATTAGCAGATGCAGCTTTTTTCTGCTGTGTGTGTGCAAAAAGTGTTGGGTCAGGCTACTTCACCCCAGGGCACAATCAGATCTTGTGTAGTTTCCCTTCTGGCCTCATGCTGTAATGGCCTTCTTTTTCCCAAAAGAAGACATTTAGTAGGGTCATAAAAACTTCCAATTTCTGCACCACCTGACTGCATTATGGCCATACTAGAGGTGGGTGGACTTGAGAAAGTGGTGTTTTATGGCATTTATTGGATACTTGACATTTTTACTCTAAGCCCATCCTGATTTCTTTCCCACAAATGCAGTATTAGCTTTTCACCCTCCCTGCTCCCTGTCCAGTTTCCCATGGGATTTCTCTCCCCCTGCTCTCTCTGGTTGTTTCTGTTGAACAGAGTGCACCTGAGAGCATCCAAATATGAACATAGCTTTAAAATCCGTGTGTTTTCAAAGGGTTCAAGGTCAGATAGAAGTATTGATGCTGGCCCTGTTGATTATTCTTACCCAAGCTTTCGTCATAACTCTGCTACGCTCTGAGTTGTTAAATTATTCAGCCCTCCCTTTGAAATCCATCTTGAGCATCAGACTCTCCCTCTTCCCCAGTGCTGATTTCTAAAGCCTGGCTACCCACTGAAATATATGTATGTATATATGAATTCCTTTTTATTCATTCTAAGTTCTTCAGACATTAATTTAATCAAGAAATTCTTTGTTCTTTTATTACAATGGAATGACTAATTACTTTGTAAATAATTTTTGCTTATGTGTATGCTAGCTCAGTCAAGTCTCCTTTAAGAACAGCTAGATAATCTGTTTTTGTACAATGGTTCCTCGGATATAAATGTATTCAGACCTCCACCTATCTTCATTAACCTCTGCTGAATCTGCTCAGTCTCAGCCCTCCCAGCTGCTGAGAAAACCAACACAGACATTAATAGTTAGTACAGGTTTGGATCTGATTTTCCATTTATGTTGTAGTAGACGTGATTAAAGCCTTCAAGTACAATCGCAGCTAAATCCTGTCATAGCCTAGGCCATTATTTTTTTCTTTTCCTATTAGGACTTTAAGCATTTCTTTGACATATTTTTATTGCGAGATTAGGAAGAAAACACTTGACTTGTTTGCAACATTCTCATTATATTCTCTTTATAACATTCCTAAAAGAGAATAAATATAAAATGCTTCTGTGTATTGTGGTCATATTTCAGTCTGACTTTAATACGCTCCGTGATTTCCCAGCTCACAATTCTTCTAACCTTGTGGTGACAGTCAAGAAATCCTCATACCTGAAAAAAGGGCAGTTGCACAAGCTGCCCGAGTCTGTATGATGTGTGGGGACCTGGATAATTTGTCTCTGCTACAAAGCTCAAGCCTTTAGGTTTTCTGTATCCTACTTGAGTAACTGCCAAGATGTTTTTTGGTGAGAAAGCTGTCTCATGGAGACAAAGCAGCCTTTCATATCACTTTTCCTTTTATTAACCCCTCACTGATGTCGAGGTCATTGGGCTGCTTTTTTCTTACCAGAGAATATGAGAGTCTAGGTTTCCCATTAGGTTTACTTCATCCACCTGTTCTTACAAATTGCTTGCAAACTCAAACCGTTTCATGTTTCACAGGGTCTCATTAAGCTACCCATCTGTATAGCTTAATGCCACCCCGTTTGTACACACATCCAAAGGGGTCAGCTACCTCCTAGCCACTTCCCCTTAGGTGGTGGAGGTAAATGTTGATCTTGCCTCGTGAGAATCCTGCTGCCTTGTGTACTCACTTGCGCAGGGATTGCTCGGAGCACACAGCACGTGCAGGTTGAGCCACAGGTGAGTTTTCGTGTCATCTTCTAATACTCAGCTTCCTCATCTTGAGTGCCAAGTAACACTTCAGGCTTTTCAGTTTAGTGGAAAACGGCACGGGCAGGAAGAAATTAGTTGAAGTGAAGCCTTTTGTGTCAGATTAGGAGGTGGTTTCAAAAGGATATTTGGTGACTAATTGACCATGACTGCTAGCCCTAAGGAAACTGTTAACTCCTGGAAGCCTTGTAATCCTGACGGGAATCCCATGTACGCTCCCCATTTGAATTGTTTCCGAGGCAAAGCCATGACATTTTTCTCCTACGTCTTGCAACTTTGTCCATCTCAAGGCAACATCCCTTCTCTATGGTTCTCACCAAGGCTGTGATGATTAAGCACTTAAATTGATTAATCAAATTTCTTGTGATGAGAACCACTGTCATTCATTAATCTGAATGGGATTATAAATAAGAGCTGGCAGATACAGGGGACAAACATGTTGACAGATAGACCTGCTGGTTTGAATACAAATTACACTATTGCATCTGGAGGATTTTAGCTCCTGGCAGCCTCAGGATATAGCTTCCCTAAAGGTAAAATTAGACTGAGATTAAAGTATCCCCATATTAATAAAGAAATATGCATTTATGAACAGACAGCTACTGCAGGTGGATATGCAGGATTGCATACCAAATATCCTACATCAGGACCGGGCTGTAGATTGTGATTCCTGTGTAATTCAAGAAAGATTTTATGAGGTTAGTTTTAGTCAAAATTCAAAGATAACCCAGCTGCAAATGTGTGGCTAAAATCAGTTTGAATGGTAAACTAGCAGGCTAGCAAGGGCAGTTCCTGTTAAATTGTCTTGAAGTTGACAGCACTGAAAATAAAATTTGTATCAAATTTTGCACTTGAAGAAGCACTGACTAACATTCACTTCCTTGAGAAATAGAACCTTGTGCTTTTAGTATTGGGACTTAGTCCTGGATATTGTTTAGGTGACTTGCACAGAAGGATTTTGAAACCCTCACCATGTTGCAGTCAGTGGCAAAATTCCCATCAACTGCAGCAAGGCTGGAATTTCGTCTTTAGGGGATTAGGTGACTGTGCAAGTCATTTCTGTCGTTTCTAGAGTGACTGCAGAGCAGCAGGCAGGAATGCTGCAGAGCGTGCTGAGATTAAAGCTCTCCCGTCTTGTTGAACTGGCCTCGTACATTTTTCATAAATATTTCAAGAATTCTTATTAAAAGAGTTACTGGCATAAAAAAATTAAGAGTTTGATAGCTGGCATGTAGCATACTACCTTGTAGTTTCAGTTTGTGGTGGAAGGTCAGGGAGCTGCCGTGCTTGCTGTCAGAGGAAGGAGCTAGCACCTTATCCACGCTGATGTCCCCGACGAGCAGCCCGGTCTGCCTGCTGCAGGGCAGGGCCCCAGCCCCGAGGACCAGAGCTTGGAGGAAGGGTGTTTGCCACTGCAGGTTCCAGCATGTTGTCCTCATTCATTTTCGGGCTGGCTCTGGGATGGCTTCTCCTGTAATAAAGAAATATCTGCAGCAGCTCCACAGCTTTTATGTCACTGCATGTTTGCATCCCAGGACCTCAGGCAACAATCAGTGCCTTACCGCTGCGCTGAATGCTCTTCCTTGCCTTGCAGGCAGGGACTTTTGCCTTTCTTTGCAGAAGGCCAAAGCCACTTCCCTGCTTGTCATTCTGCTGGTGGTACAAGCAGAAACTTATTTGTTTGGCTGCCTGTTTCTGTGGATCAAAGCCCTTTCCCTCTGGCTGATATAATCAAAACTAGTAATGGTGAATGGATCGGCAGCCAATGTCCACGTTCAGGCTACCTCAGACAGAGAAAGGCAGGGGCTTATATTGAATGTAAACAACCTGCTAAAAAAGGCTTGACCTTGGACTTTAATTTACTATTGAGCTGGAGGTAGGAGATCAATGGGTAAGTGCCAGAGGATTCAATAGTAAGTGGACAGTACCAGTAAATGCTCTTGCTGAAACTGTGCAGGCTACCAGAATAAAGAAAATGTACAGAAAAGAGGGGTTGGGGCATGCTGGAAAACACAGTTACTGACTCTCTTATTTTTATCATTATTACAGTAATTTAACCCACTCTGACAACCCTGTTGGCTTTGCCATTATATTTCTGCCTAACTTTTCCTTCATGTCAAACCCAATGAAAAGAATATCCTGGTACCCAGCTGTGCAACCGATTTGGAAAATGTGCACTGGGCAGTACGCTGGGCATTAATTACCGAGCCTCCTTCTGCACGGGCAGTGGCTGTGTGCCATCAGTGTGTAACAGGGAAGGTGACAACAGCAGCAGCCTCCTGGAGCTCCTGCCTCAGCTGAGCCCGCGTCCTGCTCGGCTTTGCAGCCGGGCTCATGCTTGAATGCGGTGCTGTACCCCGTGGCGCCTCTCACAGCACTGTGATGAATCTAAATGACTGCAGCGTTTGAAATTCCTGAACCTGTGGCGAGTCCTTCAGGTGCTGGAGGAGGTGGTGGTTTACGCAGCCAGCCTGCGAGTGTCCCTCTTGCCGCAGAACGCCAGCTTGAGCCAGCAACTGGGAAAGCTCTGCAGGAGCCTGTTTGTTAGGCTGATGGCCCTGGTAAGAGAGAAGGCATCTGCTGGGAAGGACAATCATTTTGCAGTAAGACAGGCATATTAAAAGTATAAAATCTTGTCACAGACACCACTGCAAGTAACAACCCATTCAGAGCCCTTCCCCTCTGTGTCCCATCCTTCTCTCAGCAGACGGTGTATCACAGAGCATCTCCTCTGAGTGCTCTTTGCTTACAGAAAGGCATGGGAGTGAGGGCATATTATACCCTGGTGCTCACTTTGGGAGTGCTTCTGGGACTGAGCCACATGCTTTGAACGTTAAAGTAGCTGGGAACAAGAAATAGATACAGCTAGATTTTATTCCTAAAGAAACGCGTACCTGTTAAAAGAGGAAATGTCATTACCCTTCAGTGTTACAAAGGCAGCACAGTTTGGCATCTCTCTCTCTCTTTTTTTTTTTTCTCACGATACATAAAAACAGAGTCTTTGTCTTAAGACTAGACTTAAAGGAAACAGCATTTACTGTAAAAATTAAGAGAAAGTGCAAAAAAAACATCACTTTCTAGAGACTGGTCTCCTTCCTGCGTGAGAGGAACATGGAGCGAAGTGTGCTGAAGACGGGAGTTGTTCACAGGGATCTGGATGGGAAGTGCTGAGATGGGGAGCTAGAGTCTGTGCAGGGGGCTTGTAAAGAAAGCTCTGAAGATCGAATTGGGAGGATGGAGGGACTTCTGTAAGGCACGCAGCATGGGACTGCAGGCACCATGAGAGCTGGTTTTGTGGTGTTTTACCCAAGGTTTCAAACTGGCGTAGAAAAGAGTAGATGATCTGAGGAGATGCCAAATGCAGGAAGCACCATACTCGAACAGCTGAGCTTTTCTTGTTTGAATCTCAAAATAAACTCTTGGTAAGTTTTAGAATTTGGGGCACCCAAGATGAGTGCCCGTATAAGTAGATCTCTTGCCAGTTAGCCAATATTATTAGGAGGATAATTTATAGGAGGAAGATGATTAAAACCTGCAATCCTTGCAGTGATTTCAGAATTCCACAGAGGGGAAACGGGTTTGAAAAGCAACCCATTAAACATTTAAATATTTCATAAAATATTAAACACTTCAAAAATTGCTTTCTAACAAGTCATGAGGTAAATAGAAAGATATTTGATAACAAAAACTACCAGAACTGACAGGGTCCTGTAAGGAATACAGCTTGGCTTTAAATTGAGGATGCAGTAACCTCTGCTCCTTTGATTAGCCATAAAACAAGATCTGCATGCTCAATCCAGAAATCATTATCTAGGTGTAACTGCTGGGGACATCAAGGGCATCAGGAGGGTTTGAAGCACGTCAGAAAAAGAGCCAATACAGTGCAAAATAAATAAATAAATAAATAAATAGTCTTGCAGCAGGCTGAATGCCTGACCAGCAGCCAGTGCCCTGATGCTGCAGAGGTACACCGGGAGGCTGGCAGCCCCGCAGGCTGGGACATCAGGATATCTGCCTGTGCGTGAGCTCTGCTTATGGGGAGCAAAGCAGGGGCTGCAGAGACCCCACTGCAAGCCCTGCAGGTCTCCCAGGACTGAGTATTCACACCCTGCACTACAGTATTTTCGTGGTGGAACAGAAAAGTAAAAATCACAATGAGCTAATGATTCGCTGAGAAAGGCAAGGCAAGGAACGCAGGACTGGACTAATGTTTCATTGCCATAATGTCCCCTTTAACGTTACTTATGAGGCCTCTTGGGTTTTTCAGAGAGAAAATGAAGATCCTAACTGAATCAGTCTTTTACGTTGCAATCTGTTGCCTAAAAATTAAAGGCCAGATTATCTGGGATTTTAAATTGTGGAAATGTTAAGGTGTTTTTTTTGTGATTTGCTGCCAGTACATAAGGATTCCTTGTCCAAATTTACAAACTGCAAGTAATTGTTTAAGCTTTGGTGACATCCATAAAACACTTGCCAGCATCGTAGGTTATTCCCATGCACTTTTTTTGTTGTACTCTGTCTAAATGTTGGAGGAAAAATCTAAACCTGTCCATTGTCTCTGTTTTGTTAAAATCAGTAGTAAGGAAACATGGTTAGCTGTTTCTTTAGTTGAAGATTTGCTGCAGTGGAGATACTGTAGCGGGAAATTTTGGATGCCTCCCTATGTTATGACACTTTCTTCCCTTTTTAGATCAAAATAAAACCTCCGAGTGTTGCCTGTCTGCCCTCCTGGATTGCTTCTCAGTGTTGCGGGGTTCAGCCAGTGTTACACCTCATGATTTTAAAAGGTTAAACCGGGGCCGATCTGTACAAAGAAATGTTTAGGTCGGTTTTCTGTTTCATACCTGTCAACTTTGTGTCATTTTGCCCTATGAGAGTTGTCAAAAAAAATCTTCTGGCTCTGTTCGCTTGGCCAAGCCCCATCATTGCTCTCCCCCTCCCCAGCTGCATCTTACTGTTCAGGGAGAAAAAGTAAGATTGATGGCATTAGGTTCCCTGTGCGTGGTGTTGGCATCGAGTCAGGGGATTTTATAGCAGCATGTTGGCTTTTCTCGCTGAATTTTGATTAATGGAGCTGGCTGGAGCTGCTGCTGTCTCCCAGCTCCTTCAGCTGACAGGGGCGAGCATAATCTGATGTTTAAATGGATTTGGAACGCGTCTGTGGCTTTAGCATCCGTGTCCTGAAGGAAAGACCATCTGCTACAAGATAACCTGATCTCAGAGGGCACTTACTTCAGATCTGTTTGAGAAGAGAGATGACACACACCGAATTTGAGGGTTCCCCCTATGCCTACTAATTTGGTGGTGAATAGGCAGCTCACGTTCCAGACTCAATTTTGAAGTTGCCCTGCACTTCTAACCGGGTTCCCCCCTTTCAGAGGAGAGTAGCAGAGGATTTTGTGGGTACTTCTTACAGATGCAGATGGAAAATGGTTCCTCCGTGTAAAGCAAATACGTTAATACAAAGAGCTAACAAACTTTGAGCATTGATATTCCGATTTGTATGACATTCAGATATATCATTTTCAGGAAGGTGGGGTGGTGCATTTGCTGGGATGTGGTGGTGAAAAGAATAGGACGCAATGGTGTCTGTATGAGCAGGAAATGTCCATGATAGAGATGGCAGAGTTGTTTTTACTGTTGCATTTGGACTGGTATCTCTGAAACACGGGTTGTTGCATTGAAAGGAAAATATCGGTACGAGAACTTACAGGCTGCTTTCCCACTTTTCCTTATCAGGGAAAAGTACTGGGGCATCCTTTCACACCTTACAAAGTGTAAGGGTGGGCTGCATTATCCTCAAATGCCTAGAGGCTCCAAGTCACGCAACTTCTGCTTCCTGCCCGTGAGTTTTAGTGCTGCTGCTGCTGGTTAGTGTTCTTTTGGAGTATGGTCGCATTTTGAAGGCGTAGAACAGGCCCAGGCAACAGAAACAGGGGGCAGACTAGGAGTCATTTTCCCTGTAAGCTTTATCCATGGGAGGTGGAGGTCAAAAAGGACGTATGTTCATGCTGCTATTTTGATGATTTCATCCTCTCCTCTCCTCTCCTCTCCTCTCCTCTCCTCTCCTCTCCTCTCCTCTCCTCTCCTCTCCTCTCCTCTCCTCTCCTCTCCTCTCCTCTCCTCTCCTCTCCTCTCCTCTCCTCTCCTCTCCATTTTAGATCTCACTTGTGTTACAGTCAGATTCCATTATTTGGGGCATTTTTTGTTGCTGTTGCCATGACTATGTTTGAAAAGGCTATTTGTTTAGGGATTTTGGTGTAAATCCCATACTGCCTAGGAGAGGCACCAGGGCAGAAGCATCCGCCCAGGGCATTGAGCGAGAAGCCTGGTCTGTCCCCTGCCTTCCCACAAGGCTGGAGGCAGAGGACCTTATTTTTTCCCCGCTGACCTGTGTAGGTCGTACTTAGGATGTGTGCAGGCTGCTGCGATGTTAGAAGTTGAAGCCTTACGCCATAAAATTACTCAAGTATATTTTAATAATTTAGAGCCACGGGTCTTACATGGTTTGTTCTCTAAAGATTGATTTAGCTTCTTATTAAGGGAATTGGGAATTCAGTGTGAAAATCTGAACAAAATCCTGACTTTTTTTTTTTTTTTTATAAATATCCACTAGTGTAACTCACTGGGGAGAAGAATTTCAAAGTCTGACCAACCCTATCTTGAATTTTTGATTCCTTGCTCTCCTATTTCCGTTCCCAAGGTGTTCTTGTTAAGGAAGAACACCTCAGCATTATTGTATTATTTTTAAATAAGCTACAATCACTTTAAGGAGCTTAGGATAAAAAAATGCACTAATACTTTGATTTTTTTCCTGCAGTTTCCAGAGGTTTGATAACGCAAGATGTGAGCTGCATATAAATGGAAGGGTAGGCTGTTCTAATTGCCCAGCTCTGCCTCTCTGTCCAGAGAAAGCCCTTTTTTCTTTAATGATCAGTCGATTTTAGAAAGGTACAGGATGAAGTGGAGCTGGCAGAGGTGGGCTCTCTGGGAGCAGCACTGGGGCTGCAAATAAGCTGTTTGGAGCTGAGAACTTCTGGAGGCAGGTATGGGCTTCGTGTTGCAGGGGAGTTACGGGGTGAAGCAGGAGGGACGCAGCAAGGAGAGCGTGGCTTTGTCGTACAGGCTGCTGTGAGCTTGGTAGCGCTGTTCTCACCTGGCTGGAGGTCCCTGCAGAAACAGGACCCTTTGCCTCAGAGGTACTCCTGCTATCAGCATGCGTGACTGTCAAATCTCTGCTGTTCTTGCTCTGGCAGCTGGGAGGATTGCCCCGTGTGCCTCCACGCTGCCCTCCGGGAGCAGTGCTAGGGCAGGTTTGCATTGTGCCAGTGGTGTTCAGCCTCTGGACGGTCTCCGAATTGCACCGCTGCTTCCCAGCACAGCTGTGGCAAGGGGAGGATGTTTAACCAGCTGGCTTGTCAGCATGAAGGGGCACCCCTGACACTGCAGTATTTCAGGACAAAGGCTACGCTCGTTGCACGTTCAGATTTCCTACCTACGTGTGTACAACACTGTGCAAAATTTCCAAGAGCACTTAGCAGTTTTCCTTGCACCGCTCTGGAAAAGGCATCCAGCAGCCTTCCCTGAAGGTGCCGAAGCTCGTGGCCAAAAAATCACTCTGCTCACCTCCGCAAGCATTCAGAGCCTTCCTCTCATCTCATTGTTTTCCTCTCTTCCCTGCTCCGTAGGCTTCTTCACCTGACTGTTGCCTCCTGGAAACATCTTTATGGCATTTTTTGTCCAAACCCTTCGTCTCGATTACTTTCTGTTGGCTGGAGGGGCAGGGGGGACATGAAACCGTTAATACTTAAACCTCTAAATGTCATGTAATTTGCAAACCTCAGCACATCCCTCCCTGAAAGGTGACTGCAGCAGGCTCCAAGGGAAGCTGTTCCTGCTGCAGCAGTCACCAGGATGGCACCTGAGGGCAGGGAGCAGCATCCAAGTCCTCGCCTCAGGGCAGCTGCCCCCCAGGGCTCCCTTCTGGGGACGGGCTGGTGCCTATTGCCATACCCGGTGCTCGTCCAGGAGGTGACAGAAGTTCATGTCTTCATCTCTGTTTTCAAAACAGAAATCAGAAGCTGCTGAAGAGGCTTTTCTCTTCGGGCAGTTCAGAAATCCTATTTCTTTCCTCCTAGAGATTTTGTGAACTTAAAAGGAAATCAGGAAAAAACAATTCTTCTCTGTCCAGCCCATTAATTCAGCATGCTCAGAGCAGAATTAACCTTGGCAAGCCTTGTAGAGGAGAGAGTAATTCTAACCTTAAAAATCTGCTGATTAAAGCTGGTTTCAGGAATTCGATTTCACTTAATGCATTGGCTGAGAGCCCAGCCCAGCATTAACATAACCACAGACACACAGGCCGTGGCATTTTTTTACCTTCCCAGTAAAAAAAAAAAAAAAAGGAAAAAGATGAAACAGCTAATGAAACCCCTTTTGCCTGTTTTGAGCAAGAGGTTGTTTTTGTTGTTGTTTTGTTTGTTTGTTTTGTTTTTTTAGAGCCTCCTTTAACTAACTGCATTGCGTGCTGTGCTAACGGGGAGTTTGCCATAGAGCTTTGCCATCCCTGCTTGGGGATGGGTAAGATTTAGTCCGTGGCTGTTTGTGCTATCTGAGCTTCCCGTAGATAAGTACAGCTTTGAGGTACCACCTGAAGAGGAATCCAGAAACGTGTACCAGATGGTTTTAGTCTCTCTCATAGCTGAGGAATGTGGGTGCTTCCCCCATTCAGATAGGTCATAGCATTTAAAACAGCACTTAACAGTACAAGGAGAAAAATCACTTTATCCATTAAGTTATGCATACTTTTCCTTCCCGGGATCTAATTTTTAGTTTTAACTTTTCCTAAGGTTGGGGTCCTTGACTTCTGCATCAGACTGTTTTGGGCACCAGAGTGGTGGATGCACATGCTGTGGAAGCTTCTCCAGAGGAGGGCTCTGGACCTGCTTTCCAAGTCCTTGCTGGGAAGCTGTTCAGACCTGGTGATCCTGAACCTTCCACGCTGCTTTCCAAAATGGGAAGACCAGTTCTGAGTCAGCAGAACTCTGTATTAAAGACCTTTTAATAAAGCACCAGGCTGCAGTGTGGCCAAGAATCACTGTCAGGGATTATCTTAAACAAACACTGTCTGCTTTTTTCCCATGCTGAATGGTGGGATTAAAATGTTAAGCTTTTCTTTGGATTATTTTCCTGAGGTTTTTCTCCCCCTTTTTTTCTCTCTCTTTTTTTTTTTTTTTTTTTTTTTTTGTGTGTGTGTGTGTGCGTGTGAAATGTACCCTTGACATATTTAAAAACCATTATTAATCTTTGTCATTTATATTTTAAAAATAACTCTGTGATAGCAGCCAGCAGTCTTTAAATCCTTTTTAATTCAGGCCGACCTTGTGAGTGATTATCTTGCGGAGGAGACGTTGCAGCCAGCCTCTCGGTGTACTCGCTGATAAGCGTGTGCTTTTAATGACACACCTGAAATGATGACTTTCCCTCTGCACTAATCCTGTTACAGGGCATGCTAATGATGTCAAGGCTGGCAAGTTCATTGTTTGCAGAGTATTTTCATAGTTTATGAAGGTGCCTTCGAGACAGAAGAATTAGAAATCAAGATACAGCAGCCCCTTTGTGTTTGCACCAAACAGCTGGGATTCCTGCACTGGAGAGATTACAGAGACAGAGCCCGTGTCCCGCTGTGAGCTGGTTTGCAGCCAAGATAATGGCATTACTCAGGCATGACAGAGCACAGAGTAAAATATGCAGGTCATCCAAACAAGTGCCAATAAAGCCTTGATTCCACACGTTAACCTTAACATCAGTATTTATGACATGGCATCCATATCTGCGGAAACAGATATTCTAGACAATTCAGACAGTGATTTAGAGATAAGATTTTCTAGCACCCATCCGCTTACGTTTCGGCTAACGTGATTTAAAGTCTTGCTGAAGTTTCACCAGAGTGAGGGCCATCCCATCCTGCAGCCGTGGGGAAGACCAAAATTAAGAGTAAGGAAATAAACCAAGAGCATTTTTCCTTGACAGCAGACAGTCCTGCTGCTGACCCAGCGGCACCCCGCAGCCCTCGTGGCAGCACCTGCCCTCCCTCCCTGCGTGCAGAGCCTGCGGACAGCTTCAGCTGCTGCCTGCAGATGCTCCCTGTCCAGAGCTCCCACGGAGGGCAGGGGTTGCTGGATGGCCACCGAGAGAGGAATTAATTGCAGAAACTGGGGAGCAAGTCCAAACTCACTCAGTTTTGACGTTTCAGGACTTCGAATACACGGCGCACATTCAGTTGGTAAATTTGTTTTATGAGAGCCCTTTAGCTGATGGCATTCAGGTTGCTAATATTTACACTGAACATTTTAAAATATTTACCCCAAATAATTTTTAATAGTTTTAATATTTAAAATGTTTTGGAACTCATAAACACTAGGCTTGCTTTCCAAATAAGGTTTTTTAATGATATAGCTGTTCTGCATTATTTCCATTCTGTTCTTAGTGTTCATAGACCAAATTTCCCCAATTTGAACATACCTCACCATCTGATGTGCTTTTGTTCGTACCCAAACACGAGAAGAAGGGCTTAGGGTGGTGATAATTTCTGAACATGTTTACTCCCTTTCTGCATGTTTGTTTATTTTAAGGTCATCACGCAAGTTGGTTGTACGTAATTTCAGCATCTTTCCCTCAAACACAGCACTGCAGAAGGGAGTGGGAATCCCTGTTTGGGACAGGGAAATTTGTCCTTGCCCTGACTGCTGTTGCGTTCGGGAGAAGTTGGGAGCTGTCTATTTGCCTGTTGCATAGTTTGCTCCTACTTGTTGGCAAATGCTCACTGGATTCTAAATATCTTAGCACTGGATTAAAAAAAAAAAAAAAAAAAAAAAAAGAAGAAGAAAGCAGCAGCCTGCCACGCCATCAGTGAGGAATTGAAGGGCCAAGCGACAGGGCCAAGCATTTACATCTGCACATCCTGAGCTGCCTTGGCCACCTGCAGGGCACGGGCACTGCGCGACCCCACACAAGGCCCTGGCCACCGAGCTGCTCCCCAGGGAGCACCAAGGGCCCCCAGCAGTGTGCAGAGAGCAGTAATTACGAGCGTTGTTGCAATCAGTGCAGTCACTGGAGTAAAGCGAAAAATGAAGTTCCTCTGCAAAATCCCCTGCAGCTGGCTTTACTGATTTTTTTTCCTTCTGTAATTGTAGAATATCGGCATGCCTAAAACATGCATGATCTGTGATCTTTCAGGGGAAATATCTGAAGAGAGCTGCAAGCAGATTGCTCATTTGTTGCAATTTCTCATTTAAGGAAAACTAATCACCTTCCGTAGAGGGGAATATATCATTGTACGCATGCCTGTCCCCACTCCCCACGTGGACTATATTAAAAGCCAGCAGAGTCAGAAAATAATGTTGTTTTTTTAGCAATAAAAGGACTGTTGTGGTTTAACCCGGCCGGCAGCTAAACACCACGCAGCCGTTCGCTCACCCTTCCTCCCCCCTCTCTGGGATGGGGGAGAGAAACAGGAAAGTAAAGCCCGTGAGTTGAGATAAAGACAGTTTATTAAGACAGAAAAATAATAATATCAATAATAATAATAATAACAATAATGATGATAATAGTACTACTAATAACAATGTGTACAAAACAAGTGATGCACAATGCAATTGCTCACCACCAGGACAACATATTTTGTGGGCAGGAGTCGTACGGGGATCTTTTAATAACAGTTTTGTGTTTGGTTTGTACTGGGCTTAGCTTCCAACTGACAGTGTTTGAGTTTCAACACACTGGAAATCTGGTTTTGCTACAGGAAGAATTCCTTACCCTTACTCGTTTCAGGTAATTAGACAAGCAAAGTTCATTAAAACGACAACAAAACTCTGTCTTCTCTTGTTGCTGTATAAAACAATACATGACAACAATTTTTTCAGTTTACATGCTCCCAATTTTAAATTCGTGTAACTGAGTGATAAGCCATGTAAAATAGGTGTGTTTTTCTTGGGTTCTAGTTCTGCCCCCATGGTGCTAGTGCATCTCCAAGGGGTTTCTCTGCAGCAGAAGCTGAGGACGTTGCTGTGTGGTGGAGCACTTGGTTCCTCCACAACGTGCAGGGTGGGCACAGGCTCCTCTGCTGCAGTGATGGCACTGTGAGTCATTGAGGAACTGGAAAAGCCTCTGTCACCCCTCAAAAACTGACAACAAGGCTGAATAAGGATCTGGTCATCTGCAGTTTAGGGTTTATGTCCATATATAAACTAGAGAAATGTTTAAATTCTGTCCATTGAGTCTTTAACCCACAGTAGTGTTTAAAATGTATTCTCCTAAAATTTTGCCCTGCTCTAACCTGCCATTCTGTTTTACCAGCAGAATCAAAGCCCTGGGCTGACTTCAAAAAGTGCCAGTGTAGCATACCAGATAATGTTCTCTCATTCCTGTCTCTGGGTGCTGCCTTTTTAACTTGCTCGTCATCCGGATAATGATTTCTTTCCCTAACCCTGTATCTGCTTTCTCTTTTTTTGTCCTCAGTGCTTGTATGGCTGTTACGTCCATTCTTCCATCATCCCCACGTTTCACAGAAGGTGCTACTGGCTTCTTCAGGTAGGATGGTGATGGATTCCTTTCTTGTGGTTTTATTCCAACTGAACTTGTACGGCTGTGTTTCTTTTTGCTGTTGGGGAAATCAGCTGTGCCCTTCTCTGGGGTGTTTGATTGCTTTGGGGGATGTTTCTTGTCTGAAGGTGATAGGGATTTTCATAAAGTGGTACATCTTTCTTTAGAGTTGTGAGATGTTTTCTCTAGATAAGTTTCTAGCAAATATAGAGCTGATGTGGAGCTCCCTTCCTCTTTATAGCTTGAGCTTAAGTGTACCCTAAACAGAGTCAGCTAAAATGAGACCTCTTCTAGATTTTATTTTATTTTATTTTCCATTTTGAAGCAAGTCGTGCAGTAGGAACTCAGGAAGCCAACTGCTTCCTGAGCATGCAATGTCGTGGGAGAGAAAGCAGCCTGTGGGGATTTGTCTGAATTTAGTGTAAATCTCATGGCAAGCTGCACAAAAAGGGTGGGTGGAACGGCTTTCCTCCAGCAGGGAGTTTAGTTTTGGGGTAGCTCTGTTGGGTTACTGGGTGATTTTTCTCCTCATTGTTGTGGGCACAATCAAGTCCCTTGAAAAGTTGAGCAGTTTTCCTCCTCGTTCTGCAGTGTTTGGGTAGTGGCCACATACGGAGTGGTCCTTGGGTAGCTGTGCTCGGGTTCACTCGCTGAGTGCCTGGGGTGGGTATTTGCTGACACCGGAGTGCTAAATGTAGGTTTGCTGAGCTACTTGTATTGACTATTTACTGTTGCTTACAAATGCTGAGCATGTGGAAGCAATTCATTTTCTTTTGTTAGAAAACAGCACTTGACAAATACTGTAATAATGTTATTGTTCTAAAGATTAAACCCCCGCAGTCCCGAAAACAACTGGGTCTAAGGAAAATGACATCTGTTTGGAAAAGTAAATGCAAAATACTTCCATGTTTTTCCCTTGGTTTGAAATCACACTTCCATATTAAAAAGACAAAGCTGTTGCTCTCTCAGCTGCATAAAAAGACACCCCACAAACCACAGAAGATGCTGCCTACTCAGTGGGCTTAATCCAAGGGAACATACACAAAATGTTACTGTCCTCTTATGCTTACGTGCATCTCCGAGCTCCGTTTGCATCCTCAAAATACAAATGTCGTATGTAAGTAAAGGGGCAAAAAACCTTCACTGCTGCAGTCAGAGCCGTCGGTATTTCACCTACATGGAGGAGAACTGTGGTGTTGTGACTTTGCTGAAAATGCAGTGCAACCGTGTTGAATCTACCAACTTTAACCCTTCTCCTAGCTGCAGGAGGTTTTCCTCGCCACCTCTCCAGCTCCTGACCTGTGTACGAAGTTGGATGTGGCAGGCAGCAAGGAGATGGGGGAGCTGTTTATAAGCATGACTAAAGAAGCCATTAAAAGTTCACAGTTCAGTGCACGGAACTGAACAAAATCTCTAAACTTAGAGTCCAGTTTGCCTTGGGCAGCAGACAGCTGTTTGTTTTATTATTTAGCGGCTGTCTCCGCTGGTGCCTGTGATGGATGATGTGACAGGAGAATTCAAAGGAAATTCTAAGTTAATTCTGAACTGTAGGCACAGCATGGCAGCACCGTGTGTGCTTGCTCAGTTAGTATTTTCTCCCAGGTGTCCCCAGTGAAGGCAGAGAGAGGCCTGGGATGGGTGGAATGGCAGATCGCTTGCTTCTCGCAGTTCTTGCTTACAGAGGAGCAGGGAGTTGGTGAAAAGATCCTCATTCTGCGGTTCCAAGAGCTCTGCAAAACAGCTTGGAAGGTGTTGAGCTTTGTGGCGCTGCTCAGGGGATGGCTGCAGGCACGGGGGGTGATGGCCCCACTGGGAGCCGAGGTTGCTGCACCCGGGGGCTCTGTAAGGCTGCCCCTAGCACAGGGTGGAAAAATGCCTGCTTTCCTTGCAGCCGGACTTAGGCAGCCGTTTGGCCTTGCTTTTTCCACTTGGCACTGCGCGTTGGTTTCTTAATTTTACAATGGAAGGCTTTAAGAACAGTACATAATAAAAATAATGAAGTACTTTTATTATTAAGGTTAATAATAAAAGATTAATGTGAACAATGCTATAAGCCTAGTTCATCAACATGCACCCCTGTGGGGCACAACTCTGGAACACCCTCCTGTCCCATTAGAACTGCCAAATTATTCAAATGTATATTTAATGAATCTGAACTGTAAGCAAGTGTGTTTTTCAGGGGGGGACGGTGTCCTTGTGGCAGCAGCGCCTTGGTGAAGGGACGAGGCCACGGCCGGTGCGAGGAGCCTGATCTCAGTCTGCAGCAGAGCACAAGGATGGTGATGCTGGGTCTTTCACAACTCAGCAGCGGATGTTAATTTAGAGAAACAGGTTTTTTGTGCACTTGGAAGGCAGTGTGACAGCCTGCTCCTGACTGAAAGGCAAACGGTGTTCAATCGAGTAGCATTCACAACAGACCAAGTCCTTTTATCTTTTCCAAGCGTTTCTTTCAAGGCTCTGGCCAGTAAGTTCATGATAATAATGTTTTCAGTATTTCCTGTTGCCAAAGAGATACTATCCTGGCTTCATTTTCAGCAGGGAAAAAGAAAAATATCATTGTGATGGCAAACTTGGCACTGTGTGGTTGCGATAGTGAGTCTGCTATACAGGACGCAGCTGAGATTTCCTCCTTTGTAATCTGAAGTTTTGTGGTGGTTTTTTTTTTGAGACATTTTAGTCTTTCTTCATAAAAGGTTTTGAATGCTGCCTTACAAAAAAAAAAAAAAAAAAAAAAAAAAAAAAAAAAAAAAAAGATACCTTTGTTTTCTTTTTAATAGATTTTGTAATTGTAGAACAAACATTGTAATGCCTCTGCAGGAGACCTTCCAGCTCTGGGCACTCAGCCTCCCATACTGACTTCTTGGAGCTGAGTGAAGGAATAATGACAGAGGTACTGCTGGTGGTTCTCTACACCGTTTTCATATTTTTCTTTTGCATTCCCGATTTCTAGAAAAATAGAGTCATGGTCTGCACAACACACAGACAAAGAGAGAGATGATGAGGTGAACAACTTCTTCAAAGAGCATTTGGGAAGCCATGGAGAAATCTTCAGTAGCACCTTAAAAACAAGGCTGCTGCAAAGCCTCCCGGACTCATAATTTGCTGCCCTTCTAAAGGGCTCCTCGTGGTTTCAGATGCTCGGCAGCGTTAAACCCAGTAACTGAGTATGGAATGGTTCTTTTCTTTTTGGCATTACTGGTGAGCTTTCTAAAAGAAGCAGTGCCTTAGCTGTCTGCAGTCAGCCAAGCACAGAACAGCGCTGTGAAGTCTTTTTTTAGGTGTGAGTGATGGCAGGTACTCCTGGAAAGCCGTCAGCACACAGGCACTGCCACTGTGCTGGTTGGCTTGTTTGCCAGCAGGACGTTCGTGTATGAGCACACGTGCTGCGTGTGTTCAAACCTTCAAAATGGCACCAGATTTTCTGTCAATAGAAAAGCAAAATGTTTGTACTCATAATGACTAACGCAGGAAAAATGTGGATTTTCAGAGATAGTCTATTTTCAAACATTGGCACAGCTGACTACAAAATGCAGAGTTCCCTTCTGTGTACTGGTAATTGGCACCCCAGGAATTTAAAATTAATCTAGTGCCAGGTTCCCAGGGCTGGCTGCTGTGAGCGAAGGTTATTGGAAGCAGGCTTTGTCTGTAACCATTAATACCAATGTGTTTCTTGCTCTTTCCCACTCCCATGCAGTACAGCTGGAGACTCTCTGTTGGACAGTGATGGGGAGCAGGGCTGATGGCTGGCATTTCCCATCCCGCCTTTGGGAGATTCTGAATATCTTTCCTTGTGTTGGTGTTAAGACGCTGCAATTGTGGGTAGCGATATGTTGAAAACAGTCTTTCTTTCTCTTGTAATAAGTCATATACAGACCATGCTTGCTATAGAAACATGCTATTTTTTTATGAATTCACAGTAACTATATATATTAGTTCTTTATGACATGGGAGAGACCTTTTTCATATTGCTATCTTTTCTGTAATTGTTTGCTTACACATAGAGAGGATATCTTTTTGAGGCACTTTGTTTTCATTAGATTATTATTTGTTTTTTCCAAATGCCTTCCCACTTGCTGCAGTAATTTAATAACAACAATGGTCACAGCAAAGAGAGGCCAGGAATTGTTGACAAAAGGCTGCTGACATGCTAGGACTACCTCTGGCTCAGCTATAAAAGAAAAAAATTGGAATAAAATAAAAGGAATTACGAGCAAATATTCAAATAAAGCCTATGAATTAGTTCAAAAAATATTCATTAGCTTAGCCATTTGCCGGTACCATTTGCACAGGTGAGATTTTCTTGATAAACATGTTTGTGGAAGTAGGAAGTGCAGGGAATACGGATACCTCTGGATGTTCAGTCTGTTGGCATTTACCCATTCATCACAGCCCATCAGACAAATGAAGGCTAGCAAGCGTTTGAGAGCAATATGTAGGCAGATACCTTTCTCACACGGTGTGCACATTAACTGCTCGCTGAATTATTTACAATGGTGAAAAAAGTGTGTAAATAGCAAAGTGCTCCCAGATAACTCCACAGAGAGGAGTGTGGCACAGGCCAGCAGGGTGCAGGCTCATCTGCCAGCAGCGGGAGGACAGGGCCTGTGTGCCAGCAGGGTTTGCCTCAGTCCCACAATGGCCCTGAAAGGCACCTGGAGGACTTTTCTCTTGTCTCCTGCAGACTTGTGTAACGTAGAAAATCTGCACCGTCCTTATCCTGCTGCATTGCCCCTGCACTGCTCTTGTGGTGGGTCAGACATGCCAGGGCAGGAGATGCCAGTAGCTGCCAGCGAGCTGTTGCAAATCAGGCTTCACAGGAACGGCTGCAATGCAAACATCCAATCTTGTAGTAGCTGAAAACCAGCTGTGTTGCATCATTATGCCTTGCACGCTCTCAGGATTCTCTCAGCAGCCAGGGGAGTCACTGTGAGGCTTTGCCACAGAGCAGAAAACGTCAGGGGGAAATCCAGGCAGATAGCAGCTGTACAGGTGTGATGTCCAGGCAAGAAGTCTGTCCTGGAAGGAGTAAGTGAGACATGCTGAAGGGGACGTTGCAGGTGTGCAGAGTGCTGTTAGTGGTGTTTAATCATCCTTCACGCAGTCCTGCGTGCACCAGCTGCATCTTTCAGAGTATCCATAAGCCATAGCTGATAGCTCACGCTGTGCTGCACCAAGCAGCAGCTTCCGCTTCCCTGGCTTGAGAAGCAAGTGACAGCTTGAAGAGTTCGGTCTTTTTTAACACGAACTGGAAATATTACAGTCTCATAAAAATTCCTGAGACTTCTGCTCGGTAATAGTTTTTATTTTGCATTTGGGTAAAATAGAAATGACTGGGCAATAAAGCATTAAAGATCTTGCACTGTGTGTGGGCACTTTAGCTAGGTCCCATATTGTTGAAGGAATGAGGTGTAAGTCAGGCACTTGACATAATGAGCCTTTGCCTTTTTTCCAACAGGAATGCAAACTGTTGCTATTATGCTAGCACATTTTCACAAAGTGTGAATGTTAGCCCACATGACAAAAATTAGCTGTGTATGGCAGTGTGACAAGGGATGGCAGGGGTACCTAACAGGCGTTAGGGTGGCCTGGCATCACGAGCTGCGGCTCCACAGCACTGCAGCACTGATCTGCTACGTGGCCATGGGACCGTGACAGACGAACCCCAGGTTCAGGATCCCTGCCAGAGAAAGGACGGTAGCAGTGATGTTCACATCCCTGCACAGAGGCACTCTGAGACCTATTGCCTTTGGCACTATTTAATTTTGAAGTTCTTCGTGCAGGGTCTCTGCCCCAGTGTGGAGGCAGTTACTCTGTGATTGCTATTAAGCTTAAGGAAATCCAACAGAGAATACAGAAGTAAAGTGGAGTAAACTGCTATTTATTCCAGTGCCTAATCAGAGCCTATGCGTATCCAAGGGTTAAAAACACTCATTTTAATCCCAAGATTTCTACCTGTGGCTGGAAGGTGAAGCCTCCCGGGATTTTCACAGGGAGGTTTTGCGACACTCACCATGCACAACATGGTTTCTGGGGCCTGAAAAATCCAGAGACTTTTTTAAATTATGTCAGTCTCTCTGATGTCACACATTTCTAACCCCCTATTTACTCCTGAAAATAAATTTCAAAGAAACCCTTTGAGAGGTGTTAGCTGTGCTCCCTCACAAACACTTGAACCCTTTTCGTTCATTTTGGTCAGAGAGGAGAAGCTGTTAGGTACCCACTTGCCAATCTCAGTGAGACTCAGTCTCTGCAGGGATCCCACAAAATGAAGCTCTGTTTGAGAGGAGTGAGTAATTAAATATGTTTGAAGGCTCCTTTCATGGCTCTGGACTTTGCATAAAGCTCAAGTTCCATTTAGTGTGAATGCCCCAAAGCTTAAATTGCATTAGTACAGCTTTTCTAAAAACAATTTGTGTTGTGCTTCGTTGTACCTACAGTTCTTTGGACAAATTATTTTGGTCAGTCGTCCAAAATGCTTTTGTTATGTTTGTAACATGAATTGCAATTACAAATTACAGTGCAGGAGCCTTTCCTTGATTTCCTTTTTCCTTAGAAAATTTCACCTTTGTTTCTTATGTAACTCATTGCTCTGAATAAGGGTTGCCACCGTGGGTTTTCCTCTCTCCTTTTCTTGTTTTCAGGACTAGCTGTGAAAACGGCCATTTGTTTACTCTGGTTACTCCTTCAAATCTGTAGCTGTCTATAATACAGGATGCAGGCATTAAACCCAGCAATAAAGGGAAAAGAGAAATGAAGCGGTGTGTCATGTAGTTCATGTAGTTCCTTAGAGATGAAAATTATTAATTAGTCTTATTATCCAGAACATGCCAGTCTGCTAATCCTTCACCAGACAAACTGCTTTATGCCTCCAATGCTACATTCTATCAGCTCTGCGAAATGATTGCTTTGAATATAAAAGACTGTGCACGATGGTTTGGTTGCCATCTTTATTTATCAAACCAAATAAATGGTGTTCTCGCTTGTATTTGACAACTTTGGAAAGGCAGAACAAAAAGTAAAAGCCCTTGAATTTTCTTATATACAGTTGTTCCTTTAGTTTAATCTTCTTTTGCAAGTGCATTCTCAATGAAGTGCTCATCTCTAAAGCACAGGAATAAGTGATTATAAATATATATATTTGCCCCAGGAAGCACTTCTATTTTTTTCTTTTTTTCCCCTTTGAAGGTGGATGCAGCCCTACTTGAAGACTTTTTGGTCAATCTCAGTATTTCTGCAGTGCTTTAAAAACAAATAAAAGTTTTGTGATGCCTTGAAAGAACAACTCTGCTGGGCATCTTCTCTGTTTGACTGATGAATTTTGGGCAATGCAGGTGCTGTTTGTGGCTCGTGGCTAGCTGAGGTCTTGGCCAAGTCTCTTGCCTGGACGTGGTTGTTCGTTTTTGCGGAGTTTCTGCAGGGCAGAGGTTCCCCCCTTGGGAGCGCGGGGTCAGCCGGTGCAGCAGTGGTGGGCACTGCTGGTGTCCCCGAGAGAGCTGCTGGGGAAGCAGCCCCCCGATGGCACAGCAGAGGCTCTCCTGAGGATGGTTCAGCTCAGTAACGTGCTGTGGGCTGTCCTGCACTCGTCTTCTCATTCCTCTCTTTATTCTTTTCACATGAACAGCCTAAAAAAGACCAAACAAATAATGTAAGACAGTGCAGAAGAGGTAGAGTATCCTTTAACTTCCTGCTATACAATTATGACCTTTTTAATGAACATGTAGATGTGTTTTCAGGGCAACTGTATCCATCGAAACCCATTTTCAGTCTTTGAAATAGTTCAGGCATACGTTTGCGCACACACACGCACTCCTGTGATCTATTCAAGTTGAAGGTTATTTTTGCCTGATTTTTCTTCCTTCAAGTTTTGCTTGCTCACTGATGTTAACTTCTCATAGGGTCATTGCCTTCACTAAAATTAAATTCCATCTGGCAAAGCTCATCGCAAGCTGTTTTCTAGTGATCTCCTCCCTCTTGGTAAGAACAAAGCTATCCAGCGCACTGGACTCCAAACTCACCCTCCTTTGTTTCACAGCCAGTACACCCCCTCTTTGATTAGAGGAAGGACAAAACATAGAAGGGGACCGCACCTATGAGGCCTACTTTTGGGGAGAACCAGGAGTGTGTGTCTATTTTACATCTGTCTTCACACTCCAGACCACAGAAATAAATCAGGGCGTTGTTTTCATGAAAAATGTTTTTCGTGACAAAAATCTATAGTAGATAAAATTGAACTTGCAACTCATCCTAGGCCATACCCTTTTATCAGTCTGGATACCTTCAAAACAAAGATGTGTTTTGACACTTGCAGGATGAGGAAAATGGGTCTGTGGAGAAATGCAGCAATAACCCTCTTCTGATGTTCCAGCAAAGGGGAAACAGGGAGGATTACAAATGAACTGGTATCTAGAAGGCTGGAAACATTTTAGCAGGAGTGCTTTATCTTTTGTAATGCTTTTATAAATTATTTATTAACACACTTGCTGCATTTTCCCTTGAAATTGGATAGAAAGGCAAAATGTATAGCAGGCAGATTATATTCTAGAAGAAAGACGTTAGTGATTAAAAAACAGTTTCCAACTATTTCAAACATATAACTTTATTTTAGACGAGTAGTCTGCTATTTTTGTATCACTCTCCACCATTTTAAAGAAAATGCAGGATTCATTCTTCAGATGTATGAGAAGACTGACACTAATGCAAGCAAACTAAAACACAGTCAGAGTGCTTTAGCTGTTGCTTAAATAATCTGTTGTCATTTATAGAAGAGATGCATTTCCCAAACTGCTTTGGGACGTGCCTTGGTTGCTAATCAAGAGGAGTTATTATAGGGGCAACATAAAAAAGTCCAAAACATGGCCGACTCCTGAAAAAATGGAAAGCAGATTTTATGCTTTTGGCTCTTTGTGGAAATGATGCACCATTTGCACTTTACATCTGACTTGGGGGACTGAAAGCAGTGTATCTGTCACTTTATAGCTGCTGTAATCCTGCCATGTGCTATTGGCACACTAATGTGACGGGGGAGAGCAGCACGTGCCCGAGCCAGCTGTGTTACCAGGCAGCATTTTGTTTGCAATTCAGGCAGCACCGCACTGATGTGACACTGGCCTTATGCAAACAACCTTGCCTCTATCTGTTCCTAGCGACATCTTCCAGGAGCACCTGCGTTATCAAAAATGTATTTTGCCCCAACGGTTACAAAAAAGAACAGAAAACAGGATTAGTTCCGGGATGCCTGAGGACCCTGCTGAGGTGTCACATTGCTGGAGGATATAAAAATCTTTATGACACAAATTGGAACCAGATTGCTTTTGCTGGAGTGTATGCCCACCTGTTCGCCTACGAAGACCCCACCAAGTGGGCCCATGCATGCTTTCAGACTCTGCCCTGTTTTGGACCCGTGATGTTATCACCAAAGTATCCTCACTGCAGGAATCGCAGTCAGAGAACAGCACAACTCAGCTGGAAATTAAATCAAGACACAGATTTCGAGTTACTTATTAATACTCCCTGTATACCCAGGATTAGGTTTTTGGTGATGCTTAAATTGAATTCTAATGCTATTTTGAAATGTATAATGTGCTGAATTTACTTCACCTCAGGTTTGAGTTAATGGTTTATTAAATTACGCACCTTGCAGTAGCAAGGCTGTTTCCTGGCGTAGGACATTTAGGCTTACAGACGGAATGCAGCAATTTTGCTGATCTCATCCACGTACTCCCTGGCCAATTATTAGGTCTGCAGGTGTCCATGAATGTATTATACTGTCAATTGAAGTTTCACCTGCACTGGTAAGGCATAATGAGGGATTAGGTTGGAAATTTTGTGGTGAATAAAATTGCAGTTTGAGTTTAGAGATTTAGAGTACATTTCAGGGTAGGTGTGAGAGAGCTTGTAGCAGACATTGCTAAGGCTGAAGTCTCTCATTCTAACACAGGACGTTTTTTCTTTCAATATGTAGTGGTTTGGCCTGCAGTGAGTTACATCCCTTTTGTATGCCATCTATTAAGGCACTCTTTTCTAAGTGTTTCAGGCAAATCACTTCCCAGTTGCCTGTGGTTTTGAATGCTTTTCTTGCTGTCCTTCTGCCTGTGTGAGCTTCTCACTTGTTATCCAGGTTGCTTTTATTCTCAAAATCATCTTTTATTTCTGAAGGAGTATCTGTCTGTTCCTCTTTTGTTGAATGGCTGCCTTCAACTATCTCCTGCTGCCTTACACTGCTGCCGTCTGCTCCCAGATAATGAATCCTCTGAGGTCTCCTTTCTTGCCCAGCCCCGCTCACATGAGGGGCACAAGCTGCTGCTTTGCTGTTATGACAGTCTGGCGTGGTGTCCGTGGCTCAGCTGAGGACCCTTGCCTGTGTCCATCACAGCTGATGGGCTCTTTTCCTGCCTTCTGCTCTGATCCACCTGCCTGTGCTCCAGTACAGCATTCTTTAGGCAGAGATGCATCCTCCTTATGACTGATTGTATGGAGCTGAGCTATGCAAGGCAGGGGATTTCTCCTGATATTTTTATTGTAAGAACTGAAACCTTCCCATGCTGTCTGAGGTAGCCTCCTGTAACACATATAACATATACTAAGTACAACAGTTGTCAACAAATTGTTTGGTATGGCATGTCCTGCCATCATTCTGATGGGCCTAGTGCAGGTTTTGGTGGTCAACCAAAATTTGTATGAATGCAATGCATATGCACTAAACAGCTATTATTAAGCAGCCGTCAGGAGTACCAAGCAGACACTTGTTAAAACCAAAGGTTATTTTGGTGTTGCTTGGTTATTTCTTAAAAATTCAGCTAACTGCATTAGACACATATGAATATCGAAGGTATCGGAGGTACTCTTGGCCTGTCTCACTCCTTTTGTTCATTAGTTAATGCATCTTGTGGGAAGACTAAATTAATGGTACTTTAGAAGGCAGAGGTTTTAAAACTGACGGCGTTAAATGGGAGCTCTCTAAGGCATGACACTAGTAAAGAGAAAATGCTTTCAAGTAAGTATTAAGTATAGCTTCTCGAATGTCCTTTTAGCTTTCAAGCTAAACAATGTTTTTTAAAATCATTCCCCTGATTTCAAGTATGAAAGCCAACAATAGAGGCAGATTTTCCTTCAGGTTTATTTATTTGCTCTGGTATGAAATAGCATAGCAAACTTAACGGGATCACCTCGGAAGAGCTTATTATGATGATTATTATTATTATGACAAAACTAAGTATTCTGGCAAATCCAGCTGAGTTTTTGAATAGCAGGTGATTCTCAGGGAGAAGCCTTTACTTTTAGATATTTATCTGAAAGTATCACAAAACTTTAGATTTGTTCTTCCCTCAGTTCAAACTGACCTTTGTTCCAACAGCAGGGCCCCCCCCGCCACAAACTGATGAAGGGGGAATAGCAACATGCAGTGCTACCTGTCGGGTGTACCTCAGGGTGTTTCCTGACACGAGAGGCTAGGAGTGAAAGTGATATTGAGACTCCTTTAATGTCTTTGAGAGGAGAAGAAAAAAAAAAAAAAAAAAAACACGAAAAAATTGTCCAATTTATCCATGGTTAAAGAAACTCTATTGCTCTATTTCTCTTTGGTCAGAAATACCTGCTCTGACAAGAGAAGGGCCTTCTAGAGCTCTAAGGGTATAGAATCCAAAGGGTTCATTAAAACCATGAGGCGCCAGAGGGACAAGCTTGGAATTCTGAAGCTTCATCTAGGAAATCATGAAAGCTGTGTGGAAAGACAGCTTGAAAGTGTTCTGCACAATGTGCTGCCGCCCACGAGCTTCTCCACAGGGCCCTCACCTCTCGTCGTGGCTTCATTAGGCCCAGCCATCGGCGCTCCATGAGGAGCCACAGGGCCCCGGCACGGGAGGCGACGCCATGTCACTGCCCTCTGCAGCCCTCCCAGACAGCCTTTGTAGGATTTGCCCTTCACAGTTCAACTCGACACTGCAATCATTTCCTGATGGAAAAGGGGAAGAGGGGTCTGCTGGCCATTTCACTATTCCTAATGCTTGTTCCTGGAGTGTGATGTAACTGCCAGATCCCAGAGTAAATGAGGCTGCCAACACACAGGAGGAAACTAAACTCTAACGTAACATTTGAGGTGTTTCCCAGTGTTGTCACCAGCTTCCGAAATAGCAGCAGCAATCCTGAGTGTGGATCTACATTTCTAACGTGGGGGTAGAGCTCTTCGCCTCACCCCGAGGTCTGTGGCCATTTCTCAGGGCCGCTCTGGAGCGCTGTCGCTGGGCGGCTCCGGAGGCCCAAGAGCGAAGCTGGGCTGGAGAGAAGAGGCACAGCCGCTCTGCCGTGTGCCCAGCCTTCCGTCCCTGCATCAAGGGATCAGTAATTGCAGCCATTTTTTGGTGAAAGCAGAACATTTGTGTTTATTTCTCTTTATAGCCTATATCTGTGGCTTCTTTAGGCATTTTGCTGGTCTGAAGATACGATACTAGTGTCCGTAGTGCTATCAGACTGCAAGGAGGCCCTTCATCAAGTCATCATCATCTACCTTCCAGTATGGAGGTACATGTAAGGTCTTTGCTGTATTGTGAACATAAATAAGTCTGGTTTTATTGCACCCACATTAGATTTTTAATACATTGGAGAGTTGTTGCCTTTCTGAAATGCATCAGTCAAATTTTGCTCAGCTCATGCTTTTGTGAAAGAGAGAGAGAGAGGAAAAGTAAAAAACAGAAACCAAACCTGAAAAACCTACCACTCAGGGGTGACAAAGTAAAAAGCTGCATCTGTCCTGAAAGGAATTTGCCTTATATGCATAATATGAAGCCTTGTAGGAAAAGGAATTGATGTAGAAAACAAATTCCCTTTTCAGCCTACAGGAAAGAGAATGGAACCACTACATCAGTTTTGATGTGAATGGGTTGAGTGAGGTACAGAAATCAGCCCTGAACTCTTTCTGCAGTGTTTGGCACTTGCACAAATAGCTTGAGCCTGAAATGCTGTTATTCTTTCAGTTTTATTGAACATTAAATCCATCACAAAATATGCAGAAAGAAAAATGAATGTAACATCTTTCAAGGTCACTTATGTGGATTGTTTCTTTGCAGGTAATGTAACTGCGTTGGGCTTTCTGTAATAAAGTGGCATCAGTGCAGGAAACCATACATTTCATAGTATGAACTCCAAATCATACAGCAATGTTCATCTTTTTACAGAAAAATAGGGCAAATATGTACTGTAACCTGCTACCTCTAAAGTAAGGCACTCTGATTAACAGTAATTATAACTATTACAGAATGTCATATCCTAACTGCCATTTACTGACCTTTTCTTCAGTGTAATTTTCTTCTCAGGAGCCCAGGTAACTGCAGAGTGATTCTGTAATATCCCAGGAAACACTAGCCCTATGAGCATCTAGGGCAGCACAGCAGCTGAGACCCACTTAAGTTCTGAAAGGCACTTGGGTTTAAACCCATTTAATACCTACATTCTGTTGATAAATCTGTGTACTTTTGAGAAAAATAGTGGTTTTTTTTCTGAGTTCACCTTATAGTTGTAGAGAGAAAGAAGAACATTGCACTTACTGGATACAGGAAAGCTGATAAAAGAAGCTACCTAATACAGTTTTTCTGTGTATAATACCACTACAGACCACAGAGTCTTTCCAAGCTCAAAGTGACCCATAATCTTGCTCACACAGTGAGATTTGTCATCCTTCCAGGGAACTAAACCCTTGTTTTCTGGTTTTGTAGAATGACAAAAAATGAAAGCTGCAGTCAGATTCAAGAATTAATGACCTGAATGATCTTTGGAGGGGCAGCTCTAAGGAACTCTGAGGGAACTTCTTTGGGGAGAGGTGCAGTATTGAGATTGAGTTTTAACAGCAGTTTCCTGAAATCACTTAATTATCATGAGCTAAGAACAAGTGAAGCATCACAGTTGCTTTAAAATGTCAACTTCTTTATAGCTTTACTACACGAGATAGACCTAAGCACCATCTTTAGGCACGGTGAGGAATAACCTGTCCCCCAGCTGCGACCTTCACACAGTGCCCTTGTCTTTTGAAGGCCTCGTGCTGTCCCTGGTGCTTCATGGACCAGGGCTGCATAAGCTCAAATTTCCAGCCTGCAGCTCGTGTTGCAGGGAGAGGGAAGGAGAGGCTATGGAATAGGCTTGATTAAGAAGTGCTTTTGCTTTTTCTCTTGAAAGATATTTGCAGTGAAAACTGTACATGAAATTTATACTCCTCTCATATGATTTTGACTGTTTTTAGTGCACAAATTCTCAGTAGAAAATGTATTCAATAAAAATTTGATGTGGAACTATAGCTCAGCAGAATCTTTTTTTAAAAAAATCCAACTCTGGAATATTTATTTTGTATCTAGTTTCAGTTTTAGTGCCTATTCCTTCTGCAGATGCCCTCGTTAGCCTGTTAACAGTTTATGAAGAGCTAAGTCATCGGCCCCTCTCACGCTCAGATCTCTGCATCACAGTGCTGCCGTGTTTCTTCAGCGCCTGACAGTGACGTTTTCAGGGGAAAGCACAGCTGCATGGGATGATACTTAAGGCTTTTGTTGTTGGCTTTTTAAGCAAGCAAATCAATGCTTTTTGTTAATGAAGAGACTAGAAGGCGTTATGGCTCACTTGAGTCGGGTGGATTAGGCATGCGGCATGTGAAATGTTACCGTGTTGGTGGGCAGCACTGTGGCTGACAAGAATATGGTGAGCTTGAATTATAGCAAGTCAGCTGTGAAACAGTTTTAGCAAGAAATGTGCAATAAATTGGGATTTATTCTCCTTTGATGCTTAGTATGCAAAAGGAGACCATTTAGGGGAAATACAAAAGGGATCTGGGATGGCCATAATGAAAATTTCAGTCTAAACCTGACAGCTGTAAGCCTCTAAAATGTTTTTTCATGCTGTGGAAAAACATGCCTTCAATATAAGTGGTATAATCCCAACACATAGGACGGGTTAACTCTGATGTGTAGGGAAGAAGTGATTTTTTTTAAGGTTTTGAAGCAAGAGACATCTATAAATGAAATCCTTGCTCACATTTTTGATTTCTAACCTTTGTGCCAAAAGGTTGCCATTTGTTTCCACAGCTGTAAGCAAGCATCACTTCACTAGACTGCAAGCGGTGGCTGTGACAGCAGAGCAGGAATTCCACCTTCAGGCACCAAAGGAAGGAGCAGGATGCAAGCCCTTTGGTAACATCCCAGCAGCCCCCACCTGTGCCCTGGCTTCTGTTTGCTCGTCTCCCTCTTTCCACTCTGCGCCACAGAGCCAGGGCAGATGTTTGCACAGCACAGGGAGAAGCATTCCAGGGAAGTAATGACCAGAAAGGCATAAAGTGACTCTCCAAACATAAATCCAAAGGCTGAAGTCTACGTTCACCATTTCAGGGTCACTGTAAAGATTTCTAACAAGTTTCTGGTCCAGTGTATTGCACAAAAGCAGATTGTGAGCAATGAGACAGAGTACTGCCTCTGTGAATTATTGTTTTTTCAATACATTTTAACGTAGAGCTGGAGGCTCAAAACACTGAGAGCTTTTTCGTAATGTTTAGTGATAAACTTTTGTCTCCTGTGAGTAAACAATCTGCTTTCTTAGCCACTTTTTTTCAATTTAAACGGAAGTACATTGAAGCCCTCTTGCAAAAACATTTATTATGTCAAGCAAAACTGGAGGTTTTGGGTTGTGTTTCTCTATTATTTTTTTCTTTACTTCTAGTGTTCTTATATCAAATTTTCACTCAAAAATACTGTTCGGAGGCATACGAAGTGGCACATGGCTTTATGAAATATACCCACATCCTATGATATGCCATGTTTTTATTTTGTGACAGTCCAGGATTCAGTGCATGGCCTAAATATTGTGGCATCCTGTTTGATTTTTGGATTGTTAGATGGTCTAGACGCTATAGCTCATGGACACCATGACCATTTTTCCTTGTGGTTTACCTTTTTTTTAGGTTACTGTCTGTAAGTTTCAGAATGGAACAGGATTCCTCAGTGGTTTATAAATTAGGGCCATATTACAGCAGCACCCAATAGTGCTGCCATATTTTAGACAGTGTCAGAGTTTCTATTATAAACCTCATTTTTCAGCAGTTTATAGCTCAGCCATAAAAAAGTCACTGTATGCCAGGACTCAGAAGGTAACAGCTGCATCTCAGCTATGTAGGGGATTTGTCTGCATGCATTTTTTTGAAAATAAAAATAAAAATAAAAATAAAGCATGCTTTTTTACATAGAGCTCTATACAATTATATTAAATATCAATATGAAGTTACATTATCTTTTGATTTCAAAGGTAATTACTTGGAAGTTAGAAAATGCCTCATTTTTGGCAACCTCTGCAACTTTAATTCTTCCTATTTGTGAGCCTGTTCTATGTACCCTGGGACAGGATCCTGTTTAAGAAGTAATAGATACAGGTGTAATTAAAGACTCTCAGATTGCTTGTGCCCAGAGCACCAGACTAGGGCTGCTTTGGCTCTTCAGGGAAGGAGCACTTTAAACGCTGGCCAGCAGCAAGAAAGGCAGTGTCACCCCCAAGGACAGCGAAGGATGTGCCCAGAGCCTCCAGAGAGGGCACGAGCTGCAGGGACACGGGATGCTCTCGAGGATGCACGCAGGGTGCTGCAGGGAAGTGCTTGAGGGCCTCTGGCTGCAGGCAGGTGATAGTGGGGGTGCCCAGGGGTGTGAGAGCTTCTCCTCTAGAGGATGGTGAAATCCTTTCGTGGCTTGAATACAGGAACCTCTTTCAAATACCCTGTGGTGCTATAATTTGTCAGCTTGGGATAGGTTTTTTTGAGCTACAGTAATGAGAAAGGCCACAACCTTTTTAAGGGCAGAATCTAACTCATCTGCTAATAGCTTTTGCTAACTTAGAATAATCAGCTGGGAGCAATATTAGTTATAAGTGCCATTCTTACTCACAGAGGGGTACCTAGCCTACACGATAACAATTGTCCATAAATATTTCCACTCTCAAAAAAAGAAAAATATATACATATATACTTACAGCAAAGGCTATACGTCCAATATTATCTACCTGCCTTTGGATATGTATAATCTGTAGGATTTCTTATGTTGACATATGCCTAAGATACCAACAACTTCCCTTTAATAGCCTTGCATAATGCTCACACCTGCTCTTTTATAATTTGCTGCATTTTGACAAATAAGCTAACTCAAATGAATTAAGAATTTCTTTCCACAGTGCTGCAAGCACTTATGTCAAAAGAAAACAAAAAAGGGGCTATTTGTGTCCCTGTGCTATATACAGGCATCACAAGACTGTGAATATGTCTTTATACCCATAATTCAAACACTCTCATCAACACAGAAGCAGTTTTATATATACGAACTGCCAAATAATGAAGGAAGGACGCAGATTCCATCTGAATGTAAAAAACAAGCAGCACACATTTTGCAAGTTGGTGTAAAGCTAGCTACAGCTAAATGCATCTTTTGTGACATTTCATCATTCGTAGGGTGTTTGCCCCTAACAGGGAGACCCAAAGAACCTAGGAACACGCAACCCTCAATGGGAGAGCAGGGTTTCTGTCACTAGCTCTCCTTCCTTGAGTTTGAACTTCAGTGCCAAGTAGGTCTGTCTCTAACTTTTGTTTTTCTGTATGTTAACACATTTTAACCTTAGCACTACTGGCCTGCATTAAATGTCACTCCAAAATTCTGTCTGGTGAGAGGTGCCCCATCAGCTTTCTTTTCAGGGACTAGAGTGGCAGAAATACATTAAGGACTGGTTTTGTTTTAAAAATCATATTGAGTTACTGCAGGGAGCACACTTCTACCACCTCTTTCCCAGGTGTTCCTCAGTAATTCTCATCTGAATTCAAATCCAAGTAACACATAGTGTTACATGCATAACATAATGACAGCAAAGTTCTGAGTGTGCAGTGACATGACTGTTATCCGAAAGCTAACCCCTAATCTAGCTCCCTTAAATATGCACAGAGCTGGAACTCTTTCATGAGCACACCTGCACAGCCTCATTAATTAATAGCTTGTTTTACATTTCTTTTTTATAAATCCTTTTTATTATGGAGCTTGCTCTCATGACAGGAAAAAATGAAATTCTTCGCAAGGATGTTGTAATTGAGATGTAGTGCAGTAGGAAGGAACGCGTCCCACTCTGAAAATGTATCTGTGTCTTTGTAAGGGAGATCTCCGTGCGTAAACAAATTCTGATAGTGTATGTTTGCCTTGTACTTCTGAAAGATTTCTGTCTGAAATGATACTGCCTGCCCGGCATATTGCACCTTTGGTGGTCAAGGATTTCACAGGATGGAGAGCTGGAAAAAAATCTCTAAAACAGCAGTTTCCTAGTTTTTAGTTCAGTGTACCACTAACAGCTCTCAAACATGCTCATGGCCAAGCAGGGCAGCCATGGCGAAGTTGTTTTTACTGCTTGGTGTGGCTCCACAGGTCACTTTCAGTCTTGCAAGCTGCCAACTGTCTGTAGCTGTGGCCTGGGAACCATTCCCAGCTGGCACAGAGGCGGTGTGGAAGGCGCGAGAGGTCTGGCATATGGAGCCTGGGGAAAACCAGCAATGTGAGGAGCACTCTGAAGGTGGATGAACGTTCAGCCTGCAGCTGACTGCTTTGGCACATTTTTTCTTAGATTTCTCATTTGGTTTCCTCTGGTACAATTGAAATTCTCAAATACATACACCCAGTAGAAGGAAGAAATCTGGAAAATGAAGCTGGTGTAGAAGGGCAGGACAGCAGAGGTGGTTGGGTACGACCTGCTGGCCTCTCCCTCCTGCCCAAGGCCCTGCCAGCAGGTCCCAGGGAAATAACTGGGAAAAAGAGGATGTTTGGCAGTGCAAACATGGGATTTATTTTAAAACACGGATAGGACAGAAACACGATGCTCCTTGTAACACGTTCGCTATGTCCCATTTTATGCCACACCAGTCTTCAGAAAGCTCCAGTATTATTACCTCATCTGAATTACATTTGGGGTTTTGGTGTTTGGAGCACAAACGTAAAAAAGCTTAAACACTTCTATAAGCTTAAAAGGACTTCAGAGTTTGGGTGTTTTTTTGGTTTAGTATAAGGTACCAAGAATAACAATAAATGAGTTAATTTATTATTTTAGGTGTGCGTTGTGTCTTGTTCCTGTAGTTTAAATATACCTAGTGTATACATAGCTGTTCTTAACACGGAGATTAGTTTTGATGAGCTTATGCAAAGTGGGGGTTTGCAATCAGGTTAATGCATTACTATTCAAGAAAGGCAACTCAGTAAAGAGGAGTTAATTAAGTTATGTCAAAATTGTTTGTGAATTTGGAAGCAGATTTTATTTTCTTTGACAAAAAGTAGCATTTATGAAATTAGACAAAGCCTGCCCAGGAGGAGCCATTCTGCTCCTGCTTGCTAGCGCCTCTCCAACCTCAGGGATGTTTATTTACGAACTATACAGCAAGAAGATTGAAATGCTTCATTAGTAAGCAACATTGCATGTTATCTGGAGAAGATCCTAATGGAGTAAATTAGGAGAGAAACATCTGTTGCTTTCTGTCTCTGTTTTAGCACTCAATCTGGTGCTAATTCTGGCCTTTCGTGACCTTTTTATACGTCCCTCCATCCCAAGTAGCAGACACGTTTCGTTCATTAACTTTGGATGTGTGTTGAAACCTTTGGACTGAATTGCTTCAGAGTTCATCTCCACCACCTAGAAGAGCCTTGTTGCTTTCTTGATTTCCTTCGTTCCAGACATCCTACAGACAAAATCTTAGAGGTGGATTTGAAGGGAAGGGAGAAGCTAAGGGGCAGTAAAATCCTGAGTAGGGAAAGATGTGTGTGTACACATGCAAAGTTCTGCCCTCTTCCCCCTTCTGATATAATGGTTTTATCATAAAGCAATAGCTCCAGTTTACAGTGGAAAATTAAGTTTATACAAAATTCAAGGAACATTTAGGCAAAATTATTTCTCACAGCTTTCTGTGTAAATATCTAGGTTTTGATGTTAGAAAAAGATGTCACGAAGAAATCCTCTTCTGAAATTGTGCTCTTCCCACCAAGCAGCGTGGTGCTGGCAGCCACGGAGCCATTCTGCTGCTTGGTCTGTGACATTGGCACCTCCAGGAAAACATCCCATGGTAGATGTGGTTTTGTGATGTGGTTTTGTTCAAGGCTCAAAACACTTGCTGAAGTTAACGACCCCAAGTGTCAAATGTGTCCGCAGCTAATTATTCATTAGATGCATAATTAGTGTGAGATTATGACATTTTAATGTTACTAATTTTTATCCTCTGGTAGGAATTGGATTAGTCTAAGGTTGCAGAGCACCATTTTGAACTCTGCACTGTGAGGGATGCTCAGACTCCAGGATTCACAAGAAAAATCCATGTGATTCGGAGCAACAGGTCATAATGAATTTCAGTTATGCTTTTATGTTCTTGAACTTTGCATTGTCACAAGTTTAGGCAATTCTGTTTATGAAATTTTGGACTTCATAATCTTGACGGTCTTTTTCAGCTTAAATGATTCCATGAAACTCATTTTTTCAGCTAGAATGATACTCAGTTGCTTTCTGCTGTAGGCATCATACCGCGTATTGAGGTGCAAGGCATCTGCTTGTTCCAGGTTTGTGCAAAGCTTGCAAAAAGAAGACAGAATTACAGTGTAATGACTGGGATTTTATTTGGGTTCACTCTGAAGGCAGTGTATAGAACTGCCTTTGAAATCTTAGAGTCATCCAAACAATCATTACTTTCAGGGCATTTAAGGAGCAGTATTCTTAAGTTTATTGCAAAAAGTGGAAGAAAATATTTTGTATTATAACACAGCTTATCCCTCGGCGCTACGTTCTAAACAAATACCTTCTGCCTCTTCTGATGAGATAAGACTTTCACTTGACTGTGGTTTCCCTAATTGCATTTTCTCTTCAGTCCTTGCTGGGAAACATTACTTGTAAATTTTGTACTGTGATTAATTTATATGAAGAATGCAGTATTGAGTTTCACAGCTTCTTTTCCCTTGTAAATATGTTAATTCCTCAGAGGTCCATATACTTTGGCATTTAGAGCTTTTGCACCAAGAGGAATTCAGGATTTTCTAGCAAATATAAAAACAAATAAGCCAGGGATGAAGCATTTCTGTTAAAAGTACGTGTTTGTGCTGTACTGTGCCTCTGATCAGTGCCGAGATGCTTTTAAGCAAGCAGGCTGATAGCTGTACACATTCTGTCTCTCCATTTTCCATCAGAGGAAAATAGGAGATAAAAGATCAGGAACCTGGGCACCTTTGTCATTCAGTCAATGCAGCAATCTTAGAAAAGAATGCACAGAGGTCAGTAACAGATAATTAGTCCACTTGTTCCTATTGCAGGAGTAGTTTCTTCTGATTCATCCCTCTGTGGCTGGCGGGCAGGCAACGTTTTGCATAAAAGCACTGCTTTGCTGCTCTGGATATGCATAGAGCAATGTGTGAATGTGTGTTTCCTACTGTCAATGCAAGTACCCTGTGCTTTTAAAGTTAAAGGATTACCAAGATAGCCCTAACAAAACTGGGACTATTTTGTAGGTTTATGTAGTGCACATTTGTGACTAGTGGACAGCCGTCCCTCTGTCTCTCCTCTGAAAAAGAGGAACAGACACTTGCTGTGTTGTTGAGCAGTCTCCCTCCCCTTTCAAAAGCGATAGATGGAAAACCAAAATCTGAATGAAAAATGTCAAAGGATCTTATTAAACCTAAAAAGTCGGAAAACTGATGTTACTGATAGTGTTAGAAGTGCATTTTCTTTTCACGTTCCACCTTCCAGCACAGAACAGTGCTACATTGTAGTGTCTAAGCATGGTGTGATTTTTGAGTGGAATTGTCAAAGTATTCCCATCAGCACAAAGCCAGCAGCAGTGCAGAGTCTGGCACGTTTTTACCCCAAAAACTGCTATTAAGGAAGGAAATCTCTGCCTCTTACATGGACTCCAGTTCTTACTCTGCAGCATGTCCTCCACTGTCTCTCATGGATGCCTTCGGAGAACTGTTCTGGAAGTCCTGGTGAATCGTTCCAGCAAGCACGATATTATGAGGAGAGCAAACTGAGTTCCATGCAACTCTGACAATAAAAGTATAAGGATGAAGGGACGTGTTAAAAAAAAGAACATTCTTGAAGACTTCCTTAGCAGAAAGAAAAAAAAGTTGCTGCAGAATTATGTAGAGGTTTAGGAATATAAGAATTTAAGCCCTCTAAAAATGGAATATGGGATTTCCCAAGCATGTGGCTTTCTTCATAAGCATGGCAAGTCCTGCTGCTAAAGAGTAGTGGTTGTGGAGAAAGTATTAGAAGATGTCTCTTCCTATGATAATTCCTCAGGCAACAGGAATGTCTTTGCATGAATTTTTAATTGATGCATGGAGAGACCCAGACAAGCAAGCAGTAAGTAGTAGAGTTCAATGAATTAAAAAATAGCTCTTGTATATAACTGGAAACAAGTAACTATTTCTGCAAATATTGATTTTTAAGGTGTTTTGTTCTAAGAGAATGTTGTTCTTCGGTTTTCTGAGATCAGTTTTAGCTTCCTGTTATATTTCTGCTCTCACTAGCGAGTTTCAGGATGGAAGTAAGCTGAGCCTCCAGAATACTAAGCCTAGTTGTCTTCATTAAAGCAACAATAAACTTAAAAAGAGCAAATCCAAATGTATTGGGTTCTGTTCATTAAGAGACTGGTGGGTTTCTGGCTTTGTTGTCTTTTAATACACCGAGAACAGATGCAGGTTGACAAGTGGCATCAGCCAAGGGACACAGCTTTATAAGGTTGTGTTGAAGCAGGGCTCGGAAATAGCCAGCTGAAATCTAATTTGTAGCCAAGTGGAATAAATTGGACCTGATAGTTATTCAATTAATGGCATAGGAAGCAAGGTGAGGTCTCCTCTCAAAAAAGCAGAATAAGGTTTCTTGACAGGGAGGCTTGGGAAAACAGGGCTTGGCACCAGGTTTTCAATCAAATTCAGCCATTAATCACCTAAGTAGCAGGAGGGAGATGTGATTATTATAGAGAGGTTCAGCAAAATGGTGTGAGTGAGCACTTCTCAAAAGAGTGAGGTGTCCTGGAATCTAAATCCAAAGCAGTGGATGTGCCCTGGAGCCTACCTGAAGCAGAGCATTTCCTAGATAGCACCGCACAAACTGATAACCTCTGTCCTGCGGGCCAGAGCAGTCATGGCCAGCTGTGTGTTGTCCTCTTCTCTTGGGGTTCTTGATAAGCACTGAGGGCATCCCTGGGGCAGAGACTAGACCTCTTCTGTCATTTACATGCTAAATTAACAGTTCCTTTTATATCTGAAACATTGTGCTTCCTTGCTGAAGGAGATAAGGGTGAACAGACAACTTTGGTGCCTTTTTAGTGGTTTTTTTTTTTGTGCATTCAGTGGTGCAGAGTAGTGGTTTGCTAATATATTCTCTAGACTTCTTGGAAACTCCCATGGTGCGACGTTTCAGATATTTTGATAATCTGCATAGTGATGAAGTTGCCGTAGTTCTCCCTTCTGCAAGCAGACCAAGAGATACAGTAAAACATTTTTTTTTTATCAAAATGAAAATTTCATCCTATGCAAATGGCCCCAGTAATAATATTATCAGTGTTGCCTCAGGCTTGCAAATGCTGAATGGAAGAGAAACGGGGTTTATGGTTTTCAGCAAAATGGTTTTTAGCTCTATCAGTTCTGTATGTAAGTAGGAAAGGACGACCCATTTTAGGTGGAATAATGGGATTCTTTGGTTGCATTTAAGGACAAGCCATACAAACAATTTAACTAGAAAGTTCATGTCAGCAGCTGAAAGCCAAGTAGATCATATCCATGCTACTGTCCTCGGGGCACTGAAAGCTTGGACCTCCGAAACTGTCAGCACAGTTTGCGCCTGAATCCAGACTGCACAACTGAGCACTGATCTCCCCGTGCTCTGCCTGCCGTGACCCGCAGTGCCAGAGCCTGCTCGCTTCGATGGCCATCGAGTTTCAGTGCTGGCTGCAGCAAGGCCAGGCTTTAGCTTGCAGCACTGAGAGCTTGATGCTTGCTGCAGCAGAGGGCTGGCTTGCTGTGTACTTTTGAACCTCTGGCATCTTAGTGGGTCTGCAGGAAATGTGCTGTGCTCGGAAAAGCCCAAAATAGCAGCAGGAGGCAAAAGGCTTGTCCAGGAACACACTTAATAATCCCCTCCATCCGAGCTCTGCAGTCACTGGGCCACCAAAACATAGGAGCATTTCCTTCTTCAGTGCTCGGCAAATCCCCAGTGCTGCTGCACGTAGCTGTTGCAGTTACACACTGCGTGATACCCTGCTTTCCTGCTGAGAACTGTGATGCATGCTGACACATATAACAGCACAGGGTGCTGAGGCTTTTTCCGAAGCCTGAGAGCTGTCTTAATGCAAGCTTTGAAGGGTGTGCTTGTTGTTCAGGTTGCAGTTCTGTAATAGGTACCTCATTGTCTACACCTCGATGCAGTACAGCGCTATGTGCCTTGGGCTCTCTTCACGTGGGGTTGTCTCTGTGCAGCAGCCAAGTAACACTCTCTGTGCTGTTCTGCACAGAAATAATACGCAAGGGTTTAGGCTTTCTGAGTTAAGCTGGTGCTTTGTTTCCAGTTACAATTATTACAGGAGTTGTGAAAATGCTTTTGCTTCCCTAGCAGTAAACAGTAACATGGTTATGGACTTTCCCTGTAGAGGGTAGCAGTGCGTATTCTGGTTTTGGCACAGACTGCCTTGCCACTCTGAATGAGCACAATTGAAAATTTGTGCAGATTAGCTCAAATATTGAGGTCAACATAAATGAACCACATTAGATGTAGTCCAAACTATGAAACGTTTCTCAAGTTGTGAGATGAGTATAGGCTAACATCCGTGGACTTTCATTAAAGGAGGAATTACGTAAGGGAGATTTCACTCAGTGATATGGATTTGGTGCCTGTGAAATCATTAACAATTTGATAATGTAGCTTTCTCATTATAAAGTTCTGCAGAAAAGGAGAATTAATTTTTCTGTATAGTCAGAAGTTCTCCAAGCACTCCCTTCCCTTCCTGCATAATCAGATCAGAAATTCCTTGCATACATGCATCGACCCCTCTCTGGGGAAGACATTAGTTGAAATCACACTTCTAATTAAACTTGCACTACAGAAGAGGAGTATAAAAATAATATAGAGTAACAGTGGCAGGCCTGGAGGAACCTGTACGAAACAAGGCAGAAAATAATACGTCATGAGGCTTTCAGATTGGGATTGCAAAGAGGAGTTTTCTAGTGGCAAATCTTTTCCACTTTTACATAGGATGTTTTCCTGTAAGCAAGAATATAAGGAAATTCATAGGATTTTCTTAGTGCAGTAAAATCTTGAGTTGTCTCTTGATGTAGAAGCACTCGATCATCTCAGTAGAAAGCAGAAGGTAACCGGGATAAAAAGTAATTCTTTCTCTGTCCTCACGCTTTTTAGTCCCTTTGGAACCTATTACCGTGCGCACACCTTCCTATGCTCCATGTTTGCACTGAGCGCTAACGGTACCAAAGTACATGTGACTGTAAACTGGAGGTGAGTAGAAGACAGGCCCACTCTTGTTTCCTCATTGCATAGCAATCTGTTATCCCTTTGACTTAGATTAATGCCCGCTAAAAGAAAAATGTAAATTCGGTTTACCAGAACCATCTGACAAACACGCTGTGTTCCTGGCTGCTGGCTATTTTCAGTTTTGCTGATAAATGCTTCTCTCTCCCTTTACATGACACTCAAAGCGAGTGCCTCAAACACAACTTCTGGTGCAATAAATACCTTTCTGCCTCGCTTGAGGGAGGTGTTTGTTCCCCTCTGCTCAGCACTGGTCAAACCCAAAGGAGTGCCCAGGGCAGGGGTCCCCAGTGTATGAGTACTGGGCATACTGGAGGGAGGCTGGCAAAGGGCCATGAAAATGATGAAAAGGCTGGAGCATCTCTTCTGTGGGGAAAGGCTGAGGATGGTGGAGCTGTTTGGCCTGGAGAAGAGAAGGCTCAAGGGGATCTGCTCGATGGATGGGAGGGTGCAGAGAAGCTGGAGTTGGACTCTTCTTGGTGGCTCGCTGTGAAAAGACGGGAGGGATGGGCACAGATTGACATGCAGAGAGTCACTCTAAAACATAAGAAAGAAACTGACCGTGAGGGTGATCAAACAGTGGGACAGGTTGGCCAGAGAGCTGGAAATCCTGGAAATACTCAAAACCTCTGGGAAGGGAGGAAAGGGGTAGAACAGGGAGGAGAACGCAGAGAAAGAGGAGTTTCGGCACTGATGGCAAAGCTGCCCACTCCACCTGCCTGGGAGCGTGTCCCCGTGGGCTCTTGCACCCCCTCATGAGCAGGGGTTAGTCTTCAAGCCTTGGAGCTGGGCACTCCCCAGTCCGTGCCCCGAGGTGAACCAAGTGCAGACCTCCAAACGTGTCAGCCCCGAGCTGCTCTGACCCCGCGGGGCTCCCTGCTGCGCTGGGAGAAGCGGTTGCATTCCTAATGCCCGCTCTCCGCCTAGCGACACTTGCTGCAGCCAGCCTCTGTCTTTCCCTGAGCAGTTTGCCCTTAGGTTAGGATGCCTCAGACAATTTAGAGCTTGGTGTTATCTTTAAACAAACTATGTATAATTTCATTGCGAAGAAAGCAACTTACATAAACGGAGAAAATGAGAAAAGATGCCAGCGGTCTTATCTAACATTGGTATCAAATTTACAAGGTAGACACGATTTGTGCTCTCAATAGTGCTTGATCTTACCGAGTTGAAGTAGTAATGATGAATATTTCTCTTTGGCAATGTGATATTGATGGGGGGATTTACTTGCCATGGCTGTGTTCTCATAAAAGCTCAGGAGAGCTCCAGGTGTTCTCTGTTTAATATTGCATTGATAGCCTGATGGCTTCTTGCTGACAAAACTTCCACAGTTCTTAATATCAGCCTGTCTGCATTCATCAGCTGCAAAGGTTTTCCCTCCTGTCGGATACTGGAATAGCATTAGACAGAAAATGGAGAAAGCGTTGGAAGGCAATATGATCATTTTTTAATCTAACCCCCATGTGCTGGGGAGTTCGTTGTGCTGTGATGTGTGGAAGTGGTGATGCAAAATGGAGAAATACTAGATGTCATTTTAGTGAAGCATGTAGAAATGTATTTTTCAATATTCTGCTTGTGTCCGGCTGCAGTACTTAAAAAAAAAAAAAAAAAAAAAAAAAAGAAGAAGAAGCATGTTCACAGCCAGTGCACCAGTTCTGTGCAGGACCTATACAGAGCCTATAGGGAATATGATTTAGGAACATGGAGTGATGTTTGGAAGGAGCTGCAAAGTCCCATTCAGTAACCCATATCCATGCCCTGCTATGGCATCCCTTAAAAGTTATTGTCTCCAAGAGGAATTCTAGCTGCTACGTAATAGATTACTGCAAGGAGGAAACAGATAGTCTGGTATACAGTAGAGCAGCAAACCCTACTTGATCATTTATGAGGGATCTTCTCATTATTCCTTTTCCATCCAAGACCATGGAGACCGATGTTCCTGGTGGTCTGCAGAGTAGTGCTTCTGCTTCAGTTTTAAGTGGGGAAAAAGGTTGGGCATCTGACTTGTAACCACGCTCTTCTATGGCATAAATGTTAACACCACACACGAGGATTATCGAACTGGCAGGTGCCATGCAGCTTGCAACAGGCTAGCTGATGGATCTCGCCACTTACTTGTTAATGGAAACTTTATCAGTTTGTCGTGGTGGTTCCTAGTAGCATGCCTTTGAGACAGGTTTTGAGCCCAGTTGTGTTCTACATTTTGTCAGCCATCGGAAAGAAATTATAAAATCATTACTTGAAAGCTTTATCACCACTTTAGGATTTCTCTAAACATTCAAGGTGGTAACGGGCTTAAACCAGATTACTCCTAGATGTGAACAATTATAACTGTAAATGAACTATTATCTTTGCGCTCTCCTGATGCTGTTTTGGCACCGATGCACGGCACGGTGACAGGGAGGGCATGAGGGTCAAGTGCAATGCAAGGAGAATCCTGTTACCTGGCTCGCTGCTTCACAATGCACCTGACCTCCTGGGATCATCCCTTGTGAAGCACCCCCTTCCCATAGCATCAGAGCAAGATGGGCTGCTGGCAGCGAGGGGGACGTGGAGAGGAAAGGCACCCACAGAATGCAGCATGCTCTACAGGCTGAACTGTTCCCCTTGGGGAGGTGAAAGGTGAGGAATTCACCTCCTTCCTGCCTTCCAGAGAGATCCGCGGTGTTTCTGTCACACAGGAGATCAGAGGGCACTCAGCAGGAGCCTGAAGAGCCTTGTTTCGGGAGGCTGGTGATTTATGAGCCTTTTAAATGAAATGTTTGTATCTGGTAGTGTTGGAAACAGGTAGCCAGTAATTCAGACGCTTACACGCCCACACGCTCAGCATCTCCCTGGCCTCTGGGAAAACAGCTGCTTGCTTTTTCCAGCGTTACAAACTGTGCAACTTCAATGTCTCCCCCACCATGAAAAGCAAGGAAAAACATGACACGTGAACACCCAGCACAATAGAAAGAACCAAAATAACCCACGTACATGTTCAGAAAGCTTGGCAAAATCATCCAATTAATTTTTTTGCCATGACTTCCACTGGAAATTGAGGTAGGGGCTTAGCTTTGCGATGAAATAGCTTTCTGGTTTGGGTAAGGTTTGCTTGCAGCACTTTAATTGGATTTAAAAAATATAACCATTTCCCACTGCTGCAGAAAGAGAACCCGTGGGTGTGGGTTTTTTTAATAATTATGCCTGTTTTAAAATGAATGTTATACATGATCTATGCATCGTTCTGGTGCCCTTGGAAGCATCACGGATTGCTCTAAGCAGAGCTTTCTGAAATGCATGTTTTTCCTGAGATCTTTCTTGTTTGCAGTTCTTTTCAGACACAGCATTAATTAGACATGGAAAAAGTACAAGAAAACAGGAAACTCAGGGTTCCCAGAGCCTCTTGCCCCTGCTGTGTCCTCTCCCTTGCCCGTGATCAGCTGCATTTATTCCAAGCAGCTTTATTTATGTTGGGTTAAGAACAGGGAGCACTGGGCTGTACATGCCAGGCAAGCGATGCCATGAGTGCCACCCATGAAGTATTTACATTAAGGCCTAACATATGAAGTTTTCTTCATGGGAACAGTTAAGCAGAATAGAAACACCTTCAGCGCATCCCTCTGAATATTTTGTGATCTCTGTTGCTCCGCTTTGTATTTGAAAGTGTTTCGAAGTTGAGACGCTGATAAAAAGAAAGCTTCATAAAACAATGCCAACAAAAATAAGTGAAATCCTTTTATCTGATCCCTAGCTGGTCCCCTGAGGTTCATGAAACATGGGGTAGGGGGACTGCAAGGTCACCCGCAAAGAGTAAGCTGAAAAGGCTTTTTTTATATCTGCATGACAAGTTAACTGGAGCATGCTGCAGAATGTTTATGGCAAGATTTCGGCCTTACAATGGATTAAAAGATTTTAAAATCCATTTGCAAAATATCTTGAACTTCAATGTTGTTGTGTACTCAAAATAGCATTAGTCTTTTAATGTTTGATGCACTGGGATCCTTGAGGGGAATCAAAGGATTTTCAAATGGCAGGAGAAGGGGAGGACGACTCTGGGCATTAAGAGGGGCCTTTTTTAAATCTGTGAAACGGGAACACCTGCTCACTGCCAAGCAGAAATACCAGCGCAAGCCCAAAAAGCATCGGTTCAGAGTGAAAGTGTGAAGAGGATCTGGGAGCTGTTACGCTCAGATCGAGCATCGGAGCTGCTGCTCAGCCTGCGTAATGCATCCTGCCTGACGCAGGCTCGGCTGTGGGCTGCAGTCAGGGCCTTCTTCGCTGCAAATCCCCCATCCCTGTTCTACTGCTGCTGCCAGCTTTGTTCCTACCTCAGCTGAAACTCTCAGCAGCTTCATTTTGTCCCAGGGAGCTGCTTTGTAGAGGAGAGGTTGATGCTCTGCAGCAGGAGCCAAAGTTTTCACACTCTATAAAAAAGATGCCGTTGCATGCCCAAGCGGGTGATCTTTTCCAGGAGGATATTTGCTGCATTTACAAGAGCTCTCCCTATTGCTGTGTTTTCAATTATGCGATTTCCTTGTGTACGAAGTACCTTCACGTAGGTGCCCGTTTTCTTGTGCTTTATTGTCACCCTTTCAGAGGACATCCTTTACTGTCTGTGGTAGTGGGGGAGCTCGGAAGCATCACGGTGCATTTCCAGGGTGAGTATGGATGTGGCTGAGTAGGGTATGGACATAAAGGAGAAGAAATACGCAGTCTTGCTCTATCTTTAGCAGGCCTGGTGTGACTTTGGAAAGCCTCATTCTTAATCCACCCCTAAAGTGATATTCAGAATTATTTTTACGCATTACTCAGAAATATTATCAGCATTGGTTCCGTGCACAAAATGTACAGCCACCTGGAAAATAAGCAGTTAGTAAGAGTACATCGGCAGCTTTCAAAGGATTCCTGCCATCTGTAGGTCTTCCGACAGCAGCTTGGGGGTGCTGGGATGTAGAGATGCCAGGTGTTGTGACCTGGACCTTCTCCTGGTGCTCCAGAGCAGGCCGAGTTTTGCTGTCACTTCTTGATGGTCTTTCTCTCTCTCATGGGCAGTGGTAGAGCAGAGAAATGCCTGCCAATATGAAGCCATACGTCTTGGCGTGTGACTAATCACCTTTTAATTGCCTCAAGGAAGAAATCCATTAGTCTTCCCTTTACGTGAGAGTCATAGTAAAATTTTGCTAAGCATGAGCAAGTTGAAATCCAAATAACGCAGCCTCTGCTGCTGTTTTCAGTTTACATCACTGTCCAGCTGGAGCATTAATTTCCAATCCAACAAAATTGAACTGTCTGAACTCTCTCCTTACCCACTCCAGGCAGATGCTGAAGAAAGCTCTGCCGACACAGGGAATGGCAGCACAATGACACATTAATGGTCAAAGAAATTTATCGTGCCTGAGCAAATTTCAGTTCTTCCTCTCCTTAGAAGTACAACCAATAGGACCTCGAAGGTTTGGACCCTTTTGGCAGTGATGTCCCTTAGCTTTCCTGAATCTCACCATTGCAGAACGGGGGCAGAACGGGGCAGAAACTGGCCTGGTTTGAGAGCACAGCAATGTATTGGTGGCGATTGCAAGGGATCCCTGCAGTGCGAATTAGAAGACAGAAAAGAGGGTTAATGATCCAGCTGAAATGCATATAAAGCCAGAAAGAGGTGATTTGGAATCTTGTTCAACAAGTGGCTTGATTTTCCTTTGTTCAAATGATTGCTTAATTTCAGGTAGAACAGTCAAAATAAGTATTATTTCATACCATACAATCAGGGCATAAAATGCGCTACTCTTTAGTAAGCTTGTAATCTTTCACTGCATAAATAGAAATAACATTGTCTTTGAAATATTAATTTATTTGAGGTTGGGTTGTCTTTTTACATGTTTAGATTCTTTTTTCAGTTTTAGATTCTGAGACTTGCAAAGTGCTAGAGCATTAGCCTCTTGCTTGGCTGCTTGGACTGGGGTGACACACAGTCTCCTTCCATTCAGAGAGGACCAGTTTTCTGGACAAGGAATGCTATTGTCAAACGTTTAAGTGTAAAATGAGACACCAAAAAAGGTGACAATATTTTAAATTTTGTCTGTAGAAAAGAATCAGTGCTGTAAGTAGGAAGCTTGTGTTAACACAGGCAGTTGTTTAACCCTGTGCAAATTTTCCTGTTTGCTCCATTATTTATTTCTAAGGTTATTTTGTAGAAACAAATCCCTTAGCACTCACCTGTTTGCTGTGTTCATATAAGGAATATGCATCTTTAAAACTGCAGATTAACACTATGTTAAAATTCATTATTACATGCAGGGAAATGATACAGATACACACATTTATAACAGAGTGTAACTGTTCAGATTTCAGGACATAGTCCCAGTTTCGCATCCAACCTGCAATGTGAAACACTTCTCTGGTCACAGTTCTTTCTTGCTTATGGGACCAGTAAATGAATTCTCATTTGCAAGTTAGATAAATCCTTTGAATGTATTATTGATGCAAACAAATGAGGATTCGGGCTCCAGACAATACCTAATGAAGCTGATTCGACACAGGCTGTTCCCACTGAAGGGTGCCAGGTTCCACTGCAGAAAGATTGATGCCTGTTTCATCCTGTAATTATCCTGTGGCTTAAGCTCTCTTCGTACATTACTTGCCTAGGCACAAAACTAAGGGCACCACAATAAGTAATTAATTCCTGAGGATCCACTGACAGCTATTAAAAAAAAAAATCATGCTCAAGTGATACTTTGTGACTGTATCTGCACTTAGATCTCAATGTAGACTTAGGGTGTTGACCCTCTGAATTGTTTTTCCTAGTAAATATTGTTTATCAGAAGATCTTTCAGAATAAGGGTGTACTGTTACCTTTTCTGAATTTGATTGCTTTTTTCAGCTGTGTATTCCAGCTGGTGCTAATAAACTTAGTTAAAAAAACTTAATTTAAAGATGTGACTTATAAATAAGGTGTGAAATAAATACCAGCTCAAAGGCTGCAGCACTATGCAGTGAAAATCACCTTTAACCTGTTGAAGAACTGAACATTTTGTTTCCCTGACAAGAGAATTACCTGAGAGCAAAAGGTTACTCTTCTTTTATACCTTTAAGGAAGGCATTTCCAGTGCCAGGACTTCATCCAGAAAACAAATAAGATGCTTTATGGTATAGGGTATGGCAAATCTGCTATATATGCTTCAAAAGTACATCCACAGGATATAAGAGCCAATAATTTCTACATTGAAAATGAATGTTTGTGATATTATAAAATGGATTCAGTCCAAGATAATAGGATCCTGTTTTATCTCCAGGCATTTCTGATCTTGGATCAGTTCTCCAGACTGCATATTTATGCATGCTACATCTGCAAGCATCTTGCAGAAAGCAGAGCACAACACACATACATACGTCAACATTGCGAGCAGGGGCTCCAGCTTCAGGTCATGGTTCTCACCCTCATCATGGGTTTGTAATGTCACTTTGAACATGTTACTGAGTCTCACTGTCTCTCAGATCTCTAGCTGCAAAAGAATGTAGTCTTTCCCTACATTAGGTAGACACAGGTCTTCAAAGTCTGTGGTGGCATAGGCATAGCAGCACCATATTTGAGAGATGTATATGCGTGGTCAGTACAGAGAGCCCGAGAGCCTGGTGGTACTGCAAAGTTTTATTTCAACTGATTGGAGACAGCTGCAATACTCTGGAGATCTTCTAAAACATGTAGCCAGAAAGTTACCCTAACATCTTTCAGAATACCTGTGTCCTCCATAAGAGAGCAAGGAAGATTCCAGTGGGTAACCTAATTTAGAAACCAGCCTCCATGCCTGTCAGAGCAGACTAACATCCTCTCTAAAATGTTGAGGAAAAAGTTGTACGTGTACTTGAATGACTTTCCACTTTTTAACTACTATTTTTCAGCACCATGTTTCATGTCTATCAGAGAGTTGACATCCCAAATACTATCCCTCGGTGGGCCACAACAGTGCTCCTTCTAATTACACTCTGTGCTGCATGAGAGTTTGTTAACCATAAAAAGACATCAATTTTACAGGGCAGGGAGGGATGGCATCGGGCTAATGAGAGCCCAAACTCAGCTTCATTCACTGTCTTGTCCCTTGCAAAATATTCCAGGTCATTTTGGTTGTTCCTGTGTTCCTGTGTGTGAGGTTACACTGCCAGAAGTGGTATATTTTAGAAAATGGGCATTTACTGAGTAACTGCAGGGAGTCACATCTCTCTGGACCTGTCAGCAGAAAGGTGTCTCCATGGAAATACACGCAGCGTCAGAGTTCAGGGAGCTATTGGGATGACCTATAGAAATGTCACCAGGGAAGACGAGTTAAGTGGCACTGAGCTGGACTCTTGTTTCCTGGGAACGAGTGAAAAAAGACTCTGAAGTTTGCTTTGAACACCTTATTTGAAAAGTGGCAGCTGGAGTTTTCCTGTTTCTCAGCTTTAATTCTCACTGGCAGCAACTCGAATTCATAGATGTAATTGCTGGTTCTGTCTTCTGTGCAGGTGGCAACCAACTGGCCAGTTGGTGATGAATAATGCATCGGGTTAAAGGCTTCACTGGGATAGTTATGTGGTCAAAGAGGTCACAAAAACTATTGTTGAGGCCTAAGCACAGAATGGAGCTGTTGCAACTTGATTAATTGACTAAATTAGAGAGGCTTTGACCTATCTCTCAGAAGTTTAATGAATTAGTTGATTAGTTACGGAAAGTTGTTTCACCACAGAAAAGCTGAGAAAGTCAGTGGTCTCTGGAAAATGACCTCCACTGGAAACTGCCAGCATGATGCTTTGGGCAAACTGTTTTTCTCACTCTTGCGCAGTGAAATGTGATTTCCAGACCCTGTGCAAAGGATGTGAGGAATCAGCATATTACAAGTCTGCGATGCATGTGACCTTCTGTTGTTTTTCAGCATCCCAACAGTAGTGAGACTAGTTTACTTATTCATGCCTTGTGCATTCCTATTTCCAGCCTTCTTCCTTTTTTTTTTTATTTGCTGTGTTGATGTGTTTGAAGAAGTTGCCACCCTCCCCCCTGTTTTGCACAACTCTGTGCTACAAATCATTTTTGACCATGAATTAAAGTGTGATTATATCTCCAAGAAAAAGCTTTTTCCATACATCCATAGGAGCCTACTCTTAAAAGAAAAATGTCATATTTTTCATAATTGCTGTTGGGCAGGAATTTCCGAGTTGGGATTGATAGAAAGTTGGTGTAATGGCCCTCAAACCTGATTTGATCAAAGAAGCTAATTTTCTTAATGGAAAATAGAACAGCAATTGAAAGCACGTTAGACAAATTAAGAAACTGCAATCTGTTGTGCATGAAACAGAAATCCCAGTTTGCTATGAGTTGTCAGAAATTATTTTTGATTGCACAAAAAGTACAGATATTATTCATTTGTAATTTATAATTTGTGATATATTTAGACCTCTGTTATGCATAAGGAAAATAAGAGTGGGAACAGATCTGGTAAATATTCATTCAAGATGCAGTTATAGTTTTCATTCAGAAATATCCTGTAACACTCTGTCTGTCTAGGCTTAAAAGCTTGGTACCAATATGCACCACAGAATGATGCTGCAAATCTGCTTTTAGTTTGGCATACTGTAGTGTAGTGGTAACAGTTTGAGGTTAATCATGCTTATGATATAACAGTTTTATGTGGAGATAGTAAAGTGCAATAGTGTGAGTTTGGGCTTCTGCCTATGTTCATAATTTTTGGAAAAAAAGCATAGATAAAATTCAGTGCAGAACGTCTGCTAGAAATTCAAGGCAGGTTACTTTTATGAGATTTGAGTGCAGAGGCCCGTTATGGAGGTGCAGCAGCAGGCCTGCAAGGAGAACCTGAGAGACAGGCCTAAAGTTGCTTTTCATCCCTGTTTCGGCCTGCTGGCTCTGTACCAGAATTGCAAGGGTTTCTCTTAACTGGATTGTTCCTGTGAAGAGACAGAGATGACACAGTGACACCGTGTGCTCCTCAGAGCATGGGATTTGAGAAGCTTGCTTTGCCTGGTCTCCTTTCTGATTGATTTCAGACTGTTTCTGGGATGTGTTGGGCCCCTTTGTGTCGCTGCCAAGGTCTCAGGGAGGCTTTGGTAGGCCCGAGCACAGTAAATTTTTTCCTGTTCCCTTTGAGACACCAAGATATAGTTTATAATCAGGTGTTGAAGAAAAAAGGGCTGCTGGTATTAGCATTTTGGAGCTTGCTAATTACAAGTAGTTGCACTTTTAAAATGAGTTTCCATTTACATTTTTGCTAAAAGGCAGCTGTGAAAAAGCCCATGGACTAAACTATCTCCTTAGGGGGTAAAGCAACCTCCAGTATATTCTAATGGATTCTTGTCAAATTACTGACCAGAATAAATCCAAGCACTCTTGGAGGCTGAATGTTTCTTATTAAACTCTCCAATAAGGAACAAGATTGATTTGGAAATGTCACTTGTGATTTTAAAGCTTAAAAGTGAGAACGTCAGGATATAATTAGTGACCTCTGGTTTTTCTTTTATTTATTCTTTGTTGTCTGGGTGATAATGTGATACCTCTGAGTGACTTTCCCAGCCAGTCCAAACTGGTGGCTAACAAAGCAGGATCTGCAATCTGTTAGCTCCCAGTTGTCAGGAAAACCAAGCAGCTTAGAATGATAGCAGTGTGGGGGACACACTTCACATTCTCTTTTTCTGCGTTGTCCTTCCCTTCCCTTCCCTTCCCTTCCCTTCCCTTCCCTTCCCTTCCCTTCCCTTCCCTTCCCTTCCCTTCCCTTCCCTTCCCTTCCCTTCCCTTCCCTTCCCTTCCCTTCCCTTCCCTTCCCTTCCCTTCCCTTCCCTTCCCTTCCCTTCCCTTCCCTTCCCTTCCCTTCCCTTCCCTTCCCTTCCCTTCCCTTTTTTTTGTTGTTGTTTTGTTTTTTTCCTCCAGAAGAGATACAAGGCATAGAGAAATAATGAATTGCAGTAACTCCCTACTGAGTCACAAAGATGAGTTCAGCCCTCACTGCATCTTGATGTTAGACTGCAGTTCCCTTCCTGTAAGGAGACTCATTAAAATGTATTTAGGGACACTTGTTTCGCACAAACTTGCACAGGCAGCATTAACTCTATCCTTGCTGAGAGGCTGAAACTCTAAAACCAGGCAGAAGAGATCATGCCTTTATTTACACTGGCAACTCCCAAATTTTACATCGATCTAACCCACTGGCTCTCTCCCCAGGAGATAAAATACCTGTTGAGAAAGCCACATCTTTTATTTTCTCTTGTATTGCAGATTGTTCAATTCAAGATTAGCCACTTACTGCTATATGATGAAATCAGTCTTCTTTTGCACAAGGAAAGGCAGCAAAAATTTTAAAGTAATTTTAGCAGCTGAAGTCAAGACCTGCTAATGAGAAGAATCTTACCATTTCCTCAGTTGTTAGTTCAATTGTATTCTGTCTTAATGTCAGAAAAAAGACAAGGTCCTACAACACAGATGCGGTGCATTATGTGCTTTACAGATAACTTCAGCGTACCCAGCTGTAAGTGCTCCTGGGACAGCTTAAATACATGTATAGCATCTATAATGTAGGAATTTCCTTAAAGGGGAGAGGCAAAGAAAATGTGTCAGGATTTTAATTTGAACTGTGCTGAAGGACTTTGCTGGTACTGTGGAGGGCAGGAGGGGATACCTGAGTGTAATGCCTAGCACTGCTCAGTGTTAACTTTTAATGGAGTGAAAAGCATCTGTGCTGGGCAACCCATCAGTGTCAAGGAAAAGAGTAGAAACCAAGTCCAGAGCAACTGGCCCCAGGTTTCCTATACTTCACTTCAGTGATTTCACTTAAACTTTCATTTCCATTATGATACGGTGAAGATATGTGAATCCTGTGCTAAGTTTTCATGGTAGCAGAGGGCATGGAAGTAATGAAAGCTGTGCCAGAAATGGGAGGTAGAAATTTCATGGTTTTGCCAGCAGACAATTCTTGCAGTTGTGCTGCTGCTGCCAGAGCAAACAAGTCCCTTTTCCAGCCAAGTGGCTTCACTCATTCTGCAGCTGTCTGCACGCTCCAGAAGAAATGCAATATTGGACAGGAAGAATTATCAGCTGATACCAGACCTTCAGCAGGTGGGCAAATTCGTTGGGCTACCTTCTGTCACCTTTCCTCCATGCTCCCAGAGACATAGGGCAGAAACCCCACTTCATCCCAGGTGTCAGCAGAAAGCCAGCCTGTTTACTACACGTGCTTTTTCCTGGGTGAACTTGTGCTGACAAACAACAGTGTCAGCTGCAGCGAGGCTGATAAAAGGCGTGATGGAGGGGAGGCAGCCCTCGGGCTGAGCGCTGCGGGTGCAACAGCGGCTGGGGTGCTGGGGAGTGTGGCATCCACGCCAGCTGCAGACCTTGGATGTCAGCCCTTCAGGGAGCATGCATCTTCCAGTGCATCGCCAAATTCGTGTGATTCCTAGAAACCACGTGTCAGTCTGACTTGGGGGGAACAGCTTTGAGACAAGCAAGAATGACTGCAAGCAACAGGGAGAGAATGTTGATGCTCCTCTGATGAGAGAACTGCAGCATATGGATAGTGTGAGGCTCGTGGCACCTGCAGGGAGCAGACAGCAGTACTAATGCCTTTTACGTCTGCCGAGGCAATTGCTGGAAAAATCTTTCCGTGAGTCCTTGCTTGTTGGCACGGCAAGGAAGATTCTCGGAGCAGGAGGGCGTGTGAGGAGCTGCTGTGCCTGGCAGCACGCCCGACCCCTGTGCCTGCTGGTGGTCAGAAGTGCTGTGCCTTGTCTGTGCTTCACCCTCAGCTGGTGTCAGCTCTCCAGCACTGAGGACAGGCTAACCCTGTGAGACAGCAGGCGTGAGGAGGGCCATTTCTGCTGCACTGAGGTCCTCGCCCTTCAGCAGCCACATCCACCTGTCAGGTGAAGGAAAAGGAGCAGCAATCCTTGAAAAAAAATCCTTGAAAGCCTTGGTCTGCCTCTACTCCTGACCATTGGTACTGGCAAAGCTGGGCTTCGCTATAGTCACCCCAGCCCTACATCCCACCTCCGCTCCAGTGCCACACAAAAGAGACCAGAACTCATCCTCCACAGTAACCCAGTGCTTTTCTGCTGTGGCCAAGCTGAAAATTGCACATTTCAGTCTTCAGGCCAGGGTATTACATGCCAGGCTTCCAGTTCTGGTATGGCAGGTCCTTGCATCCCACCCACGTCATGGCACCTCAGCCTGCATTTTTTAAATTTTTTGTTTAAATGCTCTGAGAGCGTCCTTGCAGAGCCCTTCACCTGACACTGCTTTTCTGGTGCTGCTCTGGTGACACAATGAGCCCTTGTCAAGGACTAAATGACTTCACCGAAGGAATGACCTGACCCAGTGCTTCGCATGTGATCAGTGGTGAGCGATGCTGCCTGGGAAGGAGCAGAAGGAGTCCACAGATGCCTAACAGAGCTGATTTTTCCTGATGTTGTCCCTCCTCTCCTTGCAAGCTGCAGCCTCTTTCTCTACAATGGCTGAGAACTAAGCAGTTGTTTGTAGACAACGGATGGGAAACAAAATTATTGCAATGCTCTCCATACTAAATAATACAGGTTGAAATGATTACCAGGGAGAAGTACCTTCAGTTCACCTGGATTACCAGGCTATGTTCCAGATACTGATATGTGCCTTCATTTTAGTGTCCTTGCAGCTACCATGTTATCCGGGAGCAGACTGCAGAGATAATGCTTAGGCAGAGGACTGGGTCTGTCTCCTGCAGTTCACTCATTAAGTCAAATCAGAAATTTTTCACTGGTGTTGTGAAGCTGGATGTCACCCAGCCCTATGCAACAGCATCTTGCTACCTGACTTTGCATCTACTCTCAGCCACAAGTTTTCCACTTTCAGCTTCAGCCAGGAGGGGCAAATGAGAAATGCCGAGTGCCGTGCAGTGCTGAGCTGGTGAGGCAGAGGGTGAGCTGTGGCCTCACACACACCGTAGCAGACATCCCCTGCAGCTTGCCTGCTGCCCTGTTTATTCCTGTATTCCTGTGTTCGTTACCAACTTCCCTGTAACTGCAGAAGAAGTGAACTCCTAGTGCTCGCATTCTCGTTTTCTGCTGGCTTAGCCATTTTAAAGAAAAGAAATCTACATTGTCAACTGTTACTCAGCATATTGTATGGTATTTTGCCCTGGATTGAGTGCGTAAAGTTACTAAACTGTTTAATTCAGCACTTTCTCTGCGTAGTTTGAAGGCATAACTCAATTTGATTTCAGCTTTTTTAGCAGCAGTGTGGAAAAGGGGTCACAATTTGGGAAACTTAATCTTTGATTGCTACCCACAAAACCCCGTGCTGCATTGTAAGTGTCCCTCTAACGGATGAGCTCAGTCTCTGCTTGGAGTGCTGTGCTGTGGGGAAGTTGCAACCTTGCATTTTTCCAGCTCTTTTCGTGATCGCTGCAAGAAAGGCTGCCCTTCAGTTTCACATTCCCCACCGGCCCTTCCTTGTTGGTGAGAATGAGATCCAACGTATCGCCTCTCCTCGCCGGTTCCTCCACCCTTTGGAGAAGGAAATCCTCACCAGTGGCTTTGCTGCTTTGCTTTGGGGAACCCACCCCTGCCCATGAAGATCTGGGAAAGGAAATGTGCCAGGGATGCTCTGCTCTGTGATGAGGGTGCACGGTAACCACCAGTCTCCTCCAGGAATGGTGGCCAGGGGGACAAACGCTCTTTGGGAAGGATCTTTGCAGGGCATTTCCCCTGCCCTGCCAGAGACTCTGCCAGAGGCTCCTCTCACTCACTCACATCTTAACATTTGAAGAGTGAGTGTGACACGGTCCCTGTTAAACTTTAATGAGGCTTGGTATTATTGAGGGCCCTTTAGTGTCAGTTCTGCATTTGTCAGCAAGTCGAGGTGGCAGCTGGTGGCGTGGGGGCAGCCCGTGCTCCCCCGGCAGCCTGGGCTGACACGAGGCCAATTTCTGCAGGAGCTTACACAGGGAGCGTGACTCGGGCAAGGTGGGGAGCAGAGAGGCTGTTCGTTTTCTCTCCGGCAGCTGCTGGAGCAGGGGATCCCTTTTATTTGTTATTTGCATACTTTAGCCATTGGAATTGAATTTGTGCCCATTAAAACTAAATTAGCGTTGCCTGGAATTTTAAATAGGCTCTGGCAGAGCAGCCCATTAACTCTATCAGAGCAGTTGCTGCAGATCCCCCGTCTCTGATTCAGGTACACAGTTCACACTGGAAGCTGCTGCACAATGTTATTTGCACGTTCTTGGGGATGACTGGAGTGCTGATATCAGAGATAATGTGCAATGGTTTTGAAAGCCATCAACGTGTCTCAGAGCTAGATTTAATTGCATAAAAGTTATGGTGCAAAAGTGTAACCAAATTAGTTTACAATTCCTTGGTTTTAATACCATCATATCTTTCACGTTTCCCATTTCCTCTTTTTACATCTTCATTTCTGGCCTTGGCTCCTTCATTCTGATCACCTCTCATTTCTGCTGAGCTAAAAGGCAAAATAAAGCAGCCATGACCTACGTTAAAGGCATATACCAAATGTGTGATGTTGAAAACAGGAGTTTGTAGGATTTTCTCCTAGAAGTTAGAAAATACCTTGTTGTGTTAGTTTTTACTTTGGATTCATTACAAGACATTAAGTCTAGATTTAATGGGGGGGGGAGGGGGAGGGCAGCTTAACGATAGAAGCATCTCATTATCTGTTCAGTACTTCCACATCTTTTTTGAGTGGAGTGTTGTGGCAGGTCGTGCTGGCCATGTTCAAGCATGCACACACAGTTTCCCTCAAAACTTAAAAAAAAAATAAAAATAAAAAAATAAATCAATGTGTAGGGGTTCATTTCTGTCTCAAAATTTGAAGACCAACTTGCCACACAAAAATGTCAGTCTAATATGTAACCGTATTTTGTGCAACAGGCCACAAAAAGGTTGTATCCATTGGTAGTTCTCGGTTACAAAACTATTTGCATCTTCTTTAGGAAAACTGATTGTCGTGTCTGACCTCCCTTCATCCTGTTCACCGTGTCACGGTCAGCCCCGCGCTTCCCTCCCACGGGCTCCCTGCCCTGCCCTGGCCGTGGTCTGCAGTGAGCCCCCCAGCCCCAGCCTTGTCCCCGTTCCAGCCCCAGAAGTCCCGTGGCTCTTTCCTGGAAAGCATTCGGGATGTGGGTAGCATTGCCAGGTCTGGCAGTGCTCCTTGCCCAGCAGTTCTGTGAGTAAGTGGACACTAGCTGTAAGATTTGATATTAAAATCATCCCTCTTGATAGTCTTTTCTCTTTAATGAGAAAAGAGCAAGTATATCTGAACGAAACAGTGCATCTTGGTTACAAAGAATGAAATTTAATTTAAAGCTTATTCTTTGCTGGAAAAAACCCACACGTTCAACCAGCCAAAGATACAGCACTGTTTGTATGACAAAGCTTGGCTGCCTGCTCCTGGTATCAGCCAGGATCCTCAGATTCTATTGGATTATATATTGGATATTTTTCATGATTATGAAATAAGTGAATGGAGCATCACACTGGTGTTCTTCCAGTGTTACACACTTCTCAGCAGTCCCTGCTCCAGACATTTCCCAGGCATGCTTCCATCAGGCCCTTGTGTTGTCTTTATTTTGCTTGGCTGTGTGCATGTGTCTGTATACCGAAAAGAAAAAAGGAAAAGAGAGGAGAGGAGAGGAGAGGAGAGGAGAGGAGAGGAGAGGAGAGGAGAGGAGAGGAGAGGAGAGGAGAGGAGAGGAGAGGAGAGGAGAGGAGAGGAGAGGAGAGGAGAGGAGAGGAGAGGAGAGGAGAGGAGAGGAGAGAGAAGACAGAGGAACTTTTTTCATTTGAGCCCAGAGAAATGGGTCATCAGCATATACAGACAGGCATCAGTTTTTTTTTCATCCTTCGCCAAGTCTGGTCTTCTCTGTTCTTAGAATGTCCAGAAATGCTTTGTGGCTTTCCAGACTCAGGGAGCTCACACAAATGCAGGTCACTTTGTCCTCAAATATAAAATGACATGATACACATCCTTTTTTTGGTGCTGGGACTCATAAATCCTAGGGCAGGTGCAAGGCATGCTGCAAAGGCAGAGGACTGCCTGTTTATCTCCTCAAATTACAAGTCTCTGCCTTGCAGTCCTTCCTCATGTAATAATAATAAATACACTATAGACATTAGTCTACAGGCAGAATTAATTCATCTCCTTTGCTTCTGCAACTCTAAAGCCTGTGCACCCTCTCCCTGCCAGGCTGAAACAAATAATGGAGAGACTCTGTCCAGGAGTGAGCAGTACAGCAGGACGTTCTGCAGGGTCCGTGTTCCAGGTTGCTGGTGATCTGGTACAGCCCCATGCTCTGTGCATACCGGCTCCTTCCAGCCTAGCAGCTGCAGACCCGTTTCAAAGAGGGAAAAGTTGATGGTTTGGGTTTTGTTTGTACTGCATGGAACCAGCACTGCTGAAGCCTCAGCACTTCAGCCCGGGAGGGCGGGCGGTGGGGGTTAGAAGAGGAGATCTGGTGCAGGATTTGGTTCAGAGACCTGGTGCAAGGTCTGTGGCTCGCAGCTTCTCCGTGCCACGTCCCTGGTTGGGGCAGGAGCTGCCCGGCGCCCTGCTGGCAGGATGTGGTGGTTTTACTCTGCCACGTTGGGTTTCCATCAGGCAGCAGCAGGGGGAAAGGCTGGGAATCACAGCGGCGCTGTGACGCACAGCGGTGCAGAGCAGAATTCTCTAGAACTTGATGCAAAGTGGCCAACATGACTCCTGTGTAATTGCTTTGAATCCAATTAATGCTGCCTGAGTAGATGTTTGGAATTATAAAGAGGAGTACGAGCCTGAGCTTGTCACCTAAACTACGATAATACTCCTTCAAAGAAGGCGTATTTGCAAACAATATTAATTACCTAGGGAACAGTTCAATGTTTAAACTGAATTAAAGGGGAATGTTTTTTTTGTGATTTTGGATTTGATTGAGGGAGAGATTACAGTATTCTCAAACGATGAAGCATTTCTTTGTTATAAACCTAGCAGCAAGACACACAGAGTTAGTCTGCACCGACTCTCCCACCCCCAAAACCAATTTCCCAGAAAGGATATAATGCAAGCAATTACCTGGGGCCAAAAGAGCTTTCAGAAGTGTTTAGCACAGGCTCCTCTAATTAGGAAAAAAACAGGAGCGTGTAGCTAAAATTTGGCTTTATTGATAGGAATGAATGGACATTTGGCTTTAGGGTGAGTTAGAGTGCTTTTGGTTTTGATTCCTGTCAGGATGAGCTGTGGGTACCATTGTGGGGTCCTGCAAGCCACTGCCAGGATTGAAGACCCTTCTTCCACTCATAGCCATGGGGCTCACAGGTGCTTGGGCTGCCTGCAATGACAAGGGGCATAAAGGTGCCACCACAGCCCCAGACACACCAAGGCCCTTCAGCTGTGGGTCATGCTGTAGAGATCAGGTGCTGGGGGCACAGCGAGCAGAGCCTTTTGCTCCCAGACTTGCCCAGCAGCGTGCCGGCTGCCAGCACTGAGGGGGCTCTGCAGTAACTTCTGCAAATGCTCAAGGAAGGAGGCTGTCCTTTCTGCTGGCTGCCCTGCCTTAACTGTGTGGATTTGATTTCCCGTCCTGTTCCTGCTTTCCTCCTCCCCTAAATGCGTTAGCCCGTGCCCTGCTGGCCGGGAGCCCGCTGCTGACAGCGCTGCCTGGTTTCACCAATGCCCCGAGCTGCTCTAGGCCAGCTTAGAGCAGATGGAAGTGGAGGCACCCAACCAATTTCCCACTGAACAGGGCTATTTTAGGAGGTGATTGCCCCTTGTGCTGATCCATGCCCACCAAGCCAAGTCTCGGGGTTACCACAGTAGCTGGGTTAGCTCTGGCTGGCCTGTAGCTGAGCTGTTTTTGGGTTATGTTTGTATTTCTGGGATTGCTCGGTCTTGATACTACAGACGTGCTCTGTGTCTCAGTTTGGTGCAGAGCAGGTTAACAACACCCTGCAGCAGTGACCACAAGCGTTACAGGTAACAAACCTTGTGAGTCAGTGATTTTATTTTTTTCCTTTTCTAACCTCAGTATAAAGTAGTCATCGGTTTGTCCAAAATTGCCACATCCTAATCCAGCATTACCAAGCAGATGTCACCTTCAGCTAAGGTCTGCTTATTAGAGAGGAGACCTGGAGCTACTCTCAGGCTGCAGTTTTACAGGCATCCCCACACCTGAATGGATTTAGAGCATTCAGGAGCTCTAATTGCTTTAATATAGAGCACAGCCGTGGGAGTGCTGCATAAACCCTGACCTTGTCTACTACACAGGCAGCCTTAGCAAATGTAATGTCCTTTTGGCCAGCCAGCGTGTGGTCTTGGAGTCTCTGTATTGAAGCTGAGATGAGGGACTTTTCCTGCGAGCCACAGAAACGTGGTATTTCCTTAACTGCAATATCTAGTTCTCATGCAAACGGCATTTGAAAATACCTCTAAGAAGCTGTTTGCTGCTTTGTTCAGCTGTGAGCTGATGATGTGACTGAAAAGGACTTTGGGAAATTTAACATGGAAATAACATCTTCATTTGACCCTTGAGTTGCTGCTGTCACCAGAAGGTAAATTTTATTTTAATTCTACTGTGGTAAAAAAAAGCCAGCAACTTGGGTAGCATTTCTAGCTGTGTGTGAGGAGCCTGCAATAATGTTCCTTGAATTGCTAAGCAACTGTGGCCCATTTGCTCCCATGGAGCAAATTGAAACATTGATTTATCTATTTGTTTTGCAACTAACACTAGGGCTTCATTACTCCATTCCCTGGGGATATACTCCCACATGCTCAGACTGGAAATTAACTCTTCTTACCAAAAAACATGCATGACTTTCTTCTTAACTTTGAAGACAAATCCCGAGGCTTAATGCTTTTGCTAGATGTGTCTGCACGTGGCCGTGGGCTGTTCTGGGAGGAGAACATGGAGTCTCTCTACATTGGGCTGATAGGTGGTGGGATTGCAGGTCTGAGCCAGAATGTCGTTTGAGCTCCATATGCCATCTATGGGTCTGTGATGTATGCTGCTCGTAACTGTACCACAGCTAGTTATTGGGAGAAACAGCTGCAAGCAGAAAGGCAAATTCAGTAGCAATAGAGACAGAAACTTAAAATGTCTCTCAAATGCGAGTGACAAAGTGTACCCCCAAACTAGCATACAGCCGGGGACAAGAGGAATTCAGGTGTTAAAGGACAGCAGAAAACTGTTCAAGTAGTATTAGAATTTGGGTACAGTTGGCACATATGAATGTACAAATTTCCATGCTATGTAGGCAAAACACTTAGTCTCCAAAAACCACGTAAACCACTAAATGGTTCCTGGCACTTTGTTTGTAAGCTTCAAGGTTCGAGAGGGCAGGACCCTGTAATATGAGACTGAGGGTGTCCCATCCATGTATTTCTTGACTGAGGCATCCAGCAACACCTGCAAAGAGTTACAGGTCACAATTTTTCTGTATTCAATAGACATTTACTCAGACTCGTTTAAGTAAAGTTAGGGCTGTTTTCATAAGCTTACTGACAGTTACGTTATCATAAGAGAACCTTCTGGCAAAAACGTTGTATTCTTAGGAGGACACCACACATTCAGCTGGCAATCCTAGGGAATTTCCATATAGTGGATAAATGACTTAGCAGTGTCTGAGTACGATCTTGTACCCTGTAGGAGAGATGTGCTTGTTTCCTCCCCCCTCCTCACCTGTCAAAGTACTGCAAAGTAACATCAGTTACTCCATAATGGAAATTAATAACGCATATTCTGTTTGATGTTATGTCCTGTTAGTACATGAGTATTACATGTGCTGCGTATCCCAGGGCAGCTGGTACAAGTTGATAAATGCTGACACATTTCTGTTTGCTCCTTTCCCATGAGGATGTTTCAGTGCTGGTGGAGATGCTCTAATCCCATTGTGCTTTGGTGACAGCATCCAGGATCTCATCTGCCCCAAAGCTGCTTCTGAGCCATGCAGTAAAGCACATGCCTCCCTGTGCAAGGTATACAGCTAGCAGTTGCAATTCTGTGTTCTCACATTCTCTTAAAAAATAAAAAAATAAAATAATAAAAAAAAGAGAAACCAGACTGTTTTTTCTGCACATCGAGTCAGTTACCTGTTTTAATTCCAGTTTAGAAACTAGGGCAAGAAATACACATCAATGCTGTATACTTTCTAAATCACCACAATCGAGTTTAAATTCTTTTTAATCTTCACTGTAAGCCTGTCCTAAAGTAGGTTAGTAGATCAGAACAGATTTGCTCTGTATTATTTATAGGTTATTTCCTTTTGGTTCTTGCTACTTGGCTGGATGCTGCTGAAGAGGACTTCATGTTCCAGCAGTCTTCCTTTGCTGTAACTTTTAAAGCATCTATTTTTGTCTGCAGGAATCCCATCTCCCTAGTTCCCTTCTCTGCTAAAGTCAGCATACTTTTAGTGCTGAAATTCTTTATTATGTGCTATGCCAAGGTCCAAGCATGAAAAAACTCAAAGTCTTTTTGTTAGCATACAAGAACAGGTAGCACTGTGGCCCCAGCTCTGCTGTCTGTGTCAGGACACGCAGCCACCCAGCACAGATATCCTCCGGCTTTTCTCCCAGGGCCAGCATGCTTCAGAGGACATTCTTCAGTGAAGGCTCTCCTCCTCTCCCAAGTGGGTGGTCTGGCCTGGATCTTGCTACAAAAGCACCACTACCCTTTGAGCCCGTTAACTGGTGAGACACCAGAAACATTTGCAGTAGATACCTTTGGCTGTGAAGAAGTTTGGATTCAGCAGGCTCCAACAACCAAACGCAGGCTGTCCTCTCAGCAGAGCGTGGCAGGAGTCTTCATAATGTTCAAGGAGCCAAGGAGTTCTCGTAGTTTCAAACCACTGCCAGGTGAAGAGACTCCACGGAGCAGGCAAATGCGATAGGCAGGGTAGGGCTGCATAATTCATCAGTCTGCATTTCTCTTTTGATGAGATTTCAAGTATAAAAGGTCTGGGAAGGGTGTGTTATTTCTTTATTGCATCTCTGAACTGAAACAATGTTAGATTTAGTGGGCACAGACTATTTAAAAAAAAAATAAATAAAAACTAACTAAATCTGCTCAAACTAGGGGAGGAGTCCTGGTCCAGCTGAACGCAGAGCAGAACGGCTACTTCGAAGCTTCTGCATTTTCCACATGAGGATTTTGGGGTTTAGTGGAATACTGCCTGCTTGAGGCTGCCTATTATGCTGAGCAAAGCTGGAGGATACAGGCTTTCAGATCTGATGGTTTTTGGTCATTAGGCAGGAAGGTACCAGCTAAGACTCAATACAAAGCCTAAATCTGGCCTACAAAAACGAATGAGTTATTTCTAAAGTGTTTTGGTGTTGAGATGCATCTAAATCAGATTATTCGGCATGGGGTGGTTTGCTGCCACTGGGCTAGCAGCTTTTCTTAAACATTAACTGTGTGCAATGCCTGAGCTGAATACCCTTCAGAGCTATTTAAAGATGTTCTCTTTTCCATTTTGGTGATATCTTTCTAAATTATACATTAAACTTAGCAGGGTGAGTAATGCATCACAGCTTCCCCATGTCAGACTTAATGTTACTTACTGAGCTGCAGCTTCATGTTTATGTGGAGGAGGCGAATGCACTCTTTTCTCTTCTGTTTATCTTCGGGCTCTGTGCGGGGGGAGCAAACCCAGGTCCTCTCGTGCTCCCACAGCACCGTGTGCTCCTGCAGCCAGGTGTCTTTTTGTGTTTTTGCTGTTCTGCTCAGGCGTACGTCCTGTCTGCTGGCGGGAGCTGGCGCTGCTGCGGTAACTGTTGGCAATGGGCCCCTCTTCGTAGGCAGCTGACAGCGCTTCTTCGGGAAATGTGATTATCTTGGAGGCCCCTGCTCTATTTCCTCTTTACCAAAAGCTTGTCTGCCACAGACAGCTGGTGCATAGGGAGCCAGAGTACGACTTCTGATGCAAAGCACTTAGGAGAGCGGAGCACTGCCTCGTACTAAGGCAATGCTTCTTCAAGAGACCAAGGCATACCGTGCTCTGATTTCTATGAAAAGGGTTTGCAGGTTAAAGATACGTGGAAAAATGTTATTTTCCATCAACCCCATGCTTTTTCTCTGTCGAGTTCAGATGCTTTGCAGTAGAAGTTTTTTGTGTCTTAGTAAATAAGCTAAACAATCCAAGGAACTTACGATGCCACCCCAAAAGGCAGCACACAGGAAGAATGTTCACAGCAATTTATGAACTCTGTAAGTGTTGGCTTTTGGTAACAAGGGACCGATAGCATAGCTGTTGTAATTTTAGGTGCTATGGGAAAAACAAGTAATTTGCTACTTTTCCTTGCCAATAGTTCTGAAGACTGATAGTATTTGGTTAAGTGCCACTTTAAAATTGAAAACCAAGCAGTTTTCTTTCAGTGGCTTTTCAGAATGTTGTGCAGCAAAAGATAGCGCATAAAGCAGATGCATTTCTTTTTAGCTATGTATAGTGCTGGTTCCTTTTGTGAAATTATTGGGCTTTGTTGTTGAAATTCTGCTATCATTTCCCCCTCTCATAGAAATAGTATTTCTTCTTTAGGTGCTGATGACAGGTGTGTTTCTAGAGCTGATCTAGTTTCTTCTGAAATACTGATGTTGCACAGGAAAGACAAAGAAGGAACTCCCAATTTTAGGTGTGTTTTCTTTTTCCTCTTGCAATCTCTTTTGTTACATTGCCTTTTACATTTCTTCTACTAGCTTCTAAATAACTCACTCCTGGGAAGCCAGCTGAAGTTCCCTCTCCTTTGATACTGCCTCTGTCTTTAGTACTAACAGCCAATGCTCCCTTATTTGATCTACCCATTTCCTTGGCCAGTCCACACACTTAATATGCAGGTGGTCTGTAGTCCTGGTGCTGTTTCAAGGAGTCCTTTTATAAAGCTATATTTCATTTCATTTTGAGGTATATATAAATAATTTGATGCATTTAGTAGGTTGCAACCATGCTTGAGAGTCACATGTCCACCATTTTTTCTCTGCCTTTTTGGTAGAAATTGGTGAGCAGATGTGAAAATCATTGTTGCTCTTCTAATAAATGCAGTCACTCAAATGTCTTTAGCACCTGAGCATTTTTTTTTCAGAACAGCAGTCAGCTTTTACTATTTGTATCACCCTTTCACCATATTATGTTTACACTTCTATAGCAAAACACTGCATGTTTTCAGCAAAATTAATCAGTATAATTATATGTGATTTCCAGTGTCAGGTTCAGCTGAAACACTCATTTAGGGTGATGATTAGCCCTATCAGAAGCAACAAGGATGGAGAACTAATCTGTGCCTAACACTGTTACTTTGAAAGATGCCATTTATACTCTATTCATAAATTGAATATTTCCTCTGAACCACCCCCACAACCAATTTGAACAGAGAACGTGTTTATGCTAATTGGCAGTGCACCTTGTTTGTTTTAGATTGCCTCTTTGCTGTTGTTTGCAGAGGTTGCCATTATTCAGATAGCAGGAGGGGGTTGAGCGTGGTGGGGTTTTTGATGTTTATCAATAAGACCTGAGCTTTTATTTGGCTGAGGTTATTCTAAATGAAGTCTTGAAATTATTTAACTCTGTATAGTCTTCTAAGATTCCTAAAACACAGAAAAAAAAACAACTCCTGTGCATATTGTGTATGGATGTTTGTGGATGGTGTGACAAGAATAGGCACGTCTTGAAATTCTGTTCTTTGATATAAAGTATATGTATGTGGCTTGTTGTCTTGGTGTACCACCTGAGCCATAGACAAATCCTTGAACCTTTACAAAGTTCACAAAACAGTGTTCATTACAAACATGAATGGGCAAGAGCTATGGGAGTGTAAATTCACTCTTCAGCAGAGCATTTCAACCATGCACCATTTCAGAGCATTTTAAAGATGATAAACTCTAAGTGATTAACATGCTATTATAGTTCTTAAGCAAGTGGAGTTATACAGAAACAAAGTTCCTTCGTTGGAGAAAAAAAAAAAAAAAAGTTCAGATCAATTAAAACAATTTACTTTGTTGCTAATGATTTAGGACTGTTGTAATTTATTAGTAAATAAGTGCCTTCAAAAGCACATCCATTCAGTGAGTGCACAGAGGAAATGTTAACGAGTTCTTGGATAAATTACGTATAGAGTTTGGTAACAGACTTGCTGCAAAACATTTAGAGCAGGCTCGCCACATGGATTTAAGTATTCCATCTTTCAGAGAACAATTAAAGCTCCTAATCAATTTTTCAGTGTTTGGAGAAATGCAAATAACAAGAGAGTCATCAGCAGGCTGGACTCATGAGCAGCCACCCTGCTTGCAGTCCGCCTGGCTCCTGGCACAGAATGAATGTTCGATTTTCCAGAACCAAAATAAATGGCAGAGGGAGATGGTCGGTGGCTTCCTCTCTCTGGTTGCCCCCCAGACTTACCACCACATCATAAGAAAGTATCATCCTCGGCCTTACATAGTGAGAATATCATATCCAGGCATAGAAATGATTTGGTTTTAATCAGAACTCATATCAACCTCTTTGGATATCTATAGGAATCGTCTATGTGGACAAACAATTTTAGCAAGCTGAGGTATGTTAAGCAGCAGTGAAAAATTACTAGTGTTAGAGAACAGGCCAGGTCCGTGCTATGTTCATCAGGGGTAAGAAATTACACAGCAATTATTGAGCAGCTGCTATATCAGGTGCAAATAGATTCTGAGAAATCTTTTGAATGGCCTTTCAAAATGGACATTCTTTTAGTAGAATTTAACAGTTAAAAATTAGGGAGTCAGTGCTGGTTTTGTTGAGGTCTCACCATATAGACAAGTCTGATGTAGTTCCAATTTGCCTGCCTGGTAAAATAGTTCATCATATGCCAGAGAGAGCCAGATCTGTCAAGCTCCGCACAGTTTTCCTTTATTGGTTTTATTGCCTGCCTTCTGCTCTGAGGGATGGTGGTCGTTCAGTGACAAGAACCTGGAAAATCATTCAAGTTGACAATGCTTTTTAGATTTCATGTTTTCCTTGTGTCTCTATCTTTTAAAAACCAAAGAGGACGACTCAATGACACAGTGAACTTAGTGGGGAGTTTGTTTTTGTTGAACTTACCTTCAAATTCTGGGGACTGCTTTTGTTGCCTTCCAGATAGATCTAAGCTACAACAATGTCCTTACCTGTAATCCTCGAACCTCTGGTTGGTATGATACAACTTTTTGTATGACAGGTATGAACTTTGCTTTCTGGTGAGCGGTGCTAAGATACAACTCCAAGATGAGCCAAGTTCTCTAACACTTGTTTAGCCCCAGGGCTGTCCCGATGGATTCAGGGGCTGGCAGCCTTGAGAGGTGGAGGCTGTGTTCCTGAAGCCTGCCAAGCCTGGACTTTGCTGATCATGCAGGTCAATCATATAGTGTAGCACTAAGTCAAAGCACTGGAAATGTTGAAATGGAAAGGTAAGGACAAAAAATGTCTTGAAACTTCTTTTTTTTTCAGACAGAAGCCCCGTCAGCCAACCAAGTGGATGTGCTTTGGTGTTAATCCATCACACTCACATATCCATATATTTTCTCAGAACCTTAAAGGCAAAGTAAAGTTGGACTCCAAAATGGAAAATGTGTGACACTAAGGGGAACTTTGGACTCACTGACACTGCAGGTTACTTTTGTCTGAAAAGATAATAAAGGTACCACAAAACCTCCAATGAGTAACGTATGTGTTATATAGCAGTGTCAGAAGGGTTATGCTGTAGGAACAAAAATGTTGCAGGACAATCAAAGCCAACGTTATGAAAGTGAAGATGTTCTTCTCATTACTGATGTTCTTTGCCCAGGAATTCTATGACCAGTCACTGATAACAAAAATAACAAATTTTAAAGAAGCTATAAATGACAAAGCCCTCAGAGCGTGGCCAAGGAATAAAAATAAAAAGGACTCATTGGCTACCATGTACCAGATCGGCTACATGGAACGTTAAATGGCATTCATCTGCTATTCTTCCAGGCAGGCATCGAGGTGTTGCTTGCATCCTTTTCTGTCACCTGGAACCCCATGGTTCTGAACTTGTGCTGTACCTGTGGGAGAAATAGGGGACGTCCTGAGAGCTGCCTGTGTCCTCTTGGGGAGGGCTGGCATGTGCTGGCCAGAGTTGTAAAAGCCATTTGCACAATCCAGACATCTGCCAGCAATAACAAAAGACAAGTAGCAGGTAGTAGCATACTACCAGGAACTTTTTACACGACTCTTTATGTGACACTTTTTTCCGTCTCGTGGCCCAGCAGCTACGTGCCCCAGAGGGTCACTGCAGGAGCTGCTGCTGACTTCTGATGCTTCAGAAAGCTCCCTTGCTGGTAGGCACGTGGGAAGATGGGCTGTGTGGGGCAGGGATTATAGATTTTGAGGGGCAATCAGCTTCCGAGTGCTTCTGGTTCATTTGCATACATGCAAAATTAGCTTTGAGCTTGATGCTGCTTCAGGAACATCGCTGAGGGACAGCATGTCTCTGGAGGGAAAGCTTATCCTGAACTCTGGGTACGTTCTCCTGAGGTTTTCTCTCTTGGTATTTGGAAATGTCAAGTTTCTATTTCTTGGTCTGCCTAAAAAAATATGAATTAAAAAAAAAAAAAAAAGTGTATCTTTAGGTATACATTGAACTGTTCTTAGTTCATAGAAACGCATTAATATTTAAAAGTTAATAGGGTTATTGAGGCAAACTAGACCATCAGCACATCAGAGAAAAAAATGCACCATCTGCATTCAAAACAGAATTCGAAGCAGTGTGTTCTGTTGTTATAAACTTTGAAAGCACTTGGTGAATGTCAGTAGAGCTTTGAAATTAAAATTTCTTCTTATTCCAGACCAGCTATTATTGCATCTCTAGCTTGGGTTAGCTGGGAAAGGGTAGAAGCCACTTGGGGCATGCTTTGTAAATGCTGGCATTTCTAGAAGATGATGAGGATAGAAGTGTTTTGAGTTTAGCTCTGTGTCTGTTTGAAATGCAGTGACAGAATTCCCATATCAAGATTGCTATAAAAACAGAAGGAGGAAGAGGAGATTCTGTACTTCTGAATTATGAAAATAAAGCAAAGTCCTTAGAAATGTCAGCTGAGGGATCTGTGCCTCACACTTGTTCTTCATTTAACAGGGGAAAAATAGTCTGAATAAATCAGTAGTAAATCTTTTACAGAGTAACAGTCTAAAAAGAGGTTGGCACTGTTAAATCATATTCGATACCTAGTTATTTACATTTCTCTGTGCTAATTTGGTAAGGATTGGTTAGTGTTTGCATGGATAAATGCAACGTGTTTTGAAACTACGTACGCAGTGCTGGAGCAGATTTTGCTCTGTCTCCTCTTCATAAGAGTGCCTCTTAGGAATTCAAATCCAAAGTAACCTGTGCTGTGCCCTCAGAGTTATTGTTTGAAGAATCTCAGGGCTTTTGCAAAATAAGCTGTTAAACCTCAATTCAAAACTTGGACAACCGGAGAGAGCAAGTGACAGAAAGAAGGAAGAGATGCTTCAGTGATTTCCATAGCAAATTTATCTCCCTTAAAAAGTAATAAATATTAAATACATCAGCTGGGTTAAATGGATCCATTGCAGTTATGTGATTTTCGTGAGTTGGGTGTGTATTAAGAAAGAATATTCCTAAGCAAGCTGAAGTGGGCAGGTCACTATCCATAAGTTTACGTGCTTTGATCATGGCTACATTTTTATACCCAAGCAGTGATATAGCTGCATTAATTCTTTAGAAGGTTATTAAACTCACTCAAACAGCTGCTGGGCAGCTTGTATGACTGACTGCTAGAGACCTATTGAAGTCTCAGGTTGGTCTTTCAATGGTCCAGATGTACCATGATAAAGGAATTGAAAAGTTTTCAGTTTTTACTGGAAAACAATAAAAATCATGTTTTTGAGTGAGGCAATAGTAGCTTTTCCTCCTTCAGCTTCTCTGCCTTATGCTGTAGTTTGAAGTTTGAAATCTGCCACTGTATGGAACCGTCCTCCTGGGAAACCTCTCTGCAAACTCCTCTGTGCATTGGAGCTGAGCTGAGGCAGTGCATGGTCTGGCAGCCCGGGATATGTTGTTCAGTGCTCCACGTACAGGGTGTTATTAGCACCGTGAGTGTTCAGGCACCAAAGATTTCTCCTCTGACCTAGTCCTAAGTGAATGCTCCTGTGCTGCAGTGAGTTCATTGCTCTAGAGCAACAAACAAGACCGGAGAACTCCCTGCTACTCATCTGTCCCTGGGTGCCGGGACACAGGACGTAGGTGTCAGCACCTCTGGCTCAGCTGGGTGTTTCTAGATGAACAAATGCAGTCCTAGCTCATGGCAGAATTATCTTGTCCCTGTCAGCTGCCTGTGTAAGTTAAAGCTGCCAGCTGGCAGCAGTGACACAGATGAAATGAAATTTCCATTGTCTGGAAGAATAATAACCTGCATGAGAAAAAGAAGTGCCTTTGGTTTTATTTTGCTTCACACTTCTGGTTGTGCAATATCACCTTCTGTTATAGTTTTTACTGACACAGGAGACGTTCTTCTGAAAGGTAACAGACAACTCAGAAATAAATTTGTTTGGAATTTTGGAGGCCAGGAATTTCAGCACTGCATTTTTCTGTCTTCAAAGTGCATATTTAATAAGTGTGATCCCTAGGAGTATTCAAGGACAGCTCTCTGTATATAAAATACTTTAAAACATACCACATTTGCTGATGTATTAGTAAGTATCTGGTATTTGTTCCGTATTAAGACTCTCCTCTTCACTGCTTGCACAACTTAAATACTATCCTCTAATGTCCAGGCTCATCTATGTGCTGTTCTTAACCTCCACTGGATTGCTGCCAGGCTCATGTACGAAGAAAAGCTTATTCAGAGATCTCCTGTTTTCCCAAACAGAATTTTTGTTTCTGGGATTGTCTTAGAGCAATTCAAATCAAATCACACATATTGCTCAATCTTGAACCACCCTGGACCTTGGCAACTCCATTTCTAGGTTGAATAGTGAAGTCTGACCACACAGTGTTTCTCATGAGAAGTTTTAAATCTGTCACAGTTTGGAACTTATTTCTGGTCCCTTGTGGTGTGTTTTTACTTTCTTAATTAAATGTGATTTTGAGGTTAAGGCAGACACGGCTTTTAATCCAGCACTGTTGTTACTGCTCGCAGCCTGTGTGACCGGCAGCAGTCTCTCCTGGTGTTTTTGCCCAGGGGCCAGTGGGTCTGAGCAAGCTCTTCTAGCACAAATACATCCCTTGCATCCAACCAGAAACATGTAAGATCTAAGGCAGACAAAAAGACTTCGGGGCCATTTCCACTCCCTTGCTGCTTTCTCCCAAGGTTGTCCTGTGTGGTCCTGTGCTTTGGGCTCTGCTGGTGATCCATCTCAGTTGGTGCTGGCAAGCCTCAAGCACAAGGTGTTAGAGACCAGAGTTTTGTTCCTGTTTGTATTTGGGATGTCACTGCCAGCACATTGAGGACAGATGAGCCTTTCAGTCAAGGATGCTCTTCGCAGGCTGGCTGCTCGGGCTCTTGCTCAAGGAACACCCGTAGCAGCTAGAGGAAGAAGGATGCCAAAGAAGGATTGCAAAAGAAAGTAACAAAAGGAAAACCTGTATTTTTCTAATCTAAACCCTGCCCTGCAGTGGCTTTGTACCCCCTAGTCATTCTTTTGAGGCCTATAATGTAGAACAGTGCAATTACTTTACTGATTACACTTGATCTTCCCTTACCAAGGTATTAAAGAGGAACTGGGGAGCACATTATAAAACATACAGCCCTATTAAATTTGATTCCCTTTAAAACAATTGCAGGAAATCTCACTCTTGTAATTACATGAGTGTAAAAAATCACTTTTTAGTTTTCCAAGCCCTTCACGGTTCTTTTCCTTGTCTGTGGTACGTAGAGTTGTACCAACCTGATGCCATTTTATTTTCTCAAAAATCAGTTGATTTAAACAAAAAATCTCAAAAGGTTTTGGTCTGAGAAATGGGCAAAATTGCTAGGTTTTGTAACTCTGGGCTGACTGATCTTCAAAGAAATATGTGATACCCATCCAGTGTAAACCCAGTGGCCACAGACACAGCCAGGAGGTGGGGTTGGAAGTGGAGGAAAAGCTGCTGGCTTCCTGCATGCTGCCTGCTGCTCAGTCTCTGTTCCCAGCGCTTCCCTGGGTGCTAGAAAGGTCTGCTGGAAAGACTGCTGTGGGCGTCCAGATCACTGCAGAGCCAGCGAACATCTGTGTGATTCAGCTAGATTTAAAACCATCTACGTGCTGATGTCTCTTTCTGCCCTGCTGCCCCCAGGTGTCCTGTGTTCCTGAGGATGCTTTATAAATAAATTCCCTCATCTCTTCAATGCCACTGGAGGCATAGGATAGCAGGTTAATTCAAAGAGCTTTACAGACTAAAATTTAAGCTCTCTGATTTCTCGTGAGAAACCTCCTCAAGTTGGTGGTAAGGATTTCAGGCTGGCGCATGCACAGCCCAGGGGCACAGCGTGAGAGGACCACATTTATCAACAAACAGGGCCTGCTCCCCGCCTCAGGTCCTAGCACCCTGCCGAGGTCTGCCATGGCCAACTCCTTCACGCCTGCTGCGTGTCCTCTGCAAGCCCTAAGAGGCTCCTGCTGGCCACCGTGTGCCTCTCACCTCTCCTCGCTCAGCTCCTGCTCCTCGCGGAGCCGAGCGCATCCTCTCGGCCGCACCGTGGGCTCGCTGTCTGTGTCCAGCTCCGTGGGGGCTCAGTTGCTTCCCTTCAGTTCTTGGGCATCAGGGCTATGCTACGTGTCTACTAGTTGTCTTGTTCTCCCTAATTAAATATGCCCAGCTCAAGATAATTGAAGGCACCGAATTGTGCCTCTCAAGTCAGTGTTGTCATTTTTTTCAGTTTTGCTGCTGCTATGAAAGATTAATATGTTCTAATGGATCAGCCACCAGGTTGCCTTCCACAGCATGACCTCAATTAGAAAATAGTTCAAGGAAAAGGAAAATACTGGAATTTAAAGCAGTAGTCTTGTCTAAAGCTAACACTTAGTCTCTTAAAAGGGAAAAAATCCAATTACTTCTGTGTCCGTTGTGTATTTGTGCCTCGTGTACCTTGTATTTCAGGTATCCCAGGCTCTATTCTCAAACCATTAAAAATACAGAGTAAACTCTCCAAATAGATCCTGCTATAAATAGCAGGAGATGTTTGTAGATGACACACGGATACTCTCAGTGGTGTCCATCTTAGAGTTATCTGTTGGTACTGAAGCATCGTGTAACAGCAGCTGGGAACCTTTTGGATTAAGTGTTTCTGAGTGTTAATCTGTTAGGTGCTAATCCAGTCTATCCCGTATGGCTGGATGTGAGTTATGTTCCCAGAAAGATGAGATTCCTGTTCAATATTTTGAATGGTTTGAGGAAAACAAAGTAAACTTCTTGAATGAATAGCTATCAGAACAGATAAAAACTTCTTATAATGTCAGGGGTGAAAGCAACAAAAAGTTAATAATACTTGCATTCATTCAAAACTGGCAGTAATGTAACAAACTACATGACTTTTGTCCTCCTTTTATTTCTATTTTAAATAATTCCTTGTGGCTGTATAGGAGGGGCTGTGATGTCTGAGCGATCCTCAGGTAAGCCACTGGGGCTGGGAAAGGCTGGTATCGCCGTACGTGCTTTAATAACACGTAAAGCTTGATGAGTTCAACATCAAAGATACAACACTGGTGTCTAGCAGAATGCAGAGTGGCTGGGCACCTGGCGGAGCAGAGCTAACGGCCACTGATCCTGGAGCCCTGGCACAAATCTGTGGGTTATTTCTTTGCAGGGTGGCTCAGGTTAAATTCACCCATCCTCTTCATCCTTGAAGGGTGATTTATATCATTTCTTTCTTCTATCAGGGAGTACAAATGAAAAACTTTCCCTCAGCTCGGAGGTATTGTTCCAAATAAAATATTTTCAGCTATGGCCACTGCCAGTGGGGTTTAGTGTTGAGCTGATAGCCATTGCTGAGCAGCTGAAAGCTGGCCAGAAACTGGTTTTGATTTCCCTTTTTAAAAATAAATAAATAGATAAAATAATCCATACTTCAGGATGGGAAGGGTGTTTTGTGTGTGTGTGTGCATTTGGTTATTCCTTTCTGCATGACAAGGGAGACTTCCCTGTGCACAGGGCTTCCAGTCTGGTGCTGTGTAGCTAGCAGAAGGCAGATGCTGAATTAGAGAGAGGTTTCCTTCACAGACCTGTTGACCTTGGCGTGCTCCGGGTACATGTAGTTTCTTCATCCAAGCATTATCCAGCCCTTTATAGACTGGACATGCTTCTCTTTGCATTTCTGTGCTCCCTTGCTTGTTTCAGCTTTGTGTTTCTGCTAATATGAAAAAATAGTCATGAAGGGGGCTGGTGGAACAAACAATAGCTGATTTACTTGGTTAATTTAAATGGCACGTAGTGGGTAGCACAGGGAGGCTGCCTCTGTGCTCCAACTCAGTCATGCTGGGAGGTCTGCAGCACCATTACATGCTATTATTACTTTCTGGATAATGTATACGTTTTCACTATCACATACTTTTTCTCTTCCATTTTTCATGAGAACCGGCATTAGATTAATGGTTATGCCATAGAAGAAACGTAACGCCACGCCAGTCTGATTTATTGACCACTTAGTGCTGATGAAGCTGCAAACTAGAGTCAGACAGATGTTACAGTGGCATTTTTCTTTTTCAAAGCTAACAGCTTGTTGTGTTTTTAACCACTTGTTGTGCTGTCTTCTGCTTACCCTACAACACCAGGAATACCAGAACAAGCTTCTCCACGACCCTAAGGAGAACCTGCTCAGGAGGAGGACTGGATGCTGCAGGATTCAGCAAGCCGAGCAGACTCCCCCAGTTCAGGGACAGATGGCAGCAACTTTGCTTCTGATGTGTGGGAAGCAAAGTAGCTCTGCTGAGGCTCTGTGCATTGAAATTGTTAACAGCTTTTTGACAGGAACATTTCCAGATCCTTCAATAGCTGTCCAAGGGTTCCCTGCAGGACTTCCCTGCCTCCCAGGTGCAGGGTTTCTGAGCTGGCACATCCAGCGTGCTGGCACGTTTCCTGCACCTGAGTTACTGTCTCTACAGACAGAAAGCAGGTTTTGTGTGCCCAGTTGGATAGGGACAAATGCAAAGCTTGATTCAAAATGAAATTATAAGTTGTCTTGCCGGTTTCTGATTTGCAAGCATGTGTGCACATAGGCAAATATGGAGCTGGAGACAACGTGCAGCAAAAGCTGTGATCTGTAAATGCATTGAATTTACTACTGAGGATGTAGTTGTACTGGAGTCTGTTTTCCACCTCCAAATGTCAGGTTTTCTGTCATCCTGACTTGCCTGGTGACAAACAGGAACTCTCAAGCTACAAAAAATACCTCTTATCTGAAATAAAGCAAGAAGCACATGCAGAATTGCTGTGTTGCCTGTCAGCAGCAGTGTGTCCTTGCTTTCTTCTTTGAAACTTCTGCAAGAGCAAGAGGTGTCTTCACACAAAATCTCTGAAGCATATTACTTTTTATTACTTCATCATCTAAATCACTAATTGAGTTAAATTAGCTGATGGAGACTATTTGGGTATGTAGGTAATCATTTTTATTATCCAAATCTTTTCTGAATTATACATGAGGACAGTAATGTTTTAAAACTTCCCTTCATCACCTCCCTGTTCCCGAGCAGCTCCATCTGCTTGTTTTTGCAAGTGGCTTGGCCATTTCACCGTGTGTCCTAACAGGGATGTGCTGCCATACCTCCTGCTCCCACCAGGCCAGAACAAATCAACAAGCCCACCCCTGTCCTGCTCTCAGTGCCTTGTTGTGACCCCCATTGTCTTCAGTGAGTTAAACAGGCCAAAATTCCTTGGAAACAGGAAGGCTGAAAGAAAAAATGTAGCTCGGTTTTGCACAGGTGCTTGAGGATGTGTGCTGTGGTGTGGAAAGGGTGAACCTTGCAGCACTCTGCAAAGATAGGGTGTAGTGTTTTATGTACCCTTCTGTGTCTGTCTCTCATCTGGGACAGAAAAGATGTGCCCTGTGAAATGGAAGGCTTTACATGCGTGAAAATTGAATGTGAAAGTTCCAGTGGTTTGTCTCAAGGAGAATGTCAGGAATGGAAGAGCCGATAATTTTCTTTGCTTTAGCACTTTGCAGAACGACTCCAAAATAAGTTGTTAACACTTCCTTACTAGTTTTCCTTGCTTCTTCCCTGTGCAATACAACTCTTTTTGAACACAGGCTTCGAGAACTTCATACTGGAATTAAGAGAGGCTTCGCTGAAAATCTCCTACTTAAAATTTTCATTAATAGAGGGGGCGAAAAATGAAAGTTTCACTGTGTTCTCCCTTTCTTCCTATCTAAAATGAGAGCTTCTCTTCCAAACGGTGAGGGGCGGTGTGATTAGTGGAGCTCTGCTAGGTGCCAGAATGCACAGGGGTGCAGACAGCAGGCGAGCATACTCCGTAAGGCTCATGTGCTGCAATGCTGGCTGCGCACCAGCACTGGATGAAGGGATGGTCCTTCAGCTGCCAGCAGCATCTCAGCAGGTCTCAGGGAGCTGGGAGACGTCGCCAGCTGCCTTCTGCTCTGGGATGTGCAGGATGCTCCCTGGGCACAGTGGCAGACAGGTCGTGTGTGGCTGCCCCTGCCCTCAGCAGGGGCACATGTGTGCAGGGAAGCCAGCAGACAGCAAGATCCTTCTCTGGGAGTGCTTCAGGCGCAGCTGCAAGATGCACCGTGCCTGGCTTCTCTCATTTTGCCCATCAGAAGCTACCTCCCACTGGTTGCATTTATGGGGCAGTTTTGCTGCTCTAATATTTTCCTTGGTGCAAGTGTCTACATATTGCTCTACTTCTCTGTGGGTTTCATAAGCAAGTACTCCCATTAGCACACCCTTTGCAAACAAATGATGGATTGTATTCCCTCTCCCACTCAGAATGGGGCTATAACAACATTAATGAAACATTAGAGTTTTAATTACACCATTATCCTATTTATTTTTATAAATAATTCCAAAGCAGTCATTAAAGTTTGTGGAGTTAGGAGTAAATGACTTAAGGGAAAGAAATCAACTTCTCAATCTTCTTGTTATCTATCGTACAATATCCCAGGGATGCTGTTGGGAAACTAGCTGAGTTGTTTTGGTTGCTGTTGTTAAGATGATTCATTTACTCACACGGTGGTAACACACTGCTAAGCTCCCTACTTGAAATGTCTGTGTCAGTGGGACGACGCTGCAGTGCGTCAAAGCAGTGTTGCATTTCTTTTCTTTCCCTCAGCTCTCGTAAGAAGGTGCGTTGGGAAAGAGAGTAGTGCACTGAACAACCCTGCAGGAGTGACTGCCTTGCAGTTGTTACAGATTTTTTTTTCTTCAGCAGTGCTGCAAAGGACACCGTCTCTTCCAATCCCAACCTCCTGCAGCTTGCTGTTTTCATCACAAATCTGCAAGATCTTCAAAAGACAAGAAATTACAGGCTTGTCTGAGAGGAACCTGTCCTTGGGGACACTCTTGCAGTACTGCTAGCTTCTTTGGTTCTTCCCTCCCTCTTTCTGCAGCTGTACTGAAAGCGTGACTATCATTGATGGTTTCAGGTGAACTTCCACGTATTTGAAATAGTCTGATGTGGACCAGAGCTGATAAAAGCATTTGATCCAACAGATCACAGATCCCCTAAACTGAAGCAAGTGACCTGGTGTTTGTTGCAACAGATATTTGCAGACCTCTTGCAAGTATTCTTTGTTGTGTGGGTTGAAAAAAACATTCCCACTGAGCAAAGGGAACAGGGAGACTTCCCAGCAAAGGGCACTGGAGGAGGAAGCTGTGTGCAAAGTGTCGTATCTTGCTTTTTGCCACATCACTGAAAGAACAGCTCGATTGCAGGGAAAGTTGGTATATCGTGGGGTCTAATTATGATGCTTTCTGTTGTAATTTTACTTAGGAAGGCAAATACAGAGAGCACTGAGTCAGGGACAGCTCCAACTACATAACGTTTGTTCTCTGTTCTCCCTGTAGAACCCAGACATCGTGTTGGTGCACTACCTGAATGTACCAGCCATCGAGGACTGTGGGAAACCATGCGGCCCTATCTTGTGCTCAATAAATACAGACAAGAAAGAATGGGCAAAATGGACAAAAGAAGAACTAATTGGACAGCTCAAACCGATGTGTGAGTATCTGGAGGCTTTTTTGCTCTATGAAGGGTTAATTTAGAGTATGATGGCTCTCCTGGCCACTGACCCTCCCTCTTAAGTAGTCACTTGTCACCATCAAACTCAACATGTATCTGCATGCACGTCTTTCTTCCTGATGTATTCTATGCATGTATGAGCCATCAGCTCTTTCCACTTAGTTTTTACAAGAAGCCATTTACATAGTATGAAAGCTGCCCAGACTGTTGCAAAAAGGATTATGTTTAGTTCCCCACAGCACACACTGTGCCGGGGAAAAAGCATACCTATGGTCTTATATTTTTCAAGTGACATTTCTAGGCACCTACTCACTTACAAAGAGCCTTTATTACAGTATTGGCAGGTAGGTTTCCCTGAAGGCCCCTCTATGTTTGTGTTGTTCTATGTCAGGTCAGAATTGGTTGCTGTTGTTTATAGAAGGGCTCTGTGGAGCTGAGTATCTTTTTATCAGCAAGACACACCTGCTGTGAAATGCCTTTCAAGTGCCAACTGTCAAAGCAAAATTTCTATTAAAATAAAAAAAAAAAAACCTGCATCCTGTCCATTGTCTGCACAGCAAAATAGTGGAGTTGGATTGCTTGGTGATGCCGTTCTCTGAACTTGAGTGCAGTCACCTCCATGATAAGCTTATCTCATTATCTACTATCCAGCTCCCCTGGTCAATTTGACTTGAAACTCCAGTTTGGTCTTCTTTAAGTATATTTTCTTAAATATCTGTTATATTGTATGTCTTCCCCTGGAGAATATGCCCAAACTGGACAGAGACCTGCAATGGAAGAGTGATTAGGCATATTGTGGGTCTGTAAGAAAAGAAAATTGATTGCAGGAGACACAATACCAAATCTAGGTGCTTACATCTGAATCAACAAACACCAGGTCTGCTTTTCTGCCTCGCCCCTTCCCCAGTCAGATGCTGGTTCTGTGCTCAGCTCTCAGGAACTAGAGGTCACAATTGTGAAGTATATTCTTACGGGTCTTGGCCATCAGTGAAAGATAAATCTCACACTGACCATAGCATTATTAGTTCTGCATTGCTTCTTTGTTACTTCCCGAGCTCTGCAGGTCGTTCTGGTACTGGTGGGGGGAGGAGTGCAGCCAAACTCCAGGTGTCCATGGCAGAGCTTCACATCACTTCTTCACTGCCCGCAAAAAGCGGTGGCAAGGTGGAGACCTGCGGGAAGTCAGCAGCCAGTGAGCCCTTCCCAAGTCAGCAGCACTGCTGTAAGTGGCAGTCATCTAACAGACAGCTTCTGCTTTCTCTTTAGCTGCCCAAGAGGCAGAAGCATGGTAATTTCCTCATATAAACAATACCCCCACTTTTTTGCTCCCCCATGTATTCCTTTTCCATGCAAAACTGAAGGAGAGAAAACAAGCCAAAGAGAACAGGAAGAAAAAAAAAAAAAAAAAACAAACAACAATTTGCTAAACAGAATGTTGCCCTGGGACCAATAAACTTAGACAGAAATCCAAGATGTTGAAGTTGTAGTTGCGACTGAACAAGGGCCTTAACAATAAACAGGAGAGGAAGTGGCAGCCTGTTGGTTTTTTTTGGTTGGTTGGTTGTTTAAAAAAAAAAACAACTGCAGTGCATCAAGAAAATTATGTGAAAACTACAACGAACTAGCTGTAAATTTAATAATACTTGGCTTTTTTATGTCTCAAGAGGGAAGAGTGAAATTCTGCACAATTATTCAGAGTATGTATGCAAGTACACATCTCTGTTTATGGATACATATCCTGGGAAGCACATCCTTAGAAATGTAGCTGCTATAAAAGCATTACATTTTGATCAGACTTAGAGAAGAAAGAGGACGCATAATGGTGTTCAGGAAACACAGAGGGGCACTGCTCGCCAAGATGCCATCAGATTTATTTCCAGTATTGGGTGTGCTTTGAAAGTCCAGAGCCAAGCACATCAGTTTCATCATATTTTCACATTAATCATTCTTTCAAAGACTTCAGTTTGATTGCCTGATGTTTTCAAATTTCTCTGCCCTAAAGCAGATTTGTCAGTGACTTGATAAAAATGTTGTACATAGTGTCACTGGCGAAGTGTGCATCTCACCTTTCTACATGTTCCATGTTGTCGTTCATCTCGTTTTATTCCTCTGGACTTCGGAGCTGTGTGAGGATTTTATTGGTTCATTTTCTTGCTTGCCATTTTTCATAAGCCTTTCACATTCAGGACAAGTTAGTAATGATACAGTCACGGTGTGCATGGAGGTCTGGGGGTGAATGCTGTATCTGCAGGGAGATTTTTACATCATGTTTCAGACAATTGATGTCTTGCAGAACTAGGAGGAGAAGCTGATACTACTTCTATCTTTAGGGACAATGCTTCTTCCTGGTCAAAGGTTAGTAACAGCATTCAGTTGCTATTTTGGAAAGGGGAAAAGTTCTTAAAGTGGGAAAGGGACTGCCCAGTAATATAGGCTGGTTTTATAACAAGTGGGAGGTTTTTCTGAAGACTTGCTGAAAGCAAGTTCTGTTCATTCAGGTCCTGCTCAGCCTGGACCCAAGTTAAAGCTCTTGACCTCTGTCAGATTTTAAAGCTTTTATATTCAAATAAAGGATTGTGGCGAGTCCGTGGTGAGGCAGCTAGAGGCTGGGAGCATGTTCCCTTGGCTGTGTGTGTCTGGAGAACTGCAAGTGATGTGACAGGTGGCTTCAGCGAGAGGGGGATTGGTGTAAGAGTGCAAGCCAAACAAGTACATTGAACTGTATTTTCTAAAGTGCCGAGAGAGCTTGACTGGGTTAGCCCGCATTTCTTGCATTCATAAGTCACTTGGCTCCATCTTCCTTTCTCGTTGCATCATCCTAAAGTCAGTCCAAGCTTCAGCAAGTGTTCAACATGCATCTGGGACAGGCACAAGCTCCTGGTACCAGACTATGTCTCTTCCACGATCATAGCAGTGTGCTGAGGTATGGGCTGCCCAGGGGTGAGTCCTCCTGTTGCAGTCTTAAATAAGATGTCTGCAAACCCTGAGCTTCTTGGCTGGCCTCAGGGATGGCTTTCAGCTATCTTTTACAGGTGGTTATGGATGAAAAAGTACCCTCACAGGGTGATCAGACAGGTCTGAGAGCATTATGGAAACGCTATTAACTTGTTTTAACTGTGAGCTAATTAGGAGACTGAAATTAACACATCTGAACATCCACGAGATGGAAAGTACTCACTGCAGATGCTCTGAAGATTTGTGTTTTTTTCAACATCTCCAACTGATTTCTTTAGTAAAATTACTGAGTGGAGACTGTAAACAATGAAACAGCCTGCCTTCGGGTTTTGTTGATTTGAATTTTTGATTTAGTTCTGATATATTTGTCATTTGCCTTTACACTATGACATACACGATCTCCTGATTGTCCTGTCTGGACTATCACTGCTGGCTTGTCAAATGTCAGTTTCAGTGACTCACTGTGGCCAAACCAGCTCCTGAGAGACAGCACCACTTTGCCAAACTGCAGTCCCTGAGACTGAAGCTGATGAGCCTGGAAGGAATGGTTATGCTATTCACGACCTCTGTCAGAATGATTCCTCTCTCCTTCAAAGCCAGGAGGTGGGGCGCCTTGTCTTAGAGGTATAAGCATGTTCAGGGAGCACAGGAAGGGTCCTAGAAGGCATCCACTGAAAACAGTCTGATGCTGTTTGCAGACCTGCAGCAGTGTCCTAACTGATCATCTGAATCAAAAGGGTCATTCATTGTGTGTTGCTTCTGAATGAATGCAACCTTTCAGGACATTTGTGCAAAATGAGTAGTTGATAATACATGAAAATTCTGTGGAAACTTTGTCAGAGACACCTGTAAGTCATTTCAGTGTGCCTGATACGAAGAATGGATCTCAATTTGGCATTGCTTTCTTTTTTTTTCCCCTCTCTTATGTCCCATCATAGTCTTGCTTTGAGATCTCTCTGAACAGATTAGCAGATGTCCTTTGAGGCATCTGGTGGTAAAGCAGAATGCAGTGGCAGAGGCAAACACAGCAGAATTCTGTATATAAACTCCATATGATCAGCAAATTGTCGGCCAGCTCATGTTGGGGGTTTCTCCAAATCATCCTCTTCTGGCTTCCTCATCCCTCAGCTGGCAAAGTATGTGTTATAGGCTTACAGCTGGTGCTACATTGCAATCCTTCTTTCAGGTCCACTATAGTTGAGAGATATCTTTGTTTCTGAAAAACAAACAAACAAAAAAACACTTTTTTTAAACTTTTTTTTTTTTTTAATTCTCTGATACTTGGAAACTGCTTACCTGTGTTGTTGCCACTGGAGAGGGCATTAAACACTTGTAGCCCAATAGGAAGTTTAAATAGTAGTAGTCAGCTCAATTTGAAGAATTGAGTTGTTGGGTTTTTGTTGTTTTGTTTTGTTGTTGTTGTTCTTTTTTGTGTGTGTGTGTTTTTTTTTTTAACTTAAATTTATATTCAGTAATTGTTTAAGGTTTTTTATACTTAATCTTAAAAGACAACCTGTACACAAATGCTATATAGGTTGATTTTTACCATTCCCAAACCTGTTTGTCAGAGCTACAAAGTGATCTTCAATGGAAGCTGAAGCTTGCCGGCTGTTTCAGCTGACCACCACATAAAAAGTAGCACAGATTCTTTAAAAGAGCTTGGTTTTAGTATATTAGATGTCCAGCTTTCTTTGAATAGTATTTACATGTTACTATAATTGACTTTATTAAAAAGAGAATACAGTAATTGCTAGATTGGTTCTCGTATCCCACTGGCTACTATGAATACTGATATTCAGTGCTGGGAGCAAGCGAGTGCCTGCCCTGCCTTCGGAGAGGGAATTTGGTTCCATCATGGGTGGCCGTATCCATGGGGGCCACCCCTGAAGGAAAGACGTTCTCCATAAGAGATGATTTTCCCTGCTGTAGGACATTCCGCTTTGCAGAAAGAACGCAATTAGCGACCATTTTTCACCTGTTGCCTTGGGCAGTCTATCAACCACCGTTTAGAGATAGCACAGTGAAATAATCCTGATCTGTGAAATCGAGTGTTAATAGTAATCCAGTATGAACTTCACCGTTAAGGGTAATGAAGAATTAACTTGAGGAAAACTAAACCAAATTTCCTGTGCCCCTAAAATTGGCTTATTAAACCAGATACAGTAATTACAGAACCATCTCTGGTAATTGCAGAATACATCTCTGAAGAAGTCATGAGCACACCGTCCTCCTTTTCCATTCTTCCTTAGTGTTTTGTTTTTTTTTCTCCTCTCAGCCTTCAGTCGTAGTAACGATCAGAGTCAATACTTGGCCAGGGACTTGGCACCTTCTAAGGTGGCTGTCCTCACTTCCTGGCATTTTCACCCAAGATCTGGAGGGGGCAGATAGGCGTTCGTCACTGAGAATCACGCGAAAAGAAACTTCAAAGTTGGAGCAGATCAACGTGAGCTCGCACCCCCCTCCCTGCTCCTGCTCCTGCGCCTCAGCGGGGCCCGGGGCCGCCCCGGCCTCCGCCCGCCGCTGCCGGTTCCTGGTCGGCTGCTGCCACCTGGCGGCCGCCGCCTCCCGCCAGGCCCCGCCAGGCCCGGCCCGGAGCAGGGTTCAGCCGAGCCGTCAGCGGCCCCGCCGGCGTGCTGGGCTTCTCGTTCGTAGTCAGAAGAGGCTTTTAAAACCCTCAGAGGCTCGCTCTGCCGTCGTGAGGCTCATGGCGGCCGCGGTGGTCCTGCCTGTGGTGCCCGTAGCTCGGAGGCACGGCCCTCGCTGTCCGGTGAGTGCCCTACCGTGAGTGCTGGGGCTCGGCAGCAGAAAGGAGCACAGAGAAATAGTTCACGTTGATTAACTGTTCAGATTATTGGACAGAAGCCAGGGCAGAGGATAATAGTGATGGGCAGTAAGCACGCGGTGGCTGTGAGAAGAGATGCAAGGGTGGCGGGGCAGGCAGCTGGGCTGTCAGTACCAGCCCTGACCTTCCTGAACCTCGCAGCTTTTTGCTGTTTGTTTTTTTTAACAGCAGGAGCCTGGGGCTCCTGGCAGACTGTGCTTTGCTGTGGGGAGAAGTTTCATGTAAAACATGTTTTAAAGAGAGTCCTAGGAAAGAAGCGGGAGATGTGTAACTTATGTGAGGTTTGCATGCTCTGTAGCCTGTTGGCTCTGTGAGCAGCGCGTTAAAACATCTGCTGCCATTCATGACAGTCAAAAAGATCTAAACTGTCTTGACTCAATTTCCCCGCATCAAATTGCTTTCCTTCAGGGTGCAGAGTGAAGTGTAATACCACGCTTATTTCCCTTCCAAATGCAACCCTGGCATTCTGTGAAGGATGCCCTTGAACTGTATACCCGAGAAGCAGACAGAGAAGGTAACTGGCTGCTAATAGAAACAAAGTCTGGCCAGCAGTGACATACTTGACCTGTAGTTACAGCTGTTTTCACTTCCTCTGAGCTGCAGTAAGTGTAGGACTGTTCATTCTGTCCCTGCCAATTGAGCTTGAGGTACTAAATTGAAATACAGTCAGGAACAAGCACCTTTACACTTTTATTATGCTACATGCAATTCTGGAACTCAATAATGGGGCCATTTAGCAAATCAGATCAGAAATTTTGAGTATTGCAGAAGGGAATGGCCCAGTGATAGTATCTTTGTCCTGATTAACATTGTCAAAGGCAAGAACTCGTAATGTGATCTACTTTTTATTATAGGTGAGTGTCACAGATAGCTTATGAGAACAGTGTAAGGGAGTTTGCTTCAGCACTGTTCTTTCATGTGTGAGTAGTCTTGAACTTCAGGTGGCTGTGCATAAAAATGCTGTTAGTTGTAAATAAAATTTGTGGACGTTTCATTTTGAGCTTCAGAAGAGTAATGTCCCACTGGTTCTCTCTAAGCATAATTCAACCACATGTACTTCCCATTTGCTATTAAATTATCAGGTTGCAGTTGCATCTGAGCAAACTTTCTAGGAAAGGTTTCATTCTGGAAGAAAGACTTCTCTTTAAAGAATGGCTAAGAGTGAAACAAGGATTGTAGATCTGGTAACTGGGGAGGACTGAGCACCAACAGCAGTGGAAGAAGTCAAAAACAGCCAGGATACCATAAGAAACCTGGGCGATCATATTTTTCTACCTGTAAGCTTTCTTTGGCTTTTGAGCTGACTTCTTGCTGGTAATCTAGATAACTTTTTAATCCTTTGCTAATGATGGTTAAGAAGGTCCTGACAGTGTTAATGAACGGGGAGCCACTGAATCAATACAGGGAGGTTATTTTGATTCTCTTCAGAAGGGAAGAAATCAAAGGAAGGTGTGAGCCAGTTCTCACAGAGCAAGGTTGGAGGTAGTTCTGCTAGGAGCAGCATTAGCAACGTGAATTGTGGACCCTCCTCCAGCCTCACTTCTCTTCTTTAAATACCCAGTGAAATACCAGTAATTTTCCCTGGTTCCGCTGCCTTCGTTCTACAGGCACTGTGCAGAGGATGCATGGCAAGGAATATTTTGCTGCTATAATGCAGCAGCTTTTAGACCAATTCATGGTAGAAAGGAAAGTGTTGGAGTGCTTCACAGCTTTCATCTAAATTATAAGGAAAGTTATAAGTAAAGAAATTTCCTAAGCAATCTGAAGAGAAATTAGAATTAAAATACTTCCCAGAATTTACTTTAAGTTTTAATCTTTTTTTTTCCTTCATGTCCTTACATTAGGACTATATTTAATCCAGCATACTTCTACAGCAGTTTCACTTTTTGAGCCACTAAGAAACAGGAGGAGTGTATACGTCTACTTTTTGTTAATCTTCTTTTCATAATGCACTTTCTTCCCTCTAGAGATCTCCTTTTCTGGTGATTCATTTATGTGTTAGGAAGCCAAGCATGACATGTTAAAAGCTGTCTTGATAGTATTTGATATTTGTTACTAACAACTCACCTACTCACAGGAGTTTTTCTTTAAAAGGGGGAGGGAGAAAATCTGCATGTTGAATGTGCTAAGATAGTGAATAATTTGCATTAAGCATCCAGACATTCTTATTTTTCAGTCTATCACCCTTCACTGTTTTTGTTTTTTTTTTATTTTGTAACCTTCACAACATACAGAGAGGGAGTATAAGCACTAAAAAAAAAAATAAAAATAGTCATGCCACATGAACAGAAGCTGGAGTCTTTCTGAATCAGCCAGAGCAAGGCTAGAGAAGGACCTTTCCTAAGCGCACCATCTCAATGCGGATTTCATTAACTTGAAACTACATTGCTGCCTCAAACTGCCAAGAACATGCAGCCAGGAAGATCAGTAAGATCAGTAAGAAATGCATCCCCAAAATAGCCGTAGCTTCCAGATGTGACAATGTAAAGACCATGAAAAAGACGAAGTAGAGAATAGGGTGTTCCCAAGAAAACCCAGTGTTCGGAGACCTAATTTGTAAATGCTACAGACATGTTAAAGAGAATCCAAAGCTTTGGCTTCCGGCTGTTTTTTGCAATAGATCCACGATGGAACTTTGTTATGCTGGAAGGACCTGAAAATCATATACGTGGTAGGTATAAGCATCCAGCCATAAGGCTGTCCGTGACTTCTTAGCTTCCAGCTCATAGCTGGATTCTGACTTAACGAGAACCATCATGAATACACAAACCATGAGATGATTCACTTACCAGACTTGTCCGCTATAATACAGTGCTCATCACTGGATTTATTAACGGTAGGGAGCAAACTCCACCATACTGCTGTAAAATACACTTTCTGCGCATGGCAACGTGTATCTGAGCTCACCTCTAGAGCAAAACATTTCTGAAGTAACCAGAAATAGCTTAGTACAAAGTTTCTCAGTAGTAATTACAGATCAGTAACTTCATATAGCAGAAAATATTCCAGACGCTTTAGTGCATTTTAATAGCACTTTCAATGTATTGTTGCAAAATTGCTATTTGAACATTTCTTACTAAGCATAACATCGTATGTGACACACTAATGTACCTAGAATAATAAAATAAATGTGAGTGGAGGAACTGAAGCAAGAAGCGTGTATAAACTAAAACTTACACATAATAACAGATAATAAACAGATAATAATAAAGGTTGATTTTTGATGTTTTCTGGAAAGTTTTTGATGAGAAGTCTTGCTGTTCTCTTCACAGTTCATGGCATTAAGTGGACATGCAGCAATGGAAACAGCAGTTCAGGGTTCTCAGTGGAACAGCTTGTGCAGCAGATCCTCGACAGTCACCAGACCAAACCACAGCCTCGGACACACAACTGTCTTTGCACTGGTACCTTGGGTGAGTACACTGAGAGGGTACAAAATGCTTTCATCTTAATCCAGACTTGGAGTAGGGTTTGTAGTACTAGAATGCTAAAAATACTGTACCATGGAGTAATCATGCAACTGGAATTTCTGTAAAGAATGCAAACACTTGGTAATGTGCAAGTTCTAATAAATGCCCTCCATATGTGACCTACTCAGAAAGCTTTTCTCTTCTACATGTTCAACTTTTGTTACCAGAGCCTCAAAATTTGATGTTCTGCCAATCTCACCCTCTGAAATCCTTGCCCTGCAGCTTGCTTTGTTGGAGAAAATGGGCTCAGGTGGTTAATTGCAAGGTATCACTAGAAAAAGACAGGTTTTACTTAGTTACCATGAAGACGCAGATTTCTTTCCTGTTAAATAAGATGGTTTTGTTTTGAGTGAGAAGAGATCAAGAAACAACATCCTTAGTATGAGATCTTTATGCATCAAGTGGGAAGCTAAATGAGTCATTTTTCATCTCATCTACTTTATAACCACCCCTTCCAATTACTTTGGTCAAGTAATATATATCATATATTAATTAGTATTAATTAGTCGTCAGAGAACTTTGTAAAGGAAAGCTGTCTATGCTTCAAAGGGTTTATTTTCTTCTTCATTTTTGGGCAGTTGCGTTATACAATCAAGATTTTAAGTAAGAATGATGACCTCTGAAATACCTGGGTTTGGATTAAAATGCAAGCCTTAAGGCTCAGTATTTGATCCAGGCTTGCAGATCTGAACATGAATTCTTTTATGCTTCCCTTTGATGTTTTGTCTTGTGCTAAGTCTGCTGCATGTTTTTTAACATAACAATATCACTTTGTTTTGTAACAGCCGGCACATTGACACATGCATTCCCAATTCCTTACAGTCATACACAAAGACTGCAGTGTGAAAGGCTTTTCCTTGTCCTGTTCATTTCTATACCTAGGAGAATAGAGAGATTTAATACTGCATCTAGTCTCAAAAGCACTGTCCTGGACTACTTTAAATGACCTGATTCAAATCTTGAACACGTAACAGAGAAGTTCCCCTTCAAGGGCAAGGAACAGAAGATTTGGCAAATTACAGTGGCTATGCAAACACTTCGTGTTACCCAGAAGATGGCATTTATAACTGTAGCCATTAGCTACAAGGAGGAGGTTTCTTTTCCTCATTAGTCATTGTATAGTACAATAAATAATGTTCTTACCTCATTCTAGGAAGAATGAATCAATTAAAGAAACATACATCAAAAATTTCTGGGCTCTTCTTTAAACAACAAATGCAGTCCTTGCACCAGTTTGTGGTTAGAATGCCTATGCAGAGAGAATTGTTTACTTTCCATAGCTGATTTCCAATCTCCTAGAAACTCAGGTGATGTTCATCTTCTGCCAGACTCATAAAGGCAGTGGCTGAACTCCCACAGAGAGTTGTCTTCTGGTGACCTTTACTTAAGCGTTCTTCAGCCTCTCTGACACTAACCATGCTCTGTGTGACCTCTCAAAGTACTAAATGTTTATTTGTCAGCATACAGACAACTTAGAAGAGAAGCACATCACCATCCTTATGGGAGGGAAAGCATTCTTTGTGCTGGCTAATGTACTTTTTCTTTAATAATTTGATTGGCATCTGTAATGGACACAATGATGACAAGAGAACAAGGGTTGCAATCTAGGCAGTAGGGTGATGTCAGGGACAGGAGCGCAATATAGCGTCTGTCACCTCCAGATTACCAGTCAGCGTCCAACCCACATGAGTGGTTGTCAAACCATCTGACATCAGCCAGTGTGAGGAGCGGAGTGCCTGTGTCACAGGGGGTAGAGGTCTTGTCTGTGATGCAAATGGAACAGGGCTTCTTCTGCCACAGCTGACAGCAGCAGTCCGTGCTTTGCAGACTTTGCACTGAGATCAGGCACATGTTTAAATAGGTCTGAAACTTGTCACAGATGCTGATTCCTTTCATGTGTCATCTGGTTAGGGCAGGGAGGAGGTGGGGGGATAGGTGCTCATGGGCGTGTTTTGAGGTTGCTGTCTTGCACACTCATCTATGCATTAGATGGAAATGTGCTCTAAATCTGACACTAGCAAGAAATCAGTTTTACTCTCAAGGTGTCTCTTCCTCTCTAGCATGTGTGCTCACTTTCTCTCTCACGCGCACCTATGTCTTTCCTTTGCTACAGCCATAAGATACACACCTAGCATCTTTTTTAATTTTTTACTTACTGAATGACAAATGTTGTTTTCTGGCACAGGGGCAGGAAGCAGTGTGCATCACAAGTGTAACAGTGCCAAACATCGCATCATATCACCAAAGGTCGAACCAAGGACAGGTGGGTACAGCGCTCATTCAGAGGTACAAAATAACGATGTCTCTGAAGGCAAGAACGAGCACAGTCATGGCAAGGCCTCCAGCCGAGAGAAGAGGAATGGCAAAGTGGCGAAACCAGTGTTGCTCCATCAAAATAGTACTGAGGTTTCTTCCACCAACCAGGTGGAAGTCCCTGACACGACCCAGAATTCTCCTGTGTCCATCAGCAGTGGATTAAATAGCGACCCAGATATGGCAGATAGCCCAGCAGTCACTGGTGTGTCCAGTATGGCTGTAGCATCAGTTATGGGAAGCCTGTCACAAAGTGCCACAGTATTTATGTCAGAAGTCACCAGTGAAGCTGTGTATACCATGTCACCCACCTCTGGCCCAAATCAACACCTTCTGTCCTCAGATGCAGCTGCACAAGGGCTGGTACTTGCCGTGAGTTCAGATGGACACAAATTTGCTTTTCCAACAACAGGCAGTTCAGAGGGCTTGTCGATGCTACCCAGCACTGTCTCCGAGGAACTTGTGCTCTCTACAACTTTAGAAGGAAATAGAAAAATTCCAGAAACCACCATGAATTTTGACCCAGACTGTTTTCTTAATAATCCCAAGCAAGGGCAGACTTATGGTGGAGGAGGTATGAAAGGTGACAGCATCAGTACCAACATAAGGCAGTCACCCACAACAGAACGTAGCTTCAACTTCAATACGACCCTCACGAAAGAAATAAAAACTGAGGACACATCTTTTGAACAACAGATGTCCAAAGAAGCATTTTCCTCCACTTCTGCATCTAACACTCTCACCCTCACCACTGGTTCAGGTTTGCTTCCATCTGGAGGAGGTCTGAGCCCAAGTACCACCTTGGAGCAGATGGACTTCAGTGCCATTGACTCCAACAAGGACTATTCTTCGAGCTTCAATCAGACAGTCCAGAGCCCTCACGTTCATCAGACCCCTTCCCCCAGCTTCTTTCTGCAGGATGCCAGCAAACCTCTTCCCCTTGAGCAAAACACCCACAACAACTTGAATGACACAAGTGGTTCATTTGTGAGCACGTTAGGAATCCCCAGTGTGAAAACAGAGTCCTCATCCCAAACCACTTCCAACTGTAATGGCACAGTGGAAACCAGAATAGAGTCCACCTCTTCTCTCCAGCTCATGCAGTTCCAAGCAAACTTCCAGGCTATGACTGCAGAAGCTGAAGTTCCCATGGAGACCTCCCAGCAGGCAGAAGGGAATGAAAATCTACTTAAATCAGGGGATCTTCAAGCCTGCAGCACAGAACACTACTTGCAGCCTGAGGCCAATGGGGGTATCAGGAATGGGAACAATCTCCCTATTCTCCAAGGAAACATGGTCCAAGGACTCTATCCTGTGGCCCATCCCAGCTTAAATAACTCCTCCAACATGGAGCTTAACTTGGACCACTTTGACATCTCCTTCAGCAACCAGTTTTCTGATCTAATTAATGATTTCATATCTGTAGAAGGTGGGAGCAATGCTCTCTATGGACACCAGCTGGTGTCAGGTGACAGTGCCGGACTATCTCAGCCTGAAGACAGTAACAGAACAACCTACAGCCAGGCTGAAATGTGCATTCCTTGCTGCAGCCCTCAACAAGCCAACATGCAACTCAGCAGCACAGAGAATGGAGCCAGCACAATGGCATACATGCATGTGGCTGAGGTGGTCTCGGCAGCTGCAGCACAAGGCACCTTGGGTTTGCTACAGCAGAGTGGGCGCTTGTTCATGGTGACAGATTATTCACCAGAGTGGTCTTATCCTGAGGTAAGTTAGGGCTTTTACTTATGAACATTTATTGCCTTGTCTTTACTCGCTTTGTTAGTAACAGCCCCCAAGAACTGCTTTGTTAAAGCTTTGACAGGGCTTTTAAAATATTTCTCTTAGTAGAAGGAGGATCTGAGGCCCTTTGCATGTCTCAGTGTACTTTTAATTAAGCACTTCATCTCCCTGACAGGGCCCTTTCTTCACTTAGAAGCATCTGAACAGAAATGTTTTGTTTCATTGATAAGCAAAGTATTTCCCATATGATGGTCTCATAATGCTATCAAGCTATGTTAGAGCAACATAATTTGCAAACTGGAGCTGATCATTGAAGCTGGCTGTAATGCTCTTAGCAGAATTAACTCCTGACCTGCAGTGTCATAATGAGTTTAGCATTTACCTCCATCCTATAAACTATCCAAAGTGAAACACATGCACTACAAATTAAAAATGTCAGCAGCAGACTTTGCTGATGTGAAGGAATGCTAGAGGAAGGAGATTTACAATTTGTATGATTTTGTTTCATCTTGGCAACAGGTATCTCACCTTACAGTAAGCCCCCACCTCTGGTCTTAGTAGAGAAACTCTCAAAATTACAATCTGATAATGTCCTTCTGGCCCTATTTACATTTTTATTTTCTAGCATTTTAATCTCCTCACTGCTGCAGTTACATCGTAAAAATATTAGGCATCATGTGCTTTATGTTTCTCAGCAACCCATGAGCAAGTTTATGTTGTGGACTTGTGAAAGAGTCAGAAAAGCCGTGGAAACAGTATTGTCCTCTTCAGAACAAATTCTACCACAGATCTATGGGATTCTTGGGATACAGCCTTGCTTGGTTTCTTCAGTACAGTAATTTTGCTTTACAGTTTTCACCTGGTACATGTCTGTTAGTGTTCTCCCACAGCAGTAGCTGTGTCTGTGCCCTGGATGTGGTAGTTTTGCCTTGTTTAAAATCAGAATGGGACTGTAAGTCTGGTCAAGGGAAGTACTTACCAAGGCAATGGTGAAATTTCCCAAACACACCTGCTTTGTTCTGAGTGTCACTCTTGGTTTTGGACTTGGTTTTGCACTCCTGTATCTGCTCTGGCTGCTTGAATTACAGTTAAATAAGCATCTTACTAGTGTTACTACACTGAATTATGTGTGGTGGATATTGCAAGCATACAAAGTGATATTTTTCCTAAGTTAGGCACGTCTTGCCGTCGCTGCTTCATGGTCTCCTCGTGTTCCCATATGCCTGAGGAGAGCTTCCTGTGAAATGTGCTGGAGTGCCCCCATGCGAGTGCTGGGACATTGTGACCCTGTGGGACCGAGCCGTGTGGGAGCAGTTGTTGAGGAGATGTAGCCTGAGGGCAGCCCATGCAGAATCAGTTCAGGACGGACGGCATCCTGTGGGAGGGACCCCGTGGGGAGCAGGGGCAGAGAGGGACTGTGAAGGAGCAGTGGAGACGAAGCATCAGGGGCTGACCACAGCCCCCATTCCCCGTTCTTACGCACAGCTTAGGGGGAGGAGGTGGAGGAGGATGGAAGAGGGGAAGGTGATTTTAGTTTGTTTTAAGTTTCTCACTGATATGGATTGTTAGTAATAGGTAATAAATTTCATTATTTTCCCTATGCTGAGTGTTTTGCCCACGAGGATAATTGTTGAGTGATTTCCTGGTCCTTATCTCAACTCTTGAGTCCTTTTCATCACATATTCTCCCCCTTTCCCTTTGAGGAGGGGGAGTGAGAGAGCAATTGTGGTGGAGTTCAGCTGACCAGCTGAGTAAAACCACTGCAGCACCACACAGTATCATCACTTCCCTGCAAAGGCCAAGCCGTGGCAGTGAATAATGTGAACAGAGAGCAGCTGGCTTGTGACTTGCTTGCTCTGCCAAGGACACTGGAGGTGGCTGGTGCCAAGGATCTGTGTTAGCTTGGCACTTTTGTTAGCCCTCACAACACAGTTTACTCTTCATCTGTTTCAGTGCATGGTCCTCCCTGGATATGGCTTTTTTGGTAATACTTTTCCAACCCCCCTCTTCCTTGTAGGGAGGAGTGAAAGTTCTAATCACTGGTCCGTGGCAAGAAGCCAGCAATAATTACAGCTGTCTGTTTGATCAGATCTCAGTGCCTGCATCTTTAATTCAGCCAGGAGTGCTGCGCTGCTACTGCCCAGGTAAGGAATGACTCTCTCTCAGAGCTGGCAGTTTCAGAGGATGTTCTTATCCTAATAGTGTCTTATATATCTGTTTTTTTTTTTTTGTGGGGGAATATGCAGTGAGCTGTTGCTGTTTTTTTCACTTGCTTTGTCTCACTTCAAATCAATCCATCTACTTTTGGCTGCATTTTCAATTGCTTCATCTGCACTTTGGAAGCAGATCTCTTCCATTTTGAAAAGAGTTAGCAGACACATGCTGACTTCAAGGGGGTGCTGAGTGAAAGCCGGTAGGAGTAGCTAGCCTTTATCTGAGGCTCAAAGTGCTAAACGTCTTGACTAAACTCATGGAAAGGTAGTGTATAAACATTGAGGAGCTTTCCCTTTTTCTTCAAACTATGTATAGCGTGAGCACCTCAATTTAGGATCTTGATATAGAGTATAACGTTATTTAGAAGCTTTGAATTATTTTTAAAATACTTTCTAAACATTTATTTAATTCTGAAATAGCAGATCAAATAGTAACTGTTATTCAGAGATGCACCCACTGCTCTACTGCCTCTTAATTTGCATATATTCTGCTCTTTCTCTTTGGTGCTTGTGGGATGAGAACACCTGCAGTGACCCTGCAGAAATTTTCAGTAGTACTGGCCCTCAGTATGTGACTTTATGCAGAATAACTGAGCTATGTTGTTATGCCCCAGCTTGCTGTAAGAAATGCAGTGAAGTTGGTTAATCTTTAAGAACATGTGATTCTACCTTCTGCCAAAACAACCTACTGCACGCCTCTTAAGCTTACAACCTGCATGTTTTAAAATACAGATTGTCAATTTGGTCTCCTTAGTTGTCTAGTCACAAAAATATTGTCAAATGCCCCTCTCTCTACTCATTGCATCTGCTTTCAGCCTGCCAGTGAGAAGACCATCAACAGGATAACGCTGTCCTGTGCATTTCTGCAGGGAGGTCTCTGTCTTACCACTTGTTCTTTCCTTTCAGCTCATGACACTGGGCTCGTGACTTTGCAAGTTGCCTTCAACAATCAGATCATCTCCAATTCTGTGGTGTTTGAATACAAAGCCAGAGCTCTGCCAACCCTGCCTTCCTCCCAGCATGACTGGCTGTCCTTGGATGGTAAGAAGCACACGATATTCTTTAACTAAGCTTGCCAAATGGTAAGGCTGTGAATGAAAGGAGCTGCCACTGGTGTGGGGGAGAGATGCAGAGGGACGGGCTTGTGCTGTGGGGAACGTCTGTTGCTCAATGCTCCATTAATCAAAGCCCTCTTTCTGAAATTTTTTAGTTCTTTTAATGTGAACAAATGCGGATGCATTTGATGGGAAGGAGACAAAGAGATGTTTTCTGTGAATAGCAAGCTGAATGTTTCCCCAGTCATATTTCCTGTCAGGAAATGAATATGTACCCTGCATTTGTCTTCCCTGAGAACTCTGAAACTTAAACTTGTCTAGAAAAAAATGCAAAAACAAGCAGAAAGTAGGAAGGTGGTGAGGCAATATAAAGAACAAGGGTACTTTAAAGTCAGCCACTGCTATGATTTCCACATCCCACCTCATTACCTAGAAGTACTCAAAGGGGGTATATATAGGTTCTGTCAGACACCTGAGAGTCTCAATGCCAGGACAGTCTATGCTGATGGCAAGCCAGGGGATTTTCTGGCACCTACCAGCCACAATCAACCTTTCTAGATGGGCAAGACTCACAGCTGCATCCCTTATGCCTTGCAGGGATGGGACAGACACCCCAATAGCATTAGCTCTGAACAAGGCAGTTGGCAGAAAAAAATCATGACTGATCAGAACATTGCCTCTTACCTCAACGTCAGCACGGAGGAATGGGAACACAGGCTTTGGGTTTATATGATAACTCTGTTCTTGAAAGTCTTAAGTTGGGATATACCCCCAAAATGCATTTTATAGAGGAGCAAGATGAGAAGAGGGAGAATAGAAGAACATAGAAGCCTGGAACACCAGGCTGGAGGAATTGAATTGCCTCAGTTACCTGTGACTGCCAGGGCTACTTATAAAAGCTTTTGGAGGAAACCAGCTAGCAAGGTCCCCAAGGAAGCAACAGATCTGCTGGCTGGTCTCATTTATTTAACAAGATGGACAGCAAGTTCAGTTCCCTTCCTGAGTGTGGTTCCTAGAGAGATGTAGCTTCCAATTCAGACCATGAAGATCTAGAGAAAGAGATAATTTGTGTTAACAATGTGATAGGTTGAAAAGGACCAGCAATGCTGCTTTCATCTTTCTTCACCAGATAATGTCAGCTCTTACAGCACTGCATTATAGGCAACCTTAGCAAAATCCTAACACTCTTGCTAGGTGACCCATTTGTTAAGTGTTTGTTTTTTCTGCTAAGTAAGGAGACAAATACAGTAAGGTCAGGTCCCTAGTCTTCTGAGGTATCATTGCTGAGAAACCAGTATTAGTGTTACACACAAGAAATCACAGGAGTTGTTGTTTGCATAGGACAATACTGAAGATGAGCAATAATGAGCTAAAATATTGATTCAGTTTGTTCCTCAGTAAATTAACCTCGTCCTATTTTGTCTGTGAGCTGCAAACATGGTAACTGTAATATAATGCATGCTTTGGGAAACCTACTACATGGATATTACTTTTGTTAGCAGTTTAATAACTTTAAAATAATGCTATCTTTACAAAGATTTGAAGCTTGCGTTACTGTGTTATTATTATATATACTTTGACAGACTTGGCAAATATGTAGAACTGATTCACTTCAACAGAAATATTGAATGGTTTTGAGCTTCCATCAGTGTAGGCAGGTGGTGTTTGAAAGGTTTTTGATGGGCTCCCTTGATCTGTCTGGGAAGCCCTGACAGAAAAAAGCTTTCTTCATTAAAATATTCATTAGAGGCTTTCTCCGTACTATTAGTAGCTGTGAGCCCAGGGAGTAGTCACATGGATCACATCTGAGCACTCTGACGCTGCTGATTAGCGTGTATGTAGTTCATCTGTTAAAAAATGTGAGCATCAGGGCAGATGAGGAGGAGCCATTTCTTGCTGAATTCTGACAGAGCAGTATGTGTGTGCGTGCAGAGTCTGAGCTGATACATTTGGGGATAATGCGGGCGAGGAACAGAAAATGGAATTTTCTTCAGAGTAGCATCAGGCATGATTTTAGTGGTACAGTACCTGTATCTTCAGCTGTTTAAGGGCTATCCGTTAACACTAGCAGCAAACTGATGCATCGTGCTGTGATTCTCTCCCTCCGTGTAATGTCACAGAAAACATAGGTTTAGCTTCTCTCTGTTTTCTGACTATTAGATGCATTGTTTCTCATGCCACTTACAATAAGACATTTCAAGAAAGTCAGGGCAGCACTACTTCTGATGTTTCTAAACACAAGTGGAATGGAGACAGGTGACTGTGATTATTGTAAGGTTAAAGAGAGGTTTGTGACTTGGTTGTAGAGGTGCACATAATGTTATGTTCAGCATCAAAACTGAGTTTGACTGCAGTGTTGATAAGGTCTGCAGGTATTTTTCGTCTGCTATTGAAGCTGCAAGTTGCATGTGAAGTACAGCAGATATTGATGTGATGGAGATTGATACTCAGCTGTTAGCAATCCCCTTTGCATGCTGCACTGGAGAGATACGTTTAAAAATCGTTGTTTGACAGCTCCCTCAGTGCTGGTGAATTTGTAGGAGCTGCAGAAGGTGGCCGTGGGGGCTGAGCGCTGTCTCTGTTGCTCTTGCACGTTGTCTGGGAGCTGCTGGTTAGCGGGCAAGCTTTCAATTAGAGACTGTTACGATGTGGTAATGGTGGAAGGGAGGGGGACTGCAGCAGTGAACAAACTAGGGCTTTGCTAACGGGAGAAAAAAAAAGTAAAAGGACCGCTGCAATGCAGAGGCTCTTTAGGGAAAAAGACTGAATAATTTTATTAACCATGACTTATCAGAAGCCTCTGCCGTGATGCACAGTGCTCTAAAGGCAGCAAATTATGTTCTTCTAATGAACCAGCAACATCTTTCTGTTTATTCTGAGAGAACAGATGTTAGTTTAGCTAGCCAAGGTATAAGCTGATATGAATTGATTCTATCAACAGAATAAATCCACAAATCCCTGTCTTCTTCATCCACTTTAATTGCACTGCTTCAAATCCTTGTCCTACTGCCTGTTACGTAGTCTTGAGGGAAGGATTTCAAGGACTATTTGTAGTCCCAAAATATTGACTAGAATTTTAATATTCTTTTTTAATTAACCCGAAGGAACACTGTGAGTTCCTTTACACTAAACTGTTAAAACACTAATAATGATTTCAACTATATGACCTGTGCAAGAGAGGGGCAGGATTAACAAAGTCTACCATACCCCAGAAATGGTGTAGTAAAAGGATAAGCAGTTTCTATCTTACATAAGTTTGCATAAACAGTAGTCATCTATGGATCTCTTTAAAATAAAGATAAAGACATCCTCTATTGCAGCTGTATATTTCCAGTTATACTGAGACAAAAATAAGTCTTCTTTCTTTGTTCAGTTCTGCAGATAACTGAAAACCTTTACAGAATCACAGAATTGTCTAGGTTGGAAGAGACCTCAAGATCATTGAGTCCAACCTCTGACCTAACACTAGCAAGTCCTCCACTAAACCATATCACTAAGTTCAACACCTAAATGTCTTTTAAAGACCTCCAGGGATGGTGACTCCACCACTTCCCTGGGCAGCCCATTCCAATGCCTAACAACCCCTTTGGTAAAGAAGTTTTTCCTAATATCCAACCTAAACTTCCCCTGGTGCAACTTCAGCCCATTCCCACTCGTCCTGTTGCCAGGCACATGGGAGAACAGACCAACCCCCACCTCGCTACAGCTTCCTTTAAGGTACCTACAGAGAGCAATAAGGTCGCCCCTGAGCCTCCTTTTCTCCAGGCTGAACAAGCCCAGCTCCCTCAGCTGCTCCTCGTAAGACTTGTTCTCCAGACTAGCTTCACTTCTTTTCTTCAGGAAGCAAGTCTCAGAGCATAGTGGCTTCAATTTCTCTGCAAGCTCTTGTTGAGAATTTACTACCCAGTTATTGGACTGGTATAGTTATATGCCGTTATAGTAATAGGCTGTGCTAAACAGGCTGTAGCACAGCTCCAGACATAAAAACATGGTATCTTGATCATCAAACCATATGCTGTAAATAAAGCCAATAAATATATATATACATAAAATTGCTGCTGTTGGGTATGACTGGTAAGATACTAGGCACACTTGGAATCACACCTTTGTAGAATTTTGCAGGTTTCGACAAAGATGGGTTAGCAAAGAAGCATCTGAACCTGAGCGTGCCAGAAAGAGTTCCCCCATGACCAGCAGGAAACTGTGAGCATGAACTTTTGTGCATGCTGAGCAGATGCAGCTCGCCTGGGTCACATTGGTGCTCCTCCTGTCGCAGAGTAGTGGCATGAGATCCCTGCATTTGTGCAGTGTTTTGGCAGGATCTGCTTCCACTAGGCTACTGCACTGGTAGAGAGCAGGAGTGGTATGATATATAGCACTTCCTTCTCATAAGTGCTTACAGCAACATCTGGTTTAAGATTTTTTAAAGGCAAGTAATTCTTATGATTATGGAGGGAGCGCTGAACCAGTGCCTGTAGAGCCCAGAATCTGGGAGAGAGATGATGAACAGAAACACATTTTAAGTGAAATCATGACTATTGTGCTTCCCAGAGGAAAGTGTGTCATTAAATTATTTCTTGATTTAAAGTGGTTGCTACTCTTGGAAGAAGTGACCTTAGGGTGAGGATAAATCCCACCATTTGGAGCACAGAGCAAGTATTGTTCATTGGGATCAGGGAATAGCATTGCAAATGCCTGCTAAATGTGAGACCATGGTCTTCTATACCTCTGTTTCCTAGGTCTTTATCAAGCCAAGTGAGGGAATGTGCAGAGAAGGAGTTCTGAGGGGCAACATGTTGAGTGGCCATCCTCTGAAGGACTTCTTCCTTTTTCAGTGTATGCTGCACTAAAAAGGATAGTGTCTCCTTTTTCTGAACTATACATAACCACTCCTTTTTTATTCTTATTTTTTTTCTTATTTTAACCCATGGATAAATTAGATCTTTTACTAATGGGCAGTGCACACTAGCTGCTAATGTTCTTGCATTTTTTTTCTAGCTCATTAGGGGGCTTTCCTTTTAAAGAAAGCCTTTTTTCTTCTCATAAGGGATGCACTCCCTTATTGCCTTTGTCTCCTTTGATAAACTTGGCAGCCTCTTCTTTTTTTTTCTTTTTTTTTTTTTTTTTCTCTATAAAACAGGCAGTTTTCAGATGCTGCTGTCAGCTCAAAGGCCATCATGTAATTCTGTAGGCATTTGACCTCACTTTTCATTCACTCTCTGTAAAGAAGTTCTCTCAAGAAAAATGAAAAGCAAACAAGACCCCTTCTGAACTGAAGGAAAGAGATCTACTGACAGATAAATAGCAAATTAAACAGGCTTTTTAGTACAGATTTTCAGTGGAAAGCATGTGTGTTTGCCTTCCACTGAAGCCTTTGCTCCTTTCTAAAAGTGTCTGTATAGATCATGTTTCCTTAGCATGGGATGTGATCAGGCATTCCAGGGAGTGCTCCTTGGTGTTACATCTATGCACCTGCAGAAAAGAGGCTGTGGAGGAATAAGTGCTGCCATAGGGAGCTCAAAGAGAATTAAAAAATTTGGGTAGGGGTCATGTGAGGTTCAGGTGTGTATAGGATGGATGAGGGTGTGACTGGTACTGAATCTAGCTGGTACTGACACAAAAGAGCACAATAGGCAGCCTTCCAACCTTTTAGCTAGTTCTGCATTCTCAGTTTAAGGTTTGACTGCCATTCCCAGGTGGAAGATGTAGGAAAAAGTTTGGTGGCTTGCTGGTGCTAGGGTGACACGGCCATACCTGTGGCCCCTAAACTCCAGGTGCTGCATGCAGGAAGTAGCTGGGATAGGACAGGCCACGTGCATTGAAGTTACCCGTGACAGTGCACAGTGACAGTGCACAGTGCCGTGCTACCTGTGACATTTCAGCCTGAGGGGTATGTGAATTCTGTCATGCAGTGCTAGGTGTGAATGATCGTAGATGCTCAAAGTCAAAATCCACAAAGGATGATGTTTGTGTACCAGCACCTGATGTGTGTTTCTAGAGTACGTAGAAGTTTTGAGATTTGCGTAAGCTTGTAGGAACGACACATTTGGTATGGGTTCCAAACGTATGGGTATGGGTATATTTTCCTTAGAAATGGAGTTTCAGAGCCACAAGAATCTATCAGTGGAAGACAAGCAGGTGTCCACGAGCAGTAGCACTCTGTTTATCGCTCCTCTCTCCATCTGGACTCTCGGTGTGTCTGTCAGTCTGTCTGTCTCCGTCTCCCGGCCTCTCCCTGCCTGAGGCGGCCGCGCCCGCCGCAGAGGCGCAGCCCGGAGCCCGCCGGGCCCCGCGGGGCTGTGGCGGCGGTGACGTCACCGCGCGGGCGGGGCCGTGCCGGGCCGGGCCGCGCCGCCACAGACAATGGAAGGCGGCGGCCGCAGCCGCCTCCCGCCGCAGCCCCGGGCCGCCGCCGCCGCCGAGCGCGGCGCGGGCCCGTAGCCGGCGGCCGGGGCTCGTATCCCGCTATGGCGGCGCCGGGCGGCCCCGGCGTGGGCTGAGGGCTGAGGGCGGGCGCCGGCGACCGAGCGCCGAGGCTCCGCCGTCTGTCGGAGCCCCCGGGCCCCCGCACCGAGCCCGGCGGTGTCGGCGGGGCTCGGGGGGCGTTCGCCCGCGCGCGGACGAGACGCGAGAGCTCCTCGGCCGCCAGGCGCCGCCCGCCTCCGTCTGCGCGCTCGGTGCCGATGCTGGGCCGGCTCCGCGCGGTGCCATGCCCCGTGCCGCCGGGCAGGCACGCCCCGGCTCCCGGCGCCGTCTCCTCTCGTTGTGGAAAGTCGCCGCTGAGCGCTAGACCCGGCGGGGGTGCGGACAGGGCACGGCCGAGTCCCGGCGGCGCTGCCGCTGGCTGCGAGCATGCGAAAGAGCCCGAGCGCGGCCCGGGGACAGCCTGCCGTGTCCGCCGGGTGCTGGCTGGAGCCTCCGCTGCCTTTGTAGCCTCTCAGGTCAGTCCTCTGACGCTCGGTGTGCTGCCGGTTTGTTCCCCCTAGCCGTACCGGAGGGGTCCGGTACCCTCCGCCTTTTGCAGGTGGATGCGCGGACATGACAAAGCATTGTTTTCAGTGAGTATTACCGGGTGGGGTACATCGTACGGTGTTTGTTTGGGGTTAAGTCTGCGTGCTCATGTGATGGCTTTCACTGCTGTACTTAGGACGTGAGTGCATGCCTTCTGAAGCTTGCTGAGCCTTCCTCTCCCTCCCCTGTGTCCACAGTGGCGAGTTGTGGTTGTGTTTGCCCTGACTTCCCCTCCTGTGGTGGTCCCTGACCCTTCCAGGGTGATGTTACAGCACAGGCTGAAAATTGTAATAGGGTTTTAACTGTAGCATCACACGTGCAGAAGAACATTGTAACACCTCCAGCTCACAGTTTCCTATCTGAGTGGGTACGGTGAAGTAAATAGCCCAAACCCTCCCCAGGAATTTAAGGATACTGAAAGCACACGCCCGCGCTGTGCCAGGTTATTGCAAGACTTGTTTTGCAGGGCGCTTCATCAAAAAGAGTAGGATTAGGAGGGGGAATTAAGTCCAGGTAGGCCACTCCCAGTTCAGAGATGGAATAAATGACTTTTTGAAAGCTTCCGTTGAAGGAGATCTTAAGTCTCTTTTTGCTGATCTATTCTAATGTTTCAGAGTTTGTATCTTCCAGTAGTTCATGTTTATCTAACTTTGCAGCAAATAGAAGCCATTTCATATCATTCTGTTCGTTGTTCTGCAGACTTCTGGGTGAATATTTTGTCTCTTGAATTTGCAATTTATATGAGAGAGAAAACTCGTGTCCAAGTTTTTACCATACTTCCAGTACAGTAGCAGCACAGACAGTGCCCCATGAGGTCCTCTTCTCCTGCTAACAGCTCCTTTAGCATGTTTTTACTTGGAGGAGAAAGTCTTCATGAGCAGTGCACAAAGTCCTAAGCTGTTGCTCTTTGCATGCATCAAAAAGCACATCTTTTGTAGTGCTGGCACCTGTAGGAAAGCACAGCAAGTTTCTGACCAGAGATATACAAAGTGACCTTAGGCAGCCAACTGTTTTTATACAAATTACTGAATAGCAAGAAAAGTGATATCTCAAGTCTACCTGGCATGTCTAAAACCTTCCCTGGTTTGCTTTTCCTGGACAGTGTGAAAAATCTCCCCATCCCTTAGGTCAGGGGAGGAGAAGTCTGGAAGAAAAAAAAGAAAGTAGTACTTTATAAAGGTTAAGTATAGAGATAGCCACTTGAGGAAAAAGTCAGCTCATTCCACCTCCTTTCTCCTCTTCTGTAGTAATGGCATGGTAAAGAAAAGTGGGGGGAAGTACAGTCTTTTGAGGTAACATTGGATAGTGGAGAGGAACAACGTGGTCCCAGATGGTGTGGGATGAACAGTACCAGAAAAATTGTGAAAAAAGTGTTACTGATGAGAAATCTTAACACTGCTAAAGTGGGTTAACGGCTTAAAATCAATGGCAATGGCTGTATGTGCAGGTCTTGATTATTGCTTTATAGCAAGATTTATGCTATTATTTTGATTATAGCAGGAGCTCATGCCTGGTACTACTTATTTATTATGTGAAAGCATAGACCTATTTTAGCTGTCACTTAGGCTCAGTGGAATGACAGTGTTTTCCTCGTCTCATGCCTCAGTATCTGTGGCATTTCTCACTGCCTGGAAGCAGAGAGATGCGTATGTCTTAGAATATTCAGTAAAAACTTAAGGGCTTTTATTGGTGGTAGAGACCACGTCCTGTAATCTTGTGTTGTTGTACAGACCTTTTCGTAAGATGTATCAAGGGTGCCACGGAAGTTTAATTTCAGAAAAATCTGTTTCTGCAGTGGTGGCTCCTCAGTAATAAACCAAATCAAATTGACATGGCGATACGTTCAGCGTTTTTGCTGTATAGAAGAGCTGAGCAAGTTGTATATGCAAATGACAAATGATTTGTAAAACAGAAGATCACTGGCACTCAGAGTAATAAAGTGCCCTTAGGCTGCTTCAGTCACCACCCACAGCTTGCACTGGTTGAAAGAATATGGTGCATCTGCCTTGCTGTGGAAAATAGAAAAATGTCGTTGTGCTGCAAGCTTTCTTACAGTGCTCAGCTACTGCACTTGTTAAATTCAGTCTGTGTGTGTTCATACCAAAGATGTTGTAACGCAGAAACTGCTGTTAAAGAAACTGCATGTGCTGGGAAGCCAGTGCTCTTGGAGTGGATTCTTCCCTCCTGAGCATTTAAATGTGGTGCTTCAGAACATGCATATCCAGATCTAACAAAACACCGTTAATTTAGTGGTTAGAAGACTGTGGGGAAATGACTGTAACTTGGGCAGAGAGTGCTCTGGTAGAATAAGCAGGAAAGATCATGCACCTTCTTCATTTGGTCCTTAGACTCAAATATTGTTACTCAAATATCATCAAACATTTAGTTTGTGTAGAATGGGGGAAAAATAAAAAGGCCTCTAAGTGTTTGTGTGAGACATACTCACCGCTAAGGTTTGCTGTTTGTTTTGCCAGTGAAAAGCAGAATTTCCTATGTGATAGTTTTGGCTTTGCTCCCATGTTGTGAGTGGTACAGATGAAATTTCTTGCTTGTTGATTCTAGAGCAGCAAAATCAAGAAAGTGATTGTTTGGGTTCTTCACTTGCCCAGTAAAGCAGCATGCAGAGATTAGAAGAGCAACCCTGGTAATCTTTTCGAGCCAAAGGCAATGGTTTGAGCTGGTGCACACCAAACAAGATGCTGTTGTTTCTTGCCACCTTGTGTAGCTCAAAAAGAGAGAACCCGGGTGTGAAATCTTTCAGTGTCTTTGGATAATAGTGTCTTTGAAACAAGTCATTGGGTTAGAAGATGGGGAGGACTGTGTGGAGGTTTATGCTATCACGGGCTGGGTGAAGTGTTTCATTTTTAAGTATTTTCTGCATCACAGGTGTTTACCCCAAATTTACTTTGTGTTTTTTCTGTACCATTTAGGGTGAGGACTGTGTCTTGAGTGTCTTGACACCTACTGATGGGACAACACAGCTGAATGACAAGGGCAATAGGGAGTGTTTTGGTAGACCTGCAGGGAAGTTCTCCCAGTTCATACATGGTCAAGCCCATTCTCAGTAGCAACCCTGTGACCTATTCACATGGGGGGAAAAAAAAAAAGAAAAACAACTTGGAAAATGTTTGAAACTGTTGCCCTTTAACATAGAGTACATGTAGTCAGGGGCTGTCCCAATCTGAGCAGGCACTGGAAGTTTTACAAAGCAGGTACTTTTGCAATCTCAGGTAAAAAAAAAAACTTGTGTGGCATGAATGGCCAACATCTATTTAGGTTTGTACTGAGGAAGTTCTGTTCTGTTGGAGGATGCTATGGGAGAAAACCAGAGGCACGACTCCCGGGCACCTCTCTCAGGGAGTTAAACCGGATTAACTCCTCTGCTCATTGCACTTTCCATTTACTGCATCTGCTGTAGTGGCTCAGAGCTGTTTTTCCAGGTCTGCTTTAAGTTCATCAGTGAAGTGATCTGGACTGAAGAAATGCCAGCTTAAAACAATCCTGCCAAAAGAGACTGTAACATGAAACTATATCCAGGTTCTTTGGTCTTAACTGTGGAAGTATACACTCCGTAGCTCTGTAAAATGCTGACTGATGTGAGTAATCAGTCATCCTTAAAAGACTTTACCAGATTAATTTTGCATCTATAGAAATACTGTGTGCGTAACTTGCTATCAGTAGTAGGCTCCCTCTGAGTACAAATTAAGAAGCTTGTTCTGGTTACAAATGATGTCTATTTTAGGGAAATGAGGAGATTTATTTTTTTCTAGATTCAAACCAGTTTCACAGTACACATCAAAATCTGGCCAAGTAGCTCCTTCCGTCCCTCCCAGCTGGACAAGCCAGGCTCCGGTCAGGCTGCTGGCACTGTGGAGCAGCCCAGCCCTGATGTGACACTGAAGCAACTGGTTGTCTGAGGAGGGCCAGACCCTGCCAGAAAACATCACTGTGAAGACTTTGCTGTATTTCCCAAGCTTGTTTTTGAGTTCATGGGGTCGCTTCTCACTATACTATGAAGGACTGAGGATGCCAGAAGTGAAAATGGCTTTGTGGCTTGATAGAACAGATACACTAAATTAATCTTTGATCCAGGAGTAGTTTTAGGAGCTTGCAGTTTCACAGGAGTTGTGAAATGAGAGGGCTGAAACAAAAACGAGTCAGTGCATACTGCATCAACTTTTGGGATCCTTCATATCCCAAAAGTTTCAGAGCTCCCATCAGATCCAGGCAACTTCTGTTGGAAAAGCTCTGAGACTTGTCTGTGTTACCTTGCTTGGGCTCATTCTGTTCACAAAATAGGCCCTTAGTGGCTAAAGTGACCAACTCCTCCAGTTATGTTAAGGAATAATAGTGAGAAGTAATCTTGATGTTAACATTTTATGGATAAATTTGAAGAATAATAATTTCCAGAAAACATGTAAAGTTCAAAATGTTTTCTGTAAGTTACGAGGTGTCTCAGTTACATAAATGCAATCATTTTCATCAGTTTTATTAGAGGCAGCCTTGAAGAAGGGCTTTAGAAACCTACAAGGTCCATGAAGTTTAGTCTTCAAATTATGCTACATTGGCAAAAGGTTTTTCAGTACTTTATATACTGCCCAGGTTTTAAAGAGTGTTCGAAGAGGTCAGAGTACATGTGACAAGGGAGACCTTGAGCAACACAGGTGTTACCAGCAGGAAAGCCTGGAGACAGCATTAGGAGTTCTTTGGATTTTTTTGAGCATCACCTGTTGGAGGGCAGAGCATTGGTAAATATGTCAACTGTTTGTTACTCCTTAAATGTTATAACATCTCTTCAGTTCATATGTAATGTGACAAACTCATTTTTTACTTAGAAAAGATTCTGAAATGTGATATTCAAAAGCAGAGTCCTTGGATAAACCCTTAAATAGGTGGACATGTCTGTGTTCACTCTCATCTTTGCTGCATTTGGAAAAAGTTAGGGTGCTTCCAGTGCAAGAAATCTGCTGGGCTGGGGCAGTTTAGATTTCCTGACTGTTATAGCATGAGAGAAGCTTATTTTGACAACTTGATTTATAGGCTATTGAGCATTTGTCTTCAGTGCAGTGTGAGGTAGATACTTGTCATGAGATCTTCTGTTTAATATAAAAGATAAGAACGTATAAAGTGTGGTCATATAACGTCATTGCATTCTAAATAGGTGGTTCTATGCAGCCCCCTGAAGTGGGCAAAACAATAAAGACTTTGACTAGCAAAATAAGAAATAATAAGAGATAAATGGTCTTGGATGTCAGAGCAATAGTTGTAATGTTCAGCCCTGTAGCTCTTATAACCCACCTCTTAATTATTGCAAGGTAAAGCAGTTATTGATAAAGGTAAAGCAAATTACTGCTTTTTTTTTTTTTTTTTTTTTTTACCTTTTCATTTGTACTTCATTTTTATCCTGATTTTGTTGCTTGGGTTTTGTTGATAATGCTTTTTTGGCAATTACATTTTTTATAGGAAAATCACGGTCAGAGAGTCAGCGGGACTGGGTCAGGTTTTGTCATGTTTTCTTGAGCAGTGCCTCTTTCGAGTCCAAGCACTGCATTTTGCTTAAACAATGTGTTGTGGCATCTTTCTTTTGTTGAGCTACAGGATCGTGTTTCAGACCCCAGTTATGTTCTGAACAGAGTTTCCAGGAGGGAAAAAAAAAAAAAAAGAAAAAAACTGCTTCTCAAAATGTGAGAGGTTTTCTTTCTGTTCAATTTCTTTGTATTACCTAGCTGTAGCAGTCATCTTCCTGTATAGACTGTTAACATGCATACAGATATATCAGTTTTAAAGGTATTGCATAAGACTCAAGGGTTACATAAAGCTGATGTTGTTTGAGCCATTTAAACCCAGGACTATATAAACAGAAGATGGTATTTTCATGCCAGTTTCTGTAACATAAATTGTACTTGCATATTCAACGTTCTCAGGTCAAGCTGACCAAGCCCTGTTACTGAGGCTACAGAAGCAATAATGTTTTGATTCAAGCTGACAAACCTGGGACTTAGAGAATAGTGAATCTTAAGAGGTCACGCAAAGACTTACCCTTTAAATTAGGCCCCAGCAAAATCTGAGTTGTCAAGGTACGCGATCATCTTTATTCATTGTAACTGAATTTCGAAATGATAGGACTAGTGCAGCTTTTTTCTGAAGAAGAAGAAGAAAAAAAGTCTGGAAGTTCATCCACCTGTAAACTGTTTGTTTTTAAAAGGATCCTGAGAGATGCTGCAAGAATGCACCAAGAAAGAAGCGTGTGGGAGCTGATGTTTGTATGTGGTTTACTTTTGGGAGCCATAACTGGAAGCAAGCAGGTTCCGTAGCCTGTTTCAAATGAGGAGGGCAATGTGCTATTTACAATGCTGAGTGACTTGAGAGTCTTCCACAGAAACAGTGAGGTGTGGTGTTCTCTCTGTGGTCCAGAGGAGGCACCTGTTGGATTCTTAGCAGTGTGCTGACTGTGGTCCAAGTGCCTCGAGTCTGAGGTATGTCCAGACTTCCACGTGGAAGAAGAGGAAACTTTCATCTCATTGTTGAGTCCAGAGGAAACTTCAGGTGGAGGTGCCCTTCCCTTTGGCTGTTATCCTGTGCTTAGGTGTCTTGGTTAAGTTAAGAACGTACCAACTCTTGCAGCATAGCTCGTTGCCGTCTTCCCTTTTACTGTTCTCTCCCGCCCTGACTTTTTTTTTTAGTCCCCACAAGACCAGAACAGCATGTGCACTTCATGTGACAGTCATTTTTGAAGGCAATGGTTTAGTGTATGGAAATTCTGTAGGAGAAGAATTCTGAAATTGCCATCGGTTTTGACTTTGATCTAATTGCTTAGGTAGCACATTAAATAACCTGGAAAATGGGCAGCTTAGAGACAGATTAGAGACACTTCCTGTGCATTACCATCCTACTTCCATGTTTGCTTCCTGGAGCTTTCTAATCCTACAGTGCTGCTGCTGAGTAAATAGTAACAGTTCCTGCCATACTGGGACAGGGCTTCCTTCAGTCTGTGTCGGAGCTCCGGAATCTTTAATTCCACTTGCTATTTTATTAACAGCAGCATATTTCTGATCTGCCTTTAGACAGAGCAGTTACAACCATGTTAAAAACACAGCTGTCTTGGTGCGTTACTGAAGGTTACAGGTTTAAGACTTGAATTAATTTATTCTATTTCTCCTTCAGATTCCTGTTAAGTCAAATAGATGCCCTTTGCCACCTAAAATCAGGTAGTCCTGTCCTAAACACCTCCTGGGAGCATTGTCCAGGTGTCCAAAAAGGACTACGTGGGGATGTTCAGTTTCAAATTCTGTCTCCTGAGAAAAGTTCCCTTCTTTCTTTGTTTCAGTGTTCCTGTCTGAGAGCAGTGGCAGTGACAGACATCCCTTCAGTAAATTCAGTCCTCTGACAAAAAGTGCCAGGAAGCGTTCACTGCTATCAGTTGCTGTGTCAGGAAAAATTGAGGCTTCAGTCATTAGAGACCGCAGGGCTCCATCCTTATAGAAGAGCCTGGAAAATGGAGACTAGCATGGGGTCCCCCAGTTCTGTTCCACAATGTTTGGAGCTTAAAAAAAAAAAAAAAGAATCTGCAGAGTTTACTTTTGTATCTCGCTGGAGTAGTATGAGGTTGGAAGCCCACATGTGATAGCTGGGGTTTGTTGCTCCTCTTAACTCTAATAAAATACAAGTGCTGGCAACTCAGTTAGCTGTGTACAATTGAATGTATGTTTTGTACATTCAATACCGCTCTGTTAACCTCAGTGGCAGACACGGCTGCTTTCCCTGGTGCTTGAGTTACCGCGGCTCTGTTTGACACAGGCCTGTGGTGAGAGGCGATGGCGCGGCAATGCCAGGTCACTGTCAGTCTCTGCAGCATACGTGTTCTGCATGGCAATGGGGAAGGAGGAGACAGGGATGTGGACTGCACTGCAGCACACTGCAGCACTGCCAGAACAAAGGCTTGTGAGAAAACACGACTTGCTTGCTGCTGTGTGCCAGCCGCAGTTCAGAGGCAAGGCCTTAAGACTGCATCTGCATTATGAATATTTCCTTAGAGAGCTGCCAGCCATCTTCCCAGAGGCTTTGCAATTAACAGAACGAGTAAATTATTAATAAGGCACTAATATTAAATAATAATGTTTTCAGCTAGGTAAGGGAAGACCACAGTGAGCTCACCTCTAAAATGAGGTTAGAAGTGGGGTGCCAGCCATACTGCTGTGTTCCTGGCTCTTGAGCAACCGGGGTGGGATCACAGAATCACAGAGTGGTTGAGGTTGGACGGGACCTCTGGAGGACATCTGGTCCGAGCCCCCTGCTCAAGCAGAGCCTCAAAGATGCTGAGTTACAATTTGTTGGAGCTGGCCAGAGGAGAGCTGAGTTTGTGTCTGCTGCCAAGCCACAACATCCTGTTAGGGAATGAGGGATGGGTTTAAGCCAGTTTCTGAGATGCGCCTTAATGGTTTGCAATGTGATCTCTGGTGCAGTACAGCAAAGAGATTAATATTTCTGTTATTCTCTAGTAAGAGTTGTGCCTTGCAGGATGTAGTATGCTGGATGTTTTATTTATCTATTTGTTTGTTTTGACTAATGGCTGGAAAGTCAGCAGGTGACGTGGAGCCGTCATCTCACAGACAAATGGCTAGGTAAGGGGCTAGGTAAGGAAAAACCTTGCTTCATTTAATTCCTTCAGGTTAATTGATGCCTGACTCTTGGTTCAAACAGAGGCTAAAAGTAGATCTAGCATGTGAGAGTTGTGCTGGTGTGGACTTCAGTTAACTTTATGATAGCTTTGAAACACAGCCAACACACTTGCACTACAGTACTATTGGAAGCTATTAACAAACTTTTGAGGAGCAATTACTCCTGCAGTATGCTGCTAAGGACTCCGTGTGTGACAAGGCCAATTGGAAAAGAGTTTCTCTTTTAAAACCTGATCAGAGCTTGTTAATTTTCATGCACGGATTTCCATTACTATTAGTAGGCTTTGTTCTGGGTTTCACTGCTCTGAACCACCTCATCATGTCCACGGGTACATGAAATCAAACAGGGCGGGAGTTATTTTTTCCCAGAAATTTGTTATATATGCTGTTAGCATGATAAAAAACATTCCTGAAATACTTCCTATCCACAAGATTGTCCTACCCAGCAGGTGCGCTCGCACGAGCCATGTGAAGTATCTCCCCTATGGGTCATTAGACAGAAGGAGCCCTCTGGGTTTGCAGCCACTCGAGTTGCACTGACTGGACTTAAACACAACAGTATCTGTTGAATTAATCTCTACAGTCTCAGGTTTAGCAATGTCCTATTAACCAGTCTAAATTTCCCTCCTCTAATTTTCAAGCCATAGTATCTGTATCATAGTGCTAGGTTACAATGCAAGGAGAAAACACAACAACAACAACAAAAAAAAACACGAATACAGTGTTTAGACTTCTGCAGAGACCACGGGGCTCTGCTTTTCAAAAGGATACTCCTGGATTATCAGTGCCCATACTCTCTGATTTCTGATAGTCCTATTTCAGGTGCTTGGCTGAAGCTGTTTTCCAAGAAAGGGAGTCAGTCAGGCAAGGAATGAGTATCTTCTTAATGGCTCCTTGTTCTAAGCACAGAAGGAAGCAAAGCAGTCTTTTTCCTCTAGGCACCATTACTGCATGATTTCAGGAGGCAAGCCAAGATGAATTCAGTACTCCAGTGAAAGCAGGGTGATTGTCTGTAAAACTGAGAGTATTTCAATACAATTCTACTGAAACACTGTCTGAACAATTGTATTTGCTCAGGGTTTACGTGTGTTTTCAAAGAAGTTGCATTACCCCAATCTTTTATTGTATGGATGCAGCTAGAATCACAAAGAAAGGGACCCCTCTTCTGCCCATTTTTTGTGTTTTTCTTTCTATTACCTTTAAGGAGGTTCTCTAGAATTGCAGTAAAAAGGCAGCCACAGGAACTTAAAGAGGTGGATACTGCAGGGCAGGCATCGCTGTGCATTGTCAAGTGGAGCAAATCTCCTTCATGATGTTCAAGACTGTTGCTTGTGACTCTCTGCAGTAGGCTACCAAAAACTAATCTTTCTTTCTGTGGAAATACCCTCATTCTGCCTTTCTTCAACCTAGATAATCAGTTCAGGATGTCAATACTGGAGCGCCTCGAGCAGATGGAGAGGAGAATGGCTGAAATGACAGGCTCCCAGCAGCACAAACAAGGAGTAGGAGGCGGGAGCAATGGGAGCGGGAATGGAGGAACACAGGTGCAGGTACAGACGCTGCTGTGTAGTCACAGCAGCTTTATTCTTTCCTACCAGCATTTGTATTTGATGGGGGTTGGGAAGGATTATAGCTTTTCTTAAGCAACAGGTCTTCTTTGTGGGCATCTTTAACAGTAGGTGACTTTAACTTGCATTTGCCGCTGTCACGTACTTCTGAAAGTGAAAGGTTGCCTGCTTAGGGCAGGTTGCAACTCCCGTCAGTGGTTAAAGTGGGTTGTGTGTGGTGTTTCAGTGCGTTTCTGGGACTGGGACCTTGGGCAGCTGCTTTGAGAGCCGCGTGGTGGTGGTGTGCGAGAAGATGATGAGTCGTGCTTGCTGGGCAAAGTCCAAACACTTGATCCATTCAAAGACTTTCCGAGGAATGACACTGCTCCACCTAGCTGCCGCCCAGGGCTATGCTACACTGATCCAGACCCTCATCAAATGGCGGTAAGACCCAGCCTGTTGGACTCTTGGGTGTCAATACAGACATGGAAGAAGCATATGTAAGCTCTGCTTGCTCCAGGTTTCTAGTTGCCCTTCACAAACTGCACCTTTTGTCCCTTACAAACAACCAAGTCCCTGAACATGTTCTTGTCCCCTGTATCTTGAGAGAGATGAGATCCAGTCACTGGATGTATCATGCTCTTAAAGTCTCTGTTGGGGGCACCATCTGTAGTATATGTGTGTCACGGACGTGTGTGGCCATTTTTGTGGTATGGTGCACTGAGTGAAGCTATAGATTGAGGAAATGGTTCTAACTTGTCTACAGAGCATCATTTGTTTTGTTTCCTCTCTAGCACCAAACATGCAGACAGCATTGATCTGGAGCTGGAAGTTGACCCGTTGAATGTGGATCATTTCTCCTGCACTCCTCTGGTAAGCAGCAGAAACTGAAACTTCTGGGAGAGTCTGAGGGCCCTCTGGAGTCCTTTCTGATGTGTTATTTTCCTGATGCATTTTACACTCTGAGAAGTAGATGTTTCCTGGGTGTCCTTGCTGTGTAAATGTTAAGACGTGGTACTATTAGCTTTCTAGCATTTTGTTGAGAGAGACCAAACAGAAAAATCTTTGTAATTCAGTAATGTGAGGACAGACAGGTGGTTCTGGTCTGTGTTTTACCAAATATCTAGTCTCTGCTGCTGTTCTGGGGAAAGGCCTTTACATGCCTTCTTTCAGATTTTCCTCTTTGACTGTAGAGCTTGTAAAAACGTCACAATATCTTGGTCATTGGAATCGAGACTGAGAGCTTAAGCAAAAAGCCAAAGTAGGTGGAACCTGAAGTGCCAGGTTACAACAGCAGTGTGTTTGATTTTATTGTTCCCAGCTTTTACTTCTGTCTGAATGTTTCTGATCTCAGAGATTCATTTCTGTTTGAAGCTGGTCTGTTTCTGCAGTGGTTCCAGTGGGTATGACAGCTAAAAACCAATACATGCGTTACTAAATGAGAAACTATCAGCTTAATTTGGCAGATAGAGGTTTCTCCCTCAAAGGAGTGAGCATCATGCATCTACTCCTCTGTAATGGCCTTTTGTTCATATAGGACATTTATAAAAGCCCATTAGTGGTGTTCAAACATGGCGTGGTTTTGCCAGTCAATTTTCTGTGAGCTGAGGGTACAACTCCACTGCATTAACAAAAAGAGAAAGAGAAGGGAGGTCTACCAATGGGTCACTTCTTTGTTTGTTTGTTTTTTCAGATGTGGGCATGTGCCCTGGGCCACATGGATGCAGCTGTTGTGCTGTATAAGTGGGACCGCCGAGCCATCTCTATTCCTGATTCCCTTGGGAGACTGCCACTGGCAATTGCCCGGTCTCGGGGCCATGTAAAGTTGGCAGAGTGCTTGGAGCAGCTACAGCGTGATGAGCAACCTCAGCTTGGGCAAAACCCCAGAATTCAGTGCCCCTCAAGCACAGACTCCAGCACAGAGAGCTGGGTGTCCCAGTGGCACAGTGAACTTATTGCCTCTCAAGAGCCTCAGAAGGGAGTCACTGTGATTTCTAGTACAAACACAGGTAAGACAACCCTGATGGCATGCACTGCTTTGATGAGATGTGACATGTAAAATCATGGAGCAAAGACCTCACCTGGGTGGCAAATGCCACCTGTAGCCCTGCTGGCCATGCTTAACTGCTTTTTTTGTATACTCTTGCATAAGTATTGGGAAAAGAACCAAGAATGTCTGCTTTAGAAAGATGTGTGTATCTGAAGAAGAATTGAGGTAATATCCTCCCTGGGTGACAGTTACTTCTTTGCATGTACTTGACACCCATACATTTTAGTGTCCTAGAGCATGGCATGAATTTCCACCTGCTGCTCTGCAGCAGAAGCTGTTGTAGCTCCTACAGCAATCACGTTGCATACTTCATTTTGACCATTGATCTGTTTGTTTCCAGAGTTGAGACGACCAAGATCAGAACCTTCCAGTTACTACAGTAGTGAGACTCAGAAAGATTACCCTGCACCCAAAAAGCATAAGCTGAGCCCTGAATATTTTCAAGCCCGGCAAGAGAAGCTGCTTTCCACTGCACTGAGTCTGGAACAGCCAAGTGTCAGAAAGCAGAACTCCAGCTCCAAGCAATCCGCCACTGAGACAATCAGCCCCAGTGAAGGGATAAGGGACTATGGCCAGGAGCTCTCCCAGCACATCCCAGAAGCTGCTGGGTACCGGGGCTCTGGCAGCCAAGCAGGCATCAAATGGAACCCAAAAGACATTTATATTGGTGTGTCTGCGGTGCAGGTGACAGGGAGCCAGAAGGGGACTGCTCTGGGGAAGGACACTGTAGCCCATCGGCTACGCCAGCGAGAGCAGATGAACGTGCTGATGATGGCTGACAGGGAAATGGTGGATGCAGAACTCTTGTCTTATAGGGACAATGTAGGGGATGAGGACTGCTTACCCCACATGGATGACTTGCAGGTAAACATAATCATAGCACCAAGATCGTCCAGCATGAGACAACTCTGTCAGCCTCTTCTGCTCAGCCACATGTCTTGGCTGTGCAGAAGAGCGTGACTGAGAGAAACTTTTGTGGAAGCTTTTAGCTCTGTCAAGGCTAAGGGAAGGCCTGTAGGGGTGACATCTTGGTGGGGGTCTGTTATAGACCGCCTAATCAGGATGAAGAGATGGATGAGGCATTCTATGAGCTGCTCTCAGAAGTTGCATAATTGCCAGCACTCGTTCTCATGGGAGACTTCAACTTCCCTGATGTATGCTGGAAACTGCAGAGAGGAAGCAGTCCAGGAGGTTTCTAGAGTGTGTGGAAGACAGCTTCCTGACACAGCTGTTACGAGAGCCGACCAGGGGAGCTGCCCCACTAGACCTCCTCTTCACTAACAGAGAAGGACTGGTGGGTGTTGTGAAGGTTGGGGGCTGTCCTGGGTAGAGTGACCATGACATTGTGGAGTTCTCTATTCTTGGTGATGTCAGAAGGGTAACTAGCAAAACTGCTGTCTTGGACTTCTGGAGGGCAAACTTTGACCTGTTCAGGACACTTGTTGCAGAGGTCCTTTGAGAATCACTCCTGAAAGGCAAAGTGTTCCAGGGAGCCTGGATGCTCCTCAAGGTGGAAATTGTAAAGGAGCAGGCTGTTCCTGAGTCCCATAAGGCGAGCTGGAGCAGAAGAAGACTGGCGTGGATGAACCGGGAACTTCTTTTGAGACTCTGGGAGAAAAAGAGTATGCCGTCTGGAAGAAGGGACAGGCTACTTGGGGAGAGTACAAAGAATGCTAAGATATGCAGGGAGGAAGTTAAAAAGGCAAAAGTCCATCCTGAACTCAGATTGGCCACTGCAGTAAAAGAGAACAAGAAATCCTTTTACAAATATATTAACAGTCTTTGACGTACAAAGCTGGGTTGTGACATGCAAACACAAGGCTCTTGTTACCAGTCAGTAAGAGATTGCTCTCCTTTCCCCCTCCTCAGGTGAATATGATGACACTTGCAGAGCACATTATTGAAGCTACGCCTGACAGGATCAAGCGGGAGAATTTTGTGCCAATGGAGTCGCCGCTGGTAGAGAGAACGGAGAGTGCTGCCATGAGCACCACAATGAGCTGGCTGGCCAGTTACCTTGCTGATGTTGATCATCTGCCGAGTGCTGCACAGATAAGGTCAGTAAGAGTTGAGAAGTTGCTCTGGGATTTTGGGCAGGCTGAAAAATGGGTGGCATGCACTGATTCTTTAGCCTGCAGATTCTGTTTCTCAGTGGCACTCAGTGCTGGTGCTCCGAGCCCAGCCACACCCTCATGCACAAAGGTATCATTGCCAACACAGCTACAAATTCATGGAAGAATGGGAGTGCATGCAAGAGGGGAAGTGCAACAAAATTGCAGTACCATAAGGTCTGACTTGTGACTTCTCTTCCAATGTCAAGCCTATGCAATACAGCACAGTCAGCCTTAGGAATGTGGAATGTTGGTTGGAGAGGGAGAGGGGAGCTTGAGCTTCTCCCTTAAACAGACAAATGTTCCGTTCCCTATCTGTGATGCCAGTTCAGCTGCTTTGTGAGCCAATAATTCCTACTGTGATTGATATTTCAGAAGTCTGTATAGTGAACCCTTGACCCCTTCTTCGAACACCAGCTTGAGCCCTGCAGGCTCGCCAATCAGTGAAATAGCTTTTGAGAAACCCAGCCTTCCCTCGGCAGCCGACTGGTCTGAATTTCTGAGTGCATCCACCAGCGAGAAGGTAGAGAATGAGTTTGCACAGTTAACTTTGTCTGATCACGAGCAGAGAGAACTCTATGAAGCTGCCAAACTCGTCCAGACAGTGTTCAGGAAATATAAGGTATGTGGCCAAAACATCCGATGTCTTCCTCGTTAGGTGTGAGAGTACAGTTTGTTACAAAAGGACACGTGGGTAATACCCACCCTTGGGATTAGGAAAAAAAAAAATAGTTTGTTATAACCTTTTCAGTGCTCCTGGCACTCACATGTTGATGTTTACCCAGCATCTACCATACCAGAGAGCATGCACAGCACTCAAAAAATCACATCCTCAAAATAAACCCTAGAGATTCTGGCAAATTGCCAGAAGTGATCACTGTAAAGGTCAATTTTGAGGGTTTCTATCTTATATAGATTGGGTACAGGGACATCTCTAGGAAATGGCTACACCTGAATCAGACTATGATTAGGAGAAGATTTAGAATTCAGTGCCCTGCAAGTTGCTGTGAGCCACTTATGTTCTTACAATATCTGTCCTGTTTTTTGTTGAGGTCTGATTAATTGTTGCTGCTTTACGTTTCCACGCAGGGTCGTCCTCTCCGGGAACAGCAAGAGGTGGCTGCTGCTGTCATTCAGCGTTGCTACCGAAAATACAAACAGGTAATCAAGGAAGTGAAATTCTATGAAACACACAAGTGCAACAAACACGGCCCTCTATAACAGGAATTATCCCACTGTATTTCTCTTGTATGCTTTTCAGCATGCAGCAATGAAATACCCTGCTTAGACAAAATTAAAAACAAAAGAAAATCTGTATCCTGAGTCTTAATTCAGAGAGTGCTTCCTTCAAAGGATTTTGTTTGTGATGCCTGCATTTTTGCTGTGAGATAGAGGGCAATAATGTATTCTACATTGGCCAATATGCATGCTATTGTCTGGTGAAACTATTCTCTGACTAGTTGCTTGCCAAATTTCATTGTGAAATTGAAGTTGGTTTTGCCTTCAATAAGGGCAAAGATGAAACATAGTTTTTTATTTCGCACATACTCAACTTTTAAACTATGGGAAGTCCCGTGTTTAAGCTTGATGCAGCTTGTTCCAGGACTGAGACTGTTCTCCAAACTCTAGTTGGAGACATGTTTTTAGGCTGAGTTCTCAACCCCAGAAAAAGAAGACTTTTTTTGGTGGAGGCTACAGCCCAGCTCCATATTTTTGCTGTACCTTGCTAGACTCAAGCTGTCCATTGCCTTACAGGCATGGTATATAAAACGAAAGGCAAGATGCTGTACTCTTTCACAACCTTCAAAAAAGTTTATTTGGGAAGCCTTTCTAGTGTTAGGTGACTGCATTGTGATTTACATTCAAACTTGTCACGTGGCTGTCATTCTGGAGTGGTGCTTTCTGTAAAACTTAAATTCCTTTCAAAAACTTAATTGAAACTTAATTCCTTTCAAAATCTGTGTGACAAACTGTTTTGCCTTGGATCCTGGAATCACATCTTTTTGAAAGAAGATTTTTGGTTGGTTGGTTTTGGTTTGGTTTTGTTTTTTTTCAGTTCTTTATTTGTAGAACTAACATTAACTATGTATTTTCTGTTTCTCCCTAAGCTTACTTGGATAGCCTTGAAGGTAATACAAATACAAACACTGTTTTGGGAACCGTCCCCCTTAAGTCACAAACTTTCACATTCAGTATAAACCAGGGGAACCTGGCATTTAGTAAAATGTTTTAATAGTATCCACTAATAAATTCCTGTGGTAGATAAATCACTGACAAATCAAACCTCTTTTGGGAGTTATGCAGGGGCTGCTGTGCCACAGCATGTCAACAGGAAAGTACAATGTAAAAATTAAAAAAAAGTGTCCTGCTTCTACAGGTGCTCATATAAGCAGCGATGGGCTGAGGTGCAGGCAATTTCAAGATTCAAGAATGTTTTGCAGGCAATTTCAAGAGCAGAAGCTTTCCTTTGTTGCTACTTATTAACTTTCACTTTACGATCGTTCCCTTGGCATTCAGGGAGCATAGGGGAACATTTATGCCACCCACGCAGCTGATGTGCTCTCCATTCTACCTGCCTTCCAAAGGATTTTGAGCATTCCTCTTTAAAACACCTAGGCCATGGATTCCTTAGACCACTGTCTCTTGTACTTTGCTGCTCTTGCTGGGGGCATGGCAGTTAATGACAACCTTATATTGTTCATGGCCAATAATTTTGTACTGTAAAGATGGATTTTCCAGCTGTGCAATGTCTCATTCAGATACTGCAATCAGCTGAGCTTTTCTCAAAGCTAGCCAGGATGCAGGGCATGGTTTTCCTGGAGATAATGTGTCTCGAGATGATTTTCCATCCTCAGCTTCCTCCAGCACCACAGATTTGTATCAGTTAAGTATTCTTCTATCAGGGCAGGAGAGCTGAACTTCCTTTGGACTGCTGAACTAGCTGAGACTTGCCTCTTTGAAGATCAGGTCATTCCTCCATTTATCTTCTTCCCAGTTGGAGGGAAAGGAGGAAGAGAGGGAGTCTGGGGAGTTGTGGGTGGCCCAGAGATTCAGTACTTGGGCAGGTAGTCATCCAAGTGGGTCTTAGAGTTGAATGCAAACACACTGAGGTCTAGTCTATCCAGAGAATTTTCTCTTTCACATGCCTTGTTCCTCTGTTATGTTACTATATCACTGGGATCAGCACAGGCTTATGGACAGATGAGAACAGTCATAGCTCACATCACTGTTTCATACTTAAGCCCTTCTATTCAGGGGTTTGTAACTCAGCCACAGAAGTGCCCTCTGGGCTTAAAATTGGAAGGAAAAACATCACCAGCTTGTGAGCAGACTTATTGAAAACAACTAATTCAAAAACACAATCTGGCCTATTTAATTATAAATGTATAAAGCAGGAGAAGAAGAAAAAAGGCAAAATATAACTGCACCTAATGACTGCTTCAATTCCAAAAAGTGAAATTTGGTAAATAGTGGTCTGTTATAATATTGAAGGGATTTTTGCTTTTGGGATGGTGTTGGGTTTTTTTGATTGTTTGCTTTTTTTTTTTTTTTCCCCAATAGACAAGAGAAGTCTATTAAGATATGCTAGGACATTACTTTATAGAGAGCAGTGGCTGCTGTGTCTGTGTCTCACCTGTCTGATAAAGTGAGCAGAAGTCATAGCTGATAAAATGTCCAGGAATAACAGTGCTAAAATGCTTGAAAGTGATAAAGCTTTCAAAATAACACTCTGTCATAATGTTAGTTAAAAGGTATGATTGCAACTTCTATAGATTATTCTACATCTCTATTAACCTTACAGAAGATGGCTTTTTAAAATATTTATGATGGTGTATGGTTTCTGTTAAGTGGCCATCTACCTGCGCATTTTAAAAGAAAAGGGCATAAAATAAAGATTTGCTTTTAACGTGTTTATTCATGCTTTGTTTGAAATCACAGGGATAGAAATAATACAGCAGTGCTACAGGGAATTCTGAATGTAACTGCTTGTACAGATTTGCATGTTCAATGGATGCTTATTTATAGACTTCTAATGAGAATTAGTTTTGTCAATGATTTGTTTTGTTTAAGTTACATGTTATTCTATTTGAAATGTTTGGATTTAAATGGGTATATGAGCAATAAAAACTTTTACAGGATTGTGTTGCAGTGCAGAAAAAGCTGTTTTAAGTTGGCTTTTCAAAGTTATTTGTCCTAAGGAAATGAAATACACATGTGAACACCAAAATAGGTTCTGAAAGTAATTCATTCACAAGATACATTTAAGTGAAGACATTTAAAAAGTGTATTTTGTCTTTTGCTAATTTGTTAGCATTTTGGAATACTTGTGCTGCTTTATTCGTATAGTTACTTAGATAGGTGTATTTTGCTGCTGTTGCTATGAGTCTTGACAAATAATAGCTGCACAGAAATGAGCATCCTATACTTTTAATCAGATTTCTGCATGCAAGGGAAACAAACAGTTCATCTAAGTGTACTTGATTGAATTGTTTCTCTCTAATGCAGAACCACTCCAGTAAAAATATGAAACAGTGTAAACACAACTCAGGACTGGCTCCAGAAAGTTGGTTGTGAGTGTAGTACAACTGGATCTGGCCATTATCATATACTCATAGAGCCGTTGATGGCTAGGCGTTAAAACCAATCCCATCAAACTGTTCCATTGACAGCAAAACAGGTAGTTGCTTTCCTGATGCAGACCAGGTTCTGCACCTGACTTCATAGTTGTTCTGGTTTGCTGTAGCCCCTTCCTCAAGGAGTTCCCAATCAGTGAGTAGGTCCTCATTTGCTTTACATCATGTCTTAGCAGTGCAAGTGGCCTTTCACTGTAGAAACCTGCTTCTTGCTGTTACTGCTTTTTTGTTTTGTTTTGTTTTTGGAGTGCCTCAGCTTTTCTTTGTTTTTCTTGTAGTATGCACTTTATAAAAAGATGACACAAGCTGCCATTCTTATCCAGAGCAAATTCCGAAGCTATTATGAGCAGAAAAAATTCCAGCAGAGCCGAAGAGCCGCAATGCTGATCCAGCAGTACTACCGCAGCTACAAAGAATGTGGGAAGAGGAAGCAAAACCGTCGGGCAGCCACCATTGTACAACAGAAACTCAGGTGAGTTGTTGGGATTGTTAAGTGCTACCAGGATCTTTTTATATGACATTGTTTACACTGGTCGGGGTTGTGCTGTAGTTTAAATAGGCCAGTGAGATAACTACAGTGGTTCGTAGGATGATTATTCTTGCATTTGCTACTGTCATCCACAGTTTTGCCTGTGCTTCAAAGTTGTTTTTTTGTGTGTGTGTTTAGAAGCAGTCTGCTTACCAAGAAACAGGATCAAGCTGCTCGCAAGATCATGAGATTTTTACGACGCTGCCGCCACAGGTACAGCATTACCTTATGGTATCTGCCCTTCAGTAGAGCAATTTAACAATATTCAAGTGTGTCAGCAGGGAGTGCAATGTAAGGGATAATAGAATCAACTCTCTACAGATCTTTTAATCAAATAACAAAGCACAGCTGCTTCCAAGATACACTCACAGAAAGGGAATCTTTAACTTAGGACTGTTGCTGAAATAGAATCATCATGTTCACTTCCACTGCTGATACAGTAAAGCAGCCAAGGTCATGTCAGGCAGACACAGAATAAAGAAATATTGAGTTAAAAAAAAAAAAGGCAAAAGGTTTTTAAAGTTGGATTTGAGGATGTTGGGAGCAGGGCGGAGAGGGGATAAGCTCTTTGAAGGATAGGTACAGCTTATAAATGCTACATAGCTCTGTATGCTGCACAGACTGTTTGTGGTATGTGGTAAAATGCAAAATGTGATATCTTGTGTATACCAGAAATACTTTTAGTTTAGTCACAAGGGTCAATTGGTAGACTGTTGTCAAATATAGCTTCTTTTTAATGTGGACAGGTGGAATGTGCCAGCAAAGTAGAAAGTAGTTCACTTCAGCCACTCCACACATAGTAACTGGGAGTACAGACAAAGACATGAAGATGAATTCTCTCCTGTCAGTGTGAAAACATGAGCATGCTTGCCAAAGTGCTCACTTGAAAAATGAGGCAGGTTGACACATGACACTACTGTGCCAGTACTCTGCTATATGCAGAGTGTCTGTCCTGATTTTCCAATGAAAGGAGCCCATATATGATCAGTTTGCAAACTGGAAATTTGCCTAGACAAAAGTAAATTTAGATGTTTCTGACTCTGCTCTCCATTCTCACCACACACACATCTCATCTGCTAGCAGGAGCTGGTCTGACCTAATATATTTTAAAGCATGTATAGTTAAGCCCAGTGATGTCTGAGAGTAAACAGAGCTCTGAAAGTCAGAGACGCATGTGATAAACTTGATTTTAGACACATGACTCTAGTGACGCGGAAGATTTTAGAGCTGCAGTTTGCAGGAGGTTGGTGTGACTCATGTTGTGCAAGGACATCTTACCTCCAGGTTCAATGGCAAGTAACATGCAGATAAGAAAGAGGGCTTTATAGCTTCCAGGACAGTTCTAAATGCATTTGAAACAGCCACAGTAGATCATGAAGAAGCACATATGGCTTTGTGCTCATAGCGGGGTGTATGGAAGGGACTAAAAGGTTTGTTTGATCATGTTCATTAGGCAGCTTGTCCCACTGAATTAGACAGATTTGAAATTTATATCCTCTCAGATCTGCTTGAGGTCCAGGCAGTCCCTGGGAAAGCCACCTACCTGTTGCCATCTTTGAAGCTTATGGAGTAAAACTGCCAGATGCTCTTACAGCTGACTTGCATGCCCAAGTCCAGAGAATGTCACGATTAGTTTTATCACTGGGTTTCCCAATAATGTCTGGAATGCGCATTGTACTTCATTCATGCTTCATTAGATCTTCCTCTGTCAAGTAGCCTAGACTCTTCAGAATTGCCCATGGTTCCAGCAGTTCTTCTTGCCTTCAGCTCATTGCCTTCCTCTTTCTCAGCATCTCCTATTTCCTTCTTAGAGCAAGACCTACTCATCTGCATCACTGAAGTTTGCAGGCAAGTCACTTCCCCTTTGCCTGTAGCCTGATCTTTCTTTTGAGCAGCATTGTCCCTGCTGCCGTGTACCTCTGGGAGAAGGGTTTAGGTCTTGTGTATTTCTAGACAAGCAATAAGAACAAGAATCAGGTGGGGGGAATCCATTGTGAGGTGTTCTCCGGCTTCTGTCATGCTGCACAGAAACTCGAACTTCTGCAACAGTGCAGCCTTGTATGTATCTGTAGGCACTTTGTTAAAGATTATGGTGTCTTGGGAAGTAGTCCATGGTTCCTGGTTAGGATGCAACAGAGGGAAAGAAATATTTCTATCGAAGATGTGACCGTTTCAAAACTGCCTTGCATTTTCTTCTGAAATGAAAACAATCACAGTCATGGTCATGTACTTTTTCTAAACAATTATAAGGGTTTAAAACTGTGTTAGTGTTATTAATATTAACAGACGCAAACTTTTATCCAGGAGCATTTTGGCATCAGCAAATGCCAAAAATAAAAGCAAAATTTCCCATATATGATAAAAACAGTGTTGAGAATCTGTTTGACACCAATATAACTTTAGAGAACTTCTTAAAAATTTGTGAAAAGTTTGGGCCTCTTTTCCCATATTCCCCCTCCTTGTCAGAAAAGCTTGAAGTAAGCAGTTAAAAAAGAAAGATTTTTTTTCCATAGTAGTTGGTGCTCTGTGCATGTAGGCTAAATCTGTGATCCTGGGATGATGCCACAGGGATATCTCATGGGCCCTTGGGTCCTCCTGACTTCAGGTACCGTACAGAGTGATCTGGTCCTTGTGCTTGCTTGAGCTTGTTGAACAATGATATGCCACTGAGGTTCATAGCCCTTTATTACCACACAGGATTTTGAAGGTAAATGGATTTAAGTGTTTTGCTTGTGTAAGCAACTGCAAAGGGATGGTGTAAAAGTGGAAGTAATACAGATGTAGTTACTAAACCAGACATTTACCTGTTCACTGTCTCAGTTGACTCTGAAACTGTCCCATTTGCTTCCTCACCTGGCTGGAAGGAGCCAAGGGCGAGAGCCATGTGCTTTCCCCAGCACAGCCACGTCCTGGCCTTGGACCATTTGCGTTCTTTCCTTCCAAAGCCAGGCCCTGCAACCTTCTTTCAGTGCTGCCCTGTTCATTGTGCGTGTACACTGGGGTACTAGGTGGCAAGACAAGGTAATTGGTTCCTTCTCATCTGCTGCTCTTCAAGCTTTCAATCTCTTTTTTTTTTTTTTTTTTTAACTTTCTCTTCTGTATCTTAATAATTAGACTTATTCCTTGCTACTTGGCTTTTCTTGCTTACATACTTCTAAAGATAATGTAATGAAACTTAGGATGTTAAATAAGTTTAAAAACACCTACATATATATATGCCTCATAACTTTGCCCTTTCAGCCTCCTATGTAATGCTCATATAGGATACAACTGATGGCAGTGTCCCCGGTACAATTCCACACACAGTTTCAGGGGTACTGCTTTTGAAATCCCACCACAGACTCCTGTTGAAATGCTCAAAATTAGCACATGTCTGCTGTAAACAGGAAACTAAGAAAGCCTAAAATACATCATCCATCCAAGCTCCTGAACACGCAGGGATAAGCCCGAACAACAAGTGTTATTTATTGCTCTTTATCATAAAAATGGCACGAGGCTACTTGTTAAACCACAGTGCCTTGTCAGTACTGGAGATAGAAATGACTGATATTTTTGGAAAATCTGGGGGAGTGACAGAGAAAAGAGAGTGTATACAGGAACATCAAAGCAGGATCTTGTAGCAGATGCCTGTCAGCTGATAGACAAGGCAGGATGTAAAAGCCACTTGCAGTCTGTCATACAGATATTGAGCTAAGTGAAAAGGCAGTGAATTCTTAAAGTTCAAAATTCAACCTCAAAAAAAAAAAAATTGACTTTTGTTCACATACAGATTCTGTTGCTGGAGTTTTACTGAGAGATTATCCTGTAGCCTTTATGCAAGGGTTACTCAGGCTTTCTCCTGGTAACCATCTGGTTGCTTACTTTTCACACATTTTTTAAATAGATCAGAGTCTAGTTTAAGCCAATTATGAGAACTCTTTCTAGGCTAACATTCAGAAGAACAGCTTAACTGATCTTCCTGTTCCATTTTTTTTTTTAAATTAGCTTTTTGTCACAAATACCAAGTAGAGCAAACATGATTCCTATCAGCTTGAGGATCCATGTCAGTGTGTGTAAATAAGTATGTCGGTCTTGTGATCTCTGATCTCCTGAGCTTATGCTTGTTGCCTGATCAGACAGTATTTCTAGCGTTTAGACAGTTAATGATGTGGTTGGAGCTCTTTTAGTAATGGATGAGTAGACATTGCTGAAAATCAGAAGAGGGATGTAAGTTTTGGTTGAGTGTATTCTTACAGAAGATATTAGCACTCTACTGGCTGAATGTTAGCAGGCATCATGAAGACAAAAGTAGTCATTCATCAGCAGCAGTCATTCTGATTTCTGATGCTCAGATATATTTTTTCCTTTTGACTTTAAAAAAAATTGTTTATTCATCTGTTGTCATGTTGTCAAAAATCTGGTGAAAAAATGCATCAACCATAGCACGGTACCAACATGACTTGTAGCTGAAGTGTTGGTTGTAGAGAATGAGAAACACAACCTTCCTGGCCTGATAGGAGAGCTTCACCCATCATTGTTCCTTGCCCAGACCTCTCCATTCATTGGCATTTGGCTTTCAACCTAAAATTAGCTGTTACACATACTATGAATTGGCTTGTCTCCTGGAATACTGTCCTGTGTGAGACAGAATTAAAGGTTTAAGCATTTAATAGTTTTGGAAAGAATCTGCCTATTTAGTGTTTTCCAACTACTTTAGAGCTGTAAGGAAAACTGAGAGCTCTGAAGTAGGTTTGGGTTATCTGAACTGAATCCAGATGTGATCCATACAGTCAGCTTTCTCCAGGAAGATAATGTTCTATTTCCTATTCTTTCTCTGAGTTCTATGAAAACTTCGTTCTTCTGAGAAGTATCTGCACCACTGCTAGGCTGTGCTGCAGTGTTTTTTATGGAGTAGTGTTTGGCCTGAGTTAGAAATCAGATAGTTGTTGCAAGAAGGGAAAGCAAGATGCAGCTGGAAATACCATGGGGATGACAGTATTGGATTTATTTATTTCCTGCCCTAAAACACCTCAACAAAGGACTCCTCTTCCCTGGTAAAGAGGAGGAGTCCGGTAGGCAGGAGGTGGGAAGGATTCTCTCTCTCCAGGCAAGCAGAAGTGTTGTCTCCTTCTCCCTGAACTGAATCTTTTGGTAAGGTATGGTTATTGCCATGTGTGTGCTAATAGCTCTTTGGTATTGTTTTGCAATCTGAAGCCCACTGGTGGACCATAGGCTGTACAAAAGGGTGAGTGTAGCTGCCTGCTAGCCAGTTCCTCTCTTCCATTTTAAATATTTTTGCTTTCTGCTTGCTTGCATGGGGCTGCAGCCAAGATATGCCAGTAAGTTTCACCTCCATTAATTATATAAACAGAAACCTGTATAAACTAACCCTACTGCAATGACTAACACTGCTGCTTTTATAACAGGACAGAGCTCTGCAGTAGATGTTACCAATGCATGAACATGTGAAAAAGGACGTGTATTCATCATGGGCATGCTTAGGCGGTGGTGGTGTTGGGATATTTTACAGTATCCAAATAGACTGTTAGTAGATCTTGGAACTTGACTGTGTCTGCATTTACATACCCTCAATGAATAACGATGTCCTTCGTTGTGAGAATGTAATGGCATTCAGGCTAGAAGCTGCTGTACAGGTGCAGCTTACGCTAGATGGGTATTTGTTTCTGCCGGAGCCAGAGTGAAGTAGAAGAGCTCTTCACACTGTTTTTTTTCTTCCTAAGATGACTAAGCACCAATGCTTATCTTCCAGAAGTTGCTCTTCGGTAAGTTACACATCTGGTTACCTTGCCAGGGCCAGCTCTTTGCTACCCAACAGAAGAGTGAGGATACACCAGTGTTCCCATGGAAGGTGACAGTCCCTGTATGAGCAGAGGATGCTGTGGCTTCCAAGACACGTGTGCCTGAGTTGTCAGCAGGACTGCTCAATATCACTTTGAATTTGAGAGGCTGTAGGACAACAGAGTTTATATTCTTTGGCAGAAGCTGCAGCTGGAAATAGCACTGTGTTCATTACTACTATTTCAAGAGGAATTGTGTGAACTCTTGTTCTTGTAGCATTCAGAATAGAAAACTGAACTGTTGATTGTGGAGATTTACTGACCTTGAAATGCAGAGATGATTTTTGCAGTTTAGGATTGAGCGTATAAATCAGGCATAAGACTGCTGGAGGCATCATTACTGGTTTAACTATTGACCCTAATAAAGAAGCAATAACTAATGATGTTTCTTTCAAAACTTTCAACATTTTCGTTGCACATTCTTAGATTTTTACAACTAAGAGTTTGGGTTCTTTAATAACAACCAGTGAAGCAAGAATGTCTTGAAATGGGAATAGAGGCCCAGATGTGCCTTAACTTTTTGAGTCCTTGATTTGATGGATTTTGCCCTGATGGAGGAAGAGAAATGTTGCTCTTGATTGCAGAGGCACCAGTGCTGTGCCACAATTTGCTAGCCAGAACGCCATAGATCCAGCTCTTATGAATTATGTTAATGTATGTTTCATCTAATGCAGGTTAAATCAGGAATAGTGTAAGAATTTCTTGCATTCCTTTAATGGTGGACCAACTGGGTGGCTTGTTTTTACTAATCTGATTCTTTGGGTATAGTTAAGGCTGGTGCTTTTTGATCTACAGTTGTGTGTATGGTTTCAAAGGCCTCTTGGGGGGGGAACATAATTTGGTTTTGAAAACAAATCAGTTTAAGTAACTTAAAAAAAAAAACAGTCATTCTGATTAGATACATCAACCTATCTTTGTTGTAAGGGTATTGGTAAGTGTTGATCTCTTTTTCTTATAAAAGTAGACGAGTTTAACTATCTTGGGGTCAGCTGCCATATGCTGTAGGACAGTAATGAATGCTGCAGACAAACAAGGATATTTTCTTGAGCTACCGGTAGGGCAGGACACACAGTGTGTACGAAAACAACTAGCATAGCTTCCAGCCTTTCCTGTTTTGCAGTTTTGGTGCTCTCTTCTCAGTCTTCCTTCTCTCCAGGTAATTTTTGCTAAACTGATGGGGCTGGCCACGTGCAGGCATGCCTGCTAGATTCCTGCTGTGCCCCAGATGTGGGTGCCTCTGCCTTGCTGTCCACAGGCTTGGGATGCCAGCAGAAAGCCCCACTATGAGGTCAGGGTGCATGCTGCAACCCTGGGTGCTGCACAGGCTGGAAGCTACACTGCATTCCCCACTAGCAGCACCATGTGTGTGTAACCTTTGCACATCAAACATGAGGGGGGTATATTTTAAGACCTTTGTTCCGTGATTAGGAAAAATGATTTAAACTTATAATGTGCATACCAAAGCGGGCTAGTTGCATTCAAAACTGAAAAAGTGCTATGTGTGACTTAAACACAGACAAGTAAAGTAATTGTTCTTGTGTGCCTTTCCATTCAAGGCTAGGTGTCTGAGTTGGAGAGCAGATGCATGCTGCAGTCTCAAGGTATACTAAAGCTGATTCGTGTTATGTGTTCAGTGCACCTAGTACAGGAGACTGTGAAGAGCAGTCCATATGTGAGACCTCAGTACATGCATTTTGAAAGCTTGCTAGTTAAGTGAACGGTTGGTGGACAATAGTGTATATTCTGTGAATACATACCAACACTACGTGATGTGTTTCAGTCTTCTGTTAGTTCACATGTATGGGATGGAAAACAGCAGTATAGCTGCTGTATTGTATTGGGTGCTCTACAGGGAGACTGAGCACCCAGATAGAATTGGAGAAGCAAGAGCAGGGTGCAAGGACACAGCTAGCACCCAATTCCCTGGGCATGAGCAAAGCCAGGGAAAGCCATCCCAAGGGCATGCTCCGTGGGCATGGTGACTCAGCTCAAGGTCCCTTTGACAGCCCAGTCACCAGTATTGGACAATTAGTTGTTGCATCTTAAGACTTCACATTTGTAAAAGCAAATCAAAAATTACCAGAAAGCAGATTTACAGATTCTGAAGGTTTAGTAGTATATGCAAGTTTTGCTTTGAATGGCAAATGATGTGGTATACATCAGGAAATCAGGGAGTTGCCACTCCCAGGAGAAGGCTTAATGGCTAGGGTAGATGATCTGAAAGAAGCCCAGAACTTCAGTTATGTTGTTCTTTGAATTGTGTGGGGCTTCACACTGTTATCTCAGGTTTTGTGTACAGTAACATTCAGCTGTTCGAACGGCTGTTGAAAGTTTTGGTAGAAGTAGAATCTGTGAGAAAAATTGACTGGATTAAAATTTCTTTTAGCCAAAGGCAAGAAAAACAAGTATAAGCAAAAAACTATTCCTATGTGTGTTCTAGTGATCTGTCCTTAGCTTTATTAGCATTGTCTGCAGTGGCGGTTTCTAGCACTGAGAGCTCTTCCAAAGAAAATACAGTAATGAATTCTGTTTTACAGATAAAATGCTGTAAGAGCAATCCTTGATATCCTGTGGTAGTATGTGTCAAATTTTCTCATACTCCTCTGTTGGGCTTCACAGGGATGTCTGTTGGTGAAGCGATGAGCTTATGGGAACAGCATTCAGTTGATATTTAATAATACAAGAATACATTGCAGGCAAATGTATTCGTGTACATAGGTACAAGTAAAATATGCTGCTAATATTCTCCCTTTTCCAGTAGGTCAGTGTTTTATTTTTAAGGCAGTGGTTTGTCATTCTGTACATTCTTACAGTGGGACCCAGTCAGTAATGCAGGCATCTGGATTCACCTCTAACGCACATCACTGAAGAAGCATGAATCAGGAAAACAGTTTCAATCATGCTAAATTAACTTGTTCTGCTTAAATGTACTTTCTCTAATTATCTGGAAAACGTTAGCTATAAAATATCACAAAGTCTATCAACTGCTGTTCTGCTGAAATAATAAGTTTGTTATGGCAAGTGATTTTTTTGCTGCTTTGAGTTCATGTACAACATGTGCATATGCTGTTTGTGCTTGCACATATGAAAAGCATTTTGGGGCCCACTGGTTTATCCATATATGCTGAAGGAATGTCTGTAATGTACAAAGTTGATGTATACTGTACACAGACATTGCACTCACATAGTGTGCATACGCAGATAAGTGTTTGCTTCCATGTTTCAGTTTGAGATCAATTTGAAAAGAGGTTTTCATTATTTTTTCTGGATTGATTTGGGTTATATTAAACTGTGAGCAGTAAAGGGAGGAAAGGGGTGACATTTTATGTTCCAACTTAAGTGAGACTAAATTTGCTATCTTAGAATCATAGAATCATTAAGGTTGGAAGAGACCTTCAAGAGCATCCTGCAGTAGAAGTTAAAAGACTTTCTAGAAGAAAAAAAAAAATCCAGTTATTATTGCCTTTAAGTAATAGTTTTACTTCTCAGAGGAATTTAGTCCAGTGGACGTATTTCAGCTGACCAGTGCTTGCTATGCAGAGTTGTCCCTGCTCATCTGTTAAGCCATCCTCTGTAGCTTCCTGTGAAAGAGACCTTTGTAGTCCAGAATCAGGATGTGAACAGGAATATGTCTGATTGAGCTGTTACCCTTTTGCCTCTCAGTAGGCAGGTGATCTAGAGGAGAGCACAAGGAGCAAGTCTCTTCACACTGGTGGCTGATCACTTCCTGCCTGCAGCAAAGCTTAAGTTCTCTCTGGGGCAGAACAGGTGCAGTTGTTATCGATGATAAGTAAAAAGGAATGTATTCATTTATGGTATCTTTCATTTACAAGTAGATTCCCCTTCCCCTACCTCATTTCTTATTTGATTAAATGCTGCTCTCCAGTGTGGGGAGTGTGCACGTAAAACCTGAATTCATTTTCTCTGGTAAGTATAACTTTATTTTCTACCTGAGTAAACAACATTTCCTATATTTTGTTGTTGTCTGCATAACCTTCCCTTTCTTGGCATTTCAGCAATGAACCCCTTCCTACTCCTGTGCAACTAGGACTTCTATTTTTTTAGTATATTTTTAATATACATGTATGCTATGCAGCAGCAATTTCATTTAAGTACCTAGATTTTTATGCTTCTAAATGAGATTGAGAATGGGGGAATGTTATAAGGGATTGAAAAGTCCCATTTGTTCAAGTTTAGGACAATGTGAAAAAAAGTATTGGGATATGCAACGCTACATGCAACAAAATTTTTCAAAGTAATTTCTTCTTTCATTTACCTCTTGCAGGGGGTGAATGTGTTTGGAGCTCAAATGTGTGTGTTAAATTGCAGACCGCATGCTCTGGGGTGTCATTCTTATTGGGCCTTTCTGTCTTTTTTGTTTTGCAACCCAATTGAGATATCTGGAAAAAGGCAAGAGCTCCCTTTTCTTAAATGTCCCACAGGCTATTTCAGCTCTCAGAGCAACAGGTAACTCACCAGAAAGACTACTCTGGCTCCTGCACCCTGTCTGTTAAACTGATCAGCATTGCCAGAACTTACTGCTATAAAACACAGATTCATTAAACATTTTCCTGGCTGGGCATTATGGAGTAAATTTGATGAAGCAGCTTTGTGTTATGCTTTACCCATGAACCCATTGTTTGCTGGAATTCTTTCTCAGTAGGCCTAATTCATTTGCTGACACACTCCCATACAAGACTCGGGGAGGGTGGGTGGGGAGAGAAGTTGCTGCTCGCTTCTGGGGCTGTTGCTTTCTACATTGCTTCAGCACATAATGATGCAACCTCCTGGTATGGTGTCCAAGTAAGTAACACAGTTCAAAGGGCAGAAGCTTTGTCTGGCTGGAGCAATCTGGGAACTGGAACATAGCCCCTGAGTGTCAGGGTTGGAAGCTCATAGGTGAAACCATCTTCTTTTCATGAGTCAGTACTGTGGCCGTGATTCAGACACCTTAGCAGTGATCATCTCTATTGCACGTGCTTTTTCCGTCCATCTGCTCTTCAGCAATTGCTGAGGGAATGACCTTGTACTTTAAAAGTGTTTACCGTCTAGGGGAAATGTTATTCGAGGAGGTTTTTGCTGAAGGCTTCATCAGTGCAAAAGCAAACTTAGAGTCCTTGTAGTTCTGTGCATGGTTTCAGTAGCTATTGAAGTAGGACGGTACTTCTTGTTTGGAGTGTTGCAACAGACAAAGCCTGATACCTTTCCTGGTGTGCTCTGGATTGCAGCCATGTTATCACTTGAACTGTCCTCACCTCCAGTCCCCATGTAATTGGAAGTGCTTTCAGAAGTGATCTAAACCAGCACACTGGTGCCTGTAGATATCTAGCAAGATTTGTATACCATCCATAGCACATGGCCTGCTGGTATGATGTGCTCTCAGCTCTTGGTTTTCTGTTATTAAAACAAAGAAGTCCCACTGTTTGTCTACCAAACTGAACTGGAACATCATCCTTTTCTGCTGCAATAGCCTGTACTGTTCTATAAAATCTGTTAGTGTGCTTCCACCTAGAGTAGTTTATTAATGCTTCTAACTATGGATGCTACACTTTGGCCCTTCTCCCCTATCTGAATTTTGAGAGTGGAAAAAGAGCAATCAAGGTAGATTGTCTTCTAGCACAAAGGCAGTGCTATACTGTTCACTTAAATGCTGTCCTAGCAGCACTCACTCAGTAGATTTCTATTTTCAAGGGTCCTGATCTGTCCAGAGTTTTTCCCTGGCCAAATTACTTTTTAACTGCATTTGGAATTCTAGGGGCTTTATTACACAAAGGGTTAGCAAAGAGGGGATACCAACTCCACAGTCATGTTGACAACTTTACATTGCAGTAATGAAATCAAATCAGTGTACTGCTGAACAAGGAACTTTCTCAAAAAGAAAAATTAAGTGCTAAATGAGGACTAAAAATTTGTGTTAAGACGCAGGAAGAGTTACAGCATAGACACTTCCATAAAGAATTAATTGGTAGAAAATAGTTAGCTTCAAGTTCTCTTGGTATAACAATTCAGTGTCTTGTTTAAGAATACAGTTATTTAAAATGATAAATTAATTACATTAATCTGGTATACGGCTTAATGCATGCACTGGTTCTGGCACTTCATATATAGCCCTGGTTTGGGAAAGAAGCAAGGCATTCACAATACTTCAGTGCTTTCCAGGTGTCACTCTGCCCATGAATTTGCTCAGTTATTGGTAGCAGTTAGAGTTGCTTCAGTTCCACTCTGTCCGTGCTATGCTGCAGAGCAGGGCTGCCTTTAGCCTGCTCCCAGGAGAGAGGAGACCACCTTCTCTGGCTTCTTGGTGCCAGCCCAGGGTTTCCCTGGACCTTGCTCTTCAGAGCGAGGATGAGAGATCCACAGCTGTAGGCTGTGGGTCTTACTACCTACTGTGCAGTACACTATACAAATAAATTATTCCTATACCTACCTGCACTCCCACGTTTAATGTAACAACTGCCCAATTATGTATACTAAACACAGGTTGGTTTAATAAAAGCAAATGTGGTAACTTCGTAAGTTTGGATGATCATCATCTTGAAGCATAGGATTATAAATGCTCTGGAATATATGGTTTGTTTCAAGCCATTATATAGTAAGCAGCATCTTTCAGTAATGGTACCCATGACAGATTTTCAAAGGCTGTATTGAATTTCCCTACAGTAAGGTTACTAGTATGTTTTTGTTTGTTTGTTTTTTAAGCAGTAATTATTATTGCACTTGCAAAATTTTTATAAGCCTGAAAATCTGCAAGCCAATGTAAAACACATTTGACCAAGGAAAGCATTGCATATTTCTCAATAGATCTGTACTAGTGCAAATGTTTGTTGAGTGGTATAGTAATTAACTTGCATTGGCATGTATGTTCTGTTCCAGTTAAACAGATTGAATAGGTCTGCACCAGTACAGATATTGCATGCTGTAGGTTGAAGTTCGCAGCAAAGCATGTCTTGCGTTCTTCCTGCAAAAGTGCTTTGTTAGCATAGACTTTGCATGTTGAAGTGCTAAACTAAGGTATAGCATGTCTTGGTGAAAGAGCCACCAGCTTAAATAACGTGCATGTTCTCAGTAAGATCTACAATAACAGTTTGATTTTACATTGTGGTACTGAAGTGCAACAGAAAACACTTGGAAGTTGCACTGCAAATCATGCATTAATGGATGGTATCTTGAACATGTATATAATCTAAACATTAAAAATAATTTTCTGCACAGATGCATACATTTTTCTAGCACAGCAATTATTTTGGTCAACTGCTTCTAAGTGGTGCAGTAACGGAAATATTAATAACTTCAAGATAGACTTCTGTTACAAAAAAAGAAAACTAAATATACTAAAAATGATCGATCTGTCATTTGCGAGCATTTTCAGTTCACTGCAACAGACCTCATGTTTCCTTTAATGAAAGGATGATGTGGAGTTAAGCAGGTAACGCCATAAGACATCCTAACACACTAGGAGCAAACAGGCTCATTGTCTTTTGTTCGACACCAAAGTGCTCACTCCCCTCACGTCAGCGGGGTCTTTTATATAGTACCTTGCATAAAGCCAGAATTTTTCAGAAAATTTCACTGTAATTCACTGTATTAGGAATTTTGGCTTGGCACAGCAGTACCCAAATAGGAAATCAGAACTGGTGTTACTGCTTGCTGCCTTGCCCTTTCCTCAGCCTGAAGATCAGAGTGCCTCCTGGCATCTGAGGGAGCTGTATTGAGACATTCTCTCTGCCTGACTTGGATTTCAGAAGAGTGCCATAGCCTCTTAAAGGTACGTCTTCAGGCTCTGAAAATGGCATGTGCATTTAGACTGGCAGAGCCCTCTACCTTTCCAGACATGATATTCTCCAACAGTTTGAGGTAAGCAGCAAAGGTCTGACCTTACTTGTATTGGTCAGCGCGATTTCTTCATTGACTCCAGTTGCCCCCAGTTTCACGCGTTAACATAGTGCCTGTGAGTGATAGAGCTTTGAGTGATCTAAACCAGGGAGTTAAAAACAACCAGCTTCTCCTGAGTATGTTTAACTGTATATGCAGAAAAATAAATTTAAAAAATAGTGGAGGTATATTTATAGGCCAAATCTAGAGGTCAGATTATAGCCTTCATCATGTTTTTGTATTACCAAGCTGGTGAAAGACACAAAAGATAATGTATGAGTACCTAAAAAGGCTACAAACTGGCATTCATGCTGCTTAGCTCTTTTGACATCTCAGTATCTAAAGTATATTTGCTTAGACTTCGTTAAATTAAATCAATTTTAGTTGGATTCTGTTTCATAGGTTTGCAGCTCTGACATGATTCTTTGCACCATGCCTTTGTTACTTGTCCTTTGAAGTATTAGCTAGATTAATTGGGCATGTACATACCCAGCTAAATCATCTTAACTTAAGCTGTCGTCTTCTCCTTTTAGGGCGGGTCTTCCCTTGCAGTAAAGGAGGAAAGGCATGTGATGGGACTGAAGTTATCCACTTCTCTTCATCTTTTGATAAGAAAGAAAAAAAAAAAAAAGGGCAATTAAATAGAACAATACCACAATGAGTCACACTGTATTTACACGTAACATGAAAATTCATTAGCTAGAAATTACTATACGTTTCCAAATGTGATTTTTCTCAGATTTCTACTGTTCCCTCATGCGCTTCCAACTGTTTACAGTGTCAGGAGCATAGTACCTTCCTGTCATTTCTCTGGGAGGTGGCTCTTTTACACTGGAGGTTAAAGGGAGGAATCATTTTGATTTTTCTATCTTGAAAAAGTTTTGGAATAGACATGTTATGTGGCTCCTCTTTGTTTTTTTCAGAGTGAAAGAATTGAAAAAGGCCAAGGAACTTGAAGACACACAGCAGCATCCCGTAGCAATGTGACATTGCTTTTCAGACTGTTTTCATTTTCTGTTTTTAGCAGAGACATGCAACAACAACAACAAAAATACCCACTGCAGTTCTGGAAATACCATCTGCAGGATTTTAACAGTAATGTTTTGGTCATTGCATTTGCACTTTCATGGACAACTTTTAATTTGTTCAGCAAGACATCTTGGAACTCAATCTTCTGTTGGATCATAGGAAAAAAAAAAAGAGACACCAGGAAGAATTTGTGAGTTGCTTCATTCTCCAAGACGGAAGAAGCGATTATTTATCCTTTTCATATAGGGCTGTATTGAACAACATGTGGAACTGTACAAATATTATACCAAAAATATTGTTAAGAAAAGGTGGGAATGCACAAGCAACACAAGAATGTTGTTCCTGCACTTGTCAGTCATCTCCAAGAAACTGAAGCTTTGAGAGTCTCAGTGGAGGGGCTTAGATCAGTACATCTTTATTGGGTCCATGCATCCTCATTTCCTTCGCTCTTCTGTCCTTTGTGTTTCTTTTAAATCTCTACAGCACACTTAATGCAACTTTTTAAATCTGCAGGTTTTTAATACATCCCGTGGGAACTTACAGAAGGGGTTGGTATATGAGATAAACGGGTAATGCATGAGAAACAGAGAGAGTAACTTAAGCAAGTTTTAAAAAGTTTCTTTTTCGTATTTTTTTACTAGAACCTGCAAAAACATATCAATTGTCATGTACTTTCTCTCATATTCAGCACTTTATTTTCTAGCCTTACTTTCATGTGCTATTATTTTAAGTTCTTAAAATAATTTGTAAGACGTGTAGCTTTTTATCTTAAGTAACTGTCAAACCTCTTGTCATTTTGCAGAGTCACATACATATGTTGCCTGGACATTTTATACCACCTAAAGATCAGAGTGGTGCTGCATTCTGGCCAGTAAATTTCTTATTTTGGCTATTTCATCAAATCTGGGCAGTTTCTGTATATATAGAAGGTAGAAATGGAAAATGACAAAATATTTGAAAGGGAATATATTGATTAATTACTAAATATTTTATTCATAAAGGGTCAATAACTTGGCAAGATAAAATTATTATTTGTATAGTTTTGTCTGAATGAACGAGAAGAGTGTGGATGTATTGTTTGTACATATTGTATATATTAAAACAGAGATATGTGCATGAACTCAAGAAAAAGAAATGAACAAAAGCAAAGCATTAGTGGCTATGGTCTGTAAAATGAAACAAAAACTTTATTTCACTATAAGAAACTTTATTTTAAATGTTCTTTAGAAGAACATTTTTGCTAAAGCATGACTAAATGGCAAAAAAGAGCTACTGTATTTAGACTTAGGAAAAAAAGGCAGAGCAACATTACTTTAAAAAAAAAAAAAAAAAAGAAAGAAAAAAAAAAAAGATATGTTTACATTTGATTTTGGCTACCAGGAGTTTGGTTTGGTTGAATTTCATTTATTTATTCCTTCCTTCTTCCTCCTTCCCGCCCCCTTTTTTTTTTTTGCCAATGGTGCCAAGTAATGTGAATGCTAATATTGCTTAAGAAAATTAAGTTACTTTTGCAAAGCAGATAATCATAAGAGTACAAAAAAGCGTATCTAGCTTAACACCATACACTCACTCCAATAAAGAACACTTAGAATGAACATAAAATGAAAAACAAAAAAAAAAAAAGAAATAGTATGAAAGTAGAAAATACGTTTCACATTTTCATATCTCCTGCTGGAAGTCAGAAAATGTAATAAAAATTGCACAAAAAAAAAATCAAAAAAAAAGTTAAAAAAAGATGCAAACTGATCTTGTAGGGGTGTCATGGTATATTGCTATTTCCACATAGTGAGGAGCCAAAGAAATTAATTTTTTTCATTAAAGTACTAACTTAAAACTGTCAGAAATTCTCAACAATAGGAACAAGGTTCTGATCTTGATTACACAGGAATGTAAGGGAAGTAACTCCTGGTGGATTATGTACATGTGTCTGAGATCAGAAACTGTTCCTTTGTGTTTGGTTTGCTAGTGGCAGTGTAAATTTTCTGAATGGACTGGTGTAAATTTGAGGTTGTTAGTTTTGGAATAGTTGTTCTTGCTCGATCCCGGCCACCAACTGCAATGTTTAAACACAAGGCTTGTTGTGAAGCCTAAAAATATTCACACGTAAGAAACTTTTAAACTGGTGTCTTTAGAAGAAGAGTAAAAAAAAAAAAAAAAAAAAAAAAAAAAAAGATTGTGGCAAAAAAAAAAAAAACTGGGGTCAGTGCTCTTGGTGCCTTTTCTATAATTGTACCTGTTTTTAATTACTTCTTTTCACTGCCAGCATTGAATTACAGTAGATGTGCTATAGCTCATTCTCTTGTACATTTCTGAACTGCTGCTTTATGACCTGATTCAATTTAAAAAAAAAAAAAAAAAAAAAGTAAAAAAGAATGGTCGGGCTCTCACACTGTGTCTGTGGACAGCCTTATAGACTCAATTTATTGTATGGATTTAGGACTTTAAATGTTAAATTTTCCTCACACACAAAAATGGAAATCAAGAAGAATCTCCTTTGGGATGAACAAGAAATGCTCTGTATTAATACTGGAATAACTCTGACATTCTGAAACAGAAATGTTGCTCCCATTAACCAATATGTGACGATACAGAATTGATCTTTTTCCTAACAAGAGTAGTGACCTCAGTGGAAATATTTTAATTCCCTATATTTATAAAAACAACTCAGTAATATACAGAGCTATTTCAAATTACTCTTCCAGATCCATGGGCCTGGTGGTGTATCTACTAACCTAGATTCTGCTTCAGCCAAATGTTTAAGCATGTACTTGCTGTTAGGCATGCAAGCAATTCCATATGGTCAACAGAAATACTTGCATGCTTGAAGGTAAGTACAGCTTCTAAGTGCTTTCTTGTGTCGGGTCATAACCCTTCAGTGTATCACTGGGGAGTTGAAAAGACTCCCAATGAAGTGAAGTGATTTTGCTCACCCTTTTCTTGATTGTGGAACTTGTGTTTTCACAGAAGATAAGTGCAGCTTCCCGGGAAAACTCAAATTCCCAAGTGCCAGGAGCCAAATCTTCTGTCTTCTGATAATGGAATTGCTCCTTTGTGAAACACACTTAACAGCAGTAATACTGTGTGAAAGAAATACAAAATATAACATGAACCCCCTCTCTGGATGCACGCTTATGGCAGTTCCACACAATAGCTGGTGCCCAACGGGGGGTCCCCAAGACTTGCATGTAAAACTAGTATAGATGTCTTCTCTTTTGTAAGTTTTATTTTTGTAACCGTGCATGTAAAGCATCACTGAATCAATGGATCTGTTGAAGAACTCAGCTGCTGGAACCATGCAAAATGTTTTGAATTGCCCTTAAAATATGGAAAATGTTTTCTGAATGCTTTATATTCTTTCTGCTGTAAATTAAAAACAAAGAAAATTTCCCCATACAAAGTGTGTGCCTTTTTTTAAAAGTCTCTTCTGGTCTAGTTTTAAAGGGTGACATACTCCTTGAGCCACTGTAAATAACCTTGAAAATGTTTCTTCTTCTAGAATGTGTTTTTAAGCTGCTTGCAAGTAGCACTCTATCTTTTAATCTAGGATGTCCAGGATGAGCTGTTCCATCACCTTTACAGGGATTTGCTTGGCTTCTCGCTCATAGGGATGCACTGATCTTGAGCTTGAAGGAAGCAATGCTTGAATATTAACCAGTTCTCCTGGATACCCACACGCCAGTCTGCTAGAACCCTAACCCATGGGATTCCTCCAAGTAGGTAGGTCCCTGAAAAGGCCAAAGTCTGCTCCTGAAGTCCAGTATTGCCATCCTGCTTATTAATTCCTGGGTTCTCCTTTGGTGTTGTTAGGTAGACAGAAGTTAAACACCCACCCAATGCTCATTCCCCTCCCTCTCCCCTCCTCCCAGAGGAAGAGAATTGTAAGAGCAATAGTGAGGAGAAAAAAATAAATTAAAAAAGGCACGGAGATAAAAACAGCATAAATGAAGGAAAAAGAAAACAAACAAAGAAAAAAATACAGATAGGATGCAAAGGCAATCACACATAACCTCCCACCAGCAGACAGAGACCTTGAAAAGGCACACACGCACTGCTGCCTGCATGCACGGCGGATCCCACAGCTCAGCTGGGCCTTTCTCCCACCATACCCGGCCTGCTTGCTGCGGGGGGTGGCATGAGAAACACAGCAAGACCTTGACGCTGTGCAGGCCTGCTCTGCAGCAGCCAAAACATCGGTGTGTTATCAACGCCTCGGCCACGAATCAGGACTGTGGCACCACACGGACTGCGACGAACGGTAACGGAAACCCAGCCAGGTCCAGGACTGCCATAACCCAGAGAGGTCTCAGGAATGAGCCCAGATACACTGCGGGGCTCGGGGCACTCCTGAGGGCATGACCCAAATGTCCCCCCAGCGCTGACAGGCACGGGGCCGAGCTCTCCAGGCAGCCTCTCAGCAGCTGCCCCCCCCTCACGGCGCAGTTCTGCCTGCAGCGCCCCGCCTGAACCCCCCCCGGGGCGGATTTCGGCAGTGCCCGGCCCCCAGCAGCCGAGTGCCTCAGGTGCCTCACACGGCCACCGTGACGTCACCGAGCATGACGTCAGCGCCCGGCCTACACACGGCCACCTTGACGTCACCGAGCATGACGTCAGCACCCGCCCCCCCCAGCGGCCCCGCCCCGCCCGTGGCGTCACTTCCCGGACGCCGCCGGAGCTGCGCGCAGTTGCCGTTGGGTCCCGGCCGTCAGGATGTGAGTGCGGGGCGGGGGGCGCTGGGCCGGGCCGGGCCGGGCCGGGCCTCGGGGGCCCTCCGCGGCCGGGGGAGGTGGGAGAGGGCCGGGGGTGGCGGAGGCCGGCCCGGGGGGTGGGTGGCAGCGGGCTCGGGCTCAGGGCGCGGCGGCCTTTCCGGCTCGGCCCGGCCCAGGCCGCTGGGTGCGCTTGGGCGGAGGCTGCTGAGAGCGGCCCCGCTTCGGGCCGAGCCCAGGCATAACCTGGGCTGTGCGCGGGCCGGGCGGGCTGCCAGCCTCCTGCTCGGGTGGGGCATCCTGTCCCATCCTGTCCCTAGGCTTTGCGAGGAGCTGGGCGGAGTGCTGCCAGCCCCAGGGGTCCTCGCGGAAAGCACTGGCTGTGCAGCTGAGGAAATGAGAGGCTGGTTTCGTGTGACTGGGTTGTTGTGATTGGAACCTCAGGAAGTAGTTTTATTTCTGAGTCTGTTTAGTCTTGGACTAGCACTAAAGCAGCATGAAAGGCTGACTGAAGTACCAAAACCCAAGAGTTGTTTTGTCATTAGAGCATGGACTGCTTCTGAGCATTGTCAGAGGCTACCTGGCTGGGTGCTTGTGTATGTTTGTTTCCTTTAAATGTAAATTTGAATCCAATGTCCAAATGTGCAAAGACAAATAACATTCAGATCCAGTACGCTGGATATCAGGTGACATTCAACTGTACGTGTATGTGATGGAGAAAAATTGAAAACATGGAAAAGCAACATGAGTGCAGGTAGTTAAAAGATAAATAAGTCATTAAAGTTGTGAAAATGGTTTGAGAAACCACAAGCAGCTGTGGCATCAATTATGAAGATGTGGAATGTTGTACCATGTTAAAAACGTACAACCTGAGGTTATAAGCTTCAGGCTAAACAGAGGTAAACTGTTGTACATGCTGAATGCCTTTTATTTCTTGTGCTTTTTATTGCTCAATGTCAACTGCTTCAAAGAAAAGAAGCAGGCAACCACAAGAAGAGCACATAAACAGAACAACCATTAAGTTTCTGTACTTAATTGTTGTAAACTATTTTGAAGATTAGTGTCTGTGCTGAGAGGGGGGGAACACCACTGAGCCCAACCTCTTGAATATCTGAACCCCATGAACCACTACTGGAGTTGTCATGTGCTTTATTAGCACACTACTGTTACATTAGCCAGCCACTACTGTCTTTTAGCACATGAACCAATTCATTTGCAGGAGATCTGGCATGTGGTGTGACTTACACCCATAGTCAGCTGCTAAAGCATCCCTTCTCCAGTAGAAAAGGAAACTTCCCTGTGTTTATTTCAAGGATCAAAATTTCCTGTTTTCAGGAGTGTTAGGTGACTTGTATACTCTATGCATATCAACTTAAAAACAATCTGTAAAAAGAGAAGCAGAGTACTGATGACTTTCCTTACTGCAGGTCAGCCAGTATTCCTGGAAGCTCAAATGTGGCTGCTGGCAGTAATCGTCGACTTCAGCAGACTCAACATCAAGTGGATGAGGTAAAAGTTTAGTTTGTTATCAGTGTAGTCCTTTTCCTTAGGAAACTGGTAACTAGAACAGATGTTTTTGTCAGTTGTTATAGAGTCATTATATAACCTGGTGAAGCTTAGTATCATTCAGCTTTCTTTATTATACTTGTCACTTTAACTCTTGAAAACTTCTTAAATAATAATCCAGCTGGAGTGGGTAAGTGGGTACCAGTGTCCAAATGCTAGTTGTGAACTCAGTGCTTGATGGATTGCCTTAAGCAAAGATAAAGCTTGCTCTCTGTAAAGATTCTCCTTTACAGTAGCAAAGAAGGCTCACCTCCAAATATGGCATGTTGAGTCTTTGGGGTAAGCCAAAAGCCAGCCTGGCTACCAACAAGATTTTTTTTGATGTATGGTTGACTATTGTATTTAAACGCCTCAGCTCCTTCTGGAGCTAGTTAGGAATTACTTCCCAGGTTCAAGGGAATACCAGCACAACTGGCAGTACTAACACTCAAACGTCCAGCTGCAGGTGAATTCAAGAGTCTTTTCTAAATTCCTGAGTCTGTCTTGTTTCAATATCCTAAAAGGCAATAGCTTATACTCCATAGAGAACATTAAGAGCACCATGTTTTACCTGCAGTTGATAAAGCTGATAACTTCCTGATGTAGGTTGTTGACATCATGAGAGTAAATGTGGACAAAGTGTTGGAACGAGATCAGAAGCTGTCAGAGTTGGATGACCGTGCTGATGCACTGCAAGCAGGAGCTTCTCAGTTTGAGACCAGTGCAGCCAAGCTGAAAAGAAAGTATTGGTGGAAGAACTGTAAGGTAATCATGGCTTGTACACTTGCAATATTCCGTATCACAACTACCAGCATCTCAAATGGCAGAAGTAACAGGGACTTCAGCCAGTGTTACCTGTTACAGCATCTAGTTTTAAAATATGGCAGTGGTTAGGTAAAGCAACCAAAAGCTGGATTACCAGCCATGCTGCTTGATACAAGACACTGTCAAAGATGGTAATGGCCACAGGGAACCACTACAATCTGAGGTGTTGGGGAGCAGGAGTAAAAAGGCAAAAAATGCATAGGTTGCGTTAATACGCAAGCAAGCACTGGACTGCAGAAAGAGCTCATTCAGTCTCCTATAGTTGTAGCTATTGGTAAAGGTTGGAGTCTTCATTGGTGAGCAACAAAGACAATGGGAAAATGTGGTGTAGGATAAGAGGAGAAATGATGTTGAAGTTTGTTATTCCTGCTTTTATGGTCACCTGAAATGGGCTCTGGATGGAGGCATAGTGGAGAAGAAATTGTTGGTGTACTCCAATTTGCCTGTGTTACACAGCTTATCTCTAAGTGATAATGGTGAACTAAAAACTGTTTACTGAAAGTTTTAATTACAATGTTAAATCTACCCCACAAAGCGAAAGTACTTCACAAAGGCTGCTTTCCTGTACCCTAAAGGCCTGTTAATGCTGCTGTACAGCTTATAGTAAGTGTTGTCTGACTTTCTTCACAGATGTGGGCAATTTTGATAGCTGTTGTTGTCTTTATCATCATCATCATTATTGGTAAGTTTCACTGAAATGGGTATTTATTAGAGTTGGAATAAATAGGATTAATTCACTGACTAGTAAAGCTTAAAGAAAGCTGAGATATTGAGATGAAGGCATATATGTAAACTTAAAGTATCAATGACCACTTTAACCATTGTTGACTTGCAGTGGATGGTAAATGACCACTGTAAGAGCCCCAGTAGCTGAATTTCAAACACCCGTGCAGTGGGAAACTGAGAACCCCACTGGCTTATTAATGCCCTTGTTTTTACAGCTGCGTATTGCAGGAGAAATACCATATCCCTCCCTTGACTGTCCCACCTGTCCCAGTTTCTTGCTAGATGAATCCTTTTCAGTGCAGTAGGTCCTGTCATACTAGGCAGGCTTCTTTCAAGCAGAGACTCTGCTACTGCCAGGTGAAATGGTACCAAGGCTGGATCAGAACAGTAAGCTGGGGAGCACACAGCTCAGCCTCTGTTCTGAATTCTAGAGTAAGTACTCTATTTGAGAGGACAAAACTCGTGTTTGTGCTGTAATATGGTAATAAACACTGCAGGTTTTGTTTGTTTGTTATGGTAACAAACACCAGCAACGTAGTCCTAGATTAGAAATGTGCACAAGAATATGGGAAAACTAAAAGCAGGAAAACAAACGTGGAAAACTCTTAAATCCCTCTTTACCTATCTCTAGGGTCTTAAATTCTTAAAATATAAGACTGTTATGGTAGAGGGCTGAAGGAGACTGTCCACTGTTCAATTTTTCTTCTTTTTATAGTCTGGACTGCATTTTCATGAGTTACAGGAAGAAATTCCAGTCCACTGAAGGTGCCTGTCTTCAGCCTCTCCAATTCAAACCTGCTGTGTTTTCAGCCCATCTACTGCTGTTTAAAGCAAAACTATTCTGATTATTGAAATGCTAACTTTACCTGGTTGCCTTAAGACACTCCTAATACAAATACTAACCAGCACAGCCCGCCACTCGCACAGTGCCTTGGGAAACGGGGAGCACGGAGCAGGCGAGGAGGATGTGGTGCTTCTCACAGCTTCCCCGGCCGATGCTGGGAGCGGTGCCAGGCTCCCTGGCCGGGGCCGGCTTTTCTCCTCGATCCTCCTCTCCTGCCTGCCCCCGCTCGGTGCCATCTCAGAGGGGCTCGCCCCTGCCTTGTCCGAAGTGCCTCCGGTCCCCGCTCTCGCCCGGAGCCGCCCCGGGGGTGGCTGTGGCGGCGGCGGCGCCGCACGTGGCCGCGGGGCTGGCGCGCGCACGGGGGCCGCGTGCGGCGGCACGTGAGGGGCGTGGCTCCGCCCCCGCCGCGCGCCGGCCCCGCCAATAAAGTGGCTCTGGACCCGCTCCCGCCTCCTGTCTCTGTATGGGGTGGGGGGGGCGGGGCGCGGCGCACGTGGCCGCGGTGTGTGGGAGCGGCGGGGCCGCGTGCGGCGCGCCTTACGTAAGCGCGCGAATCGCGGTGGCGGGCGCGGGAAAGGCGGAGCGGAGGCGGCCCCGGGGCGCGCTCCCAGGCGCCGGCTGGCCTCGGGGGGTGGGGGGCGGTGCGGTGAGGGGAGAGGGGCTTCGTGCTCGGTGTTTTCGGGGTGAGGGGTTCGCGGGACCTTCTGCCCTGTAGGGAAGGGGTGTGAGGTTGCTGGCGAGCCGGGCTGTGCCGTTCGATGTCCCGGCGCCGGAGCGCTTCGCTGCTCCGGGATGGACGGGAGCGAGCCCCGGGGCAGCCGCTCGCCGGGCGCTGGGAGCGGGCAGGAGGCGGCGAGCAACGCGGCTGGCTCGGGGAAGCCACGGGGAGAGCACCGGGAAGCTGCGGGGTGCCGCTGCGGTGCACGCGTGGGAGCCAGCTCCGGTAGCAAGCGGTGCGACGGACCCAAATCCCGGAGAAGGGATTGCTGCTGCTGCTGCGAGTCAAGCGGCAGTTCGGCTCGGAGTTTGAGGAGGCAGAGCAAAGTTAACAACAGGTAACTCCTGGCAGCGCGTGCTGACCGTCCTGCTGCTTGAATTAACGTCCTTAAGCAGAGAGCTAACGTCAGGACTGAGGGTTTGATGTATTTGTGGTTCAGAGCTCTTCCCAGGGCTGAATTATTTCAGTCCTCCAAGGAAGCTCCCGTGCATTGCAAACTGTGATGTTTGTAATAGACTCAGGTGTGGGTTAGATTGCTGTTGCATGATTCCTCCTAAGCTGTTTGTTAGATACACAGATTGGCAGATCTGGATATATCCACAAACCTTTTGTGGCTTCTGAAGATTGCATTTAGCAGTAGTAAAGCAGAATTAAATAATGCTTTTTGAGAATGCTCAGAAGTTCAATGAGGTGCTTCTGTTGTGTTTTTGTTTGTTTTGTTTTGTTTTTTTAAACAATTTGAGAGTCATAATTCATGCAATGTTGAATTTACATGTAAAATTACTACGTAATAGTTAAGCTTCTTTAGTGATTTACATAGTGACAATATGTTTCTAATAAAATGCCAAAAGGACAATAGTTAGTTAAAATAACTGTATCTCACCTGTAAGTTTAGAATCCCTCTACATTTTGAGGGTATTGACTGCTTCTGTTTCAGCCAGTGAAATAAGTAAAAGTAAGAAGTGGGAGATTTTGCTTGTTAATAACCTTGCAGCTGCGGGGTCCTACTGCTCTGTTGTAATGAAGGCTCATAAATCATGTGAAGAGTGAAATTTTTGCATCAGGTGTATTTTGAGGACCTCATGGTCCTGTGAATTGTTTTTAATCAGATGCAGACTTCAAAACTAGAAAGACTTACTTACATAAAGAGTAAGCATTTATTAACAATTTTAATACCAGCAAGATTTAGACAAATCTGTAGTAAATATCAGCTTATTTCTAATTGATAAACATCTTAGCTAGAAGTTTGGTTGCAATGCCTTTGCCATTTGTAATGTGCTGGAATTGAAAAGGAGGAAGGTTAGAGGAGAAATGGTTAGGTAGCAAAGAAGTCAGCAAGATACAACAGCAAATACAGTGAATGGACATTAGGTCTTCTCCTGACATTTTGTGAATTTGAAGCTAAGCCCATATAGTGGTAATTTAGTGAATAATTTTGTGAGAGGGGAAAAAAAGCTTCTGTACCAGAAATCCCCAGCACAGTCTAACCTTGGTTTTACAGTGATCAGCTGGATTGGAGCCAGTCTCACGAAGACCTCATGACGATGATCCAGGAAATGAAAAAGTGTTTGCCTGAAGATAAAAGGAGTTCCAGCAAGCCCAGTACAATCAGTGCTCTCAATTATGCTTTGCAGTGTGTCCAACAGGTCCAAGGTAAGTGTGGAAAAAAATGGAAGTGCAGAAGCCATAAAGCAGCTTGTTTTGAATAGATACATCTGGCAACAGATAACATTGAAAAAAAGGAAAGTATTTTACTTATCCTGCAAAGAATTAACTTTTTGAACCATTGATTTTTTAATCATGATGTTATCTTTTGTATTTAAGTGTCCACTTACTGCTTCTCTTTTATTCAGGGTGCAGCTGCAAATAGGTGTGTACTAATAACTTGCCATGTGTGTTGAAAAAACAGCGTTCTTGTCCCACCTCAAAACCTTACTGGATAGTCTGTTTTCCAACAAAACTAAGTAGCTAAATTTATTCTTTTGCCATCACATTCTGTCTCTTCTGCTTTTTTGTGCTTCTTTTCTATAACATAAATAGGTCACTCCAATAGTATAATCACTATGCCTTTTTCCTTTGTCATTAAACAGACCTTCCTCATCTCAGCTTGGGCTTTACCTAAAAAGATGACAAAAATACGAGTACTGTAAGAAATACTTTCAAATTGTCCCCTTACTGACATCCTTGTGTTTGTTTTGCTTTTCCTATTATTTTTTTTCAATTAGCAAACAAAGAGTTTTTCCAGGCCTTGAATGATCGAAGAGTGTTTCAGACGGATATGACGACATACAGCATAGAAGAATTGGTGACAGTTGCATCAGAACACACTCCAAAAAACAGTGTAAGGAATTCAGTAACACTCAAGAGTTCATCATTTGCTATTTCACTTTCCATTTTGTCTCCATGTACGTTTTTCAAACAGAATGTGTAAAAACGAAAAGCACTTTAAGTTTTATTCAAACAGATCTTTGTGTTAGTAATGGTAGGTCAGTGCTATTGCTTATCAAAGCTGACTTAGCATACCCAACAGAAGCAAGTGAAAAAGTACCTATATTTTCTTTTTTCTTTTTTCCTAGACACAACCATGATCTCGTTTAACAACGTTTGTTTTCCAGGATACCTTTGTGGCTGTGTTTTCCCTACTTTCTGGGCGCATAGTGCATATTTCCAAGCAGGCAGCATCTATTCTAAACTGTAAGAAGAAAGTGTTGGACTCTTCCCGGTTTGTGGAGCTGCTTGCCCCCCAGGATGTGAGTGTGTTCTACACACATACTGATCAGTCCCACCTCCCGCTTTGGAATGTGGAAAATCAAACGGGTATGAGTTGATGCTTTATCTGTCTTTCTGTCTTCACAGAATTTGGATAAAATAGTTGTTTGCTTTAAATGCTTATGCTACCAATACATATAGGCAAGTCCAGAGTTGCCACAACAGAAGAATGTGAGACATCAGAGGGTCCCTTCGTGCTAACATGCTAGGGATTCCTGAACTTTGCAAGACAGTCATATTCCTGTCCATCAGAGCAGTGGCACCCCTGTGGAGCTGTTGCTATTTTCTTGCTGTGAATTATTGCTGAATTTCCCTCTCCCCGTACCTCTTGGTTGTATATGGTTTTTAGTACATGGTTCCCAAATTTTAGTCTTTGCTTTCCATGGTAATGAACCAGAAAAAGCTTTTTAGATCATGTGTATTTCCTCTGAATTTAGCTCCAGGTCAGCAGTTTGTCCAAGCGAGTGGGCTGGACAAGAGAGAAGAATATATAAAGTAGTAACAGACAGTTGAACAGCTAAATCAATAGCTATTATAGAGAAGGTTGTGAGACTTTAGTCTTGCTCCTAAAGCCAGGAGAATGCAGAGTTCAAAATAATTCTGGTAGGTGTGACCTTTTTTAGGATATGAACTGATACCTTCAATGTATGTTCTTCTTAGACTCTCTGTTTGAATATGCCCAGGTGAAATCCTTTTTCTGCAGGATCAGGTAAGTACACTGTTATAGTTTTATGTTTATGAAGGCTGGGCCGAGGGAACAATATTGGACACAGGCAGCAATTTTCTTGTTATGACTGACCGTTGTGAGCTTGTGGAACTCCGTACAAAAATGACTTACTGTGTTTAATATTAATACCCAACAGGATGTTTTGAATATCTTTTTCATAGTGATGGTTGGGAGAAGATGTAATACTTATTCTGTCTCCCAGTGGATCACTGTTACATTCACATGTTTCAAAAATCTGAGCTCTAAAATCACTCTTCAAGTCTCTTGAGTTCAGCAGGGCAGATTTCAGTTTTACTTTGGGGAACTGTAGGATGCGTAAACATTTTGCAATACTTTTTTTTTTTTCATGTTTTCATATAACGTTTCCTTCTTTTATGTAACAGAACCTTTCAACTATGTGGGCTTCCTGAGTAAAAATGATTGGTTCTCAGGTGGGATGAGAATTAGAAGGTGGCCTTTAACAATTAGGGTGATGGCATTCAGGAACGGTCTTTCAGTGCGTGTACTGGAGGCAGTGTACATACTGGATTTGAGGGGAGCAACTGTACTGCTGAATTGCTGGCCTGTGATTGCATGGGATTGTGCCTAGGACCTCAGGAGATTCTTCCTGATGATATGGTCCTGTGTGCTCTGCATAATGTCCTTGTGCAGGGTTTTCAGCATTGGCGTAAAGCATCTGAGCCTTGATATCAATGTGTAAATCCCTTTTACTTTTTCTCAGGGGTGGTAAAGATCAAGAACAAGAAAAGCATTGTTACCCATTCCGAATCACCCCGTACTTGGTCCACGTGTGTACTTCTGTCCACATAGATGCAGAATCCTGCTGCTTAGCTTTGGCTGAGAAAATTCATTCTGGATATGAAGGCAAGTCAGGAGAGTCCTGTGGAAAACAAGCCAATAGGAAAATACAGTATATGAAAGTCAGCTTCATTTGATTTAGAATTTGTTCTTTGGTAGTGTGGCCATTTTAACTTTGAGCATGTAAGTGTGTGCACGTATGCATGTGTATCCAAAACATATGCGCCTTTGATAAGTCCTGAAACGTTTGACCTCTTCTCACTACATTTATATTTTAGAGAAGTCTGTATCACCTAAAAGTTTGTTACATCTCTTTGAGTTACTGATCAGAAAGCCGTGAACAGTTAAAAAGTTCAGGAGCCTATAACGCTCTGTCATGAGCAAAAGTTAGATTTTCTGTCTTAATGCATATTTTCTGTTTCAGTAAATACTTCTTTTTCAATTAGCTCCTCGAATTCCTATGGAGAAAAGAATCTTCACCACCACTCACACTCCAGGATGTGTTTTTCTTGAGATAGATGATAGGTGAGATTTGAATCTTAAGAATGGTGAGGTACGTATGGAGAGGTAGCAAAAAGTCCTCTCGGAATGCAGCTGGAAACCCAGGTAAATTATTTGAACTGTGAAGTTGGCAGTAGTTAATGAAACAAATTAGTTTTGTGTTAATTTTCAGTAATTATTTGTGTTAGTTTTCTCATTGAAAAACGTCTAAAACTCCAAGAATGTCATCTCCTTTAACTAAAAATCTAAAGTAGAACAGAACTGCAGTTAGTTTCCAGGGACCTGTGGTAATGCAAGTAGTGGAAAACCCACATCATGCAAAACTGTGAAGAATTACAATGCAAAGATGCAGTTTCACTGAGCTGGCTTAAATGGATTTGGCCAGACAAAAGTTGTGTTCTGCAAACACCTGAGTGTTCTTACAACCCACTTCACAGCATCCCTGTCAGATTTCTTGCTAGCATTTTGCCTGTGACCTCTTTCTTCATGATCGCCCCCCCTGTGTTTTTTTTTCCCTCCATATATGGAAGCACAAAACTGCTTGTGACTTAAATGTCCAGGAACAAAAATGTTTGTCATTGGTATTTACGTGTTTACGTTGCACTGGAAGATTATCAGATGGTTTGGAAAATGTTCTGTAGCTTTAGTTCAAGCTGTTGCGGATCATGCACGGGGACTTTACTCACAAGCAGCCGTTTAGGGATGTAAATACTCAAGACTAAATTGTAATCAATGATAACATGTTTCGGTTTCAGAGCAGTGCCTTTGTTGGGTTACTTACCTCAAGATTTAATTGGAACATCCATGCTGATGTATTTGCATCCAGAAGATCGTCCTTTGATGATCGCTGTTCACCGTAAAAGTAAGTCCAGTTTGCTTAAAAGGTATTTTTGTTCTTTTTGACGTTCTTTCATTCAAGTATTTTTTATTGTGTGACTGATTTCTAGTCTGGACAAAAATAAAGAAATTAAAGCAACCAATTTGATGTCAAAGCAAATTCAAAACTAGACTTCCAGACTTCTCCAGTCCTGCATGTTTGTGCTTTCATTGCTGTGTCACAATGTAAACTAAACCTTGTTTCTTGATTGTTTTTGCTCAGTCTTGAAGTTTGCTGGCCAGTCCCCTTTCGAACACTTACCCATTAGATTTTGTACTCAAAATGGGGATTATGTCATACTGGATACCAGCTGGTCCAGTTTTGTGAATCCATGGAGCAGAAAAGTGGTGTTCATCATTGGCCGACACAAAGTCCGAACGTAAGTCAGTTGTAGAACTGAACTGAACTAGAGCTGATGTTGCTGATGTTTGGGGATGGCCTTTTGACTTCTCAGTGATCTTTTTTTCAAGGCTTTCTAGAAAGTGAATTTGTTTTATGAGTGATAGAGGCAGAGAGGTAGATGCTTGTCAACCTTAACTCATGTTATTGTGCCAGTGTTCTGTTTTCTCCAAATCCTGGGGCTTTATGTGAAGCACTGCTTTCATATCACAGCCTCACTACCCTGGCTTAGCTGTTGGTGGAACAGATGACATCCTTTTGTGTTGGTTCAGGGAAAAAGTCAAAATGAAATACAGATACTTTTTAAAAAACAAATATTTTCTAACTCTGCTTACAGCTGCCTTTTCTTCATCAAATTAGAATTAATAGTGAAATTTTGTTGGCTTTCTAGAAGCCCTCTGAATGAAGATGTCTTTGCTGCAAGAAATAAAGAAGCAAGCAGTGTTGAAAAAGAGATAAGAGAATTGCAAGGACAGATTTACAAGCTGCTTCTGCAGGTAAAGATGATGAAAATTTCAAAAAAGTGGTTGGCCTTTTGAATGAGAGAGGCTAAAGAAATTGAAGTTTGTTTAGCAAATTTCTTTGGGGGTGATCTCCTAAAGCATCTGAAAGGAAAGTTGTAATTGGAGACAGGCTTGTGTGCCAGGTTTAAAAATCTAGCTCTGGGTGGCCCACTTGATTAGAAAAACATTTTGACCTGTTTGCCAAGTCTTTGTGTTGAGAGCTAAATCTGCATCCTGAAACAGCTTTGAGGATGGTAGAGAAATTTTTCCCAAGAAAGTGGTGGAACACAAAACAACACTGACTTCTCATTTATTCTTGTTGTTGTTTACTTTGAGTTATGTGTTGCAAATTATGTTGTTCCCTTCTCTTTAATCTCTAAGAGAATGATTCTTTTTTTCCCCTCTCCACTAATACAGCCAGTTCATAGCAGCATTTCCAGTGGTTATGATAGCCTTGGTAGCAGTGGCTCTTATGAACACTATATCAGCATATCGTCTTCGAGTGACTCCAATGGGAACTGTGCAGACGAAACACAAGAACCAGTAAGTATTTAAATGTGTCAGTGCCTGCATGGTAGAAAATGCTTATTGTATACATATGCACTATACATCATGAATTTTACTGAAGTAGAAACATACGGCTACGTTCAAGCTACATGTACTTAAATTGGTCAATTACAGACCGCTGGTTTTTGGAGGACCGCTGGAGAAAGGAGGTAGAAGAACCATGCAACTAGAAAGAGTGTTGATACACAGGGTGGACAGGGGATCTGTTTGGTTTAGATTTTTTCCCTTTTCTTCCCCTAAAAAGGATATTAGAGGTGTATTGTAAACTTCTGTAGAAGAGAGTGGAAGCAATCCTGTCCTAAAACAAGCATTTAAATTACGTAATTTCCTTTTGAGACTTTTGGGTAAATCGTCAACTTAGTGCTCTCTCAAGGCTTGCATCAGTATAAAAACATTCAAATGATGAGGCTGTTTAATCTTTATCACAGCTTGATGTAATTATCGTGGTTAATTTAATTAAAAATTCCAATAGATACCAGACTCAGGCTGACAGTCTGCTCCCTTTCAGTTAGGAGAATACGGGAACCCAAGTCCATCTTAGTGGTCTCCTATTGCCTCTTTTTATTCATTTTATTCTGACTTCACATTTTTTACTTACCTCAAGATAACTTTGCAACAAGTATGTGCAGATGTCAACCGAATAAAGAATCTGGGGCAGCAGCTGTATATTGCATCATGGAGCAAGCCACAGAATGGAAATGAACAGGCTATGAGTTCAGAAATGCTAGGAGGTGAGTTAATGTGATTATGATCTCTAAGTTAACATAAACTCCTGTAGGCCTGGAGCCATGACGTTGGCTGTCTGGTGTTACACTGAAGCACTTAAGTTAGCATCTTAACATGGCTTAGATCCGGGAAGTAGTCATTTCTGTGTGTGTGTGGTTGTATGTTTTGTTTGCTTTTGTTAACTCAGCAGATAGAATGACTGCTCCCTGGGATATGGAAGAATGTACTTGTCTCTCCAAGTTAATAGACTTTTTTATTTTAACGCTTTCTAGTGAAAATGTACACTTGTTTGTTGCAAATATAAGTCTAATGTGGAAGCTTCCCTTAGTTACTGATTGTGGACTCTCAAACAATCCACAGACCAGAGGCTGGAAAACACTCTGCTCCACTTCCCTTTGAAATAACAGTTTGCTCATAGTGTGCTTAATATTGCACTATTGCAGGTTATTTCCAGTTAACGCCTAGCACAAATACATGGAGATGAACGGGTGCTTCAGCAAAGATGATAGGAATCTGTACGAAAACATTTTGGATTGTGATATTTTTTATGAGTTACATTTATATACTATTCTGACCAGTGTATCTAAGTTACAAAAAACTTAGAAATTACTGTTAAATAACAGATCAGATCCTGTGATGTGTAAATTCAGAGAAGAATATTAATTGAAGTTTTGTTTACAATTGACAGCCTTTGAAATATTATTGATTTATAAATCTAATAAGATGTGATGCATGCATCTTTTAGCTCTTTTGTATTTTTTAGTTTTATTCAGTTCCAATCAGTTTCTTAAATACTATTTTCTTTCTATGTGCTTTTCTTTGTGATCACTAGATTATTCTTAGTGGATGTTTAAGGTTTTGGGGGGCTTCCCTTTTTTCTTTCTTCATCCTCCCCTGCTTCAAAATGTAAGAATTGAGGTGAAAATGCAGAATTACTTGGTAATGAGAGCTGTGCTGTGATAGACTGTATGTTCCTGTATGTGTGTCATTGGAAGTAGTGGTTAGATACCTTTGAGAGTAGTCTTTGAGAATTTCTTCTTTTCTAGGGAAGAGGCACAGTGCTTCCTGTTTTCTCCAGAGAGTGAGAAGTGACAGCACAGAAGAACCAGGCAATATACTTTATGATGATTCAAAGAGGACTCCACTTGTTCCTTCCTATCAGCAGATTAATTGTGTTGATAGTATCATCAGGTAGTAAATTATGAAGCAATTACAGTGATCCAGGTTTAAGATTAATTCATGGAAGTTAACAATGGGAGCAGTTTGCATTGGTCTAGACTGTCAGGGTTTTGACTTAAAATTCCATTTTGGAATGTTTCTGCATTAAATATGTTAATAGTATCCTTATCACATTTCTCAAGAAAAATGGAACGTGTCTGAAAAACTCTTATGGTAATTAAAATTTTAATTTTATTCTTCAGTCAACTGTTATATATACATATATATGAACTATATTACCAACTATTAGACATTTTAATGATTGAAACATCCTTGATAATATAATGCTTGACTGAAAGTATTTATTTTCTGCAGTTGCGTAAAGGAAAACATGAGTGAAAAAATCAAGTCAGTGTGCACATTTTTTCACTTGCTTTATCAAGAACATGAATTTTTGGTCACTGCAGTAAAGCGCATATGCTCATGGTTACCTCAGTTTTGTGCTTAGCTTTAATGCTTTTCCACGAAAGCAAAGGAGCACCGCAGTTTTGCTTGTGAACAAGTGTCATTGTTTCTATTAAATCTGAGAGATGTACATCCTTGACCTTTAGAGGTTGATGTTCATCTTTTGAAAACAAAATGTGAATATATCAATAATTGTGCTTAAGCAGGAATATTCCAAAAAAAAAATGCATGTTTGAGGAAAAATTTCAATTGTTTCCAGCTAACAGATAAGGTAAGTCCCCAAAGAGAAACAGAAAATTAATAAAATAATTATTTAAAATACTCTTTGGAAGGCAAGTGTATGTTCAGAGCTTCCTGCAGTGAATTTCAAATGCTAGTTAACAGTACCTGCACCTGTAGTTTGGATTGTTCAATTGTTTCTCTCAACAAACTGGATAAACAAAATGGAGTGGGGAGAGTTTCCTGTAATACACTTGTATTTCAGATATCTAGAGAGCTGCAGTGTTCCGGTATTGAAAAGGAAATGTAAATCTTCTACAAATACATCATCATCATCTTCAGATGACGACAAGAAAACCCAGCAAACTCAGCAGGAATTCAAGGCATTGGAAGGTAATGCAAGGGATACTGACAATCATCATGGAAATGCAATGATCTATTTTTGATGTGCTGCTCTTGTATGTTTCAAGGTTTCTTTCTGTTTTTTAAATTGTTGTCACACAAATGGCACAAATATTTTGGTTACGGGTAGTAAATAATTTGCTTCATTTGTCCAAATCATACAATTAAGAGTAAGCAACAGTAATGTCTTTGAACTTAGAATGCATCATAAGAAGTACTGTTCGCTGTTGCTAAATAAACCTTCTCTTGCTCTTTATTTTTATTCCATATTTATGTATTAAACATTTAACATATATGGTACATTTATGTATTGAATATATGTTTAACAAAGTGCGTGTTAAATTCGCACTTGTGTATGAATGTTATATTTATTTATATATAAGACTGTCTTGTTTAACAGTGTGCATAGCGAGTGGTTCCTTCTGAACCAATCATATTTGATGACTTCAGAGCAATTGTAGTGCTTGGACAGAAATTCCGTGTAGAAATGTTGTCATTTACCAGTAGATACTGCTGTCTTTTCATCAGTTAATTCCCAAACTCCAATATCTGCTGGCTGGGAAGAGATGCTGAAAAAGCAGACTACTGCAGGCATTGTGGGAGCTCCTCTGGCAGACCTGACCCTGTCCAAGTCTCCAAGTGTGGTATCTGCCACTAGCCAGTGTAGTTACAGCAGCACTATAGTGCACGTCCCACACCCTCAATCAGGTACTATTCGCTCTTGGAAAGTATTGACTTGACTCTGTAATTTATTATTATTATTTTTTTTAATTTAACAATGCCTTCAGACTAAAGTATGCAGTGGGAAATCTTTGTTCAAGTCAAGTATGTTCTCATGAATATATGATCTCTGAAATACAACGAAGGTACTTTTGGGGACACCGTGAAGAAAACTTGAGCCTGGAAATGTTTACAGTGTTTTTATAAAACCTTTTAATACAATACAATTTGATACAAACTTTCAAAAAGTTTGCACTGTTTCCTTTCCCCTTTAGCTTCATTGCATACATCTGAAGCCCAGCAATACGCTTTTTTTCAGCAACTGTAAATGAAAACAAAAATGAATAATGGGCCAATATTACTTAATCTTAATTCAGAAAGAAACATAAAAATGAGAACAATTGCAGTTAAACACTAAGAAAGTATGAAGAAAGAAACGCCTCTGTAACTTCAAAGTAATTTAAAGTAATTTGCTCAGTTCGTGTTAGTATAACTGTATTTGAGTGTAAAGGGTCCCATGTTCCATCCCACACCTTTGCAGTCTCTATTTGCTTGGTAGCTCAGACATGTTTATTTTCTGTGTAATGCTCTGGGTATCGTGGGAGAGCAGAAGGTCAGAGCAAAGAATGATTTATTTTCTTCCTTCTTCAAAGAAGTGACTACAATGGAAGATGCTGCTGTTGGAAATGAACAAATGGAACTGCCTCCTGTGAATGCTCTGAGTCTCATTATGGTGCCTGAGGAGTTAAAGCCTGTTGGGCTAACAAAAGAGACTTTGTCAGCCCACACTCAAAAGGAGGAGCAGAACTACGTGGATCAGTTCCACCAGAGGATCTTGCTCTCTCCATTTAGGACTTACCTTCAACAGGGTAGCAGAAGTAACAATGGACATTCCTGTGGCCAAGGTAGGCAGCACCTTTAAGAAATACAGATGTACTAGACTTACTTCAAAGACCAGCTTAGCAATGGGCTCGTGTTCTCCTTTGTGTGATTTAGTGAGAACCTTACTATGGTTGCAAACAGAATACTTTGTTCGAATTGCCAAGACCTGACAGTGGCATTGCCCATACAGCAGTTCTGCTCCATCTTGAATGTTGCTTTCTTAAACTTTTCACAAAGCACCTAACTACTGCAATAAATACTGCAAATCCCAAGTAGTTTATTGCCTTCTGCTGAAGAACTGTAGAGGATCTGATTGGATTAATATAAGAAAATTAATTATACGAAGGCAAATATTGTTGATATATCAACAAGTGCACCGCCGTAGTACATGGAAGAATTATCCAGAAGAAAATCGTCTCTTTGAATAAGCCACACTTTAGTTATCTGGATGTTTCTCCGTACTTTTCTTTTCTTGGGTCTATCAATTCATTGTCTATTTTTCTTCCTCCTTAGGAGATTCCCCTTCACTGGAGAGGAGTACAGCTAGCTGCAAAAAAGGCAAACATGGAAAATTCAAGTGCCAGAAACCTCAGAGACAGTCCTTAGATAGCCACTCTCGTAGTAAAAATAGAAATACATGTAGTCTTCCACGTGAGAAGAGAACAATTCGGAAACAGTCATTTTTTCCCTCAGAAGTATCCTGTCAGAGCTCCTCCAGTATGAATGTATTTCCTCCTGTGGGATTTCCTGTCTATTCAGATTCACGATCTAGTTTTCCAGCCTCTCTTGTAGGAGAGGAGCTTGCCCTTCACTCATTAAAACCTGAGCCAACGTCATTGTCACAGCTATGCTGTGAAGCACCATCGCTCCCAGCACTTTATCCCCCAAACTTAGGCACATTTATGGCTGTGTTTTTTCATAGTTACCCCATGTATTCTCAGCTGCCTCAATATGCCTTTCTTCCTAGCCCTCAGTACGTTTATCCCCCTTCTTCGTATCCATGCACAACACTACCTCTAGCTCCCCCTCCTGCTCCATCAGCAGTAGCCCCAAACTCTACGAATCAGCCCTTTCCAGCCTCTTCTGCCACATCGACTGAGGAACAGCAAGAGGGCCGGCATCACTGGGCCCTACAGCTGAGTAGCTCACGAGGCAGCTCCCCACTTCAGCTGGATTTGCTTCAAGAAGAGCTGCCGAAACCTGTGGAGCCTTCCATCAATACTGATGTTAAAGCACAAGCAGAAGCTGAATGTGTAAGTAACGTGGATCTCTAGTGTTGAAGAGAAACTCGGACTTTCATGGTGTTCAGTCACCAAAACCAGCTATGATCTGTGTTTCATGGTCAACAGATTACCTTTTTTTGGCCACTGTTGTGGTCTGTAGACTGCAGAGCATAAATAGCATAGGAGGAGCTTTTTATATTTGAGCCCCTAGGAATTTGTAACACTACAGTCCAGCCACTTAGAAAATGACACAAATGTGAGATCTGGTATAGACTCCCACAAATTGCTCTTGCTCAGTACTTTGGCAGCATTTTTCTTTCTCCATTAAATTGTTGGCAGGAAGTTGGGGTGGGCATTTATGCATGTGGAACTTGGTTAGGACTATACCATTCACATCTTTTTTTCACCCAGTCTCACAGTCTCTGTGGAGAACCAAAACAAAGGGAAGATACTTTTCTAATAACTCCCTCTGTCTCCCAGGGATGCAGCTAATGAAAGAACAGGGATCCCGTGTGGGTTGGTTTCCATGCATGGGTATAGAAAAGGCCTCTCCAACTTCCGCTGTAAACTCAGAGGCAGGAATCCAAGCTCTGCATGCGAGGAAAAAAATGTTGGCTCCTGAACCCAGATTGGGCTGAAAAGGCTGGATCAGCTGAAACTGCAGGGTAGGCTCCTGGAGTTGGTATACCTGTAGCTGCTGAAGCAGCAAGCTTAATGTAGTAAATACAGGAAGACCCTTTCATTTTCCTTGTAGTGCACTGTTGCTTTGTGTGCGTGGCTGCTTCACGCCATCTAACTGAATGTGAAAGGGACTGACATTATTGTCAGCAGAAGATCTTGAGTTAATATGAAAGTACAGTGTCTTGACAGAAAACCAGTAGGGAAGGATTTACAGCAGACACCAGTAAAATAGAGAGTCCAGACCCATGTTGTTTTCACCCACTAAGTGTTATCCTGAGATCCAGATATCCAGTCATTTTCAGAGCTAGAAATTCTAGCTATTGAGCTGACCTGAGAACTTAGTAAATATGTTACAAATTCAGTGAATGCATGACCTTCCTTTCTCAAGATAAAGGGTGATTTCTATGGATGTGTTCTGTTTTTTGTTTCCAGGACAATGATCCAGAAGGTAGTGGTAACAGTGCTAGTAGCCATTGTGCTTCTAGTGAATTTACTGACTGCCAACTACATGAGGACTCCCAGGTTCAGCAGCATCAGGCAGTGGATCAGCTGTATTTAGTTCTCTAGATTTTCACTCCAATGACATTTCTAGTTATGGCACAGGTAGGAAAGTTCAGGATCTAGACGTTTGCTCCTCTGATTCGAGGTGGCTTGCTAGCATGCTGGTAATTCGTAACAAGATGCTGGGGAAAATGGGAAATCCCAGTAAGAGGAGCTGTAGCTGTATTTTTCACCAGCTCTAAGTATTTGAAGCCAAATGCATTTCACCTGAGTCAGAAATGGGAATCTAGAAGCTCTTCCTTTAATGCGTAAGTCACACTTCTTAATTTGGCTTGTTAATGCTTTCAGCATTAGATACTAACTTGCATCTTATTTGGGTAGAGGTAACTCTGCAGAGTGGGGGCCTCTTGATAAATGCAACCTTCTGAGCCTAACCCCATGGGGTTACTTGTTAATTCAAGCAGCAGGGCTTGTAACCAGCAACTTTGCATGAAACCAGAAAAAAAAAAAAATGGTCAGAACCGTGTGGCGGCGAGGCATTACCTGCCTTGAGCACCGTCCCACTGCTGGCTCGCTAAAGTACGTTTTTGGCATGCTCTGGGAACGAACATGGACGACCGGCCAAAGACTACAGCTCCCGGCATGCTGCGGGGCACAAACCTTTGCCTCCGCTACGGCGCATGCGCCAACCCGGTCCTGCTGCGGTACCTATTTTCCTACGACGGGAGCAGAGCGACGTGCCGCTACTGCGCATGCGCCCCTTCCGCTTGCCTGCAGTACTGCCTTGTTCCCAGCAGGCGGCAGCAGAGAGCGGGCCGCTTCTGCGGCTCCTGCCCGCCTGCCGTGCCGCACTTTGGCCAGCAGGGGGCGCGCGTAACAGCCACATTACAGGCACACCAGGGGAGGCGATACCAATTAAAGCGTTTTTGCAGAAAACCAAACTAGAACCAAAAATGAGGACTGTACGTGTCGTGGTTTTGGCTGGGACAGAGTTAATGTCTTTGCAGAGGCTGAAGCAGCGCTGTTGTGGATTTTTTAACGAAAACAGCGCTGAAAACACACCGTTGGTTTTAATCACCTCAGCGCCCGCCTTCCCCTCCCGCCCTGGCCGTGAAGGAAGCGGAAACCCCCGGCGGGCGGCCTGGGGCGGAGCCGCCCCGTGCACCGCGAGCACGGACAGGGCCCGGCCGGCGCCATGGTGCAGCTCGGTGAGTGCCCGCCGGCTGCTGCCCGCTGGGTGCCTCCCGTCCCGTAACACCACCCCCCCCCGTGCTCTCTCCGCAGGCAGCCGGCTCCTGAAGGGCTACCGGGGCGGCCACGTCGTGATCCGTTTGGCCCTCGGCGGCTGCACCAACCGCCCCTTCTACCGCATCGTGGCGGCGCACAGCCGGAGAGCCCGGGACGGCAAATACCTGGAGCAGCTGGGCTGCCTCGACCCCCTGCCCAACGCCCGAGGCGAGAAGGTGGCGGGGCTCAACCTGGAGAGGCTGCGGCACTGGCTGGGCTGCGGAGCGCAGCTCTCCCGGCCGGCCGAGAAGCTCCTGGGTATGCAACGGGGAGGGGAGCGGGGCTGGGAGCCCCGGGGGAGGCTCGGCGAGGCTCAGCTCCGCTTTTCTTGCAGGGCTGGCGGGGTTCCTGCCGCTGCACCCCATGACGGTGACGGGCGCCGAGAGGTTGCGGAGGCGGCAGAGGGCACAGGAGGCCGCCGTGTCAAACCCCGTGGTGGGTGGCTCGCAGGAGCACGGAGAGACGGCCTGAGGGGTGCCCCAGACCCCCGGGGTGCTGCCGAGGGGGTCCCGGGGGTGTGGGGGTCAGGACCGGGGTGCGGTGCATGCCCTCCCCCCCCATGCACACACCTTGGCGCGTCTGACTGCATTAAAGTGTCATCCGTGCATGTGCTGTGCTCTCCGGACTCATGACTGTTACTGTCACCATTACAAAAAGCCATTTCTAGTTGCTGCACCTCAACTATAAAGTAAGCAATGCTGCCTTTTTTCTCTCTTTTTTTTTTTTTTTTTTTTTTTTCCCTTCTCCATGGATTTGGTGCAACTTCGAAGGAACTCTTCAGAATGGTGACATACTTTTTTTTCCTGGACCCCACCAGTACCACTAAAAACCCCAAATTAACATACATTGATGCTGAATTTTCAGTATAATAGAAAATGTAATATATACTCCGTTATGCAATGCGTTTGGGCATAGCGATAGTTCTGTATTTATGTGTATTTCATACTCTTATTTACAGAGGGAAGGACTGACAAACATTACCATCAAACAGAACCATAGAATATCCCAAGTTGGGATGGACTCACAAAGATTGAGTCCAACTCCTGGCTCCTCGCAGGACCGCCCAAAAAAAAAAAAAAAAAAATCAAGCTGTGTTTATGAGTTCATTGTCTAAATGCTTCTTGAACTCCAGCAGGCATGGTGACAGTGCCCGACCACCCTCTCAGTAGAGAATCTTTTCTTAGTAGGCATTGGTAAAATATACTGATATATACATAGACATATACATTGAGAAATACATTGCTTTAATCAATTCTGATTTTTTTTTTAAGATTGTTTGCAACACACAATGATCTGCAACTCCAGCTACCTAGAAAAGGAAAGTGCTCGTGATCCATTCAGTGCAACAATGCTGTCTACAAAACTTAAAAGGAGAAAGCATTTTGAGAACTAATTATCACATTGTGGAAACAAAACAATCATTTTTGAGTTTAAAAGTTTGGTAAGATAAGGAGGAGAAAATAAGGTTACACAGCAGACCAAGAAAAGAAAAATTCCACAAAGCCAACTAGTCAGATTGTTAGAAATTACTCAGAAGTGCCAGATGTACTGCTCATACACCAGTTCCAGTTTTATCCCAAACATTCTTGGAGACAGATGCCCCATTATAAAGGATACATGTCACAGATATTCCTGCAGATGTGACACCAGGTCAGGAAATGTAAGCCCAAATAAGGAAAATAAAGATGAACAGTCATCAACCCGATATTCATTTCTCTCTGAATGCTTCACTTCCTAACTTCTGTAGTGTTCCTCCATTTAAGTAAATACTGAATAGCATGAAACTTGTCTCTCACTTAAAAAAAAAATATACTAGGGCACTGATAATAAAAGTGAGAGGTTCTTAGGAGTTGTGCATTATGCTTTCAAGCACTAGAGTACAGTAAATCACAACAGCTAAATATTACAGAAGATATTTCTTCTTGGCATCACACATAAAAAAAAAAAAAACACTGAGGTGAACGGTCCAGAACAACTCACTTAAAAAAGAGAGAGCCTTCAGAGAAACTGCTTCTTCTGGACCCAGTAGACAAGAACAAAAAGAGCCTCTATAAAGAGATGCCACGCATGGCACTCCTGATACTAGAATGCCCATCAGCCATGGTAAATCTTGGCTCACTACCTGAATATGAAGGCAGACTGATAGGAATCCTAGAAATGGTTCTAACTTTTATTTGTTTTCATCTTTGCTCTTCACTTCAAGTACTCCTGAGCTTAACTGGAACTTATATAAGATTTCAGGCATTTACTTCCAAAACCAGAATAGTTAAGAATTCTCACAGGTAATGAAACCCCACGAGTCCAACTCTACTAAGTCTTAGTAGTTTCAATGAGATATAAAGGATGTGGCTCTAGCTGACAAATCATTAATCCCTAAAATGTCACATGGTACAACTGTATGAAAAACAAGGATGATGTGCTACAGGCTTTCACACAAATGATTATTATTTTTTAATATTCTCAATCCAATCTTGAGTGTAAGCTTCTACCCAAGGGACCTTGACGCAAGAAAAAAACCTTCTCCCCAAAGGCGTTTTGCAGACAACTACCCATCTCCCTGCTAAGTCATCGCAAGCTGTTATAATCCCAGTTAAAAGTCTAATGTAGGAAGAAATACGTACTCATCAGGAACCATCAGTGTGGACGAGAGTCAGAACCCAGAGAGCAGGGCTTGAGAGCCAGGCCCCTGCAGCTTCAGCCCCTAGCAACTTCTTGGAGCTGTTCTGCTGGCAGGAGCTCTGTACACATAGGAGCCCAGAGACAGCCCTTAAAAAGAGTACTTGCACTACCAAAGCAAGACCAGTCACTCTCAACCTTCCCAAAGTTTTGAAAAGTACCTTCCAAGGCCAGGCCTACCATGGGTAGAGACTGGGACCCATGGGTTGGCCCCACTGCTCCTTGAGGCCCCAGCAGGAGTTTCCACAGCCTCAACCAAAGGCCAGGCCACTCTGCCTGGCAGTGAGGAGGAACCTTCTGCTCACAAATCTGGTAAAGCACCGTGGTCACAACACTCCCATGGCAGTGGAGCCCCATAGCTTGCTGACTCCCAAGAGATCAGGGTCCCCCTGCCTGGGCAATGGAATTCTGTGTTTCCTGCCTCAGGCCAGACAACGCTGTTCCCCCCAGGAATCATGCCCCTGCAGGGTGGCTGGAGGGGAAGGCCCCAGGCTGCCACCTAGGGTTCCTACCACTGTAGCCATAGACCCCAGGGACATAGATGGGCCTCTGCCACCTCAGGGGAAGGTGGAGTGGTGCCCTCTCACGGGCAGGGGAAAGCTCAGCAAAGCTGGTGCTTATCTGTCTGTGGTTTCCCATGCCCACTGCCAGCACGGTCACCCACGTCCCACCACCGTCCACTACCATCCTGGGGATGCAAAGGCCCACCATACCATGAAGGACAAGGATGATGCAATGAGGCAGCAAAGGCTGTGGCAGCTTCTCTCATTTATTGATCCTGTGCACATGGAAGGAGTGGGCGCTGCTCCTCGGTAGGTGGCAGCTCCTCAGCGGGTGGTATTGGCTCATAGGTGACGCAAAGGGAGGAGAAGAGGCAGCCCAGGAAGGACACCAGGCTGGCGAAGTACATGGCACCACTGGCACTGCCCACAGCTGCTGTTAGTGGCCCCATGGCCAGGGACACCAGGATCTGTGCCAAGAAGTACTGGCAGCTCAGCAGGGAGATGTCGACACCCATCCCACGCCGCATGCCCTCTGCCTTCAAGCCTGTGAACTACAGGGGACACAGTGTGAAGGAAGTACCACCAGAAGCCCTCTCTCCCACCCTGCCCAGGGCTCACCTCACAGCTCTGGTAGTAGTCGCAAAGCAGGGAGTAGGGCAGCGTGCAGAGAGTGGCGAAGAGGACACCATAGGTAGCGCACAGTGACAGCACCACATAGATGTTTCTGGACAACGTGGACAGCCCTGTACCCAGCCCGAAGGCCAAGTATGCAATGAAGTACAGTGTCCGTGTGCTGAACCGCTCCTCTAGCTTTTCCAGTGCAGCTGCAAGACAACAGCATGGCATTTGCAATTAACAGTGACTGTCCCCTGCCATGCAGTAGGCTTGAGGAGCATACCTCCAGGCTCCACAGCCTAGCTATCTGGTTGCCACAGCAGCAATCATTACAGCTTTGCTTAACTGGTGGCTTGCGTGCAAGCACCAAGATCCCCTTCCAAATCCTCCCACTGCCACAATGCAGCTATGTGCAACATAAATGCCAGACTACTTGTTGCAGAAACACCACTTCAGGAGCAGGTGTATCTCTGACAGCAGTGGGTGGGATGGCTGTACACTTAGTACCTGAATAGAAAGCAGCACTGAATGCATAGATGCACATTCCCCAGCAGCCCATGGTGACCCCAGCGTTGTACTTCTGATACTCATCTGAGTTGTGAGGTGCTTTGGGATTCCCTTGAAACACTACTTCTCCCATGAAGTCAGTATAGAAGAGCAACATCCCTTCAAATGAAAGCCATCCTGAAAGAAGCCAGAAATAACCCATCAGGATTACAGATCATCCATTTTCTCTCGTAAACCATGAACACTATTAGCCACATTGCACAACCTGTCTTCAGTTGTGATTTGTAATGTATTACATACATAATGTTTAGCCACATTTATGAGGGACTGCTGTTCCCTGTGCATTATGCTGTTTGTAAAAGTTGTTCATGATTTTAATGATGAAGATTTATCTTTTGAATTCACACATGGAATCTGACAGGCTGACTACAGGTCACAGAATTTTGCAAGTTTAGCAAGAGAGCAAAATTGATTACAGCAGTCTGAACTGCCTTGCTGAATTTCACAGAGTAGTTCATCATATGTTAGTTTCAGGGTGCTGTTGTCCTCCTACACTTAGCTAAACTAGTCTTACAGGCACACCTGTAGTGTCGCATTCTGTGCCCCCTCACAGCCTGTTCTGTTGCCCCTATATATATGGTGTCAAAGGGAGGAAAGCAAATGCTGGTCTCAGATGTAAGCAGAGAAATACATCTGATCTTGTTGCATTCTGCTCAGTAACTGCAGTTTCAAAGCATTAGAAAGCACATTGATGCAGTTTCAAGTTCTTGGTTCAGTGGTGTTTCTCATCCTAGTATAAACACTAAATTTAACAGACATGCTGATTTAAAGCAATATTATTCTCTTTCTAGGGATGTAGGTTTCACAATTCTGGGTTTTGTTGTTGTTGTTTGATTTTTCTCAGCATTCTAAAAAACTAAATACCAGAAAGTACCTTATTGTTGAGTATATATGGAACAAATTATGTCCTTTTTAGGTAGCAGCAACTGCTACAAGAGATAAAATACTTTAAAAGATTCACACAAGGTAGATGGCTTTGTGGTGAAAACAAGAAAGAACTTTTTCATTACCTAGAAAGTGGTTGATGCAGAGGTTACGAAGAGCCTTGGGCATGTGGCAGATGGTTGAACAAAGAAGTCTGATGGAGAGCGGTTGCTCAGAGGTCTCACTCGATCCATTCAGCTCACTCTCATATTTAACACCATCCAGCAGGATATTGGCAACCTTCACCATAAGAACTCCCAGGTCAATAAACAGGTTAAAAAAAAATCTAAATGACCTTTGAGCAAATCTACGCTATATCACATATCTATCTGATCATCTGAAAGTGAAACTCTGCTGCTCAGCTGTTGATTTGGAGATTAAGAACAGTGCTAAGGATGTCCTTAAGTTCAGCCTTAGAACAAGTGATAAATAGCTCTGTGTTGCAGCTGTTGGTGTACTTGAAACTGTTCTAGAGCATTTGGCAACCACAGTGAGATGCTAGCACACGAAAAGCATAAATTCCATTGCACTTAATACAAGCTGTACCTGCACTTGGGTGAATCAGGTCCCTGAATTTTTAGAGACAATGATAAAAAAAAGAGCCTGGTTTTAACTGTAACACATTCTCATTGCTCACTTGATGCTTCATTTCTACTTGCACAGTATATAAAATCCTGACCCTAGCAAAGTCTGCTCTCACAAACTGGGAGAAAGTACAGCAACAGAAAAAAAAAGAAAAAAAAAGAAAAAAAAACACATACACAGAGGACAGTTTACCTCATCTTGGATCATAAAAAAATGGGTCAGCATACAGAGGTCTCAGACTTTCCAAGTTATCACCAACAGTGGGAGGTGAGGTCACAGTCTTATCCCTGGGTAAAGAAAACCTCACCTCCCTGATGAAACCAGATGCAATGACTGCCATAACGAGAAGCTCATGGGAGAATCCTATCCCTGGCCCTATCTTGCAGGTTTTTCTGTGGAAAGGGAAGATACAGGCTCAATAAAAATGTGTTCTTTTCTGCTCTCACGTGGTAGCTTCCTGGGTGGTGAACTAGGGCTAAATGTACCAACCTAAATTTCATACGGGGCCTGAAGGGAGGGGAATGCTCCCATTTCTGCCCTCTTTACAAAAACAGATGACAGACTGCCAATCATCAATAAAGTCATAGTGGATATTCTGTTCCTATGGTGACTTTTATAAGTAAACTGTTGTGAGCAGTCTTTAGTGATCCAATTGCACACTAAACATTTAAAATCACAGAGATTAAATTAATACTCAGGTTTACATGGTCATACAATTGATTTTCTGGCCTTACCTGTTGGCTGAAAGTTACATTTCTTCTTCTGCTATTTTCTGGACAACGTCCCGTTACAATATCTGGAATGGCCAAGGTCTGAGGTCTTTTCAGGATACCTGATGACCGTGGCTTTATTGCATCCAGGGAGCCCACTGTTAGTGCCTCACTGTTAGGCCCCAGAGTTATGGTGCTCTCCCCTTGCTCCAGAATTCCATTTTCTTCTTGGTAACAGCCACCTGGTACCTGAGGAAAGCTGACACTGACAGGATGTCTGGGCAAGCTAGCTGGAAGTGCTAAGTAACTATTTTGCCCACCTGTAAAACAGTCTATAAGTACATTGTCAATATTTGAAGTCCCAAATGACGATGAAAATTCATTAATTCCTGTCAAGGAACTGTCTCTGCTGATAAAACTGCCATATTTGGGTGTGAGTGGGCTGAGAGGGGAAACAGGACTTGTAAAACTTGCATATAATTGAGCTGAGTTATGAGAAGCAAAGTTTTCATTTACAGTCTCCTCAAAGAAGAGAGGTGGAGAAGGAGGGAGAGGAAGACTTGGACTCTTCATCACCTTTTTCTTCCTGCTGAAGGACCCTAAGGGTCTTTCTGGAATACTAATTAGAGTCAGCATAGTAGTGATGGTCAGTATAATTGAGGTGAAGACATAGATGACACGCAGTTGCCCTCCCACAGCTTTTCCAAAACTGGTTTTATCCCAATGTATTCCTCCAACAACATAACCAAAGCCACCTCCAAGACCTGGTGGAAAAACAGAGTCGAGATTACCTTTCCTAGACAACCTTCAAAGTCAGAATCAGCAGAGCACCATTTGTCTAACAATTCATGAGTAGAATCCAACGTGTTACCTCTCTTTTACTACTTAATCCCCTTTCAACTCAAAGGCAGCAATAAACAATTATCTGCACCACACAGACATACTGTTAGAAGAACTCAGATCTACCTGCGGCCAAGACTGACCAAATCACTTCAGACACGGAACAAGCTCATTGCTCAGTGACATGTCAACAGTGTACAGAAGCTACCTCTATACTACTACCAATAAACAGGGAATTCTGGGGCACTGGATGCCACGCTCACGCCATTCATGTGGTAAAAGCCTTATGACACTATCTTTCCTTTCTTACAAACACGTTAGAGAGCACAAAAAAAGTCCCCTGTTGGAGAGGAAAACTAGACTAGAACACTACAGCAATTAGTGAATGATATGTGCTTTCTTCTCCTATATGGCAACTAAAAAAAACATTTCCCACACCTGTGGAAAGCTGAATCTCCTTCCTAAAGTGATAATTTTCTTTCTGTAGGGTTATAAAAGGCACAAGGGATCTTAAGACAAACAGTGCAGGACTGTGTCTCATTTGACTTCTGTCAGCTACAAAAGCCTTTTGAAGTAAAAATTTGCTTTCAATGTTATTTATTGCTATCTCTCCAGGTATTCAGTTATGCTTATACAGGGAGAGACCAACAATTTACGCTGCCTTCTCACAGAACAGCTTTTTTACTCAGGGTTCATGTCACCCAGGAAGTACAAAGAAAGCATACCTGCTAACAAAGCATGGATGTTGAGGCCCCTGTCTTGATCCATTGGGCCACATACATCCATCATGTAGGCATGACTAGGATTGTCTGCTGAATCTGCACTGAAGTCCATGAGGACAACACCACAGACTGTAAGGATGATCCCCCATTTGTGGTTATTCACAGTGTCAGACAAGGCGTTCCCAATATCTCTGCCATTCAGCATAAGTGAGAGCCCAAGCAACGCACCTGGGAATAAGAACAAATCAGAATCAAACAATTAAACACTTGTAAACAAGAGAAACTGTATCTCTCCCCCGTGGCTTATAGGATATACATAATCCTTTTACACTGATTAAGCTTACAGATGCCTGGATTCATGGATGGAGAAAGAAAAACATTCCTGACCCTCAAAACATCATCTCTCTTGTTAACTATGAGAAGAGAGATGCTTTTGTGTGTGAAAGTCCAGCTGCCAGAGCATCACCTCAGTGCCACTCACCACCTTCTTCAGACATACAATACCCCACACCTGAACGGCCCTTTGTTCAGCTTAATGCTATAGGGATGCCTACAACTAGGGATGCTACAGGAGACGTGCAATGCTTCTACTTTACATGTGTTATGCCCATCATTTCTAAAAGACATACCTATTGCTAAGACCAGAATGAATGGCCTTCTCCTCCCGAATCTTGATGTACATCTGTCACTCCAGGCCCCCAGCAAAGGCTGTAGCAAGAACCCTAAAAAAAGGTGATCACCAATAAGCAGATTTTTTCTACCACCCTGTTTCATAGGGGGGTTAAAACGGGCAGTTTAGAAGACAGTCAAAGGCAGGACACCATGACACAGCGATATCCCCAGTCAGTACTAGTCACCCAGATGCATACAGTTTAGTGCCCGACATTTCCCACGTTAGAGACTGAATAATGTAATGCACCATTGCTGATTCAGGATTGCTATGACAACACAACTCAGTCCACATCATTAGTACAAGGGAGTTTGACATCAGGTGAAAAGCAAGAGTAGAACAATTAAGTTCCTTATCAGCTATTTCATTTACTCCTGTCTTATATTTGAGATCCCCTGCTAAATTAGCTTGGAGGATAGCAGCAAGTAAATATGCAAGTTGGAAAGGTGCTTGTCTGTGAGTACAAACCTACTTCTGAGGCATATCCTGGAAACACAAGGACGGGCAGAATAGTTTCCAAGCAGTCATAACCTATCTTAGGGTTCTTCCTGCAGTAGTGAACATACTCCCAGCCTTGTCTCCGTGCTCAGGCAAGTGACCTAATGCCAATAACAGCAGTAGTCAAGTCTTTCATCATTGGAATATTTGTTTGTTTCAGAAAATTCAACAGGAGAAGGCGACCCCACTCTGCGATTTCCACACACCCATGGGAACTGTTTCTGTATACTTCTTTTCACAAGGGTGTAAATGGATGCAGTGATCCTCTTTTGCCATTTTTGTTTTAAGTATAAGAAGTTAGTATAGTAACCAAAGCTTACTCTTGTGCAAGATGTGAGACACTGAGAAGCCGTTAAAAGAACAGACCTTTTGATCACGCCAGGCCCATTTCAGGCAACACACAGCAGTAATTATTTCTCCATTCAGTTGTCTAAAATTATGTCTTCTTAACCATGACATCACATGGAATATACTTGTGAACAGCTGAGGCAGAGAAAACAAAATCATTTATACCCCTGCAGAGTGGGAAAAAAACAAGAAGGAAGAAACAGCAGAAAGAAAAATTACCTAGTATAGGGCTGATGAACCACACCATTCCATACAGTTGGTCTGGCAGACCCATCTGAAGCAGCACAGGTGTAACATAGGCTGTTTCCATGGCATAGCTGAACTCAAGCCCAAAGAGAATGCACCCATTAAATAGGAGTTCTAGGAAAGACCTCTGAGGCTGTAGATCCCCAAAGTCAATCAGATCAATAGGACATGGAGTATTTGGTGGTGGCGGCGGCGAAGGGCGAATGCATTTTCTCCTTTTTGGATGTCTCTTGAAGTTGTTGGCCCGGTGACTTATATGCTGCGTGACTGATCCAGAATAGCCTGGAACTTGCGACCTCCAGATTTCCTGAGAAGCCACACTTGGCAAGAGTGCAGCATCACTGACAGGAGTTGTTCCAGATGGTGGAATCATCACGAGTAGGCAACTGGAAGAAAAATAGCTCAGAATAAAATGGTTGAGCAAGGAAAACCTTCTTTAATTTTATTTACCAAAGTTCAAACCATTTCTGAACATTTCACATAATGTTCAAAAATGCTATGCAGCATGGTGGGAGGATGCCTTACACAGAACAATTCGCAGCTCCATACAGGCATCCAGTGACAGACACTGCACAATGCAACCTCAAACACCTCACAGAAGACCACTGTTAGGTTAAATTGTCTATATATAGACATATATATATGTCTATAATGGAGAAGAAAGGGTGGGATACACAAGAGATCTACCAAAGTACTGCTAACTTTGTATCACGTGTTTCCTCAAAACCGCTCCTCTTCATACCAAGATGAATAACAGGCAAGAGATAATGAAAAGTACTAATAATAATTGTAACGACGCGCCATGTCAACTGCTATCTCACAAGGCACCCACACCAAGCTGCATTTTGCTAGGAAAGCTCATTATACACAAAGTATCCTGAATAGACTAGCAGAAGGAGAACACATAGAGAGACTTCATGATGATGCCCACATGGGTGTTCACCTTAATACTATTCTGACAAATTACTGAGAACTTCTTATGACCTACATCTTTCATAAGCAGAGAGTACTTTCAAGAGTACCCTTATGAGCCTTCAGGTTGAAGCGATTCCCTCGTGATGAGAATTTGTTAAAAACTACAGAAAAGATACTAAAGCAAAGACATAGTGAAAAAACAACCAGAACCCAACAATGGTTGCCCTGATGACTTTTTCACAGAGACAGTACAATACAGCTGTGCTAGCACTCCCCTTCACCACTGATACATCTTGTCATTTGCACCAAGGACAAAGTGAGTTGATCTTTCTATATTTATTTATGGTTTTCATCTCATACTGGATCCTTCTTTATCTTCCTGCTTTGCACTGTACGTTAGGTCATTATTTGTACTGCAAAGGGATCGTATCACAATTTATAAGCAGCAATATCTTGGCAATTATCAAAAGAACCCCTCTTTGTGGTGCTCTGTGACTTTTTGGAATGAAAGAGTAGTGCTGACAGCATTTCACTGGTAAAGCAGAAAGCCAGCGTAAAGCTGTGAGCCAAGCCTGTATTCCTCACCACCCATTTTACTTCACATTTGAGCCCTTCACCAAAGGCTCTTTTTAGGCCTGTTCTGAGGTGAATCTATCTGGCAATCACAACGGCTTCAAAGCAGGAAACTTCTGCGTGGAGAACAATTAAATAGCAGTTAGCTGCAGCCTGCTATTCATAGCTACTTCTGATTTTTGACATTAGTTATATAACAACCGCGCATCTTAATCAGCAGGGGCTTGGAGACGCTTGCTACCCAGGCGGCCCAACGTTTGTACGTGCACCCCGCCTGCCAGGGGCAGGGACCCATCACTCCCACCGAGCCCCTTTTTGCTGAAAATCATCGTTTTATATACTTTAATGAAACCCGGTAGAGATTTTTCTCGGGCGGGCACCGACGGCTCCAAAAGCACCACAAACGCCACCCCCGGCACCGGCGGCCGCCCGCTCCGCTCCCCTGCCCTGCCCTGGTCCCGCAGCCTCACCTCAGGCGGCGGCGCCGGGCCCGGCCCCGGCCCCGCACCGCGGCTCCACCCCAGCTCCCGGGCCCGCGGCCCCCACCCGCATCCGGGCCGCGGCCCCGCCCTGTGGCGGCGGAAGCGGCCCCTCCCGCGGGGGCGGGCCCCGGGGCCCCCCGGTTGCTCTGGAGCCCCGTGAGGAAGAGTAGGAAGCGAGGATGATCTTGTGGTGCTCAAGGAAAGGGGCAGAGGATGGTGGAATTTTTCTTATCGCCGGCGATTCCCGGTTGCATAATGTGTAGGGTTTGATTTTTGCAAGGCAAGCTGGGCGTTATGATGGTCAAGTCTTGGTCAGTATCAGTGTTCCTGAACATTTATGAAGTCCAACAGCCATAAAAGAAGCCATAAAAGGCCCTGCTTTCATTCACAGCACAGCTGAAGTTATGGGGCAGAAGAGGGGGTTGTACCTGGTCTAATTGAAAGTGGAACCAAGACACTTATCCTGTCCTCACAAATGTTCTTTCTTGAAGCATCACCATCAACAGTCACACCAAAATGTTTGCTGCTTTCTATGACAATTCCCTGTGCAAGCACGTTGTTCACAAAATAATCCTAAAACGCTTGCCCATACAATTCTGCAAGACGAGGTGAAAGCCAGCAAGAAACTGGTCAAGCACTGGCAGTGTTGTTCTGAAGTACTCGCTGTATTTCACCTTTTCACCTCCACCCATGTCAAAATACTCATGCAGATAGACTAAACACAGTTGGGAGATGTCAGCATAACATCACACACATCTTTGGATAAAAGTATCATTCTGTTCTTTTGCAGCCATGCCTGACCACTACAGGCTTCTATCAAAGATGATGCAGGTTCCTCTTTTGACAGTCTATTCCCCAGTCCTTCTGGCAGGTTTGGTATTGAAATGTTCCTCATCTGTCTGTGCTGAGCCTTTCCTTTCAGCTCCCCAGGCACAGCACTTCTGCAGCCTACATCAAACCAGCCCTGCCACACAGCACTTCTCAGCATTGATGTTAGATGGTTGTCACCACATCAAAATACTGTCTTCTCCTGTCACAAGGTCTCATCCACAGAACAGCAGCCACTGCTCCACTTGCAGTCCATTGAGAGACTAAACTGATTTTAGAAGCCAAATTCTTAAGTGATTAAAAGTATTTTTGTGGCCATGGAAGAAAACAGTAACATTCTTGTACAAAACAACCTGCTGATGGCATCCCTTTTATTCATATTGCAAATGCCACAGCCACTGGAAAGATCCTTCATGCTTCTGAGCAGCATAAGCAAAAATTAAGATTTGCTAGGCAAAGGATGAAGGGCAAGGGCTGGAAGGGCAGGAACAGGGGAAGGTCCAGCCAGGAACAGGTAAGAGAACATGAATAGGCAGGTCTGCCAAAGGGATCAGACAGGTAGGGCAAGAGATGGCTGTTGCCAAGAAGAGCCAGTCAGCAGTAGTTGGAGTAGCACCAGCCACCGCTCACCCAGCCTCTAATGCTCAGGGACAACAACTAAATGGGTTGTGGGACTTTAAGGAAGAAATTCCTTACTTTGAAGGTGGTGAGGCACTGGAACAGGTTGCCCAGAGAAGCTGTGGATGTCCCATCCCTGGAAGTGTTCAGGACCATGTTGGATGGGACTTTGAGCAACCTGATCTAATGGGAGGCGTCCCAGCCCATGGCAGGGGGGTTGGAATTAGATATTTAAGGTCCCTTCCAACCCAAACCATTCTATGATACTATGGCTGTCAGACCTCCCACAACCATTTGCTGCCTTTTTTTGCTGAAGATCCAGAGGCAACCATCCCTTCAGTGATGTAAAGATACCACTTGCTTTGTTCTAGTTTAACCCAAAAGCATTCAAAGAAGCAAGGTTTGGTGATTAATATGTACTGCTATGAATCCAAGATGTTTCCTTGTACCTTCTTTGGGTGCAAGATGGTTTGCATTCATTAAACCTTTTTGTTTGGTCTTTCTATGAAAGAACTTCTGACAGTTCTTTCATATGTCAATGACAACTTGGTTGCCATTGACATATGAGTTCTGAGAAGAGTTGTCTTATCCATATTGTAGATTGTAGAACACCCCCAGAAGCTATATCCCCTTATGAAGAGATGGGTAAAAAAGGCTCTCAAAGAAAATGAAATTAATTTTAAAAAATAACAGAAATAATTTCATTTAAAAGGCAGAAAAGTTACTTCATTTGGACAACTTTAATTTGCCTTCTCCTGAGTTCCAGGACATAGGAGGTGGGGTGGCAGGGCAGTGGTTGAGGAAAATCCAGAGCAGCATAGGTTACAGTAGAATAACTGTCAAGCCTGTCTCAAGTCAGTTTGCACAATTTCTGAGTCAGTGATGCTGTGGACAGCTTTCCTTTCCAAAGCATGGAGAAGCACATAAGTTTCCCTGTGCCCAGAATGAAATGCTGCATATTTCTTCCTCCGTAGGAAGAATAAACAGTCTAGCTTAATGTCATAACCACAACCAGGGAGTAATACAGAGGAAAATGAATATCCTTTTCCTATTCCACATTGAAGGTATATTGCCTATGACGTTGAACACAGTGCAAATACAAAGTATGATAGGAAAAAAAAGAAGCAAGTTCAGACAGGGTAAGGCACATTTCAATAGTGCATTCTTAATGCTTATATGGTAAGAGGAGCTTACCACAAAGTATACCACCCTAGCTTCTTTTATATGTCAACTGAGTGGGTACAAGGAAGCTGGTGGGAGGCTAATACAATATAAGTCCATAAAGAAATCTCATACATGCCAGTTTGCACAGTACCTGCATATCTGGCTCTTAGCATGTTGTCATATGACTTTAATAGCTTGGATAAATCCATTCCTGAATGTGGATTCACCAGAATCCTACACTGGCTATGTTAATGGATGCAATTAAATGTTTAAAAGGGCACTTCATTTTTTACTTATATGAAAGAAGAAAATAACAAATAAAAAAACACAAACACCAGAACACCATGAGCAATGAAAAAGTATTTTACTGCAAAATGAAAGTGGTAACAGCGCTGATTTATCTGTGTTAAAAATGAGCTTTCAATCCTTTGAGGAAAAAAAAATATCAACATAGCAAACAACTACACAAGATAAGAACTTTATTTTTTAAAGAAACAAGCATGCATTTTCTGACAAATGCTATTAGAGCTCTTTGAAAGTCTGTACTTGCGGGGATATAACAAAGTACAAAAGGAGTTTGTATCCCATCTCATCCTTTCCTGGAACAGAGAAAATCCTCCCCTACTGTTTTTTTTGGTGCAAGGTAAGCCCATGATCCCAAAAACAGTCCATTAAGAAACAACTTCAAGATGCTCCCCAACAAGCGTGCCAGGCAACTACAATGCACAGCACTGAACACAAAGCAGAAATACTCCCATTACTAACAAATGCACAAAGCATGGCATAGTCTTGGACCACACTCCAGATATTATTGTAAAAAAAATTATATATACATATTTTAACAAGCCAAGTCTTTAATAAAGAACAAATTTGGTTTTAGAAGAACTGAGATACTGTCATGGTATAAACATAATATCAGTAATCTGTCAGCCCAGACTAGAGTTGCTATACGAAACTAAAACAACATTACACTGTCACCTTCTCAAACATAATTACTCAGAAAAATTTCACTAATGCAACATTTCATTGAAACCATTCTAATGTAGTGCAGTGAGTGTCCATTAGTTTTTTTCTCTCCCCCCGCCACTGATATACACTTGATTTGACTCTTCCTTCAGTTCAGACATTCAATTTCCACAACAGTGGCCTAGTGGTTTGCTTTGCTTTCTGCAGTCCAATAAGCATTTTTATTTGCTTATGTAGGACAAACTAGTACTGTCCTCAAAATAATGGGGTTATTTGCATGGCTCCTGCCCTATCCAGAGAGGAACACTCAATAGCTGGTCTGTTTCTGACAATGAATACACAACACAGTACAGAGAATGAGCCACTAGAGGGCACTTACAGAATTCAGAAAATTGAAAACGAATGTAACATCAGAAGGTTGCAGTCCCACAAAAAGTCTGAAGAGTTCAAGTGACGGGCTCTGTATTGATTTCCTAACCAGTTCCTGTGACCAATACTTTAAGATATGGATCAACGGAAATAAAGTTTTCTTTACCAACCTCTGTTGTACCAGCAACTGAATGAAAGAAGTCTGAGAAAAACTCTTACGAATCAACGCACATGCAAGACTGTATTGACTGGACACTTCTGGACAGACAAATGCTGAACAAAAGTGTTCACTGCAAGCAAGTTTACCACATGCAATATTGGTGGTCTACACTGCTGGGTGCAGCTTTGGGGAAAGATGCACAGGAACATACAAAACAATGTGGCAAACTCACTGGAGTATTTAATTACACTGTGATGCCTCAAGTGCCCCACACATTTCACAAGAAACAGAGACATTGTTACACCCTAAAAACCTTGCAAGCTTTTTCTTTTTTCCTCTCTCAGAAGGCGACAAGGCACGGAAAGGTAGCAAGCAGTATGGCAGGAAAGCAGGAGTTAGAATCCTGGATGCATGAGCTTGTGGTCACCCAGAGCAGGCACAGGATATATAAGAACTAAATTCAATTTTCATCTCAAGATGTAGCATAAACAGAGATCATTGTCTTCCCTGTTGAGTTACCTGAACAGCTTGATTCCTTGCTTCTCGTATGGTTCCTGTGAGCTCCCAGCCATCACATCCTGTCATTAGCAAGATCAAAGCTTTCTTGGCTACCAGGTGTCTTATTTCTGCAATTCAGTACACTTCTCATCTTCTACTGAAGAAGGGAAGCAGAATTAAAGCAGAATTCACATCATTAGTGAGTTCTGGAAAACCTCAAATCACCGCTTTTGTGAAAGCCAAGTGCAGGGCAGCACAAGGATGGACTGGGCCACTGTTGTATTGAGGGCTGAAGGGAAGCAGCGATCAGGTGAAGCACCATACAGAGGGTGGACCTATAGCACCTGGTTCCAGGCAAGCATAGTGAACAGTGACCCAGGCAGACCTGCCTTGCCAGCATTGCCCTCAGCAGGAAGGGCACAGTACCACATAGCAAGGGATGCTGCACCAGGCTGCATTCTCTAGCAGCTGTGCTGGCAGGGGCTCGAGGCTGGCTAAGCAGTGCACAGGCAGATGAGGGGCATTACACGCTCATGAAAGAAAGTCAGTGGGACACTGAGCTGTACATGAAGGGCATTGCAGGAATATGTCAAGTGCACCTGCCTTTTACTAAGCATTTATTAAAATTTTGGTTTATAAATTGGCTGCGTACCTTCTCTAAATTGACTTTGGGAGCCTATGGGAAGTGCTGTTCCACTTCCCTGTGTTTACCACAGGGGAAATGAGAAACCACCAGGTCCCTGGGGCTAATTACTTTCTTCAAAACTCAGCATTGCTCTGTGTTTCTGACTCAGTGCAGTGTTCAATTTTCTGCTGAGATTGTATCTATATCGCATTACAAGATGAGTTGCAATAGCACTTGATGTTAATTGCAGTGCACAGACTGCTCCCTTCTGTCCTTTATTCCAGCTATCAAGAAAAACCAGAAAGTCTGCTTCTGCTGTTTTTAATTTAGCCTCTTCCATCCATACAGACTGCCTGTCAGACAGGAGAGGTAGGGGGTGTCATCCCCATTCTGCCTGAAAGCGTCTACCAACAAGGCAGAGACTACAAGGATGTCTACATGCCATCCCAAATGATCAGTTACACCGTAGAGACAGACAGATGCTGGGGTGTGGTACGGCCACTTGGTGTAAACAGATACAGACAGGCACATTAATATTCCTGGATGGTCTTGGAGCTGATCTAACCATCCCCCTTGCACCTCTCTTCTCATACACCAAGGCAGAGAAAAAGGCAAAGATGAAATAATAGAAAGGAAAAAAAAGGCACCCCTATACCACTCTGAGTCTCGCTGTCTCTTTCAAGGCCTGTCTGTCTTATGCACCAGAGGAATCCTCAAAGCAACAGAGTACAGACATGTACAGACTCCCACAGAACACAGAAACAAGCAGGAGTTGTGCATCCTGACTTGACAAGTGTTTATGGCTCAGCAAATTCTCCTGTGGGAACTAAAATTGCATTCATTTGCTGGGTGATGAGTACAATTTACCTTTCCCTGGTAAAAGGTAATTTTAGACATAGTCAAAGGGATAATGATTTTTAGTATCTCATCCTTACTTTCTTCCCATCTCAAAAACCCATCTCTGACAGCTGTGTTCCAGCGCCCTATCATGGGACACAAACATTCCTGAGATACAAAACATTTCCTAGCCTACTGTTTCCTACTCTCCATCATGAGCAATTGTGATCTGTCATTTCAAGTGTTAACAAGCATTGCTAACTATCAGGCATCACTTGCTCTGCATTATATTTGCACAGGGTAACAATAATGACTTGTATAGTGCTCCACACTTTCAAGGCAGCATATGAATTGCATTTGAACAGAACTGAATAATCCGTTTACTGGAAAGCAGTGTTCACAGAACAGCATTGGAGGTTTTGGGAGATCTTTTGAACACCTTCCTACTAAAAGGAAGACAGTCTTACTAGATAGCAGACCTGTGTCCCATTTCCAGAAGAGGCTATTAGTGGACACTTGAGTAAAGAACAACAGATTGCTGCTCTTCACTAGCCTGCTTTTTGCTACTTACCTAGGTATTTACTTTGGTATTAAATTTGTTTGGTTCGTTCAGATAAGTCAAAGTATCTAATTTCTGCTCATTTCTCACTCAAAAAATGGTTAAAGGCCCACTCCCCGTTTGGCAGATCATTCTCATCCCTAAAAACGTTGTCTATTCTCCCCCACCAGCAGTAAAGAAACTCCTCTGACTAGAGTACAGCCAGCAACATGACGTTTGCAGCCTGGTATTGCTCTGGGGTTAGCCTGCATTTTCTTAGGAAAAAAAGGGAAAGGAACAGAACATTACGTCCCATAAACATTTGCTAAAGCTCTTGAGCAAGATAAATGGAACAGGTAGCAAACAGTAATCCAGATTAACTACCAGCAAAGGCAAACAAAAAGTATGCAAAGGTTTCCTGTAGGTTGCTTGGATGACATTTCTATGCTGAGTCTGATACACTGATTTATTAATTGATCTCTCCAACAACAGCCATGACCTTTGGATACAAAATAAGAAATTGGGCCTCAAAGTAATCTAATTAAGAGATGAAACGCACCTGACTGGTAGTATTTTTTCATGTGTTAGCGCAGCATCAGCTAGAAGCCCTGACAGAAGATTTCTAAGAAAGGATCAGGAAGGAAAGTTATATTACATGGACTCCCCACGTTCAAAGTTGATCATCAGAAACCTCTATTGTAACCTTCTTCTATGGCCAGTCGACTAAAGTCATGATCTCCATGTCAGCTAACATATATGTTAGAACAGCTGTTTATCTCTGTTTTGCACAGAGCACACACCTATGTAGCAACATAACTGTTACGTAACAGTAAGTCAAACTAAAACAAGTCAGATTGCTTAATCTATCAAATGTGTTGACAAGATTTTTACTTCTATCACTTGATAATATAATTGCTCAATTAGCTCCACCTGAATGCCTTGGCTGTGGTAGAGGAATGTTCCCTTGCAGGTCACGGTAAATCTGAAGATAGAAGGCAAGTAAACAACACAAAGGTAAACAATTTCTCTACAGCAAACCAAATGCATCTTCCAGTTGTACTTTCTTTACTGATCTGCTCCTGGCTCTACTGTTTTAGTACAGAACAGGCACCCAACAAATAAAACCAAAAGAGCAGTCAAAAACAGTAACAGAGGAGGCCACTACAGTGAGATCTAAATCCCAAAACTTTCATAGCAGATTCAAACCTTACATGGATATTTATTTTTGTATTTCTGACATTCCACAATACACTAATTTAGGTAATCTCCCAATTGACAGGGCTTTTGAAACATCTGCTGCATCACTATGCATTATACTATCTCTTTCTTTCAGCCAAGAGGCAAGTGGAAAAGATGACAATAAAGTGGTGCTTGTTGATCATCCTAGAGCAGAGTGGATCTTATATTATGGATCTGCACATCTCTCTCATGCATCAACAGACCATAGCATAGAGAGTTTGGTTGCAATAAACATGGACTGTAAGTAGGTACAACTTGCTGGGCTTTATAACGAATCCTTTAGACTTGACGAGAAAGTAATTGCTTCTGCTGCAGAAAAGTGGCTCTCCAGCAGAGCCAGAGCTCACATGAAGAAAAATCTAAAGGCATGAAAATAAAATCACTGAAAGTAGGCTGAAGCCTAATTTGGCCAAAAGGAACACAAAGCTGATCTCTTGGAACCATCTGCATCACAATATCTCTAGGGAATCTGCTCTCTCTCTCTCTGGTCTGATACCTGCTCCAGGACACATCCTGCCTTGTGATCAGTGATCCCAGGATTCCCCCCCAAACCACCCCACCCCAGACTAGAAAAAACTGAGGCTGACCCAGCATCTCCACTGCTGACTCAAACCAGTAGCCTTCCCCTCAGCTAGCCCTGCGGAAGGGAAAAGGGTCAAAGCAGGATTCCTCCTTTTCACTCAAGGCCTGCAGAAAAATTTCCTAGACTGCACGTGAACTTTAACCTTTCAAGTTTTGCTTTTAATGACTAAGTACGTGAATGGAGCAACACATCCTTTACATCCATACATAACCCAAAGGCTGTAGGGAAAAGCACTTAGCACAATGGACTTTGTGTGTGATGTCAGCTATATAGAGTACAACAAAATCACTGGCTGATTAATTAAATACTGCAGTTGTATATAATATATGGACAACCTATGACTATTGTCCCTTTGCCAGCCATGGCAGAGGTCAGGGAATGGAAAAAAATAGATAGAATTTCTGTTGAAATCAATGTTCAATTTTTACCAGAATGTCAGATGATACTTTAAGAGTTTTGGAAAAAGCTGTAAGTGTAAATCAAATAAGTTTTATTCTTAGTGTTCTGGATGGGTTTGGGATTTGGGGTCAGAGGGGATATGGTAATTTTTATGATAAATATATTTTCCCTCCCTGCTCTATCATGAACCTTCTCAACTCCTGTCATGTGCTGCTGAAAATTTTAAGTGTAAAATTTAAAAATTACATCACTTAGAACACTCCTGGTTCCTGATAATAAAAACATTGACTGAAGTATGCAAAGTTTCAGGATTAGGTTTTAAATCTTTTTCCAGTTTACTGGGTGCAAACATATGGTGTGTACATATAATTGCTTTATTGATCTTCTAATCTCAAAAATTTATCTTGACAGGAAACCACGAGTGAAGTGAACCTAGATTTAGAAAATGATAATCCAAACTGCAGGACTGATTTAACGTACCAGAATTTTTCATGAAATTATTACTGAATAATGAAAAACAAGCAAAAGTACAAGATATCCCTTAGTCTATGCAAACATGTAAACCTTGCCTATTTCTAAACATACAAGGGGTTTTGGTCTATACAAAAGAAAAACAAACTATTGTTCCACTCTTTATAGTGGAGCCCTGTTGAGGGCACTCAGCAAGACTGCAAACACATTTTTCATGTATTGTATGCCAACTTAAGTAACCCTTGCTGTCTGAAAAATCAAATATTTTCCCTTAAAATCAGACAGACATCCAGATTCACCAAATCACACACACACTGCATAGGCCAAACACAGATTTTTAGGATCATCTGCCAGCATGCTTGAGAGCAGTTCAGTTATCAGTCTGCCATGGGCCATGGAGATAGAACAGAACTCTGACTTCTCAGGGTCTTTTCTAGCTATTCCTGCAGCCATTCAATGAAAATGGCATGAATAAACAGCAAATCCAAAACTCATGAAAGAGGCACTTCTCATATGTCTTCAGATACAGAAGCAAAAAAGCCAAAATGGGATTGGAAGTCTACATCTAGCAATGGTCACAAAATGGAAAAGAGATTACAATTTAAGTCAAAGACAGTGAGTATTCAAAAAGAAAAACATTCTTCAGTACATGATCTCTATTTAAGATCTTCTCCTGAACACCATCATTAAACCCCTAGCCATATTATCATTTTAAATAGCTCCTTCAAAACTCCAGTTGGTGAACCTCTCCCTTTTAGTACTCCTTACGATCACCACAGGAGCTCACATTAAATCATTCTGCAATGCACCTTTCCTAAATTCCTCCCTGAAACCATCTATTAAACAGGCAGAAGTGAAATAGAATTTACTCAGTGATTACTGACCCTCTTTGCTTTTATTTAGGAAGCAGTGTCTCTGGAATTCTTGGTCATTAGAAATCATCAACCTGCTGATTCTGCAAGTACTCACCCTGCTAGAAAATCCTGTTTCTGCCTCATGCCATGCAAAGTCTGACTGTATATTCCTTTGACCTGAAAAACAAGAAACAAAGGTTCATAGGCAAACCTTGTGCTACCAACTATACCTGTGGCAGGAAAAGATGCATCTCCAGTGATCAGAAGTTATAGTTAAGATACATACTTTCTTGACCGGATCCTATAAGTCAGGCTAGTTCAAAAGAGGATAATTTCATTAGAAAATACTTGTCCTTTGTACAGCATTGACAATGTTGGGAATTCAAGTTTAATGAAACCCAGAAAGGAGATTGAAAGTAGCAGCCACTATATATAATCAGCTAGGAAATATATAATGGAAGTAAGATGCAGTGATGGAAAAGTTTCCAGCAAAGATGATCAAAATTATTTAAATATATTAGAATAAAAAACAAACATGGCAATCTATAAAACATCTGTAATTATTGGATTGCCATTACTATATAGAGTAAAATCTGCCAACTGTAATACAGAAAAGGTAAATATTTATCAGAACTGCAAGATGATGTATATTCTCAACTCAGATTGATATCAGTACCAAAGGTAAAATATCTGTGAATCAGCAGTCCAGAGTCCTGAGATGTTAGAAGATTGAATTGCTGACATTCAACCTCTGCAAGTCATTAAACAATAAGGAAACTTCACAGGTCCGAGAGAAAGCTAGTCTCTAAGAATATAAAATGGGACAACACAGGACTAAGAGCTCTACATCACTCCAAAACAGGGGAGAAGGGACTCACTTTCTGGAAAAAAAGGGAGGTCATTCCAAGAGCAAGCAGCTGCTATTTATGCACTGCCTGGCAGACCAAGCCATCACACTCCTGCCAAACTGGTTTAGCTTCCCAGAACGCCTCAGGCATCAAGATTTTCACCAACAGCCCTAAGAAATGCTCAGACACCCTGCATTTGGTCAAAGATGCACCACAGCCATTGACTGATTGGAGCACCTGTATCAAAAGTTGCATGGTTTTGTTCACAGATGAATGCTGAGCTAGGGGAAGATAAGGTAGGGAGAAGGTGGTGCTGTAAAACAAAGTAGCAGTACAATAGGATACTGGTGCAGAATCATCTCTTAAATACTTGGAGACAATAGCCAGGAAACAGCTAAAATACATGCAAGTCTGCACCATGGAAAATTGTTTACTAAAATACATGAATAGTTATAATAGTCAGGAAGAACCTGGGAGACCTTGGGAGGAAAGATGAAGAGACAAAACAAATTGTGAGTTATGGGCTTCAAGTATAATTTCTCTAGTGGCAAAGGAAACACTGACATGAGCAGTTACAGAACTTAATGCAAAAGCAATTTTAATTCCAAAACATTCATGTTAAGGAAACAATATAGCTTAATGTATTTGGGACACAATCAGAAAACAGCATTTAGGATGGTAATTTTGCCTTTCTACTCCACCTAACTTATAGAAAAGTCTCTAGAACTTCAACATAAAAGATAGAACATTCTGGACAAACTTGATAATTATTTTACATATGAAACGTGTTTCTATTCCATTCTTTGAGATTTTATCATGCAAATCACGCAGAAATGGGTGACTAACCCTAACCCATCATCCACACAGTACAGAAGTGCTTCCTGATGTTTAGACAGAACCTCTTGTGTTCCAGTTCACCTCTTATCCTGGGCACTGAGCACCACTACAGAGAACCTGGTTTCATCTTTTTTGCACCCTCCCTCTAGGTGCAAAGGTGATAAGGTCCTCCATGAGCCTCCTCTTCGCCAAGAGGAAAGTCCCAGCTCTCAGCCTCTCCTCACAGGAGTGGTGCTCCACTCCCTTCGTCATCTTGGTGGTGGGTTCATCTTGGTGGCTGGGTGGGTGATCTCTCTGAATCTGCTGGCAAGGCTTTGTTGCTTAATGCAGCTTGGTAGAAAGCCTCGTAGGTCTGGTGTTTGAAATCTACTACCATTAGTAGATGGTTTCCTATGCTATAAGCAAAATACTTTTGAAAGGAATCTGACTGTGGGCAATCCTCAACAACCCTGCTGCACACACAACACTTCCAGGGACCAAGAAACATACTGCCTTTATTTCTGCCTGAACATAGGACTCACCAAATTAAAGGCTTGCCTTTCTTCCACTGTAGCTCCATTAGTGCTGCCAGTAAAGAGAATTTATGCAGAGAGAAAAGGGACTGACATTTCTTCTACAATAAGGCCAACTGCCTCAGCCTGCCACATTCAATTAAATGTTTACTTCTTCATTTCACAACTCAACAGGAAGTGGAAGGTCAGAGAGGCCCCACTGCAGAACAAAGAACCTGTCATTTAACTATTCACCTCAGACCAAGATTCCAGTGGGAGACTACTGCTTTCCCTTCCAACCTCCCTTCCTCCAGGAAACAGACACAAGGTAGCACTAGCAATTCTTCCACTCTTGTTTCATGATCCTAAAGATCCTAAAGGAGTAATGTTACCAACATTTGTTCACCAAAACTGGTTAATGGATAAAAAGTAATCTCTTGAAACTATCCCTAAAGACTATGTTTTCTTTGGCAGGCTTGAAAATGACAGCTATAGCAAAGATCAAGTTGGAAGCGTGCAGAGCTTCCTGCAACAAAAAACTTCTCTCTGCTTGAAATAGTGAAGACTCTACCCAAATTCAGAGTGCTTCAGAAGCCTCATTTGTCAGCATGAAAGTAAAATAAAAACAACTGTTTTAATATGAAAAGGACTGTTATTCTTGACTTGTTAGGAATAGACAAGCTGTGGTTTCACGCTGAGTTGAGAAGTTATATATTCATTTGGAAAAGCCTAATTCACTCAGTCACCTAATCTGTTAAAAAATAAAATAAAACACCTCTTAATCCACACATTTTCTCCCCTTGTTCAACTAGCAACATGATGAGAGGATGAAAAAAATAAATCACTGAATTTAGCCAGTGGAAAGATACACAGCAGTAATCAATATATTATTTTCAAGAGGAATATGCATACATCAAATAGAAATTATGTAAGTTTCAGCTAATTGAGTTCTGTGGTAAAATAAATGTGAAGTATTGAGCCCTGGCATGAATGTCGCTCTGATGAAACTTTGACCACATTGTTTCTGATGATCTGCACAGCCAGTTACAGGGACACAGCCTTGGATGAGCTGACTCATGCCCCTGCAACACCCGTTTCTCTTCAGTGACTACCAAGAAAATTGACAGCCAGCTCCAAAGCAGAACTCTACTTGGACAGGCAAATCCACCCTGCTCTGTCTTCCTAAGCACAACATGCAGTTCACAGATAAATCAATGACCACAGGGCTCTAAGAGGCTGCTGTCTCTAAAGTCTGGGAAATTTAATCTTCTTCAAAGACCATAACTTCAAAACCACAAAATAAGACCTTTTCCTGCATACACAGGGAAATCACAAAACTGAGTAAAAACAAAGCAAAAACCCAAACAGAAAACAAAACACTGCTGACTGAGCAGACAGATGTTAATCAAACCTTCCACCCTCAGAGCTTTTTACATATAAAGGAAGCAATACTTGTTCTGGAGGTGGTTAAAAGCATGGGAGCCCCATTCAAACTGGAAATTAACCTGTACACCTTTCTGACATTGCAAATGTGTATTCAAGTCTTGGTATCATTAAAGAAGCTAAATAAATAAATAAATATCTACCATTGACCTAAGACAGCAACAGGATTAGGCATATGCCTGGAAAAACACAGACTTCTTGAGGACTATGCAGTTTATAACCAGCTAGGCACATAACTCAGTGACGCACTAAAGAGCCTTGGACACAACTCAGAAATCTCTGTCACAAAACTGACCAGGACATGCGTGGGTCAGATATTCTGGCCACAAGTACTCTCCTTATCACTGGATTTGACCTTTGTAAATCACAGCAACCCATAGAAGCAGGACTCCTCTAGGTAATGAGGCAAAGCTCAGCTTTTTGCTGTTTTTTTTCATTCCCAAGTCAATATAACCACATGAGCAAAGAAAACATGGGATACAAACTACCTTGTAACCCCATAATGTCCTATTCAAACAGCATTTTTAAGCTGTTTGGAGACTGAAATGCCACCACCGATACTCACAAATGGATAATACAATACAGTGTGCCTTAAAAATAACATTGCATTCAGTTTTAATTCCACTGAATTAATCCGTTTTACAAAATGGGAAACGGATGCAATAGGGCTATTACTGTACTATATTTCTAATCTCATATTATGTAAAAAAGGTACTGACCTTCTGTCACACAAATAATGCAAATGGACTTAGAATTGACACTGTATGCATAATGTCACCCTAAGATCACATACAGCAGTGAAGATCTCATCTTCCTTCAGATTGAGTCAGAAGAGATCTCTCTCGCACACAAAATCTGTCAGACAGATTTCTTTCTTGGAACATTGGACAACTGCCATGTTACTTAAGAATTGCACACTGTTCAGTCTCTTGGCTAACACATAATTTGAATAGAAATAACCACAGTGGTTTGTTTTGTTTGCTTGTTTTGTTTTAAGCACTTACCATCATATTTTGTTCTTAAAAAAATAAAAAAAATAAAAAATAATAATAAAAAAAAAGCCAAGCTCCCTGCTTTAGATATTTATGTCTACTTGTGTGTTTCATTTGGCTGACTGTACCTACAGCTTTTTGGAGCTGAATTACAGCTTGATCGCACCAAGTAAATGATAATGACTCAGTCTCATGCAAACAAGCGGGAAAAAAAATATTTAGAAGAGCCTCACTGAGGTAAGTGGGCTGTGCTCCAGTAGGACACTGCTCCTCATCTTTAGAGCCTTCTTGAAAGGGAAAATTGAGAACATTCAGCAGCAGCAGAACAGAACAAACATCAAATGTATTTTGCATAGAGCTTGAAAAAACTTCGTTTCTGCGGAGTACAGAGTGCTCATTTTGTGGTGCAGACTACATTAAAACGAAGACTACAGTAAAGGACACTTCTATCCCTCTGTAACAGTCAGCACAGCAATTCAGGCTGTAATGCAAAACCTAATTTAATATAGCATATGTATGTTGAAAAAGAAAACAAAAATTTGTGTTGGAAGGGACAAAGATCATCTAATTGCAACAACATGAACCATCATCAGCCTGTTCCAAGGAGCACACACAAACCATTCCCATCCTTCCTGATGGCAAACTGCCTGCCTGATCCTACCGAGGCCACAGGGACTCACTGAGTGCCTCATAAGAAATAAATCACCACTGTTGTGGTTTAACCCCAGCAGGTAGCTAAGCAACATATGGCCACTCGCTTGCTCTCCCCAGGTGGGATGGGGGAGGAAATCTGACAGGAGAAAGCAAGAAAACTCATGGGTTGAGATACAATATGCTAGGTAAAGCAAAACCTGCATGTGCAAGCAAAGCAAAACAAAACAAGGAGTTCACTCACTGCTTCCCACCGGCAGACAGGTAGGTAGGTATTCAGACACTTCCAGGAAAGCAGGACTCATCACACAGTTATTTCTTGGGAAGACGAATGTCATCATTCAAATTATTGATTACAAGGATGAAAGTTATCTACCATTTGTTAATAGCTAGCAAAGAATATGGCAAAATACTGTTAAAACAGAAGCTATACCTATAAAGGTCTTCTAGGCATGTCATGAGCTTGTTTTTTTTCCACTCTCAGGATCTTACCTGAGCATGACTAAAGCAATAGCAGCGTTAACCTGCTTTGTAGATGCTAAGTACTGCCGTAAGATTGAACATCACCCAGACAACGTATAATTCATAGACACGCACTGTAGTCATTTTCTGCAATGCACATTCTAAGCAAGCCAAATTTCGTATTTCCTAGAACTTTACTCCTCTTCCGTCTTAATGCCTTTTCTTTACAGTAAATGGTTCATGACAATATGTGGGTGTAATCTGGAAATAAAAGGCTCTTCCTCAGTCACAAATATGCTACGTGCTGAGAAATTCACTTCATTACTCATGCATTCCCAGAAGAGAATAGATGGACTTGGGCACAACTATAAAACAGACTCTCTATTAGTTTTTATATGGGGATTATTTCTTATCAGCAGGAAGGGAAGCTTTATCTGTCATAACCCATCAAGAGGATGATGTGGCCCCTGGCATGACCAAATCATAGTAAAACTACTCTTGAATACACTTTCAGATTGTGAAAACATGTTTGTGAATCTCAGCACAAGGACACAGTGCTCTAAATTCTTATATTTATGGGATCTAGGTTCATCCTATTACAGTAATTCATGCATAGCACTACATTTTCAACCATCTTTAGTAACCACAGTGTCACGGCAGTAAACTGATCCTCTTGATAATACCTGGTATTTAACAAAATCTCTTAGCCAAATCTGGTTACACTTTTTTGGCATGAACCACTAGAGAAGGCCTGTTTTAAAAGGTAGCTGCTACAATTGCAGCCACGTATAAGGGATTAGCAATACCTTTCCAGTTGAACTTTGTACCCTCACAGGCGTGTTTGCAGCTGAGGGCAAAATTAGCTGAGAAGATGCAATGTGAGTCAAAGTACAAGTTATGACAAAAATAAATAAATAAATGAATCTTGTCAATCAGCTCCTCAGATATGAAACTGCTTCTAGGAAAGCTGTCTCAGGATTTATGGTTTGTATGCAACCAGTAGCCCAGAGCATTAGGTTCAAATGAATGACCAGGAAAGAGACAGCTTAAGGTAGCTCCAACACACTGAGTCCTGTGCACCACTGTGTGGTGCTAGAGACCAAGACTGGCTTGGATTCATTCCCAGATGGATCTGCAGCACTTGCAGTCAAGACTAGGACAGAGCCTACTCACCCACACTGCTCTCACGTTTACTTTTGGAAGGCACACAATGTTTCACTCTACACTGCCTATCTGCTGCCATACAAAAGCGTGGTAAGCAGCATCAGATCACCTGCAGAAATTCAAAGGAAAAAAGTGCAAGAACATAGAAGCGGTCCAAAACAACACACATTCCACCATATCACTGCTTTTCGTCTGTACACACAGGTACAACAGTTCGACCTGCTCACTAAGTCACAGCCATGGCACAATAACATGTTTGCATGATGTGCAGGACAGTACAGGGTAGGGGATGCATTGAATTTTTAATCTAGCTCAGATGTACAGGAGCTGTACTCTCTAACTACAGCCTCAGATTAAAGTTTTTAGCCTCTATCCACTAATAACGGTTGTTTACTCCTTAAAATAAAATCCAACATTACCAAAAAAAAAGACAGCAGTTTCAATGAATTAGGAATAACATGGAGACTCAGAGGCTGATTCTCAACTATCTAAGTAGAGTTTGAAGTCATTTCTTATTAATCTTGCCTCCTTAAAAAAACTTTTTGAGCAATCATTTACCACTGCATTTTAAATTGACCATAAGACATGCAAAGAGAAATTCCAGGCAAAAGTTTGTCTATCCCTTAGGCACTTCCTGCACTAGGAATAAAAGTGTAACATAAAATAGTTAGGAAAATGCTTCAACTTAAGCTTGTGCCTTTTTCTTGCTTTAAAGCAAGAAATATTTGTCTTCAAATATCACAGTGTGGAGGCAACAATGCCCACTGTTGTGTCAATTTTTGTGTCCGGCTAGACTCGGAGCTGCTCCTCTCCAATAAACCATATTCCAAAGTAAATTCAGAATGAAGGATACCAGAGCCAGACTCTTAACTTTTCCTGCTGCTCTTCAAGCAGAATGGGTGCTTAATGGTCACTTGATCTACTGGGTCATCCTTTGCCGAAAGGAAATTACTAATACTCCCCTCCACTAGCCTTTCAATCACGTAGCTGATGGAAGAAAAAAAAAAAATGGTTCCCTTAAGTAAGAAGCAGATAATTCAAGCATTCTCATGCTAAAAACCAACACTGCAAACAATTGAACAGGCCACAGATTGTTTCCTGTACAACTATGCCATACCCCAATCATAATGACAGTAAACTATGAATTCTCTTCTCCCACATACACATGTGGGCATTTAAAGCAAGGATACAAGAGACATAACACGCACAAGTCTTTTTTTCACAACCATTAATCTCTTTCTAAAACTTCCTTCCTGTCCTGACTACAAGATAGCCTAAAGGACCTTATTTTAAACAGGTGGAGCAAAATCTTCAGCAGTTAGGCTAAGTCTTAATGGGTGCCTGCTCCAGCCCTATGCTTTAGTATGAGCTGGGCATGTGCAAGCCATTAATTTTCTATTCCTGCTTCATTTCTACAGACAGAAGAGGAATATGCAAGTCAGCAGGTAGACAGAGCACACTATTTCAGGTATCTGACTTGGATGACTGGAGAAGCAGGATCTTGAAATGTCTCCTCCTTAATCTGGACATAGCATCTGATCTCCACTGTGCAAACATCTCTGCACCATTCCCTTTCTAATCATGATTTCTGCTTGCTTACTCTCACTGAAATCTCTACATCCCAAACAATTACCATACTTCCCTATGGTTCCTCACAGTTCCTGACAGTCTTGAACAACAAAAAAAGATAAAATTTATTATTCATAATCAGAACAGTTTCCACATGTGAATTCACACAATTCACAAAGGGGAAGAAACTACAAAAATCAATAAATAAATCAACATGCTGGACTTGGAGAAAGTTCTCAGTTGTCAAGGAAAGGCTTTAGTTGAAGACTTCAAGACATTTTCACAGCTCATTGAAATGCTCTGTTCCTGATGCTTGTGACTGACAGACTCATGAAAGATTGTCCTAATGACATTTTTCCCTAGCTGTTTGGTTTTGTTGGGCAATGCTACGCCTATAGTGTACTCAAAACCTGAGCTATTTAAGGAACAGATGTGCCTCAGAGTGTGTTACATCTAAAGACTGATTTTTCCAGGTTGGCCTTTTCCCTCTGGCATTCACCCCACAGGATATTGCTTTACAAGTAATAAATACTGCTTCCTGTACACAAAGTCATAATAAAACGAGATTAAGTAAATACTTGGGCTGTTTGTTTTTTTAATCCACAAAATAAAACCTCCCCACACATGCCATTTTTCTGTTTAAGGCTCATAGCCTGCCTGCAGGTACTGCTGTCCTCTCTCTGCCTCTGGGAAAGGAGATGAACCTTATCAAGTAATTACAGCAGGCAGCAAAGCGTAGTCTCAGCTGAGTCAATGCAAGTATATGTTGTTACTGTTCCCTCACTTACTGATGCTTACTTGCTAAATGAACTGACCTGATGAGTCAGTCACTGCAATAAAATGATGTAACACATAAAAATTCTGAACTAGTAACCTCCAATATTCTTTGAACACTTGGGAATAGCCCCTGCATTAGTCAGGGTGCAGCAAGTGCAAGGTGCCAGTGCCTTGGTGAATCATGAACAGAAGAGACTTGGAATCTCTTACACCTCTGTGTAACACCCCTTGTTTTCTTCCACTACAGGCCCATGTTTCCCAAACTGGGCACACAGTGTAAACACAGCTGTGATTCTGATTTTGGCTACATCCCTACTAGTCAATGACTCATCCAAGCACACCTTAATCGATTACAGTTCCATGATCTGCACTCCTCCATGTTTACACACACCTATTTGCTACACCAGATGCATTTCTGCATTGGATCTTTATCCAGCTATCCTCCACCTGAAGACAAATATAGCATCCTATGTATTAAGCAGCCTGGTCTTATGCTTCCTGTAAGTGTTTTGCATCAACAGAATTCATTCCCAATCCCTCATTAAATCCACCAAATTACAAATATCACTTTTCCAATTATGCAGTCTCTACTGGCTTTGTCAACCATCCTGTCAAAAAGCAAACTTCCAAACCCGCTGTCTGAAAGCCTCTCCATCAAGCAGGTAGCACTATATATTATCACCAAGCCTACTCAAAACATCTGGATATTTGTCAAGGGCACACGTCAATCAATTTGTTTCCCACAGGTTGAGTTAAAGCCTCTCTAGTCTCTACGGTAGGGTGAGTAAGCTTCAATGAACAAAGAATTAATATTGATGGCTATAAAACTCAGACCTCCAGCAAGCAGCTTGCTATACTGCTGAATAAAATACCCTCACTTCGTAGCTTTTTGCAGACAGGCAGTGACATCTGGCTGGTTCCCAATACTCTGAGTCACCTAGGTGAAGCTGCAGTTTCTGCAGTGCTGATGTCTGGTATTTGGTACAGAGTGATGGGAGCAGGAATAACAAGGGAAAATAGCACACAGCTGAGCAATGAATTCTCCTCTGATCAGTACACGCAGGACTATATCCATATCACCTCCCACACAAGAGGTGGAGCCTCGAAGAACTCCAGGCTCTCCAACTCCAGAGACCTCCAATTTTTGCTTTGCATTTGTGTACACCTATTTCCCTTCCTCCTCGACAGCTTTGTGGACTTCAGTTATTTCTATCCTTAAGGATGCAATTAGTTAGCTTCACAGTGTTTTCACTTTGTGAAAATCAGCTCAGACCCTTCGTACTGCTTATCTTTTATGGCCCCACTTGTTTTTTAGAAAGAGCTGGAGAAGGCAGATATTAAAAAACACACCTTTCCTTTCCATTTTTTGACAAAACAATATATGATACATTAATCCCGCTGACTGTTCCCTACAGAACTTCTCCCTTCCCTTAGTCTCTTTGGTCATTAAGATACCGAAATGGTTTGTCCTCAGAACCACTGGAAGTAAAGTGAGGATTACAGCTTTCCCTCTCAGCATTCTATGCAGAGCAATCAGTCACAAAAGCCTTTTCCTTCTCCTCTGATTAACAAAAAAAAACAGTGTACAGCATGGCCAGCACCACACAGTTTCTGGTATCACCTGGTACAGACATTAAAGCATCTAGGTTAGATGAGTAGAGGCTGGAGCTGTGGAAATTGCCTTACTAGTTCTGTGAAAGACTTACTATAAAAGAGGCCACAAGGTGAGGACAGTATTCCTGCATTTCACATTTGTCACAGCAAGGGGAAGCTGCAAATCAAACTTGAGGTGCCTGTTGTGACAACTCCAGAGGTTGTATGCTGAGCTCAAGGCAAATATCCGTGCTACTTTCCTAACAGCACCATGATGAATAACGTTAGCCATTCCATAAGCACAGAAAGAGGTAGTCTCTCCATTGGCAATAAAGGAACAGATCCTCTGGAGCAGAAAAAAAATAATCCATTTAATTCTGTCTTGCCTAAATGAATTGTCAGTACCAGCATCCTTAAAGCAGAATGTAAATACATACATATATATATATATATATATATTCTACATGCAGATACGAGCTTTCCTTACAGAGAAAGAGCTAACCTGGCTATCAAGTTCCCCTTGTGCAATTCCCCGTCACTTTGAGCCAAGAAGGTCAACAACACCCACTGCATTCTAAGCGGTCCTCTTGGCTACAATCCCTCTTTGCTATGGAGAAATCACTGCCAACAGACTTATGCCACAGCCTTAAAGGTCCAGTTCCCACATCTTCATAACCTTGGCAAATGAGTTGTTAGTCTTACAACTGGAGAAAATTAATCCTTTGGCAAGAACAAAGCAGATGACCATGAGGGGACAGCCAGGAAGCCAGGATTAGTAGGTGGAATTGATCAATACTTAAGAAATTCTCTAATTGGGGCTTTAGACAACAGCCTCTGCAGATAAGATGCAAGTGGGGTTGAATATGGCTCAGTAAGTTGACTCATCTGCCCCATCCTATCCATAAGGGCTTACCTGTTCTGAATCAAATTTCACTAGAAAATCTCCTGACTAGCTGAAATGGTGACTACTGTTTTAAACACGCAGTACAGCAAGAGCCTAGCCAAATCAAATAAATTACTAGTCACGTAGTCTTCCTGGGGCTGGAGTCATCCTTGGGGAAAGCCTGTGGGCAGGCAGCTCAGCACTGCTGTCAACACAAAGCACTTGTGAACCATCTCCTTTGATACAGATGGCAGCTCCAGTGTGAATCCTCGGAAGGTGCCCTGGGATGCATCTATGCCAAGACTAGCAGCCTCAAAGAAAGCACGTGGCTTGATCTTCATTGCTCATTACACACAGATGAAGCACAGTTGCATTTTCCCTGTTTCTACAGGAAAGCATCACTGAAAGTAATACAAACACAGCCTTTCTCTCGTTTTCCAGTCTCGTTTCTTCAGAGACAGCAACCAGCAGATCTAATGCACTTAAGAGGAGGCCTAGCCTCTCCTGAATCCTGTCCCACCTGAAATACTGGCTTTGTTGGCCAGAGGCCCAGGTGAGGCAGTAACTGTGACACTATATCCAGTACCTTTGCTTAACCTTTTCCCTCCCATATTGCCAGAATGAATTGCAGATACGTTGGCATCTTAGCAACAAAGAACACTTCATATACAGCATTTTATTTCTCTTTCCAGTTGAGCACACCTCATGCAATGTTCCACAGCAACCACAAACAGTACAATGGATGCCAAGCTCTGAGTCAGATGCTAGGCTGTGTCTTGCAAGCATTCAGTCTTCCTTGCTGTCCTTAGGGCCAGAGGCTGCTGCACCAAGCGCCTCCAGCATTTCTCAGGGAGGGGCTCAGCAGCACCCTCACCTTTGGCCAACTGCTTGTTCTGTTCCACCCTCCTGCTTCAACTCAAAGAACAGCCAAGTGAGCAATGTCCTTTTTTTTTTTTTTCCTGCTTTCCCTAGAAAGAAATCCACAGGATTCCCTCCAGCACACGTAATTCATGTCAACTGGACAAAGACATTCGTAAAGCTTTCTGTTTTCCTGGTTTTAGCATGAACTGGATCATTTGACAATTTAGAGTGAGAGGGCCCTCAGGACATCTCATCCAACCTCCTTCTCCAGGGAGGATCATCAGCCATGAGGTCAGACCAGGTAACTCAGGGCTTGATTCAGTCTGGTATTGAAATCCTTCAGGGATGGAGATTGCACAGCCTCTCTGAGGAACCTGTTCCAGTGATGGACTGTGAGGAAGTTTCCCCTTATATCCAGTTGCAGATGACAAAATGGCCTTTTCAACCACAGAAACTTTTCTTCTCCTGCTCTGGTAGTTTCCTAATTTTGTTTCCTAACTTTCACAGTGGTATACTCACTTATCAGACCCCTGCTCTCATTCAACTCCTACTTGTTTCCCTTATTCCTTTCTTGACATTCCCTAACCTTGACTTCTCATCTTCACTACACCACCCCCTACACTTAAAACACCTTGTTATTTCTTTGCTTAAAAACCTTCCTGGGATTTCTTGCTCTCATTCTCTCCTCAATTTATTCTCTAAATTCTCTCTGACCTAAGAATGCCTGCTAGTCCCTGCAGAGGAAGATCCCATGCCACCTTTTTGCTTGAAATACCTGTAGGAGGCCCAGGTCTTTTCCACTCTGTATTCAAAAGCAGCACTGGAGTGTCTGCCTTCCTCTCTTCTGCAGCATTCCTCTGAGCATCACACAAATCTCTCACAAGATATTTTGAACTGGCAATGAGCTCGGTTTCAGATCCTGCCCTGCAGATTCTTGACAGAGTACTGTAGATGAAGCCACAACTTCCATGAAGCAATGCTATCACGACTCTCATGGCACGTGCCAATCTCCAAAGAACTTCAGGCAAATGAGAAATGCAGCCCAGTTGCGCAAGTTGCCCCTGAAGGAACTCCAGGTGAATTTATAGTAACATAAGGAAAATGCTGACAGACTGCTTCCCTGCCCCCATCCAAGGGGAAAGAAAAATCAACAAACAAAAAGCAAACAAAAAAGATTACAGACTGGGATATCACAGCTACCTTAAATCTGACTTCCAGCTGTCAAGTTGTACATCGGGTGACTCACGGTTACTCAGTTATCAGGACAAGTTATCAAGCCAATCCTTTCGCTTTGACACCAAGTAATAATGACTCTCATGACATTTCTTCCTGTTCACTCGCTTGCCAAATAACACTGCTGATATCTTCTTTACAAAATAAACACCAGCTACCATAACCTGATGTACAAGCAAGCTGCTCCAGCTTCTCTCACGATAGTACAGTTTAGGTAAATCACCAGAAACTGTAAATTCAAGTGATTAAAAATACTTAACATACCTTGTATCGCATAGAATATTCTTAGGCATCTACATCTCTAAAAAAGCAAAGTGGCATCTTAAAATTCCATACAGCAAAAAGTCCCTAGAGAGTCACAGACTCAAAGAATCAGGAGTTTTCAGGCAGAATACCAAGCCCTGCTATCTAGTCTGGCCCAGGCACTGAAATGAATTGCAGACCAATCGGCCTTACAGAAACAGATTGCAACTTTGGGTAATCATGCACCTCAAAGAGGAAAAGGTAATGCTCATGTAAGTTTATCTTCTGTAGGCTGAGTTTTATTTATCCTACTACCCATGGCAAGTTCAAAGCGTTTATTGAAGGGCATTAAAAACAATTCCACAGCAAGCAAACTGGTAGAAAAGGCACTGTTGCTGGGACATTCACCGGTGCCCTTATCCTTGAGTGCCCTATTGTGGGGCAGCCTACACAAGAACCATTTTATCCTCACCTGGCAATGTGTTCTAATGTATTACTGTAAAATTTGTTTTACATCAAAAACAATTTGTTTTACATAATACATAGTGTTTTACTCAACTCTAGTCTTCTGTACTGTCTCTAATAGAGGCCATTAGCAAATACAAAAAGAGAACACGGTAGAAATGGAGCAGAGCAAACCTTCAACTTCTGTCCATCATCCCTTATGGGTTCACTAGTAAATTCTAGTGACACGTCACAGATTATAATAGACTTACGGTCAGCTACCTGCTCCAGGCCCTCTTCCTCCTTCCTTTGATGCTGAGGCAAAAGGGTATTCCGGATGAACCTTTCAGAGTTACCGTGAGCTCATCCTGCCCCAAAGGAGCACTTTCACTGCCTTCTTTGTTATAAAATAACCTGTAGCTCAACTCAAGTAACCAGCTCATGCTATAGGCTAATTTAAGGACCTCCAAGCCTAAAACCATAAAGCATATCCTTCAACGAATACCAGAAAAATGGCTGGAAATCAAATTTAAAAGCCTGATAACAGCTGCCCTGCTGAACACTGAAATCTGCTAGCCAAGTTCCTGCTTAGCACTCAAATACTGGTGGTACCCTCCCCACCCCAGCGGATGAAACAGCATCCTAAGCTACTTAGGGGGGGAAAAAATACTTCAAAGTAAATTAGCTGGATGCTCCTTCTAGCACAGGCACACAATACACTTCTCTTCCTCAATGATCTCTTTTTCTGCTAAAACTGCTTGAAGAAGTTGAATAAAAAAGTCAATCAAGTAAACTTCCATGACGCCTCTCCAAAATCACCAGCTCTAATTGGAGCAGCTATGAAAAATAGCCAACAAGAAGTAGAAGGGTATGGCAAACCAGACAGGGTGCAGCAAAGTAAAGCCTTCAGAAGCTTGCATCTGAGTCCCACAAGCACCAAGGGTGATGCAGAGAGAAAGGTAACTACAATGATGAAAAAAGAGAGGCTTATGTGGAGAGACTGAAGAGCAGAACAGAGATGCTGGGATTCCGATCCGGAGGGAAGATGGGTGCAGGAGACTGGAAGGATTATGATCCAGGTTAAAAATCAAAAACAAAAAAGGCAGCAAACAAGCTGAATGTGCAACCCTCACCACATAGGGTTACTTGACAGACCCTGTAATTTTAAGAGTGGGGGCTTTTGTGGAAGTCAACATCAAACTGGGTTAAAGCAGATAAAAGAAAACACTTTGCATACTGATCATGGATCTTCCAGAGCTTTCTAGCAGCAGTGGCTGTGGAGGCAGCTATGCTCAGCAAGTTCAAAATGGGACCAGATAAATTTTTGGAAAACAGATCTGTAACCAGAAAATATAGGACCAGTGAGAGATGTAAGTTCATTACAACAGCTGTGGCTTCTGCGGGAATGCAGGAGGATTGGACCACAAGAAGTGTGTGGGCTTGCAAGCTTTCCGCAGAGTAGCCTTTCCTACTGCTATCATAGGCATTTGACTACTAGCCTAAATCAGCTTTTAGTCTGACCCATTAGGGCATATCTCATGTTGCTTTTACTCCCACATACAAATCTCTCAGCTTTAGTTTGATCCACAGCCAAACAGAAGATTTAAATTCAAAACTTCAGTCTGTACATTGCCTCATACATTCACACCTGCACACACACAAATCCTGACTGGACGTTACTTTCATTACACAAAATTCTGGATTAGCTTCGTTTTCCATTGAAATATGGGCTGTCACTTGTGATCCAGTCAGCTGACATCAAGAGAGAATGCAGTTGAACTGCTATTAATTACTGCACTGGAATACAATACAATTTTGATAGACAAGGAAAACAATTATTAATGTGTTTAGCATGACTGCGCCAAAGGTTATCACTGGTGTTTGGTATGTATTGAAGACAAGCAAATAACCAGACAAACATTCTTATAAACAGTGAGCAACCTGGGCAAGTATAAAAGTACTTGCACACATACCTCTGCACACCTACAGAGTACTGTGCACACACACCTCTGCATGTATGCATTTGTGTATGTAATGTTTATTTTCAAAGTTATAAGAAGAGGATGTAAGATAAATCATTAACCCATCACCAGAAAACTGTCTGCAAGATCCCAAAGTTCTCCATCAATATATAGATACCATATTTTCCTGCTAGAGTGAGGGGATACTAAAAAAACTTGGAGATGAGACCTGTTTTACTAGAAGTCATATCACAACACAACCTTTATGAAAGCCTTATTTTGAAACTACTGCTTCCAGGAAGACCAGAAAAATGGGCAGATCACACCAGAATTAGAAAAAGCTTGTGTGCCAATTCTGAGATTGAGTCATATAACTTTGTTTCACTAACAAAAAAAAATTGACAGCAGATTTGGTTCAGCATATTTTAACAAGTTTACAGGTCATTTTTTAACTTGTCGAAACATGCCAGGCATGTGTGCGCAGCCAGGTAACTTATTTAGGTACTTTCAGAAAACAAGATGCAAAAACAAACATTTAGTACAGATGATTATCATTTATTCTTTGATTTTAGCTTCATACTGCTATCTTTGCATCACTGTATTTAATTGCACTCCACATTTCCTTCATGATTCATCATTGCATAATAAACTAGATAAGCGCTTTATGGGTGTGTTGCAGGTTTGCACAATTAACTGAGTCTATTGGACTGGAAATGACGATTTGTATTAACTGAAAAGATCATGTGGCTTACATAGTTAGTGGGTGTTGGTTGATTAGAATAGAAAGTGCCAATTATTGAAGGAGAAAATAAAGATGAACTCATTATGTTTAAGAAGTACCTATGTCTTCCTGGAAACGTTAAGGTTTATCTGGGATAGGATTCCCAGTTGCTAAATTAGAACGAAAATTATTCTTCCTGTGTTTGTGAGCACACAGGAACAGCAAAGGAAGAAGCAGGGGAGATGAAGGGATAAGAAAACATATAATCATCCAGGAACAGGATGAGCTTCTATACTAAGGCTACCTCCACCACTGCTACTACCAATTCTCTACTCCCTGTCCAGCAAATTGGACACATCTGTCACACAAAATGCAGTAGGCTCTACTGACTCACCGGTGACGAGCTGCTCTGCCCTCAGCAGATGAAGAGACTAAGCAGAGCCTGGAAAGAAAACATTTCCAAGAAGTTGTAACTACTGAACTTGTAGTGACCCTATGGATGAGTGTAGTCTCAAGATTACAGCAATTCCTGGACTTGCCAGTACCACTGCTGGACCACAAAAGATGATGCTTATAATACAACTAGTTTCAGTAGGGAAAAATCAAAGTTGTGCTAAAAACTCCTGTTATGTATTTGCTCTACAACATAAGATCCGTCCTATATAGGCACAGTGCATGCGTATGTACACATTAATGACAAAAAATATTTAAGAGTGAAAAGTTATTCTCATGCCTCCATTTTTCAGATGTCCAATTTGAAATGTTTTAATGCAACCTGATTTGGAAGGAATGGCCTTAGTTTTTTCTCTACATAAAAATTATTTAAGTCACATATACATGACCTTGAGTAGAGACAGGGGGCTAGAGATACCAGCATTTAAAATTATTTCCAAATAAGTATTTTAAATATCAGTTATTTAATTCCAAGTGCAGACATAAGTAAGGAGCTGAAATTCATAGGTTTTGCTTAATCTTTATCATTAAGTCCTGGACTGCTCAGCTTCTCAGAAAATCAGTGTTTTATTAATACGCACAAAAAATGTACTTATGGAGGTAAACTTTAGCCTCCGGAATTACTACTGTTGGTCATAAATAGATATTGAAAATTTATGTCAGATTTTGACATGATAAAAAAAACAGAGCCAAATCCAGTAGCACAGTCTCACTTTGATGGGGATGTCCATAGTAAAGGATCAGTAGTGCAAATACATAACACATCTCAAAATAAAACTGGACAGTGGACTGTCATGTCATCTTCCCCATGAGCTTTTTAGGCAGAATCTCAAATACAAATAAAATTAGCTTTACAGTGTTCGGGAGTCAAGTTACTGAACTATTAATTTCTACAATGATACACTTCACACTGCTTCCAAATACCATTTTTCTATATATAGTTTTTAAACTGAAATCACTGGTTCAGAATGAGAACCAGCTGATCTTTACCCCACACTTGCCTTCCTGCTCAGTCTGCTCTTACCTCCCTGGCTTACCAAAGCCAGGCCTTCTTTTACACTGCTCCACTCTCAGCTCAAGTAAAATCTCTGAAATATCCCTCCCCTGCTTTCAGAAGTTTCATAAATAGATAGATAAGGGAGCCCAAGCTTCCACAGGTTATGTTTTTAATGATAAGCTATCCTTCGAGGCTGACAGTTTTACAATTTATTTTGTAGAGAACACAAATCATGCCAATTAGTGACTCTGCACATAAACAATTTTATCAAAGGAGCTGACTGTGGTGTTGCCATTAATAAAAATGATAAAGCAAACCATGGGAAAGGCACAGAGAAAGCAAAGAACTGACTACTACCACTCTTTTCAATCTCACTCAAGTCTAGCAACCAGTTATGAAGACTTTAAAAGACCGAGCACTTCTAGACTTGCCAATACAAAATACCTAGCATCTACAGGTGCTGACAACATTTACTTATTTTGAAGAGTTCCTAGTCTGTCTTGACAAACATGGGTCTGGCCACAGCAATCCATGCATCTGATGCTACACAACAACTCAGTAGGCACTTGACTTCAGCAGCATACACAGCAGTGCATGGGATCACCTGGGACTGGCTCCTTCCACTGATGCATACCTGATCTAATTCATATTCTTTATCTTGGCAACTTTGATAGAGCCTAATAAACAAACTACTTTGTGTCAGGACCAGTTCAGAGCCCCTTGTTTCAAACACTCTGCGATGGGCAAAACAGTTGAGACCTCTTACTACAAGGAAGAGAAATCCTTCCCTGGAAGGGGTAATAAACACACAGACAAAGACACACACACACGGGTGTTTTGCAGCTTTCAGATGCAAGCTCTCTTTGTCCATTTATCAAAGCCAACATACAAGGTAAGGTATAATAGCGCAAGCTAAGCACTACAAACCACTAATCATATAGCTTCTAGTTGTTTGGAAGAACAACCACCAAAACCAATGTCTACCTGCAAAATGCTGTGTGAATACATCCTATTGTTCTCAACCCTTTTAGATTAGCTGCAAGAAAGGGATCTATGTAGTGGGAGTTCACTGTGGAAGAAAAAGTACACTGGAAAAGGAACAGTCTAGTATATCACAGTAACAGACTATCTATCCTATGTCCTTCAGGAAGGATGAAAACTTCGGTCATGCTGCAGAACCTTACACTGCAAGTGGATAGATTCCAAAAACTTCCCCCAAACTATTATGATGCAAACGCTACACTCCTGTGGAAACAATACACCTAAAGGGCATAAAAACACAGTTTGAAGCAATCAGCTCACAGCAAGCCCTCTGGCTCTGTGAAGAAGCAGATACTCTGGGATTTGAGTCAGCTCCTCTGTTTCTGCTGATCCTACCAGTGTTCTGCTATGGAAGGTCTCTCAACAGTGCCCTGAAAGAATTCCATATGACATGGAACAAGCAAGCTCCAGGTATTCTACTGGAGTAGAGCTAGGATTTTTGACAACCAATTTGCATGGCTGAAAGCAAAAATGAACTCAGTCTGGGAGGTCTGTATAACAGTGTCTCTAAATCAGCAATATGCAAGTAATACTTCTCCAAAGCATTCCAATATTACAGGATGGATAGTAAAAAAACAGATGTGACTGTGCCCACTGCTGGGAAACACAAGTGTGAACAAACAGCTATTTTTAAATTATCAAGTTCCATTCCAGTCTAAGCTGTTACAGAATGTGTGTCAATCTTTGTCCTTTTTTGATCTCTTCCCTCACTCAGCTTATGCTTGTGTACTGAAGAAGTCTGAGCACATGATTACCCCATCCAGGCAACATGCCTTTGAAATGGCTTTTTAATTTAGACTCTCCACTCCCTGACAGACTGACTTTTGCAGTATGTCTGTATTTGCTGTCTAGACACTTGCATATGCTAACCTCTAATTTAGCCCTCCTTTACTGACCCATGAGTTTTTATTCCCTTCTGTGGGTCTTCTGGCTAAACTGGAAACGCAGCACATTCATTCTGCCCCGTACCTCCCTGGTGTAACTGCATTCATATAAATCTGACCACTCAAATAAACATATGTTCCTCATTTACAACAACAAATCCTTACATTGAAAATGTTTCGTTGCACTCTCCTAATCCTGTTCCCTTCTTTGCTGACTCCAAACTCAAAGAACAGAGCATTCCTTTCCTGGAAGAATCATAGAAACACAGCTTTGGAAAGGACCTACGAGATCATCTAGTCCAACTGTCCTCCTGTCACCAATACTACTCACTAAACTACTGCATTTTATCTCTCAGCACCTCATCCAGGTGCTTCTTGAACACTGCAAGGGGCCGTGACTCCACCACCTCCCCTGGGCAGGCCAACCTGCACAGACAGGGACCTAAGCTGAATTTTGGATGCAGAATCTAATCACTGCGTACCCAGTTGCATAGGCAGAACATGATGAAAATGTCTGACTGAAATATAGAAGGGAGAGCAAAATACAGATACATCCTAAGAATAGCCAAATGCTGGCTCAAATCCAAGGTCCATCTACGACAATATTGCTTTTAGCTTAGGGAAAAAGGAAAACAACAGATGATTAGGGCAGTGGGCAATGTCCTCTCGCAACAGCCTGACACAAGGCACTTTCTCTACAGCCTCAACGGATTTTTCTTTCATCAGTCTCTGCACATTTTTTTTCCAACTCAAGCTAACACTTCTGGCATTTGCAGCATTCAGATTTAATGAAGGTACACAGATGAGAGCTCACAAAAGCCATGCCGTACTTCCACTTTAAATAGTACGTTTCCACAACAAACCACTTCCATGTGCCTGAAGCATAAAAGATTCCCTATCTGTGTCATTTTCTACAGATGACTTAAGAGGCAATTTAGCTTTATCCAATTGCTTTAAAGTCTTGTATAAGGTGAATTCATATAAAGCCTGAATAATGGGCCCTGTATAAGACAGAATTTGAGCATCAGGTGTGCACAGTTGTATATTGTTGCCATTGTAATCCAAGAGTCTGCACTGCTTATCGTATTTATTAACGTTATCTATTAACTGCTTGTAGTATTTATTAATGTTACATGTTAATGAAACTCATTGTCTCTGCCTCTTCCTCACACACCCACGTCTTTCTCTACCCCAAATTACGTGCCACAGTACACTGCATAACATCCCCCTGTACAGGAAGAAGAGCCATAAAGTTTATCTGCTTGTAATATAGGCAAGATAATTTATTTACTCACGTACCAGCACGACTTTACAACTGCTGCATGATAGCCTCTGACTCGCTAAGAATTCAGTGAGACTATAAGCAGTTCTCATGCAACCTGTATGTGTTATGATTTCCTCCAGATTAACAGATGCTCCAGTTGATTTCTGTCACTTCAGGTTCATAGGTTGAAAACCTAAGTAACTAAGTTTTGTTCTCTTTATTTTGCTGACATGGTCATAATGCATGCATCACTATAGTAAGAGTAACATACATATTCCTTAACCTCAAAATTCTTATGTAGACACACTGTCAGACCACCACAAAGCAGAAGAGAAGATAAGGACCTGAATAAAACATATGAAACGAAACTACGTAATGATCACACTAGGTTTCATTTCTGCCGGGCATATCTTGATTCTGCTTGAGGTAAAGACCGTGATTTTTAGGGAAGAGATGAGGAATATGACAACTCATTCATTTTGGAAGTCAGTAGGCTGATGTGTTGAACTTTAAACTATCATATAATGATAAAATTCATAACTTTCCATGATGGAAAGGTTTATTCACAGACCACCTTCTGCATTGCTTTTTGCTAGGTTTTCTTTTCCCAACTGACTCCTTACTAAGGGGTAGATAAATCCTGCTGCATTTCACAGTAGACCATTCAGAATAAGTCTTAGACCACATCACATTGTAAGGCATCACCACTAGCTGCCACTCTGTCTAAGCATGGGACAGGCACAACATAGTGCAGTTCCACCCTAACACAGGGTGTTTTATTTCATCAAAACCATAATCTCATTTGTCTGCTCTACTCTTGTCTTTGGATGGCTTCCACCCCTCTTTGTCCTTTGCTTTCTCGCATCTGCTCACACATCTAGACAGCTTTAGAGGACCTCTCTTCATTATTTCTCACATCTAAGGGGAAAAAAAAAATCTCTTCAAATTCTTATCCTTTCCCTTTTGCACATCACCTTCACTGGTACAAGACAACAGTTCTTATAATACAAATATACAGTAGGATACCTTACTGTCCTTAAAAATTAAGCAGATTAGGAATTTTCAACTACAGATGTGCTCCACATAGTGCAGCAGTGAAAAGGAAAACCAAAACTCAGCTATAAAATGAAATCAAGCATTCTTCCTTCTTGGTCACATGTATTCCAGCTCACGGAATATAGCACGTGCATTTTCTTAAACTATCGTTAGTAGTTCTCAGTGCTAGGAATTTCAGAGACCATCGCTGACATTTCTTTCATCACCAAAGCAATGACTGCACCGCAAAGCAGAACTGATTTTAAAATAATTATAATTTTAAAAAATCTGTATAGGTTTATATTTGTATTTATATATTTATATTTTATATAGCTTTATAAATTTATATTTGCAGAACACCTTCCACTGAGAATCCTACTGCTCTAGCCGCTACAGTTTACCACCACAAACGCTAACTCTGGACACAAAACACACTGTCAAGTCTGTGCTAATTCACATATAATTAGTCAAGATCCCTAATTAATCGTTGCACATAAATATTAACTGATCTCAGGACAAAGTCCTGGAAAGCGAATGTTCGCAGCAGCAACTCCTACGAAAGCGAAAAAAGTTCCGTTCGCCTGCTGTTAAATTTGGGGATGACGAAGGTTAAATCCCTGTGACCGCAAAGAATCTGAACGTCAAACGAGCCGAGGGGAGCACGAGCTGCTCCTCAAAGGCAGCGTTACCACACAGCGAGCGGGACACACGAGCGGCAGAAAGCCGGGACCCTTCCCGGAACGCTCCTCACCGGCGGGCACGGACGGGTAACGCAGCACCTCAGCGGCTGTCCCGGCTTCCGCAGCTCGCTTCGTGTCGGGAGGACGGCAGCGAGCACCCGCTGGCGGCGGACGGCTTCACCGGGCAGGGCCGAGAAGGGCCGGGCGCTGCCTCACGGCGCGGCGGGCCCGGAGCTGAGGCAGCGGCACCGGGCGCGAGCCCCGCGCTGCCGCCGCCCCCCCCCCCCACGAGGTGCCGCTCCTCCTCCTCCTCCTCCTCCTCCTCCTCCTCCTCCTCCTCCCTCCTCCCTCCGGCGGAAGCTCCCGGCCGGCCTCGCGCTCCGCTCGCCCCCGCCCAGCCAACGCCGCTTCCGCTGCGCCCGGGGGCGGCCCGGCCGCAGGTTTGGGTACCGGGGGGACCCCACAGCGGCGGCGCTGCCCGGTGTCGCCGTGTCCCCCCCCCCCCTCCCGTTAAGGCCCTTCCGCGGCCATCGCCCCTTTAAGACTTTTCCTGACGTACCCGCGGCAGGCGGAGGGGGGGAGTGGGCGTGGCGTGGAGTGGGCGTGGCTCCGCGCCGGCCCCGCCTCCCGCTATAAAAGCGCTCGTCCGCGCGCGCCGCGGCAGTGATCGGGCGCTGTGGCGGCTCGGCGCATGCGTGTGTGGCGCCGCCGGCCGCGCGAGGACATGCGGAGCTGCGTGAGGCGCCCGGGGTGAGTGCTCCCCCCCTACACCCCCCCACAGCACCTCAGTCTCGCCCCGCGCCGGGCGAGAGCGGTTGCGGGGCACCCCCGCTGCCGGCTCCGGCCGAGGCCGCTCCCGCCGCCGCCGCCGCCGGGCACCCGGAGCCGCCCCGCGGGGCTCGGCCGCGGCCCGGGACCGCGTCGGGCCCCTCCGGTGGGGAGAGGCCGGGCAGGGCGGCCCCCTCAAGGGACACCGAGGCTCGGTTGGGCCTCGTCGGCGGAGCCGGCCTGGAGGCTGGCGCGGAGCCGCGGTCCCGGCGCGGCTCGGCCCACGCCATCGGGCGCGGAGCGAGGCCGCGGGGCGGCTCCGGGTGCCCGGCGGCGGCGGTGGCGGCGCTTCCCTGCCGCCCCCCTGGCAGCGGGGGCAGCGCCGGGGGCTCGGCGGGGAGGCGCCGTCACGGGGAGCGGCGGCGTTGAGGAGGGCTGCGGGGTGGGACCGGCGGTGGCCGTGCTCGCGTGCCTGGAAGCCAACGCGGCGTGCCGCGCGTTTTCCTCAGGAGTTTTCCTCGGTATCGGGTTCCTCTCGTTCCTCTCTGCGACTTTCGGGCAAAAACAAGGGGTCGCGGTGTGGGCTGTTTGCGCTCTTAATTTAGGATGGCTTGATTTAGCCGTCCTAAACGTTTCTCGGCGGTTTAGCACCCTGGGTTTTCAAAAATAGCTCCTCTCGGTGGTGTTTAAATCTGGAGACATCGCTGTGCTCCTAAAGCATTTAGTGTATCTCTGAAGCGTGTGTGCGCTCTGTGGACGCGCACCGTGGTGGTTACACAGCGTGAGCAGTCCAGAGGGACTCTGACACTTCAGTGATCTTGTGCCACCAGTGAACTGACTAAGAGCCATGTGCAGTTGTTGAAGCAGTAAGCTAAATCTCTTCACGCTTCATCTAAGGATAACAATGCTTAATTCAGTATTGATAAACTGGATGGTAAAGGCTCTGGTGACAAGGTGCGTTTGGTCAGTTTGGGGATTCTTGGTCTTTGAATGCCAGGTGAACAATGTGTCTGCATCACAAACGCATTTGAAGTTTTTACTACTTGTCAATGAAGTTGATGCAGAGGAAACAAAACTGCTCTATTCACCCACATTACTTTACACTTAGACTTAGTTTTCTTTCCTTACCAATTTTCTGATATGGGCCATTTTGTTTATTAAGTAAAAGACAATTTTTTGAGGGGGCTTACTGGTAAAGCCCTTTGTCATCCTCTGCAATATAGGAATTATTTCAGAGGAGAACAGTTCCGCTTCTCTGTAATGAAAAACAGAATTAAAACTTATCACAGCGAGTCTAATGCCATGGTTATGACTGAGTCAGCTAAAAAGGAATTTTTATTTCCTGAATGTAAGCTGGCTATATTCACATTAAAATTTTCAAGAGGATGAAGTACCATACCTTAAACATGCATCTGAAATTTGACAAGCAGAGGCAAGGCAGTTGTCTTACTATTTAATTATTAGTTTTCTGTTGGCAATTTACAGGTTCCTCCCAGTTGCTGTGTAGGACCATGAAATGGTAGCCCAGATTTTAAATAAATGTAACTCCTTGATGAACTGCAGTTCTTGAAGTATATTTCAAAATAGATGACTGTTACAATCTCAATATGTGGTCTGTGCAATTGATTAGTCTCTAAACTTATGCCCATCATCTTCTGGGATATAGCTGTAGAATTTATTTTATTTGCAACCTCATTTGATTTGAGCAGCACTTCTATCTGTCTGCACTAGGTGGTCGTGTTAAATGCTCTACAACAGAATGGGCCATTTGTGGTTGAGAGAATGTATAGTAAAAACTCTCAAAGTTACAAGTATGCCTCATTTGTATAATAACCCTAAAGAATAAAGTTCCTCTAATGGAACATCTTTGGGGACCTATATTTATTTTTATTATTTCTGGGACACAGTTTACTTTGTGAAATTGCACAGTGGAGCTTAGATGCCTAGTAAATAAGACCAAGGCATTAAATGAATAGATTTAAAACAACCTTCTTGTAAGTTCATTCTTGCTAGGTGTCAGTCAAAGAGCATTTATCTGGTTTCAAAGACAAAAGCACTTAAGGGTTGATATGACCACTAGAGAACAAAGGGTTTATTGTTATGGGGGTTCCTTGTTTGTTTGGGGGTTGTGTTTTGTTGTTGTTTTGTTAGTTTTGGGTTTTGGTGGTGACTTCCACACCTCCCCCCCCCTTGTTCTGTTTGTTTTTAGGTATATGGAACTCCAGAAAGCATAGAGAGGTAATTCAGGCTTTTAAATATCCATTTGGAAGTCTGAAATACTTAAATATTAAAAGGGGACTCTATTTCAGGTACTTACGTTAAACAGAAAGTCAAAGGGAAAAAAAAAAAAGGAAATTACATCACATTGACAAATAAGGAACAGCGAGCTAGAGTGGATGACTTGTAGTGCAAAAATGTGCCCCTCCTCCTGTGAATTGCTTCTGAGATTTGTTAAAGATATGTGGTGGCAAGGTGAACAAAAATAGGTTGTAGATTTAAGGTAGCTATATTTCTTTCCTCTCCCAAAAGTGGTAAGTAGGTCTTTTCCCCATCCCTCCTTTCCAAGAAGTATATAAGCTGCTTGTTAGGATTGTTGCCTTCATAAAATTTGTCCAAAATTTGTACAGGTATTCAGAAATGCTTCATAGCAAATTGCCTCCGTATCCATTAAGTGAAACATTCTGGGACTTGTTCAGTCTATTGTGCAAACCAGAATTTGGTTTATTATGAAACTGGCTTGCCTCAAATACTTGGTAGTGTTGGAGTGTTGAGCAGGAAACGGTAACAAAAGTCTGTGATCAGCCATAGGTCATGAACAAAGATACATGCAATTGCTTCTTAGTATCTAAATAGAGGAATACTTGTGGTATAGCAACAGTAATTAGTGAAACAAATCAGTATGAAAATTGTATTGAGGATGCTTTATGTAACTCAGTTTCAGCATTTCTTCTCAAGATTTTCCTGATATATCCACATATCCATTCCTCGCTGTATAAATACCCTACTGTTAACAGGTACATTTGACAATTTTCAGTTTAAACGTATCCTTTAGGGTAATTAATATTGATAAACATGAGCACACGTGAATGATTAAAAATTCTCCCTTTTGCCTTACAGTGGATAGTGTTGAATTTCCTAAAGTACTCTCAAACCTTTAAGTTGCCCTGGCTTGTATTAACACTGTAGTGATTGCTAGCTGTAATTGTATTTTGAACTAACCAAGTTTCTTTTGAATAACACAAACTATAACACCTTCAGAAACACTCGAAGTGCTCAATCAGTGCACTCAAAGCACTCGATCTCTCTCTCTCTAATGCATAATCTATGCATAACTAGGCCAGACAAGCAGAGTAACTGGAAACCCACTTTGAGGAACATAAATTGTGCAAATGAGTAGCAAACAAGCATGAGAGATACAGAATGCTTCATTATTGCTTAGTGTCCATTTTCTTTTGCAAATTTAGGTTGATTTTATTTATGGTAAATTTAGATCTTTAAATCTTTAAGGAGGCAATATTGGACCAACACTTAAAAGTTACAGTGGAAACTGTTGCTTTTTATATTTTCTTGACTAACTTGTGTATTTTTTTAAAACTAATTGCTAGAAATTATGTACCGCTCTTCTTTAGAAAGAAGACTGTATAAAATGTAGAGATTGCACTTTTCAATTAGATAACCATATGGGTCCCTCTTAAGATACTGTTTGTTTAAGCAAGCTTGTTTGTTTAAACACGTTTTAGAATGTAAGCACCAGCTCTCCAGACTCTGGACTGAAAAAGTGTAAGTAGGTGATTTGGTGAAGGAGCACATACATACCTTACCTTTTGAAGCATGGAGGACCATTTCTTAACTCAGTCCATTCAGAGCTTTTCATTGAAATGTGACAAGTCACTTGTGAGCTCAAAAAGAGGTTATTGGTAGAAGCAGGCAAGTTTTGGCTGCAAAACGTGTTTGTGTTTTATTTTAAAAAATAGTGAATTGAAATAAGTGAAAATTACTTTCTACTGGAGTATGTAAATATTTAAGTCCATTTCAGAAGTTGTGCTTAGCATGCCAGAGGGATTTCAGAGAAGCAATTGTGCAACTATCAGTCTTGAGAGCTGAGATTTAGACAGCATTTAGAAAGCTGACACAGTAATTACTAGCAGGAGTTTTGGCATGGGATCTGATGGAGGTTGGGCCTCTTAACAAGCCCTGCAAGGGTTGTATGTTATCATAGCAAGTGCATTACATGTGCTCTCAAACTATAGCAATGCCACCCCCCTTCCTGTCTCAATTTTTTTTGTATCATAATCAATGTCTCTCTCATGGTCTTGTCAGATCTTGCATGCTCACTGAGGTGGAGTACTGTCATTTGCTGACTAATCAGTGATTTAAACTTGTAACTTACATCTGATTTCAAAAAAAATAAATAAATTAGAGGTGCGAACTCCTTCATAGATTTTATTCTTAAATTCACTAATTCATTCTTCTATGTTTAATTTGCAGATTCATTACTAATAGTCTAGGATCTGTGAGGTGTGAAAAATCATTACTCTATAGCATAAGCTGATATCATAGGTGTCTTATTTGTGAGTTGTGTTAGTTACTTGTTAGAAATGGTGCTATATTTGTACAGTGCTTCTTAAGAAATCCTTTTAATCAAAAACACTTGAGTCTTCTCTTCCACCACAGAAATTGTTTCTGTTTGCATTTACAGAACTAGAAGGAAGATTCTGTTGTTAGAAAGCTATTGAAGATTTTCTGAACTCATTTGCTAATCATAACTATGTCATTACTTCATAGGACTGCATGTTTATATTTAATTTTACTTTGAAAATCTGTAGTTCACATTACTGAAAAGAGTCCAACTGGACTGTGTAATGCAAAAACTAACTGGCTTAAGCTAGCTTTTAAGGAGATTATCTACAAAGGAAAAACATACTCTTCGCTAAAATCAGAAGGACAGCAGTAGATGTGACCGAGACTCTAACACTGTGTATTCCAAACACTGGTTGGGCCCTTGTTCACTTCCAGTAAAGACAATAGCCTCCTGTCTAGAGTTCTTGTAAAGTTGTTGTTTGGAATATTTTGGTAGCAGCTAGTAAATAAACTCTTCTGTTGACACAAGTGTTGTCACTGACAGTCATGATTAACAGAACATTTGGAAAAGGCTGACAGAGTTCTTATTGTAAATAAGCTATTACTTATTTCTGTACCCCATTTTCTTGTGGTACCTTACTGTGAAGGGGTTTTCTTGATATGCTTAGTCCACTGATGTAGCTGGCTCTCAACTGTTGGTTGAGACTTTTCTTAAAGTGGAATTTTTTCTTCAGGGAAAAAAAAGTATTTTAATAAACTGGTCATATTCTTGAGAAAGGGGTAAATTAAACTTTTTTTTTTTTTCCCAGCCATAACACCATATTGTATCTGCTGAATTTAGGATATTTGTGTAGTTGAAGAGCAGACCCAGAGAACATCCTTGCTTAGACGAGGACTAACCTTCTGCTTTTGGAATTGTTGACTAGTTTTATGCTGTTTCTTTTCCTGTGATAATACATTCTCAGTTTCCTAAACAAAATCCTGTGAGTCAACTTGTTCCTTAGACTATGATTTCTTACTGAATTTAAGGCAATTTCCGATATACTTTTTTCCTATTGTAAACAGGCCAGACAAAGCATTGTTCACACATTTGAAGTAAATCTGAACACAGCAGGATGGTTTAAATGGAGGTTATTTCAAGTCACCAGATTTCTGACTTGTTTGAAATAGGTAGCTAGAAGACTCGAGCATATTTTAAAGTATCTTGATGCTTAAAATTGTTTACAATCGTGACTGCTCTATATAAAAAGTTCTGGAATTCTGACCAAAATAGTAATTCTGTTTATTGGAGCTGTTATTTGAGAAAAGTCCATTTGTTATTCCACTTATGGTAGCACTTAAAAACATGTTAGGCTATTATGTGTTGGCTACAATGGAATCCATGAACTCATTAGCAAAAAGACATAACTATAGATAGATGTCTACTAGTAAGTTAAATTGTTCTGGTAAGCTAAATTTGTTTGAGTATCTGGCAGTTTATATATATGAGCTGAAGCTGTTGATGCACAGTTCTGATATATCAGTAGCTTTATTTGAACATTTGTCTTGTTTCTATACAGTTTAATTCCATTTAAGAGAACTTATCTTTTGTTCTTCAGTTTTACAGTCAGAGACAAAGTAAGAAATTTTGTAAAGTTTTCCTTCTGGCATGTATGGGGACAGAAAACGTGTTACAGAGCTATTTAATTCCTTCAGGTTCTGAAGTTTCAGATCGGAGGGCAACTCATGTTTGCATTACTGATAATTGTCTTTTTTTTTTTTTTTTCAGGGAATGCAAATTGCAGCAAGTCTGTCACCCACTGAATTTCTAGGGTTGGGAGACTGATCACAGAGCAGTACACAATGTCAGCTGCAGGAGTTGCTGCTCAGGAGATGAGAGTCCCATTAAAAAATGGATTTCTTCATGCTAGTCAAGGTGTGGGGAGTCTGAAAACCTGCTGGGGTAGTCACAGTGGATTTGAGAAGTGAGTGTAAAATTTGACCTATAGTATTTCACATATATGAAAATAAGTATTGAGAATATTGTACCAGTACTGATCTGTGGCTTGTTTACAGTGAACACATTTTATTTTTTTTTTAGTACTTTTTTTAATGTGGACCCTATAGCAGTGGCATATAACTTGAATCCATCAGCAGAGCAACATTTACCATCAATTGGTAAGTATAAAGTCTAACATATCTTTAGGTTGTGTAATGGATGTGTCTTGGGGGGGAAAAAAATCTTCAAGTCTTCAGTAAGATAAGTGCTTTCTGATTTTGGATATAAGGCTGCCCTCTGGCGAGGGAATGCAGACATTTCAAGAAAATACTACTTAAAAACAGTAAAAAAAAAAAATAATAATGATGTGAGCAAAAAAAAAAAAACAACCCACACACCACGCTTTTCCTTGTATTTACAAGCCTCTGAGTTACCCGATTTGGTATGTCTGTTAGAATCTTCATAGCTACAGCTCTGTTCTAATGTTTATGTGTGAGTTCTCTTGAACTACCTCATTTAACTGGAGCACTGGCCTAAAACAAGAAGGTAATCAGCTGCTGTCCTAATTAAGCACATAACTAAAAGATACTTAAGGCTTGCTACTGGCATTATTAAGTAGGCACTACTTCTTGCGTTACAGGAAATAGTTAAATATGCAGTGGGAAAGTCACATGTTAAAGTATTACTTAGAAAAGTTTCTAAGACTTTCTCACCTTTTTAGGGCACTCTTCCAACCACGTTTCGACAAGCGACCACAGCTTTGCTGAAAGTTGTATCCAGGTCCCATCTCAGAAATCTAGTCCAGCTCCTGTAAGTCCCAAAAATGAACAGCCAATTTCAAGATGTGAAGACTATCTTGTTCCTGGCTTTAGTAAACTGTCATTAGCCGTAGGCTATGTTTCTGAAGAAACACCTCCTCACATGCCAACAAAAAATGGGCCAATTCAGTTTCTGTGTGCATCTTCCAATGACCGTAGCTCCAGGCCACTACCCCCTCTGCCTATTTCGGAGGATCTTACTCCAGATGAGGTTGACAGAGAAGTGGAATTCCTGACTAGCTCAGATACTGACTTTTTGTTAGAAGATTATGAACTTCCTCCTTTTAAATCCAGTGCTCCGAGCCGGCGGAGCTTTAGGGGTTGTGGACAAATCAACTATGCATATTTTGATGCTCCAGCAGGACCAAAAACAGAAGATACCAACCCCACACAAAGCCTAAATGGATACACGTCCAGTATTTACCCTCCCCCACAGCAGCTGCATCGACGTTTGCGAAGGTCTCATTCAGGCCCAGCTGGCTCTCTTAATAAACCAGTAGTGAGACTATCTGGATACTTAAACAGGTCTTCTCCAAACTCCGATGAAGATAAACCAGAGATTCCACCGAGGGTTCCCATACCTCCAAGAGCTCTCAAACCAGATTACAGAAGGTGGTCAGCAGAAGTTGCTTCTAGTGCATACAGTGATGAAGATAGGCCTCCCAAAGTGCCCCCTAGAGAACCTTTGTCATGCAGTAATTCCCGTACACCAAGTCCTAAGAGCCTGCCATCATACCTCAACGGGGTTATGCCCCCCACCCAGAGTTTTGCACCTGATCCTAAATATGTCAGCACCAAAGCTCTGCAAAGACAAAATAGTGAAGGATCTTCCAACAAGGTCCCTTGCATTCTTCCAATTATTGAAAATGGTAAGAAGGCCAGTTCAACACACTACTACCTGCTGCCTGAAAGGCCTCCATATCTGGACAAGTACGAGAAGTTCTTCAGAGAAGCAGAAGAAACTAGCTCTAACATGGAGATGCAGTCCTGGTCTGGTGACTGTGTAGCTACTTCATCCGCAACAAAACTGGACTCAAAACCTAGAGTGGACATAACTGGTCATCTCAAACGAAAACATCTGTCTTACGTGGTTTCTCCATAGTCCCTGGGAGTACAACACAGTTGAGCTGTTGAGGATGGAGAAAAATTGTATCACGTTACAAAGTTCTTAAGGTTTTCAAATAATGAAGTAGGACAAGTTTATCCTCTGAGAACTAAATAGTGGATGGTAAAGTCCTCTTATACTGCGTATCTCTGATATGTTTCTTAAGACTGTTTTTTGTCTTGGTACATAGAGCTGAAACCTTACAAAGATTCCATAGAAACGTATGGAGAGATAGTCACAGTTGGCCAGTTATATGCTACCCTAGATTAACGTATTTGGTAGTCACGTTATAAAAAAAATAAAATCTAGCTTTGCTTATGAGTTAGTTATAAAGCTGACAACAGAACAGATAATGCAGTACATTTGTTGTATCAGGCATTTCCAAAACTTTTTTTTTTAACCCAGTAACTGCTGAGAACAGATTCTATTCTCTTTCACTATGATATTCCAACCTGGTAAGAAGGTAACTGCAAGATCAGTTATCCACTTCAAGACTTGCTAAGAATAACTAAAATGTTCTTAGAATGATGAATCCATTTTACAAGCTAATTGGATACTAATAGACTTTTACAGTGAAGCAGCTTGGAACTGAGTTAGGCTTTGTGGATTCTTTCGGTTGCTAGAGGCACTTGGCTCAATTTTGCAGGTTTTCCTAGGAGAGACATGGACCAGCTATTGCTAAGCCTCTGCTGCTGCTCTTTTCCTGCTTGATCCTAGAAAGATGTGAAAGTCATAAAAGTGACAGAGGATATGAGCAGCTATATGACTGCTAGTAGGTAGATAACAACTACATGCTCATCTAGAGTCTGAAATTCTGAGTATACAAAAAACAAACAACACAAGCTGGTCTTGTGTTTTGGTTTCTGTTCAGTATTTTAGGGGAGGAGGAGGGTGTGAGGGGAAAAAAAACATGATTCCATTTATGAACAGTGTCAGTCCTATCTCTGCTTCAGACACTGCTTCTTGCTGTTTAATTTTTCCTCATTCTGCCTCAGTGTTCCAATAAAGTTAATTGAAGTACCACATTTGTTAGCAGTTTCTTGTGCTCGTTTTGATTACATTTATCCTCTTACAGATAAGCACAAAAGAAAGGGTGCTCTTTAACAGAGGTACATGAAAATGAATATGTTCCTCCTAACACAAATAAACAAGCTGTTTACAATTTAAACTGCTGAATGAGATGTTTGAGCTATTTTAAAGCTTACTTTTTGTTTTAGTACAGACTAAATGAAGGTGAAATACATGCTATAGAAATGCACTGATATTTCTGCATCATGTACAGTATTGAATAAAGAAGAATTCACTTTGTATTTTGAATATTGTCATGTCTTGAATTTAATAAAGTTATAATATACTTATTTATGATACATTTTGGTTTTTGTTTCATTGAATATTGTATGCAGTTAATCATTTGAGCTTTGCATTTACTGGGAAATTCAAAGAGGAAAATGTTAAATATGCAACACATGTTGAACAGCTTGCATTTAGGATTGATGTGGAAGTGTTCAATAACTCATGTTGCACAAATTAATTTTAATTCCTCCTTACTACCTGACAGCTTGGTGTGTATAGTCTGCTGGTAATAAAACATCTTGTAAGATTAAGTTATATGGCCTATCAGGATTAATAGCCTTTGTTACTTCTGAAGTCACCCATACCATGTTAGGTACAGTCTTACAGAAAAGAGGACAGTAGTGTCCCTGACTTCAATTTTTCAACTGTTGAAAAAGGACCTAAATTGTGTGCTTGAGGGTGGAGTTCCTAACTCTGAATATGACAAAAAGCTCAAGTATAACATTTGCTTTGTTTTTCACATTAAGCAAAAAAAATTACTAATATTCATCACAAAATACATGTATTGAACTGTAGTACCTGACCCATGGATAAGATTACTGAAAATTTGAAGAGGCGGCATGTTTTTTTTGATGTCTTAGTTGTGTGTGCAGGTAAATGCTTGCCTTGATCTGGCAGTCACAGTCATTTCTGTGAATGAGGTTATTTCAGAATAAAGCAGGTTATTACCATCCTTGGAATTATACTTGATGAAAAAATGTCAGGTGTAATTTTTCAGTAATGCCTAATTACTTCGGTGTTTTTTTTTTTTAGCTAGGGAGACTGTTATACTTAAAAGTGCTTAAAAACCTGTGCCATAACACTGGTAAGAACCCACACAAAGATTGGCCTCAACAACATAAACAAGTTATCTAATCTTATGCAAGGCTGTTGACAATATTATTTGTCCTACAAAAAGCTGTTTCTCCTCTGTATTTTTCTTAGGTGGAAAATGAAATTAATACTTGCAACCTTCCCTGTAAATCTGAGCAGTTTTAACCCTAATCCAGAGTATAAGAAGGACATAAAACTAATAGGATGTGTCTAAAGGAGGGCTATGAAAATGTTGAAGGGTCTAGGAAGGAAGACGTACAAGTAGCAGGTTCAGGTTGGATATTAGGAAAAGTTTCTTCACTGAGAAGGCAGTCAGGCACTGAACAAGCTCCACAGTTAAGCAGTCAAGCGAGCCTGCTTTTCTCCCTTAACTTGAGATTCTTGAAAGCCACAAGTCTCAGTTCAGCCCTTAATAACTCTTACTCTCAAGTTAGTAGCAAACCCGCTCTTGCATGGGACAAAGCATCCACATCCAGCTGTCCCACAGTAAATGTCTTCCTTGCTTTCATTTAGATTGTTTTGACTTGAGTGTTCAGGAAAGAGCCATGTTCCTCATGTGCTAAGTGCCTAGTGTACACAGAGAAATTAAACCTTGACATCTTGACAGGGAGGCCAGCCCAGGCATTCTGTGCTACTGGATGTATAAAAGCTCTATTTGGATGAAGTAAAACTCTAAGTTTGAGCCATCCTATAACTCATTATATGTCACATTGACCTGCTATTGCTTAGTATTTGCACAATACAAGCCAAAGACTAACAGCTGAACACGTTTTCAGTTTAAAATGGTGCATTTGTTACAATTTCCCTATCTGATTTAGGAGCATGTTGATAGAAAAATTCCGTGATAGTTTAAAATTACTTATCATTGGCATTGCTGTTACTAGTTTTCCATTCATTTCTGAACTGCAATAGGCACAGTTACTACTGTACAAATACCACAAAAAGAGCTGTCATTGAAATTGCATTTCCTTCTGTTGCAGCCTTGGTTTTGTTTTTAAAAGTCTGAATGATGTGGTAGGTTTGAAATGTTAAAGGAAAGTATCCTGATAGTCCAGGACAAAGTCACCAATTTTGCAAGGGCAGTTATTACAGTAGGGAGTAGCTGCTGATGGTGTCCAAACTGATAGTGTATCAGCTTAATCGTGGGATTCAGGATTAGGATGATGCCCACACCAGTCTTGGTGCAATTCCTACTCATCAAAATCATTACTATAGACTGTGGCCCCTATGAACACTTTTAATAGTTGTAGAAAATGTATGTTTCTACAACTGCCCATTCCCCACCCAAACCCCCTAGTCCAGCCTAATGTTTTAGTTTCTTGATAACTTGTTTTCTTAACCTGTTTCTATTCATTTAAAACATAAAACATATGGTAAAGATTCTGTTTCTCATACTTCCTGAGCAATGAAAATCTAGCACACAAAATTTAATTATACTTATTAATATTTGCTAAATACCACTGCAGAGATTTCTGGCTGCTGAGTTTGTGATTAGTATTTGTATAAACTGAAAGAGGCGTTATCCCCACCCATCCTGCATTGTAATTCAGGCCTTGCATAATCCCCGCCCAAATGCCTATTTTCAACCACACAGCTCATTACTTTTTCTGAATCACATATGGAAGCCACACCTGTGATTGCTCATAGACTGTTGCTCTACTATTTATATATTGGTGTGCACCTTGATCCTAGTTGTGGTTAATTTTGGAAAAGGTGTTTTATATTCCGTATTTTAAGTGGTGTGCCACTGAAACATGGTAATTATTACTGCTATTCATTTCCTTACAAAGTGATTCAGAAGACGAGTAGCTTCTCTGTTTAAAACCTGCAGCTTCTTTCTCAAGGTCACCCACCTTTATGACTGTGAATCCACACCGAAGAGTGCAAATAAATATACTGACATGAAATGTCAGAGAAAAAAAAAAAAAAAACATGCCAAATTACCCCACCATCACCACCCTGAATCTACTCAAGGGTGCTAAGTGTTTTATCATGATGCCTGAAAACTTTGAGGCCCTCAATGCACAAAGTCTCTGGATCAAGCATAGGATACATAATCCTGACCCCAAAGAATGATCTGTCCACCATCCACCCTGGTGACAGAGATGTGTATTCCTGTTACCTAAATAATTTATTTTGCCTTTAAAAATGTTTATTATTCTCACAGCAACTTGAAGGGCAGGGTCAGCATTACCAAGTACCTTTCTGGAAAGCAACAGGAACGTATGACCAACCCTCCATACATAGCAGTCTTCAGGCCTAAAGTCCTCAGGGAAATTATACATTTCAGAGAAGTCCCCGCTAAAAGACCACTTCATTTCATGCCACATTGTGTCCAGCTGTTGCATGGCAAGACAGCAGGTGGACCTTTGGGAGGATATGTGTTGTCCTCTACTGGCTGTTGAGCAAGGTCCAGAGGAAACCCAAGACACATACTAGGTTGCACCTGGTGACTTCCTTTGTCATCTATCATTGACAAGTTATTCAAGAAGCTTTCCTGCATCCTGGCTGCACACCCCTGCACTTAGAGCTCAAGCAATTTTGAATTGGCATTGTATTATTATGATGCAGACTCTACATCACTTTAGCGCACCAATACGCACGTGGCAATGCAGAGGCTTCTAACAACTCAGGGCGGAGCTGAGAATACACGTGCACACCCTGACAGATACTGTGGCTCATTAGATTAAAAATAGCCTGAACTGCTTTTGCTTAGGGGCAGGGGAATGTCTTCTCACAGAGTCTTGTCTCATCATGTTTTAAGATTAAAAATAATAATAATTTAAAAAATTGAGTGGTCATTTCATTAAAAGCCACAGGGACAGACAGCCCTGTCTAAGATACGCGCTTTTAAAAACAGATGGCAGTGAAGTGAGTGATAGGTGAGTTCCTGCCTCTTACATAGGCTGATGGAGGACTGACATGGGGCTCTAAAACTGAGGAGCTAGCCTGAAGCAAGGATGAACTGTTTAGCACCTAGCTTCAGGTTCAATGACTTAATGCTAGAGTTTTGTTAAAGACTGAGTCTAAACATCCATGTTTCTTTGGGGTGAGGAGACAGATGCAATTTTCTCCTATAGGTTTTTTTAGTCATATGATGCCCTGTGCTGGATGGACCCCATCGCTCCCCAGTCAACCTGTTGACTGGAGGACCAGACTGCCTCTTTAGGGAGATAAACAGCAATACAATTATAGCTTTAGATAACACTACAAGACACACAGAAGTAAGCTCAAGATTGCTCAGTCTCTCAAGATGCTGGTCAAGGGTGTTCTGGACCTACTACCTCTCTCAGGTCATACTTCTTCTGTGATCTGAGCCTAATTGGACAAACCTGATCAAACTTAATCAAAATCAGTCTCCCTGATAAGGCAGGATGCTACTGCATGCCTGGAGCAGTAAAATAAGTAAAGCTGCTGTTTTATAAGCAGTCCAGTTTACAATTTAATGCCTGAGCTTTACACTGGGAAATTCAGTGCAACATAACTGACGTTCTAAAGCAACACGACAAGATGCAGGCGGTCCTGCTGGCTACAGCCCTGCAGATTCAGAAAAGCCGATATTCCCTCTAAAACTGTTGCGCGCAAAGAAAACCACAAGCAGCCACGACCCTTCCACTGAAACCTAGAGGCCAAGGCCTGCCTCCTGGTTGCAGACACACACACTCGAGGAAATTCCTGCTCGGCTCCCGCTGCCAACAGCACCTCCCCAGCGCGTTAAAGCCACGGGGGTGCCGCGGGCCGGGGCCCCCCAAGCCCCGCACGGGGGCGCGATAACGCTGCCGGCGGGGCCCGGAGCGGGCGTTCAGGCTTCCCCTAAGGCGCCCCCTGCCGCTACGTTTTTCTTTATTATTTTAAGGTTTTCAATGCTCTGTAGTCCCCAGTGAAGAAAAAAAAAAAAAAAAAAACGCAACACCAACCCTTTTCTCCTCCCATCCCCGTTGGATCTCCCCCGTCCGTGGTGGGTAGGTTCCCATCTTCCAGCTGTCCTTGGACACCTCGCATTTTTGCCCCAAGAGATTTATTTGAAAGCTAATAGCAAAGCTTGTAGAGGATCTCAGAATTGCATTATTCCTAGTTTCCTTCCTGAGCAGCAGTGTTTTCTACTCTTACTCTCGCTGAACTCACATCTCCAGGCTCACTTACTTCATTGCTCACTTTTTTTTTTGATGACTCCTGTGCTATGCTTATAACCCCTTGGTCTTCGGCATCACCCATACCAACTTAAAATCGTTCCTGATTTTTAGGTGCTCTGTCACCCTCACAATAAAGAAGTGCCCTCATACATTCAGACGGAACTTCCTGTGCTTCAGTTTGTGCCCACTCTTGTCCTGTCACCACTGGGCACAAAAATAAAATATTAAATGCTTGGTAATAAAATATTTCTGGAAGCCTAAATGCAATACAAGCATGGAAATATTTTCCTTCTACTGCTATAAAGTACAATCCAGAAATGCACAGCTTTTCCTGTATTCTGAATCATGCCCATTTACAAAACAAATGGTTATTCCAGGTTCCAGAAGAATCACTCCATAATTCGGTTTACATTTGCATGGCAATACCAGTTAGACATGTAGATGTAATGAACAAGCCTGTCCAGTCTTAAACAGATTGCAATTTTTGCTTATTTTGAGCGTATTTCAAAGCTAGAGACATATGAAAGCTTTTCTGAACAAACTGGAGGAAGAGCATATAGCTAAAGGAGTTCTCCCAGTAAATACTAACACTATAGAGACACTGCTTAATTCTAAGCATGCAAAAGTACCAATGTATTCCATTATCAAAATGCAGTAAATGAGAAGCAACTTGTACTTGTTTTCCCTTAAAATTACCAATCATAAAGGAACCGATGCAGTCATTTTCTGAAGTTCAGACTACACTTCAGATGTATGCAGAACCGAGTCTCTAGATGCTGTGGCAAATTCAGAGTTCACTGAGGTGCCATTAAGCATTATTGCTGTCAGTCAGAATATAGTTACTTAGTACAAGAAAGGTAACAGACAAAAAACGTTCCCAAATTCTTAATTCTCATGGAAATATGTCTCTACTACTTCCTCTACAGAGCTATCCAACAACTCCTCTAAACCAGCATATGCTCACTTAAGCCAGGCTTGAAGCAAAATCTAATTTCCAAAAAGCAGAAACAAGCACTGCTTCTGGTGGTAAACTGCTAAGTCCAAAACTTCCTATTTTATGTTGATGGTTAGCTGCCTGAATAGCTTGATGAATCCACAATCATTTAATTTAGAAAACAAAATCAAATGGTATCAATGGCATGGACAAGCTCCTAGCTACAGGAACTGTAGGCTGCTTAATAAGAGAACATTCCCACTTACATGCTACATTAGAATTAGTTACATTAGTTACATGCTGCATTAGAATGACGATTACCTATTGGCCTTATTTATATAATGCAAATTAAATAGTGTTTTCAACAAATTCTAGGTTACAATTTAACAATTAATTTCGGCTCATACTTCAAAAGAACCATGTGAAATACTAGATAGAAAATGCTTTGAACAGTACATTGTTAGCCATGATGGTAAAAAGGTGCCACAGGTCTGGGATGGGAGAAGACACAAAGAAACACCACACAAGCAGAGTTGCTTCATTTTTATTTATCACTAAACATTTGTCCATGTGATTTGTAAATGCCATCCAAGAGATAAGATTATTAAAAGCTGGCTTCTTTTTAGTGATAAAGCTTTTTGCTAACAGGATCCGGGAACAAAGACCATTAGTTTGTAAGACATCCCAATACAGGTGAGTACTGCTGCTAATTTCAACCGCAATTAAATGGGATTTACAACAGTGCATCTTTTTGTTATTCTACGAAGGATAAGATTCTCCTTCTGAAATTGTTCTAATTCCTGTCCCACACCAACTCTTCACTCTTTCAATACTAGGGGTGCCTTCACCTGTTCAGCCACTTCCTTCCCCATCAGTGTTTCAACAATGGCCAACCCAAACTCAAAGCTGGTACCAGGGCCACGGCTGGTGAGGATGTTCCCATCTTTCTCCACGCGGCTCTCGGAGTAGCAGTAGTGAGCTGGGGGTGGTGGTGGTGACAGAACAGAAAGAGAATCAGTCTCCAGCACAGATCCACAGATGCCACAGAGCACAAAGCTGTCTCCCACAGGGCACGGCCCACAGGCTATGGCAACTGAGCAGTGTTGGCCTCTGACAACATCATAATGCTCTACAGTATGCATCTCAAACACCTATGCAGGCCAAGCCCACCATGGGTTCTGCATCCCTATCCCTCCAGAACCAAGCAACCCATCACTGCACATGGTCCTCAGAGAGAAAAATGGCCCCTTGAGAGCTCTGCCAGCTTATTCACATGGCATGTGAGCACACCTCTGATTCCACAAGCTCATTGAGAAGCGCTCACTGTGCCTCTTGGCTCCCATGGGGTTATTTTTGGAAGTCAGACTGCATTTGTAAATCAAAGAACTAAGGAAATTCAGAGATACAAAATAAGATACAAATTCAGAAAAATTCAGAGATACAAAATAAGATACAAATGTTATTTACCTTTCTTTACATGAAGAGTTCAGCTAAAATAACGTCTGAGAAGGGTTTAGAGAGAAACCTATAAAATTAATTACATACCTCCATTCATCATTTTATCTTTGGCCAAGGGATGTGTTGTGACTTTGCTTCCAAACCCTATCCCATGTGCCAGAAGGGCAGTAGGACCTGTATGGACACACAGTTGCATCTGTGAGGAACTTTTCTTCTACAAACACTTAAGAACATACATTCAGGCACTAGGCCCTCAAAGGCCCAGATCTCACTGTGGGAAGACTACTTATAAAATTGATGCTGACTTTACCTCTGAAGCAAAAAGCCTCAAAAAGAACATAGCTGTATACTCTCTCCCATTCTATTATACAAAATGTCTTGTACAGAGAAGCATATGAAGAACAGAAAGTTTAGAGAACACTCAGCTTAAGCACCTATCCTACCAGTGACAGTGCTGCCTTATGAAAGAATCAAGAACAATGGTCACTGCACTTTTTATTTCAAAAACTGCTTGAAGTTAAGTAGTGATGAGTCTATATTGTAATCTGAACATAACTAGGTACAGTTATCTTACTACAATGTTGAGTCTTGACTTTAGAGACCTAACTGATAAAATTTCACTTGAAAAGGCTGTTACATGTTGGAATTGTATGCCAAGCAGTATTTTGTACAGATTATGGGCTAACAGCTAAGTTTTGGGTTTTAACAGCCTCTTTTCTTTTCTTCACTTCCTCCTTGGAGGAGGAAGGAATTTGTATAAAGTCTTATAAAGTCACCCAACAGAAAATCCTTAGGGGAATTCCAAAAGAAACTGAATATAGGATTTGCCTGAAGCAAATTTCGTTTCTGCACATTTGATTCATTTCTGATATAGTCCAGGAAATTATCTTGTGTTCAGCTAGAAATCAGCTCTGAGAAGCATTATACCCAAGATAAATGAACTCTCCTGTTTACAAGCAAATGCCTTTACTGGGCCACTAAGAAGTTGTAATCGTTCTGCAACAAATATGGATAGAAGAGTAGAAGACCACCACTGCCAAATTCAAGAATATTAACAACTCTGTATGCATATTGCCCAACTGAGGAACAAAACCAAAACCAAACCAAACCAACATCTATATACAAGACTCCCAAAAGATTGAAAAATATTCCATAAATACACTGTTATAATGTATTTTATAAACTCATCATCACTCTCCTTATACTTGCCTACACATACCTAAGCCAACCTCTCAGTTCGATTGCTGTTCTGGTTTTGGCTGGGATATTTAATTTTCTTATTAGTAGCTGGTGCTTTTAGTGTGGGAATAACGTTGATTAACACACTGATGATTTAGGTGTTGCAGGGCAGTGCTTACACTAAGTCAATGACCTTTCAGTTTCTCATGGCTGTTCTGCCAGTAAAGAGGCTAGGGGAATGCACAAGAAGCTGGGAGGGGACAGATGACCCCAACTGGCCAGTTGGATATTCCATACCATATGATGTCACATACAAATTTCATGAAGAAATTAACTAGATATCTGGCTGTGCAGAATATGTAAAGAGACAACCCTCTTCACAGAGTGATTCCATCTTCTGCTTCCACTCAGCTGAGGAAGAGTGAGTCTGTAATTCTATATTTACAACCTCCCTTCTGAAGCTAAAGGGCAGAGGAGAAGATGTGAGACAAATTTATAGTAATGATGTTCTGCCAGCACTGTGTCCTTACAGAAAGATCACCAGAATAAGCAAGTATTTTGAAAAAAAAAAATCCTAGAACTTATTTTATTTATTTATTTATTTTATTTTTAAGACACTAACCTAACTGATTGGAAAGAACTGGGTACCAAGCAGAACTGCAGAATTTGCAGGATAATTATTCACAATATTCCATTGACCTCCTCCTGCTAAGTTTGCACAAAATTCAAATGTTCAAATTTGTATTTGCATGTAGTACAAATTTCTGCCACTAAGTTACAGGAATAAAGATTCCTAAGCCAGGGTAACTCTTTGTATGCCCCTTCAAGTATATCCAAGTTTCAATATCCAAATATTTTACAACGCAAGATATTTGATTGACTAACCTGCACATATAGCAGCAATCAGGCCTTTTCTGCTTTCCTGATCCTTCAAAATGTCTTTAACAGCAGAAGACTGTACAAAGATACAGGAAGTCATTGATTTGGGTTGATTATATGAAGCATTGTTGAAATATTTTCCATTGCAAATTTGTAAGCAAGATTTACAGAAACAGCTGACAACTCTCCATCCTAACTCAGGACAGAGGGCAATGAAAACATTAAGGGGAGGAAGAAAAACTGAAACCAAAAAGTACTTCCCCCACAAACAATTTGCAAGGAAATCAGAAGGAACTGCAAGGAAATCCTTGACCTACATAAAAGCAGGCTATTCTATGGCCACAGGAAGTCATTGTTCAAGAACTTCATGAGACAAACAGGACAGAGCATTCACCTCCAGCTAGTTTGCATCATTCTTAAAGATTTATAACATATATTTGTCTCACATTCCATGGCTTAGAAACTGTGTGATATTATCCGAGTGCTATTTGTCAGATTCACTCGTTTGTCTGCCTGCCTTCCATATGGCATAAATACTACAACAGTTTTGCACCTGAGAGAGACTTCTTGAGTAAAAGCACAAAGAGTCCTCTGGGTTTGTCCTGTTTCAGTCTTCATGTAACTAAATCTTCATTTGCAATTATTTCAGTTTCATGAGATTATGAAGAAAGACCTTTGCACAATTTTGAGCAGTCTTCCATTTTTGCTTAGCTTAACTAGGCACTCAAATCCAAGAATTTACAGAGTTGTCCCCCTGTATATATGCAAGAAGGCTTAAGATTAACAATTACTTACCTCTTACTCATTTACTCAGATGTCGTACCGAACTTGAAGAATTACTAAACAAGTGCAGACCACCTACTACCCATGAGAATGCTGATCAACCTTTAAAATACCAGAACTTTACCTCTGACAAGTTTTGCGCACCGAGGTTACCTCCAGGCAGGACAATGACATCGTAAGGCCCCTAAACAAACAAAAGACAAAACTGTTCTGTTGAACATTGGCTGGTATATTTGTCCTATTGTTTTAAGGACACTACAGTTGAGTCAAGTGAGAGGCAAACGGATCTGCCTTTTCTTCCACTGAACGACACTTTTAAGAACACAGAGGTAGATCCAATTATGGAACAACATATTATTTCCTTTTCCAGCAGCAGCCTATTATTGATGAAGTCTGTCACAGAACAAACTTCTAAGCCTAGTGAATTTACAAGCTTCAGCAAGCAAACTGCAGCTCACGCACTGTGAGGACAAGTGTTTTTGCTGAACCTTCTTTAGTGTTGCTTAGCTTTCCATCAGAAGTTTTTTGTTGTTCCAAATCATGATATTTTGGCATGCTGACGAACATGAAAAATAAAGCCCTATGTTTGACACTGCACACAAAAACAATACTTCTTCAGAATTATGAAATCTTGGCATGCTGTGAAGTAGAACAACACTGAAGGGACAATTGTACTGCAGGATGGGCAGGTCTGTGAGTCACTATGGCACAGAGCGAAGATAATACACAACATATCTCTAAAGGTAACGTATAAGCTTTAAGAATTAATTTCTGAAACTGTAAGAGAGGCCTTATTGATCATTATACCAAATTGAGGTGATGACCAACCTCTTTTCTTGCATCTTCTAGACTGGCATCAGGACAAATGAAGACATCTCGACTGCACTGCACTGGATCTTTTCCTGTTAGGCCTGCAACAGTCACCTTGATCTAACAGAAGAATATGTATATCATTACAATTCAAGAATTTAGGACATTTTTCTTAGCTAGTAGTTTTGAAATGGTACATAAAATGAGCCAAGCAATATGAAAAACTGGCAAAAACAGAGCAACACTTAAACTCCAGATGATAATACTGTGTACAACTACAGATGCAAAAGTTAACAAAGAACATTCCACTAGGTAGAATTCAAGTTAATAACACAATTTTAAAAGCTCAAGGAGAATTATGTAATGTCATTAGCTTGATGAATACTGAGCTGGTCAAATGCCTACAATAAAAACAAAACAAAATAAAAACAAAACACCCTACTGCTATTCATGGGAGTAGACATGGTTTTTGATAGGGTAAGATTTACTTGAAACATCTGCTCTAGTTCACTTTTAACCTCAGGCTCATATTTAAATGTTTCTTTAGCAGAAACGTAACTTGTTACGTATGCTTATTCGGAGCACAACACAAATAATTCCAACCAGTAAGAAGGCATAGATAAACTTTTACCATATGCTACAGACTCCACCTTAAACTCCCAGTAATGAACATTAATTTGCAGCAAAGATTTTCACTTCACCATGCACTCATTAAAAGACTTTTCATTGTCTGCATACTCACCCCAGCTCTTCTCATAATATCAGTGGGGATTACAGTTTCCATTTCCTCTGCCCCTTTTGCTAGAATTACCAATGCTCTTTTCGAGGCCATGTCTTAAGGGGCTGCTGTTGAGTGAGAAGTTTGTGAAAGAAGCTAAGGGGGTTGGGGTGAAAGACAGGCAGAGAGACAGAGAGTGACGTGGTTAAAAAGCAAATCCCTTAGTACAAATCCTTCCTAACAGTAAAGTTTAGCAGCAAGTAATTTGCATTTTTTACACTACCTTCCATTTAAGCAATGTCAAAACCATTCACTAGCCTTAACTGATATTCATAGCAGTCTTATTTAACCAAAGAGCTTTTTACAAATAATTGCAATACTAAGAGATTAAACCATTTGTGCACTGGGAGACACAGACCATCAGCACCAGAACAAGAAACAACTTGGCCTGATCAAGACTACGTGAATTCAGTATGCCAGAGAGAAGGGCTCAAGGTGGGTGGCAGGGTTATTTTCAATTTGCACACCCTCACTCATACCCAGACTACTGACTCCTACCCAGGTCAACATTTACAAAAAGAGCTTGTATGAGCTTTGACCTCATGTCTGGTATTTAGTTTCCGCACAGCATACTTCATTAAGTTTCCTGTGACTTACAATGACTCTATCAGTGCCCCTGCAAAGCCTGAGCAATAGATTTTCTGGGTATTTCACAATTTTGTGGGGGAGAAATGTGTGCACATGTGTGATGGGGGAGCAGACCACAGAATTTAGCAAATGGAAAGAACTAGGCTTAAGAATATTTTTTTTTTAGCTCTTAAATTCACATGAGGTGAGTGACCAAATTTCCACTGGAAGGTTAAGTTAAAGTAACTTTAACTACATCATGTAAAAACACACATTAACTTATGCTGGTCTGACAGAAGTCTTTGTAAGCATCTATGATGTGAAAGAAGGCATTTCACAGATCACTAACTCTATGAGACAGATTTTTTTTTCTTATGTAAGGAATTTCCACCCAGAAATGCACACGGAGTACCTGGAAGCTCTTCTCAAAATGACATCCACACTTAGTTGTCTTCACCAAAGAAAACTATCCCCTCCCCCCGCTTCAACTTCATGTATTTTCAGGTTTTGTCCTTACAGTAAGCCTCTTTTTGAAAGACAATTTCCAGAATGCAATAGCATGCAGCAGAATGCCCTGTCATGGAGAACCAGCCTCAGCAGGCAAATTCAGAGTGTCAAATCCCACTTTTAGTGAGGTTTTACATACTGTCCAACACAAGGCCAACTGAGCAAGTACACTGAAGTCACATCATCAGCAATGATTTCAGGACAGCCCAGAGATATGCAGGAGCTCTTCTGGATGGTGTATGCTTATTGTGACAATATTTCTTACAGATTTGACTAACTAGAATCAGACACCTTGAATAGCCACAATGCAGAAATACTGCATCTACTTATTAATGGGGAAAAATACTCTAGGTAAGTAGCTTGTATCCCTCTCTTTCTTTAGCTCTTTAGATGCAAACAGGCATCTGATCCTAAAACCTCTTTTCCCCAACCTTTCCCTGCCACCCTTGGACATTTATTCTGATATACTGACAGATTCCTCAGTTTTAGTACTGTTTGTTATGTGGGTGCCTATGTGGATACCTGTCATGCCACAAATAGTACTAGGGGAAGATTAAGCTTTCTGGGAAGGTAGAACCAAGTTGTGCAGACATAGCAGCCATCTCCTTTAGCAGGCTGTATACACACATTAAATACAAGCCTGTTTGCTTCCCAGCGCCACCAACAGCACAGGCTGCCCCAAATCTTTAAGCTAAATATAATCCCCTGCGCAGTGCATGCAATTTGCTCAAGATGGTCGCTTTTGGCGGGTGGCTGAATCACAAACCGTAGAAAGGCCAAATAGAAAAAAAAAAAAAAAAAAGGAACGACTACAAAAAGAAATCACTTTCCAACGTGCTGACCAGCAGGAGATATTTTCGCCTCAGCCACGACGACAAGAAAGCGACCTCCTCACCGCGACCGCCGCCAGGCTCCGAGACACCCCGGCAGGCCTCCGGGCCTCCCGGCACCTCTCTATCGGCCTCGGGAACCCCGCTCCCTCCACGAAGGGCAACCGGCAGCCGGCTCCTCGCCCTCTGGACCCCCGGGGGGGCTCCTCCGGCCCGGTACGACCCGATCCAGCGCCCCGCCGAGCCCCGCGCGGGCGGCGGCTCCGACTCACCTCAGCCGCAGCGCGCTCGACGCTGCGCGGCCCCGCCCCCACCCCCGCGCCCGCCCCCTCGGGCAGGACCCGGCGCTCGGCCCCGCGCCCGCCCCCCATTTTGGTTGCTCCTTTGCCCCTTTTCGGCTGACGAAATGCATTTTTTTTTTATTTATTTTTTTTTTTCCTCACGCGTCACCCACTCACGGCAGCATAATCACACAAGATACACGCGGCTTTATAAGCGAGCTGCTTCTGCTCTCCGCCAGGCAGCCCTCAAAAAAAAAAAAAAAAAAAAAAAAAAAAAAAAAAAAAAGCCGCGCGGAAGCACAGAGAGAGAAAAGCAAAAGCAAGTTAGCTCGGTTACTCTCTGCTTCCCATCAGTGAGCGATGTTCGGTCACGTCCTGGGAGGCAGGGCCTCAAAATGCATAGCGGTTGTTTGGGAGGACAGACATCTTCATGAGGAGCCCCCTTTCCCCTTTCCCACCCCACAGGGCACGGAATATCCCTTTGGCCGGCTTAGCTCAGCTGCCCTGGGGATGTTCCCTCCCCATCACTTGCTGGGACTCCATCCCAGCCTGCCCCAGCACAGCCCCGGCAGCCACTTCATCCACCGCTTCTCCAGTGACGGGGCGGTTCAGCAGGCACAGAAGCACGGGTCACCCAACCGCAAGCGCGATGCACGACGAAAGTCCCGACTGGAAACCCTCCCGGCTACGAGTGCAGCTCCTGCCCCTCTCCCGAGGAGGTGGAGAAAGGTTTTGTGTGCCCGAGGGCTGTCGCGGGCGGAGAGCGGCCGCGGGGAGCCGCAGGGGCGGGGCCGTGTCGCGGGGCCTCGTGCCTCCAGGCCCGCGGGCGCGGACGAGCCCTGGGCCACCCGACGGCCACTTCTGGCCCCGGTTTGCCGGGCACCGCCGTGCTCGGCCCGGCCCGGGCTGCGGCATCAGGCTCGGAGCTACCCGAGACGGCGCTGAGCGCCTGAGGGTCGCATCTCCTCGGGGTGCGGTGCCCGTAGGGCCACGCGTGCTTCGCGCTGTGTCTCGTATTTGCGCGCTGTCCCGGCACACCGAGTGCTCTCCGCTCGCCGCCGCCGCCGCGAAGCCGTTTCCAGGCTCGGTCGCAGCCCCCCTTGGCCTCCCAGTGCCGCCCCTACCGCACCCCTCGAGCCGGGCCGTGCCCAGCGACCGGCTGGCGGCCAGCACCGGCCGGACCTCCGAGCCCACCGCGGGCTTTCCGCGCGGGCCTCAGCGGGAAGCCCCGACGGGGGGGGGGGCGGCGAACGCTGCCCGGCAGAGTCCGGGGGTCGCGCCGGCAGGCCGGAAACCCCCGCCGGGCCGGGGTTTCCCCGCCGCCCCCGGGCTGACGCAGCCGAGGCTCGACGGGGGCTGCCCCTAAGGGCCGGCGCCCGCCGCCCCGCGCGCACTTCGAGCCGTCCGCGCCGCCGCGCACCGACCCCATGCGAGCCGCAGCAGCGCGGCCGCTTCTCCCGGCGGCGCTGCTCGCTCTGGCGCTGGCGAGCGCCGCTCCCGGCGGTGCCGAATGCCCGGCGGGTGAGAGCGACGGCCGGGCACGGCTGGGTCGCGGGGAGCCGGGCCCTGCGCCTCCTCTGCAGCTTTTGTCTGTCTCGGCCCTGCAGGTACCTTCGTGGCGAGCGCCGGCTGCCGGCGGTGCCCGGCCGACACCTTCTCCAGCACCGCGGGACTCAGCAGCTGCACCATGTGCCGCAAGTGCGAAGGTATCGGGAGGCGGTGGGGGTCCGGATGGGGTGGTGGGGTTTAACCTCCGCCTGGATTGGGGAAAGTTTAAAAAAAAAATAAAAAAAAGGAAGAAAGAGTACTCATTTGTCATGTCGTTGTAAGTGGAGATGTTACCAGTGAAGCAACGTGATGCATCTCACTGAACTGACCAGCTTTAATTTCTGTAAGAGTAAAGGTCCCAGGCCTTTGCTGCACTAGTTTTTGTGTATTTGCTTTTTTTTTTTTTTTTTTTTGTTTGTAACATCAGGCTCATTTGCACCTTCCAGGAAGATTCACGTATTCAAAAACGTGCTCACCAACAAGCGATGCCGAGTGTACCTGCAAGGACGAGTACCAATGCGGTGGCAACGGCTGCTCCCGGTGTGACAGCTTCTGTGGCGTGGGCAAGGAAAGAACTGGGAGCGGTAAGATTGCCTTCCCTGCTAGCTTAATGCGCTTGCATCCCCAGCACCTTACACAGCACGGCCTCTTGCACGTCTCTGAAAGAAGTACAGCAAGGATGTCCTAAGATAAAAGCTGCTGGTGCTGTTTGCATGCTGTGTGCAGTGAGCGCAGTAGCAGACAAGCCCACTGAAATCACGCACCAGTTGGTTCTCTGCATGACACTTCTTTTGTTGCCAGCATGTAGGAAACTTTATCCAAGTATTGTACTAGTACATAGCTCACAGGGATGGGCATGGGGAAGGACTTGCCATGAATGCTTAGAGCAACATAATAAGATAAAAGTAATTCTGTGAATGTAGATCATAGTTACTCTAAGCTGTTAAAAATAATGTTTCACGTGTTGTTTTGTATGCTCGTCTTGTAAAAACATATCTGTCCTTGTCTGTTGAAGGTTGCCAGACTTGCCGTTATGGAACTTTTAACGACCAGCCAAATGGCTCCTGTAAAAATTGGACAAAGTAAGTAAGCTAAAAATAAATGCTGTAGCTTGACTGGACTTTTTTCCATTTTTTTTTTCCTTTTTTTCCCCTTTAAATGTCTTTCAGGTGCTCGGCAAACCAGGTTGTGGAGCCTGGAACTGCATCAAAAGATGTGGTTTGCAAACATACTTCAGATAACCCCACTTTAGCCACTATTCTACCTACCACTTCTCCTGGGATTCCACTTTTTGTCACTGTGCCAGGTGAGTCACTGTGTAATATTGCCTACAGAGATGAGGAATCATGACCAACATACTATAGCTTTTTCACTTAGTGTTTAAAGCATGAGAAAGTCCTTTCTCATATCCATTTTTCAAGACTAATCTAGAAGCAGCCATGTTCAAATGGAGACAAGGAAGTCAACTGATTCAAGTGCAGTAGAATTTTGCTCCGTAGCACTTCGTAAAGAATGTTCTTTGCTTCGTAGGGAAGAATATCCAGATGGACATTATCAGAATTTCACTTGCTGTAGCTGGGCTGTTGTGCCTAGTGTTTCTGCTACCTTCGTGTATATTCTTCAGCATCTGGCAGAAAAAGAAACTACATGCTGTCTTCAAGAAAAGTAAGATAGATCTGCTCCTCAATTTCATTTATCTTTTTGAAACTAGACAGAAATCAGGAATCCACATTTTTGAAGTCTCTTTAAAAGGTAGCTGCAGATATTTTTTTTTTCTGGAAGTTTGAAATAGTAACTGAAAGGAAAATTAATTTTGTTAATTTTTATTAAAAGTAAAAAGAGTTTTTATTAAAAACTCTTAATTATCAGTGGGTGTTTTAGCGGTATTACAGGCTAACTGCAAGCATATCCATAGAAGTGAAGTATCCATGCAGGTGGAAGAGCTTAACTGAGCTTTACTAATCTAATGTAAGGGTCAGTTCTGTCACTTTCAAGTACCATCCTTGGCATGCATGGCAATAGCACCTTCCATTTCTGTCTGTCAGAAACAGTATCAGTGGCCTAGTATCAGTATCTCTGAAGTTTGGCTTCAGTAGAAGAGGGGTTATCAATCACAGAATTTTTAAGGTTGGAAGGGACCTCTGAAGGTCAGCTGGCCCAATGCCCTGCTCAGAGATACTCAGAGCAGGTTGCCTAGGACCATCTCCAGGCAGCTTTTGAAGATCTCCAAATGAGGAGACTCCACAAGCTCTCTGGGCAACTTGTGCCAGTGCTCAGTCACCTGCACAGTAACAAAGTGCTTCCTGATGTTTAGATGGAACCTCTTGTGTTCCACTTTGTGCCCGTTGGCCCTTGTCACGGCAGTGGGCTCCACTGAAAAGAGCCTGGCTCTGTCTTACTTGCACCCAAAGCTGGAGTCAGGTCTGCACTGTAGTAGCAGTTGGAACATGCTGCTGAAGAGACGCAGAACCAGCCTGAATCTAGCACTGCCCTCTGAGGAAGCACAAGATTACTACACAAAGATGAGGTGGATTGCATCCAACAGTTTAACAAGTTCTAGTTTGGCTCTACCTAAAGCTTTTTTTTTTTTTTTTTTTTTTTTTTTTTTTGCATTTAGAGTGAACTGTACAGTATCTGTATGTATTACCTAAGCTTTCCAATTATTTGGAGAATACTAGTCCGTATTACCTTGGATAATGGAAAGTGACTGTAATCATAAGTTAAGCTACCAGAAGAAAATTTGCTTGCAGTTTCCTAAGTGTTCCAAATCAGGACTTTTCTCCCAGTCCTTTGCAGCTGACACTGACATAGCTGTTAGCAAAAGTATGTATTATCTTAAAATTAACTGGAAGCAACAGACTTTGGAAAGGAGGGGATGGGTGGTCCTGTGTGGAGATAGGAGTTGGACTTGATGAGCCTTGTCAGTCCCTTCCAACTCAGGATGTTCTCTGAGTCTGTGATCTTGAGACTTCTAAATTGTGTCTGAGTAAGCATGTACATGTCACTCTTTTGCACTGCCCTGCATAAAAAAAGTTAATACTATAATTACCCTTCAAACTAGAAGCAACTAGAAGAAAATAACAAGGTTGTTTGTGTTGTTGTTCTGTTTTTAAATTTATCCTAACAGATAAGGGGTTGATCTTTTAGGGTAATTCTGAATACAGGAGAGTATGTTACTCAGACAAAAATAAACAAAAAAACAACAATTCCAAGTTAGTCTTCCTTTCATCCTTGTGGCAAACAGTACAAGTAGCAGCTGTTGCATTAGGGAAAACAAAGTACTATAAGTTAGTTTTATTAGAAATAGTGTTGTTGAGGAATAATTTCACGCCAAATTACGGAATCACGTGGAAAAATAATTCTTGTTGACTTCCTGCAGTTGTGACTTGAGGAAGAGTGAAGTAGGATGGTAGAATAAAAACAACAGAAAGTGAACATTTGCTCTTTTTCTTTAGTGCATACTACACCTGAACAATCAGTTCAGGAAGATGCCTGCAGCTGCCGCTTTCCTGAAGAAGAACAAGGTGAATATCAGGACTGTGGCAAATCCACAGAATTCAGAGATCTTTTGGAGAAATAGGAATTGGACTGTCCAGGTCAACCATATTTGTGTTTCCTTTTAGAATACAGAACAAGAACCTGTTTACATAAATAGGGAGAAAACATAATCTGTGAATTTCAGAGTGCTACATAGCCCAGTGAGGAAGGAAAAAAACATATCTTTCCTAATTTTTTAAAAAGTAAAAATATATAAAAATATCTAGTTTGTTGACTTTCTTTATCTAGGACTAGGAATCATATTTCTAAGAAGTAGTGCTCAATCTAAATTTAGTACCGTGCTTAAAAGAGATAAAAGAAGGCAGTATGGCTTTCTCGTTCCTCTTATAAACGGTGTCTTAGCCATAATGTACATGTAGTCTGAAAGCATTTGTCACTAAAAAGGAGATCAGTAGCACATCGGAGAGCCACATGTGATGTTCATGGTCTCTGTGTTACCGTTACCAGTTCAGCTGTCCTCTTGAGTGTAGAGCTGCAGCTCCTCCTATATCATGGCTCAAACCCAACAGTATTGGGTTCCTTTTGCAGCTACAGATAGATCTCATTTCAGATTTTCAGTTGCCATCAGACATGGAAACAGATACCTGGCCTGACCACCACACGCCTCCTTGTGTAGGAGAGGAAGATATAAAAATCTAGAGCTGTAAAGTGTTTTATAACAGTTTGTGTGTGCTGCTGTATTCTGCTGATTGCCTTAAAAGAGGTAGTGGAAACTCTGAGAAAAGCTGTGGTTGACTTGCTCTTAGAAAGGGATGTTACTGTGCAGCTGGACTGTAACACATTCTGTTCTACAGTGTTCAGCTTTGATCTTTTAGGTGATGTAAATATATTATGTACATTGCAGATGAGGTATATGTAGAACGTGATACATTTCTGGTACTATTTCTGTAACTTTGAGGTTGGAAAGATTTTAACATCAGACAGTGTATCTGTCTTTTTGATCAATTACTGTTACTTTGGTCTTAAAGAGAAAAAAGAAAATGAATGTTTGAGTCACTGCAATGATATCATTTTTAACCTTTTTCAAAACCAAATATTTTATTTCTTCAGTAAAAGTTGTTCAAAAATAGAATGAAAACCCACCAACCTGTCGTGTAAAGGGTAATTTTCCTATATGATTCCAACTTAGAGAAGGATGCTGTTGTGTTTGAAGAATAACAGCCCATTTCTTCATTCAGCACAAAATCAAGATAGCAGATTATTTTCACCAAACCATGCTTACTAATTTTGATAAACTTCCTGTTTTGTAACTTCTTATACACCTTAGGAAATCAGTGTAGTAACCCTGAACTGTAAAGTTAAGTATATTTAAATAAATTATTTGTTTTAAGTCCCTAGTCCAAGTCTCCTTTCATCTCTATTCATAAGAAATAAGTGACTAGTAAGCCAAGTTCACAAAAACTTAAAAGACACAGATAGGACATACGAAAACCTACCAATATTTATAAATCAGAGTGGCCTTTACAGCTGGGGAGGATATTTTAGAACCAGATAAAATAGTTCTGCATACATTTTGAAATACCCAGAAGACTGTGAAAAAATACAGATTCTTTAATATCTGAATAAACTTACCAGTTCACATAGAAATAATGCAGATCAGTCCTTCTGAGCTGTAACTGTTGTCTGCTTTCTGAAAATATTTATTTTCTGAACAGTCTTTTTAATTTACTGTGTGGTAAGCAAAAAGAAACTGGGAATGCCATGATGACTCCAAAGCAGGCCAGGTGGCTGAGAATGAGGTAACAGGACAGATGTAAGCTTTTCGCATTTCCATTTGTTTTTTTTGGAAGTCAGAAAGTGTCCTTTTAGCCAGACTGTGTGTGGAGGCCTTGGTGATGTCAGGCCTGAATTTTGAAAGCATGGAAAAAGGAGACAGATCCTCTTTAAAGCTAAGTTTAAACAGGGAAGCCTGCTGCTTTTTTATTGCTTCCAGAAGCAGTACCATTTCCTGACACAGTTACTGGCATCAGTGTTTAAAACCTTGCTTGCCAGATATCTTGAATTGCGTGGTAAAGGAAAGCAAAAACTTCGTAGCAAAAGGTTTTCTGTCCCTCATCTCCAATTATTCTATGAGTAAACAACACCTAGGCATGCTTGTGTGTTCCTGATACTTCTGGGTGGGAAAGACTCTGAAACTGTAATAGCTTCTTGTAAACATATAAACATATCATTTTTTTAAAGTATAAACATGAGTTCTTATTTTCACTTTTTCTATCAGATCTTTTATACTTACTCTGCTATTGCATCAAGTATCTCCTGTCCACTGTGAGCTCCCTCAGGCACCTCCTTCTGCTTCAGTGTGCCTTCCTTCAGGTGCAACAATTGCATATCTCCTTCCAATAGCAAAGAACAAGACCTACAGTTTAGTGAGTATAGATGTAGCAGAAGATTTCCCAGAAAACATGTGCAATGTAGAGAAAAATTCCTCTACACCTCGCACGGTGTCACACTCAAAACATTTCCAAACAGAATCAATGCTGTTTGAAGAACAAAGGACACAAGTATATTGTACTCCCCAAATGAAGCTGTTCACTAACTGAAAACACTTACCAACTTGTCTTTTCATAAATTAAAGCTACTGCACAGTTATCTTTGACAATCATTCTGACTAACCACGTAAAACTCTCCATAAAGAGATGGCACACCCTGAACAGATGTAACACAGGAAAAATTATTAAGTAACTCACACCACAACACTTGTGTTTTAAGCAGGTCACAAAAATTGGAGATAAGTTTCACTATTAAAATTATACGAAGTTTTATTCTATCAATAAGCATTACCTCACTTGTTTTTTTCTCAGCTACAAATAAGGCTTCCCTGATACACTGCTTTCTTCAGACTCTGTCCAAGGAAGTGCTTCATCCCACAGTTTTTTTCTTGGGTATGTGTGTGTGGGGAGTGTTTTTTGTTTGTTTTTTTTTTGTTAGCTGAATGTCATGAACAGATACCTGAGCATCCTTCTATCCCTGGAACTGGCATGAACAAGGCTGTTGGATTTGTCATTACCCTCACTGTAAATAAGAGAATGGAAATTCCCTCTAACCTCAGTTTGGCAAGAGCTAGTTATGATATCACCTATTATGTTTCCATTCACCTTACAGATCCTGGATGTCTGCCAGTGAAAGCAGCATATTATTCCCACAATCCTCTGAAGCAAACTGGATTTTTATTTTAGTGGAAAAAAACACCAGCTGAACATCCATTGAAATCACTTCAGATTTCTCCTGTTTGTCTAGCCAGTTTGCATTAAGAAAATAAATCATTTTTTAATGTGATGAACCAAGTGCAAAACCCCATACAAACACACCTACTTCAATTTAGGGATGATTTAGTATAGTGTACCTTAAACCTGTTAAATCAGTTTACATAATCTAAATTGAAACAAGTCATTTCAAAACAAATAAAATGTCCAATCTAACAATTTAAGTCAGCATGAAGCCAAATCTTAGGTTACATTTGTACACTTTTCCCCTGCACACAAGCGCTTTCAACAGGTTTAGAACAAATGCTGTTCTGGAAAAAGAGGCTGGTGGACAGAGAGGTGAAAAAGAGGTGAGAAAGACAATTTACATCTATCTACAACACTATAGACTTGAGGAATGTTTATATCTTTAAAAAAAAAAAAAAAAAAAAAAAAAAACAACACTCACAGTGTTGATATTTTTATAGTTTCCATTTAGAAAAGTATAACCCATTTAACCAGAAAGAGAACACCACTCTAGGCTGCAAGCATGCCAAAAAAAAAAAAAAAAGACTACTGTTACTCAGTATACAGATTTTAAAACAACTTCGAAAGAGTAGAAAAGAATTCTAAATATATCTATGTATATAAACACATCAGCATCTAAAACAGAATTTAAGTATCTAAAGCATAATACATTGTTTTCAAACTAGAATGGAAAATACAGTGAACAGGTACATGAAAGGAATGATGGGAAGAAACACTATTTACTCCAAAAGAGCTGCAACATTGCAAGTCAACACTACAGTTGTCTCATCAAGCTAAAAATCTCATCAGAAAGCCAGAGATTTTATGATGATGATAATGATGATTTACATTGTCATTATTATAGCCAGTCATAATAATGAATCTTTTTGACTTGTTGTGGTACACCTAAGTAAGTGCATTATCTTATAGAATTAGAGGTGTAACCACAGCAAATGCTCGATGGTTCAACTCAGAACATGAGTTTCAGTTCTAATAATAAAGGAAGCTGATATTCTCCTCTCTAACTGGAGAGTTAAAGGATTTAGAAATCTGAGCAGGCACTCGACTCAGGAAGCCTACAGACATGAAAGTAACCTATTCTCTTGTCATTACATCTCTAACTTTCTGCATTCATCAACAGAGTAGGCTATGATTGTAAATACTTCTGCTCATATGGAACAATGAGGCTGGAACATACAACATTTATGTGTTTTTCAAAAGTGATTAAATATGCCTCAGGGAATTACTGAATATGCAAAGGACTTACAGTGCTGTGGCAGTACTAATTATATTATGCTACATAACTGTTTCTGCACCTTCTTCCAGTGATGCCTAATGACACAGAAAGTGATCATTTAAATAAAATGTTAGTATCGTGGCAGAAACAAATAATAAATGAAGAAAGCTCCCATTATCTAATTCCAGTGTAGTAAGTAACATTCCATTTGCCAAATCAGAAGACAAAGCTCTGGTAACTGCTTTCTTCACCTTTGTTAATCCATACTCTTGTTTATCACCCCCATCCCCAAGAACGGACTTCCACTAAAGTCAAGATCAGTCAGTCAGTCAGTCATTATGGAGAAAATCGGTTACTACTTGCAGAAGAAATTATTTAATAAACTGGAGTCCATCTCTTAAACAATGAAGAGAAGATTCTATGTGGCTGACTGCCAAGGAATGTGCATTTCTCTACACAATAACCTTGAAAAAATTGCTTTAAACCTCAAGTTGCCTGATGAGACCTATGCCAACTTTCCCCTTGTTAAGCATACACATTTGTCCTGAGATGTGAATCACTGAGTCTGCAGAGATTCCATTTAATTAACAAACACACATACACAAAAAAAAAAAAAAAAAAAAAAAAAAAAAAAGATTAAAAGGATTATGCACTTGGAAAGCAAAGTAAAAGAATTAAAGTCAGATTGTGTTAGCCATTCATTTACTGCCTTTTAGTAGGACAGATAAATGCCAATGATTATTAGGAGACCTCTTTAATTACTCAGTGGCTTCTGTCCAAGCACTAAACTTCTTCAGAACTGACTGAAATTTGTCCTCTGATATCACTTGCAGGAGAGTCAAAAGCTACTGTATTTTGCAAAAATGAGTCTGATAGTGATCTTAAGCCTCTGTAGTAAAAACAGGAAGAATGTGTGCAACAAATGAGAAAATCTGAATAGAAAAATAAAAAAAGCAGAAAGACACCTCTGACAAAATTGCTTTTGTTCCATCCTAACCCATCCTTCACTGTAAATTCCAGGCTTTATCCTCTTGCTCCTAAATTAATGAACCAGGGCACTATATTCAAAGGCAGCAAAATCCTAATAAGTCTCTAATAAATTGTTTTGTAATAAGAAACCAACAAGGTATATCATCATCCAATTAACTAAGCATGAATGTCCCAAGTGGGGAAGTGTAGAAGACAACTCTTATGCTTCACCATCTCTTGTAATTTATTGCTTTAAGCTAGAAAGAATGCAAAAGAACAGCCTGACCTGCCCACCTCACCACCCACACTATGAAGAATCATTAGGTTATTGCTGCTTCTCACAGAAGCCAGGGAGAGTTTAGGATCTCAAGATCAGAACTGCAGGGATGCAAAGATGAGAATAAGCCTATAGTACTCAGAGGTAGAGAGAAACAGAAAATGACACTAAGCTCCGTAGTTCAATTTGCTGAGGATGTAATTTTCTCAGCAAGCTAGAATACAAGGGCAGGGGAGCAAGGGAGAGCTATCATAGAATATCCCAAGTCAGAAGGAACCTGCAAGGATCATCAAGGACAACTCCCGGCTCCATATAGGGCAACCTAATTGTTAAACTCTATGTCTGAGAGGATTGTTCAACTGCTTCTACACTTCCAGTGTAGATTTAACACCAGCAGCACCAGCAGCAAAAAAATAAGAAATACATTGGATGGAGACTTCCTCCAGAATAAAAATCTCTAACCTTATTTAGTCTGTTTTCACATTCATAAATAAATAAATAAATAATCTTTAGCTGAGAAAGGTATATGTAATACAAGAAGAGAAGGAAAACAAGCTTTTTCAGAAGAGAAAACGAACAGAAGAAAAACAAAACAAAACAACAACAACAAAAAAACCCACATCACTCCACTGCTACTTTTCCTCAAATTATTTGTATTAGAGACCTAAATGTTAAGTCTACGCCCCACCGTTAGACTCAATGCCGGGTTCTGCTCTTGAGGCACTCTAGGTTTTTCAGAAGGTTTCTCAGCGCCACCTTCCGGGGAAGCAATTTCATTATCAATTCCCTTAAATCGACCAAAGGACAAAACCAGCATGAGCAGAGAGAGAATGTTTTTCTATGAAGAATAGCCTGAAAGAACTAGGTACATGTTACTAGTCAGGGCACGCTGGCTACCTGTTAAAGAATACAGCCACCCTAAAGTTAATTTAACCCAATTCAGAAAAAAATGAATGTCCTCTTTAATATCTTTATCTTTTTAATATCTTTATCTTTAAAAAAAAAAAAATGTCCTCTTTAATATCTTTATCGATGATCTGGATGAGGGGATCGAGTGCGACCTCAGTAAGTTTGCAGATGACACCAAGTTAGGTGCGTGTGTTGATCTGCTCAAGGGTAGGAAGGCTCTGCAGGAGGGTCTGGATAGGCTGCACCGATGGGCTGAGGTCAACTGCATGAAGTTCAACAAGGCCAAGTGCCGGGTCCTGCACCTGGGGCACAACAACCCCAAGCAGCACTACAGGCTGGGAGATGAGAAAATCAATTCTCAAATTTTCAAAATGCAATTCACGTTTACTTCCCTCACCCATGTATTCCCGGTTTTGTACCTTTGTTTAGGATGAGCTGTTTCTTTGCTTTGTATAATGACGTGTGCACTGTCACCTCAGGAAAATGCCTTTGACATTTTGGTGGAAGAAAGAGTGTTTAAGTGACAACTTCAAATCTGAGTAAAGGCAATAATCTGTGGGCAAGTTGCCTGACTTCTACATGACGCACTTCATGATTGCTCTAAGAGGCTGAGTCTTCCTCGTCAGAAGACAAAGGACGTAAGGTTGCTCGTGAAGAGTGCTTCATTAGCTTTCCTTGGAGGATGCTCAGAGTGAATATTGATAATGCCATTGTCATTGATAGTTCACTGAAGGAGAAGCATTTGTACAGAGCATCCAGCACCAACAGTGAGATCATGCATCAAATCAGACCTAATAACTGTCCGCAGTTTTGGAACGAAATGTTGCATGACTCAGATGAGGAGAGAGAATTCCTCTCTACCTACTTATTTATCTTGTAGGGAAGCACAGGGAAAGAGGCACATGAAATGTATTAGCTTAATTCTGTAGGAAAATTATTTTGTCACATCCGCTCACTTCAGTGAAGTCCAGAGAAACAGGTTTTATAGTTCAGACACCAGCAGCATGAGTTCTGTAAGTCAATACTGGACCTCTCCATACACACAGGATAACAGAAGAACTTATATAGAAATGAGGTTTGTTTGAAGGTCCTCTGTCACCTCCTCCACCCTGTCTGTGGACTCAAAGCAGAGCATTTAAACTTACATGGAGATTCTCAGGACCTTGTCTAACTGAGTTTTGAAGTTCTGTTCCATTTCATGCTTAGAGCTGGTCAAACCTGACTGGACACACTCCTGGGCAACCTGCTCTGACTTAGCATACTTCAAGCGGGATGATTAGTCTAGATGAACTGCAGAGGTGCCTTCCAGCAGCAATCATTCTGTCATTCACAGAGTCTACAGCTTTTCTGGACAACCTGTTAACCATGCACATGTAAAGCATGCTTTCTTTGAATTAAATCTGCAGCAGAAATCCAGCTATTCTAATGTAACAGATATTGATAATTTTAAGATAGTTCTAGGAGCCACAGAATTCATGACATAAAATTTTAATCTTCAACAGGAAATGTTAACAAAGAAAGAAGGAAGCAGGTAACTTGTGGAACTTACAGTTATCACAATTAAAAATATCAAAACAATAGTGACATTAGTTAGATTTCATAGTATTTTGAAACAGATTTGAAAGCACAAATATTTGATTAGAGATGCAGAAAAGAAAATTATGGAACCTCTGTTACTAATCTTAACACACATCAGCTTTTCCCAACTTAAGAAAATTCAAATAAAATTCTTAATTTTTATTTTTTTAAAGTTTCTAGATTGTTAGATATGGTGCTCTGTAGAGAATGAAGATAAATTGTGTGAGTTCTTAGATATAAAAATGAAATTGTAAGTAGAGAAGACAAAATGTATCAGATAGATGGAAACAAGCTAAAGTTGTAAGATTAATACACTAAGCATTGGCTAGTATACAGAATAAAGTAGTTACTTGGAAGTAAAGAAAACAGAAGATAAAGTGAAATGGAAAAGGGACACCCAGTCCAGCGAGGCACCTGCATTCAATACCAGCCAAAGTAGTCTACATGCATTCAAGCAAGTCTCCATGTGGAAGCTCCACTTTCTCTGTCAAGATGATTCTCTAAGGCAACGTTGATCTTCTCAAATAAGTAGATGTGAAATACTACAAGGAAAATCAAACAAACAAACAAAAGAAGCATCAACCAACCAAACAACCCACTACACTAACATTTTAATGTAAATTAGCTAGGTATTTTAGCTTTCCTTTTTTGCTTCTTCTGGCACAAGAATGCCAAACATAACACATCCATCCATTTCACAAAAGAAAAAAAAAAAAAAGCATATTTCATATCAGATGCTTTGCGTCAAGCTTGCTAGGGCTCATAAATCAGCTGTCTTATAGCCCTGGTCATTTCAACCAACGTCTGACCCTTTTGTTAACTCATGATTTATAACTGGAAGTTACTTTTCTTTATGCCAGATATATAAACTTTACTGTGCTTGGTTTGATATAATATCCATTTTGTACACCAAGCTGTAAGACAGTAAATTTATTGTCCGTGAACTGTTACCTTGAAAAATTACATCAATGCAAAGTGGTTTCCATTTAGAATCAATGGGCAATAAATTCATTGGATTTTTTTTTTATATATTTTTTTTTTGGTGGGGGGGGGAGGAGTGGAGGAGGCATGATGATATTTATGAGGTCATGAGCAGCTATATAACGAGTAAAACTGGGAGCAGAGGCAACAGTGAGACAGGAGTTCATAGTTCCAGGGGTCGACAAAGACAAAATATATTCAACACAGCAACAATGCACAAGCTGGTATTCTGCTGTCTCATCATCATCAGCTTCTCCTGTCCTCTCTTTTCTCTCCCCACCATCAACACCAGTGAGATGTCTCATCAACTCTCAGGTAAGATTCTTTTGATTTTAGTGGTCATAAAACAGTGGATGGAGCATTGCAACCAGAGGAGAAGCATGTATGCCTTCAGAGGGGACCTTTATCTGTGCTGATCAGCTGGAGAAAAAGCAGGAATGACTTCAGAACACTGGCAGCACAAGTAAATCATTGGTGGGTGCTACTGTTGTAAAATGGGGAGGTTGGGTGCCCTATAAATTTTTTCCTGCTGCTTTGAGATCCAAGGGATGATCTGTTTGCTGAATGTGAGTTGACAGATACAGCACCTATCTCTGAAGCAGCTTAAGTAGGCATTAGGTAATTTAAAGAAACTTGTCACTCCACTTGCCACACTTTAAAATGAGCTGTGCTTAACTAAAGTTATGCTTAACTGAAGTTATATTTTAAAAGGGGGTAGCCTACTACAGTCCTATATAGATCAAGAACAGGCAAGCCTGCTTTATGCTACAAAAATAGCAATGTATTTACTTGCACTAATGCAGACTCCATCCAGCCCAGTGAAAGAAGTAAACTTTGCCGTTCACAAATTTTGAAGTCATACTGTAGGTCAAGACTAAGATGTATCATTAAATTGCACACAGAGTCTGGAGGGTTACTATCATCAGACCCAAGCAGTGCTGGACGACTTTGTGAAATGAGCTTGGTAAGAACAGGCAAATCAAAAACTAAATTCTTTCACAAAGCCAACTACGAAAAAGCAGCCATTGTAGAACCACTTTGCAGGTGAAATAGTGGTTGTGTTGTTTTATTGTAGAATGGTTTGGGTTGGAAAGGACCCTAAAGATACATTTATAGGTTTGCTTTGTAAATCTTGGACTCATTGGGCTTATTTAATCTTACTTGCAAATACAAAAAATTGCTAGGCTTGGTAAGACAGAAATAGAACTCTATATTGAAGAGAGTTCTTTTTTGTTGTTTGTTTTTAAATCTCAAAGGAAAGTTGCTTGCCAACACTGCTCTGAATTAAAAAACAATACGGGGCTCGAGATATGAATTGGCTCAACATAGAATAGGGAATTTATAGTATTCATATTCAGTCTTAAACTGAAATCCCCACTGTGCTTCGCAGCTCTCCTTTTGTACATTTGACAAACTAACAACTTGGATGTCTAAGGTCTGCAAATATCTTCATAACAAGCTTTTGAACTGTTGGGGGGGTTATTTGCAACAGTTTGTTTTCTTGTATATTTCCTAGTGAGAAGTCTCACCCATCTGTGTGGGTAAAAGCAACTAAAACTACATAGTACAATCCAAAGTGTAACTAAAAATATATATATTAATAAACTCAATTAGAGTTTTGCAATACCTCCCTCTCATTGTCCACTATTTTGAATGTCTGCTATTCATTAGCAGAGATTAAATTTACTGTTCGGATTACAAAAACCTTATGTTATCTCAAGTATAACACCACTAAGAGCTCCAGTTTGCAACCCACTTTGGGGAAACAGGCTGGTTAAAGAATTATAAATTCTCTATGCACATACAAATCAATTCCATCAGGTATATTACTCTTCATGAACCAACAGGTTGGTGATCTGTAGTGGTACGCACTTTGATTGAGAAAAATGGTAGAAATGTACCAAGAACTATTATCCCTGCCCTTCTCCCCATTTTATTGCATTTAATAGTTGGGAAATAGAGCAGGTTAATAAGACTTGAAGGGGAAATGTTATCCTTATTCATAGATAAACTCTACCACAGGGACTAGTTGATACAGAAATGGATTGAAAAGAAAAAAAAAAAAAAAAAAAAAAGAAAAGAAAAAAAAAGATAAACCATACAAATCTGGGGTACCTATAGCTGGTACCAGAAGGATTACTTTGTTATTTCTCCAAGCAATGTGAGAGGCTGCTGTTAGTTTAAATTAAAAAAAAAAAAAAAAATCTTAAAGAAAGATCAAGAAAGATCTACCAGAGAAATGTCAATCTGAGATTAACATCAGGTGACTTTTGTCAAAGCTCTGAAAGGAAGAACTATTCCCTATTGCAGTCATTAAATGAAGATGCATAATTCAAAATTTCAAGATAATTTGTTGGTGGAGCCAACATATTTGATCAGAAATCATCTGACACTGAATGAAACAGGGATTCAAAGCAAAATACCCTTACCATATGCCTGTCTCTGTTATCTTCTACTTGCAGCAGATGAAGATTCAAGATTAAACCTGGAGCGGCTGGGCAGCACTTCTCTGCTTCAGTTTCTGCAGGATCTCTTGAGTACACTGACTGAAGACAATAAAGCAGGTGAAGCTTTACCACTGCAATTTATGGCAGAGTGCCAATAGTTTGCGTGTGCCAGTAGTGCCAATAGGATGCAAGCATTCACATATATTGCATCTTAGCTCCCAGGCAATTAATGGAAGTACTTCATTATGCATAAGCAACAGTCCCCTGTCATTTAGTTAACTGAGACATTGGGGAAACCTGCTGAGCAGCCATGTTTGCAGCTTAGTAGTAGCTGGAAAAGCTTTCAAATTAGTTTAGCAAAACCACCATATAGTAAAATCAGAGCAACGCTTGCAGAAAGTGCAGAATTAATACTCATAGAATGTTTGGGGGTCCACAGATACAAGAAAGGCCTGCTGAAAAACATATTGCAGCTAGTACCTCAGATCCGGCAGGAATGATGGGCCACAGCAAGAACTGGTCGTGCTACAACAAAAGGGTTTCCTTTCTGGTACTCTGAACATTCCAGTTCAAGCCTTCTGTCAGTTGTAGCATTATGGCACACATGAATGAATCGTGTATGTTCATTATTTCTAAATGACAAAACTTTTCATTTTGTCTCCCCTCTACCAGATCTTAGCTCCAACAGCTATAACACAAGGGAAAATGTAAAAGAGGTAAGTAAATGACCATCTTCCACTAATGCAAGAAATTAAGACCCCATCTTTTAAACTACACAGAGTTGTTATGAAGACATCATTTAAGATCCACAGACTTAATAAACAGCACAGACTAAAGTATGCCACAAAATTCTTGAAGCTAGAATCACTTGGCAGTTAGGTTTGCAGTGGGAAAAAATAAAAGAACAATGAAAACAAATTACATAAGAACAACAACAAAAAAAGTAATCTAGAGCATTTCATTCTAAAAAGAAAAAAAAAAATCCTACAAAACCAAAACACTTCCCCCCCAAAAATAAAAATAAAAATAAAATAAAATAAAATAAATAAGTAAATAAAAAAGGCTTTGTCAATAAAGGCCAAAAGGCCGATTTCCAGCTTTGGCAGGCCTACTTAGTACACCAACCAGTATAAGGCTGCCTGTCACTTCTCACCCACTACAATATAGGCTACACAGTACATTCAGATTTGTTATAAGCCATTAGGTAATTTGAGAACATCATTACTGTTTGCTTGCCTGCCGGCAAATATGGGCAGAAGACATAGACATAAAGGCATAAAGGCAGAAGACATGGACTATATTTAGTACATCATCTAAAATCTGAGGTGTACACTGGGCAGCCTCTCCTTTCCCCCAGTCAGAACACAGTGTGAGGTGATCAGATGGGGGCAGTGAAGAGCGTGCTTTTTCTCTGTTTATAACCCACTAGTAACCTAATGCTGTTTGACTTCAGATTTTCTATGGAAATCACCCACGAATTGCTTTGCTGGGCCGCCTGTTGACCAAGGACAGGAAACAGTACAAGAAACGTGGGAACCTTTCTGAATGCTTCTGGAAATACTGTGTGTAAAGAGGAAAACAAACTCTCTGAGTTTGGCTACGTAATTTATACATATGTCTGAAAACATGTATATAGATTTGCCTGATTTAAAGTGAGAATGAAGGAAATTGAAGACAGCTCCTAACTTTAAACTCTACGCTACTTGGAAATTAATAAATTCTTGATGTTTTGCAAATATTCTGTGAGCAGCATAGTATTTTCTTAGAGTTCAGCACAATGGGATGAAAATAATGGTACAAAGCGACAAATATGCAACCCAAGAACTTAGGCAGGGGGAGCACGACTGTCTATGGTGGCAAACTAACCCGAAGGGTGATGCCTCAACAAGTGGCCTCAACCATGTCTAAATCTAGAGGCATGAGGACTTTTTCTTTGCCGCCTCATCACTTGGTATAATTTGATGTGTCCAGAAGGAACGGCTCTGTTGCATTTCATGATAATACTTGCCCACTGAAGAATGGCAGCTTAATAGCACCCAGTCCCCTCCTGACACCCCCAAGGCACCACAAAAACAGTAGGCATGTATCAGGATCAAGCATCTGCTTCTACTATTTCTGAAGCGTCCACTCCTAAATGAAGTCCAACCTAGTCTACTTGCCACACATTGACTAGTAACAGCTGCCTAGCACAACAGAATTGCCAGTGTATAGCACAAGCTTTAAGAATTGCAGCTGATCATCATGAAGTTTAGCATGGAGGGTCAACATTAGAGTTGACAATGTCAAGGCTTTCAACCCAGATTGTGGATAGTCAGTGGAGAAGGGCAGGGATGAGATGACTTAACAGCAGAATTCCAGTACTTAAAGCAGGGAATATTACAGAAGTGCATAGCAAAGAAAAAAAAAACAAAAAAAAAAAAACAAAAAAAAAAAAAAACAAAAAAAAACAGGAGGTGTCTCTTCTGAACTGAATGATTCTGTGACTCTGTAACTTGCACTCACGTGGCTGTATACACAGATGTGTGAAGGTCATATATGGACACAGCTCACAGGTATTATTAGGACAAGCCACCTCCTGCTCAAGTACTCAAGGGCAATGAAATTTGCTCCCGAGTCACCACACAATAATGTTACTGTTACCTTGGCATCTAAAACATATGAGAAGGAAGAGATGCTCTTCAAATTGCTTGGGCCCAAGCGCTTTTAAAAACTTCTGGAAAAGGGCTCTAGTCTGGCTTTCATCTTAGCGGAGACTGAAGGGAAACCTCAATGCAGCCTATGGCTTCCTCACAAGAGGGAGCAGAAGGGAGGCTCGGGAGGGGAGATCTACCCCCTCACAAAGGTGGATCTCTTGTCTCTGGTGATGACTGTCACAAATTGTTGATGTTTTCTAACCTGTTGGGCATTTGGTATGTCATTAGAACTTGCGCCGGTGTGTGATCCATCATCACCCAGGCTGACTCACATTTGGATTTATGAGGTGTCTCTTTTCCTTTTGCTTCTCAATTCTTCTCTTCTTTGAAAGTTTTGGAAGAATCATTACTGGCAAAATACTTGCTGCTTTTCCCACTACCTGCTGAGAATTACCTTGAAAAAAATGAACTCAGATGTGTCACAAATCCTAATAATTCATCACAAGTAGTAAAGTTTGCTGGTGTTTTCTTTTGAGCTTTTTCTATAATGCTAACACAGGTCCTCTCAGATGACTGCACTGGCAAGCAATTACTATTTACCAAGAATTCAAAGATAAAGTCTATTCTATTAAACTGATTAGTATCTCCAAAGATTTACTCACTCTTCTCAAAATTAATTGGCTCAACTTCCCCTTTTCTGTTTCAATATAACCCTTTCCCCTTTTCAGTGTCCAGTGTCAGATCTTCTGCCTGTAGTGGGAGGCAGGCAGCAATGCGGCCTGGGCATGGGCCTGAAGGGTGCTGGCAGGAGCGTTTCCATCGCACCAGGGCCCACGGCACAGCCCCATGGAGTCAGTATCAGGCCTCCAGCAAGGCACACAAAGGAGTTGTGGGTGGGATAAAGGAACCATTCAGTGACAAGACAGCTTGGCAGCGTGCGCAAATGCCTGCTCATCTTCTGAGACGCTGCATTATTAATATTTTATATGTATCTGCACCTCCTTCCATAAAAACACTGGCTGTGCTCCCGATTTCTCAGTGTTATACCATGCAGAGGAAGCACGTTTGCTGCTCAGTCTCTCTGGAAATCAATATTAGTGTGGTGTAGACACTCGCAAAGACCCCGAGCCCCTTAACAAACAAGCACTCTCCACGGAGCAGCTCTGGCAAGGCGGCCGCTGCCCATCGCTGCGCAAGCACTTTTCCTTCCTCTTTTCCGCTGCACGGTGCATTGAGCAGCTGTGACATCCAGCGGCCAAACACAATACGGTGGGGTTTGGTGCAGAACCTCTCCTGCATAGCAAGAAAAACAGAGCCCCTTCACGTCTTCAAAGGGCTGTGCAAACATTAATCATTAACCCTGCACAGCTCAGTGGGGCAGATGAACGTGGTGATGCTAACAGCACAAACGAGAAGGGGAAACATCACTCTCTCCATAAGCAATAATGAAGCATGGAAATCAGCTGGCCAGCTCTCCAGGGAGGGAACAAGCCCACCCTAAGGCCAGAGTGCAGGACCCTCAGCACCAGCTGTGGTGAGGCCATCAGGAAGCTGCAGCTCATTCGGCCTCTGATGGTGAGGCCACAGCTGAGGGCTGTGCTTGTCCTCCCTAGGGTGGGATGGCTGTGGTCAGGGGCTGGGGAGCTGTATGGGAGGGCACAGCAGCGCCAGAGGTGGTCTGGGGATGTTTCATCAAAGCCTGGCTGAAGGAAATGGCTTTGGGGGGATTTTCTGAAACTATAGGAAGCCTTTGTTGGTAGATGTGAAAGACAGGGACAGCAGCACGGATGTGGATTTGGGTTATGAAATACAGGGGTGAAATCAGAGAAATGGGACTGTAATGAGGTGCTCTGAGTAAAGAGACTCCAGTGGTTAACTGGGATTGCTGTTGTTGTGACTGGTGAATGGGAAGATAGAGGAAACTAGAGAACCAATGGGTGGGAATGGGGAGCTGGGGCTCCCCCATGGAGCAGTGCATGGATGTTGGCAAGCCTCTGTTCCAGGAGAAAAGAAAGAAACAGACCAAGAGAGGGGTTTTCCACAGCTTCACATTAACAGGGAGGAAATGTGTGCACAGAGTCTCCAACAGGGGGTTAGTCACAGCAGTGAGTGTGTTTCAGGCTTGCTCAGCGTGCTGTTGGCACAGAGGCACACGTGGGAGGGCAGAGTGCATCTGCTGAGGGACTTGGAGCTGCGTGATCACTGCTGCCCAAACTGCTCCATGTGAGCAACAACTGATGTTTCCAGCCCATGGGAGCTCATTTTTGGTGGGAGTTATGGCTGCAGCTACTCCATATGCCACAGGGTCTAGGATCCAGGAGGACAAGTTGTGTGTCTAGGTATGAGTTCATCGCCTTAAGCTTCCTTTCCAGCCCATGCAGAGAAGCAGCCTTGATGTAGCTGCTGCGTTTTGTATGGGTATCATTGAGATCAGTCATGCAGGGATGCTCAGCAAGTGCAGGACCACGTGCACCGCAGGGGGCAGGAGTAGGAGCTGAAAGTGTTTCCCACGAGAACAAAGTTGATTTTTAGGGCAGAAGACAACAAGGAGGAAATATAAAACCCTACTGTCTGTGCCGTACCTGTTCTGCGGCAAGAGAAGCCTGCTTGATAACCCTCGTGCTTTGCATAAGTCTTACTCACTCCTTAAGAAAACCAACGAGTCATTATTTGTTTCACCCCTGATTTTTGGTTTCTATTCTCAACCCCCCTAAATACCAAATGTAATTTCTGGATGGGTCACTGACTGCTCGCCCTGCTAGCAATGCGTCCAAGTGAGGGGGTGAGGCCTGCTCGGCACGGTGGCACTGCGAGGCCCACGCGCCTCCACCAAGGGGAGTTACTTCATGGTTTGGGCAAGCAGCAATGGCCACAGAGCTTGGCAATTAATATCCAGCCGCATTAAATGCTTTTGCTTTCCCCTCAGATCATGGTAGCTGTTGGGAAAGGCACTCTTTGGTAGCAGCACCCTGCCTCACGGGTTGGTCCACATCCAAATAAACCTCTGTCACCACCTGGAAGTGGATGTGGTGGTTTTAAAGCAGGTTGGCATCTACAGTAGTTAAAAAGCAGTATGTATTTTCCCTGTTTCAGCTGTTCTATATGCTTTGTTTTGTTGTTGTTGTCATGGTTTTTGCACAGCAATGTTGTATTTTAAATATAATCTGTTCACAGCATTACGTGCCTGGCACACTCCTGTGCACTCGTGGAGGCTGATGATGGATCCACGCCACGTTACACAGCTCCACGCCACGTTACACAGCTCCACACACCCCGGTGCCCACAACATCCCCTTCCCAGACACGGGCAGTCAAACACTACCTGTGCCTTCAGCAGCTGTGACACATCCTTGGGACTGCACAATGTCCAAGCACCCTTCCAGAGACCACCAGGTACACAAAACCATGCCTGAGGCCAGCTGGGGTTGGAGAATGTCTAAAGGCAGATGGTTTAGATCATTTCCAGGATACTAACCAGTCTGCCTGTAAAGCCCCAGGAGGAGACAGGAGAATTAGGAGAAGAGGAGGAAGCTATGAGCTTTGAGAAAGCCAGCAGGTCTGTCATCTCCAGTCATTTCATTATTCCCATGCCTAAAATTTGTGGTGTTCAATCACACAGAGGTCACAAGACAAAAGGGGGCTGAGAAGCTTGGAAAATCAGAGGAAGTTTTGATTGCCTGGAACAGGACATCCCACAAAGGCATGCAACAAGTGTAATAGGTGCCCACAGACAGCATTAGTCAGGCTCTGCCATTACCTTCCCAAGGACCGTTCCTCAAAGCCACCACGACCTGCAGAGCCCACGGGGAGAAGTGGGAATGTCTCCTGCCTGTGACCTTCCCCGGAGCCCTCTCTGCGGTCAAAAGTATCCGCCACGAAGCCACTTGTGCCCAGGACAGCTTTTCGGAGGAAACCCATGGAAATAAGGAACCTGTGGAAAAGGCTGGCTTGCAGGAGCTGTAAGACAGAGCAGAGGTGGGTGGTGCTCAGCCAGCACCAGACACTTGCTCTTCAGCTGTGCTCTGGGGAAGGAAGAGAAATACCTGCAGCCTTAAGGAAATGCATGCACAGAGCCAAAGCGCATGCCCTGAAAGGCAGCCCCGTGGTTTTTAGGTGTTTTAATGCCCTGGTGAACAAGTCCTGATCTGCAGAAGCTCTGCTTCCCTGGCATCCTTGGCAGTTTGAACCAGCAGCTTCACACCGCTCATGAGTTATTGCAAGCAATGAAATGAGCTGCATGGAGCACGCTTTTAATTTTACCATGACTGCAAAGCACAGGGCACGAGCAGGCCTTGCAATGCAAGGTGGGTTTTGCTTTCTGCTGCTGGTTGGGGGTGCCCGTAAGTCAGAGCCGTGTCCGTGTTTTTTTTCTCCAGCTGCTCCATCAGTGTGGATCTCTGGGCTGTCAAACCGGATTACAGCTGCAGTGGCTTTATGCTTCCCGAGACTCTCTGTTCCCAGTGTCTGCCCCATTAGCCACATGCCCCCCTGCCAAAAATTATATTTGAGTATTTGATTAACTGGTAACAAGCCCAGACTCCCACAGGAACTCGTGCCAGCCAGATATCTCATAGCCTCAGGGATGCTCAACTTTTTCTTTAAAGAAAGAGAGGATGAGAAGACACATGAGTGAGCAGGGGCACTCTTCATACCAGTTCGCACTTCTGTTTGATTCCGTGTGGCACAGCAGAGCTTGAAAAAATCTGCTGACCCAGGGAAAGCTATACCAACACCTCAACGGTGCCAGGCCAGGGCTGCCTCCAGCTACTGCACGAAAGGGATGCCATGCTAAGCTTGTTGCTTGCACACCGCTGGGGTCAATTTGCCTGCTTCACACTGGTTTTGCATTTGGAAGGAAAACAGAGCCTGGCCATGGGATGAGTGGCAGAGCTGGGTGTTTTGGCAGGGGTTTGGGTGCACAGGAGTTGCTGGAGGCTTTGCTTTTCTGCGTGCTACAGGCTAATCACGACCTCTCCTGCTATATGTCTTTACTGCCAGAGAGCCCCCGCCATGCTTCACTGTCAGGCTCAGCTATTGCCATGCTGAATTTCCCTTGCTTTTAGGATTAGCATTCCCTATGCTCCGGCTCCATTACAAGGCTCAGCATGATTTCCGAGGCACTTTTACAAAGCCACTCAGGAGCTTTTTTGCAAGGATTTCTCCCCTCCTGCAACCAGCACCAGGCAGGATAAGGCCTCAGGGTGGTCAGGAGCAGCTACCACGACCTCCAACACAAAGGCAATAACACAAGTTTGGGGGCACCCCAAAGAATCATTAACCTATAGAGCAAGTTTCACACCTCACCGCAATGCAGCAGCCTAAATAATTATCAGTGAATAACCTGATGCTTTTGTCTTTGCAGATCATCCGTGAAGGGATTGGAGCTTTACAGGAGCTTGCATCGCAGCATCCATTTGGGAAAATAACGTTGTGGTCAGCTGCTGAGCTCTGATTTTTTTATTTATTTATATTTTAGATGCAACGTGGTCTACATGCCTTGGGGCATCAGTTCCCTTGTGCAGAGCTGGGATGAAAAGCTTTTGTTCGGAGCTGGTGCCTGAGGAGTGGTACCGGCGGCATCAGTGCTGCTGCCGCCACTTCCCCCCGGAAATCTGATGGGCGTTCACTTCAAAACCCAATAAAATTTTATTGTACGTGTGACTGAGCGTACCCTAATAAAAATTCCCTTCTGCCCAGCCCTCCCCGTGTCCACCACGTGCTGCTTCTTGCTGCTTTTTTTTCAACTTTTTTTTTTTTTGCAGTGTGCTGCTTTTGCTTTTTTTTTTTTTTTGCATTTTTTTCTTTTTGCTGCTTTTGTTTATTTTATTTTATTTTATTTTACATTTTGCTGGTTTTGCTTTTTTTTGCTGCTTTTTTTGCTGCTTTTACTGCTTTTTGCTGCAAAGCTGCAAAGAGAGGGAAGGAATCCCTTTCCTTGCACGCCCAAGCAAGCAGAAAAGCCCCGTGGCTGACCTGCAAGGCTCTGCTATGGGAGGGCACGAAAACCCCAGGACTTGCCCCAAAACCCCCAAACCCCTGGGGCTCGCCCCGTTCCCCCCCGTAGCCTCGCGTGGTTTACTCCGCTTCCCCCCCTTTACCCTCCAGTGGTTCGCTCCGTGCGGCCCCGCCCCCCTCACCGCGGGATTTTCCATCCGTCCGCGGCACGTAGCGCACGCGCCCGGCGCCGCCGCTGGCGCGAGGCGGTGCCAGCCAATGAGCGAGCGGTGCGGCGGCGCGGCGGCCAATAGGGAACGGGTGGGAGGCAAAAATGGCCAATAGGAGACGAGGGGAGGGAGGAGCGGTGGCACGGAGGGTATATAAGCGGGCGGCGGAGCAACGGTCCTTTCCCAGTCAGCGGCGGAACGGAACGGGTGCGGGGTGAGCGCGGCGGCGGCGCCTCACGGGACCCCTGCCCCCTTCAGGGGGTCCTCGGCTCCGCGGGGGCTCGGGTAGCGGGGCGGGGGCCTTGGGCAGGGTTTAACGTGGGTGTTTGTGTCGTTACGCAGCCGCTGGGCCGGGTTTGGGCGGCAGCGGGCGGTGTCTGTCAGCTTTGAGGGATAAATGTTGGTGTTAGGCCCTCACAGGCCCTCAGTGCTGGTTGCTGGGTGCCCCCGTGGGGTTAAATTGTGGTTATATTGAGGGAGAGTGGGCGGGGGGCAGCACCCCGCGGCTCAGTGCGCATCTCCGGGAGTAAAGCAGGAGAAAAATCGTTTTTTTTAAGGCGGCTGGCCTCGTGTGGGGCCGCAGGGGAGGCTGTGGGTGCCCCGCTGTGCCGTTACACGCTGCTGAGTCACCGGGAGCCTGGCAGGAAGCGGCGGAGTTGGTCATCCAAGCCCCGGGCGGAGGCGAGGCGGTGCGAGGCCTCCTCCATCTTGCTGGAGAAGGAGAGGAGAAAGTGGCGCAGCGCGCCCCGGGCTTGTTTCACGCACCTTGCTGCCCTTCCTTCGTGCTGCGTGAGGTAACCACCACGTGGAGCACCGAGGGGGAGAGCAGGAGGTGCCTCTGGTGGTCCCCACGTGCCTGGTTTTAAGGCGTGCATCTCCAGTGTTAGGAGCTGATGCAGTGAAGTCAAGGTCTAAGGCTATTTTTTTCAGAGCAGGGATGGTATGAGAATACCATCAGCAGTCCTACAGCATCTATGGAAATTGTGTGGCAGTTGGGTAATAAGACCTTTCAAGTAACCAGGGTAGTTCTTTCTGGCCAAACTACTGCTGGTTTTTATTCTCCATTCCAACCCTTTTAATACCATCTTAACTAAGAGTAATGAGGCTGCAAAATACCCCATTTGAGTTCAGCTTTTGCATTGCTAGTGCTGCATTTCCTGTGTGGAGCACAGCATCAGGTAGGAGTGGATTTCTTGGACCTGAGTTGATGGTGAAGGCAGTTCTCAGATTTGGGAGTGGTGCCTTGGGCTGTAGCAATAGCTAACAACGTGGGTGCCCTTGGGAAGGGCACGGAGCTGGTGTATGTGGCTCCTCACCCGAAAGGAGACACTGACCTTGCCAGCAGACTGTAGCACAAAAGGTTTGAGGCAGGACGTGCATAAAATACCCCTCTGGTATTTGCTTGTGTTTGGCTTGCTCCATCACAAAGTACAAAGGTCTGGGGCAGGCAGTGCTACTGATGAGCTCTTTTCAAGCTTGTGTGCAGTTAGCATTTCCACAGCCAGACCTGTGCAGGGGCAGCTCTTGCTTCAGAGCTGAGCTCTCTGCAGAGAGGGAGGCAGAACACTCCTCGCTCAGCCTGCGAGGAGCTAAACACCCTCAGGTTTAGGAATAACACAGTGGGAAAACTGTTCCTTGAACACAGAAGGGAGGGGGCTTGCAAAATGAACCAGATTAAGTGTGAGGAATTTCTGGAACAGCGTAGTGCAGTGAAATGCCTCCTCCTAAAGAAAAGGGAGGGACTCCTGGGGAGGTTGTTTGTCAAGGACACTTGGATAGTGTCAGACCTGGGCTATGGATGGAAGCTCCAGCAGTGTGTGCTGCTGGAGTGACACCTGTGTAAAGGCGAGGAAACATTACTGCATTGCACTAAGCCTTCCTAGTGAGCTGCCTCTGCTCTCAGAGTAGTGCAGCTCGTGTTTTATGGCAAATCTGTGGCTCTGAAAAGGAAAGGAAGGCGTAAGTGCTAGCCTAAAAAGCTGTGAAAGCCCTCTTCAGATAAATGCAGGCTGCTCATATTGGGCATTGCTTGGAGCAAGTGCAGAGATGTCTGTGTGGATGGGACTGATAACAGAGGAGTTGCAGGGATTTATTGCAGGCTTGCGTGTTCCCTGATTAAAGCAGCAGCAGCACGGAGGCCAGATTGAATTGGCTTGCTCTGCTTCTTGTGACAGTCATATCATCTGTCAGTGTGTGGGTCTTACAGTAAAGCAGACGATACCTAAAATACCTGAGCTGCCTTGCATGATCTGCTGCTGAGAGGCAGGGCAGCTGGAAAGGGACACTGAACCCAAAGGGGTGAACAAATGGCTGCCCATGCCTTTAACGCAGGGAGAGGACTTTGCTGCGCAGCAGGAATGAGGGTAGGAAGCTCTCTGCAAGCAGCAGGGTTTCTGAGAGCCTCTCATCGGAACTTCTCGGTAATGAGTGATTCGTGACTGTTCCCGTATGCAGGGTTTCCACCCACACGGGCTTGCCAGAAGCCAGCTTCCAGATGGTTCTTCTGAGGCTGAGCTCGCTTCTCTGCAGATGAACTAGTTTGGTGCTAGCCCGTGGCTCACAGGCATTTGTCTTGACTTGATTTTTAAAATATAGCTGAGCTTACATAAGGCATTCCTTACTGTGCTTTTATTAAGTAAAAAATATATAGGTGGGGGGGGAGGGAGGGCAGTATTCATAGGACTGTAGTGATTTTTTTCTTCTCTTTAAGAGGAAAGGCTATTCCTGTAGATGTTCTTCTCAAGAAAGGGCATAACTTACAGCCGGGGCTCTAACGAAGCAGTCTGTTGCTATTTCAAGATAGGTTACATTCGGCTCCGAACAGCTGCTGTGCATACTAAGAGCTGTTGCCCTCGAGTCTTTTATCGAAAAGAATTCTAACTAGCTGCAGAAATTTCCTGTATTGGGATTACTTGGCTGCTTTTATATGGTAAGCAGTGACATTCCTTTAAGACCCTGGAAACAAGGCTTCTGCTTTTTGATGGCTCTTCCTGCCCAGGTTGAAATTCCTGTCCTCCTAATGTGAGACTAATCAAGTATTAAAAGTTTTCGTATTTTAAATGATGTGAAGTTTCTGAGCTGTTCTCATGACTGCAGATGATGCTGCACAATATAAACTAATATTGCACTCTTTTTCAGGTGTTCAAGATGTCCATTCTCAAGATCCATGCCCGTGAAATCTTTGATTCCCGTGGGAATCCCACTGTTGAGGTAGACCTCTACACCAACAAGGGTGAGTCCTTAGCTCTAAATTATTTTGGTTTCTGTTTCAGATAGAACTGGAGAGGCAGTTTTACAATGGAATGATTTTTAAGAGTGCTGCTTTTTGCAGTCTGAACTGTAGAAGTATTAATCCAAACAGTGCAACCTGCCTTCTTCCCCTTGTACTGACCTCAAACTGGGATAGCACTGGCAAACTCAGGGTTAACAAGGCCTTGGTTCCTGTTCTTAAGCAGCTGCTAATGGACTTATTTTTTCTGTGATGAAGAAACCCTGTATGACTGCACTTGAGGAAGTTTAATTTCTCAAGCGGTTGCTTTGTGTAATGAAACAGTCTTCTGCCGCAGAGCTGAATCCTGGGTAAGGGTTTCTTCTCTGCATAGGTAATCAGGCATGACTGAACAACTTGTCTAATTGGGTTTTCCCATATAACATCTTATATTTCTAATTATTGTAGGACTTTCCTTTGTTTTTTGTTAGTTGTTCATCCCATATCTGATGGGATCTGACAAAGGCATTGTACAAACACATACCAGTGTGGTTTGGTGGAATGAGCATACACAATAGCTGTAATACACTAACTAAATAGCTGATCTTTCTGCCTCAAAAGATTAATGCAGTCACTTAATGAGATTGCCCCCACTAAGCTCTTTGCTGTGTGGGATAAGGGAAAGGCTGGAGATTCAAGTTGGCATCTTGAACTGCAGGCAGTGTACCAATTTGTTCTTCAAGTTCAGCACCCTTGACTCTTTTTTTCCTGTTTAAACAGGTCTGTTCAGAGCTGCTGTTCCCAGCGGTGCCTCAACTGGAATTTATGAAGCTCTGGAACTTCGTGACAATGACAAGACACGCTACATGGGGAAAGGTAAGCCTGAAATTTGGTGCTTGGCTTCTTACAGTGGCTGTGTTGCTGCAGATGGCTGTGCTAGTTAGATTGTATTAGAGGAGATGTACAGACTACAGTAGGCAATAAAGAAGTCCATAAGGTGTGGCAATTAAACAGAAGGGATGAAGGTGAACAGTGAACTGGTAGTGCCCTACCCATGTGTAAGCTGTGTGGTGGTGGTAGAAGAGGTGCAGCACGCTGCTGGATTTTCCAAGGGACACTGAGGAGAGGAACTGCCTCCAGCATTGCGTTGTACATGTCCTAAGAGCATCTGAACTACCTGTTCCAGAAGGCTTGGTGATGCTTCAGCTAGTCACAAGATCTCTGTAGCCCAGATTTGTCCAAGAACTGTTAAGTGCATCTGCTGTGGCACTGTACCTCCTCAGGTCACAGCATGTTAAGTCCTGAGCTTGTGAGGTTTATGCCAGCTGCTGACCACTGGTAACATGCCACTACACTAGTAGCAGTCACTGAAATGTTTTCATTTCAGGCTCTGTTGTAGCCAAAGGCACTTGATCTTTGTCTTTCATTGCAGATAGTCCTAATACGTAAGTTTGTGTTAGTGGCATACTGTCTTAATTATCTGTGGACTGATTCTAAGTCCTGAAAGGCAACTTGGCAGTAGTCCTGAAGACTGGCTTGGAAACAAGCATGCAAGAAAATGAATAGCCACATATAAGATGCCATTAACTAATAAACGCCCTAGTAGCAATTCTTAAAACTATTCTGGGAGCTTGGACAGTAGGTCCAAGAGCTTTTTAACTGGCTGCTGCAAAACCACTGGTGGTGCTTTCCAAGTATGTGCAATCAATTCACCTTTCAGCTGAGAGAAGCAATTTTGTCAGTACTCCAAACTTCTGTCAGACAGATGAAAAGAAGCTGAAATATTCTGTGTCTATTGAGAAAGTGGTCAGAGTGGATAGCTGCTGAACTGAACTTGCAGAGCCATGTCTGGGAAAATTCATGGTGGTTACTACTTCAATACAAAATAAACCTCAGATTACTCAATATCTCAAAGAACAGAAGATCTTAGGCTATCCACTTAGGGCACTTTCTCTTGAGAAGAGTAAAAGTGTACTTACCTCTGTGTGCTAAACATGTTTGTGCTTAGACCTGCAAAGTCTGATCCTGTAGACAGTTAACCAGACAGTAGCCTAAGCTTCTGCAACAGGCTGTTACAGCTGAAGGTTTTTATCACCCAGCAAATAACATGAGTCACAAAAAAAAATCACCAAATGGGGTGAGTTGCAGATAGCTGGAAGGTCTTCAGTAATTTAAATCTGCTGACTTAGACTATTTGAAAGGCAATTAATGTGGTTCAGGGTGCACTTAATTAGCATTCAGCAGGTTCTGAAGCCTAGGTCTTGGGAGATGTTTAAAAGCTCTGCAGGGATGACAGCATTCCTGAGGCTAATGGTGTAGCTGGCTAATGATGGCCTCTGATGATGGGGAAGAAGCAAGTTCTTAGTGCAGCTCCTGGTTAACCCAGTGGTGGGCCATACATTAAAAAGAAGGGTGCTGTGTTCACATGCTTTTCCCTATGAGAGGCACCATTCAGCTTGAATACATGCATCCAGGTACAGGGGTAGTGTGTAGGTTTTCTGCACTATACTGAGTGTAAAACATACCCTAAGGTGATGCTTTAGTAGTGTTACAGAGTGACAGCATAGTGAAATGCCGGAGCTGCTGCATGCTTAACTAGCAGGGAAACCTTTTTATTTCCCCCTACTCATCCATTCTGTGAGCAGATAGGAGTAGAATATCCTAAAACCTTTATTTATTCAGCCACTAAAGGTTTGGGTCCACAATTCTGCAGCATGAAACCAGGGTGGAAAGAACAAACACAGCCTGGCTGGCTGCTGCACAATTTTCTCTACCCTTTGAACCCTTTCGTTTCTGGTCTACAGCTCACAATCAGACACTTGCTAACCTGCAGGTCTGTTGCCCTACTTGTGTCCTTCTCTTTTCCTTGCATGACTGATTTTGTCGTTGGCTGTGAGCCTTCATCTCTTCCTTGATTCTCTTGTCCGTTTCGCTTCTGTCAGGTGTATCCAGAGCTGTTAAATATGTTAACGAGTTCCTGGCGACAGCACTGTGTACACAGGTAATGGATGTGCTTTCAGTGCAACCTTGTCACTTGGACAAGGTTCTCCAGTGCATGGTCTTGCAAACTAACATTGCAGCAGGCATTCCTAGATGATATTATTTCATGCAACTTCCATTCAGTTGGGACAGCGTCTGTAAGTGTTCAGATCTAGCAGTAAGCCCAGGTTGGATTGGGGTTTGAATAGCATGAGGTGGTACTTTTTAGATTTTGTTGTTACTGAGCTCATCTACTAATGCCTGCGTAACAAGTGTGGTTGACCAGTGTCCGATTTGCTTGTTCCTTCCAGGTGTCTCAAAAGCTGTTGAGCACGTCAATAAAACAATTGCACCCGCACTGATTAGCAAGGTAGGAGTGATCTGTCTTCTGCTAACATCAGCTAATGCCAGTCCAGTGCATCCTAGCTGATGGGTGTCTCTAGAGACAGTTAAAAGAACTGTGTTACGTGTGGGGGATGCTAGCCTGTGTACTGGAGTGCATGAGAACAAACTGACTTACAGTAATTGCTTCCCTTAATGACTGTGTATCTAACACTTAATCAAAACAGTCCCCAGCAGCCTAGTGTTGCTGTGTGCAACAACACTTAAGCACCTGGGAACATCAGTGGAGTGCAGCTAAGATGCAAGCTGCCTTACCCTTAAAAGGATAGCTGAATAGTGTGGGGGGGGCTGTTTTTTTTTCCAGGCTGATGAATCTGGGGGGAATTTAGGGGAATATTAGGTGAGTTGGTTTGATTGAGATTCCTCTGCCCTTTGTGGGCACTGAGCACTAGAAAGGATGGGGCAAGACAGTGATAATACCTAAAGTGATGGCACATTCTTAGCTGTGATTGCAAACATTGTGTGCTGAGTTAAAAATGGGTTTGTGATCTGAGCATGCTGGTTCACTTTAAGCTTGAAGTGAAGGAGCAGAGGGCGTAAATTGGAGCTTTCTTCAATGTCAGGCTGAGAGCAGTGTAACCCTCCCCCTAGTCATGGAGGTAAAGGACATGGCAGCCTTACAGCTCTGTCCGAATGTCTTCTGTCTGAAGAACAAAACAAGCTTTTGGTGTGCCCAACTTCTGTCAGCCTTGGGGAAGGGACCAGGAAATGCTACTGTTTGATAATGGCCTGAAGTAGTCAGCTCTGCTGCTGGGTAGTTGCACTGAAACAAATTCTTGGTGCCCGCCAGTGAAATAAAGATGCAGTGGGTAGGTGAGAGTTGTTAGAGCCATGTGGGGCATCAATGTTTTGTTTCTCTCTTTGCAGAATGTCAATGTAGTGGAGCAAGAGAAGATTGACAAACTGATGCTGGACATGGATGGATCAGAGAACAAATGTAAGTGGGCTCTGTGTTGTGGTAAGCATGAAGAGATAGAGGTTGTTTTTGCAGAAGTCTTGTTTACCTTATCAGAAACACTGTGTACTGCAAACAGTGTGCAGTGCACGGCTTAGGCTGTGCACTTACATAACTGAGACCATAATAGTGCTGGTACTGCTGAATCTCTTCAGGAAAATTCAGCATTTCTGTAAACAACTTCTTCCTATTTCAGCTAAATTTGGTGCCAATGCCATCTTGGGTGTATCTCTGGCTGTATGCAAAGCTGGTGCTGCTGAGAAGGGTGTCCCCTTGTACCGTCACATTGCTGACCTTGCTGGAAACCCAGAAGTCATCCTGCCTGTTCCCGTAAGTCTCCTGATATGGCTAGCTAAAGGCTTGATCTGACCAGGTGCTTCCCAATGTCTCCTGGTTTTGGATCAAGCTGTCTTGATAGTGGAGTGTCTCTTGCTGTTGTCCACCTATGATGAAACACTCAAACTTCTCTTTCTGGTTACTCCAAGGCTTTCAACGTGATCAACGGTGGCTCCCATGCTGGCAATAAGCTGGCTATGCAGGAGTTCATGATCCTCCCCGTGGGTGCTGACAGTTTCAAGGAGGCAATGCGCATTGGTGCAGAGGTCTATCACAATCTAAAGAATGTCATCAAGGAGAAGTATGGGAAGGATGCAACCAACGTGGGTGATGAGGGTGGCTTTGCCCCCAACATCCTTGAGAACAAAGAAGGTAAAATAAGCTTAGTGGGGTGGGAGGTATATCTGATCACCTGTTCATTTGCTCTGCTTCTGTCCTGGCAAGCTTTCTAAGATCCTATTGTGATGCAGTGCAGTGTAGGACCACAGAGCTACTCTCCTGGAAATGAGTTCATGCAGCTTGACAGGATAGCTTTCACTTCAGTGCCTCATCAGTACTTTGCTTCCGTACCACTCTGAGGGAATTTTACCACCTTCCAGCTAAAGGGGTGGTCTGGACACGTCTGTACGCATCATGGGCTTCCTAGAAGTCAGCGGTCAAAGTTCAGTGGACTTATTTTTCTGCTGACAAAGGAGAAAAACAGTTTGAACTGTGCCTGCTGATGTGTGGTAGTACATGTGGGCCAACTTGGGACATGGAGGCATTTGCTGCCTCCACGTCCCAACAGTTCTGTTAGTGGCACAGTCTGTCTTGTGGAAAGTGAAATGCTGGTTCCTACAAAAATGATCTGTACCCAGAAGGGCTGTTTTCTGGCCTTTTTGTGCAGAAATGGAGCTGTAATAAGTCAATACAGTGCAAAACTCAAGTTGCTTGCATCCGTAAAAGCAGCTAGTTACAGTATTGTTGAAGTTGGCCTATGAACTGTAGTTGCCTTTTCTGATACTGAGGCCAATATCATTTTCTGATAATGAGCCAGCAGTGGAAATACACATGTTCCCTGCATCCCACGGTTAAATGCAGATTTTGGTAGGTCTGTACCCTAGACATCAACGAAGATGACCTTGGATGACTATTGCAGTCCCAGGAATCTGTGTTGCTGGTAGCAGCTGCTCTTGCAGTTTGTACAGCATGAGCATCTTTAAAAAAAAAACAGTTGATGTAAGCTTCCTACTGTAAATAGCCTGGCTGACCTGGCTGGTTGGCTTGCAGTCAAGGATGCTCGAGGGAGTCTTCCTGGCTGTGAGCATACTGAGTTGCCTTGCTCGGACTCTGCCAAACAGGGTGGTGTAGTGGGTAATATCCCAAGACTCCTGAGTAGTTAAATTCCCTCTTTAAATAAATGTGCAAGAGAAAACAGGTGGATACAAAGAGAGGGTGTCCTGTGCAGTAGCAGGTTGTATCTCATTGCATGTCAGCATTTGGGTGCTCACTTCTGTCATGGCCAGCACCTGATCTGGAGCTGAAAGGGATTCAGGTGTGGTCACTTTCCTGCCCATGTTCATAAAGCATCAAGAAGTTGTAGTATCACCTTGTCTTAAGCTTGCTGGCAGACTGTAGTCATGTCTGAAGAGATGAGAAATGCCATAGTGTCTCAGGGGATTACAATCTAAAAGCAGTATTGAAGTAGTGGCCTGTTCCAATTAGCGCAGAAGCTGGAGAGTTAATGTTTTGTGTGGCCTTAGGGCTTTCTATAGAGGGTAACGGAGATTCCTGGCCAAGTGAATATACTGTTGTTGGCAAGGGAATAGCTTTGTGTTGAGGTGTTCAGAACTCACCAGTGCCTAACTGTTCCAGCCCTGGAGCTGCTGAAGACTGCCATCGGTAAGGCTGGCTACTCTGACAAGGTTGTCATTGGCATGGATGTGGCTGCCTCAGAGTTCTACCGCGATGGAAAGTATGACCTGGACTTCAAATCCCCTGATGATCCCAGCAGATACATTTCTCCTGACCAGCTGGCTGACCTGTACAAGGGCTTTGTGAAGAACTACCCAGGTAAGTCATGCAGCCTCCCTTGTCTGCAGAACTCACGCAGAACAAACTAGCTTTCTAGGAGCTGCAGCAATGTTCTTGGGGGTGGATAATGCTCGTTTGAAAGCAGGGTTAGAAATGTGCTGCAGGCCTGACCTTCCATGGTGATGATTTGTTAAATCTCCTTGTCCTCCTCCAGTGGTGTCCATCGAGGACCCATTTGACCAGGATGACTGGGCTGCCTGGAAGAAGTTTACTGGCAGCGTTGGCATCCAAGTGGTTGGTGACGATCTGACTGTGACCAACCCGAAGCGTATTGCCAAGGCTGTGGAGGAGAAATCCTGCAACTGCCTCCTCCTCAAGGTCAACCAGATTGGATCTGTGACAGAGTCCCTACAAGCGTAAGTTGTTCTCCCTTCTTAGCCATGTCACGGCAGGAGATCCTCCAGTGCACGAGAGGGGGACTGTATAAATCGAGGGGGATGAACATAGAGAACAGTGCAGTAGAAATCTGTTGGTTGGACATTTGTGAGGGGGCTAGAAGCTAACTCATAGAGGTTATTGGCAAGCAAACCTGTACCTACATGGCCTTAAAGTTATATAGGTGTATCGACCACTGCCTAAGCATGCGTAAAAGCAGCTTTTTATCACTGTTTTCACGTGATCCTAGCGCTGACATACCAAAGGGCAGTTCTGTCTAGCCAGAGCAGAGAATACCTGGCACTTGGCAGCATCGTTAGAGCGAAGGTTGCTATGCAAATAGGGCGGTGTGACGCTTTGCCTGTCTCTCTTCCAGCTGCAAGCTTGCCCAGTCCAACGGCTGGGGCGTGATGGTGAGTCACCGCTCCGGAGAAACAGAAGATACCTTCATTGCTGACCTTGTGGTCGGGCTCTGCACTGGTCAGGTTGGTATCTGTACCTGCTGTAGTTTGCTTCCTTGTTCGATTAGACAATATGGTGATGAAGCCATGGTGCATAGCAGGTGGGGTCTGCTGTGACTTAAGGCGTGAAGACTTCCTGCTCCTATGTACAGGAAGCTGATTGCTGATCTGCCTAATGGGAGAGTGACATGGGAGCACGTTATCTTGTGTAAACTCACCTTTAGCCAACAATTAAAAATCTGAAAGAGACCTGGGTGTGTCAGGATTTGATACGGAAGCTGTTCCTATGTGAACATTCCTTATTGCTCCTGAGCACTATCATGTTTGAGTGTATGGGTATTCAAAGCCTCATGCTGAAATGAAGCTTGTAATTGTGCTTATTACTCTGAATAAAGTAGTTTTATAATTGCATTTGTGGCCTTACTTTTGCTCTAGTTCCTGACCAACATTCTGATTTCCCTTCCAGATCAAAACTGGTGCCCCCTGCCGATCTGAGCGCCTAGCCAAGTACAACCAGCTGCTGAGGTAAGATTCAGAATGGGAAAAGGGATAATGGCTAAGCCTGATAAAAAATGGATGCTCCACTGATGCATTCTGAGCACAGCTTGCTCTTCTGCATCTCCAGAACTGTGTAGCTTAAAGACAAACTGATGCTTTTGGGCTGGTGCCCTGCTTGCAGAGCTGGCAGTGTGATGTATGATGAGTTGAATGGGTTGTGGTCATAATGGAGACAGAAAAGGGGAGCCTCACACAGTGTTTAGTGACGTTATCTCTGTGAAGTTGTACTTCTGACTGCATGATGCAGTTGCCTTGGGCAAGCATTTCCAATGTTTGAGCAGTTAGGTAAGATGAGGGTTACTGACCAGGGCAGCTAAAGGTGTGATTGCTCAAGCTGCTTGGGGGAGCTGACTGGTGACCCTGCTGGTACCCTCAGTGCCTCTTAGATCAGGTGGCTTAGTGTAAGGTCAATGGCTGTGCTAATGCAGTTCTGCTAACTCACTATTTTCTTTCCTTGTCTTCAGGATTGAAGAGGAGCTTGGCAGCAAGGCCCGCTTTGCTGGAAGAAACTTCAGGAACCCCCGTATCAACTAAGCTGCGTGGATCAGACACCCCCGTTCTGGTTTATAGCACTAGTCACCTACTTAGATCACAATTACCTGTATTAGAAAGACGAGGGCAGCTGAAGGAAAAAGACCAGTTTGCAGGTCCTCTCCCTCCCTAGATGACTCCTTCACCTAGTGTTTCCACCAGCTCTGATCTGTTACTTGTAATGATCTGCTTTTGTAGAACAATCCCAGTGAGGTTTTGTGTTAAACATGCTCCGGAACCGTGACCCGTTGACACTGGGCATAAGCAATTCCCTTCTCTGCCTGTCTGGTCTTTGATGTTTGGAGCTGTTTGACTTGCAGGACAGCAAGAGGTACCTACAAACAGATAGTAGTGTTTTTACATGTGATAAATAAAAAGCATCAAACAACCCAACGAAGTGTGTCTTTGAGTGGTTTGGGGGAGGGTGAAGAAGAGGGATACCTGTCTGCATAAGTGTGTCCTGTTTGAAGCCGCAGAGCGGGAGTTGGACTACTTGTCACTGTGGTTTGGGGGTGGACTTAAATTGCTTTGTGACAAATACACGAATAATTAGCTGTAAGTATGTGCCTGCAATCAATAAGTGGCCTTCAAGAATGTTTTTTGTTGTGTGAAAGTGGGATGAGACACAGGTTTTGAACTATGACATCAACTATGATCCTTGAGGGAAAGAGAAAAGCTCAGGGCCTCCTGAATTTAGCAAAGGTAAGCTGCGTCTGGGCAAGTGCTGCAATTAACATTTATCATAGACTGCAGATGTCTGCTTCATCTCTTTATAGCTTTACTAAGGGGGCAAAAAATCAGTGATAGCCTTGGTGCATAGCAAGAAGCTGACAGGTAACCATCTCAAAAGTAATTTGCAGTCTCCATCTTGATCTGCTGCTGCTACAAGGTGTACTTCAACAGCATGGGAGCTGTGGGACAGTACTGTTCCCAAACCCTTGTGCCTGGAAGAGGAAACTCGGGGGAAGCCCCTGAAATCTGTTGTAGAAGTGATTCTAGGAGGTTGTGATTGATTTCATAGAGGTTTCCATGTAACTGTGCAGGGAGCCCTGGTACGAGTGGGATGCCATATTGAATTAAAAACAAAACCTTAATTAAAAACTGCTGTATTTGTTTTATCATCACTAATAGCACTCTAATACAAGGTGTAATTGAAAGTTGCTCTGATAGCTGCGCTTAATTTTTGCCCTATTAGTAACCAGGTACTGTATTTCACAGAGGGGGAAGAAGAGACTTCAGGGGCTTTCCAGCTGTGTGAGAACAGATGGCCATAAACAAAAGGCATATGAGCAAATATTTGTTTTTGCGAAAGCCTTTATTCTGTTCAGGTTGCAGCTCTGCTAGGAAGGGAAGGCAGTAAGTGCAAAGAGGCTCATTCCTGGTCACTGCTGATGCTCTTGAAGGTGAGGAAAGAAGAATCCCTTGGGCTGGGGACCAGCAGGAGCATGTTTGGGGCTTCTGTTCCCAGCACTGTGGGGTCGCTGTCACAGCAGCATCATCTAAAGGGAAGCAGAAGTGTGACTTTTAAATGCTTGCCAAGCAGAGAAAAATGAATTATTGCACAACTGAGGGAGGGGTTGTTTAAGCCGATTCCTACTGCTTGCTTTTTTTTTCCCCCCATAATGGCTGCTTTGTTAGAAAAAGATGAATTCCTGATTCACTTCAGTGGCTGTTCTGCTAGTCTTTCAATTCCAGGAGATTAAAACACCCATGGCTGGGAAGCTGTGGTGTGAGGAGCGCAGCAGTGCCCCACTGTGGCTGTTGCTTGTGTTGCACTGGTTCCTTGCGTTGCAAATCGATTTTGTACGTGCTACAGTTTTAAATCAGTAAGCAGGAAATTAAAGCCAGTGATGCTGCAAGGTGCTTGCTGATCACATTAAAAATCTGATTTTTAAGAAAATCTTTAGTTTTAGACTTAAAAAAAAAAAAAACCAAAAAAAAAAACAACACAAACTTCAGAAGTATTAGAAAAAAATAAAGATATTTAAAAATACAATGCTATAACAAAGTAGTGTGAGGGCCATGTCACATCCCTAAAACATCCCTAAATAAATGTGTACATCGGAGGCTGAGGTGGGATAGTGTCCTGGGAGGTGTTGGAGCTGCCTCATGCGAGCAGGAGCTGTGAAAAGCTTCAGCACACAGCTAACGGGGATGCCTGGCTTCTGTGGTCTCCATTGATCGATGTATTTGAACTAGGAAGGCTCAGCTGCTCTTGGCATTTCTAAAATACCTCATCTCATAAAAAGAGTGGGGAAAAGTGCATCACCCAGACTGCCAAACACCCCTCACAGGGCCAGGGAGTTTTTGGCATCTGTCCTCTAAGTGGAACTATGGAGGGAGGAAAATAACGGGTCGGGTGTGCTGCAGTGTGTTTCCTGATTCAAGCAGCCCCTGTTCAAAAGGCAAACGCCAATCTCAGGGACAGTGGCCCACAGCCATCTTTATACAGGGGCATTCAGTGGAGTTATGTGGAATTCCCATGCCCCAGGCTGTTTTTATTTGGAGCCAGGGCCGTGTTTTGCAGCATCCAAAGGACCAGCACCCATCAGGATGAGGTGAATTCAGCCCCCAGCCGTGGCTTCGGCTCCCTGGCCCCGCAGCCAGCTCGGCAGATGGGGTCTGAAAGCAAATGCAGGCACAGCTGGCTGCTGGAACAAACCTCCCTGCAAAGACAATAAGTGGTGCAATGAAAACATCCCTGCTTTGTTGGGCAGCTGGCAACTGCTTCTCCTTAGGAGATTTATCTCCTCTGTCAAGCCCTTCTTAAGAAGAGCTTTGCTATAAATACCAAATTTACCAGCCCCAGCTCAGCCCCTGGTAAATGCTTCCTCTTGCACAAATTTGTCCTTTCATGAGGCATTGGCCTAAGCTGGTTGCACTCCGTGCAGATTTGAAACCTGGTGCACTTTTCACACATAGCTGATCTCTGAATTAGACCTGTTAAATGAATAAACCAGCTAATTACACACAAATCCTATCAAGGGATTTTTCTTCTTCTGTCAAAGAGGCAGGCCTGTAATGTATGCAAAATGGTTTGGAAAGCTTTTTTAGCAGAACTGTGTCGGGAAGCAAGAGCCACGCTTGGTTTTTGCCTGGTGCTTCAGAAAGTAAAGGCTGAATTCTCAGCCTGCCTTCCCTGGGTGGGTCAGTCTGCGTTCACACCTGGGGATTTCCTTTTAGTAAGCAGCAGAAGGGCAGGAAGGAGCTGGAAAGCAGCTCACCGGCTGCTCTAAGGTGACAAAGCCCTGCCTGGCTGTGACATGGGGACATGCACCAGCAGGGGCTGGCTCCTGGGCTGGTGTCCTGGTGTGCGGTGACAAATCAGGGGGGAAAAGAAAGGGAATTCACCAAGCTGGAGTCCTCTGTTCAGGTGAATAGGTTGGTCCCAGCTCTGACAAAAAGCCTTCTGCTGGTTAACTGTGCTGTTAGCAAAGCCCAGGTAATAATAATTCATTATCATTCACACCTTGTTGTCTGTGTGTGATGGAGAGCTGCTGCGGGTATGGTTACAGGCACGGCGTGTCTTACAAAAATTGCACGTAAAATGGCAAGGGTAGAAGAAAATCACTCGGGTTGTGAAGCCAGGAGCTGTTCAGTCAGATGCTGTCGAGTTGTACGTGCCTGCCTGCACCAGTGACACTGTCCCACGGTGTCAGGGGCTGTGCTCGCCCCGTCCCATCAAACCAGAGCTTTGTAAAGCTTTCAAGTGGAATCACAGAGAGTATTTGGGCCAGATCAGCGAGGTGCTGCCAGCTGCAGACAATTCAGGCTCCACCTAATGAGGTTGCAGCATTGAAAGGAGTTCCTCGCAAAGGAAGAAAAGAGACTGGAATAGGTAAGTGCTGAAGCGCGGGGCCCTGGTTTGTAGATAAGAATGTAAAGTGCGTTAGAGGAACGGCAACGATCAGTGATTTGGTGTGTGTGTTTGGAGTGAGGGGAATAAACGAACAGGGAACGCGATTTGATTGCAGAAAATCAAAACCTAAACCCGCGGTGCTGGAGAGGCGGAGAGCTGTGTCTGCTCCTTAATCAGGGCTCGAGTCCTGCTGCACAGCTCCTCACCTCTCCGTGCTGTCCCCACGGAGCTGCTGCTCGAAAGGCTCTGCTTTATACCGGAGTGCAAATGTAGCACAGCCAGTGTCTTTATTGCTGTAATAATTTGCAGGGCTGGCACTCTTTGGAGTAGAAGGAGGTGTCGGCTTAGCAAACATGGATTGGGAGGCTATTCTGAGAATAGCAGGCAGCCTTAAAAGCAGAGCTGAAGCGAGAAGCAGGCAGAGGAGATGACTGATGAGCGGAGAGGAGAGGCAGGTGGCACTTCGGGGAGCTATTCAGGTAACAGGATACATAATGGAGTGATGCAAAGGACTGGAGAGGGAGAGCTCTCCCATTACCCGCTGGCTCTGTTTCCAGGTTCCTGGAGGTAGCTGCTTGGCCCTGTAGCCCAGCCTGCTCTCAGGGTTCATTTCCCACCAATATCTTGACTTCTGGCTCCTGTACTGGCTCTATCTCAAAGAGCTCGTTTGGGCAGGAGGGAACGGAGCCATCCTGCTCTAATTGATGAGAGGCCAAATGCGTTAAGGGTTGGCTTTCTCCCTCGACATTAGCCCCTCTAGAGAGCCAGCACAACACTCAGAAATAGAAGCTGTTAGAGCCAGGCATGATTTCTGCTCCTCTGGTTACTGATTTTCCAGTTTTGTGGTGTCAGAGCAGGGCCCTGCCTGCCAGCGGCAGCACCAGCATCAGGCCCAGCAGCGCTGTAACCTTCCTGCTCCTGCTCAGCATCGAAATTCATCCAGAAATCACAGCTCTGCTTCTGGTGCAGCTGCTGCTGGGTGCTGACTGCCTGATCCTCTGCCCGGTGGGGACAGCAGGGACCTGGCGTTACACACGTCCATGGCACGTAAAATCACAGGATATGGAAGGGACCCACAAGGCTCATCGAGTCCAACTCCAAAGGACCAGCCAAAAAATCAGACCACGTGTCTGAGAGCGTTGTGCAAAGGCTTCTTGAACTCTGGTGGGCTCGGTGCTGTGCCCACTGCCCTGGGGAGCCTGTTTTGGTGCCCAACCACCCCCTGGGTGAGGAACCTTTCCCTAACACCCAGCCTGACCCTCCCCTGTCGCAGCTTCAAGCATTTCCTGGGGGCCCAAGGACACGATGCTGGCCGGGGTGATGCTGCAGATTGCTCAGTGCCCCTGCTTCACCCCAGTCACTTTTACTCCCCAATTTTTGTGTCATTCCAAAATGTCAGAGAGATTTTCCTCCCAGACAATTGATTTTTAAAAGAAACAAAACTGCAATTGAGCAGCGCATCGATCTCGCTCCCCGCAGGAGCTGCTTGGCTCAGTGCAGTGCTGAGACTCGCTGTGATTTTACCACCTCTAGCATGGGTGAATGTTTTTTGCTTTTTTTTTTTTTTTTTTTTTTTTTCCCCTCCTGCTTGCACCTGGCGGGCCCTCACACAATGCTGTCCCTGTCTCGTCCTGCACGTCCAGCTGCAGCCCCAGCATCCCGGGGGAGCTTGTGGCAAGCGCTGCCTGCATTGTGCCCTCCGGCGTCCCTGTTAAAGGACCTCAGCCAGCCCTGCCACGTCTTTCTGGGCCACATGCAGGAGCTCGCAGCCACAGAAATGTGTCAGCAGCCACAGAGACGCAAGTCAGCATCCTCGCCAGCCGATGGCTGCAGGAGAAGCCCTGCCACAGCATGAAGGAGCAGCAGGAGCAGGTGATGGGGGCACAGCGGCCACTTTTTCCCCCCCAGGAGGGTGTTCGGCTCACCCTGCACACCGCCAGGCTTCCCCAGGGCGGGTGGTGGATGCGGGGAGAGGATCCCAGCGGGCAGCCGGCCAGCCCTGCCTGCCCTGCAGCAGCAGCTCGGGCTGCAGCCTCGTGCTCCCTTTCACAGCGGGGTCTGAAGAACTGTGCCAGGCACTGGCTCGGTCCCACTGCGCCCTTCGAAGCGTTCGTCACTGTTCTCTTTGTGTCTCTGGGCAGAATGATTTGCTTGTGGACGCGAGCTGGGGGTGGCTGTGAGAACAGAACGCAAGGAGCCTTCCTGCCCTCTAATACACTGCACAGGTTCAGCTCTGTCTAGAAACGTGTTTAATCATCCGGGTTGGCATTTATAGGCTGAAGGTCTGCGGGAGAAAACGAGGCACAGCTCGTTACATCCCAGCCATCCAAAGAGGCTGAAGGAGTCCTGTGCTGGGGATGCAGCCTGCCCGCTGACAGCACCCAGGGGAGCACCGGGCTGGTGCCTTTCACAAGCAGACGAGGGCTCTGTGCGGTGTCTCTGCCCCACAAGGGCTGTGTCACCCTCATATCACCCCGTGTCACCCCGTGCTGCCCAGAGAGGGGTTTTTGGGGAGCAAGGGCTCCTTCCCTGCCTGTTGCTGCCCTCCAGGCAGCTCAGCTCCTGCTGGCAGTGGCGGATGGCAGAGCTCCTCTCTGCCCACCTGGAACTGGTTACGAACTTGGCAAAAACGCTTTGAGCTCAAAACATTATTTCCGCGCTGGTGTGTTTTGTTTCATCCTTTTGAGAACAAAACGCTTGCCTTAGCTTTGTTTGTTTTGAAGAGATGTTGCTTTTGAAAACTCCTTAAGAAAGCTTTCAAAACAAACTAACAAGGAAACCAAACACTTCCTGCCAGACAAAATGTTTTCTTTGCTGATGTTCCACATTGCTGAATGTCTCGGTTTCAGGGTGACCCAGCACAAGATGTGCACGGGCAGGGAGGCAGGAATGGGGATTTTGTGTGTGTAGCCTGACACCCTCAGCCCACAAAACCCACTCACACCCCTGTTGTTGGGTCTCTTTTCCATAGTGTGTGTTTTGTGATGGGTTTTAAGCCCACAGGTCATCCAAACCCACCAGCTGACTCCTGCCTGCGGTGTGCCCATGAACAGCATCGTGCACCAAGGTCCTGCAGCAGCTAAATTACTCAAAGCAAAGGGCACGGAGAACTCCCTACAACCAGGTGCCGACGTGCCTCAGCTGCTGGCTGTGGGCATCATCCGTGCCTCATGGTATGTGCTTGTCCCATCTCCCTGAAATTCTGCAGAAGGGTCTTGAATAATATATATTGCATTAAGCAGGTGCTGAGAAATGAGGACTGACGCTGCTTATTCAGCTAGCTATGCGGATATTAAACCAAAATGCGGGTTGAGAGATTTGTGTTGCCTTTTTCTTCCTTCTCACTGTGACCAGAGTCCTGGCGGTGGCTGGAGGACATGCAAATACAGCCCTGCCTTGTTCCTGCACAACGTACAGGGGATTTTTGCATCAGAAGCCTGGTGCACATGGGGCAAGGTTGAAATTACTGTGAGTTTTGTGCAAATCCAAACAGATACCCCAGAAAAAAAAAAAAAAAAGGCAGTGTATGCCAAAGCTCTCAGGCCAGTGCTTTGGTGGGTAGGTGACAAATCCTGCTCACTGAGCAGAGCCTCTTGTGGAGGCAGGTTCCAGGCTGTGCTCCTGCCTCCACGCTATTTTAGCTTTTATTTGTCTCATGGAAGCGGCTCTGCAAACACCAGCTGGGGAAGAGAAGCTCCGACGCTGCAAAGCCTGGTCCCTTTTGCTGCAGTTCCTCAGATAAGTCCTTGCCTGGGGGTTTGTGCTCCGTAGTCAGGTTCTGCTCCTGTCTGCTGCAATGAGCACTGATTGAAGGATGCACATTGTGGCTTCAATTCAGGCTATAAAGCCACTGGCAGTAAAAACAGCTGAATTTGGGGCTGGAAAGTGCACCCAGAGCAGGTGGAGGGAGATACCTACAGCCTGAACCCATCTCCAGCCTGAGCAGGAGAGGTGTGTGTCCATAGCGAGGCGGCTTTACTAATTACCAAAACCTGGCAGCCTCTTGTCTGGGGCCACAGGGTAAAGGTGAGTGTTGAGGGCAGGGCTGAGGTCCCATGTGGGTGCTGTTCCTCGCTGGGATTTTGGGTTTATCACCTCTCCATCGCTCACCTGTCCCGGGTGGGCGCAGCGAGCCGGGCAGGGCAAGATTCCTTCCTCCATTTTGTGCTGCGCTTTGAAGACATCGAGAGCTGAAGGGGGGAAAAAGGGGGTGGAAGCAGGAATGGCACTTGAAATGGAAATTTTCCCGTTTCTGTCAGTTTTTTTTTTCTCTGCCTTTAAAAAAGCACATTGAAACGTGCATCAAAGGTAACATCCCCGCAACGCCGGGGAAGGAGCAGCCACAACGGGAGGCGAGAGCCGGAGCCTCCTCCTGGAGGAGCGCGTCTGCAGAGGGAAGGGCGAAAATGCAAATCTGAAATCAATCCATCTCCCTCTGCCTCGCACGCTTTGGCCATTTATTTATAACAGTTTGAAGTGAAGTCAGTGGCTGAGGACAAGAAGAGAAGCTTATAAATCCATTTACTACTTTCTGCACTGAAGGAGAAGCTGCGAATTTATAGGGGAAATGCGGGGAGGGCACAGATGAGGTGTTCCACATCCGTGGTAGAGGATGGCTCAAAAACATCAGAGCAAAGCTTTGAACAAACAGAAAGCCTCGGGATGCGGAGGCATCGAGCAGCTTTGTGGGCCTTTCCTCCCTCCCTTCCCTGGCTCTGAGGGTTTTTAGGGGCACAGAGGTGTCTGCACCACGGTTCCCCGGGGTTCCCCCTTTGCATGTGGTCCTTTTGTGCCGTCCTTGTGCCAAACAGGCACTGGTGGAAAGAAGAGGGTGAGTATGCCTCTGTCCTTCCTGCCCAGGGCTGGAGAAGTGGATCTAAACATGCCCAGCCTGATTTGAGGATTTTTTGTGGATGCTATTTAGGATCCTTTTTGCAGCATTCTGCTTCAAAGGACTGCTTCCAGGGCGGGATGCTATTTGAAAGCTTTTTGTCGTGAAGAGTAAGTTTGTTATATTTCCTTTATTTACCAGGTTTTGCAAAAGCAGTAAATCACGGAACAGATTGCCCTGTAACTGTCCCCAGGTGTAAGGAGGACACAGCAACAAGCCCCGAGGGGCGATGCGATTAATCCTGCTCGGGAGGAAAGGCTGCCATTAGTCATCCGCAGCTCCGGCACCAGTGACTTTCAAGGTGTACAAATCTCTCGTTAGATACATCCCATGTTCTGCAGATGGCCATTTTGTCTTCTCGCTGCGTGCACTGGAACATGCCCAAGTATACAAAAATGAGAGGAGAGATTGTTAGGGCAGATTTTTTTTTTTTGTTCATTTTCAATGGGATTTTTTCCCCTTTGCATGGCGCACATCCTGGGCTTTGATAAATGAGTCTCACCAGACACTGTGGTAAGCCAACCTCTGCTAATATTCATTATGCAGAACCCACCAGGAAATGGTCTGAGTCAGGGAAATGGAAAAGCTTTAACAGATAAAAAGAAATATATATATATATATTTTGTTCCCCGAGGAAACTAATTTATAACACTTAACATTTCTGGGATGTTTCAGAATATTTAAAACCAGGCGTTTCAGAGTCGTGTGTGCTATCGATGCTTCCAAAACTTCACAGCAAAGACACGGCGACTGAGCCACGTGCAGAGATACAGACAGGAGGCTTTTTGTCGGTCATAGAAAAGGCGTGCAGGGAGCTTAGGAGCCTGGTGTTAAAGAATTAGAAAGAAGCCACCAAGGTGGGCGCAGGCTGGGAATGTGCTGCGTGCCACCGAGGCTGTGATCTGTAGGGGGAAGGATTTACCCCCATGATAATTGACCGGCAGCTTCTTCCTCTCCCAGTGCCCCTGAAGGCACCAAGAGCATCCTCCCCGTGGTCCCCAGCAGCGTGTGGCCACTTGCTTCTCCAGCCCTTCCGAACACATCCTCTGGCTCGGGCATCTGTGCAGGTGGAAACCCGTAGGAAACAGACCTGGGTTGGCCAGCAAGGAGCTGTGCAGAGCGCCGGCATCAAAGGCACGCGAGGAGAGCTCAGTGGGAGCACGGCGTTGGAGTGGTTTGTTTTCATCTCTTTATTTTTCCAGCAGGCAAATATTTTGGAAACACTTTGTCAGTTGTTACAGTAGTGAGTGCTTCAACAAAGGCCGAGCAGGACACAGACCCCGATTCAGCAGTTCATCCATATTCAGCGGGTTTTTTTTCCTGAATCGGAGCTATAGTTCCTGCCCCACAGAGCTTGTACCCAGGGGACTGAAGATAGCTGGCACAGGCTGTGCACGTGTTGCTCCCTACCACAAACACTGACAGTCACAACCCATTTCTACAAAGTTTTATCAGATTAATGAATAAAGTGATTCTTTTTAACAGATGTTGTTGAGCCGCTGGAAATTTATATGTGCTTGAATGTGTGGGAATGTGCTCGGATTGATTTAAATCTCATTTACATTGCTTCTGCTTTCACTGCAACCCATGCAGGAGGTTTTAAGTAGAGGTGACTGCTTGGAAGGGGCTCCCACCCATCCACCCTTCGAGCACTACGAGGCGTCCTAAAAGTTCTCTGCTAATATAAATGAAAATGGGATCCGAAATTCCTGAGATTTCTACAGTAAACAAAACAAAACAGAAAAAAGCCCCAAAGCAAATAGTTTTCATTTAAAGGGCAGGTTTTCAGATATTACAAAAGGGAAAGAAAGAATCTAATCCTGTTTTGCGAGTGGAGTTAGGTCATCTGTGAAAGCCTCTCAGAATATTATCTTCCAAGCTAATCGCTGTATTGACATTTGCCTGTTTCATTAGAGCTGGGTTTTTACTGCATTGCTGAGGTTAGAACCTGACTCATCTGTCATGGTCAAGGACTGGTTTGTAATTTCATGACTGTGGAATAAAAAAAAATCTCTTCCTCTCTCGCTTGTTTTAACTGGCTGGGTTGAAAGGGTGGTGACAGATTTCTCAGGATTGGTATTTTTTGACTTGATTGTTCCTAGTCAGAGTGTTTTTTTTGTTTGTTTGTTTTGTTTTGTTTTGTTTTCTCATAGATTTTTGTTTCATTCAGTTGGCAAAGTAATAGTTATTAAAAAAAAAAAAAAAAAGAGGCATGTTAGAACACACATGTAAGGAGATACTTTTAAAAAGTTCAATATACTGCATATAACAGATGTAAGGGCTAACAAAGTGAGAACGAAAGAAATGTTATCTAAAACTGCAAAGAAAAAACAATCCAGGCCAGAGCTAAGTCAATTATCCATGTAATAAACCTCTGTGGCTACTGACTGAACAGATAAGTTCAGGCTTTCTGTAATACGCTGACAGTAAACTTTGCAGCAAAAGGGAAGTGTCAGAAAAGTTTTATGCACTCGCAGGAAACAGATCAGCATCTGAAAGGAGACAAAAGTGTCTGTGGAATCCTCCTTTACTCAGAGTGAGAGTTCTTCTTGCATCACCCTAATAAATCCAGAAATGCTTCGTGTCATTATTATGTAAATGTATTTATTCCCTTCCAGAGTGCTTCTAAGGTTTGCTGGCTGCACTACAGATATTTCTCTCCACCCACATGAATGTTATCTGGATTTGGCAGCAAAGTTGTCATGAAACACTTTAACTCTTCACGCATTGATGACCTATTTTGTCTGAAAGTGATTTTCCTTTTGCATCAGTGCCTGCTTTCTGCCCCTTTGCGAAGAGGTATTTTGCCACTGGCTCTTTTTTATTTTTCTTTCCTAATGAAGAAGATGTTTGTTTAGGATCATGGAAAAGTAACAGACAAAGCACAGCATGTTTTTTTCCATAACATAAGAATGACAATGCTAAACATCTGTAGTTTCTACCGTGCCTTTGCCTCAATAGAAGCTGAAGGCACGACTGGTGGAGCAGGACTCTGCGTTGAGAGGCCTCAAGGGGAGCTGGCAGGACGGATTGGGATGGGTCTGTGGGAGCATGGAAGATGGGAAAGCAGCAGATGAGGCAGGAGCAACACTATTTGTTTTCTGCCAACCCCAAGGCACACTGCAGCCTTCTCCTGTCACACCTAGAAGCGTGCTTTTGGCTAAATGACCTCCACAACACGGCAGCTGCATGGATGGATCCCTGTGTGTGCAGCGGGGACACGCAGCCCTGCCATCGTTTTGGGAATAGTGACGGGGCTGTGGTGTGACCCTGCCTGCAGCCAAGACAGAAACATTTCCAGCTGGCTGCAGAAGCAGTGTTTCGGATCCGGAGTGCTCAGCAGAAATGTTGCTGCATCAGATCTTTGGAAATGTCCAGGGGTAAGGAACAGGATTTTGAGGATTAACGTTTTCTGTGTAGGTACCTTCTGTAGCATGTTGGAATTTAAGTCTCTTTGTGGATTTAGCCAATTAGCCTTCCTCTGCATCAGCACTCCTGTACCTCGCAGGAAGGCTGGGGGACAGGCACACGAAACATCACAAGGATGCCAGAAAATGCCTTGCTAAAGACCTGCTAGGGTCTCACATAGACAATCCATATGTATTATAAAATATTTTACTTGTAGAACATGCCCAGTCATTTCACCATCCCTCGCCCTCCAGCAGGATGTGAACCGTGAAAGTCTGCAGTGCCCAGATAGGGGGACAATGATCTCTTGCTGCAGCTTTTGGGTCTTCCTTGATCTTCCCTGTGTTGACTCAACCTCGTGCTACTTTAGCTGGTAGAAGATTACAGGACAAGGTCTGTGGCTTTGTTTATTATTGTCCACAGGGAGGGCTGCCTCTCTGCCAAAGAAAACGCTTCGAGTGCTATTCCTGCAACAATCCTATGGTTAAGAAGCAAACTTATAATTGGATCACTTGTGCGTGGTATGAGGATGTGGGGCTGCCTGCTGTCACTGGCTGTGAGTAATCACCTGCTTCTGCACTTCAACCGGCTGTGCAGATTTCAGGAGGCACATAGATGTTAGTTACACGGCGTAAGAGGAAATCCCCTGCAAATGGACTTATTTTTTTGTTAACGACAAAATACAGCATCAAAATGTTGCGAATAAATGCTTCTAATGCATGTGGGGCGACATGGAGGTGAGCAGAAGGGGAGAGGGAGAGACGGAGAGGGGCTGCTGTGGAGAATTTTTGCCATTACAGAGATGGAGACTGGAGAAAGCTGAAGGCACGCCCGCGTTGTGGCAATTTGTACAGTTTTTAAGGCATACATCCAGAGACCGAGGAACGTGAAATTGTAATTAGCAGAGAAAATAGGAGAGATGGAATCAGACTCTATCAAGGACAGCTAAAGTATAGCCTCCAAAATGGCTGTGTCAGACATTTAACTGATGTGCATTTTTAGACGCTTATCTAAATTAGTTATTAGAACACAATCAACTCTGTGTCTCAACCTCTGGTGATAATGTCCCTGAAGTTATGCTAGGGATAAATTTGTCCTGCATGCTCAGGGTAAAGAACTAAATTCCTCTGATGTGCAGACCTCAAATCTCCTTGTGTGTGCCTTTCTCTTCAGTGAAAACAGTTTCCACTTCCCTCTGCTGAAGGCAATAATGTTAACAGCCTCAAACGCATCTCCTGCGATACCGCTGGAGTCAGCCATGGAGGCAGTTTATAGAGACAGCAAACAGTTGGGGTTACACAAGTGTAATTGAGGGCAAAATCTGTCCTGACAGATCCGAGTGCTTTTTCAGAAAGGAGATGTAATTCCACACGAAATTTCTCAGATCCCCGGGAAGAACGTGTGACTTTCTTTACGGCCGTGTGATTTATTTTGCTGGCCCGCGTTCTGCGGATGAAAGCCGAGGTTAAGGTTAAATAACAAGTTTGCTCTATTTATGGCGCAGGTAGCTCCGCGCTATCGGTCGGAACCGCGCGTGATAGCTGAGGGCTGAAGGGGCTCGAAAAAGCTCCTGGGTGACCTCGTGCTTTATTAATTGCCACCCGGTAATTGGCAATGCTGCTGCTGTGACAACACCCTCGCCGCACCGAGCGAGAAGCGGCAGCCTCTGGATTTTATTGCTGAGAACAAAACGCGGCGGAGGGGCTGTGCGAGGGCACCGTGGCCTGGTGGCTGGGGGGGATTCAGAACGGGTGTGGGGCTCCAGGGTGGCCTGGGGGGGCTCCACAGTGGGTGAGGGGGATGGAGGATGGAGGGGGGCTCCCCCAAATCCTCAGCCCAGCGCTGCCCCCTGAGGGGACACCCAGCGGCAGCTCCCCCGTGGCATCAACTGGAGCCACCCCCAGGGTTGCTGAGGCGAGGCCGAGCCCCACAGACCCCAGAGGGGTCCCCCAAGGGCCGGGGGTCGCAGCGGGGCGCCCCGGGGCCGGGCGCTTTTTGTGTGCGCCCCCCCTCGCCTCAGGCGCTCCGGGCCTTGCCCGGCCCTGCCCGTCCCCCCCGCTCCGCCTTCCCCTTCTTCTTTTAAATCACTTCCATCCGCTCCTCCCATTGGTCCCATCCTCCTGGCGGGTCACGGGGCGCGGCTCCTCCTCCAATCGGCGCGCCGGATACTGGCAGGCGGCGGCTCCGGCCTGGCTGCGTTGCTGGGTGCCCGCTCGCTGCGTGCTCCGTGTGTGTGTGTGTGGTGTGTGTGAGGGCAGGGAGGAGGCAGCGCCCGGCCGCTGCGCCCCACAGCCCCCGGCCCCGCTCCTTCCCCTCCCCGCCGCCGCCGCCATGCCCCTGAGCCGCCGCTGAGGCACCGCCAGGGGATCTCCGCCGCCAGGCAGCCCGAGGGGAGCCGCTCCCCGCCGCCGCTTTGTCCCGGCTGCCAGAACGGAGCCGCCGCGGATGCTGTGAGCGCCGCCGAGGTACGGGGAGGGGGCAGCCTGAGGGAAACGGGGAAGGGGGAGGGGGGGGCGAGGTCCTTCCCGCCCTGCTCGGCCGCGATATGTCGCGACAAGCCCTCAGGGGAGCCCCCCGGGGAGCGGGGAGGGGGATGGTGGGGCTGTAAAGCCGGGGGTTGAGGGGGGAAAAAAAGGGCAAAAAGCCGCTTTTTGCCCTTTTTTTAAAAATTATTATTCGCTCCCCGCACGCTGAGGCCGTGTTTTGGTTCCCCAGCCGGGGGAGGGAGGGCGCTGGGAGGGGGCTTCGGCTGGGGAAGGAGGGCAGGGGACACAAAGGAAGCGGCCGGGGGGGGGGTCGGAGCGGGGCACCCCCACCCCCTCACAGCACCCCCCCCCGGCCGCGGGGAGCCCCCTTTTCCCTTCATTTTTTTCCCCCCTCATTTCTCAAGCGTGAGAGGAGACGCGGTGGGAGGCAGGCAGCGGTCGAGGTTTCGCCGCCGAGCCCGGCTGCTGAAGAAATCCGCCGGGAAGCAAACAATGTGATTCATTGTTGGGGCGCCCGGCCCCTCGGACTTCTTATTTTCGCACGCTGGCTGCAGTTATTTTTGATTTGCCCACTTCTTCCGCGGAGTTTTTGCTGGAAGCGGCGATGTGCTCGGGGGTGAGGAGCTGGGGATATTTTTGTGCAGTCAGCGGGCTACGGTCTGGTGTCTGTTTACTCCTGAGTTTTCATTGACCGGTTACTGAAATCAAAGGTGTTATTTTGCCTGCGCGGGGGTGGGAGTGAAACGAGAAGCCTCATCCAGCAGACCTTAATGCCATAATTCAGTAAGAATTACGGCTCTCTCAGACCAAACCTGAAGTGGCACAATTCCCGTAGTATGCCCCCTTCTTCGATGCAAATTTTTAACCGGATAAAAACAAACGCTGGGTCAAAAGGAGTGCGTGTTGTAAAAGGCGGGTGCCAAATATTCAGATGAATGGGTGATGTGTGGTGGTTTCTGTAGCCCTGGTATTACCAGGCAAACATTTGTTTTGTGTACGCTGCTCCCTTAGAACTGAGAAATCCATGGTGGCTGAGGGGTGGCAGCGTCTCTGTGATAATAAAAGCACTTCTGGTAAATGCATCTTACGTTGCCTTTCCTCCCTGAGCCCGTCCTGTAAAATTAAGAATCGGGGCTGGATTCGGTGGCCTGGTTTGGATGAGTGGTGATTGGGGAGATTTGCCTTGTTGGTTGATGAGGTCTGGAGGGGAGAGAGGGAGGTGGATGCACACAATGCCCAGGCTCGGGAGCTCATTGTTCTTTGCTGTATACTCTGCCGTGTTTGGGACTCTGCTCTCACGCAAGCACGACCTCTTTTTCCTTGGGCAGTGAGAGGCAGAGAACAGGAGGCATTTTCTACCTTTCCTCCTTCTCCGGAGTGGCCTTTCAGTAACCTCGCAGAAAGCCAAAATAGTAAATTAGAAGCTAAAGGATGCCAAAACATTCTGTATGTTCTTCCCTCCTCCCCTCCCAGCGCTGGCTCGGCTTCTTTCTCTGTAAGTGAGCGTATAAAGAAAGAGGGAGCACATGAGGTGAGACTCTGAAGCGCACTCTTTTGAACCCCTCTCAACTTTCTTTCATGTTCTGCCTTCTCCCTCTACCCCCAGTGAAAACCCCGGCTAGCCTGCAATAAAAATCCCTCCTCGTGAGGTTTGTGTGTTGGCTTTGGGATGTTTGGTCTGGGGGCACGTGTAGAGGGAAACTGCTGCCAAGGGAGAAGGCGTTAGAGAAATGCATTGGGGTGATGAAAGTAAAAGGAAGCATACAGAGCCTGGAAGGTGATTTGGGTGTAGATAGTTTCCTTTCTTGATGATCCTGTAATGGTTTTTGTTTTTACAGCAGCATCTGTAAAAACAAAACCAATTACGGTGTGTACTGAAGCTGTGAAAAGCGACTGCTGCGTGGGGGCTGGAGCTGCTCCGCAGATCGCGTTATCGAGGTGCGGTGAAGCCTCCCCTGGCTTCCCGATAACTCCAACTGGCCGATGATATCGAGGTACTCAGAAGAGGGAAAGAAATAGCATCTGGGTGTGAGGAATAGATGCCGGTGGGTTAGAGCCCTTGGAAAAAGTGCACTGAGAGTAGGCAGCAGTGACTGTCATGGTTTAATGGAGCATTGACTGAATCATGAAGCTTCGAAGTTGTTTCGGACTCTTTAGCAGGCTTTGCTGTCTGGCTGGAGTAAACAGCTCCTTTCTTCTGCTTCCCTACCCAAATAAAGCGTGCTGATTGCCCCTGGATTGAGGGCACTTTTTTTTTTATTGTTCTACCACTCACATAGCTTTGGTTGTGGCTACAGCATGATTGTAGGTCATTGTCTGCGCGGATGCTATGACTGGAGCTCGCTGAGAGGTCCAGGGGCATACTTGTGTTGCCTCTCTGGCTTTATGATGCCTTTGGCATGTGGATTTATGCTCTGGAGCGACCGAGAGGGGGATAACTCTCCGTCTGGACAAAGCCCTTGATAGCCCTATGCGAAATGGCTTGTTTCTCAGGCAGAGAAAGGTGAGTGGGGCTGGGAGAGACAGACCTGCCTTAAGCAGTAATTATGTAGCTGGGTTAAAAAATGGTGATTTCTGTGAATCTGGGAGTTCGTTTTACTGTAGTGGGTTTTTTTGTATGCATGCAGAAGTCTGTCTGGCGGAGTTGTGGGTAGAGGCTCTGTGCTGCCGCAGCACAGGGCTGATAATCAACAACAGTCACGGTTGTGAAGAGCTGTGCTCTGTGCAGTTCTTGATGCTGATTGCAGCTTAGGTGAGAAAAATGATATTCCTCTGTTGCTGTTTTACTAATCGCCGTTTTAAATAACGTGCTATTTGTCAACTTACTGTCACAGCCACAAAATGCAGCTCTCTGTCCTAGCCGTGCTGGGTGGTTGGTGTGCCCATAAAGAAGTTATTTTACTTTTGGGAGTGGGAGGGGGGAAAATTGTGCCAGGAGCATCCAGAATTTTGCAAGCCCGTGTTACTGGCTGTGTAATAGCACAGCACAACCCGTGTTATCTTCTCAGCAGAGCTGTTCATACATTAAGATTGCCTGAGGGTAGCTTTGATTTCATTACCTACCATATTTAAGGACACTGTAAGCTCCAGTGACGTGCTGTGCTCCGTGGTGTTGGCATGTGAATGCGGTGCTGGACTTGTAGTTAACTTCTAATTTATAAGAAATAAGGGTGGTTGGGAAACATTTAGTTAGGATGTTGTACTGACATGGGTGAGCAACTACACATGTTAAAAACAAAACAAAACCAGTTCCCTAACTTTGTGATGTCCATTTCTATTTATTTATTAGGTGGGTGGCCTGGTTAGGCGAGCTATTTTTAAGTTTCAGCTATTTTTCACTACGATTCTGCTATGGAAATGTATGGTAATTGTTTCAGTTGCATGAGGTCCACACAAATCATCTTCCTTGACTTAAAAGGGGTAAGTGGTACCTGACGGCAGCTGAAATTTAAATCAATAGGCTTAAAAGAAGGCATGTATAAATCAAAACAAAACATCAACACCAAACTATCTTGTAATTCAAACAGAGCACACACAGTTCGTCTGAGATCTGTTTGTTTAGCATGTCTGTGTGTGTGTTCAGAGCTGCTCGAAAGGAGCCTTGTGTCGCACTAATGTTGTTGTGTTGCACCAGGGCAATAGGAAAGTACGTGGGGCTGGTGCAGAAGGCTTCACGAGGAGGTCTGCTCGTCTGCTTGTGGTTACCCGGGCTTTGGAGATGGTGTTGCTAGGAAGGAAATCAAGCCCCTTGGTGGAGCGATGGGAGGCGTTGGGGAGCAGGAGCCACAACGCAGTATTGTGCTCTTTATGTTGGGCTGCCAGCAGCATTTTACACAAGCTTTTATAACGCTGGTAGCTGTGCCCAACTGCTCTTTTCAGAGGGCCTGATGTATGAACAAAGGAGCAAACAAGATATGAATACTGCGCTGGCTCCTTTTGATTTCAGAGTCTACTGAGGCAGAGAATTGCTGTAAGTGACTGAAAAAACAAACAGATTGAAATATTAGCTGACTATTCCCATTTCAATAGTTATTTTTTTTAATACAAATGTCTGTGTAGTTAGTTCACTGAGCATCCAGAATAGTGCGCTGACCTGGGGAAAAGTGAAACTAGCGTGGGTACAAACATCAGTTTTCTCTCTGTGCCTAACGGGGACAGTGATGGCCCTTTTTGGGGGGGATTCTTAGAATTGTGTGCATGAAATGCACCGTGTCAGAGCTGGTGGTGCTTCTCTGAAATGCATGCGTAAAGGATTGTATGCAAAAAGGATTTTTGGCACCTTAAATCTGATAGAAGTGCAGCTCTGAAAATGCAGAGCAACATAAGTAGTGCATGCGTTTGTTAGATGCAAAAGTGAATTTTACAAGTGAGTTACTGAAAACCAGGTAATTCTGTGAACATGTATGGTGTCTTTTGTTCCTACAGAGCATGAATGAGAGAGGTTAGTTAACTGCTGGAAAATTGAAGGTAAATGGAGGAAAATTAGGGCTTGTTAATTCTGAGGTGTTGGTTATTGTAAGTATTATACTTGAATATATTTAAGAAAATCTGTTACTGTGGTGTTATTTATCCCTGATACCGAGTCAGTTTTGGCCTGTTTCAACTACGTAGCGAGATTTCTTTCCCAACTGGGTCTGTGATGTGGTGTTTTCTAGAGCATGCAATGAAGGTTGCAGTGTAAATTTATTTCCCTGACCAGCCATGCTAAAGATGCTGATGTCCTGGTAATTCTTCTTAGGAGGCAGAGCTTGCACATCCCGAGGCTTGCCCCCTCCATCACCAGTTCCTTCTTCTCTCTCCCTGCCTTTTGTAACAGCTGAAGGGACAAACGGCCTCGATGTGCCATGTGCTGAGTAGTGAAGCTTAAAATGCCGGGTTCAGTCTGGGCCGTGCCTTAGCGGAGATGTAATTAGAGATTTTTTTTTTCCCCTATCAATTTGCTGGATTGCACAAAACTTTGAGGAATGTCGGTTATTGCTGGGATGGCTGTCACGGCAGGCTTGGTTGAAATTCATCATGTACGAAAGTTACTTGCGTGGAATGAAAGGATAAGGGCTTGAGGAGGGGGAGGAAATGAGGGGATTATGGAGGTTTTTTTCCTCCAATAAACCAGGTTAAAGAAAGAGAAAGGAAGTTGTCACCTTGTGCTCATAAATATGTCTGTCTGTGGCAGTTGCTCGTTTGCGCTCATCTTTTCTGGTAGTCAACCATTTTGGGTTAAAACAGCCGAGTTCTTGGGCACTTTGGCCCATTTTCCTGCAGATGGAAATATTCTTAGTGGCTGGTCCGGGAGCAGGTATCGTACAAATGTTGATTGAGATACATGGGGGAACATTCATGTTATATTACACTAAAAATAAGCAAAGTGTTAAGGAGCAGAATTTCTTATTAGTGAGAAATCACGGTTAAAATCTGAGAGAAGCAAGCTTTTGTTTGGTTTGACGTGGCTCTGGGTGTGTTTTTATACCAACTCTCCAACAAATGACTTATTGTGAGCCTGATTCAACTGAGGGGACAGAAAAATGTAGAGTTGCTAGCTCCTGTTTGATCTGGCATATCTGGTAAGCGATATTTATTAAATTCTTAAGCAGATATTCTGCACTGAGCTCTTGATCCTACCGTCAGGTTTCTGTACGTGGTGTCCTGGCAGTCCAAATGTGTGTAGGGGAATGGATGGAGGGAATCTCTGCCTGGGGGGACTGTTGATGATGCACGCTGTATGTTTAACCTGTATCTATTTGTGCCCCCAACCTGGTAAGGGCTCATTAAGGAATAAGTTGCAGTGGAACTTAATGAATGTTAGCAGCTCTACAGCGAGCATTGGCTCCTAATGGCAGCATCCGAGAGGTGCCATTTATCTTTCTCTGAAGGACAGGTAACTTCAGGCAGCCCTGTTTACTCCTTTCCTTCAGTAAATGGCTCTGGGCACTTAGCACAGAGTGGCTGTGACCCGAGGGACCTCGTTTGTGCCTTTATGCCTTGAGTCAGCAGTCTGTGTCATACTGCTCACACGTAACCACCTACGTGCTGTGTGAATTGCCACATTATCTTGTTTTGGGTGGGATCCTAACAAAAGATGATCGCCGTTTTGGCAATAGAAGCTCTGGAGAAGCAAAGTCTTAAGTTCTTTAAGTGAGAACCTGTTCAAAGCGTGCGTAGGCTGCGGGAGAGCTGCGATGTGTTGTGGCTGGTAACCTCGTAGTGCTGGAGCCGCTGCTGGAGGCGGTGAGGCAGACCTGTGATGCCAGAGATCGGTCACTTCTGTGCCGCCTGTGAAATCACTGCGGTCTAGCAGGAGCTTGTAAGGCTGCATATACCCTGTTTTAAACCTGAATGCTTCTGAAAGCTACGTGGCTGTGTCGCAATATAAAGTGGGGTGAGCTGGGCTTGGGAATTCTGGTGTGGTGGAATAGGCAATTGAACCAGTCTGATGGTCCCTGTAAGAAGCTCAGCCTTTTAGGCAACCGGTTTATTCCCCAATTTGAAAAGGGATGGCAAGTGCATTTAGTAATTACAGGATGTTGAGGTGTCAGATTTGTGCTGGATGTCAAAATTAGTAAATATTTAGGAATTTTGAATCTTCAAAAAAAAAAAAAAAAAACAAACCCCACTATATGTGTGACATTAACCTGCTAACACCAGCAACTGCGAGGGACTGGAATACATGGTGTCTTTGTGAAAACACCTCTTTATTTCTTCCTTGATTTAGGATTCTTCATCCATTCACGCATGTTAACATGAGAAATGGCATGAATGTGAAAGAAGAAAGCAACAGCACCTCATAGAACATAAAAGTGCCAGAAGGGCTGTGTTTCTTCAAGACATCCTGCCCCACGAAAAAGAAGATCCTGGAGCACATGCAGTTAGGGCCTTCAGCTTTGCTTAGGATTCAGGAAGAGCAGCGGGCATGTGAGGATGTTCTGCAGAGCAAATGTTTCACAGTGATAGCGTGGATGTTGTTCTCCCACACCTCTGACTAAAGAGTGGCTTAGAGCTTGGGGAGCTTGGAGTCGAACTGAACTGCTTTTCTGTTAAGCTTTTCTGCTGCGTGTGGGGTTTTCTTGTTTGTTTGAAATAATGGTGCTCATCTGTTCTTTGGAAGGTTCTCCCCCACAATGATGGCTTAACCCGTTTCTTGCAATTCTTCCTGTGTTCCTTTATAATTCTTCTGTTGATTTTCTGTCTATGGTAGCCTTAAAGCAGATACTTCACTCCTTGTTCAGGTGCATCGGCTTCACTGGGATCATAATTTAATGTAATTTACAACTTTAGCACGAACTTCTGTTTCATAGCAGAACTTAGAAGGGTGAAGTTGCTTAAAATTGACCTGGGTAAAGCTCAATACCTGACAAGATTCTGCAAAAGAAAGCTTTGCCTTTCTCCTTATTATTGGTTTGTTTTAAAATGGGGGAAGACGACAGGTTCTTAAGGTGAACAAAACACACCCGACAGTAGTTCAGCTACCAACTCTTCTGGTACATATCTCTGGGTCAGAATGATACATCTTAGGGTAAAAATGGATGCAGTGCCTCCATTAGAGATCTTCTAATGAGGTCGGCGCAGGAAACTTAAACACTTAATCCTCATTTTTACAAACTGGGAGCGAGATGCAGAAATCTAATTTATGTCTCCAAGGTCATTCATTTTCACTTCACAAAGCTTAATAGACCTGTCTTTGACCACTGAATTATGGTGCTTGCCCTCTAACACCACGAACCTTTAAGATGAGAAACTTTACCCAATAAAAGATGAACTTAAAGGTACCTGTACTCCTGAAGATTTCTGAAAGTCGAGTGCCCAGCTAGTAAGTGCCATCAGGATAAAACAGTTTACCGTAGGGCTGTTTGGAGCCATGCTTTTAATTTCTGATATGTTTTGTTTCTTAAGACTCCAGCTACAGATTTATTATCACACACAAGTTTATTTGATGTTACTGGGAACAAAATCCAAATGGTCAAGTGTTTAGTGAAGTAAAAGCCAATTTTTTTGATGACTTGCTGTGATCTGACCCTGGTGTCTGTGGTTAATCAAGGTAATCTTCTCCCTTCTTGTTCTTCAGAGCAGTTTCCATGGTAAATTTTATATTCTCTGATTGATTCAACTGAACCCTGTGCAGAAGCTCTGGAAGGCTTTCAGATGATGACAGTAGAGACAGGGTTTATGGCTGATCTCGTGTTGGCTGGCCAAAGCTGGAGTAGGATATTGTTCAGGGGTTAAGCTCTAAATCAAAGGGATTGAGAGAAAAGGACGCAATGTGGATAACCCGCTGAAGGAAGAAGTGTGGGTGGAGTGTGGTAATGTAAGTGGTTCTCCTAAGCCACAGAGGAAAATAAAACAGCATAAGGTCTGAATAAAGGGAATATGGATTTGGGGCTTTTGTTTGTATGCCGTGTCATGGTGTAGGGGAGATTTTGCAACGCATGCTTCTGGATGATGGTCTGAATAACGTTGGGGTTAGAAGAGGCTTGGTCAACTGCTGCCATATGCAGAAAGAGAAGTTAGGCAGCATCCAGGTCCTCTTCTGACCTGCTGAAATGTTTGTGGCTGGTGTTCAAATGCTTTCATCAAAGCTTTGAGGCCATGGAGGAGTGCAGGAGGTGACAAGCTGGTGGTGCAGGTAGCCTAGTAGTAGCAAATCAACTTTTTAATGGTAGGAATACCCAGGGAGGAGCTAGAACCATCAGCGATGTTTTGCTGGATGCGTAATGCCCATTAGAAATGGATATGGTTTGCAATATATGGTTTTATGGCTTTTATTCTTTCATAATTATGCCAATTTCCCTGCTGTAGACTTTGGGATTCTAGCTGCTGTTAGTGTTTTTTGGCTTTTAGTGTGGGTGTTGGAGGACACACGCTCCTCTTCCACGAGTCTGAGTCGCTGCTACCTTCGGCGGCTGGCGTCGTTACGTGCAGCTCTGTGAGCAGCATATCTGCTTGTTTTTCTGCTTGGAAAAAGTCATTTGATTCTTATTTCCTGCTTCTCCTCGTGTTGAATAGGCTTAGTCTTTTATTGTTGGATTTTATTGTCTAACGGCATGCCTCTCTTTCCACGTCTGTAATATACGAAACAAATGGAACTGGCTCCACTTGTGCTCGCATTGTATGTCGCTGCTCTCCACGCAGGCTTACTGCAATTCATGGGAGCCCTGTTCTTTCCTAATTATTCATCAAATAACTACTTGCAAAGCTTTTTGTCCCAAAGTACAAGTTTAGGAAGTATTATGTGGAAGGTAATTACTTTAGTGTATGTATAGTGAAGCCTTTCGAGTCCTGATAAATTATATTCACATTTTTCCTTGCTGGGATTTTTCTGAGGCCCTAGTACACGTGTTGGAAATAGAAAGAAAGGCTGGGAGGGCTTGTTAATGAATGAGGCCTCTTGTTTGTAACATCCTGTTGGAAATTTAACGTGTTTCCTGTATTAAATTCCACAGATATTTTAATAAGGTCACATATTTAATTCCTGGAGATGGTAAATGGCCATGCTGCAAGTAGACAGCGAGAGAGGCTGGGAAGATTGCACGTCGTTAATCCACAGCAAGGATTTAGGTGGTGTTGGTATTGCAGCGTTTGGGTTGTGCTCCTGGCACTTCGAATAACATGTTGCATGACCTTGAGCTCAACTCATGGTGATTGTTATTTTCTGCTTCTGAAATAGGTGTGATGATACACTGTCAGTGTTACCAGGAGCTTTTAGAGATGCTGAGCAGTAGAAAAAGGCTTGGTATTTCAGAAACAAGCAAATCTGTGCTGTGGCAAACCCTTAGCTTTCTGCCTATAGCATGTAGTTTTTTTCCAGGACTAGAAAGCTTTGAAATGATGAAATACATGGAGAGTTACATTTTCTTGCATTTGTTGCATCTCAGTGCATCATTGTTACCTACTGCTACTTGTCTGTTTCAAAGCAGTGGAGGATCTCCTGATAACAGCAGCTGTGGAAAGCACCTGGTTCTCTCTTCTAGAAGGGGAGTTACTCTCAGTGGTTTATGAATGACTGTTCTGCTAGCTGCCAGATCTTAATTGTTTTAAAATTTCTAGCTGAGGCTCTCAGAAGTGTTTTATACCACAAATCTTTTCCTGATCAAGTTGGCATTTAAAATAAGCTTTGTATGGATTACTGTAACTTCTTACTCCTTGGCTTATTTATTTGGGTTTTTAGCAGAAAATACAGGCCTTGATGCTTTGTAAGAGCAGGATGTCTCTCAGGTATTACTAATGGGGAGCTCCTCTCCTTCGTTTCCCTCTTGTTGCTAATTGACTCTTTGCTTGTTCTGAATCAATACTGGAAATACGTTCGGAGTAACATTGCCTCCACCTCCTTCAAGCGAATGAAATTAGGGTTTTGCTTTCAGGTGTACAGAGGTGGAGATATAAATGTTGGATGAGTTTTCTGGGATGGGAAGAGGTGAAGTCACCCATTAGTAAGCTAAGGAAAGCCAGGAGGTTGTTCCTTACGTACGCGTTTGCTTTTGATGGAAATGTTTTTTCGAAACGAGTTTAGTAGGAAGGCAAACTCGATCTCATTTAAATGTGGTTCTTTAAAATCAGTGTGTGGTTCAGTGGGTGTGTGGAAGAGCCTGAAATTCTCATTCTCCAGCCCTTTTTGGTGGGGAAGGTGAAGAGGAGGGAAGGGCTCCAGAGAAGAGACTGGAGAAGACGAGATGCTTGCAGTGCAGAAAACAGATCCCTCTGTGATCTGGGCAGCTTTCTGCCTGAGGTGTGGTAGGGTGTGTGGTCTTGAGCTTGTGTAGCCTTTTTTTCCTGGTCTGTGCTAAGGAGAAGAGGTGGTGGTTGTGATCAGCTGGTGACAACTAAACACGAAATGTTCATAAGGGATCAGGTTTTATTTTAGTAATCAATTACAAAGATGCTTGTGTGAGGGGAGAGGGTTTCTTTCTTTCCCTCATTTTCTGAACATATTAGGCATGTATAGGCATGAGCTGTTGAACGTGGTTTTTCTCTGCTAGTGTCCACTGAAAGAAAAGGAGGTTGATGTTCATTGTATTTGTGTTCCATACTATGACAATACAGAATGACACCAGACTTGAAAAGATGCCTTAAAACTACCACTTGGCTGTGGCAGCAGAGCCCTTAGTTTCCTTTTGTACTTGGACTTGGTCTGATGCTTTTCTGTCTAAACTTTATGCCATAACTGAAGAGCTGTTTGGTTCCATTTAAACTTACTTCTTTTTTTCTCTGCTCTGCTGTGCCTGGCTTCTATGTCTTAGCTGAACTTTTTTTCTGTGCTTACTTTTCAGTGATTTTTTTTTTGCGGGGAGTGGAGGGTTATTGGCTTTTATTTGCTTTCTCTCTGTTTGCTTTGTTCCAGAAGACTTTATGAAACTTCAGGGTTTTCGTGTAACTTTCAGTTCCATTTAGGGTTGTTACTTTGCAGCCCTTGTCGCCGTGTATTGCTCATACAAGATTTGAAGGCTCTGAGAGCTTCCTAGTTGGTTGTGTAATAGTGGGAGAAGGACCACTGAAAGTCATCCTCGTTGATGCATTTCAGTACAGCTTGTTGCCCATTAAAATTATCTCCCTTGGAATCTTGTTTTTAGCTGCTCCATTCTTGACATGCTTTAAAAAAAAAAAAAAGGGAAGGATTTGAATGGCAGCAAGGGTTGCAGATAATTGATAAGGCAGTGTGTTGTCTCTGTCCTCATTGTACCTTTGGTACTGGCTGCAGTCCACTTCAAAACTGTCTTTTAAGAAATCATCACAAAAATCTTAATCTCAAATATGTCAAATTATGTCATTGAGGAAAACAATATTTAACCGATCAGCTTGGCTGAGCCCCCTGATGTTTGATACTCTGCTGTTTGCTTTCTTCTCTACTGATGAAAATCTAGCAGTAGAAGGCTTTGGTTCTGGACTTTTTTTAAAAGCCTTAACAGAAAGGTTTCCTCGAAAGCGTCAGTATTTACCCTGAACATGTGGTAGGGTCTGGACACATGGGACTCTCTGTACCAGTAAAACGTTGTCCTACACCCCCACTCCTCTATGTGTTTTGCATCTGAAATGCTTTACTCTGTAAGAATTATGCAGGGCAAGGAGAGTTGATCAACAAATGCTGGCGCTGGGAAGAGCCCCAGGACTGAGCTGAGGCACCTGAACATCTTACGGACCGGCTGTCGAGAGGCCTTGGGGGAAGGACTGCTTCCTCCCCTCCAGCGGCTGTGCTCAGGCAAACACCTTCATATAAAAGCTATTTGAAATTGAGAAAGTAATGGGTTTCTGCGAAAAGACCTCTCTGGGTAGTGTCACTTACACGTCCCTTTGAGATTGTTGCCTGCTCCGTTCCTTGATGCTAACAATTCTCAGGATCATCAGTTCCTGCCTGCCGAAATGGGACTTCAGGGGCCAGTCATCCATAGCACAGTCTGATTCCTGGAGCCGTGGAAAAATGTCTTCTGTTTCAAAGGGCTGCAGACGCTAAAAGTGTTTGTCAGAAAGAGCTTGCAGAGCGTGGCATGTGGCTGATATGCTTGCTCTACTGATTTGATTACCTATGAATTTGGACTGTAGATAAATTGGCTGTCAGGGTGGGCTGTAAGTGCTGTCTCTATAGCACAGTACAATTATATTCCTTTTTTTTTTTTTTTTTAAACCACTGGTATCAAAACAAACCTCTGCTTCTCTGGGGACTGAACGTTGCAGAAGCTTGTACTGGAGGTTTTCACATTAGTGTGAAACTGCGTAGAGATAAGGGTGTGCAAAATGTCTGACATTAGGGGGTAGCACTGGGTAATGAAATGCAGCAAATCATTTAAGAGGAGTGATAGCTGAGAAGGGCTATTGCAGTGCAACATGTAAAGAACTTCCTACCAGCTACAGCACCCCTCTCGATCCCTTCAGGAGCTGTGTACCCATCCCAGTTACACTTGTCTGCTATCATTTGTTGACTGTATTCCTGAAAAGGCAAAGCCTTTCAATAAGCTTTGCTTTTTTTGACAGCACTGGTGCCCACATTTCTCTGTATTGGTAACTTGTGTCTGAAACTTGATGATCTTGTGTAGGAGGGGAAAAATATTTGCTATGCATTTAATTCTCAGTGAAATGTCACAGATGAAACACACTTGGAAAAGTCTGCGTTAGATCACAAGGTTTAATTTTGCTAGCTTGTGTACATACTTTTTTTTCTTCAGCATGGGATTTCTCACTGTTTTCTCAGTGTGAAAAGAGCCCATGCAGTGCCTTTCGTCACAGCACAGTCTAATCCAAAAGGAGGTTGGATGAGAAACTTGATGGTTTGGGCAGTGTGCTTCTCAACAGGAATGTCACTGCTCACCTGCCCGTGATGTTATTTTCTGTGTTAGCTTTAGTCAGTATAGATATTTTTATATTTGTGTTCAGGGGTATTTCTGTTGTGATTTTGAATAATGAAGAGGCTAAGAATCAGCTGAAATATTTGAGGTGAGAAATTATGTTGGGTTTGGGATTCAGTTGGGTGCCTCTTGGGTACCAGTGAGAGGCTGGGTTGCTAGCACCACATAAAACGCTAGGCTGAAATCTTGGCTTGATTTTGCCTTCTTCTAAACCCGGTTTGAACTGCAGGGATGATTACTAGGAGAGCGCTGTGTATTTATGGAAAAGAACCAACACTTCAACAAAACCGTATGGACCTGTCTTCTGATCAGGTTTTTAATATAAAAAGAGCTCCCCTTGAATTACAGGGCTCTGGTTAAACGATTGCATGAGGTATGTTTAAAAATAGTAAATGCATTTTATGTCTGGTCAAATAAGGTTCTTGGCATTCAAAACTCAAATGAAATCTATGCTGACTTGGGTCTGACAGCTCAAATTCTATGCTTCTTGGGAAGGAAAATTGCTTTCTCCCCTCCCCCTGTTAATTCCATGGTGGCCTGTAACAATGAATAATCTAGTAGTGGATTTTCCTTAAAAGACTGGGATCTATAACTCTGTAAGCGGGCTTCAATTCAGCAATTTAAAAATAGTTTCTCTAGTGCTCAAGTTAAGGCAAATGATAATTTGTGGAAACTAATTTTTCAGTGTGAAATGGTCTGTTGAATGCTTCTTTAACGCGTTTCTGTGCACTTCAGTTTGCCAGATTAACAGAGCTATTAATAATAGCTGCTCTTGCCTTTTCAGCATGAAAGAGTTGGTAAGCATGGAGCTATATGTAGTTTGTATTTTTAATTAAACTTGTACTGGGATTATCTTGTATTACCAGTTACCTTCGAGAAGATTATGTTCATAAAAGGTTCATCAGTGGTTAAGTGGAAGAGATTAAAGTGATTGTTGGCATGTTAGTCGAATTATTTGTTGCCTACGCAGCATTTGTTCTTAGCTTTAATTTGCCAGTAATGGCAGACGAGTAAAATGCAAGCGTCTGAATTTTAAGTCTACTGTAGCTGAGAAAAGAGAGCTGTGTTTTGGAGTGATCATTTATTTTATTTTTTTATGTGATGCTTAGAAAAATTGAGGGAGAAAACATGCTCATTTTTGGTGTTTCAGTACAATTGCTTTGTAGTGATAGTCTTAATGGCATGATCAGGAAAGTACTTTATTAAAGAATAGGAAACCTTGCCCTGCTTAAAGCATGGAGGGCACAAATGGTCATAAAGAACTAATGAGCATGTTCTGGAGAAGATTGCTTCAATTATAGCGGGCTTGTAAATCCTTGCTGCTTGGGTCAGTCAATATGGGGAAGGCAGAAGGAATCCTGTGCTTGGATAATGTGTTGAGATAGGATGCTTAGTAGGATTGTACGCATCTAGATCTGTTTAGTATTAACTGTGAAATGCGTTGCGGCAGTAATAATGAATGCAGTGGGTGCCTCTGCTGTTATCAAAACGCATTAACAAGTTTTGCTGTGCTTGAATGCCTTTCATTGTTACGGTTTCTGGTTCATCCTAAAGCAGTGGAAGTAAATGGCATCCATTCTGTGCCGATATAAACAGCTCCTAGATGCTAGACAAACAGGGATGTTAGTGTGAGTAAACATCTGTTTAGCTTTTAATAATGAATACCAGGCAAGTTGTAGGACTTCTAGCTACAGTCGCGTGTTTCTAGCTACAACAAGGGGAAAAAAAATAGGGGAGATGATCTAGCAAAGTTTTATAGCCTCTGATTACTCACATGTATAAAGGTAATGTATGGGATGAATCTTTGTGTCAAACAAGTTGTTAATGGCTATCAAAATCAGGTTCCTCTGCGTTCTGTGATGCTACAGAAATGCATTGCACTGTTCTGCTCCGTGTATCTTAAAATAGGCTTTTTTTGTTTTAGATCTTCCCTTGAAGCTCTCCGGGTTTGCGTGGGCAAAGCTGGACCTGACTGCATGGGTAGATCAGAGTCGGTGCCTCAGTGCTCATGCCAGCAGTGTGAGCTGCTAGCTGTAGGCCTGCTGCTTCAAAATGGTGATGATTCTGAAACTGGACATCAGCACTAACTCTTCCACGTGCTAATGAACTTATTTCAAATTTGGAGATATTTACAATGATTAGGAATTCTGATATTAATCAGTATGAGGCTGCCAAAAGTCTATTCTGTTAGCAGTACGTCCAGTTCAGTTTCATCTGATTTCCCCCCTGCCCCATGATGGTGGCTGCAGCTTGTTGTCAGCTCAACCACATGCCCATCTGACTGAATTCAGAGACTGCTGGTTTGTGTTGTGACCATATTTAGAGGCTGTGTATTGAGTGAGATGTGTGTGGCCTTACTTTGGAAATGTCATAAGGCAGTGATTGTTCATAGTCTCCTGCTCTGAACTGTGAAAACACAATTCCTGTCTGTTTAAAAAACAAAAACCCTCCAAAACCAGGCTTTTGCCACAGAACTTCTGGTGAATGTGTCACCGTGTTTAGAACCATAACTTTTTTCCCTCGTTCTTACAGCTGGGATCTATATATATGTATCCACATGCTAGCTAGTCACCACGTGGTGGCAATTTCCTCTGTAGAGGAATTTGTGTGGATGGAAAATGTGAACTTTCTTTACTCAAACATGAAGACCGCAAGTGTGCTTTAACTTAGGCGTATCGATTGTATTGATCGTTCCGTTTTCCAAATGGAACAAGTTTGAGAAGAGGCATACATCAGAAGGGGATATAAAAAATTAGCATCAGCTGTCTTGACTTGAGTATATCATGAATTTCCAGCCTGTAAAATGTTGAATGTGATTTTTCAATTATAAAGGTTTAGCAAGGCTTAGAGATTATTTTCTGAGATTCTGGAATACGTACGATATTTAATACATAATGCAAAAGGAAAAGCTGTTTTCTTAATGTAGGAACATGAAAATGGAAGCGGCTGCAACATTATGCCGCCTTGATGCAGCGCCGATGCTAAACTTTTAGCAGCAGATTAAAAATTGATACCTCTCCCTATTCTTCATCCTCCAGTACACTCTTAAAACTTCTGCAGTTTTAAAAAAGTTTTTCTTATAGAACTGTTTAAGCTTCTATAATACATACTTTTGTGTGTAGATTTTTATGGAATATTAAGAGTTTGTGGTTTAGGTAGGGGAAAAATGCGTGAGCAGTTTTTCTTCTATAAATGGGTGAGTCTGTGAACGAGAGAACTGTGCAAGTTCGGAGGCTCAAATGAAATCTTTGATAAGGAGCGTGATGTCCCTTGGCTGCAGCAAAACCATACCTAGGATCAAGTAAACAATATATGAAATTAATCTGCTAAGATGGAAAGTAAATGTGTAATTATATCACAAATGAAAGACAGATGTTGGGAACCCAGGGATTATCAGGGCTGGTATGAAAAGCATGTAACAGTCTGATGCTTGTTTGAACCATATGTTAGCTCTCAAATGTGAGTTATATACCACTGAAATGGTTCAGGATACTAAAAAAACATGTTCTTATACTTTCTCCTGAGGATTAGGGAAGTAGGGAGGTTAAGAGGAGATTTATAAGGCTGTCAGAATATCCTGCTAGGACTGGAAACATTTGAATTCAGTAGGACAATGAGTAGCTGACTACAGAAAATCCTTCTGCTCCGATGGCAGAGTGCAGGCAGAGCCTGGCCGTGGTGGTGAGGTGACGAAGGGTTCGTACTTCGTCACTGTTGGCCTCTGAGACTAAGCAGCTCTGTGCAGCTCTTGGAATGAGCTCAGCCATCCCCAAATATCTCGCACCTAGGAGCTAACGTGTATTTATGGAGTGCATTCAGTAAACGCTCTTGCCTCATCATCCACAAAGCTGAAATTTTGCATTCCTTAACAGAGGCTAAACAAAGGGCTAAAGGTGGCCCTGGGCAGCACTCACCAAAGGGGGAGTTGGAACATTGCTCACAGTGGATTTAGGTCCAGCCATAAGCTCTAGTTTTTGTATATAAAATATTTTTTTCTGCTAAATCCTGAAGTGCTAGAGTTCTTCCTGCAGTAGAATTAAATCGGTAGGAAATGTGTTTTAGGACTGGTCTGTGCTGACCAAAAATAACCCCAGCAAACCATTTTTTTTTTTTTTGTTTGAGTTATATTGCCTTGCTTTTTATTTTTCTAGAAGATGCTGTAGCAAACCTAATGCTCGAGTCGTCAACCCCAGGTTACACAGACATGCTAAGATGACAACTGAAAACTCAGCTCTTTATCTTCTGGGGTGGTGTTTGCTCTCTTGGATGTACATGTAGTTGTATTTTTGCAGCTTTGCCTCTCAGCGAGTAGTCAAAGGTTCAAGGTTTAAGATGCACAGAAGGTTGCTCATTCTGTGTGCGTTGTAGCTTATTGTAACTCAGTCACAGCACTGAGTGATAGGAGAAATTTGCTCTGTTGTGAAACATTTCTCCCTTTCTACCTTGTTCTGCTCACTTTGTATCTTGCGGTGGGGAAAGTGTGTATTGGAGAACTCGGCTGCAATTAGGGTTTGCTCCAGTGTCTTTAAGCTTTTCTGGATAGGCAGAGGCCACGCTGAGATCAATGCTGGAGAACATTTACTCTTTGTTTTAGAGTGGTTTATCTACCTGGCTAGGCTGCACCAAGGAGGTGGGATGCAGATTTAAATACCTGCAGTAATACTGACGTTGTTTCCATGTAAGGCCATAGTTCCAAAATAAATTGCTCGGTTATTGCTAGCAGTAGTGCTTGAACTTCAGTGTCGAGCGCTGAAAAGCCACTCAGCAGGGAGGTCCCTTCTGATTTGTGGCTGTTGATCTTTCTGCTTAGTTTGTTTGCTGTTCTGCAAGCAGCTTGTACAAAAAATACCAGTAGTTTTTCTTGGGTTTGGTTTGATGCAAGCTTCCCCATCTGTCTTCCTAGTTTTTTGTTAGTTTGTGGTATAGAAAGATGAGCAAACACTGCTGGGTGGTCAACTACTGAGTAGAAACTGAGTTATATTTTTGTCATGTACTTTCAGGTTTTGAGAATTTTAACTTTTTTTCTCTGATATAGCATTGTTTGGGAGCAAAACTCACTTGTGAAGGTCTATATTTAAGCCTGCCGGCAGAACTTGGAGCAGTTTTGTTGTTGTTCTGCGTTGTAGAAAGGTCAGGGCTTCTCATGGTGTAATCTGTGCACCTTTGAAAATGTGATAGGTCCTGCTTCATGAATATGAATTGATCGGATGCCCTTTTTAATCCTGCACAAAGTTAGTTTGAGCAAATATCTTGATCATTAGGTGTGTAAAAGGTAGGGTTATATTAAACGTGAATAGATGAGTTGCCTGCTATTTGAATATTTGGTGAGTACATAAAAGATTGTTTGTATATATGCACGTGTGTGTGTGTGTAATCCCCAACCAGCCAAAGAAGCTTCCTTATTAGAATAATTAGAGATCTGGAGAAAAGAGACAGTTTGCCTAAGGAAAATGAATTAAAAGATGTCTTTTTAAAGCGAAAGGACTGGCCAGATGACCGTGATTACAGATTGACTGTCTCTTAAAGCAAATTTTGAGATAGCAACGTTGCCTTAAAAGGTTTAATTACATTAGCGGGCCTTGAAGATGGAACATTTATTTAAAAAAAAAAAAAGTACCCATCTGGTCCTCTCTTCAGTTGTGTTTTGATACCATTATCTCTTGAATTGCACTGTAGGAAATGTCTGCAATGCAACCTAGTGTGTGTTGGCTGCCCTCCCACGCACCCCTTTGAGGGATGCAAGTGGAAGGCTTGTGAGCATTTTAATATTACTGTCTCGTGTCCCTGGGATAGGTTTGATTGGGGCTTGTGACATAAAAGCAAGTGGCCTTATTCTGAACTGAAACTGGCTGCTTGTAAAAGCCTACTGAGAACTCCGGGTTTGGGGAGTTCGGTGACTTTGTCCATTGGTGTCGGCAGTGGTGGGACACTGAAGTCAGTGATCCCCGTGGTGTGGTCATCTCGGGCACTGCTGTTAGTCCCCATACACGTGCTTTTTTCCCTGAAGGTCTAATCTTCGTTGAGACTGGGGATTAGCGCATAATTATTGCAGCTATAACCTGGGAACACAGTTAGCAGTTCTTAATGCAAAGAGCAACAACTTTTAAAGCTGTGGAGGTGTTGGAAGTACTGGGTAATTCCCGTAAAACTTAGCAGGTTTTGTAGTGACAGCCAGACTTCGTGCCTGGAGATTTCCACGTTTATACAATTGCCAGCAGTAAGTCTTCTGATCATCTTTTCCTAAAGGACCACAAACATTTGTGTGGTGCACTGGGCATTTCCTATAAAGGTGCTTTGTTATCTCCAGCTGACTTAAGGTTTCCTGGTTTCTCAGGTGCTCTCACTGGGTAATGTGAAACCCTATGTGTGGGAGGGAAGAGTATCCCCCAAATCTGCTGGGATAGAGGAGGGTGGCGTGGTGTTGGAAACTAACAAGTCTCTAAAGAAGCAGGGAAGGAAATAAATGTGGAGCCGCTGCGCCTGGTGCCAGCTCCATGATGGAATGCTCCGCTCTGGAGCAGCGCAAGGAGAAAATGGTCACAGCCTGACAGCAGCATCAATGGGGCCTCCGTGGAAACGAATGAGGACTCGTATCTCTCGAGGCTATTGTTGAGGGCAGACTGAAGGAAATGTTTAATGGGTTCGTGCTTTTGAAATAATTCTATAACTGTAAGGGAGAGGAGCGTGCTTTTAAAAATGGAGTGAGCAATTATGAAAAGGAGGTTAGTCACCACTTCGGTAAGTGGTTCCTTTTGTCAGAGAGTTGAGTATGCAGCGTTTGAAGAAGCGTCAGGGAGTCAGGAGTCATGGTAATCATGGAATTCCTGTTCATTTATTTATTTTGTGACTTCAGACGTGGTGTGTCTCTGCACAGCTGTGAAATGTGGATGTTTGCCCTGAAGAAAGCTTAACGTATGCATAGGGGTAGAACTTCTGGTTTTGAAGGGATTACCTCTGCAAAATGGAACTTCGTACAGATACTATGTACCATCTCTCTCCTTCTTGGATTTTGGTGCTTGGATTTGGACAAGTGTGCAATTATCAACGTGTTCATCAGCACCGCAGCTGTACTGGGCTGGCCCCCTGCAGCCTGGAACTTGTGGTCAACTGTGGAGGGGTGCGTAAATATTCAGGAAGAGAAACGGTAACTGGGATCACCTACAACACAGTGGTGCGTGGGACTAGCAAGAAAAGGGTTGCTCCAGGTCTTCAAGTGCAGTACCTGGCGTCTCCTGGTGCAAAGCCAATAAAACAAGAACAAATGATTGAGCAGTACAACATTGGCATGCATGAGGCATCAATCTGTCACCCCCCACCTTTCATATATACGTGTGTGTCTTTATGGAAAAAGGAAAAACGAGTGCTCACTGGACTACTAGGAATAGTGCTGTACCAGTTTATCCTCATCAACTAACGTTCTTTAGCTAAGATGGGAAGTGTTTACTTTCATCACTTGCCAAGTCTGAGATTTTCTTCTCTTTTTAGAATGCTCTGAGTAGTAAAAGCCTTCGTTACTACCGTGCTCCCATTACCATATTGGGAGCTGGGGGGGAAAAAAAAAGCATTTTCTTAAATTAATAGAGTAGGTTGAGTTTCAGAAATACTAAGCTGAAGTGATTTTTTTTCCCCCCTTTTACCTTGTCAAATTAACATGATTGCATGTTTCACTTTTTATGCTAAAGAGATTCTGATCTTCAAAGACAACTTTCAGAAAGACATGCTGGTTCAGCCAAGCAGACTAATATTTTAGAAGGAATATTACCGGTAATAAAAAAGACAGAGTTATGATAGTTTGATGCATTAATTTTAATAACTTTTTGTACAGCTCTTGAGTCAAGATGTGTGAAATTGAAGGGAAACATGGCTCATGGTTTGACTGCAGTGTATTTATACCTGATGTGCAGCTTTGGCTTGCAGAGAGGTAAAAAGGCTGGGTGAAGCCTGCTGTAATAGAGGTGGGAGGTCACTGTCTGATCTTTGTTTAGGAACTGCATGACCTTATATCAGCATTTCCCCTGCGTGTGAACTCTGCCCTTCAAATGGGGCAAAATGCTATAAAAATTATCCTAAATCCGATTTTCTCAGCTAACCCCAGTGCTGTTGTGATAGGGTGGAGGAAGCCTGTGGTCTGTGGGGCTGTACTTGTCCTTGCCAGCAGAGGTTGGGAAGGACTCCCTGGACTCTACCATTGTGAAATTCATTCACCAGATCAGGAATATCTGCCTCGCACTGTGCAGGAAGGTGGCTGACATCAAATGCTTTCAATTTAGCCCTCCCAGGTTGTACCAGCAGCTCGGTGGTAGCAATCAGCTGAGCAAGGTCAGATCCCTTGGCCGTAGGAGGGCCAGGACCATCCACAGCTTGTCCTCTGGTGGGCTGCTGCAGGAGCTGATGGTATCTTGCTTCTCTTGGGATTCAGTGGAGCTGGGTATGAAAACCCCTGAATCTTGATTTTTCTCAGATTAAGACAATAATAAGTAAATGTGCTGGGCTCTGAGTTCTTTAGGGATTCCAGTTTTCCTCAGAATTACTTAGGAGATGGTAAGTGTAGCAGGCCTAATCAGATGTTAATCAGGAGTTAACCTCAAGTGAAAGCTGGGCTTGGTAACTTAGCTTACAGGTTTCTACAATTACCTTACAGGTTTTCTACAATACTGAAAATAGAAAGTAAAGGGGGGAAAAAAGTCAGTACTTCAAAAACAAACAAAAGATTCTTTTTCCTGAAGAGACTTTTACTGAAATTGAGTGTGAGAAAGAAAGAAACGCGTCTGTCTTGCCATCTAATCTCCCCCATAAGAGTTCCAGTTCTTTGATGAAATATCAAGGTGCCTCCCTCCACCTCTTAGTGATGTGAATGTAATGGCTTGTAGCTGGTGGGCAGGAGGGAAAGGAACAGAGCTGTCCCACTGCTTCCCTCTGCCCCACATATAAAGGCTGCAAGGATTTCTTTTGTGTTCTGTCTGTTTAGCAATGAGAGTTCCTGCTACGTGCTCCTGCCTCTCCTTGAGCAGATCTCCGTTAGCCACCCATTGCATGTGTTCAAAAGAGATGTGAAAATCAGCAACAAATGTAGGTCTTCCACTTCATAAATATGGGGTATAAATAGGATATCCAACGTGTTCCTGGGAAATGTCAAACTTCATTTATCATGATAACCATCAATAATGCACCAGATGTTTTGACTGCATTTAGGTTTATATTAAATTAAGCATAAGCAGGGGTGCATGAAGTCCATCTGTAACGCTGCCAAAGCTGGCACCATTGACAACTGCTTTTTGCGTTCCGTGGTTTTGATTTTTTTCAAATTTTTTCTTGAATTGATTGTAACTGCTTGTGTGGCCTGTGTCTGTTCATGTGTATTTGTAGGACGTGCCTTGCTCATAATAACAAGTTGTTCTAAAATTAGTCTGCTTCCTTCAGATAAGCTGATACTCTTAAGTTAATACTGCTTTGATCAAGAATTTTTGGCTCCTTCGTGTCAATCAGGTCTTGTGTTATTAGTTTAATTACACTACCTATCTTCATTTCGTTTGGTGGAAGGCAGCAAACCTAGACATTGTAAGAATTAGATGTAATAATTCTGTTGTAAGAAGACTTGAGCTGGGTTGTATTTTGTAATTAAGAATACCTTTGCCTTAAGTGTGGTCCCCAGCGATTTGTCGGTGAGTAATATACAGCCTCAAATGCTGGACTCATGCACATAGAGTTCGTCCTGCTTGGAGTTGGTACCAACCATGCTGTGGCTGTTGAGCGAAGTGCATCTGCGGCGTGGCTCTTCGGCGTGTGGAAGCAGCAGGGTAATTAAGATGGCAAACCTTGGAGATCTAACATCCCCTCCCTCCTTCCTTAGAAAATCAGCTGCATCATTGAAACAAGGCTTGAAAAGCATGCTCTAAAGCCAGAACAAACACCCTGAAATTTTTATCGTAATGTTGCTTTTAAAAGTCCTAAATGTCCTCTATTTAAAATGAAATTCTTTTGTATTAACCTGCTTTCATATGCTAGCTTTCACCAGACTGCAGAATTGCCTGATTTGACTTTCTAATGTAACTGTAATGAATCTTCTGGGAAATGGAGCGATTGAATGCATATACTCTGCAACTCCATTGTAAAATATTCTGTCAGAACTGGCTATATTTCTGTTTTTTATTTATTTTTATTTTTTTAAGGGAAGGGGGTGTCCCTGTCAGGTATTAAAGCCTAAACCAAATGTCTTCTCCGGGGAACTTGAGAAGTGTAGACACTACAGTGTGTAATATCGCCTTGATTAAATATATTTCCAGCATCACATCCATAAATATGCTGGGTGAGGGTAGCGCAGTTATATTAAACTCAGATGTGCTTTTGGAGAGAAAAGAATAAAGATGAAAATTATTGGCCGATACTCTTGTAATGGGCACAAACAGAGCCGCCGTGTGTTATGCATGAGCAGATAGCAAGGTGAAATATCTGTTAGCCAGATAAAGGCTGTATGCATCTGTGTATAATAGACCATAAGGACACTTCTTCTACAGACATGATTGTAATGTAAGCATTATATTCTCTGCTTCACTGTAGCAGCTGGTGAGCTTTTTAAAGGGGATTTCTGCGATTGGAGTATTTTTGTAACTGGTCCATCCATAGTGTTTGTAATTGCTATAATGTGATGATGTTTTATCCATGCGAAGGAAATTGAACGCTGGAGTTTAATAATTTAAAAATTTATTAGTGAAAACCTCGTGTTCTAATTAGCCAGATGCTGCTATTTTGAAATGGTTAGCCGCAATTAGCGTTTTTAAATAGAAGGGTCTCGCATTTAATGCTGCTTGGCTTTGACTTTGAAGATCTCATTCTTTAGGCCCTACTGAAGTCCAGTGTTGAAGGTAGATTTTCTTTTTATTCTAAGCAAAGGCAGAAACCCTGCTGAAATTTCAAGCTAGGTAAGTGAATTTAAACTATTTGATTTTTTTTCTTTAACCTGACTGAGGGTGGAGTGTGGTTTTGGGGTGTTCTTAATATTTTTTTAGCAAAATATGTTTCCTATATACAATGTGTGTGCATGGGCTTTTGTGTTGCGGTGAGTTTTCTGTTTGTTTGGGTATTTCAAAGGTAGTAAAAGGAGAGCTGTGGCTGCACTGATTGTTCCTTTTTAACCACAGAGCTTTAGAGCAAATAGGCAGCCATCTGGTAATAGAGACGTGGGACACGTGTAGGTAACTGGCACTAAGAATGTGTGGGACAAGGTTAAAAAAAAAATGTATTAGTTTTTGTCATAGGCAAGCTTTTTTAATAATAGCAGCCTGAGTGGTGCGTTGAAGCATCTGATGGGCCCTCCCGAGAGAGGCTGATTATACTGGAGAGATATCAAACTATGAATCATTTACACTAACCTCTTGTGAAGCACAGCTTGCATTTTTAATGAAGGATGATTGCATTTCATAAACAGACCTTTAAAAATTAAAATAATATTGATCTTCTTTCACTTAGCTCTATTAAAACAGTAAGCTATGCATCTCCTTCTAATAGCTACAGGACAGATTATTTCTTAAAAAAATAAAATATATCGTACCAAAGTATGCACAAGCCTCTAAATAGAGGGTATGTTTTTGTGCTTAAATGCCTTCTTATCCTGCAGCTGTACTTGCACAGAGTCTGACCTGCGAACAAAAGACCATTTGAGAAGTATTGCACACAATGTATGTGAAGGGGAGGGGGGACTCCAAGTCCCTGGTACTCAGCTTGGCACCTCGCAGCCATTCCTTTCATACTTTAGTTCAGGTCTGAAATGCCTTTTATGTACACTTTCCAGTCTGCTCCCAGGGACAGCCCTACCCGCACGCTATTGCATATGGTCTGTGTTGATACATGTACCACTAACTACCTTTTAATAGTAATGCTTTTTTGGGTCATAGCTATAAAATACCCATCCTTGGGCTGCGTGTGTCCTCAGGACGGCTGTTGAGATGGGGGAGATGACCAACGGGGTTCTTGGGCTGTTCTGAGCGCCACGATGTGCAGCTGTCTCTTTGGGCTGTCACAATTTCATTTGATTATGTACGTGTCTGGGTCAAAGTTATTTTAAAGCTGTAGGCTGATCTGGTACTGTCTATAAAATCCAGGAGGAGTGGTAACCAGAACGTGTAAACTCTTTACAGTAAGTGACATCAATTTTAGCTGTCCCCAAACTAACAAAATAGTTCCGTATCTAGTAAATCTGCTTCTTGTTTGTAATTGTTTAGAAGAAAGGCTCTTTCTAAGAAAAACTTTGGCTTCTGGATAACACAAGACGGGAACTTGATTTAGCTGGACCGCTCAGTTCTTGGCATTTCAGATCATCTTCTTCCCAAGCTTGGAAGCTTCCCATGTCGTTCTTCCAGGAACCGAGGCAGGCTGAATCCATCGATGGTGACAGAAGCTTTTATTAACTGTGAAGTATTCTCCACGTGGTAAAAGGTAGAGGTTAATTTCGGGCAGAAATGAAAATGCAGATCTCTTGATTGCAGAAATATTAGGAAATTTAAACCGAGGAAGTGGAAATGCTCATCTCTCCGTCTGCAACGCAACTGAAAGAGAAGCCTTGCATCAGAAAGAGCAAAAGCAATAATGCTAATCTGAATAAAATATTTCTTTTTTGTTTGTACACATGGAAAAATGTACATCTCTTCATGCATACATTACCATTTTCTGAATAGTAGAAAGCTGCTGAAACCAGAGCTTCTCTGTTCTGCTGCTCTGTACTGTTTATAAACTGGGAAGTTCACTGGAAGTGTTGTGGAGATGTAAACTCTGATTGCTTCAAAGTCAGAGTTGGAATCTGTGAAATATTTTTGTTTGCTTTAAAATCCATGTTGTATATTCAAAGTTAAAGACAAATGGACACAAGGAAGATTCTCAAGTCCTGGAAGATGCGGATAAATGTGCTGTAGATCAGCCAGGGTTTTATTTTGGGCTTCTGTTTTTCATGTAAATAACCTTTTTTTCTGCTGTCAGTCAAGTTGGGCAATTGAAATAAAGGCTGACGCTGCACAGAGGCGATGTTCTGTGGACTTATCCCCGTGTCGTGTCAGTGTTTTTTCTCCTCTTCCCCCTTCCTGGTTTCCTGCTGTTCCTCAATCCATTTCAGCAGACTGACGTGCATCTTCCTGCCTCTGAAACCAGTTACAGCAAACCAGCCTTTTGTCAGGGCATTAGAGAAAAGCAGTCTTCGTTTGAGTCAAAGGCTTTAAAACCTGCGTGTTACTGCTTCAGCATCTCAAATTTATTGCACATGTTCCTATGTGGCGAGCGTACGTGCCGTGTTTATCTGGAAACCAAATTTCCCTACCAGTTGTTGCCATTTTGCATTCTGCTTTTGTAATCGTCTTTTATAAAATGGCTTTATTGTTCACTGATCAGGTGCATCCTGACATAAATAAAACATTGGCAGTAATTGGCTGTGACAGATTTTCAGCACTCCCTCTTCTGCGGTGCGTGCAGCCTCTGACAGTTACAGAAGGCTGCTACAGAGCCCAGTCCTCACACAGGGAAGTCCCTGGGGTAATTGGCTTTGACGGGTACTGGTTGCTGCAATAATACTGATCCATGAGCTTGTGTGAGCTGCATAATGCCTGAAGGATTTTGTACCCATCAATATGTCCTCAGCTTGAATCATTTTTTTTCATACTCTTTCCGTGGCAGTTTATTAAAAGAAATACTTGCTACATTTACAGTGTATTTGGTATCTACACCACCTCAGCTGTCAGGGTAGATGAAAACACTATCCTGCAATTCTGTGCATAACACCACTGTGTGTCTGCAGCTGATACAAAGGAAATGCTGCCCGCAGTTGCTGGAGGAGACTTGCAGTTCAAGCCTCTTATTTGCGTAGGTACCTCGATGTTTTAAAACAATCTGTGGCAATAAAACGTGCTCGCAGTCGCGCTCTTGCCAGCGGACTGTTGTTTGCTAAACTGAAGGCGTGTGAGCAACCCCCAGAATATGAGAAGGTGGAGATGTAGATGTTAGCAATGTGAGGACTGGCAGTTTGCAGGTTACCACAGCTGAAGGCATGATAACCTGTGTTTTTTAGGGAATTGGCTCTAAAAGGTTCCAGTAGTATTTTGGGAAGCCCTGAGCAGCAGACCAAGGCTGAGCAGTACCTGCTCCTGAACTGGATCCTGCTGCTTGCCTAAAATAAAGTCCTGTTGGCGTGCACCAAACATCTCACACCTGTGATGGAGTCCTCTTGGGTAATGCATCTTTAAGAATGGCAGAAATTCGGGGATTTCTTCTGGCTCCCTTTTGTGCTAGGCTCTAACTCCCCAGAAGTAGTTGTTCTGGTGTCACTGGGGTAATTCTCCCTCGTTCTGTAAGTTCGTAGTCGTGCAGTACCGGTGTGTTGATGACTCCACTGGGGAAACAGCAGATAACTGGTGGTAAGGGGATATTCTGCATCTGTATTTTTAGAAGGAAAACCAGTGAAACGAACCCCCTGGTTTAGCTGTCAGCATGGGGAGGTCTGGCAAATTTGAAGCTCCTTGCCTCATGGATACAGCTCTGCCTCGTTACTGAAAATGAAGCTGTGTATCTAATTACATATTACGGAGAAGCAGCTCCTAATCAGTGCCAGGCTGGGTGTTTGCTTTCAGTTCCAGTTCTCCAGGAGAACAACAAGTCCAATTTAGCACAGATTTTGAGGTGTGAGTGTGTGGTGGTTTTTAAACCATCAGTCTGTCCTGAGCCTGGTAGGCCAAAATCCTGAAGCGAGGTATTCCTCGTTGTGTGGCCTTCCTCTTGGTGCTTGGAAGGAAAAGCACCACAATGTCATTCTTTTCACTAGATGAGCAAAAAATGCAAATAAAAATTTCTAAAATGGTACTTCCTTTGTGTTTTTTTTTGGTTTCTCTGTGCTGGAAATTACAGTAATTATTTGGGAAGAAACCTTTCAGAGGCAGAAAGCTCGCTTTGCTTCAGAAGTGCTTTCAAAGTCGTAAAACTTCATCCTTTTCCCATTTCAAGCTGTTCAAACTGTGGCCGGTTGCACAAATTCTGCCCTATTATGCCGGGTAAAGCATCCCACACTGAAAGTCTCATCCTGTGCTCAGCTCTCCTCCTGGCCTCCCATTTTGAGGCCAACTCGCCGATCAGTGACACGGCAGAATCACTTCCAGTTGCCTTGTTGTGTTTTCCAGGTTAATTTGAAAACACATTGATATTTAAAATAATTCAGACTCTTTCGTAGTGCTATTGATTTTTATTTTTTCCCTCCTTCCAGGAACCAAAGCCAGGGAGTATCAGATTTTCAAATTTGCGCAGCTAAGCCTTGCGAGTCAAAAATTAAATTGTGAAATGCAATTCCAGGGTAATTGATTAATGTAATTACATGTATATTTGACTAAAATTGGGTTCTGCAACATTAGCAATTTAATTACAAAATGCATTATGATTGTAAACCCAGCAAAAAGTATTCTGTTGATAAATGTAGCTGCTGGTTCACATCCTGTTGGTTAGGGCTGGTCAGTTGGGTTTCAACATCAACTAGTTTCAGCAGTTAGTGTGTGAAGAAGTGAAATATTCCAATTTGCATCAGAATGAAGCTTGCTCTGGAAATATGAGCCCAGTGCAAAATTGCTTAAAATTAGACTCAAGCAAAGTAACTTTAATCCTCCTGGCTTTAGACTCTTGCATGCAAATTAGGTTTTAAACATTGTGTCCTGTGCCAGCTAGTGAGTTTTCTTTATCTTGGATGTCATTTGGGAATGTTGAAGCTATTTTGGAGGAAGCATTTTAGCCTGCTGTGTTTTTTCTCTCTCTCTCTTCCACATCTGGTTTAGGTCACTCTCCTTCACGAGCATAGAGTGAGAATCTCAGGGCAAGTCAGTTCAGCAGCTGACTCTGCCTCAGTAATTTTTTAAAGCTATTTCTGTACTTGCTTTTACAGGCAAAAACCCTTGACTTGCGACTAAAGCAACTGAAATTTCAGTAAGAGCATCAATTGCCTGTTGGCACAGCTGAAGACCTTTGTACGTCAGAAGGGAAGGACTGCATGCAGGATGGAGAAGACCAGTTACCAGGCTATACTAGTTCTGACTCCAGTGGTTTTTCATTTGGGGAGTTGGGTGGTGGATTTCAGAAGTGCAAACACTTTGGATCAAGAGGCGTGGATGTATTTAGAGGCAGTTTCAGTGACAAAAGCAGCCTGTTGACCACTGCCAGCTTTTGAGCTTGGGTTGGCTGAGTGACCAGGCCAGCGGGGTGCTTCGCCTTCCCTCTTCTTGCTCGTGCAGTTAAGAACTTGTTTCCTGGGAAAGCTCTAGTGAGCTAAACCCAAGGGGAGTTTAGATTGCACTATTATGGTGTGTATTTTTATGCAGGGCGCTTCGTGTGCTGTTAACCTAATCCACCCAGAAATAGATCAGGTTAACTGGGTATTCCTTCTTATTTCTCTTTTTAATCCCATGCTGTTGCAGTGTTATTCCAAATGATTTGTCCATACAGATAAGCCAAACGTTTTAATCTGTTTTGGCTCCGTTCCTTCCTCTGCTTCCCTACATGAGAAAATTATCATTCTGCCTTCTGCCAGTCGCAGTGGCAATGAGGTGTGCTTCAGATCTCCAAAAAAGCTCCTTCAAGTTCCTGAAGCGAATGGCTTGTCTGCTGTGTCCTCGTCCATCTGATGGCTGACAAGTCCAAAACATATTTCCTAATGCCCAAGTTCTTGTCAAATCAAGGTGTAAATCAAATGTACTTTGCATTCTGTATGTGAGTGTAGTTTTATTCCTGCACGTGTGTGTGTATATATAGGTGTATGTATTTTTAGCTTTGAGTTCAAGAGGGGTAATGCTCTTGTGCTCGTACCAGCCACCCACTGCTGAATTGTTTTAGCTAGAGGGAATTTCCTCTGCTGTTGCTGTGTATTTGAAGAGAAGTGATTTAATCAGAAGTGCTCACGTTACGCTCAGAATTGCAGAAATCCCCATCGGTATCTTGGAGGAACTGCACAGTGACTCCAAAACCTCGTTTGCTGTCCTCTAAAGGAGGTGCAGCACCCCTAAAGTAAGGGTTTGTTTTGTGAAGGCAGCTTTTGGTGTAGTTTGCTGCTGTCGTACTGGCAATGTAAATAATTTCTGGGCTTGATTCATGTATTTTGTGATGCAAGCAAGAAACGAGCAGAGACAGGCCGGGGAAGCTAATCTGCATGGTATCTGTACTGCAGAGCATAAATGTGGAGGATTGTTGCACTGGCCAACGCTCCAGCATTAATATTAGTTATAATAACTGTCAGTAGAGGTCACAGTCTTGCTGATCCAATGTGAAAGCTACACAATCTTGTTAGCAGATACTGCAGCACAGGAAAGAGGATTACATAGCAGCAATAGTTCATAGTGTATCTCTTTATTGCTCTCCGAAGATGGTTGATTTATTTTTCAGGTATATGAATGACAAAATACGCAACTTGAGTTAACTTAATTTCTTCATAATATGTAGCATGTAATACTTCAAATGTGCTCTTCTAAATAACCTCGTAATGATCCACAAGCTTGTCTTGACTTAAGAAGATTAAGGAATTAATGTCAAATTACAGACATAACTGCAAATAGTATTTACTGTGCAGCATGTGGGAGAGGTGGACAGTTGACAAACACAAAGTGTTTTTCAGATCCTTCTTTCTCTTTAAAGGAAGAAGCGCGGCTGTCACGGCTTCACGTTGGTGTGCCCTGAGTGTGCATGGGAAAGAAGATTGTACTGGCCAGTGAGCCTGTGGTTCTGTTTTGTGAAGGATCGGCTGAAAATACGGGCAGATCCGCTTCGAAGGGGAGGTGTCGGTTTCGTTCTACATCAGACAGGTTTTTTGTAGGTCAGCAAAGCCCGGAAAGGCAGCAGTTCTACAGGCAGAGCGTACGTGTGCAGCGGGCTGGTTTTGGTGCGAGATGGTGATGAAATGCCTAAGAAGCTTGTCTGTTACATAATGCTAATGGAATTATGGTTGGATAAACACATTAATATGAAGGAGGGAGAAGATGCACAGGCTTCAGCTGTGGGAGGCGTAAATGTTGCTGCTGAAAGCCGTGGAGGAATTCCTGAATACATCTTCAATTTCAGTGCAGCTAGTTAAAAATAACATGTAATAAGTCTTAGTCTTCCTGGCTGTAAATGGCTTGCCTTAATTGTTCACTTTTGGTCAGGTAAAAGGGAAAAAGGAAGTCTGGGAAATGCTCTCTAGCAAAAAAGGGGGAAGCTACCGGGATTGCATTTGAATTGCAGGTACTGTGTGTTTATCTGTGCAGTGGTTTGCTTATTTTCAGAACCAGAACAGTAGTGGCTCTGTAGGAAAATGATAATAATAAAAAAGCTTTATGCTAAAAACTGTGGCCAGACTATTGATCCTTTCTGAGAAAGAAATCAGTACTGAGAGATGTAGTAAAGATTTGTAGTTATTAAAGGCTGTAGATGTGTGTCTTTCAATAGATGCTATTGTTAGCCACTGGTCACAAGCTCTGAATCACTTCTTGTGCTAACGACTGTTATAAAACTGCAAACCTTGTGTTGAGTGCAAGTTTGGAGCTGTGAACAGGAAGTGCAGTAGGTATGTGAGCTGGAGATGACATTTAATTTAGATCCTAAAGCTGTGGTTTTACAGTTGTCATGGCTCAAAAGCCAGGATCTTTAGAAATGAAATGATTAATCCAGAAATGTTGTAGGTAGTCTGGCACCTGTTTCCATCAGATTATTGGTAGAGATGACATTCAGAATGATGGTATTAAATAATGAGCTTGGGAACTTAGCTTTAACCAGCATGAAGAAACTGCTTTTGTTGGATATCATGGTTGCCCACTCAGTAGTACAGTCCTGCTTTTAAGAAGCATATCGAGCACTTGCTATTTTGATGATCTTGATCAAAACTAAGAAAAAAAAAATGTGTGTGGCATTTTGAAGGAAAACAGAGTCCTCTTCAGATTACACGCAACATTTTAGGATTTCGGAGTGGTGTCTTGCAGTCCAAGTAGCTTAGCCCAGTTTTGTCAGCGCCGAGGTGGCTGTGAAGTTGCTTTGGACTTGCATTTCTTAGGCAATGGCAGGAGCAGCTGCTACTATTGAACGCTTCTCTTCCAATTAGTATTTCTAGGGAAGTTTACCTGTGATGGAAGTCCATTATACCCTTTCTGCAGGCTGCTCCTCAATGTTCCTGTTGGGGAAGGAAGAAAATCCACCCCCTGTTTATTTTCCTGGCATTGACTGTGTGTGTGGGAGAGACAAACCATTTTCTTTGGCCTCTTTGGCTTTGCTGAGCTTGTTCAAAAAACCTTGTTTTAACTCCTCGTTTCTCCTGTGATTTGTTTTAAAGGAAATGGTTGTTTGAAGATAGCCTTGAATTCTTACAGCCCTTAGAGTTCTTACACTTACCGCCTGTGTCCAAAAGCAGGGTCTTCAAGAGATCTTTTTGAATCCCCTTAGATGAAGGATGAATATCCTCTTCAAAGAAAGATTAGAAGGATAATCATAGATTTTCTGAAACAGAAGATATGTCTGCTGTATGAGATATGTGAGTAAAGCTCGAGAGCATGACCTTGTGTGTTTACCTGCTTCTCTGTCGGAGAAAATGCGGTGCTCGGCCTGAAGAATGGAGTGGGGGGTTATGAACTGTGGTTATGAACTGAGATTACTTTTGGAGCTCCCTAGAAATTGCTTGCATTGTGTAGCTTGCTCGCTATCCTCAGTCATCACCGGAGTGTCTGGCAGTAACAGCTTAATTTGTAGCATTAAAACAAAAAGGCATTATTAAATGCTGCAGCCTGTTTTGTTTTTGTCGCATCCCCCTGCTACCCTGGGCTCAGATTTGCATGCAATAAGACACTAATAATTGTGCATTGATTAATAGTCGCTTATTAACTGCTCTCTGCATAGTTCCTTTCTTGTATCAGTGTTATCATTTGCATGTACCTGCTTTAAGCAAATCCTTATAATCAATGAGCAAGGCTTTAATGATGTATTTCACACAACAATAACTTATACTCATTTGAGATTCAATTGGGCTTTCTAATAGTAGTTTAATAACCAAGTGGATTTTTAATTAAGTAACTGACGTCCTACGCATTAGAATCTTTCACTTAAAAATAGTAATTAAAAACTCCAGCTCTTATGAGTGAGAGGTAATCTTACAGATGTGACCAGTGTTTAGCAGAGCAAGAATGGCTCCTTCGCTCCACAGTCAGGCTGATGGAGTAAATCGGAGCAATAGCAGCTTCCCTGCTCACTTCATTAGGTCGCGACACGTGAAATCTTTGAAAACAAAATGTAATCTTTGTTCAGCGTGAGCTAGTTAGCTATCTTTCCAAGTGACAGAGAAGCAGCAGCTTTTGGAATAGCTTTGTATCTTAATTGGAGGTAGTATCTTACTCTGTCCTATCAGTGTGCTGATAGCAGATTTTTGGGGGGAGAATTTTTCCTGACATTTTAATGTTCTTCTAAATACCTAATGGCTTTATTCACTTCACAATGCGGGAGGCAGCCAGAGCTGCCAACAGTATGGGGCCAGTAACGAGGGGATCTATTTCTTGCAATTAATTGGGGGAATGGCAGCATATCTATTCAACTTTTTCCTATCTGAGAAAGAACCATTCTGACATGGACACCTGCATCACTCGATAAAATCGTCTTAATGCTGCTTAGGTCTTTAAAGGATAGGCAGAAGTCACCCGAGAGCAGGAAGAAACAACATCCAGAAGTACATGCAGAGTGTTGCTGCATACCTTCTTTCAAAAGGATTCATACCTAGAAACAGAGAGATCATGATGCTCATTTCCTTGAGGTTTCAGGTAAGAAACTCATGTTAGGAAGTATGCACCCTTCTATGAATTCTTCAGTGCTTTGGGGCATCAAAATTAGTAGCTCATGTCATTCCGCATTTTTGGTAAGAGGCTGATCTGTGTGGAGAAAGCCATGCATCTTTAAGTGATGAAAAGTGAGTCTTAAAAACAGTTGTGTTCTCCAGGATTGATTTATGCTTAAGGTAATTCCCAGAGTTAACCACACGGAATTGTTAACTTACTGCAATTTGTACCGAAAGGGGCATGCGTTAGGCTGTGTTCCTTTGTAAGACACTTCTCTTTTTGTTCTGTTTTTGTGCCTGTCAGTAGATGAGATGATGTGTTTGTCTGCAAACATGAACAATTATTTAGATGAGCTATAGAAATGCAGAAAACGAATATGCATGTGACATGAAAAATTCAAGATTGTTTTAGTTAAGTATGTTGGTAGCTTTCATTAATATGAATTATGTTGTTGATATGAATTTTGTTATGACATGAATATAGAACTTACTCTGGGCTGTGCATATGTGGATGGGGGAGATGTTTCTGTTGTGTTTAAAACACACAAAACCCAACCCCAACCCCCAGCACACCACAATGTTGATGTTCCCACAACAGCGGGGCAGGAAATAAAAGAAGGGAGGTGCTAACTCCAATGTAAGAAAAACCTTGGTTAAGCTTTCCCTGGTCTGTGACAGGTTTCCCAATGACAAAATTGACTTGAATACAGTTCAGTGCAGTACTTTTCCCTGTCTGTTAAATTTTCATGGTAGATAAAATTGTCAGAAGTGGAAGTAGGTGCAAGTCCTCTGGTAGAGGAAGGCATTGCTGGGCTGGGCAGGCTGTTGTGACGTGGTGGTCCTGTGTACACTGAGTAGTTCAGAGGGGGAGGTCAAGAGGGGTATTTGGAAATGAGACTTGTCAGCCAGGATGATTTTGGAGTTTGGTTAGTGCTGGAAGGCTTTGTTACACTGGTCTTTTGTTTATGTATCCCAGGCGTTTCTCTGAGCCATTGGTATTCCAGAGGGAAAAGGAACTGTTTTTGCAGGGGAGAAAATGCTTAATCCAAACAGCAGTAGTGGGTGGAAGACAAGGTGCAAGCGTACGTGCATACTGAATGAGAAGCTTTGCTGCTTGGTGACTGTTGTTGAGCAATATTTAGACACTTCTAAACACTCGTTACAAGGAGAACTGTAAAATTTTACAGGCAGAGCGTCCTTCCAGTGAACATTGTACTCTTCGAAAACATTTCCCGTGTGTCGTAAAAGCACCACTCTTTCATAAACTAAACTCGGAGAAAGTTCAGTTACGTCTTATTGCCAAACGGCAGAAGGTGGCTGATAATTGTGTTAATGAGAAGTGTCGGTGTGCACAGCTCAGCCCGGTGGTGCTTTGGGTTTCTGAGCATCTTCCTGAGCTCTGTACGTGGCATCCAGACCTCAGTGCCCCTGTGCATCGCTGTGTTTGGTGCTGTCTGTATCCACTGGGTACATCAGGGCATAGTTCAAACCTCCATCCAGTTTAATTTAAATTCTTCCTGCTTCAGACCCACTTCACAGCGCATACAGCTTGTGGGTATGTCAAACGTATTTTCATAGGAATGGGAAAACTTGTAAGTGAAGTTATGGCTTAAAAACCAAGGCACCTGTACGCCTGGTGACACAAAAACAATTGAAGGGATGTATTGCCTCTGGAAAAGGGGTGGAATTATTGTGGGGGTTAAACGACAACATGGAGGTATAATATTGAACAAGAGCAGACTGAATAATGCCTACAGAACTACTAAAAACCTGCTCAAAGGTGACCAGCCAATTTCAAAAGGTCGTTTAAAATTGCAAAAAGTGCTGGATGCGGTGAGACACCCCCTGCCAATGCGCCTTCGCTCACCTCCCTTCCACCTGGAGCGGTGGTGGATATGTAAGTGATGTGTATGCTTTAGGGAAGTTTAGAAAATAGCACGTGTCCCAGGACGTCTGAAAAATGATTGTGTTTAATGGCTGTTACCAGCTGTTGTGTAAAAAAAAAAATAAAAAAAAATAGAAATCTTAGCAATTTTTAGAAACCCGTGGTTAGTTATTGGGGTGTGAATTCTGGAAGCAATGAGGATGGTGTTGGTGACTGGCTGTCACTAAGGAGGAGCCGACTCCAGAGGGCGCTCGGAATCAGCAGTGCTCTCTGTCCTTCAACGTGCCAAGACCACGTTTCACTGAAAAAAAGCAATAAAAGTCGCCGTGCTTCCCTTTTGTCTCTCTCTGCACCACCGCGTGACATCTCAGCGCGCTGGAAGCGTGAGTATTGGCTTGGGCTGGAGGCTTAGAGAGGCCGATGCCTCTCAATTGCTCAGCTCTGGGGGATTCCTCCTCAAGGCTTCCAAGGCACAGTGAGCTCCAGCATCCTGCCCATCGTTGTCGTGCTGGCTTAAATCATTGGGCTGTTTGAAGTAGCTTTTCAGGCCTTTATAGAGCATAAATAAAAGGATGGATGGTTCCAACTTGACGGTGTTTTTTTTTCCTGCCTTGGACAAGAGGTAAAATACTGCATTTTTGCCTCAAGATATTCAAAAAGCAAGAAGAGGTGGTTTGACCTGCTGTGATTTTTAATACTCCTTTTTAACAGCTACTAATAACTGGTAATAAAACATGTAATGTGCAAATCCCACACTGAGATATCATGTAGGGATTTTTTTCTGCTGTTTATAACTGCCCCTGTAATATTTTTTTTCTTTTTATTTCCATAGTCTTGCAATCCTTCCTGAAACAATTCAGTAACTGTTCTTGGGAGGTTGCTTCTTACCTGAAAGCCTGAAGTTGTGAATGTGAATGCCCTTAGTTGTAGGGCAGCAGCTTCCATCTCAATTTCCTTTTGGTTTTGGCAGTTGCGGAGGAATGTATATCCACGGGCCCGCTGTACGTGACTGGGGCCAAGTATTGAAAGTGCTGTGGCATTTCAGAGAGAATCTGCGTTGCTATTCTCAGTTATGGCTCTGACTTTTAGAGTAGCTTCCTAAATTAAAAGTTGAACTCCTGAGAAGTATTTTAAAAACTGAAAAAACATCATGTTGGCAATAATTGCATAATATAGCACATACTTCCAGGTAGCAGGTAGCTTTTCAGCAGATCATCTCAGAGCGTTTTCTCTAATAACTAGGGATATGTATGAATCACTCTCTAATTTCAGGTCTTATACCAGGTTGTAGTTCAGGTTCTTGGCTGGAGAATATTTACATTGCAAATGTGCAGTCTGTTCCGGTTGCTTTCCCTTTGTTGCTGTGTGGCAAGAATGATGTGTTTCTCTTGCTCCTTAACAGAAAAAGTCTTGATAGCTTGGAATTAGGGAGCGTGGTGGTTGGGCATCCTGTATTTTCACATTCTGAGTGTGCTTCACCTGTTTCCTATGGAAAAGGAAAAATGGCTCCCTTGAATATACATTCAGGTATACAAAACTGGTAATTTTGCTTCCAACTTGTGTGGTTATGAGCATAGTAATTGTTTCAGGCTGGTGGAAGATTAAAACTTGTCTCCCATGTCAGTTATTAAATGTGGGAATAGCTGCGGGCTGCAGAATAAAATATTTGATTTACAGTGCAACTCTGCGCAAGGCTGTAATGCAAGAGCTGTTTAGGTTTGTTTGGTATAAAAGCTTCATTTAAGAGGAGAAGAAAAAGCAGCCTACTAGAGCGTTTCTGGTTGCGATTTCTATTTTAGTAGGCTGAAGCCCAACGTGGTGATTTGTGTGGTATAATGATGGTAATTCAGAGCTGGAAGACGAGCCGTCTGTAATTTTGAGCCTTTCTAAGTGTTACAGCTCCTTATCAGCAGAGCTAACAGGAGCTGAAGAGTCTGTAATGCGGGAAGCTTTCCTTCCTTCTCAAGTGCTAAGGTTGAAGTTATTATAAGCATGTTTGTTAGCTTTTGTTGGTGTGGAAGAGTGCTTTGGACACTTGCATGTTGTTGTCGGGGATGTATTTTTCTAGTTAACGTGGTGAGCAGTTGCTTAATTTGCAAAGCTGTTACTTCTCTTGATCCTGACTATAGTAAAAAATCAATGTGCTCTCTGCAGTCTGAACTAATAGGAATCAAACTCATTGAAGCATGAAAATGGTTTAATCAACAGAGAGCAATCTTAAAGGTTACTTTAAACAGAAAAAAAAGGAAGAAAAAAGAAAAAACGCTATCACTCAGGCTTGGAAACTAAAGAGCAAAGCACGGCACTTCATGCCTTAAGGTAGATTAATGGAGGGAAGGCTGGAAAAGGTTTAATTTGAAATAGATAGAGTGATATTTTTAGGAGCTACTGGATTTCCAAGTCTTTATAACAACCCCACCCAACTGAATATATCTCTGGTCTTTGAATAAATTGTCAAAACTGAAAAATAACTATGGGTTTCTTGGTGCCGTGAAAGGCACTCGGTGGGTTCATTGCAGGGCCTGAATCCAACAGGACGCTCAGGCTTGCTCTTGACCTCATTTAAATAAGCAGGCATCAGTGAACAAAACAAATCTGTTGCATATCTGGTTCTTGGTACCCCCAAATACAGATTTTATTGAGAAGGAACAGTGTAAGTGACAGCAGTATGTTTTGTCGTCCGCTCCTTTGGAAAAAAATCCAAATGGTGTTGGGAGTGGAATTTAAACTGTTCTGGTTTTACTGTCTTGGGACCCTGTAAATTGGGTAATGGACAAAGCAACTATTCCTACACACCTGTAAGGGGAGGCTAGGGACTAAACTTGCATTTTGCTTTCTTGAAATTGCATTCGCTGTTAATATTTAACCACTGCTAACAACTGTGCTTTACCACTGAGACTGTGAATACAGGCTCAGATTGTAGCTTAGCTCTCCAGTTCCCTCTCCTCTAAACTTCAGTTGATGGTTTTCTGCTCACTTCTGACAATTCCCTGTTGAATACACTTCCCAGCCATGCCTCGTGCTGCTGCACACTGGCGTCCTCCTGGAAATTAAAGAGCAGTGTGACCCTTTTCACACGTGGCTTGAGCGCTTTGACGCTGGAACGATGTCTGGAGGTTATAAAGAAGGAAGGGATGGATAACCGGGTGTGTGTTCTGCTTAATGATTCTTTAGGGAAACTGAAACAGCAAGTGTAACCTTTAAATTATGTTTTCACATCTTGATATGCCACCTTTGGCACATTCAGATGTTAAAGTAAAGAAATAAAGTTTATTTCATGAGGAAGTTGGCTGCCAAGCTTTAATGCCAGTTGCCTTAATGGATTATTAATGAACTCGTGAGGTGTACGTGTATCTAGTTACTGATAAAGCACTAGCATTAAAATTCAGCAGTCCCTATCGCTACCCTAATCAAAGGCTAGACGTTATGTTCAGGAGAGAATGAAATTATAGCTCAGAGGCCTAAGAAAGAACACCTTTGACATGCGATACGTTAGAGGACCTGCCTGTGCTCCTCTGGATTTTCATGCACTTTGTACGCTTTTTTGTTGCTCTTAGTTCATGTCGGGATGAATTGAGTTGTTAGCTGGAGTGGAAACCCCATATTTTAACTTCCAGTGATGTTGCTTACATTCATGCGCTGTTTTTCCTTTGTGCTTGCAGTTGGGCTGCTGTCAGCACTCAAGGGGAGAACTAAAGGCTTCAAATTTACAACTGCAAAATCAAGTCTGGACATGGTCTTCGTGACTTACTTGAATTTGCAGCTTTTTTGGTGTTTGGTTTCAAATAGCATTTGTTTTAGGAGTCTGACACTAGGTGGCATGCTGCAGCTTGACCATGCTGGCGATGAGCAGATTTAAAAAAAAAAAAAAAGTCCTGGATTACTTCTGGGCCCTTTTTGTTGAAGGTTTCTTATGTTTCTGTGCAGGGGCTTTAAAGCTGCTTATTTATTGTTACACGGGAAGCCTGCCTCGCATCAAGTGAAACTCCTGCATTCCTTTTGTCCAGAAATGTTAGCTGTTCATGTAAATTTAACGTAGAACGTGTAAATATTTTCTTAAGTGAATGTTTGTTTTTTGGAAGTGTCCTTTGATAGGTACATATGCATGTGTTTCGGCTAGGGTTTGATTTGCGATCTGCACGCAGCTGATTTCATCAAAGCTGTCATTTTTGGAACACAATTTGGAGTGGGAGGGAAGGGTGCTTTGATGTTTGCAGTTTTCTGCAAGTACTTTGAAGAAATTATGTAGATAGCTCTCACTCGGATCTGTTTTACCAACTTGCCTTGAAATTATTTGTTTGTCCAAGTCTCAGGATTACATCTTCTAAGTCTTTTGGTCTTGGCTTCTGTGATGTCTTTCCATGCGGTATGAAGAGACCCCAAAATAGGAGACCTGGGATGCCTCTTCTGTTAAACTTTGTTAATTCTGGGCCAGCAGCAGGGAAAAGCTAGCGTGTTGCCTTAAGAGCCTTCCTTGAAATGAGGCTGATGTGGGTGTTTCTGGAGGAGCTGCCCTGCGTAGGAAAACCCAAGGGTGCCGGGGGGGCCGAGACTGGCGTGCTTTTGCTTGAAAGGAAGTTCAAGGCAGAACCCAGTCATGTGAATGGGATTTTTTTAAGCCCTTGTGTGATTTGTGTTCAATCCTGGTAGGAAAACGTGCCTTGTTTTGACAAGTAGCCCAGAACTGATTTACATTAAAATTTCCAGCAGGCTCAGTTATTTTCAGCGGAGGGTGTTTAACGAGTTAGTGTAAAGCGTGCTTAACTCGTTGCCACCTCTTCATCTACGGTATGGGAATGGGAAATATTGTGAGAATAATTTTGAAAGGCCCCTTTGGCTGTTAATTGGCTGATAAAGGCTATCAAAAAATCTGCTGCGCCGCTTTGTTCGCTTGAAGCCTCTGTGTAGGTGGCTGAAGGCTGCTGGGGGAGAGGTGTTCCTCCTTCAGCTAATCCCGCTCTGTTTGAAAAACAAATCAAAACGAGTTGAGTGCGGCAAGCTGCTTATTTAATTTGTGTGCTCTAAGGCAGCTCATGTTGCTCTCTAAGCAGTACGGTTTTAAATTGGTCTTTATCAAGTCTTGCAAAGTGGAGGGAGACCTTGCTCAGTGGGACTAAAGGTCTCGTTTCCTAGCGTAGCAAACTGTCGCGTGGAGAAGACGGACGCGTGCTCACACTGGTTGCACTTCTTGCCCCAGTATACTTTTTTAATGCTCTTAGGAAGTGGATGAGCGTGTGGTTGGGAAAAGGATCGATTTTCCACCAAACTAATATTGCTTCCTATGAGACAGGAGTTGTCTTTGTTTGCTTTTGTAAGGGGGGAATGAGAAGAGGAACAAACTTACTTTATTCAATTGCATCATTCCATGTTATGGGGGATTCTGGAGAGGTGTGGTGCTTGGATGGGTTCCCTACTTGGTATCTTCTCCCATAGGTTTGGGAAAACAAGCATTTCTTCTCCATCTAATGGAGCTGGAGTCACGCAGTTCCAAACTGCTCACATATTTTCAAGATTATAGTAGAAACTTCCTGTTTTTAGAGCTTATCTGACCGTCTGGAGGGAAAGATTATTATAGCTACGGTCACATCCTGTGGTTATTGTCACTTAGAGAGGGGAAAAAAAAAAGCCTATTGAATTTTTCTGAAGCTTTTGAATGTGAAAGTGATTATTATACAAAAAACGTTGAGAGCTGTAGTCACGTTTTCTATCTCCACTGTGACTTCAATAAAAGACCATAAATCCACAGCAAACTTTACGTGTCGGTTAGCTCAGTGTCTGCTGTACTGGGGGTGTTGAGAAAATCTTTTGGTAAAGAATCTGTCTTATTCTAGAGAGATTGGAAAGGAAGCATTTGGCAGTCATTTCCTTTAGCTTGTGAGTATAAGCATGCTTTATATTATAATAGCTTAAACATACCACAGGCTGTTGATAGAGGTATCAAATTTTCCATTCCCAAAGTTACTCTTAGTTGAAACTGGAGGGGAGAACGGGCAGGCTTCCATTGTTTTACAACCGCTTTGATAGAGTTGAAAAAGATGTTTGCTTGCTTCTTCCTTCCCTGCTTTTCTTTAGCCTCACAGCCCCCACCACGGGTTTTTGTACAAAAACAGCTCTTCAACCTACTGAAGGGTTTATTTTCTTTGGTTTTACGTACAGCTGAGAATAAATGTTTTCCTGCTTTGTTGATCCATTTCTTATATTCTCATGTATGTTAATTTTCCCTTTTACACAAGGCCCTTTCTTGACAAATACCTTTTGTTCTCACAATTTTAAGATCTCCTCTAAACTAAATTGTATATCATCTTGTAGTCAAATTTAAGAAGTTGCTGAACAGGTTGACGTATTGCTGTATGTGTACTGCAAGCTGGCAGACGGAATTGGAATTAGCTTTAATATTCTTGGTTTAGTTTACTAGTCTGTAATCCTGAGTTTTTCAGGACAGGGATCTTCTGCTTCCCTCATCTCCCCCAGCAAAAAAAAAAAAAAAGGATGAATTTTTGGTTATAAAGAATAAGAGAAAACAAAGCAGAGGAAAAATATTGGAAGAAAATGATTTCAGTGATTAGCAGACGTGCTCCTTTTCTGCTTAGCTTTCTGCCTTGCCTGGTTTGTTTCGATTTCCTGACGTGTAAGCCATAGCCGGGTCTCAAGTTACTTGCCTCACTGCTCGCTCCTTAGTAGCGTGGTCGCAGTATCCCAGCTGAATTTATTACATTTTGTACTTACATACTTATCTAAGTACATAAAAGCTTTTATTGTAAACATCCTGCCAAGTCGCGGGGTTCCTCAGCTCGTTCATCCACATGACCTTTTTTCATTTTTCACTTGGCTCTTCCCAAAGCAAGCATGCTGTCCTGGCCGGATTTCCTCCTGGAGGTGCAGCTCCTTTGGAGCACCATCCTTGAGATCAGCTTCAACTGTAAAGAGTTGCTGTCCCCCTCCTCTGTCTTGTCCTTGTCTTCATTCTCTCTCTTCGTTAGGCACATGGAAGCCACGGAATCAGGAGGGATGAGACTCCACAGCCCCTCTGGGGGCCGGTACAGTGAAGCAGTGTTTGGGGGGAGCCTCCTGTGCTCCAGCCTGTGCCCGTTGCCTCTTTACACCTTCCCTTCAGGTATTTATAGGCACTGACAACACTGCCCTGAGCCATCTCTTCAGGCTCAGCAGCCCCCCATCACTCTCTGATGGTCCTGAACCAGACCCAGTGCTCCAGGTTTGGACCCAGCAGTGCTGAGCCGAGGGAAGGATCTGCTCTCCACCTGCTGTCTGGCTTCCAGCGTTGATGTAGCTGGTGAACTGAGTCCTCAGCATTTGAAAGGGGAGAACAGGGAGGAGGGCATGGGCTGACACTGTTGTGAACACTCACTTAATTGTGTGGAGACTTGAGATTGCAAAGAGCTCCTAGTGGGCTCCACAACAACTGTTTATTTTTTCTTTTTTTTTTTTCCTCAACACTTCTTCAGCTAGGCCTTTCTGTAAAATCCTGAGATTTCCAGCATGTGAAATTGCTTTAGCAGTCTTCACAGCTCCCTGGGGGAGCAACTTTTGTTTTCTCTCTTCCCTACTGTGACAGAAATGCTGCGTGCATCCAAGATGGTGTATAAAAATAACCCAGCAGATTTTTTTCAGGCGTGTAGAATGGAGTTGTGCAGGACTTTCTGTATGTCCTTGAAGTCTCTATCACAATTCTGCAGCTGAGGTGATGCACTGACTGTACCAACAGTAATTTTTTGGCTGCCTCACAGATTCTGGATGTGCTGAGAAAGAACCCGAGGCGACTTGTGATTTTTGCCTAATAACACGCAGGAAGTACTGCCAGTGCACAGATTTTGAGGGCTAATTTATTTCTTGCTCTTCAGAGGATTTTGTCTGCGTTTGTGCTTTGCTCTTGGCATCAGGAATGTGGCCCAAAGGTGTCACCTGATTCTGGGCACCCTGTCCAGGGTGCAGAAGGGGGTGGTGATGTGGTTGTTGGTGACAGTTGCAGCAAGGGCAGTACTGGAATTCTGGGGGCCGGGCGTTGGGGTGGTTGGAGGCGTTGGGGTTCCTCAGACTGCGCTTGGGGGAGCCTCATCCAGAGCCTTGAGTTGGGGTTGGATTTTGAGATACTGACTTTTAAGGCCTTGAGATGTGACTTGAGGTCATCTGAAACATGAATCTGAATGCCACGTAAGTACAGAAAAGAAATCCTAGTTGTTGAGCCATAAAACACGTGATAGAGAGGTGGTTTGCTTCAGTGGGATCCAGGTTAGATGCTGCAAACCTACAGGCTTGAACCGAAGCCTACAAAAAAAACCTGAACACTCTGAAGTTCCATGGCCCATAAAGAGTACAGATTCCATCTGGGGGCTTTAGAAGAGGCAAAAAAAGATTGATCCAAATTTCAGCAGTTACACAGCAAATTACAATAATTCTTCATCTTCTGGTTTGTTAGGACTATTGCATGCTGAATATGTAAACTTGTGGGAGAGGAAGTGGGCAAGACTCTAATTGTGTTTAACTCGGCTGAGTTTACATTCTCCTTAGGCTTGGATTACAGAATGAAATGCCCTTTTGATTATGTTGAAGCAATAGCAATGTTACACTGAATTTCCTCTTAGGGATGGCTTTTGGGGAGTGTGGAAAAGCACCCCCATCGAATTGCGGAGTGAGCTGTAGCTGAATCAGAACTGGGGCACGAAAGTGCTTAGGACTCGATCGATGTTTCCTGAGGGGTGTTGAGGTGTGCTCACAGGCCTCGGGAGTTTTCACGCTTAAATTGTCTGCTTCGGGCTCCTTATTTCCATGAGATGCCATCCCTGTCTTGGCTGGGAATACACGCACTGTCAGGGACAGTCTGGAAACTTTTGATGAGGACTGGAATTAGTGACAGAAATCAAAGCGGAGCTGTGACACTATGAAGCTGTTAGCTGGTTCTCCTTGAACCTGTTCGCTTCCTCTCCTCCCCACCCCATTGCCAAATCCGAAGGGAGAGCCTGATTTCCATGAGAACAGTGTTAAATCCCCTTTTAAAAATAGGTTCAGCTTAGCAGGGGTTTAATGTGTTACACTTCCCAGCTTAGGCAGGCAATGCTATATTAGCTTTTAGAAAGCACTTGTCATAATCGCGTCTCCATGTGTTCTTAAAAGTGAATTTCAGGCATTTTACTTCTTGGCTACGGTTTGTGCAAGGCGGGCAGCGTGCTTGAGTCTGCTTTGGCAGAAGTTAACCGGGTGGTGACTCCGGTGAGCTGCTCTCAAGTGTTTGTGGGACCTCTTTGTCTTGGTTGTCTTAAAAATAAGAAATAAATGACCTGCTTAATCTGCCTAATCTCATTAAGTCTGTTTACAGTTAGTCTGTGTTTCCAGTGTATACAGATCTGGTAGACCTCGGTCTGCTCCTTCAGAGCAGTTTGTCTCGTGGCTGAAATATTTATGTGTGCTTAATGGCTGATCCTGTTGGAAGGAGCAGAGAATGCTGCTGGTGGGTAGATCCCGTGGCTTGGAGGGAGTTATATCGGCGTGCTGGTCTTCAGCTTAGTGCATCTGCATGTAACAGTCCTCAGATTTGGTGGAACCCGTGAGCAGCTATGAGCGATGGCGCTGCGGGTGGCATGTCTAGAAAGCAGCACACTCTGCAGCCCTTTGAGGATGCGCTGTCACTTCTCAGTGCTCAATCTTTCTTAAGCTGACGTGCGTAGGTACAGCATACAAAGCGTTAGATTATTCACGGGAAGCACTGAAACAGCAAACGGCAAGTTAACGGGTGCTTCCCAGCTCGTGGCATAAGGAGAGGTGTGTGTGGGTGGGTGTGTGTGTACGTGCTTCTAAGCAGTGTCAAGAATTACTGACAGCAAGTCAAAACCTTATTCTTTTCCATATTTTCAGCTTCTATTGTTGATTATCCTCACTTCCAGGTGCCCTGTGTAACTAATGCTCGTAATGGACTTGATGGCAAGTTCTGGGCCATGCATCGAGGCCCGTGGCATACGGAGCTCCTCCGGTTGTACATCCCTCGTCTCCTCTTATGTGCTCACCGTGGCAGTGAGAAATGTGGGCTGGAGCTGCCATGCTCAGTGTGTGCCCAAATAACCAGCACACGCCGAGCGTGACGTGCTGCTAGCATTCATCCCAAAGCTGCCTTTGGGTGAAGCTCTGATTGAGCCCGCTCTAGGTCTTTGTGTGACCAGCTGGGATGGTTTTTGTGTGAATGGTTGGGATGGGTTGTGTGTGCGCCTAACTCGGGGCTCGTCCCTTTCTCAGACGTGTGCTATTAGCACTGATGATAAAAGAAATGCTTTTGTGAGTTTATAATGCAGTGACTAGCAAAGGTGTATTTAATGACCAAGAAAAGAGTTTCATCTTTTATAATCCACTTTCAAAAGGAAAGATGAAAAGTCTCCATTGCCAAATGGAGCTGGAGGCTGTGCTCAGTGCATGGGTTTTTTTTGAATTTTGCTCTGTGAAACGGGGGCAGATCTACATATCTCGCAGGAAAGCCAATTAGCGAACATTGAGTTGCTTCTGATGTCAGTGATTGAATGCTGGAGCTGTTGTGTTCATTCAAGGATCTCAGATGTGCTGTACAAACCAGGTGGGACCTCAGATGGTTGCACTGCCATCTACCACATTGCCAAACCCTGACGTTGGTTTGCCCTGGCTTTGCGAGGCAGTGTCTGAGGCTTGAATCCAGTCCTGCTGTGCTCAGGTTGCTGGATGTTATTGCACTTTGCACTGTTGAACAACTTTAATTGTAATGGGATATAAAAAGAAAATCTACAGTTTCATATTTTTTTAATTTGAGTGTACTTTTCCAAAATACACTGACTTGTAGGATTAGCAGTTCGAAGTGGCAGGGAACTCTGTCCTAAAGTGATAACGTATTTTTGAACAAATCCCATCAAACAGTATTTTTTTTTTTTTTTTAAATACATGGAACTTGGCCTGAATGAACTTACTGCTGGAAAGCTCTTGGAAGTCATTGGAAGTAAATACTTCCTCAAATGCACACTGGAGCAGTAAGTTCCTTTCCATGGCTTGCCAGATGTCAGGCCATATTTGATTAGAAAATTGAAGTGAGGATAAATGCAGTGGTTGCTTTGTGCTGACTTGAGGATTGAATTTCAGCTCTGGCAGGTTTGGAGCTATCACACAGCTACTTGGTTATGAGGCTTATTTTGAAGCCGCTTGCCTTTCCAGCCCAGGCTCCAGCTGAGAAGCTGTTGTACAATGGATATTGCGGGAGCGAAGCTCGTGCTGCACACCATTTTCAATTTGTATCGATCATAGCAGTCTTGCAAGGTGGCAAGGGCATTAGAATTAATCAGCTACTCGTGCTTCAGCTGTGTTAGTGGTTTCAGGTAGCAATTTCCAGAAAGTACAGCATAATTTTGAAGCTGGACCTTTGTCTCCTGAAGGACTCCTTGTACAAAACGCGAGGCATGCCTATGGATAAAGGGAGGGGAAACACAGCTACAAATAACAAACAGCATCAGGAAAAAAAAAAAATCACTTAGCAGACAGCACTTGAGGGTGTTGCTCAAATTAAGTGGTTCTGTGAACCTTGCTTTCTCCCTTTCTGTAAGTTAAAATACTACTGCGGGACTGGGGAGCGGATGCGCTCGGCAGGGCAGCAGCGTGCCCTGGTTCATTCATTACCCTCAGGTAATAAATCACATCGCTGGCTTGTTTTGCATTTTACTCTGCGATGGCAATAGCGAGGCTCTGCCCTAAACCAGAGCTGGTGCTACCAGCCGAAAGGCTCCTTGGTGTCGTGCGGGCAGACACGCGGCTAGAGGTAAACACCCGTTATTTAAAAAAAAATAATAATAAAAAAAAATATGGCCGATTAAGTACAATTAAAAGGAAGAGGTTTTGCTGAGCAGACGAATTCCTCTTGCTGCTGGGGAGTGGGGAGGGCTGGAGGGAGGCAGGCTCCTCAGGAACACGGCTCCTGCAAACCTGTGTGAGAGGGGCCTGGGCGAGGCACCTCTGCTTCTTGGGGGACCCCTCTGGACCCCCTTACCCCCATTTCACCCCCTCCCAGACCTCCACTACACCCCCGTACACCCCCACTGTACCCCTTAGACCCCCTAGATCCCCCCCCAGACCCCCACTACAACCCGTTAGGCCCCGCTAGCCCCTTCCACACCCCCACTACAACCTCTAGTAGCCCCTAATTCCCCTTAAACTGTCCCCTTAGGTTCCCCCAGACCCCCTTAAGCTCCCCTTAACCCCCCTACACCTCCTCAGACCCCTTCAAAAAAATCCCTTACACCCCCTCAGACCCCTCCTACCCCCCCTCACACCCCCTAGACCCCCTTACACCTCCCCTAACCCCCCACAACTCCCCCCTAGACCCCCCCCACCCCCTCATTTCCCCCCTCAGCCCCCTCTACCCCCATCCCCTCGCTCCCCTCGGCTCCCTGCTTCCTCCTTCCCCCCTCATGGGTGGTTTGGGGCCGGGCTCCGCGCCGGGTTTTCCCCCGCTCCGCTCCGCCTCGCCGGGGCCGTGCCCGCCTCCTGCCGCCGCCGAGCGGGGGCCGGGCCCGGTGGCTGTGGCGGCGGCGGCAGCGCCGTGAGGGGGCGGCTGAGGGAAGGAAAGGGGGGAGCCCGGGGAGGGGGGCGCCGCTCCTCGCTCCTCGCCCCGGCCTCGCAGCTGGGCGGCGAGGAGGGAGGGGGCCTCCTTTTGTTCGCCAGCTGCGGCTGCTCCTCGCTGCCTCCTCCTCTTCCTCTTCTTCCTCCTCTTCTTCGGCTCGACCCCGCCGCTGAGGTGAGTGAGGGGCTGTGGGGGCGGCGGTGCCCCGGGTGCTGTTTGGGGTAGGGGGTGCGCCCGCCTCGCGTCCCCGCTGCCAGCTCCTCGTCTCCTGTCCCTCTTGGCAGTTCTCATGTGGGGTTTGGTGCTTTTGTTGTTGCTGGTTTGGGTTTTTGGGGTGTTGTCTTGTCTTTCTGGCCCGCTCCTGAAAAAGTTGCGCCAAGTGGGTAGGTGAGGCTGGCCGGAGGAGGTGGGGATGCGTTGGGACACAGGGCAGCTCTCCGTGCCAAACGCTGGGCTTCTGTGCCCTAAATACAAGCAGCTGGGCTAAACAGGCATCCTGCGCTTAATTTTAACTTTGAGCAGGCGCGGTAAGAAGATAAAGGATCACATTTGGCTCATCCGGACGGGAAGCTCACCCCACGGAGTGCCTGCCCATCACCGAGGGCTCAGGCGCAGGCTGTGACTTCTCCACCGGCGCTTCGAGGCCACGGTGGGTTTGGGCTCCTCTGGAGACCCATCGGCCTCCTCCCAGCCTCCTTTCCATGTCTGGAAGCGCCGCTGGGTGAGGAGAAGCTCAAAATCGGTATGAAAAAGAGGAAAGTTGAGAAAGGCGGCGTGGTGCAGCCTGAAACATTCGTGCTCCACCAGTATGGTTCTTCTGGGAACTCCAAGTTGAAAGTAAACAGGATTTAAAGCCCTACAGACAGAGGAACACTATTCCAATGTAAAGCCATTAATCTGCAGGCAATTAGTTCCAGACGCGCAACCAACTCTGCATTTTTGTCAGTTTTTGTTCTTACAGGCGATTGCATTTTTGAGTACTTATAGTGCCTAGTAAATATCACAAGACAGACATTTTAGATGCTTAACAGCGAGTTGAGAATTGTGTGGGAGCAGCGTTTAAACGCTTTTATTTGTTTTTCCAACCCGGTAATTTAGTAGTGTTTAAACTATTTTTATAAAGATCTCTGGGAGCAGTGAAAGGTGGTTTTGAGTGCGGAGCACTTGAGCGCTTGTTGTGCTCTGGCAGGCTGGTGCTTGGCAGGCACTTCTCCAAGTGCTATTTGATCTGGCTGCAGGATAGAATGGACTAGGATTACACCATTTTTCCCCCCCTGTGGCTGTTTGAAAGTGATGCATCAGCGAGCGGTGGTCAATAGCGTATTTTAGGACTTAAACCGTGTGTATTCTCCCTGAGCAGGTTTCCAGAGAAAGGCAGTTGAGATTTTGTCTTGTTTTGCGGTCAGGATTTATGAATTGAGGCGAGGGCTGACGTAATCTATCCTACCGCTTCCTTTGTGTGTTTTATAGTTGATAGTGCTTTGTTTTACTTAAAATAGCCCCGGCTGTTTCTCAAGTGCTTTCTATCTCCTTTGTGCTGCGGCCTTTGCTAGAAGCAGGCAACTTGTTCAAGTTGTGTGTGATTGTGCCTCCCAAGGAAATGGTTCCTTCGCTTTGTCAGTGAGGTTCAGGGAATTGCCTGTGTGTTAAGTGGATGAGCCTTTAATTTTAATTACCATAATGCTGTACACAGCTGTTCTGTCAGAAAGCGGTGCCTGTCGGCAGTTTTACTACAGGTTGTAGAGTCTCTTGGTGCGTCTCCCAGCCCCTCTCTGGCTTTCTTTTATTTATGTAGCTGTGACGAGATGGGGCTTTTGTTTCCCGATGGGAGTGGGTAATAGCTCATCTGTGAGAGGGCTTTTGTTTTGATTTTGCATGTGGGGAAAGGAAAACAAGCCATTTATTATTAAACTAATGCTAAGCCTCCTTGTGGTCAGGCAGCGTGACCTTCCTCAGCCCCTGGCGTGGCCGGGGGCAGTGCTGGCCATCGTCTCGCAGGGCCAGCGCGGGTTTCCTGGGGTTTGTGCTGCGAGTTGCTGCCATGGGGAGTGACCTCCGTGGAGGTGAAGCACTTCAAGGGTTGCTGTGCTCTCCATCTGGAAAAAAAACACCTACAGAAACAAAGCCAGTCCCCTTTGGCACCCAAGATTAGTCTCCTACTGCTGCAATTTAGACCTCAGCGGACTGGCACCGACTGCAAATCCAGCCTGACAGGCAGTGTGTAGTCCAGACAGCCGGTTTTGATAGCCAAGATGAGCTGCTTAGGTTAGATGTGGTTGAGGTTTATGGGCACAAAAAGCCCCCTTTCAGTAACTTTGTTTCATCTTGGTAACAGGGTGCTGTAGCTTTTCTGAGAGGTCTCTTTTAGAGACTTGGCTGATGTTCTGGTCTTTAAAGAGCGTGGGGCTTCATGGGTTTGCCCCTGGATGTCAGGTCAGCGTGCCTAAGTTCAGCAGTTCTCATTTTGGGACTTCCAGCAGGTACAGAAAAGTTGTGAGAACACTCCATATGCTGAATGAGGAGTAAAATCAGCCTGTAAAACACTGAAAACCAGTAGTTCTGACATTTGTTTGTACACGCTGCCGGTGTACACCTGACATCCACTCGCTGGTTTCAAAACACCAAAACAATTGTGGAGACAGAGGGTGCAGAAATAGATATCGTGTTGGAGACAATCATTGTGCATGCAGTGCTGTTTTCCCCCCAGGGGCTTTCAAATTAAGGATATTCCTTTGCAGCATGAGCCCAGCCTCTGACAGACGAGTGGATTAAAACACGGCGGCTGGAGTTGTTGCAGTCCCAGCTGTTGGCCTTATGTCTCTGGTGGTCATCGTTACGCTCGGCCCCACAGCAGGATACCTAGATTGTAAGTGGGACGTGGTTTTGAACCACCATGGTTTGGTTCAGTAATAATTCTAGTTGGGTTGAATACTCTCTGCAGAAAGCAGAAACAGCTCAGGAGCTCAGGTACAAGTGTGTTGGACAATTCTTTTTCAGGTGTGTGAGGGTTGTAGGGATTTGGCTTCCTTGGCTCCTAGCGAAGAGCTCCAGAGGAGCAGGTAGAACTGGCACCGCTTCCTTGGTGTTAGGGAGCAGAAACTGCGTACAGCCGGTGGGGTAAGGCTCAGATCAGTAAATGACTGTAGGAACATTGAATTGCTTTTTTTTTTTCCATTTAAAGTGTAAATAAGAGATGCTATCGTAATCACTGTTCCCAAATTAGAAGGCTTCCTGATAATCTGATGTGAATGTCTAATGTTCGGTTGTGTGGATCTGTTTCAAGTTGTTTGTCTTTGCCTGCAGAGCACGGCGTGTGGCTCTGCAAGTGTCTGCTCCAAGGGGCAGCGAGAGTGGTTCTGGTGCATGAGACAAAGGTTGTGTAGGTCCCTGATCCCACGTCTCTCTGGGCCTCCTCTCAGAGTATTTTATCAGCCCCTGCTAAAGAAAGCAACAGCCCACATCGCTGTAACACACTGAATTAGGCAACAGAGGAATAGGACCCATGAGAAACTTCCTATAATCGAGTTAGCTCTGTTTATGAAAAGTGTCGTGAAACATCTTGAAAAGGATCAAAGGGAAATGTGTTTTTTATACTTCAACTTTCCTAACAAAGGTGAAATTCTTTCCAGAAGAAAGGACAAAAATAATATTTACTCCAAAGCTTGCCTGGGGAGTTGGTTTGAGTTGTGACCTTTGGATGCAAAGTGAGAACAAATAGCGGTGAAAAATGTAAATGATTAAAACAAGCTGGCCTTCCTTAGGAAACTGTTTTGGTCAAGTTTTGCCAAGAAGAGGCCGTAGTGATTGGATAAACACCCGGCTACTGGAATAAATAATATTTGATTGCGATGTGTAAGTTTTCTTATAACCACGTGGTCTTGGTGTGGTGGGTTTGCAGTTCTGGCTTTCCCTGGTGTTAGCAAAAGCATGAAATTAATGGTGGCTGTAAAGGCAGTGCTGACAGCAGAGCTGCACGCTTGCTCTTGGGGAAGTAACAGCACATTTTGAAAGAGACTTGGCTTGATTGGGCAATAGCAAGTGTGGAATAGCAATCCTGGAATGCAGAAATATTTGTTCCTAGTTAAATATATGCAGGTTTTCTAGTTGGTCTCATTTTAAAATAACTTCACTGAAAAGCTGTCTGCTAGGTAAATCTTGCATGAAACCCAACCAAACTTGGTGTAGCTGCACTGTTGCAGCTGTAGCACCACTTCTGTGCACGTAACACGTTTTTTTCTTAGGTGCTGATTTGAATTTTCTCAAAACATTCAAAACCGGCGACGCTTTGGTTTTGGCAATGCTTTCTTTGTGAACTTGCTTATTTAGAGAGATCAAAATGACTTGCTTTGGAGATAAAGCTGAGATTCGGGTAATAGGCAGTCACTGTTTCTGCAGCCTCTGGGGTCTGACAAACTTACATTTCTGTGTATATGGTTAAAATTTCAAGCCTTTCATGGTGTGAATGTCAGGTTTTGTGCGTGTGCTAATCTTGTTTCAGGAGGTCAGGGCCTCTGTGTTTTGATAGTTGTTGGGAACTGGCAGAAGTGCCGAGTGTAGCCATTGCACTGGATGTTTTAATCCATAGTTCTGTCATTCCTCATCCATCTAGGTTGTAAAAAGCAGCAAAAAGTTCAGAAATGTAATCCTGGTGGTGTAGCTCTAGGTTCTCTCGTTCGTGACTGTGGGGGTTTCAGCCTCCTAATCTTATCGTCTGCAAAATTAATATATTTACCTCGGGCAGAGCTGATTGTTACTTCCGCTGACCTTGGGAAGTTCACAGCCTTTTGCTCCTGCCAGCTTCCCTCCCTGGGGTGCGTGGCTTGGGAAGGCACCCAGCGGGGGGTGGAGGCATTTAAACCAAGCACAGCTTGGACCCAGCTCATTGCATCTTTCCGTGTCGGGCAGTTTCTGGGGTTTAGTCAGTGGCTGGTGACTAAAAGCGGCCTCAGCAGGTGGTTAAATTGCAAGATGATATGGAAATGACTGAGCCAGAGCACGACTCGGTTCAGCTCGAGCACTGGGGGAAGAAAAAAATCCCCCATCCTTACGGGCTGTGCTAACAGCCCCCCGTAGAATTGACTTTTTGCAGGCACTCAAAACACAGTGTATTTGCTCCGTTTCCTATTGAAATCTAACAAAGGAGCCAAAAATCAGATTTCCCTTTCCTGATAATAAAGCTATTCCTTCGAGATCAGAGCCGGGAATGGATTTTTTTGCTGTAGCAGTTGCTGCTGATTAGCTGAATGCTCCCAGGTAATCTCGTATGCTGGTTTGGCGGAGCGGGTATGAGGAGGAACACGTCGAACCCTCGTGCTTAATATTCGAGTATTGTAACTGACTTCAAGCTGCAGACCCAGCCTGTTTGTAGTTAAGACTGATATAAAAGAGTTAAGAGCAGCCCAAGGTTATTAGATCATTTGGAAACTGATTACCCTTTCACAGTGTAATAAAGTAATTATGAATAGTGTATGAAAATTGGTTGCAGTCTGTTTCAACATTATGACTGCCTGTCTTTAAAAGGAATCGCATTGTCCTCTTTTGTGTTGTTCTTATAATTTACATATTCAAAGCACGTTAGATATTTGTCACTTCCAGCTGTAAATGCTAAATAGCATTTAAAAAAACAAATTATGCCATCTGTTTGTGTAGGTTTCTGTGAGGTTTCTCAGTTCTTGATAATATTTCACCTTGGGTCTGTTCTCTTTACAGTAGGACGTGCCACTGTTGCTAGGGGAATGCGAAGTGCGTCCTGGTCGGAATTGAAAGAGGCCTTTCATGCGTGGAGCTGGTGGGTGCGCCCGAGCAGAGCTCCGGCAGCTGGTGGCAGGGCACTGCCCCGCAGCCCCGACCTAGGGAGAGGTGGGGTTTGGAAGGAAGCCTTTGTGATGCTCTGTTTTTAATTTAGGCAGCCCATGATCAAATGCTTCAATATCAATCTGAATTCTTAATTTTTTTTTTAAACGTAGCCTAATTTGGCTTGTGCACAAACGAAACTGGCAGCTCCGAGTGACAGAATTTGTGACCAAAAGATTGTTTATGTTGAAAATAGGCAGAGCTGTGGTCTCTAAAGCACAGCTAGGAGCGGCTTACCTTGGGATTGTGTGTGTTGCCTGTGCACCTTTTACCAGTCCCCTCCTTTCCAGAGGGCTGGTTCAGCTCGTCATGGGGCTGCTGCTGATTTCCTGGCATCTAACAGCAGGCCCTGAGCAATGGCACCGCTTGGGGTCCTCTTCCCCGAGGGTGGGCAGGTGCCAGCAGTAACCTCCTGCGCTGTGTCCCCCTCTTTGCTGGTTTAGAGCCTTTATCTGGGGGCCAGGAAGATAAAAGAAGGATGTGTGACCTTTATGGAGTTGCTAAAAGCAGTCCTGCTGGGTTTTAAAACATGGAGACAGCGATGTAAATTGGAACAGTGCAGGGATGTATGTTTAACTTACCGAGTTTGACTTTTTTTTCCAAATGCTGCTGCATAAAGTTGTATTTTGTCATAATGTTTTATGGAATCCATGCTTAGGGCTGAGTGGTTTCCTTCTGAAGACAAGCTGTGGTATGTGAGGTGCCAGAGGTGAAGGAACAAGATAGTTATATTTATGCTCATGTGGGAATTCAGCAGCGGATTAGAATTTCAAGAGCACTACAACACTCCTGACAGCAGAACCTTTGCTCGGTACTTATCTCTCTGCTCATTTCAATAGAGGGAGTTGTTGGGGACAACTTACAAACGCTGTCTGTCAGGTTAATGAAATCCTGAGGCCGTTTTCCTCTCCATGCGACCTGCGCGGTGCCGTGGGGCGATCTGGTGCTGACCTCAGTTTCCCGGGCACTGCGGCGGTCACAGGAGCGTCCCGCTGGATCTCAGCACTGTGCAGGTGCCGCAGCGTGTCCAAAATGCTGCACAAGGGCTCTCTGATAGCACAGCGCCGTGACTCTAAGCTAAATTGATATCTTAGGCTTCTGTTGCACGCTTCTATTGAAGTTGAAAAATGAAGTCCTTGCTGGGCTGCCTCAGAACACTTCAGTTATTCAGCTGCCAGCTGAAGAGCACGCCGGACACGAGGCTCCCTTCTTCTGTGCTCTTACATCTTTATGAAGGTTCCTGGAGACTGCTGATGCGGCTGAAATACCCCTCAAATACTAAACGTGAGGTTCTGCCATGTGGTTTGTGCATTGCTCTCACGGATATCTTGAGTTCGAGGGGCCTCCAGCCAGGCCAGGCATGCTTCATAACCGCTGGTGTCACTTGCTTCAAAACTGGATTTTTAATGCAGTCTGTGTGTTTGAAATGTGCCAGCAGCTCCAGCTTGGTTTGAGTGTTTTCCGTGCAAGTTCTGCAGTGTATCTGCTTTTCTTAAGTAGATAAACAAGTGATCGAGTCCTGTGTGGATAGCTGACGAATAAGAGAAACTTTTCCCATGGTTATCTTGTTTAAAACCTTTTCCTGTCTCTTACAGCCTAAATTGTGCATGTGATTTCTTCAGTTGATTTTTATATCGAAACATAGGTCTCAATATGCACAGAAAATGGTTGTTTTGTCTGGAGTTTATAGTGTTTCTTCCTCTCTGAGTTCTTGCTTTGTTTTTTTGTTTTGTTCTGGGAGAGAGTACATGGTTTTTGTTTTCCCCAAGAGGCCAGTACTTTCTGGAGCTTTTAAAACTCTGAACAGCATGGATTAAGTTATGCCCATCTAGGAAGTAAAGAGGAAAGAGAAATATGCGTGGCGCCACTGTAAAATCCTGAAAAGGTTTTCACTTCCCCCTTGGGCTGAGGGCTTGATGAACGTCCTTCTGTACGAGTTTCTCTTGCTCTTTCTTGGCCTATCAGTGCATGTGATACTAAAGTGCTATCCACAAAAACTTGTTTCGGATTCTTTATTCAGAATAGGTGCAGAAGAGTTCTTGACATGCCTGCTAGTACCGGGACTCATTCTGACTCACAGGCCAGACGATAATTCAGTGCGTGTTGGGAGCTCGTTGGCAGGTAATAAATCTCCCCTAAGCTGTATATGTTATCCCCGGGGAGAGGCTGCAGGGCTGCTGGAGAAAACAGGCTGATCCCCGAGGTGCTGGATGGATTTAATTGGGTCCCAATTGCTGGTGCTTGGTGCGATTGCTTCTGCAGTGTTCTGTAAGTGTGGCTCTGAAGCCAGCTCCTGGCTGGGGCAGTGTTGCAGGAGAGCACTTTGGGACATGGAGGATGGTTTCTGAGCTTCTGCTTGTGGGGCTGCTCCTGCTCGGCTGCACCGAGTGATGGAAGCTTCAGAGGTGCAAGTCCTCCAAGGTAGGCTGGCACAAATAACTTGATTTTGTAACATCTGTAATAAATACCGTGATTTGGGAACCAAGGACAGTACGACAAAGGATCACCAACGTTTTGTTGGGAAGAACAGTGAGAATATGATGCTCTTAGTTATTGTGGAATAAAGGAGGTCTGAAAAGCGTGCCCTGGTCACAGATGGATTAAACACCACCGTGAGCAGCTTAGGACGCTCTGCTCAGCCAAGTGTCCCGTCCGGCACAGGCTGCAGATGGACAGTTTGTGACCTGATGTTGTTTTGGAGCTCTTGATGGTGTCTAACCTTAAAACCTCACGCTGAAAATAAGAGTTGGGAATTTCGTACCTCTTCATGTGGAGGGGAAAAAACCAACCTCCATTTTGCAAGTCTTCTCAGTATAATACATGGCTCGTGTGCCCTTAATTTGCATGTCATGGGGTGTTAGCATATAATTACGGAGTTTTTAAATTTTCACATCCTCATTCATCTCTTTCAGTGTTTCTGGACTCTTATTTTCGTGACGCTGTTGTTCAGTACGCGAAGGATGAGCACCTCCAGATTTAGGGAGGGTGTGATCTGCCATCTCCCGGCTGCTGGTGGTGGCAAATGATGAGATGTGGCGGTAATGTGAACGAGGGCAACACGTTCTTGTGTGGCTTAATAAGGGTTTGCTTCAGTTATTCTACACTTAATGGTTTATGGTCTAATTTTGCAAATCACTGTGCTCAGCAGCTTACAAGATCAGACCTAAATACATTAATCCAACTATATTGCCTCATCCTGTTACATTAGATGCCGTCACTTCAGTCATACAATAGTTAAGAGTCTGCACTGAGAGTACTGGAAGTAGAAATTAATGTCTAAAGCATGACCAAAGTCAGAAGTTATTTCACGCAGCCTTAAAACACTTCTTCTTGTTTTAGATTAGAAGCAGACTAATCACTCGGAGTGTTTCTTAATATTTTCATCCTTTTCTCATGAAAGATGCAGCCAGTTATGAACTGCTTTCCAAGTGGATTTATTAGCGGTGGCCAGCAGGCTGCTGATGCAATCCTTCGTGCAGCAAGGGGCGGCTGCTGATAATTTGAACCATAATGCACAGCACTGAACCTGTGGTGCTTCGGATCTGAGGAGAAATCCGATTGCCCAGGAGCAGTAACGTGGTTATGGAGAAAGGGAATTTTTTACACTTAAAGGAGGAGGCTTGAAAGGAGGAGGGGAAAAAGCAGACAAGCTCGCTCCCTGACTTCCAGAAATGTGAGTAAGGCTTGAGGGAAAAACCACCTGCGAGCTTGCAGGGTGAGAAGTCGTGTCAGATGCTGTTGAGTAAATAGAAACCTGGTAGTGATGTGCACTGCGAAACCGGCAGGAGCAGCACTGGGTTGGAGCTCCCCGAGCTGTTGAACGTGGTCTACAAGCAGCCGGGGTTTGCCCGCGTGGACGTGCCGAGAAGCGCGTGGCAGTGCAGGTGGTAGCTGCTGCTGCACCTGCACGTCGGGCTCGGCCTTGCCCAACCTCAGCAGAGCCAGCGTGGGCATTTTGGGGTCCTGTGCACACCTGCCTTCTCACTGACTCACCCAGTGCATCACCCGCAGCGGTGCTGATGAGAAATACTGAAAGAAGGAGCCGGCGGCTGCAGGACTGCTGCTGTTCCCTTCCTGTGGTTTTTGGGGGTGAGAGGAGCTCGGGGGCTGTTTTGGCAGCCACTTCGTTAAACTAAATGCAGATGAGATTGGATGCTGCTCCGTGGCAATGAAGTTGCTGCTGGGCAGAAAATACCTAACAGAGAATTCGAAAGGTTTTTAAAAATTTCAATAATTGAGTCATAATCAGTTCATTTACTGCAGGTTATAGGTCCGTAAGGTATTGCTGCCTGCTGCTGTCTCTGGAGCATGCTGAATTCAGAGAACTCATCTCAAGGCTTTGAAACGCTTTGGAAAAGCAGGTTCAGAAGTCGGCTGACCTTTCAAATATCCTGCTCGGGTAATTTTTGATATTTGATGGATATAACTAAAAACAATCTTACTGTGGTCTGACTGAAGAATACAAAAATAGGTAATTGTGGTGTCCGTAGTGGATTCTCCTCCCTTGTGCATGCGTGTTGGTGGCTGGAGCTGCCAGCTGTGCAAGGGCAGTTGAAGCAGGAGCTGCTGGTGCTGGATAAGCACTGCTCCTTTTGAACTTACCATCCCAAAATGACTGCAGGCGATGGTCTTCGTTTGCTGATCTGTTCTGCCTGATGGCCCCGTGTTCAGACAACCTACATCTTCTAATTTTCTTTGCTGTTACTCAAGCAGGAACCACACAAACCTCATGATGGACTATTTCCTAATTAGCTGGTCACTGCCGTTACTATCCTACACGTTCAGCCTTGGCTGATGGCGGTGTGGGAGGAAGCTGGCCCTTTGATTAAAATGAAATCGTTACAATTGTACATTACATGTGGAACAAGGGAATCGTGCCTTAATATTAAGGGGTGATTTGAGTTCTTACTATTTGAAGAGGCGAGGAGATAGTCAGGGACTTGGGATACTGACATTGGCTGTGATACACCTGTATGCAAGGGCAGTGTAGGGTTTGTTTTTAAGTGGTAGAGATGAAATAGAGGGGAGGAGGTGGGTGGATGCTTTGTTTTCTGGGTCTTAGGGGAATAGCCTGCACCAAAGGTCACTGCAGATCTGCCAGGGCTGGGGCAAGCTGGCTGTCTTTAGGGATATCTACAAGGTTTTAGGGTGCAGCTGTGCTGGAAGTCAGATCCCAACACGGCCAGCTTTGCTTCTTTATCGCTTAAAATTTTACCATACGACCTCTGAGACACAGACCCCCTTGGCAAATAGCTTTTAACACGTGGTTTGAGATCTTTAGCACGGGATGTAAAAAGGTAACAAAGCATTGCACTGCCTTACTGCAGGTGAGCTCGTATTCAAACAGCCCACCTGTCTCACAACTTGTTCCTTCTTGCTCACCATGCTGTTTGCTTTTGGGCTGCTGTTGCTGCTGCCTCATAGCAGAACCTGCTCGTGGAGCCCACGAGTGGAGATCGAAGGGCACGCTTCCTCTAGGTAGGTTTTACTACTTAAAGTACTAAGCGTCTGTTACCCTATTCTGTAAATGCACTAAAGGAAGTGAGATGTAATTTAATACATTACAGTTGTTAAGTATTACGAAATTATGAGGAATATGCTGACCGTTTGCTGGAGGCAGCCTCTAATACGAGGCAGAGATCAAGCCTGCGTTTCACACACGAATAAGCACTCTTAATCTCCTGATTACAACAGTGCTTCTGTGCTGGGAGGAGAGGCTTTGTCGGGAAGAAAATTCGGATGTCTGCGCTGTCATTAAGCAAAATAAGCTGCTGCTCAGAGAAAATGAGACTGTCTGAAATGAAAGACGGGTTCTCTTGACAGAAAGCTCACTTGTCTGGATGCCTGTGTAAGTCTTTTAAAACAGTGGGCAACCAAACACGTGGCCTGCTAATTTTTTATTGCTCTTTGTGATAACTTTGTACAATTTTCCCCCTTGTTTTGAGATGGAAAGAGCAGAATTTCGCTGCAATTCCAGTGTTGTGGAATTTGGTGGGGCTTTATTTAGTCCGGTAGACATCACAGCTCTCAGGGTGCTGCTCTCTTTAGATGGAAATTGCTTTAATTATGGCCATGTTTCAGTGGAAACGTCTGGTCAGTCAGCTCGATGGAGCAGCCCACCCTGCAGTTACCCTTCCATTTTGAGTAATTCAGCTAAACGCTTGTGTGGAGTGCAGTCAAACAGCTAATGTGGCCCGGGACCACAATTTTTGCCTTTGATTGCCGCTCAGAGAAAGGTTTTTCCAAAAATAACCTGCTCTAGTTTTAGTTTGAGTGGTTTAAATGAAGATATTCTGGAGGCTTTTTAGAAGATGAAAGGCTTGGGGAAGGGCAGGGGTTTGGAGAGGGGAAAAGGATCCAGTGGAGAAGAGGCAGGGCGGTGTATGGTGAGAAAGCAACGCTGGGAGGAGTATCTACCCAATTGTCAGGGAGGAAGGCACCAAAATAAAAACCAGGATGGAAATTTAAATCAGTTATGGGTAGGCAGAGATCTATGTGCAGTTACTTTTGTTGTTATGGGCTCACTCAAATCAGTACACCCCAGTGAATGTTTTCAGTATCGTGCCATCGTATTTTTCTTAAATGACTTCACAGGAAGGCAGAGGTGTGTGATGCACTGGTAACTCTGATGATGATGTGTTCCTTTTAAAATTAGAGCTATTGTAAAATGGGGGTGTGACTCCACTTCATGGCAGTGTTCTTCAGCGTTGCTGTTGTGTGCCAGGAATTTCTCTGTATGCTTTGATTTCTTTCTTGGTGCTTCCCTGCTCTGAATTCACAGCGTTTGTAAGTGCTTGTATTCTCTCTTTTAGGAAATAGACCAGAGATCTCTTTTTCTTTGTTCTGAGTTGATTCACAAGGAATTCATATGAATGGCATTCAAGTTCTGCCCTTTTTTCTGCTTCTGAAAATCTGTTGTGTGGTTCCAAAACCTCTCATCAAATGAATTTTCCTACAGTACACAATGATTTCTCAGAGGAGGCGTGATGTGCTTGCTGGTGCGTGGCTCGATCCCATGACTAGTGTGACGTGGTGGCAGGTGGCTGCTGCTGCTTTTGGTCCAGGTTTGCTGCCCTGGTCCTGTTTTTTGTCTCCAGCTTGTATTTAGCTGGCTGGTTATCCCCCAAATCCGCTTCTGGCTTGGTTGCTGGAAGGCAAATAGAGCAACCGTGGCTGATAAAACCAGAGCATTCCCCCCAAATCTCCTCTGTTTCGCAGCAAATTCTTTTCAACTTTTCTTTTTTAAATATTGTTAAGCAGCCTTACAATGCAGATGTTTTCTTGGCTCCAGACGACGCTACGTTCCCTGGATAATAGCTCTTGCTACAGCAGCAGCTCTTTACAGGTCCCTTGGGCCTTTTCTCCCCTGAACAGCCCTTTAAAGTGAGGGAGCACGTTGTATTATAGGAACACTTTAAGAAGTCCTATCTTTTTTTTTTTAATGGCGTTCTGGGACTGCTACTTAGCATTACTCAGCCCTATATTGTAATAATCATTTACATTAGCCTGAATGACTTTGGAGGAAGGGAAGCAATACATGGCTTTGTATTACTGCCTGTTGATCGTTGTTTGTTCCCATGTATTACACCTCTAGAAGCCATTCCAGCACCTTTTTGAACCACCAGAGGAGCTCTGAGCATCACGGCTTGGTTGAATGGATCAATGCAGAGGGCTGGGACCTGAATTTTGACACTTCAGGGTTCACCCGTCTGCTCAGCTCTGCTGCTGCTTGCTGTGGGTGAGAGGTGACTGGGGCTAGGATGTTGGGGGGCTCACTTTAGAGGTTTTGGCATCACGGGCTGAGCTCTGCACTGGTGGCAGCCTCATAGCTTGGCGTCTGCAGGCAGCTGAACAGCCACAGAGAAGAGAGGGTAGGAAGTTGGGCTCATTTATCTGAGCCTGGGAGATGTTATTGGGAGCACAGAAACTTTCTAACGCTATCGATTTGAGGTTGCTGCTCTTAAAGAAATTGCATTTCTCCCCGTAATTATTTGGAATTGCATTACTTTCCTGGAAGCCTATGTGTAAAACTGTCAATGTTTTCAGAAGGCCTTTCTCAGCAGGCTGATGTGAATGTGGGATGGCAGCTGGGGAGGCAGGAGCAGAGACTTCCCCCCAAGTATTGTTATATTTCCCCCCGGTCCTTCAGTCCACCTCTGTTCAAAGCTGGCTGTCTCATAAAAATGTTGTCCTTACTACCTGAATTTAGGACCTCTTGCAGGTAGCTAACTGTGCTGCCTGTCCTGAGCCATTCAGAACGACACACAGTGAAATTTCCCGTTCCTCTCTTAGACCTTCACTGCTCCAGCCTTTAAAAAGCCTCGCAGTTGCCAGGTGATGCTGGTCATTTTCTGCAGGGGGGGTTTTAAGGTACCTGAAATGTTCTTGAGTGAAATGAAGTGAAACGTGTTCCTCCTCTGCAAGTGTGAGTCTGAAGGTATGTAGACTATCGCTTTCTGTTGCTAAATAGAGAACTAACTTGCTAGTCACATGAAATTTTGTTTTGGGGAAGAATCTCCTTCACTCTTTCTTCTTCCTCGGGGGGGAAGCTGCAGCGTGGCGCTGCACAGCCTCTGAGCTCAAAGCTGTGAGCACATTTGATGGAAGACACGGCCCAGAGACGCCTCCAGAGAGCTTTTGTTCTCCTTTTCTCAGGTCAAGTCTGGCAAATAGCGAGGGGGGAAATGAGGCCGTTGCCTGCGGTGAGGAGCACGTTGGGTTTCTGCCCTGCCTCCAGTGGCAACTGCTGCTCAGCCACGAGCTGCTGCTGAAGGCAGTGCCTGTTTGTTGCTCTGCACGCCGGCTTCCTTGGCCATTTGGGGATGATTAGTGGCGAGCAGTTCAAAGTGAACAAACACGCTTTTAATTGCATGCACTTACAAGAGCTCTGAACTGTAAATATGTAACTCGTAATGACCATTACTGGCCAAAGTGTTCCAGAGCTGTGTTTGTATTGTAAACTCCAAGCGCAGTGAAGGAGATAGGGAAGACAACTGATAAAAGGCGTATCAGTCATTGGAGAAAGACTCGGAAGAGCTCCTGAACGGGCCCAGAGCAGACTTGCTTCCAGGCAGGAGGGTGCAGGCTGGTCCCATGGGCACTGGGGAGCAGGCAGTGGGACCCATCATCACCCACCCCGCTGTGAAGCTGGTAAGGCAGCGGCATTGGCAGGGCCCTTGGAGCACAAGGTATGTGGTGGGGGCACCAAAAACCTGACCATTGCTACGTTTATCAGTGTTTTGTGCTTTTCTGTGTCCAAACAGAGCAGCTTGAGCTAAGGTTGTACCCCTGGAGTGTTGCACTTGGGGTGCTGGGGTGGAGAAACACGTTCCCTGTGGGCTAGGCACAGTCTGACTCCTCTGTGTGGTCTGTAGCCATGCTGTAATTATTACAGAAATGGAATTGATAATATGGAGGTTGTCAGAGGCATTGAAGAAGCCTGCCTTGCTGTACCAAAGAGGAGATTTCTCATTTGGCTCACAGAATATAGATAATGAGGGCTCTGCCTCACACATTCTCCTACAGAAAGAAGGTCTGCTGCAGGTGCTGCTGCTGCTTGGGGTAGCCGGACAGATGCTGCTGTCTGAACATTGTTTTACTTTCTGTAACATCAGCCAGCAAGAGTTCTGCTGGTTCCGGGCTGTCTGAGTTGCTTGGATTTTTCGTTTTTGATTTGATGTTAGAATAGGACTCGCAGTGACATGGCTGTGTTTACTTTAATAACTGGGTCTTCCTTAACATCTTCTGAAACTGCTTCCAGATTGTTTTTTCAAACTACTGACTAAAAAAAAAGTCACTGTGCAACATGCCAGAAGAATTTGTAGTGAAATAACCTTTTCTCAACTCCATCCCTGCCAAGCTTTCATGTTTCAGTTTTCCAGGTGCAATTATCAGGAACAGAAGAAATGTTGAGCCCCAAAGTAAAGGGTTAACAGAGCAGTATTACACCAGCACAACAACTAGTGCAGCAGCAGTAAGGACTGCTTGAAAATCAATTTTTTTGGCACCCCGTCTGCGTTTGGGCTCGGGATGTGGCAGCTGACAGGAAATACAGTAGGTAAACTCAGCGTTACCAGACTTGGGGCAGATATCTTTGGGAAAACCTCCCACTGGATCTAGCGTGAAATACTGCACGGGTGTAACGGTAAAAAGCTCTTGCTGCAGCTTTTTTTTTTTCCCTTCTCTCCTTCCTAAGCTGCCCTCTTTTTAATTTGACTTGAGTTCGCAACCTGTGTGGTGTCGCAGGGCTGCTGGCTCTGGCTCTCGAATTTGAGCTGACAAAGGGTGGTGAGGCTGGGGGAATGCTTGTTCTGAGGGGTATCTGGAATGAACTCTTAAAATACTTTGTCACCTCAATGTCTGCAGCTCCTCTTTTCAACAGCAAGTAGAAGATAGGGGAGGAATGCGGGAGAAAGTAGATAACAGATGTGCTTGGCCTTTTCTGGAGCTTAAAGGTTAAACTTGTGTGCTTCCACGGAGAGGTCGAGCCCATGCAGTTAATTAGCTTTATCATCAAAGGTGGGATCTTGAAGTTTGAGCTGTGTACAGGCGGCTGTGGGTGCTTGGTTGGGCTGTTGCAGCTGAGATTTCCTGGTCCCAGTGCTGCCTCGGCAGGCTCCCTTTTCACAAATGGTCTCGAAAATTTTTCCTAAAGCAGTCCTTCAAACCTAATGAATGTATGGGGGAGTCTTTGTGGGCTGATTCTTATTTATTTAGTCCTGTGCACCAAAAGAAGTGTATGAACTTGAAAAATTCTTCCTTGAAGAAAATCTGAAGAAGTCTGTGGAAGGAGCTCTCATGCCAGCGACTGCAGCACGTAGTTCCTTTAATCTGGCATTTGCTGAACACAGTGCCTTTTTATCTTGCAATATGAGACTGAAAGCTTCCAGAAGAATGGTCCTGTTGTGTTTATTAAGACTGCTAACACATGACCAAACAAATCTTGTTAAAAGACTTATCTGTCTGGCTGCCTTAAACAAGAGGAGCTCTCCTCCATGGTTTTCCTTACCCTGCCTACTCCGTTGCCTTTTTATTTCACTCACAGCGTTTCTGTTGGACTTGCTTTCGCGTTATCTTTAAAACCTGACTCTTTAAGCATTTAAACCTCTTAAGTGGCATTAATGTGCAGAGAGGTGCTCTGTGTGCCCTTTGCTCTGGCAGTGGTCTCCAGGTGGGTAGAGCTGCCTGGAGGGGGTGGCTGCAGATCTGGCTGGGATAATTCACTGCTTGGGGGCTGTGCTGTCCTGGCTCGGATGGGAGGAGGTGGAGGCTTTTGTACTTGACAGATAGTGGAGCTTGGATTAGAGAAAGATTTAAAACTCTGGGAAAAGCTCAACCAGGTGCATTCGTGGTAGTGGTCATGTGAAAATTGCTAAGAACAACTGCACTTGAGACCTTTAAATGAAGTTTAAAAGGCTAAATTGGGCCTGCTTGGCTTCTCGTAAGATTCTTTGGCAATAACTTTTGTTTAGTTTGTGTTTGTATAGTGTGAGTGCACACCCGCTGAGTTTGGTACTATTTATGTTGTGTCTTGGCTCCGTAGAGCCACAAGCCTGGCACGCTGGCCAGAGCAGGAAATGCTTCCATCCAGTTTGCTTCTGGATTCTGCTAGAGCTGAAGGAGACTTTGAGGCACATTTTGGAACCTTGTAAAGTAGCAAAATGCCGTAGGGGCAACGCTGTGATTTGCTGAAGCAGCTGCTTTTGGACTTCCCTGAGCTTGGGGTGCTTACTGCCACCTTCCCTCATTGTATCCAGCCCCCCTAAAGCTCCTGTCTCCTACCAGCATCCTGGTTTCTCAGTTGGTCTCGGGAGGACTGCATGCTTTACCAGGAAGGGCACTTGGATGTGATTTGAAGTTGTGGGTGTCTGCATCGCTGCTGGAGAGCAGAGAGCAGAAGGGTGCAGCAAACGGCTCTGCAAACACACTCCTGGCATGTGTTTGACTTCAGAGCAGCTGAAGATAACGAGGACCTTTAATATTTGAATTCAAGTGTAGGCTGGGTCGGGGTTGTGTTAAATGGAGCACGGACACTTTGTGGAGGCAGGAAGGCACCGTGCATTGAACCAGCTTCTCTTCCTGGTGGAGAAAGTTCTTTCAGGACAAGGAGTTTTAAGAATTGCTGCACAGTAATGACTTGTGAGCTCTCAGAGTATTTCCCACTCTTCACCTTGTTAATCTTAAAAATGGCATGAGTGCCTGTATTCCGCTAATAGTTTGTTGTATTTTGATCGTGTTTCTCGTGTGCTTCATGGTGCCTGAACCAAAGAGCAGTAGGGACTTAGGGGCATTGCTGCCAGAAGGAAACACGGAAATAAAATTCTCCAGTAGTGTTCGACTGCTTATCGTGGTTGTTCTTGCACAGATATTTTATGGAAATGACGCTCTCTAAGCTGCTGATATCTTGAAGGAGTTGTCAGTTGGACATTATTTAATAACTGGAATCAGAGAAACGAGCTGTTAGGATGGGTTTCCTCTTCATTAGGATTTGGTTCTTATTTCTCTGACCATTGCTCTTAAATGCTTATGTGCTGTTGCTTGTCATGTAGCATCTTCTGTAAATCTAGAACAGATTAGGAGAGCTTTTTCTTATGGGAAGCAACTGATGGCATGTAGATGGAGGTGGTTATCCCATAACATACATAATAAATTTGGATAAGTGGGTGAATCTCAAGATTATTTAAAAAATATATTAAAATACAGTGTGATTGCAGAGAGAGGCTAACATTACTTCCTGAGGTTTTACTGTATTAAATGAGGGGCCAGGACTGCTCTGCCATTCCTTCATACACCAGCCTCAGCCATTGAGGATTGAATGTTCCTCTAAGCTAAATTATTTCTTTCCTTCGAGATTTATCTCTAAGAAATTCCCTACGGATGAAGCAGCAAACCAGTATCAAAGGCAGTTGTTAATCTTCCACCTGTGGGGCTGTAATCTGATTTTTTTTTCTGCAGCACGATGACAGAAGCAGCTACTTTGGTGGTTGTCTGGTACAGTGCGAACGGAGAGCTGCCAAGGAGTAAAATTACTGCAAACCCAAGCCACTGAACTTGCCAAGAAACACCGAGATTCTCAATGTATTTCCTTCTAATGGCCTGATCCAGATTTAAACATCTGTGTAATTACTGTATTTGGCAGTATACATGATGTATTGTCCCAGTTTACTTTAGAAAACAATAAGCAAGGCTCAAAATATTTCCCTAGTTTTTGTACCAGCCTTCGTTTTATGGGCTCCATCTCATTCGTGCATAATTACGCATAGAAGGATAAAAGTCCTTAACCCGCCCCAGCGCCTGTGATTTCTGAGGGATGCTGAGCCAGCAGGTGAGCGTGCACAGCATTTACAGTTTGGGTAGGGGTGATCAGGCAGCAGGATAGCTTTTAAATGCGGAGATCTTCTCCGTATTGACGCCTGCTGCTGTCTGCCAGGTCACTGCTGGCTTTCGGGTCTGGGGTTAGTGGATAAAAAGTGGGCAGGTAGGAATGGGAAATGGTGCGTGTCAGCGGGGAGGCAAAATATGTCTAGAAATCTTTAAAGCATGTTCGGGTCATTGTTTAAATGACAAATTATTGAATGCTGGTGTGGTAATGACGACTTAATTAGTGGTTGCTGCTAAAATAGTTTTTCTTTGCTCTTCTGGCAGTCCTGCTACATGGTTGAGGTTTCCCTAGCGGTTGTGCAACTGCTCCAAGGGTTCAGTGGCTGCTCTCTTCTGAGAGGCAAAAATAGTCGCTGGTCCTGCCAGCAGCTTGCCTTTGCCTGTGCCCACAAAAAGTGGTACAGAAGATGGGTGGAAGAGCAAGGGGAAGTGCACTTGGTGTGTTATTTCTGGAAGAGATTTGCCTGCCGGCCCCACGCAGCTCATGGTGCAGTCAGGGTGCGTTGACCCGCGGTCAGACTCTGCTCCTGTACAGAGGTTTCCTTACAATCTTCTTCCAAAGCCAAGGCTGGCAGGGGCAGCTTGCAAGGAAATTGTTTTTCCTGAATCCTTCACACAGCTATTTCTGGTTCCTTGAGACATAAAGCAAGAGGACCTCAGGATGTTCAAGATGCGGATAAAATTAACACGGGTGAATTGTCTGTCAGTTACTATCAGCTTCAGTTTACTTCTGTTCTTGATTTCACTGAACACAAGACAAAAGGACCAGCTCCTTGCCTTTTTTCTCTCAAGTTCTCCAAAATGACCCAAACTAGAATGTTACATGTTAAACAGGGGACAGCAGAGAGATGCTACAAGAAAGATGAGAGGCCATAGGAACAGCTCTGGAAAGAACTTTTTGTTAGGCTTCAGTTTCTTGTTCTTCCTAACTCACAAATGGAGTCCTTGGGAATTGGAGCAAGTATCTAAGAGTGGCTGTAAGTGGCTGCATCTTATTTATCTGTGGAGGTCACTGAAATAACCTAATAGGTGTATCCTGTAGCCTGCAGTTCCTAGGCTCTACAGACCGCACACAGATCTCGTGTACGTAGGTTGAGACACCACTGCTTGTAATTTTAGATTGCCTCAGGGAAGTAATTAGCTTTCATTCAAAACATTTATTTACTCTCTAAAGTGAATTTTGTTGCATCTACAACAGGAGGAAAAAAAATGCACTTGCTGTTGGGGAATTCTGTAGCCTCTAGAAATTTAAGGCACTTCTTATTGCGTCCCTGTAGACCGGCGCTATCACTATTAGCTGCAGCTTCTCCGGCAATTGACAGGTTCATTGTGGGCTTCTCTCCTGGAGCTGCAGCGGGCTCCCCTGGTGTGTTATCGGGACGATGGCAGCTGCTATGAGGAGGAAAGAAAACAGAATCATTTCTTACCTGGATGATTGGTTCGTTCGGGAAATGCCTGAGAGGTTCGAGCCCCAGCCCGAGCTGTGTCAGCAGAAGCAATTTGTCTCTCTCTGGCTATTGCCGTTGCTGGAGGTAGGAGTCAGCAGGGACAGGAATATATCGTAGCCTGGGGTTTGGGTAGCACCGAAGAAATTTCAGATACACAGGTTCACCGACTTCTCGGCTGACTTATTAAAAATCAAAGTAGTCTTTTTCTTCTGGAATGTGGTTTCAAATACTTAATGGGTGAGCGTTCAGCCTCTGTAGGTCCCTGACTTCTGCGCTGGGAAGTGCTCTGGTGTTCTGCCCAGTGGAATAATTTCCAGTTACAGCAGCTTGTTCGAGTTCCTTCAGTGCTGCACATCGGCAGTGGAATGGGGTTTGTGCTTCTGCACGTGAATTCAGAGGCCTCGTATAGTTACTGTGGCTGTGTTTTTACCAGTGGTGTAGAATCTGTGCTGTAAGGTGGGGCTGAATTGTCCTAATGACCGTGTCCTGTACTCCTTTGAGGATCTCATCAGTAAATAGTATTGGGGTCTGTTGGAAAAGAAAATAGAGCTACAAGATAGAGCTTTGGTGTTCTATTCTAGAATATTGGGATATCCAGTGCCTTTTCTGAAGGGACGTGTGACCAGCTTCTGTGAGCTCTTCCAGGGTTTTAGGATTAGAAAAAAGGAAGAGGGTGGAAGTGAGGGGGAAAACAAAGTACTTATAGAGTACTTCTCTCTTTGGTTGTACTTAATTTATTTTTTCTCCTGCTGAAAGCAGAGCACTGGGTTGCCCAGTTCTTACCCTGAATTGATTTAGGCCAAATCGATCTCTTCTCTGTTAGACACCTGCTGGAAAAGGTTCCCAAAATGTTTGTGCTGCTGGCTGGCGTGCGAAGATGCAGCATGCAGCCTGTCAGTGTAGATCAGCTTGATCCGAGCACCAAAAGGACATTTTAAGGAAACTCCCTTTTGAGCCAAAAGAAGAATGGGGCTGGTACTTCTGAACCTTTTTGTTTGAACTCAGCAGGGGTCTCCTGGGGGCTTGCTCCAGGGTGCTGGGGCAGGGAGAAGGGCAGGCAGCTGTTCTGGGCACTGGGCTGTGGTTCGGGGGTCCTGGCCCACACATCTGAGCTTGCAAATGCTCTTGTAGCAGTGAGTCTAATTTTTTAAAACATGCATTGAAGGCAAAAAATAATGCAGTCGACGTTACGAGTATTGATTAAATGATCAGGGAGGTAAAAGCACAGGATTATCTCTTCCCATTCTGTTCCCCAGCAGGAAACCGAATGTGCAAAGCTGATGGGTTATAAAATCCACCTCCGCGTGCTCTGTCATTGGTAAAGCAAGCATGAAAGTTGTCTTTGATACGCGGAAAAGCAAATTTTGTGAGTGCATTTGTAACTGCTGGGTGATTTATTTCCACTTCATTCATTGCTGTAATCTCTGGATTACAGGTTAGCGCTGTTTCTGGAAAAGCATCTGGGGTTGAGGGAGGACTTCCCAGCAGCTTGTGCCGGCTCTGTAGGAAATGATTATCTTTCTGGAGGGAACAAAAGACTTTGTACATTTCTAAGAAGCTGTGAGATCTTTTTGAGGATGGAGATAACTTGTGAAGTATCAGTAAATTATTTGGAGCTATCAAGCTATCATTTCTGCCAATGCTTCAGAAGGGTTATCTTGTATTTTGCAGTCTGGTGTTTTTCCTACTAAATTGCTCTAGGATGTGGAGTTTTCTGTGTTTTATTTTTGATTTTCAGAAATGAAAAGCATGTTGAGTATTAACATGGTCTTTTTTCCTCTCTTTCCTCCCCGTTCCTCCTTCAAGAACCTTTTTAAAACGCTGGGGTTGTTGGAGTGGTTGAATTTTTCCTGGATTTGAGTGAGAAATTCAGAAGACTGAAGCCCAGGCTCACTGTCTACCTTTCACGGAGGCCCAGCCGTGAGAGGACAGAAGAAGGCACGTGGCGAATCATGACAGCGGACAAAGAAAAAGACAAAGACAAAGAGAAGGACAGGGATAGAGACCGGGACAAGGAGCGAGACAAGAGAGACAAGGTGAGGGAGAGTGAGAACTCGCGTCCTCGGCGGAGCTGTACGCTGGAAGGAGGTGCCAAGAATTATGCGGAGAGCGACCACAGCGAAGACGAGGACAACGACAACAACAGTGCCACCACGGAGGAGTCCACGAAGAAAAGCAAGAAGAAACCACCCAAGAAGAAGTCCCGATACGAGAGAACTGACAACGGTGAAATAACGTCGTTCATCACCGAGGATGACGTTGTATACAGGCCTGGAGGTAAGAAAATCTTAAGTTACATTTCCTTTTGAAAGTAATTGTTCACTTTCATGGGCGTAATCAGCTCATCTTTAAAAATGAGCTGTCCTTGTTTTGTTTTACTCCATTATCTGTGTGTTGTATGGGATTTCTGCCCAAGAATTCCTAAATGATGGAGGACACAGCTCTGAGCACCTTCATCTGAATTTTGAAGTTAGACCTGATCTATGCCAGAGAGTAGACGAGGTGGCACACAGATTTATCTTCCCACATTTCTGATCCGTTATTCTGTAAATCTAATTTATTTGCAGAGCTCCTCTCCCATCTTCTCTTTGTGTGATGTGAATCAGGTGACTTAAGATACCTGGTATCTCGTTAATCCCCCCAGGCCCTCAATAGCCAGCTAATGCCTGTGCCCAGCAGCTTATGTGTTGGTCAGAACCAGCAGTGTCAGTGTCAGCAAGTATCTGGGTCTTTTGAGGACAGAAGCAGAAGCTTGCGGTGTCCTCTGGGCATCTCGGACGTGCCACTTAATTACTGCAAAGTTCACATGAGGTTTTTAGTATTGTGTAAGGTTTCAAGGTCTGACCTGCAGCTGCTGCCAGCTAACTCCTTCCTCAAAATGAAGTTGTACTTGAAAAGTGCAGAGATGATTCAGCTGGCTCCATTCTTTATTTTTGAGTAGAAATTTCTGGGTTCGTTTATGCTGTATTTTAACTGAGTTAATTGCAGTTGTTTGTTCCACCACAAGGAATAGTTTTCTTTGCCTTCGCTGTTCAAAGCACTGGCTTAGGGACTCTGGTAGTTCAATATTACTTTGTTGTAAATGATCTCTGTGGTGTAGTAACGTTGCTGAAGCAAAACAGATGAATTCCAAATAAAATCCATGGAAACTAAAGAGGTAAAAATCTTGTCTGATTTTCTATGAGGTGCTGCGTATCTGAAGTACTTAAGTTTCATTGTATGGGTACAGATGTGTTTTAAATGCTCTCTCCAGGTGTAGGTTCTCTAAAATGCTACTTGTACGTGTGGGCAGCTGCAGCTGGGTGGTATGTATCCCGGCTGGGCTGAAATCATGCTGCTCCATCCCTGTTCTCCTGGACAGAAGGTGTAGCCTGCTTTCACACGGAAGGACCGGCGTTTGTCACAACAGCTCACCTACTGAAACACTTCATGTGGATCTTCTGAACGCTTTGAAGTGGTATTTTCCTCGTGTTCAGGACTTGTAGCTAAGTAATATTAGTTGCTTGAGCAGCAGCAACAGGGAGCCTGCCTAAGGATCAGATTTGGAGCAATCTTGCTGTCAGTGTCAGGAGATGAAAAATAGGAATATGTTAGGAACAGCTGTTGTGTGGGCCCAGCAGTACAATGCGATACGCTGGCTTCCACTGCAGAAAGACTTGGCTGAAAATTAAGATGGAAAATCACTGTGGTCTCAAGTTCCTTCTGGAGCAGAATGGGGAGGAATTGGCTTTTTTTTTCTCCCGTAGCTGCTGTGCTTGGAGTAGCTGTGATGTGGCGGCACCTGGATAGAGGCAGGTTTGCAGAGCAGCAGGAGCCACTCCTGTGGTTTTATCCAGAACCTGCATCTTTGCCAGCAGGTTGACAAAGGAGTTGATAAATGCTGCTAGCATGGGGAGAGCTTCAGCAACTGTGATTTATCTCCCCATGAGAGGCTGCATTCAGGAGAGATCTTCACGCACAGACAGTGGCAGGAGCTCCAGCAGCGGCTCACACCTTCTGCTCACCAGCGATCCTGCTGCAGGGGGCTCCATTTAAGCACTGCAGAGCAAGGTGAAACTTCCAACCTGCCGCAGCAGGAGCAGCTGAGTGCTGGCCCAGCATCTCTCGAGCCTCCTTCAGCTGTGAGGAGCACGTGTGGGTGATGCTGAGGGAGAGCAGCCTCCTCTCAAAGCTTTGTCGTGGCCGTGGCAGACCCGAAGCTGAGGGAGCTGGGTGCTCAGGGAAGTGCTCCCCTGTATATTGATGCTGCTTGGTGGGGTCACGAGGGGGCTGTAGGGTCTGGGAATGAGTTTGGGAGCTGGGCTGCTCAGTCTCAGCTAAGGGTAGTGCTGGCCACAGGCAGCTGCTGCTTCCTTGCCCATCTTCAGCTCTGGTTTTCCAAGTGAAACAACAAACGTGGTTGCACGTACATCTGTGCGCATCTAGTGAAGGGTGAGGAAAGCCAGAGAAGCACTAATTGGAGAGGTTTTGTACCTTGCTGTCATTTAAAAACCTGCTTACTGAATTTTATAGGTTTTGCTAGGAACTAGCATGAGATGTACCATTAAAACTTCAGTTCTGCTTGTTTTTTATGCTTTTTTTTTTTTTTTTATAAAAAATCCTTGCACCTGTCTTTTGTATTAAACTGCAGAGAACAACGAGAACGTATATTCTTAGTTAGCTGATTGTTGGAGGGATGGGAGCCTAGATGAGAAGTTAATTGCCTGGCTTGATTTTTTTTTAGTACTTTGTTTTTAATTGAAAACTTTATTTCCTAACAGGAGTGAGCTCTCAAATTCACACTCCAGTGCATAATGTGTTGTAAAGGACTTACAGTACGGACCGCAGAAGGAAACGTTAACTTCTGTCGTTTGGCTAGGTTAGGTATAGGGAGATGTATTTGTAGCTAAGGGTATAAATTACAGAAATTTTAAGAGGGATTAAGAGTTTAATGAGACTTGCCCAGCAAGGATTAGAAAGATGAAAGTTAAAGGTGTGTGCAGAATGGATAGCTGTCTTCAGCTCACATCTCTTAGGCCTTAAGGGAAGGAAATCCTTTCCATTTGTCTGATTCTGTCTGTTAAAGACTTTTATCTGATATGGACGGATGTTTAAAGTCTGCATTTCCTTTCTGTGAAGTTCTTGGTTAAAATCTTCCTCTCTGTCCCATTGCTGTGCAGCACTTAATCCAAGACTGGATTTTCTTTGTGCTAAGCTCAGCACTTATTTGAGTAACAGTAACTGTAAATAAATAGATAAGCGAGATCCTTGGATTTCTCTCAAATGAAAGGTTATGCTATATTGTTCCTGTATAAATACTGTTCGTATTAATTTACATGGATATAATGAATGTATGCAGAGCTTTAAACCATGCATTTAATTTAAATCTGAGTAGAGCTCCGAGACAACGCTCTGCAATTAATCTTCTCGGCTGCGTTGGAAAGCACACAGACCTAAAACCTCTTGGCCCACTTCCCCATCTGTCCTCTCCATTTTGACAGCCTCCCTTCCATTGCTTTCATGTCCGTTCTGTTTGCAATTTTGTCTCACAGTTCTTATTATCAAAATGGTTATGATAAATGATTTTTTCTTGCACAATGCGTGTTCACATTTGCTTCTAGGTTTCTTTAGCATGAGGTCACGATGGTGTAGGATCGTTGCATCAAGGCAGATTTCTTTTTTTGAGATCACCTAACACTGAAATTCCTTACGTTTCTAGGGCAGATTGACTCCCCCTGATGCTCCCAGCTTTTGCCAGACTACGGCGTGGTTCGAGAGGCTTGCTTTCCCATGCAGCTCGTATCCGCATGGGGAACACATGGCTGCTGGCTGTGTGGGTGTACTCCGGGGCTGTGTGGTTTTGTTGTGGAGGGTTTTTTTGCAGTTCCCCTTCCGTGATTGGCAGCCTGTAAGCAAATTTGAATACTTTGCTGCTCTGCTGTGCAAATCAGACCTTATAACTGCATCTGTTGTTTGGGTTAGGCAGTTGGTCTCTGTAGGATTTGCTATATAGAAGAACATATTGAAGTGCCTCTAACGGCTGTCAACCTATTGCACTGGACTTGGGCGGCGGAGGAGCTCGTGGAACAACTGCCCAGGCTTCTTCCAGGAACCCTGCTACTGCAAACACAGCTGAGAGTGGATTTCCTGGAGCCCCTGCGTTTGATAGCTGACTGAGGGACTGATTTGTCTGGCTGGAAGAAGGAGCTGTGTCAAACAGCAGGGTCAGGAACTTTTGTGATGCTGTCCAGAAATGGAAAGACGAAAGCACAGAGATGCTGCTGCTCTTGGGAACCTTTTTTCCACCATGTTCTTCAAGGCAACAGCATGCTTAATGTCATAAGGACCCTGGTGTGCGGAGGTGTTTTTATCATTTATTTTCAGCTCATTTTTAAACATAGGCATTTTCTTTTCAGTTTCCAATAAATTGCCCTTGTGAAGGAAATGGGTTAACGTTTCAGAGAACAGCCATAGCAAGAAAATCCGCATCAAAAGACCAGCTGATTCTGTGGCTGCTTTCATTGCCCCCTTCCTTTTTGTTCTCCCATCTCCTGCGTGCCTTTCTGGGGGGAGGAAGCTGTGTGGCCCCTGTCCATTTTCACTCAGGAAGGGGCCTGGCTGTGTCAGAGCCCTGGAATTTGGTTCTGGGGTTGTGGTGCTGCTGAGCACGCTGCCGTGATGGCCCCGTGAATGCTGGACTGGAAAACCAAGCTGGATGGAAGTTGAAGTTGATTTGGAAGCAAGCTGACTTGCTCTGTCACCTGGGGATGAGGACAGCGCTGTTTGCTCTGCCTACGTAGAAACGTTTAAAAGGATCTGCAGGGATTAAAAGGATTTCTGCGGCTCTGTTCCTGCGATGACATCAGTAGCTATATAAACAGCACAGCCGCAAGAGGAGTCAACGCCAGGTGAGGGGAGGTGAAATGCCTCTGCTGGGAGAGTGCACCAGAGGACTTCTGTCTTTTTCTAGCCCTCTGGCAAAGGGCTTGGCAAGGAGATAGGTGAGAGCCTCTGCCCCGGGTGGGGAGAGGTGGACACAAAGCCGGGCTGGAGGCACTGGGAGCGGGACAGGCGGCGATGCTGTGCGGGGACAGGCACACCAGCCACACCTTGCTGTCTTCATTAGCTTCCAAGAAGGACAAGAGACTTCTGTCTCAGGATATTATGCCCTCCTGTCATCCGTCTGGGGTTTGGCCATATGCTTCTCCACATGGGCTGGCTGTAGTCAGGCATCTGCTCCTAGGTCCAGTTGGAATATGCAGCTCGGCAGCTCAGCGTAGCCATAATGCAGTATCACAGGCTTCAGCATTCATTTAGTCTTTAAATGGCTTCAGTAGTCAGGAGGTTTTTGATTTCTGTAAATCACGAAGGACAGCAGTATGTTGGCCTCTGTTAATGAGCAGAAAGTGTCTTAACGAACCTGCGAGTGATGCTGCTGTGACAGCGCCTGGGTTCTGTGCTTTGGTTTTGGGAGGTGCCTGTGTAAACACCGAGCACTTCCTATATTTAATGTGTAAAAATGAAACAAATGACCCTGAAGTGCTTCCTTTTGCCTGCTGGGGATGGCAGTTAGTTATCATATCCTTCTCAAATACCATTTTGTATTTGGAAGAGTGAAGGAGAAGCAGGCTAGATAGTCTCCTTTTGTCTGGGGTAGCTATCCTCATCTGCTCTAAGGAGATCTCCGGATGTTTCTAGGTGTGTGCAGTCTAACATTTGGGAAGAGCCCTAGGACCTTGGTGCCTGTTAGTGGTGATAACAGTTGTGCCATCTTTTTGCTCCTTACCTGGTAGTGCAGGTGCTGCCAGAGGCACGCGGGAGGTTTAGCAGTGTGGGGATGTTTCTTTCCAACCCTGAATGCTCAGGGAAGAGAGCTCTCAGCTGCAGGAGAGCAGGAAGGCTGATTTAGGTCCCTATTTCTTCTGATAATGATACTGAGATCTTCATCTTACGGTAAGAAAACTGGGAGCTGCCTTGGAGATCTAAAAACCAACTGTTTTGACTGTTCTGGAGGCGTAGCTTGATGTCACCAGTTCTGCTGGATTTCTGTCCCCAGAGCTGTTCAGGAGGCACAACTGCAACCGAGCAAACTGCTGACACAGCTGTTTGCATCTGGAAACCCCCAGCAGCTTTACAGAAACCAAACAAAAAAAAAGCTAACCAAGTAAACAGAGAGAGGAAACACTTTTGTTTTAAGTGGTACGTTGGTATTTGGGTTGGAGAACGTCAGTGGAATTGCAGTGCAGGCATTTGGCTCGCTCCCTGCCGGTGATTGGCTTCTATTTGACATTGACTCATGTGTTTGTCAGCCTTCCAGATGCTGCCTTCTATTTATTCTGACAGCTTCACCAGCTGAGAGAGGCGGGCACGCCAGAATTAAAATACACAACTACATGTATGAATTATGTATTTGCTATCAACCTTGAAGTTCTGGCGAGTTTTTTTTAGATCTGCAAAAATGCAGGGAAAAAAAAAAAAAAGTAATTCTGGGAAATCTTTAAAATCTGAGTTGTACACTTGGACAGAAGGAAGAAATAGAATGGAAGGACTTGGTTCAGCCGTGCGTTGTGATTTTGGGAGGTCTGTGAGCAGCCTGCTTTCCTGTCTGTTGCGTGGATCGGCCTGCTTTGCACGGCGGTGCGCTGCTGAACGCCTGCCTGCGTGCTCGGAGCCTTTGCCACCATCTGCTTGCCTCGGGAGCTTTGGAGCTGAAGTGAGCGCGTATTCTGGCACTGTGCACGATGTATTTCCCTCCTCGTTTGCAAATCTGTTATTGTGATGAAGCTAGAGCACTGAAATAACCAGGTATTTGGTGACAGACTTGGAGCTGCTGGGAATAGGAACAACCTGAAGAGCCATACAGCTTAACGTGCTTTGAGTTCCCTTGTTCTGCACGCCGATGCTGCTGTGTTTGCAACCTTGCTGCGTAGGGGAATGGTGATGAAGCAAGCTCTGAACAACCTGCTGGAAGAAGAGATCATCTTTGACTGCTGATTTAGTGGAAACAAATGCAGCGGTAATTAAAAGACAGAAAAACTAGAGCAAAGACCTGGAGAAGTAGTTGGTCAGACATAAAACACCAGGAAGGTTAACAAAGTGTGTAAAAGCACTTAAAATGTATACAAGCATCACAGAAGCTTTCTCCTCTGAAGTTGAAATCCACAGAGAACAGTTTCCACGTGCAGCTGAAATGTGTGCTATTCTTGTTCATCCCTGTTGGGTTCTTTTTATTTATAACAGCCGCTGTAATTTGTTTGTATTTTCAAAATCTGAGATTTTATTTCCCAAAAAATAATTATTTTTTTTAAAGATAGAGTGGGTGAATAATAGTATTCCTAGAAAATAATTAGGCTGAATTACTTTTAACTAATTCTTCTGTATGCAGGCTGCTAGCAGAAAACAAGCCCAAGTGAGTATGTTGTAAGACACTGTGTTCATGTCTACTCTGGTATCATCATTGAAATATCAAAAATATTATTCAAGGTAACACGTGAGCTCACTGCAGTGTCTGCTGCATGCAGTACTCTCTGTAACGTGCTCCCTGAGGAGCTTGTAGTGAAAACTAAACCAGTTTGGTAAAGCAGGGGTGCTGCGGAGCTGTTGCAGAGTGGAGGAGGAACTTCCCTTGACGGCCTTGCTGGTAAGGTGCTTATTTGTGTCTGCCACTGCCGCTCTAATGAAAGCTTGGGCTTTAATTACCATAGGTAATTGTAGGACACGGATGTGAGAAGCTCTGCAGGCTGGCTTAGGGAATGATTTTTGCAGAGGGGGAATGGGAGAAGATGGTGCCTGACCATGCAGTAGGGCGTTAGGGGAAGGCAGCGTGCTGCTACAGAGTCAGGCAAATGGCAGTGTGGAAATAAAACCCAGGGCGTGGGGAGCAAGTGGGGGAAGTTGGGCAGAGGGAAGGGATTCCTTGAGGTCGTGGTTTTCAAGGAGGGAAAGTGGAGTCTGCGGCTGCAGTAACTGCTCCTGGCCTGTCCCCAGTTTATTTCACTTAAGAGTTGTAATGTATTAATTTACCAGCTGCATTTCCTACTATTGCCTGGTGGAAGGTGCCACACATTCTGTTGGCCATGGAATGAAAGAGAACGTGGCCAGTTCTGGTGGCAATACCTGTGCCAGGTGTGCTCCTAACGCTCCTTGTAACGTCTGTGCTGGGAGTGATGCAGCTCGCTTTGTGCTCCAAGCAGACGGTTGCTTAGACATTTTATTTGCATTGTTTGCTTAAGAAAGGAATATACCAATATGTAGACATGATTTTATTTTTCTTTGGTTTAAAATGAAGTTATGCTTGTGTTTTTATTGTGGTAATTGTATTCCTCTTTCCTTAAAAGCAAGGAAATCTTTTTTTTTTTCTCCCTGAAGTGGGCATCTCTTGTTGAAGCAGCTGTCTAGCATACTAGCTTAATTATTTTGCTTTAAAATGAAGGAAAAAAAAAAGTAACATCACCATGTCAAAGCAACATGAACGCACTTCTGTAGGATCAGCCTTACAGCTGCTGCACTAATTTATTCTGTTAAAGGCATCTCGGGGCGGTTCACAAATTCAAACAATAGGAGAATAATTTCAGAAAATGTGTTATTTGATTGTTTTTTAAATACAGATGTCTTTTTCAGTGCTGCCAGTCTTGAGTTAAAAGAAAAAAAGCAGGTAGCTGAGCATCAGGTTAGCAGCCAGTAGGGAGAACATCACTGAAGCTTCCTCGCCTGGCTGTCAGCGTGTGCATGGCAGCCTGTAGGTATCTGTGTGGTGGTGTAGCATGTTGGGCTGTAATTAACAGAAGGGTGGCTAAGGGGGAGAATTTAAGCAACCAGTTGGTGTTTGTGACAGGCTTGGGAATAGATGGGTTTTCTCTTCCGAGCCGTCTTGGTGCACTTGCTTAGCAGGGTTATAATTATGCAGGGTCCAGCTGAACAACTTCTGGAGCTCAGAGCCATGCTGAGATGGTGTAGAAATGAAGGGATGGAAGGAGGACGAGAGCATCCCAGCCTTTATCTGTGATGCAGAGCAGAGCCCCAGTCCCCAGACCTCTTGAGGTTTTTGTCCCCATCAGCCAGTTGCATGCTGAGCCCTGGGATGTTGCAGAGATTTGTTGGATGGTTTGGGGGAGACCTTAATGTTTGTGGTGGTTTTGTGTTATTCAATGCTTACATCTCAAATCTCAGGGAGATCCTCCGTGGCGATCGTTCTTCCTTAGGAGTGTTGTATACGTTGCACACCAAGGATTTTAATTGGGAAAAAAATGAGGATCTCTTAAAAAACAAATAAAAACTGGAGTCACGTAGCTGTGTGGTACGTTTGTGGTGCTGCTCGTGTTTTGTCTTGCACAGTGCTTTATAAATAAGTGGCCGTGAGGAGCTGTTGACGTGCATCCAGTCGGGGCTGGGAGACAGGTGGCCAGGTAGGCATTTGGAAGGCAGCAGCGAGAAGTGTCAGGAGCCAATGTTGTGTCATTATCAAAAGTGCTCAGAGCAGAAGAGATTGCTTTAAATGGGACGTGAGCAGTAACCCTTATCTGCTGCTAAAGAAGGAGCTCTTAGGCTGAATGGCTGTTTTGGAAATGACATTTTTAGTGGCCTGCACTATTAATACCCCTATTCTTTCCACATATTTAATTGAAAAAGAAAACCTATTCAAAGACAGGAGGATCTCCTACTATGAATTAGCAGCCGAGCCCCTGCAAGGAAGGGCTGAGCCCTTCTGTCGGTGCACGTTTTGGTAGCAGCAGCACGCATCGTGCAGGAGGAGCTGTGCACGGTGTCGTGGGCGTGCGTGGCAAGTGTGGAAAAATAATTGGTGTGGGAAATGCTGGAGCTTGGTGCCTGAGCTGCAGAACAGTTGCTTTTATAAAATTGGGAGCTGCAGACTACAATTAACTGTCATTAATTTTGTTGAATAGAAATATGTTCCATTTATTGTACAATCAGGAGCTAGGCTTGAATGAGTTTAAATAGATGAAATCTAAATTATACTGACAGTCCATTAAACAGCAGCAGAAACCCTTTAAAGAAAATGGATTCGCTATGATACCAGTTTATAATAAAATCATTTGCCAAATAAGAACTACAGTCCAGGCATCGGGAATACTCCTGTGAGTTTCAAATGAACACAGTAAATTGCTTGAACCATTTATTGCAGAACAGGGCTCGAGCACATTGTTTCCTGACAAGGAGCCAGCAGCGTTGCTTGAAATCTGCTCAGCAGGCAGTGACACCGAGAGATCAGCCCGGCAATTTGTTTGTTGTCAGCCGTGGAGGGGGAAGAGGTAACGGCACAGCTCCCTGCCTGCCAGCAGGAATATTTTGCTAGGTAAAAGCACACATCTCGGGGTCCCGGTGCATTCCTCCTCGTGTTTAAGCCTGGTGTTAAAGCACCGTGCTGGATGTGTTGCTGGGGTTAGAGCTGCTTCCAGCGCTCGCCTTCCTTTGCAAGGGTGTAGGGTTTTTGTTTCTGGAGCACCAGCAAATTCGGATCTCAGCGCTCAGAGCTCACTGAATGTTGAGAATTGTTATTCTGAGCCCGTCTAAGGTAGCACTTGGCTATTAATGACCTGTGTCTGCTGATGTCCTTCTCTTAATTGCATTTATTTAACTTTCTGGGTGGCGGTGAAGGGTTGGGGCAGGTAAGTACTGTGACACTGGGTCTGGTTGCAGCAGAGAATTTGGGGAACCATTGGGGTGGAACCACTCACCACTGGGGGCAAGGGCAGCTGAGCTCTTTGTTTCAGGCACCTCTATTATGGGATGTAAATACCTTTTATGCATGTGCCTCCCAAAGGGTTAGGGACCATCTCGGTAATGGTTTTCCTTTTTCTATTATTTTTTTTTAACCCAGTGTGGTAGTGGTGGAGCAAGCACAGGGTTTGCCTGGCCACTTTGCTTTAGTTCCTCAAATGCACCGCAGGGATTTCTGCTGCATGCACCTGAATCTGTAGGTTGAGAGGAAGTGGGATAAGTGCTTGTTTTTATAAAAAGGAAAAAAAAAAAAAGAAAAAAGGCTGCCCTGCCTACCTCTACAGTAAGGTAGAAGCACTGGATGCAGAGAACAGGCAGGGGAGGCATTCACAGAGCATGGTTTTAGCACACTGGCCGAATAGGAGCCGGCACTGCGTGAGCTGTTTGGACTCGGTGTCTGCTGAGCCCTGTCCTCATTTCACCGCTGTACCTGACTCGGTGAAAAGTGACCGTTTGCACATCCGGCATGCAGTTTGTCAGAACATCCAACTCTGATGCAGAATAGCCAAAGAAAAGGAGAACGAGGGAGAGTAAGGTACTGGGCTGTCAAAACTGGGCAATGCGCTCGACCTCTGGTTGCTTGCAGCTGGGCCCTGAGGTCTGGCAGGGTGCAGGCAGCTCCTTGTCGGTGGCTTTCAAGGAACATCTTGGAAGTGAGCGCTGTGCAGAGCGCCCGAGGCTTTATTGCTTGGGTGATGCAAGTGTTGACTCATTAGCTACAACCCCAAAGGATTAATGGGGAAGATGGTTACCAAATAAACTGCTTTCTTTAAGCTGATGAAGGTTCATGTGCTCGGTGAGGTCGTGGCTTGTGTTATCAAAAGATCTTTAAGCCTGTGTGTGTGAGCTCTAATTTTAAAAGCAGCTCTCCGTGTGGGCACGCTGACATAACCCTTCAAACCAGGGCACTTGTGGTGAGCAGCAAAGCCCGAAGGAGCCGTGGCTCCATGCCACGTGCCCTAGAAATACTTGGACTCCAGGGGAACGGTTTACATGGAATAGGAACAAAAGCAAATGCACTCGGGGTGGAGAGTGCAGTGAGTCTGTGTGGGGAGCGTAGGTTTCTTTCCATTGCAATTATAGCAGTTGAAGGTTATGGAGAGCTGGGCTTTTCTTTTTATTGGAGAGCTTGGGTTATCAGCAAGTGTGGTGCAACAGGTCAGGGCTGAGGACGAGGTTTTGGAGGCTGTTACCTTGCTGTGGAGGAAGGCAGTGTGTGGGTTTGTAGCACAGCCCATTCCCTGTGCCTGCTGGCCTCACGCTTCCCCTATGTACTCGTTGACACAGGATGCTGACAGTCCTTCTGCACGAGCAGGTAACTTGTCCTGCGCCTGCTCTGGTGATGTTCACAGCAATGTTTTTTGCTTTCTGTAGCTGATCAGGTAGCTTACCTTGCAGCAAGTCCCTTGTCACACTGTGGTGCTGATATAGGGTACATAGGATGAGTTCCCCAGTTGGAGGGGACGCTGTCCCCAGTGCTGCCGAGTGGCTGTGGGTGCTGTTCAGTCGTGCCAGTGATGTGATTGCCTCGCTGGAGGGTCCTGAGCCGTGCCCAGCAAGCCACATCCCCATGTTGAAGGCTGAAGGAGTCCTTGCAGAGGCGGAGCAGCCAGCACAGGTGGTGGAAGCGATTGATGGAGCTGTAATGGGCTATAGGAAAGAGTAAATGACCAGGAAGGGAAGGTCCAGTTGTGTGGATGTGACACTGAACCATGTTTAAGTTAAGATACGTACAGAAAAGCATTTCTAGTCAGTCTGGGTGTTGTTGGGCTTTTTGAAGTGGAGAGGATTGACTGGTGGTGGAAGTGAATATTAATATTGCAGGAGCAAGTAGATAGCTGAAATGCACCTGTGCTGTGGATTCCTTTCGAGAATAATAGATGTTGAAGCAACTGCCCAGAGTGTCTTTGAGCTGTCTGAAGGAAGAGTGCATTTGGGTCCATCGTGTCTTAGGCTGACAAACAGCCTCGGGCTTCAGCCTTCCATTTAGCACACGGCGTACGTGTCACTGAAGCTGCATAAAACTGCTGAGCAGTAAAAATTCAGAAGCAAGTGAACTTGTCTGTGTGAGGAGCATCTTTATTCCGGGACTTTTTTTTTTTTTTAAGCTGTTTCTTCTTGAGAGATGGGGCATCTTCTGCAGTCAGCACGAAGTGGCGGTAGCAGCTCAGACACAGAGCAGCCTGCACAGCAGCACTGAGAATCGGCTGAAGTTGTCAAAGTCCATGCAAAAGCTCTCTGCAGCCACACACAGCTGAAATGTTGCACAAGTAGGTGATCAGGGGAAAAAAAGGGTGCAACAACACGTTCCAGTAGCCACTCCTGTAGACTCACCTTCCTTTTTTTTTTTCATGGCATAAGTCTTATCAGTGCAGGTTTGCATTTGGAAAACAATGCGCAGTTGGGTTTTGTCACCTGGGTCCATGTAGCCGTTCTTCAAGATGATGTATTTGCATTTAGGATCTCTGGTAAATGGAAGTAATTGCTTTTTATGGTGAGTTCTGAGCGGCTAATGTGGCTGCATCCATAACTGTTCCTCCTCCTGGCAGTTTTCCAGTTTCTATCTCTCTCGGCATTTCCTTGCACCCGAATTAACTTGTTTTCTTATCTCCTCGGCCTCCATTGCTTTGCAGCCGCCCTAACTGGATGTCATCTTTGTTTTTCACGTTGGCAGGCAGCCAGGTGTGCCTTTCCCTGCTGCAACAACCCAGCGAGTCGACGTGTTTGCTATATCCGTGGTAGCTGCCAGATTCCGTTCCTTTGCTTTTGTCTGCACCGTTTCAGGGGGCTGCTCAGCCGTTTGTTCAGCAGGCTGCCGGAGAGCACCCAGCCAGGGAGGCTGGAGGAACTGAGACATTACGGAAAAAGAATGGGGGAAGTTGGTTCCTGTATCTGAAATCTTATAGCTTTTTATCCACATTCCCCAGTGCATCCTGAAAGAATTACCCTGTGTGGGTGAGAATCCGTTCTAGCAGGTAATTCACCAGCCAGGACCCGGTTGGAACGAGCAGAGGGCTGTCCGAACGGAAAGATTGGGCAAAGAAACCCGGAATAACAGAAGAAAGGGCAGGAAAATATGGATTTCATAAGGCTCAGGTGTGATGGCTGCTGAGTAACTACACTGAAGCACACCCATCAAGGTGAAGAGGCGAGGAGGATGCGTTTGGTGCTTACCTTCCAAGAGAATCACTGACAATTTCTGTAGGATTTTGAGGATTTAGGGTGAAAAGTGCTGTATGAGTTAGAAGCAGAGTAGATTACAGTTCTTCTGGTGTTGATGGTTGATTACATATATGATATTTCAAGCTTTTAAAATGCACATATGCATGCTGTTGCGACAGCTGCTGCGATCCGAGCTAGAAAATATGGAATTTGAAATTGGTCATTTGGGAGAGGCAAATTGGGCTCAATCTGAATGGAAGTAATTCGGCGTAATTCTACTGAGATACCGGGGGTTGTTATATCGGAATGCTTGTAATAATTTTCTTATTAAAAAAGAGAAAACACTGTAGTGTGGTTCACATCCATCAGCCTTCTTTTGAGCCTCTTGCTGCAAGGCGTTGGGTTTGTCACGCCACCGATAGGCAAAACAAGCAGCAGGAAACTGCAAACTGATGCTGCTTGTGTGGGTACCTGCATAGCCTTGCTGTCTAGCATAGTTTCCTGGGACCCCGTAATTAATTGAGGCTAATTTAGTAAATACTTGGTGTGCTCTAGCATTGTGTCCTCCTGACCGTGTCTCCTCCTCTGCTCCAGTGGTGGTGGTGGAAAGGACTCACAATAAATTGTGTGAGTTAACTCTTCCTTTCCATCTCCTTTTACTGCCAGTATTCTTTGCTCTAAAACTTAACCTTATTTAATGCTTATAATGCATTTTTTTCCCAAACACCTGCCTTTGTGGTGATAACTGTTTCACTCCGCAGTCGGTTGCGTTATCCTGCTGCTTCCCAGCACCAATCCCAAATGTACTTGGGGTTAAGTTCCCTTCAGGTGGCCACCTGGTAGGCAGGTGACAGCCACATTGAAGCACAATTCTTCGTTTTGTTGGCATTTTTGTGTTAAAAAGAGCCATACAGAAGTTCCCAAAAGAGTCCAGGCCCCATATGGGCTGTAACTGACAGATTCTAATCCCAGGTTTTGGGATTCTAATCCCAGCATGCGCTCATGGGACACCCCTGCGATCCAGTCCATGAACCTGTGCTCCATGGGTTCAGGGTTTTTAATTCAAGGAGCTGCCCGATGTGTTCCCCACGAAGTAGCAGTTGTGCTAAACGGGGTTTCTTTTGAAGAGGAGGAGGTAACCTTTTCCCATTTCTCTTTTAAAAGCCCCTGCTACTTAAGCTCTCCTAGCAGGGCTCTGGTGACAGTTGAAGTGATTGCTTTTAGCTGTTTGCCAGCTCTCATGTTCTCTGGGGACGTGGGCCGCGGCGAGCCGCGCTTGTCAGCTGGAGAGCTCCTTTCTGCAGACGTCAGGGTGACCTTCTGCCTGACTTTGATACTTATGTGCTCTGGCACCAACCTGATTTGTAACCTCCTGAAGACCAGCATCTTTTCCAGTCGAGACCGAAACGCTGGTTGGTAAAACTGAGAACCACCTTTGTCTTTGAATTGCTGCCACCCGATGTGCAACTGCAGCTGGCCTCCCCAGCAGGCTTGAATCGAGGCTGTACGTACGGGTTATTTGCTGATCTACAGGGAAAAGAGGCACTGCTGCTCTGCTTGCGTGGCTTTGCAATTAAAAAAAGTGTTAATTTGGTGGGTAGTGTGTATAATGAGGGTGCTGGAAGTGAGCAGTTGGGATGTGAGACGCAGCATGCCTGGCTTCCAGGTGTAATGCTTCTGGGACTGCTCATTTTTAGAGACCTGGGCTACGAAGCCTCGATGTGCTGCTGACACGGGGCAATCCAGGCAGTGCAGGCCGACGGGCAAATTCTGGAGATGATCTGGAACAGTACTCAGGAAGATGAAGGTATAGAAAAGGAGGAGAAAGGGAAAGAAAGGATTTCATAGCTTGATTTTAAGTGACTGGTAGAAAAGCTGGGATTGCTGCCTGCTTTTCTCCTTCTGGTCTCACCACTGAGATGGAAACAGGCGTCTTCTGGTTATGGCATGAGGTATTGGAGGGTAACTCAAAGCTTCATTTCCTTGCTTTGCCCCAAAAAATCACCAAATCCAACAACCAAACAACAAAAACATCCCCAAAAACGGGGGGTGAAGCACAAATGATGCTGCTGCATCCTTAGGAGTGGTCTTTGAGGAGCGTAAGAACTAGAAACTGCTCGTTTTGAGTAGCTTCAGGGTTTTCCAAGGCAGGAAGCAAGGCTTCAGATGTGTTTTTGAATGTGCCTGACAAAAATCTGACCTTATTTATTTTTAGAAATTGTGGGTAGGTTCATGGAGAATCATGCACAGCATATCTGGTGTTCTTTGTGTCCTCTGTCTATGAACAGCAGTCAGCTCTCCGAAAATAATAGGAGAACACAATGATTGTCCCTTAAATACCTGCTTGGCTTTGGGAGCAGCCTCTCTGCCTTCCAGCAAGCCGTGTGCAGACACGGTGATTTCTAAGGGCATCATCGTTAATCAGGCAGTTCCTCCCCATCCATGCTGTAATTTTATTCCGAGGCACTGCTTTTGTTGCAATTATTGCCGAGACTGTTTTTAATACAACAAACCTTATTTTACAGCAACCTTGCAGAGTCCAGTTGTCAAAAGCAAACCAAAATAATTACTCTGTCTCTGTCATGTCAAATGTAATTTGAGAAAGCACAGCTCTTCCCTGCGGTAAATCTAATTTAGTTTGCTGTATTTCATCTGCGATTGGTTGCCTTGGTTTTCTTTACAATTAGAAGAGAAAATATGTTAGTGCTAGCTTCCTAATACCACCTTAGCCACAAAAGATTTGATTAGTTTCCTGTCTTATTTTGCTCTGGTTCATAGGTTGTGACCTGGTCCTTCTATTAACTGCTTTCACAGTGGGCTGCTCTGACTTCCTTTGTTTATCTAGCAAAATGTCTATTCAAATCAAAATTATTTTATGCCGCTAAATTCCCTTATTTATCATCATAAAGCATCTAGTTGCTATTTTTAGATCACACTTGGAATAAATTACATGGCATGCAAATGAAATGGTGGCTCTTTCTAAGCATAGGCTGTTTTGAATTTATCCTGTTTTTGTGGTCTTTCTTTGAGGCACAGAAGTTAATTTCCATTATTTTAAAATCTTGTTTTTTAAAGATTGCGTATATATTGAAAGTCGCCGGCCGAATACGCCGTATTTCATCTGCAGCATTCAAGACTTCAAACTGGTAAGAAAAATTTTCACATCTCCTCCTTCTCCTTTTCCCTGCCCCGTTCTCCGGTGAGCTGGCAATGTTCCTAGCCTGCATCTCTTCCCGTAGCTCCCGAGGAGTCCTTCCAGCTTCCAAAATAGCAGGAGTTTTGCTGCTAAGACCGAGATCTGTGCTTGTGTAGACGTAGTTAATTGACGAGGCTCTAGAGTTGGAATTGTGGGCTGCTTTGTTATAAATCCCCAGGGAAATGAGCTTGGAGTTGGGTGCTCTCAGCGAGCTGGGGCTCTGAGCTCGTGGTTTTTCTTGGGCTGTGCCTCTGGCTGTAGGTCAGCTAACCCAGCTACGGGAGCGAAGCTCAGGGGCTGGCTTCTGGTTCATCTCAGCTCATCGACGGACTGCGAGGAGATGCAAAGATGCTAGGCCAGCGGGACAGTGTCTGTTGATGAGAAATAATGTCATGTTTAAGAACCATGTAGCACTTGCTTCTTTTAAAAGCAGAAAGCTGGGGACCTGTGCCAGAACAAAGAGTTGGAGTTGCGGTTTGCCCCTTTTTATCTCAATCACCTAAAAACACAAAACATTTCCTTCTTGGTGCAGCACAGAGCAGCCCTTGCTTGGGGCGGTGAGCAGGAAGGCACTGCCTGTAGGACAGGCACGGCCCCTCTGCTTCCTTTGCCTTGTGCCCTGCCAGAGCAGGGTGTTTGAGAAAAGCAACCCACTGCTCATCTTGTGGGGAGCCCGCAATATGGAGTAAGCTGACGTGCTAGCCATGTGTGGTTACAGGTGTAGCTCACCTACTGTTTGTTGTCTTCAGAATTCAGCTTCTGCCAGGCTTTCTTACTCAGATCTTCCACTTCAATCCTTAGAACTTTATTTTTCATGAGACCACAGTGGAGCAGAGCTTTTAGACTTTCTTCAGTGTTGACGTCCTTGCTACCGGTTGGCACTTGGCTTTCTCCCGAGCACATCTCTGTGCTCCCTCCTGCTGATTTTTTAAGGAGATGTTGGGTTTTTAGTTAATGTAGCTTCAATTGTTAGAACCTATTTATACTGCTCTTGCCCATCAGCTGGTGCTTTTGTGTTTGAAAGGAATTCCAAGGTGCTGCAAGGCTGCCATTTGGGGCAGAAGGTCCTGCTGAGCTGCGTTGCTTGCCCAGGGCATTAACAGCACCAACAGCTGAAGCTTCTTTTGTCAGCATTGGTCTAATGCAACACGTTAAAGCTCACTGTAACACTCTGTGGGAAGGGCATTACATGATGTTTTAGTGCCTTTTTTTTAAAAAAAAAAAAAAAAAAAAAAAGTGAGGTTTCTCTTTTCTCATGTTTTCAATGTGCAAAGGATATGACATCAGTGTTGCTGGCAATTTTCTGTATTTTGAAATGGAAATAGTACCACTGCTTTATGTTTACTTTTGCCTGCTCTGAGGTCTTATTTTTTTCCCTGCTGGATTTTTCTTGCTGACATAATGCATAAAAGGAACTTGTAGAAATGACAGAACCAAAAAACCCCCAACCTTTGATGCTGATTATGCTTGCAAAGATGAATTTTCAGTGCATTTGTCACTGTTGATTTTTCTGCTGGGGAAAGGAAAGATGTACAGTGGAAAGGACACTTGATTTCTCCTCTCCTAGTGCCAGATACCAACAGGAAAACAGTCTTGTTTTGCCTTCAGCTGAACATGTCAAGTGAAGCAGGGAAGAAAAAGTCAACAGCTTTGAAATGTCGCCTACTAATTAAGTACATTATCATTTTGGTTATCATAAATACAAGGTTTGGGCTGCACGTATGAGTCTTAGCCTACACTTCCCAGTGCTCTAGGTGCAGTTCAGACACAAAAGTGGAGTTTTATTTTTATTTTTAACCGCTAAAAAGGTGTGGGGAGGAGTTGAGATGACAACTGCTGTCTGATATATGCGCACAGTTTCTTGCAGGGTAAAAAGGGTCAGTCCTGGGAAGAGGCTCGAGTGCTGTTCAGTTGTATTCTTCAAGTAAATTGGAGTTCAGCTTGCTCTTTCCAGTAAGACCTTAAATCATAGTTGGATATGGGTTTAAGATTATTACAGAGCTAGGAAGAGGTTTTATGAAGCCTACTGTAGCATTTAAGCTTCCTACATTTGACGAACAGGTCGAGGGAGGCAAAGGAAGCAGAAGAAAATACTGAAATAATGCTACGTTGCCTCTGAATGGCCTCCCTCCCTCTCATGTTATTAGTCGTATTAGAAAGCGCATCTCTCTTTTAGAGCTGTTTTGCCTGCTTCACTTTAACAAATAGCAGAGCAATTTAGCAAAATGGGGAGAAATTGCTTGCAACTTGAGGTTGTACCGCTCCACTAGTGCAGATGCTACAAATGTTGGAGCAGTTTGTATTCTAGGGGCTAGGGCTGGTGGCACAGAGGAGCCAGTAACAGGTTTTCTGATGTGCTCTGTGCAGTTCCAGCAATTACTGCAGGTACGCTGGCATAGTGCCTCGCATTAGTTCATACTTTCATCATTGGTTTCTCTTGCCGTTAAGATGAATCCAGCCTACTAAAACTGATACTAGAGGAGCAGTTCTCTTGCTTTCCCAAAGAACGATTGCACTTCACCAGTGGCCATAAATTCCTCCTGATGAAGCTTTACTTACTGCTGTTTGTCAGCTGTCTCTATTCCCTCCTGCTTTTTGTTGCTCTGTGCTGCTTCTCATGAAGCAGAGCTGTGATGCTGCTGACATTGGTTGTTCCCTTTGAGTTACTGGCTCTTGTTTTAGGATAAACTGGGGCTGGGAGGAGGAGCAGCACATTCGGTTCCCAAACTTGTTGGGGACAACCAGAGGACCAAAGCAAGTCTGGTGTGTTTGCCTCCTGAGTCGGGAAATCAAGTGGTTCAGTGTGGGAAGAAGTTCAGTGATTTGATCAGCTCGGCTTAACCGGGTTAGGAGCTGTCAGGGGTAACATTCATCCTCCTTTGTCTTCCCCAGTCCTGTGTTCCTGGGCTCCTTCCAGCTTGCTGGGATTCGTATAAATAGCTGGGTGGAATTGAGAAGTAAAACACGATTAACTAGGAGTGTTGTCTTAGGGAAGCTGTCAGCAAAAGTGGCACTCTAAGTAATTGCTGTGTCCCTTCTGGGCTGCCAGTGCTGTAGGAGCTCTGTCAGGCAGGTTTCTGTGCAGGATGAACAGCATCGCAAGCACTTGGACAACACGTTCGTCTCCTGTGTTCCTGGGGAGCTGCCTAACACCAGGTCTGATAGCAGAACTGCTCTGCTGGGACAACTTCTTGGCACACTTTTAAGGTGTGCAGTAAATACCCCGGTGTCACGCTGAAGAGGAGTTGATTTGAAACTGGGGGATCCCCAGGGAGCACTGCTGGGGAGCAAAGATGGTGTCAGACGTTTCCTGTCCCTTCACTTCTTCCCCCTCTGTAGTGCTTGCAGACGTTTGGACCAGGCATGGACCTCGTGGCTCAGCGTGAGCACTCCCAGTAAGACATTTTGGGAGGATGGCTTGCAGACTCACTGGGTGCTCATGGCTTCCACGGAGCTCGGGCATGGGACAGGCATCAGAGGCTGGAGGGACAGCACCCTGGGCTCCTGAGCACCCTGCCTGGGTGGGAGTCACAGGGCTGAGCTTGAGAAATGCAGTTAATGCAAGCAGGAGGGCTGTTTTATTGGTGGTATTTATACGAATGGAAAGTACTTCAGCAGCTGGTGGCAATTCCCCAATGCTTTGCTCCAGCACTGCGTGCCACTTGTAGCATTGCCACGTAACTGGAACTCATTGTACTGGTGCAGTTTTAAGAAACTAGTCAAATTTTCAGGTCCCTTTGTTGTTTAGAGTGGCATGTGATATGAAGGATACTGCAGGGTATGAAGTGGTGTGTTTTTAGGGAAGCTTCCATTTGTGCCTTTCTCAGTGGAAGATGCTGCAGCAAATACAAATGCACTTGTACTTAGCCTGGCCACAAAACGCCAATTGCTCTGAAAAGCAGGGTAGAAAGATGCAGTTCCTTTCAAGTGGGGTATTATTTTAGGATCCAAGCCAATGCAGTGCTTGTTTAGGATGCGAGCAAAGGGCTGGGAGTCACGAGTGAGGTAACAGTGTTTTTAAGGCACGATGTCTTGGATCTCTCCTGTTATTTTTATCTGTCTGAGCACTGCTTTAAAAAGCTGATGGCATGCAGGAGCCAGGAGGGAGTGAAAACTCACTTGCACGTTTCAGCTGCTGGCAGCATGCTGAGATCTGAGTGCTGGGTTCAAAAACCAGCTGCCCATTGTAGGAGCCTTTTAGCTTCAAAAGTTGGTAGGACGTCGGGATGGATGGGGGAAGGGATAGCAAGGAAAATATGCAGAGATTTGTCTCACTCCGTTTTTTGACAAATTAGCAGAGTGGGATTGGTCTGGTTCCTATTGAACCCTGTGTGCTTCCTTACTCCATTCAATAAATAAAGTAAGATCTGTTTTCATAGCTCACATTTTCCTTCTTTTGCCTTCTAATCTCTTTTGTCTTTGCATAATTGAGATTTTTGCTCCAATTTCTCCGTCTTTGGCTGTCACTAGCTGGGGTCTGTTGAATTGATAGGGAATTTCAGTGACTGCATTAGCTTTGACAAACTTTCTCGTTGCGTTCGTTCGGTGTGACAGCATCCCTGGAACTGATTACCAGTATCTGTCAGCTGCTGATGGAGGCTCGGGGATGTAAATGTGAGGGTGATTGGTAGCCCTGTGACAAACCGTCTCGGCCGTGCTTGAAAGGTATGCTATAGGAAGTCTGTAAATCTGGCAGGCAGCAGAACTTAGCATGAAGGTAATTTTATTGATTGCTCTTCAGAGGCAGAGAGTGCTGCCAAACCCACTGTAGCCTGATCTGAACCAGATCTGGTTGGCAAAGCTTCCTCTGGGCAGAGATCTATTAAATTCCAGGGACGCGCAGATCTAATGCAGTGCGGTAATGGAGCTGCTGCAAGAAACAAAACAGCCACGGGTTTCCAGACAGTGCCATTACTTGAACTTTTTTTTAACTCTACCAGATGTCTTCACTAATAGCCTTTTTTTTCCTTGTTAATACAGCTTTGGTAAGGTAGCACTGGTTACAACATGATTTAAGTTTCATCGTGGAAATATTCAGGTGCGTGCTTGGCACGGGTGTTGTGCACCGATGACAACAGACCTCGTGTGCTAGGAACATGTGTTTTCACTTGTAAACCTGAGCATAGTGGCATGCTTTCACTAAAAGGCTTGATTTCTGTAATAGCATTCAGTAACCTGGTTGGTTAACCTCTTCTTGGTGAAGGGAAACAGCAGGAGGTGGTGGAAAAGCACGGAGAGAGGACCAGAAAGTGTTACCTGTGAGTCTCGTCTTGCTAGGACAAGGAGATTTTTTTTCAGCTGATCTATTCCCCCTCCCCTCAATTTCCCATTTACTATACTTGGAGGTACTGACTAATAAAACACAGCTTTTGCCTCCTTTTCTTGGAGAAGGTGATGGGGCATCAGGTCATGCCAAAGGAGGCAATGTGCCATAAATGCTTCCTGTTGGTTCATCCCTGCTGAGTGTTTGAACTTTAGTTTTAAAACTGGAGTTGCCTTAGTCCATCAGAAAAGTATGAGATGGTTGACTGAACTTAAACCAACACAAGTTATTAGTGCTTTTTTCCCCTCTGCTGATTGGGTTTTGTGCCATTATTGATGTGAAACACCATCTTAAGCTCTCAGCATTAATTCCTTCCTTGGGAGTCACTCCCTTACCCTTTTATTGTTAAGCTTGGCTTTGCCATCGCACGGTGTCAGTTACTTTGCAGATATTTGTCATGAGAAACAGCAAAGTGCAACTGGAAAGCTGGACTGCGTGGATGCAGCTTGGAAAAGGGCATGGTAGTGTGGCTTTAATGCGTCACGGACATAACTTGGACAGCTCTAAGGAGGAGGAAAATGGTGTAAGGTAGCACTGTAGAAAAACAAAACACAACACAACAGGATCCATTAGCATTTAATTCTGGGTTCATTTCCCATTTTTTGTTTGTTTTAGAACAGTTGTACAGCTTGGGGTTTAGATTACATGCGCAGGTCAATAAAATAGAAGCAATTAATGCTGAGCTGCCTGTTTTAAAACATCTTTCCCCCTTGTTTTACTGATGCGTTCTTCCTTCTGTGTGCAAACCACAGTCGAGGCTGTGTGTGTTGAGATGTCCCCTGTATGGCAGCCTGCTGCTTTTGACTGAGCTCTGCAATAGTACCGCTGAATTCCTAACGATGCAGCCCTTCCAAAAGCAGCCCACTGCTGTCATCAACACAAATTTTCTGGTCATCACAAAGTTATGAAAGGGCTTGGATGAGGGGAAGATACTCTCTCTTCCAGCATGCTTCTTGTTTGGTTTAATTTGGCTCAGGTCAAAAATGTTAAAAATAATAATAATAATCTACGGCCTTCACAGATGATTTCTTAAATGTGCTTTGGTTTTACAAATATACAGACAGCAGAATAACAACTGGGCTCTATTTTAGTTGATAATCAACAGTAAGTGAAGAGAGATGATTTGTCTTCAGACCCTGAGGTTTTGAACTTCATTGGTTCTGAAATAAGTAGCTGGAAATCAACTGTTGCTTCCTCCCCCAAATGCTAATTTTCCCAAATTGATACCGTCTCTTCAGTCACTTCGTGTAGTCCTTCAGATTTAAGCCTGATTTCAGTTACTTATCCTATAAAAGATCTTAATATTATTGTGGCCCAGGAGTTGAAGTCTAAGCTCTGCCAAGAGTAAGTCAGACCTGGCCGGGATCCATTTGATCTCCTTGTTCTGAGTTTCTGGCAGAAGATCGTTATCCTGAATTCCTTGTGCACACAGCTAAGGATCTGCTCAGGCACTCATGTTTCTCTTTCACGCACCAATATTTTTGGCTTCTTCACCTCCTACTCCCCCACCATGGCCTTTAAAGATGTTTTTCTTTTTTAATTAAAGGCTACGCTTTGAAAATAGACTTTCTCCCTGGATTCCCTTTGGATAAGGGCATTTGACGAAATGGATTTGGCTTCTCGACAGATTGAGGATATAGCTTCATAGTTGTAGTTTTTAATGAAATAGCGTTTAATGGTTTTCTTCTTTGTATTATAATCTTTCTAAAGTAAAGTTTCTCTTAATCTCTTTGTTAATGGTAACAAGTCCTAAAATTCAGTCCGTTCCCTTTATCTTAATTAAAACGTTGATTGTGATTACTTCCAGATGATATGAACACATGACTACAACCTAGATGACTGACTTGTGGAAGAAAATCCAATTAATATGCAGCCACTCAATTAATACGCGTGCAGGGTGGTCATTGAGATGGCTTTTGATGCTCAGCACTAGGACCCCAGGCGGGGCGTCAGAGCTGCTCCAGTGGGTTATGGCCAAAAAACGAGATGGTTCTGGGTTGTAGGAGATGCCTTCGCTCCCAAACAACCAGCTGTTGGCTTGAATGTGACACAGCAGTGGTAGGTGCATTTAAAATATGATTTCTTTAGTTATGCACCTAAAAGGATGTGTACCCAGCTTTGATTACCACTTCTGATACTGAAATCAAGTCAGGCAAGGAATGTTGGATGCTGGAAATGTTCTTCTCTATGCCGAGATCACCGGTGAATGCTGACTCAATACCAGTGTTGTGGGAGAAAGAAGCAAAACGGAATGTGGAACTGCCTCAATTTCAACTTCCAGCCCCAGTAAGAGCACTGGTAATCACAGCTTGCTCTATTTACAAGTGTTACAATTATAGTTTAATTAATTAACTGAAACAAAGGTGATTGCAGCTTGCTTCTAAGTTGAAAGGGAAGAAAGCCACGTCCAAAAAGAAGGGGAAGGTGGATCTGACAGGCAAGTAGTTCCTGCTTTCTCTCTGCAATAACAGTTGGAGGTGAGGTGAGAAGTTGGGTAAACAACCAGAAATACCAAAGGGTGGTCGCTGCCAGCCAGCACTGCCGCGTGGCTGGTGGTGTTCCCAGCAAGCTCCCTGCCCGTGATCCACGCTAACGTGTGCAAATAAAACACACCTTGCCTCTGGTAGTGGCAATAAGAAATCTGCCTTCTAATCCTGTCCCATTGAAACCTTTTTTTGCTATGAATTTCCAGCGTTTGATAAATGAGTCCAGATTTCCTTTGTAAGGTTTTCCTTTTTTCCCTCAGAGGGAGAACCCAAGCAGCAAATGGATTCTAGCAGCATGCCTCTGATTTATCGTGTTTCGACTTAATTTGGTGTCACATTTAAAATGCTAATGGGTTACACTTTGAATCTGAGCATCAGAGAGAAACTTGCGGTGCTTTTAAAACAGAAAAACGGTGCATTTGCCCTATAAAAGAAAACATTATTAGTTGTGATGCAGTTGCCCTTTGTGCCTGTGTGTTTACTTGATTGAAGCATCTTGACTGTGGCGCTTTCTCCTTGAAGCCTGATTTGAATGGAGTATACAGCTGGATTGCCCCAGGGCCTTGTAACAATTTATAGGCTGGATGGAAAGGCAGAAGTGCATAAAAAGACAGTTGCGAAATGCCGCTAGTGCCCTGTAATAGAAAATCTGTGTATGGTGACCTTGTCTGGGAGGGCCTGTGGGATCATTTTACCGTGATCCAAAGGGTTATAAAATGGAAAGCCTTGCATCTCCCTGGGAATTAGGAGGGAAAAATTAAGAGATCTGTTTTTCTAAATTATGCAGTGCGTGCTTCCTCTCCTTTGTATTCTTCCTGCATGCAGCCTCGTGTTTTAGGAAACATGTTAAAGCGAGGATCTGCTGTTCCCTGCGCTTTTATAGGAGCCGATGCTTTTGAATGCAAATCTCTGGGTGAGGTTTCTGTAGCCACAAGCATTTAGGTATTTAAAAGCCTCATTCTGTTTGCAGATGAATCGACGTTCTGTTCCTGAACTGCAGCTGAATTAATTTGTGGCTAATTTTTCCTGGCTGGTTACGAGGCAGCTTGACCTTTCCATTTTGGTGTGGAAAAAATGCTGATTAATAGAGATCCTGGCTTCTCCAGCTCCGTCTCCCCTTTGCAGCCAAGAGAGGCTGAAAGATTTCCTTTCTGCTCCAACCCTTTGCTCGAGCCACTGCCTTCAGCCCAGCTCCACTGGCCATTAGGATCCCGAGCCGCCTCGCTGAGATGAGGGAGACGAATGAGACGTTTGAAGGAGCGCTGAATTATTTAAAATCAAAAATTTAGCCTGCAAATGAGACTGGCTGTTAGGTCTAATGCGGAGCAGATTGAAATGCCGCCGTGATTACGGCGGGGCGCGCGTGGGGCAGGGGATTAGTATGAAAATGTGGGCAGAGAGGGCTTTGGAGGGAGGCGGCAGGGATGATGAAGAATCAGAGGTGACAGTTTAAGGATTGCATGGCAGGAGCTGCACAGTGATTAAATTCACTGATGCTGTCATCGAGCTGTAAGGCTGAAGATAACATTCTCTCCCTGTGCTGAAAACAAGAATCAATACAAACTCCTTGACAGGGGCTAAATTATTAAATAGAGCCTTTCTTACGATGTTTCATTATCTGGGATTTACCTCAGCTGGTGATTTGTCAGCAGCGCGGGGAGATTTGCCGGGCGCGTTTTGTATTAAAATCATTCCAGATGCATATGAATCCCTTTTGATAATTCCCTTCCCTTTTACCAGGCTCCTCGATAGATCTGTGATTTCCTTCTGCCCAGATGACACTTGGAGTTTTCACGCAGACGTGAAGCTGTGGTGCGCGGTGGGGTTAGGGCTTCGCACGTACGTGGAACAAAAAAAAAATTCCTTCTGTGCTAACAGGCTGCTCTTCAAGCGCTGAATTGATTTGCTTGCCTTTGGTGTGTTAAATTAGCAAGCTATGTGGAATGTCTCTCAGATGAGAGATCACAGCTGTAGAGAGAGGACTGAGGCTGCTCTGGATTTCTGGGTTAACGTGGGTGTTGGAGTTTGGCTGAACGTGGTACAGAATAAAGCAATATTCATCTAATTTTGTCGTGTTTCTTCAGAAGGCAGGGGCAGAAAGCATCAAGCCCGAAGCAGGCAGCACAGCGTATCTCACACCCAGAGCACGCAGGGCTGCGTGGAGATGCAGTCAGACCTGGCTGGCGCCGGCAGGGATCTGTAACTTCATCCGTGACATGATTTTGTCAAGCAAAGAGCGTTCAGGATTTCTGTGAGCTTCCTTGGGTTTGTTTTCTCTGAGTAGCTTTCACAGCGTAACGCACCGGTGCGACCAACCCAATTTGTGTGGAGCTGGGATGTCACGGTAGCGCCTCGCCTTTTGCAGACGGAGACAATGTTCGTATTTGGGGGTTTAAAACAGATGGCAGCATTGTTAAGAACAGGGATTAAACAGCTGGGAGTTAGGACGATCTGTACATCATTGTAGGGCTCGAATCCAGCTCTTCCTCCATGTGCCCTAGATTTGTACAACCGAAGCCCAGACCGTGCGATTTATGGGTTCCATCTGGGGGAAAGAAGGGAGCAGCCACCCCCCAGAACACTCCACAATTTTTATTTTTCCATGCGATTGCCCTGTCTGTTTTGCAGTGCTGGGCATTTGGAGCAACTGGAGTTGGCAGAGCTGGCTTCCTGCCACCTGGGAAGCGGCTGCCTGTCCGTGGGCTGGTGAGGATTCACCCTGCAGAGGCTCCAGGAGCCTTTCCCTGCCTCTGTGCGAGGCTGCTGAAGCCATTCCTGGAGCAGCAGAGCCCTTTGCTTGTCCTGCACCGCTGCCACCAGGTCTGCACGCACACCTTATGTGCCCCCCAAAACAGAGCGTGGCAGGCAGTGCTTTCCAAGGAGCTGCTGATGCTTGTCAGCTTGGTTTAGATCAGTGAATCGCTCCCTTGCCTTGTGAAGCTGGTTGCTTTTGGGAGCCAGCTCGTGTGTAAAACAGGAAAGGGAATTCTGAGAATTGCGGGGACAAAAATAGGCCGCTCTGAAATCCCAGGCTCGTTTTTGCAGAATTGCTATTGTTATTTTTTTCCTAATTTAAAAAAGAAAGAAAGGAGGAAGGAGCAATTGAAACAAATCCCATTAGCGCTCTCCCCACCCCTGTTCCTGTCTGTGAGCCAAGGACAAAAGCAGATACTCTGCGAACGGGGAAAACAAGAATATACCACTCGTGGTGGTATGTAATCAGGATTGCTTGTCACATTGCCTCACCAAGAGGCACAAATACGGCTAATAATTTGTACGTGGGAACTTCTGCAGATGTAGTACAATAGCAGGGGCTCGATGGGAGATACAGGAACCACTTGCATCCTTCTGTACGTTTGATTCACCCATATTTTTAGATTTTTAAGGCATTTCTCATGGTAGTGCAGTCTTTAGCACCTTTTGCATGTTTTTTTTTTTTTTGCTTTTGTACTCTCTTGTTTCCTTTCAGCAAAGTATGCCTGGCTCTTTCCGGCACCTGGGGTTGAGATAATTGACTGCTAAATAAATCAGTAGCTGTCATCTTGAAAACAGGGAGAAGAAAAAATATTATTTCTAGCTTTTTTTTTTTTAAATATGCATTAAATGGTACATTTGCTGCTTTACATGTAGCAAGAGAAAATGGAGCTGGAACAGATTTAGCCATGTCCTCTGGTGTTGAACAGCGAGGGCATCTGTCATATTTAATAACGCTCCTGACCTTTAGGATTATTGAAGTTGAAATTTTCTCTCTGGTCATCTGGGGGTACTTGAGCACTGTCAGATTTCTTGCCTGTGCGCTAAGTCTCCGAAGATACATTGTTATGCTTCATACGCCGGTGGAGATAACTCATTAAGGAAATTTGTTTTCCCACTTTGGAAATGGTTTTCCTTAAGGAAAGTGAAATGTCGTTCCGATCACTAGATCGCGGCGTTGGCCCATCCCTCCCCATTTCCTCGCCTGCCTTTTGCTGGGGAAGGGCCACCTCGGGGCTGCTTCGCTCTGCTCCTACAGGCAGCAGCGAGGCTCTGAACACGGCGTAGCCTGCAGGGACAGAGGATGCGATGGAGGCCCCACCACCAGCTGCTGACCCTGACCTCCACGGGGAGGTACCACCCTGCTTGGTCTTGTCCCAGCTGTGAAACTCTCCACCTGAAGCCACGCAGAGACGTGAGCGTAGGCAGAAACCACTGCTCGGCCTCCCCTGCCCCTCATCAGCTTGGCTGGGCGCCTCCTTCCCTCTTCCATGGCCATTTCCTGACATTCAGGACTTGTTGCACCCGGTGATGGTCCAACAGAGCTTCAGGTCTTCTGCAAATCCTCCCCAGAAGGCAGGCTTGAGGTCTGCGTGCTGCTCAGGGCTTGTTTGGGGACGTAAATGGGGCTTGGGGGCTGGCTGGCTGCCTGGAGGCATCACCCTGAGACTCGGCTGTGTTGCAGGAACAAGATAACCCTGCCCTTCTCCTGGCTTGGGATTTGGAGCAAGGAGGGAGCAGGGCTGTGATGGATGTGCGTTTTTGACTCTGTAGTCGCTGAACGCCAATCCATGGAGAATTTGAACTTGTAATTTTGATTAAAATGATTGATTTTAAATCAGCCTGCGTTCGTTTTGGGCCATTAGAGGGTATTTAAAAGGAAAATAACTCTTTAATTAAATTAGTAGTGCGTAAGTATCCTCCTCGGCTTTCTAAGCAGAACTTGTGGTTGTTGGTAGGTTTGTTTTTTTTTTTGGCTTATTCCTTTTAGGGCCTTGTTTCTAGGCACATCTTAAGGTTAAAAGCAACACAAAATTATAAAAAACAAGGTTTATGCTGAGCAAGTCTTCAATTTTATTCGAGAGCTTTTGGAAAATCCGTTACCTGAGGGGTTCTGTAAACCATCTGATCCACGCACCTGTGGGTACTGTTGCTACAACTCAGGGATGCTGTACAGAACTGCACTTTCCTTTTATTTGTAAAACTTCTTTTTTTATAGCAGTAAAATGCTGCTTGTAATTACAGCACCAAACATAAAGCAGAAATCCAGCTAAATGCAAGGATCCCCAGAGGTAAGGTTCTGGCATTAGGAGCTCAAGGAGCGATGCTCTGGAAGTTGTTTTTCAGCAGCTGAAATGTTCCTGACGTGGAGGCGATGAGGGAGGACTTGGGAGCTCCTGCAGGCACTGGGTTGGGCTTCCTGACGTGGTGCCTGCTCCTGTCGCTGTGATTTGTGGTGAATTTCTGGAGATGGGAGCACGCCTTGGCTTTGTTGCTGAATTAAATGATGGCAGTGCCTTCGCAGCAGTCTGTGGATAAGAGCACATCAGGCGTGATATGCAGCTTGTGTTTCTACTGAATTTCTATAATAAAAAGATCTCTTGAGTGACGCAATCAAAACATGACAAGAGAACACCTTAAAAAGCATGCTGGGGTACAAAGCCTAATTACAGGTGACAAGACTGGAAGGATTCATCTCGTCTTTCCAAATGCTTTCTGTTGTCAAACCCATCTCCTTAGTGCTGCACTGTTTACACACAGCTGGGACAAGGCTGTTGAACGCTTGGGTCTTGCTCTCGCAAATTTTGTAGCTAACTATTTGTGCAGCAACGCTCTCTTTTTTAGAGTTAAGATGTGCACGACGTGGATTCATTACTAGTCAGAGCCAGCGTGAGGGTTTTGGCAGGTCAAATAACAAACGTAGTTCCTTACAACGCTGAATTTTAAAGGTGCTGTTGCTGGCCATGTCTCATACTGATGATGACTGTGAGGGGAAAGGGATTCATCCCTTCTGCAGTGGTTTGCAGCTTAGAATTCCAGGGGACGTGATTCGGATGGACCTGTTTCACATAGCTAACCCCACAGTGCTTGCACTTGGCCCTTTGTGCTCCATATCCTGATTTTGTGGGTAAAATAGCCCGGGAGGTGCATGTGTATCCCATGTGTACGAGACAGTGTAAGGTGCTTCTTGGTGAAATTCTGGGAGTGTCTGAGAGATGCCCGAGTAGCTCACTCTGTTAATAAAACGTTTGTTACTCCATCCGTACAGCCGTGCCTTCGTGTATGGGAAAGGTTCTCGATTAGAGGAAGGCCACTTGACACTTCCCCAGTTGTTTTTTTTTACTGTGCAACAGGAGCAGCAATAAAGGTGGCACTTGGCTGTTTGTCACTTTATCTATCCATAAAAGAAAACGGGAGGGAATGGTTACGATGAGGCTTGCACAAAACCTTGCAGAAAGGAAGGGAGATGGAACATGAACGCTTTAGAGAAGGGAACCGCAGCTGTTTACACCCTACTGGCTGCAAACATGTCTGGAATATTTGATTTATAGAAAGAATCAAGTAATTAAGATAAAAGAATATACATGATTCACTACTGTGAAATATTAAGACATAATTTATGCTCAGTATCTGCTGTAGTTATGATTAGTGACCTAAGGCTGTTGAACTTCCTCTTTATGGATTGCCAAAATGCTGTGACAATTTTCAAGGGAATTACTCTCTTTGAGTTTAAAGAGATGAAAATGGGCCTGCTAACAAGGACCAGCTTCAGTATCTGCTTTCATATTCTTCATGTTTAAAGGAGAAAAAAAAAAAAGGGAAGGAAAAAAAAGAAAAAAGAGGCAATTAGGTCCTTTAGGTGCTTTGATATGTCTGAACCTTAGGACCTGGTGAGACAGAAAGAAGGTGCATAATATAGAATATGGCATAGCGAGGGAGCTGCAGAAAGGCATTCCCTTGGATGCTTTTCAGAGCGTCTGTTGCTGAAAAGATTGAGAAATAGGCTTTCAAAAAAAAAGGAAGCTATTATTTCAAGGCGTTGGTTTTCTGGTCCCGATGTGTTGTGGTGTTTTGCATATTTGTATTGCAAAATTGCTCATAAATATAAGAATTCTTGCTCCCCGCGCTGTGCTCACGATCAAAGGATATTATTATGGCCTGTGTAGACTGTGATTGAGTGCTTCCCTGCTTTAGTTAAAGCAAATTGTAAGGAAATCTGTGAAAATTGTATACTGATTTCAGACGTGGTTTGTGTGTGCTTGTCTGAGCCCACCGAGCATCCTTCTGGACAGGCGGCAGCGGACCAGGAAAATGAGCAGCTGAGGGAGTAGCTGGAGCATGCCTGCATTTGAAATATGCTAACGGCATCGTAAATATTTAAATTTGAGCTAATATTGCATCATATTAAAGATTCATTTATTACTGTACTCATCGGGAATCACTTGGAGGACAAGTGCTATAGCTCACAGTAATGTAAGTGCTGGGAAATGGCTCGTCGCCGGGTAGCTGGTGCCAGGGCATGAATATTTGATTTCCCTTCGAAGGTAAGGAGTGCTCAGGTGGCTGCACACCTTTGGGGTCAGGCTCCCAGTGAGCTGGGGCTCCTCTTCCCTCTGTTCCCAGCAGCGTTCCTGCAGCTCTTCAGGCATCAGAGCATGCAGCACGTGCCCTGTGTTGGCCTGGGCAGGCAAACGGCAAGGTGCTGTGGCCAAAACTGAAGGCAAGTGCCCGAGCTTCACAAACATGTGCTTCAATATTGATTTTAAGGAGGCTCTGCTCTCTAATGTATGCCTCCAAGAGGGGGAGAGCAGCCAGTTGTGCTATATAATCTCTTAAGCGATTTGAAGAACTAAGCTGATGGGGATTTTTCAAAACAATTTTGTAAGTCATGCTGAGAAAATGGTGTTTGATAAAAGGAAAGTAATCTAAATAACGAGAGTAATCTAAATAAGCTATCTCTAAAACAGTCAAACAAGGTTTTGCGCAAATTCCCCTAAGTTTTAGTAACACTTGGCTAGGGTGTTTTGTTTTTTTATGTGACTTTTTTCTTTTTGTAGGGTACTCTGCCAGGTTCTGCGGTTACAGAATCCGTTATCAGGTGTCCTGTTCTTTTCAGACTTCTTAAAGAAAGTGGCTAGGATAACATGCTTCATGTTAAGCCTTGTGCCCAGAAAAAATGGTCCAGGTGCAAACATCCAGTACCAGTACACGCTGGCTTCTGAGCTGAGCATTTGCATTTGGCAGAGATGAGCTCCTTCCAGTGCCTCTGGTAAGGAAGTAAATGAATGGGAATTCTGTAGGAGGACTGTATTTATGGAACCAGTTGCTCCCAAAGCATTTTCCTTCTGAAATAATGCCTGGACTGCTTGAAGAAGGCAGCTATTAGCAGCTTCATTTAGTCCCGTTGTAGTGCTGTGAGCGTGGTGCTGCCCAAGACAAATGATTAGCCCCATATCTGCAGTGCCTGGCTGCGTTCACTCCTCTTGTAACTCCAGTGGGGGTGCTGCTGGTGTCCCTGCTATGTGTACACTATGGTTAAGAAGAATTGTGTGCCTTTGTTTCAGATTTCTCCTGTCTTGTGCTTCATCTCGGTCCTCTGGTCACACATGACTTCCAGCACCCGCGGGAGGGTTTTCTCCTTTGTATCCCCCTCCTAAATTCTCCTTTCAGCCTTTTCCCTTGTAGTGGGTAAACACGTCCGTTTTGTTCTCCAGTGTAGTTATTTGTGACTTCAGCGTTTTCAATATCGGGCTATTTCCAGATGAATGGAGGACATCTTTCCAATCTAGCAGTTTAGATGAGATTGCAGCCTGTGGGCCTGGGTATATTTATTTAGTGCTGATTTACATATAAATACAAAGAAAAAAAAAATCAGGTCCTGTGTTGCTAATGCTAGGTACTGAGATGGTGGCAGACAGCACCTGTCTGTGCTACAACCCCCGTGCAGTAAGCTCCAGTCCTGGCTTCTGCAACTGGAACGTTTCTAAGGCTGCTCCTCTGTTCCCTCACCTAGCTGCTCTGGTTTCTTTCACGATCATTCCTGACAGCGTGGTTTTTAACAAGGCTGTGCCACGGCCGTGTTTGGCAGCCAATCCCCGAGATGAGTGGAAAACGTGCTTCTTTTTCTGGTTTAAGACGTTTGCTTTTTCTCCAGCAGCACGTGGTGGCTGCGGTTTCCTAGAGGATGCAAACATTCCGGTAAGCGACCGTTTCGCAGGCAAATGTTACATCCTCTGAGAAGCTGCCCGAGGAAACATTTACCTTCCAGCTATTTGTCTTCCAGGTACGCTTGGCTTTCTCTCAGTAACAGCGTTTGATTGTGTGCTCAAACAGTCAAGCCGCAGTAATTTGGTGCTCAGTCTCTTTTGCTGTCTTCTCTATCATGTAAAACCCAGCCAGCAACCCAAGTGGGTCAGTTTGCGGGGGTGCCTTAATTTTTCCTCTGGTATAACAACCCCCAGACGACGAGGTGATATTTTACCAGCCCGGTGACCCTTCCAGCCCCGTGCTGGGTTTGCAGAGTAAACTGTCTGCTGATTGTTTTATCCTCCCAGCTCTCGGTATGTCTTCGTGAAAGGCAGCCTCCTTAGTGAGATGTTCAAGAAAACGCTGCCCCTTGGTATTTAAAAGGTGAGAAATCTGTTTAAACTGCGTATGATGACATCAAACGGTCCCACGGCTGCTTGTTTCAGTGGAAGGGACGGATGGTGCTGGTGGTGCTGAGCAGTTTGATGTGAGCTGTGCCCTATCAATGACTCTTCATGGCAAGTGTCAGGTGTGGTCTCAATGCTAGCTTCGCTTCACTATTGCTCCTCTTTAGGATAATGCTCAAAAAAAAAAAAAAATTAATGGAATTTAATTACCAGAGCATATATTCAATGATTAGCTAAATGCATCTGTAATGCCATGAGTTGTTAGGTAGCTGTTCCCTTATTATGCTTGACACAGGGTGCGTGTGATGTACAGCCGTGCGATCAGGCAGCGTGTTCAGGAGGGTCGCAGCCACCCTGCCAAATGTTTTATGTACGGGGCTGCCGTGCTACCAGTAGAAATGGTGGTGGAGAAGGGATATCTCCATCGCTTTGGTGGTGGCTGGGGGCAGCCACGCCGCGTCCTGGGCATCGCCGAGTCCTTTGGCACAGCTCTTGCACCCCAGGCAGGCCGGGACTTGCAGGAGCAGCACGGGTGGCTGCTTGTTATCCCCCAAAAAGGAGCATTTGGCATGAAGGGGAAGGTTTTTTTGAACCCAAGAGGGTTTTCTAAAGGCGGTGAGGTGGGTGGGCACGCTGCCTTCCAGCCCCAGCAGCTAGGCTGAAGCAGGCTTCCTCGGGGGAGCTGTGCGCCGAGGCGCTGCGGTTACTCTGACACCGTGAACCACAGATGGGATTCAAAGGACATAAAAGGGAAACGGAGCAGAAAGATACCACAGAGGGCTTAAATGAGATAGTAAGCAATGACCCGGAACCTTCGTCAAAGATCTTATGATAGTTTGATTTTAAGCAAGCCGGTTTTTAAACATAACTGCTTTTTTCTTTTTTTTTTCCATGAGATGAGATTATCTCGTGTCAGAATTGCAGAGGAGTTACAAGGGTGGCGGTGTGCTTAGGTGCATTTCATTTATATGTAAACAGGGAACTTGCTGGGTCTTGCCACAGAAAGCAGCTTTGTTTCTAGTAAAGCTAAAAAGTTTATGGTGGAAACACTGCCGTTTGTTTTAAATGCACAAATATCTTGTGGTCGTGACCTAAAATAAGTCGCGTCCTTTTTTTTCTCCTTGAAAACCCAAATGAGGCTGGGTTCAGTTCAGCTTTCTGGGTTGTTCAGCTGCTAAAGGCCTGTGACTGAATATATATTTAATCTCTGATAATTGATGTATTGTGAGGTTTAGGTGGCTCTGGTCCTCTGTTTCTGCCACCAGCTACAAGCAGGGAACGTGGCATTTACTTCTAAGTGCCGGTGAGGAAGAAAATGGTTTGGGAATTTGGGTCAAAAACACAAATAACTCAGGCAAAGACTGCAAAGAGCTGTTTCTTGCTTGGTCCCAGCTGGCCTCGTGTGTAATCTCATGGAGGAGGATGATGGTTTGTTGGGGAGTGGGATCGCAAGGAGACAGGGAACAAGGAGCCGTCCGTGGTTGTTCTTCAGCCTCGGCAGGCAGCAGGGGGCTTTGTGCTACGTTTTAATGGCCCTGTGCCATTAAGAAATACGGTAAAAGGACAAGACTTCAGGTAGTTACTTGTCCTTTGAAAACATTTCAAATAAAACCTCAGAACACCATTTCGGCGTGCTATTTCTCAGTTGCTTTCTAGATTTTTTTTCCCCAGGTGCAGGCAGGCGTAACTTGGTGGCTCGTGGCAAGCGGCTTGTTACAGCTGTTCTCTGGGGCTGAGGTCCTGGCGAGGAAGGGCTCCTTGTCTCGTGGTATTTTCATTTGTTCCTCGTGTTTCCCTTTCATATGGTGCCTAACCCACAGATATCCTGTTGCTGGCATTCAGCACGAGCAGTGTCAGCCTCTCAGCGTCGGGTGGACCTGCCGACACACACCCCTCCATGGCTCGCTGGGAAGCAGATGACGAGAGGACGTGGATTTCAAGGCAGTGAGAATAGAATGAGCAGAAAGTAGGGTGGAGGGACTGAAAGAGCATCTTGTACAGGTCTGCAGCCAACTCCTAGAGCCGGCAGGGTAGAGAGGGTTATCCTCTCTGAGGTCTGGCTATAGCAGTGCCCAGCTCGCCTCCTTCTTGACCCTGCTCTTCTGCAGGACTGTTTGGCCACTCAGAGCATGGCTGATGTGCCCCATCTCCTACCAAAGGTCGTGTCCAGGCTGTGAGCATGTAGCTGGTGCCTGCAGGAGGTGAGCTGACTGCATGGGGGGAGCCTCCCGACGCAGCCGGGCCCTGGGGTGGAGCGGTGCGGGGTCGCCTTTTGGTTTGAATTAGTGGCGTATCGGCTCTGGGGTGAGCGGGGTTGGTTCGGGCTGAATTATTTCCGGATGTTTTGGACATCTGGAAAGCAGAGAGCATGGGGGAAGGGAAGATTTATGAGTGGCACTAAAAAAAAAAAAAAAAAGCAAGAGTTGGTTGGTAACTCTTATTCTGTATTGATTTCTGGAGGGGTTTTGGGGGGCAGGGCTGTGAGGAGCAGACAGAGGGAAGAGGAAATGCACTCAGCTCGGTTTGAGCTTTTGTCTTAAAAGCACATCTAGCTGGAGGACAACGAAATCCCGTGCTGACCTACATCCCTCTGAGGCAGCCTTAATTCGCTAAGGCCAATGCCAACCCCTAGTGCTATTTGTGGGCTATTTCTGGTGGGTCTTCCTCATCCTACCAGGCCATACGTGCCCTGGTGTTGCTGCCCTGAACCCGTCGTGTCCCTAAAGTGGCAATACAGCGGGATTCGAGTGTGCCTCTTCTGATCTCAAGTCTAGTTTTTTTTTTTTTTTTCTAAGACTGTCTAGCAACTCTAATGCCAAACCGCCCACGTTGGAGACAACATATGGCAGCTCCCGTGAATTAACATGCGGCTAAGTAACACATCACCTGGTGTTTTTAGAAAGGCTTCAGCCTCGGTGGCTGGATTTGGAGTTCCTGGCGACGCATCCATCTCCCCTCAGTGCACAAAATGAGCCATGCACTAAGGAGTTGTGTTTTAGGGCTTTGCAGAGGAAGGTCGGTGCCGAGCAAGTGCTAAAAGGTGCGGGCAAGCAGATGGCAGCTTCCTACTCACACGTGGGTACGTGGGGCTGACTTACAGGTGTGTTTGTAGGGCTTTCTGCCTTTCCCTTCTCCTCCTGCGGGAAGCAACTGTCTGCAAATAACCTGGCCGTACTGCTTAGCGTGTTTGCAAACAGTTCTGCCTCAAATGTTGAAGAAGAAGAGATATTTTGGGGAGTGCAGAGCAGCTCGGAGCCCAGGCACCGTGTTGCTTGCAGAGCCCCCGGGAGTGGTGCATCCCCGAAGGCGCAGCGGTACGGGCTGGTGGTTCAGGGGAAGGCGAGGCAGAGCCCTGTTTTACATCCCGGAGTTATTTGTACACGAGGCTGAATTAATTCCCAGCACACGGAGGTGACTTCATGAATCCCAGAAGCCGTTTCATCCGTTCAGCGTGTGAAGAAAAGGGGCACCAGAGAAATTCCTGCTGTAAACAATCGCAAAATGTCAAGAGCAAGACACGGTGAAAAAAAATCCTGTATTGTTTTGTCAATAAATTATTCTTTCTCCTACATAGATCACAGAAATGGGCCTTTACCCTGGAAACAGCAATATTTGATACCCCAGGCAGCTTATTCCCAGCTCAGCTCACACTTGACTGAATACACTGATCGATTATCCGCGGCTTAACCAAGCCTTCTCATTTCCTGCCTGCCATTACCGCGCTCAATCAAGCCGAGGGTGCTTTGTGGCCTGCCTTGTGCGCCGAGATAAGCCATCAAGGCATGTTTCTATTAGAAAAGCTCTTGTAGCTGGAGCAGTCATTAGATAACGCTAACGGGTGGAAAGGTTGCGGGCTTTGTGTCGGTCCGGGTTAAGAGGGCAGGAGCCGAGCGGGGGTCCTCGTGTTGGAGGGGATTAAAGAGCACGTCGCCCTGCGCTTGTGCCACGTTTGGGTTCCCTGCTGCACGTCGATGGCTCGCACTTTTGGACAGTGCTCCCGTTGGGAAGAAGTGCTGCAGATAGCTGGTAATATGCGTGCAGCTAAATGAAATAATCAGGCTGCAAAAATAACATTCGGTTGTGGTAATGACCTCTGCATTTCCAAGCTGGATTTCCTTGGCTTCAGCAGCTGTTCAGATTTCTTCTTATTTAATTAGAAAGCAGCCCAGAAGAAGATATCCTGAGAGCATGAAATTACACGTGCTGCAGCGAAGTGGAAGAAGTGACCCTGGCTGTGTTTGTGGCTCCTGGTTTCCAAATGGTCTCGCAGGTGTCCCCTCGCTCTTTATTTCCCAGGGGATCTCGTGTGGCTGCTCCTGATCCCTTCCCCACCCTGATAATAAATGTCAGGAGTGAGTGAGTGGTAGAAATACAGGTAGCAAGTTGGCAGGGAAGGCTGAGGGATCAATAACCACAGCAAGTCATTGGAGGCAGGCTGCTGCAGAGTCACGGAGCATTGTTAGGGCTGCTCGCATGCAGGAAAATAATTTTGGGGGGACGACAAACGCTGTCCCAAAGGAGTGGGTTAATTTACAGCGTTAAAAATGAAGTATCTCCATTTGAACTAGCATTGTGGGGCTGGAGTTTCTGTGAGTGTGAGGCATTTATTTTGAGCAGTGGAGTCACTGTTAAAATATTCAACATCTATTAAAATAATGCCGAGAACCCTGGTAGCTTAGAATTAATCACACCATTTTTTTTTTTCTGATAGGGAAAAAATGATTTTTTTTTTCTGATTAAAAAAAATGCATTGTTGAAAACACGTTGGAAAGGAAAGATGTTCTTTTCTGTGTTTCCATTTTGCTGTTTGTTTCTTTGAAGCAGCCACCGCTCGCCCACTCCAGCGTGCCCATCTGTCAGCGCCAGCATTTGGTGCGTTGCTTCCCCAGCTAGTTGTGATTGAGCAGGGGATCTAAATAGGGCGAGTAATGAAGGATGCTGCTGAAATCCCTCTGCGAGGATCTGCAGGACATCTGTGGCCATGTGCACGATGAGGTTGGTCATAACCCTGGGAAGAGACCGGGCAAACCCTTCAGAGGGGAATCGTAATGTGTTGTAGCTCTGTTTTTGAGTGCTTTAGAAGGAAATTGGCACCTCGGAGATGTCACACATGCTGTGGAAATCAGCACGGAGGTGGCTTGGAAGAGGACCCGCAGGACTTTTTCCCCCCCTTCCTTTTAATTTTCCCCCCTTCCTTTTAAAGAGGCTCATTTTGAAATGGGTAGCCAGGTGTTGGCGGACTGGGATGCTTTAATCCAGTTACAGGTTTTATCCTGTTGAATGTCCAAAACTGGTTCATGCTTTAAAAAAAAATGTGCTGGGGGGGGCAAGAGCATCAACCTCCCCTCCAAGTGAGTACTTTGTGAGCACTGCAGCAACAGTGTTTTTATTTATGGGGAGAATGGAGTTTTGTAGCACCAGGGATCTATTTAGAGCTGAAAGACACTTTAAAGCTCTTGTCATTTCTGTGATTTCTGCAAGTCTGAATTTGACATGCGACTATCTGCAGTCTCCGCATGTAATGGTGTTAAAAAAAAATATATAGTAACACTTTATAAACTAGAGGACACTTGCTCTTTTGTGTTCATGTCGCTCTAAAATAACTAGTCTATCACAGAAGTTGGCGTCCTGACACCTCTGAGGATAGTCTGCTCTGTAAATGACATACATATTTAGAGAGCTGGCTGACAAAACAGCATGTCTAGGAATGCGAGGAAGGATGTAAATGTGAAGCACAAGATTCCAACAGACGCTCTGTGTTTTGAGGAAAATTGAAACTTTGGGTTTAAAACCCCCAATCGTGCATGGCGGATAGCAGAGAAAATACTTCTCAAAATGAAGCTTTTAAGTTAATTGGACAAAAAGCAGCAATCATGGTAAAAAGGTATTTAGGAAGGAGCTTTGATTGCATAACTGCCCCAAACAAATCAAACGAGAAACCCAACAAACCCCAAAACCCTCCCCACCCAGCTGCCCCAGCCGATACCAGCAGAGCACAAAGAGCAGCGTGTTGCTTTGGCAGCGTATTTTTAGTTCTGTCAGCCTAGAGATTTTTGTTTTTAAAAAAGCAAAAGGGTTCCTTGCACACCTCAGTTGCAGGTGGTGGTGTTTGCTGCTGCCTGGTGCTGCCTTCTGTTCCGAAGGGTGTTAATCTGATAGTTTCTGGTGTATACATTTAGATGGGCCGCGTTCATCTCTCCTTGTAGCTTTTAATTCATTTAAAGCACCGGCTTCACAAACTTTGTGTTTGATAAGTTACCAGCATAGGAGGTTGCTGCATACAGTGACCAGCGTCTTCAGCAGCCGCCAAAACCTCTTCTTTTTGTGTTGATGACAAAATGGGAGGGTCTCTTGGGAAGAGGGGAGAGAACGAGGCGGGCCTTGCGGCAGCGAGTGGAGAAGCATTGACTCAGCCCTGCATTTCTTTTCTCCAAGTCTATCAGGATGCTTGGTAAGTGCTGGCTGTAGCCTCATCCCAGAGCTTCTCGGAGCCCTGTGCTCTTCTGTGATGTAGCAAGAAACCAAGACAGGGAAGCTGAGTGATTGCACCTCCTTTACAGTCTTGGCCTAATCCAAACTAAAGCCGTGACCTCCCAGCTCGTAGCTCTGTATGGGATGTCAAGATGATGAAAGCCTCTGACAGTTTTGATCTCTCCCTCGCTCCTTCCCTTTGCTGTAACGTGTTCTCACATATTGTGAGTGAAGGGTGCGCCTTCACACGACATTGTCACTCTTCTGTTTTTTCCCCCAAACCATTCTCTTGTAGCAGAATCACCGTAAGGGTACATCGGAGGCTGAAGCCACTCATTCATCCCTCTCTACCTGTGTCCTCTCCGTGACCAGCTCTTGTTGGCTTGGATGTGATGGTGTCTTCTTTCCCTCAGCTCACATCTCTCCTGTTGCCTGCTGGTGGTTGCTCGGGTTTGCAGTGATTTTGTCGGTAGATGAACATCAGTATGTGCCATCCTTCTCTTCTAACCTCTGTACATTTCTGTGTTCAAATATGCTACCACCACCATCAAAACTTAGTATATTTTGTTGTCTTCCTTCTTCATGGAAGAAGGAATACGCGTAGGCACTTAGTTCTCCTTTACTGTGCTCCTTGGAGCTGTTGTTTGGAAGACAGCAGGCTGTGCTGAATAACCCAAGAGGACCAAAACTGGCTGCTTTTAGAGCCCCGAAGTGATGCCTGGTGAGTGCTCCCCTGGCTTTGTGTCGCACACTTTGGGTGCTCTTCCTCAGCTAGGAAACAAAGAGAATTTGCAGAGCGAAGCTAGAGCTGAGATAATGCTTCCTGTCTTTGTAACACGCAGTCCTCATTAGCACTAATGCAATTTATGAACTCTTAGCAAGAGGGTAACAAAACATCCACGTGGAATTTCTTTCTGCCTTCAGATTTTGGAGGCTGTTGGTAGAGGTGGTGATGCACAGAGCCTTGTTCAGCAGGCAGCATAAATCCTTTTTGCCTCCCAGACTCGCCCATTTGATTTCTTCCAAGCATTAGACAAGTTTGTTGTCTATAAACTGCAAATCTGTTATTTAAAATATAAATAAATAAAAAGGGGTTTCTTCCCTACAGTGCAAATATGCTCAGTGTGGTCTGGAGTGGTTTTTGAGGCACTCGGCGCACAGCACATGTGGTCGTGCTGGGTTAGTTAGGAAACTTTTTTCTGGCACAATGCTGCCACTAGCAGTTTTTTTGTGGTATTACGTGTGGTTTTAGTCAAAGGCTTCAAGAGCTGCCTTTAATGGGAGGATTTTCATGTTTTCTATTGAGCATAAATGGTGGAAATGGTTGTAATAACCAGACTTGATGTGGCCAGAGGAGACAATAAGAGCTCTCTGGTCCAATAACCTGTGATTTAACTGTTAAATGGGAGTGTTAAGGCTGGTCGTAGAGGGATGCAGAGAACCCTAGCCCAGAAACCCAGCGGTGCTGGCAGTTGCATCACTCCGAAGGAATGCTCGTTTCCCTTTCGGCCTTCCTCCCATTCTTGGGGGAAGAATCAGAGGAACTCCGAGTGTTTAGGTAGGAGGAAGAGTCGACGACCACGAGTTTCAAAGATAAACTGGAGCAGACGCTGTAATGACTTGATCTAAAAATTATTTTCAAGTGGTATTTATGTTCTGGTTTCCTTCTAAGAACAACCAACTGGTAGCTGGGCTCTCAAATAGACGAGGAGCCCTTGAGGAAGATGGCTTTGTGTAAATCTTGCTGTTGGCTTGGAGGTAGGTACGGAAGCAGCCGGAGCCTGTAATTACTGGGATTGAAGAGCATCCTCCTCCTCTTTTGTATAAGAGAGTGTGGTAGGGAACTTTTACGGTCATGTCTGAAACCATCTGTCCTTGGTATCTGCTGGTTACAACAGTTAAGAGTGGTGACATTGAATTGTGCTGGGATTGGTGTTCTTTTTCCTTTGTTTGGCACTAAATTAATTTTATATGTAGGAATTAGCCAACAAAGATAATGCTGCATGAGGCCAAAAATCGAAGTCCTTTCCTGATCCCTTCCTCTTCTTGGTTTCTTTTTTTTTTTTTTTTTTTTTTTGTGAAAGACTCCCTTCTATTTACCAGTCAGATACAGAGATAGAGCTGCATGAAAACGGAGTAGATCGCTGTTGTCTCTAAGGTTGAAAGTCAATCTGTCTCATTAGCACGCTGCCCTTGGTTCATTGCCATAGAAATCTGCTTTCCTCCCTTCTGGGTCTCACCTCAGATCTTCTTCTGTGATTTTGTACTGTAGAAGATTGTGTCAGCTGTGGTCTGATTTCCTTGTTAGTAATGCCTTTAGACCTTCTTTTTCAGAGTAAACGGGACCATCTCCTTATGAATGTCAAATGGTACTATCGTCAGTCTGAAGTCCCAGATTCAGTCTATCAGCATCTGGTTCAGGACAGACACAATGAGAATGGTAAGTTAGGCTCTCTAGAGGAAGGCCTTCTTTACTTGTACTCTGAATGTGAAGTTTTAACAGCCCAGAAAGCAAGAACCCTTGCAGAGGGATGTGAAGCAAGGACTCTGGCTGAGAATAATGCATTGGAAGATGGCTGATAGGGTTTGCTTTGTCCTAACCAGTCTATGTCCTGTGACCGTAGCTATAATCAGATTTCTTTCAGGTATGATTTAAATCTGTGTGGTATTAGACTAATGTCTTAGAAAAGAAAAATAACGTTGGATGCTTTGTAGCCCTTCTGGACAGCGTACTAATACCTAACTGTCCGGAGACAAGTTGTGTAAAGAAATTGTGAATCTCTTCTCTTGATTCTGCTGTGCTGTCATGAGAACTCCTTTTGAAGCTTTACCTTGTATGTCTGCATGCTCACTTTCATTAATACTGCAGTAAGTGATGTCACTGAAACACCTTAGCTGAGTTCTCCCCTTTTCTCCTTACAAAAACAAGCGTGGTCTTGGGTTTAATAGCAGCAGAGGAGGGAACTTCAGTACATATTCCAGTGTCATTTATCTCCTGCCTCTAGGGGAGACATAACATTTCTACTGTTACTGGGGAGTTTCCTTGAGGCAACTGTTAAGATTCTGAAGATGCTCAAAGGTGAACTGCGATGGCAAAATTGATGCTTAACATATGCAACACGGCAGCTTTTTGATGCATGACAGTACAAAGCTGGGCATAACTTCTTGTTTTTGGAGGCATTAAGGACATTTTGCCTGTGTCTTTAGGCACAAAAATGCACAAAAATTACTTTTCACTAATTCATGTGAGACTATTAACAAATGTGTTATAGGCACAATGTCAAAAAGTGCACATCTATTGATAATGTGGCTGCTTTTTTATGTGGCACCCTTGTAGATGAGGAAAAGTATTTTTGTGCCTTTTTCGAGGGTTATCATTAAGGAAGTCATAGAAAAAAAGTTGTCTTCTAGTTTTTAGTTAATGCTGCATTTTCTGTATTTGACTATGAATGCCAATATGTATCTGTTGGAGCACTAAGCAGTGCTGTCAAAATTTAATTGAAGGCTAGAAATAAAACATGCAAACCAAAATGTTAACCCAGAACCCAAAAGTCAGTGATAAATTTGCTAATCTCTTCCCATGTAGGACAGGATTTACTGGTTAGTGGATAAGGTGCCATCCAGTGCCCGTAAGGCACCTTCCCTTCTGATATACAGCAGGTGAATTCCCCTGTAAAAACTATGGGAAATAACCACATGGTTTCCATACCCCACAGGCCATGTAAGCAATTTGAGTGTTTGCCATTGTAACGCTGAGCAATGTGCGTTTGAGAAACATCCTTCCACTTTGACCTGTAAGAAATACCTGCCAAATGGCAAAGGCAGATGCTTTCAGACTGCGGCTAACGTCTTGGTGGGGTTTTCTGTTTTTGCTTTCTGGCAGACTCTGGACGAGAGCTTGTTATTACAGACCCAGTTATCAAGAATCGAGAGCTCTTCATTTCAGATTATGTCGACACGTACCACGCTGCTGCCCTCAGGTAAGCTCCAGAGGACGTGGTGCAGCGTCTCTGAGATGGATGAGAACAGAGCGAGGTGCCCTGTCTCTGGTTTTGTTGGGGATCATTAGCATACTGCTCAGCTTTCTCCTCGTCTCCTGCAGTAATTAACTTGTGTTATCTGTTCTCGTTCAAAAAGGAGCTGTAATTCTGCAATCTCATTTTAATCTCAGTTAATCAATGTTGCTCAGAAGATATTGTTTCCCATCATTGCCAATTTAGATTATTGCTAGTTCCTGCAGAAATACTACCCTTCCCTCCTCTGTGTTTGATTTTGCCATTAACAATAGCAGCTCTTTGCAAAGTGACTGTTAGTATGCAGCCCTGATAAATTGCATTAAAGACTTTGCTCTGAGGCACTTGTCATTGTTGAAGCTCAGCTGAGAGCTCCATTAAAAGCTGGCTGTGCAGACGGGAGGTAATGGGCTCCGGTATTGTTCTCTGGACTATCTGCCCTTCCCTGGGGGCTGCGGCTCTCTTTGCCCGCTCAGGTCTTAACTGGAGTTGCTAACCTTTGGCCAGGCAGAGGGGACGCACTGTGACTTCGTGTTTTAAAATAGGCAGAGCGAGGCATTATTTTTTTTAGCAGGTTTTCAACATGCCATACGTGCGAGGAGATTGTCAAAATGCGAATTGAATAATCTCCCTGCTAATAATGCTCAGATGGTGTTTCGCCAGAACCATCTGGAGACGTTTTCTTTGTTCCGAGTCACTTTGCTGAAGCCACTCGAAGACAAACTAGCTGCCACTTCTGTTACAAGGGTGGGAAAAAAGGCTTTGATTTGCATATTAGAGGGCTTGTGATAAACTTGAAAAATTCCAGTGGTGTACTGTAATCCTGTGAAATTCCACAGCGCCCTTTTTTTTCTGTTACAGAAGGTAGCCAGCGTTAAGGAACAAGCTAACAGAGGCGGGCTGGCCTGATGGAGCCACTCTGAAATCTAATCGTCCTCTTAAACGGGGAATCTGAACTGAGTGTGGAATTTTCATGGGAATATATTATGTTCTCTTGCATAAAGAAAAGATTTAAATGGATGTTTGCATGTACCAAGCAGACTCGAAAAATAACAATCTCTTCTTCCCTTCTAAAAGGGGTGAAGGCTGCTGACATCCTAACCTAGTCACTTTCTCAGCCTTTTTTGGTTTTATCTTTTTTTGTTTGGAAATGCGTACCATAGGCACCTCTCAGATCGCTCATTTTATTTCTCTTTTTTGACATAAGGTTTCACTGTTTTAGATTTTTCATACTTTCTATCATTCTTACAGGCTTGTATATGGTACCTAAAGATGCCGATAATTGGGAGGATGCACTTTTGCAGGATAAAGATTTGATTTTGTTGCATGTTTTTAGCAAATTGTGATTAATGCTTCCAAGTAATTTTCAGTGCGCAAGACATAAGGGCAAGCGTACGTGGCGTTCTTCCAGTCAGAGAACATGCAGTAGGCAAAATACATTGTGATGCCTGAAAGAAAGGTTAACTTGAAATTCTAATTTCCTATAAAATGAGATGATATCTGTGCCCTCTGCAAACAAATGGCTCTGGTCACACAATGAGTTGATGACAAACTAGGAAATAAAACCAGTGACTGTAACTTCCAATCTTCTGCTCTAACCAGTGGAAAAATGTAACTTGAGGATACTTGTGGATTCCTGTGGGAATGTGTAATAAAAGCTACAGCCTTTTTACCTACGTGTTGAAGCTTTGTAGTAATCTGTAGTGCTATTTTTCTGAAAAGCTGTGTATTGCTTGCATGAAAATAGCTAATACAAGCTCATCTGGACAGTGGTTATTACTGACTGTCAGATGAATTATTGGAAGGAAGCTAAATCAGTTTACCCCAGAATTCTTTTTAAATGAGATTTTCATGGTAACTATCAAAACAAATATCCCTTTTCTTCCGAAGTGAGCAAACTAGGAAGCTAGGTTCAGGACACCAAGGGATAACACTAGCAAATAAGTTTGTTTTCCAGCATTTCTGTGTGTGAGGTCTCAATTACAGACCTTGTTAATGTCCCAGTCCAACCTGGTGTGACCTGTGCACGATTCAGTGCTGCTTTGCCGCTTGCTAGGAAGGCAATATACTGGGAATTAGGCAGACGCAGGGACAGTTCTGCAGCCCCAGCTCTCAGGACAGCCAGATCGATTTGGTCTTACAAGACAGCCACTTGCTCACCTTACCAGCCCTCCTGGTGCCTTTCCCTCTCTTGCAGTAGCTGATGATGTGCACAAGGGCTCATGATACGGAGCCAAGCTGTCCTTAGCCACTGTTGATGGGAAGCCTTCCCAAAGATTAGGAAGGGAAGCAAGCTTAGCATCTTGGCCAACTTTCTAGGGCAGTTTTTCACGTATGCAGTACTGAAGTATGCTTCTGTGCTGAGAAGAGTAGGCAAACAGATCCACCGTTATTACAGGTAAAATATTCACCTTGTGCTGGTGGCAGTGCTTTTCAGCTATAACCAAGAGAGGCAAACCTTTTTTGCTATGTTTAATAAGCCCCACAACAGCTATTTATAATCACAAACACAATTCAGTAAATACAGGTGAAAAAAAGGCTATCTGTATTAATACCAGAAAGCTTGACATGCTGAAGCAGAACAAAATCTCATTCTTGATTGCACCGAATCAAGTTTAGTTAAAAAGCACAAACTCTTGGGCTTGTGCCCATTTGTTTCTGCTCTCCCCTGATCTGGTTTACTTGGCTACAGTGAATTGCAATGCGTTGGGTGACAGAGCGTGGGCAGCTGTTGCATCCTGACAGCCCAGCAAACCCTTGTGGAAGTCAAATACAACTTCTAGCAGCTAATACTCATGCTCAACCTCAAGGATAATGTCTCTATCATGCTATATTAAAAAATAATTATTAGCAGTCTGCTGTAGAACAAGCTAATAAATCCCTATGCTCGATCTCTCATTTTGGAAGTGTTTCATGTGTTATAGAAACAAAGTAGAAAGAAAAAAACTTTCTCAACTGCAGTTTTGTATAGCTTTCTAAATAAAAAGCTGGCTTCCCAAGTAAAATAAATAGAATTTTTTGAAGCTTCTTTGAAGCTTTAATTGTAAAATAAAAAAATAAATCTGTAAACTGTATATACCTTGGGAAAAAAAAAAAGACATTTTCAGGATTCCAGGGCAGATCCTGTTTGTTAGTCTACCTGATTAATTTGGGGCTCCTCAGGACTGTGTGCTGGCTGAATGAGAATTAAAGAATGTTTGTAGAATATAATCTGAAGCACTGTATCTTCTTCCCTTGCTACCATGGGAAGAATCTATATGGATGTTTGTTAAAACAGGCTTACATTTATGAAATTCTATACATTTTTGAGAACATAAGGATCTCTGTTTTTATAAACAGATTGCAGTGGTATTTAATTAAAATAGCTGTTATTCAGGATAGAATTCTAATACCATTTTTCCTTTCTTTCAGAGGGAAGTGTAATATCTCCCATTTCTCTGACATATTTGCTGCTAGAGAGTTTAAAGCTCGAGTGGATTCATTTTTCTACATACTGGGCTATAATCCAGAGACAAGGTAAGTGAAGTGGCTTTTAAAGGCAACCTTTATGACAGATTTGAGCCTGTAGGAACAAAAAAACTTTGGAAGGGACGAAAAGCTAAAATCAAGTATGATGCTGATAAGGAGGAGGGGTGGAAGGGAATATGAAGGAGAAGCTACCTGTTCCTGCTAAGGGTATGTACAGGAGACAGAGATGACAGTGCTGCAGCAGGTCATGATATTTGGTTGCATTTCTGGGTAAATAGCTTACTGGTTCAAAACGGAATTTCCTTTCTTTTTTTTCTGTGATTATCTTTTAGAAGTTAGAGACGGCAGGGATTTTTAGGGGTGTCATTGATTAAAGGCACACCCTGGAAAATACTTTGTAAAATACATACACTTCTTCTAGTAAAGAAAAGTTAAGAAACAGTATTGAAAGCTTTTAAGTGTGGAAGTTCATGTTTTCATACATGTATGTAAATGCCCATACCAGCCTTTAATCAGCTCTGCAGTGCAAACCCAGCTGATACTAGACTATCTTCATTATTTTTCAAGTCCAGATGCCAACTTTTTCATTTTTGTAGCTCTATAAACACAGAAGCCTTACAAATACTGTCGTAAAGAGTTTGCAGTCTAAGGGCATAGTTCTGTGAGCACTTGAGTAAAAGCTGAATAGGGCTCAGCAAGGACTGTGGCTGAATGCAGAATTGTTTCTTTCAATAGCGAGAATGTAATTAGCTTGTGGACCTTTGATTTTTAGAGATACTGTTGAGAGCTAGTGTTATTTTAAGTGGGGATTAGATAGGCATACAAATAATAACTATATTAATTGTTACATTGGAGATTAACAGTTTTTAACACAGATACAAATCTTCGTGCTTCAGGGCATAGGCAACCACTAACTGCTTGCAGTTGGGAAGAAACTGTGTGGGCATATGTAATTGCTTGGTTCTGAGGTTTCATGCACCTTATTCTGAAGTGTTTTTACGTGTCCCTACGTTTGAGACAGGATATTGAATTGAGTAAACTCTTTTAATTGATTCAGACTACATCGATAGCAAGTTGTATCACCACAGGTCCCTAGGATTGCCTAGGAGGCAGTCTTGCTGGTGTATGCTGCTGAGCTCTGAGGGGGAAAAAAACACCACGAAATCCTATAATGTTTGAAAATACATTATGTTCAAGTGTTTTTCTAACATCTGTGTGTGTTTTCCTGGAGCAGTCCAACCAGGTGAGGCACTGAAGAAGTTTGGCTCTCTCAGCATCACACTTGACCCCTGTTTTAACTTTGTCACTTTTCTCTGATGCATTTGGATTTTGAGAGAATGTTCAATGAACTCTTTGTACCGGTGTTCAAGTTGCTTTTTAATGAACGACTTCTTTGTGAAATGCCATTTATGCTGGAGTTGTTGGCACTTTTAAACCAACATTTTGTGTAGAAGTAGCTGTTAATTCTCCTGGCTATTAGAAAGTGACTGAGCCTGAAAGGATCAATGAAATGACAAAGCACAGCACTGAGTGATCAGCTAATTGCTCAGAGTAGCCAGCTCTTGAAATGTGGGCTTTTCTTCAGTTGGTTCCAGCCACATTTTTTGATTTTTTAGCTCGTTTTTCTTGAGTGGGGTAGGTTTTGAAAAAGGGCCTGAGTTTAGGCTGCTTATTGATGTCCTGTGTTTGCTACTGCATTGCAATGCTTGCTGCTTTGACTCCCTACTTGAGATTTATTTGGCTTTTGGAAGTAGAAGTATTGAACCACATTTCATGATAACCTGCTAATGGCTTGACTATGAAAACAAAACTTCATCTTGAACTTGATCTGACTTTGTAGTTTAGTGTTTTGTTTAGCATGGAAAGGATGGAAAATGCTTAAGGTTTACAATGTTGTGGGTAGGGATCTGAGTATTGCCTCGCACCCCCTCAGTTGGCCTGTGGAAATGTGGGGTAGGATTTGTTCTTGGAACAAACAGCCTGGAGCTGTGCATCGACAAAGATGCATTTCTATTTGAGTGCTTTTAATTTGTGTTCACTGTAAGATGCTCATGTGCTTTGCCAGGACTCCCAAATGCAGCATGGTTGTGTTGGGAATCCAAACATTTTCTGTTTTCCTGGGTTCTATTTAAACAAACAAAACCAAATCCCCAAACCCTGGTGTGGTGCATGTGTAACAAAGGAGGCCCCTTTGTTCTGAGAGCATAAAGCAGAGCATGCTTTGTCCTTTATTTTCTGTTTGGAAGCTTGTTGACTGCAGGTTTAGCCCAGGAAATACCAGCTGTGATCCTGTTGATGATGGTTCTGTGGTCCAGAGGGATCTGTACGACCTGTGTGCTTTGGGTTAGCTTTGGTCTTCACAGTGTATGTGAAGCTTGTGTTGTTTTACGGTTTTTGGGGAAAGATTGCATGCTATGTTTCTGTAATTCTTGCATCAGTGAGAAAAATCTGATATATGAACATAAAAAACAATCTTTAAGCTAGACACTGAGCGTTGTCACCTTGAATTGAGTATTACTCGAGCTAGTAAGCAGAATGGAAATAGTTCCTGGGTCTCCAGAAAGTGGAATATATCCACCACACACATAGAGCCAGCTGAGAAAGAACACTTCTTTATGATGAGTATGTTAAAAATAATTAGTGTTTGCTGGGCAAGGGATATATTGGAGAAGGGAGCTGAGGGAGGGGACCTCTAAATCTGACAATGAATTATTCCATGAACAGGGAATCCCACTAAAACTTCTGGTTCTCCACATTGCAGGAGGAGACCAGGACTTCATCAGAGAAGAAATGGTTTCATAGGTTTCTCAGCATTCTAATGATTGTATTCCATAATTGATTTGTTATTTTTAGTGTTGTTTGGAGGCTATATTACTCTTTTGTTTGTATTTCCCTTTTCTGGTTTTGAAAATACGATAGATAAAAATTAATGCCAGCTGCTCGTTCTGAACCTCCCCTTTATTTGATCGGGATTTGGCTGCTTGGGCTGCAGGCTGGGCAGGTAGCAGAGCCGGCACTTTGTGTTGGGGAGCTCGGGTGGGTTTAGAAGCATTTTGAGGCATAGAGCCTTGCTGTTGAGAAGCATTCGTGGCCAAAAGACAACAGCCCTATGTATCACATCAGAAAACCAGTAACCACAGCAGCTTGCAAGCTGTTGGTTTTGGCTTCTGAGTCACAACTGAGCTCTGCCTGGTGAAAGAAAGCGGCAAGGCTCTGGAGCTCCTGACCTTGGAGCTGCCTTTCCCCAGCTCACATCTTATCCCACTCTTTCGCCACACCCGTGGGTTCTTGTCCTGTCCCTAGCGTAGTGCCAGAGGGTGCTGATGCTGGCAAGAACTTATTTTTGTCTTCCTTTTGTACTGTGAGATCCTGAATGGGCTGAGAGGAGCAGCTCTGAGCTTTCAGGCTCACGGATAGAGGCACGCCGCCTGCCAGCATTCATTCTGCTCTGCTGGTGTGCTGGCCTGTGGCAGGACATCGGCTGCTTCAGGAGGGAATGAACACCTTACGAGCTTCGTCTGACATGGGCATCCATAAACAGACATGGATTTTAATGCTCCTGAATTTTTCTATAATGAAATAATCAGATATTGTTCTACAAGCAGCATTCATTCATCTAGGAACAGGTCAGAACAGTGTATGTCAACAAGTCAAGAAGCCAGGGTGGAGTTGTGCTAGTAGGGTTTGCAAAACTTCCTCCTGAAATTGTCTCTCTTAGAGGAAAAAAATAATATATATATATAATTAAGAAATTGATATCTACAACCAAAACGTGGAGAGAGGCTGGGCATGACTGCAGAGCACTATTTTTCTGTTAGATCTTTTTGCCTTGGTACTTTTTAACAGTCAGAATATTTGGGTTCTGTCACTGCACGAGGTGCTGTGATTTGCATAGAGGGGGAAATAATCATTGAAATGTACCCTTAAGTCTCAAAGCAGAGCCTTAAATGAGTTCCCATTATGCTTACACTTGGTAGGCCATTATGGCAGTTTGGGTTGTGGTTGAAGACAGACAATTCCTGCAGCATATCATAAGTCCAATTAGAAAAAATGAAAGGGATTAGCAACTTTAAACACCACCAGGAAGATAGATAAAATGGGGGGCGCTGTGTGCAGGCAGCAGATGCCTTCTGTTTGTCTTAAGAAATCCAGGCAATCCAGAAGAAAAAGAAATGAATCCCCAAGTGCATCTCAGCTGTAGTCGAAATGAAGGCTGGATACTGTTGTACTTACAGTGTTCTTACTGACATGTGGTCAGCTGGTAAAGGCTGTGCAGACCTTAGGAGTAATTCTGTGGTTTTTTTTTTTTTTTAATTATTATTATTTTTTTTTTTTAATTTTTATTTTTTCTAGGTGGTAGTTGGGTAAAACTTGATCAGCCTTGAGAATTGGTTGCCCTCCTCTCTTGCATCTTGAGTCCAGTAATATTTTTATAACACGTGTGTTGATAGAACGCTGTGGGGTTTTTAAAGCAGTTTATGAAACCTAATTGTGTTTCCAAAAGTTGGAAATAGTCATGCTTAATATTAAAAGCTACAGGAAATTTTATATCTTTTTTTTTTTTTTTTTTTTTGGCAGGAAAAAAAAAGCGAGCCAGGTCCTTCTTTCCTATGTATCAGGGAACAGCTCCTTTAGCTGATGAATGAGCTTTGGTAGCATCAGGCAGTTTTAGCAGAGCCTTGGTAGCTGAAACACGATACCGATGTTTAAATTATATTTGCAGGGCCCAGGAAGGAGCCTGATGGTTGGTGAAGGCTCCCAGGAGGGGCCGGGGGCGTGCAGTGGGCAATGGGAAACCTTGAGAGTGGCACTGGGATGACTTGAAGGGTATCTCACCAGATGACTACCAGATGAGAGAATTTGGGATTGTCCCGTGGCCCAGTCTGTTTTGCTTAATCTGTGTTAGTTTTCTAAAATTCAAAATTTAAGAAACTTTTGGCCCCTTTGTAGCCCCGCAGGGAATTCAGGCGTCTGCTCCGAAACAGCAGCAGAGATCCCAAGGGAAGCGCTTCATGCCGCAAGGCACAGGGGTGTTGCTCAAAAACACCCAGCTCTGAATTTGGCAGGATTTGGCACTAATAAAGAGCCAGGTCCAAAGTGTGGGATGTGACAAGCGAGGCGGCTTTGGCCTCCCCTGCCTTCACTCCCTCCGGCCGGCTGGAGGCGAGCAGAGCCTCTGGGTGCTGCTCCCCTTCCCCGCAAACCAACCAGACACCAAACCCCGAGCTCCCCGTTGCTCTGCATCTGCAAAACCCTCTGATCCTCCTGATCCGCATTACTTCTCGAGAAGCCGATTGCAAACTCAGGGTTAAAAAGCAAAAGCTTTTTTTTTTTTTTTTTTTTTTTTTTGCACAGTGCGTCTGCGGCTGGGAGGAGGGCTCGGAGCGGCGGCGGCGCGGCCGCGTTGGCTGTCCCAGAGCCCCTGGCGAAGGCCCCACTTCCCTGCACGCCAGCTTGGCTTGCAGGAGCCGCAGCGGCGCCCGGCCCCGCGCCGTGTTTACGGAACCAGCGGGCTGCAGCCTGCTTGCGTGGGGAGGCGGCGTGCGGCCGAGGGAGGGTCACAGCACATGCTCAGTCCTGGCAGTCCGAGGGCGAAGTTTCTGCGTTCTGCGTGCGGGCTTAGGTCATAGCACAAGCTCAGTGAAAGCTCGCTGAGGTCTCGCAGCCTGCATGTGCCTCCATTTTGAGTTGGTAGAGTGGAAAAGGCAGAGTTTGAGCTCTTGACTAGGGGGTTCGGGAATACAGCTAAGCCCACCAGAGCCTGTCATAGTCATGGATGATCCATTCAGCCCCTGCAGGTAGGCTGCATCGCTCTGGCCTCCCCTAAGCAAACGATGATTATTATTTTTTTTTTTTTTTTGCTGTTGTTTGTGACTTCTGCAATGTTTCTGAAATCATGTCATTGCTCGTGCATGTTCCCCAGGACCCCGTAATCCCACCGGCTTCGCTGCGCAGCTGGGTCGTGCGGTGCATGAGGGCGCTGAGCGGGGGATCCGCTGGCTCAGGGCTGCATGGAGCAAAAACGCTGAAGCTCTTCGGGCTGGCGCTGTTTTGTTTTTTTTCTCCCCCCTCCCTTCGTGGTGCAGTTTTGATTTCGGTCGTGCTGTCTGCATGCCAACCTTGTGGCAGGGCTGGAGGGAGCTGCAGAAGCAGCCTGCAGGATGCAGCGTTCCCGAAGCAGCTGCCGGGGAGCGCTTGGGCCCGCAGCAGCCGGTGCAGGGAACATTTTGGGAGGCTCAGAGCCCGGCCAGCTGTGGGTGTGTGGTTCTGGGCACGGCCGAGGGGCAGCGAGCAGTCGGGTGTTTCCTGAAGGATTAAAAATCCAGGTAGCCAGCGTAGTTCTCCTTGCTTGTCAGTCACATGCAAATAGGACTCGTGCATCTCTGCCTGGAGAGGCTTCTCGCAGGGAAGCTGCAGCCCACAGCCGCCTTACCCAGCCAGCAAAATGCTCAGGGCTTTTATCCTGCTGCTGAGCAGGATGAGGACTGTTTAGTGTAACGATAACACGGCTGCAGCTGGCCCGAGGTCCTTGTGGGCTCACTACAGCCAGCAGTGACTTGTTGCTGCTCTGCGGTGGGATGTTCTGCCCTGCCCCACAGGGTGTGTTGGGGCAGGGGGCTGCTTCTGCTGGTGCGGGAGCACAGCCAGTACGGAGCTGTCAGGCTGCTCCCTGCTGAGCACGGTGACATCTCCAGAACCTGTCGCTGCTTCACCCGCACGGTGTGTGCCACCGGGCCTCCCCTCCTGCCCTCCTCAGAGCCTGAGGAGCGGGTGAGGAACCAGGCTGCTTAATTGCGCCCACGTCGGTGCTGTGTTTGTACCTGAAGTAACGTTCCCTTTGCCGTTCGTATCTAGAGAGCCTAAAAATCCAGGACGCTTGCTCAGCGTGGGTCGCTGCTGAGTTTTGGCAGTGGTTGAAGCGAAGTCGTGCCCAGTGTCCCTGAACTTGTCTGGCTGAATCACTTGGTAGTTCAGTGCTGTCTCCGTAGGCCGAGGCTGGGAAGCATTCTTATTCCTAATAAAGGAGCTGCTGGAGCGTGTATGGGAACATGCTGCTGCTGTGCAGGAGCACAGGGCTATGAGAACTCATGGCTTTGCCATCTTACTCGGTCACTTACAAGCAGGAGTGAGTGCGTGGGGAGGGTGCAGAGCAGTTTGCTTGGTGCTGGTCCTCAGTGATCGTTTGTGCACACATTAAAAAAGGATGTGAAGAAAAAATGCCCCTTGTAACTTGAAATGAGAACTTGGTGGTGCTTATTTTTGACGAGTATGAGGTTACGTTAAAATGGCACGGGTGGGCAAAGCTAGAAACACCTCCGGGTTGTTACGAAATGAAACGCGATTGTCAAACCCAAGTGTTGTGTTTGGCAAAGCAAATCCTGCTGGGACGATTGGCCAAATGTGGTGTCCTTCGCGTTATCACTTGCACGTGAGAGCTTGTGGATGTGGCGTTGGCTGTGTCAGCCCCCGGAGCCCCCTGCTGAACGATGCCCCTGCTGTCAGTGCTGGGCCATTGTGGAATCGGGAGGTCCCTGCCCCCAGCACATGTATAGGGGTGTTTTTTACTTGTCCTCTACTTGCTGCAGACCTTTGTTTCTGAGATCTCAGTTCTCAAAAACCACCACCACCAAAAAACAGTAGGCAGCTTGCTTCTGCCTAAGCTACCAGTGGTGCTGGCAAGGTACTCAGTGTGCTGCAGGGCCCCCTGGCCTTGCTCAGTGTGTGGGATTGCCCTGCAGCTCCTGCTCACGGTGAGTTTCCAGGCTGTGGGTGCCCAGAGGATTTTCTCCAGCTGGGAGCCTGGTGCTAGGAGCTGCTTGGAGCTGCAGCTCTTTCACCCCACCCTGGTCGAAGATGTAGATTTATGAGGGGAAGTGCTTATATTCTGTCCTTTGGGGGAAGAAATGCTGGCCGAGTACTTAGCCTGAATTCTTTTTTTTTTCTGGCTTCATTTTTGTTTCTTTCAAGGCTGTAGATCAGTAAGATGACCTCTCCCCCCCTTCCTTCCAGTTCTCTAGGCTGTGATTTGTTTTAATTAGAGCTTTGTATTTCCAGGTCAGCATGGCAGGATTAGAGCTATCTTCAAGCTTGCTTTGTGCTTTGCATTCTTCATGCTCAGCACCTTTAACTGTGCTGTTGTTCCCTCGTGTGTCTGCCCTGCAAAGAAGCTGGAGCTTGGTGTTGCCCAGCAAGCCAAGAGACTGAGCAGTAGACCTGGTCTCAGTGAAGCATCATGGAAAGAAAGCTGGCAGATTGCCGCCTGGTCCTGCTGTCCTGCATATACACTGCCTGTGCTGAAGGGGTGATGCTGATGCAGTGTGTAGTGCGATCCAGTGGCAGTTATTTGTTGTGGGAAGTGTGAAGGTATTGCCCTGCCATTTTAGAAACTGTACACAGTAAACACTTCAAGCAACATGATTTCATGTGGAACTCATTTACATATTTACTTCTCAGCGTAAGTGTTGCTTGTAAGCCAGTAACGTTCTGGTGACTCAGAACTCTGCGTGAGATTTTAGAAATTGTGAAAACAAACCAAAATTTTAGAAATGCAATTTTAGAAATCTCATGCAGACCAGCTAAAAGAGAACCTCAGATCATGCAGGGGTTTCTACTAACTCGTTCTTTTGGCTCTGTGCTCAAAGCACAATGTTACCCACGCAGGTGACCCCTTGATGGAGAGGATGCTGGTGTCCTTGCAGCAGCCCCTTGTCACAGTGGCTCTGCCCCAGCCACTTCCATCGCGCCTTTTCAGTAGAGAAGGGTTGTGAGGAGCGGGTAGTCTCACTTCTCGAACTGAAACCCATTGCAAAAATAACATTATCTTGAAAAAGCTTTCCCTGTCTGACTCAAACTTCTGCAAGTACTTCCTTCCTCAAACAGCAGCGTGGATGCAGACAGCCCAGTCCTGCGCTTCCTTCAGGTCTGCCTCCGCGCTCAGCTGGCAGGTTGGAGCTTGTGCTGGGGATGGAAATGTTGGGACACGTCGGTTCATTCCTGCTTTAGATTGAGCAATCTCGAGAGATGTTCCCACATGAGTTTATTTGGCTGAAATACAGGTTTAATTTTTTTTCACTCGGAACACAAAATTGCTTCTGCATTTTTTTATTATAACCGATTACTGTACACTAGGGTATAAATGAAACTGAGGCTTACTAGAGGCTGAGTGCTAACAAGAATATTTTCTGAGCACTAAGATGTCTAGAAAAGAAATTTTTAATCTTGATTAAAAAAAAAAACTACGTTAAGACACAGGTGCATGCTGGGCACATGCAGTTGTGTAAATTCAGGTGAGATTTCTGATGGTAGGAAGCAATTGTTGGAACAAGTTAGCGAGCTGTTTAATCTGCAGGTTGAGATATTGTGTACCTGCGTACCGAGGGCGAAATCATGTGCCTAATCTTTAAGCAAGAGCTGCTGTTTGTTTAGAAGGAGGAAAGAAAAAGCCAACCCTGTTATTCTTGGGCGCCCAACTTGCAGGTTTGTGGTTCTCTGGTTAACGTTTGAATGTCATGAACTTGGTTGTTCCATGTGTGTTTTCACTGCGTGGCATGAGCACGTAGCTGGCGGAGGAGCCCGCCTGGGTCAGAGCGAGGATCTGTGCTGCTCAGGGGCCATGCGCAGGTGCCCGGGGAAGCAGGAAGAGGGCTGGGAGATGCTGCCCACAAACACAACGCAGCTCTAATTTCTGCTTTGCGTCGCTGTGCTGAAATGCTAGAGTGGTTCAGCGCTGCAGAGACGCCAATGCTGGCGAGCTCTGTGTCTTTAAAGGCAGAGCCTGCGTGCTGCTGTGCAAGGGAGGAGCGTGGCAAGGCGAGCTCAGTTTTGTCGTGGGGATGCACAGAATAAAATGAAACAACGTCCAGCCGAGTGAGCTCCTCGGTGGGATGCCAGGCAGCCTTCAGGCCTCACGAAGCTCTTTTATAACCAGCCGAAGTTGGCCTGCAGTAACTTCCTTCTCTCTGGTTTTGTCCCCCTAGAGATGGAGCAGAATGATCCTTGCCAGATGTTTTTAAAACTGCTTCTGAAGACTATTTTTTTAATCCAGCATATAGGAGCATTTGCTTAAAAGGATTTCTTTAAAACAAACAAAAACAAACAAAAACAAACAAAAAAGTCTTTTTCTTAAAACTTTCATAGTGACTTCAAGTTTTTACTTACTCTACAGAAATCACAAATATCCAGGAATTGCTTCTTGCAATTCTCAGGTGTCACACCTGAGTTCATATAATGGGTTATCTTGCCAGTGACTTTTTGGTTACATCAGTGTAAAGTGTGTGATTGCAATCCATAATTAATCTGTCTGAAATTGATGTCATCTCATCTGGCTCTGAATTTTGGTAATTTCTTTTTGCTGAGCTTAATAACTAAACCAAAATCTCCTAAGATTCAGTATTTAGTGCTAAATATTTGTATTCCTTAAAAAACAAAACAAAAAAAACCACACAAGCCAACAAAAAAATCTGCGTATCCTACTTCTAAGCTGTTTTTCCTGCTGCAAAGAGGATGGGAAAAACTTTTTGGGAGGTCATTTGTGGCTGAGTATTTCCACTTGTTTATAAACAGCTTTCTTCTGGAGCATCCCTCTGGCTTACAGATCACCTTGTATATAGAATCGGGAACGACTATGCCAAGAGTGGTTGAAGAGGTAGCGCAGGAAGCTGTCCTACATGTGTGGTTTGGGCTGATTTGTACTTAATTGTTTTAAACAACAGTAGTATCAAGCTGTTTTCACCTTGTCTGAGCTGTGGCTGGCTGCTGGTGGGTGTTTTGGAGAGGTGGTGGCAGCACAGTGCGTGGCGGGGAGCAGTGAGTGCGTGGTGGCTGCAGCAAAGTGCAGCTGAGCCATGGACCATGGGTGGGTGAAAGCAGCTGGGGAGGTCCTGGGGAGGACTGCAGCTGGTTTGGTGTGGCTGTTGCTCAGCATCAAAACCACGCGATTACTGCATAGCTCGAGTCTTGCTGAACTTTGGTGGCTTAAAAAAAAAGGGAAGCATGAAAGCAGCAGTCTCTCACTTTCAGAGACAAATTCTGGGAGCTGTCCCCGAGCCTGCTGGCTTCAAGGGCTGCCCTGGAGCCACGGCAGGGCCAGCACAAAGGTAGGACGGTGCAGAGAGGCACTGCACACAGGTCTGCAAACACATCTAAACCACCTCGAAACTCAGCAGGGTTTTGCTGGGTATTTCCAACCTGGAAACCAGCAGCCTGAGAGCATTTGGTGCTGCAGGTCCTGATCCTGAGTCGTCTCAAAGCCGACCTCAAGTGTTTCGTGGTAGCTCAGTCCCTCTCCCTTGCCTGTCAGGAGCAGGGGCTGAGCCAGCTCTGGTGCAAGCGATGCCCGGCACTGCCAGGAGGGCAGGTGACTAACGGGGCTCAGCTTGTTTCTCTCCTGGAAGCCACACGGGAGCTGGTGTTGGCAGCCTCCCCTGTCCTCCTCCTTTCCACAGCCAGTAAATGAAAGCCCTGCACCGCCCTGTGCTGCCTCCTCTTCCTTTCCCTTCCTCACCCCTGAACCACCATCTCTTGGCAGCGCTGCTTTTGGCCTCAAACCGCCAGCCTCCCCCGAGGCTTCGGATCAGGCCCAAGCGTTCCTGAGCTCAGCATCCCCCAGCTTCACCCTGCTGCTCTGCTCCGGAGGCTCCTCGCCTCCTTGATATGCAGTCGCAGGCTTCCATCTCCTCTCCGAGCAGCCCCTGTTTACTTTGCAGAGCACAACGTTGCCATGGCAGCGGGTTACTTTTCAAAGGGAACATCTTGTCATTATATTTAATCCACTGCAGCTGAAGAGGACTGAAATATTAAGTTGTTGTTGCCATGGATACTGCTTTGTTACATCCGTTCCTTTTGTGTCAGATTTCATACTCGGCGTTGGGTCCTCTTTTTTCTTCCCCGCCGAATAAACACGGGGCGCCTCTCCATTATTCTCGTAATTGCGCGCCAGCAAGATAATTTAGCTTCCAAGTCTACGGCGCGTTTTAGTTTCCACAGGGAGAATTTTCTGTCCATTTGCAAACCCATTCCTGGGGAGGTGGGAGCTGCCTGCAAAGCGCTCTGCAGGTCGTGCGCCCTCGCCGAGCCATCGGCTCCGTGCGTGGGCCAAGCGAGCTCCCCGCACAGCAGCTCAGCCCGTACCTTGGGGGACGCCTTTGGGGTAGAAATATAATCAGGCAATGTGAAACAAGTGATAAAAAGGCACACACAACAGTTTCTCTCCTAGCACGTTACTTGCACGTGAAGAATCGCGGTCGGACAGCCACGAGTTTTCCCAGCGAACTCCGCACAAGCACTACTATGAGCACGGGTCCCAGCCAAGGTTTTGCTTTTATCTTCACAGCTACTAACAGGATGCTACAGCATGTGCAGTCTTGACTCTCAGATCCTTCATTATTCATATTCAGTGTGATGCAAATGAAAGAAATGGGAGTCGGGGGATATTTAGATGTTTTTTTTCCTACCTACCCAGAAAGCGGCTTTACCTTTCTTGTAAAACACCCAACCAATTTGTGCAGCCTTTGGCTCGTGCGAGGCATTGTAGCTGCATGGACATGTCTCAGGTTTGGCTTGCACTGACTGGTAGGGAGGTGCACGGCTGTAAAATGGATTCTGGGAATCGAGGAAGAGCATCAGCATTTTCCTGGCGGCTTCCCCTTTGTTCCTTACAGCTACAGGGTGTCGGGATTTGTCCCTGTAAAAAAAAAAAAAAAAAAAAGTGCATCACAAGATTTCATTTATAGCTCGGTTGTAGGTACAAAACGGGCTTTCTGCTTGAGTCATTTCTCTGCATAACCTGAAAGCCAGAGGATGGTGTCAGCTCGCCTTGCAGAAGCATCCATGGGAGGAAAGGGCTTTGACACGTTCTCCCTTTCGGGAGAGTTTGGCACGTGCAGCTGCAGCATCAATCAGCTTCCCAGGGAGGTGGCGTTATGTAGGCATCGGGACATGAGCCTGGCTGTCACAGAACCCGTTTTGAGTCCTGTCTGACAGGCCCCACTGTCACCTTGCCTTGGCTAAGGTCCCTTCAGATCTGCTGCTGCAGTTTCCCCACCTATGAATAAAATTTCCCAATGGTCAGCACACTCAAGTTCAGTTCCGTACACGTCTGCAACGTAGTTTAATGGGTTGAGATGAAAATGTTCATAAGGGTATGCAAATGGTCGTGTCAGAAAATCCTCTGGTTTTATCTTGTGATGATACTTAATGCTTTGCTTGGCAGAGGGCTGGCAGTTCCTGGTGGTGGTTTGAATTTCTATGGTGTAAAGAAACGTGGTTCTCTTGGTGGCTTATGATCACTGTGAGCGTAGCAGGGCGAATAAGAAATCCTACAAAGCAGCAGCTTACTTGTCAACTGATGTCATTAGTCCTAAAAAAAAAAAAATAGTAAATTGCAAGACGAACTCAAGTTTGCTGTGCCAGATTAAGGATAGTTCTTAGGTTTGTGCGTACCCTCCTCCTTGCCAGAAGGAAAAAAGGGTTAAAACCCTTAAATGGAAGATGTCTGTTTAAGTACGCACAACCTGGAGGCAAAGAACAATGTTGGTCTTGACCCTGAATTTCTTTCTGGTCCTTAATACTTATTTTACAGGCATCTTGGAGGGCGATGGAGGTTTTCTGACGGTAGCTGTGTTCAGTACCCCGAGTACCGGTGCTGAGGCACAGATGCTGTTGTGGACTGGTGAGGTGGCTCTTGCCAAGAGCAGGGCAAGGAAAGAGATGGCAGCAAATGAGTGCCATGGCTTAAAATAGCCACTGGGCAAGGAGTATTCCAGTAAATCATTTTGCTGGTGTGCCTTGCTGCTTATATGGTAACCTATTTTAATACAGAAAAAGGGTCAAAGGGCTGGCCTTAGTGATAAAGAGTTTTATTTATCCTTAGTCAAAAATCTCATAGGAAAAATAACTTCTGCCCTGTCAGATAGCCTGGAAGAAATAGCATTGTTGCAGCAGGTTCTGGTAACACAAGGCTCTCTGTTCAAACGTTAATAACACAAATGTCTTTTCTTTAAAATATTTTCTTTTTCCAAATGAAAATGCCCATCACAGTGTCCATAAGGAACGTGTTATTTCCCTTGTATTTTTCTGTAGCTTAGCGCTTCGCGTGTTGATTGCGTTACTTTAGATCTGGTGTTGAAAGAAGCAATTAATGGATCATCGCCCTCGTAAAAGTCAGAGGGATGTTCGCTGGAAGGCGATGCTCTGCAGAGCAGGCTTTAGAGCTGGCTGACTCAAGCACCGAGCAGTTCAGAGCTGTAAAGAACTGTAAAAGGGCTTTTAAAGGATCTCAATTAGAAGCCAGCATTTTTTCTATATTGCGTGTCATCTAAGATTCAAACGGAGGGCGATGTGCATCCCTTCATCAGCTGCCTGGTGCTGTCTGCTGCTTGTGACTTCAGATCACACTAGGGAATTACCCTTGGTTCCAACAGTGTGACTAAAACCTTCCAGACTTGTCCCATTGGTTTTTATCATTTGCAGTGTGGCCTGTAATATCCTGAGTATATTTTTTTAAATAATTTTCGCTTCTCGTCCATTGTCATTGCAAATGCAATGACAAAAAAACGCCGACCATAATCCTGAGTTTCATTAATCATACTTCGTTCTCATTACTGGTTTTTCTTTTTGTATTAGGAGGCTAAACAGTACCCAAGGTGAAATCAGAGTTGGACCCAGTCATCAGGTAAGGGATTCTGTTTGTATTTTAATAGCTAGAGGACGTGGTTCTTGGCACTTGATCTGTTCAGAGGACACATTTAAAATTGTATGCGCTCAAATACAGTGAATTTCTGAGAATAATCATGAGTTCCCTAGAACTCCTTAGCTTAGTTAATGAGATTAATCTGTTAAATGTTGATATTTGAATGATTTTTACTAGTGAAAGTGCAGTTGGATCGATTCTAGACTCAGATTGAAGGAATCTGAATAACTACTGGAATTTAAGAAGGAAAAAACCCAGCTGTTGTTGGGCACATTCTGGAGTTAAAAATGAATGCATTCTCAGCTGATTTTCACCAAACAGTATGTTAATTGACTATATAAAACAAACAAACAAACTTGTTTTGGTATTGTTTTCCAGTTGTAGTCAAAGTAGATGTTTTAATTTTCATTTCTGTGGTAAAATTGTCCAGTTGGTAGTTTGTTACCGATGGCATTTGAGGTCCCTTTCATGAATCAATGTGTTTGAACAAAATGGACTTCTCTTAGAAGCATCAGGTTTCCAAGAAAAAGATTACAAACTTGAAAGGTAGGGGAACTTAAAACTAACAAAAGATTTTCCTGAACAGCAAATCTGTTGAGGTACACCTATATTTTTATGCACATGTTCATCTCTTAACCTAGGACATGGTGTGTTTAATTGTGCCTGTTGTTACAGCTGCCACCAATTTAGAATTCGCTTTGAATTTGATTTCCCTCTTCCATTTGTGACTGTGCTCTTTCTGGTGTCATCTCTGTGGCTCTGCATTTCCTCCTTGACCCACGCTTTCATTTGCAGCCTTTACATGCTCTGTTCATATTTTTACATGTTAAACAGACTTTGGGCAACGGTGGCACTAGAGTCAGTGGGGCCGTTGTGTGTTTAGTCGTTCATCAGTTGTCTTAAAATGAAAGCAGTGTTTGTAATTAGAGCAATTTTGACAGCTGCTAGGGGTAGACCTCTTTCTAAATGCCCTCTTCGTGCCCTACCATGTTCTAACAGCACCATGACGTTGTCTCCTACTGTCAGGCAGGGTCCTTGCCCTTTTGTCCTGCATAATTTTGACACAAAACAGCTTAAATTCTTTTAAAATAGGAAGCATGGTAATTCTGGAGGATTATTGAAATACAGCTCTTACATCCATACTCTATAGAAGTTGCAGTGTAGTATTTTATTTGTACTTCCCAGGAAGTTTTTAATGGAATTAAAAATAAACAACAACTTTCTGATGCTGTAAAGAGAGGACAAGCTTTAATTTTCAAGATGGAAAACCCCAGTAGTATTGTTTGTTTGTCTCTGAGAAGTAAAAAGAATTGCAGGTTCTTAAAACCAGTGCCTTAATTCATTTGGGCTGTTAGAATTTGAGAAATCATACCGAATGTGTTCAGGCACTGGGAAATAGAAGATATTCCTTCTGTCCTTCATGAGCATGGGAAATAATCTGCTCTTACAGCATTAACAACTGTTCTGGTGGGATTTTGGTGGATAGCTGGCTTGTAAGGCCAGGGCTGTCACTGGGAACAGTCTCCTCTGCCTCTGGGGCTGCCTTTGTACCATCCCACCGCTGGATTTTTTGCATCCACATGATAAATATTCATCCAGACTCCATTTTCAGTCTTGTTAAACAACTAGTGAAAGTCAACGTTTGTGTAATTTAATCCTCGAGGATGCTTTGTATTTAGAGGAAAAAAGTTCTTGTCAATTAAACCTGTATTATTCTTTCTATTAGTCATAATAAGAGTACTATAAATGATACTTCCAAAACAACCTTCATTTCAAATTGTCATGTAATGTTTTGGCAGGTAGTAATCAGCTGTGCTGGAAGATACAATTGCCAGGTGCAAGTCTGGATGGAGAAAAATAGCATGAAGGAAGGTCCACAGTTACCGAACACTGCTAATTTTTGCTGGCTCACTAGTTCAGCATTTTGAAGTTGCACAGTTCTTTCATTATATGCTGAGCATCTGTGTTTCTGGCTAGTGTCACCTCCGACAGGATGTATTCTCATCCTGTTAATTAGTGTAAGGTTTAATCTTATGAGATACTGATGGTGGATTGCAGGTTTTGGCTAGGAAGGAAGGTAGGAAGTCGCATTGAAGATTTTTGCTGTGTTGTCTTGCAGTCTCATTCATTCGATGGGAGGTGTGTGAACAGCCTCTGCTACGCACAGAGCTCTGTTAGCTCTGGGTATGGGCACCCTTCTGCCTTCCCAAGAATGAGTTATATGCAGGAGAAGCCAGAAACACCCCCATAACAACCCCGAGGTCTGATGATTTCTGCTGCCTTCCTATGCCTTAAATTCTGTGTTGCAGAGGGTACAGGACTGCTGTTTGTTTTGATGCAGATGTTAAACGACTGCTTGTAACAGCAAGTAAAGATGCAAGTGGAGCTGAATGCTTTGGAGAATTGCAATTATTGAAGTTCATGTAGGGAAGAGAGTTAGTGGGTCTCTACTGAATGCTATTCTCTGGAAACTTCTGGCTAGCAGCTAACCAGAGGTTTTTGAAGAGGAAGTTGCTCTTAGGAGGAACTCAGGTAATACTGAGCTTGTTCCTAGGGCACACAAGGATGAGCATCAGTTTGTGAAAGCCCCTTGGTTGCTAGAAGGAGGTTGGTAGCATGTAGAGCTCGCACAGAAATCGATGTCCTCGTGGTGTGATGCCTGCTCATCCTTTTCCCGAAGAGAAGCTCAATGACACAGCCACTTTCCCAGGGAAGAAGTAAAATAAAGTACAGATTAAAGAGCAGAACATGAAAGACATCTGAACCTGTGACTTGTAATTACTGGTTATGTATAAACGTTGCCTCTCAAATATGTTTAGTGTTGTAAGTATAGGAGGTAATTATAGGGCTTAAAAGCTGTTTCCGAAGAGGCTCTCAGCTATCTCATCCCATTGCAGTAGATGACTAAAGATGCTAATTGGGTCTCTGGATACAGTGCAATGCTTCCTTAGAGGCAGGGTTCATTCCACTGAGCTATCTCACTTTCAGGTAATTTCTTTTTCTCTTTGGATTCTTAATAATTTAAAGAGGATTTTGTTAAAACTTAATGTCAAATGTCTAATTTTTTTTTTAACTGAGGTATCAAAATAAAACACATGCTAGCCATATTCTTGTTGTCTTGTATCGTTATAGCAGTATGTTTTAGCCTGGCAAGGAGGAGTTGTAACAGCATCTTTTTGACAAATGAAATCTGTTTCTCACAGTAGGTTGTCGAGCAGTATTTGATTTTAGTATAGGTGAGGACTATATATGTGGTTCAAAATGGCTTAAATCCACACTGGCATTTCTGCAGGCAGGATTGCACGTGCTATAAATATAGAAGGGCTTCACTGCTGCTGGACTGGGAAGTGGTTTTAATCCCGTGTGACTGGCAGACAATGAACTGCCCTTTTAGAAGGACTACTGGATAAAGTGGATAGATCTTCATGACTCAGTTTCCCCATAAACTTCCAAAACGTGGATCTAATCTCTTCACTCTTTGTTCCACAAACATCTTCCGTCTATGAGTTGGGATTATTCCAGAGAGCTTACAGAATTTGGTACTAATAACATTTGTGCATCCTCCTAACATTGACAACTGCAATGACTGTATGAACTCGTTTTTTGTTTTTGTTTTTATTTTTCTAGGCTAAGCTTCCTGATCTGCAGCCATTTCCTTCCCCAGATGGTGACACGGTGACCCAGCATGAAGAGCTTGTGTGGATGCCGGGGGTCAACGACTGTGACTTACTCATGTACCTTCGAGCAGCGAGGTAATTACAGCCAGGACACTCCCTGTGTCTTTAGAGTGCCCTAGCGGACATGTGGGCTGCCTTGTGCAACAGTTGGCTATGGTCACTCCTTCCTAGTATTTTTTTTTTTTTTTTTTTGGTTTAGCATGGCAGTCAGCTGGGTAAATGGAAACGTTCAGTCCGATACATGGATGCGCTGGTTTGACGATGCTGGGCGAGCAGAATCACTTTTCAGTTATATACACAGTTTTAGTATGCCTGCAAGATTAATTAGATAAAGAAAAATCAGACTTTTACACTAGTGGGCCTCGTAATTCAGAATGTGAGTAAATGAATTACTTGTAGCTTGCAAGAATTCAGAGATGTTGGGAATCTGCAGTTTAAGCCAGCAAATAACAAATACAAATAACGTAATTAAACTACATTTGCAATAACAAGTTTGCTGTCTCTGGCAAGACTGTGCCCTTGTGCCTGTAGGTTACATCTCCCATAGTCCCAATCACGCTATGGTACTACCGCAGTGCAGATTTTTAATTAAGGCAATCCGCTTTGCATTGGAATTATTTCATATGTTGAGATGACTTGGGTCTGTAAAAAATGGTAGCATTCATGCGGTGCCTCACTTTACTTATTTATGCAGCTTTGCAAGGCCCTGAAATTTGTGATTTAAAATGTAAATGTACTATTTCTGTATTGCATGATGGTGATGATTGCATGATATTGCATCAACCAGAAGCTGAAGAATTTAAACTTTTTTCCCCTCAAACTCTAAAGGAGCATGGCAGCTTTTGCAGGCATGTGTGATGGAGGATCCACAGAAGACGGTTGTGTTGCAGCCTCCCGTGATGACACTACGCTTAATGCACTCAATACAGTAAGTATAAGGAGCTGCTGTACGGATGAACTCTTTGCATTTAGTTCTTGACTGCTTTAAGCAAGAAATGCATAAAATATTTAGGAAGTAAAACTGATTTTGGGATGACACCACTAGTAAGTCAGTAGCTTGGTCTATAACAGCTTTGTTTCAAACACCACCTAGGTTTCAAAGACCTAAACCTGCACTGTTCACTCTAAGTTCACTAAAAATTTAATGATAATCTTTGGGGTGATGCCTTTAAGATTTGAGCATGTGTGAACATTCAGTGTAGCAAGCTGCTCAGGTCAAGCCCACCAGCTGGAAGGGTTGCTCGCTCAGCTGACACCTTCCCTGGCCAAAGGTGCTTTCATTCAGTCCAGCTAGCTGCTGTGCTTAGGAAAACAATCGTTATTTCATCTCAGGGCACTGAGTTTTCCTTCTATATATAGTGCTCTGTACGTGGTAATGACTGTCTGAAGTTTTTCCCACATGTAATTCAGCCTTCATTATTAGTATTTAGCTGTGTGTATGTGCAGTTCCCTTGCATAAACATAATGTGTGTAAATAAACTGTTACTGAGTGGTTATATAGATGTGAGTGTATGTTCAGATGTTCACACGGTTGCAGCGCAGCCACAGTAACTGTTTTGGGGAAGGTGGGGGTCACTGACACCCGTAGATCATGATACGTGGAATGGTGTTTTAAGGTTCAAGTTGAAACAACCTGTCTGTCATCCCGTGTTCCTCAGTAGCAGAGCGAAATCTCTTGGCTTTGTATTCCCCAGAGCCCTGTGGGCAGCTTCTGGAGAGTTGTGGTGATAGTGACTGTAAGCTGACCTTTGCATCTTCGTTGCTTCCTTCCTCAAATATAATAAAAGGAATTAAGTGTAAATGGTCATCTGTTACTCTGAAAAAACACGTGGACAGATCTGCTGACTGTACGGACAGTTCTTGTTCTGCCTCTTTTTATGCCACCTTTTATGCACAAAACGTATCTCAGGGGCTTGAACAGTTGAGTTCAGGAGCCAAGTGAAGATCATTGCAACAAGGAGCGGGTTATCTGTTTAGAGGTAGTACTGTAGGCATACTGGTCTTTGGTTTTATTAAAGTGAGAGGAACTGACCTTATCAAATTAATCACATCTATTAAATATCCGTTACTGATTCTTTGCTCTCAGTAAATCATCTCATTGCAGGAAACTTTTAAATGCTTCAGAACATTAAAAGATGGTCTCTACAAGCTACAGGCCAGTTTGTAACGGGTTAAGTCCATGATTAGGTATATATAACTTGATATCCACACTAAAGTTAAAATTCTGGTATTCTTAATGGGAAAATCATTCCTGATGTGAGATTAGCTTACCAAAAGCACTTACCTTTTGTTTTTATATCCATTTCTGTCTGATTACATGCCTTTCAAGGGCTTGCATCAGTTTTTGTCTGGTTTCCTGCAGCACAGGAGTAGGACAGGATTAAGACCTAAAATATGCCCTTGTAGTATTTATACAGTAAATGGCAATAGCACTTTCTTTCTGCAAAATGATTGAGATATAGTCAATACACTTGCGTGTTTAACCAGCTGAAATCCAAGATGAAATTTTGTACCCAAATTAAATGCTTGTTCTCACTTCCAGATCTGCAAAGTCAAGTGTTATTTCTCAGTTAGCTTCGCAGCGCACTTCAGAACCGAGATGAATACATAAATCTTACTCCTTTGCTCCCTTTACTTAAGGCAAACCAGCGTGTTAAAGATTTTTATGCTGTTGAAGAATTGCAGCTAAGTCTGTATTGCACATCCGCTTCGGTTTCTCATCTGTTTTACATGTTATTTCCTTCCTTTCCCTTGGGATGAATGCCATCTGGTTCTGGTGTCTTACCGCTCTGGAGTATTCTAAGTTGTTCCCTGACATCCTTCTTAGAGACTAAAATCTCTGCTAAGGCCAATAATCATCAAAGAGCTTTTGGAATTGGAATTTCTTTCCTCTTGTCATCTATAATAAAAGACTACTGCAGAAAATTCATTTAACTTCACTGCTTCGCTATCGACTTTAATTAGCCCCTTTAATCCCTTGGGAGTTTATGGAGCCTGTAGTTGCACTTGTAGGCTTCTTGCATCCAAGACTTTGCTTCATCCTCATACGTTTTTTCTGTTCTTCTGATTCTTTTTGTATTTCTGGCATACATCTATTTTAGAAAATTGGTGCTGATTCATTTTCTGAATGGGGGAGGTTTTTACATTTGTGAAATAAAAGCACTATGCAAACTCTTAATGCCAACAATACGTTGAAGAAGCTGGATTGTTTTGTGTCAAAAATACTTTTAACTGTTGTTATCATGGCTCCTGCCACGTATCACATCTTAATGTGTAACAGCAAGACTTAGCCCCTGGTGTTCTTACAGTCAGCTCGTGTTAACCTTGCCTTCTTCTTCCAAGTTTCTCTTGGAAATCTGGTGGTTCACGTCCTCTCTGTTCCCCTCTAGGCTACTTTCTCTCCCTGTATTGATACCAAGTAGTTCCTACTGAGCAGAGCTCCTGAATGTGGAGTGTTGGATGTTCTTGGAAGCACCATCTGGAAGGTTTGACCTGAACTCAAAAGCTCTTAGATGTCGTTTTATTCATGTTGCAGAACTCTACTCTGTGCGCTCCAGTTGGGGATCTCAACTTCTAGAAAGCAGTGAAAATATTTGCCTCGCTTCCTTAGAATTTTTCTAGAGAAATGTTTTCTTTCGAACAACAGTTCTGTCAGACAGCGGGTTTTAAGAAAGTTACTTATTTCTGAACCTACCCTTTTTGACTAATTTAACGGTTTAGGTGGGTGATTTGTTGTCATGACAAAAAGTGCTCTTCTTAATCTTTCTGTTCACCGTGTATTTAAAACAGATACCAGGTTTATCCGATAAATAACTTCTGAGAACATTACACTGCCCTGAGTTGTGTTTTTGTTTAGAAATTATGGTGTGTAACCCAGAAAATTAATGGAAAAGCATTGATACGGTATGATTTCTTATTATGGAAATCCAATAAACTTCAGAGCAGCACTTCATATAAATCAGTCTTGACAAGCTCCTTTGGTAGTGTTTTATTTATGTAATAACAGATGCTGCAGCCCCCAAATGATTTATTGTTAATTACGGCAGATAGAAATGGAGATCATGGAAGGCCCAATGCAACATATATATCAGCTCCTTGAGGTGATCATTCACTTAGTGCTCCAGGTACACTTCAACTCCTGCTCCTTGGTTGGGCTCTTGAGATTTTGTGCCACGTTTGGAGTTGTAGCCCTTGGGGAAGGAAGTCAGGTTTTCATTTGGAGTCCGTTATCGTCCCAATGGATGTTGGCTGTCATACTGAGAGGTATGGGCAAGGACATAGCAGTTCCTGAAAGTCTTTCACCATGATATTTTTTTTAAAAGGGAGCAGCTCTTGTCTTAGCTACCAGCCAACAAGCAGGTAGCTGAATTTGGCTGACTTTATTAAATTAACTGTGTATTTGTGGTTTAAATACCCACCAACCGAAGGTCTTTTTTTGATGCACTAGACCTTAAAGTATTGGTCACGTAAAGTGAAAATATGCATATTTCTGGGTCCCTTCCAACTCGGATATTCTATGATATTTAATAGGCTTTTGGTTTACCGGTTTCAGAAGTGAACTAGAGTGCGTGAAGTCATTTAACAGGTGAAATGGTAGGTGGTGGAAACGCTTTGTTTTATAGCTACTCAGTTCCTCTTACCTCGTGAGCTGCAGAATCACATTGCTTCAAGTCAGAACCCTTCTGAAGTGTAAAAGGAAGTAGAAATGTAAATTTGAGTTAGTCCCAAGCCTTGTTTTGGGTCACTGTGGACAACGTGACTGCCTTCAGAGAGCCAGTGTGGTTAGCCTGTATTTGTAATTAATCCTCTGTAGCAATGCACTTTGCCTTCTTTAGCCCTTCTGGGCTTTGAGTGTGGATAGGCATCGCTTCTTAACAATCACAAAACCACTAAAAAGCCTCCAAAAAGACTGTATGTACAGGGTATCTGCGGAGATCCTAAGTTTGAAAATCGTGCAGGAGGGTCAGGACTTAATTAGCTAATATTTTTTTTTTGCCTGTTCCAAGCTAATTGAAATTTGGAAATCCTTAGAAATCATTCCCTTTCCAAGTCAGGCCAGCTTAATTAACTGTCTTATTTTGCTCACCATTCTTTACTTGCAAGCTCATTGCCCACTCTAATGACATGTTCAGTGTGGGAAGGCATCCGACACGCTGCTTTCTTCTCTTCCATAGAAGGAAGAAAAAAATCCCGTGGAATTATTTTTAAAAATGGCCAGTTGTGGTGCCAGTAAGTTTTACATGTGGATAAATTTCTTTGTAACACGTGCGTTGGTGTGTAGCCTGGCCCATCTGTAATACATACGTGGAGCAGCGGGGGGAAGAGTTCTGGTTTTCAGATGACAATAAATCCTGCACTGAAACGTGGCAGGGTCAAATTGGTGCGTGTTCAGACAAGCAGGTGAAACTGCATTTATATTCCTACATGTGTGCCCTTGTTCTCCTGTATAGCTGTAGAGGTTCCAAATCTGTCATCACGTTATGCAGAACTCCTCTTAGGAAACTCAGCACTCGGGTATTCCTTCATCGTGGGACTGAGAACTCTTTGGAGGCACAACCCTGTGTTTGGTTACGGAGAACGTCCTTCTTGTTCACTCTTCAGCGAGCAAACGGTGTCAAAACACTTAAGCAGGTTATTGTCCTGTGGCTTGCCGTGTCAGACAACTCAGGGTAAGGTTTTCCCGTGTGATTTTGTATTGCCATAAGAAAAAAAAAAAGTCATAGAAGTTAAAATATTCCTATAAAAGGGCCTCAGAAGCAGAAATGATGTTGGGTTTTGCTCTCGACTCTCACATCATGTGAGGCATTAAAGAACAGGTTAAAGAACATCATTAGAAGAATGTGTGAGAGTGGCTGGTGTCCCAGGGAGCTCGATGGGAAGTTTTGCAGAAGCTCCCCGAGGCAGAGCTGTGAGTAGGAAGGAGTCGCTAGGGATTTCTTCCCCTGTCCTCATCTCACCACAAGGGTAATGCCAGAACTGCACTGAAACCATGACTTCATCTTCCCTAAATCATGGCTTCATCTTCCCTAGACGAGTAGGCAAAAACTTCTGAGGCTATTAGGACGTCATACCTAGGATCTGGGTATCCAGAGGCTGGAAGGAATGACTTTTAAATGTCTTAATGCAATGAGGTGTTACAGGAATTGGAAGATCCTGCAGATCTGAACCATCAAAGGAAGCGTTTGATGCTACAACAGAAGATAATACCGCTTAAGCTAGCGTACAGCTGCACGGAAGGAAGAGGAAAAAGTCATATGCTAATACTGTACAAATCTCTCCTTACTAATAGCGTTGTTCTGACTTCTCGTAACACTGTTACACGGGAGCACGTCATTATGAGTGACAAATGTGACAGCGTAATATCAGTTTAAGGAAATTCAGTTCTAAGTAACATGTCACCCAGACAAATTACTCCCTGTTTTAACTTGCCCTTGGACAAGATTTTCTTGTTCATTAACTACAGACAGGGTTGAAAGCATTAAAAATTATTTAAATATATGTTAGCATTTCTTATTATTACTAGTTTTCCTTTTGGATGAGTCTTCATTAACAGCTACTCTCATGGTTCAAATGAGGTAGCGCAGCACTTCAGGGGCCATCGCTGTCTGCCTGGGCGTGTCGGAGAATGAAGCCACTTTGAGTCCATGAGACAGTTTTGCCACTTTGAATTTTCACTCATCCTTATCCTTGCTCTTGGGGGAAGAAAAAAAAATACTTCTGTGCGTTATTTGTAAGATGAGTCAGGAGATCTTTCAAAAGAAACTACTGAAAGGGCTGTGAAAATGACTGTCGTGGGTACTTCCAGAAATCATTCTGGAATATATAAAATGGTCAACTTCTTGAAAGTATTTTTTAAAATGCTCTCACATTTAATGGTGCTACTTCTGCAGGTAACTTGCAGGATCTTGCCCTTGTTCAGTGCTAGCAATGCTGTTGTGCTGACCCACGAAGGAGCTGCCCCAGGGAGCTCCCTCTGCTGTTCTGCATTTTGCATCCGTGCCTTGAGCTGTTCGTGGTGGCCCGGCAGCACCCTGTGTGACAAGGGGATGCAACACAAGCATCTGGCTCTTTAATCTGCATCATTAGCATCTAGATCACTCTGTAGCAATTAGAGCTATATAGAAGCTTAAAATAGATGAGAACTAGGGGTAAAAGATGGAAGTTGCTGCATTTTAATTTTTTTTTTTTACTTTTTTCCAAAGTAGCAAGGGCTGATTTCTGTATTTTCCAAGCTGACAGATGCCACAAATCAGATATTTAAAAACCAGAGCTAGCAATAATTTTCTTCTGAAGCAGCTGTATTGATTTCTGTCACCTCCTGAACTTTTTCTGTTAGTTTCAAATTTTGTTGCAGGCCAAGCTGTTAGACAACTAGTTATAAATCACAGCTCACCAGCCAGCTCGTTGGCAAAACAAGGCTGTCAGGCAGAGGCTTTTTGTTGGATAGCTTGGGTTCTTGATTGCTTCAAGGTTTTGTTGTCCTTGGGCACCAGAGGGAGCCCAGCAAAATAGTTTCCTTGTCCAAAAGGGCAGTGTTTTTTTTTCTTCCTCTGATCCAGATCATTCAGTGAGTGTGCAGCAGGTGGGGAGGAGTTACAATTAAAAAAAAAAAAAAAAAAGGGTGGATCGAGGAGCATATGGGGGCCAGCCTCTTGTTGGGCATTGGGCATGGCTGATAAAAATCAGACGTTGTCATTTCGGGGAATGAGCACTTTAAAGAAAGAAGGCTACACGTTTGGAAATAGGCTTTGCTCTTTCACCCAGTGCAGTGTTTGCTGGGCACTTGCACAGCAGCAGAGACAAATCCCCCTGCTAGCGACTGGCCAGGGCTGCCAGCAGTGCTTGCTTCAAACTGAAGCCGCTCGGCTGCGCTCCCGAAAGCGGCCGGCTGAATTACATTTCATATTAAATTAGCTATCTGGATTAGCGTAATTATGCCACAAGAACTAGCTACTCGAGCCACGTGGCAGTAATTCTCTCTTCTCTTTTCATTTTCCTTGTCTTCTTCTCTCTCCTCTCTATTTTCTACCTTGTTAAGCAGGCTGCAGTTTTACAGAGCCGCTGTCTATCTCCACCGTTGTTGGCTTCAGTGAGAGGAGCAAATCCCTTGCTAATAATCACTGTTCTGAGGCCTGCGTAGATTACAATAAATAGAGCTTAAATGGGGGCGTTATGTAAACCTTTTCTGTGCGGTACCAGGCAAATTCCAGCCTCTTTTCCAATTCACTGCAGCATCCCGCTTGACAGCAGTGAAAAATGTCTTCTGACTCCGCTGTGTTACTCGAGGCTTAAAATGCTCTCACGGTACCGGTGGTATTTACCTCGTGTTGGGCAGGGCAGGCTCCGTATCTCTGCGCCCTGACAAGTGACACGATGTGTTTGTGACTGGCGATGGTTCAGGGGAAGAGCCAGCACTTGGCCTGGAGGGCTCCTAGCGCTGTCCTACGGACGCCGGACACGTCCACGTCCCCACGACAGCACAGCCTGGCTGAAAATCCCTTCTGCTTTTATTGGCTTTTCTGGGTAGGTTTCAAAGCAGTTGAGCAACGCTCTATTACAGTGCGGTTGCAATTTTTCCTTGGAGAAAAGGGCTCTGGAATCTAGCAGCGTTCTTAATGAACTGCAATTATTTAATATTGTAGCATGAATGCAGCCTCACTCGGCCGGGCTTTTCAGCGGGGATCGTAATGACTGTAATTGCGAAAGGATACCTCGCCGAAGGAGAAGCTGCCAGATGCAATGCCGTTCTGATCGAAAAAGGTCACAGTAAAAGGGACATTTAAATTAAGTTATAAATTACAGTTGAAGAACAATATTTTGATGAGCGAGACCAGGGATGTCAGAGCTGCAAGATGTAATTCATGGGTTCATTACTGAGCAGAGGTGCCTGACAGCTGAGCCATGCCAAAAGGAGAATTTATTTGCAACATCACGCAGTCAGAAAATGGCAGCTCGGCTGAGAAGCTGTGGTGGAAACTTGAAACCTTGTGGTAATGTGCAGACTTTATGCTAATAAGGCTTTCCTGTGATCTAGAGTTGTTTAATGACTGTTGTAATATAAATGAGCTTTTTGGATATGTGCATATTGAGAATTTTTCTTTAATCTGAAATCCGGCCCAGCGATGCAGAAGTTGCTTTATTTTCCGATTCCAAGTTTGCAAACAACTGCAACAAACGTACTTACACGTTGTGTCACAGCAGTTCAAAATGGAGATGCCAGAGTTAATGCTAAAAACAATAATTCTCTAGGTGACAGGACGGTAATCTAGTGTTCATAGCAATACCTTGAAAAGTTCAACCAGAAGTTAATTAAACCGTAGGCAGTCATCATTAGCTATTATTTATACGTTCAAGTTGCTTGCCAGTAAAGTGCTTATATATATTAAATGACCAAGAGCAATAAGCAGAGAAAGATCCATCAGCCAGATTGAAAGAAGCAGATTGAACTCGGGCACTTACACACAAATACATTTTTCCTTTTGCTGCATTATCCTGCTCCTGGCACTTAAAAGCATTTTGTCCCTTGATCAAAGTCACGTTTTTCTTGAGACTCCAGACCCGGACAAGTTCTCTTGTTTTCGCTTCTGTTTGTTTTCTTTTACATGACTTTTTCTTTCTGTCTGTGCTCATGGGTTTTGTGGTTTGAATGCAACCACTTGGTCAGAAGCTGCTGCTCCTGTTATCTGGTGGTGGTTTGGGGCAGTTCTGGCAGCCTGGAAACATGGAAATTTTCCGGTAACCAGCGGAGTTGCCTGTTAGCCCAGTCCTTTCTTTCTCTGTCTGATTATCTGCAGGCTGAGAGGTTTGGGCAATAGGGCAGCCAGGATAAAAAAAAACAACACTTGTTGTTCCTTGAGGCAAAATACAGGTTTCCTCCACCTTACAAAGGGGCTTTGGCACGGCTGCATGTTTGGGGAGGCAGAAGGAACAGAAGCTCTATTCTCTTCGACGCTGTCAAATTTCCGAAGTGAAAAATCTTTTAGGTGGTAGCACACACAGAAAAAAGCATTTGCAAGGTGAGCTGGCAAAACAAACAGTCCTTTTTACTTGAAGATGGATGCGTTCCCAGTACTGGAGTGCAAACAAGGAGAAAAACCTCTGTGTGCCCAGTAGAAAAGACATCTTATTTTCCTGCCTTTAAGTAGGTATTGCATACCAGAGGAGGCTTAAAAAAACAAGTTACGAAAGCTGTTTAAAGGCAGTCGGGTTGTTTGAGTGTTGGCACTGAGCACTGGCACTGCAAGACTGCCTTTCGGCTCTTATCGTGTGGCTTGTGGAGGTGGGCTGAGAGCACTGCTCCTCCTGCGTGGAGCTGCGGTCCTGGGAGCTGGCACTGACGCGGGCAGCGAGGCTGGTTTGTGAGCTGGTTTGGAAGCTGATGCTCTGCTCTACGTCAGGAAATTTCACCTGTGGCGAGGCGTTTGGAAGCTGGGCTTGCTATGAAGTCATCTCGGGTGATGCATGGCGCTGACTTAGAGCAGTGTGAGGTGCTGTGATGGCCCTGGCGTGGTAACGCGTCCTTCACAGCAGCCTGCAGAGATGCGAGTTGGGACAGGGGATGGGGAGGAGATGACTTTTTGGAAGCTGGGTGCTCTGTGAATGTCCAGATAGTCGTGGTTACTGCACACAGTGTTTGTAACTCTCTTGTACATGCCACGTCGAAAGCTGACATGAATAGAAAATTATTCTGGCTTAGTTTTCTCTCTTGTTCCCATCATATTAGCCAAGCACTTGTTTTATTGCAGTAACACCCTGTACGCAATTGTTACTTCAGCTGGTGGTAAGGGAAAAAATGTTCAGGCAGGCAATTAAGGGAACGCTGCTGATTGTTCTAAATCCCCATCCCAGGCTCTGATCAGAGGTCTTTGTTCAGCAGTGACCTTTTCTTCCTAGAAGTCCTCAGCCTTCTTTAAAAGTCCCTCGAGCACAAACAAATCCTGAATGCCCCAGTGACTTGGGGCAAGAGGTAGAAGAGCACCTTCAGCACTTCAAGGCCTGCTCCTACTGTTCCTGGAAGGTTTGAGCCGATTTGTGCCAAGTGTTACCTGGAACGTGCTAATCTCTCCTCTAACACAGCCAATGACATCTCTGTGCCCACCAGCAGGAGGTATGCAGTGCAGCCCTAGAGGGCTGTGCTCTCGTGCTTTCACAGCTAACTGCAGTCCTCCGTGGTTTTGGACCTCCCAGGTGTTGAATAGTGATTGTTTATCAAATTGATTTCTGGAAACTCAGCTATTCAGGTGTTACAAAGGAGGCTCCAATTTACTTGGAACTGAAATTTCACCAGCAAATAGAATAAATTAGCTGTTACTTTCAATACGTTTAGAGACCTCAGTAAGGGAGGTAATTCCTAGCGTGCTTTGCACTGCAGATGGATGGGCTTTGCAGGCTGTCACAGTCTGTTCTGTGGCATCCATGACCAGAAAGCTGCAATGCTAATAAAATAAATGGGAAGATTGCATATTGTGACACGTGGTACCCCAATTCCACCCTTTTGTAGAAATATGCCCCAGTACGATGGACCTTTCATGCTTGCTCTCACAGCTGCATGAGCCCTGCTGGTGGTGCAGGGCATCGCTTTTGTCCTGCCAGCCTTCACCATGGTCTGCTATGACCTGATGAATGTTCTGCCCTGTTGTTTACAGAAATAATTTCACTTTTCTTATGTCAAAAGTGAGATTTTTTTTTCTCCTCCTCCTGTAATCAGGTTTGATATAACCATATTAATAGCGACAAAGTAGTTAATACCTTGTCACCACGCAGTAATTGTATCTTCATCCCTGTTCAGTTCAGCAGATGGGGACAAGTTCAAGAATTGGAGTACTCATCGAAATGTTTTCGGAGAGGGATCGGATGTAGGGCTGGCAGCACAGATGCTTCTGCAGGGTGGGATGCAGAGAGCTTGGGATACGTTCAGGGCAGGAAGGAAAAGCAGGAGATAATGTATGGAATTACTCTTTGGTTATCACTGTCATAAAGAAAACTTTCAGGGTCTGCAAAAATCTGTGCTGTTAGTCAATAGCTCTGGTGTCCTTAGCACCTTGTTTAGAAAAACTCACTCTTGTCTGTGCAGGGAAGTCTGCATGTAAATCCTTCTCCCTTCTGGGTATGGGAAGATAATTCAGTTTCTGTCACCCCAGCAATATGTCTCTTTCTTTTAGATCACTTTCCGAAGATATAGAGCAGGCTCCTGACTAGTCCTCCAGTTCTTAAAATCCCACTGTACTTTGAAGATAGGACAGGCGATAAATCTACAGCGTGCTAAATGTTTTCTATCAAGAGTTAAGAGCTGGAGATTCTCCTGGGCTTGTTGCTGAATGTTTTTTTCAGTGTCGTTGTTTTTCTACATCACCCTGATTCAAATGTCTACTTCAGACAGCTTTTGATCATGTACTTACCTACTTCTATGGTAGAAAATGAGGTACGGTGTAGGCTGTGACCATCTGAAACAGTAACGTCAATGTAGACGTTCCTGCTTGCCTTTATGTACTCTCTAGTTATCTGCAGAGGCTTTTTATTTTCCATATTTGTTTTTCAGTAACACATTGATCTTTGCAATGCAGTAAGAATCCTGTAAAAAGAAATTTCTGGGTGGTAAACCTGACATCCCATAGCTTGCACTCCCTCCTGTATGGTAGGGTTTTCTGGTTGGCTGTACTAATTGGAACAAAGTACTGCCGTGTAAAATACAACTCCTTTTGAAAAATGCTTTGGAGCTTTTTACAAATTTCCTTGGAATTTATAATGTAAAAGATGTATTTTCAAAATATAGCCAAAAATATTCAGTGCTTTATGGCCTCAAACATCATCTGGGAGAAATCCAGGAAGGAGGGGAAAAACCATACTTGTCTTAATGTTGTCTCTGCTACTAATAAAATTCCAATTACCTTCAGGTTGTTTAAATTTCACTTCATATATCAACAGTAGAAATAATTAGGCGTAGAGCATCTCATGTGGCCCCCTTTATTTTTTTTCTCCAATATCGGATCACTGCTAATTCCATTGAATGTGCTATTTGTCTTCTTTATTTTTTAGCTACACGAAAGTAACTATGATGCTGGAAAAGCCCTGCAGCGGTTGGTGAAGAAGCCTGTGCCCAAGCTGATTGAGAAGTGTTGGACTGAAGATGAAGTGGTAGGGAAATGAATTATTCCCTTGAGCTTTATAGTTCATGTTGCTTCTCTCATTCATTTCATTTTTTTTCCGAAAGAGGTTATTTTTATGGGAAAGAAGAGAGGCAAATAATTTATTGCACAGGGTACATCTTTGCACACTCCTGAGTTAGTGGACACTCATTCAGCATACAGAACTTTATTAGGCTATTTTTCTAATAAAGAACGAGAGGAGAGGATCAAGTGACTGTAGCTGAGAGGACTCCATAGGGCAGATGAACAGCTGGAAAACCTCTGGGCTCTAAATTTCACTTCCACTTTCACCTCCAGGCAGGCTGGCCCCATCCATTAACTGGAGTAGGACAAGATGTAAAAAGGCACGTGAAGCATTGTCCTGGATTTGTACCTGCTGGTGTTGGAGAAGGCTCCCAGCATCAGCACAAGTCAGCTAATGGGAAGCTAGATAGCAGTGTTTTCTCTTAAACTGAGTTTTAAGTCCCTTTTTCCCTTCATACGGGATATTAGAAATTGTTTGCTGGCATCATTCTTGATGGATGAGTCTTTGACAAAGAGCAGACCAAAAGGAGATAATAGGGAAGCTGGGATTTAGCCACGCCATCTGCATGCACACTAAAGTATGCAGGACTCGTCAGGCTCCAAAACCGTGCTGAAAACAGCGCATCCATCTTAAACAAAGCTCCAGAAATAATGTATGGACATGATGAATGTGGGGCGCACAGTAAATATCCAGCACAGTATCGTGTCCTCACCATTATGGAACTTGGATTTGGGCACATAGAGTTTAACATCCCAGTACACGGCAAGCCTCATCCACACGCACGGCGTAGGGAGGAACCAGCAGGGTGATTTCTCTGGCATTGTCAGGTAGTTACAGACCTCTGGGGTGTCTGGTTGGGGCTGTAGTGCCAGAGGTGAAGGAACATGTCAGCATGTCATTGCTTCCTTCAGCCAGAGGCTGAGGTTTTGGGTCTGTATGGCTTCAGATGGAAATTTCTGCTATTGATATTAGCCTACTCAAAGAGTAAGTATTAGCCTACTAAGAGTATTAGCCTATTAAAGGATTCTGCATTCTGATAGTGGAGGGGGAAAAAAAAAACAAACAAAAAAACAACTTCTGAGCTGAGAAAGACACCTCTTCAGAAAAGCTCTAATTGACAGAGAAGGTGCTGGGAAAGCACTCCGTGCTCCCAGACGAATGGACCACATTTTGTATTCCTGTGTCTTTTTGCAGAATTTGGGGGAGATGATATCTGCTCAAGAATTAAAAAGGCAAAGGTTTCTCCTTGTGGTTTGTTTGTTCTGCAGTTTAATTGCTGCAATTGTGAGATTGCTGCTGGCTTAATTTTTATGTGTATGACATAATGCAACTGTGCTTATTAAAGTGTTTTGTAGGGTTATAAATCACACGAAGTTGGGAGCAAATTATAGATTCTTAATTTGCTGACAGCTAGTAAACAAGCAGATTCATATTCTGTCTGAATAAATAGCAATATTTGTTGCATTCAGCACAAAAGTTGCATTTTCTGGCAGCGTGCGGAAACCAAATGCTGTTGTTACAACCCTTTGTTTGTCAGACCTTGCAGCTTGAGCTCGCATGCAAGTACTTGACTGCAAACAGGGAGACACTTGTGCATTTTCACGGTGTGGGAGAAGAGAAGTGCTGAACGAGTTCACTTGGATTACGTCCTAAAAATATTTTGCATTTTAATGCCGCTGTTAAATGCACTTAACAAAATAGATTTATGTGAGATGGAACGCGTAAGAAGACAGTGCCTCCTTAGCAAGCTGACTAGGCATGTCTGGGTTGGTGAAAATGGAAAAAGGTTATTTCCTAGCTCAATAATTAGGCGGTGGTGTGCACTAAAATAGAAAATCAGATGGCTGAAATTTAGCTATGATAAAATATTTATCAAAGAAGAACCTCAGACTCGCTTGTGGTTTTTACCTTTCACCGTCCAAAAAGCTGCTGCTCTGATGTGTGATAATAAATGTGGTATAAATGGAAGTAGAAATTCAACACGTTGTGTGTACCTACTGGGTGTCTAAATGAAAAATCTGATTTGGGACAAGACAACACGGTTCATGTAAAAGATGAGCGAAGTTCTGTGGGTTGCTGTTGTTTTTCTTTTTGAATGAGTGAACTTTTAAGGTAGTTAATTGGTAGAGTAAAAGTACATTTAGGAATATAAATAAAAATACAATTTGTGTTCTTTTGTTAAGTAATTAAGGTGGCATTGGTGCTGTAAAATAGGGCTGATAATGGGTGGCGTTTTCATGGGCTCTTAACACTTCTTAATTATTCAGACAGTGGCTGGAGAGAGGTTTTTTTTTTTTTAAGCTCTAGTTTATCTGAAAGCCTTTCAAGGATTTATTCCAATGAATTGCGTGTACTTGCTCTCTCCTCATACGTACCCTTGTGCAAGAGCTAGATTAGGGCAGGCCAGGCTGTGTAAACCCCGTGTTCAAGTCGGCTTTATTCAGAAAGCCAACAAAGAACCTTTGTGGTAAGGAGGGTGCCTGAAGTGGTGGGGTGGAAGAGGATCGTGTGCTAGCACGGCAGCAAGGCGAGCAGAGGGTGAGTAAAAAGCCTAGAACGTGCTTTCCTAATAAGGTTTTCGGCAATCTCATCACAAAAGGGCATTTTGTTTGGGGCGCTGGCTGCTGGAACAAATGCTTCCAGTGCTCAGCCTTGTGCTCGCTGTGTTTGTCCTCGCACTGTCATTACCTCCGTTTTCTCTGCCTACATTCTTTCCGTAGAATGGTTAAATCGAACGCTGCCAACTCCTCTTCTTCTGTGCCGAGGGTTTTTTTTTTTTCACTCTCCTTGTTTTTTCCATCAGCTGCACTATGCTGAGAATGCCAGAGCTGCTGCAGCTCGGGGATTTTGATCAGCAGTCCGTGTTAAATGGTAGAGAACAGAGCCTTGCGAGCAAGAAAAGGCAAAATTTACTGAAAAGTGAAACATTACTCCAAAAGTGCAGCCCCTGTGAGCGCAGACTAATGATCGTTAACTCTATAAATCATTGTCAGTCTCAGCTCGTTTTATCATATTTGTTCCTGTTCTGTTCCATCCAAGTTTCCAGAAACACTTGGCAGTCCTCCAGCCTCGGCAGAGCCAAAGATCAAACTGTGCTCTTATTTATAGACAGCTAAGCTCCACCTGCAGAACTTCATAGCTTGTTTGTCTCCGGCAGTTTGTAGAAAACTCCAGATTAAAGCAGCTGCACTGCACTCCTGAGCCTTTCTGGGGCTTGCAAGGCAAATTTCCTTCTCGTTGGCTCCGCAAACCTGCAGCAAACTCCCCCTGCGCCATACGTAGGGTGCTGCAGCTGCACGGGAGCTCCACAGCCAAGTGTTTTGCAGAGGAAGAGACTGCGTCAAACCCCAAACCTGGCCAAAATAATTAAATTTCAGGGAGATCTTTAGCATTAAGTGCGTCTCCCCCATGTTGTGACGGGAAGCAATGAGCAGCAGGGAGTCTCAGGTGATGTGGGGCTGGTGACCTGAGAGTGGCACCAGTGAGGGAAGTGGAAGACCCAAGTGCAAACCATGTCCCCGTTTGTGCTGGGCTTCATCTTCTCTTGCAGCCCAGCAATTACCTACTGAGTGATTTTTATAACTCTTATGAATAGGCAGGTGCCACACCAGGCACTAAGCTCTGCTCAGTTAACCCCCTAACTGGGAAAGGCTCCGTAAGTGACCAGCTCCATCCCAGAATGGCTGAGGCTGGAGGTGCCTCTGGCCCCTGCCCAAGCAGGGCCACTTAGAGCAAGTCGGCCAGGACCATGAGCAGAAAATAATTAATAAAACCAAGCCACAGCTTCCCTTGTCTCGTTTTTTTCCACTCCTGCCGTTCTGATCCTATGATATTCTCCTTCCCCCTCCCAGCCCTCACAACAATTTTGTTATTACAAAGTTTATTTTCTGCCGCTTTGTAAGGTCAGCGTCTGAAAAGCTTGGTTGCAGGGAGAGGCAAGAGACAGAGGGAATGGAGCACCGGGACAGTGTCAGGTTAGTGGGCAGGTGGCAAAAGCACCCGAAGGGGAAGCGTGGGCACAGCGATGCAGGGAAACAACTGGCTGGGTCCAAAAGTTGTTCTTCAACCGTTTTGCTTCCTTAGGTCAAAAACCCTCCGAGTTGGTTGTTGAGTTACTTGCATGAGTGTTTTGAGCGATTTTCCACTGTGCAGGGTGGGTGGGTGCTGTCCTTCCTTCGGCTGTGGATGGGATAGCCAGACGTTGTCCAGCACAGGTCTCTGCAGCATTCAGGAGGATTTGTGATCTGTGTGAATAGCTCAAATTTATTGTAGTTAGCTTTTAACTCTTTCTGCCGACTATCCGTTGCCCGAAGATTAAGCCTTTCTTGTTAATTAAAAGCCCTTTGCTGCCTGTGACCGATCTATCCGGTAGGAGTTGCCTTGCAGTGATCAGAACTGATTAAAATAAAGGATGGAGGTTATTTTTACTACTGATGAAGTGGTTACAGAGGTTTAGATCAAATTAAATAGAGGATAAAATTTACCACTGATTGAATTAAATGGAAGGCTCTGTAAATATGAAGATGGAGGTTTGCTGTCTCCCTGGTGTTTCTAAACCCATGGCTATTTTTAAACCTTTCTCATTCCAGTACGTATATTCGGGGGCACACTGTGAAAACCACAGTCCTTCCCTCCTGCCTACTAAAACCAGCTGAAGCAGCTCCTTCCCCGATGCATCTACAGGCAGCTCTAAGAGCAGCTGCTTCCTGTTTATAAAGGCTGCTGCTCCACCTGACAGCATCAATCTCCAGCGTGACTTGGTGAGCAGGGCTTGGTTTCTCTTGCCATGCTGACGAATTCACTCCTGCAGACAAATTCAGCGAGCAGTTGTGGTGCAGAACACCGCATCGAAGCGCTTTCCAAGCAGACCAGCGTTGTGCAGCATCACCTGGGGGGGATCCTGCTTGTTCGAGCTGGGCTGCAATGCCAACCACAAGGCAGCAGTGGGGTTCCAGGTGGGTGCTTGGTTTGGGAAGAGGCCACGCAGCGTGCTGTTAGGACAGAGCAGGTCGTTTTGACCACAAATGCCATGCCTGATGTGAATGGCATGATGCTGGGGCAAAGGGACCGACCTCGACCTTCAGGCAAGTGACAGGCTGATATCTTTCACTAATGCAAGGCTAGAGTAACCCCATTTCCTTTTATTTTCTTCAGCCATCCTCCTAGTCCCCAGGACCTGGTAGCACGTGGGCTCTGTGACGCTCCTGTCTGCTCATCCTGCATGCAGCCATGGGCTGTGGCATGGGCAGGACGTGGTGTTTGCCTTTCTGTGCTCTGAGACAACAAAAATGCTTCACTGGAGCTCAGCCAGGACTGTTGGAGGGGAAGAGAAGTCATTGGTTCTGCATCTCCTGGCCACCTCTGAAAGTGGTTCTTTGTGTCTCTGACAGCACGGGCTGTTTTGGTGCAACATCAGTGATCCCTATTAGGGATGGGGTGGTGCTGATCAATTAACCTTCTCCAGATGGAAATATTTCTAAAATTACGTTGAAATTGTATTTAGAAACATACTGACTTACAGCTTTCTGTCTGTCGGGAACAACTACAACTAACCCCAATGCTGAGCACCTGTAGTTGAACCCTGGAGCCTGTCTTGAGGACACGCTGCTTCGCTTTCCCCGTGTGCCAGACCCAGAGCAATGATCTTGAGCTGCTTTCAGTGTAGTTTGACTTGAAACACCCCCATTTTCTGCTGTGGTTTCAGTGGAAATATTTCCCAAGAAAAATTGTCCTAATGGGATTTCCACTCTCTTGGGACGAGACGTGCTCTGAAAGCAGCTTCTATAATTTCAGTGATGCTCAGAACAATTCCAAGCTAACGCTTGCTCCTGGTCCCAAAATGAGCTGTGTCTGCACGCTTCCATTTCAGATAAATAACCTATCAAGTGACTGTCATTTACAGCGGATACAATGTTCATCTGAAGTTTTAATTTAATGAAATAGTTTTCAATTCCGGCATGCCACACATATTGGGAACAGTGAAGGAAATAGTCCAGTTCTGGCTGTTCCTCATGTAACAGTTCTCTTTTTTTGTCTCTATTCAGAACATGCTTTTTTTCTGTCTTTTTATCAAAAGTACCACCAAAATCAATACAGCTTACAGGAGAGAGAAATACAAATCAGAACTAAAAGAGAACCTCTAGTTTATTAGGTTTTTAATTAAACATGATGAACACATTTTAAATAACACAAAGGCCTCAGGCAGAGCTGCATCTAATCGAAACAGATTAAGTCACCCGTCCACACTTGGGTAGTTATTAATTCTGTTTATTTATGCATGCTTGCTGAAGGCAGAGTTCACTGCTGCTGTGTTGCAGTTTATTGCACAGGGAGGCTTTTGCTGCATGGAATTGTGCTCCTAATTAGCATTCAGATGTTGATGATGAAGAACATTGGTGAGGGTAATTGAACCACCTCTAAAATTCAGGGCTGCCTTCCAAAGTTAAGAGAATCGGGGTGAAGCAGTAGTTTCTGCGTTATTTCTTGGACTCTTCCTCCCTTTTCTCCTCCGCTTTGTCCCATCTTTTCAAGAGATGTTAAAATTCTCAAAAAGCAAATGCAAAATGTTCCTTTGGAAGGAGGTTTTGCTCGTGCATCGCCATGCAGAACTGCTGATGACACACTGTGACATCCTTGATAACTAGCTTTTATCATGAAATATGCTGCCCTTTAAATATTTTACATTGCTTTTGATGTAGAGTAGTTGAGGTAAACAACCTAGATTCAAACAACCTCTTAAATTTATGTGCAGGGATAGTTAATCCTTGCTGGCGATAAACCTTAATTGGCCATGTACATGGATTTACAAGTTCATAAATTTTAAAATATCCACACCTGGCTTCAGCTTAAAGCTCATTTGTCATAAAATACAAGTGGAGATCAGTCTGCCAAAAATGACAAGATACAGCAAACTAATTCCCTAACGTGTTTACGAGTGTTTGTAATCCAGTGTAGCTGGTCAAGAAATTACTTATGCAAAACACACGTACTTATTTGCCTGGCTTTTCTGCCTGGAATCATCTTCAAATGTCTCTCATCTGCCCTTTTTGGAATATCTGCTCATGAAAACATTGTTTTCATTGCTCGCTCCTTTGAAGCCAGCCTTTTCAGTTATGCTGGAAGACAGAGCTGCTTACTGGGGCAAAAATACCATGAATTTTATTTACTGTTTATGTGGCAGCTATAGAAAATGTGATTCATAGCAAAATTGAAACAGAGCCTCTCGAATGGTGAGAAGGAAAAAATATCATCAAGGGATATTTGAAAAGGAGGCTGGCATTGCAAGGCTGTGTCTGAGTAATTGAGTGGGCTTAGAAGGTTAAGATATCACTTGCTGCTTGGTTTTAATTTTTTATCCACAAAAAGTAAACATTACAGCTTCTTAGTAGAATACCAGTTCCTGTTAATGTTTTCTGGACTTCAGAAATCAAGCCGTCCGGTGCTGTTTGCAAGTGCATTAGTCAAAAACAGCTGAAAATTAGCTGAGGATTGAAAGAAAATCAAGCCATGGTCTAGTAAGTCCTCTATTTTAATAAGAATAAATCAAGTTTCAGTTTAAGAAAAAAGGTGGGAACGTACAGTCCCAACTATGGCGTATTCTAAGAACTTAGGCTATAAAAAAAAAAACATCAATCCTCACGGTAAAAAGTAACTGATGAAGGACAAGATTCTTCTGCTTGGGCGGAAAAAAACAAAACCCAATTATTTAAGAGTTGCATAAAACTCCAGTTACTCAGCAGTTGACAGATACACGAAATTATGAGGTGTAATACAGCCAGAAAATATAAGGTATAATCTGGCTGGGAAAGGTGAATTTAGCTTAAACACAGCTTTTTAGACAAAAGATATCCATCTTTTGGGTTGTGATTAACTTGCATCAGTCTTTGATCCAAGCCCTTGTTTAAAGGGATCAATATTGCACATACAGCACTGAGTTTATTGTCAAGTCCTTTCGGAAATGAGACAGTGAATTAAAAATCAATTATACGTGCAGAAAAGTTTGTGTAGGGCAATCAATTTTGTCCTTTTAGTTTGCAGAAAGATTCCATTGTTTAACCAGCTGTGAAGAGGAATGAATTTTAAAAGCCTCCAGCAAATGAGATAGCCCAAATGGGGTGGGGGTAGATTCAAAAAAAAAATTATTTCAGCATTTCATGTTCAGCAAAGGCTGCCTTCAGGGATAAATCTATAAATCCTGTCAGTGACCTTGGCTTCAAAATGGGTGATTTCACTGCTTTCGTTAATCTTGATCTTTCCACAGCTGCCAGATAAGTTAGCCTTTTCTTAACAATATCATTATAGTTTTTGTTTGCTTTGTTTAACTGCCATATGTTTCTCGATTCATCGTCTTTCTGCCTTCATGTGGAATATTTTTTATCTATTAAGTGCTTACCATATTGCTGATCCCCCAAAATAATACAACAAATATTTACACTGGCCAGTTGCCACGGCTCAGAGGGCTATTTCTGCACGGGGCCGGGAAGCTAAACTCCGAGCTGAACTCCTCTGTAAGCTAAATAATTTGTAGGTGCTTTCACAAGTTGGGTTTGGTTTGGTTTTCTAAAAAAAAAATAGGCTTGTAATAGGGAGACAGAAGCACAGTTCGCTGTTGCCAGAGGGAAGGAATCTGCTGCCTGGAAGATTAATAAATGCTCTAGCAGTTGATTGTTGAAACCATGTTTTTCATCTCATTTTCAAGGGCATCTTAAAAATGGAGATCGCTTACACTTGGTAGCGTTCTCGATCATCTTTCCGTGTTCATTTCAAAACGAGAACAAGACACTGGGGGACTTGAGAGATTGCGTCTGTTCTCCCATCGGGCAGAGTGGTTATTTTATAAATGAAGAGGGCCAAAAAAGCTGTCCTTCGTAGTTTCTTAGCAACAGAGCCGGAGTCGGGTTTAACGTCCGCGTGTGCCGTACGAGTGCTATGTATAGCAGCACGGGCTGTGCAGCTCGGCAGCGTGGCGGCTGAAACAAAGGGCACTCACCCAGCCTTGGGCAGGGGAAGAAAATCTGCCCAGCGCGCCCATACAGTGCACGGCTCGTCATCTTCCACCTCTCGCCGTCAGATGATGCCCTGGGCAGGGGCACGGTGGCTGTCTGCACTGCTCTGACAGCTAATTCAGATTTTTGTCTGCGAAGAGATCTGGAATCTGATTTAAATATAATGTCTTTTATCCCGTTTCTCTCTGAAAGGAAACTGAGTCACAGCATTAACAGTAAGAGCGTCAGGCGAGCGCAGGGATTGTCATAATTATGGCAGCTTCTAGGGTTAATGCTTTTGCCACAGCGAGCAGAACCAAAGGAGTGAGTGTTGTAATCATGGTAAAGCTTAACCCCCCATCAGTCTCTTAATTTTTTAAATTTAATTTTTAGAAGATACCGTGTATCAAAGCTGTCTTGCTTATGTTCCACTCACCTGTTTACTCTCCATTTTTGTACATTTAATTTATTTAATTCCCAAATTCCAAAATTTAGAATTTTGTAAAGGTTCATATTTGTTAGTAGTATGATGGACTTCTGAGTCTGATAAATTCCATAGGGTACTTCTCACAGTTTGCTTCCCCTTCTGAACACAAATTTAGTAAATGCCTTTCCATGGGCTTTCTGGCTTGTGTTCCTTGATGTACGTTGTCCCAGCGTCTAGGATTGTGTGAGGGTTTTCATGGTTTTGAAAACAGTTCTTAAATTTAAATACAATAGTGTTTAGCTCCCTGTTTTCAGAAGATTGTTTGATTGTTTTGGAAATGCTCTAAATAGTGTGATTTAAATTTTACCTTTCCTAATGGTCTAGGAGGGGGACATCCACATGCATAGGGAGACACATCCACAGTTCTTGGTTTCATTTCAGATGGTGTCAGTGGCCATGGCATATTCCAGTAGTTGGAGTTTGTCTTGCAGCTGTTAAGAAATATGCATCAGTCTAAAGAATCCCTATCTCTGTGCTACCTAAAAGTGCAATTTTAATATAGTAATATGGTAATATTACTATAGTAATATAGTAATGGTGCAGTGCTGTGTTGTTTTCCATGTCAAGTGTATGATAGAAATGCTGCCCAGCATCTTTCCAAGTCATTTTGGCTTAGTCTAAGTTGATAGAAGTACCAAGTGTTTCTTACCCACGTCAGAATTACTGCAGTAAATGCATGGAGCCCAGGAATGGATTGAAACCTGGGAACAATCTTAGCTGTGACTCACACCACATGAAAAGCTCTTCAGCTTGCTGTGTCTGAGGTGCTTTTTGCTGTAAAGGATGCAGAAGTGTTCGTGCACAGTTCCTTTGTCTTTGCCATTGTACCCAAGGATGGGCAGCATTATCCTTGCAGAAGGATGTTCCGTGCCCTCTTTGCATTTCTGGGAATACTTATTCCAGTTTGTCCATGTTGTTTGTTTTCTCTAGTGAGATGAGGAGTCTTATGGTCTCAGGAAATTGCCAGGCTCTTACCAGACTCGGAGGTTTTGTAGAGGCACCTTGGTTGGGCCATGCTGCCAGTGGGAGCCATCGTGTGCTACAGGCGTAGGAAATAAAAGCTATCTGTTTTGCTGCCTTGCAAGTGGTAATTCAATATTTTAGATTGTTTGGGCAGCGAAGGGTAGGGTAGTGCTGTTGAACTGCTTAAGCCTGATGGATGGAGAAGAAACACGTTTTCAGGACTGCAATCCATAACGCAGATGGAGCGGCATGACGCTGGGGAGGCTGGCAGCTCTGGATAAGGAACGGGAGTCAGAAGCTGAACCCTTACTGATTTAGGCACCTGCAGGTAAAATATCTTCAGAAATCGTGTTGGAGGAACAGCAGAAGCAGTGCCCGGGATGCTGGGAACTTGGCATCCAGGTAAACCTTGGCGACAACCAACTTGAGCTCCGTGGCAGAGGGTCTCGCCAAAGGAGACTGATACCAAACCAAACAATTATCTAAAAAATGGGAGTTTTAGTATAATTAAGGGTATTTTTGAGATACGGCACTCTTAAAGTTTTGATTTTAATGTCAGGAAAAGCTCATTTTGAACAGGTATTTGATTTTTCTAATAGCTATGAGGAGAAAAACCAAGACTAAACAAAAGTAACTTTTCCCAGTGACACTGGATTTGCTGTGATCCTGCTTGACAGCTCATCTGAGACTTATTTACTATGGACCAGGGGATGTTACAGCAGAAAGTGACAGAATTCCTCTTTGAATTGGTATAGTGACATAGTTCTTATTTAAGAAACTCTGATTACTGTCACAACATGGATGCTCTGTGTGCTTTAGCGCTCAGGACTTATCTTTCCTGCACAAGCGTAAGCAGCCTGAATGCCAAGCTACACCTCATTTGCAAGTTCTGTTTGCATGATAAATTTTATTTTTCTAATCTTCCCTATCAACAGCGCTGATTTTTTTTAATCTTTCAGATGACATAAAAATGCATTTTAATGAAGCAAATTATATAGCTTTGTCTCCTTTTGTGCACAAGCGGGGCGGCCATATTCAATTAGGCTGAAAAATGATCATTTGTTCTATTACAGGCTGTAACAGAGCGAGAGAGAAAACTGTGATCCATCACCAGTTGCTCAGCTTTATGTTACTTAAATCACTTGCCATTCTGTCAGCAGCTCCGAACCCTCTATGGGAGCCATTATTTAATTTAAGTTTGTGGAGGTGTCACTTGTTTGATAATAGGCTGCTTCTGTAGTAGACGCGGAGCGACTAAATATTAATCATTTTCTGCATCCATCCAAGATTCCTAATTAGTTAGAAGGGTAACAGCGCCAGTAAAGCTAATGATTATGCTGCCATAAAAAGAATGTGACAGCAAATAAGGACTCGATCCAGCGAGATGCTGAGTGCCTGCCAGTGCCGGGGAGCCTGCGGGAGCTGGGGACACCGAGCGGTGTGTGGGGTAAATGGGGGGCGTGGGGCGACCCGGGGGGGGATCCCATGGATTTGGGAGTGCAGATGCCACCTTGGAAGGATCCCGTTTCCCATTTCGTAGCAGCCAAGCAGCTCAGCTTTCAATCTTTTTTGAGAAGTTTGTTGTCAGCACAGAGGAAGCTCCCCAGGACAGCCTGTAAATAAGCTGAGCCGCTGCAGAGCTCCGCTGGAAGGGGCGTGCGGTTAGGTCGGCTCTTCCTTCCTCCTCGCCTGGGGTTGTGTAAAGGCTCTGCCCTGCTGCTCGGCGCTGCTGAGGGTGCAATCAAAAACAACCACTTGGTGCTCCATGTCCGATGCTGCTTTTGTGCTTTCGTGTGCTGTGGTTTTGAAGATACAAAGTGCACATCGCTCCTGGGTTTGTGGTTTCGCTTCAGCTTTTACTGCCCTCTGATATCTCGCTCGTTCCCCTATCCACGTGTGCACGAGCCACCACGTTTTCTCTCTTGTTTGTTTCTTCATGCCCTTCCTCTTCTCCCTTACCCCCCTATTCATAGCATCCTCTCAGATTTATATTTAGGCTATATGGGGAGATGGATCAGACAGGGGCTTATGCATTTAGAGGACCCAAATAAGCACCCCAGCATCTTGCTCTCCCCTGGATTGGAGTAATTTCAAGCACTCAGATCAACCATTCCACTTCTTACAAATTGGAGAAGTCGAAAGAAGGCACCTCTGGTTTATTAGGGTGCTTATTTTACAAAGGAGTTAACCTGTTACGGAGGACGCTGTCTGGGTCTGTAGGTCTGGGAGGCAATTTCAGAGTCTCAGCACTTCTTCCCCAAATCTGCACCTTTCACATTCCCTTTGCCACTGTTCTCCTTTGTTACACACGCATCATTTCTGGGCCTTCATTTCCGATTCTTTTTTTTCTCCCTCTTCTATTCATGGCTCACTTTTTCACATTTGGCACCCTCTCCCCCCCGCCCCTCGACTAGATGTTTTGATTCAGAGGCCCTTACACAAAAGAAAAGGGAACTTATGAATCATCTGCTTCTTTTTAAAGCTACTTTTATGCGTTGCTGCCAAGATCACCGTGTGAGCCAACGTCTTCCTCGGTAATTGGATGGCGGCGTTGCGGAAGTGCATCAGTCACTCGCTGTGATCTTACGTTCATGGGACAAAAAAGCAGTGGATAATTGAACAATGCAGGTTGTAGCGTGGGTCCCCGTGCCACGGGAGCTTGCAAGGAACCGAAACCTTGCGCAGTGGAAATTAGTTTTAAAGGGGGGAAAAAAAAAATCAGAGTTGATAATTGTCAGGCAGCTCAGCTGATGGTGCATCCACGCTGCCGTAAGCACTCCGCTTGCAGATTTTGGTGCTCGAGTTGCACAGTGAGCAGCCCCGCTCCAGCTCTGCCGAGGGGCTTGCTGGCATGCTGTCTGCTGTCTTTTGGTGGGGACAGCTCAGGGATTTCTCATCTCTAACTTTTTTTTTGACGGGCAGAATTTTGATATAATAAAAGCCCCGGTGATGGTCTGCAAACCCGGCTTCAAAAACGGGTGGCAACCTTGGGCAGTGCAGCACTGAAGATGGCTTTCTGGAGGAGATTTGGAGTGTTCTGAACGTGCTTGTGTTGGGTCTTGGGTGTTGAAGGCTTTCTGATACTGTGTCATCCTAGGTGGAAATGGAAGCTGGCTGCTAAACTTTCATTTCTCTAACTACAGCGATAGAAATTCTCGAACCATCAGAACCCCCCTTTTTGTTGTGAACACTTGAGCAGGATGGAGAACTCCTGCCCTACAGGACAGAGCTTGCTTTCTGCTTAATCTAGGTCTCTCACTGAGCCCGAGTCTCTTAGCTTGGAATTTAGTTCATCATTTCTATTATTTCTTAAATCCAGATGTGCTGTCTCAGGTATCTCTTCACTACTCTGCAGAGTGGCAGATGAATCCCGAGACATGTTGAGGAAGCTTGTAGGGGTGGTTATGCCTTTTTAGTAAGGGTCACAAACTGGGATTTTTATCTTGGTGTTTGAACTCAAACGTGGGCACTGTAACTGCAAACAGCCCCGCTGTTTAATTATTTACTTGGCGGAGTCACCTGCAGAAATATTTGCCTCTCTATGTGGATAATTTCCTTGGGGATTCTTGCCACCATTTTGTCTCATTATTCTCGGATCTGTTCGTTGCTCTAAAGCATGGGAGCTCTTGAAGTGGTTTTGTTCATTTCCTTCTGTCATTTGCAGCAAGTCACTGTTTGACGGCAGAAATACAGCCTCCAGAATAATTGACAATAATGGCTGAAATCCCAGAGGAACAATATTTCCGCAATAGGGAACTTCCACTAGAAATACAGCGTTCGGGTCTTGAAAGGATCGCACAGTACATTTCAAGTAGTCTGAGTGCAGCTTTTTGTCTGCAGTGTTACAAATCGAGTGAAAGGACAAAAAAATGGCACTGAAAGCGGAGAACTTCGGGCTTGCATAATGATGTCAAACTTGAGCAAATTGACATGTATTTTTGGAACTCTGTATGATCCACGTAACACAAAGCTAAGTCTTTTCTGGGGGAAAAAACGAAGGAAATGGAAATGTTCGGGTGTTTAAGTAGAAAGCTCAAGTTGGAGGCTTATCTTATGCTAAGCCTCAGGTTAGTTATTAGCTGGTGGTCTGACCGTGCTGAGCTGCAGCTCCGGGCTGGGATGGGCGCGTGTCTGTGCTCACCCAGTGCCTACAACAGGAGTTCTGCTATTGATAACTTCATGGAGATCTGCTCGGTGGGAGCAGCGAAGCATTCCCTACACTATTTTACGTTTTTACAGTGTATTTTCACCAATTCTGGATGAGCATTAGTCTAAGAAACCAAAAGCAGGTAGCCTTTTTCCCTTGGAAGTTTGCAGGTTAAGTGCTGAATTTCTGCTGCTTTCCTATCTTAAAGGGAGATCCTTTCAGATGTCATAAGGGAAAGGAAGCGTATCCTTGGAAAGAGATATTGTCCAACTTTTTTTTACTTGCTGTTTAGTTTTGATCTACCAGAAGGCTTTTTCCATATGCTAACTTTTTAACAGCAGTTTAAAATAATCAGAAGTGAATCTGCGTACAGAAAAAGATAATCTGAAGTAGAATCAAAAGCTTGCTGTTGTCTCTTGGCAGCAGCAAATTGTTTTGTTTTTCTGGGTCACAAATGTGCCAGACCTTTGCTTCTCTTTAACTCTGCAAATGCCTCTTAAAAAAAAAAAAAATATCACTTAGGTGAAAACTCACTGAAATCTTTCAGCTTTGTTTGCGGCGGTGAGAAACTGTTGATTGCAGGAGATGACAAAGTTCAGGTGCCAGGAATAGATAGCGAGCTTTGGTGGTGTTTTTTTTTCTTAAGCCCACAGAAAGGGCTGGGCTCAGAAGCCTGGCTCATGGACACGTGCAGAGAGAAGCAGTTTGGTGGAGGTGACGGAGGCTGCAGGAGGCTTTGTGGGTCCTGGAGAGCTGCACAGGTCTGGAGTCAGCGTGGTGCCGGGTAGGTGGGTGCCTGCCAGCAGAAGGCCTGCCACGGGCATTTAAATACAAATGTGGGCAAGCTGGCCTGCCCAGTTCCTTGCTGGTGGAAATGACTATGTGTAGTAGCATGGGGAAATGCCTGCAATGTCTCCGTACCGTGGGCCTGGGTGTTTGCAGCTGGTGGCAGCTCGGGCTTGCTGCGCTGGGGAAACTGCCCACAGCGGGACCCAGTGCTGCCAGGGTCCTGTGGCCTGCTTGGGGTATTGGGGACACCCCATCTTGTCCCCCATCCCGACTTTATTGGGGTTGAGCTGTGAAAGGAGCAGCCCTTGACCCAGCACTCATGTGTACCTGTGGCTTTCCTTGCTGTCGGACGTGTTGCAGGCACTGCCGTGGTGTTACGATGGATCCTAACGCTTGCAATAGTCCAGGAATCGCATTGCCAGCGAGGCAGGGCTGTTTATCAAATACCCTTTCTAGAGCTCGGGAAAAGTAAAGTCAGTTTTCTTTTTATTTTCCTCCTGCTGCTGCTTTAATATCCAGCCCTTTTTTGATCTGTGCACCAGCATCTGATGTGCCACTGCAGGCTGTCCTTAGATCAGGTTTCTTGGCGCGCTGTTGACTTTATCTCGTTTACCGGATCACATTTCTGCTGCCATACGCTGTGTGATCGCAGCCTCCCCGCAGCTCCTCAACAATTAACAACCGAGCAGGAAGCGTGTGTTCATTACAATAGCCTTTTGATTCTGATTTTGTGATCCCGTGGCGGAGCGGCGGCACCGCTCGGCTCTGACAACCGACTTCCCCCGGCTCGGGCTGCAGCGATCCCGGTCGGCTCTGGCCACGTTCTGGCACGGGGAGAGGTGTTGGTGGGGCCACCAGCTTCCAGCATCACGGGAGCATTGTCTGGGGACGTGTGGTGAAACACCCAGACCTGATAAACAGGGAGGCCGCGCTCGGAGCAAAACCGAATGCTCCTCATTTAGGGGTAATTGATTTTTATTTTCTGTCTGTTTTCTTTGCTCTCGCCCAGAAACAGGTACAACATTCACCAGCAAATAAAAAAGCCTTGCGAAGTGCTTTGGGTGAATCTGAAATCTGTCTCTCTACAAAAATAGCTCTGTTGCAATACAGATGGTGAAAGAAAGCAGGGGTTAGCGCATGAGGTTAGCAGCATCCTGACAGCTCGCAGCCCAGGGTGAAGGAATGGTTGAATTCTGCCCCGGCTCCGGAAAAGCCCGGGAGCTGTTGTGTCACCTTCGATAGCGCGATGCCTTTGATGCAGGTTTCTGCATTGATCCTTGGCATGAAGCAGAGAGAGGAAAGAAGAGATGGAGAAACTGGCAATTGGGCTGTAGCTCGCGCTGTGCTCTGATTTAGAAACTTGTACCCCCTTACAACATCATCCCCGATAAAATAAATGGAAATTAATTTGGGAAGCCTTGAGTTGAGCACCCGGGCTGTCCCTGCAGCTAGCTTGGGAGCCCTTTTCCCAGACCAGGTATGGCTCAGGGCCGGAGGCACGCGGCCGGCACCACGGCGAGAGCATTTTTGCATTCTCGTAAGGAGGGAGAGAGGAGAGAAGGGATGATGAATCCCCTCTGACCTCTGGAATGGCAGTATAAATACTTTATTGAAAATTCTAAATAAATGTGTTTGTAACCAGTAATCCTGCTCTGCATGCAGTCTCATTTAGCCAACTGTGTATGCAAATGTGCTATTAATGTGTTTGCATCCAGTATAAATATACAAATCTAATCTGTTTATATATGTAATTTACACACAGCTGTGCTCATGCTCACTTAATACCAGTATTTTCAGCGAGCGAGAGGTATCATGGGAGATCTATTGTTCAAAACAAAAGCTACCAGTGCAGCACCATGGCAGGGGGATCATTATCATTTCAGGATCTCTTGGCATTCCCTTGAGGGAGGCTGCTTAATGACTCGCCGGCTGTGTGCGCGGCTCTGGGTATCCGGAGCGGGCCCTGGTGGTGCTGTGCGCCTCCGCAGCGCCGCGAGGCTTCGGGGCTGAGCCCCTGGTGCTCAGCTCGGGATGGAGGGTGTAATGCTGCAGGAATACGGAGTGACCCCAATGGGACAGAGAGCGAAGTGCTCAGCACCTTTTAGGCCTTGCTGCTGATCTATTTCTTGTCTTTTCCTGTCCGTAAAGGCCAGGTGATCTTACAGGCATATGGCCTGGGGGTGTATGGGTTTATGGCACTTAGATGACCAGCAATGCACTCTGAAGAGCTGCTTTGAAAATCCAATGAGAATGTTGGTGCCCTTAAACATAGATGTGTATCTAATGAACACCATAAAAATGTTTTTTTTTTCTTGGTTTTTTTTTTTTTTTTTTTTTTTTTCATATTATCTTTGAGTTAAAGGCCTTGGTGAAAAAAAGAATTTGATTTTCAGATTATGAAGCTCAAAGGAGAATTTTGCCTGGGGAAAAAAATATTAATTGTAACAAATACACAAGAAAAATAAGCAGAGCGCTATCTATTAAGGGTGAATTTGTTTTTAGTTTGTGTTGTGAACTAAGGTCGCAATCTGCTTAATGAAGAAAATAATCACATATATTTTGGAGGTAAAGCGTGCTTTTAACAACAACAAGAAGTACCTATACACACCCACCCACCGACATATAAGATTTTCCTCTTCCAGTGCCTCTCCACAGAGCAATCACCTGCCTGTGCCTTCCCTCTTGGCCTGGCAGTCTGGAAGCACATTTGTGACCCAATTAACGAAGCATTTACCTGTTCAGAGTCACGGAAGGGGCACATTAAAAAAGCAAACAGCAAAACCCCCAAACAGGAACCACCACTTTTCCCAAAACGGGTCACTCCAAAGCGTGTAGGTGGTGATCAAGCAGCAGCAGCTGGCGTTGAGGGGGTGGCTGGCAGGTATTAGTGCTCGTGCTTCGCTGCCACTGTGAGCTACCGCTCCTAGGTAGGGCAAAAAGCATCGCTGCACCGCTGCTTGCCACTGCTCCACGACCTTCTGCAGGCCAGGCGGATCTGGGAAGCGCTTGTGGTCATGGAGCACAAACACTCCCACTGCAGCAGAGGGTTGCAGACCTCTTCAAGCAGTTGCCAGAGCCACCCTGTGAATGGTTTCTCCTACCTCTGGTCGTGTCAGGGAAGAGCAGTGAGGCCCCGTAACCACAGCCTCTGCCTCAGTGCAGAATTATTGGGAGAAGACTCGAACGTGCTGGTTGGTGACAGCCCTGCTTGCTGCAGGACACAAGGAAATGCTGTGGTAGATGTGGGACACAGCAGTCCCATCCCTAACCTGAAACATGCTGTAGGCTAAAGGCAGGTGGCCCTAAGCAAGCAGTAGAGGCACAGATATTTCTCCAGAGATCTACTTCAGCTTCCACTTATGTGCATGAGATGTGCTCGTGCCTCTCCGATGCGGTGTCTCCAACGCTAAGGCCAGGGCAGCAACACGCAGAGATGCTTAGGGAAGGCTCATGGAGCCTCTGCATTAAACAAGTTTGCCAGCTGGGTGATTTTTGCAAGCTTGCTGTTAACTGATGTAACGAGCAGCAGCACGAGGATCCAGTGCGAAGGGTAAAACTGCTGGCTACTTCAAAATTAAATTTAAAAAACATAAAGCAGAGTTACGGTAGTGACAGGAAACAATAAAACAAAGGAAGTTCAGATGAGGTTGAAGCATATCCTGTTCTCCCAGCAGCAGGCCATATTAAAGGAACACAGCAGAGGCCTGAATATAGATTTTTCTTGACAGTTCCTTTCCCAGTGGACTTATTTTAGAGGTTTTGGGTGAGCTTTGCTGGGTCATGATGCTCATTCCACACGCTACGGTTGTAACCTAAAATATCCTCTTACCTCGGACCAGTCCTCTTCGTGGCCCAAGGATGGGCATCCTTAGGCTGAGAAATTCCTCTGGAGTCTCCCTCTAGCCCTCTCCCCTGCTGCTAGAAATGGATTTTTCCCCCTCTTTTCTTCTGTAGCTTTCTGTCCTCTTCGTGTGGTGGGACTTGAGCCTCTTAGCACTGTGCCATGGAAGTGTTTGACTCGGTGACCAGACAATGTCTGTCCATCTCCATCTGCTTCTCCATTGTGCAGCCACCCAAGCTCGGTGCCAGGCTGCGTTCCCTGTAACATAAAACACCTTTTTTGGTTCTTGCTGGAATCACTTGCTGAGCAGTACTTGGTCCTGTCTGCTACTGAGCACACACAACTCCTTTGAGGTAACGATACAGCAAATATTAACATCGTTTTCTGCTATAGCCAGGTGTAATTTGGTGGGACAATAATTGTGAACAAGGGAAGTTCTGTTCTGTTGGCGTCTTCAGGTTAACCTGTCTCCTTGTCTTAAGGCAACTGTCGGGATACTTCTGTTCCTGGAGGACAGTATGTATCATTTAACCTTATCAGCAAATGCCTTTATTTGCACTGTACACACATAAGCGAAATATAATGTTAAAAACCAGCCAAGCTTTTAATAAAATGTACTCTGCGTGCTGAAATCCAGCCAATGTGCGTATACGATGTCTGCATGCTAAAAATTGTTTGGGGCGATCTATAAATGTGCTGAACATTTAAGAGTTTTGCAGATACAACCAAATCTCATTTTCGTTCCAGAATAACTGCCATAATTTTTCATCCTGTGAAATTTCAGAAATAAAGATGCTTTTACGCATTTAGTGTTTATTTGCTGTTAACTATTAAAGCCCTGTAAATCTTCTTAGCACGTTTGCTATAAAACTTAATAAGGTGCATTAAACGTGGAAGATGGTGACAACTTCAGCTGGCATCTGCCTAGCAAATCTCAGGCCTTTCAAAACGTCCACTGTACCTATTGCTTTCATGATCATAAAATCTGTATTGGAAAAAAAAATCATAGTGTTTTCCACTCTAACTTCCCTTTTTTATACGCTCATAATTTAAGGAAATGTTTGAGAGAAGAACTTGTTGTTCTTGGACACGGTCTAAAGAGGGGATTTTTTTTTTTTTTTAGAAAAATTGAGGAAAAATCCTTATTTGTTGGATTAAGAAGGAACAGAAAAGCCTCTGTATTTGTGTGTTTGCAAATGTATTGCATTACAACATGTTTTTCATTAATTAACCAGGTGGGAGTCGTGGGAAGGGAAAGAAATAACACATGGCTTCTCTTAAAGAAAATACATTTGATCTAAACCCGATTGAAGCATCACCTCAGAAGAGACATATTAGTAGGAGTTACAAATTTGCGGTTTTATCACTCGTCCTGCCTTTCTGAAGCCCATGAGGTTTCCGTTTGAAATTCTTAAATTGATTAAACTGGTTATTTTTTACTAGATGTTATTCTTGTGTGCTTTTAGAGCCAGCCGTATCTTCGATTTGTGCAGTAAACAAGATGAAAAGTGAACTGGGAGCCTCAGTTCCCAGTTAAAACCTGGGGTGCTGAATTTCAGCATGCAGCAGCAAATTTTTCCTGCCAAGCTGTAGTCTCTTGATAATAGAAACCCTGACGCATAACCTTAACTACAGCTTTGCAATGGCATTATCATCACATTGATAAACATGCCATCTGAGCTCTGTTAGTCAGAACATAATGGCTTTGTGTATCTTGTCATGATATTTGTTTCTCGGGATAAAATATGGGACCTGCAAGGAACACATATGCAAACATTAACATGCTTGTTCCTTGTTCTTCCTTGGTTATTTATAGCTCCCTGTATACACATTGGAGCAGGATACTGTAGAACCTAATAAATTTTACTGGGGAAGCTCAAATTATAAAATGGCATTAGGAGATCTTGTGTTCTGGCTGGTCAATAGCCATGGTAACCACTTCATAAAATATCTCTGACTGTCAATATTGACTGACCTAGCAAGCCATGGGATTTCCTAATGCTGCTTCACAACAATAATTACCCGTAGTATTTTTGTCAGCTGTGTTACAGTTTTGTCTTTGGTGACAGCACAAACAATAATGCTGACAGTCCTGTCACATGTCGAACTTTAAAACATTACTTAAGTGGTAAAATTGGAATGTTTATCTTAATTTTTCAAAATACAGAATTTGGATTTTCAAACCACTGTACTCTAGAGCCACTTCGTTTTCTTACCAGAGCTCCATTCTCATGCATCCATGGGTTTAAGGCTCTTTAATTCGTTGGCTGTTGTTTGCTGATACCTTCTGCGAGTGCCACATCTTCTGCACTGTTAAAATGCAGCCATAAAATTTGTTGCATGTCATTTGTGCAGAGGAGAGAGAATTCAAGCGGCATTAGGCAGACTGTTTTATGACAGACAGGAGAACAACAGGTCGCTTCTGATTTGGTGTGTGACTATTTGCTTCTCAATATTTAAATGTGTTTGGGAGAGGTCTCTGTTGTTCTGGACTTGGAGAAAAGCAGTAGCTGGTTTTGTTGCAGTATGAGCAAGAGCTGAACGTAATGCCTGAATTAATGGAAGAACAGGAAGGAAAACGTGGAAGAGAAAATGTTTTTTGTTTTTTGTTTTTTTTTTTTTTTAAAAAAAAAGCGCCTTAAGTTTCAGATTTTCTAAGTTTATTGAACTGCTTTTTATGTGTGGTTGTTGAGAAGAGTGGCTGTCTCGTGCCTTTGAGTAGACACAACTATTTTATAGCTTCTCGTGCTGCCTCAGTGGCCTGGTGCTCATTTTATACGACACTGATAAAGGTGGCAGCATAATTGGCCGGGGTTTCGGAGCGGCAGAAGGACGCCTTCAGTCACGTTTGGAAACCTGGGGCGGCGTTTCAGGCTCCCTCAGACAGGCTCTGCTAGGCTGACGTTGCCAGTAGGGATTTTTGACGTCTCCTGAGTCAAATGGAAAACAGTTTGTCATAGCTGGTTGGTTTGTTTGGTTGGTTTTGTTTGCTTTAGCTTTTAATAGTTGAACGAGAACACGAAGCAAATGTAAAAGAGTTTGATTTGAAACCTTCTGAAGAAGATAAATAGACTTCTCCCCTGAGAATTCAGGTACACCGTAGTAAATGTTAGGTAAAACAAGGAATAAATAGGAAGCCAGGCCTTTCCTCTTTATGGGATTGCACTCTCCTGTTCCTTGTGCTTTTCACCCATGGCTGGAGTCTCACCGCTCTGGTTTCTCCTCCTTCCCCCCGGCTTTTCATGTCGAGTTCTCCCATATGCTGTTAGCTGATGCCGCAGAAGTGCTGTACTGCTGATAGCACCCAGGAGGCAGTGGTGTCGACAGTCCGAGTTCATTTTGGCTTGCCTGCTCTTAAATCCTCCTCCATGTAGTTGGTTTTCATTCTTTGCCATAAGTTGTAGCCAGGAACAGCGCTGCTCTTTCGGGATGCCGGGGCTGGCAGGAGGAGGATGGTGCCACTGCCATCTTACCTAGCCCAGAAGCACAAGGCGGCAGAGGTGTGTACGTGGTGTCCCCCTCTCGGTGTAATGAAAATTCCTCGCCATTCACATGGTAAACAGCCAGAGGTATGCATGCGAATCAGCCCACAGGCTGTGGGCAGCTTGGTATCTGGTGATCTTTGGGTGTGCAGGGCTGGGACCGTGCCATTAATCCAAGGGGCCCGGTGCAGGATCCCAAGCACCCCAGGTGCTGAACTCGACTCCTGCGTGCTGGGTCCCCTGGTTTAGGAGGGACCTGGTTTTAGGTTTGAGCACCAACGTACAGGGTTGAGATCTCAGAGCGTGGACCAGGGGCTGTTTGTTTGTGTCCCTGTGCCCCCAGGTGGCTTTGTGGGAAGCCTGGTGGTCTTAATGGTTTGGAGGGTTGGGGTGAGGTGAGGAAATGTTTGTGATTCTGTTGAAGTCCCCTCAGGTGGGAGCAGGTCTGCCCAGTGATGTGGTGGGCACTTGTGGGGCATGCAGAGCGCTGCTGTGGCAGAAAACTGATTGCCCTTCCTCAAATTCCCTAGCCACCACACAGCGTGGAAGCCCCTAATCCCCTGCCCACCTCCCTCAGGTCGGTGTTTGCAGGAAGAATTAGTCCAGAAGGCACTAAGCCAGCCTGCTGGGTGCGTTTGTACTCGGGGAGCTGCCTCTGCTCCTCCGTGCCCCGCTCCCCTTCCCTCACAGGCAGCGCTCGCTTCGTGCCCTCCGGGCTCGGGCCTTCATCTCCCCGCCGTGGTGCCGTGAAGGGGGAGGAGAGCCGCGGGGGGCAGCCGGGGGCTCCGGGAGGGTTTTGTGGGGTTGTGTTTTGTGGGGTGTTGTGTGCGTGTGGGGCGATCCAGGCCGCCTTTTGCGGCGCGCCCGCGGCGCCCAGCCCCGCCGCCATCACACGCTGGGCGGCCGCCGCCTCCCGCCCGGCCCCCGGCTCGCCTCAGCTCCCGGCGGCCGCTCCGCGCCGCTCCGCCCGGCCCCCGCCGCCCTTCTCCCCGCTGCCAGCGGCCCCCGGAGCCGGGGTCGAGTCCCGGAGGGACCCCGGAGCTTCCCCGCGGAGCCCCCCCGGGCCCCTTGAGCGGCTGCGGAGCCGGCGGAGCGAAGCGGCGGAGCCGCCTTGGGGGAGCTTCCCCGGGAGCGGGCGTCAGGAAGGGCGAAGCCGGGGGGGAACGCGTTGAGCCCCCCGGCACCTCCTGCGGAGCCTCCTCCTCCTCTTCCTCCTCCTCTTCCTCCTCCTCCTCCCCTCCGCCGCCTTCCTCCCGCTCGGGCAGCAGCGCTGAGGGACGCGCGGCGGCGGATTGCGGCCGTCGCGGAGAAGGAGCGGCTGCGGTACTGACTTTCTTCTTCTAAAGCTTCAAACGCTGCAAGTTTGGCATAGGAAGGGATCTGGCTCGTTTTTTTTTTCTCTTTTTCGGGGGCTTTTCCGAGCCTTTTCTGCCTGCTCCGTCGCTGCGTACGTGTACGTTTCCTTCCATCGGCAGTCCTTGCGCTCTGAACTGTGTGGCAGTTGTGCTGATTACCGAGATCTTTTTGTTTTCCCCTCTGCTGACATGCTATTTTTGTTATCTTTTATCGCAGAAACGTTTTATTAAGGGGTTGAGGCAGTACGGCAAGAACTTCTTCAGGATCCGAAAGGAGTTGCTTCCGAATAAGGAGACCGTGAGTACATTCGGACTTTATGTAATTTGCTTTTTCTCCTGCTGCTTCTGCGTTTGATCTGGCAGAACTGCTTCCTTTTCGCCCCGAATTTGATCCCTTTCGGATTAATACGAGAGAAAACATACGGCCGGAAAAGGTGGCTGTAATTTTGAGTGCAGTTTTTAGGTCTTAGCATGAAGGCTGTTACATAAAATCGGCGTCGTTGCTGGACCAAGCCATTAAGGTTGGATGAAGTGCGTTTCTGGGGGACGAAATCTAATTTTAAATCCTGACATTACGAGGGGATAAAACATTTGTGCCACCAAGTTGGGCTCGGATGGCAGCGGGTAATTAAAGAAAGCCGAAAACAAAACACAATCTAATTGAAGGTGGAGGAAGGAGGAGGTATGTGCCGCTGCCGCGACCTGCACCAGCCGTGGTGGCGTTTTTAACTCTTCCCTTCCTGAAGTATGCGGACAGCAGAGGTGGAACTTGAGTTTCTGAATCGATCCGAACTTCATCAGGCTGCTGAACTGTCAAATGCTATTAAAAAGCCTGGCAAGTGCTTAGGAGGAGGGCGGGCAGGGAGGAGTGGTTGACTTCTTCAAAGGAAAGCAGGGTTGGGAAGCCTTGGGAATCTAGTTAGTTTTCCATTAGTCCTAATTGCCGAGCCTCTCTAGAAGCTTCGGTTTCCATTCTGCAGGTGTCATTTAACTGCTGGGAGGGTGGTTTTGGAAAGCAGTGTTCATGTTCCTTCTGAATTTAGAAGGGGAATAACTCCACGAAAAGTGAGGCAGGGTAACTGTTTTTTAGCATTTTCAGTGCGCTTGCATTAATGGTTCTGAAAATATTTATTTAAAGCATAACCAAGAAGAGGTTGTTTAGACTTTTTGTTTGTTTGTTTGGAACTTGGATGAAAGGAAGAGCACTGCTGGGAAAATATTTTACCACCTGTAAAACCGGCGTACTGGAAGATGTTTCCTTTCTCCCCTTCTGAGATGTTCTTGTGACGTGACCCGGTGATATCAGTCTTTCATCAGTAAATAGCTAATAAATGTGTGAGTCAAATAGGAAGGGGAGGGTGAAGTGATTCCTGGGGTGCCTCAGCCAGCGTCTCTGTTCACTGATTGCATTGAGAACGACAGGGAAACTTAATTACTGAGCAAGTGTAGGTAGACCTTGCTTTGGTATTTAGTTGGATTTTGAGGCACGAAGGCCTGGTGTTGGAAAGATGGCAGCTTAAGAGGAATGCTGAAATAATGTGCTCCTAGCAGCACGTAGCCAGCTTCAGCAGCCCTTTCCTTTCTGCTTTGGAGCAACTCCTAGCAATGGATTTAGGACAAGTTTGTGTTTACTTTAGAACACATTCTTCTGACGGAGAGGTTACCAAGAGGCAAAATTACTGTTTAAAAGTTTGAATTACAGTGAGTATGAAATACAGCTTGAAATAAAACACGTCTCTTTGTGCTAGAGAAAAAGAGTTTGCTGGAGAAAAGAAAAAACTAAAGACCTGAGAGCTGGGGGCATGTGCCTGACCCTGTTTCTGCTACTTGACTTCTGCTGTTTGCACTTGGATATCAGGCCCAAGGCTCTGTAGAAGGTTTGCAAGTGGTGTGAAATTTGATACAGGCTATTATTGTGTGAGTGTTAGATTTTTGTTTCATTAGTTCCAAATTTTTACTGTCGGGAAGACTAACTACCAAGTTTGAGCAACTGGAAGCCGTGTGTTCGTGGTTTTGAGCAGGCTGTTTTAGCCTCTAGTGGTAACTGATCTACAAGTAACCTTTGACCGACAACAGATTGTTTAATCTCTGTTTCCTATTTTTGCCCACAGGTCTCCCTTCTGCTCTCTTTTAATTCCCACTCTGTTTTCAGACAAAATTTGCAGCATTTTTGCTGTACTAAGACCCACAAGATAAAGGCTGTAGTAAATAGTATCTGACTATCCAGTTTTGCTTTTCCTCCTTAGAGTGGTATGAGGAATATTGCAAATTACAAGGTTCTGGAATTAATTTGTATATTTTTAGGTCACTAGAATAATTTCAGAGACTTTGCCTGTCATTCTTCTGTTGCGATGTGAAGTAACCCCCTAGCAATTCCAGAAATGCTAGAAAACAGGCCTTATTTTCCTGTTTAGCCACCGTATTAACATGAGGTAGAACTCTAAAAGCCTTTATAGGTACACAAGGGAACTACAGCAACTCCCAAGTCCTGCAAAAGCTGCTTGAAAATGAGACAGGGACATTCTCGAAGTGACTTGCCCTAAATGGAAACCAGGTTATAGGTCAGTACAGCCTACACACTTCTTATTTATTAGGAGTTTACCTAACCAGTCGCTGAAGTCTGTGGCGAGGGGAGGCAGGGTTGTTTTTTCTTCTCTGGAAAACCCACTTCAAGTTAAATCTCCTTATTTTCGTGCTTTTTGTATAATGCATGCCTTTTCTAGACGCTTAGGCTGCTTTCTCCAGAAAGAACTCCTAATGCCTCCTTAAGCCCCGCAGTTGGAACATTGCAGTGGTGGGAGATAAGTAACACAATAGAAATACCAAATTATCGTGAAGACTAGGCCTATTTATATTAAATCAAGCTGATGCTACTGGAAAGGAAGTCAGAAACTAGAGGTTAATATGGCACTCTTTCTTTTATAATATTGGGAGATGTATAGTGGCCATGGAGAGGTGAGAATTGAGCCATACTGTAGGAAGTTTTCACAAGCATGTTAAGAAATGCCTTATTTGAGCTCTGCCTTTTGCTTTTTTCCCTCTCCGCAGTTCATGAGAGCTGTTAAGAAACCCCTGTGCTCCTCAGTGTGTGTTTTAACTAATAGAACACGTTTTTTTCAGCATTTTTAACGTAGTTACTTCTAAATGAATAACCAGCCAGAAAAGATCTTCATGAAAGAAAATACTGACTGCATATCAAAGCAGTATTTTTGTTTAGGTCTTCACTCATCCAGTTTATTTCAAAGCAATTATGTCTAAGAGAGGTTCCCAGTGGGCACGAGCGTAAATAGCTGTAGCATTCTTTCTCTTCAGGCTTTTATGAGCAAGAGACACGGAAACTAAACCAGCTCTTATCTGAGCATGCCCCCTGCTGAAACGGGAGTGCTGAGGTTGATTAAGGAAAGCCACTGGCTTTAAGGCTGGATCAGCGTTAACCGTGTGATGCTCTGGAGAAAAATTGCCTCCATGTAGATGGGCTTAAATACAGCTTCTGAAACTTCCTTGGGTTTCCACTCAACTCTGCCCTAAATGTATCTGTCCCTCCATTCCCATGTGTCCTTCCTTTCCCTTTCCTCTTGAGTAGCTCTCTCTTGTCACCCTGCTTGGGAAGTCCCCTCGTGTCCTTTGGGTCATGCTTACATTTTGGATGTTTCCCCATGGTAAGCCATGAACTTTCAGAGAAGTCTGTGACACGACCAGTTTTCGTGAGTAGCTTCCATTTAAATTCCCGTGTTGTGAGATGCAAGATAAACAGCTGGCAGCAAGGTTTCGTAATTATCTGATTTGGCTTTGTCTGTGCTTTTTTCTTCCTGTTTTGGGTTAATTCGCTAAAACTTGGTGATATACAGGATTCTCAAAGCGTTAACGATCCGCACTCCAAATTCTTCAGGTGATTGCACTGAGCTGCTTGAATTGGAGAGCTTCAGAAGTACCAGCATTGATGGGCCCATGATAAATGGACTTAAAAGCCTACAAGATCGGGGCATGACTTTCTGGGTTCTTCTAAATAGCTTAGCTCTGTGTCAGTGCTGTGCGAAACACAGGGCCAGGAGGGGGACACCACATCACGGTGTCAGAGCCAGGTCCTCTCCCACTGGAGCTCCTGCAGCCCCCTTTGTGTTAAATATTTTGTCTGACCAGCAGAACTCCAACATCTAGGCCACTAGAAGTGGAGGGGATGTAAGTGAATGTCCCACTGGTAGCTGTGCTTAGGTTTAAGCCTAATACCGTGTGTTAGTCACTGGCCACCACATTTGCTGCAGATGAATTCAGGCTTTGGAAACATCTTCCATGGGAATAGGCCCAAGTGCTTATTAAGTGCTTCTGCCTATTTTTAAAAGTGGGGCTGACACCTCCCCGAAATGCTTTGAGGTTCTCGAATGACTCCTCCTGCATTCATCAGAAGGGTTTATGGTGCAGGGATTGTGACCGTGGTCTGATTGTCTGCTCGTCTCTTCCCCTGGTGAGCCTTGAGGAGCCACTTGCTGAGAGAGAAGTCTGAAAAGAGAACAGTGAACCTTTGTGGAGACTTGCAGGCTTTGGTCTAATTTTGTTTTGAATTTCTCTGTTCAGCACATAGGCATCTCTGCTGTGTATGATTTTTGGTTTGGCTGCTTGGCAAGAGACAGCAGAGTGCGATCTGAAGGTCTTACTTCTGGGTGGATGCTTCTGGATTTAGCCTTAAAACACAGTGTAAATAAAAGTAATGAATATCAACTGCCTCCCTTAGATCAAAATACCTGCAGGGTGCTTTCTCATGTGCCTGCAGACTAAACGTGCACCGATTTCTTCTTTAGGAAAAATATTCTCTGTTATGGTAGTAAAAATCCTCCTGCCCAAACGAATGCTGTTTGGGATTTGTCCCTGAGACTAAATAAGCTGTCCTCTGTTAATGTTAGGAGGCAACACGAGTGCAATGGGAGCTTTCAGCATAAACTTCTGTTTAATTTTAGATTGGAGTTTAGCTAAACAATTTTATTCTTGCCTCATTAATGCTTAATCTCGTGTTACATAATACACAATATTGGCTTCCTGAGTAGCTCTTAAATATAGCACAAATGTGCGGTGGCTGAAAGGTCGCAGCGGCTGCCATATGTGGAGCCTGGCAAGGTGTTTGTCCTCCGACCATCACGGCTCCGTGCTGTGCTGGTCAGGGCAGTGCAAAATGCCACGGGGCACACGGGTGGCAACCGTTCTCCTGCAGCATAATTGCTCAAATCGCGGCTTCCCATTGATAAAGAGGGGGATAATTAGGTGAATATCTTTAGGCCCCTTAGAAAAAAGTGATTAGTTAGCCCCACATTGAGTTTTTAATATTTACACCTAGTGGTGTAACTTACTTTTAGCAGTAGCTGCATTGGGTTGTGGCTGCGGGCTGGGCGTTATCGCTGCTGTCCTTTCCCAAAAGAAATAGGTTTTGTTTGATAGTGCATTCCCCTAACGAGAGCATGTTAATACACTGCATGGTCCAGCCCTATTATTTCCTGACTTGTCTTTGCTGCAGGAGCGTTCAGAAAGGGACGAGCTGCGCAAGCCTTTTCTGTTTGAAAGCTGAACCTTTTTCCTTAATAACTTGCTGTAGCCTCGATGCAGGCAGAGCTGAAATTTTCCATTAGGGTTTGAAGTGACTGCCAACATAAACAGCCACTGCTTCTTTTCATTTCAGCTCAGCTCGCTGCTGCTAGCGCTTCCATCGCGCGGCTGTTACACTCGGCGGGTTTTGTTCTTGGTAAAACAGGGACTGGGCTTCACGTTTTAAAAACGATAGCCTAGGACTTTTTTTTTTTTTTTTTTTTTTTTAATACAGTCACAGCAGATATCCTACTGGGCCCCAGCCAGCTCTGAAAGCAGGCCGGGGCATCGGTTGGTTGCTTTTCCTGTCTAAGTGAAACCATCGGGTCGTTTGCATAACAAACTTCTGTAGGGAACATGTTGCCATTTTTATTTTTTTGCCCCTTTTTTTTAATTAATGACTAGCTGAGCTGAATGGGGGGGGACGACACACACTCTAAATGGGAATGCTTGGCTTTCAGATAAAGCAGGGTACCAAGGAGGCATACAGTAATCCACTTCATGCTTCTCCCCAGGAGCAGAATAAGCAAGCCAGAGAATTTTAGGAAATGCTGAAAAAGCTGATTTTCTGAGAAGCTGAGCTCAGATGGAGGTATTCCTAGATTGAAGTGGCGCCGAGCTAAAAGCTGTTCACAATGACCAGATCATCTGAGGGGTGCTGGGGATGTGTGCTCAGTGCGATTCGGCTCGTTTCTGAGAGTCTAACTGTTAAACCTATTGCAAATGTCATCATTTTATTGGATAATAGAACTGGAGGTTTCAAAAGGTCCTAAAGAGATGTGAGAGTTGTGCTTTACCTCTGGTGTACGCCGTGTTGACTTCATCTCCAGAGCTGAGCTCGGTCTCGGAGGTGAGTAGAGCTGCCAGCTGCCTGCTTTGGGTAGGCAATGGTTCCTACCCTGTGGTTTACACATCGCTGTCCCTTTTCTTTTTTCTTCACGAGTTTCTTCTTTAAACATAGCATATTCTGGAGTATCTTGCTTCTCTCTAAACCCTTGCACTCTGAGCTGCCTTCTTACATCGACTGCTACCTGCACACCCAGGGCCACCGATCCCTGGCTGGGGTTCTATTTTCCAAAGCCCCCAAACCTTTTAGCCATACCTCTGTCTCTCTCAATTTTACAGCAAGGAAAGCCAGAGATAGAAAATACCTGCTGTGCTTTGTTTTTATTTGGTTTAAATCTCTTAAGCTCGCTTTCTTCATTTTCGATTGCGTTTTACTTTTGTGCTGTGAAGGTAATTTACAGCGTCATCAGCTCAGAAGCTGGGCTGCTTATTTGTGTTTCTCACTAAGAAACCTTTGTAGGTGAAGAGCATAAAAATAGAAGGTGCATTCACTGTGCCAACTGGACTCTAGAATTGCATTTAGTATGGATAATAAATCAACTCTGTTTGCACTCTGTTTTTTTTTTTTTTTTATATTTTACTTTACAAGATTGAAACCCATTGTTTATTTTTCTCTGAAGGTTTAGAGGTAGGTGGAGGTAAAATATTGTTGCAAGCAAAAGAAGGCCATTAGGCAATTGCATTGTGCTCTGTCAGAGAGCCAAAAGGACAATTTCTGCTTTGTAGGGAAAAGTATGTATTTGAAGATCTAGACCAAGATTATTTGGGAAATTGATACAATATTGTCCCAGTCTTTCTCTCCACAAGTGAGAGGGAACAATGCTTCCATGACTCTTCGTAATCCTGTTGCACCATGTTTTCCTTACCTTCTGTTTATAATTCACCAAAGTAAGGCGTTTTATTGTTTTGTTTATTTTTTTGTGAATTCTTTTTTTTTTTTTTATCTGTGCTGAAGGGAACGTTTCTGTTCATCAACAACTGTGCACTTTTTATTCTGCAGTTTTCTTTCCCTGCGAGGAAAGGTGTTGGCTCTTCTTCTTTTTCAGCAGCTGTCAGATTGCATCAAATCCGCAGACATCAATCCTAAGGTCCTGTGAATCTCAGATACATAAAATAGGTATCTGTTTGAGAAATTGTGCTGTTTATTTTCAGGACGGAGTCTTTTATCCTGGCAACATTCTTTTCCACGGATGCTGTGCACCAAACAAACTCGTGTTTGTTTCCCATCCAGTCAGTGACTGAAGATATGAAAACTTGGAGCTGGCTTTCAGAAGGGCAAAAATAGACAAGTCATTTGAAACAACAGGGATATTCGTGGAACATCCTGTCCTAGAACAGTGTTAGTGTTACAAAATTTGGGTAACTACAGGAAGAGATTTGTATAATCCTGCCCAGTGTCTGATTTTTGAAATGGCTTAGTGTAGAGAAAGATTCTAGAAGTATCCTCTTGGGGTGCTAGCTTTATATACCCACGGGTGACACCTGAGGATCTCAGGACCTTTAGTCTTGCACCTAAAAGGCAGCGCTGTTAGGTTTCTGCAGGTGAGGAGCTGAGGCAGAAGCAAGCCCAGTGACCTGCTCAGGGAAACAGAAAACATCTGTGGCAAAGCAGGAAGATACGCCCTGATGTCCTTAATACTATTTATACGATATATATTTATTCTGTATTATTGGTATAAAAGTGGCATTGAACAAATCGTGTCCTATAAGTGCTTGATTTAGTCACTGGAAGATGTACATGGCTCAGTGGCTTTGTTTTATGGCAAGTTACACAGGTTTTTAAGCTTTAATGTGGCATTCTAAGGTGATAGTGTTCATTTTTGGGTGGAAAAAAAGCCGTGGAGGGGACAACACAACGTAGGCCTCAAGTTGGAAGAGCAAAGTATTGGTGCTGCAGATGATACCTGCCTGGGACAACACCCGCCTAGCTCAGGGTGTTTGGAAGAGCTACCCAGGTGTTGTCTCGAGTGTGTGTTCACCATCCAAGGGACAGATTACCATTTCAAAAGGTATCGCAGCAATTTTCTTTGAATGTTCAAGCTCAAGAAGTAAATGTGAGTAGTTTAACTTGCTGTGAGGTTCGTGCTTACAGGGCAGTCGGGGCGATGTGGAGCTCCTGGTGGTGCAGAGCAGGACCAGAGCAGTTGAGGACCAGGATACGTGGCTCAGCAGCACACACACACCTTTGGGGGCAAACAGTTGTGCACCAGAAGAAGCCATCAGGTGTTGGCAGATAGCAAACTCTACTTTTAATGCGTTTTGCCTGTCCTGCTGGGCATGAAATTCAGTTTCCCCTTACACAGCAGATCATCGGCCTTAATCGTTGCTTCCTGCCCCAGATGGCACCGTAAGAACTGTGTGTATCTGGTGTTCTCTTGGCGTAAAATCAGCCCCCAAATACATTATTCAGTCGTAAATATCCTGTAATATGCTGCTATAACTGTACCGAGAGCAAGACAACAATAACTCGGGCAGACAGATGCACTCGTTTTGTCAGTTTTGTTTCAAGCCAGCTGTAAAAAAGAATCAGTGCTTGATTGCTGGGGTTTGTTTTTCCTTTTTTTTTTCCTTGCCAAGGAAAACTCCCTGGAATTACACAGATTGTGGAATAAACAGAACGGGGAGTTAAGAATAGTTTAGAATTAAGAATTGTTTCAAGGGGCTGTGGCGTAGGGGAAACCAAGGCGGTCTGGGGCGATAACAGGTCCCTGTACTTCAAGGAACATCAGGAGCTGAAATCCCATCTGTTGCCATTTCCCCTTCGTATTTCTGAAAGAAAGAAAGTGCTTATCAGGCCCCCAAACCTTTCTTAGGGGTGATGGTGTTATCCTTTTGGGTAAACCTGCTGGTTTTATCCCAGCAGTGTGTCCCTGAGGGACGTGGTGTGTGCTGCCAGGTGATCAGCTCAATCTGCAAGGTGGGAGGAAGGCTGCAAATCCAACCCCAGCCACAGTGTGCCATCAAACCTCCAGTAGCCAAAGCAGCTTCCACAGAAAGCCTTTTCCTTTTTACATCCCGTATGTTAAGAAACCTTACAGCGTCGGGGGGAGTTCCTTCTGGGTTGTATCTGTCGAGATGAAAGTTTTCAATTCCTCTTTTCTTCGCAAACACGAAGTTAGAAACTTGCAGGAGATGTGAGTGGGCGAGGGGGTTCCCATGTAATCACGGGGTTTAAGAACTTGGGGTCTTCAGCAATGGCCCGAGTGCCCTGAGATGAAGGACAAAATGGGACATGCTGACGGTACTGACGCTTGGGAAGTCCTTACTGGTTCTGGTCACCCGATAAATCGAAATTTGGCAGGGAATGCAGTTTCTTTTTAGCTCCTGAATTCCTGCGCAGCAGTAAGAGAAATCTGCTGTTCAGGAGGTGCTGAGAAGTACTCGGGCTGCCGTGACGAGCCACGTTGTTCCCGCTGGATGGAACAGTTTGTCTCAGCCCTCTCCTCCCTCCCCCAGACATCCTCTCTGTGCTCCCTTTTCCCTTCCTCCGAATTTGCCTGACACACGCTGAATTATTTCGTCCGATGCCTCTAGATCCTAACCTTTAAAGAAAGGGAGAGCGCACTCCAGGTTAGAAACCAGCTCATTCCTCATGCAATTTGAGAAGTCCTCCCTGTTGTTTAATTCTTGAGCCTGCTTTGTGCCTGGTGCCTCTTGTTGTGTAAGCACTAGCACATCCCACAGGAACTCCTGATTTATTTTGCTAACTCTGCCCTTCTCTCTGTGGTTCAGAAACCTCTAATGATCTGTGAAGCTCCAAGATTTCTGAGTCGAACAGTAGTAGTTTTAAGAACCTCCTCTACTACATAAAAGTCTTAACACTTTCCACATGCTGCGTTTTTGACCTTCTGAAAAGCTGACCTCACACAAACCGAGCCTGTAGAGGAGCTGGGCGCCCCGGGCTGGGGCTTGTTAGTGCTATTGTGAAATTCGGGGGGGAATGAAAACTCTGGGCTCTTGGCCAGCAAGGAAGATGTGATACAGTCAACGTGTTTGTGTTGCCCTTTGTTACTGTTCGAGTTTGATTAGCTTTGTTTCCGGTAAGCTTAATTACAGTTCTTTTTTTCTTTTCTTTTTCTTTATGGCTCAGAAAGCGATCCTTGCCAAAGCCTGAATCTTTCATTACCTGAATTGCCCGTAGGAGGGAACTGCAGAAATACATCATGCCAACCCCCAAAAATACAAACCGCCAAACACAAAACAGAAAACCCATTAAACTGTAAAACCAACCCTTTTCTTTTTCTTGTTCCTGCAGCCCTACCACTGCTGCTTTTTGTATGTTCCTTTTTCTTCCCTGAAGTCTCTTTTAGGCCTTTAGGGTTGATAACGAATTCAGAAAACGTGCGGGGCTAACGGCATTGCTTGGCTTTCCTAAGCTAGGACAAGCTCAGCTATCATGATCTTATGCAGCAAGGTGATGCTTGGAGTCCCATAGCTGGGAACAACCTGGTGAGGACTGTGGGGCACTCGAGGAGAAAATACAGTGCAGGTATTCCGTACGCCAACTACAATTAACTCTGGCGTTCTGGAATCACTCCCAGCCCTGCCAGTGCTTTAGCACAAGATGAACTGGTGCTTATCTTAGTGCATTGCTTGCTTTGAGGTTGTCTTTGTACCTTAACGTTGGCCTGTCTTGTTACAGGGTTTGCCTACTAATAGTTTTGATACTCGGGGGTGATACTTTCTTCTCAATTCAGCAGCCCAAGATAAGGAAAGGGAGATTTTGCCATTATAAATGCTCACTTATTATTTTTGAAAGCCCAAAGCGCACAGCGTGTGTTGCCTGCGGAGGAGAGGGTGCGTCCTGTAAGCATCATTACCCCATCAGATTGTGCTCGTGGTACAGCTTTCTTGCCTGTGCAGTGTTCTTCACATTCAATCACTGTATTTCACTAGAGCTTGACTTCTCTGCAATCTGGATGTCAGCGAGGACTAGGTTTTCTGCTTAGGATTCCTGTCGCCATCCTAGAGCAGCACAGTTGCTGTGTATGATGTCTTAGGTACTGGTAGAATGTAATTTGCAGGAGTGAGTGGGTTTTGGTTTTGACCCTGGTTTTGTTTTGCAGAATTTTAATAATTTGCAGGTTCAGTTGTGGTTAAAAATAAGCCATAAACCTAAACCGTGCACGCTCTGGATGCTCAAAGAGCATGTGGAAAAGCACATTCATCCCAGTCCCTACTGTTGCATCAGATCCAGCAGGTAGAATAACTCTGTGGGTTGCATACCTGGACTTTCACCTTGTTATGATGAAGTGACATGGACAAAGGCCTTCCACCTCCAATGCTGCGTTAAAGTCGTATTGATTTAACAATTCCAGCTCATGTTCTTATTCTGTGCTATTTGATGTGATGGATTTTTGTTGCCTGGCTTTAGAACAGTCTTTTGTTGTGAGCGTAAGAGCTTCTGAAAAGAATTTGTCTGCTCACCATGGGCAGACAGGTCTCCTCTCTGTCCTCCCATTATTTATATTCTTGTAAGGTGAGTAATGTTTTTGTTTCTGGGAAATCTGTATGTTTCTTACCCTTGTAAGCCTTTCAGAAATGCTACAAACGCTTTCCAGCTAAAGGATGAAAAGGGAAAAGCTAAAGTCTTGGTTAGGTTTGAACAACCAGCGAGTTTTAACCTGTAGTTGTCCAAGATCTATTTGGGAAAAATTAGTTTACTTCTGGCAAGTTTTATTTAAAAGTTGTGTATCTACTGTAGGGAGATGGAGACTATTATAAGCTGCTGGTCATGGTCGTTAGGAACAACCCCACTTGCCCCACGGTGACTTCTGGATGTTTTTCTTTGGAGTATATTGATAGCGCTGCCGAAGACAAATGAACAGGGTTGTTAAGCGTTTAAGTGAAAATTGCCCTACCATTTTCCCTCCTCCTCCATTTACTCTTTCCTAGTGCTTATCCTGTGTTTACACAATCTTGAGTCATCGCCTTTCAAAAAAAAAAACACCCCATGCTGACATTTAGAAATTGTGCTTGTACAAGTTTTCATTGCTCCAGCAATTAAATAGTGTGCAACAAATGTACGTAAACTCCCACTGAATGCTTTTTATATATTTATGTATTTCCACCTTTGCCAAGCCAGCGTTAACTTTTTGTTCTTTTGAGTTACTGAAGCACGGCTTTAACCTTTTCAAGTCAACTTACACAGAAGAGTGAGGGAAATATTAAAACTTTGGGCTTCATGTTGTCTTTGATTTCTCTAGTTGTCACCTCGCAGCTGAAGATCCTGCAGGCTGTAGATAAACAGCCTTCCTGGCGCACTGCTCAGTCCTGCTTCGTCGTTCCATAAAGGTCACGTTAAAATAGGAAAAAACCAGGCTAGCTGGGACTTCTTATCTTAGGAGTAAGAAGTTCTTTGGACTGCTGATTTTTGGATATTCTCGCTTCGTTCTCTCTCCAGGAATACCTCATCTTTTCTCCCTCGCTGAGAGGAGCCCATTGTGTAACCTCCCTCCCATCACCCTCCAGCCTTTGCAACTTCCCGGTAGCTGTAGCACTCCGTTGGCAAAAGCAAGGCTAATGAGAAGAGGTAGTTCCTTTAATTGGATGAACACCCGTCAGGGTCTTTACAGATGGAGCAGTGCAGGGGAAAAACAGCGAGCAGGGAGCTGGTGGCTGGCTAGCTGGCTGTTGGTGGGTGTGCTCTGCTCTGTCCAGGTCAGCAAGTGGAAGGCTGGGGCTGAGTTCAGCTGGCCTGCGAGGTACCGACCATCCCGAGAGCCCCCATCTGCTTTTATTCCTCCTCTCCCTCGCTCCCCAAGGTCGCTTTCATCTGCAGCACATCGTGGGGCTTCGCGTTTTGTTTCATTAGAAGAGTTCTCGTTGAAGGGCAGCGGGAAAGTTAAGTTAGATGCTGCCAAAGCTTTCTTGCCTCTGCCTTATTTTGCCTCGACTCTGCCATAATTAAAGCTGACGTTGCCTGCTCGGAGGCTGCAGGGTTCCTGGCAGCTCTGCTGCCCCGCTCCACATGGGATCCGTTAGCCACGGGGCGCGCGCCCTCTGCGACGCAGACACCGAGAAAATCACTTGCAGGTACCCACATCTTTTCCAAACAGATCCAATGCACACCCGTCCCTTAATTAAATTCTTAAAAACTCCTCTGTAGGAAGCTTGTCCTTCCCTGCCCAGGCCCTTAGAAGGGCTCGGGGAGAGCAGCTTGTTGCAGGGTCCTTGCTGGCTGTGCACCTGCCCTGGGTCCCCGCGGGTGGCGCATGTTTCTCTGAGCCTAGCGAGCGAGCAAACCCTGCTGAAAAGCAGCTGGGGAACCACAGGAAAGGCTTTGTTCGTGGAGCTGACAATTGGAATGGTTTCAATTAGGAGACTGCTCTGCAGTAGCATGCGTGTGATGAGTTAGGGAAACGTGAGTCATGGAAAACCTGTCCTGCTGCTCTGCTGGGGAGGGAGGGTGTCTGCTGGGCTTCTGCTTCCTTCATGCAAATGAAGGCCTTTAGTGCTTTTGGGGGAAAAAAAAAAAAACCCACGTGAATACACACAGGCAGTATAAGAAGCCATTGTTTGAATTTGGTGTTACGCGATAAAGCCCTCAGATACGTTTTGGAAATCTGAATTGGAAAGTTTGCTGTGGGAATTTGTGCCTAGCCGAGCTCTCTGTATGGGTGTTCTGCACTCAAGGTAATCTGCTCGGAGTGACTGGAAGGACATAATCTGTAGTAATTGTAGGTTTGTTAGGTTTTGCTGCTGTTTTTTTTCTTTTTAATTTCCAGAGCACTGAGTGTAGAACAGGTGGGACCGTAACATCGATCATAACGAGTAACTTGGGATGGATTTTTTAATGCTTCAACCTTTTCCCACATTTAATCTATTCAATAATTCAAATCTTCTCAGAAGTCTCTGTGCCTCTACAGAAAATAACTTTTTTTTTTGAAGCTAGCACCTCCATCCAGAGCCGGAAAGGCAACTGGTATTTTTCTGCATTGCTAGATACAATTCTTTGTTGTGTTGACTGTTTTCTCTCATGGTAAATAAAAATAAGCAGACATCCATAAACACAGTACCTGGAGGATGTCCTAGTTCAGGCAGCAGCCTGGCTGTTGTCCCTCCTGCAGCTGTGCTCTTGTTTGCTAAGTTCTCACAGGTAAGAGTCACACAAAATGACCACATAAGTGGACGTATTACACATCAGCATAGTCCAGAGATACTGTAACAAAGCTTCCTCCCTCTTGGCTACTCAGGAATCCAAGGCTAACTATGCTACTGAAAGCCTCCTGGCTCTTTCTGTTGCTGTGTCCAGTTACACTAACTTAAGAAGAAGACAAGAAGGTCACTTGGTTTTCAAGATCTCTCACTTTTTCCTCCCTAGACCACCAGCACTGGCTGCCACGAAGGACAGTTAGAGCTGGTGGGGCTCAAGTATCTGATAATCGAGTTGCTTGCCCTTCGAAAACTGAATTAACGTTAACAGGCCCATCTCCTAGGATACAACACAGCCATCCAGTTACTGGCTTGGGGCTGGGGTTTCATGTTACTCCTGATTTTTGGCACTGCTCATACCAGTGCATGTCCATTCTCCCCTGGAAAGCAGTGATACGCATGGGTACGTTATCGGTGCGTTCTCCGGTTCCCTCGCCCTGGGAGGCTACGTAGGATTGATTGGAAGGAAGAAGAGCAGTGTGAGAAAGCTGCTCTGGTGATTATAAACAGCAACAAACAAACCCAAACTCCCACGAAACAAAATTCTAACAAGAGCCAAAACAGCACAAAAAGCTCCAAATCCATCTCCTGAGCCTCGGGGAGCTACAAGCGGGCGTTGGGGCGGAGGTTCCGAGCACAAAGGGTCTCGCAGCCTTGCCACAGCACTGCTGCTCCTGAATGTTCATTTTCAAAGGTACGGCTAACAACAGCCTCTTGGAGATCATGCCCTAAATACCCTAATGCACTACGGGCAGCCCTGTTCCTATTATCCTGCGGGGCGCTGCTTTTAATGCTAAAAGTATGGAGGCAATTATCCCGGGGTTATGTGGCAGTTGTGTTTGCTCTGCTTTGTGCCACGAGAGCCCTGTGCCGTGATTCTCCTTCTCTTTATCTCTCTTCATAGGCAAACCTGCCTTGGTTCAGATCCTTATTTGTGGTGTTGCTATTGAAGATAACAATTTGCTTAAGGGTATTGCCTGGTGAAGCGAGCAGTCCTTGAAAAGCTTGGCATGCTATTAAAACATAAAAAAGCTGTTGTGGTAATAGAGAGGGCAAAAGATGGATTACTGATGTGCACAGGCAGATGTGTTGGGCTGCGGCAAAGTCTTGAAAACTTCCTTTGAGTGCAGAGCACCAGGTTAGTGTGCTTAGCCAGTAGTGCCAAACAGAAATGTGTTTTTCTGAGAAGTTTCTCTGTATTGAACAATAAGTGAGGTCTTCCAAGCTCTCTTCACCCTGCACAGAAAAATTATTTAGGAAGGGGTTTTTGTTTGTTTCTTTTTCATTTTTCACAGGTTGATGGTGCCTTTCTGAAGCACATGAAATGGAAAACAGAAATGGTGTGTTTATCAGACCCTGCGCTGTGCATACTTTCGGGCCATGCCACTTGGAAATTGGTGTGTGGGTCCTTGTGAAATAGAAATGCTGGAGGAGGCCAGTTGAAGTGCTGCATTATATTCATACCAGCAGCATTATTCTGTGTCACTTGCATCAGTCAGAAGGCTGCTTTGCGAGTGGCTGAAACTTTAATAGCAAACATCCCTTCAGGGTTTGTAATTTCCCAGACAAGATGGCTGAGCTGATAGAAACATTTCCACCGCAGCCTTGCAGCAGATGTTTGCCCCGGTGCTGGCTGAACAAATGCTGAGCATAATTCGTTCCTGCCTCCTCGTCCTCCTTCGGAGGACCTTTTGGCTGGCACGGCGTGCAGATACGTGGTGCAGGGTGGAAACGAAAGCTCCTGAAAGGGAGGGTCGGGGGTTCCCACCGTGGCCTGCTGTGGGCGTGCAATTTCACAAGGAGCTCTGGGCAGGCAATTAACAGGATTAATTGGTTATTTGTATCTTTGAACGTGGATATTTGTTTGCTTGCCTGGGCTTTTCGGGAGCATGGAATTGGCAGAGGGTGTTTCTTTGCTCCTCCTCGTTTATTTTCTCTGCTTTAAGACTTCTCTAGCTCCAAGTCTAGGTCGTAGTCACCCATTTCACAGGAGGCTGGAGCTTTGCTGTGCTGCTGCCCCTCATCGCCCTGCAGAGAGGCTGGTTCAGGAACCTGAAGCAGCTCAGAGTTACACCAAGGCCAGATGAATCTCTGGTTATTTTTCTCTCGCAGTGTTTTGTGCGTCCTGCGTGCCAAAGGGTGGGGAGCAGATTGGGACTCCTTCAAATATTTGATCCCTCAAGATGCTCGTGGGCTTCTTGGGAATGCTGCTGGGTGTTGGGTTACTGGCACCAGTGCTGCAGGTCGAATTTGAACAGGGGATGTTGGAGGAATTGCAAATCTTCCTGCTGCTGAGCCCCTCGCCTGCTCAGGGGACGTGAGCGTGTAGCAGTCACCTGCTGCTTACAGCCTGGCATTCTTGGACGCTGAGCGCTTGCTGTTATTTTTACACGGTATAAAATAAGCAATGTAAAAATCCTTACACGCCTGAGTTAAATGTCAGGTGTTCGCCGGGCCTCTTGTGAGTGTTTGTGTATGAAAGATTCATGAAATGTTTTAAACAGATGCTAATAGCACTGCTGTGAATCCGCCACAGAAAAATCCAGTAAGTGATTCTGTTATTACAGTGCTTCGTTTTCTGTATTTTCTCTCTCGTTTTTATCGTTAGCACCATTTGCATGAAAACAACATCTGTATTTGTCTTAATGTGCTGCTGCTGTTTTGTTCACACCTAAAGACATCGCTTCTTGCCCTGCTGTTGGTAGCAGCGAGCTGCAGCATCATGGGGGCCTGGGGAATCCTCGTTGGGCTCACAGCTCTAGGAATGGCCTGAAGCCCTGCCAGGATTTCACTTGACACCTGAGCAATAGGAACATACAGATAAGTGGAGAAATCCTGCTGTTATTTTACAAGCAGTACCTACAAGGATGGACCAAAATTAAACAATAACATATAGGGGTGTTACTGTGATCAGTTTAATGTGAGGGAGAAATGAGAGTTGGAGTGATGAGGAATTACTTACAGAGTGATGCACGAGAAACTCAAAACATGCTCTTAACGTGTGTTGTTAGCTCCAGCATGGTAAAGTGATTTTTAAATGAGAAAACAACATTTGTGGCCTCCAGGATTTCTTTTTCCAGAGTTGTATGACATCTCAGATCTCAGTTACTGAAAGATTGCTGCGCTACTCGTGTCAGCTGCCTGGGTGGTTGAACACACTCGTAATCAGAAAGGAGCTTGCACCTTGGGTCCGTGGTTTTCTGTTAGAATTGTCCCAAACCTGCAGGTTAGGGGCTTTGCAGTTGGGAGAGCAGGATGCTGCCAGCCCAGGAACTGGACAAGCAGGTAGGGAAGAGTTAAGCTGAACAGAAAGGCTGTTGGGAGGTAATAACGTTGCCGTGGAATAACTTGAGGTGATGAATTGTTTGAAGCAGCAGATGCATTTAAGAGCTGAGATGGCTGTCACTGCTGTGATTTGCTCCTAATTAATGGAGAACTGCACATAAAGCTGAGAGCATTCTTAGGCTATTGAATATTTCATATGGAAAACACGGGGATTCTGCATTTAGAGAGGCTGCGGAGATGTCAACCACCACGAACCTTCCTCTAACACATCGCTTTGGAAAGTATTTCTCCTTTGTGCCTACAGGACCAAACCGACCGAGTCTGTGTCAGCAAAGCCTGTTCATAACCTCCCTCGAAAGCAGCTACCTGCTGCAGCAGGAAAACCCTGATTGCTCACACCTCACTGTTTGTCTTCGACTGTCACTGCCAGGTGAAGGAAGCTTGTTAAAAGGAGATTTCCTTTTGAAGCTGGGAAATAAAACGCTGCGGACGTGGTGGTCTGAAGAAGGTGGAGGTCTAAAGTGGGCACGTGTAAAATGTTTTCCTTTGCGTTCTTTGGCTGAAATTCAGTTTTGTGTCTTGGCAAATCGGTATTAGTCTAAATTTAAAGCGGGTTTTATGGGAGTCAGATCGGCGCTTGATCCCAGCTGCTTCCCTCCCTTCGGACAGCAGAGCACTCAGACCAGAGGAGTTCCCTGCGTGGAGCAGAGCTGTGCCTCTCCTTCCTAGCAAATCCTGCTGTCAGCATTGCCCAGCACGTGAATCCTGGTAGTGCCACGCCAGTGAGAGCTCCTCTGACATGCTGCTGTGATCTGGCGCTGCTGAGGAGCTGACGGGAGCAGCAGGTTACAGCAGTGGTCCTTAAACAGGCTGGGTAGCATCTCTTCATCTCTTCATCTCCCTTCCCTCATCACCCAGCCCCTGCCAAGAAGACCTGCAGGCTCCTCGTCGTGCAGGCATCCCTCCCCTTCTGATGCCAGAGGGATTGCAGGCAGGGAAGAAAGGCAGAGCAGAGGATGGTTTAACAAGCCTTGTGAAGGGAGAGCTGACTTCATCTCGTCCTTCCGTGTGCCTTCTCTTCTGGGGTGACCAAGTTCTCCCCGGGTCCTGTAAAACGGGAGATCTCAGCCTGTCCCCTGGCCGTGCTGTTGAAGATGAAGCACTCAAGATTTTGAGAGATCGTTCCAACGCTTGGCAGCAGGAGAGGCTTTGTAAGCACCGGAGAGGCCAGGGAAAGAAAAAAAAAAGCAAAAGCGAAGAGCCGGAGGGCTCCCAGACCACTTTGCCATGTGGTGGCAGCGTGGCCTTCCCACCGAGGGCTGCATGGGAAGGGGCAGCGTGCGGGGAAACCCTGTGCAGAAGCTGCAAGTGTTGGGTGTCTGCAGGAAGCGTTAGCCCAGGCGATACATGTGGTCGTTCGCTGAGCTTGGCCCCGAGCCCAAGCGCTGCTAAATCCCAGCCTTGCTTCACAAAGGGAAATCTTCCCCAGCTGGAAGGAGAGAAGGGAACGTGTCCCCAGCATGGAGCCGTGTGGCTTTCCCCTCGTCCGGCTCGCACGTGCGGTGGAGTCAGCACGCTCAGCACCCACCAGCAGCTTTCGTGGCCCTGAGCTGTGTGGCTGGGTCTCTTCTCTTCCTGAAGGATTTTTTTAATAGTGGAATATTCGGCTGTCATAAACCCAGTGCTCAACGCACACAAACCAAATGCAGCTCAGTCACATAGGAGGTGATGTTGCTTTGAGTGCTGTGTCCAGAGCCACGGGTTTGGTTTTGGGGAGAAAAGTCTGTTCTTGCACTCTTTCGGGGGAAACTAATTGTTAAGATAACCCAGCTACCACCAGTGCAGCAGCAGTTTGTTCTGCTGCCACCTTGGTACTTCTCTTCTGGTGTTCCTAAATTCTGTCTGTGATGCCTTTTCAGACTCCTGCTGGAAATGCTAGCATGTCTTTAAGTGGGGCCTCTTGCGTGGCACCCTGTAATTAAGGGTACGTGTACCGAGTGGCAGCACTCATTGGAAATGTAGGATGCTTCTGTAGTGAGTTGGGGGTATTGTTTGGTGGTGGTGGCATTTTTTTAATGCTATAGTGTATAGGTTGTCTTCTGGGAAACTTACACCGATTCATATTCCAGCAATTTTGGAAACTTCATGGCTAGAGCTTACCAGTTACCAGTCGAGCATCCTTCTAAAGCGTGCGTCGGAATCAATATATTCCAGTAGGCTTCATTTTCTCGAAGGAGGCCAGCAAGTATTGTTATAACCTCCTTGTTGCTGCTGTTCTTTTGAAGTTCTCAATTATAAGTGCCTCTCCTCTGGTTCCTGACACCTCGGTTGCTGTGTGAACACAAGCCGCTAATTAAACTGATCACTCACGCTGCCTAGTGGCGAGCATCGCCACGCTGTGCCTGTTAGACACGTTAGCAGGGAACAAATGGTGAAATGGGATGCCTGATCTGGGCCTTGTGGGGTTCCCGAGGCGTGTTGGCACAGCCCCAGTGCTGCAGTGGAGGATTTTTGGGGGTTTTCCTGCAGTTGGGGTGTGCTGGCGAGGAGCGCGCTGGGGCAGCTGCAGCGTGGCAGGGACCGGGTCCGTGGTGGTGCTGGTCTCGAGGAGCTATCGATGCACTGAGCTTTTGAAGGCTGCTGGCTGGGTGGAAATAACACCTTGTTCGCCTTTATCAGAAGCTGCCTCCAGCTCCGCTTACCCTTAGAGGACTCAGGGAACGGGGAAGGACAATGCTGCGAAGATGCCCACGAAGAGGGAAGTCATTCGGGCTGTGTCGACGTGAGGGAGTCGAGCTTTTCTTGGATGTTGAAGTGTAGAGAGAGGTGTTTTGGGGAAGGGGCAGCTCTGTGAGCATGCTGTACTGCAGCAGGGGAGCTGTGGCAGCTCCATTCCCCTTTCTCCTCCTCTCTCCCACGTGGGGATGCGGGGCCAGGATGGGCCTGGGGGACTGTGGTCACAGGCAGCCACCCTTCAAATCCCTTGCACGAGCAGAACACAAACTCCACGCCAGGGCTCGCAAGGTCTCAGCTGACTTGTTCCAAGGTAATTCTTTTCTGTCCCACTCCCCCAGTTCTCTGAGGTGAGCATCCCTGCAGTGGAGATGCCAGCAACGTCAAAGGAGCCCGCTGTTTCACCACGACTGGCACTGGGAGCTGAAAGGAGTGAGGTTTTGGGTCGGCACGCTCCAGGGAGGTGTCTGGGTGGGCTCTGGCCCCGCGCAGGGAGGACGGGGCTGGCAGCAGCCACATCTCAGCTCTGGACTCACCCTAGCGTGATTTGCAAGGCCGCATGAGTCAGAGCCTGAAGTCAGACCACAAATTAATGGCTTTGGGGTTTTGGTCTTTTTTTTGTTATCCGTAGTTGTGAAGTCGGGGTCAAATTCACCTTCCAAGGGAGCAGCAAGGCTTAATGCTCACTGGAGACAGCGGGGCAGAGCAGAACTGTTCGGAATTAGCAATTTCTTTCAATTTTGAGCTCACTGCATAGGCATTATAGTAAGCTGCAGTGAATCGGTCTTTTTAATATTGCTTTCCAGCTCTTACCATTGTCTTTTAGTTAAGTTTTGCTTGCTAAGGATTTTTTTTTTTCTTGAAAGAAAGAATTTGAGACTGGAAGGAGCAACAATAACCGAGAGATAAGCTGCTTATGTGGCAGCCCTTTTTGTGTGCATGTTTGATGTCCTGCCTCAAGATTCATCTCCTCACATATCGCTCTGATAAACAGGAAAACGCTTGGAGTACCCCCCAGCCCTCCGCACTTAATCTAGAAAATCTACTGATTCAGAGAAATGTTCTTTGAGAGCAGTAAAAGGAAAACAGCTGTTGAGGGATCAGATCCAAGAGAAACCAAGCCTGCTTAAAATCATGGCTTAACGACGGGGATGTCTGTCTGAGAGAGCTTTTGTTTGCAAGAAGTTTGGTGCTTTTGTCCTGGCTCAGCCCGAAGAGGACAGCGGGACCCTGCCCACCTCGCATCGCTGTGCCAGGATCAAGGTTTTGGTGATAGGCTTGGTGGTCCGGGCCAGTTTATTTGATGCTTTCCAGGTGTAAAAGGGGTGGCTGTGTTCCTCTGCCTGGCTTGGTCAGGTGTCAGGCATCCTGCAACAGAGGTTTTTATTAAGAGGTCAGATTTGGGCTGTCTGCAACCCGGGATCGGGGCTCTGGCAGTTCTCACCATGGACTAGCCCGTCGTGAGGATAGCTGCAGGAAAAAAGGGCAGGCACATTCCTCTGTTCCCAGGTGATAGCATATACACTTTCCTCATTAGCAGGCAGGATTATTTTGTGTAATTTGCTGCCTCCTGTGTCATTTTTTTTTTGTATTTTGGTTTAAATACGACTTCAGCAAAGCATCCAAACTCAGCAGCTCCCCTATGGGTCACGAGCTGCAAAGGGAGGAAGCTGTATGTCAGAGGAGATAACGCTCACGTTTGACAAGCCCAGCCTTGTGTGATTCATCCCAGATGTGTTTGGGAAACCTAAAACATCTGTTACACGGAGATGTGGAATGCAGGTCAGCGTGCAGACAGCAGCCTCCGAGACCGTGCTGCTGCGGCAGGGTTGCCTTGCTGGGGATCCTCATTGCTGTATTTAAATGAAAGCAGAATTACGGAGTGGGACATCTGAAACACAAGTGGCTCAGGCTTTATTTACCTTTAGCTTTTCTTGCACTATTAAAACAGGAAAATCTTACCAAATGTTCAGAATTCCATTTTTTTTTTTGCCTTGGTTTGTTTTGTTTCCTTGCTTTTCTGGTTCGTGTCTTGTCAGTGATGCAGCCTGCCCAGGGGAGCAGTGGGGCTGGCAGTGCAAGCGACCTGTGTTCTGTATCTAGAGGCAAAAACCACGTTCTCTGGAGAAATAAGGGGAAAAACTGTCTGCATCATGGGGAAGCACTGCACCTGAGTGATGTCGGAGTCTGGTCACGGAGCGTGGAATAGGGGCAGGCTGGTTTCTAAGCCTGGTGGTTGTAAATTCATGCAGGGAAGGCGCAGGAGGCCTGGAGGTACCAGCTGGGACCAAGGGGCTGGTCCTGGGGGACCATAAAGAAGTCAATGAGCTCACCCATCTGACCTGTAGGGAGAAGCTGCAGGGAACCCTTGGGGAGTGAAGGTACTTCCCCTGAACCTTTCTCATTCCAACCAGCCCAAACCCAGTATTTTCTGGTGGCCCTTGGGCTGTGGCAGGGGCACTCGGGTGAGCCCGAGGCATCCAGCGGGGTGTTGCAGTAGGGCAGGGTATTGATGGGAGGGCACAATGAGGTGGCAGTGGTTTGCTTTTAGACACACATTGGTGGTGGTTGCTGTGAAGTAGCCAACCACCATGAGTACACCTAAAATCATGGCATGGCTTGGTTCTGCGGGTACAATCATCATCGGGCAGTAATAATAATAATAAAAAAGACACAAAAATAGCACGTGAATACCTCACTGAGATGGGGGAGGACTGAGTTCTTGGCTGAGTATTAGAATTATTTTTTTTAATACCTTGCTAAAAGAAAATTTAGGGATTTCAGACTGCTGCTGTCCCTTCACTTTGGCTGTTGCTTTGCACGCACGCACTGCCCATTTGCAAATTGATCTTTGGTTTGAATTAATGGGAGTTGACACGCGAGCCACAACAGAAAGCAGGCTGGTTGGAGATAAAATTACCCGTGTCTGTCCCTGTTTTGGGGTTGCTTTGAATCCCTCCTTGTGCCTGGCAATTCTCAGCCCGCACAGAAGCCATAAAGCAGCAGCACGGCTGTGGTCGGAGGAGCCTTTTTCATTCTCCGGCAGCCATTACGTGCTGCCAGTACAAAAACATTTTTTTCTTAACAGTCTTTTTCCTAAGCTCAAAAATGGATTTCCCTCCAGCCACTGTCATTCAATTATCACCTCAGGAAATGCATAGATAGAACTGATGATCCCTTTAAAGCATCCTGCAGTATTCCTCCCCTCCCATCCTTCATTTCTCTCCTCGCTCCAGTCATTAAATGTAACATCGCCGATGTATATTTTATAGGGTGACCCTGACGGCTGTCGCTTTGAGGATGTGCAGAGATAATAAGATTGTGCATGTAATGAAGGGCAGATAAATAGAAAAATGTTTACGGGATGGAGTGTGGCCGTTTTAACAGCTTTATGGCTTGCTTATGCACGCTTGTTCTCCCCCCTGTGCGCAGCCACGTGAAGCACCACCGGTCCCTCTGCTTGAAATGGTGGAAATGTGAAGGGTTTCAGGCACTGAGGAGAGGTGGTTTTCATCCAACACCTGGAGCCTAGCAGCACTCAACGTAATTATTGAGCTGGTGGGAAAAGAAAGGCCAGGTAAAGGGCTGATGGAGCGGTGCCCCTGGCACCTTCACCGAGGAAAACCCGTTCCTTGCATTGTGCTGTCAGCTTTTCCAGGTCAGTAGGGCTAGAAAAGTGCATCAAGGGGGAAATACAGGACCTGTGGTAAGCTCTGCTCCAGAAGCTTGTCTGAATACCCTGAGTTTAACCTATCTGGGCATTTCTCCCACTCTCCTGATGATGCGAGCATCGATATTGAAGGCTTCTGGCTAAGAAGGGGCTGGCAGGGCAAGGTGCCCCTTGGGACAGCCCTGAGCTCCGGGCTTTGTGGGTTGGAAGGTGGTAAGAAAATTGTTGGCACAAGAAAATAGGAACTTCTCCCACCTTGGTGAAAACAGTTCAGCTCTGTTCCTTGGAACTGCACTGGACGTTGTTCAGCTGGCCCAGGTGCAGTTGTTAGGGCAGCACTTTGAGCATCAGGGTAGGGAAAAAGGAAAAAAAGTGGAATATTTGCATTTGCTAGAGGAAAACGGGCTCTGTGGGACTGGGACACCCTCGGTGCTGTGTGGGGAAATGTAAGGGATGGGGTTGGTGGGGAGAGGAGGAGCAGAAATGGAATGGCTGGAGCTCCAAGTGGTCAAACCAATGAGGGTCTCCAGAAACTTTGGAGTTACGAACTACAAAGGGGCGCTGAGTAGAAAGCAAATCCTTGACAGATGTGGATAAGGCAAGCAGGTGCTTAACTCTTTCACTGTTTTGATAACCTCTTAATTGATCAAGCTCCAGAGAGAGCCCTGCCAGGCATACCTGGTGACCCCGGCAGCAGCTACGCGGTCCTGGAGAGCTGTAGCTGACGCTATCGCGGGGAGGATCTAATAATTAGTAATGGATGCAGCCGGCAGCCTGCGAGCTCCTCTGGGGATTAGGGACTCTGTTGATTAACAAAGAGGAGTCTCTGGAGGAAGAAGCTGTAATTGCAAAAGCTTTCTTTTCATTCTGGTGTGATGTACAGCTGGAGAGGGTCAGCAGCTTTCGCCTGCAGCCGAGGTTTAAAACAACGCACGGGCTTGCTCTGCGCTTGGTTTTGCCGAACTGTTAAAGCTGGTCCTTAAAGCCCTAAAAAAAAGAGAACTGGTCGCCTAGAACAGGTAGCGAGGGTACGTTCCTTAATATGCTGATTATTGTATTTCCTGCTGGTGTGTACAGCCTTAATTGCAAACACTGGGAAAAGTTAGCAAATGAGCTAGGTGAGAACCATGAGATGGATGTGGCACGGAGGTGTGGCACCAACCTTTTTTTAAGGCTTTGGACGATAGCATTTAGTTTCTCCAGGGTTTGCCAAAACAGCAATCAAGGGGTAGGAATGAACCAACAGGGATACCAGATGGAAGGAAAGGGCAGCTTGTAGTGAGGACAGGAGGAAAGCTGAGCTCTGGAGGAGCAGCCTGCCAGGCCTGTGCTTTGTAAGGTTGGATTTAGCCTAATTAGCCTGGTTTGGGGTTTTGAAGGACTTGCAGAGCCCAACAGTCACTACTGGACTCTTCACGTGGCATGAGGCTGATGAGTAGGGTTGTACTTCCCACAAATAATTGATCTTGGCCCATTTATTAATCGTCTGTCTCTTTGTTTGCATACCCTGTGTTACAAAAGGGTGTGCTGAGACGTAATTTGTAGGTACGTCGTTGGTTTGTCAGCAAAGGGAGGATGCTCTACACTGCTGGAGTCTTGCTGTGTTACTGAAGATAAATACTGTTTGTTTCTGTTTTCCAAGGAGAGATTATTTACATCCCGCCAGGTGTATTTCCTTCCTTTGCTTTTCCCTCATTTGCAGTCCCTGTTCACTGCCTCCTTTCTACTTTTGCTTCAATTACTCTTTGTGTCGATCATTTTATTGTAGGAGCTGGGTTTAGTTTGCCCTCTCCTGTTATCTTGACTTCTTTTTTTAATTATAATTCGTTAATGAGGGCAAGTATATTCTCTTGGGAGAATTTCAGAAGCGATCTGTGTGTTTAGGTAACATGAAAAACAAAATTACTGTAGTCTCTTGGCTGTTTTGGGAACTTTGGAGTAAAATGGTGAGGTTCAGACGTGTTTCAGCACTACCAGCAGTGGCACGGTGCTGCAGAGCCCTATTGTGGCGTACGCCTGCGTCAGCTGCCTGAAGCAAAGCCAAGTTTGTGGGAGATGGAAGCTCTTTCTGTTCCCGGTCTGTAGAGGGCTAAGCAAGGTAGCAGTGCTCAGCTAGCAGGAGCAATTAGAAAGCACAGAGCTGTGTAGGATTGCAGGTTTTTTCCACGACAAAATGAAACCCAGAAGCTACAGATGGAGCCTCAGCTGGGTTCCCAGGGAAGTCTGTGACTGTTCCTCTGTTTGGGATGAATCGACAGTTTGGCAAAAAATCCCAAAGACTTATCCTGGGTTTCTTATACACCGATACCCTCTGCTGCTTCCCACTTGGCCAGACAGTCTTGTCAGGAGTTTGAAATCCAAAACGAGCCCGAGGAGCTTATCTCGGTGTATGCAGAACAAGAACCAGATTATTAGGACAGCCAGGCTTCTCCTAAAACTGTCGGTAGAGCTCTTAGCAGAGCCAGCTGCGTTGCCATCCAAAAGATAAAACACCAAGCTGCAGATAAAACACCGAGGCTTTCAAAATGTGCAAGAGAACCGAGACCTGCGGGATGTTCTTCGGAAGCACCACGCGATTTTTAATACGTGCTTTGTAGCCTCAGTAAAATACTGCTTGGGTTTTTAAAGTCCCTCTTAACATTCAGTAATGTTTCAGACCGATGCAGTGCTCCTGTGCGCCGAAGGTGGGCATTAATCAGTGCTACTGAACAAGCTGCTGAGACTTATTGCTTAATTAGAACATATGCAAACCCATTTGTCACAGCTGACAGAGGCACCCAGGCCGAGCACGCAGCTGTAAAAACGCCGAGGTCCGACCCTGCTGAACTGAACCTCGGCGCCGCGCTTCCTCGGCCCTGCTGTGGTTTTTCTATACTCGAGCTCCTCCAATTTGGGGCACGGAGATGTGTGTGATGGGGGCACCGATCCCTCCTGGACTGTGTTGGGGTTGGGAAGCTTCAGGATGCTGGGCTGGGGTGCTAGGAAGCTGCCATTTCACAGGGCTGGGCATGGGTAGCCCCTTGCCTTGATTTTCTCCCCTTGTTTCGATTTGCCCCTGTCTTGCTTTGCCCCCTGGCACCCAGACACTTGAGCAGATGCTCCCACCAGCACTGGTCAAGCCTGGGGGGCTCAGTGCACGAGGAAGGTGCTGGAGACTCTTTTCACCACGGGACCTGCATTGAAGTGGCCTGAGTGAGTAAAATCAGGCTGCATTGCAGGAAGATGGTGAATTCATTACAACCACAGCTGGACAAGCTGCTCCCCTCCTGCTGCCCTGCCTGCCCCTACAGCCCCCGAAAGGAGTTGTTGTTTACCTCTTCTGTTTAATTACAGTCGAGCTACCCCCCTCCCCGATTATTTTTTTTTTTTCTCCTCCTGACAGAGCTGGGCCCTGGGGAAATTAACCAGCAATTATTGTGTTTGCTCACTCTGTTTTGCCGTAACAGATACTTGAAGGTAAGTTGATGCATTCGTGCCAGCGCTGTAGGAGCGGGCTGCTGCAGCGGGGCTGCCGGGGCCTCTCACAGCAGCAGCGAGCACACAGTGTTAATCCTGTGTTTACCTAAGGCAAGACTAAACACAAACACAGGGCACAGCTTGTACTGTGTATTTTACATTTGAAAACTGCTGATAAGAAGTGAGAAGGCAGGGCAGGCTGCGCTCTGCCTGCTGGCAGTTTGGGAAAGGCGGGGAAGAGTTAACCAGGGCTGCCCTGCTGTCCTTCAAGGTGGCTGCAGAGCTGGGCTGAGCTGCTAAATGTTTTAGCAAGGTGAGGGCAGGGGATGGAACTGGTGGGAGAGGTCAGAAGGGTGCCCTGGTGCCAAGGAATTAATCCTGGCTCCAGAGCCAAACTGCAGAGGAAGCCGTGCCGCTGTCGGCTGCTGATGGAGTGGATCTGAACCGTTCCTTTCTCTTTAAACATAATCCCCAGCACAGATGTAAAAGGAGATGAAGCATGACTTCCTTCTGTGTGCCTACAACGTGGGGTGAAATGGCCTTGGCAGGAGAAGGCTGGAGATTTGAGGAGCTGTGAGCTCCCGAGGGGTTTCAAAATTGATGAAAGCTGAACCTGGCGAGGAGCACGGCCCCTCTGTCAGGAGCCTTCAGGAGGGAAGGTAGCGATAAAGTCCTGAGTGAACTTGGGGTGCTTTGAGAGGCACTTTGGTGAGTGCTGGTGTTGCTCACTTTCACCTGCGTTGAGGGTTGCTTTAGCGTGGTGTTGGTCCCAGAGCTTGATGCAACAGGGACACGCGTTGGTTGTAGGCAGGAGAAGAGGGCAATGGAAGCAATCAAAGGGTCCTTCTTGCAAAAGCAGCCTCCTCTGGCCAGTCTGCGCCCTTCAGGCTGCTGGAATGGTCAGGGGATGACCCTCAGGGCGTGCAGCCCTCCCCAACCTCCCGTTCAAGTCGTGTTCCTCCTCCTCCATCAGCCAAGACCTCACCTCAGGTGGCGGTCACCTCAGCGGTCTCCTCCCTTCCTTAATCTATCCCCAGGGTTTGGCAGGGTTGGGGTCTCAAGTTGGGGACATCCTGGTGCAGCAGAGATGGTTTGGTGAGCTTTACCTGGTGTGTTTTTAGCACACTGCGAGGTGCCGAGCGTGGCGGCTGCGAGGCCTCGCGGAGAGGTGAGGGGAGCTCGCCGGGAGCCAAACGATCATTACAGGCCGTTCATGTCAGCAGCGTTTATGCTCCTCTGTTTGCTTGCAAGCAAAAACAGCAGCTAATTTGCAAGGCTGCCTTTTGTAAAAGGGCCTTTTGATCAATGCTCGCCTGTGTTAATGTTTCAGTAGGCTATTGATTTCTGCAGCAGCTTTTGTTCCCTGAATTTATGTGCGATGGGTTTTGGCGGCGCACGCTCTGCATGTTTGATTAACGTTCATTTGACTTCCCTTGCAGCGAAGCTGGGAGCTGTTTTCCTCCCTGTTTGGAGAACCAAAGCTCTCCCGACACAGCCCTTTGTGCTCGAGCTGCTGCCACCCATGCAGTCACCAGGACGTGTTTCTAATCCTTGCAGGCTCGCTCCACTCCAGCCTTTAATCCCGTAGGTAGACAATGTAGTAGCAGATAGCCAGGTGGCTGAGAAGAGCTGGCGTGGAGTTTTTCCAGCGTAGCCCGTCTGCCCTGTGTGGATCACTCTGCCATTTTCTCTCCGTGCTTCCTCTTTGGCTTCTCCTCCTCCGGCTTTGTCAGAAAGTTGAGTCATTCGCTGAGTCACGTCGCTGCAGCAGTCTGATAATAAATTAAATATTCTCCGGTCATTTCGCAGGTTCGGATTTCAGAGATGCAGCAAAATTAATTGTTGAATTCAACTTCTGTTTCAGCTTTATCAGCACGGCCGAGAGCGTGGTTTTGAGAGGGTCTCGGGGGTAAAAGTGTTGTGATGATGAAACTGGCATTTTTCATAAATATACCCCATTTCTTTCTTTTTTTTTTTTAAGCTTGTTTTATGATCCAGCGCATGCGTAAGTTGTTAACCCCCCCTTGAGACCTGATGGGTTTGCGACGTGTAAATAGAGCTCCGATAGGTTCCCACTTCTCTTTTATGATGGGAAGAAAACAGATTGGTTTGCACTCTGCCGTTGCCATATGTCAGAGGACACGTTAATTCACTGACGTGCAGACAGGGGATTTACTGACTTGTTCCTTGGTGCTGACACCTGAGGTTTGATAGAAACGGATGGATGGAGGGATGGATAAACTGGCTGCTGTCGTTTCCAAGAGACTTTCTGCCACCGAAAATCACTGCGGGAGCTTTTCTGCAGAGCTTCGCCTGCCTCCTGGCGCAGGTCGTAGCCTCAGTTTGACAAACAGTTGTGCTGGTGGACTTTGAGCCCACTTTTAATGAAGCAAAATGGCATTTCTAAAGCAAACACACGGGGCTGAGCACGCAGCAGCACAGCACGGTGCTGCGTGTCAGGACTCCGCGTTCCTCCTCGACCTGCCACGGCTCGAGTGCTCGTCGCCAGCCGGTGCCTTTGAACATCTGCAGCCTGTACCCATTTCCCTCCTGGGTTTTAGAGTATCTTCAGTAAAAGATTGATTTTTTCGTTATGGTTTTTGTCCTTTAGAGTGTAGAACTGGGTGTAACGATGCGCTTTCATCACTTCTCCCCGCCAAGCGCCGCTCTGGGTAGGATTTGGTGTGAATATCATCCAAGGTCTGCGGTGGAGATGAGCAGCATCAGTCCCGGTCTGTAGCGGAGCAGATTAAAAATGCATCTCCGTGCCTTTCACCAGAAATCAGAACTGCGGTTGTGCTCTTTCCTGGTGCTTCTATTTTTAAATGAGGCATTGATATAACTCCTAAGTGTCTCAAATGTCAGCAGTTAACGTCTAGAACAACATCCTCCTTTTGTCTTACAAGTGTTTTGGCGTTACAGATGTTAGTTATGGCTGTAATTGCTTGTTTGAGGCCCTTGGGAGAGTTTGGATTAAGGGTGTGTCTTTATTAGAGTCAACTTGAGTGATCTGCCCAGAGTAAAGGCTGCAGGATTTCCCCACAGAGAGCGGGCTGAGGTTATGTTATTAGATCACATAAAATGCAGTTCAAAGGCACCCTTTTTGTGGGCAATTCAGGTATGTTTGTTCTGATGTTGATTTTCAAGGGGCTGGTTAGAACTTCTCCGCTTCCTCTTGCGACTTAAAAGAAACAACACCTTTTTACCTTAGAGGCAGACAAGTCGCCAGGAAATGATGGGGTTTCAAAGTAAGAGAAAAGAGATTAAAACCACATGCTGTTCTTTGGTTCCGCGTCGCATCCGCTAGTTTGAATGGCAGCCGCTCCAGTTTTTGAATGTAAGCCAGGTTCATTATGCTATGGAATTATCGCTCATTTCTCTAGGTGAGCTCTTTTAACTGCTTAATTAATTTAGATGTGGGCATATATATTCAAATTAAAACACGATTTGCTGCGGTATGGTTGAGTGTTATGGTTGTAGACTTCTGCTGAATGTGTTTTTATTCTAACTTTCAGCTCCTTAAGCAGCAATCTGGTAAAAATACCTGTATGCACAATGTAGGTTGGCAAAATGGCCGTGTCTGTTTGCATCAATCCTTCCTCTTTCTGTAAATACCAGAGAATTTGTGGCAGTTCTCAGGGTTTTGTTCTGACAGCTACTGAAGGATGGTACCGGTGTGGACACAGAGCTTCCAATGTGTGCAGGATGCTGCAGCAAAGCAAGGGCACCCCCTTCTGAACTGCTGAGCCCAGCAGTGCCAGCAGCATCCAGGGCAGGCTGGAGACCTCAGCACCTCCATCCTTCCTCGTAAAGGGTGAGGAGGTAGAGGGAGGTGAGGAGGTACTTGCTTCCTTCTGTTCCTTCCCTGCCAAAAGCAAGCAAAAAACAGGGAGGGTTTTTCTGTTGGATCTAAGGAATTCTTTTGTCTGGCTGAAATGCATCATGAGATACAGAAATACATGTGCATGTCTATAGAGCGAAAGGAAGGAAAAAAGCTGACAAACCAGGCTTGCGTGCCCCTCTAACATATTCCTTCTGTATTTGCAGGGAGAACTAATCACCTTCTATTACTATTGGAAGAAAACCCCTGAAGCAGCAAGTTCCCGAGCCCACCGTAGGCATCGAAGACAGGCTGTGTTTCGGAGAATTAAAACTCGAACTGCTTCCACTCCAGTCAACACTCCCTCCAGGCCCCCCTCCAGCGAATTCTGTAAGTGGAAGCTAAAAGCAATGCATTTATCTTTGTTTAGATGCAGGGAGCAACAGTAATGTAATGGTGCTGTACCTCCGAGTGAACGCAGCAAGGAAATGGAGTTCAGGCAGCTGCCCTCTCCTGTTCCTATACGATTATGCTGGAATGTGGTAGGCGGCTTTGATCAGCAAGTGCTGTGTACTGAATTGTCTTGGCTTTGTGTTGCACTTTCTCCAGGCCTATTACAGTAATGGGAATGAGAAAATGTAAAAAAGAAGGGAGCCCTATCCCTTTTCATCCTTCCTTGGTGACCCGTACCTTCTGCTTCATCGCGGTCTGTGCTGCAGTCAGCACTCCTGTATCGTCGCCTGGCTGAGAAGTACTTCAGCCTTGATTGAAGCAGAAGGTTCTAAACAAAGAATAATTACCCAAACCAGTGAAATGTGCTGTGCTGCAGAGGATTATGATTAGTAATGTCCGTATGGATACACCAACCTATACCCTTACGTGAAAGGGTGAGGTTACCCCATGAGTTCTAAGGCTTTCTGTGAACTAAACCCAGCACCTTCTAAAGAAAAGGCACTACCTGGAAGTCTAGAGTTGGCCCAGTCTTATTCATAGAGGGAGGCAGAGGATGTGGTGAGCAAGGCAGGACAGAGAATTGTGGAGAGGGTAGTAGTGAGGTAGTAAGAGACGGCTATTAGCTGCTCTGTGCTGAAGGTGATAGGATTTATTGCTGCTTTCTGTGCACGCAAGTGTGGATCTTGACTCTTACCAGCTTGATCCAAGACACTCAGCACTTCATGTGGCTGAAAGCTCCCATCCATATGCAGCTGACTGCAGAATGAGAATAAAAATTGAGTAAAAGAAAGCAAGTTCTAGCCTGATGTTAATTTTGCAGTCAAGGTTTAAACACCTGCAAGAATGAATGTAGAAAATGTGGTAGTGCCAGCAGCTGGTGTTGCTAAATGGACCCTGCGTTGATTAGAAGGGTAATGAGTTGATGACAAGCACTGGTGGCAAGTGCTGTAACTCCCTGTAATGTGCATGTATGACAAAGTATCCTCTCAAAACCTTTAGAAAAACACTATTGTTGCATCAAGGAATTCTTTTCTAATTAAAGATGTGAACAAAAGAAGCCACGCATCAGAATGATATCCTAGACAGGGTTTTGTGCTTATGAGAAATTTATAGATCCATTCCATTGTGAATTTATAGCAAGTGGCTAGAAAAAAGCAGTACTCTCTGTAAGGAAGGATTTTGTTGCGAGTTGTTTTAGAAGATGAGGGAGGGTACAGTTTTTGTGGTGGCTGCAGATTTTCAGTGGTTTAGGTGTACAACAGCAGGCCCCATCTGATTTTGAAGATGAAGTTTAAAAACAAAATAAAAACCAGAAAGGCAACCACAGTGTCTGTCCATGAAGTCTAATGAGCTATGAGTTAGATATAGAATATTGTTTGATTGTAAATTTGACTGGTTTTAGGTGCAAACCTCCTTTCTCTCGTAAACTGTGCTTTAAGAACACAGCTTCCCTCAGCAGCACGAACAGTATTTGAACAACTTAATTGGAAAAGTATCATATAGTGAATCAAAAGTTCTGTGGATTGTATCATTTGATGCATTCCTGGAATGCTTTTTAATCTGTAGGCTGACCAGCCCTGGCCTTGTTAGTTTGCAAAATCTGATAGGATGGTCGGCCAAGGCAGGGTGCTTATAGGAAGGCACAGACTTTATGCAAGAAGTATCATATTAATGGCTATTTCAGCCAGGTAGGCAGAAACTGAAGATCATGCTGAATCTTTTTCTCTTTCCTTCTTCTCTCCTTGTTCTTTACTTACTCAGTGGACTTGAGCTCGGCCAGTGAAGATGACTTCGACAGCGAGGACAGTGAGCAGGAGCTGAAGGGCTACGCCTGCCGCCACTGCTTCACAACCAGTACGTCCTGACTCATTGCTCTATTTCCCTCCCGTCTGCTGCCACTTATCTGATGCAGGTTCATCCAAGCCAGAGCAGTTCTTGTGCATGTACAGATGTTCAAAAATGGGGTTGAATCAGCTAAAATAGGCAGCATTCATAGCAGAGTTAATCATGATTTACCATCGCAAATTACTATTGCAGTGACAGAGGAGAGTCTTGGGAAGTAACCATTTAGACAGTAAAATCTACTGCTGTAAACAGAGTTCTTTATATAATCCATTTGTGATATAGCAAATCGACATTGAACTGTGACTGTCACATACAAAAGATAATAATATTGCACCAGTGCTCTTCTGCAGTAGCTTCTTTCCTGTAAGCATTCCAGATGTTTGGGCACATGCACAGTGTGGTGAAAGCCCCAATGTAAGGGAAGGAAATGAGAAGTTCACAGCTCGCTTCTCTTCTAGAAGCCACAGCTTTGGAGAAGAGTAGCTGCCTTTTAGTTCCCAGAGAGAGCAGCTGAGACTTGTTATTTTCAAAGATATAGTTGCTTAAGTCAACAAACAGTTTTTAAATTGAGCACTGAAGGAGATGTGTGCTGGAAGACAGACTAAGCCTGCAACAAGACAAAGTTCTCCAGGACTTAGCTGCCTATAGAAAAGCAGATACTTTTCTGGTTGTTGCGTGCCTTTCTTCTTTTCTCTTTTTTTCCTTCAAATAATGTCATTTGCTTGTGCTGAATATCTAGTAGATTTCATTTCTAAGCTGTCACTTTTCCTGCCCCAAGCCTCCAAGGACTGGCACCACGGCGGCCGAGAAAACATCTTACTGTGCACCGATTGTCGCATTCACTTCAAAAAGTACGGAGAGCTGCCGCCCATTGAGAAACCCGTAGACCCTCCACCCTTTATGTTTAAGCCTGTCAAAGAGGAAGATGATGGACTTAGTGGAAAGCATAGCATGAGGACAAGGCGGAGTCGAGGCTCGGTAGGCTTAACACCTTTGGTTCCTTCACATTTCATCTTCTGTAAAGAGGTGTTGGCTGGAGGAAGGTGGTCTGAAACAACCGTTGTTTTCTCTTTTGTGCCTGTTTGCCATGGCATGTGCTTTCATTACAGATTTTGTACTATTTTACCCTTCCAGCTGGGTCTGAGGTAAACCCTTGGGCTTATTTTAAAGGAAGAGCTTTAAAAACTTCAGTGCTATTCATGTGGTCCCACTGGAGTTAGTCTCTTGCCTGCAGACAGCTGTTGTTGGTTCCTGTGGTTATTGTGCTCTGTCAGAGCGGTTTTACTTGCTGTGAAATGCCAAGATCCTTCCTGTGTGCAAGTCACTTGTGAGAACTTGGATGGCAGCTCTGGCTAATTTAATGTTTGCTTTGAGTTTGTGGTGATGATGGCTTTTGTTCCTTGCCCTCCCCTCTCCGTTGTTCTGATCTTGCTGATATGACCATTGCTTCTCAATACCTTCTGAGGCTATGTAATCAGGTAAGGTTGGCTTCATTGGTTTTATGGTAGCCTGTCACCGAAAAAACTGCTACACTGGGAGGGAAACAGCATTAATTATTGGATAGACTTCTGGACAACAAATAGACTTCGTTTATGGAACATCAGGGTCCCCTCCACCCATCCCCTGTGTGTGGATGCACACTTACAAACCTGCGTGCACATTTTATGAAGAAAATTCATCATGCAAACAGCAGCATCCGTGGGAACATCTTTATACTGTTCTCATGTCTCCCAGACACTACTGAATAAAATAACCAGTGTTTAATATGCATGGGTATATTAAGGATTTGCCTCCTCTACTTTTAAGCCCAGATGAACTTCCAGGGAAAAACTGCAGAAAGGTTCAGTGCTCTTGGTTTTTCATCTTTCAAGTTCTTACTGGGAATGTACCATCTACGTTTTTTCTGTAAGACACGAGAAAATAAGAAGAAGGACAAGTGTTAACTTGGTTTATTCTTGTTACACAAATAGATGTCTACACTACGTAGTGGTCGTAAAAAGCAGCCAGCCAGCCCTGATGGTAGAGCCTCACCTATTAATGAAGACATCCGCTCCAGTGGCCGCAACTCTCCCAGCGCTGCCAGCACCTCCAGTAATGACAGCAAAGCAGATTCGGTGAAGAAGTCCACCAAGGTAAAATTTCCCCCTTCTTTTGCGTTAGGGCTGGACACCTGAGGCCCCTTCAACTGGCTAAATAAGACTCAGATTCTAGCAGGCCAGGGAATCTGTCAGTGACCTAGAAATTCCTACTTGGGTACATAAGCAAAAGATGTAATGGTAAGCATCTGACTGATGCTTTGTTCCTGTGCTTGTGGATGTGTAGCGATAAAAGCTGTTGAAGTATCCCCACATAACCTTACTGCTTGCATGATAAACTAATCCTTCATTTTCAGATGCAAATGCAAGCATTAGGCTGATGGAGGTAATACAGATCAGCAATGTTATATCTGAGACAAGTAGACAGTTTTGTGTGTTTTTTTAAGCAGTACTTAATCTTTATTTATAAAGGAATATGAATGTAGTAATTGAGACTACTTCTGGTACTGTTTTTCTGTATGCAATTTGCTTGATTTTCAGAGCAGGCTGACAGTTTAGTCTCTTTCAATAAGTGCCTTTCCAAGAGCGCACTGAAGAAACGCAGCTAGATGAAGAGGGAAGCTTGCATTAAGCACTGTAAATTGAAAGTAGCAAGTTAAATATTTGTTTTAAAGAGAAAAAAAAGAAGTGTGAGACAAGTTGTCACATGACAATACTGAAGACTTAGCAAATATGAAGGTAGGTTAGGTAATTGCAAGGTGTGTGAAAGCGTCCCAGGCCATTAAAGCAGGCAGGAATCTTGTAGTAGCTAATCCCAGGTAGCCCTGTGTTTGAGGGGCTAAGCCTCTTAGAGTATCAGGAGTGAAGACCCTCATTTAGTAGAAGGAGGCTTATCTGGTACTCGTCTGCTGCAGAAATTCTTGCTTCATCCTCTGTTAACTGCTGGTGTTGGTCTCCTTTAGAGTACGTTGAGCCAGCTGATCTGTTCTGACTTCTTGGTGAAACTGATTCTGCAAAGCTAAAGGTGGAAAGACAACTCTTCTGTGTAAAATATTCCTTTGCATTCAAAGCTTGAGACAATGTCCGTGTGCTGAGGAATGCTTTACACGTTACTTGTGCCTGCTAGTTTGTGTCAGAAACGTCTGCAGCCCAAACTGTCCCCTGGGTTTCTGCATGCAGAAGTGAAATTGTAGCCTTGTTTCAAATCCTGGCTTAAGTTTGACCTCCAGAGGGAGTGGTTAGAGCATAATGTAGGTGAAGGGCTTCTGGGAGCTGCTGCTGGCAGATGGGGGAACGCAGCAGCAGCAGCTCCAGAACAGATTCCCCTGCAGCCCGTAATTGGACAGAGGTACATGTGTCAGGCTGGTGTCACGTACTGACGATCCCAACTCCTGATCGGTTCTGCTCCCTAGGAGCCCTTCTCATTTATTTGTACTAAACGTGATAGCTCTGGCTTGCATTCAGTTTAGTTTTGCGCTTCCATTACTGGTAACTGCTCTGTTTTGCTTCATTTGTGGCAGAAAATCAAGGAAGAGGTATCTTCTCCCCTCAAGAACTCCAAGAGGCAGCGGGAGAAGGCAGCGTCTGACACAGAGGAGCCGGACAGGTCCAGTGCCAAAAAATCCAAAACTCAAGTGAGTCCCACAGAAGAGTATTCCCATTCTGGGGAATAGTTTCAGAGTGGGAGGGAGTGCAAAGCCACCAACAAACCAAAAACACAAAATCAATTTAAGCCACAGCAAATTGTTACTTAATCTGTGGCTAGAAAGCAACCCATATTGTAACGTGTTCCTTCTGCTGGAAAACTGTGGAACAACACAGGGTGAGTTCAGGAGTCTTTGTTTTAGGATCAGCCATATAGGTACGTAGGTGGTTTATTTCTAAACACATACCCTCAGTTTGTTGTGTTTTTTTTTTGTTTTTTTTTTTTTTTAATTGGCATTTGTCTTTGCCTCTTCTGTAACAAGTTAGAAAAAGAACACTGGAGTTATCTTAATTTACTGGTATCAGTGCTCAGTTGAATTACTTTTAGGTTGCCTTTTCAGTGCTTATCTGACAAGGTTCACTCCATGGATAGGAGTGTGTCCACTCCAGTCTGTCCATCTTTCTCCTGTACCGGGGAGCTCAGAGCTGACAGCGTACTGCAGTGGCATTGCCTCTGCTGCTTTAAGTCCTGTGAGATTCAGAGGGTGGTACTTGCCCTTCAGCATCCCTCACAGGCTGGTGGTGCTCTGTGTGCAGCTTTCTCACACACACTGCTTGCTCTTCCCTCTCTCCTGCAGGAGATCAGCCGGCCGAACTCTCCCTCGGAGGGCGAGGGCGAAGGCGAGAGCTCTGACAGCCGCAGCGTCAATGACGAGGGCAGCAGCGATCCCAAGGACATCGACCAGGACAACCGGAGCACGTCACCCAGCATCCCCAGCCCTCAAGACAATGAGAGCGACTCGGATTCCTCCGCTCAGCAGCAAGTGCTGCAGGCACAGCCTCAAGTGCTCCAGGCTCAGAGCAGCTCCGGCCAGGCTCCTCCTCCCACGCCACCGATATCGGCCCAGCTACCAGCAGCGCTGCCAGCAGCCTCGAGCGCTGCTGCGGCTCCGCCGCAGGTCTCGCCGTCGGCATCCCAGCCCCCCAGCCAGCCCCAGGCCCCCGCGCCACCACCTCCTCATTCTCACATCCAGCAAGCCCCCGCTTTGCACCCGCAGAGACTGCCGTCGCCTCACCCGCCCCTGCAGCCTTTGAGCGTGGCTCAGAGCCAGCCTCCCCCTGCCTCCTCGCAGCCCCACTCGCAGCCTCCGCTCCACGGCCAGGCGCAGCCCGCCCCTCACAGCCTGCAGGCCCAGCCCCTCCTGCCTCATCCCGTGCCTCCCCAGCCGTTTTCGCTCCCCACTCAGTCGTCGCAGTCTCAGGTTCCCCTCCAGACCCAAGCGCCGTCCCATTCACACTCGGCTCTCCAGGTGCAGGTGGCTCAGCCTGCGCTGCCGGCCGCGACCCCGCTGCAGCAGGCGCAGCCTCCGCGGGAGCAGCCGCTGCCCCCCGCGCCCATGGCCATGCCTCACATCAAACCTCCCCCTACCACCCCGATCCCTCAGCTTCCCACCCCTCCGTCTCACAAGCACCCCCCTCATCTCTCCGGCCCTTCTCCGTTCTCCATGAACTCCAACTTGCCGCCGCCGCCTGCTCTCAAGCCCCTCAGCTCCCTCTCAACCCATCACCCTCCATCCGCGCACCCTCCGCCGTTGCAGCTGATGCCTCAGAGCCAGCCGCTGCAGTCGTCGCAAGCCCAGCCTCCCGTCCTGACACAGAGCCAGAGCCTCCCCCCAGCTGCCAGCCACCCCCCCTCCGGACTCCACCAGGTACCTTCCCAGCCGCCCTTTTCTCAGCACCCGTTTGTCCCCGGGGGCCCGCCTTCCATCACGCCTCCTTCTTGCCCCTCCACCTCCACGCCGCCCGCTGTGCCCGGCATCCCGCTGCAGACCTCCATCTCCACGTCAGCAGCTTCTAGTGGAAACGTGCCAGTGGTGACATCCTGCACGCTGCCACCCATTCAGATCAAGGAAGAAGTCCCAGATGAGGCTGAGGAACCGGAGAGCCCTCCTCCTCCACCCCGAAGTCCATCACCAGAGCCTACCGTGGTGGATACACCGAGCCACGCCAGTCAGTCGGCCAGGTATGGAGGTTGTCAGCAACCTTCTTAATTCCTTCCTTAATGCGCCGTCTTTCCTTGTACATACGCTTTTTGGGTACATCCATGTCTCTCTTGCTTGGTGTTCCAGTGAAGTTCAGGTATCTCTAACCTTGACCTGGAAGCAGGACCCACATTTAATTGCCTTCCTTTTGGGCAAGAAAAGAGTTTGTTAAAGGCTTCCTTCTACTGTACAGGCTCTGCCATTAAGCAGTGCCTGTGTTCCCTGCCACCCTTCCCAAAGATAGCTAAGATCAGAGGATTCAGATACGCCAACCTTCCTGCCTCCTATGTGTAGTTTTTGGCATAACACTTCCTGCGTTGCGTGAGAGGAGATTTTTCATGGTTAAATTCTCCTTTGTCTACTAGTTGTTGTCCTTTGGTTTGCTGATATATTGGAAATCAACCAAAATCTTGTCTGTTTACGCTGTGGGAGAAACATTTTAAATGCATGTGAGAAATAAGCTTCTGTCAGAGTTGAGGCTCTTAAACCTGAGATTCTTGTACCCTTGAGAGAGTTAAACCCTTCCCGTTTTGTTTCTCTCAGGTTCTATAAGCACCTGGACCGTGGCTACAACTCATGCTCAAGAACAGATTTGTACTTCATGCCTCTGGCAGGATCCAAACTGGCCAAGAAGCGAGAAGAGGCCATTGAAAAGGCCAAAAGGGAAGCAGAGCAGAAAGCAAGAGAAGAACGGGAAAGAGAGAAAGAAAAGGAGAAGGAAAGAGAAAGAGAACGGGAGCGGGAAAGAGAAGCAGAAAGGGCTGCGGTAAGTTTAGTTGTGGTTAAAAGCTGTTGGAGAGGGTTGGCGTGATAGGATCTGATCTGGATGGTCACTTTCTCCTCTTTAAAGGGAATGGTGAGTTTCTACTCCCCATCCATTCTTGGCATGTGGGAAGCCAGTGCAGCTGGGCATGGCTGGGCCAAGCGTATACATCACCTGCAGTGCGAGTTGGGGTACGAGAAGCAAGCCCTCTGCATGTGCAGATGTAATGAATTCTTTTGTGCAACTTCTGCTACCTTTGCAGTGCAGGCATGAGATTGCTGTCTGCTGAAAAGGGATCTGAAAGCTTTTTTAAATTTGAAGTAAACTTGATTAAAGGCACATTGCTTCTTTATCCTGGGAAGACACAAACTCCAGTCTCAGTATAAAAAGCCAGTGCAGCTAATCCTTTTTTATTTTTTTGTGGCCTGTTGGAAAGGAATGATTACATCTGGGCCCACAGAATTGGGAGGTTGGTAATGCATTACTGATGCTGGAAAACAAGGTGCTGCAATCTGCCCAAGTGCTTTTCAGAGATTTGAATCATAGCTGCGTGTCTCTATAGAATGATAAAAGTGAGGGTGTAGCATCTGTCCATTAAGGGATATGTCATGGATGGGAACCTGGCTTTATTTAGGGGATACAAATCCTTGGAAAACTGCATGGGTAAACTGTGCTTATTGCCCTCCGCAGAAGCGCTGTGCTGCCCTTGTACAGGTGGGGAGAGCAGGATGCAGAGGAATTCCCGTAGAAGGAGTGGAATTTGTTGTGCTGCACATCGTGGAGATGAGTTTCCTTGGGTTTAGTAAGTTTTGGGATACAAGCGGGTTTGGAGAGCAGAGGAAGAACGTGCTGCAAACAGGACCAGGTGTCTGCAGTGGCACGTAGCAGGCAGCCTTTGCCCAGAGCTGTGACGTGCACCACTGAGCTGCTTCTCTGCTAACTGTAAGGCAGTTAGTGAGCTTTGAGGCTGCCACTCCAAAGTAGCTATCTTATGGCCTTACAAGCTAGACAGAACCCATTTCCTCTCCGAAGCACAGTGGAGTGAGCACACGTAACAGGAGTCAGAAGGCTCAGCAGGCTGAACTTAGCCCCTCCTGGAGCCTGAAGCACAACAAGGGAAGTGCATGCTTGTGTTCTTAAGCCCGGTGTGTTGAACTAAAAATCCCTTTTTTTAAAAATCAGCAGAAGGTGTCCAGCTCCTCCCATGAAGGCCGTCTTGGGGAGTCTCAGCTCAGTGGGCCAGCACACATGAGACCTTCATTTGAACCTCCACCAACAACCATCGCTGCCGTGCCACCCTACATCGGTCCAGATACACCTGCTTTACGAACACTGAGCGAGTACGCCCGTCCTCACGTCATGTCACCAACAAACCGTAATCATCCCTTCTTTGTCCCCCTGAACCCCACCGATCCGCTTTTGGCCTACCACATGCCTGGCCTCTACAACGTGGACCCCACCATCCGGGAACGAGAGCTGCGAGAGCGGGAGATCCGGGAGCGAGAAATCCGGGAAAGGGAGTTGAGAGAGAGGATGAAACCTGGCTTTGAGGTGAAGCCCCCAGAGCTCGACGCACTGCACCCAGCAACTAACCCCATGGAGCATTTTGCCAGGCACGGTGCACTGACTATTCCCCCAACGGCAGGACCTCACCCGTTTGCTTCCTTCCACCCGGGTTTGAACCCGCTGGAAAGAGAGAGACTTGCACTGGCAGGCCCGCAGTTACGGCCTGAAATGAGCTACCCTGACAGACTGGCAGCAGAGAGAATACACGCCGAGCGGATGGCATCGCTGACAAATGACCCATTGGCACGGCTCCAGATGTTCAACGTCACGCCTCACCATCACCAACACTCACACATACATTCGCATTTACACCTACATCAGCAGGATCCTTTGCATCAAGGTGAGCCCCGGCACATGGGGAACCTCTCATGAGCAGTAGAACTGGAATTCCGTGTAACAAAATCTCTTTTTATTTTGTTTTTCGATATGACTTGACTTTTGAACAGTGTGAGGTTGTGATACCTGAAATGCAAAAAATGCAAACCATTGTTTTTTGGAAGGGTGCAGGGCAGTAGTTAGGAGCTTTTAAAAACACTGTGAGAAGAGACTTCCATCTCTAGCCATTTGACATGCCAACCACGTAGCTTGAGTTGATCTGAAATTGCCTGTCACAATTTTCAGGAGAACCATCTAAATTTATGGGTTGGCATCTTTTAGTTACAGTGCATACTTAAATGCAGAGAAGTCTTTCCCAAGGTATTTAATGGTGTCAAAAATGAATTGGTGCCTTGCTCATTTCTGAAGTAAGCTATGTGGTTATTCCTCTGAGCATGCCAGGAGTCTGGCACTAAGCAGAATTTTTCTGGTTTTCTGGTAGTAGACTGGAGAGAACATAGCAAGCAAGGCATCAGGTGCAGTAGCAGCCAAGTAAGGAAGTGAAGGAAGTCCAAGTACTCGGAGCCCAGCTCCTGGTGCAGCTGGGTACAAGCGTACTGCTTGTGCAATAAATATAGCACGCTTTGCCTTGGAGCATATGCATTGAACATGGCTGGGATGTCTGCTTTTTGGAGCAGGGAAGGAATTGGAGTGCTGGTGCAGAAGCTGAGTTGTACAGTAAGGCAATCAGCAGTGTCTTGTGAGATGAAGTGGTGGGAGGGTTACAGGTGGGAGATGATAGCCGTGAGGATCAGCCTTCTGGAAGCCATCAGCTGTGGACTGTGCAAATTATGGACTGGCACAGTTTCAGGCAGGTTTCTATACCCCCTTGATAGCAGAAATTTGTAATAGATCATGTCTCTGGAAGGATCCTGTTGTTGGATAAGTCATTTAACACCCCTCTGCAGGTAGCTCTAGATATTGCCCAGTTATTTGTTCTGAAACAATTCAGTGGTAGGTAGAGAGAAGAACAAGGGGCTGAGAGGTAAAGACTGAAGAGCAGATTGTTTTTTCAGTGACATAGCCTAAGGTGTTAGCCAAAAACCACTCTGAGCATATGGGGAAAATACAGTTACAGTAAGCAATCTAAAAAAAAGTTGTACAGGGGAGAGATCTTGCAAGACCAAATAAAGTAAGAGCAGACTTTTTTAAGTCTTCGGTGTTAAACAGATTTCACTGCAACATCTCGATTTGCCTCTGTTAGTCTGAGCAGGTCAGATCACAGCCACTGCTGCAGTGTGTATGGGGACAGCAGCAGCAGTGTCTGAAAGTGAGAGCTTAGGTGGTTTTTCTATTTGATTTCTTTTTTTTTCCCTGTCACTTGGTGGATTTCTTTTTGTTGTTGAAATTGAAAGCCCTGTGTTGTTGCTGTGACAATTAAGACTGTTTGGCAAGCAGATGTCACTTCAAACACTTCAGGATAGAAAAGTGGGTTTCGAATTGGATGGAGCTAAGCTCCTGGTAATTACACGCCAATTAGGCCAAATGCTGATCCTGCTCAAGTGGTAACAGGGCTTTTGATCTCCCAACAGTGAGTGTTGGTTCCCCAAGCAGTTGATTGCTTTCTTTCTTTGCTTCTTCTAAAGGTTCAGCAGGACCTGTTCACCCGCTGGTGGATCCTTTAGCAGCTGGACCCCATTTGGCACGCTTTCCCTACCCACCTGGGACCATCCCCAACCCATTGCTAGGACAGCCACCTCATGAGCATGAAATGCTCCGACATCCAGTCTTTGGTGAGAGCATTTTATGGTCCTTCTCGGAGGCTGCCCTTTGATCTGAACTGTCATCTTTTTCTCTGGGTCTTAGCATTTCCTAGGAGGGGGAGTTGGTGGAGTTGAGCTGTAACCTTGGATACAGCTGAAACTGGGTTTTGTTTTGGTGTGTTGGTTTGGGGGCAGAGGGTGGACAGCTCTGCAGACCTCATAGCAAAAAAAAACCAACAAAACAAACAGTGTTGGAAAGCATGCAGCTCTCTCTGTTTCAGGTACCCCTTACCCACGGGATCTGCCTGGTGCCATTCCACCTCCGATGTCAGCAGCCCACCAACTGCAGGCCATGCACGCCCAGTCAGCAGAGCTGCAAAGACTGGCAATGGAGCAGCAGTGGTTGCACGGGCATCCTCACATGCACGGTGGTCATCTACCAAGTCAGGAAGATTATTACAGGTGAGAGGTGCCACAAAGGCTTTTGGAGACTAAGAGGTGCTACGGCTTCTTTCACATTTCTCCACATTCCTTCTTTTTCTTTGTTTCCTGAATTACTTCCTCTCTTACTGGGTGCTGAGGTATTGTCCTGATGCACGCGGGGAGGATTGTGAAGCTGCAGTAAAACCTAATTTGGCACAGATGACAGAGCAGATTGAAAGCTAGGCCCAAATTATCGGCACAATACTTGAGCAGTTGAGTCATTTATTGCAGGATTACCTCCGACTGGTTTTAGTATGATTGCTGCCTCTACATTGCTGTTTCTTCTAGAGAGCAGTGCAGGAGGAAGGTGGGTAAAAGTTTTATGAGTGGGAAGCGGTGAGGAATTCCATAAATCTGTTAAATTTTAAGAAATGATGAAAGGCAAAAGGAGGTTGAAATCTGTGAATAAAATCCTGGATTAAGAGCTGAGAATGCCGAGGTGAATCACAGGAGTACTTTCTGCCTAGAACGCTGTATAGTATCGATAGCAGAGTGGTTCTCTTGGCCTGCCTTATCAGACACCACCTTATTTCCTGGTGGGCAATGGCCACTGAATGATATGTCAGCTAAGAAGAAAAAGCCTTCAGCACCTAGCAAAGGTCATTCCACATGTCTGCGGGCTGTAAGGATATATAGGAAACAGCATATTAAATACCTGCCCTGCACTGCCTCGCTCCAATGTTTCCGTCCTTGCTTCTGCTCTCCAAAATTACCTGCTGGCCTTGCGCCGTGGGGGCAGCCAGCCTGCCTGAAGCTGACTGACATTTCACTTGCAGCTGCAGATAAAGCCAAAGCTTGATGAGCTGGCACTAGTGATCTGGCTCACATGTAAGGAGCGCTTCGGTAGCGAAAGGTCATCGCTTCCTCCCACAGCAGACAGTGTTATCGCTGCTGTTACAGCGGTTCTCATTTTGTGCTGAAAGCTCAGAAGTCCTCTTGCAACCTCTGTTCCCTTCAGGGCAGCCAGGTGAGGTTAGCAGGAAGACAAGCTGTCACCGAAGTGTCATGACACCTCCTTCGTTTGTTAAAATGAGTTTTCTTTCTTTTTCAGTCGACTGAAGAAAGAAGGCGACAAACAGTTGTAATAAATTATTTATTTGTAATGCTGGCTATGGAAACCCCAGTCCTTGGGAAGGAGTGGAACATTTTTACATACAATAAGAGCTACAAAAGGAAAAGAATATCTTATAAAGATTTCTTTATATATTTAAAGCAGAAACAACCACCCAACAAGTAGAGACTTATCAGCATAGCATTCATTTGTAGAGAAGATTTCTCAAGACTGGTGTGGGTCTCCCTGCATGACAACGTATTCAGAAGCCTATTGAAAATACAGGACTGTGTGGAATATTCAGAGAACTTCCTGCAATCTTGTTTTTTTTCTTACTAGTTTGTTTTGAGTAGGTGCTAGAATCAGGTTCACAACACAAGTCACTGTGCGTGAAGAGACACTCAATGCATCTATAGCTATTTTAAAAAAAAACAAGGATTGCAAGTAGGTGACATAACAAGCTCTGAATCCAAGTGCTATAATAATAAAAATCTACTTTTATTTTAATACATTGTAGGAAATCTTCATAATTTTAAAGAGAGCTCAGTTCTGCAGCATGGCTTTTTAAGTCTGTAAATAACTTTTTTGGGTAGAGGGGAGAAACAAAACAAAACAAAACTCCAGAAACGTTTATCTTGATTTTCAGTAACATCACAAGTTGTGAATTCCTACCTGGTATTGACAGAATACAGAGTTGATTTTTTAATAAAAAAATATATATAGTTATCCCTTTAATTAAAGGGAGCGATGGGTATCAATAATTTCAAATGGGTAAAAGCTTGAAATTTGGTTTGCTATCAACAATAAGCATTAAAGGGAGTTGCAGGGATAATGTTGCAAATGACTGTTTCTGTTCTTGGTTTTTGTTTTTTGTTTTTGTTAGTGTTACATCTCTCTGTTCTGCAGGTGATTTCTGTTGAGTTGGGTTTCTCAGCAGTACAGGTGTCCCTTGGAACCAGCTTACCCTTTTGATGCCTACTTCAAGGGTTAATTTTCAGTGTGGCCATAATAAACCTCTTTCCTATTACCTTTTTGACACGTAGTCTAACTACATTGGTTTTAGATTATCCCTTCTAGGATAAGCAAATGTTCAAAGAAATAATCTGTTCTAAAATCTTTTTTAAAATGCTCCTTGGCACAAACTAGTACAGCCAGAATTTTGTATGCATGTGCATATTTTTGGAGGATTTGCTCTTTCTGGCCTCTCGTGTTTGATACACTCTTAAGAAAAGAGGACTAGGCAACTCAGCGTTCTTAAAGTTGTTTTGCAGAGACCAGTCTGCATTTCTCTGACTGTTGAAATTTTGTTTTTTTGTAAGCAAAAACTTTTTAACTGCCGCCAGTTTTCTGTATCTCAGGAACTTATTAATGAACATTAATCAAAAACATGGACAGTAACATTTACTGACTCCCAAGCCTACGGGTCCATGCAGAATAACTCTTGTTGGCTAGTTCCCATGTGGATGGTGAAAGGAGAGGAGCACACAGAAGGCCAGTGAGCATTATTCTGGAGACGGCTCTGCTTACTGTCTAGGCAGAAAGGTTTTGTTTGGTTTTGTTTGCTTGGTTTTTACTGTTTTGCCACTTTTTTTTTTTTTTTTTTCTCCAGAGCAGAGGGTGATGCAACCAATGGACATCTGAATCTGTTGGCCATGTTTTCTGCTGGTGCATAATTTCCCCCATTCCCTCTCTCAACTCATGAGCACTCTATCTCTGCCGTCGTAGACTGTTAAATGTGATGGTTGTGTCATAGGACTGTACTGAGCCATGTTTGATAAAATTGTAGTTAATCATATGCTCTAATGGAAGGAAGGCATGGCACGCACAGTGCTTTGTCCACCGCATGGGTCTCGATCCAGAGCTGGTGTTAGTGCCCAAAGGTTATTGTTGGGCATTATAGTAACATCAATTTACAAATTAAAACCTTGCATCAGGGTATTCTAAGCCCATTTAAATTGAGAGTATACGAGAGAGGGAGAGGAGGATTTTATCCGTTGATGCTGACCTTTGTTTTCTCCATTCCAGATTTCTCAGTGCTCAGGAACTGCAGTAGCATTTAATCAGTTCCACCTGCTATGTGTGAACTCTCTGAAGGCGTTAGCAGGAACAGCTAGCATTTCTGACATTTGGAAGCCACGAGGTCAGTCTAGAGCCAAGGATGGTGAGGTTTTCTTCAGCCAATGCCTTTAGTCGGTGTCTGCAGTGATCAGGTGAATTAGAAACTAGTTTTCTTCTGAATAACGTTTTTAACTTTTGCTAAGGGGAGCAGCCGGTAAGATGGGTCTGCTCAGCAGAAAGCACACCTTGGTTGATTTTAAAGGTCCAATTAGGCATATTTCAGATAATTCTCCCCTCCCTGTTTTTACTGTGTGGAATTTGGGAGGTTGGAGGCATTCAGCCGTTTCTTCTGAATCTTTTCTTCTGCTGTTATTTTTAGCTATCGTTATTCTTAAGAAAAATTTGCAAATTCCCTCTACTCCTCCCTCTTCTCTCTGTATCATTTTCAAAGCAATGAAGTATTGCTTTGCAATCTGAGTTCAAAAGCTATTCATCAATCTCACTTATTTGTTTCCAGATAAATATTACAATATTTTGGGGAATTTTTTTTGCATCATTCAGCCAATAAGCACTGAAATTCTTCCATTTTAGACTTACGATTAACTACAACTTTACTTGCAGTGGCTTTTGAAGCCATCTCGCTGTTCGATGCCCTGTTAAAAACAACCCAGACCTTTTGATTTTCTTTAAGAGATCTCTCTTGTTTTTCCTTGGTTTTAAAAGTTTATTTTTTAATTTTGCTTTAGTGTTTTTGAAACGTCTCTCTTGTTCTATGTCGTCATGGTTGAGCTTGTTTCACTGCACCGTTAAAGCAGAGTGTACATTCTGACTGCTACATTTATATATATCTTGAAGCTTAATGTATATATGAGTAGTTTGCCATGGGATAACACAGTGTAAACAGAGTAGAAACCCAGAAATCGTGACTTCTGTGTTCTCTCCATTTGAGTATTTTGTAATTTTTTTGAAATATTTGTGGACATAAATAAAACCAAGCTACACTACAGCAGCCAGGTTTTGCCTGCAAGCGAAATGTGTCTGTTGATTGTTGTTAGTGGGAAGAAGAGTATTTTCATCTGGGCAATATGGGATGCTGGCACGGCCATCTTCTCGGTTTCAAAGCTTGTCTCGTCTCTTTCTTGGCTTTACTTTTCCTTCTGTGAGGTTATTTCATTTTTAATATACAGTACACAGAACACCAACATCATGTCCAGCTTTGGAGTATATTTTGCCTACCCGAGGCTCATTTATGCTCTGGGGCCATACTGTGCAACTTCAGCGTTTTTTTCCCTTAAGTTGAGAAGTCAAATTGAAAAGAATGAATGTGTAAGGATGTTTTGGTTGTCATGACTTCAGGGGGTTTCTGTGTACAGTGGTAATACGTTGCAGCCACTGATCTGTTTGAGCACAAACAAGTAGTTAAAATGAAGTGTGTGGAGAAGCTCTCGCTGCATCAACCAGTGAAGGGTAGAAGAACAGGATATTCAATTCTACTCTATTGAAACAGCTTAGATGCTGTCATTTTCCTTTAATTTTGCTTATGAACCAAAGGTGTTGGAAAATGAGCCCTTTTGACTCACGAGGGTTAACCTTCAAATTAAATTAATAGTATACTATAGATGATCCAGTAGCTGAAATTTTTCCTGCCTCTTATTTTCTAAGAGACATTACTTTGTGCCAGTGAAATCTTCTTGAACGTGACTGATACGGGGCTCGTGAGAGATGCATTCCAAAGCAATGATAGTTGCGGGGAGGAGGGTGCACAATAACTCATTGTCTATTCATTGCTTGCTGAAAAGCTAAAATTTGCTTTCAAATTGCATACACTTCTGTGTTTGTGTACGTTTGTAATGGCTCCCTGCCCTCTGTCTATCAAGGATTATAATGTGTTTGTAAGAGCTAGCTGTTTGGGTGTTCCGTATTTGCAGTTCGTGATAATCGGTGTCTCCAAAGCTTAGGAAAACGTCGTGCTGCTGCAGAGAGAGGTGGTGAGTATCTTTGCAGAATAAATGTTTGGTTAAAAAAGGAGACAGTAAGGCTGCGTTCTGGATCTGTTCCTCCTTTGTGTTTGCTAAATGATTTTTCAGAAATAGTGAGGTGTCCTGACTCCAGTTCAAGCTAATGAGTGCTCTCAGTGTGGTAAGAAAAGAGTGCCCTGTTGTTTGAGCGCTCTTGAAGCAGACGGAGCAGTTGCAGACAAATTGCAAAGGAGTTTGGAGCTGCATATTTCAAGAGTCTGCTCTATTTATACCCTGTGGCATTTTGTAAGGGGAAGGTCAATTCTGTCTACTGGAAATAGCTTCTGAAAGTGCTTTCTCTAAGCCCGGCTTGAACATGTGCCATGGTATTTATTTCGACATATTTTATTTATTTCTTTTTTTAATTTCTTGTACTTAACATAGAACTCGAATGGGCTGAGGCTGCCCTCCATCGCTACAGGTTGTTGAGTTTCCAGCCTTGAAATGTTGAACCCTACAGGGACAAGGCCAAAGAGGATTTTTATTACTGCATAAATTGAACGATAAAGTTCCTATTGCAGTGTTGGTCTTGTGTTAATGATGCCTTGGCATTACAAGGCTAGAGAGCCGTCCATCACATGGCTGTGTTACAGGTACATTACCAGACTTCATTCTAAAGTCATGTCAGCTGTAAAAAGTAACATGGGCAGCGAGGTTTCAGTCCTGTCTAGGCCGTGGGTAGCTTTTTACAACATATATTCGTTTAGGCCCGAGGAGAAAAGGTGAAACCTGGTGTTTTGTTTGGGAATTTGATTGTTCTGTTCTTTGAACATGGGAAAAAAGGTAGCTTGTCGTGTTGCCTGGCGTGAGATTTCTCTTCTTTGTAGGAGTTTCTATGCATTGGGTTTGGTCCCTGAAGATGTTAAAGTGAATTTGTTTTAGGCAGTAGTAGCAGGAGGCGGAAAGGAGAGCAAGGGGAGGGAAAGCAGAGCAGCTTTTCACATGTATACGCACTATTAAATATTTGGTTTGCTGTAATCACTCTAGTAAACAGCAGCAAAATCTGCACTCTAGGCAAGTGATTAAGTTCTTAGTTTTCCTTTGCTTTTGATGACAGTGGAAATGAATGCATTGAATGTTTGGAACAGTTTGTTTACAGCCATCAAAATGGCTGGGAGCCTGAGGAGGGCACACTCGCCTGTCCTGTGGCACGTCCCGCCCTTGGTGGAGCAGCGAGCTTATTTGCCTGTCTCCTCTCAAAGCCTGAGACTAAGCCTGGTTTATGCCCAAATATTAAACTGAATTTGTTATTCCCAGCCTGGCACCTAGCAGGATTTTTGCCTGGGCCCTAAAGCTCTTTGTGCTTAGAGGTCTGAACTGGGGCACAGTACAGGCAGCAAGAAACCGGTCCTAAAGCTCCTTGTATTTAGAGATCTGACCTGAGGTGCAGCATGGGAGGTGTAAAAGTGTTACTTTGGGAGCTTTATCTACGCCAGGTGGGACACTTTGGGGCTGGGGAGGGGATTTTTCCTCACAGGGTGGTGCCCTGCTCGCAGCTGGGGCTGTGAGGACCTGACAAGCCACACCTGGGCCCAGGCCTGGAAGGTTCCAGAAGGCGCTGCGAGCCCTCAGCGTGGTGGCACGCAGGTAGGAGCTGTGCCCTGCTGTGAAGGGGAGAAGGATGACAAAAAGGTGGTGGAGGAGCCTCAGAGAGGCTCAGCCTCTTTCCTCAGGACAGCTCTGGCTGGCTGCCTGTGGAGGGAAGCGAGAGCCTGAGGGAAATGTTGCCCTGTGACCTCCTGGTGGTGTCCCTAGGCCACAAAGGAGCCGGGTGTCCCTCAGGCTGGGGCTGGGTCCCCCCAGACCCCGAGTAGAGTCCCCTTTTTCCTGAGGCAGGAAAAAGTGTCCCCTTGGCTTGTTCTATGGGTTCAGTCCAGGCCATATTGCTGTGACAGGCCCCAGGTGTCCCAGTCACCTCCATCGCCATCATGGACGTTTCTCCCGCCTTGCTCTCCACACATCTGAGGTAAGTTTGAGAACATTTTGCTGGTGTTTGTGTTTTTTTGTTTTTTTTTTTTTTTTTTAATGTTGGGTATTTTCTTACTTCAGAAAGACTCTGGGTGTCTCATGCTGGGGGGAAGAGCCTTTGGTGTGTCCTGCACGTGCAGGTCCTTTTTTACAAACGACTGTTCTGTTGTTTCGTCCTTTAATGCAAGATAATTATCTGTGATTTTTCTTAATGGCGTTGACTTCGCAAAACCAAACTGGAGCAATAGATAAAACCAAATGTAATGCAAACGGTACATCCCAAGTGGACGGCTTACCTGGGCTATTTTTTGTTCTTTACAAATGCTCATCTCTGTAGAAGTAGTAACTTTCCCCTACAAAATCAGCTATTTTTATATAGGTAAAAAATGTCCTTCCTACCTGCCCTGTTCCTAATCACCATCCTCTTTCCACAACTTCTCTGCATAAACTCTTAGCGTACCTGAGAGGTACAGTTGTAAAAAGTGAAAGACCCAAAAAAGATTTATTTTTGAATGCATCTTGTTTCCGTTCTGTCACTCCGAATGACTTTGTTGGATCTTTCCAGCTTCTGAAGTCCCGTATTGCAGGTTTATCTCATTATTTGCTAGCTCTTTAAATATTTGTCCCATGTTTTTACCTGTGGCAATGTCACCAGGAGGAAGCAGGCTCTGCAAAGAGCTCACTTAGCTTGTAAACACTCTCGCCCCTTGCTATAGCTCCAAGGCTGAGCTCCTGCACCAGGGAACGTGTGCATGGGAGAGAAATTACGGAGTAAATTGATGCACTGGCCTTGGAAAATGGCTGTGCGCGATGTCAGTGGAGCTGCATTTCACTTTGCCTGGGGACTTGGTTTTCCTGGAACAGGCTATTAATCGCATCTGCTAGATGGATTTTTTTTCTGGTGTTGCAGCTTGTTTGAATGAACCCTAATTACAAAGTCCAGGCAATTACAAGTAAAGGAAGCTAGTGTTCACGGCCTAGTAACTTGGTTGAATGTATGCCTTCAAAACACGCAGCCACAGCTACATCAGGGGTTCTCCTCCCTCCGCGTTAGATTGTTTTATTGTCATTTTACCGTCATTGTTTTATCCTCATTTTGGCTTCTCTCCAGTTGTCTTCACTGCTTAATGCTTTTTCTGCAATAGCAAATAAAATGGATATCAATAACAATATTTTTATGAAACGCAAGAGGATGCTCAGTAGCAAAGGAGTGAAGGAACACGCTACTTGGCTTCTCACAGAAGCTCCAGTGAGCTTCAGCACTTTGTAATAGTGAGGATTTTGTTTGTCACTGCTGCAATTTATTGTAAGTGGGGGGAGAGGATAAGCAGAGGGAATGTTAACAGGCAGAGTGTCCATTTTGAAATACGGGAGTTCTCCAGTTGCTCTTATTTTAACCTGTGAAAGGGTCCCCTCAGCCTTAAATCTTGTAGTGCACAAAATGGCACCGTCTCCAGTGAAGTCTTTTCGTGTTGCTCATGTTCCTCTAGCCATTCTTTGAGGGAGTGGAAACATAGGGTGAAGTGAGGATCACAGCTTGGATTTATTGGCACTGTGTGTAGATATGTGGCCACCAAAGATGTGTACTGGGGGACAGGGAAATCTCCCTTCTAGCCGATGTGTCAGGCAGGGCGAGGAGCTTGAGGAGCACGTCAGAAGGAAGGCTGGAGAGTGGCAAGTGTAGTGACAGCCTGCGGAGCTGTACCTTGGGTATTTTGAAGGGTTTCTCTTCAGCCCATATGCAGATCCCTGTAACACACTGCGGTTTGGTGCCAGTACGTTTCTCACTTGGCACATCTTAGTTCATCTCCGAGTGCTACCATGTTAGTTCTTGAGAGGAGAACTGAACGCAGTGCTGGTCTTGTAGGAGAGGCAGCTGCACGTTTGCAACTGCTGTCACAGTTTGAGGAGTGTGCGAGTGCCTTGTGCTACAGAGCTGAAAGGGTTTGTAAAATGCTAGGGCTGACACAGGGCCACTGTGAAGTGTCTCTCCACTCAAAATGAAACAGCATTTAATTAAATGTTCCATCAGGTGCACGTTTGGTGATGGGCAGGGACCCTCCAGGAGAAGGCACGCTGGCAGGAGGGCGGACAGGTTTGTCTGCAGCTACCTCAGCACATAGGGGAAGCTTTGTCTGCATTCGTGGAGGCTGAAACTTGTTCTGAGTTGACCTCAGACTTGGAATCTGAGCAGAGACGTCAGTCCCTAGGATGGCACCGAGCTGCAAGTACTGATTCATGCAGATGACAATACTTAAATAATCCTGACTGCATCCTGTCTCAGAATCTGTGGCTTATCTCTTCATCACGTTGAAACTATTGAGTTAATTCAGTTTCTTGCCCCTTTTGATCTACTTTTTTGGCACGTAGAGGGTTTGTAATCTTTGTCTGTCCTTCTTCATCCGTCAAGCTGCTGCATTAAAGCCTGGCCTGTGCTGGGTTTTACTGTAGGTGGTATTGATTAGGGTGGTGAAAATAATTCCTTTTCTTCCCTAGCGTAGTTCTAGCGGTTCATTTTCCAACTGTGGAAACAACTGTACTGGAATGAGGCTAGCTGATTGCAAAATACTTATTTCTTTCTGATAGGTAAGAGAGTCAAGCATAATTTTACTGGTAATACCTGAATTCATTGCTTTTACTCTTTCAACTATTGCGTTACGAGACAAATTTCAGGCATAAACAAGCCTCTCGGTGACAGCAGCAAAAACATGCAGGTTGGTTAGTGCTCACTGAGATTTCTGTACTGGGGATGTGGATGCCGAGGGCAGTGAAAATCCTCGTGGGATCTGTGCTCACCGGGGAAAAAAGCCCCTAAAAAGAGGTACCTTTGCAAAGCACTCCCTCTCTATCAGTCCTGAGGCAGCGTACCCTGTGTTTCATTTGTCAGGTGTCCTGAAGACTTAGAGTGTAATGAACTGAGGAAAGGCTGGAGGTGAAGCCTACATGGCGTGAATTTGTGGTGGTGCTACGATGTTTTACAGCGGCATTGAATCCAGCCCACTGCCAGCGTGTGAGGGGACGGTTCTGAGCCTGGTGACAGCAGCCTCGCTAAGTGCTCAATACACCTAATGTAGGGCATTTTAACAGAGTTTGTGCTGGAAAAGTCAGTTTCCAGATGTAAGATCCTTGCTGCTTCTCCCTGAAGTGGTGATACCGCCGTCCTTTCACCTGTTGCCATTGCTTTGCTACAGACGGTGTGAGTACAGACACAGTGTGCATGCAGCGGGGCTGTAGAAATATTTTCTTTCCTTTTCCTTAGGTGTTGTTTAAAGCAGAGCTGCCTGGCTTTACTAATTTCTCGTGGAGACGATACCTGGGGCCAGGAGCTGTTGGGGGAGGCACCGTGACAGAAACACGTTCATCTAAATGTAAATGCTGCTTCCCTGCCTCAGGCTGCCTTTAAGAGGCTTTTTCTGGGGGAAGTGGCTACAAGGTAATGGTCCCAATCAATTTATTCATGTCAAGAAATGGTCTTTTATATGCTTATTTGAAATGTATTGTTCTGGGGTGATAGGACCACATTTGTTTTTTAAGCAGGTGACTCAAATGGAATGAGAATCAGGGAGCGGAAAGGAAAGGGAAAAGAAATGGTGTGAGGCAGGTGCTGACGGGAGGCAGCCTGCTCTGCCAGCAGCTCCTGGGCACTGCTCCCCCCTGCAACTCCATGTCACTATTTCTCAAACTGCATTTTGGCATTTGTGCCTATTTACTTCCCGGCCTGTTGAAAGGTGCATCTGTTCCGCAGGACTTGGGCCCAGGGCTTGCCCCATCTGCACAGGTTCTGTTTGGCTCTGCCACACAGCCCAGTGGTGGTTTGCTGTGTCGTGGTGCCTCTCTGATAAAACACAGAGGGAGATACAGACTTGCTCCAAGTCCTGTTTTGCTCTTTCAAAAGAGTGTTGAACAGGTGGATCACTAATATTTGGTTTGTGGGTGGCCCCTGGAGCTGGCCTGGGCTGGGGGAGCTCCCCAGGAGGGCGGCCTGAAGGACTGGGGGGTGATGGATTTGGGGGCAAGTGCCAGCCCCGAGCGTTGGCTGGGCTCCAGTGGCCCTGGCCAGGCTGCAGGTTGCCACCGGGGACGATTCTCAGCCACGGGTGCCTTTGCAGCGCTTGCCACCGGATGGCAGCAGATGCTCAGGAAAAGGATTTCAGCCCTCGAGCGCTTCCAGGAAAACTTGAGGATCTCACAGCAGCGGCTGGACCGAGGTCATGGGCAGAAAGCAAGCCGTCCACCACGGCTGCAGCGTGCCCGTGAGGTCCGGCACCACCTGCTCCATGCAGCACTGCATGCCCGTGGCTTTCCTCGGGGTAAAACAAGCTTCTGCCACCCAAATTTCCCAGCTGCTGCTTTTACTCCCATCCTTGTGCAAGCTGCTGTGCACCTTTTGGCTTTGTCTGCCGCTGCAAAGAGCAGTTCTTTTGCCGTGCTTGTTATCCATTAGAGGCTGGGAGACACACACCCTTCTTTTAGCTTTTTTTTTTTTTTATTTATTTATATCGTGGCAGAGGGCTGCCTCGGATTCCTCGTCTGGACTCCTGAGCAGCTGTGTGGCCCCACACGAGTCCCACTACCTCCGGGTGCCCTGGTTTCCCCCCTTCGAGCTGTGCTTTTGATGCCCTTGTAGGGAAACGGGGATGTAAACACGAGGCAGCTGCCCGGGGAGGATTTGTTTCTTTTAGGTGGCCTCTACTCTGGACTCACTTCTTGAGCTGGAAAAATACACAAGCCATGAAATAATATTTAATACATCAACCCCCGCCAGCAACAGCCCTCTTCCACCCCATGCAGCAGCTGGGAGATGACACGAGGGGTTTTCTTCTAAACTTTTTCTTAGCTTTTTTGGTCTGAATGTCACAGCCTCGAGAGCTGGCGTTTGCCTGCAGGGCAGAGCAGTGTGCAGCCGAAGATAAATGCCACCGAGGCGCGCTGCGGTGATGGATGGCTCCGTCAGGCAGTATCGGTCTGCTAAGGACCGGCAAAGGATGCCCTGCACAAAACACTCCTGACCTTATCGATTCCTCACATGGCGCCTGCCCAGCGCGGGGCTTGTCTGGAGCCGTCGCAGCGAGCGGGCGAGGAAGCAGAGAGGGAGGTCAGGGCGCCGAGGCCGTTTGGTCAGACGGGGCGTTTGTTTGCTGGGCTGGCTGCTCCCGTCAATGGCTCTGATGCTGGGGGCGATGTCCAGCTCCACGGGGGCAGATAGCAACGAGTGGAAGCAGAGGGCAGCGGGCTGCAGTGCGAGGAGTCGGGCAGCGTGCAGAAAACAATCGGGGCTTGGGCAGGAGCTTGGAGCACCCAAGTGCTCTGTGTTGCTGGATAAATGCGTAGATCTGGGCTGGGTGGTGCTTCCAAGCATCAAAATGCCTTTTTTTTTGTCCTGGTTTCTTTCTGTCCTGCCTCTCAGCTTATTCGGACAGGGGGCTGTGCTGCCTTCGCCAGTGTCTGATGCTGTTTCCAGGGGGGGCAGGAGCTGTCCCCCCAGCGGGGAAGCACTGTTGCAACCTGCTTGGCACCTCTCCTGGAGACCAGGGCGCTGACCCTCTGCGAGCAGTGTCGCAATTCGGTGAGCCTGATGGCTTTTGAATTTCTTCCAACCTGTCGGTGTGGATGTCACTCGCTGCGGTGTCTCCAGCCCTGGCTCTTCATATGGAAGTGTTTCGTGACTGTTCCCCGTGCCCTTCTTTCTGGGGGGTTTCTCCAGGATCTTCTGCAGCTCTCCCAAGTGCTGTTTCCTACAGATGGGCCTCGTGAAGGCCAAGGCAAGCTCCAGCTGGTTTTTGTTTCAGCCACGGCTGGAGCATTTGCTGGGGCTCCTGTGAGATGAAGGGCACGGGGAAACCACATCCCAAACTTCCCTCCCAAAGGGAGAAAGGCAGCCTGTGCTGCCTCAGTGAGATACCCATCAGCACCCCCTAAAGGGAGCAAAAAAATGTTCCAAGCCCAAAGGCGAGGTGAAATGTCCTGCGGCTGAGCTGCACTCAAAGAAGCTGAGCCCAGTGAGCCTCTAACCTCGTTTGAAGTGCTCTGTGTCTGTTTTTGTAGCTGCTAAGGCCAGCTTCACAACTGGTGCATGCTCATATCTTGCATAGTGTAAGAGTGTAGAAGCATTTGGGTGTCTTGGGTACTTAGAGATGCGAAATAATCCAACTATCGAGTGCCGAAAGTGTCTCCCAGGTCTTAGAGCAACTTGCTGTGAGGTTTAGGGCCCCGCAGAAGGATCCAGAATTGGTCACCAGCTCCGGCTGCTTTTAGCTTTCTGTGGCTCAAAATCAGGGAGGCAGCCTCTGCCCCATTTCTGAGGATGCTCCTGCTAAAAACAGGCCCTCTGGAGCAGTGCTCGGGGTGTTCTGCAGCAGTTTGGATGTCTGTATATACCTCCTCTGCTTGAACCTGTCGGTGGTTTGTGGCCAGAGGGCACTGACAGCCCTGGAGGTAGCTCCAGTGGTGTTCCTCAGCGTGGCGGAGGGAGAGGAAGGCGCAGACAGATGTGGAGAAGCCGAGACCATGTCACTCACCCCTTGTTTCTGTTGCTGCCTGGCCCGGACAATCCCTGGCACGCAGCGATTTGCACCTGCTTGGCTTCTGCAATGCTCAAACCCCCCCATGACTGACTCTGGCTGAACCGCGTGAGCACGGAATCCCAGAACTCGAGCAGAGGACATGGGAATGTACCTGCTGGGATGTGGGAAGAGATCTCAGCGACCTGCTTTGCAGTCGCAGAACCATCTGTGTGCAAGGTCCTTCTGCAGAGGCGTCCTCAGGCCCGGGGCAAGGAGTGGGAAGGCTGCGGAGCTGCTGCGTGCCTTGGTGTGACCCGTCACCACTGCCTGGGTCCCAGCCTGGTGTGAGTGGTGAAGAGTGGCCAAAACCGAGCCACCTGGTGGCCCCAGGGCCGAGCTGGGAAAGGAGCAGCATGTTGCTAAGAGGGAGCCTTCTTTGGCTCGTTTGGCCCCCTCGCAGCCAGGTGTAAGGCCTCTGCCCATCACCCTGCCAAGTACGCGGGGCAGTTTAAGCCGTGCCCTTTGATATTTAGCATCTCCTGTGCCGGGGATCTAAATCTGTCAAGTGAGAGCGAACGAGACCCTTGGCCTGCTGCCCAGCCTGTGCCTGGCATCCAGCTGGTGACTTTCCAGCTTTTATTTTTAATACGATATCGGGTGAGGAGGTGAGTGCCAGCACCCCATTCTGCCACGCACACAGCAGCACGTTCCCCTCTGTGCCTCCCCTTAAGGAGCCGAGGTTGTTTCGGTGGCAGAAGCAGCTTTGACTGGAGGCAGACCCCCAAACAACTCCCTTGTTTGTTGTTTCCAGCAAAGAACCTCGCTGTGGGGTCTGCTCAGGAGTGCCTCCCCATCCCACCTGCCCAGCTCGTCTTTTGCAGCGTTGCTGATGGGGAGCAGCTCCTTCGTGTCGCTCTGAATGCCTCTGGAGGAACGACAAGATTTATGAGCTCCTCCTCTGCTCCCCATCCACCTCTGTTTGCCTTTCCCCCTCCGCCTTCCCGGAGCTGCTGGGTCAGAAGTTTAAATCCTGCTTTGAGCAACTCCTGACTTGCCACCAGCTCCTACAAAGAACTGGTAGTGGTTGGATTTAATAATTTCCCTGGAAATGAGCCTGCTTACGTCGCATTGCTTTTTTTCCATATATAAAAAACAAAAACAGAAGGGCCTCCTTTGAGTTTCCCTTTCTGTATTGATACTTGAAGTTGGCCAAAGTGCTCTTGCCTTCTCCTGCAGTGGATGAGAAATGGCTGCTGTTAATTCTGGGTAGTGACTGATTTCACTGGATTAAATATATAGCTCTTTATTAACTTTATTTTTCACTTGTCTAAGATCTGCTGTATCATAAATACTTTTTTCAGCGTGAAAGTCCCTTCTGCTACCTCTGATGTCCCTGGTCCAATACTAATAGTGATTTCATACCCACAGGGAACAGGATTTGCAGTTTATTTTCTGGAATGAACTCCTTGGACTGCAGTTCCATCTTTCTCCCTTCCAGAAATGCTCTTTCATTTTGCTTTTCCTGCAAAGCCACCAGCCACTATCTAGGTAGGTCCCACCGAGTCCCCATTCACAGCTTTATCTCATCTCCTCTTTTGTCTTGAAGATGCAAAAGGAGAGTGCCAACCATGGATCCACTCTGAAAATGAAATTCCAAGCCTGCTTTTTTGGGTGGGAGGACTTCTTAACAGCATCTAAGGCACAGGTGAGACCTTGAGATCAGCAGGGTTCATCCCAGAGCCTGCGAGCAGCTTTGTGAAGCAGGCCAGAGAGAGGGGAAGAGAAGCAAAAAACGCAGTATTAGTTTTGCTTGCAGAAGCCTGAATTTGCGGGGTGAAATCTACCCAGGCAATGCGGTCCTTGGTCAGTGTGTGGCTGCTGAAAGCTTCCTATGAATTGCAGAGCACAGCCGTGTGCTGGCTGCGGCCACGTGCGCGCCATCTCTGGAGAGCCACCCAATCTAATTAGTAGCCACCGGGGAAGAAGCTCACTTGTTAGGACCAAGATGCGATAAATAAAATATTAGCTAGAGGAGGTGGTGAGCCAGGAGATACAAACAGGGCTGTGCAAAAGCTTTTTTTTTTTTTTTTTTTAAAAAAAAAAAGAAGAACTGTGGGGAGCCCAGAGTGAAAGGAGCCTGTCAGAAATGCGCTGGGTACGATGCTCGCTGCTGGCCCCTGCGGAATGCCTGGAAATATGCAGACACAGGCTGCGGGGAAATCAACCCCATGCACATGGCTCTGCTGCTCTCTTCCCAAGAGCAAGGAGGATTTCAGCACATGCCAGGGAAAAGACAGGAGGAGCTTTTCTCTCTGGCTTGTGTCTCCGCATTGGTGCCATTCATTACTTTAGCCCTTTAAGGATACCTGTACAGGGTGTTAATGGCTCAATGAACGTTGTGGTTTTTGTCTGCTTGCTCAGTCTTCTCAGCTCCCTCTTCTGTAGACTCATGAATGGCATGAAGCTTGCACTGATGATTGTTAAATGCTCTGAGATATTGATCAAAAATCTGCTGACGGGGCTCGGTGTAAGGTTGGGAAGCCATGGTGAGAACAGCCTGTCCGTCTGTCCTATGTGAAAGCTGTGCTGGACTTCAGTTTGCTTTCCAGCAGCTCGAGCAAGAGTGAATAAATGGTGAGGAGGCTTGGCCTACAGAAGAGCTCATTACTTAAAATGAGGCATTTGAACCCCCTCTCTCCCCATGTGTAACCTCAGTGGTAGGTTTTGCCTCCGAGTGGTGTCTGCTGGCAGAGGAAGGCCCCCCTCCTGCCTTTCTTTGAGCTGCTGCTGTGCTAGGGGATTTTGTGGCCGGGTGGACAGGCTGGCCACTGATTCAGGACCATCAGAAATGGCCCCGGTAAGGAATTCGTAGTAGAGGGTGAGAAGGGGGAAAGCTCTGTCTTGATTTTTAGTCCATAGGTTACAAAACGTGCAGTTCAGGGAAAGGACAAATTCTCCGTGGGCAGCAGAGATGTTGAGCTGGGATGGCCTCATCACGATGCCGTTTGGAGGTGTGGGATCTCTTCTGCAGGCTGATTGCGTGGAGCACCCAGGAGGAGAACCGCTAGGTGGGGCAGAGCAAGGTCAAACGAGTCCTTCTAGGGCAAAAGAGCAGTTAAAAAATCATTTTGGTTCTTAACAGGAAGGCAGCGAAGCGACTAAAAAGTGGGTGTGATATGTTGAGATAATCTAATATAAGAAAGTACCCTGGAGGCAGAAGAAGCCATGTTTAAAACCATCAGCAGCCACTGGAAAGCCTTATCAAGAGCAGCAGGAAGATGGAATAATCAATCCTAGAAGGAGCACAGCTCGTTGCTGCAGCAGGTAGCGCTATAAAATATTTCACAGCTTAGCAATGCCACTTGGATCGTCCAAAACCCAGCAGCTGGGTAAGAGGTGAAAAGGGAAATTTTGACTTTTGCTGTCAGGAAGGGTCGCGTGCTGCTCCTTGCAGGAGACCTCTGGTTCCACGTGCTGGGAGGTGAGGATGCGTTCCTCTGCCAGGCAGAGCTTTGCAATTTAACTGGGTAGAGCATCTTTCGTGCATCATGTTAACCTGGCACAAAAGGCTGAGCTGCTCCGTTATGAACTGCCCTAGCTACTGCTGTAGCTGCACAATGGTCTTCTTCCTGTAGGTCGCTTTGAGGTGTGTGAGGGCAGGCTCTTGTTAATTGGTGTGTTCTGACCCAAGGCAGACAACTTCATGGCGATTTCCCAGCTCCCTAGCGAAGGCTGATGGGTGGCTGGTGAAGTCACGGAGGGGTTTGTTTTTCTGCTTCTGCCCTTACTGTTCATTTCAAGGATTAAAATGACTGAAAATAGCCATGGTGTTCTGGGGGCAAAATCCAGCAGCTGGGGCCTCCCTAACTTGGAGTAAAGCAAGTCAAAACAGGCTTGTGTCATTGCAGCTTGGACTTCTTGGGACTCCTCAGGCTTTGTGACTTAATCTGAATCTTTGTTTGTTTGTTTGTTTGTTTTTCTTCATTTTAAGCTGACCTTCCTTCAAGCACTGTATAATCTTTGGGGCAAGGATTATTCTCTTGGTACTGAGCACTCTGGATCTGTGCTGAAGCGAGGCGTGTTGGTGTTCTGCATTGCTCTGGAGCACTTCTACCTGGTTGTGTTCCTTGGCATGTGAGCACTGCCCTTGTTCGTTTTCACAAGCCTCAGCCCTGCGTGCGTGTTTATATCCGTCAGTAAGTACATAAATACAGACACTTCATATGGGTACGCATCTATCCTCACAACAAAAACACCCAGAAGAGAGATCTGCTCTTCTGCTCAGTGGGTTTTTGAAGTCAGCCAAGGCAGGGAGGATCTGGTTGTGCAGCGCAGAGGCAAAAGGAGCCTTTCCAGGCGTGCTAGAAGAAGCAGATAAGACAAACCATCAACTTTGGAGCCCGAAAAGGCAGCGAGCGCTGGCACATCAGAGCTTCCAGGCAGGGCTCTGATCGTGGCATGACGGAAATGGGACAGAAGTTCAGTATTACCACTGGCTGAGCACAGGATAATGAGGGCACAGACAACCATGGCTGGGCTCATTAGCCATTCTGCTGCCCAATTAGGCTAGGAGCTAATTGCTCATTAACGAGCCCGTACCTGCTGAGGCAGCTGGGCTTCCCTAGAATTCGCGGCTGGAGCCACAGCAGAGACCGGGGAGAACAGAGGCACGATTTGAAACCAAGGAAATGGAAAAAGTCGGCTGCCACCGAGGAAGGGTTTTGCTGCCTCTGCCGCCGCTCCCCGGGGACGGGCGGTTCGATCCCTGGCACCGCTGCTGCCTGAAAGGCATGCCAATTAGCCCCCGGCTCCCTCTGAAACCTCCCTCTGCTCCTGGCATCCTACAGCCCCGCAGCTAATGACGTGGGAAAGGACCGGCAGAGGAGAAGATGCCGGGGAGCTTCAGGTGTTGGGTTATTCTCACCTGTAGTTCTCTCCTGAGCGTCCTCTGGAAAGAAGCCAAGCTCCTGGTGGGGAGGAGGAGGAGGGAGCGTGGTGGTTTGAAACACAAAAACTGCAGATGAGGGGTGGCAACAGGATCCTGGAGAGAGCAAATGGCAGCACTCCTGCAGGATACAGGCCCCAGCTCCTGGAAAATGGGAGGTGGAAGCAGGGATGTGCTTCACACCACGTGCATCAGCTGTCCTGGGACACAGCCTTGGTTTATTTAGCAGTGAAAGCACAGGGACCACGCTGAGAATGAACCCCTGTGTATCTGCAGCACAGCTAAGTGTGACAGTGTTGCCCACCCCCTGCTCGGCAGACACAGGTGGGTTCAGGAGTTCCTACCTAAGGCTGGAGAACAAGCTGGTATTGACACCAAGAAGTGTTCTGCACGTGTGGAGATGTGAGCTGGGTTTAGTTACTGGGTTACTGCTTTCCCTTTTTCCATTTCCCACTGTTCTACACGGTTGCTTTGATAACTTAGTTTTTTTTCTTGGCTTTTCCCCCCCCACAGTAAGACTGGGAGAAGGGTTTGGTGTGGTTCCAGCTGTAGGTGGTGGTGGAAGCAATGCAGGCTGCTTTTTACCTGGCTGTGACTGGCATCTAAATACTGAACACGGACCCACATTGCCTGTGGGAGCAGGCCTCTTCTGTGCTCTTCTCTAGCCTGGATCTTACTGGGAAGAGCATGCAGACAGCTCAGAGACCTGGGCACCGCAAAGCCCCATCGTGTGGTAAAGACCCAGGCCTGCACTGTAAGCCATAACCGAACAGCTTCCTTTTCTCTGTGGCTGGATTAAAACCAAGAGGTTTTATTTAATCAAAATGAGCTGAATAGAGTCGGAGGGGTTTTTTTTGTTTGTTTTTTACAGAGTGTCTCTCCAAAAAACTCTGTGCCGAGCCATCCACCAGGCAGCTCCACGGTGCCACTGGTAAGGGATGGATGCTCTGGAGAGGCATGAGGGGGGAGTGGTGTAGGAGCAAATTTGGGAAGGTGTTTTGGAGCTGCAGGGGAGAAAGCTCATTTATTTATGGTAGTCCAGCGTGCAGCTCTGAAGGTGGATGAATGAGCAGAGGTGAGGCAGGGAGTGATTTTTTTCAGGTGGCTAAATTCCACTTTTGGAAGATTTTGCTTCAAAATCATCAGAAGTCAGCGCTGTTCAGTCCCTCAAGTGCCATGTTTCTTTGAGAAATGGGATTTCAGCCCCACAAACACTCCGCTGCCGTTGAGTTATTGCTTCAGGTCTATTAGGTCAGTGTACTGAAAGCCCGTGGAGTGGTTTTGAGAGCCAGGAGAGCGGTAATTGGGCTGGCTCCTGCAATAGCTGAGGAGCCAAGGGCGCTGCTCAGGCGTCGGGAGGGGACGGGTGCCCAGCCCCTTCGTGTAGCCACTCGTCCCTCTGCCCTTTCGGCACAATTTGGTGTTTTCCACTCGCCCCAAGCTGTGCCTGGGGGGGGCTGGAGGCCATCTGAGAGCAGCCACGGGATTACTGCACAAACATCTTCTTTTAGTTCGCAGACTCTCTGTCTCCCAGGGAAGCAGAGGAGCCCTGGAGTAGGCTTCACACTCCGGCGTCTTTTGGAGCTGGCCCCATACGCCTTTTCTGTGACGAGGTGGCTGCAGGAGAGGGACCGGGGAGGGAAGGAATGCATTTCTCATTATGAGCTGCAGCCTCTCTGCTCTGGCAGCCTGGGAAGAGAAATTTTTCCCTCCCTCCCCAGGCCCTCTGCCCCCTGCAGCTCGCTGATTATTTTTGGCTGAGGTGGAAAGCACAGCCCTAGCATTTTTCCCATAGGGGAGTGACCCGAGCGGGAGGGGAGCGAAGCGAAGCCTTGAGCCTTTCTCTTTGTGCTCTTTCAATTAAAAGCCAACGCTTTGCATGTCTATAGCCCCTTTCCTCCCAGCACACCGAGGGGCTCGGAGAGCTGTAGGCTCCTGCCCGCCCCCTGCCTTCCCTGCTGGGCGGAAGGGGGGAAACTGAGGCACAGAGGAGGTCACACAGGGAGGCTGTGACCTGCCTTCCTCTTGGCCTGGCCTTTTTTCCTGCTGCTCTTTGCTGCCAAAGGCCCTTACACCCTGCTCTACCCTGCCCCGTGCTTCCCCTGCCTGTTGGAGCAGCCTCCAGCGCTCTCTCAAAATCCTTCCTGGAAAGCTGGCGCTGCCAGGCAGAAGGCTGGAGCTTTTGAGGAACGTGGCACGCACGTGTGGGACGTCCCCAAAGGCATTTGGGAAGCTGAGGGGAGGCACAGGTCGTGGGGCCGTGCCCCCGGTGCCCGGTGGCTGCTCCCGCTCGGGGAAAGCAGCGCCTGGTGCGCGGGGTTCAGGCGCCGTCGGGTTTCCCAGGTTTTCCCCCCTCGTGCTCCCCGCGCTCGGCAGCAGCCCGGCTTGTTTGCTCAGCTAATAGAAAGCACATGAGCGGCGCAGCCAGGCACGGCGACAGCTGTTGGGAATGATTCGCTTGGGACGCCAGCAGGAACCGAACGCACGGCCCGGCCGCGGCCCCGGGGCCTTTCCAGGGGGGCTGCGAGCCCCCCCCCCGGCCGTGACTCACTTCCTTCAGCCTTGGCAGCAGCGCTGCTGCGCAGGGAGGGCCGGTGGAGATGCTTTGGGGCATGAAACCTCCTGCTGGGGCCTCTGCTTCCCTCTCCCTGCCCCTGCTGAGCCTGGCTCCGAGGGCAGGGTCTGCCCGAGTTTGATCTGCGGGGCCAGGAGGGGAAGGCGCGCAGAGGTCTGCAGCCAGGAATGAGCAACACGTTGTGGGGCGATGCAAAGCGTGTTGCAAACCACTTGTCTAACAGATGTAGAGCTTGTTTTGAGGTCTGATGTGCTGTGACGGGGCAAGGCTGGGGCATCTCAGGGCAGCAAGAGCCCTGGCTTTCCGTGGAAGGCAAAGTGCCCTTCCCAGCCAGAGAGCTGGCTCCTGAGGTCCTGGGGTTTGGTTTGTGCCTGGCACGAGCTGTCTGCATCCCTTGCACACCGATCTGCTGGGTCAGACCTTTGCTGCTCCAGCCCTTGCTGCTCCCAGCGTGCCGGCAGGCGTGAGAATTACTGGAGCAGAAGAGACAGGCGGAGGTGCCACGGCTCTGGCAGCAGCAGACTGAGCAAGGAGCTGAGGAGAGAGCGAGCCCCCTCCTCTCAGCCTCTCCGAAGGCTTGGCAGTAAGGCAGACGTTTGGAAGGACCCCTAGCTCCAGGCGCTGTGGCTTTTTCAGGCAGGAGGGCCGTGTTTTAGGACTTTGGGCTGTGATGGCAGCAACCCCGGGGTGTGTGGGGGAGCGCAGGGACACCTGCTCCCCTCTCGGGCCGGCCCAGCCGCCGTGGCTGCGCTCCAGAGCCGGGTGTCACCCAGAGGAATTTGGACCACGGGACGCCAAGCCCGGATGGCGCCGCCGCGGCCCCGGCTTGGGGACAAGCTCTGAAATCGGACCCGGCTCCCCCCCGTGCTCCAGCAGGGCGTCCTGCCCGTGCTGCTGCTCCTCCACGTCTCTTCCCCTGCCCCCTTGTCGCCGCCGCCGCCGTCCTCCCCCCCTGCTCCTTCCCCCGTCCTTGCCCTTTTGCACCGACGCTGCCCTCGGAATCGGGCCTGGCAGGTGGGATGTTGTCAGCGGGGCTGGCGCAATATGGCACGGTTGAAAAGCACTCGGCATCTTCCCTCCTTCCCTAAACCCCCCGCATTCCTCCCGCAGCCTCCGGGCTGCCTGGCTACCCCACCCTCAGCTGTCACGGGATAATAGCCGCCGAGTCCTAATTACAAATCTCCCCGGCTCGATCAGAGGGCGGCTGGGCAGCTCCATCTGGATCGTCTCTCTGGGACTGCACCGGGGGGGGGGAGAGAGAGACCGAAAGGGGAGGGAGCAGCAGGGAAATGCTGCACAAATGTCGTGTGGTGCTCAAAGCCTCCAGGCCTCCGGCCCCAGACAGAAATAATCAGGCAGCTCCGGGGGGCACGGGGCTGCGGGGAGGGCGGCTGTGAGCAGAGCACAAAGAGGTGTGCGTGCATCACCCAGCCCAGCACGCCCCGCACTGGGCAAGGGCAGATGGACCCCATCCCAAAGCATCTCCTGGGCTCCATCCGTCAATCCTTCTCGTCCCCCCCCTTCATCCTGGGCTGCCTGCGGTGAGGGGGGGAGCCGCAGAGGTTTCATTAGCTGTAGCATTTCCAGCCCAGGCGTTGGAGACCTGCAGGATTTCCATGACAAAGCGCAGGCGTGCACAAAGGCACCTGCAGCCTCCCCGCTGCCTCCCTGCAGCCAGCCGACCCCTGAGGCTGCCAGGCCCCGTGCTGCTCGCCCTCCCTGCTGGCTGGGCAATCACACAGTGCTGGGAACAGCTCCTGGAGGAAGGTGCCCCCCTGGTGCAGCATCCTGAGGTGCTGAGTTGGGTTTAGATCTCCCCGTCCCCAAGAGGAAGGAGCTCTTGTCCTGGAGGAGTTGGAGGCACTGCAGGATCAGACCTCCTGGTGTTCCCACCAGGTAGCAGGAGATAAATGTGGATGGAGAAGAAGGTAACAGAGCAGGGATGGATCCAGGACTGAGAATACAGCAGGGACAGACACCTGAGGGCTGAGCCTTGCAGCAGGGCACGCTGGCACAGGGAGGAGGTGCAGCTTTGTGTGCTGGTGGCGAGCTGAAGCCTCACCCCCAAACACTCGTGTGTAATTACCGGGTACATGGGGGGCAACACCAGGAGCAGTGCTCCAGCCCTTTCCCATGCAATGCCATTTCCTTGCTGCTTAGATTCCCGTTTCAAACCCTGGCAAGAGCATTGTGTGCTGCTCCCAGGAGGCCTCGAAGCAGCCCCCCCGCAGGGCAGCAGCCCCCCCCCATCGCCTTCCCGCTCCGCGCCGCCTCTTCCCCGGGAGCTATCCCAGGCCAGCACCGTGCCAGCCGCCGCCGCTTCTGCTCCTCTTCCGCCGAGTTTACCCCGAGGTCAGGCAGCGTGGTGGCGTTGGCAGCCCCGGCGGCTCCGGAGAGATTGAATTTTTCAAAGCTCTCCCCACATCCCCCCCCCCCAGGGATGGACCTTGGCGGAGGGCCAAGGCCTGCCACCGCCGAGATGCACCGCGCTCGGCCACACCGACAGCAGCAGCCAGGGAAGGGAGCGAAGAAAAAGCAGCAGCGTGGTGGGAAAGGGGAGGGGGGAGATGGACCCGAAGCCCTTTTGGCCTTCAGCAGGCTCGGCGGTGCCTGCAGCAGCGCGTAACCTCCAGCTGACACGGCGATAAAGCACAGGGGCTCGTCCCCCGAAGGCAGCTGCTGGAAAGCTGCTGCCCGCCGCAGACAGAGGGGTCTGTGTGTGCCTCTGCAGGAGGAAAGGCTTTCCAGGGATTTATTTTTTTCCCTCAGAAAACAGGGCAGGGGCTGCGCCTGGTGCCGAGGGAAGCAGGGGGCTCACTGCTCTGGCCACGGAGCTCGTGGAGGAGCGCCGGAGCCGCTGCTCTCCCCAGCCAGCCCGGGGGCTTTGCCAGCAAGCTCTGTTCCAGCTGCCGGCTCTGCCAAACACAAACCTTCTGAAATGCTTCCAGCCTCAGCCGCTGCCCCGGCTCCTGCAGCCCGAGACAGCTCGGCCCCGAGGCACGCTCCCTGCTCTTCCCATCCCAGCTTCCCCCCTCCCGTCCCGACAGCCCCCCTGGATTTCTTGCTGGGAATTTGTTTCGGTTTCTGGGTGTCTGGGACCTCTCCTCATCCGTTCCTGGCTTCTCGCAGCCCTTCCTCGCTGCTGGTCCTCGGTCCAGGGCAGCATCAGCAGTGCAAGGGCAGCCAAGGGCAGCCAGCCCCAGGGCTGTGCATTTTTTTGGGATTGTAGAGTCAATAAGGACGCGTGAAGAAAGCGAGGGATGTTCTAGGATTTAGGATTGCTTTTGTAGATCATGATTGTTGTAGAACCAAACCCCGGTCTGAACTCTCGCTGGCCTGTCTGGGATGAGCTGGACGGAGCCGTGTTTGCTTTTCTCATCACAGTCCTGGGCTGGGCTGTGCTAGGCCAGCAGGGGACTGAGAACGGCCTTGGTCTGCCTGCTTTTACTTTGTCCTCTTAGCAGCGATAGAAGCAAGAGAGGATTTGGGAGGAGGAGAGGGTTATCTTGTGAGAGGAGGGGTTATTTTGTGTTGGTGCCAAGGCCGGGGATATGGGGCGTGGGCAGGGGGAAGCAGGGCAGTGGCGGACTCTGAAATCCTCTCGTGGTTCTGTAGGCATGAATGCAAAACCCAAAGCAGAGGTGGGGTTGGTTTTGACCTCGTGAAACAAAATCCCACCGGCTGAGCTGGGCAAGGTTTCTGGCCGTGGTGTGGGAGCTCAGGGCCCGTCCTGCCCAGCTCTGCCCTCAGCCCTCGGTGTTTGCCTTCCACAGGGATGGATTTTCCACCCTTGGACAAGGTGGCCGCTGAGTGTGATGCTGGAAATGTGTTTATTTGGGATTTTTGGCGTCGGCACATCATCGTGCCCCTCGTGCAGGCAGGGGGAGGCCTGAGCTGTGCGCAGGGCTGAGAGCAGCTGTGGGGAGCTTCGTGGCGCAGCTACCGTGTGCAGCCAGAGCGGCTGCTGGCTTTCCTGAAGGCTGCAGCGAGCGGTGGTTTAAAAACAAAATAATCAGGGGAAGGGGGAATAGGCTTCCAAAATATGGAACACCTCATAAAGCTGGGGAGGTAGGAAGCAAGTCGGGCAGTCCCAGCCGTGGTTTAAGCTCACAGGAGGCGTACTGTACAGTGCATAAAGCCCAGGGAATCAGCTCAGGATGCCGACTAATGAGCTTTTTAATTAGCTGCAATTGCAGGCAAGGTTTAAAACCCAAATAAATAAGTAAATTAAAGATTTAAAAGGCTGAACGCAATCAATGAGGGGTCAGCACTTAAAATATTAAAATGCCAAGGCGGTTAACTTTGCAGCGGGTTTGCAGCGCTGCAGCCAAGCTGCTCCTTTAAGGAAGCAGGAGGCGCTCATTTTTCTGGTCTGAAGCCCTCTGGCTGGAACATGCCAGCTGCGAGGAGCCATAAATCATCCTGTGCTCGGCAGCCTGCAGTCCAGCAGGGTCTCCGTGTGTCCCGGCCCTGGCTTGGAACCTGCAGGGCGTTTGCTGCGAGCCCGGGGGCCCGGCCAGGCTCTCCTTTTGGCTGCCACCCAGATGTGTTTCTCCCCGGCCTCGTCCCGCGGGGAGCCACGGCCAGGAAAGTTGCCGTCAGCTTGGACGCCTTCGCCCCTGATTGCAGCGGGACTCCCCAGCTTGGGGCGCTCAGGAGATCCCAAACTGCCTTGTGCTGGGCTCTGGGGGTTATCACCCCCCTCCCCAGCTGCTTTCCCTCTTCCATCAGAGCACAGGACGCCTTCCAAGCTTCTCTTTCTGTTTTCCTGCCGCCGTTCTGCCGTGGCAGCCCCTTGCCCCAGCCTTTATCCTCGTGCAGTGCCCGGGTTCCTCCCGCTGCAGGGCTCAGCTGCAGTCTGACTGCTGGCACCTCCAAATTGGAGTTGCTTTGCCAGCAGCCTCATCAGGAACGCAGGGCATGGTTCCTCTAATATCTTTAGCAATTTTGGTGTCTCGTGTCACGGTTCAGAGGGCAGCAAAATGTATTTAAACGTTTAAAAAAAAAAAAAAAAAGGCACTGAAAAATTCCAGCTTTTTTGTTTTTTTTAAGGGCCACTTTGTCTTAAGCTTGTGCAGCTCTGAGCGCAGAATTCACAATTCACTTTGTTGGCTCGCAGGTGGGATTGAAAGCCCCTTTTGGGCGGGGGCAGCCCGTTGTTTTGGGATGCTGGAGCAGCCTGCGGTGCGCTGCGTGTCGTGGAGCATTCAGGGGTTTGTCGCCGGGGATCTCGGTGTGGCTGCACGCACCTCGTGGGGTGGCTGTGCAGGGCCCCAGGCACCTTCTGCACCACCCGGGGGCCCCGAGGTGCATTGGGGGGGCGCAGGGAATGGGGCACTGCCAGCAGCACGCCGCCGCCTCGTTCCCATCCCGTATGCCACATGCATGTCAGAAGCAATTCGCAATCAACTGGGATGTCCCCTTGTGCCTGAGCAAGGAGGCAGAGCAGGAGCAGAAGCTGCTGTTCATTATGCCGATGCCCCTGGCTGCCCTCAGGAATGGAGAATGCTAAACAGGCTCAGCCCCCCAGCTAGCAGGGGCTTTGGAGAGCCAGGATGGGGAAGAGGAGGGCTGGCTCTGGCTCCCTCTCCAAATAGCGCTGGCACGAGGACAGCAGTCACGTCCTAGTGTGGTTGGAGCAGCAGGAAAAGCATTTGTCTGTGCGCACGATGCTTCGTTGGGGGCTGTTGTCAGAGGATCTCCGACAGCTTTGTGCTTATCGCTTGGTAAAGCCTCGCCTCGCGCTCCCAGGGAGATAAATGCTGCTGTCCCGGGGGGCCCGGCGGCACAAAGAGGTGAAGGGAGAGGTGGGCATCGGGCTGGGGATGGCTGGCACCCTCTGCCTGGATGTCAGCTGGCAGAGAGCCCACCTGAAAGGAGTCCAATACTAATTTCAGAGGGCTGGGCAAGGTGGGTGGTGTGCAGTAAGCACAGAACGGAGCATAGGAGCACATTTTGCCCTACCTTATCAGCTGGGGGTTCATTTCTCAGTGCCCTGCCTTACTGCATCCTCTGCAGTTCTGTTCTTGAGCCTGTCCCATGCAGGAAGCTGCTGTTTTGACGAGCATGTTCCTTTCTGGTTCCCCTCACTTCCATCATATGTGCTAAACCCCTGGGGACACCACCTGAGTTTGGACCCGGACTTTGGAAGTAGCAGAAGGGCCAAGAAGGAACCTCTAGGAACGAGCCACTCTTGTGGAAGGCCTCGCTGGTGTTTTTGAAACAAGACAACAACACACAAATTCCGAGCTGTTAGCATTTGGATATGCAGGAGGGGCCAAACGGGTTTGTTCAAGTGATGATTTACTGAGCCTCGTGTAAAAGAGGGGGACAGAGGAACCGGAGAGGCGGGAGGCAAAGAAGCATCCAGCCCCCAGTGGCCTTGAAAGCGATCCGCAAGCGCCTGCTGTCTCCGTGCTGATGGATTTGCTGTCACCTCTCCCTGGCACGAGGTGACAGATTTCTCTGTCGGATGAAGCCAGAACCAATAGCCATCCATCACCCTGAGGACGGCCGGGAGCAGGAGGGAGGCATAGCGAGGGGGGAAGCGAGCCTTGGCAAAACGCTTCCCTGCCCTCCTTCCTCGTCAGCGCCGGGTCACGGGAAATAGGGCCCTGTGGGGATGCTGCTGCTCGGCACCCGAAACACGGAGGGATCTGAGCCTGGGGAGACAGGAGTGCAGGGGCAGATGGGGACCAGTCTTCAGCAGGGGAAGATACCTGCTTGGGAGGTTTTCCTCGGGGTTTTTTATTGCCGTGTTATATCACGCCGCGTTGCGTTACCCAGTCGCGGGGCAGCGGCTCCGGGAGCTGCTGGCATTTTTGGCCTGTCCTCTGCAAGCGCTCGCAGCGAGCAGATGGGAGGGCAGGGCGCTGCTGTGCTGCAGCTGGGCCACGGCTCTGCCCGAAGGCTTGCCAGCCCTGCCTCCCTCCATGCACGAGCAGCAGAGCCAGAGCCGGGGAACTCTCTGGGGCACGCTGCCTGCAGGAGGCTTCTGCTCCTTCTGTCTCGGCATGAGACAAAGCGCCGTGGTTCGAGCTCCCGGCCCTGCCTTTTTACTCCTTCAGAGCTGAACCCAAGACAAAGGCAGTGCTCTGTCCAGACCTGTGGAGTCGGGCAGAAAAATAACATTTTCTCCACTCCTGCAGGCTCCCTGCTGGCAGGCAGAGGTGCCTTGGTTGCTCCATCCCCGGGGCATGACCTGTGCTGCATCAGAGCTCAGGTGGGTTATCCTGCGGGGTGCAGTGCTGGCCAGGACCTCGCGCTCAGTGGTTTCATCCCCAGCCGTGCTCCAGAGCCCCTCCAGCCTCTCCCTGGGCTCTCTCTGTGCTGTTTCCAGCCCGGGTTGTGACAGCACCCACTGCCCATCTTCGTCTCCTGGTGCATTGGTGCCTTTGCAGCCCTGTTTCATTTGGCATTTTAAAACCTTCCTGCCCCGTCCTGTTGATCGCTGCCTTCTGATGGTTGCCCTGCAATGAAATGGAATGATTGAGTTAGTCCTCGCAGCCAGGATGGGAGAGCAAATATAAGGAAATGACCCGTAGAAGCCGCATTCATTTAGTGCGTCCTTAAAAAATGTGTTCCTGGTGCAGGGAGAAAGGATGGCTGACCACCAGAGAGAGAGCTGGGATGTGGAGGTATTTCTGTACGCCCAACCATCCCATAAAGCCTAAAGGACTTGGGCACTTCATTCGTTATAGATGTTCTTCTTAAATCCTTTGAAGCATGTTTCTCAGTCCTTTTGTCCCCTAAATAAAACTAAATCTGGTCCAAAAATCTATATAAGCTGCTTATTTCTAAGTTGCTCCTACAAGGAGCAGGGGGGCAGAAGCCCTACCTGTTTGCTGAAAAGCAAAGAACCCCAAAGTGTTCCCTGAGACTGAATTAGCAGGCAGAAAGCTTGGGCTGCTGCTGAAGCTCGGCTGCTCCCAGGCCTCAGACTTTGCAGCTGGTTCTTCATTTGCAGTGGGCTAATACGCTGTGACACTGCACCCCTCTGGGAAGCTGTCGACAGGCAGTGTCAATATTTCCTTCTGAAAAAAAAAAAAAAAAAGAAAAAAAAAAACCAACAACCCCCCACAATATGCTTTGCAGAATTAAATTATGGAGCGTGCAGGCTGGAAGTCTCCACCTGAAGAAAACGTGCCCAGTACCTGTGCATTCCCTGCAGTCCGTTTCTTTGTTGTCTTCTCTCTTCCATCCCCTCCTCTTCAGAAAAAGAAGGGAAATGTGAATATTTGGTGTCATCCTGGCAGCTTCTAGGCTAGGTTCTGTGGGTGTCTAAGCCTGGATCTGTGCTGTCAGCTGGAAGTGCTCCAGTTTTCAGGAATCATGCACCCAAAACTTGGAGATTAGCATGAAAGTCAGGAAAATCAAATGCAGGTGTGTGGGGGCACTATTTCCTCTTAGCTTTCGTACCTTGTTTTGTTGTTTTCCTTCTTGGTTTTGGTGCTCTAACAGTTACCCTTCCAAATTCTTCTAAAAACTCACAAGGGCTAGAGGAATTCTCCTTCAAAGGTTTGGGTCGTGGACATAAGCACTTGACTCTGGGACTGAAAGCTTCATAAAACCCACTAAATATCGGCAGAGCTGTGCGATTAAATTGCAGGTGTTGACAGCAGCCGAGGTGTCTTCTCCCCGGGGCTCTGGCAGTGCTGCTGGGGAAGGTGAAACTCACACCGCTGTTTGCCTTTCCAGCTGGACAATTCTGTGCTTGGGAGGAAAGCAAGGAGGGCTGCAAACCCGTCCTGACTGCCAGCGGGGACTGGCACACGCTGTTAGCATCATCTGGGGGGCTGCTCCTTGCCAGCCCTGCTCCGATACCTGTCGGATTCCTTGGCACTCCTTTTCACTCCCTTCCTAAAAACCCAACCTTTTCTATTCTCCATTTTATTTCGTCTGTGCATGGAAGTTGAATTCACCAAGGTAAAGGGCCAAGGTGACGTTCCTGAACCTGTCCAACTTCTGTAGCATTTTAATAGCGCCCGGTCTGGCTGCGAACCGCGTACCTGAAAGAAGCCTTGCTGAACTAGCAGCTGGGTTACCCCACTGCTGTGCTGTTTTACCCTTAAACAGACTTCCAATAAGCCGACCGAAGGCAACCTTGCGAGGCTTTAATGGCTGGTATTTGGGGACTATGCAGGGAGATTGTAAAGACCGGCACCGCTTTACTGGCTTTATAGCCCCCAGCAGCAGTTACTGTGACGCGGTGTCGCCAGTCCATCACCGGAGGCTTTATTCCCTTCTGAGCCTGCAGCTGAATACCATCTGGCCCCGGTGATTTAGTGCCCCTGAGTTCCCCCGCTCGGTCATAACTTCCTCCTTGGAGAGTTTGGTGTCTGCTAAGGCCATGTTCTGATTTCCTGCGAAAAGGGCTTTCGGAATAGGAATCTCTGCATTGTCCTCTATGGGGAAGGAAAAGACAAGGCAGACAATTAACTTTCCTAGTGCTTTCTTTTAAGTGGACTGAGTGCTTATAATCACACGTACATCCTCCTTGCTGCTTATTTATGTATCCTTCTGGCTTAAGAGAGCATTGTTACATGTATTTCATAGAATCATTCAGGAATATTCTAATATTTTATTATTGACTCTGATTTCCTATTTGAGCTTCTTGTGGTGTGGATTGAATTCTGTGGCCCGTATCTTAGGAGGGGCAACTGTCTTTCTCGAGGATGCTGAGGAAACGTTGTACTTATTTTCTGAACTGTCCTGATTTTATGCTACCCGCCTTGAATCCCATACACTCAAGCTCTGTCGCAGTGCCCAAAGTGGCTCACGAATCAATGTGATGGCTTTGGATTTTCTTTCTTCCTTCCTTTTACTTCTAGGTAGTTGACTAAGGATCTAAAAGGACCTTAAATAAATACAGAAACCCTGTGGCTGCTGCAGGTGTAAGTTGTTCCCTTCTAAACAATCCTGGTGTCCTATCTCCCCCTATTTTTATTTATGTTGGCTGGGATAAGAGTGCCCATTCAGTGCCTGCACCAAACAGAATAACAACAACTAGAAAGAGAAAAATAAAATTAAAAAATCACAGATTTCTGTTTGTGAAAAGCAACCAAGGGCTTTCTTGGTCACACACAGCCCAGTGCTTCCATGGCAGCTCCTGCAGGAACACCTAAAGGTCGGGTCTGGATGCGCCGTGCGATGGTCGCTGCTGTGCCGTGGGTGGGAGACCCACCTCTGAGAGAGCTAATTCTGACATGGAAGGGAGAGGGAGCCTGCTAGAGAGAGTCTCCACCCCAGATAATCACCTAATTACCTGAAAAGTAGGGTTAATTAACCTGGGCGGATGGCCACAGTCATGACTGTGCAGCTTCTGGGCACGGAGCTGGGCTCGGGGTGTGCTCTGTGCTGTGAGCTCATGGGGTTAGCCCTGGGATTTCTATTCAAATGTGCTCTGCGATCCCCTTAATGTATCAGAACCTCATGAATGCTGAATTAATTAACTTTCACTGTGATTTCATGGCTATTTAATGATCTCTTTGTTACGGGTGGAGAACTGAGGCACGGAGCAATTAGGGACTCTCTGAAGGTCACCCAGGAATTCTCTGGGAGAGCTGAAGACCGAAGCCAGCGTTTCCTGCCGGTGCTTTAACCACACACAGCTCTGCTTTCTCGTCTGTGGACAGGTGCATCGGCCTGGGAGCTGCATCCCCAGGATGCCTGGCTTCAATTTGTTGTGTGCAGGGTGTTTGATGATTAACTCTTGAGAACCGCGGGTTCATTCAAAGGTTTTTAGATAAACCCTCACTGTGGCATCACGGCTCTGCTCAAACGCGGGAAGGAGATTAAAGGTGAAGTTTCAGCGCAGAGCTCATCCTCAGGCAGGACAGAAAATAGAAGCAAGCGAGTTCTCTGGGCTTTTCCCCCAGCCTGGCGATGCTCCGCTGGCCAGAATGTCATTTCTGATTGTGTCTGCGCTGTTCTCTCGTCCGTTCTCATTAACCCCTTCCCCTGTGTGAACCCTGCAGCCTGCACAGCACTCTGCCCTGCAGCCAACATGACTGCTGAGAGAATCTTTCTGCCTCTCTGAGCAGGAATCCCCAGTCTGTGGATTTCCTGCTCTTCTCTTGGGGCTCTCCTCTAGCCTTCCCTGCTTTGTGTTCTTTGCATTTTAACTGTTTTGTGGCTCTCCTTTCTCCCTTGCCACATCCGCATCTATGCCACCTCTCCCTTTGCCAACATAAAATATTCTTCTTCCCTACGAGACCTCCTTAACGCCCAGGAGCTGGCAGAGCTGGGTGTCAGCTCGGTAGCTTTCGCTGTGTATTTTGATTAGGAGACTTTTGTCTTCCTACCTGCCTCTTGCCAAGTGAGCCAAGGTGAAACCCCGCCAGCTGCTCACTGAGGATCCAACATTCAGCATCTCACCACTGCTCTCCGGCTCCTCTTTCCCATGGCTGCTCCGTAGCAGTGGCTGCCTGCCATGCTGTGTGGTCTTGTCAGGCTTTTGGTAATGCCTCTCTCTGCCTCTGAGTAGGTTTTGGGCAAATCTTCTGTTTTATCTTCAAAGCACTTTGCAAATGTGAACCCATTTGCATGCCATCCCTCTAAGGCACATGGCATCGTAGGTCTTCAACAGAAAAGGAGAGGAAGCCATAGAGGAAGCTCATTAATTTACTCCTAATGTTACACCCTAACATCTGTTCTGAGAGCTACAAAGTGGACGTGTATTTGCCCAGAATTTATCTTTATCTGCCATTTTATCTGGTAGCCAATTATTTAGAAAAAGGTTGCTGTCTCGATCTGCACTACACAAATGATGTCTCATTTTTTATGCATTGTATTATCAATAATATCTCATTTTGTAAGACTTCCTCCTTCCTTTCCCCATTCTGTGCCAGGGATGTGTTCACTCAATCACCAGATCCTAACGATTTTCAACACGCTCAGCTCCCCAGGTACCTTTCAGGAAACATCCCTAAGCCTCTTTGCACCTTGGTTCCTCGACTGTGCAACCACTGCTCTGGGTCCCTTAACCCAGAAGGGTCTCCTGCTTTATTGGCTTTGTAGAGATCTGGTAAGGGTTCGGTTCTGGCGTTGGGAATCCCCGAGTGGCACGCAATGACACGTAAGGCTCCTGCAGAATCAGTGTTGTGGCGTTCAAGTGAAGTGTCTGAGGACTTCAGAGCTTGCCCTTCCCTGGAACTTTCTTCTCAAGAGGGCCACCGTGGAGTGGCTGTGGGTACTGACAGCTCTGCTGCTATAGGCATCACCAGGGCTGGCAGCAAAAAGTGTGAAACGCCGAGAATTACGGTAGGTTTTAGTAGAGGATAGCATATGCTCCAGCAGAGGAAAGGAAAAAGGGAAAGCATGTGGAATATATGCATGAAAAGGGACTCATTCGTTCCCTGTGACTCCGATGGACCCGCTCCAGAAGGCTACACCCTGTCTTGCCTTTCTTTTCAGACCCAGTTGGGTGAATCAGAGGCCTCCTCTGTGTGAGGGTTGCATGAAAAGCACGAGAGACGCTCTTTGAAAAAAGTGTTTAATGGGAGCAGAGCCATTGCTCTTTCCCCACCTCCGCTATGGAAAAGGGATACTGAAAGCTTTGTAAATGGGGACTGGGTGGTCAAGAGGTGGAAATTGCTGCAGTGCAAACAAGAATTCCCAGTTTCAGACCTCACAAGATTATTAGTGAATAAACACTGGAGTGCTCTGGAGCGATGAGGTAGGCCAGTCCTACGTCCATGGAGGCAGAAATCCCATTGCCTTGGAGAAGGGGAGCAGGAAACCTCCTGGTATCGGGCTTTTGTTTAAGTGTAAAGGGCAGGAGCTTCTCCTCTGTCAAGTGGATAGTTCCTATTTGTGGTGGGAGGAATGGCATTTTGGAAGGTGTCTCCAACAAATAAACTAGCCCAGCTTTGCTTGTGCAACTGCCTTGTGACTACTCGTTCCCGAGGTGGCCATGAGGGGCACTGCAGGGCAAGGAATGGGGCCAGCCACACTGGTCCCAGAGTAAGTTTGGTTCAGAGGACACCACAGGGCACAACCAGCAGTCCCCAGGGAGGCTGAAGGGTTGTCTGCCTTTAGGGTTTACATAGCTGGGTTATTAGGACGGGTGTGTGTGCTGCTTTGGGTGCAGAGGGACTCTGAGAAGAGCTTTGCAACCGAGGCGTGTCTCTGTTACTCACTGCCATCGTTCTTGTCTCCTGAACAGACTTTTGAGAGGCAGACGGCTGCTGGATGACAACCTACTGAGAATTCTGGGGTGTAAAAGCTGAGAAGCACAAGGCAAACGAGAGGATGTGGATGTCTGGATGAATGGGAACAGCTCTCTGAAGGTGCAGTGTGTATTTGTGTGTGCGTGTTGCACACAGCCGTGTTGCCTTACCTCTGTGTGTCTGGCACAATCCCATCTAAGTGTGTGCACTCACCCCTGCATGGATGATCGGGTGCCTAAGTACACATAAAAGTGTCTCTGAACGTGCTTAGGGACCCCGTGTGCATTTTGGAGTGTCCGTGTTCCCTCTGGCACAGATACCTCTGCGTGCAATCAGAGACCTTTTAAGTGTTAGGCAATAGAGCAACCTCCTTTGGCAACCATAACTGAAATGCATGGTCCAAGGCCCGGCCTTAAAAGGGTTTTAAAAAAGCTGAATGCATCATTATTGACGTTTTGATTCCAGAATACATAGGGTCTTGCTGCAGAGGCGATGTTTTCTCCTTGGAATATCATTCAGGTTGAAGAGGGCAGTCAGGTTGGCTAATTTGGTTTGAATGAGTACCCTCTGGAGACTACAGGACTCGCTGCTATTATAAGCACCTGCTACGGCTCACCTGCATGGGGGATGTACCGAGTGACTGCCTGAGATAACCGGCTGATGAATGGCATCTGTACGTGGTATCCAACAGTACCAAATGCTTTCAGCACAGTCCTGGCCAGCAGCTCGTTGGATGCAGCATATCTCCTTAGAAGGAACGAGGTTATTTTTTTTTTTGAACAAGTGGTGAGAAGCACAGGAAGCAACCTAAGGCCACCTGAGCCAGGCTGTGCCCAAGCAGCACCCTGGGATGAGCTATCGATGAGCTAGGGGTGCTGTAAGGATAACGCGTGGTGCTGGGGGGCGAGGAGGACTTCCTTCCTGTGCCAGCTAATTTTGAGCAGGCAGGGCCCGTGCCAACTCCAGTTTCGTGTTGACTTCTCTCGAATACAATGCCTCATTGTTCAGGGGAGACCACTTCATCATTTTGTCAGTGCCATCGTTTAGTATCTTAATTCTCTGGGGAGAAGGCGAGAGGAGGGAGCACGGGGGCTGGTTACTGAATCTTAGAATTTCAGACCTGGTGTTCGCATTGTTCCTGCCCACACCAGCCTCTTGCTTCACGGCGAGCTTGGATGGAATTTTTTGCTTTGTTTGTGTTTTTTTTTTTTAATCGTTGCCTCCCGTGTGCAATGAGAGATCAATGCTGCATTAATGGAGCAGCCTCACGGCTCTGTGCTGACGATGCACGGAGAGCAGGGGGTGCAGACAGCAGCATAGTTCTTAAGCACAAACTTCTGTTTGTTCCTGATACCTTTCATAAACAGCCCCTTTAGAGCCAAACTATGGATATGCACGCATAAGCCTGAGTGCCTCGAGTTCAGCCTTTCTGTATTTAGGCACGGGTGAACTGACAGCCCCCCCAAAACAAAGGTATGGGGACAGGGAGCTGTAAGGGCGTTTGGAAAGGCAATTCAAGCCGCCTTGCTGCAGGCTGGAGGGGCTGAAGCATCTCGGTTTTCCTCGTTGTTGCTGCAGGTGAGGGCACCTTTGGCTTCTGTTTGGGCGAGCTGGCCCTCTGCTAGTGTTGTTGCCTGTTGGCTAGCGAGGGTGGCAACCGAACTGGCTGCTCTGTCCGGAGCAGCAGTGGATCTCTTGGTGCAAGCTGGCAGGCTGCACTTTGTCAGGAGGGGGAGCAAGGGGGGAAGTCAAGCCCGGGCTCTCACCTGCTCGTGGGCTCATCTATCACCTTGAATTGTGTTGCAGGATAAAATTACTCATCCAAACCTAATGATAAATTAAATCAAGCCCGGAGTAAAGAGGATTAATGGGCTGTGCATGTACATGCACGCGTTTGGCAAAGCGGCCGTGACCCAAGCAAAGTTTGAAATGCCTGCTGGAAACACCGGTCACAAGGTAGGCTAGGGAATGCTGCGAGGCTCCTGCGTCCCTCTGCAGAAACACAGAGGGCTGTGGGAGCAGCTTCCACCCTGTGAAAGTGGAGAGGACTCCTGGAGGAGCCATCTGAGCTGTGTCAGGGTTTATCTGTGCAGGAGGAGTCTCCCTCCTGTGATAAGGGCCTCGTGTAGGTGGGGTAAACCATGGAAGAGGTAGGCTTTTAGTAAACAACTGTAGAAGCCATAAACATATCTGATGAAGGCCAAAAGCATCTGTGTTGTTCCTGGAGAAACAGCGGGCTGTGTAAGAGCTTGGAGCACGAACTGAGTGGGGACGTGTAGCTGCTGCACAAGTCAGCTGTCAGAGCCCAGGACAAAACAACTCTCGAAGCTTCTGTTTGCTCTAAAATGCAGCGTGCCTTTGGGGCTGGGAGCTAGGAAGTTTAGGTCCTCTTTCCTGCTCTGCTCACTTTGCAAGGAGCTCTGTGGGGTTGGTGCCATCCTTCATGGTGAGCCAGCCCTCGGGATGCCCTTCAGCCTTGCAATCCATGAGCATTGCTGGCCTGCATCACCGAGGAACTGGGAGGCTTTGATTTTCTCTGCCTGCTGATGAATTCGGGGTGGTAAGCACTACAAATCCTGAGCACCCCTTTGTGTCTGAAGCACCTTACAGAGGCCTGGCACACGGTGACAGGCACCAGGCAGCCTTAGGGGGGGGCACCGAGGCGCAGTGCGCTCCGAGTGACCGCGGGTGCCAGGTGCTGTGCCTGTGCCCCCGCCGGCCTCCCTCCCACTCAAACCGCCAGCTCGCATTGCCTTATCATCACCTGACAATGTTTTTCAAAATCAACAGCCTCGTAAAGCTTTTCCTAATCTACAGCAGATGCCGTCAAGAGGCCAGTTATTAGCTTCATGGGGCGGGGTGGGGGGGGGAAAAAAAGAATAACAAACCCCAAAGCCAACCTTCCCCCGGCCCACCGCACAAAGCCTCCCTAACAAATGAAGTAAATACGGCTGGGGGGTGGGTGGGTGGTTCCTCCCCAAAGCAAACAGGGTATTTCGCTCCCTCTCTCTCTCTCGGGTTTGGCTAAAAAAAGCAAATAAACCACAGAGGAAGCGCGTCATGGTGCAAACCGTAACCAGATGGCGCGGGTGCGAGCGTGGGAGGGGAGAGGGGGTTTCTCCGAGCGGAACATGCGTGTCAAGGAGAGCTCCGGGCACAGGCAGTGAGCGGCGGGCTCCCGCTTGTGCGGGGACCCTGGGGTGGGCTGGGGAAAGGGGGAAAGCCTGTGACTGAAACCGAGACTGCTGGGGGCCGTGGAACATGAACTGGAGTAGGGCAGGACTCCCCGGCACCGGTGGCAGCCGGCAAAACGTCTCGCTCAGCTCCTTTCTTTTTCTGTTTCGCTGCCGCGTGCTGCTGGCCTCCGTCAGGTGCTGCTGTCTCTTCTCTCCCGCTTTCTGAGGGTCTCAGAAATAGGTCGGATGCTGGTCTTGGTTCTGCTTGAGAACGGCCAGTTTCCATATGCCACTCGGCCTTAGTTTTCCCCAAAGGCATCAGGGCCAGAAACTGCGAATAATATTTTGGAAAATGGCCCAGAGCACCCTCCAAATATTGACTTGTGTCCTGCCTTAGGCAGGAGTGATGGTCGTTGGCATTTTCAGTGGGGAAACCAGGGCACAAGGAGGAGATTTGCCTTGGCAGTGAGCTGCTGTCCGTGCTGGGAGCAGAGTTCAGGGGGTTCTGGTTCCCAGTCTGGGACCTGGCCTCAGGACAACTTCCCATTTTCCTCCTGACTTTTTTTTGTCTGTTCCCTTCTTCCCTCTCCTTTCCTTACCCTCCCCAGACTCAGACCTCTGGTCTGAAGCTTGCTCCCACAGCGATAGCCTTCGGTGAATTTGGGAAGATGCCTTGTTTAGCTGTGAGCGATGCAGTGCCTGGAGTTTGGATCAGTAGGGGCAGCAATGGCTTGGCCCCACAACCTGAGCCCTACACATGGCAAGCTGCGTGGGTTTGTATAAGGCACGTGCAGGGGAAGAGGGAGAAGGCTGTTAGGGTGGTGGAATGAGCATGGGCGTGTGGGTGAGGTGTGGTGGGGCTGGTGGCGAGGCAGGAGGCAGATTTCCTTGAGGGCTGGAGAGGGAGAGGGTGAGCGTGCAGGGTTTGGACGGGTTGGTGCTCGGAGGGTTTTGGCTCTCACAGTGCCTAAGCAGCAGAGAGAGCCCACAGCAATGTCCTGTCAGCTCAGCTGCTGCGGCCCCAGGCTGTGTGCTGTGAGCTGGGGGGCTTTGCCCGGGGGCAGCACCACGTTTCGCCTTCTCCACCCACGGAGTGCTTGGGGAAAGGGCTGCTGCAGCAGCTCCTCTGGCAAGAGGGAGGTTTGGGCAGATCAGCTTCGCCAGCCAGAATGAAAAGGGAAGGATAGAGGGGAAAAAACACGGTGCACAAATAAAAAGCCGTCTGCTTGCTCCCCCAAAGGAGAGGCAGGCGTTAGCACCACCCCCAGTGACTCCTGGATAATTAGCATGTCTATAGAGCAGAGCTGCTGGCACTAGGCACGCAACAATATTTTTCAATGAAGCAAAATGCAGATTTTCCCAGTAAATCCCGTGTTAGCTCGTTGCCTCCCTTCCCATTTCCCACCCCAGCAATGCACGAGCAGCTCCCGTCCCCTGAGTGTTCAGTCACCACTGCTGCAGGCTCCGGGGAATAGCTCGGGGGGCACAGGAGATGAACACCAGCGGCACAGTCGGGATCCAAGAGCCACGCTGCCGGAGCAGAGGGAGTTCTCTCTGCTTTAATCCTCTTCCTCTGGTGCCGCTGGGACGAGCTGGAGGCGGCCGTGGACGCGCTGGGAGCTGTAGGGCTCCCTGCACCACCCGCTAGGAGCAGCGAGGAGTGCCAGGAGGGGCTGCGGGTCCTGGGGGTGAGATGCGACCCCGGCAGGTAACGGAGATCACCTCGTGTGCCAGCTCTAAACGAGGGTACGGGCTGGGGGCTGGGATTTCAGGAGCCTGTGTGTGGAAGTGGAAGAGGAGAACAGTGATGGAAACACGTGGCGTGGGATGTGTTGTCCTTCGGGGCGAAGACAGGGTCTGAAAGGAGCCCGTTGAACTGAGACATCAAAGGTGAAGGAACAGAAGTTTTCCAGGGAAACTGAGGCATGGAGAAATAGGAACGGTGCGGGTTCATGAAGGGAAGTGTTCCCAGACTGAGCTCCCAGAGCAGCTCCTGCAGGTTAGGGCATCGAATTGGCATTGCTCGCACCCCAAATCCACCCATGCTCTGCCAGGCGAGGGCAGAAGCAAAGAGCTGCGCTTTGATGTGAAGCTAGCTGCAGGGTCACAGGTGGCTGTGGTGTTTGGGAGGGCTCCGAGCAGGTAACCCCAGTGACAGGCACCAGTTGGCTGCTGGATTTAACGGGTGTGTTTGTGTGGACAACTCCTTTTGCATGGCGAGCAGGGCGGTGTGCTGCCAGCCTCGGGATCACGGTGCCATGCAGTGGGCTCCTGGGCTCTGCAAATGCCCCTCTGGCAGAGACAAGGAGCCAACTGCAATGAAACGAACGTCACTCTGCTGGGAGCTCTGACCCCAAACTTTTCCTCTGGCCTCTCTTCACTCTGTGTGTGTTGCTTAATCTCTAAAGCAGGGACAAAGCCCACGATCTGCTTGTGGCGTCGATAGGAAGGAGGAACGTGGCCCTCAGCCTCTAATCCCGCAGAAATGCGGCTCCTTGGGGGGCATTCATCTTCAAACCCAGCCTTTGTGGCCTGGGCTAATTGCTGGTCAGTGCTAGAGAGGCACCAAGCCATAGCCAAGGGATGTTTCGGGGGGCTTTCCCCGCCCGGCTCAGGCTGGTTATTGCAGCTCGCTCTGCAGCCCTTTACCTCGGTGAACTTCCCTGTCTCTGATGGATAAGCTGGATTTTTCTTCATGTAAATGTTTGTTTGTGGTAGGAATCGCTTCTTGATATCCACGTGAAATCTGCCTCATCCTGAATTTCCCCACCTTTGCCATGGCCCTGTTTTTTTCAGTTGGCTGCCTGTTTCTCCTGCTCCGAGCAGGGTGTTTGTGTCTGAGCGCTGCTGGCACGCCTCTGTTGGCTGGTACTAGAAAGCAGCAAAATGGGGCTAGAATTAGAAATCGCATTAGCCCTCCCATCCCTCCCCCTTGGCGAGGGGTGGGGCAGGAGGGAGGGTGGGAGTTTTAGACGGCGCTTCTGATGAAATCCATCTCCCTTTCCTGGCCCTCTGCATGGAAGCAATCCCAGCAAAACAGAGATGCAGATGGTCTCACCCCTGGAGCCAACGCCTGTGTCAAGAGCCTTGGAAATGTGAGACCATACCACCAATGAAGTTCAAACGGCATTGAATATCTGCTGTCAACGCTGAGTAGATTCCCCCACCCTTCTTTTCCTTTTTTTTTTTTTTTTGTAGTTGCTGATGCCTTTCTTGTTCTGTTTCTTTTTATTGTTTTTTTTTGCATGTTTTGTTTTCTGTTTTTAAGCCTTCTTGGGGGCCCAAAGAAAGGCTGATGAAAAACAATCACCCCTGCTTGGACGGCTTGGCGAAGGGTTTGATATCCCATCGTGCGATCCCATCTGGAAGGGTATTTTCCAGGTACATCACTGCATCTCCTGCCTTCATTCAACCCCCTCCAGCATTACCACACATTGGAGTTTCAGTGGCAGCATTGACAGCGGGTACGACGGGCCCCCAGCCAGCTCCACGGGGCGCAGTCCAACGTCTGACTTGCACAAAGGGAAGAGCCATTCGGGTCGTGGCCTCCTGCCCTGTACCTGCAGGGACCGGCTGCCCTGCTCGCTGCTCTCTGCGGGGAGCTCTGCCTCGCTGCCTGTGGTCCTCCAGCACCCTCCTTGCCTTTTGGCTCGGCCACTGCTCCATCCCGCTGGGTCCTCAGCGCCAGCTCTCGCTGTACGGATGCCATCCTCGGGCTTAGCGTAGGTTTTAGGGATAAACTTGTGTCTGTCTGTCCCAGGTAGGTGCAAGTCGTGGGCTTCTTGGCAGGATGGTGCGAAGAGCTACAAACTGAAGGCCCAGCCCCTGACCTTCCTTTGAGAAAGTTAAGAGTGCGTGGAGCTACTCAAAGAAAGGCACAGCAGAGGAGAAAGTATTGAGAAGCGGTTTGGTGCTGGCTGTTTCAGAATGAATTGGTTTGACGTTAAGGATTTCTTTCCAGACTTCATTTTTTTGCATCTTTTCTCAGCTCTCACTCTTTCACAACTTCCTGCTTTTTTCTTCTAGCCCTCTCACTTCTCCGAGCTTTTTCCTTCTGCAATGAGTGGCAGGGATCAAAATAAATCAGTCCGAGTCTGCAAGAATCCGGAGCACGTGGACATGCAACAATTCACTGAATATTCAGAAAGAAAGGTAGAGAATTAATCAGATCAGCAAGGCAACTATGAATCTAAAGGAAATATAACCATGATAAAATTCCTGGTGCTGGAGCAGCACGGAGTTTAATCATTGGAGATGGCGAAAAGCTTGTGAATGTTTTGAGGCATTTTTATTCCTTCAGTCATGTCTTTTGAGATAAAAAGTAATAAGCTAATTAAAATGTACCCAAGCGTGGCTCTGAGTAATAAGGTGAGGGTATGGACATAAAATAAACAAAACCCAACAAACACCCAAACAAATATACGGGCAGTCCTTCTGTCTGGTGTGGGTTGGACGGTCGTGTTTCAGCTTTCAGAATCAGAGCTGTAAGGGATGAGGAAATTAAGCCCTGGTCAAGCCAAAGCTCCAAAATTATTGTATCAGGCAGAAGAAGGCAGCAAGTCCAGGGGAGGGATGTTTGAGAACCTGCACGGCACACGCATTGCGATAAAAAAGGATGTGTCTGCTTGCCAGGAGGGGCTGGGTGCCACTTGTTTGGTTGTTCATTCTGGTTTTGACTGCAGAAAGGAGTCTGAAAGGCATTTATTATTTAACTTGCTGATTTGGGAGAGGCGTGGAAGAAGCACTGCTACTGACCTCCAGGTGAGCCACAGGCTGCAGCTTCTGGGCTGCGTTCAGTGCAGCTGGGCCCACGGAGATGGCACTCAGGGCAGACCCGGACCTTTGTCGGAGTGGTGGGGTGCTTCTGTGTGTTTTCTGCTGCTGCAGCTACAAATTTGGGATAAGGACGGGAAGGCAGGCGAGCGAAGGGCTTGGATGTGAGGAGGTAGCAGGGCTCTGTTTGATAGGCCTCGTCTTTGAATTCTGCTTCAAAAGTCTGGGGGAATGGTGGTGTGCGTCCATGACTTATTTATTTCTTCCTTCAGATTTCCAAGCAGGACTGTAGGTGTGCACCTCGCCCATAAATTAAACATCACAACGTAAACAAAGGGCTGCTCATAAATATCTGCACCTCAACCCGTCCTTATCAGAAGTCTTGGAGGGAAGGAGGTGGGCTCTGTACCATGAAGTGGAGACGTCCTCGCTCATCCTTCACCCAGAGAAGGTGCAAACAGGGCTTTGTTAAGGTCCTAGCTCGTTTTGTTTTGTTTTGTTTTTCTGCTGGAATTACACCCTGCTTTTCTTTCACCTGCGCTGTTGCCTCAAGCTTAATTCCAACCCACTGATTATTTTCTGGTGCAAAAAATCTCCTCCTTCAGCTGATGATGCTGACAACACAGGGTAGCTCTCTGCCCTAGCCTTGTGCCCTCTGCAAATGGATGTTTTTGCTGTGCCCAAGCTTAGACGAAGCTTGTGATGCTGCGAAGCCTTGCATGCTGCCACAATTTGTGTTTCTGGTGGGGCGCAAGGCTGGGATGGCTCTGCAGAAACACAAGGCCCACTGGACCCCCAGCAGGAATGCTGAGCTGAAACCCGGTGAACCTGAGGTGAGATGTGACTTGCCCTTCAGGAACAACTTAGTGTGTAAGCTGAGAAACCTGCCAGCTGAACTTCTGGACCTTCTCCTGGGCTGCGTGTGGAGGAGCAGAGGCTTTGCAGGAGAGTGGAGTGGGTGCAGACCACCCTCGTGTGGCACCCAGTGCCAGGGGGCACTGCCAGCAGCGTGGCACCCCCTGTGTGTGCCCAGCACCACCTGCAGGGCTCCAACCTCCAGGGCAGACATCAGAGGCAGAGAAACAGCCCTCGCTGTAGCAGCACGAGGACTCTGGAGGAGGCTGGGGGGAGCTTTTTCACACTCGACTCTCCTGCCACTGCAGGCTGGGTGCAGCCAGCAGCTCCATCGCCCTGGTTCTTCCTGCCCAGAAAGTGCTGTTTCCATTTCCTGCCGCAGTGGTGAGAAAAGCCTTCGTGTTGCTGCCTTCTCCCTCGCCCTGTCAACCCCCTCTCCCCAGTTGAGTCCGCTTTTTGACACGCAGCATGCACAGAGGGGTACTCCCCATCCCACACACCGCTCACCGGGCGGGCAGCCCTCGGTAATCTCCTGCGTCTCGTTCACAGAAGTGCTCGCTCTTGAAAAGAAATGTCTGGTGGTTAACGTGGTTCCAGTAAAATACCTAGTGAGTAGGTAGCTAATTTCCATAATACAGAGAAGCATCAAGAAAAGAAATCTCCTGGGCTTGGTGTGCAGCAGAGCAGTTGCCTCTCGCTGACAGCAGGCGTGTGCTGTGCTGGGGACTGGCTCAGGCTTGCTTGGTGCTAGCTTTCACCCTTGCCTACTTAGAGGCTACTGAATGCGGTTTAAACCACATGTGCTTGAACTGGTGTTGAACCTGTTAGGGGAAAAAAAAAAAAAAAAAAAGGTGTTTTTTCCAGTGTGGGATGGGGCCGAGCGGCCGTACAGAGAGCTGCTGTCACTGCTGTGCTCAGCGAGGGAGCTGCACCTCGCCAGCCCTGCTCAGTGCTCTCCCTTGGAGAACTCTGCTCCAGCTCAACATCTGGTTTTCCAAATGCCTCTGCAACACTCCTTTTTTTTTTTTTTTTCTATTTTTTTCTCCCCCAAATGCTTCTCGAGCTCTGTTGGCTGTCTTGCATCTGGAGGTCAAGTGCCTTGCCCCCGTGGGTCACGCAGCAAGCGAGCCCTTTGATCCTCGTCCCAACAGACGAGAGCACTCGGAGGCACTGCTGCTGCTGCCGGGGCTCAGATCTGAGCTTCGGGTGTTGGAGGCAGGGCCCACGGTGGCTGAGAGCTCTGCTGGCTGCAGGCAGCGAAGGAGTAGCTGTTTGCTTCAGATCTGACCTGGTCCCAGGCCCGAACGCAGGAAGGTTGCTCTATAAATGGCCTGGAGGTGTGAACCGCCTGGTGTATCGCTCTGTTCTCTCACCTTGGGTAAAAGTGAAATGCAGCGTTGCATTTCAGCTGCAATGGGCCCTGCACCCCGAGGGGCCTGCTGGCTTTGACGGAGGTTGCTGAATGCTCAGCTCCTGGGATTTGCAGCCCCAATTTGCAGTTAATAAACGTGCTTGGGCTCAAGCAGCAGGCGAGCACAGTAAGAGCTCAGTCCCAGGACCCTCAGGCAGCAGGGTGCAGCTTTCTGGCTGCTTTCCCCTGCAGTGCATGCACAGCTGCATGCAAGCTCAGTATATGCAGTGGTATTTACCTTGGACAGGTTGGTTTTCTTCTCCTACCCTGATGCCTCCGTCCGCTCTCTCGTGGAGGCCTCTAGAGCTGTGTTGGTGCAGGTGTCCTCTGTACTCAGCACATCCCAGCATCCCTGGAAGTCTTGTTGCCCTTACGAGGGCTGCATGAGGAGACCACCTGCCAGGAATATCTCAGTGCTTAACACCTCCTTTCAACACCTCCCGAGCACAGCCAAGGAAAAGCCTGACCTTCCTCTCCTTGTCCTGCGGGGAGCCCCAAATCTCTTCTTAGAGGGAAGGATCCTTCCCTCTAAGCTGTGTCTGTCCATACCCGTAGGCTCCAGTTTTGTGTTCCTCACCCAAGGTTTGTATGGAAGAGGGGAGGGAATGCGGTGGCACACTGTTTCTGGCTCTCTGCGTGCTATCAAATCCATCTAAGTTGCCCCTGTGGTGCCAAGAAAGGAGGCAGGTGCTGATAAATTCCTATCTTGCTTTTTATTTATGTTGGCTTCACTCTGGGGAAGGAGTTCCGTCCTTCTTCCTGCAAGCACATAGTAGGAAATGTTTCTACAACCATGGTAGAAAAGAACACAGAAAAAAGAGAGCTAAAAGCAGGGCCCATCTGGTCAGCACCATGGCTCCCACCTTCCCTTGCCCTGGCTCCCCTTCGGACTGGGGAGACAAAAAGCCATTTCTGCCCACTTTACTTGGTGCTGGTGGCATTCAGCCTGGCAAGGAGGGACCCCGAGACACTTGCCTCTGTGCCTGGCATTTATATCTATGTTAATCTGCTTGTTCTGACTGCTCTTTTCCTTGTGTGTCTCTGTTGCACGTTTTGGGTCCCTCCTGGCAGCGTGAAGCCCGCAGATCTCAGCCTTCCCTCATTTCTCTGGTAGGTGAGGGCTCTCTGGTGGCGTTCTGGACCACACAGACACTGTGGCACGAGGAGCGTGCCCGGGAAGATGACGCTGTTGCTGCACAGGCAGCTGGAGCATTGTTAGACTTCAATGCAATTCTGAATGGCCTCAGATCTGCCTCTCGTGTTTCCCATTCCCATATTCACTCGGCATCAGAGGCTTGCAAAGTGTGCTTGCAAAGCGTGCTGCCCGGCCTTCGGCCACACTCAGAGACCCGCACCCAGTGGAAAATGCAGCCTTAAGGGCTGTGAAATATTCTGAATTGTCCCAGCATTGCACTCCACGTCTTAGGTATCTGCTACCCCCTCCTTGCACAGACAGTGCAGCAATTTCTTTATGTCTTTATTTTTAAGGGGGAGCATTCAAGCCTGGTGTCTCCGTTTAGCTCTGCTTGGCCATAGTGTAAAATATGGTGGTTGGTGTAGAGTCCCAGCTGGCAAAGTCCTTGCTAACTCTTTTGCAGATCGGGAAGCTGACGAGCAGAGCAGCTAAATGCCTCAGTCAAAGTTCACACAGCAGCTCAGTGACAGCTGGAAGAATCAGCCCCCGGATCCCCAGCTCCCCTTCGCCTGGCCAGCGGCAGGTATGAGATGTCAGGCAGGAGCAGTGATTTCCCTGGGGCCCCGTGCCTGGCGGACGCTGCCCATCATTTTCTCTGCAGCACGACACAGCCACGTTGCCACCACACACGTCGAGCTCCGTGGCAGCTCGAAAAGAACGCCGCTCCTTCAGAGGAAATCTCCTGAGTGCGATGACCAAAGCTGGGGAGAAAAAACCGTGGGGGCTTTGCACATGTTGCTGCTCCTTCCCTACCTCCATGCTTAAATTAAAAACAAAAACAACCCTCCCCCCCCTAAAAAATCCACCCAACTGAAAGCATTTGTCTCCCATCGAAGCAGTCAAACATCGCAGAATGCAGAGGCACGAGGGTAGGCTTGCTCCTGTGAGCCTTTGCTGGCCAAGTTATGTGGCAGTGGGTGCTGGGGAGGCCACATGTGCAAGGAGAAATGGGTCGAAAGGGGACAGAGCTGCTGCTATATAAGGCTTTTTTTCCCACTCCTTGCCAACATAATCAAAATAACTCACTTACACCTAATAAAATAAAATGCAGAATCCAAAAGCCTTCCTTCCCTCCAGCGGTTTGTCTGGATCCCATTCCTTGAAGCTGAGCTGAGAAAGCCACAGCGGGTTTTTATTAGTATTATTTTCTGTTAATTTTTCTAGAATGAAAAATACTAAGCGAGGCAGAAGGTGTAGCATATTTCTGGCACAGATGGAAGGCAAGTGCTCCTAAAGCTGATGGCATGATGGGGACCAAACTTCACGGTAAGTTAATGTCTGTTGTGTTTTTTTTCCACCTTTTTTTTTCTCTCTCCCTCTCGGTTTAATTTAGTCCTTGCTTACCCACAGATAGGTGGGGTTTATCGCCTCCTTGTCTGCTCGAAGCATATGTGTGTGTGCTTTTTCAATTAGATCTGATCTGCCCTTCCCTTCTGTCCGTTTCCATTTAGGATTGCTTTCCATCACAGCTGCAGTTCTCCAAACTACCAGAGAATGAGTGTGGGAAGTACCAGCAGCCCTTTACAACGTGCCGGGAATGACCAGAGATGACAGTTGCAAAGGTGAAAGAGAAAGGTACTAAAACATAAAAGCAAGAAATTCCACACGGGTAGTGGCAATCTGACAAATTAATTAACTCTTCTGCATATGTAAATCATAACGGTGAAGGGGACTGCTCCTGTGGTGAACTCAAATGCAAAACTAACGGCCTAGTGGGTTGGAGATACAAAGCTGGGTGACCTTGGAGGCTCTGAGTAAAGCTGATTGTGAAACGATCAACTGAAAGTGCAAGTCTGTCAAAAATTTTCTGAAAGACTTTGCAGAAACATGTTGATTTTGGTAAAAATAATTTTCAGGGGAAAGGCACCAAAAGAAATAGCCGTAGACATCACCATCTCAGGCCTCTCCGTTGACCCGGATGCGTCATCTTGAGTCAGGGCGTTGCAGGGGCAGATGCAGCGCAGCTGTGACCACATCAGGGAGCCCGGGAGCACCCCCACCCACCCTCGTTGGGCACGTTGACCCCTCCAGCCTGACTCACGGGGTGGGCGAGGGACGGCGTCACCGGGCTGCAGCTGGGACTTGAGCGTGGCCACCCTGCTCCACGAGCCCCCCAGGCAAGAGGCAGCGCCCCAAGGCCAATTGCCAGAGCCTGCACATTGCCAGCGTGGTGGGACATCTGGGCTGAAGGAGGCACCAAACCTCCTTCAGCTCTTCCAGTAAATCTTCATCGTTGTTCCCACAGTGGGAGAAAGTGAGGCCCAGAAGCATGAACGTGACTCAGTGCGTCGATGGTGGTGACCAAGCCCGTAGATCCTCATCTCAGTGCTTGTTCTTTAGCTACAAGACTGCCTAGCGTAGAAGAGGGATTTATATTCATGTTCAATGTTTTCCTTTTGCTGTCATGCATATTTAATATGCATCTAATAAATGACTGACTTCCACAGCTTGTGCTGCTGCAGCTATGAAAATATACAATAACCCGGTGCCTCTTATCTTTGTTTCAGTTTCAGTTAATGACCGGGATGAAGCCCGTCCTTCAAACACAGGTAAGTGGTCTCTGCTGAAGTCACTGGGATCTCGGCACGTGCTCGTGAAGGTGGAGGTTGCCCGTCTTTATTACTTGCTAAATTATGTCTTAGAATCTACTGCGTTATTTCCGCTTGCATCAGGACTTAGAGGTTGCTCCATATTTAAAAATAAAAAATAAAAACAACTTAAATCTACCAGACAATGGTGACTAGTCACGAATTAAAAAGGAAAAAAAATGCTTTACAGTGATATGAAGGTAAAGAAATGAGTTCCATATGGCTGTGTGTGTTTAAGAGCACAGATTTAGTAGGGAGGCAATGGGGGCTGGGACCCTTTAATTTCTGCTACGCTCTGTGTCACAGTGATGAGGGAAAGTTATTGCTGGCACCAATGCGTTGCACCTAGCCCTGCTATGAGATACCCACTCTCCAGTGTCCTGCCTGTCCCATCACATACCTGCTCTGCGTTTCTCAGCCTGAGTAAATCATTTTTCACTCAGCTACCAAAGATTTTTATGCTTGTGGTTTCCCAGAGTCAAATCCTTGGTGTTGGTCAGAAGATGTCACATATGTGCATGTCATTTACCTTGTAAACCACAACTTTTTAAAGAAGCAGATGCAAAGTATGTAGGAGAACTAAGAGCGCTGACCCAATCACAACAGCAATCTCTTTTTAGATCGTTACAGTATGTAACATCTCTGAGTGAAATGGAGTTAATCATCCAAACCTGTAATTTTCAAGTAATCTCCAATTCTGGATTGTTGTTATGTCATTACCAGCAGTAGCCAGCATTTGAAAAGGAGGCAGCAGAGAGTTTCTGTTAAAATGAAATCAAAAATATTTTTTATCAGTGGCATGTTTAAAAGCTGAAGCATCTGAATGCTTTTTTGCAATCTGTATCAGAGAGTCATACCTGGTGAATCTCTGCCTAAATCAGTGGCAGCAGAGGGAGCGTGTAACAAAGAAGAGAAAAAATCGCCTCGTGTAAGATTATGGAAATGCCATGCAAGAGGCATAACACGGTAATTTGCAGGTTGGGATGAAAAAACCATTAATGCTCAATTTCTGCATATTGAGTTATTATGTGCAAGTTATTAACAGTGTAATTGTTCAGCTCAGATGCTGGTGGCAAGAGATTTCAGATGATAAATATGTCTCCAGCATAACTCAATTCTTTTCACTAGAGTTTGACTAAAGGACAAATTAGGTCCCTGATGTCCAGGAATGAATTTGGTGGAAGCAGCCTGTATCAAAGGGCCTGGGGATTTGAGATTGTAGGGTACAAGATGAACATAAATATTTCATGGTGGAGAATAGTCTTGACCCCTCACAGAAAACCTTCTGGTACAGGATTCAAATATGCAGCATCGCTGATTCTTTTTGCATGCACCATCCTCATGTAACATTGAAACTACCTGCTCTGCTTTCAGTTTTGAAAATAAGGAGTAATTGTCACTTCAAATTTGACCTGCTGGAGCAGACACAGTTCCATTAAGACACAATTCTTCAACCATTATCAATGCTCGGTACAAAAACCGTCCCCTTCCTCATTATTTCACAGCTAGATTGTTAAACATCTTAAGCCATTTTGGAGGAATAATAAAAACAAAAAGATATCAAGAAATCAACTTTATCTCCCTAAAAAACAGGGAGGAATGAATTTCCCTAGTGCCTTCCGCCATCATCTCGCTCTTATCATGAAGGAGGGACTGTGCTGGCTTGCTGAAAAGAAAAATGGGAGGGAGGAGAACGCAGCCACTGGGGAGGCTGGAGCTCCCTAAATGTAATTTCCATATCTCGTTATTTGCAGGCTGTGTCCCAATCGGGCCGAGTACCCTTTGGAGAAGTTTTGCTCCAGATGCATCAGCTCAGGGCGGCTGCTGCTACCGAGGAGTCCCGAGATGCTCCGGCCTTCTCCATCCATGTACCACAGGGGACCCACAGTGCATTCCGGGAGCCAAACGCATGACTCAGATCTCTGTTCCTCCAGCGGCTCGAACTGCACGCTGCTGGTAGCTCTGCACCAAACCAAACCCGTGCCGGACCCAGAAAAACCTCTCCTGGTCAGTGGTGGAGGAAGCACAAGCACACGTAGCTCTGCACGGCTACCCCACAGGTACGGCTCTCCAGCGCCTGGCCCATCACCCTGGTGGCTTTCTGGGCTGCTCTGGGTACACCTGAGGAGCATTGCTGTCTGCTCAGGGTTGCCACCAGGGCAGGTAACAGGGACAACAGGGACCCTGCCAAAAAGTGCTCGATCCCCTTAGGGAAAAAAAAAAAAAAACCAAGCTGACTTCCCCAGCTCAGCCTCCTCTGCCTTCTGTTTGAACCCCCCAGGCTCCAGCCCTGCACAAGGGACAGCAGAGCCACCGGAAGGTCTCCCAGCCCCCCGGGGGGGTTGTGGCGGAGCCTCCCCACCACCCTTGGGGCTCTGGCGGCCGCCGGCCACCCGCCACCCAGCCGCTTCCAGGAAGCCAGCCCCGTCGCGCCGTCTGGGGCCGCCGGCGGCTCCGCGGCCGTGCCCTTGGCTGCCGGCCACGGTGGGAGGCCCCCACGGTTCTCCCGGCTTTGGGCGGCCGCCCGCGGGGGTCCCCAACGCCTCCCCTGCACACCCAGCAACCGGGGAGAGAGCGAGGAGAGGGGCTGGGGTGAAAGCTTGAATTCCACCCCCCCCGCCAGCCCCAGCTTTGAGCCCAGCGGGAGGAAAGAGGGGAGGCAGAGGGCTTGCTCTGCTCCGGCAGCGCTTCTCTAATGCGGTTACACGGGCTTGAAATGAGTGTTTACCGCTGGAAAACGCTGCTGCTGGTACCTCTGCTCCTCTAGAGCGCCAGATCTGTGTGTTTGAAATGGCCAGGCCACTGGAGGAGCAAAGACTCAAAAAAAAAAAAAAAAAAAAATCAAATTTCTAAGAGCAAATCCTTTTATTGAGCATGTGTGTGGCTTTCTGTGGTGCTGGGAACCTACAGTTCCCATATAAAACTCGGCTCCTAATTCTTCCCTGCCTTTTCCCTTCCCCAGGCTCTGTCCATTGTTCTTGCTTGGCTCCATCGCTGAGTCCGTGGCAAACTTTTGTCCATATGTCTCCCCAGGAGCCATCCGAGGTGTAGGTCAGGCTGTTATTATCCCTGCTTGGGAGAAAGGAAACTGAAACACGCCTCAGGTCACCCGAGGAAATCTGTGCTGGATTAGCACCTGAATCATTTGTTCTGGTCACAGAAATGCTAATTTCATTAGCATTTTAACATCTGAGCAGAGCCCTGAGTGATATGGCCGCGAAGATGCAGGTATTTCCAGCCCCAGTCCTACCCCACTAAGTTCAGCGGTGAACTTCTTTGGCAGTGGATTGAAATCTAACCAAATATTTTCTTTGGGCTCGGTTCTCCTTTCATTGGCATTGTTTTATGCAGAACTGATGTAAGCAAAAGAAGAAATAATTATTTTTTTGTTTAATTCTTGCAGAGCGTATATTTTTCGCTGTGAAATTATTCAGCAAAGATGGTGATTGCTGGTAACAGACTGGGATATCTCAAATGAATGTCATAAACTTTTTTTTTTTTGGTGCAATCCTTTATTTCTGCATTCTTTACAGCAGGACTGGGAGATAATGGGGTTGGAATGTCCTTCTTGAATGTTCATTTTATTTTTTTGTCAAGGAGGATAAAACTCCAGCTAATCCTGCCATAAATTTAGGTATTCCTAATGCTTCGGTATTCCCAATTTTCTTCAGGCATTAGGTATGTAATCAGTCCTGTGCCAAAAAGGAAAATAAAAGAAAAATTTGGGATTGCAAGCAGCTTTTTTTTTTTTTTATTAAATATAAAATAATAATAAGAAGAAGAAGAAAAAAGAACAAGCTGCCCAGTATTGCTCAAGTTCAGATGGTTTTAATAATTTTCCAGTGTAACCTGTCTGGCTCTGCAGTCCCTCCACAGGAAAATTGAGATTTGGGAGCGTGCAGAATGTGTCTTGTGGCAATTCACATGGCTCGGTACTCTTAGGACAGCAGTGCAGTGGTGCTTTGCCCTCTTACAGTAGTGTCCCATTCAAGGTTTACATCTCTGCTCCTCACAAACCCAGCAGAACTGAGCAACACCCCCTGCTAATGAGTGGGGCTGGTAAGAAAGGGGGCTAACGGTGATATCTGGAGTGTGACACGAGGCTGAGCATGTTGGGGTCCGAACAGAAAGGAGGAACAGGACCAGAGGGGCCCCGATCAGCAGTGCAGCCCTGCAGGTGATGGCCCAGTTTGAAGATGGGCTGTGCTGCCTGCAAAGGCACGTGCTGTCCCTCCTCCCTGGAGGGCAAGGTGGGCATCTGCTCCACCGTGCTCCTCTGGGACTGGGACCAGTTCTTTGGGACCTCCGGAGGGAGGTCAGCAAGGAGCAGAAGGAAGCAGGGCTCAGAGCAGCTGCTCCAAAATAAAGGAGGAACTGAGGCAGCTTTGGGGAGGGAAAACACATAGGGGGTGTTCCCACTGCTATTTCCGAGCAGAAGCTGCATTCCTATCAACCAGCACAGTGGTATTTCCCCGTGGTCTGCTCCACGGCTGCCCCGCCACCCTCCTGATGCCTTATTGATGACTGGTGCCATACGATCCCTTGCATGTAACAGTTCTGCCTCCTTCCCCTTCTTCCTAGCTTCTGTTGACTTTCTTTCCTTTGCTGCTTAGCCCATGGCTTATATTACAGATATATTTAAAGTGGGTTCTTTTTAAACTCTTCCAGGTTGTGTTTATTTCTTTAGGAGATAGCAGTTTAATGTATGTACATGTGAAGAGGGGCTGTGCTCCTCCACCAGTATTTTTTTTATTTTAGTGGGGTTCTCTGTTACTCTTTCTGTAGCTTGAAAGGGCTTTGATGGGAGCGGGGTATTTTTGCTTTAATTATCGTTAAAGAAAGAAGATAGAAGGAAACCAACCTCAGCCTATGAAACTTTTCCCAGCACAACTTGTCGATTCTGATGGCTAAATGGCCACTCCACTTAATGAGGGGCTGAGAATTGTCCAAGTGAGCAGTTATTTTCAGGACATCTCCCCTTCCTCAGGTAGCTGGGAGCCAGCGCAGGGTAAGAAGAGCATCCACAGGGCTTCCCTCAAAGCCTGTTTGCAGGCAGCCTGGGGGAGCACCTCTGTGTACTGCAGGCACAAGACCTTGGGCTGGCCGTCCCACCAAGGGGTGCTTTCTCCGTGAGCCTTGCAGCTGGTGATCTGGCGTGCTGTGCTGGCTGCTGGGGGGCTTTACGAGCAGCCCAGCTGCTGTGAGGAGGCCACAGCCACGCAGCTCCCAATTTGGGTTTGTATAAGCACCAAAACAGACAATGGGGAAAAAATTGGAAATAAGCACGCTGGCTGTTTTCGATTAGGAGCAGCCCTACTTCAGTCTGCACCACAGGCACTCGTGTTTGCTTAGCAGTACAAAGGATTATTCATAAGAAAGTGGATTCCTGGACCAGGATAAGATAGCAGGACCCTTTACTTGCTCCCGTGGGTCCATTTCTGGTGGGTTCCACCAGCATCTCGCTGGCATTTTGTGGGAGGTGAAGCCTGTGGAAACGCACAGGGGTCAGTGAAATGGCCCCTTTGTCACTAGGCAGTCCTGGATCAGGCCCGCTGTGTGGGTTTCCCTGTTGTCTCCAGCCTGTGGGGGGTTGCTCCATTTGTACTTGGGTGTTCCTAAACTAAGGTTTTGGGGCTGTCTGTAAATGCATCAAACAAAATGACTGGCCTGACTGGCCGTGGGGCTGTGGTTTTATGCCCTGATCGTATGGTTGACCCCTGCTTTTCACACCTAGCAGCAAAGCATCTCTTGGCTTAGCAAACGGTCCTTATCTGGTGTAAAAAACGTTATCTGCAGGTTGTATCACGGGCCTGTGAAGTCAGGGGTTCTTGACTGTGCTCCCAGCTTCTCCACCAGCTCCCCACGGGCCTCAGTTTGTGCGCCTGCAGAGTGAGGATATCCATCCCTACCCGCCTTGCAGGAAGAAATATTTGATTGAGAGGTGCCTGCACTACGAGATGCTCGGACGAAGGATGTAGCTGGGAACAGTTCTCACTGCTCTTATTAGGCCCTGCTAACAGAAGGGAGAAGCAGTTCTGTGCTGCCTTGCTTTAAATAGGGCACAGTGTGAGGCACAGATACAAATGAAAACCGTTCAGCTTGTTTCTTTTCTCTTCTCCCCCTGCAGAGAACCTGGCCCTGATTCTGCTGTCATGCTGGTGCAGAAGAGCAATTCAACTGGTGTCAGAGGATTTCCATTGACATAAATCTAGTGTAAGCAGGAGGATCGTGGGGCTCTATATTGGACATTTTCCACTTTCCAGGGTGAACGTGTGGACTTTCCCTCAAGCAGACCAACCTCAGTAGGCATATTTATTCCTCTTTGTCCTTGCCCTTAATTTTTCTTCTATTTGCTTGCGTTACTTAACTCCATGAAATGCATCTTCCATAACTACAAGTGGAGGTGGGCATTAAAACAAGACATAGCTAAATGTTTTAGAGAGACTTCTCCACTTGCCCCTGACACTCCCTTCCGAAGTGGCAAGCATGTATGGGTTTTGCTATCCTTAGGCAACTTTGCTGGTATTTCTCACGATTATTGATAATGATTATTGATAATATTTTATTGAAGAATTTTATGCCATGGCATTTTGAAGTGCTGCAAACTTCCTGCAGAACAGCCAGGCCCCTATACTGAGGAACTTTTGAGGTAGCAAAAGGTGTGTGTGATAAAGACTGCTTGTATATTGAGTCAGATTGAGATGTAAGTAGGTAAGGTCATGCTTGCTGTTCTGCTTTCATGCAACTCTCCAGAAACTCCCCTGGTAATAAATAATAATGATTACCTGATTATCTGTAAGGCATAATAACAGCTTTCATCCAAGATCTGAAAAACTCTTTGAAAGGTGGATTTTGCAAATGCAGAACTGCAGTGCAGGGGATGAACAGCTTGATTTTTATCAGCCAGCATTGAACTTGCCATAGGGGTACACAGGGGAGCACGTAGCAAAAAGGGATTGAATTGGTGCTTCTTGCCGCTCTGTCCAGTGCCTTGTTTTTGTGGCTGGTTGTGCCACACTGTTCACACAGTCTCAAGACATCCTTCCCACAGTGTGCTTTCTTTTTTGCCTTTTTTTAATGTGACCCAGAGCCCTGGCTATGGTCTTTCAGGCATATCGTTGAGACAGGTACTCCTAGAAACTTAGATCCAGTTGTAGAGATTCACAGAATCCTCTAGGTTGGAAGAGACCTCCAAGATCACCTGGTCCAGCCTCTGAGATTGGTTGCTTCTGAGCAAGAGGGTTGTGTTCCCAGCTCCTAGAGAGCAGCCTTGCAAGGTTTTAGGTCTGAACACCTGAAAACTGCAGGATTGGAAGGGTTCTGAGCATGCTGGAAATCCACTGCTCATGCCGAGGCATGATGCATGCAGGCAGGCAATGACATCTAGAGTATCTTGAAACATTTGGGAGATTACAAGAAAATCTTTACTGCTGGCCCTGTTCTAACCCATTCTGTTTTTTAGAAATATGTGGAAACAACTTATCTAATATAAATGTATTTGTTTTAGGTTTTGCCTCCCCCTCACGATTTCTGCCAAAAGCTCTGGATTGCTGTGGTCAATGGCATCTCTGAAGGACACACGGGCTGACAGACAGTAAGTTTGCCACAGCAAATATTGCAGTCTTTTCCAACAAAGGCAAAACAAATCACATGTTGTCAGTGGTATTGCAGGTCAAGCATGAAGTTGTGCCATCTCCCACAGTCTGAGCAGAAAAAGAAATCTAAGCAGTGAAGGGAAACAGAAAAGTTGGCTGACTGTTTAATTTACTTATCTTTTTATGTCTTTTTCTGTACTTTTTTATTTCTTAACACACGGAGTTCCCCAATTTTCTATTATTATAATGAGGAGTTTCATTCATTGCCCAGCATCAAAGCTCTCCTCATGGTGGTACAGATTAAACATTGTTTTTTCTTGCCCTTCTTATCAGTTTATCACAGATAGCTCAGCTCAATGTAGGTTTGAAACCTTTACCTTATGCCCAATGACTTCACCCTGTCTGGGAGAAGGGAAGGAGCGGGGAGCACCCTAATCTGTCTTCCTTTTGGCCTAAAAGGTGGCAGAGGAGGGGCAGTGTAAAGGAGAAAGCTGGTATCAGCCCAGAACCTTTTTTCCTTGCTTCATCTCTTCCTTCCAGTATCTCCTCTCCCTTTCCTTCTGCTCTCTGCCCTGTGCTGCAGCATTGCTGGTGACCTTGCTGTCTTCTCCCCTGCCACTCCTCTCCATCAGACAAGGTGCTTGAGAGATCGGGGCCCCATACAACTGCGGGAGAAGCCTGTGGAGTCATTCCTCCTCCTTCCAGCTGTGAATATGGCCCAAGGGGCTTCTAATCACTTTCTTTCATTCTGCACACAATGAGTAGTGTAGCAAAAACTCTCAACTGGGGAAAGAAAGGGAGAGAATTGCCAGAGGAAGAAAAGGATGGGAGGAGAGAGAGACGTTTCTCTCTTTATCCATAAAGCTGGAGACTTTCCTGCTCAGGAAATGAAGGTCTTCTGACCCCGGAGTCTTTTTCCTCCAGTTCAGACAATGTGCAGATGTTCTGCCAGGCCTTGCTGCACCCGTTTGATACCTATAAAGCTTTTACATTCAGTTCTATCGAGTTGGCTCTATCCCAAAGACATTAAATTCACATAAGAAATAAAAGCATTTTGCAGCACTGGAGCTATTCGTACCTTGGGAAGTCCTAGAGCTTCATGGGTGGGAGTCAGGGAGAGGACCTTCCCAGCAAGGTGTCCTTCAGCATTTCAGGACACCATTTTCTCTAGGAAAGCCGTTTGTCACCAAAATATCTGGGGCAGGAAAAGAGATAATGATGGTATAGGGAGGGTTGGCTTTGCTCTATCAGTGAAGAGCTGAGGACAGAAGAACATCCAGTGTGTGCATCTGGCAACAACGGGGTAAGAAAAAGGCAAATATTTTGCTAGCCTTATCTGGTGGAATTAATAGGACTAGCCATGGAGAAGGGTGGGAAGCAACTGGAGAATGAATAATGTGTACCTGGAAGCCCACCTCTCCATTTTACAAGGGAGCAGCCCCTCCTAGAAGGGCTGTGCAAATGTTCCCAACTTCCTGAGCTATGCGGAGAGCCTTCATTTGAGACATTTCTGGGGGTGAAATCTCACGGTTGTGTTGCTAGCACCTGTCAGAGCCCGTAAGAGCTGTATGTCTTAGATGGAAAGTTTTCAAAGTGCAACAGGCCCAGAAACGCCTCCCTCCATGCATGCATAAGACACTGTGATTAAAAATGCACCCGCAGAGAGGAAAATAAAAACAACAGCCCAGAAACTCCTTGAAGAAAGATATTTATGTCCTAAGTTGTAAAACTCGCCAAGCTCCCCAAAGAAACAGCAGTAACAGAATTTAGCTGTTGGAACCCAGAGACGCATTGTTCTGATTTAATAATTAATGTGGAGTTAATTGAGGCTTTTACTGAACTGAAACAGGATAAAAGAAACCTGCCAGTCTGGACGCCATGCTTCTCTGAGAACAAGTTCATTCTGTTCCCCTGTGACCCCCTCCCCAGTCCCTGTGCCACACGCCGCCCCCCTTTCCTTTCCCCCAAAGGGGTGTGGAGCGTGACCACTTCTGTTCAGCACACAAAACGAGGCAGGGAAGCAGGGAAGGTGGCCACCGAGGCGGCTGGGTGTGGGGAAGGGGGAGCCAACAGCAAGCCCGGTCTGGGGATGAACGGAGCTTTCCTCCTTCCCTCTCCTGGGCCATTGTTTGACAGCAATTTTCCACATCTGCACTGACTTGGGAATTACTGAGCCATGCAGCAGTCACAAAGGATGCCTCCGACAGGCAGCAAAGACAGAGAGAGAGAGACAGGGAGAAGCTGGCTCCGTGTTATCTTCAAGAAAGTAAATAACGACACGGGTTTATGGCTTAAAATGCAGTGCTTTAGAAATTAAGGGTTGCACAGAATGTATCCTGGGCAAAGTGGCTTTTAACCCCTCGGAGCCTGTGCAATGGGAATAAATACTTCTCAGGCGTGCTGGGAAAAATGGCCAAATTTTGGTGGCGGGGCTGTTGGTTACTAGAGAATGGAAGGATGGGAGAGCCCGTCAGAGTAGGGCATGGCTGCAGCACCAGATCTAGGTCCTCTGGAAGAGCGTTTGGAGCGGCCTTCATCTTGCAGAAGAAATCATTATACCAATTTCAAGGCCCTTTGGATGAGAGTTTATCAGAATTTATCAAGAATCATGAAGGAAAAGCTGTTGTGTTTTTTTTTTTTTAGATTTTTTTTTTTTTTTCTGATCACAACAGTATTGGGGGAACAGAAGGTGCTAAGATGGATGAGTCTTGGAGCAGATCTACCCTGAATTCTGGCCCCTGCAGTCTCCTGCCTTGGGTCTATGCTTTTTTTTTTGGAAAAATGCAACCCTTGCATTAGCCCACTGCCATACTGTGGTGTGCTAGTGCAGAGGTGAGGGAGTTTTCCTCGTATGGCAAGGATAGAAGAGTTTCTGGGAAGGAATAACTCCTTGATCTCAATTCTCCTTCCCTTCCTTTCACCCCCTCCTGTCAGGACGAGCCCTGCTACTTTCATTCAACCCATCAGCTCCTACCTAGAGACTGGAGCAAGAGCAACAACTTTTGAAAGTCCATGAGATTGTGACTGTTTGCAGTTTGCAGGGGGGAAGGATCTCTGTACATCTGCCCATTTAGTAACTGCTCTTCAGCAACTGCCTGCAAAGAGGACCTTTTTATTTAGGTTTTCCCTTTATTTTTCTAGGCTCACTGAACACAGGGAGAGGAAAACCCCAGCTGGGAGCACCAAAAACGAGCAAAGCAAAGCTGCTCTATATTGCTGACAGTCACTGGGATCATCAGCAGAAGCGAGGTACGCAACACTTCTTTCTCATTTGGGGTTCAGACTCTCTCTTTGGAAGCAGGAATACTAGGACATTGGGGTTTCTGTCCTCCAAATAAATGGGGTGACAGAAGAGATTACTAGGAAGTGCTTTTTCACCTGAATGTGAGCAAACCCCATTGGGTGAACTTTGCAGCACAGAGCACATCTCTGAGGGTGGGAGAGGGGATGCTGGGCACTAGGAGAATAAGGAGAAAGAGGGAAAGCTCTGGGGAAGGTAATCACACACTTCTCGAGTCATGGGAACATGATATATATGTGCCTGTTGTGAGGTAGTGCTTTAGGTGCATCTCTGTTTATTAAAAAGGGATTTTTTTTTCCATCTGACTTTATTGATACACAGTGGTTCAAAGAAAATTAAGAAAAAAAAGAATTGCAGCTGTGGAATATTATTATTTATGCACAACCCCTTAGTAGTCAGAAGTTCCTCTGGAGATCTATTGATTCTGCGTGTGGGTGAGTTTTTGAACTGCAGTTGGTGCTGCTCTAGCTTTGTTGCCACTTAAGATAATAAGCTGGTCTAATTCTGTGCACGGCATCATCCTGGCTTCCACAAGAATGGAGTTATGCCAATATTGGTAGTTTTGGAAAATCACTTTGCAAGTGTGTGCCAAATCCCCGGAGGGTTTGCCGTTCAGAAACACAGAAATTAGAAGAAAAGAATGGCTCCATTGATCTGGTTCCTAAACTGTTCATTGTATGACCTTAGGCAACTCATTTAATTTCTGAGTGCCACAGTTTATCTATCAATAAAACAGGGATAATATCTATTTATTTCTTACAATAGGTTGGGAAATCTAATAAGAAAAATGTTGGCAATAAGCTTTTGATCCTGTAAAAGTAAGAGAGGACAGCAAAGGACAGCATTAGTTACAAATGCATGTTGCATTTTTCATGTAGTTGACAATGTTATTGTGCTGTTTGGAATCAAGCTGATGCTAAATAATTATCTGAAACAGAATTCAACAGATTCTTGATCCTGGCATGTGGGAGGTTCCGATGTGTCTCTAAATTTAGAGTTTCTCTTTAATTTGCTTAGGCAGTTGAATTCATGTTGGGTATTCAGCCCCGGACAGGACACGTACACTGGCTTGTGCAGCTTCCATGGATCACATCGAGCTGGTGTCCACCGTGCCGTCAGTCTTGCCTGGTTTAGGCACGATAGGTGCAGCCCTGGGGGCACAGGTAGGCTGACCCAGGTGGCTTCTGGCTGTGTCCTTTGCCGTGCTGTGGTTATTCTGTGGTTTTGGCTGAGTCAGGGTAAGAGAAGGGCATTGACTCTGTTCTGCTTTTGTATGAAATCGGTCCATAAACAAAATAAATTGCAGGCCCAGCTGGAGCTGTGAAAGCAAGCAGCACTGAAAAATGAGCCTCGGATAGGGAGATTTATTGAAATGAGCCATGCACTCACACCACCATGTATGTATCTGTGTGCGTGCTTATCTGTATCTGTATGTGTGCCTGTTAGAAAGGTAGAAATCTAATGGTCATACAGTAACCATATAATGTCCTGGTGAAGAAACAAACGTAAATGACAACAGAGGTATTTCTTTACCTAATGAGAAAATTGAAGGAGAAGAAGAGGAGAGGAAAAAAAGAGAGGAAAACACACACCAACATATTCTAGGAAGGGATTATTATCAGCTGGAGGTGCAAACAGGGGGCCAGGCCCTCCCAGGACTGTGGGCTGCCATTCGCCTGTACCACTGACCTGGGTGAGGGGAGCAGACCCCAGATGAAGTCTCCTTCTCAAGGTCCCACAGACCTTGTGAAGAGCCCAGAGGGCACGTGTGCTTCGAAGAGAACCAGGCAGAATCACACCATACAGAGGAGAAGAATTTTATTCAGGCTTCGAAACACCCAAAAGGGGATTAATAACCGTAATTAAAAAAAGGAAAATAAATCTCCTGTCCATTAGACGGGAAAAATCCTTTGCCTCCCTGCAGGAGAGAGGAGACTGGGAGCTGAACAGAATGTAGGATGCAAGAGCAAACTGTAACCCAGTGAATTAGTCTTAACTATAGCGAAAACAGCGCTTGTGTAAATGAGGCCCCTAAGGGCCGATAACCAAGCAGTAAAATGTTACAGGAGGGAAGTAAGTCAGGGCTATAAACCTGGGAAGTCAGGACTGGGTAGCCAGGATCTGGAGCATAAAACAGGCGAGATTAAAGGATGACAGATGAGGGCTGGGAAGGATGCATGAATCCTCACTGGCCTAAGGATTCTAATTCCTTTGAAGACAGGCTGGTTCCTCCGAGTGCTGCCAGGCACCAGAAAATGACGGAGATGCCCACTGAGAACTTGCAAGGAGAGTGGAAGAGTGAGCGATGGATGATAAATAAAATAAGGGAACATAATCAAATCAACATTGAGTGTATTTGATTTAGGAGGACACCAATGAATAGAGAAGGGGAAGAAGGCGGCAGGGTGGGAGTTACTGTTGGATGGGACTGTGGCTTGAGTGAGATATAGTGCAAGCCCTAAATTATCATCATCATTATTTTTTGGCTGGGCTGTGTTGTGACATCAATACCAATTTACACTCTGGGTGAATAGCACTTACTACCTTCTTGTCTTCATAAATTGTGCATTGCCCTTATTTATTTGCTTCCCTGTCCCCTTCCTCTCCTCCTGCATCGCCTCCCTCCTCCCTTACACCCTGACGGGGGTGGTGTATCCTTGCTATGTCCTTGAGGAGCTTGACATCTAACCCCAGTTCTGAGTCCCCAGCTCCACGCTCCCTCCTCCTGTGACAGGTACAGCAATGTTCCTTTTATATTCTTTGTTGTGGGGAGGATGGTGTGAGCAAAAGGAGGCGAGGCATTACCCTTGATAGACCCGTTAGCAAGTGAATCCCTTTTCAGGCAGCTGCTATTTCCATGGTACCTGTGGTCCTCTTGTCCAGCTGTAAGTTGACACGTTGACTGTTCTGAGTCAAAGCCTTCTTCCTGCCATCACGTGCTACATGTTCAAAGGTCGTAATTTTTATACTTGCTTTCTGTCCAAATTCAGTGAGCCATCTCACGTTGTGAAGGCCCACAAAAGCACTGCTGTGGCATCACAGGACATCTTCAACACTCCCTTCAGGCATGTGAAAAGCAGGTCACATCATGGCAACCCCAGCAGTGCCTGGAAGCAGGTCGACTATTTTTTGTATGTCCACAGGACGGAGCTGCTCCATCTCTCACTTGTGTGGACTAAGTTCTAGTAAAAAAATCATTCTGCAAGCCACTTGCCTTCCCAGGGCATCCATTTGATGCCTATTGTAATGTTAAAAAGGCACAGAGTCTATTGTTTTTCTTTGAGAATAATATAGCAGCTGAGGGGAAAAAAAACAACGTCGTAACTGTGACCGTATTATCTTAGGTAACTGCGAGATCTCTCTGCTGCTCAGGAGGAACATAGCTAGAGAGACAGAACCCATTCCATTTCATTTAAGAAAATACTCTTTTTTTTCCTGCAAATTTGTGTTGGCATTTTCATCCTGCAGAAAATGAGGCAATGAGAAAGGTAGTGTAGGAGAAGCATTAAAGGACAATAAAATCAAGTCTATACCAAATACAAGACCAGGCTTGAACTGTACATCTTATGGAACCTCTGCAGAAGGATAGGGAAGTAATCTGAATATTGGCAAAGAGCTGGAGAGTTGGATTGTGGATCCTAAGAATAGTCTATCCCAGGTGAATGAACAGATCCCAGGTAGAGTTCAGTTTCCACAGACTGGTCGTGCATCCAGCCTCCTGTCACTCACCATCTCCTTTCTCATCTTGTTTGATTGATTAGAAGATTTTCTTACTTGCTCTTTTGGTGTGAACAATCAAGGCCACCTGTCTTGAGGAGGGGAAGAAGATGTCATTCAGCTACTACATTTCCTTGGAGGAGGAGGACTTTCACTCAGCTGATTAAATTCTGGAATAAAGATGGAGATGGGGCAGTCATCTTTTTGTTTCCTCTATACTCCCATGTACTCCCCTTTTCTTTTTCTGTTGGCGTAGCAAAAAGAGGATGAAGCATCTATATCAGATAGATGGCATGTAATTTACAAACTGTTTTTTTTTGTTCCTCAACAAGTGCTAGGGACTAAAGGATTCCCAGGTTCAACCTCCATGCCCGGGTAGCTAGAAAGGAGCCTAGCAGAAGCTCTTTATAATGCTCTTTATAGCACTTTGCCTCTTTTTTATATACTTTTTTTTTTTTTTAAATACCTTCGAATACATACAGTCAAAAGGAACAAAAAGCATGCCCAGGATAGTGGGGTACTTTATCTTACGGACTGTCAGGTGAAGCTTTTGCTTACTGCTAATAATTGGTATAAAGGAGGATAAGACTGCAACTAGGGAAAAGAAAAACAATGTCTAGCTGGGTTGTGTTTCCAGCTCCCATTAGCCCTAAATCCAAAGAGTACGAGGGGCTGAGCTGCACATTGCTGGAGCGCGTGGGTCTATAAATGGTTAGCCATTCTTGCTCTAGGCTGAGATCTCGCTGCAGGATTTTTAGCTGATGTGACTTTTGATTTTTGACATTAATTCCCGCTATGCGACTTTGTAGGAGAAAAGGTGTCTGTAACCATTAACAAGAATAATTATGGAAGGAGAAGAAATCTTGAATTGGAAAGATGATAAACTATCATCTGGTGTCAGTCGGCAGAGAGACACTGGTTTTTGCTGATAGTTTGTGCTAAACCCCTGCATTTTACACTGAAACAGCTGAGTTGTGCACATGCTCTGCTGTTCTGCCCTTGTGACTGGGTCAGTGATTGAGTGAATTAGACAAAGTCCATTTGGAAACTGAGTGTGTGCCAACTGCCTTTTTCAGTTCCATTTGAAATTCTGATATAAACTAAAATAATTCTGGTTCAAAACTGGCAAGCTTTTCCAGTGGCTTAAAGTCACGCCTTAAATTGATCTGATACCCATCAACGGGTGGGGTAACTGGTGGTCTCCTCATGAACTGGTTTGCCTATTGGAAGGGCTGATGGCAAAATTGAAGCTAACAGATCTCAGAATTACCTCTTAGTGTTGTTGTAGTGGATAACTCTTGGTTTTTGAGCATGATGTTGCCCTCAACCTGTCCAAATTTCCTCTCCCACAGCAGAACCTGAAGAAGAGGGCGATGCTGTGGGGCAATTGCTCTCACACAAAATCCCATTGACTTGGGAGGGAACTTCTAGCTGCAGGTAAGGATGCAGAAAACCCAGAACTAAATGCTTGGTGAACTCAGAAGGTAGACTAACGGGGAGTGGGAAGGCCTTGGTCTGTGTGTGAATTTATTTGGCACGCAGGTGCCAGGCAATGGGCAATGTCACTATCAAAAAAAGGGCAGAGACTTTTCCTGTGCTAAAGGATTGCAGATTTAATCTATAATAAATCCTGTCTCCTGTTTTCTGGTGGTATCTCCAACTCACAGTCTCTCCTGTCATATTCTGCACCCAATTGAATGTTTATTACTGTATATATGGAAACACAAGGCTTCTTCCTGATTCCTGCATCCCGATCGGTTCGTGCTCTGATCTTTGCAGCCAACAGAACAGAAAGCTGGGGATTTTCCTACTTTTGAGTCTGCTTTGCTGAAAAGAAAATAGATTCAGATAATGTATGAAGCAGCCTGGTGCTGGTGCCTGCTCAGAGGAAACAGGCAAAAGAGGGATAGACTACTGAAAAAAAAAAAAAAAGAAAGAAAAAAACCAACCTTATTTAGGGGTAGTAGATTTAATAATCTCTAATAGAATTACTGGTAAGGAATCTACATGCTCATCTCTTTCCTGTAAATTTGTATTTCTTTTTTTTTGGTTTCTTTTTTTTTTTTTTTTCCTCTCTCCCGTCTATAGCCTGCCTTCTTCTGTAGGGAATCAGTATGTAGACATTCTCCTAGGACAGTGGCTGATGATGGTACCTGAGCTGCAAGGTCATGTCCTTGCATAATACATTAGGAGACAGTGGGTTTGAATATGCTTAACCCCGTACAGGTGCACAGGGAAGAAGATGGATGCAAAGAACTTCTTTTTCCTGCTGCTTCTGTGCAGGGGGCAGGGCAGAGGCACCATCTCTGAAACTCCTCTTCCACACGTGTGGTGCCCTGGGAATCCAGCCCAGACTAGAGTGGAGCCTAGCCCCAGGCACAGGGCCTTGGGGAACAGCTGCCAGCATCGAGTTCGCCTTTAGCTTCCCTCCCCGCCTCTCCTCAGCAGAGACCTGCAGCTGGAGCTGAGCTTTTCCTACAATGCCAACTTGCAATAATGCAAACTAATTGCCAGGGTGCAGCAAAGAAAGCTGAAACACCTGCCAAGAAGGTAGAGCGGCTCCTACACTTCCATTTTCTGCCTGCGTGGAAATAGAGTAAAAATTAAAATCCTGGGGAGCGCTCACGCCCTCTCAGGCTGCAGCTGGATGATGGAAATATTTGGAACTTCACTGCCAGCTCTGTGGTTTGGTTGATTTGGGGGATGCAGGAGATGTAAAGCTCCCCAGTGCCCCATGCAGAATAACGTGCCTTCCCTTAAACACCACTTTAGTAAACATTCTGGGTAAATGTTGGGTAAAAACTGCCATGTTCCATTTTCCTGGAGCCTTGATTTTCTGCTTTTTTGTGCCTAGTCTTGGTGACAAGGGAATCTCCCTAGAGATAATGACTTGAGAGCGGTGTCATTTCAGTTTTTATTGATGCCGTGGTCTCGGACAAGTATGAAAGAATAACTTGGCAAGAGGTGGTGGTTTGGAGAGCAGTAGATAACCCCCTCTAAAGAGAAAGGCATTTAAGAAAAAAAGGCAGCATTTACTTTTAAGTTTGGATTTTCCGAGAATGAACGCTGGACAGATGTAAGCCCTGAAATATGTGATTAGTTCACTGTGTTAAAGGAGTGCAGCACTTCTGGTTTGCTGGTAGCCTGCATCACAAACTTGTAAGGCAATCAGCAACTTTCTTTGGGAGCCCTGTTCCACAGACCCTGGCCTCAGTGAAAGTGCACAGCAGGCAGTGTTTACGGGGTCAGGACCCAGGGGACCTGTGATTTGCTCCGTCAGTGCCACAGAGTCACTCTTGTGACCTAGTAACACATTTCTGGGGAGGAATATAACTCCATAAATCCCAAAGCCAAACTTTTAATGTGAACATGGCAAATTCTTTTGCCTGAACTTCAAACGTGGTTAGGTTCATTGTTTAATTTTAATCGGTATTACACAATAATCGCTCGCCCGATTTTATTTCCAAATCTCAATCCACCTAGCAGTTCCGTACACGAACGGCCCCTTTGTGTTCACGAGCATCAGTCGTTAGTAATTCTTAGCTGGATTAAATCATTAGGCCCTGATCCTGCAGACGGCGTTGGGTTGTGGGTAATTGTACTCGGGGATTAGCTGACTGAGTTCTCTGGTCTCATCTGGGTGGAGTTGTTTGTAAACCACAGGCGTTTGCGAGACTCGAGATATTAAAGAATTCTGTGGCATGGTTCATTTACTTTCATATTAAGCACGCCTATAATACCAAAACTTTTGGGCATTAAATGAGATAAGGAACATCTGAAAGGAGGAGATTTATTTGTACATATTTCACCATGCAATTTTCTGTGTGTGAAAGATGCCTAAAGCTACACTGTTTGAAGTCATTCTCTATGGCTAAAAGCGCTTAAGGACATTTGTTCCCTGGCTTATATTTATGATATTGTATAGGCAAGGTCTGGTATTCAATGCAGAAAGAAACTGTCTAAATTTCGAATGCAGGAATTTCAGGATGGGGCCCAAAACTGGATGAACCCTAGGACATTGCCTTCCTTTGGGAGAACCCAGCACCTCCTGCAGGATGAAGGCTGGGCTCCTGGAGCAGTGATCTAGGGGCAAGTCTTCATCCCTCCACGATAAGCAAAGCAGAACTTTTAGATGATAACCACCCGATAACCTGTGCCACTGCTGGAAACGCCAACAACCCGTTAGCTCCTTGGCATTGTGGCCAACCAGTTCCCAGCCACCCATCCTGGTTGGGATTTCCGTGGTGCAATCAGCCCGGATCAGGGCACAGGAATTCGGGCCGTGTCCGCAGCTGACTTGCCCCAAGCAGTTCACCTGGGCTTCTCACGATCCTACAGCCACCGTTGCCTCACGCAGCACCCCTGGGCTCGATGGCTGAGATTACAGAGCTGTTACCTGGCTGGGCAGACAGGCCCATGCCCCGATCACGTCGCCGCTGTGCCCCGCAGGATGAAGCTTTCTGCTGCTCCCCAGCCCCGGTGGACGAACTTCTCCCTCCTGCCCTCCTCCTGACCTCAACCTGATCTGGAGGAGCCGCTCCTCCTGAAGGTCAGAGATAATTCACGTGGTGTCGTGCTGTGTCATTCACCATGAGTGACCGCACTGGTATGATGAATGGGGAAGGGTCAGGCGGAGCGCTAACCCTAGGAACAAATCCGTGGGGCCGCCAGCGGCATTTTATTTAGGGTCTACGTAGCGCCTTCCAGGCTTTCTGCCTCAAGAATGAGCAGCTCATCCCTGAAAGGAACTCAGCACTTTCCTTGTTTTTCCGCCCCTGACTCCAGGAGAAGGAGAGGCTGAGAAGCATTTGCAATTCTGTAAAACTTACGAGCACAATGGGTAGCCTATCTAATTGATAAGCAGCCTTAAATCTCATTTTTCAAGGGTTTGTAGTGTGGCACTGAAAATTGCTGAAACTTGGCATTCAAATCTCATCTGGGGAGCAACTCTTTTCTTCCCATCTTTCCCTCTCTCTTTTTTTTTTTTTTTTTTTTTTTTAAGATTGCTTTCTTGCATCATCTTGGATCTTTTCTGCTCTGCAGCCTCCCCTCTGACCCCCCTCTCCTCCCCCCAAGTTACAATTTCTGGCAGAGTTTCTCAGTGAGCAATTGCTCACGAGGGCTCTGAGCTCTGCCATTTTTCTCCCAGTGGGAGCTGCATCCCTGCATTTTTCTGGAATTAAAAAAAAAAAAAAAAAGTCAATTTCTCAGGGTTTTGTTACCTGAAAGAAAGAACAAACGATGCAAAGGCCCAAACAGAAATTTCTGCAGTGCAATGCTCTTTGTACCTATGGCCTACGTGTTAGTTAAAATCATGTCTGCAGAGGGCCCACAAAAATGCCTTTAAGACAATTCATTTCCATTTTAGATCAGCAATGAACCCTGTTTACTCGAGGGTTTTACTCCACTGGCTATACCACTGTAATTGAAGCCATATAATTTCTCTAAGCTGTGCTAAGATAGAGCACACATCACGCTGGTGTAGAGCTGCATCCTTTTAAGGGTTGCTCTCTTAGAGCTTTTCTGATGAAGTCAAATTCTTCTCTCCCAAATAAGATAGCGGTATGATGGAAAAAAGGCCATATCAGAGGTAAGAGATGAGCCTTGCTCTCACCTTCTGCTTTTCAGTGTTGCAGCAAGGAAAAGGGTCGGGTATAAGGGCTGATTTGCCACAAGCACACTTGGTATGCAGCACAGGGCTGAGTTTGGGGGCACACTTCACGGCGGTGTTAGGGCCACCTCTGGAAAAGCTGTGGGATGGGCTGGGGAGCAGAATCCTGCCCGTTTGTTGCAGCATTCTGTATTTTCCTCTCCCGGCCAGCTTCTTGCCCCAGGAGCATGCTAACAGCATGCTATCAGTGCTGAGAGGAGTCTCGGCTCCGATGTGACGGATGCGGCCCTTTGTAGCGAGCAGGTGAGTTTCGTGATGAGGTGTGAGATTTGCCACCCCTCCTTAGGCAAGCTTTTCACTGAAGTCGGCGAGACTTTTGCCAGATCTGCGTTGTCAGGACTCCTTCCTGGCTTCTGCTTGCGCAGCAGCATGACTAAAATGCTCCACTATCTCATTCCCATTTTTTTTCATCACCTATTTTGGCAGGGCTAGCATCGTGTCCCTGGCCAACAGGTTCCTACACCGGGATGCACTCAGGTAAAATTACCACCGATTCTGCTGGAAAGTTTGCCTGCCTCAGGTCCGCAGGCATAAACACAAAGCCTTTTTCTCGTGTTTCCATTATTCCAAAACAGCTTAAATTTTAGTAATAAAATATTGCAGGCATTTAGTCCATGATATGGATTAGGGCCCCCTTGGCCACTTAGGAGTAGCAAACATAATTTAAATGGCAGATAGTTTTGTCATTTGAAAATTAGCTATTCTGTATCTGAAATAACCGTGTTTTTTTGTGGTGGTTGGCATGGAAACAAGGAGAGCCTACAGGTCCTGCTCCAGACACCTTCGTAACCCCAGTAGAAGGCAATGGGAGCCTGTGGAAAGGCTCTGCAGCTCTGAAAATCTATGTAAAGTATCTCACTTTTGTCCTCCAGAAAGGACCTGATTTTGAAAATTAGCTTTATTCTGAAGTCTTCGCTGAAGTGGCGCCATGCAGCGGTCTGAGCTCAGGTTGTGCATTTGGAGTTAAGGTTAAATATTGCAGCAGTAAGAGCTCCTTCCACGCTGGCTGGTTCCTGTGCTCTGCAGAACAAGGACACGGCAGTCAAGGGCCCTCCTGTAGTTAAGAGGACACAGCCCTGCTCCTGTAGGTGTCTCGTCCCTCCGTGCTAGAGCTGAACATCGCTGGTGGCACACTGCTACTTTCCTCAAGCCATGCGGTATCAAGTAGAAAGGGTCTTTGGTAACTACGGCAAGTTTTACCCCATTTTTGGATAGGTATTAGGCTGAGTCTTGTCGGTAATTTGTAGAGATCACTATGCTTAATTTTCTCAGCAATGCCAATCTCAAGAGAGGAAAAAAAAGTCCTCGCTGTGACTTGATGAGATGGGGCAAAACATCACCATTTAGCAATGAGAAGTGTTGGCATTTCACTGAAATGTCATGGCTTCGGCTACATTCTGTCTCTCCCATTCCAAAATGATTTCCAGGAAGGCAAAATGGAAAGTGGGACCATGATGATAAATGAGTGAGATTTTTAACTGTCTCGTTGAAGTACAAAAAGCCCTTCATCTTACATAGGAAGGTTTGGTGGGTTTAGTGTTTGAAAATAAGGCCAGACGGAGAACATCTCCTCTGAGACCTGTTGGGTCAGGCATGGTGGTGATTAAAATGCGGTCCTGGTCCTAATGCAGTTTTTAGAGTAGCTGCCTGATGTGGGGTTGTGTCGGATCTTCTGGTTAAGGGAAATGCTGACAGAAGGAAAAAGAAACGCGGGGAAACAACGTGCATCGTCTTCCTCGCTCTCCCAGGAACTAAATGCAGCTCCGTGTGAGGGAGCAGGAGAATAAGGTGCTCATCCGAGTTTCTTCTCCTGTAGGCCTCTTTCTCTTAAATATCCATCGTGCTGAGAGGGAGACGGGCAGGGGATGTGAGGAGTTGGAGCTGTGCTGCGCTGTGTCTGGTGCTGCAAAGCTTTTGGATGCTGGCGGTGAGGACTGGGACGAATGGCTGTAATTTACAGCTGAGAACATGCTTTTGTAGGACAGACTGGGGGAAAATTGAATCTCGAAATGATTCACTTAGAGCCGAGGCCTGCCTCCGTGGAAAGTCTCGCTAGGTGTGGAGAATTTTCTGGCAGACACAGCTCGAGGGGATGGGGCCGGGAGTGCGACTTGACCTCTTCCTCGCACCCCTGCTGCGTGGAGACCACCTCTTCTGGAGCATGGCACGTGATAACTTAGACTTTTCCTGTCTAACACCAGTGTCCAAGGGTCAAAACAGACACAAAGACCTCAGCATGGAAGCCGTTCATTGCTAAAACGTTCAGAAAAGCACCGCTGTGGCTGTGTGAAAGGCCAGTGATGGTGCACCAGTGTGAGCTGGCACATCGCGAGCACCGCACAAACCCTCTGCAGCACGTTTTGAGGGCTCAAACAGGGAGCCCACGGTGTGTGGCACTCGGCTGCTGTTTTCTCTCTGCAAGCATCCCTCGGTGGGCACTTTGGGGTGGCACGGCTGCTGTTGTTGCCCTGGCTTTTGGGGTGGCAGGCACAGAAGGCATAGTTGCCTATTTTCGGTGTGCCGGTGCCGGCTGTATGTGCGCACACAGCTTCTGGTTTTTAATTTTGCTCTTTTAGGGGATTGCTGGTGAGCACTGCAGCAGGACAGCCGTGCTGTCGCTCTCCTTGCACCGAGGCTGTGGCCCCCCGGAGCTCATCATTACCCCCCTCCCCAAGGCGGGGACCCCCCGGGAGCCGTGGCTGCGCGGCTGCCTTGGCTGCGTGCGGCCGCGCCTCCGCGTTCCTGTGCTATCAGCCCTGCTGGAAAAAAAAAAAAAAAAAAAAAAAAAAAAAAAAAAAAAAGGAAAGAAAACATAAAAAAAGAAAGAAAACAAAAAAAAACCTCATCCCCCGGCCGCCCGGGGAGCGCGTAGGCGGCTGCGGGGCGTGCCGAGCCGAGCCGAGCCGTGCCGAGCCGCAGCGCCCCGGGGGAGGCAGCGGCCGGGGCCGCCCGGTTAATTGGGACCTGGCGGCGCCAGCTGGGGCCGGCCCCGGGCAGGGCTCCCAGGGCACCGCTCGGCCCCGTCCTTGCGTGGGGTTTGGGGTTTTTTGTGGTTTTTTAATCTCGGTTTCCTCCCGCCCCCGCCCCGCGGATGCCGGAGGCTCCGAGCCGCGGCTGGGGGAGGCCGCCGGGGCTGGGGGGTGGGAGCTGCGGGTACGGGGGGTGGAGGGGATGGGGATGGGGAGAAGATCCCTCATCCCCTTCCCCGTCCCTGACCCCGTCTCTGTTCCTATCCCTGTCCCTTTTTCCTTCCTTGTCCCTGTCTCTGTTCCCCTTCCCATCCCCTTCACTGTCTCTGTTCCAATTCCCATTCCCGTCCCTGTCCCCATTCCCATCCCCATCCCCATCAGTATGAGCTGCTCCCAGTGATGGCAGGGCTGGGGAAAGCCTCTGTCCCCAGCAGTGCCCAATTCCCAGATGCAGATTGTTCACCAGGTCCCCCCGATGCCGTCCATGCTCAGTTTAACGAAGCTCTGTCCCCCTGTGCCTCCACGCACACTGCCAAGCACACGCCTTGATGTGATACACGTCTATGGCATGTTTCTTGGTACATTTATTTTTCCTTTTTGCAACCAAACCGATTAGGAGAAAGCCTTTTATGAGGGGCTTACAGCTGCGTGGACCTGCATGTAAAGGATATCCTCGGAAGGTTTAGTTTTTATCCTTCACATTGCGAGAGCAGTGAAAAGCAGCCCGGTACGTTCTCCTAGATAGATGCAGTCGCCCCTGGACCAAAGGTGTGTAGGAGCCTTGCCGGCTGCAGTGCAGAGCGTGCTCAAAGTGCTGTGGAGCCCAGGAGGAAAATTACAATGGTTTCTGTCCTCCTGCGGCATCGTACGGTGAAGGGATTGCGGGGCGGTGGGTCCATGTGCACCAGGAGGGTATCAGCAACTGGGGGTCGTGTTTGGCCTTTTCAGGCACACACGTGGAGGTTTTGTTGCCAGTTGAGTTCAGCTGCTGGGAGAATGGGTTGGACTGGGTTGGGAGATAAAGCTTGCATCAGCTTTGGCTGTTAACGTAAGGGGGAGACGCGAGTTTGGGATTAATGAAACGTGGAAGTGGAAGGGGAGAGAGAAGTACGAGACTTCGGATGCTGTCATAATTATTGCTCTATTTTAATAAGAGCTGCGGATGCTTATCACCTCGGTGAATCAGGTTGCGTTAGGTGCCAACGTTGAGGCACCCGCGTTTGAGAAGTGCCAGCTCGCTGGCAAGGTCACAGCAGCTTGGTGACGGATCTGGGAACAGCGGCCGGGTCCTCACCCCTCTGCCACCGCCTCGGGCAGGGCGGAGGGAACCAGGGAGCTGTAACTTAGGGAGAAAGAAGTCCCATAATGAAGATCCTGCAGGAGCCAGCTCAGATGCCTGGAAGGGAGAGGCACAAAGCTAGAACTGAAAAGATGAAGGACCTCATTGAACCTGAAGTGCCTCATTAAGTGCAGTACAGCCTGAGCGTGCACAATGGCAGATTTTTCGGGAGATACGTAGAAAGCTCAAACTGGGAGGGGTGGGAGAAACGGAGAAAAGAGTTCCCTTCCAAAAATACTGAAGTTGAGTAGTATTAGATATAAGGAATAGAATTAATTATTGTGTACTTACAAGGTAGCAACACACACCGTCCGTTTTAGCAGCCTGGTTATGTGGAACTGCCTGTGTACAGGGAAAGAGTTGTCTGCTCTTCCTGGCTCCTGATGCTAAATCGCCAAATGCTTGCTCTGTGCCTCATTTTTTCCACAGATGAGCCCAGGGTAAAACGTTGATATCTCTGAGTCTTTTTGCACAGAACTGTAAGGCAGTAAATATCCATTGGGTCTGAAGCAAAGCAAAGAATAGATATACTCAGAGGAAATTGATGTGGAAATTCAACTAAGTATTGAAATATTCAGGAATATTGAACAGCAAGCTGTTTGCATGCAGTTCTTAGTACTTGGGGATGCTGCTTCTGAAGAGTGGTTTATTTAGCTTTGCTGCCACATCAGGAATTCAACTAATATTTGCCCATGTTTGGTGATTCCCTGGCAGCCACTGGTGCTACCGGGAAGCTGCGAAAGGAATGTTTGCCAAGCGCGTTGCGAGCTTCGGGTGATGGCTGCTATGGCTGTGCAAAGAATCGCCATGAAATAAATCAAAGGCTTGCTGGAAAAAAAAAAAAAAAAAAAAAAACCAAGAAGAGAAAGGGATCTGGAGAAGGACAGCTGCTTGAAAGGCTGACCTCCTAGGAAGAGGGTGACTGAGGAACTCCTGCCAGTGTTGCTCTAGCGCTGGGATTCCAAGATGTGGAAATAGGAAGTGAGCTGTTTCTTTTCAAGGGTCTCAGCCACGCGCACTGCTCAATTTATCTTCCTGGCTGGACCTACACTGATAGCATTTAGCCTTCCAGGGGCCATTTCTCTGTTATTATTCAGATTAAGCTGGTGAAGTTTAAGCAAACGATTCAGTGACTCGCTAGAGCATGGCTCGCAACTAGGCTGCTCAGCTGAGGAACTGTCAGCCTGGTTTTAACTTGTAACTGGGTGCTGAAGTCAGATACCACTTGAGGTATCCCTCTGCTGTATTGAAACCCAGGGAAACTTTGCTGGAAAGGTTCCTTTGTAACCTCCTCTCAACATCTTGTCATTGCGTCACCAGAAACTTTACACGCTCCTGCAGTTTGGTTTCATCTTTGGCATGGGAGGCGGTAGGCAGCCAGCCAGCACGGTGAGGGATGTGACCAGGGAATGGGGGAGCGTGGAAATGTCACCAGGTGTGGGTCCTCCACGAGGCAGTGCTCTGATAAGTCCTGCCTGCAGCAGGCTGCCAAAGTCTTTTACGGAAAGCATGGCTTCTGCAGGTGTTGACGGCAGCAAAACGGATTTGGAAAAGGTTGCGATAAAGGGAGTTCTCCTGGGAGGTGGAAAAAGGAGCAGTAAGTATCTGAAAACCACTTTGGTCACACAAGGAGCACAATGTGCTTGTTGGAGCACTCAGGGACTGCCTTCTGTTGGACCGGACGAGGCAGAGAGTCTGGGGGCCTGGTCAAAGCCTGAGACTTCCATGAAGTGCTTCCAGTATTCTTTTTTCCAGGGATAGGACTATTCCTGACCCAAAGACTTACATAAACTCCTCAGGATTTTGGTTCCCCAGGTCCCAAAGGGACAGTTGCCATTTCCTCTAAATGCAGTAAACCAGAAACCCTCATTTCAGGTGTCCTCTTGGCTGATCCTGCTTTGAACCCAATATATCCCTTTCATCCCTATTTCTGGGTCTTTCTGCATCCAGGTAACCTTCTGCTCACTCATTTCCCCAGTACCTGCCTTCAGTCATCATCTCAATCTTTGATTTCAAAGGAACTAGATGGATTTTCTAGCCTAGTCTGCAGCTTTAAAATGGGAAACACAAACTGGGAGCTAGGAGACAAACCAGAGCATATGTGGATATGTGAGTCTGGTGGGGGGAGAATCGGGGAAAAGCCCAGGATTTGTGTCTGGTAACCAGGAAAATGGACACAGTACAAAATTATTGCTTTTGCTGATGTAAAGATGATATTTTATGTCCGTTAGTGTGTTTTTGTGATAGACCTGAGAGGTTGCTGCTGTGATCTATAAATCTTTGTTCTGAAGCGGTTCTGTGATGCTGGTCTCCCTGGCATAGAATTGTTTTAGGTACAGATCTGATAAGTGATAAAACATGCAATTCTGTTTACGCTCTCTTTTGTTTGTTTGTTTTAAATACCTGTATTACAGCTGCAATGTGACTGCAGCTCTAGTCCCTCCCCTGTTAACATTTTCAGGACAGGCTCACCTACCCTGGGTGGGGCTGAGCAGGAGTTTTCTAACCCAGTACTCGGTGAGATAGCGCTGGTGGGTTGGGGTTCAGTGTCAGCAGCACCTCAGTTTGACAGCGGTCTGCAGGATGTCCTGCAGAGCACAGGGTTCCCAAACTACCATGCAGTGGGCATCCTGCTACGCTCGGTGAGGATGGCGTGCTCCTCTGCAGCTCTGTTACGTGCTGGTGGCAGGTGAGATCCTGGCTGTGCCGTGGAGGAAAGGCTGCTCTGGTTCCAACAGCGACTGACCCAGTGGCACAGAGCCCTGCTGACGGCGCTTCGGCAAATCGCAGGAATTCAGGGTGGAGGTTTGGAGCTCGGCGTGAACTGTGGACATGTTGGATGTTACCCTGTAGACATAAACATCGTTGTGAAATGATCAGTGAGTCACCAATGCAGTATAATCACCCGAGATGTGCCAAGCACCGGGCTGTCAATCACTCTCAAATTGACAACGCACCCTTAAGTGTGTGCTACGCCTGCCCGAGGCCCCGGTATAAATCCTCTTGCAATGGGGGAACACGCTCCTTGTAACACAGGTGTGCACACAGGGGTGCCCTAAGCACGTCACATCATTCTGTTATCGATGGGCACCACCAGGCCTCCACAGGGCGGCTTGAGCTTAGCCCTAGCAGCAGGAGGAAACGCTGTAAAGCCGAATTGCAGCTCTTGTTGCACGTGTGTGCTTTGTACCAGACACCTCCAGTGCGTGTGGTCACTCCTGCCTCCCATGATCTGGTTGATGCAGCAGGGATTTGGCACTGCGAGCGTGTCCTCCTTGTCTGTAGGAGCTTTGGTGTGCGCAGCCCTTGGCAAGTAGGGTTGTAGATGCCAGACATGCTCCGTCGTCTGGCTCTGTCAGCACTTCTTTTGAAGTTGTGCAGATGTTGGTGCAAACGTTCCTGACAGGACTGAAAGGGACCCGTCGAATGGAGAAGACCATGAGGCTGACATATGGAAAGGTCCAAGAGTTCTGGTGTGGTTTGCAAGCGAGCTGCTGCGCTGAACAAAACAATTAGCATCGCTAAAGAGCATTTCGTCGCTGCGTCTGAGAAACGAGAAGGATGTTTTGATGTTTCCTCAGCTACATCCAAGACAACTTCCTAGCCTGCAGCTGGAGATACGGCCATCATGCACAGGACCCAAAGTTGTGCCAGTACTTTCCTCCTGTCCTTTCAAGGCTGGCATCACTTCCACTCCTTTTACCCTCACCATCTCTGCACCGAGCAAGCACAGGCGTAGCAGGATGGTTACACACACGACTTTCTTGCAGGTATTCCAGCCAGATACCTGACAGATGCTGGTAAGGTGGTGCAAGCCTGGCGTTTCCTTGCTCTGGCTGTTGTCAAAAACCAGTGCTTTCATTAGAAATGGAGCTGGCGAGTGGCAGAAGTGGATATCTCAGCAGACCATGGCATACGCGCAGACACGATGCAGTGTGCACACCTCCGGTATCCAGGTGCAGAGGGGGGTTGGGAGGAGAGGCAATACCAGAGTGAGTTTGTGTAATTAAAGATGGAATAACCACCTCTGCTGCCTTTCTCGTGCAGCATAAAATAAGACTGAGACTGAGGGGTTGGCTTCTGGCGATCTAGCCGTGGCAGCATGAAAAATGAGGAGGAGTGTGATAAGAAACTAATAATTTATGTTCCAAGCACAGACTCACACCAGTGTGGAGGGAAATTTGTGCCAATAACTCCTACTAACTCAGAAAGGCACGCAATCTTTTATTGCACAAATTATTAACGACCAGAAAATAAATGACTCTGTAATCAGATTGGTGCTGCCGGCGCTTTTCGTTTCTCCTTTTATTTGTATAAATTCTGAAGCCAGTCCACCCCTGAAGCTGAGGCAACGGGAACTTTTCCTGGCCCGGCGCCATGCCTGACAACAGAACAGATTAAACGGCGAAACAGAAACGCCTCGCTATCTCATTGCCTATCAGAAATGGGCTTACCCGACAGATGTTTGCTGGCCCCTTCGGCACTAAGCAGCTTTGTAGGGATCCCTGGCTTGGGAGCGCATCGCGTGGTGACCGGGGGAGTCCAACAGCAGTGTATGGAAACGTAGGGGAAAATAACAGCTCTCTGTCGTCTCTTGGCCCTGTCCCTTTTCAGGCTGCTTTCTTCACGTCCTCGCTCTGTCCTTCGGGCTGTTTGTGTTGTGCTCCATATGCTCCTGCTCTAGGTTTTCAGCAGTAGTGCTTAACATTCAGCAGTGCTGGGCACCCACAGCAATTGCCCAAGTCCACCAGGGTTGGGGGTCCTCAGTCCTCCTGAAATCAAGACTTTGGGCCTCGGACTTGCCTGGTGAAAAGAGCACGAGGAGCTGGGTTTATTTAGACAGAGTCCATATGGAAACAAAGCGTGGAATGTTTTCCCCACCAGCAAGTGATTACATCCTGTGATCTTTCTTGAATTAAAATCTTTATATGATGGTAATGAGGAAAAGAGGCACCGACGGAAGACGAAACCTCTTAAAGAGGAGAGATGATGGCTTTTGGATCGGCTGCAGGCTCCCTTTTTGTGTCTCCCAAAGGAGGGGGCACAGTGTTCCTGCGGGAGGAGCGAGGAGCTTGGGTGTGATGCCAAAGCGAGCTGAGGAATGCGAGCTGGGCTCGAGCTAGTCACTATTTGCAGGAGGCGCAGCGCGAACCGGAGCGGTAGAAGCAAACAACTTGGAGCCCACAGGTAGCTTTGGATCGAGATCTAAGCTTCACTTGAAAGTTATCTCGATAACACACCGAACCCGTATCTCGGGCGGGGTTCCAACCCCGGGGGATATCTCAACCCGAACCCGATGTTTGCAGGACTTGCTGCGTCCCTGCCCTGCCGCCCTGACCCCAGTGCCGCCCCGCGGGGCTTTTTGGCCCCGGACCCAAGCCCAGCGATGGGGCCCAGCTCTCCAGCCAAGGCGGATTTCTTCTGAGTCACATCATCCACAGCAGCCTGACCCGGCTGGGCCTCATTTAAGCCCAATATATAAGGTTTTAGGGTGAGGTTTCTTCCGTAAGCGTCCCTTGAAGGCGAGGGAGTTGCTCCATATGCTGTTGGAGGCTCCGGCCCGTGTAAGGCCCGTGCATTTTTCAGTTGGTGGGGCACAGCCATCTGTACAGACTTATAATTACGGTGCTGCTTAGACATTCCTCTCCCCTCCCATTCCCCCCTTCCCCTTTGGATTGTGTGAGCCATATGATAAGGAAGAAAAGTGTTTCTATTGTTAATCCAGCCCATTCGTTATCAACGGCGCTATCTCCCTGATGGCTTCATCTGAATGGGGAGGAGGGGGGGAGCTGCTCTCCCTCTCCCTTTTTTTTTTTTATATTGGCGAGGGGGTGTTGGTGAAGGTGACCACAGCCGGGCTGCAATAATGAATAATGTGCAGATTGTTCCTGGGGACTGCGAGTGTTTTATTAATGCAGGTTTTCTTAGACTGAATGCCCAATCACCACAGAACCATGAAACTCAAATTGCCTTACAGCTCTCTCATGAACATACTTTTAATCTCATTGACCTGTCGTTATACTGCAACACATAAATCCAGATTTGGAGATCTTATGTCCAATCATAAATTGGGCTGGCAGACTTCCGATCAACAGAATAAAACTGTCTCCTGCGAGGTGGGTTTTTTATTTGTCAGCGCTGTTCCAGCAGACAGAGCGGAGGTGCAGTCAGCTTTTCTTAATAAACTATTCTTTAAAAAAAAATGGGGGAAAATCAGAAACCCAGCATGGAATTCACAAGAGAGAGAGAAAAAAAAAATGAGGTGATGTTTAAATAACATTAATGTTGGACATAAACATCGAATGTGGAAAATTGTGAATTAAGGGGTGTTTGCTTCTGCCATCATGGAGAAATGGTAGAAAAATAGAAGAGTTTGTGCCGTGGCATCCAGACACACAATTTTGGTCATAATTCTCTGTGTTTTCTGGGGGCAGGAGAGCACTCGTACGAACTTTATAGAATTCCTTCCTCTTTTCTTATCTCTTTTTCTCCTTTTACTTAAACGGGCAGCCTTGAATAAATCTAATTTCCCCTCCTTTGCATACAGTGTTTTATTCGGATTCAGCAGAGAATGAGGGATTTGAATTTTGTTTGGGTCGGTGGGAAGCTGGATGTGCAGGGAGACTTTGCTGTGCTGCTATCAGGCTGGGGGCAGTCATGCAGAAGAATTTCCCTGTGTGAAGGGAGATTACAAGAGGGAAATCCTGCTGGGCGCTGAGCGTGTTCAGGGTGGTGCAGCAGGCCCCTGTGCGAGTGCTGTGGCCAACTCCTGTTCTCCTCAATACAAATGTGTCCCCCAAAATGCTGCTGGAGCAGGTTTGCGTGTGTGTTTTCTCTTGATAGATCACTGTAGAAGAAAGCCCTGTGATGGACTTCTCCAGTAGCTCACACAACGCTCATTCATTCAACGCTCAGTGTTTCATTACATAGACATCACCTTTTCAATGCTCCCCTGCCGTATGCGTTATTCCATAAGATAATACACATGTTGAAAATCACCATTTCATACTCTTGCACTGTGCTGAACCCATCTTTTGTCTTCATCTCCCAAAGGGGTCTGGCGGACAGCAGCACAGGCTTCCCAGGACAGAGCTGCCTCCGTCATCCTTTGCATCCTGCCCGTCAGAACCCGCTCTGCTTGAAGCAGGTAAGTCAGTGACGTGCACCATCAGTACACAAGGCCCTGCCAACCCATGCTGAAGCCGAGCTGGTGGTCTAGAGGCAGTGTCCTTTCCTCTGTGTGGCTTCACTGAGGGCTTGTTGCTGCTAAGAAGAATTCTCCCTAAAGACAAAGAGCAGCTGAAGTTCTCTATTCCTCAAAATGTGGAGACCTTCTAACTTTCGGGGAGAGTCTGTGGTAGGAGTGGCTCATTTCAAGAGTTTCCTGGGCTTTTCAGTGTCCTTTGAGTGTTAGCGGGTTGAGACCACCCCTAGAACCTGAAGAGCTCTTGCTCTTAACCTGTTCCAGGCACCCGCACCTCACTGCAGCTGCACGCTGGGCAGGCAGGCAGTGCCTCCAGGTAGCCCTGCTGGTAGTTCTGGTGCTCTGAAACAGCAAAGCTTTGGACAAAAGTGCAGTTTTGGCTATTGCATCCCTCCAAGTGCTGTTCTGTGGCATGGCAGCTGCCGCCAGCTCTGGCTCTGCTCCTCAGCATTCCAGTCTTGCCCCCGTAACAATTCAGCAGCAGTCATCTGAGGAAACAAAGTACTTTGGACTCCCTCCTCTAGGGTTTTCTGTCCTCACGGTGTTTTGTTGAGGGCCTCTGTTTTCATAGCGCCGGGATAGATGGACTCCTAAAATATACAGCCAATTACACGGCAGAATTTATTAGACTTTATTCTGGTGCACGTTACGTGGTGGGGGTGGGGAAGAAAGCGCCAACTCTGGAAGGAAACCCATAGCAACTGAAACTGTAAGTGTGAGGATTAGAAGTCCCCATAAATATACCTGACTTTGCCATCACTGTTAATTAAATGCAAGTCATGAAACACGGGCCCAGAGCGCGTCGGTGACAGGGAGCAGCAGTGTTCAGAGGCAGGAAGGAAGAGCAAGCAGGGGAACGGCTCCATGGCCTGGGGCTGAGACGCAGAGCACAGCCAGGAGGGTTAAAGGCACGCAGGTGATTTAGAGCGAGCCCTCCCCAGCGAGGCAAAGGGGACTCTCTGATCAGTTATTAATGTTTCCTGTTTTATCTTCTCATCTTCGTGGGTTTAATTGTAAATTATCCGGCGTGCTGCGCTGCTCCGCTGTGTTTTCTTCTCCTGTCCCAGAGAGGCGATAGAGGAGGACGTGGTGATGCTAACAAGGAAGCCAGGCACGGGGAAGGCCTGTCCCCTCTCAGCTTTGCCTCAGGGCTGTGCAGCTCCAAACTGCGAAGCTCTCTGGGCCTCATGCTGTGATTTACTCAGCTTCTGAGGCCTTCTCCCCTCCAAATAACGTGCCAGGATTGGGCTTCTAGGAGCAGCGGTGCTTGGCTTCCCTCCAGATACGCGTGGCCCAGAGGGCCATGTCTGAGAGACCAGGACGAGGTACTGTGTTAATTCAGCTCTCCTGTAAACAGCTTCCTCGTTTTCTCCCCCTTGTCGTTATTCAAGCATTTTTCCTTTCCCAGCTCCGTTTCGCCCTTGGTAATCTCCCCAGCATGTACTCCATCAGCACTCCTGTGGGGCTTCTGTGCGTAGGAAATAAAGCCCATAGTTCAGCACTATCCATCTAATATCTTCTGACTGGTTTTAATCATAGCATTTTCCATTTAATTGGGAAGGCAGGCACACTTTGCATATTAATACGGCACAGCCCGCACCTCCTAAGCATTAAAAGCATAGATGTCTGGGATGTGCTGTGCAGCGGCTGTGAACCTGCTGGGCGTCTTTTAGCATCTCTGTGAATGGGATATTTTCAGCAGGGCTGGTTTCTGCCCTCCTGGTGGAAGTCCATTTGAAAAAAAAAAAAAAAAAAAAGGAAGAAAAAAAAAAAAAAGAATTATTCCCTCAAAAAATTGTATGGATTTCAGCCATTTAAATAATCGGTCTGTAGGCAGTGCAGCCGTTGCTCTGTCTGTTGTGTCCATTGTCTTTCCTAGATCACAACACTGCTGGTCCCATTGTCTATTGAGGACAGCCAAAGGGGAATATATCATCTTCCCTCCCTTCAGAACTGTTGGTCGTATAGCTCTTTCCCCTTCTGTGATCCATCTATTTTCATGAAAGACCCATTCTTTTTCTTCTTGGCTTCGTATTGCCACCCATCACTGGAGGCCGTCTGTGCAAAACCAATAGTTTTGTCTTCATTTCATTGTGGTTTTCATGACTCTTTCTTCTCCTTGGTCAAAACTTTCCTTAGGGCAGGCAAATTGGTTTGGATTTGGAGGCGGTCTCAGTAGGTCTTTTATGGTGAAAAAGCTTTTCAAGAACACGCTCACACACACCTTGCCACGTGGAAGGCGAGGAGGGGAATTCTTACCGTGATTTGCTATCAGCATCAGTTGGTGGTGTGCTAGATGCTGTACAGAAAGATAGCAAATGTGCAGCTCTGTTAGAAAGTGGAGGTGTTTGCTTTAGATTCCAGACAGGTCCTGCTTACAGTTTTCGTATTCTCTTGTAGTCTCCCTGTCTCCAAAGTTTTTGGTATACGTGGTATATATCTTTAAGGTTCCCATTCAAAGTTAGGAGAGAAAGAAAACTGATGAGCTGAGTCTGTTCTGACGTTTGCATTTATTTCCATTATTCACAAGAGCACAGATCTAGAGCCCTGCCATCTCGGGGAACAGTTGCCCATGGTTTTGTACGGCAGATGTGAGAAGAGAGGTGTGCATCAGGCAGTAACTTGCAGGCTGTGTGTGGCAGGGATTTTATCTTCCTTTCTGGTTGAGGCACACTGGCCACAGTGCTGGGTCCGTGTAATTTGTGTTGATCAGCTAAGCCTCCCTGCTTCTCCATTATTCCTGTTGAAGCCTTCAGGAAGCACCTGGGTTATTCAGCACCAAAGTGGCTTCCACTTCTCCTGGAAGAAGTCTGGAGTGCTCGGGTGCTGCTGCAAAGCTCGTTAGGCTCCCAGGCACTGGCTCACAGCTCTGCAGAAGTGCATAATGATGGCCCCGGGGGAACGGTGTTCTTAACTGGGGATTGTAGGGCACAATCTAATGCTTTGTCCTGCCTTGGTCATTGTGATCCCAGAGCCTCTGGGATTGGTTTGAGCTCTGATGCCACACAGAAACCCGTTGGGTGGGCACTGAGGAATGTTTGTGTATTTAGCTTCCAAGCTTGAGAGGATAACACAGATGAGGCCAGATGAAAAATAGATTGGCTTTGATTATAGATTTTAATCACCTCCAAGGCGATGCAGCATTTCAGCTTTCAGGAAAATCACAATATGTGAGCCAATTTTGTCCTGGTTATCAATAGGTTCGAGAGACTATCAGCAACCACAAATATGCACTTTTGCTATTTGTGTTTTTGCCATTCTTCAGTGTGGCAGCAACCCAGAAAGTTTCCAGGCATGGCTGTACCTGGGACCTTCTGGAGGCTGGTCTCTTGCGAGCTGGTGTTGTGGGAGTTGTGACTGCTCCGGGCCCCAGTGTGTACCACGGAGAGGTGATCCAGCAGAGGCACAGTTTAATTATAGAGGTAAGGCTAGGTCAGGAAATCTAGCTCTCCAGAAGCTGGTGGTATGATAGTAGAGGGCAAACAGAGCCAGATCTTGCATGCTGCATGTGTTTTCCTTGCTGATCTGTCATTGCTCCTGCAGCCTGTCAGTAGTCCTAGTCACTCCTGCTTTTCTGGTCTAGTAAGAGCTCTGTCATTGCGTCTCTGTCTTGACCTACAGTTCCCTGTAGACTTCATAATTACGGCCTTCTTTAAAACAGACATCACTTACCATGCCAGAAATTGTCACGGCGTGGGGGAGTAGATCAAAATCCATTAGGGAACAAGAGGTGACTGGATTCATTTCCACCTGAAATTTCAATTAAGCATTTCAGCATAAACCAAACCTAGACAGAATGACTCTGTTTTTTGAATTTCAGAATTGGTTTGTCAGGAAGAAGTAGATGGAGCTTTCCAGAGTTTAAAAGTGTACAGCAGCACTACAGACAGCTAAATAGAGCTGTAGATACCTGTAAGTATTTCAGATGCTGAAAGCCACAACTATGTAGAGGTTTTCCTCATGTTAATTTGTCTGCTGTGCCTGAAAGCTGGGTCTCCCAATGGAAACAGTCAAAACAGATTCTTCTACTCATTGTTGTTTCAACTGGAAACCCGGTAGTCTTTGCGTTTGTTGGAGCTAAAATAGTTCCCAAGATGATATTGTGGCACGTGTCTGCTAGGTGTCTGGTTCTCCAAAGCATCCAAGAGGATCAGTGATCTGTAACAGCGTGCTCTAGGTACATACCTATGCATCTCTGGACCCTTTTTTGAATATCTGATTGATACTGAACACCACGCGGGGAGGCATTTCCTACAGAGGAACCACGGCTCACCCATTACCGGTGTTCACTGTGTGCTTTCTTTTATGGAGAGGGGCCAACAGCCAGCCCCATCATCTGTGTTGTCACAGACATGGATAAGAGTTGGGCTGTGAAGTTGCCTAACCCATTTCTGAGCTCCCCCGAGCTTTGCTGTGTCCGTGGCTGTGTTCTTTCTGAAGCAGCAGCTAGCAGTTCCCTGGTGCTGCCGGTGTGGCTGCATCCCAGCGCCTGTTGGGCTAGGAAGCTGGAGGCTTGAGCTGAAACCTGCCAGCTGATTGCCAGTAGCTTTGGGGAGACAGCTGGCTCTCTGCGGCTTACCAGCAGCAGGCGGAGTGCGCAGATACCGCGCCTCCAACCCTGGAAAGCATCTGCTTGCAGCACCGCTGTGGAAACAGAGGAATGATACTGCTGGCATCCTGCACCAGGCAGGAGTGGAGAACGGAGGAAATTTTGAAATGGCAGTTGGTCTTTTTGTAAAGGAGCCTTGGTTTCCACTACCTTTTAAAATTTTCTCTCTCTCTCTTTTTTTTTTTTTTTCTTCCCCCAGATATTTCACAGGTCTGGACTATTTAACACTGACCCCCAGTGAGTGAGCTTCTCAGAGTAATTTGGAGGTTTCTTTTGTTAGGGGATGTTAGCCAGAGAGGCCTTGCGTGGCCTTTAGCACGCACTAACATTGAAGACAAAATGTGTTTCAGAAAGAGGAAGGACCTGGGTGTCGCAACACCTCCAGCCTTCCCCTGTTTCTGCCACTTTCTTGTTCCATATCCCCAGGAGACTTATTTAAACAATTTTCTTCATCAGTCTGTAATAAAGCACAATCACTGACCACCTGCGTTGCACTGGAGTTGTGACACACAGCTATCAAGGGCCTGTATCAATAGCTGGAAGAATGACAGAAGTTAGAGAAACATTACATTTCTTATTCTCCATGGACAGAAAAGAAAGGAGAATTGTAGAGGGTTTTTAATGTTTTTTGTTTTGTTTTTCTTATTTTCTATATTATAGCGAGACCATGAATTGCCCTGAAAGAGCACAAGAAGCTGTTCCTAAGGCTGGAAGGCATTAAAGAGTCGGGGGGCTTCTTGTCTTTAGCACAGTGTGGTTTTTGCAGTGGTTGTTGCTGCTTAAAAGAGGCTGGTAGGTGTATGGCACTAGCGGACTGGTGCTTCTGGAAATCAGTGCTGGGAAGGGGGGCTACAGGCAGGATAGCAGAGATCTTTGGCATTTCCTGGGCTATGAAAATAGTTCTGAGTTCTGTTCTTTTGACTGGCAACAGGAGTAATTTGCCTTCTTATTTATTAGGGACTCGTGAGATGGCTGGGGGGAGAAAGCAAAGGGAGAGAACGGCTAGAAAGCAACCGAATCAGCAGCTTAATCAGCAGCTTGTTACTGCGAAACACAAAAAGGATATCCCAAAGATTTAGGGACTGAGAAGCCAGTGGACTGCTTTGAGTCCACTCAATGTTTTTGTTGGACTGGAAGTCCCACGCTCCTGGCCCCTGCCGCGCACATCTTCTTGAACACATCCTTCCACGTTGTCGGTGTGTGTACATGAAATGAGACGTGTCCTGTGTGTGTGTACATCCACACGCACACAGAGCCGTGTACAGAAGCCATGCAAATTTGGGGGACAGCCTCGGGAGTCCCTGGAGAACAGGCTGTTATTGCACTTATTTTGTGTCACCCTCGTTTCTAATCAGACACACACACTCGCGCACACACCTCTCACTGGCTCTCTTCAGCCCTGTATCTATTTTCTTTTATTATCCTGGCAGGAGACGAGCTTCATTAGGGGAGCGGAGTCTCTAACAAGGATGGGGAATGGCAACAACAAAAGGATGTAGCAATATAAAGTTATGTCAAAAAACCTTTACAAGAAAAACGGCTGACATTAGAAACAGTGTGCATTAAAAATTCAAGACGGTTGGAAGCAGGGGCAGGACTGGAGAGAGAGAAACAAATAAATACCCAGGCTTTAAACTAATAAATCCTTGCATTTGGGAAATGTATCAAACCCTGCATGCTATTAAAACTGGCTTTATTTCTATTATTGTTAATAACAATGATAAATATATTTTTTTCTTGGATCTCAGTGTGGGCTATCTGCATTTTAAATACACACTTAACTGGCTGAGCAATCTTTGCCTTGTACAGTTTGCTGCTAATATTCGGCGGCTGGGAAGGCTGCTTCGTTGTGCCAGACGTGGAACTGGCTAACTGGGCCCAGCAAATCATTTTGGCTGTTCCTTGAGCAGCAGCCCCAGTTCAGTCAGCTCCGTAGAGTTACGCCAACACACCCGCCCTGTTTCTTTTGGCTGATCAGATAATCTGTCAGTCCGGCTACCCCTGGTTTGGGGTTTGTTTCTTTTCCACCATCAGGCTCTTTGCGGAGAATCCGTTGACCCAAACGCAAAACAGCCCGAGGCTAACCTGTGGGTAATAGATTAATTCGTTTTCGCAGGGAACTGAGAAAGCCAAATCTGTGTGCAAAGGGAGAAGGATTTGGAAAGGAAAAGTTAGACTGCTGTGCTCTTGAAGCATTAGAAAATTAGGATTTTATTCTGCTCTGGCCCTGAAGGTCTCTAACACATACTTGTTTCCCTCCTCCCTTGTGAGCTGGCCAACACACCCGTACAGGATAAATCTGGATCCCAAAGTCCTGCAATTAGCAGAGGTTGAAATGAGAACTGCCACTTGTGTCACCTGCCTCTAGAGAGCTGAAGACCTGGGTGCTGGGCAGCAAGCTTCTTTGTCACCATGCAGGTGAGCCGCACACCTTTGTGGTTTGCTGTGTTCCCCTAATTCTGGGAATTCACAAGAGGCCCTATGTTCTCCAGCCTGACCAGCCTGCTCCTTCCCACCTGCTCTAAATTCATGCTGAAATTGCGATTGCTCCCCCCCAGCTCCTCAGCCAGAACCTGCAGCAGCAGATGAGTGTGCCCGATGTTTTCCAGAACCTCTCGTGGTGCTTTATCTGCTTCTCGGGGTGTGTTAGCAGACGCCGATGGGTTACAGCACCGCGTCTGGATTTCCTGCGGTCTGGGGACCTGGCTTCCCAGCCTCTCCTTTGTGTCAGGTTTCTCCCACTTTTTACGAGGCTCATTCATGCTGTTGTAATTACAGACTTTTATAGACTTTCACCAAACCAGTTCTACCCACCTTTGGTTTGAAATGCAGTTAAACAAAACGCGGCGATGCACAGAGGTTACCGGTGGTTCTTGGGAGTGTCGGGCAGGGTGTGGGGGCAAAGGGTTCCCCCTGTCTGAGAGGACAGCTTGCTTTTGTTACTTCTGTTCAGCTGCCATGAAAAAAGGGTGAGAAGAAAACTCCCAAAGTGGGCGGCAGGCTGTCACCCTCTCCTAAACTCTGGCAGCTTCAGATTCATTTTTTTTTTTAAAAAAAAAAAGGTCCCAGGGAACAAAGGAGATGAAACGAGGAACCTGTTTCTTTGACACTTGCAGCTTTATTGCTTTAGACGTGGGAGCAGTAGAGCCATGCTTAATAAATCCTGGGATTTGGGAAGTATATCAAACTCTGCGTGGTATTAAAACTAGTTTAATGCCTAGTGCTACTGTCTGCTCTTCTTGCCACTTTCCAAGTGGCTCTCACACTCTGCCAGGTGCATGAACAGGTCAGAAAAAGAGGTTCCTGCCCACAGCTCTCCTGGTAGCAGTCTCTCCCTGTCTTTCCTCATCCTTCCTTGCTTCTAACCCAGCAGACAGACACAGGCTTGTCTTTCTGCCTCTTCTATGTATAAATGTATTGGTTTTACACGAAGAATGGGATGTTCTGCTGGACATGGAGGATTTTTTCCTGTTTTCTTGCTGCAAATGTTACAGGTTCCTTGAGGCCTTTTCCTCCCCGATTGTGCCTCTTCTCCAGTTTTCTTTCCTCAGTGGCACGAGGTGGGATATTGCCAAGTTCCCTGTCTTGCAGCTGCTCGGTCAAGCAACAGAAAATCTCCCCCGGTTTCTTCTTGCCTTCAGGGGACCGTATCGTGCCTCGACAGCCAAGCAGCCCACCACCAGGTTGGGATCTGTCGCCCTTCAAAGCCTGCTCTCTGTCGTGGCGGCGTGGCGAGGGAGTTATCCTGTTGTTTGGAAGTGTCGGTGGCAAGGGACAGCGGTGTGTTGTGGTTTGCTTAACGCCTCCTCCTCGGTTTCTTCACGTGACACCCAAACCAGAGGGAAAAAAGCTTTGCGTGTGGACAGACGGAGGAGCCTGGGAGCTGGGTCTTTTTCAGCTCCCTCTGTGATGTTAGTTCATGACCCTCTGTGTTGTATAATACCTGTGCGTGTTTTTTCACTGCCCTTCCATGTGCAGCAGGGCAGGGGAAGGAGGGAAAGAAGGTGGTGAAAGGCAGCTGGGGTCACCCTGTTGACAGCAAAACATCCTCTAAGAAAAAAATATTCACTTTGAAACGCCGTAAAACAACCTCCGTTTCTGTGTTTGTAGTTGTGTGTATGTATGCATGCAGGCGCTCTCTGTCTCTCTCACAGTTCTCCTCTTAATATTATTCATCCTTATTACATATCATTATTCTTTATTATGATTTATCTGCCATGCCACGACTTTATTATGATTTATACCCCTGCCCCCAAAAGAGCTTACAGAAGGCGTCACACGGCAAGAAGACAGGCATCCCTGCACAGGGGGAGAGACGTGGCTTTCTCCCTGAGCAGCGAGTCTAACTTTTCTTCTGAGCTGTAATGAACCCCAGTTCTTGGCTTCAGCGAAAGGCTTTTGGTTTGCTTGTACCAAGGCTACAAATCTACCTTTCACCCACAGTTATGGTCCCCAGTTCCTTTGCTGCTGAGCTTGAATAACTGCCAGCAGCGTCAATGGGAGCTGCTTGCTGCTGGAAATGGGGGAATAACGTCCCTACCTTCTCCTGCTTTTTCTAGATCTTGATTTTCATCTTTCCTATTACAGCAAATTGTTTAACGATTGCCCTTACAGCAGGCTGATCCTTGTCCTGGGTGGGGAGGAACTATCCTGGAGGCAGCGTTACCTCTTGGGTACATACGTGTAAGTGACAATGACCCCGCAAACGCTGCTGTCTGTGTTCCAGTAGCATTTTGGTGTTCACGTGGAGGAACCTTGACCTGTCACCTGTTTGTGAGCAAGGAGGTGCCCTCTTTTGTCAGCCGTGCTGCTTTGTTGAAGGAGCGAATCGCCGTGTCTTTGTTGAAGGACCTGAAGGAGGGAATTGCCATGTCTCCAGAACCTGGAAATTTGCTCCTCTCTTTGGTAAGAGGGTGCCTTAGCTCCCCAAACCAGAAATCTGAAGGAAGGAACCTGCTCTGCGGGCTAACGCCAGAATCTTCAAAGCAATGTAAAGGAGACCGGGGCTGTCTCCGAAGGAGCCTTTCAGATCTGAGTATTTGGGGAGCCCAAGGACTTGTGCTCTCCACTCCCTCAGAGCTTTTCACTGGGAAAAAAATGTGTATTTTTGCAATACAGCAACTCCATTTTTTTAGGGTCAAGGTCTTCGTGCTTCATCCACATTAAAATTAATGTTGGGCCAGACTTTGAGCTCCTTTGGAAACATCAGTCAAGACAGCAGCAGGTAACAGGGAGAAAAAAGAGGGAAGATGCAAAACCACAGGAATAAGAGAACCCTGGACCTTTTCTTAAGAAAATATTGCCGTTCCCTTTGAAGTGACCGAATCCCCTTGTGTGCCCCTGCGTTTGCCTTCAGCATCTTACTGTGTCCATTGTGTGATTGGTGTGCAGGCTGTGCCACCCATAAAGCCCATCCCCAGCCCTGGCTGCATTCCCCCTGCCCTGCTCTCATCCCTCCCTCATTACCGTGCTCCCGTGACTTTCCTCTGAATGCACACAGGAAGTGGCAGAGCTGTCAGAAAATCTGCATTTCCCGGAGATGATGTTTTTCATGGCAAGGAAGGTCAGATATTTTTTGTGTGTGTTACGGGAAACCCATGACAACGATAAAAACAAAAATGCCCCACCCTCGTGCTTCGTTAAGGGCCGGGATTTAAATGGTCCTGATGAGAGGGATAATCGCAGCTGGGGAAATGGGTCAAAGGCAGAAAGAGGAAAAACTTTGGAGAGCCGCTTTGGGGGTGGGAATACAGCAGTGAAGTGCTGTTTGATGACATGGATGCTCACTTTTGGTGCGGGTCATGCACTGTAACCTGGCATAAATAATCTTGGAGGGTGGTCAGAGCAGTGTGCAGCCTGGTGTGCCTTGTGGAGCCCCCTTGGTGGTGGGATGCCTGTGCGGGGTAAAGGAGGAGTTAACCAAAACCTTCAAACGCAACCAGCTCCCCTGTGGCAGAGCCGAGGAAACGAGCTCCGAGCTTAGGTTTCTGCATAGTGTTTGGGTTTTTTGATCTGGCATCCAGTTTGGATGCCTGAAGTTGCTAAAGCTGGCCTGGCGTGACTCTGATCCTATTTGAAACGTTGGCAAAACTCATGTGGAATTCAGCAACGCGAGGGAGAGCCGGGTTTTGGAGCACATCAGCGGTTGGGGACAGGGACTGTCATCTGCCCTTTGTCTGTAGGGCACCTAGCACGACACGGTCCTGGCGACAGGAGGCTCCGAGCCATAATGGCAATGCAAACAGCAAATGACAACATTTTGTGAGGTGAGCAGGGCTTAGGACAAGCATATATGTAAGTCGCATGCATGCATGTGTACGGGTAAGTGCCAGAGGCAGGGACTCGCAAATATTTAACCACAATAAGCAGAGACACATTTTCTTCCCTTTTCCCGAGGAGCCGGTCATCCATCCAGCTATTTTATTTATTTATTAAATATCACTGGAGATAGTTCAGCAGCAGGGGCGCGCTGCTCTGTCTCCCGGCCGATGATTGCCATCAGGCTGGAGAAATCAGTCATTTCTGGCAAGAAAAAAAACCGTTCGGTGGGTTAATGATGCAGGGTAAATACTGACAGTGGCCAGTGGTCTGAGCACACCAGACATGACCTAAGGGAATCATAGATTCCGAGGGGGCTGCTGTGTCTCCGTAATGTGATTGCCTCTTTATAATGGCCTCAACTTTTTTTTTTTTCCTTTTTTTTTTTTTTTTTTTTTTTTTTTCCCTTCCCCTTTATCATTATTGACCAAGGAGCATCAGTGAGGCTGGAGAATAAATAGTTCCCTGCTGGTTAACAACAGGCCCTCCACCGATTGCAAAGCCAGCCAGGCTCCATCATCACGATAGAAGCGGGGAGCACCCCAGGAGCCTCCCCTGCGGCTGCGGGGCGCAGGCTCCGGCACGGGACGCGGCCACAAACCCGGTCCCCTGCGCTCCCCCTCTCCATCCCCATCCCCAGCTCCGTCTGGGCGCTGCTGGCCGGGGCTGTTTGCACAACCTCCCCCGGCTGGGGCTGGCTCCAGGCTCCCGGGGGCGGGAGGTGCTGCTTTTCCAGCGGGTATTTGTCGGGTCAGAGGCTGCGCCGCCCGCCGGGCTCCGCGCCTCGCTCCCCGGGTTATTTATTGCCTCGCTCCCCGGCGGCAGCGCTGCGGCTCCGGGGCTGCTGCCAGCAACCCGCGGCGGCGGCGGGGAACCCGTCGGGGGGTTCCCGAGAAGCGACGAGGCCGTTTTTGGATGTGTGTGTCCCCCCCCCCCCCACAACCCCGGTCCCCATCCCGCTGCCCCCGCTCCCGGAGCTGGAGGCTCGCGGTCCCCCGGGGGCTGGTGCCGCCCGGGGGCGTTTGGTGGTCGATGGGGGGGGGGAAAAAATGGGGTGGGAGGCTTTTGTGGAGGTTGGCTGATTAAAAGCAGGCTGGAGCTGAGTTGGAAGGAAAGGAATCTAATCTATTTCTAATCGGGGTTTGATTTGGTGGAGCTGCAGGCAGGGTTAGGGCGCAGCATCCCAGCCTCCAGCGTGGTCCTTGGGCTGAAAGTCCAGGCACCCCAATGGGCTCCTCCTCTCCTCCCTCCAGCACCAGGTAGTCCCAGCGGGGAAAATTTTGTCTTTCAGGCTTCTCAGTGCTTGCAGCCTTCACCAGGAGGTTGGGGAGGGTGTGCAGCCACTGAGTGCTGCAAACCCATGGGCTCTGGAGCTGGGCAGAGCTGAGCTGGAAAGGGGAACTGCGAAAGGACGGGGCTGTAGCTCACCTCAGCACTCGTTCCTGAAGGTCAAAGGATGGGAGTGAGGCTGTAAATGTGCCCGTGATGGCCTTTGGAGAGCTGCAGGCGGTGTGCCTGGGCAGATAAGCTCGAGCAGTGGGCAGCCCGGCCTGGAGGATGGGGTCAGAGCCGTGTCACCCGGGCATGTATGCGTGCAACCACGCACCGTGCTGCTTCTGAAACAGAATTACTCAAATTCCACATGACGACACTGTTAGGTGATTTCCATTGATATTTCTGTTGAGTCACTCTATATAATTTGGCGTTTTAAGGTAAAAATGAACGCAGTCCCTAGGCTGACCTTATCTGCTCTTACGGGCTGGGCTGTGCGCCGTGGGTACCTGTAATCTAACGATCTCCTAGTGCTTTCCAGATCTTCATTAACATTTCACCCTGATTTCAGCTTGTTTATTCCTTTGCATGCAGATTTCTTGTGCGCCGGGTCGGGTTGTTTCCCTTGCCAGCAGGCTGCGTGCGTAGGGTCCCTCCACGGCTTTCACCTCCGGGGTTGTGACGTGAGCCTGCTCTGAGCGATGCGCTGGGAACACCACAGCATCGGGGAGAGGCCCGGCTTTGGTTGGCTTTGGAAATGCCCCTGCCTCGGGGAGGATTGCTGTGGCTTATGGGGAAAATGGTCTTGTTTCAAAGTTTGTGATGGGGATTCCAGTCGGAGCTTTACCCTCTGTACCTTCCGCAGCAGTTGTCCCTCGGGTCGAGGAGATGTGCTGGGAACTCTTCTGGAAAGGGCAGGCAACTCTAGGGTCCCCTCACGGGGCGGCCACACAGCTCACATTTCCCTTGCTAGGGCAAGCAGCTCACAACTCACTCCTGCTCCCGACAGCTTGACTTGTTAAGGTGCCTTCCAGAACTGAAACTTCTGTCCCTGCTTGCAGTGTATCAGCCTGCTCAAAACGTGTGGGAACTAGCGAGCAAATGTTTCTCTCTCACGGTGAGCTCCATCTCTCTCATCCCGATACAACTCCTTGGGCACAGGGGAATACAAGAAGCCAAGTAAGTATTATTTTGTTATAGTTCAGCTGCATTTCTTTCCTGGTGTTACCTGCTTGTCTGCGGATGCACCAGGGTCCCCAGGGCTCCTGAACACTTATTTTTATTTTTATTTCCCCATCTGTTGCCCTCACATTCACTCCTGGGCAATGGAAATGTACCCCAAAAACCTTTGTCTCCAGTTAATGGGGAGAGGAGAAAAGAGACTGTTAGAAACTCCTGGGATGTGCCAGGACAGCTGTTGATATGGGCAGGTCAAAAGAGACATGCACGTGGAGGGAACTTTTTACTCTGGAGGCAAAGGGGACTGCCCATGCAGGTGAGAAGGCCAAGGAAAAATGCTAACGAGTGCGAGGTGGTTAGCAGCAGTCAGAAGCTGCTAATTATCCCACGCTTCGGCTCGTTCTCATGGGAGCTGGGAAACTCGCTCTTTGATCCGCCTGGAGTTCATTTCATAATTGGATGGGGGTTCCAGGTGCTACCGCCGAGGGTTTTAGGGAGCTGATGGGAAGAGATAGTCAAATCGGGGGCCTCGGACGGTCACCGAGGTGTTCTCAGCCTTTTGCTAAAGGCGAACGACGAACGTCTTTCACCTTCTTGTCCTTACAGGGTTATTGATAGGGCTCTTTTGTATCGGCTCTTGGACGCTCTTTTCTTCACCACAGTCACCCTTAGGGTTCCAGCCTCTTTCCCTCCCGTTTCATGGAGAAGAGAGCCGAGTGTTTACTTCCTACTGCTTCGAAGCGGTTTGAATTGCATTAAGTTTGTACCTCATTGCTGCAGTTCCCTACGACTAGCCCAATAAATAGATTTACTGATTTAGTGGCATTTAGTGGTAGCTACTGCAGCAGCAAGGCTGGAGAGGGCTCCAAGAACATCAGTGCAAAGGGAATTTTGAATTTGTCATTGCAGATGACAAATGTTGAAAGCCTAATTCTGGCCGTTAGATCATTTCATGGGTAGTGCATCCAACCTAAGCAAAACAACTGGAGATGTAAAGATGTAATTTTTGCACTAAGTTGCTCATGAATGGGCTACGGCTCAAGATATTAGCAGAAATCAGCAGGAGAGGAAGAGTCACGCTTCCTGTCTGCTCCACGAGGAGACGAGCCCGCTCCCAAAACGCCTGGTCTCCCAGGAGCTCTGATTACAGACTCTCACTGCACTGCGGGTTCCTGCACTGTTTGCAGAAGAATTTCTCCTGTGGCAGACTGGAGACTGATAGGAACCAAGGAAGAAGGTCGGCCAGCTATAAAAAAAGTTGCAGAAGCACTGGTATCGTTATAGTACGTGGATATAACAGTGCGATCTCTGTTATTACTCCAAATAATGCCTTCTCTCGTTGAGTAATACAAATAGGGTCAGCAAACTACCTCTCAGAACAGCTTCCAAAGCAGGAATTATGCAGTAAGCAACGGCTCCGTAATTGTGTTGGTGAACTGCTGAGTGCAGGCAAACCCTGGCTCCTCTAACAGTCCCAGGAAACACCGCAGAGGAGGGCATCAGTGCTACCAAAGGGCCGGTGGTTTTCTAAAGAAATGTTTTCCTTAGCCAGCTGTATAATCTGAAATTAGGCAATAGCGCCTAGATACCAGAGTGGTATATAGGGATGGGAAGTAGCAACAACCTCTTGAGGACCTCCTTATGACTTAAAAAACCCACATGCATGCTGTGAGTGCTTGCAGCTCCAGATTGGACAAAAAACTGCATTCACCCAGCACACACACACTGGTCAGTCCTACTTTGCTGTTGGCCATGAGTCCTGCGTGGAGCTGTGTCCCCTGCCAGGACTGCTGACAGCGAGGGGCATGGGACACGCAGTCCCTGTCCCTGATGGAGGGGAGGATTATGGCAAGCGTGCTTCTTTCCACCACCAAAAGAGGAAGGTACTGCACAGCTTCCTTGTTGTTTGTAGGTGTATATGGCTGATCTGTGAGTATCTTAATGTGTGCATGTGTACAAACACACGGGTTACTTCTAGGAAGCACAACATGTTGTATTCTGTAGGTTAATCCAGATTAGGACTTGATTTCCATATTCATTCAGTGAGAACATGACAATATTGTAGTCCTAATGAAAATCCTGCATACGTTGGAACAATGGCCATTCTTGCAGTCAAACACAGCAGTCCCTGGTGAGTTATACTAGCTCTGCTCTTTCAGGTATTAGCAGGGGGAAGGGGGAGAATCTTGTGCTCAATAATATATGGATCCTTAAAGATTTTTTTTGAGCAAGTAATAATTCTTTAGAAATTAAGCCTAATTAAAAGCAATACCTTACCTATAAATGCATTCAGTTACTTTGTCAAGATAATTTTATTTTTGTTTCCTGTGATGTTGCCTTGTGCATCCTAATCAGCGTTTTGCTGTAATTGTGATGGGAGGCCGGACCACCGAGACAGGCTCCTTTAAAACCTGGAAGGAAGCAGCAAGCGGTTGGACGGTAATAGACTTGAGTGTCTTCTGGATATTTACAGTGGATTAGGCTTTTTATTTTAGGGTCAGTGCAGCCTTAACCTGAATGCAGTGGTTTATGGCTAATGCCAGCATCGCTTCTGGGTGCAAAGCACATGTGAGAAATGCCTGCGTGCTCGATGTGCTTGAAAGGGGAAAGGGGAACTCAGAAAGATCTCTTCCCTCCACTGCTCACCCTCAGTCATTGATCCCAGCTTCCTCCTAAGTCTTTCCCGGGTAGTGAAAAATGAAATGTGTGATGGAACCCAGCTTTTTGCCCCTTCAGCTGTTGGCACATCTGTTATTCTGCTGAGGATGAGATGCGAGCTACCATCTGGCTGAAATGTTAGTGACTGAAATTTTGGCGACTGCCCCGAAAAGCCAAGCTAATATTTCAGCAGCTTGTCTCTTCCCGGTCGGTATGCAGAGAACCTCAGGTTTGATATTTTAGCCCTTCTTGTCTTTCTGGGAGCACAAAGCAAAGCCAAACTAACCCTCCTGCTCACCCAGAGCCTATTCTCTGCGTGCACACGCCTGTGCATCGTTGTGTGTCGGTGTCTCACAGCTGCTGCCCCTTGGTGCCAGGCTGTCCCAGCTCCCTTGGGCTGGTTGCTGCAGGGCTGTACCTGCTCCCATCCTGTCCACAGCCGTTGCTAAGTCTGTGCTGAAGACGGCTGAGGAGAGCAATAGCTTTTGTGAACAATACAGTGTTCAGAATGCCTTTTTATACTTTCCTATGGAAGCAAAACTTGAAACGTTGTGCCAGTGTCTGGGGTAGTTTTTCAAGTGCGTGCTGACAATGTTATCTATTTGCATGTGTGTCTTCTGCATGCGAAGAGTGAGTGAGAGTGGTTTGTGCCATGTGTGGACACAGATTAGTTTTGGCTAAGGCAAGGAAGATGTATGACAAACAAACCCCTTTTCTCCTGCTGTGAACAAAATAGTTATTTGTAAGTATTTGCCAAACAGTTTGGATGAGCAATTTTAAGCATCAGGCATCAAAATTACTTGCAAACTGTTTGCTTTCTGCATGTGCCACTTATGTTGTGTTGTGGTTCATAATTATTTGTTTTTGCTCAGTGGCTGAGTTATTGAACTTGAGAAAAAACAGAGATATAGAAACATATAGTATGGGATAGGGATGAATGAGGAGTGTGAACACCCGGTGAGCTGTGCTTCCCAGCTCTGCTTTATGGAGATGTTCTCTCTGTTTTATGAGCAGAGAACCTGAGCTTGGAGTTGCTAGGTGAATTGCTGCAGTCACAAAGTGAAGCAAAATAAGCAGAAATAGAAGTTGGAATGCCTGACTCCACATGTAGAAAAGTTGGAGTTTGGAAGTCTGACAAACAAATAAAACTCGGTGCTAACTAGTTGCAGCAGGCAGCTTCTCTTGTCCACAAGCATGCTGCGTGTGCTGTGAAGCAAGGCAAGAAGAGCAGAAGAGTTGCCCGTCTTCCAAATCACCATAAAGAGATTCAAATGTGCAAATGCTTGTTTACATATTATTTGAAATTCCCTTTGTTTTGTTTTTGTTATTCTTTTTTTTTATATATATATCTTATCTAAGTTTTTGTTTGATTAAAGCACTCTGTTGCAGTGTAGTCATGGCAACAAGTTTACTTGAATGAGTCTCTTTTTCTAGGAATGTAAGATATAAAAGAAAAGAAAAACAAACCCAAACAAGACAGGCCTTCATGTGGTCCTGACCCAGCCTTTATTCATAATGATGGAGGCTAAGGGAGTAGTGAGTGAATGAGGAGCAAGCAGGGAGTTGTTTATGTGCGTTTGACTCCGTGAGTTTGCTGGAGACTCTGCTTATGTCTGCGCCTGTTCATACGAATGCCTTTGCATATCTTTTGTTCAAATACAACCTACTTGTGCATGACCACATAAGAGCTCTGGTCGCAGTGACGACGAAGTCCTGACCGCCTTCCTGTGCTGAGCTGGATTGTCCTGGTTACAGCTGCAGAGAGAGCACAGCGGCACAGACTTGGGTGAGAATTCCCTGGAGAAAAATCGGTCCACATCGGTGCAGCTCCTCTGTGATGTCTGCTTGAAACACCCCTGCTAACTCATTAACATTCAGCTACAGCAGATGGACGCTTGCAGTCATATCTGAAACTGCAATATAGACATCACCCAGCCTAGGACCTATGTGTACGTAAAGTTTTACAGTGCTGTAACAATAATTGTTCTGAAATGTTCCCGGTGGAAGTTGCACAGCTGTCTGGTGGGGTGCGGCTGTGCTAGCGGAGAGGTGATCTATGCTAATCCCGTAATTACTAGGGCATTGACTACACAACACCGATTTCTAGAAAGGAGGAGAATTAGAACAATACAAAACCCGTCTGCAGAGATGCCCAGTGATTTAAAGGCTTTCGAACACGTTAGCCCTAATTAATGTGAAAGCTGTAAGCCAGCTCAGGTAGTGTGTACTTCAGCACCTCCTAAATTGGTTAAGGCAGGTTCTACCTAGCCTTTAATTTGACCTCTCTAGCATGCATTAAAAGTAGTTACACCTTGATTACACTAGACTCTTGTGACACTTCACTTCCAAAGGATTAGCTACCAAAGTTCATCCGCCTAGTCTAAACAACTGTGCTTTGTGCACACGTGTTCGTATACGCTTGTGAAGGAGGGGACAGACCCAAGGCTGCTTCTTTTATAGCACTGTTTGGTGCTGGGGTGGCACGCCAAATGTTATCTTCTTCTTGGTGGCCACTAATTTTGTATTCTTTTAACCCAGCAATAGATTCCAGCCGTGCCCGGCTTCTTGGATAGTCAGTTTTTCAGTGTTTCTTTTTGTTACTATGATTGTAGGCGGGAAGGAAGGCAGGAAGTTGGAGAGGGGAGTAGCACAGAGTGATCTACAAGTGCTGGGACACAGCCAAGCTTTAGATTAATACATCATGACCGTCATTTCAGCATCTTTTGATATTGTGAGTTTTTCTTAGCAATGGAGCAGATTAGAGTAGAAAAAAGCAAGCAAACAAACAAACAAAATAAAAAAACAACAACCAACAACAACCCTAAAAACAAACTTTAAGGAAAAAGAGAATCTGGTGATGGCTTTCTTCTGCATTACAGCTTTGATATCTCAAGTCTTTCACAAGAGCTACAAATCAGCAGTAAATAACATCTCAGGAGAGAAGAATAGGCGAGAGAGAAAGATGTGTTTTTAATTGCAATATGGGCACAAAGAAAGAGTATAGTTAATACAGAGAGAAAAACAGGGAGGCTGTCCAACGGCTGGAACTGCAAAGAAGAAGGCACTTGCCTTAAAAGTAAAGGGTCAGAGAGAATTGTTAATATAACAGCAGCTTTGATACTTAAAGCCTTATTCCACTGGTGATTTCTGTAAGTGCTCTTTTTACATCATGCAGGCACCAGTTGAGTGTTGCTAAATTTGTTGCTTTCCAAAACCTTTGTAGGGAAGGGCAATCTCTTGTGGGCCTTGAACACTGAAGTGTGAAGTCAGTAAAAAAAATTTTTTCCATTGGTTTTAATGGAAATAGGAATCTGCCCTTTGAATTGAAACTTCTTGTTGCAGAGATCTCAAAGCTGATTCTGATCCGAATTTCCACAGCATACCTGAACTCCAACCACTGAGGAAGGGAGATGAATCGGTACTTTTATCCCGTTAGGGTTTCTGGTGCCATATCCTCTGTATTGAACTACGTAGATTGGTCTCACTGGTGCTCTGCTATACGGGGTACTTGCAGGGAAGGTGATTTGGAAGAGGTATTTCATGAAAATACTTGGATGGAAAGAGTTTTTTAACCCACACTGACTGTCCTGGGCCGTTCTCTTGGAAGCAGCCAACCTGCCTGCAGGAGGTAGGGATGTGTGCAATTGACAGCTCTGGTTTGTTGTGTAACCTCATGCTACCCTAACCCTACGTCCAACAAAGACACAAAATACCTCGTAGTGAGTTCTAGGGGGCTCCTTTTTCACCCCAAGAATTCAGTGTAAGTGGCAGCCTTCTGTATCAATGGGATTAAAAAGGGTACAGCCCAGCAGTTCCCGAGGAAGCCCTTTTTGAGAGGCAAAGCCCTTTCCAGTGTCCTCCTTCCCAACCCTCCGCCCCTGAAGACCCTCGTGTGCCCTCTCTGCTGCTGCTCTTGCTGCTGGGCTGTCAAAATCTCTCTTAATGAAACAGTCTGGCCCGAGGCTAGTATTACCTCCAGTACTGATCCTGCTGGGCTGCTCACGTGCCGCAGCGAGCACAGAGCCGGGCCACACCTGGCAAGGAATAAAAGACAAAAAGCAGTGAATCCTGTCTGTTAGACTGCCTTGATGTCCTCCGAGGCTGTAAAAGGGACTGGAGAAGGCATGAATTTGGCTGTTTTGGGGAGTGGTGGTGCTTGGTCTCCTGCCTTGTCTTTCGGTCAGCTTAGGGTGACTTGGTAGGGTCAGAGCTGTCGCTTTCCATCACGGGTGTGATCACATCAGGGCAATTCTGGGGGAAAGGAGTGTGGAGAGGAGCTGTTAACTCGCAGTCATAAAGGGCTAAGCACCCTAGCTTTGTTCAGGGAAATGACAGGGCCCAGGGGGTACTGCCCCATTTGTTGAAGGACCTGCTTAACTACCTGAGCTCTCCTGGTGTGCAGGACACAACTTGGCTGCCATCCTTACTTGGGGGCTGTGAGGAACCCCTGGTATGGCACAGCCAGCCAGGAGCACTCTGTGGACTCGGTCTGGCCATTTTACCTGTGCCTGGGTGCCTCTTTCCTCCCAGCCTCAACCTGCCTTTCCTGTCAAGGGGCACAGCCTGCACCTACAATGAGTTTTTAAAGCACTCAGCACCAGGGACCTTTGATCTCAGTTAGAAACTCAGGTTTACTGTCAGACGTAAATAACAAATTGCATATAGGATGTTCCCACTCCTTTTACGGGTAGAATAATGGAGGCCTCTCCAGGATAAGTAATTTGTCCATGAAACTGATGACAGAACGAGGAGGAAAATCCTTATCAGTTAACTTTCAGACCTCTGCTTGAAGCACCATCTCTTCTTGTAATACGCTTTCCAGGAGAGCTAGCTCTTGGCTGCTGTTGACACATTTGATCAGAGAGAAACAAAAGGTCCTGGTTTTGCTTCAATCCAGCATGTTGTATTCCAGAAGTGAGGAACTAAACGTTAGAAAATGATCACTATTTATTACGCTTCCTGTGGTAGCGCCTCTCTGAGCAGATTAAGAATCATGCTTCCACTTTGCTAGGTGCGCTGGAAACACATTGCAAAAAGACACAGCAATTTGCACCCCCAGACTTTAGCACATTCCAATTCCTTAGTCTGGCCTTTGCAAAGCATACCTGCTTCTCTCTTCAACCACATGTGCGTGGATTTGCTTAGATCTCTCTGATCTGCTCGCCAATGGTGGATCTGTTTACACTAATCTCAAGAGCTCCACTCTTACGAGACTGGAGCTGAACAACTCGAGGCTCCTGCTGTCGGACTCAGGCTTCCAGACAGAGCTCTTATGCTTTATTACAGTGTGGAGGGGTAGGGAGGACTTGGTAGTAAATTTTAGTGCTCGTAAGAGACTGGTAGGATCGCCTTGAATCTGCGCCTCTTGAATCCCTCCAAACTTTGCCGAGGTCTACCTGAAAGCATCGTGTGTGTGCAGGAAATGCAGCCTGGCCCAAGCCCTGCACCTCAGGCTGAGACACCATCAGGAAGCCTCCCTCTGCCAGTGCTTGGCCAACGCACCTATATCATGACTGGAATCAAATACCCATATTTTTTGGGGACTGAAGCACAGCCAAGCAGTTGCTGCCCTTCCAGAATGAAGTCTAAGCAGATTCGTTTATGAGTAGGTTCAGTTTTGAGCCCGGTTTCTTTAGAGATTGAAAGCAACTGAGTTGACGCAAAGTGGGAAAACCCCACGGCAAGTCAGCTTTTCCCCTGAAAAGAGAAGGTAAATACAAATCCTCGGGGTTAGGAAAGGTTCCATCACAGTGGGCTGATACGGGCAGAGCAGACGCTAGGTGCTGTTAGGGGATCTGAGGGGCCTGGAAGTGCCACAGGAGGATGTGTTCCTGCAGGGTGAAGGCCATTCCTGCTCCTCTGAGCCCTCCTGGAGGAAGCCTTGAGACTTATCTTTGGAGGCGGCCAAGCTCTCTGCACTTGGAGGTGAAGCTGCCCTTACGGATGGAGGTGGCAGAAGAACAGCAATCACTGTGGCTGTAAGAGAAAGCAAGCTACAGAGGAAACACCCATTCCCATCTAAAAAATTAAAAGCAATCAGCCCCGTGAAGCCAAGTCGCAAAGAAAATGGATTCAAATGAAGCCTGAAGAAGCTCTGCGAGCCCTGCAGAGAGCTCAGGGCAGTTGTAGGTGTGCCAGGCGAGGAGGTTTTCTAGGAGGACAAGAGCAGTGCTGCTCACCCTACAGCATCCTCACCTGAGCTCCATCCAGAGTCATCGCACGCTTTCACGGAGAACGCCTGCGTCTCCCAGAGCCTCTTCCAAGCATTGTTCTTGGTTCATTAGGTGATAATAGAAAGTAATTTTTCCCCTGTCATCTTGAGCAATCAGAGGCATTAAGAATAAGAGCCTAAGCCTGAAAGCCTAAATGAGAGGGCTTGATGGGTATGTATATCTGCCTCCTTCATTAGAGCAAGAAGTGAGAGGATTGCTCCCAGAGCTTGCATTCCTGGCGAATAAATAGGCGAGGAAGAATCATGGTCAAACAGGGCCAGGAGATGAGGTTTGGGGCTTCAGGTTCCATTCCCAGACCTGCTGGACCCCGGAGAGCCGTTTTCCTCCCCCTTTGCTGGTGAGAAGCAACAGCCTGTCCCACAAGGGGCCCATCAGAGGACGCGGTGTCGAGAGGGGTTCCCATCAGCTGGGGGCTGTGGGGGGCAGAGAGCACCCGTGAGAGCTCAGGCCAATCACTTGGTGCCCCAGTGTGAGCTCCTCACCCCTATTAGCCTGCGTTTACTCATAGTGGGACTGAGTAGCTGCATGAGTAACTGTGTAAACCCAGCACGAGTACAGCATTCACATTCTGGATCTCAGTCTCTTTACCACTAAAATGAAGCTTTTTAGCTTCCTCGTAAAGGTGCTGGGAGGTGCTGGGCATTCTCATCTCTGTCCTGAGAGCATCAGAGAGAGGGTGCTGAAGGGGCCGGGGCTGGTTGGGAACTGCCCTGCTACCTGTCAGTGGCTACCAGTGGAGAGCAGATGGGAGAGAGACAAGCAAATCCATTTCTCCCTGTCTGGAAGGCAAATTTAACTTGCCACTAGCTCCCCTGTAAGAAAATATGTACTAAAATGTGCACCTTGGAACAAAATCAATAATTGTTGTTGTTTGGGATGGGATAGTGATGCCACCTTCTAACATTTGTGGGGCATATTTCTTGTAGTATATTCAAGAGGATAATTTCTTTTTATTTCCCTTCCAGGTAGGATTCTTCCCACTCAGCCGATCCCAAGCAGCATCCAAAGGTAGGGACCTCTCATCACCATCACAAATCTCCGTAACAACAACACAACTTAATTTTGGGCCACACTGGGCTGTTCCGCGTGGCTGTCCAGTACGGCTCCTAACGCAAAACCAAATTACAGCACACCCCCTGCTTCTTCCTCCATCCCTGGGGGGGAGGAAAGAGCAGGATCGAGCCCTCCTTCCCCAGGCTTTTCCCACCAGGAGCCTGCCAGGCAGAGCAGCGCACGCAGCCAGGCGTGCGGAGGGAGGCGAGCCCGGCTGGCAGGGGGCAAGCCCAGCCGCGCCAGCCGCCGGAGCCGGGCTGGCGGCTCCCCTGCGGCTCCGGAGTTGGCTCCGGAGCCGGATCCGGAGCTGGCCCCGGAGCTGGCCCCGCCGGCCGTCGCTCACCCCCTGTCTCCCCGCCGCCGCCGCCGCCGCCGGCGCGGCGCTTGCAAGCGCCTCCGCTCTTTAAATGGGCCAAGTTAAGAGAAGCGGCGGCGGCGGAGGGAAAGCTTGTTTGGTCGGAGTCTGGGAAGTGCGCTGCGACTTCGGAGCGCAGATCAATATATGTCTGTCCCGGCTCGGGGGAGGGCCGGGGGGGCGAGCCGGCAGCCCGACACAGAGCGGCGTTTAGGGGCTGGGGGCGCCTGCGTGGGGAGCGCACGGCGTGCAGAAAAGCACGAGCTGGCGGGGCTGTACATGCGTGTGTATATATATATAAATATGTAGATAAATATATATATGCACACACATATCTCTGTAACATAATACCGTGTCGGCTTTTTTTTTTTTCTTTTTTTTTTCCTTAAATTCCGCGCAGGAGTGGGAATTAAAATACCAACTGGCGGTGCTCCGAACCCGCCGGTGGGAGCGGGGCGAGGGCGCAGGGGTGCAGGTGGAGGGGAGGGAGGGAGGGAGAGAGGGGGGGAGGCCCCCGGGAAACTTCTCCGGCCGGCCGGCTGCTTGCAGCCCCCGGGCGCTGCGGGGCAGGGCAGGGGCGGCCGGCACCGGGCGGCCCCCGGGGGCCGGATCCTGCCCGCGCCCGGCGGGCGCCGGCGGCGGCGGCGGCGGCGGAGGGGAGGGAGGCGGATGGCGGGGTGGCGGCGGCGGGGGCGCAGCGTTTCATTTTAATTATCGCCTAGAAATAAATAAACCAGGTGTCAGTTTAAAGGAAGGAGGGGAGGAAGAAAAGGGGGGGGGAGGGTGGGGGGGTAGGAGGGCGAAAGGGGGCCGGGTGGGCGGCGGGGAACCCTCCAGCCTGGTGAGAAGGTGGGTCGATCTAGGGGAATCAATAAGCGCTTTTTTTTTTTTTTTTTTTTTTTTTTTTTAAACCAAAATAATGTCTACGGCAGCGGAGACCTCTCCGAGATGTCAGGTATTAGTCCGGAGGGGCAGATCTGCGAGCCACACGGCAGCTCCCGGGGCTACGGTACATTAGGCTCTCCGTGGGAGAGGGATCCCAGGGAGCTCCGCTGGGGAGCCAGCCCAGGAGATTTGTTCGCGGGCTGCTCCGGGGGATACCAGCCACCTCCGGCACCCGAGCGCCAAAGGTGCTCGTGTTCCTGCTGCTGCTGCTGCTGCTGCTGCTGGCGCATTTCATCCAAACTCCAGCCAGAGCGGGGGCAAGTTGAGCCGGAGACATCAGAGCCACTGCGCTTTGGAGAGACGAGGGCGCCCGGGGAGCGCAGTAGCACCATGCCTGCTATCAAGAAGGAGCGACTTGACAGGGAAGAGCTGGCCCTGGCAGCCTTTAACCAACCCATGGAAACCTTACCTGACTATCTCGCCCCTCTGGCCGCCGCTGCCATGCCGGTGGTAGCCCCCCACCCGCCGGCGTACGAGCAGATCTTTGCCCACCGCGCGTACCTGGGCTTCCACGAGAGCCCCCACCCCTCCCACCCCCACCACCACCTCCCCGAGGACCTGATGCTGGAGAGGTTTTCCTCCATCCCGGATTTCCAGCCCTTCTTTGACAACGGCGAGCCTTGCATCGAGGTGGAGTGCGGGGAGAACAAGGCGCTGCTCTACATCAATAAGTTGTGCCAGGGGAGCAAGGGACCCTCTATCCGCTACCGGGGCGAGTGGCTCACCCCGAACGAGTTCCAGTTTGTCAGCGGCAGGGAGACGGCCAAGGACTGGAAGCGCAGCATCAGGCACAAAGGTAGGGGCGCTGCCCCCCCTCCCTCCCCCTTTGTAATTTTTTTTGGGGGGGGTCCCCCAAATTTCGCCGCTCTTCCTCAGCATCCTCCCCCTCGCCCCCCCCACGCTTCGGTGGCCGGATCCGGGGAAGGGGTGGGGGGAGGCTGTGTGGGTGGGTGTTGGGGGAAGCGGGGGGGCTCCGTGTTATCGGGGGGGACCTCGTATCGCCTCGCCGTGCCCCCTCCACCCCCCCGGGGCTCTCCCCGCCGCCCCCCACCCGGGCACCCCAGGAGCGGCGCAGCGCGGCTGGAAGTTTTCCCAGCGATTTGGCAGCGCCGGCGGGGGGAGGAAGAAGAGGAGGAGGAAGAAGAGAGGAGGTGGAGGGGGGGGGGACGACGAGTTATGTTGGGGGGGGGGGGAGAGGCGTCTCTTCGTTGAGGGGGGGGGGGGGAAGAAGTTTCGCTCCGTGCGGGCAGACGGCGGGGGGCACCCTGGTGGGGGGGGACACACACTCGGGGGGGGGGACAGACAAACTGGGAGGGGAAGAACAGGACCCAGGGGGGGTCACAGGATCCGGGGGGGGTCAGAGGACACGGAGGGGGGGGGACAGGGAGCCGGGGGCTGAGCCTCGGCGCCACGGGGAGCGGCGGCTCCGTCGCGCCGGGGTGAGGACGAGGCAGCTCCGGGGCGGCGGGCGGGGCGCCGGGGGGGTGTTCCCCCGGCTGCTGGGTGGTGCGGGACCTCCGCCGTGCTGCCGGGGGGGGGAGCCGGTCCTCCCCCCCCCCCCTTTTTCCTTTCCCTCCATCCCTCCCTCCCTCCTTCCTTCCCTCCCTCCCTTCTCTCCCTCCCCGCCGCAGTCCCGGCGCCGGGGCCGGCGCGGCGGAGCTGCTGGTGCGGGCGGCAGGTGGAGGCAGAGCGGGGAGCCTGCGGGGGGGGGGGGGACATGGGGAGGGGGGGGTCGGTGGGGATGGGGAGGGGAAGGGGTATGGGGGGGGTGAGGGGGCGAGGAGAGGAGCCACGCAATTAGCGAGAGCCGGGGGGGGGCGCACGGGGAAGGGGGGGGGGGGGCCGGGGAGGTGGCTGACACCTCGCCCCGGTTATTGATCGCCGGGGGGGGGGGCGGAAAAAAAGGGGGAGCAGCTGCGGGGGCTGCTCCGGTTGGCGGTGCCGCACTCCTTCCCAAGCCAAAAAAAAAAAAAGCAACAAAATGTTGAGAAATGTCTTATTTTTAGAAAATCGTATTTTTGAAAAAAAATCTCAATTAAAAAGCCGTAATTAAAAAATCTATTTTAAACATCTTTATTTAAAAATATTAATTAAAAATTCTTTATTAAAAATTCTTTATTAAAAATTCTTTATTAAAAATTCTTTATTTAAAAACCTTAATTAGAAAAAAAATCTTATTTTTTAAACCTTAATTAAAAAATATTTTTAAAATCTTTTTTTTTTTTTTTTTTAATTCTTAATTTTTGATTCTGATTTTGGCACTGGCTGCCTTCAGGAAACCTCAGCTCCTCCGGGGTGAGTCAGGAGAGGCCCGAGGTTGAACTGGAGGAGCTTTTTCTTTTTTTGGGGGGTGGGAGGAAGGCTTTGGGCAGCGCAGAGCCCCCCGGGGGGGCTCCGGGGGTCGGGGGTCGCCTCCCCTCGGGCAGCTCGGGGAAGGAGCAGGCAGCAGCCGGGGTGGGTGGGTGCTGGCAGGCAGGGGGGCTGCGCCTGTCTCCCTGGATCCTTTCCTCCTGTGAAGGTGCTGATCTTTTTCTTTTTATTTTTTTTCCTGCTTCTCCTCCTTGTCTCCTTCTCCTCCGCATCCAGGGAAAAGTTTGAAGACTCTTATGTCCAAAGGAATCTTACAGGTACATCCTCCAATCTGTGATTGCCCTGGGTGTCGAATTTCGTCTCCAGTGGTAAGATTACTGTTAAATATGTGCTTTAGTTAAGACATCTCCCCTCTCCTCCGCCTCCTCCCCTTTAAAAAAAAAAAAAAAAAAGAACAAACCAAAAAAAAACCAACCCACCAGCCCTTTGCTTCTGTGCTCCGGTAGGAGCTGCCAGTCCCTGGGGCTGCCAGCGCTGCTCGCAGACAGCGCAGGTGGGAAGAGAGGTGTTTAACCTAAAGGCTGCGGCGCGATTGTGTGGCTTTCGGGGGGAGCTGGCTCCGTGCAAGCGGCCAGCCGTTCAGCAGCTTCGTCCTTATCCTCACCCCTCGATTCTTGTGTGTTCTGCAGAGGTGTAAAGTGGATAAATAAAGCAGAAGGGCATTGCGAATGCACCCGCGTGCTAGAGTCAGAACAGCCACGGGTTACAAACCATTAATGATTTTTTTTTTTTTTAAGCTAAGATGAAGGAGGAACGAGCTCATCTTAAACATTCACAACTTTTACAACATTTGTCTCGTAAATCACTGCTTTTTGTAGATCTTTGCAGCACAACTTTTGGGTTCCTCTCTGCCGTTACCTTGAGAACTTTCAAAATCTCTATATGGCACCAGCATTTTCATCCAAAAGATGCTGGTGCTGTAAATAAAAACCAACTGAAATTGTGGTCAACCGAGGCATTAAAACCAGTTCTTTGTGTGCAGGAATTACCATAAAATACAGAAATACCAAAAGGTGATGGCAAAACTGTTGGCTCATGGAAGTGAACCAGGTCGTGGTCTGAAAAGCCAGCCGTGAGTTGGAACATTGTTGTCAGTAGCACTGTGGGAACAGCTGCCACTTGCGACTTGCTTCCTTTAATCCACTGAAATTACCCATTTTTTTTCTTGTGTTGTTTCTATGGGATCCGAGGGATGTTCTGTTCCACACGCAGCATCTTCATGATGCTCATCTTGGATTTGAGAACTGAAATGCTTTCTGCATGGTGCATATATGTGCATGTGATGTGTGTCTACAGACAGACACAGTCACAGCTGTGGGGTCTGTCTGTGGGGTCAGCTTGGGGGAGCAGCCGCCCGGCCCCACTGAGCTCCCAGGTACAGCTCCACTGCCTTACGTGGTATCCTAAACCCAGCAGGGCAGATGGACCACCAAAACCTGGTGTTTCTGAGGGACTGCTGTCATTCCTCTGAGTCTGGGGGCAAAGTTTGGGGTGCTGTGTGATAAACTCGCTGCCGTGTTGAGTTCTGTGTGTGCGTTAATCACTAATCTGTACGGACTGGAGGCCAACGAGCAGGGATCTGAAGACCAAAGACCCAGACTTGCTGCTGGGGCTAAATGCCTGGCCAGGTGATGCTGGCTGCTTGTCATTTTCTGTGTAGCCAGTTGTGTGGTGTGGTGGCCAAAGGCCACCTCGTACTTCCCTAGCAGCAGCATTTTTTAATAGATGCGCGGGGATGCTGTGCGTCTACAAAGGGAGGAAGCTGGGCATGGAACAAAGGCTATATTAAAGTGGCTTTTAAAATAGAACTGAATTTGAGAAGTTCAGACAGGGAAAGAAGGCTTCGTGTGGTTTTGGGAGAGGAGAAATGAATCCCCCTGGACTCGGCTCCTGCTGCTAACCCACTCGTGTGAGCTGCTTGCAAGGGGGTCGGTGTCAGAATGAGCCCAGGGGGGCCAAACCCCAGCGAGAGCTTTCATCCAAGCTGTGTTTCTCAGTGCGTGCTGCATTTTCTGGGCTGTAATTAGACCGTAGTCCTGACCGAGTGACAATTTCACGTTTGGAACCGGAAAGCTTTTGGTAGTGCCTCGTAGCAGCTGCGTGTGCTGCACATTCAAAACAGTGACACGAGGAAGGGGGTGCCCACCCCTCTCCACCTTTCCAGATGTAGGCACCACTGCCCAACCGTGGAATTTTGGGGATGTTCGGGGTACCCTGGGTGCTTGCGTTCAGATAGGGACACGGCGATGGGGAACTGGCTCCATCCTCCTCCTCCCGGAGCGAGGTCAGTCCCAGCAGAGCCCCCCTTGGCACGGGGCTGGCCGGCTGCTGGCGGCTCTCGGCACCCTGCCCTTCTCTGTGCCGCTGCCAGCAAGAAGAGGCAGCGCCGCAGGGCTCGGGTCGAAGCCCCCCGAGCTCGGGTCGGAGCCCTCAGCCCCGTCTGGCGCCGCGCTGCTCCCCCCCTGCCTTTGGGGCCAGCCCTGCCGGGGGCTCCCCCGCCGTGGCTGGGGAAAAGAGTGGCGCCCGGCCCCCGTCGCGCCCGGCTCCGTCGCCCCCCGCCGCCCCGTCGCAGCTCGTTTGCTGCAGCTGCAGACAGCGGCCGGCGCCGGGGCCAGCTCCGCCACCGACCGCTGGTTTCCTGCGAGGCGGAGGGGGAGCAGCAGCGTCGCGCCGGCTGCACTGGCGCCTTCTCCCCCCGGGCAGCAGCCGCCCCCGTGCCGGCATCCATCCATCCATCCATCCATCCATCCATCCATCCATCCGTCCGTCCATCCATCCGTCCGTCCATCCGTCCATCCATCCACCCACACATCCATCAGCGGGGACCAGGGGGAGCCGCTGCTGGCCGGGAAGGCTGATCGGAGAGGCTTGGGGGGCCCTCGGGTGGAAGGGGTTGTGGGGGTGCAGGGGGGACCCTCGGGATTTGGGGAGAAAGGAGGGTCCCCAGGGGAGGGCAGGGATGCTGGGGGAGGGCAGCACGGCATGTTCTTCCCCCCAGCTCTGCCGAGAAGGGGAGTGGGGTGCTGCGTGTCCCCCCCCATGTGTCCTCCTGGAGGGTGGCCGTGCCCCCCGTCGTCCCGTCCTCCTTTCCCCGTACCCAGCCTTTGCCCCGGAGCTTTTCCAGATGCGGAGGGGAGACCCCGCTGCAGCTCTGGGTCCCTGCAGCTATTTTGGAGGCGCGGGATGCCAGGCGTCCATAGGAGAGGTTTTGAGGAGGGGCCTGCCCCCACGCTCAGCACACGTCAGTTCTGGGCAGACACAGCTCGTCTCGCTCGGAGCCCTGGATGCCTTCCAGGCCATTCTGGTGAAACCCGTTCCCCGCAGGGTTCCCCCCGTCCCCTCCACGCCTCGCAGCGCTCCCCAGCACAACGGCTCCGCTTCCAGACCCCCGGCAGGGGCCGTGCTGGACGCTCCCTCCCCAACGTGACCCGTGCTCGCCGGCGGTGGTCTGGGCGCAGGGGGGGAGCCTGACGATTCCTGTCGAGAGCAGCACTAAAATCTTTACTGCCGAAACAAAGCGTCTCGGGTTTGCAAAGTCTGGCATCGCGTGGCCGGTGTAACGCAGGGCAGGGGTTTCTTACCAGGCTTTTGCTTGGGTTGTTTCCCTCGTCAGCACGACCCTCGCTGCATGGTGCTACTTGTGCTGCCTCCAAAGGTGTGCTAGGGCTGGATGTTGGCTACTCCTCATCCTCTTTTCCCATGGAAAGGGCGGCTGAAAGGCTGCCCACGGTGGGCTTTGAGGTCCAGGTCACAGCTACAGAAGGCAGGCAGGCTTCTAAAAAGTCTTATTTATTTTTAAATGTGCCGTAGCTGCGTTCAAGCCAAACAGAAAGCACGACAGAATGTGTGTTTTGTTTTTTTTTTCACTCCGTTTCCTTCGTTGCATGTCAGGACACATGGTAATTGTGCATAACTTGGCCGATGACGATGGTAATTTGTTTGGTTACTGGGGTGGTGTTTTGCTCTTGATTTGATTTATATGTGCTCCTTTTTATTTGCTGCTGCTTTGCTCGCTTGTTGTTGCTTTCTTTCGATGCCCCCGAAGATAAGGCGTTAGTCCAAGACTTTGTCAAGGGCGGGAAGAGGAAAGATCTGCTTATTTAAAACCAAGATGACAGCAATCAGCCGAGGCCCTGTTATTTAGCCCTAAGACTGCTGAGTGCTCTGCTGCCTGCTCGTTCGGAGGGGCAGGGGCTCTGCGCCTCCCTCCAGCACTGCCTGACTTCTCCTGGGGTCTGGCTGCATCTGCCCCGGGGATGCCCTTCTGCCACCGCTGCTCTGTGGCTCGGTGGGGAACCAGGAGCAGATCTACGTGGGGTAGGGTCAGCAGTGCCACCGAGACCCCGTGGGCACCGGGACCCGAATTCAGAGGCTGCCCCCAAACGGGGACCGTGCCCTGCTGGGCGTGAGCCCTGCAAGAGAGCCTTGCTGCGAGGGCTTCGCCTGCTGCTGGAAAATGTAGTTGGCTGCCCGTAGAGGCAGGATTAAGTCAGAAAATTTACTTCTAACCGAATAGATTAGATTTAGGTTCCTTTCCGAGCTGCCGTGGCCTCAAGGATTGGAGCTGGAGAATCTTGGGGTTTATGTGAAGGGGGCTGTTCATAACTTCGCCTTTGCGTCTCTGGGGGCTGCCTTATGAATGTGCAAAAAGCCCCTCTGTAAAGCAGACTTATAAACCTTTTTATCCCCCCAAGGTCTTTGGCACAGTCTGTTGATTTTTATTTGTGGTTTCATGCTGATTTGGATTGTTGCTTTTAATCCAGCACATTTTAGTTTAGGTTAGCATTTGTTGGAGGCTTTTTTTTTCTTTTTTTTTTTCTTTTTTTTTTTAAACGGGCTTCACTCAGGTGATTTTTAGGGCACGTGTGTTGTACTAAGAACTTCTAACTTAAATTTGAGTTGAAAAGTGTATCCCAAATCCATCAGGCACCACCTTCAGGGAGAGATTGGGGCTATGGCACGTTGTGCGTCTGCGTGGAGAGACCTCAGCTCCCGTCCTTCCTGGGAGAGGTGAGAGGCTGAGCACACAGCTTGCCATGTTCCCAAACCCAAAGGCAGCAGGAGCACGTTTGTGTGCTGCTTTCATGGAGGATCCCCAAAATAAGCCACTTTTGGGTCATTCAGCACTGTGCAAGGGAAAACTGGCAGCTGGAAGCAGGCACGGGTGTGAGAGGTGCTCCTGGAGGCGTTCTGGGCTGGAAGTTATCCCTGCTGGTCCTCCAGCTCAGCTCGGGGACAGGGCACGCTGCCACTGCCTGGTGCTGTCCGGCGCCAGGGGTTTGGAGGGGGGAGTTGTTGAGAACTGCTGGTTATTATTTTACGCAGGGGCAGAACAAACCCAGATCAATAGGGCTAAGAGTGCCAGCACAATACTGAAGGATTTAATTTTGTGGATTATTAAATACCCTCTGGAAAGGAAAATATTAATTGGATTGCAGTCTTGTGAGTGAACAGCAGAGATGTATAAGCAGCTATGGCTTAGGAAAATAATTTTATCTTCCTGTGGGTTTTAAAGAGGTCCAAGTGGGGGACGTTTGCCATAGCGCTAAGGCGGCAGTGAAGATTTTTTACTCTGTGGTGAACAACGAGGAGAAACTGGGTGCAAGAGGTCTCGTGTGATGGAAGGAGCGAGGAAGCTCCATCCATGAGCTCAGGTTAGTGTCTGTGAGCAATGGATCCACCAGCTTTTGGAGTGGTGTTGGTTTCTTGGGAGAGCCAAGGAGAGCATCACCTGTGCCGCCCCGTGTTGTGCCCTGCCCTGGGCTCAGGGTTTTACGCACGAAGGCAGCGGAGGTTTTGCAGCCAGCACCGCGTGCCTGGCGAGCTGTTGGGTTTGTGTTCCACCAGGCCTGGAGAATCTACTGCAAGCAAGTTGCAGCTGGGAAGAAAGCAGGCTAAATAAATATATAAAGCAGCGAAAGCAGCAGCATCTTGTTAGCGGTGTGTCAAGGGCAGTGTAAAGGTGAGATAGGATAAGTAATTTTGCTGTCAAAATTATTTAGAGATGTCATTAAACTGCTTAGGGCTGTCTCTGCTGCTTCAGGGCACAGACACCTGGTTTTAATTTGCAGTGGTCTATGTCCAAACCTGTTGGCCTTATTCAAAGGGATCAGTGCTAATTTGGAGCCTGGTGGCAAATGCCTTTCGTGAACACGGGATCTAAATGGCAGAGGTGACTAAAAGACCAGAATTAACTCCCTCATAAACTCCGTTCATTTTTCTTTTCCTGGGGTTGTAAAACCATAACCTAGTTAAGTTTGCAGAGCTGATGAACTTTTCAGATTGCTTGTTCTGGTTCAGCTCTGGGGGAAGGAGAACAGAGAAGCAGTCCCGTATTGGCCCCAGACATTGGCAAAGAGACCCACGCTGCTCCTAATGAAGTAATGCTTGGTTGGAATTTTGCGCTTGCAAAATTACTTTGTTTTGTCTATAATTCTTTTTCCTCCCCTCGTTTCTCTCCCTCTCTCTCTTTCCTTCCTTTCTGGGTTGTCTTGTTCTGTTCCTTATGCACAGTTTGCTTCCTTTCTCCAGAAAACTTCTTGCCACACAGCAGACACCGCTGCTGACTCTCGTTTAGCATCTCTGCCCTCTTGGCTCCCTTCTTCCTCCTCCAGGTTGAAGTTCACCATCTTCACCGAGTCAGCACCTGGAGAGACACCATTCTCACCATTTCGGGGCTCCTTTCTGTTTGGAGCTATTCAGCTTCCTCACTTCTGGTAGTGAAAAGCTCATTATTGGGCTCTGTGTCCCAAATTGGTGTTAAGGGTGGTGAAAAGACATCCCAAAAGTTATTTATTGGTGCAGGGTTGTAAGTGAAATGGAGAGCTGCAAAATCCAGCAATACCTTCAAGCCAAAATTTGCGCTTTTGACTTTCTGGATGAAAACATTCCTGCACGCCAAATCCCTCTGTTTTAAAGTGTTGAGGTCGCTTCAACCAGCGTGTGAAGGAGACTTTTTCAATCCCCTGTGCCTCCAGCGAGGCCGACACCTGCGCCTGCATCCTCCAGCACACCGCTCGGGCTGCTGTGCTGCAGCATCAGAGCAGGGGCTTGTCCAAAACCGCTTGGCTTTTTCCAGCAGGGTGCTTGCCAGAGGAAGGTGAACAGGATTTGACCCCGAGCTGCAGCTGGGAAAGGGAACGGTGAGATAAATGGGCGAGCAGCAGGCAGTGATGGAGGCTAAGTGTCCTGCCGCTCCTTGAGGGACTGAAGAGCTGAAAGCTCCTGTTATTTTGCACGCTAATTGTTCATCCACGCTTGTGCTGCCGCAGCAGCTCTTGCTAGTGGAGATCTCCCATAGATTTGGCCAAAGTTGCTGTATTTGTACCAGCACACGGCCGCTGCTCAGCTCTGCCCAAGTGGTGTCGGGGCAGTGACGTGGAGCAAGAGGCCTCGCCGTGGCTCGGTTGTCTGTGGGCACAGTGGTGCTGCCTTGTGTTTTATCATCTTGAAAAATGGGGGAGAAACGACTTTGGAATAAGGTTTCATTAATATTTTGAGAAGTAACAGCATTTTCTGTCTTTAGATGTAAGTCGATGGGCAGTACCTGTGATTTTTGCATTGTGCTGCTCAGTTGGGAAGGGAGAATCTTTCTTCAGATAATTAAGAAGCAGAAAAACTTCAGAGCTTTTGATGATAGAGGAGAGACTCGCCAGCCCTTTGGTCCAGAAAACACATCTGCTTCTAAACTGTTTCTGACGATGGCACTGCAACAAAGTCCTGTGTTGGCTCGCAGCTGATTCCCGGCGTAGTGCCGGGAGGTGCGATCGCTTCGGATCATGCAAGAAGCAGCTCGGGGATTTTAAACAGCTTCAGTGAACTCGGGCCTCTTAATCACCGCCACTTCTTCGTATAAAACTTTTCTCTTGAAAGAAAGCAGCCCACTCTGCCCAGCCCGAGGGTCTCACCCCTCGGAGCTCGTGTTTATCGCCGCGTCCCTGGGGCCTTGCAAATTCAGCGTTACGAGCAGATTCCTCTCCAGCGGTAGCTACTGCTCTGCCTATCTCTGCCCATCAAATTGCAAAAAACTCCCTCGTAACCCCATCCTTTCTTTTTATCGGGCGATGCAGGCGATAGGTGGTACTCGGCTCGGCTGGAGCTGCTTTTGCCGTGTTGCCAGGGCAACCGGAGATAGCCCCCGCCGACAGGAAAGGGCAAGCATTCCTTTCTGCCACCGGCTGGAGCATCAGTGATTGAATGAGATTAGATGGAATTAGATAATCCCGAAATTCGCAGTGATTTGACGCCAGACCTTTATTAAATAAGTAAAAGTACCGGCCCTTGTAGGAAAAATGAATTCTCGTAGATCAATAACTTTTCCCACCATTTGTCACAGCTGTGATTCTGAAGATCTCTTTTTCTGTGATGTGGGGCTAACCACACAAACAAACCTTTTTTTCTTTCTTTTTTTTTTTTTTTCTCTCTCCCAGAGGGAACTATGATATCAATTCCTCGTTTATTTCCCCCTTGTGATTCACCCACTTAACCATAAAGTACACTTAGAAAGGAAAGCACTACACGATTCTTCAGTGATGGTTCAATGAACTACAGCGTACAGGAGTTACTTAAAATTGTACACTGGTAGTCTTAACTATAACTGTGTTTTAGGGTCCTTTTTTTTTTTAAGAAAAAAAAAAAAAAAGCTGTGTGTTATGAACGGCAGCGTAGTTTTTTATTCCTTGTATGTTCAGTGCCTAAAACTGCTGGGACCTCATCTGTGCTTGGCACGTGCCTCGCTCAGCTGCAGTCGAGTTGATAACACCCTATTTTGATCGAAAGTAGATCTGGGTAAAATAAGGATGGCCGTGTGAATGCAGGATTGGACTTTGATCACAAGCAGTCTAGATTTACATCAGTTTGACTGTGTTGACTTGTTTTTCATCTTCAGGCTGGCATGGCTTGCATCAAAACTTAGCCTGCATCAGAGGATGCCCAGCAGAGCACGGAAAATTTGGTGCCTTCTGTCCCTCAAGCAGTTTTGTTTCTTATCAAGCTAAATTGGCTCTTTCTGAGCCGAGGGCTAATTTATTTATTTTTGCAGAGGGGTTGCTGTCCTTTGGGTGCAGCTCTGCTGAGGTTTTTGCAGACAGAGGGGACAGAACAAGGTCTCAAAGCCATCAAGAAGGAGCATACCCACAATGAGAAGGGCAGCCTGCCGACTCCCTGTGAGGATGCTTTTCATTCTGAACAAAAATGTAGTAAACTAGGTCCGTTTAAAGAAAAAAATTAACAGTGCAATTCCTTAAAACATTTTTGGCTTGAAATTCTTGAGCTGGTAATTCAGGGCTGTAAATCTATCTAAATCTATCTGCACTTGTTTGCATCAGCACCGTGGATCTGGTTTTCTGAAGTCTCACCTTACGCTGCTGTGATGTATTTCTCAGAAATAAGTTCAATAAAAGTAAATCAGTGAGGCTGATAAGCACTGCTGTCCCCTTACGGGTGCAGAGGGCAAAGATCTTCCTTGCTTCGGGAGGATTTAGTTTCATTGACGTCTCTGCTATTGATTTTAAAACATTATAGAATTTTTAAAAAGTATCTTAAGAGGATATTTGAAATTATATACTCTACAAGTTGCCGTGCTTTTCCTCTAGCAGTGCTGAGAAGCTAACTTAAGGAGAGTAATCTCATTGTTTTGGTGGGACTCCTGTCACGTCAAGGTCTAGAACTAAGGATACACAAGGATACAGGCAGGCTGAATTGCCACCCCTGCCTTTATTCAGCATTCAAAGGAAATTCAGGATTCCTCAGAAATCCAGAAAAATCTGGGATTTGGGTCTTTACCCCGTGACAGAAGATGATTCCTGCTTGTGATCAGGTTTCCCACCTGTCCAGCCCCAGTGTGCGAGGCAGAGGAGCTGTTGCTGCATCCATCCGGGGCAGAGTACTGCTGGAACCACTGGTACATCCCCCTGGAAGAATAGGAAACACAGCAGGAGAGGAAATGAGCCAGGTGCTTGTTTTCTTCAGGTGGCAGCTTCACCTGGGATAATCGTGCCCTGTTGCCTAGAGGTCTGCTCCACAGGACCCCCAAACAGCTTTGGGGGAACAGGGATTCTTCCCGGGAAGAATCTGGCTTGGTAACTGTAATAGCAGCTCAGTGTAAAGAGCACATGTGTGTTCAATACATAATAAAGTCTAGGTATCGGTTGCTTCAGTGATTTCCCATGTTTGGAGACCAGCCTTCACCTGGGGAGGTCTCTCCGAGCTGACAAAGGAAAATCAATTGGAAACACACACGGTGCAGAATTCCTTGTGGTGAGGATTGCAGTCCAGCTCGCATGTTTTAAATTGTACCCTGGAGAAGCTGCCCTTAATTTGTTGGAACCGTACTTTTCCTCTTATTTTTTAATGCCATCTCTGTGCATGATACTTTTTCTTCAATACCGAGTCATGTGAAGGCTCCTTCTCTGTCTGGCTGGAGCTAGCTGACACCAAAGAACATAATGAAGTTGGGTGTTCGAGGCTCTTCTGTGGGTTGGCGCAGGGGAGACGCCTGGTAACCATGCAAAGTGTGGGGCATTTGGAGAGAAAGCCTTTGCTTTGGCTGGTTGCTATTTATTACGGCTGAATCCCAAAATAATAGACATCAGATTTTGAGATGGCAGTTGGCAGCGATCCTGCTGCGTGTTCCCATGGACAGACAGGCATGGAAAGCCAAAACAAAGCTACTCAGGCTCGGTATTTGATGAAGAAAACCTGCTCTGTACTGGCAGAATGAAACCCAGAGCCTGCACCGCAGGACGGGCGTCCTACGAGCGCTGGCTCTGGCGGAGGGGAGCAGTGGGTCTGGCCATCAGGTGTCTGCTGGGGATAACCCACCGTGCTTTCTCCAGCCTTTGTTTCCAAAAGGAGATTTTTATCTGGCTTGTTGGACTTGGTTTACCAAGAGACACGCATTTCTCAAGGCCTAAATATCTTTTATTCCCGTTCACACCAGTGGTGTTCGGTGCCTTCACATGGCCCTTGGAAATGTGGGCACGTTCCGTGATTCAGCTTCCCCATGAGCAGGCTGGGGCGAGCTTATGGAAATCAAATCTTCAGATTTCTGGGTTAAAAGGCCAGGAGACCACCGTTACCATCAAGTCTAAGGTCTGGTACTATAATAAGAAATAGGACTTCCCCAAACCGGTTCCTGTTTATGGTGGCTTGTCTTTGCAGCTTTCTTTTGAAGGGAAGCGTGCAGTTGTGATTACAGGTCCTGTTGTGTATTGATCCTAATAAATAGTTTCAGTGGGTAGCTACTCTCACTATTTAGGAAACATTGACGATATTGCTAGTTTGGGTTTGTTCCTTGTCACATTCCTGCCACCTGGTCTCCTTACAGCTTTGTATTTCATTCTTCAGAGCTCTTTCAGTGCCCATCAAGAAGCCACCTCTCAACCTTCTCCTTGGTGAGTTAAATGCAGCGAGGCTCTTCAGGCTCTCCATGCAAGGAGGCGACCCCAGACCTTTAGTTGTCCAACTGGTTATTGATAAAAGTATTAGAGAGATGGTTACGTGCTTATATTCTGAGATCTTTTTATCATCTTTTAATCCAGTTAACTTGTGCTGTGTTGGCTGGTAGTGCTCTCATTTCTCATTCAAAAAGTTGCGTGGTGTAAGATCAAGAAATTTGCAGGAATCTAAGCACATGACACCAGCACAATTGTCTCAGCAAAAAAGATACGGGATCTTTTCCACGAACAAACTTTAATTTGCATAAATTATGTCACCTTCCTTTAATTTATTATCGCTTGTCCAGTTTCCTTTATTTCATTATTTCTCCTGGGGGTTATAAAATTACTTGGATTATCCTGTTTGTGCTTTTTAAAACACAGGCCCAGTGCTACGTTTTCCCGTTTACCTTGGATTTCCTCATTGTTCTGAGACTCATTAAAGATCAAAGTCAAGTATATAAAGAACTTCCCTGGCTAAGTCCTGAAACTCTCCGAGTGCAAGTGATCCAAGTCTGCTGATTTAAAACTCTGTAACTTCAGAAGTTTCAGTTTGGAAGCCTCCTAATTTATTGCTGGAATGAAAAGTATTTCATTTTCCTACCAAGTTAGAGCTAGCTTTTTCTCCCAGCGCAGAGATGAAATATTTATTGAACATCCTGATTTTTTTTCAGCATTCCTGACAGTTCTGCCATTCCCATCCAGTTACAGGCTGAAACCACGATTACCTCCTCGGCTTAATAAACCAGTGTTTACAAACCAGTTTGGAATTCTCCAGCGAAAGAAGGAGTTATTAAAATCGCAAGTGCAATTATTCCAGATTAGGATCTTTATAATGGGCGAGGAAGCAGAAGCCTGCCCCATTACAAAGGGCCCTTCTCTGCGCGTTACGCCGACGGGATGTCCAACTGTCTTAACGTCTGGTGCTCCTTAGCTTTTGGTTTATGCCTCCGGTGGGATTTCTGCTGCCTTTGCTTTGGTCGGTGCTGGTTTCATCGGCAGCCTGGCGCGTGGCTCAGCTGGTGGAGCACTAGGAGGGCAGGATGCTTTCTCTTCCTCGGCTCAGCGCCGCTTGCCAGGCTGAGTGTTTACAGCCTGCGGGTTCGGGTAATGAATAGATGTGCCGGGCTTCAAAAACCCGACCTCTGTGGCTTTCTGATGAAAGCCAAGCCGTTCTCCCCCACCTGGATGCTGCTGTAGCTCACGCTCCTCGTCTGGCTGCTTCTGTTTTCTCCCAGTCTTCCAGTCAAGCCTTCCCGCTCGGTCGCCAGCTTATGAAGCAAGGCAGTGTTTGAGTTATCCAAAGGAGCGCTCACGGTGCGTTTTGTCAGAGCTTTCTCCTCTTTAAACAAGCAGATCTGCCTTCCCTCGGTGTTTGCTGTAAATGCTCTTGGAAAGGTCTCAGCGCGGGGCTGTGTGTGCAAGGGAAGAGGTAGCAAAGTGATGCACCCACAGCACAAAACTCCTCTGCTCCCGGGAGCACCCAGTGGGAGACACCTCGCCGGGCACCTCCCTCTGCTCCAGGCTCGTGTTCATCCAGCTCTGGCTCGCGGAGATGCTGTGCTGTTAGCCCGGGCTGGCACGAAGCATCTTGATACCCTGCGAGCTGTGAAACTCGACATATGCCGAGGCAGCGAGAGGAGGAGAATTTTTCCTTAAAGCTTCCTGGGAATGTTCTGGCAGTATTTCATCTGCCGGGGGCTGCGGTGTCATTCAGGCTGATCCCAGTAGGCCAGCGGCTTAGGATCAATAACGCCCTTGATCAGCAAATAATTCTACCTTGATCAGAGAATCCTGGTAATTAGAGCTGGGAAGGATGTATGGCTTCACTCAGCCTGCTCCGGAGAGCCCCGAAGCACGCTGGCATCAGTGTGTGTGCTTCTTGGGTTTTTTTTTTTTTTGGGCCATTCTTGTAACACAATGTTAGCCAGGCTGTGCGTTGTTATTTTCGGGAAGCATCAATATGGGATGTTCCACTGGTTTTCCTCGATAAGAAAATATGAAAAAAGCCTGGTTTAAAAATGGCAAAGATGAGGGAGAAGTGGGGCACGAGGAGAGGAAACGGCCCCTTCTGATCACCCAGGAGCAGAGCTGGAAACGGAGCTCAGCCCCTCAGCTCCCATTCCCTTTTGGTGGATGCTCTGCTCAGCCTCAGACCTTGCGTGTGTCAGCCCCCAAAATGCCTCCTCTGCTGCCCTGACCAGAAGGCGTTGTTCCTGGGGTTGCTGCCTTTCCAAAGCTGACCAAAAAGGGAGGCCCTGCAGCATTTTGGTGTTTTTCGACAGCCTGGTCCAAGGGACCTGCATCACGACCAAGCCACGCTAACACGCAGTGCTACCCCTGGCTGGGGATTCCGAGGTAGGTGGAAGTGGCTTCATTCTCTCTTCCTTCACTGCTGTCTTCATCCCTCCTTGGGCTGAAACTTTGTGTATTTGGGACAACCTTTTTGGGGTGAAAGTGCATCTGTGGGATTCAACTCGGAACAGAGCGCAAGAGACGCGTTGTGCGGTGGCACAGGACGGCGCTCTGCTGTATGCAGCTCCTTGGCGGTAGCTCCCAGCAGGTTTTCGGTGGCACAAAGCAGAGCAGCTGGGGGCTGGGCGAAGGCTTAAAAGGTTTCTAAGTGAGCGTGTGGGAAATGGGTTGGAGCGTGCTGTGCCAGGGCCAAGTCTGCCCCGGAAGACTTTAGTCATCGGCATGCAAAGCACCGAGAGGCAGGGTGTCACGGCGCCGGGGCTATGCGGAGGGCAGGAGCTGTCACAGCACTAGCTGCTGGTTACAGAGCCCCAAAAATGAGGAAATAAAGATAGCTTTTCATATTTTTTTTTTTATTTTTTTGTGTGTCTGTCTGTGTGAGCCCATCAAGCAGCAGTGTGGCCGCTTGCCTACAAACAGATTAGTTTTTTATTGCTTTTGCCACCTCTGTGGTGCTGTAAGGCCTGGCTAGACCAGGGATAGCACGATAAATCTGGTTTATATCAATGTGAACTTTGATATATCTTATTAATATCACGCTCACGATTTGAGTATTTAAACATGGATGGCACACACACAAACGTCATTTAGCTTATGCTTGCTTTATTTAATTATTTTAGATTTATACAACACCTGTCATGGGCTCGTAACTGCCATGCAATTAATTAAACCTACCAGGCACTCCAGGTGGAAAATGGGCTAGGAAAAAAACCTCAGGAGCCTCCGCTGAAGCCGTGTAGGATGCCTCCGAGGGAAGCCTGCGTGGGTTAGCGAGGGCAGGGATTGCACCGAGGTTTGGGCAGAAGGAGGAAGGGAAACAGGGCTCACACAGCCACAGCAAAACATCTCGACCCGGAGGGAGCAGGGGGGATGCTCAGAAACCTGCGTGGCCCAGAGCTTGGCTTACAGTCGGGGCTCTTTGCGAGCTGCTGTTTCAGCGCCTCGTGCAGGGAGCCCGACAGAGCCACCCCAGGCAGGAGGGGCAGTTCCTGCTGCCTCAGCTCCCACTGGGATGCCTGCAAGGTTTGGAAGTGGTTTTGCATTCGCTGTCTCAATTTTCCCCAGTTTCAGCCTTTCTTTAACAAAAAAAAAAGTCAAGAAACGGGCTGAGGGGCTGCTGGGGGCTCTCAGGGCAGGGCTGGCTGGGGCAGAGCCTGTGCTGCCTCCTCGTTTCTCCTGCCTAGCCCCCAGACCACAGATTTCAGCAGAATTACACAAACGCCATGATATTGATGATTATTTCGGGCTCCTCTTGCCCACGTACCCCACAGGAATTCGCAGCCCTTCTCAACGCTTTGCATTATGCAAAATTTCTGAGAAAGGAAGAAGTTAATGAAAGGCAAGTTCTCGTAGCTGGGAGTCAGCAAGCACAGGGAGAGCCTTTACCCGGTTTGGATGAAGCACCCTTGACCAGAGCAGCCTGAAACATCTTTGAGAGGACTCTCCTTCCCTTGGCACTGCTGAATTACCTCTTAATAGGCTGCAGAGGTGCAGGGCGAGCTCCCTTCCTGTAGACTAAAGGTCAAGCGTAGCCCCTTGCTGTTGCAGGAGGTGACACGGCTGTTCTGAGTAATTAGTTTAAAAAAATGCATATGTATCTTGGTGGCACCAGAAAACGCTGACTAAAATCCAGAAGGAAATAACAAAGCAGTTGCCCATGTGCATCAGATGAAAACGGTTTCGCTCTCTGAAATATCTGCCGTGCCTTTGTAATAAAATTAGCGAGAAGGGAAAATGCCTGGTGAACACAAGGCTGAGAGGCTGTCACACGGTTTTCCAAGTGTTGTCTTTAAACAGCAGCGATCCTGGGGGTCAGGAGCATTCCTTTGTTCTGTTTCTCCAGCCCTGAGCATGGTGGAGTTGTGCTTGGGGACTTGTAGCTGCTGCCACAGCCCAGCACTTGGGGGTACAGCGATTGGGGTGCCTCAGTGTGCTCGTGCTGGGCTGGGGGTACCCGCAGTGACAAGGATCACGTGGGCCCGTGTAAAAAGGGCTGAAAAAACCCCACGTCTGGCACCACGGAAGGCAGAAACCAGGAGGTGAGCTAATAATGGGCCAGAGAGATGGAGTACGCTTTGCAGAGGATGGGGAGACGTCGTCTGAGCGCTAATGAGGTGTTTGAGTTTTGGCCAGGATTAGATGGGGGCATTCTGCGCTTGGCTTGACGAGTTCAGCTGGAGAAGGGCCAGAGGACTCCGAGCTTAGGTCCTGGAGACTCCAAGGGTGTGTTACAAAGAGCAGAGCTACCTGCTGTCTTCTCGCTCTTCCCCTGCCTCCTGTGCACCATTTCCCTGCCAGCGAAAGGCCAGCAGCCCACAGGAGCAGACAGAGCAACTCTTGGGACTTGTGCTTTGCTTCCTGGCAGATAAGATAGCAGAGAACTTTATTTTCAGGAAAAAAAAAGCGAGGTGTGCTCCGACAGATCAGCAGGTGAGGAAAGACAGGAATTAAAAGTAAGTAGAGGGTGGCTCGGAGGAGGAAATAGCAGGTGAGAGGCAATTGCTCAGGAGCTCGTGCTGCATGCTCCTGATTTAAAAAACATATTCACTGCTTGCCTGGTTGCTGCAAGGTCAGGAAGGCAGCAAGAGCGGTGCCAGCACAACAGGTCTGCTGGAAAATAAGGCGCCCTTGTGTGGTATCCCCCCTCCAGGGGAGGTGGAGCTCCTCTAATCTCCTTCCCCTTATCCCTCTTCCAGCTGACCTCCTGGGCTCGGTAAATAACATTGCAGGAGCCGCAGGAACCGGCGAACAATGAGCGGCCTCCCAGGGAGCCCGAAATTCCTTCCCCCTAAATAGCAAACTTTGCAGTCTTTGCAAAAGCATCCACAGTTATTATTCATTTAAGTGGTGGTTTGTGTTGTTTTTTCCCCCCCCCGATATGTATATATATATACACACCGTGCCTTGTCTGTCTTTTACCCTCCCACTTCAAATGTGATTCCAGAGGGGATTTTTCTGGACCCCAGTGGCTAAATCGACCCAGCCTTCTGCCCGTGGGAGTGCCTGGTGTTGGGTATTGCTTTCCTCTCCTCCTCTTGTTGTTGTTTAGGGATGGCTCACCTGCCTGATTACAGCACAGAGGGAGATAGAGGGAGATTCGCCCGAGCCTTTGGAAATGTCTGCAGGGATTTGTCCATCTGATCCCTGTTTATTTTAATAGAGCATTCAGAGCTCGAGAGCTGCCTGTCAGAACTGATTTTGTGTCTCCAGAACCAACGGGTGCAAGGTTTTGCTCACTTGATTAGCCCTTATTTTGGGTTTCTCCTTGTATCCATCAGCGTTTGGGTTTGTGGTGGTGTTTTGTGTGTTTTTTGGTTGTTTTTTTTTTGTTTGTTTGCTTTTTTTTTCCCTGTGCAAAGACTGCATCCTGGAGTTGAAGCGACGCTGTGCTGGACCTCGGTATTTGCATTCTGCTTTTGTTTTGAGCTGGAGCGAAGGAAATCCAGAGGAAATGTTCATACCCATCTGGAAGAGACGGCGCTCCCCTCCTGCACGTGGGGTTCCCAGGCTGGGTGGCTGAGCTTTGCAGCAGGGATCCCCGTGCCAGCAGCCCCGCATCCCTGCTCCCCTCCTCTTCCATCTCTGCCCCCTTTTTGCTCTCCCTCCCCTCGCCCAGCTCTGCTGCTTGCACCTTCTGCCTCTCCTCCGTGGCTGCTCCTCGCAGGGTGGGGTGAGGAAAGGGGGGGCGGTGGAAATTCCTGCCGTGAGCCCCAACCCTTCCACCCCCACGCACTACCCTGGGAGAGACCCAGACAGGCGAGGTGACTCAGCTGGGGCTGGCTGCGGCCTGGGGCTGCCGTGGGGAAACGAAAGGCCCCCAGGCAAGGCAGCCAGGCAGCTGGGGGTGGCGGCTGCTGCTTGCTTTGCTTCTCTTTTTTTTATTTATTTTTTATTTTTTTTTTTAAGCCCAGGGACCTAGCAGGGCGCAGGGGAGACGGCTGCTGCACGGGCTCCAAGAGCTGGTGGGATGTAAAAAAGGGAAAGCAAGCCTGTGTTATACGGGCTTCAGGTCAGTCTGCAAGGGTCCAGACTCTTTCACCAAAAATTTGTTAAGGTTCAGCAAGTCAGAAGCAGCTGAAAAGCAGTGGTTGAACCTCCCAGGTTTTTTTTTTTGCACCATGTAGGTGACTCTGGGGCAAGGTCCACCTGAGCAGAGGACCCAGAGCGAGATTTGGGGTGAATCTCTGTCTGTGGTGGTCTCCAGACGGGGATGGCGTTACCCTGCCTGCCTCTGGAGGTGGTGGTGGTGGAGGGCAAAAGCCAGGTCTGAGCTCCGGGGCTCTGAGCAGGCTGAGTGCTGTGAGACGGGGACGAGGGACCCCTGGTTTCCTACCCCCTCCCTGGGAAGGGCAGGGAATTGCTGGCTTTGGGCTGCTCCCCCTCCGTGCCTTCTGGCCACGCGGGCGCACAGGTGTGCCTGCAGAAATGTGTGAAGACATGTGCGTGCTAATGGCACCTAAATATAGCAGCTGCTCCTCGCTCCTGTTAACCTGTCAAGTGTCTCCTCATCCTCCCTGGCTTTGTCAAGCCCTAGGTATTACTCACGGCCATGACTAATTCCCTACGGAGGGCCCCTAAAGAGGGTTAGAAAATGAGGCCTCCGTCGCTCTGGGGCACAAAACATCACGGCTTTTTTTTTTTTTTTTTTTTTTTGTCTGAATTTGGCTAATGAGAGGAGAAACTCCCGCGGATAGGCTCGAGCTGCAGACAGGGAGTCCTCAGACAGGTTTTTTCTCCATGGCAGCCGTCCTGGCGCCCTTCCGAGGAGGCGTGCACACCCGAAACTGGCCCTGGGTGTCTGCAGGAAAGCCCAAAGCTGCTAATTGGGGCCGGCGCTTTCTGCAGGAGGAAGACGTGGTGGAAACGTGCTTAGGGTGGGATTTCACTTTCGCTTTCAGGGACTTCCTTTTCTCAAAGGCAGAGGCTGGCCGGGTAAAACCGAGCTGCTTAACGGCACACAAGAGGATCATGCGACCGCAGAGAAGTCTGCGTCTTCTTGGAGCGGCGGGGGGGGAATTAGGATTGGCAGAGTGTAATTGGTAAAGCTCCGATTTGGCTGGGATTTTGATTTGAACAGGCCCAGAAACGCGCCAAGCGAATAAGAAGAAGTTGGGACCTTAAATTTGCTCTCCAGCACCTCTGACGGCAAAGTGCACCCGAGTACACTTATTCAAGAAGGAAGAGTGCCACCTATTGAGTCCCACATTTCCCCTCCTCGGGAAGGCTGCGTGTGAGCACCCCATCCAGGTACTTTCCAGGCACGGCTCCGCACCACGCAGGTGGTGGGAAGGAGCCCCAGCCTGCGGTGCTGCCCTCCTGCAAGGGGAAGCCGAGCGTGCCCCTAAAAAGCAAAAAATTTACATCGCTGCGGCTGTGCCGCGTGCTGGAGAAGCAGATGCCAGTTGTCCCAAGTCGCCATCAGCAACCTGCCAAGTAGAGAGCGTTTTGTGGAGCAGGATTTGTGTTTAACGTGAAGAAAACCTTCAAGGCTTCCAGGCGGTGCTGGGCGAGTTATGGTGGTGCTGCTCGGTGTGCCCCGGGCTGCTTGAGGGGCTGGTGAAAGACATGAGGGGACGTGGGGCTGCTAAATGCGGGCTGCGTGGGCAGGGTTTGGTTCTCCACGTGGCCACCGTGGAGTTCCCACCTCGGGGAAATGCTTAAATGCCTAAGAAGGGAGATAACGGGTGCCCGGACAAAATGTTTCACCTTTAAAAACAAACACACCCTCCTCCCCCTGGATTTCGTTCCTTTAATTTGGGTTCTGGTTTTCGCTCCCATGGGAAATGAAGGTTTTTTTCCCCTGCTCAGAAAACTCTTCCCTTTGGTATTATTTTTTTTTTTTCCCTTTGAGCTTCTTGGTTTTATTCTTTTGATGAATTATTTACCTCTCTTGGGTTTGGGGTTTTTTATATTCTCTTTGTGTTTATCTTCAAAACATACAACTCCCAACACTCCCTAATAACACACAACCTCCTCGCGCTCCCCACTTCCATTCAGCACACATCGCAGAGCCACTGTGTTTGTTGGTCATTTGTCTCCCAGCGTTACATTTATACATACGGGCGTGCTGTAAATCATGCGGCATCACCTCGTGGCGTTCCAGATGTGCCGAGCCACCTGGCAGCGTATTTTTGGGAGTAGTTTTGGCTTTTCCTTGGCTTTTGGTGCACGCTGTCTGAGCAGAACCCGTAGTGCTGGTGCTGAGCGATCCCGGTGGATGCTGAGCCTTGCCCCAGTGCTTGCAGAGCCCACCTAGGAGGGAATCGTGCCGACTGCAGGTAATTCCCAGCTAGGTTTCTTTCTCAGGGGCACACCGGGGTATGAGTGGTTGGAGCAGCAGCCATGGGGATAGGATCTTTCTGTCCCACTCTTGCATCTTCCACCAGTCTGCCGTGCGACAGCGAGCGAGTTGCCCCCCCTTCCCTTGGTCTCACTTGTTTGTAAAATGGTATAAAAAGTACTTCCAGGGACGCAAAGCGAGAACTTTGTGCCCTTTTTGCAAAAGCTGCTGGCCTAGAAATGAAAGGCCTGGCAGGCTGCAGTGCTGTTACCGACACGATAGGGCTGGACTTCAATGTTTGCACACCTTGGCTGGTGAGTGGGAAGGACGGGATCCGCGTCGTGCTTCCAGGAACTGCTCGTGGTGGAGCTGCTGCTCGGCTCCTTTTTGTCGTCACCAGCCCCACCGCGGAGCTGTCTGGCACCCCATTTTTCATACGAAGCAGCAGCAGCACCAGGGTGGCTTGTAGGAGATGCCTCTTTGCCTCGGCGAGCTCGTGTTAATCTGCGTGTCGCCCTGGGTGGTGACAAGCCTCCTCCTGCTGCTCCCGACCACGCTGCGTTTTGGGGGACTGAGGGCATGTCAGTCCTCAGCAGGGCCGAGGAGGAGGAGGCAGGGAGTCCCTGGGGTGGCAGCAGCCACGCAGGAATTTGGCAGGCTTTTTGCCTCATGCCTGCTGCTCTCCGGCTCTGTCATTCACTCCACTCCGTGCTGCAGCTGAAGAGCACGTATCCAGACTCCGAGGAGGCACGTCTCGTAGTTGTGCAAAATCAGTTAATTTTTTATTGGATTTGAAGTCGGCCTCCATGGGCCAAATCCACCCCTGGAGGGCCGAGGCTGGGGAACAGGAGGCAGCCGGGGCTTTCTCTGGGTAATTGACTTGCTCCTCGGTGTCCACCCTCAGATTTGCACAAGAAACCTCCCTGCCTTTGCTTCTCCTTCTCCGCAGTGCTGGGGCTGAGAGGCCTTTGTCCCTGGCAGCCTCCGCCATCGAGATGCATTAAATTAAGCATCCGCACACACCGCAGCCCTGAGGCTATTAACCCCCCGCGCACACAAATAATCCGTCGTGGGCTAAGGAGAATAACTTAACGTTTGGACCCTGCTCTCGTCCAATTCATTTCCACACCTGCGGGAGTGACCTTCAAAACTTGCTGGAGGCTCTGTCTCCAAAGTCGGTTCCTCATTAGTGGGAATGAAATGTACTGCGGGGCTGCCGCCGCGTCTCCGGAGAGCCGCGCGCCGAGCCAGGCTGCTGGTCCCTGCCCAAGGACTGTGCCAGGCCCTGTCAGTCCCCGTTAGCTTTCCAGACGCCCTGCTTCCCTGCCTGCTCCTCCTCTCCTCTCCGCAGTAACGTAATTAAGATTAATGAGAGGTCCTCGCGGCACGGCCACAAAGGTTTGGGTGCGCAGGGGCTGCTGTTCCAGGTGGCTGGATGTGCCGGAGAGCGGTGTCTATGGTGCCAGCGGTTATTTGGTGCTCCCTGCCACCCCTGCTCGGAGGAATATCTCTTCTCCCTTTGCCCTGATGGCTGCACCTGGGGTTTTCGACCAGGACTGAGTGCCGGGTCCGCTGGGGAGACCTTGTGCAACGCAACATTGGCACTGATGTAAGTCTTGCTTGGGGACCTCAGCCTGGGCTCCTGGTTCAGGGCTTTTGTGGCTGACAGTCGCTGCTTTACACCACGAGCACAGCCAGACCCTGCCCCAAAAGCATCCGAAATAAAGAGGGGGTCAAGGCAGAGTCAGCCTTACCTGCAAGTAAGGAGAATGGAGGAGACCTCTTCTTGCTGAGTGGTGTCCTCGTGGTGAACACAGCAAATGTAAGGAGTACGCAGCGTGTAACGAGATGGCTTCATCCACTTGAAGGACTCTTAATTTATTTATTTTCTATTTATTTCCATAGTGAACGTGGTCTGGTGGTGGTGTTTCCTTCTAGCCTTCATCTCGGGCGTGCCATGGGCAGGTCTGCAGTGGTCTTAGAGAGGAAGGGGAGAAAAAACCCAAAGCCTCCCGTTGTGCTTCGGGTCCTTGCCATCCATCAGCCAGGGGTCACAGCAACTGCAGATCATATGCTGGGGTCTCAAAACCTGCAGGAAATCAGTCTTTGTTACATGGAAAATAAAGCAGTCTATGGGGAAAATAACCATAAATGTTCATTATTTGTACAGGAAAATCAATTTGTAGGCCAATTGACCAAATAAAGTAATACAATTTGCTGGGAAATTCCCTAGGTGTGGCTGGCAAATCACGGAGTGGAAATGGCAGCGGTGGCTGCAGAGGTTGTCTGGTGGTTTGGGGGTGGGAGGGATAAGGGGAAGGGAGGTAAAATGGGGGGAAATTAAGAAAAAACAACAGAAAAGACCGCTTTCTGCCCTTCTGCTGTGCAGCCAGCTGCAGGGAAGGTCCTAACAAAAGGAGGAGAAGCAGAAACTGTTGGGTTTTGTTTCTGGTTTTGGTTGAGTTTTATGTTTCATGTTGTTTTTTTAATATCACAGAGGGTGTTGGAAAAAAGGTAGCAGTGTCACCACCAGCGTGGCAGCACAGAAGGAGCTGCGAGAGGCGGCACGGCCGCGATGTGTGGGGAGTGACAGGGACACGACCTCCCTCGTTTCGCCCCCAGCCCACCTTGAGCAAGCCCGTGTGCGTGGAGAAAAATCAGCTAATCACCCTGCAGGGTTTTACGGTGGTCCCAGGAGTCTCGTGGCAGGGCTGAGCTCAGAGCTGAGTGTTTCTGAACGCCGGCGGTGGGCACCCTGCGACCGGACAGAGAATTGGCCCCAGGGGCGCGTTGACACCGCTCAGGTTTGACGCGGTGAGGATGGATTTCTCAGTCGGGCTCCTCCAGTTATCCCAACAGATCCTTTGTGCTTCCCTTAGGCATCGCTAAGGCGGTGCAGCCCAGCTCCTCCGACTGCTGAAAAGGCTCCCCCAGAGCTTCTGCTCCGCTCTGGATGGGAATGTGTTGTGTCCTTTGTGGGCTTATGGCTTTGGAAGAAGGTGAAAGGGGCTCAGGGGAGGCCGTGGCTTCACGCCTGTGCAGCTCTGTAACAACAAGCTCCTTCCCCAGCCCCGAGTGGCCCTGCTGAGCTCGTCCTGCTTCGACAACCTCTGGCAGTCCCACCACGCCTGCACCTTCCTCTGCTTTGTTTTGGTATTGATAGCGTGAGAGCGAGATGTTTGCGTAAACACCGGATTTTTTATTTTATTTCTTTCAAATGTGAAAGCAACACCCTAATGAATATTTGGAGTTTCCGTGTTTGCTTTGGATTTCCCAAGTCTGCTTGGCCGTCAGGAGGGTCGAGTCGCTCTGAGGAAGCTTTGTGGGCAGACCTGGCTGCTGCTCGCTTGCTAAGCGGCTGCTGTCCCCTTGGATTTTTCTTCTCTTTTCTCAGAGCTGGGAGCAGGCTCGAAATCCTACAATTTGCGTGGCTTTCCATGGCTTTGCCAGCCTGGAGGATCTCGGGGAAGGTGCAAGGTGAAGGCTTGAGCTCATGGTCCTCGAAGCATGCCCGTCCAAGGGGGACGGGGCTGTGCTGCTGGGTGGTCCCTCCGTGGAGGCAGATGGGGCTGATTTTGGGGCCGATTTTGGCACCAGCCTCCCTGGGGAGCCCTCGGATGCAAGGCAGAGCTCGGGGTGCGCTGGGCAAAGCTGCTGCTGCCTCTCTGCTCGCAGCTGGGCTGCTTCAGTTCTGAGGGAAACTGCTTAGAAATCGATTTTTTTTTTTTTTAAAGCTGGGAAAAAAAAAATGCCTTCTTGTTCATTTCCATTTGGTTCTGGCCAGGAACGTGAGTGGTGGAGAAGTCAGGAGGCTTTTTGGGTTGGTCTGACCCCAGGGTGCGTGAGCTGAGGATGCCTCGGGTCGGGGACCTGCAGGGCAGGACCTCTCCCTTTTGTTCCTCTCATGCCCCTACTACATTTCGGTTAGCAGTGATTACAGGGCTCTTCTGTGTTGTGGAAGCCCAGCTTTTAAGATGTTTTTAGAGCTGATTTTCCAAAGGAAGCAGCTGTAGCTCTCAGCAGGGCACAGCTCTCAATAGGTGCAGCAGCAGCAGAACTGCCTTCCATGTGGACAGCAGAGCAGGCTGGAAGCCACGCTTGGACATCTCAGGGATCTCAAAGAAATGCTTTAAGCACGTGTCTCCAGAGCAGAATAGAAGCATAAACCCCAGCTGAATTTCCCTTGCTGAATTATTTCAACTTTGCAGGGAAAGGCTGTGTCCTCGTGGACCCGATGAAATGAAACGTTGGAGTGAAGTGTTAATTCCTTGGGGGAATGGTGGACAGTTATTTTGTTCTCTTGTCTTTCTCCCACCTGAAAGGTAGAGCAGTGAGGTGCGTGAGGAGAAGAGGAAATGTCTGAAAGCATCCGTGCCCTTTTGCTCCTTGTCTCTTCACCAGAGCGGAGGAGCAGGAAAGGAAAGAAAAAAGAGAAAAATGCGTGAGTTTTGCTTTTATTTAGGAGATAGCATCAGTGTACCACATCCTCAGTTGGTGTGAGTTGACTTTTACTCCATTAATGCCGACTTACATTGCCTGAGGACCTGGCTTCAAATCTCTGCTTCCTTCTTTTCAACCTCAGACTGAAATGGACGAAGTTATTTGATGTGGGACAGACAGAGAAAACAAAGACCACACCGCTCCTCGGCCTTCTTCCAAGGAGTTTTTGAAAGCAGGTAGCTCCAAAAGACTGATGGATTTTCTATCCTGGGGTATTTCCCTTCAAAGACTGGAAATTCCACTTGGCTTTTCCAGAAGAGCATGGCTCTGACTCTATTAACAAATTACCCTTTAGGCTTTATAATTCACTCAGAGGTAATAAATGGGAAGCGTTTCCTTCTGTTCACAGGTCTTGCTCATCTGTTTCTGTAGGGCTCCAGAAAATAACGTTGTTAACATTGATGGGAAGAGCTGCCCTTCTGTGTAACTTTTTTTTTTTTTTGGTTCATAACATATATAATTTCTCCAATTATAATAGTACCTAGAGTCATGTTGGTACTCCTCATCAACGCATCCTTCTCTGCTCCAAAATGCTTGCAGTATAAACAAGGAGGAGGTGTTACTGCTGGCTTTTTAGAGCAGGGAGACCGAGCACAACGGGGTCAAGTGAGTTGCCTGAGATCACACAAGGAAGTTGTGGTTAAGAGCAATCTTCTTCTTTGCCTTCTTCTCTCAAGAAAAGAATGGAATCCCCTAAAAAAAAAGGGCCTGGGCTGTCTGTACTGGAATTGATGGCTTAGTATAAAGAAGTTGGTGGAAGCAGCTCTGAGTGGTGAAAGGGTTTAAGCAAAAAGACTCACAGCGTGCCTGATCATTTGTGTGTCTCTCATGTAATGCAGCTGGGCTAGGCTGCAGGTCTCATCTGAGGAAGATTAACAGCTTTTTTTTTTTTCCTGCCACATGTCTGCAACTACTTCTCCTACACAGCAGCTCGGGGAATCAATCACTCTTGGTGGTACCTCAGGCTCTGGCAGATAGTGAGGTATTTGTCCTGGGGTACCCTGCAGGACAGCTGGTGCCTTTGCACCTGGGAGTGCAGAAATCTTCCCTCGCTTTCAGTTAAGTTTCAGTGTCCAGAACGTGGAAGTGCAACCTGGAGCATCAAAACCCCCTGATGTGAGGAGAAGCAACCTGCATCTCTCTGAGGACCGAGCAGTCCTGTTAATGGACCTCAGGAAAACCCATGGATATTGACTAATGCTTGACCTTTCTTCTAAAGTGCTATTTAAACTGAAGGAGCCAATGCTTGAAGCATATCCCCAGCTCAGAAGATGCAGTAGCACTGGTTGATTCCCTCTCCCATTTGCTCTCAGAAGAATAATTGCAATTTGCCATCTAAGCATTTGCTTTGTCAGTTGTGCTGCAGCCAAGCCCAGACTCTGCCATCGGACTTGGAGCTTTGCACCCTGAGATTTTCGGTGCCCTGAGGAATTCTTTGAGATTTCAGGGTTTTCATTATTTAGATAACTCTTTTTTGTTAAAGGAGACCCGTATCACAAAGCACATCCTCACCAGGTGTTTAGCCATCCTGGGTGCATTGTCAGTCTCAAGGAAGGCTTTTTGATACGAATCCTGGGAGCACCTTACCCCTGTCAGGAGGAGGGTTCCTCACACTTGGCAATCTCAAAATGCTTCCCACACACAGCGAGGGAAAGCCCTGCTGCAGGACTTTGTAACAGCTTCTGAGACCTGCTGTAGTCACAGCCTGGCTCTGAGTGCCCCATGGATAATGGGATCCTATAAGGTAACGAGGTAATGGGAGTTCTTTACGAGCTCTCCTCTTAGGCTAGAGAGGACAATTTGAGAGCAATCTCTGCAAGTACTTAAATTGCTGCATGGAAACTGATAATTCTGACCTCTTCTCCGACTGGGGTTTAAGACATCCTGGCTTGTTCGAGAAGAGCATTGGATGTGAGTCTTCCTGGACAAGGAACCAGAAGAGGGAGGTTCATTGACGAAGAGAGGTGGTTGAGCAGATTGACACCTTGCAGCATCAACTGGCGTGCACTGAGGGCTGCCAGCGGTGAGTTCAAAGCATTTTGCTACCTCCCAAACATCCCTGATCTATCGGGGATCCTGCTAGAAATCAACACAAAGGCTGCTGCGACCTGTATAAATTAACAACGGGGACACACAGGCTGGCATCAGCCCAGTTTGTTGTGGGCAGGTAGGAGGAAGGTGACAGCAACTCTCCAATGAACGGCCTTTGGGATTTTTTGCTGGATCAGGTTTTGCAGAACACATCAGCGAGCGGTTGGTGCTGGATCAGGCCTTGCCCGAAGATGTCATTTCTCTTTCCTAGCTGCTCCATTGCATTTTCTGCTTTATTTGTATACAACCTTAAGGGGGCAGGGACAGAGCTGAGAAGCTCCTGCGTCAATGCTCTTCAGAGCCTCGTATGAAGCAAACTTGTCCGAGCAGGCCAGCTTGCTCACATGATGGAAGAAAATATTCCAGGAAGAAAAGGGGAGTTTACTTTGACCTATTATAAACAATGGTGTGAAAAGAAATAGTTTGCCCAAATTGAGACGTGTCTGTTTCAACAAAATATCCCTTTTTTTGCAGAGCTGCTGGGCAGGATTGGCTGTTTGGGAGTGATGGCTTGGCAATTACTTGTGAGTTTGGCTGCTTAACTGTAAATATTGCACTGAAAATGGTGACCTAGGAGGAAGGAGAACGAGAGGAAGAATGAGCTCGGTGGGATGCCTTTGTCCTTATTTTAATGCGTTCTACCTGTAAATGTCAGTGGGTTTTATCAAAGCGAGGAGGTGACACTCTTGGAGGAAGGGTAGCCGAGATGTGACTACCTGTGGTCGTGCAGTAATCTGTGGGCAAAGCTGGGGCAGAATCGAGGTTTTTCAGCTGTCGTCTTCTTCAGGAGGTTCAAAAACCAAGGCTGGGCTGCACCTTGGTCCTTCTCGGTTTTGTGGTTTCGGCGTGCCCCTTGCTGCCTGTACCTACAGAAGGATGCCGAGCACCAAGCCCATCGGCCATCAGGTGAGGCAGAAAAACAGCTGTGGAGGAAGGCTGCTGGCTGTTGTTTTATTCATCTCTTCATTACCAAACAGGAGACGAGGGGCTGGGCAGCTCGTTGGGTCCGTGACCCCCCTTTTGGCGGAGGTGCAGGCGCTCCCGATGCCATCAGCCCGGTAGGATGCCGGCCTCGGGCGCCTAATGAAGGCCCAGGGGAGGGCAGGAGATTATCTGGGCAGGCCCCCGGCCCTTTCCTGGGTGTTTAATCACGGCCGAAGGTAAACGCCAAGCCTGTCATTTAGCCAGCAAGGGGGTGTGTGGGCTCCACGGGTGTGTAATTTCCCTAATGAAAGCCATTTGACTGGGTTTATTATTTGAAAAAGGGAAAAAAAAAAAAAAAAAAAAAAAAAAAGATTCCAGGCTCTCAGAACCTCCCCCTTTCCTTTTCCATATCTTTATTATCAATAAAAAGAGGGAGAAAATGCTGTCTGGACTCGAGGATTTCCTTCACATATGGAACAGATTTAGCATTCCTCAGCTCCCAGCGCTGGCACTGCACCAAGCTCCCCTCTTGCCTCCCCCCAGCATCCCCTGCCTGCTCCCCGTGTTTCCCAGCCCTACGTGGACAGCAGGAATGCAGATGCTGTTGTTCCTGCAGTTGTTGGCTTCCATTCCCATTTGTATTTTTATTTTTCCTACCCGATAGAAATCCCATTTGCAGCGGGTCGAATCGCAGGCACGTGAGCCGCCTCGCAGACAGCCCCGATGTTTTTAGCGGCGCGCAAACTCCTCGGGCGTTGGCGTTTCTGCCTTGTTTTCCTGGGGATGCTGAAGGAGCCGTGTCCGTAGGGACTGCACCTGCTCGTCAGCTCGGGTCTCTTACCATCAGGAGCGCTTCCCGTGGCCTGGCGAAAGCTTTGATTCCATGTGCATTTTTTTTCCATGGCTTTTTTTTTTTTTTTTTTTTTTTCTGTGCCTTGCAGCTCTCCTCGCCGAGGCCTTTCCATTGCTGGGATCAATTAAATGCTCACCAGGGACTCTCGCTGCGAGGAATCTTTCCTTTTCTGGCTGCCTTTGAATGTCACACCAGGGCGTTCAGCTGTTTTTGACCTTGTTGCAGTAGCTCCCAGGGCAGAAAACCTTTCCTAACCCTCCCTTCCCTGCTCTCCCCCAAGCCCTGTGCTCTCCGCCCGCCGCTCCATCTGCGAGCTCTCCCAGGGCTCTTGTGCAAGAGCTCGCCCCTGCTATTCTTGGCTGGGAGCGCGTGGCTCCAGGGGAGAGCTGCGAGGGGGTGGGATGGCTGGGTGGGGGGAAAAAGATTGCATTTTGTAACTCCTGACCTCTCCTAGCCACACGGAGCGGAATTTTCCCCTGCTCTCTGAAAGGGAAGAAATCCCACTACTATTTTATTTTTTTTTTCCCCCTATTTCATATGGTCCCTTGCTTTCAGGGCAGAGCAAGCAGGCTTCTGGGCTTCTCCACTCAGGTAACCTTCCACAGATCCAGCATCATTTTCTTTCCTTTTATTTTTTTTTAATTGTAGCTGCATCTCTACCTTATTTGACTTACTGATACTTTTAAATCGTGTGTTGGTACCCCTCTGATTTTTTTTTCCCGGGGAAAGGAAATCTCCTCGCCTGTGATTTTTCTAATACCAAGCCAACCCCCCGCCCGGCCAGTGCTGTAAGCGAGGCAGTGCCAGCAGTCACTGGTGTCAGAAGAACCCAGGAGGGTGACGTGGTGAGTGCCGGAGGGCTGGGCTGACGCAGGACCGGCTCGGGGGGCGCAGGGGACAGAGGGTTTTAGGCTCCAGCTTTAGCTGGTATCATAACCCACAAAATTAATGGTGCGAAGGGGAGGGGATCCTAACGCGGGAGGCAGCTCTGCTCTGCCCCCAGCACTCACCCTTGCAGTAGCTTTGGAGGATTGCAGGGGTGTTTTACTCTCTGGCCGGGCTAATTAAGGCGTGGATAAATGATGCTCGCTCTGTTCTGTGCCAAGGGACAGGGGAAATCCCTGGGTTAGGAAGGGAGGGTGCCAGCCCCACACCTTCACCTTGCCCTCGTTTGGTTGAAAACGGAGTTATTTAATGGGGGAAGCTTCAGGTGCCAACTGGGAGCTGTGTTCAGCAGTCACCTGCCCCTGCTAAAGGGGGCTCCAAGGAACTCAGCATCATTTCGTGGGCTTTAGTTAAATCCTGCCTTGATTATTGGGCTCAAAGAGATGTTTTTTTTTTTTTTTTGTAACTGCTGAAAGTTTTTTCCTTCTCCTCATGTGCGTGCTCCCAAGGGGATGGGAGCTCTTCACGTGGTGTGTTTGTCAGGCTGGGAAGAGGGAAATTCTGGCGAATGTAAAGCCTTGGTCTCAACTTTGGGAGGCCCCCAGTGAGCTCTTAAATGTGTGTTAATAACTGATAGTTTATTAGGGATCATTAAAGAGGGTTATGTTGATAAGATCCAGCACAGGCCAAACCACGCAGTGCTTCCAGTACAAGTTTCATCTGGTGCTGAGTGCCATGGGTTAAAAAGATCCTGCTTTCACGAATTTTAACTGATTTTAAGTTCTTTTGCTTTTGAGATTAAAAGGTAGGCAGAATTGTTCCGACGGGAAGATGCAAGTGTGGAATAGTTCAGTTCAGCTGTGCTTGGGGTGCCTTTCAGGGCAATCAGGTGCTTTCTCAATGAAGCCAGGCTGCTAGCTTCATCTTTGTTGGGGCTGTGAATTAAAAACAATCCAGGGGACTGTTTTTTTTTTTAAAAACAATTAAAAACAATTCAGGGGACATGGACAGGTTTTTCTCCCAAGTGTCTGACGTCCCCGTGAATACCAACAAATTGGAAGGTGGTTTTCTTGCAAAATACTCAAAGTTTATGAAAGGTCCCTGCCTGGATTCGTGCACATCACACTGCTCAGCGTGCCTTTTGCTACCTGCCACCACGAGCAAAGTGCCATTTGATAACTGAAGCAGCACAGCCACAAAAGATATCTCAATATCTTCACCTCTGCAGGTGGGTTCCTGTCCTGTTGTCCCTCTGCACGTTGTAGAGGACTTCAGCAAAAGCCAGGAGTCGTAGGAATGGCTCCTTGGTGGCTTGCTGCTCACCAAGGAGTGGTTTTTATTTACAGCTTGGACCGCTGCCTTCCCAAGTCAGTGGAAAGACAATTGATTGTAGCAGGTTCTGGACCAGGCTTCTGGCTACCTTTGTGCTTAATTTAAAAGTAATGTGTATCTACTGGTGAATGCCTCTAAACAGATTAAGAAAGTGCAATTGATTCAAAAGTGACTATAGATGAACATAAAAGGCAAAATTGATTTGTCTCGGTCTATTTTAATTTTCTGGGAATGCAGAAATGTTAACAAAAAAAAAATGCCCCAAACCTGTTGGCATAAATACAAAGTACAAAATAAACACAGATTTAAAAAAATAAGCTCCCAGTGCTGGACTGCAGGTGTTTGCAAGGGAACTGCTGTGGCCCCGTTTCCAGTGCTGCCCATTTGAGTTCATTCGTGTGTCTTTAGGGGAACAAGCTGGGTGATATCCACAGAGGGGTGTAGATATTTTTGTATACTATACATACAAATTTGTACTTTATATATATGAATATATATGTGTATATATAGGTATGTACATGATATATATATATATCAGCTGATATATGCATATAGAGCAGCTTTAGGTGCAAGGTTATGGTTTTAGGAAGGCAAAGGACAAGCATTTTAAGGAGCAGGGGAAAGTGGGAGCTGGTGCTCCGGGTCCGGTGGGCTGTTTCTCTCGCTTTAGTGCCTCCCTTTTTGCTGCACTCTCGCTCTTGTTAGGGCTGATGAGTCCCTGGGTAGTCACTGAGACCCGGTAACTGCTTGAAGGTACCATAATGGCCATAAAATGATTTTTAGTATCTGATCAGCGCTATTCTCTTTAGCCTGCAAAGTCACAGCAGAGAGCGAATTGCAATTATTTTGAAGCGGAAATTTGCACACCCGCCCTCCCCTCCCCCTTTAATTGTTATGATAAATTGCAACTTCAGGAAAATATATAAAGCTCTGGCGCGATAAAGCTCGTGCTGATATCAAGTCCTGGCTTTTCAGCGTGACAGAACCGTGGTGCAAATCCTGCCTTCTCTTTGCATTTCCCTTCCTCCCTTCCCGTTTTCCCTTTCTCTCCTTTTCTCCCCCCCGTCCTTTGGACACCGTGCAGCCCAGAGCAGCTTTAGGCACGGGATGAGCTCTGTGCGTGTTCCCCGTTTGCACAGGAGCAGGAAAAAGGGGCTGGGGTGGCGATGCCCACGTGTGCAAAAAATGTTTAGGGGCGGGAGACGCAATTTATGGCACGACCCCAGGCTGCAGGCAGCGAGAAATCTCTGCAAAGGGCAAGGTGAGGGGGGCCCTACTGCTGTCCAAGGGAGCCCCCTGTCACATAGCATTGACCCCTGGCACCGTAGGGATTCACCTGCTGCAGCTGGGTCTTGGAGAGCCACCAGCAGAAGCCCCAGGAATGGTGTCCCCGTGTCCGAGGCTGGGCACTGACCTTGTTGCTCTTTCCCCAAGGATGCTCTTTTCTTCTTCACGCTGCGCGAACAAAGCGCACGAAACCTCACGAACAACAAATCCGGCTCAGAGGGTGTCTTTTTCCTCGTATACATGACTTTTCCCATTTTCAAGCCAACTTGGCCCACTGCTCCTCTCTCTCTGGCTGTCTGCAGTTCACAGGCAGCTGAGTTCTTGGCTTGGAAGTGCATCGGAATGGAAAAGCTAATGTGCCTCCTTGGGGCAATGCCTTCCAGATGGATTTAGCTAATTATCACAACGATTAGGGCTCCCCTTAATGACCACAACTGGAAATTTATTGACGGAGGTAAACAAGAAGTTTTCGTTTTGTCTTGGTGGAAAGTTCTTAATTTCTTTAATTAAAAAAACATGGGCTCTTCCGTCACTTAGCCTTGCTCCACGCTCCCCTTCAGAGAGCCTGGCTGGCTCTCCCACAACATTTCCATTTTGCCAGGTTTATTTGGAAAGTTGGAGTTGCTGTTGCAGAGAAAATGTTGTTAGTTAAGCGCTGCCTTGCACTCCCCTGACCTGTTTCACACACCTTGCTCCGTTTTGTTCCAGTCCTCCCTAAAACCACGTTTCTTCTGTAGCACTCATCTTCTTGAAGAAAGCATCCACAGAGTATGCAGAACTGTTTTACCTCCCCTCACTGCGGTTCCCTGCCAAGTTTCATGCTTTTGTTTGCTGAAATTTTAAATTCTGTGGGTCGGTGAAGTTGCAGGCTCTTTTCTTGGGTTTCTAATCCAGTGTCTTTCACTGCAAGTGCTCCTCCTGTGGCTCTCTGTCTCGGTCAATCACAGATTAAGACTTGGGGTGTTTAGCTCAGGAAGATGCTATCAGAGCAAGAGCTAAAAACCCAACGAGCTCCAATTTAGGCTGCCCCAGGCTCGAATCCTCTCGTGCATCAGGCACAGAGGGTGCAGGGACAGAGTCATTTATCATACGTTCTCCCTGCTGGCAGAAGATAGGAGGTTGGGAGCAGGGTCACGTTGCGCTAGGTTCTGCACACAAACACACAGGCAGCAAAAAAAAGTGGCTTTTGCCCCCTGGGCGTTATTCTCTGGTTTATTTGAGTCTTGTCAGAAGTGAATTGTTGGGGGCCAAACGCTGCCAGGAGCTCCCAGGGGAAGTTGGGACAAGGCAAGAACTGCCAGATTGCTCTGCACATGCAAATGAACGGTGAAAAGTAGCCTCAATAATTAAAACTAGATGGATGTGGACTATTGGCTGGTGTGGGAGACAAACCTGGTGGCTGGCAGAGGTTTTCCCTTTGTAGTCAAAAGTGTTCTGGATTCTCAGGGTCACATCTTTGCTGTGCTGCTGCCAAAGGTTGCGTTTCACCTATCCAGCTGTGTCAGTACGTGACATTTGGTGGGAAATATTCTGGAGAGAAGGACTGGAGCCTGACAGCTCCATCATCCTTTGCTGTTGGTGTGAAAGAGAGCCGAAGTAGGAACGGAGAGGTGGGGAGAGGCTGGAAGTGCATGGCTTGAGTGTTGGAGCTGGAGGAGCTCGAGAGAGATGTGCCTCTGCTGAAAAGTCCTTTGCAAAGCGAGCGTGGCCTTTGCCCAGCCACCATAGTTTGAAACCCGTGTTTTTGAGCCCTGGACAACATTGTCGTCCAGAACAACCATTTGTGAGGATCTTCTTGGTTCTGGGTTGTCTAACCAAATTCTCGTTTGTTTTTTTTTTTTTCTTTTTCCCTCATGCCCTTTCCTGCTGGAACTGATTCCACCCTGTGGCAGAACCGGGGTCGCCTGGCAGAGAAGAGGACGATCCCCCTGCCTCCCACCAGGATCCCGAAGAAAGAGCTGACCTCGATTTTCTCGCATAGTGATGACAGCGAAGAGAGCGACAAGGGCAATGGTCAACACCCCGAAGTAAAGCAGGAGGAGGATCTCCATATCAGTATCATGAAAAGAAGGTACTTTCCTGCCAGGGAGAGCTGGCATGACAAGAGCAAAGACAAAGCACACTGGGCAGCAGGTGACCACCCTTTCTGGGCCAACACTGCCCGGGCAGCCCGATGGAGACACCTCCAGGGCTTGAAATTCAAGTGCAAAAGGCCCATTATAGCTCAGGAAGAGCAGCTGGATCCTCTCCTGTGCTTGCTGACTCCTGTTTGGGGCAGCTGGGGTTCAAAGAGGTCTTGTACCACGGGGCTTGTGTGGTAAAAGGCATCTGCATTTGCAGATGGTGATTTTTGTGCCATCCCCTGCCCAGCGCTCTGTGTCTTTGTGCCTGGGGAGCCAATGAATTGCATGAGCAAGAAGTCATCTGGGGGCCTTTCGCACAGCCATCTGCAAACCCACGGAGGTGCACGGGTCAAAAGGCTCGTCTTCTGCTCTCGTGTGCCCAGAAGTTCTGATGTAATAGAAACGGGATAATTTAATGTTGGTGAGCAAAGTTTGGGGTGGAGATAGCAACGATGGTGGTAGTTACGTGTGCTTGCTGGCGTGTCAAAGAGCACAGCCACGTCTGCCTGGTCCTCCGTGGTACAACGGGAGATGTAATGGAGTTGCAGGAGGCAGAGTCACTCAGGGTTACCTCAACACTTAATATTTTGGTTACGTCTTGCTCAGTACCAGAGATGTTCACAAAGGAGCTCACGCAGGGTTAGAGGAGGAGGAGGAGGAGGGATTGCTCTAAGTTACATTCAAGTAGCTGTCAGCTGGGCTCTCATGTCAGGCCTTAGTGCCAATAATATTCAGCTGCAAGATTTTGGGTTCTCTTCTCCTTCACAAGAAATATGGTGTTTAGAAGACCTGTAACTACAGGAGAATAAATACCTAAAGGTGATGTGTCTCAGCCTCCCATGCATATCATTGCAACTCATCTTGATTGTCATCTCTCTCTGATGCATAAAATCACTCAGATCCTAAGACAAGCCCTATAAAAACAGAGGAGTGGAAACCGAAGGCATGTAATTGCTTTTCTTATGTTTTATGTGTTCCTCGCTCCTGAGGAGATGAGCTATTTCCCCTCTTGCCTTCCAGCAGACGCTGGTACCTTCTGCAACAGAGAGCTCGGAAGTAGGGAGACAGCACAGTAGCCAGCTCTCCTCATAAAACCCACCTGTAATTAAAGTCTGGGTTTATCATCGCAGCTGTCTGAGGGCCGTGGCCGAGGGTTATCGCTCGGAAATGAAGAGGTGGCTGGGGACAGCATCAACCCTGCCCATGCAGGCAGGAGCCACGGAGGGGAGGGAACGCTCCTCATCAGTTTGGGGAAAGTGCCCTCCTTCTCCACCCCCCCCCCTTTAATTATGCTCCTAAATCTGCAAAATTACAGCGCGAGATTTTTCTCATTAGGAGGGAGAACCTAACGAGCGTTTAATTGATACGCTGGGCCCCCAAAATACAAAGTGCTCTTATCCTAAATCTTTAATTACTGTAATTGCTTTGCCTTGTTTATTAGGAAGTGAAGAAAGAAAAATACTCGGTGGTTATTAGGCAGTGGTCCCCCAGCTTATCGCGTCTGTCCTGCAGTCCTTTGAGTCCTCTTCTCTGAAGGTCCCTTGCTTGAGCGTTGTCTCGATTCCTTAGAGGATGTTGTTGCCTTTTCTCTTTTTTTTTCCTGCTGCCCTGGCAGGGAACATCTACAGCTCCATCCCTCGGCATTGCCAAGCGCTCTGCCCCCTCCAAATAGCCAGTCCCACTAAATCACCCCCTTCTCGTGGTGGGGGAACGCCGGCCGTTCCCAATTGTTGGAGGGCGAGGAATGGGGAGCAGCCTGAGGAAGATGAAGGTGTGATGGAGCTGGCTCTGGAGGCAGCAGCGTGAAGGCAGACAGCTCGCAGACACGACAGCTGGGGCCTGCCGGAGCCCGCGCCCCATCTGCCTCCTGCCTTTAATTCACCTGTTGTGTCCTCCCCGCCTGGTGCTGGATTGGGCCGAGGTTTTATCGCCTCCCACTGAGAGGGAGAAATAGGTTAATAGCAGCAAAACAAGGTCAGGGCCTGAGCAAACCTGTGGTTTCCTCTCGTACCCCTCACGCACGTTGATTTTATGGTTATAAACAGCGCCATTATTGCTGTGGATGTTGTTGCCTTTTCTTTTTTTTTCTCTCCGTTCTCAATTTCCTTAATATTGACCATTTCCTTCCATCGTTGGCACAAGGGGATGCTTCCTGCTGCTCTGAGGTCTAGGCATCGGTAAAGAAGAGGCCCAAGGGATTAGAAAAGGAGCCAGAAGCTCAGTTTCTTGGTCAGTCTCTCATCCTCGCCTTTGACACTTCTTTCACCCGTGATCTTAGGCATCTGCCTGTGCTGATGGCCTTCAGAGGAGGCCTGAGGACTAACAGCCTGCCTCGTGGTGTTCTTGCAGCGTTGAAGTCGGTGCTTGTCATTGCGTGCCAACTTATTTCCCTGCCAAGTCCTTGCAGAACCGTGTCACGTCGCTGTCCTGCACGTGCGGAACGGGTTCGGCGCTCTAATGAGCTCGGCTCATCTGCTTTGAAATCCAGGTGACCCAGGCTTAGAGGGGAACGTTTCTCAGCTCGTGGTGAGACCCCTTGAGTCCTCCTGAGCCTGCTTTGCAGGGTGTGCTAAGCAGCCTTTGTGGTACGCCTCCTGTCTGGAAAATAGGGGGCTTAAAATCTTGTCTCATATAACCAGAGGCGTCTGCTGAGCTTGATACCGTAGCTTGATACCCAGACTGTAAGCACTTAGGGAGCAAGCTCTGGAGATTATTGGGACAGTGCTGCAGAAGGGTAACGGCCTTTTCCTTTTGATCAGAACCCGGGCTCCAGAAATCTTGCTCCTCTCCAGCCTTCCTTAGGGCAACATTTGCGTTGCCTTAATCAATGGGTAGGTTCAGCTGGGCTGGCGCCTGGTGAGGATGCTTGGCTGGCTACGAAGGTGGTTTTTCCTATATGGTGAAAGGGATGATATCAATATAGGGCATTTCTGTACTGACTGATGCACCTCGGTCACTGGTGTAGTTACTAACTAAAAGTTATCCCAGTCCGTGGCATAGTTCTCCCCTCTCTGCTTAATCCGAGACACAAAATCAAGCAATGTAGAGAGATTTGAGACTACAAATTCCGTGTTAACTTCCTCAGACTCATTGGGAAACTCTGAGTGGTGTTATTGGGAAACGCATTACCTCTGCAAAAGCCTGGGAGCTTTTCATGTTGAGGCTGAAGCTGTCAACTGAGGCAAAACTTCAGCTGAGGTTGAAGTTTTTGATCTGACCGACCATAAAAGCATCGAAGGAACCCTTATGGGATATTAAGTAAATATGTACATTGGACTAAGTAATGGCCAGGAGAGGTACAAAAGGACCTGTATGGTGAAAATGCCTTTAAAGTTCATTAATTTGAAAAAAAAAAGAGGATGGGGAGGAAAAGTAGGAGCAGATTGTACAACGAGAGCACACAAGGGGCTGGCTTCCTTGCCAAATATTGCTCTGAAAGAAAAGCAATTTTGAGGAGAAATAAGAGAAAAACAAATGTCCTGCAACAGCATGCGTGTGTGTGCTCTGGGGAGGTTTCTGGAGAACCCCATCCTGCCCTGAAGTCTTTTCTTACACCCCCGAGTGCTCTCCGGCTGGGGCAGCAGCGTGGCCCCAATGCCCAGCACCTGCCGTGGGAATCGCGGTGCTTTTTCCAACCAGCACTTGAAGGTGTTTATCCAAGGACTGGCAGGACGCTGCCGTGCATCACACACAGAGCCCAGAGGGGCAGGGTGCCTCCCCCTGCCCCCAGCATCCCCCCCCTCTCAGCGTTCTCCCTCCTCATCCATTTTCTGATGGCCAAATTACTGCCCTCCGCTCGGCCCTAATGGCTCGCGGCTGTCAGCCTCTCCCCCGCCTGCCTTCCTAAGTGGAGAGCTCTCTCTAATATCCCATAAGGCTGCTGCTCTTTGACTCCCTAATTGATTGGAGATCAAATCCGAGCCCCCCCCCACCCCGTTGTATTTGCCACTCGCACCTGCTTGTCATTCAGGGCCACGAGGTCCCAGCGCCTTCCCCGGTGACGTGCGGGGTGCGCGGCACCGCCTCTGCCGCCCTCCTCCTGCTTGGCCCCTTCCCAAAAATCCCCCCCTGGTGCTGCCCTGGGGGGGAGACCCTTGAGATTCCCTCCTCCTGGAGGAGCTCGGTGGATGGTGTGATGCCCACAGCTGCTGCCAAAATCCCTGGGGTCTGGGTTGGGTGGACCAGGCTCATCCAGGAGGTGTAGGACTAAAGGGAGAGTGGGCATGGGGCAGAGCAGGATGCTCTTTGGGCTCCAGCCGTGAATCAGGCTCCTAGATTAGACCCGATAGCCCTCCTCCTAATTGCCATGACTCAAAAGGAGGGGGCCAGGGCCCCTCCTATAGCCGGAGAGAGATTTTAATGCTTTAGGACACTTTTCTTTCACAGCCCCCACTGGCTATTTTCTGTTAATTGGCAGGTCAAAGCCAATCCCTTCTTCCTTCCTCTGCAGCCCTTTATTTTCTCTGCCTCCTCTTTCCTCCCCCTTGCTCTCTTTTCCTCTGAACCATGCACCACTAAATAACAGCCCCCGTATTCAATAAATATATTAAAGATCCATCTGGGAAGTGAAGGCTGGACTTGGTCCAGAGTGCCAGGAAGCATGTCATTGACCTAATGAGGACGTATATTTGAGGTCGGGGGGGAGAGAAGGACAAGGGTTGCTTGTCAGGGATATTGCAGGATAAAATAGGAGATACAGCAAGAAATCCCTTCTTGCCCAAGACAGAGAGAGGAGACTGGAAAAAAAAAAAAGGTGAAGTGTGAGAATGAAATCCCGACCGTGGCAGGGAATGGCCAAGATGCCCTAAGTCCTGCTCTCAGCCTTGCTGCCCTGGAAAAACTGCCCCGTTCATGGCCTGCACGAGCTTTCAGTGCCCCCTTTCCCCAGCACTGCCCTACACCAGAGGAGCTGGGGAAGCCCTGGGAGTATTTTTCTCTCTCCTGGCAGCTGGGGACCCGTGGCTGTGGCTGGATGCTGCCCGCTGTTCTCCACGCTCCCACAACGTTTGGAGAGCCAAAAGGAGCTGCACAAAGCGAGCTGGCCGCGGGGCAGGGGCTCAGCTGCAGGACGGGGCTGCTGCTGCTGCCCCTGGCGTGGCAGGGGACGCCTGGCTCCATCCCTTGGCCCCTTCCGTGGTCGCCACGCCGGTGTTGGAAGCCCGCAGGGGCCTCTACAGTAAAAAGAAATGACAGGGAAGGAAAAAAAAAAAAAAAAAACAGCTTAAAAATTAAAAACTATCCCAGCTGCTCTCCCGTATTTTGCCAGCTCTGTCGCTTTCTTTTCTGGGTTGGCTTCTCATTCCAATGCAGGCTCCAGAGATGACTCGAGCAGCCTCAGCCCTTCCTGTTAAATCCCTTTTTTTTTTTTTCGGTTTCACGTACGTTTATGAGTGATTTCACTCTTGGTACAGACCGAGCCCTGACACTCAGGTCCCTCCTTGCTGGGGTGCCCGACCCAGAGGTTTGTGAGCCTCCTGCTTACACCCTCCGAGTGCCTTGGCCCTGCCTTCGATGGGTTCCTGCTGCCACAGGACCCATCGGGGCATTTTTGTGCTGGATTCCTTCTACCTGACCACACTACCCCTGAAATCTTGGGATGGTGAAGAGCTGGGAGAGCTGGAAGCGGCCGCCCTGCCTGCCTGTTTTTAATTTCCCCCCCTCCTTTTCTGTTATTAATTTGCAGGGAACCATCTCCCGCTCACCATTCTCTATACGACCCAAGGACGGGCTTGTGCAGCTGATAGCTTGCAAATTATTAGTAATTTGATTTCAATTGGATGAATAACCCGTTAAAGCAAAATGTACATTAGCCTCAGCAATCTAATTGGTGATAACGGCGCAGGGACGTGGAAGGAGTGCTTGGTTCTGCTCCCCGTCCCTCCCTCCACCCCCCCCCAAAAAAAAAAGATAATTAGGATTTAATTTCATTCTCACCTATTCATTTGTCTAAATATGGGTGTTTAATTATCCATCTCGGCAGATAGCTGTCTCTGCGTGGATCTGAGCTCTGCCTTTCCTACCAGCCCGTCCCTCCCTGCCACTCACAGCTCTCTGAAGCTTTGAAGCTGAGCTGGGCGAAGCCTCCTTAGGAGCCCTGCCTTCCCCTGGTGCTCAGCACCACCAGGATCCATCCAGCCTGCTGCAGACCACGAGGAGCTGTGTTTTGTGGAGCTCGCTGGTGGACCGGGACCCCCGAGCACCCCATGGCCCACTGCTGGACCCCAAACGGTGCTTGCTGCCTTTCCAAATCGGCATTTTTTTTTCATCAGGAAAGGGACCGTGGAGTTTTAGCTAGGCAAACACAGTGCTTAGCCTACCTATAGCTCAGCACCAAACCCTCCAGCGGGATGATTGTCCCTTTTCTCTTGCCTTTTATTTTTTAAGAGCACTGAGGGATGTTTTATAGACGGAGACAGGAGAAGCACGAGGGCCTTTTTCAGGCTCCCTTGCCAGCAGTTGGTGGCTGGGCAGTGTTTGGAGCTCTCCCCACTTCCACAGGGCAGCTGCCAGGGTCTGAGCAGCCTCGTGCAAGGTGCTGAGCTGCAATTAAAGGGGTCTCCTGGAGGTCTGTGTGTGCAAGAAGTCAGGGATTTTGTGGAGCAGTGCAAAATCAGGCTTCCCACCCTCACCAACCGCACTCTCTTCTGTGCCAGAAGGACCAGGAGAGCTTGGGCTGGCTTCATTTTGCTTTGGATTCACATCAGCTTACCTGGGAAGTCCAAACATGTCCCAGTCGGACCAAGATCTGCTCATGGAGATGTTACTCAGTGCCCCCATTTGGCCTTTGCTTTCCCAGAAGTTCTCCAATGTTGGCTGAATTTTAACTTTGAAGAACAATCGTTACCTGCTGTAGGCTCAGTAGCTGGGATTCGCCTTTTGCCACTTCTGTTTGCAAATAAAAAGCTGGGAAGATGGAAAGTTGGGAAGGGGGAAAGCTGGGGTAGGTTTTCTAAACCGTTGCATATGAGGAAAGGGTAAAATAGGAAAAGGGAGGTACACGTGGAACTAATAAGTACAGTTCTGAGCACAGCTTTATTGCTGGAACTTAATATCTAATAAAATCTAACAACCCCCTAAAAGAAGTACTCACCCCTGAAAGAACCACGCGGAGAGCAGCCAGTCCTGCAGGGAGAGCACAGAGGACAGGGATCGTGTTAGTAAAACCCCGTGTTAGTAAAGCCCTGTGCCTCGGCTGTGGAATTATTTCCGTGCTGAGCATTGCTTGCAGCTGATTTCTGAACCAGGCTGCAGCAGGGGCACCCGGTCAGGAAAGCACTTGAGCAGCCACTCAGCCCTGGGTTCCGTCCCATTGACTTCCCCGCTCATGCTTAAGTGCTTGCTGGCCCAATTCAGGGCACATTCAAACCAGAACGGGTCCCTTTTGCCTCGGCAGCCTTTGGATCAGGCTTTTCCTGGACTCTTCAGCCACACGCGGCTGCTTCCTCCAGCTGGGGACAGGGGCAGGAGCGCCGCGGGGACGCCCAAAATGCGCAAAAACCCATTTGGCCTCGCCGCGTGTGATGCTTGCCGGCGCTGCTCTTCAGTGCTTTTGGGAACCTGGGGCTGCAGGAGCCGAGCTGCAGGCTCGCAGGAAGATGCTGAGAGGGAGCAGCATCGTGCGAGGAGCTGGGCTCGCGTGCGGCTTCGGTCTCAGCTGGCTGGGCTCCTCATCAATCACGCCGCCGCGGAGAGCCACCGGTGGGCACAGCCCTCCTCGGAGGTTCTGCCCCTGCTATCCGCTGGAGATGCTGGACCACAGAAGGTCTCAACGTCTGCCTTAGCCCTCTGGGTCAGTGCGGATGCTGTCCTGTTGGAAAGGGTAGCAAAGAGGGAAAAAAAACAAAAAAAAAAAATCAAAAAAAAAAAAGCAAACGGCAAAACCCAGCCCCCTTGGCCGCCCTGCCTTCATTTAGGATGTTGTTCATCTCGGCTCTGCTTTTCCTGCTTGTCAGCAGGCAGAGTGACAGAGTATGTGAAATTAATTTCCGAGGTGGGAAATTGCTAATAATTTATTTACAGCTGGGGCGGGCGCGGAGGAGGGAACGCGGAGCGGCCGTATTTGGGTTCTCTTCAGGAAATGTCACCGCTTAGCCCTTGCTGCTCCCTCTGAACGTGCCCTCTCGGTTGAGACAGCATCTTGCAGCCCCTGTGCCTGGCAGGGAGCTCACCTGCGGGTCTCATTTACAGCTCTGGGAGACCTGCTGGGGGAGCTGAGCCCCTCGCAGGCTGTGGCAGAGGGGTTGGGAGCCCGAGAGGAGCGCGGGTGGGTGGTCGTGATGGAGCTGCTCTTAAAATGGCAAAGAGATGCAGCGTTCAGCCTGTGCCATTGACCTCTCTGTTTGTTTGTTAACAGGATACACACCCACTGGGATTTAAACATCTCCTTCCGAGAGACCTCTTGCAGGTACCATTTTGGGGCACCCTCTTTGTATGGTAGGCGAAGAGTTTCTGCTATGTTACTGGCGTGTGGATGCTGTCAGATGTAAATGAACATTTCTGACTGTCGGTGCTGGGGGGGGTTTCTCTTCCTCCTTTCTTCCTTTTTCTCCCCTTCCCAAATACCCTTCCTTTTGTTCTTTTATTTGGGGGAAAGTTGTCTCTGGGGGGAAACACTGCTGTGTTGGAAGGGAGAGTTGATTAGCCTTGTAAAGAAAGCCTGTTACCATTTTTGATATATGCTTGCTCTAGTCCCTTTTTGGAAGAATGTGGGATTGGGGTGACCCCAATGTACAATTTCACAGCTGATACGAGAGGCTGCATCTCATTTGCAGAAGTGATCCTTTGCACAAAAGGCTCACTGAAGGCCAAGGATGCTCCCGAGTCGCTCCGAAACTTAGCTTAAAGCATTGCAGCCTTAAAAGGTGGGCCTGTGGCTGCAGGGAGCAAAATCACCGGATGGCAGTGCTTGGATAACAATATGATAACGCTGAGCCACCCTGCTCCTGGAAAAATTACATCTGTAGGCATCCAGCTGCTGTGCATAGAGGTCATACTGCAGTAGAAACTCCTGGAGCCATCAGGACTCTGCTTTTTGCAGGGTGAAGTCTGAGCTGGCTGAGCTGCAGCTGCAAAATGCGGTGCAAGAGTATTAATGTGGTAACTTGGGAGAAAGCGGGCATTGAAAAAAATGAGTATTTTATGAAGCATAAGTAAAAGAAATCATATTGAAATTGGAATTGTAAGAGCAGAAGGATTGCCAAACCAATCCTGTCTGTTGGTTTTGAGGTCTGGTTTCCTGCAGTAGCAGATGCCCCAACAAGGTGCAAGTTCCTGAATCAGAGATATCCAGGTATAAATGTTAAAATTGCATTGTGACCTCTGATGTGGTCAGTTGTTGCTCGGGGCATTGTGTTCAATAGTGCATTTTCTGTGTTGCCGGTAGTCATCAACTTCTCTAATGCTTTAAAAATCTAGCTGAAGATACTGGTCTCTGCATTTGAAAAAGAAAACTGGCATTTTGAAATTCCCGTTCTAAACTTGGTTGCCCCATTTGGGCGAAAAGGTTGAGCCTGGCAGGTGCTGCTTGTTTTCTAAAAGAACAGCAAAAAAAAAGATTTGTGCAGCTGTGAAGCTTCTGGGGACACCACAGGAGGAGGTAGGGCCCAGAGCAGCCCAGGCTCTGCTGCTGGTTCGTGTGCCAGTGGGGAATGGGCGAGGGCAGAGGCGAGGATTCACTGGTATTTGAGTAAGCACAGACTTTGGCCCTTAAGCACAAAACCCCGTAATTCCTAAATCCTCAATGTTAAGCATATAAAAACCCCACCCTGATCACTAAGCATCAAGGAGCCAGTCTAGAAGGCACAGCTCACCCAGCACCCCTGTAAAAAAAGCAGCTGAAAGGGTTTTTTTTTTTTTTTTTTTTTTTTTTTTTTTTTTTTTTTTTTTGCATGGCAGCCTTTAGAGTAAAATCCCTGTTTTGTTGCTGTAAGCTTTTGGGACTCGAAAATACAAAAGAATGGATTCCTTCCAGGCAGACCTTTTCATGATAAATTTCAGCCTGGAGCAAAGTTTTATGGCTGAGTTATAAACTCCTAAAAGGCAGAGGTTTGTAATGGAAGTGCTGCCACGAGCCTTAATTAATAGCCATATGAACAACGATCCTGCAGGTTAATACAGCTGCAGCTGAGGGTGCAAACACCTTTGGAAATGAGAATCCCCATCTTAAAAGGAAATATTTCTGAAGCTGCGATGCACGGAATAAAATAATGCTCTGTCTTTTAGGGAAGCAAATACACCTCCTGGGCTCCCCCAGCCTGTTGGCTCCCTTCAGCTTAGCTCTGGCCTGGTGGGGACATCGGTGGTTCCCCTGGGGGCACAAGTTGTGCTGCTGTGTATGGTTAGTCCAGCTAGCAGGAGCTGTGCCCATCTGGCTGTTTCAGAAGAAGACAACCCGCGTTAAGCTATGAAGCAAAGGGAATAATTTCTGGGCTCTTTGTTTAGTCCAGAAAAAAAAAAAAAAAAAAAAGTTGTATGTATTTAAGCGACCGAAGTTGCCATCGCAGCTCTGTAAAACACCTGGAGGATCTGAAATACATCGTGGGGTGGCAGAAAGCTTTGGCTGACCTTCCTTCTCAGTGACCTGCATAATTCAGCGCCGGGCAGTTGCACAGGTCACCCCAAACCCAGGCCAGGGAATCGTAATGATGCACCACACCTGTGTGAACCCCCCTTGGCCACAAAATCAAGAAGGTCCGAGAGCTGCCGTCTGAATTTACCTGCCTCTTTGTCGTGCCTTTGATCTTCCTATTCAAGCTGTCAGAGGGTACCTGGATTATTGGGTTTGCTGGCTGTGTTGCCCTGGATAAAGACACTAATTGGGTGTAATTGGGCACAAGGCATTCAGTGCAGAGAACCCAAATCTTGAGATATGGGCATTGTCCTGAAAGGGGAGATTAGGATCTCTCCTTGGCTTGCCAGCTGCTTTGCTCCCTTCCCTTTCCAGCTTTGAAGATAACACTGGCTTCGAGGTTTTGTTTACAGCTACCCTTCCTTTAAAATTGCCTGTTCGAGGTAGAATTCCCTTGCATGGACATCCCGTTCGTTGAATAATTTGCTGAAATGTGTTAAAGTTGTTCAAGACGAGCCTGTCAAGTTCTGAAACTGTGAGCACGAGGTGAAAGCCTGGATTTCAGCGAGTCCCAGGTGCTCAGCACCACGGGCAGGGTTACCTTGCTGTGGCTGGGGCACAGCACAGAAAGAAATAGTGGAATAAAAAGGAGTTCCAGGGAGGAAAGGGATTTTCCTTCCCTTTGTTGCCACTCGATATCTTGAGGGAGGTGAGTGAGAAATAGATAAGAGGCTGTGGGTGTTAACAGCACGCTGTGATGCTGCTCAGGGTGGAGAAACTCGGTGCCCATCCAGCTGCTGTCAGCGCAATTAAACCAGCCCCGTCTGCAAGGACGTTTGAGAGGTGTTTCGTGTTGACCATGTTAAAGAACGGTAGGAATAAAGATGAAATGAATTTGGTGAAAGCTGCACGAAAAGGCACGGAGCGTAGCTGGGCACGGAGCTGTGCAGCGCGACGTTCAGCCACGTGCTCTTCCTTCTGGCTGCAAGGTGAGCAAACTCTGAAGCAAAACCCAAGGCAGCCTTTCTGTCTTTAGAAACGAAGAACTTTTAGGCAGGTGTAAAGCAGTGACAAAGAGGCAGGAGGAAGCAAGAAGAGTCTCCTGACTGCTGCATGGAGACAAAGCCGCTTGAGGGGACACTCCAAGCTTTCTGGGCCTCCCAGGGGATAATTTCTTCCAGGTATGCTCTGCATGAGGGCTGCATAAGGACATGGAAGGAAAACAGAGACATCGTGTGCCCAGAGCAAATAAACTGCATGGAACAAGCACAGTTTAAACAAAGATTACAGCGGTATGCAGCCAGCCTTTCTGGATGGGCACGGACCAGATTAGGATATGCTTTAGGTAGAATATGTTTTTGGCCAAGAGCCTGGGCATCTCGTGTGTGTGTTTAAATGTGCCTAAAACATACTTCGTGGGCCTTGCCATGTGAATTTCTCCCTGACATAAACCCTCAGAGCCAGGGCAGAGTTGAAGCAGCCGTGCTGTGACTGGATTGCCGCAGGTTTGGTCTGTGGGGTGCAGCTGTGTCCTGTTTAGAAAGGGGTATTTAAGGAAGAATGAAAAGGGTTCCTCAAGAAGGAGGAGAGCAGTGAGCTGAGCAGGCTGGGTGCAAGAAAGGGATGAAAAATACCTGGGAAATGGGTCAGGAGAAACGGAAATCCACTGATTTAGCTCATTTCTTTGGAAGATGCTCTGGGAGAGGAGAGGAAAGCAGGGGAGGAGAACAGCCAAAAGAGCTGAGATTGGTCAGAAATGTTTACTTGTAAATGATGCTGAATTTGGCCCTTCCAGCTTACTTCTGCTGTGGCTTTGGGATGTAGACTGCCTACAGAAAGGTTTTAATCCTCATCCTGGCGGAATATCCAAAGAGCTCTCACCTTTGTGGCTGTTTTAAGTTAAAGCTCTGCACCAGGACGTGCTTCCCGAAGGCAAAGCCGATAAGCACAAGGAAGCTCCTGGCCAACGCTGCTGCTGGCAGGCAATGCCTGGCCGTGCAGGGACAATGCATTGGAAGGAAAAGGCTTTCCAGGTGGGTGAGCAGGGTTTGTTCATCAAACAGGGACATACCTGTTCGGTTTTAGACAATAGCTGCCCAAGCAAATGGACGCGCTCTTTTGTTTGACTGGAAGACAAGAAATCGAGTAAAGCCCTACCAAATCTGTGGAACTGATGGGTGCTGGCAGAGCACACGGGGTCAGAATGAAGAGCACGTGGGAAGGTTGAGCCAAGGAGCTCAGCCTCCAGGGCTGTAGGAAGGTACGAGCAACCTGTGCTTTGCTTGCCTGAGCCCCCACAAAGCATCCGTGTGAGCACTGAGATGAAATGGGAGGAGCTGCCAGGTCTTCATTAGGAGCCCAATCCTCCGTTGGCTGCTTGGTGAGGGCTTCAGATGGCAATGTCACAGCCTTCAGGCTCTGTGCTGTAAAGTATTTGCTTTCCCTTCTTTTTGCAAACTTACAACCTTCAAAAGGATGGCAGAGGAGAAAATCATTCTGGGACACCACCTCGCTGGAAGGCACTGGTGGAAATTAGCTCTGGAATTGGCTTGTGGTGCTGTGCCCTGGGCTCCCTAGGGCCCACCTGAGTTAGGTCTGGGCTTTCCAAGGAGTTGTGCAGAGCAGAATTAGCCAGGTGGCTTTTGCTTCTCCCTTCCCTGTAGGTCTGGAGTTATCTGGGGCCTTCTTCATGCAGGTTCTGGGGTGAATGTACCTGTAGGGAGGAATGGATGAGTGGGGAGGAGAACGTCAGTGTATTGGCTTTCTGAAAAGCATTATTTCATTTGAAATAATTATTTCATCAGTATTTCATTAGCTTTGCTCTTATATTCATGCACAGAAAGCTTCATTTGGTGTTGGGGTGGGTTGGAGAAAGAGGGCATTTAGGTACTGGCAGAGATTCAGAGAGATGGTGAAGGTGGAGAGGTCTCATAAACCACTTTCAGCCTTCATTTTGAAGCTAGAAGAATGTGATTATATTTCACGTAAGGTAGGTGAGAAAAGCTCTTAGATACCTGCAAGGCACGGGGGGATGTTTGTGCAAGAGTGATGCTCTCTGTGTTTATCCCCCAAATGTTTTCATCTCTTTACAGCAGTGTGTAGGATATTGCGTTTGATGGGGTCTAATGGACCTGTTGTAGGGCAGCTGAAAGAAACCAAACCTATGAAGGCATCCTAAGGCCTTGGGATAGTGTTGAGGGGTTGTAGCCTTGGCTGCAGCTTTTGGGGAGCATTCCTGATGCATTTCAGCAGCATACAGCAGTGTCCTCCTGCTGGATCAAAACTCCAAGGGCATGTTTCTGGAAGAGAAGGTTTCCTGACTGCCCTCCTCACACCTTGCTGGGAAATTGAAAGGATTCCTGCTTAAGTCTGCCTTGCCCTTAATGCGTTGGGTATGGGAGTGATTCCTGGGGATCACCAGCTCCCGCTGCTCGTTGCCTAAACCTGCACCTTATCACCCATTTAAAATCACTCATCTGAGTGTTTCAATATTTCGTCAGTTCAAAGCGGGCGGCTTAATGAATTGAGAGAATGAGTAGAATTGGGGATATTTAAGGGACCTCATATCCATTAGGCACACCAGCTGCATGTCAGCGACACGTTCCTTTTATTGGCTGAGCACAACATTTCTGTTTGTCCATTACTCAGTAACTCTGGAACGCAGCATCCAGACAAGTCCAAGGCTTTTGGGAATGCTCCGCACGTCAGCGGGACGAGCCCATTGATTTCGGTGCAAATCAGACCGGCCAAAAAACCTGTCAGGAGGAAAATCAGGCCCTCCAGGCTCTCTGGTGCTGCAGGCAGAGGAATCTTTCAGCCCTTCCCTGCACTTGCATGCAGGCAGCAGGAGCGGCTGGGTGGGACTGGGGTCTGGCAAGGAGCTGGGATTTCGGAAGTGCTGCTTATGGGACGCGTTTGGAGATCCAGCATGGGAGGTTTAGGATCTTAGGCATTACTGCAGGCAGGAAGGGAAATCCCAGGCTAAAATGTTGAGTGGAAATCCCCCTTGCCCAGTGCTTTTGTGGCACCTTCCCAGACGGGCACAAGTCAAACCATCCATCAGAGTCAGGTGCCATCGGTGACTGCCTTTGTGTCCCGGTGGTGCTTTATCTCTTCACCATCTCCAGTCCAGCACCAGCGTGTAGTTCCATCTTCCTTTTATTTATGGGCTTGCGGCGAGCTGAATGACGAAGCAGGATTACAATAAAAACATCTTTAAACTTATTTCCACCTCATTTTGGAGTTGCCAGCTCCACTGATCATTTTTATGAACTGTCATGAACATTAATGAAATTTTATGAGCGTTTTGCTCAGGACATTGCAAGATGACTTTTTTTTTTTTTCTGAGATAAGTCTGCAGGGAGCATTAGGCCCGTATCACTTGGGGTTGGGGCTTGCAGGTGTCTCAGCTCCCTTGAATTTGTAAAACTTGCTCGCTTTCCTCTTGCCTTTCCCCTTTCCTTCCCTTCTTGCCCATGCCCCATGGGTGGCATCTCAGCAGAAGGAGGTGTGCGAGAAGCAGGATGCTGGTAAATGCGTGAAGGTCTGGTAAGACTGATGTCTAAGAAGGACAGAGAGTGATTGAGAGGTGTTTTTTTTGTTGTTGTTGTTGTTTTTTTTTTTTTTTATCAATGATGAAGCATTAGGAGGCAACCAGAAGAGCGAGCAATAAAAATATAACCAAGGAGGCCATGGAAAGCAAGGCAACCGTTCCCTCAGCTTTGCTTTTTGGAAATCGTGCCTCTGTTTTCAGCCTAGGATGCAAAGTTCTCCTGGGGTACACTGTGCTCTCAGGGCTGTGGAGGTAGGGGAAGACTTTCCATTACCTTCAGCGGGCACTGAGCTGGGTTCATGGAGAGCCCAGTTGGGTTCTGCACGTGCGGGTGCTGTTGGACGCTGCTGGCTACTGATGTGTCGCCAGGTCTGGGGTTTTGAAGCAAATGGAGAAGATGGAGATGTGCTCGAGAATTCAGGAGAGAGAGGCAGAAAGCACATCACAAGCTCGCCTCCCAGCCTCTTGGCACCTTGCACGGGGGCAGGGGTGGCACGGAGAGGTCTGCAGGAGGCAGGCAGCCTGCTAGCATCCAGCTTCCCCGCCTGGGGCTTATCTGCCCATCTCTGCTGGAAAAGTGACACGGGTCACGCTGCCTATTGTTCATCCGAGAAACAAAACTCCACTGCTCCCCCCCTTCCCCGCCCCAGCCACTTCTTTATTAGTCGCCTGATCGCAGCCTTCAAATCCTTGACCCAAATCCTCCTGTGCCCAGCTTTGAGGTCTTATCCTGCTCTGGCTGTCGTGTCCGGCGTCGACCCGCGAGGGAAGGTATTGGCTGCGCGCCGCGCGATTAGGGGGCTGCTGCCGGGTGTTTCGTGCTGTGCACAAGGTGATAAGCAGGGAGAAGGGAGGGGGAGAGCCCCCGGTCGGTCTGAGCTGCCAGCTTTCCCCGATCCCCAGCCCTCCCCTGCTCCTGCTGACTCAGGCACCCTGGGCTTAGTGCCTGGTGCTGTCGGAGGCGCTGACCTTGCCTGGCCGCGCGCGGCCCGCTGGCACTCAAAGGCCACGCCGGGGCATGGGCGAGGGATGCCGAGGAGAAAGTCTTCGTGCTGAATTTCACAGCCCGAGGTGACTCCCAGCCCTGTTGGGTGAGAAAACGGTGACGCCTGCACTGCTCTGGTGCCGTGCGGGTAGTGGGGAGTCACAGTGGTCATCCTCCGAAATGCCCTTGATTTTTTTTTCCCCCTCTCACTGGTTAATGCTGGCAAGGAGGAAGCTGCGAGGATTCATTTTATTTTGTGAATCCAGAGCGTGCCTGGAGTTTGGAGGTGGAGGCTTTCTCTTTGCTTCCTGGGGGGCAGAGATTTTTTTTTATTACCTGGGCACCTGTTTTTTTATTACCCTCTTACGGGGTGAGCCTTGCTGGCAGGTTCTGTGCAGGAGGTCGGATGTGCCAGATAGAGCAGTCCCTTCTGGGGCTTAAACTCAATGAATCTGTGTTGAAACAGCCCTCGGAGGCTGGATGTTACGGGGAAGGGAGTGATGCTGGTGGCATTTTATGGGGGAGCTGCAGTCAGGTATTTCTCCAGTGGCAGCACGGTGCTGGCAGTCCCCAGGTCACCTCTGTCCTTCCAGCGAGCCCCAGGTCCACCCGCACACGGTAGGGAGGTAGAAGATGATTTTATTATATTTTTTTTGGAGTGTATTTGTTGCTTTGGAAATCAGAAATCAGTTCTGTTGTGGGTTTAAAAAAAATGCTAACCAAAAAAAAAAAGCAGGAGCCTCTGCGTGGTAATTTCCCCCCAGCCCTGCCATTGCGTGGCCGTGCTGTTACATAAGGTTGTTTCTCGCTGCTGTAATGATGCAACAGTATTTATAGACCAATCTGGGTTTTCCTTTTAATGGCTTCCATAAAAAGCTCATTATTCCCCTCGCTCAGGCACGGGCTCATTTACATGCTCGTCCCGTCCCCGGGCGTGGGCTGCGCTTCGGGCCACCCCGGCGGCTCGGCTGGGTGCTGGCCACCTCTGGCAGCGCTCCTGTCCCATCCCCGAACCAGGATCTTGTCTTCTGGGGGGCTGGAGAGGAGGGGAGGGTGGTGGAGAAGGAGAAAAACCGCTGTGGTTGCTGCACGTTGTGGTAATAGTGTTTTTTTTCCTTGGAGCTGCAAACTCGCGTTGTGCTGGCGAGGGACTCAGCCTGGCTCAGGTGGGTGTCTGTGACGCAGGGAGGTGTCAGTGCAGAGCAAACAGCGCGTGGCTCTGGTACCCAAGCCAGGGGGGCTGCTGAAATAGGTCCCTGAACCAGACAAAAATCCAGACGAGGAAGGGGAAGGAACACCCTGCATGCCCCTGCTGAGCCGGGGGGGCTGCGTGGAGGTGCTCGGTGCGCCCACCCCAGCTCCCCCTGCCTCAATCAATGCCCTCGCGTCTCCCCCTCTGCAGGCCCTGCCATCCCTCCTTTTGCATATTGGATTTTTTTTTTCTCTTTATTGGAGGGAGGGGCAGAGGGTTGGGACAGTTTTATGGCAACGGTATTGATCAGTAAAATTTAATATAATCCCTGCAGTTACTGAGTGATCGTTAAGGGGATGGAGAGCCGGTGAAACATATTTAAAAAGAAATATTTTTCAGTTTTATTTCCTCCCGCGCTACTTTTCTGAGCCTCTCTTCTCTTCCAAACCTGGCATCAGTCTCCTACTTTGCATCCCTTCAAAGACACCCGTGCGTTTTTGACCGGGTTTTCACAGCTTGCCTTTGGGTTGATTAAATATTAGCAAAAGACGGATCCAGGCTGATCCCGTGCTAGGTTCCTTTGCCATTTCCTCAGCACAGCGCCTCGCCGCTTTTGGATCTAGGAAATCTGTCTGCCGAGAGCATCCCTCCCTCGTTTTATCTCAGCTCTCTCTGCAGCTCCTGTTGCTGTAGTGCCGGGTTGCCTCTTGGTGTCTGCTGCCTCCCACTCTCTCCGTGCCCACGTGCGTCCCCGCGACGTGCCCGGCAGCAAATTGGAGCAGAAGAGAAGCGACAGCTTGAGCCTCAAACGCGTGCTAAATATCCTAACCGCTGGAGCAGCCTTCCTGGGGCAGGGCTGAGCGGTGCTGCACCGCAGGGGAAAGAAATTCCCTCCCTGCAGTTGTTGGTGCTCTTCTTCTGGGCTGGCCAGAGGGCTGCTGTCGGTGATCAGGCTGCTGGTGGGCGATCTCCAAAAGGCCCACGGGGCTTATCCTGGCCCACCCTGCGAGGAAAACGGGGCACCATGGCACTTGGAGCGAGGTTCCCGCAGCCTCCTTCATTTGGAGAGGGCTGCGGCAAACCAGGAGGCAGCCGTTGCTCAAAAGGATCTGATTTTCGACCAAATTTTCCTCTTCCCCTCGCCCTCCCCCTCCGTGCAGTCACTCTTTGCCGTCACTTGGAGCAGCGCGTTGCGAGAATCGCCAGACCCCGCGGGCGCCTGGCTGCCTCTGCGAGCTGCAGAGCCTCTGACACTGATTTATATTTTGGTTAATTGTCTCCATCCATTAGTCTCCTCGTCCTTCTCCTTGTTAAAGATGCAGTCGCTGCTAATGCCTGTAAATGAAACACATTTAAAAGGCATTGCTCCCAGCCTGAATCCGCCTCGCCTTAATGATCAGCGGAAGCTGCCACCACCCTCGTGAGCGTTTTGGGGTGGTGGTGTCTCCGTTCGGGTGTCCCCTGGGGCGTTCCTCAGCAGCTCCCTGCTTAGCCTGCCTCGAGGGGACAAGAGGTGGAGGTGCCTGCTCCATCCTGGTCTGCTCCATCCTCTGTGACGCACTCCAAAAGGGGTCTTGGAGCAAGAGCTGCAGGCGCCGCTGGTCAGGGGCTCCTGCTGCAGATGCTGCTCAGCAGCAGCCCTGTTGTTCCTACAAGTCAGCCCCGTGGGATGGCTGCTCGTCTGGCCACCACAGCCTCCTCCTAATTCATTTTGGCTGTCCCAAGGGACGGCCACACTCAGCAAATTTGCCAATTCGGTGGCAGTCCCAATGAGGGACTCCTCCTCGGGCAGGTATTGGGGCTCATCAACCAGATGGGGTCACGCTGCCAAAAACACAGATGAGCCCGTGGGTTTCTGTGGCATCCTCTCCCAGGCAGACAGCTCCTGTCGGGGTGACGTTTCCCCCAGCTGTTGATGTGTCTGTCCATCCTCTGGGGTCCTTTTTCCCGCAGCCATCGCGTGGCTTTGGTGGAGCATTACGCTGCCGGCACAGGGAGAGGCTCATCAGAGCCACCAGCGCCGGGGAGACAGAGGAGCAGCCGGTGCCATTAAACACAGACAGTGCAGCAGTCAGAGCGTTCGGAGAGACCATTAGCAACGTGGCTTTTTTCTTTTTTTTCCTCCAGTGGTAATTTTTGCAGCCATTAGTGATTAGTCCGGCTCTCTGCTGCTTTGCAGAGGGGGCTGCTTGTGTCAGAGCGTCGGGGAGAGACAGAAATTTTCGACTGTCAGCCCTGATGTGTGTCCTGCGCCAGTGCTCACTGGATTTGGGTGCGAGGTTTGGGGAGAGGAAGATTTTTGTTGTTTTTTCCCATGCCTGGCACGGAACTGGCATCATACAGCCCTTGCTGCACATGCACTCCCCTGCCCTTCTCTCATTTTGTGCAACAGGTCATCGGTAAAATGTTTTTAGGAACACCCTCAGAGGTCGGGTGGCCGTTCTCTTAGAGAGCAGCTTCCATCTCGTGCCATATCCAGGTAAAATCCAGGAGCCAGTTGGTCTCGGCCTTTTAAGCTGCGTGGCTGCTGCTTGCACCAAGCACAGCTTGGGTTGCAGGGTGCTGGTGAGCTGCTCTGCGCCTTGTGACTTAGCCAAAACCTTTCTCACAGCCTTCCCGTGTTCCTGGTAAGTGGCTCTGTTGCTCCTGCGCCTTGGCTTCATTAGGACTTGAAAACTGCCCAAGCCATAATAATATCCAGCCACTTCTCCAACTGTTGCTTTTGGCAGCGAGGCAGAGCCCGGTGGCAGAGGGGGGGTCCTGGTGGATGGCACGCAGCCTGCAGCAGCCTCGGCTCTTCTTTTCAGGGGAGAGCTGGGCAAGGCAGAGGCAGGACAGACACATGGCACGGCGGTGGGCTGGTTACCTCTCCGAGGCTTCGTGGAGCACAATAATCAAGAAGCACTCACACGGTGCCACCGCCAGCTTTGCGCCCGTGAGGCCAGGTTCACCGCGAGATCTGTGCCTCTTGCAGCGCCTCTCAGAGCTTCAGAGTTGGCCTTGAGGGAAGTCCTTAGTGCTGTTAGGCAGCTGCTACCCTTCCTTTATTTATCAGGAGGGACATCTTTGTGGAGACAGGGTCACTCCTTCACCAGCATCCATTTCTAGTTGGCCACACAAAATCCTCATCCTTTTTGAACACTTACTGCTCCCCGCCGCTGCCAAGTTTGATGTCACAAACCCAGGCTGGGGGATTCAGAGAAGGAGCAGCAGCACGTCAGCTGTAATTGAAAGCGACAAAAGGAGTTCAGCTTTACCAGGCACGTTTAGGTGCCCTGTTCAGATACAGGTCCGGCCGAGGCTTGGTGTTCTGGATCGAGCTGCGCGGGATTTGAAATTGCCACCCAAGTGTGCTTGTGCCACAAGCTCTTCGTAAAACTTGGTCCACCAAAACAGCAGAAATACCCGAAAAGCACATCTTTTGACCGGAGCTCCGGTCATCCTGGGCCAGATGCCAGAAGAAAGGCCTTCAGGAAGGTTATGGCAGTAACACGGAGCCGCATCCCGGTCAGAAACACACCCGGAGCCTGCTGCAGTCCCTGGCACTAAGTGCTCCCTTTGCCACCCTTCGTTTTACTGCAAGAGCACAACTTGCACCTGGGAGGTGGAACTGCCCGAGCAGCCATCCCTCACACCATGTGAAACACACCTGTGTTAGTGGGGGGCCCCCAAACCATTAATTACCAAAACCCCATGCAAACTGAGCATTGCCATGGCAACCTGCAGCCCTCCAGAAGGCTATTTGTCTCCTCCTTGACCTTTCAGGAGATCTGTATCTTGCTCAAGCCCCCTTCTCTAATCCGGTTTTTAAAATATAATATTATGCTACTGGAAGGGATCAGACCTTTAATCTGATTGTGTGTGCATGTGTGTTTGTGCGTGGGGGGGGGGGGTGCCTGCATTAACAGGCACCCGGCAGCGACGCGGAGACGAGACAAAGGAAGAGCAGAGCGTGCCTGTGCCCTGCTGGGGCTGCAAGTGAGCACCTGGGAGGAATTGCTCCCTTCAGCACACGGAGGGGGAAATCCTCCTCGTGGCAGGACCTGTCCCCTCCGTTCCCCCCAGGGCAGGCTCCTTCCCGCTGGGGTCAGGCAAGAGTTGTGCTCTTGAGGGCTGCGGAGGCGATGCTCTCGCACCCCTGTTGGGTTTTTCCTTCCAGGAAGCCTCAAGCCTCATCTTCAGCTGCATTAATTTGTGGTGCAAGCAGCCAGGTGAATGCTGGTATTCCTGAAGCATCTTAATTCTGCATCTCAGTATCCCACGAGCCAGACACTCTTTTTCTGGTTGTGTTCCCTCCAGGGGAGCACTCTTCAGTCCTGCGTTGCCTCTGCTGCTGGATCCCTGAGCCCAGCAGTTTGTTTCCCATTCTGTGTACACTGGGATAAATGGGAGCAATTTAGGGGGGGTGTGAAGAAGAGGAACAACTGGCCTTTTTGAAAACACTTCTTGTGCCTTGAGAGCAAACCGAGCACCCTGCATCCTGGGTGAGGGCATCACTTCTGTGCCGTGCCAGCTGTTGAGGCAGCCCCAAAACCTGAGCACGTCCATGAGATGGGCTCAGACAGGGGGGCTTTTTGCGTGGGATGCGGGCACAAAAATCCAGCAGGAGTGGGGGGTGAGGAATCAGGGACCAGGTGGTCAAAGGGAATTGATGCAGGGCCATCATCGACCACCTGGAAGCCGAGGGCTGCCCAGGTCCCCCTCGTTTTGCAGCGGTGCTTGCTGGGGCAGCGCATGGTTTGCCTTCAGGAAAGGTAGGTGCTGGCTTGGATTTTTCCAGAAGCTGTTTTCTGTCGAGAAACACGCCAGGCTGTTTCTAGGAGTTGTATGGCAGGTGGACAAGGCAGGGGGTGAGGCAGTGCGATCTCAGGGAAAGTGCAAAGGCAGTTGCAGCGCTGGAGTCCAGGGTGGTGAGCGTGCAAAAGCAGGGAGACTTCTGAGACTGGCTGGTGGCTGGGCAGAGCCCTACCTCCTGGCTAAGGGGAGACCTGAGGTTCTGTTAAACAAATTAAACTTTGACTAGTTGTGTTTTTCAATGGCATTGGGATGAAAAGCAGTCGGTTGGGCTTCGCCCTTTAGCGGCTCAGGAGGGTCTCTGCTGAAATCGAGGCCGGTTTGCTGCCTTGAGCAGGTCTAGGTAAGGTGGAGGTGGCAGAGCTGTTGCCTGCAGAGCTGAAGCTGGTTTGATTCTGTGCCCCCAGCGTGGTGGCAGAACCCCCTGGGGTCCAAGCAGAGCCTTCCACGAGAACATCCCTTGTTGGAGAGCCCACACGGTCACTGGTGGCCGTGTGGGCTCTCTGCGTGGAGCCAGCTGGGCCTGCAATATTAAAAAAAAATGCTTAAAATCTTGACCTAAGCAGCAAGGTGTTTCAATTTTTCATGAGCTGATCCAGCCACCCCTCGGTGTTTCTTTTCTCCTGCTAAGACTGAGCCCCAGCTCCAAGCTGCCTCCCATTGTGCTGGCTGTGGAAGAAGCCCAGAACAAAAAGGCAGCCCCTGCTTCAAGCCTCCCGCACGCCCAGGCAGAGGAACAGCTCCTGGGGACAGGCTGATGTGTTAAAAGCTGCCCGAGCTGCAGTCCTTCTCCCCTTTCCTCTCAATGTCACCTTGGTGCTCGCTTTGCCTTCTGCAAAGGTGTTCCAGCAACGTTGTGATTCCTGGGCTCCTGCCTGGCTGCGTGGGGAGGCTGAGCCGGGTTCAAAGCCTGCTTGGGGTCCTGAGCCTGCCTGGAGTTCGGACTTGCAAACACGCCTTTTGATACCATGACAATCTTAAATTCAAGGTCATGGAAAATCTGAAAACGTCAATTTCTTTTTGGAAGGAAAAGACCCATTCTGGTTTCCAGCGGCTGCGCCGGGTTGAGCCACGTTTGGGAGTCGCCGTGCCCTTTTCCAGAAAGAGAGGCAGCTGTGCTTTAGTGCTGGATAAAAACCCAATTCCTTTTCATAGCTCTCTTGCCGTGTTTACGTGTGAGAGGGGCTTTGGGCTCGTTTGGGATGCAAGGCACTCTGCAAATGCAAAGATGTAATTATCCCATTTTTCTCTTCCTACTCCCTGCCTTCTCCCTCTGCACTTCTGGCTCATCTCCTCCGCCCTTTCCCGAGCGTAGTGCTGATGGCAGCGTTTATCTGCATTTGTCCTCTGTCCCTGACATCCAGTTATTGATTGGCATGATTAAAAAGAACTGATAATCACTTCACATTAATCCCATAAATGACTTAAGACACCCAAATATTTGCATAATGCATCTTAAAGGTGGCAGCTAAAAGAGGATAAGACCCAAAACTGCTTGGCGCAGGAGAAACGGGCTTCCCACTCACCTGTGGGCTTGCTTAAGTAATTAGCCTTCTGCTTGCATAAGGAGGAATCTGAACTGGTTTAGCGGAGGAAGATGCAGTGGGTGCTCAAAGGCTTTGGGATTTGAGCATCCAGCCCCGGTGCTGGGGCCGCGGGGGGAGCAGCGGGGAGCGGGGCAGCGGCTGCTGCAACGGGAGCCCGGTCGTGTCTGCTGCCTCTCGTGAAAATCTGGAGCCAGACGCCCGCTGAAAGTACCTCTGTCTAAAGACTTTCTGTCATAAACTTATCTGATTAGCGGGGAGCTAGACGACAGATTAGCCCCTGCTTCTGCACCGGGGCTGGGCTCCCCGGAGCATCTGAGCAGATCCGGGGCTGGTGCCCGGAGCCGCTGGCAGGTGGGGAGGAGGTGAGGGGGGAGAGGAGGGGGATATATTTAAGGGAAGAGGATCGCGGGGTGGCTCTGCAGATAATGCACCCTCCGTGCTGTCCCACGGGTCCCAGGTGAGGACACTTTTTCTGCGGCAGGGAGCTGGTGGCCATGTGCTGCCTGTGGCAGCGGCACCGAGCGGGCGCGCTCCTCGTGTGAGTAGGGGCTGGGAGGGCAGCGGGCATGGGGACACAGCTCTGCTGCTGTCCCACGGGGTTTTGTAAGTGTCTTTTCTTCCTCTGCCCCTCGCCTTCATTTTAGGAAGGGGGGAGGAAGGAAAAGAGCCACGTCTAGCTCGGAGCAAGCACCTCGTGCTGGAAGGATGGGTGCTTTAACGTAGACACAACCCAAAAAGGAGGGAGATGATCCAGCGTTTCCATTTAGTATCACGTATAGGGTTGGTTGCTTTTTTTTTGCTTGTTCTTCCTCTTCAGTGTTTGTGCATCGTTTATTGAGAAATATTTTGCAAGAGCTTTGCAAGCCAAAGCATTTGCCAGCTGAACTGCAGTATCTGCTACAGCGACTGTCTTTTTGCGCTTGTGCTCTCCCTCTCCATAGAAGGAGAAAAGCAAAAAGACTGAAGTAGCCTACTCGACAGCAGCCTGAGAGCAGGCACAGTAATGCTGAACCACTCTGTGTGCTCTCAGCCCAGAAAGAAGGGAGAATTATTTCAGGAGTGAAGAGTTGAAAATTAGTTTTGTAAATAAATCTGAGCCGTGGGCTCGGAGTGATGCAGATGGCCAGGTTCACGGTGGGTTTCTCTCCAAGAAGAAAAACAATTATTCAAGTAAATAAAGTAGGCTTGTGTTCCAGCAGTGATGGAATGGAAAAACTTACTTTTTTGAGAATAGAGGGGTGGCAGCTGATAGAAGACTATCAGTTATTTCAGTTCAAGTTTCCTATTAATTCGGGAACAGATCTGCCAATTCGTGCGCTTTCAGTTTTTCCATCTGAGATGTAAGTTCTGGCCCACGCAAGTTATATCTGGCAGCACTGAAATCAGGAGCTCTGGCAGCTGCCGAGCACTTTATGGGAAATGAGAGGGCTGCTTGGGAAGTGCTTCGTGCTCGCTCTCCGCTCCCCAAAAGTAGAGGAGGTTACCTTGGAGCCTGGCGGCTGGGGGGGGAGAACCTTTCCTGCAAGGCGGCGATGTCGGGGGCAAACAAAAGCAGCTTGCGCACGCGTACGCACATGCACACAGAAATCAATTACGTGGTGGCAAATAGGATTTCCTTAACTTGGTGCTTTTCTGCTCTGTTGCAGCCGTGATAACGACCTCTCCACTATCATCTCCAACCTGCATCAGAGCCGTCAGCTCGTTATGCCAGAGACCCAGAGCCGCTGTGAATTCAAGAGGAACAGCATCGACGTTGGCTTGGGAGCAGCAGGTAAGGGGCTGGAGCAGGTCCTGCTGGCTGGGGCTCGGCGACTTCCCTCCCTTCTCTTTCACCCCTCCCTTTGTGCATTTTTTCAATTTCTTTTTTTTCTTTTTTCTTTTTTTTTTTTTTTTTTTCCCCGTGGCTCTTCGTGTTACACTTCAGAGTGAGCTACGTGAAGTCTCTTAATATTCTGGCCGGAGATTAACATGGGAAGGATTTCTTGATGTTAAAGTGGTGCGGTCTTTTGAGATCTCAGCCCTGCTTTATTCTCAAATCTAGTGGTCTGTGTTAAACTACTGGCAAAGGAGCTTGCGCCAGCAAAGAAGTGAAATGTCCCCAGGGTTAGTGTCAAGTGAAGCAGAAAGGCCTTGCAGAGAGCACGGTTTGATTTGTAATTTCATTAATCAGAGGTTCCCCATGCTGCCTCTGTGCCTGCCAACTCCTTTGTGAGTGTGTGTTTGTTTGGTTTTGGACTGCTACCTGGCTTTTTTCTTTCTCTTTTTTCTTTTTTCTTTTTTTTTTTTTTTTTTTTTTGTTTTTGGAAGTTGAACTTCTTTGACGTGGTGAAAGCAGAAGTGCTGTGCCCGTCTGGATGTCAGGAAGGGGATGCTTTGGTGCTGGACGCGCATCAGCCAACAAGTGAGGCGCTGGTAACAAAGCAGAGCTCTGCTTGCTGCTTGCAGAGCCTACGGTTTGCTTTGGAGAATAATTAAAAGTTGAGGAAAAAAGTGGGAGTAATGCTGGCTTCTCTATTCTCTGTAGGGAAAGCAGCAATCTCTCTGCTTCCAAATCAGACCCGGCTCTCTCTGTGCATCTTAATGTTAGGCCTTCCCTGAAAATCTCTGTGTGGTTTGGTCCATACTTGCCTCTAAGTCATTCTGTTGACCCTGTAACGTAACCAAGGATCCGAAGGGAAGAGCGCCACGTCTAACGCACTTTGGGAAGGTCTCTGGAGGCACCTGGTTCGCCTTTTGCTGAGGCTTGGCCCCTTTCCTCCTGCCTGCAGTGGCACCTGGGCTGCTGCAACCGCTTCTGCAGGGAGCACTGAGTCCCACGTGTGTGTAGGGCTGAACTGGGGGATTTGGGCTGGCTGTAGGGCAGCCACGAGCAGCTCCCCCTCCTCGCTTGCACAGCTGAATCTCCCTTTTCTCTTCGTTACACAGCTCCAAAAGGCACGCTGGCCAGAGAGATAAGTTGTTCCGTACGGCGTTACTCATGTCTGGATGTCTCAGCTGACCTCGCGTGTTAAAATGGGTTTTAATAATGTTTGCTGCCTGGGGAGGCTGCTGGGCTTTATCAGCGCTGCTGAAATTCTCCGAGATCCTTAACGTTCCAGAAATGCAAAGTGCACTTTTCATTCCCGTCAGTGTGAAACAGGAGCAAAGATTAGATGGTGAGGTCCTCGTTTGTACTTGCTGGAATTCGTGCTCGAGGTTCTCCGGTTAGTTTCCTACCCGAAAGAAACGGTGAGAAATATGAAACACAGGCACCACGCAGGGGCTGTAGCAGTGGGGCCGGCGGCGCTTGGCTCTGATCCCAAGGAAAGGCTGAGCGATGAAAAAGCAGAGGGCTCGTTCACACGAGAGGCCACCAAGCAAGTGACAGAGCCTTTCAGGACGTGATAGATCTGGTGTGTCTAAAGAGAGCCGACCAGCAAAAGAGCAGCTGGGGGCATGGTGGGGCTGTTGGCTATCCGAAGGGAGAGGGGCTTTGTCACATCTCCGCGGGGATGGTTCAGCTCTTGCTTTGTCCCTGCTGCCTGGCAGTGGCTCGTTCCCCATGCCTATTTGATGCAAGGGAGGCTCGTTTGCCAAAACCTCCCCAGAACCTGCCAGCTCTGGGTCTAGGTGTGCTGCTCTGGTACCTGCACCACCACCACTGGAAGCCAAGGGACCAGAAACAAAACGGTGCTGGGGGTTTGTAGCTGCCGCCGATTACTGGATTTGTGCCTCGGTGCTGTTTGTTTGCACTGGCGTGAGTGGGAGGGGAGAACGCTAGAACTAATTGCTGCGTGTATAATTTTAAGAGACTTAATGTTGGGTTAGTCTCAAAGACTGGCTGGTGTTTAAACCTCTTAGTAAGGGGAAAAGAAACGTGCCCGGGGCTGCCTGCCGTTTGCACTGCCTGCCTCTGAGGACAGGCACTGAGAATCTCACCCCCAGAGCAGCATTTGGAGATGGACGGCGCTGAAGAAACGATGCTAACACATCTGAAAAAACTCCTGCATCACTGGTGACTGTAAGCTGCGCTGCTCTAGAAGTAAGTCGGAATAGGATGCTCGAGTGTTTGCTGGGTTATGCTAACGTTTATGGTCCCAGCCAGAAGGGGCAAAGCTCTCTGGAGGCTGAGCTGCAGCTCGGACCGAGGGTTGTGCACGCTCAGGATGAGGGGTGAGTGTCTGTGGCTTTTTTGGCTATGGCTATGAGCAGGGGAGTGAGAAACGGGGATAGCACGGCTGCGAGAGATTTGTTTATTGCAGGGCCCCCGGGGCTAGGAGGGCTGAAGTTGGCAGGGTTGGTTGGTTTATGATTAATTCAGCGAGAGTCGCTTGATTTATAGTTAAGGCTAAGAGCAGAGGCAGTGCGATAGTTTTGAATGTGGACTGGAAAATTGGAATAGTTACTGGATCTTGAACGGTCTTTGAAATGATGGAAGGGGCTGGAACTGCTGGAAATGGATGGTTTGTAGGGCTCGGGTGAGGTCTGGGGGGCAGGTGAGTCTGGAGTCAGGGTTCAAGCCAGAGCTGGGCTGATGGTTGGGTCGAAAGGGACTGAGGAGAACATTGCTGGAGCATAAAAGGCCCGTGGTTGGAAGAGTAGGACTGATATTAATGTCCTCGGAAGGTCTATGAATAATTCTTAAGTGAAACCAGGCCGCTGTGTATCAATGGTGATGGTTAAATTTGGGAACAGAGACTGAACAGCTCAGTTTGGGAAAGCAGAAGCAGAACTTCCAAAATAAATGGTCCTGAAGGACTCGGATAGGGTTTGGCCCTGGCCAGGAGAGGGGCTGATAACCCCTCGTGGTGGGCGCCGGCTGCTTGGAACAAGGAGCCCGGAGGAGGTGAAGTCTTAGGCTTGGGACAGCTGGGACAAAAGAAGTCACTGCATTTTGGGTGATGAGAGACCCAAAGAGCTACGATGACTGTGGAGTCAGCACAGACGCACGGCTGAGCTCCCCGGTGCATCACTTCGGTGTGATTGAGGTGAGTGTGGTGACGGTCACAAGCTGGCAAGGTTAGCACCTACCAAATCTGAGAGCTACGGTGCTTTGAAAATACATGGCCCATCAGAAATGAGAAGACCATTACTGCTAGTCTAGAGAGATAACGGGAAAGGAGGGTAGTTGTGCTTCCAGGGAGGGGATTTTTTTTGGACAAGATGCGTAACGCCTTCCACCAGCCTTAGAGTACGTTGTAGGTGCATGGGTCAACCCAGGCATGGAGAGGGAAATCTGCCCAAGGTGGTAAAGCCAACAGCAGAGCTCTGTTCCCTGGTTTGTCCTCCCTGGCTTCTTTGCTAGACCTCTCTGTTGTTGTTCCTGTGACAACAGGACAATGTGGATTAAAGCGTGCTCCTAGGGATTCCCCAGGTGAGAGATTTTGGGTTCAGGGTGGTGTTCCCCCTTGCTGGGGTGTGTGCTGGAGGAAGAGCTCCGGATAGAAATAGCTGGCAGCCTCACTCATGTTCAAAGCATCTTGACACCGGGCCTTCAAAGGAAATAAAGAACACCAAGAGCACAAACCTACAAAAAACAAACAAAAAACCCAAACCACATGAATCTGCTCCAGCCAGTGCTTCTCTGGCACCAGGAGGGGTGAGCGAGGCTTTTGCAAGGACAGCAGAAGTAGGTGGCCGAGAGGCGTGTCCCGATAAAATCTAATTGCCCTATCGATCGGCTCCGGAGCCGCGCTCGGCTGCGGTAATGATTGAGATATTCTTAGGGGTTTGATGCATGGGAGCCGTATCTCAGCGCCCGGGGCCCACCAGGGACCTGGGGGTGTTGCAGCGATCTCTTAATCACGGAGCAAACCCGCGCGCGTTGGGCCCGCTCTGCGGCACTGCAGATTTATTACAATTATTATCACCGATGCACTCGGATTTCCTTGGGTCCCAGGGGGTGCCGGGTTTCGGGGAAGAGCTGCCCTGCTCGTAACTCTGAATTTTGAACTGGCTGAGGAAAAAAAAAAATCTCAGTCCTAGGTTAGGAATTCACCCGTCTGCACCACCGTGCACCTTGCTTTTCCTACCGTCCTTCCTTTGGTCTCATCTGGGTTGACCATTGGCAGTGTCAGGCTTTTAAGAATAGTAAATTCTCAGACTTTTAAGAATAATTAAATTAAGAATAAGTAAATTTTCTGCTGCTTCTGCTTTCTCTTCCTCTCTGTGTGGCTGGGAGTGCAAGAGCTCGTGCTTGCAGGTTGGGTGCCCTGCTTCCTACAGTCTCTGGGTAACGTCTGCTCATCAAAGGGTTGTGCAAGTTTGAAGAGTGCAAATGTCCATTGCTTCCAGCACGGGTTGGTGTAAATGCTCTTGGAGGATCGGGGAATGTGGTGCAAGGGAAGGGTGTTTGCCTCTCTGCCAGCTCCAGAGATCTCCGTTGATCACAGTGATATCCAGCTCCTCTTCTGAAGCCGAGGTTATACCTCTGCTGGGCTTCCACCCAGCTCCTGGGTTTAATCTCCTCCTCTGAGCTGAACCTGACTTCATAAAAATCAGTATTATTATTGAAAATTGGAGCTGGCTGATGCAGCTGCTGAGAGGGGAGGGCAGCGAGGTGCCCCCTGTGCGCAGAGGAGAGGCGAGCTGCTCCCCTGGGGCTGGCAGCCTGCGGGAGGGCAGGGGAACACGCAGGGAGCCTGCCTGGAAAAATGTTTTTTTTGCCATTCCCAGAGCTCCCAGGGCTGTTTACCTGGGAGAGGTTGGTGCTCGCTCCTCTCTTAGCCCTGCAGCCCTGATTTTTTGTTCGGCCCTTCTCTCGTGGAGGTGCTCTGCAGCGGGAAATGCCGGAGGATGCTTTCCTTGGTGCTAATTAAATTGCGGTCACGATGGGGATATAATATGCCAAATGGAGGAAGAAAGGAAAAGTGCCTATAATGGGGGCTGTACTTCCTTGGGAACACGCGGAGACAGCCTGCTTCGGTGAGATTCAGTAAGAGGCTTAGCAACATCTGCAAAGGTAGAGCAAGTGTGCTGAAATGCCTCCGGGGGAGCGCGCGTGGGAGGGGAGGGCAGGCGGCGAGCCTAATGAGAATATAAAAGTCGTTTCCAAATGGATCAGATAAAGGCGAGGCAGCAGACAGGGTACAGCGATGGCACTACAGAGGGGCTTACCTTGAGAGCGGATGATGGCACAAGGCGCTTTTAATCTTAATTGAGAGAGAGAGAGGCACACACGGGGATGAGCAGAGCCGGGGCTGCTCGACAAAGGCGCGGCGGCAAAGCTGGCGGTTTGCACATCAAACACGGATTTAGATCCCCTTTAAGCAGCTAGCGGTGTGCCTGTAAACAAGTCCAATCCCCTCTATCCCGTTTGGCTAATGCAGTCTGCCAGGAGAGGGTGGAGGAGCCCTGGTGGGGCTCCTGGGGCAGGCGCCCGTGGCTCTCCCTTGCGTGGGTGCGTGCCGCTTGAGGAGGTGCGCACGCGTTCTGCGGTCCTGGTCCCGTGGCCCTACCTCATTTCCCTCTTTCTCCTCATGTCCTAATGTCTCCTCTTTCTCACCAAACCCCCTCTGTGCTGCAGATTTCATGGCTTTCCACTTGCAGGAGGGCCATTGGCACGGGTAGAAGTGGAGGCATCAGGCTCGCTGGTGCTGGAGGAAGGTGGCCGGGTCTCCCCTCTCCTCCTCCTGCCCCTCGTGGGGTCGGCTTGATGTCTGAACGTGGTCTGAGAGGGCACTTCATGGGCACAGCAAGTCCCGACACTTTTTTTCGTGTGTCTCAAAAACATCCTGAAAGAGATCTCTCTCCCTCTCCAAGGTTATCCGTTCTTCTGCGGTAAGGCTCCCGTCTCATCTTTCCACGTGATGCTCTGTTGGCTAACAGGAGGAGAAATTTCAGGAGTGAACTGCAGGCAGCTTCCCATGGTCCAAAGTGGTCTTGGGACTTTCCTCTGCTAGGGAGGAGTTAATACATGGGGGCTGAGAAGGAACTGGGATCAGGGATGTCGTAGCTAATGATTAGAGACAGGGGCACAGCGAACGGCTGTTTTCTGAGCGTGTGATAATGAGGTAGGATGCAGGCATGTTTTCATTTAACAAAGCAAAACAATAACAAAAAAAAAAAAAGCAGCAGCCTTTATTGAATTGCTGCCTTAAATTGAGCAGAAAATCAGCACCAAGAGGGCATCTGGGAGTTGTAAGCCCAGCCACCCTTGTTCGCATGTTTTTCCACGAAGGACAGTTGTTCGCCTAGGCAACGTGAGGGCCTGGGCTCTGTCGGTGCCATTTGTCCTCTTGGCTGGGATCTGGAGGATTGTCCTTTCTTTGTGCTCTATTTAAGTTAATTTTTATTTTTTTTTCTGAAGCCCGGTTGGAGGCAGCCAGCATCCTTCTGTAACCCAGATGGAGGGCTTGGGAGGTGAAGGAAAAATGGGAAAGCCAGACATGGGAGCGTTCCCTTTTTTTTGTGTCCTGCGTAGGTCAGTGCAGTGCCTTTTGCTGGTGTCGTTGTAGATTTTTGGCCTTGCCACTGCAGGAGGAGAAGGAAATCAAGTAGTTCAGTGCCCTGTGCTTGGAGCAAGCAGTTTGGTGTCTCCTGTGCCTGGTGTGCTCCGGGCAGCCCGGCACGGCCAGGACACGGCGCCTGTGCTGGCTCAGCCACCAGACTTAGGTTGGCACGCGTGGTGGCTTTGAAACGGAAATCAGCAGCGACTTTCTTCCTCTCCTTGCAGCTCTAGGAAGAGCAGGATTATCCTGCTTCCAAAAATAACCTCCTCCCTGCTCCCACCTCCTGTCCCAGGTGTCTCACAGGCGGCTTGAAAAGCACTGAAAACAAATCGGTGACACCTCACTGATGGTAACTGCAGGAATCCAGCACGGATTGTGGCTGGTACCCGACACATCCCCTTCTGTGAGCCCCTGCCACGAGTCCAGGTGATGCTTCAGAGGCAGGGTTTTGGCAGTGCCCCTGCTCTGGCACGCGAATTTGTCATCAGGTTTGGATGCCGTGGGTTTGGTGCTGCGAACCTGAGCCTCCTGCTCCTGCTGCGTGGCAGCTGCAGCCCTGTTCCTCCTGACCTCAAAGCCTGCAGTGGGATTTGGTGCTCAGGTAGCAGGCGTGGAGCTGCTGCCCTGCTCCTTGTTCCCTTGAAGCCGAAGCCCTGCCAGGTCAGGTCCTGCCCTCCAGCGCTGCTCCAGCACACCCACCCTTTGGCAAAGCCTGCCCGAGGGCTTCTGATGGAAATGAGCCTCCTCGGTGCAAATCAAGAGCAGGAGCTGGGAGGGGGTTCTCAAGGATGTGAGTGCAGGGAACCAGCTCCTAAATGAAACGAGATGATGTCCCCTCAAGCTTGCAAGTTTGTGGCATCAGACCTGGTCAGAGCACCGGTGGTGCCGCGTGCTTTGGGTCAGACATGAGTGGACCTGGGAGCAGCTGAGCAAGGTTGGAGGCCTGGGGGTTGGAAAGATTTTTTTATTAACCCTTTGCCATGAGCAAGAGGAGGGTCGCCTGCCCACCTCATTAATTTTTCAGCTCTGCACAAGCCTTTTGTTCCAATTCCTTTTCTTCTCTTCGCTCCTCTCCCATTTCCTTGGTTCTCAACCCCTTTTTTTCCCCCTCCTTCTGCTTCCATCCTTAATCCTCGTCTCACACGTGCGCCCTCCCTCCCTCCGGTTCCCGGGTCCTCCTCTCCGTTGGCCCTTCCCCACCCTCCCTCCCTCCATCACCGAGCTCCTGAGGAAGAAGACAATCCGAAGGCTTTCCTCTGCTCTCAGCTGAGAGGCTCCTTCCCTCAAGCCAATCAATGGCAGCCTTTCAGCCCCGGTGGGGCTTGGCAAACATGAGATCAATAAGTTATTAGCACCATTCTGTCAGCTGTAATGTGGAGATTGATCGGGGCCGGGGCTCCTGCATGCTGCCTGGCACTTCCCCAGCCTGATAAAGATGACAGATTAAGGGAATAAGAAAAAGGAATTAAGGAGTCTGGCTGTCAAAGCTGTCACGGGCTGGAGGAGCGCTGGTTTTTTCCAGGGGGCTGAATGAGTGCAATCGGACATTTAAATGGTGCGAAGGGCACAGCACCACCAGCAGCTCCCTTGGAAATGGTGATCTGGGGCGTTCGCTTGCACAAAGAGCTGCTGGAGGTGGAGGCAGCACCGGGGCGCCGGCGGGGACCACGTGCAGCAGATCCAGCAGCTCCTGGGGGAAACGCCAGCCCCCGGCCCTGCCACGCCGCCCTGTGAGCCTTTTGGGGTTGTTGAATATTCCCCAGGACCCAGGGAGGAGGGATCTGTGGCAGAGGACCGGTGCCAGGTTTCGGAGCTTTTTTATCACGGGTAGATAAATGGAGGCCAAACGACCGCTGCCTGGGAGGTTTGTGGTCCCTCAAGGAGACGCGGCGTGATCCTTATTGGAGCTGGGCTTAAGCCTTTTGATTTAACAAGCTTCCCCCTCCTCCCGTCCTGCCCACGAGAGCAGCTCCTTCCTAGAGCGTGCAGGATCCTGGACTTGCAGCCCAGCCTCCCTCCTTCAATCTTTTCTGCAGCAGAGCGGGGATTCACAAGTTTGCAGTCGCTAAAAAGCCTCCCTGCAGCATATCAAATGAATGCAGATCTCTCTCTTAAGTGCAGTATATCCCCTCCATGAGTGTTTTTCATACGATGAATATTTACCACCTTTTTATGGCTCGGTGCATGCTGTAAAAATGAATTTTGTAGGAAGCCGGGCGACGAGGGGACGTCGCTGCCCCTTCCCTAATAAACAGCCTCGTTACAGCCGGGTAGGAGGACGGCTCCGGCACCTCGTTCATGAGGAACTGAAATATTGGGCTGGCCTTTTAGGAGCTTGGCTCCAGCTAGCGAGCACGAGGAGGTGGGAAGAAGCAGGAGACTGTTTGCCTGGTAGGAGGGAAGGCAGATGGCCCAGCGGTTGGAGCTGAGAAGGGGGATGCGGGCTCCTTCCCCAGCCTAGCAGAGGCTGGTTGCTGTGTTGTACGTCGGGAATCCGTCTGTGACACTCTTCTTGTGTGCTCCCGCAGCCTGGTACCTTGTGTTTAGGGAGGAGTGGGTGACAGCAGGTCTGCCTCTGGGGGGCTGCTCTCAGTATTTCACCAAGATCCGTGAGTGCCAGCCGCTGACCCTTGGCTGTTGGAGTCCTGCTCCGCTCCCGAGAGCGACCAGACACCACTCTGCCTAAGTTAAGTTCTCTCAAAGTGAGCAGGAGAGAGAAAAAAAACCTTCTGGTTCCTTGCTCTGTAGGAAGGGCCCATCAGCATGTCCCATTCCTCTCCACTTGGTTGCGCTTTGCTTCCTGATACAGGCGTGGAGAGATGAAGGAGCAAGGAGAGACCTCGGTGCAATCGCTGGGGCTTGAAGCCTGCTGCCTGCCGTGTCCCTAAAGCCACCGAGCTGACCTGCTGGCCAGGGGCTGCTGCCTTTATTTTGCTGCTCGGACACCCCCTTTGCAGTGCCACCTCCCCCTTTCCTTGCTAGACCCAGCACTGGGCACACCGCCGCATCATCCGAGCATCCCAACGCGCACAAACCCTTCTCCCTTCCCCCAGCTCCCCCAATAATTTTTTTTTTTTGTCCTCCCCTCCCCGTTCTCGTTGCCCTCAGTTAAATTACGGCCCGTTATTCCCATGACCTTGTGCTTCGCTCTGCCTTTGTTCCATTGATTCCTGCTGGCAAGGGGACGGGGCCGATGTGCCGCCAGGCTCCACGCTGCTCCGCGCAGCCTCCCGCCTGGCCCCTCGCCCTCCAGCCTTTGTTTTCGGCAGCCCCACGACTCGGCGAGCTGGTGCTGAGCCCGTCAAGGGGGGAAAAAAAGTCTCTGGGGTCCCTGCAAACCTGTCACGTCGAGGAAGGGAACGGGCTGAGCGGCGGGGCTGGAGAGCCAGAGCTGCCTGAGCGAAGCAGCTCCTCCGGTGCCAAAGGAGAGGGGAGAGCTGGGTGAGGTGGGATGCTGCCAGGGCATTTCGGGCCGGGCACTGGGAATTGTCATCCCCGGGGTTTGAGGTCGATTAGGGGGGCTTAAAAGCAAGGGGAGATGTTTTCCTCCTGGAAAAACAACGTGGAAGGGGGTGGATGAGAAGGGCTCCCTTCCCTTGTTAGATGTTGGCTATCGGAGCCTGGGTGGATTCCCGTGGAGCTTGGCTCGCCGCTCTGTTTACGCAGGGCTTCTGGGGCCAAAAAGCTTTCACAGCAAACCCAGCGATACGGATAGGGAGCGTGAGATAGGGCTTGATCTCCTCCCACGGTGCCTGGAGCACAGCGCAGCAGCGCTTGGGGCCGCGCATCTTGCTCCAGAGTCTGCCCGTTTCACACCGCTGGGAGGGCGAAAATTTGGGGACCACCTCCAAGTTGCACGTTTGGCCCTCTCCAGGTGAAACCTGTGGTCGGCTATGGGGGCAGGTTGGGTCCTCACCTCGCTTTGGTGCAGTCTGTGCCCTTGGTGCATCTTCTCCGCCGCAGATCCAGTTGTAAAGGGTGGAGATAACATCCCCTTCCTCTTTGGGGAAACCTGGAGATGAGTTTTCTAATCTGCCCAGCTGTCTGAGGCTCCCAAGTCCTCTCCTCAAAGCTGATGGTGATGCTGGGGATCCTCAGACGTGTTGGTGAGCGTGAAGTCACCCAGCTCCACGGAGGGCCGGGAGCCTGGGGATTAGCGGGACCCTGCCAGGTGACCTTCCCACCCATGGCCTCTAATTCCCTTCCCACGATGGGAGACAAAAAACAATCCATTTTGATTTCTAGCTCATCAGGGAAAACACCACGCTTGGTTTCCAAAAAGCTCTCTGGATTTCCCTCCGTTGTTGGGCCAGGAGCGGCCCCAAAGGCGGTGCAGGGTGTGGGGTCCTTGGGGCTCTGTCGGGTGCTCGTGGTCGGGGGTGTGGGGGCGATCAGTATGCCTGGGGCTTCCTCCAGCACTCCCCGCTTGTCATATCGCCCGGCCGAGCTTCATAACGGCGCCGTCCTGCTGATAATGTCTTTCATTTTCAGCCAGAATATTAAAAAACGGCCCCGATTTGGCCGCCTTGCTATTGAAATGCTCGGCGGAGGGCAGGGGAGCCGAGGCAAAAGCAGGGATTGGGAAAAAACAAAACAAAACAAAAAAAAAAAACAGAAAACGAAAGCCTACACAATTGTTGTCTCCCTTCCCATCTTCACCCAAGGGTGGTGGTCCCTTTTGCAGGTCATTGCCATTGAGGTTGTACCCCAGGATCCGTGGGTAACGTATGTGGGCACCTGCCCTGTCCCTGCTCTGAGGATGAGGAGGGTTTGGGATGGGATGCCAAAGGCAAACCTTGTGGTCTCCGACTGGTGCAGGTTGTGGGATCGCTGTGCTTCAAGACTGGCTGCAAATGATCCCCTCTTCCTTGCTCAGAGCGTGTCTTGTTGGGTTAGTCCCCCAGCTTCTGGGGGCAGAGGCATCTCCGGCACACCCCAGGACTTTGCCTTAAATGGAAAAAAAAATAAAAAAGGAAAATTTTCACTCTGTGATCTGCCTGCCATCAGAAGGGCTGGGGAGGAACCCAAATGCAGCCAGGACAAGCCCTGCTGGGTGCTGCTGCCCCCTGGCCGGGCTGGGAACGGTGAATTGTGAGCAGAGCACTGGGACGTGGTTGTTCCAAAGCCACAGAGCCCAGATGAGCGCGCTTTGGGGGAGGAAACCTCCATCCCTCAGGGGCTGCAGCATCAGGGCGGCATCTCCAAGAAAATCACCACGAAAAAGGAAGAAATAAACCCTTGTGTGCCCTGTGGCCTCTGGCGCTGCCTTGGCGAGCTGCTGCAGCTTTGGGGAAGTTATCGGAAGGGGAAACCGAGGCAGGAGGAGGGCTGAGATGCAGATCGTGCCAGCGGGGCTGACTCAACACCTGGAAAGGGCAGCGCCTGGGAAACCTGCGCGCTGCCACCGGCCGCCTCCATCCCTGCCCATCTGTTTCCCAGTCGCTGCGGGTTTGTTGCATTTACTTGGGGCTTCATTTTGGCTGGCCGCGAGCCTCGGCGATCCTCTCTGAGTGCCAGCTTCGTTACCAGGCTGGGAGACGGGGTCAGGCGAGATGGGATCGGGGGCTGCCCGCGCCGCGTGAAGCCCTGGCGGTGCCACTTGTGGCTGCGCCGAGCGCCAGGAGGGCTCCCGGGATGAAGGGTGCGGGTCTGTGCTCGGGCTCTCCCGGTAAATGCAGCGCCGAGGCAGGACCCCGGGCTTGCAGAGCTGCACCCGAAGCAGTTCGCAGTGATTCCAGCTACAAAGGGCGGCCGCTCGGCTCAAAATGTCACCTGCAGCCGAAATCAGTTCGCCGCTCTTATAAATAGCGCCGAGGGGTTTTGTAACCTTCCTCAACTCCGACGCGTCGGGCAAATTTGCAGAAGCTCTGCACGCGTGGTGACTCGCGGGCAGGTGCAGCGTGTGCTCACTCAGACACGGTGCTTGTTTGCCAGGTTTATTTATTCATTATTATTTTTTTTTTTTTTTAAGATGCTGCATCTTTAACGAGCCCTTGATAGATGAGGATTTGATGCGCGCAGTGACAAACAGCCTCTTCCTTCCTGCCCATATGCAACATCATGCTTTCAGTTTTTCCCCAGCATTATTATGGGAGGATATTGATTTTAAATCTGTTCGGGGACGCTGTAATTGTGTATTAGGTATTTTGTGTTGGTTTGTAGGGCTGCACTAATGCAAAAGGCTTGAGCGTTTCCGTACAATCTAGAGGGGGAAGATTGCTGAGGACCTTGAGGTTTTGAAGAGGAGAGAGGGAGGGAGGGAGGGGGGGAAAGAGAGAGAGAGAGAGAGAGATACTGTGGTAGGAAGATTCAGAGATCTGTTGTGCTTTTTTTTTTTGTTGTTTTTTTCTTTTTTTTTTGTTTTTTTCCTCCCCTTTCTCTTCCCCCAGTTGCTTTGCATCAGGGCATGAAAGGAGTGGAAACACCAGGGGGACAAAAGGCAACAGAACAAATGATGAAACTCAGTAAGGAAATCAACTGGATTCAGAATTTATCGCTCGAAAACGTTGCATTGATCAGAGTGCGAATAGTCATTATGCGCTCTCGGACTGCGTGATTAGGAAAGCAGATCAAGGCTCTCAGGATGATGATTTTTCTTACTTTCGCTTTTTTTTTTTTTTTTTTTTTTTTTCTCCTCTGCCTGTAATGTGTGTGTGTGTGTGTGTGTTTGTGTGTGTGCGAGAGGAGGAAAATACCAAAGTCTCGCTGGCTGCTTCTGCAAAGAGGAAAGTACAGCCTTATCTGATGCTCAGGTCTCTCGTCTCTCTCCTAGATGAGATTTTAGGCAAGAGAAGAGTATGTTCTCCCAACAGCAGCAGTGAGTGTCCTTTAGAAAGCAAGAAAGCCCGAAGTGAGTCCCCAAAGGGTAAGTGCTGCTTCTCCCTCCCCCCCCCATCCCCTTCCCCTTTCTTCTCCTTGCTTAATTGAAATTAGGGAGGGGAGGGGGGGCTTGGAGAGGCTGCGGCGCGGTGCTGGAAGTCGCCAGCGCCGAGGGTGCCCGGGGAAGGCAGGCAGCGCTCTGCTTTCTTTATCTAATCGGAGGGAAGCTCGCGGCGCGAGAAGGGAATTGCCTCTTAATTAGAGTAATTATTTTAGGGCTTAAAAAGCGAGCTGCAGGCTCGGCAGCGGATTTTGGGGGTGTTCCTACTTTCCAGGCGGCGTGCCTTGATTATGCGTTTAATATAAAAGATACGGCGAGGCTTATCGTGCTGGCATCTGCTCCTTTAAAGGGAAAAAAAAGAGGAGCTCGCAGGGAGGATAGGGCTGCCTGGGTGTTTCGTATGCATTTATGGCACTGTTCCTATAGAGATGGAATCCGCGGAAGGTTTGTCTTTTTAGGGTTTTTTTTTTTTTGAATCTCCCGATTTGCTTTCCAGCTCCTTTCTCCAAACACGATTTTCAAACTTTCTTCACAGCTGGCGAAGCGGGGAGGGGAACGGAGCCTGCAGCTAACGAGTTTGGCTCCGGGTTGCGTAAATGAGGGCTTGCAGGCCGTTGGCTTCGAGGCTTTGTTGTTAAGTTCAGACTAATTAGCTGTCAGTGATGCCCACCTCCATCACCGTGCCCAACCTGCTCTCTTCTGGCTATTTAAGAAAGAAGGAGGCAGGCTGGCTGGCTGGAGCTAGGTCCTGTTTTGGGGGCTTGGAGGCCAGCAGCTGAGCCTCCCCGAGGTGTCCATCCCGAGTAACACCTCCAGGGAGTCTCAAGGGGGTCTTGCACACAGCAGTGTGTCCTGAAGCCTTCTGAAACCGAGTGCTGTACGTGAGGAGATGTAAAGATATATCGCAGAGGCTTGTACCACATCCTAATCTTGCATAATGTTCCCCTACATTGTCTCTTCCTGGTTCCTTCTCCCCAAATGATGATCTGAGAGGCAGCGTATTTTGAGGGGATGCTGAATGCTAGCGTTGCTCCCTGTGATAACGCTAGCATCACCTAAGAACATCCGAAATCTCTCTTTTCACATAAGCATCTCCTGTCTGCTCAGTCCTCATTCCAATTAAAGGCACCTTAGCTTTTTTCCTGGGCTTTTCTGAAAGGCAGAAGGATGCGCTGCTGCTCGTTACCTGTTTTCCTTGGTTGGTTTGTCTGCCCTGCTGCTGTTATCCTAGGAGTTTCTGGCAGCTGTGCAGGTAAGTTCCAGCAGATTGCTGGATTCCAAAATGCATTTGTTAGATGGGAGCGAGGGCTCCTGGGCCACATCTGACAGAGCTGCTGTCTGCTTTGCTCCTCTGCTGAGGCCATGCCCTTCCCAATTCCAGGACCATGGTGCTTAGAAAACAAGCCCAGGTAACAGCAGCCTCTGTCCGGGCTGAGAACGGGCTAAACTTTAATCAAGCCACCTGAAACCAAACTGCTGCGTTTGGATTCACCCTAGGAAAGCGCCCGAACCCGCAGGGATGGAGGTTTTGGCCATGGGAGCAGCAGGGTCAGGCCATCCCCTGCTGTTCCCTCGCTCTGCCTTCTCCCACCGTTGCTCTTCACCTGCGTGGGCTGAGCGTGCACTAAAAGAAATCCTGCTCCTTAACTCGGGGTGACTCAGTGCGGGATTCCCCCCCCCCGGCTCAGAGCGGGGTGCCCAGGAAGCCCCACACAGCAGCAAATTTTTGATTTTCCACACCCACTTTTTTCTCAGAAAGCCTTCCCTGCCCTTTCCAGCGCTGCAAGGCGGAGTGGAAACTCTGAGCTGGGCCTTTTGCTAATCCCCCACATTACCTGTTTTTTATTGCGTCCCATCACAGGGGACTCCCCTGCTCTCTCCAGCACCACGCAGGCATTTTAAGGCTGTGCTGATGCTAGCACACCATTATAATAGCTGGAGGGAATAGGAACGGAGTCTTTTGTGCTTTTAGGGCCTTTATTTGCCTGCTCCCTACAAGGCAGAGAGGGTAAAGAAGGGGTAGAGCTGGAGTTTCTGTTCCCTGTGCCCAGGACAGTGAGAGCATCTTGCAGACTTGTCATCCTGCTGGCAGTCAGAAGGATGCATGCTGTGCCATTTCCAACACCACGGGCCCCAGGGGCTGGGGATTTGGGATTTGGGATCCACTGCTGCAGGGCGGATCCCAGCTGTGCTCGGTGGGGACGAGAAGTGAGCACAGCCTGAGATTTAGGGGTGGGAAGGGAGGCGGGGACGACCAGAGGGGTTTTGCAGCCTCCTCGCCAGGTCTGCGCCCATCCTTTCCCCTTGTGGGGCTGCAATCTTGGGGGCGCACAGGGCTCGGCGCCCCTCGCCTCATGGCCCTGACGCAGCCCTGGCACTGCCGCCCCATCTCCCGGCCAGCTTTTTGGAGAGAAGCAACCCCACACCTCCAGCACATCTTGGGGACGAAGCCAGGAGAACAGGGGCAGGCGGGGCAATCACCGCCTCTCCCTCCCCGAGCGAAAAACCACCTGTGGGGCTGGCAGCCCTTCCAGCCGGGCAGCAGCAGCAGCACCCTCCCTTCCCCCTCGGCGATGCTCGATGCTCGCCGCGCGCACGCCGGAGATCAAAAGCCAGCCCTATCTCGGTGGAAACGGGGCCGCGGCTGTCAAACAGAGCAGAACGTTCTGGCGTCTCGTATGGAAATGCGAGCGGATCAGAGGCTCGGCGCGAGGGCTGCGCTGGCAGGTCACGGAGGAAGCTTTCTCCCCGGGAGACAATTCCCCAAGCGAAGCCCCGGCTCCCGAGGCAACGGCGGCGTGGCCGGAGATGCGCGACGCGCGGTGAAACGGAGCGCTGGCAGGAAAGAGGGGGGGATAATGGGGAGGAAGGTTTCGGTTCCCGTTTTGACTGCTGTGAAATAAATCTGCCGGGAGCCTCCTCGGCCTTTGGGAGGGTTTCAAACCAGGCTGGACCAAGCGCTGGAAAATCCAGCGGGAGGAGTGTTGCGCTCACCCCCCGGGGCGGGCTGGTGGCCTCGCGCGCTGCTCTTTCCGCCGCTCTCTTTCCTTTGCTGTTGGAGGTGATTCAAGACAAAACCCAACCTTACTGCATCCTTGGGTAAGGAAGTGGATGGGAGCTGGGTCACAGCTGCGCAGTTCAGATCCAGCTCTGACAATTTGTTCCTTTATTTTTTATTTTTTTTTTCTGTGGAGCTTGCCCGGTTGTCGTGGCACAGGAGGGGCAGGCTGGGTGCTCCTGCCCACCCCTGGGGCTGTGACGAGGTGGTGCAGCACCTCCACGTCCCCCACGCCAGCCCACATCGTCCAGGAGCTGTTTTTTGGGGGGCTGGCAGCGGGGAGAGAGGGTCCCCATGGCTGGAGATGCTCAGGAGGCCCCGTGTGTGCCCTCCTGGTGGCCGTGCCAGAGTCTGCTCCACACCTGGCAGCTGGAGGAGATTTGGCGAGATCAGTCCCTCCCGCATTCCCCCCCCTTGGTAATGACAAAAGCAGACAGCAAAGCTTCAGCAGGGCTGGAATTATCGCTGGCTGAGTCATGTGAAATCTTGGAGTTTTCAGCGTGGAAAGCCAGCCTTTCCCCGGGCTCCTCCTCACCACCCCCCCCCTCGCACCTGAAATCTGCTCTGGGGCTGATCCGATGGAGTTTATGGTAATTAAGTGCTATTAACTCCCCTCCTCCTTCCTTTTTTTTTTTTTTTTTTTTTTTTTCTCTAATGACACAGCTGTGTTAAAAAAAAAGCAGTGATTTCCCTAAAGCAGGTCTGCAGCACTCGGCTTTGCTCCTTGGACCTTTGGTTAAGAGCATCAGAAGGGAGCAGGGAGAATTTGGTGCCCCTGTGCGTCCCTGGGGAGGTGGCAGCAGAGATGGGGATGGGAACTGGGTCCCTGTCCCCATCCCCATGCTCCTTCCACGGGTGTCCTGCAGGTTTGGGTACCTGCAGGTGTGGCTGTCTCTTCTTTTGGGGCAGGATTTTGTGGGTGGGGTGGGGTGGGGATGAACTCCTGGTGCCTGCTGGCTCGAAGCAGGTCCCGGACCCATGCTTTGCGCAGGGAGCCTGCGGTCCCCGAGGTGCAGGCTGGAGATTTCTCTTTTCGAGCAGTGCTTTGGGAGCTGGGGGCAGCTTGATTTCCTTTATTATTTATTTTTATGTATATATGCAGGCAGTAGGGTGGTCTCATCGTGCACCCAGCGCAGCGGGAGCCCTGCCCGCATCCCCGTGAGTAATGAAAAGGTTTTGCCCCTGGGGAAGATCCCAGATAAAACAGCCCGAGAGCAGCCAAGGCAGAGAAGGGTAATTACTGGGAGTTGTGCTTACAGTAAACACAAAGCCCGTGGGGTTTCAGCTCCCCAGCAGTCGGGCTGGGATCCCTGCTGCCCAGGGAGCAGGCAGGGCCCTCCTCAAAGCTCGCAGGCATTTCGGGAAGGGGGAGAGGTGGGCGTGCTGGGCCATTTGTAGGCTTTTCTGGGTGTGAGGCTGAGCAAGCCGTAGGGACTGCACGTGGTGCTACGTCTCGGGGCACGAGGACAGCTTGCTGCATCAGTTCTGTGTGTGCTAGTCATGGAAATTGTCCTAACACCCCCCCACACCCACCTCGCTCTTTCCTTTGCCCCATCCCTGTACTCAATGTGATTTTTCCGCCGTGTTTCTCTATGGAAAAAGACCAAAAAAAAAAAAATAAAGCCCAAATCTCTCTGCTCTTCAGAAAACTCCCACACGCCTCTGCTGGAGGACGCGGTGACTCAGATGACCCCGGAGGAGCACTACAGGCGCATGATGTCGGCGCTGAACGAGCACGGCACGTTCGAGGAGCAGCAGCAGCAGCGTCTCTACCAGCTGGCCAACAGCATGGCAGTGCCCAGCCACGGAGGTACGGGCACGGGGGGACACCAGGGCTTGGGTTTGTCAATGGTTATGGCTTGTAAGATGTTCTGGTGAGGATCCTTTGGACTCTTTTTTCCCTCATCTCCCTGGAGGTGGCTGTTCTCAGCTGTCTGGAAGTGCTAGCACCTTCTGGAGCAACCCACTGATGGTGCAGGATTTAGCTAAGCGTTGATAACGCCGGGTTTGGAGCGTCTGTGCACTAGCTGCTGCCCACAGACATAGCGTAAATTGGTGTTAATGACCTTTTGCCTTAACGAGAATTAGATATCCCATGATTTTACGGACAATTAACATATGCAGATGGAGCCGGGTCGCAGTGAAGGCAGCTCAGCAGGCAAACGCTGATGTCAGGGGGGACAGGTTCAGCCACGGTGTCATCTTGTGGAAATGATTGTGTTTGCATCACCGAGGATCAATCTGCTCCTTTGCTAGCCAAAACCAGAGCCACTGTGAAGTAAGAGGGTGCTGAAGGGACAGACCCTCCTCTACACCCACCTGGTGAGGGCTTCATCGGGGCATGGCTGTGAGGACCACGTAGATTTCAGCTTCCAGCACTAAGACGTTGTCCCCAGACCTTCCCAGGTCCTCTGAGGTTGAGCTGGGGACAGCTGAGAGACCCCCCAGCCCCTCTTTATTTGCTGCCTGCTGCATATTGCTTGTTGTGCTGCTGTACGATGCCTGCCTGGCTGCTGGCTCGAGGCTGGAGCAGTATAGGAGTGTTTCTGCACCAATATTTGTGCTGAAGAGAAGATGCTGCCGCTCTGCTCTTCAAAACAAGCTGGTGCTTGTAGTTACAGGAGGGAAAATCCAAAGCCTGGCTCCAAACACCTTAACGGGTACCGCTGCGTGCCGCTGCCCTGCCCTGGGCAGGTGCCAGCACCCAAAGGGCACTGCGGGAAGGGAAGGAAAGGAAGGATCTCTGGAGACTTTTGCCTTCAGCTGGGGAAGAAGCTGCCTAGCTGCAGCGGGGCTGCGGGATGCCGTGCTGTGCCTAAAGGGGGCACCAGGCAGTTGCAGCTTCCAGCCGGGGAAGCGCTCGGCAGAGCGCAGGAGCGCGACATCCCCGCACCGCTGCAGGGGTGCCTCGGCTGCCTCCTTGGCCCAGGGGGAGGCCGTGCGGTGTCCCGGCGGGGTGACCCAGCTCTCTGCATCCCTCAACGCTTGGGAGATGGAAGAGATGCCTCTGCTGCAGCACGGGGAGCAGAGCTGAGCGCTGGTGCTGTGCCAGGACGCAGGGTGCGGGGGCTGGCAGGCGCTGCCGGGGGGTCCGGGGGAGCGCGAGCAGCATCCGTGAAGCATCCAGCAGGAGCTGGAGGAGAATCTCCAGTCTGGAGTGCAAATCCCCAGGGCTCCTTGTTAGGTTAATGAAGAGGCTGTCTTCTTTTCCACTCTGTTTGATTTGATTGGTTTCTCTGGGGGCAGGAAGGCGATTCCTTTCGCCGCGGAGTAAGAATTTGCTCATCAGCAGAGGCACAGCACAAGGCTGTGCGCAGACGAACAGTGGTGAACACGGCACACGCCTCGGTGCTCGGCTGTCCCAGGGGTTTCCAAGAGGTGCAGGGCTCCTGCAAACACCATAGTTTGGGGGCAGCACCATGCCCTGTAGGGCTGGAGTTGTTGTCCCGTGAACCCAAGTGTGCAAAAGCACCAGAGGCTGCACACAAAGGGACAGCACCTCCAGACACCCAGGTCTCCCTAGACCGTGCTGGACACATGCTCTGTAATTCTCAGCACCAAAGGGGGTGCACACACACCTGTATTTAACAGGAGAGCCCCCGTGCCCTGGGCACCCGCTGGTGCTGGACACGCAGACCACACGCAGCTGCTGCCACCCCCTTCTCCCCCCACGCCACGAGTGCAGTAGCTCATTTCCATGAAAAGCCTGACGGTTTATTTATTATTTTTTTACTATTAAATAATCTCCGCAGCCTTTGCGGGATGAGGGGGCACCCTGAGGTTTTGGGGTGGGCATTGGAGAAGAGGAGCCGGCACCGAGGGGCTCTCCAGTCCCGCCGCCGAGACAAAACTTGGTGAATTTTGGATGGGCTCCGCGCCGCGGGGCCCTGGTCGGGCCATAAATTATTCGTGCCCCTACAAAGCGCAGTTTATCTGCGGGCTCGCACGGAGGCACCAATAACATTAATAATTTAAAAAATGTTAATAATTTAGAAATCTTTTTTTTTTTTTTTTTTTTTTTTAATTGCCTTTCTCCTCCTCCCCCTCTCCTCCTCCTCCTCCTCCTCCGCCCCCGTGCTCCCAGCGGCATTCATCCAGCATTCTGCATTCAGGCTGCCTCCGTGCCTGGCTCCTCCATCCGCCGGCGTCCCCCTGTCAATCAATCTGATTTCCCAACTGTCAGAGTGCAGGATTGTAAATAACAGACCCTCGGGGGGGGGCCGGGCGAGGGGCAGGGGCACGGGGAGAGGGGGGAGAAGGAATGGGGAGAGCAAGAGGAGACAGGAGGGCGGGTGTGCGGGGGGTTGCTGCGGTCATTCGGGATCAATGCAGCTCCTGGAGCTGGCCGCACGCCAGCCTTCTAAATTACAGGCGCTGTGGCAATCAGGAGCGACCTGGGCTTTGCAGATAATTAATTTATAAACATTGGAGGTGCGCCGTCCCCAGCTCGGAGAATTCTCTCAGCTTTATTTTTTTTTTTTACGCCCTCCGATGGGGTTTTGGTGCCCCGCTCTTCGTTAGGCTGGAAATTTGGAGGGTGTTGGAGCGTTTGTCCCCTCGTTTGGTGGGGCTGTGTGTGTGTGAACGTGGCTATAAACCCAGCCAGGTTCCCATGTGCTGCTTGTTCCCAGCCCAGCTTGCACAGGCTTTGAGCCCTGACCGTGGCAAAAATACTCAGTGGGGCTTGGGCATGGGATGCGTGGATGTTGCAACCCCCAGAACCCCCAAAAAAATCAGCGTGCTGGTGGAGGAAGGCAAGGAGAGGGAGCGGGTAGCGTGGCCAGGTTGTGCAGCACGCTCTCATTAACTTTGCTTTATTAATTGGTTGTGGGAAGAGGGCTGATGCACACCGCTTCGCGGGGAGGGCTTGGAAATCGCAGGCAGCTCCTGAGCAGGGTGTGCTCGTTAAGATAAATCCTCCTCTCCTCCTCTCCCCAGCTGTGTTTTGGTTTCCTTTCGCAGCGTGGCACGCCTGAGTGTGCGAAGGAGGTTTCCTGTAAGCGTGCACCCGTGTGCGTGCGTTTCCTGCCTGTCATGTGAATGGCAGCAGAGGTTTTGTTGTGGGTTCGAAGCGAGCCGTGCGTAGGAACCAGGCACTGCTGGTGCTGAGCTGCCAGAGCAGCTGCAGAAAAAAACCCAGTTGGTGCAGCTGGGAGCCGTGCCCGCGTCCTTTGCCCTTTTTGGAGGTTTGTCCACCTGTGGTGGTCCCCGAGGAGGAAAAGCAGAGTGAGAAGCTGTTGCCTGGGCATCTCCTGGTGCTCCCCAGCAGCCCTGTGGCTGTCACCATCGCGTGGCACTGGGCCACCGCCTGGGCGATGGGGACAGGCTCCTGGGGTGGGGGGGAGCTTGACCGAAGGGTGCATTTTGCATTTCTTTCGGGCTGCTGAAGGCGCCGTGCCCCGGGCTGGAACGAGGGGGGGCCCCTCGCCGTGCCCCAGCAGCAAAACCACGCCGGGCGCGCCCCAGCCTGCGCGAGCGAGGGGCACCCCCGGGATTTGGGGGCTCCGGGTTCTGCTGGAGCAGCCCCCGGAGTTTTTTTTTTGGGGAGGGGATTTTGGGGGAAGCAGCCCCCCTCCCGGCCCGGGTCTGAACAGCTCCCGCTCCCTTGTGCCCCCCTCCCCGCCTGCCTCCTCCCCTCCCTCCGCCAGGAAGGCAATTAAGCAGCAATCCGCCCCCCTCCCTCCCTCCCCTCCCGGAGTTGCACAATTTCCTCCGCTGCCCAACTCCCTCGGCGGCGGAGGCGGCTCCGGCTCCGAGCCCCCGCTCTGCAGGGTGAGCACCCGGGGGGGGGGGCAGCGGCTGGGCTGGGGGCTGCGGGGCTGGGGGCTGCGGGAGGGGAGATTGGGACAGATGGATGGAGAGGGGAGGGGGACACCCGCTGTCTCCAGCTGGGGAGCCGGCAGCAGCCGGGTTGTGGAGCTGGGGGTCCTTCGGGCAAAAGGAGGGTGGTTTGGTGGTGTTTTATTTTGTGGGGGGGTCGCGGCTGATCCTTTCCCTCTCCCCAGATCTGCTCCGGGCTCGGCAAGAGGTGGCGGCGGCGGCGGCGGCGCGCAACCCCGGCGCGATGGAAGCGCACATCCCCTCGGGCAGCAACTCGTCCAGCCAGAGGAGGAAACAGGGGCTGCCCCAGCACAGGGACACCCATTTCCCCGAAAGGTACCTTCGGGGGGGGGGACACGGCTCTGCCAGGCCGCTGGGGAGGGCTGGCCGCGGTTCCCCCCCGCCCCGGGGCGGGGTTAGCAGCGGGCACGGCTTGGGAAAGGGGCTGCGCTTCTTGGGGAAGGGCTTGGGGGGGCTCCAAGCAGCCCCCTGGGGACCCCAAGGGGAAGCGCAGCCCTGGATGAGGGGGCACGGAGGATGCCCCGCTGTCACCTCTTGTAGGTGTGGGGGTTTTGGGGTTTGGGGGTGGGACACGGAGGGGGCGATGGGGGCTTCGCGCACTGCCTGCCTGCTGGGAGCCGTCCCAGCCCTGCCTCGGGTCCCTTTCCAGCCTGTCCTTAGGCACAGAGCAAGTGAAGGTGTTGAAGCTGGGGTTTTAGAGCTCCCCCAGATAGGGAGAGAGGAGGAATGCACCAGGGTGGAATAAAAAGAGAAGAAATTTTCCTTTTTTTTTTAGAGGAAGAAGGAGGCGAGGCTTCCTTTTTCCACTGACAGGAGTGCTGGAAAGCTGATTTCCCTCCCTCCCAAGAAATTCTAGCTCATTTATCTTGCTCTGTGCCACAAGCCATTCCCTCCACAATCAGGAACTTCAGAGGGAAATTAAATTAAAGCTGCGTGAGCTCCTGACAAGGATCGCAGAGGTGGGGATGCAAAGACTTTGGGTATCACGGGACAAGCAGTGGAAAGCTCCAGCATCTAGCCTCGTCTGGCTTTCATCTCGGGGTGGGAGCAGCTGGATATATGGATTCTGTAGCGTGCATATTAACCCTCTGGGTTTAGAGTCCCTCCGTTCGTTACAGCCTCGGGGATCCTGTCTGTTTTTCCCTCTCTCTGAGCGAGGAGGCTGGGCGCAGACCTTCCTCCTGCGGGGTGCACTTTGGCTAACCCGCCCCGCGAAACCCCAAGCCAGGCCACGTGGATCGTAGGCAGACCTGCGAGGAATGCAGGGATAGAGGAGCTTCAGTGCAGCCAGGCAGATGGGGGGGGGGAATTGGAAATTTTCTCCAGCTCTGTGTGGCCTGGAGAAGAGCCAGGCCAGCCGGAGGGCTGGCTGCAAGAGCCCCCGCGGAAGGGTGGAGGCGGCGCGCGGGGAGGCGCTGCAAGCAGGGGGGGCAAAACTGCACAGGAGGGAGATCCCTATCGCGCCCAGAGGTGCTCTGCTGCCAGGCAGGTGCTGTGATGGAGCTGGGCAGGGCCAGGAAACGTTAAAGCGGTTGGGAAGAGGGCAGGGAGGCAGCCAGCAGGCTCAGCAGGGGCTGGAGCTGGGAGCTGTGCGCCTCCCCGCACCGCTTCTGTTGGCGATCCCGTTCTCCGAGTAGCCCTGCAAGGTTGGCACGTGTCAGACAGAGATCCCGGTGAGGTGAGGAGGGGAGGAGAGCACACAGGGCCCCAACCTGGTGTGGGTATTGAGAGAAGAACCTGCAGGCCCTCGGGTTCAGCTTGCAGGGTCACCCCGTGCCTCAGTTTCCCTTCCTGCGCTGCGATGGGGCCCTGGTTTTAGGGATTTTTCCTGGGGTTTTTAGGGATGCCAGGAGAAGCCACGGCCACACGTTACAAAGCAGAAAAGCACCGTGTGGGTTAAATCCTGCCTTCCCTTCTCCCTGGTGCTGTTAGCCTTGGGTTTTGCTCTTGGCTGCTATGGTCCCTGTCAACCAGGTCAATCACAGCAGCCTTTCTGCAGCTTATCGTGCAGGCGTGGACGTTGTAAAGGGTTCAGGTAGGCACTGACAGAGGCGGCGGCGATGGAGGAAGCGGGCTCACGTGCGTGGGCAAACCGTAGGTAGATTTATGACATCTCCTTTCCCCGGAGCAGAAGCAATAATGCATGATGCGGGGGGCTGCGAGCTGCTTGGCGCGGCGTTAAAATTCCATTCTGGCTTCCCATCGGGAGATCTGCGGGGATCAGGTCAGCTCTCCAGCGTGGCAGCAGCGTGGGCAGGAATAATTAGCCACTCCAGGCGTTACGAGGAGGGGAAAACCCACGCAGGTGACCCAGTTGTGCTGAGCCAGGGCAGTGTTGCTGCTCTCGCAGAGGCAGGGACGGAGGGAGCTCTGCCAGCAGGAGCTGCCCACTCGGTGCCCCGCTTCCCAGGTGTGAGGAGGGTGGGAGGCGAGGAGTCAGAGCCAGGGAACATCTGGGAAGGGAGGCGTGTGCCCGACTTTTTGGGTAGGCGTAACGAAGCAGAAGGTAGGGAGATGGGTGCTGGCTGTGCCAGGGTGTGCTCCAAAAAACACTAAAAAGGACATTTTTGGGGGCTGGGTCCAAGGTCCTTTGAGCAGGGCAGTGTTCCCTTCACCTCTCCAACTTCCCCAGCTGTTGGGGGCAGTTTGTAAAAGCTGTGCCTCTCGCAGTGCCCGTGGCCAGACCTGGAGCCGGGCTGCTGCTGGAGAACCCATTTGGTTTCGGTTTCCTAAATCCTTCTCGAGATCGGCTCAGCCTCGGCTTACGGAGCGCCAAGCCCCGGTGGTTTGTTTGAAAGGGCTGTCGAGTTAGCTCGGAGTTATAAAAAGACTTGGAAGAGGAAAGGGTACAGCTCGAAGGTGTCACTGTTACTGCTCCAGCCTGGAGAACTTCCCATCTCCAAGCTGCTCCGGCTCCTGCAGGAACGGCAGGTGGCTGCGCCCTGCACAGGCTGGGCTGCTGGGATCCTGCTACCTCCCGAATTTTTTTGGCACTGGGCTGGTTTTGCTGCCTTGTTTGGCCTGGCAGCTTCTTAGCCAGGGTGCTCGGCTCCGGGTGCGTGGTGCAGGACCTGCTCCTGGGCCGTGCTCCGGACCTGGAGCTGGGCAGACCCCGCTTCTCTGGGTGTTGGGAGATGCTGGAGCCTTTCCCTTTCCCCCCCTGTGCTCCTTGCTGCCCTCCTACCCTCACCGTGCCCTGCCCCACATCCCCCTCTCTGCTCCAAAGCCTTCATCCACCTTCCTCCCACTTATGCACCTCCTCACCTGGGTGAGGGGCAGCGCAGAAAGACCCCGGAGCTCGCCCTGCCCTAGGGAATTTGGCTTTGGCACCGCTTTGCGTTTTGAGCCACCAATTCCCCCCAGCCAGCCCCTCCACGCCCAGGACAGCAGAGGTACGTGTCCCTTTCTGCCTGCAAAACCCGAGCACCATTTTTTTGAGCAGCCTTTTCATTTCATTTAGTTCCCCTTACTGGCACTGGCAGAGGCTGTGGATGGCGAGCCAGGAGCTGTGCCTGCCTATTACCTCAGGTTTGAAGTGTCTCTCCCTATCAAATGCAAAGCAGAAGCAAGCAGGGCTCTCATGCATCCTTTTTTTTTCTTTTTTTTTCCTCCTCCTTCTTCTATCCGTTCTAAATTTATTTCCATGCCTTGCCGCTTTCAATCTGCATTCCCTGACCCCCTCACGTCTCCAGCCGCTGCCTCTGCTCGGAGCCTGCCGGGGGGAGCTCGGGAGGCTGCGAGGGGGTTAAGGCGAGAGGCTTGGCTTTACCAGTATAATGTGTAACCCCGTAATGACTTTAAATATTGATTATTTGAAGGCCATTAGTGCTTATTGTTAAAGAAAAGTCAATACTTTTTAAGCCTCGCCAACCATTTGTCTCCTGTTAAAGGACATATCAAATTTAGCAGCATGCAGCGCAAATCCCCTAATACCCTGCTCCCGAGCCTCCAGCTGGCATAGTAGGGGAAAAAAAAAGGGTCTGGGGAAGGACTGGGCAGCACCACGGAACTGCTCTCCTGGGGCAGGGACCAGGCTCATCATTCACCTCCTCGGGGGGCCGGGGCTGTAACTCAGCCCTCGCTCTGGGAGGAGGAAGAGGAGGAGGAAGGAAGCGAAGGGGGCTGGTGCCCGTGTGGGAAAGGATGCGAGGATTTGCATTGCGCTCTGCCTGAGAGCGCACGGCAGCCTCGGCTCGGGTCTCGGGGGGCTTTTTTCTCAGGGGTTGCCTTTTTCTCAGAGGTTGGCTGTCTCCAGGCGTGCTGGGAAGCAGTCGCCGGCCCCGTGGAGGAAGGAATCGGGCTCCCCGGCTCCTGCCCCCGTGCCAAGGGCCAGATTTGGGGCAGAAGCAGCATCTTCCCCATCTGATGGCCCTAACTAAGCTGGGTGGGAGGCAGGCAGTGCTCGTCCTCGTGGTACCGTGGTTGGAGAGCATCGGTGTGCCAGCAGGGAGCAGGGTCCCTCATCCCCTGGGGATTTCCTGCTTGTCCCACGTGTATTTGGGGTGCCCCGCGTGGGGCAGGTGCCGATGCCTCCGCCTAAATTTCCCTCCCCATTGCTCGCCTGCCTGGCCCTGCCCTGAGCTGATCCCTGCTCTGCTGGGAGCCGGAGGCCATGAGCAGCCCCAAATTCCTTCGGGATCACGGCGAGTGCAGCGTTAAGGCATAAGAACAACCTCTGGTTAATGCAGCACTGCCACCAAAGGGAAAAAGATCCTTTTTTCCCAAGCCCAGCCCCGATCTCCAGCTTCCTGGGTCTCCTCTTGGCTAAAACCCGGAGCCTCTCCTTGTTTTTTAGCATCCCCCCGTAGAGCCTGGGGCCGCCGCGCACCGCTCCTGGCACCAAATCGGGGGGACGCATCCCCCGCTTGCCCGGCCTCGGAACAGTTAAAAGCGACTTGATTTCCTAAATTGCTTCTTATAAAACGACCAGCACGTCTGCCAGCCTCGTCTCCCCATGATTACAGCTAATTACGATCGAGCGGACACCTCCTCGCCCCCGTCATGCCGCTTTAATTGTCCGTTATTCATCTGCAGGCTGTCCGGGGTGGCAAAGCACTTGGCAGCCCAGCGACCGAGGCCTCGGCTAATTGTGAGGCCTCGGGGATTAGGGCAGGTGATTACACACTTCATGGTGTAATTACATAAGCATCGCTTGGCTGCTGCCCCGGCTCGGAGCCGAAGGTCAGGCGCTGCGTTACCTGAGATTAATTGGAGCTGCCAGCGGAGTGCGAGGTGCTGGCGGAGCGGTTATACGATTAGCATTAACATTTCAGCAGCGACGGATCGATCCGTGGCTCTCCTCCAGACACAGCGAGCTGTGCAATTAGTTTAGAGGAGAGCTAGGGGAGGAAGGAGGAGGAAAGGAGAGACGGGGAGACAGCCGGAGGAGGAGGAGGAGGAGGAGGAGGAATTCAGAGGGGGCTCGCAGCCCGCCCGCTGCTGCCCATCAGCCTCTTGCAGCATTTCGTGGGGATTTGGAGAGATGGCTGCACGGGACGAGGATGAAACAACCCTGGGAAGACCCAGGGAAAAAGCAGAGCAATTCCTTGTGGTGCTCATTGGAAAGCCTTCAGGGAGCCCGTCTCACCCCCAAATCCTTCCTGGCTGGCTTCTCATGAGCCCTGGGGGCAGCCCAGCCCCACCTTGGCACCCCCCAGCCCCACGGAGAGGGGGAGCTCTCCTTGCCACGGCGTCTCCCGTGCCTCCCCGCTCCCTTCCTCTCGCCCCCCGGTCTCTCCCGCAGCAGCCTTTACGGGGAGATGTTGTAAAATGAAAATAAACGGCGCAGCACTTGGCTTTGCCTCTGGATGCCCTGGTGAAGGTAATAATGTTGTAAGTGGCCATCAAAAGGAATTAAGAGACATGCAGCCGGAAAGCAGAGATTTGCTTGCAGGCTCCCAGGGCAGATTTGACTAATGGAAGAGACCTTGGCTCCTATTCCCTTCCTGCATATTCTTTTCTTTTTTTCTTCTTATTTTTTTTTCTGCAACAAGCAAGCAGGCTCTACCTGCCTTGCTCCTGGGCATTGCCCCCTTCCCCGCCCTCCAACCTGCCTCTTCCAGTCACTTTCCACCTTCCCCAGCTCCCCAAATGCTTCTTCCCACTGACCCCGTGGCACTTGGAGCTCACGTCCCCCTCCCCAGCTCCCCTCTCTCCGCCTCACATCCCACTTTTCTCTCCAGCACGGGGAATCACCCCTCGTCCCAGTGATTCCTGTGATCCCCCTGATCCCTTCAGATCTTCACAGCCCCAGCTCCTCAGATCTAGAAGGGCTTTTTGGTTGTAAGAGAGCTGAGACAGAAGCCTGAGCTTGAAGGGAAAGGCAAAGGCAGCATCCCCAGCGTTGCATCTGCCAGCTCTGGGTAGCCAAGGATGCTCTGAGCAGCCCAGCTCAGAGTAAATGAGGAGCAGGAGGGTGGGAGGCAGGTAGGGCCGGTGGAGTTTGGGCTGATTTCTTCCCCATCTGGTTCTGCTTTTCTGTATTTATTATTTTCTCCTCCTTTGCAAGTCTTACATCCAGGAAACGGGCATCTTTCTTATCTCGGCCCAGCCCCTGGTGGTGCAGAGAAGGGATGCTCTTCCTGAGCCAGCTTTTCAACCTGGATTTCTTTTTCTGGTCCCCGCAGGGAGATATCCCACCCGCCGCCGCTGCTCTCGCCCCAGAACGCGCCCCATATCGCCCTGGGGCCCCACTTGAGACCTCCTTTCCTCGGGGTGCCTTCGGCCCTGTGCCAGACACCAGGTGAGTGCAGGAGATGCCGTATTTCAGCACGGGGTTGGGAATGGGTTGGGTTGGGTTGTGGAAGCTCTCCTGCTCGGCCCTTTGGAGAGCTCCCCCCGAGCGAGCAGGGGGTCAATGCTGGGCTGAATAACCCCGCGTCGTTTTGCCCTCCCTGTCCCCAGGTTACGGGTTCCTGCAGCCGGCACAAGCAGAGATGTTTGCACGGCAGCAAGAGATGCTCCGAAAGCAAAACCTGGCGAGGTGAGGAGCGCGGGGGGCGAGCCCTGCCCTTCTTTTCCCTGCTGACAGGCAGGGCGGTGCGGGGTGTGGGGCTGGGGGAGCCGTGCACGAGCAGCAGAGACACATCCAGCCGATCCCAATGGATCTGAGCGCGTGGGGACCGCTCTTGGAGAGCCCCCAGCTCAGCTTCAGCCGTGCTGCGGGTCAACAAATTCCTCTTAGGGTCTTCCAGTGACCTCCTCTGCCTCTCCCCGTGCAGGTTGGAGATGTCGGCCGAGATCATCCGCCAGAAGGAGCTGGAGAACCTCCACAGGCAGCGGCTGCTGGCCGGCGACCCTCTGAGCCTCCACCCCGGCTTGCCCCCGGACCACCCGGCCCTGCGCAACGTGCACGACATCCCCGAGGGCCACCCGCTGCGGGAGGAGCTGTCCCGGCGCAACGCCATGCTGGTGCTGCGGCACAACAACGCGCCCCTGCTCTCCCTCAACCCCGGCGTCCCCAGCAGCTCCACGCCGCCCAAGGAGCAGCCGCGGCGGGGCAGCAGGAAGGCGGCGCAGCACCGCGCCGAGCCGCAGGGGCCGAGCGAGGCCAAGGAGGCGGCGGAGCCCCGCGGGGCGCGGGACGGGGCCCCGGACTGTAACGACGAGGAGATGAAGGACTCGGAGAGCGACGCCGACGTGAGCGACGAGAAGCCTGAGAGCCTGAAGGCAGAGAGCAGCGGCTCGGCCGCCGAGCTGAAGGAGTGCAAGGAGGCGGGGAAGGGCTGCGAAGGGGCCAAGGAGCTGGGGGAAGGGGCCGCCGGCACCAATGCGCCCTGCAGCTCGTCCAGCGCCGAGTCCCCCAGCCACTTGCTCGGGCCGGGCATCAACAAAAGCGAGGTGAAATACCTGCCGCCAGCCTCCATCCCGCCGCCCCAGCCGCTGCCCTTTGGGTTCCCCTACACGATGAGCCCGTACTTCCACGCAGGTGGGTGCGCCGAGTGGCTGTGGGGCTTGCTGAACGCAGGGCTCGTCCCCTTGCCGTCCTGCAGCGTGCTCGTGGTGGCCCTTCTGTACCTTTTATTGAGGTTAAAAGGTCCCCGTTTGCACCACAGCGGGTCAAGGGTGGTTACGAGCACCAGCAGGGATGAAGCAGGTCCCAAGCACATAAAAAAAGGCGCGAGGGCGATGTGATGGGTTAAGGGACCTTGCAGTCTCGGGGACCTTCTCCATAAACCGTGGTTAGGAGAGATGTGAAATATCAGCAGCTTCAGGGAGAAGTGAGGCAGATGACTGGCGGCAAGGATCTGCCATACAAAGGGACGGGTCAGAGGTTTTGTGCCTGGAAGGGAGGCCGGAAGGTCAGGGCAGGCTGTCGGGCTGCGCTCAGCTGGTTTGGAGCCAAAATTGTTCCTTTCCCTGCAGCAACTTGCCCATCGGGTGGGCCAGACCGGCAGGGAAACCATGACCAGCTCTCCGCCATCCCCAGCCGAAAGCCAAACCCCGCTTCGCCTAATAATAATTAGCGGAGCAATTAGCAGGAGGCAGGAGCAGGCGGAGGAGGGAGACCGGGGGGGGGGGGCACGGCACGCGGGGCGCCGAGCCTGCCTCCTCTCCGTGCGGAGAGCCGCGGCGGCGGGGAGCGCGGCTGCCCGGCTCTCATTAGAGCTGCCTTCCAGCCAGGAAGGAGGAAGCGATTTTTCGATGACAGGCAGGTGGCCAGCCTGATAAATATTCCTGCTGCCGGGGGCTGCCGAGGCGTCCTCGCAGGAGCCCTTCTCTCCCGGCCATTAAGGGAAGAAGCGCGCACGGCTCCGGCGCGCATCGGCCGCGCGAGGCTCCGCGGGGAGGCCGGGCTGTGCACGGGCTCGCTGCCTTCCCCCAGCGAGGCCCGGGTTCCTGTAATAGCCCATTTATTATTATCACTTCGAATTTATATCACCGGCCTGTCTGGAGGCCTTGGCAGAGATGAGCGCTTCTGATTTTGCTCCTGATTTGTGGAGCCCGACGCAGGTCTGGTCCTGAGGGCGGTTTTTGCTTTCGGTGGTGGCTGCGTGCAGGGGAACAGCACCGGGCTCGGGATCCCTCGTGCCAGGAAAAGCTCCTGGTTTGGGATCAGGGCACATCCCGTGCGGACGGGGGAGCCGGGAGGAGAGCTCAGCCGCTGAAATACCGAGGGCTGCATTGATCCCAGGGGCCCTGGGCTGCGCCAGGGTAATGTGCAGCAACCAAAACACAACGAAAAAAAAAGGGGTTTTGGCCCTTGAGGAGCGGCTCTTGGAGGCAGCCAGGCAGAGCTGCACCAACCTCCCCCCCTTGTGTGCCAAATAAATCCCCGAATACTTCGGAGGGCTGCTCTGCTCTTTTGGCCTGCCTGGTCCCGGCGTTGTGGCACGAGACAGGGAAGGTGGTGCTGGGCCCGGGAGGCTGAGCTGGCTGGAAATGCCGGCTCCTCAGGGCCTGCAGCAAGGGAGCTCCTGCTGCGGAGGCAGGGAGCCGCTTGGCGTCCCCGCCGGGAGGAATATTGACGGCAGCCAGAGCCGGGTCGATTCCCGCAGCCGCCTTCTGGAGACCTGGCGGCTGCCGCCTGACCTCATCTCGCCGAGGTTTCAGCAGCCCTGCTCCCCTCCTCCTCCTCCTCCATCCTCCTCCTCCTCCTCCTCCTCCGGCGAGGTGAAGGATGGAGCGTGCAGGAGGCTAAAATCCTCGCATCGATCCGGAGGCTGGAGAGCAATTAACGGGAGGCTGCCGCTGGGAGGGGGCGCAGGGCTGGCTTTGGAGGGGGAGCGGTGCCGATGGAACAGCAGGAACACCCCCAAAAGGGGCTGCCCCCCCCCCCACAGCAGGCCTGCTTTGTGCACCTGAAGCCACCTTGGGCTTCTCTCCCAAGGCAGCTGGACGTCGGGAGGAGGGAGAAAAATTAGAAATGGATCGTGGCCGGGGGGCGGCGAGGGCTCGTACGTGTGGACACCTGCCCACGAGCCGGGGCTGATGAATCCTCCCCGGTGCCTCCGCGGCGGGCCCCATCTGGAGAGCTGCTCTGCAATCCATTAGCAGCCTCCCGGCCCCTCATTTATCACGGGGCGAGGCGGGGGGGCCCTGGCAGGGAATTGCTGCTGCCCCGGCGGCGCGGCGGGGCCGGGTGACATGTCATTATGGCACCAGCAGCCGCGTCCCCTCGCGCCGCTGGGCACCGATTTGTCCTCATTCCCCGAGCTGCCAGAGCGGGGAGAGGTCCTTGGGGAGGGGGAGCAGGATGGGACCCCCCCAGCAGCGAGCTCCAGAGCCCCAGCTCGGGGTGCTGAGCACCTGGGTGGGATCTGCTGCAGCCACGGGGAGCCCTGGGACTGGTTTCCCACTGGTTTCCCACTGGTTTCACTGGGAAGTGGCGTCCTCCCGATGGGTTTTAGGTTCCGCAGGGCAGAGCCCGCAGCGTGGCTCTTCGCCTTCCCCTTCCCACTGATACTTCCCCCAGCTGGTGCTGCGCCTTCCTGGCATCACCGGGAAGGGAAGGTGAACTCTGAGAGAAATCCTGTGGCCACGTTGTGTTTCCTTGTGTGTGGGGACGTGGAAAACCTGCCTTATTCCCACCCAGCGGGGCTGTTTTACTCCGAGCATCTCGCCCCAGCACTGCCCGTGCCCGGAACAACGGAGTGATCCCGTGAGTGTGGCTCCAGTTCCTCCCTTCACCGAGCTGCAGCCGCCCTTCCAAAAAGCAGAGAGAGAATTGCCCTGCCCCGGGAAAGAGCAGCCCTCTCCTCTCCTCTCCTCTCTTTTCCCTGCCACCTTGGGCCGTGGTGGTTTTGGCAGGCAGCTGCTGGAGCCCCCGTTTGTGGCTCTGCTGGGTGCGCTCCCCACCAGGACTTTTTGGGGGCCGTGTTCCTGGTGCTGCTCCAAAGCCTTGGGGACAAAAACTACAGAAAGGCTCGTTTGGTCAGGATAAACCCCTGGGAGAAGTATTTTTTGGGGGTGTTTTGTTGCTTCATGCCCTGAAGGGACGTGTTTTGGTGCAATTTGTTGCTCCGTGCCCTTTACGAGGGCCGTGTTACATCCCTCATAAACTTTCCCCCTGCCCAGCACGGCCACGGCTGCCCAGGTCCTCATCAATGACCCCGATGTTGCCGCGCAGCAGCGAGTTCCTCGCGTTAAGAACGCTTTATTTTTCCCCAAAAAGTGGCATTTTCTGGAAATGGGTTTCTTCAGTGCTGGCACAGCTGGGACCCAAGTGTGGTTTGGTGGGACGGACGGACAGACGGACACACAGGGGGCTGGGGGAGAGGAGAGCAGCCCCCAGGGCAGGCAGCATTCTGCTCTGCGGGGTGTGCAGGAACACCCCTCGGGGGTTGTTTTTATTTATTTTTTTATTTATTTTTATTTATTTTTATTTTTTTCCCCTTCCTTCTTTTCGCCGCCCTCCCCCCCATCCCTGCCCTGCAGCTGAAGAACATTAAGCACATGAAATGCATTAGCTGGGATTTTTCCTTCCCCCCCTGATCCTCCCCCCCCACCTCCCCTTTCCAAGCTGGGGACCTCCAGGAGGAAGAGGCCTACGAATTGACCCTGCCCAGTGCTTTAATTGACAGGTCATTAAAGATGAATGTGCGGCTGGAGAAAAATATTCAGATTGCAGGCTGCTTGTTGTCCGTGTGGGATTTTAATGATTTATGTTTCTTTCTCCTCCCCTCCTTCCCCCCCTTTTTTTTTTTCCCCCCCCTCGCCTCCGAACGCTGCAGGCACCATGGGAGGTCTGTTTCTGGATGGCGAGGAAAGCCCCGCGCTGGAAGACATCAGCAAATGGACAGTGGAGGACGTGTGCAGCTTCGTGTCCAACCTCTCCGGCTGCACCGAGTACACTCAGGTAAAGCATCCTCCAGCCCCAGCAGCCTCCCAGCCCTGCCTCTTTTTCCTCACAGCCTCCATCCCCACGGGTGGACAGCCCGGAGCCCTGCGCTCCCTGTAGCTCGTTCGCCTTGTGAATTGCACAATAAATCCTTGCTGCTGGTGCCGACCCCAAAAGCAAAAGGGTGGATGGGAGCAGGGCAAGGCTGGGGGCTTCGAGCTCTCCTCCTGCGCCCGTGGGGCAGAGCAGGGACAGAGCCCAGTGGCACAAACATCCCCGTAAGCTCCGCGCTCACGCGTCGCAGTGCTGCTGGTGGTGATTTTTAAGCTCATCCTAGGATGCCTCTCGGTGTGAGGTCGCGAGGTGCAGTACAAAAACCCAACCCCATGTTTTTGGCTTCCGTGCCCGCCGGGGCCCATTATAAATGCCCCATTGAGAGCGCGCCGCCTGCGAGGGCGCAGATTCCTGAGCTGTCTGGGACGGCCTCGTAAAGGGGGTCCAGTGTGCTGGGAGGGGGGGGAGAGAAAGCAGCAGATAGAGAGGCAAAGGGCCAGCGCCGAGGACAATCCTGCCTTTCAGCAGAGATGCATCCGAGGCTGAGAACGGATCTCAGGAGGGAGGAAGGAGCAGCGCTGGGCTTTCCGGACACGCTGCTCCAAGAGGAGCTTCCCCGACTGGCAGCCAGGGAGGGCAAAGCTCTCCTTGGGCATCCCGGCTGGCTGGAAGCTGATTGCCAAAAAAAAAACGCTTTCTCCAAAAAAAAAAAACTTGCTTCTTCAGTGCATTGGGCAGAAGTTGTGCCCCCCATGAGTCGTTTTAAGAAGGGGGAAGCTCAGCACCCAGCTCCTGCTCTGCGTGAGGTTCCCTTTAGGTCCTGCTGATGTTGGCGTGTGCCCTGTGGAGAGGTGCAAGCAGCTCGCCCCGAGGGGATGGGGAAGCTGGGACACAGCCTTTTCTTTTCTTTATGGAAGCCTGGAATTGCCCCACAGCTCCCCTTAACTCCCCGGTGATGGGATAACTGCTTTCACTCCCAAATCTCTTTCCTCCACTCCCAAATCTCTTTCCTCACCCCCTAAACCCTGACGTTAATCCCATCACAGCGTGCTTTGTTACCACCACCTGCAAACCAGGGCTGCTTTGGAGCAGACACCTGTGTGTGCATCCAGGATTTAGGAAAGGGAATGCTCCTCAGAGAGGTGGAGCACACAAAATGTTCCCTAGGAGGAACGAGAGGGGTTTGGGCTCCCTGTGGCTCAAGATTTTGGCTGGCTGGCTGCTTGCAGGAGGGTCCACATGCAGCAGCTCTGTGCGTGGAGGGGAGCTCGGGGGCTGCTGCTGGTGAGGACAGTGAGGGATGGGGTCAGCACGTCCCCATGTGCTGATTATTTGCCGGGAGGGACTCGAGCCCACACAAAAGGCTCCCAACCGAGGCTTGCTGCTGCCCGTGCCAACAGAGCGCCCTCGGCACCGCGGCGCCTTGCCCGTGTTCCCAAAATGGCACGGGGATGGGCACAGAGGATGGGAAATCACCCGGGAGCTGGTGGGAAGCGTGGAGAAATCCTTCCCGCAGCCACCTCGCCGGAGGCTCATCCATCCATCCAGCTCCACCTCGCGTGCCAGCCCCCGGTGCGCCAGCGGGGAGAAATCAATGGCTCGGCGAGACAAAGCAAAACGCTTCACGCTGCCGGGAGCAGCTCTCAACAGCCTCCTGGCGGGGGCCCCCTGCTCCGGTGCATTTTGCTGGGGGTGCGTGGTGTGAGGGGGTGGGTTGTTCCGCGCCGTGGTTAGGCGCTTAGCAGGTTTTTTACTATGTGAAAACGCCGGCGATGGGGGGAGAGCCAGCTCCGGGGCTGCGCGCCGCAGAGCCGCCTGTTCCCGTCTCCAAAGCCGCAGCTGCCGGGGAGGTCTGGCAGCGGCCCGCAGGCTGCTGCTGCCAGGAAAAGCCAGCGAGAGCGTGGTGGTATGCAGTGCGTGTAGAGCTCAGGCAAACAAGAAGGTTTCAGCAGAAAAACCCCAAGTCGCTGCTGCTCCCGGCCCCTGACAACCTTCGGCTTCGTCCCCGCCGCGGGTCGGGACCTGCGGGACACCCGAGGGCGACGCTGTTCTCACTTGGAGGCTTTTTGTGCCGGGTTTTAGCGCTGAGCGAAGGGAGGCTGCTGGCTCCCGGCCACGCTGGCTTCGCAGGGAGGAGAAGAAATGGGTATATTAAGTTTCGTGAGGTCAAGGAGCAGCAAAACGCTGCAGTCATGGGCGGCTTTGCTGGTGGAGTCCGGCAATAAAATAAAATAAAAATAAGGGCTCACAGCAGCTCAGCTGCTGCTCCGAAGGGATGGCTCTGGGCTAGGGGCTGCTGAGAAAGAAGCCTCTAGAGGAAAATAAAATCTCCCCTCGCCGTGCTGCTCAGTGAGGGCACTGCTGTGCGAAACCCCCCCGCGGCGAGGCGGCAGCATCGGGCGGCTCGTTTGGGCAAGGCTCCAGCGCGAGCCGGGCTGTGAAACGCTGCGGAGCGGCGCTGTGGTTGGGCTAAAAAAAAATACTAAAAGCACAACAAAACAGGCCCAGAGCTGACATCCCCCGACTGCTGGCAGCTTCTGCTCGCGCTACGGAGCTCGGGCATCCGGAGCAAGCCCCCGGGGGAGCCTGGTGCAAGCACAGCCCTGCTGTGCCTACAAGGACCGGGGCCGTAAGCTCACGTAGCCAGCCCGTAACCTTTGCAGCACGTACTGGGTGGAAAACTCCTGCACAGAGCTCACTGCAACACTGTTGGGCTGCTGGCTCAGCTTTTTCCAAATAGCCAGAAAAAAACGGTGTGTGATGTAGGATTTGTCAACAATTTAGATTCGTATGGTGTCGTCTGTCCTTTTTTTTGGGTTTATGTGTTGGCTCCTGGATTCAGGATGTAAACGCTGCCCGTGGTGAGGGATCTCAGCCCTGAGCCTGGCCCCGTTTTCCCGCAGGTATTCCGCGAGCAAGCGATCGATGGTGAGACCCTGCCCCTCCTGACAGAAGAGCACTTGCTGAACAACATGGGGCTGAAGCTCGGCCCCGCGCTGAAGATCCGCTCTCAGGTAGGAGCAGTCCCACTGCCGGGCGGTACCAAGGGGCACACGGTCAGGCTGGCCCCAGCTGGAGCAGCTCCGTTGTCCCCCTGGTTTAGTGGCTGTAATTTTCCGAGTGATAATCGTTTAGTTCTTTAATTTGGGTTTCAGGAGCGCGCGTGCTGGGCTCCAGAAATGGTGCATGTGCTCATCCATCAGTCAGGCAGCTCTTCCAGGGCAGACAGCACGCAAATAGCTCGGGACGGGGATGCAGAGGGAGCCTAAATCGACCCCGGCGAGGTGCTTGTGGCGAGGGAGAGCAGCTGCAGCCAGGCAGGGGAGGCAGAGGATGCCAAATCAGCTCCACCTGAAATAGTCTGTGGGGCCTCAAGCGGGTGATGCCATTTCGGGAGATGTGTTTTTGTTCTAGACCGGCTGCAGGGCCTCCTGCTGCTCCTTTCCCTTGTGCCCAAAGGGCTCTGGGCAGCTCCGTTTTGGGGAGCTCGAGGCCCCGAGGCATCTCGCAGGCTCAGCATCGGCTGCTGGGCGCTTTCCCTCCCCAGTAACACCAAGCTCTGCCCCTCCTCGGCCGTGCTAGCACAAACCTGCTGCCTGTTTATTTCCTCCTCAACAGATCGGTTTGCTCCCGTAGCACTATTTCTTTAAAGCAATGCCAATCCTCCCCAAAACACCTTTTTTTTTTTTCCTTTTTTTCTCCTGCCTTGGCTCCCAGCTGCCCGGGGAGGTTTGCTCGCGGTCACAGCGACCCGTTACAGCTGCCTCCAGCTCCTCTTGGACACGAAGCTGGCCGAGCAGCTCTGCTCCAGCTGCGTTTTGTTTTCCCCAAACCCATCCAAAAACCAGCACCCGGCCCCTGCCACACGTCAGGACCAGGCGGGGCTGCAGGGTGCCACCGGGCTGCACACGGGAGCATCCCTGCCCTGATCCAGGAGCCGTGCGTTTGTTAGGTTATGTTAAAACAATGAGGGAGCCTTTACTGCTTTCCCTGCAGCCCTCACTGTTTACGAGGGGGCTAATAAAAAGGTTCTGTGGGCAATTGTTCCCCGTGGGTCAATTCAGGAGGAAATAAAACTCGTATGTTTCTTAAAAAACAGGGAATGCCAAATAGCTCGCAGACATACCGAGAGTGGATGTGGTAGGGGGAGGAATATGAGATAGGGGCTGAAGCTCGAAAAACCCTGCTTCGATTTAATCAATAGTGTTTAAAGTTCTCTAATAAGGCAGGGGCTGGGGGGGGGGGGGTAAGTGGGGGAGCAGAGCCCTGATGTTGCTCACTGCATAATGCCCCGGTTGTCTGGTTGGAGCACCAGCCGGTGTTTTTGTTTAAGCCTAAATGTGAACCAGCTGTGTAGGTGCTGGAAAGTTGTGAGGCCTTTGGCCCTCGCTGGGAGGCAAGAGCTGCTGCAGGAGAGCTTTCTCCGGAGCTGCAGCGGGGAGAGGCTGCAGGCTTACAGCTTCCTGCGCCGCTAACAGAAGCCACCCTGTAGCCAGATTGCTTTTTTTTCCCCCCTCTTCCCATCAGAGCAATTCAAAAGCGGGCAGCGGGTGCTGGCCTGCAGCTTTCTAGCACTTTGGGGCTGGCAGAAGCGTTCTGGTGAACCGGTGGTGCCTGCGAATGGGATGGGATGAGGCAGGTGTTGCCAGCTGGCTGCACCCTGTACTCGGGGCAGCTACCCAGGGGGTGACCCCAAAGCCTGGTGCAGCAGGGTGCACGGGGACGGATGCGTCCCAGAGCCACGTTTCACCTGGGGCCATGCAGAGCACGGGCACACGTGGCTGTGCAGCCTTACCTAGCGCAGCCTCCAGGTTTCCACAGCCCCTTTCTGAGCCCTGAGCATTTCAGGGGCTGGATTTGGGTCAGCGTTGGGGTTTCGGGCTTGCTTTCAGCCTGGAGCGCAGCAAGGCCATCAGCGTGGGACACATGCAGGACACGTTGCAGGAGGGATTCTTGCACTGCCCATCCCAGCACAGATTTAGTCTGCGAGGTGTGAGCAGGGCTCCAGCTCCAGCTGCACTTTGGGGCCATGCTCTTTGTGAGCCGTGCCCCAAAGCGCCCAGCACCAGAGGGAGCGCGCTGGCACAACAGAGCCCTGTAGGAAAAGGGAGAGGGGGAAGAAATCTTCCCGGGTCTTCTCCAGCAATGCACCAGGGGGTTTTGGTGCAGCAGGAACAGCAGCTCTTCATTTAAATGGTGCCACTTCCCCGGATTTGGGACCCTTCAGATTTCAGCCCCTGGGGCACTTCAGGACCGCGCAGCCCCTGGGGCTTTCCCACACCGGGTTGCGCACAGGCTCAGCCCTTTAACCCCTGCGTTGACTTTCTGCTTTTTTTCCCTAGGTGGCCAAGAGAGTGGGCCGAGTGCTGTACATGGCCGGCTTCCCCATGGCTTTCCCTCTGCAGCCCCCTGGTTTGAGGCCCCCGGAGCGGGACCTGCCCCCCGCCGACCTGCGGCCGTCCTCCACGGGCAGCGTGGCTTCGCCCTTCAGCAGCGGGCTGCCCTCGGCCAGCCGCATCTCACCAAAGCAGGAGAACGGCAACCCCGCCATCCTCGCCGGGCTCAACGACACCACGAAACCTCCCTCCTAACCGCCGGCCGGCTCGGGGCTGCTGCTGGAACTGAGCTTCGGCTGGGGGAAACCCAAGGGAAGGCGGCGTGAGAGCAGGAGAGCCTCCCTCGGCGCCAGACACGGGAGCGAGGAAGGGAGGGTTTTAAGGTTTGGTTTTGGTTTTTTTTTTTTTTGGATGCATTTGCTTTTTTGTTTAAAAAAAACTCACGGAAGTTTTAAAAACTGTATAAAGGGAAGGAAAGGAAACTATCCAAAGATGTTTTTCGAGGCAAGACGAGTGAAGAGGAAGATGATGGTGGAGGACGGCGGCGGTGCCCTTCCCTTCCACGCCCCTTCGCGCTCCCCAGGCTGATGGAGAGCTGGGAGCGGGGAGGAAAAAAAGCTCCTCTTTGCCTTCAGAGCCACACGGCTGGCAGCAACTTCTGGCAGTGACTCGGAGCAGGGCCAGGGACCGGGCACTGCTCCTCCCACCGGTACTCAGCACCCCTGAGGGAAAAAGGAAACCCACGGAAAATGGCAAGCGAGCGCCTTCCCAAGCAGCTCCTCCTCCCGGGAAACTGTCCTCAGTTCCTCATTCAGGTGTCTATGCATCTCTAGCGACTTTTAAAACAATACCAAAGACAGACAAAAAAATAAAAAAAAAATAAGAAAAAAAAAATAGAAAAACTTAAAACTAAAAGGCAAGTTCCGGTCCATGTTTACTTCAGTGTGGATGGTACGGCACAGGCGGCGCGCGGCCCCTCGGCTGGGGGCTGCCCTCTCCCCGGCGCCTTTTCCTTGCAGCACACACCCAGGAGGACTCTGCTCCAGCCCCGCAGAGCTGCTTTTTTGTTTTTTTTTTTTTTTTCCCCTCGTTTTGTTTTAAAGAAGAAAAAAAAAGGAGTGTGTGTGCTGATTTGGGACGGAGGGTCACAGGCCTCACTCCAGCGTGGCCCTCTCCCTCTTGTCGCGTGTCCTACGGACTCATTTCTACGTTTGGGTTATTATTATTTTTGTTCGTTTGTAGGGTTGGTTTTTTGTTCCTTTTAAAGCCTTGTTACAGAGGTGGATGTAGTTGCACATTCTGGCCTGCTGTGGACCATGAGACGGATACCTGTGCGTTCCCAGAGGAGGGGGAGGGATGCTGGGGGGGGTCAGGCTAAAAAAAAAAAACAAGGGGCAGAGTTTTTACTACTGTGAACGAGACGGAAACTCCTGGGGGTGACCTCCTGTGACTTGTACAGTTGTGAGCAACAATCACATGTGGTACTTTTCTCTCTCTCTCTCTCCCCTCTTATTTTTTTTTTTGTTTAAACGTTGCACGTGCTGCCGTTTTTTCTTACAAAAATAGCTTGGTGGTACATTAGCTTCTTTATATTGTAAAATAATAATAAAAAAAAAAAATTGTCATTATCCATCACATCACGATAAAAATGCTTTCCAGCAATCAGTTTAAATAAAAAAGAAAAACACTTAATTTACAAATGGTACCTGGCTTCCTGAGCCCCTCCTGGATGGGTCCTTTACCCACGAAGCCTCTTCCATCGTGTGCACCACTGCTGGTGGTGGGAACCCGGTGTTAAATGGCAAAAAACCCCTCTTTGCCCAGCAAAGTTAAGGGAAAGGAGGCAGAAACAACCTCTTTCTTTCGGAAGAGAAGGTAAGTTCAACCTTTTTCTTGCAGTTGGGGCACTGCAAGCCTCGTCCCCGCAGCCACATCCCAGCTGTCACCGCCTGGGGACAGCGGCTGCGTTACCAGCCTGGCCCCTCAGTCTGGAGCAATCCCGACCCCTGCTAAAGCAGCAGGTGCTCAGCCCCCTCAGGGCTCTCTAAATAATAAATAAATAATAATAAATTATTGATTTCTGAGGATACTCCCTCCTCCTTAGGGGCCAAAGGGTATCTGGGCGCGTGTTTAGGGACAGGACCAATAATTATTTTAACTACAGCCAGGGGAAGAAAGAAACCACAGCACCCTTTCTAACCCCTAAGCTCCAAAAAAACATCATGAACTCTGAAGGAAACAGAGCCAGTTCCCCCACAGCCCTCCTACAGCAGTGATTTGCCCGTTACCTGCACAGCAAGGATGTTTGGAAGCAGGAGAGGAGCAGCACAGGGTGCAGGGCAGGAAGAGCAGAATTACAGCTTGGTGTGGGTGTCGCTCAGGGATGGGGCGAGAGGGAGCACAGCAGCCAGGCTGCACGACACGTGGCCTGACTGGTCCCTTTTGGCTGCAGTAAGGGAACGTTTCTGAGCTGCGGTTAGTTCTGCTCCATGAAAATAGCCCTTAAAAATACCTCTTTTTAAATGTTTTAAAGAAAACAGCTCGTCTTCTTGCGGTGTGCCTGGAGGGGCACACGTAGGCAGAGCAGCAGGCAGTGATGAACAAGCCCGTGCAGGCAGCTTGGCCACCCCGGTGCTGACACCGAACGGGGACAGAGAGGAATAAAGATAACATTCAGCCCTGCCTCTCTCTCTTCCTTTCCAAGAAATCTGCATGAAGAAAAAAAATACTCTTGAAAGGCACGGTTCATGTTCAGGAGTGATTTTTTTGTCAGATCACTCTGAGAATACTTAAACCTGGTTTTTAGGGAGGGAGGGAGGGAGGCAGGCTGCCCCTGTCACACTGCTGCTTGCAGGGCTCGCAGCCGGGCACGTTCCCGGTGCCACCACGGGTGACAACAGGACTGTCACAGCGCACAGGAGCACCCTGGATGCCCCTTGGCTCACCAAGCACGTGGATCTGGGGTCTAGCCAACAAATCCTGGGCAAATCCTACAATTTTTCTGATGTGAAAAGCGTATTTCCTACGTTATTACCTCGGCCTCCTCTTACTCCACCCTGCTCGCACCCCCTCCCTTCTCCCACACCCCAGGGCTGGTTATTTCAGGTTCCCACACACTCAGCATCCTTACAGCCTGGGCATCTGGCTGAGCTGCCTCGGCTGTCCCCGATAAAAGCTCTCCTTTTGCAGCGAGGACACAAAGCTCCAAACGCTCTGCGCACTCCTTGAGGACCCCTGGCTAAAAAGAGGGTTTGGGGAGAGAGCAAAATGGGGGGGCAGGACAGGCAGGAGGCCCCTCAGACAAAGGGGCTGCTCCTTCCCCTGGCCAGCAGAAGCTGAAATGGGAGCCTACGTTATTTAAACCAGATTTTAATGAGGGCTTTTTATTACCTACGCCGAGCAGTTTTACTGGCTTTGAAGTGCCCCCCAAAAAAAAACGTTACCAAAAATATAAAGAGTCTGTAGAAAAAGCTGGGGAAGTCCAAGCGGCTGCTGCGCCGTGTCACCGTAACAGTCCTCGGTGGCACCTGGGGATGGGTCCCACCCCTCCTTACCACCTCCTGGAGCCCAGCTGGAGGTGCTGGAGGCTGGGGGAGGTCCGACGGGGCTGTAGGGGCCCGGAGGTGCTCAGTCCTCGTCGGAGAACGCCAGGTCCTCCACAACGTCCTCGCCGCCTTGCGCCAGCTGCTCCAGGTCAGCCCGCGACAGCCCCCGGGGGCAGCTCCTCTGCTTCCGCGGGGCCTCGGTGCTGTCGTCCTCTGCGGGTGGGGAGAGAGAGAGAAAGAGGTGTAAATCCTGCTTTACTGGGGGGCAGGTGGAGGCAACTCGTCGCTAATTAAGCCCAGAGACTCGTTAATTTATTGGCAGCGCTGCAGCTCCCCGAGAGCGGTAGGTGAGCGCCGCAGGGAGCAGCGCAGGCTCCGGGGAGGGGGGAGAGGTAACGGTGCCCCCAGGCACGAGGGAGGGGGCGAGGCAGGCAGTGCCCCCAGCCCTCTGAGCAGCCTTCCCCTCACGGAGACCCCTCTTGGGGGGGTGAGGAGCTGCCAGAAAGGAGCTGTGACAGCCGCAAGGCTCCCAGGCGTCAGCTGAGCCCCGAGCAACCTCCTTTTGGAGAGGTGTTTTAATAAACACGACGCAGAGCTTCTGCTTTCTGGGGGCTGTGCACGATTCCACACATTCCCCTTCCTGGTGCAGCCTCCCAGAAGTGGGGCTGGAGCTCCCCTGGCCCCTCGGACCATCCTGCTGAGCCCTGCCAGCAGCGTGCAGGCTCAGCACCAGCCCCTCGGAGCTTCTTTCCGTGCGTCCCCTGCTCCAAAAAGGACACAAAGCCACCTCTGGCTGCCCACACCGGGCTGGATGCTCACGCTGAAAACCCCACTAAAGCACCAGGTCCCCCAGCCCCCAAGAGAAGGTGATTTTCCCTACGTGTGCCTGCGTACAGAGGTGGGCAGGAAGGAGCAAGGCTGCCTCGTCCTCTTTGCCAGCACTGCCAGAACGCGCACCGAGCCCCCGTCTATTCCGGGCGAGGTGGCTGGGCTGTGTGTGCCAAGCCACAGCCATCTGCCACGCTGAATCAGGCGGGTTTTGCTCTCACTTGGCCTCTTTCCCCCTTCTGCTCCCCAAACTGGTTAAAAAAAAACCACCCCGGGAGCTTTTTGTGGCTGTTCCCCGCAGCCGCGCATCACGCCCAAAGGCAGGCAGGGGCGCAGAGGCTTGGTCCTATAAATCCCAGGCCTAAGCAATGGCAAAAAAAAAGACAAAAAAGGAGAAAAAAAAAACCAGCAAAGGAACAGCAGAGCAGGCAGAGGAGCCCTGGCAGGCCCAGCTCCCGTCTGCTCGCGTGGCAGTGACTTGGCAGAGGCAGGCAGGAGCGAGCCCAGCCGGGGTGCAGGCGGGCTCACGAGGTGGCTGCGGCTCCGTGCGAGGGCCAGGAGGGGCTGGCACAGCTGCACCAAAGCCTCCAACCTCCCCGGTGGCACAGCGTTAGCCCCGAGGAGGAGCTCAGCCTCCACACCTCGCCTGCGGAGAGCCTTGAAGCGAGGTTTCTGTGCCCTGCCGGGCTGGGCTGTACTTGCCGAGTCTGTTTGAGCCTCTCTGCAGGAGGCCCCTGCCAGGAGATGAAAGGGACTGGTGGCTGCGCAGCCCTTAACCCCTTCGCTCTCCGCTCGGAGCTGGCAGGGCTCCCCGTGTGTGTGCAGGGATCCCTCCTGCCTCCCCGCAGCTCACAGGGACAGGGGAGGAAGCTCCTTTGTAGGATGCAAAAGGAGCCTCGGGCTCCCAGCGCTGTCAGGAACGTCCCTTCCCCTTTTTCCTAGGAGCACTACTCACCGTCGGAGTCGCCGTCGTCTTCCAAATCTTCCTCGTCCTCCTCCACCTCGTACTCTCCCTCTTCGTCGTCATCGTCCTCACCGTAGTCCTTGCTGCTGGCTTCGGAGCTGTCGTCATCCGATGCTGCTTTGGCTTTGGATTTCCCTGCAAGAGTTTTTACAGCGTAAACAGAAAATCACGGGCAGCACAGGGCGTCACCACCCCGGCACGTGCTGAAGGGGAAGCTCACCACTCGCTTTCTCCTGCCACATCTCCCCACGAGCCTTTTGGCCTCACACCGGAGCCCGGAGAAGGATGCCCAGCGCTTCAGAGGCTCTCCCCTTCCTCTGCACGGGGATTTCACCAGGCAAATCAGCGCTAGAGGACGCCGAAACGCATCCCCAGGGGAGCAGCACCTCGAGCTAAGCCCGGTTTGCCTGCCCTGCCTCCCGACCTGCCCAGGCAGCTGCTTGCTCACATCTCAGCCCGCTCTGCCAGGCTTTTTTTTGCCCCAGCTGACCCGTGCTGCTCGCTGAGCCGGGTGCGGAGCCATCAATAAGCTCCCTGCCAGCGCCGCGCCGCCACCGATCTAGTCAGCCCCTCGGCCCCCCGGGGCAGCCGAAGCTGTGGCTCGTGCAGGGAGCCCCCCGGGAGCCGGCTGGCAGCGCTGCTGGAGGCTTATTGATGGGCACCTGAGCAGCTCCGGCGAGGGGAACGCGCTCATCCATCACCCCGAGCACGGGGAGGAAGCAGGGGTGGGCAGGGAGCGGTGCTGGGATGTTCCCGAAGGCTGGGACGCAGGCAAGAAGTGGCTACGAGGGGATTTAGTGAGCTGCAGCCTTCCTGCGCCCCGCCGCCGAGCTGGGATCCTGCTGCCTCTCCCCCTAAATTCCCAGGGCAGAAGTCAAAGGGTTTCGTTGTGGGAGGCAGGAGCACATCGAGGGGATGTTTGGGGTGCTCCAGAGCTCCCCTCTCTCTCCCATCGACCCCGAGCGCTGCCCCCGTGGGGAACACCCCGGCACCCCACAAGGAGCAGGAACAAGATCTCATCGTGTGCTTCTCCCCAGATACTTGCTCTTTTCCCAACCTCTCCAGATCCCAGGGCTCTATCTCAGCAAACCGCCCTGCTGCCACGCCGATCCCTCACTATCTTGCCCGTTCCTTGCTGGGACACCTACAAAACCCCACCAACTTCTACCTCAACGCGAGTTTTCCGACCATTTCCTCCTCCTGCAGCACAGAAAGCTGTGAGGGGGGCATTGGTGCCGTGCCAAGCTTTCCTTGAGCCATGTGGGGAACTTTTTAGGCAGGTTCCACAATTTACTATGGCCCCCTCGTGGTCGGAGCCAGTGAGTGGCACCATTTTCTCCAGAGGCTCCGGACTTTCTTGGCTCACCAAGAACACTTCCAATGTCACCTGCTAGAAAATAAATTCATCCCAAGTGCATGCAGAGAGAGGGAAACTGTTTTTCCATCAAAGGTTCTCGTTCTGGTAACCAGCCTCTGGGCTAGCTGCTGTTTGCAGTGTATATGGTGAAAATCAAGCCCGCTGCCAGGTAGAAAAACGTTTTTGCTCCTCTTTTCCACGTGGGGAACAAGAGTTAGATTTCTGCATCTCCACCCAGTGTGCAAAAAAGGCAGCAAACGCTCCTACGTTCTCCGAGGCTTTGGGTCAGGCGTGGAAAAGAAAGGAGTAAGGCAGATCCCAAGGGTTTAAAATGAGCTGGAGTGACAAGGTGGGAGAGGGAGAGGAGGAGGAAAGCCTCCCAGCTGCCTTCTGTCACTCTGAAAAGCCCCCACCGTGCTGTGCTCCCTCTCCACGTCAGTCCACCTTTTGAAGTGAACGTGCATCTCACTCAGGGCAGCAAAACCCGGTGAGGAGAGGCGTGCCCAGCCCTGCAGCCCTACCTTTCACAGCAATCCCAGTGCTCTCCTCATCAGAGTCAGTGTCCAGCTCGAAGAGCTCCTTGAATTCCTTCTTGTCTTCCTCCTTCCTTTCCTCTTGCTTCTTACGCTTAATTTCGGGGAAGTTCAAGTCTTCAAGCTGGGAAAAAAAAAAAACAAAGAAAACACCAAACCAACGTTAAGCACGACCTTAATTTGTGCTTTTTACACACAAAATGCTGAGCTTAAAGGCAGGAACTTGGCTTTGCCCTGCCTGTGGAAGCCACGCTGCCAAGAGCAGTTGGGTCAGCCAGGGATACAGGGAGGGATATCTCTGAAGAAGAAACTTTCCAGCAGTGCCCAAAGCCGTGGCAGCTCTCACAAGCTGTTTTCTTGGCCCTAAATTTCAGAAAAGGTGCTTCAGCTCTGTCTCTGCCACGTCTTGCCCTGTTGCTGGCCCTTCTGGAGATCAATGGGCCAAGCCTTGCTGCTGCAGCCCCAGCCAATATCAATGCCATTAAGTACTTGCAATTGACACCACCTCGCTGCTCTTTACACCTCTCCGGAGGGGGATTAGGGGGAGGATTTACTCGCCAGGGCTCGGGCCAGCAGGGCGAAGATAATCAGAATGCAAATTAAATCCCAAGTGCTCTCTGAACATCAGCTGCCCGCTGCCTGTGCCTGGCTGCACACCTCCTGGGAAGCACTCATGCATTAGCACACATTAGCTTGCTTGGAAACATTCGCCCTGCGCCTAATAACTCATTTGCTCTCTCCCACCCCTCGACGCTCTCCTCTCCGACCACGGCCACTGCTTCACCCCTCCCAGGAGCTTCCCCCGGAGGGAGAGGCAGCGTTTGGGAGGGTGCAAGAGGCACAGTGTTTGTTCCTGCAGACAGCTCCAGCAGTTTCTCCCGACCTGAAGGGAGAAACTTCATCGTGGTTACGGTCCCCAGCTGGGCAGTATTGATTCCAGGAGCTGAGAGCTTGCAGGCAATAACCTGCAGCACCACGATGGAGAGCCAGAGGCTGGCTGGAGAAGAGGAGAGGGGAGCAAAGCAGGCTCCTGGTTCTAAATCACCTTCCCACCTGCTTTTTTCTGCTACCAGAGACTTCTCCTTCTGCTGGCCCTGCAGAGACCTCGGTGCTGGGGAGATATGTGAAGGATGAAAGCAACCTGTGGGTGCTGGGGACACGGAATCACCACGCTGCCCTGCTGCTGGCAGCCACGGGCAGCACCTTTGGGTGCTCTCTGCCAAGATCCACGCTGGCTGCAGCCCTTGCGTGGCAGCTATCGCTCCTCAGCAGCTCCTCTTTGTCACAGCAGGAGCCTGGCACTGCCCAGCCAGCAAGGAGTTGAGGTTGGAAGCGTCCCAGTCCCTGTAAGCATCAAACAAACAGGAGGAGAAACCCGGATCCTGCAACAAGCTGCTTGCATTGACTGCTCGGGTCCCTGCTCCTCGGTCCTGTTCGCCACGAGCCTGGTCACCGCCGCTCCTCCAGCAGTAAAAATAAATGCAAAAATCATTCAGGGGCTCGTTCTCCCTCTGCAAGGCCTTCTAAATGTCCCTAGGAGTGCCCTCAGGACCAACACGCAGGCAGCAGAAATCCCCCCCAGCTGCACAGCGACCACAAAGCAGGGGAACGAGGACCTGCCCCGAGCCAGCGCCCGCAGATCCAGCCCGTGTTCATCACGCAGGGGCAGTAATTAGGTAATTTGGGGGCCAGTCTTTTAATCCCCAGCTAGAAGGTCGCTACAGAGCGAGTCTCACGAAGCCGATTAGTCTGCATCCCATTAAAAACCTTTGGGAAAAGCAAAGGGAACGGGCAGACGGGGTCAGTGTTGTTATATAAGGCGAGCTGCAGCTCGGAGCAGCTGAGAGCCAGGCTGATTTTTTTCCTTTTTTTTTTTTTTTTTTTTTTTCCCTGTTATTATTTTTCCCCCCAATGGCTGCTAATGGGACATGGATTTTCCCAGCCCTAATGGGCCTCATGGTGTTCACTCTCCTGCTGGGGCTCACAATGCTGCATCATTAAGCTAGCAGCCCCCACCGAGAGAGACAACAGCCCCATTCAGCACGCCGAGATGTCAGGCAGCCTCAGAGCTCTCTGAAAGCCAACTCCGAAATCTCTCTCCAGGCTTTATCTGTTCAGCCCGCTTCCTCCAGGGGAGAACAAGTCCCTGGCCCTGCCCTCAAACTTCCCCTGGTTTCCCAAGTCATCCTCCTGAGCCTCGCTCTGCCAAAACAACCCCTCCTTCAAGGGGAGCTCTCCCTTTAGCTGGCCCTGGCCACCCCACGCTGCTCCAGCTCACCTTTACCACGAGGTGGGGGCTCGCCTACCCAGAGCTCATCTCCTGGCCCCTTGAGACAGCTGCTTCCTTACTGGGAAAGTCGTGGCTCGCACCAGTAAGGCCAGTTTGGGGCCAGGTTAGCCCCGCTCCCACTTCTTGCTGCCTCTCAGCCCCATGCAACAAGAGGCTCCTTTTGTTCCCTCTGCCCTGGGGGAATTTCTTCTTCCCCCTGTCCTTATCTCGGGGCTGGTGCATGGTGCTGAGCATTTCTAGGGTCTCGCAGGTCTTGTGGCACACTCCGGGGCTTGGCTCCCAGCCAGCCACGCTCACGTCCCATCGATTATTTTAATTGTTCCCCACCATACGCTGGAGACACCAATTATATCTATTTCCTGCTCCCTGGCCGGGCAGCCCAGCTCAGCCACTTTCATTGCATTAGCATCGAGACAGCTTTTTCCTTTCCTTCCCTTTCCTCCAGGCTCCTAATGCAAGCACAGCTCCCACCTCCCCCTCTGCATCTCGTGCCCTGAGGGGTGGCCGGGACCTTCCCTGGGGCAGGAGATGTGGGGAATGGCAGGGCCAGCCCCGTGGGGGGAATAAAAGGCCAAGCAGGACTCATCTGGGATCCTCCCCTCCCTGATTTCTCGCTCCAGCGATCACTCAGGTGTTTCTTACTCTTTCTTTGCCAGTGATTTCCAGCTGGATCTCCTTCTCCCTCAGCTTCTTCCACTGGGTGTAGTACTTCGTCAGAGGCGTCCCCTCCTCTTTGACCTGCTTCTCCCACTGCTCCTGCGGAGAGAGAGGGGTGCAGGTGTAAGGGAGGTTGGCAAAGCTGTTCTGCAGCAGCACCCCGGCAAATGCAGGGAGTTGGGAGCAGAGTTAAAGCACCTACAGCAGGCAGGGCAGACAACGCAGCCTGCTGAGGAGGTAAAGAAATTTGGCTCGAAGCTGCAGGCAGGGATCACAGGGATACCTTGGAGGATCTCTCAGGACAAAATCCGCCCCCTGCTCTTGCAAGAGAGACATCTGATCGCCCGCTAAGTTCTTTTTTTTTGTTTTTTAATTCGGGAAAACCTCACGCAAGCAGTTACAAGACCTAAATACAAAGGGAGCCTGCTTGCCTCTTCCCCCTGCTCCGTGGCCAAGTGTTTATTTTTGCAACCAGCGTTCCCCCGCGGGGGGCTTGGCCTCCTCCCAGCCTTGGGAGAGCGGAGCAAGAAAAACACCGAGCCCGCTTCCGAGAGGGGAGCACGGAGGCGAAAACACTGGGAATAGTGGAAAGCACACGAGATGCTTAGAAGGGTGTTTTTTTTTGGAAGGGGTGAGGGGCAGCACGTCAGATTAAAGCCCGTTGTTTTTAACCTGCCAGGGTCCCTTCGCTTCCAAGCTGCAGAGAGCTGTGGCTGTCACCTGGATTGCTGCAGTGCCCGGGGGCTTGGTGCTATCCCACAGGACGAAGACAATTTTATTAAGCACGGAAATAGGAATTTAACAGGCAAAAGGAGCAAGGGAACAAGCAGCAGGAGGGGTTAGTTTAGATACACTTGTACATTAGCACAGGTCCAAAAAGAGTGTCCTGAATCCAAGGGCTGAGAACAAACCCAGAGCTTGGTGTTGGTGCCTGCTGCTGGTGGGGAGAGCATCTTCACAGCACAAAGCACAGCAGCAGCTCTAACACGCCTCCCCCGAGCCCAAATCGGCTCTGCTTCTGGGGAGCTGAGCCCCAAAACCGGGGGGTTGTGGTGTGGGCACTGCAGCCTGTGAGCCACGGCGCGGGGAGGAGGGTACGGAGGGACAAGATGATGGAAAGAGCAGGTCCCTGAGACGGGCAGCAGCGTGGAGCAAGGGAAAGGAGCAGTGTAAGGCGGTGAAATCCATCACCCTACATCAGCTCTTGCTCTGGCCCATCACCGGGAGGGAAGCAGAGATGATCTGTGGCCTCCGCAGCCGGCACCAGGCGCGTCGCGAGAGCGCAGCCAGCCAAAACGGCCCCCGGCTGGTAATTCCCCGGGTCCCAGACCCACAGATCCCTTGGGAGCGTTTGTAACACGGCTCCAAGCTCTGCACCGGAGCCCGGGGCTGCTCCCCAGCCTCCCCCCGGCGGGCTGGCAGCGGGGCTGATGGACCTCTGGCTCCGGCAGCGCCGGCTGGAGGAGACGGCAGGCGGCAGACAGCGCGGCTCTCCTGGCGGTCTGGCCCACGAGGAGTAATTCCTGAGGAGCACGGAGTCACCCCCTTCGTGGATCAGGCTCCCATCAGGCTGCCAGCTGCAGGCAGGCAATTTGTTGATGCTGCTCGGGGCGGAGGGCTTCCGAGAAAGGCTCTTCTTGGGGAAGGCAAAGGTCTGGGCGCTCTGATGCGGCTCTTTGGGGTTTAAAGAGTGTCAGAATCCAGAGATGAAAAAATTAAAATAAAACAATCCCATTTTTCTCATCGGCACGCCTCAATGGGAATTTTAAGAGTGGATGCTGTCGTACCCACCTCAACTGTTTGCAATTCTCCTTTTATTCCTGCCTCTGCATCACCGTGCTGCCAGGGGACACCCAGCACGGATCAAGTCCCCGGTGCTGTGCAAACGGAAAAGGTCACTGAGATGGGGATGGATGCAAATCTGGAAATCCTACAGCAACGAGGCAATGCCTGCCATCATCTCATTCTCTCCCTGGGCTGGGCTCAAATGCAGGACCCCCAGAGCCCTGCGTGGAGCTCCCGAGCTGTGCTGCAGGTCCTGGCGAGCTCCTCTCCTCCCCTGCACTGTCCCCTGCCAGGCCAGGGCCCAGGCAGGTGCTGAAGAAACCTCAAGTCAGAGGTGCCCATCGCACATCCGGACCCAACAAACAAAGAAAGAAAAGGAAAATCAAGTTCTCAGCCTGAAAACGTGGTGGAAGCATCAGGCTGAACACAGCTGCTGTGCCTGGGATACCGGGGGGATCCCCGCACAGCCCCTCCACTTCATTTCAAATGCCTTTTCGGGCAGGGTTTGCGTTTGCAGGAGTGCCAACACCCTGCATGTGCTGGGGACGGCCTGGCAAGCTCAACCCAGCCTTGGAGGGATGCTCCGAGCTGTTCTGGGAAGCCCGGTCTCTGTGGGAGCTTTGGCCCTTTTTGGAAATCTACCCCATCTGCTCGCACAGGAGCAGGTCACCAGCCACCAAGCTCGTCCCCAGGCACAAAAGATAAGCTGGAGAAGCACCGAGCCGGCTGCTGCCCTCGCTCTTTAGGGGCAGGAGGAGAACCTGTCCCCAAACAGGCTGGGCAAAACAGAGCTTTTGTTTCCCCAAAGCAGCCCCAACCTTACCTGCGACGCTCCTGCAGGTGCACCAGCATCAGCTAGGAGCTGTGCGGGCAGCAAGATGTTAAAATGATCGCTCAGTTCTTAAAAAAAGGGGCTGCTGCCAGAGCTGCTGGGAGAAGCAGACAGTGGCAGAGTTGTTGGAAACCCGTTTTTTCTTTTCAGCCAACAATCCTCCCCAGCCCATGGTTCCAGGGAGCCCTGGGGGCTGAAACCTCTACCTCTGCGGAGCGGGTGGGTGGTCACGGAGCTGTCTGCCCGCAGAAGCTACAGAACAACAACACAACCCCAACCACTGCGCTCCAGACGGGAAGCCTAATTCCTCTGGCAAAAAAGCCCGAGCCCGAGCGGCGTTTCCAAAACCCAGGACTGCTCAGCCTCTTCAAAACCAGCTCCCTCAACCCCTTCATCCCAGAAGAGCAGCGCTGTGCCCAAGGCACCGATGTGCCAGGATTTCCAAGGGTGATTTTCCTGCAGTTCCTGCACTTTGATCCCCTCAATTACCTCCCAGACACAGATAATTCCTCCTCTCTCCTGCTGGGCAAGGAATTACCCGACTCACCGCTGACTCTCAGGCGGAGGCGTGCACACACACAGCTCACCTGCAGAGGTTGCTGCGCCGGCTAAATGCAAAGCTCCCCGTCCCAAAGGAAAAGCAAACAAAGCTTCGTTAGCAAGGCTTCCCTTTGGCTTCGTTTAGCAGGACAGGAGCACGGTCCCCTTGGAGGCAAAAAAAAAAGAGCAACAGAAGGTTCCCCTCCTACCCCAGGCCGGCAGAGAACAGCACAACGGAATTAAGGCCAGGCAGCTGCTTCTGGAGTGTTTGAACAGGTCCCTGCTTCGAGCTGAAACCAGCAGCTTCCAGTGCCTCCATCTGCATCCAGCTGGCTGCGGCAGCTTCCTTACGGAGAGGCCCTGGAGACCAGCACCTCTTGGCACGCCTCGACAGGCAGCTCGTCTCCGCCTGCTCCTTTCGTGGTGCCTTCCCTCCGGACCCTTCCCAGCCAGGGGAACACCCCTAGCCACGACAGGTTTTTTCCAGGAAGACAGCATCTCGTTCTATCAGCCAGATGGCCAACTATTTACTACCTCACCCTCGAAATATCCTGTTTTCTACCCGTGCAGTTCATTTCCTAAAATAAAAAGCGATGACCATTACCCCTGCTGCTCTCCTTCAGCTCGTCACTGAGGCAAAACTGCCCTGAGATGCAGCCCAACACCTCCACGGGCCCTACAAGCCACCCAGCACCACTGCATCTTTTCCAGGCACTGAATGTGCTCAGCATTTCCTCTGCAGGTTGGATATTTGCTTGATTGCAGACAGCAGGACACACCAGCATCTCTCCTGGTGCCCAGGGTGCCTGATCACAGTTCTTTGGGCTCGTACCTTTAGTTGGTCTCCAGTTCTGCCTCCACAAGAGACCAGGAAAATGGAAAAAGGTTTGGCTCAGGATTCTGAACTCTATCAGTCAGATACAGCTGCTGGAGAGGTGTCTCCACACACCAGGAGGAAACAACACGGTGACAGAGGAGGTGAAATCCCCCCCTTCACCTTAAGCCATGAGCTGGCACCGGCGTACCAGCAGCGGGGTGATGAGAAGCCAGAAATTCCCCAGCAGAGGATGTGCCCCAGCGAAGCGAGGCGCTTCCATACGTGCGTGTGCAGTGAGTAAGAGCAGGGTGTAATTTATGGCCTGTGTTTTCCATGAGGCTCTTGGCTGCGGGGCCCTGCCCAGCCGGGTTGTTTGCGAGCTCCTGCCGCACCCCACGGCCCCGTTTCCAGGAGCTCGTCCTCCCTCCTCCCCCTGCCACCCGCTCGGCCCCGGCAGCCGGAGCCTGGCTGTCTTTCCAGGAAGCCCAAATCGAAGCAGCAGACTCACCACAGACTCCCTGCTGGCCACCCCGAAGGTAGCTTTCTGACGCCTGCTGGCGATGTAGGCAGAATTTTCCTGCACTTTCTCCAGCAGCTGCCGGATAGGCTTGCAGTAGTTGGCGATCTTGCACTCCTTCAGGAAAGATTTTAGCTGGGAGGAGGGGGAAGAAGAAGAAGGAAAGCCACGTTAAGAGTTTCCATGCACAGACCCCATCAGCAAAAAAAAAACACATCTCCCACCCTTGCTGAGGGACAGCACGGGGTGCCTGCTGCCTTCCATTCACACCACGGAGCAGCATCCTGCCAGCCTGGGCTGGGAGAGGATGCAGAGATACAGATATCTGCACCCAATCCAGCTGTGGGGCTCGCTCAGGAACAGCTCTGCACCCTTGAACTCGAGCTCTTTCTGAAAGGATGCACTGCTGGGGCTGGAGCAGCACCGCGACGGATATTGGGGTGGGAATCCCAGGTAGGTGAGGCTGGGAGGCAGAGATTGAACAAGGAGTGCACAAAGGATCATCTGTGGGCTGGGACTGGAGGTCTTTGCACGGCTCAGTGGGAAAACTGGGGGCTGGCAGAGCTGTAGGGCCGTGGGTCAGGCCGGGGGGCCACGAGCAGAGTCACACGAGGTGAGGTTTGCTTAGCGCCTGCCTGCCAGCCCAGCTCCAGCTGGAACCTCCCATTTTTCAAGGGCGCAAACCCACGCAGGCACCACAGAAAAATGCACGGAGCAACCCCCACAGGCATGTGCCTAGATAATTCCTCCTTTTAAGACCCAAGGGCTTCGGCGGAACGGCTGGGACGAGAGCCAGTCTGCCAGGAAACCACAAACCCAAAAAAAAGGGCACGGGCCAGGTCCAGCCTACTCGCAGGGAGCTGGCCCCTGCCTTCCCTCAGCGCAGGAAACACTCCAGTACCCCCAGACGATGGGACTGTCTCACTGCCAACACCATGTTTTTGTGGGGTTTGCTTTTTTTCTATCTCAGCAGCTCTCACAGGGCTCTGACACCGCGGCGAGGCGGCAGAGGATGCTCCAAACAGGAGAGATGGGAGCGTGTGGATTGACCCCGGTTTCCATTCCAGCACACTGCTAGGTTTCCACCAGCTCTCCAAATTCTGCAGGGCGACCTTCTTGCCGGTGTACCAGACGCTTTGATTTAGGGGAAAAGAGACCCAAGGGGGCAGCAGAAAATGGTTGACCACGAGGGAGCCTTCACCTGCCTGCTCCACGCGGGGAGAACGTCCCCATCAGCTGGCAGCAGGGGCTGCTCTCCTCCCTTTCTCCACCTTCCAGCCCTCAGCCAACTCCGAGAAAGGGGAGATAAAACCAACACCTTGCCCCCTTTCTGCAGACAGCCTCCCCAACAGGTACAAAGGAACCACCCCAAGCGCTGCTGCCGGCCAGCCCCGTCCTGTTCTCGCCCTCCCTTTCTAAAATATTTATTTTTTCGCAGGCGCTGCGTATTTATCTCCGCGGTAGAGATGCATTTGTCATTCCATTTATCTCCCCTGATCCCCCCGGCTGCAGCCCCAGATCCATTTCATCCGCTGCCACGGACATTCTCATTTTTCTTCCCTTGCACGAGTGTCACCTGAAATCCTGCCGAATCTCGGGCTCCATCGGGGCGGTTTGGCGGCGTGCGCTCGCTCTCCCGGCCCTGCGCTTCATTTCTCCTCCTCCCCTCCTCTCCCCGACCCAGGCAATCCCTCACAGCCCCACCGCTATCTGCCACGGATATTAACGAAAGGTAATGAGATCTCAGCCCCGCGTTCGGAGGCAGGGAACGACCGAGACAGTGAAAGATAGAGGGGGGAGAGAGAGAGAGAGAGAAAGGAACCCTCTGCGTGCCTTTTTCCCCGCTGCCAAGCACAACAACCGCAGCTTTCCAGAATAAAAGCGCTCGGAACATGTGTTTGTGTGTGTGTGTGCTGCTAACATCTCACGTCGGCTCCTAGCTAAGCAGCTCTGTGATTAGTGGGATTGATCCCGTCCAACTGCCAGCCTCAAACGCCAAGGGTTTGTACCAGCGGGGAGACCGCAGCAAAAACCCAGCTCCTCTTACAGTAAACGACACGGGCAACGAGAAATGATGGGCTGCAGCTGGGCTCGTGTGTGCCAGGGAACCCAAAGCAACCCCAATCCTCCACTCTCAGGCAGCAGGGACAATATCCAGCTGGGTCAGAGCGAGCAGGAGGGGGTGCAGCTAGCAGGGACTCCGGCACCTCCGTCCTTCTGCGAGCCCTGCCCTGCCCGTGCCACCTCCCAGCAGCACCAGCCCCTATCCAAACCCTCCAATTTTCCCCTTTAACCTCCCACCTCTGCTCTGCGCTGCCTGGAAGGACCCTACAGACCAGGGATTCTCATCCAAGCACCCAGACGCACGCCCTGAGCTCCTCACCCACCCGTGGTGGAGTGGAAGCAGCAACAGCAGCCCGGGGGTCGTGCCTTTGAACCGCCTCCCTCCCCTGCTGGCTCTGCTTTCCTTTCATCAGCCCCGGCTGCTTCCTGCCTTCCAGGCAAGGAGGCTCCAAAGTTCAGGCTGAAGGCAGTTCAGCCCAGCTTCTCCCAAAGCCGCCGACCAGGAGGAGATGAGCTCTCGGCGCAGCCCTCGCCAGCTGGAAGCCAGCCCCTGCCCCACGGCGCTGAGCGAGGAGGGGGAAGAGGGATTTATTTTTTATTTTTTTTCTAGCTAACTGGAGCGGTGCCAGGGGAAAAGCCTTCCCCCCGCGCGCCTTCCCGAAGGCTCCGAGATTTTGGGAAGCTAACCTCAGCAGCCCGGGCCCAGCAGACGGCCACGAGGCTGTGGTTAGTGGCAGCCGAAGAGGAATCCGACAGCGGGAATTCTCTGCGGAAAGCCGGGCTGGTCCCGGGCTGTGTTTGGAAGCCACGGGGCGCTCCTCGTTCCAGCTCCAACCTCGGCTCCGACAGCTTGGCTGCTCCCAGCAGCTGCTGGCTGAGACCAAAGGGCTTCGTTCGCCGCCGATCAAGTGAGAAGCAAAAGGAGAGCAGGCAGGGGAGCTGCTCTGCAAGCGTGGAGGCTGCCTGTCAGCTCGCATTAGGCAGGGCAGCCGGCTGGCTGCAGCACCGTGGGCAGGCACAGCGGCTCGTGGCAGCAGAGCAGAAGCACGTGGCCCCACGGAGGGTACAGGAGCAACCAAATTGCTCGCCACCCGCCGCTTGTGAGTTAAAAATAAGAGGAATGGGAGGATGTGAAGGAACAAGCTCCAGCTTGTTTGCACTCAGCAGTCCTCCTGTGCAAAGCAGAGAGGGCGCTGCTCATTTGAAACAAGCCACCAGCTTCAGCTCCCGGTATTAGGGGAGGATTAGGCTCCATACACCCAGACATGGCCCCATTAGGCTGCCTTATTGCAGAGAAAGAAGCGTGTGAACACGAAGTGGTGAGGAAGAACTGCCTGCCACGGAATGCCAGGGCAGAGGGAAAGGAGAGCTCTTCACAGCAATGCTCTGAGGTGCGTTGAGGAAGATGGACAGAGACAGGAATTGGATGCAGGGAGAAAGTGCCCCAGCTGGAGGGGACACAGGCTGGGAGAGAGGATTGCCATCTTGTGGAGAGCACGTGAGAAAAGCCATAAGGCAAGGAGAAACACGAGCTCTGAGAGCACAGGTGCTGTGGTGAGGTAATACAGCAAATCTGGACTACTCTAAATTGCCAAGAACTGCATTCACTGGTCAAAAATGCATCTCTAGAGCCCGTTGTCTCTCTTTGTCTCCCAAAAGAGTGGCTCACACCAAAGCCACTTTCCCCTACCTTCAGCCTCCTGTTGGATGCCTCTGTTCCTAAGAATCCCTCAAAATGCAAACACAAACTGTGACTGGGAAAAGGTAAATAGCTCTCCCCTCACATTATCAGGACCATCTAAAGTTCGCTGCTAGGTTAAAGGAGCTTATCCCACTCTGGGGACGTTCCAAGAGGTGTCCTATACCTTACCTGGATGATAGTGGGGAGAACCAACTCTGGGAACCCGATGCTGTGGGCTTGGCAATGCAGGTACTCAAGAATCAGGTCATAGAGCTGTTCGATGAGGCCATCCTGGGTAGAGGGAGCAGAAATAGAGATATCAGATAGGAACTAAGCCCCTCAGCTCCCAGACTGGGAAATGAGCCTCTAACCTACAGGACAGGATCACAGAACAGGCTGCTGGGGCCAGTCCTGTTTGAACAGAAGCTGTGTTTCTGAGGATGTGCACTGTTGGCAGCTGGGTTCCACTTACTCGGAAGGCTTTCTCCTGCAGGTTGGCGTTGGAAAGCTTCAGGATCACCGCGAAGTTTATCGGCTTAGCACTCATGCGTCCTGGCCTCTTGTTGAAATCCACTTGCTGGAAAATCTGCAAGAGAAGCAATTGAGCGTAAGGATGGTCACGCCACCAAACAAACAGACACCCCACGACTCAACCAAGACCGTGAAGTTGATGACAGAGCTGAGAAGACAACCCAAGAGCCCTGACTCCTGCCTGCTCGTTCTGATCGCTGTCCAACAGCTTTTTTTAAATGCCCTAGCAAAGGACAGCTTGGGAGCAAACACCAAGCAGACTCAAGGCTTTAGAGCCCTGAGCATGAAAGATGCCACAGGAGCGTGGTGTAAAAGGGAACCGACACAAGCAACAGCACGAGGAACTAGAGGTTTGCTCCTCGGACCTGTGCTTCGGACAGCAGGGTGGTACTGCAAGGCTTGAGTGTGCTTTGGAGCTGTGCCTGAAGATGAGATGCTTTTCAACAGCAGGACTAAATGCTGCTTGTACCAACCGATTACCTTCTTACTGTCATTGAAGTAAGTGCCTGAATTGTCCTAGGAAGCAGATGGACCAGGAAGTCCTTTCCACAAACACCCCTTGCCAGGCAAGGTCTCTGGTCTGATGCCTTTCCCACCAGTGTCCCTTCTACCAATTATAACTGAACAGCCTTTGAATAAGCACAGATCATTCTCCACGGACACATTTCTCTTTATAGCAAGGGACATGGGGAAAAAACTGGCCCTTTTCCAGATTCTGAGCAGAGACTACACACGTAGCTCCTCAAAAACAACCCCAAGAGGCACACATAGCACCCAGGGTAAAGCTGGATGCCCAACACACCAGGCGTGTCAAACCTGCATCTTTGCTGTTACATTCTTCCAGAAATGGGAAACGAAAATGCTTAATGCATTAGGGAGAAAAACATTTATTTCACATAAAAGCTGAAATCAGCTGCAAGCAGGATTTGCCTCGGTCCCTACCCTGGGTAGGTATCAGGCAAGAGGGGAGGCTACCCAAAAAGGGCTGTGCACTGTGCTGCTCGCCTTCTGAAGCTGTGATATATGAAGGAAGATAAGGTTTCTGGAACGATCAGCAGCACAAACCTGCCCTTCCCCAGCCTGGCAGAGGCAGACCTCAGGAGGAAGCTGAGAAGAGCTGCACAGACCGCTCGCACCAGGGCACGTTCCCAGAGACTCCCATCAGGGGCTAACAAGCAGCAATCAAGGGAGGTGGTCACTAATAAGGGAGCTTCGTTTCAAAAAGCCAGCCCCAAATGACCAACTGGCAATCACTCCTGTGCCAGCTGACAACCTTTGAGGGGTCTGACAAGGAGCACAGCCTGCCTGCCCGTGCCTCTGAGCACGAGGCCCCTGCCTCCAAGGCGCTCAGCCCCTAGATTCCCAACACTTCTAAATATTACTTTCGAGCAGGAAATAATTTCTATTCCCTCTACGCGGCGATACATTCATCATCAGAGCCCAAGCAGCCCAGAAAGGCAGCGCACTGATTGCTAGAGGGTGAGGTGGGGGAGAGGGAGGGCGCTCGGGTCACTCCGGTGCCCCCGGGCCAGAAAAGCATGGAGCCAGCTATTGATTTTTTTACATTTTATTTGTCAATCCAGGTTATTTGGAAGGGAGGGACAAGCCTGGTGGCTTGTGAAAACAAAGAGCCCCAGCCTAGGGAATCGATGCTATAAACCTCGTTATGCACGGTTATTTCTTTGGCCAAAACAGTCGTATTGATCCCCGAGGTCAGACGCATTAAAGAAAAAGGCAGCGGGCGCTGTGGGATCCTAACATGCCACGAGGCAAGTGGGAAAATACAAGCAGAGGGTTTGAAACCTTCCCAGATGTGCTGGGGAATCTGGCAGGACACGTGGAAAGGGGAAAAATGTGGTTCCCAGCCCTAGGTCGTGCAGGATGGCCCAGACAGCAGCCAGGCTGCAAGAGGGGATGACTGTGTCTAGGAATCCTGTGGCAGGGCAGAAAGGTGATAACGAGGGACTGGAGGGCCAGAAAACATCCAAAACCAAGGGCTTGGCTCGAGTGAGACCCACCAGCAGACAGAAAAAAGGACAGGAGGGGGTTTTCAGCAAGCTCTAGCTCACCGCTCCTACGTTGTTAGGGTGAAGAGTGCTTGGATGTACAGCTTGCACCAGCAGAAAACCAAGCCCACGGCCCCAGCACTCTTATTTTATCACCCCCACCCCATCCTGACTCTTCTCAGGCTCCAGCAAAGCCTCCTGGCAGCTGCTTTGATCAGCCCGAGGCCGGCTGCCCCAGGCCAGCCCCCAGCAAGGAGGCAGAGCTGTGCAGGACCCGCCTGCAGCCTCCCCACGGCTGCTCCAGCACCCTCCACCTCACCCCCGGCACCCAGCAGGGCTGCTCAGAGCCCAGCTGCTGCCAAGCTGAGAAAAGCTGCTCAACTTTTGTAATATATTCCCGTTTTGCATCCCACAGGGTGTTTTTCCTCTGGGGTTATTCCTTCTCCCCTACAGGACATTGCATCCCCCTTGGTTGAGCTGCGGGAGGTGTCTCCAACGTGCCAAGGTCCCTCCAAAGAGCAGGGCCCTGCTGGTGCAGTAATTCCTCCCAGCTTTGCACCTTCTGCACGCTTCTTGATGTCCTCATCCCTGCGTTCAAACCATGAGTGATAACATCTCACCCCCCTGACGAGCACTGGCCCAGCAGCACACCCCACAGCCAGCTTCTCCAGCCCCAAATCCTCAGCCTGGCTGTGAGGTGTGGGAGATGGCACCCAAAGCCCTGATAACGGGAAGATAAAACACCCAGGGGGCTCTTCCCTTATCCACAGAGCCAACTGTCTCTTGGTAGGAGGCTATTAGATGGGTTGAGCATTATTTCACTGAGAAAAGTCCTGGCACAAGCAGGGTTGTGCAGCTTCAAAGCTGCAGGGCAGTATTTGGAGGGAGGGAAGGCCCAGGATAAGGGATGCATCTTCAGCTGGTGCAGAGGCTCAGCTCAGCAAGCCTGACGTTGTAGTTTTTCCTCTGTGCGATGATGCAAAGAGCCCCCAGCTTGTAAAAACTTAAATCTACGACAAGGTCCAGGATTATGGGCCCCCAACAAGCCCCCACTCAGGTATGTCACCGGGCTTCAGGCCCCCCAGGGACCTTCTCCAAAGCGAGCTGCACATCCAAAACAAAACTCGAGCCATTGAAGTGCCAAAGTGAAGAGCTCACGCCTCCCTAAGCACGTCAGGGTTAACCTCTTTCCCCATTCCTCTGCAGGGAAGCTAATTTTAAATTGGCATGCCAAGCCTGCCTGTGGGGAGATTTCCACCTTGTTTATCCACACCTGCCTTCCAGCAGATGAGCCACCGCTTCTCCTGCTGCAGAAACTAGTGCCTGTCACAAAATAATTGAAGTGCTGGGGGAAAAAAAGATAGCCTGGGATCTCACAGGCCCTCCAAGGGTGGGAACAATGCAAAAATAAAAGCCTGCCTGCTTTACGCTTTCTCTCAAGCCGTCTCCTCTCATCTAAGAGGTGATTTTAGCAAGCTTCTTTCGCTCCCCCCCCAAAAAGCAGAGTCAAAAGAGGAGACAGCCCTGGGTGCCCGTGCTGGGGAGCAGCAGCTCCTGTCAGGCTGCATCAAGCAGCCAGCTCTCATTTCGACTGGCAGGGGCTTGGGGAATTCCCGTGCCTGGGGGAATTGCACAAAACATTCAATCTGCTGGCTCCTGAAAGCACGGCAGCGACAGGGCTGAGACAAGAGGTAGCCAGGGCTGGTCTTCTTGGTGGAGAGGGGGAAGGGAAGCAATCGTGGTCTCTTCTTAGAGAAGGTTTTCAGGATCTACACTGAGGCTGTACAAAGCTCAGCCACATTTTTTTCAGGGCTTTGTGCACGTCTGGTGTCGCTCACTCCAGATCCTGGCTACGTTTGGATGCAGCTGCATCAGCGAGTGAGGGGCAGGCTGCCGTCCTCCACAGCAAATGGAGCATGGGAAGGCTTCGATCTGCCCCCTGACCCCAGCCCTGCCCCTTAAACCCAGCGTTTAGGAGGGGCTGAGCAGCGTGCTGCTTCTCTCTCACCTCGCTTTGGCTGCTGGGTTTAAAACGTGCTGGTTTTGTGACACGGTGTGGTGCAGGACTGCTGCCTAGGGGCAGAGGCACTGCCAGGGTTGTGAGCTGGTAGGAACAGGCTCGTTGGTAAAGCACCAGGGCTGCTTAGAGATGAGTTTATCCCTGGCACCTTGGGTTCAAATTGGAAATTAAGGGCTAGCAACACGCATGCAGGCATTTTACCCTGCCCCCAGTCTCTCCTTTGTCACCAACACCTGGACAAGGCAGGCCCAGCAGCGCCTCGCACGCAGCAGGCTGGGATGTGGTGGGGAGGAAGCTCAGCGTGCGCCGCGGTCACGGCCGGCTGGGGCCCGACACACGGATTGCAGCCCCACGGGGAAGGAGATTTTTTTTCCTCTCGGAGCACTGAAAATTAAAAATAAAAAGCAGAGGAACCGTCCTCCCCCCCCCCGGGCTCTGCTACAGCGGCGTGGAGATGCCTCCGTCGCTGGATGTGGCTGGCAGAGGTTCAAGAGTGTGTGAAGGAGAGGAAGGAAGCAGGCAAATGGCAAAGCCACACAGGCCAGGGCCAGGGCGCAGCAGAGGGGGGCGGGAGAGCAGGAGGAGATTTATAAACATTGCTGGCTTCCACGGGCTCAGAGGATGTGGTTTGCAGAGGACGTTTACAACAACACAAAACCACAAAAGCCTTTGCTTCAACAGAACTTGATTAGCAACGAGCCCAGCTGACTCAGGTCATTTGTTACAGAAGCCTCCCTCATTCTCCTCCAACAGCCAGCCTCACGCTGACCTTCGGGGGCTTTGCATTCCTCACCTTGCCCCATTCTCCCTCAGAAGTGTTTCTTCAAAGAAAAAGCCACTTCTGTACTACCCTCTCACAGGGAGACATCAGGAATCTGATCTGTGGGAAGCTGGATGGTCTCTGAGCATCACCCTAAGGAAAACACAAGGCACCAGTATTTCACCAAACATCCCGTGTTTCGCCAGGCTGCCTTCAAGGGGATTTTTTTTGACCAAATTAAGTCTTGAAGCACCTTTTTCCTTCCATCTCCCTTTGTCTGTGGTTGTGACAAGCTCTTCCATTTGCTAAGACACAAACACATCAAGGGGATCAAGTAACAGCTTGGGGACTTACTGCAGCCAGTTGAATCAAAGCTCCTCCTTGGAAACCCTTTGCCTATTCCAGCTGCATCAGCCAAACCAGCTAGGAATGTCTTTTTGCACCCAGCTGATCTCAAATAGAGGAAAATTATAAATTTAATCCTGTTTGCTAACCGCACGCTGTCTGATGGCATTTGCCAAGGGGTTTAGGGTGTGAGCAGATCCCAGGGGGAGCTGTTGGTGGGTAGGGTAAATGTGAAGGTGTTCATTAGGTAGCAGACAGTTGTTGCTACACCAGCAGGACCCACTGACCTCCAGGATAAATGGCAGCACGGGGATGAAGGTCCTGGTGTTCTCAGACAGCAGCGTAAGGGCACGGATGCAATGCATGCGCAGAGGGTAGAACCGAGCTGTGGGCACCAGCCTAGAAGGGAAAAAAAAAGGATATTAGGCCAGGATAATACAGGAGCTGCACTCGCAGCCCCCAGCAACGTTTTAGAGCCCTTCCTGCTCTACAAAAGGAAGAGAGCTTTAGGATTGCACAGCAAACTGAGCTGAAGCTATCCCGTAGTGGGGAAAAATTTATTCGTGCTAAAGCTGTGACACCAACAACCAGGTTCCTGCAACCAGAGCACCAGGTTCTTCTGGGACAGAGGAGAGAAAGTGCTACAAGGCAGGAGTTTTGCAGATGAAGCTCAGCACTGATGCTCTTTTGTCATGTTCAACACTTGGAGCTCTCGTGCTGCCGACACAGGTAGGTGCACGAGGAGAAGTGGCAGGAACCAGCAGTGAAATGTTCAGCTGAGGCAGTGAATTTGCCAGAAATGGGCTCCCCCAGCACACAGGAGGGACTGCAAGGAGAAGGTGGTAACCAATTTCAGGCTACGTACCCTCTGTGTGCCCACACAGCTCGTGCTGTCACCTCCATAGCCACACTTGTCACGTGGAATGTCACCAGGGCAGGAGGAGCTGGACCAGCAGCGTGTCAGAAAGGACAGAGCAGGACCAAGAGGGGCATCACAAGATCCTCTCAGCCCTCTCCAACAGAGGAGGAATCGCTCAGCTGCTCCTCTTTCAGAGAGAAAAGAGGATTGAAACTGCTAGTGATGAGCAGGGAGGGAAAGAGGCCGCCTTTGACCATGTTTTAGGCTGTTATGCCCTTGGATATTAAAGGGAACTGAGCACAGCTGCCTCTGTAAGGTGGGGCACCGCAGGCTCAGCTCCCCCAGTGCCACCTAAGCCAGCAGCAGAGAACACAGAGCCCAGCATCAATCCCATGGCTACCCCTAAGACACCAAAACTCGTTACCTTACCTCTCCAGAAACCTCTTGCTATGCACGCCTGTACCTGAAGACAGATGCCCCCAGCACTAACGAGTTTTTTTCTTTTTTTCCATGGAATTCTCAAACAACAGCCCCACATCCAATAAATCCCTCCCTCCCCACCCAAAAAGGGTTTGATGAGAAACCCAGGGGAGAACACACCCGACCGGGCACCATAAATCACCTCCACCTCCCCCACCCTCCCCCCACGCTAAATAGTGGAATAATTATCACTGGATCCATTATAGGAATAAATCTACTTCCCGCCCCGATCTGGCACCACTAGAGATGACGAAAGCCATTCTCAGGAATTAATTGATCGAGGGATAAACCTGTTAAATGTATAGATTTACTGTAAACCAAGACCATTAATTTTAGAGTGCTCTGCGATGCAACAATCTGTTTAACTTCCCGATGGCTGGATGCTCGGGGAATACAAAACACAGCTGGGCCTTGGCTCTGCTGAGGAAGATCTGCCCAGGGGTCACACCAGCAAGTTCAAATCCACTTGCTCTGGTTTACAGCTCGTGCTTTTCATCTCAGAGAGTGCTCCCTGTTGTCTTACCATCACCACTTCCTGCAACACCTGCCCTGCTTCTCCCGTGCAGCAGGCTGTGGTGCAGGGAACAGCCCCCAAGGCACTTGGAGGCTTATTTTTACTAGATACAGTTCTTTCTGCTCTACTTTTGTCTGGTCACAGTCTTCTTCTGACTGGGGAGAACACAGAAAGCTTCTTATGGTATCGGTCTCTGCCCCACCAAGAGGGGACAGCCAAGGGAAGGAGTTGAAGGACACCAAAGCTGTGCTTGCTGTACCTGTACGTGCTGGGAGGCTGGAGACCAACCCTTACGGGGCATCACAAATCCTCATTTAACTACAAGCCAGGGCAGAACCTCGTATTTATAGCCTGGAGTAAGAGCAAGGTAGGAAGCCAAGCAGACAAGGTCAGGAGAACACTTGCCTTCAGCCTGGAAAAAGGGACAGGAGCTCCTGCAACAACTCTGACACAAAAATAAAGCAGGAAAGACAAACATAAGCATGCAGACCAGACCGAGAACTTTACAGACCACAGAAGCAGAGAAAGAAAAGCAGGCATCTCCTTTGTGTTCCGTCTCTGCAATACCTACAGCACTACCCCAGTGGTCAAAGCAACTGCAACCTTTCAGCTGTTTGCAAGATCAACACCGCTGATTTTTACAAGGCAATGCCATTAGCAAACTCAGCAGCGAGGCTTTTTCCAGCAGCCCTGAAGTCAGAAGCGATCAATTCCAACATTTTTCCATTCAGCAGTCTGCCTTCCCCGATCACATCTGAGCATGTGCAGCTTGGACACGTTTCAGGAATGGACCCCATGCATTATTAAAAGTAGTTTCGGCGTGTTTTATATGCTGGAGAGCAGGGAGAGGGAGCAAGGAAACGAGGGAGCTGATTTCAATTTTAGCAGCAACCCTTCTGCTCCTAGTTACCGTATTTAATCACATTTCCAATTCTGCCTCGGTCCCTGCCTAGAGCAAAAACAAACCGACGAGCGGTGGTTTCTCTGCAATCCCCTCCCGAAAGCCACCAGGGTGGCACAAGGAGCTGGTCCTGCAGACAGACAGACACCCTGCTCGCTGCCCTTTCGCTGGAGCAAGGCGCCACCTCCTGGACTTAGGGAAGGAGAATCTCCTCCAAAGGCTATTTATCCCCCTCTGGATGCTCCCAGGAGCACAAGTGAAAGCTTCTGTGGATGGAAAAGCCGCACAGCATCCTTCCCTACCACCCCATCACACGCACCTGGGATCTATTTTCTATTTTCCCCGTGCTGAAATTCATCTCTCAGGCTCCCCAACCTTTGACACCTTGTCAGACGGTGGCTGCACTTGGTGCCGAGCACCTCTGCGCATCGCTGATGCGAACAAGTTTTATTTGCTGCTCTTGCTGAGAGACTCACCCAGTTCACCTCTCCTTGGCCCCAGCTCGCTGATTTATCTGCCTGGACAGGTAGAAAACTGCCTCGACTTGTCTGCAGGACAACTGGAGCTCGGCAGCAGCAGCGGGAAGCAGCCTGTGCACATGGGGGATGGGGAGAAGGATGTATGCACACCAACGATCGTTTAAATCTGCTTATCTTCATCACCACTTGGGAGTTTTTCAAGACCAGGCGGGTGGGGTTTTAAAGCTGAGAATCTGGTTACAGAGCTAACAGGATTTCAGGGATCACCAGAGATTCAGAAATTCCCTCAACGCCCATTAACAGCAGCTTCAAAGCAGAAAAAATTCAAACACACAGGGTGATAGGGGAAAAAGATAAGTAAAAAACTGCAAGCAAAAAAACAATGAGAAAAGCTTTCATATTGCTCAAAATAAGCAAGCAGGCTTGTGCACAATTAAAAATAAGACTTCAGCACACTTCTGATTCCAAAACCAAGTCCTTATCTCCTCCCTGATTTCAAACTCCCCTCAAAATAGCACAGCTCTGAGACTATCAGGAACTGCTGAGCATGGCACGGCATGCATGCACTTGGACAGCTCCACAGAAATACCCAGACAGATATAACTTCTTGGAAAGAGCTCTCAGGAAAGGAATTCTACCTGGTGCTGCCACTCCTCTACTTGTGAGGACATTCCAACAGATGTTGAAAGGCAAAACTGTCCCGTCTGGGTTAGTACTTCGCATGAATGCTTGGAACTACTCTTATTTTAAGCTTACCTTTTAGATAGCGTCCTCTTTCTCAAGGAATTTTAAGAAATACAAAGCTCCAGCAGTTCAGGTATCACGCCTTTTAGCGAAGCAGAATTGGACTAGGCACCAAAACTAACCGCATTGCTTTGTGTCTCCCCAGCTCCCCACCAGATGATAGCAAAGAAGGGTTTAGGTTGTTCAGAGATGTGCCCAGGCTGCACAAACTCCACAAATAGTCTGCAGTATGGCAAAAAAGCAGCTGACACTATTTTTTTGTCCTCACTGCTGTTCACCACTTAGCTACTTTTGAGTCCAATCCTTCCTGCAGTGTCTGATTTCACACACCCTGAGCCCATGGTCTCAGCTGGTGAAGCAGAGGTGCTGACTTCCTCTCCAGCAACCCTTTAATTCCTTCATGCAACGTGCTCGCAACACGCCTGCAGCTGTAAGACCTCCATCAAAAGCAGCTCTCAGGTTAAATCCAAATCACATAACAGTACCACCCCTTCGGAACTGTTTTACTACATCCAACAAGAGAAGGATTGCCAGAAGAGGAAAAAAAACTACTTACTTGATACAGCCAATGATGACCTGTGTCAGAGGATAGATCAAGGGCTCCATGACCTCGCTGGGGTAGATCGTGCTGAGAACCCGACACCAGAAATAGAGGCAGTGGATGTACTGCCAGTTGTAGACAGACTGGAAGTTCTCCTGCAGGAAACGGATGAACAGACTTGAAAATGGGGCACCTGAGAGGGGTTCAACTCCAATTTCTCTCCACAATTCATTTATTTTCTTTCTCCTGCAGGACACTGCGCACTGCCCAGAGGATAACTCACATTCTGGCTGTGGCTTTGATGCTGCTGGCTCTTCCACCACCCAGCAGAGTCAGATGCAGCACGCCATAATTTAGTACTGGTTAGTGCCTTGAAGGAAATAACGCGCAGCACAGCCTGCTTTTCTTCCCAAGTACGGCTCATTGGAGAGGGATGATTTAATGACTCAGCTCCCAGCAGATGGTGAGATGCAGCCAAGCATCAGGAAGCCTTTAACCATTCCCTTCACTCACAGGCCTGGGGACAGTCCCCAGGAACCCCCAGGTAGGAAGGCTGGAAAGCAGCACTGCTCTGACAGCCTCGTGAGCTGCCTTCTGGCCTCTGCAGACCAGAAAGGAGAGGAAAAAAGCATGTAAACTACTACAGGAGGAAATTCCTCTGCATTTCCCCTCGTTGTACTCAGACTCTGACTGTGAGGTAGCAGCTTATCTTTCCCGCTCAAGGCCTCCCTTCCCTCAGATGCGTTAACCAAACCCCCTACTCACCACCCCACTATCTCTGAGGCATAATGCCAGTATTTTAAAGATGTTTCTGTGAGCATTCACTGTCAAAGCAAGCACCAAACCATCGACCTAGCACTCCTCCCTGCTTTTGGAAAAGACACAGTCCAGGCCAGTTGAAGTTTTCAACTGCAGAGTAAAAATGACAGAGCCGAGAACAAACTTGCAGCTCTGTTTCTAAGCCAGCCTTTATGGTTACCAGCAAAAACAATGCAAGAGGCCAGTGTGTCTGACATGCTGTGACACCAGAACAGTGGTTTCAGGCTGGCCCAGACCAAGTCTTGCACAAAATCCAAGCCACGTGGTTTTTCAAGAATGTTTGGGCAAGCCCCTACTCTTTCCTGCCATGTGCTGGAGCAGCCCATAGTGCCAGAGTAAACAGAAGCCCAGAAAGAGTGCAGAAGTCCCTTAAGGACACTCTTTCCAACGAGTTCTGCAGGCCCAGAACGCACAGCACTGCGCCAAGATCTTCGGAGATAACATTTTAAAAGGTGCCTCAGCTCCAGCCTGTTTCACACAGGCTTTCAAGGCTCAGGTCACCTCTTTTGTATGATGAAAGAAGATGTGCAAGTCCCAGAAAAAGCACAGAAGCCCTGAACTGCAACCACTGGCCCAAATCTTGTGATAGGAACTTAGGCTGCAGCTGGAAGTGGCAGAGCTCTCACCAGGTACCAAGGTTTGTTTTCAGCTTCTCCTGTAAACAGCGACCTGCTCCTGTAACCACCTTCCACAGCCACCCACTGCTCAATTTAAGCTAATTGGCTTACTGCTTGGATTTATACCTTTTGGTTGTGCTGATGTCATTTAAAGTTCCCGCAACCCTCCCCAGCTGTGAAAACAAGTGGATTTAGGTCTTGTCTGGGCCAGACTCAGTCTTACACTGAGTGTGTAAGAAGCCACCACAATCCAATTAGGGCAGGCACATACATCCCAGACTTCGTTTATCCCCATGTCTGAACAGCCAGGAGATTTAACCAGTCACCAATCCTGCAATGTTTGGGAGCAGCTCAAGCATTAATCTACAGGGATCCGTTTTGCTGAACGTGAACAAAGCCAGGATTAACAAGCTGACTCAGATTTGCTAGGTCAGACTGGAGGCAGCCCAAATCAGGGCTGTTCCCAAAAAGTCTGAGCTGCTTTGTTCAATTGGATGGGCAATGCCAGCTGCTGCTGGATTGGGCAGACACACACACCAGGGTCATTCCTGGTCTTCTTTACCCTGGGCTTTTGCAACAGAGGCTGCAAACTATAAATACAGAAGAGGGAGAGTGCAAATCCTTCCAAGATGAGGAGAAAAAAGTGACTCCCACCCCCCGTAGTGTCCTGTTCTCTCCTTCCTTGCTGAAAACTAACACAGAAAAGAAGAATTCACGGACAGCTATGAAGATTTCAAGCTCCCAGTCCCAGCAAATAATCCCTCAGCACATTATGAAATGGATCAGACAATTCCTGACACTTCAGAGAGGCCACCAAAAGCCTGAAGTGGCTACAGTGGCTTTCCTCCCCACAGCAGGGCACCTACCTTCTTCTTTATGGTCATAGCACTGCGCAGGTGGATGGCGAGCTGCCGGATATAGATGAAGGCGTGCTGGTAGGAGATGTGGGTGTCCAGGGCATACATCTCTGTCAGCGTCCGCTGCATGAAGTTGATCATGGGCAGCACGTTGGGAGAAGTAAATCTTGAGTTCTTCACAAACGAGATGTACATTTGCTGTTGGGGGAAGAGGACGACATGCTTGTTGTCAGAACAAAACCAGTGTTTTACCGACCTTCCCCACCCAGGCGTTCCCAACCACCTGCGAAGTGTTCCTTTAAAAAACAGACACTTAAAAAAAAATTTGAAGAGATAATTCAGTCTACTCCTCTGCAAGAGTCAGAATCTTTTCTCACTCATACATTGTTTAGCAGAGCTTAGAAACGTCCTTGCCATTGCTCCTCCACAGGAGGAGGAAGGAGCTGCAGGATGGCTTTGAGCCACACACGCTGCAGGCTGGTCACAGCAGTTAATGCAGCTCTCTGGTAACAAACAGCGGTAACAAAGCAAACTACACTTGGGAGCCTCAGCTATTAGCAGAGAGCAGCACTGAGTAGCGTGTCAGTACTTGAAGAAAGCCCTTGAGAGGCTGGAGGATGAGTATTCAGCCAGCAGACAGGCAAGTACCAGAGGCATTCTCTGCAAAACCCAGGAGTGCCCCTAGAAGGAACAACAGCAGCGAGCAGGAGACTCTGACCTGCAGAATTTCTCCCATTTTACATTGCAGGGGAGCCAGCACCTTGCCCCACCTCAGAGGCTGCCCTAAGTTCTTGGCATTTGACTTCAAAAAAGCTGCAGAGCAGAGGAAACAGCGGGCTCACCTTCAGCAGGGTGTGCAGGTACGCGTCTTTCTTGTGGCGGCAGATCTTGTTCAGCACGAGGAAGGCCAGCACCCTCACGGTTTCCTCGCCCGTGCTCCACAAATGAACTACTCGCTGGGAAGGGAAACCCACAGATAAGCATCCCAGCCTCGCCCTGCTCCAGCTTTTCATTTAAACATCACCCCCTTGTTGCCCTCTTTCGCTCTTTTCCGCCCCCATTGTTGTTCTTAAGCACTCAGCAGTTGTGACTAAGTTTCTGCAAAAATATTCCACCCACAGAGCGGAGTGAAATGCTATCACAGACACACACAGACTCAGGCAGCAAGCACTCCATCTGCAGCAGGGAAGCAGACAGCTTCCCCAGAACACCCCCACATCACTTTGCATAGGGACTCGCGCTGAGTGCACACATTTTGCTCACTCAGCTTTCCCTGAAAGAGCTCCACGGCACTCACAAACCTGGAGGAGAAAGCACAAATCCCTCCTGGGACCAGAAGAAAAGCGAGGGAAGAGTCCAGGAGACTGGACTGTCATGGGATCCGGTCCAAATACCACGAGGGGCTCGTTTGTTGGGGTGAAAAAAGTGCTTGAGAGCTACATGAAGCATCACAGCACGCAGCCTTACCTTGAGAAGTATACGGCACTGCTTTGGGAAGGTCAGGTAATAAGGCACTGTGGCATTGACATGCTGAAGGACTGCTGCTCCAACAGAGGCTTCTGTTAAACAAGACAGGAGCTACAAGGAAAAAAAAATAAAATCCTAGTTAGTATAGCCCTCCTCACATCTTCCTTTAGCATTTACCATTGGTATTTTGCTGTTCCCAAGTAATTCTGGGCTCCAAAGGACTGGAAGAAAAGCCTGGCAGGAAGCTAAAAAAAAAACAAAGCTGTATTAGGAATGGAGCAGGTCCACAGCAGGTTAAAGAATTCCCCTGCAGGAACATCATCTTAGCAAACAGGAGCTCAGGCCACCAGCACCTGAGTTCATCACTTAAAGCCTCACTCAGCTGTACTGCAACAACTCCATCTCCACGAAGCTTCCAGCTTCTTACAGGCAGCGTGACACCGATGCCATTGTCATCTCACCACAGATGGCCGGGGCGTGATGAAGACGCTCTCAGTCTACACACAGCTTGCTCGGAAGCAGACCATCTGAGCTGCCTGAAGACTTCCAGTGCTACACCAGATTTTTTTCAGGGGAAGCAAGAATGCTACCGGGTATCTAGAGGTTAACTCAAGCTCAAGAAAAAGGTTTAAACATTGTCTTGGTATCTCTGGGTTGTTCAGCTCAGTTCCCCTGCAGCCAAACCCAAGCACAGAACTTTGTACTTTCTAATTTAAGCTCGAAGTCATCTCAATTTCAAAGAAGTTCTGCACGATGGAATATCCACTCTTGCCTGAAATCCCAATTGCTGTAAGCAGAGACTTTTTTCTAACTTCATTTTCTTTCTCATTCTCCTCCTTGCACTGCAAGGACTCTGCAGTCCTTCACACAACAAAAAGACAACACTTTTCAGGAACTATTATGCTAGAAAAACCCTGCCACAAAGCATGAGGACACTCAGAAGGAAGCACAGGACCAGGAATTATTTCCATGACTGGACTGCCAGCTTTTCCTTTTCTTCTGCAGTCTTTAATTCTGCTGCTGCTAAGGAGCACCACAGCTTCAGGAAAAAGCTCTGCTGATCAAAATGCTGTTTCTGCTAAGTCATCCTGCCCTCGTTACCTCACAGCAAAAAGGCATCAGCACCCCCCCCTCAGTTTCTGAAGAATGTTACAGCAATACTGTTAGTTTTGTATTTTTTATGTCCCATACTTGGGGATGTTACAGCTTTCCACCTTCATATTTACTACAAGAAATGGCAAGATCATAACACCAGAATATGCATTAGAAATTCAGAATGCTGGAGCACAGCACTGCCAACTTCATGGACGCTAATTATTTTGGCAGACAAATTAAGGCAAAGAATTGCCAGAAGGTTTAACTTGTCCTTCTTTACAGGCTATCTATTTTCAACCAGTTATTCTATAGAGCTCCGTGCTATTTGTTAGACCAAAAACCTCCAAAAACAAGAGACGTGCAGACTCACAGCTCACAAGTGCCCAAAGCCCCCAGACCCACTGAGATTGCAGTGGGTAGAAATTATCTCAGCGAATAAATTAATAAATAAGCCCGCTGATGCACAGATGAACCCTGAGAACACAAACATGCTGGAATTTCTTACTTGGATCGTACAGGTCAGGTACATTCTTATGTCCAGCCGCAGCTTGCTCCAAATTGGGCTGCTGGAAGGGAGGACCAACCTGGAAGCAAACAAGAGTTGAGTTTAGCTTTAAAAAAAAAAAAACACAAATTAATGCTTCAGTAACAGAACAGGGAGTTCGCTTTCTTAGCATTGCCAATGAGTAAAAAAAACTGCTTGTAAAGCAAAAATTAAAAAAAAAGTAATGATTTTGTCACAGATGCAGAGAAGCACTTCTCACAGCATTACAAAATTTGATTCAAGGCAGAGTTCAGCTTCCCAGCCATGTACCCAGGTCTCAGACTGATTCAGCGGCCTTAAGACACCCCAAAATTCAAACACAGCCTACACCAGCCAGGTTTGTGCAGCAGAAAGGTAGAACTGGAGCTTCTAGAAGTAAAGCCCCACCAGCTTTCTCTCACCAGCAGTTCTCAGATCTCCTCAGACTTACTTTTGTTTGTTCTTCGGGGCTTTTATAAGCAGCAGCTCTTGCAGGCAGTGGAAGAGGTCCCGGACACAGAAGGACACAAGGGCATTGAACACTGTTTAAAAAAAGTCAAAAAAGCATTTGTAAGTGACTTTCCACATATTCCTGAATTCTCAGCTAACCTGAGAAGAGCTCTCTAAGGAGATGAAGCCACAGGAGCCTTCTCTACTCTCCACATGAAGAGCACCAAGCACAAAAGCAGCCCAACCCTTTATCAGAGGTCTATACTACCAGCACTCTGACCCAAAACATAACGGGGATTCAAAGGTACTTTTTAAAGGGTTGCATAGGTACTTTTTATAGGGTCACATGGGTTATAGAATGGGGTAAAAAGACAAAACAGCTCAGTAAAATTGGTTCTAAGAGGCCACAGCAAGAAGCAGCAGAAAAAGTTGTCCAAAGAACTTCAATGTGAGGATTTCAACAGAACTAACTTTGCTCAAAGAGATATAATCCCACTCCCACGAACATGAAGATAAGCCACTCACGTGAAACTTACCCTTCCACAGGCTTTGTTAACTCCCGTCTGTACTTATTCTTTTCTAATAGCTGAAATTCCCCTACCCAAATGATCTATGGGTATATTTCACACAGAAGCATGGCAATCAACTCACCTGCAGCATCAATGACTTTGTACTTGCTAGGGTCAGCCCCTTCATTATCTCCTTTGGTAGTTGCTACGGCCGCTTTGAATGCTTGAGTGATTTCATGGAAGAGCCTCGGTGTTAGCCGTCTCTGGGGAAAGAGCAAGACAAGCAATAGTCAAACTCTGAAGCACTACTGGGACAGGAGAATTGGAATTACTGGAAGCCTGGTTGCAAAAATAGCTCCATCCTTTCACGTGAAGAAAGGTGTGAAGACAGTTAACAAATGGCAGCAGCCTTCACTTGCTCTAAAATAGGTTTCTAGGACATTTAATTGGTTGGGGGATGAGGAACAGAGACCTAGCTGCAAGCAATTATCCAGCCTGACCTTTCCCTCCCCCTCTTGCAGGCAGCAAGCTATTTTATCACTGCACAAAATGGGACTTCAGAGAAGTTCCTGGAACTGTCACAGACACAGCACTTAGCAAGGCAGGGAACAAGAATTAATCATCCTGCCTTTTTCTGAGCCGTTCCAGTTTCTCCAGCTTCCCCCCTCTGACAGAGTCAGAGTAATCTTGCAGCCCAAGCAAAAATTGCAGACAAATCATATTGAAATCACAAGAAATCTACGGGCAGGACTGTCACCATCTTCTCCGTACTTGTGAAATACGAACAAAACCAAAGGTGGTCTTTTAAAGGTGGTGACATGTGGAAGAACATTAAAGGAGAACACTCCAGTGCCTTGTATTCTAGCTCCCTGCTCACCTCCGCAGCTTTCTTCCACTCTTCAACCATCTTCAAGCTGACAGGAATGGTATCAGCTTTCTTGTGTTTGGCTGTTTTACGTTCGTCTTCATCTTCGTCTTCATCTTCTTCATCTTCATCACTCGCTTCCTAGGAAAGTTTTTTATGAAGACCGAGTAAATGCTTACAGACTTATTTTCTGGCCCTGCCTCTTTTGCTGAGAGGCTGCTGAAGAGGAGAGCAGGCAGCAGCAATTGTTATTAATTCTGTCAGCAGCACTTCATGTAAAGCACTAACAAAATTAAGGTTACCACAAATTCCCAAAAAAAGCTCCTCCCTGGCCACCTGCACCACCATAGGCCCCACTACACTTTATCCCTGCACTGAAACTCAAACACTTAACATGTACTTCATTGATTTCAGCTGAAATAATTGGTTCCAGCAGCCCAAATTAACGCCTGGTACCTCCAGCGTATCAGGTGGCACATGCAACCTCTCATCGTCCTCATCAGAGCTGTCTGAGGCATCAAAGTTCAGCAGAGTGCGGTCGTTTTCTTCCAAAAACTTGTAAAACTCGGGGTCCTTTTCCTTCAGCCGGGAGAGCTGGTCTTTGTGCTCAGAGGCCTTCCCCTTCTTCCTGGTAGATGAGAATTAATGGGTGTTAATTCATTAATTCACTGCTCGAGCTTCTGCTGGGGCTGGAGGGAAAGCACACAGCCTGGAGGCAACGAGGTGCAGCTGGGACTAACGGGATTGGTGAGGGGTTTACCAGGGCTGGGCTCCCACCTGGAACACTTTTAACACGCATTTTGGAGGGCTTGTTAAGGAGTGTTTTAATTGGGGATTAAGGAAAGCTGAAGTTTAATTGAGGAGTAAGAACAGCTGAACCTCGTGGCAGACTGAGGCTGTGCTGGGCTGATGGAGGTACCGGCTAGAGGTCCTGAAGAGCAGATTACGAAGGAAAAAGTCATTTTATTTAAATTTTCAGGGTTATTTTTGTAAACTTCTTAAAATAAAAAGCAAGAAAACGTTGATATTTAACGCTGAAGAACCCAGAAACCCACCCCACGTGAGCAACCTGACGGCAGACCCTCAGCAAAGTCCCCCCGGACACAAAACCTCTCATTTTCCACCCATTTTTGGCTCCCGGGCCCCGCAGCCCGGCCCTCACCTGGCGGCCGCCTGGGGCCGGCCCCGCTCCCGCTGCTTCGGCCTCGGCCTCGCCTCCTCCTCCTCCTCCTCATCACCCTCAGGCTCCGACTCGAAGCCGGCCGCGAGGAACTCGTCCACGCTCAGCTCCGCCAGGCTCCTGCGGGCCGGGAGGGAAGGGGTTAAAGGGGTTAAAATGGGGTAAAAAGGGGTAAAAATGGGTTAAAAGGGGAGGGGGGGGGGCCAGGCCCAGCCGCTCACCTCCGCCCGGTGCCCGCCATGCTGCCGCCCGCGCCGCTTCCGCTCCCACAATGCCCCGCGGCGGGGAGGGGCGGGGCTAAACCCTCAAAGGGAAGCGGGGCCACCGTAATGAAGGCGGAGCCACGCCCACTGAAGGAGAGGCCACGCCCATTGAGAGCGAGGCCACGCCCATCTAGAACGGAGCGTCGCCCACCGAGAACGGAGCCGCCTTGCTAAGGGCGTAGCCACGCCCACTGGCGGCGGAGCCACGCCCACTCAATCCGGACGCGGTGGACTCAGCGCGGAGCCACGCCCACTAAGAGCGAAGCCACACCCCCTATAAAAGTAGCCACGCCCACTAAACGCGAGGCCTCGCCCACTCAGCCCGGACGCCGCTAACTCATCTCGGAAGCCACGCCCACTCACCCCTTAGCCACACCCACTAACACCATAACCACGCCCACCGCCCCCTAAACCACGCCCCCTTGCGGGCCTTTCCCCTTCTCGTCCCCTCCCTAAGCCCCGCCCCTTGCCCCGCCCCTTGCCCCGCCCCGGCGCGGGCAGAGCGGAGCCCGCAGCCCCGGGCACCGGCAGCGGGGCCGTGAGTAGGGGCCGGGGGGGGGGGGGGGGGGCACGGGGAGCACCGGGGGGCTGGGGGGGGGACACCGGGGGTCGAGGCGCTGGGACCCCCCCCCTGTGTGCAGCCACCCCCGGGGGGGTGAAGGGCACCGGTACTGCGGGATTGGGGCGGGTTTGGGGGGATTTGGGGGGATTTTAGGGGGGTTTGGGGGATTTTGGGGGATTTTGGGGTTTTTGGGGTTTTGTCCTCTCTGCGGTGGGTGGTGGGAGGTGTGTGCCCCGCTATGGTGTCCTCAGGCCTGGGGTGTTCGCTGCTTGGTCGCGGTGTGGGGGGGGATTTGGTAGCCCCCCGGTAGGGTTTGGGGTTAGGGAGGGGTATAAAGGGTGCTTGGGGTTTTTTTTTGGGGGGGTCCCCGTCACCGCCAGCAGCGGGGTTCAATGGGGACGGAGCCCCCGAAAGGGGCAGGGTGCTCCCGGGGTGATTCAGCACCGGGAGGGTGAGCGGAAACATTCGGCTTTGGGGAGGGGGAGGAAGGATGGGGAACCCCCATTAGGGTCCGGTCCGACCCCAATGAGCAGGGGTCAGGCCCCAGCGGGGCTGGTTTTAGGGTCGGGGGTGAGGGAGGCTGAGATGTTGTAGGGGACCTCACGTGCCTGTGGACGCCGGTTCCCCAGCCCCCACGTGGGAAGGTTTCCTGCTGTTTTCCTGGTTTTTGGGGTCAGGGAGGAGGGTTTTTGTTAAATCCCAGCCAGCTGCCGGCAGAGGAGGAGGATGTTTGGGGGAGAAGTTGTGCTGCAGGATGAGGACGGGGACGTGGAGGGGCTGTGGGCACCCTGGGGTGCCTCTGGGGTGCAAGGTCTGGTGTTTAGGGCGCTGCAGCGATCCCATATGTCGAGTTTTCCCTCCTGGTCTGGTGGAGATGCATTCAACGGGGCAGTACCGTGGGTGTCTTGGGTGTAAAAATGTGAATTTCCACCCCGAGGGCTCACCGAGTACCCAAATCAGAGCAGGGCAGGAGCTGGCGAGGGTGGCAGTAGCCCCAAACCTCTTGGGTTGGCCACCTGGGATCCCAATGGGGTCACTCCTTGTGCCTGGGGTTATGGGGAAGGTCTCTTGATGTCCCATCTGTGGGCCAGGGGCAGCTTGGTGGGCAAAAAACCCCTTTGCAACCCCTCACGGGCAGGAATTTGAGCTTTTTTGTCTCCAATTCCCAGTGTCTGGGTCCCTGCGTGGTGGCCGGTCCTTCACAGCTCCCCCAGCGAGAGGTTTTTTGGGATTTTTCCCCTGCATCCCCACCTCGCTTCCATCGCTCACACCGGTGACAAGGCCACGAGGCTCCAGGGGGCTGCCCCCGCTGGGGACGGAGCTGTGGGGATGCCAGGAAGGGGCATTTAGGGCGTTCCCAGCCCTGGGTGGAAGCAAAGGGCTTTGATTTTGCTCAGATTTTGGGGTGCTTTGTGCCTCGCCGCAGCTGGAGACCCGCACATTTTGCATCTCCAGGCCTCTTTACGACGGACTTTTTCCATTTCTTCTTCCTCCCCGGTGTGGGAAGCCAAAACTATTCGGGTCCTGGCCCCGGTGTGACCCAAGGGTTGGCACAGGCGCCCCTAAAATCCCTCAGCCACGCAGCCCTGCCTGGAGCTGCTGCCATCCCCTCCCTGCAGGGCGCTGCAGGGGAAGCTGGCTGCAGGAGGAGCTGGAGAGGGTGCACGAGAAGGGTTTTTGCCCAGCGAGCCGGGCTCAAAGCCTTTCTTTTTTTGGCTACGGGAATGTCCTGGTGCCGAGGTTCTGCCTCGCACCCCCTTTCTCCGAGCAAATTTGCTTCGGGGAATGAGCTGGGGGCAACCGGGAGCTGCTGGGTGCTGGGTCCCCAGGCAAAACACCCCGGGAGAAATGGGAAGAGAAGCTTCCATCAGCCCCACAACCTCACTGATTCCAGCCCAGGGAGCTGCTGGCGAGGTCAATGTGCTCAGTGCCCTCCTCTGCCCGTGCCGGAGAGCTGGCAGGGGTGTGCGCTTCTCCCCTGCCCTCCCCAACCCCCTCGCCGAGGCTCCACGTCCTCTCTGGCAGCTTGTCACTTCTCTGCAGATGTCTAGACAGGAGGATTCAGCGCGTGGCAGTTGTGCCTAATTCATTTAAAAAAAAAATAAATAATAAAAAAACCCACAACACAACACCCTACGGAGAGCTGGGGATTCTCAGCCCTGCTGGCTCGCGGCAGATTTACGCAGGATCCACGGCCTGAGGGTTTGGGGGACAGGAGGAGGGGAAGGTGAAGGGGTTGGGATCGAGGTGCACGTCGTAGCAGCCGGCTGTCCTTGCAGCTCAGCACAGCTCCTGCCCTCCACGGTGCCCATCGGGAGCTGGGAGAGGGGCACCAGGCACCCGAGCCCTGGTGCCAAAGCCAGCTCCGTGCCCCTTTGGGTCGTATTTCCAGCAGTAGTTGCAGTCCCGACCTGTGTATGGGGTTGTTTTATGGGTATTTACTGCCGTAAATCAGTGCTGGTGGTGGCTGGACCCGCAGCTTGTAGCAAAAAACAAAAAAAAAAAGGAATTTGGGATGCCGGATTTGGGGCAGGAAGGGCAGGTGGGGTTTGTCTGCTCGCGAAAACAGCCCCGGCGTCTCCGAGATGCCTGCTGCGAGAGGATTACTGATGCAAAAATCCTGCTAGTCATCCTAAAGCTCCTCCGCACCGGCTTCAGAGCCGCGGAGGGGATTCACCAAAAGGGGCTGGCCGAGCACGGAGGAGCCCTGCGCCCCGCGGGACCTCCACAAAACCCCGAGGAAAGGGGAAAATTTGGGCCGGCAACCTTCCCGGCTGGGTGTCCGGGTGCTGCTCTCCCTTTGCGGCAGCACAACAGCAGCTATTGTTGCTGCCGGCTCAGCTGCTTGTGTCTTATGACTGCTGAAGGGAAGGAGCAGTCCCCGGCAGCACATCCTCTGCCTGCTCCACGGGGGGAAGAAGAAGCTGCTCGAGATGCTGGGTGCACCCAGGGGTTCCCCGTGCCCGCCTTTTGGGGCTCTTTCCCTGAGTTTTGCCATTTGTCCGGGCTCCGTGCGGAGTGCTGCATGCAGGAGAACAGCCTGGGAGCTCTCTCGGAGGGGCTACAAATAATAATTGTGAGGGATTGGGGTAGGGGAGAGGAGAATGCACTTGGAAGCAGCAATTCTCTGCTTTTTGACCCCGCCACCAGCTCCTTCCTCCCCAGCCTCCCTGCCCGTGCAGGGCCAGCCTTGCTGTGCGTGCCCCAAAGCAGGGCTGTGGGGCTGGTTTCCCCAAAACGGGGATATGAGGGACAGGGCGCACGTGGGAGAGAGGGATTTGGGCATAAAATGCATCAGGCCTTGGGGAATATCGTGCCCTAGAGGAGGGCACAGCAGCACCTTGTCCCCAGCACCCAGCCAGCTGCACAGGATGTCTCCCCGCTGGCCCGGCGGACACAAACTCTCCATCCAGGGCCACCAACAAAAAAAACCTTTCTGCAGGGCCTTCCTGGGGAAAGGGCAGCCCCCGAGCTTCTCCCGGGAGGATGCTCTGTGCCCTGGCTATTGCTCAGCACGCTGCCTTTCACTCTCAGCAAAATATGTTTTATTTTTTTGTGTGTGTGTGCGCGCGAAGCGAACAGGCCTCCCTTTGGGCAGGGATCGTTTGCATTAATTAACGGGAGCCGTTATGCACGGCCACGCTCCGTCGCTTGGGAGCCAAACAAACGCCTTCTTTTTATTTGATTTGATTTGATTTTTTTTTTTTTAATTTTTGTCCTAACCTAGGAGTTAGGACAAGTCAGCCGCTGCGGAACACGTGCGCCCAGGCTGCCGCGTGCTCCACAAAAGTGGGTTTGTGTTTGCATCCCCCCCGCCGGAGCCCTGGACACTGCCTCCCTGTCTCTCGTGGTCCCGGCGCCGTTCCCCATTAATTATATCTTTGCCGGGCTCGTCTCCCTTCGTTTCCTGGGAACGAGGGTTTACAAGGAAATGAGGAATATTTAGTGCCAGCGAGGCTGGGAGCTCGGGGAGCAGCAGTGGGGTGTCCTCTCCCTGTTCCCCCCCCCCGCTGATTATATCCTGGCTGGTTAAAGCCGAAAGCTCGGATGGGAACGAGTCATTTCAGAGCAGAAGGAGCTCTGGGGATGGGGCTGTACCCCCTGCAAGCCTTAAACCAGCCCCACGCCGGTGGTCTCCACGTTTTGGGATGGGGACCCTTCCCCACGGAGCCCGCGGGGCACAACCCATGGGGCAGGGCATCAGCTGCCGGCCTGCCTGCTTCGGTACCCCTGCAGAGCTCGGTGTTTCTATCACGTTAGGTGGTCGTGGCTGGTGTTTTTCTGGCATTTGAAATGGGAGCGTGAGTGTGGTGCCCCCTGGCACAGCAAATCAGCCTCCTAGGGTTGGTCGTTGTGATTCACCTCTCCGTGCGCTGATGCACGCTGCCAGGAGGGGGGAGAGGCTCTGCAGGAGCTGTTTCCCTCTGCAAATCCCCAGGGAGGGACTGTCCCGTGGGCTGGGGATGCTCTTGGGATGCCGGTGGCACTGGGGTGGCTGGGATGGGATCTCCCTGGGGTGCTGCTCCCTGCCCGGTCGCTTCGTAGCTGGCGCGGCACGGGGCAGCAGGGGCGCGGGGGGCACCGGTGGGGCTTCACTGAGCTCTTTGGAAGCTCACTGCAGGGAGAAATAATGTCCCCCTTGTCACTCCCAGCGTTTGTACTTGCCCAAAGTCACGCAATGACTCAGTGGCAGGGCTGGGAAGAGAGCCCAGGACTTCCGACCCTCCTTGGAAATGCATCTGGTGGCTGGAGCCGGAGATGCGGCGGCATCACGGGAACCTTCAGCCCGCCGTGCGCGCCCTCTGTGGCTCTCCCCGCTGCTGGAGCCGCTTCGTGTGCTGCCCTCCAGCCTGCCTGGGGAGGCACAGCGTCCTCACGGGGCTGCCAGCACGCCGAGCAGCACCCCCAGCTCCCTGCACACCTCTCCTCTCCTGTTTTATGCCCCGGCACTGCTCGGGGGGGCTCTCGGTTACAGCTGGGGCACCGCCGCCGTAGCGATGGGGAGCAGTGTGCTTGGGGGGGCATCACACAGAGAATCAGGCTCGCAGCTAGGGGAATAAAGGAGAAGCAATGTCTGCTCTCTGCCTCTAAACCAGGCCTGGGAAGGGAGCTGCAGAGCCCGGAGAGATGCTAAAGTGCTTTCGTGCAGGCGCCTCTCGCCGCGGTGTCCACACGCGTTACCTGGCGCACATGGGGTGTCCCGGGGAGGTCGCAGCTTTCTGAAAGCTCAGCTGAGGGGCTTGGGAGGAGAAGGCCGGTTAACGCTTGGGATCCTCTTCCCTTTCAAGGGCACAGCAGCATCCTGCTCTCACTGCTGGGAGGTGTTCGTTGTGTGCCCCTGAATCCTCCTCGCTGTCACTGCCGTGGGGAATCTCATGTCGCACTGATGATGCGAGGAGAAGAGGGCATCGCAGGCCTCCCTCCCGCTCTGAAAAGCTGTTTATTCATCTTTTTCCCTCCCCCAGACTCTCGTACACGACACAACTGCTATTTAAAAACGGATAGATGGCTGCTTTTCGTGGCTGAGCAGGCACAGCGTGGTGGGCTTCTATTTTTAGGCCGAGCGCGGCTGGCGACGTGGAGGTGTCGCGAGGAGCAGGGAGGCGGAGGGGATTCTCTCGCCGCAGGGATGCGGGGGCAGGCGATGAGCGCAGCACGCTGCCTTTCTTCCTCCCAGCTGCCTTTTTCTCCTGCTGCCTCCCCCGGCTCCCTCCTGCTGCTCTCTTGTTCCCTCCCCACTCCCCCGGCTCGCCTTTGGGTGCCGCTTGCAGGGAGGCAGCCAAATGCCTTTTGAAACGCAGGCAGGAGGCTAGATGCTCACGGCATGGAAAGGAGAAAAAAAAAAAAAAAACATCTTTGCACAAAGAAATGCCCTTGTTTAGGCATTTTTTGTTTTCTGAGAGCTCAGCAAGCTCACGCTGCTGCTCCCTGCGTGCCCAGAGGCGTGCGCACAGGCTGAGCTCTGCATCGGGTCCCGGCCACCCGGTCTCTGTCCTTTGCTGTCTGTCCATCCTGTCCTCCTCATCAAACGAGAGCTGTTTGAAGCCCAGGGCTGGCTGCTGGAAGGACAACATCAGCCGGGGATGGTGCAGGGGGGCTCGGGGCTCTGCTTTGCCCCCTCTGCCCATTGGGACCGGAGCTGCGGTGCCGGGGCAGGATGGTCCGGGGCAGCCCTGGGGTTGGATGTGCCTGGTTAGAGGACACGTGGGGGGAGTGAGACCAGCACGTTAAAGCCTGTGTTCCCTGTTCCCGTAAAGGAAAGCTCAGTCTTTGTCCAAAAAGAGGCTTGAAATATAAAAAACTGAGAGAATTGAACCCCAAATCTGCCAGGTTCTGTGCTGGGGTTGTGCAGCTCCGTGCTACGATTGCCTTTGCCCTCTGCCTTGTCCTCCTGAATTGTTTTTGGGCAGCTCTTTGGGCTTCAATTCTGAGGGCAGGTGCACCACAAACCTCCTGGCATCTTCTGGAAGCAGGAAGAGAACCAGCACAGCTCAGAGGGCTGCGGTCCATAACGCCCCTCTTGCATTTGGGATCATGGTATTCCATGCTTGTGGTTTGCTCGGTCTGCCCCGGGTTGTCGTGGTCGCTGTCTCGAGGGGTTTATTTTAAAATGTGTTCGGTCAGTGCCTGGTGGGACTTGTGAGACCAGTGCTGGGGATGTGATGGAGACGCACACGGCCAGGCTGATTTGGAGGTGGTGCAGCTGCACGGAAAACCAAGCGTGATCACGTACATAAAGCAGTGCCCTTCCGAAGGCGGGGAGGAGGATATTGATCCAGAGATGAGCACAGCAGGGAGGCAGTGGGTGCCAGCACTGCCACAGAGCAGCGAAAAGCCTTGGCATCACCTTGCACAACTCGTGTCCCTCCAGGGACCGTCCTCTCCCCGTTCCTTAGGAGCAGGGTGCTGCTTCCCTGGCAGGAGCTGCTCTTGCTCGGGGTCTTGGAGGAGGGTCCCATGGGAACCATTGGGGTCTGGAGCTGTTCTGGGTAACGCTTTGTTTCTCCTCGTCCCAGGGACGCCGAGCAGGGAGATCCCAGCGCCCACCCGCAGCCATGGAAGGCGGCGTGCAGCTCCTCAACCGCGACGGCCACAGCATCTCGCACAACTCCAAGCGGCACTACCACGACGCCTTCGTCTGCATGAACCGCATGCGGCAGCGCGGGCTGCTCTGCGACATCGTCCTCCACGTGGGCACCAAGGAGATCAAGGCCCACAAGGTGGTGCTGGCGTCCTGCAGCCCCTACTTCCACGCCATGTTCACAAGCAAGTAGTCTTCCTCTCTTCTTCCTCTCTCCTCCGTGGCGCGGTGCCCCCAGCTCCCCAAACTTTTTGTTTTTTTTTTTCCGCAATCCCCTTCCCTTTCTGCCCTCCTCCTGCCTTGTGGAAGGGTGATGCCCGTGTATCATCTCGGTGGGCGAGTGCATTCCTCATTGGGCTCCCTCCTGTGCAGCACGCTGCCCGTAATCCCCTTCCCAGCTATTTTGGTGCCCGTCCTGCAGACGTGGACCCCGTTCCCTGCTGCTTCTCCCCACTGGGGCTGTGACGCCGGGCTGTGGACGCGGCTTGCTGCGTGGACAGCCAAATCTTCCTGCGGGGAGGCAATCCCGCTGAGGGGGCTTTCTCGGGGTGTTGCCCCCAGATGAGATGAGCGAGAGCCGCCAGACCCACGTCACGCTGCACGACATCGACCCGCAGGCCCTGGAGCAGCTGGTGCAGTACGCGTACACGGCCGAGATCGTGGTGGGCGAGGGCAACGTGCAGGTAGGAGCCTCCCCCGATCCTTCCTCTCCACAAAGCTTGCCTCCTGGGGCTCTTCTCGCCCTCTTCTCAGGACTTTGGGCTGTCCTTCTGTGGTGCCACCTGCGTTGAGCAGTGGTTGGGGAGCTCCTCTGCCCTCCTGAGCCCGGACATGGGGTTTGTGCAACTGCCTCCTTAAAGCAATATGGCAATGGGCAGCTCTAGCCCCGAGCATCTGCCATTTCCTAGCCCTTTGGGGTATCGTGGGCGTCCTTCTTGGCTCTTTTTAAACTCAGTCCTGTCAGAAACAAAGACTATCTGTCCTCTATGTGCTTGTGTGCATGAAGCCGCTCACTAAACCTCTTCTGCCATTGACCTGCAGTGGGATAAGGGTGAAAATGGTGTTTCCTTGCCCTGGAAGCTCCTTTTTTCCCCATTCTTTTCCACTGCCAGACACTTCTTCCCGCTGCCAGCCTGCTTCAGCTCAATGGTGTGCGGGATGCTTGCTGCAAGTTCCTCCTGAGCCAGCTCGACCCATCCAACTGCCTGGGGATCCGGGGCTTTGCCGACACGCACTCCTGCAGCGACCTCCTCAAGTCTGCCCACAAGTACGTCCTCCAGCACTTCGTGGAGGTGGCCAAGACAGAGGAGTTCATGTTGCTGCCCCTCAAACAGGTGAGGTGCTGCTGGAGAGGTGAAGGTGTGAGCCTGGCGAGGCTTTGCTTGGTTTATCCTGGCAGGCACGGCCAGGAGCCCGAGGGACCCACACAGAGGGGACAGGGTTTGGCGGGGAAATGCAGCCAGAATCTGTGCTTTGGTCCTTTCTGTTGGATGGGGAAACAATACGTGGAGGAGTGCTGCCAGACAGCGAGCTGAATCCCCTGTGAAATAGGGCCGGGAGGCTCGCAGGGAGGATAATTGCTGGTGCTGATGCTTGCCTCTGGGTGCTCTGCCCTCTGCCTGGGAGCACAAAGGGACACGTCTCCCCCATCCGTCCTCGGGGCAGAGGGCAGGGAGCATTTCTCCACCTGCTCCAGCTCTGTCATCCTTTGGCAGGCGAAGCGAGCCTGCTGGGAACAGCCAGGGCACCTGGCTCCATCCCATGAAATATTGAAGGGACGCGTGCGGGCAGAGTCGTCTGCCTGAGCTCACTGATGCTTATTGGAAGTGTCAGGCACTGCAGCAGCTTCAGACACAGAAAGGGAGGGGGGAAAACGAGCCGAGGAGGGTGGCTGAGGGCAGAGCTGGCTCCGCACCCGTGCTGCAAGATCCTTTGGATCCTTCATCCAGCGGCTGTGCACCCCTCGGCCCCCAGCATCTGCAGGGGGCTGCTCTTTGCCTCTGCCAGTGCTGTTCTGGCCACTCAGCCGTCTGTGGGAATAAATCCCTTGGTCCCACGCTGTGCCAGCTGCCACTTGCTTTTTCCATCCCTCTCTGCAGGTGCTGGACCTGATTTCCAGCGACAGCCTCAACGTGCCGTCGGAGGAGGAGGTGTACCGGGCTGTGCTCAGCTGGGTCAAGCACGACGTGGACAGCAGAAGGCAGCATGTCCCCAGGGTGAGGGACTCTGCTGGGTTCAAGCCAGCTCCCAGCCTCTGTCGGGGTGGAAACGTGGGCCTGGAAGAAGCTGCGGGGTGGCCAGAGGGCAAAATGTGGGCAGCAGAAGGGGATCAGCCCTGCCTGCAGACTGGCTGAGCTTTCCTGTGCGTTCCCCAACAAGGATCTCGAGCAAACGTGATCAGAAACCTCAGAGCCTCCTGGCATGGGCACACTGGGTGCAGGAGGGCTCTGCAGCCCCATGGCGAGGGGTCATTGCTCATGGGATGGGTGCACCCCGCTGACGGGACGCGACCCCTCTCCCTTCAGCTGATGAAGTGCGTGCGGCTGCCCCTGCTGAGCCGGGACTTCCTGATGAGCAACGTGGACACGGAGCTGCTGGTGAGGCACCACTCGGAGTGCAAGGACCTGCTGATCGAAGCCCTCAAGTACCACCTCATGCCCGAGCAGCGAGGGGTCCTCAGCAACAGCAGGACGAGGCCGCGGCGCTGCGAGGGGGCCAGCACCGTGCTGTTCGCCGTGGGTAAGGCCCCGCCGGGGAAGGGGAGATCACCCCTTCCGAGCGGCTATCCTGGAATAAAAACCCCTTTCTGGGGGTTTTGGGGGCGTTGTGTGCTCTGCTTTGCCCTCCCGTGAGCAGGTGGGGGCAGCCTGTTCGCCATCCACGGGGACTGCGAGGCCTACGACACGCGGACGGACCGCTGGCACATGGTGGCCTCCATGTCGACGCGCAGGGCCCGGGTCGGCGTGGCCGCCATCGGGAACAAGCTGTACGCCGTGGGGGGGTAAGGACGAGGGCAGGGGGACATCGGGGGGGTGTCACCACCTCCGCACGGAGCCCTCTGTGCTCCCAGCCTTGGAAGAAGCTGGGGTGGTGACGGGGTTGTGGCCGTGGGTTTCAGCAGCGCGCGCCCAGCCTCTCACACGTCCTCTGTTGTGGTGTTTTTGTTTGTTTGTTTTGTTTTATTTTTCCCTGTACAGCTACGACGGGACCTCGGATCTGGCCACGGTGGAGTCCTACGACCCCGTCACCAACTCCTGGCAGCCCGAGGTGTCCATGGGCACCCGGAGGAGCTGCCTGGGCGTAGCGGCGCTCCACGGGCTGCTCTATGCGGCCGGGGGGTACGACGGAGCCTCGTGCCTCAACAGGTAGGGGATCACCCTGCTTCGAGCTCTTCCGATGCTCTTGCATGCACTGGGGAGCCCCCACATCTGCTCCCAACAGACAACCCAGCCCTGGTATAGATTTCTTGCAATCCAGCCAGGCCTTCCAGTGTCTTTGTCCCGGGGGAAAGCATCCCGTAGCCCTCTCCCACCGCAGCCCGTGCCCTTTGTTAGCTCTCCCCTCCCTTTTTCCCAAGCTTTTTTGGGAGCTGCCCCCTGAGGCTGTGTCAAAGGGGCTGGTGTGGGCTTTGCCAGTGTCACAGCTTGTCGTGTTCCTGTGTCCCTGCCCTGCTGCAGCGCGGAGCGCTACGACCCTCTGACCGGCACCTGGACGTCCATCGCTGCCATGAGCACCAGGAGACGCTACGTGCGGGTGGCCACGCTAGGTGGGTGATGGCACGAGGACCTGGCTTCGGTGCAGACCCTCTCCTGCCTTTCTGCTGGTTCCTTTTCGTGTTCTTCCAGTCGCTGCCTCGCCCTCCGCGGGTTCCCTAGCTGCGGGTAACCCAGCCGGCCCTCTGCTGTGTGCTCCTGGCGTGCTCCCTGCCTTTGCCTTGCTCCTCAGCCTCCCTCCCAGTTGGGTTCCAGCCCGTTCCAGCAGCTCCCCAGTGCCCCCCCGACGTGTTCCTCAGCTCCTTTGTGCCCACTTCCAGCTTGGAGCACGAGGGCTGGCCGTGGAGGATCTCCCATCCCTAGCAGGGAAGGGAACACCTTACGAGTTTCCTCTTAGTTTTCCCTTTTGACAAGGATCAATTCCCTTCCTGACGGTCCGAGCAGCAGTGTGGGGTCAAACCTGTCTCTCCTGGGGGTGCCATGCCACGATGTCTCACGACTCCAACCGAGTGACTTCTGTTCCTAAGGAGGATGCCGTGGGAGAAGCATTACTGAAGCCACGCGAGCCCCCTGGGGAGCGGGGGGCACCCGTGGGGACACCCCATGCGGTGTTTGTGGGGGATTATGCGGGGGCTGGGGGGGCTTCAGCTGATCCCTGCGTGTGTCTGATGTCTTTGCAGAAGGCAACCTCTACGCTGTTGGGGGATACGACAGCTCGTCCCACCTGGCCACGGTAGAAAAGTATGAGCCCCAGGTAAATCCAGCCTGGTAATCCTTTCATTTCTCTCCTCCTGGTGGGTGCTCTGCAGGCAGAGAAGGGCCACATGAGTTGCTGAAGGAGGTGGTAGAAGGCGAGAGATCTGCTCTGAATGGTTTTGGAGCAGAAGTTTAAGCTGTGACCACGTCCTAGCAAAGAATTGCAGGGGGAGGGGAGCAGAAGGGGTGCCCAGCTCTGAGAGCTCCCTCTGAGGTTTTTATCCACCACATCCCTCCATATCCTCGGTGCCCGTAGGCCAGCTCAGCTTCTCGAGGAAGAGCAGCTCTCGTTCACATCTCCCAGCTTCCAGCCCCAGGTTTTTTTGCTGCGTGCTCACCCAGGGCCCTTAGCAGGGATTGCAGTCGGCTGGGGACACGCGTTGGGGCTGGGGGCTCACAGCTCTGTTCCAGCAGGCTGCAGAGCTGCAAAAAAAAAGTTCAAAAAGCAGGTCCTGGAGGTTTTCTGCGAGCTGTAAAGCCACAGCCATGCCTTGTAGAGGTTCGAAATAGCCACGGTCCCATCCCCATGCCTGGTTTGGCTGTGCCATGCCTGGTGGCTTGGCACTGAGCTCTGCTCAGGGGGTGGCAGGGCTCCTGCCAGCTGGGGCTGTGCTTTCCCGAGCCTGTCGGCAGAGGTCTCCTGGGGCCTCACACTTCTTCCTGCTGGAGATTTGTTTCCTTTGCTAACGTTGGGTTGGTTTGACAGCTCTTCTGGAGCCGCAGGAATGTCCCCGGACCCTGCATTCGCAGTCCTCCCAGGTGCTTAGCTGGGAGGGAGGGCAAAAACCTTCCCCGTGGGGGCTGTGAACAGCAATATTTTGCTTCTCTCCTTCAGCAGGAGCAAACCAACCCCATGCAGCACTCTCCATCGTCCCGTGACATCTCTGCGATGCCCCCAAAATGCTTTTTGAGAGGGACGAGAGGGGGCTCACGGCGTGCTGGTGTCTGCCTGCAGCCCAGCTGGAGAGCTGGCTTGGCCCCGTGGGGCTGGGGCTGAGGAGGCAGCCAGCAGTGCTGCAATCCAGCTCTCTCTGCAAGCAGCTCGTGGCCTCTGCTCCAAATAACAATATCGGGAGGGTTCCTCCTCGCTCGCCCGTTGCCCTGACCTCTTTGGATGAAGGGGAAAGAGCTGGGGGCCTGCCCAAAGCGTTTTCTGGGGGGAGGGCTGTTAACTCAACATGGGTAGAGCAGGGGTGAGGGGAAGATGATTTGTACCGGGGCCTCACCAGCAAACATTGCCCCCTCCCAGATCAACACCTGGACGCCCATCGCCAACATGCTGAGCCGCCGGAGCAGCGCGGGGGTGGCCGTGCTGGAGGGGATGCTCTACGTGGCCGGCGGCAACGACGGGACCAGCTGCCTTAACTCCGTGGAGCGCTACAACCCCAAAACCAACACCTGGGAGAGCGTGGCGCCCATGAACATCCGCAGGTGAGGAGCTGGGGGCCAGGAGCTCGTCCCTCCGACAGCTTGGCTGCATTTGGCACGGCGAGCGGCGCGCTGCAGAGCATTGCCCCAGGGGCTGGATGGCCCTGCAGCTGGCTGGCTCCGTGCTTGCTGCACAAAGGCAACCCAAGCCACACGTCCTGCTGCTCTGCAAGGGGTTTTGGGGTGTGTGTGGGTGCCAGCAGGGACCTTCTGCAGCGGGCGTTGTCTGCTGAGGGATTGATGCCCGGCTCTCTGCGTGGCTGTACAGATTTGGGTGGCGTTGCTTGGCTGCGGGGAGGATTTTAGGCTTGGAGGTCCAAGGATTGGAGGCTCCTGTTATTTAGAAATAACACATCTGCAGCGGGAATTGGGTACCGGAGTGAGGGGAAAGCCTCAAAGCTCCGTGCTGCGCTCTGCCATGAACGCACGGTCTCTTTTCACGGGGCATTTATGAGGCCGGGCACCCCCTCCAGTGGGGTGGCAAGGACCCCCCGTGCCCCATGTGTGCTGTGCTGGAGCCTCACAGCCCCGTGGTCTCTGCCCGGTCCTTCCAGGAGCACCCACGACCTGGTGGCCATGGACGGCTGGCTGTATGCCGTGGGTGGCAACGACGGGAGCTCCAGCCTGAACTCCATCGAGAAGTACAACCCGCGCACCAACAAGTGGGTGGCAGCCTCCTGCATGTTCACCCGCCGCAGCAGCGTGGGGGTGGCGGTGCTGGAACTGCTCAACTTCCCACCCCCTTCCTCGCCCACCCTCTCGGTGTCTTCGACGAGCCTTTGACAAAGGAGCAGGACCTGCCCTACCTCCAGGGGACAGGGGCGCCTGGCGGAGCACCCGGCCGCCGTGGCCCGCCCCGCGGGGCAGCCGGTCGTTGTAGGAGGAGAGCGAAGGCGCCGGGTGCCACCCCCAGCCCCAACACCCCCAGGGACCCCGGAGCCATCCCCGCTTTCGTTGCACGCGTGGGACCCTCGCGGCGCTCAGAAACGTGCTTCCCGGTTGAGCACCCTCCTTCCAGGGGGCGAGGAGAGGGGGTGCCCTCCGCCCCGTCCGCGGACTCATCTCAGCGCCCTCCCGAAGGGTGTGGATTTTCCTTTGGGGAGGGGAATCCCCAAACCATTGCTGCTTTTGGGATTCGGACCATCCAGCCGGTGCCACCCGGGCGAGCACAGCCAGCCGTGGAGGCTCCCCGGAGTCCCGCGGGGTGGCAGAGGTGGACGGCGCTCCTCCCGGGGCCACGGCCGAGTGTGCAAGCGCTCCTCCGAATGTCACTGTAGCCAAACTCTTTACCAAGCCTATCGTGCACTGTTCAAGACTCTGAGGCCACCGCATGGTTCTCAATGGTGTCTGACTGATGCCTTAAAATAAACGACTGAAGCCCAGCGAAGGGACGGGGGCCTGGAGGAGGCGAAGTTTGGAGGCAAAGCTGGATGCAGCATCCAGATCCCTCGGTGTTTCCAGGCTCGACCTCATTCCCAAGGATCCCAACTGCCCGTCCTTTTGGGGCGGCCCCAGACGGGTGGATTGGCCTTGTTCGCATCGTGCCCAGGTCGATGTCCCGGGTTCAAGTGGCCGTGTGGCTGCCTGCTCCCTGCACGTGCCCCTGGTGTGTGCTCTGATGGGAACAGATCATCCTGGCTGCTGCTCCCCTCTCTGCAGAGCAGGTTCTGGGTTCGTGGGAGGGGGCTCGGTTCCTGAAGGAGAAGGGTCCAGCCTTCTGAACGGGGAGGGTTGCCTGGTGTTACTTTTTTTTTTTTTTTGTGTTCATTTTTCACCTTTTTTTTTAATTTGAGTGCCAGTATTTTCATTTTAATTACTTCGTATCCCTTTATTTTTTCCGCCCTGCCGGTGTTCCCCATCCCATCTGCTTTCAAGGCAGCAGAAGGGATGCAATTACTTTTCTTAATGGTTGATGAGATGATGACTGTGTCCTGGAAGACGTTCTCTAAAGACGTGTGGGTGTGTGTGCGTGTGTGAGAGACCATATGTACAGCGAAAACAGCATGGAAGGGACCATGTGCAATTAGCAGCTCCCCGGCAATTAAGCAGCCACTTTACCTAAAGGTTGAATAAATTAGCACTGTAAATCACAAGCCTGTCCTCCCAGACCCGCCTGTGCCGCGGGACCTCCTGGGTGGTTGCTTAGGATGTGATTTCGGTGCGTGTGCTGCAGGGCGTGCGCGTTATAGGGGCACGACAACCCCTGGTACCTCAGCGGTGTCCGTGTGGGGCATCAGAACATGCTCTGAGCGTTTGTTTTTTTTAGACTTTATGCCTTTAGCCGTGTGCCTCCGCTCCTTCTTGTTCCCCATGCACAGGATTCGCGTTTCACTTGTGTTTGGCCCAAATTTCCAAGGGGCGCGGGATGTCCTGCTTTCTCTTCTCCTTGGGGTGGGAAGAGAGCTCGGGACTCCCCAACTTAAGGCGATTTGCCCCGCGATCTGATTTCTCCCGGACAGGTGCCTGCATGTTTTACAAGCCCATTTTCAGTGCCTAAAGTTGGACACCTGAAATTACCAGCTGCTCCTGAAAACCTAGACTGCTTCCATCCCCCCCCGGCCTCTCCCCCAGGACAGTCTGGGCTTCTCGGGCTGAGGAGGGCGTTTTGTTTCCCCGAACAGACTTGAAATCTGCCTTTTGTTCCCCTGCCACTTCCCCAGGCTCTGCTGGAGCCGGCCCCAGCTCAGCAGCTCTCCCCATCCTGCAGATTTACACCCTGCAAGTGGCCAGGAGGCTCTCGCAGGTTGCCTTTGGTCAGCACGGCGCGGGGGCTGCCAAAAGTGGAGGCACTCGCCTGCTGCGTGTGCAGTAATGATGAATTCATGAAACCCACGTTGCTGTGTGTGTGAGTGTGTGCGTGAGAGAGGTCTCGATCCTTTTCTTCCCGTTCCTGTCAGCAACATCAGGATTTCAGTCTTTTGCGCATTCAAGGTGCCCTGGGCTTTAGGGTCCCCTGTACAGGAGGATCTGCTCGCAGAAAGGGGCTGGTGCTGGGATGCTGAGGCCAGTGGAAGGAATGGGAGAAGGGGAGCTGCAATCCTTAGCAATTTACTCTAGAAAAGGGGTGCAACGCTGCCCTGCCTCCTGAGGGTCAGGGGAAGGGGCAGCGGGACTCCTGCCGCCCTCCGGCTGGGTCCTGAGCAATACCCCGGGGAGGAGGGAGCCCGTCGTGTCTGACATCCTAACTATGCAGGTGCTCACGGCTTCCCCCGAATGGGAAACGGAGGAAGGAAAGGGCGAAATCGTTCCCCAGAGCACCCCAACCCCACACTGTGTGGACACGAGGTGTCAGCATCTGCCCCGGGGCGATCCCGGGGCTGGAACTGGTGCTGCGCGCCCCTTGCCTCGGCGGGGCTGTGCGTCTGTCTGTGTGTCCGTCTGTGCGTTGTACCCTGTCCGAGCGGGGAGGAGAACCCGTCCCGACCCTCTGCCAGTGTTAGTTCAGTGGTGTCTCGCCCCAAATATCCCTCGTGCCCTTTCCCACGTGAGTTTTCCCCCCGGCTGAGGGGCGGCTCCGGGCTGGGTGCGGCGATGCGCTTCGCCCACCGACCCCGCTGAGGGTTGCAGGGGGATGGCCAGGGTGGGCAGAGCCCCGACCCCACACGGGGCAGGGGTTTGCTTGGCCATCCCGGTGGGCAGCCCCTGTCTAGCCATGTCAACCCGTCGTCACTTTGATTTCTCTGTAAGTTATCCGACTTATTTATGTGGAACTCTGTTTCTCCGAATTTTTTGCACTACGGGGGACCGGGGAGGGGATACAAGCAATACGAGCCAACGTGGACAATAAAGATGTTTTCTTGAATACAGGACCCTGTCTTCTGCAGCCTTTCTTCTCGCTTCCCTGGCCCTGCTAACACAGAGACAGGCAGCATTGCCCCGTGCAGAGGGGCTGGGAACGTCCTCCCCAGAGCAAAACCAAGGCGAAGCTGCTGGTGGTGCTGGAGCCCACTGGGAAAAGCCCAGCCTGAGCCATGGGGGCTTTAAGGCAGGCTGATTTACGCCTCCCTCTGCCTTGAAATTCCACTTGGGGCTCCCCAGGAGTCCCGATCTCCAGCTCTGCTGACAGCTTTCCCCTGCAGTGGAAATGAGAACCAGCCCAGAGCCATCCCTCCCTTCCCTCCAGCTGTCCTGCCCGGGGGCAGGAGCTGCTGCCTGGCCCCTCCACGAGCTGCTGCCACTCACTGCTGGTTAGGGGGGGGAAAATGCCAAACCCATTTCATGGGGAGGGTGAAAAGGGCAAGGAGAAGCTGCGTGGCAAGGGGTAACCACATCCTGCGGGGGCCCGGAGGGGAATTTTCCCAGGCGTGCACCATCCCACCCCTGCAGCAAAGCCCCGACGGTGCACAGCAGCCGCAGCACGCCTGGCTGCTGCCCTGCCCTCTTCCTCACCGCTCTCTAGGCTCGCTGCTGGGCTTCTATAAATAACTGCTGTGCTGCAAAAAGCTGCAGCCCGTCTGTTTCTGCCCCTCCTGGGAGCAGGGCTGCGGAAATTTGGGGAGCCGCTGGCCCCCATGCGCCCGGCAGGATGGTGAGGGCAGCAGGAGGGGGGCAGCTGGAAGGTTTGGAGCTGTAGGGTTTGGAGCTGTGAGGTTTAGAGATGTATGGTTTGGAGCTGTAAGGTTTTCAGCTGTAAGGTTTGGAGCTGTAAGGTTTGGAGCTGTAAGGTTTGGAGCTGTGAGGTTTTATTTCGAGCAAACACGCCGGGGGAACAGCACGTTGCTGGTCACAGCGCCGATCGCGTTAGGCACGGCTCTTAGGAGGAATCGTATTTTTTCCCTGAAAAAAAAACACCAGTTGTTGCTGCTGGCTGTGATTTTGGGAGGCTGCCAGCAGGCTCCGGGACAGGGCTTTGCTGTTGGAGAGGGAAAACAACTTGCAGAAGTGCCCCTGCCTAAAACATCGGGGTTTTCTGGCAGGGGACCCCAAAGAGATGCCCGGCTGCTTTGCCCAGCCGTGAAGGGTTAATGAACTCTGCAAGGCAGAGGCTGTTTTGAAAGCCAGCCGTGTGGAGGCCTTTGACAGGTTTTATGGCATGTCTGTTATCAGCAGCCTCCCCGGGCTGCTGCCGCCTGGCTGTACGACCGGCTCCGTGGGGCTGCGCTGCCTTCGGCCCCGCAGGGCTCCTCCGGCTCCCAGACGGGGCAGATGCGGAGCCCGACAAGCCCGGTGCGTCTGCGAGCTTTCACCTAGCAAGCCCCAGGAGACTCGGGCAGCTCTAGGAAAACATCCTCGGCCAGTTTGGAAAACCTCTTGGCCGAGGATCTCCCAATCCGGGAGCTGCTCCAGCCAGAAATGAGCTTTCCTGTTTAAAATGCGCACGCTTTGGGGTTAACCTTGTCCCACTTCTCTGCCCCAGCGTCGTTTCTTTGCTCTTCCTTGCCAGCTGCTTGCTTCAGGGCTGTTCCCTACAACAAGACAGAGCTGCTGGGCTGGCCCTCGGAGCAGTGGGGAGAAAAAACTGCCCCCTGACAAGCCCATAATTACGGGATCGGGCACCTTTACCCCCCAAAACTGCTGCCCCCATCGGCTTCTCCCACTCCTGCCCGATGCCGTGGTCCTGCAGGATCCACGCTGCAATCAGACAGCGGCGATCCCAAACCTTTCCTGCTCAGGGCTTGCAAAACTCACCTGTGAATTCCCTGCGTGTTTTGTGCTTGCCTTTTCACACCCACCTGCAGCTCCGGGGAAGGAGAGTTTCCTCACTTGCTCTGACCGCACTGCCTGGCTTTCCTCAATCCCTGGAACAGAAATATTTATTCTGCGTCTACCTCCTGCATTCCCATTCACAGCTCACTATTAGCATTACCACTTCCACGCAGCAAGGGGCTCACACCACCGCCAGGAAGCTCTGTCTGGATCCTTTTGAAGTGTTTCTTCTAAAAGTAACCCTGGAGTTTTGCTTATCATACACGTCTCCGTTCGGGATTTGCTTCCGTTGCCAATTTTCCATAATTTCTACATTTTAACGTGTGTGTAACTTCAATATATACATTGGCTTGCCCATATTTATTTCTCTTTCTGCTGTTAGTTACACTTTGAGTCTATTATTGTATTTTTCTACCATTTGTTTCACTTCAAATCTAACCCAGGCTGCTCCTTTCCAGCTCACACAACTGTCCCGAACACCTTAAGCAATAATCACCGACATTTTCTTCCTGCTCCCTTTTTCTTTTTTTTTTCCCAGCCAAGCGGTGATTTATTCCCTTTAGCGAAAACGCTCCCGAGGAGCTCTTTAGGGGCTCCAGCCTCGTCCTGCCTGCCGATCTGTGGTCTCCCCATGCACCCTCGGAGCGTGCCAGGGCATCCATCCCTGCGGGTGCCGCGGTGCGCACGGGGAGCCGTGGCTCTGGAGCCGGCACCCAGCCCCTCCCCGCGGCACGCAGCGCGTCCCGGCCCCACGCGGGGAGGGAGGAGAAGCGGAGCAGCTGAGAAACCTTGGCCAAAAGTCTGTTTGCTCGCAGCTCACACCCACAAGAGTCACTGCAGACGGAAGCGGGGAATGGCTGCGTGACACACCGCACCGAGCGCCCCGGCTCCGCGCGCCCGCTCGCTGCTCCCTCCCGCCGGCATGGGGAACATAACTTGTGTTCCCCAGGCACCTGGGAGGTTCAGGCACTCGTTCAGAAGGAAACCTTCGCTGAAGAAAGAGTGAGTACGCTCGGTTTTATTGGGGACGGTTTTTTCAAGCCTCCACGCGGGACGGGGTGCCCAGGAGCTGCTGGTGAAGGAGGGCTCCTGCGGGGCTCTGAGTGGTGCCGGCGGTGCCAAACGGGATCGAGTGGCTGCCAGCCCCTGGGAGGTTATTGCGGGGCTGTGCTGGGGGATCCCGGTGAGGCTGCCCTGAGGAAAAACCTGATTTGGGTCATTTTGGGTTGAAAAATTGGAAACTCCCCCCTGTGGGGCAGATGCGGGGCGAAATGCCTGATGTTTCTCTTCTTCACCCATAGCTCTTTATACGTGACACCCAGAGCTGCTGTGGGGTGGAAAAGCAGCATTCACATCCCTTTAATTTCAGCCAGCCCCAAATCCCAGCACCCTGCCCCTTCAGCCCGACCCCTGCCTGTACCCCCAGAGGAAGAAAATGCCTGCGAAATCCTCTCGGGGTTTGGTGTCGGGTGCCCGGGACAGCACTCGGGTACCACGGTCCCAAAATAGAGCCCGGGAGGAGACGCTGCCACCGGTCCTGGGTCTCGGGGCTGCCCTAAACCAGGAGCAGGGCTGTGGGAGTCCACAGGAGAAGGGTTGGGGAATTGGGACCCCGAGGGCTGACACCGGTCCTGGCTTCCCAGGGAGATGGGAGGCGAGGAAAGCTGCTGGGCAGCCCCAGAGCTTCCAAACCAGTGCCTGCTCCTTACTGGTGTGCGCATCGGGAGGAGCTGGGGGCCTTGCTGGGAGCAGAAGGAAAGGGAGAGGAAAAGCAGAGAGCTCCCAACAAAACCGGGCTGGATTTGGCCTCTGCCTTCTGAGCAGAACATCCTCCCCTACCCCTCTGGAGGCTCGGTGGAGCCCAGCTGATCACCTGGCTATGGGAAGAAATGATAAAAAAAAAAAGAAAAACAACAACAACAAACCGAAACGAAACCCAAACACCAACAGGTGCAGCACAAAACCCATTACAACCGTCCCAGGCTGGTTATCAGCCCATTAAAGGGCTGGGATGATTAGAAAGCCCATGACAAATTGCTTACTTGGCGTTCCGACTTCCTTATTTCTGGGAAGAAATAAGAATTCACTCCGCATCGGCCTCGCTCTGTGATTACATGCCTGTTTTGTTTCAGTTTTTCTTTTTTTTTTTTTTTTTTTCCCCCTCCTGTAGGCAAAATGGCAAGAAAAAGCTGCCCAGCTTTTTCGGGATAGACGGAGGTGGGGAGCGAGATACGACCGCAGACAAAATCCTGCAGTACATCCCGGGAAAGGCAAGTAGCAACGCATCCTGCCCCCCTCCCCAGGGTTTATTCCCACCCATCCCAAGGCCAGATGTGTGCAAAAAGGGCCCCGAAACGGGATGGCAGCAGGTTCAATCTCCCACCCACCACCCTGGGGCTGAGCCCCCCGCCTCTCCCGGCAGCATCACCGACAGCTCCGGGTCCCTAAAGGGGGCTCGAGGGGAGCCGCCGTGCCCCAAAAATTCACGTGCTGGTTGTGGGGTGCAGAGGGCGAGGCGGGCAGCGAGGTGGGAACATCCCCTAACCCCCTTGCTCCTCTTTTTGTGGTTCTTTGTTTCTGGGTCACCCCGCGGAGGAAGGGAAAAGGAGAGCGAGCGCTCGGAGGTGATTCATTCCCACGCTGGAATGAGACGGAGCAGGCAGCGCGCACGCGGGGAGCCTTGGGAAGATAATCAGGAAGGGCAGGTCTGCCCCGGGCACGTAGCAGCCCCGTGGCCATATGGCCCGCTTCCCAGCCCCGTTCGGGGCACGCAGGGGCGCACCCACGAGCCCCGATGCGTTCGCTTGGCTTTTGGGGTCGCCCAGGGCCACGGATGGAGCAGTCCTGGGCATGTGCCCACCCCTACCCCGTGTGGGTATGGGGACAGGGAAACTGAGGCAGGGGTCTGTCCTTTGGGGTTTGAGATGTTTGTCGAGGGCTCAGTGGCCTCGAGCTCGGAGGGGTGGGTGCTGCCCCCTCTATTTGGGGGCATCCTGGTTGGTACAGGGGGAAGATATTTGGCTGAGGGCAATGGGGTGGGCACAGCTCCCTGCCTGCCCCCAGCAGGGCTCAGGGAGGGGGAGCAGATGCTGCCTCCATCCCCCAGGAGAGCTGTGCTGGCCGCAGGTCCTGCAAAAGGGATCCCCTGTTGTGTGTGGGATCCCCTCGGGGCAGGAAGGAGGGTGGGGTGGGGTGGGTGTCACCCTGCCGGGGGGCAGCTGGGATCCCCGCTCCCTGCCCAGCCTCAAGCATCTTGTGTGGCTGGGGGAAAGCCACGATTCAGCCCCTTTCCCACCCTCGTTTTTTCAAGGAAAAAAAAAAAAAAAAGCAGCAGAGAGCAGGAGGTGACCGGGTGCTGCGGGGTTTTAGGGCGAGCAGAGCCATCAGCGTGGACATCCCCATCTCAGGGCAAGAAGTTTTTTGGGCAAGAAACACCCCAAAAACCTGTCCCCATGATCCCACCGTGGATAGCTGCCAAGCCAGCCCCCCTGCTCCCACCCAGCACCTTTTTTCCCACTTTCCCCACTTAAAACCAGGATGGGAGGATGGGGCAGGAGAGCAGGGCCTCTCCTCTGCCTTTTTTATCATCCGGCAGCAGCTTTTGGTGCCCCGGGGGCAGCAGCCCTGCGAGGCTGAGCCCTTCCTGGCTCGGTGATTCAGCGGGGAGTCACCGGGGGCTGCAGGGGCTGGGGCAGGTTAATCAGCAACCGGCTCTACCTGCGGGATGAGACAGCGGGGACGGAGGTGGGGAGCGAGGATGTGTCGGGGTGGGCATGCCAAACCCCAAGAAAAATCAGATTTCCAAGGATCTGTACTGCCGGCTGCGCAAGGGAACCGCTGAGCCGCCCCAAAATGCGCTCATTGGGCAGGGGAAGGGTTTGCCCCCAGCACAAACCAGCCAGAGGAGGGTTTCTGATGGTTATTTCCTTTATTTTTGGCTGCACAAGGTCATGGTGGGGTTGCCAGTGCTGCTTTTTTGGGGGATGGCTGGGTGCGGGCTGTAAACCTGTCCCCCAGTGGGACACCCGGGGACGTCCGAGGCATCTGCCTTCTGCAGGGCCGGGGTTCACGCAGCCTGGAAACTGCCTTTGGACCCGGGCAGAGCATCGGGAGCTTGTGGGAAAGGGCATCGAACAGGGGCTGAGCCCAGCCCAGGGGCTGGCCAAGCCACAGGGCCCTGGCAGGAGCAGCAGAGCCCGTGGTTGTGATGTCTTTTTTGGACAGCAAATGCCTCCAAAGCGCCGCTGTGCCCGGCGGGGACCTGTTCTCCAGGGATCTTGGCTGAGGACCTGCTCCAGCTGCTGGGTTTGGAGGTGTCCAGGGACCTGTGGAAAGCTGGGGGCAGCTCCCCTGCTGCCTCCTCAAATGCTGTGCTGGGTTTGGGTTCCGCAGGGGCACCCCAGGGAAAAAAAAACCCACGGGTTAGAGAAGTCCAGGAGAGCCCTGCCTGGTAAAAAATTGACCAGAACAGTCCCACTTCTTCCTGCAATACCTGATGAGGAATGATAAGACCGCTGGCGCTTGAAAGGCTTCTCAATTACATCTTTCTCAAGAGAGAAAAATCCTGCTCCCCCCTTTGACCCTGGCCGGGCGAGCAGCTGGGCTGTGCCCAAACGGCGCCGTCTGCCTCGCCGCAGCTCCGAAGCCAGGAGGGAGCAGCTGGGGAGCTGAAGCTGGCCCCAAATTTATCTACAGGCTGGTTTTGTTCGTGTTGCACTGTTCGTGCCCTGCTTTGGTGGACTTGTCCCCATCGGGGCACCACGTCCCCACTGAAGGTGGGATGTGGAGATGCTGCTGCCCTGCTCTGGGCTTGAAGGAGGAGTGTTGGGGGCACCTCACCCCTGCGGGGCTCTTTGCCAAAATCACTGCTGGCTTCCCAGCATCCAAGCTGCTTTTGCATCCCAGAGCCTCACGTATTACAGGGCGATTCCAGGCCAAGATCCATCCAGCAGCATCACTGGGGCACCTCTCTGCTCACCGCAGTGTCCCCGCTTCCAGTCCCGCACCCCGCCTCACCCCGCTGCCAGGCTTTGTTATCGCTGCCCCCGGCCTCTCTGGGTGCTGGCAGCAGCTCGTAGCACCAAGGCAATCATTTCCTATGCTTAATTGCCTCTTGGTGAGAGCGTTAATTGGCAGCCAGCGGGTTCCTGCCTCCAGGGGAGGATCTGGGTGCATGTGCACGGGTCCCGCGTGGAATGAGCCAGATGGAGACGCGGCGCAGGGAAAGGCTCAGCCCACATCCCCAAAAAGCCACCGAAATCCACGAGGGCGCAGCAGGAGCTCCAGTCCTTGCGGGTGGAAGGCTCCTGGGAGCGGAGAAGCACTGGAGACGGGCAGGGTGATGGGTGAGGAGAGGGGTTAATGCCATTCCCCAGGGCTGAGTCACGGGGGGCCCCAGCACGGACCCGGTGCGCGCTGCTGGCTCACCATCCATCACGGGGCTCAGGCAGCTGTCCCGCTGGCCGCCGGCGCTGGGGGAGCGAGGGCTGAGCAGGGTGAGAGCTGTCACCCCATCCCTGTGCGCCCTGGCTCCCTGCTAGTTCCTGGAAATGCTGCTGCAACCGGGGGGGAGCCACATGCCACCGCCACAGCCCTCCGGCACGGGACAAAAGCCAGCCTGCAACGAGCAAAGCGGGGTCCCCCCAGGGTCTGTAGCCAGGGAAAGCTTGCATCTCCCACCTGCCTTTCTCTTTTTCTCTGGAATTAGTATCCCGGAGTCTGTGGCGTGCCTAAAATTGATATTTCAGTCTCGGATGTGCACGCAGGGTGTGGATTTATGGGGACTGTGTGGTCTTGCTGAGACACAGCCCCTCCTTCACCCCAAATAGTCAACCAGCCTCCGGGAAAAATCAAACCAAAAAGAGCGTTCCCAGAGGAACTGCAGGGAGAGCTTTTCACCCCGGGGCTTGGTGCAATACCCCAGGGGCTTTTCAGTGCAATAGGGGTGTGGGGTCGGTGTCATTGCACAAGGGAGGGATTTCCATAGAACCAGGGCTCGGGAAATAAGAGAAACTCCCCGCGGGGGAGGCAGCCTGTGCTTGCTGAGCCCGGGTCGATCCTTGCTCCAGTGAATTTAATTCGGATGGCAGGGGGTCAGCTGTGGTGACCCTAAATGTAGGATGTGCTTCTGCGCCCCCTCTTTCCCACCCCATAAAGCCTCCTTTTAGCTCCCCAGCTCCCCAGGCCTGCCAGCAGCACCCGCAGCCAGCACGCTGGCATGGAGACCCAGCAACAAACAGCAGGGGCTGGGCACCCTCCCAGGGCACCTTTTGGAGGACGGGTCACGCTGGGAACCTCTCCTCCATCCCTCCCTCCCTCCCTCCCACCTCTGATTTGTTTCTCCTGAATCCTTCCTCCAGCACTTCCAGAACCAAGAAAACCAAAAAGAAAACCTGGACCAGAGGTTCCCCAGCTTGTTCAAGAAGGGGAGGAGGAAAACAGTTGTCAGGAACCTGGGGAAAATCATCTATTACTCCAAGGTCAAGCTAAAGCTTCAGCACTGCCAGGTAAATCACGGCACGTGCCTGCGGGCTCGGAGTGGCCCTGCAGGGCTGGGAAGTGACGAGCAATTTTGGGCAACGGGACCCTTGGGGACCTCCTCCAGCTATGGCTTGTGTCTGTCAGAGCTCCCCCAAAATGTTTGTGTTTTCTGCAGGAGGTGAACGACTGCTACCTGGAGCTGTTCCAGTCTTATCTGTACTTCCAGTCCATGGGCTTCAACGGGCTCACCTACCAGGTAAGGCGGCACAGCCAAACTGGGGGCACTGGGAGGGCAGGACAGGATGGGACAGGAGAGGGAAACCCCGCTCCTGGGGCTGTGCTGGCCGCCACTGAGCAAGCTTTTCACCTGGTGAATTCCAAGCCAAGGCTGTTCTGCCAAAAAATCACAGCCGAGCAAAGCCTGACCGCGCTCTCCCTCCACGGGAGTGAGCGTCTGCAACTGAGCACTGCTGTTTTGGGGATGTTCGGAAAATTCGTCCCTTTTAGAAATGATTTATTGTCTTCCCGGTCACTTGAGGTTAACGCAACGTGACAGTGCAGTCTCTTGAGTCAGCCGGCAAGCCGGGCTTCAGCCGAAAAGACCCATGTCAGAATACAAACAACATCACAAAATCCCCTGTCTGCTTTCTAAGCAGCCCCTCGGATTATTAATTCTAAAGGAATTAAAAAGGAATTAATGTGCCAGCAGTGGCCCCTAGACATTAGGGCAATTTGCATCCTTTACAGCCCTTGTTCAGGGAGCCCACGACAGGGAGCACAAACTTGTCATCCGTCCCCGTGCCTCGTTGCAGGAACCCAGCAGCCCAATTTTGCTTTATGGGCATTTCCATCTGGTTTTCTTTGCTAAATCGGCATTGTTTTGTTGAGTCCTCTCTTCAAACCAAAAGATTTGAAGCCTACAGAAAGCTTCTGGCCAGCAGGGCATTGGACATCCCGAATATTTCCAGATTTCTGCCGTCCAACCTGCTGGGGCTGGGGCTGGGCTCCCAGTCCCCACGATAAAGGGGTGCTCGTCACCTGTCCCCCAAGATAATGGTTCATCCTTCTCATGCAGGGACTGCTGCCTTTGAAAGAGCTGAACGTGTGTGAAATTGAGGCTGGGAAGAGCCCGGGGCAGGAGGATCACGCCTTCCGCATCACAGGTCGGTGCCTCCGCGTGCGCGCTTCGGGAGGGGAGCAAAGGGTGCATTAGTCACAGCTGCCTGCTCTTTGTCCCCCTCTGACCCAGTCCCGGAGGAAAACACACGGGGAGAGGAGACAGGGAGGTGATGCTCGTCCTCCCACCTCCCCACGGCTCCAAAATTCCTGGCCACGGATGCCCAGGGATGCAGGGCCGGGAATGGGGCTGGGTGGGAGCGCAGAGGGTGGGCTGATGGGGCACCTGGTGATGGGTCCTGCAGGAGCTGAGCATCCTGGTGTAAATTTGAACACAAATTGGAGAAGTACTGAGAGGTGGATGGCCCCACCAGCAACACCAGGCGGGTGCCATCAGGGCACAGCATCACTTCTTCAACTCTCCCCCAGCAGCACCCCCACCTCCATGAGTTTTTAGACTTTTCTCGGTGAGATCTTGCTTTATAAAACATTTCCTGGGATATCAACCTGCTGCAGCATGGCTGGTGAAGTCCTTACAGAGCTGCAGCAGCCCCAAGCCCCCAGGAGGGGCAGTTACAGCACAGAAATTAGTGGCTAACCCTGCAAAGACAGAGCCAAGGAAGCTCATGCGTGCCCTGTGCCCACTGTTAGAAAGCCACTCAACCAAACAAAAATAACATATAAAAAGGAGCTGGGAAAAATGATCCACTGGTTTTAAGGACTGCCGGGTTGTTGCATCATTGAGCTGCGTGGGGCAGGGCTCTTGAACCCTTTTTGGCAGCCGAAAAGACGAAGGAAATCTCTGCACAGGGCTGGGCGGATGCGCTCTGAGCGCGCTGAAACGCGGGTGAGCGCGGCTGGGTGGAAAATCGCCCCGAGCTGTGCTGGGTTTGGGTCCTGCTCAGGGGAAGAACAAATCAAGGCTCTTCTGGCAGAGGGAGGTGGTTAGGAAATAGTGATGAGGAGAGGCCGGGGAGGCAGCGGTGTGTAGGAATCCCATGAGATCAGCGGAGCAGTTTTATTTCTCCGCCGGAGAGGGAGAAACCAAGGCACAGCAGGAGCAGAGCCTGGTGTGTGGCCTCAGGGTGGGAGTCTTTTGTCCCATGACTTGGCGACAGAAGACACGAGCCCATCCTCTTGCGAAATCCTGTGGATTTCCCCCAGGAACTGTGTTTTTTGGGCAGCTCAGTGCCTCAGAAGGTGCCAGCACCGTCGCTGCTGATGCCGGCACCTTGGCTGCTCCAGCCTCCGGAGCATCCCTTTGCCCCTGCCCCAGCTGCGGATGCTGCAGCAGCTTTTTGCTGGCTCTAGGGTGGGAACAGGCTGCAGCCATGCAGGGAAGTGGCTTCATTGACCCCTACGTTCCCCTGGGAGCCTTCCCACGGAAAGGGGAAGCGCGGGGCAGACGAAGGGCGCACGAGGGCCGGCACAGGTTGCTCAGCCCCTCTGCGTCACGGCGCTGCCGCAGGCTGTGCTGCTGGAGTTCCTCTTCTCCTTTTTCCCCCCCTTAGCACCCCGTTGGATGTGGCAGGGCAAGCAGTGCCATGCTGGGAAAAAGTCCTGCTGGGAAAAAAAAAAAAACTGATGTGTTTTTTTCCTGAAAAAAAAAAAAAACATCTGTGATGGTTTGGGTGCTCCGGGAAGGGCTCGGAGCTTCCTGAACATCTGGATAATGTTGTCACGTATACACCCTCCCAGCTGCCCTGCACAGGGCAGGGAATCTCTTTATCTCTGCTGCAAGGGCCGGGAAATCAAGGCAGGGGAAAAGGAGAAGCCCGGAGTCACGCGGGTTTATGGGCACATGGATGTCCGGGGCTGCGTGCCACCGAAGCGCTGCGATGGGGCTGAGCGCCGCGGCTCACGGGCTGCCGTTCAGCTGCCTCAGCTTCCCCACCTCTCTGTTTGTGTTAGAGCATTTCCGGACAGACAGAGGTGTCTCAAAGTCTTAATTAACCGATAGATAACGCGGGAATTGCGAGATGACAGGCGCTCCACAGGAGGGCAAAGTACCGTGTTTCTGCCGAGCGCTCGTTATCTGAGCACCTCCAAGCCCCATGAATCCAGCTCGTACGAAGCATGCACCCAATATGGCTTTAATGTAAGACCACGGGTGAATTATTAATCACGACATCCATTCTGCAGCGTGCCAGAAATGATTATTAACGTCATTAGGTTGTCTCTGCGGTGAGTAGCAGGGGGGATGTGAGACTGGGGCTTGTGCTACGGAGGGAAAGCCAGCTGGAGACGTTAAACCCAGCAAGGTGCAGGGCTGTTCCCCCTTCCCGGGCCAAGTCCGAGAGCTGCTTCAGCTCGTTTGGCACAGGCCCTATCTGGCGAGGCAGTAAATAAACACTTTGGAAAGCTGCTGCTGCTCCATGGGTTTGCAGCTGAAGTGAAACCAAGAGCACCGCGCCGGTTCGGCGAGGCGTCACCGCTGCTTTCCGCTAGCCGACGGGGGCTTGCGGAGTTAAAAGCTGCCTGCTGCTCTCAGGCGTGACTTTTGGACTCTTGGACTTTTGCTCCTGGCCTGGTTTGGGACTGAAAAAGGGCAGCCAGAGCTAGAGGTGACTGTGGGAGATGAAGGTGCCCGTGGAGTTGCCTCCTGAGAGCTTCCCAGCAGCCCGTCCCTTGCCAGGAAACGTGACGGGGGTGGTGACGGCATGGGCTGGAGCTGGGTGGCCAGAGAGCAACGTCCCAGGCAGGCCGGGGTGTGATGTGCTGAGCCAGGACAGCCCCGGCCAGCTGATTGCCCTGTGATGCTCGTGCCCTTATCTGCTCATCTCATCTCGTTTCTCCCAGGTCCTTTGCTGAATCCCCTTATCGTGTTCTGCCCGACTGAGTCAGAGCTGAAGCAGTGGCTTTATCACCTGGAGAAACAGATCCAGCTCAACGGAGGGAGCCTGGGCTTGCCCTTCCTCTCTCAGGTGAGCGTCTTGGGCTGGTGAAGCTGTGTTGGGGGGGGACAACCCCTCCAACCGGCCGTTTTCAGCATTTTCCAGCCCTTTTTTCCATCCTCCTTTGGGGCTCAGGGCTCCTCCAGCCCGGAGAGTGTGAGCAGAGGGCAGGGGGCGAAAAGGCAGCGGAGCTCTGGCTCCACTTCCAAGTGCTCCCTGCTGTGCTCGCTGCGATTTCCAAATGCTGGGTGGAGATGTGGGGTTTAATCCTGGCCCGAGCCCCGGTTCTCCAGGCTGGCTGCTTCCCTGCAGCAGCCAGGAGCTGCCCCTCTGGGTGGCACGTGGGGTCTGGCGGGGTGCGGGTGCCAAAAGGGAGCCCTGCCACCCAGGGGTGCCGCACCACGAGGTTTGGGGCAGCTTCGGAGGAATTCTCACCCAGCTGGCTGCTGGTGCAAATGTCCCGAGCTTGCAAAACGTTTTTGGAGGAGGAGGCTGGGAGCAGGGTCTAGGAAACAGGACCAGATTCGAGAGGCTTGCCTTCTCTTCCAAGCTTTAGGGGGTGTCCTCCTCCCCTTCTGCCTCTGTCTGGATATTCCCCTCTGAATTCCCCCAACGTGCAGATGATGCTAGGCTGGAAAGCTGCCTCCTGCACAGATTTATTTGCCCTTTCCTGCCTCCGCCCTGCTTGAGAAGCGTCCTGCCATGGGCCCCGTGCTGGCTAAGCGCTTAGGGGGGGGACGCACTGCCCTGCTCCTCAGCCCTGCTCCCGTCCCCAGGGTGACTGGCAGCAGAGCTCCATGGGGAAGGAGGAGCTGCGGTGGTCCGTGCAGAACATGCCTGTCCAGGAGTGGAGAGGGACCCAGCGGGAATCCCTCGGCAACGTCATCTGTGCTTCCAAAGTGAAGCTCCAGCACTTGCCTTTCCAGGTAGGACACAGCCTCGGGTCGGCAGGGCCCCGATGGTGCAGAGCCCTGCGCCAGGGGGTCCCCGAGGGCTCCTTTCACCCCGGTCCTAATAAATGGGACGAGGTTTGTCACCGCTCCTCCGGCCCTGCTGCGGTGCCAGGGGGTGGCACGTGTGCGCAATGAGCGTTTGGAGGCCGGGGGTGGCAGCTGGAGGCTGTGGTGTGGCAGCAGCTGGGCTCTGTCCCCGGGGCTGAGCCTCCCTCCTCTTTGCTTTTCCAAGGAGCAGCACGACCGGCTGCTGGTGCTTTACCCTTCCACCCTGGTGATCGTGTCCGAAGAGCACAACAGCTTCTACTTCAAGGTCAGTTCACCTGCAAGCCTCTTCTCCCTCCCTCCCCAGCCCACCGTGGCTATTCCAGCGCGGCCCCAGCTCTTTGTTCCCCTCCACCTGCCTTTCCCTGCGCTCCCCGGCTTGGCAGGGGCTCTCCCTCCTGGCTGCTCCCTTGCCAGCTGGCAGGCGAGCAGGCAGAGGGATGTTGCAAGCCATCTTCCCATGAGAAACACCTTGCCCTCCTACAAAAACCCCGGGGGGAAGGAGCTGGCTGCCAAGGCTCTGGGAGGAGGAGGTTGGCGTGCTCCTGGGCGGCCGTGCCGGCGGCTTCCCGAGCCCCTTTCTGCGGCACTGCTTGAGAGCAAGGAGCACGGGAGCTGCATCTGCGTGGCCTGAAGTGTGAACCCTTAAAACCCCTTGCCAGAATTCATCCTAGACACGGCTGGGATGGCTGTTAACCATCCCGGTGCTCCCCGACCCTGTTTTCTCATGCTGTAATTGTGCCGAGACAAGCTGTGCACTGCCCAGCCAGCAGGTGCAGCGGCACCGGGACGTGGTGGTGCTGAGCTCAGAGGTGTCCTCGTTAGCTGCTGAGACAGGAGGCAGAAACCAGGGATGAGGAAGCCCTGTGGAGGTGGAGGGCTTGCGAATTTCAGCGTGGACCCGCTGGGGTCCTTCGTGCTTTTTCCCCCTGCCCGTGCCGCTGCCCTGAGCGCTGCAGGCTGCTCGTAATCCAAGCGGGAAGACCTGCACGGAGCATCCTGCTGGTTGCAGAAAGCTGTGCCCGCAGTGGGAAGGGGCACGAGGAGGGATGCACACCATCACAAGCTCTCCCCTCTCAGCCACCCCGGGTGTTTTCCAGCAGCGGGTGGCTCCCCCGACACGCCTCCGACTGCGCCTGCTTTCGGGAACGCGTGGTTTGCAGCTCCTGGGAACGGGGCACGGCGCAAGGGGGGGCCCTGGGCTGGGCTCCCGGATTAACTCATCCCTTTTGAAACCTTAAACCAGATTTGTCTTCCCCGGCCACGCAACGCTGCCTTCCCACGGTGCCGGAGCGTGGGTCCGCGGGCGCCTCGCTAGCGGTGCCGAGGGCAGGGCTGCGCGGCTGACTCACGGCCGGCTCCCTGCAGCACCAACCGGCTTTTCCACGGGCGTGCCGGGGCACAGCAGCCTTCTCCCAGGGCTCCTGCGAGCCGGCTTCCCTTCCTTCCCCGTGAGCAGACACCGAGCCCTGCCTCTGGTGTGCCAGGGAAGAGCCCGGCCCTTTTGTTCCCCGGTTTTGGGCAGGAGCTGGTGCGCACAGGGCCGACCCCAAGCAGCCGGTTCTGGAGAACCGCTGATGGGAAAATGCCCTGGGCAAGGCGTTGAGGGGCACAGGGGGGCTTCTAGGATTGGGGGGGTGCCCCAAAAAGGCTGGAGGGGCTGCACAGGCAGCGCGCATGCTGTTTGCAAGGGATGCTTTGAGCCTGCCCTGTGCCAGCTCCTCCAGCCCCCACCCACGCGCGGCACCCGTGTGAGCCGAAGCATCAAAGTCCACCTCTGACAGCAGCGGGGGAAACTGAGTCACGGCGCGGAGCTTTCCCTCCCACTTCATCCTCCTGGCTCTGCTTGGCCAGCAAATTGCTTGGCTGTGCAGGAGAAACGCTGCACAGCAACTGCCCACACAGGTCCCCGACACCTGCAGGGCACGGTGGGGACAGTGAGGGTGTGATGAGGGTTTTTTTTTTGCCAGAAACCTGATTTTTGCAGCTGGAGAACTCAGGGAAAATGGATCCCAAGCTGCTGCAGGGCTTTGCTTGGTTGGGGGCATAGTGAGGTGGGCGCTCGGGTTTTGGGCACTGCGCAGTCCCCCGTGTGCCATCCTGGCCAAAATTGTCCCAGGGCCATTGCCAGCAGCAGGGGCACAGTGACCAGGGAAGGGGAGCAGGGGCTGCAGGGACAAAGGGACGATGTCCCACTCAGCTCACAGAAAGGGAGAGAAATTGAGAAATAAAGCAGGGAGCTCATCGGCGAGCGGTGTCCAGCACAAAATCTGCTTCAGCTGCTCGCAGAGTGGTATCCACACCTGAGCCCCATAGCCCCGGAGCTCACGTTTCCCCCGCTGGCATTTACGGGGCTCAGCCCTGCCTTGGTGAGGCTTCGCAGGGGGGGATTCCCCTGGTTGGGGGGGGATTCCTGGCTGCGAGGCTGGAAATCCCAGCCCGGCACGTCCTGCCTTCTTCAGGACCACGTTTGCACAATTTTCTGGAGAAGCCAGCTGCTAAAGCGTGGGAAATGAAAGCAGGGGAAGGCATTTTTCTGAGCTCCCTTCTCAGGGAGGGCTTTGTAAGGACACCCACAACTCGTGCAGCCACGCTGCCTTCCCAGACTTCTCCCCTTATCCCATGAAGATCCCCCGACTCCCTCCAACCCAGCCTGGCCCTCGCTGCCAGCACCTCTTCCCGGCTCTCCTCCTGCTCCCAGCTGTGCTGGCAGAACCTCACTGCCAGCTCCCGAAGCCTCTTGGCTTCCCTGGAGGGGGATAAATCTGGTGCGAGGGAGCGGAGCCAGCGGTGCCTGCTCGGGCGGGCGCGCAGCCCCCGCGTGCGCTCAGCCTGCTTCTCTCTCCGCCAGGGCGAGCTGCCACTCAACGCCATCCAGGTGTTTTTTGAAGAGAACGAGAAAACCTCCTTTTTGATAGAAGGTGAGTGTCCGCCGTGCTGAGGGCTGTGCCAACAGCGGCTGTGGAGTTTGGGCTGGGTTTCGCTGGGCGGCTGCGGGCATCCCGGCACCCAGCCGTGGTGAACGGAGCCACCCGGGTGCCATCGTTTGGATTCGGGCTGCCTCTGTCCCTGCCCCACGAAGGCACAGCATCCTCCTGTTGGTTCCCGTGCTGCTCTGGATGCCTGTGAGATAATGGGGAGGGATGGAGCAGGGGGGTGCCCACGGGTTTTTGGAGGAATCGCCGCGCGCGCCTGCAGTGCCAGCGGGGCTCGGTGCTGTTTTGCAGGCCGGCTGATCAATTCGATCCGGGTGATCTGCCGCAGCTATGAGGATTACGGGGAGTGGCTGGACTGCCTGAAAACAGCCCAGTTTCGGAACGCCGACTCCTCCCTGTCCGGATCAGAGAGCTTTTCGGGATCAAAGCAGCCACACCTCGGCCAGGTAAGAGGTGCTGCGGGTTCGCATGGGTCCCGATGGATGTCTCCGGGGGCTCTGCCCGTCCTGCCTTTGGCCCTGTGTGAATACTCCTGTGACACAGCAGGATTTGCTTCCAGAGCCCTGCTTGAAGGCTCGAGGTGTGCCAGGGGAGGTTTTGTGGAGGATTTCTTCCTGGAGAGGACAGTTGGGCACCGGGATGGGGTGCTGGTGGAGCCCCCAGCCCCGGAGACATTTCAGGGAGGTGGAGGCATGGCACTAGGGGACATGGCTCTAGTGTCTAGGGGATGGGGTCGGGGTGCCCGGGCACCCACCTCCCTGCTGCAAGCACCCCGGGGTGGGCTGGAACACAGATCCACGGCTCCATCCTGCCCTGGCTCAGCCCCTGCGAGCAGCTCAAGGTGTGGGGATGCTCAGGGTGCTCTGACACACTCCCCTTCTCTCCCCCAGCAGCTCGGTGGCAGTGGGAGAGGCTCGCTGGCCTCCGACGGCCGCACCAACTCCTGGGCATCCGGAGGGAAAGGGGCCACCCTGACGCACCTCTCCCAGAACAGTGGCTCCTTCCACGACGCGCAGTCCTTCGTGCTGCTGTCGGAGGGCAGGATGCTGGAGGACCCGCTCAGCCCTGGCTATTCCCAGCCTCTCCATGTAAGTGAAACCCCAAAACCCAGGACATTTTTGGGGTCAGAGCGATCTGTCCAGGTTCCCCGGGTGGGCTGAGCTCACGCGGGTTGTACTCGCGGTGCGGCATTGCAAATCCATGCCTGGAACCTGTGTTTGTCCTGGCTCAGCTCTGTCACTGCTGATAAGGGAAAGGCTGATAAAGAGCCCCAGTTCTTAAATTCTCTGCATCAGGGCTGCAGGTCTGGGTTGCAAAAGGCCGGAGACAGCCACGGGACCATGGGGGTGCCCAAGCGCGGAGCGATGCCCGCGGCACCCCGAGCAAGGCGGTGATGGTGCGTGCCCAAGGCTGTTGAAAAGAGCCCGTTTTGTCTTCTCCTCACAGTGCCTGCCCCACACCAACTGGCCAAGCACCGGGCTGCCCTCGCAGGAGCTGCGGAGGGGTGGCAGCGCCAGGAAATCCAAAGGCAGAAGCGGCCAGGACGCGGAGAGGACGGCGCGCGGCCTCATCCCCGAGCACCCCGGCGGCGAGCTCGTGCCCGCGGCGTACAGCGAGCCCTACTCATCTCTCAGCTCATGGCATCACCCCACGGCCTCCCCGTCGCACCCGGAGCTGAGCAATGTAAGGGGTCTGTGGGGTCTGGGGGCTGCCCTCCTGCTTGGGGAAGGGGTTGCACCAGCAGGGAACTGGTGCCCGTTTCTCTCCGGTGCCTCGTGCTTTCCTCACCGGTGCTGTAAGGCAGCGGGGAAACCATTTCCACAGGGGCCAGCCCCCAGCCCCTTTTTCTTTCCCCTTTTTCACACAGCTTTTGGGCTCCAGAATTTGTGCCCCCAGCAGGAAAAATTCTTTTCCTACTGTCTGCCTGAGCCCGAGCAGATGTGGCACTGCAGGGCCCGCGCGGCGGGGCACGGCTCGCTTCTCCTCCAGAGGGAACAGGTTTCCCCTGTCTTATTGCTCGATGCCAGCGGCACAACAGCCCCGGGAAGAGCCAGGACCCACGAAACAAAAGCCCAGACTGAGATGTCGTCCAGCCTCCAGAAACTGGAGATGAGTCAGAGGCTGATCCACACCCCCCGAACAACTGGGGGCCTGTTGGAGGCGATATTTCTGGTTCTGTGCACCCCTTAGCAGCCTTTTGGCTGGTGCCCCACACATCGCTGAGCCCCCTCTCCCCCCTGCAGGGCTCCTCCTGACCCTGACCCTGAGCTGCCCATGGGTTTCGCTCTCCTCCCTTCACCCCTGGCCATCCTCCATCACCCCTGTGTGCAACCTGCACCCGTTCTTTCTCTCACAGCGAGGGCTTTTGGCACTGGAATGTCGCAGAACTTGCAAGGCGGAGAGAAAAACCTTGTTTTGCCTGAGTCTGCAGCAACAATCTGCTCACAGCAGGGCTGGTTTGGGGGTGGTGGGGGGGAGCAGCCAGTCTCCACGGCAGGCATCAGCTCTGCCATTTGTTCTGTTTAAGGTCCTGCAGTGCCCGAAGACCTCCCAGCCCGTGCCCAGCAGACACTGGAGGGAGATGCCGGGGGCGCAGAGACCTCCCCAGCCTCCTGCTGATGCTCCTTACCTCGCCGGCGTGAGTCGTGAGAGCAGCCCTGGCTCATCCTGGTGCTGGGGAGCAGGGGTGGCGTGAAGTGCCCTGGCACTGCATGGCTTCACCATCCCCATCAGCACATTATTTTTTTTTTTGGTCCTTTCCAGGTCTCCTCCCTGCCAGAGGAACACCTGGGCCCCTTGCTGCAGCCACCAGGTGAGACCCTCGGGGTGCGCAGCCCCTTCTGCTCCCCCAGCATCACTCAGAGCAGAGCCAGGAGGGCACGTGGGGGGACCCGTGCACATCCTCCCTCTTCCCTACCCCTGCTGGTGAGGGAGCAGGCAGCCGAGGGGCTCTCAGCAGCTCTCCGAGCTCAGTTTTGGCTTCCTGCAGGTGACAGCAGCGGCGCTTACGACCTGCCCGAGGGCTTCTCGCGCCGCGGCTCCGCTGCCTACCACGACTACGCCGAGCTGCAGAGCTTCCAGAGCGACTTCAGCTACGACAACCTGTGGGAGGCCGAGGGGAGGGCGCCCAGCACCCCGCGGGGGTCCCCGACACCCAGCCCACACTTCTACCAGGCCTGAGGAGGGGTCCCACGGCCAGGCACACAAAAGTCCCCCCCCCGCCCGGCAGGGTGTGGGGAGCAAAGGGAGGGGATCTGTGATGAATCCTGAGAATTGCTGTTAAGCCGAATCTTCCCCCTTGAGCTCTGAGGTCTGGGGAGGTGTAAGGGACCTGCCCGGCACAGGACGTGAGGTAGCAATAGGTGGGGTTGTCCTGCGAGATCGGGGCTGTCTGGCAGAGATGGAGAAAGCAAGCCAGGGTCTTTGGGGACGTTCTTTCCATTTTACGCAAAAAAAAAAAAAAATCCTTTCCTGATGGTGCTGGCTCCAAACCATAGTGTGACCTGCAGTACTCAGAGCCTGGCACCTGGGAGGTGGAAAAAAGCAAGGGGCTGCCACAAAATCAGCCACGAAAGTGGCTTGAGTTTACCCAGGAAGGATGCCCCAGGTTCCCCCTACGGGACCGCGTCCTCTCCTCGCACCCCTCCGCACACTGCTGGCCCCACACCAGAAGCTGCCTGGGGATATTTGGGCAGGGAGGGAAGGAAAAAAAAAATCCTCTGCAGAGACCTGCAGCTCGCTCTGCCCCCCAGCAGGATCTGGACACAAACAACAGGGGACAGAGTCTTGGTGCTATCTCTTTGCAGCCTCCTCAGCCAGATCCTTTAGCACATACAGGGCAGCAGCAAACCCCAATGTTTTTTTCACCCGAGGCTCCAAATTCTTAACCTTTGTTCCCGAAGGAGGCTGCAAGCTGAGCGTGGTAGCAAAAAAAAATCTCGATTTTCTTCGTTCTTTCACTGCTGCAAACCAAACAACCCAGGATCTCTTTGTACTTGAATATCCATGCATTGTATCGTAGCGTTTTGTTAGGGTTTGTTTTTCGGAAGGTAACCCGCCGAGTTTACATGTCAGGTTTGATTGTGTTTGATGTATTTAATGTGTACATGTGTCCGAGTCGTAGGTCTATTTAATTTTGTAGCTGAGCTCTAGGTCTATTTAATTTTGTAGCCGTGGATGGCCTTCGGTACTGTGGCACGGGCACCTCCGTGTGCGTGTGTTGGTTTGGGTCTTGTAGCTGTTCTTGTTCTGTTTCAGGTTCACTTTCGTGTTAGGAGGATTTGTCCCTAATAACTTAGCCCAGGGACCTATTTATTCGGGATGGGATCTCAGCAGGGAGCAGCAGAGGCACGTGCTGTCCTGGAGGGGGCCGTGCTCGTGGGCTTTTAATACACGTTGGCATGAAAGCTGTCACCGCGAGCCTTTTAACCATGTTTTCACGGCGATGTCTGCGTTGTACCAGAAGGGGAAAACCCCTCCCTGTTACTGTAAAAGTTCCCCAGTGGATCACTGTGAGCCCGTGCAAATACAACAAACCTTCTTCTGCAAGACTTTTGTTCTCTCTTTTTCCAGCACCTGGCTTGGCGGTCGGGGAATTTTCTCCCCTTGCTGCTGTATCCGAGCCCTTCCTCCCCTGAGGACCTGGTGTCCCCGGGTCAGGACAGGCACGTGCAAGCACCTAATCCCAGAGCAAAGTCTCCACCGCATGGCAGATTAACGCCAAAGCTCGCCGCCCTCTGCTTTCTCCCGGAGTCCTGGGGGTCTTGGCAAGGAGCTCTCCGAGCTGCCTCCTGCACCCCTATTGATCCGCGATGGGTGCACAGGCAAGCGAGGAGCCCCCGGGAGCAGGATCCTGCTGCACAGCACCCAAAGCTCCTGCCAGAGCTCTCCCCAGCTACCTCGAGGCTAAATTTGTCCCTTCCAAGCGCTGCCCTTTGGCCGTGCAGGCTGCTCATTTCTCACGCCTCCAGCACCGCCTCCGTGCGCGCCTGCCGGGGTGTGCGCGGCTCCGATTTCGGGTCCTGGACTGTGTTCATGCCTCGGGCACCTGAGGAATGGCCTGGCCCTGTCCCCACCGTGCTGCTGGGCAGCGTTTTGGGGTCACAAAATGAGTCTGCCCTCAGCACACGGGCATGGTCAGGGGCTTGCACCGATGGAGAGCTGGGCTGGGGGCGTGGGCAGGACCCCAGTGTCCCACCTTTGTCCAGCTGCTCACGGAGACCTGCTCCCTGCTCCTTCTTCCCTGCTACCCCATAGCAACTAAGGATTATGATGGCAAACTGCCACTGAAATGCTTGCACAGCCCCTGCCTACAAAGGAGTTTGGCTTATTCCCCTTCCCAGCTGGGGTTGGGTCCCCTATCAACAGCTCTTCTCCCTGGTCTCCCTCTATTTATCCTTTCTCATAAGGTCTTACAGCTTTCCCAGGCTGGCACCATTATTGCAGAACAATTTATGTGCTAATACAAGCCCTAAAGTGTTTCCAAACCAGCCCCACGAGCATCAGACCGGTCGGGACCCCCACCTGAGCTCCGCAGCCCAGCTTCCCTGTCGAGTCGTTGGGTTCGGTGGCCTTGGGTTTTCCTGAAGGTTTCCCACTGGGATGCTGACCCAGGAGCGGGTCACGGCACAAGGTGACATTCACTGCTGACAGGTCCCCCTGTGACAGACAATCTCGACTCCCCCTCTAGTGCTAAAAGCCGTGAATTGGGTGTTGTGTCCCCCCTCGAGGTGTGGGAACCCCTGGGAAGAGAGCGCTGCCTCCGAGCAGGGACCTCGGCGATGCGCAGCTCCCCCGGGGATCCTCACCAGGAGCCCACCCCAGTGCCTCATCCTGGCCTCGTTGTCCCTGCAAGCAAGGAGGGGGCAAGGAGGGGGCAAGGAGGGCCCCGCTGCAGCCACCCAGGGCTGGCACCAGCAGCCCGCAGACATCCCTCTGATGTCCCGCGAGAGGATGGCAATGACGCAGAAACGACCCAGCAGAAATGCCCGCAGGAAGCTGTGCTCTGGTTTCATTGCTGAGAAGGTGAAGCAAAAAAAAAAATAAAAAAATAAATACCAGAAGCTGCTCTGGCAAAGGGGATTGCTGCAGGAGAGGGGGGAGAGGCACAGAGCCCTGCCCTCCCCGGCTCCGGCGCGCGTGGCAGGGCAGCGCATGGTGTGCCGCGGCGGCCCAGGAGCGTGCACCTGCCTGACTTTTTCATCTGCTTGGCACGACGAGGTGTCAGATGTGGGAGCTACGTGCAAGGCGAGGAAGCGGGGCGGGATGGCACGGCTCCCGCTGCCGGCCCTGACGTTTTCTTCAGCGAAGTGCAAACAGCCTCGCCGCCGCCGCGAGGATGCTCCGAAAAGGTCGTTTCTATTGTGGTGGTCGGTGCTGTTGCAAAAGATGGTGAGCTTCTGGCTGCTCCCTCCGGGGAGAGATACAAGCAGGCTGACCTGGCCGTGGAGAGAGGAGAGAGCTTAAAAGGTCACAGAATTAACCAAGCGTTAAAACTGCAGGCAAGCCCGTGCTGGTTTCCTTGAAGGACACCGGAGACGCTGCTGCTTGAACGAGCACAGCAGACGCTCCCAGAGCTGCTACCAACAAGCCTCTTGCAGGATTTCCCTTTGCATCTGCAGTGGACTGAAAACATCCATCTTCTGAAATATTCATTTCGTCCGCTTCTGCCAGCGGAGAACAAAAGGAGTGTGAAATGCACCTGTGACCTGCTGGATAATCTGGCATCTTCGGTGACTCGTGCAGGGGGAGGTGCCAGGGCGCATTTGTTTCTCCAAGCCCAAGCTCTGAAGGACCAGATCCACTGAGATCTCCAGGCCAAATTTGCACCACTGAGACAAACCAGGGCAGCTTTCCCAGCCATTTTGCCCAGTATTACATTTGGTGATTTCTGGCACGAGCCTTTATTAGCTGCCAGCGCTGCCCCTGGGAGCGCTGCGCAAGCTGGGAGGGAAACTAACAGTTCCTGCACCTGCAAAGCGAAGGGAAAACATTATTTCTTCCAGGCTTGTGTGGCAAGGCTAGAAAACACAAAAATCTGAAAACTTCCAAGCCAGCAAGGAGCCAGCAGTGCCTGTTTGTGGTTCAGCTTCCACTGGGATCTTCCGTCTGCAGGAGGAGCTGTGCAGGATGAGAGGAGGGCTGGCGGTGCCAGGGCCCCCTTCCCTTCAGCAAGCCTGTCTGCTGCCCTCCTCTGCCCTTTTTCTGCTTTGCTCAGCTCCGTGTCACTTGGTCTCCCAGGAAAGCCCTGCAGAAAGGAATCGCCCGCTTCCTCCAGCTGTTCCCCCATTACCCACCCGCCACGCCGGGGCTGCTGCGTTTCCACCTGCCGCTGAGCTCGCGGGGAGCGCTTAATGGATTATGGCTGGATAAACAGTAAAATTGAGCATATGGGAGCTTTTCCCCCTCCCCTCTGCCTGCCGTGCTCCTGCGAGCGAGGGCTGCTCGGCAGGACTTCCAGGGCTGCAGTGCCAGGCTGTGCAGGGAAGGATGGAGCAGACCTGGGGGCTGCTGCCCTGCGCCCCCCATGCTCGCCCCGGTGCTCGTGGGCACGGAGAGTGCTCAGGGACAGGCCCTGGGGAGCAGCCAAAGGGCAGGAGAAGCAGCCCAGCACCCTGAGTGCTCTGTCCTCCAGGGCTCCCCATCCTCTCCTACACTTTTATGCCAACACACCTGCTATAATTTGATTTCTCACCCTTTAAAACCCAACCCTCCTTCAACAGTTCCACGCGGGGACGATGCAGACAGAGGAAGGCACGCCGAGGTGTTAAATGGGATAGATCTTTATTAGAAGCTGTCAGCATATTAAATATGTTCTCTTCCTCCACAAAACTCTTCCTACTCAACGTACAGCTACTGTAGTCCATATAGAGCCTGCACATCCCTCTTACCACCTACTGCTACGTGCCTCACTGTGCAACCACAGCGTGCTCCCTTATCTGCAATAATACATGGTCTGAAGTGCAACCCCACACACATTAAAATTGCATGGCACTCTGCATCACGAGGAAAGAGCCCAACCTCGCCTTCTGTTTCTCCTTACTGCTCCTACAAAGCTCACAGGCAGACCCACACAGGCATTTGGGGCACGTTTCCCCCCCGGTACCTTTGTGGGTCTGGTCCCTAAGCGCTTCATGCATCTCATGGTTGTGCTGTTGCCAGATTTGGGAGTGCAGAAAACCCTCACCAATAATGCCCTTGGGTCCCAGGAAGGCACTCGAGACAGGGAAGAAACCAAACCACCTCCTCGGTGTTTTCCACCCTGTTTTTCCATGCCAGGTCTCACCCCGCTGCCCCACAAAGCCCCACGCTCACCCTCCATCCCCTCCCACTTCATGTTCCTAGCACAGGAGGCAGCAGAGGCCCCAAGGGGAACCCCTAGACCCTTGGCTGGCCAAGTGCCTGCGTCCCATGTCCTCTCCAACAAGCTCCTGTCCTTGCCAGGGCTCCTCCCTGTGCTCAGCCCCTCTCCCTGCTCTCCTCCGTCCCCTCGCTGCGGCATCTGCTTAGCTGGGGCACAGACAGCTCCTCCCCAGCTCTCTCCTCTCCCCCCCCCAAACCCTTTTGCAGGACACGAAGCCCTTCTCCTGGCTTCTTTGGCTCCCTCCTCCCTCTGCTGCTCCCTCCAGCCCCCAGGTGAGCTCAGCGGGGAGTCAGGGCGAGCAGCACACGGTGACTACTCCTAGCAGATGGCACGAGGATGCAAGAAGTGTGCAAAGAACGAACCGAGCCAGCCCACGCCGGGCTCCTCTTGTGTCCAGTACAGGTACAAACCGCCTACCGTATTGCCAGCGACCGTCACGGGAAGGATCCTGCTTCCTGTGACACCCTGTCCCTTTTGGGGATGGGTCCAGAGAAGTCTCGGTGCCGGGGTCCAGGCTTCCCAGGCTGCCCGAGGACGAGGTGCCTGGCCCCTGCCTCCTCCGTCCTCGCCCGTCCCGGGGGGAGCACCTCCGGCGTGCGCCGGGGTTAGGTCCGCGGGCGTCCTTCTCTGGCCTGCCGTCGGAAGTAGCGGATGGCAGACAGCGTGCCAAAGCTCGCCAGGAACACTGCAAAAAAAAAAACATCGTGGTCCCACGGTGAGCCTTATTCCCGACCCAAAATATCCTCCTCGCGACGTGAAGGTCACAAGGCACTGCCCATGCGCCAAGGGGGTCCTTCCACTCCTGTCCTTGCGCCTCGTCCCCACCACGCTGGGTTATTCCCAGTGCTTTCGGCCCCGAGGACATTTCTTCCTGCAGTTTGGGCACGCCGTTTTCCCAAGAAATGGCTGGTTTTGGAGGGAGAGAGCATGCAAACTGCATGGGTTGGCTGAGACGTCTGGGGACTGAGCGCTAGGGAACGACACAAGGTGTGGGTCACCTGATGGTGGTTGTGTCTGGCATGGCTTGTGGCCGTTTATGGATGGGATTATCAAGAAAAAAAGCACTTCTGGAAGAAAATCTCATCTCCTGGGGCCAGCTACGCCGAGATGTTGAAGGCGGCAGCCTTACCTTGGTGCAGGTCCTGCTGCGGGAGGTGTTGCTCACGCAGGGCTCCCATCCCTCCCCAGCAGCGTTGCGTGCCCCAGGAGAGGCCAGCTGCTGGGTGGCTGGAGGGAAGGACATTTGGGGAAAAGAAGGACCTTTTGGGAAGTCAAGGATGTTTTGGGAAGGAAGGACCTTCTGGAAAGGAAGGATCTTTTGGGAAGGACCAGGGAAAAGGGTGATGAAACATCGCCTGCCTGGCTGGGTGGTGGTCTACAGCTAGATGTCTGGTCTTGGACGAGAAGCTCACAGCAGGGAACCTCACCAGAGCTTCAGGGCATTCCCTTTTTTTCTACTGTTCAGACCGGGAAGATGCCAAGAAATCTATTTTATTTTTTTCTTTTGTGGGCTATTATCTGCTGACATCCTGATCCCAGCCCGAAGCAGAAAATACCCCAAACTCCGAATCAAAAAAAAAAAATAAACGCGAGGCTCCAAACAAGACCTCAGGGAGAACGCACGCAGAATGAGGCTCTCCTCTGAGCCTCTGGGGCAGGTTTTCGGCTTGGCTCCCGGGAGAGGTCATCCTGCCCCGCTCTCTGCCCAGCCAAAGCCCCTCGCACGCTGCCTTACGCAACCCCATGGCACGGGGCCGCGTCCTGCTTCCCGCACCCCCTCGGCCGCCTCTGCCTCGTACTAAGAAGGCAACGAAGAGCAGGCCAAGAGCTCCTTGTGATTGCTGCGCGGAGCAACCTTAGCTAAGGGGCTATTCTCAGCCCCGGGGTGTCAGCTTCCTGCCTGACCTTCGTGGGGAACATTCCTCCCCGGAGAGCCCATGGGCGGCGCTGGCCCCGTGCCCTGCTCCTCAGTGCCACCTCCTGCGTGCTGCCCCTTCTTGCTTCGCCACCAGCTTGGCTGTGGCTGGAGGGGGGGCCCGAGGGTTGTGCTCGGTGCTGGTTGTGTTTTGGGGCGCTCGTGGGGGTGGTGGAGGAGCTGGCAGGGTCAATGCACCAACTGGGGTGGTATTTGGGAAAAAGATAATCCCTTTATGGCACACGATAAAAATGCATGTGCTTCTTCCAGCTGAGCAATAAATGTGCACACTTGAGGTCGTGGTGATGCTCCTTGAAAGCACGGACCCTAAAAAAGCCTCTCCCACCCCCAAAACCCCATACTGCTCCCTAACTGAGCCTGGATGGAGCAAGGATAAAGCCAGGCTCAGCTGAAGGCAGCAGACATGGTGCAAAGAGAAAGACCCTAAGCAAGCAGGACTCAAAACTAACACTCCTACAGGACGTGTTAAAAAGCAGCAGGACTCTGCAAAAACAGGAAAACATCCGCATTTCCCTGCCGGCACCATGGGGTCCTTCAGCATCCCTGCCCTCCAGGTCCTCCCCCAGCCCCAGCCCGCCCCTCTCCCCCACGCACTGGTTTTCCAGGCGTCCGGAGCCTGCAGGTCGGAGGTTTTCACCGCCCAGGAGGCGAAGGCACAGAAGACGAGGCACATGTCCTTGTGGGTCAGCGGCAGCGGGGCCTCGGGTATCCCTGCGGGGACGAGAGCAAGCTTCAGGACGCCTGGCAGAAGTCGGCCGTTTTCGCTCCCGTGTTTATTTGATCAGGCGTTTAATTAAAGCCGGCTTATTAATTAGCTACCATGGTGGCAAAGGGTTTTTTTTGTGTGGTTTTTTTTTTTTTTTTTTTTTTTTCGCTCTGTGCAAACAGCCTGGGAGCTCTGTTTTGAGGCGCCCCCGGGGATGAGTCACTCGGTGTTTGGTTTGGATATTAACGGGAGGCGCCGCGGCTCTAAGCCCCGCGTAAGCTCGAAGACAAACACGCCGGCTGTCCTGGCGGCCGGACCCGCTCTGCCTTTCCCCCCCATCCCTCTGACCTGCCCCCGTGCTCAGGAAGCCCTTGGGGTCTCTGGATGGCTCTTTGCAAATCTCAGCACGTGTTTTTAAGCCCCCCTCACCTTCAGCTGGATGTGTTCCCCCCCTGGTGCACACTTTTTTCCCCCACCAATTCATTTTCCCCCCTCCAATATGAGATCAATCAGCGACCCAACCTCACCAGCCTGCAGCTCGGCAGCCACTGCCTTATCTCATGGCCCTGATTTTGCTCTTTCCCCTCCCATCCCCTTGCCAAAAAAACACAACTACACGGTTCGGTGGGATGGCACGAGGAGGGGACAGCCACACCGGGTAGGGCAGGGACTTGTGGCCAGCCCGTCACCCCGCTGCAAGCACGCTCAGAGCAAAGCCGGCCGTGCCCAAACCTCCCCCGGGTCCCCATCCTCCCCGCGGGTCCAGCAGCACCACGAGCATCACGAGCAGAGCACGGGGTCACGGTGCTTTACCTCTCAGGGCAAGGGCCATGTCCAAAGCCTGGGGCTGTGCCTGGCCTCTTCTCAGCGGCACGAGGGCGAGCGGCTCTCCGGATCCTCTCCGCGCCAAAGCCGGCGGCACCGGCACTTGGCCTCCGCCGAGGTTCATCGGCTTTTGTAGGAAGGATCTCAAAGCCCCCACGGCTTTCTTCACCTCGGAGGCTGGCGTGGTGAAGATAAGCCCCCGCCAGCCCCCCCTGTTCCGAGGCCTGTCGGGAAAGAAGTGTTCGTACAGCTCCGGGACCGTGGCAGCCTGGGGCTCTTTGGCCAGCGCCAGGTCGGGTTCCTCTTTCTGCTGATCGTGGTCCAAGCTGCTAAACTTCTTTCGCTTCCTCTCTTTACCCTTGACTTTTTTCCTGTTTCCTTCAGGTTCATTGAAAAAATATTCATACAGTTCAGGCAAGGACATTTCCCTTTCCAAGGGTGTTTTCTCGCCCTCCACCAAGTTCCCCATGGCTTCTTCTTCCCCTTGGGAGTCACAGAACAAATAGTCGTACATCTCGGGCCAAGTCACATCCAGCGAGTTTGCCCTTGCGCAGCCCCCTGCTGCAGAGCCTGGGGGGCTCACCTCCACAGGGGGCTCGGCTGCAGGCTCCCCAGGGCCCCCCCCGGCAGCATTTCCTGCAGGAACAGCCACACTTTGGGGACGGAGAGCCTTCCCCTCCCGGCACGCCTCTCCCGGAGGGTCTGGGGCTGCGGTGGTAAGAATCACCGGCACGTCATCGCGCACGCCCGAGCCCCCTGCCTGTCCTGCCTTGGGGAGCTTGGGGGCCCTCGTCTTCCCTGGGGACTGTGCCCCCGGCTCCTTCGCCTTCTGCCTCGGGGGGATGCTCGTGGGCACGTCTCCCTCATCCGTGCCAGGGCTCGTTGCTGGCCGCTTGCTCTCCGCCGCCTCCTCGCTCCCCAGCCGCACGGGTGCCAGCTTGGCCGCCTTCTCCTTCCCTTTGCTCTTCCTCGAGGTCAGTGGGGAGGACGATGGTGCCCTGGTGGGCACCCCGCTGCCCTGTGCCGGGGTCCCCGCTGGCTCCCTGTCCCCCGGGGTCACCTCGGAGGCACCGGCACCGCGCTGCTTACGGCTCTTCCTCGTCTGCGCTGGCACCTTGGGTCTCACCACCTCTGGGGAGCTGGGCTCTGGCCCCGTTTTCTGCCCAATTTCTGGGGGCCGAGCCGGGCAGCTGGGAGCAGCCTCCGGGGCAGGGCTGGGGGGGAGGTTGGGAGCGGGTCCCTGCACCCCAGGCTCCACGCAGGCAGCTGCGCTAAGACTTTTCCTCGCCAAAGCATCCAGGGCACCCCCTTGTGCCGCCACCGGGCTTCCACGGGGCTGCTCCCCCCCGGCTTCCCCTCCGTGCGCAGGGGCTCGGGGTGCAGCGGGGTGGCCGGCAGGCTCCATGACCCCACTGCTGCTGCTGGTGGTGGTCGTGGCTCCTTCCCCCGATGCCGTCTGCGGCGCTGCCCCCTCGCATGCCGCGTCCTGCCCCGCGATGCTGTCGGCCGCGGGGGGACGGGGCGGCTGCGTCCCCTGCACGCTGGGCATGGGAGCGGGCAGCGGGCGGCCGGGCTGGTCGCTCCCACGCGGAAAGCTGCCTGCTGAGCACGGGTCCGCTTCGTCCTCGTCCGCCCCGGGCACCCCACGTGGGGAGCAGCTCGCCCTGCCAGCCCCTGGCCCGCTGCCCGGCCTCGCTGCCAGCTCCCCGTCCGCGCTGGCGCTGCGCGGAGCGGGCACGCCGTCCCCTTGCTCAATGTCACTGAGACACTGCTCCTCCGCCGTGGCCAGGGAGGCCGGCAATAGATTGCATTCCTCGGCCGCCTGGAAGAATTCAGCCCAGTCCCTGTCGTTCAGCTGGATGCTGTACTCGAAGTCATCCATGCCTGCAGCGGCAAAGCAAGGGGAAGGGGCCGGAGAGAGCGGGGCGTGAGGAGGGGGCACCAGCAGCCACCGTGGTGCGTGCCCCCTGCCCCTTGCCCCTACCATCTGTGCTTTTTTTGGGGTGAAATCTGTGGAAGATGAGGGTGCCTCGTGGCAGACCCCGTGGGAGAGGTATTGCTGGGGTGGGGATTGCCATGACCACCCCGCTCAGGGCTGTTTTGGGGGTCGCCTCTGCTCAGCACCACAGCACCATTGCATCTCGCATGCCCTTTTCCTACAACCTAGGTGAAAAGTGGAGGATTTATTCTCCTTCCTGCTGACCCTGTGCCATGCACGAAGGTGGCACGCAGCGCAGCCCACGTAGGATTTCAGCAAGCCCTTCTTTACCCCTGGGTTTTGGGGAGGGAGCTGCAGCAGAGCCCAAAGCCAGCAGGGGGGGGACCCGGCAGCAGGAGGAGAAGCAGAAAGCCCCCAAAGCCGCATCCTACCTGTGCCACAGCCTCAGCCGGTGGCGGAGCCATTCAAAGAGCCAGGCTGGAACATCCTCCCGGCACAACATGATGCCGTACCCTTGACGGGGGCAGAGAGCTGGGCTGCAGCACAGCTCCATTCACCTGCTAAAAATAGCCCCGGGTGTCACCTGAGCCTCGAGGGTGATGGGTTCGGGGAGGGCAGACCCATATTTAGAAGCTGATGGGGCAGAGGCGAGGGTGGCAATGGGCTCATTTCCACCCTGCACTCTCCGTGTTCTCCAGGACCACTCCTGATACCCGCACCACATCTTCCTGGGGGTGCTCCGTGGGCTGGGCATCCCGGAAAGGACACGGGAGCCTTGGTGGGATCCTGGGGGCGAGCACAGCACGGGGGGAAAAACCACCCGTGGGTCAGCAACCAGGGCCAGGAATAGCTCCCGGAGCCAGAAATAACCCCCAGCTCCTGCCAGCCCCATGTCCCAGGGGGCCAGAACTATCTGCCCTGCCCCAGCTGCCCGTCCCACGGGGAGGAAGCTCCCCTTCGTGGCTGCCGTCACGCACTGCACGGCCCCGCGGCGTTCCCAGCTGGAGCTCGACCGGGCCACGCTTCCTTTCCTTATCCCGCGGGCTGACGCACGCGGGGAGCTTGTCAAGGCGAGAAAATATGGAAGGGAAGAGCTCCGCTGCCTTCCCGTCCTATCTCATTTCGGATCTGGCTACGCCCTGCTCCCGCTCCCCCTCACACGCGCTCGCAGACGCAGGAGGGAAACCGACTGGCTTCCTTTTCTTGGCTGCAGCCGCTTCCTTCCCTTTGAGCCCGGCAGCCGGGGGTTAGTCAGAGGAACCTTTAAACCCTGCCTCGCAAACCGCAGCAGCGCACATGAAAGCGGCAGGCGCAGCGAGGCGGAACTGGAAGCCAGCAGCGGGCGGGCGGGCGGCGTTATCGGTGTCACGGCGAAACCCAGCGCCGGGGCGGCCGCACGCCCAAAGCCAACAGGAACGGCACACACCCCGCCACATGTTCCGCCCCGGCTTGGGAGAAGCAAACAAGCCTCGGCGCGAGAGGCATCCAAGTGTTTGTTTAGCTGGCCGGGCGAAGCCCACACGCCGTCCTTTGGGGGATTGCACATCTGCTAGCGCTTCCCTGCTTTCCTTTAGGGTGACCCCAAAGGCGCGGCGGGGACCTCAGGGGCGAGGCGGGGGCCGTGCATGAGGGACATCCAGCGGGACCGTCTCCAATTTCCTCCTGGCGCCGCGTGCCTGGCCCCGTGCTGCTCGGGGATGCTTGGTTCCAGGTCTCCGAGGGGTTTGGGGATGCTGCAGGGGATGCTGGCACCTCCGGAGCACACGGTGCGCGGCGGATGCCACCTGCCGAGCTGCCCCGGCGCTCCCTGCCCGTTTGGGCACCGAGGGCGTTATATAAATAACTAATGTCAAGCTGTAATTAGAGACGGGACTGAAATAAAGCAGCAGATGAGGCCTCTCTCTGCACGGCGGCGCAGGACACGGCGGAGGAGAAGGAGCCAGGATCAAGGGCATGGAGAAGGGAGCTGGCAGGGAAAGTGGGGGCGCACAAAACCCCTCGTTATGGCCCCCCACGTTCATTATTCCCAGCATAAAGGGAAAACTGGCAGGAGGAAAGGAGATATATAGAGATATACAGAATAATAGCCAAAGATAAGCAATTTCCTCTCCAGCAAACTCCACTTGGGAAAATTCTACCTTCACGGGGCTCTTAAAAATCAGCATTAACAAGTCACGAGAATCATATTTTTTTTTGGCAGAATGCGTTCCAGAGACAACGCAGCTGAGAAATGTGGGTTTGATTACAAACAAGCCCTCCCTGCCCTGACCGAGAGCCATCACATGGTGTCTGCACGGGGAGGAAGAGAGCGATGGGTTTGCAGGAAGAGGAATAAAAAAAAAAAAAAAAAAAAAAAAAAGTGCAGATGGTGGCAGGGAGCGGGGAGCGCCGTGAGCCCTCCCTCGGGATGGGGAGAGGGCAAACCCTGAATTTGCCCCCCAAAAAAGCCCAGAGGTTGCAGCTCCTCATGCCGAGGAAGGGGTTAAGCCTGCACTGAAACTCGGAGCGCAGCGGAGCTGCAACCACCAGGCTGGTTATGCTGGTTTGGGGACAGGTGAACGAGGAATGATCACCCCGAACCATAGGAGGTCTGCATTGTTTTTGCCTAAGCCCTTTAACGGTGTTATTTTATTTTATTTTATTTTATTTATTTATTTTTTGCCTGAAACTCTGTCCCCAGGCTCTCTTAAAATTCAAGCCCATGCTTCCCGGGAAGCCAGCAGTGGGCTCACTCAAAGGTCAGCCTCTGCCTTGAAACTCAGCCCGCGCCTGCCTGAAACCCTGCCAAGCTCTTCCGAAAGGCTTGTATCCTGGCCTGAGTTTCGGCTTGCTAATCCAAGTCTCGCTGGGTTTCAGGTTTCCTTGCAAGCCTTGGCTCTGCTCGCCACCGGAGCAGCCTCAGGACACAGCTCCCGGCTGGCCGGGGCAGGGGGGCAGCGGGAGGACGGGTCCCCAAGCCAAAACCAAGAGGGGACGAGCAACAAAACCCCAGCAGCAGGCAGAGGACAGCAAGACCCAGAGGGCCACGAAGCTCCCTGAGCCCATTGCAGCCCTTAAATCTGAATTATGGCGTGGTAAAGCCGGACCCGTGCGTGGGTTGTGCCGCTCGTAGGGTTTTTGGCTCGGGACCAGCAGCCACAAGGCAGGTGGCCACCGGCACGGCACGGCCACCCCGTAACGCACGGGGTGTGCTGAGCTGAACCACGTTCCCTGCAAATCCCACCCGGACAGACAGAGCCCCTCTGCCCTATTGCACGAGAAGCTGCAGCCCTCAGGACTCCGAGTTTCATTGCTGAACCCGCCGGGATCTGCATTTCACCTGGGGAACCCTTTTTATTTTTATTTTTTTTTTCCCTGCCATTTCCACTAGATGTCACTTACAGCCAGAAAGTTAAGGGTTTCCCTAGGTTTTTAAGCTCCTGATGCACAGGTTTATGCTAATCCCCAAAAATAGGGGCTTAGATGCCCAGGACATTGGGGTCGGGATGGCGTTAGGACAGGCGGGTAAGGAAGGGGAGGTGTGGGGTGAAGCCAACATCTCCTTTTGGGATCAGGCTCCCTGCAAGACGTCTCTGTGTCAGCTGCTTCCAGCATGCCCCTAAAGGTTTAACCAGCTATTTTGTCTGCATTCAGCCAAAAATAAAAGATATTTGGGGGAATCCCAGCTGGGGGTGAGGTGGTCCTCGGACCTGGGTGGTTTTTCTTCCATCGTGGTGGGAGGGAAAGGGCAACGGTAGCTGGAACGGCAGCCGCAGCTCCCTTTCTGTCCAAGCCTCTGATTAATTATGTTTGGGGTTGAAAGGGCCTCCCCTCCCACCCCAGCCCCCAAAAACACGCTGCTCCATATCCGTGGGGCTCCCTCGGGCAGCAAGCTCCAAAGGGCGAGGGAGAGGTCGGCTGCAGACACCGGTAGCTCCTCGCTGCTGCGCTCCCCTGGGGCAGAGCAGGGGAGAGGAGGCTGCCTCTGCGCTGTCTGGCTTGAATTAAATCAGCCTGATGGCACCAACCCCCTGAGGGCTGCAGGATGGGGATCCCCAAAACCTCCTTTGCTACGGGGAGCTGCGCTCGGGGTGCCTGCCGAGCTGCTGGTGCTCCCTGATGTGCCACCGGGGCCGGCTAGAGGGTGGTGGTGGACACCCTTTGCTCTGCACGGGCTGATCCCCGAAACCTGAGAGCCCAAAGATCAAAATAACTAAAGCTCTCCGCAAGCTGAAAACTCCCAAGGACCTGAGCATGGCCTCCACCTGTGTTTGAAGTACGCTGCCCCCATTCCCCAGTGAATTAAACCCCCTTCTCTGACCAGCTCCTTGCAGGGAGTGCATTTTTTTCCCTGTTTTCCATACAAAAGCCCCCCAGAGAATCGTGGCCAGAAGAATGGCAACTGGTGGTCCTCGTCTCCTGGGGCTGAAGATTATTGGAGAGGTTTCCGAGACAAAATTGGGATTAGAGCTGGGCCAACGACAGCCCTCGATTATTGAGTCGAGTGCCTGGGGCGCTGTGCGTGCTCGGAGGGAGGGCAGCGAGCACAGAGCTGAGCTGGGACAAAGCACGGGGCGGCGCTGCCATCCCAGTACCTCCCAGTGCCACCCAGTGCCACCCAGTGAGCCCGCCTGCCAGCATTTTTGGGGAGGCAAAGAGGAGATGCAAAAGGAGGGGGCTGGGATGCGATGTCCCAGCATCACTCCTGCCCTGCTTTTGGTGGAGAAATCAGAAATCAGGGTCCCTCGGCGCACACGGTGCTCCCAGCAGGACCCAGCAAACCCACACTTCTACAAAGGAAAAGAAAAAAAAAAAACACAAAGTCTTTTGAGGAAATGGTATTGTTCCTGCCTTTGGAATAACCCTTCACAAAGCCCTTCCACCGCGCTGATTTCTTCCCATCTTCCTGTCTCCCTGCGCCACATCTGGGAATCCTATTTGAAGTGCACGTTTTTTTTCCTCCCTTCCTTAACGAAAGTCAAATATTTCTTCCCCCCTTTTCCTCGCGAGGAGGGGGTGGGGGGCGGATGGATGTGTGGCTTGCGTTTGGATTTGCATAGCAGCTATTTGGGTTATTTCTGAGTGATTCGGTTCCTTTGCATGCTGCAAAAAAAAAAAATAAAAATAAAAATAAAAAAAAATCTTGTTCTGCTTTTGAAAAGAACTCGAGGTAGCAAATCCTGGCCTGGGGTGCTAAGGATGGCTCCATTTTTTCAGCTCCATTCGGGATTTTTCCTGGCAAGGGCACGGAGATGGCTGCGGGGCTGCACACCCTTAGGGTCTAGGATGTGTTTTAGGTCACGCCAGCCTCGGTGTTTGGGGTGTTTCAGTGCCCTGGCCGTGCAGCAGGATGCGAGAGCTCCTGCCATCCCGTGCCACCCCGTGCCGGAGCCTGCGGGCGCTGCTGCAACCACCAGGACAGCCCAGATGCTGCTGGAAACCTCGGCGCTACCTGGCGCTGCCGGTGGCTAATCCCTGCCCGGCGATTGAAGCAGCCGAGGCCAAACCAGAGAGACAGCACCAGCGGCAGAGGCAGGAGCAGACGGCAGAATTGCAGCTGGAAGGAGATGAAAGGCTGGGGAGGAGCGTGGGCTCGCCCTCCTCCCTTACCGCAGCGCGCCGGGCTCCGCCGGGCTGCCCAGACGCTTGTGGGATCGCCTTCCCCCTGCAATCAGCAGCACCAAGGGGATGGGAAGGGCGAGGGGCTGCTGACCCCAAGGGCTGGGATGAGCCAGCTCGTGCACCTTTTGATTTCTCCCCCTCCCCGAGGGGTTTGGCATGGGAGCAGGGCTCCCCTTGCTCCGGCGTCTTAACAAGAAGCAGCTGCTGGAGGCAGGGCGAGGACTGGCAGGAGGAAAAGGCCCCCGCTGCATTAATTAAAGGTCACGGGGCCATTCCAGAGGCTTCCCAATTACCTCGGGAAGAGTGTCGCTAATGTGAGATAATGATGTCATACGGCCACTAATGAGGCAGGTTAACCAAACCCCGCCGCCCCCTCCCCGGAGGATGTGCCGGCACCAGCGGGGCGAGCGCGGCCACTCATCCACCCCCCCTGTACCCCTTCCACCTCCCCCCTTAATAGGGTGCCTCCCGGCGCCCCTGCCCATAAAGGAGCCAGGGGAGAAAGGAGGAGAGGCCAAGCCCCTTCTTTGAGGTTTTTGTGCCCAGAAAAAAGTCCCGGGGAGGCCCATTCTCCCCTGCGCCCTGAATTGCTCCTCGGGAGTGATGTCAACAGGATATTGTTCGGCCCTGACCCCGCTCCCCGCCTGGCTCAGACCAAATCCAGCCCCATTAGCGCTCCTTAATTGAGCGTAATTGGAAGTGAAAAATCTGCCTCCCAACGTGCCGGGGGGGAGATGGAGCTCCCTGGGGCGGGGGGGACGTGGTCCCGTCCTGGGGACAACCCCCGGGTCCCAGGGTAAAACCCTGACTGGTGAAGGAGTCCCAGCCCAGCAGGGGTTTGGGGACAGGCAGAATTTAATGTTAAAATGCTCGTTTTCTATCCATCCTCTGTGGTTTGTCTCCAATGCCTGGGCATGCTCGTAGGGTAAACACCTCTTTGTCTTAGGGCTCAGGCACCAGGCAGGGATTAAAGGGACAAAATGCTGTAACGGGGGTTAAAGTAAGCCCCAAAATGATAAAAAAAATAAAAAAGAATAATAAAAAAATAATAAAAATAAATAAATTAAAGCCACGGGGTCCTGAGTTCCATGATTTGGAGGAGGGAAGGGGAGAGAGGGAGCGAAGAAGCACCAAAAATAACAAAATTCTCGCATCTGAAGCTAGTCCCTTTCCACCCAGAGCTTCAAAACTGATGGGGCAGGGGGAGCGGGGAGACCTCAGGGTCGTGCCCCTGCCCGTGCAGGGTCCCAGCCCAGCAGGATGGGTGCGGAGCCAGCCCTGCAGCACCCCTGGGGGTGGCCAGGCTGCTGCGGAGATGATTCCTGGGACAAATCCTGCTCCTGCTGCTGCTGCTGGTGGCACCCGCTGCCTCGCCAGCACACGGGGACAGAGCTGGAGCCACCACACAGCCCCCGAGAGGGACCCGGGGTTATCAGCAGCTCCTCCTTGGCCTCCCCCTGTCGTGTCTCCTGCTGGTGGTTTGCTCAAGCAGCCGCTGCGGCAGCGCTGATTTGTGCCCTGCCTGGAGCGCATCCCAAACCTCCTCTTTTTAGGTCCTGCCTTTTTGCCTTCCCGACCTCTTTTTCAAGGCGTTTATTGCCAATCTCCAGCAGGGAAGCCCAGGAGCTGGAAAAAGGAAAAAGGGTCGCTCCTGCCCTGAGCACGAAGCTGGGCACCACCTGGAAGGGGAGAGGAGAGGGAGAGGAGAGGAGAGGAGAGGAGAGGAGAGGAGAGGAGAGGAGAGGAGAGGAGAGGAGAGGAGAGGAGAGGAGAGGAGAGGAGAGGTGCCACCCTTAGGGCTGGCACCGTTGGGTGTCCGCTGTTTCACCGTGCCCTACACGACAGATCAGAGCCTGACCCACGGCGAGGAGCTCGAAACGAGGGCTTGCTGCTGAGAAACCATGATACCAGCCACTTCCAGAGGGGCTGCCATCCATCCCCTGTCCCCAGCTCCAGCCGGATCCTTACCCCCAAGCGCGCACAGGCACAAAACGAGCGGAGCCTGCTGGAGTGGGAGCTGCCAGCTGCGATTTATCAGGCGATGGGAAGAGACAGCACATGGCTGGAAGTGAGGGAGGGCTTGCAGGGGGAGGCAGAGGTGGAGGGAGCAGGGATCTCTGAGTTCTCCCAGGAAGGCAGAGCTGAAAAAAGTGCTGGGGTTATTAATTATCTGCAGCTTTCATCCCTCCCACATTCTGCAAGGAGGAGGAAAAAAGAAAAAAAAAAAAAAAAAAAAAGTTGTCAGGGCAAAATGGAAATGGGCGGGCGAGAGAAAAAGAGATGAAAAGACGAACGGCAGGGAAAGGAGGAGCAGGGGGTGGGCTGGGAGCCAGGCTTGCTGCAGACAGGGTGCCAGGGCCGAGCCAACACGCGGGGCTCGCTGATAAGGAGCTTCCTCGCCCAGAGGGATCCCATTAATTCCCCCAGCTTGCGGCGGTGGCCAAGGGGTGGGGTATTTTCCATTCGCCAGCACGATTACAGCTGCTCCAGGAATTCTGCTCCCATGGCTCCCCCCCGGCTGGGTGGGATTTTTCCACGCGCTCGCAGAATCGGGCTAAATCAACACCATTTTTTTTTTTTTTTTTTTAATTTTTTATTTTTTTTCTAGCCTGGACCGAACCTGCGGCGGAGGAAGAGGCTGGGAAGGGCTGGAGCAGTAATCCCTGACCTTTGCTAATCCACAGGCAATAACTCCGAGCAAGAGGCACGCTGCAGGCGATGGCAGGCTTTGCTCTCCCCCTGGGCAGCGTTTTTAACCTCAGCAGCAGACGGGTTTTGCTGGCAGCTGCAGGGGAGCCGTGAATTCTTTGAGAGCCCCGGATGGATCCTGAGGGCTCTGGTGGGAAAGCCACGGGGCTGGGAGCTTCGGGAAGGCTGAGATGTGCTGCTGGCCTCCCCGGAGAGCTTATTCAAAACACAGCACCTCCCTTCGCTTACTTCTTCATTTCTAAAATGAGGATAATGAGGCTGAGACCTTGGAGATGGAGCTGTAAAAAAAAAAAAACAAAACAACCACCACCGGGTAGCAGCCGAGGGTGTTGCAGCCGGCTGGGGAGACGCTCCGGGTTCCAACCAAAATAAAGATGTTCTGAGCAAATTCCTTTAACCAGCCCTGAGCATCGGGATCCCGACCAGCGACCCGCGGCCCCGTTTTTGGTTCAAGTTTTCCGGCCTCCCCTGGCCCTCCTCGGCCCTAATGCAAATAGAGGCCGCCGCCACGCACCGCTTTTATGCAAAAAACACAAGCCCAGCGCGGCACACGAAATATTTCCCAGCTATTAAAAACAAAAAATCACACAGATAGCTGCGAGGATGAGCACCACCTGCATGCAAATCCATCCTCAGCCCCCTCTTTTGGCTACCACGGGGCCTTCTGCTGCCCTCGGGGAACATTTCGGGCTGGTTTTAGCCATGCCTTGGGGCTGCCACCTTGCAGCTGGCGCTGCTGCTCTTCACCCCCAGCTCCTGCCCCATCCAGGGCACAGAAAATATCTCAAGCACAGGGAGCTGCTTCCCCGGAGCCACTTTGTGCACGCCAGGAGCCAGCCTCCAGCATTTAAAGCCTCCTGGCTCCTTTGTCCTGGCCATAAATCCGGGTGTCTTCCTTTGGAGCCTCGGCACGGCTTCTCCCGAAGCAGAAAATAAACAGCGGGGCTGTCGCCGCTGAGTTATGGGGGGAGTTTAGAGGCTGCGAGTGTGAAGAAGTTAATTGCCTGACACTCGAGTTAATCACCCTGAGCCCACAGCAGCGAGGCGCAGCCACCCCAGGGCGGTGGCACCGTCCCCTGTCCCCGTGGCACGGTGGGTGCTGATCCCAGGTGGCACCCGTGGGGGCTGCTGAGCCCCCCATGCCTGCTTTTGCTGGTGCAACCCCCCGGATTTTGCAATCCTGCTCCTCGCAGCTCAGCTGTGGGAGCTCGGAGGCTTTGCGCTCCCCTGGATGTGCGCGAGGTGGGGGCGAAGCAGCACCCGGTGCCTTGCCCGGTGCTCCTTTGGGTGTTAGCACAACCACGGGAGCTCTGCCAGTGACCCCATGGTGCCCTGAGCACAGGGACCTTCAGCCCAGGCAGCAAAAAACCAACATTTGACAGCAGCGAACACCGCCGGGTGGATTTCCCCACCCCACACAACATTTTCCACCTGCCCCCATCCCCGTGCCCTCCTGCGACGGGCTCTGCAGGCAGGCACGGAGCACCCTGGCCTGATTTTTGAAGGCATTTTTGGCCTCTGACAGCTCCGGGGCCGTGCTTGGTCCTGTTTCACGCTCGGCTAATGGGATCCATGTGCCTCCGGGGGTGGAGAGCGTCTGCCCGGGGCTCGTCTCCACAAAGCGCCTTTGTGCGCTGCCGCGGGAGGGAAGGGGCTGAGCACCAGGCTCCCCCCAGCACGCGAGCAGGAGCAGGTCCTCCGCGGTCTGAGGACATCAGAAAGCCTCAAAGCAACGAGATGGAGGCCGGAAAAATCAAAAAGCGAGGTTGGAGGAGCATTGTCCCCACCGTGCTGCCAGCAGCACTCGTACACACGGCGGCGGCGGCACGCGGCGTTATCCTGCGCCCTCCTCTCCTCCCTGTCTGGCACTCCCAGCCCCGCGCTGCTGGGGCCGCCCGTGGGTGTTGATCCCCTCTCAGGCAGGGTGTGAAACCCTAATTGCTGTTGACACCCGCCCGGCTGGGGTATTTACACCCCAACAGGCAGGTGTTGGGTGCCGAGCGCTCCCTGCTGAGCTCAGGGCGCAGCCTGCCCTCCTGCACCCCCCCTGGCACCTCCTGGAGCTTTTCCTCTGCTCAGCTTCGGGCTTTTCCCTGCCCAAACATCTCCCGAGCTGAGCCTTCCCCGGGGAGATTCCTCCTCCTCCTCTGGCAGCACGGAGTGCCCCACAGTCCCCGAAGAAAAAAGCCTTCCCCAGCCCTTTAAAGAGCCGCCAAGGGTGTCTGGAGGCAGCAACCGCAGCGCGAGGGTGGCCGTGCTCATTGTCTCCATCCCAGACATTGTCCCCCTGCTGCAGCCCCGGGAGGGGACATCGGAGCGGCCCCGAGGGATGTGTGCCCTCCTCGTCTGCTGGCCACGGAGGTGCCTCGAGGTTGTGGTCCCTTGGGGGGTGGCGGTGGGCAAGGAGCAGCTCGGAGAGGGGAGAGGCAGCAGGGTTGGGCATCCTCGGGGACCACCACCACCATCCTGGCCCATCCATGCCATGACCAAGGGGGGATGTCTCTGCCTGCCCACCCCACAAAAGATCCTGCCCTCTGCCTGTCCCCGAAACGGTTAAGCCCCCGCAGATGAAAGGCGTCCTGGGGCTAGGCAAAGTGTTATAAACAAATAAATAAAATGTGTGTGCGCGCGCGGGTTGGAAAGGGGAGGGGAAGGGGGCTCCCGGGGAACGAGGCAGCCTCGTAAAGCGATGACGCACGCACCGCCAGCCGTGGAAGGATGCCAGGGGATCTGGAAAACAGGTTCGAGGGAAACGCAGGCTCCTGCCCATTCCCCCTGCCTTGGGCAAGGAACTGGGGGAGCTGGAGGGGCCCCGGCTGCAGTGCACAGCCCCCTTGGTGATTCCCCAGCCCTCCTCAGCTGTAATCTCCATCCCTCACCCTCACAGCACCCAAAAAGTCCTCCTACAGGACCCGTCCTTTCTCCACGGGATGGGCCAAGCCCTTTTTCCACCCAGCTGTGCCCTCGGTGCTGAGGTGCTAATCCCCAAGGGCCCGATTAAACCTTGAGACAACGCCGGTGATGGCCGCGACTTCCTTCCCACCATTGTGTCCCCGCCTGGGCACGGGGAAATCTCCGCTGGAATGCCTCTCTGGGAGGTTTTATCTTGATGGGGCTGCTGCTTTGTTTGGTGGAGGGGGTCTTCCAGCTGGGTGAGCATCCCCAGCTCTGGGAGGGAGCAAAAAGCAGAGCAGGGAGGGCGGCGAGGTCGTGGGTCCGCCACCGCTGACCCCGCGGGGGCCACGGCGAGGTGTCTGGCAGGAGAGATTTGATTTGGATGTGCCCTGCGTGTGCAGAGCTGCGCGCAGGCGGGCCTGGCGCGTCCATCTCCCAGCCAAAATTAACAGAGCGAGCGTCTGGTGGCTTGGTAATTGCTTCCATGGGAGCGGAGGAGGGAGAGAGGTCAGGGAATTGTCACGACACGCACGAAACTCGGTCACTCCTGCGGGGAGGGGTTTCGTCCCGAGCCTCCTGAACAACTCCAGGGCTCTCCATCAGCCCTGGCCCGGCACAGTGAGCCTGCCTGAAGGGCTGCAAGGCTCCAGCAAGCTCCTGCTTCTCCGTGCTACCACGGCTGAGCCTTGCCAGCTGCCTGCCCCCAAGCTCAGCCCCATCAGCCCGCCTTGGGTGAGGAGGAGCACGCACACGCCGGGTACGGGGCTGTGCTGAGCAGGAATCCAAAATCGAGGTGCCGATGATGAGCACGAGGCTTTCCTCCTCCAGGATCCCAAGCTACGCAGAGGGAAGCACATGGGCATCGCTCCAACCCTCATAGAAATGCAGGCTTTGGGGCTGGGCTGGGCCAGATTCAGCAATTTGGGATCAGGGCAGAGCTGGCTGGAGACGGAGCTGCCGGAGCGCCCGCGGTGGTCCCTGGTGCAAACCCCATCCCGGGGGCCGAGCTGGTTTTGTAGTGCAGCCCCCCAGGAGGCCTTGGGTTGAAATCCCAACCCTGCTGCTGACTCACTGCACGCCCCCGGGCAGCACCTCGCAATAAAATTTAAAAAAAAAAGAAAAAAAAAAAAAAAAAAAGATCATTTTTGTGTCTGCATTGTCCGAGCTCCTCGGGACAGGGACGAGCACGGCGGTGCTGGGTGGGTGCCTGTCATCCAAATAAATGCTGGGACGAGCTCCCAAAGCTCTGTCCCTGTGGCCCTGAGTTTCCAAGAGGCTGCGGCACTCCGAAATAGGATGACATTGATGGGGGGGTGTTATTCATTGTTATTTAATGAGGACATTAAACCGTGGTGTTCGGCCCCGCTCTGTGCATTGGATGAGTCTTTGGGGAGTAATTGTGCTGAGAAATGCCTGCTCCCAGGGACGGACGTTTGATGAATTAACTTTGGCAATACTTGCAAACCGTGTCATGCCAATAAGGCTACGGAGATTGAGAAAGAGCTGAACTGGAAAGGTGGGCGAGAGTGGCAAGTCCTGGAGAGAATTGACAGCGACAGGGCAGGGGCGATCCCTCACTCCCTCCAGCCGACACCACTTTAGGGCTTAAGGAAAGCTGACAGCCAGAAGAAAAAAATAAAAAAATCACCTCTTCCCCCATCTTCAAACACCAGTGCCCTGAGAAATCCTGCAGAAAACCACACGGGCTGTAAAAGGTCCTCGTGCCAGCAGGGTCAGGCATTGGGTTTGGGTCCCAGCTGCCTGCCAGCGGTGGGGACGGGCAGGGGACAGCCCCATGGGAACGCTCCGGGGAACAGAAACCAGCTGCCACTTGGCCCTTTATTTTAACCCCTATTTAAGGCAGCGCTTCCAAGCTTTCCAGCTTCCCCTGCAGGAGCCCAGCTGCTGGACACCCTCCAGGCGAGCCACCCCGGTGGGCAGGCCCCGGTCCGCCCTGCCTCTCGGATTATTTTCATCACAAATTAGAAGTGGGTTAGCAAAACCCAGCCGCGTCCCCCTCGGAGAGCAGCAGCCTGTCCTCGCTGTTGATCTTGGCTGCCGCGGGGGCTGGCGGTATTTTTCCAGCTGCAGGGTTTGGGGTTTGCTCTTTCTTCCATTTTATTTTTCCTTTTTTTTTTTTTTTTTAAACAAAAAAAGGGTCCAGATCGAGTTGTGTTATTCTGCACGCCATGCGTAAACACCGGGTGCCAGAGGCAAGAGCGCACAGGCACGCACAGGAGGAAATAGGGCAGGAGCCTGCACCCCGGCTTCCCTCTGCTCCGGACATGAACTCCCCGACACGGAAACCTCGTCCTGCAGTTTGCTTTTTCCCTGCCCACTTCCCCATCCCCTGCGGATCACGGGGTGGTGAGGCAGCAGGAGTGCACTGGGGTTGTTGGCTCTGAAGCCTGAGGAGGCTGCAGCTGGGATTCACCAGCGCGTTGCTGGGTGGGTGAGACATCAGCCGGCACGGTCACAGAGTTAAAATGGACTTCAAGAAAAGGGCTAAGGGTTTGGCTACGTGCTCAGGTTGCACTTTTATAAAAGGATGAAGGAAGGACCTTGATGTTTTGCATCCCCTCGGGAACTGAGCCCTGGCCACAGCTGGGCATCAGAGCAGCAAAGCAAAGCAAAATGCAAGAAGGCAAAATGCAGCAAGGCAAAGCAAAAGCAAAATGCAGCAGGGCAAAGCAATGCAAAGCGAAGCAAAGCAAAGCAGGGAGCAGCCCGGAGCTGCAGCTCCCCGCAGCTGCCTCGCTGCCTGCCCTGCTTGCCTTCCTCCCACTAATCCCCTGCCGCCCTGCCTCGTGGCACGCCAATTACAAGAAATTAGCAACACCCGGCGCTGCGCACAGGGTGGAGCGTCCAGCCCTTGGGTGGATGCCTCGGAGACATCTCACCTCTCTTACTCCATCCTCCCCTCCTTCCCCTGGGACTCGGGGCAGGTCCTGATGAGCCACACACATTTTTTTTTTTCAAGCAGCTGCGTGGTTCGGAGGCGTCTGGAGCCTGGACTTTGCCCAGAGCCCATTGAAGCCTCTCCACCTCCAGCAGCAGCCCCGGGACTGGGGCCACGGGGCACGAGGCAGGAACCGTGCCTCGTTTTCAGATCCCTGCTGATTCACCTCCCCAAAAAAGGCTGCTGGCCGTGCAGACAGGGCGATCCTGTTCTGGTCGGGCTGATTCAGACTGGGGCCACAAGTGGGGCTGGGAGGAAAAGCTGCACCTGAGCAGCTCGGGCGCGCTGCTGAGGTCTCGCACGGGGCAATTCGGATGTCTGAGAGAAGAGCTCCTCGCTGCATGGTGTGGAGCTCTGCAGGCAGATGCTGCTCATTTTGTTTGCAGGGCACCTGAGGAAGGAGCAGGAGGGGGAAAGGGAGATGTGGGGAGAAGGGTGGCTGCAGGGCTTTCAGCTCAGGGTGGGTCATTTTTGGTTCCAGGTAGAATTTCACCGCGGCATTTTGAAGCCTGAACCCTGGAGGAATTTTTGTCCGTTTCAGGTGGATTTGCATAGTGATCAAAGGGTTCCAAAACCCCGTGGTTTTGGACGGAGCAGGTTCACACGAGCACTTTCTGCTCTGCACGAGTGCGTCTTTGCCACGAGGAAAAGACACAGGCACCCCCCAAATCTCACCGCTCTGACAGAGCATCCGTGTCCAGCTCGGGGCTGTCACTGCCCCTTCACCGTGCCCAGCAGTGAGCCTTCCTCCTGCCCCTTCCTCATTTAGGGTCAAACCCCTCAGGGCTGGGGTTTGAGGGTGGATTTCCCTCCCTCTCCTCCCACGGTGCCAAGAACGGGGTTAGGCAACGCCTGCTCAGGGCCGGGCTGCTGATAAGAGCCAGCCCATAAAATGCGTGTGAGGGCTTCCCACACTCGCCTCCCCAGCCCAGGCCCTTCCTTCCCCTCCCTGCCCCGTGCATAACTCAATTTAACTCATTAACCTGGCTGCCAGGGCTCGACACGGGGCCACGCCAACGCCTGGCGCTGGGCGAGGCTGGAGGCTTCCCACGGGTGGGGGGCCGAGGTGGTGGAGCCCCCACATCCATCCCCACATCCACCTCTGTACCCATCCCCGCTTCCATCCCCACATTCCTGCATCCATCCCCACGTTCCCAAATCCCCACATCCATCCCTGCATCCCCACATCCATCCCCAAATCCCCACATCCATCATCTCCATGTCCCCACAGCCCTCCGTTCATCCCTGCACCCATTCCCTCATCCATCCCTGCATCCCCCTATCCTTGCACCCATCCCCAAATACCCATATCCACCCCTGCATCCATCCCCACACCCCCACATCCATCTCCACTTCCCCGCATCCACCCCTTTATCCATCCCTGAATCCCCACATCCATCCCTGCACCCCCACATCCATCTCCACCTCCCCACATCCACCCCAAATCCCCACATCCACCCCAAATCCCCCACATCCATCCCTGCCTCCATCTGCCCAGCACGAAGGCACTTGGTTCTGCACATCCTAGCCAAAACTTCCCCCAGATCAAGCAGTTTCCTCCCGAAAGCAGCACCCCAGGGTCCTGTGTGAGCCGACGAGGCACGGTCCCGCATCCCTGCTGGGCAGCACGTACTGCAGGGGAAGAGCTCGCCTCTTGCAGGAGTTAATTACTGCCACAACTAATAACCCCCACGGCTGCTGGTTCAGCTTTGCACCGTGTGGACCTGCTCAGCAGGGCCAAGCACCGGACACGGGGCAGCAGCCGAGGCGCTCCTGGCATCCTCCCAGCCCGCAGCCACGCATCCCCGGTGGCTGCTGCAGCTCGCCAGCCCATTAGCAATCTCTCTAATTACTCGGCGACCTGCTCCTGAGTGCTCCGGCAGCCGGACTGCCAAGACCAGGAATATCAGCGGCTGGGTTTTGGCAGCCCAGGTAAGGCTTAAAAAGAGAGAGCAGCACGTGGGGAACCCAGCGCCGGCACCTCCCGTGGGGCCTTCCAGCAGCCGGGGTGTTTGCAGTCATTATCAGCTCTGTTCCAAACGAGGGCACTTCCACCTCGGTGCCTCCTATTTGTTGATACCCAGATAAACAGCTCCACACGGATGCCTGCGAGCAGGCACGCCACGCTCTGCTTTTGCACGCCGAATTTGTGCCCAGCTGCAGGCACGCTGCCCCCTGGCTCGATGTGCGCCGGAGAGGCAGGAGCGCAGAATGGCCCCGGTTCAAGAAAGCACTTAAACAGGTGCCCAGCTTAAAACACGGCCTTAAGTGCTTTGTTGAAGCTGAAAGCACTCAGGAAAACACTTAAATGCCAGCTTAAAAGGAGGCTGCCTTCCAGAGCTGCAGACAAATGGCAGAGCCAGCAGAGAGGAAACCGGTGTGTTAATGTAGGGGCTGAATTATTTATTTTGTCTGACTTCAAATGCTTTCCTCTGCTCTAACATCTGAGGTACTGGGAGCAAAGATACTCCGACTTCCTGAGGATGCCAAACCCTTTTCTATTTCTATCTGAAAAAAGCTAAGCTCCCATCCTCACCCCAGTCGATGGCATCTACAGAAAGGTCCATTGTTTGGTGCTGCACCTAAGAAATCGGGGGAAAACGAAGACTTTGGCACTTTCTGCTCATTTCAGAGCTCTGTCTTAAGTCCCGTGCTCCAGCAGGGTGCTTGCACAGCTTCGTGTCACCCAGGTGCTGCAAAGGGCTGCCCAGTGGTTTCCCTGCCCTGATTTATGTTGTCACTAATTAAAGACAGTTTGGTTTGGTTTGGTTTGGTTTGGTTTGGTTTGGTTTGGTTTGGTTTGGTTTGGTTTGGTTTGGTTTGGTCTGGTCTGGTTTGTTTAGTCCAGCCCATGACGGCTTTTTTTTTGGTTTGTCCAACCCATGAGGAGACCCCAGTGACCCTGTTCTGGCCTTCGGTGCAGAAGTTCCCATTCGTAGCTTAAAACTCTCAGGAAAAAAAATCAAATTAAGCGTGAAGGATTTGGTGGTGACTTCCCTAACCTCAAGTGAGCTCTCGGGGTCCCCTGGGGTGCTGAGCGAGGAGTTAAATTGCCCAGGAGCCATCAGCAAACAAGCGGATAATGGTGGGCTTGGTTGGTGCGTCTCCCCTCCTTCCTCTCCGCCGTGAAGTGCTCCACCTGCTCACTCCAGCCATAAAGTCATTCCTGGGGCCGCGAGGAGCACTTGTAAAATCAACAGCCCCTTATCGGACCTAAACTTGGGTAAATACTCGGACAATCGCTCCCCTTGTGCTTTCATCCTGGGAGTGTGTTAGGAGCCGATAATGTGCCCGCGGAGATGGAGTCTCCCAGCAGCAGGATCCGTGTTCCTGAGTCCTCTGCTGCCTGCCCTCACCCTGCTGCCAATGCTGCTGCTTTGGGCAGACCCACAGAGGATGTGTCCCGTGTCCCCTGGGGAATGGAGCAGGGTTGGGAAGGGGAAAGTTTCTGGTCCAGGACAGGATGGGGTGTGATGCAGGGCTGGCTGTGCCCGTGCCCCGAATTCCAGTGGGGCTCGGCTGCCTGTGGGGTCGATGTGACCCTTAAGGACCTCTCGCAGAGGTGGCAGGGTGGGGATGTGGCCGTCCGCTGCTCCTTTGGGAGCTGCTGCCTCTCAGCACGGCCCCGAATGCAGCCCCTGCATGCAGCCCGTGCGCGCGGCCGCCCAGCTTTCTGCACCTCCCGTGCCAGAGCTCGCGGCAGGACCCAAACATCTGCACTCGCTCGGCGAGTTATTCATGCCATGAGGGGATGCAGAGAGGATGGAAACATCTGGGGGGAGGATGGAGCGAGTCCACGGAGCCTGCAAAACGAGGAAGATGATGTGGAACAGATGCTGGGGATCCAGCAGAGCCTCTGGAAGGGCCGGGCGAGGGCTGCGTGCGTGCGCGCACGTGTGCGCCACGGCTCTGCGGCTTCTCCCGTGGCACTGCCAGGAGAAAAAAGGCTCATCTGATACCTGCCACCCAGCGAGGGAGCTGCCCCGCTGCCGAGAGCCGTGCCAGGCACTTATCCAGGAGCAGGGGCTCTTGATTTTGCCAAGAGGGCACATGTTTCTAGCAGCAACTCGCGCTGCTGCTGGAAAAGGCGCACAGCTCGCGGCTGAGCGGATGCCGCGCGCGTCCGCCCCTGGAAAGCTGCAGGAGGACAGCTCTCCCCGGTCAAATCCAGGCTGCAGAAGGGAGGAGCTGCCTCCTGGCCACGGTTCCCTGGGCCTGAGGACGCTCTTTGCAGCTGGACGGCGTGCCCTGATGCCGGGCAGCAGTCATCTGATCCCTGACTCAACCGCAGCGGCGTCAGCGGGCGGAGAGCCGCACGCCCCGCGGCAGCCGGCGGCTGGGTTTGCACAACGCCGCCAGCTCTGGCTGGGGCTCCGGGAAGGAAGAGAGAGGGACAAAGGGAAGGACAAGGCGCCTCCCGCCCCGGTGGGATGCTCACGGGGTGAGGGCATGTTTTTCTTGCAGGTCCCACCTGCGTCTCTCGCTCTAACGAAAGGTTTTGAATCCTCCGTGCAGTGCCCGCGCCTCCCCCATGGGTACGCAGGGGTTTGTAACGCACCCTGTGCAGCTCTGCAGCCTCCTGGCGCCTTCAGTGTGGTGCCTTTCCCATCAGCACCGTCCCCAATAATTCCCTGTTCCCCCGAGGTTTGCCATGCCAGGAGCTGCAGTGCAGCTCGGGTTCCCAGAGGGTTTCTGCAAGCTGCCCTTTCCTGGGGGTGCTCGGCAGTGCGCAGGCACGTGTCTGAAGGACACCACGAAAAGAAGCACGTGCAGAGACAGCAGCACCCTTGGGTCCCTCGGAGCAGGCTGGTGAGGGACAGAGGCCATCACCGGGCCATGCAGGACCACCTCAGAACAAAAACAGGTTCCTTGAACCGCAGGTGAAACCACAGCTGTGGTAAAGGATCGATGTTGGGACCGGAGAATACGGGTGAAAGCTCAGAGTTGAGGCTTTTTAATGCTAAAAAAAACAGCTTTCCCGCCCCAGCTGGGATATCACCTACAATTGCCATCCTGAAGGCAGCAACCAGCCAGCCCACGAAGCTCTCACACACCGGGGTCACATTTTCAGAGGAACATCTTCCTCCCCATCCACCCAACCCAGGGCCAAACGCTGGAGCCAAGCGCGCGCCCGGCAGCCGCCCAGCCCCGCGCAGTTGCTCTCTGTTACAAATTACACACACCCGAGCGAGGCAGGGCCTCCGCTCTTTGAAAACCTATCCCCGAGTGTTTATTATAGAAACCAGTCGCCCTCTTTGTTGACAGCCAAATTGCAAAGGCCCCGCTGGAACCGCAGCGCCCGCGCCGAGCCGCAACCCCGGCACCCGGGGACGCGCGGCGCTGCCTCGGTCCTGCTGGGATTTGGACCCCGAGCTTGGGAAAGCCACACCACGGCCGGCGTGGGGCTGCACCAGCCCCTCTCACTCTCACTGCGGGGAAAAAAAATAATAAAAAATAAAAATAAAAAATTAAAAAATAAAAGCTTTGTGTGTTCGCGTGTGCCCGACTGCTGGCAGTGCCAGAAAGAGCACAGACGGTAATGATTAAATAAGAGAGGCGATGCGAGGTCCTGCTGCATCCTAGCGCTACGAGACGCTTTTTTCTGTGCCTCTGCTGCCTTCAGGTAGCCGGCTGCCAAGGCCAGGAGCTACGTGGCTCTGCGCAAGCCTGGAGGTTATCTCGGGAAAGGATTTTTTTAATGTTTTTTTTTGTTGTTGTTTTTTTTTTTGCTAAAAGAGCAACCCGAGCCCTGGGCTGTGCGGTGAAGTGGCTCTGCAGCCGGGGCTTGCAGCAGGGAATGCCCCGCGTGCTGCTGGCTGGGCCGAGCCATAAAACCCTCGGTTATCGCAGCCAGGGTCGGTTCCCGGCTGCGTGGCTGCCTCCGGCTGAGTCATTTCCCTTCTATCTCCTGCGTTTCCCATGGGTAAAGCCGGCCTGATAACCACAGGTGTGTTTGAGGGATTTAACCCCGCAGTGGCCACCCGGCGCAAAGCACGCTCCTGCCGCTGCCCTGGGTTCCTCCTGCATTTATCTCCCAGGGTTTCGCTAAGGGAAGCAGCAAAAGGGCTCCCAGGGGGGCACTGGCCCCAAAACGGCACCGCTGGTGGTACAGGGATTCCCTGCATGGCCCAGCCCTGCAGCAGTGCCCTCCAGCAAGCCCTCCTGGGGCTTCATCCTCCAAGAGCCACAATTTTCCCAGCACAGGCATTAAAACCACCCCGGAGCAAGCCTGGCATCACGCTTCCTTTCTCAGCTTGGCCAGGGAATTCCCCCGAACCTCCCAGTCCCAAGGCGGTGGCAGAAGGGAGGTGAAACCTCCAGGGGCTGAGCCCCAGGGGTACCAGGCTGATGCCTCCCCAGGGACCCTCCCCTCGGCCCCATCCCTCACCCCACCAAGAATCGTGCAAGGGGACAAAACCAGCACGGTGCGCACCTACAAAGCAGCACCCTCACCCCACCACGGCCCCCCTGGGGCGAGCAGGTACCCCCCAGCACGGGGCTGCCCGGGCCAGGCACCAGGATCTCTTTCTCCCCCTTTTATATATATATATATATATTTATTTTTATTATTTTTATTTTTTTTTTGACTCGGGAGCCTCTCTCCCCCGGCTTTGCTGGTGTCTGCCTGCTGACTGAAGCTGTCATTATCAGCTCAATAAATCTCTGGCGCGGGTTTTATTGAATCGCTGCCTGAGGGGGAACAAGCCTGTAAAGGTTGAGGAGAGCAGAGCTTTCCCACGCCTAAGACACGCTGCCGGAGCTCTTGCACACATTCCGGGCCTGCCAGCACTCCGCAAATGTTTGGACAGCCTTGAACAAATAACACACCTTTAAAGAGGCCAGCATGAAATTTTTCCTCACCCTCTGGCCACCCTCCCACCGCCGCGTCCCCCTCCGCCCTGCTTTTCTTCCCCCCCTCAACCTCCAAAAAAAAAAACCACCGCAGCGCCGCGTGTGCGCGCACGGGGTTTATTTTTGGCTCGCCTCCCCCTCAGCGCTCAGGGCTCGTGGCTGAGCTCCAAGGAGCGATTTTTGGGGAGGAATCCTGGCGGTGGGGAGGCAGGGCTGGGGCAGAGCGTGGGGACGGGAGGAGGAGGTTTGGCTTTGCCTCCTGCCCCCGCTTCCCCCCCCCCCCCCGGGCAGGTAGGAACCGGCCAGCGGGGATTTTCTGCTGACGCCGCGCCAGGCTTCGGTGGTAATTTGGGGATGCCAAGGCTTTTCCAGCGTGGCCCTGCTGCTTTTCCTGGCATTTGGCCACAGAACGGGGCTGCTGGGGCTGCTGGGGCTTCCCCGTGGTGGTGCCCAAGGGATGGAGCCAGGATGGGACCCGGGACCGTGCCTCCCGTGTGCCACCGGCGCAGCGGGAACGCGGCGGTGGGGCTGGAGAGAAATTCGGGAAGGATTAATAGAGCAGACAGCTGCCTGCCTGCTGAGTTCTGGGAATGTCAAACACTGCAGCCATCTCAACAGCTCCTAAAATTCCCCCTGACTCGTTTCCTGTTGCTGCTTTCCCAAACGCTGAAAGGCTCGGGCTCCCGTGGATTGAAAAAGAAAAAAAAAAAAAAAAAAAAAAAAGGAAAGAAAAAAAAATTGGAGAGGTTCCAGAATTTAGGTTTCTGCCTACTCCATCTTCCCTGTCAGCGGATCGTTAAATAAGAAGCAGAAATGTTGTATTCGCCATACGCTCCTCACCAAGGAGCTAAGCGAAAATCCTGCTTGAGGAAGCAAGTGACAATTGGGCTGATGCTTCCCGGCTCCTTCGCTTCTGCACGGAGCCGTGGCACGCCCCGGGGTGGCTCAGCGCCCCTGCCATGCCCCAGCAGCTGGGCAGGCAGGGATTTAGCTCCCGTTGGGGAAACAAAGGCACACCTGGGACAAGGATGCTGCAAGCCCAAGTGGCAAGCAGCAAGCTGCTGCACGCAGCGGCTGGCAACCTTGGGCAAGCCGGAGGAGGACCTGAGAGGCAGCAGGATAAACACGGGAGCGCGGAAAGCGCTTTAGGACAGGGAGAGCCAGGGCTGGAGGCAGGGGCTGAGATAATAGAGGCTGAGCTGCTGAGGGCAGAGCCGTGCAGGGCACGCAGATGGGGCGATGCTCCGTGGGGCTGGCCAGGAGCTGCAGGGCAGGGGCAGAGCAAAGGTTGAGGTGCGGCGGCACGGCGCGGCGCAGGGCTCGGTGCAAGGTTCATTGCCACCAGGCTCATAAAGCGCGGATAAGGAAGTCATTCCGGGCTGAGAAAAGCCTCCCAGGTTGCTTTAGGGGCCACCCAAATGGCCTCAGGTTGGTCATGGGTCGCGCAGGCTTTCCCAACCCACATGCTGGGGACAAACCCAGGCGGATCGGAGCAAAGAGGAGGCTGCCCTCTGCTCCTCCCTGCCCTATAAACCTGGTGGGCACTGGCCCCATGTCCCCACAGCGAGGTTCTTCCACTGCTTGGGTTTCTCCTCCGTAGAGGACAAGGCACACACCGTGCTGGGTGTTTAACTCTTCCTTCCTCATCACCACCTTTAAGTCGCTTTTGAGTGATGCCAAGCGGAGCTCGGGTTGCTGTCTTCCCTCTGAGCAACCTCCTGAGGGTTTGGAGCATCCCAAAACCACCGTGGGCTCCAGCGTGCCCGGTTCAGACAAGGTCTCAGTCTGGCTAACCGGAGCAGCTGCCCCCAAAAAAAGCACAGGAACCACTGATTTACGGCAGGAGGCGGATAAAATCGCCTGTTTACTCTCAAGCCTTAAATTGTCTGTTGGCAAAGCGCAGACCACAAAATGGGTGGCCCCTTTCCTGGAGAAACTGTGAAAACCTGCTTAGTTCCTGCGCTAGCAAAGCAAACAAACAAACATGACCCGGCGTTGGGTTTCAGCGTGCCTTGTCGCTCACCGGCACATCAGAGCATCAGAAAACAAACCCAGAAAACAAACCCAGAAAAAAAAAAAAAAAAAACCAAACCCTGCCTGCCTGATAAGAACCAGCCCCGGCAGCCACGGAGGGGACAACCCAGAGATGTAATTAGAAATGCGAAATGTTTGAAACAAAGGGCGAAAGCAATCCGCGAAAGGTAATTAAAACGGATTAAATGGAGCAAAAAAAAAAAAAAAAAAAAAAAAAAAGAAAAAAAAAACATCTGAGCGAAACGCCGGGAAGCGGCCCAGCCGAGCAGGAGAGATAACTGCGCACCGTGGGCTCTGGGCCTGCGCCTTCATATTGCTTTGAGGAGCTCGGCACGCTCTGCAAGCAATTAAACCTCACGGCACCCCCGGGAGGCAGAGGTTATGGCGCACACTTCCAAGGTGGCCGCGCCGAGGGTCAGCGGTGATTTATGCGGGACCCGCGCGGCCGGCAGGAGGTCGCCGCTTTAGCCGGGGCTGGTGCCACCCGAAGGGAGTCTTTTGGCTTCCACGGTAGCGAGAGCTCCTTCCTCTAAGCCGCCTCGTTTATTTTTAGCACCTCGGTTTATATCAGGAATGACAAATTTGGCGTTTGTGCTCGGATGTGGCCGGGACAGGAGCGGCTTGCAACAATAAAATCCTAAACACGGCGGGGCTGCCTCTTCCTCTCCGCGCATCGTGCGCTCCTGGAGCTGGGCTGGGCTGGCCGTGGGAGTGCTGGGGAGCTGTGGGAAGCCCACCGGGGACACTTGCACGGGAAGCTTCTGTGTTCAACAATAACAGGGAGATGTAAGGGAGGAGAGCCACGTTTCACTTGTCCTTGGGCAGAAGAGAAAAAATAATAAGCGTGCCTTGTGTCGGTGTTTAAAAAGCAAACTCGTGGTGCTGGAAAACAAATCAGGTCTCTGGGATGCTGGGGAATGCAATTGCTCCGAGCTTAAGTTAGGAAATAAAAGAAGGAATAGAAAAAGGGGAAAAAAAATAATAGCCCTCAAGGCTTCCCTTCTCCCACGGGACAGCGCTGAGCAAAGCACCAAGCTGAGGTTCCTGGCTCTCTGTGCTCCTCCAGGGGCACTGCTGGGAACCTCTCCTGTCCTGCAGGCCAGCTCGCCGGCTGCTTTTAAAAGCCATTTCCTTTGCTGGTTGCGTTTTTATTTTAGCATCCTGCTGGTGCAGCAGGCAGGGCAGCGTCCTGGGAGCTGGGCAGGGTTTGTGCAGCTGCCTGGGCGCGAGGAGCTGCTGGCGCCGGGTCAGGGCTGGCGAGTTTCAGTTCCCCAGACTCTGAGTACCCCGAGGGACGGACGCCGAGAGGCGAATCTGCCCTGCCTTTGAAGATAGCTGTGCCATTTGCATCCTTGCCTGGACCTAGCAGGCCTCGTGTTCGCCGTGCAATTTGTGCATCCGGCCCCTGTTTCTTGCTCTGCGAGGCACATGAGCAGAGCAATGCTGGGTGGTGACCCTGCTCATGCTGCACCCCACGGGTTCCTGGGTGCCTCCACGAGCCTGCAGGGCTCTCAGCCACACAGATCTGTGCAGCGCTCCCATGAGCTGATCCTTGGAGCACCCCAGAAACCACCGTGGGCTCCAGCTTGCCTGGTGCAGACCAGGTCTCAGTTTGGAAAGAGATCACCCAAAATCCAGGAGTGGATGCATGATTTTAAGACACATTTCCTTAACCCCTAGGGGATTCTCTGGCTGCGATTTCCACTCGGGATGCTCTCTAGCATCAGGCAGGCAGCGAGCAGCTGGGATCAGCGAGAGGCTCGGGTGCCCACATGCAATCAGCAGGATGAGGCATTCGCCTGAATACCGAGGTAACCGCCAGCAGAGCATCACGCCTGGAGCACAAACTAATCCCCGGCCGCCTGCGTGTGGGAAGGCTCTGCGTGGGGGCGGCAGGTTATCCAAAAGAATGCTGGCGTTACGGGGGGGGTGTTTGAGGGGCACGCCGCCCTCGGAGGCCACTCGGGCTGCTCGCTGCCGGAGATAGGAGGCTGCTCCGAGCACACCATCAGCCTTATCCAGCCCGCCAGCTCCCCATGTTTTGGCTGGAGCGCGCAGATAGGAATTAGCGACCGCGCGGCGCTTGCTCCCGCGGAGCAGGAGGGGAGGCTGACAGCGAGCGAAACGCAGAGCGAAAATAACAAGGCAGGGAAGGAAGGAAGGAAGGAAGGAAGAGGAGGGGACGTGCGCAGGCATATAAACGCACAGCCTGCTTTTCCACGGCGGAGGAGCCCCCCCCCCCTTTTTAGTCCCCGACGATTTGGGGAGGAAGCAGCCCCGTGCCCCGGCGCGTGCTGCGGGCGCTGGCGAGGGCGCAGAGCAGGAGGGGGAGCGGGCGGCGGGCGAGGCGCGCCTCCGACACACGACAGCGGCTCCGGCTGCGTGGGTGGCAGCACGGCTGCGTGCCTGGCTTGCCTTTCCCAGGCACGAAGCAGACAGCCTGGCGTGCAAAAGCCTGCGGTCGGTCTCGGGGCCGGCACACGCAGCGCCCCGCCGAGCCCAGCGCAGGCACCTCGCGGCATGAGTTCAAAGCGGAGCAGGCTCCCCGGGTGCTCGCTGCAGGACGGGGTGGTGGATGGGCAGGCAGGGGAGTAAAAGGACAGAATTAATTCCCAACGTGCTGCCAGGAGGCAGGCCAGCTCAGGGGGGAAGGCATCGGGGCAGAATGCACGTTGCTCAGAGCATCGGGGGTGCGCTTTGCTGCTTTCCCGCAGCGCGCAAACTGGTGTCACCTCGGCACCGTGGCACGAAGGTGAGGACAAGAAGTCCGAGCCAGGGGTAAACAGAGCGTCTGGCTGCCGGGACACTGCAGACAAATGTTTTCGGGACGGCGGGGTGAGCCTCTGGTAGTGTAGTGTGTGGGTTTTAAATAAACTTTGCCCTCCAGATTGCAGCCTGTCCATAACCGCCCAGCGTGGGTTCACCCTGGGTGAGGCGTTTCTCTTTTCCGTCCCCAAGTCACCTGCTGGCCACACGCACGGCGGTGGGAGCGGGGTGCCCGGTGGCACGGTGGCTCTGAAAGGCTCGGATGTCTTTGCCAGCCTTGGGGGAGAGCCCGCTGGAGGTATCGATCTGATAATATAGGTCAGCTCCAGTCATTATGCAGAGCTCTAAAAACAGGGGATCAATCACAGCAGCCAGGCTCAGCGAGACTTTAATCACTGTGACAAAATCAGGGGTGAGGGGGAGCGGGAGGTTGGTTTTGCCCTAGATTTTTTTATTATTATTATTATTTTATTTCCAGCTCTGCTGCTGCCAGCTGGTGCACAGGACAGCAACATGCTTTGGGTTTCTAAATGACGTAGCACTGGGCGGACAGGGAAGGTCAAAAGATTCCTCCACAGCCTCTAAAAACAACTCCCAGCCCCTGCAGGAGGATGCCCCGATTTTAAAATAAAGGGATCACTCCAATTCCCTTATCTGTGCTGCTGCAGGGTGGCGATGCCACCTCCTTGTGCCCTGCAGGACTTGAGGATTTGGGGTCTGGGGAGGGCACCGTGCACATTGCGCCCTGGGTCCCCAGGGCTGCTTGATTCATCACACCCTCTCCTTTGGTGAATCCAGAGGGGTTTTTTTCTCAAAAAAACTCAGCTGTGGGGTCTTTCCCCCGTCCCCTGCCACAGCGAGCTCTGCCCAGAGGAGGACGGGTGGAGGCCGGCACGTTTCCTTTCCACGGGGCTTATCATCCCCGCTGCCGGGCTGCCCCTCCCTGTCTGTCTGGCAGGCTACCTGGGCTGCGAGCAGAGATGCTATCAAAGAGGCAGCACTGATAAGGGCACCGGGGATGTGGCAAGCGCTGGGCAGAAACCTCGCCTCTAATGGGCTCCCCGTGGCAAACAGACGGCCGTGCTCCCCCGCGCCCTCCTCCCGTCCCTGTTTGAGCCATCTCCTTTGGCAAGCCCCACGCGGGTGACTCACGCCATGTACCTTGACTCCTCTTTCTGAACTGCCAGCACCGATGCTCTCTTTTTTTTTATTCTTTTTCCCCCCTCTTTTTTTTTTTTTTTTTCTTTTCTTTTATGGCTGGAATTTGCCCCCTTGGCTTCGACCCTGGTGCCGACAAACAGCACCCCAGTGCCCCTGGCTTGCTGATGATTTTTATGGGAGGTCGGCACCTTCCTGCGTGCTTGGTGCACGGGTGAGGAGTGTGAACGTGGCTCCAGGAGAAGCAGGCAGCAGCAGCACCACGGCAGGACCAGGGCTTGCCCACGGCTCCTGCTGGCCCCCGGTGCGCACTGGATGGGGATGGGCACCTTGCAGCCCGTCTCCTGGTGGAAACCTGGTTTTCTGATGAGAAATGGGGAGCTCAGTGAGGGATCTGGCCAAGGAGCCAAAAGCAAGATTGTCATCCCTGGAGGCAGCAGGGTTTGAGCTGGAAAAGCTTCTCCTCTGCCTTCATTGCCTGTTCTGGGCGCAAAGGGACAGCCTGGCTGCGTGGCACGGCGACTCCAACACACCTCCCTGCCCCTCAGACAACACCTCTCACAGCTCTTTTTTCTTTTCATTCTTCTTTGTACACTTTCACAAATAATACATTTCCCTATTTTAGATCTGGCAGACGATTTGATGCCCGAATCTCCACTTTTGCCAGGCTCCTTTCACCGTATTTAATGTCCATGCACCGAGGGATCCCAGTAGACAGAGGGGCAAAACGCGGCTCCAGTGAGCCACCAACCATTTCGGAGGCACCCCGCTTTCAGCAACAGCTTGCTGATGGCCCTGGTTGTCGTGGGGCTCGCTTAGGAACTCTGAGAAATGAGTTTGATATTAATTGAAAGAACACATGCAGACCTAAAAACCGCTGCCATGCGAGCCTGCCTAGATTTATGGTCCCTCTTGCATTAGCTAGTTAAAAAAAAAAAAAATAGTACAAACATTTAAACACCAGTGGCAGTAAAGATAAAAATGTAAGTTTGATTAGATAAAGAATAAAGATACGTATTTTATATTTACACCTGGACCATAACCTTTGTTTGCTCCAAGTTAAGGCTACTCAAGTGCACGAGCATTAAGCAGAGATTTCCTGGGGGCCCAAAAACCTCCCAGCAAAAATGAGGTTTTGGGGTGTGGGTGCATGAGCACTTGGAAAAATAAAGTGTGGGTTTGTGGCTCCTTTGGGGTCTCCTTCAGGACAGATCAAAAATCTGGGTTCACCCAGAACCAATGCTTTTTGGTGAAATCTGGGTTTACCCCAAATCAACGTGTTTTTTTGGTGAAATCTGCAGGGTTGTGGTTGGGAACCGCTGGGAAAGCAGCGAGGTGCAGGGTGCTGGCTTTGGCGCCACGGCTGCATGGCCCTGCTGGGGGCAGGACCCCCCCTTTTGATAAGGGACACGTGTGTGCCACCTGTGCCACTTGTGCCACGCAGCTTTCGGTGCTGACAGCGGGGTTAAAGGAGTGCAGCTCCACGGACTCAGTGGCACTGCCCGCCCATGCGACACGTGTCCAGGGCAGAGAGAAGCAGGCCTTGGGGACACGGTGGCACATGCCTTCCTTCTTCTTCTTCTTCTTTTTTTTTTTTTTTTTTTTTCTCTTTTTTCTTTTTTTTTTTTTTTCTTTCTTTGCACACGTCAACCGAGCAGATTCCATTTTAATGTCACGTCTGTGCGGTGGTGGTGCATTCCTTTGAGCGTTGCCATGTGAGGCCAGGATGGCGTTTGGCTGCGGTTAAAGAGCTTTATCAGTTTCTGAAGTCACTTTGTAAATAGCGGCAGCCAAGAAGCCGGAGCAGAGAAGGGGAGGGGGGGAGAGAAGAGAGAGGGAAAAAAAAAAATAAATAAAAGCAGGAAGAAAAAGGGCTTTGTTAATTTTAATAGGGTGTGTTATGTTCCTCCTTCATCTCCCAGATATGCCACACTCGGCGATGACAACCCTGCTTTATGGAGACCTCGGTCTCCCCGAGCCCCCCCAGCCTAGTTAAAAATCCCCCACTGCACGGCAGAGAATAACTCGCATTGCGCTGCTGGCAGGCGAGCCTAAAACGCGGCTCTGTTTTCATCACGGAAAAGCCTCCGGGCGCATATTTTTGTAATTAGGCTTTTCTGCTCAGCAGTTTTTGCAGCTGTGATGACACTTGGGTGTCGCCCCCTGGTTTCTCACGCTCTCCCTGCCAAGGCGCCGAGCGCCTGGGTTGCAGCCAGCCCCCGGCCGGCCCCCGCTGCCTGTTCTGAGCCTGCCTGGGGGGCACCGGCCACGGCCCCCGCTCGGGGTCACGGTCTCCTTGTGCCGATGCCAGGGCCCGCCTGCAAGCAGGGAATCAGCACAGAAAAGCCGAATTATGAGGGCTGGAAGCGCCCTCCGACATCGCCCTATCCAACCGCCCCCTCGCCACCCATGTCACCCACCCACCCGCGTCCCCCCCCAGCAGCACGGCCGCGGTTTTGCTGCCCGCTCTGGCCCAAAAAAAAAAAAAAAAAAAAAAATTAAAAAAAGCTTCCCCTGGCTTTTCAGCAGCCTTGTCTGCGAGCCCCCTGGGGATGCAGGAGGAGGAGGAGGAGGAGGAGCAGCAGCCGCCGGGTTGCCCGCCCCAGGCGCACGCTTGCACCCCAGGGCTCCGCGCGCCCCCGCAGCTGCCGGCCGCGAGCCCTCGCTCCAGCTGTGCCTTGTTAGAGCCGGAATGTCTCCGCCGAGAGCCGCCAGGGTCATTAATAACAGCTAACGACGCTGCCTCGCGTGCCAGCCCGGGCCTGACGCCGCAGCTCCCACGCAGGAGGCGAGAGAAGCGTGGCCCCCCTCACGCAGCCGCTGCACGCTGCGCCCAGGGACCCCCCTTTTCCCCACGATCTCCCCTTCAGCACCCCATTTCTCCCCCTTTAAGGGGAAGAAGGTGGATGTGGCACCCTCGTTTGGGGTCCCCACGCTGTGGGTGTGCAGCTGCAGGGTGGGGGTGACAAGCTGCAGCAGCCTGGCCCCCCCCCGCAGTGCCCTGCCGCGGCGATGCTCGGCTGCAGGGCCACAGGCACTGTCACCAGATGTATTTTTCTTTAACCCCAGAGCTGGGGCTCTGCACTCAGATCTTCACCGACCAAAGGACAGCAGGCGAGGGAATTCACTCCTGGCCTTGTTTTTTCCTCCACTGTTTATTTACTGATGCATCACTTGGAGAAGGAGGAGGGGGGGGCGTCTCTCTGCATGCAGGGGCCCCGGTGGCTCTCCTGTTCTTGGCCTCTCTCAGAATTGACGTGTGCTGGTCGTAAATTTGGTAAAATTGTGCTTTTATTTTATTTCCCCCCCCCCCCCTCTCCGCGAGCTGGAAGGAGATCCTCGCTTCCCTGACTGCCGGCCCTGGCCCGCAGCCAGTTCTCAGGGAGGTGGAGGGAGGATGTCGTCCCGCCGAGGCCACTCAGCCCCACGATTCAGCACAAAAACGGGCTGTCTGCCGGTAATTTGGTGAGCTGCCGGGCTGTCCCATTTCAAAAAAAAAAAAAAAAAAGAAGAGAGAAAGCGATGTGACATGTCGCCCGGTGCTTTGCCACGTCCCTCGTCCCACAGTTGCCGTCGCCCCATCCAGCACCGGTGGCAGCAGCGAAAGCTCGGCTGGCAGAAGGGGTTTTGGGGAGCGGGGTGATGTCTCCTCCTCCCGCAGAGCTTTCATCCCTGAGGATGCTCCTCGTGGCCCATCTGCTATAGCAATATCCATCTGTCACGTAGGAAAAGGCAGGTTTTCATTTTACCCAGGTTCCCGTGTCTCTTGCACAGCCAGAGGCACCAGGAGAGCACCTCAGAACCACAGCGTTTAGAGCAGGTCATCTCCCGAGCGCTTTATTTTTTATTTCCAACCAAAGCTGATTTTTTCTGCTGAGGTGACTTGACTCCAGGAGCCGCAACCTGGCGTAAAACCCCACTGCAGGCTGCGAAACGTGGACCTAGAGGACGTAGCAGCAGCCTGCTGCCCCCCAAAAAAACAGGCTTCAGGTCATCAGGGAGAGGAAAGAAGCCAGCAGCTCTGGAAGAGCTTGCTAAAAGCTTGCTCCCAAGCCTTTGCATGCCAGCTTCCTTGTAAAACTCCTCTGTAAAAAAAAATAAAACGTCTAAAAGGAAATCAGATTTTTTAAAAAAAGAAAAAACAAAAAACAGCCCTTTCATGCCGATGCACAAATCGGGACAGGGTGGCTGTATTTGGGGCAGAGCAAACGGCAGAGCCTGCCCCTGGGGTGGACCTCATGCTCGGGCTGTTGCTGGTGGCTGGCTCTCGTGCTGCCCTTCGGCATGAGGGATTTCACCCCCCTGCTGCCTCCCCACGAGCTTTGGGAGGCTCAATCCCGTTGCTCAATCCCGTACCCGTTGCACCACCAGCGGGCCAGCTCCATCCCCGGGGCTGCTCCTGCACCCCAGAGACCTGCAGCGGAGGGGTCTTTGGCTGGGCTCTCCGTCGCTATTTCGGCCAGCTGGCTGCAGCTGGGGAGGAAAAAAATTGCGTTGGGTTGGCTGAAGGATGTCGGTGACAACGCCACGAGCATCATCGGGCCCCCGGCAGACCCCAAAGTGACAGCTCCCAGCCCCGACACAATTATGGAAACCCACGTTCCTAATAAATTGCGGTGGGCAGGGATGGGGGATCAAGGAAGAGGGGATTTGGGGAAAGCCTGGATAATTGGCCTGGGCCTTTTGACCCCGTCTATTATGGAGGATCTGAGGCTCCTTCATTACCCGGCTCCACGTGCATTGTACGTGTCAGCGCCCTCCGCCAGCCGGCCTTCGGAGGCAATTTGGAATCAGACAAGTGTAGAAAATCCCCCAGGCTCTCCCAGCTGAAATCCCGGGAGGCTTCAGGCCCTGCTCGTCCCGTTTGGCCTTTTCATTTGGGTGCCCCAACCTCCCGTTAGCCGCTGACCCTTCACTAAAGCCTCGTCAGAGTTCACTGGAGGCGAAGGACGTGGCGCGGCCGGCTTGCTGCTGCCGCCAGGGGAGGAGGGGAGACACCGGGGATTGTCCCTGCACAAAAGGAATAGTTGGCCGGTGCCGTTTATGGGAAATTCCTTTGGGTTTTGGGGGAGGCAGAGGGCAGTTTTTGGGGGCAGGGGGTGCGGGGAGAGGTGGCAGCACGGAGCGGGGGCTGCTGAGAAGCACTGGAGGGGGTTGCTGGGGAGCCTGTCCCTAGGAGAGGATCGCATCCAAGCACATCCCTTGGCCTATTTTGGAACATAAATTCATAAATTCGTGGAAATTACGGGTGTTTGGGGCGGCCATGGGGCCACTCGATGGTCCTTGTGCGTCCCTACCAGCTCGGGATGTTCTAAGATTTTTTGATAACCAAAAAGGAATAATATCACAGGATACATTCAGGAACAAGAACCAGAAAGAGCACTGATTTCTTTCTCTTTGAGCCCATACTTTAAAATACTCTGGGATGCATTAAATCCACGCAGTGCACAGGCTCCTCGGGATGGTGTGCAATACGAAGCAGGTAGGACAGGCGAGGATCAGACTTAAACAGTTTGCTCAGGGTCCTTGCCCTGGGGTTTAGCATCCCTCCTGGCTTTCTGGTACCCAGGGGCAGCCTCGTGCTCTGCTGGCAGGTGGGAGCTGGTGTTTGGGAGCAGCGTTTAATTCCCTTCATGCTTCTTCCCCTCTCTTGCTAAACGTTTCCAAGTGGTTTGTACAACCAACTGGCTGGTGCCATTTTTTTTTTTAAAAAACACCCTTTTTGTGCATCTAATCCTGCCTACTTTTGAGGCAGTAAGTGACACAGACCTGCCTGCCCCCAGCTCGGAGCCTTTCTCCAAATTTCTAATAAATCATACAATAAATCAGCAACCCTGCTGCAGCTGACACAGTTTTAGCTCATTGCCAATCGGGGATGAATTATGATATATCCACATTTAGAAAGAACTTTGAGATCTTCCAGTCACAAATAGCTCCCAGAGAAGGCAAAGGATTCGGTGAACCTGACAGGAGCTATTTGTGAAGGTTACAGAAAAGTGCTACGGACCGATCCGGGCCATTTTTATCGTGGCTTATGTTTCCAGGGTCTCTGCTTTGCTCTTGCCAGCAATTGTTCAGGGGTTCCTTCGTTTGGTTTCTTTCCATTTTTCTTCTGCCTTTGCGCTGTGCTTCCCTGCCCTCGCTAGCTGCTGTGTTTATTCCTCGTGGCTGAATTCTGCTTCAAACCGGGAACAGGATGACCGGAACGCCGCCGAAAGTTTCTTTGGATGCTGCGTATTGGAAAACATCTGTCTCGAGTACAATTGTGGAAAATCCCTTGCTTGAATCGTTTAAAACTAGCGTGAAAGGAGAAGAGGAGAAAATGTGGCACGGGCTAATCCCCCGAGCCCTGCGGTGGCGATCTCGCTCGCAGGAGCTCTCCATGCGCCAGCCCCGGGGGCACTGCAGAAGAATGGCACCGCTGTCCCCAGCCACGCAGACAGTCACGAGCCAGCCCAAGGCGTGCACGAAGATCAGGAAATGAAATCTGAAATCGTGGCGACGGGGGAGAAGGAGAGAGGTGGGGTTCAGACGGCCTCGCAGCCTTCGAGCCTCCGGTGTTTCCTCAAATCGCGTTTCGGAGCTTTCCTTCCTCTGCGGCCTCAGGGGCTGCGTTTTGATCATTTTAACCGAAAAGCGAGATTCTCACGCCGTCACGTGAGTGCAGGAACCGTGTCTTTGCACAGAACGGAGCAAGGACGGGAGTGAGATGTGGGTTTGCACACCACCAGAGCTGCGGATTGTCGAGCGCTGAGCAGGAAGGACTGACTTAAACGTCTTGGGGGGACACTAGCAAGGCAGCTGAACGTGTCCTGGGAAATTTCGTATGGATTTCATTAAAATCTGAGCGTGTGCTTGCAGCTGAACCTGCTGCAAAGTCACGCTGGGCTGTGCCAGGACCTGTTTAACCCCACAGGGGGGTCTTTCCATGTAGGACATGAGACCTGCTACCGGTGTGGCTGTCCCCAAGGAGGAAAGCAGACGGCCCTGGTCCTTGGGGTTTATTTAGTGATGCTTTGGGAGGTCCATCACCACCAGGCTCTCGATACTGCCCGCCGTGGATCCTTTTCCCGAGGTGAAATGCAACACAGCCTCGAGGGGTCAAGGCAGCGGGGGGACCCCGCGGGAAAGCACGGGTCAGAGGCCACGGCCATCCATAGATTATGCAAAGAAAGAGCAAACATCCCACATTTTGGTGGGAGAGCCAGCCCCAACCCCCAACCCCTCCCCACTGCTGAGCCCTGGGGATGGGAGGAGCGCTCCCCATGCGATGTCCTGGGGGTACCGTGGGTATCCCTGATGGGAAGGGGGGGAGATGTGGTGCTGGTGCTGCAGGGCACGGGGTGCCCTCCTCACGCCGGGGATGCTCGGGGTCCCTGCCTGCATCCCAGGGAGACAGGGAAGGGGGGGGACACAGCTAAATGTGTTTCTTCTGCAGCTCAGTTTCAAGGAAAATTTGCCCTTTCACAGTTGCTTAAGCAAAATGTCAGCGAATGCCAAATGCCCGGAGCCACATATGCTCTACACAAGAGAGGCTCCATAAATCAGGGAGCAGTTAGTGGGAAAAAATCAGGTTCCAAGGAGGAAAGCAGTGGGATACGCTTTTTTTTTTTTTTTTTCCCCTCCTCAAGCTAGGGCAGCAGCGTTTCGGTTTATTATGCTGCCCAGCAGTGAAGGAATCCATCACATTGTCACCCCCCCTTTTTTTTTTTCTTCTTCTTCTTTTTTTTTTTTTTTTTTTGTTTTTTAACCGGGAAGGGAACACGGGGAGGGTTTGTGTGCGCGCGCGTCCGTGCGCGAGGCGGGCTGGGGGGGGGGAACAAAGCTGCCGGGGGATGCGCCGGGTACAAAATCGGCTCCGCGTCCCCCTCACAATGCGGGACAAAGGCTGGGGGGCTGGTGGCTCAGCTGGGAGCCCGGGCAGCACAGCTGTGACCAATGCCAACACAGTTCCCCTCAATATGGAGTGACCCCGGCTCTTTTGGCAACCTGCTTCCAGGCTCATCTCCAATAATTCGCACAAAGGACGGGAACAAACAAAACCCCTGTCAGCACTTCCAAGACTTTCCCCCTGGAAAATCTTAAATATTTCATTAGGCTCTTCTCGCCTCTTTCTTTCTCTTTCACCTGAGCCGGGCTTAAAAAAGCAAATGTGGACACTAAAACGCTGGGTCAACAAATGATTAAAGGACGGGCTTGAAAGGAGGAGGGCTGGGGTGAGTGGTGGGGGAAGCTGCTCCTACCGCTGTCCAGTGTGAAACAGCACAAAGGCAAGAAAGGCAAGAAAGAAGCTCCCGTTTGTTAGTTAACACTCCAGGCAAGGACAGTATTATTATTTTTTTTTTCAACCTGTTTGCTTAGGGAGGCCAGGATTTGAATACTGTAGCCAGGGGCGAGGGGCAGGGGCTGGCTGGGATGGAGCACGGCTGGGGAAACCCGTCTCATCTTGCACCAGGGGAGGTTCAGAGTGGGTATCAGGGAGGATTTATTCCCAAAAAGGGTGGTCGGGGACTGGGATGGGGCCGTGGTGGAGCCCCCAGCCCTGGGGGCATTTCAGGGAGGTGGGGACGTGGCACTAAGGGACGGGGCTCAGTGATGGGACACCGTAGGTCAGGCTGACGACTTGGCAATCTTGAAGGTCTTTTCCAGCCTCGATGGTCCTTGGGTTCTGTAAAACCAGAATTTGGTTTGTCATTGTCCCTTGTCCTCCTAGACCTGCTGGCTCACTGACACCAACCCAGGACATAACCAACAAAACCGCACCTGCAAACCATCGAGCACGGTGGAAGATGGACCCAAACATAGGCAGATGAACCCAAACTCTGGAAAACTTGCATGTTTTTAGTGCTTCTGTATTGAAGTCATCTGGGATGAGAGCGTGGGTCCAGACCAAGGCTCTGCTTGCAGATATTAAGCACTTCATAATAACCCCGCAGTAACTCAGCGCATCCGTTCGGGTCTGCTCGGTGACTCTGACCCGACTTTCTTCCTCCCCTGCTTCCCTCCTCCTGGTTTCCACCAGGCCCCGAGTGGTAGGAGCAGCACAATGGCACTGCTCTGCCTTTGTTTCAGCCTTGATTTAGCCACCCTTTTAAGGACCCTGCTGAATAATTCAGTGTTATCATTCAGGATGACGCTGGATTATTACAAGGGTTTCTTCCCCCCCCCCCCCCCCCCTTCCCCGTAACCTTTAAATTCTTTTCACACGTGAATGGGTTCAAAGGAAGTCGTGTAAGGAAAACACACAACGAGGAGGTTGCGGCTCTCCCCCTCCGCTGTCAGGTTGATAAATATAATGTGTCACCAATTAAAAACTCATTGCCATTCTCCTGCCGCAGCCACGGCCTCGTTAAGGTCCTCCTCCCGGGGTGGCTCCCAGGATCCGCTGCTATCATTGTCGATAACAGAGGGCCTGTTTTTTTTCCCATCCTGGGCCATTTCAGGGCTCCACATTGGCATGTAAATAAGTTATTCACTCGACATCACTTTCTGATAGAAAAATGACCATGAAACTCTTTGATTTTGGGTTTGCTCTTGTCGCGAGCGCACAATGAAATCAAGAGTTTCAGTTTTGTGTCTGTGGCTTGTGGAGGGCTTTTTTTTTTTTTTTTTTTTTAATTTGCCTTTTCTCTTTCGCAGCAAATGCCCCCTTTTCACAGTATTTGTATGGAAATCGTCCCATCACACAATTTAATGCGGGCATGGGTTGACCTGGTAGCTGTCCCGACTTCAGCCCGGCAGATTGTTGTTTATTTTTGCCCTCCCCAGGAACATTAAAAAACAATCTGGGTCATCAATAAGGACTTGTTTTCTTTCTTTTTCCTTTTCTTTCCTCTTTGCACCACTAATGCCTTTGAAGAAGAGCGGGGAGGCTGGCACCAGAGACCCCCCGACTCTTTCCCATGGGGACACATGGAAGGGACCCGGCTGGGGCTGTCCCACAGGGGAGCAAACTCCAGGGCAGGCTGGTGGAGAGGGCAACAACCTCTCCTTGGACCATTAATGCCTCCTTGCCTCTCTCCAGATGTTTTTTTTTCCATAGATATTTCAAACCACATCTCCAGTCCTGTCCTATTGGGGTCTCAACGTGCCTTATGCACAGCAGCTGGGCGAAGAGGATGGAGACAATTTCCTAGTAGGCATTGAAAACCATTCCTTCAAACGTCTCCATCTGGCTGAAAAGTTTCTTTCCAAGCTTCTCCGTGGCAGAGGTCGGTGCTGCCACCAATATCCATCGCCGTGAGGCTGTGTTTGTGCTCATTTCAAGGTCACCTCGACATTTTTGCTCTTTTCTCCCTGGGAAGGCTCTGCTGCCTGGTGCTCTTGGCCATGCCTCTCATTGTTTTTCCATTGCCTTGCCATTTTTTTTTTGGCAAAAAGCTATTAATATATATTAGAAAACTGTTCAAGAGAGTGGTAAATAAGAAGGTCTGGACCCTTGGCTGTTATTTCAGGCTGAGTCCTAGGGCTTTGGGGTTTTCAGATACTGAAACAAGGGCATCTACACAGCTCAGCTGTGGTCAGGGCTCCTCTTTTCATCATCTTGAGAGCTCCCGTGCTTTGCTCACCCATCACACTAACCTGGGATGGAACATTTCCAGGCAGGGAACACCATGACTAAGCTTTGGGGCTTCCTTTTTTTTTTTTTTGTTCTCTCTCTCTCAAGCTTCAGCAGAGATTCTGGAGAGAGATATTTGAGAAGCTTTTATACTGGGGAGCTGGGACACCAATTTTAGTAATAAGGATAATTCTGCGCAGCGTTTGAAGTGGAAATGCATGCAGATTTGGAGCGTGTATGCTCCCAGCAACGTTCTGCAAAAAAGCCTTGGCTGCTCGCACAATTTAATAAAGCGAAAAGAAAGCCATGACTCTCCCCCACGCCCCACGCCCCCACCTGCCTGTTCTCCCTCCTGTGTCAGCCTGCAATCTCTGCTGTGAATTTCCCCCTCATCTGCCAAGCACCACCTTCAAGTCGGGGAGTTCCCTGGAGCCCAAAGACAAAAGGGTTTGCAATCAAAGCCTGGGAAGGGAAAAACAAACAGCCAACAAAACAGCAACAAAGAAAATGCTGCAAAAAAAAGGCTTTTTTTTATTTTTCCAATGTATTCCTGTGCTCTCTGGGTATCGTGGGGCAGATCTGTGGGTTGTTCTCCCTGGTTGCAGTGGGGATGTGCAGGCACAGCCACGGGGCACCGCTGTCTCCCGTGACCAACAGACCTAGGAAGGCACACGAGTGCCTGCTGCCCACGTCTCTTATCTCTTTTTGTGGCCCGGTGATGGAAAGAGGATGATAAGGTTTCATCCTGTGGGGCATGAACTTGCCTTTCCGTGCACTCTTGTGCCTGATTGACTGCCAAGAGAACTTGCTCTCTGCAGTGGTGCAGAAGAAATAAGGGTCAGGCCCTGCAATGGAAGTGGAAAGGAGGGGGCTAGGGGTGTGTACGGGGTGGGCTGCTCCTCTGGGACATGTCTCCAGGCATGGGTAGGAATTTTTTTCCATTAAAGAGTGGTTTTGACGGATGATGGATTTCATCTCCCATGCAGCCAACTAATATCTTAGGGTCTGATCCCCTTTGGAAAACTGGCCTGGGGTGACTGAGATGCCAAAGGCTCCTTGGGGTTAAGTGCCAATACCATATACACATTTTGGAGATCTTATCCTATATGCAGAAATTAATTCTCCTTCCTAAATAAAATGAATTTTGAGACTGCTGAGAAGTAGAAGCTCAATGGCAAAAGTCTGCCACCAAAGTAAATTGTCCTAAAAGCGAGGGAGGTGATAACTATAGCTATAGGGGAAAGAGGAGAGAGGATGTAATGCAAGGAAAGCAATTTGGAGATGAGTGGAATGAGCAGGGCAAGGCCTGGTTCTGACAGAGCGGTGTTGTGGTGGTGTTTCCATCCCCATCACCTTGCTGGGGAAGACCACAAATCCCGGGACCCTCACAAAACTGCTTGTGGGGTGTCTTATAAAAACACAGCCCTCCTGGCATCCCCAAAAACCCTTTACGAGGTTTTTCTCCGGGCGTGAAAGGAAGCACTGATCGCTGACCGGCCACCTCCGTAACCAGCGCGCTGACTTTTGCCTTTTCTCCCTTCTGATATTATTTACCCCGCTCTTGGCTGGAAGGCCCCCAGCGCCGGGACGAAGCCCCCGGCGTCCCTCCCCACCCCTCCTCCTCCTCCCTGGTTATTCTTTAACTTTCTAAGGCCGACTGTCCTCGCTGTTTGCCCGGCTGCCCTGCCGAAGGCTGTTTGTGCGCTGTCACTCCGGCACGCAGCATCCCTCGGCCCCGAGGTCACCCGAGGGATTGACACCTTCACCCAGGGGCCTGGATTCCCCCCTGCCCTCCTTAGAGATGCACCAGGCTGTCAGTAACGAGGCCGCAGGTTTATTCAGCGGAGATCCCCGGATCTCAAAAGATAATCTGGGAATAATTGGGACTTAAGGAACTTGTGGGAATCTGATTTTTCCGCGGCGCTGCCATTCACGAAACAGATGGACATCTTACTTCTCCCTAATTTGATGGGCTTTCTTGACAAAATGGCAGAGGTTGCACTTTGCTACAATAATAACCTGCCACTCAGACTTTGTAAGGGGGTTTGTGTAGATTTCTTCTTAATTAGACCGTGTCTCCTATCAGCGAGGGGATGCGTGCGTGTGCGTGCGCCGAGCCGGGGTGCTGGGAGCAGTCTCTGCATGACAGAGCCTAGGAAATAGCGGGGGGGAAAAATCAGGGGGCTTTCATGTTTGTGTCACTTTTTTTTTTTTTTTTTTTTTTTAAGTCTCATTTGAAAAATAAAGATTGGGATGCGAGAGCTCATTGTCTGGATGATAATGTATTCATGGATTTGCTCCTGCTCGCCCTGCAGCTAAACAACAGGGAGGGACAGCTTTCCCTGCTCCGGGGGGGTGAGTCTGAAAGCACTGCAAACCTTGGGGATTACTCTCAGGTTTGCAAAACCCACTTTTCACTTGCAAAAAACTTCCCAGTCCTGCCATTTAACCCCTGACCTTCTCTTCTGCTTCCCTTTCCTTCCTGGCCCCTGCCAAAGAGGATCCCCTGGCCAAGAGCTCCTCTCGAGCCAGCAGCACGCTTGTCTTGCTATCCACCGTGCAAGCGAAAAGCAATTAGGAACTTTTTAATTACTCGGATGTTCTCGCCCCTTAATCAAGCTCCGAGCAGTGGTGACGGGCTAAAGCACAGGCCAGAACTACAAAAAGCTTGCAGCTTGCTGCTGCGGCCGGCTGACCGAGCAATTTACCTGCTGAAAGCATCCCCGGTGCGTGCAAGCGGGAGGTGGGAAGGGTGCCCAGCGCCGTGCCACGGTTCTGCTGCAAACCACACGTGAGGGAGAGCAGCAGCTTCGTGCTCCAGGCTGGAGCAGCTTGACAGCTTCATTAGCATCCCCCTGCCCTGGCACAGCAGAACATGGCATTTACAGCACGCACCCGTGTCCCCAGGGGAGGAGGAGCCGATGCAGGGGACAGGTAGGTCTAAGCACAGGCTCTGTGGCCTCTTTGCACGTTTTGCCCATTTTTTAGCCTCCTGCCTGCTTTGTCACCTGTCACCACGGTGGGTCCTGTGCCCAAGAGGCTCCGTGCTCCTGCATCCGCAGCAAGGGTGAAGGGTTTTTGGAAGGCTGTGCATGCCCTGCGTGCTCTTTTTTCAGCCAAGGTGGCTCACAATGACTTCAGGAGACACCATCAGCCCCTGTTTCGAGGGAGCTGGTGTAGCAGGAGCTGCTGCTTACCAAAGGCTCATCCCCTGCCTTATTAGCAGCAGGAATCAGCCCCCGGGCAGATGTTTGTGCAGGCTGTCCCTGCTCCAGCAGGAACTTTAACTCGGGGAGGGTAGCCGGGCTGGGATAGGGCCCTTCTTCCTCTCCTCGCTGCATCTGTGCAGCAGACAACAGGAGGCTGGGAGCTGTGGCCAGCACTTGTGGCTTGCTTTCGTGACTGCCTGGCCCCCGGGCTTCTTCCCACGTGAGTTCCCCTCCCTAGCGGAGGGCGATGGAGGAAAGCTCGTAGCGCTGAGCTGAGTCACCCTGTCTTCAGCTGTGTCTCCTACTGTCTGTCGCCAGGGCCCTGCTCATTTTTCTTCTTCCCAAAGCTTCTTCTGGCCCGGAGCTTCACCTGGGGGTAATCCAGGGGGGCTCCGTAGCTGGTGTGTCCCTCATCGGCTCGTGGCACGGCGTGCCGAGGACGCCGAGCCTGCAGGTTCACGGCCACGCCAGCAGACTCGGAGCCTGTAGACAACTTGATTCAGGGCCAAATTCCCCACAAAAACTATGCAGAGCAATATTCCCCCTCCGTTTCTTTGGATCGTTTCGCTCAGATACATTTTTTTCCCCCCACTTTCCTCCCACTTGGGCTCAAGACGCTTCTTCCTCTGACCCTTCGCCCTTGGCAAGCTGTGCTCAAACAAACCCAGGAGCTGAGAGGAGGTCAGGGCCACCGCGGCACCCTCTGCAAACACCCCTGGGACGTGCAGGAGTGGAGCAGGGACCCCAGGAGCTCCTCCAGCCCTGCCAGAGCCTTTTTCCCCGGCGGGCACGGTCGCGGGGACCCGTCCCTGATTTATCCCTTCCCAGCGATGAGGTGGCACGAAGGGTTTGGAGAAGCCCATCTAATGGAGTGCTGGAAATTATAAATCAGCGGGGCTTTGTCGGGGTGATTACTTTAAACAAAGAAGGGGCTGAATGGAGCCAATTAAACGGCACCTGAATTGATAAACAAACTGGTTATTGTCGGGGGCTATTCTGCAGCTCCGGCGGTCCCCCCCTCGCTCCGAGATGAATGCGGAGCAAGGCCTGGGGAGAAATTTACATCTGATTGGAGTTTAATGGGCCGCAACAGGCCTCCCATCCCATCGCCATGGAAACCGGCCCTTTCTCAAGATTTTAAACAGTCTGAAATGTCCTTTTATTGTCTGCTTCAAATGTGTCATGTGAGCCCCGACGGGGTGGGCGCTTGTATGTATCAATTTGTTTCTGTCGGGCCCCGCATGGCACTGGCGAGGCCATGAATATATCTGGGGGGACGCGGGGACAAAAGGGGCGGCCGATGGGGCTCCATGGAGACCCCGGCGTCCCACGGGCAGGAATGGTGACATATGGTCCCTCCTGACCCCGGGCAGCCCTACAATGGGCAACCACGCCGCCCCGCTCCGCCGCGCCGTCCCCCCTTTCTTGCCGCCTATTCATCCCTTGGCCAAGTCAACTCGCCGGTCCCTCGGCCCCGTTTGTTGTTTTTTTTTTTCCTCGCTTTCCTCTTTTTTTGGGGGGAAAAAACAAAAAAATCTCGGCCGTTGATCACTAGAGTCTGGCAAAAGAAAGAGGGAGAGGGAGAAAAGGAATAAAGAGGGGAAGAAAAGGCTCTCCATGTCCCCGAGATGTTTGCTTTCCACTTGATTGGGAATTGAATGGAGGCGAATATCGGAGCGGCACGGCCGCGGGGCGGGAGCGGTGCCTGTGCTGAGCTGTGTGTGACCGATGGGATCCTGCCCGGACTGTTCCTCTTGTGGACGTATCAAAGCATCCACCAAGGAGAAGGAACCTTAAGGAATATTCACCCGCACACCCGGATCGGAATATCTCCAGGTGCCCTGTGCGTCGAACCGGGATGTTTTGTGCAGCTTCAACCCCTTGAAAAAAAAAAAAAACACCAACAAATAGAATCATAGAATGGCTTGGAAGGGACCTCAGAGATCACCTAGCTCCAAACACAAGCCCTGCACCTCTGAAGCCTGTTTTCCCCCACGCATCCCCTGCGAGCACTGGGGTTCCATGCGCATTGTGCGACTCCCCACGCAAGCACCACTCGCAGGCAGGCACGAACCCAGCTCCCCCGTGCGATCCAACCCCGGGAGAAGAGCATCGGGCCAGGCAAGTCCACGGGCAGGGATAATTTCTAAATGTCTCCCTGAGCCAGGCACACAGAGCTCGGCAGGGACAGGCGGCCACATCCCCGCCGTGCGTGTGCCAGCCGGGGAGCTGGCCGGGGCCCAGGCGAGCAGCGGTGCCAAGCGCAGCCCGCCCATCAGCTCCGGCAGAAACACATGGGAACAAACAGGAGCTGGCAAAACGGGGCAGAAATACTTGCAAAATAATGAATCTACTGAAGAAAATCTTCCACCAGCAGGGAAAAGGGAAAAAAAAAAAAATCTGTTCAGCCATTGACGGCAACGGGGTTGCCAAACCCGACGTAATGCTCGCAGCATAACGTGGTTACTGTTTGTTTCTCGAGAAGAGAATTTTTTCCAAATGTGACGACGAGACAGGATGCTGTCTGTGATATTAAAAGATCAGTCGGCTCTTCGTCGCTTTCCACCCCTCGCCTTTTTTCTGCTTTCATGGCCATCCAGCATTCTGCTGCGGCCGTGAGGCTGGTGCTGGAGGCGGGCAGGGAAGAGCTGCATTCCTCCTTTCATCGCCGGGTGCGAGCCCGTCCACCACCGCCCAGCGAGAGGAAGTGATTTCCAGCCTGCTTGCATCAAGCCCATCCGATCAGAGAGCAAAAATCCCCCTGTACCTCTTGCCTAGGAAACATTACAGCAGCCCGAGCATCAGCCCCGAGATGTCAGCCCAAGGGGCACGGGGACGCATCCACCCCCCAGAACAGTGGGGTTTTCCTGGGGTCTGCTCCAAGCAGTGCTGTAGGGGAGAGAGATTAATATCCTATAAGGAAAATTCCCATAGCACTATCCTTAATGCCACCTGATAGTCACTACAGGGCTTAGCATCTCCTGTGCAAGACGCTGCACAAAGCGTGCCGGGGAGGGGATGCTCCTGTCCCAGTTTGCCCACTGGGCACAAAATGGGGGCTTTTTCCTCAAAATCACAGGTACTGTATTACTCGATCGAGGAGGAGAGAAAGTGGCTGGTCTTCCATAGCAGATGCTCTCCCACAAATGGGCCTGTCAGTCTAATAAATTATTAGCAGGAGGTAATGTAGCAAAAGGAAATGTAGTTGTTTCTATCGATTATTAGAGGTCAATAGCTCCTTATTTCTAGTTTCTTTTGTTGGTGTGTAACACGTAATGCTCTTAATTGTAATAGAAATGCTTTTAAAATATAATATGTGCTGCATGTGAAAGGAGCCACACACGCTGCAGCAGCATTCAGATGGATGTGACACGGGATTTAACTCCTTGGGGCTGGGAGGAAAAGGGCTCTCAGCTCTCACTGCCGGTATTTCACCTCCCGTGTCCTGGTATTTGACACTTGTTTTCCTCTCTCTGCACGTAGCATCACCTATTGTCACCGCTCTGCCCCCAAAAATAGGACTTGAGTCAGGGGGGAGCAGCCCCCGGCGCAGTTCCAGGTTTGCTGCTATTTTCAGCTGCGACTGACCTGCAAAATGGGTGTCGGGAGGCCAAAATGAAACGTTTAAAGGCTTTGACAGCAAACGCTGGCAGCTAGACAGGTCGCTGTCCCCGCATCCGCTCTCAGCCTGCCCCTCTTGTAGCCATCCTTGCCCCCGCCAGCCACGAGGCTTTGAGCTGAATTGCTCTTTTTTTTTGTGCTGGTAACGGCTGTGATGAAGACACATCCCCAGTCCGGGGGGAGACGTGGTGAACTCAGCATTAATGAACCTGGGACAGGCTCATGCGATACGCAGAGGGATAACAGCGAGGATTAAAAGCCCCTGGGACGTGGGGAGGAGATGGGGAAGACCCCATAAGGGGGCTGTGGCACCAGGCTATCCACACCAGACTCTTCCCTTGCAACCTGCTCTTTTTTCTCACTCCAGCTGACACCATAGGGTCAGCAGCACTAGGATGCTCCCAGCCTGAAACCCGAGGGCACGGGCTGACAACAAACCCGCTGATCCCAGCTGGACTGAGCCATCCCGACACCTCATAAGCATGCACGCAGCTAACTCCCAGCTCAGCTCCCAGATCTGGTGGCTCAGCAACTTGCTCTGCCCTATTCCTTGCAGCCCTGCGTGTCTGAGATGCCGGTACGTGGCTTTGCCTCGATGCAACCAGATGGTTTTAAAACCGATGGAAATTGAGCCGTCGCAATCCCTTTAGTTCGAAAAAATAAAGTAATAATAAAAAGGATTCTTCGGTCTCGCTTTTCATTAACATGTTCCAGAGCTGAGCTTAGCGTGAGATTTAATGCCTTAGTTTGAAGGCTATCAGCTCCTCCTGGGGAAATCAGTTCTTATCCTTAGAAGACCTTCCTGAAAAGTCTTTATTCATGAAAACTATTAGCCCATTTTGATGTGACTTGATTTTTTTTTTTTAAATCCTTTTTTTAAAGGATTCAGATCCTGCTCTTAATCCTGGATCCACGGAGGTGATGCTGCCAGATCCATCTGCCCACGACAGCTTTTGCATGTACTGGGCTCACCATTTGCCTAGGAGTGATTTTCCTGCCAAGTTTATTGCCATTCCTCGCATTTGAAAGAAAATTGCTGTTATTTAGCTGGTGGCATCCGCGCGGGAGAGGAACATAAAGCAAAAGGGACGGTTCAAATCTCGCAAGAGGCTTTCACCTGCCAGACAAAACCATTGCACGAAGGATTTATTTTCCCATCCCAGCCCGCCAGTCCGAGGAGCTTCATTTTTAAGCTGGATCAGGGCGATGCACCGTGCCACCAGCCCTCTGCAGGATGATTTTCATTCTCAGGAGGAAAGGAAGGTTGCAAGGTGAGACTGGAAGAGGGGAAGTGACGCCAATACAACATCACGTCCTGACCTTTAGCACGCCGCGCCGCTTCAAAGTTCAGGAATGAATCCTTCCCTCTCGCTAGCTAATTACCCGGGCTATTTCCAACATCCCCTCCTGCTAATCAGGAGTAGTGCATGCTATAAATGGAGAAGGAGGAAACGGCTCGCATGCAACGTGCGGGAATGGCACGGCCCGGGCTTGCTTTGGTCTCTGGGATTGCTGCCTGAATGTGCAGAGGCAGCAGCAGCCGGCTGGGCACGCTCCTTTAGGGATGGATGAGAGGAGATCTGATGGAAAAGGGGTGGAAATTTGCACGGTGAGGACGCTGTCATGAGAAACTCCTTCCTTGTGAAGCCTGATTTGCAAAGCCCGTGCAGAAGGCTAAGGCTCAGCTCTTCCTTTGCAGGCTGGGTTACTGCTCGGTACCCTGCAGTTATAATCAAAGGAACAGGAATAAAGCAAAGAGAAGAAAAAAATCCTCCTTTACGGCACCCATTTGGCCTTTAATGGATTAATGTTCGCTGTGTTTCTCGCCGGCTTTAACATTTGTGCCCGTCGTAAACCGCATTTTTCCCTCTCCTGCTCTTGTTCGCCCTCCAAATGGCTGCTCCCAGCCTCCCACCATGGGTCACAGCCTCTTGGAAACCTCTCAGCAGAGCTGCTGCCCTGCGGACACCGAGCCCTGGCAGTGGCAGCAGCGTTCAAAGGCTGCCAACAGGACGGAGAGGGGCTGCAGGACGCCCTCGCCACGGCCGGGCAGACAGAGGCTGACACTGCTGCTGCCGAGGATCACAGCTCAGGGATCAGGACGTGTTTATTTTACAGTCCGTGGGCAGCACCATGGCCCCGGGGGGCCGCTGGCTGCTGATCACATCTCCCCTTGTGGTGGGGAAAGGCGTCCTGCGCCGGGGTGACAACGCGGCCACACAGATGCTGTTCCCTCTGGGAGGTCCGCAGCAGCCGGGCTCGGCTGAAAGCTGAAATCCGTGAGGGTTTGCTGGCTTTTAAACACAGCCCCTGGCCAGCTTTCCCTTTGTTTTGACTTTGCAGCCCTTACGTGGGGCAGAAACGAAGCTTGGGTGCCTCCGTGGGGACCTCCTGCTGGGGCAGGGGTTGCACCGGGTGGACCCGGAGGTGCCTCCAAGCCCAGCCCTTCTGGGATTCTGGGATTCTAGGATCCTGAAGTGCCCTTGAATGCCAGACCAGCCCCAATCCTCCCACAATATTGGGCCAAAAGCTTTGCTTTTTTTTTTAACTCGCTGTTAAACCCTGGTGGCTGAGGAGCGCTGCTCACAGCGGTGACCCCAGGGGGAGGACAGGATACTCCTGGTGCTTCTTCGGAGGGGTTTGCATGGCCAGGAGCACTGCAGCCCCTCTCCCAGCACACAGTCCCGAGCATCACAGCCTGGTGGAGCACAAATGGGGCCAGCTTGCTGTAAGTAGTGCCCGGGATGCTGCTCTGGGCACGGAGCCCTGCGCTGCGTCGCGATGGGTGCGAGGCGGAGGCAGGTGCCCAGACACGCGTCGGATGGTGGAGAGCCTCTCCAGACCTCAGCTGGGGTGGCAGGGTTCATTGCCATAAGGAGTGGGCCAATAAAAGTCAGATTCAAGCTTTTACAGCCAGCAGCGACGGTGACTGTGCTGGCAAAGAGCTTAAAGCACACGCCAGGAAGCGGCCTCGGCCCCAAAGGATGGACACGCAGGAGGAGAAGAAAGGGCTATTGAGAGAGGGAGCGGGATTCCTCTAAAGCAAACAGCCTGCACCTCCCCTCGCCAACCCCGTTTTATGGCTTGGTGCTTCTGGTGGAAAGCCTTGCAAGTGAGAAACCAGCTGGGCTGGAGGCAGGATCTGCAGGGAGAGGCTGAAGGCGCAGGAGGGTCGGGGCACCACGGCTTTGGGTTCGTGCCCTGCTCCCAGCTCCCTGCAGGGCTTGGGGCATAAAATGCAGGAAAAAAAAATGAATTGAGGTTCCCCAGGCTCAGCTCGCCACACTGCTGAAGCCTGAGGCTGGTTCGTGAGTGCTCAGCAGACTTTATTTTCCAGATCTCTGTCGTGCTGCTGATCCCCACCACGGTGTCACGTCGAGCCATTTCTTCCCGCAGCTGCCTGCCTAAACGCCCTTGGAGAGCCGCAGCGAGCTGGCTCGTGCACCAAGGACGAGCAGCAGGAAAATGTTGCTTCGCTGAGCCTAAATCCTGCGTTTTATCCCCAGGAGCATCCTCCTCCTCGGAGCCTCAGCACAAAAAGCTGGCTGGCTGCAGCAAACTTGAGGCACGTCCCATCGCTCGTGCACACCTCTAGTTCGAAAACACTGGGGCATCAAAAATGTAGGGCTGCAGAGCGATTTTATTTTTATTGTGTGAAGTTTGAAGGAACCAGCAAGGCACAAACCCTCTTTTGTTCCCCCAGAGGATGGCACGGTGCGGGGTTATTTCTCCCCCGGCGGCATGCGTAGGGGAGGTCCCAGCCCTTCTGCCTTGTCACGAGAAGGGGAGATGAAAGAGGAAAATGGGGAAGCAAGCACACCCTGCACCCTGGCACGGTTCCTTTCAGAGGATCTGGGCTGTCCTGGGAAGGAAAAGCAGAGCCAAGCACCCCAGGCACCCCCCAGCACCCACCGCGAGGCTGCTCCCATCCTGCGGATCCCATGGAAAAATGCCTGGGTGTCCGGTTTTGGTTCGGAGACAAGTAGAAATACTTTATTTCCTGGTGACAATCAGCTCGATGCCGTTAAGAATAATGTCTTAATAATGTATTTTGCCACTGAATCTCTGAGCCTTTAACTTTTTTTTTTTAGGGATCTCCACTCTGCCTGCACGGAAAACCACCCTGCCTCGCGCTGGCTTTCTCAGACGCACGCTGCTCTCTCCGTACCCGTGCCGGAGCTTTACAGCCCAAGTATTTTTTATGTATACAGTGGGACAATTCCTATAGCGAGACGCTCTCTCCAACTGAAACGTTTCCAGGGTTAGGCTGTGAGATCGCCGTGTGTGCGTCTGCTACAGGAAAAAGCAAATCCACATTTGTAAACAGATGGGCTTCCCAGCCTCTTCTGAGCAAGCGGTAGTCAGGACCCAAATTTACTCTCATTCCTAGAAAAATCCTTGTTAGTTTAACATATTTTAAACACAGGGGAAATACCAGCTTGCTTTTTTTGGGGGGCTTGAGTGCTCCGAGAGGCTTCTCCATGGTGTCCTGCCTTCGCCTTGGAGAGGCAAACTCCTCCAGGGGAGGTTCAGCTTGGATATCAGGAAGGATTTCTTCCTGGAGAGGGCACCGGGACGGGGCAGTGGTGGAGCCCCCAGCCCTGGAGGCATCTCAGAGGGGTGGGGAGGTGGCACTGAGGGACGTGGCTGCTGGGCAGCGATGGCACTGTCCCTGCTGGCTCACCCCATCGGATGCACAGCGTCAAGGACGAGCGCAGGAGGAGCCCCACGCTGCCAAACACAGATGTTCTCCGATGGCTCTGTTTTGTTTTGAGGCTTAGCCTGTGTTTATGTGGAATATAAGGTTTGGAAAAGCCTTTTTTTTTTTTTTTTTAGCTCGGTGCTCCCTCCTGTCCCCATTTCTAACGGGACGGAGCCAGTTTTGAGTTAATTCCTCTGATGTTCTGCAAGTCCCATCCTTCCTTCCTCAGTTTTCTCCTTCCCAGCCCCAACCTCTCAGCTGCGCGTCCACGGAGGGAAGCAGAAGGCACAAACCCGGAGCCTGCAGGCACCAGGGCTGTGCTCCGAGCTCCCTTTGGGGCTGTCCCTGACCTGGGAGGAACCAGTGTGGAAGAAGAAGACCCAAAAAAACCCACCAGCAAATGTCCTGCCAGGAGCGCAGAGCCACACGCGTGGTGCTCCTGACGCTGATGGCTTTGTTTCAGCGCTCGTTAAGCAAATAAATGCGGCCACACCTGAGCTGGATGGGCCAGAGGAACAGGGCTGGGCACCACTGAGTCAGGGCGCAGGGGTCGGGGCTTGGGCACCTGCATCTCACCTCCGTGGTGGCCGCAGGGCTGCAGGGAGCAACCCCGAAACGCTACAGACCCAACCCCACCTGGAGAACCTCAAGGTTCCCAATTTTCCCCCGTACTTCTGCCCTCGGGTCCATCTGCAGGCTTCTGTGGTTTCCTCATTCAGCACAGAGCCTGCTCCAGCAGGGGCACAGCCCAAAAAACCCCCCTGGGGCCACGCAGCGATGTCCCAGGGAGGAAAAGGGCCGGGGATCAGGCGTGGGGTCTGCATCGTTAATGGGACGCAGCCTTTCTGCGGGAGGACGGCTGCTCCACAGCAGCATCTCTCCCCACCCAGCAGGCTAAAACCATCCTTTTTCCTTTCTGCTGCCCTTCAAACGAGCCCCGTAGCTGCTTGGGGCGTTCTGTCTCAGCGGCTCACACCAAGCAGGGAGGAAAACAAACCAGCGACAAGGGGGGAACAAAGCCCCGGCAGGAGAACGGGGCGGCGTGCCGAGGAGACAGCGCAAGGGCAGCCGGCGACGGGCAGGAGAACTCCTGCCACTTCCACTCATGTCGAGGGAGAGGAAAGCCGTGCAGGCACGGCGCTGCTCGTCCTTAAAGTGCTCAGGTTGGGGATTACAGGGAGCTGAAGGGCTGCGGCTCCTCCTGGCACGGCGGGCACGGCGCGCGCGCCTCTTGTGCCAAGGGCTCGGAGCCCCCTCCGTCACCACGCGAGGCTGAAGCCCCCTGCACTGCAACGGGAAAAACCACTTATCCTCTGCAAATGAAGGGCCGGCCCCTGGTTTTTACTCTATTTTATTTTTGAAGGGCTGGTTCCTGCTTATTTATTTATTTATTTGTTTGTTTGTTTGGGAAGGGCCGGTTCCTGATTTTGATTCATTTATTTATTTGGGAAGGGCCGGTTCCCGATTTTTATTTTTTTTTCTTTTTGAAGGGCTGGTTCCTGATTTTTATTTATTTATTTAGTGGAGAGAAAAAAAAAAAAAAAAAAAAGAATAAAACGCCTTCTGAGTCACTCCTGGGACAGGCACGAGCAAGGACTTGGTCCCACGCCGCCAGGCAGCAGGGAGCCGAGGTGTCCCCACCAGCGCCGGAGGAGACGTGGCTGGGGCAGGGCTGGAGCAGGGGGTGCTCCAAAACCCCAGGGACTGCTGCGAGAGGCCGGGGTCCGACTTGGGGGAGAGCCTCGGCCATCACATGCAAGCAATTTAGCTGGGGAAACGTGGTTTTATTGCCTGCCGAGTGCTTTTCCAAACGGGACCTGGAGCTTTCACACACTTCCCTGCCTCTTCTGCATTCTGTTATTCCTCAGAGGCAGAAGGATTTTTATCTTCATCCAGCATTAAAAAAAAAAATCCTTAAAACCAGCTGCCTTAAAAAATAAAACCTCTTTCCGAGCCTATGCTAATAATTTACTATTATTCCAGGTTTTATTGCAGGCTCTTTCAAGGGCTGCCCAGAGCCCCATCCGTAAATAGCACATAACTCAGGCCATGAGGATTTCCTCCCCGGTGGGACTTTTAATGTCTAAACCAGAGGTGTCAAACAAGCAGCTCAAAGACCAGTTGTGGCCCTGGAGAGCTCCACATCTGGACTATATCTCAGCGCTTAGCACATTAGCTTTTGCCCCGAGCAGCTCCGGATTTCCCTCGTCGGTTTGCGCCGAACCCAAGCTAGGTTTGATTTAGGGGGGTAAGCGTTCAAAGGAAAAGCGAAGGAACCTGCTCGAGCGCTCAAAGTGCTGCCCCGAAGGCTTGCGGGGTTTTGGGGCAGGGTGCAGGCACGTCCCTCCCCCTGGAGCCACGCGCATCGCCGCGCTCGGGGTGCAGCAGGGAGGCACCCACGCGCCCGCCGCTCTCCGTTTTGGCTTCCAGGCTCACAGGGAAGCAGGGGACAGGCCTGGCCCCGACATGCTCTGCTTGGAAAAAGCTGGAAAATTGGGGCTGCCCCGATCCCAGCCCCATTGCCCTGGCAGATTTTGGTCGGTGGGGACAGAAAGCAAAGAGAGTTGGGGAGAGAAGCACCGCCGCCTGTGTCCCGGCACGGGTAGGGGCGCACGGCTGGCACGGAGCCCTCCTTTCCTATGAGATGCAGCCTCGTGCCCCAGAGGGGGAATTTGGGAGGCTCTCTTCCTGCCTCCCCCGTCACCTCTGTGGGTGGCACGGAGCCATTTCCTCTTCTGCTTACTCTCTCTCGCTCCATCTCTGCCATTTCCAAGTGGAGCATTTTGGGGCCGGCACCGTCCCCTGCCTCTCTTCTCCGGCTGCAGCAGGGCTCTGAGCCCGGCTGGGACATCGGGGTGAAGCAGCGTGAGCCAGCACCACATCCATGTACCACATTGCTCCCCCTGCAGCAACGCCTGTCCCCAATAAAAAGCCCATTTCAGCATTTGGGGACAAATTCCCTCCTGCAGCACGCTGCAGCTCCAGTCCCAAACCGCTCCGGATAATGACCAAAACGGTGCTGGGGGTGGGAGAGGTGGGTCCTGGCCACACAGCTCAGGACATGGCCAGCTTGGGGGGGTTTTCAGCCTCAGGTTTCGCCCCGTGTTGAGCACTGGATGTGCAAGGGCTGTGCACAGGACCAGGCTCAGTGCCCGCAGCACCTGCAGCAATCCCCGCGGGGCCGATCCTGCTCCCCCAGCCCGCAGGAGGCAGGGAGCTGGGGCTCTCCAAGCTCCCAGCGTCTCGCCGCCGCCTTTCCCTCCCCGCTCCTCTTTTCCTGCAGCAGGTTGATAGGTGAAACCTGCTGCTGGAAGTGTTGTAATGCCATTAACAACCCGCCACCGGCAAGTTTCCAGCGCAGGGGCGCGCAGCCTCCGCTCCGAGCGTGCAATCTTGGCAGGCTGACACTTTCCCATGCCTTCTGCCCTCTGTCAGCGGGGAGGTGGGCCACTCCCAGCCTGACAGCTCCGGCAGGATACCTCCACAATGACTGCAATAATAGAGCCAGCGCTGGGAAAATGAGGCCAAGAAAACCCAAGGGTGAATTGCGAGATGAATAACTTCCCTGAAGCCACGTCCCAGAGCATGCCTTGGCCTGCCGTTGATTCACCAGCTGACTTCCCCTCCTCTGCCTGCTCCGCCGCCCTGGGAGACAGACCTGTCTGGATTCCTGCTCTCGCCTAAAATAGCTGAGAGGGTTCAGGGAGGAGAGGAAAAGGGAGCGGGGAGGACAGGCAGGGAAATGCGGAGGGCAAGCCCTGCCAAGCGGCACCTGCGTGCTGCAAGGGATGCGCTCCCCGGTGGGACTGGGGGTCCCCGGCAAAACTTGCTTTCCCTCGCACACCACCTCTGCCTTTCTCCGGATTTAGGCTCCCCCAAAATTGGGCTGGAGATCCTGAGCTTTGCTCCCTCGTGCAGCGCTGCCAGCTTTGGCATCGAGGTGCTCTCCAGTCCGGGAAGCCCTGCGCAGTGACCTGCGACCCGTTGCCTAAACGCAGCCACGTGCAAAACGCGTGGCCACGGGCAGGAGGGAGCGTGGCGGCAGACCCCAGAGGGGTGCCCAGCTCCCTGCAGCGCACACATCCAGCTGCTGCTGTTTTCTTGGGAGCTGCTGTGTCCTGGAGCTCAGCACCGGGAGCAGGAGGCGGCTCGTTATCGGGTGATCGGCACCTGCAGACCCGTCTGCACACCCGCAGCACCCTCGCCATCGGGGTGCTGATATCCACGCCAGGGAAACGGCCCTAAAAAAAGCCAGGAGCTGAGCGTTCCCCAGCAGGCAATCAAAGCGGCCGCCAGCCCAGCGCCGTGGCGAGGCGATGCGTTCAATCCTGCTGGCTTTTTGCCCCGGGTTTTAAAATGCACGGGGGCTCCGTCCAGTCGGAGACGAGTCCTGCTCCCCTTCACATCCCATATTCTGCAATTCGTACCCGCGTCAATCAGAGGTGTTGTTAGCCCTAGCTGTCACGTCAAGTCCACGTCTCACAACAGGGCTGATTGACAGCAAAGTTTGTTATCTGCGAATGTGTCATCCCACCCGGCACCCAGCGCTGGAGTGCTGCCTGACAGGTCATCAGTGGGAGCCTTCCATCATCCATTTATTATGAGGCGGTTCGAGGAAATCATTTCCCAGCCACTCGCAGGCGCAGGCACTCTCCTGCGTCCCGGCTAACCTGAGATATAGGATTTGACAGGGGAAGGGGGCGGAGAACGGGGGGCCTCGGCCAGGCAAATCCTGAAGGGTCAGCAAATAAACACGGGCTCCATCCAGCTCGGTCCCCGCTCTCCTCCAGGAATCTGAAGCAGCAAAAAGGAGCAGAGGATGGGGAGCGCATCACCGCGGAGGAGCAGACCTCTGGGGGCTTTTCGTCAGAAAGCCCCAAGATATGGTGATTTAGCCAATTTTTACAGGCTCTGAGAAAAAAGCTTTCCTATTCAGCTTCTTGCTTTCTTATTTTCCACCAGAACCAGCCCAAACCCTCCTTTGCAGAAAATAAAAAGTAATCTTCCAAGCGAATGCTTCTTCGTGACCCAGGAATGGGATGGGGCCACGGGGATACCTTGGGAAGCCAAGCGTGTGTCATAATGCTGTATCAAGGAGAGATTAAAAGCAAATCACCAGAACAGCTTCCTTCATCCCACGCAACCCTCACGCTTTGATTCCCTGACCCAAAGGTTGGTTTGGCTGTAATTAGTGAGGTTTGCACTCCCAGCTCCATCAGGGCAACTTCGTCTGGCTCGGGAGGGGTTTCAAGGCAGCAGAAGCAGAATTAAATCCAGCGTCGGCTTCAGAACTCCCCTTGCAAATGACATTTGCAAACGCTTTTCAAAGGTACCAAATTTGGATACGTGGATTTCCAGCGAGGTGGAAGGGAGATTAAAGCTTGTTTCTTCCAACCACTGCAGTCAAGCCCCACAGAAGGGTGAATAGGGGGAGATTTTATGAAAACCCGTGTGCATTCGTATCCTAAATGCAGGTGGACAGGGGGCTGGCTGGCCTCGTAGATAAAGACAGCCAGGAGCTGGGAAGGAGCAGCAAAGGGGATGAATCCTGAAGCCCCAAATTGCATTTCTGGTCCCCAGGGGGGCTGTGAGGGGGCTCTCGGTGCCCCTGCATTGCGCCCCACGCCTGATGTCTGCGCACGCCACGCCTGCTCTGACATCCCCCTGCTCCTGCCCCCAGCTCTGGCTTAGCCTGGGGGAACCTGTGCCTTTTAAATTGCTGCAGGAGGATGAAAAGGCCGCGAATCCACAGCCGTGAGGGGCTGGCAGACGTCCCTTGTGTCCCTTGTCACCTCTCCACGGAGCCATTCGCATGCCCTTGCCGACACCTCTGGCACGGCGCGCGTCTCCAAGCGGGGGGCACCGGCTGCTGCATCGATTCCAGCCCTCGCTGCTGCCAGCCTGACACTTTCTCTGCAAATTAAAAACACCTTTGGGGAGAGGCAGCCCCCCCGGGACACGGAAAGAGGCAGGCAGCCTTGAGGTGCAGGAGGAGAGGCGCTCAGCAGCCCAGCCTTTGGTGCTGGGGGCTCCCCGGCCCTCCCAGCGAAGGGCCAGCCCGGGGGGCACCTGCAGGGCGCATTTGGCACCCTGGTTTTGCAAAGCAGCAGCTCTGTGGGGAGCTGAGGGCTCAAACTCAGCCCAGATGTGGGTGGGCTGCTGCTCTCATGAGAAACATCTCGATGCAGAGTGCATCGCCTGGGTCAGGTGAGTCACAGGGAGAAGGTGGAAATTTGGTTTTTATCCTCCTTTCCCACCCTCTAGGAGGGGATAGGTTCTAAATACAATCCTATCAGCCCCGAGATCAAGCACAATTGCATCGACCCAAGCCCAGATCTCACCCTCCCCAGGCTGCTGAGGCTTTGTCTCCCCGAATAAACCCTTTAGCAATTGCCCCCGTGGTAGCCAAACGCTCAGTGCTTGCTTTATCTGCTCCAGCTCCGGGGGTAGAACAAAATCTCCAGACATGTAAACAGCCTTAATGAGAAAACGAGAAGTCAGGGATCTGCCTGCTTGCAGAAGCGGAGTTAAATATAGCTCCTAAATGCTGCTAATTGATTTGAGATGTCTCGGGGAAGCTCTTGCCTTCACGCCATCCCACCCACGCCGCCCGACAATTCCTCACCTGCCCCTGTCGCTCCAGAAGGCCCCCGGGAGCCGGTGGCAGAGCCCCTGCACGCGGTTTCTGTCGGCTGTTTTAACACCCAAAGGCTGTCAAAAAACACACACGGGCTGCTCGGGGACCCTGACTTTAAACCCTGGGTGGAACCGCCGCGTCTCCCCGTGCCTTCCTTCCATCCGCCGCCGGCTGCTTTTTTTAGGGGTTGGCCTCGAAATTGTTCCCTTCCTCGAAGGGAACCGTTTGCAAATATCATAAATATATATTTTAAATATAAAAATAAAAAACTGTTTGCAAATATTTGCCTCCCCAAGGCTCCCAGCAGCAGGCAGCAAGGAGAGGCGCCCACCTCCGCGGGGACACCCCAAAGGCGTGCGTGGGGTGCCGGTGCTGTGCCAACCAGGATGAATTTTTTTCAGGACAAGGACATGAGCCCCTTATCGAGGGGTGACACTTTTCGAGTCCCCATTCTGCTTAAGATGCCTTAAAGAGGTGGATTTTTTACGGAGCACTGCTCGGCTGCCGTTGAACCCCAGGCTTCCTTAAAGCCCGCTTGGTTTTGGGGAGCCTGGCGGCGGCTGATAAACGTCCCCATCTCCCCCGCGGCTGCTGCGTGCACAGTCCCTTGGGGCTGCTCTCTGGGATTTTATGAATTTGAGACCAATTTGTGAATGGGAAAGGCCTGGGGGGGCTTGGACCTCAAAACCTGGGGGTTTCTTGCATGGCTTTGCCTGGAGATGCCACGGATGTAACTCGTGGTGCTGCTCCAAGGACACAAATCTTGGTGTGCAGCGAGAGGAGACCCTGGCCCCACATATCTGGCTGAGTAAAGAAATGGGAATAATTGCATTATTTGCACACAGACGGGGGAAATATTGTCCTGCTTGGAGGAATGGGAGTGGTGCACAGGTCGTGGGTGCTAATGGGACGTGCTAATTGCTGGGCACATCCCTTTGGGTGCATGGGATCAGCTCGGCTACTTGCCTTAGAGCCACCCCATAGCAAAGCCGGAGTGATTTATCTGCGCAATACTCCTGAATCGCAATATATATATAAAAAAAAAAAACCAACTTTATTTAACAACAGTTCGGGGTAACCTTATAACAACCTCCCCCGCCTTCCCCAGAGAAATGCTCCAGCCAGATAAAGGAATTTGTTATCCGAGGACCGCCTTGGCGTGGCGGCCACCCTTCCCTCCCCACGCTTGGCACAACGGCAGCAGCACGGAGCTGGGGCCGAGTTTTCATCATTATTATAATTTTTTTAGCGGGCTGAGTTATTACCATTTTTATTTTTTTTTTTTCCTAGTCTTTTCCATCGCGGGAAGCCCACCTGAGCTGGCGGCCAGGGTTTTGCTGCGGGGTGATGGATGCGCTGCCGGGGCGAGATAGCGGAGCAGAAATTCGGCGCCGAGGCCCCGCTCCGAGGGGCTGGCTGCCGAGCTCTGATTAAGCGGCTCAGTGCCGTGACCCCGACCCCGACGAGCACGCCGCTGCTCCGGAGGGACTTCATTTCAATCCATCACCTTCACAGCCCCGGCAGCTCGCTGCCGTGGGAAGCAGGCGGCCACGCGTGGCTGGGGGGTATCCGGGGACACCAGGGGACACCAGGGGACACCAAGGGACACCAAGGGACACCAGGGGACACCAGGGGACACCAGGGGACACAAGGGGACAAAGGGGACACCAAGGGACACCAGGGGACACCAGGGGACACCAAGGGACACCAGGGGACAAAGGGGACACCAGGGAACACGGGGAGGCACCGTGCCAGGCCTGCTTCTGGGTGGCTGCCTCCCCCCCCCGATGGGCTGGGGGCTGGGTTTGCTTTGGTTTGCTCTGGTTTGGTTTGTCTTGGGTGGGTTGGGTTGGTTCCTATATTTATTTTATTTTATTTTATTTTATTTTATTTTATTTTATTTTATTTTATTTTATTTTATTTTATTTTATTTTATTTTATTTTATTTTATTTTATTTTATTTTATTTTATAGTTTTACTCTATTTATGGTTCATTTTACTCTATTTATGGTTCATTTCATTCTATTTTTTTATTTTATATTTTATTTTCAATATTTTATAGTGCACTAGAGTATAGTCCAGTCCAGTATAGTATGGTAATAGCATAGTATAGAATAGTATAGTATAGCATAGTATGCTATATTTATATTATGTATTTAATTTCCTTCTTCTCTTCTCTTCTCTTCTCTTCTCTTCTCTTCTCTTCTCTTCTCTTCTCTTCTCTTCTCTTCTCTTCTCTTCTCTTCTCTTCTCTTCTCTTCTCTTCTCTTCTCTTCTCTTCTCTTCTCTTCTCTTCTCTTCTCTTCTCTTCTCTTCTCTTCTCTTCTCTTCTCTTCTCTTCTCTTCTCTTCTCTTTTCTCCTCTTCTCTCCTCTTCTCTCCTCTTCTCTCTTCTCTCTTCTCCTCTCCCTTCCCTTCCCTTCCCTTCCCTTCCCTTCCCTTCCCTTCCCTTCCCTTCCCTTCCCTTCCCTTCCCTTCCCTTCCCTTCCCTTCCCTTCCCTTCCCTTCCCTTCCCTTCCCTTCCCTTCCCTTCCCTTCCCTTCCCTTCCCTTCCCTTCCCTTCCCTTCCCTTCCCTTCCCTTCCCTTCCCTTCCCTTCCCTTCCCTTCCCTTCCCTTCCCTTCCCTTCCCTTCCCTTCCCTTCCCTTCCCTCCTCCCGTCGCTCCCGGCCGCCCCTTTGGACTTTCACCCTCCAGCAGCAGCACACTTTGCTCTTTTATTGCCGCTCTAAAGGGATAAGGCCAGGTTCAGCACCCGAAAAACAAAATAAAAATAAAATAATTACAACGAGCTACGTGGGGAGGCTCGAAGGAGTGCGGCATCCCCCCGGTTGGGGATGGATGGAGTGGTGGAGCCCAAGGGGGTTGTGGAAATGTAGGGTCTGGGTGAACCTAAATTGGAGGGTTTCTGCCCAGTTTGGTGCTCCGGGCAAACAAAACCCCTCGCTGCAGGATTTTGAGCTCCTGGCACGCGTTTTTATTGGTGTCATTCACCTCGTGTCCACCTCCTGCACTGCAGAAGCCAGGCACGGAGAGGTCTGTGACTTGCCCAAGGCCAAAGAGAAAAAAAAAATAAATAAAAAAAAGGAAAAAGGTAAAAAAAATAATGGCATGGGGCAGCACGGGGCATAAAATCAGGGCTCTGACCACGGGGTCCCTGCTCCCAGGGCATCATTTTGGAGCAGCGCCGCGTCCCCGAGGCACGTGTTGCATTTGTAGGGCTGCAGTAATGCACAGAAAATAGGAAAAAAATAAAAAAATATATATATTTTTTTTATTATATATTTTTTTTTCAATGCAGGAGCTCGGCAGCTTGGCCTAAAAGAAATTTGCAGGGTGGGATCCGGAGGGGAGAGGGCATTGAGGGGCTGCATCCAGAGCCCCCGGGGAGGTTTTTGGTTACGGGCAGGCTTTCATCGGCTCCTCCGAGCCTTCCTCCGGCAGAAGAGGAGGGGTGGCGAAGGGCTGCGGGGGATAACGTGATTTTGTGCATAAGATTGCATAAGAAAACCTCCCGGGAACCTCCGGGTTCGGCCGGGTTCCTCCTCGTGACGGCGAGGTGGAGGCAGGGCAGGGGGCGGCGAGCGATGGCCCAGGCGTAGGAGCGCACGGGGAGGGTTTGATCGGCACCAGGTTCTTTGCCACCCGTGATCCGGCTCCAAAACCCAGCCAAAAATCTCCCGCAAGGTGCACAGGGGTCAACAGAAGCAGGCTGGCTGCCCTACAAGACCCCGTAACCCACCTCGAATAAACCCCAGCCCGATCGCCGCCAGCCCCCAGACCTCCCGACAGCAGATTACATTGGCATCCTAAAAATAAATAATAATAATACTTAAAAAAACAGGTTTGAGCCCTAGGTTTGTGCAATTTTGGGCTGTTTTACAAGCATTAAGACATTTCCTCAGAGCCAAGCAAAGCCCAAGGGGGGGTTTCGAGCATCGCCCCCCACCCGCGGGGTCCCAGGGGATGGAGAGAAACCAGGCACGGGGGGCTCCACGCACGTCACCTGCTGGTTTTTCCTCCACGAAATCACAATATCCTCATCGACGGGGAGCAAAAAAAAACCCGAAAAGCAACGAAATGAGGCGCTTTCTCCGCACCTTATTAATTGGTGCCAATTGGAAGCGGTTAATTCCCCGCGCGCGAGGCTGCAATTGCTTCCACTTGGCCGGGATTCAAGTGCCGGGGGTGAGTCAGAATGGGTGGCAAAACTGTCTTTTCCTCGGTTCCCTTGCTTACTGGAAGGAAAAAAGAAAAAAAAAAAAAGGAGAAAAAAGCCACAACCCCGAGTTATTCTCTTTTATGAGGTGGGCATTGTGAGGCCAGGCAATTGAATTTACAACAGCATTGAGTATCAGAGTCTATCTGGCCCTGTCAATGAGAGTGGAGAGAAAAAAAAAAGACACACATTAACCCTCAGCTCCGAGTTCCCAGGCGTTTCAATAGGGTTCCCAACTTCCCAAAGAGCCCGCTGCATACTCGATGAGACCCTTTATACCTTCTAATTACCCTCCTCACAATGGGGACAGACTCTCCTGCCTCTTTTGTGGGCAGGATAGTAACTTCTGCGCACCCCCCCACCAAGCCCTAAAAAGAGGTAACAGGAGCAAAAACCCTAAAAGCAGAAAAAAAATCCTAAAAGCAGAGTTATTTCAGTGGTATTGGGGTCATACATTGCTCAGGTTCCAGGGGCAGAGTTTTAGGAATTTATTTTTTTTGGTGCTATTTCAGCAGGGCCAGACCCCCGCCCCCATTCCCTCCCCTCTATCTCTTGCAGGAATCCCTTCCAACAGCCTTACTTAAGGCCATAAAGTTTGCTCCTACTTCTTTTCCCCCCCTCCTGAGGATTAGCTTTGTCCCTGCTAAATGAAAAGGAGGAAAAAAAAAAAAATCTATTTCAAAGAGTTTATTTAAACACCTGCATTTTTTTTTTCTCTTTTTTTTTTTTTTGGAAGTCTCCAACACAGGCACGCAACACACACACAGACAAACGGGGTACAAACAACTTTGGCATTATACTTCTCGAATATTTGTTACAAAACTATTTCTCATTTATTTCTTTGTTTTTTTTCTTAAAAAACGTATCTCAAATAAAGGCATTTCAAAGGAGTAAAAATACAAGTCGAGATCCCAACCTCTGAAAATAATAAATAGCACGTTCATATCGAGGTCCTTTTTTTTTTTTTTTTAAATCCTCCATTCTGTTTTATGTTTTTTTTTTTTTAAAAAAAAAAAAAAGAAAAACCCGAGCATAACAGGGCTCCATACAACGGAGCCAAGCGGAGTTCCGTGCCTTTTATATTTTTTTTTTTTTTTTTTTTTTGCTCTGGGCAAGTCACCAAGGCCTCCAGACGGATTCGCTGCGCTCTGCCACGGGGCTCCCCGCCTGGGACACCGGCACAATGCTGCCCCCAAATGATGTCAAGCCCTGCACCGGGGATGCCGACGGGGTGGCGGATGCGTTCCCCGATCCTCCTCCCGTAGACACGGGGACGTTGGCGTTGGCGTAGAGCGGGATCACGGGTCCGGAGCCGGGTGGGAAGGCTGGGTTGGGGATGAGGAAGGCGAATTGGCCATCGGTGGCCGGGACGAGCTGAAAACCCCCATAAACCTTAGGGGACAAGGCTTCGGCGGGGTTCATCTTGCAGGGCACGGGCACGGCTCCGGCGGCGGGTGGCAGCTGGACGTGCAGAGGCTGTGCCAGATGCGCCGGCTGCCCGGCGGGCGGAGGAGGAGGTGGAGGTGGTGGGGGGTAATTCATGGCCACGATCTGCCCCAAGCAAGCCGAGAGGTGGCCGAGCAGGCGGGTACGGACGTCGGCGTTGACCCCCTCGCAGGTGGAGAGGAACCTGGTCACCTCGTTCATGCACTCGTTGAAACCAGCCCGGTATTTACCCAGCACCGTGGGGTCGGCGCTGAGGGCGGCTGCAAAGCAAAAAAAAAAGGAAAAAAAACAAAAAAAAGGGGGGCGGCTTGGTGAGCGGCTGCGGGGTGCGGACAGCCACCCAGCTCCACCGGAAAACCCTCAAAAGGGGTTTTTTCTCCCTAAAATAAAAATAAAAAGGGGGGTGGGAGGGATGCTGGGCTCGGTGCTCACCCGTCATCTGCGCCCGCTGCAGGTTCCGCAGGTGCTTCACCGTCATCTCCAGGATGTCCGCCTTCTCCAGCTTGGAGTGCCGCGAGCTCTGCGGGACGACAGCAGCCGTCAGCCCCCTTTCCTCCTCACCCCTAAACCCTTCAGATTCCGCGTTTTCACCCCAAAAAGCCCCCAAACTCACGTCTTTTTTCAGCGCGTCCAGGATCAGCGTCTTCAGCTGCCCCAGGCTCTCGTTGATGCGCGCCCGGCGCCGCTTCTCCATGATGGGCTTGGAGGACTGCGGGGAGAGCCTCGGTTGGTGCCTGAAGCCTCCCCTCACCCCCTCATTAATTAATTTTTCACGCCGTTCGCCCCCCTCCCCGTGCACCGACCTCAGCACGGCCGCCTGCTCGCCGCCATCCACCTCCGTTGCGCGCCGGCCGGGCCCCGCCATTTACCTTGCGGTGCTCGCTGGCGCTCCGGGGCTTGTCCGGCGTGTGGCTAGCGGTGGCCGGAGCCCCGGCGATGGGCGAGGCGGTGGGCTTCTCCGGGCCCGTGTCTGCGGGCATGGCGCTGCGGGCAGGGGCAGCGGCACCGCGGAGCTCCGGCGGCGGCAGCGGCGGGGCCGGGAGTGGCGGCTCCCGGCTCCCCCCCTGCCTTTTATACCCGCCGCCCGCTCCCCATTCGTGGGAAACCGCCGCCGCGGCCGTTCCCACAGCGCCGCCGACCAATCGCAGCGCGGATCGCCTCCCCCCTCCCCGCTCCCCCTCCCGCCCCCCCCCTCCGCCGCTTGGCAGCGGGCGCTGCGATTGGCCGGCCGGGGCGTCACGCGCGCGCGCGCGCGCGGCCCGCCCTTTGGCGGGAGGCCGCCCGGCGCGCGCGGGGCCACGCGGGGCCGGCGGGCGGCGGGCGGCGGGCGGCCAATCGGCGGCGGGCGGGCGGCGGCGGCGCCGCCGATTGGCTGGCGGGGAGCCCGGCCGTCAATCAAGCGGGCGGCGCTCGGCCCCGCCCTTGGCCGCCCGGCGCCGGGAGCACGTGCCGCCGCGCGCCCGGCGGCCCGCGGGGGGAGGCCACGCCCACCGGGGCGCGCGCCGGGCGCCGTGCAGCGAGCAGCGGGCGGCGGGCAGGGAGCAGCCGGCGGCGGGAAAGGGGAACGGGCAGCGTGCAAGGGGGATGAGCAGCGTGCAGGGGTAACATGCACCGTGCAAGGGGTAACAAGCACTGTGCAATGGGTAACGAGCGCCGTGCAAGGGTAATGAGCGCCGTGCAAGGGGTAACGGGCACCGTGCAAGGGGTAATGAGCACTGTGCAATGGGTAAAATGCACCGTGCAAGGGTAACATGCAACTTGCAAGGGTAACATGCACCGTGCAAGGGGTAACGAGCAGTGTGCAAGGGGTAACGGGCACCGTGCAAGGGTAACGAGCAGTGTGCAATGGATAACATGCACCGTGCAATGGGCAACAGGCACCGTGCAAGGGGTAACAGGCACCATGCAACGGGTAATGAGCGCCATGCAAGGGTAACAAGCAGCATGCAAGGGTAACAAGCAGCGTGCAAGGGTAACATGCGCCGTGCAAGGGATAGCGGGCACCGTGCAATGCGCAATGAGCATCATGCAATGGCAACGTGCACTGTGCAAGGAGTAATGAGCATCGAGCACCATGCAAGGGGTAATGAGCACCATGCAAGGGTAACATGCACTGTGCAATGGGTAACGTGCACCATGCAAGGGGCAATGAGCATCGTGCAGTGGGCAATGTGCAATAGGTAAGGAGCACTGTGCACTGTGCTAGGGGTAATGAGCACTGAGCACTGTGCAAGGGGTAACGAGCACCGTGCAACAGGTAATGAGCACCATGCACTGTGCAAGGGGTAATGAGCACTGTGCAGTGGGCACCGTGCAATAGGTGAAGAGCACCATGCACTGAGTACCATGCAATGGGTAACGGGCACAGGGCACCCACTGCTGCTTTTCCTGCCACTTGCATCCTTTTTTATGCCAGTTCCATATTTTTTTATACCATTTTCATCCATTTTTTATGCCAGTTCCATCCCTCTTCTATGCCACTTCCATCCACCTTTTTATACCGTTTCCATCTCCTGTTTATGCCAGTTCTGTCTCTTTTTTAAAAAAACAATTTCCACCCATTTTTAATACCGTTTCCATCCCTTTTTTTATACCACTTCCATTCCTTTCTTACGCCGTTTCCATCCCTTTTTTATGCCACTTCCATCCCATTTTCCTACACTTCCATCCCTTTTCCTACCACTTCCACCCCTCTTTCCTACCAGCCCCCTCCTTTTTGGCACCAGCTCCATCCCTTTCCCACCCGTTCCACGCAGGGGCAGCAGCATCGCCTGCTCTCATGTTAAACCACACAAAAACCCCTGCAATCACTGCACTCCTCGCTGCTCATCCTCCTGTAGACAGCAAAACGCATTTATTTCGGGCTCCTCCATCCAAAAAGGGGATCTGCTTCCTCCTGAGAGCAACAAAACACAGCACAGCCCTTTGTGCAACCTCCCTGGCTCGTGCAGGAATAGCGTGAGGAAATAACCAGCAGCAAAAACAGTGCCCCTCCTTGGGCAGTTAATGCAGGATGCATTAATGGCGTGATTGCAATTAAAAAAATAACATGAAACGAGTGGTTTTCCAACTGAATCCACACCCAGTGGTGCAACCCCCGGGCCGGGAGCGGTGAATCCTTCTCCACGTGACACCTTAGGAGCATTTTTGTCATGCTGTACCCCTGCCACAATGCATTGCCTTTCTCCTCAAATTCCCAAAGTCTTCAGGCTTCAAACGTGCTCAGCGAGACCTGGGGGAGCCTCTCGGGTCCAAAAGCACCTTTGGAAGAAGCCAGGAGCTGGCCCTGCCCCAGGAATGGTATTTTGGAGATATTTTCTTGCCTTGCACCACCTCTTGTTCCTACCGAAGCCGGCCTGTAGATAAAGTTGTGGTTACAAATTGGAGCCAAAGGTTGATTGCAAAAGCCTCCCGGAACAGGGAGGAAGCTGTTTGGGAGCTGCGTTCCTCATCCCCTGAATATTGGGGGCAATAACGTGACCCGGTGCTGGGAGCAGCTGGGGCTGCTCCTTAATTAGGGTCTGGGGGGGGAAACGAGGCCCTGGCCCTGCCCTTTGCTGGCCTTGCAGCACGGTGCATGCTCCGGTGGCTTGCAGAGAGCAGGATTTTTCCCTGCAGGTCCCGTTTTGTAGTATTTTACAAAATAAAGCAGCTGCACCCAGCTGCTCAGCACCTCCCCAAAACCAACCCCAAGGTGGGCACGGAGCACTTGGAGGTGTTGTTTGCAGCAGGTTTGCTGCTCCCTGCTGCTCGGGGGTGGGAGCAATGCGGAGGGGAGGGCACGGAGACCCCTCCTCGGAAAGCTTCTCGCCTCCCCTGCACCTCTGCTCCGTCCCAGACCTCGCACACCTTGCTCGTGCAAAGCTCTGCCTTGTGCAAGGTCCGTAGGAGATGCTGGAGGAGCAGAAAGCATGGATGGGGAATGCAGAAATTGGAAATAAGGCAGAAATCGCAGAAATGGTGCATCTCGTGCTCGGCACCGCTCTGGCTTGCCATGGTTTTGCTTTCCCAGTTTGCAGCACCGAGCGTGCACTGGGAAAGGGAAAGCCTTGAAAGCATCTCAGGATGGAAATCCGAAAGCTGGGGTGAAAAGTCCCCGAGATCCTTACCCGGGCACGGCCTGTAGATTTCACCTTGATCCCTCCCAAATCCCTCATGTTCATACACGTATTAAAAAATAAATAAATAAAAAAAGCAGCTTACAGGCTCTTTCCACCCTACGCAGGCGTTGTGGGGTGGGTGATTAGCCCTAATACTCGTGTTGGGTGGGGGCAGAGGAGGACACAGCGCTCGCAGCCCGGATGCTCGCGGGATCTCCGGCCCCCTTTGATCCCTAAACCCGACTTTATTACAGCCCGGCTCCTCGGATCTGCAAGCCCGGCTCAAAAAAAAAAAAAAAAAAGGAAAAGGAAGAAAACAACAACAAAAAAAAGCTCATAAAAGGCCCCCGGATGGCGGGGTTTTGTCTCCCGCGTGCGGCCCCGGCCCCGTTTGCGCAGGGCATTGTCGGGGCGGCCAGCTGGGGCTGGGGGCCACCCCTCCAGCTCCTGTTTGCCCAGGGCTCGGGCTCTAATCCTGCTGGATTTCCCCCCGATTTATCCCCTGCCATCGTCCCCCTGTCCTACAGGGCTGTGGGTAGCGGGGCAGAGGGGAGATGAAGACGTTTAGGGCTGGCGGGGCGCGAGGGGGTCCTTTGGCAGCCCCTAATGTGTAACAAATTGCAGCCTGCTGCCCCCCAGCAGCCTTTTCAAACCCTGCCCGGCCTCTTTTGTCCCTCCGCAGCTCAGCCGAAATTAATTACCGGGGCTCGGAGGATTCGCCAAATCCCCCCAAACAGCCCCAAAAAGGGAGCGGGGGAAACCTCTCATCTGTGTCCGCCGCTCGCCATGCGCAGCTCCTGCTCTCCGAGGAAAAGCTGGGGCTCTCCCAGCTCTAAGCAAGGATATTTCTGAGAAAATTAACGATGATTTTAACCACGAAGCCCCGTGCCTGCTGCTGGTGAGGACATCCTTCGGGGGGAGGAAGGCAGCGGCGGGGATTTTTGCAGCCTTAGAAATGGAGATTTTTCCCCGGGCCTCTTTTCACCGCCAGGCAAAAATGGGTTTTAATTTCTTTTCTCGCCTCCCTTCCTCCTTCCCCGCCCTTGGAAATTTTTGCAAAAGGAAATTGCAAGCGTGCTGGCAAAAAAAAACACAAAAAATCCTTCCTGCGGGCTTCGCCCCGGTTTCGGGAGTGCGGCGGCGGCGGCGGCACAAGAGCCCAGCTGATGGAGACAGATGTTCCCTTCTCCAGCAAGTGCCAGCGCTCCGCCCGAGCACGGAGATTTGCTGACTTACCCTCCGCTGGAAAACATCTTGAAAAGGCGGCGGAGATGAAAAGGGGGGGAGCGGAGCCGCGTTGTGTCCAGATTTAACACAGCCCCGGCGCTCCATTCTCTGCGCCCGGCGCGGGCTGGAGAGGTCCCTTTCAGCGGGGTCCTGTTCATTTGTCGGCGGATAATAGGGGCTGAGCCGCGGCAATCCGTGTGCAGAAAGCAGAAAATAGAGTCAATTACATCTGTATTAGGTGGCCTTGGGGAGAAAATCTCCTTACATGCCTTCCGCTGATACTGTTCTTAATTATATGGGCTGAGGAGCTGCCGACGGTGAGCCCGGGCGCAGCGCTGGCTGCTCCAAATCTAGAGCCTAAAATGTCTCCTGGGAAGGTGATGGTGGTGGCGTTAACTTTCTGACGGGACATTTAATTAGGGTTTTGGCTTTGCCCAGAGTAAATATCTTGAAGTGAGCTTCTGCCTGGCCCTGCACAGCCGCAGGTGAAGCCGGGTCCGTGGGGCCGAGCGCTGCGGTGCGGCCGGGCAGGTGCAGCAGGACCGAGGGTTTGTGGGTTGGTTGCACATCCTGATGCTTTCCCAGGTCAAAAGTCCAGGCCTGAAGTCGTGGAGAAGTCTGGAGAGAAGGGGAAGGCAAAAAAAAAAAACAGCAGGCAGGGGTTTCTGGGCTGCATTATGCACATGCATTGTGCAAGAGCACCATGGAAATGCATTGTGCAAGAGCACCGTGCAAGTGCATTGTACAAGAGCAGTGTGCAAGTGCATCATGCAAATGCGTTGTAGAAGCACATCTTGCAAGTGCATCATGCAAGAGCATCATGCAAGTGCAGTGTGCAAGTGCATCATGCAAGTGCATAGTGCAAGAGCATCGTGCAAGTGCATCGTGCACGTGCATTGCACAAGTGCATTGCACAAGTGCATTGACTTCCATGCATCACTGCTCTGCTGCCTAGGGCTGGAGGTTTTACGGTGCTGAGCAGCGTCAGAAGCTGGGTTTGTAAGGAGCTGGCTGCAAAACCTCGGTGCCTCTGTGCTGCCTGGGGCAGCTGGGAGCGGGTGGCGATGGAGCACGGGCACGGGGCCTGCAGCACTTCCCACCAGAGCTACCCTAAGGGACCCAGGACCATAAATGATGTGCGTTAGGGCTTTCTATTCCAGGTTTAATGCAGAGAAGGTGAACTTCCTGGGCCTGTGCCACCCCGCCAGCCAGGCCCATTACCCGTGGTATTCCGTGGCCCCTTTCATTTCGGTTTCCCTAAATCTCATGAAGTGTCCGTTTCCATACCCGGGGAGACAAGGACAGCACCGCCACCACCAAGCCGTCGATGATATTTGCTCTGCCGTTGCAGAGATTTGTCATTGTGCCATCTGTAGGCAGGCGTGCTCGGCCACAATGGGTTTTGTTTGACTTCTCTGCTAAAAAGGTGCCCGGTTTTCCTCCGGGGCTGTCCCCAGCCTGCTCTCCCCCCGCCTCGCTCCTTTCAGCGGGGCTGTTGATGAGCTTGGCCTAATCAGATTAACTCGGCCCAGACACAGCAGTGGCAGTTTATTCTCTTTTAAAAGGACTCCACGGTTTCCTACAAACTTTTTTGTAAACTCTTCGTCTCCGGCTAAAGTCTTTTGTAAGCTGCATCCAATGGACTCTTTGAGAGACCCACGCTCCCGGTCAATGGAGACCTGTTAGAATGGGTCACTAATCCACAAGAGCGCAGAAATGCCTTTAAAGCCGTGCACTGAGGCATTGGGAGCCCTGACCAGCACCCGCAGCAAGGGCTGCTTGCGTCCCCGAAGGGCTGGAAGGTTTCATTTGGTCGCTGAAATAAATATTTGGGGAGATAAAATAATAATAATAATAATAAAATCCGTCTTGTTCCTGGGAACAAAATAATTTCCCTGCTTGTTTGTTCTGCGTTCCGTAGGAATTCCAATTTTCTGTTTATGCAGAAGCCCCGTTTCTTGCTTTTTTGGTGAGGATTTTGCCAGCGTGCCCATCTCTCCAGGTGTCCTGGCAAGCGCAGGAGCGCGGCACCCTGCAAGGAGAGGAAGAGGAGGAGGAGGGAGCCCAGGGTTGGGCTCAGCAGGGTTTGGGCTGCTGGAGAGCCCTGTGGGAAGCCCTGCAGGAGGGGACAGGAGGGGAAAAGCAGCCCGTGCCCAGACCCAAGCACTCGGACCCCAAAACCGAGCCACAGAGGCACGATTTCGGCACCCGGCGAGCCTCCCCGCGGCCCCGCTTCCTTCCAGGAATCTTTTCCCTCTCGTGGCCATGGCGAGTGTGCGATGGGCACCTCTGAACAGCTTCATTGTGGGAGGATTTCATGGCATCAAGTGGAAGTTTCCACTTCTTTAGGGTCCCACGGAGAAGATCAGCGCCGTGGCTTCAACCCCTCCGCCGCTGTCGCCCTGACCTGGGGCCGTTTCTCTTTGGGAAGGCTTGGCCCGGTTAATAATAAGCAAACAAACCCCACCGTGCGCACCACGAGCAAAGCAGCTCCCAAAAAACACCCCGTGGTCTTCCAGAAATGAGGCTGTGATTTTTCGTGGTAACAGTTTTATAGCAAAAATTGCACAGGATGGCAAAAAAAAAATTGTCTTAATTGGGTAGGAGGGACAGGACCCCTCCTACACAGGTCCCGGGGAGGCTTTCCCAAGGATAATTTTTTTTTCCAGCTTGCATGGACAATGTGGAAACATCCCCACATCTCCGAGCTGGTGATGGGGGAGAAGAGGAGCACGGTGCTGGAGTGCTGACCCCTGGAAGCTGGTCTGAGTGCCTGTAGGAGAACACTGACCCCTGAAAACCGGTCTGAGGGTTGCCAAGTGCCTGTAGGACAAGATGTTGAGCAGAAAGCACCCGCAGCCAAGCCCCTGGCGGTGCCACATGCGTGGCTCAGGGCTGTGGTGTCCCCAGCTCCCCGTGCCTTCGTGCCACCAGCTCCTCTGTTGTCTCCTGCAGAGCACGCCGAGGTTTTCCTGCTTGCCCAACCAATCTGTCCCTGCAGGTTCCTCTGCCCTTCCCGTGCCCCGGCTGGGTGAGTGGGGAGGCGGCTCCCGGATTTGCATCCCCGAGATGAAAGGGGCTGGCGGAGCGGCTGCCCGGCCTGTTCCCTCTCCTTTATCACCCTTTATGACGACCAGGAGCAAGTGATGAAAGGGGAACTGCTTCGCCCCGTGGGGGCCCTTAAATGACCGTCTTCATCCCCATCCCTGGCGATCTTCCCGGCACCGTGGGCTCAGGGCAGGGAAAAACCCCTCAATAGGGGCTGTGCCCATAGGGCAGGGGTCCCACCAGCACCCCTTCTGCTCCATCCATCCCTCCTCTGCTCCCTCCCCGCTCACCTGAGCTGCTTCTTACCCCGAAGTTTCTTCAGGGATCATTTTATTTAACAAGGGGTGGAGGGGAACGAAATGAAATGAAATGAAAGGAGAGCGGGTGCCAGGCTGGCTCGGGAGGATCCGGTTTGGTGCCGACCTTATTATCTGCTAATTGGGATCTTAACGAAGATTGTCCTGTCACATGCAGGTGGCCGGTGACAACGTGTCTGTGACTGAAGAGCAAGTCCTGACATCAGGGGAGTCAGGGCGCTTGCTGGGAGCCAGCAAGCCCTGTCTGATCTCCCGTGCGCCCGTCTGGCGCTCGGTGAATAATTAATAAATTAATGAGACACCTCAGTGCTGCATGCGAAACGCGGCGGCAGCTTGAGCTGAAACCTGCTGCCTTGCAGAAACCTCCCCGTGCGCTCGGGTGAGGGCAAATCCCTCGTTTTTTTGGGGGGGGAAAAGCTGTCCCCGGAGCTGCGGCGTGGCACCGGGGCGCACGGGACCCTGCCCGAGGATGGGCTTTGCAGGGGAAATTCCTGGTTTTGTAATCCAGTGGGAACGCTGAGCTAACAGCAAGCAAAGCTGTGCCAGAGCCTTTCTAGCAGGGGGTTAGGAGCTGTGATAGAAAATTATTGCATGGCAAAGAGAGGGCCCTTGGTTAGGGAGGGAAATGCTGCGCTCAGCGTGCATGGGCAGCTCCGTCCCAGCAATTTTTGGGGTGCTGAAATCCAGGATATCCCCCCTGCTCGGTGGATGTTTGCAGGGCGCCCGCTGGGCAAACTGCAGGAGCTGGATGGAAAAGACGAGCAGGGCACGTGGGGGGAAGGAGGCAGATCTCCCGGAGGCAGCTCCGTGCCCTCCGGCTTGGCTCCAGGCATCGCCTTCCCTGCAGGAGCAGGCACCCGGCACGGGAAATCGCAGCTGGGGAGCTTCAAGTCTGGCAGAGCTGCGAGCAGAAAAACCTGAGGGCTGCTAGCAGGATGCTTCCAGCCAGCCCTACAGCGGGCAGCGTGCCCGGGACCCTGCGGGGATGCTCGTCCTTGGAAGCCCACCCTGAGCAAAGGGACCCCCCGGGGCTCGCTCCCACCGGGCAGCCCTGCTCGGGGCGCGTGTGCCCAAAGGTCTCTGCCCAGGAGAAATTCTCCTTTCCTTCCCGACGTGTTGGGCATGCAAATGCCCCGTTCCCCCCCTCCGGTTCCCCGCAGCAGCCTGCTGCATCGCAGGGGGAAAAAAGGTTTAATGAAAAATTTAAAGGCCGGCGTCTTAAAATAAATTCCAATCCTGGCTGAAATTTCACAGCGGCTGCTAAATGCCTCTCGCTCGAGGACTTGGGAAGCGAAACAATTGCTGAATCCGAGAGGGGGAAAAAAAAATAATAATAAAAAAAGGGCCTTGTTCCCTTGCTGGGCTGGTGAGACACGCAGCCAGCTCCACCGGAGGGGTGGGAGGTGATGGATGTAATTAAAAGCCCAGGGGGAGGGAGGAGGGCGAGAGGGAAGAACAATAAATGGAGGCAGCTTATCTCGCGGCTGAAAGCTGATCTTCCTGGACACGTAACATATGGGATTTTCAATAATGGATAAACAGTTTAAAAGGGGGGACCTGCGAACGCTGGCTTTTAATGAGCTGGCAGCGGGGCCGGGTGCCCGGTGCCCCCGGCTCACCTTTTATCTCGCTCCGGGGGTCCCCCCCCGGCGGTGGCTGCGTGGCCCCGGCACGCACCGTGTCGTGTCCCAGCTGCCACGGCCGTGGGGTCGAGGGGCTGAAAATAATTACTGCTGCTGGAGGAGGCCAGGAGACTTGCCTGGCTTTCGCTCCGACTGCTGTGGGATGTTTAATTAGCAGCACGGGTCGGGACCCTTGGTTTTAGCAGCGCTTCGTCTCCGGGACGGCCTCGTTGGCACAGAGCTGTGCCCCTCCTGCAGGTGCCACCTCGAGCAGATGCTGCAGATCCTGTGAGCAGGCTCAAGGCTTTGTCTCAAGGCTCAGGACTTTGTTTTTTATTTTTATTTTGTTGCTTTTGGGTACCCAGAGGAGACGGGCTGGAGGTGGGTGCTCCGGGGCTGCCCCTGGGAGCCGCACCATGCGCTCCGCTTGGCACCGTGGCCACAGATGCGTGGGTGCAGGGAAGCTCTCGTCCGAGAAAACAAGTTGTGGGTGGAAATCGAGTCCTGGAAGCCGGTGCCTGCCTTCCCTGCTGGGCCTGGGGGGATGCTGAGCGGCTGTACCTGCATCTCCAGCACTGATGGCACTTTTGGGGAGGGTCAAAGCGAATCCGGTCCCGTGGCTGAGCCTGCAGCTGGCATTAATCTGCGCGCATCCTTCGAAGCTCTGGCGCTTTGCATCGGCTCAGGCTGCACGCAGCCCTGCTCCCCTTTCGCGCTGTAATCCCCGCACGTGCTTAGTCCTGGAATTATCTTCATCCTTCAGCAGCCACCGGTGCCCACCGCCAGCCCCCTCTCATCCACGCCGGCCGAAGCCTCGTGTTTCTGTTGGCTTCTGCTGGCCTGTGGCCGAGCTGAGAGGAGCTACAGCATGTTCAAAGTCTCCTGCCCCATTTCCCAAGCTGCAGAGCCTTTCCCAGAGCATTTCCCAGAGCCTGCAGAGCCCCCGAGCCCCAAATTTCTCCTGGCACGCTTTCCTCGCCTGGGCTCAGACCCTCCCCATCTCCACCCCTGGGAGACAGGAGGCTTTTTTTTTTTTTTTTTTTAAAAGTTTGCTGAAAATATACGTGTTTTGGGAGCCATCTCCTTTTGTACCAGGCTCATTAGGGGAAATAAATGGCCCCTGACCATCTGTCATCCCCGGGCAGGTACCTGGCAGAGAGGGGTGGGAAACGGCGCGGAGGATCCTTAATCCGCTCAGGCTGCGGCGAAGTGAGCGGTGCTTCCCACAGCATAATTACAGCAGCCCTGCTGCAAAGTGACAGACCTAGTGAGTGGAAATAGATGAACGTAATTAAAAGCCCGGGGAGAGAGAGCGACGGAGACGGGGGCGCGCAGAAGAGCGCAGGGAGGGAGGGAGGGAGCGGGGCGGAGAGGGCGAGGATGCGAGCCCGGGGAGGCGGCTTGTCCTCGGGATAGGGACCATATGCTGGTTTCATTAGCCAAGAGAAAGGGTAAAAGTTTATTAGTGATTAATTCCCGGCCTTTTCTTCCTTCTAATTGCATTTTTTTTTTTCGCCTGTTTAATTTCATGGATTTATGGCTTGAAGGAGAAGTGCGCCCCTCCAGCCTGCCCTGAGGTGCAGCCCCAGTGGGTTTGCACCCGGTCCTGGGGCTTTGCTTCTCCTCCTGCGCTGCCCCACGTCGCTCCTCTCCGTTAACAGCCTCAGCAGCAGCAAACCCAGCTCCCGAGGGCTCTTCCAAAGCCAAAATTCACCTTTGCCATCAAAACCCTGCAGGGACACCAAAGGAGGGGAGCTGGTGGCAACCGCTGGCTGCAAATCCAAGGCGAGATGGAAAAGGTCCTCTGATTTTGCCCAGTGCTGGAGAGACAAAACCCAAGGATCCCCTGATCCCTGAGCCCAAGCACACAAAACCCCAAAGCACCATGATTGTATCGATCAGGAATGGCCGTTTTCCCTCTCCTTCTCTCTTCAAAATGCCCTTTTTTTCTTCCTGCCCTGCCTTTGATGTCCTTTAATTACCTTCCCCCTCCTCCGCACCCCCCCTTATAAAGACCTCGGAGAGGTGGGCGAGGTTCATTTATTGGCCTGGGTAGGGATGAGGCTGGGCCTTGAGCAGGCTGGGGGGGGAGCTGCCTGCAATAACCGGGGCTGGGAGGGGGGCTGAGAACCCCAAAATTGCTCAAGCATCCCTTGTGCCCGCTGGGGTTCCCCAAAGGAGGATGCCCAGCCCCATAAACCCGCTGCCACCGAGGGCACGGCTCCTACACCACCCCTTAAACCCCCTCCCCAGGCACATTTCACGTTGCAGGAAGGATGCTCGTGGCGAGGGAGCCAACGGATCCCCTTCTCCTGGCCGTCCCCACCTCCAGGTGCTTGGGGCCAGGGCTGGGACCAGCAGTTCCATCCCTCCCCGAGCATCGCCCCTCTCTCCGCGGAGAGCCACCCGGTCCCCATCCCCCTTCGCCCACCCTCCCCTCGCCCCGGGACGGATGGGAAATTTGAGGAATGCTCAGATTTTACTCATTAGCCCAACCTCCCGCTGGCCCCGGTTTAAAACAACCTGCGGGGGCTTCCCTTGATCGGTGATGTATGAGTGGCAGCCGCGGGGCAAGGCAGACATCGAGCCTGGCTGGAGTCGGCCGGCCTCCCCTTGCTCTGTTAGCTCGTCTGCTGCGACTGGACATAATTTAGCCTAATTGTCTTCATGTGGCTCGCTTTCATCGTGGCCACAGCCCGCTCTAGCCGGCGGCTAACGAGGACGAGCCCGGCCCCGCTTCTCCCTCCCTTCCTTTCCCAGGGCAAGGGGCTGGCGGCGGCTCCGAAGGGGTAGCGGGGTGCTCGGGGCTGAGCAGGGTGTGGGGATGGTGTTTGGCTCTGGTGGGAGCCCCACGGCCGGCCCCGTTTCGTTGTGGGGTGGAGAAGCCGCCGTGCGCCACGCTGAGGGCGCTGGCGAAAGCGTAACCCCAAAACCTTCCTCCAAAGGCTGCTGCTGGTGGCCTCCTTGGTGAGAGGAGGCCAAAAAATAATAAACCAGGCACCGTGCGAGGTCCTCCCGAGGAGCTCTCTGCTCTGCTCCCCCCGGTGGGGCTCAGCACCCCCTGTCCTTCATCCCCAGGAGCGCACGGTGGTGCCGGCTGCTGCGCTCATCCCTGGGAGCACCCCAAGTTCCCGCGGGTGCCAGCCCTCCCCGAGCCTTACAAAGCTTCCCCGGAGGCCAGGAGGATCCCGGAGAGCTGAGAGATCCTCTGGGACCTCCAGCCTTCACCCCTCTCTGCACCCCACATCATTCCCCGTCCCATCCCGAACCCCCAAGGTGCCGAACCCGAGGCACGCAGGTCCCGCACAACCCGCACCCGAAGCCCAAACGGGGCTATAATGGGACAAAAACCCCATTTTACAGCCCCAGCCTCACGGAGGAGCACGGAGAGCAGAGCTGGGTGACTGGGGGCGACGTGAGCTGCCCCCCCTGCCCATGGGGACCCTCAGGGGTGCTCCTGGTGGTGTCGGTGTCCCCGAGCACCCCTGGCCATATGGGACGGCTCGGGGGATGAAGCAGGCTGGGGAAAAGTGCCACGTGCTCGGGGTGCAGGCTCCTTTCTGAGCTCCTCACCCTATTGTGGGGGGGGGGATTTTGGGTTTGGGGCTTTCTGTCCTCATCGTCAAGGGGGGGGGAGCCGCCGCGTTGGCTTCTTCTTGGAAGCCCGTCCCCGGCTTTTTTGACGGGAAGGAGCTGGCGTTTCATGAAAGCCTCCCGCTCGTTATTTAATGCGAAAGCACTTCAATTAGTTTCATTTGATTTACTTTGATGCTTTTGTTCCCCGAGGTTTCCAGCGCGAGGGGCTGCTCCACCTCTCCGGGGCTGCCCCACTTTGATCTCGGCGCCCCCCCCCACCCCACCCCACCCCACGGGGACCCCCGGCCCCTCGTTCTTTCCACCCCGCACCCCCCCCATCTGCTCCAAAACCAATATTGACTCGGGAGCCGGGCAGCCCCCCGCCAGGCTGCTTTAATCAAAGCTTTCCCCCAGCAAATGAAGTTTTTACAAGAAGGTCTCCAGGTGCTCCGGCCTTGGGGGGGGGACACACACACACACACAATGGTTGTCCCCGGCGGGGGCTCGCTGCTATGGCAAAGGGGCCGGGAGCCCCAAAGCTCCCCCAGGGTTCTGCCGTAGCTACAGGAGCCAGACGGGGGTTTGGAGGGCGAGCCAAAACATTTCCCATTCGCCAAGTAATTAAGCAGGGGAGAGAGGTGGGGAGGGCAGGGGGAGGCTCGGGAATTGGTTCTCGTGGGAATGCTGCGGCGGGGCCCCCCCCGTGGGGCAGGTACCCCCGGCCATCGCCATGAACCCTTCCCTCTCCAGCTGGAAACAGCTCTGCAGAGCTGCCTGGCTCCTTGTGAACCCCCCCTGGAGGACGTCCCGGATGGATTTGGGGCCGTAGGGACTCGCCCATGGGATCTGCAGAGGTTGGGGTGATGCGCCCGCGGCGGTGCCCGCGCACCCGGAGCAGTGAGAGCACCTGGGGGGGGGTCACATCCCACCTGGCTCTCTGTCCTGCACCCATGGGGGATGGCACAGCCTAAAAAAAACCCACGGCAGGGTGCAACACCAGCGGGTGCACCACCAGCGGGTGCGTCACCACCTCGTGCCATGACCCAGGGCGCAGCGGTGAGGTGGGGTCAGACGGCCCCAAAGGGAGAGCTCAGAGCTTGCTGGAAAGGAGAAAAAAAAAAAAACACACACAAAAATAAAACCCAAACCCTCCTAGCAATCTGTTCCAAACGCATCTATTCCAACCAAATAAACAGCAGAGAACAATGGGGGAGGGCAGGGAGAGGGCTTGGCTCAGGAGCCCCAGACGGAGCCGGGGAGTGAAGGATTGCGCGCTGAAAGGCAGCATTTAGGAACAAAGCGCAGCCTTCCACCACATTTCAGCTGCTTCCAGCGGGTCCCCTGCCACCGAGGTCGCTGCCCGAAGGCAGCTTTAGGTAGGGGCAGGGTGAGCAGGGGGGGTTGTGGTTAAAAGCTCAGCGCCTTGGTGGCAATTGGAAAACGCTACCAGGCTCCCCAGCCGGCCAAGCGCCTTTTATTCCCCCCTGCTCCGAAGGGAATGTAATTAGTTTAAAACCAGCAGCAGGGAGGCACGACGCCTCCTTTGCCAGGAACAATGGCAAAATAAGTGTATCAGCGCCCCGGCCAGCATCTTTTGGTGTCCTGAGGAGCTCAGCCATGGCCTGGAGCCTCTTTTTTTTTTTTTTTTTCCCCTGAGAACTGCCCCGGGGCTGCGGCGCATTGTGCGCGGCTATTAACGGGCTGCACGGCGGGGAAGGCTGGCACGCTTATTTTATGCCCCTTGGTGTGCACCGTGCTGCCCTCTGACCACCACCAGGACCCGCAGGGACCTGGGGAAGGGCCCGGAGCTGGGGACACGGCTGTCCCAGCACCTTTGCAATAACCTAGAGGGACTTGATGGCACCGCGCCGCTTTGGTTTGGCTGCAGGATGGGCTCAGGGTGCCGGAGGGCAGCTTTGGAGCAGGGCTGGTGGCTTCGTGCGTGGCCGTGCAAAGGTGCTGGAGCTGCTGCAGGCTTTGCAGCCTCCTGCCCTGGGCTCCTCCCGGCCGGGCTGCGCTCCAGCAGGGGCTCTCCGTGGGGTGGCGCAGGGAAAATGCAGCGCGGATAAAGCCCAGAGGCAGGGGATGGATGCTCTGCGTCGTGCTGGCGGTGGTGAAATCATGAAGCCACTGGGTTTTTTGCTGAGAAAGGAGCGCATCCTGCATGCTATATACGACAGCAGGTTCCCTGTCCCCCTCTACCCTCCCTTTGTCCTCCCCAAATCTCCAGGGGACTCCAAACCTGCAGGAAACCTCGCAGCCACCTTTCCGCACACCTGCGTGGCTGGATTCGGGAGCAAACCCAAAAGCTTTCCACCCCAAACCTTCATCCCTGTGACTAAAAACCAAGCTTTGCATCCTGCCAAGGGGGCAGGGCGCAGCCGGGGCCGTGCCTCCGTGGCAGGCAGCCGGGTTTGGGATTATTTCCCCGTGGATAGGGTTCAGCGGGGCTGAAAGAGCCGCGCGCCCTCCGGTAATTTGCAGCCTGGGGGTGCTGGGCTGACATTTCCCTGAACCCAGGGCAGCAGCAGGCAGCTCGGAGCGAGGCATCTCTCCCCTATTGTGGCAGCGGGGACGCTCGGGGCTTGGCTAATAGGGGACATTCTTTCCTCCCAGGGCTTCCTCCACCGCTTTAATGCATTCAGGACCAGCCCGGGCTATTTAGACCCGTTAATGGCAGCGTTCGGGTGACCCGTCCTCCCCATTTCCCCTAGCAGGAATATTATCCCTGTTTTGTTCGGCATTGTTCATAACCAGGGGGGGACGATTAATCAGAGCAGAAAGGGCTTTATTCAGCCAAAATTCCTTCCGTGGCTGCGCCCCTGGGGACAAATTAGCCGCTCGCACGCCGCAATTGGCCTTTTCCGTGGGCACAGGCTTTGGGCTGAAGGCCTTGCAGGTAGCAAAGATCTCCTGCAGGCTCCTGCGCTGGGTCCCCCGGGATTAAAAGTGATTAAAAGCCTCATCCCAGAGGATGCCTGGGTGATGCTGAAGGCTGTGGATGTCCCAGCCGTGCTCCTCCCCATGAAATAAAATGACCTCCAGCCACTGCTGCGCACCAGCTCCCCGCTGCAGGAGATGCTCCGAAGCCTCCTTGCTTTATTTTGCAGCCCACCTGCAGCCCCTGCAGCGTGGTTATCCACTCCAACCCGGCCATAAATTAAAATCCAGAAAGCCTGTGAGGTCTGGGCACGTCCAAAGAGGCTGCTGCTAAAGATGATTGTGGTTGTCCCTCCCTGCTGATGGGCTCTGGGAAGCCCCTGCGAGCGCACAGGAGATGGCTTGAACCAAAACCAGGATATTTTAGGGAGGATCAGGCAGAAAGCTGAGCGATGCCCGGGGGTGCTGAGCCACCCTGGGAGGTGCAGGAGTGGTGGCAGAGCAGGGGCAGCCCCTGTTGGCTCCCTGCTGCCGGGGTTTCTGCTCTGGGGGCAGCTGCACGAGGTCTGGGGGAGGTTTTTGCATCGCGTCCCCCTGCCTGCTGGCAGCAGGGTTGGGGCTGGGCAGGAGCCCAGAGCTCCCAGATCAGCCGAGGTCACCAGAAGCAGCTGCTGCTAGGGGCTGACATCTGGCTCCGGGGTGCTGACGCGGAGAGACCTCATCTTGCGCAGGGCAGGAGGAATAAACCCAGCCCGCAGCCCGCTTGGCTTTATAGCAGGGCTGGATGCCTTGAGGTGTTTACAGACTCCTTTCCTGATGCCATCCAAGCTTCTTTCCCCCTGGCAGAGGCTTTTTTTCTTTTTTTTTTCTTTTCCCAGAAGAAGGCACGGGACCCAGCACGGCCCCATCCTGCTGCTGCAGCATCCCCTCCGTCGGCGCGGCCGCTCGGCGGCTCCACGGGGACGATTTCTGCTGCCTGCAGCAGGATCCAGCCCCACGCCGGAGCCGTCTAGCCCCGTGCCCTGTCTCTGGCTATTGATGAGGCTGCCGAGACGTCTCAGCGGAGCAGTAAATGAGCTGCTTGTGCGCAATGTGGAGGGGGGGAGAGATGGGGAGAGGAGCTCTGCCCTTCAGGCTCTGCGCTCTCCGTGCCGGCGCAGTGCCCTCAGCCTGCACATCCCGAGGTCCCCGGGGACACCGAGCTCCTGGGGACACCGTGCCCTGCCCGTGGCACTGATTTGGCTGCTGGGGGTGAGGGTGAGAGCAGCAATCCCCTCCAGGTTCATTTTCCCCGAGGACACTGAGCTCGGGATGCTCCGCCAGGCTCCGTCCCCGTGCCGCGGACGCGCTGCGGCAGGCACGAAACGAGGAAGAAGTGATTCAGGTGCTGAGCCACGAGGGTTTTCGGCGGGTTTCGGTGCTGAGCAGGACGTGTCCCTGCCTGCCAGCTGCCAGCCCCGTGCCAGGGAGCCCTGGCAAGCCCCGGCTGAGCCAGCTGGGCTGAAGAGCTGCGCCCTTTTTCGCTGGAGACCCATGGGGGGACCTCATGGGGTTTGGTTTCCACAGCAGCAGCTCGCAGAGGTTGCTTCAGGAGGGATGGATGGGGCAAGGGTGATCCCAAAGCAGCAGCCTGGGGCGTGCAGAGCGTGGGGCTGGGGGGTGCAGAGCAGGGCCCTGGGGCTGGGCTCTGCGCCTGGATTCCTGCTAGGACGCTTCTCTCCACCAGAAATGCATTAGGAAGGAATTGAGTTGGGCTGGCAGGCGTTCCTCGGATCGATGAGATGAAATTTGATAAGGAAAAAAAAAAGCAGGAACGTGCTCAGCACATGTGAAAAAAAAAAAAAAAGAAAAAATAAAATAAAATAAAATAAAATAAAGATATCCTCAGCTCTTGCCCTGTAGGAAATAGGGCAGGAGGGATGGGGCTGTGAGCTCCAGCCTTCCTGGAAGGCTTTTTTTTTTGCTGATGTCTGCCCGGGGAATCCCGGGGGATGCATCTCAGGAGCCAGGCGGATGGACAGGAGGGCAGCAGAGGCTGGTGCCTGCATTGCCCCTTTGCGAGCAGGTGCAGGAAAACCCCATTTCCCAGCAAATCTGGCCCTGCACCTCACCTGGCCCGCTTCCAGGCTGCTTGGCTCGGAGGTGGCACTTCCCCGGAGGGGGATCCCATCCGGGGGGGCTCTGCCCCGAGCACACAAACCCAGCAGCTCTGGGCTGTTGGAAATGACGCAGGAGAGCTGCGGGTGCCCCAGGGGGCTGTGGACGTGCCGTGGAGCCGCTCAGCCTCCCCCTTGGGGGGACAAATGTCACGCGGGGACACGCGCAGCACGACAAAGCTGCAGCACGGCTGGGAAGAGGGAGGCGGCCGTGCGCTCCCCGTGGCGCCTGCACTGCGGTCTGAAGGACGGGAGCGTGGCGGCAGCCGCTGCCAAACGCCTCCGCCAAGCAGCCGGCGCTCCCCTCGGCGGCCACCGTCACCAAATGACATCCCCTCCTTTCCCGAAACGGGGGGCAAGAGGGCCGCGGGGAGCGTGCCCTCCACCCGAGGAGCCCCCGTGAGTCAGCGCGGCTCCCCGGGGAAGCAAGATCTGGAAGGCGCCCAAGGCTGCAATCGAGCAGATCGGGGCTCGGCAGCGATAACGCGGCGCTGCCGGGCTCCATCCAGCTGCTGAGTCAGCCCCGAGCGCCCTCCCCGCCTGGCAGGCAACCAGGGATGGGGCTGCCGGTGGGGAGCCTGGGTTTGGGGCTCTTTGTGGGGCTGTGCGGCAGCCCCGGGGGCTGAGCATCCTCGGGATTTCAGCTTCCTCCGTGTCTGAGCATCCCCAGGGGCTCAGCATCCCTGGGGGCTGAGCACCCCCAGCATCTCCGCATCCCCATCTGTTCTGCAAAGCCCCGCCGAGCACCCACGTGGAGCGCAGCACCCAGCAGCGTTCCTGCTGAATTTCCAGCAGCAGCACGTTTGTTTTTTTTTCCAGCAGCACCCTGCCGAATTTCCAGCGGCCTTGGGCTTAAAATTTCCGAGGAGCAGCGTGCCGAATTTCCAGAAGCGCTGGGCTGTGCTGTCACCCCGCAGAGGTGCTCACAGCTTCTCCAAGGAGCCGTGTGCTCCCAGGTTCATGCAGGAGATCCTGCCCCGGGCAGCTCCGTGCTCCATCACCCCTGCATCAGTCGGGCTCGGCTCCATCCCAGCTGGCCCTTTCAGCTAGCCAGCCCCTAATAAAAACCACCAGGGGAGCGTTTCCCTCTCCTTCTCTTCTCTCCAAAGGCTGCCCAAGGCCCTGGCACCATCTCCGAGCTGCTGCACCCCAGTTCCTCGGCTTCTGGCAAGGATCACCCCGGGAATATCCCGGAGAGGGGAAAAGGAGAGCTCGGTGTGGTGATAACACAGCTGGGAGAGCTCTGAAAAAGCCACAGGAGCCTCTGGGTGCTTTGCCATAGCTCGTGTCTCCACCACCATCACCGCCCTGTTGGCGTTACAGTCGATTATCGGGGACGTGCTCCCATGTTCCCATGTCCTAGAGTTTCAAAACCTCTCCCTGCCTGTAATTTAGGGGCCGCCACCAGCTGTGGTTTGGAGCTGAGGCAGGTCTGGGAGAGGCAGGATTTTATTTATTTTTTTAATTTATTTTTTTTTTTCGGAGCCCAACCTTAGCTCTCCAGCTCCGCTTGCTTCCCACTCAGCTTTCCAACCTCCGCAGGTTCTTCCCCACCACGCTCCGCTCGGCGTCTGGCTGCTGGAGCTGTCCCCCCTCGCTCGCTTCGGCAGCGAAATGAGAGACGGAGCTGAGCGAGCAAACCCCGGGCCAGCAGCTCCGCAGCTCCTCTGCAGCTGGATCCATTAACCCGGGACCAGAGGGTGGAAATTCCCAGCACGTTCTGTGCACATGAGCCACGCACTTCAATGGAGAGGGGGAAAAAAATAAAATAAAATATATATCCCAGCCAAAGAAACCAGTGGGAAAAGCGCACGGGATGGCGAGAGGAGCCGGGGACTTAGCGCTGCTCGTTCCAGGGGATCCCAGCCAGCACCTGCACCTCGTTTGTCTTCTTTTATTGCCCTTTCTCAGCTTCTTGCAGGGTTTTAGTGCAAAGCCTGATACCCCCTTTGGATAAAAAGACATTCTGCAGGCCTTCCCCTGCGCTCGGGAATGCGGGGCTGCAGCCAGAGAAATCGGCAGAGGAGGAATTTGGGAGCAGGGCTGGGGTGGAAGTGATTTTTTTTTTTTTGCCTTCAGAAGCAAAGCCTGGGCCACCAGGTCCTAACCCAGCTTTTCCAGCAGCTGCGTCTGTGGTGCCGTTTGGGGCAGATTAGGCTAAGATCTCACTTTTTGGTCCTTCCAGGCCTCACCCTTTGGGTTTAGGGAAGGTTTGTGCTGGGGTAGCCCGGCCCAAAACCTCTTTTCCCATCGCCCAGGAGACCTGCCCAAACCCCGTGGCCAGCAGGATGGCCGAGCCAGGAGCTGGAGGAGAGAAAAAAGGTGAGACCCCATCCACTTCCCGAGCTCTCCCCTCGCTGGTACCCCCCCCCGAGACCCCCGAGCATCTCCCTCCAGCTCCTCCCGGCGATGTTTTAGGGAATCTCGCCACCAATTGCTTAACAGCATCCTTCAAAACATCTCTTATCACATCCCTTATCACATCCCTTATCGCATCCCTCGCCATCCCGGCCCCGGGGGGCTGCAGGGGGAATGAAGGGGGGGATGTTAAGAAGCAGCCAGGCTTTTCCCAGCCCGCAGAGCCCCCACACGGCTGTGCCGGAGGCTGAAACGTGACTGGGAGCTGCTTTGTGGGAAGTGGGTGGGATGCGAGTTTCACGACCTGGTTCCAGCAGAGGCGTGGGCAGCATCGCTAGCGTGATTAATGCTGGGGGGGGGGGGGGGGGTTGGAAGGAGGCAGAGAGAGCCCTAGCGATAAGCGAGGGCTGGCAGAGACGAACGACACAGCCAGAAAGGGCCCAACTTGTCAGTCCCCACCAGAAATCCCCCCCCCTACACACACACACCCCTCCAGGAAATGATAAATCCTGCCTGCTGCCTCCTTCCACCTCTGCCCGGGGGGGGTACCTGGGAGGCCGGCGCTCGCGCTGCGTGCGATTCCCCGGCCTTATTTATGGCAGCTCGTAACTCAGATGAGAAAATGGAAAATCTCCGGTGTCTCTCAGCCCAGCTGCCTCCCAGGCTGCTTTCGGCTCCCTCCCTCCCAGCTCCTGGCAGCCCAGAGGTGAAGCGGGCGAGGATCCGGGTGATCTCCAAAGCCTCGCTCCCCGGGGGCTCCGGAGGGCTGGGTCCTCCCAAATCCTCTCCGGAGCTGCCAGGGAGAGAGGGTGGAGGGCAGGAAAAGGGGGCACAGGTGTGCGAGGAGAGACGAGGAACGTGCAGGACGAGGATGGGTTTGGAGAGATGATCTACGGTTGGTATGGGTACGCAGGATTGTGCCGGGACCTGTGCGGGTCCATCCCGAAAGCATTTGGCAGAGGAATGAAGTGATGTATAAGCAAGAAATGCTCCTGCCTGTCCCATTAGTGTTCATTAAGGTGATGAGTGGATGGCATTGCCTGCTGCCAGCCACCAGCTGCTCCCAGCCGGGGGCTCTCAGCACGACCCCAGGAGCTCAGGTTCCCCCTGGGGTTTTACAGCCCCGTCGGAGCCCTGCGGCGTGCGAGCAGCCCGGGCTCTGGGGTCACCTTCCCACTCCAGGCTGCGTGTGGGAGCAGGGAACACAACCAGCTCCTCCAGACCACCCCAGGAACCAGTAGCAGGCGGCTGGGATTAAAACCAGAGCTGCCCCAAGCCCTGGAATCACCACGCTGAGCTCCGTGCCCGCTGACCCACGGTCACCAAACCTTCGGGCTTTGGGTCGAGCCTCCCCGGCTCCGGGCTCTCCTCTATCCCCCGCTGCTGCTGGGGGCTTGCAGCCCCCGGGACCCGGTTCCTGCAGCTTTTTCAGCCCCCCAGGCTCCATTCCCGAAGCTTTCCCCAGCTCCGAGGCTTTTTTGCAGGGGCTGAGGCGGTGCCGAGCCTGGGCGCGCTCTGCCCTCTGCTGGCACCGCGCTGCGCCGGGCGCGCAGGGGGGACACCGGGGGGACACGGAGGGGACAAGGGGGGGACACTCCGGGAACGGGGGTCACTGGGGCAGGGCCACCCCAGGGACCAGTCACCGGGGGCAGAAACACCCCAGGGATGAGGGAATTTGGGCAGAGCCACCCCAAGGATTGGGGTCACTGCGGACACCGGGACAGAGCCACCCCAGGGATTGGGGTCACCGGGGCAGAGCCACCCTAAGGACTGGAGGCACTGGGGACACTGGGGGCAGAGCCACCCCAGGGAGAGGGGACACCAGGATGTATGGGATGGGTTTGAGAGGAAAAGGGCACCAAGGGCTCCGGGAGCAGCACTCGGAGGGGGTGAAGGGAGCTGGAACTGGGGGGAAGATGTCCCCAGGCTGTGCACTCCAAGAGTCTGATCGATTTTTTAACATCTGAGGGGTAATTTGGGATGGGATTGGATGGGATGGGATGGGATGGGGATGGGATGGGACGGGACGGGATGGAATAATTCATTTGGAAAGGACCAACAAAGACCATTAAGTCCAACTTGGCCCTGCAGCCAAGGATTCCCAGCACATTTTGCCCCAAAATTCGGTGGCAAACGCCCCGTTTGAGAGGGCTGGTGGCTTCCCTCGCGCCAGGCTGGCCGGCTGAGCCACCAAAAGGCACGGTGGTACAGCCCGGGAGGGTAATGGGTATTGGATTGCTCCCTTAGGTCTGTTCTTGAACCTAATCCTCATTAGACTGAAACCCATTTCAATTAAGACAGGCCGGGCTCCTCCTTTGTCTTTCTTTTAATTGGACCGTTCCTGCTGCTAAATGGGCAGCTTAAGCATCCCAAAGACCCTGAGAAAAGCCCGGCATGTCCCCTAATGGGGTCTGAAAGTGGAGAAATAACAGCATAATCAGTCTCTTCCTCTTTGTGTCAGCCCCCGATTCACACCGCCGCCCCCTCCCCTGCGCACCCTTTCACCGAGGGGCTGCTGACAGATGGGAACAGGGCCGCCGCTTCAATGGGGTCTGTCGGGGGCTTTCAGCGGCCCTGTTGCCATTCTCTGGCCCTCTTCTTCTCCTGCTCTTGGCCTTTGTGCCAAGACTGGGAACAAGCTGGGAAAGCTGAGCCCGTCCTGTAAATACCTGCCTGCGCGGGATCAGCTCGGGGCTTCAAGGGGACGGGGAGTGTTTGGCACAGCTCTTCCTCCCTTCCTCTGCTGGCTTTCCTTGCCCTCCTCTGCTCCCCTCTTGCTCTTTTCCTATTATTTATTCCCATTTTCCTCTAAACTAAGGCTGGAGAAGCTGATGCTTGACTTCTCATGGGGTGACCTAGCCCAAAAAGAGGCTTGGCACGGCCAGTCCGAGGGCGAGCTGCTCCTTTCTGCCCTCGCTGTGCAGCCCAGCTCTGCTGGTGTCTCCTTGTGCGTCCCCTGCTGGGTTCCCTCCCGGCCCTACAGGCATGGGAAAGCGCACGGCCAGATTCCTGCAGGAGATGGGGCACGGTGCTGGCTGCAGAGCTGCCTGGAAGAGGCCGTGATCAGCCAAAAGGCAGCTCCCAGCCTCCTTGCAACCTCCCCCTGCTCGGGGGGGGAGCACCAAACGGGTGCTCGGGTGCGCCCTAACGCAGCACGCACGCACCCGGTCACGCAGGCACGGACCGGGTGCTCCTGCAAGAGCTGCTTGGGTGCTCGTGCAGGGTGGAAAAAGCGTGCTGTGAGCTCGTGCAGGATTAAATTGCTGCTGCGAGCTCATGCAGGGCTGAATTGGGTGCTCAGCTCGTGCACGCTCCGCTTGGAGCCGAGGCAGGGGCTCGCAGCTCGGATGGGAACCTGCCGGCTGCTCACGCGTGGCCACGCGAGCCAGCCAGCCAGCAGAAATGAATCGGGTGCTCGTGCAGGGACTAATCTGGTGCTTGTGCGCGTGCTAATTGGGCCCTCGTGCATAAATTAGCCAGGCGCTCATGCATGAGCTGATTGGGCTCTCATGCGCGCACGGGCGGGCGTGGGATGGGGTGGGGGGGACACGGGGCACGGCGGGTGCTGGGGTTCCCCTCCATGGTGCACAGGCATGGGGATGCCTGGATTTTAAGGGATGCAGAGAAAACCGGTAAATAGCTTCTAATTTGTGGCTAATTAATGCGCTTTCTGGATTTCTCCGTTTCCAGGCAGGGCCCTGGCTCTGGCTGCGTGCTCCCCAAAGCCCCGGGGCTTGAATGCCATGGGTAGGGAGGGAAATGCCTTCACATCGCTGCTCCCCTGCAAGGGGTGGGGGGGCGTTTTAATGACTTCACATCACAACCTTGAAAAAATGAAGGAATTATCAGGAAAAAAAAAAAAGAAGAAGAAGAAAAGGGGAAAATCATGGCCCCAACTGTTTGGCAACTCCACCCGCTCCCGGCGCCGCGCGAAGCCCACCAGACATTTCGGGGAGGCCGGGGGGGGCTCTTTTCTCTCCCATATGGTGCCGAGCCCACCTTGGACCGGCTCCCCTGGGAGAGGGCCTGGGGGACAGCTGGGAACAGAGGGAAAGCAGCCGCCAGCACCGCGGCCACTTGCAAAGGGCCGCAGCGGGACGGGAGAGGGATGCGGCAGCGGAGCAGTCGTCCTGGAGACCGCCGTGCCGGGGACATAATGAGCAGCCCCTTCCCTTCCCTCCCACCGCTTTTTAATTCCTTCCTCGCCATTTTTTTTCACCGCACGGGGATGAGGGGCATCCCCCTCGGCCCGGGCTTTTGTGGGGTTTGGGGCAGCTCGGCTCGGGTAGGGGGGTTTTAGGGCTGGCGCTGCTACGGGAGCGTCTCCTTGGGGCTGGGGGTGCGCGGTGTGTTCCAGGGAGACCTCAAAATAAAGGTCAGAGGGGGGAAAAACGGGGGTTCCCCTCTCTTTTGGGACTTTTGCACGGTGTCGGTGTGAAGTGTTGAAGGCTGGGGCGTCCTCGTGGTCTCCAGGGGGAGGGCAGGGAGGTGGATTTGTACCTGTGGCCCCAAATCTTGCGTTTTTGTGCGCTCCGAAGGCAGGTTGGGAAGGGGGTGGCCGCACAGCATCACCCCGAGGAGCTCAGCCCTCCTCCTGGCAACACGGGGCCGCAGGGCACCGCTCCCCATCCCTCCCCAAGACCCTTTCCACCTCCCCTCCTTCCTCGCCATCTAAGAAACGAATTTATTCCTACGACATTTATTTTTAAACGGAATGGGTTTTCCCTTTCGGGGGTGGATTAACGCCATCGGCATTCAGGCTCGGGGCGCAGGAAACATCGGCTTTTCTTCTCCTGGTGCTCCTCGGGGAAGACACGGCCCCCGTGTGCTGCTGAAAGGCCCCGGCGCTGAATGACCCGAGCCGAGTGCCTCTCAATTAAAAGTTTCCCATTGACGCCGCCTGAATGAGACCTTGCTGGGGGAATTCACCCCGGCTGAATGGCCCGGCCCTTCATCAAATATTAAGGGGCCAATAGATTGCCCACAATATTTGTACACCTTCCTTTGTGGGGATTTCTCCCTCCGGTGAACCAGAAAACCCTGAACACATCCGCTCCCGACGCGCCCCCTTCTGCTGCTCGTTAGGGGCCTTGATGGGGGTGGCCGGAGCTCCGTGACGCCCCCCCCTACAAGTTTAGGGCCAGCCACCTGCTTGTGGTGCTCCCCTGCCCAAAAATCCTATGGAAAAACGAAGGATGGGGGCACCCAAATCCCCCCCCAGCCCCTGCTGCTGCTGCTCCATCACCTGTCCGGAGAGCTCCCGGTGGCATCCCCTCTCCCGGTGGTCCCGGGAATAATTTAGGGGGGCTGAGGAGGGCAAGGAGAGCCTCCCCTCCTCTTCCCCTTGCCCGACACAAAAGGAAAGTGGTCTTAAGCCCCCCGGCTCCCTCCTGCCCGGGGACAAAAGCCCTGGGCTGCTCTCCGAGGGGCTCGGGCCTCGCTGACAGCTCCGATTGTCGCAGCCCTGCGGCAGCGAGGCGGCCCCCACCCCTATTAATGATGCTAATTAGAAACCACGCAGGGAGGGGAGAGGAGAGAGGGGTGGGCTCTGCATAATTTATTCTCCCTTAATCTCATTAAGGAGGGGGTAGAAAGAGAGAGAGAGCGTGGGGGTGGAGCGTGGGAATGTGGGGTTAAGGGGATGCTGCCTGGTCCTGCTCGGCATCCCCTGTGGGTCCAGGACCCCACAGCGTCCAGCATCATCCTCCTGCAGGGGGCTGAGCCCTCCTTGCAGCTTCTCCTGCCCCTGATCGCCCTGGAGCTGGGGGTTTCTGGGGGGCTGAAGGGGTAGAAGTGCCCCAGCCCCATGGGGACAAGCGTGGGGCAGGGGAATGGGCTCAGACCTGGTGCCAGCAGCAGCAGTTTTTAAGCTCAGGCGCTTCAGAAAGCCCCTGAAGAAGCTCTTGGTGCAACGTCACAAGCAGATTTCTGGGGAGAGTCAGGATAAGAGCAAAAAGAAACGAGGAAAACGCATAATTCTTATTTTCATCTTCACTTTTTACCTTTTTCTAAGGAAATTCCCTCTGCTCCTCAGCCCTGGCTGCCCAGGGCCTCTCTGTTCTGGGACGAGGGGACGTGATGCCCTCGTGTCCCATCCCCACGGCAGCTGGTGGGCTGGCTTTTTGCATCGCACCCCCATTTCATCCACCCCCCGGGGCTGCTGGTGCAGGGACCCGAGCCCAGGGACAGGGACGTGGGGGGGCTCCAGCCCTGCAGGTGGGGGTTTTACGGTGCTGTGAATCCCCTCCTGATCCGTGGAGTGGGCTGTGAGAGCTTTATCCCCTGGAGGAGAAAAAAAAAAAATCACCATTCCTCCCCTCCAATGACCTGGAAATGGTGAACATGCTCCTGGGGGCCGTGGGTCAGCAGCCTGGGGTCGCCACGGCGGGTTGTGCTGGGGGGGGAATTAACCACCTGCTCCCAGCCCTAACCCCAAATAGGGGGGCGAGGGTGCTCCTGCTCCACGGGTAGGTAGCTGGGGACCACATGTGTGGGGTGGACGAGGTCCTGGGGCGTGCTCCTGGTCTTGTTTGAATCCTCTTCTCGCGCTTCTCCGAGCGTTTCCCTAAGGAGCAAAGGGAAAAAGCCTGGGGGGGCTTTTCCTGGGAAGCCCCTGAGCCGAGAAGTGGCCAAGGTGCGGCTCCTGGTTTCTAAGCTGCGGGCCCTGGAGGTGTTTAGGAGCAGCGTGGACGTGGCACTAAGGGACATGGCTCAGTGACGGGACCTGGTGGCTGGCTTGGTGATCCTGAAGGTCTTTTCCAGCTGGTCCAAAACCTTTCTCCGTACGAGGGGAGGCTGCAGGTCCAGGCAAGGACACCTCTGATTTCTCTCAGCCTGCTGCGGGCAGCTCCTTTGTGTGATAAAACGAGCTGCGAGCTCCCTGCAGCCTCTGATGCTGAGCAGGGAGGCGTGGAGAGCCTTGGCTCCCCTCTGCAGGTCCCTAAAGCAGCCCTGGCAGCGCTCCCTGGAGCTGGAGGTGTCCGTGGGGCAGCGTGTGCCATTTCTCCAGCTTCACGTGCGTTGGGAGCACATGGAGGAGGTGGCTCCGAAGCCCAGGGACACCCCCGCAGCCCCCCAAAAGCAAACAAAAATAATGCGTGTGCTGAAAAGCTCTCATCAGCCCTTGCATGTGGATGTATTACTCGGGATAACCTCGGGCTATTTGATGCAGATGGGCTGAAACTTCGAGGGATCGGGCTGGCAGCATCACAGGAAGGTCCCGAGGTTTTTCGTGATGGGTTCGTGTGTGCCACCCTCTGTGCCGCCCTCAGCTGGAGAGCTGCAGGGGAGATCTCTGTCTGGATGTGAGCAGGCAGCGAGGTTTGGAGGATCTCAGAAGCATCTCTTGCGCCTCCTGAGTTGAACGGGCCAGCAAGCACGGCTGGGGTGTCGGGGTGTCCGTCCATCGCATGGAGAGTCATGCGTCCCCCAAAATTTGGTGTGCTCAGCCCAGCGGGGGCACGCAGGCTCCTGGTGCTGGGCACCAGCTCTGCAGCAGGGAGGCAGACGAGGCCAGGAGTCCTCAGATCTGGAAGGATTTGTGCTGAAAACCACCCAAGGGAGTTGAAATAAATGGCACTCCGATGGTGGGAGGATCGGAGGGAAGGGAGAGCCACCAGGACGCGAGGACGGCCAAGGCAGGAGTAGGGGGCAACATCTGTGTGCGAGGGGCTGCCGCAGCTGCTGCCGAGCCCATGAAAGAGCCCCGTGGCTCCATCTGGTTCGGGGACAAGCCCTGGTCTTATGGCAACACATGGCCGACATCTGGGCAAACAGGAAACGGCGGCGAGCGGTGTCCCAGCAACGCCGCGTCCCGCTGCCCGGTCCCCCACCGGCACGGCCCTGGGATCGGCAGCTCGGGGAATTCAAAGCGCGAGGGCCGAGGCGGCTGATGGATGGCTTGGGTTCGGTGGGGAGGGATATGATTAATAAGTGTTATGGCCCCTTTGTTCCCGCTGCGCGGCTGTCAGCGCGGGTTAGCTCTGACGGGCGCTTTGATGACTCTATGCCCAGGAGCGAGCCACCGCCGTGATGAATCTCAGCCAGCAGAATAATATCGGCTCCGGACCCGGTCTTGTCTCTCCCCGGGGACAATAGCGGGGCCAGGCTGCTTTGTGAGGGGTGTGGGATTTGGGGTTGGGAGCCGAGGGCTGATTTTCTCCTGCACGGGCAGCTCCGCGCCGTTCGCCGCCATCTCGGGCATCACTGAGTGTGCCAGGGAGGGGAGAAGGGTGAGGAATTGTGGCTTTTTCTTAGAAACGGGAACACGGGGGCTTTCAGGCTGGCACGTCACCACCGTCTGGAACTGACAGCAGAGTATTTTGTGCCAAATGTTGGCGTTTTGCAACCCCAAGTGCTCTCTGTGGGCACCGCGCACCCTGGCAAGGGGCAGGCACGCACTGCGATGGTGTCTTGTGAGCTCTGCTGCTGGTTCCTTGGGGCTCTGCGGGGTAGATGTGTACCTGCCCTGTGCCTCAGGGTGTCCAGAGGTGTACTGGGCACTTTTTGGGACAGGATAATGCTGCCGGGGGTACTTTGGCTCCCCTCTGGGGGCTGCTGCGACCTGCAGCATCCTCGCCAAAGCTGCGCGGTGACGAGCGCTCACTGCACCAGCAGGAACCTTCTTCCCAGAGCTCTGTCCCGCTGTTCAGGACAAAACGACTTCTGAAAGCGGAGCTCGGCTGCATTTTCCTTCTGCGCTGACCTGGATAAAGCGGGCTCCCTCCCTCCACAAAGCGGCGAGCAGCTCCGGCAGCGCAGAGGGAGGGGAGGCTCAGCCGGAGCTGTCCTAGCAGCATGGCTCATTGCCTCCACCAGGTTGCCTCCTGCTGCCTGTCTGTCTGTCTGTCTGTCTGTCCTTCCTGATGTTTTAATAACCCAGCTCCGTGCACCGAGCAACCGAGTTCGTTTCAGCAGAACCGCTTTTTATTGCGTTAAGGGGGAAAAAAAGAAAATAAAAATCAAGGTGCGCTCTGCCCGGAGGGATGCTCCCGGTGTCCACAAGCAATTCAAGGAAGGGCAGCTTCCAACCCAGCCCGGTTTATATCCCAGGGGAGGGCCGTGGGATGCAGCCCCCTGCCCGGAGGGGGCTGTGCAGCCCACGCGTGCCCTCTGCCGGGGCTGCTGCAGGCGCTGCAGGTCTCTGCACCGCGCCTCTCCTCCGCCAGGGGCCACTTTGCGCTACGGTTTGGGCACCCGGCAGAGGCTGCAGGAGATGGGAGCGCTCGGGTGGATGTGTTGGAGCGCCCGTGCCACGTCCTGCCTGGATAAACCCACCTGGGGATGCTCGGACACCTCTCCAACCACATCACCAATTTGGTTTTGAGCTTATCTGGTGCCAAAGGGCGCAGAGAGAACCAAAAATTGGAGATGGGGCCCCCCAGCAGCTCCGGCTCTGCTCCGGTTCTCTTCCAGTGTGATGTGAGCCCAGAAGGCTCACCCTATAACAGAGCAAAGGAGCTGGAAAAAACCCCTGTGCCTCATCTCTTTGGGCACCACAACCTGTGAGCAGAAGGCAGCTGGGCAGAGAGCCGTGCCCCAGCCCTCCCTGCTCCAAATTTCTCCTCCATCCTTCCCCCGTGCCACCGAACAGCCCCGCTGGTTACTCAGGACCCGATCCCCTCGGTCCTGCCAGCACAATAGCCACTCAATAACTCAGGCCGGGTGAGTAATATCTAAGTGCTGCATCTTGGCACCGTTATTGTTCCCCACTTGGTGGAGGTTTATGGCATTTCATTTCACAGAAGCTTTCCCCGCTGCCAGAGCCTCCAGCCAGCCTTTTACTTTAACCGTATTAATTCTCCCCGGGCCGGCCCCGCTCGCATTGTGTTTTTAATTGAACATTCTTTTCTTGTCTCACTTTTGCAAATTCAGCCCTGATTTCCTTCCAGCCTTGCAAGGAAGGAGAAGAATGAACGCGGCGGTGGCTGACCCGGGGCCGGCACCGGGCGAGGGTTTGGGGGAATGAGCTGGAAGGTCCTGATGGGCACGGGTGGGAGGGAAACGCGGGGATTTTGGTCACTGAGAGCTTTGTCTCCCCTTGTCCAGACAGAGGCAGGCTCGTGCCAAGTGCCCTGGGAGCCCAGCAGGATGGAGTTGGAGCTGCTTTTGGTTACGGCAGCTCCTTCTGGCCGGCCGCTGCGGGCAAAATCGGTTTGGGTTCAGACTTTGTGTGCCCGAGTGCTGTGGTTTGGGGTCCTGTAACCCAGGTGGATCAGTGATGGGAGGGGATTTCTAAGGCTTGTGAGCCCTTTTCTCCATGGTGGCTAGCTCCAGCAGGCCTGATTTGGACGTGCTTGCTATAATTAGCGTAAATGCTATTAATAATAGGGCCATGCCAGGGAGAAGTGGACGGGCCGTGCCAGGCTCGCAGCCCTGCCATTGCTTCTCCTGCATCCATCAGCATCCACGGGGGGTAAATCCTCGGTCCTGGGTCTGAGCTTTGAATTAAATGGCTAAACCACAAGCAACGAGGCCAGTTAGCTTCCCTTGCCTCCCCCCAGCAAGCCTCTGGTCTTAAAACATCTGGCTCTGCTCCATTTCGGCCCTATTTTGGCAAGTTTACCTCTAATTGTGCCTCGTTTACCGCCCAGTAAATCAGACGGGGTTAACCCCAGGTCTAACAGCGCCTTGTTCCCGATGCTCTTCGGGCTCTGGCAGGGGGTGGTGGGAGCCAGCAGCCCTCCCCAGCCCAGCCTGGCTCCCGTTTGGCAGCTGAGGGTGCCTGCAGAGATAGAGCCAGGCCACGAGGAGCTGCTGAGCGCCGAGATCCGCACGCAGGATCTGTTCGCCCTTGTGAACGGCCCGGCTCCTCAGCCAGGATTATGTGTCTGAACAAGCCCTCAGCTCTGGGAGCAGCTGTTTTCCAGCGATTGCCTAACAAAGAAAACTTTTATGACTGCAGGAAAAAAAAAAAAAAAAAAAAAGAGAAAAAAAAAAAGCAGGACTTGGTTTCTCCGCAGCAGCCGTCTGGTTCGAGGGTGGCGGGGCTCAGCACCAGCGCCTCCGCAGCACCCAGAACGGGGCTGGGCTGCTCCTCCCGTGGGGAAGGTGGAAGAAAGGAAAATGCCTGCGTAGAGGGGATGGGCAGCATCGTGGAGAGGAGCTGAGCTCCTGCTGGAGCCCCTCAATTCCATGGATTTCCTGAAATTCCCCCCATCTTCCTGCTGCCTCGAGCACTGCACCCCTGTTCCCCAAGCCATCAGAGTGCTAAAACCACCTGCAAGCTTTGGTTCCTCACCCTGGGGTCATTGCACAAACCTCAGCCTTTCCTCTCCCTTTCTGCTTTTTTTTTTTTTTTTCTATTTTTGATTTTATTTTATTATTTTTTTTTTTAAAGGATCTAATTTCCCAAATGAAGCGCAGCGCCGAGCAGACAGTCTGCGAGCGCCTGAGTCAGATGAGCCTAATGGATGAGGCAGCAATTCACCCAGGCACTTTCTTTAATTGAAAGGCTCTGCCTGTGGCTGCCAAGGGGAGCAGGAATGTGGTTCCCCTGACGGGCCCTGGGTAGATGACACGGTGTGTGGTGGCTCTGTCCCCAGCCTGGCTCTGCTTGCTGCTTGGCTCGCCTCCGGAGCCCTGCAGCAAGCCGAGTGGCTCGGCAGGAAGGGAGTAGTCACCCTCAACCTTTTGCTGCAGTGGCTGTGCGTCCCCTCGTGCATTTTCCATGGGCGTTTTCCTCTGCATCCCCTTGTGCATCTCCATGTTCATCTCCATGTGCATCCCCTTGTGCATTTTCCACGTGCACCCCTCGTGCACCCTCCAGACGCTCTTGCTTTGCTGGTGAAGGGAGCTCAGCTCTCCAGTTTTGCAGTGCTACATAAATAATAATTTCCCCAGTCAGGCTGGTGTGCCAAAGCACCACGACAAGGCGTGCACAGAGGCCTGTTGCTCTCCCGTTTTGCTCAGGCTAATTCTTCCACCCCTCTCTTATCACTTTTGGATGCCTCCCATCCTCTCCATTTCCCCCTGGGGAAGCATTAACCAGAAAGGCTGTGCCTCGCCTACGACCCAGGGGATGGGAGGCCAGGGAATCCCATTTATTGCGGTGCGAGGTCCTGCTCTGCCCCACCAACATCCCCTCGCTTTGCCCTGGAGGAGCAGGAAGAGGTTAACCCAGCCCGAATCCCTGCTCCCCGTGCGTGTGCTCAGAATACCCAACGCAGAGGCGAGCGTCTGGGCGATGCAGCAGGGCAGCAGTGCCCTGTGCTGGCACCGACAGCCTGCAACATCCCCCCGTTATTCCAGGGGTGTGTGCTGAGGAATTGGCTTTCAGATACAAAAAGAAATCTTTTAAGAGCTGGTAATTTAATTTATTTTTTTTTCTTTTCGCCTTTTTTTGTCTCTCTTTTTTTTTTTTTTTTTTCTTTCTTTCTTTCTTTTGCCCACGCTAATGGCAAGAGCAGCAGCTGCATTGACTCTTTTGGACGAAACTCAACACAAAAGCCTCTATCTCCCGGAGTGGCTGCTCCAATAAATCCCTCCTCGAGCTAGGAAATGGGGTTAGGGGAGTGGGAAACCTCAAGGGCTGGGTCCCCCTCGCAGGTCCGGTGGGTGCTGGGTGCTCAGCACCGAGGGGACCCGAGCAGAAAACCCATCTGCCAGCAGCCCTGGAAAGGTTGCCAAGTGCCCTCCGACAGAGCTCTAAAACCTTGGATCCTCGCTCCTTGAAAAAAAGGGGAAAAAAAGGAAAAAAAAGCCCCATATCCTGCATGCCTGGAATCTTAATCTCTTCCCTTTCAGCCCCGGCCCTGCTTCCCAGAGCCCGTAATGGCTTTTTGGTGACGGAGGGCTCCCCAAAGCTGCGGGGCTTTGTGGTGGCTCTGGGTTTTCCAGTGGCACGGGAAATGGGAAAATGGGATATTTCTCTCGGACAACACTTTGGGAACGTTATGGCTGGGTTACTAGCAGATATTCCTTGCACGAGGGGCTGAGCCAAAACTTGCAGGGTGCCAAGGACCCGAACACCCTCCCAGGCACCCTGATATAGGGCAACAGATCTGGCCTGCAAAGCTGCTACCTGCAGCCTTGGAGAGGGGAAACTTGTGCCTTATAGGAACGGGGGAAAAAATGCTTGGGTTGCACTTTCTCTCCAGCTAATCCAATTTGTCTCCTTACTGCTTTCAAATGCCTTTTAAAGATTCCCAGCAATGTATTATAGGAATCCATTTGCCGAGATGCAGCGGAGAGGGGCATTTTTATTTTACAGTTATTAGCGAGTGACAAGGTAAGTAACTCGGAGGAGATTGATCACCCAACTAAGCATTTTTACTTTCCCAATTAATCCTGGCATGATCGTAATAAATCCGGGAGTGGGAGTAATTAGATGTGAGCGGCCCTCGCTTCCTTTCGCTGCTGCGTGTCGGGGGTAATGGATAGAGACATCTTTCTCTGGGAAGTGGCCTAGGGAGACGTCCAGTTAGATGGGATTTCTGGAAAGAAAGATAGATGTCAGGGGCCAGCGTTCACTTTTTTTTTTTTTTTCCTCAATGGAGCCCAGATTTATGCCATCAATCCACATTAAGAGGCCTTCATGGCTACACAGAAATCCAGCGAGCGTAATTCAATTAGCCCCGTGCACTTTTTAAGATGGGATTTGATAATGGAGGATCATTTGCCCCGAAGTTCACACCGGATTTTCTTTCTGCTGCGTGTTTTTCCCCCCCACCCTTTTCAATTAAAAGAGTCACTGTGGTTCACTGGATACTTTCACCTCCCGGCTCGGAGCTTGCTGGGTGAAGCCCCCGAATTCGTGGCCACCGAAAATCGGTTGCGATGCCACCTGTGTGATCCTGCACGGTGCTCGCTGCTTTTCCAACCCATCCTTGTGAGCCTGGGGAAGCACAGCAGGCTGCTCCTGCATCCCCTTGACCAAAAAACAGGCAGCAGGGACCGGGGATCTCCTCTCCCTGCTCTCCATTCCCAGCCCCAGCACCTTCGATGTATTTTCCTTGATTTCAGCGGTGCCGAGCTCGCTGCAAATCCTGCAGGGCACGGCATGGGGGGGGGGGGGCACGGCATTTATGGGTCAACACCTGTAAATGTCAAAGATTTAGGGCTGTGCTGCTGAGAAAAGCGTGGATCCCAGTAGCTCCCAAGCCCTGGGACAAACCCAAAGAGCAGCTGTGGAATAGCCGACGTCCTGATGTGGCGAGGAGGGGACCGGCTTCTTGGGTTCCCTCCTTGGAGAACAAATCTGGGATCGGTCCCTTCCCAGCACAAGGGACAGATCCAAGCGTGCTCCCTCCCATTCCCCTATAACTAAAGGGGAAGGACTGTGCGGGTCACTGCCACATACCCGTGGTGTACCCAGCAGTGACACCGATCCGAGCAGCTCCTGTGCCCCGCTGCCACCCAGGGACAGCAGCCCTGAGCCTCTCCGGTGATGCTGCAGCCCCCACGGCACCCAAATCTCACCGGGCCAGGGGTGCCCGACACTGCTCCGCTCCCCCCCCCCAGCCCTCATTAATAGATTTACTTATTAGAAAATCATTATCCAGGCAGACAGCCTCGTGGATGTGGGACCCCAGGGGCAACTTGTTAGCAGCTGCTCCGAAGCTACATCAAGAGGGTTTCTGACGGTACACAAAAGCCATTTGACAATGTCAGGAACCACCGAGAGGGATTAACTTGAAAGAGAAAAGGTGGTGGTGGGGGGGAGAAAAACACACATTAAAACATGTCTTAAAGCTTATCAGAGATGGAGAGCTTCAGAGCAGGGAAACCAGCTGGTGGAGCACGGGGGGAAAAGAGCAGGGAAATGGGGGGCCAGCCCCAGCAGGATGGGCGCCCCTCGCTCCCCTTGGTTAATGTTGGGGCTCTGCTTTTGCTCAGTCAGGGTGCTCGTGCAGCAATTTTATTTGCTTTTTGAAGGCTTGGCATGAGATCTTGAGGGTTTCCTGCTCGGGTGAGCATGTCCCACCGGTGAGAGGTAGAGACAGGAGCTGCCGATGCGTTTCCCCTGGGATTTTGGGTCCCCGGGCTGCTGCACCGTGCGCACCCCGGCGCACATCGAGGCACCTGCAGCAGCGCCAAGCACCTGCCCGCAGACACCGGGGCCCCGCCAAAGAATAAAGTCTTGGCTGAGAGCTGTGATAAAGAATATCTGGGAAGGGAAATGCTCCGGGGTCAACCAGCAGAGAGATGCCGGCGTAAAAATGCTGAGTGCAGCAGGAGCGGCTGTACAGTCATCCCGGGGAGGCAATAACTTGCAATAAATGAGAGACCTTTGCGGAATTACTCAGCCCAGCCAAAAAGCAGCTCGTTTGCCTGCGCCGTGAGTTGTTAAAATTGGAAAAATCTTCAAAGGACACTGAAAAATTACAGTCCTGTCTCTAATGCGACAGCTGCTGCTGCTGGAGGGAGAAGCCCCGATCAGGCAGAGCCGTGCCCAGGCACTTAACTTCAAATGCCTGAGAAAATGCGTGGACATCACCGGGGCTGGAAGCTAAACAGGTGAATAAAGGTCAGGGTTTGCACATCCATCTGGTGCCAGCAGTGGTCTTGGCACACCGGGGGTTTTGGCAAAACTGCTGGCCTCTGGAACCACTGGACTGGGAGCATCACAGCGCTTTGCTTTGCTTTGTTCTCCTCTCCCTCGCTGCTCGAGGCCCCTCCTGCAAGAAAACCGGGGAAATACAATGCAAATGCACGCCGAGGTGTCAGGCAGCAAACATGGCATTGAGTCCCTGCCAGTTTTCCAAGATCTCTTGCTATTTCAGAGGCTGAATGTGATACCTCAGTCGTAAGATTGGCTCAATGAAGTTTTTGCAAGCCCCAGGTTTACAATAGCTGTCTTGTAAAGAGCCCGGACAAACCCCAGTGATTTATTTACTTTTGTCAGTCGCATGGTTTATTTATCTTGTGCATTGATTTGCCAAATATTTTGTTTCAGTTTTCCCACAGTTGCTTGGCCGATTTCTCCTCTCGGCCGCGTGAGGCTTCAGCGCCCGGGGGGGGGGAGCAGAAAAAGGGGGAGCAGAGGGGCTGCAAGAGGTGCTCCCACCACGGGTGCTCTTCCCCTGGGATTCTGGAGCTGTCCTTCAAGAAGACGAGCTCTCTTCTACCGATGGACTTCATTAAAACTGTGTATTTGCAGCAGAAAGGAGGTCCTGGGGTGGCTTCCGTGGCAACTCCACCCGAAAGCCCATGAGCTCAAGGAGATCCACTTGAAAGCGCTGACTGCAGAGGGGCAAACGCACCAGAAAGGCTTGTTAAATCCATTTTTCTCTTCACAGCTCTGAAAGCAGATGGCGGGGTGGGGCTAGGCGAGAGCTAGCAAACAGCAAATAATACAAACAAAGCGTAAATAATTCTTCCCCTCTCTCTCCGCCCGGCGAAGTGTGGGAGCGCAGTGCCGCGGCTGGTTTCTTCCACCTGGAGCTGGGGTGGTTTCTGCGATTTACTGCCGAGCGGCGCTGGAGGAAGACAATAAAAATTAATAATTAAAATAGCAAAAATAATCTGCCAGGCAGGGAAATATTTCTAGCTGGTTGAGTGTTGAGTTCAGAGCAGCGGCAGCGCAGTTGCGGAGCCGTTTGGCCTCTGCGCCGCTCTTGGCTTACGGTGGGGTCTTGGTGCTGAGCACTGGTGCTGTGCCCCTCGGAAAATAACCACACGTTTCCCGAAAACCACATTTCCTGAAGACCTACCTACATTGTAGGCCACTTTCTTGCAAAAAATCATGGCCCTAAAGTCCTTGTCCAAGCGGTAAAGCACTGCATGCTTCTGCGCACGCGGCCTTCCTTAGGTGTCGAAGTGTTGGCTCTGTTTTATGGGACAGAAATTGAGGTTTGGGGCAAAAGGAAGCCGGGAGGGGTTTAGGGGGACAGCCCGGGTGCTGGGACTGAAGGCAGTGCTGAGATGTGAGGTGCGTGGTTTGAGGCAGAGGATACACAGTATGCCTCCCGTGTAAAAGCGCAGCACTTGTGCTATCTCCAGACAGATTTATGGGAGCTCTGGTGTTTTGTTCTCTCCAGGGAAGAAGGTAGGCTTGGACAGCATTTTGAGCACTCAATATGATTCATTTGTTCCTATCTTAGAGTTAATTCGTATTTATGTTCCAGAGGAGAGAAGAAAAAGGATTGGCACATAGCCGGCCGCGGGGGCAAACAGCACAGGGAGCAGTCCCCAAAGCTCAGAGGATGCTGTGCGTGGAGAAAGGGCCCCCTCCGAGAGGGACATCAGGGCACACACCGTGTCCTGCACTGGCTTCGTGGCCCTAGCATGGCTAAACTCCACCTGCTCGGCCCCGGATCACCAACACGACTTGTTTAGGGCCGCCGAGGAAAACAGCCTTGTAAAAACGCCTCCGGGAGCCGGCTAATTTATAGAGGGGCGAAACAATATCCCTCCCCTGGTGCCACTTAACTTTTCATTTCACAGCGGCGGTAATCGCCCACGACATCTGGAAAAATTGCCCTCCGCTCCCTGGGGGAGGCCGGGGGCAGAAGGTCAGGGTGTTTTGGGGGCAACCCCGAGCTGCTGTGTCCCCCCCCCCCTCAGGGGACCGAGCCCCGGGGGCCGGCGCCGCCTGCGGCCGGTGGCGCACGGTGGCACTGGCACCTCCGGGGGTCCCCAGGGAATACCGGCCGAGCCTCAGTTTCCCCATGCGGAAAAGTGTCGGGGGGGGCACCCCGGGAGCGAGCCCCTCGCCGTGGCCGAGGTGCGGGAGGGTTGGAAGCGGGGTCCCCTCCTCCCTCCCCCCGGCTCTCCAGCCCTGCGCGCCCCGGCGCGGCTGCCCGGAGGAGGGGGACGCCGCCGGGGGGGCCGTGCCGGGGGGGCGGCAGGCTGTGTGCCGGGCTCCCTGCACCTTTAAAAGTCTCCTCACGTCGCCGTGCCGATTATCCATTAACCTGCCGGCAGCTCCCTTGCCTGGGGGTGGCGCGCTCCCGGCGGCTCCGCGCTCCCGGCGGCTCCCTCCCTCCCTCCCTCCCTTCCCCCCCCCCCCCCCGCTCGCTCTCCCCCCTTATCAGCAATTCAGATTGCATGCAAATCTCCAGGCTTTCTTACAGGGGCAAGGCAGGGGACAGAGCATTTCTCCCCGGCCGCGGCTTTGGGGAAAGAGAGAGCGAGAGAGAGATATCTCCTCCTCCTTCTCCTCCTCCTCCTCCTCCTCCTCCTCTTGGGATTTTCCTCCTTCCCCCTCCCCGCCTCCCTCCCTCTCTTTCTTTCCTCCTTTTCACCTCCTGGAACAAAAGTAACCCCCTTTTTCTTGCTCCAGCCCTGCCTGCGAGCGGCCCCGCTTTGTCTGGCCGTGCCGGGGGCAGGGGGCTGGGGGGCTATGGGGGGGCGAGGGGCGGCCGGAGCCCTGGCGCTGCTGGCGCTGGGGCTGGCGCTGGGCGGCGGCGGGGCGAGCTGCCCCGAGCGGGAGCTGGAGCGCAGGGAGGAGGAGGCCAACGTGGTGCTCACGGGCACGGTGGAGGAGATCATGAACGTGGACCCGGTGCACCACACCTATTCCTGCAAGGTGAGGGGGCCGGGGGGGGCTTCCAGGGGCTCGGGGGGCGCGCCCCAGCTTGGGCGCAAGGGAAACTTTGCGCCCCGCCGCCCGCTGGCACATGTGGTTTTTATTGTCGAAATGGGAGGCTTTGGTGGGTAATTTAGGTATTTTTAGACTGCGGAGGCTCGCCCCGTCGCTGCTCCACCGGCTGGTTCGAGGGGAATCTCTGGAGGTTGCTTTTTATGGGCATTTCCCTGCTTTGCGCGGTGCGGAGCCGATTCCCAACTTTCAGCTTCGGGAGGGCTCCGGGTGCCGTGGAAGGTGCTCGGAGCCGCTGGCTGGCTGCAGACGCAGCTCCCTGTTTACTTTAACAGCATCTTGAGTTCCTCTAGCTCGAGCTATTGTTTAACTATGAATCTGGCCTCTGGCTACGGTTTTTCCCCCCCTGAGCTGCGAGACGGTGAAGTACTCAGCAACCTGAAATACCATCCGCCTGGTTGTCAGAAAACGTGCTGGCTGCCTTAACCCTTCCCAGGGCAGGAATCCTGCCTGCGAGGACTTGCTGCTGCCTCCCTCACCTCTTCTCCCAATCCCTTTTTCCCCATCCTAAAGCACGCCGAGGTCCCCGACGGGTGCTGGTGCCGCAGGGGGCCTGGGGCGATGCCCAGCAGCGTGCTGGTGGGCAAGGTCTGCCCGGCCTTAGTTGCAACCGTGGGGTTGTCCTCACTTCTGGAGGACCTCTCGGCCCTATAAACTAGTTGAAAAGCCCCTGTCTATCTAGCTGGTGCCTGCTGCTCCTCGCCTGCTTCCCTGACTCTGCCCCTCACGGTACCAGAGGGTACAATCTGTACCCTGCTCGCGTAAATTAGATCACAGCCCCTCCGGGCTGGTGCAGGGACCGTATGTTTGCGGCGTGTCTGGCACATCCTGGGTGCTACGTGGAAAACTAATAAGCTGCTGCGAGCAGCCGGTGTCGTCCTGTGGCAGCTTGGGGCACATATGGCTGGGCGCGAGCCGCCTGATGCTGGGGCAGGGCTGTGGTGCGAGGCAGGAGGTGCTCATCTCAAAAAGCTTTTTTCTTTTTTTTTTTTTCCTAGCTAGTATAAAATCCACATTTCATTCAGGCAGGCTTGGAGTTGGGAACAAATATTTTGTCCCTGCTCCTGGGGTGGTAAAGCTGCTTGCTCAGCAGCCCTGCCTTTAGGAGGGTGCCATCGGATATAAGTGGGAGCACCGTGGGGCGAGGAACCTGGTGTTTGGGGGGGCTTTATTTGAAACCTAGGTGGCATTGCTCGGCTCAGGAGGATATTTTCCTTCTCATCTTTCCCCGAGCTGTCCCAAGTGATGCTGCGGAGGTTTGTGCCGCTTACTCCAGGGTTAACCGTAGGGCCCTTCTTCTGCTGAATGGGGTTGAAGCAGCTCCTGAAGGCCAAAAGCTGCCTCTGGGGTTTCTTTCCAGTCCTTAAAAAGAAACTGAAAGGAGGAGAGCCTTATCTCCTGTCATCCGTGGCAGCGCCCATCCCATCCCAGTGGCATTTACTGCGCCTTCCGTACTGCCTTGTGCTCCTCTCCAGGGACTTTACATGGTGTGCATAGAGGGTTTGGAAAAAAACGGGGTCTGAGGTGTCGTAAGGACCTGAAAAGGGACAAATCAAAATCTCTTCTAGCTGCATGACACCCGTGACTGGTACAGGAGTAGTTCTGCAGCAGCAAAACCCCCGTTTTTATTCTAAAATCTCCCCAAACACTGGGGATCGCTGTGGATTCGAGGGCTGACAGCTGGCTCCGCTTCTTCCCCAGCACCTTGACCCCAAAAGGGGCGCTTTTGGCATTCAACCTGGCCGCTGGCTTCTTCCTTGACCCCGGTTCCTTGCTGAACCAGAACGAGTCAAGGCGCAGAAGCCGGCGAGAAAACCCGTGTGTGCTTCCCCCTCCAGCCCCCTGCTCGCTGCTCCTTACACCCCGAGGCGCCTCCGAATGCCACCCTTATCTCCCGCCGGGCTCCTTATCTGCACGGGAAGCGCGAGGGCCAAGTGTGCGGGAGGAGTTGCCCCGAGCCCACCCCCAGAAGCGTTGCTGGTGCTGGGTGGTCCGCGGGTGGCTGCGTGCTGCAGCCCTGCATTGTTCTTCCCAGCTAAACCCGAAACCCTCCCCGCCGGGGCCTTTGATATCTGAAGAGGGAGCGCGTTGCAAACGGGAGGCTAGTGGGAGAGGAACACCCTGAAATAGCTACCAGCCGCTCGGTGCTGCTGGAGGGGGGTCACAGTTAGGAGTTTTCTCAGTCTCCTCTTCCCCAAAGTGATGCTGATGTGCCCCTTCGCCCAGGGACGGATTTGGGTTGGGAACGAGGGCTTTGGTCCATGCTGTGTCCCCGGACCTTTTATTTATTTTTTGCCCTGCTCAGCCTATTTGCAGCCGGCTGCTGGCATTGTCCTTCCCCTCTCCTGAGCCCTGTGCCGTGCCTCGTTCTGCTTTGACCTGATATTTCTGGAGGGAGCTCCTATTTATAGGACAGATGCAGGTTCTGTATGCGCTATAGGAAGCGCTGGGAAGGATGTGGATCCTGTGCCGAACAATGGAGCCCACCTTTTGGGTGGAAAGGGCTGGGGGACACAGACTGGCTCCTGCAGAAAGGGCTGCCGAGGTCTCCTGGTGACCTTTCCTGCTCTGATCCAAGCGTCCCCTCTCTTCTTAGGGCTCTGCTCACCTCCCTGGGCACCCCACGAGCCCAAGGTTTGCGCTCCTGAAGCACCTTCCCGGCACCACGCGTGCCCGTGCAGGTGGTCCCGTTCCCTGCTGTGACAGACCCCCACGGAAAATCCTTTTACTCCCCGGGTTTGCCCCGCACTTAAAACCTCCTTCTGCGAGGTTCTGCCTAAATAAAGTCCTCACTGTTCTCGCCGCACCTTCCCACAGCTGCCAGGAGCCTTGTAAACCAGCCTTAATCCAGTGTTTTATGCGCTCCGCGGTGAAAGAGCGAGCAGGGCTGCGAGAAGGGACCTTCTGGATCCGGGCTCCAGCCTGATTTCTTTTTCTCTCTCCCTTTTCTTCCCCCATCCGTGCTGTAGCCAGTGAGTCACCAGTAACAAGGTCTTAATTGTGCGTGGTGATGAATGGGATGCCCTACAGGTAATCGCTGGGTCTTTGGTGCCTTCGCGGCCATTCATTAGAGAGGATGAGGGTGGGGAGAAAGCTGGTGGACTCTGATGTTGCTTGTGAATGCTGTGGCCTGGCTCTGCGAGCCATGACTACAACAGCCCTGCTAATTAACTCAAATTACCATCTGCTTCGGGAGAGGGGCTAGGCTCCAGCCATTCTTCCCCCAAAGACCTAGCTGTGAAAATGCCCCGACTGCTGCCTTCCAGCAGGACCCTCGGGGTGCTCTCCCCGCCTGCCTCTCTTGGTTTTTCTCCCCCAACCCTTTTGTTCCCTTTGTGTTCTGCTTTTTATTTTATTTTTTTAATTTTTTTTTTTGCCCCGGCTGCTCCCGCACCTCACCTTGTCGAGCGCTCGCCCTGCGGGGCCGCTGCTGAAGGAAGAGGAGGTGGGGCTGGTGCTGCTGAAGGAAGGTGTCTTGACTTGACTGCGGGGAGAAGCAGCACCCCGGGGAGCTGCCAGCAGCACCGGCGAGGCAGGAGGCTCGCAGCAGAGCCGTGCAGGACGGAGTTCGTGGCACTCGGCAGGGGCTGGGGGTCCCCAAATGGGCTCCTTGGTGCCGCGGGGAGCAGATGTCTCGGTGTGAGCACTGGGATTCCCAGGAGAAGATAGGGAAGGAGGGAGGGGAGCTGCCTGTCACAGCCCCTCGCCAGCTGAAGCTCCCTCTGGTTGCTGCTCGGCTGCCAGCACCGAGACCAGAGCTCTGGGTGCCGGGGCTGTGCGCGGCGCGTGGCTGTCGGGTGGGTAGCTTCAGGAGGCGTTGCTTCCCCGGCTTGTCTCACCCCAAATTTGGGCTCTACGGGGCAGGAGGACAGCCTCACGCTGAGTTATTCCTCGTCCTTTGGTTGTTGGGGCACTGCTGAGCCCTTGGGTCTGAGTGGAGCTGGTTTCCTCCTTGCCTGGAGGCAGATGTGTGCGAGCGCACGGGCACGGCGCCTCCTGTGAGCCTCGCCGTGTTCCTCCAGGTCCCATGGAGGCAGCTTTTGATGGCTGTGGTCCCTGAACCCTCTCATTTGGGACTGAGGTAGTGCTGAGCTTGTAGCCCTAAAATCCTGGAGTGACATCTTCAGAAAGTCGCAGGAGTGACTAAAGCTCACAAGGCTCCCATTTCCCCCAAACCCCCGACGCTTTTTTGTAACCCTCATGTCTGACCCCTGCAGTGTCAGATGTTTGTGTGCGTGTCCTGTAGTCACTGAGTAATGGGACGGAGGCACTTGGCAGAGAGTGAGAGTCTTTTTTTTTCCCTCTGAACAGCCCCAAAGAAGTCAGTAGGGGAGCACAATGCGCACCAAGGGCCGCGCGGGGCAGGGGCCAGCGAGCCGCGGGCGCGGAGAGCTGCAAGAATGGCTCATTCTGGAGGGGGATAATGTCTGCTCTGTGCTCTCCTCCTCATCTGCAACGAGCCACGGAGCTAAAATATGGCAAGAATAAGGTCTGTAGGGTGAACAACTGCCTACTGCCACCAGATTGTCCCCTGGGGTGGGAGAGACCTGCCCGCAACATCCCCTCTGCTCCCTGCGTTCCCTTTGCGGTTGCACTCCTCGGGCACACACCTGCGTGCTCCTTCCAGAGGGAGGCTCGAGAGCCTCCTTATCGCCCACCCTCCGCTTCCCCGGCCTCCTCGGTGCTTGGCACGGGGTGCTGAAGTGCTCTCTGGGCAGGGGAGACGGCTGGAGAATGCAGGGGATGGGGCCCTGGGGTGCTGGAGGGGGCACAGCACACCCCGATAAAGCACACCCCGAGCACGTCGAGGCTTTCTGCCCCATCAGGGCTGGACGTGGGCACGTCTCCTATCGCGTGTGCAATAAATCATTTGTTTTAGGGCTGCTGCTTTCGTCCTCGGTGGGTGTTTTTGGGGGGCAGCTCGTTGCAGAGAGCATGGTGCTGGAGCGGGGCTGGCCAGCAGGTTTTTGCACGTCTCCCTTTTGGGGCAATGGGGAGGTCTGTGCCTGGTGGACGTCCAGGGAGGCTGCTCCGGGGGCTGAGGAGAGGGAGGGAGGGACCAAGTCTTGTGGCCAGGGCTGATTTTTCTTCCAGAAATTTGGCTGATTTAGGGGAAACCGGCTGCTACTGCCAATTCCTCTGTGTATTTTAGCAAATCCGGTCTGCTAACGCGCAGGTTGTCTTCAGTCACTTAAAATAAATCTCCTTTGCCATTTCTAGGGGCGTTATCCCCTCTGCCTCTTCTCTTCCCAACCCCCTGGTGCCTTCCCAGAGCCAGAAGATCCCCTGGGAGCGGAGGGGGATCCCTCGGGCTGAGACCCACGTGCTGCCTGGGGACCTGGCTTGGGGACAGGGCTGGAGTCAGAGGCGATGCACAGGAGCGGGATCTGCAAGCACCCAGCCCAGGAGGGAGCCTCCTGCTCGGGATTTGGGTTCCTTACCAGCACCAGGCAGCAGCTCTGATCGATTATTATGATTTTATTTTCCTTTCCATGGCCACATGCAGTGCCTGCTGCTGGAGAGCAGCACCCCTGCCCTAGCTGGTTGCGCAGCAGCTGAGATGGTTTTTGTGGGTGTAAAGGCTAAAATAATAGAGGAGGGGAAGAAGTTGCTTAGAACACCTTTATTTTACTAGTTTTACTCAGCGGATTTCTGCTCTGGCACAGGAAACCCTCGCGTAGCCATCCTGCCTGTCCCTGGGCACGAGGGCTTTCCCTGTCGGAAAGTTTCACCAGGGGAGGAGAGGCAGGAGCAAAACGTGAATTTGGGGGCTCGAAAGGCAGTGATGTGCCCAGATGTGAATAGGGGAACGAGTCCCTTGCCAGGAAAAACCCGCGTGGCTGATGGAGACCTTGGAAGATGGAAGGGGTGAGGAGCACCACGTGCCCATGTTGGGGCGCTGGGTGCAATTTTGGCAAGAAGCAGTGCTCGCTGTAGCCTTGGCCCTACATTTTGTGCTGGTAGAGGGCTGCCTCGTGAAATCAGCTCTGCAGGAAGGCTCTGCCAGCCTGAGCTGCTCCCAAACACCGTGTGACAGCACGGTTGGAAGCATACGGGGCTGGACGGTGCCAGACACCTCAGGTTGTGGGTGCGCAGAGCTCTCCCCTGATCCGTGTCCCTCTTGTCCCAGGTGCGAGTGTGGCGCTACCTGAAGGGCAAAGACATCGTCACCCACGAGATCCTCTTGGACGGCGGCAACAAGGTGGTCATCGGCGGCTTCGGGGACCCCCTGATCTGCGACAACCAGGTCTCCACGGGGGACACGCGGATTTTCTTCGTCAACCCGGCCCCGCAGTACATGTGGCCGGCGCACCGCAACGAGCTGATGCTCAACTCCAGCCTGATGCGGATAACCCTGCGCAACCTGGAGGACGTGGAGCACTGCGTGGAAGGTGAGCGGGGCACGCTCGGGGCTTGGAACCCAGTTTTGGGCACGCGGTGCTGCTGGCCGCGGGGTGGGTGCGCTCGTCCTGGCCGCGCGTGGGGCAGGGTCTGGCTGCTCTGTGGATTTGGTCAGCGAAGGGATGGTGCCTGGAGCTGAGCTTGTTAGAGGTGGGGATTGCAGCCAGGTGATGTTGATTCGTGTTATTTTTTTTTTTGGTCTGGGTTTATGCAGGTTCTCAGCCCCCTCTGCAAAACATCTGATGGGGTTGGAGAGGTCCCGCTGCAAAGCCCCGTCCTGGCACCCCTGGGGAGTTCAGCCTCACTCCTGAGCTCCCTCTTTTTTAGGTTTATTGCTTAAAAGTGAACTCATTAACCCAGTGCTGAAGGCCTGTCCTTCATCACGGCGACTCCCAGTTCCCCGTGCTTGCCTTGTGGACTCGTGCAGGGACACGAGAAGCCGGCTGAGTTCCCCTTGGGGGCAAAGCTTGCTTCTCCGGGGTGGAACCAGGTCGCGACCAAGCCGAGCAATTTAGGAATCAAGGGGGGATGAGCAGAGCTTTGGTGTTGTTGTGGCGAGCCTCGGTGTCCCTTGTGTGCATCACCTCCCTGCTGCCTTTGCGCTCGTACCCAAAATTTTGCACGAGGAGGTCACGGCGTGCTGAGCTCGTGGGTTAAACGCGCACGGGGTTGGCTCTCGGTGCTTTTGTCCCTCCGTGGGACAGCTCCCGTGCCGAGGAGGTGGCTGAGATCCTGGCACCGTGGATGTGCAACAACACAGCTGCTGGGAAATGGCGAGTCGGGGGCAGCCCGCCTGCCCTCTGTAATAGGGTCCTGCACCTCCAGGCATGGAATAATGCCCCCACGGAGAGCAGATCCGCAGAGGGTTGAGCTGGTTGCCCAACCACCACGAAAACATACTTCTGCAATCCCTCACTTGCTGGCTTCTCCCTTCCTCCCTCTGCTCGTCCTGTTCCAGCAAGAGCTCCGGGCTCGGGGAGGAGGGGGGAATGCGGTGCCCCAAAAGCCCTCTGTGGGGTCTGAGCACGTCCCGGGAGCAGATGAGTAAACAAGGGCAGGAATGCAGGAATCCTGCACAGGCAACAAACAAACACGCGGCGCGGCTCCCTCCTCCCTGCTGGATGTGCAGAGCAGAGGCCGTAACCCCGTTCTCCAGCTGGGGAGGCTGCCGGAGGAGGGGAACGACCCAGCTCGAAGCCTCCGGGGCTGGGAAAGTGCCAGCTCAGCACAGCAGCACCCGGCTCCAGTGGCTTTTGCAAGAGGGAGAGATGTTGGAGGTTTCCGAGCAGATGCGCGCACGTTTTGTGTGCCGATCCCAAAGCAACGGCCCTATAGGAGGGGGTGGGAGGAGGAGGAGGAGTGCGGTGTGTTTTGGTTTGTTTGGTGTTTTGTTTTATTTTTTTTTGGTAAACCTGAGCAAACACTCGGAGGGATTCTGCCTTCGCCCAGCTTTGTGTTCCTTGGCGCGTGCCGAGCCGGGTGGTTCCTGCTCGTGGCTGTCCCCGGAGACCTGCAGTGAGGGCTCTGAGTGTCCTCCTGTGCTATGGGTTTGACTCAGAATTTATCCAGGACCCGTGCCTGCTCCCCTATTCCATGGGGGAAATTCAAAACTGGTTTCTTCAGTGATTAAAAGCTGATTAAAACCCCGGTGTGCAGCATCTGGCCGCGTCGGCCAGCTGGGCTGGGACAAGGAGCACCGAGCCCTGTCCCCACAGTGGGGACGCATCCCCCAGCTCTCCCTGCAGAGGGTGACAGGGACGTGGGGCTGTGCCCCGTGGCCCTACAGGCGTGCTGGTGCCAGGAGAGGTGCACGGGGCTTGCGTGCTCCGGGCTGGAAGCGGCGTGTCCTGCTGCAAAGGTTTGCTCTGTGACCTCTTGTGCAAGGGAGCTGGAGGTGCCAGAGCTGGGCCTGTTTGAGCTTTCTCTTTCCCCACCTGTGCTTAAATGACAGCTCCGTGGGTTTGTTTCTCCTCTCTGCTATGCTGACGCCCTCTCTTGATGTCAAGGCGATTCTTTCCGTGTCTCTCCTTTTTTCCAATCCCTTTGCTCCCTTTAATTAAAGCCCTCATCCTGAGGACGCTGCGGGCACGCGGAGAGGTGCCCAGGGTTTGGGGACATGCAAGGGCTGGAAAACAGCCTCGGGGGAGCTGGCCGTGCGTGGTGGACCTGCCTTCCCCAGGCTGGTGAGAGCTGCCTGGACCTCTGAGGAGGAAAAAAAAACACCAGGCAGCCCCAAGCTGCCAGCAGCTCATCTCCAAGCGCTGTGCAGGGGAGGCGCAGCAGTTTTGTGCTGTTTCAGGCTGCTTTGGCAGCTCTTCCCGTGCCTTGATAAAGCCGCCTTTCTTGTCGCATCCCCTGGACTTGTTTTTCCTTTTTATCCACGTCTTGGAAGCCTGGGTGTCGTGTGTGCGTCCTGCGTGCTGGCTGCACCCCAGGACCCTCCAAAAATTCGCCGTACCCAAACCTCACGCCTCTCCCGTGGTGTGCGCGAGCTCCTCTCGACTTGCCCAGCGTGGCTGAGGAGCTGGGCCCTGGGAGGCCGTGAAAAACCGGCCATGAGAACCTGCTCCTGCCGCCCTGGGAATCCTTTCTGAGCTCTGAGTCTGAGAATTTAGCTCCAGGACTTGTTTCCCATCAGCTCCCCACAGGAGGGTTCAAAGCGGAGCTGCCCAGGACGCCGCGCTCCGAGGTTAAAAACAAACCTCGGAGCACTTCTGCAGAAGGAATTGGAAGAATGGTGGCAGCTGAATGGAAAAAAAAAAAAGAAAAACACGGATGTTTGGAGAATCTTCATCTCCTGTCGCTGCGGCTTGGAAAAATCCCGGACACCCAAAACCTTTCCTGCCCCAAAAAGGGGGAGCTCAAACCAGGGCGAGGCTGCGAAACCGCTCAGGTTGGGGTTGGAGCAGCGATCGGTTTGGTGATGTTTAATTGTGTTAAAGGAGCTCTGGCTTGTTGCAGCCGAAATGTAGGGCTTGGGCTAAGCCTGCAAACCGGCTGCAGCAGCAAGGGGGCTGCGGGAGCCCCCCAGGGACTGCAGGAGCCCCCCCAGGGCTGGGACGATGCTCGCAGGGGGATGCTCGCTCCTGCCTCTGCGGGAAGGCGCACGAGGGCTCCCCTCGTGCAGGTTTCCCCTTGCTCTTTGGGACATCCGGATGGGGTTTCCTGGGAGAAGATTTCCCCGAGGACGCACAGCCTTGCTGGTTGGGTGCCTTTGAAGCCTCAGGGTTGCAAAACGGGGGTTGGAGTCGCTGTGCTTCGGGTGCTTGAGGCTCCAAAGCGCGGCTCCGTGCCGGCGACGTTGCTCTGTCCCCGGACAGTGCCATCGAGCACCTGCTTCTGCAGCCTGGGAGATGCTCCCCGGGTCTGCCTGGCTCGTGTTTCCCTTTGATCGCGGCTCCACTTGGAGGAAAAATTGAGATTTTTGTGTGCGGTGTGGGAGGGGCAGGCGCTGACTCCAGCGTGAGCTGGCTGGGTGGAAGGAAGTTCAGCCGAAAGCCGCGGCGGAGCCCTGGTTAATGAGAAGCCAGGGCTCCTTCCAGGCTTGATTTGCATGAACCTGGCTGCAGCAGCCCCGGCCGAGATTGTTGTGCTGGCTTTGGGGATGGGGCTGGACTTTGAACCTCCTGGGAAAAGCCGTGAGTGAGTGTAGGGGAACCCGACAGCCTCGAGCACGGGGTGCTGTGCCGCTGCCGGTGGCTCGGAGCCCCCATCCCAGGGCAGCACACCTGCAAGGAGCTCCTTTTTCACCTCCTTTTCTCAGATGAAGTGGGAAAACACACACAAAGTGGAGTTTTTTCCAGCCTTTTGGTCGGGATGGATGCATCCCTCGTGGTGGAGCAGCCCAGGGGTGATGCTCTGCCTCCCCGCAGGGATCTGTCCAGTGCTGGGAGAGGCATCCCTCGGTGTGCCCGGCCCTTCCTGAGCTTTTTGGGGCTCCTGGCCACCAGGCACAGCCACCGGGGTGCCTGCAGGTGCTGCCACGAGGATGCCAGCAATGCTTTCCCCCCCCGATAGATGCCCAGCCAGAAGCTCTCTGCTCTGGCTCCTGTTCAAGATGCGCCGTGCTGCAGATGCTCCGTATGTTTAAAAATGTCACTTAGCTCTCATTAAAATCCTTATTATAGCCAGTCCAGAACCCTCCTGACTCTTCATCTCTCTGGCAACCCTATTAATTACTCCCGTGGAAGAGCTGCATCCAGCCTCGGCTCTCCCGTGTGGCTCCCTGCTCTCTCCCAGCTCCCTCCTCTATAGGGCGAGCCCCATGGTCACTGCGAAATCCCTCTGCCCAAACTTTTTTGGTGGACTTGGGAGCAGGATGGCTTTAAAAGCACCTCAGTGTGCTGCTGCCCACCCCGTTTCATCACCTTCCTCTTCACTTTTATCCCCTCCTGCCTTTCCTCGGAGGTCCCTGCCTCTGCAGGACGGAGACGTTTTGTTCCTGCGAGCCAGCCCGTGCAAAATTCCCTTTTCAGGCTCCTTCCAGGGGCCGTAAGAAATGCACAGCGGGCTCCTCTCAGCAAGGAAATCGCTGGCACGGGCTCGTGTTAGGTGATGCGGGCTGCGGTCACTTCCCATGGCCGGGTCTCTCTGCAGCCCTTCACCCCGCAACTATTTCTTTTGAATCCCTCCCTGGCGCTTCTTTGTGCCTCCGAACAGGCAGGGAGGGGGCTGGAAGTGTTGGTGTGTGGGTTTTTGCTTAAAGAAGTGTTTTTTCTCTATTCTTTTTTTCTATTCTTTTTTTTTTTTTTTTCCTTTTTTTTTTCTTCCTCCTCTTCTTGGCTCTGTTTTGAATCGAAGATAATGAGAACAGCATCGACACCTCCGGCTCGGGAGGGCGAGAAAACCAGCCAGCAGCTGTAAAAAAAAAAATAAAAAAATAAAAAAAATGCGCTAAACCCGGAGAGGGAAACCCTGCACAGTGAAATCCTGGGGGCCCCTTCCTGCCCCCCAACCCTTGGAGCAGCTGGGGCAGGGGGGAGCCCTGATTTTGGGGCCAGGCACAGGGGTCTGCTGCCCCCCCCCCCCCCCCCCCGCTTCCCTCGCGTGGTGGTAATGCGAAAACATCCTCGGGTGCCGGGCAGTAGCGCAGGGAGTTGGCTTGTTTAGCAAATTCCTATGGAATTTTAATCTGGTGTGGGAGGCTGCTGCTCCGGGAAGGCTCCTTCGGCCCCGGGGTGCCCACGGTGCTGCTTTTCCTTTTTGCATCCCATAAGGAACCCCAATCCTGCTCCGAGCTGTGCCAGCAGCTCCCACCTGCAGGCTCCAGCACCTCTGGTGGGCTTGAATCCCTCCCTTCCTCAGGGACGTGGGGTGGGAAGGACGAGTGGAGAGGCAGATACGCTCAATTCCCATATGGGACCAGGCTGCAACACGCCCCTCTCCCACTCTTTATCCCCACAGCACCCTCTCTTTCTGCTCTGTGCTGCTTTGGGGTTGGTAATATGGGCGTTAGGGGATCTCAGGCTGCCCCAGGGAGCCTTTGGTGTCTCTGGGGGCTGTAGGATTAAAGAAATCCCCGTTCCTAAGGGGCTGCGGGTGCTGGTGGTGGGATGCTTCCCAGGGGTTGTTCCCATCGAGGCTGGCTTCTCCTTCCCTCTGAGCATCTCCAGCAGGCTGGGGGCTGGCAGCAGCATCCCCTGCACCACCTGGCTCGGTGTCACCCGCTCAGGGATGACCGTGGGGTTAACAGGAGGTTAAACCTGCCCAAAACCTGCCCAAATTTCCCCTGCCTCCTTCCACGTGCGCCCTGCTCCTGTCGCTCCCCACCCGCTGCGAGCCCCAGTTTAACCACTGCCACCATGCGTGGGCACTGGGAGCAGCCAGGACACCCCTGGAAAGGCTCCGTGGGGGCTTCCTCGGTTCCCAAAGGGTCTCCACGGAGCCGTGCCGGGGCTCTGCCCCTGGGCCGGGGGCTGTGTGCGTGTCGGAGCCGCCCGCCGTGCACCCCTGCGCCCGCCCGGGCTTGCTGCTCGCTAATCCTCCCCCCGTGCTGTGCCTTTGGCTCTGTTTGTCTTCTCCAGCACTCCCCACGGGTCCCGCATTCCTTTGGGGTGACTTCCAGGAGCTGTGGGGAGCCCTTTGATATAGGAGGAGGATGCTGGGGAGGGGGCTCCCGTCCCTTTGGGGAGCAGGGGCTGCGCTCTGCGAGGGGCTCGAGCGGCTCCTTCCCCGTTTTCTGGGGGAAAACTGCTTCTGTCCCTCACTCCCAGCTCCTTGGGGTCATTTTCTTTGATTGGCAAAGGGAAGGGGACCCCGGTGCGTTCGGTAATTGACTCCTGATTTGGCTGATTTCAGTCCGGCTGCAAAATGAAGGAGAAGACGCGAGGCTTTGGACCGCTCGTCCTTATTCTCTTCTGATTTATCCTCCTCTGGCTCTTCCCGTGTCCCGGAGCCACTCAGGAAATATTTCTGGCTGTTCTCTCCGTCTTGCAGGGATGCTGAGCAGCCGCAGAGAGCTCCAGGACAGGCTGTGCCCCTGCAGCTTCAATTTTGGGGGGATACCCGGTTAAAACGAAGGGAACAGAGGCTGAGGAGCTCTGGATCTCTGCAGTTTTGTGCCCCACTCGTGGCTCCAGGTTCCCTGTTTGAGCCTCCTGCCTCTTTGGGGTGGACCTGGGGAGGATTTGGGTTGGACCCAGGGGGATTTGGGTTGGATCCAGGGGGGTTTGGGAGCGTGGATGTGCTCCGGGTTCCCTCCTGCAGCCCGTCCCCGAGCCCAGGGCATGCTGGTGGTGTGTGTGTGGTGCCGGGGGTGGGCTGCCAAGCGTTTTCCTGGCCTGCAAGCCCTGGGCTGCTCCTTTCCCAGCCCTGCGAAATGCTGGCAGCCCAGCCGGCTGCGGGGGCAGGCGAAGAAAAGACGCGGTGGGATCGGGCTCCGCCGCCTCCTTCACAAAAAGAGCAGGGCTGGAGCCAGTTTGTGCCTATTCCAGCGTAAATCCTACAGCTGCACCTCATCCCTTCCTACAAAAGCGAGGTGCTGGAGCTCCCCTTAAATCCTGCTCCCCTTAAATCCTGCTCCACTTCTCCGCGGCGAGCGCCTACGGGAGGTGTGAGTGGCACCACCAGGGAGCATAACGCACTGGGACGGGTCCATACTGGTGTTTATGGTCGTGCTGGTGGAAAGAAAAAGGGGGCTGTGGGCTGGCAGGGGTCCCCATGAAACCCCCCAGGCAGCAGGAGAGGGGCTGGGGGGTGATGTGGGATCGAGCAGGGCGCCGCTCCTCGCCAGCTCCCACCCGGCTGCCAAGCTCTGAGTGTCTTGGCTCTGGCACGGCTCTCCCCGGCCAAAAAGCACCGTATCTCGCTGGGTTTCTGGGGAAAAAAAACAATGCTCTGGGATCCTCCAGTCAGCTCAGGCCTTCAAGTGCCTCCGTGAAGGAGGAGTTGTTGGGGGAAGGAAGCAGCGGTGGGGTGGTGTAGGGAGAGGGTGGGACGGCTCCGTCCCGGGGCCCTTCCCCTGCACCTTCCTGCTCAATAAACCCTAATCCGCTCCCGTGCTGCTGGGCAGGCAGCCAGGGCTGGCATTCCTCTCATAACTCAGCCAGGTACGGCGTGGGTAAGCCCCATCGGGGCGCAATGTGCTGCACGGGGAGGGTTTGGGGTCACCGCGGTGCCGGTGGCAGTGGCCGGGTGCTGCCCACCCTCTTCTGGCTCCCCACAAAGCGAGGGGTCCCTCGGTGGCTGTCCTAGAAGGGGAAGGTGCAGCTGGTGCCAGGATGCTCGTGCGTGGCTGGTGCCTGGCATGGTGCAGGTTGGGGTCGCTTTGGGGCGCACGAGGTCTCCAGGATCCCCAAAGGAACTTTGTTTTCCACGCAGCGGTGGTGGGAGGCATCTGGGAGAGACACGGAGATCCTAAAGGAGGTGCCGGCGCCGTAGGTTCAGGCTGGATGAGTTCTCAACCCGAGCAAATGGTTGCAGGAGAATCTGGGGACCAATTTGTGGGCTCTGGGCTTGGCCAGGGGCTGTGGCTCCGTCCTGGGGAGCCAGCCTTAGGGAAAACAGGGTCTGGCTCTGCTTGATGAGCCCGGCTCCCGCACGCAGCCGGCTTCCCGGGCTGCCCGGTGGAGGCAGCGCTGAAATCCCTGAGCAAATTGTTCCGACTGATGCTGTTTATCTAAGAGATAAAGCAGGATCAGCGCCTGGCAGGGCCGTGGGGGAGCTCGGCGGCGGGGATCTGCGCGAGCCCCATCGGGGTGAGCATCTCCCCTGCTTCCCGGCCCCATTCCCTTCCAGTAAAAACCAGTCCTGGCCAGGAGAGGGGCACGGAGCGAGGCTGGGGCTGGGTCCTGGGGCTTTTTTCTGCCCCTGCTGCGCTCCGGGAGCAGCCAGCTCCGTTGTGGGGTGGTTGAACGGGAGCAGCTCTCTGCCCCGGGTGCTTCCCACCAGCCCCCTGCTGCATTCCTGGGCAGTGAGGCTGCCGGCACACGAGGCACGGGGACACTTGGGGACGCTGGGGTGGCCCCGCCGGGGCTGACACCTCTTCTCCATAGGTTGCGTTGGTCAGCGGGGCGTGTTCCCGTGGCCTTTGGGTAAGTCCCCGGCCCGGGTGCCAAATTCCTGCGGCCCCAGAAGCTTGGGAAGGGGGAGGGAAATCTCAGCTCGCTCTGGGGATGGCTCTGGGGATGATTTTAGCCACCGGCTCTGCTGCCTCGCTGAGAGGTCTCTGCTCGGTGGCCTTGGGCAGGAGGGAACGGGGAGGAAAGGTCCCAGTGGAGGGCTTGGAAAGGGATTAGGAGAAATCAGGAGGGGTGCCTCCAGCACTCGATGGGCTGTTGTCTAAATCAAGCCCTTTCTGGCTTGAAGAAGTCCTGAAGAGTGATGTCCAGGCCGGGGGGGAGGTGTTTCTGGGGGCAAGCCAGCTCGTTTTGGGCACTCTTCATTTCAGAATCTGCTAACGGCAGCACCCAGGGGGCTCCGAACCACGGTGACCCCGCAGGGTGCTCCTGCAGCACCCCGAGGTGAGCTGGGCACCCCTCGCAGCCTGCTTTTGGGCTGTCCCCCGGGCAGGGGAGCTGGGTGCTGAGCCGGGAGCTGGGTGCTGAGCCAGGCTCCCATCCCGGAGCTGCAGAGCTCCCCGTGCCACCGGGATGGCCTCGTGTGCCCCGTGAGCCTGCTGTGTGCTGAGGCGCTGGCTTTGCGCAGGGCGGGCACGTGGCTCCCCCAGCACAAGGCTGGGCAGGTCGCCGGGCTGCAGAAACATGCCTAATAACTGCTTTTTTTTCTCTTTTTTTTCCCCCTCTTTCTTTTTGGGAGCCGCTGGTGGAGCGGAGGGGGCAGCGAGACCCTTCCCCTAAAGCACCCGGGGGAGGTGAGGAGTTGGAGAGGGGCTTTGTAGGCACAGGGGGTGAGGGGGAAGTCCATCCATGGGTAAGGTGGTTCCTGTTCTCTCCTCCCTGCAGCTTTCCCTCCTGCACTGTGCCATCCCCGCGGGCACCTGCTTTCTCCCCTGAATTTACCCCAAAACGTGGGCTCGACCTCAAGCAACCGGCGGGATGCAGTGCTCCTTTTTGGCCAAGACAGCAGCCACCAGCGCCTGGGCAGCCAAAGCCCGAGGTGCCAGGTGAACCTCCGCCTGGAGATTTGCCCTCTGCCCTTTATCTCCTGCAGGAAAGAGGAGAAACCCTGCTGGGGACGGGGCCTCCTGCTGGCCTGGGAGCAGGGGAAAGGCAGCAGGGGAGGAGAAAGCTGCGGGAGGCCAAGTGGCACAGCTTGCCTCACCTCCGGAAAAAACTCTCTTATCTACACAGCCAGGGCTATCTGGGTGAGTTTCCCTGGGCGGGGGCAGCGGGTACTGCTCCATCCTCCATCCTCGTGGGTTGTGCTCCATCCTCGGCGCACGTTTCCCTGCCCTGCTCCATGCCGAGACCCCTGTGAGCGCGCATCCCAGCTCCTGGTGCCCAAAGCGGGGTGTTAATCGCTGGCAGACCCCCACCTGGGGGCAAGAGGAGAGGCTGGGTGAAGCTCTTTCCCCCGCCTTTGCACTGCTAGGATTATTTTTTGGCAGAAGGGGGAAACCTTTCCACTTGTCAGTGCCACAGCAGGAGCCGCCGGACCCCTTAAACGCGCGGGGGAGGCGCAGCAGCCTCCTGCCCCGCGCTGCTCCCCGACGAGGATCTTTGCGCTCCCCTTTGCAACCTGCCGTGGCATGCACGGCCCTGGTCAGGTGGATGGCGTGTGGCAGAGAGCTCTGGCAGCCTGGAATGCCAGCTATGCGCCCCCGAGACGCAGGCGCCTGCGTGCAAAGGTGCCGGCGGCTTCCCCGCAGCGCTGGCACCGCGCCGGGGAGGCTTCGGACACCGCCGGAGCTTGTCGGAGGGTGTGGAAGGGGAGGGCTCCGGAGCAAGCAGCCCTGGTAGGGCGTGGGGAAGGCTGGTGCGAGGGCTGGGGCTGGTGGTTAGGGCGGGAGGCTGCCGGAGAGCAGCTGGCATCCCTGCCTGGCTTCTTGTGGGGACTTGTGCAGGGAGCCTGGGCCGGGTGAAGCCTCTCCAGGAGGCTGCGGCGGTGCTGGGGTTGCAGAGGGTTTGCCAGCGATGGAAAAGGAGCGATGCCTGAGTGGGATTGGGTTGCAATGGGATGCTCGGTGCTGGGGAGAGTGGGGTTCTGCCATCCCCATGCCCCTGGCTTGGCAGCTCGTGCCTGGAGAGCCCAAGTGTGGTGTCCCGTGCGCACATGCTCCCCGCAGCGTCCCCGTTCCCTCGCCCTGCAGCTCGTTATGAATATAAAAAGGTTTTAATCTCTTTAGGGGGAGAACTGTGGGTTATTTTCTGATGGCACCAGGCGCAGCACTGCGCTGTTCTCTGCAGGAAGTTTCATCTGGGGATGAAACTCTCAATCTATATATATATTTAAAAAAAAAAAGGGGGTGGAGATTTTTCCATTTGAGGCAATGTGCCCGCTCCGGAGCAGCAGGTTCCTGGCTCCTGGGGGGTACCAGGGCTGTGGTGGGCAGGAGGAAGCGAATTCCTGCGACGTGATCACAGGCAGAGCAGTTATTCTTAGAGGGCTGGGCCAATCCCATGATATTATCGGGGCTCCTGCAGCCTTATTGCCAGGGTTTGTCAGCATCCCGCAGGGATGGAGGCGCGTATTTAGCTCTCGAGCAAGCCCCGTTCTGCGTGGTGGAAGTAGGATGGCTGGAGGAAGGGTTTTGGAGGATGCCCTGGAGGCACTTCCTATGGAAAGCAGGTCTCTGCATCGCTCGGCCAGCTCTGCTCCCAGCCCTGGCTCACCCCTCGGACCAAGCCCTTGAGGTTTGGCAGCCCAGGAGCTCAGGAGGCCGGGGCACGAGCCCTGCTGCTTCTGGCAAAAAGAGGCTTTTGTCCTTCTGTAACGCTGGTGGGAACTGTGGCCAAATCCCCTGGCCACCTCGTGTGGCCAGCCAAAAAGCCAGGGGACAGCAGGAGCACCTTGGAGAGGTTTGGGTGTCCGTGGTGCTGGCGGTGATGCGCTGCGCCACCCGCTCCCTCCCGCGTCTTGCTAAGCTGCCGTGCTCGCCTGGCACCGATTCTACCTTCCAGATCCCACATGAGCGATGGGCAGGGACTGGTTTTCGGACCCAATTTTTCCAGCTGCTCACTGGTTCCCGATGCCTGTTGACCGTGTGAGCGAGCAGCTGGCTGATATCCAGCCGTGGACACCTGGAAAGGGCCCCGGCTGCCTGGGCAGGCTGAGATAAAGCTGTGGGGAAGCTGCCTTGCCCAGAAGCTGGGCGTGCTGGTAGGGAACAGCTTTATCAGGATGCTCTACTGCAGGTTTTGGGCAGCCTGTACCACCCAGCCTGCGCAGGGCGGCGTGTGCTGGGCGTGGAGAGCATCTGCCACGGGTTATTCCAGCGAGCACGTGCAGCTTGTTCCAGGGAAATGAAATTTCCCCGCTGGATCTGCCGGATGCATCCCGTTGTGCAGCGTGTTTGTTGTCTTTTCCTTTATCTCCTGGAGCCCTCCTGTGTTTGGGAGCCGCTGGGTGGAAGATCAAAGGCTGGGTGTTCCCACCCCTCTTACCCGGGGAAGTACGCGGAGAGCCAGCGCCCGCTGTCTGTGTGCTGCAGGAGGACCCCCGCGTGCCAAATCCCTCCCCCCGTGCCTCCTGAGATGCCTCCTGGCAAAAACCCTCGAGGGTTTTTGATGGTCCTGGGTTGTTCCCAGCAGCTTCCCCATCTCTGGAGAGAAACCAGGGCTCGGTTTTGGTGGAGCTGCTCGGAGCCAGGGGCAGGTGGAAGCTGCGCTCCTGCTCCAAACGGCATCCTCCTGCCCGTCCCTGCTCGCTGGCCACCCTGGGAGCTGGGAGCTGGGAAGCCTGAATATTTTCTGGCAAGGAAGGGCGCTGCGAAGGTCAGTGCTGTGAGATCGGGCTGGGAGGCCACGCCAGGCTGCCTGGGATGGACACAGCTTGCTTTCCTCAAGCGCATCCCTTCAGCCTGGAAGCCAGCTGCCAGGCTGCTCGCGCCGTGAGGTTTTGCTTTTCAGATTAACTCAATTTTTATTTTGTTTTTCCCTTCCTCAAGCATGATGGATTCCCGTTCCTGGGGGAAAGGAGCTGCCTTCCCCACCGCATCCCTCCCTGCTGCGTCCTAGTCTCTTTTTGCAGGGCGTTTGGCCCCTCGGCAGGCTCAGATCTCCGGTGCTTGCTTGTGCTGCTGCACCCCGCTGGGAAATACCCAAAGAGACGAGGTCAGGAAGGATGAGACCCTTCCCTTCCAGGCAGAAGCGATGCTGGGAAGGGTTAGGAACAGCTCAGATGTGCCAGCAGACGCAGCTTCTACCTGGCAAAGGAGCCTGGCTGGGATTGCTCACACCAGCGAAGGATAAAGGCTTTCCTTGGGAGGTCTGGCGAGGCTCAGGGCAGCTGCCCCGGCGCTGTGACGTGGTGCAGAGCTTGCTTTGCTCCCCCAAAAGCCTGCTTTGGTCCCGAGCTGCCTGCCCGCACCAGCTGATGTGCTTCATGCTCTTCTGGCTCCTGAGAAACCTCGCCTGCTGAGCGCAGGGCTGCTGGCTGGGACCCAGTTCCCAAGCCCAGGAACGGGGAGGGGATCTGAAGCAACCCGGGCTGGAATTGTTTTCCTAGACTGATAATTTCTCCCAGACAGCCCCAGGAGGCTCCTGGCCAGCTGGACTTGCACTTTCTTTGCCCGAGGGAGTCTCTCCTGAACTCCACCAGGGCCTGGTGGACGGGCAGCCGGGCTCCCCGCGGGGCTGCGGGCGATGCTTTTGGTGCCATCCCCTGGTTCTGTGGGTGCTGGGGCAGGGCTGGAGGCAGAATCTGCCCATGCCGAGGTGATGGATGGCGTTAGGAACCCTAAAAGGTGTCAGCATCACCCATCCCAGCACCATCCCCTCGCCAGGGCTGGGCACCACCTCTGGCCGTTTGCACCTTGCTGCTCGCGCGCCTCGCGCGTTTTGCTCTCGGTTCGTTAGCAAAGCCTCGTTAGGAGTGTGATGAACTCTCCCCCCCGACCCGGATGTTTGACGTCCCGGCAGAAGCGTGGGAACCCTTGGAAAAATCCCCAGAAATCCTCAGCCTTGTGCTGGCGGATGAAGGGAAGCAGCAGCGTGGGCTGGAGCCTCCACCCCGTGACCCCGAGCAGCGAGCGCAGCCCCTGGGGACCCTGCGTCCACCCGAAAAGGAGCAGATACAGCAGCTCCTGCTTCCCCAGCAGGGTCTGGTGCCTCTTCACACATATCCCAGGCACCTTTTGCCCTGCTTTCCCCGGGGGCTTTTCCCTCCAGCAGCCGTGGTGGCCGGGGCCCTACCCTGTGATGCCCTCGCTGCCACGCTCCTCCCCGGGGCCAACCCGGCCCCGATATTTCTACGGGACCGGGGTTGAAAGGAGCTGGCACCCGCTCGAAGCCTGCCCGAGATGAAAGGCTTTCCCTTGGCAGGAAATCTTGCCCGGCTTAACATTTTAACACGCTGCATTTCGGCTGGGGAGCGGGGCTGGAGGCTGGCCGCCGTGCCGCCGAGCGCTTCGAGGGCTCGTGGGCGTCGCGCTGGATGCCGCTCGCGTTCGGGGTGGGAATCGATTTGCTCCGTGTTGTGGGGTTTGGGTCAGAGGGACAGGCTTAGGATTCGACTCCTGAGTGCCCTGCAGGGGTTTGGGGTTGGCTTCAGGCCGGTGCCAGCTCTGCAGTCCCAGCTAACGGCAGCCCTGCTCAGACAGATGGTGGGACCGCGCTCCGGGGGTGTCCAAACCCAGGAATAATTGTTTGCAGGCAGAACGCTGCCTACGTGGGAATCCACACTTGAAACCCGCTGGAAGTTCGCTCAGGCGGAGCGTGGGACAGCGGGCAGCAACGCAGGGATGTGCACGGGGGGCTGCCTCCCCCAGCAAGGGGCCGGCGGGGCGGCTGAAGAAGAGAAGAGGCTGGAGAAGGGGGAGAAACGAGGGAATTACCTGGTGCTGAGCAAGCCGTGGAGTCCTGCCAGCCCGCTGGGCAGCATCCTCCAGCTCCCAAGAGCTGCTACAGGGAGGCAGGAGCCCCAGTTTGTGATGCTTTGGGGCAGCAGCTCGCTGCTCCTGGTGCGCCCTGTGCAGACCCCGGCTCCGGAGCCCCTCGGGGACGCGGCGGTGGCTGCGTGCCCTGCCCTGGCGGGGCGGCACGGGGGCACATTCCTCTGCCCTGACTTCAAAGCTTGTTGCTGCGTATACAGAGCCAGCCGCCTTGGCAACCCTGGCGGGCTGGAGCAGTGGCAGCAGCTGCCTTGCTCCCTGGCTCTGCCGGGCTCTCGCTGCCCTTTGGGCCGGGAGAAGTGCCCGTGTCCTCCACGGAGAGGAGCCAGGGTACGTGCTGGGGGCACGGGCTCCTCTTTCTGCTCGCCTGCTGCTCCCAAACCCCTTTGTTTCTGCTTGTGCCTCAAATCTGTGCTGTGCCCTGCTCTGAATTTTGGTGCCCGGCTGTCCCCGTGGTGAGACATCTCGGAGCATCCTCAGAGCAGCCCCTCTGGTTCCTCACCGTGGTTTCTGCCCTGGTTTAAGCCAAGCAGTCTCTGGGGAGCACTAGAGGGAGGGCTGGGACACCCTGAGCGCTGCTGGAGCTTTTGGGGCTTTTCCAGCCCTGGCTGCTCGCCCAGCTCTGTCTGAACCATCCAGGTGACTTCAGCTGCACGGCCCCGTCCCCACGCTGGGCGCATTGCTGCAGCCCAATTAGGAGATTAAAGCATGCCATTAGGAAATGAGGCTGCTGCGGCATGGGCCAGAGCCGATTTCTGGCTTCCAGCTCCTCCAGCTGGTTGTGGGGCTGATCCACCCTCGGATCCCCCGAGCTTTGTGCACCCGATCCCCGTTGCCGTAATTGCGCTTCCCCCTTGGCGAATTTTGGGGCACATCGGCAGGGCAGGGGAGGCTGCCTGTCTGCTCGCTGGTTCCTCCTGCCTGCCAAGTCCCCGTGTCAGGCCCTGCCTGCTGAGCTGCAGGGTGCCTGGCTCCAGCACGGAGCTCTGGGGCTTGTGGAAATGTGGTGAGAGGGGAGCCAACAGTTCGGAGAAATTGGAGGAGGAGGAGGATGGTGAGCACCTCCTCGCCTTGTGCGCCCTCTTGGCGCCGTGTCCTGCACCCTTGGCGATGCTGCTCCATCCTGGAGAGCCCCAGATAAATTTAATTTGGATGTTTCTTGAGCAGATGGGTACTTTTCCCTTGAGGTGTGTGACCCTTTTCCACGCTGCAGGGCCACCACACCTCCTCCTGCCACCACATCTGTTATTTCCATGGGTATTCTGGGCATCCCTTTCCTGCTCTGCTTGGGCATCTCCCCTCGGCGGGGAAAGGCAGGCACTCAGACCCTTGCCAGCAGCCTGGCAAGGAGCAGGATCAGCCCAGCAATAATGGATTTGGCTGCTGGGAGCTTTGGGGTTGAGGAGGGAGCCAGAACCAACCCTCATCCCCAGGGAGGAGCGCAGCAGCCCGGCTCCTTGTGGTGATCCTATGGGGCGCTTTGCCGCGGTCTCACCAACTGCTTTTGCTCTTTTTTCTCTTGCATGTGCTGTCCTCTCCCCCTGCGGCTTCTGGATTATTCATTACTAGGTAAGAGCAGCGTTTCTCTCCTTTCTTGAGCCGCGGGGTTGGGCAGAGGGGGGAGCCGGGACACACAAGGATGCTTTGTGTGACGGGAACGTGCGCTCCCAGCACGGGCGCGTGGGAGGTTTGTTCCTCGGAGCAGCCTGTTCTGGGCAGCAGCTAGCCCAGCGGTGGGCGTTTTGCCCCAAGGGTTTTCCCGGCGTGGAAAGCTCTCCTGTGCAGGTGGCGGGCTGAGCAGCACGGGGAGGGTTTGTCCCCTGCCCCTAAAAAAAAAAATATACAAAAACCCTTTATCCATTTTTTTCTTGTCGTTGGAGGAGCGTGAATGGGAAATTTGGGGTTTGTGGAGGTTTTGGGGGGGGGTTGTCCATCAGTTCCAGTTGCACCAGTTGGTGGTGATGATTTCCATCCCTGTAGGGTGACAGGGCTGGCTCCTCCTGGTGCTCCCACGTTCCCACTGCATGGCTGGGACCCACACCCGTGTGGATGCGCTGAACCTTTCCTCTCCGTTCACCTTAATAGGAGATACAAAACCAGGAATTTTTACTTTTTATAGCTGTGTATATATGGTGGCCTTCCCAAAAATGCTGCAGGACCCCAGAAGAAGGCCCCAGCTGGTCTTCGTGGCCCTCCCACGGGCAGAAATGATGTGGAGCCCCCTGGGCTTGGCAGAGGAGAGGAGCTGCTGGGGGCACTGGGGCCGTGAGCTGGGAGCGGGGATGGGTGCCAAGGGGAGGAAGGGGGCGGCTCAGGGCTGGAGGAAAGCACGAGGTTAATGGCCAGTTCCTTCCCAGAAGCCAAATCCACATGGGTTTGGAAAAAAAAATCAATAGGGTTTACAGAAGCTGCTGAAAATCCTCAGGGTCAGGCGGTCAAGTGGGGGGAAACTGGGAGAGCGCCGGCGGTCGTAACCCCAAACTGGGAGCAGCGCCGGCAGAAAAGAGCAAAAAAAAAATCCAGCAGAAGAAAAACCCTACAGGTGGAATATCCTCGGCATAAAGCCTCTTTATTTTTATTTTATCTCGTCTCTGCTGCTCTCCCCAGCTGTGTTTTAGGCTGTCTGATGGCCTACCCAAGGGCCACCCCTGCTGCTGCGCAAGGCGTTCTCAGGAGGGGCCTTTTTGAAGAGCAAACGGCACTCTTGCCACTTAAAAAATACATTTTTCTGCAAGTGCTGCTCCTCGTCTCGGGCTCTGGGGTCGCTTTCTCCGTGCCTAACTCGACGTGACAGTCCCTGCTACGAAGGAGCTGGGCTGGGGTTAATGGTTCGAGCTGGTTTCGCTCTGCTCCTGTGGGGTGCTGGGCTGGGAGCGGAAAAATTGAGCCCAAAGCAGCTGGAGGAGAGAGGGTTAATGCAGGATTTGTGCCCGAATCGGGAGGGAGCAGCGAAGGGATGTTATTTGGGGGTCTCTATTAAACGATTAGGAGTGAGTTTTCTTCAGCCAGGGAGAACAGAGTTAACTGCTGTGAATGGAGGCAGCTGCCTCTGCTGTCTGCCCTACGCGGGGCTCTGGCAATGACAATTCTCCGAAGGGAAAGGGAATGAATTTTAATGAAATCTTGAAAGACTTTAAATTTTCATGTTAACTTCAATTATTCAGGACAGCCGAAAAGCAACTTTAAAGCTTCAGGAAGAGAGAAAAAAAATAAATAAAAAGGCAGGTGGGGGGGTTGGAAATAAGAGGCCAGTTTGATATATATTTTTTCAGATTAATTGATTTGCGTTTTGTTCCACCGCGGTGAGCCGCGGATGTTTTAAAGCCGCTGGTGTCACTTATTGCACCTGACAGCAGTGCAGGGGAGGAAGAGGATGAATTCTGTACTGCCTAGGGCTTGGTGGAGCCATAAAACCCCCCCGTGGGGCACGGTGCTGGGCTGCCGGGGCCGTGGTGGGCATCGCACCCGCTGGGGAGCTCGTGGGGTGGAGGGCTGGTGGCTGTGATGCTCTGTGCCATGGGGGGGGGGCTTTTTCCACCCTATCCAGCCAAAATCCCTCTGCACGGATGGCCCCGTGCAGCCAAACAGATCCCAAAAGGGGATCCCCGGCTCCCCGTGCCCAAAGGGGTCCCTGGTTCTCCATCCCAAAAGGGGATCCCTGGCTCCCCGTCCCCAAAGGGGTCCCCGGCTCCTCATCCCAAAGGGGTCCCCGGCTCCCCGTCCCCAAAGGGGTCCTGCTGGTGCACCTCACGCTCTGGTGGGCGCACTGCTTTGGGTTCCCCGATGCCCAGAGCATCCTCGGCGCCCCGTGCGCTGCTCTCGTGGCGCAGGGGATGCCGAGCAGCTGTGCCCGCGGTGCCGCCGGCGCTTTGAACAAGCGGCTTTTTTTCTTTTCCATCCCCGTCCTCACGCCTTTCTCCCTCGCTCCTCTCGCACGGCCCAGGGCGTCTGTCTGCGTTCCTGTTTCCGATCCCCAGCAGGCTGCTGCCTTGCCTCCCTCCGAGGGTGCCCCACTGGTGCGCAGGGGCTGCGCAGCACAAACGGGGCTTTTATTCCCCGCTGCTGAGAGCTGCCAGGCCTGGCTCCCTTCCCAGAAAGCAGCCCTGCTTCAGAACATAAGCAGCTATTGTCTTGGGCGATGCGAGCTCTGCTGGAGCCGGGAGGGGAGAGGGGCTAGGGCAGGCTGAGGGGGCTGCAGAAAGGAGCCCGAGGACGAAGGGAGATTTACAGCCTCCTCGCCGCGCTCGCCTCACCCGAAATCCGGGGTGCCCGCTGCTCCTTTGGTACTCGAACGCCCGAGGGATGTTTGCTTCTCTTTTTCTCCAGCAAAGAGCAGGTCCTTTGTCTTGCACGGGCTGGAAAAGGAGGAAGAGGAGTCCTGCAGCGAGGTGTTCCCGCTGAGCCTCCCCTGCTTGGGGCTGTAGGGTCAGGGTGCTGGGACGGGGCGGGTGCCCCCCATCCGTTCCCCAAACGCCTCGCTGCTGGTTTGTCGGATGCGTGGCATCCTCTGCGCAGCTTCGTGTCCTCGTGGCTTGTTCTCGCTGGGATGCAGCTGGCGGGGTGGTTTTGTTGTGGGGTTAGAGAGGGAAGGGGCTGGGAGCGGGGTGCCTCACCCCTTGGGTCTCCTGCCCCACCGCGGGGAGCAGAAGCAGCTCTGCGCTCCGGTGCGAGGTCCTGATGGAGCTTCATTACCTCCTTTGCCTTTGTTTTGCTGTGTGTTCGGCCCTGCCATCCAGGGAAAAATCACTCCAGGGGTAGATTTAGGCACAGGGATGGTTGGGTAAGGGATGAAGAAGGTCCTGGCCGGCTCCTCATCAGGAGGCTGCCGCTGGAACCCTTGGCTGTGCCGAGCAGGGGTTGGGATGCTCAGTTTTTTCAGCCTAATCCGCTGCAGCAGCGATCCTCTGCCGCCAGCCCGGCCTGAGTAAACTTTCCCTGGCTTCAATAAAAATGTTAGTGTAAACGAGGCTCTGCCCTCGGGTTTTTTTTTTTTTTTTAATTCCTTTTCCTTTCCTCCCCCCACCAGCGCGTCCCAGTGCCCGGCGCGCGGCAGCTCCTTAAAAGTGTGTTTGGTGGCGGCACGGAGGGGAAACCTCAAATCCTCGCAAAGCAATTACTGCTAATGAGACACTTCCTACACAGCTGGTTTCAATTCTGGCTCTGTTTTGGGGACTGTTCTTCCAGCTCGGCAGCGGAGGAAGGTGGGAAAATCCCCGCCGCCTCCCCTCCCCGCTGCACCCTCCTCCCAAGGTGCCACTTGGGCACCTCGTTAGTCCCCATCCGAGGGGAGACAATTAACCGAGGCAATTAACACACCTCTCCAGTGAGGCCGAATCACAGCAGCAGCAGCAGTTATTGGCTGCTGATCGCATGCCAATTGATTGATTTGGGTGTTTTTTCTTTTTTTTTTTGAGAGGGAGAGCGTCGTGTGTTTAATTAGTGTGTAATTTCCAAGAGCGAGGCCAGCTGGATGCCCCAGACTTAGGGAAATTTCTGCATTAACCAAAAAAAACCCACCAAAGATAAATTTTATTTTATTTTTTTGAGCACGAACTTGCTTGGGTTTCATTCCTTTGTGTAGGGATTTGATGTGCAACCGTTGGAAACTGTCCTTGCTGTTCGCTCTGCCGGTGGCACCTCTCCTGCCGTGTCCCTGCCCCGGGGCTGCTGCCGCCTCTCCGTGGGACCTGGGCACCAGGAGCTCCTCCAGAGCTCCCACGCCGGCCTTACAGGGATGGGGAAAACCCAAGTGAAAGGGCTTCATCTCCACTTACTGACCATTCAAATCGGGTCTTTGTTCGCATGCAGATTTGTGGGGATCCGGGGCCCCTCTGGCTGCTGGTTTTGGCAGCCAAGTGCCTTGTTATCTCGGCGCAGAGCGCGGCCTTGGAGCAGGATACAGAGGAACAGTAGGGAGGGTCAGGGAGAGAGGGATTTCAGGAAGTCTGTGTTGCTTTTATGCGCTGAACAGCGGGAAGGTGGCGTGGGAACCCTTGGCTGGTTTCCTTGGGAATGAGGCAGCGCGACGCGGGGCTCCCCGGCGGCCTTATCGGGGCGCAAAGCAAACATCACCGCCTCGCTTTCTTGGGATCTGCAGGTCCCTCCTGGCTGGGAGGATCCCTCCAGCCCCGCTCCCTGCCACCTGCAGGTGGTGGGACTTGGCTCTCCCCAGCGATATCCGTGCCCCCCCTCGCCATTCCCGGGCACGCAGGGCGCTTAGGGTGAAGGAAGGGGCACCCAAAAACCCCTCTGCCGTGGGCAGAGCCCCGGGGTTGAGTCCTTATTCAACTTGGGGGTCCTTCTGCAGGGTCAGCTGCGCTTCAGGTGCAGGGTTTTCCCCGAGGACATCCCCTCGGTGAGCCCCCGAGCATCTCCCCGTGCGCTCAGCTGAAGGGCAGAGCGGTCTGGCTGCACGTGGGGGTGCGGCGGTGCCGAAACCCTGTGCCAAAACAGTTTGCAGGGGATGGAGGGGAAGGGCCAGCACGTGGAGGTCCTGCGTGGGGCCAGGGCAGGAGCTGGAGGCGAGCTGCTGACCCCCAGCCTCGGTGGCTTTTGGTCCTGGGGCTCAAACGTTGTGTCTGCTCCTGGCTGGGTGCCTGGGGGGGGTGACACCAGCACCACGCTGCCCTCTCCGCACCTTTGGGGCCCATCCACGTGTTTGGGATGATGAGGAAATGGTCTGGATGGGCATCCCCGAACCGAGCTGGTATTCGGTAGCTCTGCCCGCCCTGCGGGAGCTGTGTAGGGTGGCTTGGAGAGGTGCCTCTGCTTGGTGCCACGCTCCCCGAACGTGCCATTCCCCCTCGGTGGAGCTTTTCTGCAGGACTCGGCTGCGTGCCCCTGCTCCCAGCGCCTTTCTGGCTGGGAAAACCTTCCAGAGGCAAGCGCCCGACCTTGGCGCAGAGCCCTGCCGCCCTCCCATCCTTTTGGGGTCATTTAATATACAGTAAAATCAGCTCCCTGTCCCCTTCCCGATGCCGGCAGCTGCTTTGTGTAGCCGCAGCTCTGAAGCATCCCTCGTGCCTCCAGTCCTGGTGCTGCGAAGCTTCCCTGCTCGACAGAAGAGATTCCCCAGGACGTGCAGCACTTTTCCCTGCGGTGGCTGCACATCTTCCACACCGGGCACCCCTCTCCTTCCCCACGGCAAGGGCTGGATCCCCTAAAACGCAGCAGGCAGCCAGCTCTGCAGCATTCCCCGCCAGGCGCAGCCCGTCCCCATCCACACCAGAGCTGGCCGTGGGGCCTCGGCTCTCATTTCTGCCTTTTTTTTTTTTCTTTTTTAAATAATAAATGAAAATCCCAAAATAACCGCGCCGCGCTGGGATATTTTTAAGCTTTTTTTTTTTTTTTTTTTTTTTTTTCCCTCTTCCTTTCTTCCCCGCATCTCCCAGCGGCTGGGAGCCGAGCGGGCTCCCCGTTGCCAGCGGAGAAGGCTGCACGTCACTTCCTTGGCACGGGGCCGTCCCCAGCCCTCAATGCTCACTTTGTTTTCCCCTCCAGCGCCTCGGCGAGCCGTCAGGGCTCCTCGCAGGGTCACGTTACCCGTGTCCCACAGCCCATTGTGGGAGCTGCTGCTGCCGGCGGAGCTTTGGGGAGGGCTCCGCGCCCCTCGGGTCGGGTATCAGGCGGTGGGCGAGGCTCTGCTCCAGCCCCATCCTCACTATTATTTGCTCTGTGCCCCAATATTTTCATTTTTTCCTCCTCTTGGGGATGCCACCTCCATCCCCTGCATCCCAGCTATGCTCCCTATGGGGCTCTGCATCCTTATCCAGCAGGTGATGAGAGCCTGGGCTGAGCAAAGCGCCACGACCTCCAGACCTTGCCCTGCTCTGATCCTTGTGGGTCCCTTCCAGCTTGGGATATTCTCTGATTTGTTTTTTTTTTTCACCGTGTTTGGGACCTTGTTTTGTCTTGTGCTTTGGTTTCCTGGCCTTCAACGAGCAGCTGAGGCTCAGGTGTGATGCGTTTGGGCAGGAGGCATCGAGCTGCTGAAGGATGAGCTCCTTCCAACCCCATGAGAAGCAAATGAGCCTCGGTAGGGGCAGGCATGGGGCAGCTGGCGTGGCTGTGGCTCGCTCCAGGCTGAAAGTTTCCAAAGCAGGAGCCTGATTTCGGAAAAATCTGACGCTGACAGCACGCACGGGTTGATGCTTGCTGGCTTTGGGGGCTCGCTACCTTCTGCAGGGCGTCCTCTAGCTGCCTTTGTAGCATTCCCCATGGATCAAGGGACAGAACAGAGGGGTTTTGGCCAGGGCAGAGGGTTTTCTTGTTGTTTGCATGTGGTCGGTGCTGGGGACGGGGACTCCCTGGCAGGGATGTGGGGGTTGGAGCTGGAGAAGGGGACCCGGGGGGGCTGGAGAGCGTCGGGCGGCTGCCTGTTGTCCTGTTCTAACCGCTGTGTTCTCTCCTTTTTCTCCTCCCCCCTGCTTTCTAAAGAACATAGGAAGCTTCTCGCTGGTAAGTGGTGGTGTGTCACATAAAAAAAAAAATAAAAATCCCATTTATTTTTTTTTCCATCCACCATCAAACTCACCGGCTAGTGCCTCTCATGTTTCCATCCCCGCGGGATGTGCCGGAGCAATAGGAACCCTTCTGGGGAGGGTGGGCGCTCACCCCGGAGGGAGCTATTGCTTTTAGATCACAGTTTGAGGAGCTGAAGCCTTGCCCCCGAAGCCTTCCTACCCCTTCCTACCCCCTTGCCCAGCCCGATGTTGTTCCCTGGGCTCCATTGGCTTGCCGCTGACCTCGCCAAAAGCAAACGCTGCGTCCCCGGGGGGGCTGAGAAACTGTGATCTAAGCACGGCCACCTCTCACCTAGCGCTTCTCTCATGCCCTGCTCCATCTCTTCTCACCGTCACCACCTTCCCGGGTCGGCTGGGGGAAAGGAAAGCCGATCCTTTGGCTCCTGGTGCCCCAGGAGCTGGGAGCGGAGCGCAGGGCGTGCGGCGTGGCTGCGTGCCGCTGCTTGGGTGCCTGCTCCCGGGGATCCCTGGGGCTGGGAACGCCGACCTCCTCGTGGCCTGGAGGCCGGCTGTGTTGTTGTGGGGCTGAGAGGGTGGGAGGAAGGCTCTGGGGACGTGGATGGGGCCAGCAGCCTGCTTGCTGCGTGCCCGAGCCTGCCGGGCGCACGGAGCCGCGCGGCGTTGGGGTGGGACGTGGGGTGGCAGGGACGTGAGCAGCTCAGCCTTGGTGGGGGGCACCGAGGAAGGGTTTTAAGGCGTTTCTGCTCCTTTTTCTCCCCGTTCTCTGCCCCTGGTTACGTGTGATGTGTGGGCTGTGCCGTGCAGAGCCGGAGGTGTGCGTTCGGGGGCTCGCTTGGAAACGTGCCCCTTGTTGTAAAAGGCACCGAGGGGACACAAAAAGTTTTCCTGCAAGCCGCCTGCACCCTGCGCCTCTCTGGGTGCGGAGCGGTGAGGAGAGATGCTAGCCAAGCCGACAGCATCCCCTGCTGGTTCTCAGAGCTGTGGGATGCTCGCAGCCACTGCACGCTGCTGCTCTGCCCCTATTGCTGCTCATCCCATAGCTGGGACCTGCTCCCCACAATGGGCTGGGTGCTACTCGCTGTTTGCAACCCGGTGTAAAGTTACTCAGAGCTCTATGTGTCTGACAGCACGCGGGCTGGGTGCTGCTGGCTTTTATCCCTGCGTAACAGAGGGGAAAAAGGGTTCCTGGGGTCCCCCTCGTGTGTGCCCACCACAAACCCAAGCCCCCACGCGGGATTTGTGCTGCTCGGAGGACGAGGGGCTGCTCCTTTGGGGGGTTTGGGGGCTTCCTGTGCCTTCCCAATCCACTCGGAGCCTCCTGAGGGTGTGTGTGAGCCAACACGCAGCTGGGCCTGCATCCCTCCTCCTTTAAAATCCAGCCAGTGCTGCTTTTTTGGGGTGAAAAAACCTGCCCGAAGCGTGCCCCCAGCCGAGGGATGTCCCCCGCTGCCTGGAAGCACTCGGTGGCAGCTGGCTCCTCTGCGGGGAGGTGACCAGAGTGCCAGCGCTACCCGCTAATTTTAGCCTCCTGGCTGTTCACTGGAGCTTGCTTTCTCCATTTTTTTATTTTATTTTATTATTTTTTTCCTGGTTATTTTCCCGTTTGCCCCACGCAGTGTCGCATCCCGGAGGATTTCGGCTCACCCGGGTCCTTCCCAGCAGCCGGGCAGGGCTCTCCCCTGGCGGATGGAGCTGATGCTGTCCTGGAAAAGCAGCAGCAGCCTCCGGCTGATGGGAATTTGGGGCAGAATGACGCTTCCAGAAGCGTTTCAATGCTGTCTGCCCCCCAGCAAGTGGAGCAGGCTTCCTTTCCTTCCCCACCTCGTGCTGCTGTGGGATCACCCCCTCCATCCTGCCCCCTTACCACATATCAATTGGGGTGTAGTGAGTGCTCCCAGCTTGGCCAGGGCTCCTTTATTCCATGCACAGCCCGAATTTAGCTGGTGAGGGCGGCAGGTGGCAGTGTGAGACTGCGAGAGGAGCTGCCTGCTGCTGGTGCCCGTGGTGCGCCGGGAGCTGGGTGCAGCTCAGGGGGGGGCTCCCAGGTCCATGTCCTTCATTAGGGTCAGGGCAGGCCCCTGTCCTCAATTAGGGTCAGGGGGCTGTAGCACCGAGCCCCATCTCCTCCCTCCCAGGACCATCCTGCTCTGCTCTGCACCCACTTCGGGGCAGCACCATGGGTGCTGGAGCCACCCTCGGGTTTCTGCGGGCACACCTCGTGTTAATTTGGTTTTTAATTGGTAAGCGAGGTCGCAGAGGCTCCATAAAACCCGTTCCCTGTTGCATACTTGAGGAGAAATGGGCTCCCTGCTTTTTTTTTGGGGGGGAGCACGGGTTAACGGAGGGGTGCGCACAGACGGATGCTCGGAGCGTGGCCGGCGGGGCTGTGACCCGCTCCCCCCCTCCCCTTTCTCCCCTTGACAGGGTTTAAAAGCTCTTTATTTCCAAGCTCTGCTCAGCAGGAGCCGAGCCGGGTCCTGCCAAGTGTTAAATGAAATAATTAAAATCCCCACTTTCTCCCCCCTCCCTCTCCCGGCTCGCCGTAATGCCGGTAATTAGCCTGGAAAACTGCAGGAGGGGACGGGGAAGGGAGAGAAGCGAGCGCCTTCCGCGGGCTCCCTCCTCCTCCTCCTCCCCAGGAGGGAGAGCGAGATGGCCCTGGAGGCACTGGGTGCTGTCAGATAAATCCCAATTAGCTCCCTGCCTAATGGGATTAGCCAGAAGGGAGCCGGGTAGGGGCTCAGCCTGGCAGGAGCCGGGGGCTTCGGTGCGGGCTCCCTGCTCTGGTGGGGAGGGACGGACTGACAGCTGTCAGCCCGAGCCCCAAACAGTGCCAGGTTTGGGGTTTTTTGGGCCAGGAGCTGGCTTTTGGGATGGAGAAGTGTGGAGGAGAAGGGAATGAAAGGGGTCCTGGTGGTGGTCTCTTCCCAAGGAACCGCAGGGTTGTGCCCCACCAGCTGCAGGTGAGCATCCTCTGGGTGCGCAGGGCAACCCGCATGGACCAGGACTGACACCCCCAGCCCTGTGCTGCCCCAAAACTGGGCTCGGAGCAGCAGGACCCTGCCCCCTCCCCAGCCCCTCCTGCAGCATTTTGGCAGCAGCTGTGACATCCTCGCCGGGAAAGCCCAGAAATGACCCCGTTAACAGCAGCAGCCTTTCCAGAGGCTGCTTGGTGACCACGCGGAGCCCTTCGGGTGCCGAACGCTTTCAGTTAGAAAGCTGGGCGGGAGGTGGGGGGGATAGGGACGAGCTCCCAGCTGATGTTGTCTCCCCTTTGTCACCCTCTCAGCTGTTTTCGTGTCTGCTCCTTGTCTTGGCTGATCTGCTATGGGTAAAAACGCAGGGGAGATGCAAACGCAGGAGATTTTGGCACCTGTGCGCACGGGAAGGATGCTGAGAGCAGCTCAGGGTGCGGCGTGGTGACCCAGGAGAAAAGAGCCAGGGCGCTCTGCCCGTTTTTTTGGGAAGGGCTCAGCCCCTTGTGTGCTGCTCCAGAAATCCCCAGGGGGGGGATTTCTCTGTAATATCCAGAGCTGCTGCGTTGCGTGGAGGAGCTCAGCCCCTTTGCTGAGGAGTACGGTCGCGGCGCTCCGGGTGCAACCTGGTGCTGCTGGGGGCTGTCCTGCCCTGCTTTTTTTTTTGCTTTTACCCCATTGCTGGACTCCAGAAACGCATCTCTTGGCCGTGCCCTCTGGTTTCCAGCCCTGTTTCTGTCCTCGGCATCCCCTTGCTGGCCGCATCCTGCCCAGGGCAGGCGGTGACCGTGCGTCCCCGTCCCAGCACCTCCTTTTTCTCGTGCTCCCTCTCCTCCACCCCACCCAGCTGGTGAGCCCAGGGTGTGCACCAGGTCCCAGCTCCTGCCGGGTCCTTACAGCCTTGGTGCTGTTCCCAAAAAACCCCCTGGGTGCTCACAGTGGGGCTGAGCCCCTGGGGGCAGCATTTTGGCCACGTGTGGTCCCCTTTATCCATCTCGGAGCATTCCAGCGCGGATAATTCCACCTCCCTGGAACACACCTCTTAAAAACGCCTGATTTTTTTTATTTTTTTATTTTTTTTTATTTTTCCCAATCCCCGTTTTTTATTCTCTGCTCCTTTGGCCACTTCGCCCAAGTCCCGCCGCCGTCCTGGGGGTCGGGCAGAGAGCGGGGAGGGGGGCGCGGGGCAGAGGCGCTGCCGGGGGAGGCATAATGAGTTTTGACAGCGCAGTCCCCGCCTCTCCCAACATCTTTAGTTCACGAATGAAAAGGCGAAGGGGGTGGGGGGAAAGAGGCGGAGGAGGGGGATTTTTTTTTTTTATTTTTTAATTTTTTTTCTCATCCCTTCCCGTGCTCTCCCTGGGGAGCAGGGCGAGGAGGACCCCGCTCCACCTCCTGCGGGGCGAGCGGCGGGATGCTCACAGGTGGCCGTGGAGCGGTGGCGGGGGGCGAGGACCCGAGCTGAGGTCCCCCCACGTCCTCCCCACCGCCTTTGTGCTCCTGCCCAGCGAGGAACCACGGGGGCAGAACGCTGCCCGCAGCCTTTGTTCGAGCCTCCTGCTCTCAACCGCGGGCACGGGCGAGGCGAGCAGCCCCGGCGTCCTTCCTCCTCGCCCTCCTCTTCTTCCTCATCCCCCCTTTGTCGGCGGCACAGCGCCGGGGAGGGACGGCTGCTCCTCTCCGGAGGGACTTGGGCTCGCAGGAGCGGAGCGAGGCGGAGAAACTTCAGGGCGTGGGGCAGGCGGGGACGCAGACTTGGCTTTTTTTTTTTGGTGTTTTTTTTTGTTTTTTTTTTTTTTTAATTCCCCTGGCTCTTTCATTGTCTGGCTCCGTGGATCGGGTCCCCGAGCTGTCACGGCGCACACCGGGCACAGGCGGCCGCTGCTCCCCCCGGCAGCGCTCGGTGCTCTCTTGATGCCCGGCTCGGTGAGGGACGGGGACCTCTCCGCCACGGACTGGCATGTCACAGCGGCGTGAGCAGGGGAGCTGGCTCGCCCCGGCCACCTGGGAGGTGACAGCAAGCAGCGTGCTCCTTGCCAGCGAGGTGACAGCCCCCGGAGGGGGACCAGCGAGGCGGTGGCCCCTTCCTGCTCGCCGGAGGGCTGGGAGGGTGCCGGAGAGCTGGCGAGGCGGCGGGGGAGAGCTGAGCGCCGGCTGCTCCGTGAGAAAGCAGAGCCCAGCGGGGATGGATTCGCAGTCACCGTGAGAGGAGCTGCAGCCTGCTGGGGTCCCCCCGAAACCCTCCCCGTGGGGTCGGGGATCGCGGGCGCGCCCACCCCGAGGAGCTGCGGCTGCAGGAGGCGCCCGGATCGCGCCCGGAGGAGCGGCGGCGGCGTCCCCAGAGCAAGCCCGGAGGCTGAGCCTCCCGTTGGGAGGACACGGAGGCGGAGAGGGGGGTCCCGTGCTGGTCCCCCTCCTACTGCTCCTTTCCCAGCCCCGCTCACAGGCAGCGGTGCGCGGGGGTGCCGCGGCGTGCCCCCCCAGCTCCCTCGTGCCACCCCGTCCCCATCCCGGCAGCGCAAGTTGAGCTCTTGGCACTTCAGCTCGGCGCTGCTCAGCCTGCTGCTGCCCCTCGGCACCCGTGGATCAACGCCCCCCCGGCTGGAGGGGGGAGGATTGCTGAGCAGGGGGGCACAGGGCTCCCTCGGGAGCGCGCTCGGAGCCGGGATGGCCAACGTGGGGCCAGCCGCCTGCTGCTGAAAGCGCCGCCGAGCCTCTTCGCCCTCCTGCTCCTGGAGGATGGGGACCTCTGGGGACGCCTGGGGCTTGCAGCTGGCAAAGAATCGGGGCCGGAGGGCGTCCGCGTGAGCCTGGTGGCTGCTCTGCCTTGGATGGGTCGCCAGCGGGTTGAGCTTTGGCCCGCGGCGTGACGGCCCAGCATGACGGCTTGCCAGTACCCCATGGCACCGGGGGCCTTGGAGCGGGACCGGCTGTACCAGCACAAGGTCTCCCTGGTGGTGCGGTACTTCATGATCCCCTGCAACATCTGCCTCATCCTCCTGGCCACCTCCACCCTGGGATTTGCCGTGCTGCTCTTCCTCAATAACTGTAGGTGTCCTGCACCCCGGCCGCGAGGGAGGGCAGGGCGAAGGGAGGGCAGGAAGGAGCAGCAGGAGGTCGGGGTGAGACGGGGGGGCTTTTTTTCCCCGTGGTTAGGCTGCTGGTTCGCTCCCTGGCGTGGCCAAACGTGTCGTGCACACCCACGTGTTGCTGGCAGCTGCTGGTGCTGCGCTGTGGCCTCGTCCTGGCACGGGCGGGTGCTCGCCCTCGGCGCCTTCGACCTCCCCGGTGCTGGCAAGCCCCCAGCACCCAGCTGGGATCTTCCAGCTTTGGGGCGCGCTGCCTGCCCGCCTGTGCGTGATGGAAAAGTGGCAAAATGGGTGGTTTTAAAAAGACCTGCCCGCAGCAGGGCGCAGGAGGTAAGGAGGGAAGCGGGTCGGTGAGGAGCCGCGCACCCTCTGCCACGACCTGGCGTTGGCACCGTGAGCGCAGCGCTCCCTCCGCGGCGTTTCAGCACCGGGTGGCAGGGTGTGTGGAGCCAGCTGCCCCCAAAAATCCCCTCTGCTTTCCCAAAAGCAGAGGGCTGGGCTGTGCCACCTTGCTCCAGCCCCATCCAGGGGATGTCTCAGCTGCTGCTGCCCCTTTCTCCCCCCGTTTCTCCCCCTCGCTGCTGTCCTTGCTCGACCCCGGCGCTGGACCACGGGGTTTGTGCTGCAGCCCTGGCCAAATGGCACCGAGGAGGGCTGCTGCCAGGGCTCCTCCTCCGATGGCAGCGGCAGGGACGGGGCTCCCGGGGCTGCTCCCTCCTTGCTGCATGTGCTCCCTGCACGGGGAGGGCGTTGTGGGGATGAAACCCCAGCCCCAAACCCACTGGAGAGCCGCGAATCGAGGCTGGGGGGAGGAGGGCGCCGTGTCCACTAACCCTACTGATTGCCCCATTCTTTTTTTCTTTGCAGACAAGCCCAATAGCTATTTTACCCAGACCCCGCCGACCCCACGAGATGGTGAGTACCCCCCTTCAGCCCGCTGGAGCTTGCTTCCCCTAGAAGCAAAGTCCTGGAGCCTCGGTGACCCAGTGATCTATTTTGCAGTCTCTGTGCCCGGCGCAGAGCAGCTGACGGTGCAGTGCTCCCTGCCCTCGCCCTCCCCGGGGATGGTTTTTTTCCCCTCGGAATAAAAAGGATGGCACAGCCCCGCTCCTCGCACTGCTGCTTGCGTGTTGCAGCAGCCCGTCCCGCAGCTGGGGAAGGGCTGGAGGAGGAGGTGGGGAGCTCCAGGTGCTCCAGCAGCTCTCTTGGTTCGTCTGCTGGGGCTGTGGGGGCTCAGGAAAGGGACCTGAGCTCTGGGGTTGTGCTGTGCTCATCCCCTCGGTGTCTTAGTGGGTTTTATGCACGTGGCCGGGCAGCCAGCCGCATCCTTCCCTGCCCCGAGACCCCTTGCAGGACACGTGGGGAGGGATGCCCACCTCGTGGGTGATGGGGACGTGGCGATTCCCTGCACACAGCAGGTCCTGGGCTGGCTGGGGAAGGGGTCGGGGTGGGTTTTGCAGGCTCGTGGTGGCACCTGAGCAGGCAGGAGTCGCCCTGCGCCAAGGGGTGTGCTTTGGAGAGCAGGGATTTCGGCGGCGCCAGCTTTTCCAGCACCAGGAGCACAGTTCCCCAGCCTTCCCATCCCCTCTTAACAGCACCAGGCAGTCCTCCAGGTGCTGACCTTGCCTGGTACGGCTCGCCAAAACCCCCCAGATCCCCGCACTCGTGGAGTTTTGCTCTCCAAGGCCGTGCTCCAAGCATGTGCTCAGCGGACGGCGCCCTGCGAGCTGTGTTTTCTTTGAAAATCGGGCTTAAAATGCCCTGCCTTCTGCTGGCAGGATCCTCAACCTCCTCTTCCCCACCCTCCCTCGTTTCATGTGCCCAGATAAGAGCCCGGCCGAGAGCTGCAGCCAATTAATAACCCGTTTGTTTCTCTCTTTCCCTTCGCCGATGGGGGCGGGGAGGGAGGCGGGGGAGAAACGGATGCGAGATAAAATGTGATTAATCTATAATTGGACCGGTGGAGACATCTGAAGCGAAAAATAAAAACGCACGTAGGTGTAACTCCTAGCTCGGGGCTCCAAAATATGAGCAGCCCGGCCCAGCCAGATGCCAGGCTCCCAAAAATCTCAGGTCCCCGGTGGAGATGGGGAAAGCGCTGCCTGGCCAGGTGAGGCGCATCCTCATGCACCTCGTGGTCCTGGGGGGCTTTTTTTTTTTGGGGTAGGGGGGCGAAGAGGTGGCCTGGTAAGGTGCTGGGGGTGTTTGTTGGGTGCTCTTTGGAGTAGCTGGGGTTGGTTGGTGCTCCTCCGTTCCCTGCACCAGGGGGAGCGGGGGCGGTGTTGGCTCAGCCGCAGCCCCCCCAAGGCTGGCTGTGGCTTTTTTGGGGTTGGGGCAGGTGCAGTGCGGGGTGGCTGCGCCCTCCTGCACCCCCCGGGGCGAGGATCTGGAGGGTGCCACCCCTGCTCCTCGTTCCTCCAGCATCTGCGAGGAGGGGCTGGAGCTCTTTCTACAGCATCCCTTGGTGTGGGGTCACGTGCAGGAGGTGCAATTCTTTCGGGAGGTTGCTCAGGGAGAGCAATTTCAGCCCCACCGTGCCCCTTGCATGGTCCTGGTCTTGGTGAGGGGTCAACCAGAGCTTTCCTCTAGCAAGCGTCCCTTGTGGAGGGCTCGCTTGGGGTGTGCCACCTTCTGCTGGCATCCGTGCACCTCTGCGGGTGCCAAGCAGATGGGGGAAAGCCTCAGGTCCCATCCTGATGGGTTTGAAAACATTGGAGAGGGCTGGACACGTTTTTCTTTTGAGCACGGATGGAGCGATGCCACCCCAACGTGCCGTGCCAGGCCAGGGGCGCAGCGCTCGACGTGGTTGCGGAGGCACCAGGAGGGGACATCCCATGGGGACGCCAGCACCGTGGGGACCCGAAACGTTTGGCGCGTCCCCCCTGAGCACCCCAAATGCGGCCGTGGCTCCTGCCTCAGCCCGGGCAGGTCGGAGCAGTGCAGGGTTGCTGTGGAGAGAGGAGAGCTGCTAAGCACAGCTCAAACAGCTGAGCGGCAGGTGAGGCGGCAGCAGCTAAGGCACCACTTTTGCTCTCTCGAGAGCATTTTCCTCTCCATTTGCAGCAAAGTTTGAGCTTTCTCCTGGGGATCAATTTGTGCTTTCACGTCAGGTGGCTTAAGCATTGGAGGAGGAGCAGATGGGGGGCACCTTCGCAGGTGCTGCCACTTCTCCCTAAATCAGCTCCTGGCTAGGATTGCAATCCCTTAAATTTACCTTGCTGCCCCCTTATTCCTGCCTGGTGTCTCCCAGGATGTGCCATTTAGTCTCGGAGCCTGGTGACCAAGAAACAACACCGTGGAGCTGCTTTTTCTTCTCTCCCCCTCGGTCTCATTGTGCCTCGCTGCCAGCTCCCCAGGTAGCGCGCACGGCCGGGCTCTGCGCTCTGCACGAGGGCGCCTTGACCTGCGAGCGCTGCTTTTATTTTATTTTTTGCAGGAGTGTGTCCCCGGGTTGGGGTGACACAGACCTGCTTTGGTGCCGGGGAGGTGTTGGCTGAGAGCAGGAGCTGTTGGTACACGTGGCCACGCGTTTTGGGGATGCTGGGGGTGCCCGCTGCTGGGCTGGGAGGGGGAAGGAGCAGCAGCGTGGGTCCAGCAAGCTGCACGCAGACCTTGCACGAGGGCTGGCCAGAGCCTGCAGCCTCAGAAAAGGGCAGCAAAGGGCAGCAAAGGGCAGCGTGCTGTGCTGGCCGGGTGGCACAGATGGGGACAGGCTTTGGACCTGCTGCTGCGGCTGGGGAGGAGCCGTCCTCCCCGCAGGCACCCAGCCGGCTGCAGCCTCCTCGCCTCTCATCTCCCTGCTTTGTAAACAGACGGTTCTGCTGGAGCAGGAGGGTGGGAGCAGCTTGTAAACACCCCTTTCTGCTCCAGCAGGAGGGTGGGAGCAGCTCGGAGCCATCCCCAGGTGTTTTCCCCTCGCCTCTCCCCTGTGCGTCCCACCGGGGTGCGCGTCGGGCTCCAGGTTTTGGTGCCGTGCAGCTCCCCGGGGGGGTTCCGTGTGCTGGGACGGGCAGGACCCCGCTGCGAGGGCTCCTCCCCAACCTCTCCCCTGTGTGCTGATGAATCCTTCCAGCTGATTTGGAGCTGCTCGGAGCCGTTCTCGCAGCGGGGCTGGTGACAGATTAATGAGGGAGCCTTTTAAGATGGTGTTGGATTCGCGAGAGCGGCTTTGATGTTTCAGATCCCGAGGAGGCGATGCTTTAACCTCCCCCCTGCCCTGCCCGCCCCCGGCACCACTTTCACCTTCCTCGCTGCCTCCAGCACGAGATTTTGCTTTCAGATCTCCCCAAAGCTCGTCCTCTCGCCGCCCCCTCCTCTCTTAATTACGGGAGCGTGCGGTCGGCTCTCCCCACCCCTCCTCTGCCCCCCGGGGCCGGGCTCTTTGCTCCAGGTGGGGAGCTGGGGCTGCAGCGCTCAGCACATGTTTTGGTGGCTCTCAAGAAGGGGAATTTCGGGTGCTGGGCTCTGAAAGGTTGGGGCTGGTGGGCACCAAGCTGCTGGGGTTCTGCCCAGGAGTGGGTTTGGAGGTGCTGAGCCCCCCAGCTGTGGTCCTGGAGGAGATGCTTGGCTTCCCAGAGCTGTCTCATATCCGGAGCTGTCCAAGCTCGCTCCTCGGTGAGCTGAGAGCATCACAGGGCTTCCCAAACGGGACACCTGCCGCTCTCCCTGCTTCTTTAGGACCTTCCCTTCTCCAAACTGGGAAACTTCGGGTGCTTTGGTGACTCGTCCTGGTGCCCACGAAGACGTGCCCAGCGCAGGGGAGCGCAGCCGTCCCCGTGCCGCCTCCCGGGGCCGTAATTAATATTGCTGGCGGGGAGAGGGGGGGGGCCCGGCGAGCAGTCGATGCGCACCAGATGAGCGGCGCGGCGGGAGCGCCAGCCTCGCCGATCTCCATGGCAACGTGTGCCGGGCTCATGCAGAATTAATGCCGGCCCTCGCCGCCCCGACACGCGCGCACCGCTCCGGCCCCGGCCTCCCTTCCCATCCCGGCACCAGCTCGGTCCTGCTTTGGGCTTGCTCCCCCCTGTCCTGTTTTTTATTTTTGTCCGTGATGTCCTCGTGCTGGCCCACGGAGGGTTTTTGCTCGCTGAGATCCCCCGGTGGGGCGTCCTCCCGTCTCCAAACGGAAGCCCCCGGGGATTTGTGGTGCATCTGCTCTCGCCCTTTGCCGTTGCGCCTGCTGCCGCCGTGCTCGTGTCGGCAGCCCCTTCAAAATGTATCCTCAGTGCCTTGTTGGAATCGCAGGGGCTGGAAAGGACCTTCAGGACCACCAAGCCCAGCCATCAGCCTGACCTACGGTGTCCCATCACCGAGCCATGTCCCTTAGTGCCACATCCCCACCTCCCCAAAATGCCCCCAGGGCTGGGGGCTCCGCCATCCCAAAGCCCTACCACCCTCCCCAGGAGGAGATTTGCTTCAGGAGCGCTGTGAACTCTTCTTGCCTGCCCCATGAAGGCAGCTTCACCTCTGCCATGTAGGCATTTGGCAACGACAGCTGGTTTGGGGACGTGGCACGTCACCAGGGTGTCCCCGCGGTGGCGCTCAGTGGGGTGCAGCCTCCTGCACCTTTGCAGGCATCACCCCGGGGATGTGAGGGGGACCTGGGGGTGCAGGAAGCAATCCCCGCACGCTGCTGCTCCGGTGTGGGTTTCTTTTTCTTCCCTGCTCAGTGGAAAAGAGCAATTTTGACATTAAAATGTTTCTCCACTTTAATAACAATAATCGTAAACGTAATGCGAACGCTCGGGGCTTATTAGGCAGAGCTCTTCACCTCGAGATCTCAAAGCACTCGACAAAGGCAGCTTGCTATTTATCCCCACTACTGGCAGCAAGTTATTTACCTACTGACATCAGGGACTTGATGATTATTATTATCCACGTCTCTTTTTTTTTTTTTTTTTTTGCAAACAGGAGAACCAAGGCGTTCCCACGGGTGGCTCTGTGTGTGCGCCCCCATCCTCCCGCTCCCCAAACCCCTCCAGGTGCCACCCCCTGCTTTGCACCGCTCAGAGCAAAGGGTAAACGCTTTGGCTGTGCCCTCTCCCCTTCCCCAATTAACCAGCAGATGGAAAAACCCCTCATTTTCCTCCGTGCATCCCAGCTGAGCTCTGAGCTGAGCTCCAACCCCCTCCTCCTTCGCGCCCTGTCCTCCCGCGGGCACCACGCTGCTTGGCTCAGCCTGCCTTATTTGTCCCAAACACCTTCTGCTCTCCCACTCCTCTTCAGCAGGTGCACCTCTTATGATTGTTATTACGGTTATTGTTGTTATTGCTTATTATCCTATTTCTGCTCCGGTGCTGCTCGGAGATGGAGCGGGGCTTGGCTGCCGTTCGGCGCGGTTGCAGCGAGCCAAGCCCTGCCTTTTGTTCCGCCCGGCTGAGCGGTGCACAGACACCTCACTGGGGCTGCTCCTCGAGAGCTTCGAGGTGCCTGGAAGGAGGAAAACCCCTCTCAATCCCAACCTCCCACCCCACGGAAGGGGATTTGAGGCGTTTGGGTTTATTCGGGGCAGTTCTGAGCTCGCGCCACCCGAGCGCATCGCGGTGTTGGGTGGGCGAGCTTTAAAAATCTCCTGCTGGGAACGAGCAGGCTCCCTCAGCGGAGGCATTGGTGGCGATTAGAAGGGAAAGAAACCCGAACAGCCAATTTGCCCATCACGATTTGTTTCTGGTTTGAAGCATTTGTGTGTGTCTTGCTTTGTTTCTCGGCCCGAGGACGGAAAATCAGCGATGCGGGGTCCCCATCCGCAGCGTGCTCCAGTGCTTGGCCCCGCTGCGCCCCACCCTGTGCTACCCTGGTGGCTTTGGGGACACCCAGAGCTTTGTCCCCGAGCACTGTGTGCCTGGCAGCCCGTGGTGTGTGGTGATGGAGCTCACGGGAATGGGAATTACCTCCCTCTTAGGGCCGGGAGGTGAATAAATGCCCTTTATCACCTCTTTGGTTTGTATGTTGGGAACGTGGTTCCAGGTGGAGGAGCAGGCAGAGACCTCGTTTCTGATAAACCATCCGCTTTCCTTCTGTGACCTGGCCCCATTGACTTTGTGGCCTTTTTGTCTTTCACCACTGCTTTTATCACTTCAAACCAAGCCCTTAAATACGCATGGGCGACCCAAGTACAACGCGGATCGCTCTAAGAGTTTGGCTCCAAATCCAAATTAACAACCCCCAAAGGTCCTTCGGAGAAGGGTTGAGACCATTGGCAGGGGTTTAACCCCTCCAGAAGTCCCGTCTGACGGGGACACCTCACTGCTGGCACGGTGGGGACAGAGGGAGAAGTGAGAGGGATGTGCGAGCTGTGCCACCTCCTTGAAAATTTTGGGCACCCTTCCCTTCTGGTTTTCCTGGTCTGTCTGCGTGATGCTGGAGCTGGCGCAACCCGAAGGGCCGGGCAGAGCACCCATGGGCTCCTGTTGTGTTTTTAACCCTGCTCCATCTCTCCGGGACAGCACCGCGGTGCAAAGCAGGTGGGGGGTTGCAGATACTGGTGGGCACTGCTCCTTTGGGGGCAGAAATTGAGGTACGGTGCGGGAAGGCACTGCCCATGGGGCGGTTTGATGTCCCTGGGCACATCTTCAGGCCCTCCAGCTGCCCTCCAGCTCCTCATCAGGGTACAACAAAGGTTGGTCACTCTCCTGCTCCATGGGGACAGGATGGGTCCTGCTGCTCGCATCCCTCCCTGTCCTCCCCGGCACCTCCAGAGCTCAGAGCTCAACAGGCTTATCTCTATTAAAAAAAAACAAAACACAGAAGGGAGAGAGAAAGAGCAGCAATGGCAAGAGCGGGAGAGACTATCCAGAGCGCTTCATAAAAATGATAAATTGCTTTTAGATATTGGGCAGGAGAGAAAGAGAGTTCTTCTTTATTTGATGATATTAGTCTCTTAGTGGCGCATTGTTGCTGTGCATATGAGCTCAAAATCTCAAGGCGGTCGAAGGCAAATGCCCGGGAATTGAAGTGTAAATGAGCCACTGTCGGGCTCGTTTTATTTTGCCTTTTACGACTCCTGGTTCTGCCATTATGTAGGTCAGGCTCCATCTCCAACGCAGGCTGTGCGCGGGGTGCGCGGCGCTGGCACAGGCTCGGGTGTCTCTTGCTCCCGGTCTCACCTGCCCCAGCTGGGTTTGGGGACACCCATCCCCTCCCTCCCCCGAGCGTAAAAACGCCGTTCCCTGCTGCATTTGCAATTCAGATGCTGAACTGGTCTGCGCTGGCTGCTCTGATTAGCGGAGGTGATAAGAGATCCGTGCGGCTCCTCTCCGAGACACTCCAGCCACGGGCTCGTGCTGCTTTGCATAAACAGCACCAAATAAAGCAGCGTGTGCAGGGCGACGCGTCCCACACGAGGATATTTCCCTTTCCATCCCTTGACGTCCCTTTTTCCCCCTGGGTGTCAACGAGGGGACAGCTGGAGATGGCACCCCCCTCCCCGCCCTGCGCCCGGAGCATCCTCTGCCATCCCCAACCTGGTCCCCGGTGAGCTGCAGCCCCCCGAGCCGGGCTCTGCCCCACGTCTCGGGCGTGCTGTGCCTCAGGGGTCCCCCGTCTGTGTCCCCAGCCTGCCGAGGGATGCTGTGCGGGTTCGGGGCGGTGTGCGAGAGGAGCCCCACCGACCCCTCCCAGGCCTCCTGCGTCTGCAAGAAGACCGCCTGCCCCGTGGTGGTGGCTCCCGTCTGCGGCTCCGACTACTCCACCTACAGCAACGAGTGCGAGCTGGAGAAAGCCCAGTGCAACCAGCAGAGGCGCATCAAGGTCATCAGCAAGGGACCCTGCGGTGAGCACCGCGCCGGGGCTGGGGCCAGGAGGCGAGGGGGGTGCCGGGTCGGCGATGCTTCCCACCCCACGGCCGTGCTCCGGTGCTGGGGATGCTCTTGGGTGGCTGGGCACGGACCCGTGGGGAAAAGCTGAGGAGAGAAACACCAGCAGGGTGCAAGAAGCAGGCACGGTGACGTCCCGGGGGTGTTCTGGAGATGGAGACCCGCTGGGAGCAGCCCCCTCGCAGCCTGCTCAGCCTCCCCGCCGCGCCTCACCCCTGCGGCGGCGTGCGCACGGGCTGGGTGGGCTGATAAAAGCCCTTCCCCTGGCTGGCATTCAGCAGCTGGGAGCAGAGAGCTGTGTAAATGAGACCCCGGCCTCCTCGTCTGCGAGTAAATTAACTTGACCTTTCTCGCACGCGGCACGCGCTTGGCTTGCAAGAAATCCGCACCCGGCCCCCCTGCCGGGGCGCTGGGTAGAGGAGGGGAGAGCGCCGGGTGATTTATTTAAAATCATCATCGTGAAAAAGTGATGAATTTAAAAAAAAAATAAAAAAAAAAGGAGCTGGCAAACAAACTCTGGCAATCCCCTGGCGGGGAGGAAATTGCTCCTTAAGCTCTTCCTCTAATTACGGCTTGCGGAGGTGCCTCGAGGACCCTCGTGCAGGAGCAGGAGGCTCTCGGGGCTCGTGGAGGGCGAGGGGCTGGCGGTGAGGGGGTTTGGGGGTGCAGCGAGCAGGGGCTGAGCTCCCCGTCCCTGCTTGCTGCGGGTTCCCCATCCTCATCCCCGGGGTGGATGCCGCAGCTCCGGGGCTGGGTGCTCGCTCCAGCATCCCCCCAGGATCCAAGCGGAGGACGCTCGGGGTTTTGGAGGCAGCTGTCGGGGAAACGCCGGCGATGCTCACCCCCTGTCCTCCCCCAGGCTCCAAGGACCCCTGCGCCGAGGTGACGTGCAGCTTCGGCAGCACGTGCGTGCGCTCGGCCGACGGCCAGGGGGCCAAGTGCGTCTGCCCCGCGTCCTGCAGCGGCGTGGCCGAGAGCCTCGTCTGCGGCAGCGACGGCAAGGACTACCGCAGCGAGTGCGACCTCAACAAGCACGCCTGCGACAAGCAGGAGAACGTCTTCAAGAAGTTTGACGGAGCCTGCGGTGAGTCCCCAGCCCCCGGTGGGCATCACGTATTTCTTTTTTTGTGTGTGTGCGCCAGGAGAAGTTGAGGCATGGTCCTAGGGGGGGAAATCCGGCGGTGCTGCCGCTCCGAGGATGCTGCTTCCTCTTTGTCTGGCGATGGGTGCTGCTAATTAAAAGCAACCGTGCTCGTTAGGGAAGCCGTGAGATCACCAGGAAACGTGCCAGGCCCCGTTTGTCCCCGGGGGAAGGCGTGGAAGTGTTTTTGGGCAGGCTGCAGAGCTGAAATCAATTGCTCAGCCCCACGTAGGGCGACGGGGTGCGAGTGGGAGGCGGGATGGGGCTGGTGGCACCCTGGGTGCTCCTGGTTTCTGGGGTAAGAGGGGAGGCTCGGAGCATCACGGCTCCTTTCAGCTCCTCAGGGATTAAATTCAGGGATTTCATAGAACAGGATTAAAATGTTGGAAACGCTCAAAAATTAAACAGCTCATCCCATCCGTGGTCACCTCGGGTAGGGTGCGTGTCCCCAGTGAGCGGCTCTGAGTGACACGAGCCCCCAAGACGTGGGTCCTAAGGGGGAGACCGGCACCCTGAACCCCAAGGTGGACACCCAGGGGTGCGTGGGGGCTGGGGGGACTTTTTGGAAGCACCTCCTTGGGCAGGATTCGAGCGTGCCTGACCTCCTCCTCCTCCTCCTCCTCCTCTCCGTGCAGATCCCTGCAAGGGCATCCTCAACGACATGAACCGCGTGTGCTGGGTGAACCCCCGCACCCGGAGAGCCGAGCTGCTCCCCCGCCCCGAAAACTGCCCCCCGAAACGGGAGCCGGTGTGCGGGGACGACGGGGTGACGTACGACAACGAGTGCGTGATGGGGCGCTCGGGGGCCCTGCGGGGGCTGGAGATCCAGAAGGTGCGATCGGGGCAGTGCCAGCAGCAGGGTGAGTAACCCCAACCCCTTGGGGGGGGGACGGGAACACTCACCCTCCACCCACCTCCCCGCGCTCCCCATCCTCGAGGCGAGCCCGGCAGCCGAATTCCCTCCCCGCAGACAAATGCAAGGAGGAGTGCAAGTTCAACGGGGTCTGCCTGAACCGCCGCGGCGCCGCGCGCTGCTCCTGCGAGCGCCTCTCCTGCCACGGCGCCTACCGGCCCCTCTGCGCCCGCGACGGCCGCACCTACGGCAACGAGTGCGAGCGCCAGAAAGCCGAGTGCCAGCAGAAAGCTGCCGTCCCCGTCAAGCACAGCGGACCCTGTGGTAAGCACCGGTGCCGCCGGGCCGCCCGCCCGCACCTCTCGTTCCCGTCCCGGCAACCCCGTCCCGGGGTCGGTGCCGGGGCGCAGCAGGTAAGTGGTGTGGCTGGGTGCCCACCTCGGTTTTAGGGCCGGCCGGCCACCCCCCGTTAGCGGCTCCTCGTGGTTTTTTTTTTGCCTTCCAGCAGCCCGGTGTCCCGTGTCTGTGTGTGTTTTTTCTGTGTTCCTCCTCGCTCTCATCTCTCTCTCCGCTCTGCTCGCTGGGATCCGCCAGCTCCTCTCATCCACCGCCTCCACCCCCCACGTCCCCATCGCCGTGTGGGTCCCCCCGCAGCCCACCCCGCTCATTCCTCGCCCCCAGGGTAGTGCCAGACCCCGAGCTCCTGCCATGCTTCCCCTCCATGCCCACCTCTCTCGGCTCCAGGTCCTCTCCCGCAGGATCCGGCCCCGGCGCTCCCGCTCTCCGGAGGTCTCAGCGTGGCTTTGTCACATCTCCACGAGCAGCTTTTGACCTTCCCAATGGAAACAGATCTTATAGGAGGGGGTTTCAGGGCCCTAGGACGTTGGGAACATCCGATTTTTTTATTTTATTTTTATTTTTTAAGATTTTTGCATGGAAAAAAATGAAGAAGGTCGAGCAGCGAGCTTGGTTTGCATGAGGTCGAAGGGCCAGTGGTTTCAGCCTGGCTTTGATTTCGCCAGAGGTTCAGGACGTCGTCCTAAGCTGATATTCTTTAAGGGATCAGGGCTTCAAACCCTCCTGAAGCACTTGGAAAGGCCGCCCGGCGTTTTTTTGGGTCTGTTCTGCTGGCTTTGCGCTCCCGCGCTCCGTTTTAATCCTGCCAGGCCCAGCTGCTGGAAAATTGCTTGTCAGGCTCCCAAAATCCCACTCAGCGTAATGATGACTGTTATTTTGAATCGCCCGTTTTAGCATCTTTCTGGCTTTTGGATGCTTCTGAGTCAGGTCCCCTGGTTCTTTGCACGGGGAGGGCAGCCAGGGCGCTTTTCTGCCTCCCTCGTCCCTGCTGTGGGAGGAGGATGGGGACAAAGCAAGATGTGAGCTGCCCGTGGCCAGTGTTGGAGGGGCTGCCGTGTTCAGCTGGGCTTGGAAGGCACCCCAGATTTTGGGGGAATTGCTGGGAATTGCCCTGCTCCCCGGCTGGCATCCTGGACACGATCTTCATGGAGCGAGGCCAGCAGGCAGTGGGAGCAGACACGGAGATGCCCCAGCCCCCACGGAGGTGTCCACAGCTCCTTTTTATTTTTTATTATTTTGGAGGATGCAGGGGGCACCCGGGGGCTGCGTTGGAACCTCTCCCACCTCCCCACCTCTTAAGCCCAGCCGTGGCCTTTTCCAGCAGCAAAGGCAAAGAGGCAAAGCCAAGCACAACAGCCCAGCCCCTCTTTTGGATCCTTCCCTGCTCTCACCCCGTGTCGGGGCAGCTGAGGAAGGAGGGCTGGGGCTGAGGCCGGTGCGGACAGGAGGCGGAGGGAAGGTTTTCTGGAGTTGCATCTGTCTTTTCCTCCCTGCCTCTCTTTTTGCTCTCTTTCCCCTCCGCTCTCTCTCTTTCCTCTTTCGTCTGTGTCTTGTGTTTTACAGCGCTGCCTGTGCGGAGGAAGGAGTTGTGTCCTCGCAGCACCCTTCTGCTCCCTACCCGGACATCTCTGCTAGGAGGTCGGCTTTCTCCCCTTCTCCGTAGCCAGTGGCAGCCCTGGCCTCTCCCCGCCGCTCCCTCCCTCGCCAGTTTTGCTAAAGAGCCCCTGGGACGGAGAGGTCCCCCCGGTTTCGCCCCCATCCCCTTACCCCGCACCGCGACGGAGACACCCAGCGGGGGCTCGGCTGCTGCTGGCTGTGCCTTGACCCTTAGGGCTTAATGAGAGTGGGTTTTTCAAGACCCCCCCCTCCTCTGAAAGCCCCGCTCTGGCCGATCCATCACCCTAGACTGCTCCCGGTTGATTTTCCCTCTCCTTTTTCCCCCCTTTTCCCTCCTGCTCCTTCCTGCGCTCGTCCCCTTGCTCCCCGCGGCGATTTGCGCTCGCTGGGGTGGCCCCCCCAGCACCCAGCGAAGCCCCTTCTTGGCAGCACCGAGGAGCTGGCTGCGCTCACGTGGGGTTCTCCCCCAGGAAAACCCTGTTACAGCCCCATAAAGCTGGTGGTGGAGCCCTTTGGGTGTGATGCCAGGGGCTGTGCGCAGCCTCGGAGCCTCTTCCCCTTCACCAGCCCCAGGCTTGCAGGAGAGCTCGGGGTCCCCAGCTCCAGGGGCTTGGTTAGCTCCTCGTTGCATCCACCCGTGCCAAAACCCCACTGACTTCTGCGGGCACCCAGGGGAGCTTCACAGGCTGATTTTGGGCTGTGAAGGAGCCTCCAGTGCCACCTCTCGGGGAGGGTTTTCTGCTTAGGGAGGGCACCAAATGTCAGGGCTGCGTTGTGCCCCAGCCCTGGCACCTCCCCGTGCTCCCGTTTGCTCCCTCCCCAGGACAAAATTTCCACATTTTGGGCTCTTTCTCCATACAAGCACGCTGCCCCGTGGGTGTTTGGGGGATGTGCTGATGGTACGGGTGCTTGGTTTTGGTTTCCAGGGGCCCACAAGCAGGAGGTGTGAGCAGCGTCTCAGGGCGAGAGAGGTTCCTGGTGCTCGGGAACTGCTCGTAAACCCTTCAGCCTCAGGGAAATTGAGGATGGGTGGGAAGGCAGGGTCCAGGCAGTGACCCCGTGCCCGAATCATCCTCCTTCGCTCTAAGCTCTGACTTGGCAGGGACTCCCCAAAGAGAAAAAAAAAAAAAAAATCAAGATCCCAAATTCAGCCTGACCGGTGTCCCCGTTCCAGGCTGGTTTCTTGCACGCAGCCAAGCTCCAGAGGGCTCAAACCGTGCTCCTGCCCTGCGCCTGCATCCCCTTGTGCCCAGCAGGGGAGGAAAACCAGCACCCCCAGGCCGTGCTGGCAGCTGGGGGGGGCTCTGCCTGGCCCCCCGCCCCCTGCCTGCCCCACTGCTCCTCGCCACGGGGGCCGCGCCGTGCCTGCGCCTGCATCCATCTCACCCCTGTCTGTCCCCACATCCTTCCTCTCGCTGTGTCCTCGTTCAGTCCACGTCCTTTCCTCCCCCCCCGTGTCCTCGGGGATTTTCTCTTGGGTCCCCAGGCAGTGCCAGCTCAGCCCTGGTGCTGTCTCCAAACCTCCCTGGCTGCGCGGAGCGAGGGGGTGCTGGCTGCTGCCGAAGGGGAGCCTGCAGCCTGTGCTGCCCCCCCCAACCCCAGAACAATGCCTCCCGATGCCGGGGAGACCCCAATATCTTGGGGGGGGGGCTCAGGAAGCCATAAAAAAGCTGCAGGGATGATCAGAGCCTGGCTGCCCCCTCGAGGGGCGCGGGATGGAGGAGAGCAGCCGGGCACGCAGGGGGAAAACCTCGTGCCTGCTTCCCACCCCAACCTCCACCGAGCATGGAGGGGACGCTCAGCAGGGCACGTGGGGAGGGAACGGGAGGAGCGGGGGCTGCTGCGAGGCCAGGAGCTCTGCGTGATTGCCCAGGCTTTTTTGGGGAGGCAGGGGGGGTGCTGGAGATGCTGGCATGCCTCGCCGTGCACCGTGCCCGGGGGTGCCCGGCACGCAGCGGGCTGATCCCCGCTCCCCGTCTCTCCTCTCTCCCCTCTGCAGACCTGGGCACCCCCAGCCCCTGCGTGAGCGTGGAGTGCACTTTCGGGGCCACGTGCGTGGTGAAGAACCGGGAGCCCGTGTGCGAGTGCCAGCAGGTGTGCCAGGGCCGCTACGACCCCGTCTGCGGCAGCGACAACCGCACCTACGGCAACCCCTGCGAGCTCGACTCCATGGCCTGCGTCCTCAGGAGGGAGATCAGGGTGAAGCACAAGGGGCCCTGCGGTAAGGAGGTGCCCCCAGCGGGGCCGCCCGGGTGCCTTTGTGCTGTGGGTGCACGGGGAAAGGAGGGGAGGGTGGCATCGGTGCGTGTCCTCGCCCCCGGAGGATGCTGCCGGGTGGTTTGGGATGCAGCGAGCTCACCCGGAGGGTGCAGGATCCGTCCTGTTTCGTAGCAAGAGCTGTGGTGCGCAGCCGAGCCCTGCGTGCAGCTCTTCCATCTGCCAGCTCTCCGCTCGTGCCAGCGCAGCTTTGCCAGGCAGAAAGTGTTTGCCCACAGGCAGAGCGCTCAGCCCCTCGCGCAGGGTGCCAGGGTGCGCACGCAGGGCTGGGCTCCTGCACTTTTTTGTCAAAATGCTGCTGTTTTGCCCTCAATCTGCAGGGTGGGTGGCGGGAGCCCTGTCTTTGTGCCTGCAGCTCGGCGTGGCACAGCCCCGTGGCCCTGCCGAAACCGGCCTCGGTGCCTTCAAGGCGTTTCCCCTTCCTGCTGGGTGAAAGGAAAATGAGGAAAAAAACCAATCTGCAGGATCTCGGACCTGCACGCGGGGAGCCTGTGGTGGATTTTGGAGCCCAGCCTGGTCCCGGGCTGGGGCTGTTCCCTTCCCTGCATGAAACCAGCCTCTGGATCTCCCCCCGTGGCTGCAGCAGGCGGCGGTGTCACCTTCGTGTCACATCCCCAGGAGCGCAGCCACCCCAGGGTGCTGGGCAGGGAGGCAGCGGTGCCCCTGGGGAGCACCCACACCCTGTTTTGGGAAGCAAATTGGCTTCGGGGCTTGCAATAAAAACCTTTCTCCCTGCTGGCTTCTTATGTTCAAGTCCTGCCTCCCCTGTCCCCAGGAGCCTGCACCCCGCACCCCTCGGCCACCGCTAATTTATCAACCCGCTAATTGCGCTCGGCCCCGCGCCCTCTCATTTAGCCATAACAGCTCCCAGCACCGGGGACATTTCATCACGATTTCTCCTGGCCCTGACGGGTTTTTCCAGCAGTTCTCCTCCCTCTGCCTCCCCCAGCCTCACCTCCTGGCCCAGCGAGGACCTGCGCGGGCGAGGGGGCTGCGGCGGGGATTTTATTCCAGCGCAGAGCTTGGTTAGAGAGCGATGCCCTCCCCGCTGCTCTAACCTGCTTTTATTTTAATTTAATTTTATTTTTTTATGCTCCTCGCCCCTGCAGACCGCTGTGGCAAGTGCCAGTTCGGGGCCATCTGCGAGGCGGAGACGGGGAGGTGCGTGTGCCCCACCGAGTGCGTGCCCTCCTCGCAGCCCGTCTGCGGCACGGACGGCAACACCTACGGCAGCGAGTGCGAGCTCCACGTCCGGGCGTGCACGCAGCAGAAGAACATCTTGGTGGCTGCCCAAGGCGACTGCAGTGAGTCTGGCAAGGTCCCCTTCGTCCCTCTTCTCGCTCCTTTTGGTGGCGTTTTGGGGAGAGGATGGGCAGCCCCCCCCCCTTCCCCCCTTCCCTGCCTACTCAGGGTGCCCGGGCATGGCCACCCGAGGTTCCCCGGGTGTTTGTGGCACCGTGGGAGGCACCAGAGACACCCCGGGTTGGGGACGGGGGTGGCTTTGTGCTTTGGCTGAGCCGAGCGAGGAAATCGGGCTAAAAACACTTTATTATGGGACACCAAAATGGGAGGCACGAAGGGGCTGTTTGGTGGCACAGATTCCGGCAGCTCCCCCTCCCCTCCGTCCCTGGGGGTTAATTCCTCTCTGCCTGCCTGTTCCCTCCCTCCTCACGAGCTGCCTGTGCTAATTCCTTAACGAATTTAAAGCCTCGGAGCCCCCATCCCACCCGCCCAGCCTGGCGCTGCGGGGGCTGGAGCGCGCAGCCCCTCTCCAAATCCCAGAGAGGTGCCTGACGGAGCCCGACCTCCCCCAGCAGGGCCTTAAAATGGGATTCCTCGCCCCCCCTGTCCCCACAGAATCCTGCGGCAGCACCGTCTGCTCCTTCGGCAGCACCTGCGTGGGGGGCCAGTGCGTCTGCCCCCGCTGCGAGGGGCAGCCCCCGGGCCAAGTGTGCGGCACCGACGGGCTCACCTACGGCAACCGCTGCGAGCTGCGGGCGGCCGCCTGCCAGCGCCAGCAGAGCATCGAGGTGGCCAGGATGGGGCCCTGCGAGGACGGTAGGTCGCTGCCCTGCCCCCGGAGACGTGTGGCCGCTTTCATTTCCTGCTCCCCTGGGTTTATTTTGGGGGAGCGGTGGTGTTTCGGGTGGCGGGGTGCTGGCTCTCCGCGCGCGTTCCGTGTCCGGACCCTCTCGTGGGGTGCTTGAGGTCACCCTGCGATGCTCATCGTCCCCCTCGGGGGGGGATTTGTGCTCCCTGATGGTCCCAAATCCATTTCTCCGCTGGGATCATCCCAGCTGGGTTTGGGCAGCTGGGGAAAACCCACCCCCAGGCTGCTTTTCCCGAGTCCTTCCCCCCAAAAAAAAGCCAGGCAGAGCTGGGGAGGAAATCAGCTGTGGCATCCCCCGTTGCTAGCCACGATCCCACTCCTTCAACCCCATCCTTTCCCCATCTCTGGGTGCTTTGGGAAAAGCACATCAGCACCCCCTGGAAGGAAGCCTCCAGCCGTTTGACTCGCTTTGCTGCTGCCCAGGACCCCCCGAGCCCCCCGTTGGGGGTGTTAACAGTGGCTGAGAGCTTCAACCTCTCCAAATCCTGGCTGCTGGGACGTGCCAGCCCGGCCAGCTGAGCTTCCCCAGCTCGTTGCACCAGAAAAAAAAAATAAAATCCTCAGAGCACGGCAGGGCTCGGGGAGACGGCGAGGCAGAGCACGGTGTTTGATCACGGCCCTCCTTCGGGAGCTGCAGGTTGATGTCCCCCTGGGAGAAGATCTTAAATAATTCCCTGTGTAATGCCAGCTCCCAGCCTTTGATCGCTCAATAAAAAGGGGCAGGTTTTCCTTTTTTTTGCTTTTTCGCTTCACTTTTTTTTTTTTTTTCCTCCTTTTTATTTTTTTTATTTTTTTCCTTTTAATTAAAGAAGCCTTTGAAATCAGCAACATCTCTATTCTTGCTGCCGGAGCTCTGAGCATCTTACGGAGAGGCAGCGGGGCCGGGGACAGGGTTTTTATGTTGTTTGCCTGCCTGCCGAGCCAGGAATTTGTGCCTGGCTGGCCGTCGGAGCCAGCCCAGACCCCATCCATCTCCCTGCCCTGCGTGTTTGCGGTGGCGGCAGCACTCTCCCTGCTGAGCTGAGGGGACGAGATGATCTCCAAAGGCCCCTTCCAAACTAAACTCCTCCATAACTCCGTGCCTTTGAGGTTAAACCTGCTGTGATGGGTTCGGAGGGGGCGTCTTTTCCCCTCCAGCCCTGCCCCGGTGGCCGGGATCCCTTCTCACCCCAAATTTCTTCTGCTCCAGAGTGCGGCTCGGGGGGTTCGGGCTCTGGAGACGGGAGCGAGTGCGAGCAGGAGCGGTGCCGGCAGTACGGGGGCTGGTGGGACGAGGACGCGGAGGACGACCGCTGCGTCTGCGACTTCACCTGCCTGGCGGTGCCGCGCAGCCCGGTGAGCATGCCGGGCATTTTGGGGCTCTCTCTCCAACCCGGTTTCCTCTCTCCACGTGCATCCCGGGGCGGGAGAGGGGATCCTATGGCTGGGGGACCTGCCCTGAGCAGCTCCCCGCACTGTCCCGCCAGGTCTGTGGCTCTGACGGTGTGACCTACGCCAACGAGTGCGAGCTGAAGAAGACGCGGTGCGAAAAGCGCCAGGACCTCTACGTCACCAGCCAAGGAGCCTGCCGCGGTGAGACCCCGCAGCGGTGCCCTGGTGACCCTGTTTTGTGCCCCGTCCTTCCCCTGGCCAAAGCCAGGACCTCGTTTTGTCACCCCTTCCCCAGCATCCCTGCGAGGACCCCGTGGTTTTGCAGGGGTGCCGCCGGCTGCTCGATGCACTGCGCTGCCCGGAGGCAGCCAAAATAACCCGCGTGCCTCTCTGCTTTCCTCCGCAGCCCTGGCCACCACCCCACCACCCCTCCTGGTGGTGCACTGCAGCCAGACCATCTACGGGTGCTGCCCGGACAACACCACCTTGGCGCTCGGCGTGGGCGCAGCGGGGTGCCCAAGTAAGTGACGCTCATTTTTGGGGGGCACAGGGGGCCCTTGAGGGTGGCTGGAAGGCAGGGAGGGGATCCCTGGGGTCCCATCGCAGGGGAAATGAAGAGAGGTTGGTCCTCCCCATTCCTGAGCTAGCGAGGGATTTCCAAAGGCTCAAAAAGCCTCCGTTTGTCCCCAGTTTCATGGGCAGCGTGTGCGCACGGAGGTGTGCGCGCTCCCTTCGCCATCTCCTAGCGGTGACCTTCCATCTAAGCCCCCTGCAATTCAGGGAGGTTGCTGAGGATTTGCCTGGTGCTGAGCCTGTCCTGGAGGCAGCAGAAGGTGCCCCTGGGGCCAGGCTGTGCCCTTTTTTTGTGCCTTCATCCCATTGCTGGAAGCTGGGGCAGGACAAACGATGCCGGGCTCTGCCTGAGCTCGGGTTCCCTCGCGGCCCTTCACCCCGGGACCCGTGACTGCTTGGTGACACCGTGCAGGGAGCTGAGCCGGGCAAACGTTTCATTAATATTTATTAAATAATTACGGGGCTTGAGCAGAAGGCCCGTTTTGAGAGGCATTAGCGAGCTGTTAACAGCTGAGGCTGCGCCTGCCTGTCAGGGAACCCCATCGCCCCGTGGAGACGTGACTCGAGCTGCGCCTGGGCTGTAGCTGCCCGACGAAGCTGCAGCGCTGCTTGATGTGCCAGATCATTTAAAAAGCAGCCTCTTTGGCCGCTGCCTCTTCCTGGGGCCAAGAGGGGCCAGCCCAGACAGCGGGAGCAGGTCGGGGAGGAGACGGAGCGTCTCGCCTTCAGCATCGCCCTGGTGGCTCCTGGTGATGCTCCCGTGCGCCCCTGGCCATGCTGTCCCCTGCCCTTCCAGCCATGGGGACAGCTTCCCACCTCTTTTTCCACCCGTACGGGATCCCACCGGTTTCTGTCCCACCTGTGCTGCTCTCCAGCTCTGTCCCACGTCCCCTTTCCCACCTCCCCCTGGGGATTCAGGGGGCGCCTCTCCGTCCGTCTTCGGATCGCTTCCCTCCGCCGAGTTCCCAATCAATGAATTAATAATAAACCCCTAAGAGCTTCCTCCCCCTTTGATGTCGATGTGAAAGGAGCTGTAGATGAGAGCAAAGCCAGTGGGGCCCTCCCTGGAGGTCCTGCCCTTTGCAGCTGGAGCGGGAGGAGGCTTTCAGCAGCACGGGTGGCTCCGTGCTCCCCGCGGCGGCTCCCATCCTCCTCGGCAAGGATTTATCCTCACGGCCTCCCTTTTGCTCGCAGGCACCTGCCAGTGCAACCCCTACGGCTCCTACGGGGGGGCCTGCGACCCCGCCACGGGGCAGTGCTCCTGCAAACCGGGCGTGGGGGGCCTCAAGTGCGACCGCTGCGAGCCCGGCTTCTGGAATTTCCGCGGCATCGTCACCGACAGCAAGAGCGGCTGCACGCGTGAGTGCCGGCACCCCTCGCCCTGGGTCTCCTGCTGTTGGCAAGGCTCTGGGCACTCTGGGGCCATCGTGCCATTTAAAACTGGGAACCCTCGTGCTGGCGGTGGCTGTTTGTATAAAGAAACTCTCAGCGGGGAGTGTGGTTTTGCCCGTTTCTCGCTGAAATCGCGGGGAGCCGGGTGATGGACACGGTGCCGCTGTAGGGTAGGGATGCTCGGTGCTCCAGGCAAGCTCCTGGCTTCCTCCCCGGCCCCAGGAGCACCAGCACGGCAGGATTGAGTAGCTGGAGATCGATGCCAGAAAGCAAAAGCTAGAAACATGCAGACAGCTTTGTACCTGCGCTGCTGACAAGGCTCCCTGAGCGCACACCTCATTCGCTCGTACCTGGAGCCTTTAAATCCAAGCCTTTGGGAGGGTGAGCACAGGGTCACAGCCGGCATCGTGGTTCTCCTCGCATCCTTCTCCTCATTTTTTTTGGAGGACTGACTGCTGCCGGCCCCCCAGCAGAACCTTTTTTCTTTTTCCCCTCCTTGCCCAGCCTGTAACTGCGACCCGGTGGGCTCGGTGCGCGACGACTGCGAGCAGATGACGGGGCTGTGCTCCTGCAAGACGGGAATCACCGGCATGAAGTGCAACCAGTGCCCCAACGGCAGCAAGCTGGGCATGACCGGCTGCGAGAAAGGTGCGGGATGGCCCAGGGGAACACGTGGGGACAGAGGTGCTGGGGACACGTGGGGACAGAGGTGCTGCTCTGCCGAGTCCTTGGGAGGGGAGACAGGGTTGGATCCAGCATCGCCTCTTGGCTTTGATCATTGGTTTGTTTTAAGGTTGGCACGCGCTTTTTATCCCCTTTTCCTCCTTCTCTCCCTCCCCCAGACCCATCGGCCCCCAAATCCTGCGAGGAGATGAGCTGCGAGTTCGGCGCCTCCTGCGTGGAGGTGAACGGCTTTGCGCACTGCGAGTGCCCGTCCCCGCTCTGCTCCGAGGCCAACATGACCAAGGTTGGGGGCATCGCCGAGGGGCTGGGGGCGCAGGGATGCGTGGCTGGGTTGGTGCTGCCAGCCCTGGGACTTCGAGGTCTCCCCCTGCCCAGCAGGAGCAGGCAGCCTCCTCGCTGCATGGTTTGGGGACGTGCCACACACGTGGGTGTCCCCGGCAAAGGGCATCGGTGGCACCTCTGAGCTGCTCTCCAGGGAATTTGGGGGCAGGTTTAATTTTGCCCAGGGGTTTAGCAGAGAGCAGACGCAGCTCACGCCTTGCCCCGTCGCCCTGCTAGGTGTGTGGCTCCGATGGTGTCACCTACGGGGACCAGTGCCAGCTGCAGACCATCGCGTGCCGGCAGGGGCAGCTCATCACGGTGAAGCACACGGGGCAGTGCCACGGTGAGTCCCTGCTGTCCCCAGTGCCAGGACAGGGCCACCTCCATGCCCTGAGGCTGCTCCCAGCCTCGGGGCTACCTCCTCCTGCCCTGCCCCTGCTTTGCACCGTGCACCCCAGCGTCACGGATAGCTTTTCCCAAACCTGCCCTTTCCTCACCTCGTTTTCTCGCTGCTCCTCGCAGAGTCCATCACCCACACGAGCCACTCGGCGCCTCCCACGCCGCTGCCCACCCTCCCCTTGGACAAAATCATCCTTCCTCCGCCGCTGCAGCTGAGCACCCGGGCTCCAGAGCCCACCGAGCTGGCCAGCAGCCCCCCGCTGACGGAAGAAGCCAAGCCCACCCCAAGAGCTCACCCTACAACCAGGCGCGTCACCACGGCCAGGCCGGCCACCACCCCCTGGATGACCCACGGGGCGGCCAAGACCACCATCCGCCCTCTGGCCACTTCTCCGGTGGTCCTGGCCACCACCCAGCCTGCCTACGTGGAATCGGGCAGCGCCGAGGGCAGCGGGGACCAGGAGATGGGCACCAGCGGTGACCAAGAGGCCAGCGGGGCCGGCTCTGCCGGTGAGTGGCCACTTTGGCTCTCAGGAGCTCGGCATCCTCGTGGTCTGACGGATTTGGGGTCCTTAAGGTTCTCCTTCGTGCCCTGCAGGGGAAGAGGAGGCGGAAGAAAGCCAGGTAACCCCCACGCCGGCCATCGAGAGGGCAACGTGCTACAACACCCCGCTCGGCTGCTGCTCCGACGGCAAGACGGCCGCCGCCGACGCAGAGGGCAGCAACTGTCCGGGTGAGTCGGTCCTTGTGGGGCTTTTGAGTCGGGCTGAGCTCTTCCAGGTCCCGAACTGGTGCCGGCGGGGTTGTCCCCGTGGACGTGCCGGAGCCGTGGTGGCCAGCGGGCGTTGTATCCCCCGCCACGGTCCCCTTCGGCCAGCCACGTGTGCGCTGCTCGGTGGTTTTCTTCGTTTAGCCGACCTCTTTCTCCCTCGAATATCTCAGCCTTCAAACTTCCACCACTTTTTTTTTTTTTTTTAATTATTATTATTTTTTTAGCACATTCCTGGCGCGCAGGGGGATGAGGGAATCGGTCGGATTCCCTTTTACCTGGTGGAGCTGGGCTTAGCAGGAGCAGCCCAGTGCCAGGGCAGGAGGGAGAGCCGCTGGGGTGCTGGTGACTGGTGCTGGCCTCACAGTGCCCATGGCAAGGAGACACAGAGACCTGTGCTCATCCAGAGTAAATGTGTGCCCACATTTGCTCCAAAAAATGCTGCATTGGGGCGATTTCCCAGGCGTCTCCTCTTGGAGCTCCTCCTTGGGCACCCCCTTTTCCTTTGGACCCCGCGCAAGGAGCTCCGAAACTCTTCACCCACTTTACCCCCAGCAGGGATCTCCTCGAGGCGGCGGCTCCTCCAGGAAGGCACCCACACCTCGGGGAGGTTTTTGGGGGATCTCCAGGCTCCCCGCAGCCCTCTGGCGGGGTCTCCCCGCGCCTCTCCCGGCCCAGTTTGGCCCCGCCGTGCCCCGCGGTTGCATGCGCGCGTCCGATCCCGCCGCGTTGCCCTGTGTGCTGCTCTGGCTAACGTCTTTCTCTTGTTACTCAGCCGGTGCAGGGGGGCTGCTGCTCTCTCCGGGCCGGAGCTCAGAGGAAACCGTATGGTAAAAGCTGCCATCTCCAGCCTGGTCTTTGCCATCCGCTCCAGCACCCTCTGATACTAATCCTCCATGGCGCTCTCCCAGACCCATCCAGACTAACCCCGACACTGGCACTACCCGCGCACTGCCATCCCCCTAAATCCCCCCCCCCCAGGGACTCGAAACGCTCCTCGCGGCTCTCAGCCCCACGCCCGCCCCCTCCCCGCCAGCCCACTGAAAAAGCTTTGTCTTTTCTGCCCTCCCTCCCCTCAGCTACCAAAGTCTTCCAAGGAGTGCTCATCTTGGAGGAGGTGGAAGGCCAGGAGCTCTTCTACACCCCCGAGATGGCTGACCCCAAGTCGGAGCTCTTCGGGGAGACGGCCAGGAGCATCGAGAGCGCGGTGAGTCCTGGCCACGGGGGCAGGAGGCTGCCGAAGGGCCTTTCTGGGCTTGGCAAGAGGAAAAAAAAAAAAAAAGGAGCCTGCAATTTGGGGCAGCCACCCCACAAAGGCGGGGGCCGGGCGCTGCGCCCTGGGTGCGCCAGCATCACCCCCGGGTCCCCCGCTTCTCCTCTCCATGCTCAGCGACTTCGCCGTTGCTTTCCATCACCCAAGAGCACAAAAACCTCTTTGCTCTCGGAGGAGCACTGCCCCCACATTCTTCTGGTTTTATTTTTTTAGATGAATTTAGCCTGTGGAGGCTGGGGGCGAGCACGGCTCCTCTCCGGGGTGGGCGCTTAAGAGTGTAAGGAGCTGGGACACAGCCCGCTTGTGCCCAGCAGGTACCCTCGGTGAATTTTATTCCTAGCCTACGTGCATTCGAGGCTCTTCCCCGTGCCGTGTCGGTGGGTCGCGTCCTTTATCACGTGCTGGGGCCGAGCTGCTCCTTTTTCAGCTTGATCTCGGTGGTGGGGCTGCCCAACAAGAGGTTCTGCCTAACGCCCTGGATTTTTCCAAAGCTTCTGTAACTCCAAGAAAAGCCTGCAGGCAACACCACGTCCCACGGACCTTTGCCCTTCTGGTTCAGCTGCACAGCTTGGGATTTAAAAAAAAAAAAATCCAGTTTTCTACCTTTATAGAGCCAGCCCCCTGCATCTCCAGCGCCTGGAGCAAGGGGCTCGGAGCCCTGTGTGTGTCTGGGCACACCAAAGAAGCCCTGGGTGGGGTAACAGCGTCACGAGGAACCCGAGCCCGTGCCCACTGCTCAGTCTGTCTCTCCTCCCTCCCCTCCCCTCCGGCAGCTGGATGAGCTGTTCCGCAGCTCTGACATCAAGAAGGATTTCAAGAGCATCCGCGTGCGGGACCTGGGGCAGAGCAGCGCTGTCCGTGTCATTGTGGAGTCCCACTTTGACCCAGGTAAGTCCCTTCCCGGCGGTGATTCCCCATCAGCCTGGGACGGGGCATCACCCCCAGGGATGCTGCCAGCCTCCGAAACCAGCATGAGCACCAAAAAGCCCTTTAAAAATGAGCCAGGGGCGTGCCATGTGTCCCCCAAAACCAAGAGGTGCTGGAGGGGCTGTGCCTGGAAGGCTGGAAGCATTTTTTTGGGGGGGCAAGGAATGATTCAGGCACATCACGGAGAGGGCACAAAGGGAAATGCTCGCATCCTCACTCTCATCCTCCTCTTTTCTCCTCCTGGCTGGGAGCAGCCACGTCCTACACGGCAGCGGACGTCCAGGCGGCCCTACTGAAGCAGATCCGAGCTTCCAAGAAGAAAACCATCCTGGTGAAGAGGCCCCAGCAGGAGCACGTCAAATTCATGGATTTCGGTGAGCCCGCGGGTTGGGCACAGCGGGGTCCCCCCCGGGGCAGAGCCCAGCCTCGCTGCGGGGTCTGTAGGGCAGAGGATGGGGGCTCCCCTCCTTTTGGCACACACCACAACCAGCAGAGCCTCCAAGCAGCCTCCCCTCACCCTCCTCATCCCAACCCCGACCTCCTTTCCCCTCTCTCCGGAGCATTTTGCAAAACCCCGACCCCTCCCTGCTCTTCGCTGCCTTGCAGACTGGATCCCCAGGCTCTTCACCACCACCGTCACCACCACCACGGCCACCACCATGGCCCCGGCCACCACCCGCAGGTACACCACGGCCTCGGCGGCCACCACGGCCCAGGGTTTGCGCCAGGACGCCGCGGTTCGAGCCAGCACCAAGCCACCCGGCCCCCTGAGCACCCGGAGACCCAGCTCCACGCTCCCCGCCGCCCCTCGCCGCAAGCCCCCCGGCACCAAGAAGCCCCCGCGCCCCTGCGACTCCCACCCCTGCCTGCACGGGGGCACCTGCGAGGACGACGGGCAGGATTTCACCTGCAGCTGCCCGGCGGGCAAAGGGGGGGCCGTCTGCGAGAAACGTAGGTGAAAAATAGGAGAAACGGGCAACAGGAGCTTTTATTTTTACAGCAGAGCAGCCCTGCGGGTGTCGGCAGCGGGTGCATGGCCGTGGGGTGGGGAGGGTGTGAAGCGGGGACGGCGAGGTGCCCCCCTAAAAAAGCAGGGAAGGGATTCTCCTCGGGGTTTTCGTTGCAAAGTTTGGGCTCTTAGGATGCAGAGAGGATCCAGCTGGGAAAGTGCAGCCTGTTTTCTGGCACGGTCTCCCCAGGAAACTTTTGGGGCTGGTGCAGGGAGGCTGCTGCAGCCCGCGCCGGCTGCTTGGGCACGGAGAGATGTGGGGCACCCCCAAACCCAGCCCGTAAGCAGTGCCGGTGACCCAAAGCAGGCTGTGTGAGCCGTAAGAGGCACGGTTTTAAGGGGAGAAGGTGCCAGGAGCAATTTCTCTCTGGCTGTGCCACCCCAGCGCCCTGAGCACGGGGACGCTGAGCTCCGTGCCGGTCTTGTTAATTTGAATATTAAAAATTGAATATTTTGGAGGCAGTCCCATGGGATCCCTAAAGCCTGGGAGCGATCTTTTGGGGGCTTGCCATCACGAGAGGTGTTGGGGGCCACCGGTCCCGCTGTCTGGGAGGCTTCATCCCCTCTCCATCCTCATTTCCATCCTCTGCTTCACCCCCGGCAGCGATCCGGTACTTCATCCCCAGCTTCGGGGGCAAGTCCTACCTGGCCTTCAAGACGATGAAGGCGTACCACACCGTGCGCATCGCCATCGAGTTCAGGGCCGTGGAGCTCAGCGGGCTGCTGCTCTACAACGGGCAGAGCCGCGGCAAGGATTTCATCTCCCTGGCGCTGGTCGGAGGCTTCGTGGAGCTCCGGTGCGTGCCCTCGTCCCCCGTCCCCGTGGCACAGGCTGCCAGGTTGAGGGAGGGGAGCATTCAATGGTTAAGAGGATGAATGTTTTCTTTATTTTTCCCGGTGTGTTAGGAAAATTGAAGGGGATTCTGGCGCTTTTCAAGAGGATTAACTTGCTTGTTTCGGTTTGAACGCTGAAAAGCTGAGAGGCGTGGGAGGGTGGCTTCTGGGCAAGCGAGAGCTCTTTTTTTGGCACCCTTCTGGCACCAGGAGAAGAAATTCAGGGGAAAAATAAAAAAAAAATAAAAAAAAAAAAGGGGGGGGGGGGGGAAAACAGGAATCCGAGCTGAAATTACATTTCCAGTTCCCAAAAGGCACGGATTCAAGGCGAGGTGAGGTGAAGGGAAGAGCTTTGGAGACCCCAAAACCCAGACAGGATTTTGTCAGACTTTTGGGGAGGAGGCTGGGTGCTCCCAACGCCTCCGGGCTGCGGCCACGAGCTTTCCCCATCCCCTCCAGGTTTAACACCGGCTCCGGCACCGGGGTGGTGAGCAGCAAGGTGCGTGTGGAGCCCGGCAAGTGGCACCAGCTGGTGGTGAACCGCAACCGGCGCAGCGGCGTGCTGGCCGTGGACGGCGAGCCCCACGTCAGCGGGGAGAGCCCCCCGGGCACCGACGGCCTCAACCTCGACACCGACCTCTTCATCGGGGGAGCGCCCGAGGATCAGATGGCTGCGTGAGCAGGGGGATGGCTGCGGGGTGTGGGGGATCCCCGGGGAGCATCGTGGAGGGGTGGAGTATCCGTGGTGGGGTGCGGCATCGCTAATGGGGTACAGCACCCCTGGTGTGGGGTGCAGCATCCCTATTAGGGCGCAGCATCCCTCATATCCTGCAGCATCCCTAACGGGGATCAGCGCCCTCCAAGAGGGTTTTTTTCCGCTGATTCCCCTGAAAGCATCACCCGAGCGCGTGTGGGGTCCCCCCTGTTTTTCCCAAAAGCCCCAACCCACCGTGCCCTCTGTCCCCCTCAGGGTGGTGGAGCGCACGGCGGCCACGGGGGGCTTGAAGGGTTGCATCCGCCTCCTGGACGTGAACAACCAGCTCTATGACCTGCGGGAGAAGGGCAGCGACGTGCTGTATGGCAGCGGGGTGGGCGAGTGCGGCAACGACCCCTGCCACCCCAACCCCTGCCACCACGGCGGCATCTGCCACGTCAAGGAGGCCGAGATGTTCCACTGCGAGTGTCTGCACGCCTACACGGGTACACAGGGACGGGGGGGAAAAAGATTGCTGGGGGGTCCTGAGGGGTCGCAGAGGTTTTGGGGTCACGGGGAGCAGCAGGGTGCAGCGAAGTCTTGGCAGTGATTCTCAGATTTGTAGGATAAAGTCGTGTCCAATGGAGGTGGAATCGGTTTTGGGCACGGAGCTATCCAGACGTGGATGAGACAAGGGTCAGGATCTGTCCCCAAAAATCCCCCCTGGTATTTTAGGGCAGCTCAGTGCACTGTGGCAAGGGCCGTACACCTCCCCCTTTTGTGGGGTCAACCGCAGGGGGGCTTCTGGGGCCGTGTGAGCCCAACCTGGGATGGGACAAAAAGATTCTCAGGGCTCCCAGGAGCCCTCCCGTCGTGCGCCCACCCCAAAATTTGGGGTGTCTCTGCCCGTCTGGTGCCCGCCGGCCGTTGGGGGTGCCGACGTGACCCCTGGTGCCGCAGGTCCCACGTGTGCCGACGAGAGGAACCCGTGCGAGCCGACGCCGTGCCACGTCTCCGCCACCTGCCTGGTGCTGCCTGAGGGGGGATTCATGTGCGCCTGCCCCATGGGGCGCGAGGGGGACTTCTGTGAGCGAGGTGAGCCGGGGACGGCGGGGCTGGGGCTTTGATTTCCTCATCCCCACGTGGCCGGGAGCCTGCGCTCGTTGGTTGGGGCTGCTCGGCCTCCTCTTCCTCACCGTTTTCCCTGCTTTTTTGCCCAGTGATTGAGCAGGACCTCAGCATGCCCTTCCTCCCGGAGTTCAACGGCTTCTCCTACCTGGAGCTGAGCGGGCTGCAGAGCTTCGTTCCCGACCTGCAGTAAGTGCTCGGCCACGCGGCACCGGCGCTGAAACCAGCGGGGTTTTGCCCACAGGACCCCAAATCTCACCAGAAGGGCTGTGCCCGAGGCGTGGGGGGCTGGAGGAGCCGGCACTGCTGGCTGCCATCCTGAAGGTGGCAGAGGCACCTCCTCTGTGCCAGGTCCTTCCACGGGTTCGGACGGGTGGCAGAGGGCTCTGGGGTGGAGGAAAGAAGCGTGTGGGCGGCTGGTTCGGAGGGTTTCCCTCATCCTTCTGCCCCCAGGGACAAAATGTCCATGGAGGTGGTGTTCCTGGCCAAGAGCCCCAGCGGCATGATCTTCTACAACGGGCAGAAGACCGATGGCAAGGGGGACTTTGTGTCCCTGGCCTTACACGACGGCTACCTGGAGTACAGATATGACCTGGGCAAAGGGGCGGCCGTGCTCAGGTAACGGGGGCTGGGGGCAGGGAAAGGGCCAGGGGGGGCTTCCCGTGGCCAGCACTGGCCCCAGGGGCTGTGCCCATCCCAGCAGGGCTCTCACCCACTTTTTCTCCGCCCTTCTCCCCGCCAGGAGCAAGGAGCCAGTTCCCCTCAACACCTGGATTAGCGTTTTGTTGGAGAGGAACGGGCGCAAGGGGGTGATGAGGATCAACAACGGCGAGCGGGTGATGGGAGAGTCACCGGTACGTCCACAGGGCAGGGGGAGACGATCAGAGCTCTCAGAGCCATGGGCTTTTATCCCCGGAGGTGTGAAAAGGGTTGGAGGAGTGCGTGGAGGGGGAGTTGGGGACCTGGGAGAGGAGGATGCTGCGGGACAGCAGCCGCGCGCCCTCCCAGCGCCTCGTCCCTCCTTGTCCCGCCTCCACGCAGAGCTTTGCAGGGGACGTGGCCACCCTGTGGCTCTTGGAGCCCCTTTTCATGACTCTTTGGGCCCTTTTCCATGACTCTCAGCCCATTTTTGTGACTCTCAGAGCCCCTTTTTGCACAACTCTCGGAGCCCTTTGCGCGCACGCAGGAAGAAGCCACCCAGCAGCTAAAACCCGACCCCTCTCCTGCTGCCGAATCCCTCCTTCCCTGCTCTGTTCCCCAACCAGCAGCTCGCCTCCTGCCTCTCACCATGCCCTGTCCCCTCCCTGCTCCTCTCCGTGCCCAAGCTGTGGCCCTGGGGACGCCAACCCTGGCCACCCGCTGCCCCCGTTCCTCGTGCCCCCCGCCGGCGGCAGCCCTGCACGTTACGTTACCCACTGACCTCCCGTTTCTCTCTCTTTCTCTTTCTCTCCCTCTGATTTGTATTTTTCCCTCCCCTGCTGTCTGGATCCCAGAAATCCCGTAAGGTACAGATAAGTATCACCTGCCACCTCCATCCCATCTGCCATCGGCACGTCGCTCTCTTTCTGTTTTCCATCCAGACCTCTACCCCTTGCTCCCTTCCCCTCGCCCCAAGCATTTTTAGGACCCCCGTAGCTTAGCGACACCCGTTCCCTCTCCCTCCATCCATCTCCAGCCAGTCGTCGCATTTCCTTGTCGTTATTTCGGAAGCATCTCAATTAATCCAGTCATGTTCGTGTTAACTCCACGAAGCATTAGCTAGAGACTCACGTCACCGCATCCCCGCACCCTTCCGGGGGGCACAGGAGGGGACGCGGCTCCTGCTGTGGGGCCGCAGGCTCTCTGTCCCCAAATCTGGGGATCTCCTTCTCCAAATCTGGGGATCTCTGTCCCCAGACCTGAGGATCTCTGTCCCCAAATCCCAGCCGGATCCCTTTGCTACGAGTTTGGGTTCCAGCAGCCGCCCCGGTGAGACAGGAGCAATATTTCGTCTCCTGTCACACAAATCCCGAGCCCTCCACGCCCGAGAGCGTTGGAGCATCATCTCCCCAAATTAAATTCGCAGGAAAATCCTTCCCTGGCTCTCCTGCTGCCAGGCGAGACCTCGCAGCTGGAGGTTTTTCGGAGCTCCTCGGCCCCTTTCAGCCTCCCCTGGTGCCAAATGCGCAGTGCTCGCCTTCTCCCCGTGGTCCTTGGTGGCCTTTTGGTGGCCAGTGGCTACCGGTGGCCAACTGGGACGGGGCAGGGGCTGCCCCCTGAGAGCCCAGGGGCTTTGGAGATGGCTTCGGTGCCCCGGCTTGATGTGCCTGGGGATGCACCCTGGAGGGAGGAGGCTGGTGCCGTAGCGAAGCCTCACATCTCCTCCCATCTCGCCGTGTCTCCTCGCCAGGTGCCCCACACCTTCCTGAACCTGAAGGAGCCGTTCTACGTGGGGGGAGCCCCCGATTTCAGCAAGCTGGCCCGAGCGGCCGCCATCTCCTCGGGCTTCAGCGGAGCCGTGCAGAGGGTAGGGCCCCGCCGGGCAGCTTGGGGAGGGCGGCTGGGTGCCGGGGGTGCCGTCCGCACGGGGGATTCGCCGGTCCCAGGGGGCACAACGGGTTGGGAACGGCAGGAGGAGGGGCAGGGACGTGCCGTGGGGGTCGTGGGGGCGAGGGCTGACCCTGTGCTTCCCCCTTTGGCAGATCTCCGTCAAGGGGGTGCCCGTGCTGAAGGAGCCCAACATCCGCAGCGCCATGGAGATCTCCCCCTTCCGAGCCCACCCCTGCACCCAGAAGCCCAACCCTTGCCAAAACGGGGGCACCTGCAGCCCCCGGCTGGAGAGCTACGAGTGTGCCTGCCAGAGGGGCTTCTCCGGGGCTCACTGCGAGAAAGGTGAGGCTGGAGGGGCTGGGACCCCCTCCCCACGACCCCAAAGCTCCAGCGTGGCCCTAGGGGGTGCTGGCAGCAGGGTGCCAACCCCAGCCCCTGCTCTGTGCGCAGAGATTGGTGTTAGGCAGGAGTTGATGGCTCCTGGCCTCAGGGACCCTTTTCCCTTCCCTCCCCAAGCCGTGCCCACCACCGAGCCTCCAGGTTCCTCCCTGATTTTAGCCAGCAAGCCACCAAAGCTGCGGGTTTCAGGCCGGCTGGCTGCAAAAACAGGATCCTGCTCCCAGTTCACCAGCCCTAAAGCCCCAGTAAAACCTCTCCAGGGGCTGGCTCGGTGCTGGCATGTCCCCGGGGATGGCAGATGGGGATAAAGGGAGGTTTTCCTGGCCTGGCCATGCTCTGTTCGCTGACAGCTCCCCATTTTTCCCCCTCCAGTGATCATCGAGAAGGCAGCTGGAGACGCCGAGGCCATCGCTTTTGACGGCAGGACATTCATGGAGTACCACAACGCCGTGACCAGGAGGTAACGCTGAGCCCAGCCACGGCCAGGAGGAGGAATCAGGGTTTGGGCAGGAGCAACCACGGGGCTGAAGGATGCCCGAAAAGCAGCGCCCAAATTCGGGGCGAGCCAAACTGGGGCTGGGTTCCCCTCAAGTTCCAGCCGGTAAAAAGCTGCCCCGATGGCAGCACAGCGCCTGGCCAACGTCGGGGCTGGGTGCTCCCCCTCTTTTTGGGGGGCACGCTCTAGTTTGGGGTGGGACGAGGCTGCACGTGGTGATTCCCAGCCCCACATTACTGAGCAGGGGGGGGCTGCGCTCCCTCCCTCGCCCCCTGCGCCCCTCCCCGCTCCCCGAGGACAGCGTCTGCGTCCCGCCTGTCGCTCTGTCTGTCTGTCTGTCTGTCTGTCTCTTCTCAGTGTCCCTATTTTTCATTTCCAAGCCACCTGACAAATGAGATCCCTGCGTAAGTACAGCCCGCGCCCCCTCCCCGGACCAACCCCACCAGCACCCTGACCCCAGCCCATCCATGGGGCAGGCAGGGGGGCACCCGCCGGGGGCTGCCGTGGGTGGGATCCCCGCTTCGGGGCAAGGATCTCACAGCTCTGCTGGCTCTCAGGGGGCTGTGGGAGCTGTGTGAGTCCCCTTTGCTGCGGGGAGATGTTGTCCCAGCTGCAATTCAGCCTTCAGATGGGTGAGGATGGAGGAGGGAAGGTCCCGGGGGGAACCTCTCCCATCAGCAGCAAAGCGTTGGAGAGGGAAGCGAGCGGGGCTAGTCCTGCCTTGACTCCCCAGCATGAGTTTTCATCATTATGGGTATTCTATATTATTATAAAATGGATGCATCCAGCCTGGCCGTGCTGGGAAAACCTTCCCGAGCCTGGATGTGTGCTCCAGGTGATGTGCAGCACAGCACGGGGGGCGGCAGGAGGGCTCGGGCAGGCAGAGGGGGGCTTAGAGGGGCGGCACCGAAAAGCCACGAGCCTGCAGCCCAGCAGAAAGCTGCTGCCTTTGCATCCTGCCCCCGTGGGGAAGGTCGCCCTTCCCAGCTGCTCCCCACCTGAGCCAGCCTGTGCCCGTTTCGGCCGTGCATGCCTCCGTCCTGCAAAGGGAGCTCAGAGCTTCTCCCCGGGTCCCTCAGCCGGGATTTTGGCAGCTGGGGCCCTGAAGGGCTCCTTGGGCTGCCCATAAAAAGCTATCCCATCTCCCCGGGGCCAGCCAGCGGGAGTGCCTGGGGCAGGATTAAGGCTCCAGTTGCTTCCCGGGGCGCTGCCGGCCGCGACATGCCCGTACATTTTGTCTCCAACACCCATTTTTATCCCCACGGATGGCTGGAGCTGGCTGCGGCGCGGGAGCCCCAAACACCCGCAGGCAGTGCCAGCAGCACAGCTGTGGCTCTGGGTTTCCCCTTCTCCACGCACTGACTCACAGCAGCCTTACGTGACCGCTGCCGACCCCAAAAGCCAGCTGGGGGGCTGCCCTTTTGGGGTGCTGGCCGCTCAGGACCAAGGGGTCCCTTCCCCAGCACCGCTTTTCCCCATCCCTATCCGCGCACCCCAGCGGCGCAGCGCGGGCGAGCTGGGCAACCCAAAGGGGCATTTGCTTGGTGACATCCTAGTGCCCATCCCAGCTAAAGCAGCGACTTGCAAACCCCCCCGGCTGCCTAAAAGCTCAGCCCCGAGGACCGTGAGGGTCCGGGCTCCCTGCTGGTGGGTGCTGGGTGGGAGGGCAGGGTCCCCGCGCCGCCCCGCGCTTATGGCACGCTCCCCTTTCTTCCCGCATCTTAAGTCCCGACGAGGACTACCCCGCCGAGCCCAGGTGAGTCCGTGCCAGGCTTCCAGCTCGTTCCCCGTGCTCCGCTGTCACCCTGCGTGTCTGTGTGTCCGTGCCTGCTCCGTGTGTCCCTGCTCCGGGCTTTTTATCCCTAAGGGATCCGGCTCCAAAAAAGATGAGGGCGAACGCGGAGGGAGCTCCAGCAGAGGAGCGGCAGCTCCGGCTCTGGCCCTTGCTCCTGGGGGAGACATAAGAAGGCAAAAATGGGTGAGGGGGAGGCTGGGGCACGTGGTGCCCTTGTCCAGCAGTGTCCCTTGGGAATAAAAAGCCCCCCGTGTTGTTTGTGTTGTCCTGTCCGTGTGCACGTGTTGGTGACGTGGCAGTTGGCAACTCCGTATGGCCACGTAGCCAAAAGCCTTTTTTTTTTGGCCCATTCCAGAAGGGATTGAGCAAAAATGGGAAGGCCAGTGTGGGGAAAATCCTGTCCTTCGTTCCTCCCTTGGAGAAAGGTGCTGCGTCCAGGAGGGGGAAGGTTTTGCTGCCTCTGGACGCTCTCCACCCCCTGGGGTTCCCGTTGGGTTTTGGTCGAGCCAGCTTGGGGTGCCGCAGCTTGCAGGGCTCGGTGCCTCCACGGAGGGCAAAATGGGGGCATTCAATTTGGATTTTTGGGGAAAAAATAAGTCATTCTCAAGGGAACTGGGCAGCTCCTGCCCTGGTCTTTGCATCCCCAGTGCCTTCAGGCTCAGGAGGACAGAGCCCAGGTGCCCCCATCCATCTCTGGCACCAATTTTATGGGTGGGAGCTGGGTTGGGGACCTCCAGTGGACCCTCTCTTAGACCCCACAGGCTCGTGCTTTTCGCGGCCGTGTTTTAACCCTTCTCCCTGTCCTCCCACCTCCCGGCGCAGCGAGAAGGCCCTGCAGTCCAACCGCTTCGAGCTGAGCATCAAAACGGAGGCCACGCAGGGCCTGATCCTGTGGAGCGGGAAGGGGCTGGAGCGCTCCGACTACATCGCCCTCGCCATCGTCGACGGCTTCGTGCAGATGACCTACGACCTGGGCTCCAAGCCCGTCGTCCTACGCTCCACGGTCCCCGTCAACACCAACCGTTGGGTCCACATCAAAGCCTCCAGGTGGGAAGGGTTGGCAGGGCCGCCACGGGTGGCTCCGGGACGGGCCAGCGGTGATTTAGGGTCGAGAGCCTGAGTCACGGCTCTGGCCCCGCTCCCGGGGGTCCCCGGGGGTCACCGCTCTCCTGGGATAAGAATAGAGGAGAGGCATGTGGGCAATGGGGCGCGTGCTGCGACACGCCTGCCCGAAATTCTGGGAAGTGCCAAGGGGACGGGCTCGGGGAGGTGCGGAGGGCTTCGTGCCTTCTCTTCGGGTTGGCGGAGGCGCCGGCATGCTGCTCGGCCCCGTGCTCGGGTGGCATGGGGAGTGGTGGCTGGCTGGCGTGGTTGGCGTGCCGGGGATTTCTGCTCCTGGGGAGTGGATTTCTCCACCTCGGGGGGGATTTCTGCCCCTTTGGGGGGCATTTCTGCCCTTTGGAGGAGGATTTGGGTGGGTTTTGGGGAGGTTGTGGGGTGGCCGGGGTGCGCCGGAGCATCCAGTTGGGGTGCAGCAGCGGTGGATCTTGCAGAAAGCCCACGGGTATTTTATTTTCTAGGGATAATTTTTTGCCTGCGGGGTGGTTAATTTGTGTCTCTCCTTCCCTCCCCACCGGAGCAGGGTGCAGAGAGAAGGGTCCCTGCAAGTTGGCAACGAAGCCCCCGTCGCTGGCTCCTCTCCGCTCGGCGCCACGCAGCTGGACACGGACGGGGCCCTGTGGCTGGGTACGTGGGGGGCACACAGGGGGAGCCCCCCCGGGTGGGATGTGAGGCTCCCAGGCTTGTTCCGATGGGATCCTTGGCCCCCTGGGTGTCTTTGCCACATTTGACCTTCCAGAAGCATCTCTTCTCCCAGTCTAAATTTGGAGCTCCAGGTCTAACGTGGCTTCCAGAGAGCCCGTATCCAAAAACGCAGCCTCGCCCCTGAGCAGGCAGCATCCCAGATGCTATTCCTGGTGCTGAAAGCAGCCTAGAAGTCATGGGGAAAGCAAATTTTTTTCCATGAGAAGCTTTGGCTTGGCTTCCCTGCTGGCTCTGCCAGAAGGCTTTGTGATTGATCAACCTCGATGTGAAATGTTTCAGGTTGAACCGATATCTAAAAACGCACGTTGCCGTTTTAGGCATCTTTAGGAAACCTACGTGTGTGTTGGGTGGAACTGGCATTTACCCGATTAAAATAATGATAATAATGATAATAATTATAAAAACAATGATAATGATGATAATGATGATGATGATAATACAGAATATAATATTTCTGGCCAGTTTTTTGAGCCTGGTTCCCAGGTGCGCCCTGCTGGCTGGGCAGGGTGCTGGGGCGCGGCGGCGTGCCCGCTGTCCTCGCACCCCCCCAGCTCTCCTTTCTTTCTTGCAGGGGGGATGGAGAAGCTCGGCGTGGCCCACAAGCTGCCCAAGGCTTACAGCACCGGCTTTGTTGGCTGTATACGGGACGTGGTTGTCGACCGCCAGGAACTGCATCTGGTGGAGGACGCTTTAAACAACCCCACGATATTACACTGCTCAGCCAAATAGACCCCCAGGGACCCTTCCTTCTCCTTCCCTCCCTCCTGCCTATTGCTGTAATTATTTTCTATTTTTGTAAACTTATTGCTTTTTATATTTTTGGGGGGGAGGGGGGGGAAAAGGGGGGGGAGGAAACACCTTTTTGTTGGGTTATTTGTTCGGTTGCAGTCTATCCAGGTCGGTCAGACTCTAAGCAAGCAGCAGCAACAAAGAACAAACCTTGAACCAAGTCTCCAAGAAGTGACAGAAGAACTTCCCCGTTGCACCCGCATTGTAAATCTCATCCATACTTGAAGCTTCTTTTTTTATTTTATTTTTTTTCCCCTCCTTACTTGCGTTCTTGGGTCGTTGTTCACGCCACGGGGGGAAAAGGATGCTGGTGCTGGCAAGCCCTTAGTGGCTTGGCCACTTGCCTATCTCATGCCTGGCCCCAAAGCCCCTTTTTGCGTGCTGGCTGAGCTGGGATGTGGCCATCAGGTGGGGATGGCCCCACTGCTCCGGGGTCTGGCTCTGGCGAGCCTTCTCCCGGCCCCGTATTCGCCCCATCTCCCTCCTTCCCCCTTCCTCTCACTCTAATTTATGTGTGTAAGGATCTCAAGTGCTTTTCTCCTTTATGCTCTGTTCGAATCAGGGATGCCATGCACTGGAAGAGAGACCAAGGTCTGCTCTGAGCAGGCAGGAAAGCATTGCTCTTTGGTTGTCTTATGACTGTGTGCTGGACTGAGAAGGGGCTGCGGGAGAAATTTGGGTTTCTCTGTTGGCTCTCCTCCTCCTCCTCTTCTTCTTGGACACGTGCAGAAGCAGCTGTGAAACCTCATTTCCACGCTTTGCCTTTACCCAGCCACGTCCTCACCTCCTGCTCGCCCTGGCTGCTCTTCCCAGAGCTGCCCCGTACCAAACGCTGCCCTCCTGTGCGCCGCTGAGCGCTTGCAGCACCTCTCCAAGAGCCGGGAGCGCTCTCCCTGCACCACAAACAGGCTGCGAGGGGATGGGATCAGGCCCCTTTCCACTAAAAAAAAATCTCTCGGACCTGTCCTTTCCTGGCCCACGTCCTTTTTGCATCTTGACCTGAAGCTTTTGCAACACCTGGTGCTATGCGGGGGCTTCCACGCCGCAACCGAAGCCCCTCTGGATGCCACCAGCCCAGCAGCAGCAGCAGCTCCAATGGAAACGGGCACAGCGAGCGGCTGGGCGGGAGAGTTTGGGAGGTTTTAAGCTCTTGTCTTCCCCCAAAAAAGTCCTAAAAGTGATGCCACGATGCCAGCTGCACGGCCAGTGTGTGTGCTTGGGTGGATGGATGTTGCGAGTGCCTGTGAGCCTGCACGCACGTGGGTGCCAACACCAGGTCTCCTCCAAGTAGGAGGAAAGCAAAGGGATGGTGGATATGGAAAAAAAAAAAAAAGGCCCCCCGCTCTCAGGTTCCTTCTCCATGGGAAGAAATTCCTGCTGCTGCCTCGCATCTGTGTCCCCTTGCCAGGGATGGGGACACCGTGGTGGCGTTGCTTTGTGCCCATCCTACTTCGTGGAGCGCACAGAATTAGGACCCTGCCCGGCAATCGCGTGGTGCTGGATGTCCTGGGGATCATTTTGCCATTTTTTGCCATTCATTTTGCCATCATTTTGCCATTTTCCCACCCATTCCCAGCTCACCTCCTGGCTTCCCTTCCCTCTCCAAGTGTTGTTTCCGAGCACTGACCTTCGAGCCGTGAGAAGTCGAATCGCTTTTCGCAGGGCGAGCTCTGAACGCGGACCTAATGAAGGGGAACAGCACGGCAGCGCACCACTCAGCCTGCTTTTTCTTTCCATTTTTTATTTTTTTAATTTAAAGGCTGCATGGGCTCCTTTTCAGAAGTCAGAACCACTCACCTGCAGGACACAAAAGCTGTGCCCAGCACCTCAACCAGCCCCATTCTGCGGTTCCCTTTTCAGGGGGCAGGATGATGCTTAACAAGGCAGGGCTGCTGGTGGTCCTTGCCAGAATTTCTCCTCTTCCCTCCTTCTTCCCATTTTTTTTTCCCCTTTATCTCCTCAGTTATCAATCAAAATCCTCAATTTCCTCAATCGATTCCTCTGGAAATTTTCCTGCCACCCAAGGAAACAAAACCATGGCACCACCTGCCCCCAGCCCAGCGAAACCTGGGAGAAATCTGCTTTAACCTGTTATTTCTCTAAAATGGTGGCAAAATGTTAGAGAGGGGATATGTTAGAGGGGATATCGTGCCCCTGGTGAGAAGAGGACACCCGAATTTGTGTGTGTACCTGAGTGTGTGCGTGGCAATCCCACATTTTAAGTGGCTGCTGTGTGTAGGCTGTGTGGCATCTATATAGGCAGGCCAGGCTAGGAGGGAACATTTTGATCGGGATGTGCAGAAAGCCAGAAGCTGTCCAGGGGTGTTGGATGGGGTGGGAGGATTTGCGAGACCCTCGTGTGGTGTTTGGAGCATGGGGATTGAGCCGGGAGATGCGACCGTGCCGGCTGGAGCTGGAGGTGCAGAGGGAGTTGGGCACGCACGGAGGAAGCTGCTAATTTTCCACAATGCCACTGAAATGAAGCCAGGGTCACTGCAGGAAAAAAAAGAAAAAAGAAAAAAAAAAGAAAAAAAAAATCGAAACAAACATCAAAAAAAAAAAAGAAAAAAAGCCAACACAAACTCTGTCTGCTATTGCTGGGGCTTGGAAATGCCTTAAAACAGGACGCCGCGTCCTCGTGGTCGAGCATCTTGAACCAAGATCGGATTCAGCAGTGCTCCCTAGGGGCCATGCACTTAACTTGGGCTTTATTTTTAATAGCATTTATATCATGTATGTACATAAAAACAAAACAGACATTGAAGTTTGTTTTTTTTTTTTTCCTTTTTTTTTTTTTTTTAATTTCGATGTCCACGTGGCTTCATTTATAGGGTAAATTAATGACCGTTGTGAACTGCTGTATGAATTCTGAAGGGCAATGCACAGTAGAGGAGCAGCATGATATAACCATTACTAACTTGTGTCTTTCGTCAATCACCATGAAATAAAGTTTGAGAACTATTAAAGATGTTTTTAAGGGGCCTGGTGCTTTTTTATTCCTTCCCGTGCGCCCTGCTTGCTCCCTATCCGTGCAGGTGCCTGCTGCATTGCCACCATCCTGTCTTTGTGGATGCCACCCAGTGCTCGTAGCCAGAGATTTTGGGGCCTTATCCTCCTCTCACCACCTGATTTTACTCCGTGTCCACCTGTCCGAATACGCCCTAGCTTCTCCTTCCTTGCCACGCATGCTTTTATTCCCTCCTGGGCTGCAATTTCAGCAGGGGTTTGGCACGGCACCGTGCCCGCACGCCCCGAGCGCTGCTCCCGCAGCCCCCCTCTCCCCACCAGCCCTCTCCCCCGGGGTTTTTGCCCTCAGCAAGCTGAGGAGCCCTGGAAAGGCAGCCGCCAGCACGTGTATATGCAAGCAGGATGTGGTTTCAGACATCCCAGCACCCAGGTTCCTGTTCCCAACGGGTCTCGGCGGGGCCTCTCCAGCGCTCGCTCTGCCCCTGGCGCTTTACCACGCTGCGGGGCCAGGAGCTTCGAGGAGCTTCGCCCCATCAGGACCTCGTGGTGATGGGATGTGGGTGTCTGGGTGTCCTGCCATTTGGGAAGCAGCTAATTTGGCACAGCGCGTCCTGATACCCGGCGACGACGCACATTTGATCGCCGTCTGCAGCGGCTCCGCAGGAACCGGCTTGTCGGCTCCCGGCGGCAAACAATGGGGCCAGTGTTGGCGCGGCCACGGGGCTTGCACAACTCTCCACCGGGGCCGTGTTGCGCTCCAGATCAGCCTCCTGGTGCCGCGTCTTCTCGACAATGACCTTATTATGCTCCAGCAGGCACGGGCTTGCAAAGTCAGTGCCTCTTTCCCAGGCTCGCCGCCAGCTCGCTGCGGAGCGGGAGGAGAAAAAGCTGGCGTTGTCTCGGCCGGAATGAAAAGCCGAGCTCTGACAGCTGGATGTGTGGCTTCTTTTTTTTTTTTTTTTTTTTTAACAACACGCTGGAAAAACCCTTTGTGAGGGGAAAGAGGAAGGAAAGAAGGGGAAGAGCCGCGCTGGGGGCACGCTTGGGCAGGCAGCAGGCGTGACTCAGGGGAATGGTGCGGCCAGGCTTGCTGGCAGCCCCGTGCAGCCTGCTCAGCACCCTCGGGAGCACGGCGTGTGCGTGGCAGGCCTGGCAGCCTGGCTCTGCTCTCCTTGGGGGCAAGGGGGCTTGAGGGATGAGAGGGCAGTTGGGTTTGGATGGTCCCATCCATCCCCAGGGATGCCTTTCCCTGCTCTGCTGCAACACAGCCTGGGATGGCAGCTCCCCAACTCGCACCGCGTGCTGCCCACCTGCTGAAGCAGCACAAAAAAAAATATCGTGGCGATGCACCTCCACGTCTCCAGATTAGGAAACGGGATAATTTGGAGAAAAAATCAGGGCTGCAGTGTTTGTAGGTGGACAGCTTGAACCCTGAACAGGCTCTTCCAGCCTGTGCTGGAGGTCCCTGCGATGCGCAGGTGCCCAGCCGGCCCTGCAGACGAGCACACAAAACTTCAGGAGGGAATTCCAAAAGATTTTGGGCAGCTCTGGGTGCTCGCCACAGCTTAAATGGGATCTTTAGAAGCTGTCCTCACTGCAAGCACTGAAGGCACTCCCCCAGCCCAGGTGCACGCTCTGTAAATTCAAGACAAGCATCGTGCCTCCCAAGGAGCAGGTGCCTCTGGCGACCACCTGGCAGCAAGAAATGGGGCAGAAGAACCTTTTTTTTGGGGGGACGCAGAGCCGGCTGGCCCCAAAACTTCTCCCAGCCAGACAGTGACCGAGACAGAGCTGGGGATGGAGCAGAGGGGTCACGCAGACAGAGCCGCAGTGTGGATCTCACAATGAGCTCTCAGTGCTGCGAAAGGAGCCCCCGGTCAGACAGAGGGGGGAGAAATGGGGAAGGGGAGGACAGGGCTCCTTGGTATCGGGGTCTGGATTTGCCCCCTGTGCTCCTCGCTGCCCCGGGAGCCATCTGGAGGCACACGGGGCAGGGATGCAGCCCGCTGCCAGCTCCCCGGGTATTCCCCGAATAGCCGCGGAATTCGCTGAGTCTTATTATAGTCAGAAATTGCTATTTTTGACGCTACGGCCAGGCCGGGCCAGGGGGGAGGTAGCTGGCTGCGTCCTGGTTTTTTTCTCCCTCTGGGACAGCTGGTTTTGTTTTCTCACCCGGCATTCGCAAAAGGTGCCAGATTCAGGGCACGCGTTTGGGGCAATTTCTGCCTTTTCCGTCCGTTTGATGCGAGTCGGTTAAAAACTCACGAATTTACGTTTCCTACAGCAAAATGAGCTCTGTTTGCACAAACCCTCCCACAAACCCAGCACCCCTGCCCCAGCAGCAGCTTGGGGTCACCACTTCCACCCCCCCACACCTTTGGGACCCCTCCTGGGACCCCCAGGACACCAAGGCAGCCCCCGAGCTGGGGGGCGATGGGGTGACACCAGGGGTCGTCGGATGGTGCCCGGTGCCATTTTTTGGTGCTTTTTCTTTTCCTTTTGGCTTTGTATTAATTTTTTTCAGGGGGTTTCAGAGCCAAAACCGGGCTGCGAGGAGGAACCGGAGGCCAGGAGTGGACTGGAGGCTGCATGAGAGGAGGCTGCGCCCCCCGACGGGGCACCCCGGGGGTACCCAAATTTACCCCGGGGGTACCCAAATTTACCCCGGGGGTGCCCAAATTTACCCCGGGGGTACCCAAATTGCCTTCGGGGGTGTCTCTCCGTGTCCCCCCCACTATGTTAGGGGCGGGGCAGAGGGCGGGGATTCCCCTACGTCACTGGGAGGGGTTTCCCCGGAGCCCGGCCGCCCCGCCGGGGTGCGGCGGCGGCAGCAGCGCGGTGCGGAGCGGGGCTGAGCCGTGCCGAGCCGTGCCGAGCCGTGCCGAGCCATGACCTCCCGCAGGTAAGGGGCTGGGGGCCACCTCCACGACCCCCCCCCGGCACTCCCCGGTGCCTCTCCGGCTCCCCACGCCTGGGTCCCCTCCGCGCGCGGCTCCCCACGGGTGCGTGCCCACGCGTTTGGGGAGGCGAGCAAAGGAAATTTGGGGGGGGAGGAGGTGAAGCTGGGTCCCAGGCCCCCCCAAATCCTTGTTCTCCCCCCCCCAAATCCTATTTCTCCCCCCTTTCTGCTTCCCCCAGCCCCGCGCCTGCTTTGCGGAAGAGCTCCCTGAGCCTGCCCCCAAGCACCTGGTGATGCTCTACCTGCCCCTGTGCCCCCAAAAAAACACGGAGCGGGGGGTCCCCAGGGGACCCCAACTTGCTTGGAGCAGCTTTGTGGGGTGAGGGAGCAGGGTGAGGTGCTTTGGTGCCTCTGGCGAGGTGCTGGTGCCTCCCCCAGCTTCTGTTTTGTGGCTTCAGCCCCTTTCTTATGGTGGCAGCCGGAGCCTGGGGGACTTGGGGACATCGTCCCTTCCCTGGGGTGGCTCCAGGAGGGGAAGGCAGATGCCTGGTGGTGTCCCCAGAGCAGGTTTGGGGTTTGGGAGCTGACGGGTGGGTGCTTCAGGCTGAGAAATGGGATGGGTCACAGGGCAGAGGGCTCCTTTGGTGCTGGTACAGGATGGGGCACGGGCCCTCTGGAGCACACAGCACCTCCAGATCCTGCTCACGGGCACTCCTGCAGTGCCACCACTGAGGGTTTGTGGGGTTTTGGGGTCTCTCTGCCATGCAGCACTCGCTGTGTCCCCTGCACAACAGGTCTTCTGCGAGCATCTGTGGCTCAAAGCACCCAGAAGTTTAGGAGGAGGCCGGGCTCATCAGTTTTTCCCCTATGTAAAACGCACGCTGATGGGTGATGGAACATAAAGCTGGGGCTCGGGGCCCCTGGATTTCCTTTTGGTAGCGCTCTCCGTGCCCACAGGCAAGTCAATATTTGCCTGCGGTGCCTCTACCCTGCTCGCTCCACCCTCCAGGCCAGCGGGCTGCTTACAGGAGCCCCAAAAAAACCCTGTCCAGTTATAGGGTTTGGTGCGGAGAGGCTTTGTGCCGGGGGCTGGCCTAAAATGCAGGGTGCCCACTTGGTCGGGATGGCATCTCCCCCTTCTGCCTGCCTCCTGGTCGAGCCCAGCTGCACCCACCGGGCTCAGCACCTGCCCTAAACATCCCCGTGGCCGTGCCCGTGGGGTGGATGCCGTGGGGTGTGTGGCCAGGTTTTGGAGAGGGGCTGATGGCACCAGGGAGGCTGGTGCTGAGCGCTGGGTGCTGCTTCCCACCTCCCCTCCCTGCACGGGAGCGCATCCAAGGGGGGGACCAGGTGGAGGTGCGGCGCCTCCCTGGCTGAAGGAACGGCTTTACCCCCAGGATGGTGCCCACGCGTGCCAAATCTTTTCGAGGAGGCCGCGCGGAGGGCGAAACAAACCCATTTCTGGGTGCTCAGCCCATCTGGGAAGCTGCCCTGGCAGCCGTGCCAAGGGCTGGGAGCTGCTGCTCGCTCTCCCCGTGCTGGGCCTGGCCAGGGAGGCGGTGATGAAACATCGGGGCACGTGGGTGACACGAGGGAGAACCGAGCCCTGCTGCGGGGAGAACGAGCTGCTTGCCGTCAGCCTAAACCACAGAGCTGTCGCAAACCCCGCTCCGAGCTGCTGCCAGGGCCCGGCTGTGTTGGTTCTCAAAGCCTGAGCAGACGACAACCCCTTTCTGTCCCCTTCCTGGCTTTGCTGGCACGGGGTGCAGCGGGGTTTGGAGGTCAGAAGCCCCTGGCCTTTGGGGCAGGCTTTTTCTTCCCAGCCAGGTTCCCCGGGACGCTGTGGCTCACTCTGACATCTCGGGTTGCTCGTTGCTATTAACAAAGCAGGGCTGGCAGCTCAGGGTTGGCCACGATGCCATCCTGTGCGCATCCTCCAGGGTGGTGCTGTGCGGTCCCCGTGCCCGTGGTGGCCACGTTTCTGAGCATCCGAGGCACCCAACGCGCTCAGCTCTGCCCCGAAACCAGGGGCAGGGTTTGGGGCCACGGTGGCCCCACGGTGGCCGGGATCAGGTGTTTGGGGATCCCTGGGAGGGAGAATCAAAGCAGGTGACTCTATGGGCGACCTCGGATGTGCCCCCTCGTTGTCTTCCTTGTGAGCCATCCATCTGTATCCCACCGGGCTGTGCCAGCAGCATCCCCCTGCAGCCCTGAGATGCCTCAGCTGAGCCCAGGGGCTTTTGTGCAAGGGAAATTGCACAAAATGTGTACGAAGCCTGCCAGGACGGGAAGGCGAGGGGTGGGAGATGCTGGGCCAGCAGAAGTTGCAATTCAGCTACGAGCTCCCAGTCCGCGGTTTATTTCCAGGTAGGGCAAGTGCATTACTGCGGGTCACGAAATGCATAAATACACCACTTCTGCCCTTCTCCAGGGAGGGAATGAGAACGGTTAATGGCCCAGCTCGGAGCAGGAAAGCTAACCTTGCCAGGGAGAGGGCTTTGGATCTGGCCCTCGGTGATTTTTCCAGCATCCTATGGTTTCCCCCAAGGCAGCGAGCTGCTCTTGTTATGGTCCCAAGACAAATGAAGCGCTCTCGACCCTGGAACACGTTTCTGGGATGCAGCTGTATCTCTTTTGAGAGCTGCCAAGCAGAATTCCTCGCCGTCTGCAGCGGCAGTCGAAGGCAAGGCGCACGGGAGGGGAAGCCGGCCTCGCAGCGCCGCGCGCAGGGCGAGTTTCCTTTGTGGCTGGGTGGTGCCGGAGCTGCTGGCCGCTTCTTCCAGCAGGGTTTGCTTTATTCGGCTTCCTGGGAGATGGTTCTTCTTGGGAATCGAATGAATCAGAGCCCTGCAGAGCCGTGAGGGATCCCAGGTGTGCAGTGTGGGTCTGCGGAAAGGGAACCGCTCGGTGCCGCTGGCGCTGCCGGCACCAGCTGGAGATGCTCCTTGGTGCCAAAACCCACTGAAAAGCCACCAAAAAAGCACCAGGGCTGGCCAAAGGGCTCCTCCATCCCTGGTGCCGATCACCTTTGCCTCCCCGTGAGCAACCCACCAGCCCAGCCCCTCTTTAGGAGGGTCCCATGGGTGCAGAGCCGCAGCCGAGGGGTGCCTTTGTGGGGCTCGCCCTCCTCCTGTGCACTGTAGATGCCCTTTGACTCCCAAAAAGGCTTGCTAAAATCCAATTTCCCAAATGCTGATTTCCCCCAGAAATCCGATTTCCCAAATTCGGGTTCCCTCCCCACCCTAGGCGCCTAACGGAGCCAAAACCCAAACAACCCCACACCATCTGGCCCCCCAAAAACCCCCCACATGCTAGGATACATATGGAGAGAAGCACCCTGAAGGCTGCCGTCCTTTAGGCATCACTTTAATCCTTTCCGTTGATTTTCCCTGCAGTAGGAATTGCTTTTTTCTGTTGTTTTCTCGCTGCCGTGACCGAAGGCGGGGGCTCGGGCAGGGCTGCACTTGCTGCCCCGCGGGATGCGCGCCGGGGAGGGATGGAAAGTGGCTCCCGCAGCCCTGCGCCGTTCCAGGAAACGTGCGTAGGACGGGGCTTAATCAGATTACGGGGCTGCTGTGTTTGCAGGCTTCCTGCGTGAGTCTGAAGGGAAGAAGGAAATTCTTCGCATTAAACCGAGCTGGAAATCGGGAACTGTGCGTTTCCTGTACATGCAATTTTTTTTTTTTTTTTTTTTAATTTTGTGCAAGCGGCTCACGCTCCTGCTTGTAGCAGGAGTGCTCTGCAAAGACCTCTGCCTGCTCGTGGTGTCCGAAGGGGATGTTTGGAGGAGATGTGTGCTGTGGGGTCTCCTCCTGGCCTTTTGGAGCTGCTGCTTTCCTGCAGCAGGAGCTGTCGCAGGTGTCCAATGCAGCCCCCACGTGCAAAGGGCACCGCTGGGGTCCAGTTGTGGGATCCCCTAGGTGGGCTGGGGGGGTCGTGAGTGTTGGGTTCTGGGTCCCAGGGGATTTCCTGGGGATTTTCCTGGTGTTTGGGTAAGCTGTGGATGAGCCTCACCTCCTGCGACATCGCCTTCGAAATGCCCTCGTGTGCCAGGCCCCTGGGCCATCCGTGGCCACAGCAGGAGCGCGCGTGCCCGGGGCGAATCACAGCAGCTCCCCGTGCAACAGCTTGGGGCTGGGGCAGCCTCAGGGCGAGCAGAAATTACATTTATCTCCCTCATTGCAGGGATGGCGGGGGGGAGAAAGGGTGAGCTGAGCTTGCTCGAAGGGGCAGGGGCTCGCTGCGCCTGCCCTGATTGTGTTATCAGGTGAGGAGCCGGCCTCTCTGCAAGCGTCTGCTGGAGGCTTTCTGGTGCCCAGCCCCTGCTGGCTCTGCCTTGCTGGCTTTTATCTCCCCGAGGAAGAAGCAGGCTGCTCTGTGAGCTGTTTGGTGGCCTGGGAGAAAAGGCACCAGGCCAGGCACCCAGGAGAGGTGTCCCCATCGGTGTGCACCTCCATCCGTGCGCTCCCTCTCCCGCACGGCGAGGGGTTTGTGCAGCTGCCCAGCCCCTCGGGAGCTCAGCAGGCATGGTTGTGGCTTCCCCCTGCGCTCCAGGCACCTCTGTGCCCCTCTTCGTGTCATCTGTTGGAGAAGATATCGGTGCTGCTGCTGCGTGAGGGCCCTTCGTGCAACCCAATCCGTTCCTCGTTCCTATCAGGCTCGCCCAGATCCTGCCTGTGACCTTGGGGTGTAAGGTCTGGAAATTGCTTACATTCCCAGTGTCCGGTCATCACGCAGCTAGCACAGCGCTGTGACTCCGTTTAGCAGCCCACCCGCCTCCCCAGGCTGCTCCAGCAGTGGTTTTTCACTTAAATTTCAACCTTGCCATAGCCCCCAGAGCCCCTCCTGGTCCTGGCCCCGCTGCCTACGGGGTCCCCTTTGGTGCCCGGCCGCGAGCTGCAGTTTGCATCTGTGGTGCCAAAGCAAACGTGGCTTTTTCTTTTTTCTTTTTTTTCTTTTTTCCTTCCTCTCTCCAAAACAATGTGCTTGGAAGTTCCCTTTTTGGTTCGGGCTGAGGTTCCAGTTGGCTTTCAAGGGAACTGCCGTGCCCCGGATGCTTTAACCCAGCGCGTTTTCATGGATATGGGCAAGAAGATGGGAATGTGCAGCTCCCCTCTGCTCCAACGAGCTTCTAAATATTTTAAAAAAGTATTTATTTTACAAAGGGAATGGGTTCTAGCTGGGGAAACATCGGGAGGAGTGCGCATGGTGGCACAAGGCGCTGGGCAGTGCCACCTCCGCCAGCTGCCATCTCCAAGGGACCCGTGGCCCTGCAACCACTGCCCTGTGGCCACCTCCAGCTCTTTTTTTTTTTTTTTGTGTCCCCACCAGAGCTGTCACACCGGGCGCATGTGACAAAGGGAAGCGGGGACAGCTGGGGCAGCCTGAGGGAGCTGTGGGTGCTTGGCACGGGCACGGAACAGCCCTTCCCTCGGGACATGCCGCCTGCCCGCAGGGGTGTCAGGAGGGTGGGATGCCTGACAGCACAAGATTTGGTTTCACAACAACCGAAAATCCCCCTTCACGCCATTCCAGCAGCATCTCTTCCATGTAAGGGAGATGCCGGGGCTATCTTTGGCCTTGGATTTTTTTTATTATTATTATTACAAATTTTATTTTTGTCTTTATTTCTCTCCCCCCCCACACCACCTCCTTCCTCCCACCCTCCTGAAATATTTCCATCGGTCTCCTCTCTAAGAAGTGTAACAAGCCCTGCCACTGATTAAATTCTAAATATAGCCCTGGTATTTTTATTTTTTTTAATTTTTTTTTCTCCCTCCGATTCTTCGTGATGTATCTAGGTAAAAAATAGCCTTGGCGACTCTTCAAAGGGGACGTGGGCCTGTTACGGGCTATATTTTTGTCTTGTCACCCTGCCCGTAGCTCCAAAATAGCCCCCCTCGGTTTTAATTAGCTCGCCGGGTTATATAATCCTGCAAGCTGAGGATTTCTGGGCTCAGCAGGCCCGCACGTGATGCCCTGGGCTCTGGCAGGGCGGTGGGGACGGCACCGCGGGACCCTCCCGGTGCCACCTGGGGCAGCCACGGTGCCGTAGGTCACCCTGTGCCCCCGGGTTCTGCTCTTCCCTGTTTCTTTTTCTCTTCTTTATTGCCTTTATCTCCTCGTTTTGTCCTGGTTGGGGAGCGAGGAGCCAGCTGAGTGGGGAAGGGGTCTGGGGAAATGAACCCACCCCGAGCTCCTCGGCCATCTGCGTTGCCTTGGGGCTGGTTTTGGGTTTCTTCTGCTCCTGGGGGAATGGCTCAGGGTGTTCCTGGCAGCATCCTGACAGTAAATCTTGTGCTCCTGGTGGAATGGAGGACGTTTGTCTTCCCATAGCCCAGGTCTGAGGGTTTAAGCTTAGGAAAACATCCTAATTTCATCGTCCACCAGAGGAGGTGGCTCTGGCTGGTGCCACGGGGCTCTGCGCTGTGCCCAATCTCCAGCCCTGCCACTGCAGCTTTGCTCGGCCCCAGAATTCATGTGCTTTGAGGATGGCCATGCTTGGGCTTTGTGTGAGGAACCCCAATTGCATCCAGGTTTACAATGACCCCATTGATCCAGCGTGGGGCAATCCAGAGGCCACCAGCCCCTCGGAGGAGAGGGCTCACCCGGCGCAGCGTGGCTCATCCCGAGCCTCTCTTCACCCACCCCTTTTAGACCACGAGGAGCGGGTCCCGCGAGGGAGCAAAGCTTTCAAAAGCTTTGCAGCCACCAGATGGAGCAAAGGAACTTAAAACAGCCCCGGCTGAGGTTTTGGCCAGGGTCTGCCACTGGGCAGGGAGGTGTCCCCAGCGCCGTGCAGGCACTGGTGGCACCCAGCGCCTTGCCGAGCTCTGTGCTGGTTCCAAACCCCTCCTGGGAAGCAGGGCTTCGGATGAGCCTGGCGAAAGGGCAGGATTTTGGAGCTGGGTGGGCGTTGCAAGCCCGTTCCCTGCCCGCTGGCCACACGGATGGCAGCTCCTTGCGCCCTGGTGCGTCTTTAGCAGGGTTTTTTTCACCCGTGTGAGAGGAGCCGTGCAGCAGCAGCGATGCCACCACCAGGCTCACCCCACCCCACCCCACCTCACCTCCTGCCGTCACCCACGGCTCGGAGTGGGGTTTCGGTCCTGTTCTTGTGGGGGCTGGCGTCAGAACTGGGTGCTTCAGCGCTGCTGCTGCAGCAGCGGAAACTTTGGGTGCTGTCGTTTCGCTGTTCAAAGCGGGGAGGAACTGGTGTGCTTCAAGGAGGGCAGTTCGGGAGGGAGGTGCAGTTTTGGAGGGGTCGGGTAGATTTTTGGCGTCCCGTCTGATCCCTGGGGTGCAGCGGGTCTGGGATTTGAAGGGGGTGGACTCGGGTGCGAGGTTGGGTGAGGACAGGGAAAAGAACCCCGCTGGTGGTTTATCCAACCACGTTTGGGCAAGACCTACTGTGGAAAAGGACTTCCACAGAAGGCTAATACAACAAAACCTATTTTTTTTCCCCCCTTTTCACAGCTTTTATCTCCAGCATCTCTGATTCCTGCCCATCACTGGGGGTGGTGTTGTGGAAGGAGGGAAGTGCCGTGCGTTATAAAGCACCGGCTGGCCTGGGGGCGCAGGTCCTGATCCAGTGCCACATCTCCAATGCCCTGGGCTGGGAGGTTGTGCTCTCCACCTCCTGCTGGGCCCAGCTGGGTGCTTTGGGTGCAATCCCACCCGGCTGGGGGTGATCCCAGCCCTGCCTGGCATTTCCTCCTCTGCCACCCCCCCCAGGGCTGGGCTGGAGCGCTGCGGTTGGGGCTGTTGTCATCCCCATCTCCTCCGTGCCCCAGCTGCTCTGCTGGCACATTAAGGGCTAGCCACAAAGCAGCCCTAATTGTGCTGAGTGGCTGTAGGATAATGGGCTCAAGGCTCAGGCAGAGGCGGCCGTGCTCCTGGATGTTTAATGCCTCCATGGATGTGTGTTTAGTTGGTTGCCTGCCCGCAGGATAGCTGAGGTCTTGTTTCTCCTGCCCTAGGAAGCTGGTAATGGAAGGATGCTGAGGATGTGGGCAGGGGAAGGGTTTTGTCCTGCCGTGCAGTTTGTAGGGCTGTCGTGGTCCTCGTCCTGCAGAAATCCCTTCTACGAGGTCTCCAGGCTGAGTACCTCGGGGTCAATCCCACCTTGCGAATCCCACCTTGGATGGCAGAGGAACCGGGTCAGGGACGGCTTCTTAAGCTTAAATTCGAAATCCCCCAAATCAACAGATGCCTGGGGACATCTGAACGTCCTGAGACCCTTGTTCCTCTCGAGGGTGTGTGGCAGCCCCATCCCTGGCAGGATCAGCCCCCGTTTCTGAGTCGTGCAGAGCCACTCGGTGCCAGGGCAGAAATCTCCTGCAGGAGGAAGATGTAATGGGGTGGAGGGGGTGTTGTCCACATACAGGACCTCCAAGGGATGCCACTTTGCCCGTTACCCTCCCTTTTTGCTCTCTTTCCCCGCCGTTTGGGCTGCCCCCCAGCCGACACACCCCATGCGCGTGGCGCTCGCCCTCCCAGTCCCCACCAAAACCCAGCTCACAGCTGCCGGGCTGGTGCCGATAAGAGGAGGAGATGACTTCCTTTTCTTCTCTCCTCCCCCTCTCCCGTCCAGAACAAGCTTTTTTTTTTTTTTTTTTTTTTTTGGGTAAATAACTCGCTGTCACTTCTTCGCTCCGCCACCTCGGCCAGCCCCGCGGGGGATGCTGGAGGCTGGGACGTCCTAACCAAGCCGTCCCCACCTCCCGTACCCCGCGACCCTTTTGGCCTTTTCGAGCTCTCCTGCGGTTTCTGGGGACCGAGGAAATCTCTCCGCGGGGCCGGGAGCCTTGGCCAGGGATGGTGAGGTAGGATGTCTGCTCTGCGTGCTTCTGTTTCTTTCGGAGATGGGAAATCTGAGTGGGAGCAAGGCGACGGGGACGCGGCGTGGAGGTCGTCTGCGGCGCTTCGGTCGCAAGAAAACCTCTGGTTCTGTGTGAAGCTACTAACAAAAGCGTGGGCACGGTGATTAACAGCGCTCGTTAGCTGGCAAGGTCTCTGCAGCCGTGTAAGATTCTCCACTGGAAATTACCCCTCGTCACTCGGGTGCTGGTGGCTTTCTCCTCGTGCTGGCTCCAGCGCCGCGCGAGCAGTTTCATGAGCGTGATCACCCCAATTATTAACAGGGCTCGCTGATAAGGCTGGCGGTGCCCGGGAGAGGTTACCCCAGCGAGCAGCAGGTTATTTCGGGGTTGTTATTAGATCTGTATCGTGTATTGCATTGTGAGCAAGGCTGCCTGGATGCTTGCTCGCTTATCTCTTGGTGCGCCGTGCCTTTGGGTGCTGCCGGCCACCTTGCCGGCACGGGGGCACTGGGCTTCCAGGGGGGCTGGGCACCTCTGGCTGAATTTTGTGGTTATAAAACGAGCAAAATTTAGAGAGAAGGGCGTTTGGTGGAGCAGGGAGGGGTTGTTCAAGGCATAAGAGACGTGGAAGGCTCTGGGTAGGGGTGTGAAATGGTCCCTTGGCCGGAGCATCCCGAGGTTTTCCACCAGCCCCCTCGCCCACCTGGTGCCACTCACTGATTTCTCAGCTTCTCCTCTCTGCCCTGGGTGTGTTCTGCTCCGCTGGGTCACAGCGAAGAGCTAAACAAACTCTTTCCTGCTCCGGGAGGAAGGCTGTCACTCAGACAGCAGCTGGGCTGGTTTCGTTGCTGGCTGGTGAGATAGAGCTGTGTATTTTTAATGCCCCAACAGTCTGGCAGGTGGGCCTGCAATTTAATTTTAGCTCGCTTTGTGAGAACGAAAACATCTGCAATGGGCAGGCCAGGAAACTTCCATGAACGGGGGAAGCTCAAGCAATATTTCTCCTCCTATCAAACCTTTTTTGGACCAGGAGGTAATGCCTGGCTGAGGGTAAAGCACAGCACGTTTTTACAGTGGTCCTAACACAGAGCCCGATGCCAACGCAGCTTGAGCTTCAATTTAATTTCAATTTGGGGAGCTAATTCAGGAAACGTGGAAGCTGCAGATGAAAAAAAAAATCACCTCCCACACCTCAGGGGGCTGGTGCATCCATCCAGAGCAGCTGGAGGGACACAGCTACACCTTGTTTAATTAAGGGAGCCTGGGTGTAAATCCTCCGGGCGCCTTGGAGGAGCCCCAGCTCTCGGCTTGCTGCGGGTGCAGGTGGGTACGGCTGGGTGTGGAGGTGCAGGGCGGCCAGACAGAGCTGGATCTGCCTCTCCCATCCTGTGGAAATGGAGAAGAGGCACAGCTTGTACCTTTTTCCCCCCCCAAGCGGTTTCGGTCTCGTGTCGCCATCCCTCTCCTCTCCATCCGCGCGGCGTGTGCCGAGCCCGGGGCGTGGAAAGCTTTGCGGTACCTGGCCCGAGCGCTCCAGCTGGCAAAGCCAGGGTTTAGACATCAGCAGGAATAAAATGCACGGTGGATTTCAAACCGGCAGCCTTTCCCTGCCACAGAAAGCCTCCAAACGTTTGGGATTGCCTTTTCTGTTCAGGCAGGGAAGGACCAAAGGATCCGTCCCCCTGCGAGCAGAGGCAGGAGGGATGGAGGCAGCACACCCACGGCCGTGCACGGAGCTTGGCTGGGTTGCAGAGCTGGGCAGAGGGCAGGAGAAGGCCCTGCCTTGGCAGCAGGGCACATTTTTGAGGAAGGAGCCTGCTGATTTCTGAGGTGAGCAAATATTTGGATGCCAAAGAGGGAAATTAGCACCGTGCGTATCCTGTATGGTTTTCTGCTGCTTTCTTTAAAAACAAACCCAAAGTGCCTCAACGAGAGACTTAGTGCCCTTGGGGCACTCGGCCCTCATCCTACAGCTTGATCGGCGGTGATTTGTGCCAGCTGGAGCACCAACGGGACCCCAGTGTCCCCCTGCAGAGCTGCCAGGTGGATGGGTGCCAGCATCCGTGGTGCTTGGTGCGGGCTGGGGTCAGTTCTTTGCTGCAGGTGGCCTAGAGATGTGGAGTTTTATCTCCCTGGCTGTTTCAGACCTGTGCTTCACCAGCTGTTAAGCTGAGAGCCAAATCCTTTCTGGTACAAGCAATGCGAAGGAGGAGGTGGCAAGGGGACAAATTGTAAGATTTATGCTTTATCACAGAGCACACTCTGAGGAGATGTGGGCAGGAGGCTTGCCCTGCAGCCTCTGCCCTAAGCCTCAATTACACAAGTCAAATAATTTGAGTTAATTTAAGGTTTGTGTAACGCCCTTCCACCCGAACCATGTGTGTCCTGCAAGCCTGACCCGCGTCCTTGGAGCAAAGAGGGGCTGTGTTTGTGTGTGTGGCTGGTTTTCTGAGCAGCCCAACTCATTTTGGAGTTGCCCCTTTGCTTATCTCCAATTTCCCTTTTATTAGGAGAGGGGAAACACCACCAACAGATATAGACATGGAGGTGGCTGTTAATGTGCCACGTCTGCTGCATTCCGAGATGCTCAGGTGCTTTGCTCCAACCAGGTTATGAATTTTGTGTTGCCACAGGGGGTACGATGTGGTGCCCTACAGCAACGTGGGGTCAGGTTTTCCCCTTTCCCTTCTCACCTGGCACCCCGGGGAAGGACAGGGGCTTGCTCTCTCCTCGAGGCATCTCTCCCTGCAGCTACAGAGGGGACCTGCCTTCAGCAAGGGCTGAGCAACGTCTGAATCCTCGAGTCCTTGCGAGCTGCTGCGCTCGGGACCTGAGCTGCTAGACCCAATATTTGCAGATCTTGATACTGGGGTGGTGGCAGACACGGCCGTAATGCCTCTCGTTTCTTGCCCACGTGCACCAGGGCGCACAGCCCGTGTCTCCTGGGAGGAGATGGACCCAGTGGGACCAGGGCAGGTGCAGTGATGCTGCTAAAAGCCGCTCACTGGAGCAGGACAAGGGGAAGGCAGCAGGCAGGTGCCGTCTCTCTCACATCCTTCATGCAGCCATGCAAAGAACACGTCGCAGCTCGGCTTTTTGCAGCAGTGGAAGGCCAGCTCGCACGCTCCACCGCCTTGCTGTTCGCTCCAGCCCTGCAGAGCAAACTGGCATCCTCAAAGATGTATTTTTGTCCCCCCCCCCGATCTTAATTTTGCCCGTGGTTTCCTCTCCTTGCCGCCGTCAGGCCTTTATCTGCGGGGTGCAAGAGGTGGTGGTGGACGAGGTTTTCCGTATCGGCGCTGTGGGATGGGCTGCGAGGAAGCCTTGGAGATAGGAGCAGGCTGTCTGAAGGCTTTGCCTGCGTGTGCTGGGGTAGCCGGAGGCAGCCTGGTGGCCTTTGGGTATGGCCCAGCCTGGATTTGGCTGCTGGAGGCAGCGATCCTCCGAAATCAGCCTCTCCTCCAGGCATGCAGATGAACCGATGTCAGAACCGGGGCGGTTTGCGTGCCCCACGGCACAAAATCCTCCTAGCTGCTCCTCCGTGGCCCTGCTCTGGTGCAGGTGCCCGTGGTTGGTCCCTGCTAGCTGGCACGAGGAGCATCCCTGTGCCACAGGCGTTGCCATCAGCAGGAGGCTGCTGGTGGAGCTGTCTCAGCTCCGCCTGGCGAGTGCTGGCTGGGTCAAAGCGAAAAATCCCAAGATGAGTGTTTTTTCCCCCTTGTTTTCTGTCCCCATGGTAAGGCGGGCATGGTGACTATCTAGTGAGAAGCATGAAAACGTGACCTTTTGTCTGTAAAGATCACCCCAGCTTCTTCAGTCTTCAGTGTACAGGACAAAAATGATGCGCCCTGCGCAGTGGGCAGAAGCGCTCACCAAGAAGGGAGTGCCTGCATCTGCAGGGTTGTTGTTTTTTTTTTTTTTTTTTTAACATTTTTCTGGCTTTTCTTCTGGAAATGGCTATTTCTGAGCTGATGACCTGGGTAATAGCCTTGGATTTCCCCCCCTGAGAGCTGACAGGTGGCTGTGGGATTGCATTTTTGACTCTTCCCATCGCAGCTCGCAGCCCTTTAGAGGAGCCAGCTGGTGCTCGCAGACTTTCCTTCTCCCCAAGCAGGCAGGCAGGGATGGAGGCCATGGACGTTGTCCCTACGTCAGCCTGCGAGTTTTGAGGCTTTGCAGGTCCCTTGGACGGTGTATTTTCCTTCCAGCCCTAATGGCCTGGCTTAGAGGTGGTATTTAATAGGAGCATGAAGCGCTGGGTGATTTTCAGGCCATGCTGCCTCTGGTCCATGCTACTATAGGGCCTTGGCCCTGTGTTTAGGGTCAGACTGGCTGATCCCAGAGGTCTTTTCCAACCTAAATGATTTGATTTTATGTGCCAGGTCCTCTGGAGGCTGAGTTTGTATCCACATCCATCCCAGGCAGAGGAACTGATGTGTGCCTTTGACGGGCTGCTCGTTACAGACAGGATTTTGCTGCTTTTGGGAGGTGGGGCAGATGGATCAGGAGGAGGAAGAATGGGACAGGGCCTAAAAAGAGGAAGAGGTGCCAATGGCAAGCAGGGACTGGAACAATGCAGATAAAGAGGCTGAATCAGAGGGAGAGGATGAGCGCAGCCTCCTGCGTGTGTCACGGAGATGGGACAGATGTGGATTTAGAGTAATTAACTTAATGCCAGCTGGGTCTCCGGAGCTGGTAAATCAACTCATCTGCAGCAGCTCGCTGCCAGGAGGGAGCCGCATCCTGCTACACCTCTGCAAGGGCTGGAGGAGACAGCTTGTGCCTGCTGGTGCTGCTGGCTTTGGGCTTTGCACGTGCGCTCTCCTGCCTCAGGACAACCAGGGGGCAGCTGGGGACTGTGCCCGGGGACCCTCCTGCAGGTCCCCGGGCCTGAGCGTGGATTAAATGACAAATTCATGAAGCTGGTGCCGTGGCGAGGTGCTGCTGCTCTCCAGCTCAACCCAGTTGCTTTGCCTCAAGGCGCTGTGCCCGGCGTGTGATGTTCATGGCAAAGCTCTGAGGAGCTGCGTGTGAAACCATTCCTGGCTGTGCCGTTTCCAAACCAAAGTTTCCAAGCAAAACGCGTGGGCTTGGGTCAAAAACCCTCTGAGCGTGCCGTGGAGGAGCTCTGGGTACGCTGCTGCAGCTCAGGTATCAGTGGGGTGTCCTGGCTGGGGATGTCCCCTGCCCGTGGGGTGTCCTGCAGCAGGGCTTGGGGGGGTTTCAGGAGGGTCCAGCCCCATCCAGGGGCTGCTGAGTGCAGTGGGGAAGCTGCTTGTGCCTCGGTGTTGGGTCCTGGCATGGCCACTGGCTGGAAAAGCCACCTAAAGGTGCTGGGAGGGGAAGGAAAGCCTGGCTGTTTGTCCCTTGAGGCTGCTAAAACCAGCACCGGGGACTTCCCCAGGGCTGCAGTGCCCAGAACCAGGGCTCTGGGTCATTTCCCTGGCCCTCCTGCTGCTTTGGAGCAGGGCGAGACCTCCTATGACCCGAGCCATGTAATGAAGGTGGTTGGGCTAATTAGCAGGATGTTAATAAGCCCAACCCACGGTGCCAAGCTGGCTGTGCCCGCCGCTGCCGGTCCCTCCTCTCCGACACGGTGTCTGCGTTGTTCTGCTGCTGTGTTCTCTGGGGAAGTCCCTCCGTGCACACACTCTCACTAACCATACGCCTTGAAGTTTTATGGAAAAAAAAAAAAAAAAAGAAAAAGATGCTTAAACCAGCCTTAAATCTTTAAACACGGGGGGGGGGAGGCACGCCAGAGCTGCTGCGCAAACGTGCAGTTTGCTGTGAGCTGGTGCTGAGAACTTGGTTTGCGCACAAGTTGGGCTCCAATGAGCTAAAGGGATGTCAGGCATCTCAATTGTAGTAAAAATTCGTGAAAATCAAGTGTTACACCCCCTCAGATAAATTATTCTCGCCTGAGACAGGAATCCATTAGGAAATGCTCTGGAAAAAGACAAGGGGAAGGCACAAGCACCCCAGAGATCGCGAGACCCTCATGCACCTGCTTCGGAAACGGATGCGCTGACTTGGAAAAGCAAGGAGAATTTTTGGGGGTGGTTTCAAAGCTGTTTCCAGCAGTCTTGGGGGATGTCAGGTGTTGCGCGGCGGCGTGACGAGCCGTCACAACGCTAATTGCTTTAGGAAAAGGAAAATATTTACCTGTACGTGGCAGCGAGGGGGATGTGTGCGGGGTGTGTTTATTTAGCGCGCCCCCCCTGGGGCTCCGCTTGGCGTAACGAGGCTTCTGCTGGGGCTTGGATTGAGCCAGACCAGAGACAACAGAGGAGGGTTTGCGAGATGCAGGCGTGCCCGTGGAGAGCAGCTTTCAATGAAGATGTGGACGCTAATAATTCGGTATGGAAGCACCAGGAGAACAGCAGCATTGGCTCTGCACGCCTCGCTAAATTGAGCCGTAATGGAGCAGGATGAGTGCGGCCCCTCCCCAGCTAACATGCAGCTGCTTATTTTCATCCCTTCAGCAAGGGCTGTCATTTTGATTTATTTATTTGATTTTTTTTTCCAGCCGTCTGGGATGTGCTATGTCACCTTGCCGTAGGTTTTTGCCCATGGCCAGTGTTTTAGCATCTTGCTCAGCGGCTCCTCGCAGGGGAGTCGGTGTCAGCATCACCCCCTGGTGCTGGAGCTGCTGCAGAATGAGTCCCCGTCTGCCAAGCAAGCATTGGGGTGCCTGTATTTTGGGCAGAGGAAACTTTCAGCCCTGGTGGATCTAAAGAAAAAGCCTGGGCGAGGTGACCCTGAGCATCTTCTATGCCCCCAGGTAATCCATGAGCTCCTCAGACCCAAGCGAATTTCTGCTGCTCTTTGGGGAGCTGCAAAGCCGTAGAGAGCAAACGGTGCTGTGCTGAGCCTCGCTGCTCCTGGAGGCAGCAGGGTCTGGGGCAAACTTCTGGAGATACCCCTCAAAAAGAGGATTTATTGCTTGGTTCTCCAAGCCAGGGGTGTTCCTCGCCCTCCACAGGGCTCTTGCAGGCACAGGACAGCATCATTCACTCAGCCCAGATGTTTGCACCTTTTAGGACCGTTCCAAGGATTAAAAACCTTGCAGAGAGTGAATTCTGTGCCTGTCTCAGCACCACTGCTGCTTAAACTGCGTGGTGAGAGCTCACACTGTGCATCCCCTTCGTGTTTGGCACCGAAGGGAGCGTCTCAGCTGCGCACAAACACAAACTGATGGCATTTTCTCCTCCCTTTAAACAGAAAATCAGCTCAGGGATCCTTTAAGCAGCTCTGAAGTTTCCTTCCTAGCTGCTAAATTGGAAGCAGAGTCGGTGCCCTCAGTCACACCAGCTCTCCCCAGCCCACCTCCCTGTTTCTCTGCTGGAAGAAGCACCGCTCCTTTATCTGCTTGGCTGCTGGGTCCTCATCCTGCCCTGCCTTCTCCCGGGGAAACAGGGCCACCAGCAGCTCCTGGGGGGGGGGGCAACCTGAGGGTTTTGGTCCCCTCATCCCCCTTTGCCAGCCCCTCGGCCAGCCAGGTCCCCGTGGTGTTCAGCCACCCAGCGCTAACCACACGCGGCGCGTAGGCGGCGGCTCTTGAGCCACATTTGCTTTGATCTTCTCCAAGCCTAACAAAAAACCGTGTTTAGAATACAGGGGTTCCCGGCAAGGCTTATCAAAATGCCTGATTTTATACGTTTCCGAGGGTCTGACAGCGTTGTGAACTCTCTGTTCCACTCTGTCCCAAGGGCGCCAGGGCTGCGCTTGCAGCAGAAAAAAGCGTGATGCGTGTGGTCGGGAGGAAATGAGTAACGCTGCGTGGACCTCGTCAATAATGAAAGAGAAATTAGGGGGGAATTTTTAATGTGCAGGAAGGTTTCCTTCTCCAGAGCCTCTGCTGGAGCCCTGCTCCCACCCCGGGGACTGCTGTGCCCCTCGCCTCAGTGCCATCGCATCGAGCCCTTGCTGTAATGCCTGGGTGGGGGCAATCACCCGTTGAGGGTTTGCCCTTTTATTCCAGTGGGTAAACCCCAGCTGGAGAAGCTGTCCTGAGCCTACATTTGCTTGTGTAGGTCTGAAACGGGAGCGTTTTGGGGTGCTGGGCAGCCGTTAGGAGCTGGAGCTGTGCTGTGGGGGCTCCCAGTAGGGGAGGGATGCTCCAAATGTGTCCCGCTAGTGCCCAGTGCCTGTGCTCACGCCAGGCTTTTCTTATGGGCTTCACTAGCATGCTGGTGGTTATCAGAGCGTGCTTGCTGCTTCTGAACGTGCCGTGTGGCCTGGTGTAAGCCAGCCCAGGCTGATGTCTGAGCTCCCACCACGTGCTGGCAATTCCCATCTGAATCCCAGCCCCCGGGCAGCCTGGGCGACGTCCCAGCAGGCAGTCCTGGGCACCTAACGCTGCGTGCAAGCCTGCTTTCTATCTTTATTTCAAAAGATTTTTTTGTCTAGCTTTGGTTCCTGACAGGCACTCGATATCTCTATATTTTTAATTCAACTTTTATTCTAGATGGCTTGGCGGGTGGAAGGGAAACTCGTTCCTCTCCAAGAAGGCAGCGCTGCCTGCAGCAGTCAGGGCGCATGTTGACTTGTAGCAGGAGGCACGAAAAGTGGTGAGATCCCCTTTTTTTTTTTATTATTTAAAGCAATTCTTCAGGCGTGACTCAGCTCCACAAAACAGCTCGCGGCCGAAGGGCTGCCCGTGCCCGGCTGCACGCTAACGCCTGTCATTAGCTGCCATTGATGTTAATAATAACCCTTTTTGCTCTCCTAGGTCGGGGATCTGCTTTGGATCCTCTTTGTTGGCTTTTCTTTTCCCATTTTTTCCCAAAATGTTGCAGCTCGGCACATAAATATAAGTGCAGGAGGTTGGACTCGAAGCCCGGTGCTTGCTCTGTGCAGGTTTTGGTGCCCTCCCTCCACCAGGGTTGGTGCTTGCTTCTCCCCTGCTGCACTGGGGCTTGGTTTTGCTTACCAACAAATGCACTTTGGTATAAAAATGTTGTGAAAAACAGCCGTAAAGAGCCTCAAATCCTGTTTTAGCCGGTCTTGCTCTCGGTTTTTAATCCGCTGTTTACAGGAGCAGGGCTGACAGCTGGGAATAGGTGTGCCAGAAGATCCTGGGAGGGGGAGAGGTGGATTTGAGTTGTCTGCAGCTCGGAGCTGCAGCAGGGGCGAGGATTTGCGCTGGGACAAACCTCGTGGTTTTTTGCTAATTTCCATGTAATCCGGGCAGAAAAGCCTCCGGGGAGAAAGTGATGGATTTCAGAGCTGGGATTCCCAAATGGAGACGACCCTGAGTTTGAAACCATCCCTTTCCCCAGGTTTTCTTTCTTCTGCAGAGCCAGGGGAGAGGTACAAACTGATGTTTACAGAGGTTTGTTTTCCCCATTTTTTGTTCCTCCTCCTCTCTGTTTTGCTTCGGGATTTGGAAGCTGCCTCCCTGCCTTCTCCTGCTTGCGAGGGCTGCGGAGATTTTCTCCCCAGCCCATTGTTTGTGCTTCTTGCGAGCTAAATAACAAGCGGCCTGTGTGTGCTTGTGTGCTTTGGTCCCTGTCCAAGCAGTGGGAGTGATGGAGAGAAAAGGCGTTCAGCAGTGAGGTTTCTGTTCGGTGGCACCAAGAGCACATCAAAGCCGACAGGCCCCCAGATCTGCCCCCAAAGGTGATGGGTAACCTTCCTCCCTCCCCAAACACCCATCCTTCTGTTTTGGGAGGCAGCCACGAGGTCCTGGCCCCCTCGGTGGGATCCGTGAGCGATATGGGGATGGGGACGATGTGTAGGTGTGCGTGGTTCCCATGGTGGCAACCCTTGAGCGCTGAGCACCCCTCTGGCACTGCTGTCACACCAACCCAGATATTTTCAGCCCTAGAGCACACTTGTGGCTGCCAGTACGTGCCTGCCAGGGCTCTCCTCCTACAGCTTTACCCACGATGTTGTCTTGGCTTTTTCCTGCCGCGCTGCGCTGTTATTTTTGCCGTTCTGCGTCGCTTTCGGCAACTCCGCCGTGTCCCCGAGCTCCATTAAGCTCCATTAGAGGCTCCGTTCCCGTGCCAGCAGCAGTTTTGCAGAGCAGTTAAGTGCCGGCCCTGTGCAGGGTGGGTTTGTAAAAGGGTGTCACTGGTGATGTCGGGAACACGAGGCTCGGAAGCGCCGGGAGCCCTGCTTGCCATCTGCTTGCGTGGCCCTTTCCAAACGGCGCCGCCTTCCTCCAGAACTCAAGGATCTTTCATCAAAACTGTTTGGGTTGTGGTGTGAGGGAGGAAATCCCAAATTGTGGAGGAGGCCGTGACATTTCTCGACCTTTTCTCTGTGTACCTCAGAGACAAACACACTCTGACGAGCGCGCTTATGTTTGTAGATCCAGTCTTGGGGTGTATTTCCCCAGGCAGGCGCTCGGCAAGATGCTGGGCTGCGCATTTCCCCGCAGCAATCGAGACCAAGTCACAAACCCCTTTGTGGGGACAGCGTGTCAGCTGCTCCGAGCCCCGGGACAGCTGTGTACAAGAAGCTAGCTTACTCACAATTTCCAGAGATGCTTCTCTCGAGGGCCGCGTTTCGCTTTGCTTGGAAAATTCAGCGCTGCGGTTTCGAGCCGCTGGGCTGAGAGGTGGTGCCGCCGACCCGTCCGCCTGTGCAGGAACTCGTGCGCTCTCATCCTGCTCTCCGAAGAGGGCTCAGAGCCACTGCAGCTTAATTTTCTTGCAGCTGGCACTGCCCAGAAGGCAGTATCAGCCAGGGCTCCTCTCCTCCTCTTTGCTCAGGAGGAACATCGCAGCGGTGCCATGTGGAAACGGGTGCCGGAGCGAAAGCAGGAGAGAATTTCCGAGCTGAGCAGCTATCAGCCCGTGTGTGGGTCGTGAGATTACTCAAAAGAGCCTGGCATTTAGGCAGTGGATTCTCGGTGGCTTCCGAAAAATCGAGCCACGAAGCTGGTGCCACATGGGAAATCATTAAGCCGCTCTGCATATTTATCACGCCTTAAAGCCGTGGGGAAACACCAGCTCTTGTGATTCCATCAAGAGAACTTGATCGAGGCTGATAGCATCACAAGCGAGGGCAGTCGCTGGTTTGATGACACTGAAAGCACAAAGACTGCCTTCAAGCAGCGTGCAATATAAATGAAACATCTTTTCCCTGTGGGTCAGCTGCCTCTTTCCTAGGCCATCCCATTACGTCCGTGCACTAATGCTTTCCAGCCCCGTGCAAAAAGCCTCCTTCCCTGGGCTTTGTGCTGGTCCCTTGCAGAGAATTGTGCTTTTTTGGCACAGCGGCGGCACGGTTTGGGTCATTTTTTTTCCTCTGTGCTCACGGGAAAGGTGATTGTGTCGCCACAGCTTCGACTCCAGCTGTTGAGGGGTTGAGGAGCAGCTGCTTCGTCATGAGCTGGAGAGGCGAAGCTGCCTTGGATGAGATGCAACCGAGTCGCTGGGTTTGCTCCAGCAATTAAAATCCCTTTTGTAGTGTCAGGGCTCGTCCCTGCCTCGTGTTGCAGTCCGGAGCACGGCTTTCTGTCTTGATGGGGTCTCGGTGGAACCCCTTTCTTCTGCCCAGCCAGGGCATCCCCTCTTTGTAAGGGGATTTTAGCACGGAGACTGAAGGGCTGAGGCTGTGCTCTTGCTTAGGAGACTGAAAAACTCAGTGCTCTTGATGGTGGAGCTTTTCTTTTTGCAGGTCCTCTGCTGTAAAACCCACCCGGCAGCCCTTAAAGAAATGCCTCGAGTGCCCTCGGGGAGATGCAGGACTTTTCCTGGGGTCAGCCCATCTGGCAGCAAATTGATTTGAGCCCAGCCAGCTGGGATCAGACCCAAAAAAAAAGTCAAAAACCATCTGTTGGCTTCCTATAGAGGGGCACTACAGAAAGCTTGCGGGGCTCCTGCTCCGAGGAAGAGGAGGGCAGAGCAAAGGGGTCTCTCCTGGGGGATATCTGAGGTTTCCTGCGCTGTGACACATGATTTGGGGTTTTTTTGGGGGGGCAGCTGCCACAGGGAGCTGGTGGGTGGAGGGACGGTGCCAGCCCTATGGGCAGGAGGTTGGCATCTGCCCCATGGGCTGCTACTCACGTAGCTCACGTCCCGTTGTCCCTCTGCAGGTGGTTTCATCCCAACATCAGCGGCATCGAGGCAGAGAAGCTGCTCCTGACCAGGGGTGTCCATGGCAGCTTTCTGGCTCGGCCCAGCAAGAGCAACCCCGGGGATTTCACCCTCTCTGTCAGGTAAGCAGCTGGTAGCAGATTGCTGCGTGTGCTTTTGGGGCCTTCGATGCCAGAGGAGGGGAGGCAACGTGCTTAAATTTCTGGGAAGAGCATCTTCGGTCCCAGCAGGAATGAATCATCAGGGGATCCCGTGCAGACCCCATAAGGGAGCGGGACCGCATGGTGCAGTGTTCCCAGGGCTGTGCACCTTGCTCTGGTGTCCCGTAGGAGCAAAGCTCTTGGAAAGGGAGAGCTGCAGCTCTGCTGATGGCCTTGGCGCAGGCGATGAGCAGGTAGAGCTGGCAGGGGGGACAGGAGCAGCGCTGACCCAGCACGTCCCCAAGACAAGAGGAGGAGGTTGTGGCCGAGCTCTTTCCATCCAGCTGGGGCCTCACAGGGAAAGAGCTCTGCAGAGGTTCCTCCAGGCACTTGTAGCCGGACCTCTCTTTTTTTTTTTTTTTTTTTTTTTTTTTTGGTGGCTTCTGTTTAATTTAAACAACCCTCGTTTTGTTTAGCAAACCCCAGTGAGTTTATGCATCCTCCCGCCACGCTGTGTGCAGAGACTGTGCAAATGACAAAAAGGACGGAGCATCTCTTGCTTTCCTTTCTCCCCCCTTCAAGTTATTTCCCCCTCTTCAAGTTTATTTCCCCCCTTGCAGTCATCTCTGGACTAGAACCTGCCCCGTCTGCTAGGTGCAGTTATTTCTTAGCTTGCTGTGAGTTTGCAGCTGCCTTATTTTTTCTGTGCTGCCTTTTTTTTTTAGCCAGGGGAATGCACCCAGCCACTTCTCTCCTCTCCAGCCATCAGGGCATGGAGCATCCCAGCGGGCAGGACCCAGCCCAGCTATTATGGGGTGCTGCCAGGGGTGGGATCCGACCCCGCTGGCTCGCCCCTGAGCTTGCAATCAGAGGCGGCGGCGAGCTAATGAGAGAGACAGGAAACTGCGTAATTAGTATGGGAAATAAACTCGGTCACGGAGAGCTGCCTCGAGCCAGCAGCGGCAGCGAGGGAATACGGGTGAAGCAGGGGGCTGGCTTCACGTGAGCTCTTCTGGTGTCGTGTTCTGAGTCAGGGCGATGCCTGGCCATGCAGTGAGTCCTGACAGCGCCCGCTCAGCCGGGCGACGTGCAAGCAGACGCAGGTTTTGCCTGTGCAGCGGTGTCGTGACGTGGGCAGATACCCAGCCAGCAGCCTAATTACCCCGAATTAGCAGAGTCAATCGCTCTGCCGGGCGAGTCGTGCCCACGCCTGCGTTGCTGTGCTGGTGCCTTCTGCCTGGGAGTCACGCCACGGCTTGGCAGAGTTTCTGTCCCTCAGCCCCGTCCCGTGACTCAGGAGAAGACCATGCACGTTGCTGCTGCTGTGGTTTGTCACCTTCCCCCTGTCCCAGCCCGCTGCCTCCCCCGGGGAGCCCCAGAGCAGCGTTATTGGTGCTTTTATCTCTTTACCCCTCACTGCAGCAGGTTATCGGGGGGGCTGGGCCACTTCCTACCACTGGGTGATCCTTGTGTGGCAGAAAATATTTAACGACAGCATCATTTCGGTCGTAAAAACTGCAAAGCTACTGCCCTTCAATCGTGAAGAGCACGGGGCAGAGCAGCACGGCGTGCCCTAGCGCCGTGCCACCGAACCACTGCGCCCCAGCCCACTCGTGCTGTACCCTGGTGGAAAGTCTGACCAGTTCTCACAGTTCTCAGTAACCCAAAGCCGTGACACGTACGGTGTTTCCAGGAAGGCACGTGAAACGTGACACAAAGCTTAGAGGCATCGTGAATTGAAGACGAGGAAAGAATTTATGTTCAGCGACTGCTTTTACCTACGAGTAAACCCCTCCCCGGCTCGTGCCATCACTCTGGCCTGACGCTTGAGGCAGGGGTTGTCCCGTCGTCCTGGTTAGGGAGTGATTTTGCTTGTACTTCATCTGAGCAACGTGCTCTTGTCTCACTGAAATCGATGGCCCCAAGACGCCTGCAGAGGTGTTGCAGCTCTAATTCCCAAAAGCATCTGATAGAGTACACAGTAAGCAGATTTAAGGGCTCAGAAAGCTGGAGAGCCTTTCTCTGTTACATTATACACATACAGGTGGGACAGTGTGGTGTTATTCTCACCTAGAATTGCATATATTGGACAGGGCAATGCATATATATTCTTTCCAAAAAAAAAATGAAAGGCTTACAAAGGAACAATACAGATATTTTTGAAACAACACCTAAAATAGACGTGTTAGTGGGTGAGAGTGCTCTTAGGGGAGCAAGCAAAACCTCTTCCTCTTCTCTCGCCCTCCTTCCAGCTCCTCCAAGGGTTTCTGAGAGCCAGCGAGGGGAAAGGCAGCTTAATGAGAGAGGCCGTGGGCTGCAAAGAAAGCAGGCGCTGGAGCGTTGGCTGAGCAGACCACCCACCAGCTGACCCGTGTGCTGGTGCGTATCCAGAAGAGGAGCTAGGGAATAGCACTGCAGAAGTTACGAGGAGGTTTCCGTGAAGTTCCGTGTCTAATTCTCCTTCCTTTCTTTAGCCCTTTGTACCCTTTCAGCCTTTTCCATTACAGCAGCTGGTGCTCTTAAGGCTTTGTTTTTTTTTTTTTGTTTTTTTTTCCTTGCAAACATGTGGAGTGCATCAGTAGGGGGGGGGAAGTGCTCTGGCAGCTTGGGCTGGAGGTGGAGATGATGGAGAAGTCATCCTGAGTACGGCAGCGGTAATAAGCGCTGTGCCTACATGCAAGCTGTCTCGTTTTGTTCCGTGCAGCCGCTGCAGCTCTGCTTTCTGGAGGTATTTCAGTGCTGCCTAAGCCCAGAAAATCAGACAGCTCTGTATCACCACGTCGCTGGCTGGGGGGGATGCTCCTCGTGGCAGGGGTTGGCTCCTGCAGAGGTTGCCAGCACCCCAACGCTTCGTGCTGTCCCTTGGGGGCTCACAAAACCTGTGCTGAGTGAGGATGTGGGCAGTGATGCCAGGGAAGCCTCAGCTCCTGAGCCTGCATGGGGCTGGGCCTCTGAATAAGTATCCAGATTTTTGTGATTTTTCCTGATTTTGGAGGAGAAATGCTCCATATCTCCAGCACTGCAGTGCACGCCTGGATGTGCCAAGGTGTGTTTGCAAAAGCCCAGATATTTCCACTGCTTCTGCAGCTTCTTACAGACCTGGCCAGGGCTGGGTAAGGAGCTTGAACAAAAGGAGAAGGCATCCTGAAAGTTTGCCCGAGTGGTGCTTGGCCTGTGGGCACAACAGAGATGAGGATGCCAGGACATTTAGGAACCATCTTGAGGAGACGCTGCTCACTTGGTCACTGGGTCGGGTTTTATGGGAACAGTTCCCATCCTTGCTCATGGGATGCAGTGCAAAGTGTGCTTCTGGTAACGAAATCGTGTTAGAGCTGTGCTCTCCCAGAGCAGCTTCCCTATTAACACTTCCACCGAGCATTCTGACATTTAAACGGACTGGGTTTTGTTCTTTTTTTTTTTTTCCTTTTTTTCCTAAAAGACATGAACAAACGCACTGTGGGTACAGGTTAAGACATGCAATGAAGGAAGATTTTTTTGTCCTATTGAGTATGTGCTCCACAAAAAGGACTAAATCAATACCACAGGCAGGTTGCGTTGGTTGAGTCGCTGCCTGCAGGCAATCCAGATGCAGCAGAGGAAGAAGGCTGAGTCTGGAGAAAAACAGAAGGAGGCTTGCAAGAGGCTCTCTTCTAAAACACTTGTCTTTGTGTCTTGTCCTAACAGCACCTACCAACCCGATTTAGGCCCTGTGAGGCTGTGCAAATATTTAGGGAGAGAGAGGACTGATTCTGCTTTTTCCAAGTTAGGCCAACCAGCGAAAGGAAGCGCTGGTCTTTGTGGTACAGCTGGGAAAGAGATGACGGATCCTGGCTTACTTTGAAAGTCCTTGCTCAGGAGGTACTCGACAGTACCAGATCATCGTGTCTTAGCCTAGTGCTTTCATCACAAGGCCTCTCTTCTCTTAAGAAAGTATCTTCTCCTCTGACAGCAACATCGAGCCTTTCCTTCTGTCTTGGAGTGGCTGGGATTTATCTGGAAGCAGATTGTTCAGTTTGTTTTTTTTTTCTGGGCTGCTTTTTGCATCTTATCAGAGGGGTCATACATGTGTGCTGTGAAGCTCTAGGTCTTCTGTCTGACGCAGGCAGGAAAAGCACATGACTGAAGAAGACTCCTTGGGATGCAGAGAAATGTATTTCTGATGTTTGAGGTGGTTCTGCCTTCAGTGATTAAAAAAAAAAAAAAGGTCTATTTGGTAGGGTTGGTTTTTTGTTTGTTTTTTTTTTGTTTTTTTCCAAGTCCTTGACTGTACTTCATTATAAAGAAGAGCAGACTGCATCTGCACTGGTGGTCAGTGCAGTGTGGACTGAAAACGTTAGACTCAAATTCTCAAGTTGGAATATTTTGGATCAGGAAACTCCTGGATATCTAGGGAGGAGTTGTGCTGTTCGTGAAAAACGGGTCTTATTTGCACTGTGACAGGAATAACCACTCTGCTGCTTATTGTAAACTAAAGGCAGCAATTCAACAAATGTTCTCATTTTGTATTTAAATTGCACATTGGATGGGTTTGGGAAACAGTTTTCATTTTAGAGCTCATAGCGTTGAGTGGCAGTGAATTATTTTTTTCCAAATTATCCCGCATGTGGTGCCAACTCGCTCCTGAATACTAACAGGCACTTGAGTTCCTGCATTGAAGATGGCACAGAGCAGAGTTGGGATGGAGCAGGAACATGTTTCCTTTGCTGAGGACGTGCCAGAGGGGTGAAGCAAGGCTGAAGTAAGGTGCTGAAGCGAGGATGGTTATCTTGTGGGCAGCGTGGGACTGGCAGGGGAGTCTCAGCTTCTAGTTTTTCTACAACTTGCTGGGAGATTGTGCACGAGCTCCTCTCTTTTTCTCTCTGGGTTGCAAATTGCCTGTTGCATAGCGAAGGTGAAGATGCAACTGCTCGATTCCCTGCTTCTCTAGGACTAACACAACTCTCTGCTGAAAGCCTGGAGAGGATGGCAATCCACTCTGATAGCACACAGAAGCTTCACTGGGGACAGAGGCAGCTTTTGCTTGCCTCTGAAGCCGCCCAAGATGTTGGTGGCTGTGACCAAACAGCACAACATCCTTGTACAAAGCTGTTCGGAGCAGCCGAGCCCTCCGGCACAAGGCAGCTGGGTGCTCGGGTGTCTTTTTGTGCTTTCTTTCACCATTCAGCACGCTGAGGGCACAGCATCGTGGATGCTGCTGGTGCGGAGCCCAGTGCTGCCCCGTTTGGGGCTGCAGAGGTGATGCGAGGTCTGCGAGAAGAAAAGGAGGGAGAGGGGAGCCGATGAATGCCCTTTGTGCTTAGCCTGACCTTGGGGGCTGGTGGGATGAATGACCCTGATTATTCCCCTGCTTTTCATCCCCCAAGTGCTCGAAGGCCGTGGGGGTGGCTCTGTGAACCGAGCCTTTGTCGGTCTGCGATGGGGCTGGGACGCGGGGAACTGGGGAGCCTCAGGCCAAGAGGCACGAGCACAGCTTCATCCAGGCCCGGCTGCTGGCCGAAGCCATGTGCCAGCTCCTCCTGCGGCTTCTCAATTTCCCTGCCAGTTCTTGTTTCCATCTGGTGAGCTCTGCTCGTGCCCTAGATGCAAACGCTGCCAAGCTCTGGAGGCTGCGACGATGCGGTGGTTGAAGCGAGGTGCTAGGCCGAGCTCAGCAGATGGGCCAGGACGAGATAACCGTGTCTCATGCAGTGCTTCCCGTCTTGTACATGGCTCGGGCCAGTCTCCAAAGCCTTGCCACCAGGGGCAGAGTGCCTGGTTGAGACCCAGATGCCAATTTTTCACAGCTCAGGCCCAGTTTGTCAGCCCCTTGCTGGTTTTGCCCTGCTGCGGGGTGATGGTAGCGCTGTGGATGCAGTCTGTGTTCACGCTCAGCTGGTCATCTCCCCTGGGGTGGTGCTAATTGGAAGTCACCTCGATGCCCAACCCGAGCCAAACGAAGCATCCAAGAAGAGCTGCGTGAGCACTAAGCGCAGTTAGGGGTTACACACTGACGAGGTCCTTGCTAGCAGCTGGGATAGAGCGCATGGGGTTGGGGCCATCTGTCAGGGCAGCGTTTTGGGAAGGACCTCGTGACACTGTGCCTTGAATGTGGCTACGAGTGCTGCTGGCCTCAGGCCGTGTCTCTGCAAAAGGCAGTCCCAGGGGATGGTACATGGAGCTGCCAGTGCTTCTGTGGGCTCTGGGAGGCTCAGCACACAGAGACCCCATTGCCCAGCTCCACCTTGGCCTCCTCTCGTTTCTCATGCTCTAGGACATCTCAGTGGGCAGTCAGGGTTTCATCTGCGTGGCCCCAAAACAAATAAGCCCCTCAAAAGGCAAAATTGGTGGCTATTAAAACCTTTGAGGCAGGTGGAAGTTGCAGAATCCCTGGCAGGAGGTACCTAAAGGCAGCCACAGCTCTGGGCGACATGAGCACATCCTAAGGATTCGATGACCCTCCTGTCACTGTCAGGGCTGCTGTACCGTCACAGGCGTGCCCTTCGCTCACTATCCTGCAGCCCCACAGCTCTGTGAGCCTCCTGTCCTCTGCTGCCTGGCCTTTTGGCACCTGCAGACCGAGGAAACGGAGCAGGAGGTGGTTTTGTGGAGCTGGGGTTGGCATCCAGAAACCTGGGCTGCTGCTGCGCTGCCTGCCCTGCGTGGGGCCGTGCCCTCTGCTGCAGAAATGGGGAGCGGTACCGCAGCTGGGAGAGCTCGTTCTCCCATTTAACCTTGTGCACAGACCGCCGTAGCATTTCTAATTTCACACTTCATGAAACGGCTTTTCTGGCCGACCTGATAGGCTGCTCGCACCACCTCGGGTCTCCTGCATCTCGCCGTCGTGGTTGCTTTGGCAACAAATTGAAAGAGGCTGGGAGCAGCTCGGCACGGTAAAGAAAATGAGAAATTTGCCCAGATTTACAAATCTCCCTGACCCGGCTCGTCCATCAAGCCACGGGCTTCCAGCCCTAGCTGCTGGGCTGGGGGGGGACTGCTGCTGATTGCATTTAAAATGCAATTACCCTGCTTCTCAGGAAGGTTGGGGTGGCCTTCGGAGGGGGGGGGAGGCTGATAAAGGCACCCCCCAGACCTCCCCATATTCCCTGAGGGGCATCACTGGAGAGAGGAAACATTAACCCTTTCTGTAGTTTGTAGGGTTTCTGAATACCAGGCCAAGTATGGGTGATTTTTTTTTTTCTGCCTCTTGTTTTTTTAGAGCTATTTAGATGACAGCAAGCGCTCCCTTATGTAGAATATGGTTTGTTGCAAACAGAGCAAGGTGGCAGCCTCATCTGGCCGAGAGGATAAGTGGTGCAGGAAGCAGAGGGGAAGGCAGGGCATGAATTTTTCACCTCTTCTCTACAGGCTGGCTGGGAAGCAGATCAGGCTGGGAGTTTTGGAGGTGCTGAGGCCATCCTTGGCTAAAAAACCTTGGCTGAAAACAGGGCCGAGGTGCTCAGCAGCACCCACGTGAGCAGGGAGCTCATGGTGCAGGTGTAAGCCAGGCATTCCTCCTGGTTTCCATTCTGCTCCCCTTACAGCCTTGTTTGCCTCCCGTCCACAGGAGGAACGACGAGGTGACGCACATTAAGATCCAGAACACGGGGGATTACTATGACCTGTACGGAGGGGAGAAGTTTGCCACCCTTGCGGAGCTGGTGCAGTACTACACCGAGCAGCAGGGGCTGCTGCGGGAGAAGAACAGCAACGTCATCGAGCTGAAATACCCCCTCAACTGCCAGGACCCCACCTCGGAGAGGTGAGTTATGCTCTCTGATGAGATCCGGGGCACTGGGAATCCCCTCCAGCTCATGGGGTTTTGCTGTTAGTCCCAAATCCCAGTGGGCAGCAGCCGGGCAGCCACTCACGTTAGAAGAAGCTGCGGAGAAGTGGAAAGCCCCTTCGGCTGGGTTTCCCCCTGCTCTGCCGCCAAGAAGAGGCTGGCTTGGCAAAGGAGCTCCAGAAAGGTCTGTGCTCCAGACCACACATCCAACAGCACCGGGGAGAGGAGAGGGAAAAGGCTCCAAGTCCTCTAAATATAAGAAATGACAGTGGTGTCAGAATATAGCGGGATGCGTCAGGATCGTAGCATTTCCGAGACGTGGCCCTGAACAGCAGCAGTGCCATAAGCAGTACTGAGCCACCTCAGCGCTGCTCCATCCTGCTCTTGTGCAGACCTCAGGCCTGCAGGAAAGGGTTTTGCTCTTTAAAGGTCTTCCAGCCAGGCTTGGCATGGCTGGGAGGGGGATTTGAAAGGCTCAGCATCACTGACTGCTGCTCTGTCAACTTCATCCTGGGAGGTGATGGCACTGACCACAGCAAGGAGAACCTGTGCAAAAATTGTTCCCAAACTGCATCAAAGCCTCTTGCTCCTGGTCAGCATTGGCTGTGCTGTCTGTTTGGTACAGCCTACTGGCTCCAAGCATTCTATTTGTCTTCAATATTAAAAAAAAATAAAGAAAAACATAGCTACCTTCCAGTAAGAACTGCCAGAATCATGTTTCTTACTGATCCACCACGAATCCTTAGGTGACCTAGGTGAGGACGGATCCCTAATGCTCACCGTCCGTGGTGGTTCGACCTCCTGATGCCATCTCATGTTTGGCTGGAGGGCTGAGCAAAATCCTGCCTCTTCCAGCCTCAGGCCAAGATACCAATGTGACATTGTGAAGCGTTAGAGGGACGTCACTTCTAAAATCACTCCGTCTGGTGATGCCAGGGGGGGAGCAGCCAGACCAGGAGCACAGAGGCGGTGTCCCACCAGCATCTTCCCAAGCAGCTGGTGCAGCTCTCGCCTAGAGGCAAGGCTCTGCACCTTCCTGAGCTGACTTTTCTCTCTAACGCTGCTCTCCAGGTGGTACCACGGGCACCTGACTGGCAAGGAGGCAGAGAAACTTCTGACGGAGAAGGGGAAGCCAGGCAGCTTTCTGGTGCGGGAGAGCCAGAGCAAACCGGGAGACTTCGTGCTGTCGGTGCTGACAAACGAGGACAAGATGGAGACGGGGGACAGGAAACCCCACGTCACCCACGTGATGATCCACTACCAGGTGGGCCATGTGCTGTCCTCCCCGGGTGGGTGACCTGGCGCTTTCGAGTCTCACCGTGCTTCTGTCGCCCTCCTGCAGCCAGATGGGAAGTACGACGTGGGAGGAGGAGAGAGGTTTGACACGCTCACGGACCTGGTGGAGCACTATAAGAAGAACCCCATGGTGGAGAAATCTGGAGCCGTGGTTCATCTCAAGCAGGTAACAGCTGCTGTAGCACGTAGGTGTTGGTTTGGAGCTGGTGCAAGCTCCTGGGTGAGTGCACGTGTCTGTCCCAGCACCTTCTGCTGGCCACTTCTCCCTCTTGTCCGGGCTCTCCACTGCCATAAAGATCTCAGGGATGGACTCAGCTCCTGCCTGAACCCCCTGGGATTCAGGAACTGATTTTTCAAGGGACAAGATCTGTCTTCCTGTTCTTTACATTGATTTCTTTTCCATCTCCATCTGTCTTTCAGCCATTCAATGCCACGCGCATCAACGCGGCCAACATCGAGAACAGGGTGAAGGAGCTGAACAAAATGGCAGATCACAGCGAGAAGGCCAAGCAGGGCTTCTGGGAAGAGTTTGAGGTATGGGATGCTGCTGTGCTCTGTCCCACTGGTACCTACGAGTGAAGAATATCATCCCTGCATGGCAGTGCTGTGGTTCCCCAATGAACAGCTCTTTGTGGTGCTGTTGCTCCTTTCCCCTTTTTCTGTGTTTAACTGAGTTGCTTCCTGGTCCTTTTTTTTCCTTGTCTTTTCTATGTCTGAGGCAGTTTCTCCTTCCTCATCCTGCAGAGGTCTGTGCCTTCTCCCCCTATTAACTCCCCCACCAGGCTGCATCCTGGCTCCCTGCCCTCTCCTGCCCGCACTCTGCTCTTTGTAGCATTGGGAAGCCAAGCAGTTATCCGAGAGAGCCTCCGAGCCCCTTTTCTATCCAGAACAGTTTGTTTTGTGTGATTTGCCCCACAGATGCTGCAGCAGCAGGAGTGCAAGCTCCTCTACCCCAGGAAGGAGGGACAGCGACCCGAGAACAAGGCGAAGAATCGCTACAAGAACATCCTTCCCTGTAAGGAGTCGCTGAATATAGGCTTGTTTTTTTTCTTCCTGCATCCTTCTCTGGGGCTAGTTAACCCAGCAGAGCTTTCTGATCATGGCTGAGCTGGACAGAGGTGTGCTGTGTCCCATGGGAGTGGTCTGGGTAGCTCGTGGCCTTTTCCATCCCCTTTGTTACCCTTTTGCTTGGGAAATCAGTGCACCGCTATCCACTTGGTGCTGGGAGCCCAAGCTTGTTTCATGGAGCTCGAGTGTAGCTCCAAAAGTCACACAGAGCCAGAATCTCCAAAAGAGATGCTGGAGGCTGCTGCTTTCCCTGCTCACTCCGGGCTCTTCTCCTTCAGTCGACACCACGCGGGTGGCGCTCCGAGACGTGGACGAGAGCGTGCCTGGGTCTGACTACATCAACGCCAACTACATCAAGGTACCTGGGGAGGGGAGGGCAGCACGGGGGGGCTGTCTTCACCCCACTGCTGGTGTGGGGATGCAGTACTGGTGTAAATCTGGAGGGAGCAGCTTGTCAGGAGCCATCTGCATCCCCAGGGTCAGGATTTTTCTGCCGTATCCCCAAGGGATCTCTCCATTCTACCAAGTCCTATTTGCCCTCATCCAAGAGTTGATCTCGATCCCCTCCTTTCCTTACCTGCTCAGGAGGTCCTAGGGGACTGTCCCAGACTCTGTCGCTGGCCATTATCTCTGAGGTCAAATTATAACTGTCACCTGAAAGCGAAGAGCTGCCCGGAGGTGTATTTCCAGCAGCGCCGAGGCATTTTAGCACCAGCCTTAGGGAAACCTTCATGGTCGCTTCATCCCATCCAGCTTCTGTAGCTGCCAGGTGTCTTGAGTGCATGGTCAGAAATGTCTTACAGCTCAGTACAAAGCCCCTGGTGGCGAGCTGGCACCATTTGTTGGGGACATCAGCTTCTGCTGAAGCTGGTGATGGGCGCGGCTCCTGTCCACGAGGGCAGTGAGTGGAGGAGAATCACCTAGCTCAGAAATCCTGCCCGGCAAGGTGTGCTGGCTTTGCTGCTAAACTATTCTCAATCCCTCACTCTGGTCTCGTTGGCTTTTCTTCCCCCTTCCCCTTTGCTCCTCAGAGCATCCCTGAGGATGGAAGGAACTCGGAGCACTGCAAGATCTACATAGCCACCCAGGGCTGCCTGCAGACCACCGTGAACGACTTCTGGACCATGGTGTACCAAGAGAACAGCCACGTCATCGTGATGACAACCAAGGAAGTGGAGCGGGGCAGGGTGAGCACCGCCACCAAGCCTGAACGTCACCTACGTCGCGTGCCAGCCTGTGAGGCTGGATGCAGGGAGTAGTCCCAAAGCCAGGCCTTCAGAGCTGAAAGGGTGGTGCAGAGCCAGGCTGGGTGCTTAGCAGGGGCTTGTGTGAGCACGTGAAGTGGAATCAGTAATGAAATAATCTTGGGTGGTCGACCTGAGTGCGTTATCCTGCCTGGACAGCTGCGGGTCCCTGCCTGTAATAATGGGGACCTGTTGCAGGGGAGGGAGTCACAGGCTGTGTAAGGGAGGAAAGTTGCCTTTCAAGCCCCGCTGGGACAGCTCTGCTCTTGCAAAAGCGGAGAGGAATTCCATGAAGCAACACTTCTAGGACTGCCCCTTCCCAGCACAGCTCGAGGAAACGTGCGGTTCCCCTTAAACCTTCACCCCAGGGCTGCTCACGGAGCGCAGCAGCATCCCCAGCGAGGCGTTCGGGGGTCCCTCCCCAGCTCCCCACTAACGAGCATCTCTCCCACCTTGCTGCAGAACAAATGTTTCCGCTACTGGCCAGACAAGGGCTGCGCCAAGGAGTACGGCTGCATCTGCGTGCGCAACGTGAGCGAGCGCGAGGCCCAGGGCTACTACCTGCGGGAGCTGGAGATCGCGCGCACGGACAGGGTGAGTCCCCTGCTGCTGTCCCCACGCTGTTTGAAAGGCCTGGAGCTGAGAGATCCCGGGGATTTTTACCCAGTGCTGAAGTTCTGGGCCGTTTTGCCCCGGTTTTGTTAAGCAGAAGGGAAGGAAGGGGTGTCCTGACCAGGCGGTGGGTCTCTGCTCCCCGCAGGACGAGCGTCCCCGGGTGGTGAAGCACTATCAGTATTTCAGCTGGCCGGACCACGGGGTGCCCAACGAGCCGGGAGGGGTTCTCAGCTTTCTGGACCAAGTGAACCGGGCACAGCGAAGCATTCCTGACACGGGGCCGATCATAGTGCACTGCAGGTACGAGCCAGCGGGGCGGTGCCGTGGGGAAGGGGAACCTCGTGTCTTTTCCTTTCATTACTCACAGCTGGGTTATCACACAAACTGGTGGTGGGTTCGTGCTCTGAAGTTGCTAGCTCCAATGCAGCCTGCTAGACCCTGGTGGCCTGAAAAGCTCAGCTTTTGCCCAGGCTGGTTTTCTAGCAGCTATTCCAAATCCATCTGGGACGGGCCAGGGATGGGGCTGACTGTGGGAGCTGCGACGATCAACAGGGCAAAGGCTCCTCCTGCAGTCGTTTTTCCTTTCCTCTCTCCAGTGCTGGAATAGGACGCACAGGCACCATCATCGTGATAGACATTCTGGTGGATATTATCCACAGGCAAGGTACGGCCCCGTGCAAACCTTGTGGCTTCCACTGTTTGCCTGACCCTGCCCTCTTAGGGGATAACCCTGCTCTTGTGCAAGCAGGGGGTCCACAATCTCCCAGCAGTGGGTTTTACTCGTTTTGGACACAGGACGGGTCTGCATGTGGGGTGAGAGGGGCTTTTGTAGCCTGTGAGCCAAGAAATGTTGCTCCATCCCTGCAGTGCTGAGCTGTGCCTCAGTCCCAAGTGGTGGGTGTGCACATGGGCCATTCTTTTGGGAGAATTTTCTTTTTGGCATCAATGGGGCCAGCATTTCAAGGTTTCCTGGGCAGCCCTCTCTTATTGGCGTGTAACTCCAGAAGCCCTTTTGGAGAGGAGTCCCCCAAACCCTTCTGGATGGGAGGGCTGCCACCCTTACCTGAAGCCCCAGCGCTATTGCAGCACTCTCCGTGGGCAGCTCTGGGTCTGCTCCAGGGGCCATTAGGAGCCTATTTCTTAAACCACACAAGCATGAATAATTTTTTCAACCCCATTGCCGCTCCCTCAAACCTCCCTCTCTCACCTCGAGCAGGCTTGGACTGCGACATCGACATCCCCAAAACTATCCAGATGGTACGCAGGCAGCGCTCGGGCATGGTGCAGACGGAGGCACAGTACAAGTTCGTTTACATGGCAGTCCAGCAGTTCATTGAGGCTGAGCAGAAGAGGTTGGAAGAAGAACAGGTGAGTCCTGTTCAGCTGGGTTGGAAATCCAGGGGCAAATTGTGGTGCACACCAGGCACCGCGACCGCTTCCCCTGCCTCCCTCGGACTGGGACCAAAATCCTGCTTTGAGCACATGGAAATAAACCCGCACCCACTGCTCCCTGCTGGCTTTGGGATGCTGTAGGGCTTTTCTTCTGCCTCAGCTCTGACTGGGGTTTTAATGTCTCTGCTTTCTCTTCCAGAGGAATAAAAGGAAAGAGCGAGACTACTTGAATATCGGCTACTCTCCTATGGAAAAAGGCCGAGCCAAGGGGCAGCCTCCTTCACCACGGGCCCAGTCTGTGTAAGCTGGATGTCTCTGCTGGGTCTAAAAATTCCCGTAGCAGCAGGAGAATAGCTGCAGCGTAGTCCCCAGTACCCACCCCTTGCCAGCCTGTTCCTGGCTGGCAGATGGCAGTGCCTCAAAATAAGCAGGTGATCCCACCACGCTGTCAGCATGCTGCGAGCAGCCCACCCGCCTCCTGTCTTGGAGTTTTGCACAGGCTTTGGAAAGGAAAGAGGAGTCCTCTGGGTCCTGCTTCAAGCATTTGGCTTTGAAACTGGAGCTCTGCGTACATGATGGCAGGGAGGAGTGTGAGGGATGGAGTTAAGGAGCTCCAAAGGGCCAGTCCTGCCAGCTCCAGGCATCCCCTGAGTTGGGTGCTGGGTGTCAGATTGGCTCTAGAGGTGCTCAGATCGGCTTTGTAGTGTCCCTTTCAGAGAAAAACAGAATATCCCGAGCTGGAGGAGAGCCACGAGGACCATCAGGTCCATATCCTGGCTCCACACAGGACCACCCAAAAATCAGACCATGTGTCTGAGAGCGTTGTCCAAACACTTCTCAAACCCTGAAGGCCTCAGGGCCATGACCACGTCCCTCTGCCAGTACTGTCGGTGAAGAGCCTTTTCCTAACACCCAGTCTGACACTTCCCTTCCGTTAGATTTTGGAAAATCCAGAGAATTGGGTATGTAGATAAAAAAAATAAATAGGGAAAAAAAAAAGAAAAAAAAAAAACAGGAACTGTGTGCACTGATCCTGCAGGAAGGTTGCACCCTTGAAAGGCTGGCACGCAGAGGAAGGCTCAAGGCTCTATTCCCCAGCTGGATTCACACCTCAGAGGCACAGCTGAGCCAGAGGATGGGAGAACAGGGCCCCAAACCAGTGTCAGGGCCAGGGAGGGAGAAAGGGAGCTTGGTTGGGTCATTCCCTGCTTCTGACCGGCCACCTGCCCCTGGGCAAGGATCCAAAGCCCAGGCCGTGCATGACAAGGCTTTGTGTCCTGACAGGGTGGATGATGAATCAGCTTCCGTCTACGAGAACCTCAACATCAAAAGCCCCAAGGTTTCAGGGATGAGTAACACGGGGCGATAAAGAGTCGGAGGTGAGCTGTACGGAGGCTGCCCAGGTAGGAATGCTTCCCGTGGTTAACCGAGTGTTGCCGCCGTCTCTTTACCTCGCCTCTCACCCCAGCCTTCAGCTCAGCACACGCACAGCTCCCTGTTCCCACCAGGGAAGCCAAACGTGCTCTGATGAAGCTTGGCAGAGCCTAAAGACGCGGCTGTGGCCAGGGAGAAATGGGGTGGTGAGATCTCAGTAGGCAAACGTGCTCGTTTTAATAAAAAATGCTACCTGTACTGCAAGGGAGAGGTCTGCTGTTCAGACTCGGGGAGCTGGCAGGCACTGGAAACAAGTCGGAGAGACTTTGCACGCCGACAGTGTCTCAGCTCTGTGCCATCCCCATCCCCTTCCCTCGGTTATAAACCCTGCCCTCTTTCTTCCTTCTTGTCTTGGCCTGCAGGATTTATGGTGTTTACGTCCACCCTTTCCACGTGCTGCAACTGCGGACAATGGTTTTTTGCCCTTTTTGCCTTCCCCTAGCACCTTGGATTCAGCAAGGAGTTCAGAAGCTGGCTGCAAGAAGCAAGCAGAGTCTGCGCCTTAAGAACATGCCTTGACCTAACTTATTCTCGAGAAGGATCTTCTCCCGGTCTCCCCTGTATCAGTAGGTCGATATTTATGTGGAAGTGCCTCTGGACATTCGTTGGGCATCAAGGCTCAGTTTTAATTTTTTTTTTTTTTTTAATTTAAGACTCTTATTTTTTACACGCAAATCGTTAAAGGAATGGAAACGACTGTTTGCTTAGGAGCTTTCCCAGGGTTGCCCGTTTAGGGCGTTAGCAAAGTATTAGTGCACTCGGATGTTTTCATTAGGTCGATCATTTCCAAGCTAGAAGTGGCTCTCGGCTAATTCCTGGAGTAACTTCGCTGCCTGTGGAGGTGAGGAAGAGGGAGCACGGCCTGGCCCCGGCTGTCCGTGCCTCTGATTCTTCTCCTCATGCTTCCTTTGGGTTGTCCCAGTTTAGCTTTCTATGCAAGCCTGCCAAAGCACCCCGGGCATCCCTGCTGCCACCGTGCAGCAGGAGGGTGTGCGCGTGCCTGAGAGCCCACGGAGCTCGGTTTTTGGAGCAGAACTGGGGCCGGAGGGGGGCATCTCCACCCTGGTGCGGGTCTGAACGTTGAGCTCTGGGAGATCCCACCTAGCTGAAGGGTGCTGAAGAGTAGGAAAGCAGCTTTGGCTGTGCACTGTGCTTTTAGCCACCCCCGAGCGAGTAACACAGCGTAGGATGCTAGACTTGAGCTGAACTTGAGCTGGGCCCCTCTGAGTTGGACGCAGCTCTGCCGTTACCTTGCTGTATGAGCTCTTTTTTTTCCCCCTTGCAACCGTACCACAAGGCAAGTGCTGTGTCTGCGGAGTGTAGGGGTGCTGTAGGAGCGCTTGTGACTTGACCAGTGCCGTGAAGACGTGTGTTATTGAGTGGAATATTCCAGCTCTGTTGATTAAATCTCGACTTGCGACTCCCAGGGCTCCCTGCCGTTCCGGCCCTGAGGTCTGCAACGAGCCCTGCCAAAGAATCCCCTTTTTGCAGGATGCACCAGGGACTGAAAGTGCTCTCTCTGGGGAGTTTTGGGCTTGAGTGCCAGTGCCTGAAGCTCTGGAGCATGCGTGGGGACCATGCTGGTGTCCTCCTAGGTGCCTGGAAGAGGGCAGACGTGCGGCCCCCTGCGTGCTGGGGCACTGGTGCCCAGGGTGCTGGCTCCCCTGGCTGAGCAGAAGGGGTTGAACAAAAGCACAATGACATACCTTGGCTGTATTTCCTTGCTGGTCTTCCTGCTCCCTGGTCACAGGGACGGGAGAACTGTTTCTTTTTATTGCACTTTTAATAAATGTTGATTATTCTCGAGGCTTTTTATTTCTGATTTCTTCCTTTCTAAGCGCCTTGCTCTTTGGGAAAGCGACGGAGCATTGAGTGGTGTGGACAGCAGGGATGTCTCCTAACCCCAATGTTACTGCCTGGGGGCCTGTTTCCACTTGCTTTGATCCTTTCTTTTGACTATGCATGAGTGTGAGGTTCGGCTGCGTGCGAGCTAAACCTTCAGCCCTTCTTCCTCAGTAGGCGGTGAGGAGGGGAAGTGCAGAGGGACAGTCCCCAGAAGGATGCTGCGACAGACTGCTAGGAATAGCCAGAGCTGTGAGAACATCTCTGTGCTCAGTTTGCCACCACGACAGATTTTTATGAGGCTGTTGAGCTGAAGATATTATTTCCCTCTCGCCTGCCCTTAGGTCTCATCAGTGGGACTGAGCGCCAACCAAGATGTGCACGGCAAAGCACTTTTGCTGCTTAGCATCAATTTGCTGGGCTTTCCAATGCACCCCGTGTAAAATGGAAAAAAAGTGCCTCCTCTGCCTTAAATCTGCCTTTCCCAGGAACACCCTGAAGTTGGTGCTGTGAAGATAGCAAGCACCGGGGAACGGGCAGGGAGAATCCCTCTCAAGCCCAGTGCCTCTGGTGGCTGCTGCAGTGCCTTGGGGGGGGTTCTGCAGCCGTGTGGCTGGCACAGATAATCCCACCTGCAGCCCAGCAGCAGGTTTGCATAACGACAGACTTGGGTTATTTCTGCCGTTGCTTTGGCCTTTTTTTTTTTTTTTTTTTTTTTTTTTTTTTTTTTTTTTTATTTCAAACCAGCTTTGCTGCAAAGCGAGACTGGAAACGTCTTTCATCCAGCTGGCAAGAAGCAAAGGATGAGCAGCCCTGGCAGCGTCTCCTTTTTCAGGTTAAATCGGGGAATTACAGGGGCAGCTGCATCTGGGACAACACCACCTCGATGGCAGTAAGTATGAACTTCCAGAGGTGCCAGACCCGGCACTGCTGAGCGGGCACCTCCAACTGCAAGTAAGAGGGGAAAATGTGGAGTAAATGCTACAAATTGACACCTCGCATCGTAGAAAACATAATTTAATACATACACGTATGGTACTTGCATACAATCCTGTCTTACATCCATGTGTTTGAATAAACAAGATTTAATTGTAAGCCGCCTTCTTCACGAAGACCTTTGTTAATCACTGTCGGAAAATCACTGCTTTAAATAAAAATATCGTGTAAGCAACTGGCCCGTGTCTTAATACTGACACCTTTTGAGATTAGGAGGGTAAAGCTGTCAGAAGCTGGAGCTTCTGTCATTTTGGCAACGATTTGCCTGGGAGAGGTGTGAATGAAGCTCACCGAGGGGCAGCATCGTGCTGGTGTGCCTAGCAGAGCTCACCCTGGGTGCACTCATCCTTCCAGGTAAGGGATGAGTGATTTTTAAGCACCTTCTGGGAGGAAAAAAAATAAATCAAATAAATGCTACTCTCTTCTGTTCACAATTTCAGCAGTGCCTTAGCTCGTCCCGGTGGTAACAGCTCCGGTGAGCAGCGGGGATGGATGGGTTTTGTCAGCAGGAGGCAGCATTTAACACCTCCAGCACCCAATGCACCACTGAAATGTTTCAAGGCTGTGGGATCAGGCTACTCCTCACCTGCTTGTGCAACTCTGACATGTCTTTACTCTCCCAAACCCAGCTCCTCGCAGGAATAAGCATGTCGATCCTTCGGTTTGCAAAAAGAAACAGCCCTTTATTCCCCAAGGGAGGTGGAAGGAACTACACCCACTGTCATCTGGTATCCAGCCAAGGCCCCTGCGCCTCTCCGGGTGAGCAGTCCTAGAAGTGAATCCATCGCCCACCGCACCTTTGCGACAGCTTTCGAGGCTCTGGTTCCCATGGAGAGTTGGCAGAGGGATGCTGACAGCTCCTGAGAGCGTTTCTGGGCCAGAGACAGCTTGGCAGGCACGGGTTTCAGCAGAGCTCTTGGAAGAGGGTGCCTGCACCCAAGCGCAGCCACGGAACGAGCGTGGAGACCTCGGGGTGTGCAGGCACGGTGAGGGATGCTGTCAGGCAGGGAGCCCTGCTCCTGCCTCCCCAAAGAGCCTCCTTGCTGGGCTGCTACTGGAAAGGGATCTGCGTGACGGCTGGGGCTGCCGTGGTGTGTTTCGGGGGGAGGTATTCCGGCCTGCTCATCGCCACAGTCCTGGTGAAGCAGCGGAGGTTCCCCGTCTTCAGGGCGCACTGCACCGGCCACAGGATGATGCAGAAGAGGATGATGATGAGGGCCGAGAGGAGGACGATGCGCTTCCAGTCGTCGCACATGTCGCAGCGGGACAGCCTCCCCGCCAGCCCCGTCGGGGGAGCCTCGGGGCTTTCGGGCTTGCTCATGGCAACGTCGATGGAGATGCACGAGTCTGGGTTTTCGGGGTCGTCGGAGGACCGGCGGCAGCACAGCTTGGTCCCCTCCATCCACAGCACCTTCTCCTGCTGGAGCTCAGGGGGCAGCGTGGCGAGGAGCTCCTTGCTGGTCTCGAGAGCCGGGACGCCTTCCAGAGGGATGCTGGTCAGCTGGCGGCAGAAAGGGCAGGGGAGCTGGTCCTCGGGGTGGTTTGGGGGCAGCCCTTTGCTCAGGCGGGCCACGCACTCCAGGCAGAAAACGTGGGAGCATTGGAGCAGTTTGGGCGTCTTGAAGGTGTTGTCGTAGGTGTTGAAGCAAATGGAGCATTCGACGGGGGAGGTCGGCTTCGGGGAGGTTGGGTTTGGAGAGCCCGGCTTGTCGGTGGGGGACCTGGCTTTCCTCTTGCTGTCCCCTGGGGAGGTGATAACGATGGGGCTGATGGGGATGGGGGCTTCATTTGGAGAGGCGGGGACGGGGCTGGTGGGTGAGTCCGGGGTGCTGGAGTGCCACAGCTGGGTGAAACACGACATGACGGTGCCCGGGGAGATAAGGAGAGCCCTGGGAGACTCTGGAAGAGAAGAAAAAAAACACCCCTTTAGTTCTAAACCATACAAAAACACCCATCACCAGCCTTATCCTTAACCCCATAGGAGGACCGAAGAGCAAGTTCACGGCTTCTGCTGCGTCCTGAGCCTGGAAGAGACCCCTGCTAGAGGCGAGAACAACACGCAGCCTGTTGGAAGCTGCATGCCCAAGGCGAACAACCTGCCAAGAAGCAAGCAAGCAGCAGAGCTCCTTTCCACCAAAAGCCTTTCCACCAGAATCCCCCTGGCATTAGAGACGGCTGCAGTCCTTCCCCAAAAGTGCCTCGCTCTGGGCAGAGAAAACGCACAAAAACCTACCCCAGCCGGTGCTCCCCGACACCTGGGCAGGGAGGAGAGCAGAGGACTCCATGAGGTCGAGCAGGGACCTCACGATAGCAGTCCACTAGGCTGGGAGGCACTCAGATATTATGGTGGCAGCATGAGCAAGGCCTAAGAGACAGATAACACTATTCAGTTGGGGGGGTAGCGGAGGGGTGATGCTCTCAGTGCGCTCAGACGGAGCTTTGGGTGCCGAATCGTGGCTCTCTGAGCCAGGCACCACCCAACGATGCTGTGCTGGTGATGTGCACAGAGGGATCTGAAGTCTTCCAGGCAGCAGCGGGACCGGAGGGAAGGGAGAAAATGTAATTTTTTTTGCAAAATGTGTCCCATCCTCTGTCACCGTGACGCAGCAAGAAGGGAACCGTTGGAGGAAATGGCCTTTGTGCCGGAGCAGGGGGAATTCTCCGGCGTTTCCTTGTTGCTGCATTTTCCGTAGGAAAGCAAACTTCTGTCCCTGCCCTCAGCCCTGGGGGAGTGCCAGGCAGCCCGAGCCCTGCCATGCGCTGCCATCTGCTTTCTGCTCTCCGCTGGTGTGCAAGCAGGGGCGCGGAGCTGAGCGGCTCGCCCGCCGTTTGCAGCAAATTGATTTACAACCGAGTTACCCCAGCCCTTCCAGCAAGCTTGGATGCCAGTTTATAACCTTGGATGCCAGTTATCCGGACCAGAAACACTGCCTTGCCTGCGTCCTGCTATCAGATGCGTGGCCTTTCAGATACCGAGCCTGAAAGCAAGCGTTTAGCTGGAGGAAATTCGCGGCGATGGCCGCGGTGCTGCCTGCCCGGGGAGCATTTTCTGGGGCTGTGTCACTGAACTGGCCGGGCTTGATTCTTTGTCACCGGTAAATCTCCTAAGACAAGTCAGAGACCTTCAGATTGCTGCTGTAATTACAGCTCTCCACTCGGTCCGGCCGAGGCTTAGCAACACAGGCTGCACGCTGTGTCTTGAGCAAAAAAAAAAAAAAAAAGGCTAATTCAAGGCATCAGCAAAACTGCGTATTGCTACCACGGCACAGAAATATCTCCGTTATGTAAGGACGAAGGATTCTCACCTCTCCCATCACAGCTAGAGCTGCCAGAGCCAAGCCAACCTTATGTACCCAGACTACACCTATGGAAGAAAACTTTGCTTTTAGTTAAAGCTGCTCTTGCCTTAAGTATTTTTCTTTTTCTCTTCTAAACGAGGCTCCTCCTCAAGTTAAATTTTAAGTCGCAGGCAGACTACCTGCACTTTTCAGCAAGCTATAATATTTGTTTTGTAAATTTTGGGTTGTATTTCTGCTTTTTTTTTTTTTTCCTGGATCACCATGCCTTTTTTTTATTTGGCACAATCTGCCAGATTCTGATGAATCACAAATCCAAGCACCGGTTGGTGCGGAGACACAAGAAAGCCTCGTTTTTTTTTTGTTGTTGTTGTTGCTTTTCAGGTTTTTACTAAAATCTTCTGTCGTGCAGCCCTCTATCCCCCATGTCCGGGTCTGTGCAGGCCCTCAGCGTGGAGAAATTACAAGCAGCAAGCCTCAGAGCAGAAGGTAACCTCACAAAAAGGGAGCCTTTGCTTACACACACACCAATTTCATACCCTAGTGGAAAAAGATGCTCAGTGGGGATTTTTACTAAGGCAGCATCCCGACAGTAAACTTAAGTGCTCTTAAATGAAGAGATGAGCTTTTCCCCCTGCCTTCCCTTTGCTCGAGATGATCGTGACACCACAAATACGCGCTAGTTTTGATAAATTTAGAACCTGCTCGTGTTTATCTTGGCGTTATGAGTCAACGTGATGAGACACGGCACAGGCAGCTGGCTTGAACTGGGGAAAAACGAAGAGCAGGGGACAGCAGAGATGGGGAAGGGCAGTGCAAAGCCATCCCTGGAAAGCCTGCCTCTTGTCTGTCGGTGTGCTGCTGTAGCACTGAGAGGCAGAAAATTAACTTGGGTTTGGGCAGCAGCTAGCACGGGATCCACAATTTCTCCTGGACACCACTGCTGTGCTACTAAACCCTGGTTTTCTTTTCAGCTGGGCTTATTTATTCATTTTTTTTTAACTAGATGATCACATGAATATTTTAATACAAGGCAATATCTTTAACTGTTCAGGCTTCCATGGCCACACTGCTCTTCCTCAGCTGTTTACACCGCTGACAACCTGGGCTTGCCAGAAACTTTGGGAACACCACCCAAAAACCCTAAACCATTCGGGACAGCCACACTTGCTCGGCTTCAGACCCGAGGGAAGTAATTTCCACCTCTCAGCAACTTCGAGAAAAACTTCTTTCCATGCTATAAAGTCAGACAATAGCCACCACGCGGCTCAGAGCGTGGCCAGCCCCGTCCTGTAACATAAACCCCGACGGTATCTTGAATTTAGCGCTACCGAGCAGACAGCAAGTCAAGAGGCGTACGGCAGATTAAAGGCTATAAATACCTGGTCAGAGGGCAGTTAGAAGGAGCAAAGCATGTTCTGGGCTCTTGCTTTCTACCCCTGAAGAGTCTTCTTTCCAGAGGATAGGCTTAGGATCGCAGTCTTTTTATTTACAAGCCTTCTTCTGGCATTTCAGCTCCCGGCAGCTTTCTGATTTCTCTCCCAGCGGGGCAGGTCGGGCGAGAGCAGTGCCCTACCCAGCTCCCTGCGCCCGAGTGGCCGCGCCGCTGCGATCCAAGTATCTTTTATACCTTCCTGCCTAGGGGTGACTTACCTGCTCCACCTGCCTTTCCCAATTACCCCGAACCCGTCATTGGCTGCCAGGGCACTTCCACTCCGGGCCGGTTCCTGTGACAAACAGGGCAGGCAGGAATGCTCTCGATAAGGCGCCGCGGAGAGCAGAGCGAGCTGCTGGTGGCCAATGCCCCCGGGAAGTGCCGGGGAGAAATCTTTGTTTGTTCGTCCTCACCTTGCTGAAAAATATCCTCCTTGCAAGTTTTTACAACTCTTCGCCCAGTCCAGATGTTTGTTTTTTTAATTAATCTCTCCAATTTTCAATGCCTTGGGATCCCGGGCACGTTTTTCACAAGGCAGCAAATCACCCGAAGCAAAGCTTCGGGACACCTAAAATCAACAATTATTTTCCTCGCGTTTCTTCCCAAAGGCCAAATAATTTGAAAATGCCTTAGATTAGGGGCAGAAACGGGATTCTGACAGTCAAATTTCTTGTGATTGGTAGGAAAAAAAGAAAATAAAAGGTTGCAATAGAAAAATCCAGTAGAAATTTAAATGCACAAAAGATGTTTATAAACTAATTGAAGCACTCTGTACAGTTCTACGTCTGCTTTCAGGCTCCTGTGGAATCACTCAAAATAACACCGTGTGGCTTCTGGCAGAGAAGGACTTTTATTCCTTGCAGCTTTTGGCAGTTACTGACAGGGAAATATTATTCAACGTACAAGGCTTTTGTAGTTCAAAGGGCATCAGTTCACGATCCAGATAAATGAACCAACAAATTCGTACCCGCCTGCAGATAAGGAAACAGATGTGGGGGCGAGGAGGAATGGACAAACCTGCAAAATTTAGCCAAAATTTAGCCTCGTTCTCATTTGTTGCAAGTAATTCTTTGCTTTGCTCAATTTCTCCAAAAGCAATACAAGATCGTGTGTGGGTTTTTTAGGGTGGTGTCAGGAAGTCCCTTCTGGATGGGAAACTTTGCTGTAAAGTGCATGGAACTGTTTGCTTTTTTTGGGACAGAGAACTGTCAAAATCCCCCAGATTTTAGTGACAGTCAGAGACAACTCACTTTGGCTTCTAAATTCCTCTACTCCAGGTCACACAGCTCAGCTCTAGCGAGCTGAAACCCTAAAGGAGGCCTTCAGGAATAAAAGGATGGTGAAACGACTTGAGGTTTAAGCAAGCTTTAGGCTTAAATCTAGGGTTACCTGATCCTCCCACAGCTGGAAGGACCTGGCCTAGGGCACGGTCCCTGCAGTGAGCTCCCACCGAGCTCCACGGGCTGACAAGTGCCTCAATGGAGAGGACAAATTAGGAGCAGCTTTCCCAGACCTTAATCAGTGGGGAACATCCCTCAGCAGGCTGTATTGATAGCAGGAGAGATAGCAGCAGCCCCCACAACTCAGCTGAGCGATGCTTCCCATCTATTTATAGGGCTGCGCGGGGACAAGCGAGGCTGGGAGAGCAAACGGTGCGCGTGGCTGACAAAGCAGGATGTCGGATGAGTGGCTGCAAGGCAGGATTTAAGCGTCTTGCCCACTTAGTCACCTGCGTGAGCACTTTGGTAAATTGAGCTCAAAATGAGCGATGTTTGGGTAACGTTGCAGCACGCCCGGGGATGCTGCTTTGGGTAGCACGCTTTGGGTACGGCTGAGATCCTCTCCTCGTGGAGTCAGTGGAGCACCAGCGAGCTTTTTATGATGATAAGAAAGATGAGCCATGCTCTGAAGCCAGCCACAAGCACACTTTAAACCCTTCATCCCTTTAGTCAGCCCAGAAGATGGGGAACTGGGCCAAACACTTGCCCTCGCCCTCCTCCCCCCATGCAGAGGCTCCGGCTGTGCAAGCGCTGCGTGCGCCCAGGTTTAGCACCGCGCTGGGTTGATGATGATGATGATGATGATGAAGGGGTTGGCTTCCAAAAGCGAGTGGGAGGCTGTCCCAGTGTTATTTCTGTCCTCTGCTTGGAGGAAGATGCTGAGTGTGTCAGGAGCTGGGCTGGGGGGGGATCCACAAGGACCAGGAGCACATCCCCACACCTTGGCACTTAGAGACCCCGTGGTGCCAAGTAGGAACAGTTCCTCTACATAAACCTCTATTCATCATTTCCAAAATAAATTTAAAAACAGGGCTATCAGCCTTTTTTCATCATAATCTTTGTCTGCATTGTGTATTTGGATGGGAACTGGCTCTCACATAGGGCTGGTGGCCCCAGCCAGAGCCCTGACCACGCAGGACCCCACCTGCAGCAAATAACCCCGATTGAAACACTGAAGCCTTCAATTATTGCAGGCTCTCCACCATCACCTCTCCTTATTTCCCCAGTATCAGCAGCCCTTGTCACATCATCTAGGACTGAGGGCGAAGTGATGAGATCTTCTAAGTGGTATGTACTCTTTTCGGGGGCTTTGGGAAGGTTTGTAATGGAAAAGATTGTTTCTAACAGCAGCTACCAGTGGGCTGAGGATGTGGCCATTTAAAAACCTGCAGGCTGGTCTTCTTAGTGTAAAAAGAAGTGTGTATGGTACAGAGTAGTGAGAAGAGATTGCTGAGTGTGGCTTTAACCAATTTCCTTGGCTTGTCTTCACCCCTGCTGCTGTTGCTCAAACATAACACCTTTTGTTTTCTGTGTAGTCCATCTCAGTATATAAACTAAAGCCACTAAATAAGGATGGCTGGCAAAACAAAGAAAATAAATGAAAAAGCACCAAGCTGCCTCCGACCTCTCTCTCCCTCCCTCCAAGGCTAGCTAGTTTCTCAGTATGGTGTGCTACCTGCCTGGGGATGCTCCCTTTTGCTTAGGTTTTGGGTACTGCCTACAGCTCCTTCCCTTCATTAGGACACAGCCGAGGGCTGTATAGAGCCTGGAAGGGCTCTGGAAGGTCTTGCATGAGGAGAGGAGCCTGAGGGAGCAGCTGATGAAGCACAAAAGCATCCTGAAACAGCCTGCTCTGCCTCAGCTTTTGCAGGACAAAACCAGGCGAGAACAAGCCCACCTAAAACAAACCCCCTCGTGCAACATATAACAGGACCCTGTGCGGGGTTAAACGCTCACAGCTGGGCGATGCTGCTTCGGGTGTGTTTGCTATTAGCTCACACACTTCTGTGCCTGCTCCCACGCTTCTGGAAGGCAGTGAAAACATTTCCCACCCCCCCCCTCCACAGCCTCTGAGGGTTTGGGCACAGCCCCAGCTCAGTAGCTCTGCTCTCCACCTTCCTCTTTCATCTTAACCAGGGGGTGAAGAAATGGTGAGAGGCAGTAGTGGGTTTTCCTGGCATCCCTTTTTGATCCTCCGGTGTTTCTGGGAGTCAGAAGGCCCGGCACTCCTGCAATTAATGCTCTGGGGTGGTAAACAGCATTACCGAGTGATGTTTCCCATGCTAACTCATGGGCTCTTGTGTTTGTCGGGCTCCACGTGCAGCCAGGTGTTCCCAGTGAAGCCTTATCATCGTGGCAGCAGTTTGTACCTGCGGCAAGACTGGGCTATTTAAATTCCAAAGCAGATATTGTGTACCGTCAGGAAAGAGCCTTGGTGAGTCACCAGCTAAGCTAGATGGGAACTCACCCTGGGACACTTCTAACGCGATTATATTTTGCCCTGCCGTAGCTGTTTGTATCAGACGATCTACAGACACTTTATAGACATAATGAGCTATGTAACTTCCAGTAACTATGGTTATCAAGGAAGTTATCTGACTTTATAGGAGGGGAACTTTTGTGCTGCATGGGGAGGCAATGTTGGGAAATGCTCCGTGCAAGGAGCAGGGCCTGGGCAAGCTGCACCCCTTAGCATGGCAGTGACCCCTCGGAGCAGAGGGAGAAGGTTTTAAACAGGATTTGGAATGGGAAACACCACCAGAGTCATGCACTGCTGATAAACATCCACTAAGGTAGCTTGGTATGGATTTGGAGAGAAACTGTTCCTGTTAGAGCTGTGGATTGAGCCCCTCAGATGCCTCCTGCCCTGTAAGCGATGCCCATCTTGGCCGACCCATCCAAACCCGAGTCCTGGGTCCTCTGCACTTCACCTCATTCAAACTCCAGATCCTCCTGGCGCCTACCTTAGCACTGCCCTCCACTTCCTGTAGTCACCAGGAAAGCAGCACGATTAGATAATCGTTACAAGGCACCGAGGCAATGCCGTAATTTTCCTGATACTCTGGAACTCGTGAGCGTGACTCCTCAGCAGCTTGAGGCTGCGTGATTCAGCCACTCATGGCTGGCTTCTCAAATAGCAGGAATAGCAGCCATTCCCTGCACATAAGGTCAGGTCTTTCTTTCTTTTTTTTTTTTTTTTTTCCCCTAGTCCATTATTTCAGGAGTAAGTGACTCGGACTGATGGATACACCGTGGTTTATAAATCACTGGTGAGCTGTGACACCGAGCCTAGCAGACTGCTGGCTTCCCAAATTGTGCTGCTTCTACAGTGGTTTGCAAGGAAAGTTTGATATCAGAGGCAGAGCTGCTCCAGATTTCACCAGTGTCTCCTACTACCTGCCACCAGGGCAGAAAACTGCGTGCCCAGCTGACGAACTCTCTGAGATTCCAGTCTCTACAATTTTTACTATTTTCTATAGTCACGAACCTGTGCAGCCCGTCTTGTATAGCAGAGAGGAATTACCTTACAATTTAGCAAAGCCTCCAGCGTTTGCAAGAAGTGAGAGCTTCGTGCAACACTGCTGTGCCTACACAGGCATACCAAATCTCAAAAGAACCGTTAAAAATAAAATAAAAATTGAACACAGCTGCATACACAAGTCCCTTTCCGCAGAGCACTTGTTGAGCTGCTTCTGTGGCTCTGCTAAGAAATCCTGAATGATGGTATAGGATTGAGAACCACCACGATATAGGATTGAGAACCTAAAGAAGTGAATATACAAGGTTGTAGCTCAAGCTTTTTTTTTTTTTTTTTTTTTTTTTTCTTACCATGACTTTTCCAGCCTAGACCCTCAAACTGTTGTCTTTAAATGTGTTTATTAAATTTAATCAAATAAAGCTATTTGATTAAAATACCTTCTTTTTGGAAGGATTATTTTCATCAATCTGGCAGATCTAAGATGGCTTTTTGTAGAGCTTTTCACATTTCTAGCTGAGCAGGTGGCTTTTCCAGGACACCTGCTAATCAGTGACTGACACCTAGGACACCACGGACATCCTAACCCTCTGGCCACATTCATTAGCAAGAAGGGAAGGTCCCTGGCACTTCCAAAATTAGGGATCGAAAGATCTTAGGGTTCCCAAGAACTGCAGTGCCAGCTCCCTTTGATACTGTAAGTGGCTTTCAGATGGAGCATGTGGCATGTGCAAGGGAACCACAGTAATCACCCTCCTGAAACATAAATATGATGCTCTTCCCACGACCCAGGGAGGTGACTGATGCTGTTGCAAGCCCTAAAATGAGCGCAGAGGCAGCTGCAGCCACAGCATGTTGCTGGTGAAGGAGACCAGCAGCAGGACTAGAGGGGTGGCAGGAGCAGCATGACCAGGCTCTCCCCAACACGTTATTAATTGCTCTCATGATTGTCCCGCAGAGGTCATGTTCCTGCGGTTACTCACTTCCCGGCCCTGTGCAGTGAGATGATGAATTTGGGAAATGGGGTGTGATGTCAGTGAGGAGGGGATGTCTGCAGGGACATCTTGCTTCCCCAGCAACTTCTCTTATGTAATGAGCTGCCTGTCCTCTGCTGCCTAAATCCCCCCTGTCCATGTTGCCTAAATCCTCCTCTTTTCCACTTAAACTGTGCTTGGCTCAGCTTGCATCTGTATGGCAGAATGGATGCTTCACCCCACAGTGGGTTTGTGTGCACTCATGGGAGCATGTCCTGCCAGGACGGAGGTGTTGGGCTGCTAATTTATCTGACCAGGGATATCTTCTGGTGTGCCAGGCCTGAATTCCAGCACGTTGCTCCCCATCAGACCACTACAGAAAGGATCTGATGTTGACGAGGGCCAGGCTCCTCCATGGTGGCTGTGGTAAGCGCTCACACCCTGAGAGCTCAGTGCTAATGCTGATGTTTTGAGGTTACAAACAGCATTTTACGGGTTGATCCCTTTCACCTTCTTCAACCTGAAAGAGTCCACCAGCTTGAGGAGAGTCAAACTGAGTGCATCTTCTCAGCAATCTCCAAGGACAAACATGAATCTAAGCTCTCTATTTCCCTGTCGTGTTCTCCCACTTCAGGAAGAAGCTGCAATCTTCTTGCTCTTACCCCCACAGATGTAACCCTCAGTCCCTGTGTATGTCCACAGAGCCATCAAAGCGGGGAGAGTGGTGGACCTGGTAACCTCTAACTTCCAGCTGGGGGACGGACCGTCACACTTTGGTCCCAATGATACCACATTTCTGAGCAAGCATAGGACTCCACCTACTGTTTCCTTCCCTTTCCCATCCCAGAAGCTTAATTATAGCTCCCTGAGATGTATCATGGTCATAAAGCTCTGCAGGAGTGAAAAGCCTCTAAAGCACCAGAGAGAAATTGTTCCTTCTCTGCCCTCTACCCACCCAACACAGAAATGATGGGATGTGTCATCACACACATCATCTCTGTGTAAGGTGTCTGTGTTTGATTTGCACTCCTTCAGTATCTCAGCCATTGATAGAGCTGATCTCCAAATGGTGGCTGAGTGTTTTTATGTGTGTGACACATCCGTAATGGCCAGTACTTAACTCGGAAGGATTCATCGGCTTAGTTCTTGTAATTGTATTTGCAGTTGGAAATACATTTGTGTTACTATCATATACAGTTAATCATTCAACTGCTTAAGGAAGTACAGGAGGAGTAGAGGATGATCCCCTAGGTACAAGATTGGTTTGAAGTACAGTAAGCAAAGTATCTCAGTGCTTTTTCCATGCTGCAGAGAGCAGTTTGCACTTTGATCCTAAAGAATGCGGTGGGACATGAATGCAAAACATGTCCTCATATGAATTTGTAAATCTAATCGTAGATGCAGAGATATATCCCGAGTCCCTGCGAGATAAAGCAAAGTGAACAGCAGTCTGTGTCGCCACAAGGGTAAAACGCCCTTCTAGTGCATCAGATAAATTGTCACTATTACCTGTATATAGAGACATTTAAAAAAAAAAAAAAAAAAAGTGGGGGGTATTCTTTGTGCCTTCACTAAAGTTTAATTTATACTTTCATCCCTGGGCCTCATTCTGTCCCCAAACTCTTTGTGACATCTGGATCTGGGTCAGCGAGGCGCCCTTATGCTTTGCGTTCCAGCAAGAGGCACCAGGTCAGTTAAGGATCCAAAGGGAAAGAGCAATCGGGAGCGATGTCCTTTTAATATCTCTCCACCATGTTCCACATGCATATTTATTGTGCTATTTTGGCAAAGTAGGACACCAGAGCGCTTTGCAGCTCTCTCCTCGGGCTCTTGATGTTCACCCTAGGGACTGGCAGAGAGCTGGTGTTTCCCAGTGTGACTGAGAACAAAACCAGGCGATATCTCACCAGATCCTCTGTGGATACAAGTGGGTTTCACTCTGGAGCTCTCCAGTGTGCTCATGGATGCTGAGGATCCAGGCTTCAGAGGAAGCAGGTTGGCACCTGAGCAGCATTGGTGTCTCCTGTGCCCAGTGTGGCTGCACACAGCAGCAGAGAGAAATGCTGCTCTGCTCCTGCTTACACCATCCTGCCTTGTTCTTTATTCACTGTATGCTCTAAGCCATATGCCCCGAATCTCTCCTTTGCTCAGCACTTTGTACAGCACGGGGCATCAGCACCTTGCAGTTCCAGCGTAACAACAGCAATATTCCAATAATATCACAATATTACTGGGCAGGATCTCTGATTTTTTTTTTTTTACACTCACTTTCAAGCATAACCCAGTGTTACACAACTGCTTGCACCGACTTCAGCAGAAAATGAGGGTGCTCATCAGCTTCCAGGAACAGACCTTGGGCTATAAGGAAAATTCAGTGTATCCTGCCCTGCCTTTCATTCTGAGGAGAAAACTACCCTCAAACAGAGGAATGAAAACTTATAAAGTTAGGCAGTAAAGAACTATAATTGCTGCGTATTCTCCAAAGAATACCCCCAGCTAGTTAGCAGGATGAACGATTAAGTTCTAGACCGCGGGCACGAGGCAGCAGCCCCCAGAGGCCTAGTTCTGAATTCACAGCCAGTGCTCAATTTTCGAGGCTGCCATGTGGACACACGTTTCTTCAGCTACTAAATGAACTGCATGCCCCAGAGATCCTTCCTATCACTGCTCCATCTCTGTGAAAGACATCGGGGAAGATATTTGAGCTCTCCTGCTTTGGTGAAGGGGAAATATCAGAACAGAGATGCTGAATGCACATAAGCCAGGGCAGGACTGGCCTCCAGCCTTCACCAGTTATTTCGTGGTGCAGGCTCCTGACCCCTTTGTCTGGGAATCCTTCCAGACCTAGAATTGGCCCCAAAAAGCGAGCATGAGAAGCCCCAAGACCCCCACCACCCTTTGGAGATGCCAGGCCTTCCTTTTAACTGCATTGCCCTCGCCTTGCAGAAGGAAAGTTAAATACCGAAAAGTCTGGCACCTCCAAAAGGAGGCGAGAAGCTGGGGGCTTTAGTCGCTCAGAAATAAGATTTGTCTCCCCAAGTCTGGCTTTGTTGCTATTTTCTGTAAGAATTCCACAACAAAATATGTTGCAATATTTTTTTTTTTGCTATATACTTATTTATTTTGTGCATCATTTACATTTATTTTAAGAGTTCGTGAAACAAATGACATCCACCTGCCTTCCTCACCCAGCACCACCTACTCCTTCGTGTCTCTCCCTGAGCTGAGGGGTGAATTACCGTCCTGAAAACAGACTGAAATGCCATAAAAATAAGGTCTTGCAGCCTGATCAGTGGGATCGCTGGTGCAGCACCACTTACAGGCTGAAGCACTTTAGGGAAGATAAAGCTTTTGCAGAAGAGACAGGTCATCTCCATGGTTTTTCTTTAAACTGCAGAACATCCTACTTCGTCTTATTATTAGTAACAGGGAGAAAGTGCCGGAGTTCTGGTTTTGTAACTGTGTGCTCTGAGGTGACGAGCTAGAAGACATACAAGGAGCCTCGGCTCGTCCTTGTGGCATTTACAGTGAAGGAGAAAGGAAAAGAAAAGCTGCTCCGTGCATAATCTGAGCGATCAAATGCGGCAGCTCTGCACATCTTTTATTTAGGGAGTTCCTTTTCGTCTGGGCAGGTGGATTCAGAGATTTTGATCCCCAAACCACCCGCCCCCAGGAAGCAAAAAGCCAGCTGGCTCCATCCTGCTTATTTGTTTATAACAAATAAGAGTTTTAAGAAGTCTCTTTATGCCAACGCAGCACACCGAGGCAGTTTACAGCTGTCCGAAACATGTCGCTGCGAGCGTGGTAGCCTCCAGCAGGTGAGAAATCACAAGTGCCATGTGCTAATACTGTATAATAGAGATTTTATGGCCATGAGTGGATGTCGGGAAAATTGCTGGTTCCTCTGCTGGCTTCCTGCCCCTGCGAGGAGGCGCATTACGTGCTGGCCTTGAAGCCCTGGCCAAACATGCACTGCCTCACTGCCACCATGCCCCCAGGTGGTGATGGAGGAATATCGTGTTAGGGAGCAGGGAGCACATCATTTATGGTGCTCAGCACCCAGGAGGGTAAAGAGGCACACCAGTGGGATGGGATTGATCCATCAGAAAGACTATGAGGTGCCGAGGCCATGGCTGGACCTGGTGGCCTTGGGCACAGGAGAGCCGGTCACCGCCAGGATGAGAGCATGCATTCCTCATCACTCATCCCCTGCTAAGGTCTAGAGGCAAAATGCTCACAATTATGCGACGGTGAGCATGTTGTTTCATTGTCTGGAGGGTTAAAATTTATGTTTTCATAAACATTCAGGTGAATTCCTTAAATTTTTATTGCTTTGTAATATGCTATGCTCTTGTCTAAGCTTTTTTCCTGGGTCTAGTTGTTTACTTTTCATTGTATAATCTTTAGGAACATTCAGAAACTCACAGAACACCTTTTTCAATTATTTCCCTTATTTATTTGCGTTTACTGAGAACTACATATTTATAAAAAAGCTGCATGTGAGGATGACACATTGCTTCTGGACCCAGAAAACCGAAGGCACAGAATGACAGATTAATTAGCTATTACATAAAAGAGAAGGGAGAAAAGGGAGAGAAATCATCATATTTTTTTGCTCAATATAAGGCAAACACGGGGTTAAAACCACTTCAAGCCAGAGCTCTGATCAGCCAGCTCCTGGAGATGTGCCCACTGAGGAGGTGTTAATTTGGGAGGACTGGAGCATAAATAGGCAAGCCCAAGCCTAGGAACGTTTCTTTTCCTCCTTTTGTTGTGCCTTTTTCTTGGTGAGCTGAAGATAGAAAACTGCGAATCAAGTCTTGGAGGATAAACCTGAAGAAAATGAGCTGTGATTACCAATTTGATGCCCACTGATGTCTCACCTGCGTGGCAGGTGGCAGTGATTTCCATTTTATGGAAGCTCTTTCACTTGGCGAGGTCTTCTGGAAGATAGTGCCACGCTGTCCTGCCTGGCTCTTCAAGAAGTTTTTCCTACCCTCTGTGTGTATCAGGTAGCTCAACCTAGCGAGCAGGTTATTTTCTGTAAGCCTCTCTTGCCGTAAGCTGAACTAATTCAAATCAAAATATAAGTTTTGAAGCTAGCAATGGATTTCCTCTGTTATTCGAGATGACAGCTCAAAGCTGAATTTGTGGGCAAGTCTGAGAGCACAAAAGCAAGGGTTTGTACAAAGAGGTAATAGCTTTTAGTAGACGAATCTGTTAAGCTTTCAGCTGTGAGAATGGCTGAAAGAAAATTGCCCTGAGCTTTAATGGAGAGATCCAGAGATAGGGATGTGAGGCTGGGGATCATGTGCTTCTAGTCTCCAAAACTATGGGAGCTATTTACTTTCATAAAGGCAAAGAAAAAAAAAAAAAAAAAGACGCCAGGCTCCTTCCTCTTTCAGCAGCTACATGCATGCCTTTTGAAGTATGCTGTGAATTTCCTGGATGTGAGAAAGATATTTACAAAATTATCAACTGCTTGCTCAGGAACAGCAAACGTAAGCCCCCGGGGACAGCTTAATAAATGGCAGAAACCTCATTCTCCGTGCTGCTTCAAGCAGGAGAGCCATCAGACCTCCCAGTTTCGGGGGCTGCAACAGAAGCCTCCTGGCAGGAAATCCTCTTGCGCAAATCTGTTTCCTTCTTGCTTCCTCTGCTGCAAAGTTTTTATTTTTTTTCCAGAAACAATCCGTCTCCTGAATGTTGTGGAAACTGATTTTGTTGTTTCTTGATTTATCCTTCGCTTGACTGTTCTCTTAGGTCCTTTTGATAAATGCTAGAGCCAGGCTTGCTCTCTCCAAGATGCTCTTGTGCTCTTTTCTTTTCACGTAGGGCAAGCTGTAAGTGCTGAGCTGTGAGCTGGTTTTTCTGAGACTCGGTGAGCCTCCTGCGAGCAGAGCCCAGACATGAAAGAGGCCCTGACAAAAGAGGAACGCAGTGAACACTGACAGTGGGTATGGCAGTGAGAAAATGCAGCAGTTCACTCCAGTCCAGATAAAGAAGCTTTTCAGGGGAGGAGAGCAAATTTCCCTTGCTGCTTCATAAATTGTGCTGCTCTGACAGCTGCTCAGGTGCACCTGGGATGGCGGGGACTTCATTTTTGGTGCAAAAAGATGAGTTTTGTCTCTGTATGTGACCATATACCTCACATATTGAAAGGATTGTGGCCTTTGGTTTTAATATATAAATAGAGGGGCTGCAGAAATGATGGCGCTATATTTTGAAAATGCAGTTAACAATTCTGATGGTTCAAGGACATGATGCTCCTGCTCTTGCCCTCAACTTGGTACCAGCCACCTCGCTCAGACATTGCTCCTTCCTTCCCAAACACATTCGAGTTGATTTTGTAGCAGGTCCCATGCCAGCATATGTTGTGTTCGGGGACACCTGGGCAACACACTGATCTCTTCAGGCCGTGATGTGCCTTCACTGACACCAATTTTTGTGCTTATCAAGCCAAAAAAAAATATACATCCTACCAAAGCAGAATGCAATTTAGTTTTTAATAAAACTTAAATGGAAGCCAATATATCACTGGGAATCTCTTTTCAATGTGATAGTAATTAAAGCTATATATAACTGGGATCATTAAAACTTTAATATACTCTCATGTTTATTTATATAGCTCATATTTAATCTTTGTACTCACACCAAGAGCCTCAGGAGTGATTTTGTTCCTCCTCACCTCTTTGCCCTCCCTTCCCTTCTCCCTGGTTGTGAAATGCATAGATAATGTTTACAAAGCCAAGGAAATTGGACAAGATTTAAACCTTATTAGGTGTAATTCATTTAATTATGCATATTTGGTAAATTTACCCTCAACTAAGCATGCGGAAATAAACGGTTCATTAGGAATGATGAATATTTATGTTTTTCCACTTCCTACCTTTGCGTGCTTGGCAAATGTTTGCACGCGAAGACATTGCTTTGTTATATCACAAAGAAAGAACACCCAAGGAGAGAAGAAAACGTGTAACACCACTACTACAATTTGCAGAGTGCTGTTTCTAGTGCTAGAAAGTTTAGCTAATGGAAACATAAATCATCCTGATGCTGTTCTGTGCCTGTATAGAAATTGTTTAAATTAAGTAGAACGGAAGATCCTCCCAATGTTACAAATCAGCAGATAGTTGGGTAAAAAAATATATATAATTTTGTTTAAACAGTGGAACCTAGAGAATTTTCAATCAGTGTTGTATTTATCTATTCAAATTGCTTAGTTGCACAGGCTGTTGTGTACTTGGACAATCCTTTTCAATCCACTTTTCCAGGCAAGCTTTGCCTGCAATATTTATCATCGGACAATCTGCTTTGGAGGTGTAGTCCTCAGTTAGGTTACACGTAGATGCTTACACTGATTAAACCAAATAATAGTTATGGTCTTAAATTTCTAAGCTGAAATTAATTCCTTAGTATAGGAAATATAAAAGTGTGTGTATGTCACATACTGCCTTAAAATTATCAGGGTTTTTTTATACATTTAAAAGCTGCATTTTGCAGTTCTAATTTATACAGTGTCAACATTTCTGACCAAATGCCAATAAGCAAGCACGTAAATCATTGTCTCGCAATGGGGAAGAAAGCTTTTAAGAAAACTGGTAGAAATCTATTCTAACATCTATGGCTCTGGCACAAACGTCGCCAAAGCTAACAAATAATGTTCTGGTTTGGAAAGGAGTGGCCCGTGACACTGGGGTTCCTCCCAGCACGGGTCCTGCTGCCAGGGCTGGATGCTGGGGGGAATTTGCAGCCTGAAAGCCCTGCTCTGAGCGGGGGACAAGCCATGGGCCAGCGGTTGCAAAGGCATCTGTGCAAACAGCTGCCCTTGGCTCTTGCTAGCTTGCTGCACGGCGAAGGCGAGATAAAGATGATGACCAATTTCAGCACGTCTGGCTTCCCGATGGAGCCGAGGAGGTTTCTAGTTTGCATACTGTAACTCCGCCGACCTGCAACCGTCGCTGCATGGCAGAACACCTGATGCGACCGAGGAGGAGTTGACTCAGAAATGTCAGATTTAAAAATAGAAGGCTTCAAAAGTCGTAGGACAGCCCTGCGGCTCGGGGAGGTCGGTCATCCTCCTACACATGCAAAACAGCAGCAGGATAAAGGGTGGGGAGCAGGCTGGGATGGAACAAAACCTGAGCCATAATGACAAATGTCCCTTGCGGAATGAGTTTGCTGTTGTTCCTATGGTTCCTAATCCACGCTTTGCAGATATCTAGGAATGCGCAGATTACTTCAGGGAGATTTACATATTGGTATTTAGCTAAGAAAAATAGCCCTGGTTCCTCCTGCGCAGGAATCCTTTACAAAGAACTGCACAGCTCCATTAAAGGAAAAATAAAAAAGAAAAAAAGAAAGAAAAGCAGAAATGGTTGAAAAGCACCATACAAAAGAGAAGTTTTCAAGCTTCTGTTCTTTCTTTGTGTACTACAGTAGGAGCAGTGTAATTACGTAGGCAAAACGATTTTGTTGTCTGGTAAGCAGAATGCTTACAATGACTCCGAGCTTTTCACCGCTGTCTACAAAACCACAAGCGTGGTAGCAGATTGCCAGTGACAGCGCGGCAATATTCTTTATGGTAAACATAGTTACAGAGCATTAGTTTTCATATTTTGGAGAGAAAGGAGGTTTATCATCAGGGACAAAATTTTATGCTTCTGAACTTTCTGGTTTTTTTGCTTTTCTAAACAGGAAAAGTCCAGTTTCAAAGCAATATTCTTATTAACACTTGATTGCATTTCCTTCAACTGCTTGTTTTTATGATGTGTTTTTATCTCCAGTCCTTTCCAGCTGGGTTTCCAGGGATAAAACTGGAATTTCAGCTGACCTTCTAAATGTGGACTCCCAAAATATTTTAAACGGTAAGGTATTTCTAAGTTTGCACAGGTAGGAAAGTAATACAGGGTGATTGTAGCCTGAAGAAAAAACAGGGCTTGAGTTCTTCTCTGATAATTTGTACCAAGCTTGGACGTAAGAATCATCCCATTGTTTTTAAATGTCTTTTGTTCGCTATCAGACTACATGTAGTCTGTGGAGTCCTTATCTCATAGCTTGCTATAAAACAAACAGCTATTATGCCCATCTGTTTTGTTCTTTTGAACTCTGGAAATATCTCCTGTGTGGATCAAGCCTGTGACTGCTTTCCTTTTATCTTCTACGCTAAAACTTGCAGGGTTTACCATAAAAAGCACTTGCAATTTCATTTTCCTTTCTAGAGCATTGCCTTAAGGGAAAAAAAATGTGTAAAGGAAACTTGTAATTAAAATAAAGTCAAGTGATATGCATGTTCTTTCTGGTGCTATTAAAAATCCCAGCTCAAAAGAAATAGTAGAACAAGTTGTTTTAGTGGGAGTACATTAGTTTCAAACTGTCCATGAAAATCGTTCTGGAATAGTCCCCTTCCCACCAGGACCCCTGTGCTTCTGCTTGGTAGGAGCATCACACACGGCAGCATACAGACCCATATGTTTTATTTCAAATGCCTAATATTTGAAACATCTTTTGGCTTCTCTCGGTGTTTCTCAAGAAGGTCTTTCATTCCCATAACCCAGATAATGAGAAGCAAGGGAATCATCTCCATATTTCTCAATTAACAGTTAGGTATTCCAAAGATGCTAACTGTACAACCACCTCAATCTATCCAATTACACCTGTAATACAGTTCGGAACGGTTGCTATATGTGCCACGAATCCATCAAGATGTTTCCCCAGTCAACAGAAATATTGCCACCGGATTAGCAGACCATAAAACGATGTCAGTGCTAGCAGTGATTCTTTTGACAAGACAACTAATGTTTTTACTTCTGTTATGTAGGTCATATCTGCTTAAGAGCAATAACTTTCTGCTTGACTGCCTTGCTGTGTGTCATCCAGGTAATCTTCCAGGAAGAGTACAGGATGAGCAAATGTATTTGTGAAATGGAGTATCGTTTACCATCTGGCATGCATTGTTTGAGTCTTGTTACAAATTTTACAAACATCTTGTATATCCTTCATAAAAGCAGAAAGCTTTCAGGATTTTCCTTAGTATTAATGCATATCTACCAGTGGGCTTTTACCGTTTAAAGCTGATATGCGAAAGAAAAGGCTTAAGCTTTCCTATTACTGCTTTGATCCAAACCAGACCTTCACAACTGTCAATATGGAATGAGCACTGCTTAGTGAAGAGAAACCCTGGATATTTGTGATGTTGTCATTTGGAAGCACTGGCTGGCAGGACAGACAGCCTAACAGAATTTCTGAGCAGGAGATTAAAGATCATGACTAATTTGGGGCAGTTTGAGTACGTATAAGAAGTAACGCTTTAATTAGCTACAAGTGTAGTAGGTTGGATCTGGGAAAGCTTGTCAGCATGGGTACAGGTTGTGTTACGCTCTGCAAATCAGTTTTCCAAGTTTTTTTTTTTCCTTAAGGATATGGCATTCACTGAAAATTGTCACTGGTCAACGAAAAAAGGAACAGGCTGTGCTCTGGGGATTCCAGCTTTCTACAATAACCTTTAGTCTCATCCCCGTTACCAAATCTATCAAAGCATCCTTTCAGAGAGCAGCATCACCAGGCAGTTGGGAATTTTCTGTGCTTTGGATGACAGCAATCAGGTTACACACTGATGTGCATGCCTTTAGCAGCCTTGCAGAACAACTTTGTGGCAGGCTTTCTGTAAGAGCAGTTGTGGCGTAGAACAGAAATCTCTGAAGAAAATCATTGCCCAGGTAACTGTGCGCTGTATTTTCTGCTTTGCTTCCAAAGCTGCTATGTAATGTGCACGGTGACAGCATGTTTGCTTTGTTTGTTAGAGGAAATCTTGGTAACTGCCTCAACCGATAGCTGAAAGCCACAAATCAGGAAGCCGTAAGTGACAGAAAGCATTAGTGGCAGTTGTGCACCGAGAGAGATGAGTCGGGAAGCCGAATACAGAAATCGAATGTAAGTGATACAGAAGCAAGGCTAGACTAAACTTGTGGGATGCTAAAGTATCCCTAAAGACAGCAGAGATGGGGCAGCTTCCTCGCAGCTATACGGACCTCTGGGGATGCCCACATGTCACGCAGATGTACTGGGATAACCTGCAGAGAAAATAGATAATGTGATCTGTAAGAGCATTTTGTTTTCCTTTCTCACAGCCTCACAACAGCGTTGTGAGACCTATCAGTTAAGCAACATGCAATAATGGTCTTGTTTATATTAAAGCAATTTATAACTCTCGGTCTACCGAAGAAATGCAGTTTCGACACATTTTCTGCCAAGCACTCAAAAGAATACGCAACAGTTAAAAACACTGCAAAGTGATGTCTGCCAACATCATATGTTATGTGAGGGAAGCTTAATAAACAGAGCTGAACAGAATAAAATAATTCTTACTCTCTTGAATTAAAAGCAGTATTGAGGAATAGTAGTCAGCCTTTGAAAAGACTTTATGAATCATGTATCTGGATGTAATTAATTGTCATAGTAGCTTGCATTTTTTTGCACAAACAATGAAACTTTCCATAATACCCCAATTTTTCCCCAAGCTCAGATTGAAAGGTCACTGCAAAAAACTGCCTGAACCTTATGTCCCATTTACTTACTCATTTGTGCTGGTGAAACTTGTGTTCATGAGCAGGAGTGTACTTTTGAAGGACTGCGCTTTAGTTTTACTGCTGCAGTGGCAATAACTATGGGACTACCCAGAAAGACAAATATTTAGTGTATTCATTTGTTTTGTCAACATCTACAATTTTTCCAGCAATTTTATTTCGCAGCAGTGCTGCCCACTGAATTATGGAAAAGTAATAATAATAATAAAGAACTAGCCATGCCTGTCAGAGTGTGCAGAATTTCCTCCTGACTTGTAAATTAAAGTGTTTGTTGACCCTAAATTCAAAACTCACAATTTCTACCTTTCCTGTCACCATCCATAAGCTTTAAAGTAGCAAATCTTCCCCTGCACAGGCATGTGTTGTACAGATACCGAGTTTTATGAAGTAACTCGTTATTCTAGTTATTGAGAAATGTAGTAAGTTTGGGTGTTAACTACTAAACTATTCATCAGATTTAAATCACAGCCTCTAACATGCATTGAATCTGTTAAGCAAAGAAATAACAATTAAAAAAAAAATCCAATCTCACTGTCACACTATTTGTTCAGCCAAGTGTCCTATTTTGTGAAACGTTGATAGAAGGCTGGAGAGAGAAGGGATTGCAAGCAGATTATGAAGCTGCAAAACAAATTCCTAGTGACATATTTACAAAGTAATGCAAACCACAACATGCGGCTGAGAAAGCGAGAAATACTTCTCCTGGCTGTGAAGACATCACAAGTTTTATAACTAGTGAACAACACAAAAAGCAGAAGGCTTAGTTGTTGTAGAGACAAGGATAAATCTGATATTGAGATGAAGAAGTGCTTTTAAGTCAAAATACTTTGTCCTACTATTTTATGTTTTCTCATCAAATAACTCACAGATTCCAAAGGCATTTGAGAACCTTTTTAACCGTTCTGCTAATGTGCAAATTATGCATCTCTGCAAGTTCTGCCTAACCACAAGTAAAAACAATGATAACTTGTTTGCAGTTTCAGCCCTTCAGCTACTCGGTGTATTTCTTTATCAGAAGCTGAACTCCATATATCACGAGATGCTGCACACAGAAGAACAGAGAACAAGTCTGTCTCCCCACTGTCTGTCTCCCCCTCTTCATCTCTCTCAAGCAAGATGTACTGTATTATACCATAAATTCACACTTTGTGGGAGAAACACTAGAACCATTGTATCAAAAGTTACTTGGAGGAGTTTTCCTGCTCATTCATTTGACCTTATTCTCAAGTAGTGCACTTCAGCCTTTCTTTGAGGTTCTAGGTTCTGTTCTGAATCACTGTACCTACTTTAAACAAACAAACAACAATAAGTTGTGGTTCTTCTAAACTATCTAGATTACAGAATTTGTAAAGAGTGTCATTTAGTTTTCATGTTTCAGCAGTTATATTAATATTCTGTAACTGAATATGAATGTAATTGGTAAATATTTTTATTCTTTATTACACTCAAGTAGGTCGCTTCTTAATGGAAAAATATTTTTTTTTATGCTGTCCACAAATTTTCAAAGAGTTTAAATATTTTTGATTCTTTTATTAAAAAATAAAGTGATAGAATGATTTCTGTCCCCATTTGGCATCGCCTATAACCTTTATCACAGAATCACAGAATCACAGAATTTTCTAGGTTGGAAGAGACCTCAAGGTCATCGAGTCCAACCTCCGACCTAACGCTAACAGCCCTCCACTAAACCATATCCCTAAGCTCTACATCTAAACGTCTTTTGAAGACTTCCAGGGATGGTGACTCCACCACTTCCCTGGGCAGCCTGTTCCAGTGCCTCACAACCCTTTCAGTGAAGAAGTTCTTCCTAACATCTAACCTAAAACTCCCCTGGCTCAACTTAAGCCCATAATTCAACCTTGTAACAAAATGTACTGTCCTGTCAAACTTAGAACAAATTGTAGTTCACTCTTCAAGAGCTCAGTAACTTTCTCTGCAGGAAGCCTTAGATCAGAAGCACGGCTTTTATCTTGCCAGCTGTTTCAAGTTTTGAGTTTTGCCAGGAGGCTCTGCCCTTTCTGCCACATTTCAGTAGTAATTAGTCAGGGTGAGGCAGGACGATGATAGCAGCGTGCTGAGGTGGGCAGTGGGTGTCATCCTGGAAAATGAGCGTTGCCCTGCGTTTCTCAAGGCTTCCTTGCGAGCCCAGTGCTTATCAGGAGGGTGTTATCAGGGTGATGCAAGGGGATGACATCAGGTTACTGGTGTGAGGTGGAGGGGCAGGGTTTGGCCATGCTGCAGCCTCTTTGTGTTCCTGTCCTGAGAAGTGTTTAATACAACATCTAATCGTTTTGTCACCATAACCCCTACTTAGTATAAGGCTCAAGAGACGAGCAGACTAGCCCTTGCTTCTCACTTCAACACCTTTTCCCCCCAAATTGACGTTTTTCCCCTCTGCTCAGCTCCTGAGCTACCTGCAGCCCCCCCTCACCCCATCCCTCTGGGGCGTCTGCGTCGCCCAGCAACCCTCAAAATGGCCGCGGCCGCGCGGTGCACGCCGGGAGTTGTAGTGCCAGGACCCTCCCATTCCTTTGCCTTCTCCAGGCACAGGACTCGCTTTCCCATGAGGCATCGCGCGCCAGGGGAGCGGCGCCGGCGGAGGCGCTGCGGGAGTGGGCTGAGGGAGGGGATTTACCTGCGGGGAGGCGGACACAGGTAGGGCGCGGCGCGGGGCCTGCTGGGACTTGTAGTTCGGCGCGGCGAGCCCGCTCGCTGGGCAACAGCGCAGCGGGCCGGCGGAGGAACTACAACTCCCAGCGCGCCGCGAGAAGGAGCGGGCAGGGCGCCGCCTGAGGGCGGGGGGTACGAAAGGGAACCTGCCGCCGGTGCTCCCGGGGGTCGCCCCCTGAGGTGAGGGGACGGCGGGGGGCGATGAGGGGAGCCCCGGGGGCTCTGCCCAACGCTGTTGGGGGTCGGGGGCGGGCAGGTGGGGGGCGAGGAGGCGAGGGGGGAGGCCTCAGGCCCGCTGCCGGCACCGGGCGCCCCCCTGAGGGCCGCTGGGCGCCTCCTGCCCCCGGCCTCGCCTCGCCTCGTCCCCGCCGCGTTAATTGGGGTGTGTGTTAATTAGCCAAGGCGGCGGGTGGTGTTTCTGGCGGTCTGGGGCTGTGGGTGGGTTTTTGGGGTGTTTGTTTTCGTGGGTAAAGCCTCGAGACGGCTGTGAAATAGGTATTAATTGGGTTGGTTTGGAGGGGGGAGCTGGTAATTTGGGGCCTTGAGTTGGTGGCGTGGCCAAGGGGGGCAGCGGCGCCCTGGTTGTGACAGGGAGGAGGTGACCGTCCCCTGTATCTGCCCTGGTGAGGCCAAACCTCAGTGCTGGGGAGGCTCAGATTGGAAATGAGGAGATATTCCCCCTCAGAAAGAGCAGTCAGGCCTTGGGACAGGTTCCCCAGGGAGGTGGTGGCATCACCGTCCCTGGGGGTGTCCAAAGAAAGGTTGGACGTGGTGCTTACGGTCACTGTTTTAGTGGGTGACGTTGGTTAGGAGTGTGATGGTTGGACCAGGTGATCTTGAAGGTCTTTTCCAACCTTAATGACTCACGTTTCCAAAAGATCATCCCCTGCAGTGTGTGGCTACGCCATGGGCAACCAAATTACACCCCTGTTCACCTCTGCTCACACTTCTAAAGACTTGTAACAGCAGGAGGTGTTACTGTGCGTTGACAGAGCAGCACATGTTGGCATTAACTACCGTCTCCTCTAGGTGTGTTCCAGGCATGTAACTGCTTTTGAAGCAAAGCCTAGCTCAGAGCAGGTAACTTCATTGTCTTGTGCAGGTGTGTCGTCTTAATTGTTGGTTGCTGGCGCATTATACAAACATTTGGATGTAAGGGCAGGGACAGTAGGTCTTTTCACAGGTGTATGGTAAGGAAGCTGGAAAAACAAGTCCTGCTTCAGCTTTAATTTAGGAAAGATTGTTGTAAGCGCAACCCGCATCTGTTCTTCTACTGTGCAGGTTTATTGTGAAACACTTGCAGTGTCAATGAGAAATTAGCAGTCAGCCACACATCATCAGCCTGCAGCATTACCCAAGGAAGATGCGGTGTTCTAGAGCATGCCTCTGAAGGAGCTGGTAAGTGAGGGCTTAGGCTGCTTTGTGAGTCTGCATTTTGACTTTTCTAATGCTTTGCTGTCTTATCACAACTAATTCAAGGTCACATCAGAATTAAGAAGCACCATGGCAGTGCGATGAGGGTGATGCTGGTTTAAACTCTGATTTGCTAAGTGAATTGTAAAGCCACCTGAAATTTAGGCAATGCATCTTTTTACTGCCGTTTTTTTCCTTGTACTTGAAAAAATTGCCTTGCTCATACAAAGCTCCTGCAACACTCAACGTGAGAGATACTGACAGTGCAACAGAGATAATAGATGCACAGCTGTATGTATCCAAGGTATAGACTTAAAGCTTCACTGAAGGACTTCAGATTCCAGGAGTGGGAGGAAAAAGTCATTGAGTGTTTAGTATTCATCATGAATTGCTTTCATTTTTTAAAAGGCAACGAGAGGAAGAGTTTACTTAGTGAATCTTGACATGCTTAGCTTATGTGTATTGTGGCATTTGAGACGCGAGTTGACAGTGATTTGAGATTTCTTTCTAATGTGGAGCTCTGGTGTGAAATACTAGTTTTAATTAAAATGTCTGTGTTCTCATAACTGTTGGCATCTCAAGCATAAATACGTTCTAATTTGGGCTCCAGTTTGTGCATGACATTATCTTTTTTTTTTTTTTTTCCTTACTCCAAAGAGAAAACACTACCAAACATAAAACATTCTCAGAGCTTGCAAATTGTTTTGCTGCGAGTGTCAGATCCTGATCAAACTCTTGTGCTTAATTTAAATACTCAAACCTCATCTGTCTCATTTGAGGCGTGGTTAGTCTTCAGTGTGTACTGAACATCTTAGAGGCTCTAGGGTTTTCACTTCCTAAAGTTTAAATTACGGTGAAATACATCATTCAGGTTGGCAATAAAGTGGTTCTGATTGACTTGTGGCTGGAAAGCAGTAAAATGGGTTGTTATTTCAGTGGTTTTGCAAGGGGAGAACAATTAACAGTACAAATCCCTACCTGAAGTTGCTTTCTTGTTTCAAAGTTCTGAGCTTGATTTATTCTTTGTGTAAGTCAGAAGCACTTTGCAGCCTTGCCAAGGTGCAGCACAATCGCTTTAGGAACACTAGATGTGTTTTTTCATATTACTGCAAATAAAGAATATGGATGCTTAGAGCTGTCTGACACCTTTCACGGGCATTACCCTAAATGAAAAAGTAGCTGTCTAGCGTTACCGTCATGGCCTGAATTCTCCCTCTTTCAGACAGATGTTATTTATATATTATCTTAAGGGCTTGTAATTTTTCCTGGCAGAAAGCGAATCCAGCAGGATGTGAAGAAGTGGTTCTGGGACCTGGATTAAAATGTAAATTGAGCAAACCCAACATGAGTTTAATATGTTTGGGAGTTTGAAAGCAGTTTGTTCACGCCCGTCTTCCTTTTCCTGCATTCAAAGCTGGTTCAACAAACAATGTATATAGAAAGCTTAAATATTCTGTCTCTCACGGGGTAAAAAATTTGATTTGAGAGCAAATAGATCTCATGTCCTATTTCTCCTGGAACAGCTGCAGGACATGTGTTCTAGTTTGTTACAACCAGTAGTGGCTGTGAACAAATATCTGCCTGTAAATGCAGCAGGATTGTTGATTAGTATCTTAATTTATTTTCAGAATGGAAGTGTAACCAATATTGAACTCTTGCTGTGCAGCTATTTTAATTTACAAACAGGAGGATCGGGTGGCTAGTTTCCCAAATACTTTCTTGTTTAGCATGACTTGCTCCTGAAAATAAGTGGTTTTTCTAGGTAACAAGAATATGCTTGTTTAAATAAATGTCTTTTTCATCTTTGTTCCTCTAGTATTTACAGATATTATAATAGTAATTGGGTATTGACAAAAATCCGTGCATAGCTTCCAAAACAATTTATCAGCAAATGTCTTTACCGACTGTAACTATTTACCCCGGAGGATGTCTTTCTCAACCAAGAAGCGGTATCTCACTTTGAAGGTGGGTTGTAGTGAACTGATAGGTAATCAGGCAAGCTTTTAAAATCCATCCATCCGTATGCAAATCCTCGAGATTGTTTTAATGTTACTCTGCGGGAATGCCTTGAAAAAACCCTCAAGTTGTGTTACTTAACTTTTACTGCAGTAGAAGGGCATAAAAAAAAGAAATCACCCCATTTTTTTAAAAGGTTAAATGCACAAGTTAAGGTTGCACCCATGTAAGCTAAAACAGATTTATCCAGAGCATTTATATAAGTGCTCTTATACTGCCGTGCACAAGGAAAGCTCTCTGTCAAACTGGATGAGTGCAGCGCCTGCATCAGCAGTCATTTACTGAGTCATAAGTGGCTTCTGTTCTGCTGAAATGTGCTCAAGAAGAAAGTGTTGCCTTCAAAGCTCTCAGCTAGGTGTTCTCGGCTTCTGGAGGTGCGCGCTGCGCTCCAGAGAGGTTGTCTCCTTTCATCTGCTGAGATGAGTTCACTTTTTTGTTAAAACAGGTGTTTGCATTTGAGGTATCTTGTCGCTTCGGGTATTGCTTTTTAAAAATATATATTTTCAGGCAGCGTTTTGTGAACCTAACTGTAGGATAGATATGTGTATCTCCATCCTTGCGATGTTTAAATCGAAAGGCATCGTGTCAGTGCAAGCTTTTCCTGCTCTCTTCAAATCCTCATTAGCTGGAGAAGTTACTTGTAACAGTAAAACTGGAGTGTGGCTTTCAGGATTTTCAGTCCTTGATCGTGAAGCTTTTAGCTGATTGCAGAGGATAATAAGGAGTTTTCCCACTGAGCTGGGCTAATCTTATTTTGAAGTTTAGGCACTGTGTGTTATACTTCAAGTGATTTTAAAAAAAGCTGAATGGAAATTAATCATAGGAACTGTTCAATGACTTCTTCAGCTAAACAGCTTGCCAAGGGTTACGATGCATATTTGAGAGTAATTTGAAATTCATCCGCTGGATTTTTATTTGACAGAAATAGTGACAAATGTCAGTCTGTGAAATGACTCACTGAAGAGCTTTTCCCCACAGCTGAAGGCTGCCTTTCCTCTTATTACGCTCCAGAGAGAGGAAGTTGCCTGTCCCCTGTTTTATTTATTACAGGAAAGACTTTCTGAAGCTGCCAGGTATGCTAGCTGCGAGCACTGGGTGTGGTATCCAGCAGTGCATTGACCAGAGGCTGGGCAGGTGCTGCAGTGCTCAAGGAAGTGTCTGAACAATGCAGACCACGCATGACATGGCGCTCCTTAGCTTAGGAGAACAATTTCACAGGTGTGGGCCTTCTCCAGGTTGTGTGGAGTTATAGGTGGAAAGCGGAGGGGGAGCAAGGCTTGTAGCAGTGTTCTCTTCCACATTAAGGAGGTCTGTGTTCAGGCAGTTGAGAAATACTGCTTATTAGCAGACAGACTTCATTAATGCTTCATGGCTGTGCTGTCATGGGAAAAATTAATTGCGGTGTTGCCTTTTCAAAGTGGCGTGTGCTCTCTGTCCTGATACAAATCCATCACAGTTCAATGCTGCAGCCAGAGGAGGCTGTATCTGCGGGAGGCTTATCAGTGGTGGTGCCAGGCAGTAACTGTTCTATTGCAATCACATTGATTTTCAGATCCTGGGTGTGGAACAGCCTCTGCGTGGCCCAGTTTGGAGCAGACTGATAAGGCTCCTTGTTCCTTAGCAACCGCAGTCTGCCATAGCCAGAAATCTGCCCTTCTGCAGCTGGAGGGAAAACTCTGAATGTCTCAAATCTGTGTCTTGAACCAAGGTAAGTCATCCCCCCCAGCATATTTAATTTAGAGGCCTTTGCAATCAAACAAAAGGAATGTCTTGGCAAAAGTTCCCTCGCAAAGGGAAAGCTTAACTTCTCTCATTAATAATTCATTCCAATTTCTTTCCTTGTTCTTGTGCAGACCTCTGTCTTTCCGGGGCATGGAGGTGCCATATGTCCTTCTCTTAACTAGGCTTGTAGCAGAAGTTGCCAGCAAATCTACTGAAAGTTCGGTAGGTACTTGCTGTTTTTGTCATGCTGGGAGCTATACGAACAGAAGGATCAGATTGCTTTCTCCTCACGTTGCAGTTTATGGAGGCTTTCTGATTAAACAGAAATGAACTATACTAGCAGTCATTAACCGAAGCGTTTACACGGGGTGAATTTGCTATGAGGGCTGATTGCCTGCTAAAGCACTGAATTCATCCCAGTCATATGCTTGTAGGCTAACAGGGATGCAACTGGCAACGCTTCACACCATGGAAAAAAAAAAACAGCCTCATGATCGAGAAAACACTTGTCAAGCTGCTTGGTAGTTTTACTACAAATGCTTAAAAACATGGATACCAAAATGTGAACTTTTCAATTGACTGAGGAGCTCTGTCACAGAAAAAGGTCAAATATAAAAATTCTGCTTTCAGGAGAATCTGATCAGCAAAGTCTTAAGGTCTTAAGACTGTAATCTATAGGTCTTCTGGTTCTTTGCACTAGTCTACCTCCCCGTGATGTGCTAACAGTGTGAAGTCAGCCTTCTAATTTCAGTTTTGACTGTCCCGACTGTTTCTCCTGGTAGCTTTGATCTTTGTCACCGCTGGATTTGATGGATTTTGCTGATTAGCAGAATAATTCTGACTGTTCCATGTTGGGTACATCTAGGCTATTTATATGGCTGAATGTAGATCAGTTCTTGCTACTTCTGGCTGAGAATACTTCATCCTTTTTAAGACTGATTTGACTTACTGCATTCTTTAGTGGAATGTACCTATAAAACTTAAAGGCATAAGAGTCTTGTGGTTTATTTTGTACAAATTCAGAGGGAGGATATACCCAAGTCTTCACAGGATGGTAGTAATATCTGTCAAAAGAACCACTTTGTTTGTAACAACCATTTATCTCTAAGCTTCTGTCACAGCTTGTTGTAATTTGTAAATCATTTTGAAATAGGCTTTTATATAAAGAAACAACAGAAGTAAGCTCTACATGCCTTCAGGTTATGTGAAGTTACTCTTTTATGTTAAATGTTGAAGGAAGAAGCTTTTGCATCTCTGCTGGATTGCTTTGCCTTATGTAGATGTTATCATCAGTTGTAATATAGGTGTTCAATAAAAAGCGTGTGTTTGCCAGTCATTTTGCCAATAGTATGTCCCTCGTTTGAGTTCACTTCTAAGTATGTCACACGTGAAATTTCAGCTCCTGCTTTCCTAATAGTATTGGCATCCTAACGTTAATACAGCGTATTACTCTATATGTAAATCTACTGTAGTTTAAAGTCCTTGTAATGCTCTAAAGAAGTTTTGTGAGAAGAGATTTCAGTATAAAAGTAAAACTCTTCAAGATGAAGTGGAAGGGGACATAATTAGTGTAGTTGCTCAGAGAATAATTTGTGCAAGTCTCTGGTCAACAAAGGGGAATTAGCATCATCGTCCCCTTTGTCTTCAGCACAAGGGCAACTTGCTGGGTTATTGTGACCTGGGAAATATCGAAGTATCTTCAGCTCTTATATGTTGCCAGAAGGTACAGTGGTCTCATTTGATTAGCTATGATGGAAGTACTTCACCATGAGTATTTCTCTTGCTCTGCTGATTCCTACCAACCCTGTGTCCTAGTGACTGTTTCAGGGCTTGTTTCATCAGTGTGCAACCACTGTGTCTGCAGAGAAATGATTTCTGAGCACATCTGCTAGGGCATCTGGTGCTGTGGGAAGGATAACTCCATGTCTGAACTGTGCTTCACTGAAGAATTTAGCAAATATATTTCTAAATCAGTTTTCTGAGGCTTTGTCTAAGGACAACAGTAGTCCATACATTTGTTTTTGAAGTGTTAGTTTGGGCAGCAGCTGCTGTGTCAAAATCAGCTTAATGGTGCATCTAGCTTGTTCTCTCATAATGCTGCTTAATGCCAAAGGAAAAATGCTTAGTTCCCTATGTTCTCTGTAGATGTTCGTTGAATAATTTTTGAGAAGTTGAGGACTGTGGGAAATGTGTTGTGATCTTTTTTCCTTAGGTTCCAGAAGCAGAATGTTGTGTGGATACGTTGGATTCAAACAGTTCCTGCCCAGTAACCAACCAGTGCAGTCCAGGTATAGTGTGTCATTGCTTAATTAAATTCCAGATTGTTTTTCACAGTTAAGACCAAAATCCAGCACATTACTTTGTTCGTAGAAGAAAGAAAATAGCTAGTTGAAGTTTCTGTTCCACTATATGTACAAGGTAATTCTGATTATGACTCTCAAATGTTGTCATCCTATGGTAAGGAGCATAGGTGGCTATTAATAAAGCTATATGCTTCATCTCTTTTTATTTAGCATGCAGTTGGCTTATGTAAGAGCTATTGGAAGTACTTAAAAGTCCATAAAATGGGCATAAAGAGCAAAACCGCTGTAATGTATGTAAGGGAGTGGTAAGAATAGTTTCAATGTTGTCTAGTTAGCACAGAATGCCTCGTTCTTCCTCGTATAATTGAAGTAGCGGCTTTTCTTCCTAAATGGAATTTAAACTTTTTTTGTCATTCTTCAGCAGTAGCAGAAGGATGATCTTTTTTTAATACTGCTTTGTTTAAAATTGGAGTGTAAAAGCAGGAAAAGGGCTTCAGAGCCCACAGTAACGAGAGTTAGTGATTTAAAAACTGGGACACGTTTCTGGGTTCAGTCGTTTCCTTGTGAAGGTTGTTAAAGCATTTTAAGCCTGTCTAATTTTGCTGCCTTGTTAGCTTTAACTGTTGCTTCATTACTGCATTCATTTCTGTTCCTAAATGATTTTAGACATGGCATAAACAATTGCCTCCAAGTTACAGGAATGCATTCTCTTAAGTCTTACTGTAAACTGATAACCTACCAAAATCTTTGGTGTCAGATAAGGGCCTTGGTGCTTCCTTCTTATTACTGTAGAAAGTCTTTGCCCTTATATTGGGTCTGTTTGTGTTTAGATTAAATGTCAGATGTAATTTATTACTGTGGGCATCAAATGTGCCGCTTCCCTCTAAGGAAAATGTAGTAGCAGAGCTGTTTTCAAATCAGCACCTTACTAATGGTTTGCTTTATGGGATAATTGATACCGGTTTGGCTCAAGGCTCTAGAGAACTGGATTTTAGCCAGCACAGTAAGTTTTTTGCTCTAAAATGTAGACTGTAATATGATCTAGTTGGAATATCTTTCTAATCTTCATGTCTTGAGTCTAAGCCTCAAGTGAAACCACTACAGCTTTATTTTATTAAGTGAAGTTGTTATTGAAGAATGTGCCCTAACTTTTTTTCTTATCAAAGAGGTAGCAATATGTGCATTTAAACAGAAATTGAGAGACTGGAACATGGAAGACACTGAAGACGAAAGTTTAACCAGTTTCCAGCCTATATGGTAGGGTAACTGATATAAAACACTCACCATCTGTCACAGAATAGTTTAAACAGGCTTGGGTTCTTCTTAAAGTGAAACAATTAGCACAATACTAGAGAACACTGAGGCACAGGAGAGATTGCATCACGTGTCTTTAGTTTGGCACTTTTCAGTTGATTGATTATGGGAACGGCAGCTTCTTTCATCCAGGTGTGCTTTCCTTAGCATCTTTGTCCCTGCCTACTTCAGTTTTTGCTCCTGTATATGACAATTAAGTTCTGTTTCAACAGTGTATGACCTCTGAAAATCAACATAAGTGATGCTTTTTTTTTTTTTTAGTGTTGTTGAGGGTAGTTACATATTGTTAAACACAGTGTTTTTCTCAAAGCTAACATGCATGAAGCAGCGAAAGGAGCTATGTTCAAATTGCCTTCTGGGAAGTTTTGTTTTTGCTTGTAACTTTCTCCATTTTGCCCCTTAAATGGTTATGTCTGTTCTGGAATAAACGCTTTAAAATGAAACCTCTGAACTTGTGGAGCTGGAGATGTTTGTAACTGGTAGACTAAACCGGTGGAATTTCTGTCACTTCGACCTCTCTCTAAAGATCAGGAAATATCTCTGCTGCTTTTGTTGTTTTCAAGCATCTGTACGCTTTGTTCTTATGCAGGTTGTTACAGACGGTGGAACGAGGATGGGAGTAGCAGCTGCATTAAGTGCAAAAATGAAACTCTTCCTGTTACATCTTCTCACAATCTGACTGATTGCAGAAATGGTGAGTCACTTATCCCGTTATTTTGATGGGTGTCTTTTGGTACTGAGGTCTCTTCTTGCATGTGTTGTCCAAAAAAGCTGTTCAAGAAGACATCAAGTGTTGCAAAGTTTTCCCCCTGACCTCTCCCTTCGGAAAAGGATTAATTTTTCAGAGTCCTAATGCACGTTGGAGGCTTTGAACCTATAAATATATACCTATATAAAACCTATAGAAGCTTTGGAATTCAACTGTCAGAAACCATTCAGTCTGGTGGAACCATTCCAGAATCTAGAAGAGAAAAGAAGTCAAAAATCTTGTATATTAGGCTACCTCATCTGTGAAATTGAATGCAACATCTTAAGGAAAGAGAAGAAAAGATAATTAGGCCCCATGTAAGCTCTTAAAATAAAGTCCATAACATCAAAATGATTAAAGTTACAAGCTAGGACCTGTATCAAATAAATACAGTGAACACTGAATTCTGTGCATGCTTTAATCTCTGCTGTCAGAAAAAGGCATTTGCTGTAGGCGTTTGCTAGGGACTTTTCCAGAGAACAAAATAGCTCAGGCAGTACTTGAGCTCCTTGAAAAATCTATATTGAGAAGGCCAGATTCATTTTGTACGTGTGGTTTTTGAGAGGTGAGATCTGTTCAACTCCTCCAAAATTTTTTTAGTGCAAGAGACAAGAAACTTGATCTAAGCCGCTGAGAAATGCACCAATGAATTATTCTCTTTGGACAGATGATGAGTATGATGATGCCCATTTACTTTGTTGGAATTCTTAAAGGTGATATTAAGAATGTTTGCTTTTTAATGGGAGAAGTCAGGATTCTTGTACAATTTCAAATAACTACTAAGAAATATAATAGCCTTTCACTAAGTTTTTCAACAAATATGTAGCTTTTACCAGATTTTACTTTAACTTTTTTTTATTACAGCTGGTATCAGAGGGATGAATTTCCAAATGAATATAAGCACCGTAACTCCTTTCATGCAGAACATAGGTGAGTGGCTAGAAATAATGATCAGATGCAGGCTTCATAATTATTCACTGCATACCAGCACTTCCATGACATGGCTTTTGGAACAAGTTGTAAAATACTTATTTCTGTAGGACAGGTTTTATTCCAAAGGTGGCAGCCATTCTTGCTTGTTCTGCCTTGCTTTAAACAAGAATCTTTTATTAAGTTTTAAAGCTCAATTTTGAAGTAACTGTATTTTACTGTATGTTCTTTCATCCTGTCCTAGTGATTTTTCAAGAGGCTTTCTGGTACAGATTGAGATGGTTATTTATGAAACCCTGTGACTTGAATTTTGAAGCTTATGCAGCAATTTGTTGTCTAATCCCTAAAAGAAACATGTAACACCTGTTAAGTGTCTAAAAAAAAAAATGATTAGCCTTTCTCTAGATTGATTTTCATGTTTTTTAATCATTGCTGGCCAGTCACTTCTATTTAGTCTCCTAAAAATACTTCAACACGGGTGAAAATAATGTAGGTTAGGAATATTTTAGATATCCTACTGAAGTGAGCAATGATGGTATGTGATGCCAAATGATTTGCTATTATACACGTAGGGTGGGTGCTTACAACCAGTGCTCTTAAAAAGGAAAGCTAAACAGCCATGTCAAACTTGGATGCTGCTGATCCCTTTCAAATATTTGTCCTGTAATGTGCATATACTTGAAGCATTTATTGCTGTTTAGACTGGACTTCTCAAGCAGAGCTCGTCTGAGATCTGTTTTTCCAGTTTGTCTGCAACAAGATCATTAGCAACTTTTTTTTCCTAAAATACCTGCTCTTTTATATCATAACCTTAAATAAAGCAACAGTAAAATATATAGGCATTTTTGGAGGCAGGAAAGGGGGGAATAGAGGTAGAGGGGAGCACCTCTTGCTACTGTCTGCCTCTTTGGGATAGTTTCTATATCAGTCATTTGTGGAACACACAATGCTGTGTGTACTGTACTGCTTGTGTAATGTCTGTTGACAAGTTCTGTCTTTATTCCTTAAGTGAAGTCCCCTAAAATAACAATAGTAGTGTTGAGTGCCTGCCAGCAGTGGTTGTGGAAGTTACATAAAAGAAAAAGAATAATGGATTAAAAATGTCTGTCTTCAGGAAAGTAAAGACTAAGACGCTTTTGGGGTTGGAATGAGTCTGGGGAAATTGTTCATATAAGGAAATTAGCATTGGATGTTTCAGTGAGATCTGTCTTTATTTAAAGAAAAAAACTACACCACCTCTTCTGTAAATGTGAAGAAGCTGATCTGTATCTTCTGCTAAACTCTATTGTTAGAACAGATTTCTAGTGAGTAACAGTCTTTCCTCTATTTTTTTTCAGGGGGCCCAGAAGTGGCAGCCTCTCTCATTTTAGGGACATTTTTCATCAGTTTATTCCTGATTCTGTCTGTTGCTTCTTTCTTCTACCTCAAACGTGCCAATAAGCTTCCTAATGTTTTCTACAGAAGAAACAAAGGTAAAATACCTCTAAGTAATTGTGCATTTCATCTCAACTGTTCTGACCTTTGCTTGGTTTCTTAAAGTTAAAGCACTGACGTGAAGTTTAAGGGGTTTTTAACCTATATAGCTACTATCATCTCTTGTTTATCTAAAACAATGTTAACTAATGCAACATTTTTCTTGCTATGTGCTTACAATAGTGTTATGTTTTCATTGCAATGCAGAGGACGTCTGTTCTCAGTCTAAGCATGCCTAGGTGCATATTAGACAGTATCTCTCACTAACCTAGGTGTTTCTGTAGCTTTCAAAGATTTGCTGGAGTACTATACTTGACGTTAGTTGTCACTGAATGCTAGGTATCTGATTTTAAAAAAAGATATCTAGGCTTCTTGCTTACAGGGCATTTTCAGACAACTTGTGCATTTCAAGACACAAGATGTCAGACACGTATAAAGCCTCACAAAAAGCTGTTTCTTCTTGATTTAGAGCAAAGGAAACTGTAGCACTGAAGGGTATCATATTTACCAGAGATGTGTCAGCAGCAGGAGAAAGGGAGTGGAGTTTGAGGTTCCCTGTTATTGCACTACTCAGTCATCTGTGTTTGCCCTCTCAATGCAGGATCTCCTGGGACTTGGAAAGGCAACTGCCTGACGTGTTGGGTTTTTGTCTTTTTCTTTTTTTTGAAGTAGACAGCCAGAGCTCTTCTCTTTTTAATGTGATTCATTCTTCATTTCTTTAGTTCATGTAACTGAGAAATGAAGCCGTGTAACTAAAATGCAAACAGCTGAATTCTTTGTGCCAAAGTGATTTCAGAATAGATAGGGAAAGAACACCTGGGGTGTTCTTAGCCATAGGGCAGTAAGATTTTTATGCAGAAGAGTGGCTTTTTCAGATGCTTCATTTTTAGTGAAGTGGTTCAGTGTCTCCACACTTGTTTGGTCTTCAGTTCCTGGTAGTTGGTGAGCAAATCCTGCAGAAGGTGACATCTGCGTTCTGCTTGGTGTTTTGAATGAAACTGAGGCTCATTTGAGTGTCCATCTCACTCCTTCTACTCAATTTCTTTGAATCATTCCTATGACAACCTCCATCACTGCATTTGCTGTGTTAGAGCTCCTTCTGTTGAACAGAAAGCTGTTTACTGGTTAGGTGTACTAAACACAGACCTCCTGTAATTTTCATTGATGTCTTGCATGACAAGTCCAAGCTTTCCTATTCAATAGAAATCTTTTTAAAAAGAGGGGAAAAAGATGGGTGGAGCAATCAATTCTGTTGTTTGGCTAAGAATGTTGCATCTAGCCCTAGCAACCTAGTGGCATGCCACTGTGGTGTTGCTTCGTGTAGAAGTATGCAACAGTAGATACCTAACGTCTGAATTGATCGGTGCTACAGGAGCTGCCAGTATCCTACTGACTGTCAAATTGAAACCTCTAGGTTGCTTTTGCATGTGTCTTCAAGTAAACTTCGCTGGGACAAGATTCTACCTCGGTTTTTAAGTGTGACAGCAGAGCTCTGAGGCTTCAGTGATACTGACTTCCTCGTTTTGTATTGATAGTTCACTTTGGTCCAGCAGGTTAAAGCATTCACACCCTTCTTTGAAGGAGAAGCATTAGAAATATTTATCTGGCTTGTTAACGCATCAGCTTTCATTCTGTCTAGGCGATTATTACCATGTGCCCCATAAAGGTAGCAACCTCTTGTAGAAAAGGGCTGTATCTTTCACTGCTCAATCACTTTTTTACATTCTCTCTCTGTTAGCTGTCTCAAGGTGCTTTTTATTCCTACTGAAGCTTCTTCATATTGAAGAGATACTGCTGTGGTTACTTTCTTAAAAAGCAAAACAAGTCGTTCTTGGAGACCTTTGCAGCCCTTTATTTCGAATCTTGAAAAGAGTCCTACAGACAATGTATCATACTAATGGGATTTCTGAATGTTCTGATCTGTTTTGGCGGTCTTTGATTTAAAAAAAAAAAAAAGTGTCACAATAGAACTATTCTGTTGCAGACATACATTTTTAAAAAACTATCAAGTCTAGCTTTCTAGATTAATGATGGTTAGTCTGTCTTTCTCTTTCAGCATCTGTTCTCCAGCCTAGTGAAACAGTAAGTAAATTCTCTCCTTCCGATAAGAACAAGCAAACGTAAGACATGAAGTAAACATTAAGGTGAAGTTGCAACAATTCGTTAAGGAGCTACGTAATCTGATGTATGAGAAACAAGTGAAAATGAGATGTTTGGGGTAACTGGGAAAAAGTGTGAAAGATGAATACTCACCATATGGATTCTGTTGAGTTACTTTCTCTAAGAAAGACTATGTAAACAGTAAATATTGTTGGAACCTTAAAATTTCCTGTATATTTTTTTGAATAAAAGACTGAATAATAAGGTGCTTTCTTTGACATGATCATTCTTCTGTTATGCAGGCATCCATGATACCTCCCCCTACTTCTTCAGGTGAGGAATTGTTCTCTGGGGCATGCTGCTATAAATATTTTACCTTTTAGCTTCCCTTTTGTGCGTTTCATTACTGAAAAGCAGGCAAACTGTGTCAAAATAATATGCTAAGAATGATATGCTTTTTACAGCAGGTGAAAGTGATTACTTGTAAGGCCTCGTATAGAACTGTGGACTCTGTTGGGAGCACAGAAACCAAATGAAGAATATCCAGATCTTTTTGATGGGATTTATTGCTTTAATTAATGTAGGCATACAGTACTGATGGAGTACTTTACTTTAAAATAGATCTTCAACTTCTCAATTCTAAGAAAAGAAGCCTTACAAGTAGATGAAAAAATACTTTGCAAAGAGTATTGCAGTCTGGGACTCATTTTCAGGATTGGAATCTTCTTCACAATGCCAGGCTGGTACATTTTCAGGCTCACTGATTTGAAGCACATCAATTTCTTGAAACAAGCGACACAGACTGTTTGGAATATACCATTTTTTTGTGTTTGTGGCATATGGGTTGTTTGTTCTCTTTGAGAAGGTAAGTTTCTAATAAGCATGGGACTTTGTAAGAAATATATTTCTGCCTGAAAAATTAAACAGTAGCTTGTCTGTCTTCTTTCCAAGTCTCCATAATTTCAACCAATAAGTATTACTGGGAAGTTCATGCTCTAATGTACTGTTTTAGACCAGATCTTCATAATCCAATAGCAAAAAAATAGCTTTTTGGTGGACTTCTGTTTGTGTTGCTTTTAGGTTTGTCTTTTGTTTTTCTTTTTAAGGCGCAGAATGACTTTAGCCACTCAGGAATTGTTGGATGGCATGTGGTGGTATGAATTAGTGATAAAGGCATGCTTTTGCAGCAGGTGCTAATGATGTTTCTGTGCCCACTCTTTCAGTTCGGAAGCCACGATATGTCAGACGAGAACGGTCGCTAGTGACGTCTGCATCTGCTGCTATCATCTCTTCTTCTGAAACCAGGGTCAGCAATGTGTAGCATTCATTCTTGACCGAGGACTTTATAACTGCTCACAGTGTCGAGAAGAAACTCTACTGAATCTACTGAAGTGCCAGGAAAATATCGCAAGCAGCTGACCTAAACGGAAGCCAAATTACTGTGTCGAAGGGTTTGTGCCAAATGTTAACAGAGAAATGAACTAACGCAAAGATACCGAAGGCAGGATACATCCAGTTCTGTGAACTGCTTTGGTGATCTTGAAATGCACTATTCCAGCTCTGTGGTTTCATTTGTCTCCCACAGATGCTATGTTTAATCTTTAAAGAATCTGTCTGTCTTTTGGTACGCTTTCAGTTTTGGCAAGTTCTTCCCGTGTTGTGATGTGTTCTGTGTCCCCAGAGCTGAATGTCTTGGTGCTGCAGGCCAACACAAAATACTGGGAGTACTCAAGGGTATGGAGCTGTTTGAAGGACCTACTTGTAACAGTTAACACTAAGTGCCACTGCTTTGATGTTTTAGGACAATATAACAATACTTAACATGCAGTATCTTTTTGAAGCAAAAAAAAAAAAAAAGGCCTTCTGGAGCATCTTCTTCAGCCTATGACGTAGCTGACCCTGGTTTTTAACTGTGACTATAGACCTGCTATCCAGATCCTGTTGTCCTTGATACTTCTGAAAGCTGTGGTTTATATAGGCCTGTTCCTACAAATTCTCACACTTTGGAGGGTTTTCAGATGACTTCAGCTAAAATAAGGACTAATAGAATTAAAAAAAACATTTGCTATGGCTTTGTAACTGATAGGCTGCTATGCCTGTCCTGCAAAGACCGTCTCCACTAATTTACTTCCTTCAACACAGCAGTCAAAGGGAAACCAAAAGTCTTGCAGGGTATCTGTGTAGCTATTAGACATGTCACTGAGTATCAAGATGAGTTGGAGAAGCCAGGTGAATTTCTCCTGATGCAATAAGGGGTTTCTTTTGTCAAGCCCTACGTTAACATGCCTGACATCTGCAGGCCAGCACCTTATGGCAGAGTCCTTGTTTAAAGTGCCAGCCTAAGTAGCCCCCGGTCTCAGGTGCTTGTTCTTGCCCATCTTATGCCAGCTGAGTAGCCATTTAATCAGGAAATTGAAGGAGCTATAAAATAACTTTCTTGGCTGGGTTCTCTCACCAAATTGGTTCCTGGCATGGTTAAATCTGTTGCCATGTGAACGCTTATATCAGCACAATGGGCACAGTAGTATGGGCATGAGAGTGGGTGACTGGGGAATGACTGAAAAACCTGAGGTTGCTAAATTGGTTGAAGCATTGCTGCTACCATATGGGAAATGATTTCTAAGCAGCTTGTGCATTCCCACCTACCTGTGTTGCCTGTCTTGGTGCAGCAGGAGCTCTGTTATGGGTCGGTACTCCTAAAATAAATTATTTTGAAGCTTTTCACCATCAGCCAGTGGCATGAACATAATGGTCAGGAACTGGAACAGTCAGTTCTCTTCAGAAAATGTGAACAGAACTGTCTTAAGCTGATGTGATACCCATATGGAGAGTGCAAACCTTGTGATCCAGTTCCTTCTATCTGAGGTTGAAAGCTTATTCAAAGGCAGAGGAACAGAACTGGGATGGGCAGGGATATGAATTGTACTAGATAGGCCTGTTCTTGTATAAATTTCTGTGCAGTTGTATGTACGGGCAGAGATGCAAGTACAAGGTAACAAGAGCTCTTGTAGCATCAAACAAGCTAGGGCAAAGACTGGGGATAAAGAACAAACCATGAAGAGGCACCCCACCCCCAAGGAAGCAAGGGGTGAACAAATAAAATACCAACCAACCCTGAATTACTGCATGGAGAAACCGAAGATCACCTTTCTGTCACAATGATGTTATCAAGCTTTTTGTTCTACTGGGCAAAACTAAAGACAGCAGACAATGCCAGTTGAGACACTTGGCTTTCAATACGAAATGTGCTTAGAGTTCCTATGTTCCCAGTTCAGGAAGTGGCAGTTCTGTCTCTAATTTTGATGTCTTTTTTATCTTTGTGCTGCTGAGATTTTTCCACAGGTAGAAATTGTTTGGAGGTCATAGGTTTTTCTTGAACTTAGTTGCTGAATATTTTCTTAACCTTTAAGGAAAAGGAGTAACTATGCAAATAATACAATGCCAAGAAACTGCACCTTTTGAAAGCAGGGAGGTTCTGCTTGCAAATCTGTCAATGATCGTGCATCCTTGTATTGCTTAGTTGCTAAAGTATTCTTTCTCCACATAAATTATTGAAGGATCATTCATGTCATTGTACTGTCTGAGCTCTATCTTACCATCAAGTGCATATTGTAACTGAGTTCAATGTCAAGTGTTCAATGCTCTAACTTCTGTGTGGTCATGTCTTTCCTTAATGATAGCATCTCTTCCCCTGTTTGTATTCCTTCCTCCAGCAAACTCCTTAAATGCAGCAGATAAACTTCACCATTTTTTGTTTCAGGAACTTTTCAGCTTTTGGTTTTGCTGTCTGACTGTCTGATGCAGTGGACTTGTGATCTAAACAGTTTTTTACTCATTTGCACTGTCAATTTAAATATATGATGTGTTTTGGTTTCCGTCTCCCTCCAAAATAACATATAAAATTGGCTTTAATGAACCCTGATATTTAATGTATTTGTGTATTTTTAAATTGTGCCAAAATAAACATCTTTTGAGCTTTTGTAATGACTGTGCAGGTCACTTGTTTCCTTTTCAAGCACAAAATGAAGGGAGCAAAATTAACACCTAAAGCAGATCATTGTTTCAGCTCATATGGCGTGCTACCTCCACCAGAACTGAAACTTCAAATACCAAAAAAGGGAGAGGTGAGTCTGAATGATCCTGCCCAGTTCTACAGTAGGATAGCCAGGCTGTTCATCTGCAGCTCGTCTCTGCACCTTGAAGTAATATTTTGAGTAAGTATTTGTAATGGTATATAACAACATGACAAAAGCAACTCATAATAATTACCTGTAGTATGCCAAAGTAACTCTTCAGCAGAGAAGGCAGCTTTAGTAAATGACTTTTTTTTTTTTTTTTTTGATGCTGAATATTTAAGAACACTGACAGATAGCAGGTGCAGCAAGAAAAGTCTAAAAGAGAAGGCTACTAAACAGTGCCAAACATACCAGAAGTTGAGATCATCAAGACAATAACATGAATTGAAGGGAAAGTGATGGGTTTGGGGATTCTTGGTCTTCCACATCTTTGCTTTGGAAAAAAGTGTTTGTTATTCCTTCCTCTTCCTTCCCCTTCCCTCTTTGGGTACTTGGTACTGTTGTTGGGCTTCTTTTACTTCCTTACTCTTCATACTAACGTATCTTGTGCTCTTAACTGCAGTTGCCAAAACAATCTGCAACAACAAGAGCTGAGCCAAAGGAAACCGGGATGCTGAGCCGTACAGCCTGAAACACGGGTAGTTAAATTTGGCAACCCTCTTTTCCCTCGCAAAACGAGTTGAGTAGCCTCACGCGTGAGAAAGATGCTGCTTTTAGTGAGGCATGCTGTTGGGGAAGGCTAAGCCAAGTGCTTTAATGACTACTGTGCGTGCACTATGAAAAGTCTAATAAGCTTGGTTGTCAGAGCCAAGGTGACAGCGTAACACACGAGGAGAAATTGACCTGGAAAATTGTCCCAGTGGGAGAGGAAGACTTGAAAGTGGATTTGTCAGTTAAATGGGCTCTGACCACCGTGCACACCAAAATATAGCAGCCTTTGGGAAGAGGAAGTACCAAGTGTCCTTGCCTCTGTGCCATTAGTCACCTGGCTGCATCCGATAGATGAAATTGGCAGTAAGTGAACTGGGGAGAACCGTAAGTGGCTGTGCAGCAACAGGGAACAATTCGAGGCACATTTTGCACACCTGAGAGGAGCTGTCTCCCAGACACGACACTGTCTGAAGGTGAGTGCGCCACAGATGGAAGGCTGTGGCAATCATTTCTCAAAATCACAAGTCTAAAACCTCGTGTTTCATTAAAAATCTGATATCTAGCTATAAACCCTCCAGCAGGCTGGCATCATGTGCACGAAGAATGGAACAGGATGACATCGTATACAGATACTCTGAAGTATTTTGTCATACAGCTGATATGTACAAACTGTATGAAGTATGCTAAATTAAGTGATAACACTATGTACAAACAGAATAACTTAGGTCCAACCCACATTCATTTAGGTATTAACAAAATCTCATGGAATTTGTCCTTAGGTTTCTTCTCATATCTTCCTATGCATTTTTTTTTCCTTCTCCTTCCCCCTGCGTCTGCCTCCATCCTCCATCCAAAGCTTATTGGGAGCATTGCATGGAAATACACCTGGGGCTATGGGTTCAAGCCTGTACCTTTGTGTGAATAAGTTTTGAAGGCTAAAAGCTTTTAAACCACAGAAGAAATAGAAGGGGAGTGGGGGGAAAATAGCGTGGGTGGGTGGTGAGATGGGGCTTAGGTGCTAATTGGGGAAAAACGAAGAAGATTTTTGCACTCTTTGTCCTTCTACGGTTACACAGGATGTGGTCTGACTTGCGTGGGCACAGAGAATGTAAGAGTGAGAAAGAATGCTTCAATTGCCACAAAAACTTGAGCCTCTTGACTTGAGATCTGCAGATATCTGGGTGGTGAGATCCAGCTGTGTGTGACTGTGTGGAAACGCTGTCTGCTACAAATGGCTGAGCTTAGCAGGAAAGCGTAGCTCTGCTGTGGCAAGCCAGTGCCTGCAATGATGTGATAGTAGCTTCAATTAAAAAAAAAATAAAATCTGGTCCAAGTGCAACTTTTTAATTTGGTTCTGTTTTTTTACGTTGTTTGAAGGAACACTCTTAAGATATAGTCGCTATCTGACGTGTGCTTGTGCTGCTCTTGCCACCAGCACAACTTGACACGTCTAGAAGCTGCTTTGCATTTTTGTCATTTATTTTTAATGCTTCCTGGTGAGGAAAATGGTGAAATGATAAAGTGCTTGTTATTTTAATAGCCTTGCCATATTTTTATTGTGAGCACTATTCACATAATCGCATTTCTTTTTTTTTTTTTCAGGTGATTTCTGTTCCTTTGGCAAAGCGTTAAAAGTATTTTAAAACCCCAATTTCAATAACAAGTGATGCAGCTCCAAGGTATTTGCTGCAAATGATTAGGTCTTTATCATTTAGGTGACTGTAGCAGGACTAATATGGACGGGTTTAGGCGTTAGATCTGTCATACTCATTTTAGGATGGCTGTCGTTTATAAATAAGTCATCTGTTTTGTTGCAGTTTGACATCCATCGGAGCAGAATATTCTCTTCTGCTTCTCAATCCCCGTCCCCGCACGAATGCCGTCAATTGGAGTGGAGTGTTTGGCTTCCTAAAACACTTGAGCTCTTCCAAAACATTGTAGTGTAGTTCATCAGCTCGTCAAGGTTACTGTGACTTGATGTCAGTGCTCGTAAGACTTTGTCTCTGAATTTCTGATGGCAATTACTCCCCTTCAAATGCCAACACGGAACTGTTCTTTCCTAGAACATGATCTCTTCTTACAAACTTAAGCCTCATTCTGCGACTTTCTCCCTGTGATCTCGATTGTGTTCGTGCTTCGGGTCCCCAACATACAGCCAACATTTGCACCCACTCCTTATGATATGATGAATTCTTAGACCTAAGTGAAATCTGAGCCTTTTAGTGGGGATAAGAGAAAGGGAGACCCAGAAAGAGTTTATTTTAAATACGTGTGCATGTTTGTAAACTGATGCTAACTTTAAATGGTGCTTAAACAATTTTTGGCAGAGCTTAAAAGGAAAACAAAGAAAAAAAACAACTGCAGAAATATTTTTAGTGGTAATTATGCTGAAGGTAACAATTTGGGAATAGGTTAACTGTGGAGGTAGATCTTGTTTGCGTTCAACTTTATGAATTACATAATGAACAGCTGCTGAATAATGTATTGAGAAGTTAGTCATAAGAGTTGTGTTCAGGACCTTAGCTGGCTGAGGGCGCTTGCCATTAGATATTAGGGAAATTTTTAGGGAAAAAAAAAGCTTTTCATCAGCACCTGCTGCTGATTTAAATAAAGCCCAAACCACTGCTGACTGCAGGCTTGTGCTGCCTGATGTTGGGTGTGAAAGGAGCGTGCCAGTCCACTTCCACCCAGGCCTCCAGGTCTGGGATGTTTGCTAGTTTGGTTGATATTGCCACCGTGTGCCAAACTGCAGATGCTTCTGTTGAACCTTTCTGGCTTGATGTTCTTCTCTCCCGTGCCCCAGCCTACCTGTTCTGTGCCATAACTCCAGCAACCCTTGCCAAAGGACAACGATGCCGAAATACACCTTGAGGTTATTCCATCCTCACAAACAGGAGTTGTGTTATGTGGCAGCAGCTGTGTGTGTTCTGTTCTGCTTGCTATAATTTGTCCAAAAGGAGGACAGCAGTTTTTTTTCTTCAGGCCAGGCCCCGTTCGAGTGAAACAGATGGAAGTCTAAAACAACTTGTAGACGAATGAATCACGCAGCGCAGCAAAGGGCTGCCTCGGATTTTGGAAGCATGGCAAATGGATGAGATAATGCTTGTAAACATGTAGTAGTTGATGTAAGGTATATATCCTCCGTAGTAAAGCCATCAGTTTTGTGTGTTAGGCTTCCAGAAAAATGGGGTGTGTTTAAATGCTCCTGCCTCAGAGCCAATGTGATATTACAGGGCTGCGTCAGGGAGAATTTGGTGTAGTGGCTCCATCACACAGGGACTCGGTGCTCTACCAGGTAGGGTTTCTTTTCCCTTTGGCTTTCTGATTTTTTATCCTGGCTTCTTCCAGTTGTGCTGCAGCTAACAAACAGCACAGGTAAATGAAAATTAACATCTCCCGAAAGCCATAAAATAGTTTCTGTGAGATGGGAACACACTAGCTGGTGTTATAGCACACTTCCTTTCCCTATATTGCATCCTAACACTGTCTGTATCCTAAGTCACCCCCGACAGTATTTTCCCAGTACAGTTGGCATCGTAGCAGATCGAGAGGCAGATGCTCTCAGCTAGCAGGGCTGGTGCTCAGCAGGAGCAGCCATTTCCTCTTCTGTGCCTGAGCTGAGCTTAGGATGGGTATTTTCAGGAGATACTGCTCACTTCTGGTCCCAGTGCTTCGGGTAAGGAGCATGAAGAAGGTAGAAGATGAGGAAAAATAGAGATAAAAGATAAGATCCCCCCTCAACAGCATTTTTTTTTCTTCAGATGAAGAGAAAAGCTTGTACAGATTTCCTGTCACTATTATCACAGGCTATGCTGGCAGGTACATAGTTACTTTCAAAAATAATCACTAGTAGGGAACAGCAGCATGTGAATGCTCTGTGGTGTTGACCATGATGCACTCTCTTTGATTTTAAAGGGAAATAAAACCCCTGAGCTTCTACTTTTAGGCCTTAGCTGATGGGGTGGGTGTTTTATTTTCCTTTTTTTTTTTTTTTTTCCTCTAGTTTGAATTTGGAAACAAATGATGACTCTTGTCCAAGAAGGCATTTTTGTGTATTTTTCAATTTGTGCCAGATATTAGCCTGCTGCAGACTAACACAGTCCCACCGAGAGAGGCTTGGGAGAACAGATGCTTGTAATCCGCCCGTTCTGCTCTCTGTAGCACGCTGCTGCCCTGCTAGGAGGATTGGATCGTGCCTATTGCATTCAGGGGAAAAAAGGTGTGATTTGTGTTCCCCATCACCTCCCCCTGTTTCTGTGTGAAAACTGAGCATACATCACAGCAGGCAAACATGAAAAAAAAAAAATGTAGGAGAGACAAAAACGGCTGTTAGCCGTATTTCAGTGGTGTTGGCTGGACCTTGACCTTTAAAATTAGAGCCGAAGCACAAATCAGGCACGGCAGCTCAGGAATTATGGATGAGACAAAAGATTCCCCAGGTCCTGGGACCCCTATCACCGCAGAGTTATTTTCAGCATGACCTTATCTGATAAGGGCAAGTTCACACAGGTGCCACCCGTCCTCCAGCAGCCTTGCTGCCATCCTTACTCTAAGTGAGCAGGATTTGAAGGAAGCCTCCTTGAAAATCCCTGCACAACCCTTTCTCTCCGAGCTGTTAGCATCGTGCTGCCTTAGCTTGCTCGGTTGCCAGATGAAGGAGATGGAAGCTGGGCGACAGCTGATGCAAACCGGGACAATTTGTGTGTGCGTGGCTGCCATCAGCTGGGTGAAACTAAATGCATTTTCTTCATTTTCAAGAGAATAGCTTGAGCCTGCAGCTCCAGCGGTCGAATAACTGACAAAAAGCCAAGAGCAGCAGAGGTTAAGCATTACTTGAACCACGATGCCCCTTTGATAGCAGTGTAGGGTCTGTATCTTCGCTAAAGAAGAGCTGAAGCGGGGAAGGATGGGGTTTTACTCAGGCCACAGAATTACATTTCTACTGCTGTAGCGATAAAGACAATTATCTAGATGGAGGGTGGTGCAATTCAGGACGAGATTAAACCTCCTGTCTCCAAACTGCTCTGGGTGGCGGACTTATGTCCCCGTGTCACCCTAGTGCTGTGGGCTCTGCTGGTGGCCCTGTGTGGCTCTGCCTCACCTGCGATGTGAGCAGTGGTACCTCCAGGGGCTGTGAACCTTTGTGCCTGTCCATTTTCCTGCCTTAGCTCAATTTGTCAGCTTTGAGCCCGCCTGTCTGCATTGCCTTGGTCTGGGCTTGCCTGGAGCCTTCCTCAGGCTCCTGCATGTGCTGCAGGTAGCTGTGGGGTGCTCTGCAGTCTGGGCAGACCTCGGTGCGGTGGGCAGCTCTGGGTGTAGCATGCTTCGAGTTCCCTGGAGGCTTGCTGTGGGTGTCTTCGTGCTTTTTATGGCTTGTCCTGAAGCAAAGCGAGGCTGCCTGCTGGTTGCAGCGAGCTGTAAGGCAGGTGCTAAATCACTCCAGATAAAAATGCCTTTGAAAGTTCAGCACTTCACTCATCCTTTCATATTTTTTTCCTACCCAAAAGAATGTAAACCCTCGTTTTTCTCGCATTGAGCTCTTCCTCCAACCCCTTGTGCTTGCAATCCCACCTTGTAGGGTGACAGGGTACAGAGCAAATGGTGAGTGCCCAGCCCCGAGCAGTGCCAACGGGTGGCATCGAGTGAATTACTGCCGGGTGATGGCAGCTGCCTGCCAAACGCGCTGCTTTTCCTCTTGGCTGTGGATCTCTCTCCAGCTGGGTGGTGTCTTTGTGTGGGCCTGGCTTTATGAAGCACGGTTATTCCTGAGCAAAACGGCTCAGGGCTTTTTTCCAGTCCTCGGGAGAGCACATCTTGCTGACTGCGAACCCTCTTCAAGTCTATTTACTTTGGCAGACCTGAATCCAAGAGGGCTGCTGTTTTGCAGTTAGGCTTCCTTTCTGGCTCTCATAATTAGGGAGACGGGTTTTATCAAAATAAAGCGGGTGATAGTTTCTTAAAGCTTTCTGGGAAGTTCGGTCAACTCGGTGCCAATGATTGTTTCGTGCTCCTGGTGGAAATTTGCCCGACGCACCGAAAATAATGGTGCAATCCCGTGCCTGGGCTTAACATCCTCACTTCGGGAGGCAGGAAGTAAAAAAAGAGCACAAAGACTTAACGGGGAAGCGTTTCCTCCTGTGGATATATACCTGTAGGGGAGCTTGTTTTTCATTTTCACTGCCGAATCGCATTTTGGTCAGGCAGAAAATAGCTCAAGCCCCCGGTGCCAGGAGTTGGGTCCGTCAGTTCCTCAGCCATCAATACCCCAGCTCTTCAAATTACACGAAGGCGAGGCCGTTAGTTAAGTGGAGTTAATTTAACGCTGTCTAATTCCAAAAGGAAAAAAAAGAAAAGAATTGATACCTGATGTGGACATCCTGGATTCAGCCCCCAGCCAGGCAGGGCTGGCCTGATGTGTCGGGCAGGCTCTGCTATTAATTTCTCCCTCTCACAGGGGCATCTCATTGACAGCGTTGAAATCTCTGCCTTGCCCTTCTCCTTCTCTGGAATTTGTGATGGAGGTGCCGCTGGTGGTTCTGCCTGCCCAGCTGTACGGAAAGGAGCATCCAGTGGGTTTTTTAATTTATTTATTTCCTGCAAATCGCTGGCAGTGCTGGTTGGATTGCATTGCCAGCCCAAGCCTTCCATTCTTTGCAGGCTGTCAGTCATTCTGGCAGCTTTTAGCAGCTGTAAGTGAGCATCCGTTGTTAATTACTTTTTCATCAATTTCCAAGGAGGATGGCAAAGATCCTAACTAAGTTAATTGCATGATAGATTAGGGCGAGCTCTGAACCACGCAGAGTGTTTCACTGCTGACACCACTGGGAGCATTAGCTTTTTTTTCTTTTTTTTTTTAATGAAATAAATCCAACTTCAATACAATCTAAAAGAGGCACTGTCCTTTAAAAAACAATAAAAAATATTACCTAGCCAGACAAACCAAGACTTTCCCAATGGAAACTGATGTTCCAGCCTCAGCCTGCTATCGCAGTGCTCCTTTCACAACCCGGGAGAGGTTTTGTTATCTCTTGAAAGGCACCAGCTGAAATCGGCTCCAAACAATACTTTGTTGTTGTCGTTATCAGTTAATTGTTATCATTTTAACATCCCATTGCAGCATAGGCTAAGCAAGAAACGTGGAAATACAGATCTACATCGGCCTTGCTGTACTCTTAGCGGCCTCGATAAAGGTTTGCAGCAGCTTTCATCAGCTGCTCAATCTGGAGAGCGTTTACGAGCCTGCCCATACGAATATCGTCTCGAAACTATTGTTTGTGTTGTAACTGATGCCTGCAGGTCAGGGTTGGGAAACGTAACCCTGCAATTATCACCCCTATTTTTCTCTTCTTCCTCCGTCGTGCTCCAGAATTAGAATTTCCCCGTTATGCTCAGGATACCCGCAATGAAAGAGGCATAGTGAGCCCAGGGGTCATGCTGCCACCAGGATGCGAGCGGCTTCCCTTTAGGCTTTGCTCATTGACCTCGCCCCAGTTACTTGAGAACAAAAAGGCAGCATTATTTCCAGCCTTACTGGAGAGCACGTGAAGGGCTGGAAATGCTCGGGCTCCGTGCGCTAAGTGCGTGACATGATATCCAGGCTTTCTAGCTATACGGGGCTAGAGAGCGCGATGCAAATGGGGAACTCGAGCACCACTTGAGAGCTCAAGGAGTGAGAAGTAAATGGGAACAGCTTCAGACATGTATGCTCACCAGCCTCGTCTCACAATAGCCCCGTTTGTGAGCCCGTGCCCCTGCCCTCCTTGACATATCTGAGCGCTGCTGTAACTGCAGAGGAATGCTGAAGGACCAGCGAGGAAAGAGAGCCACCAGGAAGATCTGCTGAACCCAGGGCTAGGGCAGCAGCAGAAGTCAGGGGAGCGGGATAGAAAAGCAAGAGTTAAATAGTTAAATATATCATGGGCTGCAGGTTTCAACCAGGACTTAGCCTGGGATTATTTTGAGATACAAAGCAGATTTTTACTCTTCCCACATGCTTTCACTTTCCCATTGTGTCTAAGGGGCAAAAAGCCCTATCCCCCTCTTAACAGATGCCCTAGCCCAAATTCTCAGTAGATCCGACGTGAGGGGACCGGGTGGCTTAGCACAGGGCTTAGCTTGGATGTGCCAGTTTTATCGTAGGCCTTCAGCTCCCTGGGGACCTCTGAAATGAGAGGGGTTGTTGAAACACCTTTATAATATTGCTCTTTGTAGATTGCTTTGTTTGTTGCATTTCAAGCACCACCTGCATTCCCCTGGCTGCCTGTTCAAAGTTAGAACAAAGCACTTCGGTTGCTCTTGGCATTTCAAGCTTCTATCACTATAAATTAAGCCCAACTACGCGATCTAGGTTTATCAGCAGCCCTTAAAATCTCCTCTCATATCGCACCAAACAAGTGCTAATTAGTTTTTAAGGCTCACCGTGAAATGTGTTCATCTGATTCGTGTCAATATGGAACAATGCTAGGGCTGCATGGCATGATGAATGTGACCTTCTGCCTTACATACCCTTGTATAACCACAAGTTTTAGAAAAACAGAGTGGTTAATGTCTATAGTTCTTGTATCTTGCAAAGGAATGTTTTAGCAATTCGTGTCAATAGAGAGCTTGAAGGGGAATGTATTTGGAGGCTTTTCCTTGAAGTCTCTGATATCTGGGGGGGGTTTCAGAATAACTCCTAACTATTATGACTATTGCATGGGACACTATGCAAGTCTCTGATATCTGGCCAGGAGATGAAGGAGACGGAGAGTGCTGAAGAACAACTAAAAGACAAAGCTTGCAGGGGATGCTGCACAAGTCTCTGACGTCCAGCCAAGTTGGACAAAGGAGAAGGACAAGAGGGAGGAAGATGATGAGCCTTCAGCACGAGAGACCCCCAGAGGGACCACCGGAGACTGATACGCATGCTCCAGTAGGAGGGTTTGGATTCCGGAAACTAATTATAATAATGCTGTTTTTTTTTAGAAGTAGTAATGAATATGTATTAGCCTAGGAGCATAAAAATCAGCGGCTTGATGTAACTGGTGTGCATCTTGGTGGAGCAGAGACTCCTGGCACACCCAGCGCTGTTTGCTTACCTCTATTCCTTTAATAAATTGTAAACTTTGATTATAGTCCTATTTTGAAGACTGAGCCATTTATTACACTCACCATGAAGCAGGTTGCTAAACAGCACCTCCAGATTCATCTGATGTGACCCAGCTTCAGACACGGGGGCAGGGGATCAGGTGCAGACCCAGCTTTGTGAGGACAGTGTGGTTTGGTGTGTTTTAAGGCACAGCATAGACAGAGATGATTTCTCTAGCTCTCTATTGGATTTATGCAATTGAACTAAGACCTGGCCTGTAATGGCAGAAATGCCCTTGTGCATTTATCTCTTTTATTGAGGGCAGGCGAGCTCAAGGAGAGAAGGGGACTTGTCCTTTCTATCTCTCTTTCTGGGCAATGATTCTGCCTGTTGGTGTCTGGAGATAACCTGGTACCTCTGCTGATCTTCCCAGAATTTGGTGAGGAAAGCTGAAGAGTCCGAGCTTCCCCGTGCTGCTGGTTCCTGTAAGTGCTTATAATGACTCCAGAATAACGAGGGAAATGACGAAATAAGTTTATGTTTATGGTCTAGCTACAACCTGGCAGTCTTGCATGCCACTTATCAGCTTTCTAGCATTACACATCGCTGTCTGTCACTACGTATTAGGGTTATGACCAGCTGGTGCCTACACACCCCAAAGGTCAGGTGTAGGGAGGCTGCTGCTGGCTTCTCAGCCTTGCTGCTAACAAGGAGCTCTTTAATCTGCTGTGCCTTGCCACGCCGCCCCTTTCTCGAACAATGCGGTTCCCGCTGCCTCGGGCACTATCTGTGAGGCCCGTCTGATTATTCTTGCTTTTACCAGCATCCCAGTAAATACTGCTCCAAGACAAGGCACATATATCGACGTGCTGGTTTACAGCATGCCACAAAGCTCTTTATTGCTGGGTGACACAAAGTCCAGGACCATGACCTTTGGAAAGCTCTCACTCTCCCCTAAGGAATTTTGTCAGTAAATCACCGCCTCTTTTCTTGCTGATAATTGTGGTTGAGCAGTGGGGAGCAGGTCCCCTACCTTATTTGCTTTTTTATTTTTTTTTATAGCGTTCTATACAGTGAAGCATCATAAGAAGGGGCTGAAAAAAGAAGGGGACACTTGATATGTGTCCCTAATGTTTGATTTAAAAATAAAAAATAAAAAGATTTAAAAAAAAAAAAAAATCTTGATATCAGAGGCCTCCATTTCCTTCTAAACTCAGAGCAATGATCCAACTGTTTTGAGTCTGATTTGTGAAAAATCACAACCCATGCCAGCTACAAGATTCCCTTTATGCCTTGCATACTTTCCATGTTTTAGCCATGCTTTGCTAAAAACGCACCTTCTGAAGACAAGGAGGGGAAGGAGAATTCTGCCTCTTCACAACAAAACTTGGTTTTAAGTGTTCTTGTGCAGGAGCAAATTGAAAACACTTAACTGAATGCTTGCTGGAAGCCAGTTTCTGTCCCTCCTAGAGGTAAGACTCTGCTCTGCTGTCAAAATATCTAACTTGATATAGCTCAAAGCAAACGCTTGTCTTGCCTACAAGTGCTCTCACTCATGACCTGTTTCTAAGAATGCTCCTCTTGTTAAAAAAAAAAAAAAAATTAAAAAAAAGCTAGATAGGTCTGCAAACAAGTTTTACAGCTAAATCCCAGGGAAGAGAGGGCTGGAGATACTTGTTCTTGTTTACATTTCGAAGGCTGCAACTGCGTCAGTTCTTGAATGAATCTTCTTTAACAATGATGGCTCGAAGAGATAAGTGCCTCCTTTATAACCCATGATTTATACAAGTAAACAAGAAGCTGGTCATGACCAGTATGGAAACAGGACCCGTCCTGTCGCGGCAAAAGCAAGTTCCATCTAGCTCTGCAGTTCTGGGGCTCTAGGAACAGCTTGCCCAAAAGGGAGGCTGGGCAGAGCCAGGGATTATGTGTGTCTCTTTGTTCCCACCCACCCAAGGAGCAAGGGATCTGAGGAGCTTCTGGTGCTGCTGTTTACTGTAACTAAAAAGAAAAGGATCTTTTGTTATGTCCACATGACATGAAAACTATCACATCAGGGCTGTGATGCTGCAGGTGGAAAAGCTGGGATGCATGCAAAAAAATCACGCTAGTGGCTTGCAGTTTGCACCGCTTAATATTTGTGTATAAATTTTTGTTGTGTCTGTCTTTTAAAGCAAGAGCTGGGGGCTGATGAGGATAGCCAGTTCTGGCTGTCTGTACCAACCTCCTTGTCCATGGGAGGCAGCACGTTGGGTACCAAGGGCTTTGTGCAGCACGTTTTGCTCCTTTGACTCCAGGTGCCTCTCACCAGGCCGTGGACGAGAGCTAGTGCCCGTTTTTACAGAGCAGCAGACCTTTTATTCTGCACAAGCTGCCTGGGGTCCAGCAGACGATGGAGCATGTGTTTAGCACACCAAGACCTCGGGGCTCCATCCTGCACCCCTTCCCAATCCAGCAGGAGCTGGGAGAGCTCGGGAGCCTTGTTTTCACCTCCCAGGGCTCGAGCATCTGGCATGAGTGAAGCAGGAGGTGGGGAGCATTGTGGAGGAGAGCTTGCTCTTTGCTCGATGCTCACATGGCTGCTGCTCCACCCCTTCCCCTTTGTTCCGTGGCACATAAGAGAGCTTTTCTGGTTCTCAGCTCCAGCCCCAGCTCGGAGGCCTCTGCTTTTCCTGGGAGGTGCAGAGTCCTGCCGTGGTATTTATAGGCAGGAAGAAAGGCAGGCCTGTGCAGTGGGACAAAGCTGGCATTGTGCTGTGAGCTCAAACAGGGGCTTGTCAAAGGCTTCGGGCGCTAAACATCCCCGGGGCAGCGCTTGCTCGAAAACCCCAGAGTGAGTGCCACTTTTGGGAGGATGCTTTGTCTGCAGGGGAAGGAGAAGGCAGCCCCAAATCAGAGCTCAGTGCAACCTGCAACCTGTCAGTGCCTAAAGAGTGACTTAAGAGCACAAAGGAGGGTGTGATAGGAAGGGAACTGCACAGAAGCAGCACAGGCAAGGGGGTGCTACCCTGCTCCCACCCCCAGAGGCTCTGGGCAAGGATCGGCAGGGGGTCCTGAGGCCCCTTCATGCATCGAGCTGAAAGGGATTTTTTCCTTTTCCCAGCTTCCTGCCTGGGTGATCACCCAACTTATCTCTCTTAAAAATACTTTCTGGGTAATCTTCTGTAGGACTCGCTGGTAATTGGCATAGATTTAGCTGTCAGAGGGCTTTCCTCTCGAAGAACCAGGCAGCTTCACCAGTGTTCACCCATTAGTGCTAACTGTACAATCTTAATATATCCTGCTTTGGAGCAACAAATCCAAACTTTCAAATCAAACTTTCCTCGCAGAGGAAGCAATGCAGCATAGCATCTTCCTTCTTTTTTTTTTTTTTTTTTGGTAGGGATACAACAAAGTTCCATATACTTCTGACAGCAGTCGAAATTTTCATGCCACAGTTGGTTCAGAAAGCATTGGGGCATCAATCATCGGGTAAAACTATGAACCTTTACATCATGTTCTGGACCACCATTCCCTAAAAAGCAGCCTGTCATCCAAACTTGGATGATCTCCCCCCAAGAGATGCCTCCTGCAGCAGCACCCCGGGACAGTAAGTGGGATGGGAGTGACACCTTGTGGTACCCAGCATAATCTCATGAAATGACGCACAGCTGCAGGATGGATGCTGAACCAGTCTGCACGCTGTCCTGATGTGGTTGTCGCCAAAATTTCATTGCTTGTTTGCTCCTGGGAGGTCGAAGGAGTTGATGGAGTTTTGCCAGTAAAGACGTAGATTCCAAAATAAATAAATAAATAAATAAAATAAAATAAAATAAAATAAAATAAAATAAAATAAAATAAAAATATATAATAATAATAATAAAGAGAGAAGCAAGTTTTTGGGTTGAAAGGTGCCAGGTGCCACTCCAGAGCTGAAGAGCTGCTTCTTTGCATGTTGTAGCACCTCACAGCAGTGAAATGGCAAGGCACACACTATTAAACATCAAAAAGAATCCAATCTTCCAGAGAAGCTGTCTCTGAGCTGCATTTTTTATTGAAGATCGGGAATCAGTACAGTGGAAGTATTTGACATTTTAATTGGCTTGGTTGTGAATAATTTTGAATATGTACACCACCTAAAATAATGGTGGCTGCCTTATTTTTTTCATTAGAGATTATTTCCTCATTCTCTAATACAATTTCAGTAAGGAAATTTATTTCTGATTAAGAGGGAGAGTGAAAAATAGAATCTCATTATCTGTTGTGATGATAGGAGAAGGGCTTTATGTTGAATGAGGGAAGAAAAAGCCCTACTATCACATTTAATTTTAGTTTGCAACCTGTCAAAAAATCTCCCGCTTCATGAAAAATTCTGAATCGGGAAACATAACGAAGAGGACAAGTGGGGAGATAATATTTGAAAATCTAATTCAAAGCATATGCTGCCCTCAGATAACGCAGCAAGAGGTAATCTGGTTCTCCAGGTAAATATCCCTTCAAGAGACTCGGAGCTGAACAGTGATTAAGATGAACAGAGCATGTAATTTCATGAATTATCTACATTCCCACTTCAGATTCAGTAGGGAGACTGCTTTATCTCATCCCACAACCAAAAGGGAGACAAGTGGTCTGAGCTGCTCTCCGAGGGCTCCTTCATTATTTCCAATGTTGATTTTGTTTTTAAACAAATTTTGACTCTCAGTAACGGCGTTGGCTTGAAGGCTTCTGAATTTTGGCTGAGCCCTGAAAGTAGGGTTGGTAAGAGTGTAAGAATACCCATGCCAATATGTGTTTTAGTTTATGAGCCTGCATTTTCATGTGGTTAGAGCATCTTCCCACCAGGACGAGAGGTCAATCAAACACAGTGAACACAAGCAAGTCACTGAGGAGTTGCTAGAGCCGACTTTTTATCCAGCACAGAATGGGGATAAAATCAAATCACCCTAAGTGCCATGAAATGCATCAAGTTAAACTGCAAACAAAACAAAACAAAACAAAAGTGCATTTGGAAGAAAAAATATATTTTCTGAGTGTGCTTTTCTGTGGAAAATGGGATTTTTCTAAACAAGAGGGGAGTTGCTCACTGCCCAATCTTTATAACAGCTGCTACCTATTCAACCCCAACGCAAAGCAGAAACCACCCAGAGAATTTTAGGGTCCAGTTCTAATACTGATGAGGACAGCAGTTAGAGCTGAAGGAGAACGAAAAAGCTGATGTGGATGCAGGGCATCCCTAGAAGGAGGACTAATGAGCAGGTGAGGGATTAACACCTCTCCCCAAGTAAACTCCACTGTCAGGAGGCTGCAGTAATGCAGGGCTTGTAGTTCTCGTGGCGTGTGGGGTGGTTCAATTATGCCGTATACAGTACAATTAACTGCCTGCAATTAGAATGAGTGCCTTAATTACTATGTTTACATCTTGCAACCTCTCTGCTCTGATCAAACAAAGCCTTCTCTGCATATAAAGCTGGGCATAAACATTTTGCTTTTCACTCTTGTTTCCCCACCATATGCTAATTTAAGGAGCCAAGATTGAGTTTCAGCAGATGATTAGCTCCAATAACATAAAGGAGCAAAGGGAGCAGTTTTTACAGTTATTTTGGTCTGGATTTTTTGCCTTTATGCTTAATAGATATGGATGTTTACTAATCACTTCACATGCATTCATAATGAGTCCTCCCATTTGTAAGCAGACATAAAATGGACTCTAAAGCCTCTTAAAAGATGTTTTGTCTGGAGTTGCCTCCATTTCCCTAAGCACTTTGGTTAAACACACGTCTTTGTCTGCTGTTGCAGGCAGAGGAGGATATTTTCCCCCTGTCCCAAGCGGCTGCTGTGTAAGGTTTATTCCTGAGGTTTTAGAGAAGTTAACAACATATTTTCAGCTCCCTCACAGTATCAGGTTTGGCTTTTGGAAGTCCTGAACTCCTACACTCTGTATATGTGGCCAACTGGCTTGCATTGTAACTTCACCACGTGCCTTTTCTAATGTGAGATGCTGAGATATCTGTGCATCCACGGAAAGGACCCGAGTGCCCTGTGTTGCTGTATTGCAAAATGAATTGCTTGTGTTGACTTCGCCTGTGGAGGTGAGACGAACTCAGCTTGCATAATAAATCCAAAGCAACTGATAAAGCATCCCAGATCATAACACTTCTTCAGTGCAAGCACAGTAATGGAAAGAGCCACCCTGGAGTTCAACATGCAGGTGATGACTCCTAAAGCAGATGCGTAATTTCTCCAGAAGCTGTCAGGTCCGACAATGTTTTGAACTCATAATTATTTAACTCTGCAGTAATTTCTGATAACAGATCTGTACCCCATCAGTCCGCAGATGTTTTCTATAAGAACCTCTAAAGATGCTTCCATTTTCCATTAAATTCTGATGCCTACAGGTGAGGAAATGAGGAACAGACCCCAAAGAAGGCTGAGCTAGGTGGTGTCTTGCTGGGTTGCAAACCTGAGGCTTGTAAACCTCACCACCAGGTGTCAGCAACTCTTAATAATGCTAAAGCTGGAGGGACTGGCCTTTGGTAGGGTGCTTAGCACCCAGGCCATCTCCTACCAGCACAACTAGAAAGCCCAAGGTCTTGCAAAGTCCATGGAGAACCATGAGTGTAAAACGGGTCTTCGGGTAGTTATTCCCTTGTCTTATGTATGGAGCACTATCTTTCTCTTTTTGACCCCAAAATTGCACCCTTATGGATGGCTTTGGCCATAGGAGTGCTGTTTGCTTTAAAAAAATCACCCATGTGTTGTTTCTTTTCAAAAGGAAGCCTATTTTTAAATGACTATAATAAAATAAGGTAGCTCTTCGTCTTCTTCCTGTCTTCCTTAAGCCTCTGAAGGATTTTGTTGAGCACATGCAGGGAAGAAGGGAATAGTTGGCCTTTGCCTACCAGTTCACCTGTGAACATGCTGAAGTGCTAAGTTAACATATTGGGGTCATTTATCTTGGTTAAATGAACAAAGCCTCCTATTTTAGCTTTCATATATGCTCAGCCCGCCTCATTTATAAGAAATGCTGATTCTTTGCTACTTGCAATTAACTCATTTTGTCTTCAATTTTCTCATGTGAACCTTTGGGAAAGTAACAGATACTAAAGCTGTGTGGCTGAGTTCAAGTCTGTGTTTGAATGAGAACTCTCATGCATTTTTTTTCCCTCTGATTCTCCCTACTTCTGTAATAGAATATACTCCAACAATGTTTTAAGGCCATGGATGTTGCTGTTCTGAGAAGCAGGAAGCCAATAATTGCAAATCAGTAGGTGTTATTGACTGTGCTTTGACCTGGAGAGCAGATGTGCAAGCTGGTATTGAAAAGCAGTGGAGAAGAGACAGGCTCCAAGCCCAGCTCCCCCCCCCCTTGGCCTTGTGTTAATGACACTGGGATGGGTGGGCCAGCAGAGAGTGCAATCCTCATCAGGAACGGTCTGCTCTTTGCTAAGAGGTTCTGCTCCAAACATGAAATCACTTAAAGCTCAGGGGTGTTTATGTCTAGGATTGTTTTCAGGTTTGTGTCTGCTGTAGTTTTTAATTATTATTTTTTTTAATATTGCTTCTCTGTGTTCATTATTGTAAAAGCTCCGCTAGCAGCTGTGGTCTCTCTTGCAGTTCTTTTATCTTCAGCAGATAAATATAAATATGCGAGAGGCTGATACAGCAGCAGTTTTGCAGTATTTCAGGATTTTGGGAAGGAGAGGGAGAGCAGCCTGTGTAAAGCGTGTTTTATAGTCAGGGCGTTAGGAACTAAATATTGGTACTGTTCCCATCAAAATGCAACAAGTGACAACCTGTGTCCCCTGACATACCGCATCTAGCTTCATATTTTCTGCCTGTACTTCGTCATATTGCAAAAATTAATAAAAAAATAAAAATACTTTTATTGGGATGTGCCTTCCTAGAAGGCACCTGGCCTTGATTCTTAAGATTTCCCGTGGGGGAATTCCCGATATCCTTAGGTAAGCTGCTCCTGTGCTTTAATTTCTCTTGTGATAACTTCTGCAATGCTTTTACATCTGCAGACCACCCTCAGATTAAAGCAAGATGAGGAACGCTCTGTTTCCTGGTGTCTTTTGTGTGCCATCCCTATGGTCTGGGCAATGGGAGCTACCACCGGGCAAATATTTGCTTTACAAATTGGGTTAAACAGGATGGAGAGACCGAAGTATTTTGTGCTCTAATTGGAGTAAATTATCAGATTATGCAAGTAAACCTGTGTGGGAGAGGTGACTTATCTGTTTGCCTTATCTTAATGCACGCTCAAAAATAGGAAGGCAATGATAAGGATGGCTCATGAAGGGAGGGAAAAAGCTGAAGGGGCAGAAGTCAGAGGGCAAAGGGATGAAAGTGAAGCAATTTACAAGTGAACGTCCCAAACCTCAAGGATTTAACTCCATGTTCTGCTGGTTGGTGGTTGAGGGGGCTCAGAGCTGCATACTTTGGGGTAGGTGGGGCTGAGTGCTTGAGGTCACCCATCCCTGAAGGGTATGAGGCTCTGTGCTCCAAAATAGTTAAAATTCTCTTCAAATTAAGTTCTTTTTTTTTTTTTTTTTTAAGGGTATTTCATATCTGGCAAGTTAATTGTCATGGTGTCATCATTCTGAAAATACAGGCCTGGGTTTCCTTTCCTATAATAGCATCAAAGACAACAGAAAACGTGTTACCTTTCCCATGCTGTTCTCCTTGGTGATGTTATCTGTTCCAAAGATACTTTTATTTCACTGGATATTAATGAGTCTTGAGAGGGAATGCAAAAATAGAAGCTGGTAGAGAGACTCGTGAGCTGATTGCAGGAGCTGTGTTTGATCAGCTAGGACGGCGTGCGTTCTTTCTGCTTTGCTGGTAAAGGACAAATATTTTGGGGCAAACATGCCGAGTGTGGCTAGGGAGTAAAATTAGGAGACTATTCTTGTTATTCTCCTTAGATAAAGGTCTGTGATTTCTGCAGCAGTTGCGTGGTCTTTATGCTTATATGGGGGCAGTTTGGGGGGGATTTGGATGGGATGAGGACCTCTGCCTGCATCCTGCTGGATGTGTCCCTAGCAGGGTGCTGATGGAGAGAAGGGATGGAGCTGGAGAAGGCGAAATATTTTTAAGCCATAGGTTCCCTCTTCATGCATTTTTCACACCAGACAGGTGTTTACCAGACGTGAGCTGTTTCCCTTCACTGCTCCTCTCCCCATCAATTTTGGGGGAATGTTTTAGCAGTTAATTACTATTTTTTCCCCCCCAACTCATGTGGAATACCACATTGCTTTCAGAGTAAACTGACGTGGAGCTGCAGCTGTATTTACCTTCGCTGACTGCTTACAGTAATCCTTCACCTAGCTGTAGGTGGAACTGGGCTAAATGTGGGGCTGCTGCTTCGCAGAGCTCCAAGTGCTGCATCCTTTGCAGCCTAAAAGTGTCTTTGGCACATTGTGATGGCGAGCAGGCTTTGTGGGTTTCAAGTGTCTTTGGTGAGACAGTCTGAGCTGTAATGCACACAACTGCCAGCCTTGATGAGCACTTTTGTCACAAAATTTAGTGTGCAGCTGAAGGGGAAACAAAAAATAGCAGTCTGTTGAAAAGGAGGTGGCTGTGGAAGGTGGTGACCTCTTTGGAGAAGACCAAGCTGCGCTGGATGCATCTTTGCAGGCAGATGTCTGTGCTTCCCTCTGTTCTGCTCTGGAACAAACCTTGGTGGCTCTGTCTTCCCCTCTTATCCTTTTTTTTTTTTTTTTTTCCTTTCCCTTTTGCAGATGCAGCATGCTCTGCTGCAAAACAGAATCATCTCAGCAAGAGAAATCAAACGTTTCTCCTGCTACAAGGCTGGCTCTTTCCCTGAAGCTGTTAAGCTCTGGCTTGCAGCATGAACTAGTGTTGGGGTAAGAAACAAAGGACTCCTCCACCTGGGCTGCAGCCAAGGCAGTCCTTCCTCTTACTGGTGTCACGCCTGCCCCCAGCACTGGTCAGTGCCTTCTGTGTGTCCCAGTGACTCCCAGTACTGGCCAGTTCTCCAGGGACCTGCTGCCTTTCAGCTGGCCATTTGGTCCCTCTGCCTTCTCTTCTGCAGGCTGAAAATACCCAATTAAATTGGGTGCTGCTTCCATACCGTGTTCATGCCCTCCTGAGGGATACAGGTACTACTTCTGGGTACTTCTACAGGGAAAAAAAAAATAATAAAAATCCATCTCTGAAATAACTCCCATTAAACTTTGAACTAGAAATAGATATGGCTGGGTGGAGCCCAGTGAGCTCTTCACCCTCATAGGAGCTTTTGAATATTTGAGGATCGTAAAAGAAGTGGACTCCTTGGGCACAGAAGTTATGCTGTAACCAGCACTTTCATATAACCACCATCCGCAGGTTAATCCTCCTCTCCCAACGCACACCTACTCCTGCAAGCTGTTCGTTTATACCGGTTGCCTCTTTGCTAATAAGCTTTGAAAAGCAAGTTCGTTAGTGCGGTGGCTGCCAGGCTGTGCTTTAATGAGCCTTTCTCAATGCCTCCTATCTTATCTTGAGCACGATAAGTACAAAACGTTCCCGTGACATTGCTATAAATCACATTTTATTGATGCATCTCAATACGGGCTGGCTGCTGCAGTTCGGTGGTGTCTGTTTGCCTTGGAAGCAGCAGTGCTGTACAAATACAGCTCGGTGAGGCTCTCTGGTGACACGGGGAAAGATTTTTCTTGAGGTGCTCGGAGGCTTTAGCATGCAGTTGGAGGAGGAGGACGTTGCCAGCTGCCTTCCACATCAATCGTTTCTGGAAGGGTGCGAGGTTATTGCTAATTCCAGGCATTAATTTTGTGTGAAGTGAGGACTTCCTCCCCTCATCCTGCACTAGGCAAAAACTCCTGGGCTGCCTACAACAGGTAGGCCTGTGATTCAGCCTGCCCGTGGCTAAGTTAGGCATTTCTGCTCTGCTTTGCTAGTACATGAAAGCATTTAAAATGAAGGCAGAAACCGAGGAGGCACACATAACATTCCCCCTGGGGTTTCCAGCAGCCCCAGGACTGCCGGGACTCACAGCTGAACATCACCCTGTGGTTGTGCCTCCTACCCTGCTTTGCGCAGGGAGGTGGAAGCCACCTGCAGAAAAAACCTGATTTAGCTGCTTTTTCCAGAGTAAATATCCCTTTTCTGCCTGTGCTCTGGGATAAGAGACTAAGCTTCTTTAATTAACCCTGTAAGCACGATTTGAAATATCTCTGTGTCTTCTGCATCTGCAAAGGACAAACACCTCGTGCTTCCTACATCCCCAGCCAGGGTGGGGAAACAAACCATGCCTTGGAACCCCTGGTGATGTATGATGATGCTCAGTGATAGTTCCCCATTTTTTATGGGCAGCATCTGCTGGAGAAACACCTGTGTGCGTACCACCAAGGTGTCCCGAGCTGGGTGTGAGTGGGTTTGCTTTCAGCAGCGTCAGTCCCGGCTGTGCTGGAGGTTTTTTGTTTCAGTGCTTTCAGCTGATGCTCAGTGTTATTCACGCTGCTGTTTGTCTACTTGTAAAACAGGCCAGCCGGCCTTTCAGCCCTTCCCCAGCAGGCTTTTTATTTCCAGTTGATGCAAATTTCTAATGGCTATCAGGAAGTTGACTTTGGGGAAGTTTATTGTTTTAGGATTTAAACAGTAAATCATTTCAGTTTTCATTCAGCATAGCTGTGAACATTTGCCTGTACTTGCAGGTGAGAGTGTCTTTGAAGTCACGCTTCAATACTAACATTAAAAAAAAAAAGTGTAAAAACTGTCTATAGGTTCACATTTTGATGCTTCTGCTGTATTTGAGATGGAAAATATTTTTTTAAAAACTTTTCTGCTTTCTTTGTGCCTTGGTCAATTTCTGCATGTTATTTATCTGTAACTGTGGTGCCAAGTGGCTTGAAAACAATACTGCTGATCTCTTTGTGAGCCTCAAGGAGTCTTCTGAGGTGTTTGATGCCTCCTGTTGATTCCAGCGTTGGCTGGAAAAGGTAAGCCCATGCCTGGGCTCAGAAGCCAGCCCTTCCACCACCCCTACAAACACAAGAGCTGCAAGTTGCATCATCTGCAGCACATCCAATATCCACCTGTCTCTAACAATCCCTTTTCCAGACCTGCTTCGTCACCCACCTGGAAGGTTCCACGTTTATTTTTTCCACCCATGTTCTTGCTTTTCTTTTTTTTTTTTGCTTCTGGTGCAGGTAAACAAGGAAGCGCATCGGTCTGTTATAACTGCACGCACGGCTGTTTGTACACCCCAGACAGGTGTTTGCTCAACTGTGTTGTGCAATACATGATGTGTGTGACAATAGCCTACAGAAACAGTGCTGTAAGTTGAGTGTTGACAATTTCTTTTAAGAGAATGTTTCCCTCTTCCCTGAAATATGTCTGGCTATACTATACCTGGCTATTTCCTGCTCACGAATGAGGACAGACCTCAGCTCACTGTATGAGACACGTTTGCGACAGAAAGCAAGATGGAACAAACCAGGGAATTTTATTTTTCTGCTTCCTGACCAGCCCAGAGCCTTTATTTGACTGATTTTTCTGGTCCAACAACATGTAATCAACAGAGACAGCAACTTTAAATGTCTGTTTTAATGGAGCTGTAATTGTGCAGGTGCTCGGCATCGCTAATTCCACAGCTTGCAGGGTGGAAGAGGGCAGCTGCTACCCTGTGCTGAAGAAAAATGTTGAAACCTGGGTATAACCACGTATAACTGGGTATAACGTGGTGCCTTATGCAAGGATGGAGGAATTTGCAGTGGGACATTGCCAGGTTTATGGTTTGGTGTGTCTGCGTGTGCTTCCTTCTGCAGAAGAGGAGGCAGCTTCTGTGTTGGGTTTTGTTGTAGGAACTGATGGCTGTTAACCCAAGGAAATGCCATCGACCTGGAACCTCAGCAGCCATAGAGGGTTTTGAAGAATGCACATCCCACGGAGGCGTTTGCATGTGGGTCTTCTTGCAAATCCAATCGTTTAAAGATCTTACAGTTCAGGGGACCAGGCCTACATCCAGCTCTCCCACTGGTTTGATATATAACTTCTGGCAGTGCTGAGGTGACTTGTTCCTTTGTTTCTTGCCCCAGGTTTTTGCATATTTATTCCCTGACTTAAGGTAGACCCTCCTCGTTCGTCCTGATAACATGCCTGGCACGGCAGGGCCTGAAGCTCAGGAGGCCCTCTAGAGAGGTAAAGCAATACAAACAGCAACACTAATCAACGATATTGCTAACTGCTGCTGTTTTAGCAGTTCTGAGTGGATTAAGTGGTATTAGCTACAGATCCGTAAAATTATTTTTGAGGAAAGAAAAGAAGTGAATTGGGAAATCATAGTCTGCAGTTCTTGAAGGAAATGGCCTCTCAACCCTGTGTTTCTCTTTATTTTCCCAGAAAAGTTCACCAACTTTGCCCTAACCTCGTCCCCCTTCACCCCCCCACGACGGGGTAGTCCAGGGGTTGCTTTGTGTCCCCGTTCCCCACCTCCCCCGAAAATTAGGAGCTCTTGTTCCTGCTAAATAAATAAATAAAGCCCGAGCGAGCAGACAGAATGTACGAGACCCTGTTTTGCCTCCCCGAGCTGAAGTTAAAAATTATTCAATGTAAAATTCCTGGCCTGTGAAACAGAGGCTCCGTACTGTACCAGGCAAAGATTTTCACCAGCATTCTCTTGCTTAGCCAAGGCGGAGATAACAGGCACTGCAAAGCACCGGGAATAAATCTGCTCCTCCGAGAGTCCGCCGGGGTGTTCATCTCCCACCTTGTTTTTCCTTTGCTTAATAAGGTACGGTGTGAACTTAGAGTTGAGATTTGACCTGACTTTTTTTTTTTTTCTTAATGTGACCGAGGATGAATGAAATTTGATTTTTTTTTTTTTTTTTTTTTTTTTTTTTTTTGTCATTTAAATGACAAGACCAACAGGAGAGAGCAAGTAAGTGATAGACTTTTTATCAACTTTTCTCAAGGGATTATTATAATTGTGCTTTGCAGTCTTCTGAGGGAGTTTGGAAAGTGGGTTAGGAACAAAAGGGTAAAAATTACTGAACTTTCAGGCACTGGGGTCGACTGAGATGACGCTGAATGGCAGCAGCGCCTCCGGTCCAAGGTGACTTCTGGAGGCTGTGATTAGTAGTGGGGTGATTCTTGTTGCTGACCTTTGTGTGTTCAAAGATCCAGCTGCAAGGTACTTCCTAGCTTTCTGATCACTTCTGAAAATGCTCAGACACAGATACGGTTGCTTGAGAAACAGGAGAGAAATTACCAGTGCAATAAAAAAAGGCTTATTTTCTAACTTTTTTTTATACATGGGGGTCTGCAGTGATTGATTGTAGCCGCATCTGGGCTATTTACTTGGTGAGGTGAACTTCCAGTGCTGGCTTATTGCTGTGGTCATCGGCCACCCTGTGAAAACTGCCTCCTTTCCAGGGGGATCCGGGACCTGTTGCACCAGTGCTAGCGGCAGAGCGGGGACATTTCCATTGCTGGGCAGTTCTGGTACAAAGCCAGATGCAGAGGATCTTTTGGCAAAGCAAGTCTGATATAGAATTTGTCTTCTGATGAATGTTCAGTGAAGAACAAGGCTGTATGGAGGGGTACTGTTTTTAGACGAATAATAAAATGCATGCAAAGGTTAAGCTGTAGGAGTATTTCCAGCCTGCTGTCTGAAAGCTAAATAACTAGATACACTTCTCATATTTTTTGGAAGCTTTCATATGTCTGTGAATTTCCTTCCCCTATGGACGTTGGACATTATTCTTTTATAGAAAGGAAAGAAAATCTGAGCAAAACTAGATGCTGTGAGTTACAAATTCAGATTAATACTATAGCAGAGTGCAGGAGACAAATATGTGATTAGGCTTAAAATGAGACTACTAAAAGGAACATAGCAAGAATAATTTGCAGCCCCTGCTGACATGGTGCCAAGCATTCAGGGTGACTGGAAAAAAACAAAGGAAGCCCTAAGGTCACCTCCAGGCAGCCTGGAGGACGCTGTAGGAGCAGCTGCCACCCATTTCAGCGGGGAATCTTCAGGCAAACAAGTGTCTGTCCCCTCTGTTTTGGGATCTGTGCACATGTGTAAAAATTGTATGGACTTTTCTGAGATTTATTGAATAGCCTGAGAGTACCCTTCTTATTGTGGTGCCTTTTACTTACGCAGGTAGAGAAGCTTCTTTTTGTTCCACGACAGGGAACAGGCACCATGGAAGCAAATCCCAGCATCAACAGGGCCAGGACTTCTGCGTTTTTTCTGTTTGCTTATTGCTAGCGATTGCAGGCATTTATCCTGAAAAGGAAGACATGTAAAAGCAGTGTGCAGGACTTGCAGGGTTTTCTTCATTTTCATTCTTTCCTAATGCTCCTGTGCTGCTGCTTCCTAATTCCTAGCATCATCGGTAGGCAGCCTGTGCCCCAAGCTGCCCTCGAGCGTGGTGACCTTTTTCTCAGTGCCACGGTCTTCAGCTGAACTGGGGTGGCAGAGATGAAAGTCACACATCAGGGGTGCGCTGTGACACCTTTGCTGTGGCACCTTTGGATGTCTGGGGCCAGAGCCAGATGCAGGGGATAAAGCTTTGCTTTGCCCTAATGAGGTTATCACCTCTCAAGATAAAATCACCCCCTAGGATTCTAGGCTATATGTAAATGTGTGTGTGTTTATGGATGTGTACGTATAGCAGCCTGGGCTATATGTAATTAAAATTTCCTAAAAGCACATAGAGGGCAACAGGAAATCTCTTATCAGCTTCCCTGGAATTTGGATCAGGATTTTGATGAATATCTGCTGTCTCTTTTCTAACAAAAAAAATGCTTTTTTTTTTTTTTCTTTTTGGCTCAGGCAAAGAGGATGATTTCTGCTAATGATTTATAGAGCAGAGACAGGTAAAATGAGAACACATTTCAAAAGAATGGCAAGATGTTTTCTTGGGAGAAATCACACTTCAGTAGCTTTCCGACCTCGCTGAGCAGCTGCCGGGGAGTGCACGGGGGGCTCCTTTTCCCTTCCTGTTGGACTGGCACAGGACTGAATTCAGGCAGTTAAACACAGCCTGAAACAGTGCTGATAATATTAAGTGTCATTCCCTGTGATGGAATCCCAGTGCTATAAACCCACAAGACGCATCTGTTTCCTGCTGCTGGGGAGCAGAATTTGGGATACTTGAATATAAACTGACTGCTGGCAGCGTGTGCCTTGTGGGCTGTGTGTCTCCAGGTCTGCTGACACAGGCAGGAATTTATTGCTCCTCTCCACATTCAGGTGAGCATGCTGCCTTGTCCACAGGGATCCTTGCTGCGATATGATCTACATCACAATATTGCATATTCTGCGAAGGCGCTGCGAGGCTCGGTGGTTTTGGATATGCCTGTGCGGCTCAGAATGAGATCTGTGCTATGCTATCTTAGAAACTGCCTCACACCAGCATATAACAAGATGATTTGGTATACTGATTGAAGAATAACAGCAGAATTAACGTATGCTGATAGGGACTGGAACCACAGCACTGCCTCCTGCATCAACGCTCGTACAAAAATAGAAAATCTTGTTATTCCTGGTGTAATTATACCCAACCTGAGCGTAACGCAGCCTCACTTAGCACCCACGGAGTTCACTAAAAGCCTTTCCACTGACTTTGGGCCCCAATCTGGGTGCTCGATGGATGCCTGAAAGCAACCAAAAGTAGGGCTGGAGGGGAAACGAGAAGCTCAGATGGAGCACAAAGCATTGTTGAGCCTTTGCAGGGTCGCCTCTCGGGGCTAATGCTTTCTGCCAGAATTCAGGAAGGCAGACCAGTTTTCCTGATAGCTAATCCTACTTGGCAAGCAAAATGGTATGCTAAATGATTGATTTTGCTGGTGAAAAAGAAATTCATGACATAGAACTGACTCCTGTTGACACTGCAGGTTGGTGGCACTGTCTTAGGACAGCATCTTCCACTGAGAACATAAAAGATAAGTTAGGTTGGGGAGTGTCTCTTAAAGGTCGTGTTTTCTGGCCTGCTTGGGAAAGGTGTTTTTTCTTCTGTTAAGGATCTTGAAGAGTGTAATCTCAACACCTAAAATTTTGTCTAAGCTTAGAGGCAATAAACACATTTCCTGGGCCCATGGAGGCCAGCATCGGGGACCACAGCTGAAGCAGCCACCCTGGAGCTGGGGATAGGATCTCCTGATCCTCAGCTGCAAGCTGGAGCACAGTCTGTAGGTCAGAAAAGGCTCTTGCTACGGCTACTGCCAGCTATTACTGGCAAGCCAAGGAGCAGTGGGAGAGATTTGACATGCTACAAAACATCCCGACCTGTCCTTGTGCTGCAGTGGCAGGACACGCAGACACATCCCTGCCACTCGTCCTGCAGGGGTTAAAGAAACTAGGCAGGAAACCGCCTTAAAAACCTCCTCTGCTGTCTGTCAGGCATTCCTCCACCCTGGTTGATAACTCACTGGTGTCTTTGCTATTTCCAGTGGGCAGCCAATAGCCGGGGTGTGCGTGTGTGCTGTGAGTCAGCAGCCTCAGTGCGAAACCTGACCCTGGCCTCCTGCCTCTGCCCTGCTGCTTTCCCTGTTTGCAACCTGGAGAGTTTCCCCAGTTGTACCTAAAGCAGGTGGAATAGTTGTAACTTCGATTTTTGGCCAATGCAAATCCATGTACAAAGCCCTTCTGCTTATAATTTCTTGTAACAGTTACTCATTAAAGCCCCTGCCAGCAGTCTCTGCCTTCCCAAGGAAAATGTTCCTATGTGTTCCCTCCTATGCCTGGATCGTATTTTAGATACTGATTTTGGGAAACACCACCCAGCAGGTAGAAACGAGGCTTCACAACAGAGGAACCATGCTTGGAAAGAGCGTATGTGGTTATTTTAAACTGATAGTGGCCTCTTCCAGGTAACATAATTGTGACCGATGCTCTGTGAAAAGAGAAGGGAATATAAATTATGAAAGACTAACACTGTGAAACTCTCCATCAGTTTAATCTAACCATTTTAAAAAATAATAATAATAATTTAAAAAAATCAGAATGAAAGTGGATGCCCAGAAAGAAAAGCAGCATTAAAAGTTCCACTATGGAGCACTTTTATCCACTTAGAAGTGCCAATTTTGTAAAATACTGCAACAGCATACGAAATGACTCTGGTCTGCACCCTGGTAATTAAAAGCAAATAGTCTTTGGTTTTATAAGCTCAAAGTAATACAGTAAGGAATGAGATGTAAGGGCATTTTTGCTTCTTAGATGTGGTTAGATATAATAGGATGGTGTTTGCACTTAGGAATAAAATCCACATCCTTCCCTATCTATGAGCACCTGTCTGACAGTGTATTATCTGCTTCTTTTTCTTCCAAAATCTCATCAGCCTTTTAAAGGAATTTTGAATTTGAAACACCAACAAATATGTTCATCGTTTCATGTTCCATCCTTGAAAGATAAGGACGCTGCAAAGGATGAGAATGATAAAAGCTGTAATATAAGGGGCAAGCCTGGAGCATATATAGGGGCTGCCCATTAATGTAAGACCTGGGATGCAGAAAATCATAAATAGTATGCATGTTGTATGCTTTCTGTTTCACAGGACAGTATTATGAAACTAAGTGTGTCTATATGTATGTATATTTTTTGGGGAATTAAGTTTGCAAGCACTGCCAGTTGGGCCTAACTTCCTTTTCCCAGGAGTCGTTGGTGGTATTGGAGGTTTTAAATTCTCAGTTTTGTATCTATTGATCTGACCTTTGAGCAACCTGCCTGTGACAAGCACAGTGCTCTGTCGATGTGATAGCTCCTTACAGTAAATTGTTCCTGGTTTTCAAGTCATGTGGATTTGAGGGGTGCTCTGTTTTCTGGAGAGGGACGATCAGAGCCAGAAGTGGGACTGTGGGAATCGCTGATCTCTGATGATTCATGGCAGGGGTGTGCAAATGGGAGCATTAGCTCACCTGAATTCTTCTTTCTGGTGGCACAGACCTGTCTGAGGTTACTGCATCGAGGTGGCTCTTGCATCACCCGGGTGGGACTCACCCTCCTGACAGATTGCAGTGACTCGCCTGCGCTCTGCAGTGTTTGCATTTAGGTAACTGCACAAATAAATGGTCTAAAGGCATCTTTTCCCCACCTTGGTGCTTGTTTTTAGGTTTGGACCTAGCAGCAGGACTGGGTTATGCAAGGACTTCATCGTGTGATCGCTCCTTGCCTACCTTTGGGATTGCTTTTTGGTGCAGCTTTTTGTGGAAGGAGCGAAACCATCTTAAGGAAAATACACCGTAGGTTTGTTACAACATCTGATGGTGTTGAAAAGCCCCCAGATGGCTGCTTTGTCTCTTGTCAGACTGTTTTGAACCAGGTGTGTTTGTTAGTTTAAAAAAAAAACAAAAACAAAAACAAACACACCTAAAGTTCAATTTAGTAAGGTAGTAGAAGCACTTTGATTCCTTGCAGCCCATGATGATAATAGGGATGATCTCTTTGTCCTTTCTCATCAGCATACAGAGAAATCAGGTTTGGCTCAAGCCTATGAGTACAGCACTTTTATTTTTTTTAGATTTATAGGTGAAATGTGCATTTTTTTTGTTTTGTTGCTAGCTAATCTAATGGGGAGAGGTGTTCTGTATGTCTTGTGGAGACAATCTGATGAGGAAGGCTTCCACCACAGCTAATCTGTAAAGAAAGCACAGTGCTTAACCTTCTGGCCCTGCCCAGGATGGGCTGTTCGTTAATACTGATTCACTATTTAACGTGAAGTGCTGTCGAATGTGCAAATGAGCAACATGAGCAGAGTTCAAAAATGATGATAATGAAGTCCTTCAAATGAAACCTTTTGATTTTGCTACCATTATGATTCCCTAGATTTCTGTAAATATTCAAACTCATTAGGTGCATGTTTGATTTTTCTTCCAGGTGATTGTTTTGCTTTGAATGTATGCGCTAATGATCTTAGTGGGTTAGACTTTCAGAGGAGTTAATCGTGTCAGACTCACTCATTGGCCACCTACCTCAGCTCTAGTAGCAGCGTTTTTTGTACAAGGGATGCTGTAATCAGCCTCAGGTTGAAGGTTTGGATCAATTAGCTAGGAAAGCTATATGCAATAAAAAGGCAAAAGCACAGAAGGAGAGGCTGAAGTGTGTCTTTCCAATCTTTGTCACGGCGTGCTTTGCTGCTGGAGCTGAGGCTGAAGCCATCCTTACAAAACATGTAAGGAAATTTTAGCAGAATGGGAATTGCCACATATTTGGCAATGACAGGAGATGTTTTCTTTTGTGGTCATCATTGTGTGAATGTCCCTGTGGTGTCTTTTTTCTAAATGTTTGGTCCCAGAGTCTTCAAACACTAAAGATGCAGTCTCTTTCTGTGCTTACTGAATATGATCTCCAGCCAGTTCTGTTTTAAAACAGTCTCTACTCCCTTTCCTGCCTCTCCAGATCTACTAATGCATCACTGCTCTGATCAGTCATGCATGGCAATTTAACATCCAGTTTTCCACCAAGCTAAAAGTTTGCTGGGATGTCTTCATGGTTAGCAGTACTTCTGCTGTCCTTAATAAAACATTTCTGCTCTCTTTTTTCTATGTCTTAGCTGAGCTCTGTGGAAGGGCTCTGCTCCATGTCCACAGTGGCTTTGCCGCCTCCTGCTGAACTTTAGGCATGTCCCTGAGCCCGAGGAACAGATTTTGTGTTTATCATGTGCTATTCCTCGGCTTCTCCTTGACAAACACAGCCGTCTTGTCAAAAAGCTGGTGAAAATTGTAGTATAAAAAATTTGAAATCCCACATGTAGCACGTAAAAGGCTGAAACTTTGGCAATACTGATTCAAGAAAGGTAGTGAAATGTTTGAGTAAAAACCTCATATCAAGGAATGAAAGGAGTCCAGTGCAGGTGGGAAATAGAGGATGGGTAAATCATTCTTTAATGATTTGTGTATCCCTTTTCTGCTCGGGCTTCAGCTTTTGTAAGGCTGTCTTTTGAATCATCAGTGAAATAGTTGATACAGCCCAGGTGAGATGTCAGCTGCTTTAGCTTCAGGTGAGAAGAGTTCCTGGAATTATCCAGACTGACTCTTTTTGCAATCCTAACCCTTGGTCCTTGTTATTATTTATCCAGTGCAGCAAGCTGTAAACAATTAGGATAGTAAATGCTTTCAGTGGAGACGTGGCCAGTGGATATCATCAGTAATTGTAGGACAAATGCTTCAAAAGGGGCGAAATAGCAAAATGAGGGGTTAATGTGCTGTAGGTCAATTTTTTTTTTTCCAGTTCAACCCAAACTGCCAGTGGATCCGGTTCCAAAGCTTGGTTAAGTTCCTGCACAACCCCTGATTAAACAGGAAAAACCTGTGAATTGTTGGCTTTGAATCCTGGACTAGGGACAGGGTGCACTTGAGTAACATGCATGCTTCAGTGTTTCATTTAAATTTGTAAAGCCTTAGAGGAAAGGGAAAAAAATCTAGGTCTTTCTATAAGAGGGGGGAAAAAGATCTAATCTGTTTACACCCTGCATTCCTTGCGTTCCTTTGATAGTCTGCTACTATAAAAGCCCTCAGTCCCACCTACAGCATGAGCTTAATGGAGCTGTAGCAAAGCTAAATCTCTCTGAAGGCAGACCTGACATAATGTACCTGGAAGTCCTTGCTTATTTGGACCCCAGAGCATCTGAGCTGGGTGTAGTTAGTGCTCTGAACAGATCCTGGCTTTCCTTCGGAGGAGGAGACGTGCATTGCACCCACCTTATTTCAAAAAGGCTCCTTTTCCTGGTAACAACCGAAGTGTCCTGGTATGGGAATGCCCTTTTTGGAATATGAAATGCACTTTTCTTTTTTTTTTTTTCCCTCCTCCCCTGTGTTTGAACGTGATGACTCAAACTTGGTGCAAATCCAAGGCAAATAAAAGGTGCAGGCGGCTGCAGTCGGTTAACTCCCGAGCTGCTGGGAACAGAGATCACGAAGCAGACCCAAGCAGCTTCCCATGGCCTTCTCCTCCCAGCCCCCTTCAGGATATGGTGCTCTGGGCATTTCCCTGGTTGTGATGCTAAAAGAGTAGGTGGGAAATGAAGATTTTTTTGGTTAGTAAATCACTCCCTTTGCTGCAATTCATCGTAGCAGTGGGGTTAACAGCACCTGGCTTACCAAGGTTTACTTTCCCATGTACAGGTACAGAGTGGGGCCAGGTGCTCGGTTACTTTTGCTCTCACAGTGCCGTTGTGTAGGGCCATCGGAATCCACCAGCCGTGGTATGCTGACAGGAGAGGGGTCAGGACCTGTAAAGCATGGAGTAATTTACTGGATCAGGAAGCCACGGAGTCCTTGGGGTGAAGATTCTGCCCAAAAGGGGGTGCTTGGCATGCTTTGGACCAGTTGGGGCAGCAACGTTGAATTTCCCCAGCTGCAGTGGGTGCTGGAGCACTGCTCCCTGAGGTGGATTAGCTTCTTCCCCTCTTGGACCCAAAGGCACTAACAGCAAAATAAGGCTGTTCTCCAGGAGGGAAAGAGAACCCCAAGTCCTTAATATCAATGACATAAGTGCAGAGCTAAACGTCTCCAAGGGGTATAGCATAGCCCCAACTTTCAGATTCTGCAACATTTAACTCCTTGCTTTAAAAGTTTTTTCATTTATTACATTTGGCCAGTCTTGAACTCGTGGGGCAAAGAGAGATTAACTTTTCCCTTCAATTCCAGTCCTTTCATTGAATGTGTTTTATCTTCCTGTGAACATACTACTCTAGCTTTGCTTTGAGAAGTCATTGAAGAAATCAGTGGTTCTAATGATGAGCATTGGAAATAAGGGCGCGCTTTGCATAACTAAACAGTAATATCCTGTCAGGTGTCCCTGAGACAAAGACAGTGTGTGGAAAAATTGCCAACAGAATATCAACAGCTTCCATCAGAACTAATCTAGGCTCGGTGATCAGCATTTCATAACCAAAATGGGATTTGAATAGTATAGCCTTGACTTGAATCACAGCTTCCTGCCTTGATTTACTGTTGTTTTAGTTTTTATTTGCAAATTAAGTTGTAAACAGCAATATTTGTTTAAATATTTCTGGAAAATAGCCTGAACGTAGTGGCACAAATCTTCAGGGTGCTCCAAACAAACAAAAGCAGCACAATTTGAATTCTCTGTGGCTCAATCTTACATCAATTACAAGTCACACATCTTTCTTCCTGTTACCTTTCCCTTTCTTCCTGCTATCCCCCTTAAAAATAAAGACAGCATGCAGACTTGCATGGTCTGGCGTAGAGACTTTTGCTCTTTTTGTGCAAATCCTCACCAAAATCAAGTTTGCCCCAGCATTGTTTGCAGCCCTACCAGAGCAGGGGGAGGACCACTGACTGACTGACTTTTGCAACAGTTTTCTTGTCTTCTGCTTCAGGAAGAAACTGAGCAAATCATGTTGAACTATTACTGCAAGCAGAAGAATCAATCTCTGTTTCTATCTTGGTTTCCACAATCTGGGAATTGGTTGTTCTGGAGGGCTGTGCAGCTTTCCACAGAAGCGAGTGCAGAAGCAATTTGCTTTTGGAAGCTCTTCAGCAAGCTCTGGGAGCGGGTCAATCCTACAGACAAGCATTTTAAGAAGTCCTTTGCGCACCACTAGCTCAGGAAGCACTTAGGAAGCACCTTGTCTATGGGACCAAGCTTTGCACACAGGGCTGCTGAGTGGAGGAGCTGCCCCAGAGGTGCAGGTGGGATGCTTTAGACCACCAGGACCACCGCTGGCTTCCTGCAGCCTGGTGGGTGCTGCAGGAGAATACGGTGCCTGGCATTGGGGCATGGCAATAAGCTGCGTGTTAATGAGTTATAGAGGCTCTCAGGGTGATGCAACCAGCCCTGCATGACTCTGTTTCAGGAAATCTGGTTTTGGGTAGCCCTGAATAAGGGGATGCTCCCCAGAGCTCTTCATGTGCTCAGACCTCTCAAACTCATTGCGTGTTATTGGGGGACTTCCTTTTTTTTTTTTTTTTTTGCCAGGGATCTACATTTTTTTTGGTGATTCACAATATTGTCACCTGATACTTCCTCCTGTGGCTGAGGGCTTGCTGTTAACTGCCCATCCCTCCCACCATTTTAATTAGCCCCCCGCCTTTTCCACCCTGCGAGGACTCAATGCCCCAACAGAGCACAAGAGCAGCAAATTAAGGCAGTGTTGAGGCTGACAGGGCCCCTTTCTGGTGGCAGCATCCCCATTGGATATAGTCATCTGTAAAAATGGAAACAGAGTAGGAAAAATCAAGCATTATACAAAGGTAAAAGCAAAGTGTACGTTCTTGAAGCAGGTAAAAGCATTTATTTTCAGTATGAACATTTAGAAGGACTTTTCTACCAAGCTAGCTCTGCACAGAGAATTAGATAATGTACAAAACAAAACCCCAGCCCTTAAATACCGCCTAACTTTTTTACAGCATTTTTTTTCGTTTCATCATTTGCATCCCTTGGCTTCCATTTGTCATTTGTTTTGCTGCTTCTGTTTCCCCCAAGGTACCTCATCTCTAAGGAATGAAATGTTTTGAGCCAATGCCTGGAGGCCCCGTGTTAATTTGTTTTATGGCCCTTTTCTCCAAGCTCTTCCCTCCTATTTTCTGCGAGCAGAAATTCCTTTTTCATCTGGAGTAGCCATTTGAATCAGCAAGTTGAAAACATCACCATCAATCAAGTTCATGTTCCAGTCTAATTTTCAAGTGTCCAGGTGATTTAGAAACTAGATTTCTATTTGTAGAAGTGATCAAAGCCCATATGCCAAATTTGAAGGCATTTCAGTGTTTACATCCATTTATTTGAAGGAGAGCTCAGTTCCTAAACATGTGCCATAATGATTTTATGCCTTAGGGCAGCCATCCTCAAAGGTATGTAGCTTTCTAGCATCTACTGAAATCATAGATGCTATAAGAAAAGAATTTAGGTGTTCCAAGGTACATTTTTCAATATTATGGTCTGAATTTAGAGACTGAGACTTTTTTTAATCCTAAAATCTACAGCTAAAGGACAAGTATTAGTGCAGACAGAAAGTCTGCATATCTTTCTCTGCTTTCAGTCCTTCTCCTCCAGCTTTTCTTGTTTGGGAAGGATTCAGATCTTGGGGTACATGGAGAAATACCATTTCCTAAGCTCTTATTTCAGGCATTAGCTTGTATGGGCTTGTCTTTTCTGCTTGGGGCATGTGGACTCTGACAATCCAAGTCAACATCTGACCTCCAGTCCTTCCAGAAATATATATATATAAAATTGTCTTCTGCCATTCCTAGCGGACAAGGACGGCTCTATGGATCTAATGCAATGAGCCTCTTGGAACAGTTTCCTGCACAGCTTCCTTATGGCTTGTTGAGAGATGTTTTCTGCCTTCCAGTTACAGATTTAATTAAGGGACAAGTTCATCTTGGTACAAATGGCTCAGCTGAATGATTTTCTTACAGTACACAGCACGGATTTTGGCTATAGTGCAACACGGGAACAAATCAAAGTCGATTGCTGTTGCAATACACTGATTTCTTATGCTGCAGCAAACATCTCTTCCCCTCGCTAGTGGGAGCGTAATGAAGGTCCAAATGAGGCTAGCATATTCAAAGCAATTCAAGGCCACTGGAGAAGCAGCTATTCCGAAATTACAGTAAGTTAAATGATGTGGATTCCAATGACTTCACACCATCTGACCTCAGACCGCTGTGATAAGGAAAGTCTTAAATAATGCTAAAACAGGCTTACGTACGTGGTGATGGCAGCTGCACTGAAGGCAGGAGAGGGAGCTCTGTTGGAACACCATTTTATGTATCATGTGCTGATATCTTTCTGCAGCTTTTATCTGAGAAGTGTAGTAGGATATTTAGTCATGTGCTTGCTTCCTCTTCCCCACAAATGTTAGTGCCAGGTGGGAGTCCAGCTGCAGGAGAGTGGCAGCTACATGCCAATCTTAGTTGTTTTTAGCAGAAGCCCTGTCTCTTATATTCAAAGACAAACAACTTTCTCATCTCGTGTTATATTCCTGCTGCCTGTCCTTCTCAGAAGACTCAAATCAGCTCTGCCATGGGGCAGATGGAAGTCCCAGCCTGCATTTGTTTTTAACAAACTTAGGTGTTAAACTGTTTACTGTGCTGCTTCTCCAGAGCAAAAGAAACAGCATCACCTATAGGCAGACATCAGCTGAAGAGGCTGAGGGCCACCATAGGGAACATGCCAAGCTGCTGACCTGGCTGTCTTGGCTACAGTCGCATCAAGTTTGAATATTTGATCCATTAAAAAAAGATAGTGAATTCAACCGCGGTGAGCCATAATCAGTCATGCCTCAAATGATTAATAGAATAAAGTACTCTCCTGCAGCTCTGAGCTGCAGATTAGCTCATCTGTCATTTGAAGCTTCATTTTGTTTTTGTCAATAAGCTTTGGGTTAGAAGGAGGGGGTTTTGAACCTAGCAAAACCATTCTATGTGGTATAAATAAGTCTTTAGCCCTTCCAGCAGAATGCAAATAAAGGGAAGAATAAATTGTTTTAAGGACTAATTTTCATTTTTCTTAAGCACTTAAAAAAAAAAAAAAAAAAAAAAAAAGTGGTGTGACGTTGGGATAACAGATTTCTTTAAAGAAGCATACACCAGATTTTTCAATGGATGCACAATTTTAAGAATAAGGAACATGAGAACACGTTTTGTCTTCTAAAAAAAATAATACACTGAAACTGTGTTAAGGGGATTGTTTTCCTCTTCTAGTGAAAACTATTAGCAATTCTTTAAAAAGACAGCATAATGAGTTATGCTTTATTGATCCTTCTTCCTTTTGTTTCTTCTAAGATGACAAAGAATCAGGTGAGGCAGTGAAAGAGAAAATTATGTATTCCATGCTGTTTTAATAATCTTGTAGCATGACCCTTAAGGAAAGGATTGCTTTCCAAATAAAAGATAATAATCCCAGTGCATTACAAATGAAACAGCCAGAGAAAGATGCGGTCCCCTTGGCGACCCCATTTACAGCTTCTGTTGCAGTGGGAATTCTGCATGCTGCACAACATTGAATTGCGTGTGGGTTTTTTTCGTGGCATGATGCTGTAAGCAGCAAAAGAATTGTGGGGTAGTAAGTGGCACAATGAGTGATAGCTCTTGGCAAATTCATTCAACAGCAGCATTATTTCTCATTTATACGTTGCCATCAGCTAACAGAGCAAAATACAGCAAGCAAAATGTGCCTTACAAATGATAGATTCTTTTTTTGAAAGGGTCAAGTCCACTGCTGCAATAAGCTCTTGGAAGCAGTAAGGGAAAATGATCAGAAGACCACAGGTTCAGCGATGAAAAGGACAGAAGGACCTTGAGAGGCCACCTAGCCCCTTCCCCTGTCCTGAATGGGATGAACTCAAATCGCCACCCCAGCAGACTGTTGATGCCATTAACACCTTTCCCTGCCAGGCATTTTGCACGATCCTTTATGACCAGTGGAATCGAGGCATTTCCAGAGCAGGTGAGGTGTGAGGAATGCACAAAGGAACCTTGTACATCATCTGTAAGGCCACTCCAGGTGTCGTGGAGGCCACTGGTCCCGAGGAATTCCAGGGAAAAGAAAAATAAAATCTTAAGACCAACACCTGGGGTTTTGTTCATGTTGGCATTGGATCTTTCTGTTGGATTTTCCCTACATCTTACTACAATTTTTTAAGATGCACAATGATTAATTTTGAGAAAGCCAGTTTAAAATTTCCTTGGCTTTGTCAAACAGCTTGTCAAAGCTAGCAAAAGCTTAATAACGCACTAGTCACATTTTCCATTTGATAGCTGGTAATTAACAATTATCAAGGCCAAGCCATCTCAGATTAAGCAATGAAGAGGCCATAAAGAGAGCTCTAGTTTCAGTCATTAACACTCTAGCTAATTTACAAGTGAGAGAGCACTATTCCAGGTAATCCTAATCTGATACACAGACAGGAGGAGTGTTTGTAAGCACCGTTCACATCAGTGTTAAGCAAATCAACGAATAAAACCACTGTCATCCAGGGATTAAATACTGCAAGCAAGAACAGACATATATCCCAGACTTTTGAGGTTTTGAGCTTCAAGAAACTTGACGGAGTGGTGGAAGAACATTACCTATGGATTTTTTTTTCTTCCCTTAAATCTTTCTGTGCCCTCAAAATGTGGCAATTTTCATTCTAGACTGCTCTTTATCTCCGAGTCCAATTAAGACACTTCCTCAGAGATCTTTGCACTACAGACAGCAGGGTATAACTAGGTATATCAGCAGGAAAATCAGAATCTTTCCTTTGGGTTTGGCCTACTTATGCAAACGTGCATCTGCTGAGGTTTTGCACAGAAGCGTTACTCAGTGGGCGGTTGCCTGTTTCCACCAAAGCAGACTACTTTGGGCTACGCTAAATCTGAAAGTTGTCCATCAGCACCCGTGCCAGGGAAGGCTTATCTCCGAACTTGTGGGCTGGAGGTGACTTCACGTCAATTCTGCGCTAAATCCCAAATGCTTGATTAGCAGGCACTTTGGGGTGGGGCTTTCCCCTGTATTTAGGTGTCACGTAGCGTAAGATCATCTGATTCTGTAATGTGGAGATCCTTGAATACTGGTTGGCTATATATTTATATATATATACACGTATATATATAGGAAAATAAACAACTAATAAGAAATCTTGACCACAACCGCTGATTATATTTAATTTTTATGGCTAAGTTTCATTGGATCTACTTACTGTGCTGATGTATTCATATCAGCTCTTAAGATATGAAGAGACATGTTCACATTTAGCCTGGGCCCAGAGCATTTAGGCTAAGTGTCCTGTGTTTGTAATGCTTGGTCTGCTTTGACACTGGCCTCATGCCAGAGCAGATGTGAAGTATGGTGACCTAAGTACGGTGACCTAAGACAAAGAGACGTTCGTAGTAATCTCCAGCATTGTTTGGAGGAACTTTTTGTCACCTGCTGTGTCCAAATTGCAATGGCTAAGATTGTTATCCGTAATCGGTGCTGTGCTTTTCCACGTCTGCTTGAGATAGGTGCTCAGCATGGGGTGGAAGAGAGGGAGGTGGGTGGGTAATGCTAGCAGGAGGAGGTCTATGTAAACCAAGCTGCCAAAAAAAAAAAAAAAAAAAAAAAAAAAGTAAGGAGATGCTTGAATCATCCTGAAAATGCAGGATTAAAATTGTAGCATGGAAAGTCATGGGGAAATGGGAAACTCAGTTTCCTACACCAATGCCCCATCAGGCCAATGAGGGCTATGTCAGTGCATCCGGGTTTAAAGCTGGAAGTAGTTATGTTGGAAATCGTAAAATAGGTGAGGAAAACTGACTGATTTTGTCCACCTGGGTGGCAAAAAGTTGGTTTTGCTTATAGTCTTCGTTCTTTTTATTGCAATACTTTTCATCATAATGCTCCTCTACTTCTTGAATGCAAGTAGTTCTCTCTTGGTGCTCAGCTTTAAAATCTCCGCCTTCGCTTAGCTCAGTAGCTCCTGCCGTTAACAATCGGTTTTCTGCTAGCAGCAAGATGGGAGGAGGAGCAGCACGGGCATGGAGCTAAGCGAGGCCACGCCAAGTTTCTCTAGGTACGGCCACGTTTGGCAGTGACTCACCCGGGAGCTTCCTGGCCGCCAACACCCTTCCTGCTCGCTCTAGGGGTGACTCAACGCGCCCAGCGGCGCGGCTGGGAACGGCGCTCCCGTGCCCTTTCCATAGGGGTACCTCGAAGGGTGCCAAGAGGGAAAAAAGGCATGTCCTAACTGGCTGCTTCCCCATGCGTGAGGCAGCTTTTACATAGAGGTTGCTTTGTGTGGCGTTGGAAAGGAAAGCAGGAAATTCAGAGTTAAGGGCTGCACTTGATCTATAGGTCCTAAATACCTGCTGGATGGCACCAAAACATTGCCATTCCCGCTAGGTCCAGTGAAAGTCTCTCCTATTAGCACAGCATAGGTTGTCTTGTGTGGTTCGTTAGGCGATCCTGAGCAGTCAAAGGCAGGGATGGGAAGTATTTTTTCCCCTCTCACTTCCCTTGGGTTCACACAGAACAGGCTCAGTGGCGCAGGGTCTGTCTGGACTTGCAGAGGGCAAACCTCACCTCAACCACTTCAAGTCTGTCTGTCTGACAGATACGGTGTAATTTAAGGGCAGGAGCACCTGACCTTTCGTCCAGAGGAGTCGTTTCCTGCAGGAAAAATAGCAGTTTTAAGGCAAGCCTTTTTCATCCCAAGTAAACCTGAATTATGATGTTGTAAGGACATAACAGCTGGGCACCATGGATGTCACCAAATTAAAGAAGAAACACAGGAAATGAACAGAATAAGTTTTTTCTAGAAATTTTTCTAGAAATACATCAATGTTGGATATTATTTTATTTTTTAATTTTGTAGAACTGAATTGAAATGTCCCTCAGACTACTGGCCCCAAATTCTTGGTATCAGGAAATCAAATGAAGCATTTTTAGAAATCACTGGCCTTAACCATGCAGTTTTAAACCACAAAATCAGGATATAAACCTTTTTCCCTTCAGTTAGCTGCCTTGGCTTTTCTCCCTTATATTTTTTTCCTGTTCAGTCTTCTGTCAGATGTTTCAGGCTTTAATTTCCCCACACCTTTAGAAGACTAGAAGCTTACAATGTTTGCTATAAGCATACTTCTGTGGCATTTGCTCATGCTGCCTGCTTTACCAACTTGGCAACTAATGAAAATGTAGATTAAGAACTATGTATCTTCACCTGGCCTGTGGACTGATTGATCCTATTCTACGTGCCTGAATTTATTAATTTCTTTTTTCCTGTCTGGGGAGTTTTTAGAGTTTCAGTACTATTGCAGTATTAATAATAGTGTGTTTTGGTGACCATTGCTATCCCTGGTTGTATGCCTGCTCTCATCTTATCAAGACAGAAGGGAAAATGCACTCAATGGGTGCACTTGTATTCTGGGAAATATGATAATGCTTATAAGAAATGACAAAAACTATTAACCTTAAATACTCCGCTTTTGTGAACAGACCTTTCATTACGTGTGGAAATAAAAAGTTGCCCTGAACAGTGAGACTACTGGCATAGTTTATTTAATTGATACTTGCATGGGCTGAACTCTAAGTACAGAGTAAAAGCCTACAGGCTATGAAACACCAGCTTCAACCAGAGGCTGATGTTTGCACATGTTTGTGCTCTGGCGGTGGTTTGGGTGTAATGTGTGAACGAAATGGCAGGAAACAAAGACGGTCGTGAATCAAGTCCTCTTGCAAGCAAGGGCAGGACTGACCATGAAGGGTTTGGGAGCAGTTTTGGTGAGTGGTTCACAAGAAAGAAAACATTCATGAAATTAATCCCTTCCTTTTTTTTTTTTTTCCCCTTCAGGAAATGGTAATCTAAACACTTGGGTTCAGAGGGTTTTGCATCTCTGTGTTCTGGCTTGCTCCCTGTGGAGTACCTATGGGATCACTAGATAATGGGGAGTTTCCAAGCAGCGCTTGCTATCTCTCTGTTTGCTATCAGCTGACTTTGGTTGCTCTTACAATGAAAGATTTTCCCCAAAAAAAACTTTTCAGGATGGAAACACCCTGTCCACTGCTGTGCTTAGTGGTATCAGAATATTAAAGACAAGGCAACGAGTCTAGCTGCTTCTGAAAGCTTGATGGGGTTCCGTAGCTACACCAGGTAGCAAAGCTGGTCCCATATAGTTGTGTGCCTGCTGCAGCTTGTCAGGAAAATAAGAAGCTGCATCAATAACCCTGGCTTCTCAAGCGGTTCTCATAAGAAAAGCTCACCCCTGAGCAAGCAGCACCATAAGGAAGGTTGTTTGTACCTCAATCAATGAGACTCAAAATAAGGTGGAAGTGGTAATTATTTGACATGTGGAAAAAAAAGATGCGTTATGACTGATTGCTTCAGTTCTGCTGTTTTATTGACCTGTGCAGCTAGTGTCCAGAACATCCTGTTTCAACATGCTGGCATCACTTGGGGTTACACCACTGCCTACTTTTTCCCTATATTCTTTCTGTTGTTTTTACACGAGAGTGCTGATGACTTAAGAAACACTTTATTTACCTCTTTTATTGGCAAAAGCTGCTGTGATATATGTTTGCGTGGGGCAGGCTGTGAATTTAATGGTCGCCCCATCTGCTTGCTTTAAAAGAAAGAAAAAAAAAAAAAAAAAGATTAAACCCCATCTGACAGCTAATGTAAGGCTCAGCCCTTCTCCCCTCCTCCTCTCCCTCCCCAGTAATCACGTTATTCACTGGGATGGAAAAAAGAGTTGGTGTTAATTTCCTCCATTCCCACACCTTGCAACCCAGCACAAGTCGCTGCCGTTTCTTGTCCTTCAGAGACCAATTATTGCAGGTGAAGTCAGGCACGGGAGCAATGTTGCTAGGAGTGGGAAATGGGGACTGGGGCTTTATGCAACTTTTTGAGCCCAGCAAGATGCAGAAATCTGGCTGGGTCACGGGAAGCCTTGTAGAATGGAAACGTGGGCACAATTTGAAAATGGCACATATGGTGGCCACTGGGAAACATCCTGAGTCAGGTCTCAGGTATGGGATTTCCATCCTGAGTCTGGTTTCATCTGTATCGTGTCCCATAGATGTAAATTTGGACGGACTGTGAGGGGTGATGTCTAGATGGGGCGCTGAGATGCCCTCTGTGTTCTATAGTATGGTTTTGAGGAGGGATGTTGCGAAGGAGTTGTGCAGCACCAAGGTCCTCTGTGCTTTATTCCTGTGGGCGTTCAGTATTCTTTCATGTCCGTAATGTGAAACCTGTCCGAATCCAACCTGTCATTGGAGTTAGACATAATAAAAGGTGTGCTTAAATACATGCATCACCCTCAGTGTGTTTAGACTTCAGCTGGCACAAGAAGACGTGCTTAAGCAGTGATGGAGTGGCTTGTATTCTCCTTTTCATGCCTCTGCCCTTTCTGTCCCCTCTGACTTAAAGAGAAAAATGAGCTATGTGCGGTTTAAAAATGTCCAAAAAAGCAAAAACAGCTACCATGGAGAAAGAGATACAGGATGTCACTGTATCTTTCCTGCTTCTTTATTTGTCTGGTTTTGTCTCTCTTCTCTCAGCTTAGATTGTGTGGGCACAGCTCCCACCGTCTGTAAACACATTTTGGATTTTGTTCGTGTGTCTGTAACACAACTTCTTCCTTGAGAAACAGCCCCCTTTGCAGCTTTGTTCCTGTAATTACAGTGCAGCACAGGATAGACTGGGAGAGAAGAGCCATAATTAGGATTTTTTCAAAAAAACATTTCCTGTGCTGACTACTGATCTCCTGCCAGTCCTGCACTGCTGTCTCTTGAATAGTACCTGCCTCCTTTCTGAATGCAATGCCACTGATGAGGCCAGCTGTCACAAAGGCACAGTTTGCCTCCTTTTTGCTTTGTGGAAAGCTTCTTTTTTTTTCTTTTTTTCTTTTTTTCCCCTGCCCCTTTCCCCGACGGTGTTGTCAAATGAAGCTCACTGTAAAATGACAGTGCTCCGTGCTGCTGTAACATTTTTCATCTCAAGCTTTCGTGTTCCCTGCAAACAATCAGTATGAACTAGCTAGATTTTAATTTTTATTCATTTTATGGGTGGGCAGACTCATTTTTCTTAGATTTAAATTAGGGCTATGGATAATTTTGTCACTTTTTTTTTTTTTTTCTTTAGCTGTAGCTTTGGAAACTTTTGATGCATTTCTTTTTCTAAATAGCTACCGCTTGGAGGAGGTTGGTGTAGAGAAATGTGATGTTTAGATCTTTTGGAGTGTCCCAGTGCTAAAGAGTTGTGGCAGCACAACCTGCCCGGAGATACTCCTTCCAGAAGGGATTTTCCGTGTTGGCAGACAGACAATCATTCTAGTTCCTGCAGCAATTTCCACGACAGTGCAGAAGGCTTCCAGTGGAGTCTAGAACCAAGGCTACTATGTAGGTCTAACGACAGCTCCTCTTCTACATAGCCCCGTTGCAGATTCCTGGAATGACAAGTCCAAGTCACAACAAGAAAAGTAGGTCAGGTTTTCCTAAAGTGCAATGACTTTGGGGCAAGCTGACATTTGAGGTTTATAGAACTGATACACCATTTCCCTTACAATAATAAATTGTTTTAATGGGAAAGAAAAATCAGCACTGGTCTCTTGTTGCACAACTTTTGCTAAGCGCATCTCTAGTACTGAACATGCAATTTGTAAAATTAACTAGACCTCCAGCTTGTTGGAGCTTCATTTTAGATTCTTATTGCTCTTATTAACCTAACATAAAAAATAGTCCTTGTCATTACTTTAATACACACTTTGGGTCTAATCATACATAGACTGGCAGGTCAGGCAGCCCCTATTTCTCCATGGCTCCTTGTACCAAGTGTTTGATTTTTCTCAGACCAGATTTTTTTTTTCTTTTTCCCCAGGAAGATACCAACCAAGAAACTGGTATTGCCCATTGCTTTCCAGGAAGACCAGACGGATTTGGGCTCTCCATCCGGACAAATCCCCGAGCTATCAGGAGGAGAGGTGCGTGGGGAGCAGCCGGGAGCACAGCGCGCCCAGCTCCGTGTGCCTCCCACCGGCAGCTCTTGCCTGCCCAGGCATGCATGGAGCACGCCGTGCTGCCTGATAGCGTATAAATCCACCAGGTGTGTGCTCGGGACAACATTTCTGGTATCCCGGGTGCTTTTTGGCTACGCCAGAAGCCGTACCTAAGGAATTACTGCCTAGTCTGGATGGCAAATGTGGTCTTCAGCATGGCAGCGTGCATTTCTCAAAGGTCTGCAGAGATGTAGCTGCAGCCTCCTCCTTTCTGATACTTTCCCTAGGTCTGATCAAGTTCTAGATGACTCAAATGACATGAGAAATGATGGGATATCAAGTCTCAGTGGGTAGAGACCCTATAGTTAGGTAGAAGCAGATATTCCCCACTTGGGGCAGGAAAGAGGACCATCACTTCTGAAGCATAAAATTTGATTAAACACAAAGAAACCTTTTTTTTCTAACCAACTTCACCATTAAATACTCAAGTAAGACCCTGTAGAAGGGTCACTGTGCATCAGTGTCCTATTGCTGAGTCAACTGAAATATTTTTTCCTTTATAATTTCCCAGGATCTACCAGGTTGGGCTGGTTACTTTGTGTTTTTATCGTCCTATTATTTGGCATTCAAATGCGTGCAGTCATTGAAGCGTTTGTTGGTTTCCTCATTTGAATTATCCATGCAAAGTTGATCTCTGGTTTTCAAACGCCAGTTTGCTCAGATGTTGGCCACTGAGTTTCCAGAAGTTCGCGTGGATCTGCAGTGCTGGGGAAGCTGTTCCGTGTGCTTTTTTTTTTTTTAGGCATCATCCCCTCTTCACATGGGGAGACGAAGCAGGAGGAGCTGCTCACCAAGTATAAATGTCTGTAGAGCAAGAACTGCTATTAGTGTGTCAGTTTTTGAAGTCTTGCTTTAATCAGTGTGCTTTTGTAAGGGCTTCAGAAACTGCTCATACTCTTGGCATCTTCTGTTTTCCCTGCATAGCATGTTTATATCTACAACTGTGGTTTTCTTTCTAGTCTTTTTTTTTTTTTAACCATCCCTCTGAGGACAACCCTTGATACTTCTTGCCCTGATGATGCACTCATCATCTTAAAGCTGTGTAAAACAGATCTAAAAGGCACCGTGTCAGGTTGTGTGTTTGTCCCAGCCTTGCTAATGCTGCTCGAAGTCAGCAGGCAGGTTGGTGTCAAAGATAAATTATTAAGATAATTGACCATGCATTCAAATTTTTTGGAGTTATTCCACATTTTAGAGTGGGCATTTGCTCAGATAGGCCATTGTAGTTTGGATTATGTATTTTAGTCTCCCTAAGGCTACTTTTCATGCATCTAAGTCTGATCAGCTTACTAGACACCAACGTTAATTGCTTGAGTTGGGTGAATTTACTCAAGTTCTGCATGACAAATCAGACCGAGAGTGGTATTTTCACTGTTTTTAAAATATCTGGGATAGGTAGAAATAACTGGCAGCCCTTCCATGTGTCTCCTTAAAATTTCTCTTTGCTGCCATCTCTTCCCTCTAAGACCTAACAAAGCACCACGTTCACATCATCTTCAACCCCTTCTCTCAGGTATGTGACTGTTCTGTTTGCTGTCTGTTTGTGAAATGCTTTGAGCTCGTCTAGGGAAGCCAAAGTATTTTTATCACAAATGTAGATGCCTGAATTCCAGCAAGGGCCTCAGCATTTTCCAGCACATTTGCAAAAAAAAAAAAAAAAGAGAGGGGGGATGGCAGGAAGGAAGCTCCATCACAGCCACCTTCCTTTTGTATCTGCTCCCATCACCCTATAGTCACTCAGGCCCTGGCTCCAACCTTTCAAATAGCTCCCATTTGCTGCTGCAAACGATGTAAGTGCTTTCAGGCACCATGGTGTGCTTGGATACCTGCTACCTGTCCTGTCCCATCCCTGGGGGATGCATCCAGCCAGCAGTGTTCTTTTCTTGCAGTATTCCAAAATCAGCTGGACTTACCTAAGCCTGCTGTATCCACTGACACAGGTGCGGTTGCCAGCAATGTGGACAGCAGCAAGTAAACAGGTGCAAGTATCACAGATTAGGAAAGCCGCTTTAAATTTAATAGCCGAACAGTTGGTTGGAGTTGAAACAATCCCAATGGAAATAATCCCCCTGCATGTAAACCAAGTCTACGAGGGAAAATGTGATGTGGCTGCTGGCGGCCCCGATAAGGCAGGGAGATGCTGAGGATTTCTGGCTGAGCGCTGGTTTGCCACGGAGGCTGCACGTCTGCAGCCATGGCTGGGTTGGTCCCCCTGAGCCCTGCTGGTGGGAGACCTCTGCCCGTGCCAGCAGCAAAGCCGAGATGCCGAGAACTTTTATTCCCTGGGGCTACTGAGAAGCCGGGGCACTTTGCATTTCATAAGAGCAAGGGTGTTAATTGCTGGATGCGTGCACGTGTCGCTCTTATCAGCAAGGGTCGGCCACCCATACGGTGGCCGTATGCACCTACAGGCATCCGATGCTCTGCTATCACCCCCTGAAAATAAAAAAATAAATAAAAGCAGAGCTCAAAGCTTTGCTAGCTGTGGTTGGGGTGCCCCAGTTTGCCAGCATGAGGTAATGCTGACACCTTGTCATTTGCATGCGTGTTCTACTTTATGAGGTGGTAATGAGGCTGTGTGCCGGCCTGGTGTCTCCTCTGCAGTTGTGTGCTCACCGTCACCCACATCCTCGCTGCCTGTGATTTGAATGAGTAATCCCTGGCATTTGTTTCCAAGCAGGTGGCTCTGGCACACCCTGACTCCTGCATTCAAATACAAGAGGAAGGTGCAGGAAGGGGGTGCCGTGACCTCATTTCATGGAGCAGGACCATCGCTCCACCTGCTAAAGGCACAAGTGGCACCACATGAGCTTGTCTCTGGGTGCTGTAGATGGAAGGGATGCATGCAACCGAAAAGATGGATTGCTATAGGGAGAACAGGCACTCCCTCACCTTCATTTTCACATTAAAGACAGATTCAGACCAAAACTCACATCAGATTCTTGACAAATTGTTGGAAGTTTAGTCACCTGCCACAAAACAGCATCTGGGCTTGATGTTCCCAAATATTCACACCGTAAAACCTCTGCCTGAGTCACACAAATGCTGAAGCTATGTGGCAACATCAGGCTGGAGCTCTGTGAATTTGGGCCCAAATTCTGCTGAGTCTCCTGTGACTGTGTGCTGTGAAGTTGAGCTGAGCTGCCCTGAGCAGGAGCTGGGCTGTGGGATGCTCTCAGGTCTAACAGACGCGCGTTCCTCCGAGCAAAATGCTGCTCGGAGTACGGCGACCCATGGCTGACCCTTCCAGACATTGTCTCTGTGCTGCATATTCATAGACTAATGTTGTTTAGAGATTGGCAAAGCTCATTAAGTAACCTAATTTTTACAGATGCTTTTGGGCTGCTGCGGGTGGTACTAGTCGGTTGTTTGTTTTTTTTTTTTCCTATGAATTACTGTGTTACATCCTCCCATCCCTGCCATGAAGCCTCCATTTCAAAGGCCAGGCTCTCTGCACTGCTCCGGGGGTTCCCTTTCTGCCTGGGAGAGGTGGCAACTCGGCAGCTTTTTGTCTGCTCTTCCAGCTGAGAAAATGGATGTGGACCCGCTATGGACACGCGCTGGATTTTTCATGGGGGATGCTGTACCTGAGCCACACGGCAGGTGAGTGCTGCAGCTCCTGGCCCAGCCCAAAGATGAGGAGGGAAGGTGGCAGTAGGAAAATTCTGTCCTGGCTCAACAGAAGTCTGGAGGCTTGAATTAGGCCACTAACTGTTTTTACAGACCGGAGGACTCCCCCGAATCTAACTTAGGTGGAGAGCCTTTCTGCCCCCAGCACACAACCCCCAGCTCAGCACGGATGCACCTGTCTTCACCCAAGGCTGGTAATCAAATAATCGATGTGCATATTCAGCCCAACCCAGAGCAATAATTTGCACAAAATAAAACAGCAGCATTGCATGTCCAGTAAGGTAAAGCAGGTTGTTTGTTTCTTTTTTTTTTTTTCCTAATTCTGAAGCGTGTCTTAGCAGTCAGTGCTAAGTGCAGCTGATCTTTGCTGCTCAAAACAGGAGGTTAATCAGGGTGTTAGATCTGTTTTTGCTACATGGCGGTCTGTTGCTTTAAACAACAGGCCGTTGTATCAGACTCATGTGAAAAAAAATACCAGGAAACAAGATTTTTCAAGCTGCTCATGAAGGCGGTGTGTTTGCTCAGCACCGCATGGATTTGTGTGTCAGAGGAGATGGTTGCGTGCAGTAAGCCAGAAATCAGAGCAGTTTTCATTTCTTTTCCCTCATCGTTTTATCATCAGTAAAAATTGCAGGGTCAGAGCTTTGAAATTGTTTAGTTGCTTCTTTTTTTTTTGCAAGTACAGAAAGAAGGTGTGTTTCTGTCAGGTAATTTAACTGGTTTCTGCCTCTTTTTGGAGTCTCCCTGCTCTGTTAGGTGCAGTGCTGGGAAAGAAACAGCAGGCACGGCCAGCAGTGATTGCAGGCATGTGCTTTCCATGGAGCACGGTCACCCCGTGCAAAAGCAGCTCAGCCAAAATCTGTGCCATTCTGGCAACACAGAGCAGCAGCTTTGAGATAATCCTTAAGGACTTAGTCTGTCAATTTTTACTCCCAGTTTGCTTCTAAATATTTACAAGAAGAAAATATGTCAGGAAGTGCTTATTTCCAATTTCAGTTGTGGGTGTGAACCGAGGCTTAACCGTATCCAGGACATTTGCTTATCCAGGACAATCAAAATTGGGAAAATAGCTCAGAATCAAGCTTGACAAATCTTTAAGTACCCATCTCAGTTGTTCCAACAGTATGCTTATAGCTCAGTAGAGCTTTTGATGGTGAGATATGGCCCGTCTGAGTATTGTCCTACCCCGGTTTCCAAACCAACAGGCTATCAACATCAGCAAAAAATGAATGGAAGGAGTAGAAAAGCTCAAGTTGCTCATATATATGTGTGGTGTGTGTGTGTATAATTACGGTCATATATCAATATCAGAATGGGCAGGTGACCTCCTCTGTGCACTCTGCTGCTTTTGTTACAACAGAGCTGAACTTGCACAGGAAAGATGGATGTGAGGTGGGCAATGTCTTATGGATAACCTTGGAAGGAGAAAAGCACCACGTGCTAAGGAAATATGAATAACTGTAGATAAAATGGGTTATTTGTGTGAGCAGATTGAACAAAGTTGGGACTGTCAGTGGAGCACAAAGTGGTAGAATATATCCTCAGTCCTAGGGAAAGGAGGTGGGCAAGGCTGTAGTTGAGTCGTGGCATGGGTATGCTGCATCAGCTCTGTTTCTCCAAATGGGGTCTCTTCCTCTAAGAAGGCACAGGCTGTGGAAGTTTCATGGTGCAATATTTAGGAAAACAACGCAATTCCAGTGGCAGAAGTGGTCAGCTGCCAGGGTACTGCACTTTCAGAAATACCTTGCTCCAAACTTCAGGGAGAGAGCTGCTGTGTGTGGTCCTAGGAAGGCTCAGCAAGGCTTTTAATGTGGGAAAGATTTAAAAAAAAATTGTCTATGAAGGATTAAGCAATGCCATGGCTGCCTACCAAAGTTAAGTTTACTGGGACGAAAGTGTCCAGCCCAAGTTGTAGCAAAGTTGGCTAACCCAGCTGGCCTAAAGGTGCTTTCCTGAAGCTGATGGCAAAATTCCTGCTGTCCTCGATGCGAGCAGGTTTGAGTATAGCCAACATAGTCTGAAGTAAGCAAGCTTTCAGATGGGTAGATTTTTTTTTTTTTCCACTGATTTAAACAATGTATTGCTTTTTAGGGTCTTTTAGGGTATGTTCTGGGTCTTGTACGTGACTCTGAGTTTTAAGATTCTGTTCGCTCTGCTTGGTGTATGCCTGCTCTTGCTATAATCTGGAGCTTGCATGCTCTGGGGAGTGAAAATTATGCCCATTGTTCTAGTTTTTGTGGGTATTTGTGCTGCAATTCACTGACTTGATCTGCAGCAAACCTGTTTTTAACTGCAGATCTCATGTGGAAGATTGTTCAAAAGGCAAGGTGTGTCTCCCTGATTAGCTGAGTTGAAGTCACCTGACCCTGAACAAATAGTTCCTGACCCGAATTTTATGTTAACTCTATTTACTTAATATAGAAACGTTAAAATTGGGCTGCAGCGAACTGTGCCTTTAACCATTTCCTTTCTTTCGTGTCACTTGTAGGTTCATGGAGGATCAAACTTAAGGATCATCGTGAAGCTTGGCATCCTGCTGTGGATTTGGTGGTTTTGCTTCTGGGTCATTTTTCCTCCGTGGCTTCGTCAGCTTGCCAGGTGCAGGGTTTCGAGAAAGCAGGTAGATGCAAAGCTGTTACAACACGCCGTGGAAGTGTGATGGGAGGGAGACGCTTACTCATGGAGCCGTGCCGTGGGCTGGTGATTCAGATGCCTGCATGCCATCAGCCCCGCACCACGGGGCTGTGCTGGGGAGGCACGAGCAGGAGGAGGGTGCTGCCGCTGCTGGTAGTGCTCACCCCTGGCACGAGGCAGTGGTGAAGTCAGGGCTGTATTTGCAGTGTCACGCGATGCAATTAGGAAAGAGCTGCTCTGTTGGTGACTGCTGTCTGAACCGGCAAGCCCACATCAGAATTGAAACCGTCTCTGCGTGGGCAGAGATGTTGACAGTGCCACTCGGTTGCCCAATAGGTTCCCACTTACAGATTAAGCTGGTCTGAAGGAAAAAGGAATACTGCTTGCCCTAATGAAAAGATAGGGTTTGTGGGTGAGGAGAAGAAAACCGGATCAATGTTCAGAGGTGCTTTGCTGGACTGTGTCAGCTGGAAAAGCTTGGCTGCTGCTGCTAATTCTTGATGGGCATGTGGAGGTAAATAGTACGTAAGCCGTTCTTCCTCGTGATCTTAGCTAACTGGCTTTTCCCTCCTTTCTTTACCTGTAATAGATGCTACAGCGGTTGAGGAAGTTGGTCAGTCATTCCAGCAAAATAGTGTGGGATTCTCAGCTATTGCCTGCGTTTAGGCTGTGGTACTGGGGTTATGTCTACATGACCTCCTGCAGGTTCATGACAGCCTTGACCCTGCTAAACCCAGCAGCCCTGTTTCAGCTCTGTTTCATGGTGACTTGGCCAGCCTGCGGTCTGGTACCAGCCTAACTGCCCTTACCGCCAGCTATGCACATCTTCCAGCAGCTCTGAGCACAAGGAGGTGGTTCACGCCAGCCACCAAAGCACGTTGGGCCCTTAAAATCCCACACCCAGCATGAATCAGGCCCGCACACTAAAGCTGCACAGCTCTGAAAGAAGCAGTGCTTCTGCCCAGCTGTGAGCTTAGGCTTTGTGCTCGTGGTTGTTCCACGAATTGATTGACTACCAGAGCTTTCCAAAGCAGCTCAGCATCTCACTTGGTTTTAGAAATCCACATTTGAAGAACAAAGGTCTGTATAGAGATGAAGTGTGATGAGGGAGATGACGTGAAATGAAACTGCATGCAAAGGGGAGAACATTTGTCAGGGCTGCTCTGCAGAGCCATTAACACGACCACCAAGCTCCGTTTACCTGTCTGGGACACGGGAGCAGTTGCTGGGCCTGTCTGAATGTACAAGAGATTAGCAGGGCAGGAAAACACCTGCTTCCACTTAACTGATCCGAGAGGAAACAAAGGGCAAGAAAAGCTACGGCCTGAACAACGCAGGATTGGATGAAAGCTAATATGCAGCTTCAGATTGGCAGTTGGCAGCCATAACCCTCAATTTAAAGCAGCTGAGAGCCCCAGCTCTTTAGATCTGAAATCTTGCTGCTATGAAGATGAAAGACTTTGTTTTCCCTCCTTTTTTTTTTTTTTTTTTTTTTTTTTTTTTTCCTTTCTTTCTTTTTCTTTTCATTCAACTGTGGCCAAATGGGGAGTAGGCAGATGGGAGTCCAGGCAAACCCAGGTGCTGAGTTGCTGCACTTGATAATAGGCAGCGAGGAGTGGCAGGCAACCCTGCCAGAAGGAAAGGCAGAAGTGTGCAGATCCTTGTGTAGAAGCTCTGGGACCCCCTTCAGTTTCCCTGGGGGGAAGATGAGGTTGATTGGGATTCATTGATGAGTACAACATAGGCTTTAGTGTCAATAAGGGATAGACATTCTGGTCGTAAAGAGTGGATTCTGGGGCCTCTCATTGATTTTGGTGGGTCTGGCTGTTTGGTGTCTCTGCAAACAAGGTTTTGAGGAAGGCTTTATAAGTTGGATTCTCAAAAAATAATGTATTGAATCAAAGAGCATTGAAAAGGTGAGCAAAAAGGCTAGACAGTCCTTATTTGAAGTTCAGCTCCATGGCCTGGCTGTGTGAGCTGCATTTCATTCACAACTTGGGCTCAGCATCGTTTGAAGTATGCTGTCATTAGGCTCGTGTTTTAACTCTGTTTGCTTTGATTGCAGCAGGAACGCTTCTGCTGGCTGTTAACAAACTGGTTACACCAGGGATACCCACCACAACGCCGCAGACCAGGCCCCTTGAAGGCTGCTGTGCAGTGATTAAAGGAACGGCCCATGGCCTCTCCTGGGGCTCTCTTCAGTGCCAGGTTAAAGGGTTTTTGTGTATGTGTGCAAGGGAGGGTAGGGAGGGTACCTTACCTTTCCCTTGTTCACCAGCTTGTGCCCTATGGAAGCGTAATTTAAGTCTGGCAGATTGGATGGTTGGCTCCAAGTTAGTATGTTTGCAAAAAAGGGAAAAACAGAAGGCAAGGCTTGTAAGATCATAAAACTTTCTTTCCCTGTTCAAATAAACACGCGTTAGCCTGACTTGCCTGCCTACCACTTCTGTCATCTTCAGAGCAGTAAAGAAACAGTGAAACGTACCCGTGACCTTACACAGCACCACTGGCAAAACGTGTTTTAGCTGCAGAGTGTTTGATTGCATGCGAGCTGTCCCTCCAGGTTATTGTACCTCTCCAAAGGCTGCAAGGAGCAGTACACTTCTCCCCTCCTCCTTTGCTTGCTTAACTTGTTAAGACATGGAAGGTTACTCCTGCTATGACTCCTATTCCTGACCTGACAGGTGGTGCCTTGCACTGAACTTTGCTCTCACAAACGCAGTTGGGTTTCACGTATCAGCCTCCCATTTAGCGGGCTCGCCCATCTGCACAGAATTCGGTAATTCTAGCAAGGTGTGCTGCTGCAGTCACCCCTGGTGCTGGGCTGGGGAGTGCTGCTGAGCGCTTGCTGCCCAAACAAACACGGGCTGGGGATGCCACACGTTTAGTCTCGTGCCTGTAGCTCTGTACATTGTGCAGTGAGCTGCTGAGCACAGGTACGAAGATGAAAGAGGCGGAGGTGATGCAGGAAGCGATACTGCTGTCTGCAGCCCGCAGATGAAAGGAGGGAGCACCTTTATGGATCTGCCCCAGTGTGACCCCTCGGTGCTGAGCTGTGCTAGGAACAAAAGAGCTGTAATATTGGATCAGAAGTCCAACATGCTTGGCAGCCTGATTTCCAGAACTACATAGTAGGAATTTTTGGAAAAAAAGATACATGAACTGCTAAGAGGAGTGGCTGTGAGATAGTTTGTTGATGGGAGATGTTTGTTTTTGACACAAGAAATGCTATGTTTGAACTGTGTGGCAAGGAGTCTTTGCCTTCTTTCTTTCTTTATCCCACCTAAAACCGTGTGTGTGCTCCTATAGCCAGGGTTAGTGTGTTTTCACCTATCTGAGCATTTGTTTCCTACCAAACTTTTGGTGTCAGTGACATCCTGTGGTGTAGAATTACACGTAATTGGGGTGGTATTTTGGGGCAAGATTCCTGTGTGCTTCAGCTTATCTGCATTTACCTGAGGAGGAATTATTAATGTGAGCATTTGGTTTGCAGTCAAGTGGTTGTGGCCCAGATGTAGCCCAATTGTTCTGATAACAACAGAAATGGACGTTGCAGTAGAAGGTGTAACAAGTTGCATGTTAATCTTGTTAAATATTAAAAATATGTAATAAGGTCTTCTCCAGAGATGTACTTCATGGAAATTATAATGTGCAGAGCCAACACCTTCAGCATAAATACATCCTAACAGTGTGCCAGGAATTAAATATTATTTCAAGGATAGTTTATATCTCTTGTTACAAATAAATAAAGTGGGCAAGTGTTTGCCCAGTCTAGTTACCTTGTGTGTTGGGTTTTGCTGCTGTAATAGGGTCAAGCTTGTAAGAGCAGGAGGAGCATTTGCATCCCTGGAGCACAAAGGGGTTTTGCATGTATGGACTGCAGACTTTGGGCAAAATGCTATTTGCACATGCTCCAAATTAGTGAATTTACCTATGTAGCAGTTTAGGACCTGCATTTGAATCTCTTGGAGTCTGACACGGGGTACCTGCTGCTGAGCTAATTTCCTGGCCCATGGAATGATAAAAATCTCAGCAGCTTGGCTTTGAAAGATCATAAAGCTCTCGAGAAGCCTCACCTCAGCATACAGGGGAAAAGACTTGTTTACTATTGCTGCTAGAAGAGAATATGAGAGGCTCAACAGGCCAGGTCATTAAAAAGCACCAGTAGGTCCTGTATGGCTTAGTCCTCTGCTGCATTTTATGTATGCCACGAAATGCTGCTTCTACTTAATGCTATAAATCATTTATTGAGGACTTGAGCACTTCTGAGTCCAGCTGATACAGGACTATCTCTGATCTAAACAGGCTGTTAAACAACTTTTAAAGAACAGAAGTGAAAATTGTTTTTAATTTCACAGCCTTACATGGCAACATAGTCCGCTGGCTGTCAATAGTTGTACCAGCTGAAATAGGAAGGTGTGAGAAATCAGAGCAATGGGCTGGACCATAACAGCTTGGATGTTCTGGCTCTACAACAGATTTTTCTGTATGATCTCGAGCAAATCACTTCAGTTTTCTTAATCTCTCTGGTTCAATTCCTCCGATAAAAAACAACATTCTTTACAGACATCTTGAAGCTAACATGACTTTTGTAAGGTACACAGACAGTGCAGATGGGCTGAAAGATATCAAAGACACTAAACCCAGACTCATTCCACAGACGGATCAGTGGTCAGTTGCATTACCATACGTGAGGTTTTCAAGGGGGATCTTTTAGAGATGTCGAAGAATTTTGTAAACAAAATTAGCATAACTCTCTCATTACAGATGCTGGGTAAGTCTCCCTGATCTGAAGCTTCTAGTGTGCTTGCAACAAGGTACAACAGCCACGTACAGATAGGACCGAGATGACAGTGACGTGTTTAGCGTTACCATCAAGCAAGTATGTCATATGTAAATAGTCTTCGTTTGCAAACAAATGGCGCTTGTGTACTAATCAAGGCCAGAGTGCAGTTTATTGCAGATAAAAAGTAATTTCTTGTTGTGATAACAGAGAGGTTCATTTGCAGTCATTTCTTGTCTTTTTTCTGCGGAAAGATATGGCTGCCTTATTCCGTCACAAAACTCAGTTCTGTGTTGCCTGTCAAGGCCAGCTAGAAGCCAGCTGCAAGAAAACAGAGGGCAGAAAAGAGCAGTTTTGGGGAGTTCCTAAGGATCCAGTCTCTTGGACTGGTGCTACGCAGAGGATAAGGACCATTGCTCAAACCTAGGGGTGGCTCAGATAGGTCACTGAAAAAAAAAATAAATCAGAATTGGGAATGGCTTCTGTGCTGTAACTCAGGCAGGATAGAGATGGTGATGCTGTTTACAAAAGGAGGGGGAGGCTTGTGCAGAAAGGGGGGTAATTCATATATACTGATATAATTCATGTACCTAAGCCATGTCCTGGCCATTTCCTGATGCTGGAGAAAATGTGTCTGCTTGTGTCCCAGCTAAGATAATAATCTAAATCTCTGATGCTCATGTAGGTTAAAATCTCAAATAAATGTTTAAGTGTCCAGATGGCCCAACATGGAAGTAGGCTGCATCTATATTGTCATACAGGATGGTGTTGCAGCATATGCTGACAGATTTGTGCTAGTTTTATTAATTTGGCTGTTGAATCGCTGTCAAGACAGCTGAAAAGATCAAAGCAAATGAATCTTTTGAGACATGTAGGGCTCTGGCACCAGGATTTTACCACCTGTGTCGTGGCCAATGTCACTCCAGCATCACACGTGTTAACAAGCACTGAGACGTGCCTCCCCACACCTCCACCCCATGTCACGGTGCATGTATCCCATTGGGATATGTTTTTAGGAGGTTGGTAGTTTCCTATAGGTTATAGATGCTATCTATGCTAACTGCCGTCCAAAGAATTGGACACCGAAATCCTGTATTTGGATTTCTGTTTATTAACTTTGACTTCTAATTCCTTGGAGGGTGCGCAAATGCCAATTGGGATGCTGCAGGCATAAGTTTCTTCTCCAAAATGCTGTGGGCTAGATTTGTCCCAGACAAAAACACGTGTCTTGAAGCGACAGCTCCAGCAAGTGGGAGAAGAAAAGGAGAAAGCCAGCTTGCTCTGAAGCACAGCCGAGAGTATAATCAAACTGCAAATTGTATAACACCTTGCAGGAGAAATCAGTCTTTCACAACTAAAGGTTTCCAAGGTTTCTCTTGAGTTAGCTGTGGGGATAAGTTGTGTCTTAGGGGAATTCTTCTGCCAGTTGGGCTAATTAACATGATAATTTGTTGTTTCATTAGCTACATCTTTCATGGGAAATGAGTGCATTTCCTTCATAACAAGGAGAAAACATTTCACTTGTTTTTCTTTTCTCATGACACTGCTGAGAATTCACTGAAAACTTCCTTGAAAAGGACTGAAACTGGTGTAAAGAAAGCCACAGTCTGGTTTTGTTTTAAATGCAGTTATTAATCATAGTGAGGAGTGAACACTAGTTCTGTATCTACCCCTTTCCTACATCCTTCAACACTTTCAAAACAAGGTTATCATGGAAGAGATTCCACTTGTCAGCATCCCAGAAGCATTTTGTACAGGGAAAGGGAAATATGGCTCTGTCGACTGTAGCCAAAACAGGACTTTTTGTCAGCATTGAGAATGGGATCTCTACCTGGCTAAACTAGGAGTAAATACCACAGAGGTCATGGTGCCTGTGACTGGATGTAGGAATCCAGTCGTAGGCTTCTGCTCTTACTAGCTTGTGTATCTGTAGACTTGAGTTATGGTTGGACTTTTTATTAGTTTCTGAAATAATTTTGGATGTCAAGACTATATGGTGATGGGATTCAAGCTGCAATTAAGATTTCAAAAAAAAATAATAAAAATCAACTCTTGTGAATTTACCAGCAAAATTACGTGCGTGTCCTTCAGCAAGTCCTTGCATATGTGCCTTAGGTCACCCGTGTTTGGGAAAGTGATCAACCCACCCATGTAACCGCTATTCCATTCCAAATTGGGTGACCTAGGAGTGTTCCAGTTGAATAATCTGATTTCTAATTCAACGGGTGTCATATTCTGATTGACTGAAAATGAGTTGGTTTCTAAAACACTTGAGCCATCTCCACACTGTTGAATGCCCACTTCCTCCTGAACCCTTGGGTGACCTCTATTCTTCTCCCACACATCTTGGGTGTCTAGAAGGGGTGCGAGGCATACTTTGGAGCAGTAGTGCCAAATTCAAGTGTGAACTCGATAAATAGTTGAATCTTTGTTCACAGCAGCGGTGGGGAGACCCGCGTGCCCCCGGAGAGGCCGGTGTGTGCAAGGCAGGGCTGCAGCACGCCAGTCGGCCTGGCTCGGCCGCTCCCCGAGCGGAGGACACACCTGTTAATAGCTAGAGGCCATGAGATTGGTTGGACGCGAGGAATGCACCTGCGCAGGGAGGGGTGAAGGACTACATGTAAGACGAGCCCGTAGACACTCGCCGTCTCTTCTCAATTCCAGCTTAAACAAGCAACAGCGCTCTGGGCTGCGAAGAAAGCCATGCGTGGTTTCATCCTTTGCTTTCCTTTTTTATTTTATTTTTTATTTTTTAATTTGATTTCAGTAGTCTGATACAATTTAGAAGTGTTTTTTTTTTTTTTTTTTTTTTTTTTTTCCAGGTACTGTTGTATTTTATTTTTATTTTTTTTTTTGTCTTCCTTCGTTTCGCGTGAATCTCGCTGCGAATGCCTCTCGCTCCGAGTTCGTCTTTTCCAGGACACGGAAAGATCAGGCGATGGAAACCCTGGCGTGCGCTCTCCTGACGGTCATTGCGTCCTTTTTGTTACCTCTCGAAGGCTGATGAGCTTGGTTTGGGAAAAGGTGGTTGTGCTTCCACGCTGAAGTTACTTGAATGTGTGTGTGTGTTCATGGTCCTGGTAAGCCTTTAGAGTCCAGGTGCTGTGGTAAAAATGATCTGCCTAGCATGCAGCATGACTTCTTTGATGCCTTTCATGCCTACGTTCATCAAAATTCTCCTTTCAACTTCACTTTTTTTTAGGGCTCTGTCCTCTTTTCTCTTCCTCCTTTTCTCCCCAGGTAGATTAAAGAGGGTTTTGTTGTAGGGATCAGGTTTTGTCTGCTGGGTTCTGGGGGAGGGGGAAGCGGAGCATGAATTCGAACGTTCATTTTCCAACCAGCAAAACCAGTCAGGGCAGGTAGGAGCAGAACCAAGAAACCGAATAGGAGGGAGCCATGGGGGAAAGCCAGTTTCACCGAGGTGTCATGGAGAGCTTGGAAAAAAAAGACGCCTTCGGAGAAGTTTTATGGCGACTGAAATGAGATTAGTGTACATTTTAAAGAGATCTATGGAAAGAGAATTGTTGCATTTCAACAAGCACCTCGTTGGGTACTGCTAACAGTGACCCTTTGAAATGCAACGTGCTAGAGGCTCCTTTTTGATTTATTTGTGTCGATTGCCACTTTTCAGTTAGTTTTTAAACTAACTGGCATTTGAATGTATTTTATTGTATTCGCAAAATGCCCAACCCTCTAGTTCTAGACATACGCTCGTTACTTCTGCTACTTTGGAGCCAGAATTAATTCCTCAGCTGCTGTGCTGGAAGTGAAGGAAATTGATTGGGAACTTTTCAGCCGCCGTTGTTGTTCAGGTGCAAGGGGAGATCTCGTTCTGCTTCAGTCATCGGTTTCCGCTCATGGCACGGAGGAGCCATTTTGGGTTCGTTTTGTTTATTCTTTTCTTACCTGAGGCTTTTGTGTGTGTGTGTGCCTGACAAAACGAGCATAATTAAGTCTTCTCCCCGTTCTCGCGCTAGTTCGCTCTCGTTGCGGAGGGAGCGGTGCCAGCTGCGACTAGCCTTTACTTGCGCTGCCTGCTTGGACACCAAAGAGGCAGAAGACAAAACAAAGTGGTTTGCTGTGTTTTTGAAGTGTTGAAGTCTAGTAGTGGGCTGGAGGTAGTCGCTGCGCCGCTTTCTCAGACGGGCAGATCGAGTCGAGGTATCCAAAAAGCCCCTTCTCGGCTTCTCCGCTTGGGTCGGCAGCTGGAGGGTGATGCTGTTGACGTGGTGAATTTGGATGGAGGAATAAGAGGTGTTTTGTAAGCAAGCAGGCTTCTTGTATAATGCGTCTACCCGGATTCAGGAAGAGGTTCTGGGCTGGCTTTGCAGACACTTTGCAGTCAGCAGAAAATGTTTGCTCACTCGTTCCCTCCACCCCTTTGGTAAAACAGCCTTCGAGAAAGTTCTGCGAGGAACCGAGCTGGGCCGAAATAACACCAGGGGATCTGGCTTCTCAGAGCCAGGGAGCTCAAGCTTGCCCTGATTTAAATGCTGTTTGATTTAACTGATTTCAGGAAGGGGTCTAATGGCTTGTTTCTGAAAAATTTTGTCAGGATCGCGTGAAATACTGCTAGATTATGTACCCCCTCCTTTCCAGTGAGGTTAATTCTTCATTTTTATTTCTACGTATATTTTCTCCTAGTAATTGCAAGTATTTAAATTCAGATGACTTAACTTCTTCCTTGAAAGAATTATGATTTAAAGATTCTTTTGCTTTGTTCTAGACTCCTCTGTAACAGAAGATTAGTTTGCGCTTGTGTGAATCTCAGAGAACAGCATTACTATTGAAAAATGGCGTGCTGTTCCGTCAGCACACAAATAGCTAGCTAGGAGGTTTTTTTCCATTTAATTTTTACTTTGCAAATTCTGTACTGGTCCCAGTCTTTTTAATTGGCTTTGATCCCCTTTTTAATTTAACTGGCATTGCAGCTTGCAGATGTGGGTGTCTGAATTTCAGTGCCTACACAAAGCTAGAGGTGTTACATGGAAGGCTTTTGCAAACACCTTTGCTTGTGGGTGTGTAAAGGGCTCTCAAAATCAAGGATTTTAATTATTGAATCATTGGTTATTACTAAGTGAGAAATTGAGCTGTTAAAAGACACTGTTTGGTATACAGGCAACTGAAGTTAAACAATATAAATGTTATAGGCTTGTAGAAAACCATGGGAATGCCAGGATTTTGGAAACTGTTAGCTAAATACCAAATTCTGTCTCCTCTTCCCATTCTGCCCAGCAAACAATTATCCTGGTGAAGACATGGAGATTTCTCAGACAAAATAAATTACTAGCCATGGTAATCATGAACCTAATCCTGGCTATTTTAGTACATTTCAGGAAAGCTAAAAATTACAACTTCCAAGTCTGGCATCTTGTAGAAATCGCTGGGGATGACCAGCATCAAACGCCACATGCCAGATACAGTGATGCTATTTGGTATTCCCAACAGGGCAGGGGCTCAGTTTGTCTGTCTGGAGCCTGCCCCTGTTAGCACGAAGGGAAACATTGGTCTATGCAGGGAATGAGTTCAGAGGAGTGTGGGTCCTGAAGCTGACCCGCTGACACAGTTTTACTGATAAAAATGGAGTAAAACTTATTTATTCCAGAAAGGAAAAAAAAAAAATCCTCCATGGAACAAAGATTTTAATTTAATCAGAATTGAAATGAATGAAAGGGCACATTAAAATATACTTCAGTTACGATATAACAGTTAATGATAGTGTTTGAAAATTGCTTCAATATGACATTCATTAAACTTTAAAAACCCTCCTAGGTTTCCCCTTTTGTGTGAATGTTTGCTCATCTAAGAAACAGGGTTTTCTGAGTGTACTTAGTTGGAGGGGAAAAAAAAAGGGAGAAAAGCTGAAGTGCTTATTTTCTACATTCCTAATTAAAAAAAAAAAAAAAGCATGTAATGAGATTTCAAATTACAAAAATGTAAATTGGACATAAAATATGAGTGCAATCAGATGTTAATTTGTTAGACATTTTGTTTGCAAAACAAGTTAATTAGAATGTTCTTACCATATTTTGGGCAGGGGAAAGTGGCCCGAGGAAATCACATTTCACAGTCGGGATGCACATTTCACTTTAATTAGGTTTGTTTTTTTTTTTTTTTTTTTTTTTTAATGGCTCTGTCATTAGAGTCAGATAAGTCTGTTTTAGGGGCTTACTAATTTTTTTTTCAATCTTTGGTGGTGGCAGAAGTAATCCCGATCAATAAGCCATCTGAACTCTAGAAACAGAACTTGGTTTGCACTGATGCTTTTAAGCTTTCAGCTAAGCCTGGCTGTCCTTTCCAACTCCAGGTATGGCTTTTATCTGATGGAGCTCCAAGATATAAAGGCTTAAGTTTCACATGCTTTGTTCTTTTCATTGGGCTGTGCCTATTGATTAAGGCTCACCCTGCAGGTTAACCAACAAGTTATTTTTCCCCCCACTGGAGCTGCATTCCTTTCCAAACCTGCAGCTGCCTGGGCAAAGCCGGGCACCTCCGTGTCCCCCCTGGCATATCTGATACCCCATTAATTGATACCCGATTGTTTTAAGGCTGGGGGAACTTTGTCCGCCTACTTGAGAAGCGGGTGGGGGAGGCGGTAAGAAGTAGAAGAGGGGAGGAGAAAGAAAGGTAATATAGGTGCAGAGCTAATTACTCACCACGTTTAAAGAAAAAAAAAAAAAAAGGGGGTGGAGTTCATTTGAGTTCCTTGTTTTCCACTCCTCTTCAGTCATTCTTTCCTTTTTTCTCAAGGCCTGAACATTGGTAATAGTGGTGATGATTAACTAAATGAAGTTGGTAACCTGGGCGACCATTAGGGTGGTTTTATATTTCATGGGTACCGCATAGGCAGAGAAAGCACACTATTGAGGACTCGGAAAAATGAGACTTTTTTTTTTGTTGTTGTTATTTATTAATTTATTTATTTTGTTGTTGTTGTTTTGGTGGTGTTTTTTGCCTTTTTTTTTTTTTTTTTCATTGTGTTTCTTTACTTTGTGTTTTGCGCCTGGGTGTTTCACAACGGTAAGGCTACAAGCACCTTCTTACACGTTTCCCTTCTGCTCCAGTCTTTTTCGTTCCTTCTCTCCTTGATCCTTTGAAAGATCCTGTGTCTGACTGAATTGCAGTTTCCCCTTGTTTCCAGGCCCACCTGGAAAACACTATTCTGGGGAGTAGGAGGAAGGTGAAAACTATTTATTTCTCAATTTATTAGATGTATGCTAGATTAATTGGCTTGGAGATTTATCTTTCATGATGCATCTTACATTTGTCCTGCTTTTGACATAATAACATAGTGCTATTCTCTTGAGACACAGCATTTAATTTCGTGCTGTCACCACGCTTGTGTTGAGTGTACTAAAAGCAAGTGCAGTCTTCTGTGGAACAAGAAATTCTCAAAACTTTCATGCCTCTGGTGGGCATGAATTGTCTGTTTCACTGGCAGCTGGAATGTAAGCAGCAAGCTGGTGCCATAGCTTACCGCTTTTGTTTGTATGTTTGTTTTTGAGGCGGTAAATATTAATAATTGTTGTGCTTTGTAGATATTAAGTCTCTCTCAAAACAGACAAGAAAAATAGCTGAAAATTATTAGTTTATTAGTCAAGTGAGAAATAAGCAGGCTGTCAGTTTCCAACAAACTATTTTTATTTGGAGAACTAGATGGAAATAAACATGTTGGACTTAGTATTAAAAAAGAGAAAGATCCTGGGTTATGATTTGATGTGAAATGAGGATTCATCTGGGAAATGTGGGATTTATAAGTGAATGCTTCCTTTTGACTTGTCTTTGTGATGAACACGCAGGCTATTGGGATCCATAACTCATTTGAAAGGTGGCCCATGCCTTTTTGGGGGCTTCTGTGTCTGAGAATTTGTCCTTGCAAGCATTGTGCTGGCTAGAGCAGGTGGCTGGGTTTGCTGATTGTACACCATGGCCTGTGTCTCCGAGTAACCTTCTTAGGGAACGCTAAGCAAAACATTCAAACCGTGGCCAATTTTTGGCAGCTCTCGCAGAAAAGAGAAAGAATTATGAACGTTCTTTCCATCCTGTGCGAAGGGTTGCACATGCTGAAGTGAAGATCAAAATATCACACAAAATTGCATTTAAATATTTAAGCTAGTTTTTATAAAACCGTTTTCTGAATTCATACCAATTGATATTAGGTTCGGTGTTGGTTCTTTGGCTGCCAACAGAGAAAAAAAAAATCACATTTTTTACAAAGTATAAAATTCCTTTGATTTTTTTTTTTTTTCTATTTATCACTTTTGAAACTTGTTTTGTATATGAAGCATCTCCTACGGTACTAAGGAGGAAAATTTAAACAGATGTAGTGTTGTGCAGAAGATAACACAAAGGCTCTTTCTCTTTTCTCTATTCCATTATTGACAGCAGTTAGGCAAACCAAGCAGATTATTATTCATTCAGTGGATTAGCTCTAAAACAGTTCCAGAAAGTACACGGTAAGAATTTAGGTTTTCCTGGAAACTGTTTCACAGTTTTTGTTTGCTACAATGATATTTTTATATATATATATATATTTTCCTTTTTTCTCCTGCAGAAGACAACGTTTTCATTGCATAGTGCTGAGAGGTAGGCCACAAATAATATGAAATTAAAAAATTAATTAAATTAAAAAAATTCAGCAGCCGTTGTCGGGTTGAATAATGATTAACACAGGAGCAAGGAATGAGGACTGTGTGTTAGAACTGCATTATGCAGCTAAGAAATATGTGCCTTTGTAGTAGTCATCTTAGCGTGTTACCATGTACCAGCTTATACAGGAAACCCATGCAGAATTGCAGAGGCGTGGAGTTTTTGTTTTTTTAACTCCATTCTCCCCATTGGTTTAATCTTAAGGTATTTGTCTCTGGTGGAAGTCAGTACAGGACAAGGCCCTAGGAGGTGTCTGATGAGGAAGTCAGTGTAGCACTGATGTACAGTTCTGATATTCCTTTGAGTTTCAACTCCTTTGAAAGTGCTGGGTTGACTTGGTGTGCCAACAACATATTCTTTTGGTGCACTCTGCACCAACAGGGTCCCTGTTTTCACTCAAAACTGAAATGGGGGGCATTACAAAGCACCCATGTAATGCAAGGGCTTTCAGAAGCCCAATCTAAGGCCTCACCCAAGCACAGGACTCTCTTGAGAGCAGTTCTGTCAGAGACCAGAAGCGAAGGAAGCGTGCAGGAAGGGCTGGATGCCTTCGCAGGTTTGTTCCAACCTCTGGTCGTATAATATTATACTATTGTCCCTTCATAATAATACACTGAGAGTTGAATCCTGCTCCAGGCTGCCATTCCTGACGTACTGTGAATGGAAAGTAAAACGTGTTAGCAGAGGGCCTGGTATGTCAAAAGGATTTTAATTAAAAACATCTTTTTTTTTTTCCATTGCTAAAAGGAGAAATAGGACAGAGGCCTTTCACCCTTCCATAGTGAATTTAATCAAGACTGGTATTTTTTTTTTTTTTTTTTTTTTATGTCTTTCAGCAAGTATGAAGGGAATTGGTCAATCCAATTTCATTTCTTTAGGAACAGGTGGACCGTAGCTGCACACCCCCTCATGGATTTCTTAGCCTTTTGTTCGCAGTTGCAGAAGGGAGGGTGAGAAATAGCAGAGCTTTAAAGGTGGATGGGCAGCCATGTTTCTCTTTAGGCCCTCAGAAAAGTGCCTGGACACTTGGGCTGAGGGTTGCCACATCCGACTGCTGTTTTGTGCTGGTTCATCATGGTCATTGCACCCTTCCCATGCCTTGGTTCTTCTGCCCTGAAGGCATCCAAGGTATTTTTCTATCAGGAAATATGTCAAAGTCAGGAGGGTGAAAGAGTTTTTAAAGGAAATAGCCCTGAAAAAAAAAAATCTCATTTACTTTCCCTTCTGCCTTTTCCTTCTTCTGTGTACACTTATTGTGGAAAGAAGCAAGGCTTTCCTCTGCCACTGCAACATCTCTCATTTCAGATGTTCTCCACCTCTGGTGGGCAGGAGAGATGTGAGAGCTGATAGAATACTGCTTGCCAGTGGTAAGTATGCTTACCACTAGCACTGATTTGTACATTCTGGATACAGAAAGATATGTGCCATTGAATCTCTTGGCAAGATTTGGATTTTACACCTTTTGAAGCATTAGTTCATGACATTATGTATATGCTTTCTGGCTTGAACGTGTGTCTTGGTCCATATAACATCTCCGAAATTGTTGAAAGGTTTCAGTAGTAAGAAATGGGCTTAAGAAAAGATCCACTGAGCCCAGGAGCAGCGAATTGTTAGCTTAGGGTATATTTCTAGTAGTTTTGCTCTTGTGCTCATGAAAGCAGGAGATGCTGCCTTCTAGCTGGGCCACAGATGAAAGTGTTTTGGATCAGGCTGAAATGTTCCTGCACCATCAGAAAACAGCAGGATCGTGCCCTCTTTTCCTGCTGGGTTGATTCCTGGAGCATCATAAACGAAATGGTGGTTGCCTTGAACTGTCCATATGGCGTCTTTGAGATGGCATCCGAAATGCTAGGTGGGGCTGCTAAGGGTCACGTAGTCTGATCCAAGGCTAGATGGGGTGGCTCAGCACCTTTTGCAGCTGAGCTCAGAACATAGGCAAGGACACAGGTTTCACAACCTCTCATCTCACCCGAGCGGTGACACCGGTCTGTGACACACGCAGCGTCCTCCATCTCATCTCAGGAGAAGGTGGGGCAATGACTGGGCGCTTGCATGCTCATGTAAAATGTTTATGCATTTTTCCCTTTGCTGTCACTATTTTTACGTGGCAACGTAGTTTCCTGGCAGCTTTCCAAGGTTACCGTGGTGTAAAATGTTAAGATTAAGCAAAGGTCCTGTTGCAGCTCGAAGAGGACATTTTAAAAAAGACAAATCTCTGTGTTCTCTATGAGCTCTGATGTCTCAGGTATTTTCTATTCCAAGTTCGAGGGAGAAAAACATTTCCTGTGTGCCTCCAGTTGTAGTAAGTGCTGGCAAACTCCATCCACAGAGAAGCAAGGACAATTCCATGTGGTTTCTGAGAGCAGAACTAGATGGATAAATTCAAGTTTGTGATCCCACACTCACATATATCGTGATAGCACATACTCAGCAGACTAAGTTTCATCCACAGTGACAAACCTCTCGATGTTCAGTCTGTTGTGGTTTTGTCCTGTGATTCTGCTCTGCTGGATGACTTTTTCTGTTGAAGGTCTGGTTTTATTTGTTATGCAATTTAATATTTTTCCCCTAATTATACCTAAGTATCATGTATTTTTTCTATAATCTGTGGTCAGTCAAGAAAATTATTGATCTAATATTAAAAAAGCACAGTTTTCATACATACCAACCTGATCTGTTAACGCAATCTGAGGGTTTTTTTTTCATGGAAATCCTACATTTTTGCTATTCCAACTAACATGTAGGCCACTGTAGACAAAGAGCTATTGTTTATTTCTTCTTGTTGACTTTCTTCATTTGATGTTATTGATGTAGAAAAGACGCTTTCTGTTGTAATGGTGAAGTGAAGCATGTCTGTTTGTTAGCTGCCTCGGGAAGCTTTATCTTTCTTGGCACTTACCTACTACCAAGGGGCTGATGGCATTCAGTGTCTTCTTGTTAACACCACCACAAAATGTAAAAGAAATCCCAACCCTTCCTCCACCCCTATATTTTTTTTGCACTGATCTATTTAGCTGTTCATAAGTTGGCCTTCTGAAACAGAAGGGAAAATCACATGTGTATTTTTGTTCAAATGTCAATGCAAGGGCATGGCACACAGTACAAGACTTTAGAGGTTGTGTGGGGTAGCCTTATGGACGAGCTATTGTAATGTGACTTGTTGGCATCAGAATTTGACTGGAATCTCTCTTAAGTGAAATTTGAGGAAATGTTTTATAGTATAGTGACCGATCTAAAATATTGGGTAATGCAGAGAATGACGTGACAGTTGTGTATCTTAAACCAGTGGGGTTCCAGTTGCAACAACAGCTTTATCATTTCATCACATTTCTCTCCAGCTGCTTTTCATTTTATTTTTACCACCTTCCTACTGAATGCAGTCCTACTGTTCAAATGGTTGCTGTGCAGCACAGAGTTAGGGAATGGTTTTCACCTTACTGCAGTTTGGAAGTCTTCATGCAAGCAGTAAGGGCTATTTTTGCTGTTGTAAATTAAAACACAAGCTCCCTTTGTTCAGGAGTTTAGCTTTTTTGGCTTGGAGTTATCTGGAATCAAACTAAAATGTCTCTTCCCCTGCCTTCAGCTGCACCTTTTGCCTCCCTGAATGTTGGAGGTCATTTTGTTGTTGCACCCCATCACGAACCACCCCAGTGCGGTTTTGGCTAAGAAACCTAGCAGCTGTGCAGGTAAAGGAGGAAATGGGAGAGGGAGGGAATGACAAACCCCATCCTGTACCCACGCTGTGGGTGGAAATGGAGATTTCCAACGGGTTTTGGAATGCAATGGAAGGTGTGTTTGTCAGGTGAGCCTCTTTGTGCTGAAGAAACTGTAGGCATGCGTTTAGTTGCTGCAGAGCTTTTTTGGAGGATTAGGTGCGTTTCTTAATGTAATGCTTCAATATCATAAAAATCTACACATGCAAGAATCTTGTGAACAACGAGAGGATCCAAGCCCTCTGTGTTTAAACACTCGTGTTTTCCTTGTAACAACTGTGCAAAAAATAAATCTGATTAAAACATGACTGAAAGAATCAGCAAACTTTAATTGCTTAATAAAAGCATAGATAAAGCTTAAATGGTTGCAGGTACAAGAAGAAAGGTAAGAGTCATATGCCTAAGGCTTGCATTGCTTCCTGGATTTTGCATTCCCCCACATTTTCAATTGACGTTACCAGGTAGGGCATAAGGTTGGCTGTAATTGCCCATACCTCAAAGACCGTCTTGTTACAGTTTTCTGCTGGTGAGTGTGTTCCAGTAGGTGTAAATAGAAATGAGAACTCTCCTTGGTAAGTGACAGCTCTGAAGGTTGTGCGTGGGGAGCCAGGGGATGGTGGGAAGAGGTAGGACCTGTGTGTATCGTGACCTGTACAAGTACTTCTGGGATATTTTTTCAGAATGTCATTGCATCCTCCTCTCCCACATGAACAGTATTTGGTAATTGTTGAAACCACAAAGGAGAGACAGCTACAGGTAGTGTTTTCCCCCCTCCTCTTTTTCCTTCTCCCAATAATGAGGCTTTCTAGTTTGTTCTATACCTACTGCCTGTAAACCATGATCCTGAGATGCCATTACCATCTTACTGGGCAGCATTGGATGTTTTCTGTTTTTCTAATACTGCCTGGTAATGATGATTATGGTGTTTCGTGTACAACGTGGAAAAGTTCAACAGCAAATTCGGAAGCAGAGGTTAGTGGCCAGTAGAGAAATCCATGCTTGATTGACTGTCGAGCCTCCCTAAGCATGATGAAATTTATAATGAAATGTTTCATGTGCTAGAATAAAAGATAAAAGCAAATATAAGAAAATCTTGTCCTGACTGTAGAATTTTGAAATAATTATGAAATAATTTTATTTTAAATGAGCTTGTAAATAGAAAATCATGCCAAATATAAAGGATAGCATATGTTTGATACTGCAACGATAAGAACACATTCAAAGGAAAACGCTAAGTTTTGTAGCAAAGACAAATGCAAGTACTCTTCTCCAAATAGATTCTATTTACTTTCAAATTATGGTAGCTTTCAAGAGGATGAAAGAAAACATTTTATTGAAATTTAACATTTGAGTTTTCTAGCTCATAATTTTCTCTCAAAATCAAAATGTTCTTCTCTCTCTAAGTACAAGAAAATTTAAGAAACAAACACCTGAAATCGATAGTGGAATTTACTTTTTCAGCTTTGCTATGGTAACTTACTCCTTCCTTTTCACATCAGTTCCTCTAGACTTCTGTCCTCCAGCAAGATGTTCTAATAGCAAAGCCATTTATTTTAAAACCTTGAAATTTAAGTAATGTATATGTTATTTATTTTATTTTTCTACAGATATATTTTTATTTCCATTTATTACTTTTTGGTGTGAGAGAGGGCGGGGGGAACACTTAACTTCCCTTCCCCCTGATTGTTGTCTTTATTTTAGTGGATGACCTCTATCATACGTTTTAAGTTACAATGGACTTGATTTTTACTTTGTGAGGTTTCTTTCCACAAACCAGTGATACTGGCTAAAGTTACTTGGAAAGACCTAGCTCAGCCTAAAAGGACTTAATGTGAGAATGTTGTCTTCAATGGTTCACATATGCTTTTTGTTCTTTTCTGAGAATTAAAGCAATCCAGGAAGTTTAACTCCTCCAGTTATCAGATACTAGAGGTGCTGTATAATGGCTATCACCAAGAAAGGTTATTATTGCTGATAGATGCTTTTATCAGGCAGGGCGTTATGGGCAGGTGTTTCAGTGTACCTGGCAGGTGTGAAGCACTCCAGGACACGGCAGCAGCCTCCCTTTCCACCCAGGGTCTCCTAGTGGCACACACTGTGCTGTGGCATTTAATTCCTCACGTGAAGGCTGGCTGGTCCTTGAACCCTATTCAGAAGTGAAAAAAATCATGGATGTGTAGCCTGGATGAGCTGAGTTGTGTTACAGTTGAGTCTTATACACAGCTTGCATATGCCCGGTGAAATATTGTGCTGGATCCACAGTGTCTTAGGGCTATGATAAATATTGCATGCAGTAGAACAGTGCCCGTGCAGTACAGCTTGGAGCAGAGCTCTCTTGCTATTGCACGATAGTACCTTGAGAGGTACAGCTTGCAACCAGGGGCCAGGGAAGGGAGGAGAACAAACCCTGCTGCCCATCTCCTGCATATGCAGGGGGTCAGTGACAGCCAGAAATCCAGCATCCTTACAGTGGCACAGAGCTCTCAGGTAAGGGACCCCCTCAGGCTAGATCTTGACCTTCTCTGTTGCATGATGTGCTACAGCAAACTTGCCCTGCTTTTGGAAATAAATAAATAAATACAAAGCAGACAGCAACCCTTCATCTTTGTAATTACCATTCAATATGCTTAATTACTTTACCAACAACTGCACACCTAACCCTCCTGTGACTTTGATTTAAGATTCAAATTTGTCTGTATCCCTTCAACCCAAGCAGTACAATAAAGTATTTGTTCTAAAAGCAGTGAACTGTATTAAACACTAGGCCATCTTTGTCACTTTTTGTGCCCTTCTTAGCACTGTTTTGTTTGTATGCCAGTTTTCAGTTTGTCCTTTTAATTGATTGGAAAGACTTGAAGCTGTTGGTATTTTGTGATTCAGAAGGGAGGACAGAATGAGGAAAGAGAAACAAAACAAAGGAAATCTTCCTGCTTTTACACTGTTGTAATGAAACTTAACCTTGTGTTTCTATTTTAGATCTTAAGTAAATCAACCTTCTATATCAACTTTATCTTCTGAAATCTGCTGTGATCTTCACATTATCTTTTAGTACTCAGTGTCTTCCTTCCGCCCACCACCTACCTGGTAAATTACTTACATGCTCAGTGATACGAGGCAATCTTTCTCAAGCCATTTCCATTAGTTTTCATGGACCACTGACATCCTGAAGAACGTGGAATCATTAATAGCTGCTCCATTTCTCCAGCTGCTGGACAGACCGTGGTCCTCTGTGGGCATCTTACTAGACAGTGCTGGATTTCTTGGATCTACTCTAACACTGTCTGGTAACGATGTTTAAAGGGTGAACCAAACAACAACATGCATCAGGAGGAGCTCTCACAGAAAGACATTGTGCCACAATTTAGGCCAAAGTGGAACATTTGGACAACAGGGTAAGGACGTTGGCTATTGTACTACCGAGTATTTTTAGATGTAGCTACAATCATAAATACCTCTGACCATGGAGCTGCTGGAAACCACTCCATTAGGTGCTGTTAAGCCTTGTTATTGCTGTGGAGGAGGTGTGACAGGATACATCAGCACACAAAATTCAGGTCTCCACAGAGGCACAGTGCTGCAATCTTCTCTCTCAACAGCAGGTCTGGAGCCGTGATGTGTTTGCATGGTACAGCTCTAGGCCAGGAGGCTGAAAGATTTGCTTGTAGCTTGGTTGTGAGAGGTGGTGCAAGCAGGATGCTGGCTGCAAAGGTCATTCTTCCCAATTACAGTTCAATTACCTCCATGGTTGAACGGCCCCTGAACTTCCAACCCTATAACCTGCCCTGTTGCAGGCAATGCTTGCAGCTGGTGGGTTAATCACGCTAATCATTCCATTAAGAAACAAAGCAATTTAACGCAGGCAAGGAACAACCACCTACCCCAGCAGAGGAACACAAAGGGCTATGGCCTCACAAGAATTCATTCTGACTGCAGCAGCTCAGGTGGAAATACATTGCTGCAGTGATTGGGGGAATGGATGAGGTGTTGCTTAGAAGCTGGTGCTTCTGGTGAATACGGAGGTCAGATATAAACATTTTTTGGGGGGTGATAGAGGAGAAAGTGTGTGAGTGAGGGGCACTTCCTTCACTAGTAAAGGACCGAACAGGCCAGCTCTGTCGTCTTTAGAGAGGAAAGCTCCCAAATTCTGGAGCTGTCTGAACCTTGTGTATATTTCCCAGTTCTAACCCACATTTAAAGCACTGAGTCTCTTTACAAGATGATGATCAGGAGCAGTGGAGTTAACAAGTCGATAATTTTGGCTTCACACAAGTTCAGATGAAGACTTGGGCATACTCTGCCTCCAAAGAATAAAAATTCATATAGAACTCATTAAATGGCCACTGTACAAGCTGAGATTCACCCTTACACAAGGAGCGCTCACGCTGCCTGGGTTCCTCAAAGTGCATAAAGTTTTGGGGTTCTTGGGGACATGCCTTGGGGTGGGATGCTGCAGAGGCCTCGTACTGGGTTCTTCAGAGTAGTACCCATTGGTTTTCAGCTCCTTTCTGTAAGAAACATAAGGCAATGGTACACACACTCCTCACCCCAGATCTTTACACAGATTCCTGGGACTGGTCTGAGTTTGAACCACAGCACCAAAGCATTTTCCTCATCCTCCACGTGGTGTTCATCCCCTCCCTTCCTCCCAAATAAACTGGGTACAGCAGCCCAGCACCATGCAAGCAAATTCTGCACTCTGCCTGTGTCACTGGGAATTTCTACGTGTTTTTTTTCAACCCTTTCCAGTAGGCCGGGCGTCTGATGCCTTGCCAGAACTGCTGTGCAATACAGGAATTGTAGAAAAATGAACCAATGCCTGTTCCCTTAAAGCGCCTTCTTTAACTCCCCTGGTTGCCTGGAGCAAGCTCGATTTTGTATTTGCCCTTGCAGGTTGTAGCTCTCAGTAAAGCAGGAGAGGGAAGGAAGGAGCAGAGGAGCATTCTTTGGTGATTAGCCTCCGTGTTATTTATTAACCGGTTCACAAGGGATTGAGGAAATGGTGTGAAATTTGAGTGACTCTGCAAATTGGCTTTTAACAAGCATTTAAATGAGATGAATTGGAGCGCGCACCCACCCCCCATCCATCTTCTCTTCTTAAAACAAAATGTGGGTGCTAAGCTTGGATGGAGTGGAATAAATAAATAAATAAATAAAAATAAAAAAGTAAATAACTGTAACTGGCCATCCATGGCATGCACAGGGATGTCACCTTAAGAAAAGAAAAAGAAAAAGAAATGGAACCAAGGAAATTCCCCTGCCCTCCCCCATGATGATTTATGCCTAGGAAAGTGTCCGTTCAGTCTTATCTGAGAGAGAGACAGTGAGTCATGGGAGCCAGGAGTAACCCAGAGAAATCCCCTCGGCCTCAATATCTTTTCCTCCCTCCCCTTCTCCTACCAATTTTCATCTCGCTTAACTCGGTTTCACAGGAGAGCAATTCCACAGGCAGTACTGATCCTACCATGCTAGAAAAGCTAAGACCTAGTCTTTATTAGGCCTAATTTTGTCTGGAAGTTTTAATACCAACGAGGGCACAGCCTTTAGGGTGCAGCTGAAACACGTGCGTCTGCACCCTGCTGTGCTACAACTGCTGGAGCTGCACGGGATGGGCACGGTGAGCAAATTCGTAGCAACACGGATGCGCAGGACAGAGCCCTTGGTAAGTGAAGCAAGTTCCTTACAATATTTTTATTTAGCTCTCATGCTGGTGAACTGGAAACAGGCGTGTTTTTGTGACTGTGCTGCCTGTACGGTTAATATTCATTGGCTACCGATGCCTATGGGAGAGGCTCTCAGCCTTTCCCCTTCCTATCATTTTAGTCCTGGATCTGGAAAAATTGCTTTAACGTTGGTGGTTTCCTCTAGCCTGAGTGCCTGCTGATTGCTGTCTTACCAGGCAAAGTTAGATCTAGCTAGTTTTGTCTAATACTGTCTGGTAATGCCGTCAATCGCATCGGCAAAAATCTTCGTCTTGACGGAAATGTGGAGAACAAAATCTGGCCTTTTTCAGAAGAAGCAGTGAAGTTTGATGCCTGGGCCTTCTCGCTGGAGCCCAGGCTTGTGCTGAAAGCTCCTCCAAGTGCAGTGGTCCTGTCCTGTGCCTGCCTCGGTGACACCCGAGGTGTTCTGCGATGCACAAACAGGGACAGGGAGATAGGAAGTCAAGGGAACACAAGGGTGCACGTCAATAACTCGTAGGTAGGTCAGGGTATGGTTTTTTTAACTTGTTTCCCTAAGAAACCAGGCTTCTGAACTCACTAGCTGTACGTTGGTGACTTTTGGACCCATTATCAGACTTATTTGAAATTTGATGGGCCCAGTTGTAACAACCCAGTCGCTTTGAGAAAGGCTTCATAGAAATAAGTCCGTTGCCCTGGTGATGATTAGCCTAACGAGCATGGATGAAAGGCAGAAACCTCCCAGCTCCACAGCACAGGAAGATGATAGTTTTTGATTCTTATTCTTCATCCTACAGAGTTATTCCTCTACTCAACACAGAAAACACCATGAAGGTTTTTTTGTTGCTGCTGTGAGACAAAGAGAATTTCTCCAGGTAAATTTGGGCCATTTTGCCATCTGAAGTTGCTATCAGTTAAAGCAGCTGCTTCTGCTGGGAAATAATTTGTAAAATGAGCAAAACTTTACAATAGATTAGTATGTCCTGTTACTACACTGTGACTTCAGGTAAGGGCTACTTCATTTTTACACTGATAGAAAAGTACTTTGTAAAATGTCATAAAATAAAGGGTCTGCAAAGCCTTCAGCTCAGCAAATCTGTTTGAGATGTAGGTAATTATGCAATAACAAAGGTGGATTTCTTGAGAAGGGCTCTGATTCCCTGCATGCATCTACCAGCCTAAATTTGTCCTCCTATATTGAGAAGCAGTGATGAGCTGTGCCAGCTGTTGGATTTCTTGTGCTGTCGGATTTTTTTGTGCATATAGTGCTGTGGTGTACAGGATGTGTTCCCAACCTCACCTGGTGAGCACCCCATGCCCCGAGGCACTGGAGCTACGACAGCGCAGCCTCACTGCATTGCCAGGAATTTCCCAGTTAGGAAATCTCCTTGCCCCAAACCTCTCAGGCGGTGAAGATGCTATCTGGGTCCTGCTTGAAGTGAGTCATGCTGGCAAGTCTCATTTTGCAGGGTACAAGCAACATCCCTTTCCACAGCACAATTCTTTCATGGAAAAGTGCTGCTTCCTCTGGTATATTGTGGTGTCTCATCAATTTTATACATTTAATTGTGCTATACCTGAACTTCAGCTGTTGGACTCCTTGTTTTCCTTTTCTCTTTGTGCCTCTCCTTGCCCAACATCTTTGTATTTCACAGAAGCTGGAGTCTCTTCTGGGAAGTTTCCCTGTTTCTGTTTCTCTCTGTATGAGATGCTCAACAGGATGTTCCAAGTGGGTTTTTGGAGTCAGGGTGTCCCTCAAAATGAAATAAATCTGACCTTTCAGCAGCACTGCCCTTTGCTAGTTTTTTTTTTAAAGAAGTAAAAACAAGAACTACCTCTCTTTTAATAAAAAGTCTTCTTGGGTAAGTTGGTAATAAAAAAATAATCTGGTGCAATATCCTGTGTAGTCAATTTTAAAGGGTAGGTATGTATAAAACATTTTTACAGAGACCAAAGGTATGACTGTAGTCCTTAATGTTGCATTCACATATTCTTTTACCAATTACAGTAATTATGATGACGAATATTTACTGTCACTGTATTTTATCACTAGAATCCACATGTGGATAAACACAAAGATTTTCATTGTAGAAGTAGGAAGGACGGTTTCACAGGCTGTATAAAAGCATGTGTGTATCTTACATATTATTTAACTTGCTGATTCACTGCTTTAGAGCTTGTTATAAATTTTAAGCATTTTAATTGTGTTTAATAAAACAGTTGAATCTCAGCCCAGCTCTGTGTTGAATTTATTTTGAAGCAATGCAGATTTGTGTGCATTTAAACTAAAGAACATTCCCAAATGCATGAATTTAATCCAGTAAATGCTGTCCAAGTCCAAGAGCAGTAACTTGTGTGCCTCATGGTGCAGACCAGCTCGGCGTGGGGATGTGGCCAGCTCCTCAGCACAGTCTCTGCTTTGATGCTTGAGAAGTAATCATAAGAGCAAGGCAAGTGGGAATCTTCCAGCTCCTTGTGATACTTAAAATGCTAAAGAAATTTGAAATAGTGTACCCAGTGCTGTCTCTGGTTTCTAGGTAAGGGCACAACTTCTTAATACTTGCCTTGGAGCCCTTTTCTTTTTTGTTTGTTTGTTTGTTTTAAACAAACTTTGTAAGCAAAATATTATATTGGGCGGAAAAAAAAAAAAAGTTTAACTTTCATTTCTGCCTGATTTCCTTTTATTAATCTTAGACTTAACATGCTTTCATACTAAAAATTTTGAAAAGCACTGACAAATACCGCCTTTAAGACTGAAAAATGATTTTTTTTTTCAGCCTTTCTGATTTTTCCCAAAGCCCTCAATTGGATATGCTTAGCATTCTAAGGTGATCGCAGGTTCTCCTAAAATTAAATTTAAATGAAATATCCTTTTACCAGCCTCCAGCTTGTGCTCTGGAGTACAAAAAGAGTCCTTGGGGTCTGTTGAGCTACATTTTACACACCATATGTGAATCCATCCTCTGTTCATCAGGCAACAGCACCTTATGCCTTTACATGATCAAGCCCAGCATGAGGCTGGGGACATCATTTTGCTGAACACGTCCCTCAACCTTCTCCTGTTTGCTTGCCTCCCATGACAAAAGGGGAATTGTTGATGCTTTAATGCTGCTCATCATAACATGGTGCTTCAGAACTGGCTTTGTTTGCTGTCATACTGCTGTACTGTAATGTCACAGCCCATTAATGCTGCACCCTCCATCTCAGGAGACCAATGTGCCCTTCTCCCCCACACTCCTTGCACACATTGCAATCAAAGTGCTGCGTGTTACCTGCATGTTAAATTGGGAAGGCTCAGGCACACACGCAAAATAACTTGTCCAGACAATTGCAGAAGAAAATAACCAAGAGACTTTGTTGTAGACTCCAAGTATTCAGGCTTCTCATTTGGCTTTAACTTACTAAGATTAATGTTTAACGTACTGCCACAGCAATGTATGGGTTTAAAAGAAAGTTCAGCATCTCCTTTCCTTGCCTACAATTAAGAATTTTAAAACCAAGCAAAAATAAAACAGGAATGTATAACAGGCAGCTGAGGAAAGGCAAAGAAAAAGCATTCAGTTTTCTTAGCATTTTGTACGAATCCAAATATCTAACCGGAAAAACAGCTTGAACCCTTCTAAATTCTTTATGACTCATCATGGAGCAATAAAAAGTTCAGTACGTTAAAAACAGCTCCTATCAACCTTAAGGCTGATGAAAGCACAATCCCCACTGAGGCTCATTCCCAGTGTGGTAGGTGCATTTCTAGCTCCAGAATCTCAGCCCTAAATTCACTGTATTTGGCTATTTGGATACTCAGGTGGTGTTAAAAACACGATACCTTGCCCCCTTAGGAAACTGCTGCTCGGGAGAAGCTCTTTTCATATTCTTTTGTCAGTCTATTTTCGGCGAGGTAGGTGGAGCCAGCTCCCAGGGCAGTAAATTTAACAGGCACCTCCTGGCACAACTGTTACAACCCAAACGGATTCAAGAGCAAAGTTCAAGACATTCAGACCGCAGAGAACATGTTGTTTGGTTGTTTTACTCAACAGAAGTGGATTTAAGCATGGGAGAAGTTGCTTAATGAATAATATATACTTTTATTAAACTACCTGCCTTTTTTCAAAGCGTTCTATTTTTCCCAAATATCCTGAACTTGCTTTAAAAGTACGTGGCATCATATTTCCAAGTTCAGGTTTGTGCCACTGCCCTGGGCCAGCAAAACGCCCTGGGGTGGGTCTGGGAGAACCAAAGGGCCTGATATTTGATAAAGGTTCCCATTTAATCTCGGTGTCCAAAGGCAAACCACTTAATGGACTACGTTAAACCATTTCCTCGGCCCCTGCAACTGGGAGCAGGGAGAGGCTGAGCAAACACTCTGGGGAGAACCAGCCTCATTTGGCTTGCTAATTTTATTTGCATACCAAACACCACTTTAAACAAACCCATTTGGGTTTCTGAGCGCGAGCCTAACTCATTATTCACTATCTGCTATTTGATGACTGGGAGCCTTTCCTTTCAATAACCACTCGCAGAGCGCGAGAAAAGGCCTCAAATGCAGGGAAAGCAAAGCAGGACGCATTAAAAACATGCAGCTCGGTGCTGCTGCCTCATCTTTGGCCTTTATCTCCTCGGAGCAAGAATCAGGGCTGTCCTACAGCTGCTTGAGAACAAAGCAGTTGTTTTAACACAGCAAAAGACTACCGAGAGTTTGGGCTGACTGCAGAAGAATGGCAAACAAAGGGGATTAGGCACAGCCTGCATTTAATGCTTACATTTTTTTAATTGCAATCCTCCCATAATTGGAGGTGAGCAGTTTTAGGCATGGCCATGGTGGGTCTGAGCAGTCGCCCGTTTCTTTCTAATTAATATCCCATCTTCCTGAACTTCTGCACACAGCAGGGTGGGATAAAACTACGCATGTTGCTTGCCCTGAAGCTACTCGCGGCTTCTGAGCTGAGCCCTGTGCCCAGCCAGGACCTCAGCACTCCAGAAATCTATTTTTTTATGGAGATATTTTATGGTTTCAGTGGTAACTAAATCCTGAGACGGAGCTGAGTTGATGGGTGCTAACTGAGCATCTCTACACGGAAGCTGCATTGCAAGGAAACCACCTGAAGCTCTTAGGAGGCATTCTGAGCAATTCACAAAAAGTCTGGCTCTGCCAAACAAATGCTCAGGTTTGCTGGGCTGCTCAGTGAGAAAATATAAATAGCATGGCTCCGTGGGATGGCCCTGGTGGCTTATGCAAATTACGACTGACAACAGGCATCAAAATTTGGCCCTGGCGGATGGTGTGAGGCACACTCAGGAGTAACTCGCAGCAACAGATGGGGCCCTGTCAGGGATTGAAGATCTCGCAAGGGAGAAATAACCGGGAGGACACGTAGCCAATGGCAGTCTGGTTCTGAAAAAGGAGTTGCATTTTGAGTGACAAGAGTGTCCCAAAAAGTGGTGTGAAGTGGTGTGAGCCCAAAGCAAATGCCACAGCAGGTAATGCTGCAGAGCAGGAAACTCTCAAATGACATTTTTGGGAAAGCCCAGGCAGCCACGTGCCCAAATCAAACTGGAATTCAACAGGATTTGGGTGCCCGACACCAGCTTTGAGGATGCCACAGATGATTTGAGAGCCTGCATCACACTGCTAGTGAATCAGCCCAGATCGTTTTATCATGGCGTCAGCCCATAATGGGATGGAATTGTACCCACACCCTTCCTCTGGAGTTTGACTAAATAAATCAAATGAACAGGGCAAGGAAAGATCAATGGAGGAGACTTCCAATAGATGGTGACCCTCTGCTCTAACAACACGCAAAAGTAACACTTTGACAGGAATTTATTCCTAAATAAATACATTACATAAATTAAATAATAAAATAAAAAGAAAATATAAAATAAAATAATAAAATAAAATAAAATAAAATAAAATAAAATAAAATAAAATAAAATAAAATAAAATAAAATAAAATAAAATAAAATAAAATAAAAATTTTCATTCACTCCTCCCCATGTCCTTATTGAATTTCCTAGGAATTCTGCACGTCGGCCATCCTGGCAGTAAACCAGCACAGTTCTCCTGTAACTGGTTCCTCCAGCTCCTTGCTGGTTTTCGTAACTTATTGCCTTGAATTGTTTCCTGGTTTTGATTCTGGAACAATACGACATGGGCAAGCAGGTGGGAGGTAAGGGCTGGACTTTATTGGGCTTCATGGTGCAGCACAGGCACAAAAGCCCATGTCCCTGTCTCATGGCAATGGCACCAAGCACCAGGCTTTCGGTGGCTGATTTGGCCTTTCTGGGAGGTAGGAAGAAGAAAGTTTAAAAGCACATGGATGATGGGAAGGCAGAGGATGAGGGAAGACAGAGGATGGAGGCTGGCAGGTCAGCACTGCTTTGCTGTATCACCGAGGTGCTGGCTTGCTGGGACAGTCTCAGCGATGGTGCGGAGCAGCAAGCAGATGTGTTAGCAGAGTCCTGCGAGCAGGAAAGAGAGCTGCTCCTCCTGCCTGCAGCATTCCTGCTTTTGTTAGAGAGAAACAAACATTCACAGGGCTTGCACGCAGCCTGGCACCGCTGCTTTCCCATGGGCACCAAGCACCGAGGTTCTGCATCATTACCAGCTGGTTCCCCCGAGCTGTAGAGCAAACATCCTGCGCTCGCCAAAGCACACTCCTCCTTGTTGTAAATGGCCCTCTGCTTTGTTCTCCATAAGGCCATCTGTTGCACGGAGACAGCTCCGACGGGAGTGGGTTTCGGTGCTCTTGAAGCTCAGCATTTCCCGTGCCACTTGCAGCAAAGCACCTGCAGCAGCAAAGAGCCACCACGGCACTGCCAACTGGAAAAAAAAATGCAATGTGGTCATCTTGGAAAAGCCCTGCCAAGCCTGGGGACTGGGGGAGGTCACAGGATGTTCCCTGGATGCCAAGAACAGGTCACATCTTCAAATGGGAAAAGCCAGGGGAACAGGAGGGAAGGAGCTCAGACAAGGAGAGATTCTTTTTAGAAACAGCACAGGAAAACAAAAGCAAATGCAGGCAGGGAGTGTGACACCTTTCCTGCTGGTTCTGTTTTTCTCGAGGCAGTGCAGGTCCTGGTTGTGGGGTGGGCAGGCTCCTGTGATGTGGGGGACATCACAACACTCAGCTCAGCCCGTGGGGTCACTGCTCCTCCTGGGTGAAAGTCTCTCCTCGCCACTTCCAACCCCTGCCTTTGGTGCTCCAAAGCACTTTCCAGTGCCAGGGATGAGCTACATGGGTGTGTGGGCTGAGCTTTATGCCCACATGGGTGGGAGAAAGAAGGCTGCTGAGGTGGCAGGAGGTAAACAGCCAAAACGTGCCCAGGTGGAGCCCTTGGTCTGTTTGTGGGAGAGGAGAGCAGCTTGTCAGCCTGTCCTCCCCCATTGAGTGGCCAAAGTCACGTACGAGAGCTGTTTGCTTTCCTCCTTGCTCACCTTTCCTTCTGCCACCGCCACACCTCAGGCAGCACGTAACGTTGCTCCAGCGCCTCGGCCCTTCCCAGGTGGCAGCCCCAAACCAGAACCAGAGCAAAACACCAGGAAAAGGGCTCCCTACAAAAACAGAGTGGCAACAACAAAGCAGCAGAGGGAGAGGAGGGGGGGGGCATTTTCTAAGAAAATGTCCCAATTTCCTCAAAACGCTGATACAAGGCCAGCTGAAAGCTGTGGAAGTTTTTGCAGAGTTCCCCAGACTTCAGGCCAAAAGCCTGAGCTTGAGCAGGGCTGCAGGTGCTGAAAACTGGTCCTGCTACAGAACCACAGAGTTAGATTGGAAAAAAGTCAAGACCATCAAGTTTAACGCTACGATAAAGCTGGCTAAAGAAACCCCGGTGTGGAGGATTTGCCCTCCGACGATTCAGGTGTGATGAGGTGTTTTGGCTTGGCCTCGGAACAAAATTGCCTCAGCAGCCAGCCAGAAAGCTTGGATTTTGGGTCTGAACCCAGCGGATTTGTCTTCTAACTCCACGGCATTGTTTCAGGATTTTGGTCTGGGCTTAATCATTAATTTCCACGAGTCTGGGGCCTGCATGCCTGCTGTGCAGTGAGAGGTGGGAGCTGGGGCAGGCAGCTGCCTCCTCTTGCTCCTTCTCCGGCCCTGCCAATACCTTACGACATACACAAGCCATGCCTGCAACTTTCGTTAAGGTGGGAGGCACTAGGATGCATTATTTAATAAGCATATACAAGTACTTTATAATTACCAATTATTGTTCAATTCCACAATACTTAAATACTTTTTTTTTCTTTTTTCTTCTTTTCCCCATCATATAGGTTAAGAAACAAAAGCCTGGAAGAGTGTATGAGTTTTTCCTATCTCTCACAGTGGATTTCTTGCATAACCAAGGGCAGATCATGCTGTCTGACCCAATAGCACTGCTGCACACAAGAAAATACCTGCACATGGCCCCAAGAGTCCTGCCTAGGTGGGCTTCCCCCTCCTTGATGGTGCAGTAGCCCCTTGGAAAAGCACATTCTGTGAAAAAAAAAAAAAAAAACACCATTATTGCTAGGAAAAAGCAATGCAAAGCTAAGAGAGAAAAAAAAAAATAGGGCTTGACCTCATCTCGGCTCCACAGGTAGTTTGGGAATTATTTTGTGTGCCGGGCTGGGGGGGAGCAGCCTCCAAGCATTACTAAAACATTGTTTTGCGAGCGACATGCCGTCCTGACCCTCCAGTTTGCGGTGGAAAAGGGCACAGGGAGCACAAGCGGCAGCACATGAGTCACTCCCCAGGCATCTCTGAATGCAGGAGATCGGCCAGATAGCGCCCGCTCCCACGGCAGGCGGGTGGAAACCCATGGCCAGGGCTCCAGCCCCCGGTGCTTGCTGAGGCTCAGCAGCTTGCCAGTGGGAAAACCCTGCTCCCCAAACACCACGATGCTCAGGATCCGGGGGGAGAGCTGCCAAGGCTTTGCTCACCAACCACCAGTAGTTTTCCATCCTCAAATTGCATTGATTTATAGCAAGAAGCGCCAACGTGATACTCCTGCAGTAAAGCACCTTTTTTTTTCTTTTTTTTTTTTTTTTCTTTTTTTTCTCTCTACAGCAAGAAAACACTGCCTTGTCTCCATGCACCTTGCTTCCTTCTGTCACCTGCTTTAGGAAATAATTTGTTTATGGAGGAAGATGCAGCCCCTCTGAGCCCTGCTGCATGTGCTGGGGCTATGGGCTGTGAGCTTTCTGTTGCTGGTTGGTGAAGGGCAAGGCTCAGTGGTTTGCCTTGAGGTTCAGCATAAGAAATGACACAGAACATTTATTTTTCAAAGGAATTTTCTCCCATTTAGTATTCTAATTTTTACTGGGTTTTAATTTTGGCTTAGTATTGTGCTCCTTGCTTTTGTAGTTTGGATTTCATGAGAACTTTGGAAAAGAAATATAACCTTATTATTGTATCTTCTATAGCAGAAATATTATTTCTTATACAAATCTTGATATATTTCATAGCCAAGGGACTAGCTCCTTACACTTGAACCTCATATGGATCCTACAGGATGGGAAACATGGAATGCAAATGGGCCAATCGCACCGAAACAACCCAACTTTACACACTAAACAGACAAAACTCAGCAGCAAGCTGCCCCACCGTGTGATTCCTGAAACAGATGACTCAAACGTTGTTTGTGCAGCAAATCATGTCACAGAAACCCTTTGGCAGAAGAACCACCTTGAATTAAACATGTGCTGTCTTAGCATATCTATAACTGCTTGTGCTGGCAGCACGCATTCTTTTCTATTGCACGGTATTTTTTGGGCCTGGTTTTCCAGCATAATAAGGATTATACAATCACTTGGGCTGTTATTTCTTACTCTAATGACTTTTAAGCCTATTGGGCAAGTTCTATAAAACTCAGCAGATTTCGGAGGCCTCGCCGTGTTACATTCTTGCAGGTGGGTGGAAGGGGAATGGATGTCACTTCGAAAGAAGTCGCAGCCTCTTTGAATTACAAGGTTAGCACATTATTTAAATATATATATACATATATTCAAAAAGAAATGGGCAGAAAACCAAGTGTCCAAAGTGTGTGTAAAATCGCCTGTGTTAGGATCACAAAATACATAGTACAAATAAAAACTTAAATCTTTTCTGGTAATGAATGCACATTATTAAAATATATACATGTATATATATATTCAAACAGAAGCAGGGAGGAAACCAGGTGTCCAAAATGCGTGTAAAATTGTGTTAGGATCACAAAATACATAGTAGAAGTAAATACTTAAACTTTCTCTGGTAATGACTCTCCCCTTTCCTTGTGCCGTGCTCAGAGGAAAACCGAGGCAGCCCACGTTTTGCTCCCTAACTGTCGGCCGCTCCCCTGCTGCAATTAGGCAACATTTCCTAGAGGGTGTAACGTTTACTGAAAGTATTTGCCGTGGTGCAGATTGCAACACGGCTGCCCTCCCACCCCACGCTGTTCTCTCTCGGTGTGACCAGGGAGATTAAGCCCCGGGTTGGCCACCAGAGGTAATCCAGGAAGGTGGAAGGTAAGGCGAGGACAGGATCCTGCCCTGCGCTGCAGGAGCTGTTGGAGCTAATCGGGGCATTGTGCGCCAGCAGGAACAGACGGAGAATGTTCCTGAAGGTCACTGTGACACCGGGGAGGAGTGCCAGGGTATTCATGCTACCTTGGCACGTCCACGTTGGAGGATGCTGGGCCAATGCGGAGAAGGATGGGAGCTGTGCCAAATCCCACCTGCCAGCAGCTTTCCCCATCCCTGCTTTATTGGGGCAGAGGAGCTGTTACCACATGATGTATTTCTATATATATATATTTATTTTTGATTTTTTTTTTTAAGCTGGATTTTTACTCTTCCTCCCTGTGGTCTCGGTTGTGAGGAGCTGCTCCGTGGCCAGGGCTCCCCTTCTTTGCAGAGCAGATTTCAGCAGCTCAGGTGCTGCAGGCAAGCGCAGCCAAAGTTCTCCATTCAGACCAGTAACTGAGCTGCTGTGCCTGCAAACGGAAGTGTGAAAGCCTGGCAGTAAATGCAGATCTTTCCAGGCTTTATCTTCTGGTGTTAACCCTGGAGATGACCCAACTCATCCTGCACACCTAGCCAAGGTCACACAAAAAAAAAGTTATTTTTTGTTCCTACATCTGAAGGACAGAAAAATCCGTATTTAGAGAGGAATTTAAGGCTACTTAAGTAGGCCTTTCTATCTTTATATTATTGACCGAGGCTCTTTTAAGTGTCAAACCCTCCGTTATTGCTGGTTTGGTAGCATACAGCAGCAGCTAGAAAAAAAAATCAAGGTCCCACTGTGTTAGCCACTTTTCACTGCATTCAGACAATTCACAGTTTAATATTTAAAAAAAAAAAAAAAAAAAAAAAGGTAAGGGAGGAGAGACTCCTGTAGAAACAGTAATTGACCAAAGTCATATAATGGTTCATTTAGTCATAAAACTAGCAATGGATGCACTCCATTTGGTAAGGATTTTATTTTGGGGAAGGACCCAAAACCATGGAGTTGCTCCGTTCCCATACTTGTCCCAGCACCCTCAGACTCATTGAATCACACACAGGAATTTATGAAGGTTGAGGTGAAGTAGGGAATTCTCCTTTTGCCTTCCCTTTCTTTTCCTTAACATCCAATTAATCCCTGATTATTGTAGGCTCAGCTCAGCAGTAGCTACAGCTCAGTGACACAGTAAAGCAATACAAGGGAATCAATAACCTAATTCCAGGTGAAATCTCTGCATTTGTCAGTTAATTCACATTACGTATTTTTGTATTTATTTAATTAATTTATTTATTTTTTGCGTATGTTTGAATTTATGTCTTTTGTGCCTCAGCTCGCTCTGCTCACATCTAGAGAGGTCTGACGGGCAGGATTCCCTCTGGCTGGGGCTGAACCCCTTGCCCAGTCCCACCAGCACCGGGTGCCACAGAAGGATGATGCCCAGAGCGTGCAGGTGATGTAAAGGCACACGTCAGCACCGAACCTTGCTGCAGCTGCAGCTCTGTTGCACGGCTGCATTTGGCAATGCAGCACCCTCGCCTTTGGCACGCAGAGGATTTGGCTGGCTCTGGAGGGCTGTCGCATTCAGCATTTTGCTTTTGGCCTCCGAGATGCTCTTCAGGAGCTTGCAGAAGGATTTGCCTCTAAAGGAGCAGGAGGATTTAGAGCACAAATTTTACCCCGTTAGCAACTCTTTCCTCCAGTACTGGATCGACTCCAGTACTCTGTCCAACAAAGTGCTGAGCTGCGCAAACTCTGCCAGGAAAGCCACATTATGGATGAAGTATGTATATTCTATTTTAAGTCTATATATTCTGCTATTTAAATTCTATATATTCTGCTATTTAACGTCTATATATTCTGGTATTTTACCCGTTGTCCTATCAGAGGTTGCGCAGCGGGGAGGATGAAACCAGCCTCCCCAGTTTGCTGCCTGGAGGTGGCACAAGCAAAGCGAAGCCTGACCTTCAGAAGATCGAGGAAAGCCACAGAGGACCGAGCACAAGCGTGCCAGGCAGCAGTCACTCAGGAGCAGTGCTGGCTTTGCTGGCTCTGTTACACAGCTCTGCTCCGCCACCCGCGCCTATTTGCTCAGCAGCTCTGCCACTGGACGCCTTTATCCGAAAACACACGTGTTTGTGGCAATCCCTGTGCGTTTTTCAGAGCCAGAACCCTTGGTGTGGTTACCAGCAGTAGCCAGGCAGCTGTTGCTAGGAGCTCGGCCCGTGGTCAGAGTGCTGAAGGCTGCCTGGGCCTCTGCGATGGCATCTCGAGCTCCGTGGAGCAGCAGCAGGTTGGGTTTCTGAGCTGCTGCTCGTGCCGTGGCTCCACCACCCCCAAGTCGATGAAAGAAGGCAGCCTGCGCTCTTCCAGAGCATGAACCTGCTCCACCACGGGACCTTTTCTTCTTTAGGAGCTCTTCTTGGCCTGTCTAGAAGTCAAGTGCATGTTCTCCCAGCTGAAGGAAGGACAGGGAGCAGCTAAAGCTCTCCAAAAGTGTTTAGAAACTGCCGAGCAAAGGTTAGAATTCCCACTACTTTTTGTTAGCAAAAAACGCGGTTTCATTTCATTTTCAGCCCAGAGAGAAGGGGCCGAAAGGCAAGAAGTTGTGGCTGTGCAGAATGCCTCTCTGATCTCTGTGGAGGTACGGCACGGAGCAGTTTATCAGTAAGATGCTGAAACCTTTTTGTGTCATCTAAGGGCAGCAGTGGCCAGCTCTAAGCCCAACAGCCATTTTCATCTGTTTTATGGCATTTAGAGTGAATGTTCCAGGCCTGTCCTCCAGACGTGACTTGGAAATCCACATCCTCCCCCGCCGAGGCCACCCTCCAGAAGCTGTACATAGAAACTAGACACTATTGTGTATAGGAATAAGGAGAGGACCCCTTGCAGCCGTCCCAGATCCCTGGTGGCACTGGCCAGGGGGCTGACCACGATCTTTCCTTCTGCAGACTGGGCGCCGAGATGGCCTCCGTGCCCCCCAAGAGGCAGAAGAACACCAGCCCCGTGGTACAGGGAAGGAAGCAGCAACGGGCTCAGGCCTTATCAGCTGGCAGAGGTGATTCTTGTAGCCTTGGTTTAATTATTTGTGCCAAATCCTATGCCCAGCATCTGAGCTGATACCAGTATGAAGAGATCTGCACCTTCTTACACCGACTAATGTGCTGGCCATTAACCAGCATGATTGCAGGCATACTGCACATAATTTATACCTTTGCAGATAAACCCTGTGAATATAAATCAGTCACTTTGCTTCTAAAATAATTCAGGACTGAAATAATTAATATTGGCTGGCAAACATTAGTGAAATTAAAACATTTTATGCTTACCTTGTAAGTGCTTTGTTGAAAATGTGAAGAAAAAAACCCCACAACCTATCCAGTAGCAAGCAGTTCATCTAAATAAATAAATAAATAAATAAAAGATTTTATTAAGAGATAATTTGTCTGTAATGCCATAAATTTTACAATAACTAAAACAATATTATTATTTTTCTGATGTATTTGTTGTTGAATTGAATTCCATGCATTGGCAGTAAAAATACACTTTTTTTTTCCCAAATGAACACCTTTTTAATAAAAAGGAAAGCTTTAGGGTAGTGGTTGTCTGATGATGATTAGAAGATGATTAGATTTAGCTTTATTGTGCTGGTCAGGTGTGCAGCCTGAGGTGAAATGGGCATGGCCAGGCACTAGGAATGCCCCCTGCATGCCTGGCTCCACTTACCTTGCTAGCAATTAGTCATCTGAGGGTGCAAAACATGCTGATGAAGGCTAATGGGATGCTAAAATAATAACTATCAACAGATTCAATGAAATGAAAATTCATCTTTAACACCAGGACGTTCCATAATTAGAAAATAAGATAAGAGGTTCCCATCCCCTGGGTCTCTGTATAGAGATTAGAGAGGGAGAGACACGAACGTGTTCAGACTGATGGAGGAGCAGCCTGGAGCACTGCAGTCACTGCAGGATAGCTCGTGTGCCCACGTCCCAGGGTAAATGGGACTGCTTAAAACCGGGTGATCTCTTAGCAATCCAGGAGAAGAGAGGGATGCTAAGAGACATAAACTCATACAGGAGGTATGACCAAGCAATTAAATGTTAAGAATAGATAAATAAATATTCACATTCCCATCTCAAAGAGTAGCAAGAGCAGCATGGTACCACACGGTGCTAAGGAGGGCAACAATTTCAGGTGGAAGATGCCAGCAGCTAGCAGGGAGGCACAAACTTCCATGTGCTGCAAACAGCTGAGCTGTGCTGCTCTCCTGCATGCCACTTAATTGGGCTGACACTTAGCTGACACTTACAATATAATAATATAATAGCATGGATATTGCTCTAGTGTGCAACACTAAGGGCTTTTACAGTCAGAACCCCTTGTTGGCCAGTAGAAGCAGAAATTTCAAGTGGGTCCCGCCTTGAAGAGTTTGCAATCAACTTCATGTATTCCAAAATAAACTGAGCCAAGTGTGTGAGCCTGGTGGGAAACCACATGGGCTGCACCTGGTGCACTGCATTCACAGAGGAGTGCAACGAAGACATAAAATGCTTGTAAAATACGAGATACCAACGCCCAATACCTTTGCTCCAATTGAAAGGAGATTTGTCACTGGGTTAGTAGGTTTTACTCAAGCGATCACGGGATGTAATACAGAAAACAATGATAAAAGAGCAGTCCAAAGGGTAGATAACTCCAGTCTTGTCATCTGCTGGCTTCCTGCTGCCTCCTTCCCTGCTACCGCCCCATTACAGGGGGAGCAGCACTAGGGTGGAGAAGACTTTTTGTCTATTCCCAGGCTCTACTGTTCCCAAAGGTCTTGTGCATGTGCAATAAAAAATGGAGGCGTAGCTTCTCAGCCCCTGGAACTGTTAGGCCTTCAAATGTTTTTCGTAGATGCCTGGCCAGTGATCTGCATCTCAATAACCCAAATGTGAGCTATACAAGTAGTCATGAGCCGTTCATTTGCTGTACATTATACAGGAAAAAAAAAAAAAAAAAAAAAAAGGGGAAGGTCTGCAACTGACGTTTTCAGCCTGGTTTATCATTCCTAGAAGGGCAACAAGTCAAAGTTCTTCACCACTGCTAGAGCCAGATACAAGCGCTCTCGTTCTCCTCCAGAAATGACACAGCAGCACTTTACAGATTAGGCAGATCCCATTAACTTTGTATCGAAAAAATGATTATGTCCTATATATTCATCAGCTTCTGAGCCCTGGGAGCTGAGAATAAGCAACAGAACCATGGCAAGCTCTGACATGATTAGTTTCCAATCTGAAGCAGGGTGTTTTTCATTCCCACCCCTTCAGTCACTGTCACCACAATTCCCATATGCCATTCCACTTCGTGGCTGCCTGTCGGGGACCTCAGAGCTGTCACATCCTGGGCTCGTCAAAATTCCTGTTGGCTTTAAAAAATTAAAGAAATCTGTTTCAATGTACAATGTATGGCTATCACTTTTCAGAAGGCTTTTCTTGCCCTTCTTTTTTTGCCCCCCACTCCAAGACCTGGCAGTCTGTGAGGCTTTTCTATAGCTGATTTCTGCTCAGTTTATGGCACTTTTCCACTTAATATACTACCCGATTGCACCATCAGGTTACATCAGCAATAATGTCTGAATTGTTTTAAGACTGCACCAGCAATGGCTATAAAGTCAATTTAAGTGATCCCTTACAGTATTTTATTCTGTAGCAGCTGCCTTTTTACACATGCGTTTTATGGAGAATTTCCCAGATCATGTGAAGTTTCTCAATTTTAATTTTTGCAGCTATTTCTACTGCCTCTGAACTGGAGCTTGATGAAGCCAAGCCTCACAAGAACAGAACATGTGGTAAGGCATGCCCTCGAGAAATACAGCCCGAAGAAGTGATACGAGAGGAGCCAAAGGGACCAGGACCTTATTTTTATATCAGTGGATCCAATGGAGCTGGACTGTAAGTAGGTCCTCTCAGCAAATTCATATGAAGAATATTGTGACAATATATGAAAGCACACATCAGCCATTAGCATCAAATCAGTTCCTTTTTACTTGGTGTCTCTTTGGATTGGCACACACGAGCAATGGTTTTAAAATAATTCAGATGGAAAGTACCTATTGAAAAAATAGCTGTGGTAAAATAGTTAACTGCTATCTCTATGCAAAGAAACTAAATACTTCTGTTTATTTGATGAAAGTTTCTCTTTTGGGGCTGTTCACTTAGCTACTCCACATAGCAGATCTGCTAGCATCATCACTAGAGCTAGGCACCACTGTTGTTGATCAACACTCTGTGGTGCTAAATGCAAAACAAGAAAAAATAAGAAGAGATTTCTGCCCAAGGAAAATTGTCAGATCAGAAGTTTCATCTTTCCCTTTCCAGCATATTGACACTCTTCTCTAGATGCTGTCACCAGCAAGCAGCACAGAATGGCTGCTGTAAACAGCATGCTCCTTGCTGAATTTCCATAGCTTTGTCTACAGACAGCTTTTCCTATTGCTACTTGTCATCCCTCCTTGCGTTGTTCGGAAGAGGTGCCTTGCTAAGACTGGACCGCAATGCAAATCATTCCTATTTCACCTGTACCTCATGCATCCTGCTTGAAATAACCCTGCTGTAATGGTGCAAGTTCTCATTAGTGCTGCAAAATCACCATGTCCTTAGCATCCAGGTCCACTTGCAGCCATCCTAATTAATGTTTCCCACCTTATCCCCCACCCAGGGTCTCCTGGGGGTGTTAGGTCAGGCTCCCAGGGAAAATTGTAAGGAGTTCAAGGGACGGGAGCTAAGTAAGTCTTTGTTAATGGAAGGGGGGCTACTTTGCTATTTTGTTTTCCATATGCAGTGTGAGCATCTATTGCCAGCGCAGAGGCTGGCAGCGTATCTATGACAACAGAAGACAGGATTACGCGCTGAAATGGTGTGAGATCAAGTGCCGAGAGACCTATTACCATTTCAAAGAAGGTAGAGGTGCCAGTGGGTCTTGAGTGGGAGAGGGCAGTGGGAAAAATTTGAGAACGCTGGGCTTGTGGCTCCCGGGGCGGAGGAGGTCACCTGCGGGGTAGGAGAACCAGGTAACCTCAACTCGTTGGCAGACCTCGGCGGGGATATCGGAGCTGGATTGCCATGGTGATTAAAGAAAGGGTTTTAGACAAGAGAGCAGCTTTGGGAGAAAAGATACCATTGAAATGAATTAAACACAAAGCGTCATAATCACTTCTGAAAGGTGGCCCTCCCTCTGTGGATTTGGGCCTGCACAGGCAGCAGTAGGGCTGAGGCTGCCCTGCAGCACCGGAGCAGCGAGCAGCCTGCTCTGGCACCTCCTGAGCACTGGGCAAAGCTCTGCATGCAGAGAGTGCCCCACGGCGAGGGGCAGCCCCACAGCCTTTTCCAGGCAACGGTGCACACATAGATAAAGCAGCAAAGCTCAAGTTGGGTCACCCCATACGCCCCCCAGGCCCGGCTATCTCTAGGGAGAAGGGAGTCCCTAAAAGCCAAACAGCTCTGCTGTGCTGACAGCCAGCTTTTTGAGCTGCTCTCTACCCTTGGTCCCATCAGTGCATCCAAATTCCCAGGGCCCAGCCACCTCTCCCACCAGTAGTGAGAGTCAGCAGTGACCAGGTCAGCTTCACCCTCCACATTCTCCTGCATGCGGCAATGAGAACAAGCTTTTTTTTTTTTTCTTTTTTCTTTTTCCTTACACAGGTGAACAGCTTCTCTACCAGATTCCTAACAACAGAGTCCTCACCAGTAAGATAGGGCTTTTATCCTGCCTGAGAGAGCAAGAGCGGGTGATGAAAAAGGTCGGCAGGAGCTCTAATTCCAAGTAAGAACTCTCACTTAGTTGAACCTTGAGCAGAAACTTATGCCAAGCAAAAGTGAGAGCACATAAACAAAGGAGCAGCTTCTTCTGGATGCATAAAAGTACACGACACAAATTATATGGTGTTTTATTTTCCTTATTGTCCAGAAAATCATCTTCCCCACCCTCCCCACTACTCCTCCCATCTCCCCTCCTCCAAAGTACCTACATTAAAGATTGAAATATCCAGAGTTGTACAAAGGCCAGGTCTCCAAAGACAGTGGTTGCAATAATTCCCCTCTTTTGGGTGCCTTCTCCTACTGGGAAGGTCACAACCTCTTGTAGCAGAGACACTGTAAATATAAAAGCAGTTTATTGCCATCTCTGGTCCTCTATTTTTGACATATCCATACAAAAAAAAAAAAAAGGCAATCCTATACCACGGTTACCTGCAGCCATCTCAGTTTTCAAAAGAAATGAGCATATGGAGAATGTCTTAAGGTTAAAATATATTCTTGAAAGTGGATGGAGTGAGGTAGCTCAAGAAAACAAACAAACAAACAAAAATATCTGTCTACAAGAAGAAAAAAAACCTCAAGTGTCTTGCAAGCACCCTTTCAGAAAGTAACCAAGGAATTAACATATTGGATAGGGTTTTCAACTTGTGTTTGATTTTCCCATAGGTTACTGAAGATGGAAGAATTCTTCCCAGAATCTTTTCGCCTGGACTTAAAAGAGGAGAGAAATGCCTTTTTTGAGCTTTGCAAAGGTGAACAGTCTTCATTGTGGTAGCAACCAATTTAAATAGCTACATGTTCCTCTAAGAAATTCATAAATGTAGCCACAGTAATAACCACTGATGTCCATCAGTGATGCCTGTGTGTGTGCAGATACATTCACTTGTTGAAGCGAGCAATTTTCAGAGCCCAGGAACTGGCACACTGGTGTTTCCCACCCCACAGGTCATTATAACAGACTCCTTCTCTCTACAGAAGAACAGATTTGGATCTGCAAGCCAAGCTGCTCTAACCAAGGCCGAGGAATTTTCCTCCTTAAAAATCCTGCTGCTGCCAACACCCTTCAAGCCAAGCTCCACAGCTCCGAGGGAGACCTGCCCAACAAGAGGGTGCAGTGCAGGGCTCCCCAGGCGAGAATAGTGCAAAGGTAGAGATCGAAGCCTGGGAATCCACGCGTGAGTAGTGTGCTTAACTAAGCCATACTAGCCCCAGTACATTATTTTGTTCCATAGGTGTTTAATATATTTATACCACATCTTCCCATCGACATATTTTTGTGGGAGAGAGGCTGTTTCTCTGGTTAGTCTGTCTTGAATCGGCACTTCAGTCATTTCAAGGCAGATCTTCGCCATCAGAAAGAGTTTGCCTTTGTCTGGAAATTTAAGCAGGGCTTCAAAAGGCCAGGTGCTACCTTTCTGTACATGACAAAAGCCTTGCATGCAGTTATTTAAACTAGGAACTAGTTTAAGCTACCCTACCTGAGTGCTCATCTTGATTTCTAATAGCAAGGAACTGGCTTAGGCTGTGAATAACGAGGCTCCACACGCCTTTGAAAACTGTTAGCACTGATTGTTTTAACAGCTTATTCTTGGTATTTGTGTGGGCATCCAGCAACCTTTGATGATAAAAGGAAACAATTCCCAGATGACATCAGACTGGCAATAAAAGCAGTGGTGCTGCATGAAGGGTTCTTTGTGTTCAGACAAAATTTCTGTATTCTCCAGTAAATATTAGTAAATCTTTAATTACCTTCTGAGACTCAGCACAGCTTCTGTTCCTCTGGAATCCGTTCCTAGCGCTTCTAGCCTCTCTTCTGAGCGCCCTCTGCTGCCACTCACCTTAAGAAACGTTGAAAAAAGGACAAACATCTTTGTTCCGTGGTGTGAAATGAACTGGCTGTGGGTTTGGGGGCGAGCTTTGAACATGCCTTGCGTTACGGCTGCCTGTTGGTGACATGTCTTGCATTGCCCTCACAGGTACATCCACCAGCCTCTGCTCCTGGAAGGGAAGAAGTTTGATGTCCGGTCTTACCTGCTCATTGCCTGCACAGCACCCTATGTGTTGTTTTTTGCCCAGGGTTATGTCCGCCTGACCTGCACCAATTACGATGCCATGTCTGACGACCTGACCGTTCATCTCACCAACCAGGTGAACCAAGTGCACTTAGCTCAGAAGAAGGGGAGGAGGGACTACAGAGAAGGGAAGCAAAAAAAGCCTTCAAAGGCTGAAAATATGCCTCGTGCACCCATGAAATGGAGGCTGAACAGAAGTAGTACTCTCTGCCATGGACCAATTTTCTGCTTATGCTGACAATTTCCTTCCCTGGACCTCTTCCTCCTGGCATTTTTCTCTCATATATCTGTAGAGATGAAGCCTTTGACAGTGGCTACCTAGCACAAATGAGCCTTAGACTTGGCTAAGGATTTTGCTGATCTTAAAGGATTTTGCTGTGTTTAAACGTGATAATCATAATGATGTAAGATGCAGATGTGTTCTCCAAAAGCCGTCATTCTTAAATCTCCACCTTGGCTTCTCAAATGAGATTTACGCACCAAGACTCCTCTGGCACATATTCCCATCCCACTTTGTCATACAAAATAGATGAATTTCTTAATTAAAACTGAGTTTGTTTTTTTTTCCCCTTCATATAAGCCACTTCAGTAGTTAGAACTCACCTTAATTTAAGAGAACGAAAAGAATTGGAAGGGAGAAAACAGTTTTGCTTTTAAAGCCCCTCTCCCAGTGTAACACTGTATTCTGAAAATGGGAAAAATATGCATTAGGGAGCTATGAGAGAAGCCCACTTCAGTTCTTGTTGGAGTTTTACAGTTCCTGTAGGAGCACAGTTCAGGACAGCAGGTTATAGCTGCTTCCTGCAATATATGCTATTATCAGTATGCTGCTTGTTTTCCTGGAATAGTTTGTTTGCTCAGGTAGAGAGCTATCCACACGGGAATTCAGGTGCTTGGGTAGGATCCCATGGCACAAGCGACATTAAACAAAGGACAGGTGTTTATTAGCAGAACATAAATTACCTAGGTTCCTGCTGGGAGGAGGGAAACTAAATTTACAGGAGCAGCTGGTAATAGGCCAGGCTTCGAGTCACAGTTGATTCTACCCTTGTTCCCCTCCTACCCCAGGAGTGATAAGCTCCAGCTGACCTAGGGGTTAATGAGACAGTGGAAGAGAGGAACTGTTTGGAGCCAGACTTAGTCCAAAGAATATCATGACTATGATTTGAAAACACCTCTGCCCATCTGCCAAGCACTGATGCAGATGCATCATACATGCACACAGAGAAAACACTGCTTTGACAGAGAGCTTGGATAGCTGTCTCCGTGCTGTCCATGTGTCAGGCACATCTCTGGGGCAGTGCTCTAAGTGACTCCCAGTGCACTTGCTCAGATTTAGATCTGCTGGTGAGGGGCTCTCATCCCTCCATGTCAATAACGTGATCCTGGGATTCATCTCAGCTCCAGCTCCTTGGAAAAACTCGGGGTGCTTTGATGTCTGCCAGAAACCTAATCCTCCCTTTGCTCTGTCCCTTGCCTTGCAGTACATGCAGAAGAAGAACTCCCTGTACAGCCAGCTGAAAGATGAGACGGTTTGGCGGATGGAGCACTTCAACAGCTACGTTAATGAGAAGTTCACGAAAACCAACAGCCTCCCCAAGGACTGGGTTTTCACCGTGTTTACTGTGAGTGCAAGCGAGTGTATGGTGTGAGTCTGCCTAATTAGGGTGACTGGAGTAGGGAGGAAAACCTTCAGTTCAGTGGAGTCCCTAAGGAAACGTATGCACCGAGCGAAGAGGTATTGATGGTCCCATGGTAACCATTTGCCTGCAGATGATAAACACAGAAATCAAGACACACAGAGTTTAATTTTAGTGGTTAATAAAATGGGTAAACTGCTGATAAAGAGACTGTGAATGTACGTGCTGGCATAAAAACACAATTCGGTTCTTCACGTTCCTCACCCAGTGCTGTGGTCTTGTGCTGAAAACCAACGTACACACCAGAGAGACCTCTTAGCCTGCAAAGGGACTAACAACCCTTACAGTGGTCTCTTCCCTGTCTGGCTTGGTCTCTCTCTTCACTTTTGACACGACTTTGCCACATGAAAAGCACATCAGGGCCTGACACCTCTCATGGAGGAGAGATGAAAGACTCAGCTGGCTTGATTTCTTACCATCTTCCTGTCTCACAGAGGAAACACAGCAAAGAAATTATCTGAGTGCATGAGACTTCATCTCATCAGCCTGAGTCTAATGATGCCTTCACTAAAAATCATCATTAAAAATTGCATAAACAGCCCATTCTGAGTAAGGGACAAGGGTTGATATCCCTATAGGCACCAATTTCTGGAGAAACAATTTAAAGAGGGGGCTTCCATCAATTCAAAGGGAACAGGCAGACAGTGTTAAAACACAGCAGCCCTCCAAGTCTAGAGAGGAGCTCTGCTAGAGGCAGGGGAAGAAAAAGTGTCCCTAAACCAGGAGGGCAGCAATGATTTGCAGTCACTCCCGTGCCCTTGGCATTGACGGTGATCAGTTATCCCTGCTCCCTGTCTTTCAGAAGAGGATGCAGCAGATCATGTTGCAGTGCTTCCTGGCGGCCAAGCACAAACTGGATCGCAAACTGGGCTACTTTGACCTCATTGGCTGCGACTTTTTAATCGATGAAAACTTCAAGGTATGACTAAAATATTGCCAAATGCTAAGTATGATATTGGCCAGGTGTCTAATGCCCGCAGCACAGAATGGTTGACACGGGCTTTGGCACTAGGAATTAAATAGAGGAGACATTCAGCCAGCTGTGAAGGATTTATTTTTTTCCCAGTTCCATTGTCCAGCATCAAGACATGGCACCTATACAGCCTGCACACCTACTGCACAGAGAAACCCTGGCATTAACAGCTCAGGAGGGGAAGAAAAATATTTACTGCAGCAGAAACTGTTCTTTGCAGAATTTTCTTGGTAAAATAGCGTTCACAGCGAGAAGCATGGGCATCGTGATGTCCACTCAGTTGATAGCAAACATATTGGAATTTTAATGTCCGCTCAGATTGTTTATCTCTCCAGAAACCAAACATGACAGGCAATCAGCCAGCACAAATGATTTTGTAATGCTGCTAATGTCACGTGGAGTCTACTGATTTACACGAGCTGAGTACCCAAGAAAGGACTCGCCTTCAGCATACGGCAGAATCAGTCATTATCGATTCCCATGTCAGCATCAGCACCTCCACGTTCATTGTAGGTTTAGCATTTAGCAATAGGTCAGCCCGCCGAGTCTATAAAACCTGCTAGAATTACAGTTCAAGCTCGTGAAGAGTGAATGAAACTCAGGCAAGAAAAGCCAGAAGAAAGGGAAAGGGAAAGGCTAAATACAGCGACTGAGCTGCTTCAAAACCCACCTGATCTAAACATAACAGAAAGCCATCTGGCAGATTCTGCTGTTGCTAAAGCAGAAAGGAACTCAAACATATTCCAGCAAAGGGCAGTGGGAACAGCAAACCCTATGAAAGAATGGAATTAATGTATGCAGCGCCCAGACAATAGCCTCCTTTGTCTGGGAAGTCAATAGCAAGGAGGAGTAAATGGGAAAGACACAGAAAGTGGTGCTTCTCGAATGTCAGAGGCAATTGTCTTTTGCAATGTTGGCATGCAAAGTCCCGGCTGTGTAAACTTTAAGTAGAATAGAAGATCCAGTGTCACTCTATTGTGGCAGTCCCTACCTGGCTAGTTAAAAACTTGAGTATTTAAAGACCATTACATCCCCGTGCATTTTACATACGGAGAGATAAAGGAAATATGTTTCTTGACAAGTGCTATCAGTAAGAATGAGGAGGATTTCTGGACGCTTAGTGGTGATGGAGTCGGTTGGAACCTGGAACATGCATTTGAGAGAGGGTAAAGTGGAAACTTAGGCATTTATTTAAGCATAGGTTTGTCTATGCTCCATTGGGGAGCAATAAACCAACAGTTTTATTTTTTAACACTGCTCTGTGCAGTGAACTCTGTCCTCTGTGAGTTACCATTACAATTCCTGGTCTGACATCCTGCCCTCTGCACCTGTAATACACAACAGCCTTATGCTCCCTGGCATCCTATTTGAGGACATGTGCAGAATTTGCTTTACATTGATTTAACGTGGTCTTGTGTTCAGTCCTAGAGCTCCTCATGCTCTTCCTTTCACAGAATCACAGAATTTTCTAGGTTGGAAGAGACCTCAAGGTCATCGAGTCCAACCTCCAACCTAACGCTAACAGCCCTCCACTAAACCATATCCCTAAGCTCTACATCTAAGCGTCTTTTGAAGACTTCCAGGGATGGTGACTCCACCACTTCCCTGGGCAGCCTGTTCCAATGCCTCACAACCCTTTCTGTAAAGAAGTTCTTCCTAACATCTAACCTAAAACTCCCCTGGCTCAACTTAAGCCCATTCCCCCTCGTCCTGTCACCAGGCACGTGGGAGAACAGGCCAACCCCCACCTCGCTACAGCCTCCCTTGAGGTACCTAAAAAGAGCGATAAGGTCACCCCTGAGCCTCCTCTTCTCCAGGCTGAACAAGCCCAGCTCCCTCAGCCGCTCCTCGTAGGACTTGTTCTCCTTATCTGAGATACAAATGCCCCCAGGATCACTCCTAATAATTCTCGAAGACTCGGCAGCATCCTGGCCCAGTCCTTGGAAGGTGCTTTCCTGCCTCAGAGTTCCCAGAAGCACAAATCATGAAAGCTGGGCCTGCAGAGAAACCACAGCTTTCTGTAGAGCTTTGCATGTTCATATGGAGACCGAGAAGAACAAAGTACTTTGAAGAGGAGAGCAAAAGTGATGGATGTGGTTTTACTGTTACTGTTTCTTTTTCTCTCTCTCTCTTTTTTTTTTCTATTTTTTTTTCCTGGAGCTTCCTTGTGTTGTACCGTAAATGCCCAAGCCACTACACAGCTTTGGACACCGTGATTTAAAAGCCCAAGGAACCTGTTTTCAGCAAGCATTGCATCAGTGGTGCAAAAGGGCTTCTCCAAAGAAATGCTGGGAAGATAAAATGTGTAAATTTTTCATCAGCCATAAAGAAATTCAGCTATCCATCATGAGAGAAGAGACTGAATATAGATAAGCCATTTGCCAATTCGTGATAGACGTACATAAAAAAAAAAAAAGATAACCCTCAAATCCTTTGCTAAAGAAGGGCTAGTCCCTTGGATTGGAATGATACAGCTTTTCATCCACCCCGGTACCACAAGGATGCTGCAGAGCTGGATGTGCCCACACCACACAGAGCACAGAACAAGTTATTTTATTCCTGTTTCCGACTGGCATTTCTGTGCTGCTTAAAGCTCCAGCCAGAGGTCAGGCCTCTAGAACCCCTGCTGCTACAGGAACACAGAACAAGGCAGCCCTGCTGTGGACAGCTTGGGGCTCTGAGCACATTCCAGACAACCTCTGCAGGATCTGCTCATGCTGCATCTGGCCCTACACAAAGAACAAGGAATGAGACCTCAGATCCTGGTGTAATGCAGTTAGAGGCTGCAGCTGGCATGCTGTTTGAGGGCCTATGGAAAAATCGTGCTATTTAAGGTTTTTAAGCCTACCTGTGATGCCTTGATGTGCAATTGTGCTGGTGGGCTCCAGGGAGCAGGAACCTCATCACTAGCAGAAGCATCCAGAGCAGCACTGCTTACCCAAGCACCAATATAGCTCTTATCACTTGGAAAGCCTAAAGAAAAAGGATAATCTATGGTTAGGAGGTCAAGAACAGATTTTCAGGGTTTTGGCTCCTTTGCTATGTTTGCTATGAAATTTGGAGCAAGGCACCTGCATACCAGATGTAGGGAGGAGTCTCAGGTGTTTTAGTTGTACACAACTCCCCATGAACATTGCAGGTAGTCACATGGATATGCTGGATCTTGGCTTTATTCTCTCTGCTTTCCCTGAAATAGAACAAAAAAAACATTTCTTAACCTGTCCTGGTTGTTGAAAGCATTTTAAAAACCTGGGAAACTCTTAAGTAGCACAATATAAAAGATGCAGAGTCTGATAGATGCGAACACTTCCTCCTGCTCATCAGTTTTGTTTGTTTTGAAGGAGAAGGAACCAAAACCTAGTCAAGACAATTATAAAGGTTCGTTGAGTTTGTCTGTCAGCAGAAAACCTTATGAACTTTTAATAGGAAAAAGGAAATTTACTCAGAAGAAAGTTTGCCAAGAAAAATGAATGTAACGTAGGTGCCCTCTGTTGGCATCTGCAGAGCAGGTTAGTTTTGAGCAGCTGTCCCAGTTCCCCTCTGGAAAAAAAACACAGACATTTCACCACCCTCACTTATCAGTCTTCTCTTTTGTTTCAATACAGTATTTCAAAGAAGCGAAAATTATTGTTGTATTTTATTCTCAGCAAAAACAAAGTGCAAAAGTGAAAGCTATCACGTTGCCAAAATCTACCACCCACATTTCACAGTTACGTGCAGGCAAACTCATTGCTGCTTTAGGAGGAAAAAAAAAAAGAGAGAGAGAGAGAGAGAGAGAGAGAATATATGTTTTAAAAAAATTCAATTAAAACAGCCTGGGGCTGTTGCATGATTAAATATCCTTCCTGAAAAAAAAAAAAAAAAAAAAATCAAGTAATTCCTATACGTCTTCTATACAAGATGCAGCACCATATGGCAAAGGCAGGAAGTGAACAGATGAGTTTCTTTCATGGTAGGGAAAAGAAATAGTAAACAGAATTACATTTGAGTCAACTGTTTGGTTTAACATAGACTTGTAACTGGACCATCACATGCTGCAGCTAGGAGCTGCATACTTTGCCATGTCAAAGGGAAATAGAGATGAAACTTTTATGTGGATACAAAAAATGAGTATCTTCTGTGGCTTCTACCTAAAACCAACACCCAGGAAATCAAGGCCAAGGGCTGATTGAGAACTCAGTGCCATTTGCTCAGTTCTGACCCCATTTCTACCCCAAATCAAAACATGATTCCTAGATTCCTTGTACCTTTCACATGACCCAAAAAACTCAACTCAAAACCACTACAGCAATTAGTACGTTAAGAGACACAGTGCCTTTGCACACCTATAGAGCAGGAGTTTAATCTAAAGCCTATCAGCTGGAAACACAAAATAACATGTAGTGTTGTTCTCAAGTAACAAAATATATGCAAAATTGAATGTTATTTAATTCAAGTCCTTCTGAAAATGCTGTCTTACCTGCACTCTGTGCCAGGACACCTTGTTGGGATTTACTCATATTCTTACATCTCCAGGTGTTTGCTAAGCCAGTCAAATGACATTGCTGTGACTCTGAGTGGATCCAGCCTGCTTTCCTGATTGATGTTCATCTTTCCTAGGTCTGGCTTCTGGAGATGAACGCGAACCCTGCATTACACACTGACTGCAAAGTCCTGAGGGACATCATCCCCGCTGTGGTCTACGAGAGTCTTGGTAAGTGAAGAAATCACAGTGGCCAGAGCAGATAATGATATCACCCTGCTGCTTGTCGGAGGAGATCCCTGTTGATATCAGTTGTAGCTGCAAAATAGCCTTGGAATAAAGATATCTTGCTGCTGAGTGCATGTCATATGGAAAGCACTGAAATTCTACACGACACAGACCCAGAAAAGCTAAGGTCTCGTTAGCCATGCTCCCATTAGAAAGAAATAAGTGGGTTTTTTGTTTTGTTTTGTTTTGTTATGATTACTTGTAGAAATGCTTTCTTATATATTTATGTATAAAAGTCTAACCCTTCATACGTGACCCTGTAGGTGCACCTGCACATTTTCTCCATGCTTGTTGCTCTGCCTGCACAGAGCTGAGGTCAGTTTGTGCAACGCACCTTACACAGCCGCAGCAGTGCTCGGTGCAGTTGTAGCTCCTGCTGTGCCTTACCAATTTGGCTGACAACTGTTACCTGAACTGTACAAAGACAGAAAAAAACCTTATGCAGCCTTATGTACCTTAACTAGAAGTGGTCCTACCTGGAGGGGTGCACCAGAAGGCCCCTCAAGGTCCCTCTTGCCCCTGGTTTTCTGTGTTTTTCTCCGTATGCATAAGGAGAAGCAGTAAAGGGAGCATCTCTTTCTGCATGACACATACTGGTGACAGCCTACTCATGCTTTCTTTCATAAATACAGTTACCTTGCTGTACATATCTGCCTTTATTTTGTGGGGTTATTCATATTCCGTATTGCACTGTCAACAGCTATATAATATTTTCCCTACCATTTCCTTAAAGTGTTGCCAGTGGGGCTGAAGTGAATGCAAGAAGAGCATGGGGGCTGTGTTTTTATTTTCTTAGTTTCATTGTCTTAATAGTCCACGGAGGCCACAGGCTAGAAACCACTTCCCCCCTGGCCCACACACACAGCTGCATTGTGTGCAGCTGCCTCGTGGGCAGACACGATGAGCTCGGGTGCATTTTGTCCCCGGGGTGCTCAGACCATCTCCTAACTGCAGCTTCTCTTCCAGATCTGGTTCTCGAGATCTTCAACAAGTGCCTGAAAGGCCAGAGCGTGCTGCCTTTGGAGACACGCTGCCACTTCGTGCTGCTCTACAACGAGGACGCCGCGGACCTCGGCCAGAAGCAACTCCTGAAGCTCAGACCTGGGCTGTGCATGGGACGGTACCTGCGGCCACACATGGACAGTGCCAGCTACTTTGGGCACAGCCCCACCAAAGAGATGGACGCTTCTTCCAAAAAACTCAGTTGCTCGAAAAGAAAAGTTGCCTTGTTGCCTAAAAAGACTTGCTAACAGACCATCTCCTAAGCTAACACGTGCAGCTCCTCGACCACCACGGATAAACACATTGAGCTACCACAGAGCAAGAGGGTTTCGACAACTTCAAACATAGAAAGGAAATAAAAGCTAAGCTTCTACGTACTGTGTGTCCTGCTCTTTTTTTTTTTTAGTTGGTATAAAGAGAAGGTGTGAACTGGAACGCTGGCAATGATGTGTTTTGTTCTTCTGCAGAAAGCGGCCAGCCAGAAACTAGAGAAAAATTACAGAAAATGAGACCACCGCTACCACATTAAAAACCATCCCTTTTAAAAACAGTGTTGATCTCACAGGTGCAAGCCAGAAACCGGCCAAGTTTTTTACCAAGTCATTCTCCAGAAAGGCAGGGAGATCAGCTGCAAAGGCTAAACCCAGGGCTCAACAGCAGAACCCCCCCCACCGGTCCGATAACTCCCTCCCTCCCCAGCTGTGCCTTGCACATTTAACTGCGTTATATTAAGAGTCTCTTTCGTTTTTCATTTGGTTGAGGTGACAACCACAGAGCAGCACATGCTTATCACATCGAGGCCATCATCGCAGCAGGAAGCAATGACGCTTGGGGGACCAAGGAGACCAGGAGGGGGGCGAGAGGTTTAAAACCAACAGGAAATGCTTTCACATCTCAGATGCTGCTGCTGCTGCTAACACAAGGAGAATGTAAATGAGCAGCAAGTGGAAGGGTGCATGCGTGCTTCCTTCCCCTCCTGTCCTTACTCTGACTGACTGCCATTCAAGCACATTCATGCGATCCTCTGACTGCCAGCATCACTTTGAAGCCAGCATCTGGGGACGGGGGAGCCAGTGACCGAGGATGGGATGCTGCAGCCTGAGCGCCAGGCAGGCTGGGTCTGCAGGAGCAAGCCAGGACGAGGTGGAGCTATTGAAGACAGGCGGGACCAGGTAGGAAGCAGTTCTGGGGGTGTGAGAAGTGCCAACCATCAAAGAGAAAGGTGCTGACAACTGAAATCCGATGTCTGTGTTTGCTTGCCAAATGGCTCCCTTAAAAAAAAATAAATAAAAGAAAGAAAAAAAAAAAAAGAGCTTTTGCTTCTTCCCCTTTTCTAGATAGTATTTACAGTAACGCTAAATGTCAGGCACTTCTAACTAGAGCCTGCCTACTTCTCCTTAGTAGATCCCCTTAGGTGTCACAGTCCTTTAAGAACCTGCAGGTGGGAATACTCCCCCCTGCCAGGGATGTAACGCTCTTTCTGCCTGTGCAACAACCACAACCAAGTCCTGGGGCTCTGGCGAGCACTGCTCTTGTCTCGTCGGAAATAGATGGTTTCACTCGGTGACACATGCCAGAGGCAGTCAGAGGCCTGAGGAAGCTCAGGAGGCCCTTAGCCCTGCTCCCTCCTCTGGAGCAGCCTCAGCTCTTCCCAAATCTTGCTTGACAGATGTTTGTCTAGCCTGTCCTTGAACACCTCCAGTGATGAAAGTTCGGCAGTGTCCCAGGCAAGCTATGGTTTCTCCCCAGTAGCTAACTTCTAATGCAGGTAAGGCCATTGTCTCTACCACAAACAGAAAGAAAAAAAATAAATCCCCTCCTCTTTCTGGTGGCCTTTTCCATCTGTTGCCATACCACCTAAGTGTTCTGTACTCCAGACCAAGTGCTGTTCTATGTTTCCTTCCATAATTTCACCAGAAGCCAGGAAATGGGGTCGTTCTTCCCTTGTCCATCCAGGCAGGCACGCTGAGAGTGCCTCCGTCATCCTTCCCACACAAAGCCAGCAGAAAAGCCTAAATGCGTCTAAATGCTCTGATGAATTCAGGCCACAGTTTCTGCTTAATGTGAGGGGGCCTTTAGCATTATCTTTCCCAAAGGTTCAGCTTTGTTATTCCTTGACATGCCTGCTTTCTGATTCTGCATCTACTGCATTTTTCCCTACAGTTCACTGAGCTGTTACCAGCCAGTCTTCATGCCTAAAACAGAATATTTTAGCATACACAAAAATTATGTCAGAAATCCATAAATTTGTCTGCTGACTGAGCACAAATCCCTCTCTTTTAAACACCATGTGAAAGTGCCTTTCTATGCCTCTCCATCTCCTCTTCCATTTCAGAAAGTGGTCCATCTCAGATGGCCAGAGCGAGGGATCCCTCCAGCCCAAGGACCCTGCAAGCCCCACGGAGACAGAAGAGGTATGAGCAGCGGGGTCACACAAGCAGAGATTCATATGAACCAAGGAAGAAATCAGAGCCCTGTCAATCTCACCCGCCATGGCATTATCCCGATGCAGTGTCCCATTACAGTAAAGTGCCAAATGCTGTAACATTCCTTTTACTTTGAAAGCAAATAATCAGCAGTCCTGTCTGTTTCAAGGCCCAGGTATAGTTTTCCAGCTTGCTTTCTACAGCTTCACATACACGAAAGTTTGTCACCACAAGTCAGCTGGGGAATTTTTCTGGGGACCACGTTTTATCACCATTGCTGAGAACATGCCCAGAGAGAGGAAGAGATCCATGCAAATTCACACATACTGCCAACATCCCTATCTCCCATAGTCTGGGCAGAAAAAGTACACCCCCCCCCCTTTCTTTTAGCCAGTTAGTTATATATCACCATCGCTTGACTCTAGTTTCAATTTTTCCATCTCTAATTGTCTCATTTTTCAGGATATTCCTGGTAAGATTACAAGAAGAGCTTGTTGTTTTTGCTTTTTTTCCAGGCAGAAGCGCTGTGGGGAAGAACACGGGAGGAACTGCTGCACTTGTTGAGCTCACAGCCCATCACTGGCTGGGAAGGGATGAACATCCACTCTCTTGGGGAAATCGTTTGGTCCTCCCAGGTTTTTCTGAGGAGTTACCATATGGAGGTAATCATCCTTGCACCACAACCACTGGGTAATACACAGGGGATTTTTCCCTTGAGAAAGAAAAGATTGTCTAACTTTGGATTTCACAGGCCCTGTCCAAACTAGTGTCAAACCTCAGCGCAACACTCAAACCACAATTTGTCTTGACCTTTTTTTCCCTGGAATTAATGCTAATAAGTTCAACTTTTTTTCACGAGTGCCAGCAAGAGCTGAAAGGATTTCACAGCTGCTTCCTTGAACAGCATGACTTTTTTATTATTAATTCTGACAAAAACATCCTTTTATTATTTTTTTTTTTTTGTCAGAGGTTTCTTTTATGCTTTTCCCCAAAGAGATAAGGTCATTACGGTTTCAAATTTGCCCGTGTGACGACCGAACCCTCTCCACGGGTGCTGGTGGTGAGTGGTGAAACCAGCAGTGTGACAGTCACTGCCGTGGTGGTGATGAAGTCAGGAGGAACCGAGACCTGTCCTAGCTCTGCCATGGATTCACGCCTCTCTAACCACACTGCCTTGTTTATCTGACTGCACGCACACAGCAAAACCTCACTGTCTCTCAGGAATGCCATGGTCTGGGTTACCAGTTCTCAGAGAGCACCCTGCGGCAAGATGATGAAAAATGACAAATTAATGACATAAAGCTTCGGCCAAACTGTGACCGAGAGCAAGACAGCCCAGCAGTTAAACACTGCAGAGCTCCTCAACACAGACACCTGTCAGGCAGCAAGGGGAGGCAAAGAGCTTTGGAGGGATGTAATTTCCTTTTAGGAAACTGAAATGTTCTAGAGGAAAGGTGTGACCGATCTCATTTCAACAGGAGATGTGTGAGCGCTACGTCGTGTTGGCCTCCTTGCACTTGCTGATTCTTTCCGTGGATCACACAAAGAAGACATTTGTTTATGAGGTAAAGCTTAAGAATCCCTTTGTGTCTGTGCATTTACGCTCATATTCCAGATTTCCTAAGTATCTCTTTGCTCATAGCTCTAGCATGTGTGTGGCAAAAAGAGTGCTAGCCTCTCGATGCCCTGCTCAAGATGGAGCAAAGATATCCTGACCCCACCAGCCAAGACAGGGACACTTCACTGATTTTACTGGGGCTTTGGCATATTTTCTAGCACAGTAGCTCACAGTTCACCATGTTTTTTCAGCTTATTTTGAACAGTCCGCACTGAGGATTGAAAAAGAAGTGCCACTTTCTATTTATATTATATTCTATAATTTTAGCCGGCCGCTTATCACGTTCCTGGTTTACCCAGGGACTGCAGCTCCCTACCAGTGAGCTGAGGCATCGGCCAGAAGGCATCTGAAGAAGGCGACAAGAACAGGCGACAGGAGACAGGGAGTTAGGGAAGGTGTAGGAGGGGGCAGGCACAGTGCACCAAGGAGACACGTCCAGGAGAGCTGCCCTCAGCACAGCGACGTCTCCTGATGTCTCCGATACACGTCTGTGGCTCCCGAATGTGAGAAAAAAAGAGCCAAATTAAGAAACTTCCTCACTACGGAAAGATCCTTGAGCTGTATCACGCTGGAGGTGATAAAAATCAAAGTCCCTCCATCAGCTCCATGGGTGGAGTAAGAGGACACGGAAAAGAAACCATCACTTTATGAAATACGGGATCCAAAATGCAGAGAGGCCCCTTTGTCCTTAATGTGAGTGTCCTCTGCTGGCATGGCTGGGGGGGCCTGGGGCAGGTGGTGAAGTGGGGGAGGCTGCAAGGTGGATGAAATTGTGCCTAGCTCATACAAACTGCTTTTCAGCTCCAGTCTTGGTCTACAGGTGAAGCTCACCCCTGTAGCTCAGAGCATTTTATGAAGGAGGACAGTTGTTTTATGGGTAGGGAAACAGGAATAAAAACTCAGATTTGCTATGTCTCCAGCCAACGAGTTGAACATCATCTGTCCCAGACTTCCTTAAGGTGGAAGGCTGAAAAGCTAGGAAATTCTTTATCTGGCTTGCAGAAAAGCAACCTGCTGTGTGTGAGAGGGACTGCAGTGGGACAGAGAAGTTATTCTTACCAGCTGACCTCTAACATCATTCCTCACCATACCAGGGGCTCCTTCCTCTTGCTGGGATGCACCTGAGGCAGATTGTGAGTGCCATCAGCTACACGTTTGAGATTTCTGGTAAGCCTGTTGGGCAGTTCCTGGAGGGGCCAGGGGTAGCTGCAGAGCAGTGATTGATATCCATGCTCTGGGCTTCAAGGACTGGGGTCTATGTGGGCAGAAGATAAGGGGGTTATGCAGCCAGGTGGATGATTACTGAAGAAGATATTCCTCCTGGAGAATGCACCATGCCTTGCTGGACTGGGCTCTCACATGCAGCACCTGCTATATTTCCAAGAGGGCAGGACATAAATAGATGGAAGGAATTTGGAGCCTTAGTTTTTACGGGTGAACACAACTGCTGCACAACTTTGCACTCAAAATGCCCTAACCAGCATTCCTCAATGGGAAATGGTGATGGATTTAGACCAAGGTAGCATTCCAGTTGTCCCAGTGCCAGCCCAGTATCTCCCACCAACAGCAACAAAGGCCAGACATGAGCATGTTCCACCACGAGATGCCAAAGTGCAGGTGGAGTCTGCCTACAGAGCTGCTCCATGGCATGGGGGAGGCAGAATTCACCTGCTGGGCCCAAAGGCAGATTGCAACCACCCTTCCTCAGCCCCCAGCCATGTGTGTGTTTCTGCGCAGGGTCCATGATTGAATCCCGGCTCATTTGCTGCCAGAATTCAGCTGACTTCGACATGTGGATTCGACACCTCCAGCACCAAATCAAGATGGCAAACGCCCACTGCCCCACCAGTCCCAACAATAACATCTCTTTCCTGGTAAGTCAGTGGACAATAGGCGTAAAGAGAATGGCACAAAAAGAGGAAACAGTGGTAGCTCTGAAAATTGATAGGGTTTGGGGGGGATATTTAGGAGACAGGCTAGAAATAAACAGTAGGTTTACCTGAAGATGCTGTAGATACTTTCTAGGCTGAAGTAAACTCGCTCCCATCATTGCTTTATCACTAAACTCATGCTGTGTGCTCATGAGAGGTTTTAGACAAATTACTGATTGCTTTTCTTCATGGGGTGTAATTGTTACACTACTAAAAAAATGTAATTTCCCATTAGTTACAGCCACAAAATAAAGACTTGCTCTTTGATATGTGCTGTTGCACAAACCTATCAATACGTAAGCTTACAAACCACACTGCAACATCCACAAGAGTCACAAGATGGCAGGATTACACTGACACTGAAAACACCCACACTGCTATGGCTTATGACACTCAGACACAGCAGTGCAATGAATCCTCCCAAAGCTTCTGCCCATGTCTTTGCACCCCCAGATTCCTGAAAGGTAAGAGTCAGCTGGACAGCCAGCTCCTATTTTCCCCCTAGTGCTATTTACTGTCAGTGTGCTTAAGGTTTCCCTTTCTTTACACATCCACCCAGCTGCCCTTGATGTCTGGCATAGTGTAGACTCTAGGACAACCCCATACCTTAGTCGTGTCTTAAAGTCCTCAGTTTTGAGGGAAAAAAAGTGCTACCCAGATGACCCATCAAGAGCTGCTGCTGTCTGATGCTCCCTACAGGTCACACTTTTTTTGTAGCTAGTGGATATCAGCTAACCTTGCAGGAGTTAGCCCAGGTGGTCTTGCTCTAAGGATTCATTACAGACTGCAGAAATGCATCCAGGGCTCAGCACATCCATGCAGACCACAAGCACACCTTGAACCCCACTCTTCTGTTTGCTGGACAGGACTGCTTTAGAGGAAAAGTAAAGCATCCCTTAAAAGTAAAAAAATCCCCTAATAAAAGGACTTGAATGCCAAGCCCAAAGTGCTTAGAATTATGATGACATTCCCACTCAAATCAAACCAACATCCAAAAAAACCACTTGTGAGTGGGAGAAGAAAAATGAGACTTTTCCTTTTAATATCTAAAGCTGTTTTGTTGTTTCAGCTGGTGCTCCTGAAACTACAGCACACAAGTAGGCAGGAAACTGCAGCAAACTAGGAACTTCATCACAGGTGTCCCAGTTTCCAAGCATATCCTCTAATTACCTTTCTTTCATCACACTCTAACCCTGAAAAACTTCATACCTTCAGTTTTATGACCTTTCGCTCTGTTCCCCCAAAAATAAAAACAAAGGTGCCATGTGATGAACAGTGGAAGAAAAAGGAGCTGATGAGACATCTCTTGTGCAACACCATTCTGAAGTGGGAAGGAAAACCAATCCAGCATCTGGGGAGGATCCAGTATTTGACCATGGTGCAAGTGGCTACTGGCTGCACAGGGGTAACGTACACTGCTCGGATACGTGGGTGGCTTTGAACAGATTAAAATCTGTGCACCTTCAGGCTCACATGGAACAGTTGTTTTTTTAAAAAAAAAGGGGGGGGGGGGGGGGGAGCTATAATGTGTATTTGCCCAAAATATGTTTTGCTGTTTTAATGACTATTGCTCGTGTGTGTCATTATGCTACAGAAAACATAGCATAAGGCTAATTATGTCAAAGTCCTAAAGTGTTAAAGAGACAAAAGGAAATGCAGCGGGTTTTTATTTTCTTCCCCTGAAAGCCACTTCTGAGAATGTATCCAGACAGTTACATTCAGCCTCCAAAGATGCTGAAGGGGGGGAGAGTTCACCCCCTTCCTATTACACAGGAAGATCAACATGTTCTACACATTCCATTGCAGATATAGGCCCGACCCCTTCTTAAAAACAACAACTCATCCATCTGTCCACCTTGGGGTATCCTACCAGCTTTCTAAGCCCCAAATATCCAAGCTGAATAACAAATACAAAGAACAGCATCTGTGGCTGGCATGGGCACTTCAGACTGCTCCAAGTTTTTTGTGTTGCCACAGCCATTAACCTTCATATTCTGCCTTTGGCTGAGACAAACCCACTGAGCAGAAGTTACTGAACATTTCTGCTGTCTCTAAGGTGCCTCTTTTCTGCAGGACTCTAAGGAAAGACTGCTGCTCCTGTTTCCAGAAGACCTGCTTTTCCTCTCTGTGGATGAGGAGAGAACTGCAATCACATATGAGGTAACAAGACACAGTGCAAATGGTCAAATAAGTAAAGAACTAAGAATCTGGGCCTGGTGAGCAGCTTTGGGTGGTAGAAATGAATAGCAAGGAGAAAAGGGGAAAGCCTGAAGAAAAGCAATGTTTTCCTTTTCTTTTCTGAAGGGAAAACTGCCCCTGACTGGAATCCAGGCAAAGGAGAAATCCACTGTGCTGGGGAGGTTACAGTTTGAGATTACAGGTATGTAACTGAGGATAGATCATTTGGGAATTTTTCTTCCTGCAAGTGCAGCCAGTTGCACAGAGTAGCTCAGGCTTGCAGGCCCCCTTTGCAGCAGCAGTTTCTGGCAGGAAAAAACTACTTTAATAAGAACCAAAGAGGCTTCCAATGCCCCACAGATTCAGTACAAATCCCTTTCACAGCCAGGATATTTGAATCTACCACAAGAGACAGTATCTAGTTAAAATCAGATTTCATTTCTAGTTGCAACCTAAGGCGATCAAACATGCTCTTTAGGGGTTTCTTATGTTGCTGGCTGCTAAGTCTTAATCGCTTTCTCTGCTTCCCTGCTCGGTTCAACAGCCAGCCCAGTCCCAGTCCGTTATCGCTTCCATCACGGGGCAGCGCAGCCTTCCTGTGGTTAAAAGCAAAATCAAGCTGAAAGCCAGAGGCTGGCTGCAGGGAGAGGGTGCTAACCTCGTGTGGGGACAGTCCCTGTGGCTTTCCTGGCTCTGGGCTCACGCATGTGTCATGGCAAACTTTGCACACTTTTCCATCACCAAACTGCTCCCTGCTCATGTCTTGCAGGAAGCCTGACTGAACCAATCCTTATCACCTGTTCCACAGCAGAGGATTATGAAAAATTCCTCTTCCACCTACAGAAGGTATTTTTCAGAGCGCAATCTCTCTTATCGAGCTGGAATTTTCCCAATCATACCTAGATTGATCTGAGATGGATCATCCTCCTAAATTTTCTTTTCCTTTTCCGCAAAAGAGTATGGAGTTGTCTCCAATCCCATCTTTCTCCTGATAAGTCTCATACAGTCGGCCAGTAATTATCAATGTGTTTTTCTTTTAAAAATAAATAAATAAACAAATCTACTCTTTCAGCAGGAACTGAATTTGGGTCCTCTTAGGCAAAAAAAAAAAACAAACCTACTTTACCTACTCCAGAAGTGAAAGACAGATACCTGAGCACCTGATTTGCACAGATTTCAGTGGAAATTACATAGTGAAATAAGCAGAAGTGCTGAGGGCAAGGGGCTGTTTCATGAAGTTTCAGAGGTGTGTTAAAAGTCACACCACTTCCTAAAACATCCGTGTCTGTAGCTTTCAGAGTACACCCTGCACAGTGGGTAACCACGTCTGGGCACGGAGGAGAGGAAGGTGAATCAGGAGCGGATGTTTTAGAAGTAGAAAAGATGCTGGGCCCAGAGTATTTATTAATTAATATGGTTTATTCTTTCATTGAGCATGCCTGCATTTGTCTAGTGTGTAAATTCTTGGCCAATAATACTAAAACTGCATGGGAATACTCTCTGCCAAGAAAATATTCATATGTTAAAATAGTATAACCATATGCTAAAAATATATTCTACGTTCCAGCCGGAGAAAAACCTCGATTCTCTACCACTCCAGCCACCACCAAGCATCCCTAAGAAATCCTGGCAGCATCACTAGGACATCAGCATGCACTGACAGGAAGAAGGTATGCTGAATATGATCCCAACAGAAAGTAAAGGAGCTGCACTAATGAATAAGAATGGATTGGAAACTGGAAACCGAGCTTCTTTCAGACCGAGAGGTGAATAAGGATCTACACGTGAATTACTCTGCACTGGCTGCTGTTTTGAATGGACCATTGCAATCTATGTGGGTCCTTGTGACTCTGACCTCAGCTGTACATATGCCTTACAGAGAAATCTTTCTCGATTTGCTTCCTATATTTATTGCTTGATTCTTCTCGGGAAAAAGAAACACTGTAAAATACTGTGTAAATACTACAAATAAAACCCATAATCCTGAGCCTAAACCATGCGTAGAAAGAAGCATTCATGTTTAAAAAAAACTTTCCATCCTCATTTAGGTAGCCATCGGTTTGGAAAGCCATTGCACTCTAGAAATTCTGTGATTCTGTGATTCCTTTGAAATGGCAGGCACAGTGCAATTCTTCATGGCAAGCAGCCCCTTCCAATAGCTTTTCCTCCTTGCCTACATCAAGAATGTGTCCCCGTAATCTCTTTGCTCTCTTCTGCCCTCCAAGAAAAACAACCCAAAAATCTCCAGGGTGAATCAAATCTATTCATTCTGGTGCTTTCAAAATATTTTCTTTTGGGTTTATAACACCTTGAGAATCATTGTTACGCTCAACATAGCACTGAAAACAAAGCGTTGCTGCAAACCAGAACAATCAAGCATTTCATGACACACACAAATCCTCAGTTACCTGCAGGCCAATCATCCAGGTTGCATCCAGGTCATCTGTGAAGTCATCTGAACAGGCCTAGTGTGGTCCCACAGTCCCTGTTTTATCCCAATTTTTCGTCTGTGCAGCCTACGCTGGCCACCTGTAAAACAAGAAAATGGAAAGCTGGGTATACTGTAAAAAAAAAATAAAAAATCAACAGTTTTAGAAAAAATCCTACAAAAGTATGTCCATGAGCAAAATAAATTATGACTCTCTTTCCCTGATGCTTTTCCAGCCTCTGCCAGGTTGGGCTGAATCTGGGCAATAAATTCAAAACTTTTATGAATAAGTAGGTGCATAATCACACAATTGCTTAATTTCACTTTCCCTGAGAAAGGGGACTTTTTTTTCCTAAACAACAATAACAAAAACAGGAAGTCCTGTGAAAATATGTATTTTTTTTACCTTCTCCAGTTTCAAAACCCTAATAATGTGAAGAAAACATAAGCAGATGTGTTAGCACAACAAAACACTGCCTGCAGAAATCTTTAGGGACTTGATTTGAGCAAAATCTTTAGGATGAGCAGGGCTGTTTCTATACCTCAGGCAATTCTTTTATCATGTTGCTTTTTCACTCTTTTTTTGCAGTTAAAATACGAAGAAATCCCCAGAAATCAACGGGGCCCAAAACACCTCTGATCATCACTTATAATCAAATATTTTTGAGCCTGTATGTGTAATACAGACAGAGCAGTTTGAGATTAAGCAAATGAGTACATAAAAGGGGTATTACCTTATTCTCCTAACTGCTACCCTGCATTTCCTAAAGCTGTGTGGGAAGGTCTTTATCTGATTATGAGTAGCAAGCCACTTCTAAGTATCAAACTTCTCTGTAATCAAAGCTTAAAACTTTTTTATTTTCACATGGTGAAGTTTCTATAACATTTACAAGTCCTGAAGAACTGTAGATTCAAGCAAAAAAAAAAAAAAAAGAAAGAAAGAAAGAAAAAAAAAAAACAACAACAAAACAAAACAACAACAAAAAAAAATGTATAGACATTTCACTGGATGTTGATGATTTGAGAGAGAAGCTTCTTTTTAACCTGCAGCCCATACACGGAGATCAAGCTGAAGTTCAAACTGGAACTTGGAAAAACTACAACCTCTGGCATTTGAGCTGAAAATTCAGCTGTGAATTAATTCAAATGTTGCAGAAATGCTGTAACTGTGCCCTGATAAAATAAAGCTATGGCTCTGCCTGAATGGAAACTGAAATGTAGTGTTTCCTCAGCAGCTCACTAGTCTGAGCTGATAGCTTTCATTTGCTTTGATGCAAAGTACAGTGCTTTTACTGAAATGGTCCAAGGCTTAAATGATTCACACATTGGGTTTTTCCCTCTGAATCTCAGCTTTAAGAAGTCAGGAAATTGGTTGCTTTTCCCATCAATAAACAGCCCTAAAGTCAGGTGGTTAGGTAATTAGGAAGTAGAGCTTTTCTTCAAGGTAGGCATATAGAAACCTGAGAGGCCACTCTGCAAATTTCCAATGAATAATATGGCACTGTTCATCATCTTTCAGTATTAACTGGCAGCACTGTTGGCTATTCAACACCCACAGCCCAGAAAGTCTTGCACACCTCACAAGATTTGCCCAACCTGTTGCCAGAGGCACAGACTTCCACTAGACACATCTTTCATCTCCCAAATAGTAAGAGATTCGAAATCTCTTGATTTTTTTTTTTCCCCCAAAAAAATGCTGCTGTTTCTCTGCCGCTGTGAGGAATGGAAAAAAGTGTCAGCCAGAGTTTCCTGCTTCTTTGGTAGAGCATAGCTGAAATGCTGGCTTACCATCAGCCAGGAAACGTTAAGCCACTTACTTAAAAAGGGGAAAAAATGCAAGTGCACCCGTCTGAAATACAACAGAAAAGTTTGGAGGTATATTGCTGAAACAGCCAAAGTCCTGTAAGACAGGCGAAGTGAGCTGGAAAAGTAAAACTTAATTGCTCTCATGAACACTGAGATGACCTGAGGATTAAAATCCTTTCTTTCCAATTTGCTGAATCATGTAACACAGACACTTCATTAATTGTCAAGTTTATTTTGCCTTTACAAAAGGTCACAATCAGAAATCTTGGTGAAAAACACACTACATTAAAAAATGAAAGACCAATATAGATCAGAGAGTAAACATGGCCAACACAGAAGAAGCAGTAAGAATGGTCTTTACCAGCAGGTGTTTAGGCTTCTGAGTATATTAAATCCCACAGTGTACCTGCTTACAAGGCAGAGCCAGTCTTATACTTTAAGCTAAGTTTCCCTATTTCATCCAGTCCGATGCTTGCCACCTTTCCTTGGGTGAATGCCCAGTTCACCTCAGTTAAGAGTCTGCATATTTCTCAAAGCAATGGAAGAAAACACATTTGAAATGAATTCCACATAGGGATACCTACAGGAAAATTTAACAGAAATGCAAGAATTAAAAGCAACAGGATGAGAGAAGGCAAAAATACATTGAAAATACCAATTATGTCTCACATCACGTTTCTGAGGTTGAGAATTATCAGTGTTTCCATCTAATGTGATGGGGAAGCTACAGTACAGGGATGTTAGTGGTACTCAACACAGTAACAGGGAAGCTGTAAGACTGAAACTGGAACTGTGATGGAATGAGTGGAGGGTGGGATATTTATACACTTTTACATGCAGCCTGACTCAAAACTCATTTTTGCCCAGAGTTGGTTTAGTCTTCAGAATCTGCTCCAAGCAGCTTTCTCCAGATAGCCAAACCAGAAGACATTCAGGGTTTTGTACCTATAATTGCAATCCCATTACACAACAATAATTATAGTTTTATAAGAAAAGATATATATATATATAATTATATAAAAAATGAGAAAAACATTTTAATTAGTTGAAGCCACAGACTGGATTCCTATCTGAAATCAGTGCCAACTGACAGAAACCAACCAACTGACACACTCCCCCTTTAAATTCAGGCAAAAGGACAAATTCTAGCCATGCCAGAGCTCTACAAAACTTGAGAAAGCTTTAATAAAAAATCCTGCGTTGTTCTATGTTCATCAAAGGGAGTATCTTTCAGCTGATGATCAAGTCACTGGAGCTATGCTGGTATACATCAGCAAAACACCTGGTTCCTTTTATTCTGGAGCGGGAAGGAAAAGCATCAGGAACAAGTGGTTGGCTTCTCTCTGTTTCCCACCATCTTTTTCTGCTCTATAAGCCAGGTGAGAAGAGTGCACTAAGTCAAGTGTCTTTCTCTAGACAGCATGATCCTTGAGCCTTTCTGAAATCTCTTGTATTTAATTCAATGCTCCAGCTACCAAAGATAGCTGAGTTGTGGAGGAGAACAAGGATAAACGTCACTCCCTTCTTCTTCCAGTTTTCCTGGAAGAGATGACAGAGCTTGCATAGAAAAGTCTCTGCAAACACAAAGAACGTGGCCACAGCAGCCTCACCTGGGCACCTCTGTGCACCAAGACTGGCCAGCAGGTGCTGTTGTGGTAGGAAAGTGGAGTAGTTCATGGATTAAAAGTAAAGGCCCTTTGCTGCCTAACTAAAAGGGTCACTCGGCAGGAATGCAAAGCCTGCCCAAAGAAGAGTAGTAGTTCTGACTGCTTGGCACAGGTATTTCCATACCTCCTGCAGCCCTGGAGGGACTGATGGCAGGACACCAGCCTGCCAGGCACCAGTCAGGCTGGAGGAGCACCACAGCAGAAGATGCAAAGTGGAGTAATAACAAGAAGGGTCTCTTGTCCCAAAAATATTAAAAAGAGCATCAATGAAAAACAACCAAATAACAACAAAAAAGCAACCCACAACTCAGGAAAACCGCCTAAAGCAGTGCAGCTGAATTGAATGTCAGACTGATTTAAGCAGCTCCTGTTTCTAAATACAAGTTTTGTTGAGAAGAAACAAAGCAAAATTCCCCCAAACCTGCTCCTTATTGCTATGTACATAATGATGCTTTATGCACCCAGTCCCTCCTTTTTTTTTTTTCCTCATTTTTTTTTAAGCTGATCTCAGTTCCTCATTCTCATGGCATTTTGCAAGTTATCTGTTTTCAGTGCGGACTCGGAGGGTGGAAATAGCCACTCTTTTCTTCTGGTGTTTTGTCTCCATGTTCTTCTTCTGGAAACTGGCAGCTGTAAGTCTCCTCTCGGTGGTGTGGTGCTTGCGGAGCCAGCAGCAGCCTAGAGAAGTTATGTTCCACATCTGCAGTGAGAATAAGCAAAAGCACTGCACACGCATGTCTTCGCAAGACCTTTCCCTACACAGACCCACCAAATCACACAGCACATCAGTTCGTACCCTATTTATTAAACTTAATGTACTCCATTCTGAATCTGGAGCAATGAAAGTGTTGTTCTCCACTGAAAAGCCCCAGGGAAGCCCACAAAGGTGCACTTACTGTCAACCACGTGGTATTTTTCTTTCTTCAGTGACCAGATGCAGAAATGCAAGAAGAAGGTCAGCAAGATGAGAACAAATACAGCCACCGCAGTAAAGATGGCCAGGATGGTGGTATACATAGAGTCGTCTCCAACGCGAGCTGCAATTAAATACATTGAATAAAGATTAAGAAATCATATTATAAGAAATATAATAAATATAAAGAGATCATCATATGCAATTGGTAAGGGAAAGGCAGTGCTTCCAAGGAAATCTTAAGGCTGATTTCCTTTCTGTGGCAATGGATAAGCCTGGTATAAAACCAGAGTAGGTTTTTTCAGTAAAACTGAGGTGCTCCCAGTCAAGAGTGCCAGTATTACCACCTGTGGGTAAAGAGGCATTCATGCAGAAAGCAGCGCTATCATTTGATCTGTCTACTCTGCTTTGCTCTTTTGATGGATTTGGCTTCAATGTTTTATTGAAAAGCACTACGGCGAGCCGAATTTTCACACTTGTGTCGGCCCCATGGAGATTAAAAGCAGCACCTTTTTGCAGTTTGTCTCAACGCAACTAACAATTTCCCTCAACAAAGGGCCCAGATCTGAAAGGTGCCACTGCCCCATAGGGTCAAAGGGGAGGCAGAAGCAGGAGCAGTGACACTTGCTGTCGTTGATACTCTGTCATTCCTGTGCAATCTGATCCATGAACAGATTTCAGCTGAACACGTTTTCAGTTGTGGATGTTGTGGACTGGGTGAGTACTTGTAAAGGAAGAGGATGACCTACTAAGCTATTGTCTTCCTGAGAAAATCTAGCAAAACAGCAGGTTCAATGGGAAATGGATGGTTTGCAAACTGCGTGCTCTGTTTCAAGGACATTTGCTGGGCTCCTCTCTCTCTTCGTTGCTGACATTGTTGTAATGGTGGACTCTCTGCCTAGGTAAAAAATTCTACCTGTATTAATATTGCAAGAAGCACAACGGTCATTTTCAAAGCCATCTTGAAAGATAGCAAGCTCTGGATGGTAACATGCCGCAAATCCACAACGAAAGACATGCAGAGAGCAGGTAGAGGCTCAAGGAAATAAAGCATCATGAGAAGGTACCTTGCTCCACATCTTCAACAGGGAAGCCACACACAACATTGTGTGTCTTGTTGCCTCGCTTGATTGTTAGAAACCCAGAACCTTCACAACTAAAAGAAGAAAGAGAGTCACATTTAGAATTGTCCCGGCCTTTTCCTTCATTCCTCCCCAGCTTTTTTTTCTCATCTCCCTTTCTTCCTCCCCTCCAGTCTTTCCACAGCTTATTTCCTTTGTTCCTTTTTATAGCAGAGCAGGTAAAATTAGGGCTGCCCCCCAAGAAAATAACATTTTATTACAATTGTTTACATGCACAGTTTTTTTTAGTCTTTGTTACAAGTGATGTCCACATTAGGAATAATTTTGCATCAGTTTGTGCTGGACTTGGAAGCAGGATGAATCCATAGCAGTTTAAGTTTTGCTTTCGGACAAACTACTTAAGAAGCCAGAGAAGAGAGAAGTCTCTTGCTTAATTAAAAAAAAATAATAAACAAATCATTTTAATCATCTAATGTCATTGGTGACCTTACTTTTGATGCAAAAACAATTTTCCAATTTAAGGATTTATCATTTGATAAATGTATCGTGCATATTACCAAAGAAGAAAAGTATCAATAAATACATACTCGGTCCAGTTTTGGCACCAGCTATTCTTAACATTAGAATAGGTTCCCATCTCACATGGTTTACATTCAAATGAGTAGTCAATAATGCCTATAAGAGAAGAGAACAGGAATTAACAGTGGTCAATGCTTTTACTGGAAGGTGGGGGTAATGTGAGGATGATGTGTTTCCTCTACACTCTTTCTGCAGTATGAATCACCCCCCTGGAGAAATACGTAAGCAGCTCTTGCCAGCTTTGCGTTTTGCAAACCTATGGGTGTTACCTTCTGAGGCCATGGTATAAATGCCATTTTCCTCCCTTGCATTGGAAGCCTTCCCAAGAGGGGACTATAGTAAGTGAACAGAACCATCAGCAAGCTCCTTATATTGACCTCTGCCTTTTAGAGCCTGTTTTGTTTATTTACCACGCTTAAACGGCTCCTCGCCTTCTGCACATTCAGGCAGTTTTTGACAGGAGTCGCAGGCCCGATTAGCACAGCTGTAGCCCTGAGGACATCTGCAGTCCGTGTCCTCGATTTCTGCACATGGCTTGTTGGCTGTCAAGAAGAAAGAGAGAAGTTAGGCCTTTGTAACTGAGGCTAGAAATGGCTTTCACCATCAGTGCTACTGGCAAATTGATCCCATCACTATCAAGTAATTCTTTCACCAGTTGGAGACCAGTGAGAGGAAAAATGCTATTCAACTAGGAAGTTTTGTGACCTTAAAGGAAAAAGAATAAAGAGAGAAATGCTTAAAAACCCACAGTTAGTGGCAAAGATCAAACAGAGATCATTTCCTGAGATTGATGATGGAATGTACAGGGCCACCAGGATGCTGCCCACATCCTCCTCTGCTCATTGCCGGTCTCTTCTTATTGGTCTTCAAAATGTAAGGAAGGCAGAAAGAAAAAGAAAAAGAAAAAGAAATGTAAGGAAGGCAGAAAGAAAAAGAAAAAGAAAAAGAAAAAGAAAAAGAAAAAGAAAAAGAAAAAGAAAAAGAAAAAGAAAAAGAAAAAGAAAAAGAAAAAGAAAAAGAAAAAGAAAAAGAAAAAGAAAAAGAAAAAGAAAAAGAAAAAGAAAAAGAAAAGAAGAAAAGAAACAGCTGTGGGATGCTTCTCTCAGTGTATTACTAGTAGATAAGTCTAGAGTCGATCCTAGAGTTGATCTCACCAAGCAATGACTCTTCTACCTCATGCTGAAAGACCTGATCTCAGTGGGAAGGGGAATGCTGTGGGGTCTTCACAGTACTTCTGGCAAGTGCCAATTGTAAGGGAGTCACCTTCCAGGCCACTTTAGCCTTTCAGATAGAGACTGGAACACAAAACGTGGATCAAGCAATTCTCCAGCTGCTGAACAAAGGCAGCCCATACAGCAGCGGGGATCCCTCCCTCACCCTACAAGCACTGCCTCTTGTTTCACTCCTCCATGGTCACCACCAGCTCCAATGTCCACTGTGAAATGGATACGCTGCCTCCTGCACACAAACCCTCCAATGTACCTCAAGGAGGCCATGGGACCCTATTTTAGGACAGACAGAACAGAAAGGTGCATCCTTTGCTGAAGGTGATGCAAACAGCTACATGGTCCCTACTACTGAGCTCTGGCTGCTGTTTTGGACAGCGCTAGATGAGAACACTGTGATTGTTGCTGGGACCATGGAAGAGGCCATCAGAGTCACCAATTCTGTCCTTCAGCCTAGCAGGCTCGGGGATGTCACCCTGTCACCCCTGCAGCCAGCCTGCTCCACCTCCAGTCTCTTCATTTGACTCAAAGTCACAGACAAGCGAGAATTCAGTACCATCACACCACCACTCTAAGGTCAGGCAAGAATACAGGTTAGACGAGGCTGTGGAAACTAGAAATCATCTGAGACTTTTTCTGGGCATTCATTTCTCAGACAAGCGTAGGTCAGAGGGATGGAGGGAATGAAATGGGATCTTCCCACTGTCAAAACTACAAAAGGCAACAGAGAGCATCACACCCTGCATTCCCTCCAAAGTCTGAATGAGACAGTCAATGCCCCCAGACTATGTCTGAGTGGAGCAAGGGCTCAGGAGTTACGTGAACACCTTTTTCCCAAGTGAGCAAGGCCAACCCCCAGAAAACTAACTCTCCCTTTCCCGCTACAGAGCAAGCACAGACATATAACCAACCTGAAACAGGAATCCATCCTGACACGAAGGCACATCTTGAATTTAGGCAGACAGGAGGGAAGCCCTTGTGGTTTTGTTTTGCATACACAGCTACTCAAGATACATTTACACATGCACCTGCTCCCCACACTGCAATACCCTGGCTGACACAAATCACTAAAGAAAAGCAGAGAGACAAAAGACACATCATTCCCTTACCTGTGTCTGAGACGCATTTAGGGCAGCATTTCTTTACACCCTTACTGACCATTCTCATCTCACCCCCCTCGCATGGTGTTGCCAGAGTTCGCTGTGTCCATTGGCACAGGCTCAGCACCAGCAGCAAGAAAACCTGAGTCTTGAGGAGCCCAAATTCACTTTTCTGTGCAGGCATCTCTCAAGCTATACAACCCCAAAGCGCGCTAAAGTGGGCTGGTATCAGGGCTCCCCCTGCAGAAGTCCTCCTTCCCCTGACACTGGGTGAAGGCAGCAGGCTTTTTGTAGTTGTGGCTGTGCTCTTCCTGTTCCTGTTCCTTTAGGGGAGGGGAAAACATTTTGTTTTACCTCATCAAATGCTTACAGGGCTAAGCAATGATGCACCCGTGGCTCCACTAAGAGAGCAGCTGATTATGAGCAAGATGGAGCATCACATAATTTGATTTTCATTGAATTTTACCAGTAGATATACAGTGGACAATTAACACAAATTATTCCATCTGGGTGTGAACTGCAGCTCTCTCACACTATTTCATTCTGACTTACAGCTCCTTTAGAAACCCTCAAGGATTTAACTATCAGATGTGCACTGTACTGTAACTCCATTCACCCACACAGATTTTCTGATTCTGTTCACTGATTTCAACTTCCTCACAATCTGGAGCATCAGACTCCTGAATTATTTTCCAGAGCTGATATAACTCAATATAGATAGCATGAAACCACCAGAAATAATGCTGCTGCAAGGTCAGCCCTGGTACCAAAATGGAGAACAGCCCCACAAGGCCTTCTAGGGACCCGTGCAGCTCCTCTGCCCCCAATTCCCTGGGATTCAGGTAGCAAAAGACAGCTCCTCAGCAAAATTACACCAAAATTACACACGGGCACAGCCATGTCATGACCCGTAATCATGACCTGCTGCTGGATTTCAATTCCACATTGTCTCATCCCATACAAATGCAGACACACACTTCAATCACTGCTTTATGTTTGGCAGCTTGTTTTTTTATTATTATTATTTTTATCTCATTTTACTTTTCTTTGCCCTTTTGCATTTTAACTGTACCTTATTGTTTGCTTCTATCCGTGCAGCTTGTGGTTACTTTTATGTGTGCACGGCGAAGATAACGTTCCAAATCCAACCTAATTCTCATCTGAGCGGATGAATTCAGACACAGAAGCAGCTCTTAACGGATTCTTTTCCACGCTGCATGTGATGACACATAGGTCAAGGCAAGGGAGAGTCAGACCTGTGAAGAGAGATGAGTGCATGTGGAAAATGCCATGCCTTGGCATTTGACGCTTGCTGCGTTATTTCCTTAGTTTAACACACAGTCTATGAAGCCTAAACAAATTTTGCAGGCAGATTCCAGCCTTTGCTGTGTTCTACACCTTCCTCCTGAAGATTTTATCCACAGATCTCAAAGAGAAGGTCAGTTATCACACCCCTCACTTAGTCCTTGGTCAGGCATCTATTTACCCATGCTCCTATCATGAGTAGAAGCAATTGGATTGATTAGGTACACAACAGACACTTCTAGTTTAACAAACACATGCTGCAAAGCTTCTTGTACTGCTAAATTTGCTAGGTGAAACCTTGCTGTGAAAAGCTTACATCCAAGCTAGCTGCAAGCAGGCTAAAGGCACCAGTCTCTGTGGTTTGTTTTCCCCACAAAATGCCCCTAGAAGGCCCGCAGTTAAATTTCTGAAAACGTAAGCCTCCTTCTTTGTACACCTACCACAAAGGAGATCCCCTTTCCTTCCATCACATGCTGCTCATCACACATGTCACAGCCTGGAGGAAACCCAGCGACACACAGAGGGCTCGTGCTGCTTCCCAGCTGGCCACCGAGGGCTGGAAGCCACCAGCCACCCTTTTTGGGCTCAGAGCTCTGATGCAAGGTTCCCACCGCCAGCTCTTGCAAAGAGCAAAACCAGAAGGCCTGGGCTCCACAGGAAAGGCTACGGGGTGCTTCCCTTCCACAGAAAGCACGGTACCATCAGCAGCCCCTGAAGAGAGAAGAGGGTCATAAGAGGATTTTAAGACTCTGCTGAGTCTGATGGCGAAGGCAAAGTATTAAGCAAAAGCACCAGACACTGCAGAGATACATTCTGCAGACCGACCTGTTATGACCACATCTGAGCTGCACACAGGCCCTGACCAACTCTGAGGGGATTTTTGTTATCCTCTTGTAAGAACAGGTTGAGAATAAAGATAATGTGGTTCAAGACAGCTACATTTATGTTCACCCCAGGGTGTTTTGATGGCAATACCATTGGAAATGCTCCTCCTTGCACAACAGGGCAAGGAATACCTTGGGGACACTAAGCCCAGCTGTGGCTGCAGCCAAAACTGGGGGGCAGAGCACCCATATAGGCCTCGATAGCAAGCACTGCTGCTGCTCTCGTGAACAGCTTGCTACCAAACTCGGCCTCACACCTTCCCCTACCCTATACTCCTTCCCCAGCAGACGGAGGCTGGTGCAGGGTGGAAACAGCACCAGCACCTTTTAAATCCCCTTACCACACGTAAAAAGTGGGACAGAAGGGGGTACGCCTTCCCCGTTCAGCCCAGAGCTTGCCTTTGCTCTGCAAGGCCTTGTCCAAGTCTCAAAAAGAGGCTGTTGGTCTCACCTGCTGGGAAGCGTTTATCAGACTGGGAACCAATTTTCCCTCAGTGTTTTGGAACAGATCACTCATTTCCCTCTCTGTTTGGGAATGTTGGTGCTTTCTGAACTGGTCTCTACATGTTTTTGTTGTTGTCGAAGCGCTACAGTCGTGTGCAGACACCGCCAGATGACAGGACATGACGGTCAGATAACAGACAACAGCACATGCCAAGACTAAACGACTCGAGTCAGCAGTGACCTTTCAGAGACAACACAACTATCTGGCTGCAAAATCTCTGGGGATTTTCTAAAGCTAATCTTACCTGTCTCTGAGGTAGTGACATTTCATCTGCCAACCCTTTCTTGCTCAGCTCTGTGTGTTTTGCATGTCATTACCGCCAGGGCCTGGGTCCCATCCTGCTGCCTTACCCGGCCAGGTTCTCAGCAGGCTCTGCACCTACTGGTAGAACAAATGCCCATTTCGCCCAGCAATAAGCAGAAGTTTTCTCATCTCCTCTTCACCGGTTTGGTGGCGGTATTAAGCAGGAGCTACAAAATTAACCATACAAAGTTCAACTAAAATTAAACACTTTGGAAAGCAGCAATCCTTACATTTTTTCAACTTCCTACATGAGCAGAGGTCCTGTCAATCCACATGACCTGTGTTCAAAATTATAATCCCAAGGGTTAAAAGGCCATAGGAAGTAATGCAATTTTCAGGGTTGCCTGAGCACTTATATCACAACATACTTTCTCCTTTGCATGCAACAGGAGGACATGGCACAGTCTAGAACAGGCAAAGAGATGAAGCTAGGGGCTGAGATGTTCAGAAAAGCCTCAGGGTTTAGAGTCTGCAGCTGTCAATAAAAAGGAGCATCCAAACACAGGAGCATCCAGTACAAGTGGGTGGAGTTTGGACCGAATGGTCTCTGTAATGCCAAGCTCTAGTTCCTCAGTCTTGGAGGAAGAGGTCTTAATCTTCTCTGACTGTCTCCAAGAAATGAACCTCGCTTCTGAGAGTGGGGCCTCAATGAAGCGGGAGACCCAGGGAGAATGGGTTTCTTTTCCTCCCTTCAGCAAAGGAAAGGGGGCACAGAAACAAATGTTACCAGACACCAAATGCAATGACTTATCTCCTGCTCCAATCTCCCAAGGAACATGCCAATACCTAGCTGTCAGTTCAGGGCAGATTCAGATGGAAACAGGTGAACACAGCAGTGGAACAGAAGAAAAGCTATTACAGATCCCTCAGCCCCTTCTCCCTCTCTGCTGCCATGACCTGCATGCACAACACTAGGAGGGGTGCTCAGGGATGAGATTTGAAGGAAGAACCAGGGAATTCTTTCACCTGATGAAGCTCACCAATTTGGCAATTTGCGTGCTTCAGGGCACGCATTTCCACGATTAATTTCAGAGCTGGCTGTGAGTTCTAGTTTCACCCACCTTAATAATGATATCTCGCCACAAGCTGAGTGTTACACACACTGCCAGGTGACTCATTTTACAGTTCTCATTTTGTTTGAGGTCATTGGAGCCACTGGTTTGCTGACTGTTCAAATTACCTTTTGGGAAGAACAATAACAACAACAAATGACAATAGTGTAACGGCTTCTCAAAGGTAATTATTTCTTGCAAGTCCTGTGGCTTTGCAGACACTGCTCGGACTTGGTGCTGTCAATGGTAAGTCAGGGAGAGTTTTTGGTTTACTGACAATGAGATTTTGCTGATTTCTTATAATGGGTGATTAAAGCAGCAAGCCACGCACTTCTACAAGTAAGAGGTTATTCATGTGAAGTCAATGTAATTTCTGAATGACTATACGTTAGACCGAGGTAGAAATTGCCTTGTAAGCTATACCTCATAAGCACTTTTTGTCCTGCTGTAGAAAACTCCACTGCTAACTAAAGGATTTATACATTGTACAGAATTTGTCTATATTCTTGGAAAGCAAACGTCAGTCTTTATTATAGATCCTTTTGCTGTGCTATGACAGCGATAGGAGGAGTAGCTTACATGAGGTGATGTGATTTGTTGTACCTGCAGCAGAGCAGCAGCTCTGGTGGGCTGCAGGAAGCGTGGAGGAGCAGCCAGGGCAGCAGCGAGCACATGAGCCTGGTGCCACGATGGATACAGGGACAGCAGTTCTCCAGCAGGACACCCTCTGACAACTGACAGAGCAGTGATTTGGCTGCAGCTGGAAACTAGAAAACAAAATTGTTACGTGTTCCTTTCACTCCTTGGGATTTTGGAGTGAATGGGACTGGCTACCATGGGGTTTCCAAGAACCTGGGGTATTTGCTGTGGCTGTTTAAGGTCTGCCCTCTTTTGGCCCATGAGGGGAATTACTGCCTTGCAAGCCTGCAACAGATAGGGCAGGAGTCAGGCAATATAGTAGAAGTGGTCTGCATTATGCCACGTGTGGTTTCTCTAGGCAAGGTAAATTCTTCTCGCCCTGAAAAAAAAAATAAACAAGGGCATTACGAAGACCGGATCCTTCCTTTGAGCAGCTCTAAGCAGCCTGCAGGACACACACAGAACCTCTCTGGGTTACTTACACTGCCTGCCCACCAGCAGTGGCAACTCTCCACAAAGGCAAGAGCACAGGCTGGGTAGTAAAAACATTGACATTTCATAAAGGGAAAAACTTTATGAAACCAGACAGAGACAAGAAACTCAAGTCACTGACGTTACTAAGCTGTGCGTTTCCTCTTCAGCTAGCCACCAGGTACAGCGTGTCATTAGCAGATGTGACCTTTCTGAAGTTTCACATGGCAAACCTGAGTCATTTTGGTGTACTTCCAGGTCAGAGGAGAAGGTGGTGAGGAAGAGAAAATGCATGACACATAGGAGCTGCAGTAGCCACGACACATGGTAGCTGCAGGCGCTAGCACTTTTCATATATTTTGGGAGGGATTTAAAAAAAAAAAAAAAAAAAAAAAAAAAAAAAGACAAAGGAGAAGTTTGTTTTTCAAAAGTTTTTTTGCAGCAGTCCTATGATGCAACCTCCATCTGTGGAGGAGAGCAATTCCAAACAAATAACATAATGTGCTCACCCCAGGCCCTGTAAGTCATGGCTAGTGCAGTTAAAGTTAAATTATTCATGGAAAAATTGGCTTTATTCTCAAGTACAAACTTATAGCCTTTTTTATAGGTGGTTCTTAAAACAACAAAGAGGTCAAATTTTAGTGACAATATTGATGCAGAAAGTTTTACATGGGCTTAAATGAATTCCTGAACCAGGGCTCTGTGGTGTCCAAGACGCATATACCTTACAAATCATAAAACTTCACCAACTACTCTGCCACTGTAAGTTCACACTAAAACCAGAGCTTAGAGTTGCTTGCATAAAAGAAACCGGTATCTTTGCAATCAGAAAGAGAGGCTCATGGCTTTTTTTAAGTTAAAAAAAAGGCAATCAGTTGTGTTACACCGGAAAAAAATCTAGTATAGCCTTATCTTCATCAGCTTAGTTGAAGAAGCACAACTCTGCCCGTGTCGCTTGAGTGCCTGAAAAGGGGGAAATCTGAATGGCTGAAAAACAGGAACTTACTCTGTGACATAGCCCGTATCTTTGAGAAGGGAAAGTTTTATTTCTAGCACGTAGGAAGACAAATGTAGGCTGAAAGCAGCACAAGGTGTTCAAGAGGCTCTGCCTATTTTTAACTGGGGGTTTTAGAGCTTGTTTGTTCCATGGTTTTCATTCTGGAATGAGAAACCCAAGCAGGTTTTTGACAGGAAAGCAACAAGACTGAGCATAATTTTTAAACATTATCCCTTTATTCAGAGCAAAGTAGCCACACCAGTTTATTAAACCAGTCTACCAACACCCAAATACTCAAAAAAAAAAAAAATCAAATCATAAACATAAGCATTAAACGTAACCATGGTATAACTGCAGAAAGGATTATAGGTTGTTGGCACAGGGGTTGGATACAGAGGTCCTACAGCAGCACAGACAGGCTCACGGTCACACATCACCGTAAAAGCCAGCGGCACAGACTTCCTGATGCACACAAGCCAAAAGGCCTGCTGGATTCACTCCTCTTTTCCATGCTGATAAGCAAATTCAACTCGTGCTCAGCTGCCCTCGCTTGGCTGTGCACTTCCAGGGCCACCACCAGTTTATAATTTTGCCCGATGGAACAGCCCAGGCCCCATTTTCCAGGAAATCTCCCCATCAGGAGGCTGTAGGAGGGCACAACAACACGGAGCACTTGAGCATCTTCCTGTGCAGCTCAGCCAGAGGGCAGAAAACAAGAAAGATTCGTGGAAGCAGCTGGTGAGCACACACCACAGCAACACCTCCATAAGCACCTCGTCTGTTCCTGTGGGCTGCGTTGCCATCATTACCCCACAGCCTCAAATAGCTCATCGCTTATCTGCACCGTGCTCAGTTATGTGGAAACGCGGTACGAGCAGTATTGCCTCGGAAGGGCAGGCTACAGACCTGATAAGCATTGTTTCTGAGAAGTGGCCGCGTGCTCTCTGGAATCCATTTCCCAGATTCATCCATTGCACTCCGCCGATTCACAGCATCTAGACCACAGCACGCTTTCAAAGACTTCTACATTCATAATTTTGTTTGAAAGGGCTGAGCCTTATCGTCTCGAACCTCCCAGCAGCTCAGGTGGGAACTGCCACCAGACACAATTCACAAAGCACACTACTACACCGCTCGCTCAGCTCACCCAGACAGCGTGTCAACTTAAAGCCTGCTAAGCCATGGATTTGCCCATTTGGGGATCCTGCTTTTTGTGAGAATTACACTTCAAGCAAAGCAGGTCTCTCTGTTCTTGCAGCTAGGTCACTGTGTCCAGATCTAAGCTACCCAATAATTTTGATATACTTCAGCTGAGACAGCAGAGAACAAGCTCACACACCCCTTCTTTGTCACAATTAGCACAATTAGGGAATTCCTCTCATTGGCAGTCTCAGGAAAGGTCAGGGTCCATGGGCTCAGGCTACTCCCACTGCAGTCAGTGGCTATGATGGTGCAACAGCTGAACGTAAATAAGTTTAATTAGCAATTAATAGAGCACCCTCCACCATGCTTGTAAAATGACAAGATGTCATGCCAGGTCAGGATGAACAGAGTAGTCTAAAAGGCCCCCACATGACTTTAACAAAAAAACTAGAAGTTAAAGTCTTCAGAAGGTCCCTGACAATAGAAATAATTTTTTAAGGGTCAAATGCTCCAGTACAGGAACCTTCTGAAAAGTCAATGCCCATCTTAAGCTCCCACGCTGGTGTAATACCATTGGTTTCTTTGTACTCCCCAAATCATACGCAAACACGCACATCTAGCCACTACTACAATTTATTTGAAAAACTCAGTACTATACTTCATATATAATACAAATATTTATATACATTGTATATGCACTTCAAAATAGGAAGCCACTAAGTACACCATATGTATAACATATAATGAAACATATGTTTAAAAACATGTTTTTAGATAACCAGCTGTATTCTTGAATACATTTCCGTGCTGCATATTTTGCCATATGCTTTGGCACTATGTATATAAAATATGAGTTATATACTAAGGAGTATTTGAAGTGAAAACACTTCTGAATGATATAACTTTCAAGTTATATCAAACTTTTTTTCTCAAACTTTTACACAGAGATATTTAAATTACATCACAAGCTATTCAAAATAACACTTGCCTCTCAGACTTTGGGCTTTGAATTTGTTATCTAAAATTTGAACATTCTTTAAAAAGACACATCGATTAACTCACAAAAAAAAAAAAAAACATTACAGAAGTAAAATTAATTTCATACAGCATGCAGGCAAACAACCAGGTGTATTTTAACTGTGAACAGATCACACGAAGAAAACTTCTTCAGTTCTGAAGGCAGATTCAAGTGACAGTACACAGAAGTGAGCATCCATATGAACGGTATCTATCCACTGTTTCATGATCTTCACACATCTTTGCCAAAATACAACACTTGAAGGCCCATATGGTCACACGGTGTTAAAAGTTCAGCTTGCCTCTTATCAACAGAAAACATCTAGGGAGTTGTCACCACAAATTATCATTCATCAGCAGAAAAAAAAACCTCTGAATGTCCATTTACATGCTACTAAACCTAGGACATGAAAAGGTTTTCCCCAAATCCAGACCACCTGGAAACAAACTTGCTTGTGTGTTTCTTCCTTTATCCACAGCATTACTTTGAAGCAAGCAATCAACTCCCACAGAAGTGGTTTAAACTACACTATTTTACTCTTCAAGCTTGACTGAAGCAGCCTTGCTGGGGATAGACACACCAGGATATTCAGCACAACAGAACATCCACCAAGAAGCAGCACAGAGCTTGTATGTACAAAGCTTACAGATCAAACAGTTTTATACAGCAACTAAGTCTACAGTGCAGACAAGTTGTACTGTACTTCCCCCCTGCTCTGAATTACAGTTTTCACTAATCACGTTCTAATCAGAAATTACCATTCCCTTTGCAGTGAGTACATGGATTCTACTTTCCACACAGATGAAGATCTCACAGAGATTTCCAAACACTTGGAGATCTGGAGCTACTCAGTGATGGTGAATCATTCCATTTGTTGGCCTGTGGGGATCCTGCTCAATGTTAACATGACATTTTCTCAGTGGGTCTGCCCGAAAGAAAGGCAGAAAGGAAAAGAGTGGCACTGAATAGCCATCTCTTAATCATTGCTTAAAAGCCAGCACCAGAATTAGCAGCTGTGACAACTGTCTCTGGAGGCACAGTTGATGTATGCCACTTATTTTGACTAATAAAAAGAAAAAAAAAGGAAAAACAAAATGGAAGCACAAAGGAAACTGGCTAGGTCCATGCATGGAGATTCTCCACCTAAAAGAAAGAGAGCTCCTTTGGGAGCTCAACTGAAACCCTGCAAATGGCTCCCACTGAGAGAAGAGACGTGTCCTGCTCAGCACCTCAAAATTGTAGGGCAAGATATAAACCTAGTTATAAATCAGGTCTTTTATTTTTTCCCTGTACGTCAGTTTGCTCAACAATTAGCTCTTACAGCTTTGTAAACGCTTTCTGCAGCCCAAAGGCAAGTGGCTAGGAATGCAGAGGACTGTATCAACTCAGGTCCAGTACCAGGGATGCTGTGCACAGGATCTGCCTAATAGGAAGAGTCACAATTTGAGAGCAGCTACTCCCATGGGTCCTAATGCCAAAGGGATGACTCAATGAGTCCCAAAGGACTGGAAGTGCAATTAAACAATTACAGACATCCACACAGATAGCCGCTGAAAGTTGTGTCACGTTAGTCGTTAGGATTGATCGGCTCAGAAACGCAGGAAACAGTAACACAACGTGAAGTCAGTTTTTGATGAGACTGGAATTGGAGTCAATTTGTTCTTCCTGGACGGGAACTCGACAGCTCGTTTCTTCTGAAAGACACACGCACACACAATAATGTACAGAGCAGAAGGCAAAGGAAACCAAGGGATTTTCCTAGGTTCATGGACAACTAGGCACCTATGAGTGACTTTTGGTCGCTGCTTGACCTTCCAGCCAGTACTAGGATAGACCAAGCATCAGAAACAGTGAAAATGGACTATACCACTGCTCCCTGAGTGGAACAGGAGGCAGCTGTTGCCTGAATCAGAGCCAAGCTACCACTTAATTCCAAACAGAGAGCACAGTTCTTCTCAGTCAGGCGTTTCCTGTGTTTGCAGAAGACACTTCAAGACATTTCACTTCTATGTGGGCAAAAAAGTTCACACAATATACTCTTAAAGATTCTTGCTTTTAGATCCTCTCTGTACTGAATAGAATTCTATGCACAAATTCATTGCCTTTTTTTTTTTTCAGGGATTAAGGGGGGAAAGAAGATAAGAGAGAAAAATGAGAGCAAAAGAAGAATACAAACCAAGTCAATTAGTTAATGATACACTGGTATATGCTCTAATGATTCAAATCAAGAGCTGCACAGGAATAATTTCACATCATTTCCAGCAGCACATTCTAGAAACTCAATCCTTCTACACAGCAACAGGCAGGGGAATCTCTGCTCTATAACACTGCAACCCTGACATACTATGACCTCCAGTGCACCAGGAATAAGAAGAGGAGTGAACGTGAGCTGAGTAGCACAACGTCATCTGTGGTTAATACCAGGTAGATTTCATTATAATGGAAACGAAGTGCAACTAAGTGGCCAAGTGACCCTGACTAATTCTCTTTCCTATATATTTTTCTCCCTAATGAGATACTCACTCTGATGGTTGCTCCTATAAGGCCTCTTCTTGGTCGTTTTTTTGGCTGCTTGGATAATCAACAGGAAGATGGACATTCCAGACACCATAAGCAGTATTAGACAAATAAGGATAAGTGATAGAGATCCTGGTAAAAAAAAAAAAAAAAAAAAAAGAAAAAGAATATACTAACAAAGATTTATGATTCTAGCTGGAATTTCCATGGGAAAGACTCATTACATTTGTTTCAAATGAAAATTACCAACTAGCTCTCAAATAGAGAGACTAGACTTGGTCATTCTCCCTCCTTACCCCAGTTAGTCTCTGCGGGGCTGTTTGCATCTGAGCAAATAATGGAAGGGATCACACTGGATTTGGAGGGTGAGAGCACTGTAGGTGATGTATTATTCCTGTGGCTGGTAGTAGAAAGATCCAAAGCAGATGTTGCACTCGGAGGAAGAGTTGGCTGTGTCACATGGCTGCTGCAAACAGCATCATTTGTTTTTGTTCCTGCGCGAAGAGTCGTTTTCCCAACAGTGCTGCAGCTACGGATGTAAAATAAGTTCGTGTAATTCTTCAAATAGTTGCAGTAATGACTTTATTAGCCACCTCCATGGAACAAGAGAGTGAACACTGATCCCTCTGTTCTATCAATACAGACTCAGGCTTCACCTTTCCTAGGTTCTACAGATACATAAAGAACAATTAAGCTAATCCAAGTTATTACCAGAAAAACTGAAGCTCTATTTTTGTTAGCATCTGTGCATATAGTAGCCTTGAAGCACAGATGCATTTGGCAAGGGAACTTTTTGCCACAGACATCTCCAGACCTTTTAAAAAAAAGCTGAGAATACTGCTGTTGCCATATGTGAAGCTAGAAAGGACAGAAAGCAGACAGATGTCTCAAATCAGTGCACAAAAACTGTGCTGGTGACTTGGGAGTCATCAGCAATGTGGTTTCACTGAATTTACTGCTCGTTTATTCTAAACATCGTAACTTGGGCATCAGTGGCTACAAAGGTAAACCCAAAACATTGCTCTGAATGCGTTGGGCTCAGTGATACATACTTGGTCCAAGGTTGACAGTTCCCATTTCCCCCTGTGGAATAAAACCCTTCAGGACATGGTAAACACACTGGAAAAAAAAAAAAAAAAAGCAGAAATTGAGTTCAATTAGCAACGTAACTGTATAGTAGCTCAGCAGTAGTTATGCCAACAGCTTCTAAAACAGACCCAACAAAATGCACACAGCCTACAGAAACCATAGGCTTTGTCGAGTCAGAAGTAGCATGGCATGCCCAGTGGTTCATTTTAGTCTGCAGCTAGCAAGGTTTCTTGTCTTCTCTACAGGCTAATTATGCATATTAATGAGAGCATTAAAACTTCTGACAGCTCAAATTATGCAATAGATGTTTGCACAACTGCTATAAACACTTGCTTGGAAATACCAACAAGATAAACGACAACAGCTTTTGTACTAGAAATAGCAACTGTCTCATCTGAACCAGAAGCAATAGATTGGAAAATAATGTGGCCCTAACTTACCGCTCCCCAAGGGATATCTGACATCTGGCATGTAACCGGCTATACACCTGCAAACTCTGTCAGAAGTCTTCTCACACTTCTTCACTTCCACGCTCCCCTTTGCTAGGGACGATAAAGGGAGACAAGAAATTAGACAAGGGAGAGAAAAGAGATTAGAAAGCACACATTAATCTCTCAGCGCCTATCAACTGTGCGTAGAAACACACTGCAAAGTTTAGCAGTAATTCTTGAAACACCAATTTTCGGGCAGCGTAAGCCCACTTCCCTTTGAAGGCTCTATCGTTGGTATCAACCAGGAGATACCAGCTATGGAAACGATAACCCAGAAAGTCTTTGGGCTCAGTTTTCTCAGGAGATAGGCTGCATGACATCAGCGTTTGAGGAAAACACACACAGACCAGTTCCCTCCCAGCTTCCTATCGAGGACTGACTGTTGTACAACCAACTTACTCGTTTTGCAGATGGTACAGCTCTTGCAGAAGTTGTGGCTGTACTCAGTACTGAAGTATTCGTTTTGACAGGGGGCACAGACCGTGTCTGTTGTTGCTGTGCAGCGACTTCTCATCCTTTCACCTAAAAAAGGCCACGCAGGAGGAGCAATTGATCGTTATCAGAAGGAAATCCTCTTCACTTTTACACACTAGAACAAGTGCCCAGAAAATCACAGTTCCACTTACAACTCTGCAACATTCAGCAGCTTTAGGTATTTCAGAATTCCTAAGAAATCTGCCCCATAGCATCCCTGCAAATTAAGCAGGCCATAAAGGCCTGCTGACTTGCTAAGAGTCGAGGTCCCTGATGCATTCCCAGTATCCCGGTGTGTTCCATGCATCACTTCTCCAGGCTGCTACTTCACATGGTTTAGATACCAGGGTTTGCAGCCAATGTCAATAAGGAAAAAAAATCAGTTTTTATCATGGTAGTAGGTCTGTTATCTATGTAACACAGTGGCTTTGTGACAGATCTTGCCTTCCCGTATGAGATATATCATGCAGTTCAAGTCAAAGTAACCCGGAACAGAGAATATGACGACAGACTGGTTAGGTTTCAAGGCAATTCACTAGTGAAGCATTCAAGAACATACATTTGTAGTATCTTCCTGTTGGTATCCTCAAAGCCCATAAGGCATGAATGAATGGCTCTGTGCTTTGATTTACATCTGCATCACCCGCCATCAGCAAACGCTACCAGCTCCATTTTATTTACAGCTAGACAGAACAAGAGGTAAGGCGGGCATTTCCTACCACTCCCAACAGCATATGTGCACCACACGTTGCATTTAAAACCCAGTTAGAGCCAGGCTCTGAATGTCTGCATCCAGATACCAACCTGTATGACACACAGCATGCTCACGGAAGAACTGACGTATGCACTGGGATCTGTGAACAAAACTACTTGTCCAAATTGAAACAGCAAACTAACAACCAGCCTCTGAAAAGGAGTTGGAGACGTTCCTTCCATCTCACTGGCTTCTCTCCATACAGCACAGGCTGCGGGAACAGCTTTAATGACTAGGGTTTTACAGCTGAAGCTAAATATTATCCTTAATTAGTCCTTATTCTCCCATAATGCTTTCATTTTAGTCCTGCACTCTCCATTTCATAGGTGAACAACGAGCACCAAGCCTCTTGCTCACTCTGATTTTTCCTCTGTATTTTACTGAGTGCTGTCAGTGGCAAGAACAGGAGATTCTGAGCAACCACAATACATATAATTCGTTTCTCCATTTTCACTACCTACACGATGAGGAAGAAATGCAGGAATTTCCCCACGATCAGTGGATTAGCTAACAAAGCAAAAAAACTGGTAAGAGCTCTTTCAGAATAAGTAGTAACCAAATTTAAATATATAGGATTATCTGTGTCTGCATACAAGCATGCGTTTCCTTAACCTGAGTTGAGAAATATTCAGATTTCAACAGTTTTGAGAATAAAACTCTTAGATTTCAGGTTGAATGGGGATAATTTCTTCCAATCAGCATCTTTGAAGATAATTATGCTATGTTCAATTTCTTCGGCATCAATTTTATGTAGTAGAGAATTATGAAAAGAGAAAGCAACCATTGTGGAAGAAACACACAGAGCCTCATGCGAGATTTAAAGTTGAAACTGCACTTACAGATGGGATCTGAACACCTTCTAGGGGTGTGAACGTACACTTTGAATTCAGTTAATATTGATTGCCCCTTGAACAGCAAAATTATCTGTTCATTGTGGTTACACTGCATCACAACCATTACTTTAATGAAACCCAACTATTGCAGTGTTTGAGGCTTGCTAGTTTGCATTTGTGCTTCTCAGCATCATTTTCAATGATACTTGGATGTGGAAAAAATGCACGAAATCTAAAATTTATACTCTTTTTATAAAAAGGAGAAAAATACAGTTCTCGTCAAGTCATGCTTTGCTAATCTAGATCTGTGAATCAGACTTGCTTCCCTTCACAGGGGAAAAATAAGTAAATGTGGAATTTCTTCACAGCCCAACAGAAGTTGTGTGCATAGTATCTGTAACTCAAATTTTAATTATTTCTCTCTTAAAAACATCCTAAAAACTTAAGACACCAAGTCTTAAGTAGTGTAAACCTTGCTAAAAAAAAAAAAAAAAAAAAAAAAGGCTTACAAAATATCTATAGCAATTACTTGAAATTTTCTGTTATTACACAAGATTTCTGGGTTGAATGTCTTTTTAATAGGTAAAAAGTAACACAAATGATACCCTCTTTTCTCAGATACCGCTCCCACAATACAAGTGTACCAGGCTGACACAGTAGCAAACTCAGCCATGCAAAAGAATTGTCTCTCAAAGAAGAGAATCCCTAAATTTAGTATGTTACAGAAATAATCTGTCAGTCTAGAATGATAACAAGTGCTCACCAAATGCTTTTTTTTTTCCCCCATGTTATGCTTCCTAATCAGAATACTTTCATCAAGCTCTTTCCCACCCCTTCTGGATTATTAACTGATAGGTATTATAACACACAAGTACAACAAATATATAGGGAAAAATCACTTACCAGGAGCACAGTACTTGCAGCATTTTTTGCCAAAGGGATATTGATGCTCTTTGCACTGCAACCCCAAGCAAGGGGGAAAAACGACTGCCAGCAGCAAGAACAAAACGCTAGAATAACGCAAGGAAAAAGCTACAGCCACCATAATGCAGCCCCACTGTCCCCACCAAATTCTGACTGCAGCAAACTCTTGGAAGAGATGACAGCAAACTGCTGGCGACCAGAACAAATTCATATGTCGGTTGCTGGGAATTTCCCAGCAAGTGTTCCACGCCCCCAGACTTCTTCCCACCCCTTGGCAAGCTTTTTTTTTTTTTTTTTTTTTTTTTTTTTTTGCAGTTTGTAATCGAAATACTCACAAAGGCAGCATGCTGAATAGGATTATGAAAAGACTTAGCCTTAAAAGAGAGCACACCTCTGGCCTGGTACGTACCTCTCAGCAGTGTCACGTACGTGGCTTGGATGTCAGGAGAACTGGGTCATCCTCGTTCTCCTAAGGAGGAAAATTAAAGCAATGCCGAGGTAACAGCTGAAAACCCTTAAAGATCTGAGCCATATGTAAAATGAAACATAGCCCACACAGCCTTACTCCCTAAAAGGTGAGGTGCTGATAGATTCTGGTCCCTTGGTCTCACTGGGACGGTAAAGCTGTGATTTTTATTGCTGCATAAAAACAACCAGCTAGTTTTGATGCCCGTTTTATTGCACAGAAGCAAAATCCCTGAATGCAACTCCCTCCTGCTGTACAAACCAGCAATAACACAGCAGGGTTGGGGCGCAGCACATCAGTCCAACCCTCACCTGACCCAAGCACATGGAATAGACCAAAATAGACCAGAATAGACCAAAAATAGACCACGCTAGAATTAATAGGTTTAGCTATCCAGATTCGCTACTGGAATTTTACTAATCTGACGTTATTGACCCAGGATCCAAACTGAAAAATCTTCCAGTGCCAAGAAATTTCAGCGATCTTTATTGTAGAAGCCCAAATAAAAGACGCCCTACAGTAATCAGATGGTTTATTCAAATTAAACACATCCAGACTTACCAGGCAAAGTGGATCTGCTGGCAATTTACATGTAAACGTAAAGATTTCATTGGAACAGAAGCACACTTGGACGCCCGATTAGCCTGCAGCACCTGGAAGGACTGCACAGCAATACAGCTGGCATGTTTTAGCCAGACTGCTGCTTTTCATTTCTTTCTTCAGTTCCTCTGAGACTGTTTATGAGTGGGAGAGAAGATCGAAAAGTAAGGCAGAACACTAACTGGTTTTCTACTTCTCCTATTTTCCAAGTATTTTGGAAAACAATCACTACGGGGAAGAAGTCAAACCTTAAAGCCATTCCTTCCAAAAGGGAGTAGAGCCGACAGCACACAAACCAGACCAGCTAAACTTCACCACCTTCACACTCAGAATCTGCATGCAGGAAATATCCAAATCTCTTCCAAGTGCAGGATCACACTCAATGATATTTAAGTGGCTTTATGCTTCATGACTCTGTTATTCCCTCAACAGCATCGAGCCAGACTTTTAAAAAATATTCTTTCACAAACAGCAGCAGACTTTACTTGTTCAGTAAGTCAATTATTATTCAGTAGGAAACTGAAAACAAACCCTCATTATATTCAGAAGCAAGGTATAGTTTAAAATTTGCTACATACATTTAAACTGAAAACTCTCCAAATGCTAGAGCAGCAATGACGAAGCACTGAGATTCTTTTTAAGGTTTTTTTTTTTTTTTTAGGATGCTTTAATACAAATGAAATACTCGTTAATGAAAGCAGTCAGCGCACAAACTTTCAGTTCAACTTTTACGTAGAGCATCCTCAAGCATTACCAGGCTTGGTTTTGCCAGTCCTTTATGTGGCCAGTATTATGCAAGTAAATAAAACATGGCATAACCACAGTGCTCTCTCCCTGGCATTTACTACAGCCCTCGGCTGGGTTTTTGGCAATGCCAGTTAGCCTCTCCCAGGCAGTTTGACATTGCCACGGGGACTCAGTGGCAGCAGGAAAAGTTTCAGAGTGGTGAGCTGAGCCATGCTATGGGTCTAAAATAAGACCTTGTCCTGCTTTTATTGAACATTTTTGGACAGATTTGGTTCTGAACTTCCACAGACTCTGCAATCAAGTACATGTGGAAGACAGCGGGGACTGACCAACGTGTCCAACTTCCTAGGTCAGTCTCCGTAAGCTCCTTTCAACACAAGATTATCACCTGAATTTAGCCATTTCTTACACTTCTTTCAAATCATATTTTGATGTCTTTCATCTGAAGAGTTCGATTTTTTTTCCCCATTCACTAAAAAACCTAAAATCAGCAACATTTCCAAAGCACAAAGAAAATTATTTATATGCATATCAAAAGACTCTGATACAAGCCATTTAACAACAAAAAAGTAAAAAGTCAAAGTGAATACTGGAACCGAAAGACAGCCATACTTATATTTACATTATATTAAGGGAATAAATTTAATCAAACATAATATCTATCTTGGATTTTTCAGGCAACCCCTCAAAAAGAGGGGTTATTACAGTAAAGACAGAACTAGAGAAAAAAAAGGTTTTTTTTTCTGTTTAGACAGTGAATATGACCTTTGCGTTGCTTGATGCTTTCAGATACTACCCAAAAATAGACTGATCAAAAAGCTTCTCAAATGCTGACTGCACGTTGCTCTAACAAAGGCAATTCAAAAAGCGAAGCCTGTATTTCCCCCTGCCTTACCATTCAGCATCAATGAAGAATTTTTTGAAAGAAAATCTGCACAGAAACAAGTAACTATACCAGTTTCAACAGTAAACTGTAGTTAAGTAGGAATCATACATCTAGGTGAACCCCATTGTTCTGTGCAGCATCTGAAGTCTACAGAGAAACCTTCCCCATTGTCTCATTGTGAAATCTTATTTTTTTTTTTTTTCCTTTTTTAAGACCTAAGCAATCTCAAGTCTTCCACATTCACAGTGCAGTTACAAATCCTATCACCAGCTTTCTTTTTAAAGTAGATGTGGACGAGTTTCTCTGTAGTATTTAAAATAAGTTCTTCCCCACAGCTCTTAAAAAACATTCAATGATGGAAGGAGAACTTGTATTATTTTCCCAGCAACGCATAGCTGGGTTGAGATGCCTTACGAATAAAAATGAAAGATTAGCCAAATTATCACAGCTGAATTAGGAATCTCAGGAACATGACTATCATCTTTTTTCTCCTGACTCTTAAATACATGTAACAGTTACTGGAGATAGGTAAGAGAACAGCACTTATTGGATATAGCAAGTTAATTACAGTGTTAAGCAAAGTAAAATCCAGTAAGAACTGAATTCCTGAGACAAACAATGACAAAAACCAAGGAACCCACTGATACTGAACACAAACCATTAAATGTATATTGACTACACAAAGCAGTGGGACAGTAGAAGAACTAAGCATGACTGGAAAAAACAACACACACAGCAAGAACAGTCCAGGCAGCAGCAACCTGATCCAATTTACTGATTTTCGTAACTAAAACATTCTGAAATGAATATGACCATAAACAAAATACAAATGTAAAATTTGTTGAGCAAAACAAAAGTATTTCCAATCAGTCTATGTATGGATATCCTCATGGGGCCAGAACACACGTATCTGAACCGCAATCCCCTTTACAAAAGCCAACATCTTTCAGTGTTACTTGTGATTTCCATGGATCAGCAGCTATGAGGGCAACAAGAAAAGTTAAATATTTAAGATACCTCCACCAAATACAATTAGCAAAAAGCAGCTGAAACTTCAGCTGGATTAACTGTACAAAACAGGGTGAACCAACATAGTCCAGTACCTGCCTCATTATTTGATCAACTTTTTTTCTTTTTAAACATATTGAAGGCAAAGCTGTAGATCTTCTATATGGACGGAAGTTTTTTTTTTAGTCTAGTACAACACACTGTACGCATATAACACAGATAGCAGCAAGGAAATTTTCTGTCCGTTTGTGAGTGTTGGTTTTTGTTCCTTTATTTTTATTTTGAAAGCAGGAAAGTGCTTCAGAACTCTGGAAAAGCGAGCAGGGTCAGAACTCCTCATGGACGTTACGTGCATAGTCCATAAGTTTGCTGCCTGTGAAGTATTCACTGTATTTTAGGATCTCCTCCAGCTCTAAGTGGTGGTTTTGATTTTCATCTGCTACTGCTATCATTTGCTTTGCTTCATTTAGGGCATTGTATTCATTCATAGGATCCATATATTCCTAGGACAAGAAAATCAGTCATTTTCAGTAACCAAGAAAACATTTCCACACACCAGGATTATCAACCCTGGCTTCTTGTAAACTTCAACAAAAACTTCAACAATTGTGAGAACAACATAAAACACCCTAAAGCAAATGTAAGTCATAAAAAAGAGCATTAGAACATCTTTGTTTCAGACTTACATTCACCTCCTGGCTATTTTTCCATTCACTGCTTCCTTGTCCATTCTAAGAAATACAAATTTTCTCAGTTCATGCCAGTACCCACAAATATTTTTGACATTTTGGTTGCAAAATAAACCCACCATCAAATCCAGTAATTTGTGAAGAAATATAAATTCAGAATTAAAATCAGTACAGTGTCTTTCTGTATCTCCTACATTTATTGTTTTTGGACATAATCTTTTTGGAGGATGTTCATTTGAGAACTTTCTTGTTCCGTTTTAAACTACCCAGGTTGAAGTCTCAAAAATTAAGCATTAAATCCTTCCTTCCGCAAACAAAAGCCTGAAAAGGCTACAATCTACAAACCACACTTAAAAAAGTTACAAAAAACACTTGGAAAGATAGAGCTCTCTGCTATTTTCTAAGCTACTGGGGCCCCAAGGTTTGTTCATTTTGCCTGTTTGACTTTTTTTTTTTTTTTTTAATGAATACACAGTTTGCCAATTACTTGTTTTGTACGTGGAAGTATGACTCATTGTCCCATTCACCACAAATTTCATTAGGTGCACTGACTTGCTTTCATGCACTACATATCCATGCAAGTGTCTGTGTGACAAAAAACCCTAACAGCATACCTATGAATAATAGTTACGCTAGGAAAACTCCCCCTTCTCCGAGAAAGAGCAGTACAACAGCCTACTCCAAGCACTGATGCACAATACTATAATCCAAAACAGTACACACATCCTGTACTGTTCATTCAAATATTTCTGAGCTTCATAATCTCTAAAGCAGTCTCAGTCTTGTATTTAAAAACCACCTATTGACTTCAAGAACTCGAACTGTTTGATGGAGACTCACCTCCAGCTCCTCCATTGTGACAATACCATCATGGTTTGCATCAATAACCTCCTCAAACTCCTTTCTTCTGTCTTTTACCCAATCATCATCAATGTCTTGAGCTTGCTGGTTCTCTACAGTACCAACAGGCAATGAAATGAACTCTGAAAGGGTAAGCTTCTTATCTCCGTCTTGATCTACAACAGAAGTACATGGAAACTGAAAAGTATTTGCTTAATGTCCATAAAAATGAGATATTCCTTCACGTCAGAGTTGTCTGCTGGGCCTGAAAGATACACCAGCTGACAGGCTGGGCATTTATTTTATTGATGTTGCTGTGTTATTTTTTTCCACCCTGTATCTGCTGCAACTGAAAGTTTCTGACAGCTGTGTGCAGTCTCTTCTTATATCAGCATATCAAGTAAATTAATATTCATAAACGACCGTGCACTGGAATTGTTTTGTCTGTGCACACGACACTTAAACATCACTGGAAACTCTGGAAACTCTTCATATTTATTAAGCCAACTACTAGCAAAGTTGAAGTTCACTTTTTTTTTTTTTTTTTTTTTTGAGGTGTTCTAGCAGTTCCAAATATGCATAACTATTCACTCACCAGGAAAAAACATTTGTTGACAGTACTCAGGAATATTTAAAAAAATATTTTTTTCTTAGAAACCTCAACTATTTCCGTTTTCCTAAGTGTATGTCAATTCTTACATGGTTGCTACACTGCAGAAGTACAAAGCAATTAGTGCCTCATTAAACATTCATATAAATATATTTTAGAGTATTTTAATATTCAACCCTTTTCTACTATTGCTAAGAGACCCTATGATGCAGCAGCACTTGAGTGTGAAGCTGGGGCAGCTGATCAGCTCTGTAAGAAGTACTCAGAATACCTTCATAACATATAATGCTGTGCTGCTCCTTAACAGACTAAATTTAGTCTTGAACAATGCACAGACAACCTCATTGATATACCAATATTTGTGCTAACAGCATGTTTTTCTTAACACGTCATACTGGAATGTGTAAAACAGCAAACAAGACATGCCAAAATTTCAGATAGAGCCACGGCAGTACAATAATCTCACATTCACCCAACAAAACAGTTTGCAAGTAAACAACTCTGAAGAAAACATCTTTTAAAATGGCATACCCAGATCTCGGATGATTTCTTTGACCATGAACTTCAGCATTCCCCTACTATGCTCTGGGTGAAGAAAGGACAAGAATTCTTCTTCATTCAACAACATATCAGGAGGTGGGTTGTCAGCTTGGTACCACCGATCCTTCAGGTTATCTAAAACTTCCTGTGCTAGAAATTTAAGATTAAAACCGTTATGTTTAAGGTTGACAGTTTTAAAAAATATACCTACCCCTAGTCAATTGTTTAAACAAGGATGACCTAAGAACCAGTTATTATACAGTTAACCTTCTAGGGAAAGAGGGTGCTAAAGGGAAACAAAACACAATTAGTTTGGAAAAGTTAGTGCTGCAACACTAGGAAAGATCCTTTAACCAAATCACTGAGCTGAAATTAGGAGATGAAAATATTTAGCTACACCTGGATCAAAATTTCAATGTAAGAAGTGAATAGGGACACTGTAAGAAGACTTCTGCACTGTCCTTGCTCCTCCTTTTTTCTTTTACCCTGTCAAAGGCTCAGAATCCAAAATAATCTCCCCCCCAGAAAGCCTATATCCTTTGGCTCAGAAGCAGCATCCAGTATTTCAGCCTGAAAAATTGTTTTTTTGCAACTATGAGAGACCTAAGAAGGTAGCGCTACAAAAGAGAACTCGGAAACGTTAAGTACACACCAAGAAATGTATTTTAGTTTCCAGTCACTTCAGGATATGAGTACTTATTACTCCTTTTAGTTATCTTGTCTGTCCCGAAAACTGATTGCATTTTGATACAGACCTAAACCATACATGTTTTAATTGTTACTATGATAAAGAAATCTTTGTGCTACAAAAAAGAAATGGAAGTCTAAGCACACGTATGAACAAACAGCAGCAGCAGAAATCACTTTACATTTCCACCTATTTCATCTTACATCATGTCAACAAGCACTTTCTAAGTGAGTTTTTTCCTAAGCTCAACCGAGAATCATAATTTGAAGATGAGTTTCCGCTAAAACTATGCCACTGACTTGTTGAAAAACCACCCTACAACACACAGCATGAACAGGACATGCAACCAGTGGTCCTGAACATAACCAAACAGGAAAAAAATACCTGTACAGAGCATTCTTTTTCTGGTGTAGGCATTTTCTAAATGACAAACTGGAAGAAAAATACAAGTCTGTGGCACACCCTATCTGCAAAATACACTACCAAACATGAATATGAAGTATTTGCATTTCACAAGTTTTAAAAACGCTCTGAAAGACTACAGTCATTGCGCAATGAAGTGTCTTGAATATCACCAGCATGCTTTTGGTTGCATAAGAAAAAGCAGCAGCAATGGCTGTACCTCAATTTTTGAAATTGTAGCTGCAATTAAGATTTAAGTCTTCATTGAATGTTTTTCTTTTTTTGGTGAAGAATAAAGAAATCCTTCGGAGTCTTAATATGAACCTGAAGGTACATTTGTGAATGTTTTAATTCTTTAAAACACCAGTTAGAATAATCAAATCATGGTGTAGCCAATCCCAAATATTATAAAACAAAAGACAGCCTCCCTTTTGCTGCTTTTTAGTCCTAAACAAAGCTCAAGTATCAGTCATCAGTTCAAAACTGGGTTATCTGCCTAAGGTAAATATAAAATTGTGTCCCCAGTTTTGGCTTGGCTTTCAAACTGTAGCATGCTAGAGAACATTACCTGCTTCTCCCTAAAACTCAGAACGTCTTACATTCCACACGTTCAGTTATTTTCTATTATGCAGCCAATTAAACAAAAACCAAAAAGCTTTTGCACAACAGTGGCGTATGAAAATGAGTTTTGCCTGTCATCCTCAGGAAGCGGTAGATAACTCATTTGGTTTTCCCAAACAAGGCTTGGTACCTAGGTAGAGGAGTTATGCACATGCTTTCCTTATTCAGCAAATCTTTTATCTGATGAGCATTCCTGTAAACTGTAGTTAACCACACTGCCATAAAACATGCTGCACAGGTGTTTTCCCCGCCATAAAATTCAAAAGGCCCATTTGCATTGTAGTTGCTTTTTGATGAATGGAAAATATAACATAACCCATTTTTAAATGACTAATTCCTGCAAGGAAAGACTAAGGCTTCATGTTCTACTTAACAGTAAGCCTAAGTACTTTTAGATGGGTAATGGGGGGAAGATTACTCTGTTAAGCGTTACCGTGTTCATAACAAGTCAAATTTAAATGAAAGTTTCAAAAGTAATAAGGAAGAAATGATTAATCTCACTAACCTAAAGATTCTCTCAATAGAGAACTTAGATGAAACACGAAACAATTGTTAGGCAACCTGCTATTTTCTAGCATTCTTCACAGTGCCTGAGCACACACCTATTTAACCACAACACGGTTTGATAGTACACATGCCCCTCCTCAATCTCAGAAATCAAGTACACCCAGCTTCCTCTCATTCAGAGCAACCGGGGACGTGGTACCCCAGTTAACAAGAGAATGGGCCACAGATAACACAGGTTAACACATTTTAGCAGAGCATTAAACACAAGTCAGAGTAACAAAAAGGGAACAAAGATTTTTAGTATAAATACCTCTATCCAGAGTGTTGGAACTGCAGAATTGAGTTAAAATTGAGTATTTCTGTCTTATGACTTACACGTTCTATATTTGCATAGAGGCAGCAGAACAGCTAAAACATTCATCTCGCATTAAGAACAGTTTTAATATTCAGAATTTAGGAAAGTAAAAGAAAAACATAATTCACGAACAACTGTCTCCACTTACTTTCTTCATCTATTTTCAGCTCTTCGTTGTTTCTGATCTTCTCTGCAATCTCTTTTTCGTTAAATCCCTTACTTGCCAAGAATTTGATTTTGTATTCATCCCAGGACACATGGCCTGTAAGAGAGAACCTACCCTCAGACACAACATTATAGTTAAATGGTAAACTTTTGGTCTCATCTCTTAAAATGGCACGTGCTAAAATCTTTTGGTTCAGCACTATAACCACTACACTAAGCTTTATGAACGGCAACATGACAGCTGTCACCCAATTCACTTTCATGTTTCCTTATAGCAGATAAGCCTTGTGAAAATAACCTATTTATGTCACGATCCTCACCTCATCCCTGGCAGAGCCAATTAGGATTTCCTATGAATTCAAGAGAAATAAGATCGCAGTCAGAGAACTACGGTGTTGACAAACACATTACTTCTTTGCTCTATTGTCTTCTGTACGGATCAAAACCCTTGAGAGGTGAAGGATTACATGCAGTCCAAAGCAACTAGGATTTTAGCACAGCACATCAAACGAGCAGTCTGTCAGTTTGCCAGCTAGCAGCTGAATTGGATGTCATCAGGAGATGGAGGAAACATTCTGTCTTACCATCACCATCAGGGTCCACAGCCCGGAAATGCATTTTATTCTCCTCCACAGCTTCCTGGAAATGTTCATCCGTCTTTTCCATGATCCAGCGCTGCATCTCTTTAGCACCTATCTTTTTATCATTATTTATATCCACCCTATGGAGGAATAGAAGACAAGGATGGTTTTTTGTTTGTTTGATTTGGGGGAGCATTTGTAGATTCTAAACAAATCATTCAACAATAACAAACCTAGGTGGCTTTAAAAAGTAGTATATTTATAAGCACGTCTGAGAAGTTGTAGAGTCTTTGAACTATAAACAAGCAGCAAGTTAACAAATGGTTTCATAATTAAACACAGATGACTGTATAGACTCTGGACTTAAGCATGCATGGTAGAAAGTTTCCTTGTTTTTCACACCCATCTGTCTCAAATCAGGAACATCGAGGTAACTACCTAGTTCAAAAACATCCAGCCCTACTTCACTTTGCTGTACGTTAACTCATTTTGGTATTCTATTCATGAACACATTTTTAAAGTAGAGAAAACTACAAAGACATTGCTCATTGCATACTAGCTCACTTCCTAATGGGTCAGAACTGTCAACGGCCAGCTGCAGCTGACTGTCACTACTTGGACAAATTTCTTCCCTAACATTCTCCCAAACCAGTAAGTCCCTCTCAATTTACGTTTTTCCCTTGATTTTTCAAGATCTCTGATGTTTACTGATAAGCTGCCTCTCTGTGTGTGCCTAGCTCACATTACAATTGTTGCAAACATCAAAAACAATGAAAATATAAGGTGAATATCCTCAGTGCAAGGACTTTCAAACTACTTAATACTATTACTTGTAAGCAAGGGAGGGGAGCGGAAATCAAGCTTCCTCTACGATCCCTTGATCTCTGGTAATACACTACAGGTGATAGATTTTAATTCTTAAAAGAGCACATTTAGTTGTTCCCATTATTTTTACAGTGACTAGGCTATGTTTTATCAAAATATATGCCTGCACACAGTGCTTTTGAGCTACACTTATGTACTTGTTGGGAAACACTTGTATACTTTTTCTGTCTCACTGGCTAAATTGTCAGCAGATGTCCAATCTCCACTGCTCTCATTCACGTACTACCAATACTGCTTTATCAAGACAGACAGACTGCCAAACAAGCATTTCCATTAATGCTTATTTCATAAAAAGAATATAAAAGTCACAATTGAAAAAATACAAACAACAAAAAATAGTAATAACCTGCCACCCTAAGAGTTTTTTAACATATATTTACTAAAGATATAACAAGATTTAAAAATGAAAAGACAGCAGTAACATGTAATAGGCAAGATTATATTTAAAAACACACCACCAAGCATTCTTGTTCAATTTAAAAAAACAACCTGACTTTATCTGTTTGAATCAGTCTTAGCACTACTGAAGTGTTGTCATTGAAAGTCAAGTTATTAAATGTGATTTGCATTTAAATGTCAGCTAAATGTTAAAAGCTGAAGACAAATAACAACCCTAGCGTTTGATCGTCTAAAATACAGAACTATAAGTGCAGTGCTGGTGTTTTTAAAAAACTGTAACCACATCTTTCTACATATATATGCATGCACTGACTCAGCGTTAACAACTTTTCAGTAAACAACAGCAAAACCAGTAAAACGGTCACATTCCACTCCTGCCACCTTGCACTTAGCAGGTAAATAGATGGGGGTTTTGAAATGCAGTAGGTACTACCAAAAAGGAGAAAACAAAAGCCTTTTTCCTCCCGTCAACATTTTACATTCTAATTTCTTTAGATGTAAGCTATCAAACTGACTACTTCCAAACTGTACTTTCCATTTAAATCGCATTGTAACTAAGGAGGTAACAAACATCCCATTCATTGCTCCTCTAGGTCATGAATGTACACCTGTGTTCTGCTACCATAGTTCACAAGAAGTCTCCAGTGACTCAGATTTTCAAGAACAAACAGCCATCCCTTACAGCGAGGTAAAATCTATTCAGTGCCCACAAACAGCACTGCTGCTTTTGAGAGGAGCATTTACAGTCATGTGAAATATGAGGTATGGTCCTGTAGCAAGCTTACATCTAAGGGAATAAAAAAAAAAGATTGTCCATGTTTCCTCAGGTAACCATCTCACTCAGAACAGGCTACTGAAAACATTTCCACTTATAATGAAGAGCTTAGATAATTGTGTTGCCAAACAACCAAATGCCACTAATTCATGGAGAACCAATTCAATATCAAGCTGATGGGAACCACTTCTCTGAAGCAGACATGCCTGCGCACTCCAAAGATATTAGTAAATATTAGTATGTTCTTATGGAGTCCTTAAAAAATTGCCAAAGAACAAGAACTGGCAAGAAATGATTTACGCTAAAACAATCTGAATCCAAGCAAGATTATCAGCACAGATAACTTTGCTCAAATCTTCCTCAGTAATCTGTGTCGAGAAGTTTTGTGACAACTTCAACACATCATGATACTGCAGCTCCAAAAATAATATTGATTGTACTTTTTCTAGCATTATCCAGTTCTCAGCTAGAGCGTGCCATCTCTAATTGGTAGAGACTTAGGTCTGTAGCATACTATTTCCTGACTTGACAGAAAAAGTTCCTATACAGCAGGGACTACGGTTAGCACAACTCTCAATTCAGAAATGAAGACTACAGAAGGAAATTTACCTTGTTCATCTGTCTCTTCCCAAAGAAAGTAACAGATAAACTGCATCCCAAATAGTTTATGCAGTGTGATAACTACCATTAATCTTAATATATTTCAGTAATATGTGTATCAGAAATAACAGATTCTAATCATTCTAAATTAAAGGTTAACATACCTGTGACTATTCAAACTATTTTTTATTATCTATTCACAGGCTAAATGGTGACTTGTTTCTTACCCTAAGGTGTTGTGAGTATTCCACTTGATAGGATAATTGTAAAACTTTCCTTAACAAAAGCCCTGTGATAATGGCTGTATTGAAGATAGATGTTAAGCCTGGAAGAACAGCTTTTAAACATTTCAACCCTGTTTCTCAACCACAAGCCACTAAAAATCAGACTTCTGTGGCCATCTTTCAAAAGGCCTGGAAGTGTTACCAATAAACAGCTGGCCACTCGGATTTTTCAGATTCATGTTTTCAGGTACCTGAATGACAACACTGCAATGTTGCTTGATGTACTGTGTGCGCGCCTGTAAGGTGGCAGTGTTCTTACCTAAAGGACTACAGATAAAAGATTTCCTTGATCACTGAGTACTTACAACTTCAGAGTTGGTTTCTGATTCATTCAAGAAAAGCAGATACAGAAAATAATTTTTAAAACCAGAATTCAAAGCAAGGCATTACTTAAATCATAGGAGATACACAGAAGTTATCGGTTGAGTTTTTGATTGTATGCGTTAGGAAAATACAAATCAAGGTATTCACATTACTCTCTCTTAACTGAACAACGTAAATCCAAGATCTATCCTGGATATTCCAGAACAAGAAAGCTTAAAACATCCCTTTCTCCCCTTTTTTATTCTACCTGCTTATTGTCCAACATCAGCCGGCATTAGCACCATCTTTCCATCACAGATGGGAGGCAGACCAGTAGAAATGAGAGCTCTGTTAAGCTGTGAGATGAACCTGAAACTAAGAAAGGGGGCATGGGGAAGAGGGATATGGTTTTGGCAAGATCTGTTCTGTATGTGCGCTATGAACACAAGCAAAATGTCACAGCTGTGAATTTCAAGAGAGCTATACTTAGAGGCATTGTGGGTTTCAGAAGGAGTTTTGCTTTAGCAAAAGGATAAATCCATTAATTTTAAACAAGGAAAATTAAATTAGAAAATATCTGTGCATGGTATAGTTGACTGAAGGTGTAGCTAAGGCTCTGATCCGACAAATTCACAGTAAGGCACTTGGCTAACACAAAGATTTTTGTTCTTAAACCACAACTAGGGCTGCCTGTAAGTCACTGAAAACATCAGCAAAATGCAAATCCTAGAAGGGTACTCAACTCTCAAACTCACAAAGAGAACTCAATCACCACAAACATCCTGACAGAAAGCCACATACGTCACATTACTGAACAGAACTGATGAATCTATCAGTCTGAATTGAAGTACTTAGTACAGAAGAGACGTGACTCAATTTACCAGACAACTTTCCCTTAAACCTCACCAAGACTGAGTTCTAGTACCAGTGCCGTCGATTTAGTGAAATCAACATCACCATAACTACAGTCAATTGCTTTCAACATCCTTCCTCCTCCTTCCCTCCCATCAACACCCACCTACACATGCCAAACTACAGCACAGAAGAGAATCATCTATAGATGCACAGCTAATTTAACCCCCTCCTTTTAAAAATCCCAGTTCAGATACGGATGAAAGAGAAGCATGTCACTTCACACCTTCTCACAGATTTGCTTTGCCCGAAGGTACCTGACCACTTACCCTTGGCTAAGGCTAGAAAGATGCACCCAGGATTTCTGCACCATGCCCCAGTTTCACGGGATGAAGTGGAAATACAGACTGACTTTCAGCAGACAAGCAAGGCCAGTAAAGGGCAACGAAAGAAACTGAAATACAGAATTCTGAAACGCCACTTGCTCTTTCAGTCACACGTAAGAGCTAGAAAAACATCATTCAGGAAGCTTTTCCTCCACGTTTCACCTTTATTTTCACTAACTCCTTAGACAAGGGGTTATGCTTTGAACTGAGTACTTTATAGCATCCTGACACGCCACAGAACCTCAGCTTTCATTAACAAAAAACGGTGCAGGCTTTTTTTATGCCTTGAAAGAAAATACTTTCGCAGTATCTGGACACCTGTGAGATACTAGCTTTTGTCAGAAGCTCGTAGTATTTCTCTCTTCACTCAGCCTTTAAGAGAATGTCCAGGAAACAAGCAAGCTCCTCGGAATGCATTTAGGCTTTTCTAATGGGATCATCTAATAGAATGCAATTTTAAATATCTGACTGAAGTTGATCTCTAATCCGATTGCTTTAAGCTGCCTAAATCAACCTCTTTCATAACAAACAGGCAGCAACGAACAGTTTGTGATTGTGCACGAGATAGATTAACCACCAAATCAATGTTTCCACTGAACATGTATACAGCAATAAAGAAAATGTAATCTTCTCACCACAATCTTCATATTTACATTTAGATGGATTAACTCGCACCAAACTGCTTTGGTAGACAATTAAGGCCAGTACAGAGTGACTACAGGAACTGAAACAGAATTGTAAACTGCCACTTGTTCCTTCAGTCCCACGTAAGAGCTACTTGTGCATCCTACCAGTGAAGTCAGTGGTCTGAATATCGACGCAGTAAGTAATAGTAATCTAAATGTAGAAGGAATTCTGGTTGTCCTGTTGGCTTTAGCTGTCTTTAATCAAGAGAACACCAAAAAAATTTAAAAAAATCTGTGTTATTATTGGTACCTTTTCCCCTGCTAATGAAAAGTCAGCAAAAAAAAAAAAAAAAAAGCTTTGCTAAGCCTTCTCACTTCATCTCACATAAACGCACGTCCCCACACCATCAGTAACAGCACCAGTGCAATCGAAGCTGTTCTCATCAAATTAATCCTCAATGGCAAAAATGCAAATAAAGCCAACTCCGCCATCTAGTGTCTACCAGTACACCTTGGTTTTGGTTTCTGTTACGTTTACTGACGTCCAATTAATTACCTACTGAAATTGCATTAGCTGACACAAACCTTTCCTAACACAAGTGTTTTATAAAAGGAAAAGTTTTAATGCCTAAAATATTTTACACCAAATAAACAGCTATATGGAGTTATCAAAAATGCTACAAAAAATTGAACCTTTTTATTCTCATGTCAACTTCTGAGTTCTTGATATACGCAGTTAGACAATTATTTTTAACCCTGTGTATTTCCAGACACTCAAATTTTAAATACTTAGCACCCAGCAGAATGTTTTATGAACAGAAAGCAATTGTTAGTTTGTTTATTGCCATCTTACACCTTTGTCTCTCTGTCTCTTTTCCCCTTTTGGCTTCCCCACTGCATCTTTTTCAGTGTTTTGTGGCTTCTGCAAATTACTGCAGAGGAGAAGAGAAATAAAAACAAAATCCAAAGGGAATATAAGCCCAAATGAGAAAAAAGAAACTTCGAATGGCAACTGACCCCAAACTTACAGCAAAGCAATAAAGCTTCGTGATGGAACAAAATCCTACTTCTCCAGTTAATTGCGTAGGCATCCTACCAGTCAGGAAACCCTAATCTACTAATTCTAATCTAAACTACAAACATGATTTCACTCTTCACAGGTTCACTGAGGTGGGAACCTAGGTGTGGTGGTTTGTGGTTTCACCCTGCTGGGCAGTTGAACTTCACCAGAACTGCTCTCTCACTCCCCCTCTTCTCAAAAGAAGTGGGGAGGAGAAGAAAATATGCTGGAAAAAAAAAAAAAGGCTCAGAGGTTGAGATAAGGACACATGGGGTCCCTCCCACGGGATGCCATCCTTCCCAAACTGCTCCTGTGAGGGCTCTCTATGGGCCACAGCCTCCTCCATGCCACATCCACCTCCTCCACAGGCTGCAGCGTGGAGATCTGCTCCATGGGGGACCCATGGGTGCAGGGGGACAGCCTGCTCCACCAGGGGCCTCTCCACAGGCCGCAGAGGAACTGCTGCTGCATGCCTGGAGCACCTCCAGCCTCCTGCTGCACTCACCTTGGGGTAAATCTGCTCTCCCAGAGGCACAACAGTTGCTCATGGCTCATCTCTGGCCAGCAGCAGGTCCCTTTTGCAGCCAGCTCCTCTCTGACACAGAGCAGAGCCCAGCAGCTGCCCACAAAGACCACCCCTGCAGCCCCCCACTACCAAAAACCTTGCCACATAAACCCAATACACTAGAAAAAAAAGTAATGTTACTTTTTCTGACAATCCTGAATACTGACTGCAACTCTCAACATGTTCTTGCTTCTAAAAATACTTGAGACAGCCACGTTACAATCTTAATAAGGCAAGCACACTGCCCACAGAACGATGCTTCCCCCATTACCATTTTTTTTTTTTTAGTATGAAATCAAAAATTCACTAATTTTACTCCAAAGATCGGAAAAAGGCTGCACTTTTCTTGGCAGCGTGCACAACTTACTTTGAAAAGATGGCCATGAGCTTCTTCCTGTTTTTTCTGGGTTCTGAATCTTCCTCAAACTCTTCCATCTCTTTTCCCAGAAAAACTTCCTGATGAAATTCTTTGTTAAGATGTCCATCCATCTCCATTTTGACCCCGTTCAAGTGATCGGGGGGCAAGATCTCATTCTCATCTTTACTGTCAGCTGCCTTTTCTTTGAGGGCTGAGTTGTTTGCAGGCCTTGCATAAACATCCATTAGAAGAAACACAAACAGAAGGGACAAATACAGAGATCCCAAACTGCAGAGGAAGGCCTGTCTTGACATCATTTTTTCCTTTTTTACTCCAGATACTGGCCAATTAAATTATTGTGAATGGATTAAATGACCTACAAACAGAAAGGGAAGAGCATAAACAAAAGCAGAACTGTAAAGTGTTACATCATTAATAAAGTCTCCTAAAATTCTGATGAAGCTACGTAAACACGGGTATTCACAGAGAAAGAATAAAAATTCACATTAAAATGTATACAACAAGAAATTGATCTTGTTTTTTTTTTTTTTTTTTTTTTTTGACTTTGCACAGCTTTAACCTCTATTAGAAGACTTTAGAAGGTAACATCCTGTAAGCAGCCTAGCTCTGCTCTGAAAACCATTTTCAGGCATTGGCACAGGTGGTGACCGGAGGCCTAAAACCCAAGCACTTAGCAAGGGGCCAGCTCAGAGCACGAACCACCCACCTGTCTGTGTGGGGAGCCGCAGCCTGACTGTGGCAACACCCCTACCCCTGTCAAGCGGCAGAAACGGGCACAGCAGCACAGCAAACCTTTAGAAAGGCTGAACGACATCAAGCCGTTTGGGGGGAGAAATGACCGAGGGGTGACAACTCCACTGCATGAAGACTGGATGATTTTAGAGGTCCTTTCTAACCCTTCTATGATTCTAGGGGTAGCTGGGAACAGGGAGCAGCTGGAAAAACACCACGGGGGCAGGAAAAGCACCACCGGGGCCCCCTTTTCACGACCTGCTTGCTGCTGGGGGACGAACCTCCCCCACCTCCAAGCTCCCAGGCCTCAGGGGAAGGCAGAAGAACCCCGGCCCGGCGTTGGGGAGCACAAAACCCCCACAGAGCTGCGGGACAGGAGGGCGCCGAGCACCCCCCCCCACCTCACGAGGCCCCCTCACGACTGGGCCGGGGCTGTAGGGAGACCCCCGGCGGCCTCACCACCCTCATCCCGCGGAGCCCAGCCCGCAGCCCCGGTACCTGTGCGGGCTGCGGTTGCTCCTCATTCCCGACCTGGCTCCTCGGAGCCCTCCCCGGCTCCCTGCGGCCCCCCCCGGGCCCGCTCCCACCCCGCGGCCCCTGGCGGAGAGAGGCGAGCGGGCCGGACGAGCGCCGCGGCGGAAGTGCGTCATGCGCACGGCGTGCGTGGCGAAGGCGGAGCAGCCATCTTGGAGTAGGGCAGGAAGAAACCCTCGCCCCCCCCGCCGCCATTTCCCCTCAGGACCAAGCCCCCCCCGCTGCTGAACATTAATGTGGGGCAGCGAGCGTAGCTCCTCATTCACTTCTATTTCCCTTAATTAATAATTAGTAATTAATAATAGATTTTCCCCTCCGAGCGTGAACGATTTTTTTTTTAAACACTAATTCCTTGCCAGCTGCTTTATCCTGGCCACGGCAACACCCCTAGCTTTGTTCTCGTCGTTCACCTTCTGTTCAGGAAGCGTTAAAACAATGCCTTTTGTACCGACTTCCCGGCGCCGCCTGCCCCGGCCCTGAACACCTCAGCGCCTCCTGCCTCTCCGTGCCCGCACCCAAAATGGCGACGCCCCGGCCTCGCCTGCCCTGCTGCAAGATGGCGGCCGCAAGATGGCGTCCGCGGGAAGATGGCGGTCGCAAGATGGCGGCCGCCGGGCGCCGTGAGGCGGCGTAGGCGCGGCTCCGCCTCCCGCCCCGGCCTCCACACGGCAGGCGGCGAGCGGAGCGGAGCGGAGGGTGCTGCCCACACCGGGGGCTCAGCAGGTAGGCAGGGCCGGGGCAGCTCCTCCCCGGAGGAGAGAAGGGGAAGAAGACAAAAAAAAAAAAAATAATAATAAAGAGGCAGGAAGGAGCCATGAAGCCACCTCCGAGGGCAGGCGAGGCGCGCTGAGGGCTCCCGGAGGAAAGCTGTCCTCTCCCGGACAAGAGACGGGGACGGAGGAGAGCTTCGGCCGGGGTCTGCTCACCCCAGCGCCATGAAGCTGCTGCGCCTGCTGTGCCGCCACAAAACGGCCCTGGGCCTGGGCGGCCTCTCGCTCTTCGCCGTGGTCCTGCTCTACCTGGCCAAGTGCACCTCTGAGGGGCTGCGGCCGCTGCCAGCCCCCCTGGGGCTCCCCCACAACCAGCCTCCGCCACCTCGGGGGGTGAGGGGGGCACAGCCACCCGCAGCCCCGCCACCACCACCGCCGTCCCCTCAGGAGACAGCATTTTTGGCTGTGCTCATCACCAGCGGGCCCAAGTACACCGAGCGCCGCAGCATCATCCGCAGCACGTGGCTGTCAGCAGCTGGCCGCCCTCCTCACGACGACGTCTGGAGCCGCTTCGTCATCGGCACCGGCGGGCTTGGGGCTGAGGAGCTTCATAGCCTGGAGCTGGAGCAAAGCCGTCACAAGGACCTCCTGCTTCTGCCAGAGCTGCGGGATTCCTACGAGAACCTGACTGCTAAAGTCCTGGCCATGTACGTCTGGCTGGATCTGCACCTTGACTTCCAGTTTGCCCTGAAGGCCGACGATGATACCTTTGTACGCTTGGATGTACTTGTGGAAGAGCTGAGAGCCAAGGAGCCGCGCCGCCTCTACTGGGGCTTCTTTTCCGGCCGGGGTCGGGTGAAATCTGGTGGCAAGTGGAAAGAGAGTGCCTGGGTGCTCTGTGACTACTATCTACCATATGCCCTGGGTGGTGGTTATGTGCTTTCTGCAGACCTGGTGCATTATTTGCGTCTCAGTAGAGACTACCTGAACATGTGGCAGAGCGAAGATGTCTCCCTGGGGGTTTGGCTGGCTCCCATTGACGTGAAGAGAGTGCACGACCCTCGTTTTGACACTGAGTATAAGTCACGGGGTTGCAACAATAAGTACATAGTAACGCATAAGCAAAGCATCGAGGACATGCTGGAAAAGCACCAAACCCTGGCTAAAGAAGGGAAGCTCTGTAAGGAGGAGGTTAAGCTCAGGCTTTCCTACATGTATGACTGGGGAGTGCCACCTTCACAGTGTTGCCAAAGGAAGGATGGCATCCCATGAAAAGTCTGAGGAAATAAAAAGCAGATTGTTAACGGACTCTGAGCTTGGTTACCATTACATGGGGAGAACCCCAGTAACTAGGGCTTAAAAATTATTGAAAAGATTTTGCACGATTCATTATGTCACTATCAATGAAACCCTGAAATTCTGAGAGCTACTGATGTGGCATGATGTAAAAACGTTTGTAAAACAGAAGTGGCAAAAACCTGGAAAGGCTTGTATTACAGGATTGAAGGCAAATAATAGATTGCAAAATATGGATAATACAGAAAATTGGGGGTAACTAACTTGGATCAAAAGCTGCTGGAAGATTTTTACATTCGAACGTATATTTGCTAAAGATCATGACAGGCCTGCACATTATCTGTAAGATTGTGAAACTAACATCTGCTATTTATTTCTTGGCAAGAAACAAGTGTCAGTTTGGCAAGGTTTGAAGATTCTAATGGGGCCGCAAATCAGTTGCTGTTGCCAGTGGGAACAGGTGGCTGGTTATTGACAAGCATTGAAGTAAAGAGAACAATTTTGCATCAGATATTCACAGTAGGGGAGGGAGAAAGTCAGGTCTTTGGAGAGTGCTCTGATTTACAAGAATGGAATTGTTAGACTGTAACTTGTCTCTAAGCTTTCTGTTGCTTTAAGGACATCATGTACATAAATTATCTGGCAGCTACAGAGTAAGTCTGTATTTAAAAAGGTGGATGAGTTATGGTTTTTGGCAGATAAGAGCAAATCATTTTTGGCCAAATAGTTACACTACAAAGCTAGCCTTCAGTTGTTAGGCATAGGTGTTGTTCTTAGCTTTTTGTCCAGACACATTGTGTGTGAAGAAACATTCCTCCCAACAGTAAGTAATCCTATAGACTACTACACAGTCAGATGTCATAGGCTTCAGATTTACATTTTGATTACTTCTGTAAAATGTAAATTAGCAGGATTCGATTGGTGGAGAGTATTTAAAATTCAAGCAAGATTGCCCCAAAATGTCTAGCACAGATAAGAAAGTAAACTCAATATGTGGTGAAGAGAGAAGTAGGTCACCCTGATTATCATTTAAAGGAAGGGTGATTTTACCCCCTCCATCCCTCCCCCCAAATTTAAGACAACTCTTGTGTTTGAAGACAACCTTTTCTCCTGTTTTAAGAGCTGCATGGCACTCTAAGGAGAGTGATTTCCCAGCAGTGACATTCTCTCCTTTTCCCCAGTAGTACCTCATAGTAGAGCAAAGAATATTACAGAAGGTCTAAGTAATTGCTCAAATGATATGTCAGTAAATGGGATTATTCCCTTCAGTTCTGTCTACACTTCAAATAATTCTAGTGCTGACAGAATTGTCATCATCAGGTACGGTATTGAACAGTAAATGCAGACAGGATGTTTTTGGCTGTAGAACAGATCACTCATACAATTTCATTATCTTATTTACCCTCAAACTTTTAGGTGAGCCTGTAATTCAAACACTTGCATGGCAGATACTCTAATACACAGATTTTTTTTTCCAGTATTAGTACAGAGCTACTAAGTGCCAATACCCTTTGTCAGCTACAAATCTTTCCCAGTACAACCAGAGATTTTACTTTTATGCCTGGACGTATGTTCTTAATGATCAGTTTTACTGTTGCACACTGCACTTTCATACGACTTCTACCATTCCCTCATCTGCCTTGGCAGGAGCCTCTTCTCACCTGCAGGAAGGCACAAATGGAAAAAAAATGGTGCCAGTATCTCTAGTTTTGCTTTCTAAATGAGCAAGTTAGTAGTTAATACCAAAGGAATCAAGTATGTTATTTTGTTCTTCTCTTGTTTTGATTGAATTATTGAAGATTAAGAAGAGTCTTTTGCCAAGGATGATAATTCTCCATTTTGAAAACCTGAATCCTTGACTTCATTCCAAAACAAATTACGGTACTGAAAATAAGTTATTTTAGCATGTGTCCATTCTAATGCATGTCCATGTATTGGCAGATAGGCAGATGTGCTTTTCAGCAAGGTGTATCATTCCGAAACAAGGATTTCATACTTGCAAGATTACAGGAGATTTAAATTGATTTTTGCATTTTAAAAATATCTACTTGTTAGTTGGGGTAAACTAGTATTGTGTGTATATATGTGATTAAATGCTTGTAATGTGAGTATTTATAAATATTGAAAATGTATTATGTATAGGAAAAGGTAGTTAAGTGTCATATTTTAAATTTGTTTAAGGAAGTACTTTAACGTCCATGAGAATTGCGTATCAAGCAGTGCTTGAATCTGTTGGCATGTGAGCCATTATTTAAAGTACTGGGATCCAAAGTGCAGGTGAAAAGTCTGCTGCGTGTCTCTCAGCCTAGCGAGAGTGCTGCTCATCTGTTCCTACCAGTCTCCGTGTTCACAGGAGGTGTTTACATTGCTGGCTGTGACTCCCCTTACCTGCCCCCCAACAATTTCCACAGGGGTCAATTTTTAATGAAGGAGAAGCGCTGGATCTCCATTCGATCTTTGGCCCATGGAGAACATGATGCATACAAACACTTATTGAAATTCTCCTGAGTTGTTTCTTACACAGGTGTCAGGAAGAAGCACCTGGCTCAGTACATCTCTCAACAGCAGCACAGCCCTTTGCCTGCCGAGGTGCTCTGCCTGCACACTTGCAAGATGAAGCTGAGGAATGATGGTGACCACTCTTACATACTTGATATCACCCCTCTTATATACCTGATATCCGTGTCTAACACAACTTCATTATACCCTTTCCTCTTTAAGGTTGCTCATGTTTTGTTCTAGCTGCAAAACAAAATAACGTGGCAAACTTGGGAGATTCTTGTCTTTTTGGTGTATGGTTTTTAGTTTTCTTAGTAGACACCCATACTGCAAATATATTGCATAGATGCTAATCCCAATTAACTGGAAAATTCCACAAAAATAAAATCTCAATTTAAAAACAAGGAAAACCAAACTTATAATACTATTCCTGTAGCTGAACACTTTCTTTCCTGAATGTCTCGCTTTGTTCACGTGAAGTCAGCTCAAATACAGCTCCTACATGTCCTACTTTTGACAAACAGTGGATTTTCTGTAGTTGAAATACCTCATTTTGAGCATTTGAATTTGTATTCCATATCTGTTAACGGTAGTGTTCTAGGGGGCAGGGATCTCTATTCAGTGTTAGCTTTGTAGATTTTATTAAAAGCCCAGCAGCATGGGAAGGTGATTAAGATTTGCATTTCTATTAATTTCTGTTCAGCTCCAGCATCAGAGTTGAAGTATGTTCTCGGTATCGCTGTATGCTTGACAAACTGTCACCAAATACTGCTCTGTATTTAATTTAGATCACACTGCCTGCAAGACTCCGATCTGTTGCTACACATACCTGTGCAAGAAATGCTTTTACCCTGGAACTGGACCTGCTTTATGCCGACATAATATGCCAGTTACAACTTTCTAATACAGACTATTTAGGTAATGTCTACTAAAACACAGAAATGTGTCAGTCTGTTACTTATAAGCTATGTGAAGCTGAAGGATACTACTTAAGTGTGCCTTTATGAAACAGAATAAACATGGGATACTGTGCTGAGTATATTTTAAACAATTGAATGAAAATGCACTTTTTTTTTTGCAGCTACATAACTTTGCCATTTGGGGGTAGGGTGTGGCACTGTTTATTTGCTCAGCATTTATATAGGGAGTAAACTGCTAGAAACCTGAAGCTGTCTGTGACGATGAAAACATTTGGTAATTGTGTAAGTATATTGTATAGGTATTTATGTCTTTCCACATATGCCATTATTGGCCAAAGGATCTGTGTGCTGATTTTTAATAAAAAAAAAAAGACTTTTTGCTGTAGAGGTGATTGCTTGTTCTGTTTAAGATAAGTGTGTTTTTATTATGCCACTGTGTGAAAGACACTAAGCAAACTTTATGAATACAATGCTCTCTTCATTCTAGTTGTACATTGATGGTAATACACTGGACATGACAAACTGCAGTGCAGTCAGAAAAAGGTTTTTCCAGCTAAGAATGGCTTGATCCTATTCTTAGCTAAGAAATCGTCCAAGCAGTTAGGCATCAGGAAACACCACTGCCTGTGGTCCTGTTTTATGTTAAATAAACAATAAACAAAGCCACAAGCCCAAACAAAACTAGCAACACTAATAAACAACTGAAAAGTATTTTCAATATAAGATTTGTTTAAGTAATTTCAACACTTCAAGCAGTTTAAGTAGCACTAACTTCTGATCAATTAGCTAGTCCGTTTGAATGTATTCCCACTTTTTTCTGCCAAAGCCTTGGAAGCAGACTTTGGGCTCTAGCCCAGAGAAACACCTGGTTTTAGCTAAGTAAAGCGACCTAGCTGAGCTCAGAAGGACAAGATGACTGAGTAAGATGTATTTTAATCAGGAGTGTCCTGGTTCTCACTAGAAGTTCTTCAGTTTACTATTTTTTTTTTTTTTTTTGAGGTATTTGCAATCAAGTACATTCTGAGCAGACAGTGATTTTCCATTTGAGACTATAATCTTAAGAGATGACACCCTGTAGCATGTTACAATACAAAGAAAAGTTGCTTTCTGGCTATATGCAAGACAGTGAAAAAGCTGAAGGATTTAATGTAGTTGATACTGGCACGTGCAACTAAAGAAACAACTCAAATTCATTGGTTCTGCTCTAACTATGGGAGGGATACTGGTCTAGTATCTAGTAGATTCCCTTCTCTGCATGCTGGCAATTATTTCAGACAAGTCAATGGGAGAGCTGCTTCATTCTGGCTTGTCGTACACCTTGGCTTCCCCTTTTTTCTGGGCTAGCACAGTAAAATTGTCCCATCCTGCATCGAATCAGATGCAGCAACATTTCAAAGGCCCTGACCCCAGTAATGCTGCTTTCTCCTCCCAATTTAATCTGTGCGCAGCTTTGAATTCACAAGACAAACTAGGGTTTAATCTACATTTGGACAAAAAGCAATTTACATATCAGCAAGAAGGGATAATGAAACTTGACTTAGTATTGCACACTGCTCAGACCCAGCAAACCACTGCAGCCACAAAGTGCCCAAAATGACTCTCAGCTGAAACTAAAATAAATAAATCATGGAAAAAATCTTATTCCTCTACCTCAGAGGTTTCTCAATCACAAAAAGAAAGAAAACAGAGCACAGTACTGATAGAGACATTCCTAATGGAAGTCAAGTTGTGCTCAGCCCTGCGGTGCCAGCATGCTCTGTGGAGAAGGCAGCACAACGCCCTTCATCCTTGCTTCACCACTGCGCTGAGAAGCACGGAAAACATACTTCAGAAACACAACAGAGAGCTCATGTCACCAGTAGCCCTGCTGCTGCTTCTCAGGTAGCAAACACAGCCACATCAGTGCAAGAAGAGGGAAGCCAGCTTTTGATCTCAACTCAGGGTCAGGGCACATATGTTTGTTCTCCTCTTCTGTGCTATTTATTCAGCCCACTTGGTGCCTGAAGTCATAGAAAATGAATGATCCTTGATTATCAGTCTCTAACAATTCCTAAAAGTTACTGAGGAAACCAAGATCAAGTGGATTGAACCGTTAATTTCTTAAAAAACTAAGTCTGCTGGGAGGCACCATGAATTATGTAGTATTTGCTCTACTCAGGACCTAGCCACCCTGCCTTTAAAGCATTGTCTCTGGGACACAGCAAGATCTCATAGCTCAAAGTCTTGTTTCAAACTCAGTCATCCAATTCCAAAGAAAGCTAGCTCAGAAATTATTCCAAGGCCAAACAACCTAAAGTAAATAAAGGCACAACTGCAAAGCCTTAAAGCTAAGATGAGGAGTTACTTTGCTGCATGATGTTAGATGTTTTAGTTCCAACACAAGCGATCAAATTGCTGTTGAAGTGAACATAAGGAAGAGAAGACTGACAAATAATGCAAGTCAAGGGAACTAATTCAAAACAGACTGCCCAGGTCATCAACCAAACAAGATATATGTTAGGATTTCTGCCAATAACCAAGAAAGTTGCCTAAATATAGAATATATGGATTCCAGAAAAACACAGAGACAATCAGAGTCCAAGGACACACAGGGTTTCATTTCCACAAGGAAAACAAGCCAGCCCAGGGGTGAGGTGACTTGTCCCAGACCACACAGGAGGCCTGCAACAGATTAGGAACTAGAAACTGGTCGCTGGGGCTGTCGGCCTCGTGGTTTGTCCTGAATGCTGCTGCCTTTGCCTTACTGAAGGGAAGGCTGACCAAATCTTACACACAAGAAGCTAGTCATAAGTTCTTCCTTTCTAAAGGAAACTTGCCAGAACCCTACAAATGCATCAGATGTCCATCGTGCTTGTGCCAGCAGAGCCAAGCCATTTAACCCTGGCTTGTTTTTGTGGTCAAGCTTGGTTTCCATCAATGACTTCCCCTGTGGATATCTAGGCACACACAGCAGATTACTAATGAGTTGCAGTGGGGGCTGTCAGCCCCTACACCTAAAAAATTAGCCCTTCAGGTGGCTTTTTGTCAAGTGCTGGGGTTGTTCACCCCAAAGCAGATGCTCACGTAGCAGGATAGAAGCAAACAAGATAGGCTGAGTTTGCCATGGCAGCTGAAACTCTGCAGTTAATGCACAACACCAAACATTCAAAACATAATTTCAGAGAAGTACACAAGATTTTTCTCACAACATAGGACTCCAGAATAGGTAAACAACACACTATGGCTCCTCTGAATCCAAGCCCACCCTCTTTCACTAGAGCAACATTACTCTCTAGAGGGTTGCTGCCTGAAGACCATCAGCCTGCCCACCACAACAATCCTTTCTATTTTTCTACCTTACCTTTTTTCAGCAGGCCTTACAAATCAGAAGCCATTTAACCCCATGCTGTCCCCACAAGATGATGCCTATTATCACCACTAAATAAATAAACAAAGAAAAAACAAAAGAAACAAAACAACACCAGCAAAAACCCACAGGCCTCTTCTGGTTGCTTTTAAAAAGGCTGGTTGGCCCTCACATTATTTCTGACAGCTGGGAAGCAATTAACGAGCTACAGATGAGGATTAGACCCAACTATTTTAAAGGGACATCCCCAGGTGGATATTGTCCATTTTTCTCTGACATAATTGAATGTGTATTCTGATTGCTTTTAAATACTTTTTCACTAAACCTAAGATATTTCACAAATATGTAATGGACCTGCTTCTTTTTGCATTTTTGCCACGCACAAAAAAAAAAAAAAAAAAAAAAGCTTTCCCATTTTTCGTAACTTAAAATAATTGTCAAATTTGTTATTGAGTCAGAACCTTGAAGAAACATCTATTTGAAATTCCTTGGTTCTGATGCTTACTTGCCCTACACAGTTTAGTCACTAGATGTCACCACGTGCCTTCAGAGCAGAAAATTGGATGGGTTCCTCAGTTAAAAAAAAATAAATAAATAAAACAGAAACAAAGCAGGAGCCTAAGCTGTGTGGAAGGGCAGTTGTTTGTGACTAAAGCCTAGCTATGTTCTCTTGTATCTGCTGTTTAACACAGGCTCAAATGGATGACTGGGGAGAAAAGGAAAAATGTATGCCAATTTAGAAATGGATTTGTAAAAGAATTACTGAAGATGGAGCCAAAATATCATTCCATGAAATTAATGGTTGATAATGCACTCCCAGGTTTTCAAGGCATACCTTTGTCAAAGCCCACAAAGCCTCCTAAAATGGAGAAAACAAATTAACTAAAAATTATGACCGTGTGACTTGCCACATTTTGGTCGATAGAACAGTGAAGTTTAGGTACCTTTTGGGAGGTACGATGGCTTGGGATTATGAAAAGATAACGGTGCCTCTTCTTTGGATGATTTTTTGTTGTGTGTCTGTGTAATTTTGTAGTTAACTGGCCAAAAATTAAACATCAAAGGATTTTGTCATTGTTGGAGAGAGTGTTGGCAAGTAGTAGAGAAAGAGCTTTTTAATCAGGTGGGCACTTTTTATATAAAAAGCCAAGGCAACCCAAACCCCCCAGCACATCCCCCTCCCATTTCAATCCTGTTTTCCTGTGTCTTCATCAAGAAATACATTTTGTGGGTTTCATCAGCCAAGAATGCAATTGATTTGAGATGTCAGATTTCATTTTGTTAAAGGAAGCCCTCCTCCAAGATATTCAAAGAAGGATTCAGTTGCAAAAATGCATGACTTGTTCCTGAACTTTTGTTTTGATTAAAGGCTATGTAGAAATGAGACATTAAAAATTATCAATGCACTGATTGAATCTAGGAGCTTCTCAGGTGAGTCTTTCCTGGAATAAGGAAATAATTACTCATTATATTTAATTAAAACATTCACCTGGCATTTGGTGCTGAAATACAGGGAGTGTTAAAAGAATTAGGGAAAAGTGGGGTTAAGGAATGAGTTCCCAATACCTATGTGTTATTGCAGGGGAAATAAATATTTGTTCTGAGGCAGATTCCAAATTCCTCATTAGTTCTGAGCAGCACCCGCTCAGTAAAGCGATGCCCCGCTTGTAGGGAAGTACTGACACAATTGGGTCCCATCCCCTGGTATGCCCATGCTCCTCCTTAAACATATCAGCTCCAGTGTCTGGAGCATGAGGACACAAAAGCCAAGTGAAGCCATGGTGGGATTCTCCCCCGGCATAGCCTGGTGTTGGACCATCCAGGGTTTCAGAGCCCAGAAATCCTTATTTATGTCTTGGGGGGTATGGAGCAGTTCAGTTCCAGAACTGTTGTGGAGCTCTTGTAGCCTTATGCTTTTATACCCAAGTCAGAAACATCACTTAAAATTCAAACTTCACCCATACTTTCCACATCCTCTCTTAGTTCTCCCTCTTTCCTTTTTTTTTTTTTTTTTTTTTTTTTTTTTTTTTTTTTTTTTTTAGATATTGGTTTCAATGAAAACATGGAAAAAAAAATGTGGAAAAATCTAGACACTGATTCATGTTTTGATGAAAACTCAGAAAACCACAAGCCCGCACATCCACCCCCTGCTGCCCACTGTGTGCTGATCACTCCTGATTTCTGGAGACGCCGAGGCGATCGCCTCTGCCCAGCGGGGCAGCGTGCTCTCGCAAGCTGGCAGCGAGGCTGATGGACACCTCCTCATTTCTGGCCCCAAGCCCCACCTTCTGCTGGTCCCTGCAATTCCCCACTTGGCTTGACAGCCAAGACCCAGGGAATGTGAGTCCTGTTACAGCATCTGTTTATTTTCCAGGCAGCAGGCTGATGCGCGGTACTGAAATCTGAAGTGCTGGGTAAGTGGAGGAGCCCCGCACAAAGTCCCTCCAGTGCAAAGTGCACCGTACCTAAACAACAGCAGAGGCTGGAAAATTAATAGCATCGCCTTTTTTAAATAAAGGGGAAGGGTGTTGTTGTTGCTCGTGATCAATTGATTTGGGATGGTGCCAAATGGCTCCAGTTGGCTTTGAAGCATTGTAGCACAAGACGCTGCAAAAACATTTATCCAGAACAGATCCTAGCCACAAGAGTTACAAATATTTACTTTATATATTTACTTTAGGGAAAGACTCAAGCCAGAGATAGTAGATCTTGATTGCAAACATACCAGCAATTGAGGTGCTAAGAATTGGAGGTTTGGGTCTAATCTTTCTGATTTTATCTTGTCTAATAAATTTGTCTTTCTTTCCATGCCTTGACCTCAATAAAACAAATGTTCTGTGCACTGGAAAACACCCATACAACTGTGTCATGCTGAGCTCCAGGCCCAAATCCCTGGCTCTGCTAAGATCAGGGAGGCCAGGAGCTAAACCAGACTTAAATTAATTTCTGTCTCTTTTGTAGTTCCTCAGATATTTACACTCTGTACACTCACGTGCAGTTTTTTCAGCTCTCTCTGCCCTAATCTGCTGCTAGGCTCAGAGAGTTCCTTATCAAGTAGCTTCTCTCTGAACGGTGCAGCGTGACCCTTCCTAAAAACAAATCTGGCTGATCTTGGCTGTAAAGTAGTTGAAATCTTCTGCCATGCAGGGCATTTCCCAGTTCTGGGGTGCCATGCACAAGAAGTTAAGGAAGTTACACAAATTCTGGTTTTCCTTACCCTTCTTAACCCCTGGTTTCATAAGGACTCCTGGCTGGTAGGGTGGTTGGTTGGCTTTTATCTTTCTCTTTCTGACTTGCCTGCTGGCATACTATTCTACAGAGCTTTTCAGGGCAGTGGGTGCAAGAGGACAGCAGGCTCTCCACCCCATCAGGTTTACATGGTCAGGGTAGCCAGCTCCTTAACCCAGATGCAGTCACTCCTGGAGCTCTTCTTCTGCAAGCACAAAGTCAGGTCTACTCCTGTGTGATGGGGCAGTGAGATATTGGGTTGGACTTTGGTTAATGCAGCCTGCTGTGCTGGTCACTTTATTATTTCGAAGGAGGACTGCCTACTCATTATAGTCAGGACTCACGGAGCCGACCACCAGATTAGTCTGTAACCAAGGGCAGGCCTGCCAAACCATGGTCTGCGAGGCACTGAGCTCTCGATGAGCTGTGCATCTATTATTCCACCAGAACCCAGTGGAAATAGTTCTTAAAACGAAAGTAATAACCACCCTGTGCCTCAGTTTCTGTGCCACAGATTATCTCTTCCATAATCTCTTCCAAGGGCATTGTGAAGCAAAGCTATCAAAGACCTTCAGCACCCAGGCATGGCAGGATCTGGGGAAGTATGTGATTATCTTACACTTTATAAAAGGCCAATCTGGCTCCTGAAAAGCTTCAGCAAAGCAAAACCCATAGCTGGAAGGTTTATGAGGACAGGGAAAGGGGTAAGAAAACAATAACCAAGATCTAATTTCTTAGGAGTAACGGATAGTCCCGGGAGGATACAATTGAAGTCTGTAATAGCTGCAGATAAGATCAGACTGAGTTACTATTTTCAGCCAATCTCAGACATCAGGACTGGAGGCACCGAAATAAATTCTAAAACCTGAGACAAATGAAATGCAGTCATCAAGAAGCTGCAGGGTCTCAAAGAGCAAGAGACAGCGAGAAATACATAAATATTGCAACTGGGTGGAACTAGCCACTAGGCAGGGCTGTCCTGTCCCAGTTGTCCTAAGTGCTGGGGTCACTAAAGAAGAGATAGATGCTTGTCTGGGGAAGGACTGAGATGAAAAGGAGGAGCCTGAAGGGGTAAAATGACCTTGATTTTAATTCCAGCTGTGACAAGAGGAACGTTATCCTCATTACAGCGCACCACCAACAGATCTCTGTTCCATTTGCTTTTGGAAACGAGCAGGGCACAACAAAAGAGACGAATTTAGCCCAGGGGTTGTACTTCTGCCCAAGAAGTGGGCAATGCCTGTGTAAAGAAAGTTTCTCCCAGCTAGGTACCTGGTCACCAGGCTGTGGTCACAGGTGGGCTACACCAAAGGGCAGTGAGACAAGCAGGGGTGAAGTTTGCATGTTCACAGCAGAGGGATGGCAGGGTGGAGAGCGAGGGAGAAGAATCCCAGGGCCATCCAAGGACACCAGGACACACTCCCTGCACTGCCACGGCAGTGGGGCACGCTTTCAGCTGCCTCTTTGCAAACGCAAGGCACAGAGAAGCACATGGTCAGGGCCCCAGGGCATTAAGCTTGTTTAGGCTGGGGAAGAAAGGTTTGGGAGGCCTAATAGCAAGCTTCCAATACCCATGAGAGGTCATCAGAAAGATAGAGCCAGGCCCTTCACACTGCTACACAGCAGGAGGTTGAGAGATAACGAGCATAAATTGAAATAAAAGTGGTTCAAACAGGATTTAGAGATTATTTTTTCCATCATGCCAACAGTCAAGTACTAGAACAGCTTGACCAGAGAGTTCGTGCAGTCTCTATCTATGAAGGCTTCCAAAACCCAAGCAATAAAGCTGTGAGTAGCCTGGTCTGCCCTCAAAGCTGGCTCTGCTTTGAGCAGTAGGATGGACTAAAGATCTCCTGAGGGCTCCTCCAACCCATCCTAGGATTGACAGCAAGTCTGCCTCCACTCATCCTTGGCATGCAGAGAGATCAGCCTTGGCCAGGGCACATGACAAATGAGAGATTACATCACCAGGCAGGGGAATGCTTGGGAGACATCCCATCACTTGCTTTACATCAGTTCCACATTGGCTTGTGCCGAGAGCACCCCACCCAGTCCATGTGGATCTGTTCACTCCCTACCTCTGACAGCTTGTTTATTCAAAAGCATTTGGCTCGCAATGCCTTGCAGATGAAATAAGAGATCAAAGGCCTTAATTTCCTTTCCTCCCACTGCATTCCCCTTCCACATTCAGGGTAGGGTTCACATTGACCAAGGAGCTCTTCGTGGCCTGGGGAGAACCCCCAGGCAAAAGAACAGGCATAAGCCAGAAGCAGGTTGGAGGTAGCTGCGGATTCCTCAGGTGTGTGAGGCTGAGCGGGCAGCAGTTGGATGTAGGATTACTCAGAGATGAAGGGAAAAAAAAAAAAAAAAAAAAAAAAAAAAAAAAATCAGAGGCATTACAAAACAGATTCAAAGCTATCTGGAAGGTCCTGTCCCAACAGATGGGCTCACAAGAGACGTTAGGTCGGTTCTATGAGGACTGGGAGCTGAGGGGAGCCACTTCATTTAGTTCAGATACTGACTGGGACTCCCATTCCCAGAGAACTTCCCAGGGTTTGCTACCCTGCTGTATCTCTATCAGAAAGCTTGATGTGATGGAGCGACTTCAGAAGGGAGCTGAGGGATGGGAAGCCCCCGATGACAGCCCTACAGCATCCCTTAGACCCACGCACCTTCTGCCTTGACACAAGCTGACTGTCCGGGAGCACCTCGTAGCCACGAGGCTGAACTCAGGGTCAGAATCCCAGCCACAAAAGGTCACAGACCATACGGGACAGGCTGATCTTGGCTTCAGGAGCAAAATCAAGGAGCAGAGCCACATTTCTCTGGTCCTACTCAGGCTCCGAGGCTGCTGTGGCATCTCTGCAGCAGCACCAGGCTCTTGAAGTGTCCCCACGTACCCGTTCCTTGAATTGTTCTTCCCTCTCCTGACTGCAAACAACCTGTGATTCACTGATTTCTTTCTAAGCAAACACGCAACCCCTTCCATGCAATCAGAGTTTGTTTACTTCCCGGCTTCCCCTTTCATGTGAGGCCTATGGCTTTCCATTTCTCTTCAGGCATCGAACACTAATTTCACTTGGCTTTTGTCAGAGAAATGGGCTGGAACAGAGAGTCATAAACAACTAGATCAGTAACACTTATGTTTATTTAAAAGGCAGTTATGTGTTGGCTTTTTTTTTTTTTTTTTGACTGTCATCTTTTAACTCTTCAAATCCAACATCTTTCTGTAGCTGTGTAGTTTCCCTCTCTGGCTTCACAGAGCAAGAAGAAGAAAACAAGCAAAATATAAAGAATTTAGGATAAAATGATCATTTTGTAACCATTGATCCTCGGAAGTCAATCCTGTATTCCACCAGCATTGTGTACTTACTGAGTACACACACCTGCATTTGGAGGCTCATGCCCTTATACTGCAAATGCAGTTAGGTAACCAGGCTAGAAAGAAGAAAATAAGAAGAAATTTATTATTTCTTTTACTCCACAAATCTAGAACAAACCAGTAAAATGGGCTTGGGCAAACGACATTTTTACATAGCTGCATGGGCAGCAGTCACAAAGTGCAGCTAGCAGCACGGGTTCAGCAGGGACACAAACCAGCCAGACACCCACCTGGACTCACAGTCTAACCTGGAGGCATGGTTTTAATACTGTGATCCTCCCTTGAACATTTCATGACTGCAAAGACTTTCCTCTTCTCATTTCCACCTTCACAAAGCAGGTGGAAATGCAAGCTAAATGCCTGTGTTTGGAGGCTCGTGTAGATGCTGAAGCGATGCAGACTTCTGCTGGGTGAATCTCTCTCCTTCAGGCCCGCTGTCTTCTCATTTCTTCACTCTGCTGTTTGAGAGTCCAACAAATGCCATTAGTTTCAGTACCTGTTGCTCCACATGCCCCTCTCAGGTGGGGGATTAGGGCCGTTGACTCTATTTTCCCTTGGCTGCCTAACAAAGCCGATGTGTTGCTTCTGCCCAGCCCCAAATCAGCTCTGAAACTCCCCATGGTGATGGCTGCAGCACCCCACTGGTGCACACCTCCTCTTTCCAAAGCTTTCAGATTTGCACAGAGCATTTTCTTGTCCTTGGGGAATGTTGGAAAGAAAACAGTGTTGTCGATAACTGTGAATTGCGCTAATTGGGATATTTAATACTTACTTGCAATTGCACTGGTGCTGAAACCATCATACCCTGGCTATAAAAGACCCTAGTGTCAGAAATACAGTAGAGTTTTTCATGCCAACTGCTGTTCTGGGCTATGGCTCCAGTCTGGCTGCATTGCTCGGTTAAATATGTTATTAGAAAATTAAACCGACAAAGACGAAGTTACAGCAATGTTCAGTCTGAGCCCAACCCACAGAGCTGGGACATCCATCACAGAGCAGGGCATTGCATCCTAGGTCAGCCTAGGCCTGATCCTGCAGCGTCTCTGAGGCTTAACATCTCTGCACCCTGCAACCCATCACTCTTGTTCGCAGGGGATCGAGCACCTTGAGTCCTGCTGGCTCAGGGCACAGGCAGAGGAGATGATGCTGTTTGCTTTCCCTCCTCTGCCCCTGTTCCCAGCAATGAACCGGGACACAGCACCCTTTAACAAAGCTCTTGCTACGTGCCCTTTTCTCCACGTAGGGCCAGCAGGGGCCCCTTGCAAGAAAGCTGACATAATCTGCTCCTTAGAGCCCATCCAAAACAGGACAGCTTTGCCAAGGCCACCAGCAAGCAAGAAAATTTCCCAGTCGTGAAGCAGTTCTTGGACTGGGCACATTTGCTGTTTGCAGGCTGGCCTGAACCCACTCGCTCTGTTCCCAGTGGCTGCCCAGTGCTCTTGTACTGGCCCAGCATGGATCTGAACTCACTGCTTCTTGGTGCCAGAGGCTTCACAGACCATGAGATCGTGGGCCATATAGGCAAACTCATGCCATGCTTGCTTTACTCACTGCAGCCGACACATGGGGCTCTCCCAGCCAAGCCAAAGCCCACTGGAGATGCATGAAATTTCTTAATCAGGAATAAAAGAAAAGTTGTCATTCCGTGTGCTGGATAAAAATTGATTTTGCAAGTGTGAGCGTACTTGGTCCAGTGGGCTATCTTCAATGAGAAATAATTTGTTAGCAAAGGGAGTTTGGGTGCTGGGAGAGTGGATCAATATTTGATTTAGTATTTCCTCTGTCAAGAGGCCGAAGTGATTGATCCACTTTGCAGCCTGACTGATTGTTTAGAAACCCCACTATATTAAATGAAACCAATTGATTTTTTTTCTCCTGTGTACTTCTTACTTGGAGGAGCTGTAAAACAACAGAAAGAGAGCAGGGAAGAGTATCATCTTGCAGCCATCAAACCTACCGGGCTTTCTCCCTCTCAGATTCTGCAGTGCCACTCAGCCAAGCTTTCTGCAGAGGTGGAGCCAGGGGCCAAGCCAAAATGGCAAATGGTAATCCAAGCCCCCTCCAAAGGGGTTTATGGGCAAGACAACGTAAGGCAGTGTCCTCTGTCTGGTATGGCACTGCTAGCGGGCGCCGTGGTAATGCTCTGATTTATACATTCATTTCCTACTCTCATCTGTGGTTTCGAGTCCCCAGCTCTGTAGCAGCATGTTCTGCACAAGAACATGGGCTCGCAGAGGAAGGATGGAATAACAGAGACACGAGACACTTTTTTAAAAAACCCACAAAAGGAAAACAAACAAACAAAAGCAAACAAGCACACCAACCACACACAACCCGAGAACAACCAATTTTTCTGCCACGTTGGAGCTGCAAGAGTTATAGTCTAGGAGAGGACAAGATAAGATCTGCCCACCCACAGCAGAACCCACGGTGTTGATGAAGAGAAGGGATGGAGGCAGAAGGGATGGAGCCAGAAAGCAGAGAGCAGGACCAGGTTATTTCTTCCAAGGTGGGGATGGAGCAAGAGTGCAGTAAAGCTGCAAGGGCTCAGCAAATTTAAGGCAAATTCTGCAAATGGCCTGCTTACCACTGCTGAATGGACTCCAGACGGGGAAATCAAATATTTTTCCCTCTTTGGGCAGACTGCTGTCATTCCTACTCACAGCTTCTATCATCACAACATTTCCCTCTTAAGGAACAGCTTTTCTGCCCACACTGAGCCACCTTGGAGGGCTGCAACCATTTCCCAAGAACACACAGCTTGGTTCATTGTCTCAATATCCTGACATTCTCTGACTTGCTCATCTCCCTGGGGTTGTTTTTCTGCTTGCCCGGTGATTCTGACCCCAGCCCACCCTGCCTTTGCACTCAACTGCAGGCCTTTGCTGGCAAAACATTGTCCGCACCGAGCGAGGCCGATTGGTATCTGCTGAAGTTGCCTGTTGTGAATTCATCCCATTGCTTTAGAAATCAGGATGAAAATCTCTTTCTTTAAAGTGCAAAATGTTAATTTATTTGCAAAATAGCGTGTTTTGGTGTTTCAGTTTGAAGCAGCATTCCATTCAGGAGTCTATCTACTGAATCTTAATTAAAAGATGGGGAAGAACCCTAACCTAAAACAGCATGTTTAATTTTCTCCTGTTGCTTTGGCTCAACTCAAAGTAAATATTCTTTCCTAAATTCTCAGTGAGCCAGGAAACAGAAAAAGCAATTTTTCATGCAGTTTTACTCTACATCCCTCTCAAACTGTAGAACTGCTCTGCACTTCAAGCACCAGCCTAACTGAGCCGTGATCTGCCAGAACTCATCCCTGCAGTGAGCACAGAAATTAACTCTTCTCATTTCAGAACATCAGAGACAAAGAGGAATGTGAGTGCTGCACATGGAACGAGAACAACCCAAGGCCTTGAAGAGAAAGAGGACCCCCGAAAGTCTTGCAGGACATCCCCAGCAGGCAGCAGTGCAGGCTTCTCACGTAAGAGGGCACTGGCGTGTTTTTAATTGGGAGCAAATTCCCTCATCTCAGCCTGCTGAAGTTCCAGCTCATAAGCAAATGCGAGGGAATAAAGAATACTGAAGCTTAGATCTGGCCACAGTACATAAATTCTGTTTGCAAAGACACCCCCTGATGAGCCTCCAGAAGACAGGGGCAAAAAGGCATTTCAGAAAGGAGGGATTGTGATAAACACTGAGGAGCCGAGTCAAATTCTGATTTCAGGCTCTGCCATGTATACCTATACCAGCATCCATGGTGTTACTTCAGATCTCACTCCAGGGTTGCTGAGAACTGGATGTAGGTTGTGGAACTGAGCAGAAATTGGCTGCAAAAATGCTCCTCTTGACCGAGAGCCAGACTGATTCTGAGGTTGGATTCAAAGTTTGGGGTCATGTTCAAACACACTCTGGAGTCCAAGTCCAGAGATACCTAAGGCTTACTGGCTTCATATGGAAGGAGAATTCCCAACAGCATTCTCAGATGGTGAGATTTTTGCCAGGCACTGGAGCTGGTGACCGTCCTTGACCTCCAGGTGCAGCTATCACAGGGATCCCCTCATGCTCCCAGCTTGCTTCCAGTAGTCTCCATTTTTCAGGGTTATGCACAGAAGGGAAGTGTTCCTGGCTGAAAACAAGCAGACCCCAAACCACTTGGGCAACACAAGCGATCCAGAAACAGCTTCATTAGCTCTGACTAATAGGGAACACCCCGAGCAGGACGGGTCGCCCAGAACAGTGCCAGCTCCAGACTGCTCTGGGTGTAACTGCTGTGAATGACAAAACCAAACCCATGGGAATCTGGGGAGTGGATTTTAAGGAATTAAAGCTCCCCCCAAAAACTCTGGATGGCATTTATATGATAAGCAGTGCGCATCCTTTTCCAGCATACGTGCCAAAAAGTATTAGCAGCAGTGATAATAGCATCAGGCACATCACTCTCCAGGTGGAAAAAATGCCTCCCTTGGAAGGGAGCCTGCTCAAGGTGGAACCAAAATTTAGTTATCAACCCTCTTTTCAGGATTTAATTGCTGCCTTCACCTCTCCCTGAGATTCTGAAGGCAAGGGAGTACTAACAGCTCAGAGCCCATGGTGCCTGTTGCAACAGTAAGAGTTTTTCCTCTGTTTCAGCTCTTACTTAAAGTCCCCACTGTTTTCCACCCACGAATCAGCCAGTTGTGCTTCCCATGGCTGCAGTCCCCACAGGCGATGGCATTCTGCTGGTGGTGCAGGCACCAACTTTCCTCTGACCAGGCTGCTGTCAGCCTCAGGCATAATTCCTCTTGCTTTCAAAGGCAGCACAGAGTATGCTTGGAATAAAAGATAAATCCAGAATTTGAAAAGTAATTGGCATGTTTCAGAATTCTAATTTAATTTATTTTATTTTTAAAGACTATTAATCAATAAAAGAGATGTTATTGATATTACTTTGGCATTTAAGAATATGTTTGATAACTCACGTGAGCATCACTGGAAGGGGGTGTTAGCCATGCACCTCCCCTTGAAATGTTATCATCTATCACTGAGGCTCCTGGCATGGCACAAAAGAACATCAGGGGCACAGCTGTCAACAAGATGTCCTTCTGTGTCTTACAGCTCCCAAGACAAGCTGCAAAAAATGATGCTGAAGAGCATAGGGTCATGCAAGAAAGCTGGGGGGTGAAGACTAGAGGGAAGAAAGCCTAAGCAACATCCTCAGCTCAGGCTCCCACACCAAATAGAACAACACCTCCACGTCTGTCTCAGTCCTCCCTTCTCTCAGCATTGCCTCTTTCCCCCTGGTTTCCAATGCCGAGTTGCAGGACTTGTTGCAGCAATGGCCACAAAGAGGTTAACTAAGCACAGAGAGGCCAGTACACGTATCTATCCACATATCCTTGCCGAGGAGATCCGGATTACCATCCCTGTATAAATAAAGCATAGCGAGGGTGGGTGGTCAGCTCCCATCCAGTCTGTTTTAAAGCATCAGTTTTCTGAGCCTGGAAAACCTCCAGCCATGTTGGCCTGATCAGAGAACTGCAAACTGCGCTAACACACAACCCTGCCACCCCACGGCCCCACTTCCAACAGACCAAAGACCTTTCTCTCTGCATTATTTCTCACCTGCTTCTGGAAGGCCAGACTCAAAGGAGCTGATCGTTAACAGATCTGGCCATTTGTTAATTGATCCAAAGCCCAGTAATGGAAGGTGGCACCTAAACAACCACTAAGATGTAAGCATCTCTGCTAAGCAGGGTTTTAAAGGAGTATTTGAAAAAGCCAGCCAAGCTTTTCTTTTTTCAGCAGCAGTTTAGCTCTTCAGTCTGAACAGACTTCAAACAAATGAGCAAACCTTCAGGTTCAAAAAACAGCCCAGAAATTTATAACAAGTCACTTCAAGCTAGGAAGAAATCTACTCTCCAAAAGAGACAGCTGTTCAGTGTGAGAAGCCATAAACAGGAAGGGTTGGATGCAATTTTTAATTGCTATTACGAGGTAGCAGGCAGGCAGGGGCCAAAGCCCTGGGCTGTCCGAGTACCGTCAGGTGTGTATGAAGCCCCCACTGCCCCATGCACACCTACCCACGCTGTTTGAAGGCACTGATGGAAGCCAAGCTCTGCTCTCCAACTATTGGTAATAGCTCTCACAAAAACCCAGAGAAGTTGGGCACTGTCAACACTGATTCAAAATATGAATCTACTTGCACACTGAAACAAGACTTTAAGGAGGCTATAAGTAATACATCACCTGGCAAGGCTAAGCCTAGGAGAGAAATCACTTTACCTCTTGCTGACATACAGCCATATGGATGTAATAAAAATAAATTAATTAATTTAAAAAGAAAGAAAAAAAAAGGAATCCAGCAGGAATACAGAGTGTAAAATAAACCATAATGTACCCAGGACAACAAGACCAACACCTGAGTTCAACATCATTTATCTACTTACATAAGTCCTCATCTCCTTCGCCTTCTACCTAAACCTTGACTTTCCCCATCCACTCCAATTTATTTTTTATCTGTTCAAAAAAGCCAGCAAATTTGTTAAACAACATTCTTTGCTGTTCAGTCAGAGCTTTTCAAACGTTCTCTCGCTCCAGATGTTAGCACCGCCATCACTTTATAAAGCTCTAGCTGGAAACTCAGGGAGATGAAGAAAAATTATGCCTGGATAGATGTTCATCTCCTGCAATGTTAGCACATTTCATAGACGTGTCTCACTGCTGCCAGTGAATTTATTGTCCCTTATACCTTCTCTTTGCACTATACCATAGCGCTCTGAGCAAAAAGATGATGATCCAGACCTCACGGAGAATACCTTCTGGTACTGGACTACCCCCTGATCATGCAATGTTTCCCTTAGGGTCCATGTCTGAAGTACTATGTCCACCCTGGATGATATCACATTTTCAGGACCCTGTAGCATACACTGCAGTGCAATAGACTTAGAAATGTTGCTTTAACTCTTAGTAGAAAAAGAGATTGCCTGGGTTAGCTGAAACCCCAGAATTCTCCTAGGACAGTATACGAAGTTGTTTTCTGCCATCTGGTGTCCAGAGACTAAAGGCAGATGTTACCACTAATCAGAGCCTTCCAGATGGTCACCAGCCTCAGGATGTTTGTCTTACACAACTCTGTAGCCAAGAACCAAAGAGCTCTCCTCATAGCCAAAATTCAACAATATTACTGAGGGAAATACCATCTGTGTGCTCTCACAGGGATTGAGTTAGACCTAACTCATCTGGAAAGAGCACTGTTTGGCATTTGGGAAGCTTCTTATCCTATCAAAGATCTCAAAGTGCTTTGATAACATTAATCAAGCCTCATTAAGCCTCATATGCACATCTGTGAGGCAAGTAAGGATTTCTTCTGCTTCAGTCACAGAAGAAAACACCAAGGCATTGCAGAACAAAGTGACTCGCCCTGGGCATGGTTGTTGGATCTTATGCTATTAGCATGAATGTTGTCATATATTATTGATGCAACTTCATAGTTCTGGGGTCTCAACTCTTAATTTTTGAAGGCTTACAGTATGCAACGGGGCAAATCTGTTGTGAGGCCAGGAAAATGAATGAGGAACCCAGTGTTTGATTTTTCTTTTTAAAGTAACTTCTTAATAATCTCATCATAAAGACCTGAAATAAACATCTTAATTGTGTAGCAAGCCATCTTCTCCAACATATCTCCACTGCCTACCTATTTTGTGTGTCTGGTCTGTTTGCTAGCCAATCAATACCTGCTTTCAAATAAAAAGAGATTCAAAGTAAAGGTTTGACCAATGTTCCTGAGGGGTGTTCCCAAGGAAATCACCAGTGTAGGATCGATCCCATCACAGTTTTTTTCAAACAAGGCAAGGCTGGAGTTTGGATAGCAAGCGTGTACTTACTAGGGGATGCAGGCACTATGCTTATGGGAAATACTTTGTTGCCTTTTTAAAAATTTTTGAATCCACATTATGCATCTTCATTATTTTCTTTGTAACTCGGATGATCTAAAAATTGCCTAAGACTCCACTGTTTACTTTCGAAACAATAGAAAATGACTGGCTCTCAGTCACATGTATCCCAATATTTTTTTCTTAAGCGTAATTAGAGTTCCTTCCATGGCTAATTAAATTCTCCAGTGAAGGAAAACAAATTTCCTGGAATGAATATCATCTTGATTCACTTTGGGCAAAGCCAGGCTTACGTGCTTCTCCCACTCTGTTCTCTGAGGGTGTTGGCTGCATTTCTGAAATCCTCTTGTCAACACATGACAAAGCAGGGAAATAGTCAAGTACTGGGGTCTGCATACTCTTTTGCCACATATTACAAGAAAATGTGTCTACCTTATTCCTCTTCACTGCTTTATGTGATTTTATAGACTATTATTGTCCCCCTCGTTAATCTTTGTTTTTCTTTTCCAAGCAGAATAGTCATAATCTATTCAACCCTTCTTTAAACACCCCTTGGTCTTTGCTGGACCTTTTCTAGTTCTACTCTACACTTTTAAGCATGATATTCTGGTTGGATACTACAGTACATTACAGTATATATGGTAGAAATAGGAGTCCTTTTCTTATTTATAGAACTCGAGACATCAGTTCACTGCATGGTTTGTCCTGTTACTCAGTCATTTCTGCAAAATTTTGTCTTCCCATTAGAAAGCAGTCTATGGCAATAAACACTGAGTGAAATAAGAAGTCAGAAATACCTTTCCAATAACAGTGAAGTTCTGCCACATTTCCCTTCCGAAGAAAGTACCCGAGTACCTGTCAGAAGCGCTCACATGGTGCATGGGTGCACTGCAGGTGATTTTTACTGCTGATATGGCCACATATATGGGAGAAATTCCTACAACTTAGACAGTAGTCACAGTCCATTAATGAATTGTTTTTAGTGCCCAAATTCCCCACAATAACAGCTCAAGAAATTGGCACTCTCTACCTTTAAATGCAGTTTTAAGTCCACAAGGATGGAGGGATGAAGCCTTTTGCATGATCCCACTCATTTGAACTTGAGAGCAAGTTGCTTATAACTTGCTGAAGACCACCAAAATCAGTTTACAAGCCATTTTTGGTTTGAAGAGAGCAAGATCCCTCCCAGTGCTGACAAAATCCATACCTGGCAAAATCACCTCCTTTCCTATGCTTATTCCCCACTTGTCATCTCTCCTGTGAGTCTGTATTTTGTACTGTAAGCTCCCCAGGGCAAGGCAGGCCTATACTCTGCATTTGGCAGTCAAGTGAGGTTAAAGTCAGCCCAAAGCAGACAATAAATCATTATCGTGGTTAGACTGTGAGCAGATGCCCTTGGAGGCCATCCATTTGAAGGCAAATTCCTTCCCTCTCTGACGTTTGCTTTCCTGTTTATTCCTTTCAGAGTCTCCATAAATGGTGCTCAGTTCTCCATCATCTTGTGACACTGAACTCCTTGTGTCCAACTGGCCTCCAATCATCTCCTGATGGTAAACACCACCAAGCTCCCTCATGTGCTGGAAAACTTCATTCCTACGACAAACTTGCAGCTCTCTGTTCTATCACCCAGTTTTCGTTGGCCTGTCAGAAGGCTGATCTGGCCCAAGCCCTGAAAAATAAGACAGAAACAAGACGTCATGTCACAGCTGATCTGAAGCAAGTTATTCTAGGAAGCAGCGTCCAAGGTCATAAAGGGCACGACATGGTGCCTGCTGGGCAGTTTGTCACCATGGGTGCGTGAACTCAGCTGTGACAGCACGTAACTATTTTACCTGGATGTTCAGGCCATGGTCAGCTAGATGATGGTTGCATTTCTGTGCAATGAGATATCATTCCTCTTCCATGCTGCAGTGACTGGCGGTGGGTGCACTCCAGGCTGATCTGCTCCACAAAATGGTGGAGGTGTACCTATCTTGCTCAAAGGTTAGGAAATTTGAAGGATCAAATGCTTTTTTTGGGGAGGTCCAGCCTCTGAGTGTACCTACAGCTATTTCCTAGATCCACAGGATGGACCGAAGTCACCTTTTTACTTTTCAAATCACAGTTTTCTTTGCAATAAGAAGTCTAGGTGCACCTACAAATTTAATTGCTATGTCCCAGACAAAGATGGTGGCAACTTCATACTCCTCTCTCATATCATTATCTCCTCTGAATGTCCTGCTTCCAGGACCTGTTTTGTGCTAATTCAAATGTCTCTGTGGTGCATTTTCCCTGTGCAGAATAGAAAAACTATGAGTTTTTACCAGTTTTACCACCACTCTTTGCCTGGACCCCTCCAGCTGTGACAGTCAGGTGTACAGCCCGTGTTAGCAGCCTCCTGCCTGAGAAGTACTCACATCCTGGCAGTGGCTCAGCTACTAATTATATAGTTCCTACACTTCCCGCAAAGTTATCTTAAATCACAAGACTTTTAGGACTTAAACATTCTGGCTTCATTTTATATAGCTTCTGAGATTGGAAGTTCACAGTTTCAACCAACTGCATGGAACATATTTATGTTTTAAATGAACATTGAATGTCCCACATCATCACACGGTTCCAGAATCTGGAACTTCTTGAAAACCCAGTTTCTTATGACATTAGAGTTGTTAGCACTATGTTAACTCCACACATCAATTCTGCTTTGAAGATGGAACTGTTTTCTAGGCCTTGTGCTCGATCTTAGTGCATTGTGGACAATTCTTAATACACTGCACGAGCAAATTTAAGTTTTAGGGCTAAACCCCTTGCTCTTGAAAACCTTCCCTTACAAACTCAGCACTGGTTATTCCCAGCTCTTTGCTAAAATGGCGTAAAACAAGTAGATGGCTTTCACCTAGGTGTCAGGCAAATATAGAACAGAAATGCTGTGTTAGAAGCGAAATGGACATGATCTCATCTTGTGAGAACTGTGGTTCCTGAATTACTGTTGTTTGCTTAGTAATGTGTGAGTTGTTATGTGTGAAATTGCAGGTCTACCAAGTCAATTAGCTTCATTATGCCATGAAATATTGGAGAAGTTGACAGTAGAAGGCTGATTTCATACATCGCCTGATGTTGCCAAGAAGTTAGCTTGTGTGCCTGCTCAAACACAGGATGCAGAAAGGCTGAGGATCAGAAGACAGCAACTCTACTGACGGCCGTCTCAATGACATCATTTGACCCACTCAATAGCTTGGCTTCCCCCTCTGTAAAACCGGGGGACCAGCCTCGCTGCAATGGGGTAAGAACTCACATCTGTGGAATATTTTGGAAAGGAAAGTGTCACAGAAGTAGACTGCTTGTTTTTTTGTGTGTGTTTCTGGAGGTAGCCGGTGATTTTCCTAGCAGAAGTGTGTGTGCTGTGGAACTGCTTTGCATACTTAGAACTCTCGAATTTCACTGGGCAAGGGTGTGACTTGGATAATACCTGGGCAGGGGAAAAGAACTGTGCTTTTATATGCCATGGATGCTGCTGGAAAAAGGACTGGGCTGGCTTTCTCTCCTACTATGTAAAAGCAGGGAGTGTGCTGAAGGGATTAGCTGCAGGATTTAACCTCTACACTGGCATTAGTGCCTTACCTACATGGTTTTAGGGGCAGTGCAGCATGACCTGCAGCCCCATTCCTGCAGCACAAACACATTGTATTTGTTCCTGTGCAAGCCTTAGAGTCCACAGCTCTTGCTTCATCTTGTACCTTCCTCAAAAATGGCATTAGCTGAGATTAGCCATGAAGTAGCACAACCCCAGTGACTCCAGCAGCCCCACACTGTGCTGTGCTATTCTAAGCCTTAATTCTCTGGCTGACATCCCCCTGACAGACTGACACGAGACCTCAGTTTCCATAGGTCTGCTGCTCTCCCCCTTTGCCTGGCTGTCCCCCCATTGCCTCCTGCCTCACAGACAAAATGACATAGTGCGTGTTGATCTTTCTCAGCTCTCTCAGAGAACCAGTTATAAAGAACCTACAGACTGCCAAGAATAATCTAACAGGAAAGCGTAGTCTTCTTGGACTGGGTATGCCACCCATGTCGGGACGCGTGGAGCCAGGAGAGGTAAGGAGAGAGCAAAACTGAAGGCTGTGAGGATACGCAAAGCAGTTTTGTATCTCTGGGATTGTCCTGGGAAAGGAAGATGTGGTCTTGGTTTCTTCTACCAAAAAACCTGTGTAAAGCTCCTTCATAATAAGACCTCAGCAACTTGCTCACCTCCCGAGACAAGTTGCTGGATTCCCTTATCTGCTGCCTCCAGCTTGGCTCAGCTGGCTGGGACGGCTCTCCTAGCATCCCAAATCCCCACAAGGGTTGGGGGGAAGCAGCACATTTGGCTATGGGTGTTTCAGGCACACAAACTGTGTCGTTTACCCAAACACACGCTGGAGAAAAGAATAAACAACCAGTTTTATGCTCTGTTTGGGGCTCCTGGCACAGCAACAGCTGGCCTGGCAGACCCCAGGTCCCTCAACAGCACAGCCACAGTGGTGCCACCGCTGGGCACAGCTCCCCCGTTTCAGCACCACCCCCTTCTGAGGTCTAGAGTTGAAGTTTGCCTTCAGTAAAGTCCTGGGCTGTTGTTGCTTCCAGTGAAAGATGCTGTCTCTGATAAAAAATGCATTTACAAGAGGATGCAATGGAGCAGCAACAGTTAAAGTAAACCTTGACAGACATCTGGCTTACTCCTGGAAAAATCCAGCTTTGCAGTGGTTGCAAGTATGGCCTAGTAGTATAGTCACTGTGCTATATATACTAGTCTTTGTGGCATGATCTGGACATAGCATGTATAGGACTTCCTCTCATCCAGTTTATTCTCAACTGCAGAGACCCACTTTTAGAGCTAGCAGCCCACTGAGCTGCTGTGGATTGGAAAACACCGCAATAATGTCTTCTAAATCTAATCCTTTGACTTTGATTAGAGCAAACAAGCCAGGGCATTTTACTGAGAGTGAGAAGTCTTGCATTGTGTTCTGTGTCTCGGTGCTCTCCAGCCTCTCTGTAGCTCCTGCTCCTGCCCTGCTGTTGGCCCAAACCCACAGAAAGGCACCGGGGATTAAAGGCAGGCGAGTAAACATTAGTCATCCTGAGCAGACAGCAAGGCGATGAACTCTGCTGCTCAGGGCTTCCAGCCACCACAGGAGGTGGTGGGGAAACAAAATCCAGCTGACAAGGACAGTAGCTGCTGTGCCACCACAGCACCTTCTGTAGAGAGACCCCATTTTTCCTCCAGCAGCCCTGGGGCAGCCAGATGGGCAGCAGACCTGCTGGCCCCACACCAGAGTAACCCGGCAAGGGTTCCTCTTCCAAATTTTTCAGGAACTCCCCCTGTACTCCTGAAAGTGCAAGCAGTCTGGGCATGGTATTCCCAGGGCAGGTAACAATTTAAGTGTTGGCACTCCCCAGAACCTACCAAGGGCACCCATGGTATCCTGAGCAAGAGTTTTCCTGCAGCCTGTGTAGGGATTAGACCCAGCTTTACTGAGAGCAGGGATGCTGGCTGAATATGCACAAGAAGCAGGAATAACACGCCTCCCTGTTAACTTCAGCACAAAACAGCAATCCTGACAGCATTCCTAGTGCTTTTCCATTCTGTGACCATGACTCATTCAGGTTGGAGACTTTCAAGACCAAGTCCACCCATGATCGCTGAGTCCAACAATACCCGTGTAGTGACTGCCCCGTGACAGGACTCCTCTCTCACCAGCACGAAGCCAGCAATCCTATCAGAAAGGGAGTCAAGCAGTTCTGCCTGAAAACACACGTCAGAGAGGCTGGCTTTAGCACAAACAGGTCGTTTCTCTCCCACCTCCCCTGCCAGAAGACAAGGATGAGGCACTCTTGGGTGAAGTATGAGCAATGCAGTGCAAGGCGAAGTGGGGATTGTACTCGAGATAACAGAGGGGGAAAGCCCTTTTCCCCTGCTGCCTGCTTCCCCTTTCAGCAGCTTTGGCAAGCTCTGTACAGTCAGCTCCAACCGAGGCCATGACTGAAACAGAAAGAAATACAACTTAAGCAATTTTCCAAACTGCAACATACAAATAAACACATTAGCCATCTTTTCCTCAGCAACCACAGAACATCCTCCCAAAAGCAACACAGCAAGTCACTTATTAGAGATTTAATGAGCTGTGGAAAAATAACACTATTCATTCTCAGCTACTTATTCTCTGTCCTTTCTGAAGTCATAACTCAGGCCACCACAGAACCACACAAGCAGCATGCAAAATCATGGGCAGAGGCACAAGCACACTTCAGCACACAAGCTTCCAAAATAGCATTTGCTGGCTTGTAGCTTTGGCTCTGACCTGGTTTGACTCCAGCCCTAGCTCTGTTAGCCCTAAATCCAACTTGGGTTGAGTTCATGAAAGCTGGAAATTACTACCAGAAGAATTGTGGGAAGAGTTATCCCCTCTAGCAGTTGATTAGCTATACTCTAGCCTTACTTTAAAAGAACTGCAGACACTCCTACAGTATTATTTTTCCCTAGGATCTCAAAGCACATTATGAAGTGAGGGTTATTCATATCTCAAAAATTAGAAAACCATGTCCTTTTTGTGGCAGGTCACAGCTCCAGCATAGTATAACCAAGGAAAAATATAACCCCTGTCCCATGTAACAGGACAGAGACTGCCATCAAAATTGCATCTACCCCATGTCACAAGTCGTTTCCATCAAGACCCAGCGTGGAGATGTCTGAGAAGCATCCAGCACAACAGGATCTGCTTTGGATCCACTGGGCTCTGCTACAGACACAAAATGTTTTATTTTTCCCTTCTTTTGCATTAATTACACATACATCAATGAAATTCCCCAAACAATTAACTCTTCTTTACCTTCCTTTAAGGCTCCATCCTGCAAGATGAGGAGTCCTGAGCCAATAACACACCTGGGCACATAGCTGGACCTAAGCAAAGGGCCAATTCTCAGCTATGGCCAGGGATTTCAGATACATCACAAAGACAAATGTTCTCCTCACATTGAGCATTTCTTTGTTGTGAACAGAGCTCTAGGAATGCAGGACATTTTTCTATACTTTGGATCTTTGAATATAAACCAAATCAAAGGCTTCCAAGCAGAGATGGCCTCTTTGTTTTATAAACCAACTTACTTCTGGAATTTGTGCTCTTCAGAATTAAGCACTTGCTAACATTCACAAATATCTCAGAGTTCAGAGCATTGATTATGAAAAACAGTGGAGAAAAAAAACAAATCTGAAAATTCAACTAACCAAGAGATCTTGCCTGCATGGCGTGCATCAGCAACATTGTTGGAAGGCACAAAGCAGCACACATGGACCTGAGATCGATTCCTCCTGACCTTATCAAACACTAATCACAGCAGAGCTAGTCAGCACAGAGTACAGCCATGGAGGCCATAGATTACACACACAATACATTTCCTACTATAGTACATCACTACATTTGCCTATTGTCCCCATTATTATTATTTTTTTTTCCAGGCCTTTTACACATTCCAGTGCAACTTTTCCGTGGGACTGCTTGGTCAGGGCATCTTGGTACAGGGCCCTCCTTTTCCAATGCCCAAACCTTCAAGATGTGTGGGATTTCATCCCCAGATTTGTTTAGCAAGATCCACCAGTCAGTCTCCCTTGCCAATCATGAAATATTTCTGGAAAATGAAAGCTGTGACACACTCATTCCAACACTTGGAGGACAGTGCCAAGTGGATTCTTTCCAAAAACACTACAGAGCTTGTGAGTGGCTCTCTTCTCACAGATCTGAAAACCTCATATTCCAACAAATCCATTTCCTTGAAGAAATCCCAATCAAGGCCATCAACAGAGAACATGCATTTCATTTACTGCTGGGAACGTGAATAGAGGAACTCGGACTGAACAGTAAATTGACTGTGCACATGTCAGTGCATGGGCTGGAAAGCGTTGGAACTGCCCATCAGGATCCATAAGCCCTCAAATGCTGCTAGCTAAATTTGACAGTCCTTCAGCGTGAGTGACAGCCTGTTCCTGAAGCAGAAGGCTGTATATATTCAACATGCAATCAGGAATGACTACAAAGTGGTTAGAGCATCCAGCAGAACAAAAGCAGAAAGGTCTTATGTGGTCATTCGGTAATATCAAAAGAGAGGGAGATGAGTGGAAATTAACCTTAAAGTTCAGTTATTGATGGTACTGCTCACAGAATCCACAACCAGAAGCCATAAATTAAACCATCAGTTTCACATCAGTTAACTCACGCTACCAGAACAGAAACACATCCCAAAGAATTGCCCAGTAATGGACTTAAACACTGTAGCCTGCAGGTTTGCCTTTGCAGCATGTGTGTCTACATGTATTACACTAAGTGACATAGTCTTCCCACCAAACAGGAGCTAGAGGCTGCAACAAATTGCTTTTGAATCAAAATTGTGAAAATCCCCTTATCTATTACTTTTATAGGTTGGTGAGCTGGTTTTTTGTGTAAAGCAGAAGTTGGCCCTGTGTGTTTGGCTGGACCAAAAACCTCTGGAGACCCTTCCAACCTCTTTGTGACTCTGCAATGACCCTGTCCATCACAGACCATGGTCTGCACTCTGCCCTGACCAGCACAAGTTCCATCACTCTCAACCTTTCTGGCTAGGCAAGGATTGAGATCAGACTCTAGAAGCTAAGCCACAAAATCCATTTCAGAAGAGGGGCAATCAGAGCCTGAGCACACCCAAAGCAGGGAGCTGGTTGCAGGCCTGTCAACCTGCCTAGTAACCCCCAGACAAAAGAAATACCTATGAGGAAATATTTATTTTACTGCACATTCCAGACTATCAGATTTCTGGCAGTTTGACTTCAGCACTCGAGGAATCAAGAGCCATGGGCCAAACATGACACTGTCTCTGTGCACTCTTAATCTCGTTTCACTGGGAATTGCTGCTGGCCCCAGGCAGTCTCCAAAGAATCATCTCACTTTCTCTCTTCTTCTGTCACCCCAGTGGTGCCTGACATCCCAAGCAAACTTTTCAGCTCAGTGTTTGTGTCTGACTCAACAGACACAAGGAATTGCAGGGCAAGATAAGCAAGAGAATTTATCCTCGAAAGCGCAAGAGGGTGGGTCTAAAGTATACTAAGCTCCATTTCCAACTCTGCCTCTGACAAGCTCCACAGGAAGGTGAGAAAAGGACTGAACAAGAAGCTATCCGTGTTAATCAGATTGCTAGTGAAAGGCTCAGGATGCCTGCATGACTTCTTGCAAGCAAATGCACAATGGTAGTGCTGCTCGTGCCTTTAATAATGCAGCAGCAGGCATAGCTCACACGTTAATGTGGCTACCCACTTTGCAAAAGTCTCGGAGTTAGGGTTAGGGTTATGGTTAGGGTTCTTCAGCCCTGTAGTGAAACAACACATCCCTTCATCTCAGCAGGGCTGAGAACAGCAGGATGGACTGACCGACCTCTGGAGGTCCTTTGCAGTCACATTTTTTTGTGGTGTCTATAGAGACAACAACAAAAATAGAGGTATGCATCTTTTATACACAAGCAAAATATTGATGTATTTGAGCTACAGAGACTCCAAAGGAAGAGGTTTTCACTCTTGTTTTTAGCTCTATTTGTTTTTCTTAAAGAAAACAAAGTAAAATACTCTGGAAATATTCATTATTTTTTTCCTAAATGCTATCAGCTTTATGAAGCATGCATAAACGGACAATTCCTTTCAAATATCAGCAAGTTCAAAAACAAAAGCAAAACCCAAGACATCAGTCCCTCCGAATCATAAAGAAACCATATTACCACCTACAGATAAGTATCTGCCATACCTCGCTGGAATTGCCTGCAGCAAGCGCAGTCATAAAGCAGTGCCTCCTGCTGATGTGCTGCCCACATCCTGTCAGGAGACAGAAAGATTAAGTGGAGCATCTATTTGTGATGTACTGAGACCTCCTCTTGCTCAAAAACCACTTGACTTGGAGCTCCAAGTGTGTTACCAACAGCCAAAATTTGGGAGCATTGCCTTCCTGTGAGAGGGCTGCTCTTCCTGAGGACAGGTAAATAATTAACCACCTCTTTACTCATATAGCCAGCTACAGAGGGTTTAAAATTCTTCTTAATGTACAATAATGCATGAAGCCATTAGGGTACAACTAAGGGTGGTTTCTAACAGGACAGAAAGAAAGGGCTAGCAAATTTGCAGCAGCTTGGAAACCATCCCCAAGCCAAATTCCCTCTGCTTAAGGAGAGCTTGAGCCCATATCTCCATGGAAAATGCCCTAAGCTGTCAAGCCTTTCTTCATTTTATTTTTAGTATTAAATCTTCCCTCAATGCAAACAGCACAAATTGAAACCCAGGCAGAAATATTTTAAACTGATAAATCTAGGAAGTTCTCACAGGTATCAAATCACAAAATTCAAAGGGCTTCTGAAGAATCTGGAACTGGCTACAAGTCTGATTCTGCCACAGGGAGGGACCTGAGAGCACAGTCCTCTTTTCCCATGATGGAAGAGGGAGAGGGAAGGATAAAAGGCAGGAAAAGGAAAAAAGGAAGCAGTTCAAAGTACCGAGGTTACAACCACCACTGCTCCTCTCTCACACCATTGCACATACAGATTTGGAGCTCTGGAAATGTTCTTCCCAAGGTATTTTACAGATGGAATGGAAGGAGGAATACTGGATATATTGCAGGGAACCTTCTCGCTTTCACAAGCTTTCTGGTTTATTTTTGCAGACACATACAACTCAGATCAGAAAAGCCTCCAGATTTGGGGGAGCTTCTTGAAAACCCAAGCTGTAAACATGCTTAGCCTTCCCCGTGTAGCTGCAGTTGTTTGTCTGCAGATGTTCTGAGAAAAGAACTGCCCTTCTCCTGAGCTCCAGCCAGTTGTTTGGGGAAGCATCAAACAGCTGTGAGTGAATGCCAAGGAGCTGGACCCAAGAGTCTGCAGAGTGATAAAAGCAGATAGACCCGGGCCTCAAAGGGACCAGCTTTCCTTTATAGAAGTGCCAGTGCTGGCCCAAGCAGCTCATTTTGTGAGCAGAGAGTTGGCTGGCACTGCGCAGACCTTCCCAAATTATTTAACTTGCTTTTCTGCAGCCAGACAGGCTTTGGACAGGTGCTTAATAGCTGAGCAGAGCTAATTAAAACCACCCTTGCAAAAGCTGACCAAGGCCAATAAAAAAACATATATATGTTAATGATTGTCCTTCTGGAGCTTTGACAGAAACCAGGGATGAATCTTCCCAGTGTCCAATGCCATGCTGGGAGCTGGGGAAACTGTTTTGCTACTGCCTGAGCACTGAGGAAAAGGCTTGGCAGGAGGTGTACAAGGCACTTTAAGGTGACCTTAAGTCTGGCTTTCACCCCACAGGGTGAAGCTGGGGAGATCACCCACCTCATTTGCAAAGATGCACCCTGTCTGCCGAAACAAACCCAAAGAAAAGCAGGAGCAACAACAAAGCTCGAGCTGCTGGAAGGAGCACTCGTTAATAAGGTTGCCAAGTGGGGATTGCTAGGGCTCTGTTGGCCGGCGCCCAATATTTTGGGGCTTACCACTACTCGGATGGGAACGTGCCAAAAGGGTGGGCAGGCAGACAGACGCTGTTTGCTTAACGTATTCTGGATGGGGCTAATTAAGTGATGGAGCAGAGATCGATGCAAAGTTCAGTGAAGACAAAACCTGCCGTTGTCACCCAGCACCTGAACGATGCTGGACGTGGCATTAACCTATTGGTTTCTCTCCCCATACAGGGAAGGAAGGAACTGTCCCTTACTAGAAGTATAAGCCAGGTCTGTCCTAAAGGACTCCTTTGAAGATCCTAACATAATTACAATTAAAACTGAAGAGTAGCAGGGATGGATACCTGCTTCCCCCAGATGAAAAGCCAGTGTAGGTGCCCTGGAGGCTGCCCATGGGGAAGCAGGACCAAAACCACCACAAACCTGGGACTTTTCTTTCCTCAGCTTCAGATGCACCCAAACTGCTGAAACATCAGAGCTGCTGGAAAGAGGTAGAGGAGCCACTTTTTCATTTGTCCCACAAATTTTGATAAAGGCTGGTGAGTACCTTAATGCTCTGTGTGCTAGCCTCTTAAAACTACGGGGTTTTTCCTGTTGGAGATTGCCAGGGGGAAGTTAGCTAAATGCAGCAAGGAGCACCCATAACCATGCTGCAAAATGATGCCCTGGGGAGGTGAAAGGCAAGCTGGAAGAATTCAATCCACTCTCAGAAGAAACAACTCCGGGCGTCTGGTCGTATGATCTCCATGATCAGCCCTTCTTGAACCTGGACTCCTGCAACCGCTAGTCACAAGGCACTGCTTCTTTAGAAAGCTTACTCCCAGGATTTCTCTCAAAGGCTTAAACAGGAGAGAAATATGAGCAAAGTGATAAAAATTAAAGAAGGTTGTGTTTGTTTCTCTAGTAACTTAAGCAAAGGATAGGGAGCCACTGCCAGACCACACAGTTCTGTTAGTCAGGTATTATTATTATTTTTTTTTTTTTTTTAAGGGAGACAACTTCGTTTTTGTTTCTTTGGTTCATAAATACAGCACGTGTGTGGTCTCCAGAGAAACACAGCAGCCTGGGCTTTCCCATCCCTAGCCTCTTCCCAACCCTTTTCACGCGCTGCTTAAATACCTGGTGGTAATGCCATTAGTGCATTTGTGTGGGCAAGGAAAATCCTGCACATGGAACGACACCGGGGCCTCTCTCCTTAGGGGACAGCCTCCCAGCCTCCCTCTCCTCTTGCTGCCAGCAGATTTCCTGGTGCCTGCAGTTAAACTCGCCGATGCCAAGGCTAAATCTGGAAGGTCCAGCCCGCCAGCTGGTGAGACCTGCAGAGCATTGTCTGTGCTGGTGCCAGCTCTGCCTGCCGGATGGGGGGAACAATTAAAAGTGCTCGTGATTTAGGACAGATTGGAAGCAGCATATTGTTTTGGTTCCCTTAGCACACATGGACAGGCCTCTTGCAACAGCCTCGTCCTGTGCCAGCAAGTGACATACGGCCCATGCTCAGGATGGTTTGAGGTGAAGAACCGAGGCCCAGATGCTGAGAGATGCAAGGCGCCAAACTCCAACCCATTTCACAGCAGTTTCCCCTATATTTCAGTCTTAAAAGAGAGCCTTAACCTCTGCAGGAGAGGCACAGGTGCAGCTCAAGCAGGACCATGCCTAGGTGGCTGTCACCTGTGCAACAGAAATGCTGAGGGCAGAGCTGCAGGCTCACCATCAGATTGCCTGGAACAAAACTATTTCTGTGTCTTTCAGTATGTGGGAATTTCGTCTCTTAGGTTATATAAATATTAAAGTGATTCTGAGTAGATTTCAAAACAGATTTTAACTTTGGAAAGGAATGCTTGCTACCAATTTATTCAAAACGTTGCACGTATTGGTGATGTTTGGGTTAAAGATATTTGCGTCTGAGTTGCAGGTCCTTTCTGTTCTAATATTTGTCCAGCTCTTTTTTTTGCTGTTGCTATATTACAATTATATATCAGTAGTTAACGAACATATTGTTAGTGAACATAAACTCTCAGATACTGACAGAATATAAATATTAAGATATTTGTATTCCTTACTATGTAATCAGATATTCATTTGGTATAAATCAGCCCTGGCTGAAGTCAGCGGAGTTATTTCCCATCCTCGGGGTCAGCAAGGATACAGCTGCATCTGATCCCCACATCAGGGGACTGTCACCAGAGCTGGATTTGGCTGGTGATGTTTTGCACAAAGAAAGCAAACCTCAGTAAGCTGCAGTGCCTGATGCAGGAAGCAGCAGGCTAGGCACAGGTTCTCTCTGGCTGTATACAACTTTGTTTAGCTGATTTGTGCTGCTTCTCCTGAGAAATCACAACAACATGGTTTTCCACTGCTTTTGGACAACATTGTTTCTGGTCCCAGTCACCCATCTGCTCTAATTTTCATACTTAATGCAAAGCAGAACAAGTCTCTGGTCCTCTAGGCAAGCCATGGGACCATTCCACTTCCCCACCTCTGAAATATAAAAAGCACGCAGCATAATCTTCCTTTCAGTCGTGAAAAATACAGCATAATCTTAAGTAAATATTAGTGTTCCACTTATGTAAATACAAACTGCCGTTGAGGGCTAAAGCACTGAGCCTGTCAAAACCCCTGACTGAACATATTTCTTTGGAAAGGACAGTAAGGGTCAGGAGAGAAAGATGCTTTGGTGTTTGCTGTGAGCTAGGGGAAGAGTTCTGCTGGAAAGACAACGGGGCAAATAAGAGCTTCACCCCAAAGCTCTCAGAAAACAGGGAAAGGAGATGCAGCTTGGGATAAGGTTTTCTTGATTTATTTCTAAATAAATATCTCATGCGTGCAGTTCTACTCCACTTCTTGCTGGGTCAGGCTGGGCAGGGACGTGTAAGAAACTGGTTTAGGATGAAGGTGACCAAGGTGACTGATGAAATGAGGACTGAGCCTCTTTTACAGCCACTCCAGCCCTGAGGAGAAAGGACAATGTCACACCCTGCCAAAACACTTCTCATTCAGCTTGCCCTGTTACAGACAACACTGTTCCCTGTACCTCCTCCATCCACTGTCCAGCCCTATCAGGTCCTTCCCCTGTTCAACAGTGACTACACCCTTGCCTTCTTGTTTTCTTTCACTTTGGCCAAATGCACCTCATCTCTGTCTCCTGGAAGGGAAGGAGCAGTAAGGCATTTTCAAGACGACCTGATACTGTTTTTGTAGCCCCTTGAAATCATAAATTCACTGAGATGAACGCTTGTCAGTGTGAAATACAGATCTCAGTTTTTGGAATATCATTCCACGTCTTCACACTGCTTTATGGAGGTAAAGGGAAAAAGCCAGCCAGCAGACCACCAACATCTACAGTCCTACTGAGCACTGGCTTCAGAAAATCTTCTTCAGAAGATCTGCTTCAAGTCCCATTAAAGATGAAGGACTTAAATGGATAATGACCACAGATCCACCCCTGATTCAAGCCCTTAGCCAACCATTTCCCCATGCTTTCCTACAGCACGTTGGATCCATCTAACCCCCTGAGTTCCGTACATTTGTCTCACGCAGCCTGGCATTTTTGCATGATCACTTTATCAGCTGCACACATGTATTTCTGGTAAGTTTATCCATTACATTTTCCCCTTGTTAAGGACTAGAGCAGTAACTTGTATATCCCATTGCTCATTGCAGAGGGGATGATCAAACACAAAAGCTCTCAGAGCTCTAAATTACCACTGATGACTTGAACCTGGAAGCCATGGGGACACATAACATCTTATTTCCAACCGAGTTAAGGATGTCTAGCTCCAAGGGAACACTGTCCAAAATGGGATAACGCAGAAAAACCCTGCTGATCAAAGCCAAATATCTCTTGGCCCTCTTAGGCTTCCCATCACCTACCACGAGCAGCTAGTCCTTTGTGGAGATCAAAGCATTTAATCTACACAAAAAAAAAAATGAGTCATAGCCTGAAGAAGGCACTGTTATTCTTCGCATTGTATTCAAAAGACAATCACAGAAGAAAAAAAAAAAAAAAGTAGCATGCCTGAAGTCAGCCAGGCACTCAGGTTGAACCTGCACCTTTCAGTCCCTGGTCCCGTGTGCTGTGATGCCCATCTCCTGTCCGAAGAGCAGGGAAGGAGGGAAGGCTGGGCCCTATCACTGAACAGACTCCTGTCAATTTTTTGTTAGTCTTTAAAACTTAAGAGACATTCTACACTTGAAATCTGGCTACATTTGCCCCACTATTACTTTCCCTAAGCATTAATTTCAGGCCTGTTTGTCTCACGCACATTTAAAATTGTGCTGCTCTGAAGCAAAGCCCTGCTTGTTTCACAACTTCCATAACTTCGATATAGACATTAGATTTCAGAACAGAGCTTTGGCAAAAGCCGGTTTCTGACTATTATTGAGATCAAGAGAAGAAATCCAAGTATGCTGCACATTTCAGCCCTCCTGTCCTGCAGAGAGGGGCTGTCTTTATTGGAGATTTGTACTGCAGGTAGCACAGAGGTAGGCAGCTGCCGACCCCATATGGATCTGTGATCTTCTAACCCCAATGCACAGCAGCAAAACACACCCCGTGGGGACACCAGAGGACATTCAGAGGATTCAGATCCTCCTTGGCAGGCATGGCCTCCTGTGTGGTGACCTAGGAGACATTCAAAGCCTTTTGTTCTGCTGCCCTACACAAGAGCACTGTGCTAACACGGTGCTGCTACCAGCCACCTCACACATGTGAGCAGGCACCCAGGTCTGTCAAATTCCTTGTGCATGCAGCACAGTGATAGGTGCTCACATTTTTCCCTAGGCCCCGCTAGCAGCATACACAGGGGTGCTGGTGCTGTGCACGATGCTGCTCACCTCTGTTAAATGGAGGCCAATTTGCCTTCAATTTGCCTTTTTTTTTTTTTTTTTTTTGCTGACATTTCTCTTTCTGCTTGCTCACTTGCAGGATACCTTTCTCCATTTGTAAAGAGCTTGAAAGCACAAAGGCATCTAAATGCCAAATCCCCAGATGTAGACCCCCAAATACCTTCATGAATCTACAAGCAGACAAAATGCCAGGAAACAGTGATAACTACAAGGAAAAAAAATAAAGGGGAAAAAAAATAGATGAGCTCAAGCTCCCAGCCTTGCAGTCAGACTAAACGAACCCAGCTTCTTCCCCCAGCTTGCCATCCCTAGCACACACAACTGTGAGCGCTGCAGAATAATCACCTATATCCAGTTCCTCCCCTAAGCCCTCCCCCACCCGGCTCTGCTTTATGACACCGAAAGCACGCACAGCCCATTTTAACATTTTCCAGCCCGAGAGCTGTAGTCCAACCAGGGTGGGCAAACAAACGTCTTGTCACCGCCAAGTATGGCCCAACATTGGCTCCAGCGAGAAATTTCCAGCCGCTATGGAGCCAGACACATTTACATTCCTCTATTTGAAGTAAAACCCTAATCCTTTGGAAGATTTGCAGTCTGAGCAAGAGCTGTGCTCTCACCCATGCCTTTAAGGTCTCTCTCTGTCTTGCAGCAAGGGGCAGCAGCAGGCTTCCAAAGAAAGAAGGGGCTGTGAACAGAGTTCACCATGTGAAGGAGGTTTTTCTTTTGTTTCAGCCCTCTGAGGACAGCAAAGATTTGCACCAGTTTATCTTCAGGGTCTCATCTACAGAATAAATGAAACCCTTTTTACCTCTCCTTATTTTACCAGCAGTTAAACAAGAGAGTGTAGAAGGCAAGTATCTTGTCTGAAGCCCTGCTAAAACCAAATCCAGCATGGGAAGTCAAGAGACTTGTCTCCAGTAAGCCTGGTAGCAAATACAGACATAATTCACAGGTTTGTCACAATTCTGATCACTTGAAGAGCCACCAGCAGCTTTGATTTTCCTTCCTGGTTGTTCCCCAGAGTTGTCACCCTCCTTCCCATTCGGGGACTCCATCCATTTGTACTACATGCGTCAAGTTTTCTTGCACACTCTCCTTCTACTGACAATGTGTGGAATTCTTCTAAAAACACCCAAAAAAAAATACAGTATACACAGAAGTCAGAAGATTGTTTCAGCCTGGTAAGGGCAGAACCTGAATTTGCACCCCAGTAGTCAGTGCCCCAAGCACATGGCTTTGCTGTAGGACATAAGAATAAAGAATCAGGCTGGGCATTGACTATAGAGGAGCTGTGAAAACTTCCTATTTTATTTGTAGCACATCTACCTCCATGGAACACTAATCTGATGTTGGATTATGTAGCACGACCATGTGCACTTGCTCAAACGAGCAGGGCAAAGGATAAAGGAGCAGGGAAGACATTCTAAGAGATTTAAGGAGAGCCAAGACAAAGTCTTAAAAAGATTCCTTACGACCTAATCAAGACTGTATCCTACAGAGCAACAATATGTATTTCAGCCTGACAGATGGGATTGCAAACCCAGGTTATGCCTGGAAAAGCCTAAAAGGACAAGCTTCCACATTGTTATGGATTCAAACAATGCAGAGCTGGGATGAACAGCACTGGGTCTAGCTAGACATCACACCAGTGAGGCTTCAACGAGCTTCTGGTGGGCATCTCTGCCAGCACCCCAGGGGCGCTAGGACGTCCAAACCAGCACCCTCAGCATCCCACCGTGCACCCTTTCCTGGTGCCCTGCTGAGGTGAGGCTGCACCCGCTGCCGGCGAGCTGTGGGGCAAGCACATGATGGTGATTGCCCAGGCTGGGAGGCCAGGATGTGGTTGTGGCCTGGATCGCAGCCCTGGCCCCCGGGCAAGATCACTGTGAGCGCAAGGGCTCCGACTTCCTTCCTGGCCAAGCCCAGGGACAAGAAGCAGTCTCGGAACGGGTCAGTGAATGGCTTTTCACTCCTGGAATTCCATAAAGATTACCTAGCAAACCATAAATTAGCCCTGCTTCTGGATTTCCTGTCAAGGCCTTGGACTTGCTGACCTGGCCTCTTGTTTCTTTCAGCACAGACATTGTGAAACTCCGACTTTTCCTGTTTTCTCCCTCCTTCTCCAACCCTAAAGGTTCTTTTGCTGGCCAGCCTCGCACAGCAGCTTTCCAAGCAACATTACCACAACGGTTTCTCCTTACAAATGTCAGAACCAACCTCCCCTGCTTATTCAGTGCCTGCAGACAGTTCATCTACTCTTTTCAGGAGGAGGATGATGGAGTATTTGATGGTGGGAGCAAGGGTCAAACCTGGAGGAAAACATATTCATTATGTGCTAAAGCATTATTCTCTCCACACTTCCCTCAGCTCACCTCACCACTGCCAAGGTAAGTGTGAAAATAGAGTAAATAAACCTGCTGCAAAACTCACACAGGCAGTGCTCTACCTCCCTTAGCTTTGGCCAGCTGCAAGCGTGCAACACGACTGTGTCCTCCCAGTGGTGGGACACCAATACAGCCTCTCTGCTCAGATGCTCCAGCTCCTTTTGATCACTTGCTTTGTCCTTCTGAGGCTGGGCAATGAGTGAAAGCAAATAGCTAAGAAGAACAGATGATGGGAAAGAAAGATTCCTTGGAAAGAATCTCCAGTTCCCGTCAAGGATGTGGATTCTCCCATCACAACATAGAGTCCCTCTGTTTCCCCTCCTGAGGACCATTTCTGCAAAAGACCTAAATTCAAAGACTCACCCATGCAAATCCCACTGTAGGTAGCACTGACCATGCCTGTTGTCATATCCTGCTTACCAACACCCCATGCCTCCAGCTTCCCTTGCTGGCTTGGGCATGCCCCAGAAGTGTCACAGCTCCCTGCAGCTTTCTCACTGCAGTTCCTATCACTGGATACCTAAAGCCCGTGAATAAATGAGTGATTTGTCTCAGATCTCATAGCTGGTAAGAAGAGTAGCTCTGGAGGCAGAGACATTCCAACAGGATTACGGTTAAGTGGTTAATAAGCTCTGATGAGGATCATTAGAATCTGAAAGGAAAAACAAAACAAAACAGAGGAAGGGGAAGTGGGAAAGGCAAGCTGGCTCTCGTCCTCAGCCCCATGGCATCCGCTACTGAACTATTCCACCACTCAAAAACTGCAGCACCATACAAGTCCTCCCAGTGGCGTGCCTTTCCAGCCTTGTTCAGGCTAAGAGCAACATTTATTTCAGGCTCACACTGCAATTCCCATCCCTTTACACAAAGTTCTCTAGAAGAGAACTAATCCAGCTTGTACCATCTTGGTTAACTGGGATGTCTTCTATCCTTTGCCAATTTGAGAGGGTCAAATGTGTTAACATTAGACAAATAATCCCCTTGCAATTTGAGCAGAATTTATCACATTTTCCAGTTCTTAAACCATGACAGAAAAATGATTGCAGGATAACTGTCCCCCAGACAGGCTTCTGGATCTGTTAAAACATTGCTCCTTGCAGCTAAGTGCCTAATTACTAATACAAAAAATATATATATCAGGTCAGTTTTCACAGCAGGACCAAAAGCTCTAGCTCTCCACTCAGAGAGGTGTTTGTACCTGTGGAATACCAGCAGAAACATCTTCATGCTGCTCTCATAGCAGATTTTCTGTAAGACCTCCACAGCTTCTGGCTGGGAGGAGGATGCCTGAACAGGAGATGGTGCAGGGAAGCAGTAAGCTCATCTTGATCCTCTGTGTTCCTGTAGGTTTTGTTTAACATGGTGAGAAAAAGGCACAAACAATGTTGACAGCTTCTTTACAGCATTTTCCAGAAGGCTGAAATGGGATTCAAGTGACAAACCTCTAAATTCCTATAAAGTTCCTCTGTATGCCATTGCAAATTAGGAATTTGCTGCCCAAACCACATATATTGAACTGGCCCCGATCCTGCCGCATTGACATTCTGATGTGTTTTCCTTTTACCCCATTTCATTCCCTTTTGCCAACTACAATTGTTACACATCTGTGAATCATGGCTTCCTAGTCGTCAAGGCTGACCCACTAATAACAGCATTATTTGCATTATAGTCAGCCTATTTTGCTAGACATTGTGCAAAAATGTAGAAAATGACAGACCTTGCCTCACAAAGCCTTCAATAGCATTAGAGATGTCTCTTCCCTCTAGCACAGAGGAGTGAGAGGTTCTTGAATTCATTCATGTTTGTTCAATGGTTATCTGGAAATGGTACATTGAGCATTAACTGATTTCTACACGGTGCCAAAAGACCACCCTTGTAACCAGTTTCCTCTTCCATCAGCAGAGAGGCCATGGAAGTAATAAGCCTTGAATGCTGGGTCATCCTCTTGGTACAAGAGTGGGATGAGAAACGTGCTCTGCTGCTGCTTCAGCTCTCTCTGAAAGGTGCTGCTGGTGCCCAGGAGTTGCTCAGCATCTTCTCCCTTTGGAGAAAGCAGAAGGGCTGAAAAGCAGGGAGTGTTCATCACCGTGGCAAAGTGGGCATGGAAGTGTTTGAAGTTTCAGCAACATCAGGCTGAGCAATAAGAGATTTTGGTCATATCTTCCCCTTGGAGAGCACAAACCTGGTAATGCAGATAGCCATGAGGAAAAAATGTTAATGTACTGATTCACTGAGTGCCATATGGAAAGAGAATTGTGCTTTCAACTTGAAATTTATACTCTTAAAAATACAGCATTAGTTATTTATTGTCTAGTAGATGGAGCTAGGAAGCAGGGCGGTAGTTTTTGTTTGTTTGTTTGTTTTAAATACCTAAGCCCACAATCTGTCCATACTCAAAATATCAAAAAGGTCTCACACAGAGCGCTTGGAGGCTAGCTGCCCGTGTGGTTGTGGAAGACCACCACAGGATAGGAAACTTTTGCCTTCTCTGTTCTGCCCCAGAACTCTTTTTAAAATTAAAATAATAATAATACATTAAATAGCTCTGAAGGTGTTCAGCACATTTTTTTCTAAGCAAAACCAATTTTTGGAAATCACAAAACTATTGGGACTACTGACAAGTGTTTCCCCCCCTAACTCCACAGAATAAGGGTCATGACAAGGAGCAAAAGAGATGCACCCATCACGCTCTGACATCTGCTTAGATATTTACTCCCCATTTCCGTCAGCTGAAAGCTTTTTGGGAGCAGTTACCAGGGGAGCAGAACCCCTCCAGGTGGGCAGCTGAGGACAAGGTGCCTCTCTGGAGCAGCCACTCCAGCCTGAGTTCAAGCCATGTCTGCCCACAGGTATAAGAAGGTAAAGCTTGGTCTCTTTTATGAAGGAAGATAAAATGGAAGGTCTGATCTCTGGTCTTAATTTTGAATTAAGTCTTATTTCCACTATCCAACTGAGAACATTCCCAAAGTAGAATTCTTCAGACTCCTAAACATCTCTCAAAATCCTCCCCCTCAGACCCTTCTCATGCCCTCTCCTTTTTCCTTGCTTTTCTCTCCTCTGTGGAAACCATCCACATCTCTGACACAACTTTCCTATATTAGGCAAAATAGCCTCAAAACTGGGTGCCGAGCACCTCGGAGAAGCGTCTCGTCGCCGATCAGTTACCACTGCCTACATACTTGAACCCAGAGGGATACGTCTCTTGCTGGCAGACTGTGGAGATTTGCTGAACCCCAGCCAAGAGGAGAGATGAGGCAAGGGGTGTTAAAAGCTACCGTCTCGCCTCTTCGTACACATCACACGCACGAGTGCCTTCAGCACCCAGGGCCCGGAGCCCAGACAATTCGCTGAAAGTCTAATGCATTTCAGATAAGGCTTTGACTATTACCTGGATTGACAGCCAGAGAATGGGAGGAAAAATCCCGGCTCCGGCCCACTCAGCCGAGCAGAAAGCATCCCAGTTCACAGGCTAACCTAGGTCAAGTGATTTGGCGCCTGCGGGGTATTAAAGCTATTTACCAGAGAGGAGAGGGAGGGAGGGAGCTGCACGATCTGAAGGGAGCCAACCCTCCTAGTGAAAATTATTTTTATTATTGTAATTCATGATATGTCCTGGCTCTGTGCCCACAGCCAGGGTTGGAAAGGCACCGTCTTTAGTAGAGACAATGAAACAATAAACAATATTTCTAAGCAATTCTTTTTTTTTTTTTTTTTTTTTTTAAATCTCCATTTCACAACCCCACAGCTCATCTATTCACTTTGATTCTATGGGCCATCACCTGAAAGCTGGTCCACATCAAAGAGAGGTTTGGAACAGGGAGAGGTGATCCTGTTTATCTCCTTCCAAGGCTTCATTCCTGAGAATAAGCCTTACCTGCTAAAGCCAGGAGAGCACATCATCCTCTCCCCATCCAACTGCCAGGCCCAAAGGCAGGGAAGGGGCAGAGGTGGGCTGGGAGCTCCAGCCTGGTGGAAGCTACTCCATCGGTGTAAAGCTCCCACCTCCTCCAGGGCAATGTTCTTCTAGTAAGAAAAACAGAGGGGGAATTCCTCCTCGTGAAGCAGCTGGGCACAGCCTCTTTTGGAGCCTTAGCTGCCTTTCCCAGCACTTTTTGTCTTCCAGCTACCGTGCATCATCCCTGACTGTAAAGCAGCTGGCACTTCGGCCAGCTCTGTTCTCCACGTTATTTCCCAGCAGGGACACAGAGCTTGCCTTCAGTGTCCATCCAGGACTGGTGCCTCACACCAGGATGGGTGCTGCCTGTGCTGGGGGCAGCATCAGACTTGTGTGGGACCTAAACCCCTCTGCATGGTGCTCTGGGTGTGAGCAGATGGGGCTGGGATGCTCTGCACTCAGACTGGAGCCAGCACCAGCCCCGTGCCCATGTTGGGTCCCATGGTTTGGTCTGGGCAGGCACGCCACACAAGTACAACTGTCTCTAGAACATCTTGACTTTTCTCACCCTGCTTTTATTTTTACTTTCCACTTCTCCTTTATCTTTTTTTTTCCCCCTTTCTGCCTTGCTTGTTGGGAAATGTAATGTTCTGTGACCAACTTGCCCCCCACCTTTGCCCGTCCCCTCCACCTCCTGTGCCCCTCTGCTCTTTGATCTGAAGATCAAAGTGAGAAAAGAGCACAAGCTGGAGACAGCAAGAAAACCAACGTGTACTTGGAGAAAGAGAACGTGTGCTTGGAGAAAAAGAAAAAAGAAACCACCCTCTCACAAAAAGGAGTAGTAACATCTATTCCTCCGCTTGTGGTGACACCACATGAAGTTCTGGTCCTCCATTCTCTGAACTCACCGTGAAAGTCTGACATATGAACCTGACCAACGAATGCACAGTTTCTGGAATATTTTGGGAAACCTCAGTTGTGGGAAACTACCCAAAAATTTATTTTTTAATCTGTTTGAACGATTTCTGCTGCAAGGCTCCCGTTCCATCACTTTGCTCCAGTACCAAAGCGCATCACTGAGTCAGCTGCCCCCCTCAGCAGAGGAAAACCGAGTCCCAGAGCACCCATTCTGCATTGGATCAGTGCTGCCTGGACAGCAGGCGTGCTGCAGCATGAACTATCAAAAGCACATCCCTGGTACTTGGGCTTCACCCTTACAAAACTCCCTTTTCAGTTCTGAACCTGCTTCTCTGAGGACTACGAGCCAGACTCTGTTCTCACACAGCACAGGTGCTCCACAGCAGCTTGAAAATCAATGACCAAAAGGCTGATTTCTAGGGGCTGTGGTGTATTAGACCAGGAACTTCATTTTCCAGTATCCCCTACAGTTATCCACAGCCCAGTGTCTCTGTTGAATGCCCTCAGAGCAGGTTAGGACAGCCTGTACCAGCAGCTACCGACAGCTGAGCCTCAGAGAAGGGTGGGATGAGCAGGATGCTTCTCCACAGTGAGTTTTGGTGCAGACTATAGCATAATGCTTTGGAGCTCAAGTTCAGTTTCTGTGACGGAAAGGATAGTTTTGCCAGGCAAAGAGCCCAGACCTTTTTTTTTTTTTTTTTTTAGTGCAAATTGCCTGGCAATTAAAAAAAAAGAAAGGGGGAGGGAGGGTAAAATAAATGGCAGGGGGAGTGGATGTTGTCTGCTGCAAAACCAGGCTAAAAGCAGCATCCCCATGGGTCGCCAACTCGCTGCGGCTGTCAGCACTGATCAGAATCAGTTGGTCACTCATCACAGGAAGGCAAACAGTCAGGCCACGGCACATCCTTGGGATCAACAGGCTAATTAGGATACCCGGTCTTACTCAGAGAAGCCTGCTATTAAATCCCCAGGAGCCCTGTTGAGCCATAACACTGTCCTCCAGCAACACCACAGAGAGACCTAAGGAGCAGCACCCCGAGGCCCCTCCACGACACACATTTGTGTTTCAGGAGGAGGAATAACTCATCTCTGAGTGGAGAAGGGTGGTTAATTGGGCACCTCGTTTGCAAAAGGCCGCGGGTCGCCGCCACAGCCCGGCCTGCTGTCCCGCTGGCGGGAGGCCAGCGCTGTCACTCAGCGCCAGCAGCCTCCCTGTCTGCGGCCTCCTCCGCCACCGCCGCGCTGACGGCCTGGCGCCTGGGCACCTGGGGGAGGACGCTCGGCGAGGCCCAATTTGTCTGGCTGCGAGGGAGGAGAAGCCAGGGGTGTGTTGGAGGACGCGGCCCGAAAGACTCGAGGGGACAGGCACAGGAGCGAAGGCAGGGAACGCCGCCTCCTTCCCCTGCGAGTCCCATGGGTCGAACACCAGGCCCTCTGTCTCTGTACACAGCTCCGTCTCCTCTCTCTCTCAACTCCTTCCTTTCTTTTTGCAGCTCCTGGCTTTGCACCTACTCTGTAAACAGTCTCTTGCCCAGCATGGCTAAGTGCATTTTTATCCAGCAGCTGGTAATTAGCTTATTGAGAACGAGACACTTTTATTCTGCTTCCTAGTGGCATCACCAAACTCCGTGTAGCTGTTGTATGCATGCTAGGGGTAACTGCGATGCTGCTTCCTTGCAAATCCCTCCAGCCAAATGTTACTGCAGCAGGACAGTTCACCTGTCTCCTTGTAAATCCTGCAGCTTTAGCCACGCCATCCTCACTGCTTTCTGCCAAGCTACGTCCTGCTTTTTTCAATCTAAATGACTAATTCTCCACACTGCTCCACATCACATTAAAAAGGCTTCACTCAGGGCTGTGTCTGCTTAAAACAAAACAAAGCCCAGGAAAAAGTGCTTCTAGCTAAAAGAAACATTCTTCCAATATTATATCACCATTCCTTTCCATCACATCTCACGTTACAGTTCCAAGGCACAGAACAAGAGCACATTTTACCTGTAAGCAGGAGACAGGTTGGCCTGATCGCCCACGAGTTCAGACACCCACGGCAGGGACAGGGCAGAGTTTCCTCTTTAACCAGGAGAGGAAAGGTGTGTTCAGGTGGAAATGCAGAGCAGGTACAAAGCTGAGACACTCCAAAAGATCTGGGGATGGAAGAGCAGAGCAAACTGTGCAGAGTTCTGCAGAGTACTGAGGATATAAGAAGGTGCCTTACACAAGGTACCTTCCTCTTGTTTAAACCTCCTATTTACTGCTTTATTTGCAAAGGTACTTTAGAGGACATCTCCTGTTTGGACAGAGCAGCCTTTCCCTCAAAAGGCTGTCAGTTTCTGTCACCTTGAATTAATTGAAACAATCACCCGTCAGCAAGCATTAACTCAGAGAGGTTAAGTCCGATTAGTGATCTGCCTGTTAATTCACCAGAAGACTTTTGTTTAATCTTATCTTCCAGCAAGGAATTTTTTGCAATCTTTCCATGGGAGTTTGCTACCAAACATGACCTTGGAAGTGCAGGAGAGGAAAGATCCTTACTCCATCATGAAAACAATTTAATTGACTCTCTCAAATGTTAACAATTAAGGACAGGGTAGGAACATACTCCTTTAGCTAGGAATCTGATAGAAAGTCCTTTTTCACCTTGAAAACTCTGTGGGGGTTTGGGGCACTCAGTGTTTTGATCCTGGCTCAGTGTAAATCCTGGTGGATTTAAACAATTCCAGACTAGAAAAACATCCAGAGGCAGGCTGGCTTTAGCTGGTCTGACTCCCGTTCCTTCTATACCTTCCCAACTCAGCGTGTCGCATCTGACATGGCTGATGGATGGACAAGAGGATACTAACAGTCTTGTCTTGCTTAGAAATCCATGTAAGCATTTAGATGCTCCTGCCCTTCCCTGGGACATGGTTGACACTCCAAACTGCTCTTATTCCAAGATCTGTCCTTTTTCTTGGCCACAAACCCAAATACTGAAGAAGGCTTGCCTGTTTCACCTGATGCCTGCTCACTATTGAGATGAGGATCTGAACCCCTCCTGTGGCTGAGAGCTAGCAGAGACCGAGGTACAAACCTGATGGCCAACGGAGAAGGGGCATGCTTCTCGCAGGGGGCCAGGTCTACATCCTAAACTCCTCCGAGCACCTTTTACTCAAGCAAATAGCTCACTCAGCCTCCGCAGGACTCAGCATGGAGTTTGTAGGGATGACTCACAGCAAGCACTGAAGGCTTATCGCTCGCGTGATGGATTGTGAGGCAGCACGTTGGTTTGGGTAGCAGTGGAGGAGGCTGGAGCAGCCAGCCTTCCTGCAAAATCCATTTGTAGCTGTGGCTGGGGGCATGGTGTCAGGAGACAGCCTCCATGGCTGCAAGGAGGCAGCGGCACGTAGCCTCGTGCAAGACGCACGACCCGGTGCTCGCGTTGTGCCTGCGCGCCTCAGGTCATCTCGGGAAGCACCTGCTGTGTAGGTGCCAGACAGAGATGATATCAAATGAAACTTTGGCACCAAAATTGACATACTTCTGCAAAGCCAATTTACATTCCTTGCTCTGGGCTTCTGGAGCCAAAAGGAAAAAAAAGAAAAAAAAAGAAAAAAAAAGAAAAAAAAGAGTACTTTGGATCCAAACCTGACTCCGTGGCTCCAGTTTGCCTAGCATAGTTTCCCTGGTACAATGTTAAATGAGGTTCTGGCTCACAGCACTGTGTCCTAGAAGAGTCCCCAGTGGGTATTGCAAAGTCTGTCATAAGAGCAGACTGGGAACAAGACAGCAGTTATGAGATTGTGATGAAAAATGGTCTATTTGTTGCATTGCCCAACTCTGTTCCCATCTTTGTCCTCAAGGGCTTCCTTGCAGACTCTGTGATTTGCTTTTTTTCTTTAATGATGTTGGTTTGGAAAAGAGACTCCTTTTTTTCCACTCTCCTGACACACGCTCCACGCAATCCCTCCTTCCCTCTCTCCAGCATTACACCTTCTTTCAGCCGGAATCCTCAGAGGGGCAGATCAGCAGAGTCACAGCCTTAGAGGCCAAGCAGCACCAAGCAATACCTGAAGGTCTGTTATTACCAAATCCACCTATCGAAAACAGAGTTGCAGATAACTTGCATTTTCCGGTCTTGAATTTTCCCTATTATACTCTGAGTTATTGCTTATATATTCATAAGGGTGGCTTGAGAAGCCCCAGCAGCTTGCTGCACACACAGTGCCCAAGGATAGCCAACAAAGAGCAGCGGGGATGCAACCTGGCTTCTCTCTTGATCTTTCAGCATCAGTCGCAAGCATCCAGAATCCATTTCCTCCTTCTACCAGTAGCTAGCAGCCTGGCAAGCCACCACTCCCACTACAAATCAGAAATCAATAACCCAGCATTGGGTTATTTTCATATAATACTGATGTAATAGGATCAAATAATACACTATATTACCAACACATACTACAACACAATATATTCATTTGCCAGCTTGGTTTGTCTTTTGCAGTTGCTTCACAGAGGCACCATCTCAGTGTAACACTATATTAACACAAGTCATTTAACAACATAAATATTTCCCAATGTTTAGGCTTCTCGTGCAGACCTGGCAGAGAGCTACGCACGTGCTTGGCAAGGGTCAGACCAGCTTACGGACCTGCAGGAGGAGGTCTCTGTTTCTTCAGTTTTGCCCTGGGAGTGCTGTTCCCTCCAACTGCCTTCCACAGCACTCTGAGCTCTAGCAGATGCTGAAAACATCTCTGAAAGAGTAAGACTTGTTCTCTGCTCAGGAGACACATGAGGAGCTACAAAGCTCCTTTAGAAAATCTGGTCTGTGGGAGCCATTTCAGCCAGCCCTTAGCATCATAACGTTACCTGCTATGCCTTTTGAGAGTAGCATGAGCTTTTAAAGCAAGGTGCTTAAGAAATCAGACTTCTGTTTTTATTGGAGTCCATTGAAGCCAGAAGCAGCCAGAATTAAATTAACTCGATTTTTTCAAAAGGCTCACCCCCTTGGCCTCCGCAGTTTCTACCCAAAGCAAATATGTTCAGGCTATAAGGCTGGGCTGAAATGAAGGTAATGCTCATTAGAGTATAAAGGCTTCACCTTTACGGGTAAGGCAGCAGAGAAATAACACCAAACTGATTATTTAAAAGCTGCATTAAACTTGTTTCTTTATTGATTCTCTTCTCTGAGGTCCTGATCAGGCAAATACTTCTGCAGGTGTGTAATTGAAGGCCCTGAGAAGTGCCAGGCAGTTAATTATTTGCAGGAATGGGGAGCCTTTTGTGGCAGCTAAATAATGAAATATAAATCTGCAAGCCTGTCAGTGAATAGGCAGCTCTCCCTTCATTGACTGCTCAAGGCAGCTTTCACTGGCAACAAAAAGCAGTGTAAGTAAATGCAGAAGATTTCAGAGCCTTTTCCCATCTGGTCACTCGGGGCAGAGTTATCCTCATTGTTTCTTCTGCAGTTTTCCTTTCTGGGCAGGAGCATTTCAAACCTTGGCTGCTGATGTGGGTTTAGGATTAAAACTGACCTTGTTAATCCTCCTTACTACAAAAATAACTCTGCTTATCTACACTTGGGTTGCTTTTCTCAAGGCAGCCAGAGCCAGTCCTGCTTTGCTTGGGAGAGCCCTTCTGGAAATACACCCAGTGGCTCCTGGGGCTTGAATTGTGTTGCTTCTGGGCTCTCACCCATGCAGATTTGGGACTGTTCACCTCCAGGAAGGGTTATTCCCATCTTTGGTGGGTCCTCATGTGCAGCTGAATTTTCTAAATGCTTTGTTTTAAATGCATTTCTAAATGCACCCAAAAGGTAGGCAGCATTGAGCTTAGTTTAATAAAAGTTTCTGACAACTGCACTTAGCTCTCTTGAAAGCAACGAACCAGACATATGCAGAAAAGATGCTAGACCATCAAAATGAGAAACACAATGCAAGGAGAAGGAGCATCATTCCTGTCTCACCACAGGAGATTCGGCATCGCACGCTCCTTTCTTCTGGCTAGAAGCTGTTTCAAACCAATCTGCTGTCAGGAGCAGCAGTTAAACAACCCAGAAGAATGAACAGCCACGGCATGCAGTGTCCTGGGCTGCAGTGCTGTAACCACGGGGTTCAACTGGGGTTTCTTTTATGCTTGTGCTCTCTAGCATGACTTTGACAGCCTAAGGCAGCTGGGGGGGGTGGCTGCAGGGAAGAAGAAAGCACTGCTCCTGCTTAGACAGCCAGAGTTGACAAAAGCATCATGGACAGGTACTCATGGCAAGTCACTCCAGCATGTGGCTCACAGCAGCACTCGGGCTCTGGTACAATCACCAGCCGCGTCCTGCAGCATCCTTCCCATTCCCCCCGTACACCTCCCCAGCCAGCTCCTGCTGCAGGCACTTTGGCAAAAGGGGTCCCATGTCCCTCTTTGTGCCTGTTCCCAACTCTGTCAGAGTAGGGTAAAAACCACCACGCGTTTATTCTTTAGAGGCCTGGGGTTTCCCTCTTCTCACTTTAATTACAAATGGAAGAAAGAGGAACAGCCTCCTGTGGGGTTACTTCTCCAAGATAAGCCAAGGAGCTTTCCCTGCACGTCATCATTTCCTTCACTCCTCTCTCCAGAGCCTTCCCTGCATCACAGCAGAGTGCTCACCACATCAGATAATCCATGAGAAGCATCCAGTGGGAGAATTTTAGGCTGTTTCTTTCTGGGGGGGGGGGAATGCATTTACAGGAAACCACCAAGCATCCCCCAGGAAAAGAAAGCACCGTTCAGTAAAACCAGGCTTGGAAGCAGAAGATCAGATGCGGGATCTTTGCTTTCTTTCCCTACCCCCAGCCTCCTCCAGCAAAGCCTCAAGGGAGACCTGGCAGGAGGGATCACTTTACACATGTTTTCTCAAGGCAATCCTGAGCCTTCCTGGGTCACCACTAATTTAGGCAATGAGAGGTGACTTCCCTGCTGCCTCTGCCCATCATCTCCATCCCTTTCCTAGCCAGCCAGTCGCACTCCTGGCTACCAACCATCACAGCAGAAAGGACCAAAGGGAGCCAGAAGAAGGAGATAAGGGATATGTGCAGAGCACAGCCTTGTCTTGAGCTCTGCAGCACTTCCAATCAACTTCTCTGTGCGTTCTCAGTGCTTTCTGGCTGTGTGTTGCTCAGATTTTCATGCGTGGGATGTTTTAAACAAGGCACTCTGGGTTCTGAAAGCTGGATCCTGTTTTCTCTCTCCTGTCCTCCTTTTCTCGTGAGGCATATGAATACCTTCAAAGACGTTTGTGACAGAAAGGCAGTAACTAACCACCTAGAAAGAAGTAAGATGGCCTGATTGAAATCACCAAACGGGTGACCTCAGGCATCCTGCCTCCCATGGTTAATGGGAAAAGACTGAGTTTTTAATGCAGGGAGGTGGGAAAGCCAGTTCCTAAAACCCCAGGACAAGACTGGAGCCCACACAGGGTGAAACAAGTCCATGCAGAAGGCAAGCTAGCATGGCTCCACAGCTCTGCCACTTGTGCAACAGGAGAACTGCTGGATCCTCAGCAGCCAGGGCCTGCAACACAAACCGAGGGGCTCTCAGCACAAGCACCAGCTCTGTGCTATACGCTGCAGCTTCGTTCAGGTCATTAAGTTGTGTGCAGCAGTCCCCGGGCAAGGCTGCCTGCAGCACAAGGACACGGGAAGCAGGAACCTGGCCGCAGCTGGAAGCAGTCATTTTTTCCATTCCCCCCCCTCCTCCTCCTCCTTTTGGGCCTGATATAACTACAGAGCGTCTTTAGCGAATGCTCCCACCAAGTTTGCAGAGTCAAAACAGCACATTCCTATGGCCCAAAATGCCTGTGTGACTCCGCTGGGCACGAGAGGAGAGGGGGAAACATGAGCAAGGCTGGGCTGAGCAGGGCCAGCTGGAGGGAGGGAGCTGGTCTCAGTGGTCCAGTGGAGACAGAGCTCGTCTGGCACGGCCCCTCCTGGAGATGAGCACCACAGCGGGTGGCTTCCAAGCCCTGAGGACTGGAAACACAATCTTCAAGCCCAGCTTCTGCCGCATGCAACGGGCAGCAGCTGACCTCCCTTCTCCGGCAGCAGGGCTGGACAAGGAGGGGCAGCAGACCCACGGGCATCCCTGGGGAGCGAGGGGTTTTGGGCACAGGCACCCGGCGTGCTGGTTTGAAGGGCTGCAGCTTGGTGGCGTGCAGAGGGAGGCTGATTTTGGATGGTGTTTTACATGGCTTGAGTTCATCAGGCCTTGAAGAGGAATTCCCAGCTCTTACTATTTTCGCTCCAAGCAATGAAAGCTAACAACAAAAGCATCCAGAGATATTTAACATCATTAATGGTGGCTTGGAAAGAGAGGGCGAGGTAAGCAAGAGGAAGCATGGGAGGAGGACTGAGGTCTCTGGACAGGTATTCCAGGCATTTTGCACTGCAGCACAGCAGGCTTCAGTCCTGTCTGTCCTCCAGAAGCTGCAAGGACAAACTGCCAGGGAGACCTTCAGGTCTGGGACCTCTGTCTTGCATTAGGCTTAGGGCAAAGACACTGGTCACTGCCCCCTCTTCCTCCTGAGGAGGAGGAAGGCATCGCAATGAAGTCAGAGCCTGCCGCCTGGCCGTGTCTGACAGCGCCTAAAGGTGTCTTGAAACACAGAGAGAAAAATCCTCACGCTCATTAAGTGAGATCATGCTTTTTAATTAGCCTCCACTGACAACTCAAGCATGAACAAGCCTGGTGAGCTTCCACGTGGCAGGGGCTGTGCGCACACACTTCTGCTCCTGGCTGTGCGGGATGGGACGGAGCTGACACAGGGTTCAGTGCTAGGTGGGAAAGGACACGGATCGTGGCTGTTTGCCATCCACCTGCATCCCCTTTTCCCCAGCATCATCCTGCAGGTCTGAGGCTCAGCCCCAGTTGCTGTGGCTGATAGAGGAGGTGAGCATCAGCACTGTCACCTGGCACAGCCCATTTCCCCCTCGTCCACCTCCCTGTTATCAGATCCTGTCCATCCTGATTTAAGCTAATGGCTTCCTCATGCACAGCCCAGAAAGTATTGTCAGCCAGATCCCTATCACTCTCTAATATACCTTAAGGCTCCAGCTCCTATTTGTCTAAATCAGGGGGAAAAGAAAGAAGAATGTAGCCCATTGAGCCCTAGTGAGGCAAGGGGCAATGGCTGGAGATCCAGCCCTGAGATGTCTAGCGCTGCTGTCTGACTTCTTCTCCCTCTTTACCTGGCACTTTGCTCTAAAACAAAGAGTAAATATGTCAGTACGGACCAATTCCACAAATACCAGCCTGCGGGAGCCAGCCTGGCTGCAGTTTGCTTCCTGCCCATGGCTCCTGGCTTCTCAGCCTGCTCCAGCTGCTGCCCACAGCTCTGTGGCAGTGACCTTTGCAGAGACAGGGACACTTGTCTTTGTGCAGAGATCCAGGGGACACCAATGAATGCATTCTGAGTGCTCCACACGGCCCTTGGCACAGACAGGACCTTCCCAAAAAGCCTGAGCAAAGTCTTTCCCTAGATCACAGGGCAGCCCCATCAGAAGAGGTTACTTGTTTCTGGCACTAACTGGGCATTGTTGAGATGGGCACTACAGCAACAGAAGTACCAGGCTGAGTGTTTTCATGCCCAGCAAGCAGCTGTGTTTTGGTTCACATCTCAGGCTCAGCAGCAAGCAGTGCCCACACAGCCTGCCCTCTCATTACCTGAGCACCTTTCTGCTTTTGCAGGACTGTGAGGTCCTCAGGGACGTGGAACAAGCTCTTATGAAGTAACCAGCTCTGCTTCTCTCTCTCAGAACAAACCTCACTGAGGCATGCCAGCAGCAGCTCAACATCCAGAAGACCAGTGCATTGAAGACATGAGAAACCACCAAAGATTTACGTTTTCCTTGGGGTTTTTGTTGTTGTGCAGACCATCAATGCCTTTCTTTCTGCATCTCCAGATCCCAGGAGTCCTTGGCTGCTCTTGCAGCATCGCTCCCACTCCCCATCAAGGACTTTTTTTCACCCATTGCTGGTAATTCACATGCTGTCCTTGGTCAGGGTGGGATGCACAGAGCCACGGAGGCACTCGCTAGCTGATGCAAGTATCTTACTGCAAGACAAACAGCCTCCAGATAAGTAACTCGATACATTTTATTAATATAAAATGGGACTTTTATGTGCAGAATTTGGATGTCACACATACTTTTGTTTCTTTTTTGGACCAGGAAAGATAGGTGGTTAATTGATTAAAAAAAAAAAAAAAGTTACTTTTAGCACAGCAGAGAATATTAACCCCCTCCTTGCCCCAGGCACTCAAAAGCTCTGACAAAGTGAAGAGGAAAATAAACTCTTTTCCAGTCACTTAACAGGTCTGCAACAGGAGGAAATAAGGAACTCTGCCCACCCCTCAGATTGCATTAGTCAGACACCGCAGCATTTTTCAAATAGTCTGTCATTAATCATGACAACACAAGAGAGCGAGGAGGAGATCAAAGAGGTAGAAGTCTGAAATTCCAGTTACGGATTCTCTGCCGTTAAGGTAATGACAAGGTTAGGATCCAGCAACAAGCAATGGGGAAGTATTTCAGTCTACCTGGGCAGCCACAGCTACAGGAACCAGAACAGCCCCCTGAAGCTTAGGGGAACGATGCTGGTGCAGCCCAGGTGAGGATCCAGCCACTTGGATTTATGCAAACCACAGAAGACAGCAGAGCAGGGCTGGAATCTTCACAGGGGTGATATTTCCAGTAGCTCCTGCCTGTGGTTGAAACTGGAAACGCCATCCTCTGAGGTCAGCGTTTCCTCACCTCCAACTGCAGAACACCTCTGGCAGCAAGAAAAAGGGGGAAAAACAGCCCAGACAATGGAAGTTATCCAGACATTACCCAGAAAGATTTCAGAATGGACACTCCCCCGCTGCTGGGGAAGTTTCCATTTGATTTTCAGCAGAAGGTTTCAGGAAGGCTGATGACTCCTTCCCCGAGTGGGAGGCAGATGTGATCCCTCAATGCCAGTGCCCTCGTGCACAAGCCCCCAATCCCTTTAATGCCCCGTCCTCTGCAGCAGCAAGCTGATGCTCTCTATTTGTGGCAATATTAACGGGAGCTAATCAAGCTTGTAAGGCAGCACTGCTCTTCACAAAGATGGTGTTCCTCTTGGCATACAGGGCTACCAAACAATACCTAAGGGCAACCTAAGCGAGCTCCAGAACACAAGCACTCATTAACCTTGCATGGGCCCAACACATAGGGTGCAGGAACCCACCGAAGCCCATTTCCCAAAGAGCTGCCAGCTGAAATAGGGAAGACACTAACAATGAGACTTGCCCAAGGCCAACAAGCAGGTCAGAGAGGGTGCCAGAAACCACATCTTTCCATTCTCCTGCTCCCAGACATATCTGATCCCGCAGGCGAGCACACATCCCCTGAGGGTACAACACCCAGGGCTTCAGGGAGCTGCAGCCAGCATCCAGCCCCGCAGGCAGCACGTAAGGCAGCTATCCCTGCGAGCTGCCCCTGCTGCTCGCCCTCCGGTCTCTTGTAAAAAACATCCCCAGAACCTCTATCACTTCATAAAACTTTAAAACCCAAACCTGGTAGGAGATATTTATAATGCTTGAGATCATTTCCCCCAGATTGACTGTCATTGCTGTTTTATAGATTACTGGCAACTCCCCGTGCCCTTTGCTGGGAAAAAATAAAAAAAAAAAAAATTAAAAAATTAAAAAAAAAAAGAGGTTTGATAATTACAGCAGCCCTCAAGACCTTTGATTAAACAAAGCAAACAAACAAACAGCTTCATTCTGTAAATCTTTACTAGACTCCAAGCACACCACACACAGCAAACAGTCAATGCCCTGTCAAAGGAGACACCTGAGCTAGTTCAAGGACTGTTTTCAGCCAGTTTAAGTTGGCCCAGATTTTCTCTCTTGCAGCTAGAGTTATATTGAAGTGTTCTCCCATTTACCGAAGCTTGAAAGCACCATGGCTGAGACTCCTTCCCAGAGACCAGCTGCTCCTCCAGTGCTCTGCAAGGCAGCCCCAGCTAGAGGGAGGACAAGCAGCAGGCAGAAGAGAAACAAACACTGCTTGCATGCTTGTCTCTTCACTAGCTTCAGTGTTTACGCAAAACAAACAGCAAACAACGATTTCTTTGCCAAAAAGAAGGCAAAAACAAGCAGCAGTTATGAACCAGAGTACAGAGCGGATCTAATGAAGAAGTGAGTATCTTAAATGCAATTTCTGGATCTAAGAGTTAGGGCCTTAAAACCTGGAAGAAAGTTTTATGGAAACTCAAGATGCTGTTCTCCATGCGATGCCAGGTTTCTCTCTTGTTTTTCATCAGTGTGGCAAGTATTTCTCAGAAGTCCTAATGCTAGGGAAAACGTTTCCAGGCACGTTAGCACTGCGTGTGGGGACGCCTGAGCTGCGCTGACACAGTGCAGGAAGGGGCCTCCTGCAGAGACAGCCACACAACAGCACCAACGCAGCCCTGGAGCTCTCCATTGCTGCAGAGCTTTCAAGCTGCTATTTCCATCCTTATCTCCATTTGGAGCCTGTCCACAAGTTGATTAACTGAGCATATAACCAAGAATAAAGATATTTCTCAGCGGTTCCTTCCACCCCCTTGCCCTCTACGCAGGTTTATTTGTTTGGGTAGTTACAGAACCACAGGTCTATGCAGGAAAGCTTGGTGTAGGTACAAGAAAGCTGTTCCTTGGGTGTTTGTGGCATGATCCTTATTCACATAGTGGTTTATGAAGAAGACACAAGGCCTGTTGGATTTCATCACCGTCCCCAAGCCTGATTTATAACCTGTGCCTATTTATAACAAGAGTTTTATATGACAAACTCATCATTTTGCTCGAAGGTTAATAGCCCGCCATTCAAGGGGAGTTTACATCTGCCAGGCCTTCTTCTGCCGCGTGAGGAGAGGCAGGCAATCTGCTGCTAATCCAACGTAAATACCCCTGGAGTCAGTCTGGAGCGTGGCATCAGGATCATTTACAAAACTGGAAATTCGAATAGAACTTAAAACCTCATAACCTGTCAGCTCCCAGCCAGGGAAAATATTCACAGGCTGGATCCTGGTGTCTGGACGGTCGCTTTTACTTGTCTGTAGAAGAAAGCATGGGGCTGCAGGCTGGATGAACCTGGGGTTACAGCGGTGGCTTTTCTCATCTCCTAACTCCAACACAGCCTGTCCAAGGCCCCATGTGAATTAAATAAAATTAGCTGCAGGTTCCACGTGTGAAGGGCTGATCCTGCACAGCACCGTGCCCTTTGGAGGCAGCCAGCTCAGCAGCAGTGACAATTGCAGAGCTGGGACAACCCAGCTGTCCCTTGTCCGTGTAGCTCACAGGACAAAGTTTAAGTGGCCACATCAGCAGAAACACACCTGAAAGGCAATCCAAGGGGGAACCCAACACAGAGGGAGCTAAAAAAGCCTTTTAGCAATACCATCTAGCTTCAACCCTTAAGCTAAGGGCAGAGACACATCCCAGCAGCATGATGTTATATTCACCATCTCACTAAGCAAGTAACTTTAGCCTGAAGCTGGAAACTTTTAGCCAGACTGTTTAGAATAAGGAATTATGAGTGAAGATAATCACTTTTATAGACATTGAAATTACCAGTCCATGCTCATCCTAGGACGGTTTGGTTTATTGTTCCTGAAATAAAAGCTAAGCAGCGAAGCAGTCTGTTTACATCACAGCCCGTGTAAGAGGGATGTGTGATGACCACAGCAATGCAGCATCCAACGACAGGAACATGGAGCTTGGAGAGTCATTTGGGCCAGGAACACCAAGTTCAGGGTCGGTATCTCACAAGCAAAAGCTCTCAGGTAGGGAAAATCCACACAAGAGATGTCAGAACCCTGGATAGTGAACACAGCACAGCATTGACTTCAGCAAAACCATGCTGGCTTGGCGTTGGCTTAGTCTGGATCCAAACTGCACGCAGGGTGCACAGCTTGGTGCAAAGGGGCCAGGAGGAAGAGTGAGCAAGTGCATGGAGAAGACAGCAAAAACACAGTAAGTGTTAACTCATCCATGTCACTGCAACCTTCCTGAGAATGTTCCTGAACTAGCTGGTAAATACGTGGACAGAGTTCTGACTGCAAGTAGAAATTACTAATGCTTGAAGCTTTTCAAAGGTAATTGTGTGGAAAATATTTCCATGAAGAACTGAGATGAAGGCAAGGAAGAAATGTATTCCAGTAAAGCAGATGTGCTTTTCCTTACCTTGTTTCCCTGAAAACACTAAGCTTCTTAGAAATTTAAATGAAGATTAAATATATTTATTGAAATATATTATGTATATGTTATATATGTATATTTATATGTTTTAAAATGTTATTTGAATGGAGTTTCAGTTTATTTAGGAGAAGATAGTGCCTGGCTAAAGCCTACCTTAGACTAGCACAACTCTCAGCCATGTAACTCAGTTCCAGTCATGCACCACGCTGGGCTAGGAGCAGCATCTGTTAATGGGAAATACAAAAGTCTTCCTGCTCTTCCTCTTCAGCAGTCCAAACCAAGCTTCTTGACAGAGGGACTCTTCACAGGTCTCACATACAAAGGCCAAGCTGAAGATGTCAGCATCTCAACGGATATGCACATTAAGTGGCCATTTAATCTGTGTGCATCTCACATTTCTGCCCCCTTGCACAAATTGCCATTCCCGTTGGGGGGGATTAGCTCATTTGGCCATTAAACCATAGGCTCAAGCACACGGGCTTTAATTTTGTTACAAACAACTCCTTCATACTGAACTTAGTCCTCCTGAGTTCTTGTGTTTTCGTGGACTATAAACTTTATGACTACAAACAGAGAAGCATTGAAACCTCGCTTCTCACACCGTTAATCTCCTCAGCCTCCAAAGAGCACAGAAGCATCGAATAGCATTTGTGTCAGCCACGGCCCAGCAGGAGGCCGTACCCACGTTAGTTAGCAGTTCTGTACACTTGCACCTCAACACTGGAGGCCAGCCTCAGCTTGTTCCTGGCTGTTTCAACACATTCTGCCCCATCTTACTGGTGGAGAGACAGCCTCATGCTCATACTGCTGGCCAAAGCCTGGGGATGGAAGAGAATGGCAGCCTGGTAGCATTCAGGGCTCAACATTCAGCCAAAAGACAACCCTTCTCACTCCCCTTAAGAAAGACCCTCCAGGAAATTTCTTTTGAGGATAAAAAGAGTTGATGAAAATGAAAACTCACAAGTTTCCCACTGGTGGCAGCGGACTCAGGAAAAACTCAAGTGTTGGTTTTCCTCTGCTAATTTGTCTTTTCCCCTAGGCTACGAATGAGACTGAGTCTGACCCAAACAGTCTCTACTGGATAAATGAAAAAAAGCAACATGGCTTGCAGAACATGGATTGAGACCAGAGCTGGAGGAGAACATGAAGAGAGACCAGAGCTGGAGGTTTGCTTCTGTCCCTGACAGTGACCACAAGCAAATTACTCCTTCTGCCAGGGGGGATTTAAGCCATCACTGCTTAGTCAGTGTGTTCCTCAGGGCACTGTGACTATACACTTAGCTTCTGGCACATTGGGGAACCACCTGCCAGGGAAGCACTCCATACATACATAAAGGCAGAACAATTCACAGGAGTAGAACACAACAAACAGGGAAAAAGAAGAGTCACAAATCCCAAAACGAGTTCTGATAAACATTTTTTAGTTCTACAACAAAATAAATATTTTAACTCTGATTTACCAAGAACAGTGAGACTTTTCTCAAAAAAAACCCATAGGTATAACAACATACATTGAACGTCACAACACTTGGTGATTATGTCGCTGCAAGTCATGCAAGTAACAGCCCGATTTATTACAAATATTCACGCCGTAGGAAGTACAGGATAGTAATACATGCTGGGATATAGGCCATTTGCCCTGACTACGCCTACTCCATCAAAACCCAGTGCAAACAACCTGTCTTTGTTGATATGGTTCAGCGATATGCATGTGGGTTATACACTTTGTGCAGCTCCAAAAATCACTACTGTGGCAATTTGCTGTCTTTCAATAGCTGTGGATTCCCCTATGCCAGGGAAATAACCGGTACACAACAGTGTACTAAAAAAAAATCCACAGGAATTGCTCGCATGTATTGTACAGCAAGAGTTAGTATCTGATTCACATGTCCAGTTAGAGCAATTGTGTTTTATTGACTAAAAAGAGGAATTTATCTGTGTATATCTGAAACAGCACTAATGGATTGTTCCACATACTCTCTCCTTACTCTTCCATTAGGTATTTTAATACATTCTTAGTGAATGAAAAATACCATTTAGTCCTCCTTTTAAGATCAATCTTCAGGTATTTAGAATGGAGATAAAGAGCCTCAGACGTATCTATTTTAAGGCAGATTTTCCCACAGCTCTTGAAATAAGACATCTTTGCTACCAACCTCAACAGCAGTGTTCCTGGAGCTTGTAGAAACATCGTATATTGATCAGCCTGAACAACAGACCCAGCAACAGATGACATTTATTCATACTTTCTGTCCCCAGCAGTCTTTGTTTTCATTGCATGAAGATGTTGAAATTGATCATAAACTGTAACATTATACAACTGGTATCTTCCTTTCACTGCCAGTGCTCAAAAAACAGTATCTGGACTCCATTTGGGGCCTTGCTAACATTATTTATGATGCTGCTATACAAATATTTCCTCAGTTAAGTTGCACCAATAAAAGGGCCAAGTCTCTGTTGACTCTGTTGAAGGGGAAAGCTATAGAGGTACATTAAATGAGTAGTGTTTTTTTTTTTTTAATCACAATTTTTTAGGTTAGCATGCTAACCCACTGAAATGACAACACCCATTCACTTTGTTAAAATGAGTTTATAGCCTGGGGCTATTTTCAAAGCAGCTTTGGGGGCTCAATCTCACATGCTTACATTTGCAAACAGATTTGTGAAAATCCAGAACATATTCACTGCCTGCAGGTTGGCTTTTGGACAGTCTTTGACAGCACTTCCAACAAACAAGCAGAACTCAGACTCCATTTTACCCATGCCATCTGATGGAAGTAAGCCTTGTCCTGTGTTTTCTTTATTTCACCACAGTCAAAAAAGCACCAAGCAGGTGACATATCTGATTCGAGGCTGCTGTCCTCGCTGTCTGTGCCAGCCTTTGGACAACTGTCGTAATGCATTTGATACATTTGAAAATGAATATATGGCATCTGAGAAGATGCTGCGTATGTGATGCAGTCCAAAGCCAAATATATATCTTACTAAAACATAAGAACATGAATGAGGGAGTTCATGCTAGAACTGGTGCCATCGGCCTCACTTTTTCTTAAAAACAAAACTGCGCAGGCAGCGAGGTATTTGGCTTCATCAGTAACATCAAAGAAATACCTAGGTAGAGAGAACCACAATTAAACAGTTCAGACTTTGGATTCCCATCTCTGGAGCAGGCATTGAGAATTCAACTTGCTACTTGTCAAATATATCTAAGTTTGGACATGAGAGGGCCTATACCATTTACAACTGGATGAAAAACAGTTTTGTTGACAAATTCTTGTCTCCTTCCTCCACAGCACACTGAATTTAGTCACTATTTTACTCCCCCCTCAATCCTTCATTTACCAACTTAAACACCCCTCAATCAATCCCAAAGACGTGCTGATTACAAGTGTTATTGAGTGAAATAAATTTATAATGTAACAAATGCCATATCTCAGTGTATTGTTCAGTGAGCGTCTGGTGAAGCACAAATTAAATTTTACAGTTTGTTTCTGAATTATAAAAGTGTATTTTTTTTTATGATGAATGAACTGCTGTGGACCTTGAAAAGCAGTAGCCTCTGAAAGCAAGCTGAAGTATCTGCAAAAGGAAAGGCTCTTTGCTCGTTTAAAGTTGCCAACAGTTATATGAAGCAGTCTTCAAGAGTCTAAGTAAAGGTTTCTTCAGTCAAATATATACTGTAAGGCTCTCGTTTGTATCCTTCCCTGACCCAGTGCTGCAGACGATGTTATGCGCCCATTAGCATGCCCATGAAATCTGATCCATTCTGAATGGTGATGGGAGCTCCAGCACTGTTGTCCACAAATATGGAGGTGTACTGGCCAGCCTGCAGAGAGAATAAGAAGGAAAATCTGACATTTCATCCCAGTGTAAAAGGAGAAAAGCATTTTGGTGCCATGAACTAAGCCTAGGAGTTTCCTGCTGTTTTCTGTGGCTCATGGGAACAGGATCTGGCCCAACATCTTCACTGCAGCACTAAGGTTTTGACTTGGAAGAAACCTGCTGCAGGGAAACTGTTTTAGGCTCGTTACTTAACTAGATCCTTACTGCACCAGTGTCTTCTTCAGTGATCACAGACGTGACCATCTGCACTTCAGATTCCCTTCTACAAAATGGGAAATACAACTGCCATCTTGACATACAGGAGGAGATTTAAGAAAGAAAAACTCTTGTTTTCATTAAGACATTTCTCAGAGAGAAGGCTACCTCCGTGGCTTAAGATCAGAATGCGCAACATCTGTTCTTTGCTCCTGTTCCTGTCAAAGATTCTCTAAATGACATACCTGGGGTGACTATAACTTCATTAACCTTAAAAAGAAGGTTAATAGCTTTCCCACCTCCTGGTGAGAATTCAGCCTTGCCAGTGAATAACTCCACATCGTGCCCAGCAAACTGTAACTGTGCCTCCCAGTCTGCAAAGACTTACCTGCAGCTGCAGTAAGCCATGCACGTAGACCGTGAAGATTTTGCTGTTACTTTCCAAACCAGCAATGACTTCCAAAGACCTAAACAGTAGCAAAAGAAAAATAAACAGGTTAAGCACCTGAGGCAGTTACAACACAGCTGTATGTGGAACAGCAACGGTCTCATGGCCTCCTGAGAAATAGGACCTGGTGTGCCAGTGTCCATCTGTACTAAACTGGTGGCCTTGGTTCTAGCAGAAATCAGCCTTGGAAGAAGAACAGCAGAACCTCGTCCTCACTGCAGTAACTTAAGGAAGTCCCACAGAGCACACAGGGTTGTGGATGCAAAATTCAGCTGCAGGCAGAAAGAGGGAGCCACCTCCTCTCAATGGGGCCTCTCTCAAGACCCTGTGGTCTCTAACTCTCACCCTGGAACAGAAGCTGAACATGTCCTTTAGACCCATCTACATGCCAGTTATCCCACAGCCTGTCTAACACCACAACAGTTTATACTCTTGTTATTCTGCAAAGAGCTAGCTATATACAACAGCTCATCTTCAAGGTGTGAAAGGCCTATTTCACCACAACAATATATGCAGACAGCCTTTGCAAGAAAAAAAACGTACTCTACAGCTGAAAGCTATTTTTGGGAAGCCATTTAGATCAGGGATCACACACAAGCTAAAAATATAACTCTGATTCAATTTAAGTTTGAGGGAGAGCTCCAGATCACCCCTCCATCATGGTTCTTTTCTAATATCATAACGTTGTTCCCATCTTATTCCTTGCAGCAGTAACACGTAGGACAGCCACTCTGGCATCCTCAGTTTCTGGAGAACTACTCCTTACAGGACTTTGGGTGGAAGGAGTTGCCTGAGACAGCATCAATCAGAACCACCCATGTAAGCTCAGTTCCAAAGCAATATGAAAGCTCAGAGCTCCATGCCTGGCTGGCTTTTCCAAAATCTGCCTAGCCAGTGCTAGCAGATCCAGTTGTTTTTCCACGCAAACCAACCCCCCTCCCTCCCTTTTTTCCATGAAGGGGTGGTGACGAAACCTAGCAAGTGCAAACGTGCTGTTTCCAGCCCCCTTGCAAGGAAATAATGTGCACAAAAAGTAGGGGCAATTTGGCCCTGAGAGAGCAAGCCACTTGGCACCACCTTGATTGAAGAGCTCAGTCTGTGTGTCATATCCTGCCAAAAGCCTAACTTGGGTGGGAACTTCCCACCATTAATCTCTTCTACTCCAACTGTCTCCGTGCCTCTCAGTTTCCATCTCTCTCAGCCGAAAGCCCTCAGGGCTCTTTCAGCTCCCTAAAATGAATGACTGTGTACGTAGACATCCCCAGGAAATTCCACAAGTACGGGTAGCAGCTCAGCCTGTGCCAGCAGTGTCTGTCCAGACAGGTTCCCATCCCTCCACCCATCCTCCTTCCATCCCACAGACCAGTCACACTCTCACCCACCGTAGGAGGGAGAGATGTCTCCCTTAGAGCCAGTGCTGGTCCCGCTTTATTCCCACTGCTGTCCAGCTCACTCAGCTCAGGACAGCTTTGCAGGACAACTGACAGTAAATCGCAAGCCTGGGCAACTGATGAAAACTGAGTCAGACTTCAGAGAACTTTATCTAAACCATTAACAGCTGGGTCAGTTCTGACTAAGAAAAAAAAAGTTTTTATTGTTGTTGCTCTTTGGAGAATGTAGCTATAAAATTCTTCACGTGGCAAGTTAATCCCAAAAACATCCCAATAAACCTGCTTAGGCTGTATGTGACAAAGAGGTTGTTCACACATCCCAGATGGTACCCAAAGACCTTGCTAGGAGCTTTCAACTAAAAGACCTGCAATGTGAAAGTCCTGGTAGCTTCCACGATCCACACAGAAGCTTCCTGTTAGGTAATCTCGTGCCTGCATTTACCAGAACAAGTAAACAAGACTAAAGTCATGTTGCAATCAGAGGCTGACATCCATTCTTAAGTAATGTTACTGGTTGACTGGATGGACAACAGAGGGGAGAAAGAGACACAGAGGGACACTGTCCTTGCAAACAGAAATGAGCCTTACAGACAAAAAAAGAAAAACACACTTTGTTCTTTCTCAGATGCCTTAATTAAATCAGTTGGGAATTTGTGGAATCATTAAAACTCACCACTGGCACCTTCGTTTATTTTTCAAAGTGATTTATCTGTCTTACCCTCTTGAAAGGGCACAGAGTGACAATGATTTCCTAAGTGTTCCAGGCTCTAAAACAGCAGTGCTTTGAAACAAACAAGTTCCAAGCCAAGATGCAACAGCCTCATAGGCTCTGTAAATCAGATTTGTATTTGTAAGTAGTTAGATATAGCTAAGAATTATTCTAAAAATAATTTTTGGATGAACATATAAGGAGAGCCTTTTCCATTAGCACATTCCCCACAGATGGCTAAAGAATGACAATCAAATTTTACCCATATTCAGGTCATTACTTTCAGTTACCTCACTTTGCTTGTTCTAACTCTAAAACCACAGAGAAATCAGGAGCATTTGTGACACTTGAAAATGGAATTTAGATTTTCTGTATGATTTTGTAAGTGAGGATTTGTGAGAGCTACGGGCAAAAAGGGCAGTATCATTCTGCCCTATTGTTCCTACCTGTTCCACCCCAGAGAATAAAAGCCTGGAGTCTCCCCAAATCACTCAGTGCCAACAGACATTCCAGATGTCAAGATCAAGCCCATGTCCATTCTTAACAAGATCTAAAGGACTCCTCACAAGTGCAAGACTGCAACCGGTCCGTCACTGCCTCAGCTAAGTGCTGCAATCATAAAAGACTGTTATAAAACAGTCTACAAGGCTGAATAGGTGCCAGGTGCTCCAGTCAACAAGCTCCTTGACTTCCCATCAGGTCAATGGGCACGCAGCTCCTTGTTACCCTAGCTACTAATGGCTACTCTGACGCCAGTCGAGTCTTTTCCACAGGCCAAAGAAACCTAAGAGAGCTGGTATTTATTGTATGAGGCTTCGTGTCAAATTCATCCCCCAGTAAAGCCTCTAAATTGAAATGCCTGTGGAGAGGTCAGTCCTATTTGCAGCGCTCTGAGTCATGGAACGGGGAAGGTGAGGGCTGAAGTAGCCAGCCCTGCAGCAAATTTATGGTTTTGTGGGTTTTAAGCTGCACCTGTGTAGTCATTTTATGGACATATTTCAGTGGTGCTATTGCAAGGCTGTTGCTACAGCTGCACTGCAGGAGCTGCAGGCAGGGCAGATCTTCTGCAAGCCCTGTAGAGGCAAATTTTCCTCCAGTGACAAAGATCCAGCCACAGATCCAGGCAGTGACCACTACCCAAGCAGCACTGCCCTCTGCTGGGTGCATTTCAGCCCAGCCCAGGGGCTCACCAGCTGCCTTCCTCCAAGCCGAGCACGCCAAGCTCATCATCCTCAGCAAGCTGGCCTTCTGAGACACAGGGCACCTATGTGCTACAGCTGAAAGGATGATAAAGCCAGCAAACAGCAGCCAACAGCATGCTTATGGCATGGCCCTTTGCATGAAGAGCAGCACTCAACGTTGCCATGGCCTCAACAAAAGACTTGTTTAGCAGAGATTTAACTAATGAATCCCAGCAGAGGAAAATTAATCTTGGTCGTCTAAGCAAGCTCCACAAGGCAGCTAGGGGCTGCAAGAAGGTATGAGAGACCTTTAGGCAAGCCCTGCTCTTTCTGCCTCTCACTTTTCCCCTCTATTTTCCACCTACTCTTTTTTCTCATCACCCCAACACTCCCGTGACAGCGTTAGCGAGATGGTGTGCATTCCATTCGGGAGGCAGGTGAAATTGTAAAACTGAGCTAACAACCTCCGGCACAAAATTAAAGCGTTTCTCTCACTCCGTGTGTTTATGATGATAGCTGAGCACTCAGCACCTTTAGCTACATCCAGTTTCAGCCCGCTCCGTTCACAATTCTCTCAACATATGTAATATTTATTCTGCTATTTAGAGTACCTGACACCATCCACTGAAAAGTTAAAAAACGGGGAAAAAAAAAAAAACAAACACACAAAGCCTAAGGGCTACAAGGAATCCATCTTTTCAGAAAAGTTCTACAAGCATTTTTGGTATAAAATTCACTGTTGGTAAACCTGATTTCCACAGCTGGTTGAAACATCAGCCCATATGAGAAAAATAATTGCCCAGACAGCATTGCAGTAACTCACGTGTATCGGTGGCAGAGAGATTCGATGCAGATCAACACTCGGACATTATCTCTGGCTCGGAGCTGGACTTTACTCTTTAACTCACTATGATCTGGGGAAGGCAGAGAAACAAAGATAAACACTTTTGGAACACAGCAGAAAATTACTTCCTAGTGTTTGGGTTGAAATAGATTCCAGTAATATTGCGGCTTCCTAGGAAAGCACCCTTCTAGGTGCTTCATCACCAAATGATTAAACAAACAATTGTATTGGCGACAAGCTAGAGTCAAAAATGTCTTGATTCAGTTCTATATCATCACACTTATTTTATCCAATGTCTTCTTTGGAAGCCACACACTCTGCACATAAATATATTTGGTGCCTAAGCTCACCCTCCCTAAGGAGTGTTGACTGGTTTGGTTTGCATGGAGCAGCCTGCTGTGAAATCACCCAAGATTGGGGTTTTGGGCCATGGTGTACCAAAGGCAGAGCTCACTGCAAAGGGCTGCTATTGCATATGCTTCAAATCAAACAAGACCCACCAGAGATTGAGTTCTCCAGGACTCCCTCCTGCATTTCTCAAGCAGTACAGGGAAGGCTTCCGTGGACAGCACTCACCGATATGGACGTTGGCTGAGAACTGGTAGATCCCAGACACGGGTGCTGTGAAACGTCCCGTTGACAGATTTAATCCTGTCCCCCGGAGAAAAGCTCCTTTGGCCAGAGGCTGTAAAATAAGAGCAGACATTGAGCAAGTCCCCAAGTACAGGTACAGAGGAAATAATCATGGCTCTCCAGCCACTTCAGGTAGGAGTCAGACAGCTCTGATACTATGAAAGAACAACTGTTCATATTCTTACAGATTCCATATTTAGTTTCATTCTCTTCCAGCCTTGGATTCCACCGATTAGGCAAAAAACCTAGGGAAACAGCATGCAGATTCTCCTTATGGCAAGGGAGCAGTCTTAAGTCAAACTCACAGCAGATTATCTGACTTAGACTAAAATAAACTCTGCAAGAAATGTTTATTGTTAGTTTTGGCCTGTCTGATATGAATTTGGCTAGAGCTGGGGAGAAGCAAGAGTGGCTTCAATGGGCCAAGAAAGCACATTAGTCAGACTCTGCTTCCACCGCAAGGGCATTCTGTGCAGTGTAAACGCATTCCCATGGATGCTGTTCTGAGAGATTTGTCCTGCATTGGTCCTGAGGGACGGAAGAGCAGCTCAAACCTGCCTTTGTGCGACACACACTCTGCTGTATCCCTAATACATGCATGAGTGCCTAACAGGGCAATCTCAACAGAACTCAATAAGCCAAAATTTGAGTACTTTCCAATGCTAGATAGAGAGAGAGGTCTGAAAGGAAGAGCTGGAACTCATAGCGATGTTGCCACAGGTGCTATTATATTTAAAAAATAAAATAAAATAAAAATAAAATGAGAAAAGAAAAAGAACTGCTTAGCTGCTTTCTCTCTGAAAGAAAGTAAAAGGCTGCAAACCTTTGGGTCATGTGGTGCCTGCGTAGAGTTACTGCATGGTAGAAGGAAACGACTAACCTGCAAAATCCCAAGCAAGGCTCACAGGGTAATTCCCAGTCCCTATTTATCAAGATCCAGACCTAGACTTAAATTCCACAGAACCTAACTGGAAATGTTTTACAAACGTATCTACATTTATCAGTGTGCACTGATGTGTGCCTGTGAACAGATACACCTAAACACAAAAAGGAACTAAGTTTCTTCTACGTGAGAGAGGACCTAACAGCTAACCTAGCAGCAAAGACTGTGGAATGAGATTGATTCCACTCTTATGCCATCACTGTGCAATCACTTTCAGTAATGCTATTTTTAATTTACATCACTGGAAGTGCAGATCCAAGCCTCATATGTGCAAAACTGTTCTGCATTGTTAATTCATTCCTTTCTTGTTACAGCTATTAGCAGAATCAGCAACCTAATTCCAAAACCACTGGATGGGCATGGAAGGCAATTTTAGGCACCAGTAAATTATCACTGATAAAGCATTCCTGTTTCTTCATGCCTTCTGTGGCTTTGTTATTCTTTTACTCATAGAAATAGACAATGCAAAGGGTTGGTTCTGAGAAGGGAGAGGTTTCTCTGGGCAAAAATATTCCATTAAACCTCATGCCAATTAGAGTTCCCTGTTGCATTTACTGTCTCACAGCAGCATGCTCACCCAGCTGCTTCCAACACTGCAGGGATTTACATCTGAGAAACTACTTGTACGCCAGTTATTTCAATAATCAGACTTAAAGCAAACAAGTCGGTGTCCATTTTCTACAAACCAAGACCACCTTCTCTTCCCCAGTCCATCTTTTATCCCCATGCCTCCCCCATCCACTCCACAGCTTCCTTCCTGGTGGAAAGTAGGAACCATGTGCAGAGAACTGAGATGTGAACTGCCAGCTTAGCTCTTCAGTGATAAAGACTGTGGAAAGCAATGCACTGACTTATCTGTTATTAAATAATGGATAACCCAAGCCTGTACAGCAACAATAATGCATGTAGGATCTCCCAAAGCAGTAATGAAGTTCAGCTACTAAAGGCAGACATTTAACTTGATCTCAAGGCACTAGAGACACCAGGACTCCTCCTGAGATCTTCCAGCATGAACACATGGGCCACCTTAACCTTGAATGATCCATCTCTAGTGATATTCCTGAGCCTCACATTAATCCCACTTCCATAGCCTGTCAGAGGCTATAGTTACTTCAGTTCTTGCCATTTTCTTTCTTTGAAAAGGAGGTAATTTGTCAGAAACTCCAAAGTCTGAGATACGGGAAACAGAGGTGTGATAGAGGGAGTACTACATGTTTAATTCCAAATACCAAGGACATTGGAAGACAAAGAAGAGAGGGGATGAACACTCGTGGAGGAAATTTAGCATGGGAAGATGAGAAAAACATTACATGCTCTCTGAATACTCAAGGTCAGAGTGACGGAGACACCGCATTCAAATGACAAAGGAGTACCAGTCCCTTTCTGAGCCCATGTTCATTTCCATGTATCTCAAAATGTTTTGGATAAGTTCCAAAGCCAGGAATTATATTCATTCCCTATCATCTCACTGGGAAGTATCAAACCGCTGGCTCCTTTGCATCATTAAACTGACAGGGTGGAGGGAGGGGAATTCTCTCTCTCCCTTAGACTGTCTAAAGACAATGTTTTCATCTTTGCAGGAGCAACCACCGTCTCCCTCCCTGTTAAATTCCCCTATATCAGAACACAAGCTAAAACCAGACACTTCTTGTCCCAAAGCTGAAATGAAAGGCTGGCATCCAGAGGCCTGCCAGCCCTCCCACATCAGCTTCAGGGCCAGAAGCAATTAGAAACAAGCTAGGCATACGATAACAAAGCATGGGAAGCATCAGCCTACGCGCTGATTGCTGAGATGTCTTTATTCACATTTTCCCTCCTAATTAATGAGGCAGCAGATCTCTCTAGCCCTGCCTACACTTCAAGTACAATCTTGCCTCTGTGCCAGTACCCACAGTGCTGTCAAACCAGGCTTCCACAAGTGTATCTGGGAAAGATCCAGGAAAGCACCCTATCCAGAACATAACCACTGCCTCTAGTCCTGCAGCTGTGAAGTCCTAGCAGCAAAAGTACTCCATAGAAAAAGATCTGCTGGACAGGATTCTGCAGAGATGGGACTTCATCTAGATGGGATGAAAGCTCAGCACCTTACTGCACAGACAGTTTTTAGCTATTACTTTGACTAGCATTTATACTTCACATTCAGGTCCTGTTTGCAACTGGTTCAAAAATGGTTAGCAGAAGGTTTAACATCATCAAATTCAAGAGCTTGCTCATAATGACTTACAGCATCCCACGACAGCATGCTTGTAATTTAAATATGACTATAATAAAATTATATAGGTAACATTTATTGTCTTCTATAAGACAATATCTAAAGAATTTTAGCATCAAGACTGACTCATCTAACAAATGATTGCCCTTGGGCTTACAGATCTATAATCGATGATTGCTGCCTCCTTCTGACATTTTTCTACATCCAAAGATTACTCTGGAATAAAACAGGGTTTGCATTGAAAAAAAGGAATACATCCTTCAGATGAATGTCAAATGTGGACAGGTCTTTCTCATTAACTGAAATAGAAATTGGCTGTTTAGACCTGTGAGACAGCCCTCTCTTGCACAGACCTGTTAGAACTTCAGTAAGAACTGTCATGAGACTCAGCTGGGATGCAAGACAGAAAGAAAGTCTGCCTCTTTTCCTCTGGCAAGGAAGAAGACAACTCATAGCTAACTGTCCATCCTACTGCAGCTGAGCTTTAGGACTGAAATCACTGAATAAGGTCCAATTTATGTCAATTACATAAAAAGGTAGTGCAATATTCACAGTATCCAGTCCTGAGATGAGCTTCTGGGATCAGCCTTCCCCTTCAGGAAACACCTTTAGCTACAGAGCCACCTAGCAGCTTTGCAGACTGGGGGAACTACGGCTGATCCACGCACTGTGGCTGTTGTGGAGCTGCACAGGTTCAGTCTCTAATCCCTTCTCACCGATTGGAAGTTCTGAAGTTCTACCAGGGTCTTCTTATCTACGACGACTTGTCCTTTTAGCTTGCAATGGAACGCCTCCTCCACACGTCTGTGGGGTGAAACTTCCTCCAAGGAGAGCAGGAGTGGAGGCAGCTGGCTAGGATGGGCTGAAATAGCAAGGGATGCCCGGCGCTCAATGGCTTCTGAGGACAAAAAAAAAAATAGAGGAAAAAAGGCTTAGTTTAAGCACTTGGTCTATGAAACCGTCAGCTGTGTGATTAGATTTCTCTACACTCAATTCTTCAACTTGAACTAACCAGCACGAAGGAAACACTTCTTCAAACTTCTGATTATCAGGTAGGGAAATGCTTTAGGGTAAACATTGCAAAGCCAGTTTCTTATTTGCCATGGTGCTTACTGAAAGGAATTGATCACAGAAGCTCAAAGCTCTCACATTCTTTACCTTTTAATATCTCCTTAAACTCCTGCAGAAGGACTTCCCGGGTGACTTCAGCACCAGGTGCTCCTGGAGGTCCCTGAGGGCCAGGAGGTCCTGGGGGCCCAACAAGGCCACGCTAAGGAAGTAACCAAAGAAAAACACAAGAATTAGAACCAGGCAATTGCACTGGCAGACTGAAAATTCTCCCAGCCACGAGCCAGCTCTACAAGGCTGCCAGCCACGTGAGCAACCCCCTCTGATATCAGTTCAACTCCAAGCCTGATGCAGTAAATCTTAAACCGGCTCTCGAGCCAGCAGAGAATTCCAGCACTGGGAATTTACTCACGTATTTATGAGGGAGGATAAACTTTGCTCAGGTAAACACTAACTGGTTCTTCAAGCACATATAAACAGTGCGAAGCACAGCAGGCACAAGACTGTGTTTGATAAAAGAAGATAAAGAAGCAGCAAAGTAACTTAAGCTGCTGCCTTATTCTGCTAACTCAAACAGCCATCTGACCACATTTTACATGAACATATATTGCTCAGACATAACGATCACATACATGTTTGGTGTGACAGCAGAGCTCTGAAAAAAATGAAATGGTTAATTCGAAACACCTGGAAAGGTTAGCTACACACATTAGAGCTTTAAGCTGGTAGCAGGAACATGAAATGGTGTTATCAATGCTGTTTAAATGTGTATTGTTCTCTGGGAGCTCCTGCTTCATCAACCAAACTGCAGCAAACCTGCATGGAAGCAGGCTGTCAGCTACTGAGAAGTAAAAGAAAGTCATAAAAAACATTCTGTGTTTTCTAAGCAGCAGATGAAAAGTGCACACATGATCACCCAGCAGGTGATCAATTCACTGATTTGCAATAAATGATTTTTCCATGCCTTGATTAATGCATCTTTTAAGCTGCTTGTGCTTCATCTAGTTGTAGAAGAAAAATGTTAATTTTCTTTCTACTGAGCAGAAAAAACAACAAGTAAGTCTCAGCCCAAGAAACAGTTGGTATAAACAAAAATGAGTGCTGACAATGGAATTCACAGACACTTATCTTACAAAGCATACACGCTTATTGTCCCAAGCTTCTCCAAAATACTTTGGAAAATTTAACACAAACAACTGAAAACACAGCATGCCGGGTTGGGAAAGCAAAAGCTGGAACATACAAAACACCTTGTGTAACAGAGTGCGAAGGGAAGCCATAGTGCACATTTGTTAGTTGATGTCAATCTAGAAATAACCTACTAATTTCTTGTCTTTCCCTTTGCATCTCCTTTTAGAGGTGTTGCCATCATCTGGGCGGTGAACAAAGGAGATCCAGGTCCGCCGTGGATCTGTGATTCGTGGGTCTGGAGATTCTAGGATCTGAAGAGAAACAAGAGCAAACACTGATGACGTTGCATCTCTTTGGCCACTGTGAACTCAGAGAACAGAAAGTTTCCAGACCAGCCATCTGCTACCTGAACCAAATCCTTGATCCAAACACACTGCATCTGGGAGGACATTGAAGGTTTAGGGTCCACTGTAAAATTCCGTTTTATCCCACTTCTGTAGCACGCAATTCAATCAGATATTATCCAAATCCATGACACTTTGGATCCATGCTCATTTACAGGAGCATCACAAAAAAAAAAAAATCAAAATCCTTTCTCGTAACTTAATACGTGACCTCCTGCAGGTGTCCCAGCTCCCTTTACTGAAGGGATCAGAAAGCCAAGAGCTGGGAGCCAGCGTGCCTTGAGGACCTTTCTCAAACTACCAAGACTCAGTGCTCTGCCAGTCCTAATACGTGCCACAGAAAACTTGCACATATGCCAGAGATTGTTCACCGCTGGCATCTGATATTTATCAGTTGGATCTATTGAGAGATAAAGGGAGATTAAAATGTACAGGAAACCTTGAAGTGCTCCGTAGCTTTCAAATCAAAGGCTGGTAGAATGACAAATGTGCACACGGGAAAAAGCAAAACAAAACCATTTCACAATAAAAAAAACCATTTCACAATAAAAATAAAACCCATGTCTGACAACAAAGTAGATGTGAATTTGCAAATTTATCTATCTCGCCCCTTCCTATGGTCTGAAATTGTATCAGAATCACAGAAATCATTTAGAGAAGTTTAGACATGACAGTTCTGGATCTCTTCTGAACAAAGTTTGGACAGAAAAGAGGCTCTGTTGTTAGGAATTCGGGTCCACTTACTACTGGGCTCCCTAGTTCCCAGTACTCAGCTCTCATACAGGACCAGGAGTAAATAATCAAACAGCTATACCTGTTGTTTTCCCTTTGGGCTTGGAATGAACTCTAAATTAAAAAGGCACCAGAAATCATTGCTTACCAATACCTGCCAAGTTCTTGTCAAGACCAATTAACCATTGACTACGGGGTTCCAGGCTGTCGGCATATCAGCCTCTCAGATGTCCATCACAGTGAGGATAAAAGCACAAGTCCTCACAAAGTTTCATGAATCATGCTTAGGTTTTCATACCCATTAATGAAAAAGACAGAGAAGAAAATTGTAACTTTCCAGCAGGAAAGCAACACAAGGCGGTGGTGGGTTGAATAACAATATGAAATGATTTCTAGACCACAAGTTTAAATCAATCGCTATTGATCTATCACCGTTCAGGAGGAAGAAAACAAGATGGATGTGGAAAAAGCATAGAAGGAAAATCAGTCAAGAGCATACTCTTCAGATCCCAAAGTATTTGTTTGCCCCTGGGTATTAAGCTCCTGCTAATCTCACAGCAGCAGACACAGTTTTGCCACAGCTCTACACTCAGTGGCCCTAACAGTAACAGTGACCTCTCCTCAAAAGCAACAGGGATCGGATAGAGGACTGCAAATTTTGGCTAGAAATACCAGGGCAAGTCCATTTTGAAGAGAAGAGAGCCCGGTCTGTATGATCTGCTATGAAAAATCTATGCAGAATAAATATGAAATGAAACCTCAGAAGCCTGCTGGAGCTCCAGCTGGAGCTCATGAGGAATGTTGGTGCTCCTGAGCTGATGCAGAGCCTGGAAAGCTCTCTCTGGCACACAGCCAGGCACATGAGCATAGTACAAGGCACTTGTCCGTGGATTCGGAGCTGATGTGATCACAACTATTTATTCCAAACAGCTTGGGTCACCAGATCATTTACAAAGCAGCAGAGTGTGAACAGCTCCACAGGAGCCACAGATGCATTGCGAGCTGAGCAGGGGTGTTTGTTAAACATCTCAGAAACTCTAGGAACCCAACTCTGTCTTCTCTATTCAGATAATCTTGGGTGATTTACTGCTCAGATGTGACCCACAGAGATATCTATTCCTATTGAATTGCTCCGTGTGGGAAGTCCAGTTATCCACCCTACAAATAGATGGCTGCCAACGAGAATAGTTGGCATTTGTTTGCTAAGCCAAAGCAAGGGTGACCCAAATCATTTTGCTGTATTGATCACACATTTGACTGAAATCAATCAGAGTTATGGTTAAACACTCCCCAACGTGTTCAAATTTAGTGTGCATCTCAAACAAGGGCACAACAAATCACTGACACCAATCTAGTTCATTATTTCTGTACCCAAATTAGTCTTCAACAGACTTTTTATGTTTATAACCACATTTATAATCAGGTGCTGATCATGTTTTGTCAAGGCATTCCATAAAGTTGTTTTAGCTAAATTATCTGTCATGTTTACTTACAGCACACCGGACTTTTCACTGTTCCAGTAACTTTCCAAAAGCCCATTGGAAATTCACGGAAATGGAGCACCATGGAAAATCCCAGTTATTCTAAAGTTAGTCACACCTCTCTAAAACATGATTATTTTATCACAGATTGATTTCCTCCTTATGCTTTGAAAAAATCTGCAGTTGAGCAAAGATAGGCTGAGAAGGTCCTTTGATGCAAACCTCTCCATCTTTCCCAACACGCAAACCTCAAGACAAGTGTTCACAAACCTTGAAATATCATTAGAACAGCACAGGAGCTACAAATTTATTTCTATGACTAAGATGATTTATATTTACCAGAGGTTCACAGAAATCTACAGGTTTCTGATAGATGTTACCAATTTTTTCTTCCTCACAGCATCTGAAAGCACACGCGTGCAGCATCACCACACAGGTGAATTCACACCTACAGGGGACTGGGTTTATGAGCACTCAAGTTTAAAAAGCTCATAAATATATAAGCAGGTAAAAGCCTACCTGTGCTGTTTGCCCAAAGGAAGCAGATGCATTTTTCCCCCCCAGTGACTGGGACTGCCAGGTCTGTGGTAAAGCTGCTGTGCATTTCACAAAAGAGAAGGAAGTAACTTGTTAATGGAAACACCCAAGGACGGAGTATTCTCCCAGTGCTCTAACAGGAGTCAGCAAAACAACAGCTGGGTCACAGAGAAAAGGAAAATAAAATCAGTTTGTTCTCCAAGAAGAGCTAGCTCGTGTGGCAGGAACTCAGAAGTACAATCTCCAGAACAAAGCAAGAGCAGAGTCTTAGGAACCAGGACGCAGCATTTGCTGCCGATGGATATAAGGCTATTCAAATATCCCACCAGGCTGCAAGACAGGCAGAAACCCCCTGTCCAGAGCAAATGGGGAAACATGCCAGCTGGGAACAGAAGCCAGCAGTCATGGGCAGAGTCTGACCATTAATTGTGAAGACAAACAGATGTCCTCAGCCCTTCTGGGGTTCCAGCTGTGAAGAAACAGCCCAGTGCAGACATCTTGTCAGGGAGAAAAAGAAAGCCAGATGACACATCCCAGAAAAATAAATGAGAAAGAAAGACTCCTGGAGTTTAAAAAAAGAAGAAAAAGAAAAAAGAAAAAAGAAAAAACAAACAAAAAAACAACACCTCTTCAGTGGCCTGCTTAAATTACAAATCCCTCTAGAAGACAGCCATGGCACTCCCCAATTTCTCCAGCGCAAGGATGATTGACAGTTAAAATGAATGTTCCATCCTTGTGGTATTATTATTTAATTACTATGGCATGCATGAGCAATCCCAGCAATAAGCATGCAAGCCTCTATTTTTCTTGGCAGCGGCAGCCTCCAGCAGCCAGAGAGACCTTGCAGCCAACTCAGGTATCAGTCAGGACTGAGAACAGCCTTGGAATCCCAGCAAAGGGGACTTGTCCCTCCTGGGGTGCTGTTTACAGAGCAAAGCTAACTTGCAGGAGTCAGGAGGAATTCTCATGTTAACTATGCTGGAATCAGGCTCAGTCCTTACCGCTCGAAACGGTGCCTCCAAGAACAACAGAAGCCCTGCCAGCAATTTTTAATGAACTTTCAATCAGGTCTCTTAACGTTGCTTTGGAATCCGAACACAACAGCACCTAGCACTTTGGAACCAGCATATGACACCAACGTGAGCTTCACCCCCTCTCTCCTCCCTCTCTCATGATAAAAGATGAGCTGAGCTGTAATTTAGGCTGCTGTACACAAGCAGAACCTGTGGTTCTTTCTGGCTTTAACTCCCAGAACAGCGTGCACTGCCCAGAAACACACACAGCCTCTGGCTAAGATTCAGCCAGCATGGAAGAAACTACTAGGAGAGATCTACAGTCAAGAAGCAGAGATTGGATCCTGAGAAATTTCTGAACTGTATCTGAACTTTCCTAAAATTCAAGGATACTGGGATCCAGTCTGCATCTCTGCTAAAAACCAAAGCAAAATGGACTAACGTAGTTTCAGAGTTTGGGTGAATAAAAGAAAGAGCAAGACTGAGCAAGTCTGTACATCCAAAAATCATTTCAAAGTGTTCTCGAGTATACCTAACCCTTTTTCAGAGTGGAAAAAGATGGAAAGAAAGCAAGGAAAGTTTACACTTTTGTCAGATGACAGCATCCTTTCCATCTGCAGTGAGAGATGCACCTCCAAGGACATACACCTAACAATTCTGGTCCTGTCTTCACATCCGAAGTTGCTGCTCTGAAAGTTTTCTCAAAGAACTGTCAATGTAGTTGTTTATCTGTGATGGAATTACATTTAGAAATTCTTTACTTAATAATTAAGCAGTTGCCAGACACAAAGTGGACCTGACTCAGCATTTCAATTATCTTAATCCATAAATCTCTATGCTGTTATGCCTGATTTACACCAGCAAGAGTATTGCCAGCTTCATTATGAAATTAGCAGCAAGTGATTTGCTTCAGTAGTGTATTTTATTTGGAACTGGTTAAAAAGTGACAGATCACTTTTTTAAGCATGAAAAAATCCCGTGTCAGCTGCTAATAACTCATGGTTATGCACACTCTCGGTTATTAATGAGATGTAAAACCAAGGTCCTGACCACTTGTGGTTTTTACAGATCTCTCAAGAATTTTCCCTAGAGCTGAAGTGTTAGGATTGGTATCGGAGCCAAATCCCAACTGGAATTCCTATCTAAATTCCCACTATGTTTGGTCACTGAAAAATTGTTCTTCATTTGTCTCAATGGCTATCACAAAACGCTCCTTCTCTCTGTTTAAACACAAACTGCCCTCAGAGCACCGACAGAACGGGTATGGCACGATGCATCTAGCACATGAAAACACATTTGATGTAGGACTCTATATGCCAATAATGAACCTTAAAAATATCGCAAACAGCTAAGAGAAACAAGACCAAATTCTGCATTACTTCCATGAAGGATGTACAAATACAGTATTATTTTACCTGGGCCATAGAGGCGCTGGGAAGGATGGTATCTGTTGTACTTTGAAAGGAAACATCTCTTCCTACAGACAGATCACAGCCTAGTCTCTCCCGTGCTCTCACAGGGCTTTAACGCTTGTCAGGCCCACAAATGCTCTCCATTACACATGTAGCCACACACTTCAGGCTGTGACTGAAATCTCGCTGCAGAGGAATGCAATCTGTGCAACGTCATTGAACCAGCTGCTGTTCTCAGCTGGAAGCAAAAGGCCGCAAAGAAATAATTCAGAAAGATTAATAAGCCCGGCAGACCTAGCCCAAGATATCTGACAGAGACAGAAGAATCATTTCAGCCTTCTGCAACTCCAGAAGTCGTGTCTCTGATCCAAAAGACAGAAGCTCTGGTGTTAGCACTCAAGATCCAACCTTCCTTCCATCAGTCTTAGAGACAGTTTTCAGCTCCCGTCCTCGGCTGAACAGAGTCTTCAGCATGGAACAGGGCACTTCTTGTTTGCTGCTGGGACATCTGCCTTGAGAAGAGCAGTTGCCCATCACACGAGCTAACAGGCCAACCTGGGGATGGAGAACCTCGGCACCTGCTTGGAATTACTACCCTGAGAAAACTTTAAAAGCATTGAAAGTAAATTCATTAAATTCGCCTCTAGAAAAATAAAAAATAAAAAAGTTTAATAGAACTGAACTCACCCTCAGCTTCCTTTTCCTCTCACTTCATAAGCAACATACTTGAATTATTCACTTTCTAAGCAGCCTTAAATGAGAACGAGCCTCAAGATCATTTGTTTTCTGCCTGAAAACCAAGGTCTTATCAGATTTCAAGACAGCGGACTTCATTCCAAGGTACTACCTTACTGGGAGACTGCCAAGAAAAGACCATATTGTAAAAGGAACCTGTACAGAGGGTTGAGAATTCTTCCCCTATGCTTTGGAGTGCCTCAGAGTGGTGCTTTCCAGAGGAAATAATATTTCAAGGACCCTTTACCTACGTAGCGGGTAACGAAACTAAAAATATTACATCATTTCTTGCAGAAATTCCATTGAAATCCCATTGACCTCAAATCATCGCTGAAATTTCATTAGGACAGCTGAGTCAATAAGTTTTTTTTTTTCCCCAAATTAGGATCATGCTTTTCTGACACTTAACTGAACCACCCCTGCAAGCAGCTCACAGAACAGCTGAAGTTAGCAGGGACATCTACAGGCTGCCTTTTTGAGTCCCCAAGCTCCAAGCAGGTGAACCACAGCAGGTTATTCAGGATAAGGTGCAATCAGGTTTTGCACATCTCCAAGGCTGGAGACTTCACAGCCTCTCTCTGTGGCTTTTTCCGGTGTTTGATCACCCTCACAGTAAAATGTCTTTTTTTTTTTCCCCCCACCTATATTTAAGTGGAATTTCCTTTTGCCTTTTTTCCTTTCACTGAGCTCTGGCTCCATGTTTTTTTATTCCCTCCTACTTAGGTAAATAGCACATTGATAAGATCACTTTGAGCCTCCTCTTCTCCAGGCAGAATATTCCCAGCTCTCTGAGCCTCTCCTCATACAACGGATGCTGCAATCCTTTCACCATCTTCACAGCCCTTGGCTGCCACCGCTTTAGCACGTCCAGGACCACAACTGTTACTCTAGATGTTGTCTTCCCAGTGTTTAGGTTTCCCCTCGGAGGGACACATCCACCTTCCTTAATCTGCTGGCAATGCTCTTCCTAATGAAGCCCAGGAGGCTGTTGACCTGTTTTGCTGAAGACGCATGTTGCTGGTTCATGATCACCTTGTTGTCCACCAGGACCCCCAGGTTTTCTGCAGAGTTGCTTTCCAGCCAGCTGGACCCCAAGGCATACGGGTGTGTACTGCACTCCACAAGTGCAGAACTTTTTAATTCCATTCCATGAAATCCTTGTGAACCCTCCTGGCCCATTTCCCTGTGCTGTGAAGCTTCCTCTGGGTACTATCACAACCATTTGGTCCATCAACCCCTCCTCCCAGCTTTGCACTTGCCAAGGGTGCAATCTTCCCTAGCATCCAGGTCATTAATGAAGATGTCAAACAGCGTTGGCCCAAGGATCAACCACCAGGATACCACTAACAGCCAGACTTCATGGCATTCGTCACAACCCTGCGAGCCATGCAGTTCAGCCAGCTTTCAGTCCACTTATCTAATCTGAACTCCATCAACTTGTCTATGAGAATATTATAGGCATGGAAAACTGCACTGGCTGAAGGGTACAGCTGATTTCCCTGTATTCCACCCAAAAAATGATATTCCAGATGGCCACCCCAGTTAGCAAGGTTGCTCACGCACAGTCAGTATGCTACATGGATGCCAAAAAAAGCAAATACTTACTAGCCTCCATCCCGCAATGCCTAGCCCAGCGCCATTAATATTAACAAGCCACAAGTGTGAAAATTGTCTAGACAGTTTTCAATGCTACTGATAAAATCCCATGCCAGTTAGTTTAGATGGAAATTGGGCAGCTCACAAAACACTGGCTGTCCTCAGAGGACATTTAATGAGACAGAAGAGAACAATAGACCAAGCAAGAAAAAAAAACACTTTGTGCTGAGCCTTACCTGAGCTAGCTCCATAGTGAGATTTAACTTCTGGAAACAAGAACCTAGCTACAGTCGGGTACAACTTGTCAGTCCCTAAGAAGAGGAACTATTGAGAATAAGGAAACGGATTTTTTTCTCCATCTGAAAGCATCAGCACATGTACTGTCATTATTCAGCCTATCCACAAGGTAGCTGGGGCTTAAAAAAATATTTAATGCAGTTTGGGCATGCAACAGAGCACTGTGACCCTGCAAGTGATCGCTTCAAAACCACACCAGATGGGAATCAAACAGTAACTCCTGATCAGGGTCAGCTTTATAGCCCCACTGCACCATCTACTACTGCTGAAATGTTAATTTAATGTCTCATCTTCTTGCAACACAAGACCCACGCCTGGAAAGGGGAAGACAAACCTGGCAGCTGCAGGTACCCAGCCGCTCCCTGTCAAATTAAGAAGATACATTAGAAAAAACGTTTGCATCCATCCCTCATGGTCTTAGTCCATTGGTTTCCGAGAAAAAACTTATGTGCTTTGCAAGCACACCTCATTGACAGCAAAGATAAAACTGGAGATTTTTTAAAAATACTTTTACTATTTTCCTTAGACGTATCAGGTTTATCAGAACTGAGATCTCTGTCTCCCTCTTTTAGGCAGAGGTTTCATCACAAGTTGTCCACTGTCGCTGTTAAAGGGGAGCTTTCTCAGCTCCGATTTGAAAACAATTCCCAAGATAAATCTGTTCCAAAATGTTTTGGTCCAGTTGAAGGTAAACAAACCTACCTTTTTAACAGTATGAGTAAAAATCGCTGCGCTCATGTAATATTTCATTCCCTGCTCCTGCTTTGACAAATCTACCAGCTGGCCACAGAGACTTCCAAGGTAAACACAGCCTTAATTTTTTACTGTACAAGGCCAAAAAAAATTCCATCTTTCCTGTTATGTAGTGCAGAGAAATGAAATAAGATACTGATGTTGTTCCACGTCCCTGCGCAGGGCATCTTTTTACTAAGCAGAACTGCTCAGCAAGGCTCAGAGATCCGTCTGCCACAGAGCTTTCAACTTCTCTTTAGCTTAGCAGGTTAGGCAAGGAAAGCTTTGCTGTTACTTTATTATTCACCATCCAATTAACAGGAAAGGAGACACTTCAGAGGAAAAAAAAAAAAAGCTACATTTGAAAACTGCAGAAAAATAAGGCAGTTCTCCACACTGCTGTTGAATTTCACCGTCACTACAACTACCTGAAGAGCCCAATTGCCTCTTCAAAGTCTGTCAGTCACTGCTCACCATAAGGTAGGAATTTACTGGTGATTTACAAACCGCTAATTTCTGGCTAGTCATCTTTCACATCTGGTACTTTATTTATAAGGGCATTTAAGCTGTTTTCTGTCAACAGCCAGTTGTTGTGAACCCAAAATGAGGGGCTGGTCACTTTACCTTGACATTGACTAACACATGGGTTTGAGGCAGCACAGCAAAGGGAAAAGAAGAGAATCCTTTTTAAAAAACCTGAAAAGTAACCTGATAAATCCAAGGTATTAACAGAGATTTAACAGATGCATTAGCGATCTAATCGCATTACAGAATTAGGCATTGTACCTAATGGATATTTATTCCTAGCTGCACCAAGATACCTGTACATGGTGCAATTTATCTCACTGCTGAACTTACGTGGTACAGTTGTAAGAAACTGTCTCAACCAGCAACATGCACAGTGGTTGGATAGAGCCTTCCAATAGAGAGGCAAAACCATGCTGATTTCAGAAGTACTATATTTTTATAATTTAGCATTTAAAGCTTTTGGTGATCCCAAGACCCGCTGTTTTCAATTTTGAGAGTCTAGTCCAGAGGCATGCACACAAAGCTCGCAGTTTGTTCAGCATGAATAACCCCAGAGACCAGCCTTAAAAATCCAGGTCCTGTTTGCCCTGCGGTACCTCGTGAATGCAGGCTGGGATGTCTGGCTGTGAACAGCAACAGAAATAGAGGCAATTCTTTATTTGCATTTATAAAGCATGTAAAAGAACCCCCTAGCTTGGGCAGGTGCTGTGTAGATTACAGCAGTCAGCCACAACATTTAAAATCATTGCTTAACTGGAGCCTGGGCTTCAACCTTAGAGAGATTCCAAGAAGAGAAGTTCGTATTGCAAAACGCTGGAGCGTGTATCAAGCTGAGTTCATGAGCATTTACATCAAAGATTTGGTTTGGTCCCATCCTTATTAAGCAGAATCTGCCTTCACTGAACTCTCCAGCTCTTGCAGCAGCCAAACCTTTGCCATGGATATTTTAAAGCAAAATATTTCAACACAGAAACTACAACTTTCAAACACTGTTTTAATGAATGCCCACTAGCCTCTGAATGGGTGCTGCGTTTCTTCTAGCAGTAATGGATGTGTGACTATCTCCGAATAAACCAGGACCGCTTTCTGCTTGCTTTTGCAATCAGAAAATATTCTGATTGTGGTCCAATACATTTCGCATCAAGACAAATTAATTCCAAAAGAGGCTGAAACATAGTTGTCCCAGCTATCTATCTGGCACAAGGAGGACGAAGCAGTTCTAGAGAAAGTGAAAGAAAGTGATTGAATATAAGCACCTCAAGAATTTAGCGTGTATACAACCTGTCCTGACAAAGCCCTGCAACAAACAAAAATAAGCTGCAGAAATGCTGCTTGCAGTCCCCTAATGACCACTTTAAGTGCAGCAGCCAGCTTTTTTATACAGAGGACTCTTTCCCAGACTTGCCCAACCTTAACCAATTACTCTCACAATAGCACTGAAGAGGATATTTAGAATGTCAGCCCAATTGTTCTAACGTGCCCCCTCTGCCATGCCCCAATTTTTGACAGGTTGTTCCTCTATTGCTATAGTGACTGCCATCCCTAATGCATGTGATCAAAGTCGTGTTTTAGAGGTCACCTCCGTTTGAAACAAGGGACATTTTTGTGCGAGTGGGAGAGAGTGGAAAAGGGCTGTGTGATAGGGGACACTCCCTCCTTTCTCAGCGCTGTAGTCTCCTGTTTCATCCTGCTCCTACTCCCAGGACCTGCTTTTAATTTCCTGAACTCCTCTCCTACTCCCAGGCTTTCTATGCAAATTTTGACCGTAAAAGATTCTGAGGTATCTGATTGACTAGAAATCGCATCTTTCAGCCTAGAGTGATTCCCCCAAACACATAGCTGCAAGGATCCTGCCCTTAAGGACTCACTCACTAAGCCTAGCAATTCGTCAGCTGCAGCCATTCATTTATCATACACAGCCTTACACTTGTCACTTCTGCACGATTAGCCCCATCCTGAATCCTCTCCTGAAACAGCCAAAATCATCTTAAACAGATCATGTGAATAGACCAAATATTTTCTCATCTGTAATTTTAAATCACCAATCTCTCTAGTGAGAAAGCTCAGACATGCTCAGGTGTTTGAACTGTTGGATTTGCCTAAGCCAGTTTTCATACAATGTTCCAGAGAGCAGGTTTGTTTGCAAGAGATATATTAATATTCCAGTATCATTATTGCACTGAGATAGCCCTTTTTTTTTTTTTTTTTTTAATACTCATGCTTTCATAGCAAATCAGCTACCAGAGGGCTTGGAACTTCAGTCATGCATATTCTAAAATTATCACTGGAAATTGTATTCCAGTCATTGCTTCAGTAAGCTAGGAAATAAATCATGCAAAGGCAAAAAGAGAGAACATTTTTGAAAATCAAAGATATTTTGGCAAGACTGCTTCAATCAATGAAAAAAAGGAACCAGCATCACCTTACTGCCAAAAATGAGTTGCACCAAGCACTGACAACAGAAAAAACACCTACCTTGGGATGCCCGTGCAGTTCTTCACTATTTGACAGGGTAGCATTGAAGGGCTCTGTATACTGATTAGGTTCTTTCTTCATCTTTCTCTCTTTCTTTGCTGCCATAACTCTGAAGAGGCAAAACTGCTGACAAAGTAAAGTTGCCACAAATACCCAGGTGCACCCCTTCATTTTGAAGAGGGAGTGGCCAAGTCAAGGAGGGCACTCTCCAAGCTCAAAAACCTTCACCACCAATAATAGGAATCGCCACAGACTTCTCTCTAAAAAAAAAAAATAAAAAATAAAAAAATAAAAAGGTTAGAACTATTAAAGATGATCCTCTGGGCTATGCAATGTCAAACGAGCAGCATGCTTGGGTGTGCTGGTGGCTGGAGAGATCTCCGCTCAAGCAGGAGGCATTGAAATGGTACAGATAAACTTGTCTGAAAATCTGGATTCACTCGAAGAAAGAGGTAAGTCCATTCAGCCTCTTGAAGCTTACATAAATACAAGGGGCTCTGGAAAGTCCTGCCACCCACCTTGAAGTGTCATTCCCCCCCACCCACCCACCCAATAAGTCTTCAGACTCGATTAAAATGCACTCAACTATGAAACCCAGAGAAGTCAAATTGCTCAGGGCAACAGTTGCTCAGGCCAGAGCTGACAACACAAACTCATTAGGGGGGTTGTTAGGTTGTTCCTCTTCAACAGATTTCACTTTCTTGTCATTTAAAGTGTTGTGCTCAGTTCAAAGCAGGCTTGAATACGGTCCATCCATCCTCCCTTGAAGGATACCTCCCTTTGCTCAGTGACAAGTCCTCATCCTTTCCTTTCAAGACGCTGCGGAACTGTAGCCCAAGGTTGCTACAGCCACTGCTCTTCTGACGAGGCTGAAAGCATCACAGCTCAGCCTTCTAAGGAGAAGAGCAATTTTTCATATACCATAGAAGTTAAAACAGGGAGAAATAAAAAACTGTGGATGTACCTAGGTCCATTAGGAGCAGGAAAAGTTTCCCCAACACTAGTTTCTCTCCCTCTTTGGTTGGGTTTATCTTCACTTTTCTTTAACGAGACGATGAGCAGCAAGTCCCAATGTCGCAAACAGCTGTCAGGATGTAGAAACTTGTCTTTTCCATCCTCGTCTCCCCTCACACTAGGCAAGATTTCAGGTACCTCTTAGTGTAGATAACGCCTGATTTTTCTCGCTGCTCCTCTCCCCAGCTGAAAACTGGCAAAACCCTCCTCAGCTTTTGCTTTACCTCAGCAAATAAGTACTTCTTTCCTGAACGAGTTTCCATCAACTTGAAGAAAGGGGAAAAAAAAAAAAAAGAAAAAAAAAAGGAGGAGGGATCACATTCTAATGAGCTGTCAAGCCTATTCTCTTCACATTCCTATTAGACTCACTGATAAGTGGAGCTGGCCTGTGTGCCAGGCAGATTTAAATCAATGCCCGTTCCCTCCTCCCTCCCCTCAGCCCTATTCTGTACCTCCCCTTCATTATCTCAGAGAAATCACCATTTTTCTGGGAAGTTTGTAAAACTGTACACGAGTGTGTGGTAGTGCTAAAAATATGTGGCTTGGAATATGCACTCAGCATCGCAACACACATCCATACATCAGCCCTCTTGCTTTCTCCTCGGGTTAGCTGCTTCACACATTTTCCCCCCAGCTCTCATTAGAGGCTGGCTCAGTGGGGGCTTTCTGATTTATTTACTGGAGGGCGGGCTCATTACTAAAAAGAGCAGAAAACCAAAGGATCCAAATCTCCTGCAAACATTGCGTAAGAGAGATGTTAAAGCACTTGGACAGCCTGCTAATCTTTGCCTGTTGCCCACCACCAGGAACAAATCTTCCGATTCTCTCTACAAAATTGATCTGAGCTTGTACCACAAAAAAAGTCCAAGAATTATAAAAATTTGAAGTCCCTCACGCAGTCAGCAAGCAACAGGCTTGCTTTAACAATCTCCTTACCATGTTTTCTGTAATTCAGGTAATGCCAGTGCAGTATTTCATTGGACTTTAGGTGGATCAGGAGCATCCATTCTGCTGTCTCTGTTACCTGTCTCAGGGAAACTGAGGCACGAACAATCTGAGCACAAAATCAAGAACTCTTAAAAGTCAAGGTTTTCTTAAAGCACCTTTTCAGGGAGAGAAATGGAGTTTGGGAAAAAGTGAGAGCAAAAAGAGAGTTGCAGAGAAGCGAAATAGTTAACAGCATATCTCCCCTCCCCCAACCAGCTCACATTCCATCAAAACTACGTGGCAGACTTTATTTGTTAATAATATTTAACTTTCTTTGGCGCCTTCTCATACTTAAGCCTCTTTTTTTCAGGTTAGTTGTAGACAAGCCATGAATTTGTAAAAGTGCACTTGATGACACATTAATAGGACAATCTGTCATATTGCAGCTAAACAGCCTGACAGATCCACACACCATGGCAAGAAATGACATTCAAGGCTGGAATGGGGTAATCGCTTTTTCGGTCTGCTGGTACAGGCTGCATCTGTCTGCCTGCAACATCCCCTTTCTCATCCCAAGAGCCAAATGCCAAGACTACATCCTCAGGTTTGGGGGAAGCGAATCCGAACATTTCCAAGCACAAGGCAAAGTGGTCCACTGGGACAAATTAACTCACCAGCTCCTGCCTGGATAATTTTCTCCGTTTAGGGCTGCAACAAGTGTCAGCACAGTTGTTACCTCTCCTCCAACCTTCACTACAGCTTTTGTATTGTATGTAAAAAAAAATTGCACACCTTGCTGCTTGTTCTTACATCTTGGTTGCAACAGTTCCAAAGCAGCTGAGTCTTACCCATGCATAAACATCTGAAACAGTATTCAATCTGTTTGCAAAAAAAAATAAAATAAAATAGGCTGATATTGTGCTTAATAGCAAACCAAAGATCTCAAAGTGACTGAAAATAGTTTTCTCTCCGAACCATTGCAACAATAACTGGAATAGTTAAGAATGCAACACCAATTGTACATGAGGAAAGATTAGAAATAAGGAAAGTATTGCAAGAAGCCACATTACATCTGCATGCAACAGCCCAAGTACAATTTGTAAACACCGTATGAACTGCATGTAAAGCTGGAAAGGAAACTGAACAGTCAGGCAAGAAACTTGTGACTAGCGCTTCCAATCTCTACTTATGCAATTTGCCTTTTACTCAAAATAGTTCCACCTTCCCTAACTATGCTAAGAATAATATCCAAAAGGCAAAAGCTGGGATTTTCCCTGAATTGCCTGTTATAGATAAGGAACAATGCCTACGCCTTGGTGCAGAGATTTTGTTTTAAGGCAGTGCAGTAGTAGGCACATTACCATTCATCGACACACACAACGGCTTGATAAGCAGATAAAGCCTAGAGTACTCCTGTGATAGATCCCTTAGATATAAATTTGGCTTCCCAACCTGTTATAAACCCAAGCTGTCGATTGGGGTAATATACAACAGCTGCTAGAACAAACCTAAATACAACAGCAGGCAAAAGAGCAGTTTGGAATCAAAGAGCTCATGGGCACTTCAGTTGCCTTCTGCAAAACACTCGAGCTGAGCTGACTGGATGCTGTTTCAGCTCTTCATTAGGATCTTTCGTGCTCTCCCCACCAAACACACTCGCTCACAGCCATCCAGCCGCCTCTTACTCAAGGCGAAGATGGAATTACTGCCCCATCTTGTGGCAAAGCCATGGAAACGACAGGAGGATAGAAAAGTCAATAATACCCAACATTTCTTGGGGGTTCTTCAGAGTGACCCATGTGTGAAATAAGGTTGCTGGTGCAAGGTTTTATATTCCACAAATAAAAGGATCCTAATAAACCCTAACAAATCATCTTTGTTGCCCAGAAAACATGCCCCACAAGACTTTTTGATAACATGGGTGCTTTACTTTCAATAGTCTCCCTTCTGTGTGTGTGTTTGCCTCTGTGCAGGTGATCTTTCCACTGAAAACACAATTTTTCTACTTTAAAAAGAAAGATCTAGCTTCTGCGGGACAACAATTAAAAACAAAAAAGTGGAAAAGCATTTTAAAGAGTAGCTCCTACATACTTCAGAGTAGCTTCTGAAAACAGGTACAGCATCAGTAACAGCTGTGATGTATTACAGGACAAATACCTATCTGCAGAAGAACTGCACTACCCAACACAAGAGCAAAAAAGTTGCTACCTGTCGGTCTTTTTGTAGGTGTTTTACTACAGATACAATGGGTACCAAGGAAAAGAATCTGGAGGTAGGGGAGGAGCAGTTTTACCACAGTTTTTTTTGCTTTTTATTCCACGTATATCCAGTTCGATTCTTCAAATGATCCCTTTGCCAAGAACAGTCCCACAAAAACTTCACATTTTGTCATGAATGTTTATTATGAACAAACAACTTTACAATGCAGTCATTTCTACTCCTCAGTACATGCTTGAAGTGAGGTAATTCCTGTGACCTTGACATCTTGAGGGGGAAAAAGTTAAGACTACACACAAATCCAGGATTTTTAGAGTCATGAGATCTTTAAAGGCTACCGTTGAGATGTCTTACGATTCAAGTTGCAAAAATTCCCTATCGTCTGTGTAGAACAATCTTACAGGAATCTATGAAATTGCAGCATGAAAGTGAAGGGCCAGACATTTGTTCCAATATCATATACTGAGGGACAGCTTTTAGTTTCTTTATATTAATTAATGCACTGCTTCAGGGCATGATAACATTTTTGCATGGCAAAGAATGGTTTACTCCATCTACTGACTTTGGTAACAAAAAGATCAGATACTGCATACTATTAGAAACGCTTTAAAAAAAAAAAAAAAAAACACAAAACATTATAAACTACACAAAAGGGAATAAATCTTCTGTTACCAAAGGCAAGGAGCAAGGACATGTATTGAAATCTTGTAAAGCCATAGGTGCAAGGGGGCAGTCAGCTGTTGGGTGCCGTTTGTTGAAAGCCAGGAACCGTCAAGTCTCTCTCTGAATCCAGGGTACTGAAGAGAAACTGCATTTGGAAGGTAAAGTTCAGGTTTTCTGTAGTTGTTTTTAAATACAGCCAATTCTCATAAAAAAAATGCAGCATCTCCAGGGTTTGACCAAAGTTTTTGTTTCCAATTGTGGCACTTATTAAAGAGACCCACCTTCAGATGCTCAGGTGTAGTTTAAGGCCAACTTCTTGCCGCATAATGAGCTGTGTTGTAAGAAATCAACCTCTCATTTTACTAGTTCTTTTACCTTGGCTAAGTACTCTTAACAAAAGATGCAAAGACACCATGCCCAAGGTCTCCTTGCCTTTGTCTTCAGTTATGTGGACAAAAGACCTTCCGTAAGATAAACACAGATAACCATTTATAAGCTTTTGTCTATAGGCGACGTCAACGGTTAAAAAAAGGCATTGTGAGAACACAAACATGTTTGACTGATACTAGGATCTATGAGACAGAACAGCCTCAGCTAAAGGTCCGTATGCTTTGAGGGAAAAAAAAATAAAATCACTCCAACAAGCTGTCTTGAAAGTCCTATCACTGCAGGAAAGACATGACATTCCCCCTTCCTTCACAGCACGCCCCCAGACTGACAGAACATTATTGTTTCTACAGACACATACAGTTGGTGCTTCTCTTTTAACAAGAGCTGATTAAGCACATACAAGAGGCAAATTAAAGAATAGTTATAAATAAGATCTGGTAAAACCACAAAATCAAAGATTTATAAATACATTTTAAAAATCAACCTTTTCCACATTCCATCCTCTCCTTCCCTTCCTTACCTCAGTAAGATCTGCTTTAAGATTTCTTTAGTATAAAGCTGTTCTGCTAGCTCTGATAATTCCTACCTATTGCAGAGAATTGGTCACATTTATTGATGCTCTAAGCTGCATGGCTCATGGGTTTACCATATGTTTTTGCTTACAGTTCAAGATACCAAGGAGAAGCAGAGAGAGAACAAGTCTGAAAGGGAAAATAAAAGTTTCAAAAATTCTTAAATACATGAGGTAATATTTATTGGGCTCTTCACAATATCTAGAAGACTACACGGTTAGAGGCAGAGCTTTTTACCCTATCACTTTTGACAGTTTGCTGTACCATGAACAGTGAGTGCACTCTTCCCAGATGACTAGACATCGCTGCCAATTTTTAAAGGCACAGTATGTTTGCCTCTGATAAATCAAAGCACTTCGATAAAACTAAGCAGGAGAAAAAAAAAAAAGCAAACTAAGTTGAAGTAACTTCAGACTTTCAAACTACACTTGCAGCTTCAGTGTTTACGCACAACCCTGTATTCTCATGAACAAACATCAATGTTGCAATCATCTGAAGGGGAACGGAGAGGAACTTGGATCTACAAGCCAAAAGCTTCTAGAAACTTAGATAAATTAGTAGGGTTTGGACTTTGTGGGTTTTTGTTTGTTTTGCTTTTTTTTGGCCAATTTTCAACTAAGCAAGCAGAACTACTGCTAAGGGTTTACTTCAGCTAATGACACTTTAGGCTAATTCAGCTTGTGCTGAAGAAGCTCATTTGTTATTCAGACACATTTGACTTTGTAACTTCACAAGGGCTAGGTTTACTCCATTTACCAAAACCCAGGAATTCCAGAGATTTTCTCAATACACAATCAGCTCTCCATTGGTCTGTGCATTTTTATTATTTTTTCAACAGTGGCACCTTGTGATCAAAACAAAGTATTACAGTTTTAAAATATAATATCTCCCAGAATGGAAATCCCTAAGTGAACAAATACAAAACAGTACTGGACATCTGTATTCCCACTAAAGACTGATTCAAACACTTTTTCTGGCTATTCATTCCTAAAGTCTGATAACTGCACTTCTTGTAGCCCAAATAAAACCTTCAATTACACTGTGATAATTTAGACGACAAATTTAACACACATGGTGTTATTTTCCCACTCATCTAATCACTACTGACTAGATATGCAATGATGTCCGTCCTATTAAAAAAAAAGAAACCAGCCATCTTCTGTAGTAAATGTTCACATTAACCAAATCCTTACCGAGTCCATGTTTTCTCCACTTGACTCATTTTGCATCCTGTACAGACTCTTTGCTAACGAAACTAAAATGATATGCATCAAGTGTTAAATTTTAAAAATTGTTCAATGAAGTAAAAAGCCTTATTTGCTTAAGATTTTCAAATCTCAAATAACAGATGGAGAAGTGCTAGAAAAATCAAAGCACTAGAAATGTTAGTGTTTCATCAATAATGCTTTGACTTAACAGGATCTGTGAGCAGAACGTCTTTTAGTTTTCTGACTAACTGAACGTACTCCATTTCCCAAACAGAACCCATGAGCCAACCAAGGTTTCACCTGCAACTTGGTAACACAAATGTTTATCCCAGTGTCAAAAGTCAGATGCCCAAAGAGTCCCACTCACTCTGCAACTACCTCTAATTTGGTCTTGGATTTCTTTTATTCTCCTCATTCTTGCGCTATGCTTCTCAGTACATACTTGACTGTGTAGGCAAAGGCTGCAAAACCAACTATAACAAACAAGTTCGCCAAAGCTCCACCTAAGAGTCCATGGTTACGATTGGCCTGCTGGAGGCCTGGATGATTGGCAGGTGCCAGCGGAACGTGCCCGTTAAGAAGGGGTATTCCATTCTGACCATAGTGTGCTTCCCCGTCAGGGACAACATCTGGTAAAGGGAGGGATGGAGGTCTGTTGTTGAGCTCTTCTTGTGCTTTCTGTTTTTGTTTAATCTCCTGGAGGGGAAAAAAAAAAAAAAAGTCTGCAAATTAAAGTAGTGAAACTTTTAGGTGTTTTGAACAGATTACAGTAGCCAAGTTCTTACATAACTTTAGGAAAAGGATATGGTACATTTCCTCATATTGTAGATCTTTCAAGCTAAATTAACTGCGCTACATTTGTACAGTCTCCTCAACTTCCTCCAAAATGACCTACTTCAGTAATTGACGCTAGCGATCATTTGTCCAAGTTTATTTTTAGTCCACCTGTACATCTGCTAGAAGCTTTTTTCAGAAAAGAGAAATTCTTGCATCAACAGCCTTGCATGTCCAGCTTATTCTGAACACAAGATACTAAAAAATTGAAGAAGGAAATCATAGAGGTTTAGTAAAATTAAGACTATAAGTATTATATGTTAAAAATCTGCCTGTACTTGGAACAGCAGTTATCGATGAACATCACATTAAAAAAAAATTAAAAAAACAATCTTTCTGATGATTTAGGTTCTACCAAAACATGACCTCATGACTTCAGGTATCTCCAACAAAAACACATCTCTCCCCCACTTAAGAAAACGTCTGGAAAAGGGTCTTCTACATCTTTTCCTCGTTTTTAGAGTATGTATTCTTTGTACAGTAATTAAGACTTGCAATTTGACAGAATTTGTACCACACAACAGAGTTTGCCTGACATAATACATTTTATCCTCAGAATTCCAAGCGACAGTGAGCATCAGCATTTTTATAGTTTAATGGTGGGCTCATGAAACAGTCTCTCACAGGACCTGTTCCCTTCATGTGGTATCCAGAAAGTTAACCTTCAAAGTCTGAACAGTAGGCTGAAAGAACTGAATTCCCTCACTAAGAAGTTACATGAAGGAATCACGTTGAGACAGGAGAGAACAAAGGAAGACCCTTCATTCTTAACAGATAAGACCTTTCAAAACCAAGAACCACGAGTGGAAATTAGCTAGTGAATCCAAAAGGTGTCAATGAAGTAAGACTTCTTCTACACACTTCAGTTGTTACCTGTAGCTGAAGATACAAACTGCCCATCAATATACCCAGAGGGTTAGTGTTGTGCAAGGAAGATACACGTCCTGATAAGATGTCACTCATTCTCAGAACTTGAACAGGAAGAACATAATGACCTCTGATTGTAAAGGTCTATTAAAAAAAAACATCTGGGACAATGAGGGACCAAGTCCAGATATACAAAGATCAGTCCTACCTCAATTCAACATAGTGTATAATTCTAAAATATTGGCAACACAACCCTACCTGCTGTGTGTGCAGCTCAGTCAACATTCAAGCTTTTAATTCTTAGACCTTGCAAAAGTGCCTTTTAAAAGGCTTCCAAGGTTGACAAATGTAGCCAGTGTCTTGGAAGAGTCCTAAACAACTAGTTAGATTTTCAACTTCTGTGTAGATTTATCGAAAAACAAATTACTGCATGAATGGATTTCCTTACCTCCACCACTTCAGGGAAGAGCTCACAGAAGACTTTATCTTTTAAATTAAATGCTAAGCTTTGTGCAGCGAGTTGTCTTTTCTGTGGAGGAAAACAAGAGTTAGCAGCAGTACCATACAAGCAAAGTTAACACACTTTAATGCTGCACCTGGTTACTTCCCACAAGAATGGTGCAAACCACTAGTCAACTAGTTTCTAACATTTACAACTTTATACCTGTCAGTATTATTCACTGTAACACACATTTCTAAACTCAACCCGCGTTCTCATGCCTTCATTTTATGGGATTAGTGTTCTGTACTGGTGTGCCTGCTTGGCAGATATTTCTAACGGAGAATTTAAAGCATACTTTTTAGCAAAAAGGACTTGAAATTTTCTTCAAAACCCTCCCCCCGTCCTCACACTTCCTAAAACTGACTTGATTCGACTGCCCATCACCTGTAGCTGACCACAATATATTTCTTCCATAGACATCAAAACATCAGCTATCGCTGTTGTGGTAACTTCGAGGTCACGTTCAACCTTTCCTCAACTGGCAGAAGGTACATGACACAATCTGGAGCTTACTGTGAACTCTGAAGTCTCTATGCTGCCCAGTGTGGGGCCCTTTTCCACCATAAAACTAAGAAGGCCCGTCAAGATCGTTGAGACTGACCAAGCTGGATTCCATGTATCAGGGTGGAAATCAGTGATTGAAAGACATAACCTTCAAAAATATAAGACAGAATGTGTTTATTTTTGCCATTAAAATGATTACACGTTATACGTATTGCTAAAACAGTGTTAATTGCTTAAGTGTTAGAAGAAAATCCTTACCTTGTATTACACTTAAACCTTCCATTAGGTGTAATCATATAAATACTAGGAGGTTTAAAAGGAAATTCTCTGGGGAATATTAGTTTCCCATGATAATAGCCACCTGCATTACATAAAGAGATGAATTACTTATTTTGCATGAAGATGAAGCCCTAAGCTACTCAACCTGGGCCAAATACAACCCTTTACCTTACTCCTTCACCCCCTCTCACTAGAGACCGAGTTCATTATCCTGTGCCTCTAAACACAGGAATACTGATCCACACCTGCAGTAAATTTACTTTGAAGGCTATTCCCTGACATGCATATCACAATCAGTACTTTCTCTTTTCAGGTCCCTAATATGTTTAAGGAATATCAGCCCAAGTGTATTTAATACAATATAAATGCATCAGTTTCCCACCAACATAACCAACCACAAATGAAGCCCTGTCAAGAATCTGACTTTTGAAAGCGTTTTGCAAAAGGCTGCAGAAGTTAATTAATGCAGCTTTTTTTGTTCCCCACTTTCTCTAGAAAAATTCATAGAGAATACAAGCCTCAGCTCAGTAAGAGCTGCTTGTATGGTAGCAGACAAATAAATCCCATTCAAAAAATTCCATTCTTGTTTCATTTCTTAGGATTTTTTAAAATTATTTTGACTATCATGATACCTAAAGCAAGCTATCTGCTCCAAGACCTTAGTAATTACTTAACAGAAACTCATCTCCCTTCAATTTAACACAAACATGGTTTCGCTAGCACCCTCAACAACTGAAAAATTAAGTCAGTTGTATCCCTAACTCTTTTCAACAACCTATCATGCACGTCAGATAGATTTGAAACTGTATTTACAGTTTTAGAGCTATTAACCATAGTTATACTTTGCCCATTCAAAACAGCCATGCAATTACTCAAACACGCCAATCACAGCGTAAACTACACGCGCGTTTTCACGACGTGCTTTTACCTTCATAGGGAGTCATTTCAGGTCCCCGGACAACATAGTGCCTAAGAGAAAAAGAAATTAAAGCAGGGTGAGAGCCAGCATACAATCAGCCATCCATTTCTCTAGAGAAATGAAGAGCTGTATCACTTCAAAACAGTTTCATGCGCCACCTCCCAAAACCAAGATTCCCATACAATCTGGAGGAGTAAGGGAGTCAGACTTGACGACCTGGAAAGTCTTGTTCTCTCCACAAGTGTGTGAACAGTTCATTCTAGTTCTTACCATTCAAGGATATTAGATGGGAGGGGTTCTGCACATATATAAGGCACTGGATCTTTCTTAATTCGAAGGTAATCTTGTTTAAGTCTCTGTGTTGCTGTCGTTGGTGCTCTCTTATTACTGTTGTTGCTCATCTAGTTTTCAAAAAAAAATAAAAAAATAAACACAGTCTTAATAGGTGTAGAGCTATTACGTTTCACTGAAGCTCCAGATTTCTGGAAAATCTAGAGTATTTTTAAATATAATTACCATAACTGTTAAGTAGCAGCTTAACCAACTAACACATTCCCAAAAGACTCCATACATCATCCAAGCTGGAAGATGCTCCTTCCAGGAAACTGCTGCGTAAATGTATAAGCAGCAAACAGCCACCAAGAGAACAAGCTGCCCCACAGAACGCACGTGCACTGTTAATAACCATTTCTGTGTTTAGGCTGACCATGCGCCATTAAGATAATTTTTTTAAAGGGCTTAGTCCTTTGGACTAATTCATTTTCCAATTTAGTTTGAGTATCTATTATGTGAAACTATTCACGGTTTAAATTCATTTGCTCTTTCTACCACATCCAGTTATTTAAAATAATAACAAACAAGAAAACACCATAATTGCATTAATGACTTTGGGGTGAGGAAATTTAAGTTAAACCTGCTCAGGATTCAGTTAAATTTACAGAAGGGAACTTCAGGCACAGGTTATTCTCTTCCAGACAAAAACCTCACCCAAAATCAGACAAGTCAGTGTGAAGAATGGAAACTCCATGCTGTTTTCAAAACAAAGAAAGTATTACCCCTTACAGGGCATCTACAGAACACACAGCAATTAATAACTGCCATTTAGCTTGCTTTCCCTCAGAGAACAAGTGACTTCTTTACACGTCGAAATTCAGAAGAAAATGAAAGATTTTAGAAGCAGTTTGTACAAAAAGACAATGCTCACGTGATAGCAGCATCTGACTCCAAAAGTATGTGAAATGCCTTTGAACCTTCTTATTCCTTCACTTCAATAAGATAGCCAAATACATTTCTTGAGAAGTGGTATTTATGTCACTAGCAACAACCACATGTGGTCAAATACGCAGACCTTCCTCAAAATAACCCCGCTTAACCCATTTTTTGTTAAAATCATTGTACACCATTTAAACACACGGTAGCTTTCCTTGAAAGAAGTTGCACGTGCTTTTAAGTCACCTGCCTTTAAATCAAAATATTAATTCTTCTCTAAAGAAGTTTACTTCAGAAGTTTACGGTTCACTTTGTATTTTTTTAACTGAAGGAAAAAAATCATTCTGCAGCCTTGCAACAGTGCCCCTCGCTACGGACTGCGAGAAAACACACTGAAACCTCTCCTGACACAGAGTTATCGAGGTTTTGATAACCCTCAGGGGATTATCTAAGAGAATATTTATATTTAAAACGCGAAACCGAACAGGAACGCTTACAGCAGCCAGAAATCTCCCCGAGGAAGAGGAGAAGGAGGAAGGGGACCCCCGGGCTGCCCTCAGCGTGCTGCCCACAGCCCCCGCGGCCCAGCTGGGGGCCGGGCAGGGGGCGAGGGGCGAGGCCCGGGGACAGGGGGCGGCCGGGCCCCTCTCTCAGGCCCCCACTCACCTCTCCTCGCTACGGCAGCCCCCTCCAGCGCCCGGACGCGGCCCGGCGGCCAAGCGAGGGAGGCCGGGAGCGGCTGGGGGGCGGCGGGCAGGGCCGGGCAGGGCCGGGCAGGGCCGGGCAGGAGGGGCCGGGCAGGGCCGCGACCCCCGCGCCTCCCGCTGCGGAGCGACCGCGGCTCCCAGCCAAGATGGCGGCCCGGCGCAGTGCTGCCGGCCGCTTCCGGGAAGGAGCCGCCCTGCTTCCGGGGTGAACGGACGTCACGTCCGGGCGGCTGGCTGCCCTCACCACCTCCCTCCCGCCCCGTCATGGCGGCCGCGGGGGTGCAGGCGGGGGCGTGCTGGGCTCTGCGTTGCCCTCTGGGTTCTCTCCCGGCCAAAATCACCTCTAAGCGGTCATGGAAGTTGACTGCAGCGGAAAGAACCGTGGCAAAAGCACTGCAGTGTATTATGACATGGACGTTCAGCCTTTATGGCTTCATGTGAAATTGTGTTTAGGGGGAAACTCGGGGTTGTCTCGACTTTTGTTGCCTGCGCTGCTTGTGTTGTGCCACACGGCTCCCAAATCGCAGAATCACTAAAGTTGGAAAAGCCTTCCAAGGTCGTCTGATCCAACCATCCCCTACCAGCAATGTCACCACTACCCCATGTCCCCAAGCACCACGTCCAACCTTTCCTTAAACACCCCCAGGGACGGTTCCAGTGCCTGACTGCTCTTTAGTATCTTCACTATTTTAATCTTCTTTAAATCCATCAAATGTGTAAGTGCCAACTCATTAGTGGCCAGTCGGTACACAGCCAGTATTTCTGTTCCAAGACTACCCACGGCCCCATAAAAACAGCAAAACGTTTTATATCATACTGTATATAATCATTTGTTGCCTCAATAATGTTTAAGAAGAGCAAAACAAATAATTCCTTTATAGTTAGGCCAAATGTGATAAAAACTGAATGGGTATTACCTCTTTGTTAATTTAGGATCACACATCCAGGTCATCTCATGTGTAATCACAGAAGTCTTGCTCCACTGGAGTAAATGCAGAGCTCTTTTGGGTCTTCAGCCCTTACTTAGCTCGCTGTCCGCTGTCAGATTTGATGGTTTAAAAAAAAAAAAAAAAGAAAAAAAAAGAAAAAGAAAAAAAGAATTAACAGCAGTGATTTGAATCCAGCTCTAAACTGAGTTTCAGATATATTGAATTGGAATACTTGTAATTCCTATTGTATTTGTTCACACACAAAAACCTCCATGCAAATAAAAATAACTCTTAAAAATAAGAAATGACCTACTTTGGGTTAACATTTAATGTTACAGCACACTAGTTGTCACCGATACACTGAATTGTATCTCAATGTAGAGGAATTTTCTGCTCAATCCACTGCTTTTCTTTCAAGGCTTTTGAAATTTTACACCCAGATAATGTTTCTGAAAGGGAATTCATAGGCAAAACCCCATGATTGCAATAAAGGCCAGAATTTTTCCTTATGTTCCAGGAGATGCAGGCATCTTCCACATGGATAGAAACTGGAGTTTCCAGTTCTCTGTACCTGAGAATTTCTCATCCGTACCCAACAGAGGGCAGTGGTAGCCCACACTTTTTTTAAGCTCTTAGTTCCTTTTTATTGTATGAGCTGTTTTCTAGGGTTGCACTCTACATATGGGTGTGTGGAGGTTAGTCAACAGCAAGAAGGAAAAATACAAACAAATGGCTGTGATGTCAGTACCGATGGCTGAAAACCAAATTTGGAACCATCTATACATGTTAAACTTAACTTTGTTTGTACAGACTGGGGATTGCAAAATATTGTGTCCTTGTGAAATATCTCACTTGAGTATATCTGCCCTTGTTTAGTGGGAGTACTTGGTTTTCATTTATTTTCTACGCATTGAGGCAGAGCTGTTGTGCCAAGTGACTGTCGTATTAGACCCCAGAGACAGCTACAATCGTGCAGCAAACTGGAGTGGTGTATGGACGCACAGGGCCACACACAGAGATGTAGCAATTCTTGTTATTTAAACATCAAACATCAAGAACAAATATTTTTTCCACAATAAGGAAAAGAGACCTTTGGGGAAAAAAGTAAAATAAAATCTGAAATCTGAAAATCATAAAGAGAGAAACTAACCAAGGAAAAGTATTTTCTGTTTGCTGGGAGGAAACAAAATTTTCATTTCACAGTAGTTTCATTTGAACTGTATAGTATGTCCCATGATTAGCTCATATTCCATCCACAATAAACAGATTTTTTTATACGTGAACTGTTCACATGTCCCACCTATGGCCTTGTCAAAACTTTCTGGGAGTCTTTTAGTTAAGTTTATCAGAGTGTACCCTTTTCTTTGAACTTGATTTAGGTACACTGAAATGCTTCATGGAAAAAAAAAAAAAAGTCTTTCTTCAAATGAGGTAATATTTGATCTGCTTTGTTTTAATTTCTTACACTAACTCATTGTTATATCTAATCTGAGCTCAGAGTTTACAAATGTTTAAAGGTTTTTGAAGAACAGAAGGAACTCTATTATAAACTATTAAAGATGAAAAACACTGTATAATTGCAAGGTATTATTAGAATACAGTATTAGCCTAAACATATTCAACCTAATAAATTCCCCATGGCAACTCATTCAGTATAATATGTACCTAGCTTTATACCTTCTGACCTGGAGATAATCACCTTTTTTTTTTCCTTCCCTCTGTCACACCATTTTATCTTTTTTAAGATTTCACAGAACTATTACTAAGTCATTTAAGTCTAGAGATGTGAGAAACATGAACCTGAAGACTGTAAGAAAGGCTCCAGGATGCTGGGGGATTTGAAATGATGTGTTTATTTCTCTGTCATTCTCTCTAATGTTTCCCAGCCCAAAAGTATTTCATGCATAAGTCTGTTGTCATTAACATTCCATTCATCTGCCTGGTATGTTATTCTCAGCACTAATGATAGCATAGAATGAGACTTCTCTCTCAGAGTAGTTTCATTCTTTCTTCCCAGTTGTTTTCGAAAATGCAAATGAATCACATCCTAGAATTTCTGCAAAGCAACTTTGGTGCACTGCTGTCATGTCTTGAAGGCATGTTTTAAAGCTAGGCTGGGAAAGTCAGGTTTAAAATACCGTTCCAAGATTCTGTTTTTAAATCAGTAAGTGCGCCAAATAAGTACATACTGCTAAATTAACTTTGAAAGTGATTAAGTCAAGTTGAGATTGTTGATAGAAAATACCGTGTATTTGTATTTTTGTAGAAATACACTATCTCGTGAAGGCTGGAATCAAGCAAAAACGCATGGGCTGTTAAAGGACATGAAAACATCTTCATGTGCTTGTGATAGATTCTCTCTTTATACCTATTGATGTCTTCAAGGGCCCAAGTCTAGATGGGTCTGAGGTGGGATACGTCCAGCTGGGGCTGTATGTGTTCCTGGTGTTGTAGCAGCCAGATATGGACTTTCAGAGTCTGCTGCAACTTCAGAACAAATTGTTGTTCAAAATATGTTTTTAACTTGTTACCATCTGAATCTTCTGTCATGGGTCTTTTCCTCTTAATGTCAATTTTTAGATTAGTTAGTATTATGCTATTCCCACTTCCCCCATTGCCATTCATTGATATGGCAACTGATTGAAGTTTCTGAGAGCACAGACCTTTTGCATTAGTCTTTTAAAATATGGAGCTGTCTGATTTTCTCACTGCAGAAAAAAAAAAAATCCTTTTGTTGTAATCAGAAGAAAAGCATTGCAAATTTTCAGGTCAGATAGAAATTCAGAAGTCAGAATTCAGAGAACTGATCTCTGTTCTATTCGTAGGTGCTTTTGGGCATGCAGGCTCTCTAAGCGTCACTTTCTTGTCCTGTCTCACATGGGCTGAGCTATGTTTCCTCACGATAATGTGTGTGTGTGTGTGCGATGGTGGATTTAGAACATTCCCCAGGAAAGTTACAAGGCTGAACAATTTTGAATTGCAGAATTTTGAGGAGCTGCTGTCTTCAGATGATTTCTGAGCAGTTCAATGAGTAATGAAAATAATTACCTTACCACCATCACCACCAAGCCCCCATATCACTTTATACCAATTTTCTGGGAATAGGTGTAAAAGATTCATCTCTAGTAGATGACATTAAATGTACAATTCAAAGTGTACCCAAACTCTTTTGTGTGAAAAAGGAAACTTCTGACATTTCTCAATCTCATATAAACATGGAAATTCACCAAAAAAAAAAAAAAAAAGACACCACACCTATTTGAAATTGTCATCATCTTCTTCTGCCATCAGCTTGGAGCAAGCACTAACTAAGCTCAGCCCAAACCACCATAGACACAATAATGAAGAATGACATCAGAGGATTCTAAGTCCTGTTGCTCGCCCTCTTCCAGATCTATTTCTTAAGTCACTTTAAGTACTCCTTTAAGGTTCACATTTACAGTAGAAAGTTTCTGCTTTACTAGCTAATCACGTTCCAGAAGAAGAAATACAGTTGTGGGAAGAAAGATTTCAATTCCAGTGGTGTTTCATCACTGAGCTGTGTGACCTGAAGCAAATTGCTTCAGTTCTGGTTTTGATTCCTGTCACCCTGCATCTTGCGTGGTCATTTGTACTAGAACATTAACCTTGTAGGACTGCAGAGAGTAAGTCCTTTGCCTCATTTTCTCCCTCACATGAAAGTACTTTGTGCACTACTGCATGCTTGCAGTCAAATGAGTATTTGGAGGCTGACTTTGGTGGATGAAGAAATAATTTGAAAAAGAAAAGGCACCCAGAGGAATGCAGTGAGGGGTGATTAATGTTCACATGTACTCAAATGCAGTCTTGCCCAGTAAACGTGGCAACGCTGTGGCTGCTGACCCTCTCTCTGTTCAGATTATCTGCAAAGACGGAGAAGGCTTGGAACAACAGCCATGTCTCAAGGCTGCTCAGAACTGAGGATGCTGATGAGACAGAAAGTCTAGTGTCTCAGAAAGATGTTTGCTACATCCACAGAGAAGCAGTTTCCCCAAGTCCTGTTACCAACAGCTATGTTACAGTGGGGTCAGGAGAGGTCCTAACTGCATAACTCATATGTACTCAGTGGGCAGATTTTTCCTTTACATACCACAAGGGTTGACCATTGAACCCACTGCTGCTTCAGAAAACCAAGATAGGTCTCTTTGGTTGAGCAGGGAAAAAGCCAGGAGCCTTTACTTCTGCCCTGAACACAAAGAACAACCCCCCAGGCCCTTTACTGGTTTTGCCCTCTCTATGGCCCATGGAACTGAAAGATCAGCCAGTTATAATGTGCTTTTTTACCCTACACATTTGTGTAATGAGTTCCCTTACTTGTATCACAGTGACACCCCGAATCTATGCATTTTGTTTGCTGTATAAAGCGACTGCTAAATAACACCACATAAATATTTTAGAGCTACAAAGGCAGAGTTTGCTAACCGCGAGGACCTTACTGCCTACCGGCAGGAGATGCATTGAAGAAATCATTGCCCAGTGAATCACTGGAAGGGTGTGGTGGCCTCTCATTCCTCCCAGGACAGGGGGCCTCAGGGAACAGAAGGTGCTGGGCAGACCCTGGCAGGTTGCTCCATAGTGAAAGGTAGGGCCAAGATTCAGAGCAAGCCGAAGTCACAGAGATCAGTGAAGAAGGCAGCTCAGGAGTGGTATGTCCAAGCAGGAGAGGTTTGGGTTTGGGCAGAGAGGCAAGGAGCCTGGATGGACTGCAGAAGAAGAGGAAAAAAAAAATGGGGAAAAACACTGTCATCTGAAGCATCTTAGAGTTTTGGGTTTGTACTGTTTAAGCACTAATAAATATTGCTGAACTGTACATAATCTTGACTTTTTAAACTTTCTTCTTTCTTGGGTAATGCAGAAATTTTACATGTCTTTTTTTCTTTTTTTTTTTGGCTTTCACAAAATAAATTTGGAATTCTGCCTGTTAAAGGCAGAGAATATTTGCTGTTCAATCTGAAGTCTACACCACTCCATCAACTCCAACTGCAGTTGTAACTACCCGCGTACAGATGGGAACTATGATATTGAGAAACTAAATCACTAGCCCAGGGTCACATCTGTAACAAAGCACTAACCTATCATGTTTTGCACAATCTGAGCTTGCATTTAAACCAAGAGATATCCTTAAGGAAGGATCCATCACGTCTTTTTTTGTAAGAGTACAGGATGTTAATGCAAACGTCTTGGCCAGATTCCGTTCAAGTAATTGCGTTCTACCTTCCTGAATTCCCCTCTAATTTCAAGTGCATATGAGATGCCTCACTTCCAGGTCTAAGCTATGACCAATGTCATTTGCATCAAAACATCTTGCTGCTGTCCCATCTAAATGTGGTTCCACTTCATTGATGGAAGAAATTATGTCTGTAGGGGTTTTTGGTTTGGCTTCCTCATAAAGTGCTGCCAAGTTGACACTGTTAATCTTTGGTCCAAAGGCAATTTAGAGGTGTTGAGTGTTTATTTGTTTTTCTTGTTTTAGTCCTTTGTCCTCTGAGGGATTTTATTGCTTTAACTACCATACTTGCATTTACTGAACGAAGTTGTCCTATTTACTTTAGCTACGGGTAATTCCTTGGTTATAAAGGGGTAACTTTCCTTCAGTGAATGTTTTGTCACTATAGGTAGTGCATTCTGCTTCATAGTATTACAGAAGTACAGTGTATTATTATCTGCTAGACTATCATTTTGTAGAATTGCCAGAATCTTTTGATTCCCTAGGAAACTGATCCCCATCATTTTCTTTTGACAGGGAACTGATAACTTGTCCATAAATAACTTCAACATGAATAATTATCTTGAGCTTCAGATAAGGGCTGTGATGGTTCCCGGGTATCACTGATGCATTGTTGATCATGTGGCAATTGTTCTATTACTTTGAAGCTCCATTTTTCTTCTACAAAGAAAGGTTAAGTTTATTTATCTGCCTTTAGTGGAAGCATGCATGCTTAATCATTTGGTGAGTGTCACACATTTCGAGCTGTCTGGATTAAAGGTTCTGCATCAGCAAGTGCCAAATGTGAATCATAATCTTTGTTTTCCATAATCACTGCTGTTATGATAATGATCGACGTTGTTCATTTATAGGTCAGATGAATATTTCCAGGCATCATACTTCTGTTGGCTTTTGCTTCTTTTTCTACAGGCTAAATTTGAGAGGCAGCAGGCAATCAGATGGCCTTAGCTGACCCAAATAAAATAACAAGCAATTTAGCCTGAGCACCACTGTTGGAATCCCCGATAAACTTGCTGAACCCAGAGCTTTTTTTCCTTTTGATTTCCTCTCCTGCCTGGCTAAGGCCAGGAGTGACCTCCTTCCTGATGATTGGCATGGAATTATTTCTACTTGGAAAATAATTCTGGCATGTTTCTGAGTCAGAAAGAGGAAAGGTCAGTCCTCTTCCTTGTTTATTCCCCTGATAAGGAGTCCCATCACCAGAATTCTCTTCCCGTTTACCTCCCTACCCTGTGCTTCCCCAGTAATTGGCACACAGCTATCAGTGGCCATATGCGTGGCCTTGTAATGACATCACCCGTAGACACACAGACAAACACTGCGACATACCAGTTTCTCCTTACTGTTCATCACTTTCACTCCAAGCCTTTCACTGCTTCTGCGTGCTCCTCTTTGGCATTTGACATTTGTATGATTGCACTGCTCTTTGTATCCAAAGCACAGCATGCCTAGTATTAGAATTAGAATTATGTTATTAAGCTATTACCTTGCAAGATGGATGTATGCCTTCAAAAGCCATTATAATGGCTGTGGTTTCATTACTGCTGAACTTCCTTTAAAGTTAGGTAACCTGTACAGATAACTATTCTTCAGAGATGGTTTGGAATTGTGTAGCAAGTTTTTGTGTCTAAACATTTTTCCTTACTCATTTAAAATAGTAATTTACTCCTACAGGAAGGATTCTGGCTGAGCTGCCAGGGTTTTGTTTTCCTCGTTAGACACATAATGAGCCTCATTGAACGGTTTGATTTGCTAAATTTCTTCAGCAAATATGCCTCTGCCTTGACCTAGAGGAATTGCCTCCAGTGCCATCAGGCCTTTTAATAAGGAAGTGTCCCCTGCTTTGTACAGCTTGCTAAGCAGCACAGACCACCTGGTAAACGTGGAGAAGCCAATTCAGTGTAGATAAACAGCTCACTTACTGATGCAAGCTTTGGTAGATGCAGCAGCATTGTAAGAAGGCATCTCTGAAGAGGAGAGAATCTGTTTAGAACTGCTGGTACAAACCATGCTTAGGATTTATGTCTGCCAGCATGGACTCAGGGCAACTTAAAAATAAGTATACGTAAGGCATTATCAGAAATAAGATAGCAAGGCAGCATGATTTCCTGTAGCACACAGAATAACAGAATGTCATCCCATCTCACAGTCTACACTGAATATTCATGACAAAGTGTCCTAGGGAGTCTTCCCCTGAGGGGTGCTCAGGGCATATTCTGAAGTCTGTGACAGATCAAAGTTAACCTGCCCTTGCTCATCATAGCAGCAAAAAATACAATCTTACCCTCTTTGTAGTCCAATATTGCATTTCATGTGTAACAGATATATATAGCATATGATATTCTTGAACAAAGAACTGACCTAACTGCAGTAGGGAAGCAGGGGATGCCTTGAACAGAGTTTCACAGGTAACTGCTGCTGATCTATCAAGTCAAAGACAATGTTTAGACTATTGATGGAACAGAATATGAAGCTGATGTTTGTTGCCAAAACCTGCTGGAAGACACCAGACAAAAGTGCCAGAGGTAACGAAGAGAATCGGGGTATTTTATCTTCAGACACTTTTCAAAATTAAGTAATAAAAAAGGCATTACTTACATTGTTGGCCTCACTGTCAGTCCTTGTGTGATGAGTGAATGATTGTGTCCTGTCAAAGGGGAGAGAGAATTTGAGAAAAAGTTATTATGTAAAGGAGATAAGCCCACACAATGTACATTCACTTCTGTTCTTGATCTGTAGATCTCAGTGCTACAAATGGGTCTAGAAGTGAAGATAATCTCTGGATCTCGATCCATCTCGCTGATGAAGTGAGAAGAAAGTGTATTAAGCAACGAGCACTGCATGGAGCTCATCAATGAGGCTGGAAGCTAAAGGCCCAGAGATATGGGGTCTGATGCAGGGAGCACCCCTTGCACATTTTCAGAAAATATCTGCAGGACCACTAAATGCACAAAGATTTTTTTGGCCTTTTGTCTAATACAGAAGTAAAGATTTTCTTAAAACACTGGATGAGATCTAGGAATACATCTTAAAAAACATGTTTAAATACTCCAGCATGACTACTACCCATCCTGTTGCAATTAACAAGCAGTATCAAAGCAATAGTCATCCCCATGCTTACATGGCAGCTTACATCACCAAAGCTTTATACAAACACCAATTAGCGCTCTAAACAATGCTGCCAAGTGTCATTACGTTTGTTGCAGAGGTGAGGCAATCCAAGAGGCAAAAAGATTTGCCCACGACTGCCCAGAGAAGAGAAAAGTTCAAAAGTTTAAGGCTTTCAGATCGGTATTTCTTTATCATGCTGTGGCAGACTCTGCCCTCGTCTGTGGGTGGAGTGACATCTTCACAGCCATTATTTTTTGCAGTCCTGGTAGTTAAAGAAATAAATAACTTCTTGTTGCATTTGTTTTATTAGTATTTTCTGAAAGCATGCTGGATACTGGACAGAACACCCTTGGCAAGCAAAGAGCCTCCACGAAAATTTAGTTTTTGAGCAAATGGTTGTGAAGTGTCTGGAGGCTTCTGCCTTTAGGTGGGTTTTGTACAGAGCTGCTGGGGTAAACTCCATGCCAGTTTAGCTCCTTTTGGTTTCAAAAGACTCCTGGTCTGACTTTTGGGGGCTGTCTGTGGACTTCTCCGGAGGTTTTCTGTTAGCACTGACCAGACAGGTCAGACCAGGAGTATTTGGGCTGTTCAGGTGGACTGTTCGCTCCGCATTACTCACGGTTACGTACGGGCTGTCAGAGTCACGTGGCAGCATTTCTACTCCTTGATTGGCAGGTAAAGCTTTCCTGAGCATGAAAAAAATGAAAAACAAATGATTAATAGCAAATCTTCGGGCTTACCAGTTAAATACAGTGCTTTCCATATGAATAAGCACACCCTAAGCATGGCAGCAAACAGAGCCAGGGCGCACAGACATTCACGGCTCACCCCATCTTCTGCAAGTCTCAATGAATCAAAAATAAGTCATCTACGTGACCTTTACATTAATCTAGCGTTTTGTGTTGCTTTTGACATCATTGTAAGGTTAGAAAATTATCTGGTTTTCAAAGCTGTGTCTTCTCTTCATCCGTAACGCCTCCTGAGAGGATTTTGCCTGAATTCTGAGGGTTGTTATTGAGCTTTTTAAAGTTTTCAGTGCCCGTAGCCTGTTTGTACATTTGCCACTGGGGCACCAGCTCTATGACATTGCAGCAACTCAGGCACAGCCAGACCTGTTCTTTAGGAGGCTGAAGGAATCCGTCGGAGGCTGCTGCTGGAAAATACAGTATTTAACCCAAAAGCAGCCATCTGCAGAGGTATGACAGCTGCCACAGCCACTTATGTAATAGCTAGTTTCAGTTACTGATTTGCTAATGACTGTTTTGCCCTTGCGCAGTTTGTTCCAAGTTTCTTCATTCCCCTCCTTCCTAGCTGCCATACTGTGGTGCCTCTTCTTCTTGTCCACATCGCTTCCAGCTCCCAGTAGGAAAGCCTGAATTTGCTGGATGGAATAACCCCCAGGAACTGCTAACGCATTGCATTGCAGTCTCTGTCCTCGGTACCAAGAGGAATAGGGACCACGGGGGGAGATCTGCATTCCCGTTCCCAGAAGACAGGAGCCAGAGGTGCCATCTGCCACCCTCTCCAGGAGCTTGGACAACTGCTCAGGGAGATTTGGCGTTTGGGTGTGATGGAGATACGGGGTCTGTGATTGCAAGGCGGCTGCATCGCTTATGTCCTCAGAGCAAGAAGTTCTTACTGATGTCCTACAGCCTCTGCCAGTCCTAATTGCCTCAGCATTCCTACAGATCCTGCGTCTGAGCTGGAGGAGGATAAAAAGTCCACCGGCAAGCAGGATTTCACCGGCCTGTCAACCTTCGAAATGGCTGAGGGGTAGGCAGGTCCCAACAGGTGGAACAGCATCTCTGAAGGCCTGTGACTAAAGAACGAGGAGAGCAGAGAACAGGAAGGAAAAGAAAGAGCAGGTACTATCCCAGAGGGATGACAGGAGCAGCTACAGACATCTTACTCAGACAGGTGAGTGAGTAGAAATGAATGCTTGGTCATACTGGGAGCGAGCAGGATTTTGCTTCTGAAGCTGCATTTTTGACTGTAAGCGCCTCTGGTGGAGGCTTAATGAAAAGCAAGGTTTACGTGGGGCCTTTTCATAACGAGGGGTGTAATTAGGGAACGTTTAAATGGCTGGTGACTAGCAGAACACGCATGTGCTCGCTGCTCTGACTTCTGGGTTTTGTAGGGATGTTCCAGCTAGCTTCAGCCTTGCTAACTCAGGCACTACTGGTGACAAAACCGGAGCACCAGGGAGCTCAGCACAGGTTAAGGAGCACTCACCTACTGCCTTGAGCAGGTTTGGCAGCCTCTGCAGCACTTGACGCTGCCTTGGCTGGATGCAAACCAGCGCAGAAGGGAAGCTGAGGTACGCCAATGCTATTCTGTTCCTGCAGGCAGAGCTCACTGTGGTTTCGAGATATAGATCCCCTCAGCCACTGCTCAAAGCATCACACAGGTAAAACAATGAACACTGGGGTTCTCTGAAGAGATTTTGGTGAATAGAGAGCTTCAGTTGAAATACCCAGAGGTGAGGAAAGCATCTGAAAAACAGGGTCAGTATGGGAACATTCGGGGCAGGATCAGGAGACATTAAGCAATATTCAAAAGCTCTCCAGGGCAGGGACTGCCATTGTTCTGCCTCTTGCGTGGGGCTGGACAAGCTGTCAGCACTCCCATAATATCTCCGAGCACTGCTCCCTTATCCAGGAGGGCAGCAGAGACCAATTTTGTGTCCAGAAAGGAAGACAACGTGCTTCTGCCTAGGAAGAGCCAGGAGCAAAGGCAGGAGGCAGAGCCCAGTGCGTGCCAGCTCAAGCCCATACGCGGCGCAGCCAACCAAGAAGACAAGGAGGAAATGCTGGGAGTTTCCTTCTGCTAGAGTTGCCCACAGGAGTTTGTCCGCCCGTGAGTGGGAGGAGGAATAGACTGGCTCGTCCAGTGGCCATGAAGAAAGCCTTCTGAGGGAGTTTCCACAAAACAGGAGGAGGCAAGTCACACTGATCCCGGCGTGGGGAAAGCCGGGTTGGTATGCCGGGTCCTCTGCAATGAGGGAAAATGTGGGAAGATGGCTTGAGAGAGTACCTGGGGCACTCCAGGATATCAAACACCACCCATGCAGGAGCAAGTGACGTGAGTAAAGCCTGATTCTCTAAAAAAATCAAGATGAACTTTAGACTTACAAAGCCTGCTGGAGGCAGGAGGGTGCAGGATCTGCTCTGGCACCCTCCTGCTCCCAGAGGACACGGGTGCCAGGGGCTGCTTTGCTCAGCTGAGGCTGAAGATTGGGGCAGGGAAAGCAGTGGGAATCTCTGCCAGACACAGGCGAGTTCAGGAAAAAGAACAGAAAGTAATGAAACACTTAAGTGTGAGAGAGCACAGTAATATGAAACAAGTGCAGCAAGGGAGAAAGTTAATAACTGAAGGACGGTTTGTGCAGTTAGTGGACAGCAAATTACAGTGAAGTTTGCAGCATGGTGTGGCAGCAAGGAGAGCTGCTAGGAGCAGGGGGGTTGGATCCATCATTTCAGTTTGCTGGTTTATTTTATGCCTCTCAGCTCAAGCAGCTTTCGGCCAACTGGGGAAGTCCGTGACCAAGCTGTTGGAGTGTCCTCAGGTTCCTATGGGAGGACAGCTCCAGGTTGGCTTCTCTGAGCTGTGGGGTCACAGCAAAGTACCTTGGGGAGGGATCAAGGGGGGGTCATTTCCATGATTAAGGAAAGCACTCACACCCGTGTGCTCAGACCTCACTGCAACTCCTTGCTCTTACAAGTTCAGACACTGTGGCATGTCATTCCAGATATTTAAAGTGAAGGTGGACAGTGCTATTTGAGCTCTGGAGGGCCGGCCAGACACAGCAGGAGGGACTCAAGCTAGAGATCATTACTACACTCCCCTGTTCAATCTCTGAGACTTTACTATTAATATATATATATTTTAATCTTTTATTTATTTTTACAACTCCGGCCTGTAACAGCACATCTAGTAAGGGGCAGTTTCCCCCCCAAAATGCTCTGCATGCTGGCTGCTAGCTGCACAGTTCATCTGCTTGTATCTAACAAGGGCAATGAGAGGGGTTTACTCGACAGAGAACAAAAATTCCAGCACCAGCTGTCAGGAAATATTCAAAAATAAACAAAAAAATCATCCAAGTGTAGATTTCTGTAAGTGCCTAAGTCCATTCCACAAGGACCATCAATTCACTGATTATCTCCCCTGTCCACGTGAAATAGCTGCAGTCTCTCTCTGCCTGCAGGACATTCTTTGTACCTCTTGTGTTACTCCGAGCGGGTGCTGATACGGAGATAGGCACGTATTCAAGGGCTCCTTCTGTGTGGTCTCATTTTCACTCCTGTTTCAGCAATCCACGAGATGGGTGCAGAACCAAGGGTTGGGAGCATGGAGTTGGGCAGTAGCTATAACACCTCAAGCAAAGCCCAACCTCGCAAAGGGGTGGTGAGCACACACGTTCTCCTTCCCTCTTACAGCATACAAGCACTAACAGATTTTCTGTCCCACTGGAAGTAATTACAGCATAGTCTTTCTCTGCAGCACTAAAGGACTGCGTCACGAGTGTTATTTACAGTATCTATTTCTGGATTTCGGATAGAAACACCAACTTTGAACCAGCCCAAGAATTTTCTTCCCTTCTGCCTGCAGTGCAGGTCATGGGATGACAAATGAGTGAGGGCAAACAGAAAGGGCCTCTTGCTCGAGGGACAGCCGTGTCTGCACATCCAGTTCTTCGTTTCCTGCAGGAAAATCTCATGGCTGGCTCAGAAGGCATTGTTCGGATGTGCGGCCAGGCAATCCCTACACCGAGGCCTGCAGCCATAATGAAGCAACAGAATTTGCCTTGTGCGCTCGTTGTGCAATAATTTCATTGTCAAGGATTTATTGTTGCCTTTTGCTATTACACAATATAAAAGGAGAGAAAGAAGGGTGGGGGACGAATAAATGAAGATGACAGAAGTAGGTTTTCAGTGTTCAGAGATTTTTAACGAGAATTTAACGGCTTCATCAATCAGTGACAAGTGGCTCTATTGTAACTGTTAACTTCAGAGCCAACTAGATTTCTTTTTAATTTCAAGTTTGCTTTTTACACCCTAAAGTACTGGCTTTTTCAAAATCTAAAACATTTTCCAAATGGTTTTGCGAAATTTCCTTTTAGTACGGAAGAGGGCAAAGACATTAATAGCAGCTGTTTAATTCTTTTAGAACATTCTCTTAACATTGAGATGAATGTTTTTAATGTTATGTTTTTCTAAAATCGAACCCACACAAAACAATTGTTAAAAATGTAAAGAGACCATACAAGGATTTAAATTAATCAAAAACAGGAGTATTTTCTCAGTCTTTCCTGATCCTTGTCTCCCTTTTTGAATTCAATTTCACAAGAAATTTCAAATTATCTTTTATTTTGCAGCTAAAAGTATCTCACAATTTCCAATGTAACAGAAAACCCATTTACTAGGTGATTTTGAAAGGCAGGCAGAAGCTCCGCAGGTCAAATTTGGAGCTCTAAACATTATCCATATCCAGAGTATTTGATATTTTATAACAAGCTCCTTGCAAAACCAACCCAGAGCTGTCTTCCAGCTGGGCAGATGTCAGTATTAATTATGCAAGTAAATCAAGGGGTTTTGTTTGTTTTAGGAAGTTTCAGAATACCAAATAATTTTACTAAAGACTTTTACAAGTCTTAACTAAGCGGTATTACAAAAGCAGGTGTCCTGTTTTAAATCAATTATCATGATTGATAGCTCAGATTGAGTCCATTCAAGTCCCACCATCCAAAGAGCTGAGTTTTTGACAGATGTGGGAGAACCCACTACAGGTGAGCAATAGTTTTGGAGAAGCAGGAAGAAATCCACTGCCACGTGCGCCTTACACAGACCGGGTAGCTGATCATTTCAGATTACACCTAGGTATGTAATTCCTGAAGCACACATATAGAAACCCTAATGGCTTCAATTACTAGTGATCATGCAAGCCTCCGGAAACCATGGAAAGAAGGCAGAAAGCTCATTCCTTGATAGGGAAGCTCAGAGCAGGAAGAACCTTCCAGCTTCCATGACTACTTCACTAGATATTTATAGAAATTATGGCTAAAAAACTGTTCTGGCCATTAAAAAAAAGGATCACCCCCATCCCCCCCAGTCATACCAACCTTAACTCAAGTGTAACCTTAATGTTAACTTGTTTGTCCAGTTCATTCACTTCCTATTATTCCCTGGATCATGCTTTGAATAATTCCCATGATTTGTTTTTTAAGACCTGCCCCTTTTGATGTCATCAATTTGATCCATATAGGCTGGATAGCTCCAGCATATCTTCAGTTAGAAAAGGCAGCCAAAGCTTGGGACCGAGACTTGTCTTCTGTCCAGGAAAAAGCTGAAGGCCGAGTTTAGTGCCTACTCTGAAACATAGAGCTCCTGCCAAGGTACAGTAGAGATGTTTTTGGAATTTGGACTTTGTTGTTTTACTCTGTTTCTGTATAGATGTATGATTTATTTATAGATACAGATATATACAAGGTTAAATGTTTGACTACATGATGTGCGTGTAGGTGTTTAATGTGCTGAGCATTGCGTTGCTGTGATAACAGATGAACATATACCTGTCTGCCATTGCTTTCTCACTTCCACAGGCTCTATAACCTGCAGCCACTCTCCAGGCACTTACCACAGACAAGACAGTCAACTGTTCACTGTTTTGTTAAGTCCTTGACTGCAATTGCAATGGTAAATGAATTAGTGGTAGGCTCGCCTGGGAAACCGGTGGAGAGAGGATGTTCTGTTGCCTGTACATGTGCATTTTGAAAGATTGCCATAAGGTTTTCCACTTTAGCTACTTTAAGAATGTTTTCAAATGGTATGAACTAGCTAGCCATAGCCTCAAGAGCCAAATCAGAATCTGTAGGAACTGCACTGCCCCTGAAAGCTATGGTTTGAAAGCTTACAGTTTGGTTTTTGTTTGTTTGTTTGTTTTGTTTTTTTAAGATTCCAAGTTATACATAGAAAAAGTGACAGATTTACCATTCATTTTTGGTAAATATTACCTTTAATTCTTTTTCTCATTAGAGCAAAGATTAGTAGTAAGATTATTACAGTAACAAATTTAATTTTCCCATTTTAGTCTCACAGTTTTCATTTCCACCTTAAACCACGGTAAGTATTCAAGGGCTCATCCAATATATTTCTTAAAATACACTGTAGACTTGTTTTCATTTATTTTTATTCAAATAAAATTAGAAAGAAAATATTGAATAAGATAAAGGTTGAACGCATAATTTAGCCTAAAAATTTCATCTAACAAAAAACGTGTAGCAATTAGTGGTAGCAAGACTACCATGGATTCATTTCTAGTTTGCCACAGATAATCCTTTTGACCAAAGAAGCACTCAGATGGAAGCCTTCAGCTGTAATTCTGGCTGGTAAAATTTGTAGCTAGTGACTCAAAACTATGGCTCTGGGTAGTCTATGGGGGAATAGCAGATCAACCATATCAGCACAATGCAAAAACACAGTATTTCCCTGTAGCAAAAGGGGAAATTCTCATCTCCCACTTCAGTTCTTTATAACGCATTCTTTTAATTGTTCATGCCTTTTATATTTATATATGTCACTTTGCTTGAGCTTTCTGTATTTGTTCACAAGTATTTTAAGAAAACTGAAAAATAATGTCATGATTAATTTTAACGCATACAGCAGATTCATATGCCCTTGAGTGAATTTTGTGTTATTATTGTGAAATGATAGCTCAGAAAATACAAACATGGATCTGTCACGGTCTTTGGGGAAAATAACTGGTAATAAGCAGGGTTTCCTTGTCAGATAATACACTTGTGTGCTGTTTGTCATAAAGCTGATCTGATGCACAGCTTTCTGAAGTGCAATCCAGTATTACATGATTATTCCTAATCTTTCTGACGTGAAAAATACACAGAAGGGACTTTCTTAACAGCTTAAGATGGTATTTCATTTGAAGCATCCTAGTCCAAGAACCTTTGAGATAAAACTGTGTTTTGAAACGGAGAGGTCTACTTGAGGATGAAGGCACTGAAGGTCAGGGCATCAGCGTTTATCAGCAGACCTGGGGTACTCTCACTGGCTCCTCAGGCTGAGACAACCCCAAACACTTCGGACCCTTCACTGAGATCTTGGGTCTTGAGTATTTGTTTCACTATTGCAGAGCCCACTTTGAACCATGCTTTAGTTATTTGTGTGCGCATTTCTTGACTTCAAACTCTGTTAACAGTGTACTTAACAGATTGTTATTTGGAGTTAAGGTTGGAGCGAAGTGTTGCAATCAGCAAAAACTTCTCTTAATAGCATAATAAGCAGGGTGATTCATAGTGTGCTGTCATGTTGGAAACTCACATATTACAGGACTTGATGTCATGTTCACTAAGTGGAAGTATGTCAACATAAATCCTATGTCCAAGCCGGTACTGAAACCTGGGAAGATTCCATCAGTCCATGCTGACTAAAGCACACGAGCATAAATAACATTCACTTTCATCAGCAGAAATTCTGAGATAATCTAGCGTAGCATAACAGACTTTTTACTTACCATGACGAAGCAGATGTGGATTTTGATTTCCAGTTATGCCACTCTTGGATGATGTTCAATTTCTGTTCCTCATTTTCACACCTGTAAAATAGAGATAAAGAGAAGACCCCCTTTATGAAGAGATTTGTAGATTCTTGGAAGAAAGTATTTATGTAAGAGGTAATGGCAAAATTTCTAATGGCAGTAATTAATGTTACTGTGGTCTTCAGAAACAACCGAAGAGCATTTAATTTTAAGTAGGAGCTGCAATGCTCTATCCACATCCCAATTTGGTTAATTCCCTCTGTGGTTTCAGCTGAGGAGTTTCCCTCCACTTCCTTTCCTGAAGATCTGATTGTACTCATTTGAACTATGAAATACGTACTGTATTTCATCTCGGAAGTGGCTGTATTTCAGGAATAGCAGACATTAATCCCATTCACTTCCACTCTACAGAATGTCAGACCATGCAATAGTTCAAAACCAGTCCTAATTTCTCCCTTCCACACACTTGAAAGCTGGATTTATCCTTTGATTCCCTGACATAAGGATGAAGCCATACTGCTCATTCTGAGACAATTTCAAGCTTCCTAGCCCAGCATGTTTCACCAGCAATTTACTTATATTAAGGAATTAGTTGCATGTCAATTAATAAATGGGAGTAGATTTTTCAGAATTAAGTGTTGGTCCTCAGTATTCTTAGAAAGAAGCAAGCTGCACACTGCTTTGGCTGAAGACTTCTCAGCAGCTTGGGTATTAGTCACATTAACTTTGCATATCCACACTAACAGAGATGTCATAGTGCGTGTGATAAAATCACTTGAAGGTACTTAGGCAGCAGCATGCAGAACATTTGAGTTTTGCTACTCCCTGATATTCAAACTCGGTGAAGAGGGACAAAGGCCAGCTCATAGCTGTTTTCAGCTTTTTGCTAATAAACTCATTCACACCCTGTTTGAACAGGTCCACAGATCAACCGTGGTCTTTCTCACAAGCTATTATTTTCTTTCCTTCTTGTTGAACAGAAACAGACCTAAAGGATGGAGCAGGAAGTGGCAAGAGAGGAGGAAGAGAGAAAAGAAGGCTTGATCGAGTTCTATGATTCCTTCAAGGACATGTTTGAGTTCTTCTGCAAGAACACCACAATCCATGGCACCATCCGCCTTGTGTGCTCGGACAGCAACAAGATGAAAACAGCTTTTTGGACTCTGCTTTTACTTGCCAGCTTCGGCATGTTGTACTGGCAATTTGCACTTATGTTCAGTCAGTACTGGGCCTACCCGGTTGTCCTGACCATGTCCATGCATTCCGAGCCCAAGATGTTTCCAGCAATCACTATCTGCAATCTGGACCCATACAGGTAACGTGTTTTTTCCCCTTGGCTATAACCCTGTCTTTAGTTACAAGGGCCTAGAAGGTGACTGAGTGAAGCCTGGAGGAGCTTTGCTGCTGATCCAGGCAGGGTGGGCAGTAGAAAGGCCCCGTGAGATGCAGAAGGATTTATTTCCAAACTGGTTTTCAGACCAGATCTTGTTTGGAATTGGGCAACAGTACGTAGCTGTTTATCTGATGCACTGATTCAGGATCAGGAGAACTCTGCCTTGACACCTGGTTCGAGTGCTAACTGATTTCATGCTTTGATAAAAATAGTCCTTCCCCAAAATACATAGTTACTGCATGTATTTATTCATAGCTAAATCACAGATCACTAGAGTGACGCACACTAATGCTGACTCTGCCCCTTTTTTTTGTTCAGACGAAGGACTTTAACGAAACAATAAACCTTCCGTTGAAGTCTTTCGGAGTATGTTTGTCAAACAAGGCTCATACAGTAGTGGCAATTTATCAAGATGTTGAAGGAATTGTGTAATTTCCTCAGAAACAATTAAGTAATTGGCTGACAGGAGGGCCTGTTTGTGCAGCTGATGTTGCACGACAGCAAACTTTGAGGTTTTCAGTGGAGGACCCAGAAACTGGAAATGCAGCTGCTGGAGTTCCTAATAAATTAACTCAATGAAATTAGACATGCTGAGCACAGCAGCACAACTGATACCTTTTCTCAGGCAGACATCAAGGTCTGCAGAGACCAGGAGAACAGCATTTTATAGTTACTATGAGGCACATTAAGTGCTTTTGTCTCAAAGCAGCATAAATATTCACACCTAGCAAATGTTTCTGGTCCTCACAGATTTGAGCTGGTCAGTGAACACTTGGTTCAGTTGGATCGCATGGCAGAGGAATCTATTGCTTTTCTATATGGCATCAACACAACAGCCAGCTTGTTCCACATGAACGAGAAAAACATCCACATGAGAGACTTGTCAAGCACAGGAAACCTCAGCAGATCCAGCTTCAAACTGAGCCAAAACTTCTCACTACTGAGAACAACTGAGCTCAACAATAAGACAGGAAAGAGACAGTCCCACGTGGGCTTCAGGCTGGTAAGTGTATGTCATCTTAAAGATATGAATCTGTTCCCAAAAAGGGCAGATTTAGAGAGAAGCCAAGGCCAGCAGGGCAGGGACATCTCTTACAGGGCCCCATCACACCTTACCTGAGTGAGAAGAGCGCAAAGACGATGGCCAGCTTTGACCAAAATCCAGCTCATGGCTGAGATCCCAGTGATGAGGCAGGTTCGAGGTCAGGAGGCTTGTCCACAGGTCAGGGTCTGGGTCAACAAGGCCCGTGATGAGTCAGGGACATAGCTGTGGTCTCAATAGAGACCAGCAGTCCTATAGCATCCCCCAAAAAGGGCCTGAAGGCCCCAAGCTGAGCTTAAATGGGCTCCTGGCCCCAGGTGGAGGCCCCAGGTGAGGCTGCTCAGGGCTGTTAAAGTCTATAGGGACATTCAGGGCCCTGACAGAGATCTCACCAGGTACATTCAACAAGTCAGTGAAAAAAATAAGTAGTTTTAGTGCTGTGTAATGACAGCTTGGAGGATATTTGAGGAGGAGTCCATCCCTATATCATCATCATTTTGTGCTGATTGCCATGGTTCTTGTCAAGTGAAGCAATAAAAACTTCAGTGGCCTTACACAACTCACCCACCTGTAAAATCCCTCTGGCAGAAATGAATTTAGTACAGAAAGGTAGCAGTAGGCTGTGGGAATCATTGTACCCCTTTCTAAAATGATACAAAACATCTACACTTAGCAGGTGAGCCCAGAAATAACAGAGAATGAAGAGCCCATCTAAAACAACAAGAATTTCCTCAGTGTCTAAATGCTGTGGTACTGGGGCACTAGAATTGTCACGGATAACACAAGACATGACAATAAATAATCAAGACAATGAATACCATAAATGGGTATTTGTTACTTTGGTGAATAACATGAATGCTTCAACTCCTTCATCTCATGAACAGAATTAGCACAGACCTAAGAGCAACAGCTCTGAGAGAGAAATTGATGTGGCTTGAAAGGCCAGCAATTTTTGCCTGATGATTATCGCCCTGCCCTCTCCTGAGGTCCTTCACCAAGCACACTTTCACCAGAACCTGTGGGTGTTCACCTGTCTAAGGCCTGAGTAAGAACAAAGAAAGCGTCTCAGGACTTGGTCCATGATTCATGGGTTGTAAAGAATTCCTACCACCCCTCTCCTTCTTTCTCCTGACGTACTTGAGTTTGCTCCTCTGCTCTCATCTGTCTCTTTTCCCCACTGAGACCACTGAGATGAAGGAGCACACCTAATCTAGTCTCAGGGAGAGAAGGTGCTTATCACATAACTAAAGTGCTCAGACACTTCATTTTCTGGAAAAATAGGGGTTCCCCACAAAGGCAATGTGTGGCATTGCCTTTGCCCCCTGATCTCTGTCACCCTCAAGCTGTCATGGCCTGGTTATGCTGAATGGTTCCTCTCTTCTTTTTTCCCAGTGCAATGCCACAGGTGGGAACTGCTTTTACAAGACCTATTCATCTGGGATGGATGCAATTCTTGAATGGTACAGGTTTCACTACATGAATATCATGTCCCAGCTGCCGGTTATAATCAACATCTCTGATCACGAGGAGCAGATAGAAGATATGGTCTACTCCTGCCAGTATGATGGGGAGCCCTGCAGGCCCAGGTATGTTGCTTCCTGAGGTGCTGACTGCGATTTCAGCAAAACTCAAGGACTTGAAACTGAGCCTGTAGGGTGAGGCATCGCATCTCGTGGCAAACTGCCAGACTCAGCTCTTGGTGGAGACCTGACTCAAAGAAAGAGCCGCCTCTCGTGATGAAAGAACAGAGCTAGGAACCTAGAAACTGGCGTTGCCCCATGAGTTGCCTCTATGATTGGTAGTGAGTGTATTAGGCTGTCAAAAAAGCCTAAGGGAAATTCAGCAGGAACTGAGACTTCACTACTACAGGGATGTGCTGACTGTATTGGATGATAATATATAGTGAATGATTGCCTGCATGGGTGGAAAGGAGCGTAAAAGTGGGGACTGTTTTTACTGGAACAACAAAAAGTGGGGAGAGAAGGGGAAGAATAAGGCTCTCATTGCTCTTACCATGTGACTTGGCCCTTGAGCACAAGGATTGCTCTTAACCTTTATGCCAGGAGGACTCAGGTAATGCCAACAGGGTCAGATGGTCTTTCTGCACCCAAAGTGGGCCTGCTGCCTAGCACAAAAGCGAAGTTATAGTTTCTAATTTCTTCATGCCTATGGCTGACTTGGCCACGGAAGTTCATCATGACCCTAAGTGGTATAAGTTTTGAGTGTACAAGGAGAGAGAAGCTCTTTGTCTTAGTGATTGGATGCCCCATCCCCGGGAGTTTTTAAGGACAGGTTGGATGGGGCTTTGAGCAACCTGATCTAGTGGGAGGTGTCCCTGCCCATGGCAGGGGAGTTGGAATTAGATAAACTTTAAGGTGCCTTCCCACCCAAACCATTCTGTGATTCTGTGTTCAGAACACAGAATTGGTCTCGTGTTTCAGCCTGCCTGGATTTTGGGACAGGCAGGAAACAACTGAAACTGTCTGGTAGAAGGAAACACAGGTCAGATCTCTGAATTTGACTCCTGTATTTGCCACTCTGGCTGTAACCTGCAAGCAGTGAATCTCTGAGCAGCTAATTTTTCCTGTTTTTTTGGTGAATTAGTAATTCTTTCCTATAAGCACCCCTGTACATACACACACACCCTATACACAAAACACATGCTTTGTAGAAATAAAGGCATTCTTACACTTGTAATAACACCTATCAAAATCTCTCTTGGTTTCAGTGACTATGTTCACTTTCACCACCCAGTCTTCGGAAGCTGCTACACTTTTAACAGCAAGGGAACAGACTCCTTTTGGACAGCAACAAAACCAGGAATTCCTTATGGTATGTTACTTGACAAAGGGTGGGATGAGGTAAAGTGAACGTAATTTGACTATGGATTAAATATCTGTCTTCTATAAATGTCTTACTGATACATAGCCCTCCCTTCTAGTCTGGTAGCACGAATTATGTGCTGTATTTGGTGCTTCACTAGCCACAAGTATATGATGGCCGTATCAGCTAGTTACATAACTATAGCACACAGAATGATGTCCCAGGTTTCAGGCAGAACATTATTACAGTTTTGGAGTAGGCTGGTGCAACAGCTACCCGACCATTCACCAGGTCTCTAAGGAAAACCAGTGCATCTTCTGTGAGCTAAGAGCAATTTCATCAGTGCTGAGAATTCAAGACGTGGTGACGTTCCTATTTCAACCCCAAATAAATTGTTACAAGCTTCCCTTTTCTGTGGTTTACAGGACTTTCCCTTATCCTGCGAGCAGAGCAGAAGGATCACATCCCACTCCTGTCTACAGTAGCAGGTGTGAAAGTGATGATACACAACCACAATCAGACACCATTCCTTGAGCACGAAGGCTTTGACATCAGACCAGGCATTGCAACCACCATAGGCATTCAGCAGGTTAGTCACTTGCTCAAGAGCATTATTTCTTTTCCTTCTGATGGCAGAAAGTTGCGAGGAGACGAACTCTGACTGACTCACACAATGGGCTTGTGAGGCTCTGTTGTTCACTTCTTTGACTCTACATGTAAGCCCATTTTCTTTCTTCACTGTGCTCAGGTTCCCATAGGTAAAACAAAATTATTCCAACTGTACTAGTGACCTTTTGGTCCTCAGTACATTGGGAAGACTGAATTGTTTTTACACTGAGGCTCCTACACCTTGGTGTACCTCCACACAAGGGGCTTCATGTGCCTATAAGAATGAGAACAAACATCCAAAAGTGATTGGGTTATGTTGATGTGATGAGTTACTGCTTGTCAGCTGAGCCATAGTGACTGACCAAATATATATATATATAAGCTTACTTTCTGTCCTTGATATATATGGTGCTCCATACAGTTAAGTTTAGATGGTAATGGCTAGGGCCAATTAAAGCTTCTAATCACTCAGGCCTCTTTTCTGTGTCCACAGGATGAGGTGAATCGCCTGGGTGGCAATTATGGGAAATGCACGACTGATGGCAGTGATGTGAATGTTAAACTCCTGTACAACAACTCCTACACCCTGCAGGTATTGTCAGAGTGGCTGGCTGAGGCCCCAGCTTACTCAGAGCAGATAAATACCAAAAAATCCATAACTTACTCTCCAGAGAGCTTTTACAAATCAGTAGGATCACTGCTGGAGATAACAGTGATTTATGCCATCCAAAAGTAGCTCACAAACATGGTGTTAGAGCTGGGAATGTGTTTCACTGAGCAGGGGATACTGGGGCTCTCCCCTCCTTGTGGCACAGGGGAGATGAGGCAGTGAACCAGCCAAGGCTGGGAGGTCCTGTTCAGGGAGGATGTTCTTGGGCCATCAGGTTTTTGATTTTGTAAGTAGTTGCTCCTGGCTGTGGATGCTTGGGCTGTTTAACTGAGATGTTACAGGACATAATCAGAAAGAGATCTGTCTCACTGGGTTCCATGATGTTCTCAGAAGGAAAGTCGTGGAGTGAAAAGTGAAAAAAAACCTTTTGCCTCAGCTTGCCCTAGTAATGGCTGGCATCTTTTTTGCAGTCATGAAATCTGTACATCTCCTAGCAGCTGCACACAATGGTCTGAAGGTTTGGGGAATTTCTGTCTTACCCATTTTTTTATAATTATTTTTTTCCAGGCTTGTCTGCATTCCTGCTTTCAGCACATAATGGTTCGAAAATGTGGCTGTGGCTATTACTACTACCCACTGCCTCCCGGTGCTGAGTACTGTAACTACAACAAGCAACCTGCGTGGGGTAAGAGCAAAACACTTCTGTCCTGTCCTTGCCAGCAGGGAACGCCTCCCTGGCACAGTCACAGCTTACACGGCTCCTTAGATTGCTGCCCTTCCACTCTGTAGATGCCTTCCATTTCCTGAGGAAATGTCTGAGTGTGTTTCTCTCATTTTTTCCACCAGGTCACTGCTTTTACCAGCTTTACAACAGACTCAGAAATCATCACCTGAATTGTTTTGACCAGTGCCCCAAGCCTTGCCGGTAGGTCACAAGAGCAGAGCACAATAAGTGCCAGCATTCAAAATAGAAAGAGAGAATTTTAAAGCAAAATATCAAATACCTTGGTTTTGACCACATCAAAGAGGAGTTCCGGGATTTTCAAACTGTTCTAGTTTTTTTTTCCCAATCCAAACAGTTCTCAGCCAACCTCTGGTTTTGTTTTCTAAGCTGATTTACAAAGCTTTTTCCAGGGTCCTCAAGATCAGCTCCTAGTATTTCTGCTTTGGGCAAGCAGTTGGCTTGTTGAACTCCTTCACTTTTAAACGCCAAGAGTTGTAGTGATTATAATCTCCATTTTTATCTTAACAGGGAATCGCTGTACAAGGTGTCTGCTGGGACAGCTAAATGGCCATCAGCAAAGTCTCAGGTAACCCATACAGACAATGGCTTAGTTTAGAGGTGAAGCTGTATCTAGTATGTTTGCGGACACATTAAGGATGAACACAAAGACCTGGGCAGCAGCAAAGGAAGAGGCAAATAAAGCAAAGTAGTCCAAGACCTGAGCACAGTGTAATGCCTCCATAGCTGAGATGTCAGACTGAGAGTCTGGAGAGGCAAATTCAGCTCCAGTTCTGATCCAAATTTCCTTGTGACCTGAAAAAAATTCAGCTCACTGCCTGAGTTCCCACCTCCAAAACGGTGATAAGGACTTTCTGCTTCCAGTGGGTGTTGTGGTATAATCACTCACGCGTTGCTGTTTGTGAGATCCTGCAGGCTGCAATGGAAACTCTGTGAGTCAGTAGATGACCTCTTGCTATTTCTTATGCTCTAATGCTAAATGGGCATTCAGGCTGTATGACCAGGTAATTAATTCATGTGAAATAGATTACAATCAGGTGTAAATGCAGCCAATACATTTTTAAAAAGGAAGTGATTTAGTGGGGTTGCCATTAAAGGCGGAATTTAAGAATCAAAATATTAAATACACCTAAAATATCAGTGTGTATCCCCTTGCTGTCTGGTAAATATAGATAGCTATTACTCCACAGCTACTACCATATGCCATTAACCAATTAACTACATCCTTTTTCATTATTAGCAATACCCATTTTATTGCTTATGAAATCTACCTTTACACAATATTAAACACACCAAAATTCAGAAGATTGCCAGTAACATACATGTATCTGTTGCAGGACTGGATCCGCCAAGCTCTAAGGCATCAGAATGGATATAACTCTACTAGCAACAGGTTAGTTACTGAGAAAGGTATTATTAAAATTGTGGATTATCTTCATCCTTAGAGAACTCTAGAGGACAAGAGAAAAATGCACAGGTTCCTCCGATAAATATGCCATCTTTCCTCACAACACTGTAAGACAGTCATTTCTGTAACCTTTTTCTAACCTGATTTCCCAAGCTAATGTTAAACTCAGGAGGAAAGCTTGAGCAAGTGGGGAAACTTACAGTTAGCCCACTAACTAACTTAGCCCACTAACTAACTTAGCTAGGTGTGGGCACCTTGCTAACTGTTCCTTTTCTCCAACGCAGGAAGGACATCGCCAAGGTGACTATCTTCTACAAGCAGCTCTACTACCAGTCTGTGAACGAGTCTCCTTTACTCTCAGTAGGTTGCACTAGATCAGCTCAAAACATTTTTACCTCTTATTAATTATCGTGTGCTGTGTATGGTTGGAGGGAGGATTATTTACAGCCCCCAGGATGGGTGGGATTTCTTCTTGAGGAATAAACTTGAAAATTTCATAGTTTACACAGTCACACAGATGACAAATAGCTGACAGATCTGCTGGTAACATGCAATAATTCCGTGTTTGGTAAATGTGGTCTTTTGATCCTTTCCACAGGATAATTTGCTTCTGTCCAGCATGGGAAGCCAATGGAGTCTCTGGTTTGGATCCTCAGTGTTATCTGTAGTGGAAATGTTTGAGCTGCTCATAGACACACTGGTCTTGTCTCTCCTCTTCTGCTATCAGAGGGTCTGGTCAAGGAAGACATTAGAAGTAGCTCGCACTCCTTCCATCCCTAACATGAGCTTGACCCTAGAAAACTACCGTGTTGTGCAAGAAGAAGCTGGCAAAGGGGCTGATCCTGCTCATACTCACCCTTCTGGAGTGACTATTGCCATGGACAGCAACAGTGACCTGCATCTTCACCCCCTCTCCAGCAAAGTGGAGATGCCAGAGAGCCACCCAGATGTGGTGCTTAATGGATTTAGATATATGAAGGACAGCTCTTTGGAAACGGAGCTAAATCACTAAGGCTTGTGTGCCCAGAGGAGTGGGAGACGTGGAGCTCCCTAATGCTCAGGTGCCATCAGAAAGGCTGCAAACAGAAATGTTCTGGATCCACCATCTGTGAGCACCGAAACACCACACTGGGAGCTTAGGAATCTTCCAGCTGCTACGGGTTCGTTATTAAACCATCCGTGTGTCCTGGATACAGGCATCATGCGATGTTCTTTTGTTCTTAATGAGTATCTGGGGAGGGGAGAACTCTACTTCTGCTCTCTGGGCAGTCATCCTGTCCTCATAAAAGCCTATTCATAGCTTCTAACTTTTAAACCCTTATGAGGAAATCAGCCTGTGGCATTAGACAAGCCCATCTGCATTTCACAAATATACTCAAGAGGAAAGTCAGCCTGCCTTCTAATGGACAGACTTCCAGTGGAGGCTAAGGAGTGTGTGCTCTTACCAGCCAGCAGTGCCTTGAGGATGGCAGAGGATGCAGTAACAAGAGCCTGCCCTGATCACAGCTTCGCCTTCAAGACACCTCTGTCCTTGTCCTACTGCTGTTGCATTTTGAGCACCATGCACAGAATGCTTTCAGACTGAGCCCGGATTATTTCAAGCGAGACTCGCTGTCATAGAGGAGAGGAATTAGAAGAAACGGGGTCAATGACTTTTTTCTGTCACAGAAGAAGCATCTGAATTATTTAGAAGATCAAAACAATGCTGCATTTTTACTGCAGCCAATTTGTAAACAGAGCTGTTTTAATGTTAATATTTGACAGTAACTTATGTGTACATAAAATAACATATTTATTTTTGATGATGACATTTGCACAGAAGCGTTTTAGTCTGTTACAATCTTGTTATGACTTTCTGCAGAAGACAAGAATTGACAAACAATCAACGAGCTTTGTTTTGTAACTTTTTTTTTTTTTTTTTTTTTTTTACATAATAAAGTGCTCTGAGTACAGACCATGACTGGAGATTTAGTTTGGTTTTCTTTTTGCTGCTCTGAAATGCGAAGGTCTCTCGTTGTGCCACAGCGCAGCGTCCTGTGACTGGGGCCAACGGGCTTGGTGCTGGCTTTCTGGAGAAGCCAGGGTGAACATGAGGGGATTTACTCATTGTCTTTGGCTTCTGCTTTGGCAGCCAGACCTCTGAGTGCCTGTTTGGGGCCGGTACAACACCAGTCCCCCTGTCCTGGAACAAAACACCCACCCGCTGAAGGGCACTATCAGGTAATAACAACTCCCCGTGGCAGCTGATGCAAGGCCCAGCCCAAAGCCTCAGGGAAGGCAAAGGGTTCAGGTGTCCCAGCCGTGGCTCTGTGACCAAACCTCCCTTGATGCAGGAAAGGTTTCAGATTTACCCTGCAATTCCAGAGATAATTAGGCACCCGCATCCCATTAGTGACATCTGTGCTCGTACATTGGCTGCCCGATGTTCTAGGACAATTTCTGCCACCGTTTCTGAGCTCGTTTTCACCTGGCGATGAACCCCTGTAGCCGCAGGGGACAAGATAAGGGAGAGATCCAGAGATCCCAGGCACTCACCTCCAGCGGTGTGGCCACCTGGAGGCTCTCAGAGATCTTTTGTGCCTCTGGCTGCCAGCAGACATGGCCTGGAGAGCGCCTGGGAGGGCAGGCCCAGGGCTGCTAGGAGCTGCATAGCTCCGAGGCACGGCGTCTGTCATCAGCACAGCGATGCAGAAAGTGTTTCTGCAGCCGTGTCCTTGCTGCAGGAGGAGAGGACGGGTCCCTCTGTGGGTCAGGAACTCCTTCCCCACACCGGTGTCCTCCCCAGCTCCTGGGTGGGCACTGCAGGCCATGAGGGTTGGCTCCTTCACCGTATGGAAAGTGCAGGCCCAAAGGGCCTCAAGAATGACTCCCTTCAGGCTTCTGCCATGGCCATTACCACCAGCCAGGCTGTAACCAGGGCCTGTTGATTTTCAGGCACAGAAATGCTGAGGAAAGGCCCGATTTTGTGCCTGCCACGCAGCCATCTTGGCCAACCTGGGCCTTCCGATTCCTTCTGTTCCCCCTAAGCAAAAGCGGACTCCTGTGTGCTCCCTTCCTGGGGAAGGAAAGCTCTTCTTCTCGAGTTATGAGGAGAAAATTGTCACTGTAAAGGCTCACTGAGGCTCCTCTCTCCCAGCACATGGCAACACTCAGACCTGACTCCACTTATATGAATCCTGCTACAGGGTGAAGTATTAGCCCTGGATTTTTAAGATACTTGAGCATTTAATCCACAGTCAGTAACGAAGGAGAAAGGCAGTCTTTTGCAGCTCTGGACTTCAGTAATTACCTTTTGGTCTTCCGTGTATTTATCCTTGTGAGGCTTGTATCTCTGTACAGTGTCCATTTTAGACAAGAAAGAGAAATGCAGTAAGAAAAAAAGGATGGCACAAGAAAAGGGCAGGCAGCGGGCCAAGTCTCTCTAAACCCCTGTGCTTATAATTTTGCTGCAAGACCATGCAGCTCTTCCATAAGTGCCTTAAATGACTGCAGTGCTCCTGGTTTCAAGGTGTCCTTCCTATTTAAGTCCTTTATCAAGTTCATGAGCCTACCCTGATCCATTAATTTCTATTTATAGGGATCTGATTGTCCCTCCACAGGAAAACACGAAGCTCTTAACAGCACTTCTTTATTCTGTACCTGTTTTCCATGCTTGGTATAATAGAAATCATGAGGCCAGGCCACTCTTTCTTTTCTTTTTATTTTTCTGCCACAGGCACATGGGATAAGAGAAACCCAGAGGGAAGGATTGCAGTGATACAGGGGAACGAGCAGTCCATGTGCAGAATGCAGATTTTTCACCTAGTGCAAGGTCTCCTTTCACAGGGCAGTCAGCAGCAGAGCTCGTAGCACAGCGAGCAGCGACCGACCCAGGTACTCGGAAGAGAATTAGGGGTGATGTGAGCCTGTCACCTTCCCCCAGTCTTCTTCCCAAGCATCCTGAAATCACATTAAAACGTGGAAACCCAACAAAAAGCAGAGCAGTTACACGGCATTCTCTTCACTGACATAAGATTCAAGCTGTGGGGTGCAGTGGGAAAGGAAAACAGGTTAAAAGAGATGGTGTTCTAGGTCCAGTTAATACGGGCAACAAGGCAAGAAACCGTACATAAATAAATCAAGCCAGAAGAAGAGGAGGGAAAGAGTTCATCTAGATTTTTATTAACAGTGTTTCAAGAGACAATAGAAGAGAAGGGAGGAAAAAAAGGCAGACACCACAGCAACAGTTTTAAAATTGTACAAAGGTAATAACATACAGAATATCTGGTTCCATAGTTACAGTCAGTACAGGCTGTGTAGGGAAAGGGGGACTTAAAAAACGTGTTACAAAGTTGTACTGAAAGCAGGCAAGTGAAGGAGGTTAATAGGTTACAGCGTATTTACAGCAAGTGCCAGTCCCTGGTGCAGCAGCCCAGCCGTTCGGCGTGTATAGGAGCCGTGTTAATCAACCACACGTAGCAGCTTTCACTTGGCTGAAGAACTTTCTCTCCGTGCTGTTTAGATAGGAAGGTACGGGAGCCTCGGCCAGCAAGAGGCTGGCTGGGCTGTCTCGTCCCAAAGGCTCCCAGCCCAGGCTGTGTCACCCTGCCCTAGGAAAAGGCTCGCTCGCCCTCTGTGATCCAGCAGCCCCAGGTGTCACACCGAGGGCTCCAAGGGTGGGGAACTCACCCTGATGTTCCTGTGCTGATGGAGGGATGGGATGGATGGAAGCGACTGAGACAGGTCTACAGCTCCACGGACAACCTGAAGGCAACCCCCTGGCCGCTTCCAGCGTGTCTGCAAGTGGAGCAGGAGGACACAAACTCAATGTGCTCCTCCACGGCCATCGCTGCGAGCCAGGATGGTTGTGGAGGGATGCTCCTGCTTCAGCCTCTCCAGCCATCTCAGCTCCTGCACTAGGAACACACAAGGTCCTCCTCGTGCCCTGAAAACCATCATGGCTCCCACCTCTACCCCTCTTTCCCTCCCCGTAACTATTTGCCTGCCCTTTCCTCCCACTACCACGTGCGAGGTACATACCCCAGTCCAAATTCCCTACAAGGCAGAGGAGCCAGCAGGCAGACTGCGATATGAATCACATTCCTATGGAAACAGCACTGTATATTTTGGAATCTCAAAAAAAAAATAATAAATAAAGTTCTTTCAAACTCCCACTCTCCCTTCTGCTCGGTCCCTCCTTGCCCACCCTTCTCCACACATCAGCACCAAATGCTCTCGCACGCAGGCACACTCACACCGACGTTTGTCATCAGCAAACCAAGTGTTTAAAAATCACATCGAGTCCCTTTGCTCTGTTTTGTCTTTGGTTGAAAGCAATAATGCTCGGGCAGCGAGGAGAGAGGAGCAGGGGCAGGGGCAGCCCAGCAGCAGCAGAGGACAGCCGCGGTAGGGCCGCTGGACCATCGCTTAGCAGTGCATTTCTTTTGGAGGTCCTGGTTTTCTCTTGCATAAATAATGGCCATTTGTGCTGGTCTGAGATGTTATTGATCTATTTTATGCTGATCACAGCCTCAGCTTGGCTTTAAACAAAAAGGGTTTGACACCAGGTGATCCAATTCCAAAGAGTTTCACAGTGCAGAGAGCATCTCAGAGACCACAACATTAAAAACACCCAAGGCACCCCTCGATGGCACGGGGGGATCATTTCAACTTGCCAGCAACTTTTAGTTGTCCCATGGGGAATCAGAGACAGGTGCCTCTAAGACTCAAACCCAGCCTACCTGTCCAGGCACTCGGTTACAGGGTTTGGGTCAACTCAAACAAAAGCTAGTACAGGCATGGAAATATTCACCCAGGTCTCAAAAACTCAAAAGATGACAGAATCTGCAGGGCTGGGGTAAGGGTTTGGGTCCTTTTGCGTTTGGACAATGCCTGGCATGTTGCTTTCGAGACAAAGGCAAAGCCTCTCACCTTATCCGTGGTTGCAGCCAAGTTACTGGCACAGTTACAACCTTTGCACGCTTTGAAAAAGAAAGAAGGAGGAGTTTTGGCATTCGGTATTTCAAATGAGATTGTACAACACAAATCCAGCTGTACTAGGAGAAAAAAAAAAAATGAGTGTTCAGATCTAGCCTTCCCTGTAGCCCAGCTGGCCATTTATTTTGCTGAAAACAAAGTTTATGTCCAACTTCCCCACTCCCCCCCTCCAAAGCTCTAGGCACGCACACACACACGCCCCCATCTAATAAATCAAACACAAACCAGTGAGAAGTGCCTCTCCTTAGCATTTTTTCCTGGAGAACCTTTTTTTTTGTTGTTTTAGAAACTGCAGGATGTACTAAAGTGGTTGATTATATTACAAACTTGAGGCATTTCATGCCTCGTCATCTGTATAATGAAAAGAGAAGAGAAAAAGGGGGGGTGGGGAAGGGGGAAGAGGAGAGCTGTGGGGGAAAAAAAAGGCAGGTTTTGAAAAATATTCCCTAACAATGCTACAAAAAAATCCTGACATTAAATACAGACAAACTGTATTGAATAAAAATTGCACTAGTCCTCTGGGCACATCAATAATAAATTAAATACTTAACAATTCCACTGATTAAAAAAGACAGCACAAAATCCATAACAAAAGAACATAAAACCCCCCAATACTGTATGTAGGAAAAGTGCACAAAGTTGCTTTATACATTGAATCTAAATAAAGTACCAATACATGTTAAATAAATTGTCTTGCAAGACACTGCTTTTTGCATCAGTATTTACACACGCTTCAACTTCATGTACTTCAGCAGTAAGTCTGAGCTTCACTGGACCTGTCTGTACCCGGTTCTTGTTTTGTTCTCATCAGTCACTCATGCCGACTGTGAAATAAAATGACCCGAAGTGGAAGCCACGTCTCCAGTCCTCCTTGGCTTACAGAAAGGATCAGGCCTATTCCTAACTTCCCCTAGAAGCTGGGAAACCGACTGGGGTGTTTTAAGTTGCTGTGCATGTGAAAAATGTTGCTAGATGATGATCGTGCTGAAGATCCTTAACAGAGCAGGACCGTGGTGGTGGTGAGACATCTGCTCCACTGCCACGATCTCTGAAGTACCCTGGAAGATTGAGAACTCAAGGGGAACCACATCAGCTCTGACAAATGTCTCAACAGATGCAGGAAGCATAAAATGGGCTGGGATTATCGAAGAGAATTCATCGCAGAGGGTCTCCCAGTTCCTGACCCAGGCGGCAAAGCTGCTTCTTGGCTGCATGCTGGTCCCTGTCCTGTCCTGAGCGCTCAAGCACTGATCTGGATGCCAGGGGGTGATCTAACCATGCACGGTGCTGCCCTGCTGAAGGGCTCAGCCAGGCACTGATTGCAGAGCAAGCAGGCTCAGCTCACGAGGAGGGCGGCCAACAAAGCAGTGACAGCAGCAAAAGGCAGCACTGCTCCGAGGAGGAGCCCCTGTAACCTCGGGGTGACTTGGACCAGGAAGAAAAGCAGCGCAAAGGATGAAAGTTTCAGAGCAGGCATTGAGCAGCTGAGAAAGGAGAAAGCCAGTTTGCTGGGTACAGAGCCTGGTCCTCGAGGCAGGACGGGTGGAATGATGGAGAAGATGCAGCGAAAGGCATTGCCAGGGGTGAAAAGGCTGATAGGGCCAATAATATAATCATTAATTCTTTAAACAGTGGTGGAAGGAGATGGTTTGTGGCTTAGGGAAGAAAGGAAGGCCCTGGGACTGGATTCTGCACCGCCACTGAGCTGCAGCACTTCCAGCACGGTCACTGGGACTATTTCGGGCTCACAGCAGACACCTGGAACTGAGCTCAGAACTTGGCACTGGGCATCCCGCAGCTTCAGGAGAAAACAGGAATGAGAAAGCCACAAGAGAAAGATGGGATTCAAGCCCCAGAGTGCAGAGACTGAACTCTGTGATCTGTCTGCAGCAGGACGTGGGGCAGCACTTCCCGAGGGAAGCAGGGACGCTCCCTGGAACCGAGGGGACAACTACCAGAGCCCAAGGGGAGCTTCTTTTTCGTTCCACTTGCAGACACACGGGTGTACTCTGAGCGCTGTAGGATCAGTCTGAGGGCACTATCTCAAGCGAGGAGCTGGGTTGTGCTGGCAACTGAGGACAGAAGTAAACCCGCAAAGGTTTGACCCCCCCCAAGGGCTGCAGCAAGACACCAGCCCGTTTACAAAGAAAGGAAGTCAAAGAGTGGATGAAAAAGAGCATGATTGTGTCTCACTGCCGATGTAATGCAGGAGGACGGGGAGCTCTGCCTGGTATTTGTGTTCCTCGTGAGATCCCGACCCCTTCAGGACTATCTGTAAGGCACGATGGCCCAAGCCCAGAGCCAGCAGCTGAATACCAGCTGTGGGCTGCCGCCCACGAGTCCTGAAAACTTCTGATGCCAACAGCAGTCTGAGGGCGTTCTGAAGTGGCTCTTGCAGGAGCACATCTCAGCGTGGCACCCAAGTTCCCAATCATCTCTGCAGGGCTACTGTAGCAGGACCCCATAACAGACCATAAACACCAGCAACAAAGTGCTCTGAGTAGAAACACATTCCCCCGCTCCAGCAAAGAATAATACCAGAAAAAGGAAAGAAAAAAAATAAGGTTCTGCTGGTCGTTGGAACTGGGAAACGCCGAAGTCCCCGGGTCAGCTGCTGAGATGCCCTACTCACATGCTTCAGCATGCGGGGTGAGCACAGAGGGATACACATGCAGGTAGGAGTCTCCTTCACAGAGACACTGAGTCAGAAATACGGTGACCAGGAACCAAACCAAATTGCATCGTGCAGCCAGCCAGCTTGGCAGTGGCAGTTGGACTTGGCTTTTCTTCCCTGACAGAAAAGCCCATCGCCAGCGACAAGCTTCTCCCAGCCTCAAAAAAAAGTTAGCATTGCTGCTTCACACCACGGGCAGAGCACATCCCGGCCCAGGAAGCAGGTGAGCTATGGCTTTGACCAGCTAACCACCAAGGCCAAAAAAAGGGGAGCGTGGCTGGTAATAGTCCTGAGAGCAAGTGAGGTGGGTAGCCATGGCTCTCAATTCTACCCCTTCTGTTGTGCAGCGAAGCATCTGCCCCACGAAACAGCCTGTTCCCGACTTAGAGGTTGCATTTGAGTTTTCTAAACTGGCCCCAGCAGCTCCCAGATGCTGCAGAGTCCCAGGAGAGAGCAGGCTGCTGGTCGCACTGCCAGGAGAGGGCTCCCCATCAGAATCCCTTCCAAACGGCTCAGACGAGAATTCAGCGCGTGGTGACTGCACCGAAACAGAGACAAGAGAGGTTCGTCTGATCCTAGTGTTGGCGGGCTTCTCCTGGTGATAGAGGGTTTCCTTTTCTTCTTTCTCTTTTTTTTTTTTTTTTTTAATTTTTTTTTCTTTTTGTTTTGTTTTGTTTAATGCTAAACTCTTCTCCCATACTTTTCACTCACTCGAGTCCACACGCCATGGTCTGTGGTTATGCCCTAAGAATCTCCTACACAAAACCAACCATCCAGTAGTCAAGCATGAGAACTTGATGCTAGCAGGAAAGATCCCTCCTCCTTCCTGCATGCATCTCAACCTATAGGCGCAGGCATCAAAAACAGACCAATCTGCAAGAAACACCAATATACCAAGGATGGGGCTCTCGGGGCTTCCAGGAATCCGGCCCCACTTCAAGACTGCAAAGGGGAGGTGGGGGAGTTGTCACTAACACTCATCTATGTTAAGGCTGATGAACTCTTGTATACACTTCCTGTACTGGAGCTCAGTAGGGCTGTTGCTGGGATATTGACCTGGTTGTCCGAAGGGGCCCTCTGCTTCTCGCATTTCCTCATTCATTCGAGCCAAACGCAGCCTAGAGCGAAACAGAGAAAGCAAAGGGGGAGAGGTTTGGCTTCCTTCCTGCTACTTGCAGGCAGAAAGGAGGGTCCTTGCGGCACTTACAAGGTAACGATGTCTGCGTTGGCCGCCTGGACTGCGATACTTAGCGGGTCCTGCCCGTCACTGTCCACTGCGTGCTGGTTCGCCCCTCGCTTGAGGAACAAGCAGACCTGGCTGCAGAAGAGGAGAAAAGGCCATCAGCAGAAATCCCAGCTCCACGCTGGAGTGGGCACAGAGCACAGTCCCCCCACGGGCAGTCACAGCTCTCCTTGCTTGGGCAGATTCCCCTCTGAACTGCTGTTTGGGATGGAAATCCACCCAAAAACCAGCTCCCCTTCCCATCCCATGACTTTGTGGCAACTCAGAAGCTTCAGCCCAGGGTGATGGAGCAAGCTGGCATGCAAAGGACTTACCCAGTGTGCCCCAGGTACGTGGCATGGTGCAAGGGAGCCCGGCCTCGGCTGTCTCTTTGGTTAACATCTGCCCCGTTCTGCAGCAGGAATTCACAGGCTATCAAGGAGCCCTGGCAAAGCAAAGAGGAATTTTATTTTCAAACTCACCCTGCCGTACCAAGCACATACCTGCCTGCGAGCTGCCTATTGTCAGCGTGCTCCAAACTGGAGTCAAGGCCACCCATTCCCAAACAAGCACAACATACCCCCATCACGGCTTGAATCAGAGGAGTTTTGTTTTCATCTTCATCGTTCACCCAGTTGACTTCAGCACCATGAGCCAGGGCTTCTGCCATGAGCGGCAGGTTTCGGGCTTGTGCCGCCTTGTAGACCAACAAGCCAGGGTGCAGCTCCCGCAGGTCCTCCAAATCTGATGCCTCCTGCTCAATCTCTGCTTCACCGCTGGACTCCTCTGATACCTCGCACTCTGAGGGGGAAAAAGGGATGCCGAAACATGACCCAAAAGCTCGGCATTTCCATTTTTCTATATTTCCCATTGGTTTTGGTACACAAAATAGTCTTGGCCATCCCTCCTGCCTTGGCTCTAGCTGCTCCCCATGCCACCTCCATCACCAGCCTCTCTGTGGCACCCACCTTCCTCCGTCACGCTGTCCACCACGGAGCCAAACACCAGGATATCCGTGCTGCCGTCCGTGCTTCCCCCGAGCCCGCTGTCACTGCTCAGACCTGCAGGGCCAACAGAAGACAAACCAAGGCCATTTTAATACCCGGGCACTCCGGTACCAGGCACAGCTGAGACCACAAGGGAAAAAGGGCTGCGCAGAACGTCACACACACATTGCACCGGGCGCTGCTGGCAAGGGAGAGGGCGCTGCTACCCCATTTAGCCCCACTCAGTAAAACTGCCCAAGGAAAAACTGCAAAGCCTTATGGTGTCCATGTCCCCACGCTGCCCTTCATGCAGGGATACTCCAACATTGCCATGGCACTTTGGGCTGTTGAGGACAGCACTTGCTGCAATCCATGAGGGACGCCGTGACGTAGACTGGAGCAGAGCAGCAGCAGAGACAGCTTTGCAGCAGGTTACGCAGTGTCGTTAGCAAATAGAGACACCCCTCTGCTTTTACCACTAATAAGCTTAATTTCCACTCTCATCTGAGCTTTCTCCAAAGTTTTTCTGTTGTCACTGGGGCATTTGCAAAATGCATTGCCCTTGGAGTAGATTATTGACCACGAATGGGCCAAATAATATCAATAATATTTATCTCAAGCCAAACTCTTAAAGCATCTGTTCACTTATTCACCTTTTTTCCTCTTTATAGTCCTTCCCACCTTCCCTGGTGAATGTTACAAGGCAGCTGATTACATGTAAGTGGAGTCAGAAGACAGGAGACAACTTGTCCAAGGACACACTGTGCAAAGTGACTGAGCAATTCTACAGTTTGGATCCAAAAGCAGTCAAGAAAATGACGGAAGGGAAGGAAAAAGCAGTGTTGGCAGTGCCCCTGCAGAAGGTGTTGGGACATCACCTTCATCCTGAGGGATGCCTTGTCCTTGGGAACACTGGCTGGGCTCTACATCCAGCCAGTCACTGCTCCTACCTTTAAGCAAAATCCTTTCTAAATCCTTTTTTGGTTAAAACTGGTGGAAAAAAAAACAGCAAAGAAAAAAATCTCAGTCAAATCATAACAAACATTTGGGGCCAGATTCTTATACAATGCATTAGTGTAGATCCACTTTTGTAATCAGATCTACACTCCCACCTTCTGGGTATCCACCCCCACACAAGAACAGGCTGGTGGCTGAATCTGCAGCCTCCAATATTTTGTTAGTGCTCTTTGCGTGGTGTCATTATTACACTGATTGACAATTAACTATAGGTCGTTTTTCAGAGTAACTGCTGTGTTTTGCATAGAGCGATGAGTAATTTCCTTAGCACGCCTCAGGAAGCTGTGCCTTCTGATCTCCTGCTTGTTTAAGAGAAAGAATGAGTTATTTGGAGCGGTGTGTTAATTACTGTCAATCCACCGTTGATTATCTTATCATGCACTCACGCTCAGGGTACACGAGGTGTCCTAATCACCTCCAAAAAGGAGCCCAAATTCTCTTCTGGCATAAAAAACAAAACATTCATAATACTAATGGCAATAGCATCATCCAGAGCCGGGCTTGGACGCAGACGAGCAGCCAGCCTTTACCCTGCTAGTATATTTGCTCATGCCATGGACAAACACATGTTCCTGTCCCAGTTAATTACTGGGCAAAAGCTTTCAATGTCACTGATCTGTACAAAGCTGCTTGGCAGAACTATACAAGAAACTAGAGAGCAGACTCAAGACAGAGTCCCTTGGCCACGGATCAAGCAGCAAAGAAACTCCTGTCACATGAATTTGATGGATTTTTCTGGACTTATGCTTTCTGTTATTCAGATTCATTCACTCAGGAATTTTGGAGACTGTCCAGTTTTGAAACAGCTTTTGCAAGTAGTGAGTAATCACCAGATTAGTTTTACAGATAGGACTGAGGAACTTCTTGGCTTGGTGAATGCAGCTCCCAGGAAAGGCTTAGAGCAGCACACATCATGCCTGTCCTTTTTGGATTTGCTGATGTTATTCCCAAAATAATTTGGGAAAATTATTGCTGTTTTTTTGTAGATAGCAAACAATCCTTGGTGAGACCATGCTTTCCACTACAGCAGCACAAGTGAAGAGTGATTCCAATGAGTTACATGGCACTACACTAGATTTACATCAAAGCAAGAACGGAGGATCTGGCTCATAGCACATGAACATTAATGTGTCAAATTGCCAGTGCTGCTCCCACTGAATCAGTGCTAAAGCTCCTATTTTCTTCCACAGGCCCCAGATAAGGCTGCTGAACTCTGAAGTCCTACACTCAAACTATTGTTTCTGCTTGACTAATAGTGCTGAATTCCTTGAAACTGGGACAGCCTGTAAGGCACTGACTCAGACAAGCATTAAAGCACCTGTTTCATTGACTTCAAGAGGTAAAATGCACTTGTACAAAGGGCTGCGATTTTCTGCTGGGCTGACACAGGACCTTCAACTATCGTACGAGCTTCTGAATAACGTGAAGTGGCTGAGTTGTTTTAAAAAGTTACTACTCCTCATCAGAGTATAACAGGCCATGCTCCTGGTCTGTGACAGATGCAGGGCGTTTGAGGTCAACACCTCTTACATCCCATTTGCCACGTGCTGCCCACATGTGCAGGCTTGGATCCTTCATCTGAGAGAGTTGTTCCTTTCAGATGCAGCAACTTGACTGCAGGAAGCCTCACGATGCTTTTTAGCCTTTCAAAAGCCTGCCCGCCTGCCTTCCCCGGGTCATTTACGTGCTCCAGTTGTTTGGCTGCAAGAAAATACAGAGCTGCCTCTGATGTTTGGTTTGGAACAAGTAAAATTTGGGCGTCTCTTTTGCTGCTAGCTGCCAGAGCGTCACCTTACCTCCGTCCAGGAGGAACGGCGTACCGCTCCCACCGGGACCAATGCCACTGCCACTCCATGGGCCACCTGTTAGCGGATGCTGCATAGAGATGTGGCTGGCACCTAGAGGAAGGTGGACGGAATATGAGGGGAGTTCATCGTCACAAAACACAAAAAGAAAAATTGTCCGCAGTAACGCTTGCTAAAAAAAAGGGGGGAAAAAAAAGGAAAAGCCGAAACTCAACCCAGAAAAGGACGATGGGACGCACAGTCTGGGAGTAAAAGATGTGGGGAAAAAAATCCCATCCACCAGAATACAAACACCGGGGACTGACTGATAGGATATTAAAATAATAAGTGCAATAAAAAGAGTGATGGGTTGGAGTTGGTGCAAGTAACTCCCCATCACTCTTCTGAGACATTTACCCAAGGTGTGTGTGGTTTGGTCAGCTGCCTGCCTCTCTAGGGAGGCCGATACCTTGCCTCAAGTCTGATGCCATGCACACGCCCTAGAACAGCTGGGAGGTAAAGGGTGCCAGAAGCAGGGGCACTTTGTCTTTCTTTGTACTTACTGCGTGGGCCAGAGCCAGCACCAGTGTCGAAGTAGGAGAAGAGAGAGTCCAGTTCATCAGGGCAGAAGAGGGAATCTCGACGGAACTTCCTCTCCAGCGTGGCTGCTGTTTTACAGAGAGATTTTGAAGTCCATGGTCAATAACAGGCAGATGAACAACTGCAAAGTCCCACAGCTGTATTTACCCGGGCTGAACTTGCATATCCCAGAGTTTTTCAGTGCCATAACCATGCTCACATACAGCACCAAAACACAACCACCATAGCTGGTGCTAACACTGCAGACCAAGTCATACAAGAGCATTTTGAGCAGCCAGAAGCCTTCATAAATGTGGCCTCCATTACAGACCAGGTAGGTAAAATTAAACGGATTTGCGTCTTTCTTTTGTTAAAAAGCAGGAAGTTGGAATACAAAGGAAGGCAAAGACAGCTTAGAAGTTGCTAGATCACCCTGATAGAAAAGATCATAGAACCATAGCATGGCTTGTTTTGGAAAGGACCTTAAAAATCACGTTTCAAACCCGCTGACATGGGATACCTTCCATTAGCTCAGGTTGCCCAAAGCCCCATCCAACCTGGCCTTGAAAGATCACTTCCGTTAGTCAGAAGAACTTCCTCAAACACATGGGAAGTGTTAGGAAATGACTAAAGATCTGCATCAAGGTTTGTGCAAAAGCACTTTTGCTTATACCCCCAGCAGGCTGCAGAGCCCGGAGATGCAGGGCCACGTGTTATGGCAGCTGTGCCCACACCTACGGAGTGGTGGCCAGGCCAACACAGCTCTGTCTGGGGCAGGGAAGTTCCCACCTGATGACAACATGGCTGGCGACGCGTTGCCTGCTTCGTGGCGGTACTTCCTACGAGCTGTGGGTGCTTTCGTGGCACTGTTGTGCCTCTGGCACTTCTTCACACACCAGCGTCGAGGTTTCCGCTCGTTTTCTGCCAGAGCCTCCCCGTTTGGCAGCTTCTTCAGGAATTTCTTTTCCACGTACTTCACCTTGATCCAGGCTTCTTTGTCCTGCCTAAGAGAAGAACAGCATAAAGCTGTGCACAGGGCCACAAAATTCACCTAAAGCAAACAGCCACAAGAAGATAAGGCTGCTACGGGTCGTTTTCTCAACCTGGCTTTGAGTCCTAAAAGCCACCGAGGCCTGAATGGAGCAGAAAAATGTTCTCAAATCTAAAAATATTTCAAAATTTTCAAAGCATAGCTGAGGAACGCAGCATGTGGCTAAGAGTGGAAAGGGATGTTCAGCCCCAGCCCACATCACATGCCAGCCTTCCCCAAGCCATTTGCACCACAAGGAAGAGAGTTTGGGCCCCACTGAATGCCAGACCCACTCAGTCTGACTTTCCAGAGAGCTGAGGGGCTGGTGTAGGTGGATACCTCCCCACGGGGCTGTAAGGACCAGGGCACGCGCTCAGACTCACCTGGAGCTCCCTGCTGTGGGTTTCTTAAGTCCCAGCTCTTCACACTGCGCCTCGTAAATCTGGTTCATGGTGCTGTTCCCCAGCTCACACATCAGCTGCAATACAACAGGGAGGGAATGAAATGCTCAGGTGAGGAGTTACCTCTGCCACCAAGAGGCCCTCCACGCCCACCATTTGTCCAAGTCCTGGTGTCAGAAGCCACCACTCACTTTCAGTAACTCTGGCTCCCAGGAGTCCAGCGTGAGAGATCGGACTTTGGAGCAGTGAACGCCCAGACTCCTATTTATCCAAAAGAAAGAAAAACAAAATGGTTACATGCCTCAAAACAGATCACTTATCACAAGATGAGCAATATAAATCCAATTCCTATGTATTCATCTACACAGACATAACTGTAGCACAAAAGCTTGATAAAAAAATCCCCTGCCACAACATTATTCACATTAAAAAGGTATTCTTCTGTACTATTTGTTTCTGAAACATTCTGTTTCACTTTCCTTGTCTTTAGACCCCTAACGAGAAGGGTTTCCCTACTTGAGGTGCACACTACTAGTGTGTCTGATGGCTCAATACTAATAGAAACAGGTCAGTTTGCTGGTGGAAGCATTGCTCAGGGTTGCAGTTATGTGCGTGTTCATGGGTGCAGCTATCTGTCATTTTAGGCTCAGGAAACAGGTGGAATTGCAACGCATGGGAAGTGAAGAATGAGAGAGTGTGGCAGTTAATTTCTCAGCTCTATAACACAAATGCAGTACAGCAGGAAAAAACAGCCAGGCTTCCTGTTTCAACAGCTCAATTTTTCACAAGTGCTAAAAGTGGACTGTGTAAATTAATCTTTTTTTCTGCCTTCTAAAGCTGTGTGAACTTAATTAGCTGACGTCTGTGAAATGCTTTGCAAGCAAGAGCTAAATATCACTACAGCCGAATTATTCAGGCTGTTTCCTGATGTACTTCGAGCTAGACTCTGCACTTTTGCTACGTGGGCTGCCAACCTCAACTACAGCAGCTGTGTGGGAAGTACAGGGCTTGGGCTGCACACAGAGCTGTACCTGCACACGAGCACTGCAGCAAGCAACTGTCTGAATCCATCTGTACCAACATCATTCAGTTATAACCCGTGCTCCACCTTTATTCTAGGAGCTTGAAATCTATGCCCCTGGCTGGTGCCACAGAGCACACGCGTGCACAGTACCTGTGGATGCCAGAGCACTCGATGCACAGCAGGATGCCCAGGTTGATGCTGGCCCAGCGGGGATCTGGCTGACCGCAGTCACAGCACTGGTCGTTCCCAGGGATGCTCTGCACCCTCTGCAAGATGGTCTCCCCTTTCACATTGCGCTCCCGCGAGTCGGTAGCGGAATCAATGCTGCTCGTTGATGGGGAAGCAGTCCGGTCCAGTCTCTGCAGGGAACAAAAAGGGGTCTAGGGTCTGCAAGGAAGGAATTGGAGCTTTGCAGTGCGTCCTCTCAATGCCTCTGCAATATCTGAAGGGGAATGAGCTGGTGCTAGTCCAGGAAAGGAAAGGATAGGGCCTCATTAATCGCTTAGTGCTACGAGAGAGTGCTTCACCCCATCCCTGCTCTGGGAATGCAGCTCATTATCATTGTTGCCTATCAGTTAGGACAGCCAGCAGCTTGCTGCCATGGTCCAAATGTTCACTCACCCACACTGGACCTGTCACAGCCCAAAAGCCCACTGCTAGGGCCCTGAGACACCATTAGGGACCTTCCTTGACCCCTCACTCACTTCAATGTAGTAGCTGTCAGGACTCTCCCGGTATGCAGAAGCAATGCTGGCTTGAACAGCCTGAATCCAGGCCTGACGCAGCTTCTCTGAGTCAGCCTGCAACATGCAGCTCCTGCAAGAGAAAGGAAAGAGTTGGAAGAACAAAAAGAGTGCGTGTTTTGGTCAAAACTGTCCTGCTTCATCCACAGCACAACCTTTCCAATGGGGTCAGCACCTTAATTTGGCAGACACAGTGGCAAAAATTAATCCTACACGCTCGCACTGTCAGAGGTGCTCCCTCTTCCAAGTCTCCAGGCAGTTTTGGAAAGCTGAGCATTGCCACTTTCACAGTCTGTATATACATTAGGTCTGTGTGTCCCACATCTGGCTTGTGCTGGTATCTGATAAGCTTCATGGGGACTCTGGAGAATCCCAGCCAACACTGAATAACTCAGGGCAGCATTTGCTCAAATCGAATCTCCTGCAGTTCCACGCACACTCCAGCTGCCATAAGGATGACCCAGGGAATCCACCAAACTTACTTGGTAGGTGAGACGACCTCAAAGCAAAACCTCCTCTCTATGTCTTCACATGGCTTGACAGTACAAAGCCGCAGGTCTTCCACCACTACCGTGAGGACATCCTGAAAGGGAGAGAACAAGCAGCTTCGTCAGCTCCCTGAATCTGTCAGAATCGGGCTTCTCAGAACACTCCTCCCCAAACCCTGCTGGCTACCACATGCTGGGGCCAGAAAGAACTGAGCCAGCCCACCATGGGGAAGCTCCAGGACAACAGGAAGGGGCTGCACAGCACCAACGACTGGGACAACAAATGCATGCAGGGGCCAGCTGACTGGGGACGTCAACCTTCCTCCGTCGATCAGGGAGATTTAGACCACTGCAAACACCATCTGCTGCCACTTCGTTCTCAGCACCATCTAACTCTGGAGCATAACAGTGCCTGAATGGGCTTGCCATCCCTCTGAGCCAACCCCACGCTCCCCACCGTGGTGCAGAAGTCCCCAGGACACAAGGTGGCCAATCTGCCAGGGTCACCTGGGGAAGCCTCACTGACCTTTAGCTTTTTCTGGTACACCAGCTGGCTGTTTTGTATGGAGAACCACCTCCTGCAGGAAGACAGACAACAGGAGAAATGAACGGCAGAGCTCTACACGGGTGGTTTGTTCTGCAGCAGAACAAGATCTCTGCATTTAAGTCTGATTTATTCAAAGCAGCTGAAAACTAATGTCATAAACCCTTGCTTCTCCCGGTGCCCTCCCTCAGAGGATAAACAAAGGGTTTACAGCCTTAGGGAATGACTCCTGGCATCGAGATGCTGTGCCCTAGATATGTCAGTGTATATGAAGGAGGAAGCAAGGGCAGGAATAGGGCAGTCCATCTTGCTGCCTAGGATTACCGGGGCAGAAGCCTGTGTGTGCCCATCGACCCTGGTGCAGGCAGTAAATGCAGTGCCTGTGGGACACGGTGTGCTGCTTGGGGCTGGATGGACCTGGCACACTTGGTGTTTATCTTAAAGGCTGCACACCTGGCTGTTGGTATAGGATATGCTGAGTTCTCTGTAGCCACAACAGACTATGGGATGTCAAACTGGACGCCAAAGCTCCTGCTTGCTGCAGCTAGAGTAAGGACACGTGTGTTGGGAGGGAGCCTGCCTCCTTAGGGCCAGCTTTCCACTAAAATATAAGTGAGAGAAGGTCCATGTGATGCTGATAGCAGGGGTAAGTCCCTGGTGGCTTAATCTCCAGTGCTAAATCCAACCCCCCGAGCCATTTCCTCATCCCAAAACACAGCCTAAGGTTTAGCAACCTGATCCTCATCCCGGAGGGCAACGAAAACCATGGCCACCACCACCAGACCTCAGGAAGAAACATCTGAGTACAAAAAGCCAAAGAGCTTGCAGCAGGCTGTCATTTGAGCCTGTATCACGCTCGCTTTGCAAAGGAACTGGGTTCCCTAGGAAAATGAGATGAGACAGGATTCTCTTTCTTTCGTCACTGCTGAAACATTAAAGGGGGAGATAAAAGGCAACAGCAATAAAGGACTTGACATGTCTGCGGAGAAACGGGAAAATACAGGTAACTGGAGGCCATCCCACCTACGTGGGAGCCCCGTTTGACGAGCTCGTGTGGTTCTGCATCTCTGAGCTGCTGTGACAGTAACGATCTGTGCGCCAGGAGCAATGCTGCTGTCACACAAAGCAGAGCAGAAAGCTTCTCTTGGTTCTGCTCTCTGCTCTGCCACCCCAGGGCACACATTGCTGCCTCCTAACCTCAGCTGAACCGTGGATTTTGTTGTTTTCTGCCTGCCCCCTGCTCACGAGGGGGAGGCAGCACCGGTAAGCGGTGGAGTGACAGCAGGAGGGCGATGAGTAAGCGCCAGGAGCTGTGGCTAAGAGTGGGTGGGATGGAGGAGGCTGTGGGGAAGATACAGGCTGTGTATCACCAGGGTGTAGGAGGATACGGGGGAGGACAGCTCGGATTTGGGGGGCCTGGGAAAACTTGGAGCCCTTGCCACTAGCTGTACTTCAGACACCAAGAAAATTTGGAAGCCTCAGAGGATCACGTTCCCTCCAGGGTAAATGCCTTAGGGGGTGCCCCTTGAATTCACAGCCAGGTGGAGAAGAGAGCTGGGCAGAACTCTTCACCTCTTCCACAAGAACCAAGCTCTCGATGTACAGGTTGTGACACGAACCTGACACATTTCAGGATGACCTCCTCTGCACAGACACATGGCATGCAGTGAAAGCAACCGTGCACATCTAGGGACAGAGGCTGTAGTCTGCTTATGAAACACCAAGCAGGAAAATCCTAAAAGGCTGCTAAGATTTCACCTGCAATACCTTCCAGGCAAGCACTGAAATCAAACAGATGATGCACCAGGCCAGAGCTGCTGTTGTTGTTTCTGGTTCTTCCAACTGCAAGCTTAGTGCCGAAATGTCAGGGGATAAGAGCCTGAGAGGCAAAACCATACTGCTAAAATGTGACTGGACTCTCCTTAGTACTAGGGCAAGGCTTAGAGAGGACTCCCTGGTCTAACCAAGTCAGAGATCTCCAGTAATTGCAGATCTTTTCCCTGTGCAAACACAGGCAGTTTCTGCGCATCCCACAGACTGTTCGCTGAATCACTCGGTGTTTATTTATTCCAAAGTCTAATGACAGCATATTTCAAGCCTGCTGTGGCACATACTCTGAGTGTATCCCACAGCCAAGTTACCAGGTCTCATAATATTATATCATTTCTCTGTTAAGTGAGAGGAGGAAACGTGGGCCAAAAAGGCATCGATTTCTTGCATTAGAAACTCACTGGAAGGGTTGCACAACCCAATATGAAACCCAAAGACACTCTCGAGGGACACTAAACACATAAATATCGAACAAGGCAAGAACATGAAACCTTTGCTTCCACTTTCCCAAGGTCTCTGGCAGCTGTAGAGACTCCTAACTACTGAAGGAGCCATATGAGACTGGCATTCCTGGTGATCTATCAGATGAAATATTTATGAGCAATTAAGAGCAGGGCCAGTGCACAAAAAGCCATCTCAGCAGCACAGCTGATGTTCCCACTCTCATATCTCCCCCTCCCACAACTGACAGGTTTGATACTTGTGGCTCTTGAAAACCAGACACGTCCTGCTGTTCGATGTTCCTCTGAATTGTGATGAATTTAGTTTTCCTCTGGTATTAGCTGTCTTCAGAGCCTTGGCCCAGATATCAGGTGGACTACGAGTCGTTACTCACCGATTCCATGTTTTGAACGCATTGCTGGCTCTCTTGAAGAGGTAGCCTTCCATTACCACTCCATTTGGGGCATCGACGTTGAACTCCACCTTTGAGTCATCGTAGGAGAAGTCCTGCAAATAGAAAGAGACAGACTCTGTCCTGATCCAGACTCTTTCAAGACCCTGACATCCAGGCAGGGCTGTCTCTCACAGCACATCCTGGTGCCTCAGGGGGCTGCAGGTAGGAATTGTCCTCATTGCCCTAAGCTTATCTGTCCCGATTGCTTGGAGAACGTCCTATATGTGCTGTGTTTCCCACTCTAGTAGCTGGCAAGTAGAAAGGCAGGTAGCTTGTAATTGTGAGGATTAAAAGTTCCCAACCTTTTGGGGCAGCCTGCAATGGGAAGGTGATGGATGTGCTTTTCACCTGGCCACGCAACTCAGCGGTGCTGCTGTTGTACCTCTACGTGCAGGGGGCCAGAACAGAGCAAATCCCAACCTTCTCACACAAGGCAAGGCAGCACGATGGTTTCCAGAGAGTAAAGAAGACGGATCAATCCCATTTTCATTAGCTATCATCATCTGCCATCTCCAATCTGCACTCGCACGAGTCTCTCCGGTATGCCACCAGTCAGCGGCGATTTGTCAGGGCTGGCCCTGATTCACCACAGCCCTCGTGGACTCTGACAGCTGGCGAGCACGACACGGAGCAGGGAGCACAGCAGCTGCTCCCGCAGAACATGGGATTACCCTCCCTGGGCATCAATCTGCCTCCTTCCCCTGAGAAACCGGGTCGTGAAACCTGACTGCCCCCTAACCTGGGGAGCTGCGGCGCGTTTCTCTTCCCCCACCCATTTCCCGATGCATCCCACCCACACTTCCCTTTCTCTTGAGTTCAAGTATTTTTCCCTGTGTGGCTCGGTTCAAATACCAAGCAGAGCAAAGAGCAGCCCCATTAATGTGCATGCCTTCGAGCTCTGCAGACGAAGACCCCGGTGATGCTGCGTCGCTTGGCAACGCGCGCTCGGCCCTCATTAGGATGAGTTATTTGCACGTTCGTAGATGCCAGCTCGCCCGGGAGGTGTCATCAGAATAATACTGATGCAGGAGGAGGGGATGTAATGGGACAGGGCTGAGTCATGCCTCGGAAAGCCAGCGTGATGCCCAATTAGCACCGGGAACGCAGCTGGAAGGCACCCAATTAAACGAGCCTGCCCTGCCCCAAATTTTCTTGCTGTAAGAGGGTGATTCCCACGGGGGGGCTCTTCCACAGACGCCTTTCATGTTCGTATTGCGAACAAAGGCTAGAGGAAATCTGCCTCTAACCCGCGGCCGTTTGAGTGCGTGATTTCCATAGAGCTGCTCCAAAGCGAGACTTGCTAAATTTGGTGAGAATCTGCACAGGTCAATGATAAATCGTGCAAATACCCCCAAATAAGGACTTTGCTGGGAAGCACACAGCACAAAAACCCTTCCAAGGGCTTCTTAGAAATGACACCTGGTGGAAGGGATTTGTAAAAGCAGGGGTGAGGGTCTGAACACCTCCTGTGATCTCAGCTGCCCTTATGTAAGGGTGCTGCGTGGTGAGAGCAGGGGGAACAGATGGGCCACGTGCGTCAGAGTAAATCCACTGCAAGCCAGCGGAGTCCAGCCAGGTGTGGGTTTAACCTCGTGGAGCCTGCGTTGTGTTACCCCTCTCCACAGCCCATAGGGCTGAAGCAGAGGAGCTGAAGGCACGTGGAGCCATTCCTTGCCTTTGAGGGAACTCTGACCTGCACCAAACCCAGTTTTAGAAGGAATTAACCCCAAAACACCAAGCACACCCGCAGCTCATAGGAGGCAGAGCTATCTGGATGGTGCCCAAACCTAGCACCACATTGCTAGAAAGGCTGACTGGTGCTACATTACTTGGATGCTATTTCTCTCTCCCTTTTCCTCGTTGGTTAGGAAACATCCCCAGGCCAAATCCTGCACGTGTTTCTGCTGCTGCAATCCCTGAGCAACTCCGCTGAGGTCAACGCAGCCACTGCAGGGCAGCTGAGGGCAGGATGCCCGCCAGAGCTGTAAGCTGGATTTGTAAAGTAGGCTGAAGTCAAGGGAGAGCTGAGGAATAAGGAGCAGCCTGCCTCTTGTCCCTGGGCATCCTCAGGGGCAGTTTGCTCCAGTTCACTGCTCTCTGCTGAGGTCTTTGCTACCAGCTTATGCAGTGAAGGGCAAACTAAAGGAAAAGGGAAGGAAAAAAAATAAATCCAGCAATGATCCCCGATCAGTATTGGTTTTGCTTTCTCAGCCGGGCAAAGACTGAAAGCACAAGGTGCAGGAACAGCTCATATAGCCAAGAGGTAAAACCAAGGAGAAACTTCACAGCCTCTCGAGCCTTCCCAGCTGTGTCTGGGAGCTGCTGGTGAAGGAACGTGTCGCCCATTCCACAACAGCCAGCAACTTTCTGGGTTCAAACCTCACTTTAAAAGGCCTGACAAGCAGGGTAAGGGCACACAGGAAAGCTTTTTCTTGTGCCCCCTTTCCCTTCCCTGCTACGTGTGACACTAACACATGGTTTTCACAGACCTCCTTTCACCAATTTCTTCCCATCACCGCTGTGTGCACGGATCGGACGAGTCTGCTCTCAGTGGGTTTGGACCCATTTATTCAGTCTGCAATTAGCAGCTCATTGTCTCTGCTGCATGAAAAATGCTCGACATGGAAAAGGCTTCCTAGGACTGGGGTCTGCATGGCTTGGGTTACAACTGTGCGTGCGATTAGAAACAGCAGTGACACGTTGGATCCCACATTGGTTAAATAAATCCTTTCTCTCCCAAAACAAGAAACCGAATCTCTGCCATCATCTGCTTCCCCGTGTCATCCATTTCCAGTAAATCAAACCGGCCTGGCCTCGCTGGCCCTGTCACCCTGAGGTTGCACACACGGCTGCCCAGGAGCTGATATTCTTTTAGAAAGGATGCCACCACGGTTTCCACGGGAGCACGCCGACTGCTGCCGAAATGACAATGAATTAACAAATTCCAAGAGACACGGCCATAGGGATGTGAAAAAGGAATTAAGGGGGACACTCGAACCAGAAAACAAAATGAAAAACCCAACGCAGGCACAGCCACAAACGGATCCAGGAAAGAAAAAAAGAAAACCCTATTTAGAGGGCATCTCTTGCCCTTTTTTGCTGCAAACTCCCTCGTCCATCTGCACGCAGCATGCGCAGGGACTGCACGCTGCAGAGGGCAGCCAAGCTCTGCCCCTTGCTCCTGTGAAGCCAGCACTTCACGCAGAGAGATGCCTGGTCAGACTAAATACAGCTTCAGTGAGCAGCCTTACCACGAGGGGTGAAGATGCCCTCATCCCCCAGATATTTTTGGCAGGGGGATGTTTGCCAGGCAAGGAGCCCTGCCTCTGAGGCACCTGCTGCAGTAGGGAGGTCTCGTTTCTGCCCACCTGGTGCAGGTTTGCTCCAGTCCCAAAGGGCACAACACCTAGCTGAGAACAGAGAGAAGCTTTCTGTGAAACATCAGCTTCGTTACAGTTCTTTAAAATATTCTTATCATGGCAGTGGCCTTCCCTGAGGAGCCAGAGCATTAACACCTCACTGTACCACTTTGATGTAGACATCGTGACTGCGCTTCTCTGCATGTTTTGATTTTTAGTGATAGAAAAGCTCCCCAAACCAGGCAATCCCAACCAGTGGATCATCTCAGTACAGTAGAAGATACCCAGAGGAACACAGAGAAATAAACTCCACGGGATTTTATTTCCAATCAATACCATTGAAGACAACAGACAGCACGCGTGACAACTGCTCGCCTTCAGAGAAAACAAAGGCTTTACCCCAAAGTGCTTTCCTTCACTTGTTAGGTAACCAACGATGCTCACCATTTACCATTATGCACACCCGAGCGCAGAGAAGAGCTTCTCCCGAGGTAAGTGCAACGCTGCGTGCCTAGTTTGGCTCCCATGCTGAGCAGAACCTAATTCAGAGGAATATTCCCATTCCCCACGGAGGCACACGCCCCCTTCCACACAAACACTGCTGCACGCACATTCTGTTCTCTTCTGGTGCCTGACTGGATTTCAAGCCTCTCTCTATCTGGCTATTTTTACCCCTGTGTATACACAGCACAGCCCAAGGCACCCTCCGAAGCAGATGGAATTCGGAGGAGGGCTCCCCCACATGCATTCCCATTCTGCACAGCTTTTGTTCATTCCAGCAAAATCCCATTTACAGACCTTTTGTTTCTGGAGTTCCCTGATGCCAAACGATCCCCCTGCTCTGCAGCTTGCCAGCAGATGATGCTCAGAGATCCATGCCCTGCCCTTTTCCATCCCGCCAACAAAACCAAACACGTTTGCTCTCCTACAGCAACAAAGCTGTACTTGCTTTAGGGTCACATCAGCAAACACGCTCCTACAGGCAACCCTCCTTGCTCCCCCAAGGCAAAGCGCCCCCTAAACTTTCTCCCCAAGAACCAACCCTGTAGGAACCATCTCCTTACCAGGAGGTATTCAAGCCTGCTGAAAATCTTCATGATGCCAGCTGCCGGGGAGGTTCTGCAGGGAGCAGCTCTGTCCTCTCTCTCTCTCTCCTCTCTCTGCTCGCTCTCTAGAGTAGCATCTCTGCTAAGCACCGTGGGCTGGCAGGGAAGGAGGGATTTCTTTTTCAGCCCCTTCTCCTTTACCCCTCCTACTCCTTTTCGGGAGGCTGCGAGCTCTGCCGCTGGCTCCTGTCAAAGCGAGGGGCAGCAGGCGAAGGAAGCTGGCTGGCCCCTGGGGACCACCTGCTTGCCCCCTCCCCATGCCTCCTATTCACAGGCAATCAGCTTAGAGCAAGGGCTAATTACCATACAGCTGTCAGGGAGGCACAGGAGGGAGTGGGAGAAGCCAGGCAGCACAGAGCGGGGTTGACAGGAAGATGCTCCCCGCCTGTCCCCTGACCTTACCATGCTCCTCTGCCTTCAGCAGGGGCTGCTCCTGGGAGCAGGGCCACCTTTTGGGCCAGCAATTCCAGCCCTGCTCCGCTGCAGCCGTGAACTCGGGGTGCTGAAGTGCCAGATGGCCCCCGGGTTGTTATTTACCAGCTGGGCTAAATGAGGCAGAGAGCTCTGCCTTGGCACTCCTTCCTCCCTTGCCATGCAAACAGGCAGCAGAAGCACAATTGCTTTCTCTGCCAGGGATCGGGGAATAGGTATGAGGCTGCAAAGCAGCTTCTGTACAGCCCTGTGTTGTTCCACTTCCAGAGACCGGCAGTTTTGTTTAAGTGCCACCATTTCTTCCCCCTTTTCCCATCAGAAAAGCTTCCCAGGCTTGCGCTCTGGTGGTGTTTCACCTACATGGTCCAACCTGGACCAGCCCACGTGCCTTTGGGCATCCATCAGCTGAGCCCACGTGCAAACAAATGCATTATGTGTGTGATTTCAGACAGATCATCTCAATGCACAAGAAACACGGCCAATAACAGGACTCTCTCTACAGCCTTTTGCACAAATGTCTTCCAAAAAGCACTCCTTTCACACAAGCAGCCCATGCACACAGGAGAGAGGCACCCCTACCCTTCCCACTAAGCCTCTCTTCTCTTTGCACACCAGAAGGATAACTCAAATATTTATTGTAGCCCATAAAAATAGACTCATCCTTCCGCTAGTTTCATTGGCACCCTTTTTGTACAAGGGAGTGTTATTTTGCTATGCAGCGTGAAGCTGCAAGTGGAGCTCTTGAAGGCTTTGGAGCTGGAAAGGCAGAGAGGGCAGCAGTTAAAATGACAGCCAGAAGTGATAGCTGCCCTAGGAATCGACACAAAAGGAGGCAGATGCTGCATGCAGGAAGGTGGGGGAGAGGGAGGCATAAGAAAAGGCACCTGAATTCTGGTATCAAAGAAAATAGTTGAGATTGATGCTGTTTCCCTCCTTTTTTTTTGATTAAAAAAATAGAAGAGACCACTTTGTTAGGAATGTGGCTCTTAGCAGGCTGCCCTCACAAAGCTACCCGAAGGCAATTCAATGAGAAAAACTGTGCCATCAGACCCCAAGGAACACTCCAAACTGCATTTTTTACACTGGATTCCCTCCCTTTCTGCTGTACCTTGGCAGGCTGTTCAGGAAGACACCGGTTTGATTAAAAAAAGATGTTTCCCCCATTCCTCTATAGTTAAGTGCTACTAAATCCTTTTTTTTTTTTTTTTCCAAAGACCAGAGGATATCCCTGGGTTTGGACAGGCTGAGCAGGAAGACATGAATTCAGACGTGTGCTGTGCTCCCTTTGGAGATGGCGAGATGCTCAGCAGATGCAGGGTGCCACGCTCCACGGTGAGGAGCGACACCAGTGCAGCCAGAAAGCAGCCTCAAAACACATCCAGGCAGGAAGCTTTAAACCCTAAACTGCAGTAGGGATGTTCAGCTCTCTTGCAAGCCTATGCACACGGGGAGCCACAGCTCTACGCATACCTTATCTCGGTGAAAAATGATTGCTCCTTCTCCCTCTTGGAGCCCGACCCCGGCTTCATCTGCTGCTAGCCCATTGAAAGCCATGCAGTGGAAAGAGATTTAACCGAAATGCACGGCACCAGAGAGACCTTCCGCAGTCCCTCGAATGAAGTCATCACTCCTGCAGAGTCCCCAGGGGAAGGGAGAGGTCACAGATGGGTCTTCCCCTCCCTCAGAACACTTAACCGCAGGGAGCACATGCACAGGACGCTTCCCAGGGAATGCCTGTCATTAACTTTCAAATCCAGTTACGTTTCCATTTCATGCGTTATGACACTTTTGAGAGAGCATTAGAAGGGGAAAAATGGCCAGTTGCTTCCTTCCTGTTAAGGAGTATTGATCCACACAAGTACCTGCCCTGTACATTCATCGTTCCAGTAACAAGCCAGGTTTTAATTCATCCTGTCAGCTATCTACAGGCAGCTTGAATCTTTCGCCGTTCTTTGGCTTTGCTCTACCTCTCTAGCTCTTATTTCACTGCTAAAGGATTCTTTGCGAGTTAAAACCCTGGTAGGGCTTAAACTCTGGGTCTGAAAACGACAGCAAGCCATCAACGCCTTGGCAAGCATTTTTGTATTCCCCGAGGACGGCTTGGCTTCCCTTGGCTTCCCCAGCATTGCTGCTGTCATCTCCTGCGGGACAGCTTTTAAACAGACTTGAATGGAAAAGCTGCTGCAGCCCATCTCTCTCTGCAGAGGTTATGTTACATGATGCTGGCTAATGGACCAGGGAGCACACACGGGAGAAAGCAAATGCACAGCACGGAAAGCATCGCACACTTGTCATCCATCCACCACGACAAGTCAAACCCTTCCTACCCACACAGGACACAACGCCCCCCCTGCACAGTGCTCTGTGGGCTGGGGACCATCATTTTGTATTTTTACAAACGTTTGCATGTGTTGAAAGCCCGCCACTGCCCTCAGTTCGAAGCCTGTACAGCCAATTCTCCTCCCACCAGACCCACGGTCTTCAAAGATCCTAAGCACCAAAAATAAAGCCAAAAATGTGGCAGCCAAGCACGGCTGCCACGACTCTGAGTCAAGACCGACCATCACAGAGAACAGAGGAAACTGAAATCTTATTTCAGCACAGGATGGAAAACAACTTTGGTGAGAATGAAACCAAATTCACTTGAAACTGGGCTTTAAAATTACATTTCTAGTGTTTATGTTGCAGCACTATGTTGCAAGGTTTCTTTTTTTTTTTGGGTTTCAAAGGCTGGACTTTGTAAATATCCAGAGAAACAAAGTGCTAATTCTGAAAAATGAAGGTGCTGGAGGAAGGAAATTTGTGGTACTCACCTGCAGGAGGGTCTGCACGGGCAGGTCAGCAATCCATTAAGAGAAGGAAAATAAGAAAATCAATGTTACTACAAGGATTTGGGATCATTGCCTAGATGAATGGTCTGGAAAATCAGAGCCCACATTAGCCAAAGTTACCTCTCTTCTGAAAGCTACGACTTGTCTGATAATAGATCCTAGCAGCTTGCCAGATCATGGTGGTTATTCCCAATTATAGCAGCTGAATCACTTAGCAAGCAGTTAGGAGCAGACTTGCATAAAAGTTCGCTGCAGCGTGCTCCTCTCCCAGTAGCAGCACCGAGTCCTGCCCCCTCTCTCCCACAACCCTCCGCATCATTTCGGTGCAGCGTGAGCTTCGCTGTGAATGAAGAAAGGGCCCTGCAGCAAGCCCTGTCCGTGTGTGCCAAGGGAATGCAGCCGTGCATTTGTCTCCTGGGTGATTTAGGAGGGACTCTGGCCAGGACTCAGCCGCAGGACTCACCCTCTGCTGTATCAGCGCGTGCTTATGCTCCATCTCCCTCTTCTCCACTGCAGAGTCAATCACCAGCTGGTCGAGCTAAAGGTGGGGAGGAGGACACCAGGAAGTCAGGAAGGAGATTTACAAGCTGATGAATCCATTTCTGCTTCCCTGCTCTAGCGTTACACCAACCTTCCCCTTGTTGCAAGTCCCCACGAGAGGAGAAAAGTGTGTTGGGCTTCGTTTGGGTGCGCACTGCAAATAACTGCAGCTGTTGGCTGCTAACCACAGTGCTCAGCCCAGGGCACAGCTCAAACAAGCACAAGGCTTAGCACGATGCTCTGACCACACTCCCTGATTACCAGGTTCAGTAGCTGAACAGGAACAAGGACATCCTCTCAGGGCAGAGGGGAGAAAAGCCACAATTCCCTGCCTCTCACCTCTGTGGCAAGCTTCTTCATGTAGGGATCCAGTTCATGGAGAAGGCTGTAGCCCTGCTGGAAGAAGGTGTACTGGGCGTGCATGAAGGACAGCATCTGGAGAGAGGAACAAAAGCAAGGTCAGAACAGGCTCTGGGACAGTGTGAAGAGTCCTTATCCTTTATTTTCCATAAAACAGCCCCTCAAGGCACAGCTCTACCACTTTCCTATAGCAGCCTATCCCCTAGGTGACTCTCCCTCTTTCTTCCTCTCACAAATCCTTCCACAAGGCCATGCTTCCACTTGTTCTGAGCAGAAAGCACTACAAGCAGCATCCTTCCCCCCTGAAAGTCCCTTCCAGTTCTGGCCTGGGGAGTTCTGCTCTGCTCCTTCACCCTCCCCTCTCGTTAGCATCCCTGCAGCCTCCAAAACTGCCCCAGACAGCATCTCCGTGGCAGACCAAGGAGCTGGGATGCTGACCCGTGCAGCCTGGAATGGAGAGGGCTGCCTTTCCCTGAGACACTGAGAGCAGCCCCAGAAAACAGAGTCCTTACCGCATCCAGGATTTCAAACTTCTTCTTGGCCTGCAGGACGTTGATCTGTGAAGGGATCAAGATAAGACTCTCAGCATCAGCAGCATTAGGCAGTCCAACACGGGGATTTAAGCAGGAGCAACTTGTTGCAATGCCCCTAGCAGCAAACCGGACTAGTCAAGTACAGTTACAGAAAATTAGCTCCTGAAAAGGCAGTTCTTGCAAGCTCCAGGTGGAATGAAAAGTAAAAGAGCAGAGACATTTTCTGTTGGAGGCTCCTACTGACTGAGGTTCCTGCTGGCCCCATGGCTGTACACAGGCTGAAACCAGTGACCCCAGCGTGCCATTTGGCATCACACGGAGATGTTTAATCCACCAGGACACTGCTTTGATTTCCCTTAGCAGGCTGAGAGGCAGCGCTGTAGCACCCTGGGCTGATCCAATAACTATTGTGGAACCAGCCATGAAATTGTGGTACTCGTGGTGGGCCTATGTTCAGTGTGTGCACACCCTTTCCACACCCATTTTTCAGACAAAAGTGCCTGGCTGACTGCCAGAGCGTCTGTGCCATCAGGCACTGCCTGATGATCACACAGAGCCTGTTGGCAGATGGTCTCTGCTTGGTGCTGCGGGAGTGACAGCTAGTGGAGACACACACGGATCAATATTAACACAGTTTGGCTGCTCAATACGCCCACTGCCTGGAAGGACAGACCTGACACGAAGCCTGTGAATGATACAGAGAAAAATCCTTCACCATTTCAGGCGCAGCAAATCTCCCACTGGGAAGAGGAATTCAGTCTAGGGCAGTCTGTTTAATTCCTCTCACTGAAAAGTGAGGGAGATTTCCCTTCTCATCTATGCTGTAGCATTTTTAGGAAGGAGAACATCGACCTGTGGAGTCAGGTCAGTGCCGTGCAAAGGCAGAAACATGTATAAACACATTTCAGCATGGACTCGTAGCATAATATAGGTTGGAAGAGATCTCCAACAGAAGTTATCTGCACCCTGTGCACAGACAACTCCACCAGTGCCTGCAACTGGAGCAAACCTTGATGGCTTCACACTCCCTCACACACCAGTCCCATAGACTCTCTGGCCCCTGAGGACAGAGGGCGAAACGTCCCATGAATTAGCAACCCCAAACCCTTCTGAATGCAGATGTGAGACCCTTTTTGTCTCCTTCCACCTGTCAATGTCTTCGTTCCCTACAGCAGATTTAGCAGTTTGCCTGTGAGGTCTTGTTCTGCACTGCGAGGCGCAGACAGAGCCGTGGGCAGACACCAACCTGCAACACGTAGTCCAGGGCCAGGTGCCGAAAGCACTTTCTGGTTATGGTCAGGGTGCCCGTTGCCTCCTCCACTTCATGGGGCTTGTGCCGAGGTGCCTGGGCGTTCTTCACCAGCGAAATCTCCATGTCTTCTCGTACCTTGTCAAACTGCTTCTTGGTTTCCTTGAATTTCCGGACGTCACTGGAACCCAGAGAAGAGGAGATGGTGGGAATCATCGTTACAGAGCAGCCACAACACTGCTGGGACAGCAGAGCAGGGAGAGGCGAAGCCAGGTTCACTGCCATCACTCAGAGATCTTGCTTCAAGTGTCACTGGCATGTTAACGACCCCTCCAAGTGCCACTGTGTCTAGCTGGACTGACTCCAGACTAATTCTAGACAGTCTTCAGAGAAACTTGGCCAGGAAAGACACTGGGCTCTCCATGCTGCCTTCAAATCTTTAAGGAAATCCTCCAAGGACAGCATCCAGAAAGCCAGGCAAGACCACATCCAGCCCTACAGACAGCCCACGACTGCCCTTGGAATAAGCAGTGAACAGAATGGTTCAGAGCCTGCCTGTAAAAACTTCCTATTCCATGATGTGAAACAGAAGGAAACCGGCTACTTTTCAAATTCAGGGCGTTCAACAAGGGCAACCAGGCCATCCATGAGCATCTCTAGCTGATTCTGTCTTGTCTGACAAATTCCAGACATTGGACTTTTCCTTTTCCCCTTGTTTACTAGGCTCATTTAATAATATTTGCATATTATTTATAAAAATATAATTATAATTATAATTATATATAAAAATACATATAAATATATTGCTATAAATAATTTGCAAATATTATTAAACAATATTTCATATTTATGTATCGCCACACAAGGGAACAGTTCCCATTCTTCCTTTATTGCCATCAAAACGGTTCCAGGTGCCAAAATTATTTCCCCAACCCAGGGCAGGAGCAGTGCAGAGATCCAGGCGCCAGGCCTTGCAAGTGCAGAGGCTCAGGGGCACAAGTAGGGGAAAAAGTAAGTTGTAAAGATGCTAAAAGGATGGCAGCCCCAAACCGAAGGTGAAATTCCCCCTTCCGACTGCCAGCCTTAAGCAGATTAAATCTGAGCTCATCAGAGAAATGATTATAGAGAAAGCGGGGGCAGGGGGAGGGCTAGGGAAGAAGATGGGGCTGGGGAGCTGGGGGGTCAGCTGGGGGCCCCCCTGCACCAAACCAGCCAGCTGTGAGGGATTCGGTCAGTTCCCAGTTCCCATGGAAACCAGCTCCTGCTTAGCTGGAGGCCTGGGCTGCCTCTGACCTACATTCAGCTGATTTGGGATCCCTGCACGTGGCACCTGCCCCGGGGAGGAGATGCTCGCAGAGGAAGCGTTTAACGCAGTGCCGGTGAGGAAAGCTGAGACCCCATCAAAGGTCCAGGCTGTCCCCATCCCAACTGGGAGCACGCACTGGGTTAAGCCGCAGAGAAAATCCTGCATTTAACCTAAGGGAACAGATGCAGAGCTGGCCCTGCTCCGCACGGATCTGAGCTCTGGGAGGTGTTTCACCTCTAGGCTCAGGGAGGGGAAGCAGAGATGAGCTCTGCAGCTGAATTCTGCCAGGTTTTGGGATGCTGCTCTGATCTGCAGGTATCCTTCACGTCCTGCTTTAAATAGGACTTGGGAACAGGATAAATCCATCTGGTTGACAGCAGAGCAACCAAATTATATCACAGTGAGATGACAGCAACAGCCACCCCACCAAGAGGTCCTGTACTCTGCCCCTCCGTGTCTCTTTTGCCCCAAGCAGAGCCCTGGGGAGCTGGGCAGAGGTTGTGTTCGCTCCAGTGCACGCAGGAGAGGTGCGATAGAAGCTGCAGACCGAGCTGATAGGACTCATACTCACTCTTTCACAAAGTTGTGCAGCTGCTGCCGGACAGACCTCTGAGCCTGGTCAAACAGGATCTAAAAAAAAAGATTAAAAAAAAAAGGAAAAGTGAGTGTTTGTAGGAGCAGCTGCCTTCAGTCCGTTCTGAAGTCTCTCCCAAGCCCCAGATTTCTCAATTTGCCAGAGGAGGGCACTGTCACCCCTGGGAAGGAGACAGGAGCCACCTCTGAAGGTCCATCAGACCACACGCTGACGAGCATGGGTAAGAAGTCCAAGTATAAGGCACTAAAAGGGTTAGTTCCTACAAATCTTTTAAATTTTGTCTACCCCTCACCAAAAAAACGTGGGACCATTTCTCTACACCCTCTGCCCTTACCATCTCCAGACCTTCACGAGAAGTTCCCCGTTAGATGCCACAACAGCGGGCTCTGCTCAGCTCCCCCCTCTCCACGTCTCTGCTGGCCATGACTACAAGCAACTCCCTATTTCAGACCGGGCTTGGGATGCACAGCGTTTTGGCTAATTGGGAACAGAGGGCCAGGCTCCCAGACCACACACAGGGAGGGCACAGCATCCCAGGGTGACACGGAGAAGCCTTTGGGGCAGGCTGCAGCTAGCAAAAGTGGCCCACGGAGCGACAGGGACCCCGTTTCATCCCCCCAGCAGGAGCACAAGACCTGGGCACTGGCCCAAACCTGAAGGAAGCCCTGAAATATCAGTGCTGGGGTCTGGCATCGCAGCTGTTTGGCACGAGTAACCCTGGCTCCAGCTTAGCATCGTGTCCTGAGCAGCAGCTGAAGGGAGGACACACAGCAATGATTGTGCCTTTCTCATGAAAGGAGCGGCGCTTCCCAACCCAGCATTCGGCCTCGCTTCCTCTCCTTAAATGCCCAGAGCCCTAACATCCTCCATCCATCAGAGGCACCGGGAGGATGGTTCTGTCCATCCTTATTCTGTAGTTTGAGAAACTGTGACGGTTTCCTTGGGGAAGGGCTTTTTTTCCTGCCTTCACCCACTGGAGCACGGTCCATGCTCTCAGCCTGAGCAGTCTCCGCCCGTGACACCAGGACCTTACGAAACCACCAGGCTCATTCCTTCATCCATCCACAGATGCCCTCCCACCTAACATCTCCCACCAGGAGACGAGCAGGCCATGCTTTTGATGCTGTCCAGGTGTACCACTCCAGCACCGCCAGGGCTCAGCGGCTGCAGAGCCTCACGCGGATTCATCCCATGCAGCGCCGCAGCCAAGGACAAAGCAAGAAACACGCCAGGGCTGGCTGAGCATAAACAGCCAGGAACGGCCTCTAAATACGAACAGATGCAAAGCAAGGGGGAAAGAAAGGAAACCCAGAGACCACCCAGCTTTGCGTTTTTACACCAGTGTAAGTTATTCGCTCCTCTTGGCACCCGTTTGCCCTCCCAGGGTGCGCTCCAAGAGCCCTTGGCCCGCAACATTTCCCATGGAGCAGCTTCCCCGAGTGCCGTTTGTGCATCCACAACATTTCCCTCTGACCTGTTAACACCACAAAGGAATGGACAAACTGCAGGAAAACCTCCTGGCCTCCACCAGCACCTCCAGCTGGAGGCCTGCTGTCACTGGTTTCCACCAGGGTGAGCAGGGACAGAAGCATCCCGCGATACCAGCGCCCCTCTTATCGCTCCTTTCATTTCCCCAGGGGAATATCTGCAAGCAGGTCCTCCACCTGATTTCCAAGGCCAAACAGACGGGGCTTTAAGACCTAGAATTTCAAATATAAAACCACTCCTTGGCTGATTCTCCTCTCCCAGACGTACTTGGAACGAATCGTTTGGGTTAAGATTTTCCAGACCAAAAACCACCCCACCCTCTCTCGCAGCTTGCGGCAGGACACGAGAAGTCCAGCCCGTGACTCACGCACAGCTGGGCTCGGGGAGGGTCAGCACAGAAGAGGGGAGGTAACACAGCTCTCGCCCAGCACCGAGGGGCTGGGTCTTGCATTTCACTCCCCCAGCGTGAGCTTCTCAGGCAAGGGGATAAGAAATCCCATATTTGCAACTTCTTTTCCCCCGCCAAAATGACAGCAAGCTCAGGGGGCCAGGCTCGTGTTCCTGGAATTGCAAGCCTAAATCACGACACACAAGATGAGACACCCAAAGGGATGCTATTGCTATTTCCACGTTAATCCCAGCAGAGCCCACGAGAGGAGCTCCCAGCAGGCTCCAAGGCAAAGCAGGAGCTAAAAAGAAGGTGGGGGCACCGGGCTGGGGGCTGCTTCTCTCAGCACTTACAGCCCCGAAGCAGGACATCGCGGCTGCACAAGGGAATAGGGCTGTGGCAGAGAATGAAGCCATGCATTTATGGCAAGAATTGCCAAAGAGAAACATAAGCAGCAGGTCCGAGGCTAAGCTGGGAAGTCAGCCCGTACCTCAGGAGCTGGTGGCTGGGGAACCAGAGCCTGATCCTTTGGTCTGGTCTCAGGGCTGCTGACCCCAAAAGCGTCCCGCAAAACGGGGGCACTGCAGCGAGCAAGAGAAGGGTGGCAGCCGTGGCCGGGCTGGCAGAGCTCAGGGGGTTGTGGAGGGGGCTGTGGTTGTTGTCTGGCTCTCAGCATCTCCTGGGGAATGAACGTGACCCCATGCCACAGAAGCTGATCACCCAGAGTCCTTACAACAGCCTCCGACATCCCGATTCGGTGCTGCGATGGGAATAGCTTAAAGAGGCTGCATGCTCTGCTGCTGGGGGAACATCCCCTTCTCTTCCACCACCTCGCCTGCTGAAGAACTGCACAGAGGTTTTCCAGGCCCCAGGTGCTAACTCGGTCTGTCCTGAGTCCAGGGTGTGCCTGAGAGAGCTTTGGAAAAAGCACGTAACCAGCACTGCAGCTGCCTGAATCAAGCTCAGCGATGACATCTGCATTTTTCCCTGATTTCACATTCCCATAGTTTAATTCTCTTTCACTGCAGCTCTCGCAGCTGAATGTAGTAACCTACGGGGCAGATTTTGAGCATCCTCTGCCTGCCAAGGGATGCCTCAGTGCCTTTTATCCCAGGCTGGCTGTGTGGCTTGGTCCTACGCCTCCCGAGCGATGGCACACCCGATAAATGCCACCCGGGAAGAGCTTCCACCTGTGATGCCTCTGTAACACGGCTCGCTGGAGGCCGTGTGCTCTGGAAAACAACCACCAGCACCACCTCCGTCACGCCTGTGGGATGTCAACACAGCCTGCGCCCAGCTTCCCATCCAAGCTAAAGCTGAGTTGCTCTCAAAACAAGCTCAAAATGTCCAAGTTTTTCAGTTCAAAGGCTGCCAGGGATTCTGCAGCCACAAATGACTTCCCTTAGCGGGTAGCCTGATGCACCCGGCCCCTTCCCAAGTGTTATCCAAGTGCAGGTGGTGCTCTCCCAGCCCTGGGGAGCACGGGCAGGCTGGGAGCACTCTGCTTTCGCTTCCCCCATCCTTCCCCTGCCCTCCACCCACCTCTGCCTCCCTGACTCATCACAGCCTGGGTGGCTTTCCTTCTCGGCAGCAGGAAACACCTCCTGCACAGCCCGATCCCCCCTGCAAGCTGCTCCTGCTCCTGCTGGAGGATCCCCGTGCCCGGTGCTTTGGGGCAGGCAGGGATGCTCAGGTCTCAGCGGGGCTGCCTGGAGCGGTACCGGCGAGGGCAGCGCTCACATCGCATCTCCTGAGCTAAAAAAATACCTGGTGCTGCTGGAGAAGCGCTTCAGGGGCTCAGCCGGAGCCGTTTCACAACACCTTCACCCACCTCCTTTTGCTTTTCTTATCTGGCTGATCAGACAGAGAGGGGGAGCCGCATGGGAAGGAGCAAGAAGAAAGCGCGGGCAGGGAGGGATGGCAGGAAGCAGGCGCGGAGGCTGGCAGAGCCCTGCTGCCGGAGAGATTAAAGGGAAGGAGGCTTTGTAGGTGGGAGCTGCTGGAGGATTTTCAGTGTTTTGATTCCCACTGACTTATTTTTTCAGTGAAAAGTTTACTTTTTCCCCCTCTTTTTCCACTTTTTTTTGTTTTTAACCGACTCTAACGGCAAGGCATAACCCCGTCCCCACACGCGGCTCCCGTGTCCCACACGCTCTGTTTATCCCGCAGCGAGCCGTGTCAGTGCAGCCAGCCACATTACTTCATGCCCCTGATATGAAGACTGCTTTGGAATGTGGGCTGTTAACACAGAACGCCCCGAGATGCTTTTGCAAGGCCTTGAAATGGCCCAAGAGGCTTCACGGTATGAAACTGCTCTTGTGAATGGAGATGTGGCTGGGAGGATCCTGTTCGGGAGGCTCCTTCCACGTTTGCCTGCAATTCTGGCAGCGATTCCCTCAGTAAATCTTTCTCCCTGGTTCTGGTGACTCAGGCCTTTCCCCTGGGCTTGGGCTGCCCCTAGGAATTCCCCAGGACAACCTAGTCCAGAGGTATCCAGCGAGCATCTCCTCCCTGCTCCACGGGCTAGACGGCTGCCTCGAGGACAAAGACTCCACAAAAGACTCCCAACTCAGCACGGGAGTCCCACGTTCCTGAAATAGAAAGGAATTTTTCCCGTGTAAATAGCCAGGAGACCCTCAGGAAGGAAACGTGCCCCCTAAAGGAAGGCAAAACAACACCCCGAGACATCTGCTCCCGTTCCTTTCCGCCCCGAGGTGCTTTCATCCGAGGATGTGAGTAGAAAATCCTCCAGCTCACCAGCACACAGCCCCCAGCTCCTCCCTCCACGTAACAGCAATCAGGAATTAGCAGTAAAAACCCTCACGCCATCCCATTTCACATCGGATTTCACCTCCCCGGGGAAAGCCATTCCCCCAGGGCTGACCTGATGTGCCCAGGCTGTGCTGCAGACCCCAGTATTTCCTTCCAAGGCTCGTGCAGGGCGATGGGTTGGTGGCAAAGCTCCCTCTGTGGGGCAGAGCCACGCTTTGGTGCATCCCCACACTCCTGCCCGTGCATCACCTGCAGCCTCCTCTTCCTCAGCTCCTTGCAAGTGGGTGCTGACAGCTCTGAGTTACCCTTGTTGGGTCTCTCTCATCTCTCTTAATCCGGACAGCAAGCAGCAATCCACTCCAAGCCTATGGTTTAACACTTTTTGGCCATGGGGTGGAAACCCCCAGGGGTTTCTGCACTGCTGGAATTACAAACACCCCCAGCTGGCCTCACAAGAGAAGTCCAGGAGCCCAAAATTATAAGGGATTGCTCTGGACCTGGTGGCAATTTCAAGCTGCTTTACCTCCGGGGAGATCTCGTTAGGCTCAGCTACTTAATGACATCCATCAAACTCTGTAGGAAGAGGGAAAGCTGTTCTCTCCCAGCTAATAGCCTGGCAGATTATAAAGCTCTTCTGGGTTTTGGGGAGGGTGATAAGGAAGAAGGAGGCAAGCCCACAAACACACAGGGTTCGGAGCTGCGAGCACAGCGTCTGTCTGTAGACAAGCAAGGAGCTTTTCCAGCACGGGAGAGCTTGGCAAAGGCACAGTCACAATTTATTGACTGCCATGTGGTATGAAGCGAGGAGGAGGGCTCACGTGGGAGACCTCAGGCCCTGGAGCGAAATTCCAGTCCGTGCCACTCAGGCTCCTGAAAAAGGCCACGCTTCGCTCCGTGTGGGAATGATGCTGCGAGGCTCTGGCACCGCCGTCTGCCACCCACCGCTCCCACATCTCACCCGGGGAGCTGGGAAGGTGTTGCCTGTCACAGATCACCTCCAGCCCACGTGGGGAAGCTCTCCCGGCGGGGTGATGCGTTCCTGCATCCTTCAGCAGCCCAGCTGGGCCCCGTGCTGCACGGACCGTGCTTGGCGGCGAGTGCGGGGGAGTTGCTGCTCCGTGTCAGCTCCTCTCGTGTGGCTGAGCACAGCCTGAACCCCAGCACCTCTAATCTCAGGATTAAACCCGTCCTCTTCACCCTCCGTCTGCCTGCTTTCCTTGCTTTCACCCCTTTCTGTTTTTTTGGGGCAAAAAATCCACTACCTGAGGTGTTGTTTCACCTTTGGCAATCCTGGTATTTCCCTGGCACGTGTCAGCAGAGCCTCTGCGCGTCCTCCCAGCAGCTCCTCAGGGGCAGGCAAGCACCTGAAATGCTTTTTTGCACTGAGGCCCAAAGGTACAACAGCCCAGCTGAGCTTTCTGATTCCTGTACGTGCCTCGACGTGGCTCAGAGCACAAAAAAGGCACAGGACATCAACTCCAGCCCCTCTGAACTCAACCCGCTCTTTTGTCATTTGTCTCCAAAGGCTGCTTTGATGTTTTTCCCCTCTGTGCATTAAAAGAAAGGTGGAAATGTTGTGTGGGTTCATCCGCTGTGCTCAAGAGGATTTCATGCTTGGATTTTGCTGAACTGGAAGCAGGATATCTCCTGGCCCAGCGCTCTAGCAATAAAATTATAGAACAAGCTCTTTTTTTTTTTTTTTCAACCGATTTTTTGGGACATTTTCCCTTCTTTTTAACTTGTTCCAGTGGTACATACTGCCCTGGCCACGTGCCTAGATGAAGCACTGACAACTGCTTCAGAGCTGAGCTCCTCAGACACGGATGAGCCAAGACACACACACGCACACACACACACACAAAGGAGACGGCAGAAGGCCCTAAAAATAACTCTGCTAATTGAGCAGCCGTGGTCTGAGAGGGCGGAAGATGCAGCAGTCACTCCAAAGCCATTTCCTGGAGAGGGACTGACAGGAGATGCTCTCCAAAAGCTGGGGGAGGGAGGGTTGGAGCACGTTTCCCCTTCTCCCTGCAGCTGGTGGCAGGGAAATATCGCCTCTTACAGCCTTGCAGCGGGGAGCTCACCCCTTTGGAGCAGGGTGGGGTGCATGGGAAGGTTTACACGGCGTCAGCTGGGGATTTGGCAGCCCCGGGAAGAGTCCTTCTGCTTCTTAGTTGGCTGAGGCAAGAGCAATCCCCAAAGTGCCACTCTTGGCAGCGAGCAGGGATCCAGGGGAAGCCGCGCAGCTGGCGGCATCCAGAGCCTGCTGGCTGGGGCCGCTGCCTCCAGGCTGGGCCTTGCAGCTCCAAAACGATCCCGGGAACGGAGGGGTAAATGCTGGGGGGCTCACGTTCTCCGTGGTGGAAAGGCCTTACCTCTTCAGAGGGAAATTTAGAGAATTCAGGGAAGCAGGGTTTGACTTTTTCTGCTTGGGCATAATCAGCCCTTTGTGCTGATGCTCACTCTGGTTTCTTCAACCTCTCCTCCCCACCAGCACTGCTGTACAGCTCTTTGTTCCCACCTCTGACAATCCTAAGAGAGCCGCGTGTGCAGCACCTCTTCTCCCCTGGCATTTTTCACTAGGAGCCTGTCTTCCCACCTGCTGCAGGAAATAATTACGTGGGCTTGCTGCAGCTTCTCCTCCAGCTGCGCGGGGTTAGCCGGCATCCCAAACGCGAGCACCGTGCCTGATGCACTGCGACAGGGCTATCGTGGTGTGAAAGTGGGTCAGGCCAGCGCTGGCACCCTGAAGCTTCCTCGGCTTTAAAGCACTTGTGCTTTAAATTCTGACCGAGTTACAGCCTTAAAAACGGTGGTTCTGGCACGGAGCCACCACGGATGAAGAACCTTCCTCTTCCACGAGGCTTACAGATGCCGCGGCTGGACGGCTGGGGGGGGCAGCTTCTAACTCAGCCATTGTCTGGACGTTTCCTTCCTTTCATTTTACTGTGGCATTAATCTGTCCCATGCTGTCCTTAAGCACAGAGCTGCACACAGCTCCCCAAGTCTGCTCACGGCACCAGCTAACAAAGCAGCCCTTCACTTCCAGCCCATTCACAGCCTTGCCGGTGTCCAAGTGGCACAGATCTGAATGCCAGGCTCCAGAGCGTGTTCCACACCTGCAGCCAGCAGGCTGTGTGTGCAAGCTGTTCGTAGCTGAAGCCCTGAGTTACCAGAGCTCCTCAGGACCCTGCCTCATTACAAACCCTTGTGCTATCCTCAAAGAACAAGTCACCTGCGCTGCAGGACCTTGCGAGCTCGCACTTTCCTTCGATGCAGGGGTCTCCAGCCTCACCCCTCCATTACTGGCTGCACATCCTTGATCTGCAATGAACCAAAAGGCTCCCGTGCAAAACTGCACGTGTCCTTTCATTAAGCACCACCTGCTCTGCAAGCCTGTGGAAATCCAGTTTCCTAGAGCACAGGATGCACCGGTGTTGATCACCCATGAGCTCTGACAGGCTCACAGCTCATCCCTTTCAACACTGCTGCAAGAGGCAACATCTCCTGGCCCTCTGCAGCTCTCTTGGCTACCCAACGTGGCAAACACTGCCTTCACGGATCCCACCTTGGAAAGCCAACCACAGGAGAAAGCTCAGCAGGGCCTGGAGTGAGAGGCTGCCATCAGCACACAGAGAGATAAGAGGAGGTGCTGACTTACCATGTGGTAGTTGATCATTTCCTGCAGGCTGTCTCCAAATTTGTCCAGGCACTCCTGCAAAAGAAAGGTAAAGAGAACTGTCAGGGAACAGAAGCAGCTGCCCTGCATCCCCAGGGGCTCAGGGGGCTGTGAGGGACTCGCATGAAGCCGCTGAAGAGCCGCTCTGGCACTTGGCAAGGTGCTTCAATAAACAGCTGGCATGGAAGCCACAGGCTCCCCGTCCTTTCCAGGTTAGTGCTCAAACCACCACGCCAGTTGTTTCTTCCACAGGCTGGTTCCCTGTGCTTCCCAAATAACCGATGCTTACTGACCTAGATTGCAATTACTTTGCCAGCACTGCGGCTTCTTAAAAGCTCAGCTCTCCCTGCAGATGCTGAATGTCACCCTGAGCCTCAACACTGCACTGTCAGAGGACAACCTACTTTCCTCCTAATATAAAATCTCACGCCAAATGGCTTTTTAAACAGCACAAAGGTCTTGGACATACAGTCCAGGCACAGCACCACGAAGCTCAATACTCGCTCCATCCCGCAGGACGACTCACCGAGATCATTTCATCCTTCTTGCACTGCTGCGACAAGTCCCGGACTCCGCTGACAAAGTGCTTGTTTGTGGTGATGTAGGCCTTGCCTGCTTCAATCATCCCACTGCATAGCTTCACCAGCTGCACGAGGAGAGAGCAGAGAGGGAGGTGACACAAACCGCAGCCAGGCTGGGCTTCGTCTGCACCAGCACCGTGGCGCAGGACCTTCAGGACAAGATGCTGCTCACGTTACTGCTGTGGCTCCACAAGCAGCCCCGACGGCACGGGGCAGAAATGGGGATGTACATCTCATTTCTCAGGGTCTGTTGTGCTGTCAGACAGTCCTAGAAGGGGCCATGTTCTCAGGACATGGTGTTAACAGCAAGCCACGCGCTCCAGTTCCCATCACCACCCGTGTTATGACCCCAGTGAAGCTCCCTGGACCAAAACGGGGCAGCTTCCTCATTTTGGAAGGGCATGGGCATACGTCTCCAGAGAGCCCCGATTAACTTGTGATAATTTAACAGCTGCTGGGAACATTCCCAGACATCCTGGCCACCAAACTGCCTCCGCGGGCCTGGAACTGGCTGGAAAGGCTGCGGCACCCTGGCCTTTGGCACATCTCCGTTCAGCCAAAGCTGCTTGTAAAAGGTTAAGTGAAACAAGAGAAATCCATAAACCAAAGGCCCGAGAGACTTGCAACAATAAAGGATGACCACAGAGCTTTTTTTTTTTTTTAAATCATCACGGTTCCAGGCTTTTTATCCAAGCGAAAAACTTCAGCTACTGACAGGGACCAACACTTGGAACTGGAGTTTCCCATTCTCACAACCCAGGAGCTTGTAGGGCCGTTCATCTTACTAGGGATCGATGGCTTTAGGAATCTCCCCCTGGCAGCCAGCCTCACCCCAGGCTGGCGGTGAGGAGCGCTCAGGTTTGCCTTGACCTGATTTGGGCTCGGTGCTCTTTCCACGCAGCCACCAGGCTCTGGGGTGCGTGCTGAGTCACGTTTATACACGTGCATTGCAGAAGGAGCCTGTTGGCCTCTCCCTGCAGTCCCAGAAGGATTTAACTGAATGTATAAACACACACAAAGCCACGCAGGGTACGGCTGTGTACACGCAGGGTGTGCAGACCTGGCTCTTTCACACTCGCAGGCTCCCCTGTCCACGCAGCTTGACAGCAGAGCTCTGGCAGGCAGCAGACTCGCACTATCCCGTCCAAGCCCAGAGGAAGAGAGCGAATAGAGGCAGCTCCTGTCACATCTGGAGCCCAGATGGACACTAGGGGTTTGGACGGATCCTCTGGAAAGGAAATCCAGCTGATTCTGCAACGTGGCGGTTTCTACACTACCTCTGTGCAGCCACTTTGTGGCCAAGGCTGTGTTGCCGGTAGCTGAAGGCCACTCGGCACAAGCCCGCCTTGCAGTCGCGTTTCCTAGCTCTCGAAAAACTCCTGGAACATCAGAGAGCTGGGACAGCACCGCTAGGAAACGTGTCGGTGACATGGTAGGAAAAGCTGAAGTCACTCTAGCTGAGGAATAAATGGGTTTTATAGGACAGAGCTTGTGACTTCAACAGAGCCCGTTTTTCTGTCAGACACGGGATTTTTTCTCCCTTGCTAGCTTTGGGAAAGCTCACAGAGAAAAAGCCAGCAGCCCTTCTGGCTCCTCCTCCTCATTTCTCTGCTCTCATTGAGAAACGACTTGGCTGATGCCTCGGATGTCAGGACGAGCGGGGGCGGAGAAGCCACCAAAAAGCCTCCGGCTCCGATCCACGCCACCCCAGCACTCCCTGCCCTGCTGTCCCCTCGTCCTCAAAACCTTCGAAGCAAGGGACGCCCTTTGCCCAGCTCCCTGCAACATCTGCAGGATCCACCCTCACTGCGTCCCTCGCCACCGACGCCAGTCCCAGCAGCCAGAGGCTGAACACCGAGCCCACCCCACCTTCAGAGGATCTGTAATTAGCATTTCAGCCCAGCGCCCTTTCGTTATCTGCAGACCATAATTACGGATGTGCAGTCACACAGCAACAAGCCAGCACTGGGCACGATGGGCTAGAAAAGGAGGCAGGGAAAGGAGGGCAATACGATGTCAGGGAGGGCAACGAGGCCAGGAAACCAGGATGGGATTTCAGAGGCCAGGATTAAAATCTAATCACATCCAGTTGCAGTGATATTGTAATAAAATGAAGGGTTGGGCTGGGCAGTAGCAGTGTTAGGAGCCCAAGTCTTGGACCTCCTGTCCTGACAGCTTCGGCTATCACGAAGGAGCCCTGACAGGTGCCAGGCAGTAGAGGGAGACATGGTCCTGTGCACAAGCTCAGTGTGTTTCACATCAGTTTCCTGGCAGCCTGTGTTGGGCTCCCTTCTTCAGAGGAGGCTTTTGGGGCCATATTCCCAAGCAGGAACCCATCAGCCCCACTTCAAACCACCGTGGAGCTCCGTCTTACCTTGTCAAGCTTTGCTTCTATCTCCACCACATCTGTTTCCACTTCATCGATGGTCGCCCTGCAACGAGAGCAGCAAAAAGAAGTAATTAATTGCTTGCTTGTCATGACTGGGAGAGAAGCCAAGAAAAGGAAAGATCCGAGGGCCTGAGATGTGTGTTGGTGGCTGACGGGAGGAGGGGTTCACACGTCCCACTTTGTTTTTTTCCTGCTGCCCCGTAAGCTTGGGACTTACTCCTAGGAAGCAGGACCCCACCTGATGGAGAATGAATTCCTCGGGGCTGACACCAGGGATGGTGATGCTGTCTTCTGCCAGCGTCACGGAGGCATTCAGGTGTGCTGCAATAGCCTCCTTCTGATTCTGCAGGCACTGTTAATTGGCAGTAATTTGCCAGCCATTCATGGCAGGCCCAAACTGCTTGCCTCCCTACCACCAGAACAGATTTTCTGGGCTCTGATCATGCCTGAAGTGCAGCCACGCAGCAAGTTTTGTCCTCTGGGCCTCAGGAGCCACCACTCGGGCACAAACCCATCTCGGTCCTGCTGGCACTGAGCACCCCAAGCCCCTCTCCCACCCGTGGCTCTCCGGGCGCACACAGACAAATCTCCCCCACGATTATCCGCTCGGTTCTCCTTCCACATCACCGGGCAGCTGTGACAGCAAGAGGCTGGAGGGCTCCAGCTGCAAAGGTCACCGGCCTCCCTCCCCGAGTGAAATGTGGCCATCAGGCATCAAAAAAAACATTCCCGGCCTGAGCCGTGTGTCCGAAATGAGTTTCTTTGAGGCCAGCATCCAGAGCTGCTCGCTGCTGGGCAGCTCTTGCTTTAACCACCCAGCTGGTGATGTGGCGAGCCTCACAGCACCCCCTGCACCAAGGGTGTACAAACCCAATTCCTTAAGAATTAAGAGCAGCTTCTCAAGCTTGTGGGCTCGTAACTTTAAGTGTTGGTTCCCGAAATCTCACGCTCAGGCTTTGAAAAAATCCGGCACTGAGCGTTTGCCAGGTGAAAGGAGAGAGAGAGGGGAGAGAGGTGGTTTAGAGCCACGTGAATCAGTGCTGCTAGAGCAGCGAAAGGATAGGATGGTCACACACCAAAGGGAACAGCAAAAAGTCCCGGGGAGACACCGGAGGACACAGGAACCCCGCGCCTGGCGGTGTCTGCAGTCAGTAAGGGAGCGGGGAAGGCAGTGACTGTCCTCACTAAGCGATGTGCTTCCAAGAGAAAGGAGGAGAAGTCTGAGAAGAAAGCCCCAAAGGTCCCAAAGCTGGGGAAAAAAAAAAATCCTAAGTGGAAACTTGAAGCTGAGGGAGGGTTGAGGCCAGCAGCATGGCAGCTGCACACCCCTCACAAGCTTACACCTAAACCAGACCCGCACAGCACACTCAGCAACATCCACCCCAAGCACTCCTCAACAGGAAACGTTCCTAATACCTTCCACAGGTGAGTGCAGTCCCCATCTGCCAGCTACGAGGCAGCCGACGTTTCCTACGGGCCCGTGTAATCCGGGGGGCAGCGGGCAGCCAGCCTGTCCTCGCGCAGGAGCGGTGTGGAGCTCCTTCCCTAGCACCCGCGAGATCTTTGGCATTTTCAGACCAACGCCGCGTGAGAGAGCGGCTCTTCCACCCGTGAGCACCCTCCTGAGCTTCATGTGGCTCGTGAGCAGCTAGCTGACTGGGCTGTCCTGCGTCACGCACTAATTAGTGACAGCAGAGGCCGGCTGATGTCACGCGGCCACGGGCAGCGCGCTCCCTGCGCGCCTCGCAGCGACAGCACCACGGGAGCAGAGCCTCGCTGCTCCTCACCAGGAGGCTGAAGAGGAAGGCAGGGAGCTGTGCTGCTCCTAAATTACCTGGGATGTACCTCAGGGAGAGCACCAAAGCCCTGCCAGAGATGTGCAAGGAGAGGCTGGGGCTCTGCTCCCTGCGTCCAGGATTCATCTCGCCGAAGGCTGCTCGCTGCGGCTCAGCCCAAGCCAAGCAGCGGATCCAGCGCAAGCAGGCGAGGTTATCGATCACCGCTGAGTATCACAGAAGACAGCCCGGGATCTGCTTTCGTTCAGAAGTGCCGGATAGAAGAAATCCGGCTGCTGCCTACCAGCGGCTCCTCTGCTTCCTCTGGGTCTCTGAAGCCGCAGCGATACCACGGTGCTGGCCAGGAGCTGCCCCCCGGCCTGCTGTAGCTCTGAGGAAGCTGGCAAGAAAAGAAAAAGCCCCTCGAATGGTTCGGAAAAGGGCACTGCGGTCTGTGTATGCAGCAGAGGTCTTCTCGTTAGCTTGCAAATTGCAGCTGATTGATTATTGGTGGTGAGACGACTCTTTCGTTTTCAGTCCTGCTGCAGAATTCCTTCGAGCTGCACCCCAGCCTGCAGGGAGGTTCGCAGGACGACTGCCAGCTAATCCTAAAGAAAGATGTTTGACCGAGTACCTGCTCCCTCCGGAGGGAAGGCTGGGATGCCAGCGTGGCCCCAGCACAACCAATGCCCCCGGGATTTATCCCCAGAGTTCCTCACAGGCATAAAAGTGGCAGCTGGAGAGTGCTGGACAAAGAGGGGAGGACGTGAAGGGCACAGGAGGGAATGGGTTCTCCTGCAGACTGAAAAAGTAAGCAAAAAAATTAAAAAACCACCCTCTGCTTTTCCCCAGCTCTTCTCCCAAACTCTCTCCCAGGAGCAGCCTCCAGCCCCCCGGCAGGGAGCTGAGCGCCCTCCCTCGCATCAGCTGGGCCAAAACCGAAATCCTGGTGGCTCATTACGGGAGCACAGCCTCCCTCTTGCCCTCCCCGTGCCCAGGGCTCTGGCTACAATCGATCTGCTACCAGCTCTTTGAAAGCCCAGCCGAAAAAGCTGGGCTTTCTCTCTCCTAATGCGGTGCTCGAGCTTTATTGCCACACATATGGTTGCCCTATAGGAACGGCAGCTTGGCTGTGCCAGGGGCAAAGCTTTGGAGAGAAATGGAATAATTAAAGAGCTTCTTTCAGGCTTTTTTTTTTTCTTTCCCCCCCCCCCTTTCAGCTATTTTTGTTCTCTGGGTTTGGAAGTCGTGTGCCTTCATGCATCACCCTCTTACTGCCAGATTCAATTTTTCCACTCGGTTTCTCCTTGCTCCTTATAGCTGGACACAATAACCAGCAAAAAAAAAAAAGAGAGGAAGAGAGAAGAGAGAGAGAGATGGGTTTTCTGGGGTTGCTTTTCTTTCCAGGAAAGCAACAGCAGCCATTGTTTAATCTGCAGACATCAGCTCGAAGCTAATACAGCGAGGCAGCCTGGCAGCATGCTTCCTGCCAGAAGGTGGAGAGAGCATCTATAATTTACTCCCCATTTTTATCGGGCCCTAAGAAAAGGAGCGGCTATATTTGGCCTCCGTGTGGAGGAGGAAGGCATTTTGGGGTCTGGAATCCACGAAGGTACGAGCACAGTTGGCTGGGGCTAGGAGAGCGTGAAACTCGAGCTTTGTGTTTGCGGCGCGGGCTTGCTATAAAAGGTCCCGGGTGGCTGATGGCAAGGGCAGCGATCTCAGGGTCTGCACAGCTCCAGGGCTCTGACGGGGATCCAGAGGCATCACAGGAGGCACGGGGGGGCATTTGGCCATCCTTCCAGGGACGTGGTGGGAATGAAGGCCTTGGGGAGATGAGTTGTGAGGCAGATGAGCTGTTACGTGCAAGACAAGAGGGGCTCAGCCCTCAACCAAGAGCCCAATTCCCACCCTGCAGCGTCTCCTCTGCTGCACCTCCTCTTCTTGCCCTTGGACTTGAATTTGTGAGAAGCCAGGGTGGCAAAATCTGCCGCAGGTAACAGGTCTGGTTCCTTTGCACACCAACTCACCGAACTCCCCCCCCCCAAAAAAAAAAGCAACGTCCCCAGCACTGGGGCAGCTAAAAGCTGTGTGCAGTCACCTCCTGGCCGCGCGCCCTTGGCGTTTCCTGGTGCTGCGCTCCTCCTGCTGATGCTTTTCCAGGCCCTGGGCTATTTCCATCCTGCGGGAAGGGCAAACAACCCGCCAGCTCCTCTGCGAGCTGCCGAGTGCAAGCCCTTGCAGCTGCGGGGCCGAGGCTCGAGTTTCCTTGCTCCGAGAAAGCCGCGATCCCGATGCCCCCACCGCCCTGCGGGGTTTCCACGGGGGATTTTCCTTTGTGCTTTAGAGAAGCCGTTGGGGAGCGTGGTTTGCAGGCGACAAAAACCTCCCCCAGAAGCATTTGGGCATCCCCTAGGGAAAGGGATGCAAAATAATAATGATAATAGTACTAATAAACCTATCTGGCTAGAGAACAGGGTCGGAGGCCTGCCGACTCTGTTATTATCATTAGCTGCCACCTAAGGCAGCCCTTGGCTTCCCCATTGTGTGTGTGCACGTTGTGTGTGTGTGCACAACAAGAAGGACTCTCAAGACGGGGAAAAGAGCTAAAATGTAACTCTAAATCAGGCTGCAAGGCCCTACGCTGTGTGTCACCCGGTGCTGCTCAACACGGGCTCTCCAGAGCTCAGGACAGGCAAGGGGAACTCCTCGATGCCCTTCCCGATGGCCCCAGCATCGATGGAGGCCCCTTATCACCGACTCCACGCCCCCAGATCGCTAATCAGAGGCCGAGAAACAAATCCTTCCCTCCCTCCCGGGAGTGTTTGGAGGATTGATTGCATGGCGGTGGCGTAACGCTCAGAGCCAGGAGCTGTAGGTGTGCGGAGCAGCTATTAGTATTCATTAAATCTGACCGGGTTCTGCTTGAAATGCAGGGAAAGCGGTGTTTGCCTTGATGGGATTAGCTCTGCCCCTACCTAGACGAGGCTGGCTGGCACAGCCTCAAGCCTTTCTCCTTCAACTCCTTCCTCCAGGACCATCAGCAGCCTGGCAGGGTCACCAAGAGCTGCCAAGCTTCCCTCCAGAGGAGCACTGATTTTAAAACGAGTTTAAAACAAGCTGAGCGCGTGCCTCCAAGGAAAGGGGGCCCGCAGGAGAAGATGGGATGTTATGCTCCACCTCCACATCCTTGCCTTCTTGCAAGCCTTATTTCTGGAGGTTTAAACTGAGGTGAGGTAAAAGCCACGCACTGCTTACGGTGGGCACTCTTTGGGTTTATTTATTTGGGACGTGCTGCAGCCGTCGCGTGGCGAAATGCTGCTGTGGGTGACCCTGCAGCGAGGGCGTCGGTCTGGCTTCCTTTTGCTGGCTGGTACCTTAAGATGCAGAAAGGATAAAATAAGGAACCTGACAAAGACAGACAGCAGAGCTAGCCCAGCTCTAAAGCCAAGTCATTATCAGCCTCTTTAAACACCTCTCGGAAAGCTTCCGTGCTGCTGTGCCCTCTGGTACCCGCTGCTTTTCTGCCTTGCTTCAAAAAAAAGACGAATGCTTTGCATCTCCCAGCAGTGGGAGCAGCCAGCACCATGGCAACAGCTCCACGGTGACTGTGTCCATAGGAACCCTGCAACCGCACGGCTTCCAGCACAAAATGCAAGCTCCGTTTGCACGGCTTTGTGCATTCGCTCCTGGGACCGGTTGGGAGATAGATAAGAGGAGCCAAAGGGTTCTTAGGAATTGAGCAGAGCATGCAGGAAATGTGGGAGAGGCAAGGACCACGGAGCACTGAGGGTGGGTGGTGGCATTAAAAGGCAGCGCAGGGTCCCACCTCTGCTGGAGCGGGGGCTGGAGAAGGAGGAGAGTCTAGGGGAGATGCTTCCTCTAGGTGAGGTGCTTCTTCCAGGGTTGAGATGCTTCCTTGAGGTCAGATGCTTCCTCTAGGTGAGATGTTTCTTCAAGGTGAGGTGCTTCTTCTAGGTGAGAGGGGTCGATGAGCACGGTGCTGCCGGAGCCCGTCCCAGAGGGGTCTCTGCAGGGGCCGCAGAGCTGCCCCGGGTGAGCTCGAATGCTCCAGCAGTGCCAGCCCATCCTGAACCAACCCTGAAGACACAAACGGAGCCTCATGTGCTTCCCTGAACCTTATGGCTCGGCTGGGAACATCGAGGCACAGAACGGAGCTCAGCGTGCTGAACCCCACCAGGCAAACGAGCACAGTGCCCGCTGCGTGCTGGTCCCAGTCTGAAACTGGACTCGTGTGGGAAGTCAGCCTAGCCCTGGGCTGGGAATGGCAGGGACAATAATTTGGGGTCAAGTCGTACCTGAGGCTTTAGAGGCTCAGCGGGTGATGGCCGGGCTAGTGAGTGCTGCTGCCATCTGCTTCTCCTTGCTCCTTCTCCGTTAGCTCTCCAAACCAGCCCTCGGCCCCAGCTGGGCACACGTGGGCCAGGCACAGCCCCGTTGTGCTCTGCGTTTCGAAATCAGCAGCCACACGGCTTCCCAGCCCCGCTGAGTACCGATTTCCAATCAAACCACCCTGCGTGTGCCAATCCTCAGCTCCTGCTCTTCCACCCCTGCAGCCACCCTCATCAAAACCCCAGGCTCTGATGAGGGGGAGCCCAGGAGGAGCAGCGTGGATAACTGGAAGCTCTGCGTGCATCTGAGAGCGGGACCCACTGTGTTATTCTCCAGTTGCTGCCTGGGTTTCAGGTGGTGGAAAGGAGCCGATGTGCACAGCTCTGTCTCAGCGCACGGACAGGGCTGTCCTCAGCTGTCCCACCGGTCCCTCTTTCCTTCCAGAGAGGAGCCAACGCAGCTGATGTCCAGTCCCTCGGCCCTCAGAGTCTGTTTTCTTTCCTTTTGCAAGATCAGGACACGCTTTTGACCAAACTCTGCTGGGTGGAAGGAAGATCGATGACTTCAGAAACGTGTAACTTCTAGTTCAGAGCAGCGGCTCCTAAAGGAAAATGTTCATTTTTCTTCCTGCGGATCAACGGCGAAACTGCCTTCAGCAGCAGGATGGAGGCCGTGCAGATCCCATCCCTCTCATCCCTGGGGGGTTTCTGTTTCTCCTGGTGGTGGTTTGGACCCGGAGAAAGTGACAGTGAGGGAAATGCTCCTCCCTCAGCCCCAGAGCCTGCTGCTACTGCTCTTACCCATCCTTACCAAGCTTCTGAGCAGCCTCATTTCCTTCCCTGGGGGCTTCAGATGCTTGGGCAATGCAGTTTGTTCCCTACCCGCGTTGTGCACCACCCTTCCAGCGTCACGGCGAGCTCTTCCTGAAGCTGGAGCCGCGTGTCTGGGGAGATCACAGCACGAGGCTGGGCGTGAGGAGGCTGGGGACTGGGAGCAGGAGCCGGGGAGCCGGCACTCCTGGGTCACATCCTTACCTCCGGCAGTGCCTCGGCCCTCTCAGCACAAACAACTCGCTCCTTCCCTCGCTTGTCCCGTTTGGAAGAGGGTTCCAAAAAGCTTCCACAAGGAACTTCCCTTAATGACAGCTGCGCCCAAAGACCTTCAGATCAAAGATGCTGCGAGCAGATCGCTGATAACGTTTGCCGGAGATTTATTAACGCACCCCCAGCGACGGCAAGTCAATCGCCCTGCCGAGCAGAAATGCTTGCTACAGTGCAAACGCTGACCTAGATTTTGAGTAATTACGCTGGAAACTGGCACATGTGATGCTTCTGCTCTCTGGCTTTTAAGTCAGCAGCACTCAGGAGAATCAAGAGCTGCCTTTATTCAGAGCTCTCCCCTTCCCACGGCCACTCTGTGTTTCGTAGCGTCAGCAAGGCGAGCCCACAGATTTCTTTCTCTTATTCCACCCCAAACTGAGGTCTGCTGCTCGAGTGAAAGCAGATTGCTTGCTCCACGCAGAATGAGGTCTGAGACACCTGACAGACCTTCAGTTTCCACTGAACAACACACACCAGCAGCATCTTACCAGCTTGAGGGAGTCGCAGCGAGCAGCAGGATGTGAGATTCAGCGCCTGGATTCACTAACGGGCTGGCCTGTGAGCACCACTTGTCTTTTTACGTCCTTTACGTCCTTGTCTTTGGTCCACAGCTCCTGAGAAACCAGGGTTCTGCTCCCCAGAAGGGAGCCAAGCAGCAAGAGCTGCCCACCGAGCAAGCCACCGAGGCGGGTTAACATCAGGGCCTCCACTGACAAGGGCTTGGAGGCAAAATGCACCCCAGCTCCGACTTAAAGGTCACGCATACGCAAAGCCCTCGGGCAGGGGCTTGATTTTAGAGCTGCCTCTCACCCCCACCAAACTCAATGGGAGTTCAGGAGTGCTGAGCACACGCCGTGCCCCGCTTGGTGAGCTGGAGCAGCTTGCAGGAGTGAGGAAATGCCTTCGTGGAGCCAGTTGTGCTGGTACAGCCAGCAGGGCGAGCCAGGGCCGGAGATATGCCCAGCAAGGAGTTAAAGCGGGGAGGAAACGCTCGGGGCTGCCTCAGTGTCCCCAGCGGGGAGATGAAAGGGCTGGGGAGCCTCCTTCTGACATAGCAGGGATTAATCAAGGTTTTGGTTAGAAAACAAATCTGTCCTACACAAAATAACGCAGCCTTGCACCTGGCTGGTGGCTGTCTGGGCGGCAGGTAGACTCGGGGCTCACCATTTGCTAGAATTTCACAGAAAAAATGTTTTTGGGGAAAAAAAACACACCGCTGACAGATGTTAGTTAGGTGGATGCTGCTACGCCGCACGAGCCTTCTGCCTCGACCCAGAAATGGCCGGGCTGCAGATGCGTGCAAGATTTTGTTTAGTCTATCTCGGTTATTGCCGCGGAGCAAACTTGGTGTTACCCCTCCATATCCGCGCTCCCCCCCGCAGGCACGGCCTGGCCCTGCAGCCTCCTTGTCCCTCGCCGGGCTCAGAAGTGCTTAATAAGAGAGAGAAAAGGAGGGACGGTGGCAAGAGAGCCGCACGGAGCAACTCAAACATTGCATTTCAGCAGCAGCGGGTGTCCCCTCGCTGTGGTGGCAGTGACAGACAGCCCCCGACCCCCAAGCTCGAGCACCACGCACACTTTGGCCCTTGTTCCCACCGAGCTCAGGGCAGAGGAGCACACAGGAGTCATTCTCCCCCCTGCTCGCCGCGATGTCCCCAGCCCGCACCGAGGCTGAGCCTCGCCGCCCAGCTCCTCGCCCCGGCCTCGCTTTGCGCTGCTGGGCACGGCACCGGTTGTGCGAGGCCACGTCCCTTCCTGAGCCCCAAATCACCCCAAAATGCCCCGATTTCACAGCAGCACAGCCACGAGGGCACACGCCACGGCCCCGTGGCAGACGGGGCTCCAGCCAAACCCACCCTCGTGCCAGGGTCGCCTCGTGCCAGGCTGTGCCCCTGCCCCGTCGCACGGCACCGATTTGCTCGAGGCGCGACAGCGAGCTGCATGGAGAGGCCACGAAGGTCTCAGCTCGCCTTGTAGGAGCACACACGCCTCAAAACCACGGCTGGATGACGGCTGCTTTTCCAGAAACATTGCTACCGAGGCATGAAGACAGAGAAGGAAATAATCGCTCTGCTTATCCAGCGGTTTTGGGCCTCGGGGATATCAGCCCCGAAGCATTAAGGACCGAACCCTCCTCGCGGCCTCCATCAGCACAGAAATTGGGGCGACTTTCTGCCATTTCTGCCCTGCAGAGCACGCAGGGCTGCAGGAAATCAAACTGTTGCATGGCACAGAGCTTTTAGGGCTGAGAAACAAAACCTGCCCTTTGTGCTGGGGTAGCTGCTGTTCCTCCTCCTTGCTCGCTCTCCGTGCGTACGTATTTCCGTGTGCCTGCCTTTGGAACTGCAAGAGCTGAGCGGTTCTGGGAGGACAATGTCTGGAAAGGTTTCCTCCTAGTGCCAGAAGAAACAAACGTCTTACACGGGAGATATTGGCCGGGGGGCGTGGGGTTGCTTTTGGACTGGGTTCTGAATATCTTTTCGTTCCCCTCCTCCCACTCCCTTTTTCTTCTCTGATTCACAAGGAAACCACAAAGCAAACTCAGGCCTGAATGAGACTTGTTTTTGTGAATGTTCTGGCTTTCTGTTAGGACATTCGCTTCCACCCCCACTCTCCCAAACCCTCTCATTTCTACCAGCCCAATAAATTCAGCAAGCTTCCACCAGCGTGAACGCAACCAGAACCTGGCCTGGGGTTTAAGGACCACTGCAGGAGCCCCGGGAGTCACACCGACACCTGAAGGCAAACACAAATCCTCTCCTTTGGTCCGATGCTGCTTAACTTGGTTTAACTTAACCTCCACACATTCTTTCAACACCCTGACCTCGATGTGAGGACAGAGACATGACCACGAGCCCGGAGTCCGTCTGTTCACACCCTAATTAATTCCCTAACTGACAAAGACCGTAGGAAGAGCTCTGTCAGTCCCCATTTACAAGGTGTGAGCATTCGGCGTTGCAATAATCAGCAGGAAAGCCTGGAGAAACTTCTGACAAGCTCTGGATATAGCTGATGAGTTACCAAACGCTTCCTTTCCCTGCGAAGCAGGTTCTCCTGCTCGGGGCTGCGTAGGAGTGATCGCACATCAAAGCCTGCCGGCTGCGTTGCTTATGCAATCAGTAGGGCCAAGAGTTACCACGCTGCACCGCCGCCTTCCTGAAGCCTTCCATTAAACGTAGAGTTTTCTGGAGAAAAACGTCTTTTCTGAACGAACACCTTAGCATTACAGAGTGCTGATTTATCAGAGCAAAGCGTTTCGTGGGACAGTGTTGGGACCAGGAGCAGTCCATCGTGGAGGGAAGAGCTGCACTGACCTTTGCTGCCTCCGCGCCTTTGCAATCCAGCTCTGCTGCCTCTGAAGTTCCACGACGGGATCTGAACCCGGCTGGAAACGCAGTGATGGCTTCCAAATGACCAAAAAAAAAAGCCTTTGGAGATGCATGTCACAGGAGGGCTGCCCCGTGAATTGGCTCCGCGCTGCAGACCCACCTGGCGCACAAACAGGGCTGGCGACCGATTCCTGGAACAGGAGCTGGCAAGCACGAGGAGGATTTCACACCCTTCCTCCCGTGAATGGGGAAGAAGCATTCAATTAGGAGCCCTGCCTATTCCTTAATCATTTCCTTTGTGTGCGTGGTTATTAATATCTTCACATGCCGAGTCAGGCCACGGGCTATGTTTTTCTGCAGGCATTTTGGCTACTCCTTAATGCTTGCAAAACACACGCGGATGCCACACCCTCTGCAAAGCAGGGGAAGAGAAGGACACTCTGGTTGGCATTCCTTGCAGCAGCACCTGCATTCTGCAGGCACACAGAAACCCCTTGATATTTGAGGTTATACAATGCCATAGAAAAGAGCCCTTCATACCTGCAGTGAGTTTTAATAGGTGAGGCAGGTAAAGAGCAAGGGAAGGAAACCGAGGCACGGGAGCAGGAACGTGACCCAAGGAAGTCAAAGCAAAAGCACGGTGCCCAAACCAACAGCAGAATGAATCCTCCCGATCCCTCAGCACTCTGCACTGCCTGCCGGATACTTCCAAATCTCTGTAAAAAAATAAAAGGTGATGAACGAAAGCAAGTTAGAAGTAATATGTCTTGCCACGAAATTTGGGAAGGAAGCCAGATGTTCTCAAGCTGGTACATCATGGTCCCAGCAAGGAGCTTGCACACGCAGGGTGGCAAAATGATTCAGGCAACGCTGGGAAGAACCAAATTCCCTGCCTACCTTGCACCTACCACGTCTGGATTTGGGCCTGTAAGAAGGAAACGGGTGGAGAAATGATGGGTCTGAGGCCTCTGAGAGCAGGCAGGCTGTGTTCAGAGAGCCTGACCTACGCACAGCTCGTGGGGGAGCCTACAAAGATCCCCTTGGAAGTGTTCCCCGCACTGCCTCGAAAGGCCCAACGGGTCTGACAGATGAGGGCACGTCACGGTGAGATTGTGGGGTCCTGGATGAGCTGTCCCGGCCAGAGGCAGGCCCAGGAGCCAGGGTTCACGTGGGGAGGAGTGCCTGGCTTTCATTTGAGGCTGAGTCAAGGCCAAGCCACAGCCCTGGATTCTCAATCCCTGAGATCACGCAGGGCTGAGCTGCAAAACAACCGACAGAAACCTCGTCGAACCCGGTGACTGTGACACACCAACCGACCCAAACGACGCTCCGTTCGTCCTTCCATCTGACCCCGAACCAAAGGGGCTCTAATTCAGCACTTTGTGCCCCAAACCATCTCACCTCACCACCTAATGCTCCACCAGGGCTTTGGCCTCCACCTCAGACACCGGGACGAGCCAAGGGCGCTACGAAAACACCACGTGTTCCTGGAGGATGTGCAGCAATAACAGGCGCTATCCCGGTTTCTGTGTCCTTTATCTTTGTATTTCGGAGGCTCCCTTTGTGCGGTGAGTGCTTTGTTTGCAGCAGAAGGGCAGGTTGGTGCTGCTCGCTGGCCAAGTCTTCGCTGTGGCCTTTGCTCTATTTCGCAGCGGGTTTCTGCGCATTCAGACCGTCTAAAATAAAAAATCCTCTGCACGGAGAAAGGGATGGCTGCTCGTTGGGTTTGATGGCACAGACCCGGGGCTGTGCTCTTGCACAGACCACGAAAAGCTCCACGAAACCCAAGACCTGATGCTGCTGATCTGCGTTTCCCTTTCTGCTCACGAGTGACAGGGCAGAACGCCGCTCCTGCCTCGCATTCCTCCGAGCCCACAGGAAGCCGTAAATCAGACGAAAAGCATAACAGCCAGGGAGGACTCGCAAAAGGCCAGACACTAGGATGGGCCGAGGGGCTGGGGAAAGGGAGCAGGGAACCTGTCAAAGCGGCCCCAAAGCTAGTACTACCCCACGTCTCCACCTCAGCTGCTCCAAGGCATGGGATTGAGGGGAAATTGAGAGTCAGGGCACCTGAAGGTCTTCCCCTCCTTCAAGGAATACATCCATTTGTCTGTATTTATATCCTCCGTTGCTTTCCAACCCCTCTGTTGCTTCTCCTGTAATTGCAGAATAAGAACTAAAAACCTCTTACCAGGAGAGGGCTAAACCCTGCCAAGTGTCACCCTGAAGGGGAGCCGTGGGCTGGGACAAAAGGCTGAGAAGAGCCGGGGTTTGGAGGCAGTGAGCGGGTAGCACTGGGTCTGGGAGGCACAACTTGCTTTAGCTGTCGGTGTTTGCAGTCTGGGGTGCTCCGTGCAAAGCCACTGCGACCTTCAGGGACACGAGCACGATGGCTGTTGGCCTCCAAGAAGCCTGGCTCTGCTGGGAGCAGGACCACAGCGCTGCTGCCTGCCCCTCAGGGCAAGCAGAGACTTCTCCTGGCAGTGAAACAAGAAAAAAACAAAACAAAACCACCCCTGTTAAGCACAGCGAAACAATGCAGCCTCGGTGTCCTTTGCTGGCTTGTTGTGGGACTTTGGATGACACAGGAAACTGTGGTTGGCTCGGTTTAGCTTTGCAAAGAGCCTGCTACAGCTCTGCATCCTCGCTGAGCGACCTGGTGCGCAGCCAGGTCACGGGAAGCAAATTGCCTGGGACGCGTCCCCGGCTCCGCGATGGGACCAGGTGGGATGCTAATTCCACGCTCGGGTCTGATCCATTTGTGCAGTGCTGGCTGCTACCTGTTCCTGTAGCCACTTCGGTGCAGCCTGCAGCTGTTTTGCTCTCGGATCACCAGCTCCTGCCACACGCTAGCTGTGTTCTTCCTCTTGCTTCCCTCTTTGGCGAACCAGAGGGGTTTATTTCCTGCAGCCCTGCACATCTCCCTCTGGAAATCGCTGGCTCAGGGTGAGGTTTAAGCAGTGCCTTGAACAAGTGAGAGAAAACCTGGGTAAAAACAGATTATGCAAGGCACTCACATTTAAGTCGTTTTAAACGAACTGAATTGCTTTCATTACCTTATCCGAGGCTCGCGTTATGTTTTGTAAATAGCAATTCGTTTGCTGTCACTCGTGTGAACTGAGGAGCGTGGAGGGGATTTTGTTCAGCGTTCAAACGCATCTGTCTTCGGGATAAACTGTACCAATTGCTTAATGGAGAAAATGGCAAGAGAAGGGCTGTTTTTAGCGGGTTGAGTCTCCTATTTTTGTTCCGGGATAATGGAATAAGCTGTATTTCTAATCTTGAGTAAAATCTCTCTGCAGATGGCTTGAAGCATGATGCAGATGTGGAAGACCAGGGCAATGCCCTTTGATCCCAGGAGCAGGAGAGAGTTTTCTGCCCTAAAAAACAGAGGTAGGGCAGCAGAAGCTGTGCTGCTGTAAGTGAAACTGAAATGCTTACGAGATGCAGGCTCCTCGTCCCTCTCCTCCTTGCTTTACTCACACTTGGTTTACCCAAAGGCTCCACTGAAAAAATTCTTTGCCTTTTTGGGCTCAACGTCTGCTCCAACCCTTGAACTTGTCATCAAATCCACCAGCTCCAGCTCCTTTCTGCTGGAGAGCTGCAAGAAGCCGACTCAGCTCTGAGCTCCTTGCTGCACGGTGGGGTTTGTTGTACCCTCTGCTAAGAGCCAGCTCCTGCAGCCAGCACGTGCCACCAGCCCGCGGAGAAGAGCAGCCCGAGGTGGTCTCAGCCCAGCTTTCGAACGCTACAAGAACCTCTGAGAAATAAACAATTAAAATATGCATTAAGACGTGAAGAACAGCTTGCTCACATTTGGTTTTCACTGGGATGTGAGCACAAAGCACTGCCTGGCAGGGGGGATGTCGGGGCAGGCAGTTCCCATCAGAGTCAGATGGGGAGCACGGACAACAACAGCTCACTGTAAGCATTTTTCGGTCCTACACTTGAAAACCATGCAGTCACAGCATCCCAAATTCCCGATTTTGCCTGCTGGCGAACATAAATATTACTTGCAAATAAACACAGCGGAGAGCCAGAGCTGAGCCCTCACTTAAAGCTTTTCCCGTTAGTCTAAACTTCTTTTTTTTTTTTTTGTGCAGCCTTCCCTGCAGTTTTCTCGCTACAAACCTCCTGCAAAGAAAAAAAAAAAAAGATGTGGTGAAGATGGTGATGTACAGTTAAACGTGCTCGGTCACGACTCTTTACGCTTTGCTATGTTCAGGGCAACTGCAGCAGAGCGTGGCTTCATTCTCGTGTGGGGAATGGGATGGCTTTAACGGGACAAAGCTGTCAGTCCTCAGTTAGTTCTGCCGCCCCGTGAGTCGCTGGCATTAGGCACAGGTGGAAAAACGATCGGATATTCGCTGATGATGTTCCCTTTGATCTGGGGACGATTTCATTTCTGACTCATCTGGTATTCCCTGAAAATCTTGGCATTGATATGAAGAGTGCTGTGTCATCTCAGGCGAGCGTGACGCTTCTCTTCTGCTTTGGAGCTCGGGGGGGAATTTGTCACGAACATTTTTTGAGCTTGGTTCGCTCCCCGACCGTGGAAGGTTTGCCCTGCCTGGTAAGCGGGGAAACCAAAGGGGAATTTGTACCTTAATTACTTCCCAGCTTGGGCATTTGGTGGTGGCTGGGGATGTGTTTGGTGCTCTTGAGTGCACGGAATCCACCAGTATGTTCTGTTGCTTGCCTTTGACATGCCAACATGCAAGAAAAAAGGATGAACGCGTCGTTTTCCTGCACGTCTGCTGCCAACCCTCTGTCGTCGAAGCCCTCCTTTGGTTTACATTTATGTAAGATGTTTTCCTGGTATTCCGTGCTTTATTTTGGTGTCTTTTCAAGGAGGCTAGATGTGGATACCCAGTCCCTTCAAGCAGTTTCCAGTACGTCTCCTCATGGGTTCAGTGCCACTTAGCTGAGCTCTAGCTTTGGCAGTCATGCTCATCATGTTTTGTACATGTTTTGCACGACCAGCAAAGCATCCCATTCTTCATCTGAACCATGCAAAATGTCAGTTTATGGCTCTTATCCTTCCGCGGAGCGGCTGGAGGTGTATGTTTAGACAGAGTTTTGAAGCCAGATGAATAAGACTTCATATTTTGGTTGCACGGTGCTCCGCAAACTCGAAATTAGTGCAGTAATGTTTAGCAAAAACTGGCACTGTCTGTCTTCGAGAGCCAGACAATGACAGATGTGGCTTTAATGCACTCTGCTACGTATACACAAGGACAGGCTTCTTCCAGCACTGCTTCTCCTTCACGTTCAAAGGACCAAAATGCCTCTTAGTATTTAGGAACGTACCTGAGTTTATTGAGTACTTCTCCATTCATTGAATAACTGCTTCCTGGCAGCTGGTCTGAGCTCCTGGAGAACCGAGGCACTAAGCAACGCGATCTATCGGACCTGCTCTGAGAAGGGCATCAGATTAGATGACCTCCAGAGGTCTCTTCCAACCTAAATTACTCTGGGATTTAATGGCTTAAGGACGAAATCTCCCCTTAGCTCCTTTAATGCACTCCTTATGTAATGTATCTCATGATAATAGGTTTCCCCCTCAGCTTCCTTCCCTTTTGTAACCCGCAGCCAAGGGTTGGAGGAGACGGCAGCACCTTGAGCATCTGTCTCTCTTGCTCCAGCATCTGGCTTTTCCCCGTCCAGCCCTGCCTGATGTGCAGATGAGAACTCACACGTGAAGCAGAGAGGAAGCGCGGTGCAGGCGGCAGCTTTCTGCTCACCACTCGTCGTTCCCCCCCTGGGGGGGAAATGCTGGCTGCCGTTGCAGCAGCCCGTTTCCTACCTCTGCCCACAGTGCTCGGGCAGCTTCTGAAATGCTGAAACCAAAGGGAAGCAGCCCTGAGATGGCCCAGCACCTCCTTCCGATCCCGCTAGCAGCCCGCAGATGTCTGCTCAACCTCTGGTAAAACCCCCGGGGAACAGCTACTTCTCCGGGGCTCCACAGGCTGACAGTAAATCAAAAAAAAATAAATAAATAAATAAAAGCCACCACCCTACAGGCACAGGGGGTTCTCAGCTAACCTGGTTTGTTATCGGACACCTCCGTCCTGAGCTTGGTCGGTCACAAAGGAAGCCGTGTGGCTGCAGGGACAGGTAAGCACCTTCCCCTCATCACTTCTTACTAAAACAAGCACAAAAATTCCTTCCAGCTCGGACCTGGCACTTTCTGTCGCACAACTTGCCAACTCTGAGAGGCATCGACACCACCTTGAGCTCATGCTACAAAATTCTGCTCCTTTTCAGAGCACTGAGCACTCCCTGGCCAGTTCCCAGCCAGCAGGACAGGCGCTCATCCCAAGGATGGCAGAGGCCACGTAGGAGGCAGCCAAGCAGAGCCCCAGGTCATTTTTAGTGCCCACTCTCTCTGCAGCATCCTCCCTCCTTCTTAATTAGTCACCGAGGGGCTCTCACCAGGCATGAATGCAAGGAGAAATACCCCAGCCATGGAAGAATCCAAAGGTGGAAGCTGCTCTGTGGCAGTTACCTGAGGCTCTCTGTTTTGCAGCTTTGTTCTTCGTGCTGATGAGAGCTCAGCACCATTTCTGCTGACAGCCAGCAATGCTTCTGGCTGCCAGACGGAAGGATCTCTCCCTTTCTGTTCCGAATATTTGCTTTGCAGAAGCTGTCAGCTGCAAAACTGGTGAATATTCTTCTTCTTCAGCGTGCAGTAGATCGTAGCACCCGGTCTCTAATGCACTTTAGGAAAAGTAGAGGAAGAGAGACAACTTTTTGCACTGCCATCGGCACGGACAGCTGCCCTCCTGCAGGCCAGCGCTCTCCAGGCCCCTGCGAGCCTCTGGAGCTAGTTCTTCCATCTGGCAAGCTCCAGGAGCAGGACCCGAGTGAGATGCGTGCCCAGGGCCAGGCATGGTGATGACCAAGCGTCGGCCACCCTCAAGAAATCGTCAGGTCGGGCGTTTGCACTTCCCCATGAGGGATGGTTTCTGTCCTCACGCTTCGACTCAGCTCGCTGAGTGACTTCAGAGCAGCAGCGCCTTGTAATGCTCACCAGGAACCATTTCCGAGCGCATGGGTTAAGCTTTTGCAGTGCCAACATGGGAATTGCAGCACGACTGCGTACGGCATCCCGCCCTCCCCCAGCACTGCCCGCTCCTTGTTCCTTTTCTCTCCCCCTCCCCAGGGCCTTGGCTCTCCACGGAGCTCCCCAGCCCCTCCGCTCCCTTTGTCCCTGCCTGAAAGGCTTTTCCTGTGCTGCTGCCTGCCAAAGGCACCAGAGGTCTCGCCCTGGCTGGCAGCAGAATTGCTGGGGGCACCGAGGGAGGGTCCTCGCCCCTTGCTTCGCCCCGGAGAGCTGGGTGCTGCTGGCACCCACCAAATCTTTCCCGATGGCAGGACTTTTACCAGCTGCAGATTGCTTATCAGCTCCCCATGGACAATCCCACGTCCATGGGGTTTCAGCTAACAAATCGTCCTTGCAGGGAGGATCTCATCATCCTGCTGCGCACCCGATGCCGTCTTGGGCCATGCCCCGGAGATAAGGGAGGAAATTCCCCAGCCCACACAAAAAAAAAAACAAGCGTTGGGGGTGGAGGGAACCACCGGGCAGGAAATGGGGACCCAATGCTGCTTGGAGCAAAAAATTAATAGGTTCTCTGTGCCGGATCATGTGGTCCAGGCAAGGGAGAACAAAGTTGGCATTGTAGGGTCCAGGGCTCAGCAGCAGAAAAAGGATCGAGGCACAAAGTCAAGGGTCAGAACAACAGCGGGCAGCCCTGCAGGGCTCCCAGATACCCGTCCTCCATCCTTTCCCTCCGTGGGGACTGGAAATCCAGCTAGAAACCTCAAACCCCTCTTGGTTTCACCTTGCACATCCCATCTCATCCCATCAGCACTGCAGGTAGGGCAGAAATGTGGAGCACCAGAAGCGCAGGGAGAGGCCAGGCACCTTTTCAAAGGGCACTTCCCCAAATCCCATCTCCCCCGGGTGGGACAGAAACTGCTCTTTTACTGTCACCTTCCCAGGCTGCCCTATTAAAGCAGGAATAATCGCGGTGAGCACCAGCGAAGATTAAAGAGGAACCCAGAGGCAGCTTGGGTTGAGAGGAGCCTTTCCCAGCCACCACCTGACACGATTTATCGGCTTGGAGCCTGCCGGTGTCTCGGTGCCGTCGACTTTGCTGCTGTCCCGTGGCTTTTTTGTGCGTTATCTCTGCATGTGGGTGAGTCAGTGGGACAGCAAGAGCCAGTGTTTGTAGTCCCAGCTCCTCAGCTCCGCCTGGCCGCACTGCTTTCATGGTTTCATGATGCCCCAGGAGCACTCCAGGCAGGTGTCGCTCTCCAAATCCAGCTTGTTGCCTTCTCCTTTCCAGTGCTGGGCTCCGAAATGAGGGCAGCCTGCAGCCCCCGCAAGGAGGGGAGCCGGGAAGGGTGTGGGAAGGGGAAGGGGAAAGGGAAAGGGAAGAGGAAGGGGCCTTCTGCTGTGTCAGCGCTGTCCCCGCGGCCGTTTCCGACATCCTGGGGCTAGGTCGCGGGGTGGGGACAAATCCACATTTCCTGCCAAAATCTGGGTTTAGCGGGGAGGACAAAAGGGTGGCGTCCTGCAAAGAAACCGAGCGGTGGGAACCACATTGTCTCGGGGGTGCTGGAAGGGAGAGGGAACGGCCACGTCCTGCAAGGAGCTGCGGGAAGCCCACCTGAGCCCAGCAGGGCCGCAGCGATGCCCCGCGGGCATTCCCCTCACGTGCGTGGGCATAAAGGGACCTCAAAGCAAGCCCCGAGGGCATCCACTCGCATAATTCCCTTTGTCCTAGGAGCACCGACAGCCCCCCTTCAGCTGCTCCCCGTGCCCGTGGAGCCGCGCTTTGGGGAGCTATAAATATCTGTCGGATCTGCACGCGGAGGGAACTGTATTTTCGGCCCGCCGCTCGGCGATTCAGCAGACACAACCATATGTCTGTCTCCTCTGCGTGGCGTTAAATAAAGGCTGCCACAGCTGCTCGGATGCTGACAAAGGACTGCAAGCTGTAGATTTGGCTCCACGTGGCTCTGAGCGCCCGTCCGTGGCGGCCATTCAGCTCCGTTTCCCCCCCATAAAACATCCTCCTAGCAATGCACCCAGCCCCTGGACACGCTGTGCGTGCGCTCACAGCCGTGTTCATTTGTGTTGTTCCTCCTAACGAAGAGCAAGAAGCTCATTAAGCCTTGCTGCCGGGTGATGAAGCAGGGCGGGCACGCAGAGGAGGGGTCATCTCCCTCCCCGATATTGGATAATCCGTTTAGCCTGCGCCACTTCGTGCTTATTTAGGGGATGAACGAGCGCTGCGCTGCGGGGCGGGCCACCCGTGAGCTCTGACATCAGGCCACGAACGTGCTGCTTCGCCCCCGCGCCATCCCCCCCCATCGCTCATTTCACCCCAAAAAATTAAGCGTTGGCTAACCGCGTCGGGGCACGAGGTCGGAGCTGGGGCAATTTGGTATTTTCCTCGTTTGGGAGCTCGGGGGAGCGCTCGGCTCCTGCAGCAACACGTGCAGATTACTCACGGCTTCTTCGACCTGCGCCGGCGTTGGCTCACCTGGTTTGTCGGGGCAGATGCCTGCATGCCTGGGCTCTGCTCACCCGCACGGGGCCAGCGGCACAGCCAGTTTCCCCACCGCCTAGCTGCCATTGCAAAACCGATCGGGGATGATCAGCCCCGGCACAAACAGCCCCGAAAAGAGCCTTTTCTGAGCCCTCTGGAGGAGCACGGGCTCCAGCAGACCCTTCCCTCTTTCTGATGCCGGAGCAGAGGCAGGAACACCTTTTCCCTCTCTGCCAGCAGCCCGCACAAGGGGCAGAACATTACACACGATGCTTTTCCCATGGCTGGCCACGATGGGAGCTGTGCCTGGACGCGGTGAGGCTGCAGGAAATCAGCCTCCACCCTCCCGGGCCACAGGAATAATTATTATTCAGCATCCCAGCCCTGCTCCCAGCCCTCTGGGGTCCTCCAGGGAGCGGGGCTGGCAGCTCACACCGCAGCTGCTGTGCACACAATTCACCTCCAGGCAGATACACCACCCCCCGGGGCTGTGGTTAAGCCGTGGCCTCCATCCCCTTGGCCTGGGACCGAGACACATTTGCCCAGTGCTCTGACACCCAGGGCGTGCTGCAGCTCAAACTCCTGGCCTTGCTTCCAAGATCTTAACAGAGCAGGCTCGGCAGTGCCTCAAAGAAGAGGAAGAAGCAATTAGAGAGCTACTGGCAGGTAAAAACCCCAACCTTTTGTGCTGGCCAGGGTGCCTGCTTCCCCCTCGCCCTCCAAGCCCACAGTTGCAGGTCAAAGAGCTCGTGCTTCCTCTTCCTTCCCGCACAGAAGTTTGCACGGCGTGGAGTCAGCACCGAGCTGATTCTGCCTTCTTTTTTTTTTCCTGCTTTTTCTCCACCCAGTTTTGAAACAAGCCTTGCAGCAGGCAGGAACCCCCCGATCGTTCCGGGAGGAGCTAGCAACCTGTGCGTGCACCAAGCACTTGGGAGCCAAGAATCTCTACAAACGTCTGAAATCAGCACACAGCCCTGAGAGCTGCAAGCAAGCAGCACCTCGGCTCCAGGGATATACGACCTGTCCCCAAAATTTAACCACACGTGGACTGCAGGGCTGTTTCTAGGGCTCTTTTCTTCATCCCAGCTACCCGGACTCCCCAAGCCAGCAGCAGTCTGCTTTTTTAAGCAAAGCCAGTGCTGGGAAGCCAGAAAACCTCATGGTTGCATTGGCTTTCCTGCTGCAACAAATTAATGCTGTGGCTGAAATTTCAGTGTTATGAAAGCAGGGTTTAAAGAGACCGCCGCCTGCTCAGAAGAGCTTGGGATTGCAAAGCTCTTGGGCTCGCTTTACTTTCCTCCCTCCCTGTCCCTGCTCTTCCAGTGCCCCTGGAGAACAGGGCAGTGTAGGTGGCTTCGCGTCGTGATGTGTTTGGGAATTTTGGGCACCTCGAGGTGCAGCAATTAACGCTATCTTGTCCTACAAAGGCTCCAGGAAGACGCAAGCTGGTGGGGAAACCAGCTGTGGCAGCAGCCCCACGGATCTGCAGGAGGGCAGCCAGGCTGTGCACCACATACCCCAGCACCTCAGCTTCCTTCTCAGCTTCCCCAGCTTCAGCGGTGTGCGAGGCAAAGGACACGGAGCTATCCCTTGGCGCTGCAGCTCGCCGGCTGTGCACTCACACTCGTTCCAGCAGGAGCCACGCGGCCGTCCTTCGAGGGCCAGGACTGGAAGCTGGAGGCGCTGCGTGGTGCCAAGGCGACCTGCAAAGCTCGGCTCCTGACACGTGTGGCACTCTGCGAGGACGAAGGGATGGCTCTCCCACGGATCGGCCCAAGCGCACGGATTAGCTGGCATCAGCACCTCTCCGCCGCGTTACCTCTGGGGCTAATTCCCCCCTTCCACCACAGGCTGATTGCTCTTTTGTTTTGACCCCCTGTAGCAAGCTCTGCCAACCAACTTGCAGCCCTCTCATATTCCTTGTTACAGCCAGAGAGCTAGCAGCTGGGGAAACTCTGACCTCGGCTTTCTCGGTGGCTTTTGGCCATCCCAGGAGGCAAAGCCACTCTCAGCATGTGAGAGACAGAGCTCGCACCCGGCCAAACTTCCGTGGGATCACTCAGAGCTTGCTCCTCACACTTATCTCACGGCAAGCAGAAGGGCTGGGGAGAGAGAAAAATGTCAGAAGAGTGACTGCAGAGGTGATTTGCATTCCCCTGCAAAGCCACGCGCATCCCAGGCAGCAGAAGGACACGGAGAGGAACAGCTACCGAAAAGGAAAGCAACTTCCAGCTCCCACGCTGGTCTGTCAGACAACCAGAAACATTTCAGTTTGCAAACGTCCTCTCTAGGCACAGTCACACAGCAAAGCACGCTCCACGGGGGTCATTAAGCTAATAAAGACAATTTGCCAAATTATGGAATACCAAAATTCCCCTCGTCTGTGTGCTACACCATGAAATTTGTGAGCCCTATCTCCCAAGAGCAGGCTCAGATACCACATTTCAGACTCTAATGCTATCCACTGCAAGCTCCCAGCTTCTATCTTCTGCCAATTTTATCCTGGCAACCACACAAAAAAAAAAATTCCCTCGCTGATTTGGGGCGTTGGGATGAAGCCGTGGGGTTCCAGCTTCAGACCCTTGGCCCTTTGGGATACTCTGCTCGTGCCGTTCACAAGTCAAAGCTGCTCAGGAAACTGCCTGCCAAAAATCTGGCACGAAATACCACTTAGGACGCCAACCCAGATCTCAATTGAGTTCTCACCCCGGCAATTCTCCGCTCCCTGGGGATTCTCCCTGGCGATGACTGAATAAATGAATAACCACCTTCAGATCTGCCCGCACTAACGCCGGCTGGACTGCAGCTTTTCCTTAGCACTTCAGGATTCCCAAGGCAGCTGTGATGTCAGGGGGCCTCAAATCAAGGGAATTTTGCTCCCATATGCTACCACGAAGTCTCGCTGCGAGTGGAAAGCACCAGGCTGAGGCACAGATACTCGGGGGCTGGCCAGACACACGGACGGGTGAAACGGGGAGCGCATCTCACGGCTGCGAGAGGAAGCAACTCGACGCTGCCACCTCTGCTGTGACTCTTCCCTGCGCGTACTTCAGGCCCTGCGACTTCAGAAACGCAATGGCAAAGAGTGAGAAATGGAGTAAACAGATAAAGGCAGGAGTGATGATGGATACAGATTGATAGTATCTGCTCTCTCGTGCATGTAAGGCAGCGCTGATGGTAATTGTACTCATTAGGCTCCGATTCAAAGAGAAGCTCTCTGTGGGCGTTATCTTCTTGCAACTGCAGTCGGTAGCAGGGCTCTTGCTTACATAAGGAGCCTTGTGTAACAAAAAACAAGTCCAAATCAATGCCTGTGCTCTTTTTGCTCACCTGGGTTTAGTTAAGCAGAGGAAGTCTTTCAGTGGCCACTCTGGGTGTGATTTCAATTTGCGTTTAGGTGACTTCAACCAGTAAGGCTGGCTGCCATCAAGCTGCATGTCAGGGGTGTGCAGAGGCAATTAACACCAGCCGAAAATCACACAAGCTCTGAAGATCTTTCTGCAGAGGCCTTCACTGCCACATGCTCACACAGCACGGACGCCTTCAAACTGGTTACGCCAGCTCTAAGCTCCTCTAACTCAATCTGTTACCAGAGCCAGCAAGAACACTTTGAATAAGTGCTCTTAATTCTTCCCATTCTGTTTGAAACACCCTGGTGGGAGTTAGGAAGCCTTTTCTCAGTGCACTTGCTTTTCTTTCACTTTCTTTTCCTCTGGCACCTTTCAAGGAGCTGGAATTCCTTGCCTGAATTTCCCCCTGCCTACCGAGAGCCATGAGATCATGCAGGCAGTGCCCTCAGCCAGGGCATGGACCTGCTCTGGTGGAGCTTCTGCCTCACTGCCAGGTTTTCTGTCCCTCCCAAGAGGCACAGAGGTCCCTCGGTGGCCTGGCTGGATGCCCACGGGGTGCTGCTGCTGCTGGCTGGCCCCTCGGGTCACGGCAGCCACAGGAGGTCCTCACGAGAAGACGCCAGCGGCTGAGAGCACACGGAGCCCGCTGGATCCCCTGCCCTTGCAGCAATTAATAGTGTTGGTTAATAGCAACGGCACCGGCGGCGCTCGGTGAGGACATAACCGCTTATTTCCCTCCCCCGTGGGAATTACCACAGAGACATTTGGGGTTTCCTACCCGCAGAGCGCTGCAGCCAGGCCTGACCCCTGCGATTTGTTCCTCCCCTACCCTCATCCTCCCGAGTGCTCCTCGCACCCGGGTCCGGCGTCGATGTCCCCGGCTGTCCCCGAGCACCACGAGCATCTTTTCAGAGCCAGGAGGGGACAAAGCTGGGGGCACAGCTCAGGACCTTGCCCAAGGCCATCCGTTTCGCAAAATGTGCTCGTGGTAGCACAGCAAATCCACTCAGCACGGGGCTGGGCAGCAATGGGGTCATCGCTGCATCACCCCGAGGGCTGGAGCCAGGCAGAAACGGGTTCCTAGATTTCCCAGGCTACTGCTGCTAACCTGAGGGCTCCGGGGAGATGAAAGCCACGGCACGGCCGGGTTGCATTCAGATGTGCTGGAACTGGTCTTACAAGGTACTTACATTTGTTTACTGGAACAGCATCTACGTGTCTCTACAAGATGCCCAAGAGACGTCAGGTTCCCTGCCAGCCTGCAGACCTGCACGCAGCAAAGGGGTGGAAAAGGAAAGTTCCCTTCGCAGCAACTGGGCCCTGCGAAGTAGGAGGCTGGGCTGGATCGCTGCATGGCGACTGCTGCGTTGGGTGTTTTGAGGTGTGACTGGATCCGATTGCTAACGTAGACTTAGTTTGGTCACCTTATTATGGGATGCCTGATACAGAGTGTGTTTATTCTGTGTAATCGTTTGGTGTTTCTTTCTTTCCCCTCTGTACAACGACCCGGTCATCCCCAGGGCTCAGCACTGAGGGGAACGAGGCTCTTGCAAACCATGACACAAACTCTCCCGGCTGAGGACCGCGATGGGAAACCCGTTTCAGTTCTTGCCTCATCCCCAGAGCCTTCTCCTGGCAAGGGACAGGTCACTTTACCTGCTGCTGTCTCAGTCTCTGCTGAGGAGGTGGGCAATGTGCTACCTTTTCTCACCTCATTTCTATCTACATTTTTATATGGTGCTCATTTTGCATGGTATTTTAGGTTTTGATAGTTGTAAGCTTTTAGGGATGCATTAGTAAGCATCTCTGCCCTGCACTGGGAAGAGAGCCTGTCCCTGACACATCAACAAATAATTGTAACAGAACTAATTAAAGACTTGGGAGGAAGAAAAGTACAGCAGGAGACTAAACCCTGTACCCCTTGAGAAAGTCTGAAGAGCTGTATTTTGGTTTTGGTTTTGCTACAGGCCTGCAAATGTCAGTACTTTGTCACTGTTTCAAGTGGTAGTGGTTACAAATTCCCCTGCTACACACACTGCAGCCCTCCTGAACCCTCCAGGCTTCCTTCTGCAGCCTAATCTCTTGTTCTCCCTGTAGCAGGCAGACTGTGTCTAGCCATTGGGGAAATAGTTCATAATTCCGGGCTTAAATAACTGCCTTTTGATAAAGGTCCAGCGCAGCGCTCTGAGGGCTGGTTTGTTTTTACGGATGGAGCAGACAGAGCAGAATGATGCTGCCTGCATACTAAGAAACTTGGCCCCGAGCCCACGCGCGCGCACCAAAGGCAAAATAAATAAATAAACATCTCAATCAATCCTGACGTCAGCGGGAAAAGGGTCACTGCCATGTGGAACCAGACATCTGGACAGTGAAGTCACCGCGCTGGAAGGATGCCACCGAGCAGTTCACATGCTCGGCAGCACAATGGGGTAAGATGACAGTTAAAAAAAAAAAAAAAAGGAATAAATTCTGATTGATGCTGAGCGAGCACGGGTTTAAAGACGGAGCTTCATACCTCCTGCAAACCTGTCCGTGCGTCTCACTTCTTCCCCAGAAAAAGCTCCCAGGACAGCCGAATAAGACCAGCCCGTCACCTCCCACGGCACTGGCCTTTACACCTTCACAAACAGCTCTGGAGCAAGCAAGAGCAGGCTCTCAGCACTCAATTAAAATTAAAACGCGGGGAGGACCCTTCTCCCAGCCCTGCAGATCCCATAGCAGGGGGGAAATTCGCCCCACAGGCGGCACTTGCCCAGGTATTTGCGTTACCTGCAGCTGCACACAGCCACACGCAGGGCGATTGCTGGGAGTCGCCCCGGCACCAGGCCACCGCAGCCTTTTGTACGGAGCTCGCATTCCAGGAAATTATTTTTAAACGGGAGGAAAATGCAAAACCTTCCGCTTAATAAACAAAAGCGTTCGGAGAGGCTGCAACGAGACGCGGTCTGCGGAGAAGGGGAGCTCCCTTGGTACCTCTTACCCCTGCCCACACGTCCAAGCAACTTGCTTCTGCCGGCTATTGTCTCTTCCCTTCTGTCCCCAGCCAAGCAGGGGATGGGAAGCAGCAGATCTCCAGCTGTGGAAGCTGCCAGCTCCCTTTCCTAGCAGCAGCACACCCTGCCCCATCCCGACACCTCGCCAGGATGCTCCTGGCATCCGCACCCAGGCCGTGGAGGCTCCTCTCCAGCCGGGGGCATCGTTGTGAGCAGCCGATTTGAAGGCAGCGCTGCCAGGCTGGGGTCTTTGTGTTGGCAGAGCCCGGATCCCTCCTTCCAACCCGCTACAAAACCCCCCCACCCTCCGAGAGCTGCGGCTGGGAGCGCTCGGAAAATGTCCGCGGCTCCCCGGGCTCTCCTTGGGTGCTCGCTGGCTGCTCGCTGGGTGCTCCTTGGGTGCTCCCTGGCTGCTCCCAGGGGGGAGATGCCTCCAGCCGAGCTCCCCAGCGCTGTCCCCCGGCAGAAACCCGCTCCTCGGAGCGGCCCCGGCGGCGGCTCCGCATCCCCGGCGCGCCGAGCGCAGGGGTCCCCCCCCCTCTCCTTAATTTCATTTTTAGGGCGACGCCGCCTTCTCCCTCTCCACCAAACCCAAATCCTCGGGCTTACCGGAACCGGGGCGAGTCCTTGATGCACTCCTCGAACTCCACCGTCATCCTGGCTGCTCGGAGCTCAGCGGAGGAAGCGCATCGCCCGGCGGCGGCGCAGCAAGGCGCGGCTCAGCGCCCGCCCCCCCGCCGCCACCGGGAAGGGCCGGCCGGGGGGCTCCCGGGCAGCTCTACCAAAAGCCGGTCCCGGCTTTTTTGCAAAGCTCCCGGGGGTTTGCTCAACCCCAGGGGGGTTTGGCTACCTCCTAGGGGTTTGGCTACCGCCGGGGGGTTGCGCAGCTTGCGGGGGTTGCCCGCTTCCAGGGGGGTTGCGCAGCGCCCGGCTGCCAAACGCTTGGTTTCTCCCCGCTAAAGCCTTCCCAAAATCCCAGCCCCAAAAGGATTGGAGCCCTTCGCCAAGTTCGGCAGGCTCAGGGCTTGCCCATGTCCCTGGGCACCCCCTTGGGCCACCCTCTGGGTGAAAAATCTGTGCCTGCCACCCAGCCCGAGCCTCCCCTGCGGCAGCTGCACGCCCGCTCCCTCGGGTCCTACTGCTGGCCACCGAGTCGTGCTAATTCAGTGCTTAAACATCATTTCTGTCCAGAATGATCTTGATTTTTTACAAAAACATTCTGCTGAATCTCAAGAAATCCCCTATTTAAAATATCAGCTACCAAAGGGAACGTTTTCTCAGCTGAAGACTATACAAGCTGTAAGTCTTCCTATTTTTTTTCAAGGTTTCCTTATTTTTTCCCCAGCTTGGGACTCCAAACATATGCTGGAGATCTCCAAAGGACCAAATAGGCAGAAAACTACTAAAAAACTAAACAGCCAGCCAGAGGTGCAGCCCCCCAGCTGCACATAGGGTTTGCCACCACGTTGTGGGTGCTGCAGAAACAGATCGACCTGCACAGGATGCACGCAGCAATCCCGTACCAGGAGTGTCAAAAGGATTGGCACCGATCCTGTTACAGCTTAATCTAGTTTTTAATTTTCTGCACACCGTGGATTTGCTGCTGCCATCAGCCATGCAGGAAATCTGCAGCAACTCCGCCGAAGCCAATGTAATCACGCAACATCTGGGCTTGTGGGTCCATGGGAACAGATGACATTTGCTGCAGGACATGGCAATGTAATGTGGCATGGATAAATGAGACTAATTACAATGAGCTTAGTTTGGATCCTCCACCCATCGAGCACCGCACAGAGAACAGCATAAACTGCACCAGTCACTGCAAGTCTTGTAGGAATTTAAGGCTGGGAAGTCCCCAGAGTGCAAATCCCCGTGTTTTATGAAAATGCCTTCTGCGTAATATGGACCTGAGCTAAAACCAGAAGTGAAATGAACACTGTGGCCAGGCGTATCTGTCACAAAATGTCACATCGAGGCCTTACCTCAGCCACGGGCAGCGCCAGGATGAAATGAGATGAAGGAAGATGCTCAGTGCCATTTCCATACAGACTGCAGCTAAGACTCACCTCTAGGCCAGGCTCTCGTTCCTGTCTGAGCTCCCAGACCTGCTTGATTTGCCAGCCCCAGTCCGGAGTATTGGTGTGCGAATAAACGTCTGACATAGTTTAACACAAACCGGAGGGATCTGAGGAGCACAGAAGGCATCTGCTCGGCCGATCAGCTCGGTCCAGCATGGGCAAGGTGACCTCTTGTGGCCTCTGCTTTACCTTGTTTTCCATGAACGTCCACTCAATTCATTTTTTCTCTTCTCTGGCTCTTCCAGCACAGACGAAGGCATGTGGACATTTCTGCCCCTGTGTGCACGCACAGGCTCGGGGATTGGGAATTGCCATCCTCTTCAAAGCTGAGATTCATCAGTTTTGTTACAATGGAGCCTGGATGCCATTGTGAGAACTGAAAGCGCGCTGGATTTTTCCATTCAAAACAGATCGCGGATTTGTGCGAGGTGCCAGGGATTTTTCTGTCGCGCTGTTTTGCTCTTTCTTTATACTGCTAGGGTATTTACTGTGCATGCAGATGTCGCACCTCAGTATTTTATAAAGATGAATAAACATTTTAAAATACACAACACAGTCACGAAGAACATCTGCAGCCCCTGTTTATCACTGTCTTCCCCTATTTTTGTCACTGTAGCTGTAATTTACCCAAAGCAATGGTATCCTGAACACATCTTTTCATAGGCAGGCTGAAAAAGACAAACGCAGGCCTACCTGAAATGTCTGCATGGTTTTTTTTTTTTTTTTTTTTTTTTTTTTTTTTTTTTATGGGGATTTTGACACAGATATTGGCAGATTCGGGAACGGCTTCACACAGGGTGGGTTCAGAACATCAGAGCCATGGAGTCAACAATCCCACCCCAAAAATAACGCAGGGAAGGAGAGCATTGAGGACCAGTCACCAGGCCTCACCTTGTACACTTCTTGCCCCCTAAACCTTTCATTTTTCTGTGGGGGCTATTCCTTTTCTGGCACTTTTTTGACGTGCTTTGCTGACTCCTGGGGTGACCAAACCCCCCTGAACTATGCTCGGGAATAGCCCCAAGGGCTCAGCTTCCATCATCAGGCAACGAAAAGGAGACAAATAAATAAATAAAGTTCAGAAGGTTTCTAAAAAAGAAGCAAATAAATAAGAGAAGCTCTCTCAGACGGCTTCTGACAGCGAATGCTGAGGCAAACGAAGCCACTTAAGAAACGGCAGTCACTCTGTCCAAGCTGGAGAGCAGCTGAGCAGCCAAGGCGGAGGATTTCCGAGGGTTTATTCCCTCACCATCACCGCCTGGGCCCTCAGGGAGCCGCTCAGGGACTGAATTTCTCTGAATTTCTCTGAATTTCTCTGAATTTCCCCCTCGCTGCAGGGGGACGCGGGGCTGCAGCGCCCTGTGATGGCGGCCGCCTCCCGCCACAGCCTCGCTGAGGCGGCGCCGGGCGGCGGCGGCGGAGCATTGCCGAGCCCCGGCCGCTTTTCCCCGGCCCCTCGGCCGCTTTCGAGCAGCTCCGAGGCCTCAGCAAGGCCCGGGGCCGTTCCCTCAAGGCCCCGGTGGCGGAAGCGGGCGGTGCTGGGCGGGCCTGCCGGGGGGAAGCCGGCCGAGGAGGGGCGGTGAGGCCGGGCAGGGCGCCGGGGGAGCCCCCGGGGTCGCCTCGGTGCTGTGGCGGCGGCGGCGCCCCCCCCGGAGCCGGGAGCGGAGGGGAGAGCTTTTCCGGTGGCCCAGCGAGGATGGTTTCTCCCCCAACGCGATATTTAGTGTTTTTTCAGTACTTTGGCACTAAATATAGGTAGGTGCGGGCGCTGCCCCCGCGTGCTGCACGTGAAGCGGTGCCCGGGGAGCCCCGGGTGGGGATGGGGAGGCTGCAGGGAGGCGACTGAGGGGAAAAAAAAAAAAAAAGAGAGAATGAAAAAGAAAAAATAAAAAGAGTGCAAGAGTTTGGGGGAGCACTGAGGACATTTGGGGGAGTGCAGAGGTTTGGGGGAGAACAGTGAACTGGGGGAGAGCTGCTACACGTGCCAAGTCGGTGAGCATGGGCAGGGAATTGGGCTGCGCTTTTCTACTGCCACAGGTAAATATTAGAGGATGTTTCGGACAGGAAAAGCAGAAAATGGGCAAAGGGCAAACGTGAAAGGGCAGAGAGGAAGGTGAACGTGGGTACAAGTTGGTGGGAGTGCAGGTAATTACGTTTCCTGCGGTGTGGTTTGGGAGAGCCAGCGGTGTGGGGAGCTGGTTGCCCGCGCTGCCCTGGAGATGCAGGTGGAAAGCTCCTTGGTGGAGAAAGGGAGCTGGGACTGCCTTTCCCCAGGCCTTAAACATCCCACATACGTCGTTAGGCTTGTTTACATAAAAAAGAGTGTGTGGGAGAATTATTGCAGCCCCAGCTTGTGGAGTCGTGCCTATCTACATGAGGGTTTTCCAGAATAACACCACCATAAGCCAAAACCCACACTTCCCTTGCACAGCAGAGTTTGTCTCGTTGTGGGTACTGGCCTAAATTACCCTGCGTGGTTGCAGGTAGGCCAAGTTTGGCCTCAGGACATCTCTCTGCACTTCAGTGCCTTCTGTGAGTGGTTGTGACTCCTGCAACAGAGAAGGAAGCTCACCCCAAATCGTGTCTTCACATCCACAGGGCCTGCAAGAAAGGGTCCTACAACTCAGACCCTGAAAAATCTTTCCCTGCTGCAAACCCTTCTCTAGTGGAATTTGCCTGCCTCATCTTCTCAACCCATCAGAAGGACCAGTGCAGGAGGTAGCACTGGCAGGATGATTTTTGTGTCCAGTCACCTTTCCAGAATGCCACCGTTGCTCCTGTTTTCGTGTCCATTTTTCAAAGTGTTTTGTCCCTGCAAGTTGTGTAAAAAGATCTAGGTTGCTCGGCAGCAAGCAATTTGATAGTGAGTGCCCAGCATTAACTTCTGGATGTGGTGGACTCTGTGTTAAGGCATGGTGTAGAAAATGCAGGGTCGTGATATGTATCATTAACTATTGTATTTGTTTTGCTCTGCAGTGGGGTGATGGAAACTTCAGCTAACCAGTCAGGGATTGGAGTCCAGAACTGCTTGGAGGTATGTCCTTGTTAATCATATTGTCATTAAAATGAAACATGGTGTTGCCCAGGTCACGTTTGGGGCAACATTTGGCAGGCCAGGCCATGCCTGTGTATTAATAGCCAACATTTTCATGATTCTGTTCTCATTACCAGTCAGACTCTGTGGTCACAAACTGGAGCAGTGCTCCGTGCTGTGCCTGACTTTACTGGGTGATGGTTCTTGCATCGCCTCGCCAAGCAGCCCACAGAAGGAAAGTGTGATGAGTTAATAGCTTGAAGAGGAGTTCTCAGGATGTATTTGAATGGCTCCTTGCCTGAGACCATTGTGGAGAAAGTGTATAAATATTGTGCAGATCTTGAAAGAAGAGCCCCAAAGGACTTTCTATCTCATTTATCTAATCCTCTGAACCATCCAGCGTCTCAGCCCCAGGCGCCGGACTTTGGGTGAGCCCAGCAGTTGTTTTGCATTACCCAAGTCACTTTGTTTTAACAAGCAAATGGGTAGGATGGGTGATTAAAGGGGAAGAAAAAGAAAAAGATAAACTTATTTGGTGTTGTCTTTTCACAGTATCAGCATTTTGCTGGCCAGTTCTGGGATATGTGCTTTGCTTTCATGTGGTGGTATTGATGCTGGGCACTGCTGAGCAGGGCTGTGTCTATTAGAACCACATGAGATGTCTTAAAGCAAGTTTAATAGAAAACTTCTGGGGCCTGTAGGAATTTATCTTCCTTCCTCCATTTCTGTGCAGCCTTGAACTTCATAACACTCGTTTCCAAAGCCAGGAAGGCAACTGAAGGGAAGGGCAAGATTAAATCTGTAATGAGATCCTTATTCCATTCTATGTATGTTCAGACATTTGTTTTGTTTGCCATTAGAGGCAAGCAAATAACCTGTGAAGTGTAGGCTGTGTGTACCAACAGCTGGTGTCATTAGAAGTGGAGAGGACTGGTTTGTGAGGGTGTTCTGCAGTCCTCCAAGTGCCAAGGTAGAGCTGCTGAACCGTGGCTGATCCGGAGGCCTGTCTGTAACCCTCTGTCACCGTGTCTGTATCATACAGGACGTGCAGATGCCTGAAGGAGCTTTTTAATATCTCTTCGAGGCAGGCTTTGCAGCCAAATATATTTGGAGACAATATATTTGACTTGAAATACTTGGAAACCCAGCTTGCTTGCGGTGGGTCCAGAGCGGAATTCCAGACCTTGCTTTCCCAAATCAGGATGTTGGAGACCTGTGATTTGTCCCCCTGCAACGAGGAGGGCAGTGCACGTGCTGCAGGGCTCCGTGTTCTAGTCCCAATTCTTACAGATGCCCCTCCTGGAAAGGAAAATCTCCTGTGCAGCACCTTTTGCTGAAGTGAGCAGCTGCTGCTTGTGCTCACAGGCACCGTGTGTGAGGCCTGCTCGGATCTACAGAATGAAGTTCCTTTTCGTGTTGGGTTTGAAGCATCTCCTGAGCGTGCTGTTTCCCATTGTGCTGGTGAATGCTGCCCAAAACTAATCCTCCCACATGAAGCACTGCTTTGGCCAGCAGCCTTGTGCTAAGTCCAGATATTATTCCTCATGAAAGGAAGAGAGGGAGAACGAGAACATAGATGAACTCTGTGCTATGCAAAGCAGCTTTGGTACAACTTCCCTCTCTCAGTTAAGAAAAAAGGAGGAGGAAAGAAAGGAAAACTGACTCAGAAGTGTTACCTTCATTGCCTGTTTGCATAATCATTCCAGCAGCATGGAAGATTGCTTTGGAAACCTTTCCTTGCAGCAGGAGCCACTTTCTCAGCCTTTTCTTCTTGGCTTTCACTACATTTCTCTCTTCCTGTGAGAATGAATTAGGCTCTTAATTAGTTTCAGTTGACATAGCACCCCTTGAGTCAGCAGGGCTGCGATGACTTGCAACCAGAAGCTTGCACATTATTATTTATTAGAACCCAACAACTTATAAATTGTGCAGCATCCCTGGCAGTGCAATGCGATTCCTGTGTCTGTGCAGCTAAAACCACCGTGGATGTCTTCCACCGACGAAACCAATAAGCAATCCAGCTGCTGGGAAAGAGCAACACACACACATTTTTTCCAAAACATTCCTAACGCACGTCTTTCTCTCGAGCACACCCATCCTCAACTGATCTGTCAGGTTCCTTTCGTGGTTCCCAGATGCTCTGCAGGGGTCTTTGGTGGCTGAGCATCTTGAGCAGTTTTTTATTTAGACTTCAGGGAGAGAAGTGGGTGAACTTTTGCTTCCCAGCCATCGCCGGTGTATGTTAACAGGCCTGTTCTTCATCTCCCCTCTCCAGCATTTGTACGGGGGGGGGGGAAGAGAACAGAGCTGTGAATAATAATAGCAATCTGGAATGCGGATTTGTATCGTTCTGGCACACAACAATGGAAATTTCAGTAGGATTCAAAATATGGAAGTGCTTAGTGAATGAATCTGGTTAGCAGAACAGGCCTGCTAAATGCAAGTAATGCTTTCCCCTGCACCACTGCTGTGCAGGGCAGTACAGGTACAGAGGGACACCCAGGGATGCTTGTTGCTGCCCCAGGAACATGGTTGTCTGGAACAGTTCTGGCTCAGGAAGTAAAGGCAGGATGGAAGTGGGTGCAATCCAGCTCAGCAGGTGCCCAGCCAAGATTTCCGTGCCTGTCACCAAGCACCTGCTGAAGAGAAGGACACTTGCGTGCTGTCTGGCCTAAGGAAGGAAGCAGAGACCTGTGAATTTTGAGAAAACGAGAGGAGAACCCAGTTTCTTGATTCCTGCATCTCCTCTCCTGCCTTTTAGCATCCCTGGGATAAAATTGCTTAACTTCTGCCTCAGCTTCCCCCGCTGGAATCCAGAGCTGATGGATGGGACCTGAATTAACAGCAGCAATTTTTGAGTTCCTCAGGTGACAACCCTGCTGGTTTTAGCCATTTTATTTATTTTTTTTTTAAGGGCAGGAAAACCTGGTTGCCGTTCAAGCAGTTACTAAATGTAAATAACACACCTTCTTTTTGCAGCTCAGCGTGGGTTACATTGGCAGCTCAGGGCACACAGGAACCAGCAGAGGACCGTACCAGCTGCCTCCAGGCGCCCAGGCCCTCTGGATGGCACAGAGAGCAGACATACGTAGGTGAGGGGTCAGAAGGGAATTGCCTGTGACGAAATTCAGCAAGAAGTTTGCTCTGTAAGGAGATTATTTCTCTCTGTAAGGAGAAAAGCGTGCAGGAGAAGGGCAGCTGTGAAAGCACCCCACCATGGAGCTGCCTCTGTGGGTTCTGTTGCCAGAGCAGAGAAGCAACCAGATTCACCTCGGAGCCTGCAATCCTCTCCTCCTTCCCAGTCTGCTCTCCAAAAAGGCCCAACCCTTGCAGGCAGAGGAGAGATCCAGGGTTTTTGGTGTTCCCGTTACCCAGCTCTGTCTGGATGCAGTGCGGGGATCCAGAGTGCTGCATCCAAACTTCCCCGAGGCCATAGCAGGAAGAAAGGAGGATGTTCTCCCCTCTTCTCTCTTCCTCTGCCTCCTCTCAGCTCTCTTCCCACTGGCACTTTTGTGCCTGGCAGCAAAGGAGGGGGAGGCGAGGCCAGGGGAAGAGGAGCCTGCAAAACCCAAACATATCTGTGCAGAAACTTTGCTCTTAAAAGCAGCTTCTGCTCGAAGACAAATTGCTGAGGCACAAGCCAAGGTCTGCTGCAGAAAACTATTTGATTTCTGTCTGCTTCTCTCTGCTTAAGGGCGATAAATAAAGATTTTCATTGTTAATTGTAACCACATGTGAACTCCAAATAGAAGGATTAGGAAGGGGAAGAGGCTGGGGTCGTTTCTGTTCTGTTTCCCAGGCCTTCCTCTGCCGCTCAGTTACGTTTTTCCTTGCCTCCCTGTGCTTGTTAATGGTGTGTTTCTGAGAGCCCAGAATCCTGTCTGCTCAACTCGTAGGAATCTGGAAGGCATTTGTGAGTCAGCAATTCAAGCTTTATTGACTCTTGGTACCAAATTGAAATCTAATAAAGACCACTGCTGGGTTCACTGCTCAGGAGGGGAGATGGAAGAGCAGGAAATTTCTAGCCATTCATCTGCTTTTCTGCTTTTCTTTGTTTTCTGTTTTTCCCAGTCTTGCAGATATGCTTCATTCATAGACCCTAATAAATCACATCGGGTTTTCTGTCTCAGGGCCTGTCGTCGCAAAGACAAAAACTCTTTTGCAGCTCTGGTAACCTACTTCCCAACCTTGCTGTGTGCAAGACCTGCTGTGGTTTTAACGTTGTTTTAGGAAGTTACTGCAGTCCCAAGGTTTCTGACCCACCAGAGTTTGCCTTTGCCCCTTACCAAAACCCACCCTGCCTTTGCTAAATGTAGACCTGTCTGGGAAGACCCTGAAATATTTGGCAGCCGATTAACTGTTTAACTCCATTTTGTGTGCATTTTCTGACCATCTTAATTAGAAGACACTCTCTTAGGGACTGTAGAAGCAGGGAGTATCAGGAAGCTCTGTCCCGTGACCGCTGGTGGCGTGTGGTTGTCCTGTGGTTCTTTACACCTGCTGGGATGGCTCAGCATCAGCTCCTCCACTGCTGCTGTGTTTTATGAGAGCCGTGCCTTGATTCTTAGATCCATTTATATATCTCAGTGGGACGAATAACCGCGTCACATCAGTGCTGTGCTGCTTCTCGCCTGGTCCCCGGCTCCTCCTCCGCTCGTAACAACTAATGGAAGCGTGTTGCCTCCTGCAGCCCTGCTCCTGTCGGGGATGGAAAAGAAATCCTGCCTGCAGCAATAGCTGCACTATTTTACACCTTTCTGCTTAGCTGTGGGTTGCAGGGGTTGTGTCTGGGTGTGAATGGGTAACTCTCTGTCCTCTTTTCTACTCACCTAATGATATAAAGCAAAGGATGTGGAGATCCTGAGGACTGTGGTTAGCAAGGGGGAGGGCACTGCTTCTCCTGTTCATGGTCCTGTCTCACGTTGACTTGCAGAAGGCAGCACAGAACCTGAAGCCCGTTGTTCCCATCAAGTTCCACATCTCCAGCCGAACAGACAGTGGCGTTCATGCTCTCTGCAACGCTGCTCACCTCGACATCCAGCGGGCACCGGGGAAGCCAGCTTTTCAAGAGAGAGAGCTCATCCGTGGTCTAAATCACCACCTGAAGTCTGAACCAATCCGGTGAGTTAGTGGCAAGTCAAAGCCTTTTATTTCACCCTTGCTGGAGAAGAGGGAAATGCAGCAGTGATCTCCCATCTTCACTCACAAGATGTATTTTTTCCTGTTTTGTGTTGGCAAATCACTCCCATGCACGTCTCTCCGCTACTGCCAGACCGCTCGTACATTCAAGACTGCTGCTGTTATACTGTTGCTCTTAGGAGATCATCTATGCTGGCACCACTAAAACAAAAAATCCTGTGAGAGACGAGGGTCACCATGCGAGCAGTGAACCCACTGGGGTGACTTTCATTTTCCATGAGCCATACTTGAACTTTCGGTGATGCTTTATTCCCCAAACTCATTTTCTTTGCTTGCTGAACTAGCACCTAACAAAAGCTTGGCTGCAGCATCGCATCTGACTCATATCTGTGCAAAACGATGAAAAACAGACAAAACTGCTTTTAGTGTCAGCATTCTGCTCCTCCTTTCCATCGCCATCAACTTCTTTTCTTCCCAGCTAGACCACAGCCACCACATGACATGATTTAAAGAAGTTGCATGACAAGCTCCAGTTTAATATTTTTATAACAAAATTGGATTGGTTTTGCTCAATGGGATAGATAACCAGTCCTCCTTATCCTGTACCCAGCTGTAAATGACTCGGGAGAGCTGCATGTGAATTTAGTAAGGGGGTTGGCACAACAATTTACAGAGAACAGAACAGCTGCCATTTCTTTTTCCTATTTTCTTTTTTTTTTTTTCTTTCTTTCTGTTGGAGTTATTGCTTCTTCTTGCAAAATCTCAGAATGGACTTATTCTGCGTGAGACCCAGGTCTAAATGCCCACCCTCAAAGGCAAAGAATCAGCAGTTTTTGCCAGGAGCTTGCATCAATTAGATAAGCAATTGCTCTGCCTTGTGAATTTTTCAAAAGGTGGATTGAATTTAATTTTCTTTGCTTTCCTTTCCAAGCTGTCGTGCAGTTTCTCTGTCAGCTGCCAAACAGTTGCTGCATTCTTCCCCAAGCACGGGTGCGTTTTTATGGTTAAAGTGTAAATCGAATGGAATATTGGGGTTTTTAGGCTGAAAACCAAATCTGGGCTGGTGTTGTACAATCAACGTGCCATTTACTAGCAGCTGCTTTGCTGCTCTCTACTCTTTCTTGTGCTACTTTGTCTTATTTGCATGAACTGAAAACTGTTCCAGGCATGGACTGTCCCTTATGAGGAGTGTGGCAGGGAACTTCAGAGTGTTGTACGAGGAGGTGGGTGTTTTACAGGGACTCTTTGGGTGAGCAGCAGATGCAAGATGCCAGGTGGTAATTACTCAGAGGACCTGGCTGCTCCGTTTCACGTTACTGCTCTCTGGTGCCATCAACGTAAAGGAAGATTATGGAGACAAATTCCCCATGCCAGAACAAGAACCCAGGACAAAAAAGCAAATCCCTCCCCACCCCAGCGATGGGATTGCTGTAAGAGTAGTGGCATGACTGAAGCACCCTCCCCCTTCCCACTTCACCCAGCCTGCTTTATTTTCTAATCTCCTCTTTGTGAAACAGGGCCTGACCCAAATGCCAACGCAGCAAGGCCTGGGATTTGAGGGCTGACATCATACTTGCATCTGTCCTTCGTTTTGCAAGGGAGGGTTCCAGTTCTCCGTGGCCTGTGGAGCAGGGAACCCAGCTCTAGGTGTGCAGGCACTCAGACAATTTGGGGTCTGAGGGTAGGAGAGATGAATGATGATGTTTGTTTTCTCCCAGGAGGTCCTTCATGCGTGTCCCCCATGGCAGAGTGCGATGGTTTGGTTGGTTGAAGCTGTGTGCTCTCTGCAGAAGGTGTCGATCTGCAATTTAATCAGCTTCTGACTTTTTCAGAGCGTATTGCAAGCGCTCAAACCTTCACCTGAGGTAGGAGCCTGAGGAAAGCAATCCCAAGTTGCAGTCTTCTCTAACCTTGACTGCTCAGGTGGGTGTTCAGGCACCTCTGCAAGGCGTGTGCCTCTGCTTTTGGAAGCAGGGAATCAGATTGCCTGCCAGAGGTAGGCAGCTCACCCACGGATGTGACAGCAGCGAGGCATTGCAGCATCCCCTGAGGTACCACGGCGCTGCCGTGCTGGGCAGGCTCCAGTTAGGTTGCAGAAATGCTGCGTCTGCATCAGCAGCGTTAAGCAGCGCTTATCCCCCACCTCCAGACTTCTGCTGTGTCATGTCTAGAGGGCACATTAACCCCAGGGAAGGAATTCCAACGTATGCTGATGGTCACGAGTGCCTGAGATGGTGGTGACTCGGTACAAGATCCCACCTTGGTGCCCTCTGCCTGTGCCTGCAGCTCTCGTGGCCTCAGGACCGAGCTTTGCACCCTTTTCCTGCAGGGTTCCTGGAGGTGTGTGGCAGTGACGCTTTGCATTTATTTAGAAGTGGGACCTTTTCTCCGGGGGCTCTCAGCTCAGGGTGCCAGGAGCAGAAGCTGCAGCAGCTGGCTCGGAGCCTGCTGCCTTCCTTCAGCCCTGAACAAGCATCAGGGGAGCCATTGGAGGGTAAAGGGGAATTGTCAGTAAAATCCTTGGAATCTGAGCTCAGGAAGGAGGGGAGGAAGGCGCTGTAAAGGCCTCGTTGCTGGAGGCACGGAATTCCTGTTGGTGGCTGGGCGTTTCTTTGTTGTTGTTGCTTTAACCGAACTTTTCCCCCGAATACTTCCAGCTCCTCTCCAACCCCTTCAGAAGGGGTTTTGGGAGCAGCGTAAGGACCTCACCACTTGACAGTCCTACACCTACAAATCGAGTTACTTCTCCGGCCCCTTGAAGTAGCAGCTAGATTCCCTTGCATTGTGAGGACAAAAAAAAAAAAACAACAAAGGAAAATTTTGACAGAATACAAAGGAACATAAATGGTACAAAAGAAAACACAGGGCTGTGTGTGAACTACACTGCCCATTTGGAGGTGTCTCATTTGTTGGGATGAGTAAACACCTTTTTGCAACTTTGGTGGTTTGTCCATCCATTCAGACAGATTTGTGTTCTGGCCTCTCACTTGCCTGAATTGCCAAGCAAGTCTCTCTCACACGCTAGCCACGTTGCATGTTTAAATAATGCCTAGGAGGTACTATCCCTTGACAGCTTTCACCTTTGACATATATACAAAGAGTTTAATGCAGCTGCTGTGTAGGAGAGCTGGAGATGAATTCTTTTCAGACTGCAGCGTCTATTAAAAGATTCTGAAATAGAATTTGACTTCTGTGAGGTTTTGGGTATTATTTTTGCTCAGGCTGAAAACTAGGTCAGCATTTGCACACCCTGGGAGCTGAACACTTTATAGATGCCCTAGCAGTAAGAAGGAGCCTGAAGTAGGTCACGGTCCTGATGACCTTCCTTAAAACACTCAAACAATTGTTTGGGAGTCAAAGCTGGCTGATTTTCCAGCCAGAGGCTACCACTACCATAGGCTGTGCCGTGTGTCACCGGCTGCAGAATCTCAGCCTCTCTCCCCTGAGTTTAGGCTTGTAGCTTGTGGCTTGTCACATCCTCGAACCTTCTCGTCCTACCAGACCGTGGCACGTGTGTAGGGTTGCAGCTGAGGAGAAAATTTTTTAGCTGGCATCTTCAGAAGGAGGCAGCGGTGGGATCTCACAGATGGAAGAAGAGCTAACACCTGGCAGGGACATGCCAAGAGGTGGTGTCTCCTGCTAAATCCAGGCCAGCCCCTGTCAGGTAGGCAGGCTGAGGTTATCAGGGTGCAGGCAGCTCTGACTTCTCCCTCCTCCCTTGGGCTGAACCTCTTCAAAACCGTTCAGCTGCTTTCCATTAAGGAGCTTGGTGCCGGGCATGAGTCTTAAGTGCATGCAGCAGCCAGCCCCTCCCTCTGTAAATATTACTCTGCCAAGAAGAATTCTCTCCTAATGCTGGGGAGAAAGCTCAGCACTTTTATGTGGTTGCAAGCAGGGGGTGATGGAGAGAGACGTCTTTGTGAGAACTCGTTATTGTCGATAGAGCTTGGAAGGGAAACCAGATTCCAAGCCGGCTGGCGGTATCGTCAGCAGTAATGACCTTCTTTGTAGCCTTGCTGCAGACGGGGCTCCTCTATCAGCTGATCTGCCTTTAGATCTGTGCAGCGTATCTGAAAGGCTCTTGTCCACGGAGATCAGAGCGTATTCCGCAGGTGGGGCGACCTGAGGAGGATTTGCTATCACCTGGGCAGGATGGAGTGGCAGATTCACACCTTCTATTTCTGGTTCCAGTTCTGTAAGTACACCATCAAAGCTGTCTGGGTGGCAGCAAGACAGAGCTGGGATTCCTCCTACCTCCTGCAAAGAGACATTCACCTTCTGTTGTCAGAGGAGAGGGAGGGATGTCCTGCTGGAGGACACCTTTGTATTTCACACGTTGGTGTTTCTCCTGAGATGTCTTTGGTTGTGTTTTTTTTTTCCTTCTGACCCTTCTGCAATGTAGGCTCTGTCAAAAAAGCTGAAGAATGCTAAGAGTGTTTATTCACCAGCAGCCTTGCAAAAATTGGGATGTTAACAAGGCCTGAAACGTGGTATGCCTGAAGAACGGGTGGAATAAATACTGGGAAAACACTCCTAGCTTGAAAGAGCCTATGGTAGGAACTGCATCTGCTGGGAGAGTCAGGAGAGGATGCCTGCAGTGAGGAATCATGTGAGCATAAATGGGTTTTTCTGAAGGAAGCACTCTATCAGAGGGTATAAAAGGGCGCTTATTTAATAAAAATCACATAAGCGTTAACACGAGAAGCTCAAGGGAGATGAAATGCTTGTGGAGACATGTAGACAGAGGAAAATAAATGGAATACTTAATTATATTACTGTGTTTAGAAGAGGCTGGAGGTCCTAGGTTCAAACTCCATTACAGGCCTGGAGGATGTAGTTTGCATTTCTTCTGGGAGTTTATAGCAGTGGAGAGGTCTTTGGGCTTGTTATTGCAAATCTGTGTGCAGGCCTGCAGCTCAGCTTTAATTTCTTCTTCTGTGGCCTGAGCCTCTGCAGTCAAGGGGTATGAGCCAGAGGCACTTAGGCTGGCAGAAATCCCTGAAGCCCCAGCCTTTTGAAAGCAAATAAATAGGTTTGTCTGCTGCTTGCTCCCAAATGGTATCAATTTTTTTTTTTTGTCTGTTTTGGATCCCTTCTTCTCCACAGAGCCAGCTCCAAAACCAGGAGGGCACACGGCAGGAGAGCAGCCACCTTCTCACAAGGGGCATCCTCTAAAGGATGTCCCTGTTCGATGCTAATAGTGGTGTTGCCTTAGGGAAACCAGGTGATTTCTCCCAGTTTCTTTTAAAGAGGAGTCCAGCAGCCTTGCAAGCTCCTTTGATTAAATGCCCAGGGTCGCTGGAAAATGAGCAGACAGAACCATTCCCCAAAGCCATCTTTTCGTGTGAGATGTGAGGGTCCCCAGGAGCTCTCCTGCCTGCAGCATCCTGCTCTTTGCAGGCTTGCTGGTGCTGGGATGCTCCTTTCTTTTTGCTTTTGCAGCAAAGTCCTGTTTGTCTTGGAGGTTGTGGGGGGAGGCAGGAGGGAAGTGACCTACTTTCAACTATTTCCACCTGCTACAGTGAGCCGTGAAGCTGCCTTAAGAGGGAGCACAGAGGGTGCTGCTTCGGGCGTGCAGGTATCTGCTGTTGGGGTGTCCTTCCCACATGTGTGGGGTGCCACGGCTCTGCAAAAGGCTTGGGCTTTATCCTTGTGAGGGGTCACTCCCTGATGGCTGTTTTTGGGGTTTTAGTGCCATCCAAGTCCTGTCCATCTGGGTGTTGTGCACCACGAGAGCGATGCCAGCCCTGCTCGTGGGTAGCACAGCTAATGGGAAATGCAGAGGAAGCCCCAAGGATGTCAGATTGTGTTTTAGTGTTTGCAGATAGCCACTTGGCCCAAGAAAGGGATTCATTAGTGAGAAAAACAACAGTACCTGGGCCGTAAGTTCTCTCTTACGGGCTCATTAAGGCTGCCTGATTTCACATCTCCTCTTACCCACGTATCTTATAGGACTGGATCAGCTGCCAGTAGAAGTGGTTCCAGCCTGATGTCCCTTGATGTGTTTTTGCGATGGGTTTGACGAGCAAAACAGGAAGGTGGCTGTTTGCTCTCACCTCTCAGGGCACGAACATCCTTGTCACAAAGAAAAGCTGAAAACCTTTTGACTTTCTTCTACTTCTCTCTCTAGCAAAACTGGGGTTGAAATGTGCTCTGAGTATGCGCTGGTTTTTTGCCCCCAGGAAGATGCTGAAGCATCTGGATGAAATACAGCTCAGGTGATCTCAGCTCTCCCCAGTTTTCCTTGAAGGGATAATGGTTTGTGAGCCAGAGCACTATCAACGAATGATGAAATGCCGAGGGAGTGTGTGTTAAAATGCCTCTTGTATGGGACAAGGCTGCTGGGAGCTCCACGTGTGCCAGGGCAGAAAGAGGCAGGAAGGTCAGAGGGAGACATTTAGCTGAAAGGAAGCAATTTTGGAGAGGGAAGAGACATTTCTTGGTGGTAGCTGTGGCTGGGACATCTGGTTTTATCATCTACAAAGCTTCTCTTCCAGCTAAGTTGATGCTGTCCTGGAGACTTGAGGGCTAGACTCAGAGGGCTTTGGAAATATTACTGTTATGGTAAGCAGCCTTTTGAAGGCAGGCACAAACACACTGCCTGTCCTTTGAGTCAGTGCTTCACAGCTGCACGAGGGCAGTTCTGAGCCAAGCAAAGAGGTCTGGAAGAGCTCAGCAGCTTGGGAACGATGCTGCATTAATTAGTTCCTAGCTTGCCAGCCTAGAGCAGGGACAGAAGAAGCATTTCTTCGCCTGTCAGATTCGGCGTAGCAAATTCCCTTTATGGCTGTGCATTAAGGCAGTGAAATCTTTGAAAAAATGTTAGGTTTGAGCATGGCTGGGCGAGGGCCACAGGCACGGAGATGTTTTCTTCCAGGGCTTTAAGGAGACCGGCACTCTCCTTCTGTTTTGGTTGGCCTGGTAGGGAAGGTAGGGGATGAAAAGTCCAAAGGGAATGATTTCCACAGCTGCTTTGGTGCAGAGGATTAATTACGATTTTCTTTGTTCTTCTAGCGTAGTGGGGATACGGAAAAATTGGTAGGGGTTCTTGTGAAATACACACTTGACATTTGGAACAGCCACTGAAAGGCTCCCGACCTGTTGTGGTCGTGGTACAGCACAGCATAATGTCCTCCATATGTGAGATAGATTTCATCCCCAGGATCTTGGGAAACCTCAACCGTTGCCCTGCTTGTTTGTTTTCGGAGAACTTTCCCCCGAGTGATTCACATTCGTGCACGCAGATGAATGCCTCCAAAGAGCCAGCACGCACACGTGTGCCTTCAGCACCTAACGGGGTGGGAACAACGCGGCCCCCTCACCGTGCCATCCCCGAGAACAGGAACCCAAACGTGACATTCAGCTGAAGGGAAAAACTGTTGGCAGCTGAACTCGATTATTGGCTGGAAATTCAGGCCAGGATGCTCGGAGTCACACCGGTGAGATCGCTAGGAAGCGTGTGGGTTTCCAACAGCAGCAGCGTCTCCTGCAAAGACGACTCCCACAGCGTGCCAGCATTTATTTCAGGAGCTGTTGGGGTGTGTTAGAAGGGCACGGTGTCGGCAGACACCTGGGGCAGCCTCCGCTTGCACTTCTTGGGTAGCAGTCAGCTCTGTGATATTTGATCTTGTAAGTGCAGTTCCTCAAAGCATCCATTGCATGTCTCAATTCCAAACACGTGGAGACCAGCACAAGTTTGTGTGTTGGTTCGTGACGTTTCTGTCCATCCCTTTCTCTTTTCCACCAGCATTTTGAGTGCCCACCGAGTGACCAGTGACTTCCACGCACGCTTCTCGGCGCTGTCAAGAACCTACATCTACCGGCTGCTGTTGGGCTGCGCTCACTGGTCTGAAGTACCCGTGTTCGAAAGGGACCTGTGCTGGGCTCCTCCGGGGGGGTAAGTGGCTCCAGAAACCCTCCCCGGGCAGCTGCCCCAGCATTTGGGGAGGAGGTGATGTCCACGTGTAAGACCAGACCCCCAGTTCACACTGGAAAGGATTCTCTGTTGAAATCAGTGGAACTGCACTGAGTTACGGGTGGTGAGACCTGGGACTCAGAGCTCTTTTTGTGTTTTTTTTCTAATTCTTGGCCTGCTCCTGGTGATGGCTGCCTGTAGGCCAGCTTTCTCCTTCCCAATCTGGGCGCTTGTGTGTTTGAATAGTAAGTGAGAGCCCATGACTCTGAGCAGCCCTACGATAACAAACCGGTGTGTCTGGCTCAGCACTCGTGGAGTAGCCACTGAGTCATAACAAATTAGGGCTTGTATATGGAAGGGAAGAAAAACAAGTTCAGTGCCATTTAAAAACACTTAGGACACGATAAACAGCGGGCAAGGAAATAACAAACAAACCCCAGAAGAAAATTTGTAATTGTCTTTTAGATGAGGTTGTACTGAGACACATAAAAGTTCAAGAAAACTGGACTTTTTCACAACATTCTGGTTTCATTCACATCCAGTTTGCACACCCATTCCACTCCTATTATTTCCTAATTTCATCTTTTCAAAGGTTTGGAAAACCATCACAGTGTTTGACACTCTCTTTCCTGCCACCTTCCTTTTGAATTTGTAGGATACTGCAAAGGATTTTGGTTCTCTTGTCCTCCACTCTAGCCAACAGTTTGGACAGAGCTATTTTTAATTCAGTTGTTATTGAATTAAATTAAAGATCCTGCAGCACATCAGGATAAAGGTTTAGGAAGAAGTTTGGGCCTGCCAGCCCCTGACCTAGCCTGGGGTTTTTTTGAACACCATCAGACCTCCGGTCATTTGGCATCTTGCTTTGTGGTTTGGGCTGTTCCTGGAGAAACTCCTCTTGCAAAATGTCTTTCCTCAGTTCTGCAACATTAAATCTGCATGCTAGGTTTAAGCCTCTCATCAATTAATTAGACTTTGACGCACACAACGTACTTGGTCCCACTCAACGCTCCTCTCTCTTTGCTCTGCATGTTTAATTTCAGCTACCTGGATGTGCCTGCCATGCAGGATGCAGCACGGTTCCTGCTGGGAACCCACGACTTCAGCACTTTTCGCTCGCTGAACTCTGAAACACCCTTTCAGTCTCCGATCAGAACCATCCTCCAGGCAGAAATCCAACCCTCTTCTGGCTTCCTGGCTCACCACTATGAATCCAGGTGAGAACAGGGCCCCTGGCTGGGGGATTGCTCTGCCCAGCTGGTGCTTGCTTTGTCCCAAAAGCTGCTTTCCAGCTTTGTGTTGAGAACTGACCTCCTCCTCCTCCTGCATCACCTTCCCAGCCCTGGGTGGTGTCAGCAGGGCTCTGCCTGGTGACGGTATGGAAAGGACATTTCTTTCCCTCTCCTGCCCAATGTCCTCATGGAGAAAGCTGAGCAGGGCTGAGGGTGGAGGAGCTGGGCCAGTTGTTTGTGCAGGAAGGCAGGATGTTGTAAACTGATGTACAGAGCCAGGCACGGAGCAATCCTATGAGGTGCTTCCAGCATTTACGCTCGTTTTGGTTGCTAAAAGCCAGCCCAGCCAGGGGACAGGATTATTTTTTTCCTGTTTCTATCCTAGCTTTGCCTACGGGCTGCAAATAGGAGGGAATAAAAAAAAAAACACCACCTAACACCGAGGTCACAGCTGTAGCTCTGCAGATCCACGCAGTTCACACCAGCAGCTCCTGCCTCCTTCCCAGGGGATGTTGATGAAGGAAAACCAATATTTCTCAGTCAATACATAAACAACAGATTGTTGCGTGTCAGGTTCTTTCAGGACCAGGTCTTGCAAGTATTGAAATGAAGTGGCTGCATGTATTCTCTCTCTCCCTAGCAGAAAGTGAAGTTTTTTTCCCAGGAAGATCACGGGTACTTAGCATCTGAGCATGGCCCCTGCTTTCATGCCTCTTTCTTTCGGAGAAGTGCGGCCGTTGTGCTTCAGCTTGAGAGCAAAAGTTGCTATTGTCTGCCTCCAAACCACGTTTTCCTTGTTTCTGAGTAGAAAACCCTTTTCTTCATAGTTTTCCCTCCGGTAAATTTGAATACCTCCTGAGCCGGCTGCAACAGTGAGTGCCATGCTTCAAGCTTCAGCTGGGCCTCGCTGCAGTTTGCAAATAGCCCGCTCTTGTCTTCGACTGGCGTGTTTTGCCAGCAGCAGTGTGGGACAAAACCCAAAAGGGAGCTGCAAAAAACAGAGAGAGCTGTATGCTCCGAGCCTTTCAGTTCCTCCCAGTCTCCCTATTCAGGGTCAGGAAGAAAAAGGCATTTTGTCTGCTCCCTGCTTTCCCTGCTCGGTGCTGCTGCCTCTCAATACACAGCCGTGTTAAGGGGCACCCAGTTGGGTACAGCTCCCGCTGGTGCTCCCTGCTGGACAGGCACACGGGCAGCCAGCAGCAGCTCCTTCCTGCCTCCTTGAAGCACTGTCCCCAGGGGAAAAGGAGGGGAAGGCAGAAAAAGTAGGGGAAAATGGGGGCTGTCACCTGGCTGCGTTCCTGCTGCTCATTATTGGGTTGCCACTGCGGGATGGGGAACGTGGCCTCCATCCCTCTGGGGTGGTCATACCTAGGGGCACGAGTAACAGCCCAGGGCTTCACCCCCAGGCTCATCTTGTCCCTTGTGATGAGGAGCAGTGTGAGTGGCAGAGAAAACAAGGTGAGTATTAAGTAAAATAAGTTGTTAAGTCTCACCAAGGCCACCTGTGATTGCATAAGGGCCAGGTTACTTCCCCAATCCCGACCTGCTGTTGTCAATTGGCCAGTCAATGAGATTTGGCTCAGATCACCTTTTTTGTGCCTTCAATTTTCATGTAAAAAAATGAATTTGCCACTCCTTGCATAACTTGCTGCAGAAATCCATCCCACACAAGGCCAAAAACAACTCACGAGAGAGAAAGCAACCCTAAAAATTGGTTGAAAAGCAGCAAAGCTGTTGCTGATAGGGTATTTTTGCTTGGTGACACACGCAGCCGAGCTTGTGTTTTGTAACAAGGCGTTTTTATAGAAGTGTCGATATTGATTGATTTAACGAATGTTTAGGCTGACGAGGGTGGCTTCGAGAAGCCTCATTTCAACGTGTTTAAGTAGCACTTAATTAACAAAGCGTTACAAAGGAGGTATTAAACAATATAAACCAGTTTTCTGACCTCGAGAAAAATGCTCTGGGGTCAGCGTGGTTGCGGCAGGCTGGGTGGGTGGTTTTGGTCGGGTTGGGGTTTTTTACAGCATCCCAGTTCCTTCTGATCTGTAAAACACTCCCTGGGGGGACAGTTGCAGCCGTGGAGCTCGGAGTTTCTCTGCCCACTCTGCAAATAAGACAGCAAACGTGCCCGAGGTGCGTGTGTATTTCTCCCTGCAGGAGCAGCATGAGCCATCCCCGCAGTGAAAGGCTCTGATAGCATTAAAAGCTTATAAATAGATTTTTTTTCAAAGCCTAATCTGAGGAGCTTTATTTTCTCCTTCGGAGGGGAGAATCCGCAGCACGATAAACCACGGTCTCTTAGCGAAATAATGCAGCTTTTCATTGCCATTCTTCCTTTCCTTTCTGAACTTCACCCAATCTTCTGAATTGAGCGCTTGTCCGCCTAAAAGGCCGACTGTTCAAATGATTCCTTCCGTCAACCTCAGTTGCTCAGCAACAGTGGAAGTGGAGTCGCTGTTCCTGCCCTACAGAATGCCTCTGAATGCTAAGGATGTGCTGGGAGCCTTAGCCCCGTTCCTGGGCAGTGACTGCTGTCACCTGTTCGCGAGCTGAGCATGCATTATTCATGGCAAGGTGCTGCCTTCTGCTGCCAAGTGGAAAAGGCAGCCCGAGGTTTGGCTGGTAAGCAAAATTATCAGCCAGATTGACAAGGAAAAGAAAGTTTCCCTCCTAAAGAAAACCCCCTTGTTCTCTTTCACAGCCTCCGTGGTGTTTTTCCTGAGTATCTCGAGCTGCCTCTCACAGCTTGGTGGCCGCCAAGTGAGGAGAACCCTGGCTAGAGGCTGTGGGTGCAGTTTGGAGGGGGGGCTTTGCCCCTCTTTGGAAAAAAAACTGCCTCTTGTGCCTTGCTGGGGCTGAGCAGCACCGTGACCTCCACGTGCTGGGTCTGTGTGCACGTGCCTCGCGCCGCACGTGTCCGTGTGCCGCATACATCGTGCTGGAGGGAGAGCAAACCGCACGGAGGTGACACAGCATTGTCATTCCCCGACGTACAGAGGGAGCCGGGGGCAGAAGCCGCCTTTGCATTTGCCAACACACACAGCAGGGAGGGCGAAAAGCAGCGATTTATCTGTGAATCCTGAAAAAACAGCTCCTGGCCGCTCCCTACGGCGACAATTTCAGGATTTCTCTTCCTGCCAGCCCCGCTCCGACACCTCCCATCCCGTTGTCCCCGCTTCATCCTCCTCCTGCCCTTCCCAGAGCTCTCTCCCCTCCCAGGCCACGGGCAGCCCATGATGCCCAGGTGTCCCTAGTAAGCCCAGCCTGTCCTTGTGACCCCCCCAGGCAAATACCGTGTGGCTGTGCCCTCCCCGCAGCTGTGCCCAATTTTGCTGCCCCGTGGCGCAGGTACCGGGCTCACTGCGAGGAGGAGAGGAGAGTTCTGGGGTGCACAAGGTAAACTTGTGTCTTTTTGGTTTAGGAGTGCTGTGGGATGTAAGGAGGGCTTAAAAACTGTTCGTTAACTTAGCTTTTGTTGTCATTTTATTGTACTTCGATCCAAGTGGCTCCTGGTATTGCTTGATAGCGTGGAAGATTGGGAGTGCAGCTTCTGAAGCCCAAACCTGCTCGTTTTGGGGCTCCATTGGTACATCTGACATGTGGGGAAGTTCCTACGTGGCTGCCTAATGCCTGTATCAGATTTTTTTGTGTGTGTGTGAAGGAAGGAAATGTCAATGAAGCGTTGGGCTCGTTGGCTTTGGGAGAGTCCTCGCAGGGAGGTGTTTGCAGCAGCCCAAGGGCCCATCTGGCAGGCTGGGCCTTCAAATGCTGGAGCAGAAGTCGCGCTTACCAGCTTCTCCTTCATCTGAAGGCTTCAGATTTGTAGCTGAATTGTTGCTCCTTAATCTCCTTTTCCATCCTGGAGGTGTTCTTATCGATAACTGCCTTTTGTTCCAAATCCTGTTAGTTTAAACTGATTATTTTTTTTTATCGCGGGGAGCTTGGGTGCAGCTTAGCGGTGGCACTAAGCCATCACTTGCTGCTCTTAAACTCCCCTTTTAAATGCTTGAAATTCGGGTGAGGAAAATGTGATTTGTGCCCAGAGCATCCGGGGGCCTGAGTATGTTGCCGTGCTCCTGTCAAAGCTTCTCTCCCCACACAGCGTTGAGCAAAGACGGGGCCTCTGCCACGAGCAGGGCTGTTGGGACTTGAAGTTTTGGGGTGTTGGGGCCATGGGGTCATCCTGCCCGCCTTGGGGTATGCGGTGGGCTGGCCCTGACAGGCAGATTTGCCTACAGCAGCTGAATCCTGGCTGTCCCAGCAGGGCAGGAGCGAGCCTGAGGAAATGAATGACTGCCCCTGGCTTCCTGCAGCGCCTGCTTCACGTGGCCCTCTTCACCCTTGGGACAGCAAATCTGCTTTTCTCATCCGCTTGCATTGTTCCCTCTCTGACAAAGGTTTCTGCCTCCTTTATTTCTCACTATTGTTACTTCTCCCTTTCAGAACAATGATTTATTTTTTCCCCATTTCAGCCATAGCTGCCCTACGCAGTCGTCCCCAGCAGAGAAGCACGGCAGCCTTGGGGCTGGATGAGTTGTGCATCGAGTTGCTGGCTGCTTGCAATTTCAGCTTGGTTCTGCAGTTGAATTTTGCAAAGGAAGCTGCCTGCGGGTGGTTTTGCAGGTTCCTGATCTTTGAAGCAGGCCTGGAAGATCTCAGCTTCTTACTCACTCTGCTCGCTTGCATTCCGCTGCGGTTTGTACTTTTCTCGTGAGAAGGTCTCACGTCTGAGATGTGATTTTAAATGCTTGTTTTTGTTTCTTCCTTCAGGGGACTGGAGTTCTGGGAGTTGAAGTTCAAGAGCAAATCGTTTCTTTACCGGCAGGTACTGTTCAGCTCCGTGTTTGCCTCCAACATCCACAGGATCACTCTCGCTGTACCTTGGTCGTTTTTTTAGTGTCACATCCCTGTTCAGTGCCAGTTCTGTCAGGGCTTCGTGCCATACAGGGACCTGGCCTCAGAGAGGCGAGGCTCCACGTTTGCTGTTTGCCCCAGCAGAACCAGAACATCTCAGGCCTGTGTCTGAAAGGAGCAAAGTCACAGAACCGTGTGGGAGGGTGGAAAGTTTTTTTGTTTTCCACAACCTCCGTCCTTGCAGGCTGAGTGGTAAAACCAAGAGCCATATGTTCCTGCTCTGCCGCGTGGCACCGGGCCCAGCAAAGACCGCCTGGAATTTTACTTTCTGGCTTCAGAGCATGAAGCAGCCCTCGACGTAGCACAAAGGAGAGCTGGGCAGACCTGCTGCAGCGACGCAGGCACGGCTGCAGGATCTCTGTCATGCTGACTGGCCTCCCCTGGGATTCCTTTGAAATAACTCCCGTGGGGTTTTCGCTGCTGTCCTCAGGGGAGGTGGCTGTCCCCGCAGCTTCGTGGATCAGGAGCTGGCTGTTCCTGGCCTGGCCACGGTCACACTCTGGAGACAGAGTAGGCAAGAGGAGGACTTGTTTTTGGAGGAGAGAGGGGGTGTTTTGTGGGAACAGCGAGCAGCTATTTTTTATTCTGTTTTGACAAACCAAGTTCGTTTTTATCCTGTGCCAAGCGCTGCTCTGTAGGCTCTCTGACAGTGGGTGTCTGGATCTGAGCAGGGGAAGGACGACAACATGCTTGAGAAGGCTGGGTGTGCAGCAGGGATTTGCTTCATCAGATGCTCTGGTGACAAGGAGAAAAGGCTGCTAACCCATTTAATGCATTAGACTGGAAATGCAGCTTCGTGATGCTGTGCAGAAGGAAACAGCTACCAGCAGCACGGAGCCTGATGCCCTCTGCGAGCACAGCAGCAGCCTCGGTGCCAGCTGGCAGCCTGTCGGGGCAGCAGGAACAGGCTGTGCTTGGTGAGCTCGCCCTCTTCTACCTGGGCATCTGCTTCTGCGCTCTGTCACCGAGGGGGAACGAGGCTGGTTGTGTAGCTGCTGCCTGACGTGGTGCCATCCGGAGGCTTTTGTAAAAAGAAAAGGGTTAAAGAGCCTCAGGACCTGTGGGTGTTGCTTTTCCCTGCACGCAGGGCTAGCCGAGCCCGTGGTCATTTCAGCTGCCTGCCCTTAGTCTGCGTGTAGCTCACTGAGACATCAAAGCTGAAGGCACAGCATGCAATGACCTCTAGTGAGGGGTGGGTAAAACAACACATCAGGGATCTGTGCTGCTTCCCTGTGCCACCAGAACGGCCCAAAGGTGCGCTCCTGGCACAACCCCGTGCAGCAGGTGAGCAGGTGCCAAGTTTGTGCTAAGCCAAGGCTTGGAACTGCTGCAGGGAAGGGAAGCTGGGACATGCAGAGGTGTTCAGAACCCCACCTCGATGCCTTGGGGGCGTCGGGTGGGTTGTCTCACTCGGGGTGTTGGTTTTTTTTTCTTCTTTTACATTTTCGGCTTTTTTTTTTCTTTCCACGGTCCCCCCCACCTGGAAAGAGTTACGTATGTGTTAAGGAGCTGTGAACCCAGCAGGCATGTGTGAGCTTCCTGCCTCGGCCGGCCGCGTGGGTGCTGCTGCTGGCTCTGAAAGCAGCCGGCCCCTGCTCAGCTCTTCCCACGTGCGATGCGAGCGAGCCTCCCTCCCGGGCAGAGCAGTGGTGCTGGAGGTTGTGTTCCAGGCCCTCATCCCATCCTTTACAATGCCCACAGCTGTAGGGAGGGAAGAATTACAACAAGCAGAGTCATTTTGCCTGTTGTTTACCTTCCCTGCCACCAGCTTTGTCCCCAGAAGATGCTGTGGCAGCGCCCACTGCAGGCACAGGACCCGAGCTGCCTGTGCGATCCCTGCTCAGAGTGGAAAGAAATCCACCCCTGCGGGGTGACCACAGCTGCTGGGGCGTGCTCAGGGACTAGGAGCGTGGTGATTGGGATCCTGTGCTGTGATTGGGATCCACCAGTGGCATCTAAAAGAAGGGCCAAAGCATCCTTCGTGTGTCCTTAACGTCCATCTGGAGCAGGAGCAAAGCAGTGGCACTGGGAACAGCTGCCCATGGGGGGACAGTTGAGGAACCCCAGCAGAGGAAGGAACCTTCTCAGCCACGTTTTGTCTTTCCAGGTCCGCAGGATGGTTGGGGCTCTAGTGGCAGTCGGCCAGGGGAAGCTAACGCCTCGCCAGATAAAGGAGTTGCTGGAGCTAAGAGATGCACGGGCTCTTCCACCGCACGCCATGGCTCCGCCGGCTGGACTCTTCCTAAAATGCGTGGACTACAATGAAGCCGGTGGGTGACGTCCGGGAACGGCAGGTGGGGACTTTGTGGGAGGCAGGCCTGATGCCCAAGGGAGCAGAAATGCCCCCGTCCCCCTGGGGCTGACATCCCGTTTCTCTGCTGCTTGCTTTGTCGTAGCAGTGACCCTTCCTGCCGTCCCCCTTCCCCCTGCACATCCCCACAAACACCTCGCCAGCGGTGTGGAGGGAGCCCAGGCAGGGAAAGACCACAGATTTGAAGTGCTTCCCGTGCCATGTTTTCCCCTAAATCAATGGTTTTTATTTATTCTTTCATTTTTTTTCTCAGATTTGCACACAACAAGGGCCCCAGGAGAGTAGGAGCTGTGTCGGATACAAGTGTCTGAAGGACTGTCGGTGTGGAGGTGGCGCTGAGGTCTGCAGGGCACACAGTGTGGTGGTGGCTCAATAAACATCCCTGACTGCCCGCAGCCATCTGCCATCGTTTGTTCTCACTCTCCGAGACTGCCAAGGGGAAAGGAAGGACAACTTGGTTCTGCTTTCAGTTAACTGCTTTTTTGTCTTTTTTTTTTTTTTTTCCCTGTAATTCTGGTGCAGGCCCAGCGCTCAAACATGTGGGAGGAGCGGGGCTGCTCCCTGTCATTTGTTTTCTTCTGCGGTGTGTGTGCGGGGAGGATGCAGGCTGAGGACGGAGGCGGACGTCGCGTTTCCTTTCTGCCCCTCACCTCTGTCACCCTGCCTCTGAGCAGCACAGTGGAAGGGCCGAGGGCTGCTGCTTCACACAGTGCCTTACAGAAACCACCTCCGAAAGTACGAGCCGTTTCCTCCCCTCAGCTGTCACTCTTTCCTTGAACCACGGCGGCTTTCACAGCGCCCCACTACACTCAGTCACGTCTGCGCGGTTCGGATGTGACGGGCTTCAGAGGTCACCTCAAGCCAGTTTTGTCTGTAGCAGGAACGGAGCTGTCTCACCAAGGGAAATAGTCACAGCTGGGGCTGCAGGGCCTGGGGCAGTCATCGGGGTGGCTCGGCCCCATCGGGGGCTAACAGTAGCCAGAAGGTGGCTGCTGGAGCCCCGCTGGGCTCCGTTTGCTGGTTGCCACTCTTGAGTCTTCCCCAGCTGGTGCAGAGCATCCCGCGGTGCCCTGCGGGCTGTGGGGCCTCGTGCAGGGCAGGGGCAGAGGGAGCTGGTTTGTGAGTGGGCTGTGTCCTTTTCTGTTTGTTCTTTGGTTTTGTTGTGTTTGGGTGGTTTTTTTTTTGTGCCCAAGCAACAAAATGTGCGTTGGGTAATGTGCTTTGTGTTTTTTTTTAATCGTGAATGACACCAGAATTCTGTCTGTTTGGGTTCTAAAATGACTCAGAGTGGTGGGTTCCAGGAAAGAGGATGAAAGTCTTGACTTGTGAAGTTTCCAGAAGAAACGATACCTGATTCAAACACTGCCCTGCAGTGGAAGCAACGCACAGCTCGGATGCCTGGCACCACTATAATTAGTCTCTGCTTCATCCACGAGAGGAGAACTAGAGAAAGCCGAGCAGTTTGTCAGAGCAGACGGCCCTGTTAGTGGTAAGAGGACGTTTCTTTGTGTGGCAATTCAAAGTGATGCAGGCTCCTGCACTCGGGGAAATAAAGGAGGGAGAAATGCTGACAACTGAGTGAAAGATGACAGAGCCTCCATGCAGTTTTCACTCCCTCCCTGTGGAGGATGCTGACTCTTTGCTGATTTATTTGCTCAGGGACCGAGCCTCTGAAGTTCTGGCATCTTTGGGAAATCCGGGGTCTCTGCCACAGAGAGCTGAGGCTGCCCTGCTGCTGGTGTGCCCGTTCTGGTAAGGCCTCGCCAGGGGTCGGGGTGGGGTAACGTGCTGCAGGGCTTCTCACCACAAGCCGTGGAGCTCGCCCAGCTGCGCTCCAAACCCTGACGTGTGCCCACGTTTTCAGAACCCAGTTTGCCTGAAAGGGAATGGCAACTCACTCTTGTTCTTCTTCCCGGCGAGGGGAAGTGAGAGCACAGCCACCGGCCTGCGTCAGGGCCTCGCCTGGGCTGCAGCTCTGGTACCTGCTCCGGGGGGCAGGGAGTGACCGGGGGTGGCTTTGGGGCGCAGCTTGGGGCCCTAAATCCCCCTGCAGCAGGTAGGTGGAGAGAACCCCAGCACGCACCAGCGCTGGCCCCGTGCTGTGCCCTCAGCCCCGCTGTGTGTGGGAACGCTTTGCTAGAGGGATGACTGCCCGGGATGTCAGTGACGGCTTCTCATCTGCGCTTCCTGTGGTTTCTCTCTGCAGCTCCGCCGTGTGCCGGGCAGGGCAGGTTGCTCTGGTGTTAAAATTACACCGAAGAGCTGCGCGGTGACCTCGGAGCTGCAACTCTGGAGAAGCTTCACTCAACTGCAGCTTTTGCACAAGAGACGATGGCCTGAGCTGAGCGCTGGTAAGTTGCCTTTGCAGTTAAATTGATTGTGAGGCTTTACAGGGCAGAAGGCTGAAGCAGCCTTCACATTTCAGGTGTTAGGTGAGCTGCCTCCTACTGCAGGCTCAGGCACCACGGCGTTTTTTTAAGCTGCAGAAGAAAAGTACCTGCTGTTGAGTTTTCTGCAAATGTTTCCCATCTTTTGGTTCTGTTAAAAACCTGTTGTGCCCATGGGCTTATTTATCTAAGCCGGTTAAGTGAGCAACCCAGGCACAGCCTCCAGGCAGCAGGCTGGAGGTGGTGGTCACTGGCTGGCCCTGCAGTTAGCACAAAGAACAGCAGTGTTTTTTTGCTTCTTTTTTTCCTTAAATCCCAGAGCAACTGTTAAAAAAACAATCCAGAAGACTTTTAATTGAAATTAACATCGTAAAATGCAGTCCGTAGATACGTCTGTACAAACTGGAATGCTGAATCAGTTCTTTAGGGTCCATTGTTAATACTTGAGCGTTATGATCAGGGGTGTTTTGTGTTTTTTTTCCTTTTGTTGTTGTATTACCAATTGTTTTCAGTTGATTGGGTTTGGCCACACAATACAGGGTTAGTTCTGTCTTTCTGTTTGTTTGGCAGCGACACTTTAAAGCCAAACTCAGAAAAACTGTACTTGACTCAGAGTTGAAAGGGAAGAAAAGCTTTGTTTTTATAAGAATAATAGTCAAGGCAATGCACCCAAAATCCAGTGTAAACTTTCATGTATGCTTTGCTGTATTTCTGTAAATCAAGTAACTTTGTAGAGGAGCAGAGGTGCTTCTGGGTTGTCTAGAAGAAATATCAGAAGTAAAACAGGGAAAAAAAAATAATTTTTTTCAGGTGAAGCAAAGTTGGCATTGGAATTTGGTCAGACTCCTGGTTTTTAAAATTGTAGGTAAGGAAGTGGTACGGTGCTGTAAGAGATGAAATTGGCTCCATGCCTGCAAAACGCATGGGTACCCTGAGACTGTGTCACGTCTTTAACCTTTCTCATGGGAAATATTTTCAACCAGACGGATGTGCAGGGTGGTGTCCTGCAGTGCCTACTTGTTTAGCAATGGGTAGAAGACCAACTTGTGAAGTATTTTATGTCAGTGATTTTCTTCTCCCCCTCTTTCTTTCCCTTTTCCTGACTCCAGGTGCAGTTAAGCTCAAACGGGTGCTTGTTACCTGATGGGCTGCATCCAGGTGCAGTGGGTACTGGGGGGTACGGGTGTTTTCATACAGGCTTCCCTGTTACTTCCCTGCAGCTGAGGTATCAGAGTTGCTGACTAGCACATAAGGCAGGAGCTTTAGGGGATTTAGTGAGGGTACAGATGCTGAAAGGAAGCATATTAATGCTGTATCACTGTGCAAACACGTTCTTTGTGAGGCCGTGTGACTGCTCTGCAGGGGATGCGAGCGGCTCTGGGTTTTGGCAGTCCTTCTGCAATCTGATGTTGCCATCCTCCAGCACTTGGTCAGTACAAAGCATGCAAAAACTCATTTTGCCTGGCTTCTAGAGAATCTTGTGACGTATCTCCATAATGCCAGCAGGTGCTAGTTGGAAAAAAAGTCCTGTTTGTTTGTTTTGGAGTTGCTGGCTGATAATGCCTAGGGCTGTCCTCGTCTTGTAAGAAGCAGTCAGTCAGGCCCCTCTGCCCATTTTACAGGCTTCTGCCTTATCTTTCCCCAATTGCAACACTTTCCTTTGAACCTATAAAAGGTAGATGTCTGGGGGCTTTTGCTCTGGAAAAAATGAGAAAAAAGCTGTTCCAAGTTCTGTGCCTGATGTGGTGGCTTAGTGTTTGCCTGGCTTTATATTAGTTTTCCTTTGTATGCAAATCCCTTTCTATTTGGTGAAAGACCATGGAGGAAGATGCATAGGGTTGCCTACCTGAAGTGAAACTGTTTTTTGCCTTTCTAACCTTCCAGTTACAGTGTCTGGTGCTTCTGACTGCACTACATAAACAAGTATTGGGAGGAAGTGCAATTTCAGCATTTCCTTTGGAAAGCACCTAACGACCTTTGTGTTCATCTTTAATGGCTCACCCTTAGACACTTCTTGGGTATTGGAGCTGGGATTAATTTTTTCCACTCCCTTTAAGGGCTTCTATTAAGTTGTCTATCTCTTGATTAGTTGCTCGGATTATTTTTAAATACATGACCAAAAAAAACACACTGCTGGAGTAGAGGTCTTGGGTTTGTGATGCGAGTGACCTGGCTGAGAGGCGCCCTACTGGTAACACACACACAAACCTGGCAGGGGCTCCCTTGTGTTCATTCAGCATTTCCATCTTCTGCTGATTTTAAATGCCAGTAAATAATTGGGCTACTTTGTAATTTTAAATGCTTATGTTTTTAAAAAATATTCTTTCTTTCAGCAACACCGCTTTCCATCTGACTTCACCAAGCACAGCTGCTTAAAACCAAGATTTCCCCAGCCTCACCATCTCTGCTTTGATTAGTGTTATTGCTTAACCACGTGAGATGAAATAAAGCCTCAAACTCAAGAACCTCGTGAGGTAAGGGATGGCTTAAGATTTTATCTGGTGTTGGATATTCTTACACCCCTTCTCCAACAGAAATCATGGCAGATATTGCCTGGACTGAAGGAATCTCCAATGAGACAGCTGGCAACAGCAGTTCCAAATTCAGCTTGGAAGCAGACTTCCAGTATCCCTTGTTTGTTGTCATCTACAGCGTTGTGTTTGTGCTGGGACTGGTAGAAAATGTCTTAGCTCTGTACCTCCTCTCTTGCAAAGTGAAGCACACCTCTCCTTCCTACATATACATGATTAACCTAGCCCTGGTAGACACCTTGTTTGTTTGCGTGCTGCCTTTTAAAATTAATTACCATCTGCATCGGAACGACTGGATCTTTGGCGATGTGGCTTGTAGGGTAACGGGCACGTTGTACTACATCAACATCTGCCTAAGCATCGCCTTGTTCACCTGCATCTGCATCGATCGGTACGTGGCGGTGCTGCACCCCTTCACCTACATCCAGATCAAGGCCGCCCACTACGTGGTGGTGGTCACAGTCCTGTGGCTGGTGGCTGTGAGCATCATGGTGCCGCTCGTCCTCGGCGGGCCCCTGCATAACAGGGGTGCAGGGAATGTGACAGCGTGCTTTGAGAACTTCACGACCAGCAGCTGGACTCAGCGCATGGCGCCTTACAACATCCTGGCCTTAGTTTTTGGATTCGTGATCCCCTTTTCCATCATTCTGATCTGCTACCCCCTGATCGCGAGGAGGATCTCCCGGATCAAGCACAGCATTCGCAAGAGGAAGGCGCTGAGGACCATCTACATCATCCTGTTCATTTGTGTTTTGTGTTTCCTCCCGTATCACCTCACCCACTTGCTCCACTTCTTGATGAGAATCCAGCTCATCCAGAACGAGGCGCTCACCATCCTGATCTACAAAATGCGGCGGGTCACCTTAGCCCTGGTGAGTTTCAACTGCTGCCTCAACCCCTTCCTGTACTACTTCACCTCCTCCAGCAAGCACTGGCGCTTCAACTTCAGGCTCAGATTCAGGACTAAAATGGTGTACACCATCTACGACCAGAAACTGGGGGAGTACTCCTACGTTTACAAACTGCACGAGACACAGGGAAATAAAAACCCCAGAACTGCTGTCAACTGACCTACTTAAGGTAAGTAGAGCATTTGTCTTTCCAATTGTTTTCAAGCCAAACCTGTGAAACCTGCCATTCTGTCAGGGTAGCACTGGAGGGAAGTGCCTCGCAGCTGTGTTTTTGTTATCCAGCTAGGACAGTACTGAGAGGAGCTGTGTTTGCCTGTAGTCCTAGACTGGATGTGGTGAGACGTACTGTGGTCATGTACGTTGGAGTTGGGGCCTCCTTTTGTTTCACTTTGGGGTTGGTAGAACACAGGGAAATGGTTACATAAAGGAAACCAGCCTCCTGCCTGGTGCTAACCCTGAAAGCTGAGAGGGTTCCTGCAGGCCTCCTTGGCTTTTCCCTTTTTTGGAGGGATCCTGTGATTTCGCCCTGGCTGCACACTGCAGTCAGCTGTGTTCACAAATGCCTACATTCCACAGCCAAATAAGGGCCTCTTCTTCCCTTCTTGTGAATAAGTTGATTGGCTTCCTGAGTGTTTGAGGACAGGGTTTCTAGCGTCACGTGCCTGTGGAGTCAGGCAGGACCTCTCTTCACACAATTTTAGAAGATGATAGACAAGTATTTAGCAGCGAAGCCTGTGCAGGACCACTGGTAAACAGGCTCCTCTCTCCCTAAAAACTCGATGAGGAAAGTTAACACAGGAGCTGGCCAAACTCCTTATGCCATGCAATTCTGGTTAAAGGTCAAAGCTTTTTTTTTTTTTTTTTTCTTTTTTCTTTTTTTTTTTTTTAAAGTGATTGTGTTGTATCATGAAATGATACACCTCACCTGTTTCTCCCTTTCTCATTTATTAACAGCATCACCCAACTTCAGAGAACAGCAGTTTTCCACCCTGTGAAGGATGAGACTTCATCATGACTGGAAAGAATTCATCATCTGGGGGTTATCAGTCACCAGAAAGCCACCGGCCTGGCCCAACAGCCAATGGTTGACTTGAAAGGATGCGATTTTGGTACCAGCCACACAGACTCACTGCTCTATTCCTTCCCATGCTGTGCCCAGACATTACCACAGTACGTATGCGTTACTGGCCTACAGGCACACAAGACTGCTGAGCAGATATGAGTGGAATGGAAATGGTTCTAGGCCTTGTTTCACAGCAGCGTGCTTAACCTCAGCACTGCTACAGCCATGTTTCACTTCAGTGCAAAATGCACACGATGTTGCACAGTGCCCTGGCACACTGCACAGCTTGGGTTGCCAACTTACGCTGTGCTGCTGGACGTGGAATAAGAAATGGCACAGACCTCAAAAGAGGTAGGGAGTAGGGTTGGTGTGGCAGAATGGCAGCAAGGAGAGTGGTCTCTGATGGCGTAATGTTGTAATAGGGCTAGAGCTTTGTCATTGATTGCTTTGTGTGTGCAGTATTACCTTTGTTACACTAAGGCTGGCTTGCTTTGCTTATTGCCACGTGCAGTTTGAGTCCAGGTCGCACACACACCCGTTAGTGGTGGGCCAGCCACTGCCCATCAACATGCAGCAACAACTGATCTAGAGCAAGGCCTCTCCCTCTCTGGATTTTGCTCGTCTTGGAGAATTTTTTTTAAAATATCATCAAGAAAACATGCTCAAACTTTTAAATTATCACCCATAATGATTTTTGTATTCATCTGCTTGGCAAGGCTTGGTAAGACTGCTACTAAATCCTTGCTCTTGAGCATTTTGATAAATTATCTTGTATTTTTCATGAGAGACTATTAGTTTTGTCCCATTCATAGGCTTGGGAGAACTTCCTAGCACTAAGGGAAGTTCTCTAAGTACAAATTTTATGGTATTGGGAGAGGAGGAGAATTTATTAGACTGCATCTAGGAAGTGCAGTTTTCTTTAAGGCCTAGCAGCCATTATTATCCATACTTCCCGCAATGAAAGTAAAGCTGCTCGGTAAAAAGCACATTTAGAGCTTTATTACTCTTGTCTATATTAAACTTGTGCTTTGCATTGCAGTTGTGAAGCTCTGAAAGCTCCATTTGTTGACCTCTCAGGCCTACTCAAGTTCTGGGTTTGTATTATTCCCCTATCAGGGAGGTGTAGGGCTGCCTGATGATAACCCTGTGTGGCACATCAGGGACTCCCTGCCCACAAAGCTGCAAGCTGAGGGAGCTGTTTTGTCCTGTGTACACGGTCCAGGATTTAGTTGAGTGCAGGAGTGGGGTCAGTGCGTGGCTGTTGTTTCCACTTATTTTTGTGATCCCAGTGGGAGCAGCATTGCTGAGGTTTTAAAGAACATGAGCTGTGGGAGTAAAGAATGCTGAATATCTCTTACCTTACTGTGTAAGCAGCACCAAGCTTGTTCCTCAGGACTCCGAAAGAGGTTGCAGCGACGTCCGGGACAGGTTTCTTGGGAGGACTGCAGCACTGATGAACACTGTACACACTCACTGCAGCTATAAACAATCACTGTAATTCCTTTATTAAAACAAAACCAGAAAAACATTTTATAATGTAAACAAAATAAAATCTGAATTTCTCTGAAGCATCACTCTGCCTGCTGCTCTGTTGCTCAGGATGTACTCTGTGGCAGTCCCTTTTTCAGAAGGGATGTGAGGTAGCTGCCTAGTTCTTCATCCTAAAGGAAAGAAAAAACAGAATGAAAGACATCTTCCAGTTGACTCTTTCCTATCTGGGGCAATAAATTAGAATCTGCTACCTAGAAATAGACTAAAATAATTTCTGGACCCAGCAACATCAGTGTTTGAAAATGGAAATGCATTTCAAGGTGTTCTTTCAAACTTATCACTGTAAAGTCTCCCCTCGTCAAAGAGAACCTCTTCGAGATCTCTTTTCAGAATAAATTTTTCATGAAAGCAAAGAATAAAGAACCACTGAAAACACTTAAAATTCAGCCATAGAAATTCTGCTTTTAAAGAAAACACGATGTCTAATTTTACCATGAATTAGTGCTAGCTGGCTTTCTGCCTGTTGTTTACATTTTATACCTGCATTATAACGCACCCACACACTGCATCGCACTACCTTTGCAGTAGCAACCTACCTTTTAGGCCAGTTTTGGCCTGTAAGACATTAAGACTAGTCAGAGTTGCTGGAACAGTGTGTTCGTGGGTGTTCCTACCTGGTATGTCCAGGATACGAGCAGAACTTTGGTTCCTTGATCCTCAGAGTGTGCTGTAGCTTGGATAAGAATGGACTCGACTGTTATCGAACCGTCAGGGAGATGCTGCACTGAGTAATCCTTCAGGACCCTGGTAAGATAAAAGGGATTCCATTTATTTTGGAGGGGATGTGCACACACGCTGAACACCCCTGTGTGTTAAATCCCCCAAAGCAGCATGGTGTTACTGCTTTTAGCTGCATTTCTGAGCATCACCCCCACCCAAACAAGACAGAAGGGGCTAATTTAGTTGTCTTGATCCTGTGCTTACTGGTCTCCCTGCAAAAGCAGGGCTAACTCCAGCTACACAAGCAGCAGTGACAGCAGCAAATCAACAGAAACAAACATTTCCAGCGGACTGCACTAGTTTGGCGAAGACCATGAATGCATATGCTGATTACCCGCCTCTGCTACTGACAGGTAACCTCTGTTCTGGTTATATTTGTTAAACAGGCTGAAATCTACAGCAGTTAAGGCTTCTGGGCTGCAAAAAAACTTTCTCTTAACTCTATATGGCACAGCTGACAGGGCAGAAAGAAGGACGCACTCATTCTGCCTGTTAAGAATGATAAAATCATTCATCCCTAGAGGAAAAAAAGCCAAGCACAGCGAAGAAGGGCCTTACCCTTTGAGATGGTTATATACACGAAGCACTGTCTCATGTTCTTTCCGTGGATCCTGAATGTGAACGCGGCAGGTGAAACGCAGCTGATGTTCTGCAAGACCCAGCTCCTTCAGAGCCTGCTCGGAAGAAACCAGCCGGAAGCTCTGCAGAGGAAGAGCACAAATCCACTGTCAGATACTTCTCTGTGCATGCTGTGGTTTTATTCTCCCCTTGCGGTCCATGTTACTTACGTTATCCTTCATAATTAACGTGCCATGCATGAGCTTTGGCTTCTTGACATCTGGTAAGAGCCCTAAACCAAGGCCAATGGAAGAGAAAGACAACAGGGTTAATCATTTGTGCTTGCTTTTCACACATTTTAGACAACTGCTATGGGACTTAATGGATCAGATCTCCAAGTCCCTGCTGAGGTTCACAGACTAAGACTTCACATCTTCATTCTCCTGTTCTTTGTAAAACAAAGCACACGGTGCTTACATCACTGTCAGTGCTCCAGCTAGAGGTAAGAAACAACGTCCAGTAATACAGATCAGCTGCCTCTCCCCACGTCACTTCCTGGTAAGAGAGGCTTTAAGAATTTTCTTACACTGGATTTATGAAAGGAATTCCAGTTTTCACAGACCTAGCTAGTAAAAGCATACCTGGACTTTGTTTTCATAACAAACGAACAAACAGCAAACAAGGCAGTTCCATTAGTTTTGTGCTGTCTTTTCAGGTGTTTTTTTTTTGGCATTTTTTACAGATGTGCACAGCAGCCCTTTCATTTCCCAGAAAGCCCTTCTCAACCACCAAGCACTGGTAAAACGTTCTTACAAAGAAGCTGTTAATCACCACTGCTCCTGCATCACCATTTCCACCTAACACAAGTACTATACAAACACACTGCAGTGCAGTGGCTGGGCACGAAAGCTGGAATTCCTGGCCGAAAATGCGTTACCTATCGCTGTTTCTCTCTTCAGGAGTCCCAGGGATATGTCTACTGGAATGCTTGGATTGGTGAATATTGTCGTGGTCTCTCCATTTGCAGGCATGTAACAGCTGACATCTGCAACATAAACAATGTCAGAAGGGCTGCAGCAGCGTTTCCCATCCCAGCCTGTCCTGTACACTGCACTATTCCTAACTCTGCTGAGGTCCCTTGGGTTAATTATGGGAATTTAAAGCTCTCATTCTTCTTCTTTCTACTCTTTTCAGCACCAATGCTGTACGTACGAAATTCCTGTTCTATTTTCTGCTTCAGAAACTCCATTTTCTTTGCTTCACCATGGACCAGCAGAACATTGCGCGGCTCAGCCTGGCGAATCAGCTGCATTATTCCCTTGGCATCTGCATGGGCGCTGAAGGACATGTACTCCACCTGCATCTTTACCTCCAGCTGCAAGAGAAAGAGGTGGGGAGCACAGGCTTTGAGAATCAGCAACCACTTTGGCTTGTCACAGCTCGTATACCCCACATGAACAGACACAGACCATATTTATTTTAAAGAAGGAAGCAGATCAGCTGCACTGGGAAATGATGTTGGAGAAACCTGCTTATCAGCAGCCTGAATACCATACAGAAAAGTTCTCAATAAGTTTTAAAGCTAAACTGCAGAGTTCCAAAGCAAAACACTTGTTGCACATTTGCCAGAAGAAATCAATACTGAAGTACACTTGGGATCAGTTTCAAAATCCCCTTCTGCATGAAAGCGTATCATTGCCGTCTATCTGACTAATCAAGCCTACTATAAATACTCCCCTGGCAAAATGTTGAGGCCAGTGAATTCTGAAGCAATAAAGTGGTAGGAAGAACAAAGAGAAGAAATCCTAGTTCCACTCTGATCAAAATGTTACTCAGGTATTTCCCATGTTGCATGCAGCATGTTCCCATTACAAGTATCTGCTGTCTAACTACCACCTCAAGTTCCTAAAAGCTTTCCCCAGTGATCTGCCTCCTTGGGAGCAAAACTTACTATTTGTCTTCCCTCCATTTCCAGCTTGCGCTGTCCGCTCAGAATCTTATGGCCCACGGTTCCCTGCACACAGTAGCCTGGCATAATGACCTGAGAGGGAAACCAGAAAAACAACGCTGATAGAAGTTTCTGTTCTTACCATCTTATGTATGACATCAACGCAAAACCTTACGTGTTAAACTGAATTTCTTACCATATTCTTTTCGTTCCCTGCCCATTTCCTGAAGATCTGAAGGGATTGTCCTGCATGAAGCATACCAGGAGTTGCAAACACAACCTGGAATTCAAAGATGTGTCATGAATCACCACAGAAAAGTTGCCTTTTTTTTTTTTTTAATAAAAATAAAAAAAATACCATTACTTATATAAATATCCTAGAACTGCAGAGAGAACTCACTAATACCCATTATAGCACGCTTACTACAGCAAGGCTCCAACAGAGCTTTTTGCTATTTTATTGTATTAATGGGGTAGAAGATGCTTAGACTTTCATAGATTGCTTGGTTTGCCTAAACCAGGAACAGAGAGGTATAAAAACAGCTCCCTGACACCACAGATCTGCTCTACCCCCTCATTAATGCCCACCTACCATAGGTCCTGGGTTATCTGCGAAGGCCCGATCAAATGCTTTGATGTGCTTGAACTCAAACATGTTCCTCTGCACAAATGTTTTCCTAATTTTCTGATTAGTCCACGTGATGAAGAGCTTGTAATAATGGTTAGCCTTCTCTGTCAGTCCCGTGGAAAAATAAATTGGAGCCTTTAAATTCATTCTTTCCCTGTAGAAAGAAGAGATCCAGATCCACGAGAACCACATTAGAATCCTGGCTCTTCATGCTTAAGTCCATAAACCCACATAGCCACCAAAGATTTCTGCACAGAACATACTCCCAACAAACTAAGTCAGTATCAGGACAACGCTGTATCACTGGGCATTAACTTACCGTGGAGTCACCTTTAACCCGTTTCCACACATTGCTTATAAGAAAGTTTAATACTTCACTTGTTCATCCCATCTCCCTCCCATAAAAACAGTTTTACAATGTGGCAAAGCTGCAATCAAATTATTTGAAGGACAGTTGGGACCGAGTGTTTGGGGACAGAGCAGGGAATGATCCTTGTAAAGACAATGTTTAATTTACTGCTTAGAATCAGAAGCATTGGGAATAAGTGATACATGGAAAGAAACAGTTCTGCAACCACCACCATGAGCCAACATGAAGAGGAAAACTAAGGAGAGTATTTGTACCAAACAGATATGAAAGAATCATAGAAACCTGTCAGGACCACAGCATGAGGACACAAAAGAGGAACACACACTGAACAGCCTGCACTCACCAGAAAGTTTCCAGTAAAATGCAAAGCTCCTGGGCACGTCCAAGGGCAAATACTGGGATAAGAACCTGCAATTGAGATATGATTTAGTCTGTGAAACCGGTGAATTAGTTACACTTAAACTGGTAAAACTTTCCTGTGTTGCAAACTCCCATTCCTATTTGCAGATTGTGAAGGATTAAAATGACTTTTTCAAATGTCCTTTACTAGGCATGCTCTAAATGGGGTGGCAATGAAAAAGAGAATCCCAGACATTTTCTTTATGTTAGCAAAGACAGGGGCTAAGCTCTGAGAAACAGAAAAGTCTGACAAATCCTAAAACAATAACGGGACCTATGCAACTCACATCCATGTTGCAATGCTTTCATTATCTGTTCCATGTGCTTTGTGACTAGCTAAAGTTGTTCACATCAAATCACACGAGGCTGGAACAGGCTTACCCAGACAAAACAGCCACATGCAAGGCACTGAAGCATCATTTACTGCGTGGTAATTGCACTTGGAGGACTTCTATGGTAACAGGCAGCGTAACGCTGAACAGCACAAAGGAGAATACTGAACAGACAGACCTGACTGACTACATGGGAAATCAGTTTTGATTAAGCTTAAAAGCAGTAATTTGAGCAGTCATTCTCAATTACTTAGTTTATATGACTAAGAGGATGCTTCAGATACAAGAGACAAATAAAGTTAATTTTGCCTTCATCCTCCGTATCTGGAAACTGTAAGCAGAGCATTTCCCTTACTGCCTTATTCGTGCAGTTTGGTTTCCTTCTTGACACAGTTTAAGTGTTTAATACCCTCTCTTTTAAATTACTGATGGAGCAATATAAAAACTCCTTCAGTTTTTCACTGTGGTCATGCACAGATGCCCGAGTTGGTTAAACAGTTACACAGCGCTACAGAGATGAGAAGCTTCACAGAGAAAAAACACATCACTTGTATCAAAATGCTGTACCTTTCCTCCTCTTTCTACAGTCTCGTGAACTTTCTTCAAGAAGTCTCTTTCTCTGCAACGTTTGGAGTCTCTGATAGTTGTGGCATAGGTGGACTCAGTTATTAATAAATCTGGGCGACACTTATCAATCCAGGCGGCACTAAAACAAAAGGGATTTTTAAAAAGCCAATCAAATTAAGGGATAGTATCTAAATTCTCATCTGCAGGTCTCCAACCTGGGTGCAGAATATCACTAACTCCACTTGAACAAAGGAACACCAATGTGCATTGGCTTGGCCAAAGTCACCTCCGAGTTCCATGGCAGCACCAGGACTCCTCTTTACAGGCTGTGCTTTCTTTAAATTAATACAGCTCAGAATAGACACCGACTCCAGATTTTGAAAAACAAATTTTCCAGTCTATTATTTATTTTAAATGCATTAAAATATTATTCTAAATATCACAAATATGAAAATCTATCATACATGCCAGTAAAAATAAAATGAATGTTAAAGGTTGTGACTGGCACTTTCTTAAAAAGTAAACACATTAGAGAATACCACAGCAATAAGGCATTTCAAACACCTAAATCCAATTATTACGCAGCCTTAAAAATGGATTAATATGAGTACAATGGAGAAGATTACATTAAGGTCTATCCTGAGGAATCAATTTAAATCCGTTCATTCTCAGAATTCAAAATTGCATTTATCTTTCCAGCAAAGACACCAGTTAGTGTTCCAGTCTCCCATCAAACAACAAAGAATCAATGCTGATAAGCCCCTACGTACTAACAGAAGCTATGGTAAAACTGTCCTGTCTGAAAGAGATACAATTCATAGAAACCCAGCTTCCTACTTACCCTAAATGTCTGTCTGGTGTCATGTTGTAATCACCCTAACGAAAGAAGAGAAATCCATTTATATTCTCAAGGTAAGAGAGCAGGCTATTAAAAGGAGATGTGAGCATCCACAAATGCTGTTGCACATACTTACAGTGTATACAACTGACTCGCATCCAACCTTAATCTGGAACATGGCTGCTCCTAGCACATGGCCTGCATAGTACGCCTTGATCTCCAACTCCTCATCCACCTGTACAAGCAAGCAAACACTGCTGTAGTGCAAAACCCTTTAAAAAATAAAATTACTCTGCCTTCCACAACGATTCGGTTGGTCTGATCCAAGACTATGCAGAAATGGTCATTTACCTGAACTGTCTGGTGAAGATGCACAGCAACCACTTTTTTCATACAGTCTTTAATCATTTGGGAAGTGAAGAAGTTAGTTTCCCCCTTCTTATCTACAGTTATTTTCCTATAGTCCTCCAGGAGAATAGGACAGATGGCCTTAGTGGGGTGCGTCATATAAATGGGCCCATCGTATCCGACCATTTCACTGAAATATGGCAAAGCTCCACAATGGTCCAAATGGAAGTGGCTGCAAAAAGACAGAAAGGATAAAAGAAATGTTACATGGGAATTTAGCTTGCCTGGTTCTCACATCTTGCTTCAGAATTTCAAAGCACTGCACAACACAGAGGAACTGACCAGAATATGAATGATGGAACTGCAACATGTTGTTTTTTTCCCTTCTTTGAAAAACAAAGAAACACACACACACACAAAACCAAAAACAAACAAACAAAAAAAACTTTCCTGTTTCCCATTTCAGTTGTGGTAAGGAAGCTTTCTCACCTGATGATCACACAGTCTAGGAAGTCAGTCAGCCTTCCATTCTGAGTGATGTAAGAAAAGTCAGGAAAACGCCTCTGCAAAGAGAAAAAAAGCAGGTTATCCACTACTAAACAAGGACAGTTAATATTAAATTATTAATTCACCAGAACAATAGCATAAACCATCTGCAGTACTGAACACATGCTGTAATCCATCTCAAGACAAAACTGCAACAGGTCGGAGACTACATTAGTGTACCTGATAGACACCCTACCCGTATGGAAGACCAAAAGCACCAGGAATGGAATGTTCACAGCTTGCTTAATATATATATTTTTTTCCTTCAGAGTCCACAACCCATGGAAAGAAGAGGGTTGGCTGGATGGGGGAACTTCCTATACCAGGAATACTTGAGGGGATGTACCTCTTGCACAAGAAAGCAAGATTCTGAAGGGGTGACACTTGTTCATTCTCAGCAACAGCTGACATATGTGCCCAATAACGTACACCCTGCTAACACTACCTACATATCATATAAGATGAATCAGGTCATGTTCAAATAATAATGAAGAGAGCAGGACAACAAAACAGGAGCCCTGCTGAGCGAGGACAGGCACCCCGCAGGTATCCCTGTACAACATTCAGGCTTCCCCATCATACTCACATCATCGTTGTAGCCCATGTGCATCCCACAGTCAAGCATAACATTCTTCCCCGCAATAGACACGAGGATACAGCTGCGCCCCACATCCTGGCCAGCCCCTGGACCAACAGAAAGACAGATCAGACACCTCTGAGAACATTTGGTCACTTCAAAGGACAAGCATTTAAAGGTCTGTACATGCTGTACAAAATCCTCTGCCCACTTCTGATGCGGGAAAAGGATTACAGCCTTCCTTCCAAGCAAGCAGGTCTGTCAGCAGATGGGAGCTGACTTGGCCTTGAGCTTAGGGGAGGGCACTGAATGTGTCTCTAGTGGCCTAGGACGTGTTATTTCTAATTATGAATGCTAACACCGATCCCCTTCCTTAAGAAAAGCACGGCACCCAGCGTCTCTCAGTTCTGATATTTCAGGCCTATTTCAGATTGGACTTACCCAAGGGCGTGACCTTTATCTCAGGCATTTTAACCACCTCTAGATCCCAAATTATGCAGGAATTATACTGCCGACAACAGGATCCGCACAGCAAGGAGAAGCCGCAGCGAGCCTCAGCGCCGCCATTTCCCCCCGCCTCTCACCCAGGAGGCTGAAGCGGGGGCCGGCCTTCACCCTAGAGGGTAAAAATAAATAAATAAATAAATAAAATCGGAAAGCACGAAGCGAACTGAAGGCGAAATCACCCCTCCTTCAGCAGGGGGCGGCCGGGCAGGGCCGGGGCTCGGCGCCTCAGCAGCTCCGCGCACGCCCGGCGGAGCCCAGCCCATGGCGGCGGCGGCGGCGCCCGGCCGAGAAAATGGCGGCAGCCGCGGGCGCCTTCAGCCTGAGGGAGGTGCTGAGCGCCTTCCAGGCGGCCGTGACGGAGCGCAGGGAGGTGCTGCTCGGACCCTACCTGCGGGGCTGGAGGGGGCTCGTCCGGTGAGTTAGGAGGTGGGGAAGGGCTGGGGGGAGCCGCTCGCTGATGACCCCGTGGTTTTTGTTTTGTTTTGTTTTGTTTTACCCCCCGCCGGCAGGTTCCTCAACAGCCTGGGCGCCATCTTCTCCTTCATCTCCAAGGACGCCGTGGCTAAAATACAGATCATGGAGAGCTACTGCGGCGGAGAGAGGCAGGAGGAGTACCGCACGCTGCAGTCCATGGTGGCCTACGAGCTGGCCAGCGGGCTGGTGGACATCCAGAGGCGGTCGGAGCATCCCGACTCGGGCTGCCGGACCGTGCTGCGCCTGCACCGGGCCCTGCGGTGGCTGCAGCTGTTCCTGGAGGGGCTGAGGACTGCCCAGGAGGACTCCAAGACGTCCACCATCTGCACGGACTCCTACAACGCCTCCCTGGCCGCCTACCACCCCTGGGTCGTTCGCAAGGCCGCCACGGTGGCCTTCTGCGCGCTGCCCTCGCGCAACGCCTTCCTGGAGATCATGAACGTGGGCACCCCCGAGGAAGCCGTCGTCATGCTGGGCGATGCCTTGCCCCACATCTCCAGCGTCTACGGGATCACCGAGGAGCTCTACGCCCAGCACAAGCTGCTCAACCTCCCTTGACAGGAGGAGGTTAAACAGCAATGCCATGTCCTGACAGATGAACCAACTAAAAACTGTGTTTTCCTGTGCACAGAATGTGTTTTCCTGTGCACAGAAACATCAGAATCTCTGTCCCTTGGTCACTCTCCCTTTCCTCTTCCCCCAGGGAGCTGACAAAGCTATTCAGGATGCCTCATGCTATAACAAGACAAAAATGCACTAAGAAATACATACATAAGTATATATGTCATTGCTTCAGCTCTACAGGGAGGGGGAGAAAAGGTCTATGCACATGCTTGAGAGAGTTCTCTTTTCTCCCTGGATTCACCTTCAGCTCTCCAGCTAGGCTGGAATGCGGGGCTTTAATTTATTTGTAAGCTAAACCAACAGCCTCTGAGCAGCTACAGCCTTTGGTGCTCTCACAATTATTGGTGTAACTTCCTAATAGGATATCCAAACACATTCACACTACATGTGACCTCACATCCGAAAGGGAGGTTTAGTTGCTATGTTGTGAAAATTCCTCTTCTGCTAAAACCACCTTAAAATGATTACATGTTTACATAGGATAAATTCATGCATTAAAATGGAGCGATTCCATGTTGTAAACTACAGAATACCTCTTGCTGGGCTTTCCGTACTTTCTGATAAAGATGGAGCTGGTATTTCATCTGTGTAATGTGTTAAATGCCATAAATTATGTCAAATAGTGTTATGTGTCAAATGAAAAAAAACGTTTGATTTCTCGTGGGTTTAATGCACAAACGGTAGGATGACAATGTGGAAAAATTCCGTTTTCTTCCCTGTCACTTTCGTTCTCGTCTATTCCTCTTGTGAGATAAAAGTTAACATTGAAAATGAACTTAAAATGAACTTGAAATTAAAGAATCAAAAACTTTCTTAGCAGGGAAAAACTGTTGTACATTTATTGCCAGTCATTTTGTGCTAAGTGTGCTTCAAGTAAAATACAGACCTTATCAGTCTGCATGCTCACATTTAAAGAAGGTGTTGACTAATGAAAATTCTGTAAATTCTGAAAATTCCCATCTTTAAATGACAGGAGGCTTTTAAACAGCCCCAGGTAGTCAACACTCAGTAAAATAGGTCCTGCACTTTGCACACGTTCAGAGTCCGTCTGCTTTCACTAATGCAGCCACATCCAGAAGGAGAAAAAAAAAAAGCCAACAAGCACAACACCACACCTTCACTTCCTTCACTTACATTAACTGCTGTACTTGAAAGCTGCAACAACATGCAGATTCACTAGAGGGAGCTTGAATCCCATAATCTCCTACCCCACAGTAAGCATACTTGATTTCACCTGAAAATGTGTGGGGGTGTAAATAACTGCTTATATGCAACACTTACACTATTCAAGCAGCCTGTTTTTTTTTCACTCCATGCAGTTGAATTGCTATTTTAAACTGTTTAAATTAAGTTTTATAATTAAAGCTAACACCTAAATACTCCATTAAGAAGTTAGGGAAACCTGTAAGGTATCTTAAAAAAAAAAAACAAAACAAAACAAAAACGTCAATACAAACTATGTAGCGTAGACACAGATATCTACAACTGTCATTTGCTCAAAACCTGCGTACATATACTTAGCTTTTGATAATGTGCCTGCTTCTCCAAGATACATGAAAAAAATCCTAGCCTTGTAGCAAAAGTAGTACCACTGGTGGTACAAGCAGCTTCTGTGATACAGCACAAATAAGTTATCAAAATGCAGTGAGCTGAACTTTCAATTCAATTGAACTTTTCAATTTGGACCTATCCTGCTTTCTAAAATTCACACTTGACAGAAAAAATGCAAACAATGAACCAACTTAAATTACCATGCTAGGGAACTGATACCTACATCAGCAACCTGAGGTTAACGTCACAGCTCAGTGTGAGAAAAAATTAGACTGGCCAACAACATTTTGCTATATATATCCTGCTATTTTCTGAAAATATGTTCTGAAAATAGCAGGGTAGCTGTGAGTAATAGCTCACCGAAGTGGCAGCCGAGGAATGGTTCACACCTGTTAAGTTCTTGTGGTGTCCTGAGAAAGATTTGGGAATTTCCATGATGAGGTGACCTTGAATTTAAATATATATATAAATTACTGTTGTGTAAGACACTTACCACTACCCTACAGCTCAGGCGACTCAACCTATCATTCTGAAGTTAATTTAAAAATAAACTATGTGACATGCTTTCAGTGCAGGGCACTTCAAAGTTGGGAAGAGAGTCTAAGTAAGACAGAGCTTGCTTTCCCACCGTGAATTGAAAACCATTGAGGGTTAAAGCATGTGTCACTTGCTGGGAGGAATTATTGGATTAAAAGGCTCAAATAAGAATTAGGAAAGTGGAGAATAAAATTTGTACCACAGCAGGAACTTGAAGCACTGTAGAGGGATAGCAAGTCCTAGCGAGAATGAACAGTCCAGAACAGGAAAGAGCATTTGTAACTGGGGAGAAGCACCTGGTAGATCCCTGGAGAAGCAGCTGCATTTAACAGCAGCATTTAATGTCTTCCTTGTCTTTCTAGCAATAATTGTTTTAAGTTCTGCTGCCGCTATTTCACTTCTACTGATCTCAGTCGATCCATACTGTCAAAAGGGACGAGGTGGATGGGAGAATGCACAACAGCGCATGCAGATAGTCTGTGTTTTAAATGTTTTCACTGTAGGGAGCAGTCTTCTGACAAAAGCGAGATGAGTGGAAGGAAGGGAAAATATCTCCTGTTTTTCTAGCATCACACAGGACCTGCACTGAGTAAAGGAAAGCAGGATTAGGCCAGCGGTTTGCAACCAAGGACACGCATTGGGTACTGCTGCCTATTTGACTATTACCCACTGAGCATAGAGTTACACATCTAACGCAGTTTGCTAAGCAAATTTCTCCATGTGATTTTCATCTCTTGGGGTTCTATTTAAAATGATTTCCCAGGACCTACTGAGACTGGATCCCCTGCCCCTATTCCCTCTCCCACATTTTATCACTTCCATGAAACATTTTCTCCAAAATAGCCAAATAATGGTCCCTTACCTGCTCCTGGGTTTGAGCTTTGGTTACGTGGTAGCTCTCAAACCCACATGCCTCTCAACTCAGTTCAGAAGGCCTGGCGATTATATCATAGGAGGCTTGTTCCCTTTTGGAATGGACACCATAAACCTGACGGCACGATCAGAGCCCACATTAGTTGTGTGTGAAAGGTAAGAGGAACATTAGCTTCATTTGTACGTGTTAAGTTTGGTCACTTGGGCTGGGGAGAGGAAGAAGTAGTCCTTTGGATAGCACTTGATGGTCTTGCAGGCTAACATCAGGGACGAGATGGAACCAAAGAGTAGCTCTAAGGTGTGCTGTGCCATCAGCGTGCCATTTCTGATTCTGAAATGGAAAAAGTTCATATGTTTTCTTGATGCAGCCAAACTTCAGATGGAGCCAACGCTACGGACAGGATGCTAAAAAGTCAGAGAATGTGGAACAAGCTGACCACCTCAACAATGGTGGATCATGTAATTCCCTGTCTCCTCTTCTTGCAGGTTATTTGTAGATGGGCTAATATGGGCCCTCGGGATGAAGTTTGCTATTGATCAGATCAACAACTCCACGTCACTTCTGCCGGGAGTAAAGCTGGGCTATGACATTTATGACACCTGCTTTGAGCCCCTGGCAGCCTTACAGCCCAGCTTGCTATTTCTGACCCGAAATGGCACTACAGGCATCGGAGTAGTGTGCAACTACACCAACTACCAGCCTCGCGTGACTGCTGTCATTGGACCACATAAGTCAGATCTCTGCCTGGTGACGGCCAAGCTATTCAGCTTTTTCTTGATCCCACAGGTAAAGAGACTCTGTAAAAACAAGAATTCTTCTTTTTGGTGGGGAAGGGATTGAATAGAATACAATAGTTCAGTCGGAAGGTACCTTCAGAAATCATCTAATCCAACAACAGTGTCTGCCTTTGAACCTGGGCCATTAAAAGTGCAGATTGAAGCCTTTGCCATAGATTTCCTGTGAGATCTTGGGTAGGTCAATAAACTGCCTGCCTGACACACATTTCAGTGTCTCACTTCCCAGAGAAGAGAGGGGTAACTCTCACTGCTCTGTGATCCAGGTAAAATTATAATTAGCAGAGCTCCCAGTGTAAATTGGGAGGATCTCTGGAAAATACATCTGTGGCTGTGAGTACTCAGCTACCACAACAAAGAGCTCTAGCAGGCAGGTAAAATTAGCCCTGAGTTCAGGTATTGCTGAATCCTAGTGAGGTCACTCTTCGTTGGAAGTAGCTAATTACCGTTATCATTAAAGACAAGGGTGCTGTGAGGATGGACACAAAGGGCAGTGGAAGGGGACAGCCCTGCATGACAGCACTACCAGAGGCAGGCGACAGGGCCAGTTTAGAGATCTCTTGGGAAATTCAGCCACAATGGACCCATCCCTTCAGGTGAGTTCTTCCTTCCCACAATCCTGACCCACCTTTCTTGAAAATCTGGAGTACTGAGACTGAACGAGCAAGAGGGAAGAGTGATCTGGACTGGGAACGCTTTCCTCAGCTTTCCTCTTTGCTTCATGTTGTCTGATCCTCCAACCTGCAGGTCAGCTACGGGGCCAGCAGCAAGAAGCTCAGCAACAAGGAGCTGTACCCCTCATTTTACCGAACTGTTCCCAGTGACAAGAAGCTGGTGGAAGCTGTGGTCCTGCTGCTCAACAAGTTTGGATGGAACTGGATTGCCACCATTGGAAGCAACGATGAATATGGCCGAGGAGCCCAGGAGCTCTTCTTGCGCATCGTTGGAAATTACAGCATCTGCGTTGCTTACGAGGGGCTAATTCCCACAGACCTCACAGACCCCAAGGCTAAAATCCAACTGAAAGAGACAATAGAGCTCATTAACAAGACCAAAGTCAACATCATTGTCCTTTTTGCCTACACGCAGCCAGCACAGGCCTTGCTGGAACAAAGCATCAGCATGGGACTAAGCAAAAAAGTCTGGATTGGCACGGAAGCCTGGCTGTTGTCTGACATAGCTTCCTCCACCTCAAACATCCAGAGCATCGGAACGGTTTTAGGCTTCATTATGAAAGCAAGCCCAGTCCCTGGCTTCCAGGAATACGTCGCCGACCTCTTTACCTCAGTCCAGCAGGATGAATTTTGCCAGGAGTCCATGGAATCCTACCACCGCATGGCCTCTGGTGGGCTGGGCACGGCCTGCAACCAGTGCGACCACATCTCTCTGCACGACATCTCGCCCATACTGAGCCGTTCCCAAATCCAACCAGTGCACGTTGCAGTGCACAGCGTGGCCCACGCGCTGCACCGGGCCCTGGGCTGCACCCACCAAAGGTGTCCCAAAGCAACCATCAGGTCGTGGCAGGTGAGTGAGGGTCAGGGGGACGAGGAGCAATTTTTCATCCAGTTTTTCATCCAGTTTATGCCATCAGAGCTGCACACAGCCAGACAGAGAGGGGGGAACGTTCACCAGAAGGCTGATAGCTGTGATCTCAGCCCCTGTAAGGGACAACGATACCAGCCAGCAATTAGGTTCCTGCATTATCATACTCCAAGCAAAAGTATCAGCTGTGCTGGTATCTATTATCATTTTTCATTTTCTCCTCAGCTGCTGCACTTCATGAATACCTTCACGTTCACAGTAAACGGCCAGAGTTTCAGGTTTGATGAATCCCACGGCACAAACACTGGCTACAAGCTTATATTATGGGACTGGAAAAATGGCACCTTTACACATCTGCCTGTGGGAGACTATGAAAAGTCCTTGTACGTCAACAAGTCCCAGATCCATTTTCACACTGCAGATCAAAAGGTAAAGAGGGTGGGCAAAAGCACAAACAATAACAAGATTAAATAAACTTTTTTTTTTTTCCACTTCATCAGAACTGTTAACTAGGAGCTCCTAGCCCGCACGCTACTCTTGCTTCCCTGCAAACGTGTAATCTATCTATCTCCACTATGCCAAACTACAAAAAGGTTTTCCCAGCACCAGTTAGGACTCAAACACAGATGTGACACCAGCAAAGCAGAGCCAAAGTCTTTTAATTTGTTTGGTGATGTGATACTTCTCAAGGTGCCTGGCTGACACTTATTTACCCTTTTGTTTAGGAGCCTACATCGGAGTGCTTTAGAGAGTGTAAACCAGGACAAACCAGACAAATAAAAGGGTTCCACCTCTGCTGCTACGACTGCAGAGACTGTCCAGAAAACACCTTCTGCAGCTCTAAAGGTGAGGTCTGCGAACGGCCCTGGCTTTACCTGTATTATGTCTTCCTACCGCTTGAGGTCACACAGGCTCACAGAGCTCAACAGGGCCAGTTGTGGGCTCCTCCTCCACAAAGCAGTGCCAGGGCACAATTTGTGTCTCCCTTCTGTTCTGACCTTGCTCTGCTCTTCCGTGTGGGACCTTCCTCTGTTGATCCCAAAGAGAATATGTAAGGATGTGTATGTTTTATCTCAGAGGTATAGGAGAGAAGGGTATGATGAAATTCTGGGGTCTTAGCCAGTAGAGAAGCACATGATGAAATTCTGGGGTCTTTTGGAAGGCAGTGATCCTTCTTGGGGAAAGGAAACAAAGACAAGAAATACGTGGATCCTTTTGTGGGGAGGGTGGGGAAGTAGAGAGAAAAGGAGATGGAAAAAATCACAAGCTTTGGAGATCTGATCCACTCAGGAAGGGGGGAAGTAGGCATAGCTGAGCCTTCCTCCCGGACCGCCTGCACGGCCATCACCTCCTCACTGCCACTTTGCAGACAGCTCCACCTGCACCCCCTGCCTGGAGCATCAGTGGTCTCCCGTGCGGAGCACGCGGTGTTACGACCGCAGCGAGAGGTACCTCTTCTGGAACGAGCCGCTCACCGTCGCCTTGCTGACGCTGACGTCCATCACCCTATGCCTGACGTGCCTGACAGCGGTGCTCTTTTTTAAGAACCTCGAGACGCCCGTCGTGCAGGCTTCTGGAGGCGATCGGAACCTCCTCGCCTTGTCCGCGCTCGCGCTGCTGTGCCTCAGCTCCTGCCTCTACATCGGGAAGCCCAGCGACAGGCTCTGTACGACGCAGCAGGTTGTCTACGCCCTGTGCCTCAACGCCTGCTTCTCCACCTTCCTCACCAAGTCCCTCGAGATCACCCTCCTGACCGAGTTCCCTCGCTGGGCCCCCACCTTCTTGCCCTGGGTGACGCAGAGGAGGGCCTGGCTCGTCGTCGCCTTGTGCCTCCTCACCGAGTGCTTGTTCTGTTTCTCCTACCTCCACCTGGGCCCTGACGGCCTGCGGTCCGACTACAAGTCGCTGCGCAGCGAGGTTCTGCTGGTGTGTGACACCAGGTCCTGGCTGGCCTTTGCCTTGATGCACGGCTACAACAGCTGCCTGGCCATCGTCTGCTTCCTCTGCACCTTCATGGTGGATACTCCTGGTAAGAAGTACAACGTCGCCAGGGGGATCACGTTTGCCTTCCTCATCTACTTCATCATCTGGATCTTCTTCGTCGCTATTTTTGCCACCCTGAAGACAGTTCTCAGGGCTGTTACACAGATCAGCACCATCCTGATGCTCACCCTGGGTATCCTGGGGACCTACTACATCCCTAAGTGCTACATCATCTTGCTCAAGCCTGACTTGAATACCGTGAATTATTTCCAGAATTCCATCAAAGAGGAGACTGAGGGAGACTCCCAATGACCAGACAATAAACCAGACACCCACTGTAGCCTCAACAGGAGCTGTCTATATTTCAACAAGATGGTTCTGTTTAAATTTCATATTGTACGAGTCATCTTAATGTCGTTGTGAAACAAAAAGCTAAACCTTCCAAAATAAATGTTTAAATTTCTGTTAAGTAATGTTTAACATGGAAAAAAAAATCTTTTGGAATTTTGTCACAAAATCTGTAGAAACCATTCTGAGACGTAAGAGCAGCTGTACGTGTGATATGGAAAGTATATTACCTATTCAAATACCAATTCACTCATTTGTATGGCATTAATGTGTTTGCAAAGAACATGGAAATGAGGACAAGACACACTGGAGTGCAAATCACAGTATCCAAAATCATAGCAAAAAGTTCCTCCTATCTCAAAAAACACACATCACCAGGGAGAAACATTTCTTACCCAGGGGGACATTCTGCAAAGGGGACAAAGTCAGTCAAACACTTGGAGTAATAAGAAATATCCCTAACTTCTGTTCATATATGTAGCACATCCCCAGTTCACTGGACAGCAGGAGAATTCTCATATCCAGAACGGCTAGCAGCTTACCCATTCAGTATCAAATTTACCAGAACAGGTAGTAATGATAGTTTTACATGACAAATAAATACTTCTAAAGGAAAAACTGCTCTGCACTGGTCCTAGTACGGGGGCTGGTTTGTCTCCTGTGATGGGAAGTGTAAGATAGCTTTCGAGTACGCTGTAAATACACAAGGCCAAAACCTTGTGGTAAAAGGGTGCAGATAATGCAGAAGCAGGGCATGCAGGTGTTGCAGAAATGTGTGCATGCCAGAAAATGAAACCTGTGAGAGCAGAGGCTCAAGACAGCAGGACTCGCCCCTCACTTCCCTTCTCTTGCTCCTCAGAAATACACAAGTGCCAAAGCTGCAGACAACGTAAGTGCCTGGGCATAAGACAAGAAATAGATGAAGGATCTGCCAGTATCACATAATAGGGAGCTTTTTTAGACCTCCTGCTCCATGCACAGGGTATAAAGAACTTCATAATACAGGAAAATTGCATAAAGCCTCACCTTCCTCCTGCTAGGAGAATACGTTTGTACCGAAACCTTTTACAGGCCAGTAGGACTGGTTCACATACAGGTGTTATTCCTGTCTGTTCTTGTACGTGTGCAAACTCCCCTGGCCTACAGGTCCACCCTGCCAGCTCCAAGGCATTGCAAAATCAACGCTGCAGCACCTTTGGCGTGACAGAGCTGACTCGGCAGCTTCAGGGATCACCACAAACGCTGAAGTCTCCAGACAAGCAGCTTAGAACTGCAGACCCTGACACAGCTGAGAGGAAGGCCTGCCCTCTCCTCAGCGTGCCTGCTGTGTTTTACCTCTCCTGTTACTGTGGGGTGGTTAGATAGATATCCTGCACTATCAACTGTCAGCCAATAATTATTAAATATTACCCACTCAGTCTCTTTCTCCGAAAAGTCAAGAAAAGCGGCAGCTCTCACTCTGGTGCTATTTTCCCTAAAGTTTTAATGCAATGCAGTAGAGACATTGATATTCTACTGTGCCATATCACAGCATCTCTACTTCAATTCAAAAGCAAAGGATACAACTCCATCTAACATCTTTAACCAATGCTACCATACCTACCTGTTCATAAACCTGGCAAAATTGCAACTGGACTCTAATGCAATTGTTAAAAAGCTAATTTAATGTTACTGAAGTTAAGCAACTATTCTAGTTTGTGCTTTTCAAAGTAAAAGTGCTTTTTCAAAGTAAAACCCAGGATTTTAGTAAAGGCTGTATGTGGTGGGGTTTTGTATCCTTTAAACAACCTTTATTCTACATTCATTTGCAATAAATTGCATCAGTGTAGAGGTGGCGAACCACGAGAAGTGAAAACGGAACAAATTTATCATTAATTGATATTATTACCAAACAGGAGAGTAAAATTTCTCTAGGATTTTTTCCCCCATCTACTTTGACAAGCAACTACACTGCTCTTTTACTCCCCATTTTAGACATAAAGCTTTTCCACCTATCCATTAAGTGTTATTAGAAGTTAACTCATCAATTCAGCTCAATTAAAGAATCAAATGAATCTAAACCAGAGAATATTTTCAGTCTTTAAAAAAAAAATAAACGGGTGCATTGCAAACCTAGCTGTCCTGCATTTCTGTGGCTACCTGCACAAAAAATTTTCCTGGTGTACCTGAAAAACGTGAAACATTGCACAAAACCATTCCTCAGCATTATTAAAGACAGTAAAAATCTGACCTGGAGACTGGAAGTCCTTGTGTCTGGAGACCACAGCAAGTCTTCGTAAGCATCTTGTAGCACCTGAGGATCGCAGCAGCATTCCTCACTTCAGTGCTGCGATTTTTTTGTAGCAGAGCAGCAGTAACTTTTGATCACCATTCCAGAGATAAAGAAGGAAAAAACTGATCTACCTTTACCACTTCTCTTTCTGGCAACAGAGCTAGAGCCACAATAGCCTGATTTTTCTTTTTGTTTTTTGAGGGGAGTAGGAGGAAAAGGGAAAAGTACCTGATTAAAGTGTTCAGCCAGTGCCAGTCACCTGCAGCAATTCAGACTAGGTCAGCTGGAGTCCATCAGGCTCCTGCAGTAACAGGCTGCAAGCACATGTGCAAATTCTGATCATTTAACATTTATCTAACTGGGAAAATGCTGGCTAGATCATTTGATGTCCTATGCAAACAAACATGGCTTGGAAAGGAGAATATGGGAAATTCTGCAAGATCATTTCATAGGCTCTTATATATCTCTGTTACAGGATTGTGCTATTTGTAATAGGTGTCTCCTTCTTTGTATCTTCTCCATCAGCTGGATCTCTACCAGCTAAAAAGAGGGAGTCTGCCTCGCAACAAGCCGTGGTGGCTCTTTGTACGTGAATCCCTCTGACTTTACAGGGAGGCTGAGTGTCCTTATGCTGTAAATACACCACAGTGTAAATACACCTTTACCAGTTAGTCTGCAAGAGGTGTCCTAACGATCCTAGCTTGTCTCTGCTGCAGTTTGCGTGCAGAGTGCTGAAGAAGGGGAATAGTCCCACGAACCAGCTGAATACACTGCTGGGATCTGCCAGCAGATTCCTCTCCTGGGTTTGCAGGCAGAAAAACTTGTTCCAGCTTTTACTTCCACAAACTTTCTGCAGCCTTTCCTGCATACCTAGTCCTGCCAAACTGAGAGAGGGAAAAGCCCGGTAATTAAGAGGAGGGGGAATTAATGAAGTGAGCATTATTTTTGCACTGATGTATTAGTCATTACCTCAAAGCTACAGCACCTCTGATGAATGGCAGGGTCTTGTATTTCCAGTCAGATGTCATTAGAAGTAAGACCTCTGCATTTCAATCGGCTGTGACCCAGTTTAGCTGTGAACATTTACAGGGCTCCCGTCATATCCTGAACTGTCAGCACTTCTGAAGCACCATCAAAACACAGAATCCTGCTCCCTATCATTAGCTCCTGAGCAACCTTCTTCTGCAGAGAGGACGAAACTTCAGTGAGGGCAGGGGAAAGAAAAAACAAAAGAGTAAGATTGAACCAGTAATTCATTCTTGAATTAAAGTAGTGCAAAGAACTGAAGACATACACTGCAGTTATCACATAAAATTAAAAGCTTTTTAGTGTTTAAAATAGCATTTACACATAAGCAGCTATATATTAACTATACAGACACTTGGGTTTTAATACAATATCTACAAAAAAGAATTCAATTATGCAATAGACATTTAACAGGAACAGTGCAGTCCATGCTAGTAAGAGGTCACTCTTTGAGTAGAACCAATTCTAGAATAGGTGATAGTCTGGGTTTTCATTATTTAAAATCATGTAACTTTGTTCCTCTACTGTACATAAAATTCTTTACATGTATTTCTAATCACTGATTAGAATTAATAATTTTAAGTCAATCTTATTACAATCCAGTTAAATGCAAAACAAAAACAATTACATCAACTCATGAGCTGTCAAGTCTCACGATGGGACTGCCCATTTGAACAGAACAAAAATAATATCAAAAGTCAATGTCTGTGCATCATTGCTTGCCATCCAATATACCTTTGGATAAAGTGTCAAGGGGACTGTTACCTTTGAAAAGGAAATTTATTAACGGGAGGTAAAAGACAATAGCAGTGCTTTTAAGACTATTTGCCAAAAAACCCTTACTCCTCGGAGTTAATACATCGGGTGGGTACATCGCCCCCACAGATACTACCTCCTTTGGACAGGAGACGTCATCCCAAACTATTTGCTCAAAGTTTTCTCCGATCTTCCAAACATACCTGGCAGTCCTTGCTAAAAGCCGCCGGCAGGTATGCGTGAACATTAAGCCCAGCTGCAGGGCACGGGCAGATGCTGAAGGTCTCATTTGCAGAATCAGAAAAATGTCAGCTATTTAAGGCTCCTGTCGGGAGGTTGTCTCAGCACCCCGTGTAACAAACCCACTGCTTCTCAGTATAGCTGGAAGGGCAGGCCATACATTCTAGAGCCCAGTCAGTGCCAGTTACTTGACAATTAAAATCAGAGACAAATTTCAGGCCCTGATAAGAGAAAAAGACAGTTCCGTGGGACTGCAGCCTCCACAATTTCCTCCACCTGGCACAGTACTTCCTACTGCAAGTAGCTTCCTCGGCACCAGCAGCACTTCTTTCTGCACCTTGTACTGTACCCAGCAGGAGAAACTTGCACAGATCGGCCCCAGCCCCTCGCTATTACAAAGAGAAATGCACATGCAGCAAAAGCCAAGGGTGGGATTCGGGACATCTTCCGTCTTCATTCACTTGTGAAAATTAAGTGCTAGCAATGGTTCAGGCCCAACTTTCCATGAAGTCAAGCCAGCCCCTCTACTGTACGCTACGGGGGGACACACTTAAGATTTTTTTTTAATTTTTTTTTCCACGCAGTGGCCACTATGTATTGCACTGTTCACAACATGGTCATTTACATTCTCCTACCGCTCTGTCAATAGCAGGCTCTACGCACTCTGCAGCATCAAGCAACTCGCAGACCTGGCAGTACGCTCGGAGCAATTCCTATTTGCCTGAAATGGATGCCTGGGCTCGGGTGAAGCTAACTCAGGCGGATTTAGCAGCCTCGTTTCCTCAGCAGACGAATGCTTCCCCACACCTATGTTCCGGACTGTCAGCCTTGTTCCAGAGTTACCCACAAACACAGAAGTATTTAACACGGGCAGTTCAACAGCGCAGCCAAGACCAGCAAGACACAGAACAGTTTCTGCCAACAGCACAACAACAAGACAAAAAAAAAAACAAAACACAGCGAGTGTGTAAACTGCAACTCCTGAAAAAACATGAGGAAATTAAACATGTTTCTTCCATGGGCAAAAGCTCAGCCCCCCGTTTTTATCCCTTTTGGAATTATCTTATTACAATGAGAGTCTTTTCCTCTGGCCCTGCAAGTTCTGCCTTAAGACAAAGCGGGCCAGAAAAACCATAATATATAAGAGACCAGGAAAGTTAAAATTGATTTAAAAGTAGAACCACTAGTGATTGTCAGGAAAGTCACAGACTCCTTCGCAGTGTCTCCTGGAGACATAGCAGAAGTACAGATTTTTTTTTTACCCTGATTTATTTCATTGCTTCCAATGTCGATCTTTCAAAATGGTTTTCTCCATTTAGTTAGTGTCTTTGCTGTGTTGCTGGGAGGAGGAAAGGAAAGGAAAGGAAAGGATTCTCTTGCACAGTCAAGCTTCAGGTAGTGCCATTCTTTTGAACAAGTCATCACCAAGTCTGCAATCTACACTAGCCCATCAGATAGATTATGAAGAAAGCACCACTGTCAGAAATGTTATACGGGTTTGGGGGAGATTTTTGGAAAGAAAGCAGTCCAAAAGCACTCAGGTAGTTCAGAAGCCCAGTAATTTGGGTACCTACTCTGAGTGACACAGCTTCCTAACTGCCTAGCTCCCTTTTGAAAGTGAGACTTAAGTCTCTGATTAGCACAGACATTTGTAAATGTTACTTGACTTCTGTATAAGGGATGTGTTTACACACAGAGCTGTCGTAAGAAAAGAAGTAGTGACAAAAAAATCTATCAGAATGAACAATATAAAAATGGCATTTGAAGAGCAATTTTTCAAGGTGACAAAGGAACGTGAACTACATGTATTTAGTGAGAAAGCCACGTTCTCTTTTAACATTCATCTTGGGTAGTCACACTACCCATAAAGCATGGAACGTAACAAAAAGCTTCTTATCAGTGAGGAAAATGCTTATATACAGTAAAGACTGATTTTAAAGCACCTGTCCTAAAGCCTGCCAGAAACAGGTAGCTAACAAAGGATTTAACTGAGGCATGGCCCCATGGTCAAATGCCACTGAGTGACTGCAGATTAACACCCATTTCCCATTACATGAGCCCCCCTAAGTGAGTGTGGGTGTGCTCTTCCCATCTCCTCATTCAGATACTTTTTAAAAAGCTTCTTAAACATCAGAGAAGGTTCCTGAACACACTTACGAAGTGTCCGTAGCCTAAGAGCGAAGAATGCACAGTCATGAAATCTTGGGGATACACAGCAGCAAAGTTAAAGCTCCCCAGCAGGAGTTTTAGCTCAGGTCCCACTCCGTGTCAGGTGTATGGTGTACTCATTGTACCATTTATGAGCTGCTCTCCAAACACCCTCTGGCCTCTCTGCTGACAACTAGCCCCCAGCTTTGCTTAGAACATTTTCCTTTGTGCCACACTGCAGTTGGGATTTGGTATATCCGGGTTTCTATTTCAAAGCAGAGATTAAGCTGGGGAAAAAAAGAGGAAGATACTGCTCAGAAATGAGGAATGGAAAAAGAGGTGATCGAGATGAACAGCCACGTCCCAGTGGGAGCCAGGATTTACCTCTGTCTCTGATAGAACGGGATAAATCTCCCTTCAGTAGGGAATAGCTGCAGCTACACTAACAATTGCATAGCAGCAATCATCCTATTTCTGTGGGAACAACTTGTAAAACCAGTAAGCAAGTGCGTGTTATAACCAGAAAGAACAGACATGTCTGTCAGCAGGGATGTGACGGAAATGCCCAGGAACAGACTGCAGCTACAAAGTCACTACCGTGATACCAAATGAAATAACACTACACGTTTTGCACGAGGAACACATAACAGCAGCAAGACTCCACCACTTCCTGGACAGGATAATACCTAAAGAAAAAAAACGAAGATCGATTTGCACTCCCTAATCAGTAGAAGAAGGTAGTCACAACTTTGCTTTCTGCTGGGAACTGGTTTGAGCCTGCTCCTTTCCAAGCACGTGTTGTCTGTACACTCGCAGGTGCCACGGCTGCTGAGCTCGCTGGCTGATGCATCCAGGAAACAGCGTTACGAGGCAGTATCACAGATACCAGCCAACAATCTCTTTTTTTTTTTTCCTTGTAGGGCAAAAAGCAGAGGAAAATAAAAGTGCTACTATGCATTACTGGGAATCCAGGAGTTATGTGAAATAATAGTCCTTGAATCAGCCAAAAAGATACACTAATTGCACTGAAAGTAGGTGCCACAGTTACCAAAGCTCATTAAGATGTGAATATACACCAGCCAACCACAATCAAAAACAAGAGGGGAAGAAAGAAAAATAAAAGGATAAAAAAAAAAAAAAAGATGCCATCAGTTTGCTGATATTTAGCAATCCCAGGAGGTTTTTTTTGTTCATCGTTTCTGTCTCTTTTTTTTTGTTGTTGTTTTTTGTTTGTTTGTTTGTTTTGTCGGTTTTTCTGCAACACACAATTGCAAACCAGGAAGGCGTGACATGCAAGACAGCCGAGTTTCTTCTGGTGAGCATTCGGCAACGACCAGATTTCCCACCCGCACCCCAAAACAACCCACCCCGGCCCTCCCCCGAGCAGAGTCTGAAGGCACTTCCTCTCTCACATGATGTCGACGAAGAATTCACAAGGGTTGCCCATAGCCTTCTGGAAGGACTGCCGGCTCCCCGTCAGCTCCGGAGGCACGGAGCTCAGTTCTCTCACCGGGGGCCCTCCGGGGGGGCCGCTCGTCCCGTAGACTTTGGAGCCCAGCTTGGGGAGGTTGTAGAGGGGTGGCACTCCCGGAGGCCCGTACGAATGATGGCTGTGGTGGCTTCTCTCGCTGTGGGTGGCGGAGACGTGGCTCCGGTGGCTGAGCTGGCTGACGGGCCGCTCGCGACGCACGACGCTGGCGCCACCCCCGCTGCGGGCGGTGTGGTCAGACTCGCTGCCGCTGCCCGCCGACTTGCGGTCCTTCTCCCTGCCAAGAGCTCTCCTGCTGTTCTCGCTGTTGCTTCGGTTCGAGCCGCTGCTTTTGCTTCCTAAAGCCCGCGAGGCGGGGAGGAAAGGACAGAGAGAAAAGCAGAGTTAGCTCCGTTTCACTGCCCGCTCCAGCACCAGCTCCTCCCACAGCACCCAGGGATCCGGGTACGACCGCTGGAATGGCGACAATGCTGACACAACCAGGCCTGAACGTGCTGTCGGTGGCTCATGGCATTTCGCGGTGACAAATGGTGGAATGAAGCTGACGAGGTTGTGCCATGCACAGGGACACGGAGACACCTTCAGAGCTCGCACAGTGAAAGCAGCAGCTGGCTTACACCTAGGGGCTGAAGGCACCTGCTCCACTGCCTCGCTGCCTGAGAGGGCAACAGCAAAAATGGAAGGAAGGAGCAGGCATTTGGGTTCTGACTCATAAGCAAACAAAGTTCAAGCTAATTATGACTGTCTGCGCCTTTGCTATCTTCTGTTGGCAGACATTTTTCTAAAGGAAACTCCTTTTGGCTTCTCCTGTATGGTCACACCGGGCAGATGCTCACTCAAGGCTAAATCACCTGAGGCCACCAGATGTCCTTTTGTTGGTCTCAGTAGACAGATCCTTCTAAAATCCATCACTACAGTGCTTTGTTGTTGGAGAGCTCTTCAAAACCAGTTATTTATGGAACGAATCAGTACCATGCAGGATATTCCCAGCAGAGGCCACTAAACCAACTCAGAAAACCAGAGGACTGCTGCTGGTACATAAACTGAGTTCACTGAACTGTGGAACTGATTTTACGTGAAAGTTGAAGGTCATGCTCTGTTACCATCAGGGATAGGATAGATGGCAGGAGATGTTCCCAAGTTAATCATTCTTTTAAAAACAGAACAAAGAACCCTACATAATATCTCATTAAGTTTCTGCCCTTTGGAACCGAGTAATGACTTAAGCCAAAGCCCCTAGTGCAAGATTGCTTTCTTGCCAGCAAGGATCCCCAACCTGTGGAATACGGGACCAGCTTTTGACTCTGGATGAGCCACCAAGTCTCTAGGGCCACTGAAACAGGAGAAGCAGAATGATTCAGAGCTGCTCCAACCCTGAACTACAGATGTTCACGACCTTCTGTCTGCCACAGCTGATGCTTAGGGCAGGCAAACAGAAAGAAGAGAGAAACCATCTCTACTACAACAGTCTGAGAACCAGCAGCATAGCTGTTATCTTCTGGTTATGCTAAGGTTCACTCTCTCCCTGACATGCCTTTAAAGCCTGTCACAGAAGAATCAAGAAATCCTTCTAGAATCAAGAAATCCTTCTAGTTCTTGATTCTAAAGTCAATCTAACATCACCTTCTTGGCATCTGGGGACTGGCCTGTCTTGGAGGGCGAATTTAAAATGAATTTTAAAAATCTGCATTTGAGGTGCCTAGCAAAGCTGTGCTCAGCACTGCCCCAACACACTGCCATCAGCCTTCCTTCTGTTACTGCCAGATACAAATTCCAGCCATCGCTCCAGCCCCTAAACCAAGAGACTCGAGCTGCCTCAGCCTTCATTTCATGGCAACAACCTGGAGCTTGACCAAATCCATCTTTACTACTTCTTCCATCTCTTCAGACTGTAACCTGATGATCTCTCACTATCCTTCCACACAGTGAGCTCCTACCTGACCAGGGATGTGACCTTGTCCTAAACACTGTGGTGACAGCAGTGACCTTTTGCAGAGGAGCCGGTCCTCACATGAGTGCTGTTCCAGCAGCAAGCCTGCCTGTGACTTTCTAAATACCCTAAGCCCTGGGTACCACCAGCAGAGTCAGATGAAATAAGCAGCAACCTAAATTAGAACAGAACCTTGAACACTTTGCTAGATCTTCCCCCCCAGCTTCCCAAAACACCTTGTTCTGTCCCTTGACCCAAATCTTCATCTTTTGTCTGGAATTATCACCAAAGGCACTGCATTCATCTCAGAAACGTGGCATTTTCTGGGCTCTGGAGCAGCACCCTCATTCACCAGGTGAATTCAGCACATAACAGAGAGAACACGTGAAACCCAATTCTAACTCTACACTGAGAGTGACCAGTGCGATCTTGTGTCCCAAAGCTCTTTGTACCTGCCTGAAACATCTGGACAATGCTCAAATGTCTTTGAGTAAACCCGCACTGGAAGGACACTGGCAGATATGTCCAATCCAGACTGATGACATCAGACTAATAAATTAGGAGCTAGGCTTCATTTATTTTTATGAAGGGCAGTGAAGAGACCGGTGATGGGATTTTCCCATTTCAGCTGACAGCGAGCTATCTGATGCCATTCTCTCTGTGGCTGCTGCAGCACAGTCACACAGGGGGCAGGCAGCTTGATATGCTAATGTCACACTACTGGGCTACTGTGCATCGAGACAGGCTGAGCGTCCAAGACAATTCAAAAGAAAAGAAAAGAAAAAAATACAGCTAAACATTTGGGTCACAAGAGTCTAAATGGTCATGCTGTGAAGTCATTATTATCATGGAGGCGTTTGAAGCTTACCAATCCCCTAGAGTCAGCCATTCCTCTATGAATCCTTCAGTCTAATGCTTGCTCAGAACAAAACAAGGGAATAACGGTTACAAAACAAGAAACAACACAGCAGTGTAGTTTCCAAATGAAGAACAGGGAAAGAGTTGGAACTCTTCAAAGTGAAACACTCTTGCTGTCTTTTGTAAGGCTCTCTGCCAGTAACACGTGCTGCATGGATAAAATACCATACCTTTCCTATTCCTGGGGCAGAGATCTAATGGCCTGCTACCCACAGAACCAGCTGCCAAAATAAAACAAATGCCCACATTCTTTCCAGCACAATCAGCTTGCAGTTCTAAAATCTCTGGATACCACTGCGAGCACCCTCGCAGACACTTATTTTGAGATAAGGTGAGAAGCCGTAGTGTTAAAATCTGATGAGCGAGTTCCTGTTCTGAAATCCTTCCGTGCAATTTTGCAAAATCTAACTGGCTGTGATAAACAGGATGAAGATGCATCCAAGTTTACTGGTTGTTTATCATAAAAATGCAGGGAATCCTCACCTTTTCTTTACTGGCAGCATTTCCAAAAGCAAAATTCACTTTGGAAGTGATTAAAAAAGCACAAAAACAGAAAGCAGTAGGGCCTTGTCTGTACAGCCATAAAATACGTAATTTTTACTTACTAAGGTTTAAAAATGAATGACAAAACGAACCTACAGCAGGAAAGGAGGAGGTCAGGTTTTTAATCCATGCAGTATTATCTTTTTTTCCCCTATCATGTATTCTAAAATAGACTCTCCTCCCTGTGAGCAGTGTTTCAGCCCTGTAAACCTGCTGGCTGGCCACCTGACACTTGTCTCACACAAGCAAAAGGAATGATTATACTGAGCTTTAACAAAAAGCCAAGAGCACTACGGTTCTAATCCCTGTTCCATCCGCAACCCAGTGGCCTAATTTCTAGCGATACCAAGCAGCTGCAGCCCCCACTGCTGGTAGTGGCTCCAACCTCTAAATAGGGTCAAAACTTGTATTTTTGTTTTAATTTAACAGGGTGGACAATTGAGTCCTTAAGGTTGGTTGCTCCCAGTTGGCACTTTGCATGGGGTCCAGAACTACAGCACAACTACAAAGAGGATGCAGCACTGACTCACTTAAAACACAGCTGGCAGCTTGAATACAGAGCTGAAAGGCTAACCCACCCCATCACACACACAAACGCTTTCGATTAAGTGCAGTCACACCAAATCCATGCAAGTAGCGCACAGAACCACAAGACTGGAACACAAAGGATACTAAGGAAGTCAAGCAAATGGTCAGGGATAATGGCAGCCGCAGAAATATACACCCGATTAACCAGCTTACCTTCACTTTGCTGGCTCCCTGCACTGCCACTACCATAGCTAAAGCCTGGGTCTTGGTATGCTGGTGGGAAACACGGAGGGGGCAGAGGATACTGATACGGGTATCCTTGGCCTAACGGCCAGGGAGCAGCAGGATGTGGAAGTGGAGCGAGGGTATCTTGATCTGAGGCTCCGCTGGAACCATTGTTGAGGTTCAGTGCAGCCATATCTGGGAAAAAAAAAACAAAAACAAAACAGAAGGTGAAAGCTGTGCTCCTCCCTAGCAGCTGATTCCTGAATGTTACTAATGGCTTACACAGCACTTAGGGTGCCTACGAGGGGCTCAGTCTCCAGAGTTCACTCACGATATCACACATGGTAGGAACAGACATTAATATTCACCACTGAGCACCAAGGTACCTTTGTAGCATTTCTGTAAGTCAGGGAGCAATGATCCCTGCTTTACAGATCAGAAACTGAGTGTGACTGACAAGCAGGAGGCTGGCATCACCAGAAATAAAGTCAGCTTCCTTGAGCCCCAGTGCAACGTGCTATTCGATGAGTCCATCATTTTTCAAATGGCCTAACTGCCGGCCTAGCAGGAAATGTCAACCACTTGTCATGCAGCTTCCGAATAATGGCTTGTTCTGAAACGTTCACTTGTGAGATCCTGTAGGACTCCTCTGTGCACCCTGAGAGCACAGAAGAGACAACACACCCGCAGCTTTGCCCTTCACAGATGGTGAACTTACTGCCACAGAGGTCTCCAAAGACATAATAGCACTGCTCCGAGAAGGTGATTTTGTTCACAGTGTGCCTGAGGTAGCCGTGTTTTAACATGCTGCTGGCATATTTTCTAGCCTCCCGTCGGTCTTTGAAGCCTTCCACATGCGTGTAAAGCCAGTCAACCACATCTGCTCCTAAAATGAGAGAAAGGAAGAGGAGACCCGGGAACATCCAAAACCAAGTTAATCTTTATTGAATTGTAACCTTCACATTACCTAATTCACTCATAAGCAGGATTAAAATCCAGATCATAACAGGATTTAAAAAAAAATAAAATAAAAGGTTGTATAGTTTCTGCATCTGACTTCTAAAAAGCCTTTTTTTTTTTTTTTTTATCCCCAGCATCCCCTTGATCTGCTTACCTATCACTGCGTTGGAGATGGTAATTTTTAACCACATCCTGTCCCGGATTTCAAGGCCTGAGTCTGGTAGCTGCATAACCTTGACAATAGTAGCCATGTCACTCTTCACAGTTAAGGGAGATTCTTCTAATTCTAGAAGCAAAAAGGTTACACGCTTCTTTGAAATGAACGGTTTGAAAAGAACTTCTCAGTTCCCAGCCTGGATGAAACATTTCAAGATACAGCTTCACCAACAGATGCAAAAACACAAAGGTTCCCAAATGCACCCCTATCAATGGCATAAATTACAGCTTTTACCAGTGTTTCAGAGACTGAATTGTCAGGAATGATGCCCTTCTGCATGGAGAAAGATGATGACCATGTCTTCATCATGGATATCAGCCTCCACTTGTCTTTTTAAGGTCTGGACATCAGCGCAATTGGGGAGGATTGACATTAAAAAAGAAAGCTTCCATCATCAAGATTAGGCTAGAGGTTTCTTTAAAAAATAAATAAATAAAACTTTCCAGGATTCTGATGATGGCAGCCTTGTGATCTACGAAGTCCCTTAGCCCAGCAGAAGCATTACTTTGCCCTGCATTTTTTTGGAACAACACTTAAAAATAAATAAATAAAATGCTGCTCCCCAGTGCCTCAGCAGCTGTCACAGCTCCATTCTTATTTCACACATTCTTATGGGCAGAGCTGACTTACCAGAGGCTTCATAATTTCCTGAGCAATTTTTATACTAAAACTAGACTTAGGAGTCTAGTTGCTTTAGAAGCTCCTTTCTACCATACATGGAGACAAACTGACATCTAATAATGAAAGCTCAGGGGAGTGATTCTGGCTCTAAGAGTTTACCAGCCTTGTGCTAAACATGTGGAATTCCATCACCCTTTCTATACACAGTAAGATATCCTGTTATCACTGGATACAGCACTCAGCCCGCCTTCCTGCTCCCATCTTCTCGGTCCTAGCAAATTCATATCCAGCTTTTGTGCTCTGTGTTTGCAGTTCAAACCCTCCAACAGGACTCCAGAGCCCTTCTTCCCTCCCTTCTCCCAGCTCCCCGTATCACCCACCTTTCAAAAGCACAAGGGAACCAAGTTTGCTCTTTTCCAGCAAGTCAAAATATTGATAACAAGTACAAGCATGAAACAATGAAAACTGAAAATGCTTCCTTCAGTGCGTGCACTGCTAATATGCATGAAAATACCCCATGCCATCCATGCATGCAGTTTCAATACTTATCAAGTGAACAAACACTAACATTTTGCTTTTGCTTTAAGTTAGTTTGGTTAGTGGCAAAAAGCAACATGTTCATTTGGAAAAAAAAAATCAATATTCAATCAATATTCAAGTATGTGGGGAGCAATAAATCTTTTTTTTTTCTTGAAAACCTGTGAACTGCATACAAACAACACTAGCCAAATACTCATCAATATTTTCTAGCCTGCTAGCTGCTGTCCAAATGTGAAAATTTCTTGGATGCATCTAAAAATGTACCCACTTTGGTCTGAACTTTGTCAGTCAACTGTGGGCCTGGCTACAGTGAAAATCAGAGGAACAGCACAGACTCCTTCCAGGGGGGGCAGATCTACTACAGAACTCTCTCTCAGGGCTTTGGTTACTGATTTGAAGTGGCATCTTTTCCCATTGGCAGATCCTGTTAAGAAAAGAGGTGTATGCTCCAGGAAAATGCAGTCCTACCACGTGCAGCAGCACCCCTGGTTTGTATCCTTATTCAAGTGGGGACTTCCCACTTTGGGCACACATCTGCCCAAACCAAAAGGCCCCAGGAAATTCACAGCACCTCGGGCTGAACACCATTAAGCAGAAATAGTTTAAGGAATTTGGGGTTGTGGCTTCAAAGTCCATGCAAGAGAAACAGAACACTTCCCAACAACGTCAGTGGGCTTCATTCAAAACAGCAGGACTTTCAAAGAACGCTGCAGCACTTGAAGTTAATCTCCTGGAAAGGAACAGCACTTCTTTGCAGGAACGGATCCTGCAGTAGCAGAACTGGGGCTGGAAAGTTCTATCTTTAGCAGAGCAAACAAGGACCAGGGCTTGCCCTGAGCAGCGTACCAAGTCCAACACTCACAAACCACTGTGAGACAACATTCTCCTGCATCAGCCAGAACACTGCTGGAGAACAAGATGCTTCTTAAGGCAATAATTACTGTGAAAAAACTCAGTCTGCCTTGGCTCGGTTATCCCTGTTTTTGAAGGAATATGCCTGAGAAAAGAGTTAACAGAGTAATTCCTACTGTGTGGTGGTGATTTGTATGGCCCCAAAATCTTGGATACTTTAATAACTAGCACTGACGTGATGGTGGCTGTGCAAATGCTTCAGATATCGGAATTTCACTTTTGATCCAGAGGACAGAGAACAAAGGAATGCTAATCAGAAGAAAAGCGGAGTTATTCAATCCATTTAGAATTACCCAGTCCTGGCCTTGCTATATAAACAGAGTAAAACAGCAGGCATTCACAGGACTTAAAACAAGGAAACAGCTTTGTCTAAGACAATTCCATTAATTCACTGCTTCCACTTCTACAGCCAGATTCTGTAGAACAGACACTAAATTCGCTTCTAATACCAGTGACTCTAGCCTCAGAGGAACTGAAATAGAGGATCTTGGACTAGAACTTGAGAAGTGAGAAAGCCCCATCATGCACAAGGCTCTCCGAGATGTAAATGCACAGCCTCTTTCTCTCTCTCTTTCTCTCTTCCTCCCTTCTTCCCCAGCTTTGTTTTTCCTGGCAAGGAGGTTCAGGGGACAGGTGCTCCCTGTACTTAGGGCCCTGAGGTGTTGCCTGCTGTGCTCAGAGGGGTTCACAGGACTGAACTGAGGCCAGCAGTGTTAAACAGGTCACAGTAAAGCTCATGGGTACTCCCCGATTTTTTGCATTCGGGAAAGTCACTGACATAGAAATGAGAAGCTGTCTCCAGAAACATGGTTCTGCTCCCAAATAACCTTTATTTTAGAAGTATGATTGAGAGGGTGTCTACATTCCATACTTCCCAATCCCATTACTATATACCAAGGCACACGATACAGGAATATTTCAAGAGGAATGTAAATAGAGTAACAGGCTCTTGTTTGACAGCAGTCAGTAGATACATTTGATTCCAGCAATCTTTAGTACCTGTAAGGCTGAAAACACATCTCAAGATAAAGCAGTCATCATCTACGTGGTTCACTTGCTTTCTACTGCAGATGTATTTTCCCTCCAGTGGTGCTGCCTACTGCCTGAAGAGGAACTGAGGAACTGCTACTACACCTACAGAAAGGATAACCCCCTTTTCAGTTCATGGTGAGGCACAATCCCAGGAACAATCCACTTGTAAAATAACAGAGAGAGTAAGAGAAAAAGAGGCAGACACTTATGTACTCTGTTAGGACTTAACTGGGGCCTGCAAATGCAACTTTCATGCTTCAGCCATGCCTTTGTCCAGGAAAGGTTCTGTCCCTAACCATCCATACCACACTGGTCTTTAAAGTATTCAGAGGGTTGTTGTTTTTCGTTTGGTTTGGTTTGGTTTTTGTTCTTTTTAATGATACCCTCCCTTTCTCTCTGGCAAAAATCTTACCAACTGAAAAAATCAGTCTTCCTGGTTTAGACTCCAGATCTGGCAAACACTCAAGTATCCCTTCCTTGATAAACACACAACTATTTAGATGGCTTTCAGTGAACGCATACTGAATGAGCTTTATTCCACAAATGAGATAATCTCCTGGGAAGTTTAAGGCCACTTCAAGTTTTGCATGTATCTATAAATAAAACAAATTTCCTTGCTAGAGATGAAAAATCTGATAGAAAGGCTGCATCTCTAGATAAACTCTTCCATATTAATATTACAGGAAACTAACACATATTATTGAGGTATAAAGTGCCTCAGTGCTTTCCTGTCAAGTAACAAAGCTTAAAAGCTGTTTTAAGTACGAACACTTAACACATACACTTAAATATGAACTAGGATTTCAGTGGACAGTTTTCTCAGGGATGTGTGATCCTCATCTATTCGCCTTGCCTTGGTGCCATGCATTTCAAACCAAATGCTACCTTTTATCCCACATTCATATCAGAAAGCAAAGGAAAAGTAAAAGAAAGGAAGAGTTTATATTCTTTAAACAGGAGTTTCCAAGATAAGGAGTCATGACAACTTGTTGGTTACATGGGTATGACTATTTTGGAGGCTGCCACAGATAGACAAACCAGGAGAGAAGGCTGAACTCTAACCTTAATTTCACATGGGACATTTGCTTTTTCTCTGTTCATTAAATCCTAAAAGTATAAAAGCATAAAAGAAGGCTATGCAAATATCACTTAAGACTTCCTAAATGATACACTAACATCGTTATCCAGTGACATTCATCTGAAGCGAATGATTTCAATTTCTAAAAAAGCAGCCCAATGCAAGGAGGAAGCCCTCACATTCCTCTGAGGGGGTAAAGTTGGAGGCCTGACTTGTAACTTTAAAAGGGACCAGAAGCCACCTTGCCCTGCACGTAAACCCTGGCAAAACACCACTGCATTAACTTCTGACCTTTCGAAAAAGGCTTTATGCTCCCCTTAGGAATTACAAATGTAAAAAAAAAAAAGCATTCAAGAGTTCTGTGACGGCTGTCGTTTTCATCGTGCTCGTGGCTGGGGTCGTTTTTGCACACAGCTCTGCACTGCTGGCCCCGAGCAGAAGACGCCTGCCCTGTGCTGGCCGCAGTGTGACTTACTTTCCGAATCGGGAATTGAGCTTGTTAGTGAGGAGCTGGTAGATGTGGTGATGCTCATGGAGGGGCTCATACCGTAACGGGGGTACGCTCCCGTCATGGCTGTGGTATGAGAGATCCACGCTGCAGGGTCAATTGGCCTCACTGGTTCAGCTGCAAAACAGGGGAAAAAAGGCAAATTGAATCAGATTTGCACTAAGCAGCACAATCCTAGTAAGAGCAAATGCTTTTTGAGAGCCCAAGTCCTTGCCATTCAGTTCTCACAACAGAGACAGCCCCAGCTGAAGGGAACAGAAAACATCTTGACAGCAGTGGAAGTTTCACCTAGGAATTGCTGCACCAGCCTCCCAGGACACAACCACGCTATGCTCCTGCAACTGCTGTATTTTTACATGCAGGAAATATTTTTACTTGTAGGAAAGAAGCTATCAGTCCACTCATAATATTTCACTGTTATTCTGCACGGTGAGAGATTCTCATTTTGCTATGATGTGAAACACTACCAAGTGTTCTGCCCCAGCAGACAAGAAGGTCTCTGCCTACTTCTAAGAGCTTTGGACCCAAAATAACCACTCAGAGAATTTTCTGTTGTAAGTGAAATAGAATGGTAACTTCAGAGCTCTGTTTGTGCAGAAATAAGGCATCATGGAATTCCTCTCTCAGTGTTTTCAGGAGCCATAATGAAATTTGCCAGGGCTAGAATAATCTTGCAAAATAAATAGAAAAGAGCATTCAAAGAGACTGGAATCAGAGAGGAATGAAAATTACACCCAGACCTTAAGAACATCCACAAAGCAAGACATTTTTAAAGCTGAGAACAGAACTGAATTTTCCCCTTATCCTGGATTACTTTTCTTCTAAATTACAGTAGCTGTTGTTCCATTGCCTTGTAAGATAATTCTTAAAACCAGAAATGATAAACAAGCTCTGCTTATGGCGAGTATTTCCTCAACATATCCCACACGTTAATGCAACCAGTTTAGCTTATTTGCCTTGGGTCACAATGGGTATATCTTCAATAAACAAAGGGCCAAGTGAAACACAAGCTCGCCCTGTAGCAAATCTGAAATATGTGATTTGTGGGTTTTTCTTTTGTTGATGCTGGTTTTCCTGAAGACTTCACCAAGGGAGTTCCTGTAGTCTGCAGGAGTCTGTTGTACTCTTTCAATAGATTATGCTATCCACAGCATCTCAGGAGTGGTAACAAGCTGGCTTCAGGATCTTGAGCACAGCACTCACCAGCAGGAGGCAGCTGTGTTTGTCACATGAGCACAGATCTTTTGCAACTCCTGAACTATTTATTAAATCAGAACTTTCCAATTAGATAATTTTCAAGAGTGTTTATGCATATTAGACAATGTTGTTTGCCTCAAATTTTGAAAATACTCCATTTATATTCTTTCTTACAAGTGCATGCATGACAAAATGAGGCTTTTTAACACCTAAGTATATTTTTCCTCTAAAACTTCTATCAATAAAAAGGTTAAGTTCAGACGGATACAGACACCAAAAGTTTAAGAGCTTGACCCAAAGCCACATGAATCAAAACAAAAACTCCCATGTATTCAGTGGCCACAGCAGTCTCAGAAAGCATATCTTAAACCTCTGCTTCCTAACACAAAAAGCAACCAAACAACATATCCAAACTTCAAATTAGAAGCAAGGAACTTGCAGGAAAAGGAAATCAGATGCTAAAATTGCTGCAAAATGTTCTAGAGCTTCCTGGCTCCACAGGAACTCAGCACGGAGCATAAATATGTACTCACCCCTGGGGATGGTGAAATAACTCCTGGGAGTAGGGTCCCAACATTTGGCTACCGTTAGGCTGATAGGTCTAGGAATAGAGAAAACAGGTAGGGGTGACTCTCAACTCTCCCAAAGAAGTTGTGACTACCACAGTGAATTCTCTCAAACAAACTTAGTCCCATCAGAGAGTTGTCAGGTACATTCTGAGAAGGCTTTTGAGATGCTTGTCAAAGGATTGTCAGCACAGACCAGTATCAGATCAGTTTCTGTTTTTCCATGTATCATGAGCGCTACGGGTGAAATCTGTCAAATGATCAGCTCCTGAGACATTAAAACTCTCATCATATAAACAAATGGTGCTACTGAAACCAGACAACTCCCATTTTGTGTTGGTTTTGGCTGGCACATTGAAACCAGTTTCATCTACCCATCACTTACACTGAGAAGTTCAGAGTTGAAATCAGCAGTCACATTGGCTGCTTATTCAGATCAAAACATTGATTTGTGAGGTTTGCCCAACACCAATAACTGTGTACGGAGTATAAGTAGCGAGAGATTTTGTAATATGCTCACCCTGGCTTGGAGACTATTTCCCGTAAAACCCGTACTGCATCGTCATTGCTCATGTTCTCAAAATTGACATCATTCACCTGAAAGGTTGCAAAAAGCAGAGGTCAGGCTTAGCAACAGGAACCCTAAAGACATGCTAGTTATTTGTTTCCAAATTTATTTGCCTTCTAACTGTTTCCATTCCCTTGAGCAGGTGCTTCACAGCAGAATCATCTGCTTCTCAGATGTTGCTTCTCAGAGAACATCAACTATCCAACAGGGTTCGCTAAGATTTATACATTTAAGTGGGAACAGTCTTTGCGACACATTTCTCTGAGCATGGATGAATTCTGGTTAACTAAACCCATGGTGGGATGACAGAGCTGAAGCCACCAACGTACAAGAGAGCAGCACATATTTCTGGACACAGACCAACCTGCAGAAGCATGTCTCCTGGTTCAATTCGGCCGTCTGCTGCCACAGCCCCTCCTTTCATAATAGAGCCAATGTATATGCCACCATCACCCCGGTCATTGCTTTGTCCTACAATGCTGATTCCCAGGAAGTTATACTTTTCTATACAGGCAAAAAGGGGAGGATGGGGGGAAGAAAAGCAAACAAGGTGACTGAAACAGTAGTGAAGAGCTAACACCAGGTTACTTCAGTCCTGAAAAATCAGTTCATTGCTTTCTCTCAACACAACAGCTGGGCTGCATTTGGTTTACAATACCTCAGTTTGCCCTACTGGGATAATTCTGCCTGGCATGTTCAGGGGAAGGTTGCTAAACCCATCATTTTTTCTTGCATGTTCAGGGAAAAGGTGCTAAACCCATCATTTTTTCTTACAAGACAAAAAGTGAAAAGTTACATTCAAAAAATTAGCAAGAGAAGCAACATTGAAAAGATGTGTCTACACCTAGGAATTAGGCAGCTGATCAGCATCAGGCAATGTTTTTCCACACCTCAGAGAGGAAGGAAAAATTTGGTGCTACTGAAGGGTGCTGAACTGACAGTCCTGCACTTTTCTACCTGGCTAAACAACGAAACTTGTGAGCTGCAGAAATGCAAACCTTCAGTGTTAGGAGCAAGAACAGAAGGGCGATATCTGACCCCTTACCATTCCTAGAAATAAAAGCAGAACTCCAAATCCTGGATCCGCATTTCCAGCTCCTTCCCTGGGCTTTTTGGGAAGAAAACTGATCTGCTTGTGCAAACAGCTCCCAATTATCCAGTACGGGACTAGGAACTCAGGCACAGTCAACAGTCAGCAACTCCCAGCTGCCATTCCCTTTAGTTCAGCTGGAGTTCTTTCAAATCAAGGAACTTTCTATGTGCTCCAAAGGCTACTACACCATGACAAAATACATCAGTATCACTTGAAATTTATCATAAAAAAACACTGCTCATCCTCTTACCCATGTTGAGTGTGACAGTGATGATATTTAGGGACATGGTAGAATCAGTGATGCTGCTGAACGAGGATGACTGCAAAATATAACAGAAAATTCTCAAGGTTTTAAATGGCTCAAAATAAGGCAATAAAAGTAACTACTGAGGACTAATTAATCAGGAACTGATTAATAGCATTCCATATGGAAGGCACCCAGAAACCTCTATGGACTCCTCAAAATTATTCTTCATTTAGAATCTGGAAGGAAAAAAAATCTGAACACAATCCACACTTTCTGCAAAGGGTTCTCTACAAAACACAGAACGCAAGTTCCTAGACTGAGGTTCCTCAGCTGAAATTCACGCTGAATCATTTCTGCATCCTGACTACACAACTGACAGGCAGACATTCAAACATTAAGTGCCCGCTGTAGTGTGAATTATTACGTCCATGGGCTCCTCCCTAAAGAGTGAGCAACACATGATCCTTCAGAGTGAGCAAGACAAATACCTCCTCCCCCCAAGAAAATACAAATGTGCTTATCTTGTTTTCTACCACACTTTTTCCTTATTACTACTCCAGTTCTAGCGATAAAATACATACTCGTTCTCTAATCTGTGAAGACTGCTATTTACAGGAGAATGAAACAACTACTTTAAGAACTATGTCGTGTGGATCACCCTTGTCCTGTTATCAGGGAACTAGCACAGGAAAGATTTGGCATTTCCCATAAACTTGGGTTTCTCCTTTCAGCAGGGTGCCAGGCTCAGCACTTTGTGCATCAGCCTAGGACAGGACCGCAGACACCTTTACATTAACCCCTCGCCCACACCAGCCAGAAGCAGAAGGAAGTTGTCCTGCACAGGATGGGCTTGGAAGAGACAACAAGCAACGTGACCACACCACAGTAAAAGGAGGAAGGGGGAGGAGAAAAAGACTTTGAACCTAGTGCTGCAGAATTTCAAACCTTAGAGATTTAGTCCAGGGCAGACTGGAGCCAAAGCGATTCTTTCCAGTGCCTTCAACTGGGCACAGCTCTGTTCTGAATCCCTTCCTAATTCACACTCTGCACTCAAAATCCTGGTTCACCTTCTTTGGAAAATGATGATGCCAGCCTTACCCTGTCAATCTGCCGCATCCTTTGTTTCCTCCTCCTGCGTTTATGCTTCCGTATGAGCCGCGACGAAGTGCTTTGCTCAGTGGAGCTACTCAACCTGAGGGAAATTCAGAGCAAATGTCAACTCTGTAAGGCTGAGCCATTTGCGATCCTCTGCCCCCTGCCAAAACCAGGCAGACTCCCACAAACACAGAAGAGATTAATAATTGAGACACCGACAGCTAGCTTACAAGGCACTGCTCTGCTTGCTGCTCAATTGCTGCTCAATCCCAGCATGTGCTGTATCTTAGCCTCTTCCTAGGAGCACAGAGAAGTTACCAGCTATCTAAACATGGATTAGGGAGTGTAATTTACCAGCTTTCTTCCTTCTGGCAGCAAGACTGAATGCAACGGGCATAAATCACCCTGATTTGACCACCCAAAGGACAGAGGTGGCCATCTTCTGCTACTTTAGTGGTGGTCCTGACTCCATGTCCTTCGTGTCTTTTTATCCCCCCAAGGTTTTTCAGATGTGTAGAGCCTAAATGGATCACATCCTACACATATATCCTTAAGCTCTCTCTCCCTGTGAGTTCGGCAAGTTAATTATTCTCATTTTATAGATAGTCGACTGAGGCACAGAACGAGATAAATGGATTTGCCCAAATTAATTCCAGAAGCCTGGAACAAAGCCTAGCTTTCAGAGGTGCACCACCACAGATCCCTCTCTCCCCTGTTTATTGTGTTAAGAATGGCAGAAGAGACAAAGTAATGCTCCACCACGAACCAAGATTAAAAAAATCCAACCCTACACAACGTAAGTAATTGAACTGGCACTGGCACAAAGAAAACAGTGCCAGTCTTTTTCCCCCTTTCCACGTCCCTGTCTTCAAAGCCCTAGCTGCATGCAGGAATGCTGCAACACCCCGAGCAAAACCCGATAGCAGCAACCTCACAAAGGAGCTTGCTGTCTTGAGACGACAACCCCAACACACTGGGAAACCCAGCCTGCATGAAGTAGGTATGTTTTAGTCAAACATGCTCAGCTGAGTGTTACAGGCTGCTTGGAGGGCGTGAATATCTTGACATTCCCTTTGAGTTCACAAAAGTATTTCAGGCATGTTAACCTCACACTCCTTTTTCCCCTCCCAGCAAGGCAAAATAATGTAAGGAGCCAAGAGGTGGGATTTTCAAAAGAGATCAAAGATTTGGTAATTCTCCATCCATGGAAACAGCTCACAGCACCTGGTTTCTAAGACCTACCCCTTTCAACAGGGAAAATAAAGAGGTCTCTCAGATGCTGGGCTCCCAAAATCAGACTTGTTCAATATTCACCACTGTTTTTGAAAGGACTGGCAAAGACTGACACAAAACCCTCTTATATTTTACTGTCAATATTCTCCCTCTTCCTATCTCCTCTCTGATTTTGTTCTCCTCCTCTTCTCTCCCAGGTCCTCTCATTATCAGTAGGATTCAGCTACAATTTTCCAGCACACACCAGTTATGGAGAACGTGAAGAAAGGCAACGCGCGCTGCCCTCATCCCAGTGAAGCTGCTTGCTCTTTGAGAAGGGCAGCAAAAACCAAAGAGTCACAAGGCTGGGGGAGCTTTGCTGCCTGAACACAAGCCAGGCACCAAGATGTCTTCAAAGGCTGTAAGGGAGATGGGAGTGCCAGCCCTCCACCGATTCGAGCATGAATTCAGTGCTCCCACCTGCAAACAAACCCTCTGCTCGCACTCTGTTCCCTCTGCAGACAGGAGCGTGAAAGCCCTGCTCTTTCCCCTAACACAGCAGGACTTGCCACTCGTTTCAGAAACAGCTGGGCTAGCTCGTAACAGAAAGGACAAAGCCATAAAATTTTATTTGTCCTTCTGGCTACTATAATCACGCTTCAGAGTCACTCACAGCAGCCTTGGCTGTTGTTGCTTACACACGTGTTTCGCCTACTGCTGTATCGTATTTTATGGGGTTTATCCCAGTGGGTGTCACCTAAAGAGTGTGCAGTACTGCCTGTCCCCAGCTTTGCCAAAACGGAACCCTCTCCTGCTTACTGTGGATAAAGAGAATTCATTAAAATTCATACACATCTTTTCATTTATTCAGTTTCTCATTACCGCGTCCCTGAAAGGGGTAATGCCTCTGGCTAACAGGGCCTATTGTAAAAAGCAATTTTCAGTTTGCAATTTCCATAGTGTAGAGAAGGAAAATGGAGAGAAAACCTGTACTGAAAGTCACACCTGCCCGCAGCAGGAGATCACAAAATTCACCCAGTGGCAAAGTTCTCCCTCTACTTTCCAGAGGATGAGTTTTATCCGGATAGCACGTTACGGAAATGAGGGATAGGAAGGGATAGGAACAGCAGAGCTTCAGCAAATGGTTCACTGAATAATTACTACAAACTGATGAGTGAAGAAGGACATACTTGAGCTTTTTGGGGAAAAAAAAAAAAAAGATGAAAAAAATCTGGAATCATAACCACCAATTTCCTCCTCTAGCTGGCCAAAACCCCAACTACACTTCTAACACAAAGGCTAATAAGTCCCGCAGGAAAGATTTAAAACAGAAAAAATGACTATTGCTTATGATTATTGAAAATAATTCCAAAGGAAGGCAAAAATGTAAAAAAATAACTTGTTCAAAAGTTTATCCACACAGCTTTAAAAGAACTAACGTTAATCTCTGAAATGAGAAATAAATGCAATCAATTTTTTTCACAGTTAATTCCATTAGTTACATTGAACTGAGAACACTAATTGCAAGTTGCTGACAATAATCCTCCTGCCTCGCACTTCACATTCGCTAGACATTTATTTGCTTAACAGAAGACAGAAATGGGACTGAAAAGTTTAAGCTCTCTACATCAATCTGTATTCAAAATACCACCCAGTGCCTGCAAATAAGACTAACATTCAATTACTGCATATTCTGACGACAAAGGAATTAAAATTATTGCAATCATGTTCCTTGGATGATTCCTTTCAAGAAGAAACATTTTGTTTCTTTTCCTACATCCCAAAAGAAAAGATTAATCAAAACACCCAGTTTCTGTTCCCACAATTAGAGAAGACAATTAAACTGCCACTGTACTTAGAGGATTTCTGACAAGAGATTTGCCTGTATTGTAAGTAGGATGTCTCATGCCATACAGGTAAAATGTGTCAAACAAATCTTGTTAAAAACAACTCAGCTTAAAAGTAGAAATTTAACAGAGAAGCAAGAGGAACGTGAAGAGCTGTATTGTCCTGTAATCTTTGTGAGTAAATTGACTCAGTGGAACAAAAAATTGTTCTTTCTCTCTGAGAAAACGAATGAGAGAATTGTTTAGGTTGGAGAGCACCTTCAGGATCATAAAGTCCAACCATCACCCTGAGTCCCATCACCAAAACATGTCCCTTAGTGCACGCAGGGCTTCTTGGACAAGAATTTAACCCACTCAGCTGCACTGCTCCAAGTTAAAAATAAAACATAACAACGACAAACACACACTATTAGAAAAGCATCCTCAAGCTTGTTGCTTCTATGGCATTAACATCCTTCACAGCTACCTTCTCTCAGTGACCTCCCCTGCGTACAGCCTCCTTTACAACGCAGGTCCTGACCCTAAAGTTCACCAGCTGTTAGTAAACAGACTTACCCCCTTCAACCTTGTTTCCCCAGGCCTCCGTGTCTCCAGCAGATCTGGAGCATGCCCGATTTTCTATTTGGCTGGATTTGCCTCTAAAGAAAACTTCTCCCTGCCAGCACAATCTCTCATCTGCTCGGGAACATCATCGGTGTAACACAACAGCATACCTCGGAGCATTCCATTTAGCTGCTCTTCCTGACTAGCTGGCCTGGCAGCTCTTCTGGGTGCCAAGAGCTTCTGCCCTAGCCTAGAAAGGAAAAGGCCTCCGCAGCAGCTTCGAAGAGTCTCCTTCTTCACAGGTCAGACGCAGGAAGCTTTTCGTTATTCATACAGACAGAAGGATTTAGCTGGGTCTAGGACGATGCAATTCAGTGGCCACCCTGACTGTGCTAACCCTGCCCTGCTGCATATCTTGCTGCCACGGAAATGATTAATTTATTGATAAAAAAGCAAAATCACCTGCAGGGCTGTTGTTGGTTTTGTGCTGTTTTGTGTTTTGCTTTTTTTTTTTTTTTTCAAAACAGGGGGAGTTAAAAGCCCTAAAGGCTTTGGGAAGGCTCTGAGTGCATTCACATTCATTACTGATCTTGCCAACCCTTTATGCATATAAATATCCACGTGAACTACAAAGCATGCAGATAACTGCCTTTCTGTGTCTTCAAGTGTTGGCAACTTCACCGTAACTACAAAATAAGTTCTGAAACCTAATTCTGAACCAAACCTTAAACATTCATTTAGTTACCCTTTCAACCCTTCGGAAACACCCACCCTTGGAGCAGAGGTTGAAGGAACTGCTGTTCCTCAACAGGTATTTAAGCTATGACTAAGTGCAAGACCAAGTAGATCCACCGAGTTCAATAAGCCACTCAGCTGTTTGTAAACAAGGCAAATGTTTAAATATCTCCAGGACTAGTTGCTCTTTGCTGTTTATTTCCCTTCTACCTAAAATTTAAGAATATCGTGTTGCACCTTTTTTGTTCATAGACATCTGTAGTTAAAGCCACCAGATCTGTAATCTGTTTGACAGCTCATAGAGATCTCTAAGGGGTTTTCATAGCCCACCTGGCTGAATGGGACGCTTTAACAACTCTAAGGACAGTGTTTAGAGAATGCTGTCACTGAGGCCAGGAAAATGAGCAACCTTAGTTTTGACTGATTTTGCATTTTTAAAAAGTTGTATTTTGGATCTGAGAAACGTATCGGCCCACAAACGTTTTAAAGAACAAAAGTATTCTTTAAAAATTAACAAGGATGTCTTAAAATGCGGAGGATTTTTCTTGGAAAAAAACAAGGAATAATTTGCCTCACTATTTGTCTGCATGAAAAGAAAAACTTAATTAAGAAGTCGTAAATATGTGGCATCACAACCTGCCTCTGCAATAGCATTAGCTTTGATGAATTCCTCTACAGCTCACAGATCTCAGACTATGCAATTATATAGGAATTCCTCTACATTTCTGCTTTAGTTCAGTGCATACTTATTCAGAATCCACGATGAAGGTATTTTGTTACAATACTCACATCATTATTTCACAAATAGGGAGACAGTTGCATATTGCTTTGATTTTAAAATGTAATCGTTCTTGCTATTAAAAAGAAAGAAAAGGAAGAACAGAACTTTTCTCTTAATTGGAACAGCACCTGTTGGCAGCTTGGATAGGGATCCCAGTAAGTTAGCTTTTTTTCTTGGAGCAGTGATTATATTCAACATGCTACTGATGAATTACCAGTCCTCAAATCATACCTAGCAGGAAAATAAAATTTAAAAATGGGAAAAAATACGTAATTCTTTTCATCTTGCCAGTCAGCATGTTCAGAAAGGCCCAGATACACGGTCTAGTGGCTGGGAAACAGACGCAAACAGTATTTAAGAGCTCAGTCACTATGGCAATGCCCTACCTGCTCGTGTTGTCATCATCATCGGAGTCAATGAAGCTGCTGGATTCCAGCTCACTACTCATCATGGTAGAAGAGCTGTCATAACCAGGAGGATGTTCGCGATGTCTGTCCAGTTTGGGATGGCCATTGATCCGAGGGACTGTGAAAAGGAAATAAATGGAGTGTTACCAGGCAAAGAGGAAGAGCAAGGAAGAAACGGCACTGCGAGTAGCACTGAAGTCATACTGTGAGTTGCAGCCAACTCTGCAGGAGGATCCTGATGCAGAAACCAAGCTCTTTGCAGCACCTGATTTCATTCAACTACCAGAAAACCTAGCACCCTGGCCTGCCTGCCTACCTCCCCTTTTCCTAACTTTTTCCTTTGCCTATGGCTCAGTTCGTGGGCATGCCATAAACAGATAAAGGCAGAAGTAGCAGGCACGAACGAGTACTCTAATAGTGCTAGAAAATGAATTAGATTGGCCTCGAGCACTTGATGTCAAAAGAAAGGTACACACAAAGATCCTGGAAAAGCAGCAGACAACACAATTTGAGCTTGGTATGAGCAGGCCAAGCAGCACAGAAACCATTCCACGTGCATATGGTACTTCAGAACAATTTCTTAGGCAGCATGCCTTTATTTATATTTGGCTTTGATCATTATCAGGCATGCAACCCAGAAAGAAAGTTGCCAGCATATTTGTAATTTTTGTCCACAAAACTATTCTCTACTGATGCAGCAGCGGGGTACTGGGGGCACCTCTGCTCATCAGCAGTTGTCTCAAGGGCCCACTGGAAATGGCCAGTGCTGTCTCCCCCATCACAGATGTCCAAACTAGGACATCCCTCAATGTGTCACATCTCACACCTCGTGGGTCACCGTAACAGGATTTTTTTTGTCCTTAACATAAGCAGATTGCTGCTGTATTGAATTTGCAATTCAGAGTGAATTGCCAAATACATCCAGTAGATGAAATTCTGTCTGTAAGTCAGATGATTTGCACAGGAGATTTGTTTTCCATGTTCCAAACCACTGGACACCTGCTGTCTGGTGTTTCACTATGAGTAAGAAGCTTCCGAACCCCAAATCTGAATTTATTTCCTGGTAGCATCCCCAAAAGACTATTCTCATGCTGTCTCTAAGCAAACTTTATTCAAAATTTAACTTTATATTTATGCCACTGAGGAATAAAGTAATTTAGCTGTCACCCAGCTCTGACTGCCTAGTACTGGGCTCGCATATAAGCTTTCTGACTGTATTGTATTGTTTTAATCACCATTTCTTCTAAGAAGTAAGAGCTGGAATAGAGCTCTTGGAGCTCTGACTTGTGTTCCTATCAGTCGGACTGGGACTGCTGATCCCATGTCTCATATGGAGACTCAAACACCTTCCTCATTCACTACCAGGCATATCATTTATCCCAGACACAAACGTGATCTGTTCGCACCACTATGAAGAATTCATGGTCCACACACTCATCAACATTCCACGCCTGTTAGTTCTCAAGGGGGAATTTTCATGCAGAATACAATTTTTGACCAGACAGAGTTTTTAACCAGCTGACTGCTGCCTCAAACACACTGTGCAAACACCCGAAGTGTTTTCCTTAGCACATCACCTTCCAGTGAATAGCAATACCTCTGTAGGGCAGTGTTGCTCTGCTAGATAACCTACATCTGGCAGTGAAAATATCGATCTTTCATTCTTTTGCTTTTCAACTAAAGTAACAGAGAAAATTTAAGGCAAGCAATACTTAGTGCGTAATGAGGATTTTCCAGCATCAAAAGAACAGTCATGAATACCAAGAGAGCCAGGGCGTGGAAATGGCATCCATGGGTATGTTCCCCTCAGCCTGCACATTTCCTGTGTCAGGCAAACAACACCGAAATTGCAGTCTGAAACAAGGCCATGGCCTGTGTATCGGGTATGTCTGAATGCCTGGCCGTCCCCAAAGGATGCACTATTAACTCTGAGGACTCACATGGCTGGAATGCTGAAAAGGTTGCCTCAAAATTCGCTCAGCAGTAAATGCCAGCACCAGTCCTGAGAGCCTCAGGCAACAGTGGTGCAAGGTCCCATTTCTGTGCAAAGGTTGTGCCCGAGAGGTCAAGGATGGAGGCAGTGCTGCAGCCTATGAATCCCAGGGAAGGCTCAAGTGCAGCAGGATCCAAATTCAAGAGACTGGGAAGCATCCATCTGGGGATCTTATCAATGCTGCAATACATTAATATGGACATAAACTCCCCAAACGTAGTAATAACCACCCAAACTTTCACGTTGTTTAGATCCAGTGTGCATTAGCTCATTTTTATACCGAGTTCCTCAGTTTCACCACACAAAATAAGGGCACTGGCTGCTTAGGAACTTCAGCTGAGCTGAATGTGAACACCTCCAGCAAAGACACACAGGGCTGTGCTGCTGGATAGCATCTGACTCGTTCCAGCAGTGTCAATCACATTCTTTGTGACATTCGCATTCTTTGACTGGATTTACAGAACAAGCACAGATAAAATGCAGTATGGTATTAATTTATGAAGATGGGACACTTAAAAGGATGGTCCTTGTAAGGGATATTGTGATTTTGTCACACACCTTTTTCACTGCCCTCTCCCTGGGCTCTTCTGCCAGCCCGTCTCACCAGGTGCTCCTCACAAGCCCAGGGAACTCAGACAAAGGTATGATGATGGTATTAGTGCTTGCTTCTAGCATCATTAATGGCAGAGAGGTTTAATACTACAGTGTTCTCAACATTCCTGTGTGGTCTTACTACACAGCACCTCAGATGCTAAATTTAAAACATATTTACCAAACTATTCCAAGGTTTTGATCCAAGCTTGTCAGAGAGTAAGAACTCACTAACTTCACCCGGGATGTTTTTGCCACACGATCAGACTCTCCTGGGGTCACAGACTGCTTTCTTCCTCAGGGAAGAACGAAGCAGTGCTTTTTAACAAGTCTCCACAAAGTTTAAATGCCTTGTATGGAATAACAAGTTGAAAGCATATCTTCTCTCCTGAGAAAAATCCCCATCTAACGTCAAAGCAATCTTCTTTCCCTTGTTTTTCCCTCAGACCGTGACCCGTCTACAGCAACACTCTCATCCTCCCCTCACCGTCAGAGCACTTCCTCCAGTTTTTGGGCAGCAGCAGCCCTGTTTCTGCCCTGCAGCTCCTAGCTCAGCCCTCAAGGCCCCTTGATGGCAGCCGCCTCTCACCCTCCCTTTAAGGGATCTCCCTCAGGGCAAGGGGCAGCATGGGCTCCGCCAGCCCAAGCCAAAGGTGGCTGCCAGCGGCAAAGCAGGCCGCGGGGGTGCTGCTGTGGTGGTGCCTGGGGTCACCTCAGCACCGTGCAGGCATTTATCGAGCGGTGGCCGGTTCAGAGGTCTGCTGGAAAACCATCCCTGGAGACAAAACGCCCCTGCAGGGGATGAATTCCTCTGGGGCTTGGGCAGGCTGCAGCTGCTCCTGGAGTAGCTTGTGACAAATTGCTTCTAGCAGAAGTGATTGTAGAATGACAGAATATCCCCAGCTGGAAGGGAGCCACAAGGAGCATCGAGTCCAACTCCTGGCTCCTCACAGGACCCCGCAAAAATCAAACCATGTGTCTGAGAGCACTGTCCAAACACTTCTTGAACTCTGGCAAGCTCAGGGCCATGACCACATCCCTGGGGAGCCAGCTTAAGTGTCCGACCACCCTCTGGGTGCAGAACCTTTCCCTAACCCCCAGCCTGACCCTCCCCTGTCCCAGCTCCAAGCTGTTCCCTCGGGTCCTGTCACAGTCCCCAGAGAGAAGAGCTCAGAGCCTGCCCCTCCGCTCCCCTCGTGAGGGAGCTGCAGGCCGCCATGAGGCCATTTCACACAGTCCTCACAAGCACCGGTACAAAGACAGTGAAAGGCACAGACAGGCTGCACTGGATGGATGAAGGTGGTAACATATGCATCTTGACTGCCTGCCATGACTGGATCTGAAATGTGATTTTGCTGCTGGCAGCAGGGCAGCACCTGAAGGGCAGCAGTCAGATCCGAACGCTGCATCAGCAGAAGCTCACTGGTACCTTCAAGTCCTTTCCAAACAGCAAAAGCAACAGCCAAAACTGCTAACAGAATGAGATGTTGAAGGACCTTCAATCCCTAATTTTTGGCTAAGGGAAGCAAGGTGTCAGTTCCCAATTATCTGCATGTGCAAACTCTTTCGTAGATGCCACATCCAGGCAGCCAAAACATGTCCCACTACAGAGGTTCAAAGGAAAGGCCTGTAACTAAACACAGTTTCCCTCCCTTTTCCCTGTTTAACACTTAAACTTCCTGTAGTGATTTCTTTTATCAAATATAAATTTACTATATTGGTAGTATGTTATTATAATTATTAAATACATTCATAATATAAACGTATACCTTTAAAAGCTTCTGATTAGCATCGTGTTGGCCTGCCTGGGTAAATTAAAACTTCAGTTCATGACTCGTCTCGTTATCATCTGCTATAAACCAAAAATAGAAGGGAATTGTTCTCTGAGCACCCTCCAAGGTTCACTCCCTTGCCTCCCTAAAAGCCAGTGCCCAGCTGGATGCAGCTGGAACTGGAAGGGGCGAACAGCTGCGATGTGCAGAGAAGGGCTTTTAGCCTCATTCTGCACATCTGAAGGGGCACTGAGAGTTGAGAACAACATCCACACTTCTAGATATTCAAACTAAAACACCCCTGGTTTTATTATTAGATCAGACGATTTCAGTGTACTGTTTACATTTTCCCATTTCCTTTTTCCAGCTCTATCTTCTCTGTTAAATGTTCAACAAAACAAAACAGAAGGGTTCGTCTTCACCTATTTCCTGTTTGACCTGCAATTTCTTGTATAGAGAAGCTCCTATACGCAGCTCCAATAGATGAAAGTGGCTTTAGCAGTATGCAAACACTTCAGTTTCAACATTTTACACCTCCCCAACAGCACCAGATAGTTTTGAATTCACAGGAAAGGTTTTCCTGAAATCTCTCTAGCTAATAAAAAAAATCCCTTTTCTATTTTTTTTTTTCTAATTTAGCTGTTTGGGGTGTGGGGGTCAGTTATACTTGAATAGCTACTTTCATGAACCACGATCGTGTGTTTTATTCACAAAGTACTCCCAGGTATCCACGCCCTTAGTCTAAACAAGACTCACTCTCTGCTCTGGTTCGATGCCTGTCCCACTAATAACCAGGGACTTTCTGCCCTGTTGACCCCCTGCTCCTGTTTCTTCATTAGGGGATGACAGAGTCCATTGAGACTGTCTGACAAAGGCCTTTCAATGTGTCACAGAGATTAGAATAAAGCATAGCCTAGGAGGTTAAAGTATGTCCTCCTTGACTTTTATCAACAGCAGAGATGGTCCTGCCTGAGGGACAAAAGCACATCAAAGTACAAAATCAAATAAGCTTTGAAAGCGGGAAACAGTGGAGCAGCATCTGCTCAAGGAAGCTGTAAAGAGGGCTCCGTAACCCTGCGAAGAACAAAGGTGAGAGTGTTTCAGGAGGAAGTCACAGCCAAGCTCGCAGTTAAGATAAAAAACAACAGAGCTTCCGATCCTCACCAATACAGAGAGTCTTTACCAATTATTAACATGAAACATGTTACCGCTTTGTTAACGAAGACTTGCAACCCCATCCGTGCAAAGTCTTTACGGAGAAACAACTTCTGAGAAATCCCTATTTTGTGCTAGCACCGTTCAAGTTCCCATTGCACCTGTTTGGTAGCTGCAGTCCTTTACCATGGTATGGTACATCCATACTATAGCAGGAACTGCTTCTCCTCCCCAACATTTGGGGATCCACACATCAGGAGCTTCCCAAAGCTCAGGTCCCTGCCCAGCATCTTTCAGCTGGCTGCACAGGAGTTCAGTTCACCACACAGCAAGCTCGGTGTTGAAACACCAGTGTCAACACTTGACATCTGCAGACTTGTCAAAAAAAAAATAAAAAATGAGCAGTAACTATAAAACATCCTCCGATGCCAAAGAAAATTTGTCCCTTAATTACCCCCATAATTAGAACTTTCATGGTCCCTTTTCCCACTCCTCGTCAGGAAATGGTTGGGGGGGCTTTGCTGCAATCAGCGAGGGGTCCCCAGAACATGTGCCAGACCTCCCATGTTCCTAATTAAGATCCTCACTCTCCTTTCACTTAATAGGACATTGTCAACTTTCCAAAGCAACACGGACTCTTGTTGTTTTAAGAGAGAAAGTGGAGCCCTGACATATTGACAGCTCAGCCCTTTCAGACTAATTTTATTTGAAGCTAATGCCAAGGATTGTTTTGCTACTAATTAATGTGAAAGGTGATCAGGAAAAGACATATTCCCAACTTGGACAACAGCTGCTTTGGATACAAAGTTGTCTCCAAAAAAAAAAATCATTTCTCTGCACATGTAGCCTCCACAGCTTAATCACCATTCTGCCTTAAAATATATATACATACATATATATAGACACACACAGGGTAACTTTGTCCATGCTCACCTGACAGAGCTCATCCTTCTCAGCTAGTTTGCATTATTAACCTCGTTAAGAATAGAACAGTAGGATCAGAGCTAAAACTCTTTCCTCTTGCACACCTGGGGAGAAACCTCATGCTTGAAAAATGAGAATAATACAGCAAATTAAAATGTAGGCAATTCACTGGGAAAAAAAATACACCTCTGCTTGCTGATCCTTCATTGTTTCCCCAGCCTTACTGAACACCCATGGATAAGTGTGTGCTCTGCATACACAACCTCATTAACCATTTGTGTTCCCATTAGCAGAGAAAAATTTATTAAAATTTACAGAAAAGGAGATGAACAAGTGGGTTTGCTACCAGTAACATGCCGAGGAAACTCAGCATCTACTCCTGACGGAGCTGCGCAGTGGATGGGGAATTGTTTGTTGTTCCCTTCACACCACTAACGAGCTCAGTTAGGAACACGACATGGGGCTGTAGCTGACAGCACTGTACATACGTCTTGGCTACTCTGCATAATTAATAGCCTTAGAACAAACCCATGAGTAATGCAGTGCCCCAGTGAAGATCACTCAACTCATCCTACCTCTCTATGAATTATTAGAGCTGTAATTTTGGTGTTACTTCAGCAAGCCTCTACAGGACGAGATCAAACAGCCAAACTGCATTTCCTTCTTTCTGCAGGGAAAGGAGGATTTACACTATTGCATAACGACAAGTGATGCATGCAGCTCCTGCCCCCGAAACTGGCCGTGAACCAGGTGTCACAGCCTTGCTGCCCCCCCTCCGCCTTTGTCCCCCTTTTCCTATCGCTGTTTTCCCATTTTACATCCAACTTGCTCCGTGCAAAGATGAAATGAAGGCTCACAAAAAGAACAACTCTGCTATTAATGACCTTTGTTATAACGAGGCCTTAAACTCCTTCTCCGTGATAAGGGTCTCCCACTTCTAATTTTATTGAAGTAGCAGTCAGGATACAAGTGCTGAACTATGCATTCTGGAGATGTGCTTTCAACTGAAAATAACACACTGGTTGGGTTTGCTTTTTAAATAAAATCTTATTACAACCACAGAAATATTATGGACATTAAAAATATATATTTCATGGGACCAAAACGATACAGTTGTCCTTGCTTCATGCATGCTAACAAAGCTCATATGGACAGCTTGCTTCAGATTAGAGGCTTAAATTGTTCTGAGAACAGGTAATGTTTGCATAACTGAGTGACATGTTCTTGCCTGAGCACTGCTTAGACTGACAGGAAAAGGAGGAAATTTTATCCCATTTGTAGCTAAAGGGAAAAGTATGCACTAGTTTCAGGCTGCTGGAAGCCACAAACTCCCGTGCCACAACAATGCCATAAAAGCAATCAAGATTATGGCCCTCCTGCCATCCAAAACCAGCTCTGCTGCCATAAATGTCCATGGTAGAACATGCATTAGCTTGAGCGGGATAAAAACCTAACATAAACTCCATACCATCAGTAAACCAGGCAGATTTTCCAATCCATCCGTCTCCTAAGGGGTTGGCAATGACCATTTAGTAACCAGTTAAGATCGCCCAAACCCTCTCAAGATGCAAGCCCCTATTTCAGCACGAATTATCACTGAATAAGTTGGTGTGAAATATGAGTCTTGCTAAAGAAGAGCATGGGTTGAAGTCCCAGCGTGCAGGTCTCACTGAGACCAAAAAGCACACACGTGGATTGAGGTGGAGCAGAAACTGCCCAGAGCCTCACAAACCCAGACAGGTTCCTTGCAGCTCCCCTCCACTCAGAGACCCACACAGGCAAACGAGATGTTGATTAAGTCCACGCGACGTTCCTTAGAGCAGGAGAAAGGAGCAGCATCTCCCAAAACCGAGCAGAGGAGGTGCATGATCTCTCAGCTGCCTCACCCAAAGCTGAAGTTTCAGCTGTAATAACACAGAGCCACCCACCGAAGCCAAAGGCAGCCTTCAACACGTGCTCTGGCCACATTAAGCTAGCAAGGGAGGGAGGGACACATACGAATGCAAAGGATAATGCACTTCAGACAGGTAGGCAGATGTGAAGACGAGCGTATTTTTAGCTCTGTGGTGAGCAGCCCTCGGGGCTTCGCGCTGCCATCCACCGAATGAGCACGGAAGAGCTGGAGCAGGAACGAAGGGCGAACAGCAACGTCAAGTGTAACTCAGCACCTTAAAGGATTAAGCCTCTACCAAAAGAAACCCTGCAGAGAGAGCAAGAAATTAACCGTAACAACTTCTAAGACAGCCTATAGCAAACGTGGCCAATGGTCTTGAGGTAAATTGACATAACCTTGATCCTACAATGGGATCACGTTCTGGAGAAACTTCAATATATTTTTTATATTTCCATATATTTCTGAGCATAACACACAGAAATCATAATGCACAGGAGGTCAAGACAAGAGCATCCTTGCATGGGGACGTTTGGCTGAGTCGCTTTCTTTTCAACGTCATGAGCTACAGAACCTACGAGATCAAAGTGTACAGGAATATATCCAAAAATCCTGCATTTTAGACAGACAGATAAAAAAGAAAAAAGAAAAGGAGGCAGACAACCTAGGGAGGATCCCAGCACTTTCCTTCTCTTCTTCTGGAATGCAGAATGAGGGAGAACAACCAGGGGTAGAGGGAAGAAAAAACGAGACCAAGAAGTCTGTCTGGCTACGCTTCCCTTTTATCAGGCTCACAAAGGCACTTCTAAGAAGAGTGGGAGGAAGCGAGAAAGGAGGCAGGCAACAAACCAATGTTCAAAAAAAATTCACCTTTTAACATTCTTCCAGTAACAAGCTTTTGCCACAACACTATGAAAAGATTCTCCCTCTTTTTGTGATTCCCACAGGAATCTGCAGTCAGTACCATGCAGGCAGCTCTCTGCTCCACCCACTGTTTGAGTAATTCTCATTCACCCGGAGTCACTTACAGGCTGCAAGGGTTAAAGGAGCAGAAAGACACCTGCTTCTAGCACACAGCACACAGGCGACTTCTGCTTTTCTAACTGGAGGCAAATACTTCAGTGGGTGGAGCTGTGAATAAAGGCTGTGATGGCATCTCTTGGGCCCAAGTATTCCATATTCTGGACCGTTTTAGACTCACTGGGTGGCATCTATTAATTCTTAATTAAGCCTGGAAATTCTTGTCTGGCAACAAATGAACAAACAAGCTTACTTTGATGTACAGACTAGAGGCAAGAGATGAAGTTCTGCAGTTTATGTGTGTGCTTTGGCTGCACATATGTTTAAAAAATGGATCTCCAGCCAATGTGCTGCAGTTATACAAGCAAAAACACTACTGCTGATCCAAGCCTCGAGAAATCGACAGAAATTATTTCTGAGGATTTGGGCTCAGATCTTGCAATTCTAAAATACTACGACTAAGACCCTCCAGCTCCCAACACATCGTACAGGTGCTGTGTTCTTCCTTTAAGTGAGCAAACCTGGATAAGGCTGTCAAGCCATGGCAGTATGCAGCTCAGCACCAGCTACATTGTTTTTCTTCTCCAGGCTAATTGTCTTCTAACACTACAGAAAGCTCTGTGTTATATTGTCAAAAAGAACCTCCCTGCCACTTTACTGCAGGTTATCCAGACCTCTTAGAAAATGCTGAACTTCAAAGTGTCTCAAAGCAATTACCACATTCTTCCATTACAATAATAATAATGGTCCCTGAAAGTATGCAGGAATGTATACACACTTCTCTTCTGCGGTACCCATGCAGAAGTAGTTGTTGATCTGAAAGCTTAACACACAAAAAGTAATGGAAAAGGGGAAAATGCTACAGGACTCACCATCCTCGTGCCCTTCTCTGTTCCTCCGTCGATGTCTGTCTCGCCGGTGGCTAATAACTGACTCTGTTCCTGTTTCGTTGTCCAGTCCATCCCGGCTGCTGGCAGCATTTGGGCTGTTAGAAAACACATAGGAAGAAAACAATGGAGTCATCTCTTTATTTCTTGTTTCTTTTTGATTTTTGTTTTTTGAAAAAACAGTTGCATTTGTGAGCATATTGGTTTAGAAGCCAGAAAACTGTTCTGAGGATCAGCTGCAGCCTGCCACAGGCCTGTTGCATGGCATTTCCACAGGAAAAAAAGCCTGCTGGTGGGCTAAGAAAAGGGATCATTTCAGCAGGCTTTGAGATGACAAGGACAAAACAGCTTTAGCTGCTGGTACTCTCGCAGGACATGGGAATTCAGCAGCCCCATCATGACAATTTTAGCATCACACACCTGCAGCATACCTGCCTAACAAGGACAAACCCACAACACTGTTTTTTGGAAGAAGAAGACTTGCCAATGTTAAAACTCAGCCTCCAAACCCCCCCAGGTTCCTACGCCTCTCTCAAATCCTCCCATGGGCTTTCCAAAGATCACAATCCAAGAAACACGTGGGAATATGCATGAACTCCTCCGGCAGAGGACATGATCTACCAGGGGCTTATTATTTTTTTTAAGCCAATCCTTGTGTTTCAGCACACTTCCTGAAGTGCTTGTTCACCTCAGCCAGGCTTGTTTCCCTGACCATAACCTGAGCTGCCCCTGTGGCTTGCTGTCAGCCAAAGGGCAGAAGCCTTACCTTACTGCAGCCACGTTTAATACTGAGCGCTGACCTTGAAGGCTCAAGTGTTGCAAGTCACGGCAAAGCTCGAAATAATTAAGTGTGTGTCTGTGAAACACTCAAAGAGACCCTGATCCTTTCCTCGTGTTCTCAGCTGTCTGAAAGCTCCACAGCTCTGCCAGTGCTGCAGAAAGCTTAACCTAACAAGTCCCTGTGAAGGGCCATTGGGATCTGACATAGGCTAATGCCCTGCTGTGAAGGATTTCTCTTCAAAAGTTGCTGTGGATGCTCATCCTCTCTCTCCTGCAAGCAGCACCCACCCAAAAGCAGTCCGTGATCACATCTGCCCTTCACGTCTGTAATTTACACCCGACAGGCCCTCCTTGTGCACACCCGCTGCCCAGGATCCAACCAACTGGCCCCATGGTTCTTTTTTTTGTGGAAGAGTTAAAAAAAAAAAACAGCCTTCCTAGCATACACCCCAAGAACTTGCAGCTTCTTTTCCCCCCGTCAGGTGGAGTGAGAACCCAGCCCTTCTGAACTCGGTTTCGAGAAACTGAGAAAGCAGGAACGTTGGCACCAAACGCAGAAGAGACTCCTGGAGCGTGTGAGCCCCAGCCAAGTGGGTATGGTGAGTCTCCAGGGCCTGACAGTGGCACCAGACAGAGGTTCCTGGTTCAGGTCCTGGCTCGCTGCCGGCTGCGATGTGTCAACCGAGTGACAGTCGAGATGAAAGATTAAGGGATTTGGGCAGCACGCTAATTCATTAAGAGCTTCTGTACTTCATTTTTGCTCTTAAGCATGAAACTAGAAGAGGTTAGGCAAGAGGCTTTCTTTCCCCCGAATTATTTGCTTGTATCTACAAATTGCAGCCTCATTGCTCAGGCACAGGAACGGTGTAAAGCACGCGGGGAACTCACATGAACCTTGGCGGCTTTCTTCACTGATGAAACCAGAGCACAGCACCTCTGAGACCTCGTACAAGGATGTTCTCACCAAGAAGCTGGCTGCTAGCACATCTTTCTGCTGCTATCCCTGCCCTCTTCCCTTTCAGCTCCACCAGAACATCACCGTGCTGACCAACAGTCTTTTATTTAAGGCTAATCCTGGGCATTTCCTTACTGCACACCCTGATGGCTGGGCAGGCACTGAGAGATCATCCAAGACAAGTGAACATCGGCTGGAACAGAGCAAGCACATGTGCACAGCGTTGCATCGAAGAGGATTGTTGAAAAGCCTTCTGCAACTGCACACCCACACGCTTGCCTTGTCTGAATGAGGTGTGCTGACATGCCCACCACAGCAGTTAGGAAATAGAGGCTGTTAGTCAAGAAGACGTTTGACTGCACGCTTTAAGCCCTGATGAGGCTACTGACATGTGAGCAGGTATGGAAGTGTTGTCACAAGTACCTCTGCATGTCTCCTGCCAGCAAAACTGAAAGGGAAAGGGGCTGACCGTTTCCTAAGGCAGTGTTGCACACAAAGAAGGGAGCTGGGAGCTGTGCTAGCCGGTCGGCGAGGCTCCCAGCCATCTCAGCAGCACCATCTCGTGACTACTGCTGTTACTATCCAGCCCTAAACCATTCCCCAGGCTAAACCCGCTTCCAGAAGGTGGTGTACAGCCTGACAAAGGGCCCGGAAAGAGCCTTGGTTTGTTTCTCTCTCATTGCCGAGTGAATTCAGTTCAATTCAATTTCCAAAACGCATGCCCAAGTGCTGGGGGCCGGGGGCAGTAAGGGAGCTCTGAGGTCACTGCTCAGCTCAGTCCTGCACCTCCAGCACTAACCCGGGAGCTGCCTCACCCATTCAGACCAACGCAGATTTGGCAACCGCTGAGCAGAAGTGGCGGAGCACGAAATACAGGCTGAGCTTCAGAACCCTCACCGGGGAGGGAAAAAGTAAATTTTCTTTGCATTGAAGCAATGCTGGAGCGAAGCATCAGCGCTGTCAGACAGCTTAGCTGAGATTACCTCTTCGCATCTGGTAATTATCTCGTTCCCTGGGATGGCTGTGCCTGCCTGCCTGTCTGCTCCATCCATTTCTTGTAGGCTTTGTAGACCAGGAACATTTTTGTTTGTACAGTTACACAACGCCTAGCTTGGTCGGGGCTTCTTATATAAATAAGGCCTCAGTCATCAGTGAAGAAGGAAGACAGGAGACGACAGATCTGCTGGGTTTAATTGCATTTAAAATCCCCTCAGGGATTTAGGAGCCAGGAAGGTGAGTCTCTCTCAGAAAGGAACGTGATAGGTGAACAAACAGCGATATTCAGGTTTGGGCCGTGCAAGCTACAGGGTTGCACTCATCATCTCTTACCAGGAAACGCTTTCCAAGCACACCGCATGCAGAAATGGCTCTAAACACACTATTGCAGAATCGCCACACCACAAGCCCAGGATCCAGCGTTTAGAAGAATGCTGAAGAATTGTGAGTAAGGAGTGAACTAGAGTTATGATGCAAGCTCTGGAAACCACGCTTTGCAATGAAAAACTTGAGCAGCTCAACTTAATTTATCCAAGAGAAACAAACCATTTCAAAATACGGTGAATTCATTATCACTTGGAATCTTTACATCTCGAATAGCTGTCTTTTTAGATGAAATGCTAATAGCTGAACAGAATGAAGTGGCTTCGTGCCAGATAACCGAGTGAGACACTCTGCCCTGTGCTATGGAAATAAGGTTAGAGCATCGTTAGCCTCATTTCTGGACTGAAAAAAAAAATCCCAAGAACAGAAAACACTGCAAAATGTTAAGAGATTCAAGTGGGAAGAGAAGAATCAAAAACAGTGTTGAGGGAGAACAAGTTTCTGACCAGAAGGCTGACCCACCAGCTGGATTCTGTCCTGCATTTTGAAACAAGAAAAGATGGAGGGGTGGAGGAGAGAGGAAGAAGGAAGGCGGTTCATTTGGGAACGAGAACATGAGCCAGGAAACACGACCTCCTGTGCTGCTACTCCTGACTCAGCACGACCTGTGTAAGTTACTTCACCTCTCTGAGGCCTCCCACGTTTGCTGTGTAACGTGCGAGTGCAGCAGGTGCACCACACCTCAGCTTAAACTTCTCCGCTCTGAAACACACAATTATTAGCAGTGGGGTTCTGCAAGCACACTCCCGTGCCTGACTTACAATATAACTATGTTTTTTTTACAAAAGATCTTGCAGTTTTTACCTTTAGGTACAGGTCAGGAAGACAAAGAACTACTTATGCTTGCAAGCCATGTGACTACGCTCACTGAAGCCTTCCCTGGCCAACACAAAGCAATTCCTGGACGCACGAGGGCAGTAAAACCCTTGCAAAAAGCCCGGTGTCAGGCAGGGTTTGTATTTCTTTCTTGTCAAGATTTCTCGTCCCCCATAGAAACCATTTATCTGCAAAAGACTCGCCGAGAACACTCAGGGCTCTTCCAGGCACAAGATATCTCAGAAAGCAGTGGAAACATGCGACGAGGGGCACATCAAGGCTGGGTTTCCTTCTCAAAACATGCGAACCACTGCCTCGCTAGCACCGGGGCTGTGCTCCCTGCATCAGCCCATCCTCCTGGCTGTTTGTTCATGTTAGCGATTCAGAGCGAAACGCAAGGTGCCAGCCAAGATTGGAAAATGCAGCAGATGTTAATCCCTACATCCTAGGGCTGCCTGACACTCTGATCCCCGCAGCAAAAAGGGCTCAAAAGAGAGCGTCAGCACTCACAGATGTGACGAGCACGAGAAACTCTGCCAAGCTGAAGCCCAGAGAGGCCCCAAAAGCTCAGTTTAGCTCAGCAAACGCCACTTTTTATGCCGCAGGAAAGACGGGGCAGATTTATTTACTATACATAGAGAAAGAGGGCTTCTGGACATTAGCGCCAAATTTACAACAGATGCACAAAAGCCTCAGAGAATACCACCATCTGGTTATCCGTGGAGAAAAAAAAATAAGCAGAGCTTTCTGGCAGCTAGCACAGGAGACAGGAAGGTTGGTTTCAGCTCTGATGTGGGCGCTCCAGCGCTGTACCAGCCCTTGCAGAAGCTTGAATATCCATCACTTCTACTCGCTGTGCATCAGCTCACGTTATTTTCTGTTGCTTGATTCCCAGTTCGAAGTTTCTCTCCACGTTCACCACGTTTTGAAATGATGGTAAGTGGTGAAATTCAGAACTTGGACTGCTTGAAGTCTAGCAATGTATAGGCTTGGTGTGTGTGAGGTTTAAGAACACAGAAGACACGTAGGATACACATTTCTTTCTAACACTGACAGATTCCTTTTTTTCCCCTCTCCCTTTTAACTCCTCAGCTCTAGCAAGCAGACTATTTTTCTAACAGTCCCAATAAATGGTAGTGTTAGAAAACCTGTACAAGGTCACCTTGCAGAGGGAAGGAGGAATGTGGGGAAGAGACAACCAGGAACTGCGTTTTTTGGTTTAAATAAGAGAAAAAAAAAGTCAACTTGCTCTTACTGGAAGGATGGAGGCCGGGAGTCTCCGATGCCACCTGTTCTCTCGATGGGAGGCGGGAGGTCTGCGTGGCTCTCGGTGCACTGCGAGCCTGTGTCAGAGTGGGAGCTTTCAGCCAGGACCAGCTGTCAGGAGAAAAAAAAAGAGAATTACCCACATTTGTATGAGTTTCTCCACTCCGACAGGTGTCGGCCACTGCTTTGCTGTGCGCTCTGCGATTATCTAAGAGAGGAGAGGAAGTGCTTAGTGCCTGCTTGCACAGATTCCTGCCAGTCTTTCACAAAATCAGGTTGCATTCAGCCTCAGCACGAGAACTCCATCAGCCAGGACACGCAGGGAACACCCCCAGAAGTTTCCTCCCCTCGGAACAAGCGAGCACTCGGGGCAGGGAGTGCACGTGTGCGTGTCGCTTGTCATTACAGCACGCTCGGAGTTTCCTAAGCTTGCAAATCGTCAGCATTCCTTGCAAAATGCACGCACGTTGCAATGCCGTGCTTTCAGCCTGGTTTTGTCCTGACAACAAATAAAAACCCAGACCCAAAACTTGACAGCACGATGCCCCAGTACTGCAACTTCCTCCACAAGGACCCTCAAATGGAGAAAAATTCAAAATTTGGTCTGGACCAAGCACCGTATCTCAGAGCTGCCCCCACCCCTATGAGGAATCTGCACTAAAAACAAAATCCACCCGTCTCAAGAGCCATGGGTGGACATGGCACATGAGAGGTTTTCTAGGCTCAGTCTCGCTTCCAATAAACGCAGGACAGCAAGGCCATCTCCATGCCTGTTGTGACATCTTTAATTAGCAGATAAATAGACGAGAGAAAGAAGAACGAGTCTGTCTCCCTATCCCCACCCTCCTCATTTGTAGCTCATAATAATACCCTGATTGACAGTGGCTCTTACATTTTAGTAAGACCTGACTCTATCCACTTCATTTATTATTTTTCTGATATTTTTTTTTTTTAAAAAAAGGACAGAGATGCTTTGTGTTGAAGGATCCTTTTACACGCCTGGGTGAAAGTGGCTTTCTGCATCAATTTTGTCAAAATCCTACTAACGCTGGAAAAAAATCCTAGACTTTGCTGTCCATATTTCAGTAAATTTCTGATAGGAAAACAGCATCTATGCCTCAGCTTCCTCTAGAAAGGCAGGACACTATCAGTGTTGCAAAATGTAGATCAGAAGAATTAACCTGCATAAACGCAATCTGAACCCTGGGGCAGAAGGACCAAACACTGCAGAAAGCATCGACGCAGAAAACCCACCAAGGTGTGCCGGTCGTAGATTCCTTGTAATTGCTCTCTGCAAACAAAATGTGGTAATTCTGTTCCACTTCTAACTCAGCTTCACCTCCTAGAAGCGTAGCTCCTTTGTTGTTATTACAACCCTAACGAGCTGTCCTCTCCTACCCAAATGGTGAGGGCAGATGCCCAACACGAGGGTTTGGCCTGAAGTGAAAGCAGAACTCCCCCACCTGGGAGACTCAGTACTTGAAATTTTGGGATGAAAATGAGTGTTGCATTAAGATGGGCACCCTGTGTAAGGAAGACTGCCGAGGACTGTCCAGGCCTCAAACAGGAGGGCAAGGAGGCAGTGAGGACGGGGAAGCAGCGCTGGTGGTACCTCTGCACCGGGACAGATGGAGGCTGAAGGAAGCAACTTGTTCACCTCGCTCAGGAGGAATCCTAAAATCAAATGCAGACTGCACATCCTCATCTAGTTCCTTCTGTCGATGTATGTTAAATGTTTTGGTAAGAATGGGGGGAAAAACCCTGCAAAGCAGAAGGGAAGCTAAAAGCGATTTGTTTGTTCGTTCTCAGCCCGCACCCCTCGCTGTCCACAGCCACCAGAACCAGCCCTGAACTCGTGGCCTGGAGGTGGGAAGGTTCCCATCCAATTACCGTCCCCTGAGCCACCTCATCCCTTTGCTGAGCCGCTCTAAACAATATGATTATAAGGCCTTTAATTAAGTAAATGCTCAAGGACCGATGCAGATCATTACCTTTGACTACGAGGCAGCGAGGTCTGGGCTTCCCTCCCTTTTTAGCCACGAAGAGCTAGCCCTGTGCGAGGGATTCCGGTTGTGATCAGTTCATTTATCAAAGATTGATTATAGACAGATGCTAGCTGTTAAAGGAGGGGATGGAGGAGGAGAGGGAAGGCTACAGGAGGGGACCGGTGCATTATTCCTATGACGACATGCCATAAACGTGGAATCTCTGGGCAAATGCTTTCAGGAACAAAATCAAACCAGGGGATAAAAAGAAGCAAAGAAACGGAGCGTAGGCAAGATCTAAACTGCATCCATCCCTGCAGGCCAGGCTGGGCTGCGATTCCCAAGGACACACCACCACAAAGGGAAGAGATGCATCCTTTGGCTGCGCTCTGGGAACACCCCACCTCAGACCTGAATCCGCTGACTGCGATCCAGCCGCATCCTCCGGGGTGAGAACTTGCCCCCGAGGAATGAAAGCAAACAAACAAACAAAGAAAAAGCAAAACAAACAGGAGCCGAACGGTGAGATGGGTTCCCCGCCGTGATCCTGCCCGTGATAACGGGATCTGGGAGGTCCCGCAGGAGGACCTGACTTCAGAGACTTAAGCAGGAGATCTGGAAGCAATTAAGTTGTTAAAGCCAAACACGGGCTGGCCAGATCTAGGGCAGGTGACAGCCGGAGCACTCATCCTTCATCACAGCTCCCGGTCCTGACTCACCGAGCTGTGCTCAACAGCACTGGGCTAAAAATGCAGAGCTGGAAGGCTGCAGAGCAGACTAATGAAGACACTGCAACAAGCATTAGGAATGCTTTTGTTGTGCTAGAAAAGAAAACATGCAGTGGAAGACAGGACGTGCAGCCCAATTATTCAGCTTGCACTACCCAGCTGATTTTCCCCAAACACTCCAGCAACCAGGAAGGCAGCGCAGCACCAAACCCAGCAGGAACTGGACTCAGCTGGAGCCCTTGTAGCGAGGCAGCAGCCCTGCCCCTTTCCGGGCTGCAAAATGCCTTGGATTTGATGAATCTGACGGTGCCTGCAGGAGGGGAGGGATTTGAGGGGGTGCAGCCTCCTTCCCTGAACTCACCTCGCTGCAAGGGCCCTGGCTGCATGCACGGGATTCTCAATGCATTTCCCCAAGAAAAGCGGCGTTATCCCCAGCTCCCTGGGCAGAAGCCAGCCCTGGTAACTATTTCCCCCACCGAGCTTCCCCCGAAGCTCTGAGCAGCAGTAGCATTTTCTTGCGCTCCTTTTCCTACGCCGTGCAGCTCGGGAGCACGCCAGCGGGCTGTGCACCAGCTGCACCCCAAAGCACCAAAATCGGTTCAGAGGGAAATGCGGATGTCTTCTGTGCGGCTCACCTGGAGGGAGTTAACAAGGAAATGTGGAACTCATTGTGGCGGCCGATTCAGTTCATTCCATCATCCCAAGTGCTGGCTGCTTTTTCAGCCACCATCACACCGGCTGCTAAATCTTGCCCAGGAAGCAGCGAAGGCTGTAGCTAATAACTCCTGGATGAAGGACTGGGACATAGAACTAATGACAGTCTCTGTATTTTGGAGAATCTTAATGGTCCACCACCAAAAAGGCAAACTATAAACCTAGTAAGCAGCAGCCCTCCACCCCAAATCAGTGATTCAAAAACAAAACACCCCAAAATCAAAAGGACAACGTGTAAGGAAACCAAGGACAGAGGAGGGCTGGGGAGGAGGTCCTGATGTCTCCGTGGGAGCAGTGACTCCAACCCAGAGCTAATCTAAGTGTGCGTTGAGTTCCCAGGGCAGCCAAAGTCAGCAGCAGCTAAAGACTTGCAGATCCTCCCTTGAACATTTTCCCCTATGAAAATCAGGCCTGCCTATGACACCGAGATCAAAGTTGCGAGCTATGACAAATAGAAGGATTCAAATGTTATTAAAAAAGATGAAACTCAGATTTCCAAACGTCAGTCATCTTGTAAACTTCAAAGCAGTCACTGCATCAGTGCCGAGAGGAGCCGGGGGGGAGGAGAGAGCTGAGCTGCAGCGGGTGCGCCTCATGTTCCAATTTTAAATATGTTGTCTGGAAGTGAAATACATACACACATCGCAGCGATCTGCAGCGAGGATGACAATTAGCACAGATGGCTTGGAGAAAGAATCCAAGCTGTCTGCTACCAGCTTGGATCCTTGCACGACGGCTGCAGGTTTTCTAGCAAGGAAGATGACGAAGGCTCAGGTCCCTGGGGTTGGAAACCGAAGAAGGAAGCCCAAAATATGGTCTTTTTCCAAGAGGTAAAAACCAACTTTGCTTGTCCTGCAATATATGGCCGCAATTAACTGTTAAGTTCCACTGCATAGGATATGAAAGGGATCCAAACTGCCAACAATTAACTTCCAGCAAGATTTACAGAAAACTCCCCCAATAATTAGCAGCAAATAGAGGCAGATAAGCACCACAATTTTATGGGTTTTAGCGTGGAAGAAGTAATTTGTGATTGGTAATGCAGGTCAGACACAGATGTTAGCTGATTGTTGAGCAGAGGGAACATCATCTTGTCAACATCATCTGCAAAAGGTGCTCCAAACGAGCTCTGGGAAGGGAGCTGCAACCTGAATCCCTGCTACTGGGGCACGCATTTAAATTTAGAAACAAGCTGATGGATGGAAAAGGAGGGAAGAGAAGTCTTTTGAAGCAGTTTATCCATCCCTACTACCTGCACACAAGGAGGAGGATTTTAAGATTAAGTCATCAGACTCTGCGAGAGCTGCTGTCAGCTGCAGAAGACTTCCTACATGACCTTGCAGGGAAAGAAACGAAAAAAAACACAGAAAAGCTGTGTGTCTCGGTTCCTACCTGTAGGGTGGAAATAGCAAACAGGCAAGAAATACAAGGAAAATGGAAGGCTGAGGTCTCCGGAGCAGCAGCTGTGTCTCCCACCACGCACATGCACGTGGCATGAGGAGAAAGAAACACAGACAGCGATCCCAGATGTGGCCTCCGAGCAAACCTGCAGCATAAAAACCAGACAGCAGCAGCCCGAATTTCACACAAGAATGGGGGGAAAGATACGAAACAAGGGGCAAGCCCTATGAGCAAGGATTACGTGTTTTTTTTTAACGTTTGGCAAGCAGCCAGTAACCTAGGCTGGAACGGGAACCACAATCAGAAAATTGAATTGAATTTCAGAAATTGTAACGTTTCTCTGAACCTAAGACAGTAACAACCGCAGAATTAGAACATAACATTTGGTGCTTGCATATATTTTCCCTGTGTTCTGATCCTACTGTTCTTTATTCCCTCCTGCTTTTCAGGCGGAAAACAGAGAAAAAGGCAGACATTTTCATACTTTGAGTTATTTAAGAATCTGGGAAAAGAATTCATCTCTCAACGTGAGATCAAATGCCCTCGGGCTGTGGCTCACGTCGGGTTTCTGGTTGGAAGGGGAGGAGGAAGGAGGAAGAAGTGAAACAATCGGGATGTAAAAGAGGATGAAATAATCCGCATCCTTATTCATGTGGAATAGTTTGGGGTTAGGGTTTGTTTTTCCTCAAACTCCAGAAGCGCTGTCCCTTGCTGGAACAACCCGAGGCCTGTTTTGCTGCAGAGAAGAGCCACCACCATGGGGTAGAGGAGCTCAGGCTGAATCATCAGGGTGCTGAATCACCAGGGCAAAAGAGCCAGCCTTTAACCAGCCTGCGCCGAGGAAAACAAACAGAGCTGGGCCTCCGAGTGTGCTGGGGGAAAGGGAGACCCAGCTGAGGCACGCAGAAGGCACCAGCCTGCTGTTTGTATTTGGTGCTTCCCAGGTGAAAGTGTGGGAGAAAGGGGAAGAAGCACGAGGGGAATGACACCGAGGAGTCATACAGCCCAAGAGTTGCACACTGAGGAGAAGATGAGGGCTTCTCAGGATCAATTTGCTCCCGATACAAGCCACTGCTTCATTTCCATCCTTTTGCTTTTAAATCAGGTGCTGCTCTCACACTACAGCGACATAAATGGTATCTTTGTGGCCTTTTTCTACCTGGAGCTATCGGGATGCTCCCTTCAGCTTGTTATTCCACACAAAACCTGTTCCCACACAGCCCCAACACCTCGCTACAGCACCCAGCGGTCCTCCCCCGGGACTCCACCAGGACCACCAGGTCTCAAGACAAGAGCTGTTTTTTTATTTAAACACTACCCTTATTCCTTAATACCAATGACTTTATTCCAGAGAATGCAGATTCCTTCCAACACCTGATTTACTGCTCCATGGGGCACAGCACGTGGGGATCTCCCCTTCCTCGTAAGGGCAAGCAGACAGATCCCCTGTGCTCATTTACACCAGCAAGACAATTGGTTTGAAACATTCATTGATTTTTCAACCAAGGCACTTGGCTGGGTGGCGATACGTGGTCAGATCTACGAGCACACTGGTTATCAGTCAGCTGTGCTGCTGAGTCAAATCGTTGGAGCACGGAAGCAAAAAAATAAAGGTATGCAGGTCCTACAGAAAAAAGGGAGCTGTTCCTCTGGATGCATTTCTCAGCAACAACTGCCTTTCAAGAGGGTACAGGCTGAAGGGAGAACGGTCTCCCGGTTTTTAGGATCTCAGCTGAATACAAAATCTAAGTGCTGAACACTCGGCACACATTGGGGTGCGCAGGAGGGCTCAAGTTAAGCTCGTGCATTAGAAAATAAGATGCCTCTGACCATTGGGATCCATGTACCAGCTGCCCTGCTGCTGTGTCAGACACCACACACACACACAGACACAAAGCAACGTACCCAGGACACCACTCTTCCGTTGAAGCAAGGCAGCCTTGCATTGTCGTCTGAGATCTCCTCCTTCACCACCCTGAAAAAAAGGACAGAAAGAAAGTCAAGAGGTTGAAACGGAATCAGATCAGCAAGGTTTCTTAGATGGGTCCAGGAAAAACATGGACTTTTATTAAACATTGGTGCCAGCAAGTCTTGAACAGCTAAGGGACTATTAGAGCAAAGGAAGCAAGCAAAAATAAAGGGTGGAGGAGTAGCTTTCCAATAACCATCCCAAATCGGATGGCACAGAAGTCACTTCCATCATTTTTTCCACCTTTTAAAGCTCTGAAGGTGATGAAAACAGCACTGTGCTAAGCAGCCCCTCTGTCGGAGCTGAGAGCCATCAGGTTAGGCCTGATGAAACCTTAATCCAGAGCTCACCCCCGTATAATTAAGGGCAACAAAGCAGTGATTTGCCTGGCCAGCAGCAGGTTTTTGGTAAGGGTTTCAGCTCTGCAGCCCCTTCCTGTGGTCACTGCCTCAGGCCTGGCGTTTGTGCCACAGCCTGAGGTTGGGCACGGCCGGGGCTGACCCACCAGGTACAGGTGACTACCAAGGGAACAGGGACGTTCCCATCTTATCTGGCTTAATTCTGAGCCTCCACACCAGCAGCTGAAGCTCCGTGGGATGCTCCTGTTCCCCAAACCAGCGCAGGAACCAGCACGGCCCGCGTTTAACAGCCTCGGCTCCAGTCCCTCAGCCAGGCCTATTTATAGCCCCGACGAGATATTCTGAATTCTTCCAGCAATTCACTGCTCGCTCATCCTCTCAGGAAGCAATCAGGTTTCCAGCCTGCGAGATCTCTATCTTGCTGGAGGCCACGGGAGCCCACAGCTCTCCTGCACCCGGCTGCAGGGGCTCCAAAGCCCGTCCAGGACACGGTTGACCCTCTGGAAGCAGCCAGATGAAAAGAGCAGGTTCAAACCCTGGGTGCTACGGGCAGTGAGGAGCTGCTGCCTTCGCAGCAAGCCCCCCAGAGCCAGCTTCTGCCTCGGAAACAATCACAAACGTCAGCTCTCAGCAGGGCTCCTCAAGCTGTGGTTTTTCCGACTGCTGCTTTGGGCTGGAGAGGTCCCACTCCGAGCTACAGAGATTAAGATTAAGAAAACCCCGCGTTTGCATCAGCTTCCTTAACAAACTTCCCTCGATTATCCAAGGCCATGAGCCCTCTGAAAGTGTTTTTTGTGTTTAGAGAAAAAGCAGACGCTGACGGAGGTTTCTGCAGAGCCCATCAGAAGGGGAGATTTTAAGAGTTTCGGAAACCAGCCTGCTGCTTTCGACGCGTGTTTCACGATTGCGTTTCAACTCCGAACTCCTGAAGGCGGCTAATTCGGAAATTCTGACACCAGGACTCGGTACAACAGCTGGGCTGCTTCGTTGTCACAGCCCAGCCGTTTCGTTTCCCATTTGCTTCACAGCTGAGAAACCGAGAGGGGAGCTCGGGGCCAGCTGCACGGGGTGACTCACGGAGCCACGGCCGGGTCACTGCCATGTGTCGCTGCTGACCCACGAGGCCAGGAATGGTCCAGGGTGCTGGTTACAACATTTCGGGAGCTGGCAAGGAGACAGAGATGAGTCGTGGGGCAGTCAGCTCCCGTTTGGCTTCTCCAGGGCGCAGACATCACCCTTTATAATATCGGCACAGAGTCACTGTCGCGCTGGGCTCCGTTCTCATCCCTCCTCTCACCCAGCCCAATATCACTTCTGCCTCAAAAGCTACAAGGGGAGTTTTGGAGGAGCTTTTGGAGCAGAAAAGCCGAAGCAACACGCTCACGTGGAGCCAAACAGCAGCCTGGTAGCAGATACAAACCTCTGCCCTCGAGTCCCTGCCCGGGGACAGCTGGGTTTTGATGTCTCTAAGCTTGAGAAAAGCCAACCTGAAGCCCAGGCGAGCTCAGTGAAAAGCTGTGGTTCCATAACCACATTTTCCTTTATTTATGTTTTTGTCTTTCTTGTTGCTGTGTAAGAAAACCGCAGCAGCCACAAAGCAGCCGACTGCGCATGGAACGGTGTCGTGTTAGGAGAAAGGGAAAAAAAAAAACAACAAATAGGAAGGAGGAGAGAGGAGAGCAAACGGACGGCTTCCTTTCAGCTTACTTCTGGCAAATTAGGGACAAACAACCCCATTTTCACTTTTTTTTCAAGTAGGAAAGAATGTTCTCCTCTCTCTCCACGTGTATTTGCAGTGTTCATGGCTAGCAGGTCAGCAGCAGGCTTCACCCTGGTCCTAGGATTGGGAAAAAATCATTTAACCCCTACCTCATCTCTCCTGCCTTCACCTTTTGGCAACAGGGAACAGCTCACAAACGGCAGTACTATTTATCACTCATTTATACCTAGACTCTAAAGAGGCAATTAAGAGTAACTCCACTGAAACCAGCAGATATCCGGGGCTTTAAAAACCTCTGGGAACGCACCGAAGCTCTCAGACCTGTAATTCTGGAGCTGCAAGCTCGGCGTGCGGGCAGAGGACTCCAGCACTGCACACATCTCCAGCCCCAGCGCCCTGCCTTGAGCTCAGCCGTTCCCTTCTGTCCTTCACAGTCCTGGGGAGAGAATGGGAATCAGAGGATGAAGATGCTGCGATAATTTTACCTTGACAGCTGCATGTTTTGAACGACTGCATCTCCTTTTGCTAAGGAGATCAGGAGATGCCGCTTGCTGCGCCCCAGGAACCTCACGCAGAAGTTTTGCATCAAGCTCAAGAACCAGGAAAAAGTCCCGGACTGAGGGTGCAGTGCTTGTGGGGTTCTCTCCAGGGGAAAGGCCTGGGGAGCTTTTTAAGTCAGACCGATGCTGTGGCAGTCAGGATACCCCTGAAACATCGCATCGAGCGGTTCAGGTGGCATCCTGAAGGAACAGAGGGGAGCGACTCCAGATCTGTTGCAACCTGAACTCCTAAAGATAGCCCCGGGCTATGAGGCAAGAGAGCGACAGGCTGTAATTCCCTGCTTGCTCTGGGGAGCAAGGAGCAGTGCCAAGAACATCAAATGTGGCAGCAGCCACGCATTTCAGATATCGCTGTCCTATAAATCATGGGTCCTAAAGGGGCAGCCCCTTCCAACGATCAATATCTCGATTCCTGAGGAGACGGAGGGATTTTGGCCAACCTCTTTTCAGTGTCTCTGGGGATGGCCACAAAAGGGAGCCCAAAAGTCTGTCTGGATGCCTCCCTGGGCAGCCTGCTCTAGGGAACTTGCTTTGGCAGGGGGGTTGGACCCGATGATCCCTGGAGGTCCCTTCCAAGCCCTTCAATTTTGGGATTCCTGAGCCCCCAGGCACCTGCTGTGCACCACCAGCGAGATCCCCGCTGTCAAATCCCCCGCGGACACAGCCTGCACTCGAGGAGAAAGAGCTAAAAAGGGTGGGGATGTGCGGGGAAGGGGAGGAGGGAGCAGTTCTCAGCAGCTCACATCCTCTGCTTTATTTGCCTTAGAGGAGATTTAAGCACTAATTACTAAATGAAACAATCCCGGCTGGTAGCAGCCCCTCCTTCCTCTCGCTTCCTGGAATTGTGTCTGGATTCTCCGAGGCTGCTCCCACCCTCCCCTGCACAAATCGGTGCCTGAGCCTTTACCAGCCCCACTCTGGATCCCCTGCTGATCCCCCACCTGGCCCTGGGACAGGTTTACACCCCTGTCACTCTCCCAGGACCCTCGCCAAGCTCTTTGCTGCCTCAGAATAAACACCAACTCCACCGTAGGCACACGAACCAAACCCCACAAACCTCTGATGAGTCTCTGCTTCACAAGCGTTCAGACCCCTGGGTATTAAACACTGGGGTTTAGCATTGCACACGCTGGCATTTTGCTTGCATCGACAGGAGACAAGCTCCAGCATTTTCTAGGTGACTTTGGCTCCCTGCTTTTTCTCCAAACGAGGACTGGAAGCGAGCAGCTTCGTTCACTTCTTTTCGTGGCTCGCTGGGAGATCCTCCGGGAGCAGGTGAGGCAATTAAGGCATTTGTTCTGGGTGTACGCTCAGTGACTCCAGCCACCACAAAGGAGGGTTAGGGGATGATTCAGACATTAGTTTTGATTCCTAGCATCGCAGAATCTTGTAGGCTGGGAGAGAAATCCAGAGGTCACCTCGTCCCACCTCCTGCCCAAAGCAGCTCCAGTTGCCCAGGGCCACGTCTAGTCCATTTCTGAGGATCTCCAAGCAACTTGGTCCCATTTATCCAGCAGCATTTTTCCAAAGGAGCTGTCTGAATTAGTAAAACCATAAGTAACCAGAAGTCCACATCTGCAATGAGTTAATGCTGAGGGAAGCTGTAACACTAAGGGAAGCTACTTGTAGGATTCTGCTCACGGCTTTGGCTCACCTGGATCCTAAGCTCACTCAAGAGCAACTCTTCCTTTGGAAGCTCCCGGCTTCTAACGTGGTTTGATTGTTAAGAAAACGTAAGTAAAATAAATAAAAAGCCTGCAGCTCCTTCAAGGACAGTGCAAAGTGCAGAACGCACACAGCGAGCCCAGCAGCAGACAGCTGACCCGCACGCTTTGTTTGGTGCTGGAAAAAAAAAAACAAAAACCCCTCTCCCCCTTCTGATCACATGAAACTGCGACTACTCAACTGGAATCTGAGGCTGCAGCTCTAAAAATAGATTAACATTTGGGTTTGAGCCCTTAATGCAGAATTAAAACTTTAGCTGAGGTCACCGGCAGCGCCACGGCGCGAGATCGGCACTCTCCTTTTTGGGTTGTCACTCCCCAACCAGCGCCGCCAGCTCCTTGCCTCCTGCACGTGCACTGCTGCGTGCCAGCTCCCACGAAAGCTGACAAAAATGAAGGTGGACACTCTACTCACACATTATAGCACCAACGATGCAGCCAGACGTGGAATAAAACCCTCTTCCAAACGCTACAGCACTCGCCGTCCCTCCTGCACGACGGCAGGGTTAAATCAGCTCTCGGGGCCTGCCCAGCCGGAGGCCAAGTTTCTGTCCTTCTGTCATGCACAAAACTCCTGCTTATCGGTTCCAGGGAAACCAGAGGGCTGAGCCATCAGATCTCAGGATTCTGGCAAGCCTTTGGTGCTTGGGTCCTGCACCAAATACTGACCTGAGCTCAAGGAGTCTCCGTGGCAGAGGAGGATGAGGGGTAAGGCTTAAAAGCCTTGCGAGGCTCTGGGCCGCAGCTACGTGGTGCAGGTGTATTCAGGGCAAAATCCAGCGGCTGTAGAAAGAAACTTGGCTTTTTGCTGAACCTTTGGGCACTGCTCCAGCTCAGAAACCAGGGGCATGATTAAAAATGAATTTCTCATCACTCTGCCTTCAGCCATTAGCGAAGAGCGTGACTGGGAGGGGATGCAACCATGTAATGGGTAAGGAAACGTACCGAGGCTAGGCCAGCAGAGCATCCCCTAAAATTCAGGGATCTGTGACTGCCTGTGGAAGCTGTGGAAGTACCAAATGCCCAGGAAGATGTCAGGCTTTGCTTCCAGCTTGGGGAAACTGCTCGGCTTCCGATTTTCACAGCTTAGCACCAGAATTGAAATCAAGGTCAGGGAACAGGGCCTAGAAGCGCAGCTTGCAGAGCATCATTTATTCATCAGCTTGCATCCTCACACAGATGCTTTGGAAAGCCTCCGCTGAATGCAGTAAGGACTACCAGATGATCTAGAAGAGAGCTGGCTTGAACCTGCCCTTCAGCCGACACATTTCCAGCACAAAGCTGCTCTTTTTGGGCCTGAAGGGCAGCTAGATTTGTGCAGGCACATCAGGGGACCCTGAGGAGGCCACTTGGCCTCCTGTGTTCCCTCCTACCACAACCAAATTCAGGTCCTTCACGTTTACAGGTTCCTTGACGACGATTTAAGACAAACCATCGAGCGGTGGGAAGCCTCCTGGGTTGGTTAGAGAAGTCCAGAGTCCTGCCCGAAGCCAGGTCCCTGCACATCACCCAGAAAAAAGCAGCCGGAGAGCGAGAGGGAGGGAGGGACATGGACAGGAGTCGTGCTGCAGCACGTGGTGAAGGTGTTCAGGGTGTTCAAGTCCCACTAAAACGCAAGCACTTCTGCTATTAGGGGCTATTATCTATAGAAATTAATCCGTTTTGATTTCAGCACCTGATTGCACCGCCCCCTCGTTAGCTAAGCCAGCAGACACAAGTTACACGGAGGGCCTTGCACCTCCAGACAAGAAAACAAAAACCTGGGGGCACAGAAAGCCATTCGCACAAAAACATGCCCCGAACCATCAGCACAGCATGGAAAAAATTCCTCTAAGCTGCTTACAGCTCCCACATCTCCCCACAGGAGCGGGTCATTCTTCAGAGTATTTTTCATCAAAGTTCTGGGCCGCAGTTAATCCACATTTCAAGAAGTTTTTCGTACAGCCTTCCTCAGAAACGTAACATTGCCTTCAGCCTTAAAAACCTCTCCTTCTTTAAGCAATCCCCCGCAGCACTGCAGGAACAGAGAGCAACACGCTGCAAACACACGCAAATCGCAGCGCACCTCTCACAAGGCAGAGGGACGAAGCCAGCTGCTTTCATTTCACCGTGCAAAGGCAAAAATCAAATGAAATGAAGCGGGTGGCTGTGTTCTGCGGGCCATGCCAGATCGGATGAGAGCCACGGGAGGGACAATGACACCTTGCACAGGTTCTGTTTGGGGCTGCAAAGATGCCAGCCCATAAAGGCCTGGCGTAGATGGATCACGGCTTATTTTCCCGAGCCAGAAATGCCCCCGAGGTCACCTGGCAGAAATAACACACGTTATTTGCTCTGCTCCCTCTACTACAGGATGCTGCACAGCGCTGGGTTACACCAGGGGCTGAGAATCTGGTGGGGAATCCTCGTTTTTGAGCAGCCTTATACATCGTAAAACATCCCTTTACGTATGGCAAAAAGCCAACCCATTTGTCAGCTGCTGAGCACATTACCTGTATATAGATATATTTGAAGATAATAAAGAAAAATGTGAGGAGTCACCGTGCCCTGCCTTCCACTCCTCACTCCGTACCAGAAGGGCTGATCTGAAGGCACCCAACGTACCGAGGAGCAGCACAAGCCACAGCAGCCACCACCTCCACCGAGGTTCTCCTGCATCCCCAGGCTGCAGCAGGGCTCAAACTGTGTGTTTTGGGGGGAGAGTTTTCAATTTATCCCGTGTCACAACTTGAAAAGTTTCCAAGAGCTGTAACCAGCGGTGCCGCGACCAGGCAGCGCTGTCCAGCAGCGGTCCCTGCCCCTCACCTCCCACCCTCCTTGCACCACGCGAGCCCGGGGGCTGGGGAACCGATTCTTCTTCTCGAGCATCCCACCCCGAAAGCCTTCTGGCTTCTCCGTGATTTCCCTTTTCCCTCTCGCCCTTCACATTATTTGATAAATGATTTTCGTGACTCTATTACCACCTCACTGGCGTCAATGAATCTATTCTTGCAGCCATCCCAAACGCCAGGCACACCTCATCGGCTCTGCCATAAAGACAAGGAAATCACGATACCAAGGAACAAGTCAGCAGAATTATGATCTGACCCCAGATTTCCAAGTGCCAGCCCAATGCCTCAGCTACCAATAAAAGAACATTAAAAATCCCCTACCAAATTAAATAGTTCTTGACAACACGCTAGGAAAAACCCCGTTAAAGACACGAGCCGCTTGTGGAGTGCCCATCCGAAACAGCTGGCTTGGATTTTGCTTTCCCCAGGGTGCAATTAGCTTCCAAAGTGCAGAGCGGAGAGCTCCCAAAACAGCACAGCATCCCGGGGAATTTGGATGCAAGGTCACGACCTGCCTTCAGCCTGCAGGGGCTCGGGTTTTCAGCAGGCTGCATCCCCGCCGTGGCGTGGAGCTCCTTGGGAAGCGTTGGGAGCTCCAGGGACATCCCAGATGTCTGGGATTTTATTCTCAGACCTCAAGCCCGAAGTGCAGACCCCTCGGCCTGGCAGCACGCACCAGCTCCAGCACAGGGCTGCTCCCACCCCACGGCCTGTCAAAGGGCGATAAGCAGCCCGTGGAGGTGTAAGCCCTTCCCCAGGACCCCAGAAGCCCACCAAGCACCAGCCCCGTTATTCCTATTCCAAATATTGATCACCAACAAAACCCGAGCTCCTGAGAGCCCTCCACAATGGCCAGATGCCCTCGCACGAGCACTCCATGTTCAAAGGCCTTCCCACCCCGGTGTATTTGTAACCTTACGAATCTACTGCCTGTCTTAAAGAGAAAAAAATCTCTACATAAATGCACAGAAAGACGGTGCTTTGGTCTCAGCACCACCCCACGGGTGTTACTTGGCAACGTGTCCTCCTGCCTTCGGAGTCAGAACAACTTCCAGCCCTTCAGACGAAGAAAAAACCAAGTTAAGCACAGCCTCAGAAAGCAAAGCTTTCTTCCTGATCAGCGACAAGTAAAGAGTCGGTGCCTGTTCAGAGTAACCACGGGACGTGCTGGCAGCTCCAGAGCCCTCGTTCCAGCTCTTCAATTCATTTTCACCCCAGGTGCCACCGAGCGGTGACAGAGAGGTGCCAGCTGCCACAGCTCAAGGCAGGAAACCCACAACATCCAGGAGAGCAGCCGGGGTAAGAATCAGCTCTTACTCAGCTGTGACATGCTCCTTTTGTGCTCCGGTGGAAGCAGCTCATTACAATAAGAAAGCTGGGTTAAAAAAAAACAAAAACAAAAAGCATCCACAAGCGCTCATCAATACGGCACAGAAATATTCCTCACAGGCAGCTTACAATAATTGCTCCCAAGGAAACGAATGCCAAGCTGCTTACACCAGGAACAACCCCGGTGTCCACACGAGGCTGTGGCACTCCCAGGCTCCAGATATTCGGGACAGAAAGCAGCCGGCCATGGGTTTTGCTGGGTACGGTCCCTCTGCGGAAAGCTCAAACGCTCGGCGCCGATAGCATCTCTCTCCCCCGGGGTTATTTGTCTAGACGTGTTTTAATTAAATGGCATAATTCGGGTCACTGATGTGGTGAAAAGCATTTTGTTTATTTTAATCAGGTCCCCGGGTCTGCGCTGCTGCAGCTTCCCGAGGTGTCACGGCCCTGGCAGCTCAGCAGCAGGCTTCGGGCAGCTCCACGGGCTCGCGGTGTCTGTGGAGGAAGCATTTTGGAAACCCCGGCACCAGACCACGCCGCCCATGTCCTCACCCCCTCGAAGCCCATCTCCCCTTAGGAACAGGGTGATGGTGCTGTGGGGAATAAGGAACGGGCTCCTGCCCTGCTGGATGGCTGGGGCCGAGCTCTGCCCTTCCAGCTTGCACCCCCAGCCCGGCTTCAGAGGACCCACAGGTTTGGGGAAGGACGGCAAAGAGACCTGCAGCTTGGCACAAAACCCAGCACGTGCCCTTACAGGATGGCAACAGCTCCTCAAGGGTTTTCACCAGGATAAACCAAAACCTTTTTAACCCCATAGCCACCTTTGGGAGGCATTTCAGCGCCGGATAAAAGGATTTCGGATTTTATGCATCGTGGGGGGACACCTGAGCCTCCTCCACCCGCAGAAGGGAGAGCCAGCAAACTGCAAGGCTTCCCCTCCAACCTGCCCAAGTACATTTGACTTCTAAATGAGCCCTTGGAGCTTTGAACACAGAACCCAACAGAAGCTCTGTCTTAATTCACCGGTAAATAAAGCTCGGAGCATTAGCGTGGAAGAAAGGGGGGAAACACAGGGCCCAATTGCTTTTTTTTTATTTTATTGTTATTTATTTTTTAAGCAGCATTTGAAGCCCTCTGAAAGGGAAAGGAGACTCTCATTAGCCTGGCACCATACAGGATGAGATAAAGTCTTCTGCAGGGAAAACTCTCATCTGAAGCAGGAGATGAAAGGCTCGCAGAAGGCAGGAGGAGGCAGAGCAGGGCTGCCAACCACCACGGGGGCTTTGCAGGGCCAGGAAATCACCAGCAGCTCTCTGACGAGTCAATGAGCGTGGAATTTCACCAGGAACTAAGAAAAAGAAGACATAAAAACGCACGAAATATCCATCCATAGGAAATTCACCTTCGCAGTCCGTAAGGAGAAGGCCCTCTTGCCTTTATGGTCTTCATTTTAAGAGCTTCACCGAGAAGACTGCCGGGGAAGTGCATTTGGCCGCTCCGTTGGCTTCTGGCTTCAGTGGTTGATTTGTCCAGCCCGGAGGACAGGCACCCGTACAGCCCAACAGCCACAAAGCACGACCACGAGACTTCTTCCAAATCCTATCAGAGAGGCACAGGCTGCCTGCTGTAGGGGGTTCAAACCAAGGAGAGGAGCCCAAATTCACAGCACAAGCACCGAAATCCCCCACGGCAGCTGAGCACGATCCCTAAATCGAAGCAGTTTTCCACAAAACGTTGAGTTTTGACTCAACGCCAACCAACTCGATCACCCCGGGACAGGTAAGCTGCGAGGCTTGGTTTTGTCGCTGCTTTTGGCACAAACTGAGCAAAAAGCCCCTGAACAGCTCCAAATCGGCCAACCCACACCATACCACTTGAAAAGCTCCTTGGGCTTCCCCAGCCCTCTTGCTGCCGAGGGATATGGAGAGCATCTCTCCAGAGCAAAGCTCCACTTGGCCACTTCCTCGCTCGGATTTCATTGAGACTCATCTCCTGCTGCTTGGCAGGGCCACAATAGGAGAGACCCAATGCTGGTGGTTTTGTAATCTGCAGATTTCCCCAAAACCTTTCTCCCTGGACCCCTGTACGGCCAGGGAGGAGCTACAGCCCGCCCGTGGCACCTCTAATGATGCATTGAGTCGTCACAGCACTCGTGGGGGCTGCAGGCATCCTCTGGAAGAAGCACAAGCAAGCAAAATGCAGGTAGGGTCACCAGAAAGCCCCAGGACCTTGCTACAAGAACAAATGAATCAAACTCTGCCTCGTCACCCGATGCAAATTCTGCTCGCTGCTAGCCTGAACTTTACCTGCAGTCCAACAAAGGATTCATCATTTTGAGACCCAAAATTTGTCCCGCGTTCCCACACAACAATCCTCGACCCAGGGGCTGTGCCAGGGCTGCCTGCACCTACTGGCAGCCCCCCCGGCCTTCCAGGTGCTTTGGGCCCTGCAGTTTTCTGCTCCAGCTCCAGCTGCTGCAGCCCCTGCCCAGCCGGTGTCCTCCAACAGCACGCCACCGAAACCCTCTGCTTTATTTTGCAGGCAGATTTAATTAGCCCTGGGAGCCAGTCACCGCAGAGTCATTCACATCATTCGTCAAAACTCATCGTTGCGCCTATAAATATCTTTAGGCTGGCAATTCCGTCTGAATACAATAAAAATTCAATTAATTGGGCAGAGCTTTCCATAAGCCAGTATAGCTGGAACGTCTTCATGCCCTTCCTCTCTGCACAGCGTGCTCCTTTTGCTCTCAGAGGGTACCAAAAGCCGTGGCCCACAGTTGCAGCACCTTCATGGCATCCTAAAAGCCACCGGGGGAAGAGGAGAAAGGAGCAACGAGAGCCACGAGCTTCTGATAACTGTAAGAAGGAAGAAAAGATCTCATTTTGCTTAAATCGAGGCAACGCCTCTTATTGGAATGGGAGTGATGGACCCAGGGTGGTCACAAACAATTGAGCCCAGAAGCAGTCGCTGGAAGCAACCTTTAATTAGTTTGCCAGGCTGGGCTAGGTAATTACGCCATGAATTTGTTCTTGGAGCCCGTCTATTCCAGGCCGTGGCCCCAGACCTGGGCACTGTCCCTGTAATTTCCTATTACTTCTTTTATTTTAGTTGAAGACAAAAAGCAGGAGTTTGGCTTTAAAAGCTGAGACGTTCCACCCTCATGGATTTCTCCCCTTTCTGACAATTTGATGTCTTGTGTGTGCAAGGGGAGGATGTTCTCCTGTTCACTGCATCAGGATTTAGCTAATTATGAAAATCTTTCTACTCCAGCCAGCTGAATCTTTACCCACCGGGTGAAATACCTGCAGTGTTTACTCCCTCCGACCGCTCCACTCCGTGCTCACACCTATCCCATCAGTGTCACCACGCTAATTACGGCAGTCTGAGAAAGCTCCCAGTAAATAGGGGCCAATTAAGCAGCAGGCAGAGGGAACAGGTTCTCCCTGGCACTTCCCTTTCCCCCTGGCTGCCAGCAGAGGGGCCGATGCCGAGCCGAAAGTGGAGATGGACCAACCCTGCTGCAAGACACGCGTGCTGCTGAGGCCTCTGCACGAAGCACGGGCTGCAGAACCTGCAACCATGTGGTTCTTCGAAGGAAAGCTGGCATTGTATAGTAGGATATAAAAAAAAAAAACTGACCTGGGAAAGCTCTCCAGCAGGTAAAATTTAAGCCTAGTATCCAGGAGACGAGATGTCCATTCGCAGTCCTGCCAACAAGCTCCTGGTGAACCTGAGAAAATCCTTTCCGTGTGCCAACCTCTGGTGATGCCCGTCCTTGCTCCTTTCTTTTTGCCCAGCTGCAGTGGAAGCTCTCCAGAGCAAGGCCCACGTTCTTGCTAGGAGCTGACATCGTGCCCCATGAGACGTGCTGCCCACCTGGGGCAGATCTTGCTGCCTTTTTTCAAGCACAAAGAGCCAAGTGCAATTCATGCAGCAACTCGCCGGATGAGGAGAAGCCAAACCAGCCAAAGGTGTTCCCAAAAAAGCTGTTCCCATCGAGGAGATGTCTCCTAGTTCCCAGTCCCTACCCTGCAGCACCCAGGAGCCCCTCCTGCCTCGAGGAAAATCCCGGTTCCTCCTGCACCGCCTGCTTTGAGTCGCACAAACGAAAGTCAGCCTGGCACTAAAAATGCAAAGCTGCCCCGCAGCAAAGGATAATTCACAGCAGCATTACCTTCAGTTCGCTGGCTTACTGTTAATTTGGGCTGAACGGCGGAGGGGGGGGGAGCGTTAGCAAAGACAAGAATAAGCAGATGACAAATTTGCTTATTAACCGCATTGAACAAGAGATGCGTTAAAAAAAAAACACAACGTATGGAGGGAGGGGGGATGAAGAGCGGGATGTGAAAGAAGCAGGCGCTGCAGCAGCACGGCTAATGTCAACCATGAAATGCAACCCCTGCTGGGACGGTTTGAAAGACAGAAGAGGCAGGCTTTTTAGCATTAACTGTTTGATTGCTCCGCTTCGGATGCATCTATCTGGTATCACACGAGGACCAGGACTTCCATTTACCCTGCAGATCATTCTCACAAGCTCCAGACTTGAACGAGCACCGAGGACAACAAATAAATTCACTCTGCTCTGGAAACTACTCCGTTGACTCCAAGTTGATCAAGAGACACCAGGAAACAAATAATATACCCGAGAGCCCTTAACAATGCTCCAGCTAGGCATTTACACAAGCTTTCAGGCCATTATTTGGTTTACCTTTATTCCAAATACTCCAAGCTCTGCGGCAGGCACGTTCTGTCCCATTTGGGGATTAGTTTCTAGTCCCACTAAAGCCAGCGAGGATTTTTGCATAGGCTGAAACAAGGAACTCGTCAAGCACGTCTGCAAGCGCTGCACTTGCCCAACAACCTGCAATGACAACTCGTCCCCGTGACATCAGAAATCCAGCCTCTCCCTCGGCTCCACCAGCTTCGCACCCCTGGTTAGAAACTGGTTGGTACTGGTGTTCTCTGGGACCCCCGTGTGCTGCCATCGTTTCGTTTTGTTCCACTTGCTGCTCCTTTCTTCGGGTTTTTCAGAGAATTAAGGTTGGAAATGACCTCCGCGATCTTCACTTTGGGTCTAGAGCTGAAACAGGCCATGAGCTACAAAAGTAGAAATAAACATTTAAAGGGCAGCCCCCAAAAGCCTCGCAAACCCACTCTTTCAGTAGCTCCATTCTTTCTGCATGGGCAGATTATTTCTGTTTATATAATTTCAAGAATTGCATCGCAGCAGTCCATTCAGTGGGATTAGTGCCCAGGTAGAAGTGGAACGATCCCCGAAGAAGATCCTGGGGAAGAGCTGCTGTTGCAACAATTGCCAGAAAGCCATGGGCGGGGATGGGAGAAAGAGGCTCTGCCTCTCAGCAGGGCAGAAGGGAAGAAATCGGATCAGATATTGGGGTTTGCCCTGCTGTGCTTCCCCACGTGCACGCTCCTGGGGTTTGTTACTTCGCAGCAAGCCGGAGTTCACCGCGATTCAGAAGCTCTTGCAAATGGGAACTGAAACCCCAAAGATAAAACCCGGTGTTTACGAGATTCCTAGGCATGTAATTTCACCATGCCTACAGTCTCCTCCAAAGGCACAACTCATGTACATAAATTAAGCCGGGCACAAGTTTAACTGGTTGTAATATCAGGGGCTAGATCACTTACTCAAGGTCACATTCAGAGTAGCTGGAAGAGATAAAAATGGAAATGGGACCTCAAATCCCAAACCAATGCCTTAACCGTGCGGCCGTTCTTTTCCTCACACTGCAAAGAGAAGAAGTCATTTTCAAGACCACAGGTTTCAAGTGGGATTTAAATAACAAAACTCTTTGAGACCATTTTCAAATCTGCCTGTTCCCTTCCAACTTTATGCAATGAATGCTTGGTTTTAGAAGCTGTTACACACAAGCTGTTGTCTCAGTTCCCCACAGTAAGACAGTCAGCAGCCAACGACAGGTTTTGTGCACTCACTCGCTGAGGATTTCCCAAATGCACCTACTTCTACACCTCAGAACTCAGCACTGCAGAGGCAGGATAAATATATGATTATATATAAATATATATATATATTGCTGAATGACTTCCAGAGGATGCTTCTTCCAAAATCTGAGATATCCTAAAAAAGTGGCATTATGCAAACCTAGCAGCTCTCCAGAACAGTGGATGGAGCCCCACAGCACACGGATTTATGGAAATTAAGATTTAGTTACAGGGCTGCACAGCTCCTAGGTCCTCAGCAGGCAGAGAAGTCGAGGCTCTCTGCTACGAACAGCTCGAGCCCCTGACTGACAGCCGGAGATTCGCACAGTTTGTCCCAACACCGCCTGGCTCTGTGCAGGAGCAGCACGTCTTCTTTGTCTCCTCCTTTCCTAATCAGCTGGATAATTGCTACTGAAACGAACAGGAAATATTTCAAGGGACACGTGGAATCAAAACATTTTTCTTCGTGCCACCGAGCTTTCCGTACAGCCAAGAGGTTTCGTTGTAAGCAAGTTCTGATCGACGCGGTTACCAGCACCATTTCCATTTTCTGTTTCTAATCAACCTGGCAATTGATTAGTGATCATTAGCGCCCCTTTGCAGGCATCCCAATAATTAATGTCGTACCTCAGGCACCTCATTATGGTCACACTGTGCTAATTCATAGTTGTGTGGGTGAGGACTGCCCTCGGACACTTGTTAGGACGGATGCTGACTTTATTTTGCTGTCGTGGGGGAACGCTGTCGTTGCAGCAAGGTATCTAACAGCAACCTCTGCCTTCGTTGGGAAGAACACTCCCTCGAGTTCAAACAAAACACAATCAGCAACCAAGCAGATGTAGCTCGGATGCCAGAACCGGCAATCAGGAAGAGAAAAAGCAAAGTGGGAGAGGAAGGGGAAAGAAATGTCACTTCTCCCCCCCGTGCGCACATGAAAGAGGTTTGATTAGATTAGCTGCAGTGTGCATTTGCTAATTGCCTCTCCGCGTAAGATTAGCTGCAGCCAAATTTTGTTATCCTAGGTAATCACGAGGTGATGCGCACAGTGACGAGTTACCCGGGTCTTTGTAGGCCGCTCACACCAAACAGCAAACACAAACACCCCAAACACCCCGTGTCCTCAGAAAATCCCCCTTGCAGGAAGCCAAGGTATGGACTTCTGCAGGAAGACCCAAAATTGCACTCTTTGGGATCACGGAATTGTAGCAGCAAGACCATGAGGACAAGAGGGAATGGCCTCATGAAGATCTCATGGATCCCAGACGTACACTTACCCCTTAATTCCCTAGACCAGCTTGGGAAAGGAGCTTTCCCTTCGAGCATTTTCTTAATAACACTCCCCAGCAGTCAGCAAGGAAGTGGATTTAATGGCAGCCGCAGAGCAGCTCTGCAAAACTTTCCCTCTGACCTGATTCACTGCAGTGGGACATGGCCAGACCTAGGTCTATGTCCACCCCAAGCAGGCCAGGGACACTTTTCTAGTCCAGCATCCTTTTTTTTCTTCCCTTAATTTCCATGCAAAGATATTAACAGTTCCCAAGCAGAAAGCATTTACCCCAACTCCAACCTCAGCTATTGGGTTAAACCCGAAGAAGTTCGGTGACATCCCCAAAATTACCTCCTCCTGGAGGCCAGCTGAAGCACCCCGTGTCTGCCACAGATCAGGCGGCGTGCCCTCAGGACAGCAGAGACAGAGCACATTTTTGCAACAGACAACTAGAAGAGGTGACAGCTGGACTCTTCTCACCTCTCAAGTAAAATTTTCCATCTCTAAATTGGTGCCAAAAGGCATTAACCTCATCAAATAAACATATAGTGTAGGATAGAGAGATTACACGATGAATCCCAGGAGACACAGAGAGACAGGCACGAAGGGAGACGACACCACGAGCTCTCCAAGCCTGCACAGAAAGATGTGTGTGCACACAACTCCTCCCAGACAAAATCAGCATGGATGCACTGGACAGACAGAGCTGAATTAAGACTGATTTGTCAACTGGAAGGGGCAAAATAAATCCGACACGTAGCAAGGCTGAAGGGGAAGGGGTTCTCCTGTTCCCTCAGGTGTTTCGCCCCAGCAGCTGAAGCGCTGCCTTTCTCCCCGGGCTCGGTGGTGTATTGTAACCTTAGTGGAATTTCCTCCCCAAAGGTTTGCACAATGCTGCGTCTCACCAAGGCCACAGGAACAACCGAAAGCCGTCATTATTCCCTCAAGCAAACCCCATCCCAGTGACTTCCATTGAACGTGGAGATAAGCCACAACGCCACCACGGGCAAATATTTAGGTCATTCCTTCCTCCAGCGCTGTAAATTCCTCTGTATTTGCTCAGCAGCTTGTCTCAGCTGATTACAGTCCCAGCAGAAATTGGAGGACAAGCCTCCAATACTCGGTGCTGAGCCCTGGGACCCTAGAGCAGCATCAGCAAAATCACCGGGGCACATCCTCCCCTTGCCCAACGTGCTCATTAAACCATGAGCTGGCGCTTAATTAATCTAGAAAATGCCATTCTAGCGGCAGGCCAAGCCAGACATTTGGATTTTTGCTTTCCCTTCTCTAAAAAGCAAGCAGTAACCAGATGGGAAAAGCACAGCCCATACACATATACCTATATATATTGAAGCCTTTACATCGCAGGCATGCTTAAAACCTTCTCTTGGCTCAAAAACTGAACAGAGCTGAAGGGCAGAGGAAGACCAGCGACCTGCGTGCCCACACCATACCCCCCTGCCCTGATATTCCTGAGGCTCATTCAGCATTTTTCAGCTCAGAGAAAGTTTCAGCCCCAGGGGTAACTCCCACCTTGAGGTTATTATCATAGAACAAGAAAAAAATAATATCTAAAAGGGTCTTCTCGGGAGCTACCCGGATGCAGCCGCTGAATTCACCAATTTTCTGGAGAGCAGACTCGGCCTCTTCGTGTTTTTCTCCAGGAGGTTCCTCCATCTGCCAATTTTTGGAGGGTGTGTAAGGAGAGGCATTTTTGTGCTCGTGTATTCTCAAAGTAAAAGGGGGCCAGAAAACAGTGGGAGCTGCCATGAACTCAGAGGGGAAAAAAAAAAACATGTTACTACCACCAGATGCTCCTTCCTTGAGAATCCCTCGTAGGAATTTGTCTTGAACACGGTTAAGGTAACACGCAGAGGTAAAGCCTTGGGCTTACAAGCACGCTGCCACTGCATGCTTTAAAAGCAGGCTTTCTCAGCTCTGTTTTTTTAACAGGGTCACTGAAAAAGGCCCAGATATGGTTTGAGAAGCGAAGATGAGGCTGAGCGTTGTTCTACTGGGAAGGGACATTTTTACACCTCCAAATATTTTATTATCACGCTCTTCAGCGGATATTTTGATTCAATTACCATTCGGCTTCTAATTGCTCTAATAGCTTTGTGAGCTGAACAAACAGCGCAGACGGATTTGGAAGCACCACTGCCTGCATTCGCTGCTAAACCTGTGAACAAAAGGAAAAGGAGGCACAGAAGCTGGCCTGAAACTCTCAAATAAGCAAGCAAGACTGCATTTCTGGACATTAATGGTGAGCTGCTGGGGACTGCTTCTCCTCTGACTTCCCGGGAAGCAGCCAGACCTACCCTGAATGGTTATGAAAAAAACAACACGCTCTGCTGGGACAGGAAAAACAGACAAGTTGAATCATCTGCCCAGATTCAGCACCCCAGCCAAGTGAATAAAAGCAAACAGAGATTAAGCAAACAGTAAAACTGATATTAGAGATTGTCAAGAAAACTTTCCTCCCCCTTTTCATTTTCCTCATCCACCTACTCAGTGTATCTGCTCCGAAAACACTTCTTTGGAACTGGGGTCACACAGACTGCAACCTTGCAAAATCCTTCACAAACGGCTGTGCTTAAACCAAATCTAAATATGTTTTTCTCATTAGCTACATGGAGAGGGATTTCAAAATGCTGCCTAGCGAGGGCCGCAGTGCTCTGATATTTACTCAAGACTACCAGAGCAGAGGATTCACTTACAGACGAATCCCTTCTCGCCAGGCTATCTTAATTACTTACCCCAGTGGTATCCTGTAATATCACAATTAGAGCACATAAAGCAGGCATTTAGCAAAAGGTGAGGCTGTTTTCTTCACAAATAACGCAGCCAAAGAAAAGATGGGACCCTGGATATTGTAAGGAACTGCCCGATGAACTGCATGAGGAAAGATTTCTGCTGGGTACAATATAGTAGTTTACAGACTTCAGCTTTAGGAAACCACAGGGGAAAAAAAGCAAAAAATGCAAAAAAAGAAACTGTGGGGCATAAGAAATCTTAAAAAATAATATTATAGGACCAAGCGATATGAATGTGTTTAATTTCTGTGCCGTGTCCTGTTTCACCAGAGGCCATTCACCTCATCTCCATTATTCAGCACAGCCAAGCCACCCAAAACAATCACACAAAGGATGGGAAACAGCCCCACACGCTCCGCACACAACAGGCTGAGCCCTGTCAGGAGCAGGGCAAAGCTAGATTTCAAGGAACAACGGGCAAATTAAGTCTATCTGCAGCCATCAGCTGCTGAAAGGACGCTATCGCTGTTGGTGCCTTCTCAGGTTCTCCTTGGGTGTTTCAGCGCGTGGTGCTCAGCGTTGCTCTGCTTTGGACAGATGTCAAAGCAAAAGAATCCCTCCAAGCTTACTCGCTGGCCTCAGGATCACCTGGTGCAGAAAGAACAAAGCTGGCTTTACCTCCAGCACGAGCAGAAGAGGTGCTCAAGTCACTCAAATCTCGGTCGAGCCATCTCCACTCCCCCACTAAGACAGAAAATGGGGGTGAAGCTCTTCAAGATCCTGACTTCACTCAGGAAGTTTCATACTCGCCACGTAGCTTCCTCTCTCTGCCTTTCTTCCCAAACAGACCCCAGAAATCTCTGCAGAATGACCTGTGTGAAGGGCTGCATCGGGCGAGCCAGCACCATCATTTTGGGTTCTCTTCCAGTGACGTGGGGCACGTTAAGGGTAGGAGCCTGCTAGGAAAGGGGCTCAGGGCTTAATGGCTTTAAGATATTTGACCTGAATTGATTTTGTACAGGACTGGACACCAACACCTCTTATGCTGCTCGGGGTCTCAAGGATAACGCTGCTCCTTTTCAGCTTAGCACAAACACAGAGAGAAAGCACCCACCTCTGTGCTGCACGAGTTTTAAGTAAATCTAGACCAAAAAAGCTTGCCATGTCGCAAACACGATCTGAGAAAGCCATTTCCTACAAAAGGAGATGCTTCCTTTAGAATACAAGCTTCAACCTTCCTTGTTTCAAAGACGGGTGACCAGGCTGTAGACACAGCTCATTGCTGAAATCAAAAATAATCGTCCCACGCAGGTTAAAATTGCACCAAGCAGCATTAAAGGCAGCGCAATGGGGAGACTGCAAAATGCTGGGAGTTACCTGAGCTCTAGCACGTTCTCAAGGCAATTATCAGCAGAATGGGTACTCTTTCTGATGGATACTCTTTCTCCATGTTTATTTGCAATGAAAGAATTACAGTAAAACAGAGAGAATGTGAGAATTAGCCAGAACTTAGGGGGTAAAAAAAAAAATCATCATTTGGAAGAATTTACATTGAGATTAAGGTTGAAAATCTACTGTTGATCATATCAAGCACAACAACAACGTGGCTAATGAGCCAAACACCCCAACCACTGTGGAAAATAAAGGGAAAGGAAGTAATTTTAATTATCAGGGCTTCTAAATTGATACAACCATCGTGATTGCTAAGGGAGAATTCTAGCAGTGAGGCCATGCATGGAAAAATCACAACCCGTGGTTCACAAACACCCCCTGGACAACCGTCCCACCCAGCACAAGAGTTGAAATCAATGGTTGGGGCTCCGGACTGATCCTCTGGAGGTACTAATCAGAAGGATAATTGCCCAGGTTGCACAGAGGCACGGCAACACCTCTCAGCCTGCACTTCAAGCGCCATCTCACATGCAAGCAGGCATGAGGCTATTTTCCGAAACGCCAGACATGTGCTTGAAGGCAGGCAGAATTCAAGGGGAAGGAGCCTGCTGGACTCAGCTCAGCTCTGCCATGGAAATCTTTACAGGTTTTAATGCTGAGTGTAAATTAATTCCTTAATTCAAAATTTTCATCTATTTTGTTGGTATTTATGGTTGATTCCTAAGAGCTGGATGTGGACCTCCTCCTGGTGCCTAGCTGCCTGCTCACTCTCCTGTGCCAGCCTAGAACGGTGATAATCTTTCAAAAAACATTATTATTAGCAAATCCCATTAATCCAAGCCACTTTGCAGACCAATTTGCATTGCAAGATCATAGATACGTTGCTGAACTTGCATCCTATCGAGATGGTTAATGCTCCCAGCAGCCGGACAGGCTGGCTGTATGCTGAAGCCTGAGCACTGGGAGAAAAAAAAAAGGGAAAAAAAAAAAACAAACCCTGTGCACACAGTATGGGGAGGGGTTCATTAAATGAACAGTAGCAAACTTGTTTTTCTAACTTGTCCCACTGCAGATCACCAGCCACAGGAAGCAGCCCAAACCTGATGTATCCCTTTAGCGTGTTTTCACAGCGTTAGCTTTTAATAAATAGAACATGCTCCACCCTCGCAGCAGAGCAGTCCTCAGGTTCCAGCAGAAAAAGTGGTTGTTTTAAGTATTTAGATTACATTACAGTAGGGACTTGAAAATAAGCAGCGACTTGTACTGTAGCCAGCTATCAGAATCAGCCTGGCAAAATGCGTGTGAGGTAACCGAGCGTGGTTACAACGCCGGGGCTTTGGGGGCTGTGAGCCTGCTGTCCCTGGATGTCTTGCTGTTATTTGCGCTCCAATAACGCTTTCTGATGGCAGCAAACAGGGCAGCACCGCAGCACCGGCTGCTGCAGAAATACACGCAGCAAGAAGCACGGCCTCTTTGTGAACAAAAAGCTCTATAAATTTCAGCAGAGAGAAAAAAGGGGAAAAGCTCGGAGAATGAAGCCTGTTCTCATCAGGCAAGCGGCGAGCACAGGCCCCGGTTCAGGGCTGCCCTTCGGCACCTCCCAGCACTCTGCTGAGCCCAAGCCTACAGCTGTGGCTCGGTGCAATTCTTTTTCTATTTCCCAATTTCAGCTCAGTGCTACCCATTTTCTTCCCCCAGTAGCAGTGCTCTGCAGCTTTCCGCAGGTCTTGAAAAATCCCAGCGTCTTCTGAACAAAACCTCTCCACCTGTTTATTTTTTGGGGGCGAAAACCTTTATCAAAAAGGTTTATTCTTCTGCTGCACGCATCGCAAGCTTCACGTTCACGCCAGCATTGCTCACGGGACAGAATAATTCAGGAAACTGGTGAAAATTCAGCGACACGCTGAGGTTTGGTGACTCCAGCAGGCTCAGTGCCAGGCAGAGCTGCCACTTACCTCGCCACACAGCCTCGGCACGAAAGCAGCGGCAGGAGAGGAGGTCACAAAGCTGGGCCCCGGGCCCTAACGTGCCTTGCGTTCAGCTCTGGGTCAGCCGTGCCCCTTTCCATCACACGGAGCAGCTGTCCGAGCGTGACCTTAAGGCAACTCTGCCTATTATGCAATCCTTCCCTCCTAGCCTACAGACCAGCAAACGTGGCCAAAAAGGGCACAGGGAAAAAAAAAAACAAACCTCTTTCAAAGGATCCCATTTGTTGCTCCATCTGTTCAAACACACTCGCCGTCCAAAAGACATTTTCAGTAAATATGCCATGGGCATTTGCAGACCCGCGTATGGCACGTTACGTGACAGTGGAAGCCCTGATCCTTTTTAACCTCGTGTCCTATTAAACTGCTGCCTTTTTTTCAGGCTAACTGTACCTCAGATGCCTCCGAACATCTAGGAGCTGACAAAGCCATGAGATAAGGGATGGGGGAGGCGCAGAGGGTTAGTGCTGAAAGGACAGATCTTCAGGGAGCCCGGCTTTGTTGGTTCTCCCTTCGTGGAACTGCTTCCAAAGCTTGGATCATCGCATTTGCCTTGACATCCCTTGTCCAGCTCTTGTCCACATGCTCACCCTGCAGGTAGCAATCCCTCTGCCACCGAGCTGCCAGAATCGTTCTCTATTTTTAGCCATTGCCCCCGCTGCACGTTAGGCCACTGGCTCTGTATTTATTAATGCAAATGTGAAGCACTTGCCTTCGTTTTCTTCTGTTTTAAGGATGATCTCCTACCTGTAACCAACCTAGGATACCATCCTGTCACCTCTACAGAGGCGGGCATCTGCTCGTGCTGCTCTTTAGTCTTGAGAGGATCTCCGTAAAAACACCAGCAAAAATACCTCTTTAAACTCTCTGCTGCAATACCTGTCAAAAAAACTCCACAAAACCTACACCCTGACTCCTATATAGCATGGCAGAGTCCTACCTGCAAGCCACTTTTGCCCCGAGTGCTGCCCTGGCCCTGAAGGAGCACAAACAGCCCCAAGGGTTGGGGTTTGCTAGCATGGAGCCTACAACTGCTGCAGCATCTGATGGACGGAGAACAGGCAGAAATGCAGCTTCCACGTTTTTGTCCAATGTTCTTTTGTTTGTGGGATTTTTACTGCTGCTTTCCTAAATTCCACGAGAGCAGAGTTCTGTGAATGTGCCATGTTTTCTAGGTGATGCACATCCCATGTCCAAACAGCACTCTGAGCACTGTAAGCCTCATCTATAAATAGGCAACTCTTACCTCACTTCTCCCCACAAAAAATATGCTGAGAGGGGTGGGATTTTTAATGCCTCGTCTCTAAAAGCCTTCCCAGTGATTAAGCTGCTCTGGATCTCCATAACCAGACACAGCTCCATCAGGACTCCTGCTTCTCAGCTCAGACTCTTTTAAGGGTAAAAACAGAGATTTTAATTCCAAACCTGAGCCAGATTCCTCCTGCTTCAAATCACAACTGCTTGCTAATTTGCAATGCACCGAATTTTCAACTGAGTCCCAAGAAAAGCAATTTCTGTGCAAGAAACAGCTGCACCTAAAAGCACAGTTTAAAAGGAAGTTCTTTTGCTGATACCAAAGGAATGCCTAAAAAGCCACTCCTCAAAGTACTCCCTGAAGAAGGATCACGAACAGAGTATCAGCCCGCACAACGGAAAGAATGAGGGCTTGAACCTCACCCAGGAGGGTGGCAGAACAGACGTCCTCCTTTGGTATGGAGCTGTCTTGCCTTCAAGTCTCACGCCGGAGTCGTGGCACCCTGCATCGGTCACAGAACGAAATCTCAGAGCTAAAAAAACTGAATTACATTTCTGGGAATGCCTGGCTAACAGGCGCTCAGAATCTTGTGTTTTTCGACTTAATGACAGTGCCTTACAGCGCAATAAAGAAAAGCTCGGAAAATACTAAATATTTACGAGCAGACAGATAAGCTCATCTATTATGGGCTGTGTCACACGGATTCATTATGAATCACTTGGATCCTACACAGTTTATGCAGCTGTCAGAGTTTCAGTCATGAGAGCCCAGGCGTCACAACCCATAGCCTTATTTTTAGCTGCGTTCATTATCTGTCATTTTTCAATCATCAAAGAATCAACCAAATTGCGTTATACATCACGGCAGGGACACGCAGCTGTAACCCTAGAAGCAGCAGCTTCAGCGGTAGGAAGTAACCCCCGCTCTCCTCCCCGGAGAGGAAAGAATCAGTCGCTGCAAGCAACGAGGGCAGCTGATGACACAGCTCCCTGTCAATACCCACCCAACACAAACAGCCCCTTCTCCCAATTTCGGTGTTGGCAGATCCTCCCGCGTTAGCGAGCCCGGTCCTGTAACGTCCCAGCTTAACTTCCCGGCGATGGGAATAAAAACAGAGCTACAAAGCACTTCCATGGGTCGAGTCCAAGCGGGAGCGGAGTTAAGCAGGCTGCATCCTACAGATGACATCATTCCTGCACAAAACAGAGGCCACGGGGAAGCCTGGGCTTGCAGAACACGGACAGGTCCAGCCCAGCAAGAGTCAGTGCAGAAATCGAACGAGATGGCACGGGAAGATGGTTTGCTGGCAAAGGGACGCTGCCAGGAAAATCGAGGTGAAAGTTGCACATTAGAGCTATTTCCTACCGCTTTGCTGATAGTGAAATATTAACGCTGCAAGGCACGGTGGCAAATTAAAATGTAACTGAAGGCAGAAGGAAATTCACCGCTCCTGCAGCTTTCCTCTCCGGCCCGTTGCAAGAAGGCGAGCTGAAGGCAGGCCGGGAACCCAGCGCAGGGACACGAGCACACAACGGCTCCGCGTTCACAACACAGCTTGGGAGGGCTCCGGGTGCACCCCCAGCTCCGTCCGATGGCAGGCAGCTCTGTCCTTCAAGGCTGGAAACAATTCAACACATCCACTGGTTCTGAGCACCATTATTTATTGCATTATTTCAGGATCCAGGAAAGGCCGGGCCTTAATTACAACAACATGTGCAGCACTGCTGCGTCGGTTCCCGATCGCTGCCTTCTCAAGGAGGCTCCACTTCTCCAGGAAAACATTCGCTTTCCTAACACCAGAAGTGCTTTTTGCTCTGTATTGGGCTTTTTGAGCCACCCTGCCTTGCAGCAGCCAGTGTGCAGCCCCCAAGCAGCAAGGCGAGGATCCAGGGAAGGGCACAACGCTGCATTTAAACCCCAAACGTTACCCTGGTCCACATCTAAACACCATTTACAGAACACACCAGGAAAAAAAAAAGCTGCTTTGGAGGACGTTTGCAGGCACAGAAGGTAGAAATTAGATATACAATTCTCTTCTGGTTCGTGGCAACTGCAGCTGTAATTACCTATTCGTAACGAGAAGGAAGTCAGTTGGTAGACAAGATTATGAAAAAAAGCCTGTATTTATTACTAATGCTTGCTGAGACAGCCAGGATTGATATTAGATTTCTTCTAATTCCCTGATTTTCTGGAGTAATTGTCACAGAGAAACAAAAGTTTGCTTGACAAGTGAAACAGGAACAGAAAGCTGACTGACAGCTTGCAAGAGCCACCCTCCAGGGAGCTACTCCCACAAAAACAAAATACCGAGGCTGGCAAGATGTGAGCTTAAAAAATGATCCTGTGGAGAGCATGGAGCAGGAGAGGCTGTGTGCATCAGAGGACATGCAGAGAAGGTCCTCACGCCAACACCGCCCCAGCTGCCAGGAGGCCAGAAGAAGGAGATGGTCCTTGCTAACAAATTGCACGCAGGGACAAACACTGAGCTGCAATGAGGTTGTTCCAATTCATATCATCGCTTTTCTTCCTCAAGTTATGCCACGTCCAGAATTGTTACCTAAAGCTTCAGTCTACGAAGACCTCTTCTGGCTCCTGCAATTATTCTCTGACGTGCCACCAAGCACACAGACGCTTCACAAAGCCATCAGCGTACAGTGGCCACCGTACCTGCCCAGAAAACTTCCAGCCAAATTCACATTCACCTCTGAATTCAGCTCAGAAAAAAAAAACCTCCTACAAGACAGGGTTGTGAAGAAGTCCACGTGATTTGTTTGGAAAATCACCGTGCCCTCTCCAAGCTGGATTGTGGCATAAATTGAAAGTCGATCGAAATATTTGTGAAGATGCCCTCGCAAGAGCCATGGGTATCAATCGCACCTTCAGTCTGAGCACAGAGAGGACATTTGTCATTGGAATTAGAGACAAACCTATCACAAGATGATGATTTATAACGTTGGAAAGGTAAAAGATGCCAGGAACACCCCGAACACATCCAACAGCCGTGGAAGGAGAACGAACTGCGATGTGGTTGTGCTGCTGTCAGCGCTGTGAAATAGTGCATCAGCTTTTTTATTAGAAATCTCATTTTATTGTGGCTCGTAGCTCAGCTGTAAAAGTTTTATTGGAAGCCAAAAGCTAGTCGGAGAAGCTTGTATGTCAGTGAGGTTTACGCACAGGCCCCAGTCTTACAACCCACTCTGCCTAGACCTGGACCTCTGCTGCCAGAGAGCCACTGGTGAAGTTTGTGCTGAATTTTTGGAGGCCTTCAGCAAAAGGGTTTAAAAGACAAGCTTGGAATTTTCACCTCTGCAAGTCCCGCTCGTGCAATACAGCTCTCATAAAAAATACAAATAATAATAAAATAAAACAGATGGCGACCACCTATCATCAGCAGTTGGAGGCCTTGGCTCTATCAGAAGATTAAAGCAAGAGAAAACAATCAAATAAATAGCGGAGTTCTGACAGCCAGAATAAATGCTTGGGGAGAAAAAGCAGGGCTTTATTTACTTTTACAGTTTAGTGAACATTTTATAGTGATATCAGGTCACGCACTGAGGCTAATTTTCTTTTGAAGCTTGTACTCCTATGGTGAGCCATGAAGTCCAGCACAAAGCTCGCAATTGGAAGTTATAAATGTTTGTACGTAGGCATGTCACAGGTAACATGCCAGGTGAGGTACACAAACAGCACCAGAGCTACGTTCCTATTAAGTACAACTAAGGGTAAAGCAGAGCCATAACTCCCTTTAGCTCTTATTTCACCAGACATACCTATTTACAGCTTTTTATGACAAGGGAGACCTCCCATATATCACAGGCTGCAGCATCCCTTCCAGTGATCCCTTTTTTAAGGCCAGCAGTAACACAACTTCCAGTGCTATCGAAAAAAAAAATGGTTTGGGTTACCATTTTCTTGGATCCTGCAGTTACTGCTACCATGCACCCTTGCCCAAAGCTTGTCCATTAGTACTTTTGAGAGGATGGACATCAAAATTAGGTGAGATCTATATGACCAGGCAAGCTCAACATCAATTTACAGAGCATCCCCCAAGCTCCACCTACCCTATGGTTATTCATTCACCTGCCAGCATCCTACAAGGTCCTCTCCAGAGCTTGCCTGTTCTCAGTCTAATGGTTACAAATTTCTGGTTGCTGCTCAATCAGTCCACATTTGGTTCCACATCATCCAACTGCAGATCTGGACTGAGCACAGAGTCGCCCTCCTCACAATCAGCAACTTGTTTGTGGAGTCATATTCGAGATCTCTGTTTAAATCAGAGAAGCAGAATTTCCACGTCCTAAACCTAATCACCCATTTGCAGCGCTTTATCTTCCACCATCTCCATTTCCACGACAAGGCAAGGACAAATCGTTTTTCCTTCAGGTCTGAGACTAAGAGAATCCATGGCAGGATTTACATTACAAACTCTGCTACCTGGTCAAAGATCAAGAACAGCCCAAACGTCTTAGAGATGCCCCCAGCACATTCAGCACGCCTCAGCAGTTACGTTCTTGCTCGTACCAAGTGTCTGCAGCAGTGGGAAGGAAGGCATACACTGCCTCAACAAATCCATCATCCTTTATTGAGGCTGCACCACAAAAACGCGGAGCTAGAATTTCTAAGCCCGCTGTAGGGTATGTGTCCCTGTCACTTGAGGGTGAAGGAGAAAAATTTATGAATAGACATTTTCAAAGGCCTTATTTTGAAAACAAACAGTTTGTATGGTTGTTTCCCAAACTGTGTTTTCACAATCCCCAACGACAACAAGTCAACGCATGAACATTCCTACAGCAGCATGCCAATACTAACAAATTGCCACATCAGAAATCCGCGTCAACAAACAATATCCACATTCCATCGTGGGTAAAACACAACGGCAAGGCCCCAGGTCTCACGGATAAGGAGAAGTCGACATGGCGTGTGAGGGGACGCTCGGGATGACGACGGATTTGACCAAACGCGACGCTGGCACCTCAATGGCAGCGTTATTTTAGGGTCAGGTCCGTATTAGTATTCCACGGACCCGCTCTCTTCTCCTGGCAAGGCGCTTAAATACGTAAAAATTGTCTTGCCGGTGACAGATGTGAGTACAAAGAGAAGCAATTTACTACAAAGGGATTAATACATTTTTGAAAGTTACTGTCTGGCAAGCTGTCAAACGCCTCTTTATTGGTTTATTTCCTTACGACCGTAGATAAGCCTGGTGGCACGCAAACCCACGCTCGTGTGGGGACCACGGCGAGGCGAAGGAACCCGGGGACCCCCAAAAAAAACCATCCCGAGGCCGGTCTCGGGGGGTCGGGGCTGTTTTAGGGGGCTCCGTCCCTCCGTGAAGCCTCTCCTCAGCTCCTCGCCGGGAGGCCGCGGGCCGGGCCCGGCTGGGTGGCACCGCTCGGGGAGAAGCCAGAACCTCGGTGGGGCTGAGGAAAGGCGAGGAGGAGGAGGAGGAAGATGAGGAGGAGGAGGAGAAGGAGGCGACCCTAGCACCGGGCCGGCCGGGCCGCCATGTTAGCGGCCCCCCCCCCGGGGCCTAGCGCCGCAGTGCGCGGCATGGGGCGGCCGGGCCGGGCTGAGCCGAGCCGGGCTGAGCCGGGGCAGCCCCAACACAACCGGGGCTCGGCTCCCACCCCATGGCCCCAAGCTGAAGCCCCGCAGAGGAGGAGCCCTCCCGAGCAGGTGCTCGCTCCCTCTCTCCCCCCCCACAACCCCGGGGGTTTAAAGCCCCGGCTGTCAGCGGCGAAATAGGGGAAGAAAAGGGAGGAAAGGCGGAGTAGAAATCGCCTGTCGCGACATGCGACACACGTATACACCCCCCACACACACACACACGCACACCCCAAACAGGCCTTCCCCTCGCTGCCCGCTCACCCGAAATCCTGGTCCATGGATTTGAAGAAGAATTTGTAGCTGTGCACCGGCCGGTTGCTGAGGACATTTTTAAAATCGGCCAAAGTGACTTTTTCCGGAGGGACGGGCAGCTTCACCAGATAAGGGGTTTCCTCTTCGTCTATGTGGTAGATTATTTTAGTCTCCGCCATGGGGAGAGGGACAGGAGGAGGAGGAGGAAGAGGAGGAGGAGGAGGAGGAGGAGGGCTGCGGGGAGCCGGCCGGGGGGGGCCCCGCCGCCTCTCGGCTCCTCTCAGCGCCTGCAGCCGGCGGACAGGAAGGGAGCTGCGAGCTCCGGGGCCGGGGTTTGGCTCCCTGCACTGCTCTCTAGCTGCCCGAGCCGGGAACGGCAGCCCTCGGCCGCCCGCCCCGCCGGCATCCTCCCCGCCGGCCGCCGCTCGCCGCGCCGGGCAAGCGAGGGCCGGGGGTGGCGGCGGGGGGCTGCGGGCAAGCCGCCTTCCTCCTCCTCTTCTTCCTCCTCCTCTTCTTCCTCTTCCTTCCTCCTCTTCTTCTTCTTCCCCCTCTTCTCCTTCCTCCTCTTCTTCTTCCTCCTCCTTCTCCTTCTCCTGCCCTCCAGCAGCCCGGCTCTCGCACGCCGCCCCCCGGCAGCTCGCCGCCCCCCTCAGCCCTCATGTTAATGTCCCTCAGCCCTCGCGGGGCTTTTTATTTATATTTTTTATTCCCCCCTTCTTTTATATATATATATATATTTATTTATTTTCCCCGAATACAAGCTGCCTGCGTGCCGGTTTTGGGGGATTTTTGATGCTGGTGGGGGTTTGTCAGAGTACGACGCAGACACGAGAGCCCCTGTGTAGGGCCTTTGGCCTCATAGAAGCACACGGTGGCCTTGTAAGTGCCCCCTAAGAACTATATAAACACCTCTTTCCTTATTTTTTGCCTCTAGGAGTTAGTAAATGCTCTCCAGGTACATCCTCTAGCCAAGGTGGCCAGTACCATCACCCACATGGCAGCGCGAAAGTTGAGCTACGTTACCACATAGCCATACACACACATTACCACACGTACATGCAGCACTAAAGCTTTGTCTTCTAACTCAGCACTCGTTACAAGATGCGATGGGCTTCTTTCCATTGCATTTGTGAGAGATGGGCAAGATTTATACGGCTGACACTACTCGCAGCAGGCAGACTCCCCTGTTTGAGGTATCTCAAAAGCTGGGCTCCCTTCGCATTTCGTCAGAGCCGAGCTGGGTTCTGTTTAAGCGATGAGCTCATGGATTCTCTGCAGATCACAAAATTTTCCAGTGCAGTTGGCGTCTCTGGAGCTTATGCTAATGAGAAAGCAGAGACACATTCGTGGCTCAGGAAAAAAATTGCTTTTAATAGCTGCTTCAACAGAAGCCTGTTGGGCACACAGCCCGTTGAGGTGCTTGGCATGGAGCAAGGTTTAGACCTATCATCTCCTAAATTTCACAGAATAGCGAAAGAGTCACCATTCACTGCTGCCATATGAAATATATGTGCTTTGGAGCACATGGTCCAGAGACAAATTTTTTGAGAGCCATGTTTTGCAGTTGATGTGTTTGAGACGAGCCTACCTTTCTTTCCAGAAATCCCCAAAAATGACAGCCAGGAAACGAAGATTTCAGAACAGCAGGCTCAGATTTCAAGAAATCTGCTCATCACAAAATACTTTTTCAGGAAAATCCCAAGCTAATTACATTCCCTCTTTTTCCCTTTCAGAGAAAGAGGACATCCACTTCTCAGAATATCCAGCTGCTTTCTGTGAAGGGGTAAATCACAGCTCAGTGATTGAATTACCGGTGGCACTGGAATGGTTTTCTGCCAGCATAAGACAGAAGAGCCAAATGCATCAGAGGTGCCAAAAGGTCCGTTAGCATTGTTGCTGCCTAATATTTTCAAGTTTCTGAATGTTTAATCACTACCAGTTCCTGGCTCTCACCAACTTCAAGCAAGAATGATGTGTCCCATTGCCTTGCAAATTCTCCCCTTTATCTCACATTACACCTGTTGTTCAGCAGGGTTTTAAAAGGAAAGGGCCCTATTCTGGCAATATGAGAATAAAACAATTGCTATTTAAACAATTGTGGGTGGTTTGCTCAGGCCACATTTACACAACTGTGGGTATTGAAATGTGGCTACCATGGGGCTGACGGAGAACCAAACAGCAGAGGGCACAACAGTGATCAAGGACGAAAGATTGCATGTACTTGTTTTCTGTGTGCATAATTATTCCTGACCATACTTGTCAAAAACAAAATGATGCTCTTAAAGGTTTGGAGATCAGCAAAGAAACACCCTGATTTCCTGTGTTCCTGTTTAAAAAGTTATTTAAGTGGAAACACACGTATTGTAGACATTAAAAAATGAACATGGTGTTTGGATTCAAATAATCAACACAGCGTTTCTGTAATGTGTACTGTCAACTCTTATCTAGACTAATGGGGGATGGTGGAATTATCTGGATAAAGCAAAAACAGACTTAAAGCATTTATAAATGAAGCTGTAAGAATCTATATCAAGAATAATAAAGGAGGAAAAATAAAAATAAAAATAAAAATAAAAATAAAAATAAATAAAAAAATAATAAAAAGTAAGAGGTTGGTGGCACTGTTGACAATGCAAAAATCCCTTAAGAAATACTGACCAGGAATAAGACATCCATATGGCACACCAACACACGAACGCTGCTGTATTGCCTCCAGAACCAAACTCTCCCCTGCAGAACCAGATCTGGGAGCCTCTCTACCAAAGGCAATGGTTAATCCACAACTCAATGAGATTTAATAATACTGAGAAACCAAAACATCAGCTACCTGCCATCATTTCTGATACAGCAATTACAAAATTGCAGTCACTGGGCTTCTTCTACTCTAGTGATTTGTTTATTTGCTGACATTCCTACTCATCCCTGCTGGACTTAAATGCCCGTATGATCATCAAACAAGGTATGATAAACAGCAAGGTAAAGCTATGGCCCTAATCTTCGTGTAACTAGTAATTTGGTACTCTCTCAAGTCAGGAATGGACAACTTTTACCACACACGAGTCTCCGAGCAAGAATGGGAAAGGCTCCCTTTGGCAGGACTACACGACAGCTCTGGTACAAGCTTTATTTTCTGAGATACTTTGCTTTATGTAGTTTTTGCTGTACAAAACCTAGGCAAAGCATTAACATCCAACCCTTTGGTCTTTTCAGTTCATACTTAATGACCTCCTGAATTCCTCAGAGATCCAGGTGGTATCCACACACAGACTAAAGCTGCAAAGAGCTCTCCTCTTGCTCTGTTGGCTTTGCTTTCACTTTTGACAACTGAAAATATAATGAGTCGGATAATTGTCAGATGACTACCTTGGAACAGCCATGATGAGGCTGAATCTATGACTCACAAAAAGCTTTCCAGGTCCCCATAAAGCACAGACAAGATAACCCACTTTCATGTTACAGTCAAACCACAAGCTAATCCAATTAAAGAGTGTACATAGGAATGCAGAATACGCCACCTTAGCAAACCACCGGTCCATCAGGGCTAATATCTTGCTTCTTGCAGAGTTTAGTGCTTAACACTTCAGTGGAAAATAAATATAAGGCAGAAAATCTCTTGCTATTACTGCTGTGCTCTCCGTGACAGAGCAAATAGTCTTGCTGACCCCTGCAGGGAGCAGATAGTGTCCTGAGGCATAAAAGCTGCTCGCCCTTTTCTTCATTTATATAGCAGTGCACTTCATTACCACACAGAGAATAACCAAGCCTTTTTAAAAAGCTGTCCTTTGAATTATAGCGATGGTGGCTGCTTGTCTCAGTGAATTCAAAAAGCTCATCACACTCTGGGTGCTTGGCAAATGAGTATTTGTTTAAAGAGATAGGGCAGAAAGAAAAGCAAAGCTCTGAGCACTCCGACACTCGCCAAAGCTGTGACTTGGAGCCACTCTGAGATTTCATGGGTATTTTTTAACCACCTGCAAGACAGTATTTGCAATGTCATGTCGATTTGGATAGCCAGCCCTGGAAAACGAAGATTTCTGTTTTGTTGCAGCGTGCTGAGCACCATTGCAAGCTTCCCATCGTTTACTGCCAGCTATCCACGCTCCCTGTGGGACTGGTGGCACCTGCAAGGAGGCCAGCAGGACGGATTTATCTGGACCTAAACCGATGACACCCACTAGCCAGGGAAGATTCCTGCCAGATTGGCATCACAGTAGTGACCTGGAGACACAAAATATGGGTTGCCAAAGTGTTGAGTCCCGGCAGTAGGATCAGTCTTCATATTTCCCCAGTAATTTCTCCAAAGTCACCACTGTTTAAAAATAAAAGGGGAAATGGATTTTGAACTTACTGAAGGGGTTTGTTGCTGTCTGAAGCAACCAGACAGGAACTGTTCGCCAACCTATTCCTTCTCTTCAGAGATCCTAAATTTCCCTGTGTAAACACCGAGCACTTATACGAAGACTTTCGGCACATTTTACCAGGCAAGTCATGCAGCTACTCTTCATTTTTGGGGTAGGGATTCCACCTCACTATACCCACTCACACAGGGTCTGTGCTGCAGACCTTGGGCACAGTCAGGTCACCGCAGGGCTTGGTCCTGATGCAGTTTACAAGCAAATAAAGACACGAACCGCTAGAGGGAAGCAAAAGACTTGCAGTTCCGCATCTGCTCTAGCCTCCTCTCCTGGGCAAAGTTCCCCGGGGCTTTCCTTGTCACTGCATTCAAATATAAATACATCAGGGAGTGAAATGACAGTGAGTATTTTCAGCAGCATTTCCAAGAACTCCTTTTACTAAGGAACGAGCATGTTACAGAGGGATGTTGCCCTCCAGGTCTGTAGGAATGAGGAACAGTGCACTTAGGGGAGAGGAAGAGAGAGGAAGAACAGAGGACAACATTTGTGTTGGTGCTCTATGGGGATGGCTAAAAAGAAACAAGGTTGTAATGGGAACCAACATGGTTAGCAGATGCACAGAACTTTTGGGATTCATAGGAACGAAGAGCATCTCCTCCAGTTCCAGTCCTTCCTTTTCATCCAACTTGGGTCTATTGATGACTGTTCAGTTATCTACTGAAGGTCTGACGCATCTCAGTTGCTTTAGGGTGGACTGTAGAGGAGGAAGAATTAACAGACCGAATTAATTACTTTCCTGTCTGTTCAAGGTCTCCCAGGAACAGCAAAACTCAAGTGAAAATCAGGTGCTCACGCAGAACAGCATCAGCCTGGCTTATAAATCCCTCCCTACTCTTGCTGCAGAAGTGTTACTGCTTTTGTCTCGGAACACAACTTTAAGGCAACAATCACGCCAGTGGGGATGAGGCTACAGAGCTGTGAAAGGTTATTGCAAAAAGCAACAGATTGAGCACATCAAAGCGCTGAGTGACAGCCGGCTGCTTTTGATAGCATCTCCTTCACCATCACGTTTGCTGCGGGTTGGGGCTTCAGAGGGAAATTTTCATGAAACCCTCTGGTGGCTGCACAAAAAGCTGTGACTGCAAAGGGAAGAAGCGATGCCTTCCACGCGAGACCCAAGGGTGTTGCTGAACCACATTCACAAAACACCACGGGTTAGAAATCTCAGCACTCGCACACCTTCTCTGGAGGCTTCCTAGTTGCAATCCTGCAGAATCGGTCGCTACTGCACATGTTCCCTTTCGTCAGCCCCAAGCACTTCCACATGTTTTCATGCAGAGCACATCTCATCGATGTGTTTAAGGGTTGACCCCAGCTCCTGCTCATCATGACTCAATGTTTTCTTTCTTGTCCCTTTTCTGGTTCTCCTACCTCTTCTTAGCAGCTGCAGTGCCTCTTATTATTATTATTTCATTAAAAAGAAGGATTTTTTCCTGCAACACTTGTCTTCAGAGCAGCTGATGCGCAGAGGGCAACACGTGTTTAGAAACTTGACCTCTAAGGAACAATGGAGATTTTTGCTTAGGAATGCTATTCAGACCATTATCCTATTTCTCTCAGGTCCCCAGTGTTTCTTCTTCCCCTCAGAAATGTGCTCTGTTAATGCCTAGCAAGTCCCTCTCCACTGGTATGGCTCTCCCCAGACTGGGAGGCAGAAAGGAAATGGGGACAATCTGGATTTCATTTCAGACAAGTTGAAGACAATGAAAATATTTAATTTCAGTGGTCTGCAGAGCAGGCCCTGCGGTCGCCAAATGAGCCTTGCCTTGTTCCCAGCTGCTTTCCTGGAAAATCAGCCCCATTGCCTACAGAGAGAGAAACGTAAAAAGATGCCCCAGCAACAAAATACCCAACAGTGCCTGGCCTGGAGCCGGCCAGCAGGGACCCAGTGTCCCAGCAGAAAGGAACAACAGGGCTCTGAGCATTGGTGACACCCAGGAGCAGCCAGGGCTGTGCACTAAGCCCTTACTCTTCACGATAATTCATTAATTGCAGCTGCCTTTTTTGCCTTTTTCTCTGAGAGGATAATTTGAATATTATTTTTTTTTTTCTTGTGGCACGGTGCTCTACTTCAACTGTGGTGTTTAAGAAAAAAAAAAAAAAAAAAAAAAAAGTAAATTTAAATCTTAGAAAAATGCTGTTGAGTCAGATGTTCCCAGTGGGACTGGCACCAGTTCCAGGATGATCTCACTCTGCCCAAAGTATCTTTATTTTTTCAGGAGCTCTCACTTGTCTTCCCCTCACAGTCAAGAATCTGACTTACAGGTTATAACCATGAGCACTGAAGTCCCACAACAGTCCCAGGAAGGGTCATTTGGATGAGACCTGTATTGTGCGTGGCCCCCGACTCCACCTGCTCAAGAATTCTTGTCATTCATTCCCAGCACCTGAATAGCCCAAGCAGGAGGAACTATTCCCCATCCTCTTCTCATTGTTTTCAGCTCTCAACCCTTTTAACCTTTTTTTTTTTTTTTTTTTAAGGGCTTCTATTTGTGTTTGTTTGTTTGTTTAATTTTTGTTTTGTTCTTTCTCCCCCCAAGTTATCTGAGAAAGCACAAGGAGCCATCGCAGCGTGATTCACCCCAGTGAAGAGATGCTATGAAATGGCGTGAGGCTGGCTGTAGGATGATTCCAGCGAGGTACGAGAGAAGATAATACTTTAACTAGAGCCAATCTGGGCAATGATCTTCATTTGCCACTTTTCAGTTTCACATCCTGCTTTGATCCTGCAGATTCTTGCACCTGCACTGTCCATCCACGCAGCAATACAAGTTGTTTCCACCGGTGTCCCTGGAAGAACTCTGTCACACCAGCTGGGATTGTACTCAGCGGGTGGCAGCCCTCCAAGAACAGAATGCACAGCAGGAACTTCGCAAGGTGTTAGTTCTGCGAGGAGAGGAATTTGGGCTGGGAGAGAACCACAAAACTGTGCCGTTAACTATTCCAGCAGGATATGTTATCTTCCCTTCTGGTCCTGCAGAATTATGTACCATGAGGGAGCTGCCAGCCTTCACCTCCGTGATAAATGGTTTAAGCTCCATTTACAGCCGCAGAACTCTTCATGATACGCTTTTGGAGAGCTAGAATTTGTCTGTGGGCCCCATGACCACGTCAAATGATGATGTCCCATGTGGAAACCGTACTGAAATCACTGGAATAACTTACTGTATCAGATCTGCACTTTGTCAAACACTAGGATGCTCTGAGATTAAACGTGTTGTTGGGAAGAATTAGCTAATGCTGGTGATAGCTTAGACAGCATCTCAAAAGAGCAAGAAATAAAATCACCCTTAACTTGAAACTCTATTATATTCTCCTTTATTTCTTAAATGTTAGGAGAGTTACACAACAATGATAAATGGCAAAGTTAAGTAACAGAAATAATGGAAATTAATTCTGAGGCAACAAAGAACGAAACAAATTCTATGGACCAAGTCCTCTCAGCCTTGAGAGGAAGCATTGTGCACACAAAGCAGAAAGGAAGGGGCTGGGCTCTAATTCTGCCCTGTTATGCCAGTGGCCTTCTGTGTCTCTTCTGGCAAGAGTGTGTTATGAACCAGCCTTAAATGCACAAGCTGCATTTATTTCAAAGGAAATTGAACTGAAAAAGCATTCTCCAGCCACAGTATCTCCAGTCCAGAGGATGAGACTGGCTGAAGCCAAAAGCAGCCTTCCCCACCTGAAATACACAGGGTGCAGGTGCCAGGTGCTCAGATCTGCTGCTCTACTCCCAGCCTTTTCCTACAGGGCTGCTGTAAGCAGAGCCTCACACCATGACTGGGATCACAGTGGAGGAATCACCACTTGTTTCCCTCGTTAAAGTCACACATGGCAGTGCTGCGGGCACCCTGGGCACTGCACCCACCAGTCCCACCCGTAGGGTATCCCACGGCACTCAGGAGTTTCCCATTTACAAAACCATTCCCCCTTTTGCCACCACTTTATATTACTAAGCAGCAGGTGTATAATTCATTTTACACCTTAAAAAAATCATGGTTTACATAATTCCTATTCTTTAAGCATTTGTACAGTGACTGTTGAGCTATACAAATACGTGAGCTTCCATTCCAATTAAACTCCCTAACTCTTCAATTAAAACCTCATCGGCTCATGGAAAGCAATACTTTTCCCCAGACTCTCCAAAATGGGCTCTTCCCCCTTCTGCTCATTTTTCCAAGTCCCTGGTCCCATGCAGGTGCTTTACTCTTTCATCTGTACTCATTTTCCTTCCTCCAGATAAGCATCCCTTCTATTTATGTCCAATTAAGATCATGGCAATGTCATCTTCACTAAGCTAAGCCTGTAATTTGCATACATGAACTCTCTCCTGCAAATTACCATATAATGATAAAAGAGGGAAAGAATATTATTACAGGTTATAGCTTTCTTACAGTGATTAAAAACCGTATTTTGTTGCTTATGAACAAGTTTATAGAAGACAAATTGAGTAGCAAAGCCAAGACAAACATGAACACTGGTGCAAAAAAAGTACCTGCGCTGCAGTTTTCCTAACTAGATAAAGGAAAATATAAGAAAACCGTAACAATTTAATTACTTCAAACACAAAAACACAAGGCTCAGAAACTCTCAATTCCCCACACTGAAATAAAACCTAAAATAAAGGACCGTTTTCTTTATGAAGAAAGCTTTTTGAAATTTCTTCCTTCAAAGAACTGAGTCAGTCTGAGCCCAGCTGGCATTTAGCACAACCCCTTCTGGGGTCACTGCTGTACACCCTTGCCTTGTTCCACAACAAGGGCTTACAGTGCCTAAAATTCAAAAACCCTACAAGAGACTTTCGATTCTCTGCCTTCACTGAGCCAGAGAAGTAATTGGTGGTAAAAAATAATAATAATAATAAAATAAAAATTATTAAGGGTTAACAAAGCCTTCCAAGAGCCTGCGAAGTGACAGGGAAAGGTGTTCATCAAGATGCAACGTTCCATGAGTACAGTGGAATACTGCTTTGAATAACTCAGGTAAAACACCTTTCTCATTCTCAAAGGACTACACAAATATTTAAACGTTGTTTCTCCATGAGAGGCAAGTTAATGTCCTGTATTAGAGAGAGAAAGGTTGAGATGAGAGATGGGAGAGAGAAAACCAACCCGTCTAGAATCACGCTGCGTCTCTGGCAGAGTGGGAACAGAAACCAGCCCCGTCCCTAGTCTAGTGGTTAATTGCAAGTCCAGCCTTCTAATTTTCATGTGCAAGATCACACAATGATTTAGGTTGCAGAGCACCTCCAAGATAATCAAGCTCAACCATCAGCCTGACCTGAGTCCCATCACCAAAACGTGTCCCTTAGTGCACGCAGGGCTTCCTTGGACAACAATTGACCCAACTCTGCTGCACTGCTCCAAGGTAAAAGTCAAATAAAACGCCAAATGCACATTGATGGGGAGACTTCCTCTACCTTATGGCTCCTCACTTCTAAGGCAGAACCATCCTTTACAGCTGATTTCTTCTCTCAGTGACCTCCCCTGTGACCAACCTCCTTTACAAGGCAGGTTCTGACACTAGCTCGGCCACACAGACTTCATGGCAGTGCCAGCGACCGGCAGAATACAAAGTGCACGTGTAAAAAAAAAAACAAAAAACAAAAAAACAACTCTGCAGTTTAGCATTCAGTTTTCTCTTTTTTCTTTTTTTTTCAGCAGTTTGAAAACACACAAGTGGTTATCCGGCAGTCCTGCCTGGATCTCTTTCAGCCGGAATTTTAACTTAGTAAATTACACGCGGGATGTGGCAGGCTGCTTTTGAAAACCGCTGTTATGATCCCCAGCCCAGTCACACAACATGTGCCTCTCCTGAAGAGCAAATGGCCGTAATCTCAGCTTGGTCTCCTATTTTGGTCAGTCTAGGATTATCCTGGCACATATGACCATTACCCAAATTCAAGCTTGTGATCAAAGCAAGGATGAACTCATCAAGCCCTTCCTAGTGCTTGTTTCAGAGAACATATTAATTTCTCTCCCCTTAAGCTATTTTGCAGCCTAGAAGTCCAATAAAATATTTAAATGCCTCTGGAGTTTACGAGTAACCCCACTTTGAGCTGGTGTCTCCGTGAGCTACGCTAAGCAATTTGAACTGGCAAGTAGAGATCTCCAACCTTTGACTCACAGACATGAAAGGGAGGGAGAAAGACATTCATGGCAATTACTTGAGACTGTGCCACCCTGATGGAATAACCAGCGCAGCCTTACGCACCTGCAGGAATGCAGCTTGGGTTTCAACCAGGTCCAGCCAAAGGCAACCTCGGAACGGCTGTCTGCTCGGGGGGAAGGGCAGCAAACAGGGACCTGGGCCGACTCCGTGCCCTCCTCGCCACCAGCCGTGGCTCTGCCCACCCCGAGCACTTCCACACAGGTGTGTTGAGTGAAGGGAGAGGCAGAACTCACAGAAATTGTCTAGAGAACAGCAGGAGGGCTGTGCAAGCTGTAAGGCGATAAGGAACTGCACAGCTGTAGCACAGGCTCACCTCCACTTGTACTATTTTCCTATTATTAAGATTCTGCAATCTTTGAAGGCATTAAAAATAAGGGTCCCCAATATGTTTGCCCTTTAAGACAGTCCTCGCTAGCAGAGAGAAGTGGGAATATCTATAAAAACTGACACGGTCCATTTCCCACTCCTGTAAAGTGTGTGCTGAAGTACTCACAGCCCAGCTTCTGAGCACACAACACAGCTCTTCCGCTATGTAGGAAGCAGAGCTAGGGGGCTAAGCTCAGCTCCAGTGTAAGTAGCTGCAACTCAGCATCCACCACGCTCCTCTGCTGGTGATGAAGTAGCTGTGGTCCGAGGAAAGACCTCAGGTTCCCCATCCCCAGGAAGAAATCCCTGCTGGGATACCAGCTGCAAGCAGAGCACTGCTCCAAGTCCACAGCCACACCTCGCCCTCACAGCAGCTCCACACAAGCTCCTCTTCACACTTCCACCACTCGCAACGTCCTGGAGACCCTACCCCAGTTCCATTCAGTCACCGAGCCCACACAGTCCCTTCCTCTGCCATTCTCTTCGGACCACCAAGGAGTAGGCTGGCAATCCTTGGCCACCTACGCCCTTACACAGGAACACAAGCCACTGCCATCATGCCCACACGGGCAGGAAACACCTTCTTTTCATCTGTGCCCTGGTTTGGGAGCGGTGCTGCAGCACATCCCAAGCAGCCAGAGTAGCTGTGTAGAGTGGTTAATATTTTCTGGTGTTCCCAAGGCTTTACCTTGCTTGGATTTTAACACTGAATTATGCACTTGCAAATGTTTGGAATTCCCACCTGCTCATACGTAGAGCTCCCCTTCAGCCCACAGCCCCTCTGTCTCAGGCATCTGCTCCCCAGAATGATGGCAAAACTCACAAGAATACTCTTATCCCTTCTCAGCTCCCCTTTGGGAACTGTGGACTGTGCCTGATAGTGGAATAGTGTTGATACTCTCATTCTTCATGATCAGCTCATGGAAAGCTGTTCTTTTTATCGCTCTGTCTACCTGTGCTGCGATCATACCTTCGGTTTGATGTGCACACAAGCTCTGTGTGGGCAGGATCCACCCCAGGACTGCAGGAAAATCACTCTCCAGATTCCACACAGGAGTTTAGCCCTCTCCATATTATTCCTGGATCTGATCTAACTGACACTGGCATTACAGCACTGTAACTCCATCAACTTCAGCTGAAAGTGTCTGCTCGTGCCAAATTTGATTTGGTCTGCACTGAAACAAAAACAAATCAACAAACAAGCTTAGAGTGAGAAATACAAAATGAGGCTTCCAGAGCTCTTCGGAGCTGATCCCAACACTACCTTGGTGGCAAGAAACTAGATCTGTGTGCCTCCCTTTCCCCTATAAAATGAGGATATTGGCATTTCCCCATTCGTAAAACGAGGTATTTACATTGTTGTTTGTGAAGGGCTGAATTAGTCTCTTTTTATTTCACGTGGAACACGTAAAGTGCTAAGTGACAGTATCATTTCTCCTGATTTACACCAGCATACGAGAGATCACAATCAGGCTTTGCTATTCCTTTTCTAACGAACGCACTGCACGGAAAAATGCCTGATATAATGATGGCTCAGGAATAGTGATGCAGGTTGGTTTATTTTAAGCAGTAACGTCAAAGCAAAAGGTCTGCTGATTCAGCTCATAAAAATCATTGATGCATAAAAACAACAATAATGTCAGAAAGAAAAGGGGAAGGGAGGACTGGGAGAACAAAAGAAGAAAAGTAAACCAAAACCCATCATAAGTGCACACAAGACAGATGGTCTAACTCTTTTGGGAAGCATTTGCAAATACCCTTGTGCTTACTGGGGAGAAACTCTACATGAAAAATGTATGGTAACTGGAGGGACATGGTATCAAGAAAAGGCATCTCTTTTCCATTTATCTATCTTTGATTGAAGCTTCTGGTCCAGCCAGCAGCTTGGGAACGTCTTCATTTACAGTATTCCTTCCTGAAATCTGAAAGCAAATTGAAATGGAGGTCAGTACCTTGACGGCAATCTCAAACCACCCAAAGAAACACGCTGTGATAAGAACTTAGCTCTACAGTGACGAGTGACCATTTGCAGTCAGCTACGCTCTCATTATCCTCTTCATAAACCCCACAGTGAGATTTACAGTATATAAATTCTTGCACAGATCATCTCTGAAGAATGTAGGTAAAATATCATGAGAAACGCATCAAGAGCTGCAGGTCTAAGGCAACTCACAGGCTCTCTAGACCTCTTCCTTCTTGCTCTCATTTCAGTCACATGTATTATGTTCTGAATTGATATGGAAGGAGTCACAGAACCTGACAGCCTTCTTACAAGCGCTGTTTGTTTTAAGTGCAACCCTGAAAACTGAGGGATAATACGCAGAATTAAGCCTGGATAAACAAAATAAGATTCAGCTCCTACAGAGAGAGAGCTGTTTGCTTTTGTTGGATGAAGTAAAAGGCTGCCCATTGCCCATAAACGAATCCAGCTCAGAACACTCCTCTGCACAGTGTTTTCTTCACAAACATAATGCCAGTACTTTTTTGAGATACATCTTTCTCTGAGGCTGTAATAAGAATGTGCTATTCCAACCCTGCAAGGCATTCTTTTTCCAATAAAGAAGAAAATCTATTTGTGCCATGCCAAAAGCTTTTAAAAACCTAATCACTACTTGGATCTTGTGGCTCCATGATGAAAGGATAGGAAGGGAACTAGCTTCTCATTCCTGCTCTCATTTGTCATGATGTTTACCATTCCTCGTTTGACTGTGGCTTGGTCAGCTTACTGCTAGAGTATGTTCCTCCCTCCTCCAACCCATCACAAGGCTCCGACAGCCACCAATTAGGGTGAAGCAGGTCATTATTACCTTTGTCTAAGTCGATGTTCTTTGCTGGGAAGGTTCTGGCTTGCTCAGCCTTCTCCTTCAGGATGTTGTTTTTGTAATCTGTATAAGGGAGGAGTGCAATTCAGACAGCTATCAGGACATTAAAAGAAAAAGTTTTATAGGCAAGGGAGACGGGATCAGCCCTTCCCTGAAGTACTCGACGCATAACATCTCCAGATCTCTAGGAGTAACTCATGGAGTTACTCAGCAGGAGAAGGAAACATGCTACAGCTTAGTTGTTTTTGTTTTGTTTTTTCCTGGCACTGATCAGTTACACACACTTCAGTTTCCTGCTCCTCATAGGTACCACTGATTCTTCCTCTATGTAGCAACAAGCTCTGGATTATCTGGTTAAGGTCATGCGAAGGTGACTGATGCAGTTATTTAAAGAATTTGCTCACAGGAAAGCTCCCTTGAGACACACACACACAAGAATGTTATACTTGTGCTGTCCTGATTTGCAGCCCACCACCTGCAATTCCTCTGCTCTTTACTTTAGCTTTTTTACACACATTTACACCTCATTTACACACAGCAGTTTTGTAGTTTGGGACCTGGAGTTTGTCAGCTTGTTCTTCTAAAGGTTGCACCTTTTCTAGGGGTAAGATTCTCATAAATCTGCCCTTTAATATCAGGAGGCTAAGTCGCTATAAAATGGGCACCTAAATACCTTTAGGAAATCCTCAGTTACAAGTTTTGACCTGGTCTAGAGAAGGGCTGCGAGGCGATGCATACCCAGCCTGATGTCTTCACTTCTGTACTGGGTCAGATCTGTTGTGTCGACTGTAAATTCTTTAAGATTTACATCCTTCCTGAAAAAGGAATGAGAGTGAAAAATGGTTATTGCCACATCCTTTAATAACTGTCTCCTTTTACCTTTTTTTCCACAATTGCTTCCTAGTGCTACTTTAAGGAATTTAATCTACATTGTTTATTTCCTATACATCTGGAGAACAGCTGAAAAAAATATAGATTTCAGTCTTTATTAAGTACAGGTGATTTTCCCAGTAATCTCTGGAGAACCATTTTCAGCTTCTGCAAGGTTCCCTTGACGAATACATGACAAACAGCTTTCAGCAGATCATCCTGCTCACTCGTGAATCTGATTCTCCTCTCTTTTGCTTATACTGTCTTGTCTACTAACACCAACAAATCTCTGGCGAGTTGGTTGCTTTTTTCCCCAGGAGTTTGTCTGGAGCCTAGAATGATGGTGAGACAATTTGAACTGGAACTTTCCCATTTCTTCCATGTTAGGATATGTAATAAAACATAAAAGGACCCAGATACATTATTTTGGCCCATGTCCAACTACTAAACCATATCAAACAGTCTCTGCTTTACACGGCTGCGTTCCTACTAACCAGATCCTCAGCTCCTTTAGGATCTTCATGACAGCAGAGGCTTGGGACCACTAAGGTCATTATTATGCATTCTAGCCATAGATAGTAGATCCTGTAATTATACTTACTCTCCGTATTTCTTCACGTTGTATTCATAGCCTAAACAGGAAGAAGAAATAAAATGAACAGTTGCATCCAGCCCAACCACCTCCCAGATACCACTGATAACAATAACACACAGCAGTTATTCACAGTGCTCTTTGTTGTGATGCTTACAACAAGCATTTTCACAACCCCTCTAACACACAAGAATTCATGCACGCCCCCCTGCCACAGGGAGCTCCCCCTTCCTTCACTCACCAGCTTTCTGATGGTTTTCCCAAATCTAAGGATGACCAGCCACGAGAAACTACAGCCAGCCCCATATTTCATTTTTTACCTCCCATTTATTACACAAATATTTAGCCCATCTGTCTTCTCCTGCATTCTGGTGCTGCATCTGTCCAGCCCCAGCCCATCGCATCCATCACATGCTGCAGACACCGGTTTCCATTTGCCTTCCACTTGCCAGGTATCTAAACAGACTCCTGCCTCACTCCGACCAGCAAGGAATAACTTTGGGCTCCTCTTTTTTTACTGAAAAAACAGGGCTGGGAGTCTGTCCCCTCTGTGACTGCAAAGCAACTCCACTCTAGGCAGCGGGGACAGCCCGCTGTGTGTTGGTGCTACCCCCTGATGTGGAAATAAGGACAGATGTGGTACTGCAAAAGAAGACAAACATTCCCTGGTATTTGCTTGTTGTGTGGCATCCAAAACTATTTTTGTGAAGCGAGAGATCTCCGAGTACATTTATCTAATCACACACAGTCACCCAGCACAGGGGGTTCAACAAGGACTTCAAAAATCTCAGTCCCCACGGGATGCACGTAAGTTTTCTGCTCTAAATAAATCCCACCTGTACAGAAAACTCAGCAAATCAAGGCCTGGACATTTTTACCCCACTCTAATGAATCTCTCTCAGCACCAGCACCTGCAGAGACTCTCTGGATTTCCAGAAGAGGATCGCTGCCTTTGGTGTCGTGCTGCACAGTAATTATTTGCAGAATCAGCTCCCCTGCCACGGGACAGTCCCATAAGCACTGCAGGGACTTCTCCAGCACCTACCTCTCTGCCGGCGCTTGCGGGTGATGAGGACAACGATGATGAGGAGGACGATGAAGAGCAGCAGCGTCGCCAGGACGTAGCCCAGCTGCTGGAAGAAGTGGATGCGGCCCTCGGGGATGATGACGTTTATCACGTTGTGGCCCCTGACAACGTTGGGATCTGGGGGCAGAGGGAAAGGAGAACAGGATGAGAATTGCACTCAGCATTCACAGCACAGCACGACTGCAGGTGGACACAAACGTGGGACCGAAAAGGATGTGCAGTGAGAAGCTTCTGAACTTAATGAACTCCCGTGCTGCTGCCTGGCTCTCAGCACGCTGCTCTGCTTCAGTGCAGAGGAGAAATCAGAAAGGAGCCCCAGGACACAGCCCGGAGACTCCCGCGGGGTAACGCAGCCCCGCGCTGGGTCCCCTGCAACACGCGCACGGCGCTGCCTCGGCTCCAGACAGCTCAAGTATGAAGCAGCCACTCCCTGCCAAGGGTTATAATTTACAGAGTGGGAGGAATTTTCAATGCCAAAGAATGAGTTTCCTTTTCAAATAAAAGAAAAAAAATCAATAAAATAAATAAAATCAAAACCCGCAAAGAAAAGCCAAGATTCCATTCCAGCGGTGGGTGCAGCAGCGCTTCAGTTCCTCGGCGCAGGGAAGGGTAACTCAAAACTTTTACGTGGAACATTTTTGTAGATCTCGAATAAATAGGTCAAGGCTTTGCACACAGACAGGGAAAGCGACTTCTCTGCTTGCAAGAAGCCCAGACCCAGGCCTCCAAATCACCCCACGTCAACGCAGGCAGCCCAGGCTCTGTCTCCTCCTTCCTACCAAAAGTGTTTAATTACGAACACTGGTTGGATGCTGCTCACTGTTACTCCACGATAACTTGGGGCCAGTCCTGGGGCTAAACACAGCCCGACACCAGCAGGCTGAGAGCAGATTCCTTTCCCTGCTTGCTTTGCTAAGGAGGTTTGATGCTTGCGACAGCAGCAGGACCAAAACCAGGAGGGCCAGAGCTCCAGTGGCACCTTTCCCTGCCCGCTCTGCACCTCCAGGACGCTGTCAGAGCAGAGCTCCTGCTTCCTTCAACCCGTTGCTTCCTCTTAAGCCTGTCTCACGCAGAGACTGGGACACCGCTGGCACCGAGTAGTGACAGGGATGAGAGCCAGACGGGCAGTCTGGTCCCTTATCAAACACGGGGCGGTGTCCAGCTCATTCTCTGTATTCCGCCAGGGCCAGATTTCCCCCGGCAGCCTTTTGGTATTCCTCCTTAAGCTCAGCGACATCTCCAGCACCAGTTAAGGTCAGAGCTGATCGGCAGGAACAGGAATGTCGCAGCTGAGCTAAGCCAGCGAGTTCATCATTATTTCAACAGCTGGTTTTCCTTTTGAGGCCGTTTGGGAATGTTAGAGACTGCTCATTTCCATCGGCACAGCGCTGTAAATAGGCTGAGCCCAGAAATTCAATATTCCCCACAAAAAACACAGCACCAAGAGCGCTGGTTTTGTCCAACCTCACCCTCCATGACAGCAGGGAGGCAAACAGCTTATTAAGCTCACCAGCAAACCTCTTCATCAAACGCTTGAGCAACCCAAGGCCACGGGGCACCAGAAAATGCCTAAATATAAATTAAGATTCAGATAATAGGGCCAGAGCAGTTAAGAGTTAGGAAGCTCATCACGGTGTCTGGGTCAGCTCCGGCTTTAGGAAAAGCAGGCAGCAGGTAAATGAGCGCTCGCTCCCCAGACACTCCAAGTAGGTCAATTAAAAGTAACCCTGGATGAAATTTTGGGAGCTGCTGGCGCAGCGAAAGGTTCCAGCTGGTCGAGTGGCTTGTTTGCAGCATTTAAAAACAACCCACCCCCTGGGAAATCCAATAAAATGATCGTGGATGGAATGGATGGAAGCACGGCCTGGTGGCAGCACTGGTTGTTTGCTCATACTCACAGCACTCCTGGAAAACGGGGAGGTTTTAGCAGCTGCCCCGTGCTGGTTGTGCAGCCCTCCGCTGCAGTTGTTGCTGGCACTGCTGGAGGTTTTGTATTTCCTGACTCTACTGCTGAAGACGAGCATGTGTTTTTCACCACAGCTCCGAAATCCCATACCAAAAAGAACCGCAAAGCTGCAATCAGCACAGGGATGGTTCTGCTGTAACAAACCCCTGCACCACTCCCTAAGGAGAGGGCAGCCCCTGGCGCAGCCACCGAGCCCCCAGGCTTTTTCCTGGCTTTTTGCTTTCCCCCAGTACTGCAAGGCAGGAGCTGATCTGAAACTTCAGCCAACATCAGCGAGGTGGCCACAACGGCAAGCTGTGGAAAGAGGTTCAGAAACTTTGGGCCTCCTTAGCCCCAAAAAAGTTGGAACGGAGGTGCCTTTATGTTACTTTACCCAAATGTCGAGGGGCAGATCCTTCTGTTGGGGAAAAACAAATGGAGAGAGCTCCACCACGAGCTCACAGCTGCTGGGTATGTGGCCCATTTTCTTTTCAAGACTGGGAATAGGCCAGCAATAAGCAAGAGATGCCGTTCTTCAATCACTTGTTCCAAAGCAAACGCGGAGTAAAAAATGCACTAAATTAGTACACACACAACACATTTGTTCTGCTGGGACTGAGAACAGGATTGAACTCATGTTTATAGTTCAAAACAGGATGAAATTTCCTGTCTGGAAATGGCTCTGAGCCTTGGAGCTACGCCAGAAGCTATAGCTGCTTGCTGGAGAAAAAAAAAAGAAAGAAAGAAAAAAAACCCTCCCTGCTTTGCTTTTGTTATCTCCTGGCGTTTCAGTTTGGCTTTAAGTCACAGCCCAGAGAAGTCCTGCATGGCTTTTTGTGGAGAAGGGCAACAGCTCGGCCTTTCCTGCTGCTCACAGACAGGGCATGTACCAGCAGGCTGCTGAGCAGCACTGGGGCTGAGCACGGCTCCCTGAACGTCTGGGCTCTTCCCTGTTCCCACCGACTCAGCACATTCTTGTGTGTGGTGCTCTCCGAGCAGCTGAGCATTCGCTGCCCCGAGGGGACAAAGCTCTTCCAAGGCTGCTCTTCCTGGGGCTGGAAATGGCTTTTCTCAGGGAGGCAAGCTCCTTCAGCACGGGGCATTACTGCCAAACTAAGACAGCCCCAGCAGGCTGGGTTACTTGCAGCTTCTGCCTAAGGTCTGAGCAAGAAGGTAAATAAATACCCAGCAACAACAAGGACAGCATCTAGGGGAGAGGGGAACAGATTCCTGAGTGGACAGCTCTGGAAACAAGATGTAGTTTCCATCTGCACAATGTGATTTAAATAGGACTCGAGGGCAGCAAAAGAGCCCCAAGCAGGGAGGCTGATATTTGTGTGTCCTGACCTCTGCGCCAGCTCAGCCCCCACGGCCACCTCTCTTCGGTACCGCCTGGTTTTCTGGCCACCAGCCTCGGTCCCAGCGGGAAGGTTTAGGTTTCTGTGACATGAAAAAACCTAATTGCTGGAGAAGAACAGAGCTATTGAAAAATGGATGAAGCACGTCAAAATTTTGTATCGAGCAGCCAATAAATATTAAACCACAATGAGGACGTTAAAATGTTAATAAGGAACTATACCCAAAAGATTAAGAAAATTATCAAACTTGGGATTTTACTCTTCTGCCTAAACGAAGCGTGACAGCTGGGGGGTTGGACGGGCTGTCAGATGATAACTCAGTGCAGTGGAAAATGTGAAAATTGAGTTAAGAAAAAAAAAATATTAAAAAAGCTGAAGGGTGGAGGAAAATTCCTGGTGGTTGATTCCGTGCAGCCTGGCACCTGGCGCAGCCTAAACCCCTGTGTGATGGGGAGAGAAGCACGAACAGGGGCACGTTGTCACAGCAAAGGCAGCACAGAACTGACCCCTAACTCCACAGCCTCTCCTGCTTCAGAAAAACAATCAGAAAAGGGAGCCTGCTAGAAAAAAAGCCCGCTTGCCTCAGGACACGCGAGCCTCGCAGAGCAGCAGGCTGCCTGGGAGCAGAGCAAGCAGCAGGACAGCAGGACATGTTGTCAGCCAGCTCTGCAGGCAGGGTGATGAGCCCTGATGGGTGGGACCCTCCTGGTTGGGCGCAGCTCCAGAGATCCTCACGTCTCTCTCAGTGCGTGGAAACAGCTCGGGAACACCCCGGCGCTGTACCCTAGCAGTGAGGGAGGCAAGAGCTCATCTCCTCCTCCAACCTTAGGGGCAGGAACACGAGAAAGCTTCACACAGGAAACCTCGGGGTTGCTCTGAGCTGCACCTTCACTGCCGTGCTGTCTGCGGTACCCCTGCAGGGCACAGTTTGCCCCGACCACGCTCCCTCCTCTCCCTCCTGCAGCCAGGAAAGCTGCCAGCAGGCACTCACCGACGGCTGGGGCAGTGTTGTGGGTTGTGAGGTTCACCACCTTCTTCTCCCTCACGGGCTCTGTCACGAAGACTTGGTAGATCCTCCTCTCGTGCAGGCCGCAGTAGTGGTGGTGCAGGTGGCAGGAGTAGGTGCCTTCGTCGGCGCTTTCCAGCTCCGAAATGCGGAGGGAGAAGTCCCCCAGGGCGAAGGCCGTGTCGGTGATGTTCATCTTCTGGCGGATGAAGAGCGGGCCGTAGGAGCGGCGCTCTCCGGAGGCGTACAGATCGATCAGGCGGTCGGCGCGGTCGTGGGGGACCCCCGGGGGCTGCCTGTCCCAGTGGACCACCTGCTGCTCCTCTTCGCTGTGCCGCTCCGTCCAGATCTGGTTCCTGTTCACGCAGGGAAGCGTCACCGTGCTGCCTTCCAGGGCGACGATCACGGCCTTCTCCCCGTCCCAGTACTCCTTCGCTGCTTTGGCTGTGGAGATGACAAGTTGTAGAGCCTCGGGACGTGCCCCTTTACACGCTCACCCCGTGCCTAAGGACACCCAGACGTGCCTGAGGTCACTCCCAGACCCTGCAGCCCCATAAAACATCCCCTACCAAGACCCCAAAGTGCCACCGAGGTGCCGTGCCTTGTTCACGCTCCCTCCAGCGGTCAATAAACAAATCTACCTGCACCTTCCACACCCTAACTCAGTGCAGGAGCACCTTCAATTCCTCCTAACAGGGCTCTCCTCCTGCTTCACCCAGCAGGAAGCACGTTGTTTTCCCATCAGGCTTCACCTTACACATGCCGTGCCTTGCTCCTCCAAGCAGGAAATGCTTTCCTACCCACAAGTGCCCCAATTACTGGGGAAGTTCAAGGAGCGCTGTTTTGCACTCGATTCTTTTGTTATTCCTTCTTGAGAACAAAACCACGGATGAGCAGACTGGGGCTCGCAGGCCAGGCTGGGTGTTCTCACTGCATGGAAGCCGTGAGAACAGCAGAAGAGAGACATTTCTGTCCCATCCCCTCAGCCTCTTGGAAAACTCAGCCCTCCGACAGCCTCCCAGCAGCTTCACTTGTGCATGACATAAAGGTGGACTTAAAGGACACAGTAGAGATGCTTCTGCAGCGTGGGTGGCACAGGCTGCAGTTGCCAACAGCCCTGAGAAGCTTGCTTTTAGAGCTGGAGTCACGGCACGCTGCACGAGGAGGTTTTCTAACTCCAGGCTTCTCAGGACTAAGCTCCCCAGACCCGTGTGACAAGGCAGATGGTTGTGGCTAACCTGAGTAATGAGGGATTGTTATTGAGGATGTTTTACTGGCGGAGCATTAAGAGGACAGTTAGCTAGCTGGGCTGCCTGATGCAAACAGTTAACAGCCTCTCTGCAGGGTTTGGGAGAGGCCAAGAAAGAAGGGAGGTTCACAAAAACACACACGTTGGCTAAAATACCGAAACTTGAGGAGTCAGAAAACAGAAAACAGCCCAGCGAGCACCGCAGGACTCTCGTGGCACCTGCACCCTGAACCTGCACTGAGAAGCCAGCACAAAACCCTTCACCCACGCTGCTCCTCTCTGACAGGAGCAGCACAGCACGCAATACCTTCTGTGGCTCAGCACACAAATCCCACTGGGAATTCAGCACCGTACTGGGAGCAACCGGACTCCAGCTGCCAGACCCTGCCCCTTGCCGAGAGGGGCCCCAAGCTGTCTCACACCCACCTTTCTTGGTGACATCCAGTTGGATTTTCACAGTTTCGTACAAGTGGCAGTAGTGGTGGTGGAGATTGCACGAGTAAATGCCTCCGTCACTCTCTGCAACATCTAGGGCAATGGAGGAGAGAGAGGAAGATGAATGGCTCATGCTAAGATAACACTTCTGTCATTTATGCCATTTCCCAAATGCTTGTCTGGATGCACACAGGGGCCTCTGCATAGCTTAGAACAAAATCTGATCACCGGGAAGGGTTAAGCAGAGGACCCACCTCACCTAACACGATCATTTGTTCTGTTTCTTTGCTCTTGCGTGGAAGATTTGTATTACCAGGTGGAAAGAGGAAGCCAATTTCAGTTTAGCTAAGTGCAGGCATAGGAAGAATGACAACTTTGGGTTTATGGCTCAGGAGCTGAAATAGCCAAAAGGTCCACAAGAAGCCCAAAGGACTTTTAGACAGCAAGTTATCGATCCCCTTTTAAAACGGGATTGGTTCAAAGGGGAATAAAACTGTATCATCAGTGATTCACACGACCTCCTTAGGGTCGTTTTTACTTTCAGAAAAATGCTCTGTAGAACAGCCATTTTCCCTGGAAAGCACGAAGCCAGTTTAGACGCATCCTCCACTGCGCTGGGAAGCACGGGGAGGAAAGATGCTGCCGAGTACCTTTGATCACCAGAGAGAAGTTGCCGTCCGTAAAAGCGTTCTGCGGCATGAAGATCCTCCCTTGGTTGTAGGAGCTGTAGACACGCTGATCCCCTGCCGAGTACATGTCGCAGAGCCTCTCCATCTTGTTGTCCCCGTAGTAGGTGCTGTAGACGTCCCAGTGCACCACGCGCTGCCGGTCGTTGAGGCGATCCTGGGTCCACACCATGCGGTAGCTCTTGCAGGGCAGGACAGCCTGCGAGCCCAGCGTGGCGCTGATGTTCAGCACGGACACTACCACGCTGTTGGGGTTGGAGGCATCAGCTGGGACTGAGAGCCAGAAGCAAAGAAAGGAAAAGAGTTTCCGGGTTAATAGCATGCGAAGAAGGGGCTGGAGTAAGATTCAGCCCTGCTCTAGAATCGCTGCTCACCTCCCAGCCAAAATAACGTGATTTTCAAGACAACACAGAGCTCTCTCATGAAGAAATACGAAAGAAATACACTTAAAACTGATGGTTGCATTCAGTAAAAACAATGTCTGTCATCGGGATCCTAAATTCGACGTGTCCTACCTACCTTTCAGCCTTAACCCACACTTATATCCATGTTTAGAGACACTTGTTCATGGTTGCTGCCTATGGAAGTTAGCCACGAAATGCCCATCCTGGGGGGCCTGGTTCCACGACACCCAATTTCTTCTCACAGTGACAAAAAGAACAGGCAGATTACAGAGATGTCACTCACCTGAATATAAATCAACAGAACCTGTCAAAGCAGAAAAAAAAAGAAAGTTACTGACAATGAAAGACACAAACACAGCTGTCTCCCCTGCTGTTATCCCACCCATCCCTCCCTCCTCTCTTAATGCTCATTTAAGGTGAGCGTTGTGGTTAAGCCCAGAGCTGAGCCCTTGCTTGGGCCATGCTGCAGCAAACGCAGCAACTGCCTGATCCAACAAACCCACGCTTAAAAGCAACAAGGGGAATGCTCAGCCTGCAACTGAATTTCGGACAGTCCCTGTCTTTATTTCACACCGTCTATAGCTACAGGTTTTTTCGCCCTGCTATTCAAACCCTGCACCAAAGGTATGTCAGTGCATCACCCACTGAAACTGCCCGAAAGGCGTCTTCTGCTACTTAACACGTTCCGTGTAGGACAAAAAATAAGAACCCAAGGAGGCAGGACTGGGCAGGGGGCTGGGAGGCACCGACACCATAGGATCTGCTACTGCTCCTGCATGGGAACCAGCAGAAACAGCAGGACAAGAAGAGTTTCGCTTGCAGGCTGCATTCCTGAGCTGCCCGTTCCCACAGGCTGTCTACGCCTTCTCGGTCGTTTCACTTACCCTGGACTGGACATTTATTTTAGGCTAAGCAAGAAAATAAAACATCCACCAGCTTTTGGTGAAGCATTTTCTGTGTGAAGGCAGTCCCAGCAGTGTTCTGCACCCTGTCCCGCTCACACACCCCTGCCAGCGGGTACACTGGGTACACGCTTGCCTGGGAGCAGGAGATCCCTAAGAGGAGAAGTGTCCTGTCCTTCCCCAAAGGCAGAGGGCATTGCAGGGTGCTGAGACTACCTGTCCTCTGCTGGGCAGACCTCGTGCTGGCTCCCCAGAGCCTCTCCTGCTCCCATTCCTGCTCTGCACAGCCGGCCACGTAACGCTCTGGAAGCAGCCACGATTCTCTCCAATGCACGCGACGCAGATCTGTGCAGGAAGAGCTTCGCAAGACATCAACTGACGGCTTTGTTTCTGCACTGCCCTGGCCCAGTCCCTCCTGCTTGGTGTGTAGGAGGGGTCGGGAGGGCTCCCGGCATCAGGCTTTGGGAGCACGCAGCAGGCTCTCAGCACAACGACGGCATTCTCTCTCCAACCAGCGAAGCCCAAGTGGGCTCCAGCAGGACAACTGGATGTTTTGTGCTGCTAATGTCACAGGCACAATGCCTGCCTGACAAAGGCTGGAGGTTTTTGTTTTTTTTCAGCCCTGGAATTTATTCATTTGAAAAGAGAAAAAAATTAACTCCAGGCTGGGGCTACTTTAACCACACCCTCAACGCGCAGGCTGGGAATAAACTCCGCTTCTTTCCCTTCTCCTATCAGAAAACACCAGGCAGTGACACCAGAGAATAAAATCGAGCAGCACTGCCTGCTCAGAGATACCTCCTGCACTTATTAGCTCAGCATCACAAAGAAAAAAGATGTAGCTTTCTCCCAGAGCCAGTCAGTTGGTTTTATAAGGAACAAAATCGCTCTCAGGAGGCTCGGGAGCAGCACAACAGCACCTGCCCGGGGTGATGAGACCCGGCAGTGCTTACCTACCCGAGCTGGTGGCAGAAATTCTGTGATTCTGTGATCTGTGGTGTGACCACGTGCCACAAGGTGACCTGTGTGGGAGGAAATGTGGCTGGGAGCTGGCTGCCTGCACTGCCTGCGCTTCCAGGGTCTCGCTTCAGTGCTCGTTCACTTGATTCGGCGCGGCAGAAGCAGGCTCCTCTGGCTGAGCAGCAGGAATGCGTTCGCTTTGCTCCCTTCCTCTCGCAAGCTAATGGGAAAAACACGGAGCCCAAACGCCGCGCTGTAAATCTCACATCCGACAGGGACATCCACTGAAGCCTTCCAGCGGGGTGCTGGAGCCAAGGCCAGCGCTGAGCACGGGTTTGTGCCTTGGTGGTGCCCCCCCAGCCCCTCTCCAGGAACTCCAGGGTCCCTCCAGGTCTGCCCTGAGGTGAATAAGGGCATTGCTTCCTTTTAGGAAACGGGAAAAGCATCCGCTGAAGCCCTGCCAGGTTATTTGGCTTGCTGGGTGACACAAAGAGGGCCCAGGGTTACCGTCTCGTCGTGCACTAGAACCAAACACCTGAACAGACGGCAAGGCAGGGCTCGCTGTGGCTTTCATTTTAACATATTTCAAATTCCACCTGGAGGATGATCACCCGGCCCTCTCTCCGAGGGATAAACCCACCTGAGAAGAACAAACTCATCCCCTGCCATGTTCTGTGCGGACTCAGCACGCCTCTCGGCAGGATCCCAGAGGTGTTCTGCTGCTCCCACGATATAGGAAGAGGAAAGCAGCCTGCAGGTTTCTAATCCCTTGTAAAAGGCAGGGCCAGCTCTTACTTCTTGAATCCCAGCCATCTCTCCAGCACAGAATTAGGCTGCAGAAGGTGCAGGCAAGCTGGAAGTAGAAGCCTCAGGCTCTGAGAGATGTGCTGCATGGCAGAGCTCTCCAGGCATTGCCCTTGGAGCAGCTCAAAGAGAAAAAGAAGAGCAGGACCCCTGCTCTTCTGCTCCCAGAGGCTGCTGGCAGAGGTGGAAGCATGTGCTAAGGAAACCACCGCATTCCTGGCCCGTGCTGGAGAACACCAGAAGAGAAATTTTGCAAACCCAGAGCGGCAGCCCGAGTGCCAGGCGGCACAAAGACCCCACAGGGCACGAGAACAGGCAGGGCCTCTGCTGGGCGCAGGAAGAGCTGGGCCCCCACAGCCAGCAGAGCCAGGATAAGCTGCCTGGGTCAGTGTCTTACAAGACAATAAACGTCCCTGAAGTCCAGATTGTGGTGGTGGGCAGGGAAGAAAACAAACTGAAAATTCCCTGGAGGAATGAAAGCCACATCCCACCAGGAATGGGGGTTGAAGCAACAGTCTCCAAGGCTGATGCTCGGCTTGCCTAAGTTCAGCTCATGACCTCTTTGCACGCCTTCCTACCATGTCCTGGTCTCAATTTCTTTCTTCTTTTCAATCAAGAGAATTCTGCACCAAGGCTGCTTTCACATGAGGGGCGCAGAGGGCTGCTCTAGGCCTAGACAAAGGAGATGTTCTGTGGGAAATCTGTGTGGCAGACTCCTTTTTCCCACAAATCCCATTGCTTACGCAGAGGATTTAAAGGTCTCTGTAGAGCTGTTTCACAATTACCCCCAAAACAGAAGCTCGTGCTACCGAGCCATTTCCAAATACCTCTGGAGAATGGCAGTGGCTCCGTCCTGCCCCTGCGGGGAGCTGACCCGGTGTCTGCGAGGCCCTGACAGCTCACAGCACAGCAACCCCACGGCGCCAGCAACACACACGAGCCCAGCACTACTCCAGTAGCCAATATTTTAACCCAGTAGCCCACAGCTGGGTGCATCCCAAACAAGCAGAGGGAGATGGTGAGCAGCACGGTCCCGTGCCTCGATGCAGGACCAAGCTTCTCACTTAAGGCCTCCCCTACAAAGCCAAGCGATGGCCATCGGATTTTGGGCTTTTACCTAAGCCTCTGGGCTTGTTTAGTTTTAAAGGCTCGCTGGGACAGCTTTCTCAAGGGCAGAGGACAGTGCTTGCAAGAAGGACGTTGGGGCTGGAGAGCTGTTAGCCACCCCCCAGCCACAACGAGTCCAACACTGCAGGCAGGAACACGCCGTGGGCTGGCACAAAGCAAGAATGTGGAAGGGAAAAGCCTCCTGCCCATACAAGAAACCAGGATGGCATCCTGGCCCAATTTGCCCAAAGTTCCTCGCGGAGGGCTCAGATGTTAGCTCAGCCCTGGGAGCCCTTCGCTGCTTTGTGTACTTCATGCTGGCTGCGGGCCCACGGAGCAGCTCGCAGAGCCATTGCAAACACGGGGCTGCTCCTCCCTGCAAGACGTTAACGCTTGAGGGTGTGGTTCTTCTCCGAGAGGGAGCATCTCAGCAAAAAAAAAAAAAAAAAAAAAAGGCACAGATTTCTTCCTTTCTCCCCTCCCCGTCTTCTCCCGGCACGCTGAGCCGAGCTGGGTGGGTACAGCAGTTCTCAGCACGCTGGCTGCCTGGCGTGCGGACAGCTCTCTCTCCAAAATACACCCAAAAAAACCCGTCGGTGTGAGATCACACCATCCTTCGGGGGGATACTGCCTCCTTCCCGCAGCTCTGCAGCGCTGTGCAGCAGCCCAGCCTGCTCTTCCTGCCCCAGGCACTCCCAAAAACTCTGCCAAACCACTCTGGGGAGCAGCTGGGCTGGTTGGTGCTTCAGAAATGCAACCTGTGGCCTCCCTCCTTCCCCAGCCCTACCCCAGCACCCCACTGGTTTTCTGCGACACGTTAACCCTTCTTTCCCTATGACTGACCCCATGCGATGCCCATTCCTTGCCTTTAGGCACTGCAAAGCCAGAGAGGATTTGGTGATGTAGGAGCCAGATTAATTAGGGACCGAAGTGAGAACTCCTCATCTTCCTCCCTCTCCTCTGAGCGAGGCCTTCCCGTGCCCTTCCTGGAGCTGCAGCTGCTCCTGGCTCGCAGACAGGTGCCTCCCTTAGGGCCCAGCATGCTGCAAGGGTGGATTTGCTGGGCTGGTACAGTTAAGGACACTGGGTCCTCTTGCAGCCTTTCCAGCACATTGTAGAAGAGGAAAAGGCACAAGCAATTCTGTTACTCTAAGCTCATCACACTTGTCCTCATCTCTTCCCTGCACCTTAAACTTAAAGTGAATTCTTACCTGTCTTTATGCTGACAGGGCAAAAAAAAGCTTCATTTTGTCTTGCATCCTAAACACACACACATGTATCAGCTGTTTCTGCCCCTTCAGAAGTTTAAAACAACCTGTAGCTAGCCAAGCTTGATGGCATTCTTATTTCAGCCTACTGCCTTTGAGGCTGCCGATGAAGGGAACTGACATGAAAAAGTAAATTGCACAAACATGCTGGGTGAAGTAGCACTGAAACGACCTCAAGCATTTCTCCAGTCTCTCTCCTTTCCTCTCAAAAAGGAAAAAAGTAGGAGAAATCCATAACTCCCTCCCCTCGCAGAGCAGAACCCAGCTAACTCAGGAATCTGAACGAAATCTCCCAAAGATAACAGCCCAAAACCTCCAGCCCCGTCCTTTGCAGCTGAAATCAACCCAAGCGACGCCGTGTTATCAGCGAGGAGCTTACTTTGCTGAAGCACAAGCTGCCACAGGAGGAGTTTTGCTAGTTGCTCCATTTCTTCAGCTTCTCCGTGTTTCCGTCTCTCTTGAAAAACAAGTTAAAGACTTTTTTTTTTTTTTTTAACAACTGGAAAACACTATGACCTCATCAATTTACATCCAGAAAGCCGTGGACAGCGGCTCACATTCTGCAGAGTTACTCCACCTCCAACTCCTGCCTCCCCACCTCCCCTCTCTGCTCTCCCCCTCGCTCACACTCCACCTCCTTCCTTCCCCTAACTCTGCCTGCAGTCACTACAAACACCCACTCTCCTCTTTTCCCCTCCCTCTGGGACCTTCTGATCTGCCCCGACTTTGATGTGAAAGTTTTATCGGGTACAGTTGGTCCCACACAGCTCTCGAAACAATCCCTCTCCCTCCCCCGGGGATGGAACTAATTTTCCTTGTACTTTACTTGATCCAGCTGTTCCTCGCTTTGTTTGACGCTCGTCCAGCTGTCTGCTCAAGACTGGATTTATTCTGTTGCCTTCAGTGGTTTTTTGATCTCTCTTTCCTCATATGGTTTTACTTTACGTTCAAGTCTCAGAAGACAACCTAGAAAACAATGTTTACCCTGTCCTGTGATTTGTAAGCAAGGGCTTAAGAGCAATTACCTTAGCGAGAGGCTAAAAATGACAAAGACTTGAACACAGGGAGCTTAGGGCAGTGCAGGCAGAGCAGCCTAGAACACAAGCAAAGCTCCTGCTGGGATATGGGGAAGAGGTTTCCCTGTCAGAGAAAGCTTGGTCCAATTTAGGATTTCTGTATCGAAGCCTTCAGGCCAGAACTGAGGGAGCTGTGCCTGATCACTACAGTGAGCAGCCAGCACACAGCAGTAACCCGAACGCTGCTCATCCCCGGTGCACACCAAAGATCAAACCAGCCCTGACAGCAGTGCCAAGGCAGTAACAGCATCAAGTGATGTCTGAATTTTCACCAGCCTTGCTCTCAAGGGAAGCACCAGTACGTTAACCCCCTCCTAGAGCCTTTCTGCAAGCCACCTCAGCGACCCACAAAGGTTCAGACTGTTTCGGTTTGTGCCCGCAGACCAGGGACAGGCACGGTCTGTCCAGCTTATGGATCGTTGCTTCAGGTGCTGCGGGATGCTCACGGGGACAGGCTCCACATTGCTGGGCTGAACATTTAGTGAAATCCTCCCCTCCTGCCACCACTAAAAGATTGAAGCTTTACCAGCCTAACCGAAGGGGGCAGCAACCCTTGCAGGTAGCTGGAAGAGCTGCTGGAGGCATCGCTTAGTCCAGATTCTCTTTATCCTCCTCTTCTGTAAGCGTTCAGCCGTTTATTTCTCGTTTCCACATCAATTCCAGTCCGAGCTTTTAAAGAAATAACTCAACCCCGGTGCAGAAATGTGGCGTGCCCTCAGGCAGGGTAAGCTGGTGAAGGCACCGAGTTGGAGTTTTCAACACCCTGGCCCACGAAGTGCCGGGGGAGGTGGGTCGGAGAGGCTCGGATGCTGCTTTACACCAGGAACCTTTCCACCTCCCCTGGGCAGGAATAACAGCCCAATCCATGCAGGTGCCTTCACTGGCCTGCAGGAGCCTTTAAATGCAAGACCTGAAGAAAAATTGCATGCCTAGAAACTCAGGAAATGGCGTAGATGCTGTTAGTGTATGTCAGAGAAGCAAACACGGTGAGGTTCTGTTTGCTCTGCTGTTAAATCGCTGTCGGTTGTGGTTAGCAGTCTGTAGGAGATTAAACCTTACCATCAAATTAGTCATCAAGTGGAAAATTTGGGGGAAAGGGCATTTAACTTCGCATTCTTAAATGTCCATCTATAGAACAGAGCCAGATCTATGAGAACTTAAAAGCGAGGGCCCTCCCATGGCACTCAAACTTCATTGTCCCACTTGAATTTCTCCCTTCTGGCATTTTTCTGTGTACCAGGAGATGGATTTACTCCACCCAGAAGGGGGCTGCGCTTCAGCAAAGAGGAGGGCATTACAATTACAGCCAAAACCCAAACCAACAGCTAAATATCCTGCAACAAGACAAACCCTGGAAACAGCCAGACGAAAATAGCCCAGAGCTTCATCGAGGGCAGGATCCTCTCTGCAGCAGCAGACAGAACCAGACGCTTCCAAGGAATTCCAAGAAATTTGAGCTATTATTATTAAATAATTTGACCAGGAACAAAGCTTGCTGTTAACCCCAGATGTCTTCATGCTGTCCAAACCAGACCCGGATAACTGCCAGTGAAAGGTTCGGGAACCACCTTCAGAAAGAACCCGGTGAAATTTCACTGCAAACTGCAGCTCTGTGATTTACGTCGTTACATTAAGTGGGAAGTTGTGGGTAATTAGACACCTACAAGCACTCAGCGCAAGTTCCCACACTTTAGCTGAGCTGTGTCAATAGCCTCTGCGCTCACACGGCCGGCCTAATTGCAGCCCTAACCTAAAACACGGGGTTGGTCCTTGCAAGCCTCGGGTATTTGTGTGAGTCCCATTCCACAACCACCTGCATGCAGCAAAGGCTCCTGCTGCTCCACGTCCCCCGAATCAATGCTGGCAGACCCTCAGGCATCACGGCAAAGACTCTGCTGATCTTCAGCAGCTCAGAGAGAAGTTTAGGGGGTGAAGGAGCCTCCCCTGCTGCCTCTGTCCGGCCAGAGAGCTAGGCAAGAGGCTCCAAGCTGACAGCCTTTTGTCCAGCTGAGTCATCAGAGAAGCCTGGAAAACATCTGGCTGGGAGACAAGAAGCTGTCCCCGTGGTGCAGACGGCAGCCCCAGCGTCCTGTCCTCACCCTGCTTCCTCCCAGGAGCAGGCAGAGCCCTTCGGGTGCAGCTCCAGGTTGTTTCCTCACCTCTCTGCCCCCCAGCTCTGGCACCGCAGAGGTTACTGGCTGCTTCTCGCCTGGGCTAGCTGCAGATTGCTGCGGTTGCTGCTGTCACGGACTGGCTATTTCCTGACTGAAGAAAGCCAAGTTCAGGCTGAGCCCGCTGAAGCCTCCTGAAGAAAACAGCCCTGTGGAAGGGAAAAGAAGAGGAGCAGCTCTGGGGCTCACAGCGAGGGGAAGAGAGGGACCCAGGAGGGAATTTCATAGATCCTGGCTCTTTCCTCACTCACTCTGTGCGAGTAAGGAACTCTGGTCAGCCCTTCCCCTTCCACAGCGGTGCTTTGGGTATTGATTCTCCAAACAAGAAGCATCCCCCAGCTGCCCACTGAGGCATACCCAGCTGCCTACCCCAACCACAAAGCCTGTCCAACGAAAGCAGCTCCGTCCAGGCAAGGAAAGGTCCCTCCCAGCACTAACACAAGGGGTTTTTGCTTCCAGCTCTGCACCTGCCAGCCTCATGGCGGGTCAGGCGAGCAGGGAGAAAGGCTCTTCTGTTTCCACACTCACCCCTATTTCACCTAGAAATGGTGGTGACTCAGGTCGGAAAAGCCCTGCCCGGAGAGATGAACTGGCCTGTGGCAAGCAGTAGTGAGCAAGCCCCGTCTGGCAGGCAGTTTGCTCTCCCAGATCTCTTCCATTTCAATATTTCTCTTTTCCACAGCTGCAGGCTGCACTGAAAGACCTCCTGGACCGAAGACCACCGGTCTGTAAGACTGAGCAGAGAGCAGATTGGGAAGAAGGCCTGATGCAAAGAGCTCCCCTCTGTCCTTTTATCATCACGTTGAGAACCACCAAACTTGGAAGCAGGAGGGGAAGCAGCCACCTCCACCCCACTTTTACAGCTATAAATCCACGTCATGTATTAGGAGGGAATGCCAGCATTAATGCTCTGTTGACACAAGGACACAAATTGTGCACGTCAGGCTTTGTACTATAATCTGTCACGTTCCACGTTGATATTACCAAGATCTTCTTCAAGTATGAAACCCACTGTACCCTGCCATGACCAAAGAAAAAAGAGAACACCTCTGCCCAGGAACAGAAAGAAGGATAAATACACATCCCTGTTTGCTCCCCTTTCTAAGAAAGGCCTGGGGTAGGCCAGGAGAGCCTTCAGAGCTGCCTGGCTGCTGGAGAAGAGCAACACAACAGAGCCACATGAATTACCAGAGGGGATGCACTTCCCGGGAGGCTTCGTTTGCTTGCAACGCTCTTCTCATTAAAATAAATCTTTCAGCTGCAATGAATCCCATAAGCAAGGCTGGAATAATCCAACTTGCAGCAAGAGCTGTGAACTAAAAGGACAAAACTGAAAGCCGACCACAATGACAGGGCTGCTGAGCGAAGCCTGTCATTATCGCAGTGAAGTAACCAGCAGCACGGGGGTTGCTCGCTGTTCCCCAGCTGTAAATGCTCTAGCCCCCGAGTTGCCTTCTCTGAAGAGCCTGTTGGGGATGACAAGGCGAGGGGCTGCCCAGATGTTTTTCGGCTTTGTTTTATTGCGCTGGGGACTGCTGTCATCCCCAGCCTGAGCTGCAGTCACCAAACCAGCAGCTGGGGCAAACGCTGAGTACGAAGGGCAGATCTCTGACATCTTTTCACTAAGTACACATCAAACAATATCACAGCAGCTAACGATTTCACTCAATAACACCCCTTGAACAACCCATTTCCAGCAAGGAGAAAGACGAAGCCCACAAAACCACCACATAGCTGTTGTCTCTGCTGTGCTACGCCCAAGCAGTGCTGGAGCAAAATCAGAGCTGCGCAGGAACAGTGGTGGTGGGGACTGCCATTTGCAGGCAATTCCTCATCTCAGCTGAAAAGCTCTCCTTCCTTCCCCACGTGGCAAACGTGCTGGAGCACGAATTCATCAATGTGATGTGTGCACATGCATCAGTGATAAAAGCTGGCCAGGTATGTAAGATATTTAGTGAGAGGGAATCTTAACTGGGGGGCGATCTTCTGCTTAAGGCACTGAGCTTTGCGCTTTGCCAGGCAGAGACCTGCACAGAAGAGTGAAACTACAGCATCCAGGCAGGCTGCTCTTACTGAGAAGAGGGATGGCTGCGTGCATCCGTGTGTTTCTGTGCTCTTCCAGTGCTGCTGTCCTGGTAACAGGTCTGAGAGCTCTGTCTGCACCTTTGGCTGTGAGGCAGCCCCACAGCTCAGCGGCTCCTGTCGTCTAGCATCTTTGGATGGCACTATATTTAAACGCTCCTTTTTGCTGGAAAGCTGTCAGCTTCAGATTCCTGGGATTCATCTCAAAACCATTAATGGGAACCAGTTACAAAAACAGAGAAATTGCCCAGGAAACCAACAGATTTTTTTATTTTTTTTTTCCAGACTGAAAACTGAAGATTGTTTTTCCAAGATAAAAACGTGTTTTGGCAATTCTTCCACAACATGAAATCCAAAAAGCTGGGTTCAATAGGGAGAGAAAAGCCAAATTCATGTGCCCCAAAACCCATCAGAGGCAAATACCCAAGCAGGTATAAATCAGCATGCTTCTATTAACTACCATCGATCTACATCAGCTTACCCCCACTAAGTGTCTTCCTCATAAAACCTTGTGAAATGTTCCACAACCACTTCAAGACCTATCTGATCATTAATCCTACCACTAGCGAGCTTTAGGTAAGAGCAAAACTTATTTATCCTTCTCATTAGAAGAGGATGCAGTCAGAGTCTCCCTGCCTTCACCTTTTCTGTTGATCTCACACAGCTCTGCTTCACCAGATGTTTTTTTCTGGTGGAGAAGACATTTGCCTAGTGATAAAATGCACCGTGCCATTCAGAGCCTGTGAAAATCACTGTCAAAAACCTGTAAAAATACATCTTTTTGACAGTAAAAAGTTATTTTGAATCAGCATTAAATTTCACGTTGTTCCAGCACCTGAATGAGATGCAGTTAGGCTCAGATTTAAATTAACTCAATCCCAACAGATTAACATTTTCACCAAGTTGTATTTTTTAAATGCTATTTGAGCACAACTCCCTCAATCTCAGCAGGCAAAGACTCAAGGGAGCACCTGAGCACTAGCCTCCATCTCCTCTGTTGCTTCCTTTTCAACTCAATTTAGTTCACAAACCTTAATTGGGGTTTAATCTGCAGTCCCCTGCACTGCAGCCGTGCCTCCAGAAGCTGCAGAAGCAGTTCCATTCGATGAGAGTCACGACGGGCTGTGATGTTACACCCAGGCCAGCCACAGGAACAGAATTCCACATAGCCAGCGTTTCTGCAGACATCAGGCATCAACGTTATTAGATCTCATGATGGTCAAGGCCAACAAGCAAGCAGGCAAATCAGGACTGGAAGCAAAGAAGAGAAATGAGATGCGAAGAGCCCCACTCGCATCACAAAGCAGGTGTAAATTGCTGCTTTCTCAGCATCTTAAATTTAGTGTCATTGCCATAGAGTGTAAAAAGGGAAATTTGGCAAATCAGTTCTCTATAAAAATTATTTAGTTTTAGTTGAGTAAAAAAAAGAGCAATTTCAAGTAGCTTGCCATGATTGCTTTAATTAAAATGTCAACCTGGAAGGACGCTGCGTGTGTTTTTCCACCCCCTCTTTCCCTGTTTGCGAGGTCTTTGTATCGGTGGCCCCACATTTCACTGGCACCGCAGGGCAGGCTGGGGGCACAGCACGGGCAGCTCCTGGTAGGAAAAATCTGCAGCCTACACAGGCAGGAGCAGCAGCGAGACACACAGCGCAGAAGGAAATGACTCAGCCAGGCTCATGCAGCACATCAGTGGCAGGGTTAGGAATACAGCCCAGAGCAGCTGCACGGCAGCCCAGAAGTACCTTAGGCCCTAAACTGTGCTGCCTCTGTCCTCCCAGGAAGCCTCCAAAACCCCGGCACCCTTTGGGACTGACAGGCTGACAAGGACGCAGACTGGAGGGCAGCTAGACAAAATCTCTTGACTCTCTTTCAGCTCTGGGAAGCTTTGGTGATGCGCAGCACTCTGAGACACCATGCAGTAGGAAAGAGATGTGATTTTTACCTTTAAAATGGCCTGTGGCATCCCTCTTGCCTCTCAGATTTTTGCAGCACTCTAATTCCCTAGGGAGAGCAGCAGTCATTACTACCTGCTGGGCTTTTTCATGACACCACAGTAGGAATTTATTTATTTCTTTTTTAAATAGGAAGTACCCAGCTATCTTCCAGCCCATTCTCAGAGCCAGCAGTGCCTTCAACGCACGGAATTAAAACACAAAAACGCACAAAAAAAAAAAGAGTAGGTATTAGCTCAAAATCACATGAACCACGAAGTTCCTGAGGGGATGGAAAAATATGCAAATCTGACTTGGAGTTACCATCAATCACAACTTCAGGAGCTGGCTCTGTGCATGTCTCTGCATCTGTTCGTCTTCCCCTAAGGTTCACAGCAGCAGCCAGCCACCATGTGCTGCTGGGAAGCAGAGGGATTCTTTCAGGGCCCCTGCTGAGCCACCACTCGCATCTGAGCACCCCCAAAACTTCTGGATCCTCCACCCAAAATCAACTTCTTAATACCGAGTGCCGGAGACGGAGGGTATCCAACCCATGACACGGGACTGACTCACTCCCACGGGAGCTGTGGTTCTGTGGAGTCTTCACTTTTTCAAACCTGCCCTGAAACCACAAAGCCCCCCTCTGGGGGACAGATGCTCAGCGCTGGTCCAATTTGGCCGAAGGCAGGCAGCACTGGGAGTCCGGAGGAAATGGCAGAGGGATCAGGTCACCGCCGCGAGCCTTCACTCAGCTCGGGTGTTTGTCTGCAGGGAAGTGAGAGAAGGCAGCAGCTGAGAAAAGTGCTGTCCTACCTAGCTGATCCTCAGCACTGTGCCTTACCGAGCTAGATAAAGCTCCCGAAGCTTCTAAATTTCCTGAAGAAGAGGCACCAGGCAGAGCTGGGTCCTGGTTTTCAGTCTGGTAGCGCTCCTGTGTAAAGACAAGCAGTGCTCTCAGGCTCTGGTGGTGACAGACAACACCAAGATGCCCCGTGCTTCTGCCCTTCTTTACCAAGGAGGTACAAGCAGCAGACCCAGGGCTGAAACTAAAAGCTGTCTGAAGCAAGGAGGAAGATTTGGATTCGCTTCCAGGCTCTGACTCGGTCCCTGTTACTGCCTACCTCCCTGTTTCTGCTCGGCCTCCTGAGCAGGAACCTGCCAGGCTTCTGTGCCAGGACAAAATGAGAAGCAGAGATCGCTCACGAGCAGCACCGACAGAGCTAGGGGAGAGGACTGAGCACGGAGCCTGTTCCAGAGCAGCTCTCCAGCGATCTCCTGCTCAGGTAACAGCAAGGTGGGCTTCTCTACCAGGAGAAAAGCTCCAGACATGAGCACACAGCACTGCTCGGTTCTACGAAGAACCAAAAAGTTCTGAAAGTGCTCAGGGAAGAGCCCTGGAGCTGAGAGATGCCACTTTGTGTCCCCTTTCTGACCACCAGCGTTGTGCCTCCGACCACATCTTGCAGTCCCTCCACGTGGGAACAGCGTTTTGGGACCGTGAGCTTCTGAAGGAGAACTCCGTTCCCCACACTAATTGCAGCCCAGCTGCTGTGCCCGCCTAGAATAATGAAGCAGTGCAATTCCAGGCACAGCAGCCTATTCTGAGATCAGAAATGACTGGGAAAGAGTGGAAAAATTAATAGGTTGGCTCCAAAAAGGGCGCTCGAAGGTCGCTTCCCAGAGAGTTGTGTTATTTACCTCGGCTTTGCAGGCCATTTTGTTTAAAATAAAACCACTTTGGCTGAGAGGAGGTTCCTCTCTGTACTGCAACGTGATCCTGCTGCCAAATTTAGGCACACAAACGTGGAGCTTGGCCAGCTCTTAGGGGTACTCTGTGTGAATTGGGTACTTGCTCTCGGTAGATACAAGAGGAGCCCTCGCAACTCCTGCCTCCTTTCTTATTAAATCTTAAATAGTGCAATAATCCCGGTTGAACTCGTGGTGTAACGTGGAACCTTTCAGTGTGCTCTAATCTCTGAGGATTTATTACTCTAATAAACATCATCCCTGTCCCTTCCTCCCGCGAGACCAGCCAACAGCTCCAGGGTGCTTTTTTACCTCCTCATTAAACGTGAGCACCAACAGAGAGTAGCAAGCCAGCGACAAAGAAATTAACACCAGTCAGTGCATCCTCTGGAAAGCAGGATTTATGAAAAATGGTTCAAAACCACCTAGCTCTGCCTGGTTTTTCTTGCAAAAACTGCCTGTTCTCCAAGTAGCTCGAGGAGTCATGGAAGAATACCCCTGCGTGATGGTTCTGGTGAAATTAACTCCAACAGGCAGGCCCCGAGGGAATGGTTTAGGTGAGGAAAACATAAATCCTATGATTTAGAGAAATTTGGCTCTTTAACAGGCACAGATAACGAGGTGCTCCTGACGGAACCACAGCAGGGAAGGCTGCTCCTCTGATACTTCTTGGCTCCATAAAATAAGGTTTTACTTGAATAAGGGAGTAAAAAGGTGAGCAGTTCAGCTGCTTCCACTCTGAAAGCTACAAACATATTTTTATTTGCTCTCCTTTCTCCTCCCCAGCCCCACTTCATCATTAGAAATCACCCAGAAAAGGTGTTGCACCCAAGGCAGCGATAATTAAATTGTTCTTTCTTCTGCTTCCTTCCTTTTCACAGTCCCAGGGTTTTGCATAAATTACTCGTGAGGGAAAGGCTTTCCTGTCTTTCCAAGGGCTACAACACTCTTCCTTTCCCCAAGGAATGGACGATGTTATCAGAAAGTAGGCCACGTTTAGCTTGCTCCTACCTTCCGACGGGCCTACAGCACAACCTCGGAGAGATGGCAGGATGCTGACAACACGCCTCGCTCCCCCACATCACACAGACAGCAGGATCAGGCACCCAGAGTTTCTCCAGAGGATGCTCACTCAGACCTAAAAAAAGAACCAACAACGTGCATCAGCATCTTCTGGGCAGTAACTGAAACAATACGAACGAGCAGGGAAGCCAAACCAAGGCCGACTCAGCCTGGGTGAGCAAGCAGAGATCCTGACTTCAGGATGGACCTGGTGCTGCTGCTGCTGAACAGCCTCCAGCTGGCTGCCCCATCAAGGGCTGAGCGGCTGCCTCGAGCAGCAAAAACCCTTTGTCAGGAGAGGAAACAGCTCAAAAGCACCCAGGGAGCAGAGCTGGTGAGTAACGTAGCACTGCTGACACACCGTCACACTGCAGACTCCAACTCTTGTAGCCTCTTTTACTAGTTTTTGTTTTGGCACACTCTCCTCTCACTGCTTATTCTTCATATTTAACCAGTTCCTCACTGGCTGGTGATAGGCACCCTGATGTCAACTGTTAATTCCCTTCAAATAAACCTGAAAAAAATATATAATAGTTTGGAATTTGTACCTGCTGTGCTGATTCCTTGCTCAGGACTCAATGCCCTTGTCTTAACAGCAATCACTCTGCAGGCAGCTGTGGGACTCCAAAGGGGTGGCAGCAGCTAAGAGGCTCCCAGAGCGTCAAATCCTCTCCAGACCTAGACACAGCGCAGGCAATGACACTCCTTCAGCTCAAGAGCACTGATCTGCTCCAAGTCTTGCTTGTTGAACAAGTGGAAAAACAATCATTACTTGTTTTTGACCAATATTTAATGGGGCGTTTTTATTTTATACAAGATTTCAGCCATGTTTCCTAGGAAAGCATGGCACTTGCAGTTCCAGGAGTGCAGATCTCGCTGTCCACTCAACCTCCTCTCCTCCCTCCTGTTATTTTGAGCAGCCAACCTCAGCTACGTTTTAGAGTAGGGAACAAGCCTCATCGTTTTATAGCTCTTACAAGTTTTGTGGGAATAAGCACAGCACAGGGAAGATGCATTGGTGACCACGCAGTGAGCAAGACTACAAAACTCAGCCTTATTTCAGGGAATTGCCACAAGTGCCGTATCAGATGATGTTCTTAAATTCTCTGACTCACAGAACTCCTCCTTTCAGTTCTCCTTTACAGGGAAAGACAAGCAAGAAGGGCCGCCTCCACAGGAAAGCCAGCACGCTGTTTGCTTAAAGCTAGCTCAGATGTCTACAAGAGCTGCAGTTATTGAATTATTTTATTTTTTTAAATCAGCGAGAATGGGAGAACCCAACCTTCAGAACCATTTCAGTTCTGCAAAGCTCGGGGCTGCAGGTGAAGCACAGAGTGCTGTTATTTTTGGAGGGCAGCTGAGCAGACTCGGCCCAAGTGAACCCAAGGCAGGATGTTTTCACAGTCTGAGCAGAAATGCCAACAGCAGAACAGCATGAATGGTGAAAAGAAAAGAGGTAGTTTTACTTATCCACAGGTGCTGTTTGCAAGATCAGTGAGATTACTTCAGCCAGATTTTCAGCTGGAATAAACACGCGTGTTTTATTATCTTTGGAAGACAGGGACTGGGGTTCACACCCACAAAAACAGAGCTGGCCTCGTGTTTTGAAAAGGACCAGGTCAGTTACTGAAGCCAAGGTACATACATCAATTTATCCTAGGTAATGTTTTGACAGCATCCCATCGAACTCTGGTGTTAGCTCACCGGAGCGAAGACACTGCTTCTGCTCAGCAATAACCAGGCAACCTCAGGCGGTCAGGGAACAGCAGGAGCAAAGTGCTCTTCACTCCCTGAAAGGAGTTTTGTCTGTCAGATACCCATAAACATCGGGCTAGCAGGTCCCAGCCTGACTAATCAAGCCTCAGCTGTGAAAATTGGCGTAATTCCGGTGCGCTCAGAAGGCTGAGCATGGTTAGATAAAAACCTCACTGCTTGCTATTCCTAAGTTATACTGAATTCATTTGCGTGGATGAAAGAGCTGTTAATGTCCAGAAACATCTGAAAAACGTCAGGAATTCATACTGATGCAACTGAACAATGCATTTTCCAGAGAAGGCTCCTTAAAATGTATTTAATTCCCACCCTAGTGAGAAACCTTACCATCCAGGTCAAGGAGACAACTAAAATCTAGTTTTCCAGTGCCCTTTATTTGCTCACACTACCAGGAGATGGCATTTCTGCCACACATTTGTTGGAAGCCTGCTAGCATCATCACGTTGCTGTGTTTTGGTTTTGCCCTTTCCAAAAGGGAGGATGTTGTCTGCTTAAATTTTCAGCGTGATGCTTTGGCTGGGAAAAATAAAATTCAGAACTTTCGGCCCTGCTGAAACGAGCTGACTTCCTACGATAGAGCCAACTCATCTCAGCACAGCCCCGATTGCTGTGATACAACTACCAAGCTGGGCGTTGTGCTCAGCTAACTGAGCTCGCTGCCTGTCCTTAAGTGCATGCAATCCAAGAATTAGGGAGTGTAAGCACGAGTGTAATTGGTTTCATATTCCATTTTCAAGGGATCTGCCCAGACCAGTAACTGTCGGGCAGTTTCAAACATAAAATCACCATACCCACTGGGTATCTCCACTCTCTGTAATGCAGAGCACAAATTCCTCCAGCAACCTGCTGCTGACTTTCAAACACTTCCTCTCAGAACAGCAGAGTAATAAGGAGATGAAGGAGCCTTAAAACATTTTGACAATGGTAAGTCAAGTCTTTCCTGTTTAAGGCCTTTTTTTTTTTTTTACCATAGCTACGTAGGCACGTACATGTATACACTGGTAAGCGTGCAAGTAGGCACATATTTCATCAGCAACTCCGAACAAAGCTTTGTGAGCAGCATACTCTGCGCTACTGCTCCCCCTACAGAAAAAAAAGGCACAGCTTCCTCCTCTCTGATTCCCTGGTCAGTGAAGTGAGAGTTGGAAATTGCATCCTGTGGTCACAGAGAGCTCAAGCATGCTGGTACAACCCCGGTGTACAGCACCTGGTGAGTTCCACGTACAACAGGGTCTTTGCAGGATCTGCCACATGAAGAGAATACAAATCCTGAGACGTGCTTTGACATCCTTCAGCAAAAGGGAAAACAGCATTTCTATGATTAAGGCTGGCAGTAAATCATGGGTGGAAGTTACAGACACTTTTCTAAACTACGCAGTAGCTCCAGACTTCTCTGCGTGGTTGTGTAATTACGTCTAATAGATATATAAAAGCAGTGGCTACACTTGGCAGACTACCATTTGGAGGACTGGACTATTACTTAGAGAGAATGCCATTTAATAAACTACTTAGAGGAGACTTGCAATTCACCACAGAAGCACCCTATTATAATATAATGATCACCATAGTTAACGAGCACCAGAAGATCATGCCCCAGCCTTTCTTGATGCACCTCTGAGCAGGGAATGTGTGCTGGTATTTTAAAAACACTCTGCATATCTTACAAACCTGTAAGCCAGAACCAACACTCCATCTTCTTTGCCTGGGGAGTTTTGAAGGTACACGGCTTTCTCCTCTTCCCTGAAATCCTGGCAGTAAGCTGAGAGTCCTACTGCTCTTGGTTAAAAGCAACTGCAGCCTATTTAAAGCACGAGGAGGAAGGAACATCTTTCTAAGTCTTTGATCAAAATCGCCTGCTGTTAACATATAGCTTGGAAAAAAAAACTGTAAAAATCTGCTAGCCACATGTTTCTATAGGACTCCGGTACAGTTTTCAGAATGCCAGTAGTTTTCTAGCAAGATTAATCAATTTTTAAACATGCATGCCCCCTCTCCTTAAAATACCTACAGAAAGATCCAGCTGGCTTCTGCCAATAGTTGCTAAAGGAGTTTCAGAGGCTTTGATTTACTGCCATCTAGCGACAAGAGCAGCGGAAAGCCCCAGAAATGTTCAGTGTGTCAATCTGTCCTTCCACGGTGAGATTAAACTTCACCTCATCACAATAAATTCCACCGAACAGTTTTTCTTCCCTTTCAGTTTAGCCAAGTGTCCTGCTCCTAGCAGATAAAAGGGAATAAATTTTCAAGTTAGCTCCTCTGCATGCTGCAGGATGAAGAGCCCACGGAATTCATTTTTCCTTCCTTTCTCTCAGAGCCCAGTGCACTTCATCTAACCAGTGGCAGGGAAGAACTCAGTCGCACAGAACACAAGTTAACTGTCCCCAAAAAAAAAACAAAACATCAAAAGCAAAATCCAACACAGAAGCAAGATATGAAGCCCCCTGATAGGGTTTAAAATAAACATCTGTATTTTTTCCAGATTTCATGGCTCCTTTCAGACATGTAAAACCAGCTGATCACAACAGGGTTATCTCAGGTACAAAGCAGTTTTGGTAATTACTCAGTAACGAGCACTGAACTTTTACTGATAGCAATACCTGGATGTTCTGTATGATAGGGGTCGGTCGTAGAAAAATAACTCTTTTTTTATTAGGGCCTACAGAACAGGAAAAATAAATTTGCCCTTTAAGGATGCTCATGCAATGTCTGTAAAACACATGCACACAGAGGTATCGGGTAACTCTTTTGCAGAAATATTTTATGGGATTCTGATCCAACTCCCATTTCACTTATAAGCATCAGCCCTTCTTCAGCAAGCCTAAGAAAGAATGCCACTTGAAAAGAATTTTTCAAACTGCTGGTGTCCTTTAGGGCTACACTAACAATTAGAAGAGGTCTTTCACTTACTGCCTCTCCCACAACCAATTGTTTTTAACGGTGCATTACTCAGTCTAATCCTAAAGAGCAACTTCACAAATTCAGCTGCGGACTAAGATGTCTTTGCTCAGTACAGCTGGCAGCAGCAGCACTGGACTGCACACAGCACTGCCAAGCCACCGCACAAGGGTTCACACCATTCCCCTGGGGAGAAAAAGCACATGGCTGTCAGGTTCGCTGTTGGAAAACCGCTCATCAAGACTCAAAGCAACCTCCTACTAATCCTAACGCACTCAGAAAAAGGTTAAAAGAAGTCTGCTTACTTATATATATATATTTTTTAATTACAATTACACGTGAAAACTCATTACAAGTGTTTTTATCGCTTTGAACTTTTCAGAAATATCTTGGGTGTCTGCCATCCTGCTGGAGGATTTTTCAAACCGGCTCTTTTCCAGATGCGCTCCAAGTCTTTCTCAAATTTTACCTAAAACAGAGGAAAAAGAGAGAATGGTAACGGCTCAGATGCAGCACTCAAGTAATCAGTCATCGCCCAAGTGTCCCAAAGAGAACCTATGTGCAAAAATTAAATGCTTTTATCTAGGCAGCTGAGATTAAACCAGACTTCCTGATATAATACAATCATATAAATTAATCTTTCACGCAAACACAAAAGTTCTTCTCCATTAGCCAGAGATATTTCTGAGTTACTCACGCATCTGCTTACCAGCACGGAAATATTCTAAATTATAGATTTTGAGGACGTACAGGTAAAACACAAACCAGCAAATCAGAAAATGCTCCTGGACCAGCAAATACGGAATTAACTTAAGCTAAATTTCTCGGAGCTGCTGCCACTTCTCTATAATTCAATTCCATCTAAGAACATCATCCAATACCTGAACAGAGAGCAGTTTGAGAAGGGTGTTCATTTAAATTAAGATGTTTTCTTCAATCGAAGCTTACCTGACGTTTCTTCTTGCGACCTTCTTTTATCCTCCTCCGTATAAACTTCCTTCGCTTTAGCAGCTTTTTGAACTTGTGTCGATTCATTTTCCTTCTGCGAATTTTCAGCACGTTCTTGCACTGAACCGTGCTGCTGGGTGTTCCTTCCCCTTCCTCCACATCAGCTCCCTCAGCAGATGGGGGACAGTCATATTTCTGGAGAGGTTCATAGCCCACTTCTTCCTGAGCATTAACGACTTCTGCTTTAGGAAGGGAGTACCTAACTGTCAGCCAGCTTTCTAAGGGGGTGATGGAGAGTTTTCTGGGGACCAGCATCTCTTCCAGTTCAGGGTCCAGTGCATGCCACCGCTGAGGCTGGGCTCCATTCTTATTAGAGGGCTGCGTGCTATAGTTCACAGATGGCGAATGATAGCAAAGAAAGGAAGACACTGACCTTGGCAAAAGGTGGCCTTTGAGAGAAAAGAATTTCACTTAAGAGGCAGAACTTTCTAGAAACACCTCAACAAAAGCTCTGCCCAGCTCTAGAACTGCCAATTACAACCAAAATAACATAATAAAGGGAGCTACTTACAGACAGTTAAATTCCCATCATAAAAGCAAGAAAGCATTTTTTTAATTTGACTTAACTACATTACATCTGCTAAAATTACACTGTAAGATATTTTACTGTGTAGCGTGAGTGCAATTCAGAACGGCTGGGACCTGTTCTCTGTATTAAGCTTTTCTGCTGCCAAGAATCATCCTCCTAAACTTAACAGAAGTCAAATGAGAGCTACACAACCCTGACAGAACAGGCACAGAAGCAGGAACACCACAACCCCTTGACTCAACCAACAGCCTCACCGCTCCTGCCCCACTTGCAGGAAAATAACTTTCTGGGAGCCCAATTACCCCAAAAAACAATCCAAAAGCCAGGCTGCACAGCCCATTTACCTGCAACTCGGGAAGCCTTCAGTAACCTGGACGTCAGCTGGGTTATTAACATTTTTTTTTCACTTCAGCCGCTCTGTCAGCCCCAGTAATGACTGCCAAAACAAGAACGTTCATTCAATGAATCGAGCGTGTTTTCCTCACACTTTGAAAACTTAACTTTGAAAACTTAATTTCTTGACTAAAATTCTCAACTTTCTAAATAAAATTTTGAAATTTAACCCCACAGCCCCAGCAGGTGAGCTGAGGCCCTCTGCGCACCCCCCGCTTTACCAACGCCTTGCTGGATTCTGCCGGAGGGCCCCGACCCCCCAAGCACTCATATTGCCGATTTCCTGTGTTTTTAACCCAAACCCCGGCTATTTTAGCTTGCAAAAATCAGGCAACTCCAGCCCCGCTTCCACCTCAGCGCCGAGGCGTTGCTCCCACGGCACAAACCAGGAGCGCACCGCAGGCGCCCGCTGCCCTGCGGCTGTGAGGAAGGGATCCGCAGCCCCCCGGGCAGCCTGCCCTCCACAGCCCCCGGGGCCGGGGCTCGGCTCACACCGGGCTCCACGGTACCAGGTCCCGGTCCCTGGGTCAGCCCGGGGCCGCCATCACTCACCATCCCCGCCCGCTGCCGCCTCGGAAGTTCCGGGGCCGGCCGCGGCAGCGCCCCCTGATGGCGCCCGCCGGGGGTTCGTGAGGGGATCCCAGGGAAATGGCGGCTGTGGGGTTTTAGAGGGTAAGTGAGCGTGTCCTGGGTGTCCAGGGTGCTCGGCTCCCGGAATAAAAAGCATTTGTGATGGTTCTGACCGAAGGCAGTTGCAAACAAGCACTCTCCTTCCCCTCAGTTGTCCCTTTCCCCCCAGTTGTCCCCTTCCCCTCAGCCGTCCCCTCCTCACTGTCTCCTGCCCGCAGGAGGCACACCAGCTCCTCTTCTGAGGTTTGGTTCAAACTAAGCAGCAGCCTCCAAACTGAGCTGTTTGTGCTCACCATACAGTCACGCTCTGATTGAAATCAGCGGCTCTCAGGTGAGGGGAGAGCATGGTGCTTCGCTCACCTGCCTGGGGACAGCACACCTTGCTAGAAATAGGTCAGAGCGGGGGGTAACTACGAGGCTTTGTGTCCCTGTCACCACAGGGATGGGGAGATGAGGCCAGACACCTCTCCCCTACACACCCTGAGATGCATCTGAGGGTGGCTGCTGTCCAGGAATGGCCACGCCTGCCTCTCCCACTTACCTCGCTCTTGTTTGTCTTCTCTGGGCACAAGAACCTGCCATCTTGGCACAGCATGAAAGCACGTAATCAGCTGGCATGAGGGAGCGATGCTGAAGCCAATCCCAGACTTCAAAGAACTTGTTGCTTTCATCCCTACCTCAGCCAGAACACAGAGATCTTTTCACCAGCTGCTTTCGGGATTTCAGACCAGAATGAGGGGCTGCCTCAGTCTCAGGTGTGCTCCCCCACATTAAACCCATCTAGCCTAAAGGAGACAGCAATGGTTAGACTTTCTGCCTGAAAGAGCAGATCTCTGGTCAGGGAAGAGAGACCTACATGCAGAGGAATTAACTGAAGTAGCTCAGTAAACAGGTAATCTGTTTAAACAAGACTTTATTGAAGACACTTCAGAAGTTTATATACAAAACCACATTCCCACCCCAATATCAGGATGTTAGTCACGCACTGGGAACAAAGCAAGTGCCTGGTGCAAGCAGCCTGGAGACGCTTGGAAGCTGCTGAGGAGCTTACAGAGGTACCAAATTCACGTAGTTCAGGACTGGGCAATTTCAGCCTTGGCTCATTTAGGACTGGACGAAACTGGAGGAACTTTTCCAGAGACATGCCTCCAGCAAATTGAACGTACTGGAATCCGATAGCCTGTAATGTCAGGTCAGGCCTGAGGGCAGATCAGTGACTTCTGCTGAGAGAGAGGCTCGCTACGGTTCTGGAAGCAAAGAGGAACCAACCCCTGGATTTAACTTGCAGTTTTTAAATCTATTTTAGGTGGTTCCAGGAGAGACCCATCGCTAAGAACACAGTAGTATTTGCAGGAAGCATTAAAACAGAGCAGTAGCAATACCAAGGAAGAGCCAAGCCTTTCCAAATACACCTAGAGAGAGGATGGATATCAGACTGGATGTTTCAACTAGCACATAAGAAAACCCTGGAGACAAAGACATTAGCGGCATAAGTTGAATAGTGACTGACATGCTGTTTCTGTAGTACACTGTGCACATCTACCATGGTAGAGTTTCCCCTTGCCAGTCCAGGAAGGAGCCATTATCTTTTTCACCAAGACGGTCCAGAACAGAGAGAATACTTGGGATAGTCTCTTGCACCTGCAAGGGAGCCTGGAAAGCAAATCAGGATTGGTTTATTAATAGGAATACAATCAGAATACAATTAAATGCATCTAAGAGTTACTAGGATCAAATCAGATGTATTTCATGTTGCATAGTGTGCCTCTGCAACACATGGAAGTGTATGCTGTACAGAAGGTTGTTGGTCAGGGTTTGGGACAACAAGGGAATCATGCTTTCGTGTTTTCAGAGAGATGTCACTAACCATGTTTCCGCCCATGTCTGTCTGAACCCAGCCTGGATGCAAAGAAATACAGAGAATTCCATCCGACTTCAAGTCTGCAGCAAGACACCTGGTGATCATGTTCAGTGCAGTCTAGAGGAGTGGAAACCATCTATTAGCATGTAGTGTTTACAAACCTTTAGTAAGACCTTAAGCCAAGCTAAGCACCTCCCTTCCACCAAGATGTCTCCTGAAAAAATTGAGTGGCAGTAGCAGTCATGGTAACTTATCCGGACTTAGTGGGGCCTTCAACCTCAGAAATATCTATAAGAGAAGCATTATGAAAGCTCTGTCATCGTAAGCTTACTGCCCAAAGATGAAACTAAGTTATGATGGAAGATAAAGTAACATTTGAAAGTCCTAAGGAGCTGTGGAAAAATAATCTTGACATAAGGACTCTGTTTTTCTGCAACAATCACAACACAAACATTCAGCTTTTTACTTCTGATCAGGGAAAACAAGCATGTTAACAGCTTATGAGTAGGTGGTGTAGGAGAAACTGTATGGTTGATCTTGACAATTCATACAAACTCAGTCTCTGGATGTGACAAAACTAAAAACTCCACCCCTCACTAAACGTACAGGTCAGCACACCTTTTGTTTTGTTTTGTTTTTCCATGTCTGCTACCTTGCTTCAGATGGAGAGGTGCACAGAAAATAGGACACACATTTGATGGCATAGTTCTTCCCTGAATACCAAGTCCCTCTGAAATGAATCTGTATCTGTGTAGCGATAGAGCATGTGTGTAAGCTTGCTCTTAAGAAGCTGGCGTGCTTGCTCCAGATGTACCGTTTTCACAAGCCCCACTTCCACCCACATTAAGAACAAGAACAGCTCCTGTGTCAGCCTACCCAGGAAGTGCTGCACACCTCACATCATCATCTTAAGCACAGGGTGGCCCGTAACTCACAGCCCTGCTCTCACCCAGCAAGCACAGCCCAGGGAATCATACAAACCTTTGCTATCCTGTAGGGGTAGACCTTGAGAAACATCTCATTTGCCTGGACGAGTTGCATGGAGGCAGCGAGAGAGGACATATTAATAATAGCAGCTCTGTGGCAGCCCATTCCTGTGCCCAGCTGGGCTGCCTTCCTCAGAAGGGGTAGAAAAGCCTGTAAAAACAAGAAGTTGTTTTAATTTGGTCATCTTGCTCTTGGCCTGTTCAAGGCAAGCCGGATTCTTGCATTCTGCTCTGTGAAGAATTGCAGTGCAACTCTATGCCACCAGCAAAGTGGGTTTAAATAAAGATCCTGGCTAGACGGTCATTGCTGCATTACATGTCCAGCTCACTAGTGGCAGAGCATCTACAGTACCGTAGATGAAGCATTTCTCTCCGTTTCTTACCTTAGTGACCATCAGCTGGGCAACTGTATTGGTTTCATAAATGGTGAGCATCGTCTCTGCTGTGACTTCTTCCAAGGAAGCAAGCACATTAATGCCCGCGTTGTTAATGAGGCAGTTCAGACCTTTGTCTCCCACAATTTCTTCCACTTCTTTGACTACTTTCTTGATGCTGTTTTCACAGACCACATCTGCACAGAGGAGCCAAGAACAGCTACAGTGAAGAGTGAGTAGTGGTTCAAACGCTGTCTAGCACTATACAGCACATGCTAAACCAAAGTCAAAGCAGTCTGAATGGGGACGTTCAGGCAGCACACAGAGATGAAGACTATAAACAGAAAATTTACACAGATTATGTTTCCCCAGCGTTATCTTAAGATGAAGGTGAAGTTATTGATCTTTTCAGCTGCTGGAGGTCACGCACAGCTACAGATCATGAAGGAGAGTGGTGCTTTAAGATGCACTCACCTGACCTGGTTGAACATACTTCTACTTAAGCCCTTTACTCACCCAGTTGGAGGAGCCTGATGTTGCTGTATTGCTTGCTAAGCTGCTGGAGCTCCTAGGAAGAAGAAAGTATTTGTGTTAGCTTCTCTGTGTGTATGTCCACAGCTATTACATAAAATAGCTTGAGTTCTGCACCTCCAGAACTGTAACTGCCATTTAATTTCATAACTGGACTGAAGGCAGTGGCTCTACTTTGCTTTCCATCCTGCTGAGCAGCTTTCCTGAGAGCAAGATCCACTGCTGCAAGAACCTGGACTCTTCACCTGCTTGGTGAAGACGCCAGCACGCTAAATTACGTTCAGTTTCCAGCATGTCTCGAATGCACCGCATCAAGAGGGTTTGCAGTCTAACCAAAGGTCTTCAATCGAGTGGTTACTGCCGCCAGTTCCAGAGTAAATCCGGTGCTCAGGCTGTGTGCCAAGCCAGTAATTTCCCACTTCTGCTAAGAAGAGCGTAATTCTCCTGGAGTTCAGCTGGTGCTGGGCATCACTTCAGGGCAACAGGAATTATTTAAGAAAAGCCATTTGGCACCGCTGTTTGCAGGAAGAGTTTTCTAGCAATTTTCCCATTGAAATTCTGTTTCCCAGCACCCTCATTAGCTTCAGCTCTCGTAACCGAAGGTAAAGCACAAAAGAAATTGGTTATGCACACAGCAACTGCCCAGGAGAACCATGCTCTTCTGCTAGATATTAATAATTCAGTCACCTGCCTACTGCCTCTCAGTAGCAGAGCAAGCCGTAGGGGAATGACTAGCGTTCCTGGAGAAAATTGGTACTTTACTGGTGTTGCTTCTGGACAAGGCATGTGCAAACTGGATTTTATAGGCCAGGCTGGAATACTTGGGTTTCTGTGCCATTTATCCAAGTGGGAAGTGTGGCCAGATGTAACAGATGGACTCCATGCTCCCAGCTGTGTTTAGGAGACGGAGCAGCCATGGCCAAACACTCCAGCTCGAGCAAATCCACTTTTTTAGGAGCCCTTCTGGAACAGGGCTCAGGAGGGCCAGTTTTCAAAGAGCACTTCTTTGCCGCTTGGAGATGCTCGGGGACTCCATGTCCTCTGGTCATGTTACAGCACATCACAGCTTTTATCTCGGCTTCGTGCTCTCTTCATTCCCCCCAGGCTTGTTTAGAAAACTTGTCCTCCCTCCGTGGCCAGCCTACGGCTGCAGTTAGGGGAGGGGGGAAGGAAGAGGAACAAGTCAGAAGCACAAAACCAGAGGACATTCCTATCCTTGCATCCTAACGGGGCAAATTTCCACAGCTGAGAGGCCCAGGACACACTATCTAGCTTATTGATAGCCATGTGACAGTTTTGCCACGCCAAGGTCTGCAATAATTACGTGGCTTTGGACTGCCTACTGGACTTCAGCTTGACAGCATCAACTAATGATAAACTCCAGAAGTGTTCTGGCTTCCAGGACTCGTTCTTTTACTTACAGCTGGTTTGCTTCACTGTCAGACAGAAACAAGCTACTAACTGCGGGGCAGAGGATAAACTTCCTTCGCTGAAAGGCCCCAGAAGATGTTTTGTATGGTGAAAGCAACTGAGAGGCTTCTGCAGTGAGTAAACCGTCTTCACTTAAGAGCTCCAAACACTGCAGCGTTATGAATTCTCCAAAGCATAAACATTGTAATTGTTGCATGCAAATCAGGCTTAAAATGCAATCGTTTTGCCATTTAGTTAATTACTTTGTTAACTACCGACTCCCACTTCAGCGGTTTAAGTTTCGCAGAAGCAGCTTCCAGGCACAAAGCTAACTCAGACGCTCCGGTCTGCAAGAAGCACAGCGTGCTGCCTCACCTGATGTGAGTGGGAGCTGAGAAATCCAGTCAGGAAACCTAAAACTCCCAGGAAAGCCTATTCCTTTCCCTGCTGTGCCTGGAAGGAAGGTGCAGGGAGGAGGACAACCCCACGCCAGCTCCAATCTGTTACAGCCCTTCCAAGCCACCAGCCACACGTGCTGCTTCTCCTCTTCCCCCACCCCAAGGAGTTTTGATTTAAGAGATCAAAAAACTGTGTCCAGAGCACTCTGAAAATACTTCTGCAGTAACAAACAAGCAAAGAAAAAAAACAGCAAAGGTGTCTGCAAGAGTTGCAGGTTAAGCCCCGGGGAAGGCAGGGTCTCAGAGCACAGCCTCGCAGAGCTGTGCAACCCAGAAGGGCAATGCCCCGTGTGCACCTTGCATTTAATATGTCGGGTTGTGCTGTTGTGTTTAGGGCCAGCGGGTGCAGCCCTCACATCCCAGGTGAAGTCTCTTTCAGTTACCGTGCTGCCAGAGCTGATTTCAAACCACCAAGCTGACAAACAAAGCACTCGACGCCACCCCCAGCCCCGCGTTTAGCCGTTCGGTACCTGAATAGTTACCCATGGGAATCAGCTCTCAGGGATTCCAAGAAAAATTCAAACCGTGATTAACATCTGTTGTTTCCTGCTTGCTGATTTTAATTACGATTAACAAAGAGTCAGCCCACTCCAATTTAAACAAGGTCCTCTGGCACTCCAGGCTCCAGATACGGATTCATCAGTGTGCAGACTGCTAGATTTCAATCAGGATGTTTTGTTGTCTTTGTCATTCAGCAGGATTTACTTTGCCTCCATTATTTACTTCAGTTACGACTCTTGGAAAGAGCCCGGCCATGCTCTACCAGTTGGGAGCAGTGAAGCCAGCCTGAAGCAGCCTGCAGGGAGCTTTGTGGTCCCATCACAAAGGTGCTCAGAGCAGAGGGTACAGAGGGTGCTCAGGTGTTTTGTCACTCTGGACAGAGCCAAAGAGGATCGTATTTGCCCCGTCCCTGTGAGCCAGGCTATCCAGTATCACATTGTGCAGCCAGCTCCCTGCCTGATTATGGAAGAATTCACACCAAGCTGCTGCAGACTGCCCCGAATCCACGGTAAGGCTGTAGGAAGAAGCGCAAACCGCTGCCATAAGCCAAAATTAGAACGGCTTTAAGAACACCCCCTTTGCCTGATATAGCAGATCTGCCTTGCTCCAGAGATTGCTCAGCTGCTCTTCCCAATAGCAGACCACATGGCTAAAACATGCAGCAGAGAAAAAAAAAAAAAACTGACCAAGCTGGTGCGCAGAAGCTCTTCAGTGAGCTCTGTGCCTGAGGAAGGGAAGCAGCACATTAAGCCCTGGCCGTCCTCCAGGGCCCGGCAGAGGACTCTGGAGCGGTGAGGAACCGTGTCCTTGTTCACCTGGGAGCACGCCTGGGCTGCGGGAGGGCAGGAGGAACACGAGGTGCCCCTGTCCCGAGGTCCCAGGCTCAGCCACAGCCCTGCTGAGGGCAGGGAGCACCGCCAGGAGTCACAGCATGGATGTGGACCCCTTCAGCTACCTCGCTTCCCCCAAAAGCCATTTATTCTTTCCATGCCTCACCAGGGCAGAGGGAGACAGCAGAGGCCACACCGTCATTTGGTGTCTTGGGCTTTGGGTCAGAGCTTTCTGACTTTTATGGGGAAGCAGGATGGAAGAAAGAGCAAGAAAAAAAAAATAAAAAGGGTTGGAGAATTACAGATAGGTCCATGATCCTATATAGGGTGCTTATTAATAACTGTGCCGTGTTTTTGTCCAGCTGGAGCGCAAAGACAGGACACGGGGATCATTTTGCAAGAGATTTCTCGCTGCTTCCACTCTCAGTGCTGGAACAGCCCAAGTAAAAGCAGATCAGAATCAAAGCTGGGCTGAAGGAGGCTAGTACGGGACTTTTCAGGGAGGGGCGGTGGTTATCTAGATGCGCCTGCAGGCCTGCTGCGCCTTATCGTGTGATCTGAAGCCCATTTGTTAGGCAAATGTTCTGCGGAGGCCACCTAGGAGTTATTCAGCCCAAGAGCTCGACTTGTTACAGCTCCTGCCAGCAGACTCACATGCAAAAGTCTGCAGCTGTTGAGTATTATCCCAGGGTTAGCAAGTTACGGGAGGCACGCTGCTCGCTGTAGTACGCGGAGGAGAGCGAAGTCAGACTCTTCTCCGGCATCTCTTCCTACACTCAGGTCCCTGGGGGCTCCCGTCTGCTTGGAGCACTCCGCTGGATGACGGCACACGCGCTGCTCCGAGGCTCTCCGGGCAGCTACTGGGGGTTTGCTGCTGATCTGCGTCCCCAGGACGTGCACCGAGTTTGCCAGGAATTAAGCGTGCTTAATCACTTTTCCTCTAAAAATCAGGCGATTATTTTTAAGAGGCTTATTTAAGCTTTTTTCCATCCCTTCCCTCTGTCCCCTTCCCTGCGTCCTGCAAGAGGGGAATCCTATTCTGCCAAAGCAGAAGAGAGCAGAATTGAAGAGAACTGCCCAAAGTTGCCGTCCCCTGAGTTCATCCTCTGATCTGGGACAGAAAGCAGTGCATATACTAAGCAGGATTTTTCATACAGTCACTTAGCCTGTGGTGAAGTGGGAAAAAAATAAATAAATAAAAAATTTGACAGCTTGAATCAGCGTCAAAAGGCAGAGCAGGCACTGACAGCTCAGGCGTGCAGAGAAAGAAGAAGGCACCCAGCTTTACAGCCCCGTCTGCACGGGCAGCAAACGGGTCAGGAGGGGGCAAAGCCCATCACACGCGCACTGAGGATTTGAGTGGAGAGCCAGTGAAGGCAAAAAGCTTTATCTGGAAAAAAAGACGAAAAAGAAGGCGCTGAACCTTTACCTTTTCTTACTATACCGCACTCGAGCAACATTGCCAAAGTGGCTCCAGGCTTTGAGAAGGTCGGCGGAGCCTGGTGCTGAGGCTCCCACCGCAGAGGCTGCAGCACATCCGTGCTCGCCCCACGTTAGAGGGACTAGTGGCACGGCGGGGGCACACCTCCGAAGGTCAGCAGGTTTTGTGCCAGCTTTGTGCGCTGCAGATGAGACAGATAAGGGCAGTGAGCCTGCAATACCTTCAGTAAAGATTTCCCTTCCTTGTGGAGCTTCCAAACCCATCTGTTAGAAATATGCTTTCAGCTGGCTGCAGAGGTTTCCATTGATGTACTGCCAAAGCACAGCACATGGCCTAGAGGTCCTTACAAAGAACAAAAACCCACCCCGAGCCCCCAAGGACAACCCTTGCTCCAAAAAAACAAAACAACCAAAAAAGCTTACCATGCACCCGTGTGGCCTGCAGGATCACCACTCGGGGTTACTGGAATGTGGCCCCGGGCCAGCTTCCTGCCTCCGTGAGAGGCCAGCACTTTCCAGGTTTCTCCTGCTGCAAGCAAGAAGTCACCCAGACCCTCCCCAGGCACTCCAGGAAGAACTATTTGAAGACTATTTTGTCCTCCTGTGCAGGTCTAGCAGCCTTCCTGCTCAAGGTTTTTTACATATTGGCAATGCCAAAAAATAAAAAAAGCATCGTAGAAACTTGCATTAAGATATTATCTGTGTAATACTTCCTAGGAAGCTCTTCCTCTTGAAGGAGCCGTTGAGGTTTTCCACCTAATTGATGCAAGATCATTCAAAGGGGAAATCAGTGCTGGACACGAGGGGCAATAAGGGAACGAGATCCTCCCCCAGCACCAGCTAAAGCAGCTTTAGAACAAACACCCGAGGGAGATTTCTATCTCCCAGCAGGTCACACATCCCTGCTAGCTTCCCCTACCGCAACTGCACCTCGCCGTTGTGCAATCACCGGTAGGAAACACGGCTGGGACAAACGCCAGCCCTTGTAAAAGGAGATAAAAGCAAACAGCGTGAGCCAGTGCTCGGCCGGGAGCTCGTGTAGTGGGAAGGCAGCCTGCCGGACCGTTTGGGGGCAGCTCCATTCAGGAATGCCCAAACTGTGCCTTTGTGCTGCAGGGGCTGTCCTGGCAGCAAGGAACAAGACCGAGACCTCTTCCTTTGGTTTCGTACGTGCCCACAGAGCAGCACGATGCTGCCGGGGGGCCGAGTGGGCAGCCCGCGGGCCCTACCTGCCCAGCTCTGTGCTAGCAGCCTTGAACGGGAACCTCTGCACCTGCTGCTGAAGTTTTTGGGCAGCTAAGCTGTCAAATCGGTACGCGGTGCTTAGTGCTGGCGTGGTGGGATCACGGTTTGCACTAAGAAAAACCCACAGCAAGGCTCTGGGACTCGCCTCTCCCGGGGCAGCCTGGTCCCCTGCGGAAGCAGAGCTTTTGGGATCAATTCCGCCAAGTTCCTGCAGCAACGCACGGGGGGCTGAGGAGCTGACAGCTCGGATCCTTGCAGCTCCGGAGCACTTGAGCACTCCCAGGAAGGGAAGATGCCGATACCTGCGTGCCCCAGCACTGAATGGGGAGAGCCAAGACCAGGCTGGAGACGCAACAGAGCGAGCAGACCAAAACCCCTCGTTATCAGCCTGTCCCCGAAGGTTTGGGGAGCGCTTTTTATTTGTTTGACATTCGCGTGTAACAGCCTAGGGACGGGGAAGGGGAGGAGGAGGAGGAGTCCCGACACATCGCTGCCGTGCTGTGGCGAGAGGAAGGCTGGCTGAAAGGAGCGCGAGGGAATCCGCCAGCGGCACGGAGCAGAATTTGACCCATCTCGAGCAGGAGGCGCTGCTCCCTACCTGGCCAGGAAGGGCACGGCCAAGAAGAGCGCTTGAAGCCATCAATTTGGGCTTCCTCGGTTGTTGCGAGTCCAGCAGGGAAAGGGGAAGGGCAGGCAGAAGAGGCAAGGGGAGCTGCAGCGATTTGCGGGGCTCCTGGGGGCTGCAGGTCCCCGAGACGCTGGAGCTGCAAACCCAGCGCGGGGCGAGATGCTGCGGCTGCGGGAACCCCCGGGGGGGTCCCAGCTCCTTTGGGCTCCCCTCGGGAGCCTTGCGACGGCTCCGCGACCCCAACCCCAGCTCCTTTCACAGCCCGGGCTCCTGGCTGTGGTCCCCGTCCTCCCCCTGCCGCTTACCTGCGCCTTCTCGGGGTAGCGGCAGGTCGCGAAAACCAACTCGGGGCAGGGGCTGGAGGCTGCGAGCCCCCGCACCAGCCCCAGCCCGATGCCCCGGCTGCAGCCGGTGATGAGCACGGAGCGGCAGCGGGGCTGGGCCATGCTGGCACGGCTCTTAGCACGGCTTTTAGCACGGCTCTCTCTGCTCTCACCGCGGCTCCACGCGGTTCTTAACCTGCGCGGAGCGGAGCCGGCACCGCCGCCCCGATCCCGCCCCCGCCCGGCCCGGCCCGGAGCCTCCTCCCTCCCCGCAGCCCCCCCCGGGAGGCGGCTCGGCCGGGTGCTGCCGCCCCGGGCTCTCGTTATTTCCTTCGTATGAGGCTCGGGGAGCTTCTATAAAGCCTTGGGTTGGTTGTGGTGGGCGGCAGGGACATCCCCTCGCTGTAGGCTTGTGAAACTACAGCGCAAAGCTTGGGGAATCTGTGCGGATTTCGTGGAAAAGCCCCCCTCCCCCAAAAGCCACTGAGCCAGCCTGGATTCCTTAATGAGGGGAAACAACTGCAGGAGATGTAAACACACAGGGGCTGCAGAGCTGAAAACACCCAGTGCTGCTGGGGAGCTCGAAAGAAAGCCAAAAACACATCACACTACAAGGCTGAGAGGAAGACTACGGGATGCTTGCAGAGATTTCTCCTATCTCAGCCCATCAGACACACGCACAAAGCACTGACTACAAGCCAAGCTGCCCAGCGATGCGACTTCTGGCTCGGTGGTTCTGTTATCTTCGTGCAGAAAGTTGTGGTTGTGATGCTGATTTCTGGTGTCCCAGCTTATTTCTGGTGTCTGGTGCACAGAGCAGTCCCCAGGCTGCTCCCTTCCTCCGGGACAGCGAGTTGCGAGGTCCTGAGCGTTCAGGAGGAAGTGGAGTCCAAGGTTTAGCGGACACAAAGTGTTTGTCCATTGCAAAAGCTTTAAATGCAAAGCATGTTGTGGTTAATTACGCTACACGGCCTTTTTATGGCATCGTAAACACGCACAGTGCTTTGCAAACAAACCGTGAGGGCAGTACCCACCGTAAATTGCTCCTTTCCCTGATAGGTCTGAGAACAGCCAGCAAAAGCAGCAGGCAGAACTGGCTCCCCTTCGCTGCTGGGGAACAGAGGTGAAATGACTTGCCTCGAGGCCGCTGAGCCACAGGTCAGGGGACAACACCCAGAAATTGCACTTCCATGAGGGCTGACTCACGCCAGAGGGGCACGGCCACCTCGCTTTCCAGAGTTTCTGCTCATTTGCAGTCGCAGACACACAGCCAAGCCTCGGTGTGAAAGTCAGAGCAGTCCCGCACAGCCCTGCGGGGAGATGCTGGCAGGCAGCAGCAGGGAACCGCGTCCATCCCGACCCTACGGGGAGCAAGGTTGGGGCGCTCGGCTGGGATTTGGAGAATCGCCGCTCAGCCCTGCACAAACTGCAAGCGTTCATCCACGCACACACAAATCAAAAGCTCTGGTAACATCAAGGGGCTCCTGAGCATCAAAATACAGCCAACTGTTGCCCTGTCACATAAAAATTAATGCACGGATCCATCACCCTTTGTTTAAGCTGTGTCCCCTGAATTATATTTCGCTGTTCTCTAAAGCTTGTGGGAAAAGTTCATCTTTGTGCAAAGACCTTTTGTGCAGCAAGAAGGCAGCTGTAAGGTCACCCTGTATCCCAACACCTGTTTTTTTTCTCCTAGATTCTTTTTGTGCATTACTAACAGCACGGTGTTGGTGTTGGAGAATTTTCAAAGAGGCCCTGTCAGGCACAAGACAACTTAATTGACATCTTTGTGCTTTTATCATTTCTTCGACCTGGCTGTCAGCACGTAGGAGTGCCAGCGCTGCTGGGCACGGCTGGGATTTTGTGCACTTGAGGCGAGTCCCCAGTGGCAGCGCGGGGCCCACGCAGCTGGTGCTCGGGCACTGGAAAACCCAGGATACGCTGGGACATCCTCTGAGAAGAGGAAAGTCAGGACTGATGCAATCATAACACGCACCTGAGCCACTGGGGACACCAATTACGCACTGCACACTGGGGCTGGTGCAATGAAATCATCGTTGGTGCCTGCAGATTACACCAATAATCATCAATTTAATTGTTTCACTGATAGTTGCTTTCAATTTCCCACCTGTTCCTTATCCCTGTTCCTCCTCTAAGCTCCTGCCTGGGGAAGCACCAGCGAGCTGTTCTGAGCATTCTCCTGCCAGCATCCTTTGTGCAGAACAAAAAGGAGCAAATCCCACTGAAGTCAACGGGATTCTGTCGCTGCCAGAGCGCAGCCAGGACTTCACGCCCAGGGTTTCTTTGTGAGGGTGCTCGTTTCTTCTCTGGAATTCAGAGTAGCTTGAAGGGAATGAGACAGCCTAACCCGAGGTAGATTTTTTAATTCCCTCTGAAACAAACAAACGTACTGAAAGTTCCTGCTATTGTCATGACACAGAACCGACCTGTACTGAGTTCTACATAATGCCTCTCAGATGCAAAACTCCAACCTCCTCCTAAAAACAAAAAGCTGCTCTTCTTCTTCCAGAGCTGGGAAAATTGGGGCAGAGACAGATCAAGCCCTCCAAGTCACAAGACAGAGCTGGGTACCTGTCAAAAATGCTGCCTGGAGCTCCTTGCTGGGCTAGAGACTGCAACCCACCAGCAGCTCCAGCGCAGGACCTCACGAATTAAGTTGGATGTCAACCTGGTCGCCCTCAGCCACGCTTCTCACCTCAGCTCTCATCATCTCCATGCCTGTTGTGGCTGCTCTGCCTGCCAAGGCTTTCAGCAACGTTCTGCTTGCTGTAAGCTCGTTCCTCCAGGCTTCCCTTGACTCAAAGTCAAGCCCAGATTTCAGCATGCAGTTGCTCACAACCTAATGGGGCAAATTTTGTGTCATCTAGTTCAAACCCGAGTTTACACGGAATACAGAAATGCTTTCTCAGTAATTTCTCACCCACATTTACGGGCAATAAAAACAAGAGTTGCCTGGCAACAGCACAATGGAGAAAATATCCTTTTTTTTGGGTGAAGCAATGCTCTTCAATCATTGCTACTTGCAGTTTCTGTGAGCGAGCTCCATTCACATGGCTCCTCTTTTGGCTCGGGTCAGTCACTGCGCAGGCCACGCTGCAAGGCCATGTTCCTGTAGGTCTCTGGCACTTTTTTCCCCCTACCTATCAGAGTATCGGGTTATTTGTAGTGCTTGCAGAACTCCAAATCGTTATTAGTGATAATCTGATGACAAACAAGGAACGCAGGGTTTAAAAACAGACACTCCCTCTCGCTAAATGACTTCCAATCACTAATGCACAGCCCTCAGGTCAGCGGGGTTCAGTATGAACAGTCCTTATTTTGGGTTCTTACCTGTCATGAATTTCTCTTACAGTTCTGTCATCTCCTGGAGATCACCTGTGCTCATTACCCGTGCAGTTTACTCATTACTGTACAGGGAAGTGGACCAGAGCCACTGCTGTTCATCAAATTCAGATGTTGGCCAGCTACATTTTAAAGTTATAGAGAAATGCACGTTCTGCCCCACGTAACAGCCTTCACCACTCCATGAAAGCAACAATTGTAGGGGCCTAAACTAACAGAATGCTCAAGGCAGCTGAATTAAACCCATGCTTCCTTAACCATTTGTGATTCAGCACAAAGACCTCCATGCAGAGCCCTGGAGTGAAGGGCTATGAAGCTTTGAGCAGGTTATTAACGCCTGCCATGGCCATCCACGAGGTGTGACAGGTAACAGCTCTCAGCCTTCAGCACAGAGGAGGCAGAAAACGAGCTGTATTTATTAACTCTGGGGGAATTTGCATGCGTGTGCTGAGTCTGTAATCGTGGATTTTCTGAGCAAAGGGAAACAACGCAGTGCCTGCCCTTACGGCTTTGGCTACACCACCAGTGAAAGCAAGCACACCTCTCCTAGAGGTGCAGCTACTCCAGGCTGATGACTCAGCCCCCAGATTTCAGCAGCTCTGTTTTACACTTCCTCTAGCTACTCTGAGCATCTCCTCACAACCCTGCCTCACTGCCAAGACATTCTGTGTAGCTATCTGCATCGGGCTTTTTGCTGGTGAAGACAGGTTGTTCTCTCCTGGAACAGGATGTCCTTTAATCCTGTGATATAATCCCTTTTGTTTTGGAACCAAACCACGTTAACGCACAAATAGACACATACTTTCTCTTGCTTTCTTCCTCTCCAGATTTTGACAAATGTTCAAGGAGACGATTACTTATTTAGCACTGTACAGAAGGAAAGTAGTTTGTAAAATGCACCTGTTGATTTTTCTAAGTGACACGGTGTTCACGCTGAAAAACGCACATAGCCTGCATCTTACCTTCATCTTTGCCCATCTTTGACTTAACTCAATTCCTCCCAGAGTCTTTCTGGAGGAAGCTGCAGCTGTGAAGCCTGCCTCCCCCCTCCACGCCTCACCTCAGGAAATGGACAAGTGGCAGTTTGGGAAGCATCCAGAGCAGAATGAAGTAATCAAAAAGGGAAAAACACTGACTACCTTTTGGAACTGCAGTTAGTGAACAGATTTGAGGCTGACCTGCTCCAAGTAATAGCCAGGCAGTAAGAATTAAAAAGGCTGAAAATAGGAACTCTTTAGAGAACAATGTTACTTTGGTTTGTGTGTATTAGAAACACCTCCAATAGATCAAAGTTACTTTTTATATCGCATTATCTCTACGCTACGTTAATACTTTGACTTCTACCAATTATTTAGCATACCAGGTATGGAAAAAATTAGTTTCCATCCGTGTGCAAAGGTCAAGATAAGGTGTATAGTTTGCTGATTCAGGAGCAGATAAAAACAAGAGGCTACTCCAGTTAAAACCAGCCAGCACAGCTTCGTACTAGTATCTTTCCCCTACCCTGACTTACAAATTACATTCCACAGCAGTGCTCTGTTGAAGTTCCACAGGGCTTTCCCTTGATCCGCTGCCTACCTCAGTTCATTGTCTTTTCTCAGCTGAAATGTAACGAGAAATATGGTAAAGATCTACAAAACGACAACCGCTACCATGAGGTGAGCAGGGAATAACGAATCTTCTCCCCCAGCAGGAAATACAGGGGCACCCACTGAAACTAAGGAGTGACAATGTGTTTAGGTCAGTTAACTTGTGGGAAGCAGCAATTTCTATTATTGAACAGAATCCATCTACCTGGTTCAAACAGAAATTAAGTCAAAATCACAAAGAAAAGGCCCACTGGTAATGGCACAGTAACCCTATGCAATCTCCAGCTCAAGAAATCGGTAGGGTAGAGGTTGGCTAAAGGATGACTGCAAACCCTGTCAGCTGCTTTGCCTTTATATCAAAAACTAAGATTGCAATGAGACTGGCTCGGACTAAGTGTCACACTCGGTGTTGTCACAGTGAGGCACCTGCAAAATTCACCCCAATGATCTCTCATGAATCTCATTTTCCCCCACAGCAGACAGAGGAAGGTTAAAATAGCAGGCAGTGCTCCTAGGAAGATCTAGTGACACAGCTCAAATAAAAGCACCTCATTTCACACGCTGGCACCAATTACTCCTGCAGGATGGCCCCAGCACAACACCTGCAGTATCTACACTCAGGGTGTAACATCTGAGGTTAGTCTTTAGCCTACTAGGATTTTTTTTAATCTTTTCAATTCACAACCAATTTTTTTTTCTTTCCTTATGAGTAGGCACAGTGGTATAGCTCATAAGAAACTACTATGAAGTGAATTTAATATAAAATCAAATATTTTAATGAAATTAGGGAGCATGAGTGTGACAGCTCAGGTGTACCACTAGAACTGATACTACTGGGCTGTGGGGTTGTTTGCTATTTTTAAAATGCTGTTCTTCAACAAGCATGCAGATTGACAAACTACTAATTCTTCAGTGTCAAAGATCCTGAGTAAAGAATTTCAAACCACTTAAAATGTATATATAGGAAATGTCTTATGAGCTGGTGGCCCGCACACAGCATTGCACAGATAAAAAATATACTACTCTCAATACACAGAGCTAAATACTTTCACATTTATCAGAATTTTCTACACAAGTCTTTTTGATAGAGTTCAAGTTTTGAATTTTTCTGTATATATCTTCCACCTGTATTAAACAAATGCTTATTTACATTGTGGGTAAAGTGTAAAGGCTAGTAAGGCCGTACTCCCATACTGGACTGTAACACTGCAAAATATATATACACATATATAACCTAATATAGGCATCGGTTCTAAAAAAGTCACCTTACATTTGTACAACATCATTGAGTCAGTATGAAAAGACAGCTTTGTTAGCACCAAGCCACTCCAATGGTTTTTACGAGCAGTCTCGAGCCTTCCAGTTGCACAGGGAAGGACCTTTCAGCACAGCATTCCCACTGCTACTGAGGAAGGGAGGTCCTGCTGCAGAACTGCAAGGCCCAAGCACCGCACTAGGGTAGGTAAATTACTAAAGAGCAGGCATAGAGCATCCAGAGACGAGCTCTGCAGTGTTTTTAGGTGACGCGCCAGCAGAACAGTCAGAAACAATTATCAGAGTCCTTCGCATCATCCTGTCTCGTTTGCATCTTTCCTTTGGATTCATAAGAAGAACAGAGTTACCAGCAGAATAGAAATTACTCAAGCCACGTGGTTTACAAGCCAGGTTAACCCTACGCTGCAAAGGCCAAATGGAGAAGAGCTCCACAGCTTAAATTCCAAAGGAAAGACCTCGCTCTACTGCTCATCGCCTGTGCCTGCTGTGGCCAGGATGGTCGCGGTCATAGCGATGACTTGCTCGCTCGTAGGAGCGCGAACGCTCGTGCCTGTGATTTCTGTAGTAGTGACTCTTCTTCTTGTACTTCCCTGAATGATCGGAGCGCTCCCGGGACCGGCTCCTGGAACGCGACGAGCTCCTGCTGCGCGATTTCCGTGGTTTGTGCGCCGAGTATTTATAGTCTTTTGATTTCTTGTAACTTCTCATCTTGGAACCTTTGTAACTGGAACTGTGGTTGAACTGTCTTGGGGGAGAGTCACTGCGGCTCCTCGAACGGCTGTGGGACTTCGAGCCGCTTGACGTGGAATAACTTTCACTTTTCCTAGGGGAAGAAAGAACAGGAAAGCAAGCGTATGATTATCCACGTAGAACTACTCCACATTAGCTCCTAAACGTAGCCACAATACATCCACACACCCTAAGTACTGTACAGACAGACGCTTCTCACTGTAGGCCTGCAGTTTGAGGCCAGACACTTGATTCTGTATCCCATGAAAACCAATCACGTGCCCCAGACTCAATTCCTCTGGTCAGTGTAAGTAGTGACTTTTAGAAACCTGTATCCGTTTGGAACACGGATGTCGTATCACAGTTTTTTTCAAAGCACTGAGGGAGAAATCTAAATGCATGAATATCTAACTTCTAGATTTCAAATGCTGCCAAAGATAAAGCTACTTGTCCTGTTTCAGTTATAGTAACTATTACCAAACTGCACAAGACTGGAGCCAATACCTACTCTACTGTCTCTTAGATCTCCCCTCTATGGGAATCACGGTTATATTTTAGTAATAACAACTTCCTAAAGGTTGTAGACAAATCCCCAGCTTTACATAAGCAAAGCAAACAAACCAAGCTAACCCTGCTGCTTGGGCCATACATCACCAACAAACAGCCTGAAGTTCGCAAACATCCTGAGAGAGCTCTGCCAAGGAGACTTAAAAGCTGCAAGCGTGACAAGGTCAGACACTGCAGCTCCCCTGCTCTGTAAGCCAAGACAACACCATTCGCAACCAGCCCTAAAGTTTCTGGAGTAGCAGATACTGGTTTGTTATGTCACAGCCTCTCTGGTGGAAAAACTACCGAGCTCACTCCCTGAAAACACCTTTTTACTACTAGCACAGTAGCGTGGGAGGTAATCTAACAGCACGCCCTCCTTTTACAGGAGTCCGTACCTGTGCTTAGGAGATGCGGATCTGGATGGTGATCTTGAGTAACTTTGATCTCGACTTCCACTTCGACTTCTGCTTTCTCTTCCTTTCTGAATGCTGCAAGAAACAAAAAATACGGTAAAAAAAGATTGTTTAAGATAATAATGGGGAAAAAAAATGAACTTTTTTGTTACAAAATCCTTACCCATTCACTGGACTATTTGAACCCGTTCTTTTTGCTCCCTCTGTTTTCCTTTTAGCATTCTTCATTGCCTGAACAGGTAGCGGCGAGGGTTTATTTCCTTTAACCTCTTTTGGAGACTCTAGAAAAAGAAGTTTTTGTTACCTTATTTTTGAAAGTTTGGGTACTAACTGAAAGAGGGTAAGGACTGAAGCCTTCCCCCACCCTGCTTCATTTTCTTTGTAGTAACCTTTACTGCATACATGCTGTTCGGGTACAAGTGCACACACGAATGCACACACAAGCACCCACAAGAAGCAGATCTGAAGAACTTCAAAGGCTGAATTTCATCTGAAACACTTCTGCCAAAATACATTGAGACATCACTGCCAAAGTAATGCCAAGGAGTTAACTGCAAGAGCAGCATGCTGCTCACAAAGCCATTCCAATGAGGCAGAAGAGTAATTTCTTTCTCTCGCTAATTATTCCCTCTCTTTAAGGGTAAACTGAGGATGTAGACTGAAAATCTTAGACCAAGCATGCAGGAAAGTAATCCACACCTCTTGCCCAGAAATATTACTTTTGCCAGAGTTCCTAATCATATGCATGCTCTAATATTTCTTTAGCATAACAAGTTAACTGCAAGTATTTAAGTTTATTGCCAAAACCACATTGAAGCAAGTCTCTCTACTGTATAAATTTAAGCTTTATACCAATTTGATTTTAGCCTTTACCTATCTCAAGAATTTAGAAGTTACAGTGCTATTCAAGATCTGCCATTGGAGTAATTGAGAGAAATCTGCTTAAAAAAACAAAGAACTACACATGCCTATTTATACTTTGGGGATAAATACAAGATAAAGTATTCCAACAACTCATCCACAACTCACCATTTTTTGGGGCAGGGGAAAATCCTGATGGGTTATCCAAATTTGGGGCTCCTTCAGGTAGAAGACCTTTAGCTTGTGCTTTTGCCTCTTCAATTGCCAGTTTCTTCTTTTCCACTTTACTTTCCAGATCAGACAAATCAACCTGTAAGGACAGGAGCCTGCTTAGGACAAAACCCTGTGAACTAGACTTTCTGCTTACTCATAGGAAGGGGAGTGGGTGGGGAACACAGATACAAAGACACCCAGATCCTGTGACCAGTATCTTGTTCCACTTGCAGTTGATTTCAAATACAAGGTTTCCCAACTCATGTTACAAGCAGCAGTCTCTACTGAAGGTTAATATATTAAAGAAAAACACACCTTTTTCCTTGTATAGAGCTGCAAGATTTTTAAGCAGATTTCTTGAATCTCTTCCTCTGTTGTTCCAAAGAGTAAAAACCAGTGTGGACGATTAGGAAGTGGAATCTGAAAGGGATGGGAAGAAATATTCAGGCTTTACTGCTTCTATTAGAAGAGCTAACAAACTTGAAGTTAATGGAACTGCACACTCACCTCCAATGTTCTAGCTGCAAGGTAAATACAAGCACAGGCAATGCTTTCTGGCTGAAATCTCACAAAGACATCTGTTCTCAGGCTATCATTCATGTAATTCCTGAAAGACAGGATATCAACAGAGTTGTAGGGCACCACAGTCTCCCTCCCTCCCATCCCCCGTTTCTTTTCCCCCCAATAAAACTTCTAAAAGTACTATTTCTTTCTGCATTCAGTTACTAGACTTCAACAATACACTCCTGTAAATCTGAAGAAAAACTGAATTATTTTACTAAAAAAATAAAATAATAATAATCCCTCAAGGGAAGGGAAGTGTGATAGGAATTAAGTCTGTCTGACTGGCTGGCTGCTGAAAATCCAGCCGTGAGAAGAGAACCAATTTTAACTTCACTTTTCCCTCTGGATCTCGACTGGCTTGCTCTCATGCACTAGCCAAGTATTTTCATCAAGACAACATACAATATAATCTGGAGTACTCAGTTATAGATTTTTAGGTTCACATGTTTCTCTGCAATGTCTGAACTCAGATGGTTTGTTGAAAGCAGCAGCTCCTGTGGTAGTCCTCCCATGAAAATATGGCCTGCTTCAGCACACGCCAGCTTCCACTGGAGATTTAAGGGATCCGTTTTCCTTTGGAAGCATTACTTTCCATCCAGAACAGAATTCTTTTTGATGCAAAAAGCAGACACAGAAGAAATCAGGGTGTTTGGAAACATCAGTTCGGGAGAATACTCAGTATTCAGGCAGATCTCTTCTTTGGCATATGAAATACGGTTTCCAAATTGTCCCGTTTCAACAAGGTTGCTTAAAATGAATATTCACAGAGTGAGAAAACTGTAAAATATTGCATATAATATTCCAGTCAGTACACTTCAAAATTATTCTTCTAAAGTCTTAAATACACAACGTAACTTCCTCTGAATCTGTCAGCTGAAGTGCTTAAAAAAAAAATCTAGATTTTTGAGCGTGTATCAAGCAAAGTATCAGATGGAAAAAAAGCTAAAATCAGAAAACAAAGTCCTCAATATAGTAAGCTTTCCAAAAGCAGTAATTGTTCATGTGGGTACCCAGTATACAAGGATTCACTATACCCCAAGACATCCAAAACAGAGACCACAGTTTAGATGCAAAGAGCAACTGCTGCCCCAGAGGAACAGGGCTAAACACGAGCACATCTTTTTGGGAGAAAAGAATTTTAAAACCTAGTTATCTTACTCTCTTTTCACTCCTCCAAAATACAGAACAAACATTTTGGCAACGAAAATATGGATAGAAAAGTGGTACTTCAAACATTTGAAAGTCACACATCCTTTTCCTAACTTCCCAGGTTGAAAAACACGACTGCTTCCAAGCTTGGCTTCTATATGTTTTCCCTGTGGGCTCAGAATTGGACATGTGAGGAAATGAATCCTTGTCACAGTATTTTAAGGAAAATATCCACCCATTTTTAAGTACTGGGAGCTACAAGCATCAGTACATTAATGTTATTTTTACATGTGAAACGTTTCTCAAATGGGATAATTTCTTCCTTCCTCCTCACCTACTCCTTCCTTTCATAAGGAGCAAAAAATCAGTGATGAGCAGTACATAACTACCCTCTGAAGTATTCAGATGTGATCTCAAGTTGAAGGGACCCACATGCAATGGGACTGGGAATACTGGTAGTAGAGAGTTATTTTTAAGTTCTAAATCAGTATTACATAGTATTTTCTGTCTGATTTACAAATGGAAACTAGATTTTTTTTCTGTTAATTCATCACTTTAAGACTTAAATCCCACCTTCATTTGCTTTATCATCTAAGAACACACAACTTTAATAAGTTATAAAATTGTAACATTAAAAACCATTCAGAATATTAACAACCAAGTTATGAAATATACAAACAGTCAAAAAGCACAATGAAAATAAATAAGTTGAAAAGTATAAGCACAAGAAGTAGTTGGCCAGTTACTATACTATCGTGTATATACCACCTGTCTAGAGTCAGCCTTCTCTTTGGAGAGCCTGCTTTGGTTTGACTGAAGACGGCAGCTATCCCTGCACCATAGCGCTTGGGCAGCAGAGGAGAAGTCTTAGTCACTTACCCTCAGAGGCTACCCTTTGATTAAAAGAGTACAGAAAAGAAAAGTCAAAACTGGTTCTCTACACACAGGTCACAGTACCAGACAGTTCAGTCAGCAGAAATATGATCTTTGGATTCACTCAAGATTTTTAAACCACGGTACTGTTAAAAAGCACTATTGTTTCAAAGCGTTATCTACGGATGTTTAAGACCGGGAATTTTACATAAACTTCCCAAACCCAAGCAAATCTTTATTGTAATGAGAGCAACAAGGCAGAGGACATTCCTTGGCAAACATGAGAACAATGAGTTTATCCAGTCTTAGAAGCTGATACCTTGCATTATCCATACGGATAAGAGAAATTTATCTGTGCTGAGAGGTTTTGACACACCTGTAACCAAGCTCAAGCGCCGGGAAAGGCCATTTCCCAGCACTGATAACAGACTTTACCTACACAGTTTTCTCCGAAGAACAAAAAGCAAACAAAAAAAAACCACAACAAAACCAGAAAACCATAAACTAATCAACGTTCTCCCTTCAGCTGAAAGGTGAAAGCAGAGAGGAGGGAAGTGAGAAGTCAGGGCGGAAAGCTACCTTACCATTAAAACAGTGCCTCAAACTTAAGAGGACGATCAACATTTGGGGCACTCCAAGAAACACTGGAGCTGTCTGGTGTGGCCCTCAATCACTTCTGAGCATTGTTGCCCAGAGTGCCTCAAGTGACATATTTCTGCTACTGCCCCTGCTGGTCTCTTAGAACAAAGAAAATCAACTTACCATGAAGTCTGGACCAGGTGTTGGTTACGTTCACATTCTAATACCTGAAGGTACATAACGATTATCTGGAAGATATGGGTTATTGCGTTATTAAGGAGAACCTTGAGAGCCACCTATATATTTCAGAGGGACATCCACGAGGCATCCACTATTTGCTTTCAAGCTCTAAGACACTCCACGAGCGTCTGCAACATCTCCGGGGTTCACCCACGCAACTTCTGCTCTCCAATGCAAAAGTTGCTGTGAGTTGACACACAACCAGATCTGACCTTCCTAGTTCTCCATCTTCTGAGCTCAGTCAGCATGCTATTCAGCTAGAAGTCTCGTCTTCAACTGTTTTCAAGCTAGATATGTTCTCCTATACAATTCATGACTCCTTTTTAGCTGTAACTTGGGAAAAATACAGCTAGCTGTAATAGGTAACAATTGATGTGTAACAGCATTTGCAGAGAACAGACCTTGTGTGTTTTGTGTCACTGGTGTATTCGGGTCTAGGTTTTTCTTAGGTTTGAAAGGAAAACAACAGGATGCAGACTAATAGATACAAATTTATACCATTCAACAAAGTGTAACTGCCCTCCAGGGTTACTGGCATTTCTGAAAATCAAGTAGGCTCACAAAGAAAACGTGAAGAAAACAGAAGCTTTTAGGGGAAAAAAAAAAAAGCAGAATTCCAACTTCTGCTGCTTCTGAGTAGAAAGTTCTTTTTCAATCCTTATCAGCTAGTACAAAGAAGTTATAATGGAAACACTGATGGCACTAACTAAGAACTTATATGGTTGCAGTGGGTACCTCTTTGAAGTATCATCCCAGCCTGCAATATGATATTTAAATAGAGAATCATTGTTTCTTTTCAAGTCAAGCCCTTCACGCTTGACTGTACTTTTTAGAAGAAGCACTGCTAACTAGCTCACGTGGGCTTATAACCTCATCCATGTTTCCACAAAAATGGATCAGGACACAGTATTTCTCTGATAAGTTATCATAACCCTAGATCTCCTTTCTGTTTAAGATTCCACATTTAGGGAGCTGTGGTGTTAGAAAACTACACCACAACTACACATATAAATGTGTAGTTGTTCAACTACACATACAAATGATTTTGTTCTAAAAGCAAAGCATTCAAGTATCTTGGACTTGAAGGAATACTTAACATCTGCATCCACCTCCAGTCGCCATTCAGCAGTGACAGAAGACCAACTAGTAAGAATCTCTTAAATGAGAAAGAAGACATCATAAGAAGCTAGCTTTACGGAATTAACTAGTGTTATCAGGTACAAACCAGAGAGCTTCCTTACGGTGAAGCAGCCTACTCAAAGCATTTATACCACAATAAACGCTGATAACAAAGTTAACTTATACAGTACAAACCTTATGAGGATGCTTGACGTGAACACAAAATCCCAACTCCTTTAAAACTCTTCTTTCAGCCTTAATAATTTGGTTCTTCAAGTTCACATACTCTTGATCCAGTATTAGAGGTACAGGTTTTCTGCAAAACAATTTCAAATTCCAAAGACAAACTTAACATCAAGGGGTACTTATGTGTAAGTTAAGCCATGTCCCCATAAAAATAAAGGACACCGCTGCTATTCAGAACATCAAAAACCTTCACTTAAGAAGTTTTTCAACTCACTTTTTTCCTTAATGAGATCTTTTCAAGATGTTCCCTGATTAATTAAACAGGGAACGATGCAAGCATCAGCCCATGAAGCTTAGTAATTAAAATACAAAGTAAGAACTTCAGATTATTTCAGAGTCTAAACCTACTTTTTTTCTCGCAGATGTCGAAGACGATGGAACACGTTAATTACATCCCTTATGCGCCGTGGTGCTTCTTCGATTTTGGATGCCAGGTGAACACAGGCCATTGACACATGCTGAAACAGAAGCATTGCAAGACACTGATGTTTTGCTCAAATCTGGACCTGATTACCTCCAACAGTTTAAGGAGGGATAACAAGAGAAAACAGTGGTAAAAACAGGAAACACTAAAAATTTGTCGAAGTCAGCACTATGTAGCTCTGCAAAATCACGCCAATCGGTAAGTCAAATCTATAGATGCAAATGCTGATCACATCTAGGTTAACAGCTAGACAAAACTGATGAAAGATCAAAACACAGTTTAGTGATTTAATGATTATGTATCTTAGTATTTCCTTACCTCCATGGAATGCTTCACAAAAGACTTGGTGTAAAAAAAACGCTGAAATAGCACCTGTCCTGTAGCCATGGCCACCTAAAAAGGAAACAAAGCATGTATTAATAAAATAATCTGTGGGTCTAGAAAAAAACTTAAGATTTCAACAGGTTTAAGACCAAGAAAGCTACTTAAGCTGTATTTAAATTCGGAATTAAGTTCAGTAGTACCTAAAGAAAAGGTGCGTTACTATCTTAATAATGAATAGAGCTGTCTAAAATGGTATCAACACCGCAAACACCTTTGAATAAAACGCATGCATTGAACTGTAAGGACCCAGAATATTAGATGTAGTAAAATCCTAAGTTGTGATATGAACTCAAAAAATGCTTTTTTTGGTTTTGGGAGGAAGTCAAACCAGATTACGATGTTGTTACGTTAACATCACAATCTGAGCACCCGAGACTCGGGTAGCGAGGAGACTTCAAAGTTTCCCCCCGAGGTAACAAGGAGCCTGCCCAAGAGGGAATCTCCCCGGCCCCACAAAACCTCACGGCGCCCCCTCCCTCCCTCCGCACCCCCCCGAGCAGCCCCCTCCTTCCCCACACCCGGCCCTAACAAAGCGCCGCGGGGCGGCGGCGGGGCGCTGCCCTCAGCCGCTTCCTGCCGCCCGGGGAAGGCCGCAGGCCCCGCGGGGAGCCTCGGAGCCACCGGGACCAAGCCGTGGACCACGGGGGGAGCCTGAGAGAATGCCGGGGAGAGGCTGGGGGCCCCCCGGTGCGAGGCCTGCACCCCCCCGCTGTGAGGCCTACACCCCCCTGGGCGTGAGGCAGGGCGCAGGCCTCACCCCGGGGCCTACCTGCGGGAGGCGGAGGAGGATGCCGGCCGCCTGGATGAGCTCGCAGCCGGTAACCCGCAGCTCGGTCTCCGTGTCGGGGTCGAGCCCGCTGCTCATGGACGGCGTGAAGCGCAGCGTGTGCTCGGGCAGCAGGCAGTTCTCCAGGGTGATCAGCACCCCCGAGTACAGCCGGTCGCCGATCAGCACCGCGCCGGGACCCGGCACCGGAGGGCCGCCCGGCCCCGCTTGGGGGACACCCCCAGCCGCCACCCCGACCGCCTGAGGCCCCGCCGGGCCGCCGCTGCCCCCCACCGCCGCCACCGCCGCCGCGCTGCCAGCCCCCGCCGCCATTTTGTGGTGCCGCCGCCTCGCCCGGCTCCGCGATGCCTCACGCACGCAAGCCCCGCCTCCTTCCCCCTCCCTCCCGCCGCCGGCCGCCTGCTATTGGCGGAGTGCGGCGAAGCGCCGCGCGGCCATTGGCCGAGCCGCCTGTCCGTCTGGCGCCGCCGAGGGCTGAGGGGGGCGGCGTGACGCAGCGGTTGGGAATTTGAACGGGCGGAAGTGGCGGGCGGCGGCTTCAGGGCGGCCGCGGCCTAGGCTGAGGCTGAGGCCTCAGCCCAGGCCCCCGGGGGGCTCCTCGGGCTGTGGGGGCGGCTGGCAGCGCCCGACCCCACCCCAAAACCCGCAGCAACACCGGGCCGCTGCCCCCCAGCGCTGGGGGCACCCAAATCTGCCCCAAGAGGGCAGTGGGGTGTTGTTTCCTTCCCCCCCCCAGTATAACACCCATATCACTACTCAAATCGTGCTTCTGATAGCATTTAGGAAAAAAAAAACACACAAAACACCTTTATTAAGTTCTTCACTGAACAGAAAATATGTGCACGCTGTACATGTTTTAACAGGGGAACTGCAACAGGCTCGCCTCACCCGCTGCTAAGGTTGAGCTGCAATTTGTAACTCAATGCATTTCACTTCTAATGATGTATTTTAACACATTTCACTTCTAACAAAATGTTGGGAAAAAAAAAAAAAGTCATCCACGCGCAAACTTCACGCCCTGACCCAACCCTTCTTCCCTGCTGCAAGCATCGTCTTTGGAGGATTTTGTTCCGCAGCTCTGATCTCAGCTGCAGACAGTGAGCGAGCTTATCCTGCCGTACGAGTTCCTGTTTATAACACATATCTGCAGGCTCCTGGCATCAATAGTGGTGTACGATACGTGAAAATATCCCCTCTGGTTCCTTCCCATCTCCGAGGGCAGCAAGGAAGCCTTCTTGTCTCCTCCTCTGGGCCAAGGCAGCTAGGGACTTGAATGTCTTTGGCTCATAGATAGCCAGATCAGCAAGCATTTTCCTGTTCAGCTCCACCTGGGACTAAATGCAAGAATTGTTGGTTAAGTACTCTAATTTTTAGGAACAATAATCCAATGACTAGTTAAGGTTTTAAGGCAAATTAATATTTTTTTTTCCTGTATTGTAGAATTTTTGCACGACTAGGGAACTGTCAGACATGCCCATTAATTCACGGACATATTAAGCTACCATGTACAATTTGTTTACTGTGTTTCTCAAAGTGTTTCCCATGCAAACAATCTCTTATATTCTAAGCAGGAGGTATTATATAAAAGTTTGTTTCTTTTGGATCTTTTAACAGAGTACCTTACAAAAATATCTTGCTCTGAGACAAGAAACAAAGGTATAGGCATCTCAAAAGAAAAATGAGTTAGCTTTTAGGCAGTACTTAATTCTCTTGTTTACAACATGAGAAGATTAAGCAAAAGATTGAGAGTATAAATACCAGAAACTATTACTTTACAGTAAGCATGTAAGAAAACCTATACGGTTATTTGAAACATAGGTTAAATGTTTTTGAAATATGCTATAAATGTATACATAGTTCCACTCGAAGAAGCAGAAACGCTACCTGTTTGTTATGATTATGGCCAAGAAAAACAAGTTTTAATTTTACAATTACAGTATCAACAAATTAAGACCAATTCTCCAGCATGTTTAACAACAAAGGACTGCGACACCAAATGTCTGCATTGTCTACGTTCACTGAAACACAAAGCTAGTAAGCAAAAAAAGTAGATTTCTTAGGCTTGCTTTTGCAAATCCAAGTTCTGTACTTTCACACATACTGAGTGAAGCAGAGGCAGCTCTCACTTAACACCTGCAGTAGCAGCAAATGTAAAAGCATTTTGCAAGCCTTGTTCTTAAGATGAGCAGTAAAAATTTTGGGGACAAAGGCTGGTGAGAAGCAGTATCCACCACAATAAAAGGGGGTTATGCATTTAAGGAAGAGAAACAGGGTTAGGGCAGAATTTAGTTCCTGAATTGAGTAAAAACTCCTTTCATAAGCAGAACTTTCATTGCTAGAACTAGGAAGCAGGACAATGTTGGCAGAAGCTCAGTCTAACAGAAGTCTTTTACCATGCTCTATGCCAGCACTGCCTGCTCAGGTTCCAATCCTTAATGGTTTTAATTCACCATTATTCTTCATCTTAATGGTTCTAATTCACCATTATTCTTCAAAGAGCAGCAGTCGGAGGCTGCGTGTTCAGTTCCTTGCAGTTCTTCTCTTACATGGCAACCAGCAACCCGTTGATATACTTTGTCAGACTACATCTGCTTCACATTTTCAGAGTTTAAACAAATGAATTTACCTGATGCCACAAAAGACCACTATCAGACATTTTTTCCAACCTGTTGAAAAGTTGAATCAAAGCAATTATTCAAGCACCACCCTTACCTTAAGCAGATTGCTTATGAAAGCTGGGTATTTCAAACCATGTTCAAGAGAAGCTGCTTCAATCCTAGTGATCCAGAGCTGAAAGAGTAAAAATTCATATCTTAGATGATAAAATATTTAGAAGTAAACATTCTGTCATACTGATCTGCTCACACTTAGTAAATACAACAGATTCAGACCTACAGTTTTCTCAGTGCTAGACACACCTCTATGTACTTCAGCATGTGATCATTTTCAGACCGCAGGGAGACCTTAAATTCACAGCATTTTTTACCAGCTAGTAAAACATTTTCAGAGAGCCCCCCAGCAAGGAAAACAGACACATCAGCTCTGCTCTTTTCCCATTTTACTGTTGACATCTAACATGTTGCTCTTTACCGCTCTCAGCAGCCTCTTCTTCTCTTTTCTGGCCTTTGTAGACTTCACAAAAGCTCTCCGAACACTTCGTACAGCCAACTTATAGCAGCGGTTCTTCCTTCCACGAAAATGCTGAAGTAAAAACAAGATGTTCTTGTTCAGTTATCTTTGAAGCTGTTAAACTCTTCAGTAATGCTAATATATCCTCGTTTGCACTTCAAAACCCTTCATAACAAAGTTCACTAAATACTTCACAAACATCAGCTAAGTCTGCAGTCAGCACATAATGAAAATTTTCTTGTTTTACAGCATGGGAAACTCAAAGCTGAGAAGTTGGAACAGGCTGAAACCTTTCAGTCCAGCAGGAGGGAGACAAACCAGGCCTCACTTTAGGCCATGATTCCAGGAGGAAGGCAACCAGCAAAACCATCTTTCAGTGCTTTTTATCAACCCCAAAACTCCTCATTCCTGAGCTCAGTTTTGTCTGTACAACCACAGGGATGGGACAGGACCCTCTGATATGTTTAAAACACTGCAGCTGCCCAAACAGAAAGCATTACGGAAGAGGTTTATTGGAGCTGCTACCATTAACACCACATGTTATCCATCATAACAGAAGGCAGACAGTGCTGTACACAGAGGTCACTGGTACTGCTGCTGTGGGCAGCCTGGCCACAGGACAGAGATACTCCCACTTAATTCACCATCTTCCACCTCAATTCTGCAGCAAGACAGACCTCCCAGCAGCATGCTGTCAGCCTGCCCTTGAAAAAGGCCCTGCCCCAGCCTAGGTTGCCACCTCTGCTCAGAACACGTCGCCAAGCAGCGTGCACGAGATGTGCTCGGAATGCTGCCAGGGGAAATCGTTATTCCTTCACCCCATTAAAACCAAACAAAAAAAAACACAAAACCACCCCTCAGCTCCTGCCCTTCGCCCCCACCGCTGCTCCGTCTCACGGCAGGGACCCCGAGCTCGCTTTAGCGAAGCACAAAGGCGAAGGGGAACGGCTGAATTCCCATCACCCGACTCCCCCAAATCCAGGAGAGCCTCGGGGCAGCGGGGCACAGCCCGGCACTCACCCGGGCATACTTCAGCACCTCCTGCACCCTCCAGAAGCGGTCGCTGAGGCGGCTGCGGAGCCAGCGAGGCGCGCTCAGCAGCACCATGTCCGCCGCCGGGGGCACGGCCCTGCCGCCCCGCTCCGCCTCCCGGGGCGGGCACAAAGCGGCCAAGGGGCGGCCCCCGCCATTACGCCAGCTCCCGGCTTCGCTAGGCCGCAGCAGGCCGCGCCGGGCCCGGCCTCGCTTCGTAATCAACCTTAAATGATCAAAACCAAAAGCCTTCCCTCGTGTTCATTGAGTTCTGCGTTTGTATTGTTAGGCTGTCTGTATCTGCCTGTAGCAATACGCCCAGTGTTTTTACGTGAGGGACTGAATGGCTTATGATAGCTGCTAATGTTTCTGGTTTCTTAATGTTTCTTCTAATGCCTTTAACATTAGAAGCATAGAATCACTAAGGTTGGAAAAGCCCTCCAAGATCATCTGGTCCAACCGTCCCCTTGCCACCACTATCACCCCACTAAACCATGTCCCCAAGCACCACATCCAACCTCTCCTTGAACACCCCAAGGGACAGGGACCCCCCCACCTTCGTGGGCAACCCATCCCAACGCCTGACTGCTCTTTCTGAGAAGAAATGTCTCCTCATTTCCAGCCTAAACCTACCCTTGCACAACTTCAGGCCATTCCCTCTAGTCCTGTCAATAGTTATCTGTAAGAAGAAGCTGATCCCCAGCTCTTCACAACCTCCTTTTATCAAACTCCTTTCAGAAATGCTGGCATTGTTCCATTTAACAGTAAAAATCTACAGGTTTGCTGCCTTCACCAGCAGTGCTAAAGCAATGTGAAAAGTCTTCATTCTGTTTTCAGTGACAGGAAGAATTCAGTACCGGGCAGCATGTCTTAATCTCTTCCTGTGCTTAAAAGATGTTGAGAAGTAAAATGAGAAGTTATGACCCGTGAAAAACCACAAGATGGGGCTGTTGTTATAGACAGTGAAAAAGTTACTCCTTAGCAGCAAGAGTCTCTACCATTAGAGAAGATAACTAATGAATTTGGTCATCATTAATCACACCACTTTCAGCATCTCAAAGTAACGATGCTCCTGTTAGAAGCTGCTCCATAACTGATGCCATCATCAAGACATCCTTCCCATTTACGGGAAGGTGCTTGTTAGTGATGTGGAAATTTTACAGAATTAGAGGCTTAGGGAATCTTTTTTTTATTAACACTGGGGCTTGTTTGATTCAAAGTCAGCTTGGTTATTAGAAGAGTCATTAGAATATTTTTTTTCCCCCAAAGGAAAATCAATATAAAGAACAAAAGATTCAGACCTCCCACAGTTTAAAATGCGTTTTCATTATAGCAAAAATAATTTGGGAAGTTTCACTTGATTTAGTGAAGCTCTTTATAATTTGTGGCAGTTTTTAGACTACTTAAACAGCTTTTTGTTTGTTTGTTTTGTTTGTTTTTACCACATCACTGCACCCTTGCTGACAGACAGTAAAAACCCTTTTATTTATGAAGGAATAAAAAAAATGGCACAAGAAAAATTACTGTGGCAATGGGGTGTAGCTTGTTAGAGCAGCCATTTACTCAAGCTCCTCTGGTGCTCCTCTGCTGCTTGCTGGCAGTTTCTGTCTCATTCACCTGCTCTGCAGGGAGCTCCACATGGTCCCCAAATGCAAAGGAAATTCAGTCCACAGGTGATCCTCCTGCCTCTGCTAGGAAAGCAATTCCCCATGGGGAAAAACCTACAGAATGGCAAGCTGCGCAGGGCTGCCAAACCTGCTCTTTGTGGGGCTGCAGTGCTCTGTGCAACCCCAGCACAACACAGCAGAAGTGATCTGGGGGTAGAATTTGAGTTGCCTGGCACTGAGTTTGCTGTCTTTCAATGGCTTGAGCCTGAATTTGTATTTCCTATAATATTTGTTGTTGTTCTTGTTTTTCCCTTAGTGTGTTTCTTGACCTTTCTCCAGTTAGAGGGCATAACTCATTCTTGAAGAATATTATATATTTAAATCAGGGGCTGTTAGGCAGCCATTCACTATGCTGAGACTGTTCAGAAGCCTTGGTGCCATTTGTCATATTTATTACATCCAATGCCATCTGTTTTCCTGCACAGATTCAGGGCTTTATTAACACTGTGGCTGGCCTGTGCCATAACTGAAAGCAGGATGTATGCCACAGTTATTTCCCTCTGGACGTCTGGGTAGATCTGTGCAGACATTTCACATTTTGCAGCTTGAGAGAAGGCTACTGCCTTGCGTTCCCCCCTAGGAGCCATTCAGCCTGAGTGAGCAGTGAGGCAATGGGTGGAACAAGATGAAAATGGGCTTTTCATACAATGTGAGAGTTTTAAAGGTCGTTTCTCTCTGTATTTCTTTCATCTCGCTCACACACATGACTTCATTATTAGAAAGAGACAGGCTGGCTTGTAGTCTTTAAAAAATGTTGATGATTGATATTGACTCATGAGTCCAAAAAGACAGAACAGACACAGGATCTGTTCTCAGTCTTGCCACTGGCCTGCTAGGTGACAGAGCAAGCAACTTCCCCTCTCCGTGCCTCAATCTGCACATCTTTAAAAGAAAGAGTCACAATACTGCCCCTTGGCTAATGTACTTGAAAATGCACCGAGCAAAACTTGAGTATGCCCGCTAGGTATTATTCTGAGCCTGTGGCAGCACTCCTGCTCCAGATCGTTTGTCTCCCCAGACTTTAAATTATTCATCGCTACTGTGAGCCTTTTGAAGAATGTGAACATGAATTCTCTGTTTATGAAATGTCTTAGCTGTGCCCTACACCATATATGCTAAGCAGGTTTGCATCCTTTGTGCTTTGCCAGTCTGATTTAGAAATGCTTTCCTAGCACAGCTGGGAAATCATTTCAGGCTCCTTGCTCAATGAGAAGTTTGTCTAGCAGTTACTTAGAAGGTTTTCACAGTTTGTTCCCTTTCTCCCAGGAAAGTGGCTGTCCAAACAGAGGTGCTCCTGGGGTTTGCAGTTTTGTCAAAAAATAAAATAAAATAAATTGATCTGTCAACTGAAGTGCTTTTTGAAATCAATTTTAAATGTTTGGATTAGTTAGTGCACTTTTCAAAAATATTTCAGTGTTTGACATTCAAAAATGAAAAAGTAGAGGAACATTTTCAGGTTTGGGAGACAGTTTTCCATTGCTTTTTTGACTTACATTTCAGAACCATGGTAAATTGATTTATAATCAGCTTACACAGGTTATTTTCAAAGAGACTTTTCGGTTTGACAACCAAGGAAAAACATTATTCCATGCAGCACGCCATGGTACCCGAGCTGTTCTTTAGCACTCCAGTAAGGTGGGTCAACCAAGCACAAGAATACTCTTCCAGTGGAAGCACATAGGATTCCTCATGGCACTACTCCACCGAGAAATCCAGCTTATGGCAGGGCTCCTCCGGCCCCTCCTGCTCAGCTGAGTGCCCCCGGTTTCTCTCATCTCAGGTGAGGTAGCCCTGGTGGTCCAGGCTCCCCCTCATGGCTGGAGAGCAGCCAGTTTGGTGCCTGCTGCCCAAAGGGCAGGAATTGCTGCCTGCGTTTCCCCCTTATTTTCCCTACCCTGCTCCTTCCAATTCAGCTGAGTACAGTGCAGACAGTGCTGGCTTCAATCTAGTGCTACAAATTAATGTTTTCCCGTATTTCCCAGTATATTCCTTTAGAATGAAGCAGGCTGCAGGCTGATGGCAGTGCTGTCAGTCTGAGTCTATTTTTAACACATCCCCCCTCACCTGGCACATCAGCTTTTATTTTTCCTTCACTGTCAGAGAACTTAGCAGAAAGAATAAATAATAACAAACAAAGGAGATGAAATAAGGTTGATGTCACCTTCAGCGCCAGGGATAGAGGAAATAAAATGCCTTGAGGAAAGTCTAGCTAAAGGACATGAATGGCTAGAGAAAGCCCTGAGAGCAGGGCTTCCAGAGAGAGCATCTTTTTGGGAATTAGTACTGGCTAAAAATCTTGTGTGCAAAAAAACAACAATAACAACAACAACAAAAAAACCTTGTTTGTTCCCTGCCATATTTCAGGAAGAAATGATTCGTGCCACTTCATAAATAAACAGAATTATGTTGGAGAAACTGTCTCTCTCTTTCATTTTTCCCTTTCTAAAACATCTTGAAGAAGCTAGAATTTTGTGCAAATAGCAAACTTTTCACCATCTTTGCCAGAGTGTGGTCTGAAAAGACCTTTCACAGCTCCGAGCAGGCTGGGGAGTGGTCTGCAGCTCAGGTTCTGTCCAGGAGTCTGAGGAACCAGGTTTGTGCTGGTAGACGTTAACACCCTTGGTTCACAGATAATTATTTCTGCGACAAAGCCATTAATTTTAAGAATTGCAGAAGAGTCGCCTGGCTTTGCAACTCTCCTAGGCACTCATGCAGATCACTGCACTGTAATTAGATATTGATATATCTCCACCCACATCTCCACGTGCCTTCCAGCTCCCCGGTCTGGTTCCTCAGAGGTGGCAGACACCAGGCTGTCATGAGGGAAGACTTTGTACAACAGACATTGTAGGAACATTTGTGTTTCCATCAAATTAAGCAAACCTTGTGATTAACTCATCTGGCTTGGTTCTTAAAAGGAGACGGGGAGCTGGTGAAGGGACAGAAGAAGAGGAGACCTGTCTTGGCTTCCTGACCATAATCCAAGTTTCCCTTCCTGCACAGCCCTTTATGAGGGTGTTAGGGCCTTTGGGGCACCAGTAGGGCTTCATGGCCCTGATAAACCTCAGCTGAGGCTTCCACCCCACAGCCTCTGCCTGGAGGCCTTTTTAAGCTCAGCTCTCTTTCTGACTCCTGCTGTAGGTTTGTGCATCCCAGGGGTTAGCTCTGCTCCAGCCAGGTCTGCTCAGGGACTCTGTTATCACTCACAGGCTGGCTTCTGTGCTTTACTGGGCTTTGGGGTCTGTCAGTGGTAAGGACAGAACGAAGTGCCCTGCAGCTGTGAGCAATTTGTGCCCTAAGTAAGGATGCTGCACCTTACTTGTGATCTGCTCCCTGGCACAGACTAACTGGGGGAATTTTTATTGCCTTGATATTCATGAGGCAAATCTCCTGAGACCCTCCTGGATGCTAAAGAGGTTCTACAAGAAGAGCCCTAGCAAAACAAAGATGTGGTAAGTGTGAGCAGCTAATAAACTTAATAGCTAGGGGAATTGCATAACCAACGTGGAGGGCGTTTAAAATCTGCTAACCTGCTTCAAAAGGCTTCCTACTTGCTTGTATCACCCATTATACCTTTGAAATCAATATCTATCTTCCTCACACAGCTCTTCAATCTGTTCAATCTACTTGAGTCTTTAAGCCTCTATTTGTTTATTGATTGCATGTGCCAGACTACAAATGGTCTTGATGTCCTACCGCTTTCCATATGTGCTGCGTAAGTGGTGTGTGGCAGTCTCCCAGCTCAGGAAGAGAAAGTGCTTCCAGTACTGGTAGAACTGGGACTGGGAGGCTTCCTGACCATGCCTGCCCTGAGTACAACCACGGCAATCTGTGTGCCCTCATTACCTGCTGAATCTTCAGACCAGGTGCTTTTAAACCAGGTAATACCAAAATGGATACCAGAGCATCCTTTGGGCCCAGACCACCTTTCCCACAGCATTCAGCACAAAAATCTCTAAGGGAGACCAAGTCCTCAAAGAGAGGAGTACATCTATGTAGTGATTGGCACAACAGAGCTGAACTCTAATTAAAAGCAATGCCAGAAATTGGGAACATTTTAAAGCAGACATGTGATGAGAAGATCAAGCCTGGATAGCATATTTGTGTTGCCCCGTCACCTCCTGGTGGCATGGATTTGGTGGAGGCTGCTGAGCCATGGATTGTTTGGGATGCAGCTGCCTGGAATTCAGCCCCAGAGGGCCACCAGCACAAATTAATCATTTGTAGAGCTCTGCTAATGGGCCACCAGTAATTGCTTCATGAGCAGGGCTGGCCGAGCCCTCAGAGAACTTTGTTGTAGCTTTAGCTTTGCTGTGTATGCCGCTACAGCTGGCCAGTGAATAGGGAAGGCTGATAAACATACCAAAACACATCAAGGGCTGGGGCACAGGCACCAAAATGTGCAATTCTTAAAAGCATTTGATGAGGGGAAGCTAACACTCGTCTGCAACATAAAAACATTTTATATTTAGCCTGTGAACAGTTTCACAACCTTTTCCCAAGGCAGAATTTCTCTAAGTAGCACCAAATGAAAAACAGGACTCCTGGATTCCTGCCCTGTGCTGTGGATAAGCTGTGCCTTCTGGTAAGACCTATGAACCTCAATTTCCTCCTGGAAGAAAGTTTTCCTCCTCCTGCAGCACTGTGGTCGTGCCTAGGTGAATCTACCTAAAAGGCTCTGTAAATGGGGAGCTATTGATGGCTTTCTTAACTAATATTGACCAAATGAGGCAGGTAGAATAATCAATCATTGTGCCTTCAGCACAAACATATACCAGTCCGCTCCACAGACAATAGCGGTGGTGACTGCAGACAACAGAAGATTTGAGCTACGCGTTGATTATTATCAGTTAGCGTAAGACTTCAGAGAGAGAGCGAGCACATAGAAAACAAATCGCAGGCAGAATGATTTCAATTCCAAAAGGGCCATCTTGCCCTGGGAACGCACGGTTGGAGTGTGGTTCCTGGGTGCTGCGTGCTAAATCACTCGCGAGGCAGCTGGAAGCGATTGGCTGGCACAGAGCAGCTCCAGCAGCCACGCTGTAAACAGAGCAGCGCTGCGAGGCTCCGAGCCGCCTCCGAGGAAGACACTGCTCGCGGCTGAGTGCCTGTGACAACGGGAGAGCACTGAAACAACACGCTGCTCCATCTTTGCTCCCAGCTCCGCGTGCTGGGCGAAGACTCCAGTGAGGCGGCGGGGAAAGCGGCTCCTGCTCGTTACCATCCCGGGTCGCTTCGTTTGGGTGAGAGCTGGATGGGAATATTTGAGTGGGTACGGGGTGAGGAGCACGGGAAGGTGGCTTGCAGTCAAGGACCTGCCTGATGGTGTGCCGAAGCCTGATATTGCTCGCAAGCAACAGTGCTCAAAGTTGGAGGAGGAAGCTGAAGGTAGGTGCTCTCTGGGACTGAGCAGCCTACTGAAGCTGAGAGCAACTGCTGGGGACCTCTTGGGATCACGCTCCTAGGAAGGACAGCAGAAAAACAGGCGTGTTGTGGGCTCAAAGCCACAGCTGCTGCCAAACGTCCAGCAGACGCATCTTTGAAACAGAGGTCAGGACTGGCAAACAACCTGAAAGGAAAAACTTGCATTGGCCAGGTCCTGGGAGAGCAAGTGGCCAAAAGCCATCCCTTCCTTGCCCCGTTGTGTTCTTCATGTGCAGGAGAGGTAGGAAAAGCCTCAGCAAATTGCTTCCCAGTTTGGTGGCCAAAAGCAAATAAACCATTTTGGAAAAGTGTGTGTGGATTGATCAGCAACCTTCCTGGAGGATGTCTGACCAGGAGACCGAGGACTTTGGAGCAGAAAGCCTCTTAGACAAGTCTAAGATGATTCCCAGCCTCCCACCGTATGACATGGATGACCAGCTGCTCCCCAGGGAGCCCCGCAGCACCTGGTGCTGCTGGGCTTGGGCCCTGGCGATAGTCACCATGAACTTCCTAGTCTTCTTCATCAATCTTCTCCTGCTGCTTGTCATCTTCACAGTTGTCTTGCTCCCCACCATTGTGGTGGTTTACTTTGGCTTCCAATGCCACTCTCGGGTAAGTAAGCCTCGCTCCCTTTGGCTGCTAACAGCCACCCCTACGGCAGAACAACCCATGAGGGTTTTATTTTAGCCCGTGGGGAAGCAGTGGCTTTAAAAGCAAGGCTACAATCCTCATGTTTTGCCTCTGTTTTATACAGGGAGGAGTGTGCAGACTTTCATGTGTATAGATTGAGCTGAGAAAAATTGCTTTTTGGGGGTTCACGCAGACCTGCAGGCTCCTGGCTGTGCAGGGGAGCTCACTCTCCTGCCTGGTGCCCATGATGCAGCCACCATCAGGGCTGGCATACACGTTTGTATGGGATAGTAGAGGCTTTGTGGCTTCTGGGCTGCCTTCAAGCAGCTGGCTGGCACCCGTGCTTCCAGTGTCAGTGGGCTAGCACAAAAAGGCTCTTGTGGCAGAGAGAGGGAGGACACGGCATGAGCTACCTGTGATTGTCTGGGTCCTTGGGGGCAGAGGCAGCACAGGACCCCTGGGTCCTGCTCTTAGTGCAGTTGTTTGTGCAAAGTGGTCCCAGACCAAGAACCCCAGCATTTCGCAAGCCTGCACAAGATAAGAGTATTGTGGTGTAGATGTTTTACAGCAGAAGTAAAGCTTGACCCATCTGAATGCTAGCAGGAATTAGCTTGATTTTATTCGTCTTACCTCTCCCTTCTTCAGTATAGGGGGGAATGGAAGCTTGATTGGGTGAAAGAACCCTGTTAGGGTTTGCTACTTTCCATTTAAGTAAGCTCTGTACATGACTGTCCTATAGCAGTAATACTATATAGCAGTAATAAAGTGTGTCTGAACCTATAACCCCTCCGAAGCCAGCCTCGTGTTCAGGTGTTCCTGCAGCTCCTCACTTAGTCCAGCCTTTGTGTTTCCTTGCTTGGTAAGGGCTCCAGCTGTGGCTGCTGCCCTCTGAATTTCATTATTCCGAGAATACTTATGAATTTCCTCTTCTTAGTATATTTCCATAAATATGTTTGGAATCCTCTAAGTGGATGCGAAGAAGCAGTTTTCCTGTTTTCCTCGCTGGCAGTCACTGCTAGGCCAGCTCGGTCTGATTTCTCTTGCTGATTACCCAGTGTTAGAAGCACTCGCTTGCTTCCTGCCTTGGGGAGGGGGGAAAAAACAAACCCCAAAGTACCTTCTCCCAGGAGGGAGAATGGGATTAAAGGGTAAGATGCTCTTGGCCTCCCCAGTGCACAGAATCTGAACTAAAGGGAAGATATAAAACCTCAAACCGATGTATTTAGCTGAGAAATACTGAAGGGAGAAAGCTCTCCCCTTCCCTTTAATAAAAATCTGTGCATCCCATCTAATCAGCCAACTCCTCGGGACCTCTGAGCGGATCCTGGCGTGGGTGGTGATGTTTTTCAGCACATGGATCCCTTCCTGCAATGAGGGCACTGCGTCGTGTTCTTCAGCTGATGTCCAAGAACACAAGCTGTCAGCCCGCTGCTCCCCCATCTCAGCTCCCTGGCAGAGGGACTGGGCTTTGCTGCTTTCTGATGTCTCTGCTGGTCTGAGAGGTTTGGCTTTTGGTTTTCACAGCCCTGAAATAATGACGGCTCTGAGCTGCTGGTATGGAAAAGCCTCTCCTCATTCTGCAGACTAACAAACAGGGAGACATCTGTCATGGTAATTCCTCTGTCGAGCAGGGCAGACAAGTGCTGCTGATGCTAGTTGGAGTGAAACATGATTCATAGAGAAATCCCCTACCTCTGGGCCCAGCAATTCCCACTGTAGCTCTGCCACATGAAAAACATTCCTGTACGATGCAAGCAGGTGATCCCAACAGGGCCATGTGGGAGGCTCTGCAGGGCCTGCGGGCAGGAACAGTGGTTCAGAAAGGTCCTGACCTCTCTTACCTCTCCCGTGACCTGAAACTGCTCCTTGAAAGTCAGAAATGTGAACTTCAGATTGGTCTCAGAATGGGAAGGAGCATGAGGACTGCCTCTCGGTGCTGCCCACCCTCACCTCGGAAGACTCCGAGCTCTCCATTCTGCACACAGTGTTCTCCCTGATGGCTTTGGGCGTTGAGGAGAGGCAAAAAGCTTTTGAGTACAGCGGATGTGAAAGCAACTGCGCTGCTGTTAGCTGCGAGGGGTCTCTTAATGCACACTTGTCTTTTAAGGCGAGGTAGAGCAGGAGTACTGCAGGATGGCTCGACGAGGGCAGCCCTTTGTCTCTGGGCTGCTGCTGTTCTGTGTCTTCCTTGTAGCCGGAGGCTGATTTCTGCACTGCAGAGCCATTAGATGGATTATTTTTTGAGTGTGATTGTGTTTTTTTGTACTGGAAGAATAAAAAAAAAAAAAAGAGATTGGAGGAGGTGGGGGTAGCCCAGAGCAGTTGTTAATCCGGAAGCGAGTGGCTTGACTTGGTGCTCCTGCTGCCAGGATGGAAGGGGGGCTTTGAACCCATCAGCCAGGAGCAGCTTCTGTGCGGGGTGCTGTGCAGCAGCACAGGGTGCTCAGGGCATTCTGGCAGGTCTGGGAGATGCTGGGAGGCTGTAATGAGTACACTGTGCCCTAAAACAGAGCATAAAGCAGCCTTGGGAGCCCGGGGGGTGGGCTGTGGAGTGACCCACCTATCTGTAGCATTGAACGTTTCTGCTGCATTTTATTTACTTTGCTATAACTGCCAGCATGCTGTGCCACCCCTGGTGGTGTAGCTGCAGGAAGCCTCTTGATTTGGTTTGCAGCTATCAGCTGCTAAGCTGTGCTGTTAGGGATAACTTAATAAAGATTAACACTCGCTGCCTGAGGATCGGTGTGCGGTGCTCTCATCTCACAGAGCTGCTGGAGTAATTGAAAGCCTGGCTAAGCGTTGTCAGTCATGATGTACCCTGAGGATTTCTGAGCTCAGCTTGCAGAGAAGGATGAGGCCTGGCTCACTGGGAAAGCCCTAAAACCTGGGGGTACTTTGGTCACTGCTCCTGTCTGCCATGAGATCTGTGATCAACTTTCTTCCCTCTTCCTGCAGGTGCTGCACTCCACGGCCCGCTACTGCAAAACCGTCCTGGATGACAACAGCTCTTCTGCCCTCATCATCCTGGGCTTCGTCATCATGTCGCCTCTCATCGTGGTGGCCATGGCCACCTACTGCAGCCTGGCCAGGCGCCTCCGCCTCTTCATGTGCTTCCAGCCCTGGAGCAGGGCTGTGTACAAGGGGGTGAAATGGCGCTGGTACGAGGAGGGAGGTCTGTGTGGCTGTGCCAGGGGCTGGAACACCCAGGTCAAGGCCTGGGTATGAGTCTGCAGCACCTGAGGCCCTGGCCCACCCAGCTCGCCCTTCTCCCTGCCCTGTCCCTCCCCACCACCTCCCAAATTGCCCCCAGGCCTCTGCAGAGCGGTGCCCAGCTGTGAGAGGAAGGGAGAGGTGTTCGTGAGCCTACGAGGCTCCTACAGCTTTGTTTGTAACCCTCTGTCTATAACCAGGTGAAGGATGCTGTAAGGGAGAGACAAGCAATGCAAGACCTTGATGGTAAAGCCGATATTCAGAAAAATGAGGACCCCTGCCAGTGCCTCTTGTGCTCAGAGCAGCGCGGTGTCCAGCCCTCACAGCACAGGTCCCAGTATCCATCTACACATGTAGTGAGAGCAGCTGTGGACTCTGTTCCACGCCTCAGAGGTCTCCCTGTGTCCAGCAGCACTTGGGGAAGCATCCAGCCCTGTGGAAGCAGCTGTGGTTTCCCCCAGTGTTGGGCTGCCTGTGTTTCAAACCTCTTGCAAGGTGTCTGCAGGTTGCTGCCTCTGTGGTGGCTGGTATCCACAGCTTTCTGACACACCATGAGCTCTTCCCCCACTTACCTGACCCTCCTCCCCACAGTCTGTGGCAGTGCTGTGCTCGTTTTGCTGTTCCTGAGCCAGCTCGCTGGGGTGGCTGCAGATGTTCGTGCCGATCTTTGGGTCTTTCCCCTTTTCCAGCTGCTGAGCTGAAGCACGCTTGTCTGGTGGCGGCTACCAACCTGCAAACAGCTCCTTGCCCTTTGTCATGCTCAGGTTGTTTGGTTCAGGGCAGTGTTAGGGCTCCTGCCAGGACAAGCTGGAGACCCCCAGTGACTACAGGGGGGTCTTCCACCCCTAGGCATGCTGTGCTGCTCTCCTTAAACCATGGTGGGTCTCTGGGGTCTCTGGTTCAGTCAGTGGGGCCTTGTGCTGCTGACCTCTGCGAGCTGTCCCCTCTCCCTGCTGCTGTTCCTCTGCCTGCCAGCTCTTGCCAGCGCTATGTGTGAATAAAGATCGTGCCAAATCTCCACCGAGGGAGTTTCTGTTCTGTCTCGAAGCTGTCTCAAAGCACAGGCTGCACCAGGACCGGCTGCCTGGGGCCTGTTATAGCAGGCAGGGCCAACAAGAGCACCAGTGTGAATCAACACATAACTTCTGCATTTGTTTCTGAGGATTGATTTATTTATCTTTTTAACTTTTTGTAAAGTGCAGAACTTTAGCTCTGTCCTCAATTGCACAACTTTGTGGTGGTAAACAGGCTGAGCTCGGGATCCTCAGGAACCTGCGTTCTATTAAAGCAGCCGGGGCAGCAGCACTACGGGGCTGCTTTGCTGGCTCTGTCCGCTCAGCTGAGTCATTCTGCCAGATTTCACTGCCACTTATCCCCTCCTGGCAGCTGCAGCAAGACAGAGTCTCAACAAACCACCTCCAGGATGCTCCAGGTGTGACAGGTTGGATAGAGTTTCATTTACAGATCGAGTTGTCACGTAATGCTGCTGTGACTGAGGAGCGGGCAAGGATGTTCCAGCCCAGCACCAGCGGTCAGAGGAATGCAGAGTCAGCATTCTCCTTCTTTTTCTGTTGTTTTAGGACTTTGCAGGGTGGGAATGCTGACTAAACTGCTTCATTTGTGTGTTTTTGTCAACCTCATCTAGAGCTGGAGTCGCATCTCGGTAGCACAGCAGGCCTCGGAAGGCAAGCTGTACCTCGAGGGTGTCCTGCCACGGGCAGACAGCGTGGTGATGTGCTGTAAGCAGTGCAGAAGCTCTGCTGTGAGACTGGATTGACCCTAAATGCCCTGCTGGGAGCACACAGACGCCCTTGATGCCCTTTGCCTTGGGGCAGCTGTGCCAGCAGATGCCAGGGGGAGGCTGCTGCACACCAGGGGCTTTGTTCTGGGATCACCCGGCCAGTGTGGGCTCAGAGCACAGCTCTGCCTGGCACCCTGCTGAAGGACAGTGGGGTTTTTCCCCCTTTTTTTCCCCGCTGCTGCTCTGATAAGTGGCTACAAGGTTCTTAAACAAGGCATTGCGCTCTCCTGCCCTGCCTTGCAGTGTGGTGCTTAAGCCATTCACTGTCCTTCGGCCAGCCTCTCCTCTTAGATGTAAGCATCAGCTTGAGAGCTCTTCCTCCTCGCCTGGAAGCATGACCCAGGCAGCCTGGCAGGACATTAAGAGCCCTTCAAGGCTAAGAAACCAGCCCAGAACGGCGTGCTGGAAACATTAGAAATGAACCAACATTTGCAGGAGTATTTCATTCCTGCAGCATGAATCCCCAGGATAAAAAATTGCCCAGAAAAAAAGCTGAAAGTGCAGCAGGTGTCAAGCAGTTAATTTACCTTGAGCCAAAGCTGGGTATCTTCTGAGTATGAATCACCTGGGATGGCTGCTTCATGCTGGATTTATGGAAGGTGTGATAGAACCGTGAGCAATCCTGCAAAGGTGGAGAGCAGGAAATAGGGGAACAGTGTGGGAAAGCATTAATAACCCAACCCAGGCTGAAACAGGGGGAATATTTCAGAGATGCTGCTGTGTGTCACCTGGTGATAGACAAGATGGTTCAGATGTGCTCCTCGCTGCCTTCGTCATCATCAGAGGAGCACTTGTAGAGGTGGGCAGGGGAAGGAGAACAGCAACTGGGCTCCAGGAGCCCACCCATGCTGCAACAAAGCTTGTGTCCCCCGGGTTTTGGGGTTCAAATTCCTGCTTGTGACACAAGCTCAGCAATGCTGAGGCTGCTGAAACGTCCTGTGTAGGAGGAATCTGGGCGTCTTTGACTTGGATCCCCCTCCTGGATGTGCTTGGACGGGATCCCAAGCCCCTGCTGTTGTGGCAATGGGTGGGTCATTTTTAGGGGAGGCGCTTGTGGAGTGCACTGGGGGAAGCAGGAAAACTGCAAAATCACAGCTTGATAGCTAACAGAGGGGCTGGAAAGTTTTTAGAAAAATAGAAACCATTGTAGTAAGTGGTCTTGTTCTTCACAAACACGTAATGACACCCCAAGGGTGTTCACTGGCTGCTGCCATCAGCTTTCTGTTCTGGGTTAGTGGCAGGATGAGTGCCGAGGGACAGCAGAGGAGGGAAATCCTCATTCACAGAAGCTTCCTCCTGGCCGGGAGGTGTTGCTGCAGCTTGGTGGTGCTGAGCAGGTCCCCTCACCCCTCTGCTTCCACATCCTGGGCCTCAGCATCACTGTGCATGAATGTTTATGGAAGCCTTATGTTTAGGGTGCATATGGATTTAATGTGACAAATGAATGCTAACAGGTTTCCACAAGTGGCAGGAGGAAGAGCTTGTCTCACCCCACACAGGTCCTTAATTCCCATTCTGGACCTTCTCCGCATGGAGTGTAAGAGCCAGGGATGAATAAGCCTCAGGCACTCCTGAAATAAAGAACAAATTCCTCTCGTGCAAGCACGTGTCTGGCCCAGCACCACAGAAATCATCAGAGATGCTTCGGATTTGAGTAAAGGAGAGCAGACTTCAGCTCAAAGGAATGCCGAGCTCATGCAGATTGCAGGGAAACGTAGGCCGGTGGGTGGGAAGCTGGGCCTGAAGGAATGGCTGAAGGAAGGAACGGCTCCCGAATTTGCCGGCTGAGGCCGGCCAAGAACCTGGCTGAGATGCTGAAGCCAGAGGGCTCCTGGTCCCCTGATGCCTTCAGTTCCTGGAGCCCTCAGCTGGGGGCAGTGCAAGTACAAACTGCTCGTCCAGCCGGACAGACGGCAGGACGATCAGGACTGAAATCGGAGGATTTTTTTTTTGGACAGGGGCGATGTGGTGTTGGGCGGGAGGAGGCCATGCCAGGGCTGCTCGGGCAGAGCCTGGGAGTGAGTGCACTTAGGGCTGTGGCCACAGAGGGAAGAGGCTGGGGCTCTGCCTTTCCTCCTGGTGGTTCCTCAGCCACCCAAGGAAAGCGAATCCCGTGGGAATGGCCAGCACCGGCTCCCGGAGGGGCTCAGCAGCTTCCAAGCAGGGTTCCTGGTCCCTTGCCACGAGCCCTTAGCCGCTGCTCTCAGCATCGTCTCCGGCGGATGCGTGCTCCAAGTGCTTCGTTTTTGCTGCGTGACTCCGTAGGCTCACTTGGCAGGGCCCCACGTGGTAACAGGACTCCTCCGACACATGTGCTGGACAGCTTGGCCTGCACTCCCTCTGTTTGCCTTGCTAACTGCTCGGCGGTAACCCGAGCGTCTTCGGGGAGACGGCCATTGTCCTCCCACACCTCCCTCTCTCTCGCCGAGCTAACCGCTCACCGGCGATCGTTTCCAGCTCTGATCGTTTCCAGCTCTGCTGGGAGACGTGGTTGGAATGACTGGGAATGATTAAAAAACAAATAACCAGCGGGGGCCTAATAGGGGCTCCTGCACCCCGTGAGCTGATCCCACTGGTGCCAGCGATGCAGCACGGGGCAGCCCTGTCCTGAGCAGTCCCCTGGGGCTCCGTGGGAGCTGCTGTGCGGGTGAGAGGGCTGAGGGTGAGCAGGAAAGCAGCAATTTAACCCATGTGCCTTGATACTGGTGTCCCCCACCATCAAACCAGTCCCTCACAGCGACAGCAGCCACCCCAGGAGGCTGCGAGTGGCAGGAGGGAGCAGGGAAGCTGCGTGTGCTTGGTGTGTTGCTGCTGGGCACGCACAGTGCCGCTAAAATATAAGCACTGCTCTGAGGCCATCTGGCAGGCACGCACTGCCAAAGGGCTCTTTGTGCAAGAGCTGCGGAAGAATAGGGAAATAAATAAATTATATAGCTCCCAAAATCAATACTAACGCGGGATGGCTGGGAGGGTCGATGGTGCAGGCGCTGCGAGCTGCTTCCCAGCCCTCTTTGAGGCCGAGACTGCAATTTAGAAAAACCTTATCAATCATCACAGTCCTTCTCTGCTCATGGGAAAAAAAAAAAATGAAAAAGAAAAAGAAGCAGAGAAAAGTGCTTGTGTCAGGGCCAGAAAGCGAGATCTCACTTCACAGCCGGCAGCCCTGTCGAAGGGAAGTGCCTGGGCATCACTACCACAATATTTCTGAAAAGCAAAGCGTTGCTTTGGGGAATTAGAGCCAGCCAATATTGCCCCAAGTACCTCGGCTGCTTCCCTCTTGAGGAATCGTGTTAACAGCCCAGCTCCCAAAGTCTGGCCAAGCTGGGGAGCAAGGGGATTACGCACAGACCATGACAAATACGAAGCACACGGGACAGCTGGGTAAGGTCAGCGCCTTTATTCCCTTCTGCCCACCCGTTTTGTCCTTCCCCCAGCTCAGAGACAACGCGGGCTTGTTCTGCCCTCCAGGCAGTGCCAGTGGGAAGCTTTGGGACGGGATCCTGCAGGATAAACCCAGCTGGAGCAGCCCGTAGATAATTTGGGTTTGCCACAACGGGGGTGCAGGGAGGGCTCAGGGGTTTAATGGTGCTTTATGTCCAGACCGAGAGCCCCCGGAGTCATTGAATGGGTGGAAGGGGCACCGAGCATGCTGCCTGGTTTCAGTCCAAGCTCAGCATCACAATCCCAGCCACGCAACTGAGTTCCGACCCTAAAATGTTTGCTTAGGATGTTCCCCGTGTTCAGCAGGACTGAGAGCTACCGAGGGAAGCTCCAGCCCTTGAAGAGCATCCTGGCTTGGAGCTGCTTCACCAGCAGGCAGGTATTTTGGGAGCTGTACGGAGTGCCCAGGCAGGCAGCACTCATTTCACAACGGGGCTGGCTCTGTACCTCTGTGGCAGTAGGGAGGTGGTGCTGAGCAGCATGGTTATTCCTCCTCCTCACCTGAAAGCAGGGCTCTGCCCCAGCCCTTCAGCCAGCGGGGTTAATAACCCCAGAAAGCCCTAAAATTGCTCTTTTGTCATCGCTTTCTCATCTGCCTGGCACCACGCAGGAGGCTGCTGAGGTACGTTAGAGCCTTTGGGGAGTGTTGCAATCCCAACAACATGTTCCTGGCTGCTCTGCTGGCTGCGCAGGCTGGCAGCCGGGGGGGTTCTCGGTGCCAAGTGACAGGCACAGCTCCCCCGCCCGCACCTCCCCGGCTCTCTCCTGGGGCTGTAAAGGCGTGGGAACCTGCCCAGGGACAGGGCTTGGAGATAACAGGGAAATTACAAGGAGACAGAGCTGGCCCAGCTTGCGAGCTGGCTCCCAGTCCCACGTCTGCAACAGAAAACACGGGAACTGGGTTGGCTGCAGCGGGTGGCCCTGTGCGAGCCGTCAGGGCTGGGAGGGGATGTTCAGAGCTGCCCAGCACACCCCCAAGGACACGAGGCTGTGAGCAGGATGCTCCGAAGGCTCTTGGGGATGCCTCAAGGGCACAGGCTGGCAGGGATCCCTCTTGAATACTGGGAAAAGTGGCTTTTTGTGGCAGGCGTTTTGGGAGGAAGGGGAAACAGGGCTGTCCTTTTCCTTTCCTATACTTGCCAGGCCCTGGAGCCTGGGGCTTTGACCAGCTCTGGGGCACGAGTTGTCTCAGAGGGGAGCTGAGGAGCCACGCTCAGCCCATGTAGGTGCTGGGGATTGCTTTGACATCCCATTTCGGGGTCTATTTGACGAGATGGGATATCTCAGCGCGAGGCACAGTGCTCTGCTGGCACAGCGGTGGGCTCAGCCCCGTAAAAGTGGAGCAAACCATGCCGGGAAGCAGCACTGCCCTGAGCCAGGAGCCCCTGGCGTGCTTCGCCCCCTGAGGCTGGGCGGGCAGCCCTCCGAGCTCCACGGCAGACAGGATGTGCAGGGCTGGACCTGGCTCTCAATGGTTTGCGCAAAACACGGGGAGAGATAAGAAGCAAATTAAAAAAAAATAATAATAAAAAATGAAAAGCAGGCTTGGCTGCAGGAAAAGGTAGTGCTGTCGTGCTGTCTGGTTCGCTTCTCTGCCTCCTCTGCCTGCACCGGTTTCGGCTGTGCCTGCCTTCATTGTTTCCCGAGCATGTGGTGGAGAGCGAAGGAAACCAAGCCCTAGCCCCCAACCAGATGATGAGGAATAAAAATAGCAGCCAGGGGAGCAGACTTCCTCCCAGACACAAACCTCTTGCTGCTGAAAGCCACGGCATCTGCTTTGTTCCTGCCGTGTCCTCCCGACTCCTCCAGCAGCCTCCCCTCGTGTGTCACGTGCAGTGTTTTACTACACACAAGAAGCAAAAGATACTGAGGGGGTTGTGTCATGCAGGGATGGTTGGGGATTGAAAACTTCGTTACTGTGTTCTGGGGGGGAAGATTTCCCCAAATACATTTGTCTGGGTTTTATTTTTTAACTGTATGAGCTTGGAAAACAGACGTGGGATGGGAGGTTTTCCTGCAAGCCCCCCAGTTTGCTCTCTAAGTTCAAATCACACACAGGGAGGGCAATGAGGCTAGCAGAGACACGGGTTTTCTCTGCATGGCGCCACCAGAACTGCATGCCTCCTGAGCAGGAGACGTGTCCGGCTGTGGGCAGAGGACCCTAACTGTTCCTGAATGTCACGGACACCAAAGCAGATGTCCCTGTGTCCCCATCCAGGTCTCGTCCTCTGTTACAGCCTCTGCCTCCTTTGCTACCTCATCTCCACCCAGCCTCTCCCTCAGGCCTTTTCCTCTGACTTTCTGCTCTCTTGCCCATTTTCCTATGCTCAGCTTTCACCTTTAATGGCCTTTTGGTGTCTATTTCTGCTGTGCTGATCTTGACCCCGTGGCAGCTTCCAGCCCCTCCACGCAGAGACCTCTATTTTCAGCCATCCTGGATCCCTTTCCGTGGCTTTCCTGTCCGGCCACAAAAGCTGTGTCTGCTGCCACTGAGAAATAAACACAGCCCTTCCACTCACGGCACTCAAAGGAAGGAGCGTTGGCTGTGTTGTGACCAGCCTCCAGACGCTTAGAGGTCTGAAAAGTGGTAGCAGCATGGAGAGGAAATCAGTTTTTCAGATTTCTTTGGCCCCCAAGAGGTTTTCAGTGCAGGTCAGAGGGATGGAGCCCATGCAGCCTGCTGCCCTGTTCCTACCAATGCTCCATCTCCTGCAGGAACAGCGAGACAGGCAAAGCCTTGCTGCAATTAAAGACTGAGGGTGTGGGTAATTCTGTTATTTGGTTTGTGCTCCGCAGCCAGGCATGGCCCCGTGCCTGCCTGTCTACCTGGGCCAAGCCCATTCCTGCTGGCACTTGGCACGCCGGGTTTCTGTGAGGTTTGCACAGCTACCGGGGGTGGAACATGCCCCAGCGGCTGGCTTCCTCCGATCCTGGGCCTCTTCTTGGTGGGGTTTTTGGTGCTGTGCTCCTTGCCTGTAGCACTCCTGATAGTGACCAAACCCCTGGGACCAGCAAACGTCCTGCCTCACCCCAGGACCGAGCAGGAGGATGCAGGGAAGCAGCCAGGCTGAGGCTCGCAGGAGTTGTCGTCATTTCCCCGGGCAGCAGCTGCTCAGAGCAGAGGCACTGGCTGCCGATGGGGCTGGATGAGGCCGTTCTGCAAACCCCAGGAGCACCACGGAGCCGAGCAAAGCTCTCCCCAGGGGCTGGCCGAGCGGTGCTCTGGCACGAGGCACGGCCGTGAGGTCAGTGCTGGCGTTCCTCCCACTGCCTGCACCGTTCACAGCCAGGAACAAAAATCTTCCTGGGCTTGAGACCCCCTCGCCACGTGCTACCTACCACAGGGCACGTCCGTCCTGGTGGCCCTGCTGGCACCGTCCCTAAAATGGCCCTGCAGAAGCAGCCAGGACACCTCCCGCAGCAGGCATGACGCAGGCCTGGCCTCCAGCTGCCGTGCTCCTTCCTTTTGGAAGCACGAGAAGGTCTTGTCATCACTGCTTACTGACCAAGGGAGAGTCCAGGAATTACTGCACTAAAATTAAATGTCTGGTTTTTGATCCAAACGCCTGGAAAACGCTCGATTCCAGCGAGGGTCGGAGCTGTGATGAACAGGGGTGGAAAGCTTGCGTTGTTGCTGGGTTCTCTGTGTCACACCCCCTAGCAATGGTCACACCGAGCTCTTTTGAGAGCTGGGGCTGGAAAATAGCTGTGGAGAGGGTGAGCATTACCCTGCTGCTTTTTTGGCTCGGAGGAGCAGCTGGAGCTGCGAAGTTGGGTTCTTGGTGCTTACAGAGCCTGGGGTCTGCATTGGTGTGAGCTCAGCTGCTCCTCGCCTGCTGCTTCTCTGGGCATTCACTGCCCTTCCCAGGGACCTGCTCCCTTTTTGGGGGGATTTCTAGGAATCTGCTGCCGTGGCACGAGGATAACCTGCTTGGAAATCCCACAGGGGACTTCAGCTCCTTCCCAGCCTCAGCAGCGCTTACTCGACTGATTCCTCTTCTGTCTCCTGGTGGGGAGCAAGGTGTGCAAGCACAGGTCCAGATCTCAGTGTAAACACGTTACGTGGTGCTGTTTGGTGCGACCTCACACATCTGGGGAAGGGGTACCTTGTGAGGATAACCCTTGGATAACTAGGGTGGGGTCAAAGATAAAGTGTGAAGGCTACGTGAAGTCAGTGCCCGCCTGGGGAGACTGACAAGTATGTTTATTTTCAGGTAGTTTCGGGTGGGTCAGATCGTGTATTTACTGATTGCTTTGCTGTGAAATATCCGCAGCCCTTCTCTAGTCCTGTCTTGTGCCCCAGTTTCGAGTCATGGGAGACATCCAGTATTACCTGGTGGCGCAGCTTTGGGTCACTTGCTGTTGAAATCGATGGCATGAAAGATCTGGCTGTGGCTCTGAGGGCTGTGCCCAGAGCTGGGTGATGCCACAATGGTGAAAATTTCAGCTAGAAAGCCCCAGAAATATAAATAAGTCACTGGTGGAGCTGGGCAGCCAGCCTGCAGAGGGAGGTGGGGGTGTCCGAGATGCTCCCCTGCTCCCTGGAAGCTCTTCAGGAGTTAAGGAGGATTTCTGTTAGGCGTTGGAAATATTACGGGATGGAAGGGAGGTGAAAGTGCCGGTTACCATGACTAGTGCTGTGACATCAGGGCTGATGGAATATAGCTCCTGAATGCCACTTGGATCTGCGGAGCAATTAGCACAGGCAAAACATGTCTGCAAGCAATTAGCTTCCCTTCCCATCCCAAAGAAGATGGTGACAGAGCATTGCAGGTAGCTACAACACTGCCTCCAAGCAAGTTTGTTTTCACACTTTCTGGGTCTGTCTCCAGCTGCTAGCACTGGAAATAACTCCCCTGACCTAGATCCCAAAATAACCCGTTCGGTGGCGGGGAGCTGCCCGTGCTGATGTGCCAGATGTTCGTAGGGGCTACGCAGTGTGCTGCAGGGACTTTTTGCTACGAAAGCTCAAAGTTCACCCTCATCTGCCAGGGGTCCTGGCGCCAGCCCCATCCTGCTGCTGCTGCTCTGCTCTGCAAGCCCTGGGGGATACACCGTGGGCCCGAGGAAATTTGGCACTGGATGTGGACGGAGGCAGGTCTGGAGAGAGGAAAGAATTGGTCTGAGTAGCTGCTAAGGACCTGTTTCACGATCCTCCCAGGGAACTGCGTGTGATCCCTTCTGCCTCTGCTCCATCCTGCCAGCAGCAGTGACACGGGGCAGGGAGACACAGCCCTGGGGATGCCTTGGCCACGCTCCCCCTTGCACAACCTCCTGCTCTGAGCAGCACGAGCCATGTGCCTTCCCGCAAATGAGACGTGCCTTTGGGCTTGTTCTTGGGACCAGCCTTCTCAGAATTGCTGCAGGGAGGCATCCAGCATGGGGGAGGACTCCTCAGGGGACAGTCTGTGAGCAAGCTGAGCCCCAGCCCTGCAGGGCTTTCCAGGAACCTTGGGCAGCTCCGCTCTTGCTGCAGAGGGCTGGTGACTGACCACCCTTCTGCCCCAAACCAGCATAAATTACGGTGCTCAGAGCGAGCCTGAAAGAGCAGGAACGTAGGAATAAAGGAAATAGAGGAGGCAGGTGAGTGCCCTGCCTCCAGGGCTCACGGAGGATGCTCCTGGGAGGCCCCTGGTGCACCCCCTGTGCTGACCACCCCACAGGGAGCCAAGAAGCAGGGGCCAGGCCTGCATGTGGCTGTGGAGTCCCAGGGGCAGAGCCTGCCTGCTTGCTCAACGAGAGCAGCTTTGGTTAAACATTTGCAGAGAGGAGGGGATCTCCAAGCCAGAGCCCAACGCTGTTTCCATCGGGTGAGAGTCCGCGTTCACCCCCTCGCCTGTGTTTTCTTGGCTGAGGAAACGAGCTCGTCTCTGCAGAGGGAGCCTGTTCCCCCATGGAAGGGAGGAGAACAGGGAGGACATCGCTGCCCAACAGCCCCATGTGTCTGTGGGGGAATGTTTCTGCTCTTTCATCCATGGGTTAGACATTACGGCACCCGGCGATAGAACAACAGCCTCGATAGAACAACAGCCTCTTATCCCCAAAATAGACGAGAATTGTTCTGCTTGCTTTGCATGCATCAAGTCACCTCTTTCTTTTATGGGCTGCTGGAATGACAACTATTTCCCTAGCCTGACGTGGGAGGAGTACGAGGCTGGCAGGACTTGTGATGGGAGGACTGCTGTCAGCAGTAGTGCTTCCAGCTGAACCCCCTGTGTCCCTCAGACATGTTTCCTGGACAGTCTTGTTTGCAGAACAGGATTTCCCCCCTAGGACATCCCCCCATGTCCTACCTCTTCTTTCCGTTGTAAGCAGCAACCTGCTGATGGAGGGAAGCCCTTTTTCCATTTCCCCCCTCACTGCTCCAAGTTTGTTCTCCCCTTTCAGTCTTTGGCTCTTGCCATTGATGAATTCAAGCTGAATAACTCAAGATGATGTCTGCTAAAGGGCGCCCACGTGTTGACTGACATCGGACCCAGCCGGGCTCCTGTTTGCACTGGGTGGCCTGTGGTGGGACTGGGCCCTGGCTGCGATGACAAAAAAATGACGTGGGAAACTCTTGGTTCACCTGACTGGTGATCTGTGTGCAGCACGCCAATTTTTGGCCTACGATTACTCTAAAACTAAGCTTCTTGTGTCTCAAAGGCTGCTGGCATGAGGGTCCAAATAAGACGACTGGAAGGCCTGTTTTCTGCCCCCACCAGGAGGGAGCTGCAGCGCTGGGTCTGGAGAGGGTCCAGCTGCCACCTGGGTATTGAGGCTGATGGAAAATTGGCCCCGTGCTCCTCCAAATTCCAGGCTGTGAGCAGGGAGAGCAGCTTGGCCAGCGTTCATGCAGCTGTGCATGAAGCAGGGGCCAGGCCGTCCCGATAGGAACTCGCCAGCCACGAACTGCTTCCCTTTCCTGTTGTGACTGGACTCAGCTCGGATGGGTGCTCAGAGACCCGTTCATCAATGTCCTGGCCAGCTTCCACCCGCCTGTCAAGTCAAGAGCCCAGGTTTCGCCAGGAAGACCGTCCAAGAGCACATCTCTGCGTGCAGGCCGCTCTGTGTCGTGTCTCGTGCATGCAGGCTACACCAGGTTATCCTCCGACAGGTCAAGATGCCACAGTTGTTGAGGGAGGCTGAGAGAAGTCAATGAGAAGTCACGGCTTATCTTGTAGCTGGAAATTCCTCAGGAAGCCAAGGTCTAAGGAGGTTCTCTTCAACTTGGCTTTTCCCAAGTTGTCTGGGCTTTCCTAAAAGGCTAGAGACAGGAGGTAAAAGTCAAGCAATAAGGAAAACGATCCACTCCAAAGAATAGTTTTTGGATTAAACATAGACAGCTGCTTCCATACCTCATCTGCACTGCTCAGAGGTGGCTCCAACTGTCAGAGCTTCTCTGGCTCCAGGAATGCAAAGCGAGACCCCGGCCTGGGTCCAGCTGGGAAAAATGCAATAAAAAATGTGTGAGGAAATGAGGCAGGAATCTGAAGTCATGGAGGATCTCTGCCGGGGACCCCCAGGTTCTGATTCCATGTGCAAAGCAGAGTCTGGTAGCAAAGCTGCACAGCCAGGCACGAGTGCTCTGTGCATTCCCATTGGTGTGTGTCCTGTTGGCATTGCTGCTTTGGGATTGACCGAAGAGCTGCAGTGCAGCCTGGCTTTGGGAAAAGAACAGATTTCACCTCAATATGGAGCGTGCTACATCTTCTAGGGACCACTTACCGAGCATGGCAGATCTGGAACAAAAATCCTTTGGTGTTCTCCCTGCTGAAGCCTGGTGTGAGGAGTACTTTGGGGCAGGGCTGCAGCGGGGTTGGGGTCCCTGCAGGGCTGCAGTGTGATGTCCTGGCCAAGCTGATGTTAGTTGCTGGCTATTCCTGACCCAAATTACAGGAAAAATCCAGTAGCTTCCGAGTAATGAGCAACTTTTGCTGTTTTTTATTTGTTTGTTTGTTTGTTTTTTTTCCTGATGGTTTCTGCCAATTTTCCCTTCACTCCCACTTTTCCCCTTCACTCCCACATCTGTGGAGCAGCTGACCCCAGCTGTGAGCAGTCCTGGGGCACAGGAGGTGTAAAACTTCCAGGCAGAAGAGCAAGGAGAAGGTGAAATGTTTGTGTCTGAGGTGTCCTGAAGTTGTTTGGATGATGGGTGAGCCTGCACTGGGGCAGACTCAAGCCAGGCTAAAGTGCCTCAGCTTTGCTCTGCACTGCTGGCATCCAGCCCTCCTGCTTGTTTTTTCCACCTCTGTATCAGGTTGCTCTTTGACCTGCTCCTGTAACTCTGCAACTGAGCTCACTTGTTCCTACGCACTGAAAACACTTCACATCCCAGAGGCGAGGTGAAAGCAAGAAGCTGTTTGAACTCCACGCTGTTTTGTGAGCTTGTAAACAAATCTGGCCCTGCTGCGGTCCTGAAAGGGCTTCTACACAGCCACATCCCCGGCATGGCTGTCTCAGAGCTGCTTCGCGCAGATCTCTGTTTGTCCTAGCACCATCCCTTCCAGCCCATAACAGAGCTTTATGTCACTAGCTCTTAACAGCAGCCAAGTGGATGTTTATGGCTGGCTCGGAGATAAGTGTAAAGCCTCAGGCTGGTGTGTCACTGCAAGATCTACTTTAAAGGAATGAAAATGCCTTCGCAAATAAAGAAGCAGTGGCTGATTTGCTCCCCGGGCCATGCTGGGACAGTTCTAGCAGCTGGGGGCTTGCAGAGCCACAACTGCACCAGGACCACCAGCTGGGGCATGCCCTGGCTCTGCCAGTGCTGCTCTGTCCCTGTGGCTCGTTTGCACCCACTGGATGTGATCAAACAGCAGTAAGGGAACAGGGCTGACTACATATGCAGCATTTATGGCCTGCCTTCCAGGACTGCCTTGCTGATACTGTCATGAACCCATTTACGAGGTGGCCAGAGCACCCAGGACATTCTAGTCCCAGATGGGTGATGGACAGGGCGGACAGATGGACAGAAGGAGGGCCAAGCCCAGCACTTTCCCAGTCCCTCTGGACTAAGCCTGAAGACGGTCGTCTTGCTGAGAGCCACTTCTGCTGCAGAGCCTGGAGTCCTGCTCCTCCTGCCTGGTCCCCCAGAACCCAGCAGCTCCTGGCTGCTGTGAGAAGGGCACAGAGGAGTCACCTTGCATTGCTTCAGCACCCTTAGGGCTCTTGGTGGTCCCAAGGCTTGCCACAGCCCTCTGGGTCTGCTGTGCTCACACGATTAAACCAGCACTGGTACCACAGCCGTGCACAGGTTGTTGCTGAGCTGTTTTTGTGCAGCGCTGAAGCTTTTTTCTCCCGCTTTGGCCTCCCTGGTGTGGGCAGGGATGGGGACAGCTGGCCTGGGGTGGCACCAGGGGTATTCCTTAGTGTGTGGTGCCCTTGGCAATGGGTTCAGGGGTCGTGGGGACTCTGGGTTGTGGCATTTGTCCTCCCGAGTAACCGCTGCACGTGCTGCAGGAGGCCCTGCTTTCCAGGAAACATCTGCCTTCTGAGGGAAGCAGTGAATGAGCTCCTTGTTTTGCTTTGCTTATGTCTGTGGCTTTCCTTCACGTATCAAACCATCTGTGCTTTGACCCCTGAGTTCCTTGCTGCTGATGCTTGGTTGCTGGCTGGGGTCACCCCCCCCACCTAGCCTGCTTGCACCAAGATGTCCTTGTGTCCTCAAGGCCCGACTCAAGGCTTGCTCACATGTTCCAGCACTGTCAGCCGCTGCTGTTTCACTGGAAAGGGACAAAAATGGCCTTTTATAAGTGAAAAGGCGTGAAACTGCTGCTGATGACTCAAAGCAATGCGTGCCTTCTCGGTCACTCCATGACACCCTTTCTGAAAGGCATCGCGAGGGGCTAGCGGCCTGCTCTGGCTGTCTGAAGACTGCCAGAAACGAGGCGTGGATGATGACATGCCCAAGAAGGCAGGATCGGACCAGCTGCATTGGGTTCAGTCCCAACAGAGGTGCCCCGTCCACAGGTGGAGAGGACACAGCTTTGCCTCGTGCTTTGTGACGAGCTGGCTCCTTCAGAGCTCACCCTTGTCCCGGCCTCATACGCCCTGAGGAGTGATCTGTGTGGTGTGCAGGAGCCACAGGGAACCCAAGTACCTTACACGAGCAGGAAATTGCTTGGGGAACACTGCCCCTCTCTGCATTACACGTGATGTGCTTTGCTACCTGTGAGCTTGGAGCAATTCTTTGCTCCAAATAAGCTGCTCAGATGGAAAACTGGGGCACCGTGTCCTGGCTTGACACCGTGCTGGGCAGAAAAACCACAGGAGTGCCCTGCTGCTGGGGCAGCATTTCTTATTGTGGGGTGTTCCCAGGCTCAGGAGAGGGGTCTGGTAAATCCACGGTCAGCTCTTTGGTATCCATGGTGGGAAGTGGCCTCCAAGTGTCCCAACACTGCTCTGAGGGGGGAAGTTGCATTCTTCTAGGGTAGGACTGTCCCGTGAGTTTCTTACAGACCCAAATCTTCAGTTTCTTACAAACCCAAGTGCAGCTGGGTGTAGTTGAAAAGCTGCTGCACTTCGTCCCAGCAGTGGCTGTCTCTTTGTGCTGGGTGCTGTGGGATGAAGGAGATCTCCTACAGGCCTCACCGGGGAGTTGTTTAAATCATTGGGCAGCTCCTGAGAAAAACACAGCCGGGGAGCTCCGTGAGTGAACTCGCTATTTTTGTAGCTCCTCTCCAAAGCCTTCACAGAAATAAGAGCTGACTTGGAGACGGGATGACACGCTGTTAACTGAGAACTGCCAGCGTGGGGCCCCATCCTGCTGCGGTGGCACTTCTGGGGTCGGTGACCGGGCTGGGCACCACGACCGGCTGCCCACCTCCACATCGACGGGAGCTGCTTCCCCCGTCCTCCTTCCAGTCCCTTGGAGCTGCTTCGCTTCCTTTCCAAGTGGGGAATTTCCAAATTCCCATATGTAGAGAGAGCCCCCTCCAAACAAAAGCTTTTATGTAGGGCTGAGGAACGGCCGTGTGCCAGAAGGCCAGTTTGTTCCAGCTGCGATGTGCCTCGGAGGATATTGCATCTCTTCAGAAGCTGCAGATTGTTTATGGCCCCACAATGTCCCAGCTGCTGCGGCCACCACCGAGCCTTCCCATGGTGCTCCTCTGAGCCCTGAGGGTTTCTGCGAGTATCAGACCCTACATTTTTAGGGACCGACCCGTGAAACACCAAAGTGTGGACGCTGCTGGGAGCTCTGCGCTACCACAATTAAAATCTGATGATTTGGCTATTTATAACAAGCACAAATTGTCCCTGAGCCTCCCTTGAGACCTGCAGCCAGGCTCTGGTCATATTTAACCAGAAATGAAGCTGGGGTGATGCTGTTGCCTTCAGAGGGCAGGGTGCATCAGCTCTGAAGAAGCGGCGCACGCATGCACCAGCCTTACTGGAAACAGGATCTGTCTGTTACAGTAACATTTAAAAATAAAATGAAATTGTGTAAGATCTAATTATTTTCCAGGCTGTTTTTTCCTGCTTCCTCCTACCCTAGCGGGACTTCTGTGGAGATAAAAGCTGAAATCTCTCCAGGCTGCTGGGTGTGATGCCGAATGGCATTTACATTGATAAATTGACAGAAAAGGGAAACTATGAGCAACCCTTCTATGCAAAGAGTTCCTCGGGAAGTGAGTAATAAAAGGAAATCATCTCCACGTCCCCACCAGACATAGTTGAGGGGCTCTGAACGTGCCTCCATCAGCACGGGGAGTCAGGACCAAGAAATTTCTACTGCTTTGTCCTCTATGACTGCAGACGGGGAAGTTGAGGCAGTTTGGGAGCACCATTCGTGGTGTGCCTTGCTTTGTGCGATTGTTCCCCAAAAGTTTGCTTGTTGAAAGAGGCTACGGCCTGACAGCTCCCCTGCTAGAGCACCTGCATGTCCTGCTGCCCTCATGAGCACTGGTAAATGAGCACAGCTCCCTGCTGGGGCCCAAACCAGCCAGCATTTGGCCACCACGCCAGGATCCAGGCACCTTCTTTGAGGGGATCTCGTAGGCCATACAATGTAGGTACCAGAGCAGGGGGAATCATGACACTTATTCCAGCCTGCATGAATCAATGGGTGAGGCTGAATCCTTCCCCTAAGTCCATGATCCCCAGGTGTGAGGCATCAAACAGCCCAACGCTGGGTACCCAGCAGCGAGGCTGGGAGGAGAAGCACAAACAAGTGTCCCTGACGTTTCGCTGGCTGTCTCCGAGGTTTCTCGGTTGGATCTCATTTCTTAGGCTTTCCATTTGCTTGATGAGTTTGGATTATGACTTTTTTTCCGTCCTGCAAAGTCCTTGGCTCAAAACTCCTGCTCACTTTTTTTTTACTTCTTTCTGTTATAGTTCCCAGGAGAGGCAAAATCAAATTGGGGGAAATATGGCTCACTGCTTTCAGAAATCCCACCGGCTTCTAAACTTTCCTCCTTTGCTATTTTTTATCCTGTCTGGCTGGTCACTCCCCATGTTAGAGGAGATGACGATCGATTGCTTTCTTCACAACCAGCTGTGATTTTCCAGCTTTTCCTTACTAGTAATGTCTTGGATCTGTCCAGAAGTACGACATACATATATGTTTTTTTCCACTGCTGGCGATAGGAGTTAACTAAACATTTTCTTTTTCTTTATTTCCTTGCAAAAATCTATCCCCTGCAGGGCGGCAAAAATTCAAAATCAAAAATTCGTCCCTGCAGGGCTGGGACGAGGATGCCAGGATAAACCCCAGCAACTCCCTGCTCTCAGGCAGAGGGGATCCAGACAAACAGGGCGATCCAAAAGTGGGGGAAAAAGGGCAGGGGAATATCGTCACCTCCTCCTGCAGAGCTGTGGGTGGCTGGGCAGGCAGGAGAAGGGAAGCAAGGTTTGCTCAGGACTTTTGGTCAGCGGCAAGAGTCTCCTCTAGGGGTGAAAGAGAGGGTGAAAAGCCGGAGGGATTTCTGGTACAAGCTCTCAGCTGCTGCCTTGGGCTGGGACGTGCTGGGTAGCGCTAGGACCTGGGCAGCTTTCCTCCTGCCTCCTCCCAAAGGATTAGCCAATATTCCCAGGGCAGGGCGCGCTCCCCAGCCTTGCTACTTTTTCTTTCCTTTATATACGTGTTGTTTTTTTTCTTCTTCTAGCTCATTCCAGAGCGGAGAGAGCAGCTTTGGATTTCTCCGAGCCGTCTCTCTCTCTCTCTCTCTCTTTTTTTTTTTTCTTTCCCTTTTTTTTTTTTTTCCTTCCTCGCAGCTGGAGCGCTGCCAGTGTCTCGCAGGGCCGGTGGTTTATCTGCAGGCGCAGATTTCGCACCCCAGCCCAGCCGCACGCAGGCTGCCTGCGAGCCATCCCCGGCAGCGAGCGGGGTGTGCGCCCCGGAGGAGAGGGGAAAAGGGCGATAAAAGACTCGGGGATCGCACCACAGCCCGGAAAAATAAAGACGAGTTTGGTTTTCTCGGCATGAGCAGCGTCCGAGCGGCACCCCGGGACCTGCTGGATCCTTGCACGTAATATGACCGATGTTGAGCCTTTCGCCTGCCTCCCCAGAGCCGAGCTTTTGGATTTAAGGTAGCTGGCCCGAGGAGCAGCCCTTGAGATGTTGGCCGAGGCAGCGCTTGCGCTCGGTGTCTGGCTGCAGCTGGCGGCGGGGCAGGAGGCACCTTGCAGAGGTGAGTGCCTACGGATCCGCACCCCAAAAGCCCTCCTGGGTGGAAACCGAGCCCAAATTATGCTGCTGCCTTAGCTGGGTGTGAAACCTCTGGGTGGTTATATGTGGAGGTTGCTTTGCTGGCGCCAGGACAGAACGAGGGAGAGCTGCTCTAAAATCGCCGTGTTAGAAAAAAAAACTTATCTCCCTCATTTCCAGCAGTGGGAAAGACGCTGGATCAGAAGGTGGCAGAGTTCAGTGTAACTGCGTGGAGAGCCCCGACCCCACTGCTCCCCACGCAGGGGGCACCCCGAGTAAGAGGAGAGAAAGCAGTGACTGATCCCGTACCCCTCCCGTTGCTCTCCACCCAGTCTCCGTGCCTTAATCTCGGTGTTTCCTCCTTACAAAGCTTTCTCTTGACTGGTGCTCGGGGAAACGGTTGTGGGTGGGTGTCACAGACCTGACAGCGGGGTGGGGGACGTGCAGGAGATGAATTTCCTTGGGCAGTGCTGGGCAGGGGCAGCTCCGGGCTGCTGCTGGCTGCAGCCTGTTTGCCCTGGAGTTTGTACTTGGGAAGAGTGATCGAGTGTGAAAGGAGACGTGAGCTGCTGGTCTGTGGCACAGATCCTCAGCCCCAGGGAGCAGCCCTGGCTTCTGGGGGCTGTTTCCTCGCCTGGTGTGCAGACCAGCCCGTGGCTGTGGCTCGGATCCCGTTACAGGGGCTGGATTCTGTCTGTGGGTGACACACGCTGGGGTCTGGAGATGCAGGCTGCTGCAGGAATCGTGCCCCCGGTGTGCTCACAGTGCTCCGTGTCCACCCGGGCAGCCGTCATCCCTACCATCCCGCCCCAGCCCAGGCTACAAACCAGGCTCAGACCTTCAGGGCAGGCGACGAAGCAAGCTGTGACGTTCCCGAGGGGCTGTGCCGTGCTCCAGATGTTACCCACTCCCAAAATTAACCCTGAGCAAACAGCCGGGCTGGCGGGGCTCCTGGGCACGGGCTGGCTCTTGTCTGGGGCTGCTGCGGTGTGCCGGCATCGTGCGACGACAGCAACCATCGGAGCCACGAGGATGCACAGCCCTACCTCTGTTTCCTGGGGTCTTGGTGGCTTTATTAGCTGCAGGGGACAAAGAGAGGCTGGCTTTTGTGGGGTAGGCACAGCCCGGGGTTTTGTAGGAGGCACGGGCCGTGTTCTTCGGCCTCCGCGCTCAGCTCCACATGTAGTTGCTTTGCGTGGCCAGCTAGTAAGAAGGGAAGACAAGTGTGGGATTTCAAACGTAATTAACCGAGACAGGACGCGATCTTTTTTGGCTGTTGAGCCCTTTTTGCTCCGCGCGCTGCGAGTCCCACGCAACTCCTGCACGTGGTGTGCCTGCAGGTCCCAGCTGAGAGCGCGGGGAGCTCTTGGAGCGGATGTCTCCTGTCAGCATCTCGGTGCAGGACGCACAACTCTGGCTGTTTTCCTCCTGGAAACACCCAAACATTTAAATAGGCAGCACCAGGACTCCACGGAGACATTTTGCTTCCTTACGGACCCCTTCAAAAGCCTCCTTTGCACGGCTGGTCCTCGCCAATCGACCAGGTGCCAGCTGGAGGGTGACAGAAGGATGCTGCCAGGTTTTTTCTGCTGCTCCCTAAGCTTCTCCTTTGCCCAACAGCAGTGCCAGCACGGGCCCTGCAGTTATTCCTCGCTCCCCAGAGCACACGATGATGGTGCAGGAGGCAGGGAGATGCGAGCAGGTGCCCCTTTTCCCCGAACCCTACAAAATAGTGGGGAATCTCCCTTCGGTGCCCAGCCAAGCGGCCGATGCTCTATGGTGAAAAGCAAGGAGACGGCTCGAAAACAGCAGCTGCTTGCGTAAGGCAGGGATTTGCTGGTAACAAATCCCCGGCGCCCCACCTCTGGCACGGGGGAGATGTTTGTGTTGGAGGGAGGACAAAGAACAACAAGGAGGATGAGGGAACTGCAAGGCGAGACCTGAAGGGACGGACGGTGCCGTGCCCAGTCACTTCCCTGCATCCCTGCGGCAAGATTTCATCTAGTTTTTTTTTGGGGGGGGATCCTTTCTACTGACCCTGTCCGTCAGGGAAGGATTTCTTTCCACCTTACTCAGGGTTGAAGTGGCTGTGATGGTGCTGGCCTGATCGCAGCCCATCCGCACGGACGGCTCCCAAAATACCCCCTGCCCACCAGCACCACTTGCCTTTGCTCACCATTTGCTGCCAACCCAAGCTTTCCACCAACCCCCCTTCCCGGGCGGTGTCAAGCTGCAGCTCTCCCTGCACAGCTTCCTAACCCACGCAGCTATTTCCAGCCCCGACGGGGCAGGATGCTGAATTACACCTGCCTCTCCGCGGCACGCTCCAGTGCCATTTGACAGCAGCTTGGCTCTGGACTCTCCTGCGGGATTCTCCTCCCTTAGCAGGTGCTTCGTGGGGGTTATCACCCCCGTGAGCCCCCTCTGGGGGTCATTCTGGCACCCCGAGGCTCCCCTTGCATGTGCTGCTGCACATGAGCTTGTTTTCCTCTGGCGAGCGATGTCCTTTGGCCACCGATCGCTGCCCTGCCAGGGCCAGCCGCCTTCCCAGCTGCTCGTTGCAACACTCAGGAAACACACAGCCCCGCTCGGAGTAGTGGGGAGCAGAGGGGAGAAACGGGGACAGAAGATTTCTTGCTGGGAAGAGGCGGTCGCCCTGCCAATATTTCTCGCTGCATCTTACCAGCCAAGTCAGTGGCTTGTCCCTCTTCCAGCCGAGGGCCGTGGCTACGTGCCTGTGCTTCGTGCAGCAAGAAGCTCGGAGCAGAGCCTCTGCTGCCCTGGGGAGCCCGTGGCAGGGACCTGGAGCCTCCGGGTGACGTGACAGAGACACATCCCTGCTTTCCGTGGGCTGCAGGGAGAGCTGGCTGGCCCTGGCTTTGCTTTTCTGCTCTGCTCCGGGTGCCAGGCTGCCGGGCGTGTGCCTGCAGCGTGGGGCTGAGTTGTGCTGGCTCATGCAGGGCTGGCCGCCCTCCACTTCTGCCTCCTCCTGGCATCTCCCGCTCAGTCACCTCTGAGTAATTCCGACGGCCTCTCCATTTCTGGAGGCTCCACCTGATTCCTCCAGCTGTCTCCTCATGCCTCTGGCACGGCTCCGCGCTCGCAGCCAGCCCCTCACGCAGGGGCGAGCCGAGGGACCCCTCCCCGGGCTGCCCAGCTCTCCGTAGCAGCAAGGGGCACCCACGACCTGGCTGCACATTTAGACGGCGTGGCCACGAGCAGTCCAAGAGGCTCAATCCCCGCTTGGCTCGGGCCTGAGCCACTTCTCTGCCCTCTTTTTTCCCCCCCTGCCCTGGGTTTGCCATCTCGTGGCGGCTCCTTGTCGGCACCCTGGCTCCTCGCTGCTGTCTCCGGGCCTGCCTTGGCGTGTCTCTCGGCAGGGGCAGAGCTGTTTGCACGAGCCGTCTCCTCGGAGCAATTAATTTTACGGGAGCCTTTCCATCCAGCTCCCTGCTGCCCTGTGGTTTTGGCTCCTGTGCGTGGCTCCAGCGCCCAGCCATTGTGCCCAGCGCCCGCATCGCTTGGCCACCCCAAATTCCCCATCCCTTCCCCGATGGAGGAGCCCAAATGAGCTGGCAGGGGTCTCTAGGCTCTCTTTTTCTCCCTTCTTGTGCCTCGAAAGCCATCAGAAAGCAGGGTGGTGCTTAAAAGGATTCCAGATTCGTTCCTGGTATTCCAGCTGCTGTAATTCTCTCAAGCTCCAAGGGTGGGAGAAGGACTCCTCTGTGTGTCCGCGCTTCCACACGGGGTTTTAATTGAAATGGTAAGAAAAGGGGTCAGATGGAGAGGGCCACACTCTCCGAGCTTGTTCTTCTTGCCGTGGGGCACCCTTCTGCACCCAAGGGGCTGCGCAGCCCCTTCCCAGCCACCTTCCAGAGCCCCTGGGGTAGGGGTGCAGCAGGGGAGGGCAGGCAGGCGTGTTCGGAGGGGCGAGGGAAGATGTGGCATGAATGATGTGGGGAGGAGGGAGAGCCCTGGCCTGCCAACGTTGGCTTAAATCGGGGATTTTCCTGCCAGGCTTGTGCAGGCCACAGCCTCTGAAGCGAGCTGCAGCCAGTTCGGAGAACCGGCCATCTCCCCTGGGAGAGCAGAGCCAGCAGTTTTTCTCATTAACTCTCTTTATCGCTTCTTTTCGTTTCCAAATATGGCCCAATTTTCTTCCAGGCACTGCCATGGCCCTAAGCAGGGAGATGAAGGGCCACGACCTCGGCAGTCGCTCTCCTCCTTGGGACCAGCTCCTGCCCCAGGGCTGCTGCACCTTCGCCCACAGCCCTGGCTGGCTTCAGGGATCCCTGGCACGGGGCAGGGGCGAGCTGTTGGCTGGTGTGGGATGCTCCCAGCTCCAGGGACGTGGCCGCATCCAGCTCGGAGCAGAAAGTCCTCGAGAGCAGCCTGAGCTGAGTACCAAGAGGTGTCAGCACAGGCAGGAGCAGCTCAGAGCTTAGAAGCATTTTTTTTTTACAGGAGCTGCAGCTCATGGGTTTGCTTTTTGCTCTACCCTGGCTCCTGTGCTTGATTTCCTGCCTCTATATAGGACTTTGAAACAAACTTGGCAATGAAGCTGGGAGAGCAGGGAGCCAATGCTCCTCTCCCTGCTCCTGGAGAGCACCACCCTCTCCCTAGATGTGAGACCAGCAAAAAAAAATAACCCCCCCATCTCTCTTCCCTTGCCAGGTGCCCAGCCCTCCATCTCCAACGCGGAGGGAGACATCCTCTTCTTGCTGGACAGCTCTGGCAGCGTCTCCTACTACGAGTTTTCCAAGGTGAAGGAGTTCATGTGGGACCTCGTGCAGCCTTTCTCCTTCGGCCCCAGGGACGTGCAGACCAGCATCATCCACATCAGCACCACCCCCACCATGGAGTTCCCCTTCGACCGCTACCAGTCGTGCGACGGGGTGGAGCAAGCCATCCGCGACACCCGGCAGCTGATGGGCGACACCAACACGGGCCAAGCTCTCTCCTACGCCAAGGAAAAGTTCTTCAGCAACGAGGCCGGGGCCCGGCCGGAGGTGCCCAAGGTTCTGGTTTGGGTGACGGATGGTTTCTCCACCGACGACATCTCCGAACCCATGCAGCTCCTGAAGGACATGGGGGTGACGGTGTTCATCGTCAGCACCGGCCGGGGGAATTACCTGGAGCTCTCTGCGGCCGCCAGCCAGCCTCCCGAAAAGCACCTGCACTTTGTGGACGTGGACGACCTGCCCATCATCACGGAGGAGCTTCGGGACGCTATGCTAGGTACGGCGGGGCCGGGCTGCGCTCCCTGGGAGTCCGCAGCAGGGGCAGGAGGTGTGAGAGCCCCCCAAATCATCGGTCCTTCTGATCCGCAGAAGCACGGCCCGCCCCAAATGAAAGCTGTGTGCCTGGGGAGGGTTTAGCCCTGCCCGCAGCCTCGTGTGCAGGCACGGTGCTGGCACGCAGCGAGGCACCCAGCCCCTGCCTACGAGTGGCTGGCGGTCTCTGCTCCCTCCCCACCAGCAATTAGGGGTGCTGGTTGTTGCTATCAGCATTACGACTGCAGCACAGGAATGTTTTTGCTCCGTCACTCCCCTGTCGGAACGTGTTCTGCCTCTGCCAGCTGCGCAGCCCAGCGCAGAAACTCCCAGCCCAGCTCGCTGGGCTCAGCAGGGCAGCAGCTCTCCGCTGCCAGCACGGCCGGGGCTGCGCAGAGAGCAAGATCAGGCTGCTTTTTTTTTTTCAGCAGCCCCGTGTTTTAAAGGGAATGGGTTAAGGAGACCCAAAGCCAGGCCCTGGGCCAAGAGATGAGGCAGCAGGAATGCTGCGTGCGGCGCGGCGTGATGCCTGTCCTCCGTGCCCTCACGGTGGGAGCGCCTGCGATGGCAAAGCAGGGGCTCTGCCTCGGCCTCCCAGATGCCTCCGGGTTTGTTTGGAAAGCTGAGCGAGTTACTGGGACTTTGCAGACTTTCCATTCATTTTATGGAGGCTCTCTTCCCCGTTGGAGATCCTGTTTTAATTCCCCACTTGGCTTCTGCTCTGTGAGTCCGTCAGAGCTGGCTGAGGTGTGTCCAAGTAACCCTTTCTGCAGAACCCTCCCCGTGTTGCAATTTCTTCCCATTTCCAGCCCGTGCCGTTTAGCAAATCCCACCCAGGGACCATGTTCCCTTCCAGCCAGCCACCTCTGTGCCATGGGAGCATGGGGCAGTACCACACAAACCCCTGGACGTTTCCTTTCAAGTTTCTGTTTCAGCTTCTAGTGCATCCCAAATCCAGGTGGTACAAAATAGCATCTTAAAAGGAGAAATCCTCTGGGTATCACCGCAGCACAGGATTGTCTTGAAGATCGTAAGATCTGCAAAGCTAATAAATACTTTCTTGTGCCCCAGGCCAACATTCTTTGCATCCACCAGGTCTAAAATGTAGCAGCCTGGTGTTTGCATGGAAGGCGAAATTCCCGAGTGAATCCAGGGGGTGAGGCTTTAAGGCACGGGTAACATCGCCTGAGTTAGCCCTAATAAAACCACACGTGGCTGCTTGCCCCTTCCTGGAGGAGGCAGCCTTCACCAGCACCCGTCCTGCTCCTGGACTTGTGTATATTGTGAAAGCGAGGTGTTTTTTGGGGATAACATCAGGTGCTGTGCTAGCATCCCCTTCTCTCTCTTCTCTCAGCCAGCTGAGCTGACAACCGCTGGCTCGTTTCATCCTCTGGCACCGATTTCTGAGCCCAGTCCTGCAGGAACCCACTTGCACAGCAGCCACAAGGTATCAGCCACTCCCCGTGCAGATTTCTGATCTGAAACATATCACCCCTTCCGTGTCAAAGCAGGGAAATAAAACACGAAGCAGAGGTGGGGTTGTCCCAAAACCCAGCTGAAGTTGTGGCTCCAGGGTGGAAGGGGTTTGTCTGCTGCCTGCCTGTGCTCCTTGCACACATCATAAAAGCAGCAGCGTTCCAGCAAGTCTAATCTTGACCTGCCAGCATTCATGGGATGCCAGCGAGCTTGCGGCCGCGGAGCGGTGCTTCTGTGTCCACGCTCATCCTGTGTGAGTCACCACGGGTGGGAGGCAAGCGGGTCCGAGCCGTCCCCGAGCGCTCCTAGGAGGGCACTGCCTGGGTCCGACACCCAAGGTTAACACGCTGCTTCTTCCCAGCACCGTGGGCATCTGTTTTCGGGGGTTGATGGCCCTCTTTAATGGTCAGGGCATGTGTAATACGGCAGCAAGAAGCTGAGGTGGTGCTTGGGCCGCCTGCAGCACGTCCCTCAGGTGCTGCACCCCTTCGACCCTCCTGATTTATTCGCAGCATCCCCGCGCCCTGCCTCCAGGCTCGCTCATTTCCATCCCTGCAGCTTTTGGCAAGGTTTTTGGCACCGGGACCTTTCTTCTGTTCCCAGTTCCTCCGTGGCTTGATCCCTGGCAGTCGTGGGGCTCACAGGAGGCTGCAGAGCCCCAGGTCCGTGGTGCTGCCTCCTCCCGCTGCTGCTGGCAGGGGCACAGCGCAGGGGAGCGCTCCTGCCTCCCCCAGAGCCAAGCGACAGCTCAGAGGAAAAAAATGAGGCAGCTCCGCTCGGTGCGGGGAGCTTGTGGGGATGCCAGCAGCTTGGAGGAGGAGAGCTGGTCTCATCCCAGCCTGGACACTGTTCTCTTGCAGGTCTGGGGCAGATTTTGGTGCCCCCATGTGATGGGCAGCCAGTGAGGGCTACCTGCGTTACTCTGCAAAGTGTTTGGGCTGGAGCTGGAGGGTGCCTTGAGAAGGTTTCAGGAGTGAGACTGCGCAGAGTGGATGCACTTCTTAAAGGCTCGCGTTGCTTTTAAAAATCGAGCTGCTTTCTGCCTCCCCATGCCGCTTTCCCAGAGCTAGAGGCAAAGTCCTGGGTGTTTCTGCCCATCCTGGGCAGGGAGCAGGGGCTCAGGAAATCGAGCGTGGCTGAAGGCTGGGGTGGCAGAGGGGTTTGGGAGAAGCGTGGGGCTCCGAGAGAGCTGCCCACGCCTGGCACGGGGGGTCCAGAGCACAAAGGTATCGCCGGCCTCGGAGACCCTGGTGTGCAGGGGCGGAGAGGGGCGAGCACAAGAGTGCCTCTGAGCGCTGAATGTCACGGAACAACGGAGCTCTGTGAGACGCCGGGGGGAGAAACTACAGCCGGGATGAACTCAGCAAGTGCTGGATGGTCCCAGGCTGCTGCCCCTTCCTCCTGGCCGCGGGGTCATTACATGATGAGATTTGGGGGTTTGGGTTCACCAGGAGGGCTCTGTTCGGCAACAAGGTCTTGTCCAGGGGGCAGGAGTGGGGTGAAAATCCAAGCGTTGCCATCTCAGTTTCCATTTTCTTTCTGGTTTTGAAGCTTTGAGCTTGGCTTCGAGGGTTTGGGTTTGTGCTCCTGAACCTTTCAGAGTCTTGGTGACTCTGCTGCCATCCAGCATCCCTGTGGGTCCCATCTCCCGTCCAAAGGGCCTGTATTTTTGGCGTGCCGTATTCTGAATATAAATGCCATCGGTGACTTCTTGCTCCTCCTTCTCTCCCAGATGTTATCCAAGCCAATCGGCTCCACGCAGTGGATATCACCTCAAGCAGCTTCCGTCTGGTGTGGCCCGAGCTCCTCTCCCAAGAAACTGGCTACTACAGCCTAGAGTACGCCCCGACAAACAACCTGGCAGCCAAGAGGACAACGCAACTGTCTGGGGCTCACACCAGCTTCACAGTGAGCAACCTCATGCCAGAAACCACTTACGAGGTGGCTCTTGTTCCTGAATCCAACGTCCACTACTTCCCTCCCCAGACAACAAGGGTCACCACCCTGGCAGGTAAAATGAGCTCAGTCGTGACCGAGGAGGGGAGGATGAGCCTCAGGGATGTAAAGCCAGCAGGACAGCCCCTGCTCTGCACCCCACAGCCTCCCCATCTGGCTGGGGGAGGCAGAAGGTTGCAGCCTGGCCAGACCAGAGCGAGGAGAAGGTGTCTTTTTGCTGGCACTCAGCTCACTCTTTCCTTAGAGAGATGTTCTGCCCTGCTCAGAACACGCGATAAGATGTGATGGCCAGGAGGTGCCCTTCCAACCTTAAATCTCAAGAATTTGGAAGAAAGCAGAGCCCCTTGTCCTGGGGGATGGAGGCAGGAGCTGCAGGCACAGCTAGGGGAGGGCAGTGCTCTGGAAGCAGGGGCTTCTCCGGGCAGGGGTGTGCACTGCTGGGACATCCCTGCATGAGAGGGAAGGCTTGGGGCAGCACCTGATTTTAACTCAGATTTATAGCAACATTCGAAAAAGCGGCACACTGAAAATCCAAGCAGGGGTGACAAAGTCAAGCTGGACTCGCACCACATACTCATTTTCTGCATGCAGGAACAGTTTGGGCTGTGTAGTTGTGCCCTCTCTGTGCTGCACAGCTGGAGAAACCATTTCCTTAGGGCTGAGCTGGCGGGTGCTGAGCTGGCTGAGGACGAACATCCACTTGCTGGGTAGTTCTTCCACCTCCTGGAAGCAAACCATGCTGCAAAGTCAATTGTACTCCTCTGAGAGCACCGCGATGCCACGAGTTACGTACCCATTCCCGTCCCTTTGCTCTGCTTTCAGAGGAAATCACTCCAGCTCAGCTTCTCATCTCGGAGTCCAGCCCACACAGCTTCCAGGTCAGCTGGGCTCCGACGCCAGACAGCGTGGCTGCCTACCAGGTCCTGTACGGGCCTCTCCCCGGGGCCTCGGCGCAGCTGCTGGAGGTGGATGGCAAGAGAAACAGCACCGTGGTGGAGAACCTGGCACCCAACACCACCTACCTGGTGACGGTGACGGCGATCTACAGGTCAGGAAAGGAGAAATCCCTGTCAGCTAAAGCGTGCACGCAGGAAGGTGAGTGAGCAGCGCTCGCTGCTGAAAGGGAGGCGGGTGGGAAGGGGCCAGCGAGTACCTGACAGTGCCACCAGAAGGATTTGGTGCTGGTAGCACAAATTAAGGATTGATTGGGCTGAGTTCCTCCAGTCTGGAGGCACGGAGTGATGAGAAGCCAAGGCTGGCTGACCCTTCTCCTGAGTCCCCTCAGGAGCAGCAGGGAGCCAAGCAGCGAGGACGGCTCCGTACAGATGTCACGCACTAACACGGAGCTGCTTTTTTGCAGAGGGCTCCAAAGTGAGGCACCTTCGCTTCCAAGACATGGGCTCCAACACCCTGAAAGCCTCCTGGGACGCCGCTGACGGGAAGGTCCTGGGCTACCGAGTCAGGTGCCGGCGGCAAACGGGCCCTTCGTCCCTCATCAGCGTGTCGCCGCAGATCCACAGCGTGCTCCTCACCGACCTGCCTTCGGGCACCACCAACAAAGTGTGCGTGAAGCCCATGTACAAAAACCAGGCCGGCAAGGGGCTGTGCCGCATGGTGCGCATGCAGCCGGGTGAGTCTGGGGTCCTTTCGCCAGGGGAAAGCATCCCGAAGGGGACTCGGGTGGTGGAGATCCAACCCAAAGGAGCACTGGTGGCTGAAATACCCTGTGCTCATCATCTGGTTTGTCAACAGGGCTTCATCACAGCTAGCACCCCCGAGGGCATTGCCCAAAGCTAGACTTTTTCCCCTTTTTCTAAGAGCAATACTCCTCCTAGTGGCATTGTGTTTGCAGGCAGGAGGAAAAGCGTGCAGGGGACTCGGTGGTGGTTTGGAATGACAGAGGTAGGGAGGAAGGACATTGCAAAAAGCTGGCATGGGCATTGGAGGTGCAATTTTAGGCTTTTGAACTCTTGGCAACCCTTCACTTTGCAACACAGTAGGGACACGCTAACTACTAAACACAGCCACTTAGGCACAAGGCATCTGTCTTCCTCCTTCCGCTGCCCAGAAGCCACTTAACTATGATGAAACACAAAAGGATTTTCAAGAGGCTGAAGTAGGAGCTAAGAAGCAGCTGTCTGCCAGGGCAGAAGCCTTTTTCCCAGTAAGAGGTTGGAGCAGTGGTGATGATGATCACAGGGTCATCTGGTCTCTGAGTCAGTCTCATTTGGAGAATGGGTAGATGAAGCTGACGTTGTGCTTTTTGTGTTCTTTGCAGCTACAGAAGCCCGAGGATATAGGCACAGACAGAGAGCATGACAGACCCGAGAGTGAACTGATCCCCCCGCAGAGCAAGGGATCTCGCTTGGACAAAGACTTGGATAACACGGAGGGGTCCGCAGAGGAAACCAGAAAGCTCACGGATCGTTTCCCAGCCTGCACTGTCAGTTGAGCTGTCCTGGTTGTCACCTCTGAAGGCTGTCCTACGTCAAGTTCTTGCAAAGCTTAAAGATCTGGTTTGGCTGAACGGAACCAACAATCCAACTGCTAGATGCCAAATCCGTACCCTTTCTTGTACAAAAACATGCCTGAAAAACAACAAACAAAAGCAACCCGATGAATCCTCACTATTGCTTGCTTATTCTCTATTTATTAAATGTTGATACAGTTGTATTTTTTGCAGCCTATGAGCACATTCAAGACACAGCTGTTTACTGCACTGGCCTTTTATTCTGGGCACCTGCACTCAGAGAGAGATTACGAACTGTCAATAGCCATTAATATTGACAAAGAGCAGCTTTCCTCCAACTCATCCAGTGTATGCAATAGGTATTTCATATTAGGCATCCCAAAAGTATAGCATCTCAGGGATGGAAGGTAAAAGCACTAGCAGAAAGAATAACATGTACAGAGGATGCACAGTACACAGAGGAGACCTGGTCAAAGGCACCAGGATTTCTGAGAAGAAGAAAAGAGGTTATTAACCCACTTGGTCTGGGGCCAGGACATGGAAACACTTTATAAAGGACCTTCCACAAAGTGGAAGAATAATCTAGTTTTCCCAGTTTTTTGGTTTGTGGCAGAGCTTGGTCGGTGAACTCTGAGGAATGGAACAACAGGACCATGCCAGGCCAGGGCTGACAAGTACTGTCGATGAGTGCTCTAGGAGAAAAGTTTGGAGTGCTCTAGGAGAAAAGTTTGTTCACGTCTGCCTGCTGAATTCTTGAGTCTCATCAACACTGGCACTGGTGCTAAGTTTGTCTGCTGCAATAACTTAAAGATCCCATCTGGACTTTGAAGGATTCAGTTCCCCTGAGTCATTTGCCTTGGGATCTGATAACAGCCTGAGAGAGCATAAAACTCAGAAAACTTGGGAATTTGCTTCCCCGGCAGGCTACTCTAACCCAAAGCTTTCAGCCCTCAGCTGAGCTCAAGGAGCAGCAGTGAGTCCAGAAAGGCCAGACTGTAAGGCCATCTGAAGCAGTTATTTTGGTTTCTCATATAACCACGCAGCTCCAAACAACACAACAGGGTACTACTGCCTGGATTGTGACCACTAAATTACTGTGGCGTACCTGCAATCAGTCACATCAACTTAGGTATGAGTCTTGCCATCAGAGCAGCTATATTGAGATTAATTAGCCTGTTTTATGGCTAATTAGGGGCTGTAAGTCTCCAGCACTATCATTCCAGGCTCTGTCCTCTGTGCTCTGAAGACTCCTAAAACATCTTTAAATTGTCTTGTCCTGGGCTCCTACTTGGTGCTAAGCTTTAGCTACATTTAGAATTCAGGTTTTTATGGGAGAAGAATGAATCTGATTCTTTCCTTTTTTTTTTTTTTTTTTTTTTTTTTCCAAGCCCCACGCTTGAGTTGGCTGTCACTAAGCTACTCTTCAGAAAGGAGAGTTGGAAGGAAAAAAAAAAAAAAAAAGACAATCTTAGTAGCTAGAGTAGCTAGTGACAAAGCCATTTGAGAAGCACAGTTCCAAAATTCGGGGCTTACGGCTATAAAGAAATACAGCTACTCCTCTGGTAACCAAAACCAGCACCAGTGGGAACACCTTCCCTTGGTAATGCTTGCAATATTTTAAATTTATTGCTTATTTGTTCAACACACAGAACACTTTTTTAAAGCCGTGCTTGGAGAGCCTCCATGCACTATCATTCCACTCTGCAAACCCTTCATAGCTCTGCTTATGGATTCCTTAAAATGAGTTCCTTTTGGAGCTGAGGGGAACTTTGTCACTGAGCTCCAAACTCGTCGTGTCCAGGTTTATGGAACATTTGCCTTGGGCTGTTTCCTTGCACAGGAGGGATGGGAGGGAGATGAGTCATTTATTAACTCGATACGAAGATTTCTTCTGATTTGTGTTTTCCTTTGGAATGTGTATTTGTGACTGATTAATCTTAATGGAGACTCTGTGCTGAGGGAAAGATAAAGCCTCTGGAAGCTCTCACGCAATAAGGTATCTTGTTCAATCTTGCTGTAGGACAGAGATTGTTTAATTTTGCACAACTCCCTGCATAGCTTACTAATACATTCAGATTCCCCCAATTGTAACACACCCTTTTGAAGACAGTCAATTAAATATAAAATACAAGAGCTATTGAATGATTCCTTCGTTCTTGATGGCAGTAAGGACAAATTGGCTAAGTGTAGCTTTTGTTCAAAGGAGAGGTATGGGTTCAAAAGCTGGTATTTATCTCAATTTTAAATGACTTAAAAACAAGCATTCCACCCATGACTTCATAGTCTGGTTTACACGGAACTTCACCCCCACCCCTGCCAAAAAAAATGTCAGAAATATGTGGGCAGAAATATGTCAGTCTCAATAATGTTTCAGCTTCAGTGAATAAAAATTCCTTTACAAGAAGCCAAAAAAAATCAATGTCCCTTAAATCTTGTCTGAACTAGTAGTACTCATGAGCACGAAAATTCCAAGGTGGGCAGGTAAGTTAAACTATTTTATATCTTTTAACTAAGGCCTAGTGATTTCTAGGGTTATTTAAGCATCTTGTCTGTACTGGTACAGTGGGTATGACACCTGAACACTTCTCTAGGATGAGAGCACAAACCATTGAGGCTGAAGATGACCTAGGCTGTATTCTGCATTTCACACTATTTCAGGCTTCAGGACTTTACACGTGATCTTTATGTTTCTGATTTTTACAGCTACTTTCCATATTTTTTTTCCTTTTTCTCCCATTTTCTGTTCCTCTCATGTTCATTACAAACATTACAAACAATTTGATTAGGATTAGTTTCTGCAAAGTGAGATACACCTCTGTATCAGCCACAAGCTGATACAAGCTGATTCTTTTTCCTGGTTCAGCAGAAGGATAAATGAATAAAGGAGTCTGCTACATTGAAAAGAAAGGGCCACCTTCATCAGCAAGGCATCTCCTGGGACCAATTAATGCCATCTCCATCACTGATTTGTTATTTCCAGAGAAGCCAGGTGGGTTTGTTTGCAGTGCTGTTGGAGTTTGGTGGATGCTGACTTCAGTCCTGGTTGGTAGCCACACTGCAAGCCCTGGGTGCCTGGCCACAACTCCTTGTTCTGATGGGCTTGTGGTGGAAGGGGCAGCTTAAAAGAGAGGAGGAGGCTTAGGGGGAGATCTCATTGTGCTCTACTATCACTGGAAAAGAGGATGTGGGGAGCTGGGGGTTGGCTCTTCTGGCAGATAACTGGTGATAGGACTAGAGGGAACGGCCTCAAGTTGTGCCAGGGGAGATTTAGGTAGGAAATGAGGAGACATTTCTGTCAGAAAGCGTGCTTAGGGTTAGGAAAGTGTGGTTAGGGACGGGTTGCCCAGGGAGGTGGTGGCGTCACCATCCCTGAGGGTGTTTGAGGAGAGGTTGGACGTGGTGCTTGGGGCCACATTTTAATGGGTGACATCGGTTAGCAGGGCGATGGTTGGACCATCTTGAAGGTCTTTCCCAACCCTAATGGTCCTGTGACTCTGTGCTTCATTTCCCCTCCCTCTCTCCCCCTTCCCCATGCCCCCCCCCAGCCGCCATTTTGGGGCTGCCCCCGGGGGGGGGGGGGGGGCGCCCGCGCCGTTCCCATGGCAACGCCGCCACGCGCCCGTTGCTAGGGGCCGAACGCCTCCTCGCTTAGTTTGTCCCTCCGCTCTCCCCGTCCTCACCCCGCCCCCCGGAACCCGCCTCCGATTGGCTGCCGGGGGGGGACGTCACCCGCGCGACGGCGCCGGGGCCAATCGGGGGGCGGCGCGGGGAGCGGGGAGCGGCGCGTGGCGGGCGGCCGGCGGGGGGCTACCGGTTGGGCGGGGCCAGGAGGAAGAGGAGGAGGAGGAGGAGGAGGAGGAGGAGGAGGAGGCCGCCATGTCGTGGCTCTTCGGCCTCAACCGCGGCGCGGCCCCAGGGGGAGGAGGAGGAGGAGGAGGAGGCGGTGGGGACGCGGCCGGGATCTCCCTGCCTCCAGCCCCGGGGGGCAGCGGGGGCGCTGGGGGAGGAAGCGGGGACCGGCACCCGCCCAAGGACAAATGGAGCAACTTCGACCCCACGGGCCTGGAGCGGGCGGCCAAGGCGGCGCGGGAGCTGGACGCGTCCCGTGGGTGACGGGGAGAGGGAAAAGGGGACGCTGAGGGTGGGGCTCGGTGGGTGCTGACGGTCGCTGCCCTCCCTTGCAGGCCACGCGAAGGATGCCCTCAGCCTGGCGCAGATGCAGGAGCAGACGCTGCAGCTGGAGCAGCAGACCAAGCTCAAGGTGCGGCCCTTCCAGGAAAACGCCAGGTTTTTTGGGCTGGAATCATCCAGAGCCCCGTTATCTCGCCATCCGCTAATGATTCTAAATCATTGAGGTCGTGGTTTAGGTTTGGAGAGGGTGGGTGCTTGCTTTGGAGAAGTAAGAGCGCTGGAAGGTGAGATGCAGTGGGGTTGGCAACTCCTCCAGCACGTTTCTCCCCCCTTTTTTGGGTACCTGGTGTGTCTGGAGTCATTTTGTAAGTCCTGCAGTATCACAGCTGCTTTTAGGGAGTCATAAGGGTTTTCTGCAGGGAGTTGTAGAGTAGCTGGGTAAAAGTGAGGCTTGTACGCCCTTCATAATGTTTTTTCATTTATTTCAGGAAGCAAATTGTATTTAATCACTAAATAGCAAACTACACAATTCTTACTATCTTCTTACAATCATATTTTAGCTTTCTTTTGTCACCAGTTGGTTTTGGAGGGTACCGTTCTGATAACAAACGCATCGCTTGTGATCCTGTGAATCGCTGTGATTCTGTGACTTGGAATATAATTGCCATCGTCTTATCTCCCTAGGGTTATGTATTGAGCTCGTTTGTGATAACCATCTGCTTATCTTACCAGGAGTATGAAGCCGCCATAGAACAGCTGAAGAATGAGCAGATACGGGTACAAGCAGAAGAGAGACGAAAAACGCTCAGTGAGGAGACAAAACAGCATCAAGCAGTAAGGGGACGGGGAGGAAGCTAACTGATGAGAGACACGCTTGTGTTTCCCATATGGAAAATGAAACAGTGCTTTAATTGCCCTTTTTGATGGTGCTGGGGTGGCAGCTGGCTGTGGGAGGCCATTCACAGGCTGAGCCTGTCTTTTACCCCAACTTTGTGATGCTGAATTTAATTTGTAGTTAAATGCAGCTATGTCTGCTTGAACTTTTGATACCAAAATCTTGGTATCATCCAAAGACACAGGTAGGGGCACTTGCTCTTGTTGTTTCCTCTTTGAAATTCCCCTCAAGGAACTTCTAGGGAAGTGCTGCTGAGCAACATGAGAGACACTTTGTATTTAAGAGCTGGTGGCATTATAACATTGTAGACTATGGGCTTACTGAGCGCATGTTAATGGAGACTGTGAAATGTCTCGAGTTATTTGGATCTCAGTTTTAAGTAGCCCAGACAGAAAAGCAAGGGATTGATCGATTCTAATCGATGACTCACCTTGGGAATAGAGCTAGAATGGATTGGCACATGTTGTTTTTTATCCCGTCGGAGTTTAGACTTTGAACGGGGCCGGCTCAGGAAGCAGGCTTCACCGTCTGTTCGTGAATTAGCGCTTGGATTCTTGCAGTTCACAGGGCAAAAGCTTGAAGGCAAAGCTACCTTGATTGTGATCTGTTTCTGAAGTGCTATGCTTTAACGTAAAGCTATTGAGGAGGCAAGCTCTTCTGGTGTCTCTGTATTTGGAGTGGAGAATAATATCCCCCACTGTGCAGTCCTCGTTGATGGACTGGGGCCCTCAGACCACTTCTCTTGAGTTCAGATGCTGTAGGTGTATTCGCCAGTTGCAGTGGAAAACTGATGAGAGAAACTAATGAGGAACAAGAAAATGGATCAGGAAGGGAGCTTATCTGACAGGCAGGATGTATCTGGACACTTGTATTGCTTGCAGTCGCCAGTCTAGGTACTATGGTTTAGAACGTGAAAGTGTGTTAATCCTAGTAAAATAGGTGTCCCTTTCTGGGCCAGAGAACCCCTGTTCTTCATTTTTGTATCTGTGATGCCTTAAAATGAGGTCAGACTATTGGACTTCTCAGCACAGCGGAGTTCATGGAGCTGGCTGAGGAAACTTGTCCCAAACATTGCCCATTCATTTTTTCAAACCCTGAATTTTTTTTTTTCCTTTGTGTAAGCTTTATTTTTTTTTTTCCCCTGCATGTTCCAGATATGATTGCCCTTGGTACTAGGTTCTTTCAAGTGCCTAATCTTTTTATTCAGACAACTATTTATTTGTTTTTTTCAGCGAGCCCAATACCAGGACAAACTGGCACGGCAGCGCTATGACGAACAGATGCGGCAGCAGGTATGGTAGCTTCCTTCTCTAACCCAGCTGGGAGCTGAACAGTAGCTTTCTTACATCAAAGGTCTGGAAATGTGCCTTATCGTGCTGGCCAGACAGCTAATGCTAGACACGGTTGCTCTCATCCATGCTATTCACTTGGCATCGGTGTTTTTGGCCAGACAAATCAAAGATCAGGACTTAGGACCAAGTGGCTAAGAACATGGGATTATGAATGTCAGTCTGAGAGACGGGGGGGGGGGGGGGAAGAATGCACTTCAGCCTAAGCACCAGCCTCTTGATAGCAATTAATACGCTTAAGCGTATGTAAAATACCTAGTGACCAAGTCCTTACAACGTTAATGCATCTTCTGCTGTCACCTCTGCCTCCAGCAACTTGCTAATGAGGAGAACCTGAGAAAGCAGGAAGAATCTGTACAGAAACAGGAAGCCATGAGGCGTGGTAAGTTGCAATTTTTCTTTCACAGTTGACAAAGTGGGTGGCAGATCAGCGTCTGCTCTGGGGTTTGACTCCTTGTCTGTATTGGCTCCACGTCACAACCGGGCACGTGCTAATGCTACGTTGGCAAATAGCAGGTAGAGCCCAGGAGTGCTAGAACTGCCTAGTGATTGCAAAATCAGTTTAAGAAGGGGCTGAAATACTAAATGGCTGCTCTGTGGATTTCCCAATAAACTCTCAGCATCTCCTGATATTGCAGTGAAATCCTGCTCTTGTACTGGAGCAATCTAAAGCAGAACCAGTTCTGAGGAGGGAAAAGAAAGAAAATAGCTACAGGGAGTAGTGGTTGAAACCATGTCACCTAACCTCTATTTTCGTTTTGTTTTAAGAAATAGAAGCTGAATAATGACATTTTAGTCCGAAACTTGCTTTGTTTCTTCCCATTTTTATGGAGTTGCTGCAGTCACTGGGTTGGGAGAGCCAGCAGGGCTCCACTAGGCCACAAGTGTCAGGATTGTAAGGCGGTTTGTAGGTGACCCGGTGGAACAGAAAGTTGCTCTGCATGCACGTGTTCTGCCAAGTTGTCTGCTCCTTGCTGCCATCTAGTGTGCTCTGGGCTTTGGTCAATATCCTTGTAGTATTGCATCAACCACGGAAAAAGGTCAGGGGTGCTCCTTGTAGGAGGGGGTGATTTCATTCCCGAGGTCCCCACCTCCTCCCAGGCACCACTCAGGCACTATTTTTTTCCTTCTCTGTTGTTTTATCCCATATTGTCTAGCTCTCTGGCTGAAGTCTGTCCTAAGCAATTTTTGTGCTAACAGGTTTCCAGAACAGATTTCTGATTGTCTTGCAGTGCCCTCTCTGAAGAGGGCCACCTATTTGGTGTGCAATCCCTCTGAGCACAGAGGGAAAATTCCTTGCTTGTCTTCTCTGATGCTGTACTGGTTGGCTGTGGGAGCGCACACAGCACTGGTGAGGCCGGGATGAGTCAATGCATCTTTCCCCAACCTGCTGCCTGGGATTAAACCAGCCTAAAAGATTGTTCTCTCCTTTTTTTAAAGCTACTGTGGAGCGGGAGATGGAGCTAAGGCACAAAAACGAAATGCTGCGTGTTGAGGCAGAAGCAAGAGCCCGTGCCAAGGCTGAGCGGGAGAACGCAGACATCATTCGGGAGCAGATACGCTTAAAAGCTGCTGAGCATCGCCAGACTGTGCTGGAGTCCCTCAAGTATGTGCAAGCAGACAGGAGGATGTGGTTGCCTAACTTCTGTGCAGTTTTCCCCCGTTGTTTAGGAAACCATTGCTGTTTATTCCCCTAAGCTCAGAGGAATATTAAAACGGAACAGTTTCCCACTCTGTACAATAGGAATTATTGAAAGAAAAAGTTCTTTTTTACTGTGTCTTGGTACATTGTGATCTGAGTGTGAACCAAAGAGAGCACAGAGCTCTGAGTTTTATACAGTTTTTCTAAGAGACGATTTCAAGCTGTATTTATTAAGCTTGAGACTCGGCTGCTGTGAAGGCTTAGTTCTTTCATTTTCTGAACATACGCCCTAAAAGTGAATCAGTGCATCTCCAAAGGGTGGCCATTTGAATTTTTAATCTGTTAATTTCATTTACTTTGAGATTTTTGAATAGAAAGAGCTTTTAATTTAAAGATTACAACACATCACTTACCACTAAGCTGAGTCTTTAATATATTAAATCAGCTTAGTGCCAAATGCTTTTCTGGATTTAATCTCAGATCAGGTGTAGACATCAGATGACTATAAATGTATGTACGTGCTTGTTCATGTTTGAGTTCCCAGGTGAGCCCTCAGATTGTTTTGACTGGTTCTAAAGAAGATCATTACAGAATATAAAACTGTTGTAAATTGTTTCAAATCAGTCATCAAAATTCTTCTCTCTCCTGTTTGTCTTGATGTTTTGTTACCACAGGACAGCTGGAATGCTCTTTGGGGAAGGATTTCGTGCTTTTGTAACAGACTGGGATAAAGTTACAGCCACGGTAAGATTGTGTCATGTACTGACAGTTTTACATACACTTACACAGACTGTTCTGGAAGCTAACTCCTTGCTGTGATATGTCTATGAAATTTTATGGCATGAATGTGCTGCTTAGTGCTGTCTTGAAGTATTAATTTAAGGAGTTACCACATTCCAAACTTGTACACTAATTGACTCTCATCTTTGGTCACATCAAAGTTCTGGCTTCGATCAGCCCTGTGTAATTGTCTTGCCTTTCGAGGAACCACCACGTTTACAAACACGTTGCCTGAAGGTTTGCCTGCTGCTACAGGTAATAGGTGGAGGTTCTGCGAAGAAACGTGCTTTTTTTTTTTTCTCATCCTAGCATTTGTTCAGTTGATTTAGCACTTTCTGCCCCTTGTAAGGTAGCAGTATGTAGGTAACGAGCATTATCAAACGTGTAACGTTGCTTTTATAGGACTACTTGCCAGTGGTGTTTTTTTAGGACCAGAAATCTAATCCCAGCTCCTTCCTGCTGATGTCTTCTGGTTAAACTGCAGTCTGGGAATGTCTTTTTAGGGATACTAGGGAAAACATTGAAAATGTGTAAGAGTTGATCTCTGGACACAAAAGGGGTTTGTGTCTTCTAAACCACCGTTCAAAATTTGTCGTTGTGTATGACTCAAAAAAAAAAAAATTAAAAAAATGGACAGTGTTCCCCCACTACAGGTATATTTATTCATAAATTATTAGAATCACAGTGAAAAATGTATATATTTTCATCCTGTGCCCCAGTGGATGGTCTTTCATACCCCCTGGATGCTTTGGAGACTGCTGCTCCAGACGAGGGATAGAAGATAGTGACATGAAAGGGGGAGATGAAGTGTTCTTTTCTTTTTTCCTGGAGAATTTGGATGATTACTATGCAACGATTGCCATGCAGTCTTCACTAACTTGAATGCGCAGGCTTCTGCCTCTTCCCTGGTGGGAGTTCTCACTCCATCTGCATTCAGAATTCCCATATTTATTGTAAAATTTCTCTTCTCCTTGATCTTCATCCCGTTAATTTATGAGAAAGCATTGCTGGGGAGTAATGAGCATATAAATACTGAATGTTGATCACCAGGGACAGCATCCTGTCATTAGAACAAGGAGTGGGGAATAACATAAGATTTCCTGGGTAAATATTGAAAGGAGAACATTCCTTTCTTTTCACTGCAGCAAAAATGCAAATGCTCTTTAAAAAAGAGTAACGCCGCTAATCACTTGCTAATGATGGGCTTTCTTCCTCTCTCTTTGCCTTGACTGACATATTTTTGGTGTCGTCTTGTGCGTCTGCATCTCCACATCATGGGGAAAAAATGTTGTTTATGGACAAGCAGGAAATGTAGAGATCACTTGTAGAACTGTTGTGCGTCTTGATTAAAAGCCATCCAGGCATGTTTCCACGGGAGGAAAGAGCGTGGCAGTTACCTCTTGTTGACATAAGGCTGTCTCTCACTACTCTGCTTACAACAAAACTTCACAGTGCTAAAATACTTTTAGTAGCATGGCTTGTTAAAATGGACAATTTGCTTGAAATCAGTCCCAGCCATCTGCTCCGCCAGCCAGTTTTATAGAGGGATGGCACAAAAGATGCTTTGTCTGAGTGAGTGCACGCTTTCAGTGGATCCTTTTGTAATCAGCAGGCCCTACCTGGAGTGCCTGCAGTATCCGGAGCCTTTTGAAGATTACTGCCTGGTGCTTTTAGCTGCGTATTCTCTTGACCCAGATACCAGCTTCCTGCATTATGGTCACTTTTGCTTCTGACGAGCTCTTGTCTTGTGAATTTGGGACTTTTAAAATCATGCCAAGAGTGCATGTATTTTTGGAAAGGAGACAACATAGCCCAAACTCTTACATTTTCTGTTGCTTTGAAAAATGCTCTAATGCTGACTGTAAGGCAAGATTTAGCTAGTTCTTTTTAAGAGTTCTTCTAAATTAGCCCTGGATTTTCATCTCTTTCTGCCTACTGCAAGGCTTGCTCCTTTTCCTACCTCTCCCCATCTGTGTAACCCCAAAGGTTCTGTTCAAAGTTGGTTTTGTTTTCAGTGGAATTCACTTTGTCAGGCATAGATTGCTTCCTTTTCTAGATACTTCGTGATGAACAGATAGGCACTGTAATCAGACTGATTTGTGGAGCTGGCATAGTGATTGGGCTCTTCCGGGAGGGTGAGTTGAGTAATTTTCCCATTTTGATGTGTAGCTGTCAATCTCCAAGCTGTTTTTTTCTCTGCATCTTGTAACGTGGGTGTCAGTGAAGACCTAAATTCTGATAAACTTCCCTCTGCCTGGATGGATCTGATGCACCAACCCCTAATTTTGCAGCTACAGCAGCTGAGACGAGGGTATGTGAGGTCTTTGTCAAGGTAACTTGCTTTTAGAGGGAGCCTACTAAAAAGATGGAGTCTGTTGTGTCTTCCAAATGCCTGTAAGCTGAGATGAATCAGGAGCAGAGGTCATCTTCTTCTTTGCATCTTAGAACCTGCAGCTCTAAACCCTTTGTGTTTCCCTCCAAAGCACAGGTACATTGCACGTCTGAGCAGAGTGGAACCGAGCAGATGGTGTCTGATGGCTTATTGAACAATGCCATCCTTGTTGTCCTTGAGCTTTTTGACCTTGCTCTGTACTTGTAGCAGAAGCCTGCTCGCTCTAAAAGCAATTGCAGCTTGCCCTTTTGTCTACCTGGGCTTGCTCTGGTAGGAATCACTGGCATCTAGCTGTGAGCTGAACACGGCCGATTACTTACGCTTGGAATGGTGAGGAACAGTTGGCTTCTTCCCAAACACCTCTCAGTTTAAAAGTAATACCCCTTGTTCTTTGTGTTTTCAGTTAAATAGGATTTTTTTTTGGTAAAGCAACTGACTAGATCAGATATGTACGAACAGGTAGAACTGGAGGCTTATGTTTGTGCACCTGAATTAAAGGTTTATAAAAGGTATCAGTGCTTTCAGTCTCTGGGAACAAGGTTTAAGGAGAAAATCCCATACATGCTCAAGATTTCTGTAAAGTCTTGCTTTCAAATCCTGCCTGTCCCGAGATGTTAGTCACAGGAACCTCCTGGAATGTCTTTAGCACTGTCAGCGCAGCTCCTTGTCTGTTCTGACAGCTCGCTATGGTGGGAAATGCTGCCTGCAGGGCTGCTTGGTTTAATGTGAGCCCACTTAGTGCTGAACTGAGCAGCGACCATAAACCACAGAGCAGTCTGGAGTCTTTCTGCTTCACTGACAAATTGATGGGAACGTCTCGCATTCTAGGGTTTCTGAAAGACCTCATCTTTCACTGTAATGCAGCAGTGGTAATTCCCATGGTGGTTTTAGCTCTGAAACTCTTCTGGAGTACCTGTTTTTCTTCTGTATTGGATCTGACACCACTGTTCTCCTTCAGCAAGTGGTTTTGGCCTCTGCTGTCACTGCACTTACTTGCTCTGTCTCCTATTCAAAACGAGTTCTAGGAAGCATTTTTGAACAGCAGCAGTTCTCGTGTCCCAGTATTTACCAAAAATACTAGTGTAAGGTGCTGTGTTGATGTTCCTGCTGCATGTAGGGTGCTGCTGCTGTTCTTACATGGGTCGTAGGCTTACTGTGTGGGACAGTTCCAGTGCTCAGCTGATGGCATGCCTGTGGGACTGACATATAACCTCTCCTGTTCCTTGTTTTCTTCTTACTATCCATTCTTGCTACCCTAATGGTCTCTGTACTCATTTCACAGCCTTTTCTGCCTGTGTTATGACAGGTGATTTGTCTGTATTCGCTTGGGAGCATCTGCCCCTTTGCCCTTGGTGGCAGCCAGAATTTGGATGTTTCCCTTGGCATCTTTAGTTCCTCACCTGTGTGAGGAGGGGGCAGTCTGGCAGGCAGCACCTGGTTTATTCAGGCTTATTATTATTATTAAATGCCTACATGGAATACTTTTTTTTTTTTTTTTTTTTTTTTTTTAAAAAAAAAAAAAGGGGGGAGGAATGAACTGGACAGCAACAAAACATTCGAGCACAAAAAACCCATCCTACTTGCTAGTGTCTATACTGACCCATAGTTCCCTGCCACAAACCATGCTGCACATGTGCCCCATTGCCTTGCTAAAGGTTTTTCCTAATCCTCACCCCCTTCCCTTACCAGGTGGCAGGCCTGACCCTGCTAGCAGTGGGCTTTTACTCTGCGAAGAATGCCACTGCAGTGGCAGGACGATACATAGAAGCACGCTTGGGCAAACCCTCCCTGGTGAGAGAGACCTCGCGTATTACTGTGCTGGAGGCACTTAAGCATCCTATCAAGGTAAAGTTTAGCTTTGTTTTTGTCTTGTTCTTAGCCACGAGGATGCAAAACTCCTTTTACAGCTCTGTGGGTCTTTGAATAAACATACTGTTAGAGACTGCACAGGTGAGCTGATCTCGTCGCCGTTTTATATAAGATTTGGGGGTGTTGAGTTTCTGAAGCAGTGGTTGATTTCTACATGTGAGTGATTGGTTTTTGTCCTCTCTAGGTTGGTAAGCGTCTTACCAGCAAGGCTCAGGATGCCCTTGAAGGAGTTGTTCTCAGCGTGAGTACTGTGTTTTGCTGTCTTGGTCTGGAACGATGACTTCTGAATCTCAATAGGAAAAGCTGTTACCTTACACACGCTTCGAACGCTGTAATTCCAGTAATTCTCAAGACTTATCACCCTTGGGGCACCGAGACCATAAATAAGTTCCTGCGTTCAGTGACACACATTAACAATTCTGTTAACCTTCTTTTCCCTCGGTGCAAAGCAGTTAGAAATCTTAGCTCAGTGCTTGCCTGGCTGCAGTTTTTCTGTGCAGTCAGCATGTTAATATTCAGAGTTCTGCTTGTCTCATCTAATCTGTGGAATATTACTGAACCCAGATCTGCTTGTAGGCCAAAAGCCTCAGCAGCATGTGCACTTGCCCATCTTGTGAACGGTTCTGAACTTGCTAATTAGGGCTGCCTCTGTGTATTTGGGTCTGAATTTTGATTCCCTGATATCAGGCAAAAAAAGTGCTCGAGGCTGCTGAGAGAACGCTCCTGCAGGAATAGCTTTCTCCCAGTACCTCTCTAAAGGCAGTAATAAGTTTGAGCATGAATGTTTATCACTGAAATGAAAGAATTAGTGCTGCAGAGAGTCGCTTACGTTTTGACATATCCCTCCCAGGGCATCCAGGATGAGGTGAATGTTGAGGTGTTAGCGCTTCTTAGAGCAGTTACTGCGCTGCTTCCTGGCTTGATAGAAGAGAACTGCAGTCAAGTGGACAGAACTTGAAATTGAGTAAATCCTGATATACAGAGGGAAACGACCCTAATCCAAAGCAATAAGCAGCTGAAGTTGAGGCTTACAAGCTTGAGACTGTAGGAGTGCTGCCAACTTCTCACTGGTACTGATCTGAGAAGCTGATAGCTGCTGGTCTCTTGGTACCTTCTGTTCCTTAAGTTTAACTCTTTTCTTACAGCCACAGTTAGAAGCACGTGTGAGAGATATTGCCATAGCAACGAGAAACACAAAAAAGAACAAAAGCCTGTACCGGAATATTCTTATGTATGGTCCCCCCGGCACTGGAAAGACACTTTTTGCCAAGGTAAACACTGACAAGATTCTCACCATGTGTATGTTGCAGAGGACTCTGAAAACTAAGAGGGTGCTTAGAACCTTGGTGGTCTGAAATCCTTTGCTTGACCTCTGTGGTTTTGCCTCCCTTTTGGGAAGGGAAGAGGACATCCACCTGCTCCAGCTCCAGATTAGTGCAGCCGCTTGGATTCTAGCGCTGAGCGTAGGCAGAAGAGCCCTTCCATCTGGAAAAGGCACTTGGCAACTGTGACTTGTGAAATTGTAACAACAGCCTGCTGTCTCGTTTCCACCTCTGTTAATTACATACGCTTGGCTAAATAGGGTTTTTCCCACTTGTTGCTCACTAATCCTCAAGTGAAAGAAGAGATAGGGATGGCTTTACTTCGCACGTGTTCCACAAGGATGGTTTTTGCATGGATTTGAGGGGGGATTTGATTTTTGACTTGCTTGTCAGTGCTTGTCCAGTAGGTGTAAGGCTTTCTATTCTTGTATGATTTGGTGATTCAAGCCAAGTTTTGTGTCCCTGGCAATCTATTAAACCTGCAGCCCAATACCTTGCTGCTGTCTCCAATAGTCTGCCAGCTGGTTTGGATTTGTAAAGCCAGTAGAGAGCGGCAGGGCTAGGAAACCACAACAGAAACATAAAGAAAAGAAGTGTAAGAGCTGAGAAAAGTGTTTAGCAGTGGAGAAAGGGGAAGAAGTGTATTTAACACTTACCCAATAGCACAGAAACTCCAAGGGGCTGGTGGTGGTAGCTGTAAAGTATTGGAACAGGTCAGAAGAGTGAGGAAAGGGCTGAGTGCATCTGACACTTATGCTCTAGAGAGGAGCAAATATCACGCTGAGAAGCTGACTGGGTTTTGAGCTGTGGCTTTGGCACTTGGGTTAATGGCAGTGACTGTACAGTTTCCTGCTACTGCCCTTCCAAAAAGGCGACGTGTCACAGTGTGGTGGCCTTCTTTGACTACTGCAGCACAAAGTTTTATGGGTCTGCAGCTGTAAGTATTCCTGCTATATGACAGGATTCTTGAGGCAGATGTGAAAACACTTGGATGTAACTGTCAAAGCTCCCAGCTTCGTTGGACTGATGCAAAACACTAAACATTAGCAGCAGGAACTGGGTAGTTTTAATAGGCAGAGCAAAGCTTTTTTTTTTCCCCTGCCTCCTGCTGCACAGCAGATAATTGGTTGGGTTCAGCTAAGCATGTTTTGCTGGAGCTGTTGCTTGTCTACGTGGGTTGACTTGTTCATTTTAACCTTCAGCTGACTTTGTTTGACTCACAGAGCTGGATAGCCAGCTCTGGGTCAGCTGATGATGTGTAACTCAGCCTGCTGTCTGTCACCGTGGCAGGGCTCAGTTGGAGGCTGGTTTGTGAACCGTTCTGGAGGGGAGGATGGAGATCTTTCCCTTTATTGGCATCACATCCTCGCCACGCCTGTGCTTTCAGACACAGGCAGTTGTGGGCTGATTCACCACTGAGGTGTCACAGTGAGATGGAGAAGAATTTTAAGCTGGAAGCTTCGTTACCACGTTACATAGCCCTTGGCAGACTAGTTGGGGCTGAAGTAGGGGGAAGTTTCCTGTCATTCTGCCCTGCAGTGGCGTGGCAGCCTAAGCAAACTTTAGTCAGTGCAAGCCATAGGCTCTTCTGATGTTCTTGGTTAATTTTGGCTATCTCCTGTCAAACTTGCTTTATGGGCAGGCTTGCATTTCATGACTTCACTGAAAAGCACAGATTTGAAAGGCTTCTTTGTTTGGTTGTTTCATTTTTATTTATTTTTTAATACCTGAAGCTTAAGGGAAATGTTTCCAGTGTGCCTCAGGAGCTTCATCAAACCCCTTTGTTTAGTACCCAGCAGACTAAGGAGTTGTGGCAGGTTTTAAAAACACAGTAGTAAAGTTCTGTTATTTTATCTGAATACTCAGTGGGTTCAATGGGCATTTCAGTCTATTTTTTTTTTTTTAAATAAACCAATACAACTTCTCACTAGATGCTTAGCTAATATAATGCAAGGAATCCTGTTCTGCTGCACAGGGGAAGTAAATCATGAATTAGACCATGAAGAACAGAGTGGAAGAAACAAACAACACGAGTTACAGATGAAGATATAAGCACTCTCAGCAGCGCCTTCTGCTGAGAAAATTTCGTGCGTTGCCACAAAACTAATTTTCCATCTTTCCTTCCACTTCAAAGCAATCCTGAAAACTGCTCTGACATGACTGAAGTGGTAAAGAAGTATTCTGTTCTTTAAGAGTGTACTCACCATCTGAAAATAAGCTTGTTGATCGGTCTAAGCGACTTTTATTTCCCTCCTCATCTTTTACGGCCTTGCAGTGAAAGGGAGTGCTTAACCCAGTGGTTTTGTTTCCTTCCAGAAATTAGCCGTGCACTCGGGCATGGATTATGCCATCATGACAGGTGGTGATGTTGCCCCCATGGGGCGGGAAGGAGTTACTGCCATGCATAAGCTCTTTGACTGGGCAAACACCAGTAGGAGAGGGTAAGTAGAGCTTCCTCTGACCCCTTTAATCCTCGCTGCATTTGTCGTCTAGGTATTTCCATTTGCTACTCTCTAAGTTTGTTTTTTAAAGGGGAGAGTAAATGTCCTGAGGATTTCTACTCCTTAATCGCTTCTTAACCTGATGAGCTGTAGAAGGAAAGGTGTAAGAATTTAAATTAGCTTAGAAAAAGAAGTTGGAAGATGCAGGAGATTACGGACGCTGGCTGAATTTATTCTGGCCTCATTAAACACTTGCGTTATAAGAACTTTAAACACTCCAGATACCTTTGATCATCACTTTTGTAAGATGGTTTACATGCGTCCATATGTGTCACTATTCCAACCTTTGGTAACACGCAGTATTTAAGCAGACTTTGTTCTGGATATCCAACAATCTTAGCTGCCGGTGAGCGCTGTGTTACCTTTATTAGCTAAAGCAATAGTGGTAGATGATGCTTCTCTGCAGAGCTTGTAGCTGAGAATATTCTCAGAAAAACTGGAGTTGAATAAAAGATGTTAAGAGGCCCCGAAATCCCTTGAAAGAAAGCTGTATTTGAAGCTGGACAAGAAAGTAATACAAGCTGTGGCAGCTTTATGAGCAACTTGGTTCTGTTATTGATAAACATCTTTATACGCATGGTCTCTTGGGAAGAGCACTGCCCCTGGGTTGTAAGTGAATTTATTTTCGTGAATAATTCATTGACTTTATTAATTCACTTCTCCACAGGTAGTAAAACCATTATATTATTGGCAGTGTGGTTTGGAAGGGAAAAAATCAAGAAAATAGCAAAACAGTGTGCAAGGGAGGACTCTGATTGCAGGTTTGCAGAGTGGCATAAGAAAGCATGGCAGGAAGAAGCCGCACAAGACTTCTGTGCTTCTGTTTTGGCCTTGTAGCCTTGCATACACTTCTCTAGATAGGAGTAATGCTAAAAGAAGCACTCGTAAATACCTGGGGAGCAGGACTGGATTTCAGAGATCTGATCAGACTTGACAGGAACAGGCCAGCAATGTTAGGTGTAAACCCATTGCCAAACCGTGCCCATGAAAATGATTTTTCTCTGGTAATTAGTTTCTCCAATCTGTATTAAAAAATCTGGAGGAGGTTAAGGTCGTGTGCCCAAGAATTGCTTCTGCTGAGCCTGCTTCTGAACAGCAGGAGACAAAGCTGCAGAAGCCTGGAGTTGTTTATGGCCTAAGGTGTCTTAAGCTAACGCCTCTTTCTTGACTGTTGGCATGGGCCAAGAGCAGGCAACCAGAAAGTTGCTGCAGCTCAGATGAGAAACGTTGCCTTAAAAATGAGATTGGTTGTGTAATCCTTTGGGTTTCCAGGTGTGGGTGTCAAGGAGGGGGACAGGAGAATCCTTGAGCCATTGGAGCCTCACTTACCTGTCTCCTATTACTGTGTAGTGCTTTCTTTTTGCAGCCTCCTGCTATTTGTGGATGAAGCAGACGCGTTTCTGCGGAAGAGGGCAACAGTAAGTACTTTCCCTGTGGTCGTTACCTGTGTGTGCTGCAGTTAGTTAGCCAGCCAGCCCACAGCCTTCTTGTTTAACCCGATCAGCCAGCTTGCACAGGCAGAACGTTAAAACTGGAAGGTGCCACATCACTCAGTTAAGTCATGCAGAAACAAGAAACGAGCCTCTTGCAGCTGAATGGGCTGAGCATCTCAAGACTGACTTGGGAATTTCCTGCAAAAGAAATCAAAAGGAATGGGTGACATCTTCTGAGGTGTTTGTAGGTGACGGGGCAGTAGGAAAGAGGTGCTTTGTACAAATAAATAGTTATCTTGGGATGTATTTGCAACCAAACTGTATTAACAATGCTAAATCAGCACATATGCACACACAGATTATTTTATTTTTTTTTCAAAATAAGTTACCAGATTGTGCACTGAATCTGGCCTTGCTACTTGAACCCCAGTGGTCTACTTGAAGAGTCAATCCTAAAAGATTACTTTAATTATCCTGTAGGTATCTTACTACATTAGGGAAAGCCACCTGGGCTGTTAGAGCATTGGGTTTGAAATCAAGGGAATCACTGACTGGGCAAACGTTTAACCTTTTGGCTGAAGGTTTGCTTCTTAACCTTTCTCCTGGGTATACAAATTGATCATTTTTTTCCTTCAAGTTATTAGAGTGCTTTGGAGTCTAATTTTAATGCAAATGCTTGACAATAACAGAACTCCCTTTGTCAATAATGCTGCTTAAAGCTGTGACCTCCCAAGTCCCAAGCAGTTGATCTATCGTTGAATTTCTTCTTTGCAGGAGAAAATCAGTGAAGATCTCAGAGCAACTCTAAATGCATTCCTGCACAGAACAGGGCAGCACAGCAACAAGTAAGTATCCAACTTCAACCCTTCAATTTTCCTGAACTGAGGAAAGCCAGGAAATGCCTATGGTGTGCAAATGGAAGTTGGAAGCCTCTGATCCACCCCATTAAGGGCTTGAAAAATTTGCACGGAATATTTCCTTCTTAGTTTATATACTGAATGCAGCTTATGCCTCCTTTATCTTTTCCTGGAACGTGGAATTTAGAATGCAGAAGGGTTGTACGTAAGGTACAGGTTTTTACAAGATGTACAAGTTCTTAGCCTCGTAGCTTTTCCTCTTTTTCTAGGAAATAATTCCTTTTAGACTTGTAATATTTCGTAACTGTGGATCTAGCAAAGTTATGGGTTTGACCAGGTTTATAATTCTCCTGCAAGCCAGTGAGAGGGAGTGGTAAGGAGGCAGTCCTTTCCCCTGGTATTAGGGTACCTTAGCAGTGCTCTGGGCATGCTTGTTTTGGTGCTCATGGGTGCCATGCCTCCGCTCTAAACAGCTAGGCTGTCATTTTCACGGATGTTTAATTTGCCCCTAATTTAGACCCTGAACCATTCTAGGAGAATGAACATGTCCTCGTGATTCATGCACTGCATTTTGCTTCTAAAGAGCCTTATTGCTGCTTTGGGCAGTAAGGCATCCTGCATTCATAAATGGGAATTTACTTGCACAGGCCTAACGGTGTGTAAATCTAGCTGATTTGGAGAAACCCTGAGGAGAACTGTTATTTGGCTGTACCAGTGAGTTGTTACCACTGTAACTGAGCGCTAGGAATTGTGAATTGCTGGCTTGAACTTCCTGCATCTTCTCGCTGGGTATCTGACTGTGCACATTTGCTTTTATCCTCTTCACCCAGATGTCCCAGGGAAGGTTTGAATATCGGGGTGGGTGTCAATGCTTCTTCTATGCTGTGTTTCTGCAGGGGTTTGGAGGAATTTCTTGTCAGTAGAAAAGGAATGATTTGGTGCTAGTGTGGCTCATGGGCCAGCTAAGTATCTTCAGAAATGACAGCAAAGAACACAGCCCCCTGTAGGCTTGGATTTAAATAGACTGCAAGAACGTCAATATTCCAATAGCTGTGGTTAAAAGCCCATTTCAAATTATAATGCACTATTAAGCTGGTAACATCAATTAAGGCATTAAAGTAGAATTGGCATGGGGAAAAAGCAGCATTACGAAGCAAAAGAAAGGGCTTCTGTCTTCAAAATGCTCCAGGAGAGAGCATGACCTGGAAGCTGGCACATCTGTACCGCGGAGCAACGCTTGGTTGAACAAGCGGCCGTTAGGTTACGGTACCTTTTGTGAATGCCTCTGTTTCTGCACATGTTAGACTTGTAGCAGGAAGGTGTTCTCAGACTTCCTTGAAAGAAATAAGTGAACTTTTGCCAGCTGCTGCAGAAGAATGACCTCCCCGTGCAGTGGCATGCCCAGCAGTGGCAAATCCCCCTTCTTCTTAGGCCAGGATGAGCCCGTTCTGTGCTCTGCAGTGCTTTGAGCTGGCTGAGGTTCCAGTCGCTCTGTAGGCTTTCAGTTTGGCAGTCCTTCACACCTTCATAATGAGGATTTTAGTCCTGCTGTGATTCTAGGGTGCCGTGCAGCGAGCAGCTTGAAGCTAGATCCCTGAAGTGGGATTTAAGTTGGAGATCTGTACATGCCAGAGAACATCTCTGCGTGTTGATGCTTGTTCCAAGGTTTCAGGCTTAAAGGTCTGTGGGAGGTTGTACTCTTCCAAAACGTTTCATGCCCTTAACTTGAGGGTGATTGTGGGTAAAATGATAAATTAGGCTTCTGTGGCAGGGACAGTCTGGGGAAGGTTGATACCGAAAGGCTGAGTACTGCATTAAATGCATTTCAGTTGTAAATAGCTTAAACCATGCTGCATTTTAGTGTGTGGCTTGAGATGCTGTTACAAAGCTGTTTCTAAGAAATCTCTAGATGCATCAGGTCTTTGATACTGGCCATGCTGGTTCCTGATGTTCAGATGGGTTCTTTGAGAAACGTACAAAACCACATTAATCTTCTCGTGTTTCATACTCCAGGTTTATGCTTGTTTTAGCAAGCAACCAGCCTGAGCAATTTGACTGGGCTATCAACGACCGAATAGATGAAATGGTGAACTTCGATCTGCCCCAGCTAGAAGAACGGGAGCGGCTGGTGAGGATGTATTTTGATAGGCATGTCTTGAAGCCAGCTACAGAGGGTAAACAGTGAGTATCCCTGCAGCACTCTTCACCCATCCAGAATTCTTGTTGTTTGTCTCCTCTTCTGTGTATTTTTTCAGTATTTCTAAGTAACGTTTTTCGAGGAAGTATCTCTGGTTGTATGTGGCAGGCTATAGAACATCTTTCCAACTTTTCCAGGAAGCTGAATGGTTGATAGCAAGTTTCCAGGATCTGATCTTGGAAGTATTGGGGTTACAGTTCTCTTATCTTACAAACAGAACCAAAAGGCAATCTGGCTGGTCTTCCTGTCTGTCACATTATGCAGAAACCCAGTTTAAACCACTCATCCAGATAAGAGCTGGAGAGATGACTCTTGCCATTCTGTTACGGGATGAGGTGCCATCCTAGAATTTTATGCCATGCTTTGTCATATACTCAAAACTTAAGAGACCTGTTAGTGCATTGGAGGCAGTAATGTAGATGTGGGCTTGTTGGAACTCCTCGTATCCAAGCGCTTGCCTTTGCTAGTTTTAATCCAGGTGCACACATTTCTTTGTGCCATAAAATCAGGCTTTCTATCAACTGCTTTATTCGGGATGGATCTTTGTATAGAGGTTGGTCTGGCCTGATCTTTGATTTCAGTTTCCTGTTGCTCTTTGCAAAGCTTAACTCTGGCTTACCCCTCCTCCTGTCATGTGGCCGCATGTAAAGTAATCCTTGTGCTTGTGCTTTCAGGCGTTTGAAGCTGGCCCAGTTTGACTATGGCAAGAAGTGCTCAGAGATTGCCAGGCTGACAGAGGGCATGTCTGGTCGAGAGATCTCTCAGCTTGCTGTGGCATGGCAGGTAAGCAGGGCTTTGATCACCGGGCTTCCTGGGTCATGTTCACTTTCTGGAGGATTTGAATGTTTGAGTTTTGGAGTCTCGGAATTTGCCTCACTTTGAAGGTTTCCTTATGTCCATGCAGTAACACTAGAACACTGCCAGCTCTGAGGTGGGTGTCAGGACATCAGCATAATTTATCTTATGTATAGGAAGAGCTTTTATAATCACTACTGGGGAAATCCCACTGGATTTACTGAGTGTATTCCTCTTACTACCATTTTTTTCACCTTTTAAGCGACAGAAAGCAAATCTTCTTTCTAGTCTTTACCTGTGGAAATCATGAGCTGAGATCCAAAGCAGTCATTCAAGTGCTGATAGCCCTTATTTTATTCTTTCTTTGTGTGGTAGCACACAGCTGCTTAATTTTGCCATGTGGATTTTGTATTGTTGAAACATACTTCGAAGCGTGTGCTGTCATCTGAAAATGTACATAAAGCTTTACTAAAAAAAAAAATAAATCTGTTCTCTAACTGCCTGAAGATGTGCCAGGTTACATTGTTACCAGCTCAGTCAAGAAACTCAGCAAGATGCTTGACAGGTATTTGAGATTCAGAAGGAGCTGGCGCATGTTGATAGATTTTTAGATGGAGTGCCGTAGTGTCCAGTTAGCATCCCTTCAAAAACAGAATCACAGAATCACAGAATTTTCTAGGTTGGAAGAGACCTCAAGGTCATCGAGTCCAACCTCCAACCTAACGCTAACAGCCCTCCACTAAACCATATCCCTAAGCTCTACATCTAAACGTCTTTTGAAGACTTCCAGGGATGGTGACTCCACCACTTCCCTGGGCAGCCTGTTCCAGTGCCTCACAACCCTTTCAGTGAAGAAGTTCTTCCTAACATCTAGCCTAAAACTCCCCTGGCTCAACTTAAACCCATTCCCCCTCGTCCTGTCACCAGGCACGTGGGAGAACAGGCCAACCCCCACCTCGCTACAGCCTCCCTTGAGGTACCTAAAAAGAGCAATAAGGTCGCCCCTGAGCCTCCTCTTCTCCAGGCTGAACAAGCCCAGCTCCCTCAGCCGCTCCTCGTAGGACTTGTTCTCCAGGCCCCTCACCAGCTTCGTCGCCCTTCTCTGCACCCGCTCAAGCACCTCGATGTCCTTCTTGTAGCGAGGGGCCCAAAACTGAACACAGTACTCGAGGTGCGGCCTCACCAGAGCTGAGTACAGGGGGACGATCACCTCCCTAGCCCTGCTGGTCACGCTGTTCCTAATACAAGCCAGGATGCCGTTGGCCTTCTTGGCCACCTGAGCACACTGCTGGCTCATATTCAGCCGACTGTCCACCATCACTCCCAGGTCCTTCTCTGCCTGGCAGCTTTCCAACCATTCCTCTCCCAGCCTGTAGCTCTGCTTGGGGTTATTGCGCCCCAGGTGCAGGACCCGGCACTTGGCCTTGTTAAACTTCTCTGGAGAGCTGATGGTATGAAAGAAGAACCAGAATCTGTGGCGTGTTTGCCATTCCCAGAACAAGTAGGTTGTGGCTTCACGTATTCCAAGTATAGCTATGCTTTTTCTTGACTTCTGATTTTGAAACCCAGAGTGAAGACTAAATGTATTTGTCTTAAACTGGGTGACAGTGCTGTGGGGGGGGGAAAGCAGACCTCATTGTTGCAGAAATTCTTTGTCTCTTTATTTAGAAGAGAACTCCGCTATCCATGCATGTCAAAGGTCTTGCTGCCACACATTTCCCATAATTTAAAGTTGTGGAAAATGATCCTTTGCTTTTTATAAGCTTCCCACCTCTCTTGGTTTGTCATGACACCCCAGAAATGACCTTGGCTTCTAAAATTTATCCTTTAAGTGGCCTTGAAAGAAGGGGAAGGCAGGTTCCTTAGTGTTGTTGCCCTGATTACTTGTTAAAATGTACCTCATAACACTGGGACTATTAACAAGGGGCTCTGTAAAATTGCATAAGGAGGTTATGCTGTCATACAACAGTCAAAGAGCTTTTAAAGAAAAAAAGAGAAAGGGGGGCGGGGACAAAAAGCAGGAGAGAGTTGGCAAAAAGATAAGAACAGTTTTGAAGTAGAACCTGCAAAATGCTTCATCTGTATCAAAATCAAAGTCATCGGTGTTCTGGATCAGGGGACTTCATATCTTGTCCTTTGTCGATCAAGAAAAGTGTCGTGGAGCAGTGTTAAAATAGCACAGCCTTTTTGCAGCTGGTGGCTAGACACGTGGACTCCTTTCCTCTGGAGCTGGCTGGCTGGATACAATTTGCTAGCAGATTTGTGAGAGCATCCCAAAAGGAGTAAGGTTTCTGCACCGAATGCTGCCCTAGGCTGATCCTAAATGCTACCGTAAGGCTCTTCTTCAGTCACTGGGTCAAGAAACTTGGAATTGTGACCACCTGGGGCTCGTGCAGAGCCATACAGGTTTGGTTTTGCCACGTTTGGCCCACTGACTTTTGGCTCTGGCCAAGCTTGAACACCTCCCTGTGTTTTCCTGCTGTGTGTAGTACTGAGGGCATGGCACTGCAGGAGCTGCAGTTAAAAGCCTCTGCGTGAGCAGAGCGCATCGCAGCTGTGCAGATGTTTTAAGTCCCCTTAACCCAACCCAATCCTTTGAATGGTGTCAATACTTTGAGGCCTGGCTCAGCTTTACCAGGTTGCCTGTTTATATGAGCTGTTACAATGCTCTCTCCTACCAGGGAAGGATTAATGCTGCAGTTTGAGTCTTTCTGGCAGCGTTAGTCCTGCCTCTTATTCCTGCCTTTCTGCTATCCTTCCCGTTGTGCTGGCACACCTCTGTGTGTGGCTGTGCTATGAACTGGGTCAGGGAGCTGAACAGAATTAAAAATAGCTTGGCAAGGCGACTTAACCGCATAGTGACACTGGTGTCTTGGCACATGTGAGGTCAGGGTGTGCAGGGGCTGTATGAGCCGGCACGGCGAGCTCAAGCAGTGCTTACCAGACTGGCCTCAGCTGGATGCAGCAGCTGTCAAGTGGCTGGATGCTACCAACAGCACTGCTAATTTCGGAGTAGTTGGTCTCCGAAACTCGTGGAGGATTGAACTGTTGATTTGAAGATGCTTCGTGCCAAAGATGGCTGATGTGGCAAATAACCCGATGTGAGTAGCGCACACTTCATCCATTTCCAAGCCACAGTTTTGTTCCTCTTGGGTGAAATTTTGTCCCTCTTAGATGTGGGGAGCTTTAAGGAGGCTAACCTAAGGATTTGCTAGTTAAGAGGAAGATCTGGACTTCCCTCTCTGTTTCCTACTTGCAGTTGCTATTCCTGCCCTCCCCCCAAAGCATTATGGCAAGCTAAAAGCACAAGCAGGAAGAATTTGAGATGTTTTACCAATTGAGAAGACAGAATACAGGAAGAGCCAAGAAAAGGGGAAAACAAGGCATCTCTTACAGTTCTGGTTTTGATCTTAGTAACACCTTCCAGAGCTGCTAAACAGCAGATGTCATGAGCCTCGTGCTCTTTAGAAGCCCTCACAGCTGCCTTGAAACAATTAAGTCTTGAGACATTTAAGCTTCCAGTGCTTTTTTCGATGGGCTCATCACAACAGCTGCTGCAATACAATATGCCTAAGGTCTCTGTTTAATAAATGGATTCAATTGACCCATTCTGGGGAAGATTACAGCACAAAGCCCTGGTGAAAACTGCTTATTGTGAATGCTGGAGCACAAAGCTGGATGGGAGCATTTTGTTTGCCTTTTGTTTTCAGTGATTTTGCATTGTGCCCTGATGCGACTTGGCGCTAATCCTCAAAGTGTAGGCTTAATTGCAACATGCCTGTTACTTAATTCACCTCAGCTTTGTGTGTGTGTTTTCTTAATTAGTTTTTTTCCTCCAACAGTCGTTCTCAGCGTTGCTGTCTGTAAGCCTTCTACCTCTGTTGAGGTGCCTGAAAACAAAACCTCAACCAGTGTCTGGACAACAGAGACAAATGCTCGGGGTGCAGAAAGTCAGGCTTAATCTGTGCTGAAGCGTTGCTCTGTTCCACAGGGGCTGTCCTCCTGTTACCTTAAGCTGACAGAGACCTTGCTGCCTGCAATTCCAGTCTTAACCTAGTCAAATAACCTACCAGGCAGTTCTAGGAAAGGTAGTGAGGCATCCGTGGTGCTGCTCCTGCTGGCATTCCAGGATCTGCAGGAGTGCTGGAGGAAATGGACTGGGAGCACCTCTTGTAAAAAGCTGGCAGGAAGGTGTTTATCATAGACTCAATAGGGTTTTGAGGTGCTGGGACCTACATCAGCTCTCCATAGCCTGTCTGATCTCATCTCATGGCCAGAACTGAACCTCAGAGGTGGTTTGGGGAAAGGTAACGTTGAAAACCAGCTGGAGAGAAACCATCAGAGGTGTCAGCTCTTAACCAGAGAGCAAACTGGAGTGACAGCCCGTGGCTGCTTCGCTGTCCCGTGGCCTTGCAGTCATTTCCCATGAAGATGCTTTTGGATTGCTCTGCCAATACTGCCATTAACATAAACATCTCAGTTAAACCAGAAGCCCGAGCAGTAGCTGCAGCTTTTGTAGATTTAATTTCACTCTAAGCTGGGTTTGAAATTGATTGGGGGCCACTTAAATGAAGCTCTGGTTTGCTGTTGTTTCAGTCTGGCTCAGGTTGTCCTGAAACAGAAAAAAATGAGTGCAGAAAAGCAGAGTGTAACCTCTAGTGCCGGGAGAAATATTGTTGTCTGTGGCACAGCTAATAGTCTGCCTGCTAGAAATCCATTTTAATCTCTCCTGCAGAAGACTGTGCCTTCCCTTTTGTCCTTGTTCTTTTCCGTTCTCCATGTCTAATCCTGCAGGAATATAGCACGGATTAGATGCATTTACACACTTTAAAATTCCCGTCAGATCTATTACAGCGCTGTGCAGACTTTCGAGTTCTGCACCCTGAACTTAAACCCGTTGATAGGCTTTAGATAAAATGTCAAAGCAGCAACTTTTCATTATTCCCAGCCCTACCCTCTGGAAAATTGCTTTGGCATCACTTCAAAAGAATTCTCAGGAGTTTTATGTCCCGGTGTTAACGACAGAGGTGAGCTTCCTGTCATTTCTTTGCCTTTTGTGCCACAGATATAAATACCTCCTTGCTCCCTGAGCCTTGCTTGTGTTTAAAAAAAAAAAAAAAAAGGTATTCTGCCATGCCAGGTTATGGGCAGAATTAATGCTTCAGAAGTGTTCGAGCTGAAGGACATTATAAGTCATGGGGGTGTCTTTTTTATTACGTTTTTGACCAGACTATTTTCATTATAAATGTGATTCTAAGGGTACAGATTAGCTTGCTGGCCATGTAAAAATAACCCACGGTTCTTGGCTGAAACGAAGCACTGGGTCGTTTAAAGCTGGGCTTGTCATCTGTGAGCCATTCCTCCGCTTCCACCAAAATGCTTTGTTTTCAGGTTATTTTTTCCCTGGGCTCAAGTTACAAAACACGAACAGTTGCTGTGGAGAAAAATGGGTTAAAATTTGTCCATGCAGGAGGCAGAGGTATGAATATAAATGAGGCACAGCACCATTTTTGTGTGTGTGCAAGCTACTCCCAGAAGGGACAGCTGCTTCCCCCATTTGCTTTCTTGACAGTGAGGGCCTGAGGCTTTCTAAAAATAGAAAGTCATTGAGAAAATCAACAGAGCGTGAACTGCACAGCTTTGCAGGAGTTTCCACAGTTAAATTTATGGTCTATGCAGAGGCAGGGAGGAAGGGAAGACATCCTCTCTGCTCGGCGGAGGCACAGAGCGCGCAGCCCAGGAGCGCTTACTCCATTTTAAACCACCAGCTCCTGGCTGGAGGGGTGCTGGCTCCTGTTAGCCTCAACTCCCCAGCAAAAACAAAACCAAAAAGCAATAAATAAACACAAAACGAAGGCTGAGGGGGTGAGTCAGGTGGTTTTAACTGAGCTAAACCTCCCTGCTGTGCTCCTTTCCCAGAGGTGAGAGCAGGCAGCTTGTGGTTTGGGACCCGCTGGGTGAATATTGGTGAGAAGGATCTGCCTCTTGGGGTGCAGGACGAGTGCCGTTGTGCAAAGATTATTTCCAGGCTCCTTTCTACTCCTCTGCACGCCCGGCTTGCAGCCAGTGTTTACCCTCTAACTCGAGGCGTGAGCATTACCCGAAGTTGTCAGTTCTGCCTTCAGGAAGGATTACACAGGATTTGCACGGGGAAGACTCTGCTTTTGATGCTTCTCGCGGTAAAAACCAGCACCTGCCGACTCCACAGTTACACGTGGCTTGTGCAGTAAGACCTGCCCTCTCTGGTGATGTTCCCCGTTCTCCAAAAAGGGCTCTGGGGTAACGTCAGCTAGGAGAGCTTGAAACCAATGCCGTGTCAGTGCTGCCCAGGTCAGCAGCTGGCTCTGGGGTTTGTCTTCTCTCCTGTCCATGTCACTGGAAAACAAGAACGTGAAACGGCCACGCTAATTTCTCACAGTGATGCTCTTGCAGCCTTGTTAAACTTGGAGGGAGCCAAGCTCATTGCTCAAACCTCAGAATCGGTGTTTCTCACTGCTAATGGTTCGTGCAGCCCGGGTGTAACACCTTAAAAACGCTTCTGCCTGTCCTGAAAGCCCAAGTTTCTGTTCCTAACTGGGATCTTGGGGAATGCCCTACAGACAGGACAGTCCGTGACATGAGGGCTCTGTGGCAGGAGGGATGTGGACACCTCAGGGCTGTTGGTTTGGGGCAGGCATCCTGGATGTGGGAAGCTCCCACCCCGATTTGTGTCACACTCCCCTCTAGCAGGGCTGTGCAGGGAACCACAGCACGGAGTCGCTTGCGGGAGCGCTCGCACGGGGATTAACCAGATATAGAAATCTGCAGCTCGGAGTTGCTTTGTTACCTTGGAGATGAGTTGTTCAGCTCGCACTGTAAGCAGCCTCCCCTTCCTTCTAGGCTGCGGGTGCTCGTGTTACCGTCTGTGTGATGCCCATCAGCAGAGCCCTGGCTCTTCTGCGTGTCTGGGCACCAGCGACAGCCCTTTTGCTGCAGCTAAAGGGAGGTGGCATAAAATGGGATGAATGGAGGGGGTTAGAGAGGGAGGTCCTACAGGCAGGTGAGTCTAAGCTGGGACTTGACACAGCACAGAAGTGATTTGGGGGAGTTTCCTAGTGGAAAGCACGATTAGTGCCTGTTAGATGTCATTTTAGAGATGCCACGTTGCCCATACTCACCCTGGCACCAATTGTAGTCCTCCCATGTAAGCATTTAAAACCTCTTGGATAGAACTGTTCAATCACCACGTGCACCTTTCACTCTTTACTTTATCGACTTCGTATGCGCAGCGCTTTTAAAGCAGGAGAGGAAATTTAAACAAGCCGAGTGTGACCGCAGCCTAACCCTACGGGCTCCGTTCAGCGTTAGGAACCCGTGGCCTTGTTCCTACAAAGACCTTGCCTCCCAGGAAGCCCAGAAGCAGGTAGGCAAAGGTGCTTGGTAGTTCTCCAGAGGCACACCGTAGCGTAGCATGTTTCTCTGTGCTTGGGCAGGTTGTTTTGTTGTTCTTTTTTTTTTGTTTCAGTCCCTGGTAGAGCTGCAGCAAGGGAATCCTTCCTGATGGTGATAAGCCAGATCCCTGTGGCTGCCACCACCAAATTAGAACCAGGCTGGATGTTGTGCTAGGCAGCATGGGGGCAAACGTGCGTGAGGAAGAGAGGAGCAGTTCAGCTTTTCACTGGCTGTAGGGTTTGTGATCGCTGCCTCACCTCTCTCCTGCCTTTCCCTCTCCAGGCTGCAGCTTATGCCTCCGAGGACGGCGTTCTTACAGAGGCCATGATCGATGCCCGGGTCGCTGACGCCGTGCAGCAACACCGCCAGAAGATGGAGTGGCTGAAAGCAGAGGGGGCTGAAGCAGGCAAAGGGGTCGGCAAAAACCCCCTCCTGCCTTTCCCCAAAGGAACGGCGGTGTGAGGAGCTTCCCGCAGGCTTCTGACCAGCGTGTGTGGGGAGGCGAGCGGGAGGGTCTTCTGGGCAAACGTTTGGTGGAATCATGTGTGAAGTGAGAAACGTGGCCACGGGCGCAAGGAAGGGAGCGCTGCCTCAGTCCGCCTTGGCCTTCGTGTTTTAAGGATGCACCAAAGGGGGAGGATTAAAAAAAAAAAAAAAGGTTTTAATAAGGCAGAAACAACTGTATTAAAGGTCCCCCTTGCTCAAACACTATTGACTGTGTTAGTCTGTGTGGCCTGTCTTGCTAAAGAGCCCCCAAACTCTCCATCATCCTTGGCTGTTTCATACTGGTTTGGGCTGTCCTGGTGCCCCAGGCATATGGGAACACGGGGCCTGTCCAGCCCTTCTGCTCCTGTGTATTTAAACTGGGCTTCTGCTCCAATAGAGAGGTATTTCTCCTCTTTTTTCCAGGACGTGCCTCTTCCTTGCTTGTATCTCTGTGTGCTATCTCTCCTCGCTCTCCTGCTGTCACCCCTTCATACTCTGTGTTACAGAGCCTTAGTAACTGGGCTGTGCAGCTGCTCCTGCTTAACGTGGGGTCAACATTCAGGAAAAGCTGCTGCTGTGCTGTGGCTCGGTTGATAAGCACTGGGACTCTCCTGGTGCTGTGGCTGCACGGCCTGGCTGCTCTCTGTGGGCTGTGTTTGGGCTCCTGCAGGGTGGCAGCAGAGCCAGGGCCTACAAGCTCTGGAGCTTGACTCTGCGCTGAAGCACTGAGCAGCCCCAGCCCAGGAGCTTTTATCCTCTCCCAGCGTGGCTTTGTTTAACCACCGCACACTCCCTGGATCACCGAAGGTTCGTGGAACTGCACTGGAGCAACTGGGACTTGAAAGCACCACTCAAGATGCTAGATAGCCCTTGAGGCCTTACTGATCTCCAGCAGGAGCTGCTGCTCCCCAGCTTCTGTCTGCTCAGCCCGCGGGGCTTTGTTTGCTTTCTCCAGCCGGGCACTTGCTGCTACAGCTAGTCCGGGAGCAGCCCTGAGTATTTTTCCCCCCTGAGGTCACTCTGTTCTCTCTTCAGGGTGACTAGGCAAGGCTTAGTGAGGCTGTGTGGTGTGCAAGCATCTCCAGTGGGGTGTGAAGGGAAGGAGAGGGGAGTGGGGCTTTTTTTTTTTTTTTTCTACTGGCTGCTGCCACCAAGCTGCTGCTGCTGTACGAGTCTTGCTTCATTTCGGGAATGACAGAGAAACACGCCATTGGCAAATCATGAAGACAAGCCCGTCCTGATCAGATGACGTTTGGTCTGTCTGTGCACAGAGAGGAGGCAGGTCAGGAAATCTTGTGATGTTTTTCCCGAGGTTGAACTGGATTTGAACTCTGCTCCGCTCCCAGTCCCCTTCTGTAACTCCGCTGTGCAAGCACATTTGTCTGACCTAATTCTGTGCCCTTGAGTACCTTGCTGAGATGTTCTCCTCCGACAGGAACTGACAGCAGCCTCAGCTGTGCCCATTTCGCTGGTGCTTGTTCCTGAGCTCGCCGAGCTGCAGGCTGACACAGCCCGGGAGCTGCACCACGGCCTCGAGGCGGGCGGCCTCGTGGGGCAGCGGGAAGCAAACAGTGCTCGAGGCTGCCAGCTCTCTGATGCCTTCCCGGGATGCCAAGGGAGAACTGGAAGCTGCATTTTAGGAGCTGGTGAGGCCAGGTGTCCTACAGCACCAGGCGATGGGGAGGGAGGGATCACCGCCTAAATGGAAACCGTTTATTTTATGTACAGAGCGACTGAAATAAACTCGAACGTCATTTTTTTCTCTATTTCAGCCTAGCTCTACTTCAGCAGTACTTCAGACCTCTGATTTACTGGGGAATTAGCTATTCTAGGCTCTCCTCAGCCTAATAAGTTTCCACTAGAATTATCTTTCTGCTCAGCCCCGGGAGATGGCAGGGAGGTAAGCAGAGCTGCTGTCAGCTCCAAAAGCCTTGTAATGAATTAGGTGACGGGGCAGACTGCGAACGTGCAACTAAAACCCTGAATTGTGGCTTCCACCTTCAATGCTTTTTTTCCTCCCTTCAATAATCACCTCCACGAAGCACAGAGGGAGCCGAGAGGGGAGGAGAAGAAAAAAAAAAAAAAAAAAAAAGCTCCTCTGCCTCGTCCTTACGCTGCCTGCGCTTTTGCTGATACAAATTTCGGGGAGGAGAATCCTGCTGGAGAGCTGGGGGGAGAGCGGTTGCTGCCTCAGCTGTTTTCGTGTGGTTCCTCCTCCAGCCTGCACCGGGTTCCTGCGTGGCGTGGAGGGGCGGCAGAGCTCCTCCCGTGGCGCTGATCCGTGCCCAGCGCTGGTAGCAAGACAGGGGCTGACCCCCGGGTTTTCATTTTGCACGGGTACACAAATACATCCCAGGGAGGTTTTTAAGGGTTTTTAAAGGCCTCGCTTGCCACCAGTCCTTACCTGAGCTTTGCTGAGGGGTCTGGATGGATGGAGAGGGTCTGGTGTGAAGAAGAGCTGCGTGTTTGGGGAGCTCAGGTCTGTGCTTCGATGACAGCCTGGTCCTGTGCGTCTCCATCTCCTTCATGTGCTCTTCAGGCTTCATCAGGAACAGGTCACAGACCTTTGTGCAGCCCTGGAGCGAGTTGAAATCCCAGGAACTGACCCCTCTAGGGCTCCATTTTATTCTCTGCACACATTCCCCTGCCCCAGCCCCCAGGTAGATCTGTGTCTGAGAAGTTTTGTGTCTCACCGTGCAGGTCCCTGGCCGCCTGGCTGCGTCCTCAGCAGGAGCAGCCGCAGGTGCCAGGCCTGGAGGTGCAGCTTTTGTCAGGGCTGGCTCTTCGCTCTGCATCCCCGCAGGAAATAAAGCTCCAGCCATTCCCTCTCACACTCACACGTTGCTCTTCCTTCCTTCTCATTGCGTGCCGTGGGCTGTTGGACCAAGCCAGCTTCCTCAGCACATCCCACCGCAGTGCAACGGGGCAGGAGCACAAAGGCCAGCGGGTGCTGTCCAGCTCCTGCCTCGTCACAGGTGTTAAATTCTGGGCATTTCACAAGTTTACAAGAAGTTTGGTGTGCTGTCAGCCTGCGGGATGAGCGATGGCCCCGCAGAGGTGGCACCCAGCGAGCTATTTGTTAATGCTCCGCGCAGGGAAAGAGAGAGGCTGGCAACCCCGGGCTGAGGTTATCTCCTACCCGTGACACGGGGTGAGTTATGAGCTAATGGCACTTTATTAAAATAGTATTTTGTATTGGAGAGCAAATCTAAGAGCAGATGGATTAGCAAGCAATCCATCACTCCCCATCTCTGCCGCTGCCAGCTGAAACGCCTTCTCTGTGCTTCGGCATTACAGCTGGGAGACAGATTTATAATGTGGTCATCTATCTAGTCTCAGATGCCATCCAGCCGAGTATTTCCTCCTGCCACCAGGCTGCTTTGCTCAGCACCTCTTGCAGCGAGCACCACCAGAGGCCTGGTGCCTGGTGTAGGGCAGGTGCGGCTCAGCTCCTGCTGTGAAGTGCCTGGGACGGCAAATCCTTGCTGCCTCAATTCCTCCTTCCCCTGATTCCCTGGGGGTGCCCAGCCTTCCCAAATCGTGGTGGTGTCTTCCAGCAAACGGCATTCCCTGGCACGAAGCCCTAGCAGCTCTACCAGGCTCCACGACACGATTACGTGACAGGATGTGCAGATGACCAGCTTTCTCCCACCCCATTGCAGCCACGCTTGCACCCCCTCTCCTCGCTCAGCCCCCTGCCCTTCCCGTCCCACTCCATTCAAAGCATTGGAAAACAAAACAAAAACAAAAAAAACACTCGGATGCAAAACATGCAAAAAGAATATTTTACTGACAAACAGCAAAGGACGGGCTTAGTTTCCGGAGCGGAACTGGTCACCTACTGTACAAACATATTACTGGAAGGGAAGGAATGGCTGATTTACGCTCACTCGTTGACCCAAATAAAATCACAGTGTGCTTTTTCTGCTGCCTCCCCCACCCCAAGCTCTCAGCGCCTCCAGCTGCTCCGGGACCTCCCTTAGCTCGGGCACAGTGCTGCCACCGCTGGAGAGCACAAACCATGGGTGACGTCTGCCCGTGCACGTGTGTTTAATAAAAAATTAGCCATTATTGCTTTTCAACCACAGTAGAGATTATTCCAGGATTGGACTCAGAGCAGAGTGCAACCTCTCTGTTGTCATCAACTCGCGTTGTACCTCTCCCTGTCTGACGCATGCAAAACGGGTTTGAAAAAAAGGAAAGAAGGATCAACAATCAGGGAAGACAGCACTCGGGGTTCTGGTCGTGTCTTCTCGCTGCACAGCACTCCCGAAAAATTCTTCCTAAGCTGCCCTGCCCTGGTCTGTGTGAGCTGAGGGTGCCCAGGGCGCAACCTCGTGGTCCCAGCATTACCTCCCCATGGAAGCCCCAGGGATGAAAGCAGCAGCTCCTTCCCCTGCCCACCTTTTCCCACTCCTCTGCTCCCTTCCCCCTGGCTCCAGCAGCCCACGTGCATAGAGGTCACAGGCCTGGCATTTTATTCTATATTTTTTTCACGTTTGTTTGCTTCTTTATGCCCCCCTGGCACCACAGTCAGCGTTTCCACCGTGCCCATCCCCTACTCCATGTCCCATCCCCTGTCACTCACAGAGGCATCACCCGCACACTCAGGGTAAACACTTTTTGCCCAAATGTCTTCCTGCTTCTACCACATGCACTAATACTAGAAGTACTTCTGCCTTTTACCTCTAGAGATGCTCTGGGAGCTTCTATTGCCTGCTTCTACCTTCAAAGCCCTCCTGACACAGAAGAACCCTGCAGTTCCCTTGTGCTCAGCCCCCCCACATCATCAGTGCCCCGCTGGGTGTGAAACTGCTGCAAGGAAGCTGGCTGGAAGCGAAGTTTGAGGTGAGATTGGGGTCTCCCCGGGGTCGCTCAGCACCTGGAAGCCTCCAGCCTCTGTTCGGGGCAGTGAAGGCCGAGCACGGTCCTCCCTTCTCCCTGGGAGATGGTGCTGGAGAGAGCCTGGCTTCGTCCCCTCCTCGCCCCCTTCCAGGTATTTCCATGTGTGAAAATCACCCCTCAGCCGTCTCTTCTCCAGGATGAAGACTCTCATCATCTTAGTGGCTCTTTTTAGTAGCCTTTTTTATCGGGCATTCTCTCCTCCCAGCTGAGTGCAGCTGGAAAATGAGGTAGAGCCCAGCAGTGAGCGTGACTAAAACCGCCCCATTGCCCCGTGAGGCCTGGGACATGATCCTGGGCTCCTTTCTGCCCTTCTACAGCTCAGAGCTGCCAGACACCTGAGCCAGGATGGGACAGGAGATGTATCCTGCCCCATCCATGGCTGGTTTGAGGGCTAGCAGTGAGGGAAGAGGGCACAGCATTTAGCCGGCTGGTACCACAGGAGCCTCCTTCCCAAAGCGTTCCTCAGAGGGAAGGGCCCCTCGCCTTGTGCCACAGCTGCAGGCTCTGGGCCTGAAATCTGCAGCTGAAATCCCTGAAATCCCACCGGTGATGACCCTGGGCTCTACCCTTCCCTCTCTTGTGGCAACCTGAACCTCTGCTGGCTGCTCTCCACACCTCCCTTCACAGCAGAGCCCGGCCTCATCGCACCCCGTCTGTCTGCCGGCTGCCAGGCCCAGCCTCACGGCACCAAAACCGCAGGAGAACATTTCCAGCGCCAACCCCAGCTCTGGAGGATCGTCACGTACAGCCTCAGGAGCTGCCTCTGCTCTAAAAATATCCCCTCCTGAGGCAGCGCAGAATTCCCCCCGCCGCCCAGGGCTGCAGCAGCCTCCCTCAGAGCATCAGGCGGCCGAGTGCTGGGACGTGGCGCGCGCGTCCTGACCTTGTTGTGCCAGCTCCCCGATGCCAAAGTCGCTTTTCTCCCTAGCTGAACCCTTTTCGTTCAGGGTTGTTGCTGGGTTTTGGGTTGTTGGTGGTGTTTCGGTCTGGTTTTAGTGTTGGTTTTTTTTTTGAAGACTGGATCAGAGGCAAGAGAACGACAAACAAGTCAACACTAGCACACCTCAGACAATTAAACGAGGGGGAAACACCCCCACACCCAGACGAAAGCAAAACGAACACATGCACGGGGAAAGGAGACGGAGCCACAGCAGACTTCACGGTAGCGACCTCACGGGGGCAGAGGAACGAGAGACCACGACGTCGACAACGCCGGCGAGGCTCACACCTCGCGAGGACACGGGGGGGACACAGACAGGAGCACTCGTCTCGAGCACGGAGAGAGCAGGGGCTGCTCGGGGATTGTCCCAGCGCCGGGCATGGGCTGGTGCCTGCCCCGTAGGGTCACGTCTGCAGGAGCTTCCTGGGTTCAAAGCTCCTCGTGCCAGCTGCTCGAGGTTGCCCTTGCCCCGAAGATGCACCAGATCTCTTGGGTCAGGAGCAGGGCCTGGCCTTACCTCACAGGAAGGTGGTTTTGCCCCTTTTTTGGGAAAAAAAAATGGCCTCCCCCAGGGATGACCCTGTTGGTTTTGTGTGTCCTGAACCCTGATCTATGAGGGGGCTGGTTTCGATGGATTTAAGAGCAGTGAATTGCTCCCAGTAAATTTAATTGTATGGAGAGTTTTTTTTTTTTTTTTTTTTTTTTTTTTTGACTAAATGTAAACAAAGAGAGGCTCACACAGTGATAGCTGCAGCCACAGCAGATTAGAAAAATCTGTTCTTAACCCACGGGAAACTGCACCATGCACAACTTCTTCCTTTTTTTTTCTTTTTTTCTTTTTTTTCTCTCTCTCTCTTCCAGAGCCTCATCTTTTTTTCTCTGAAATTCTGGCGTGGATCAGACTTGACCCATGTGAGCTGTCACTTCACTCTCTCCAGCTGTAAGTTTCCTACTTAATGATATTTCAACCACGGTCTGTTGCTACAGCAGCGCAAAGCCAGACATTCAATGCAGTCTGAGTTTAGATCACTGCCTTAAGCCTCTCTTGTGGGATGCACCAAATAGGAAGATTATTTAAAGGTATTTTTCGTTTTGGTTTGGTTTTATTTCTTCCCCCGTAACTTGTTCCAAAGACTCAGCATTTTTCCTTATCACGATGGAACTCTCCCTCCTGCAAAACCTTGCTCTGTCTTCAGCTCAGAGCTGAAGACATGTCCGTGACATGAACCTGTTGGATAACGCAGTGCCCAGATTTTGCTGTCAGCTGAACGTGTGCCAGCACACAAGGGCAAAGGCAGCAGCTGCTTGGCCAGCTCTCTGGCACCAGCACCCCACGGAGGTGAGCATCTTCTGCCGCTGCAGGATGCGCCCCTAGGGTTAAACGCACAAAGCTCGTACCGTGAAGCCTTGTGCCTTTTGGAAAGGAGCTGCATAAGGAAAAAAGTCATTCCTTGGAGGCTAACAGGTGGCTGCAGACGTTGTGGAAGTCCTGAATGACAGACGGGCAAGCAGACAGACACGAGTACAGACTGGGCAAGTAGTTAGGCCCAGACAGAAACTGGGACACCGAGACAAGAGGCACCTGGAAACAGCAAAGGTGGGAATGGCAGAGAGCAGCTGTGGGTGGCTCTAGGCCAGCTTTGGGGCTTGTAAATAATAAAACCGATCCTGGGCATAGGAAAAAAAAAAAAAAAAAAAAAAAAAAAAAGGCAGAAGCTGGGGAAGGGAGGAGAAGGGAGGAGAGAGCCGGGGGTCACTGTGCCCTTTTCCCCCCACAGACATTGCAACCAACAACAGGAGGCCACTGGCAGAGCCAGGGGATTCAGAGGACAAACCAGCAGCTTCTGACAACGCTCATCATCCTTTCATTCTGGATGTTTTCCCCATTTCAACACAAGCCTGCTCAATGCAAAATGAGGAACAAAGGAGAAATGACTGCGACGCATGGCCACCACCTTAACTTCTTGGGTCCAGACCCTCCCTCCCTTCTCCCCTCCTCTCTCCCTCTGCCCCCACAAGCAGCAGGACCCACACCAACACTGCCTGGGTGCATTTTTGCCTCTCCCCCAGCAGATTCCAGCTGCTGTGGGATGCAGACACCACCGCACTGGTGTCCGAGGCCTTTCTTTCTCCAGCAGCCCTCCTTCGGGCAACTCTTCGGGAGGTCTCTGGATGCAGAGAGTGGTTTCAAATACTTGATAACTACACTGAAACCCGCACCTAAGCTGCAACCAGGGGAAGCAAAGGCATAAAACGTGTTGGAACATCCTCATACTTTGACTTAAGCTGTTACCAGGGCATTTTGACATGGTGGGTGAGTTTGGCTCCGGGCCCGCATCGCTGTGTTCCCTCCAGCCAAGCCCAGCTCGCCGCTACGGGCTTTATGCAGCTGAGAGGGGCTCGGGGTGCAGGCCAGGTCTAACGCCACTCAGCTCCAGATATTTCTGCCTCAGGAGCAGCTCCTGATCAGTGCCTCCTCTCTAACCCCGGAGAGGAACACCAGCAGGGTGCCACCAATACAGAAGTGGTGTGAAGCAGCCCAGTTGAATGGGCTGACCCCTCATGGCGCTGCTCCCCTGGTAGGAAGATTTCTTGGCTTGCTTAAGGCAGGTTTCAGCGCACAGCAATGCGAAGAACAGCTCCATTATACATTCCCAGGGCTTCATTCCCCCACAGCAACGCCCAGAGGCACGAACCAACGCAAAGGGACCCTGCCTTCCCAGCTAGCTGGCAGGAGGCCCCGTCCACACCTGGTACCATTCTAGCAAACGAAGGAACAGAGCAGAGCAAAACCAAACCAAAGGACCAAAGAAACGGGGGACTTCTAGCTTTCGGATGAGAAACTGCATCTTCTTTGTGTTGTCCCACCTCCATACCCTCGGTCAACATTCCCCGTAGGGTAGCTGGATGTGCAGGACAGCCGTGAATGCCAGGAAAAGGGGGTTGAAAGTATAATGCAAATCTCTTTTCTCGTTTTTGTTTGTTTGTTTGTTTTTTGTTTGTCTGCTTTTTACATATATACACAGGTCTGACAATAAAATGTGGAACACAGTGCAATGTCTTGGCTGCGTAGCATCCAGGACTGGCTTAGTTGTGCATCGTGGCGTGCCGCAGGGACACACAGGATGGATAAGTAAAATTATGTCCTCGTCTGGCTTCCATAGAGGAGCAAACTGGGAGCTGTTCCCCTGGAAGAAGAGCAAAGTCCTCTTTAAAACCTCACTGCAGTCTCTGGAGGAGAAGGCATTCCTCAGAGGTGCCGCGGGCTGGGGTGCCCGTTATGGTACAGCTTCTGTTTGATGTGCACCATGTTCCCAGTCGCCTCCTCGTACTGCCTGTGGTGACGTTTTCTGAACTCCTTTAAGTTACAAAATTTTGGAATCCAAGACCAGGAATTGTCTGGAAGGCAGAAAGGAGAAGGAAGATGAGATATTACAGGAACGCCGAGCCCCACGTTCTCCTGCCTCACCTCACACAGAACCACAGCACGGCTGAGGTTGGCAGGGACCTCTGGGTCCGTCCTGCCCAACCCTCTGCTCAAGCAGGTCCAGCTGGAGCAGGCTGCTCAGCACCACATCCAGGTGGCTTTTGAGGCTCTCCAAGGATGGAGACTCAGCTCCCAGACCCGGCGCTGGGCTGGCAGCAGGGCACACCGGGGCTCTGCCTTCAGCTGGGGAAATGCTGGCAGCACGAACAGCCCCGCTTCAGGAACTGCTCGAGCAGGCTGCCAGGGATTAGGGAAGACTAATGAGAAATTAATATCGTTTTGATCAGAGTTTTTAGAAAGAGTCAGTCCGCTTCCCTAATTAGAATTTCTTATAGCTTTACAGATAAATCTCGCTGCTCACTCTCCTCCTCGGCATAGTAGTTTAACAGACACCTGCACTCAGAGCTAGTGTGATTTACAGGGACATCGATTACGGAACAGGATGCCAAGCCACTATTGGCTATAATATTCACTATTTGCTATTAATATTCAGTATTTTTAATAGCATTTCTGCCTTTTTCCCCCTCCAGCAGCAAAAGCCCACAGGACGTGAGGCTGAGGGAGTGAGGCTCACTCGTTCTGGTCATCCTCAGGGTGCTGGGTCAGGATGCTGAGCTAACTCATCTGAGGCTGAAAAAGCCTGGCACATCCGGAACAGTGATGGGGATGGGGAAACCTCTGTTGATGTAGTCCTGATGCAACACAAACATCTGCCTTTGCCATCACTTTGTGTCAGGTTCCTACAGACAACACGAGGCTGTTGTGTATGCATACACCTGGCTGCAAACTGTGTGCACAGGAAAATCCAGATTTTGTGCAAGTTGGACATACTCTGCCCACACATGTGGACATAAAACCACAGGCTGCCAGCCTGCAGCTCCCCATCACACCCCCCTTTGCTTCAGACTTTCCAGTGCAGAGCCCTCCAAGCTCCTCAGATGCCCGCTCCCACCTAAACATTAAAGCCCACAGGAGAGGGCTGGGCTGGGATGTGGCCATGCCAAACCCACGAGGATCAAGCAGAACCAGACACCGAGAGGCTGGTGCCCAACATCTCAGCCTGACAGGGCTAGCGGGGCTGCACTTACCATACCGCCGGCTGGTTCTCCAGGCTCGCACCGCGTAGTGGAGAACCCCATCCATCCAGACCAGAAACCAGCTTATACAAAAGCCCAGCAAAAGTCCCAGCATCAGATCAATCTCTTGCTTGGTTACATTGTCAGTCACAAAGTAATTCTCCGAGGAGTCCACCACTGACTGATCCCCATCATAAGGAATAACGTAATGGACGTGATGCCTGTTGCAGGGAACAGAAACAGGGAAAAGCATCAGAGGAGAAGAGCAGAGTACGTTTTCTATCCAAAACCTGCTTTTCGTGGCCAAGGGCTGGCTGAACAATGCTCCTTTGCTGTCCCACCAACATCCCTGGCACCAGCGGTGCTGTCTGCCACTCTGTGCTCACGTTAGCAGAAGAACTGGCAGGAAACGAAGCAGCAAAGCCCAGAACCCTGAGCCTGGAGCTCATGTTGCATTCCTGACATGTGCCCAAGCTCATAATCTGTAACCCCACAGCCCATGCTGAGGACAGCCCGAGGCTGCAGAGGCTGCTCCCCAGGGGCACAGAGGGCAGCGCGGCGGCCGCGTAGAGGCAGAGGTCAGCAAGACCTCGCTCCTGCCAGCACGTGGGGTCCGAGCGTGTGGCCACCACTGTTCCCAGCAGGCCCAGAGAACAAGGAGAAGCACATCTCCCACCTACCAGAGCAGAGAACACTTACACCCATGGATGAGGCACCAGAAAGCCAGCCTTAAATTCATCCCAACAGAGAGACCTGTGAGGTCCAAGATGGCCTCACAGGCCCCCACTGCGTGACTGGGGGACGCAGGTCTCCCTCAGTTATTCAGATCCTTCAGCACATCTCGTGTCCCCGCAGCCATCCTGGTGCTGTACAGGGTGTGCCACCAGCACTGCTGCAGGGACGGGTGCTCAGCAGCTCAGCCCCCCCACCCCGGCGCTGCCCCCTGCCACCCCCAGCGCAGCACCCGCAGGCACCGCGTGCGGGAGAGGAGGCGATCCCCGGAGGCCTCTGAATATGCATGAGGTGCAGGTTGCTGGATAATCACGCCTGAGAAACGTCCAAATATTTACACAAACAAACCTCTGCTCGGAGGAACCTACCGAAAACAGCCCTCGGCTCCGCAGCAGCTGCGCCAGAGGCACGAGCTCCCTGCGGAGCAGGGCCTGTGGGGCTGGGGCCATTCCTGGTGCCAGGAGGCAGGGGGAAGGCCACAAGTCCATGAGGCCCGGCTAGATGTTCCCTCACCAGGCAGGGAGCAGAGGCTGTGTGAGGGACAGCTCCCAAAAGGGAGCTCGTTCGTGGACAGGAGGGCTTCCATTGACTTCAGGGACATGGCCCAGCAGCTGTGCAGGAGGGGCAGACGAGCCTCACACACCACCAGAGACACCTGGCAGGTCCTCAGCTTGCTGCCTTTTGCACAGAAACAGCCTGGGGACCAGGTCCACGAGCACCTCCACAAGTGACTTCAGAGGGGTGGAGAAGAGGGACAGCCCCATAGAAGTTCTCTAGTGCAGCTCAATCCCTGGGGACGTTGCAGGAGTGATCCGGAGGCACCAGCGCATCGGCACAGCCAGTTATTAATAGAGCACGGAGGTCCAGGGTCCCCTCCGCACACCGAGGGAAATGGAAACTGGAACATGGCCTGGATGGAAAGGAGCTGTGTGGGATCGCCCTCTGAAGCAGGAGGGGCTGGTGGTCACCAGCATCAGCTCTCCTGAAGCAAAGGGACTGGGTTTGCTGCTCCGTCCCCAGGTAGGCAGCACCCGGGGAGAAGCTGGAGCTGCTGGACCCAGGGAGCAGTGGCTGTGGCTGTGCACTTCTGCTCCGGCTGCAGCCTCCCTGCCCCTTCCTGGCCCTCGGGATGGGGGAGAGCTCCTCCAGCCCCGGGCAAGCCGTGCACGAAGCCCTGAGTGCGGCCGTGCTGGAGCAGAGCCGTGGCCAGCCTGCCTGGGACGTCTCCCTACGGAGCTGCCCAAAGCGCTAATGTCCCTTCCAGTGACCTTGCGAGCGTGCTGCCTGCTGCAGCCCAGCCACAGCACCGGAGCCCTTCAAAAAGCACTGCTGCTCGGGATTTGGGGGGGAACGAGGCTCAGCCTGCCTCTCTGGCCATCCCCGAGGCACAGCCACCAAGGCACGCTGTGACAGGGGCTACAGGAGGCACGGAGCCTCCGTTCTGCTTCCCTGCCTGACCTTGCAGCCTCTCCCCAAATGTGCCAAGCAGCCCAGCTCCTCGCAGAGCACGGCCAGCAAAGCCAGGCTGCAGCAGCGTGGATGGCACCACCGCAATGGTGAAAGCATCTTCCTGGGACCCTTCACGCTGCAGCAGTTCCCGGGAGCCCAGGGGAGGCCTGGAGGTCTCCAGCGCAAGGCAAGGAGCATCCCCAGCCTCCCAGCATGGCCACAGAGGATCTGGGGACACAGAGGTTTAAGGGCTTGTTCCGAGTGGCTGGGAAAGGAAGAAACCGAGCAAAAACATCGTGTTTTGGTGCTCAGGTTTTGCTTGGGAGACTCTGCCCGGGAAGGACAGACTCTCCCAAGGTCACCCAGAAGGTCAGTGGCAAGGAGAAGGCTGCAAGGCCGAGCTCCTGAGCTCCCTGCCCTGTCCCAGGCAGGGAACTCCCAAGCCCCCAGGCTGCTGCGACGGGTCCGAGCTCCACGCAGGTGTCATCATCTGCTCTCCCCAACTCACCCGGCCGCCACGGACGCCCTTTGGTGATTTTCCTTTGCATGACATCACCCAGCTCCTGATCCGCTGCCAGCCTCCTGCTTCCAGAGAGGACCCTTTCTTTCCTGGCTGGGACAGAGACGTTGGGAGCGGGGCAGCGCCACGCTTCTGCCGCCCTGGAGCCGGTGCAGCCCGAGGAGGAGGGACCCCCAGCACAGGGATGTGGCCACCCTGAGGATCTGCGGGGACAGAGGGGACTTCCCTGCAGCTCTCAGATGCGGCTCTCACCCTTTCTTCCTCCAGCGGGTGCTCAGCACTGGCTCAGCATCAGCACCAGGTGCCCTGACACTGCTGTTCTCACTCTGTGTACCGTCACCACGCCAGCTCCCCTTGGCAAGCAGCCGGCAGGGCCCTGCCCTTTGCTTCGGTGCCCTTTGGACATCACCACCCCATAGCCCACAGCCTGGCAGCTGCACCAACCTCGGCCACTCATCCCTGGCAGCAGGCAGGAGAGCAGGCCCCGTGCTCGTGTTCCTCCTGGCAGTGTCCAAACCCCATAGCCATGGCCAGACACCGAATGCCTGGGGCCTCACGGCCTTCCCGAGCTCCCTCCGACCTTCTGCAGCCAGCGAGAGGCCACAGTCCCCCTCTAACCCTACAAATCACCCACCAGGACCCAGCACGGCTGGGTCACCCTCGCCTCAACACAGTTCCACCTTGCTGCTGCCAGAAGGTGCTGAGAAACAGCTTTCAGCCTGAAGCTGGCCCTGCTGAGCTGACCCCACAGGAACATATGGCACAGGCCAGCCCTGCCGTGATCAGCCCCTCAGACGGGCTGGGTTTTCTCCCCCAAAAACCTCGATCCCAGCAACCCTCCCCAGTGCCAGCACACCCAGTGCTTGGGAACACAGTCAGCAAAGGCTCGGCCTACAGCTGCAGGAGAGGAGCGCCCCATGGGGCAGGGCTGGCAGAGGGATTTGGTGGATTTTGGGGCACTCCTTTCACTGAGAACCATCGCAGCCAGGCAGAGCTCAGGGGAAGGCAGATCCCTGCCCACCAGCAGGGACTCCGGCCCTCACACAGCCCGGAGGGCCCTCTGAGCAGGCCCCAGTGTGCCAGGTGATACCGCTGAGCCCACAGCCACCAAAACGCTCCTCCCTGCCCGCTGTGCTGAGCTTTGGGCAGCCCAGGGAACCGACAGGAGTCCCAGGGCTGAAACCTGGGCTTTTCCCCTGGGGTCTCACAGGGGTGAGGTGGGACAGAGAGCCCGCAGCACGGTGAGCAGCACCAGCTCCCTCCTCCAAGGCCTCCCTTTGGTTATCAGCACGGTGAAAACCCTTTGCCAGGCCCTGGTGCTGCTGTGCTCTGGGATGTGTCCCCACCTGGCCCAGAGCCGCCGATGGCTGGGGGGCCGTGCTGGGAGCACGGGGGCAAAGAGGCCGAGGCGCGTTGGGCATCAGCCGCCTGCAAACCAGAGGAGACACCGAGCTCAAGAGCATGGTGACGGCTGCACCATCGCCTGCCCAGCTTTCTAAGAAATGACCTGAGTATGCCCAGGGACGGTGCCGCGGCTAATTTATCGGCCTCAGCAGCAGCTCTGCAGCCACGCAGCTGGAGGAGAGTGGTGGCCCTGCCACCTCCTTGGCTGTGGGCACAGGGGACACTCGGCCACAACACCCGTGAGACCTGGCAAGGCCCGGCTGCTCCCAGCGATGTTGAAGCATGTTACCCACAGCCAATTTGCACCACCACTGAACACAGCTGTGGCAGGCCACAAGAAAAATGGGCTGAAGCGGCAGAGGAAAAACTCTTAAACAAGTGAAAAACATCCAGAAGGCTCCAAAAAACTACCCAAGGAAAAGGCAATCCCTACCAAAAAGAAGAGGACTTTGTCTACAGCCTTCCCCGCTGGCTTTAGCACTGAGGTGCCCAAGGAGCCAGGATTTGGGGGCTCTGGTCCGGCCACACGTGGCCCTGGAGGTGCTGTTCACCCCTTCCTTGCTCTTCTGCCACAGGAATCTGCAGAGGAACCACGGGCGATGGCCACCTTTGGCGAGTGACCTGGAGCCCTCTGTTAAGCTTTACACATCCCATGGGCTGGCCCAGAGGCAGGCCCCGCAGACGGGTGGTTTTGCAGCCGGCAGCAGGCCGTCAGGCCCAGGGATGAGGCCTCCAGGTGTGTAGGACGGGGATTATGGAGAAGACCCCAATTTGCTGCCCCAAAACCCAGCGCTCAGGCTCCGACACGGAGCAGCCAAAGCCTGCTGAGCACCTCAGCATCGCCCACGGCACAGAGCAGTGCCACTTTAGGGGACTCCAGCATTGCCCAACAGCCACAGCAGGCATCCATCCAGCCCCAAAATTGGGCACAGCCAAGAAGCTGCCCCTGATGCTCCCAGGATCAACCTGGCCATCAAACCGCGCTGCGTCCAGCACCACCACGGCTCTCGGGGGAGAAGCCATGGAGGAGTCAAAGCCGAAGGCAGATCACGGAGCCTCAAAGTGACACCTAGGCAGCAGCAGCACTCCCTCCCGGACACGGAGCCTGGGGGCTCTCCGCACCCCGATCCTCCCAGGCTCCACAAACCCCCCCGAGAAGCGACGCGGCCCAGCGGCACCCAAGGCAATCCGCCAGGCGTTAAATCAAAGTTACTCACTTTCCAAGGGCTGGCAGACGCCTGTACACACGCAGGCACACAAAGGAAAACGGGCTTCCAGGCCCGCAGGAAACTCTTCTATCCAGAAAAAATAAAACAAACAAGCTCCCCCCCTCCCCATGAGCATGCAGGAGCTGCCGGGGAAGGTGAGACACGGCCGGAATGCAAACATGGGAACCCAGCCCTGCCGCTGGCCACCACCTCCCCGCTCCTGCCTGGGGTTGTCGGGGTGGGAAGGGGATTTGGCCAGGTGGGAGAGCGGCCGCGGGCCACTTACCTGCCACAGTTGCAGTGACAAACTCGGTCTTCCCCTCTGAGATGCGGTAGGATGTAATTGTGAAATCTGTCCAGCAACGCATTCATGTCCATCAAGCAAGCTATTGCCTGTAAGAGCCCATAACCAAGGCATCTGGTCAACTCTGGATGATGGAATAAAACATTGACTCCAGTTTGATTGCCAGAGACTGAAGCGGGCATAAAGAAAAGAGCCGGGGTGTGTAACGGGGCACGCACACGGGCACACACGCGCGGAGGTGCACAGGCTGAGGGACAGGCTTGGGGGGGGGGTTGGAGAGGTGGGGGGGGGCGCGGAATGGAGGGGAGGGAAAGAAGCGAAATCTCTTACCATAACGATAGAGGCGCCCAGGATCATGAAAATCATGGTGTTTGCATTCATGGACATCAAGGGGGAATTGCCGGCGGTCGGGTCCGTCCGCCCCCAGCCCGAGGAGGGCGAGCGGCGGCCGCGCTATTCCGCAGCGCGCAGCCCCGGGCGCATCGCGCTCGCTGCGGTGCGGCGGGGGGCGGCGGGGCTGCGGGGAGCCCCCCGCACACCCCCCACTCCCCCGGGGCTCCCTCGCCCTGCCCGATCGCTTTTCCTTTTTTTTTTTTTTATTATATATATATATATATTTATTATTATTATCTTATTTTTTTCTCTCTCCTAGGACGAACGGGACGGGCAAAAATAAAGGATAATAAGGAGGCTGAGGGTAAGAAGAAGCCCAAATCCGCTTCCCCCGCGCAGCCGAGGGAGGTGCGCCACGGCTCCGGGAGCGGGCACAAGCACAGCCCTTCATGCAGCAACTGGAGAGCCAGCCAGCCGGAGCCGGGGGGAGGCTGGGGGGGGGGTGGGGGGGGGGGAGGAGGAGGAGGAGGCAAGCTGCAAAAATCACCCAGTCCGGGGGAGCCTCATTGCATCCCTCTTCCCCGACCCTCCCCAAAAGCAACCCCTCCCGATCGGCGCAAAAATAAATAAATAAATAAATAAATAAATAAATTAAATAAATAACGATAATAATAAATGAAGGGAAGGAAAAAAATAAAAAATAAAGGGAAAAAAAAAAAAAAAAAGGCAACACAGCAGCGCTAAGCAACGCGTCTTCCCCTTTTTCCTTCCCTCCCCAAGCCCCCGCTGGAAGCCCCCAGGGAGGGGATGCTGCAGGGGGGGGACGCGCCCAGCCCCGGCCTTTACCTCGGCGGGGAGGCTTCTGCTCCCCGAACCGCTCATCGGCGGCGAGCGGCGGCTGCTGCGGCCCTACCCTCGCCGGGTGTCCCCCCTCCGGTTCCCCCCGGAGGAGCAGCCCCGCTCCGAGCCCCCCTGGGTCTTCCTCGGGGGCTCCCGGGGCTGGGGGCTCCGCGGGGAACCCCCCGTGCTCGTCCCCAAGGGGCTGCGGGGGCGAGAGCCCCGCTCGCTGCCCTGGCAGGAGGAGAAGGAGCGTGAGGGACTCGTCCCCTCCATCAAACCTGGCATCCGAGGTGCGGGCAGGAGGTCGCGCTCCGCGGTCTCCCATGGCGTTATCTCGCTTTGGGCAGCGCGAGGCAGGCCGCGGGTAGGTTCTTCCAGGCAAAAAACGGGGTGGCCAAAGCAATAACTTTGGGGTTGCTTGGTTGGTTTTGTACAGGGACTGTGCGGGCTGGACGAACGGAAGAGCTGACGGCCACCGCTAACACCGCTCGGCGGCTGTCACGTCGTGGCGCGCGCTGCCCTCACCTCCTCGGCCTTCCCCAAGGTTGGCTTCACCTTGCTGGGGCCCCAGTACCGCTCCTGTGGGCTTCTCAGGGCCCAAAACCTAGAGTTTGCTTCTGCCGGGCTGCGCATTCTTGCCCATTTGTTTCCCTTTCTGCTCCTCAGGCCACAATCAGCCTCCTTATGTAATGACTCGTGTTATATAAACTCCATTCTTCAAGGAACAGTCATTAACCTACTACCGGGTATTGAAAATACCAAAATACTGTCACACAATTAAAATCACTAAATGGTGTCCTCAAATTAGAGCACAGATTGCATTGCAGGTTTTTTTTTTGCTTTTTTTTTTTTTTTTTTTTTTTTTTTTAACGAACCCACCCGCGGGAGGCGTTTGAGGAGCCGGGCTCCTTGTGCGAAGGAGCAGCGAGGATGGGGGCACCTCGGCCACCGGCACACACAGCCCCTCGGGGTCCCCTGCAGTCCCCTGCCCCAAGCTGCTTTCACCAGGCGGTGGCTTTGGCCACCAGCACGCACTGGAGGGAAGTGTGTGAAGATGCTCTTTTTTTTTTTTTTTACACACGAGGGCCGAGATGCTTGGACAGCCACCAGAACGGTTTACAAGAAGTTCAACTTCTTCCTGACGGCTTTAATGTAGCCAGAAGTAAGCTGCTCGTTTTCGAAAACCCGGCCTCCTTACCCCTCAGTGCTTGGGGACGTACAGCAGACACTTATTAAACCTTTCTACTCATTAAACGTCCTTAAAGCCCCAGCAGTGCTGGCTGGGGATGGATAAGAGCAGAGACCTGACCGGGAATCTCCTCCCCCAGCCCAGGCGAGCTTCCACCAGCCGTGCTGGGGGATCCCCAACTTTCCTTCTGGGAGCAGCACAGACCTCAGGCTGCTGCCGTGGAGCTCACACGGGTCAGAACACGCACGACCAGAGCCAGCATTTCTCTTTTTTCCTTTTTAATTTCTTCTCCTGTGTAAGAACACGCTCACTGCCCTCCTCTCCCTGCACTCCAGGCTGTTCTGTTCCTCTGCTCTCACCAGTGCCCCTGTGCTGCTACAAGCACCCGTGCTTGTTTCCTTGATACCCTCTCCTAAGCTCCTACATGCACGAGAAATAAACGTTGAAACTGGATAACCTGCCCAGCAACTGGGGCAACCTTGCCAGGCTCATCGATGTCTGCGCAGGCAGATCCAGCAGTGCCGAAAGCGAGGGAAGAGTGCGCTCCTCCACCCAACGCAGTCTGAAGGCTCTTCCATCATTTTTTACTTACATGAACCTGCTTGAAAGACATGGTGATGGCTCTGATGGAAAGAATGCCCACGAATATTATGAAGTGCTTGGAAAAAGACAGACACAAACCCAAAAGTAACTGGTGAGAAGGAAAAACAGACTGGAAATGAGGTGACCGAGGTCCCACTGCTCCTTGCCCTGCAGGTGGGACCTGCAAAGGGCTGAGAGGGGAGAGGTGGAAGCTCAGGGAGCTCTTGGTGAGGACCTGGCCATGGAGAAAGGAGCAGCAGCTTCACGACAGCAGGAGAGCAAAGCCTTGCGACCACGCTTCAGTAGGAACAGCCCTTCAATCAATATGGCCTGTCGCAGCAAGTCAAGAAAGCGTGAGAGGTGCTGACAAAGCACAATCGCTGCTTTTAGGAAGGGGGGGAGGAACTGGGAGGAATTATTTGCATTTTAGAGCCACCTCTGCAAACGGACTATCGTTCGGCACGGATGCTCGTCGCGAGGAGCAACACTGCACCTGCAAGGCATGGAGAACACCACCAGCAGCACCAGCAGCCACCAGCTGAGCCTCCCCTGCGGTGCCGCAGCAAGGAATCCAGGAGCAGCAGCGCTGAGAGGAGGCGTCGTGGCTAATGAAATCCCACGGCTTTAAAACTCGTTGTTCGGGGCTCACCCCGTCACCTGCAGCCGTTTGTCAGGCTTGTGGAACGGCGCCCTGCTCCTGAAGGGAAAAGACGTTGTTTTCCCCATTTCTCTTAAACAAAAAATGGTCTTAAAATTTCTTTTTAGCGCAGAAAATAACTTTGACCTCCCGTTTATCCAAGTTTTATTTACACCCACACATATATATGTAGATATAAATACACAGCTCTCAAGATTAGGACCCCATAAAATTCTTAGATAGACTGAGCTCCATTGTGGAATTCAATGCAAACAAAGCACGTGGAGACAAAATAATTATCTAAACGCATGATTTTCCCTTAACCTACAAGTTAAATGAATAGTTACAGGTTAGAATAAGAACAGCGTTGTCCAAGGAACAAGTTTTTCACGCCGAAATCGGGAATGCTTTGACATGGCCTGCAGATCACTCAGGACACTTGCCCATGGCTCTGGCTCTTGGTCACGCAGCCTTCGTAAATAAACAAAGTCGAGGTGCGGGAAAGCAGCCCATGGGCTGAGACAAACGGCCAGCTTCCAAGGGAGATTTTGCCTCTGAACAGGGTATTTGGGATGGAAAGCACAATTCTGTCACACCTCGCACGCTGCATCATGTTTTCAGATGAAGGCTTCTCCTTTCAGTTTGAAGCTGCAGCCGATGAGGTTCCACCGAACCGCCCTCAGCACCACAGCAACCCGAAATCTCTGCCAGACAGCATGTGCAAAGCATAATCGTTGCCTAACAAAAAGGACACCTCTGTAAATCTGCATATGCACACAACACAGTGTAAAAATCACCCCGTTCGGTGTTTTATTGCCTTGTTGTGAAATAACAGAGCTCTGTTTAGGATGGAAGCAGTCGCAGATCAAAACCATTTCCAGACGTGCTCTCGGTTTCACCTTGCCACGGGGTAAAGGCTTCAGTCCTGATGCTGCGCAGGGAAGGACTCTCCTCAAAACACTCGGTACTGTCCTTGCTTGAAATACCTTTTTAAAGGGATCAAGTGAAGCTGCTCAATCCTTACCGAATCCTCCTCTTCCTGGGGCTGTGAGAATCCCCATGGTAACGAGCTCTGGTAGCAGGCAAATGAACAGAAACAGAGGACGCTGAATGAAATCCTTCAGATAGAGTCTCCAGCACCAAAATGGGCCAGGCCAGGCCAATCACAAACCCTGCACTGCACACCTCACCGCAGCTGCTGCTCCAGCTCCCCAGCCCCTGATCGCTCTGATCTCTTCATTCACTCTCCGCAGGAGTTCTGCTCTAGGTATTTTTAACCCAAGAAGAAGAACGCGGGTATTTTGGGGACATGAAGCGTTCCTGGACCCCGCAGGTGACGCGATGACCCATTTGGACACTGGCCAGGACCCAGATTGAGCTGGCAGAGGTCTCGGTTTCCCAAGGGAGCTGAAACCTCCTCCAACCCCACTCCACCTGAGCAGCGAGGTGTAGGGTGCCTCTGGGGGCCTGGATCAACAGGCAACTGATTTGCAACTGCAAAGGCTTTCAGACAGGGACTTGCAGCCTTCAGGTGTGGCACAGGTGCCTTTTAATATATGTGAGTGTGTTCACTGAAAGAGGTTAGGTGGGATTGCTGTAGGCCTAACCACACACGCCCCTAAAGCTGCCTGCTAGCTGGTAACATCACCCTAAATTCAGAAAAAGCACCGAGCATTACCTTTGGGCATAGGGAAATCAGCACGTTTAAGAAAAATTCTTCTGAGATGCCAGAGGTCAGCGAGAGAATGACAGAGAAGCCGGTTCAAACCCCATTTCGTACCACTTCTAGCACATTTAAAAAGTTGTCTGCAGTTATCAAAGTACTAAAGAACACACAGCCCTCATTCGCTGCAACGCCTTCACCAGCTCCTTTAACAGGTTTTAAGATCTACTCCTGCCTTTAAACGGCAGCACATTACCATTCACCTTTAGAATGTCTAATAATTCACTTTGTTTTCACTTTTAACTCGATGCTCTTAATTTCTATCACTCTGAACAAAGAAGGCTGAGCTTGCACTCCGTTTGTATATACATACTCATTTTCTGGATTGTGAGCTGTGACAAACACGTTTATTATTGCTGTATGTGCAGAGAATATTTCCATTCAAAAGATATTTCAGTTAACAGAAAGCTTGCAACCATTTCTATTAACTTTGCCATTTCTCCCCCTCTTCCTTAGAGAAGACATACACACAATTGGGCCCTGACTGCTATAGTTACAGCCTCACAGTCTTATTTCAATCTCACGTATGATAATTCCAAAGCAATTGAGATGCGAGAAGATTTACTGGCATTGCCCTAATTCATGTAGAGAAAGCAGTTCACTTTGGTTCAACACAGGCTCAAAAATCACTATGAGTTGCCCACAGACGCAGCCTCTCTGAACAAGGGACAGAGTCCAAGTCTTCGATTCCCACCGGCATCTTCCTGCTGTCAACACCCTCTCCAAGACAAGTTGGATGAATGAGCATTCCTGTGCTACTTCAGATACTTTGCGTCTTACCTCACCAGAGCAGTCACAATTAGCTTCTATTTTGAAAACAGACAAACTTGCAGGGTTTTATTTTTATTGGATGCTTCCAATTTTATATCTAATAATATACAGATAGTCATTTTTCATTGTTCCATTCATATCTTCACATAGTTCAGCCATTCTGTCACATTAAAATAAAAAAAAAAGCACAACTGAAATAAAATAAATTTGTAAGCTGGAAAAATACATTATAAACTTATATTCAAGAAACATTCTCTTTATAATTAAAAACCCACTTCTAACAATTTAAGTAGGATTTAAAGAAAATCTTGATTTGCATTTTTAAATAGGTGGCCTTTGTGTATACTTTTAATCATTTCATATGTACAATTCAACCAGTATCTCTGCCTACCTGTGACAGAATACCTGAAATGAAACAAACAAAACAAAAAGAAAAAAATTGAAAAGGAGTCTTTAACAAAAAAGAAAAAAAAAAATCAATATTCTTTTTCCAGGAAAATACAGTATAATCAGAACTTTAAACACATGCTTCTCTCATTTGTATTAAGGCCTAAGAGACAGATGTGCTTTAATAAAAGCAGACAGTATGAAGAAAAGTCCTTCCACTTTTCTCTTCGAATTCCTGTAACAGCTCATCTATTTCATTTTCCATGTCTTCTGTGTGCTGTATCTAAAAGAGAAAAAAACACTAAGTAACTGGACTCCAAGGATACGATGCAGTTTAGAGAACAGTAACGATTCAGTGTTTTTGGCTTACTGTGAAGCCTAAATCAGCAGGCTGTACCAAGCCGTGCAGCACTGGGTGTTTTATTGAGATTCCCAGCATTCCCAAACGTTCATATATTCTGCATCGTGTTCATCTGCACATCCTTCCTTCTCCAACCCACTGAACTGGCACTGAACTAGTACTTTGTTGAGTAGGCAACATCCATCCTCACTAGATAACAAATGGAAGCTTTAGAATAGCTGCAAGCACACTGAACAGATGGCTATAATTCAAGTCCCTTGAACCCTCTTTGGATTTTTGGATCTGGAAAGGATGCAAGTATTCGGGACCAGAATAGATCGCACAGTCTGGAGTAAAATAAAAGTCTGTTGCCACACTGGAATAGGTGAGCTAATCAGCTTGCACGTTGGGAAAGGACACAGAGCCTTTCTGTTCTCTTGACGGTTATGTCAACTGTTTTAAGCTCAGCTTATTTCAGCATTATTTCAAGGGTTAGGGCCAAGAACATTGAAGGTGGAAGACAGAAGGCACCAGATTTTTTTCCACATCATACACACAACAGGGTGGTACTATGAAATACACCTACACAGGATGCTTCTCAAGTATACCGTGATTCAGAATGCAACTCTGATGTTGAAATCCCACATATTACAACTGCCTTTGAAAGAGACGTTTGTGCTATAAACAAATATTTTGAGGATGGGCTCAACAAGTGTAATGCTTACGTGAAGTGCTTTGTGATGCTGCTTTTCATGGCAGCTAACAACTCATTAGTTTTGGACACACACAGTCTACTTTGGAGATCATGAACTCCATTCCAGTTTCACAACAGCTCCAGAAACAACCAGGAGAATTTGGAAACTTAATTCTGTTGAGATGGGTTTTACCTGAAACAATTTCTGCAATATGCAGCGCCTTTTAGGAGTGCTAAACAACCCCCAGGCCCCCTGCAGTCAGCTGGGTCCCAAATGAGCCCTCTCTACTTACACACTGGCAGAGCTCACAGATAAGGAAAGCACCCAGGGTTGCCTCCTCATGGTTATCCTGAATGTCCACATTGATCACATGTACTGGCTGACACGTCTCCTGCTCTCTGGAATTTAAATCTAGTTGGAAACAAAACACACAACAGCAAAATTTTGGGTGGAATGATATCAGGTTTTACACAGTATTCCTCAGAAAACTGTTTATTATTTTCTGTATTCACAGAACCACTGAATAGTATAGTCCCTCTTTTCAGAAGGGGAAGGTGGATTTGGGAAACAAAATAATTCAATTTTGTGGAAGGGCTGTGATGGTTTATTAGCCTTGGTCAAGAACAGTTACTGCTCACCTTCGGCTGGCAGTCTTTAAAACCCAAGATTTTCAAAAGTCGAGAATGATTTTAGGCTTCCTCACCTGGAAGGTTTTAATTGCCTGTTTTTTAGAAAGCACTGTGCATCAAAACATTGAAAATTACACTGCAAGGTGAACTCCTCGAAGTTAAGCACTGCCAGTTATTTTAGAAAATTCTAGCTTTAACTTGCTGCATTTATGGGTGGAAAAGGAAAAAATAAAGCATCCTTTTCCTATTAATACACACATGTATTATTGTTATGCCTCTCTAACAAAACCTTCCTATCACGCTCACTTTTTTAAGCTACGAGTTGCTCTTTATTAATTCTGCTCTGCAAGTTTAGCTTGGCAAAGCCTGCTGAAGACTCCAATTTAAAGTTTCACCTTTCTAACCAAGAGCCATTTGGTAGCACTCGAGCTTTCTTTAATGCTTCTTGTAATTGCCCAATTATCATAACATGAGGGAGGCACAAGCAGAAAGCTAGCAAGTGGCTGCCCTTCGCCTCATATCCTTGCAACTCAGAACACTCATAAAACAGGGTGAAGGTTGTTTTCCATGGGAAACACACTGAACTGACTGAGGAACCATCCGTTCAACTTGCAGGGCAGCCACTCTCAAAACTTACTGATACGTTTCAAACACTTCAGTTAGACATTCAGAGCCCTTAATTGCTCCTTAATTGCTCAGCTTGCAGAAGCTCAAATGTTTGTGCGTGTGACGTGACCACTGAGAACTGAAAAAGTAAGCAATGGCCTTTTACATTATGTATATAATGCTGTTTGCTGGTCTCTGAATGTAAAGGAAACACCCCAAATCTCACATAAGCCTGCATCCAGCATTTCCAGCAGCAGGGTGCCAGCCCAAGAACTGAAACCCCATGACTCTGTGAGCTCCCATCAGCTTGCCAGGCGTTATTTGTGACCATGCAGAACAGCCAATGCACAACAGGAGATTCTGGCGTATCTCACTGACTCATTTAAGGGCCAAGCTGTAGCACGTTAGCAGAGAGCTAATCATGTTCAAGAATAGCTTCTCCGGCTTCATAGGAAGTATTTATTATGGGCAAACTGCTTGGTAGGGCACAGGAAGTATTCCTCAGAGAAGGGAAGCTGCACAGAGAAGACAGCTTAGGCTGGATCTCCATCAGCCCATAGTGGTAAAAAAAAAATAATAATAATAAAAAAAAGCAAACATGTACTTGAGTTTCTCCAAATGCTTGTTATAGCAATTTCAAATTGCTATACCTACACATCCTGCGTAGCTGCCAGAGCTAGCATCTTTGAGAAATATGTACTCAGCTGGCACTCCTCTGCTACATACAGCCCATGTCAATGCACTGGGAGCTCCTCTCCCTGTTGGTGCTCCAGCAACAGCAGCCAGAGCTGTTGCCAGATCTGTGAAGGTCTTTAGGGATGGGTGTGTGGGGTAGAGAACTCAAATTTATCAGCTCAAGGTCCTTACCTTCTACTACTTGATCATAGACTCTTTCTTCACACGTTAGAATCAAATCAAAAACGTCTTTGCAGTTCTGGAATCTCTCTGGTCGTGGCTTGATTCTCTTATTTCTGTCCAACATATGTAAAATCCCATTCTGTGTGTATCTGAAGTTGCTTGAGTTAAGTATCTTTAAGAAAAGTCACGTTTCCGAGCAAATCACCAACACAAGTTAAACTATTACCGTATCTTTAAAAGCTGTTTGCAAATACAAAGATCAATGACCACTGAGCAGATTCCCGTTTGACCCCAAGAAGGACAATTTAGGCAATCACTGGCTTTCAAACATCTCACTGTCATTAATCCAATGGTAGAGAAAGCTTTAAAAGGCCCTCATTAGGTCTGGGTTCCTCCGAAGGACAACTTCCCTTGGGTAACTGCTTTTCTATCCATAATGCTTAAAGCACACAGACGTCCTGTTTGCTAAGTGTCCTGCATCCACCTGAGTCCCTACCCTCTGTCCTGGAAGTTAGACGGGGCTCCTGGTGCCTGGAAGCTGCAACCTGACCTCAGGTTTATACAACTGAGCATCCAAAGGAAATTAAATAAACCAGTGGGGCACCATCCCTTCAGAATATCCCCAGCCAGAAACAGGAGTGAAGAAAACCACTGACGTTACTGCTGCCAGCACTTCAGTCACCGAGTGAAACAGATCCGTTATGCTGCTTGGTAGCTCAATTTACGCCGGTACAGTAGCTTAGAGACCCAAATTTACAGCCCACATCCCCCTTTCAGACAGGATTCACTAATCCCCTGCCCACACTAACCCTGTCCTCTCAGCTGTCTGAGATCCACGGTTTCATCAGGAGCACGCTCGCATACATCTGCTCGGTTCATTAATAGCAAACTCCTCCTGAAGACAGTTTTATGGGCAGATTAGGAATACCGGGGAAGGTTTGAATTAAAAGAGCATGGAAATTGATGCATCTCTTCCTTGCTTTGAAGCAACGGCTATTTTTAGCCATCTGAGTACATGTTTTTAAATTAAAATAGCAGTAAGGGTAACAGTCTATAATTTCTTGAGATAACAGAAGGATTCTGAGCAGAAAAAAAAAATAAAAATCCATCATTAATAGTATGTAAGGTACCATCTTGGCTTATTTCCATTTTGAAAAGGTCACACACTTGGCAGGTTGTCTTCATTCTTTTCACAGTACAGTCCTGATCTCGTAACAAGAGGCTGGCAATGTTCTGTCTACCTTTTTCCAGTTGCCCCCAGTATCCCAGTTGCCCCCAGTATCCCCAGTTCTCTTGCTCAGGTCTATGCCCGCTCATCTATGTGCTCCAAGGTGTTCTTGAAGAGCGTTCAAGCCAACAGCCTCCAGAACTTTTAACTCTAAGTTTTTAAGCTATATTAAAATCTAAATTCTTTCTACCCAAGTAAGAGACCTTATATGGGAAAAATATTCAGTTCTCATGTAGCTGCAGCATCCCACTAGCTGCTCGACTGCAGAAAATTTCCATTTTGAATTACAAATTGAATGATACTTCATCACAAATATATATATAAGCAACACTATCAGTCAGTCAACTGACTTGTACTGTGTCTTTTTTTCAGGGCTCTCCCAAATCTTTTACCATCCTTCCTTCCCAAAAGACTTCTCCCCGTGTAACTAAAGAACTGAGCTTTATAGCCCAAAGCTATCTGAAGCAGCTCGTGTACACCAGAGCCCACATCTTCAGAGCATCCCTGTAAAATCTCCTTGGGTCTGTCATGCTTGGAGAAAATCCGCTATGCCAGACCTCTGGTGATGTGCAAAGCATGAAAACGAGTGTAACAGCCATTTTCAGAACCCTTGTAAACATCTCGCTGCACTGCTCGGTTTGGAGTTTGACAGCGAGCCCCTTCTGGGCTCTCTCATCTCCATTTCCACATCATGCGGTTGGAGGAAAAATTCACAACACCCTACACACTTCTCCTGGTTCTTTTTTTTTTTTTTTTCCCTCCATTTCTAGGAGGAACGTTGCTGGCATCTGTCCCCTAGCCTTCCTGAGCATGGAGACAGAATTGCGCATATTCCAAAAACCCACACAGTCAAGCTTTCTGCTTCACACAAGCTTTCCGCTGCCAACTTACAGCTACATCTTTTCGAGGGTCTATGTGCCTATAAAAGGAGACTGAAATAAATGGTTAAGATTCAGGCTGCTTTCATACTTGGTTGTATAAAATCTCTTTTTCACCCGGATAAAGCCAGCGTGCCATCCTGTCAGCAAGCTGCCCCGAGCTGCAGGACTGTTTTCAATGCAGAATCTTAGCCCAGATTTGTTCTCATTATGAGCTCAGGTGAACTCAAGAGATATTACAGCTTATTAAAGGTCTCTACTGCCAGATGTTCAACCGCTCAAGTCAGACTTCGATCTCATTCCAGCAGATTTCAATCCCATGCTTCCTATTCTCTGCACCTCTGCTGTCCCTTCTCAGCAGTCCCTTCTTCAGAAAACTCTCCTGGCTTTCAGTGCTGTTGCCTGGCCACAGCAACCTTACCCCTACCGTGCTCAGAAAGTTAAGACAACTATATATATATATATATACACACTATATATATATATATAGTTAAGACATTTAGGTAACTAAGGGGTCATCACCTACTGCAAACCATCAGCAAATATCACATTTTTGCAATGAGTCTAATTGAGACACTAACTTTATTGGAACAACTATGCTAACGGATCCACAAAGTAATGAAATTTGTATGTGACAAATCACTCCTAGAAAACTAGAAAAATTTGATATAAAGATGTTGCAACGCAGATCGCATTTTGCCATGCGGAGCATTGCTGCTCACTCTTGCAGATGGCTAGACCCCACTACCTCTATGGTGTTCCCTCCATTTCCTTTAGGATATCCCATAATAATGTATTGATGAGTATATATACAAAACATATAAACGTGTTTAGAACAATTCCCTAAATCTTTCACAGTTCCTGCCACCCAAAATTAAAATCCCCCTGTCACGGACAGCAGAAGTGCCTCCTCCCACCCTCCTGGGTAGGTCTCTGCCCATCCTTTCCCACCCAGTTCATCAGTCAGCTGCTCACTCAGGACCCAAACTGTACTTCTAGCTGTGGAATACTACCATATATATTAATATAGAAAAGAAACTAGGTATTTTCCTTAATTACTAGTAATATTCAAAAGAACATCTCCACCAAGTAGACTTTTAGTTCTGTATTTGCAGGGGGGGGTTGAAACTAGATGATCCGTGAGGTCCCTTCCAACCCAGGCCATTCTGTATGATTCTATTTTCCCACCTTCCACTGTCGCACTGTCCTTCCCAAATAATTCCTCGATAGGTCCACTTGGCAAGTCTGAGTAAGTCTTGCTAAAAGCTGTGAATAGGAGCTTTCGTTAAGTCAAAGTGGGGTACGGAAGAACATCCACAGAATAAAGCAGATAATCCTGGAGAGCAGAAGTGTTTTTTTGTTTAATAGTCTCACAATTATCTTCACACTTCATGATTAGTTCAGTTCCTAGTTCTCACCCTCCCAAACTACAATTTTTCCACTATGTGATAAAACCTATACTGAGGTTAAAATTAAGAGAAGATTCCCCTGTGACAATATTATATTCCACTGTTACATACACCACTCCCACACTAAGATACCCACTGCCTTCACACATGCCCAGCTTCCAGTTTTACTGATGGGGTTTCTTGTGCAATTGAATAGTTTGGCAATGTTTTTGATGGTTACCTGACTGCAAGATTCAATATAACGTAGACTGATGGTTTATGTTAGGAAATTGGATCTTTACAAGCCTGAAAGGTATTTTTCTCTGTAATTTCAGAAGTACTATTGTTAGAAATCCATTTTAAAAAATAGGGGAAAAATACACACATGTAGTTTCAAGATCTTCTCCTTAAAATTGTACAATGACTGCCTATGCTGGAGGTCAGCAGGGCAAAACATCTTAAAGTTGAACAACAGTGGCAAAAAAAATCTCCCATGGATGCTAGATGTTATTGCATTCAGGTACAATGAAGCTTAAGAGAAAAGTGAGGGGGAAAGAAAGCTTTAGGCTCTTGCATAACTGCACTCTCCCCTAAGTAGGCTTCCCAGGGTTGGTCTGTGTGTTTGTTAAGTGTTAAAGCTGCACTGAATATGCTCACGAAGTCCTAGAAGTATCACTTGGGGTGTAGTTAAGTGATTCAGATGTTAGTGCTATCTCACCAGATCTATGTATGTGAATAATGTAGTTATTCCTCTGCACAGGCATCTTTGAGAAATGCAGTTATTCCAAGATCTATTTAGGAAGCTAACTTGATAGGAAACTCAAGATGGTCTTTAGAAAATCTTGTATGTCTGTCCGTGAAGAATTAAAGGGAGTCTAGGCATTCTCTTCTTTACAATGAAACGTCATGGACCTTCTCTGCAGGGTAGACAGGACAGTATTTTCTTTAAATTAGTTCCTGAATAAAATATGGCATATTCCCTGAAGAACTAGATATTGGGATTAATTCCCCTGATACGTCAATGTTTAAAGGGACTGCCAGCACCTGAAAGAGTAATGAATCATCTGCATTGAAATAACATAATGCATCAGATTTGACTTTTCGTTAACAATAATTTTCTCCCCCCATTAAATATGAAGAGCCATCCACACATCACACCTAACCCAGCTTGGACCTGCTATCGCTTCCAGACAGCAATTTTTTATGGTGACTAAATACACTTCCCAGGTAGAACCACAAGAGGACAGCAAGAGGAAAGAAACCTCAGAAATAAGATTATTATAAAGTACTGGCTACAGCTTCAACTTTTTTAAAACCACCAAACAAGCTTATAGAAAATAATGTAAAAAAGTTTTATTTGCATTAAATAAAAACAGATACTCTTGTTAGAGCACAAAGCAAGATACAGGGTACAGAAAGCAACTAGACTGCACGGAAATTACTGTGGACTATGTTTAGAGAGCCTGCACTTGAGGCTGACAAAAAAAAAAAAAAAAGCAACAGATTAGCAAAGGAAAAACAGGAATTTTTGATAAATCCAAAGATCAGACAGTTAAAGGTTGAAAAAGGGACACTGCACAACAGTGGACACATTCAGTGTCTGCCAGAGCACAAGATTGATGCTTCTTTTCTCAGAGCATTAAGAATCAAGAACAGCTATCAGCTTCAATGGGAATAAATCCAATTATTGGCAAATTGGTTTTTTTTGCTTCCCCTCCCTTCCCAGTACCAATGATGACGGGGCCTCCACTTAACATCTCCGTTTTGAGGTAAAACAAGACTGCAATATTCTGAATGAGAAATTCAGGAGAACAGAATGGGCTGAATCAGAGACGGACACAGCCAGATGAGTTCTGTCTTCCATTAAACTGTTTTGCAGAGCTCAGTGTCCAGCTGGAGTCAGAAGGACCTATTAATTCAGTGGGAAAACTTCAGCAGCAGTTCAGCCTCAGAGCTTGCTATTCAGACAAGGACAGACAGGAATGATCATCTCAGGCCACCTAAGTTGCATGTTTATAAGGAATGTGCATTTCAGAACTGTGAATTATCACCTGGGTACCAAGCACCTTTTAAGAAGCACGAACAACAAAATTAAATGTCATGCCTAGGTCTTCACACTGAGATGTTTCAGCACATTATGGGGTGTTTTAAGACAAAGGCTCGTTTCACTTCTTACCGTTGCTGAAGAGGGCTGAGTTCTTGTGGTGGCAATCACTGCAAGCGGACAACTGACTTTCAAGAAATATTTCTCATACCGTTAAGAGGAAGCTTGGATGAATTTAACCATGCAGGTCTAGAAGGTTGTAAGTAAACATCTAAATCTCAGGTCATCAAGGCAAAAAGTCTTCCCTAATAATCAATGAAAAGGAATCCACTGCGTCTGCTGCCCGGTTGTTCTGTTTTAATTCTTCCAACCTCATGAAAAAAAAATCCTTTGGAATATCCCTATCTGCCCTATAAGGGCAACCAACCAGGTTGCATCAAGACACCTTGTCTGCAGATGACTATTTGAGATGAGATGCTCAATACATGGACTTAAATTAAAACCTTGTATGGATGAAAAGAACCCTGATCTCTTACTGACTGAAGTATTCAGGAAGTTTCATCTTAACTTCTACATGAAACTGAAAACGAAGCTGAAAACTTTGGAGTATATAAATCAATTAGATAGTCATCTAAAATAGAGACCAATCTATTAAACATAATTAGGTAAATTCAATTTGCTAAAATGCATACACGCTCTTCAGGAAAAAATCATCTTTAAAGTAATGGCTGACGCCCAAAGCTTCTACATCTTCAACAAATCTGACATGCCAATTATTCATTTTCATGCAGCTGTCACCATCCTCAAACACTGCAATTCTTCTTTGTGAAAAATAGCAGTGGAGCAGAGTAAGTCTCAAACGCTAGCTCGAATGAAATTTGCAAGTCTCTTTTTCTATATAATCTTAATTTAATTACCAGTAACTGGATTGTAAACAGAACATACCTTGTGCTTCATCCCGCTGGGAGAAGTGCTGATGGGGAACAACTGCCCACCCTTCTTCCACCTGCAGTATCACTTCCTTTTGCAGGGAATACAACACTAAAAAGGGCACCAGCGCTATGATTTCTGCTTTCCAGGCAGCTGTGGTTATCGCTGCAAGAACCGTCTATGTTCTGTATCTGGAGCATGATTTGCCTTTCATTTGGAATGAAAACTGTGCGTTTTTAGTACAAATTGGAGATTGTTCACAAGTCCTTTGTGGTACTGTGCAACTTACAGTCCTAACGCTGAAAATATGACATCCTAAAATATCACAAAACTACCAAGTTGGGTCAAGTAACATTTCTGGTGATGTTTGTGCCTGCGTTAATGACTTGCAAAGGACCGAATATGAAATGTCACTTGCTTTTTACTGCTAAAGCCAACAACATAGCATTTCTAAGCTGTAAGCTACAAATAAAATCCAGCTGAGCAAGCTCACAGCGGTTGGTCCGTAACCAACAGGCTCGGCATGCTCATTCCCTAAGTCTGGTCGAGCCCCAAAGCTGAGGGCTGCATGCCCACACTTCTCTGAGAGAAGCCAAGATCTTTAGTTTAGCCTACAGCTCAAGTGCCAGACAGTGACTTGTCAGTGCTGAAAAGCTGAAACTTCATTTGAGGATGAAACTGGACAGAAATAAGCTGTCGAAAGGGAAAAGGAAGGAAGCAAAGGTAAAGTCCAAAGAGCTGGAGGAGGGATATGATAGACATACTGGGGGGACTATCAGAAAGACAAGAATATCTAAGACAGAACACAAGATGACTTCAAAGATGTGGCATTTCTGACCATGCCAAACACTTGGCTATGTCCTGCATTCCATGAGTATTCCACGCGGAGGTTAATTTCAATTGCAAGAATCTAAAAGAGTGTCTGTCACCTCAGCAAGATACCTCAAACTGCTAGGTCCACCAGGTGGCAGGGACAGGTAACAAAGGATTACAGAAATCAACAGCAGGACCAGCAGGCAAGCTAAAGAAAAATCACAGAGGGTACTTAAGTATTGCACGATCCTTTGGATGCTCCTCTCAGGCTTAGAAACAAGTGCCAGATTTCAAAAGATGAACATCAGGAGACGTGGCGAAGCAGGAAGTATACTGAAGTAGCTGTGCAGGCAAAAAGATTTGTGAGAAAAATATCAGTTATTCCAGTGCATGTCTCAGAGAAAGAGGGTCTGCAACAACTGTCCTCAAATTAGTTTCCATTGTTATACTACTCCGCACTGTAGAATTCAAAGTTAATTTTCAACTAGAGTTATAGTTGGAACTCAGATAAAGCAAAACAAATATTGAAAATCTTATGTAAATTAAACTATTGTGCTTCACTTATTTGGGAAAGCTGAGAATGTATTCATAAAGACAGCAGGGCCGCTTTTAAACAGCAGCACGCAGAACATGGAACATGCCGGATGAGATCCACAGTGGGGGTTCCCTGGCACAACACTGAAGTACAGACACTGTCAAGAGGACACTGAAGTACAGGGGAACGTGGCTGATCCACAGGCTGCTTAACAACTGGTTTTGCAAAGCTCACACACACACAGCTTGTGTTCCTTGGAGAAACACTTCTTGCAGTAAGTCCTCAAGTCTGTTCTCACTCCAGATTCCCAAGGGATTCACACTGCCAATTCTGTCACCGGGCAGCAACAACGCTAGGACTGAGCTCTTCTTCCCCCCTCTTCTGTAACTTCAGCTGTTGGGTTGGCTCCAAGTTTCTCGGTGGTTCAGCAAAGGTAAAAGCTGTGATTCAACTAGACAGAGCTGCTAAACTTGGGGCTAGAGTAATAACCCATGCTGGAAAGAGAATGCTAACTTGGCCTAAATGGAAATAGATGTGAGGTACACTTAGAGGCTCTGAAGAGGTGGCAGACACTAAGATTAAGCAGAAAACCCTGCAAGATAAAATGCTCTGGCAAAGACGTCCACACCTTTAGTTACACAAGGTAAGAGTAAAGAGCAAGAACGGGGATTAACTTGTTTGCAAATTTTGTTCTGCACTGAAGACAGAGCAATGGAAATATGCCTTCAGTTCTTCTGTTGAATATTTTAACTATCTGTCCGCATATCCAAGAAAAATGTCATGAACATCCCAGAAGTCAGGCACAGGAATTTTACTGTCTTGCAACTACTACCACTGGTTGAATTAGTTACAGACACTCCCCTGAAGATGGAGAATGTTCTGGAAGCAATATGAAGAACAAAGACTGTATAAGCATTCCTTACATCGACAGTAAGCGTTGCATTCATCTGAAATAACTTCTTCTAGTCAGGAAACAGCAGCCTGCCATCACTTCTGTCCTGGATGAAACAGCCGAGTTAGGACCAAGCAAAGCTATGCTGGTTTTTCTGGGCAGGCAGCTGGTAAGGTTCATCAACTACACAGAGCAAAAGGACTGAGTGGGATTTAAGTCAGTGCCCAAGAGCAGAAGCAGCAACTTTTTATACGTGGTTAAGTTTAAATAACAGCAAGACTACCATCTTCGTAGGGAGTTAAGAACAGAGAAAGCCTGTGCTAAGACACTGGCTATAGGAAGAGCAAACAATACGAATGCCTTGCTGCATTCCTGTGTGATATGAGAAGTAGCAGGGCCAGCACACTGGGAGAAAAATTCCATCTGCTTATGGGGCAAATCATATCTAAGTGATGCCAGTCATGCACGGTGCGCTCAGGAGGCCAGCAAGTAGCCCTGGTTTTCATGTCCATCCAAAGATGTGGTATCTCAGATTCAAATCTCACCTTTACTTCCAAGAACGCTCAACAGACTTAAAATGCTTACATTCATTAGCAGAGCTCATACGTTATGACTGAAACACAGTCAAAGGAAAATGACTCCAATGCTATATGGATTTTGAAACACTCGTCAGCCTCAGCCAGGATGCTCTGGATGATCTGTTCAGAACTAACACTGGATAAGGAAATAAACCTGAAGATTCTAGCTAGAAGACAGGCAGAGGAAGTTTTATGTGCTGAGAAACGTTTCCTATTAGACTGGTATCCATCGTTTCTCCTATGTCCTAGAACTTCAAACACAGAGGGAAGTATATCTAAACAAGTATTTAGATTGTTTGCATGTATAATAGTTTCAAATAATATTTCCTTTTTGATGTGGATGAAACCAAAATTAACAGCAGTTTCTTCAGAAGCCAAACTAAGCAATACTGAAAACTGCTGCCCTTCAAAGGTTTGTGATTTTGTGTTTTTGTCTTAAGATCCTTCGTGGAGAACATGGGATTGGAGCTCAGCTTGTGGTCAAAAGGGTACAGAGTTGCAGAAACGCCTCTTAGATTCTTCAAATCCAGCTTAAGCACTGCTTCCCATCCTCATCCTTTCCATTTCACTAAGTATTTTGTACTTGAAGTACTTTGAAGGATGTTAAGAAAGAAAATGAGACTTACGCTCGTTGAGGAGAAGCTTGCCATGCAACAGGCCATGATTTCAGCCATACAGCAACTAGCCCACTGACCACAGGAATCCAGTTCAGAACGGCAGCTGACAGCTGTTTATCAGCTCCAAATCCAGGAAGAAAACCAAATGAAAACAGAAAAGAAATATAGGGGTGAAGAGCTTACCTGAAATGGAATTTAAGTTACTCTTGAAAAAAGGAATCGGCACAGGTGAGCTCTGTGTGGCCTCAACAAGCATGATGCAGAGGTCAGGAGTCCTCCTGCGTGCCCATGGTAACTTCCCCTGTTAAGCAACTCAAGGTTGCTTTGTACAGCCTCCAAAAAGCCTCCATTATAAATTCTCCATAAATTAGGACAGTTCATTGATCCAGAAATATCAGGAATTATTGCTCAGTTATTATGGATTCCAGAGCTTTGCTCTAAGTGGCAGAAGTCTCTGCAACAAACAAACAATATTCAAGAGAGAATGGACAAGTTTTGGAGCAAGCTATTCCTGTCACCATCAGCTTTTCTTCCAGCAACTTTTCTCCACTTCTTCAGGCCATGAATGCTCTGGACATCAGAATCACAGCTCTTCACCACACAACACCAGAGCATTAACAGCAAGGCTGGAAAATACAGCTTGGCTATAAACCAGAAATCAGGAGGAACAGAATTTACGAAGTCCCAAATCTTTTCAGCAAATGACAACCCAAGCAGCCAGACCTGAAACTGATTTTGATGACATACTGGAAAAGGAAAATTACTGGCTCCTTTGCCATTCTGTGCTGCACCTTTCATTTTCATTGCAAATTTCTTATGGCAGCTATAATCTGCTTCTACTTGCTTTGTTAATGAGAAAACCAACAGGCAAAGTGCTATGACCTCATTTCATACAAAAAGGATCTTACTCCTGGTACCGCTGCACTACAATCATCTATTCCCAGCTTATGCTTCTTTCCCTGAAAAAGCAGACATTAATTCGAGCTCTAAAAATGAAAGAAATTAAAGATAAGAATAAATTCAGAACTTCATGGGATATCAACTATTTGATGGCCATGTACCATTTAAATTGCAAGATTATTTCCATGTTGAAAAACAAGAACTAGTTTTGCTTTTCAGGGTGCAAGAAGGAAATCAAGCTATCTTAGATAAGGAAGAGCAGCAACTTTTAAGTGCATCAGCCATCCATCACCGTCCAAGAACATGCAGCTAGTGTTTTGCAAGAGCACCCAAACTCTTAAACTTACCCCTCAAATCCATGATAATTTGCTCTTTGCTTCTACAGGTTTGTTTTAGTGCTATTCCACCTTTACAACTCAGCAATATATTCCTGTTGTACAAAAATCAGTTTGCTTTGAATTTAAGTAGCTGCTTCCACGCAGCAAGTGCCCAAGATGTTTAAGCTTTACAATGCCAAACCTCTGCACTGGCTCTCTTGCAGCATAGTTACAGCTGATGCCTTTAATTCCTTTAGGCAGCTTCTACATTTTGCTGATTGCTGCTGTTCTCCTTAAGGCACGTACATCTGAAGGTGTAAACTGTGCATCCCAACTAACGTAAAATTAATGCACAAAGAGCATTTAAAAAAAACTTTACAGACTACTGAAAGCTAAGGGGCTTTTTATGATTTGCTCTGAAGCTCCTGCTACAACTCACAGGAAGGATCCCCAGTGTTTCCAACAAGCCCCTTGTCAAGTACACTGGAGGCAGCTGAAGACCAACTCCAATCCCAGATTAAACCCTCCCTGAGCTCTACCTTCCCACATAGAGCTTGCTAACCCTGCCAATGCTGACGCACAGGTCCTCCAGATATTTTTCAAGCTACAAACTTCCCATTTGTGAGTGGCTGAAGTGAATACCCTAGTAATAACATACGTACAGCATGCAGCCATTGAATAACTAAAAACCAGACTATTACCGGACAAAATAAGACTTTTCCAAGTATTTAAAAAAAAATAAAAAAAATCTCAAGAACAAGAATTCTCCAGAACCTGACTAGGCAAATGCAGAAAGTCTAAAGAGCTACTAAGTTCAAGGCTGTAACGAATGGACTCTGTTATCTTCCTGAGCACGATATGCCACACCTAACTGTGAAAAGGCAGCCTGGACTGGCTGCATACTTAGAGAACTGCTTCCCTTCTTTCAGTACTGGCATTAAGGGAGAGAAGAAACCTCCCAGACAAGATGACTTTCAGTACTACAACACTGTCCTGTGAAGCTGTATTTCACTTCAAGAGAGAAGATCTAGTTCTTCCTTCAGGAAAAGCCTGGTAATGTCTGACTAAGACTTTAGTCAGGATCTTATTTCATTGCCACACCCCAGAGAAAAAAATATTGCTCAGTATATCCTCACCGCTCCCGGATGCCCCTCTTGTCAGCTAATCACGGTCCTCTTTCTTTGTTTATTCCTCTTCGAAGGCACAGGAGATAGCATCTCAAGTGGGACTGAAACATTTTGGGCAAGGCACAGAACCCTGCTCCTGTACAGTCCTACAGAGACACCGATTGAGTTCGGTAATACCCTTCTGTTGGTCTTCCTCCTCTTCTGTCAGGAAATCAGTATTTCAGCTTTGTCCATCTGAACCTTGTGAAGATCTCATGCGTGCTAGAATCTGCTTCAGATTTTTTCTGATTTTTCCCCCATTCAGGACTGCCCATGCTTACTCCAAAGCCTCCACATTTTCCTCTACTGACATTCTAGCACAACGCATCTTACCCATTAAGACAGCAGAGAGCAAGACAGATGAAGAACTGTGGAATAAACCAGGGATAAGGGTCAGTCACAGGGAGACCACAATGCCATAAATATTTGCTGGCAGAGTGGTTTGTATGACAATACAAATTATTTCCACTTGTTCTGAATGGGATGGGTACTATAAACGGAACAAAAAACACATCAGCAATAGCACACAAAAAAGCATGGCTATCCAGCCTATAGAGTTAAAAAAAGAAAAATTTTATCTCAGTCAATCACAATATCACTATTATTTTTCTCAGAAGAGAATGCTTGTACCTTTAACTAAGATGCACCAACCCAGCTTTTGTTCATTTCTGAAGCATCTTCCTTTCTGCCTGAAGCAAACCTTTAGTACTGTCTTGATCCTATTTTTTTCTCCTAATTTGATATCACATAACTAAGGAGCTAAAACTGGAATCCTATCTACATATTTAGCAAGCAGGTTAAATTAAAAGACAAGAAGAAAAAAAGTAGGAAACCGAGTAGCAGGCCACAGTTGTGAAGCAGAGGTGTACTGCCCAGAAATCCTAATTAAAAATAAATATATATCTTCGGAAATAACTAGGTTTCTTCCATTTAAGGGTCACAGATAAGTCAGTGTTGAGAAAAGGAAAGAAACAGTCAATCACGGAGTTAGTTAATATTGATAAAGAATTTGGGAGTGGCTGCTGTCAAATTTTGGTCAAGTTTCTATTTGATCAGTTCCTATCCCTGGGCAAACATGCAACAGCAATTGCTTTTGTAATATGGCTTTTTGAAAAATTTCATCTTACTGATTTCACTTGATTGCAAACTCACCAATTTTCCTTTTTTTTTTTTTTTTTTTGGTCTCTCAAGTCACAATTATATAATTAGAGCCAAGTCCTTAAATCCCTTCACACGACTGTCCGTGGCAAGTAATTATACTGGCCTATTTTTGAGATGTCCATTTGCACATGCAAATTCAAGGTACTGTAACAATACTACCCACACATAATCCTACAGGGCTACCCCAGACACTGGCCCTGTCTCACATTAGTAGCAGAACCCTCTACTGTTCTCCTAGGAAGAAAAGTAGTATTTTTAAGAAGCACCCAAAACCTACACTCAGAACAGCTTTAAGTAGTTTTGTTGCAGCCCTCTATTAAGGCTCAGGGAATTTAAATGCAATGTTCTAAAAATGCAAGGGTGGAAGGGGATACTTGTTTTAACTACTAAACTTAAACTGCTCTGGACTTTCATTTTGTACGTACTGTGACCACCACTGTGGGTACTCAACTGAGCATGGATGTCTACCTGGCTCCATCAGTCCCTTATCCCTGTGCTTCTGAAATCCACCATACGCCTTCAAGGTATGTGAGCCTGTGCTCTGTATTTCTCTAATTAACAGCAATGAAGGTGCTTTTAGGTTCTGCGGAGTGTTTTTGATAGTTCTGCTCTCCCTCCTTTTTTAAGTGACTACTTTTCACTCTCATTTTTTACCTTGCTCTCATTGACGTCCATCACTGCAGAAGCTTGTTTCTGGTTGAGACTAAAGCCTTCTGAAACAAGAGGTCATTTCCTTGGCTGGTCAACAGAAAATGTGCCAAGTCACTTGCAGCCACAACTTCACTGAGTATCTGGTTTCCAAAATGCATTGGATCCCTGCTGGCCTACAGAACTGGAGGAAGGAAATCTCTCCCAGCTGAGGCCGCACTGGATGTGTCCCATCACTGGAATATGGGAACAAGCTGACAGTTCTCACCAAGATACTTTCCAATCATGTGGAACAGCTCTAGGTGACAGTCATCTCCACTGAGCTGATGAATGCACGGCTAGGAAACGGGACAAGCTAAATCATATGAACAACACATTGCCTTGTTTCCCCCATCAATTACACCCAAAGCCCTTCAGAAGAGCAGGTCCCCACCCCCTAGAGCAGGCGATGTTTGCATGCCCATCACCTCTGTTATGAAAAATCTGCCACTAAAGAGTGCAAAAACTGCTCTGTTACAAATTATGACTTATTTCTGGGATACTTCATTTTAAAGGGTTCTCTATTTTTAAGAAGAAATTCTTACTGAATTATATACTGAGTATCTTTTTTAGGGTAAATTCTCTCTTTCGCATTTAACATTTAAAAAGAAAAAAAAAAAAATCAGATCCCTTCCTGAGAAAGAAGTATCTAGAACGAGTCCCCTCATTTTTCAAAAAAAAGTGGGTTTTCTTAAAGAATGAAAAATCAACCTTAAATACAGATGTTCTAAAATCATGCAGAATCATGAATGATGTCGAGCTAAGTAGTGTGCATAACTGTGATCACCTCTGCTCTCCAGGATTAATTCTGTTATTGTGCTTTCCTATGTCCTTCCTTTAAAATATACTATGCGCATTTTTTTGGTGCACTGCTCAAATCAGGTATCAAGAAGCTCTCAGTGAGAAGAGTGAGTTCTTTAATGAAAGGTATCCTCTCTCCCAGAGAAAGTATACTGTAAACCTTACCTGTCAGTTTGTCTGAGCTAAATACAATTTTAATCTTGAGGTGGCAGCTGTTGTCATATCCGTTATCAGGAACAGTCTTTGCACTGGGAAAGTACGACCCACAGTGCAGTGGAGGTTAACGGACAATCTGTGATAGGATTAATGTGCTTTCAATCAAGAGGTAAATGTGTTAACAGACTTCAAAAGAGCATTCTGAATGCGTGCATTGTAACTCAATAGCAATTTACAAGGGAGCATTAGAGGCCCTTTGTAAATAAAAAACCTGCTGTGAACTTAAAACGTTTTAAGTTTGCCAGTCAAGCAACTATGTGTTCCTAATGCATAATGCCAAATAATGAATTACACCTTTCAAGGAGAACCACATTGGATTTTTTTAAAAAGGCCATGCCACAGGGATACAGTTCTTTGTCTTTCCTAAGCAGATCATTGTACATCTGATCATATGTTGTTTTGAAATCATAAACATTTGGCTTGTCCGGTGCTGGTCCTGGCAGTTTCACGTGAGTCCCTGTTCCAAAGGATCGGACACTGAATCCTCGTTTGCTGAAAGACAGTGGGGAAGGGGAGAGAAGAGGCAATTAGACTGGATGGATTTTAAACAACAAAATGCAATCAGACAAATCACAACTGAACAGTCCACATAAATCTTTCAATTAACAGTTAAACTAAGGTTACAATGTTCTTAGATTTACAGTGCAGAAGAGTCGCAGACAGAAATTTGTAGAGCAGCAGCACACAGCTTTTAACCCACGTAACTTTCACACACACAAAACAAACCCTCCCTCTGACACCAGGTAACTAGTATCACACACTGTTTTCTGGTACCTGGCATTGCCAGAAAAGCTAACAGGAATGATGCAATGATTTTCAAGCTTTTTCTCCTTTCCTCCTCCCCAGATGCACATTAAAACAGAGAGGCAAAGCCACTGGGCCTCAGACCATCACAAAAAAGAAATACTCCGATGAAATTATAGCCAAAAGGAATAGAGCCCTCACATATCTTGAAGGTTTTTAACAAAGTCAAATAAATATAGCTAAAACTTCGCTCTGAGAGGGTCACCAAACACGCTTTGAAAGACCTGTGATTTACCTAATACCGAGAGAAAAGACGTCCCAGGCATATTCTATACTGACAACCATCCCTTTTCTTTTTCAGAACTTGATCATCTGAACATGGAGAAAGGCGACTGGCATGGACTTGAGGGGTACTGCTTTAGTGCATGACAAAGCAGACTCCAACTCACTGCCAACTCCTCTATAACCTGCTAGTTGTTTCATAGCACAGGAAAGAAAAGGGACCTAAGAGTGTTCCACTAGCATAGCACAGAATCAGTGCAAAGCACAAGGAGAAATAAATAACCAATGAAAGAAAAAAAAAAAAAAAAAAAAAAAGGTCAGATTGGATTTCCAAAACAACTTATTTTCAGTTCTGTCTCATATGAAGGAAAATTTTCTTCCAAAAGTGTTTTTCTCCTAGAGGAAATGTGATGCAGACAACGATGTTATCTGTGTCATGAGATTCACCAGGCAAGTCTTGCTTGAGAAAATCCTCACTTGTTAGTGGAAAACCTTGGGGCAGAAACCCAGAGCACACATTTCCTTGCGGTTACAATTAAGACTCGTGAACAGTTTCTGAAAGGCTGCCTACATTTTTTTTTTTTTTTTTTTGAATTATTGTATGCAGTGCTTCAGACATTGGGTTTCTGTTGTGCTTTCAGATATTTGGATCTGTAACGTGTTGTGTTCACTCTTGGGCAATACAATACACGCAGAGACATTTTTGTCTTGTTATAAGGAAGTAACAATACCAACTGGTCATCACTTGTTCTGCTCAAGTTGCTGGGTTAACTATTTGATTCCCCGCATTACGTTGCCAAACCTCTGCTGTGATTTAACTAGCACAGTACAAGTATTTGGGTGCTCGGCGTTTCCCTCAAGCGGGCTGAAAAAATCTTGCTGTGCAATTACTTTTACAGAAGCGGAACACACACTCTGCTAGCTTGCATCTAAAACTTTTGGTTAAGCCCAGAATAGCTTCATTCCATTCTTAGGAAGAACTACTTGTTTAATTATTAAAATTTTAAAAAAGGAGGCAAAAACCTGTCTGTCTTCACGGGCAACACCTTTGTTTTTTTCTAGTTAACCTAAATACACTGGATTAAATTTCAGTAAATCCTTAATAATAAGAATTGCAATACATTTTGTCAGCTAACCCAGAGTAGATTGCTTTCTGGTGGTCTAATGGTCAAAGCTACAAATGGTAGAACAGTCACTATTAGCCAGAAGGCTGAAATATTTGACTTAAGAATTATAGTACAGCTCCTGAAACATGTCATGATCGTGGATTATGGTTTTTTGTTGTTTTAATAAAGTGCCCACACCTGCATCTTCAATGATTTATCTGAGTCTGAATTAAAGAAAACCAAGACATCTGCAGCCTTGGGAGAAGAGCGACCAGAAGGCTGCGAGCCACTGTAAGGGTCCCAGGTACCCATTTTGAGCAAATGCCAACTCACACCTTAACTCCTTGGTCTTCGCACACAAAACAGCAGGAGAATCCAGTAGGAGACACCCATTCAAATTGCTTGTTTGTCTTAAAGTACAATTCCTTCCACAAAAGTGACTCATAACTGCACTCGTGTTTATTTTCCCTGCCATCCTTCCAGCCCTGTGTTTTTACTCTACTGCCTCTGCTGGGCACAAAGAATCATAACACTTACAGACAAAACTGCAGTGCCTAAATTGTTCATTTTTTCAATTTGATCTTCCAGATATCTCATCCTTCCTCTTCCCTGCCTAATGTCTACCACTTGAAGCTATGTTGGCAAAGTAGTTTGGGAACACCTAAGGAAGAATAGCGAACTTCAGCACCTCGCACTTCCCATCTTCTTTCTTCCTCTCCCACAAAGCAGTAATGCTACAACGGAAAAAGTATTTTCTTCTATGCTTTCCTCCTAAATTTTTATTTTTACTTTAGTTTTATTCTCTGAAATAGGTCTGGTTAGGTCACGCACATTAGAAAGCCCACCTCCAGCTGTGAGAAACATCCTCAAAGTTTGTGTAATTTCACATAGATCAACACAGAAGTGTTTGCTGCAGTTTCACACACCAAAAATTTGTGGTTTGACACCCATGACCCACTGAAAGGAACTTCCTTGAGCAGCTGGCACGCACGCCTCACCTGGGGCAATTTCATGCTTTGACATCAGCAGCTGCCAAGGCAGTTTTTTACGTGAGTTATGCATCAGGTGTACTGTGAGGAAATACTTGGAAGATGTTTCACCAGACTCCTTGCAGCAGTGGGGGATGGGACTGCTCAACAGAGCCTGCTTTTGTTAAGGAGCTGGGCAGATCCAGTTTAGTGAGTCAAATATCTGCTCTTCTGTGGCACAGCCTTTTCACAAGGAGTATTTTCTATGAGACAATGTATATCTAAGAGCCTTAGCCTAGAAAAACTACCCAGAAAATGGAAAAAGTGACTTCATCATTACCATAAGGAGTAAAGGGTAAGAAAATTATACTAACTTGGTGATCTTGAATACTAAATACTGAAAGTGATTGCAAAAAACTGCAGCACCACTGCAGGCAGTAGCAGTAAAGTTTCTCAGGGGACAAATTAGTTTTAATACAAACTAGCTTTAATACAAACCTTCCACAACATGTAGCAAGAGAATAATTAGCAGTGCCCTCCTCCTACATCACTTCAAAAATATCTTATGCCATTCTACCGATTAAAAAAAAAAAATCACACACTTAAACAGCGGGAATGAAAGCATTGTTAACTGATTTTGATTACAAAAATCTTCAAAATATTAACTTATTGCACTGCAACGTGTAATTTAGTTATCAGTGGTAAGCTGTCAGATGAAAGTGCTATGTTAAAAACACTTCTTCCTTTCTTAAGGATTTAATAAGACAATTCCAGATTTCTTAAATTAAGCAGCGCAGGTTTCAATACCCCTTTGGCAGCAGTTAGCTGCTGACAGATGTCAGCAGAGAAGTTACGACTGAGCTACTTAAGTAAACTGCAAGGGTGTAACTTAAGTTCTTTTACTTCGTCAGTGTTGAAATACAAATCATAACCTTCACGTGAAGCTTCAGCTTTGGCTACTGGGGTTTCAATTTTTAAGCTTTAATTGTCACCAAGATATCTCATGTTCACATCCCCAAGTTCTTAGCACACTCAGTTTCCTAAAACAAAGGGGAACACAAATACCCAACAAGTCTACATTACCAGAACAGGACCAGAGAAGGAACTGAGGAGGCTGAGATAGGATGTCTGTACCATAAAAGCCTGAAAATACAAAGTTGCTAGAGAACCTGCTAAACACTGGAAGAATTTGAAAGGATAATTTCCTCTTAAAGGCCAAATAAACCTACAGGAATGGGTATGTTGAAGTGGCTGTGTAGCAGGGCTTGTCAGCAAGTGTAACCCTTCCACCTCCCCCTTCAGTGTTTCAAGGGGAGACGGGGCCTAAATCTATGTATCCTAAAAAAGGACCTAAGTGCAAGTCCTGTTTGTAAAAGCAAGAAGGGTAGGATGGGTAAGATCTGACCTAGAGAAACCCAGTTTGATAGCTTTTAAGGAAGGATTGCATCTCTCTGCATAGTCCTCTGCCTTGCCTCTTTTCCCTTTGCTTTAATGCCTCACTGGTGATGGTAACTATATTCTACCAACAAGCTTCAAGGACTTCTGTTGAGAGATTAGAACAGTAACAAAAATATTTAGAAACTGGTCATTTTTAAAAAAAAAAAAAAAGAAAAACAATATAAAGCAAATAAACTAGTGCTGAAGCAAGATAATGCTGGTTAGATGTCATTGTATCTTTGTTGTATTGTGAACAATCAAACATTGGCCTTCCAGAGGCACAAGTGGCAGCACGGAGATACCAGGCACAGGAAGGATGAGTAAGAAATTTAGGTTGCCAAGTCAAAGTGGTGCAAGCCCTTTGGAATGAGCCACTGCAATTTAAAAGGAAAAAAAAAATAATTCTTATTATCTGGTTAAGTCAAAAAGAATGCTGAAGTATACAAAATACGTACTGAATTTTTTTCCTCACGTTCAAGAATAGAACAGCAGGATAATGTAAAATGAAAGTATATTAAAATATGAGACTCTGTTTAAACCACTTCATAATTTCATGCGTTAGACAGGATAAACAACTGAAAGGGAACATAAAAGCAAGAAGTGATAGACTGCGATTGTGTCCGAGAGCCTACCATGTTAATCATCATTTCATCTAGATGTGCTATATAGACAGCTAAATATATATGTAAATACACAAATGCATCAGGAGTTTAAATTCAGGTATTTCTGTAAGAATCTTTTTGTTGTAGAAGGAAGTAGAATTAGTTAAGTTCAAGTTTTAGTAGGCATTCAGTAGGCCTAACATTTGGGAAGTGAAATAAGCTTGCCTTACAGGTATTTTTGTCTATACATTGAAGGCTGAAATAAGCACAATTACTGAGGATATTTAACAAGAAAGACTTGACTTAAACGAAACCTGTAGTTCATGAGAACAGCAAGTGGACTAGAGAAGTTAATTCTGACACCTGACCTACAACATTATAAACACTAAAAAAAAATCTGTGATATCAAAAATATTTTTATTTCGATACGTTTCCTAGCATAAATATTTTCAAGAAAAAAAGCCTACCACTATCTAGAGGCACACATTGCAAAACTTTGTTTATGGATGCTGACGTAGATGTTCCAACACCGATGGCTGGACTCCAGACTTTTGTTTTCAAACAGTCACCTGTGGCTCCGTAGCATTTGTGCCCTTTCGAGTTTCATAATCCTTTTAAAAAAATACTTTGAAGTTATAATGCCTCACTTTCTACGCTTTAAACATTTCTTCCGGACTGTTTTTCCTCTTTTGGTCACGTGTTGTTTTTTTCCAAAGCACAGTGCAACATACAGCAGGACAGCCTGGCAAAATGGACCAGCTCTGATCCAACGCAAACTGTTTTCTGAAGTTTACAGGCAAGCAATCTTTCTCCTTGCAGGGACTAGTTATATCTTTCGAACAGCATCAGCAGTTCAGCTCTATTTTGCCAGTTACGCTATAGTTGTTGTTCCTAATGACACAGGATGCTGCCGCTTACAAGCCTTTACAAAATAACTATTTTTTTTTCCTAAATAAAATCATAAAGGGAGAAGAGACTTTCAAAAAGAACATCAGCCACAACGGAAGTGATTTATTTCTTCTGCAAAAACAGAGGGGAAGAAAAAAAAAAGCTGGATATTAGAAGTAAATTTAATCCCCACCCCCCAAGCGCTCCGGTTTTGGCTAACGCTCAGCTCCAGCGTTATTACCAGCAGAAAACCCGCAGAAAAGCAGCAGCCCTTCCCCACCCCAGCTCAAAACACGTCCTGGTCCCATGGTTTTTGGGGGAACATCTCAGGTTTGGGCTGACGCCAAGTTGAGGCGTTCTCTGCACCAGACGCTTCCAGTAAGATGGCTGCCAGACCAGATGTTGCTATTATTTAGCCCTTTTACGTCTTTTCCTCTGTTTTAATTAAAACGTAAAGCACCATTTTCACTTGGTTGTTTGACTCGCTGGGCTAGTGACGTGCCTCACCTCACGTGGATGCTGACTTTGCCTGATTTTAACCGAAAAACAAGACTTTAGCACGGTGCCCAGGGAGGCTTCAGGCCCACGGCTCCCGGCAGATCAGGTCCCTGCCGTGTCACCGCCTCCCTCCCTCGTCTTCCCTCAGCCTCCAGCCAAGCTGGAACCACTTGCAGGGCTGCATAAAGGCTCCCTCACAGCCTCAGCACCCCTTCACGCCCCGAACCCAACACCATTTAACCCAATACTTCCCCCGGTGCTCCCGCAAAGGGGAAAGCGCTCCCTGTCAGTGCTCGTTATTTAAAAAAAATAATAAAACAACGTTAAAAAGAGGCAGTCGGGCGTTAAAACACCGAGCCCCGGGGGGCTGCCGGCCGCGTTTCGCAGCGCTGGGACGCGGAGCTCCGCTGTGGCGCCGACCGGTGCGGGCCCCACACGGCCTCAGGCCCGCAGAGAAGGAGACGGGCGGGCTGGCCCCGGTTACCTGAGGATGTTGTGCGCCTCCATGCTGCGGTTCTGGTTGCTGGAGCACACGACGGCCACACGGAGCGGCGAGGACGGCATGGTGGTGAGAACGGCTCGGCCCGGCCCGGCCCCGGCCCCGTCGCTGGCTCCTCGCACAAAATGGCGGCCGCAGCGCGGCGGGGGGCGGGGCCCGAGCGTGTCACCGGGTGGGGCCGGCGGCTGCCACAGGGAGGAGGGCATGGCGGAGTGTTGGGGGGGGGCCTGTGCGGTTTATAGGACCTGGAGTTGTGTTTAACACGCACAGTTTCCACTCAAACCCTTCAAACACCGGAGACTGGGGTTAAGGAGCCGCGGGGAGGGATCCCTCAGCGCTCCGTGTGGGTTAGCGGCGTGATTCCCGGCGTTGTTCCACACGCAGCGCTTCGGTTGCTGCCCCTCCTGTTTTCTTCTCTTTAATTCCAGTTCTGTGTGGTACACAAATCTGTGCTTCCTGCAGGTAGCTCGCATCAGGAGCCTTGCTTTCCAATAAATTCTGAGTCTGAGCCTTTTACTTCCTTATAAACGGACTCCAAGATAAAGGCTCTCAAGAACTCTTCAGATAAAGGCAGGGAATAAGGTTATGATAAGGCTGTAGCCCTGTAACATCAACTGACCTCGTTTATAATTCATCAGGTGTCTCATCTTTGCTTCCCGCTCCTCCAGCTCTCCATACAAAAGTGAAATTCCACATGTGAAATGTCTGGACCCTACTCAAGAGGCCCAGAAAGCTCCACAGTTGATCCACTGACTAGATTGTGTTTGGAAGGTCTTGATCCAAGCTTTAGTTTCAAATCTTTCTCTTAAAAAATGTGAGAGAATTTAGAAAATAGTAACAACTGCACCAATACTGACTGACTCCATCACTGTCCGAGGCCTGCACCACACCATAATGAAAACTTTGGTCTTCCCAAAACTCCCAGGCCATGGTACGGCCTTTCCAAACTAAAAAGACAAGGGAAAAGTGTCACCTACGTGAGCCAAGGTACCCTTCATGTCATGAGGACACCAAGGGAAAATTCATATGTCAGCACTTGAGCCCTGTCATTTATAGAAGCAGCGGGAGGATGGCTGTGGTAGCTTCGACCCTAGCAGGGCCACTTGGAAGGCAGGCATGGAACAGGCTCAGCACTCAAAACCTACTGGTTTTTGACACATCGCACAGCTCTTACCAGGAAATTCATTTCCATTTGTGCATCTGTCTTCCTCTCTGGAAATCTGTTCTAGTTTAAAAGGAATTTCACTGGCACAAATCTGCATTTCATGCTGCATTTTCATCTTCTAAAAGTAGGACCTACAAGACATTCTTCAACTTCAACATGCTGATATATTACCTGCAACCACCATGAATTCATTACACAGCCAGGGGCTCTTAATGATTTATATTTAGTACTTCTACAGCTCTGAAGAGTCTCAGGAACACATATATATACACGTCCTCATGTTTCATCTACAAATGCCCAGACAGAAATTTCATAATTTGCTGTGACCACAGCAGGTGATACATTCTAATCATCCCCAGATCCCAGTCCCCCAATTTAGCTACTACACAATCCTGTCTCATTTGATATACAGGCAATTTTCCAACACCCAGGAAGTAATTACTCCAATTTTATAATGTAAGGCCTTGAGGACTTTTTTCACTCTGTGTTTGTAATGCAATGCTTTAATTGCATCTCTGCAAAAAGCTGTTTCATAAATACCAAATATTTTTTTCCTGGCAGCCTTTGCATCTTTTTTTCCCAAATGTGTCCTATTCCCAGATTTCACACACATATAAGTTCCTTTTGCCTGGCAATGTAAGCCACATACTCCATTATTCAGAACGTGACTCAAGTGACCCAAGCAATCACTTTTTCCCTGAAAAGCAGAGAATTTGGGCTTGTTTTCTTTCTCAGCACTAGGTGGCAGCCAAATGTTGCAGTGGCTCCACTGAGCTGGGCCATGGAGGAAAGCTCCCAAGATGGGTTTGGATGGAGAGGTGAATCACCCCTAACAAGAAGTAAATGGGTTTGACCCCCTGGATCAATCCCAAGCACTGTGCACTTTGCACAAAAGCCTTTTCCCCCTTTTCTCTGTGGAAATGGGAGCTTTCTCTTGGAAAGCAGGAGCTACACACAAGCTTTTGTCTTCCCTCTGCTTAACACTGGAGACACCTCAGGGTATGTTACTCAGTACACCTCAATCCTTTAAACTCACGTAAAGACAGTGTCCTGGGCTGTTTCTCCTGCTGAAGGAAATCACATTTTCTTGGTTTGCAGAAGGCACCTGGAGGGTGATTTTGGCAACTCCATTACTCCAGTGGGGGAGAATTCACCAGAAAGAGCAAAGGATAGGGAAGGACCAGATCAATTCTGGCATGAGAGAGACGAGTGGCCTACACCAGATAGTTGAGAGAAATACCCATAATAGAACAGAGTCAACATAAGCACTTTGAGAGGGCAGGTTTGTGTGAAGACTCCAGCCTTGTGTATTGATTGATGTGCAGAAATTTGTGGAAGTTAAACCAGGCTGTGTTATTTTCTACATCCTTCCCTCAATGCTCAGAACACTTTACCTCTTTGCATGACCCTCAGATACTGCTGAAAGCAACACCAGACAGGGTGTATTTGCTCCAGCTAAGGCTGCAGGAAAACCCATCCAAGCATCGCTGCTATAATTACTCAGCCTTTAACAGGAATGTGACACGGTTAACTGTTATCTGTCACTTCTCCTTTCAGCCCACTCTTCCTAGCCTTTCTTTTGGATCATGCTGGTGAAATAGAGCAGCAGTCTCGAAGACTTCAACTCCAGGTCTCCATGGAAGCAAAGTACCAGCTTTAACTTGCACCTCCAAAGCCGAGCAGCCCTTCCTTTTATGTACCACAGAAAGTACCCTAATGGAATTAGAAGAGAGATTCTTTGCCTAAGGCTCAGACTGCTTCCTCCAGAAGATTCAAAGCAGGGGTCAGGCTGAGCTTGAGCTGCTTCCATCTAAGCTGTTGTTTTCCTCACATTTAACACAGGACAAGAGAGAGAAAACAAAACAAAACAAAACAAAAACACACAAGCCTGTTAACAAGCATATCGTCCTCCACTTTAACTCTCGCGGAAATGGACCTGGCCTGATATTTGTACTGGAAATTACCAGATAAATGCAAGACTATATACCACCTAAGAGTGCACCCTACGGATTTTTAACACCCAGGTACTTGTATAGAAATAGGGAGACTGTGCAGTTGCCTTAGAAGCAATCTCCACTGTTTCCTAAAGCATTAGGTACATAATGGCCAGTTTCTTGGCAGTTATAAATCAGCATACTGCCACTTTACTGCTGCCTGGACAGGCTAGGATTGATTATATCTCTGCAAGGCACTCTGCATGCTTTGGGAATTGCTGCAAATACTGGATAAAGCTTACTTTAACTTGCAGTTGCACACAAAGGCTTGTTGGAGTCAAATGAATATTGAGTCTATTGACATGGATTTTTTCCCACTATTACAAGTAAGGAATTTCTATACTCATGACAGAGTGGGAAAAAAAAATCAACAAAACTACCAGTTATCAATTCTTTGGAAGATGTTCTGCTTAATGTCACACACACGAAAAGGGAACACTCTTTTCTTTTCCAGACACCAAGCTGTGTCCAATTAAAACTTAACCCACTGAAAACAAATGAGATGCTATGAGATGTTGTTTCCCACATCCCATCTATAATGCATGGAGAGCAAAACACTGATAAAAATAATCCTTTAGAGAGTTACAGAATTTCCTCCAGCAGGATTTATGTTCTTGTTCTACATCTTTTGCTCTTGCTTGTCTCTCCTCTGCCCAGCATGCAGTTGCAAGGCAATCCACAGAGGCAGATGCATCAAGATGTGAGATGACTACAAATAACTTCTGTAGTAGATACAAAAGGTGCTGTTTTAGCAGACAGCCATATCCTATCACTAAGTGCAGAGGTGTCTTAGTGAAAATAGTCACATACAAATCCATGAATTAAATTTGATGTGGTGCTCAGTTTCCTGACATCAGCATTACTGCAATGAATAGTGCTGGCTGCACAAGAAATGAAGTAGCTTGAATTGGCAAAGGAAGAAGTATTTGGGAACTAAGGCAAAGCTCCTGCAGAGGTCAAACAGGGATCATTTATACTCAAATCCAGACACCTGGCTACCAGAATTAATGGGCTTGGCTCAGTGAGTTTGCATACATGGCTTTGAATAGGAGGCTGAACTTGGTGGCCTTCAAAAGTCCCTTCCAACCTAATTATCCTGTGATCTAAACCTCTCATAAACAAAAACCAAGTATTCAGAGAATACCTATTTTCATATTTCTGATAATGTTATCATAATTTTACATTAGGTAATACAATATCATTATGACCATATTCGTTCACTTTGTGAGTCAAACAAATCTTGAACCATTCAATATTTGTGATTTTCTTCATTTCTTTTCATTATTTTCTTAATTTATTAAGGTCAATGCCAAAGTGGTACAAGACTCATCAGTAACACGTTTAATTTTCACATCTGGCAGTCCACAACAAATGAGGAACAAAACAGTAACACTGTTTGACAGAGGCTGACAGAGATATACAAAATCAGTGGCACTCCAGCAGTCCCGTACAGAACTGGCTACAGGAAAGACTGACTTGAAACCGTTGAAAGACCTTTGGTCCAAATTCACGCGGTGTTTAAATTCACTGAACTAAACCACTAGATACAATAAAACGTGATTGCCTTTTCCTTGAGCAGCCAATCTCCTTAGCGATAAAAAAAATATGACATTGTCCTTCAGTGACAATGAATGACACTGTCCTTCCATTACTGCGATTCTAGATATTGTCAGGCTGCTTATATCAAGCACACAGGCAAATAAATAAAAAGAGAATGCTGTTAAATTTAGAGTCAGCTGCATGTGAGAAAGCCAACAAAGCAAGAATAACAAACAGGTATTTCTGCCTGGTGAAATAGAGTCCTTCAGCTCCTTAACCGCTTATTGAAGTTATTGAAGGGATTATGATTAGTACAAATACTGCATTTTTTTTAAGGATTGCATATACTTTCTGTATTTACCCTCTAATAGCAAGTTTATACTTCACAAACTATTTCACAAAAGAAAAGCACATGGGTTATTCACCAGTGATAAACACTTACACAGATCACATAGGAAACTGAAGTATTTTAATAGCAATACCCCATTACAGAAGAGCCCTTCCCCTACTTTTGCTTTAGGTACGTTTAAGTGATACAAAGTCATTGTCTGTTACAGCAGTCACCTATATACAAACAGCACTAAATAAAAACTAAACACACCAGCTCTCAGATGGTAACTGACTCTAGTTTATGGATATATTGAAGTTCAAGTACTGACCAGCCTAAGTTTGTTTTCAAAAACAAAAGAACACACCAGTTTCAGAGACAAAAACACGAGGGGAGATACAGTTGTCTATGAAGACTACAGGAACAGATATACCAAGAGAAATGGGACAAACTCTCAACACTAAGGCACAAGAGAATTAATACTCGAATATGGCTAAAACCTTATAACCTTATTGACTACAGCATTGAGTGAGCAGTTAACGATGAGTGTTCCTATGCTCAAAACACTCGGCTACAACATTAGTGGGTTTTGTGTTCCAGATGATTTTACCTCAGTGCGGCTGCACGTGGCATTCCTAAAAAAAAAAAAAAAAAAAAAAAAAAAAAAAAAAAAGGGGGGGTGGATTTAAGAGGGCAGTGATGGGTGTTCGCTTACATTGCACTTATTTTATACCTAAGCATCAGTTCATAATTCCGCAATGAAATGGAGCTCCATCCGCTACTAATTTCATCTGTTTTTGTGGGGACCACCATTCTGGTCGCTCAAAGGGCTCCCACCCCATCACGCAACCCTGCCAGCCCCCAGCACCTGGGAGCAGCATAAGGCACGATACAAAGCCCACGTAAATCAGAGGGGGATTTAGGTGGGCTTTGGATCAAACACACAGCTAGCTGTGGGGCTGTGGGGTTGCACGGGGCTTGCTCTCTCTTGTGGATTTAAATGATGCTCCCCCTTGGGAAAATAAATAAATTAATTGAAAGTGCATGTCTGGAGCGAGGAGATTTAAGCGCAGGCTTAAAACGAGCATGTTCTTGAAAGTCTTCTCGGACGGGCCCTCTGTGGGATCTGTCGCTTGCTCCTAGCAGCAGAACTTTTTCTGGCACTTGTGGATGTTTGCCACCATTCACTTTTAATCCACTGCGATCCTGCAGGTTGAGCCCCTGAGCACAGCTCAGGCTGCAAACACCCCATTACGCAAATGATGATCTCCAAAACACACGAGAAAACCCCAAATCCCAGGAGCCCGGCAAAGCCAAACCCAAATCCAACCAAAGCTTCCAACGACGCTGTGAGCAGAACCGGCAGGAGCAGAGCTCAGAGACCCAAATCTGTCTCCATGTCAGAGAAGAAGAACCAAGAAAAGCTCAGCAGCAGCCCGGGGCCATGGTGGGGTTGTGAAGCCACGCTTCACGCACGACGCGAGGCGGCAGAGGAGGCGGCACCACCGCCGGCTGGGCTCATGAGGTTCTCGGTGATGTAGGCCACCAGCAGGCAGATGAAGACGAGCATGACGCAGATGGAGCCGCCGACGGCCGTCATGGCCACGACGATGTCCCTCATGGCGGCGGGCTCCACGCGGAACTCCACGCACTGCGCGGGCGGCGCGGGCCTCGGCGGGGCGTAGCGGGGCTGCAGGCACAGGCGATAGCGGACCCCGCCGTGCGCCTCGGGGAGCAGATAGTCGCGACAGGAGGCCCCCAGCTCCACGCTATCGCAGGGGAAGCGCGTGTAGGTGCCATCCCACGAGCAGTTGAGGGCGAAGCCGCGGAGGCCGGCGGCGGGCCGTGGCGGGGCCCATTGCAGCAGGACGCTGCCGTTGCGCAGCGCATTGGCCACCAAGGCTCCGCTGGGCGAGCGGTGAGCCAAGCAAGCTCGGGCCGAGCACTGGAAGCCACGGGCAGGGGGTCTGAAGCACAGCCGGCCGGCTGCTGCTGCCCCTTCGGCCCGCACCTTGTAGGGGCACCAGGGCTGCTGCTGCTGCTGCTGCTGCTCCTGGTGATGCTGCTGCTGCTGCTGCTGCTGCTGCTCATCCGGAGGGGCGGCGGCGGGGGGCGGCCCGCAGAGGCAGAGCAGGGCGAGCAGGGCCGGCAGCGGGCTGGGCATGCCGGCCGCCTCGGCATGGAGCCGGGGCTCGGCAAAGCTCCGCCGGCTCCGGGGCCCCCCTTTTATAAGCCCCCGGGCTCCGCAGCCGCCGCGCCGGCCGCCAATGGAGAGGCGGCTCCGCCATTAACTCTCGCCGGGCTGCGGGGCTGCGGCTGGCCCCGGCTGCCCGGCTCCGGAGAAGGGTCCCGGGGGAGCCGGGGGTGGGAGAGAAATGGGGGTTGGGGGGGGTTCTGCCTCTTGTTTTTGTTGGTTGCTGAGCGATTTGAGGCCTGGGGGGGAGATTCTGAGGGAAATTTCAGGGAGAAAGACCCCCTGTAGCACCTCAGCAGCATCACCACCAGTGTCTCCCACAGCCCGGCTGCTAGCAGGGGTAAAATTGGGGGGTCTCGGCACCCCCAGGACAAGGAGAAAGAGGTTCAGTGTAAGGGGTGGCCTAAGGTAGCTCCTGGCCGCAGCCGGATCACCCCACGCAGCCCCCCATGGATCTCCACGCGTGGAAGCAGCAGGGCCCCTGCTACTGAAAGAAGCAGAAATAGGGACATCACCCAAACAGCCCCTAACAATTCTCAGTTAAATTGGTAAAAGTTGCACCCAGTCCTGTCTTTTCCAGTTTGCAGATTTCATTCTGCACGCCCATAACTGCGAGGATATGTGTGCTCATGTTTTTGATGAGGTTTCACATTGTGTCCTGAAAGCTTTTAATTCCTGGCTTCTGAGCTGCTTACTTTCCATCCACGCAAAAAAGCTGTGGACGACCATAAATCCTGCTGGAAGCTGGGATGCTTCTCTCCCTTTGCTCTAAATACAGAATGGCATTTAACTAAGCTTTAGTACTCACAAAATGACCGACTTTAAGGATCTAAAACTCTCTGCAATTAACAGCATCGACAACATTCTCTAATAAAAATTACTTTAATTAAAAAAGGAAACAGGTGACAGCTAATTTAACCCCTCCTCCCTTTTGTTCTCCCAAAATTGCCAGTTTCTAGGAGCATGTAGTTTTAGGAGCATGTAGTCATGCAGGCAGCCACCATTCAACATTCTTGCAGAACCCTTTGGAAGGGAAAGGACCATGTCTTGCCATCCCAAAACGACCTCTGCAAATTTCTGTGAAAAATCTGTGAAGGTTTCCCCAGACCGCAGCAGAGAACCACCCTTCTGAAGACTTGAAGCATCTCTTGGGTCTTAGTGTACAAGACACGCAGTGCAAGAAGAGTGCACAGGATCTCCACCGCCGTCTCCTGGCCACCTTCCTTCCCCACAGTTTTAGTGGAGTGGACACACAGGTACACATTACAGTTTTAACTACTACTTGCAGAACAAAGAGCAAGTTCAACCGCATGTTTTTAGTATAGTGGCCAAGCGAAAGCAATGTCTCTGCAGCCCCAGCCCAGATCTTTAAGGTGGTGTTGATTTCTGATCCAATTAAAGAGACTAGGAGAGAAACTGGTGTTTGTTAAATGCAGAGCAGGAACGTTCACAGATTAGTAAAAACAAAAATGCAAGCAATAAATTAATAAAAAGAAGGGTCAAAAGTAAATATTATAAACAGGCATCTACACACAAAGGAAAGGAAAAGCCATTAGGGCAGTAAGACCAGATGGAACATTCCTCCTTATAGCAGAACATACACATTTGTCTACATTTAACCTTGGGAAGTAGAAAGATTATCACATTATATTGTTAAAAACCCCAACAATATACCTAAAAGCATTGGTGTATTTCTTCTTCTATGGTGTTAGCTACTTGGAGATGCACAGCAACCCAGAAACTGTGGAAGTTTTAATGAAAAATGTTTATTGTCTGATATAAACTTAAAATAAAAAAGTAAGATTCTGAAGCCTATTTCTATTTCACAGCCACGCCCCCCCCCTCCAAAAAAAAAAAAAAATACATTTTGGACTTCAATGAAGCTGTTATTTAGGACATTCAGTGTAACTTGGAGCAATGTGGAACTTGTTAAAATAGTTTTGGTTTTAGATGCATGGAGCATCAACATGACCAAATGGCCTCGTACTGAGACTCCTTTCCCTGGCCGAAAGACTTTTCAAAGTGTCTAATTTCTTAAAAATATTTACTTAAAAAATATTTAGTATTGTGAAATAGTTTAAATTTGGTTTAAAAGACATATGCAGAGATTTTTCTTTTATTTCTGGCACCCTACAGGAAGTTGTTAGAAATCTCTTGATACTGAGCAGCACCTACTGATATTATGGAAAATGAGATCAGCACAGAAAAGGATGCTAACAGCGTAGTACCACGTGCTCTCCTCCGAAAACACTTGGTGATCACAGAACATGAGGAGGTGCTGTGCTGCTGAAGGCACTTCATGGTGGCTGAGGCCAACTTACCTGGGGAAGTTCCAGCAAGGATGCAGGAATGACAATCTGTCGGCCCTTTCTGAGCAGTGCAGGGTGTTCAGGAGATGCAGGGACCCAAACCAGGCCAGTTTTGCCTCCTTAAGCCCTGTGCAGCTCTCCCAGCTGCTGTTCCTAGCAGACGGCATTCCAGAGCTACCATCATTTCAGTGGTCAAGGAGATCTGGCACCAGGTGTTAAAGTCATCCTTGGGCCATCACGGTCATCCTGGGACCTTTTGGCTCAAGGGGCGTGCAGTGCAAGGGTACACCTGTATTCTCATTCTTTATTAACAAGACATCTGTGTTGAATAAAAAGGGATCTAGACAAATATTCCTTCCATCTCCACATTGTCTTCATTCACATGAACTCCAGGTTACAGACCAGCCCAGTCACTGCCAGGGATCTAACACCTGCCTCACCCTTTTCATGTATATTGACTTCCACTAACACTAAAGCAACACCAAGGTCAGCAGAAGCGGCAGGCCTCGCTCCAGAGGTGATCAAATACAAAACAGCACGAAGATGGTGGCTGAGTCGGAGCTGTGTGCTGCTGCAAGGTATGAAGAAGGAACGAGAACAGCAGACCTAAGCTCCACCAGTCCATGTTAGACTTGTATTTAATCGCGAAATTTTCCAACAGCCACACTCAAAATATATAGGATATGATCACCAGTCATGGGGAGAAACAAGTGGTAATCTCTTACGTCATTTTTTATATATATATACACATATATATATAAATGAGAGGACATTCTTGGTTTGTGGAGGTGCAGACGGTTCCTCCTACAACATGCAAGCATTTGGGGCATTTTCTCCTCCAACTATTTCAGATGCCTTCAAGAAAACATCTCATTCCTGTCACATTCTAAGCCCTATAAAATGCCATGTAAATGAGTAACGAGCCTAACAATTTAACTAATTGATAGGCATATTTATCTCATCTCTGCCTTCATTTATAAAGGCACAGAATGTACTGTTAATTCCCATCATCTGACTAAAGATGTGGCCAAACCACTGCCACCACGTGAACCCTGGAAATGCATTTGTTTACAGAAATCTCCTCTGCATCAAGTTCTGGGAGCCCAAAGGAAAGGAAAGAGCAACCCATCAGAAAGTTGTAACAGCCTTCCAGGTTAGCCACACCTTAAACCCTGCACTGCATCCTTTGGCTTTGCACTGTGTCTCTAGGCAAAAGATAATTATTTATGTAAGAAAGGCAAAAAAAAACAAAAACAAAAACACACGTTTTGGCTTGGTTAGTCTGCCAGCACTGGCTCCATGTGAACACTTTTTCTGCTTTCCTGCTTCCCTCCCACTGGGTTTATTGTCTCCCGTTAGGGGAAGCACTGAACTTGTACCAAAATGGGGGCAACTTGCTGGAGGCCAGGCAAGGAAGCACCCACCACCCACAGCTAAGGGGTTATGCAGCACTGCACCAATTTTCGTCTTGCACACAGCCACAGCAGACAAGCCCCGGAGCCGGGATGCTCAGCACTCTGCTAAGGGCAGCATGCAACATATGGTTGCTAAAGCATTCCCCCAGCAGGGAGCTTTACATTTAGGGCTGAGTTGCTACAGTCCCCTCCGAGTCAGCTCTGAGGATTACTCATCCCAGACACGCAAAAGCACCGAATTTGCCTCCTTCTGTAGCTAGCTCCTGCAGTCTGACTCAGCACGTGGTCTCACCCTCCCGGGCTTCTATTTCCAGCTCTTGATTCACTCGCTGTCCAAAAGTCTGCACTCTGACAGCCACAGGCTAGGAGCATGGAAGAGCAGGAGTGAATGAAGCTCAGCAGACAGCAGCACTGCGTTTCCCACTGGGGCAGCTCGGGCACGTAGACTTGAAATTTGTGCCACAGACGGTGTTGTCATTGATCCTCCGCTGGAACAATAACACCGCAGCTACCTACCTGAGCACTGGGGGCATTTTTGATGCGGATGCATCTGAACAGATAGCAGCAGCTCCAGCTAATGCATCCTGACCGAGCTATTTATAGCTGACAGTGGTGGCTGAGCAGCACTGCATCATGCAGCAAGGTTGGCAATGCAAAGCGCTAACGCGGCGTTAATCATTTCAGGTCCCTTGGGCAATCTCACAGTGAGCTCAGTGGGTTGTGAGTGCTCCCGAAAAGCCAGAACAAATGTCCTCCCAGGAGGAGGTCAGTGCTCTCACGGGGTTTGGAACACTGCTCCAAGCTGTCACAGCGAGGTTCTCCTGGTCTTAGTGCACGTCTATATCCTCCAAGTTCCAGCCAGCAGCAGGTCAGGTCTGTGAGGTCCTAATGAGATGATTCCCTGGCCTCTGTAACAGCCAGCAGCACCACCCAGCTGCCCTGACAATGCAGCTCTAGAAAGGGAACCAGCTGGAAAAAACTGTTCTTGTTGCTTCCACACATTGCAAGCAGAGCCGACCACATTAACTACTCCAGGCAACCCCAGAGTTTGACTTAGACTGATGATTGTCCTGGTAAGAAACAGAGGCAGAATAAAAACAGAACAACCAGAAACCCCTGACATGTTAATTTCAAGCTCCATTAGAAGCACTGGAAGAAAAATCAATATTGCCTGAAATGAAAAAGGCCAAACTTATTGGGAGATAAATGTTGTTTTTCCAAGTGTCTAGAAGTGCCACAAAATACTCCCCAAAACAAGGCATTAAAAAGTCAAATGCAAACAGGGAGCAGAGATCTCTCCTGCAATCTTTATCAGGACCTTCACCAACAAGCTGTTGGATGAGCGAGCCCCCAGAGCACAGGGTGGTGAGGGATTAGGGATGGTGTGGGGATGTGACAGCTCTGCCCTGCTCACATGAAGCCATGTCCCAGGCCTGGAGATGGCACGATGAAGCCCAGTCTTTCAGCCGCCACCATTTTAAGTTCCAGGGACTCCAGCTGACTCATCCCTTCTGTCTGGCTGCCTCAGCCAGACATGTTTTGGAGGCTGAGTAAAGCAGAGCACCACAGACTTTATCTACTGAATCAACAAAGCACTAGGAGTACCCAACTTGATTAAAAACCAGACCTGTCCTGAAGCAGCATCATTTATCCTAGCTCTGTGAAATCCACGTGGACATTGGGGGAGTCAAAAGAAGCTGGACAGGATGGGAGGGAGATGGATGCTGTGGGTCCAAGAGGCAGATAGAAGCTGGGATGTGGCCCGATACCTTCTGCTGAGGGCCTGAGGATGGGCAGTGCTGCTGGGGTGCTGCAGCTGGGTCCTGCCAGCAAGGTTTGACCGAGCATCCATTGGCAAGGAGAATGCTGCAGAGCTGGGTCACAGGGAAGGGGCTCTGCACCAGGAAGAGAATCTGGTCATTCATGAACACAAACACACACACACAAGCTGGCACGTGGTCATTTCTGCTGGTACTCACTGTTAGCAATGCAAGGGTGATGGCTCCAAACAACAAGCAGGCTACCTCCCTCACCACCCTGCTCTGACAGGGAGCAAAAGACGTTTTAAAGAAACACTACTGAGCAAAATCTTTTATGAAGACAGATTCCTTTGTATTAGCAACCAGTCAAGTAAGTCCAGGGACCAGCTCAGGCACCCTTTTATAGTCCTGCATCCCTCCCCCTGCCCAGGCAGTAAAAAAAAAAAAAAAAAAAAAAAGAAAGAAAAAAAAAAAAAAAAGAAACATTCTCCAGTTAGAGAGGGGATGGGGAAAACAAGAGGGTGAAGAACTTAATAAATCAACACATGCTTCTAAAAGAAGCAGCAGGATAAAATCATTCCTACAGTCTGAGAGCACTTCCATGCTATCGGCCAGAGAAGCAGGAGTGGCCCCACGCACGTAGATGCAACGCACACCTGCAAGCACCTTGCTCGGTGCCTGCCAAGGCAGCCGTCTCCTCCTGCCTTTGTTCCGGGCTCTGCTTAGTCCAGGAGCCAGTTCCTGGGAGGAGTTCTTGTCCCCTCACTCCTAGCACATCCATCTTCCTTCAGCATCTCTCAGTAGTAGTCATCCTTCTTGCCGTCAGCTCCCCGGATGCCCGCGTGCTCTTTCCGCTCTTGCACCAGTTCCAGGTCGTCGTTGTCATCCACCTCACCGCCGTGATCCTCCTGGGTGCAGAGGGAACAGCCAGGAAGGAAAAATCAGCAGGGCCCAGCTGGAAAAGGAGACCCTAACGCTCAGCACCACGTTGCTCCTGCACAGAGCAGATCTACCCAACCAGCCCAGCTTGGGGAACCCAGGGGCAGGGAGGAGCGCAGCTCTGCCAGGGACCTGTCGCTGACATTGGCAGTTCACTTTGCCAAGAAGCAGAGTTGAGAAGCCCACGTTTCATGCGCTTTAACATCTCAGCCTGTTGCCACTATTACATGAGAGGATACCCGACCTCCACCACATTCGAACTGCTGTAACAGTCCCAGACAGGACTGCTGGCACCTTGGTATCCAACTAGAGAGTGTACAAGCCAGGTTCTTACACAGGGCAAGGAGAGCTCCTGACATCAGCTTTGCTTTTCTCCTCCCCACCCATTACCTTTTTTTTAATCCTCACTTCCAGCAGGCAGTCCAAACCCTTAATTCATCAGCAAGCGTGCTGAAACTGCAGAAAATGCCAGCAGCAGCCACTCACAAAGGACAAGAAGAGGATGAATACAACTCAATGCTCTTAACAAGACTGCAGAGAATCCTTCATTTCCATCCAGGTGAGCCAGGAGGAAGCAGTGACCCCTCCTGGGGCTCACACAATGCCCCTTTCACAGATGCCTGGATCTCAAATCAAGCATGGAACAAATATTTCCCCCCGTGCACCTCATATAGAAATGGTGCTCAGCAGCACCTACATGAATACTTTTTCCCGTCTCCTTTGCATTCTAGTTACAAAAAATCGTGTACTTTCAAGGCTGGTGAACCAAACGTCCCACTTAAATGTTACCGTAAGGTAGCTGGCAACACTCAGCTGGCTCTGGGGGCTGCACGGAAAGCTGTCGTGTCTCCATTCACTCAGCTCCCTGTCACGGAGACCGCCTCCAATGGAGAACACATCCCCGAGCAGCTGCCACGAAACTCTGAGTTCATCTCAGCTACAGATTTACACATGAGGAAAGAAAAAAACCACTCTCCTACTTCCACCCTTCACAAAATAAAAGTTCAGTTCTTTATGGATCTCTCCTCCAATTCAGATTTTAAAAGCTTTCTCCGTCTTTTAGCCAGGACCAAACCTCTCCGCTGGAAGCATCTCCCATCCTACCGATGACAGCGATGGTTACCAATACAGCAGTTCCCCAGGAGTCCCCTCTCATTCTTCAGCCACCCAAGCTCTCGTTCAGCCTGCTGCCCGTAACCCAGTGACCCTGCTGGGAGCACAGGGCAGTTCTCCCCAGCTCTTCCCCAGAGAGGAAGGTTGGGCCCGCAGCAGCAGATGACAGGGCTCCTGGTAAACTTCTTACCACAGGAATAATCCCTCACTGTGCAGAGACAAAACTGAAGGCAGTGCTCGTATCTGGTTTCCTAAAAGCCGAGCCACGCTCAGCTCCTGAATCCCAACAGACCCAGGTAACAATCGCACCAAAGAGGGAAAGAAGAGGAACCTTGGTGTCGTACAATTTCTTGCTCCTGGTCTTCTTGATAGTCATCCATCGGGTCCTCCCTGGGCTTGGCAGGTCTGCCAGCATCCTGAAAGATACACAACGTTGGACACTGAGCACTGCCCCGACCCATTTCCAGCCCCTGCGGGGAATAAACCCTCTGGCATTGCTGCCCCAGGTCTGGAAAACATTGGGCTCAGGAATCAGGGCAGCAGAGAGGCAGTGAAACAACCCCAGCTCCATTTGTACCTTCCCCACCCTCACACATGCAGCAGTTGCATCAGGTCCCAGGCTGCAGGCAGCCACGCACGTCCTGCACGGCTTCTGCATCAGCCCAGCTCGAGGTCTTTGTGCTCCCCTCGCTACGTCCCGCCACCAAATTTGAAGACAAAACAGAACAAACTAGCAGGGATATTTTTAGAGCCTCTCTCACTGGTGAGGATTGAAATATTAACGCTTTAAATAATTTACAGCTCACAGAAGGGTCTGGGTACTCAGACAAGGCTGATTTACAGACACTCCAACAGGGCTGCTTGCCTTCCATCTTCCAGCAAATACAGTTAAGCCGGACATCTGCTTTCTTAGACAACTCCTTCACAACAAGCCAGCTGTTCTACCCTGACCTACTCTGCTCTTAGAACCACAACCTCGAGACCTGGAGAGGAATGAGATGAACTGGCAGCGTTTGCCTTTGCATCTGGGAGAAGCTCAACCTGACTCAGCACTGCTGGTACAAATGTGGTCTGTGCCCAGTCCCCACAGGACAAGCAGGCTCGCACTGCACTGAACCTGGATGCATTAAAAAGTGAGGAGGAGCTCGGTGTAAACCAGCCCAGAGAAAAGGGAAGCGAGGAAAGCAGAAGGACAGGAACGTTTGTTCCACCATCTCTTCCCAAAGTGGGCTTCAGACATTACTGTAAGGTGTGCCCCCTGCATGGTCTGGCCCAGATAGCAGGGAGAAGTTGCCCAAGCTGGTAAAACAAACATTTTCAGGGAAGTGGTACTTGTTAACACAGGTTCTCACCAACACTTCTCCTTATACAACTCATTAGGTATCCACAATTTATTTATGGTTGAGCTTTAGGGAATGCAGCGCGGCCCCATCTGAAAGATATCCTCCTTGCTTGACTAAATTGGCCTGGATTTGTTTTTTTTAACCTCACCACTGATCATGACTTTAAAGCCTGACAGATAAAACGCTCCTTTTTAAACCAAGCAACACTCGGGTGCATGTCAAAACAAACTGATATTTCCCTGATGCAGAGCCTGGCTTCAGACAGCAAGCAACACTTTGCAAAATAAATGGCTGTCACCTGCAAGCAGGCGAACAAGAAAGCAGAACTTCTGCACCCTGTCACTGCTGTCAGGAGTCTGCTGTTTGCCCACAAACAGCAAGGGCTGCTCTGAGCAGACCCCAAGCATAGGCCCCTGCTGTTGTCTCTACTTTTAATACCTGAAGTGCTAAAAAAGAGCATACAGCCACAGTAATAGCCATGTAGTGAGACATCTCCTGTTCCATGTCTCTCCAGCCACGTAGGTGCTCCAAATACTTGTGCTCACTTCAAGAAGCCGAGGGGACGGAGCCAGAACTGGTTCTGGTACTGACCTGCTGATTTTCAGAGAGGTTTCTCCTGCCTGCCACATCCTTGCAGCAGCATTATGGATCCGTGCAGGAATGTGCTGCTTTCCTTTGAGCCCTTAAGCTCTCTGCCTCCCCCGACTCGCCCCATCCACAGCCAGGAATCTCTCCCTGGGCCCCTGCTGGCTGCCCTTGTGTCAGTCACCTTCGGTGGCTTCTCCTTAGACTCTTCTTTCACGCTGGGTTCCTTGAACTTCTCCAAACCTCCCACCTTCTCTTCAAAGTCAGGTCTCTCCAGTTCAGCCTCCTCAAACTCATCCTCACCTTGGTTATTGGGATCCTGGGCAGGATCTGCAGCATCATCCGGCATCTGGACAAGAAAAGCCTCGTGTGAGTACCAGAGAAGATATCCACTCGGGAGGCAGAGGCCAACATGAACCCACCGTCAGCAGCAAGCCAAGGAGCTGGGAAAGGCTGTCACCCAGAAGGGACCCAGATCTCAGGAGGAAGGACTGGCACTACACCAGTAAGAGCACAGGAGTATTGTCCCCCCGGAACAGACCACTGATTACTCTTAGCAGCATTCCCGTCTTTTCCCATCCTCTATTTCTTTTTTTTTTTTTTTTTTTTAAATAGGAAAATTGAGATGAAGAATTGTCTTAACATCCAAGCAGACAGGCAGCACTGGCTTCATAGCAATTCTCCAGTTATCCATCTCACCAAGCACACTCATGGCTCTAAAACCAAAAAACCTCAGTTTTCACTGTCCATCTGAATCCCCCCAGAACCAGAAAGGAAATTGGAGTTGTACATTACAGAGACTTCTGGGAAAGCATCTACTTAAATGAGATTACTGGGTTCTTATTTATAGGAAGGGCTGTGTCCTGATGACAGCACAGCTGCATTTCTTACCATGGGCTCCTGGACAACAGTCTCCTTCTGAGAATGCAAGTTCTCCCTCTCAATCATTCCTGCATCTGCGAGGAAGGGATACAATTATTAGAGTAATCTCTGGATTAAAAACAAATAAACCCACTCACAAAAAGGGAGCTCACAAAAAACCCTGATCTGGTCATCTTTACAACGCCTATAGGATGCAATATATAGCATTTCAAAGGGAATCCTTAGAGCAGCCCCAGCCCCCACCTGCCCTGTTCTCCTGCATTCAAGCCCACAGCCATCAGTTAGTTGCATAGAAAGCCACCTGATGGTCACTGCCTCAGCCTAGCAACACGCAGGATTGGCATCAGTGTCTTTTTGACAGAGGCAATTAACTAAACTAGAAAACCCACTACCAGCATTAAACCAATTCCTATAGGAGGCTGATTGTCTTGTCAGAACAGTGGTCTGGAGGGACCCCGCTATAAAATAGTGCTGTACAGCACGGAATTAGGGAAAGCATACCCATTTCTAGCTCTTCATTATCTGTCTTCTCCTTCTCGCTTCCCCGGTCAGCTGTTTGATGCTCTGCTACTCTCTTCTGACCCGGTGGCTGCGAGCTGCCCTTCTGAGTCTCTTGCCCAGGCCTGGGGTCGAGGTGAAGGCTCTCAGGGTAACTGTGCACTTGGGCGCCGTCCATCTGGGCATTGACTTTGTTGACTATGTCCTTCCAGCTGCAGCAACAGCACAAAACAAAACAGGCACCTCCTGACTCAGCACATGCAAGAGAACTTTCAAAACACCATTTCGTAACGCCAAGCAGAAAACCAACCTACAATGCATGCACAAGTTTGTCTTGATTCATTTTTTTTCTCAAAATAGCAATTGCATTAGTTACCAGCAGCTACGTGAAACAGAACATGTGCCACATAAGTCATGCTTTATAAACACAATTTGTAGAACTGCCTTGATCTTATTTAGCTGATACGGTAACATCCACATAGCAATAAACTTCAACTCAAAATTGATGCTTACTCAAGCCTCACACACACCCAAATACATAAATCTCAGTTTCTTCAAAAATACCCAAACCAGAACTCCTCTATGTTCCAACGTCGTTTAAAATGAAAAGTGCTGCTAAAGTAAAACTGCAGGGTTTTGACTTATGAGGGGAAAAAGTATATATTTCAAAATAAATAGAAGAGCTGCAATACAGAAGTGCTGATTTCCATTGTCTGGTGCTCTTTAAAGTTACAAGCTCTTTATGAAGATTTGCAGCTAGGATAGGTGCTTTAATCAAGGTCTCTTTATAAAACGCTCAAACAGCCTGTGTCTCTCCCTTGTACAAACAGAACAGGGACAAATAATTGAAATGAAGCATTGGCATATGGTTTTGGTGGTGGTGTTTGTTTGTTTTTTCGTGTGTTTTTTTTTTTTTTTTGCTTGTTTGTTTTTAAGGTGAACATGGGAAAAATAAAGTATTTTCTTTCTTTATTTGGTGAGGTTAGCTGTAATTCCACCACAACACAGTGCTTCTCCCTGCCTCAGGCTCTTAAGTGGCCCCAGCTTTAGCAGCGTTTTGAAGCCAGCATATTACTACCACACAAACTTGCAAGTAAGAAAAAACACAGCCCAGCCTTTAGCTCAGATTTCCCATTACAAAGCCATCACCATGCGAACTGGCCATCGAGCCCAACAATTCCCATCTGGAATCTGCTGGTCTCAGCCACCTTGTGCAACAGCTCTTGGCACGGGACGCACGGCCTCTTCTGCAGTCTGGTGTTGTTCTTACCATGGGCACCTCCCAAGAAAGCTGGGTTTTGCACTCACATCACAACCACCACCCAATGTAAACGACAGCCTTTAGCTGCTCAATAGTTTCTCGATGATAGATCCAGGACAGGAAAAGCATGGTCTCTGTCCTTGGGAAGTCATTTGCCAAACCAAGGCCAGTATTTGCATTCTGAGTTTCACAGAGGATGTTGCCTACTGAAGCAGCATGGGGAGGATACTACCCTTTGAAAAAAAACATGCAGAGCACAATCTCTGACCTGAAAAGATTGCAGGTTAAGTGAACAACAAACAGGGTAGAGAAAATGCATTAATAGAATCTAGCTGATGGATAGTTTGGAATGAGATCCCAAAGTCTCTTTTATAAATAAAGCAGGAATTAATTTTTTTTTTCCTCTCCAGTAAACTGCACAGATCTGACCTGGACACACACAGATGATAAATAAGTTAAATAAGGAAGCACTATTTTCTGAGTCAGTTTTTGGATTCTGGCCAGAATTTGATGAATTACAGCCTCAGAAAGACATTTTCTTCCTTTTACACAGCAGACTTGTCTTCTGTGAGTGCTGCTAAGACACAAAACAGTTCCTCTTGTGCAGCATCCAGTACAACAGGATCCTGGTCCTTGCCTAGACCCCCAGGTACCACAGCAATACAAATACCATACTGCAATAATCACCAACCCTGTTACCTGCAGGAACACATTGCACCCTCCTGTGAATGCTCTTTCCAAGCTCAAAATGAGCAAATTATGGCTCTACAACACAACTTAATCACTCTTATTTAGAGGAAGGGAAGGAATTCCTTAGCCACCCTGGTGCTGAAGATGAATGGCTTCCACCCTCCACTCCAGCTAGTGGGAAACACACACTGACCCAATCTCACCCAGCAGTAATTCTTTTCCCTCCTCCCCATGCAATCCCTTTAACAAGCAGCTCAAGTACAAAGGCACACTACAGAGGGTGCTCCAACAGCACAGAATCCTTGCAATCCTTGCTCCTCTCTTGCCAGCCCAGCACCCACACGTCTGCATTCACGCAGCAGTGCCTGCAGCATGACCAATCTTCTGGTTTCGGGCTGAGATGGATGCCTGCAACAGCGTGCAGTTACAAGAAGTAGATTGTGAAGGGATAAATAAATAACACTTTCTTCAATTGTTTTCCAAGTAGAAACCACAAGAAACACAAAAGGAGCAAGACCAGAGATTAGGCTATGTGGTACCTCTGATCCTGAGGGCAGAGTAGAGGGGAGCTTTGCATCACCAACCTTTGCATTTGCACTTGTTTGCTCCCTGTTGAGTGGTGGTTGTCTGGCACTTTGGGCTTCTCTGCTGCAGAGGGTTGCTTCAGATCAGACAGTGACAATGCAGGAGCCTGGCCTTCCTCGTGGCTGTTCACATGAATGCGCATCACCATCTTTACATCCTGCAGGGAGGACACACAGACATGCTCAGGATACACACAAGCTCCTGATCTTATCATATTCTTGCAGACCTCTCTTGCATTTGACACTCAGGGGCCAGAAATCTTTTGTCAAGGAACTACAGACTCAGAGTGCTCCAGAATAAATCCACAGCCCTGTCCAGCCAGCCTGCAGTACGAGAGGTCACTCTGCTTCCATGCAGCCAAGAGGAAGTGATTTGGATCCTATGGGATCCAGGCATGTCTCATCTCAGGTAGCTTGATCTCCAAGAGAAAAAGGAGCACCACCAACGCTTAAACAAAGAAACACATTGCAATAATAATAGTAATTGCATTTGTAGCTAACTATACTTAGATGATTGACCTTTTTAGCAGTTATTGTTCCTCACTGTGCTCACTAGAACAAGCTCACAATATGCACAGCAGCTTCCAAGTATTCTCACTGCTGTTCACAATCCTGAAATAAGACAAGAATTTCTTATTTTAGCGCAGACTGCAGGAAATTAACAAGGTTAATGCAAAAGGCAAACCCAGTCCCTAGTGAACTGGCTTCCTTTTTCCAGAGGAATGAGTAAATTTTTTTATTTTTTATTTTTTTAGATACAGGCTTCTGGAGTGAGACAGATTCAGCAGTTCTTCTTAGTGCCCAGCACATGGTGCGTGCTCTCAGGGAGACAAGAAGCACCAGCTCTGCAGAACTTACTGGGTTCCCGTTCGGGAGGCTGTTCACAGTCCGGGTGAATCGGATGACATGGCTGTCCCCGTGTCCTGCTGGCCAGGCTGGCACAGCCTCCGGTGGCAAATTGGCATCTTGCAGAGGGGCCGGGTGGGTAACGAGCACGCTCCCCTGTGACCTGGGGCCGTTGTTGCTGTAGGAGCCCTGGCCCGGCAGCAGAGGACCATCTGCCTGCTTCCGCAGCCCAGAGACCTGCGATGCCAGCAGGCTCCCAGCCGGGCGATTCTCCAGATTGACTGGAAAAGCCTGCAGGGAAGAAAGGCAAAGAGTGAGCATCAGAGGAACAGACTGCATTCCCTCAAGTTCAAAGTCCAGGGCTGAAAACCCCCAGAAGCCCTGGAAAGCCTCCCAGCTACTCAGGAGTACCACACCTTCTGCCTCATGAGCTGCAGCTGGCTGCTGCCTGGCCCCAGGGGCTGCTCCTTCAGCACCTGGAGCTGCTGCTGCTGCCCCTTTCCTCCTCCTCCTCCTCCTCCTTTGAAGCTTGGCATCTTCTGCAGAGCTTCCTTGAGCTGCCTGAACTCTTCCATCTGGGTCTGAGGGAACAAAAGAGGTACAGAAAAACCTCGCGTGATAACAGGGTTGAACAACTCCTTGCTAAGAACAGCCATGCTCACGACCAGTTGCACAGCACAGATACACCCCTAAAAAAAGAAGCCGTATATATACAGCTGGAGATAATCCCCAACCATTAATCACAAGTCGAGGCTAGTCTTGAGCTTTCCCTCCAGATTTTATAGATATTTTGTATTGTCTCTTTGCCAGTCTTGCATCTTATTTCACTGCATACTTTCACCTTGGAAACACTGACCCACGACACCAAAACTCTGAGCAACGCTATGTACTGCACGAGCTGTTAACATAACCCCTGCTTTTGCACAAAAATCCTGTCCTGGCTCTTGTAGGTGTGTCTCCTTCTCCTCCTCTGCCTCTCATGTACATTCAGGTTAGCTGCTATAGAGAAATGCCTCCACAGGACAAAGATGTTTTCATCTCAGAGGGGCTGACAATAATTGGCATAATTCCACCTGACAATTCAATTTACTTTGCAAGACAAATGAAAAATTGATTCTCCCGGACTGTTAAACAAACGTAACTCTTTTCTTTCTACTGCAGCTTTTTTCTTCCAGATCCAACCCTGAAAAGGAGAGCTTGAGAAAGCTATCCAGGAAAAGCTCCCCGCTCCTACCCCCATTATTTATAGGGAAGTGAGGGGAGAGAGCTTTTCATGTGCTTGCCAAGGTACCTGGAAATGGACCAGAGTGGGGACTGGGCAGAGCAGGAAAGCTTCCAAGCAGCAAGGAAAGTTTAGCAGGAAATTAATTCCTGAGCAGGCTTTGTTGATTTCAGTTCTTCCCCCTGAAATTTGACCTTAAAACAAACATTAAAACAAAACAAAAAGCCAACAAAACAACTCAGCAGAGCTAAAATAAAAAAAGAACGAGGAAAGGAAAAGGAAGCCAAGAGCCGTTCGTGGGACGTAGCCCTAGCAGGGGATTGCTTCCAGCCAGAAGGAGACAGATGGAAGCAAACCTTGTGCCCGTGGAGAGGCTGTGCAGGTGGGCTGCCCAGAGGGGAAGCAGCACACACACAGGTGCCCGCACGCTGCTGGCACCCTGTGATAGCAAGCTGTGCACACAGGGCTCTGTTCTTCCCTGCCTCGTTTTACCTTGCAGAGCAGCTGCTGTGACAGCCACTGTGGGCTCAGTCACCTGGCTATAAGGCTCGGGGAACTCATCAGCATCTCTGAAAAGTGAACACGACATCTAGGACGCAAGTTACTCCTCTAAACTGGTGCCCCTGTGGTGTTCAATCTGCAAGTGCTCAGCTCAGCAGCATTAACTGTCTCCAGCCAACTTTCTCTAAAAGCTCCTACCTGCTGTGCCCAACGCAAACGCACCCTGCATTGACCCAGCAGGACAAAAGCAGAGCTGGGACCTTCTGATCCCAGCCCAAGCCCTGCCTGCTGGGTGCTGCCCAGCTCTCAGTGTTTCTTGGGAACGAGCTGCCAAGCAGTAAAACTCACAGCTACTTTGGAGGTTTGCTCAGGAGGTCTACAGGTGAAGGCTGAGCCGCACTGCGATAGAGGCTGCACTGCAATATTGGCCTGCCAGTAGCACTGGAGAAGCTTGTGATGGTCTGATGCTTCAGTTGCTGGTAAGGGCTTGCTGGATTCACCCCTAGGGAGACCCAAGGTCTCTGCTTTCCAGCAAGCACACTGCAGGTGTCCATGTGGAGAACCTCACCAGCCTGCTGTGGCCTTGTGGAGGAGGAACAGATGAGAACAGCTCAGCGGCAGGTCCCAGTGCGGAAGGCAGGGAAGTCAAAAACACCAAGAGTCCACTTGAGCCCCCTCAAACCACACCAACGTGAGCCAAAGAGCTGTCAAACAACAGCTGCCTCTGGTGTCAGGGACCTGGGCTTCCTGGCTGGAACAAGCAGCTACCTGCAGTGCTCTGGAGCCACCCACTCCCTGTGTTTCTGCAGGGCAGCTCAGGGCAGGACTCAAGAGTAAACTTGTAGAAATCAAGAGCCACCTCCCCTATGCTTCCAGTAGAAATGCAGCCTCCAGTTGAGAAGAATAAGCTGTCAACAGCACCAACCCCAAGTAGCTCCTTGCTTTGAGCTCGTCCTATGATCCACGGGAGCACTTACCAGGAGGCTGTTAATCACCAGGAGGCTGTTAATCACCAGGCAAGGCTAATCCAGACTGCAGTGCAACTCCTAACAAAGCACATTCACAAAGGTGCTTGCGTGTTGACTCAGTACAAGAGCCAGAAAGAAGCTGTGGAGACCCTAAATCCCTCCCTTCTACTTCTTCCAGCAGACTTTCTCTCCTCTTCCAGGTCACCTGGCAGCTCCCCCTTCAAGCTGGGTGAGCAGCACTCGGTGATGGGAGGACTGCAGCGTGCTGGGGAGGCTTACAGCACCTGCAGAGCACGAGCACAATGCCATACCAACAAGACTTCATGCTCTGCTGTCTCTCTAGCCTTGAGCCAACCCTGCTTGCATCTCGGACCTGGCCTCCAGATTCAAAGCCTCCCTCCAGCACCTTCATTACTGAACACTGACGTCTTGTTTGCAAAGATTTTTCTGAATCTTTCCAAGGTCTACCTCCAGTAACGCTTCAAAAAGAGACAGAAGGGGACCTTTCTTCCAAGGTTGGCGAGCACTTATTTGTATTCCCAGCAAGCTAGGCAAGGCACCTCTGCATTGCTGGTTCACTCTGCAATTAATTTTATAGGCATACACAGAGGCAATTCATAATCACTTCTGGTAGAAGCATTTGAGATGCAGGTAACTGACAGGAGGTGTTCCAGAGGTGGGAAGAAGCTGGTTCAAGCTCACTTAAGCTACACGAGTCCCAGTGGTTCATCTGCGCTTCCAGCTATTGGGACAGATTCCAGGTTGGAAAATGTATCCAGAAAGCCTCTCCATTGCTTCCACCAGCACTATTTTAGGCAACTCACCATGCAGGAATGCAGTTACTAACCAGACTTATTATTTAGGGAGGGGAGCATTTCATAGTGCACCCAGGCCCCAACGAAAGGTTGTCCCACATGGCCCCAAGCATCCCCTTGTGGATTACCTGGGCATTAAGGAGCTGAGAGTGAACTTCCTGGTGGGCCTTGCGAAGAAGCTTGCTCTCTTCTCTGAGTTTAAAAACTGTATCTGCAAGAGAAGAACAAATTCACTTAAGAGAGCTACTTCTGCAACTGCAGTGTCTGTCCTTACCATTAATTCTTCTGAAACCTCACGTCTCTCTCCAAGCTCAAGAACTAGAGTGAAACACTAGCTAGGAGCTAGCCAAACAGACCTACCAGACCCAAATTACTGTTCCTCCCATCTCTTCTCCCCACCCAAGGAACTTGCTCCTCTCCAGAGAGACTCTGCTAACTGTTTCTAGCAGGGGCAGGCTCTTTCTGTGCTCGCTTTCAAAATAATTTGATTTATTTCTTCATTTCCCTTATACGTTGCAGCTGGAGAGCAGGGAAAGCAGCAGTCAGTGCCCCCACTACAGGAACCTGGGGGCTGAGAGACACGAGGAGAGCTCTGCAGGGCTCCTGAATGCACCAGATTCAACCCAGCTTCCCCCCAGCTGCACGGAGAAGCAGCTTCTTGAAAGGATGGTACAAATAAGAACACACAGCAAACAAAAAGCAAGCATAGAACAACTCGGTCCTCAGGGATGTTTATTCCCATGCTATTAAGCAGCAAGCCTGTGCCTTGCAGCTCCCAGACTGGGCTCCTTTCAAGCTCCCTGCACACTTAGTGCTTCAATGACAAGACACAAACTTACGTTTCAGTGCCTTGTAGATAACTATGTGTTCTCCAAATAAAAAGAAAGACTGACACAAAAAATATCAGCCTTATTTTGGAGCCTGAAGCTCTCTTAAAATACCATTAACTGCGTGCACTAGGGTTTCTCTGCAAGCAGAAATTGCTGCATCTGCTGTGACAGGGAGGGGATTTTTTCCCCTAGCAGTCACTCGGCTGCAGGCTGAATCACATGCACGATTTCAGCTCAAGCTTGTAGATATTTCTAATTACAGGGGTATATCTTTCTATAACACCCGCCCCTGGGACAGGACAGTGCTATCGAGGTTGCAAACTGTGTTATTCCCTTGTGTTAAAGATTTAACATCAGAAGGAGCAGCAGAAGGCTCCAGGACCACTACTCCTCAGACCTCTGAGCACAGCAGAGACACCCCCGCAGCCCTTCAGGAGAACCAGAGGCATCTCAAGTGGGGAGAGACGTCCAGAAGAAGCAGAGTTTCTCTGAGCCTCACTCACATCCAGGTCTTCAGAACCTGGAAATCAAAACCCTCGTGCCAAGGCAGGGCCCTCCTCTGCCACCAGCATGGCAGAGGTGTGAAGTTCTGCTCCAAGTGGCATCGCCAGGGGTTTTTAATCAATGGCATCAATGGGAGAAAAGCTTCAGTTATAGCTACAGGGCCCTTTTATCTGTAAGACAGGTTCAGCAGTGCTCAAACCCAGCCTTCTGCCTTCAGAGCAGGCTGTGCCAGTGTGCGGTGAGGGAAAAATGGAAAGCGCGGAATGAGAGTGGGGGAACAGCAGAGGACAGACTGTGCTGGGGTGTGAAACGCAGCATAAATAGACTGCAATTCTTACAAAGCAGAAGAGAAAATAGATCATAACGCAGCAGGAGGGGGAAAAGAGGCAAACAGGATTAAAAAGGCCCATGTTAACAAGATCAGGAAGCTTCAGCTGGCTTAGCAAGAGCATGTACTCACAGCCTGTTAACTGGCATTCAAAAACCACTTCCAGAAGGAGGGATTTTGAGGAACAGGGTGCGACCACCTCAGCAGCACCACAACCACTGGGTTGCATGGTACAGCAGCATCAGTCCCCACTCCATGCACATCCAGGCAGCTTTGTCCCCGACCTGAGAGATGCCCCCAAACTGTAAAGCGACAAAGAGCCACCAAACCCAGCTCCTTCGTACTTCTGTGGGCTTCTGCTCTCCTCCAGCACCCCTGGGACAAGGGTTTCCTTTTCACAACTGAACCCAGCACTAATCCCGCAGCAATGCTGACTGTTCAGAACCCTCTCCTTCTTCACTGTCCCTGCTGGTGGAGCCACACCTTCCAGCACCTCTCCTGAGGACACATTATATATAGAAAGCACTAATGGAACATACAGAAAGAAAATAAGGCATTAGCAATGCTGCTAGCTCTCTGCCACTTCTCAGAAGACTGTCTTGCTCTTTTGTATGCCATGGTTACCAGCACTTTCTCTTAAAGGAAGATTTAGTAGCCAGTTTGAGCTTCAAGCACAGAAAAGAGATGGGACTGAGTGAGCAACAGCCTGGGAAGGTGTACAGAGAATATTAATGCATCTCAGCCTTACGCTGACCTTCCTGGCTAGCCTCCTTCTTCAGATTGCTTTTCTGATCATTATTCTTTCCCGTGGCAGAATTAATTTTCTTACTCCATTGGTGGCTGCATATTTCAAGAAGTGAGATTGAATCAGATGTTTAGGTTTTGCTTGCTTGTGCTCAAGTTCTTTTTTTTAACCCGTGAGTACTCCCCAGGTACTGGGGCTCTGCTGGTCATCCACAGAAAGTGACAGCAGCTGTCACTCTCCCAGACCCGATTCAAGTAAGAGCAGATGTGAATCTTAAAAAAAAAACATGATCTAATTAAGCAGTAGACTGAATAGAAACAACTCTTTAGGAATTAAATGGATTGGGTATTCTCTGCAATACTTGCATATTAAGTGCATTTTATAGACCTACACAATTAATTACAAGAAGTATGTTTAACTCTCCCCCAAACTTAAGTGTTGGAATTTACAGAATTCTGGTGTTTCAGGAAGAGAAATTGGTTTCTTTCTTTTTTTTCTTTTTTTTTTTTTTTTAAATGCATACAGTGAAGTGAAAAATATATGCTGAAATAGATGGGATCTCTAAATGTCATGATGTTATTTCTCTGCACAGAAAATCTCTCTGCTAACTTGGCTACACCTTCCCACTAGAGAAAGGACAGGGGAAGGCAGGATTATCTGGTGGATAAACCTCTTGTTTCTGCCTCGTCTACGGTGGAACTACAGGCACACACCTCTGCCTTAGCCTCACACCTCCTACTTTTGGGGTGTCTCATCCATTTTGAGTGTCCCCTCCTTGGGACATGGGCTGTTTCAGTCTGAATGTGGTCAGCACTTGGCACAACGTTTTCATCTCACCTGGCTCTGCAAATCCACACAAATATGGTAAGTAGCAGCTGCAGTAAAAGCAGTCAGCAAAATTAAATTAGGCTTGGAAAATACCACAAGAAATGCTGTTGCTGCTGACAGAAGCCAGGGATGCCCACGCAGTACAACAGTGCAGGGTCTCTGAACCCCAGTGAACTCAAAGACCAGTTAAATCCAAGGTAACACAGTCTCCCAAGGGGCTATAAAAAAAAAAAAAAAGGAATCTCTGCTCCTCTATGTCCCTGTGCCAGTGCAGTTACAGCCCCAGATCCCTGCAGTCACACACAGGTATTCCTACAGTTCTCCAGACCTTTTGGAGGGCCTGGAGAACAGCCACTGTCCTCTCCTGAGCTCAGATCTTCATGACCCGCTCTCTACCTGGTGTTTTCTTGGCTCTCCATCACACTTACCCTGCAAGTTTGTGACTTCATTATCCTTCTCCTGCTGCAGCTGGGCGTACTTTTGGTTGTGGGTCTCCAGTGTCTTACGATGTTCTAGTTTCAAGCTGTTGTGCTGCAGCTGCAGGTCAAGCAGCTGCTTCTTGACATCTTCATGCTGGTTCTGAATACAAAAAGAAATCAGTACAATTAGGGAGGGGAGGAGTAAATTAACTGTTGTCAAGTGCCACTCAAGTGTCTCTGTTTAATGAGTTGCTTGGGGAGGCAGATGAGACTTCGGTTCCTCCAATAAGGCAGCTAAAAATTCCAGATAAAAAGATTGTTCTTTGGTTTGAGAGTGATGTAAAATGCCAAAGCATTGTGAAGCAGCATGGGAGATCTCCCTAGAAGCTACTCAACTGTAAGAGAAGTGTGTGAGCAAGTCCATGCCTGCCTGAAAGAGAGATGGAGGCTCTGGGACACGGCCAAGAACACTCCTACTCCTCCCCGGCACTCAGCTCAGTAAGAGCAACTCAGGCTCTTATCTCAGCTGATAGCAACCCAAACGCCTGAGATACACAGCACAAATCCTGGGTACTTCCCCGAGTCCCTGAGATGCTTAAGGACAGCATTACCTGCAAGGATAAATGTTCCCACAGTGCAGGGACTCGCTGCAGAAGTAGCTCACCTTGAAGCAGGGCTAAGGTTTAACCTGGATAGCAGGACACCCAGCAGACCCCAGACCATATCTGAAGCAGGCCAGAACTCATCAGGTAAGAGCTTTGCAGCACACCATCTCTTCCCCTCCCCTCTCGCAGAGCCGGAGAAGAAAACGCGCCGAGACATCCCTTTGCTCAGACCCACTGAACCAGAATTCACCTCCTTTCTGGTCCCCATGGTAACGCAGGGACCCTTCCACATTCAGTTTGTCAACACCAATTAGCTATGCAGATGGATTGGCTCCCAGGTGAACCCTGGCCCCTCCACACAGCAGCTCCTCAGGACGCAGGCAGCAGTTTCAATTAACCTTCCTGTAAAACAAATGTCTTTTTTCCCTTTTTTTCTTTAAATGCTAAAAAAATGCTATCGATGCTGGCATTTATCCCCAGTAAAACAAAGTATCTGTGTCCCAGGCATTCTCCCCCAGAGCAATTATCCTTAGCTAAAAGAAGCGAAATAACCGTGCTCCAAAAATACGCGCAACGGAAGAAAAAACTTTCAGTATGAAGGGGTCCCAGAGAGAGAACAAAGAAGAGACAAGGATGTTGGGTTAATCAGATCACAGAAGCAGAAAGGAAATTAAAGAGAATAAAAAAAGATTCCTGCTCTGGCTTTCAGAGACCTTGGGTACTTACAGCTCCATCAGAGCCACCGGCAAAAAGCAGCGCAGGGAAACCAGACCCCTCCAATCATTTGGATGCTGACCACCTCAGAGAAACCACCAACATCAGCACACGAGAATTGGTTTTTAACCAGAAACCCTGAGCAATTCAAGGAATCTGAAGTCCTCATCAGCTCAGGTCAATTAATTTCCAGCCCATGTTCTGTCTGCCACGAGCTGTGTGTCCCCAGACTGCTCATGGTCAGGAAGAAGGGGGGGAAATCTCAAATTCTCCTCTGACAACAGCAGGAAGCTGAACAGAGAAGTGCCTTGGCCAAGGTCACCCAGAGCACCTGAGCCCAGCTCACGAAGCACACAGAGCAGCCTCACTCCTACCCAGTTACTGAGGCTGGGGCTTGAAAACTTCAGGAAGGATCTAAAGATGCTGAGCTGTGTGGTGGCTGCAGGACAGGAGCCCCGGAATATGCTACCTGATTTTTTTTTTTCCAAAAAATATGATTTAAGAGAAGTGGAAGCAGAGCATTCTCGAGCCAGCAAAGCCCCAAGGAACCTCTCATGTCCAGAGCTGCCCATCTGGCTCACATCATTCCCCTCCTGCCTCAGAGATGCTGCTGTGCTTAACCAAGCAGAAACTGCAGGACACTGCACATGAGGGGGGTGGAAATGATGCACAAACACAGAGGGGTGAGGGAATACAGAGAGCACACTGCCGTCACGCATCGCTGGGACCCTGCCCACCATGCCAGTGCTGCAGCACTGGGAACACTCAGCTAATGTGGGAGAAATCAGGAACCCCGCGTCCCGACTCGCCCACAAGCAAAGGAAGGGCACACCTCGCTGCAAGCTTCCAGGTCCCCGCAGTTTCAGGAAGCCCATGTGAAGAAGTCTTTTGTTTAAAGCTGCCTGCCTGTTCCGTGAGTGCCAGGAGGCGTTCTACAGAAAGATGCTAAAAAAAAAAATACTCAGTCTTCACTCAAGAAGATGAAAGGAGTTATAAGGAGATGAAGTCTGGCCCCAGCAGGAATCCAGACACAGGCAAGTGCTGCAGCCGCTATTTTTGGACAAAGCCAAGCCCTTGAGACTGGGCTGCCTGTTGCAGACGTTAATCAGGCACAGAGAGCTTCACTACAGATCAGAACGGCTCAGGAGTCAAGCAAGCTTGATCCCTTTCTTCTGTAAGCAGCTAGAAAAAGGCAGTGCAAAACCGAAAGCTTTCCTTTGGTACCTGGTGCATCAGGAGAGCCCACGTGGAAAAGAGCAGCAGTGGCAGCAAACCAGCAGTCTCAGCAGAGACCAGCATGGGGGATTTGATCAAGGGTCAGCCCCAGCACCCTCAGAGCTCTGAGGACAGCCCAGATCCCACAGCAGGGAGCTGAGTTTCCTGCTGACACACACACCCCAGCAGCCCGAACCCCAGCCAGCACCATACGATGCCTTCTCTGCATGGTGGTTCCCTGCAGAGCCCCTCATCTCCAACTGCACACAGCAAAACAAAACGTTGACAAACGAGGGCAGTGAGCAGAAGAAAACGAACCTAAAGGAAGGCAACCGTGGGCTACAGAGCTGTCCTGTGGGGTCACACCACGACCCAGGCTGTCAGGTACAGCACCAGTGGCCACAAACACCAAAGCCAGGTAACGCTGGGGTGGATTCACAGAAGTTTTGGTCACCTTTGGGACCTTCAGCTTAACAGGGCTCGTCGTTTCTGTTCAGCATTACATGTCAATCACCCACTTCTGCATCCTCAGTAATGATGTTTTTGGCAGCATTCTTCTTTGTCAAGAAGCTAGAACAAGTGGGAAGCATTTTTTGCCCGTGCTCCAGAAACACACGTTATTCTAAGCCCCATAGCTAGCTACAAGTAGAGCTGAGTGCTGCGTTTTCAGGAGGGGGAAGCTCTAATCCACCACACTTCAGTCCCAAGGGCTTGCCTGTCTTTCAGCAGCTGTAAATGCAGTTACAAAATAGATGAAAAATTCCTCCCAATAAAAGGCAGTAGGAGAAAGAGAGCCAGGATGAAGTGTTCTCACTGTCCCTGGGCAAGAAGCAAACCGGAGCACGCTGCTCAGGCTGCAGTTGTTACGAGGAGGAAAAGTCAGTGCTGAGGAGTGTTCCCAGGGCTGGATAATGCCCAAGGGAGCTGCGCTTCCGTCCTCCCAGAGCTTGACTCCAAAGGCAGGCAGCTGGACGTCCAGCTCTGCTCCGTGGTGCTCGGGGCTGCTGGATCCCAGCCCGCTCCCTACGTCCCAGAACTAAATCACTGCTTGGCTGGAAACGCTCCAGCTCAAGACAACATTAAGGAAATCATCACCACCAACAGAACACAGCTGCATTGCGCTAACAAAACCCAACTTTTGCATTGTGAGATGGTTCAGGTAGAGCATTTGATAAGCTTTAAAGCCACTGTGAGCCACCCCACTTGGCCTTAAGGTACATTCTCCTAGCCCAGCAGGGCAGGACGCAGCGAAGAGGCCCATTTTCATGCTACGGAACACAAAAGAACGTGCTGGGCAACAAAACTCCTCTGTGATAAGCTGCACAAAGGCTACCATTGAAATGAGGTATACACCGAGGCCGTAATCTGACACAAAGCCCAACAGAATAAATAGGAAAACTCCCATAAATCTGAACAGCCAGGAAGAAACATGGATCAACGCCACGGGACCATGGATCCACAGCCCTCTGGGCTGGCACTAGCTGCAGGAAGACCTTGGTCTCTCCCAGGCATCTCTGGTAAGTGAAAGCTCTGAGCTACCTTCCAGGGAGCACTCTAATGTGTAGCAAATGGTGAGGACTGAAATCAGACCAAAACCTTACCTTCAGGATCTTGTGCTGGGAACTGAGGGCCCCATATCTGTTCATAGAGTCTTGCTGGAAAAAAAAAAATAATAAGAAAAGATTTAATGGTGCCATTAGGTCCCAGAAAAGCTTAAGGCATGTGAAACACATCAACACCCGCCCAGGCACCGCATCAGCAGCAAGATGAAGACTCAGTAAGGTATGAAGTATTACCAGCAAGTGAGTACAAATTGCAAGCAAGCTGCCCAGCCGTTAGAATATTCAGATATTCATCCACGAGTTCCTTCGTGTAACAAGATGACATTCACCCACAGATGAGCAAGCTAAAAGCTGTTCCTCTCCCTCAGCATCTCACCAACAGATGCTCTGAGAAAGGAATAAAACTAGCCTTGTGACTCCACAAAGGGCTGTAACCCTTCCACTGCGCTATCGCACAGGAGAGAGCAAGCAGAACAGCTCTGGCACAACACAGCCTTAAGATGAAGCAGATCTTCACACCTGATCTATCCCTAAGATGAAGCAGATCTTTACACGTGATCAGCCTTGCAAGATTGAGTCGGCCAAAGTTGCTTTTGGACCAAATGTTCTCACCATCTTTCATACAGCCCACACAGCAGCCCTGGCCTCATGACTGTGGTGGTACCACAAAGGTCTTGGCCATCCTTACAAACACGCAGGAAAATACAGACACTCTGAGGAATAAACTGTACGTACCTTCTCCTTGTTGAGAGCTTCCTGAGCTTCTAATTTATACACTAAAAAATCTAGAAACGGAAAAGAAGACAATTAAATGACCTGGGATTTACAAGGGCCTGCCTGTGTGTATTTACTCTTGTACAGCAGCTTTAAAGGATGTGGCAGTCTGGAGTGTCTGAGTACTGGGGAGTGTAGGGATGCCAATATTATGAAGTCCTTATAGAGCTCAGCATCTTCAGATCACTTAGAAGTTACTATTTCTACAGAAAAGCATTCTAATGCTAGGTATTGCTATCACTTCTGAAGTGCTCAGACACATCAGGATGGGTGCTATCACTTGCAGATTAGACTGAAGACATCTGTAGGAATGTAAGAGAACAGAACCTGCCTCCCAGACAGCCACACACTGCATAGATGACAGAAAAGGCTCTGGGTGCCACGTGTGCATCTCCCCACGGGACTGCTGGAGTGTTGTTCGGCCACTGCTCCGCCAGAGACTTACCTTCCTTCGTCTTCTTGTGCTCCCCTCGCTCCTTCTGCAGGGATCGCTCCAGCCGGGATCTGTGCTCGTACACCACTGGGGAAGCAGAGAGAGGCAGAGCGTGAGATTAAACCCTGACATTTCCTCCCATATATTCTCACCTAAATTCTAAGCCAAGCAAACCAACAGTGCTGAAGCACACACACGTATCTGACACCCTGAGCAATAAGAGCTTCAGGGCCAGCCACCAGTCCAGCCCTTGTCTGCTCCCAGCTGGCAGCAGATTCCCAGTCCAACACCAGCCTCATCCTGCGAGTCTCTGCACTCAGGTTTTGCTTCGGAGCCTGGGCTGTGAGCTGGATTTGGCGGCCAGTGGCTGAGCTGCACATCTACAGGCCAAGCCCACCTCCAGGCTCAGCACAGCCAGAGCCTTCCAGGCTCTCTGCTCTGGATCAGCAGCACGTAGGAGAGATCTTTTCTCCCCTTCCACCCCCGTCTCCATCCCCGACCATTAACAGGCCCTCAAGGCCACTAAGGAAGAGCGAGTCAGCAGCTCCCTCTCCTCTACACACAAAAGAGCATCTGTACTCTGCGCAGGGGAGCTGAGCAGGGAGAGGGACGAGGCTGCTTTGTGCAGCAGCCACATGACAAATGGAAGTGCCAGAGAAACCTCCTGACGGATGATGATTTTAATCCGCTCTGACGCCTGAGCACTAACGGAGAGCTGTCCCCGAGTCCCGGCATCCAGCTGCAAGCAGGCAGCTCCTGCAGCCCCTCTGCACCGAGGCTCCCACAGTGCCACAAAGCACCCGTATATCTGTTTTAGAGTTGACCAACAGTGGCACAGATGTGGCTCTCAAAGAAGCACAAAGAAGTGCTCAGAGGTGATCCTGGCATCTTAGAAGTCAGGCATTTGCCTAAATTATCCTGCACACCACACGGGAACCGTGACACTGAGGAAGGGATGTACAAGAACCTCACTTTGATGAGGACTCTCCTTGCCTTACCACCAGCACAACTGGCACTTTCGTAGCCCCTGAAGGAAAAGAAAAAACCACCTGAGAGCAGCACCTTTTTGCCACCCCACCCATTTCTCCCCAGGCAGGGAATTCCAGCCACCCATCTCCTCCGCTGCCTTCTCCATGGGTGAGCAACAACGGGGTGAAGCTCACGGCTTTCACTGATCAACAGCAGCCCAGCGCCAGTCACATCACATAACCACGTGTGGGTTTTGAGCCTTCAGACTCCCTGCAAGCGAAGTGAAGCCCAGATGTCAGCACGAGTTGGTGTTTCTGCACTTTAAATTACTGCCAAGCCTTGAGCAGTCCTGCAGGCAAAGCGAGGAGGGTGCAGAGGCTGAGCACGGCACGGTGACAGGAGAGCCGGCTGCGCAAATCCAACCTGGCATCGAATAAAGCGTGCTGGAAAGCAATACCCCTCAACATCACCCCGCAGACACACCTCTCCCAGCCTGTGCTCCGCCACCACTTATTTCAAAGCCTCTGAGGAGCCCGCAGGTAGGATGGTTTGAGTGGTTTTCACCGCCGCAGACTGTAAGAGGTCACACAGCTCTCGTCTCCACCACCTACCCAACAGCTCATCCTCAGCGCCACTGCGAGGGTCGTGCGTGGTCTGCGCTGTCCTGGTGGCTTTACAGGAGACTCTCGATGGCTGGGGGTTGGATCCCTGCTGGAAGGGTCTGTTCTGCACAGAAAAATAACCTCCAGCTCGTTTACCTCTGCCTTTTTTAAGCCAAACTCATGACACCAGCTGGGTCCAAGCCTAGGATTTTCATCATGCTTTGGTTTACCAGCAGCAGATCTGTTCATATTTACAGTCGTCTCCAGCAACAACTGAGTGCCTGAGCAAATCAGGGGAGCAAGGGGTGGTATTTCAAGCCAGACATAAAGTGCTGAGCCCCAAGGGTCTCACTGGTGGCAGTTCAGCTGCTTCCCAAGCCCCCTAGAGCATTACCTCAGCCTGCAGGTAGGCTGGCAGTCTACACACTGAAGGTCCTGGCTCCAAGAAGGGAACTGAATCCAAATATCCCGGCATCCCACTGTCCCCCGAGGAGCAGCTTCGGTGCTTCCAGGCGGTGACTCGTCCTGGCCTGAAATCAAGCCCCGGCAGTACAAGACAGTTGGCTCCTCCTGGAGCATGCTGCTTTTAGACAGTGCAGGTACGAGGACAATTTTTTAGGCTTTACCAGCCTGGGCTCACGGCACAGCAAGCTCAGAGCGAGGAGCTGTTCCCCAGGCACACTTTCACACCCAAATCATCTCCCCTGAGCCATTCAATTCCCTCTTCCACCTTCCTCACGGGGCAGGAAGCGTGGTGCTCTTGCTCAGGAATTCCCAGCCTCCAGCCACGTTATCTCCTTCCTTCTGGCTTCCCTTCCTAACCCAGAGACATGCCAGCAGTGAGGATCCTTCCCCTGGGCCGGGCCGCTTCCTTGATGCTTTCCTCTGAAGCGAGGCCTTCTCCAAACCATCCCTGCAGAAATATTCATTTGTGGCTAGCCTGGAAGGACACCTCCCTCGCTGAGCACAGCGATAAGCAGCAAGCCCACTGCTGCGGCTGTCCAAGCGTCTGCTCCAGTGACAGCTTTATTTTTAGGCACTTCCCAGCATCACCCCGAGGGCTTTCCCTGGCCGGCTCGCTGTGCGAGCAGGTAAGCACATAAGAGACTGTGAGTGCTTTCTCGACACATGCTGAGAAGCCTCGTTCAACACAACAGTCAGCTGAAACACGTCAGCCACTGCCCCAAAGCCTCGTGAGCTCAGGGCATGCGTGTTTTTGCTAAGAGCATCTCACTTTCTTGCAGTCTCACCTAGCAGAGCACCTGAGCACAAGTATCTGACGTGGTGGGAAGTTCACTCGCACAGGAGCAGGCAGAAAATCACTATTTTGGGCAGAAAGCTGCTCAGATAACCCCGAGCTACCAGGTGCTCACTCAGCACACGCAAGACTAAAGCACTGGAAAGCCCCTACAGCAATAGGTTTGCAACAGCAGAAGGCACAGCGCAAGCTCCACAAAGCAGAGGATTTTTTTAACATATATATTTTTAAAAATACATAAATAGAATAAGCTGAAGTAACCTCCAGCAAGTAAAAAAATAAAATAAATTCTCTCCTCTGCCATTTCTCTGGGTCTGCAGAGCCTGGAGAAGCTGGGTGCAGCTCTGCACAGCTCAGCAGCAGGGCAGTCTCCCCGCTCACCTCTGCAGTGGGATCCAGCCCCAGCCCAGCCGGCCAAAATGGCACTTGCAGCTCGAGCAGACAGGAAGCCAGGAAGTCTTTAACAATTCACAGCTCCAAGAGGGAGTGGAGGGTGGTCAGTGTCTAAATTCAGGCTGGAATCCAGCCAGCAGTCAGCGCAAAAGCACTGTCACCTGCTGCCAAGTGAGCTAAAAATGCAGAGCTGGAACAATGAAATCCCTTGCAGTGCCTTGCCTTTGGGAGAGGAGAACAGGCCAGGCTTTCCACAGACATGTTCTCATTTTACAAGACCTCAGAAAGCAGGGTGAAGGGACTGTTATCTCAGCTGTACGGAGATAAACATCTGCCAGGGAGAGTTTAGGAGATCCGTGACGGGAAGACAGCGATTCCTGCCTTGCAGACGGGCCCAGCTTATCACCTGCAAAGAGCTTTCTTCTCAGCTGCTCTCCTTGTTACAGAGAAACCCTCCTGCCAGCCCCCATCCAGCCACATCACAGCTAATAACCCACAGCACCAGCCCTGCTGCCGAGAGAGATCCCAAATCCCAGCCCTTAAAGCAGAGCCCAGCGTCTGGCAAGGAGGCTCCGCGCAGTCTCAGACACCTCCGTGCAGGAACACGAGGGATGCAGGGACAGAAAAACCCAGCAGATTCCTCCTCAATGCCACTCGGAGCACAACGAGAGGGGCACCAAGCTGCCCGGTGGGATGGGTGCCAGCCAGCAGCAGGCTCCAGGAGGCTGAGAGGGTCACACACCACCGGCAGCACCTCTCTTTGCATGTTTTTATTTTGTTTTACCCTGCAGCAAGGTCAGCAGCTGCTTTGCTCTTCTTTTGAGAGAGAAGACGAGCTCTGTTCCCTGGCTGCGTGTGGGACAGGCGCTCCTGTTTCAAGGCAGCTCTGACCATCCCTCTCCACTCCCTCCTCCGCTTGATTTCCCTTTCACTCGCTCTCGGCCCAAACTTTGCCCTTTCCAGCTGAATTTCGAGGCAGCCAGAAGCATTAACCGCATCTGGTGCTCGAGCCTAAGAGGAGGAGGAAACAAACAGCGCTGAATTCCACCCCATAACACATCCTCCTTCTGTAGGGCTGGGAAGACGAATCGGACACCGCAGACCAGCAGCAATTCAAGTCTCACTCCAAGCCAGCACGGGGCAGGAGAGCCTCGGGGTGCTGGCACCCAGCTCCCTGCTCAGCACCCAGCACCACCAGCTGTGCAGGGCCACGGCCAGGTGTGCAGGATGCGGCTGCACGGAGGCGGCCCCTATTTAGGGCCTGCCTCTCCCAAATCCTAAAAGAAGCTTTGCCTCTGAAAACTGTTGGACAAGTGTCTTGTGAAAATAAAAAAGGGTATCCATGGCAACGACTGTATTTAGGAACAGGAGGGCTGGTGGAGGGTTAGAAACCCCAGCAACAGGCCACAGCGCTGCTGCTCAAACATATTTGGGTGGAAAAAAAAATATTATGAGCCTGTCTCAGCTGTTGGCTGGAGCCTGCTGTTCCCAGAAGCGGGGTTCCCTGAGGCTGTTGGCTCATTCCTTGAAGCAGCCCCTCTCCAAGCGATGCCAGGAGAGGACAGGGGATGGCTTCTGCCCTGCTGGTCTCAGCGTCGCAAACACGGGATGCAGGTGGGGACTGCAGGGGCTGGGACTGTGCAGCACACCAGGAGCTGTGGGTGTTTGAATGCCTCGTGACAGAGTGAGAAGAAAAGGAAACAAAATGTAAGGTAATAGCAGGAAACCTTTACGCTTGATGGATCAATTCAAAACATTGTTTTTTTAAAAGCATGTTTCCTCCAGTGACAAACATGTGCAGCACTTTGCTTCCCCAATTCTGATGGAAATACAGAGCCCTGAGCACAAGCTCATGTTCAATTCTCATCACAACACTGCACACAAAGCCACCTGAAAAGGTTTAACCCAGAAGTCACATCTTGAGCCACAAACATGCAGAAATCCCCAGCAACACAGAACCAAAATCACTGTGTGAGCAGAGGCCAGAGCAGACACCCCACGCTTGATTTCAGCCCGAGGAAGAGCTCTGGATTTAAGCACCACCATCTAATCCCGCCTGCTCTGTGAAAAAGCCTTAAATCAGCCTCCTGACCTTGCACCAGCCACATGCAAACTGCATCTTGTCCACGGAAGACTCGTCCTGTGGGCACTTAGAATAACCCATCCAGCACTACACACAACCAGGGGCTCCCAAGGAGCGAATTCCTCCCCAGCTGCTCTGCAGGAAGCTCAGCAAACGGAGCCCAAGTGGAGTGAGAGGTGCTGGCACCACAGCTCGGGCAGACGGGGAAGTCTCAGCCGTCCACAGGAGAGACAGTTCAGCAGTGGGACAACGTAACGTGACTTCAGCCTTCCCTGCTGGGATGTCTCCACGGGCTAAAACGTCACTCCCACTGGCAGGCATCTCTGTAAGCAGGACAAATGAAGGGGGGAGAAAGGGGAGGGAGGCACACACACACCACGCGTGCCTTCCAGCTGCTCTCGCCACAGGAACCAGCGCTCATTGCCTCCTCTGGTTTTATTTTTTTTAAAGATGCTGTAAGCAGCGAGCTTCCAATCAGCCCCAAACGAGCTGGCAGGAGCCACAGACTGATCTCTTGAGAAAAGGGTTTATTTTCTCACAAAGGTAACAGACAATACAACAAACTTTACTAGAGGGCCCCCTGCCTATTTATTCACTTTCTGGACCTGGCCAGAGAGCACAGCCAGGTCTTGGAGCCCGCTCCAGCAGCCTGTGCAAGCCCTGTCTGTATTTTTACTGCTTCACATTTAGATCCATGTAGCCAAGGGGAGCTGTAGGGAGATCTGAATCCAGCAGGACACAGCTGAACTCCCCACCCCAGCCGTCCCCTTGCTGCTGCGTGCAGCAATTCAGACTGCAGGCTGAGGAACTCTAGAAAGCAAGGGGGGGAAAAAAACAAGAGACATCTTCGTAGAGCTCTTTACAAGTCAAACCTCACTCCACAAATGATCCCTGCCTGTCACTGGGCTGGGGGGGAAGCAAAGGAAGCTCGGAAGGCACGCACACAGCCGGTCACTCACCTTGGAGCTGGGCAGACAGCGCTTCCTGCTGCTGCTTGTATTTCTGGGCCAAGGCTTCAGCGCTCCGCACCTTCTGCTGCAAGTGATGGTACAGGAAAACTCCCGAGCCTAAGCACACCACGGCCAGCAGGCAAAACCCGGTCTGCAGGAGCCCCTTCTGCCTCCTCGAGCACATGCCCGTGCCCATGATGGGGCTGAAGCAAAGCAATGCAGCGCTGCCTCCCTGGTGTTGCTACAGCATCTGATTTTTTTTTTTAATATATATATATATTTTTTTCTTTTTTCCCCGCAAACAGCTCCTTTCCTGCACAAATCCCTTCGGTGACCCTCTGCCAGGTCCGATCCAAGTCTCAATCCGCTCCTCCCCAGCCCTCAAAGCGGCGGGGGATGCTCCCAAAACGGCTCATTCCTCATCGCCCGGGGGATGGGAGCGCAGGAGCCGAGCAGAGCCGCATCCTCCAGCTGCGATCCGCCGCGGGGTCCGGCCCGGGAGGCGGCGGGGGGCTGCCGGGGGCACCCTGCGGAGGAGGAGAGAAAGTTTTTGCTTCCCATGTGCTGCAGAAGAAGGAGGAGGAGGAGGTGGAGGAGGAGGAGGAAGAGGAGGAGAGGGAGGGGGGCAGCCGTGGCGCTGGGCTCGTCCTACCTCCCCCTCTCCAGCACCGACCGGAAAAAATAAGCCGTGGGCTGAAGGAGTGCTCCTGCTCCCTCCCTCCGCTTCCCTCTCCGCCTGCCGGCGGATGCCGAAGGGAAGCCGCAGCCCTGGGGCTGCCAAAAGGGCTGGGGGGCTGCCCAGGGAGCCCCCGGTGCCCCCCAATGTCCTGGGGGTCTCCCTCAGCCCCCCCAAGGGCAAGGGGAGCCAGCACGGCACCTCCACCCCAAAGCAGCTTGAGCCACCCGCTGCCCCCCGCTGCTCCCCGCTCCCCTTTCTGCACTGCGGGCACCTGTTGCTACCAGCCTGTTTGCCTTGGCTAACGGGGAGGACATCTTCCAAACCCTAAGGGGTTTCAGAGCAGTGCTCCCTTCTCTGGAAAACACGAGCCTGAGGACGGCAGTAGGGTGCACGCTGTGTTTTCAAGGTGCTCCAAGCGGCTGTCGCCTTTCCTAAAGCCGTGCCTCAACGCGGGCTGTTCTCTCCTGGCACAGCCCAGCCTGCTCCAGCCGGGCAGGGGAAGGTGTGCAGATGGGCAGGAGCAGGAGACAGCAGCCCTAGGGTCCAGGACACGCACACAGGGCTCACTTTTGGCACCCTGCAGAGCTCAGTCCCAGCGCTGAAGGCCCCCGGTGTGGGGTGAGCCCTGCCCGCCCCAGTGGCCCCGCTGCCAGGTTGGCTCGTCCCTTATCGGAGCTCGCAAGGACGCTTCCTCTGGAGTTCTGCCAAGCTCCGGGTTTCAGGCATCTGGAGAACAAGCAAAATTCATCACAATTAATGCTTCGGCAGCAATTCCCCCTCCAAGAGGCAGTTTTACAAACGTTAATCAAAGGGGCCTTACAGCACTGCTGGGAAAGAGCAGGATGGCATCCCTCTGCCTCTGAGATCTGCAGATGGGGAAACGGAGGCATGGCATCCCGTGAGGGTACGCTTTATCCAAAGTACCTACATTTTTAAAGTTATCGTTTTAAAGCATTTTAATCAGATCTGGCATGCCTTTTGAGGTCTATGCCAGCAGAAGGGCGAGACAGCCGACGGGAAGTCAGGTGATTTGGCGAACAGGCCTGGCTCCGGGCACAGCTTCCGAAGGAAAAAAACACACTTTTTTTTTTTTTAATGAATTAACCGATTATTCCAGATTCAAACAATGGAGCGAGAAATGGCTGAGGTTTATTGCTCAGGTATTTCTGAGAGCCAGAATCCTCCGAATGTGATGCTTCACGCAGCCTGTGTCTGCCACAGAGCCTTTGAGGTGGGACCGCGGTGATCCCGTCGCTGATTGAGGCATCCTCCCACACCCCACAGCCTCTGTGCAACCCACAGCCTTGCTGTCCAACTGCTTCTTCTCAGCACAAATATCCTGGGGGGACTGTTGGATGCTTCAGCATCTCCCCAGGCTGTTTGTCAGGAGCTGGAATGTCTTTTGTCTGCGTCTTGAGGACTGGGGAGGCAGCCTGGGGAAAGAGGGATTTGAGTCTCAGTTTTGCTTCTATTCAGCACATTCTTTTTTTTTTTTTTTTTTTTTTTTTTGCCTGCTCTCATTAATTACTTCCTCATGTGCTGGTTCCCTGGTTCCTGCCTGAGAAACACTGGGGATTCCTGAGGTTTTGACAGAGAGGACTCTGGAAAAGGTTAAAATCCTGATTTTAACCAAGGTGATCCCAGAGAGCTTCGGTTGACAAAGTCGCTGCAGTCTGGCACTTCTCTACCACTGTAACAAAGTTAGTTACGGATTTAGCTCCATCTTTCTGTACCAGACCCAGGGCCAGAGGAACAGAGCAAAAGGGTTTGCTGCTCTGCCAATGTTTGTGCTGCGTGGCCTGCTAGTGAAATCCCCACAGGCCATGAGCTGACTCCACGTCCCGGCAGTCAGGGACAAAATCCTCCCTTTTGGTCCTGCTCTTCCACATCCAAACAGCACCAGGGCCCCCCTCAGCTTCAGCTGCTCTCCTAAGATGTTCTCTAGGTTTCAGGAGAAGCTAAACAACTGCAGGAGCCCAAGGAGGGAAGGGCACTCATCATAAACAGCCCAAAAAACAAGGGGACATGGGGATTAGATTACAAACCTAGTTTGGATAGTTACCTGCCATTCTCTTTTGCATTTTTTTTCTGTTAAATGTGCCCTTTTTCTTTGCCTTCCGTGAGTATATTGCTACAACTTCCCACATCCCAAAAGGTGCACAGCCACCAGGCATGAGTGTTTTCACGGGGACACAGAGGAGAAGCCTCCTGAGCTAAACAAACTGACCAGAGGTGACAGCTCTCTTCAAATCTGCCTCAAACCCCTTTGTTTCTCTGGGATTATCTGATCATCTCCTTTTGCTTTCTTTAATCTGATGGGCGATCGCATCTGATGATAGCTTTAAAATAATAATCTGGACAAAACAAGCAGTTCCCATCGGGACTGTAGGTACTTTAAAAAAATGCCACTTTTCCCCCCGTAGAGCAAGCCGTGAGTATTAACCATCTGCACAAACGCTGCAGTCCTGGAAAGCTCCATCATTTTAATCAGAGCTTTGGAGGCAATAGCAGGCATTTAATCGGCTGTGGGAGTGTTTTCAACCAGGTTATATAAATGCTGTCAAGAAACCAAGCGTCTAAAAAAGACGCCTGGAAGAAATGTACCTTAGTGCTAGGAGGAGACAGGGGGGAGGCTTTATTGCTCGGGGGCTGCAGTTTCACATCAGTATTTACAAACCTACCGATCAAACTGGCAATGGCCACGATCCTTTCAATATGACTAAGCAGGACACCATAACCTGCAGCCTTTACCGGTCTTGCAGTGACATCCAGGGATCTGGTGCCCAAATATTGGAGGGCGCAGGCTGAGCGGTGCATGAGAAATGATGGGCACAAAGGTTTAACAAATCAAGTGTGCATCTGCGTACGTACGTGCATGAATTTCCAGCGGTAGAAGTGCCTGAATGCTACGCGTGTCCTGGAGGTGCAGCCCTGGATTATCTTCCCCAATCTATGTGTGTGTACCTTGAGCCACCTCCCAGCTTAAAAGTAAGGGTTTGAAATCTGAGGAAAACCTGAAGCTCTCACAGCCCTGCCAGACCCTGGTACAAGAGCTGAGTCAGCTGTGGGCATGGCCATAACATTAGGGAAAGTGAATGAGGGGAACATAAACCTGACTTTTTGAGGTTCGAGGTCAAACTCATCATCTAGAAGAATATTCCACAGAAAGTGGAGCTCCAGGAGAGCTAGAATTACATCCATGAACTACCAGAAGATGCATCAATGCAGGCAGCAGGCCACACAAGCATAAAGCTTCCACCCACCTGAAAAGGCTGTTGGCAACCTCTAGCCCACAGCACATATTTTAAGCAGAGGGCAATCAAAGCACAGAGCTGATAAGCTCCTTGAGGCCCTGAACGATCACACCTCAACCCCAGTTTAGTGTACAGCAGCATTCCTGGTCCGCCAGTAAGACCACAGCCCTCCAGCTTCATTTTTTTTTACCAAGAAGCACCCATCAATACCCTAGCAGGAAATAATTGGTGTCTGCATATTTTGGCATGTTACTTGCTACTTTTTTTTAAAAATCAGCTCTCAGCATCAAAGGATTATTGGAGAAAGTAGGTATTCTTTCAAAAAATCTATATTGCAAGTGTTTACAGTGAAAATAAAGATCCACAACATGAACTGTTGCATCTTAATTCCTTTGGAAAAGGAAAGCAGCTTTTAACTCGACATCCTCTTTCACAGTTCGGACTGGTTCCTGCGAAAAGGGCCCCTGGCCTTGAGTGAGAGGAAGCTCCACTGAACCTGGCATTCGGGTTCCTTTTTAAGCAAAACCAAGGCTTGTTTTGCGAGGATTGGTTTCACAGGGATGAAACAAGAAGGGGCAAAGAGCATATCCTCTCTAGGAAGTGCATCATTGTACAGTTAGAGCCCTGTGACTCTCGCTGTTTTGTTTTGTGTCTGCAGTGCTCAAGAAGTGGTGTTGCACCAAGTCTCTCTTGCCTTACCAAGGTGCTGACAGCATCTATATGCAAGCCAGGGAACATTCCAGCTCTCGAAGGTAATAGAAATGCAGTTTGCCAGAAAACAATAGCAAGCTGGCAAAGGGGTTTTGTTTGTTTTTGTAGGTGCTGCTAACCTCGCCTCCCTGCCTCCCTCACAGGGCTCTGCCATCAGCCTTGCTTTCCCCATGGGACAAAGACACATTGTGCTGCTAAACCCTCTGGGGCTGCCAGGGCTGGCCCAAAGCTCTGCAGCTTCATGTCTTTGGGGCCCAGCTGATGGTGTAACATAGAGCATCCTCTGAGGGCTTGTGAATCGGGTATTTGCTTTTGCAAATTTTATTGTGCCCAAGTTATCCTGCACATAGATCATGGGAACGTGATCCAAGTGTTTTTGGCAGGAAAACACCTTGTTGAGTCTGAAGTCCACATTGCAGTCCAGTGAGAAGAGGATTTCAACAACTGTTCCCCTGTGGCTGGCTGGGAATCCTTCTAAGGCGACTGTCTTCAGCAGCCTTCTTCCAGGTGTACACCCCCAGCTGGCATGGGATGGGTGTTTAATAGCAGGAATTCAACAGGGAGATCAACCAAGACATGGGGCGATAGAAATGGAAATCAGCTCCTGTTCTATATTAAGCTGTCAAAAAATCTCTCCATGGCCAACAATCAAGTTGACACTAAACTAGTTATGGAAAGACCTCTCAATATGAAAAATTGTTACCTGTCTGTATTTCCAGCTCTGCTTGTCTGACCAGCCCAGAAGTCTCAAAGTATTATTGCCCATTTGCCTCCCTGCACAAATACCAGAGGCCGTCTTTGGAGATAAAATCAGCAGAAGTGCCTGTTACTCTCATAGATCCTGTGGCTGTACACACAAACAGCCAATTTGGCATGCAGGCACTCAGCTCTTGCACGAAAATGCATGTTCTAGCCAGCACTGCCTGCAAACTCAACCTCAAGGAGCAATTACAGTCACATAAACTCTCTTTCTTATGTAACACTAAGTAACAAACCTCATGGAAAGTGACTCTGCAGGCTCTGTTTATGTGATTTAGAAAATGGAAAAGCCCCTTTGGGGCAAACGAATTCAAGCCCCTCTTCTCCAGAGGACTGGACTGTTAATGGTTAGGTTGACAGCGCACTGTCCAGCACCCTGAGGAACACAGCGCTGGACAGGGATCCTGATACTCAAGCTTTTTCTCTTTGAAACCCTTCCAGTTACTCCCCTATTTCCTTGTTCCTTGCTTATTTACCCGCTCAGGCAGTAGCGTCCCCTCTGACAAGTCTCCCAGTGTCTGCAGCAGCACGAGGATTTCATGGCCTGGGTTTCCAGCTGCTGCACGAGCAGAGCCAGCAGTTGCACATTTGCAAAGATCTCTAAACCTGGACTTGCAACCGGCTCCAAGCCTTCGTTAAAGATTGGAAAGGCGTTGTTGCTCTGCCTGTGTTTACTTTTTAAAACGGACATGGTTTTAAGAAAGGATTTGGCAACATTTGCAGCAAGAGAACTATTTCATACAGAGATTGTGTACACGGCATACTAAGTACAGGCAGAGAGGCAGAAGGACCTCGTTCCCCTTGGTGCAGGGAGGTTCAATACCAAACACTCATTTACAGCCACACGGACCTCAGGTACACGAATAAGTTGCTTAAGTAATTGCAGCAGCAGGGAAAAAAAAAAAAAAAAAAGAGGTTTAGTTTCCTTCTCTGCTCTGTGGCTGGGAAAACAAAGCAAGGGCTGGATACATCACTGGTGTAATCCCACTGACTTCACTGCAGTCACACTCGGGATCACTTTGGGATATCGAAGGCTACATTAATGCTGCAAGATGCTGCACTCACAGGCTTTCCCAAGCATTAGCATTCTGATGTGGTAGAAATTCATGCCATAATAGAGCACTGAGAACCTTAAGATAATAAAAAGGCAAAGCTGCCTGCTGTTACCATTGCTAGCTAATTATAGCAGCACGGACAGACTTCCCTTACACAATTCCATATGCCATATTCAGCCAGCATGACAAATTAACTGTGTTAAAGAGGAAAGGCTGAGAAAACATTGCTGATTTTGAAATCCTCTAAAGCTAAGGTTAGAAATAGAGGGAGCAACTGAATGACCATTTGCCTGTTTTTATCATCTAGCCCTCCCTCTCGTCTGTAGGCGCGCATCTGCTGACGTGGGTGGGATGGAAGGCAGGGGAAGAACTCACCATTTGGCAATTCATTAAGAGTTTCCTCGTTGGACTCTTCCACTCCACCTTGGGCTGCAGGCACGGAGCCATCACAGACCTCCACCAGTCTTGCACCTGGCACACCTGGGACATAGCAAAGGCCAGACACTGGATGAAACAGGCCCAGTATTCCTTATTTTGCAGTGGTGCTCAGCACTGGAGGGAGTTTGACTTAGATACGTCTACAGCAGCCACTGCAGGGAGAGGGAACCTCAGATGGACATTAAACAGCAGAACGGAACTGCTGGCACACGCAGGCACAGAATAAAGCATCAGTCCTAAAGAGCGAGGAGTCAGCTTCAGGAACTTGCATCACCACACCACACCACCCACAGCTGCCAGGGGCTCTGGACTGCCTCCATCTAGAAGTTGCCAAGAAGGCAGCATTGGTGCACACAACTTCTGTAGGACCAGCTTCTGATCATCCTTCTCCAGACGGCATTGCTGCAGCACAGCTGACAGGCAGGTGTTTGCTTGCTAGCCAGAGGCTGGAGCAGTGTTGGGACAAACTACGGCTGTTTCCATGAAAAGAGGGAGGCCACCCAGCCTGTGCCCTCCCCAGAAGAGTGCAGTCAGAGGAATTTTGCACTGAGGGCACCACAGGGGCTGATACCGACCCCTGGCGCAGGGAGAAGTCCCCAGTTTGTCACCTGAGCAGCAGAACAACTCTTAATTCTTCTCTGTATATAACACCTTTTTTTTTAGGGAAGTGTGAAACTGGTCCCCAGGTAGCAGCAAGCCCATTTGGCTGCTCCTTTAGCCGGCCAAGCAATCCCCCTGCTGTTAACTCTCAAGCTGCCAAGGCCACATTGCTGCTTGGACACAGGGAGCAGCTTTGCTAAGCTGGGATTGTTCTGGGTGGCTGACCCAGCAGCTCTGGCAGAGTCACTGCCTCTCTGTTTTCATGTTCTTCCCCTCTTTTTATTCTCTGCAGAATTCTGGTTTATTTACTGCCAGTGCTGATACATCGCCAACAGGAGAGCTGTGACCCAACGCATCACTTCTTCCACAGTACTCCACAGCAGTGCAAAGGGATCAGATCCTGACGCAAAATTGGTTCGGTGAGGTGCACAGGACAAGAGGATAGATCCTCCTCTTCTCGTTTTACAGATGAAACTGAGGCAGAGACTGCTTTTTATAGGGCTCCAGGGAACTGGATGAAATTCAGAAGCAGAGAAGAGTGCTTCTCCGCACACCATAGCAGAACAATTACCCAGCTTTGCCCCCAGGAGGAATACATGACACCATTATATTTATTTGCCATTTGCCTTATTGATGGCAGGCTCCATCCAGCATATTCTTTGCAGAATTTCTTAGCAAGTGTTTTAAAGTTCCCCCTGAGATTTCAGTTTGATGTATGAAGATCCAGGCTGCCTCTGGTGCTTTTTATCACAGCGACTGGGCTGCAAAAAGCAGGATGGCAAAGGACTGCCAGCTCAGTGAGTCAGTGGACTGTGCAAGCACACATGGCCAGAGAACTTCAGCCAAACAAGCATTAAGCAGGGCTCCTTTAGTAGCTTTTAGTTCTATTTACACCCCAATTCTATCTATATCGTTCCCTATATATTTTTAAAAGCAGAAGAGATCTGAGTTTAATCTAGATGCTCTCAACATGCCCCTTTATTGCCTGGCCCTTTTATACGCCTCAACAGCTGGGTGGGTCGTCTGGCTGAGATGCTCCAAACTCAAAACTGTGTCACCCTGGGATCACAGGGAGATGGCCCCTAAGTCACTTTCTTCTCTTCTGCAAGACAAAAGCCAGAGGCAGTGACCAGGTCTTGCTTGCTTGTCACTTAAGGCTGATAAGCAAGTTTCTCTTCAGTGGTGTGAGACTGCCCCTTATCTTTTTTTTCAGGCCACCAAATACAGGCTAAAGGGAGCTAAAGCAAAATAATTCTGTTTAAAACTCACAGCCAAGAGCTGTGCTAGAGTCACAGAGCAGGCCAGAGGAGCTTCAATCTACACTACCAGCACTTCAGAGGACACAGACAGCAGCAGCCAAAAGCTAGGAAACTTTTAACAGAAGAAAAGCGCCTGTCCTTGCAAAGAGGAGCAATCCGACTGTTTCTCTGGATGAGGACAGTTTGACTAGCCAACGAGCTGTCCTTCAGTCATCCTCATTCCAGTTTCTATCCAACCTTCACACTGTTGACATCCCTGCATGATCTTTTTGTGGATTTCTTTCTTGTTTTGAATGCTCTACTGTTTTAATTTCTGTGAGATGCTGGGAGCTGAGCTAACTTTCTTAAGGACCCTGTTGTGTCCATTGGTTCGTTGTAAAACAATGAAGGCAAGACATTTCCTCCATTGTCTTCGGTTTATATGGGATTAAAATGCTGTGTGTTTCTTGGTTCTATTTTCCACTTCATTTGTATTTGGGAAAATGACCGTGTAACGGCAACACAAAATCTGGCACAGATGAGTCTTCATGTCCTTTGTCAACAGAAACTACCAGTACTGTTTCCAGTTATTCATGGTATTGTGCTGTATTTTTGAGCAAAACAGTCCAGCACACCCAGCACTAACATTTTTGGTGTGAACCACAGGTAAGTATCTCCTCTCCTTAACCAATGAAATTACTTTCACCTTCCCTAGACATTATTTTTAAACAAATTAATGCAGACAAGTTCCACAGAGTGCTGGAAACCTTTCCAAGCAGCTTTTAAAATACCTGATGCACAACACTAAAAACAATCATCACCGTCTTAGTCTTATTTGCCCAAATGATTTCTTTAATGATCACGGGCCAATTATATGACATTGCTTTCAATTACACCAGTACAAAACTGACAAATCTCCACCAAATTCAGGAGTTACCAGATTTACAGCCACACAGGTCACACAAAGCTGGACTCACACTTTGCCTGTTATTTATCGGTTACCTTATTTGCCTTTATGTTTATTGGATACAGATGGTGTCCCAGGACAGACACAGTCCTTTTAACATATACATCTATTAGCTTTGCAAAGACTCCTGGCTTATTTTAAATCCCCTGTTGTTTAGACTGGCTCCTGAAAGGCCAAGGCTCAAGACATCAGGAAACAATTTGGATGTTAGAATCTCAAGGATTTAAACCCTAAGGCCTGTATTAACCTGGAGTCATACTTCTTCCAGTACGAAATGTGGGTTAAAAAATCAGGATAGCTCTTTTTCAGTGCTAAAAGTTGTTGGCAAGGAATAAAGAGGAATTCCCCTAGGGTGTGGATTCTATTAGGCTATGCTTTCATTTGCTTCAGAGGAGAGACCTAGATGTGGAATTTAACTTACTCAGAGTCAATTCCCAAAGCTTGGTGTTGGATGTAGGTCACTTTCTGGCTTGTTTTGAGATTCAGCTGAGTTTGAAATATTGCAATTTTCAATACAGAGCAGAAGCCACAGATATCCTTTCTGTTCTCTACAGATCATTGCTTCTGAAGGCAGTGCCACAAGGTGTAATCATAACCTCAGCACACACTTGCAACATGTGAGCCAGGGAAAGCTGCCATTTCCAGGCTTTTAAGGACAGAATTCCCCAAACCTGGCTTTCCACATGCAAATTCCTGTATTGGGCATTCAAAATAGGCACTGCAGGACATAGATTCTGGCCAAAGCATCTTATATATGACTTGAAGACACCTCTTGGTAACCTGTTTTCCCTTCAACAGACTTTTTTTTTTTTCTAAGTCCTGTTCAATCACCTTCAAAGAACATCTGTAGATTTCTGCTGCTGAGACTACCATCATGGAGGCATTTACCCACATGGCCCAAGGTTCACAGGTGCATATTAGTAAGCTGCAAAATGTTAAGAGGAGCTCTTTTGTAAGAAAGGCTTATTAATAGAGCTAAATCCACAGAGATCAGCTGACCCTGAAGTGGCCTTCCATGTCTGTTAGATAAAGTGCCTACAGCCGAAGCCTGCAGCCTGTGACTATTTCTGTGTAACAGCGGCATCCAGTGGGCACAAAGAGATTCCCAGCAAAATATTTGAGAAATCAGGATATGACCGTGTAAGAGCAGAGGTTTCTCTCCCATATCCAGAGCTATGTTTCCCCCTCTCTCTCCCTCCTTAGCATTACTATCTATTGCATGTTGTAGCAGAGATGCTAGTGACATTGATGTGGCTAGAGCCAGACCTATGGAAACAATTCTACCACGACCAAAGTCACATTGAAAAAAAAATTTAAAAGGGTTAGAACATGTTTTCTGTAGGAAAATAATACAACAAAAATCAGTGCAAGACCCTCTGTAAGGGGAAGGTGATATTTTATAAAGTGTCCAACTAAAGCCTTGCACTCAGTCTGTCAGATTTCATTCACTCCCTTTCACATTTACATTTTCATGATTACCCAAACATATGTGATTAAGTGGTCTGGCCAACACCACTTTTACACAACAAGGAGGTCAAGAGACCTGGCTGCTCAATCCTAATCTTTGGCTTTCATCAAATGGCAGTGAAAAGCTTGGTTTGGGACAGGTCTTTGTTATGGTAGCAGCTAGAATACTGTGACTTTTTGTGTCATAATTTTACCCTCTTCAGTCTTCACAGGCTCCAGCCAACGCTGCTCCCCACTGTTTTTGTTCCCACCTTATGGATTTTAGGGACCTGGACAGTTTGACAACCCAATTTGGACATGTCTGGCCTCAGCAGTGGAAGAGGAGATGGAGTGGGCTCTGCTGCATGGACAACAGCTCCACAGGAGAACGTTATCAGTGTTGGTGGAGAAAAGCAATGCAAATTCATGCCTCTCTGAGCAGGAAATCATTATCAACACGGTAATAATACCTTGTACTTTTAGACTTACCTGTTTTGACTATGAGTGTCAGCAAGGCCCCAGCTGGGCTGCCTTTCTTTGACATTCCTGGTGGCAAGCTGAGCCTCTCCAAGCCCTCCTGCTCACCCAAGTGATACAGCACCTTTCTGGGCCCAATGCTGAACCCCCAAATCTCCCTGACAGCGGACTAACTTACCCTCAAACGTAACACTCAAACGTTTACCAAACATACCTCAGACCTTATAACCGCATTTTTATTTTTATTTTTCCAGTCAGAACAGCCCACTGACTTCAACAGCTGTTTTGCTTGGGCAGAGACGACCCCCAGCGTTTATTCTCGACACGATGAAGGGATCTGAGGCTCAGAACTCAACAAGGACAGGGGCTCGGTGAGGAGACCATGAGGTGAGGAGACCATGAGGTGAGGTGACAGGACCCTGAGGCACGGGGGGCGCACCGCGGGCGCTGCCCCCATCACCACAGGAGCCCCCATGGCGCTCACCCCCGTGCTGGCGCTGCCTCACGGGACTTGTAGTCAGAGCTCCCCCGAACAAGGAGAGGCACCGGGGCGAGGAGCTAGGAACTACACCTCCCGGCATGAACCGAGAAGCGAGAGGGCCTGGGCGGGAGGGGAGGCGGGGACGGGCGGCGCCGCTGCTGCAGCACCCGCGGGGCCGGCGGGGCCGCGGCCCGGCTTCTCGGCCGCTTCCCCGGGGGTGAGGGGCTGCGGGGGGCTCGGGTGCCTCAGCGAGGCAGCCCCCAGGGCTCGGCGGCTCTCGGGGACCGGGGAAGGGGTGGGAGAAGCGGGGAGGGAGCCCTGAGGGCGCCGGGGGAGGCTTCTGGTGGGGGGCGACTCCCGGCCCGCGGCCGGTGCTCGGCTCCTGCCTCACAGGGGGGATCCGGAGGGAGCCGCAGCTTCGTGTCTTCTGCTCTCCCCTCAGGCCGCAGAGCTGGCAGCTTGCAGGCTCCTGCCCCCAGGATGAAAGAGGGAAGGAGACAAACACGGCTCTGGCGAAAGGACAGCGGCTTGCCGAAGGGCTGCGTGAATTCTGCTCGCTCCGCTCTCCGCCAGGTATGTGCCTGTTCTGCTTTTTATTTCCATCCTCTCAAGGGATGGGTTTACACTAAGCAGCCGCTTCTCCTCCTTGCCACGTTTACCAAGGGCTGAGCCCGCAGTGGGATCTTGCTCCTGCTTTATTTTTTTGCTTCTTTTCTTCTGGGTGGCCGGCAGCAGCTGCAGCAGAGGGTGTAAATACCTCAGCAGGTGTAAATACATCAGTGGGTGTAAACACAGGTGTGTGCCTGTTCTGGAGGTGTGTTCCTGTCCTGAAGCAGGAACTGCTGCTAAGCCCTCACCTGCTGAGGTGAGAGCTGACAGAAACGCTGGGATGGATTCCTGTTGTATCACCGGAGCATAGGCCTTATGCTGAATTATTACTCGGAACTGAAACACGTGTGGCTTTTTTTTTTCCCCCCTCTGATTATTTGCTTTTTCCTCTGATTTGTTTGATTTGATTTATCTCCTTGCACAGAGAAAGCAAGAAAAACAAGGGCAAAACTTCTATGTAGAGAAGGCCGTTCAGCTGCATTGGATGCTCTGTGTGTGTTTGGGCCGATTTCCCTGCAGATGCTCAACTCTGGAATTTAATTACTTGAGTAAGAAGTAAATGAGGGACTCGTTTACTGTAAATAACCCCCATTTTCGTGTTTGGAGTGATGCCACATGTCATAGGGGTAGTGGAAATCAGAAAGAAACTTCAATAGCCTTGGCAGAGCTAGCAAAGCCTATTCTGAGCTTTCTTTTCTGCTCTGGCGTATGGGTGTCTGTTTTTTTACTTGGAGCAGCTAATGTCTGGTGGGCAGGTGGTGGTTCCCTTCAAGAAGTGCCTCCTGAAGGCAGACAACTACCAGAGCAGCAGGTCAAGCGTCAGGTGACTCACATCTTAGAGGTCTTTCCCAAACTAAATGATTCCAGGATTCTATGATTTCTGTGGTGACAAGGTGTAATGAGTTCATGTAGGACTGGTAAACGTGCCTGCAACGTATGTAACAGAGTTCTCTGGTCATTTAAGCATCACTACTGGTTCTGTTTCGTGAATGATATTTCTCGAGTTAAACTTCAACAAAGTGAATGTGTTTCCCATCCCTTTCCACAGCACACCTCTGTTTTGCTGTTATGAGAATAATTTTCATAAGTGTATGTTATTGATGTTGGCTCAATTCTCTGCTCGCTGTGATGTTGCTGGGTAGTTTCCTGTGTTTTGGTGTCTGTCTGGAATGCACGTTTGAAACCATGTGATTGTGGAAGTCCTGTGCCTGGTCAGCATATAAAGAACCTTACAGTTTTCCAGCTTTGGTCTTGAGTGGCCAGTAAGGCACTGCTAGGATTGTTTGGAAGAATTGGGATTCCGTGCACAGCGTATTTCTGCTAAAACTTTTATGGAAGTCTCAGAAGTTGCAAAAACTGTGGAAGTGCCACAAATGTGGTTGCAAATGTCTCCTTTCCATTTATTTGGGACCGCTCTGGGCTATTCCAGGCTGCGGTACTCTCCCAAACAAGCTCACCTCTTGCCTTGCCTTTGTGAGGTGTTATTATTGGTTGCTCACAGACAAGTTGCCAGTGGCTTGGCTGAAGGTGAAGACTTTCTCCAACCTGATAGCTGGTCTCTTCTAGGTCACGTTGCCCCTGCCTGCCTGTTCCTGTTAAATCTGTTTGTTTTGCTCATCGTCTCTGATACAGAACCGCTCCCGGGCCCCGGCAGGATTCAGGGTCACACTGAATGTGACCGTGCCACTTGCAGCAGTACCGATCATGCGCTTTTATTCTGAGCTTTTGTATTTCAGGGACTCAGGAGTAGAATGCAGGGCTTGGTGAGCAGGCTGGTTGAGCAGGCTGAGCAGAATCCTGGTTGTTTTGTAAGGATTCTGATTCACGGCTTATCAGGGGCATTTACAGAGGGGCCTGAGTATTGCGATACAACTTGCAGCACGTTCTCACTAGAAACTCTCACTGGGGAGCCCCATAAACCCTCCGATATGTTGGTGTTGCTTTCCCCTTATTTGCTCCTTCCGTTGTTTCAAGTGTGATCAGGTCAAATCGTGTTGCTGGCTCCTCTCTGATTCCCAAAGTACCTGATGATCGCACTCTTCAAGCAGTCATGTTATTGGAAGAGCTGTTAGCAAGAATACCCTCTCTTGTTCTGTTTTTCTTTTATTTTTATTTCCCCATCAAGGTTTTTGGTGGGATGCTCCTTTCCTTGACAGAGATGTCTTTCTAAGGCAGCGCTATCCTACCCGAGCTGGGCAACGTCATCTTCCCCTTCCTGGTTCTCCTGTGTGGTTTTCTTTGGAAGCAGCAGGCCTTAATCCAATAACGATCGGGCTTTGCATGCATGCAAACACTGAACTGTTCTCTCCAGAGGTACCGAGCTGATGATATCGGTGGGTCATTTGGGAGTTCTTTGCTGTCAGAATACAAGCCTCTTAAGCCAGTTCGTTTTGTGTGCAGGTGGTTGAATTTAAAAGCCTGTGCCTTTCTTACAGGCTGCTGTAAGTTATCTCCTTCATCGTGGAGCTGCGATGCAGCTCCTGTTGGGGTTGGTACCTGGGAGATGTGCATCTGTGCAAAAGCAGGCAAAGAGACCTTAGATCAGAATGAACACTTCAGTTGTCTGAATAGCAAAAAAGAAAAAAAAAAATTGCATAGAATAATTATAAACTGATAAAATTATATCTCTGTGTGGTAGATAACATCAGATATTTTTCCGTCTTTAAGCAAAGATGGAGAAAATGGAGTCTGTTGTCTATTTCTGCTCCCTTTGTCATGAGAGCTGTAGTTTTGTTTGGAATTTCCCAGGAAACTTGGAGCAAGGATATGTGAGTTTCTTGCTGGCTCTGCCACCAAATCCATATGTAACCATGGCTCCATTCTCCATCTGCGAAGTGTTCTTGCATGCTTTAAAGCTATCCAAAGCTGAAACATCCGTACTTCTAAAATGTAGACTGGTAAGTGAATTGGTGCGTGTGCTGACCCTCAAACCTTTAAGTCCAAGGAAGGAAAGTAACAGCTTACTACTCAATTTGTTCTGCTCCTATGCAGCTGATGTCTCTCTAGCCAAAGGCAGGTCAGGATAGATTAGACTTAAACCTTTTGATTTGCTTTCAGAGCACAGAAAGGGCGAGTTCTAGGCTGGAAACCAGCAGGAGAGCAGCGTTGGCCGTTCTAAAAGCCTGAAGGGGAATCTGAAAGTTGGTAGGATGAGCCATCAAGGCTCATCGGAGATTCAGAGGGTTATATGCTGCAGCTTGCTCTATGCCAGAGCCTGAGGCAGCATCTTTTCACTTTGAGAAGTTGGAAAAAGTTGGGTTCATAACTCAGATGGTCAGTAATCCTGTTGTGTCACCACCAAGGGCTCCCGAGTCTAAATACCTATGAACAACCTTGTCACAGAACCACAAGGGTGTGTTTTCCAAAACACTGCTCACTCTGCGCTGGGTCTCAACACCACCAGCTGTGGGCCAGTTACATATTGCTCAGAGCAACGTCAAAGTAAGAATACAGTTGAAATCTGAAGGCAGGAGAGACTTCTGGATGTTGGAATATGTTTCTATGTGGTACTGCGTGCTGAGGGGATTGAAAATAGGGCTGGAAGGGATTTTCAAGAGGCTGCCTCATCCTCCTTTTGCCAAAGGGCTCAATAAGCTCCATCTAAGCCATTCCTGATAGTGATGTCGAGCTTGTACTGTAACAGATTTTTCCCTGGATGAGTTGGATTTGGGTTTATGAAATCTGCTCTTGAGGAAAAAGTAGATGCTGTTCAGCCCCAGCTACTGAGCTTTTCAAGGCTTTAGGCAGCAATCTGCAAACTGTCAGGTCCAATTAAAGCAAATGGCTGGAGCTGATGTGTTTTTCTCCCTCCTGGAGAGAACACAGTTCATCAAAAGCCAGAAGGAAATTTCATCAGGCTCATGAGCAATTATCTTAGGGGATGTAGTAAGAGAGAGACACCAGATTCCCAGTGTGAACTTTCCCTTATCGTCACCCTTAATTCTCCAGTGAGCAAATGAACAGCGATCCCACGGGTTTCAAGTTTTTGAAGTTTTTGTTGGATTTGGCTGCGGGTGATTTGTAAATAGGAATTTCAAACGCCTCTGACTTGGCAAAAGGTATTCCACCTCTCTGTGGTGCGCCACGACGTCTGTTGTGGGAAGCTTGTGACAGCTGTTTATTTTTGATTGACCTGTGGTGTTTCCTGAAGGCTGCGTTCTCATCTGTATGGGCTAAAGCAAATATTGACCCACTCGCAACTCCGTGGATTTCATCAGCCTGGTCCATTAGTCAGCACTGAGCTGATTCATTAAAAAAAATTACTTAAACCCAAGAAATTTAACTTTTGGAACAAGGAGAAGAGAAGATAACCCTGCAGGTTGTTTTTTTTTAAATACCATCAGAATTTTAAATACCAACCAGAATGCTGGCAGCAAGCTTCTGAGCAGGATTTGCACATAACTACTGTTATTACATCTTAATAAATTGTCTGGTGCTTCTTTTAGGCCGGTATCCTTTATCAAGGCAAAAGAATAGAAAGGCAGGATGATAACCACAAAAAGTATTGCTCCTCCAACTTGTGAAGGGAACATTGCCTTCCCTTCTCACCAGGAGGACTCGGCGCTAGAATACAATCAGTGTAAATTGAATGCAAAATTCAGCGTAGACCAAACGGATCAATAGGCTGGCATTTGTATAGGACAAGTGTTGATTGTAGAGGTGAAAAGCAGGCTTTAAGCATGACGGCTGGCTCGTTATTTTTAGCATTTCCTCGCTCTGTGTCCCAGTATTTCAGGATGTGTGCCTGCTCTTACACAAAATAATTAGTGAGGCTGAAATGACAAGATGTTAATCCCCGAGTGAAGGCATATTAATCACCTGCTTTATTCTGTTTATGTAATACAGTTCAATATACTGCGAGAGCAGGTGAGGTTTGGGGTATGGTTCAGCCTCATTCAGGCTTTTTCATGGCTGATTGGTTTTACAAGGCAGCTAGCCCGCTTCTAATTTTTCTTTCTGCTGAGAATGGTTTGTCAGTAGGGATGGCTTCATTTATCTGATATTGATATTTAACCCACGGAAGCATCATCTGCTCTTCTCTTCCACTCCGTGCCAGTGATGCCATTTTGCAAAATTTAGACGAAGCAGAAATGCTGACAGCAGGAGAAAAAATATCCCCGTCTTCGGTGAGCCACGAAGCAAAGCGGCAGGGAGACTCTGTGGCTTAGCAGGGGAGGAGAGGGTGATTCCCTCCGGATCTGCAAATTCTTTCGGTGGCATAAGGAGGAATTCCACGGGCTTGGGCTGATTCTCAGTGGTTAAGTTTGTGGCATAATGCCTGAGGTGGTGTCACGCTTCTGTGTTAGAAGATCTGCTCGGCCTGGGAGCGAGGAGCCTGTATCTTCTGTGCTCTTTGTGTCAGCCACGGGAGATGGAGCCTCAGAACAGGTAACAGCGCTGGGGTAATACACTTGGTGCTTGCTGTTGGTTCCTGCTAAGAGGAACGTGCTTTTGGCCAGAAAATAGCTTGTTCTGTTTGTCTTTTACTAAGGTACCTATCACCAGTTTACGCTAGAGCATTGTTCAGATGGTTAACCTTAGTGGCAAAATTAAGGTAGGACCATACTGCTGAGGTTTTAATTGTTTCTTTTTTTAATTATATTTAGTTAGAACCAGATGGCTGTTTTAAAGGGAGCAGTGCTGTCAGGGTTGGGGGCCATCCCTGTCTTTTTTGGACTTGGTCTGATATCGCTGACATTGTTTTATGACTTGGAAGCATTTGGCTTTGCTTTGCCAGCCCTTGGGTCCGATCTGCACCATGTGCAGTGGCAGTGCAGCTCCTGCTTGCTCTACTCCACCACCCAGCCCCTGTTCTTCAGCCTGAGCGGATAAACAAGACCTGAGCAGACAGCGCAGCTCTTTGTATGAGCATGGGCTGCGGAGTGAGATCTGGGGAACAATACACAACAACGTGGGTCTGACTGCATGCCCTGCCACAGCAAGAAGCGGGACTGGCACCAGTGCTGTGTTAGGAGGCAGTGCTAGAGCCCAGTGTTTGTGCATTAAGGATGTATTGAAAGCACAAAATCTTTATCGTGCGTTGCAATTTAATATTAGCCCTTATACTAGAGGTACTTTTCTCATTTGGTAGGGTTTTACGCAATTTTTTCAGCAAATGATTTAGCACAACTGATTTTATAATAAATGTCTGCATGAAAGAGATGGAGGCTTTCTCTGCGGCCTTTTGTTTCTTTTACAGCCAGCCTGGGCATCTAAGGTAGTATAAATTCCAAATACAGGCAAAACCTAAACCCAACTTTTGCCCATAAATGACTCCTTCAGAGGCCAGTTTATGGGTTAGGTAGGTGCCTGTTGCACTCCTACATAAATGGACAGTCATGTGTATGTTAGGGCTGCAAGCGTTACGAGAGAAAGTAGTACCTGCAACATCACAGGACCAATTGGAACGGGATTTAAGATTCAGAGCATCTTAAAAATACTGCTCTGGTTACTTGAGATAAATGCCATATTGCTCTTATGTATGCTTATACGTCTGGCTTTTCTTAAAACAGGCATTAAAATGCTAGTGAAAGACTTGTGTGGAGATACAGCCTTGGTTTGCCTATCGTTTCAGATTGACAGGATGTCTTTACACCTGTTGGTGCTACAATTTTAGCCCAGAACTATGTAGGTGCTGTGTGTGAAGGAACACAGCTGGAACAAGCAGCAGGCTGGCCAGAAGGCACCATTACCAGGCAGCTTAGAGGAGGTCTGCTAAGAAGTTAAGGATTTTTGGTCTTTGTATGGTGGTAAGTCAAAAAGGACTGTTTTCTGTTCTGCTCTCACTTAACAGTGAGTGTATTCGGCTGTGGGAATAGCCTTGAGAGAAATTAGACTGGGTTCTGCTGGGAGAGCACACCTATTTCTGCTGTTGTGCTGTCCTGGGGTCTTCCTGCTTGCTGAGGAGGAAGAAAAGCGAAGGCTAGGTCTGAATTTGGGTTTGTTGGCGTGAGAGCTCGCTTTGGTAATGAGTAACTGAGCAGCTTGGAGCCTTAGTCAGAGGTATTTGATCCTGGTTGTTGTCTGTGAGTAAAGGATCTCTAATAGGAAAGTGTTTATTTCTGGTTTGCAGCTAGGGAAACTGGGGTGGGGAACAATAGTTACTTGTGCAGATAGCTAGTGAACTGGCGCTGGTTTCACACTGCTTGTGTCAGGAAAGGGGGAAAATTCAGTCAAATCCCACTTCTGTAGGGCGTAAGAGTAGCATGGAAAAGAGTCCTGCCAAAAACCAGCTGCACAGGCACAGCCGTTCATAAGCCAGGAGGAGCTGGCTTAATTTAGCCATCACGTTTAAGTTGTTTAGAGGCCTTTGTTACCAGTGTGGGGACATAAAAAAGTAAATCTTGAACCTTTACACCAGTGGTAGCCGATCGATCTTAATGTTTTGAACCCCGACTTGAACTGCAGACCTCTGTTCTTGGGTAAAATCCTGCTGAAACGACCAACGAGGCCAGCAAGGTCACAACCAGCTCCTCTCAGAGGGTTGTTGCTGAATTGTCTCCTGAAGAGTGAGCGCCACCGTGCCGACCGCTTGCTTGTGCTGCAGTGAGGTTATTCTGGATTTCTGCTGATGCAGGCGGCACTGGGGACGTGCTCTGTTCCTGTCTGCCTGCATCGTGTGCCTGTAAACATCTCCTGGTGCTTGCCCAGTCTGCGCTGGGACCAAGGGAGGGTAAAGCAAGTGGCGTTGGTCTTGACACAGACCTCATGGGCTTGCGGTTATTTTTGAGATGTCAAGTGAAGAATGCCTTGGCTGCTTGCTCTGTTTCTCTCTTCCCTGAGAGAGATGAGCCGAGGATCAAAGAGCAAAGCACAAACCCACTCTTTTATGAGAGGGGAACTCAGGGCAGGAGGGTGGGTCTTAGAAAACAGGATGTAAAACTCCCCAGATCCTCTTCTAATTAAAAGAAGCTTATTTACCCGCCTCCCAGTCGTGCTGAGGATGCAAGAGCTTAATTCTCTCGCTTGCTTCTCGGTACACCCGGTGCAAAAGGTCGTGTGGAAGGATGGGTTTATGGCTGCGTGGTGCTGTTGTGGGCGCAGTGTGAACGCACCGGGTGTCAAATAAGCCTGTAGTTTCAGGGAGCGTCCTCCCTGCTTTTGGCAGGCAAAGGACACCGTGTTTTCTCCTCCTAGCAGCGTTACGTCTTTTCTGTCCCTGGGTGGGAATTTATGGCAGAAATCTTGCCTCCCGGAACAACCACGAGGCTGTCACCCTCTGCTGTCTGGCCTGCGTGCCCAGTGGGGGTGTTTGTGTCGAGCTCTGTGCTGCCTGAAGCCGGGGAGCCCCAGCCTGCAGCCCCGTGGGTCCGGACACACACACTGCAGCCCACGCGAGTCTGGTGTTCCTGGGAGGCTGCCAAAGAGCAAGAGGAGGACGAGGAGCAGGCAGCTTGACCCCTGTGGTAGGTTTTGGGTGCTGCAGATCGTCAGCAATTGGACGTGCAATGAGGAGAAGTCAGAAACCAGCAATAAGAGATGCGAGATGATGTTATTTCCCCAAATGCTTAGTGCAGTGATGACTTCTTGTGGGGCTTGTGAATTACCGGCTGGGGATGATGGATGTTTCACGCCCGAGTGAAGTTATTAAAAATAATTCCACAGCTCGTGTGAGCTGCTGTGGAAAGGGCCCAGTAATAAAAGTTCTGCTGCAGCCGTCTCCACGTGAGCTCCCAGAGGGTGTTAAGGAGCCAGGGACTCCAGAGGAGCATCAAAACCTGAGCTTTGCGAGCTTGTGCTGCTCTTCTGAAAAAAACAAACAGCATTTGCCGTGGCCCAGGGCACTTAAGGAAGCATCCTTAGGATTGGCAGAACTCCCTCAGGTGAAGTAATTCCTCCCAGAAGACAGTTCTAACTGCAGAATACATCTCAGAAGGAGAAGGAAAAAAAAAAAAGAGGAGTGGGGGGAAAGAAACAGCTGCCTCTTCCTCTGTTTACCATGCTGTTGAAATAACCTGATAACCACGTTACGTGCGTGGGTTTTGCCAACCTGCTTACACCATCGCTCGGTTCTGTTTGCCGTGTATCCAGTAGAGCAGCAACCTTTGCCTCTTACAAGCCGTGTGCGGGGCTGCCTCTAGAGCACCTCTACCAGCAGCACGGTGTTTGACTGTTAGCAGAGAAACGTTGCAGACTGAAGGCACTTTCCCTTTGTTCCAGTTAAATATTACTTTTATTTCCTAAGAGTGGTTTGATTACACCTGGGCTGTGCTTTTCCATGTCACAGTAGATGAGGTCAGAACATTAGGTCAGGATTCAGAGACATGTTTGTGTTTTATGATGGATTATTTGTTCAGAGCTCTCTTTAAACTCCTCTGGGAAGCTGTTGTTTTCTCTAAACGGTTTCTGGCAGCTACACCTATCCTTCCCTGGAATCATTTACACTCAAACAGCTTCGAGGGAGGAGCAGGAGTATTTGTTTCAATGGGTGAAACATTTCCACTTAGGAAGTAAATAATACTGGTCTCTAGCATGATTTAGACCACATGTGTGTTGTAATTCATCTCCTAAAGACTTCAAATGCTTTTTCCTCTTGTTACAATGCACTGCCCTGCAGATTAAGTGGAATGCGGTGCCTTTGGTGCTTTCTTGGGTGAAAAGAGAAGATTGGCATTAAGAAGTCAGCCTTCAGATCAGCGAGCAGATTACATGAGGGTCACTGCAGCCCGGAACAGCATTAACCAGCACTCAGCATCACAAGGGTACAGTTAAATTGCAGCAGCTTTCCTGGGTGGTGGAGTCCTGGACATAAGCACAGAGCCGTGGGATGAGTCCATGTGCAGCTCCTTCGTAACAGGAACCTGCAGAACCCAGGGAAGCTCAATGCATGTGGCAGCAGTAAAACTGTTTCCATCCACATCCAGCTTCTTACGGGCTACAGATGAGGTGGATTTTTGTCCTTGCAGCTTGGTAGTTGGGGCATCAACAGAGATTGCATTCCTGGCCTGTAATTACAGAACTGCCAGTAGGCAGCCAAGTGTTTTCTATAAAGTGGAAAACTTCGTTAAAGCAGTGAAAGCTCTTGGTTAAAGTTACTGCTAGTAAGGCATCCATTTTATTCAGAATCATCTAGGTTGGAAAACCCCTTCAAGATCATCAAGCCCAACCGTTAACCGAGCACTGCCGAGTCTGCCGTTTCTCTCTGATCTGGAGGAGGAGCAGATCATGCAAATCTCCTTAGGTTTTGCGATGCTTTTTTAAAAAGGATATTCTGTCTCTTCATTTCCTAAAAGCAATAACCAGCGGTGCACCTTAAACTCAGCAATGTTGCGTCCACCTCCACAAAGATCTAAATGAAAGCGTTGCCCAAGGCATCTTTTAGGGATGATTAGAAGTAAAGATGCCACAAAGTTCACAAGGACGTTTCCTTTTGCTGTTTGGATGTGACAGTGATGTGCAGCAGAAAAAGCCTGAGGCTGGGGAGATGCTAAAGCTGAACAGAAATCCGGCTCTCTGCATGTTAGAAACTTCATTTTGCATCACATTACTCCTCCATACATTTAAAAGGGGATGTTTGGCTGGGGGAAGAGTTTATTTTTAGCCCTGGGTGGTTTTGGTTGCTTTATTGGTAGGCGGCAGCGTTAGCTGCGCGGCACAGAGCTGCTCCTGCTGCCACGTCTGGGTGCACATCCTATGAGCTTGGTGGCGGCTCTGTCAGTCTGGTGAGAGCTGGCTGCGTGTCGAGGCACTTGGTAAGATTTGCTGTGCTTTTGGAACCTGCACAGCTTGGCCCTTGGCATTCTGCATTTTTGATATATGTGGGTTTTTTCCCAAGTATTTCACAAAATTTGGGGTGTTAGAGCTTGAAGTGGAGACCCAGGGATGCCCAAAGGTAAAAGGATGCTACAGTTGATTTTTCCTGAGCTCTGAGAGGAGCTTGGCCCTAAAAACCAAAAGCTGTATTCCTCCGTCATCTTCTAAAAAAGACATCTCTAAATCCACAAACCAGACTGACAATCTGTGATTGAATTCAGAGCTGTGGATGTGCTGCATCCATGTGGTGTTCACCTCATTTACCAATTGTCATGGCAACACTTGGAGAGGCTATCCCAAGCTATTCCTGCAGTGCTCGCTGCAGATTAGCTGCCCACCCTTTCCTGTTCCTGCTCTAGCTAGAATAGCAACAAAGGTTGACATTTCTCTAACACTGGCTCTTGTTTTAAAACTGCTGTTGCTTTTGGAAGACAGTTACATATTGCTTTTCTCTGCATCTTTAAGGCTTCCTGTATCTCAAAATCAATCACAAACTTTCTGGGCAAGATGAACACAGCACTGCAGTATCATTTGAAAAGATGTATATGAAGTCTTCATCAAAAATAGAGCTCTGTTTGAATAAAATACAGATTTATCTACTCGGCATGTCAGGCCTAGTCTGTGGCCGGGTTGTTTGGGGCAGGGAGCATGTTTCTTGCCATTTTGACTCTTTGTGGAGTTGATGTTAAGTTCACCTGTAGTGCTATGACAAAGCAGGACTTCCAATTTCTTGCTAAAGGCAGCTGTCATTTTCTAAAACAGCAGCTGGACTGCAATCAAGACTGAAGCTGAATGGAAGGTAATCAGGATGCATCTTGGTAATCTTTTTACACAGCATTTCATTTGATGGTGTTTACAGCAGAGTGGGATAAGTACCTCAAGGTGGGCTTTGAGCTGTTTTCGTTTGGGAAGTGGAATCTAGAAAACCTTCTGGCCCTGCTAACGGAGCAAGAGTTTGTGCACCAGGGGCACGAGCTGAAATGGGATCTGCTCGCCTTGCTCTGAGGGCTGTGATGTTTGGAGTGACACCACTTAATGCCACGTTGTCTTCCCAGGTGTGCTGAACATGCTGCTGCTGCTGCTGCTGGATGAGTTGCTGCCGCCCATCTCCCAGAGCTGCTGCGTGAAGGATTTCTGAGGGTTGCTGTGCAGAGCGATGGACTCGGACCCCTATGCCAGCATGCAGGTTGGGATGCGGGTGGTTCGCGGAGTGGACTGGAAGTGGGGCAGCCAGGACAGTGGCGAAGGGAACGTTGGGACCGTGGTGGAGATCGGTCGCACAGGCAGCCCAACCACTCCGGATAAAACTGTGGTCGTGCAGTGGGATCAGGGCAACAGAACCAACTATCGGACGGGATTTCAAGGAGCTTATGACCTTCTTCTGTACGATAACGCACAAATAGGTAAGTGTGGCACGGACAAGAAGCACAAGGATGTGCTGTAAAGCCATCTTCAGCATGTGGAACCTGCCTCACCTGCTAACTGGCACCTGAGCCTTTTGCAACTGCGTTGTAATGAATGTTTGAGTTCAGTTGTGCTACTTTTCTATGGCAGGACCATGGAAAGGCATTGAAATTGAGCAAGATAATTCAGAACAAACGAGATGTCTTCTTAGATCAATATTAATTCTTTTGGTTCCCTTGTTTAGGCTTTGTATCTGAAACGTACTGAGCTTCATTGTCAATTGTTTGTGCAGAACAAGCTCCCAAGTGTTATTTGAGCTAAGTAGAATTTATATTGCCTGTTTTGCATAGTAAACAGCTCAAAAGTCAAGCATCAGAAAAACTGAGCAGCCAAAAATTGTTACAGTTGAATTTTCCTGATTGAGCTCATTTGTTGTAGCTGTGCTTACTTGATTGAGTAAGGGCAGGAGTTATCTGTTGTTGGGAGAAAGATAATGTATGGGAGAGATCTTTAAACAAATACAAAATCTGCTCTGGTTTATTGCACTGGATGAGCTCTAATCCTCTTCCAGCATCCCCCGCTTTCATTTCATTCCCATGCAACCATTTGAGTGTGAGCAGCCTTATTTTGCTGCTCTGGTGGAAGAGAGCAGGTAGACGTGAAGCAGTGCCAAACTCAGGGCTGTGGGGTAGTAGTGGGGTGGGCCTGTCCTAACGTACAAATCCGTGGAGACAAAAGGATTGTTGGCTCAATCTTAATGCCACCTCAGGGCATTTGTGGGGTTTCTGATTTGCTTAGATGGCAGCCAGATCAACTCTGCTCAGCCCTAGAATGCCGTGCAGACTTTCCCTTATTAAGCTTAGATGTTCTGTCATCTTTAGTACGTGGACGTTTTATCCCTTTAAAACATGCTAATATAATTCTAACAGCCTTGTCAACCTGGTTTCTCTGAATTTGGTGTGGATCTTATATTCTTTTCCTTCTGTTCTGCTAGGTGTCCGTCACCCTAACATCATCTGTGACTGTTGCAAGAAGCACGGCATCCGGGGAATGCGGTGGAAGTGCAAAATGTGCTTCGACTACGACCTGTGCACGCAGTGTTACATGAACAACAAGCACGATCTGTCCCACTCCTTTGAGCGCTACGAGACAGCACACTCACAACCGTAAGTGGAGCTACAGGGGGAGTCCAGTGAAATGTGTTGAGATTTGTAAACTGCCCTTCTGTACCAGTGGTCTCTGAAGTGGTGTGCATGAAAAATTGTCAGCACTAGTTTCGGTTGTGCCTCCTAAGGTGGGCATGAAGATGAATTCTGTAATCCTAGAATGTTACAGGAAATCAGCTCTTGTGTTTGTCACTGATTTTCTTTTTTTTGCCTTGAAAATATCACTCTAGCATCTCTTTAGCAACATAATTCCATGGACAACTCTGTCTGATCTGCAGCTGTTTTTCCTGCCATATGGGAAGCTCTGGAGTTATTACCATAGTCTTGACAGTATCGTTGAGCCAGAATTCTGAGTGCTAGCAAGGGGTAGCTGCTGCTGTCCAAAGGGATCGTCTCTGAGCTTTAAGGCTCGTGTTTATCCACCAGATTAGGATGTTTCTTGAGCTTGTGTTAATACGACAATCCAGACAGATCCTATTGTGAAACGAGCGTCATGATTTCCACTGTGTGTGAATGTATATATGGCTGTGTGTATTTAGTGGAAGTATAAATACACCTATATTTTTACTCTCAGCATTATAGTTAGCTCTAGACAGTTATTCAGGGGCACCTGCTTGCCTGCTGCTAAGGTAGATAATCTTCCTAACGTTCAAAGGAAGAAGAAAAAAAAACTAGACAGCAGCTATCATACGAGGCTGCACTGTTGCAGAGCTGTCCAGTTTTGCCATATGGCTTCTATGGGGTGCTGCTGCTTTGGGCCAACTGGTGCTTGGGCTGCTCTGTCATCCTTGTGGACCCTTATCAGGAACACCCCAGAATGCTATTTTTTCTACTGGGAGGGAGATTGCCAGGCAGTTTTCTCCTCAGACCTCTTGAATTAGGCAATAGAGTGCTTGCCATCAGTGAGAAGAGAGCACGGAAGGCTGCTGGTAAACTTGCCAGACCTAGAGTTGTCCTCTGTGACTTGTTTGACTTTGCCAGTCCACTGCAGCACCGCTCTGGAACATTGCCTGAGAAACCTCTGAGCTCTGCTGGGGTCTCTGGATGCAGCTTTCCTCTAGAGCAGAACTTGATGTCTGATGATGTTGCCTCTTTGTGCCCTTTTGGTTTATTCGGCTTGCTTTTTTTTTCCTAAAATTCCTTTCCTTTTTCTGCAGGTTTGTACCACCCAGCGGTTAGAGACGTGATATAAATAGGCTTTTATTAGTTCATAAAAGGAAGTCTAGACATAGGGCAGAGTCTGTGATATCGAGCCTTTTGTTATAGCAGTGGGAATCTGATTTACATCACTGTATGGTAGCAGAAGTAATGGTCTTCCTAATACTAGGCAGCTAAAAAAAAAAAGAAAAAAAAAGTGGGGGACACTGTGTGAGCCTGCCAGATGTGGGAGTGCAGGAACAGATGTGCAGGAGCAGGAAGAAGTCAGGACACTTTTGCTGTAATGCAGACAAAATCCTGTGATTTCTCAGTCTGTCCTGTGGTTGCATTAAGAATGGAACTTTCTAATTAAAAAAAAAAAAGTAAAATACGGCAGCAGCTGGGGATGGGGCAGATCACCTCTGAACAGCACCATGGAGAGGATTTCTTTGGGATAACTGAGGTCTGAGCTGCAAATACAACACCGCCTTAGGCAATGCAGCATCCGTTTCGAAGAACGGGAATTGCTTGCTTATGAATCACTGGAGCCCTGGTGTTGTGAAAAGACAACGGCTTGGATCATTCATCTCATTTTTTGTGCTCAATAAAGTAGAAGAGAAAACCTTTGGCAGTTCACCAAAGACTAAAAGGAAAAGAAAGCAGTGCGTTTAAAAACACGGGAACTGCTGTGTGGATTTGGGTTTTCTCGGGGTTTTGCTGTTACCTGCTGTTGTTTGAGTGGCTGTGAAATACAGAAGTAGGCTCCTTTGGAGATCAGGTTTCTCTCCCCTCCTTTCTCTGGCAGGAATGGCTGGGGTTTGGTTATTCAGATGGGAAATGGACAGCCTCAAGCACAGCAACTGTTTTCTTTCAAGAGCATCAGTGCAAGCCCTGTGCAACGCAGCTGTGTTTGGGAGCTTTCCATCAGCTCTCCTTTAACCAAAGATCAGGAGCTGGGGCTTGGCAGCTTCCCCGTGCTCTCAGCCTGTTGTGACAGGGTGGATGATCGCCGTGCCTCCAGGACTGCTGCCACTGCTGCTCCTTCACTGTAGGAAGCTGAGGGGAGGACAACTTGCGATGTCCTTGTGCAGCAAAGTGCTGCCACCTGCACTGTTGTTGCCAGAACCACCGCATGATACCTGTGCAGCTAAACCTGGGCAAGGCCAACGAGTAAATGTTTCTAGGAGCTCGCTAATCTGAGGATTTTGAGAGACCTTAAGGCCAGGCAGACACGGCAGAGCATTCCCAAACAGTTTCCTAAAGAGGCTTTGAAGACACTTTTACCTGAAAGCTATTTCAGGTCTTAAATGACCTGGTTTGACCTGCTGCTGGCAGGAAGTACGGATTTTGTATATTTTGCCATGTGAACTCATCTCTTCCTGGCATCTGCCAGCTGCTGACATTGTTTATTGGTCTTCTTTGGTTTGAATTTTATGGCTGTTAATTTTGAAAGAGGCTTTTATCCTTGGTTTAAAAGGCCAGATAGCTCAATTTCACTGAAGAACTATGTTTTTCATAATCAAGTATCCATTTGCTCAGTAAATGGAAGATAAATCAGTGTCTGTAAGCAGCAAAGCAAAGCAAAGCTTCCCAAGTTTTGTCCTGGCAGTCTCCTGCAGCCGGTAGAGGAGGTGCCAGTTGCCTCTGCCTCGGGTGCTGTGACTTTGCAAGCAGCTTTGCCAGCTTCTGGTGTCTGGATGTGAGTCCGATGGCCTTTTTCTTTGTTGTTCCTGAGAGCTTTCTGAATAGAAATCGAACTGCTTAGGGGAAAAGAGAGGAGAGCTGCACATCCTATTGGCAGGATGGCACAATCCCTTGTACTTCTCACTCGATCATTGTTTTCCCTACATCCATTTTTCCCCATTAGTGACTGTTACTGGGATTAAGCTTTACTCCCCAGTAAACCACATCCTTGACAATTTTTGAAAGTTCTGTGTAATGAAGCTTAAAAAATCTAAATATTTCCTAGCAATGCATTTTATCCTGTAGTCAGAAACAGCGTTTGCAGTTATTTTCAACCATAATCCTTAACAGCTCTGCTTAGTTCACCACCTGGACTTACAAATGAGATGCATTAAAAGAACAAGCACATGCTGGCAGTCGGATACCTGTGTGCAATGCTGGCCATCTGAAGGCAGCTTTAATAGTCCAGCCTTCCCTCTGTGCCTGCTTATAGCGTAAGCCTGAGCTGATTGAGCAGCTGAGTGGCAGCTGCTGGGCATTTGATTACTAGGCAATAAAGGGGATGCAGGTTTATTCCCTGTAGTAACCTCTGCAGTGCCTGCTATTTATGCAATGTCAGTTTAAGATGCTAGACTACGAAATTTCAGTGAGTAACATTGAGTGAAATCTGACTCCTGTGTGATGATTTCTTTCCTGATGCTCTTAAAAATGTTCACTGAGTATGAATTTATTATTAGTATGAATTTATGTGAACTTTAGGGCATATCCTGATAGTAGGGCTTCTCTTTTTCAGTTTGGAGTATCAGTTTGGTGAAGGCTGCGCCTCGGCATGGAAGCAGAGGATTGACAATGGAAATTCTTGGTAAAGGCAGCTCCTGAAATAGGTTTATGTGATCCTGATCCCTCACTTACCAACGTCCTTGTCTTAGGCTGGTTCATGCTTGAGCAATCAGCATCCGCCTGCCATCTGTCAGAATTTCCTTTCTTTATCCTTTGCTGGAAGTGCTTTAGTAAAAGATTTGGAGGGAAGATTAAAGAATCCAGAATTTCCTGCCGAGGTCAGTTTTACGTGGAGGTTCTGCAGGGTCTCTGTGCTGCCTCTTTTTTTTCTTGAGGCAACCTGGGTAGATCCTTCTCCATCCTAGAGGCAGTGTGGGTTTGTAACCACTGAAATGCAGTTCTGGCTTAGAGCCGTGCCTCTCTGAGGACAGAGATGAGATGCATGGCTTCACTCTGCACAGAACACGCTCCCGAGTGTCTTCTGGACTCCGCAGTAATTTAATATCGTTGGAATTTGTGGGACAGGAATGGCTGCAGTCCTCGAATGGCTGTTATAATTAAAATTGTTATTAAAGGCAATATTGCAGTGATGAAATTTATCTCCAGGGTATTGCTGAAACACACCAATAACGTTGGTTGTTGCGCAGTATTTGGAGCAAAACATGTCAAATTAGATTACCGCCCGCGATGTGTTGGCTCGGGACAGCTCGTTCCTCCATCGCCCTTCTGTGCTGCTGGTCAGCAGCGTGGTTCAGGACAAGGTCAGAATTTTTGTGAGGCCAAGGGCAGGAGGCAGTCGTGGTGGGTTGTCTCCAGCATTTCAGTGGAACAGGACGTGGAGTTCCTTGAGTGGGGACTAAAAAAAAGACGGTCTCTGTTTCTGCTTGCTCACCTACACAGTAGACACAGGAAAGTGGTTCCATACCTGATATGAGTTATCCATTCCTGGGAGATGGCTCCAAAGCTAATATTTTGGGTGTTTTCTGCCTCTGGAATTGTCTTTAACATCAGTTAAAGAACCCCTGCCTATCAAGAAAGGGTCTGTGGTGGTACTTGGGGATGATGAGAGAGAACTTCAGATTGTAGGCTATAAAAGCAGCAGGGGAATAAAGAAAGGTCAGCACCTGTGAGAGAATGGTAAACACGCAGGGTTGGTGATGTTCTGTAGGTAACTTTCTTGTGGGTTTCCAAAACGTTTGGTGGAATGGCTCTGCTTGCTTGCAGCTAATGCTTTGCAGGCCAGTTTGTCAGTAAATTGGCACAGACGTGAGCATAGGTGGAGTTTGGGCTGTGCTTGCCGGGTGCTTAAGGACAGAGGGCTGCAGTTAGAAGGCAATTTGATCCGCTAACAGGCAATTTGATCCCGTCCGTGTTTATAAGTGATATTAAGGAAACCCAGCTTTCTTTTCGTGGTCTCTAGCCACAAATTTACCCAAAGTGACAGCTAACGTGAGAGCTGTTGAGATGGGGAAGGGCTGCTCTTAGGATTATACGAGCATAAGAAAGGAAAAGGGGGAGAGAAAGAAGTGTGTTTTTATTGCTTTGTCTCCAGGTTTCGTTAAGACATCTTTGCTAAATTGTTAGGAAAGTATTCGAGGAAATACAGGGCACATAGCACGTGGTAGCTCAGCTGTTTCAGATGGGATACACAAATCCACGCTGGTTCTTGAAACCAGTAGTTTATCCCTTTTTAAGGCAGGACCAGTGCAATAAAATGAACACTGGTAAGCATTTCTTTTCACTGAGCCTCCGTGCCTTCTTTCATTGTTGTCTTCCATAACAACTGATGGTGTTTAAAGAATAAAAACAACACTGAAACAAACAACAAAAATAAAAACCCTCAACCATTCAAAAAATTGTCTTCATCTTCTCCCCTACAGAGCTACAATCAGGATAATGAAAACGATGAGAGGAATATGTGTAAATAGTTTCTCCCTCTTTTTAAACACCCAGGTGGGAGACCTGGTAACAAGTTAAGAAAGGTAAAAGACTTAGGCTTTTGATGGATCAGTAAACAGTGAGTTCAGGCATAAGCTTTTTATCCTTCTGAGTCTCTACCTTCTCTCTGGAGGCATTAGATGGGAGATAAATAAGGTGGTGTGAGGTCAGCCCTGCTGCTGGTAGGCTCCCCGCCCCTTCCCTGTAGTAGGGCTGCTGAACTTTTCACTCCGTCTGGGACCCACTAAGCCTGGCGGGAGGAGCTGGGCGGTTAAGGGTATGGATTGCAGCACCTCTGTGGTCACCTAGCAAAGCGAATTGCACCCCAGGGACCAAACCAAACGGCTCCGAGGGCTTTGGTGGCTCGGTATCTTATAAAAAGCTTTTTGGTAAGGAACTAGGAGCAGCAGAGAAGCTACTGTAACGTTATGGGAATTGGGAGCTGCTTTAACAGGACGTCAGACCCCCTGTTCACTATCACGTAGGTAATTTTTTTTTCCTCCTTAGGATGAATTGGTGTGTATGCCTGTGATGCAGAGGGCAGGGAAGATAAAGGTGTGTGTTATCCTGGGAGCAGGCTAGCCACAGCGCTGTTGGTCTAATCTGCTCTGCTTTTCAGAAAGTGAGTGAGGCAGTGCAGCCCGCAGCTTAGTTATGAAATGTGCTGAACTCCTGAGGGCTTTGGGCTCGGAGGCTGCCTGAGCCACTCCTTACATGCAGGTAATGCCCACGGGCATCGCCTTGGAGTTAGAGGGACACCACGCAGCCAAAAGGCAGCGTCCCTCTCCCCCTGACGTGATGTCAGGCTTCCTAGAGGAGTTACAGGCTTTGTTCTTGTCCCTCTGTTTCCCCCTCTCTCAGAACCTATTTTAGAAGGAAGTTTTCATTGTGTGAAACCTGTATTAACTGACCTGGGTGCTCATCATGGGGAAATGTGGATTGTCTTAAAGGGCACAGGTGGCAATGAAAACCAGCGTGCCCTGCTGCTGTGACGTTCAGGATTCCTTGATGGTATTTTTTGCAAGGCTCCCCCTGGTCTATGTAGGCAGTGGGGTGAAGTTACTAAAGCCAGATTGGGATAACTGGGTTGCAGATGTTGCACCTTCTGGTGTAGAAAGCTGGTAAGTGCTTATGGATAAAAATATTAGTTTGCATGCGTTCACAGCAGTCATAGTTGGTCCTCAGCGAGCGTCTTTGTCCTAATATAATTAGCAGCTTGTGCATCCCATAGAACGTGTGGGGAAATAATAATTCTTTGGAGCTGCTGGGTTATATTTTTGCTTTACGCAGCCCCCTCAGAGCTCTTGAAGTTCTTAAATGACGTTCTTTCTTCGATTCACTGCTGAGTGTGCTGTGTGCAAGTGAGCAAGTGTAGTTATTTGGGATTTTTGTGTTCAGCTTTCAGCGAGGTGACGTTCTGGTGTCCCACACCGTGAGAGAGAAGCCCCACCACAGTTGTGCCGCTCGTGTGCAGATGTCTGTCTCCGTGGACTTTCACTGACATCTGCCTCTCCTCATGCATGCACAGCAGCCTCTATCCCCAATTATCTGCATCCCACAGTTGAGGGAAGTCCAGAGCTTTATAAAGCTCAGTGTGGGTCTCACAAATTTTGATAATGTTTGAAGAAAAGCCTGGATCCTTCTTAGTCCAGTATATTATTCACTAGTTGTCTTTCTGTAAGTATTCTGACCTTTCTGGGAGACCAGCTTTTAGGACCAATGTCCCTGTTCAGATACTTTATTGTTTTCTAGCATGTTTTATGTGCTTTTCAGAACTCAAGCCATGCTTTTCTCTAAGTGTGGCCCACTTGGTCCTGATACAATGGACCTTAGTTGGAAGAGAGCTTTATGAAGTGATCGGTAATAATAAATTTGTTTCCTGATTTTGTTTTTCAGAGTCGTCGTGAGTCCCCGACAGAATCTGACTCGTATCACATTAAAAGGGACTTTCCAGGGGGCTAAAGTAGTTCGCGGCCCAGACTGGGAATGGGGTAACCAAGATGGTAAGCTGCTTCTCAGACTTCCTGTAAAAGACCATTCCATTTTTTTCTATCTTCCTTTTTGCTGTATTGCTGGTTGAAAATGCGTGTGCTGAGCTGCAGCTTTGAGGGAAGCTGTTCAGATGATGCAGGTTGCTGGTTTTTAAATATTTGTTCTCTTGTATCTGTTTAGAAACATACCTGTGACATAGACCCTATGCATTCATTCAGGGTGTGGGAGGGAAGTTTTGCTGCCCCTGTTTCATAAATGTGAAAGCTCATGGGAACCATCCTGGCAGATCTTTTATAGACCTGTAAGTGTGCAGAATGTTACAGGACAATAAAGACCTGTCCTCTCCTGAAAACGCTTCTGTCCGTGGTGGGAGTTAAGGTTTGTCTGACGTGTGGTATTCCTTTTTCCTTTGGAGTTCTTTGGAATTACCCTTATTTGGGCACTTAAGAGCAGTGAAGAGGAATAGTTTAGGTTTGACGTGGAGCACTGATGAAGAACTATGTGCTGTGGTTACTGGAGAATGACTTCTGCTTTCTGTATGAACTGCAAATTCAGGATGAAAATGCAGAGACAAAAAAGCATTTTCTAGACCTGATGTCACAACTAACTCACTGATAGCAATTCTTTGTAGTGCTGCAGGGATAAGGAATCTTTATGGTCCATTTCTATTCCAGAGCCTTATAGGTTCCTTTTTCCCTTAATAATTACAACTTAAGTTGTAAGTCCAGAGGTTCCCCATTTGGTGTTGACCCCAGCATTTATTGCAGCTCTGGGTTCAGTGGAGGACGTGGCTGCTTGCAGGTTTGAGAGCAAAAGCAGCTTATGCTCAGTCCAGCTTAGCCATCCTTTTGAGATCAGATCAACATTTACATGTCTGAGACTGGTGTTGCGTACAACAGTGACGTGAAAGCAGTGGTAGGTGCAAAACAAGTGAGAAGCTAAGGCCAGGTGCTCAGCTGTTCTCAAACTGCCTTGTCTTTCCGTGGTGGAGCTGCCCCCTTCCACTACTGCTTGCTCTTCAGCACTTCCCTTCCTGGTAGCACTAACATCAGCTCTGTTTCCATTTAAGGAGGCAACATGGAAGCAGTGGTAATACAGAACCTTGCAAACTCTGTCACAGCGTCCAGGGGAGTGTGGGTGTTAATTACGTGCTCCTGTGCCTGCTAAAGGCAGTGGCATCTACTTGATAAAGCTGATTGTGTGGTCTTGCTTTTATTTGCCTGGGGCTTTTAGTATTCCTGATGCCCTTTGCAAAAAAAAGAGCATTGAGTGCAAAATGTACCAAGTGACCAGACTTCTTGTTCAGCTGTGCTTAGGGTTGACCCTCACAACTCTTCAGTCATTTAAATCTTTTCTTTGTATACATATTTTTCCTTGGTGCCACCTGAGCCCAAACGCCATGGAAGTGGATGCTAACACTCTCCTTAGAAAAAAGCACCTGGACAGGGAGGGGGAGTTACAGTAAAGCAATAAGGATTACACTAGTTTGTATTGTCATTTTTTAGATCCTGTGCAGTTAGATGAGGAAGTAAACTCCTTTAAGTTGGTAATTTCCAAAGCTTTGCAGGCAATCAGAACCTCGCTGGCAACCCGGTGAGACAGATGTTGCAGAAAGAGGGAGGCAAGCTGCAAATTCAGACTGTGTCACTATATTCGGTGCATTTGTATATAAATCTAAAATCTCCACTTTCTGGACTGTTTCAGTGGTGTTCTTCTCTGCTTTGTGCAGGTAAAGTACCCGATGTTCTTCCACCTCACCAGTGCTGGGGTGATGTTGGGCAGATTTTCCAACGCTGCTGTGTTTTTACTTTGCCACAGTGTGGTGCCATGACACAGCGTGCTGCCTACCTGGGCAGCGTTTCTGTAGACCAGGAGAAATGGCACTTACACTGTTACAGAGTTCAGCTTTTTCATGTTTATTCCAAAGCAAATAGCTGCCTGGCTTTCAGTCAGCTTCACGTGGAAATTCTCTACGTCAATCAAATTCAGTTGTCCTATAGTTTAATTTCTCTAATTAAAGAGTGAGTGAGATTGTTTGCACCTTATACAGATGGAGCGTGTAAAGCCTATGATAGGGCCCCACAGAAATCCTTCCTGGCAGCAATTTCTCCCTCAGGATTTCATCTATCAGCTATTGACTTTCAGCTCTGGGCCTGCTCATCTGTGGTGAATAGTTGAACAGACATGTTTTCTCCTTGGTTTTGACTTTGTTAAGAAAAATGTTGTTTAATTTTTGTCTCAGGTGTGTTCCTGTGTGTTGGTCTCTGCGAAAATACAAGCCGGACGCTTTCTCCCCTCTCTTTCCATCAGGTGGTGAAGGTAAAACTGGACGTGTGGTCGATATTCGCGGCTGGGATGTAGAGACTGGACGCAGCGTGGCCAGCGTTACGTGGGCTGATGGCACCACAAACGTCTACCGAGTTGGACACAAGGGAAAAGTGGACTTGAAATGTACTGTGGAGGCATCTGGTGGCTTTTACTACAAAGAGCATCTCCCCAAGTTAGGTGCGTAAGCCTGAGAAACTGTGACTTGAAAACAAGTCTGTGTGAACACATTGCTTTATAGTTGGTAAAAACAGTTTGGGCTTTTAGTGGTTAGATCGTGTAAGGCCATCAGATACCCACAGCTGTATCCCAAGAGAGAGATCTGCCAAGGCAGCTTCTTGGTGCTGCAGGTGCATGAAACTCCCCGAGGAATGCCTGTGGTGTGTGTTGTTAGAAGTACCTCATGTTTCATCCATACCACGATCCAGTTAGAGTCAAATCCTTTCGATCTCTCTGTGTATGCTGCCCCACAGAGTGAGTACAGCGTGCTCCACAAGTAGAATTCCCTTGTTCTGCATCAATTGAGCCTTACGCAGATTTGCTGCCCTTGTTACAAAGGCAAGCACAACACAAAGCTGCTTATTGCGTCCTCCATGTGTGTGGGTGGTGTCATCCCTCTAGGAAAGCCAGCTGAACTGCAGAGGAAAGAAAGCACAGACAGGCATCCGTTCCAGCACGGGGACAAGGTGAAATGCCTCCTGGACATCGACATCTTGCGGGAGATGCAGGAGGGCCATGGGGGCTGGAATCCTAAAATGGCTGAGGTATGCTGCTGCTCCTTCTCATTCTCTCAGCACTGCAGAAGTAACCACTGGCTAGGAGGTTGCCTGAATGTCTTTGTGTAGCATGTTCCCTTCTATGTTTATATTGTGGTAGGCAAATCACAAGTAGAAATCCTTTATTGACAAGACACAGGAGTCGGATTTTTACGTTCAGATAAATCTGGGGGTGTATGAGAATACCTTGCAGAGCCCTGCAGAATTTCTAAGACTCTGAGATGGGTCAAAAGAGTAGCTTCAGCATCTTGGAAGCCAGTACAAAAAAAAAAAAAAAAAGTCTTACAAAAAAAAAAAAAAAGATTGTAGTAATCTCTGCTCACCTTTATCATTTGGAAAGAGGAGGACAGTTTCTGCTGCATTCTCAGGCATTTTTACAGTTTGTATACCAATTGCTGTCCTGCCTCCCGTATGCTGCTCCTTTTAAGGGAGCTTCTTAAGCCTCTTTCCCTCCTTTTGCAGAAAAATGACTGCATCTCATTTAAAGCAGATTTGGGATTAAGCAATGTGATTCATTTAGGGGTTTTCCCCTGCTTTTTCTTCCCCTCTGTCAAAAGTTCATTGGCCAGACAGGGACTGTGCACAGAATCACGGACAGAGGGGACGTGAGGGTCCAGTTCAACAGTGAAACCCGCTGGACTTTCCATCCTGGAGCTCTGACCAAGGTACGTACTGACCAGGGAGCTTGGCCAGAACTAGAAATGCTGCAGCTGGCAATTGAGCCTGCTGTGGTAGGACACAAGGGGTCTCAAGCAAGTGCCAAAGAAATAAACTGCTGCTGTAAAGCAGTGGTACTAGGCAGAGTAGTGCAAGCACTCAGAGCTGAAACAGGTAGCTGCAGACTGGGGGAGTTGGGCTACTAGGAGGTCCAGTTGTGTGAACCTTTAGATTTTAAATGTTGGAAGTTCTTGAGGTAGATTCTTTCTTAATTTCTGTTCCCTTGATAAGAAGGGTAACAAGTGACCTACAACAACTCATCCTCCTGCTGCCTTTCATCTGTGACAAACCTTCATCCACAACATTTCCACTTGATTTCTTTTCCTTCCTTATATCTTCATTTTGTTCGGCTTCTTGCATCTTTCTCTTGCTTCTCTCTGGATGACCTGAGCCTTTAATCCATCTCTTCTAACTTTGCATTTCTAAAGCTGATCGCTGTGGCCTTCTCCAGAGGGTCATGGTCTTGAAATGGGGGTTATTAGAAATGGGGCTAATAGGTATAGAAGGAGCTGCTGGAAGACTACAAAATTCTGAAAGAATTGAACACCAGGGCAAAAAATCTCCAGCCAGCACCAATGGATGGTCCAGTGTCAGACTGTTCTGTGCAGAATTGGTCTCCTTAAGAAGTGGGTTTTGAGAGTGCCCCTTTCTTAGCTCAGTGAGCAGAGGGAGCATCTGGCAAAGCTTCAGAAAGAAACTGGAGCTTTTCCTGTTTTAAATAAAATGGATTTAACTTCCTTATTAAAATGAATTAAAGTCTCCAGGTACGGTGAGGGGATAGACCAAGGAAAGTTCCAAGTACTTCATGATGCTATTATTTATGAATGGTTTGAAGAAAAAGAAGAAAATTGTTCTGTCCCAAGCTATTTCCCTTTTAAATGTGTGCTTGGCTTAAGACAGCAATACTGGAGCCCTTGGGCTGTGTTTGTTTTGCAGTGCATTGATTTCAGATTTCTTGGGAACTGTACTTAGGTTTTGTAATGCCTTGGTTTTTGCGTGGATGGGTTTTTGGTGTTTGGTTGGGATTGCTGAGGGTGGGGGTGGGAACTGATCGCTTTTTTTTTTTTTTTTTTTTTTGGCTTCATCCCCCAAAAAGCTTATGACTTTTTTTTTCTTGTAGCTCAACACCTTTTGGGTTGGTGATGTTGTCCGAGTGATAGATGATATGGAAACAGTGAAGCGATTCCAACCTGGTCATGGGGAGTGGACAGATGAAATGGCACCTGTGAGTGCGCGTCAGTTCCAGGACAGTCCAGTAACTTCCTGAGTTTTCCTCAGCAATTAGGAATGGTGACTGGGCTTGCACGGCCCTCCAGCATTCCTGCTGGTCAGTGAGAGCACAGACCCTGCTGGGACTGCTGAGGCCTTGCAAAGAAACGTTGCCTAGTGCTATTGCTGATACAATCCTATTGCAGAACCCAAAGCAAAGCGGGTAGGTGGGGAATCTGGCAAAGAATTTGACTACCAGTAAGTCAGATGAGAGGTTTCACTAACTGAGGTAAATGAGTCCTCTTAAGCTCTTCCCTGTTCTCTGGAATGAGACAGGAAAAGTGCTTGAGTGGGGAAAATGGTCTGATCGGACCAGGAACAATTAAATGCATAGAGGAAACCTTCCCTAACCCCGATTTTCAGTTCTCTTAGGGTTCTGCGGGCTAAGTTTTGTTGTGTCACCAGCTTTCTTTGTAGATATTTGTACTATGTCTGGGAAACCCTTCTTATGTAAAGCCAGTAATAGCGAAAGTGCTGAGAACCCTCTGGTGTCCTCCAAGTGGGGGCTGTCTGCGCGCGTGTCACTGCTTAGTGCTTCTTTTCACACAGCAGGAGTGCCGCCTGCGAAACCTCTCTTAGAAGCGTTGCGTTGGTTCTGAGATGAGAAGCCTGCTGTTTAACCTTTTAAAAATCCTTTTTCTTTCCATTGCAGACCCTAGGGCACATTGGCAAAGTGATCAAGGTGTATGGGGATGGAGACTTACGAGTGTCGGTTGGGGAGCAGTCCTGGACGTTTAACCCAGCTTGCCTGACAGCCTACCAGAGAGACGAGGAAGCAAATCTCATGACAACGGAGAATGCAAAGGAATCTAAAAGTGAGACAGTGAGAATGAGGGCGTCTGGGCTGGCAGGGGTTGAGAAATGTTTGCTCTGGTTGTAACAACAGCAGCACGCTTTGGACAGTGCTAAACTCCATCTGCCTGTTCTTCCCTGGATGGAGCTCCAAAATCAAGCTTTGTCTTTTTGGGGAAGCAAAGCTGGGCCTAACAGGCAAATACAGAGCTCTGTATTCAGGACTGCTAGCCATAGTGCTGCCCTAGGTTCAGTTATTTCTGCCCAGATCTGTCTCAATTTCCTGTTCTATCCTGCTGCTTTTCCTGTAGGAGGATAATAATTCGTGAATGCTTGAAATATTCCCAGGTCTTTATGTGGACGTGCTGTCAAACCAAGGAGTGTTTTCCTCAGTCCACTCTGAAGTTGGACTTGGGACCTTATGATGTGTAGAGGGGATTCTGCCTGCTTTGTACATCTGCTCCTAAAATTGCTTGTAGCCTCACTAGTTTCCATTGTAGGTTAGGAACATGTGGGAGAGATAACAGACTTGATGATTCTGTTTGTTTTGCCACGCAGATAGGTCATAAACTGTTTCCTCAATTTAGACTCCAGGGAGAAGTTGCATACAAGCCCAAGCTTTTTAATTTTGCCCTGCCCTGTAGAACCTCTGTCCATTCAAACATTCAAAAACCTGTGGCTGGAGGGCAGGCCTGAAAGGAGCTGTATTCTTGCCAACAGCATCTTCCCAAACTCTCATTCCTCTTCAGATTATTTGCCTTTTGGTGATAATTCTTCTGTGTTCGTCTTCTGAATCGTGGTCTCTTTTGTCTTTTGGGTCCTCAAAACATAAAGCCAGAGTTCTGTGTAAGCTACAAATCTGTAAAGCTCTGTGTGAGCTAAGAGGTATTGCAGGCGTGTACAGTGATTCTTCAGCTGTGCTGTGCCAACTATACACATGCTCTCTGGGGCTGTTAACCCGTTGCTGTTTCTCATTCCCCTGCAGGCACTTTGATTACCGTACTGGAGAAGCTGTTGTCGCAGAAGACAGAGTCAGACCACGCGGGGTGTCTTGTTATTTGGGCAGCGCTCAACAACGCAGTTAAAGTCCGGGAACTCCTTCAGAAGTACCCGGACAAGGCAAGTTCTGGAAACATCCTGAATGGTTACTCTTTGTTGTGCTTTAAAATACTATCATCAAATCTTGTCATTGAGTAGGGAGAAAGAAGGGAGAGAAATGATTTTTTCAGACCTTGTATTAGCTAATTTTGCTGTGATTTAGGATTAAACATGTAAATTAAATGTGAATATTGGATGGCTTCAGAGCGTGGCATTGAAGCTGACCTGGAGCTTTGTCCCTATAGTGTGTTTCCAAAGCAGGCTTTTGCTAGATTTCCTATATGGGCACTGTACCTTTAGAATTAGGAAAACCTGTATTCATATATATATATGAAAACAGTACCAGGATGTCCAAGAATCTAGCCCCTTTTTGAAAGGAAAGCCACAGGTTATGCCTGACTGAATGCATCTGTCCTTACATAACCTTGCTAAATAAATTGTTGGAAACAGGAAAGAGAAAAGCTGCCCAGATCCAGCGCTGTGCAAGTCTGTGCAGAGTCTTATCTCCAGTCTGACTGGAGTAGGGAACTGGGATGGATTTGCTGCAGAGAAATTTGTTTGCAGAGTGCTGCTGTTAGGATCGCATCAACTCAAGTCACTCTTTCCAGCTGACTGCAGGTTCCAGCCGTTTCAGTGAGGGGTCTAAGGTTTGAAAGCAGGTTTAAAAAGGAGAAGTGGGAAATGAAGTATTTCAGCAGTGTCCTTGGAAACCAGTGGTAGCAAGATTCAAGTTTTATTGAGGCTGTGTCTGCAGGCAGGAGCAAGCAGATGGCTGAAAGGACTGATTCTGAGCCCCTTGAAGCTGCTGTAATGGATTGTTTTCTGGTACTTGCTGTAGTTCCTTATGTAAAAAGATAAAGGAGCTCTGGAGATGGGAGGAACAGCCAAACATCTGTGTTTGTTATCAGATAAGTAAGCGCCAAGAGTTAGGAATACATTGCTGTTAGTTTTATTAGATTTCTATTTTATATTCTATTAAAATATTTCTAATAATGAATTAGCACTTCTGTAAGAGTATTACACACAGCAAGAGTGTTATATACTTTGTAGTGCAAGTTAGGCTTGCTTGCCTAGGGCTTTCCAACTTACCGGCATTGTCTGTCTTGTGTAAATGGCAGAATAATGCAATGGCCTCTAACGCCTCCTTGCCTGAATGACTCACCCATCATCAAGTGAATTGAAGTCTTGCCTGTTCTGCTCTCCTGACGGCTGCACAGAACCAGCTGCAGGGGAAACAAACTTTGTTCTGCTTGCCAGTCAGCTGAGGTTTTGCCAGCTCCTTCATCTCTTCTCTTTAACCTCCTGCTGATTTCAGTAGCTTCCTTTCCTTTTTTGTCTTGCATTTCCTACAGCCTTCTCTTTGTTCTTCAGTCCCTTTAGTTCTCAAGAAATGTCATTGTAGCACCTCAGCACTGATTTACCCTCCTGCCAGTGTGCCCAGTGAAGTACCTGGAGTAACACAGAACAGTGGGGGCTTGGCATCCAAACCTTATGCAAAGCTAATTTGATCTCCTCATGCATTTTCCTATTAGGAAAGGAATTGTTGGCAGAGGTATCAAGAAGTATTCTGCTTGCAGGCATAGAGGAATTTGGCATCAGAGCTGCAAACAGAGCCCTGGCTTCCATCTCTTTTCTCCCTTCTCGACTAAATGTGCAATCCCCTTCCCTGTTAGGAATATTTTGGGACAAGGTCAGCCTTGTAGTTGATGTACGTAAAGCAGAGGTGTCAGGGCACAGATTCTGCTTAGCATTTCTGAGCATACCACAGGTCTGCAGCTGGTGGCTTTCATCCTGCTGAGGCCGGAACTCAAGGCAAGGTCTTCCCCTAACTAAGCGAGCTGTTTGCTGTGTCTTTGTCCTTCCTGTAGGTCGACAGCAAGAATCAGGGCAGAACCGCTCTGCAGATCGCCTCCTATCAGGGGTATCTGGATGTGGTCAAGATTTTGCTGCAGGCACATGCCACTGTCAACCTAAGGGATGAAGAGGGGGATACAGCACTGCACTATGCAGCTTTTGGGTACGAGATCTTTTCTTGCTATCCCTGAGACAGGACCTAAAGGGCTGCAAAAGGACATTTCTAGGTGTAAATGGACTGTCTGTGTGCAGAGCACGTGGGAGAAGCTGAGGAGGGAGGGTTTTTCTCTTTTGCCTTGTTAGAAATTGGCGTGTGATCTAAAAAGGACTACAGGTGAATTTCTCAGTATGCTGACTTAGTGTCCACACCTAGGTCAGTTTCTATGCTGTAAAATTTGAGGGGAATCGGAACAAGTGATAAGAGCATTTGGTGATTGGAGTTTTAGTGGTTGGAATTAGTTTGGTGGCTTGCTTTTGGTAGTGCACGTGTTTTCCAGAGCAACGTAAAAGGTTGAATTTCATTGTTAGCTCCCAGGGAAGAATTCTTCATTATCAAGAGTGGGAGATTCCTGTTGATTTAAAACAGAGCAGATTCTAGAGTACAAGTTAGGAAGATTTATTTATTTTTTAAGTACTAAGAGGAGATGGGGTCAGGCTGGGAGGATGCAAAAAAATTAAAACAAACAATTTCTGTAGGCTGGCAAGAAGTGAAAAATCTATTGTCTGTACAGCATTGAATCTAACCTGTCTTACTCCTTGCCTTTAAATCAGAAACCAAGCTGAAGTTGCCCGCGTGCTTATTAGTAAAGGAGCCAACGGAGACCTGCTAAACAATGCAAAGTGCACAGCACTCTATGTTGCTGTCAGTCAAGGATTCGCAGAGGTGGTGCAGGCCCTCTGCGAGCTCAACTGTGATGTCAACCTCCCAGTAAGTTTGGGGGTTTGAGGGATTTGGGTTTTGGTGGTTTTGGTGTTGTTTTTATCTTTTGTGGTGGGGGGTTGCTTCTCTTAACATCATGCATCATTTGTTGCTTAGCAGAATTTGAAGGTAGGTCTCTTAAAATGCTGTGAGGTGCACCAGAGAAGTATTCATTTACATTTTGTACTCTGAAATTCCAGTTTGGGGTCTACCCCTTCATCACTGCGAGTCTGCTTAGTTCAGTCCAGTAGCAACTGTTGTGCTGGACTCCTCCTTCCAGTGAGAGCTGACCTGCTGCTAATGTGTGGTGTTGTATTCTGCTTTGGTATCCTCTTACAGGATTCCCAGGGAGACACCCCCTTGCATTATGCTATCACTGCAGATTACAAAGTCATCATTGAGATTCTCACTGAAGTACCCAACATCGATTTCACTGTCCAGAACTGCCAAGGCTTCAACCTGCTCCACTATTCTGCTCTAAAAGGCAACAAGCTGTAAGTGAACCAACATCAGTATGTGTTCCTGGGGAACACACAGCTTGGCTAGGTGGTCTGGGGCTAGATGGTGATAAAGTCTTGCTTGAATGCTTCTTAAGAAGCTGTGAACCCTAGCTCGTTAGCACCCAGCTGAGCTGGGGGAACTGACTCACCTATAAGGCACTTAGAGCAGAGAATTTGCTACATTTGCTACGTGTTCTTTTTGGGAAAAAAAAATGATCTCAAGAATCTGAGTGTTTTTCTTCATTTTCCTTGCTTCTCTAGTTCTTAATTCTTATGCTAATGTGTTAATTCTCTGCAGAAATGGTTACTGAGCAAGGAAGAAGGGAAAGGCTGAGATCATCCAACTCATTACATCCGATTTGAGATATTTTTAGCAATGCAAGTAGTGCAAAGCACTAGTACAGACAGGCTGTGCGACTTTTCTGCAGCAAGCTTCCTGGCAGTGTGTGCAATATTTGAAGGCAGCAGAGTGGTATAATGCTCTGCCTCATTAAAGCTGCTAGCAAAAGTCTGTTAGAAAATGTTGTTCCAATACTGGAGAGACAAAGGCAGAATTTGCCCTGAATTGTGTGCAAGTGTAGCAATACCAGAAAGGAGCGTGGTTCTGTGATGATTATGCTGACAAAATCATCAGTGAATGTGTAATTTTTTTATTCTTGTAATTGTCTGCAAGATAGTGGGAGCACTCTGCATCGCATTTGACAGCTCATAGTGCTGCCTGTTTAAAATTGAGGAACCTAAGAGGCAGACCTGTCTCTTCTGCATTGTTTTCCTTCCCAATAAAGTAATTCTTCTGTCTCTGGTTTACCTCCAATGTTCTAGAGCCATAAAGAAGATTCTAGCAAGAGCTCGACAGTTAGTTGACTCCAAAAAGGAAGATGGCTTCACTGCCCTGCACCTTGCTGCTCTCAATAATCACAAAGAAGTGGCAGAAATTCTCATCAAAGAGGTAAGAAACAAAATAAAGCCACCGTCAAAACTCTTAGCTCTCCCATCCTCCAACCTCCTAAGTTTTGTTGAATTAATGCTGTGTGTGATGCAGAGGTGTGTGGGTCATATGGCCAAAATACAGAGAGCTAGATCATACAGCACTCTCTTGGAGATATCTTTATTTCTGTCCTGCAGATGGACTTGAGACTCAGGGCTTTAGCAAGTACCATAACTGCAGCGCTCTTCTTCAGCCAAACTCAGCAGTGATAGCTCTTTTTGTTTGATGCAATTCTTCTCTTCAAGGGTCGCTGTGATGTCAACCTCAAGAACAACCGAAATCAAACCCCTCTGCACCTGGCTGTCATCCAGGGACACGTAGGGATGGTGCAACTGCTGGTCAGCGAAGGCAGTGATGTCAATGCTGAAGACGAGGATGGGGACACGGCCATGCACATTGCCTTGGAACGACAGCAGCTGATGTCAGTCATGATGGAGAAGCGTGAAGGGGAGATGGGGTTGTCCCTTCTTTCCACGGTGAGCTGGGAACTGGAGAAATTCCAGCACCAAGGGCAGGAGAATGCATGGTGATGATGGTGTGGCTGCAGATGGCGGGATCTAAGAGGGCAAAGGATGGCAGTGAAATTGTGCAAAGCCCGTCTAGCTAAACATGAAGCAAACCTTCATGCAGTGAATAAATCTGCTGAGAGTGTGCTTGGTTTTATAGCACTAAACTTTGCATAGTCAGACACCAATTCATCCTGTATCCTCCCATTTTTTTATTAGCATTGTGTGCTGCTTTCTCGACATGGGAAAGATCATAAATCTGCTCACAGAGCCAAGAGCTTTTGGGTTTAATTCCTGCCCCAGAACCACGGCAATTCATTTCTATCTGATGGCGTAGAAAATATGAGGCTAGCTAACCACAAACACCCCAGTTACCTGCAAATGTACTGCAGAATGTGAAAGATGAGACGTATTATATATGATGAAGGCTGTGTTGCTATAAAGCCTGAACTGGATTTCACCATCTTGCTCCATATTCATGGAAATATGAATATATCCATATATATGGTTATATGAATATATATATACACTTTTTCCATCTTTCACTGCAGAGCAAAAGCAAATTATACAACGCTAGACTTTTTTTTGCAAGATTTGTCAATTTGCAAAAGCACAAGTGCAGTGGAAAAACTGCTTTTCAGCATTTCTGCTACCTCTCAGGGATAGACTTTGTATGTGTACCATGGCTGATGACATTCAGAAGAGCAGAATTTCTTCCTCAGCCTGAACATGGGTCATTTCAGGATAGGCCTTAGATCTAGAAGTCAGTGCATGATATGCAAGTATTGGAAGCTTAATCTGTCTTTTTGGCCAAGATATTAGATTAGCTTTTCAAAGTGTTTTGTCATCCATATAAATACCAACATGTGCACGCACCAAATTTGCAGTGCAAGCCAAGACTGCAAACACTGGTTATCCATTATGGATGGATTGAGAATTATTCCATTGTGGGGATAATATTGAAAAATCTGGCATAGAGTTTGTATTGTAATTTGAAATAAGCATAATTCAGACTGACATTCTGAAGGGGCACATGCTGTGTACCAAATTCCCATTCCTCCTTTCTACCTGTTGGCACTTGAAAAAGTGCACCACCCTGCTTTCATGTTGCTCATTACCAAGCTACCAGCGTTGACAGCAGGAATTGATAGCACCAGTGCATGGCCAGAGATACTCCAGCCTCAGGTCCTGATATCCACAATGGCATCTCACACCAGCCGAACAATCACTTCTGAATGTCTCTGCCCATAAATTTAAGCAAAGGGATCAGCAGCAAAAACGGGTTTTATCGTTTCATTAAGTCTGCACAACAGCTTTCCTAGCTGCTGGGCTTTAGCTGGTACGAGGGGTGGCCAATAGCCAGTCCTGGGGGCAGAAATCTCAACACAATGTGTCTGTGAATATTGTTCCCAATACTATTAACAGCAATGCTGTATCTAGATTCTGCAGATTCTCTCATGTCAAATTTTACATGCCCTGATCTACTTAAACACTCCGATCTTTTAAACCAGTAGAAAATTGTTCAGAGTTTGGATCATGTATATAAAAGCCTGGCTTTTTAAATAGCTGCTGCTGCTTAAGGATCCATACACCAGCTGCTCAGCAACTGGTATTTACTGCACTGCCTTCGGTGTACACTTTGTGCTTTCTTTTCACAAACTGAAGAAGTGAATGCCTATTGCTATGGTTAGTAATGATTAGGTACCACTTAGGAGCAGTTTTATGTACTTCTGTTCCTGGAATGCAAGGCTTGAATCTGTTATTTGTATGCTGAAGGATCTTCTTGCATTTCGTGAGTGCAAAATTGCACTCTTAAATTGTCGATACAAGGATTAAGATTCTGTTTAGAATTTCATACAGCTATGTAACAGACTTTTCTATTAACAGAGTGTTTCTCAACATCTTTTAGCTGCAGGCTTCTGGCTTTCTTGGAAACGTAGAGTTGAATATTGGAACTGCAATTGCATGTTACTTAGCACAAGAAGGAGCAGATATTAATTATGCAAACCATCGGGGAAAGTCTCCTTTAGACCTTGTTACAGACGGAAGGATTGTCCAGATCATCAAAGACTTTTCACAGAAATTCAGGTAAACGCACATCCTCTGGGAACTAACTGCAGTAAATTTCCTTGTAAAATGTCGAGTGCTCCCCCAGCACTGTGGTGTCACAGCTGCCATGCCAGGAAGGATGAAGCTTTCCTGAAACACATCAGATGTCAGTCTGAGCACCTCCTGTTTCATCTGGAGCTGGTTGCTGGCACTGTGTTTCTCAGGGCCTCTTTAAGGGTGCCTTCTGCCATTGGAAACAGTTGGCAAAAGCAGATGAACGCTGCTCACGCAAATTCAGCCTCCTGACTTGGAGAGCCCTGAGGCAGTCTGAGAAGACTGTCCACCAAAGGCAAGAGCAGCTTGTCTCTGCAGGGTAATTTTGGATTCTGTTTTGCTTTCACTGGATTCTGCAGTTAGAGGTATTTAAAGTCTGAACAGAGACGAAATGCAATGAAAGAGTGGGTGCCAGAATCTGCAGAATTTATTCCAGAGCTAGATAAATGGTTGTTTTTCAGCTGACGAGAGAATAGCTTAGAAAGTGCCAAGGGGAGAGTAGCAAGTGAAATTTCTCAGGTTCTGAGGAACTTTTGTTTGGATTTTGACTGCAAATATGAAAGCAGAGTTCTGTTTGATCTGAGGGCATAGACCTGCAGGTATGTTACTGCTGGAGGGGGAACCAGGCAGCGGCTTCTGTAATTGGCCATGCTCCTGGTTCATTTTAAATAACAGGTGAAATACATCTCTTTAAACGTTTTTAAACATCTGGGGATTTTGAATCCAAGGAATCTCAGAATCCAAGGTAGAGGCTGAGTTGGTCCCACAAAGGCACTGAAGGCACACAAGTTAGAGCCGCAGTTGATCAGCCAGCAGTCTCCACGTGGAATGTTTCCCAGGGATTAATGCAATTTTGTGTGTTGCTGAAGAACGACTTGGAGTATGTGGCTCAAATTTCACGAGGTGTTCTCTGTTGCAGGGAACAGCAGGTTTCTTCAGACTGCTCAGCTGTCACCTGCAGCCTTCGCCGCGTGCACACCACCCCCAACACGATGACCAACCTGAGTGTCTCAAGCGTGGCAGTCCCCACAGAGTGCCTGGTCTGCTCAGAGCTGGCCTTGCTCATCCATTTCTTCCCCTGCCAGCACAGTATTGTCTGTGAAGGTAAGTTCTTCTGCTTTTTCTGTGTTTTTTGTTTTTTTTTTCCCCCTTTCCCATTCCACCATGCAGCCTCCCTGTCTAGACTCCCATATATCAAGGTCTCTCGAGCTGTGTGTGACCTGAAACAACCCCAGAATGACTTCAACAACACTGTTTCTAGATAGGATGGCCAAAACTATCCATGACAGGCACCCATTGTGCTGAGCACCTGCTGATAGGCCCCCCAGGCAGTGCTTATGGATGCCCTGGGTAATTCAGAAGGAAGGCCAGACGTTTCAGTTCTGGCTGGCAGTGTTTTATCCATCCAAACCTCCTGAGAAGGATTTCCCCCTCCTCTGGCTTTTGTTACCCATTTGTATCTCGGCTGTTTTAATGGCAGCTTGCTCAAACATGTCTGCAAGCTTGTAACCTCATCAGGGCTCCCTCAGTCCAACCCCAGGGAATTTGGTAAGGGCTGTGTGTGAGGGCTGCATCCTTTTCACACAGAATAAAGAGCTGTTTTGCCTCCACGATGGCAATAGTTCTGGCAGCACGGAGATGTGAGGAGGTAAAGGTGTTTTAATTGCTACTAACATAGGAAGGACTAAACCAAAAGCCTAGGAGGTAGCTCAAAAAGAAGGCCACGTCCTCATTTCCATGCAGGAACAGTCTCGTAATCACCCAGGGAGTTCTCAGGTCATTTAAAAGTTGATGTTCTTAAGCCTGTTCTCTTCCTCTCGCTTCTGGCATTGGTGGGCTTGATTGTAATCCCTCCTTGTATCGTTTTGGTAGAATGCTCCAGGAGAATGAAGAAGTGCATCAAATGTCAAGTGACAATAACCAAAAAAATCAAGCAAGGTATGTGTGCTTTTCTTACTGTTCAGTGCTATGTATTGGGAAGGGTCCTTCACAGCATTTGTTTGAGCAACACCGGTGATTCTCAGAGAAATGCGCATAAGGAAGAAAGTTGTGTTTTGGGGAGAGAAAAGAGGGGAGTACCTGTTGCACTGATCACATTCAGAGAAGAAAAAGTACTTTCAGCTGGCATGGGCCAAAATCAAGCTGCAGAGACAGGACATTTGAGGAAGCTAGAGCTGTGCCTGGCTTATTCTGTGCAGCATCAGGTTCTCTGCAGTTAGAGCTGCAGTCTCCTCCTGTCTACCTATCTACACAGGCAGCGATTTAACAATGAAAATTTGTGAGAAAGGAAAAATGGCAACTTGTGAAAGCCTTGCTTCTCACCTGGCTGAAATTCCAGTGCCTGTGCAGGGCTGGCATTGACCAGCTCTCCAAGAATTGTTGAGCTGGGTTGTTTTGATAAAGATCTTTAGCCCCACCTAAAACAGATTGTCTTGTGTCCGTATCACTCCATCCAGATTGGCAAATGTGTGTCATCAAGATGGTGGCAGCTTTGCACTTGCCTTGGAATTAATCCAGGTTGCCCACTGAAGCTTTTTCCACAGAGGTTAGGACAGCGGTTATGATGTCTTTAGAGCCAAGATCCCTCTTCAGGAAACTCTAGCAGTGAACATGAAAGGATTGCATGTCCTGCTACTCATGTCATAGTGTTGTGTGATTCTGTTGGAGTCAGGTTGTAGTTTTCTGTCTGATGCCTGGAAAAATGCAATGGGGGAACAATTCTGTCACATGGCATCAGACAAAGACAGAAATTCTCTTTGGAACTCCAAAGAGTGGAGAGGGAAAAAAAAAGTTTGCCTGACAGTAGGTGGGAGCATTTGTCTTTGCTCCAGACTGCTAAATGGCATCAGAATGGAAACAAGAATTCCAGAGGAGATATTTGCATGCAGATTGCAGTTACAGAAAGGAACATCTCAGTCTGAGTATATCAGCAGGACTTAACGATGAGTGATGTCTTCAGTGTGTCTTAGCAAGCTCTCTGTTCCCAAACTTGCTTCACTCTATGGATTTGAAGTAACTTCTTACACCACTGAACTACAACTTGATCCAGGAAAGGGGAAAGGGGCATCTGTATTGAAGTGTAAAACTACCTAATCAAAGATTAAGGAGCAGAAGATGAGCAGAGGCTGTATTGAGCTGAAACTGGAAAGAGTACATTTCCCTGAGCTGGCAGTTTTCAAGTATTTGGGGTTCTTCTTTCACATTTCATCTATGTAGAGCAACTATCTCTGTAAGGTCCACTGAATTTTGCATATAGAGTCGACTAAAGGACTCTACTTGTGTAGCTTCGTGTGTGCAAAAGTCACTGTAAGTGATGTCAAATGATGTCGTCTTGTTTTACCATGTGTGTCCTGAAAAATACCAGCAGAAATTTGAATCCCAAATGTAATCAGGAGGTTGAGAGAGCATGGTACCAGTAGCACTGTGAGGACTCCTGGACTAGTATGGCAGAACATCACAACCAGCACCAAAATCTTTTACTTAAAGGTAGCACCAGTATATTCCAGAACGCTAAGGCAGGACAGATCAGACAACATTTGCATTTTCTTTTTCTTTGTTTTGATTCTTTTATCCTTTTTTAAAAAAGAAACAGGCAGACAAAAGCAAACAAACAAAAAACGCTGAGCAAGAAAACAGCAAAGCAGCACTGGCCAGTCTGTAAAAAAAAAAAGCATCATCTCTGGCTTTTTGTTTGTGGAATCCCTGGACAAGGCTCAGTGAAGAGAGTTTAGTCTGAGCTAATTGCTGCTCATTAAGGAACAGTCTGATTAAAGAGACGCTGCATGAGGCAGGGCACAGTAGCCACTAACTGTCTCCCTGCTCTCCCGCCCTGCAGACAGCACCGAGGTGGAGTGCAGCCCGAGCTCTGAATCCACAGATCAGAGGAAGCTGATGGAGGAGCTGCAGAACCGCTACCGGCAGATGGAAGAGCGCATCACCTGCCCCATTTGCATCGACGACCAAATCAAACTGGTCTTCCAGTGTGGACATGGCTCTTGCCCAGACTGCAGCACAGCCCTTACTGTCTGCCCCATCTGCCGGCAGGCTATCCGGGAGAGGATTCAGATCTTTGTCTAAGGATATGCTTGCTTCCCTTCCCATTCCCACCTCCCTCATTTACTTCCTTTTTGTTTGCATTTTAGATGAGAAGCGCTGCTCGGTCTGGGTTTGGCTACCTGCAAAGCCAGCGTGAGAGGGAGGGGGGGAGACAAATAATGTGATTGGGGTGGAGGTGGAGGGAGGGAGTCCCCTCTGCTCCCAGTGTCACACGGGCAAGGAGTGGTGCAGGGCAGGCAGCCACCTCGCCTGGGGCTGCTGCTCGATCAGAAAGATGTGAAGTAAAGAGCATTGAACTGTCAACTGAAGTCAGAAGAGACGTGCAGACCAGAGGTGATAGACTTCCATACGCAGGTGTTTTCAAGGGCATCCAGCTCCAGTGCCTGCAGCACGTCCCGTGCCCTGCAGGAGCAGAGCTGGAGCCTTGGCACTCGGCAGTGCTCTGAAGGAGACGCTGGAGAAGGACCAGCCTTATCCCTCGGCAGGCAGAGGCAAAAAGCACACGCTTGCACTTCACAGGAGGAGATATCAGAGGAGATCAGTCCTGGCCATCAGTCCTCCTCCTTGCCTGTCGCTGGTAGGGAGGTGATGTCCTCAGACAGCGTGTTCTCTGAACTGGAACTTGGGGGCTCAACAAGAATTCGGACTGACAGAGGCAAATCTGGATGTGATGAGATCCTGGGAACAGAGCGTGTGCCTTAGAGATAAAGTAGTGAACACTGATTGGAGAAAACATGTTGTTACAACAGGAACTTCTACGTGACACTCTTCTTCCATGTGTTTTTTTTCTGCACAATGGTGTGTTCAGAGACTCCTGAGCTTTCTATCCATAATGCCAAAGGCAGGTGTTAAATACTCCAATCAAAGTGTAAAGAAAATAAATAGTAATAATTAAGAGATGAGAAAGAGGGATTTCATTTTGGTTTCTTTGTTTTGCAGCAAAACTTAATAAAATAAAATCTATATTTTTCCTGAGCATTAAAATGAATGTACAAACAGTAGCTGAACTATGGATCTGGCTGTATTGTGTTTTCCAACTGTCTGACTGAAGAAATATTATCCGGTGACTCTGTCCTGTAAAGTAACTGTTGGTGGAAGTGCCAACCTGTAGGGCTAGCGTGCCATGCGTGTGTGTACGTATCCTTCTGTGTTTGTGTGTGGTATCTATCTTTAATGACACAATTATACACAAGTGATACTGTTTGTTACATCTTGCAAGCAATATTTAAAAAAAAAAGGAACAAAACTACTGTGGTCCTCTACTATCTTTGTTCATTGGCAAAGAGATGGCAAATATTTTAAAGAAATCTTGGATTTGTGCAATATGGGGTAGCTATGAATGTAGCTCTTAGTCCTCTGATGGTGTGAAAAAGTGCTGTCACAGTCCCTGATTCTTACAGATGATCTTCCTCCAAATATGCACTTGAAGCTGTTACAAATTCAATGGGGTTTTGATACAGAGCTGTAAAAAAGAAACAGATTTAACCCCACATGGGCTCACGTTTAATTCTGAAAGAAGCTGAAGCTGAATTTCAGAATCAGCTTTGGTGAAATCAGAAGTGTGGATGTATTTATTTATTTCCTAGAAGTTCACATTAGGGTGTGTGCCTCTTGAATAAGCAGGTATTTACCCAAGGGGTTGCTGTATTGTGACGAGGCCTCAGGTGAAGAGGATGGTACAAAGGCTGCTTTGTGGAACAAGAAGACCGAACCACCGTTATGAAGTAAGAGCTACCCTTTGCTTCAAGTGAATCATTTTCCAGAATATCCAGTACCCTACCTGGATGCAGTTGTTGCAGCAGAGATTTTCTTTTTTCCTGGCTAATAGAGATCTTGTAGAGAAAGAAGAGCTTCCATCAATTGTACATTTTATTTTTTTTAAACAAATTCCTGTTCAAGAGCTCCTGATTTTTTTTTCTTGTATTGCTAAATGCAAGATGGAGTTTTGCACAGCACGATGTACCTGCTTACATAGTATGGGAACTGTTTGTAAGCACAGCTTTGGGGCTGGGGCTCTGTTCTTTCATTTCCCTGTTTCTGTTGTGATTGCTTTTGATGCCCAAGGCACAAGAGTCGAGCTGTTAAACACCATTTTGACCCTTTCATTTCCTAGTAAGAAGAAGGGAATTGCTGCATTAATGGAGAAGAACCAAGCTGGTCAGTGGAGCTGCAGGAACAGGAGGGGATCAGCAGGAAGCGGATGCCTGTGTGTCCAGGTATGGTTTTTGACAGGCTTTGTCCTCACAGCAGGTTCAGCTCCATGGGAGGCTGAGGTTTTCTCCTCTTTTATTTTGGGGAAATGAACTGGGGAGCTCCGTGTTTTCCTGGGGTCTTCCGAATTGCAGTTCTGTAGCTCGCATCAGCATCGGTTTTGAGAAGGAAAGATCTTGCTGAGTCTGGTATAAATCTTTAAATACAAGGCAGCAGCTGAGACAGGTTAATGCTCTAACTTCTGGGCTCTGTGTAATCCTCCCAGCTGAAATGCCAGCTCACATTTCCCAACTGGCCTACAAGAAGGGGATGGTTTTTCTTCCATTAACCAGCCTCTTCTGGTTGCAGTTCTTCCACAATATTTATGGGTGGTGCGAACACAGGCTTCTTGTGAAATTGAAATCGATATCGCTATTCCCAGGAATGAGTCTTCTGTAGGAAGGGTATTAAAATGTCCCGGGGGAAAAAAAGAAAAAGAGATTGTCCTGCAGACAATAAAGCAGGACTTTATTTTACTCGCATGGAGCAGAGCACATACATTACTAACATGGGTACTTGTGTGACCTTTATTGAGTCTTCGTGGTTGGATTTTGTTTATTTTTTCAACCTTACAAGAGGTGGCTCCTCAAGGTTTTCCATCAGCACCTGCCATACCGGGCTGTGCAGAGCATCCTCTCGCTTTGAAATGGACTCTTGGGATGTCACAGTGTGAATCCTCCTGAAAATGTCTAGTTGCTTCTGCAGTCTTGGCCATCATTTTGAAGTGAACACAATTTTACTCTTTTGCTGTGGATATTTACTTGTACTTAGTCTTTAAATGAACATGGTCCTTCTTAGTCAGTCTCCTATTATTGAAGAATTTCTGTTCTTCCTTTAGAATACAAAGGAGGCTGTGTGCTATTCTATTTCTTGCCTTTTAGTTCAGCCTCAGGAAATTCTTCATAACAAGTGTGACCCCTTTTACTTTCTTACTTTCTTATGCGTGCTGTCACTTAATTTTTTCCTGGCAGATAGTGTGCTAATCCAGCTGGGAGACTGGTATTTGACTTGGCAGCTGGTCTCGTGAGCAGGCTTTTCACGCAATTGGGTTTTCATGGAAAATTGATTTTGTAAACCTGCCGTTATTCTGGGCATCCTAGGGGTCAGCCCCAAGCCTTCTGAAATCCGTACCTGGGGTTCTTTCACTTGGCCTCAGTGGTCTTTTTGGAATAGTGCTTGGTATGCAAAGGGATTGCGCGATCCTGGGGCAGAAAGTGCCTGCTTTCAGTGGGCAGGAGGTAGGCTTCAAGTTTGGAGGAAGTAATAATGCAATTATTTGTAACCCTCTTTCCTTTGACCACTAAATTAGGCTTTCTTCAGAGCTCAGCCTGGGATTCTGTGGCTCAGTTCGTCTGCCAGGGAAGTGATTCAAGCATGAAAGTTTGGTGAGAGGAGCACCTGCCACAGCAGGTTCCTTAGAGCAGGCTGCCCAGGTAGGTGCCCACATGGGCCTAAGATACTGAAGAGTTTTTTTAAAAAAATAATCTGGTCTAAATAAAATAACTCGTATTTCCTTGTCATGTGTACTGGGTGGGGTAAAGACCTATTACTTAGCATTTTCTCCAGTTTATTTACCCTCTGAACAAGAGGATGAAATTGGTTAACCACTGCATCTTAACTTTGCTTTTTGTTTTTTTTTTTTATCTGAATTCCAGTCTCCGTTGTTAATTAGCACCCCTTTTGCAAAGTCTTTCTCTATCCAGGCAAGGTGGTTTGTTGTTTTTTTCTGGTACAAATGCTCTTTCCTCCCTCTACTGGCAAAACTGAACTCAGTCCTAGGAATTTGTTGCTGATGGGCTTTGTCAAGACTGTTTATTTATAATTTACTTTCCCAACATGATCTGCAGTCTTTGAGTGGCATTTTCCCCTGGAGTCAAGCATTTTGTGGCATGTCTAGAGCTTTTTCCTTTGCTCCTTCCCTCGTGCTTCTTCCGTATTCTGGCACGGAACTATCTGTTTTAAGTAGACTTTCTAAAGCTCTTCACTTGGAAGCGTGGCCAAAACTCCTAATTTTACAGACAGCACGAGGCACTGGGAGCAGAGGTAGAGAGATAGCTTGTCTAAAGGCAGAGTCAGGAAAATAACCCATTGCTCCTTTGATTTTGTTCCCATTAATCCATTCTTTTCCCATGATTTCAGGGGGACCGGTCCCTCCACAAACAGATCACAAGTGATGAACGTAAGCCTACTGCAGAGCAACAAAGGAAATATCCCCACAATCCAGGGAGGCAATTCTTACTCCTTATGGACACCTTTTTATCTGTACATTAAGAAAAAAATCTCCCTCATTTAATTTCTGAAATTCTACCCATTCTGGGGTGGGAGCTGGGCTGCTGAGCTCCTAACTGGGGTCAGGAAGATGTCTCTTTGGTAACATGAGGTCAGGCCAGTACAGGAGCTTCTGTAAGCTGCAGCTTCAAAGTGACACTTAAGCAAAGCATTCCGTTTTCTTTGCCAGCTGCAGCAGGCCCTTAAAAAAGGGAAAAAAAAAGAGGAGAAAAAGGGGCAAAATGTCAGAGAAACAAGGGCCAGCTTTGGAAGGAAGATGAAAAAGGATCTCACGTTTGAATCCACACAGCCTTTGCTGGCTTCACCCATGGGCTGGGGCTTACCAGGACTAGCTGCTTTTTGCCCTTCATAACAAGGCAGCTGAAAATCTTTACTCAGCCAGCGGACTGAGCTCTGTTGGAAGAGGTTTTCACCTAATTTGTGAACACGCTGATGGCTGGGTTGAAGCTCACCTGTCTGCTTCACCTCCATCTACTCAGGAGCAATGCTGTGGCTGCTGGTTCCTGAGGCACTTCAGTGCCATCTCCAGCACCAGCACGCTCATGGGAGGTTTTATTTCCAACCCTTAGCACAGGCTGATGTGATTGAAGTGCAGACAAGGGACAAAGCCTGTCCCCGACGCCACCCGTGCAGGCAGGGTGACAGACGGCTGCAGGGGCTGGTTCCTGATGCCTGTTCACACCCTCGTGTGCTGCTGTCTGGAATCCGGGTGTGCAAACAGCTCTAAACCCCTGAAATCTCCCTCAGCTAATTTCAAGGCTTATTTACCCAACTGGATCCACACGGATTATGGAGTGCATTGCAGGGGAAGTTTGGTTAGCTCAGTCCTGCCACAGTTCAGTGCAGCTGTCAGGATAAATGACTTTTTTTGGGGAGAGAAGGAGAAATATGCATTTGCTTAATTAACTCAATACTACAGCAGTTCCCAAACATTAAACACACACTGCACAAACCACCAAACCAGGAAAGGCCTTCTAAGGCTGGTATTTCTTGGCCAATTCATAGGTTGGGACACATTTTCAAGGAAATCAAGTGTCTGATGGTGTATAGAGCAGCTACAGAAACCCATGAGAGCCTTCAGACATCTGACACCTCTTAGCCTCTGATGGGAATTCCTGTAAGCGTTCCAAAAATCAGGGCTTCAAGATCTTGCATCCTGCCTGCGTCTTTTAGCAGAGTAAATAGCATTTCAGAGCTCTGATTTTTCCACAGGTTTCAAATCTCACACACAAACCCAGGTTTTCAGAGACGAGGGAAGGTGTTGAAAGCTAAACACCTTGAAATCCTAGACCAGCGGGTGTGGAGCTTCTTGAAATCTGGCCTCAGGAGCCAAGTGTCTACAATTCTGACTTCTAATAAGACTGGGAAAGCCCAGCACTTTGGAAAACTGGTCCCTAAACTCTGTGTGCCTTGGCTCATTTGTGCAGAGTGCCCACACAAAATATCCCTGTGGCATTGTTAGCTACAGCTTTTGATGGATGAAGAGCAGGGCAGGATGGGTGCTGGAGGGACCAGACCAGGAGAAAATTGGTATTTATGCCTCCTGAGGGTTTTTAAAGAAATGTGCTCTCCTCTTTGGTCCTGCAGGTGCAGCGAGAGATGTGCGTCCCAGCTGCCCCACTGCGCCTGCTGCTGCTGCTGTGCTTGCTGCTCTCACACCGTGCACTGGACGTACAAAGGTAACAAAAATGAGGCTGGTTTGGGATCACTGCTGCCTGCCAACTTGCTGAGACGCTCTCATTTTGCAGAGGCAACACTCAGCTGGACACTGCTTTTGTTAGTGAGAGGTCTCCAGCGAGCAGCTAATTTATTCCCCTTTATTGATGACTGCGTATCTTGGAACTGGTTTTCCCCAGTGCCACCCCTTTGTGCTCCCCTGTGCAGTGAGGACACATGGTCAGGGCTGGCAGACCCAAAAGGTTTGAACAACAGGGAAAATCTTTGCAATGTCTTAGAATAAAAGCTGCCCTTTGGATGATCCTGAAAGAAAAACCTTTAAACACTGCTTGTCCATTATTTTATTGTCGCATCCTATTCAGAACAGGTCACCAAAAAAAAGTGCTCCTCTGTGTATTTATAGACCTTGTGAAACTTTATTTGATTTGTAATTGTTTCAGGAGCTTGTTTGCAGAATTTGCTGAAGTAAATGGCAGTTCTTTTACACTCTTCAGTGGGCTGGGACTCAGGCTGAAGGAAAGGCTGTTGCTGAGTGGATGCAGTCCTGCAATTAGCCCACCAAGCGGTTTGCAGAAGTCCTTGCTGGATTTCCTTCTGCCCTTTCCTAAGCCCTCCATATTTATTCAATGTCAGGAAATAAAATGCCTGCAAACTTTAATTGCTTAAATGAAATAAAAAGAAAAGAGTTGGCAAATGGTAACAAATCCCCAGCTGTGGCTGATTGTAATAATTAGAAAATTAGGGAGCTGATGAAATAGCTTTGATCTACTTTCTTTTTAAAACACTCACCTCTCCTCCCAGACCATCTCTGCATGGTTTGCACTCAGCAAATATAAACAGCCACGTGCTGGTTATTCCTCAGCTCTAGCTTTGTTCGTCTCAGACGAGTCTCCGTTGATCAATATATTGCAGTTTGAGGGAGGGATGTAAGCAGAATAAAAGGTTTCCATAGTGGCTGTCTGTCACAGCCATGACAGAGATAGCATCAAGATTTCTACTTAACCTCAAAGTCTTAAATATAGCACTATGGAGAGCACAAATAGCCTTGATGGGTTCAAGCAGCAATTAGCAGTTTCAGCAGCACTCAGACCTTGCAGGAAAGATGCAAATTGGGGTAAGAGGTTTTAAAGCCATTGGAAAAAGGACAGTATCCAGCATGCCAGGTGTCCTCTGCATTTGCTTCCTCCATGGACAGGCACAGGAGGTGGGTGCAGAGGGCTCTTACTGCAATGCAGGTCTCATGTTTTGCAGCACAGTTGTCCTGCAGACAAAATAATGTATATTTTCAGACTGCTGAGCTAGCAGCAGCTCCTGCCCCATCCTAATGACCTGGTTTGCTTCTCTTCTGCAGAGGGCGAGCTGGATGAAGAGCACCGGGGGCAAACACCAGTTTCCCATCGACATCCAGAGGAAGAAAGAGGTGCACAACCCCCAGCTGCTGCAGCTGGAGCTAAGTGGTTACAACGAGCCCTTGCAGGGGGACTTCAAAATGACCAACAACGGCCATTCAGGTGAGGCTGGGGGGAGCCTGTTTATCTCCTGCCTAAAAAGAGGAGCTCGTTTCTGGCAAAGGAGCAGACATACAGCTCATACAGCCCCCTTCAGCCCCATTTTGCAGGCTTCAGTGGTCCCTGACCCACAGCACGGTGCATGCACCATCCCTGATCATGCAGCATCAGGACCCCCTGTGCTGCTGCCATGACCATGGGCGATGCTGGCAGCAAAGCCAAACCTCACATTTTTGAAGTGCAGACGTTGGTAACGGTAGGGCTGGCCTGAAACCCCAGCCTTTTGCCCACACCTCTTTGTTAGCACCCTGCACCATCCCACAGTGCATTTATTGGAGGAAATACAAACCTGAGAGCATCCTGCTTTTAAGTTGTAAGGCAAGCTGTGGTCTGTCTTCTGGAGGGTTTGTCTGGGCAGCACAGCATGCACTCATCACTGGAGTATAAAGGAGATTTTAAGAGTTCGGATATGTATTTTCCCAGCACAGGCAGGGTGCAGGAACACCTTCCACGTGTCTATCTCTGCACCCTGCCATTATCACATATCCCCCCACCAAGTCAAGGCCAGTGCCACCAGTGGGGGTGAATGAGCCAGCATTGCCTTAGGGGTAGAAAGTATTTTTTTCTTCGCTGGCTGGGCAGTTGCCCTGAGAGGATGTCAAACTCATGCCATGGCAGGAATAGATTATTGGGTTTAGCTGATTGAAATGCTGTTCACAGACAATGTCCTTTTTGTTTTCTGAACTTGACACACTTGGCCATCTCACTTCATTCTGCTCTCCTGGTTGTGCTGTTTTCCCCAATCACACAGAAAAGCTTTTCAGAAACCCGTATGTAAACCAGAGAAATAAGAATTAGTTACATTTCTGCAAGATATTTTCTGTTAGACATTGAAAAGGGATGAAAGGCAGCAGGAGCATGACAGATCAGCTCCTTTTTCAGCGGACTTGACAGCTGCAGGACTGTAGGAGCAAGTGACGTTTGAGGCATACCGACTCCTCTCTGCATTCACAAAATGCATCTTTTGCCCCTGTGTAGTGAGAACCAGAAGTGATGGGATAGGAGAACTGTAGCTCAGCTGTGAGCTGGCAGCTGATGGTTGGTTAGTCGAAATCACACAAGGCAGAGGAGGAGCCCTCCTTACAGCCCTCAGGAAGGGAAGCTGAAGCACAGCCCAAGTTAAACACCTTGCCTTCGGCCGCACAGCCTCAGAGCAGGGCTTCTCCTTTATGAGGTCCTGGATGCTCCTGCTGCAGGTAATGAATTACCTAAATAATTCATCAGCTGCTGCTGCTGGGGTAATGCTTGTAGACTACAGATGAGCAGCGAGAGAAGAATTTCCCAATAAGTGCTGCAGGGGGATGAGTATTTTCAAGGCATTTGGAACATGAAGAGCCTGGTTGCTCTCTAATCCCCCACGCCAGTCCTTTCTTCTCTCTGCAGCAGGGAGAAAGGAATATAGAGCAAGAACAAGGAACTGAAGCAATGAGAGACACGCCATCTTCAGAGAGAGGATGCTGTGATTGTATTTCTAAAAATCATCACGAATAAGTGCTCCTGTTTTTCCCCCTTGCAAGCCTGACATTCAACTGGAAGCTGTCTTATCAGCACTGCCACCCCGACAGCCTGCACACCAATTCCTGCAGGTTTAGCTTTCACATCTCTGCACGTGTGCCTTTCCCTATTCTCTTGTCAACATCAAGACAGTGATGCTCTAACGTGGCGCGTTTTAATACAGCACAAAGGCAAAACGACAGCCTGCAGTCACAGCTCCTGCGAAGGCAGGCGCAGTTTCCCCACTGATTTCAGGGGGCTGGCACAGGGTGTCAATACCCCACGAGGAAAATCTCCCACTGTGCCACATCTAAAGGAGGTCAGCAAATGGATTAATCCACAGGAATCTCTGCTCGAGCTCTCAGGTGCTGAGGAACAAGTTTCTCACCTAAGAAACCAGATCCACTTTTGGCACCTGATGTGCAGCATCCATTAACTCCTTACCTCAACCCCTTGGAGGCCAGAGGTGGGAGAAGACCCCGGCCCCGTGTGCTGTTCCCCTGCAGAACCCACATCGTGGGGCCACAAGGCAGGTCCGGCTCAGAGCAGTAACTCTCCCCCTTTACGTGGAGATCCAGGGCAAGAAGCAGAAGGAAGCTGGGCTGTTAGCAGCAAAGCAATTACACAAAATGCCTTTCCGAAGATTTAACCTTCCCCTAGACTCAGAACACATCTCACTGGCTGTGTTTTGCAGAAGGTAGAAGCCATAATGAGGTACTTGAGGCAAATAATCCTAATTATGGAAGGCAGTCAGCAGGGATCTTACATAAAAAGTAAGGTAGGTGTTTATTTCCCACTGTAGACGCTTTGGGATATCACAGGGAAACAGGTTCTCATCTTGTCTGGCTGTCAACACTTTATAAACAAAAGAAACTCTCTCCTCTAACCCAAGCTCTGACTACTGAATCACACGGTGCTACCTTTAGCAATGAGAGTCGCTATTTTATTTTACAACATGCTCTGGGCTTTCACTAGGATGAAGCAATTCTCCATTTTAAGCCCTAAATTCAGCATATTTATTACCCTAATATATAATCTGTGGCAGTTCACCAGCAGGAAGACCAATGTTTCATAGCTCTGGTGTGAATGCTCCTAGCAAAGCGAGACAAAGGGCTCTGTCTCTCAACCCCCCCAGCCCAAAGCAGCTATTTCAGATTTGCAGGGCTCTGGCCCAGCATGCCCGTCCCTAACAGCCACAGAGCCCAGAACATGGAAAATGATGGTGAAGGGTTAGGTGAGGCTGGTTGCTTTGTTATTTCTGACCCCCTCCTCTTCTCCCTGGAAATAACGAGATGAACAAACGCATGCAGAGCCCTGCAAGATGTGATGTGCGGTGCCAGGCACAAGCATTAAACCATTTTTATAGGTGCCTAAGGAAAAACCCGGAGCTGCCCAGCTGGGAAAAACGCTGCAGAATCAGCTCTGCACTGACTAAATACTCACATAAATACTTTTTGGTGGGGAAGGCACTAGTGGGCGCTTCTGAGAAAGCAGCAAGCCACAGAACACTTGCATCTGTGCATACCACCAGGTCAGAGTTAAAATAACTTCCTTCAGGCACAATATCTTCACCATGACTTAGCTGATAAGAGCCTCGACAGGCTCTTCCCTTCCCTTGCTAATGCTCAGCAAGAGACCCTGCAGGGTCCCCCTGCCACAAGCTGCTGGGTTTAACCCTGAGCACTTCTAGGCCAAAGCACTGACCCTGCTGCTTTAAAACAAAGCTTTTCCCCAAACCTCCTACAAACCAGAAAGCAGGAGAGCTGCCACGTGCAGGTCCTGGCTTTTGGTAAGTCCAGCTGTCTGATTGCTCTAGAACAATGCCAGCCAGAAGAGCTCAGCCTCAGACTGGAGCAGATCCAGACGCAGCTCCAGGACATGAAGAAAGAGTCGCTGAATGGAGTGAGCCACGTGGGTAAGAAACATGTCTATTCCCAGGTCCAGCTTACCTTCCAAGGATGATGAGCCCATGCTTGTTGTGCTCCATGGCCTAAATCGTTAACAGGTTTGGTATTGACATATACAAGTAGAATTTTGTTCCATATCAAGGCCAATTGGGGAAGTTCCATGAGCTGTGAAATCATTACATCTAGCCCCAATCTAGTTACTCTCACAGCAATCGCAGCTTTGTCCTGCAACATGTAAGCACATTTTTACAAACAGGGAGGATTTTAAGCTCACTGTTTCCCCAGGGTAAATAATTGTCTCCATTTTATAGAAGACGAGAACAAAGAAAGAGAGGGAAAAAGTGGTTTTCCCAAAGCAGTTTGGTGTCAGAGCTGAGCTTTTCATCATTTCAAACCGCTCTGCTGGTGGTACGACGTGCCAGGAACTGCGGCTTGGGACAGCAAAGGCTGCTAAGCCCTGCCAGCTCCTGTGGGTGCACTCTGTAGGGTTTGGGCTGATTTATAAACAAGTAAAAAACGTAACAGCTGGCTTTTTGGTTATTTCAGGTATTAAATCCAGCACTTTCCCAGCTTTCTACTTCCCCGTGGAAAACATTGAGAGCTTTGTGACTGTTCATCCCCTCCATGAGATGTCTCTCCAAGCCTTCACCTTATGCTTCTGGACAAAAGCCCAGCACGGTGCCAGTCAGACTGTTCTTTCCTACTCCATGCAGGTGAGGGATAATGAGCTAGTGCTGACCGTGGGCACAGATGTGGGGCTGTGGATAGGAGGCCACTTCACCAGCTTCCTCCTGTACCACAAGGCACAGGACTGGCTGCACTTCTGCATGACGTGGGCCTCCCAGGCTGGAATGGCAAATTTATGGCTCAACAGAGCTGCTGATAAAGCAAAGAGCATCCAGAAAGGGTAGGTGAGCCAGGCTGGAGGGACACTTGTACTTGGGAAGGACAGAGACACTCTTCTTGGGGCCTTCTCCAACAGATTTGCAGGGTGGATGATGCATGTGAACCTGTAGATGTCATAGCATGGGGAGAAACCTCCATGACCCTCTTGGGAGGAGTGGTTCTGGAGTCGGACACCAGCTGTCAGTAACCCTCCCACACCCCCCTTTAAAAAAAAAAAAAGGAAACAAATGCAAACCACTTGCTAGAGAAAATGAGAAAGGAAGTTTGCTCCATTTATTTGTTTTAGATTAATTGCTTGTTTCTACTTCTGCTTGCTCTAGGTTCACTAGGCACCTTGCTTAGTTTTTCCAAGTAGGCACATAGGGGCAAAGCCTCCATCAATCAGTAGGATTGCAAAAAACAGAGAGCAACTCAGCACAGTCCAACGCCTTGCATCGTCACATCCCTCCTAGGAGTCTGGTGTAGGACCCCATACACATATGCCAAAGAGCCACTCTGGTTAGAGGAACCCCTTTCTCAGGTAAAACTATTTTCACATCCTTCACCTCAACTCCATTTCTCACCATCTTCCCTGCATGCATCCTTTATTCCTATTTTCACCACCAAACCACCACCCCTTCCAACGCAGAGGTATCAGACACTGAAGGGTGCACAAAGGACAGCGCGGCTCCTACGCGGTCGTTGCGCTTTGCTCAGTGATATGTCCTTTTTGTAAATTGATGGAAGCAGCTTCTTTTTCAACACGTACACATCACAAGACAAGGCTGAGGGCATGTAGGACACTCATCTCCTGGGGTTAAAGACGTACGTCATGGGAAGGATTATTGCCAGCATCAACACCAAGTCCGCGCCAGGCTGTTGAACAATTCTGCTTTTTTCCATACAGAGGGCAGCAACCTTGCACAACAATTGGGTGAATTTCCACACGTTAAGTTATGCAGCAATGAACCCTCAAACCCCTTAAATAAATACTTTAAGAAATCCTCCGTTTTTATCAGCGTGCAATTCGCTTTCTTCTGTGGGCCAGCACCAGTCCTTCAGCCTCAGCTTTTGCAAACCATTTTAGCCTTTGGGTGGAGCTGTGCCCTTAGGGAACACAACAGAAAGAAACCAGTAGTAGGACCAAGCTCTAAACCCTTTCAAGACTTCTTCAAGAAGGTTCAGGTACCCAAGAGATGATTTTTTTTTTTTTTGAAAAACGACTTAAGCTTTTCACATTGAGTTTCTTAAAGACAGGTTTGACCATGCTTGGAAGCAGACCCTGCCCTACAGTCGTTGCACAGGCATCCATCAGCCTGAGTCTGACCCCAGGAGCACGGCACCGAGGTTCTCACTGAGCTCAGGACCATCTCTGGGGAGTGAACAAGCTGCACCTGGCTCATGCCTACAGAGCATGGATCTGGGGGTCACTAAAGGATTAAGAGAGGGACTGCCACCCTTGGGCAACTGAGGTGTAAACACCAGAGAGTGCAGTGAGCTATTTCCAAAGACTGGAGTGCTGGTGGAACAAATGGTTATCAACCAGCTGTGAATAAGCATCAGACCACTGGAGGACTCCTAACCTCAAGAATAAGGCTCGGGGAGGACTCGATGGCAACAGCTGAGGGCTGAGATGTGAGGGAGAGTCTGGTGAGCAGAGCGGGGTGAGATTGAGTGATGTGTATTCCTACTTTCATGGTCCTTTGAAGCACACAAAAGGACGGTAGGGGACAGGATCAACACTGCTATCGACCCATCTAACAAGGCATCTCAGCACAACTGCCTCTCCACTCAGAGAACACCAAGCACCGAAGAGCTGCCATCGCTCATGCTGGACCCTCAGCTACATGAAGGAGGAATCTGGTGCACTCCTTGCACGTGACTGACCAAAACCCAGCCCAGGTGCTGGTTTGTGGCACTTGTGATGTGTCAGGACGTGAGGGACATACATCGTACTGCGGCATCAGTTCCTTGATGGCAGGAACTGAGCTGGCTGCGGGCATTGCCCTTTCCTTGCGACAAATAACCAGGAATGGGGAATTTTCCTCAGCAGTGCTGTGCCGTGAAGCAGGGCGGTCCTGCTAATCACTCACAATGAGAACACTCTTTAAGACACAATAATGGCTTATTTAGAAACTCTTGCTGTAGGAAGTGTGCAGAAAGTCTGGATGAAAGATCAGTATCAAGCCACGTTCTCCCACTGAGCAGGTCCTGAAAAGTGCCTGGGCCAGGCCAAACGTTGGTTTGTGTTCACAGATTGGAGCTATTGGAGATTTCTTTCTTCTCTGCCTGCCCAGCTTGGATAGTGTGAATATCCATGAGCTCTTCTTTCTCCGTCTGAATCTCCACCTTGTTCCTCTTGGCCATGATCTTGTTAATTTCCATGAAGGTTTTGTTCTTCGTCTCCGGAACAACAAAGAAGATGTAAACCATGGTGACGAGGCATATGGCACAGAAAATGAGGAAGCTGTAGGCTCCCAGTCCAGCCTAGAGCAAGAAAAGAAGACTGAGCAAAGGCCAGGACAATACCCCAGATGTATACATGACATGATTTGGACATGCTGAACCCTATATCACCTATGAAAGGCAACCACAGTGGTGTGCATGTACTTTAAGTTGAGCAACTGGAAGCTAGGGGTGGTTCTGGATTCTGTCTCCTGATACCACCGCCATGGATTTAGTGGAAAAGGTCTGCTACATAAATCAAAGTAAACTCATCAGCTCCCCCTGCACAGGCTAAAATCAATCAGTTTATGGGTCGCAACTACTTGGGATCAGTCTGAACGGGTGACCTGCAGGTGGCTTTCTGAGACATCCACCCCGCTATGGAAAATGGGGAATTTGCTGTCTTTTCTATGGTCCTGAATTGAGAATCAGACATTCATATGGAAAAATAACGTTATTTTAAAGCATTGCCCAACAGATGTGACCAAAGAATTGCTGATTAACATCACTTTGTTGCCCTTTATCTCTAATATCCGTAATCCTGCTTGCAGGTACTGGCAACCAACCTGGGCAGGCACAGTGCCCAGGCTTAAAAAGGCTCTCTGTAGGAACACAGGGGTGAAGATACTAATTTTAAGCTGAAGGCCTGCCCCATCCCCTGCTCTTACCTCCATGTAGAGGAACAAGAGCCCCACAGCAAAGTTGCACAGCCAGTGCACGGACCCACCGACCATGAAGGCAGCCGGCCGGGATGACTGCAGGAACATCTCGGTGATCATCACAAAGGGGATCGGGCCTGGAAGAGAGTCGCATATTTGTAAATCCCAAAGGCAATCCCTCACTCTGAATTCCTAGATTACATCGCTTATGTCAGTAGCTTACTAAACAAGTTGTGTTTAGAAACATCTGATAAATCCAAGAGGGAAATCAAACAAAAAGCAGGGCAGCTGGCTGACTTGCCTAAGCTCACACACAGCAGTCAGCCTCTTCGCTCTCCTATGGCTTTAACCACGAAAAAATTGTCAAGACTGATAAATGTGAAATGCATCTCCAGAGAGCATCCTACAAGCAGCATCTAAGCAAAGCAGTGCTTCTTAAAAATAGAAAAAGAAAAAAAAAAAAAAAAAAACAACACAGCATATGCAGGTGCTGGAAAAACAGGTGCTAGTGGAACAAGCCACCAGGCTTGCTCACAGCACTGCCCCCTCTGTGAGGGGGTGAAGCAGGTACAGATAACGTTATCACAACAGGGGTCAGGCCACGTTTCCAGCTGGCCTGGTGTTCTCCCTCCAGCAACATGCCTCCTGTGGGCGCTTCAGTCTGACTGACAGCATACATGGAGAAGAGAGAGGTTAAATGTAATTCCATCTATCAGTGAAACTTCAACAGGAGTCTCCAAACTGCATTGCTGCATCCACCAAGGACCTGGCCAGGCTTTCCACACTGAACAGGCAACTCGACTGCTTTCAGAAGCTGCCAGATCAGGCAACAGCCGTTCCAATATCCTCATCTACAACACCAACTCCTGGCTGCAGAGTGACCTGCAGTGCCACACATGTACTTCGAGTTGTTCTAATTTGATTTGTTGCCCATGGATGCAAGCATGCAGAATCTCTGCCCAGCCGCTGGGACTCGGCATCTCAGCACAGCTTTGCTCCGGATCTAACGGGTGCATCCCAGGTATGATGAGCACAATCATGCCTTGCTTTTCCTCTTGAAAGCTGGATGCTCCCCTGCCCGTGGACAGGGCCCGCTGAAGCATAAATCGAGCTGACTGTCAACAAGGTGCATGGCTGCACAGGGGAAATGCAATCTCCTTGGATCAGCCCCACAAAGCTTTTGATGTGAAGTTCAGCATAATACTTGACTTTAACCAAACTGCGGAGGAGGCTGAGCAAGATTATGTGTACTTACTGGCTCCAATAGCGTGTCCAATGATGTAAAGAATGACACACACTATGCTGAGGTAAGACATCCAGGAGACGGTGTTCTGTGAAGGATTTAATCACAGGTTAGAGCTGGGTCCTGCCTGGAAGTCAGCAACACACTCAGGGCACTATTCACAGTGAGATTTGAAGGATTTTCTAAAGCAGTGTCCTCCTCTGTTCCCAGCTATGCCCCCACAGACATACCTAGCCACTAAGCATGTGGTCCATGTAGGATCTTTGCTTCCAACAAATGGATGCAAAAGTATGAACACAATGTGCTGGGAGAGGTATCCAGCCAAGCAGGACTGTAGCTCTTGTTGGGTTTACTTTAGGCAGATCTACAAGTACTGAGATCTTCGGTACTGCCCCCCTCCCAGAGTGCAGAAACCAGTCCAAAACACACCAAGGGTTTGTTCCCCAGTAAGTCCCAGGCCAGGCCCACCGAGCCCCCCAGCCACACACCTGGAGGTTGAGCGCCAAGGTCAGCACTGCACAGGAGCCACAGCACAAGCCAAAGCCAGCGAGGAGGAGGATTCTCCTCCCTAAGGACTCCACGATGAAAACCTGAAAGAGACAGAAAGGGATCAGAGACCAGATCCCTGGGGCACAGCACTTCATTCCAGCAAATTTTATCAAGGTGGTATTTAGCAAGGGACTGTGCAGAACACGTACTGCACGAAGCATCTCGCGGTGTAAGTGACAACCTGGGTCACACATCGTGAGAGCGGACAAGTGAGAACCCAAAGAGCCCCAGCAGACACTTACAGCGAGGCAAGTCATGACGACATTGATGGCACCTATGGACACGGTGACATACTGCACATTATTGGTTTCCACACCTGCTGACTGGAAGATCCTGTCTGCGTAGTAGAAGACCTGCGGCAAAAACCACAGTTGTGTTTATATGTGGCCAAAGGCAGAGCACAGGAACCCCATCTGGGCTCCTTCTACCTCCTGGAACTGGTGCACAGGAACCCCCAAATTATTTCAGAACTGGAGATGTTGGTGTTTAAATACAGGAACAAGCATCTTACTCCAAAAATATCCAAACCATCCTTGCAGGATGCTGGACTCTGGACCACGTGTGTGCTTGGCTTGGTACTGGCCAGGGTGATCTTCCCATAACATCTTACAGAACCAATGTCCCTGATGAAGGGGGTACTTGTGTATCTCGTCCCGTTACTGCTCACCCCTCTGCCTCCCCACTCACCGCGTTAACCCCCGAGAGCTGCTGGCCCATCATCATGACAACAATAGAGATGAGCTGCCATCGCAAGCCCCTGAAGGCACAGAGGGTGAGTACAGACATCTGTCCTTCTTCCTTTTCTGACTGGTCTTCAAGGCGCATTTCTTCTATCTCATCATCCACATCATCCCAGCCTCTCAGTCTCTGCAGGGCTAGTTGGGAGAGGAAGGTGAGTTACGGACCCCAAAAAGCTCCCCTGCTTCCAAGCACAGCAGCACAACACAAACCATGGGCGGCAGCAGCAGTGCTCCCAGTTAGGGATTCACATAAACAGAGAAAGAAGCAAGAATCCCATCCACCAGCAACACATCAGTGAATAATTTCACACTCTCCTGCTTCACTGTTGGCTGCTGTCAGCCACATCCCACAGCCAGACCTATCCCATTCCACCTCCCCTTCCAGTAAAGGATGGTGCTGTACCTTGTCGTGCTTGCTCTTCGTTGCCCTTCTGTATCAGCAGATATCTGGGACTTTCAGGGAAAAAGGGCAATGTGAGGAGCTGAATTACTGATGGGATCCCCGTGAGCCCCAGCAGCACAGGCCAGCCTGCAACAAACGTGACAAGATGCTGATGACTGGGAGGAATCTTTCCCCAGCAGAGCCCATAGAAAACTTCCCAAGCCAGGATTTTACCTTCAGCATTCCCAAGGATGCTGTTGAGACCAAGGATCTGAGCTATGAGGATCCCAATGGTGATGAAAAGCTGGGGCACAACCCCAATGGCACCTCTCAGATTTTTGGGGGCCATTTCTCCCAGGAACATGGGAACCACGTTGGAAGCCAGACCTGATAGGTAGAGAGCAATGTTAGTTATGCAGCTTCCCGACCTCAGCACGCTGAACAAAGTGTTTTTAGGAGCCTGAGAAGGCTGGGAGGAGCTCTTCTACAGAGCTGGCAGACAATGTGGGGGCTCTCAGTGTCCCTTCACCTTCCTTAAAGCAGCTCCCTCCCAACACGGGGTGCAGAGGACTTCCACAGAAGACACACAGAGAAACTGTGTGTGCTGCTTCCCATTTGGAATCACAGTCAAAAGGTAAGGGAGGAATTGCCACTTCCTTTCAGCAAGAAATCAGTACTCAAACAAGCTGATGCAAGGGTGGCAGGATGGGACCCTTACTTGCTCCTAGAAATTCACAACTCCATTAATTGCTCTGTAACAGTTGGCAGAGAGCATTGATGGGCTGAGATTTCTCCTACAGGTAGCATGCTGGAGCAGGTATTCCTGTTCTACCAGCACACTGAGGACCGGTTGTTTTACAGAGCACAGCACTGTTAGCTGTAGTAACCCCTGCGAGCTGCCAGCTGCCATACTTCGGCTGTAAATCTTGGCATGTAAACCCTAAACTCTTGAAGTCAAATGACCAAACTGCTCTTATCTTCCATTGCTAACAAAGTTCCTAGCATTCACACACTTGGGGTTAGAAAGGAGTTCAAGATGTTATCTGAAGGCCAAAAGGCACAGAAAAAAAATACTAACACAACTAGAAAACATTGTAAAACTGAATTCAGGAGGTGTAATGTCTGATGTTGCCACTACAACCATCCTTAAAAAAAAATATATCAAAAAAAACATGCTAGCAGTTACTTGTAGTCTGGTGCATTCAGTTAATGGTGTCTTTTTAACTGTTCAAAGCTATGCTGATCAAGCCCTGCCACAGAGGGGCTCTCGATGCTGCTCCCAGCACCAGAGCTGCCCCTTTTGCTGGGAGGAACCATGCCTGGATCCTGAGAGAGCCCGAAGCTGGCTTGGTCCAGCAGCTTCCCTTCCCTCCCCATAGGCAGCCTCCCCACTGCAAGGTCAGGACAGCCAGTCCTAACTCTTCTGTCAGCAATAACTAGCTGAAAGGAGGGATCCCTCTTTGCAGATCCCTCTGCAGCAACTCAGAAAAGCAATGCTAAGAGCAGCTGACAGGCTTACAAGAGTGAAAAGTCAAAACAAAACCAGCCAGACCAGACATTTCCTGCCTTACCTCACTGGTTGCAATCGCGTGTTATAGATAGCATTGTTTTCCTGTGCCAGTTTGTTTTCTCACTTTATCCACAGAGGATATCCGAACTCACTAATAAATCATGGAGCACGTCAGTCTCGCTAAGCCAAAGCCAATTACTCAGGTCCGAATGTTGTCAGGACACTTATCAGCCTGCCTTGGCAGGAGCCCAGCACAGCAGCACGTGGGGCACCAGCCCTTTGACACTTCCTTGGTCCACATTACTGCAGCTCCAGCACCTCACAGCCCTCCCCTGGGCTCCCCAGGAGCCTTGCAGTAAATCCTGTGGCCCTGCACCCTTTACCCTCCCTCAAATATTTATTTTCCCCTGCAAGGACAACCAGTTCCGGGAATGGATCTGGCATTGTCTTCCATGACTTGGGCTTGGAAGGATTACTCTGTTTTTTATTATGTTTAAAAAGAAAAAAAAGAAAGTGCCAGCCTATCTGCTTTAAGATGTCTGGGAAAACTGATTATCAGCAGCAGGTTTCCTGGCTGATGGTGCCCCGGAGCCAAGCAGATGCTGCCTGTGGAAGGCAGCTGCAGCTACAGACACCTCCTCTGTGCAGCCCAAACCCCAGCCCCACTGCCCTTGCCTATTAGAGGTCTCTGGTGCTTCTGCAAACTGCAGATGAGAACCATTATTCAAGCAAGTACAGAACTGCTATGCAATCGTATGGCTAAAATATGCTAGCTGTGAAGCCATCTATTGGGGAAAAAAACCTTTACATAGCCAAGAATATCATATTGTTGCTCTCCTTTCATCATCCAACCTCTCACTTACCAGCATAAATCCCCATGATCACACGTGAAAGGATGATTACTTCGAAGGTTTTGGCTATCTCTGAGGTTCCCATAAGGATTGCAGCAGCAATGGAGAAAAGGTTGTTTATCAGCAGGGTGCCCTTTCTGCAAAATCATGGAGAGACAGACAGAAATCAGCTTATTTTGCTAAGGAAGCTGCTGGGCCAATATCAGATAGACCCTCCCCTGGATTACACTGCCCAAAACTCAAAGGACTTGCCATCCCAAAGACGAGCCAAAGAGAAAATGGGGATTGTCTCATTTTCCCTGCAGGGAATGAAGAGCAAGCTCAGGAAACCTGAGCAGCCGGGGCTGGAGCTGCACCCAGCTGCACCCAGCTCCCAGGGCTTTCCCCGTGGCTGTCCACCTGGCTCAGGTCCCAGGGTGGCCTTGACCATCCCAGAACCATATCAGCTCTTCTACTGGTGAGACACCACGTTCCCAAGCTGCTAATCACCACCCCATCTGCTTTAGGACCAGAGTGGCGTGATGCAACTGAGCTTCTGATGAGCTTGGCGAGCTGCAGGGACCGGTGAGACCAGCCTTATCTGAACCCAGCGAGCTGCCCCAGGAGGGCGTTCCCCACCTCCGTCACGTACCGGCCGCAGTTGTTGACCAGAGGCCCCACCATGAGGGACCCGAAGAAGCCACCCAGAGGGTACATGGACACGGTGAGAGACCAGAGCAGCGTCTGGAAGTTCTTGTCCATGAAGACCCCATGCCTGTCCGTGTAGGTTTGGTTGTAGAAGTCTTGCATATACTGGAACGAAACGCAGAGCAGGGTTAGCGGTATGCAAAGCATCCGTGTTGTGAAAGCACAGATCAATCAGTGTCAAACAATCAATGCCATAAAACCTTAAACAAATGCCTTGATAAAACCAGAATGGCTGAGCTGGAAAACAAAAGCAAGAGAGGGTTGCAACGGAGAAGCCTGGATTAGATAAAAGTTAACGCAACTTATCCCGCCTTGTTAGATTTAACACAAATTCAGCTGCCTGGCTGGAATTGTCTGCTTCCTAGAAGGGAAGACATTCCTCGTGCCCCATCACTGCTGGGCACGGAGCCCTACCGGCCACGTTACAGCCTTAACAAACCCACTGCCAGGTGGTTCAACGTGGGGAGCAGTGTGAGCACCTTAGACAATGGGCATCTGCCCACAAAACACCTGCAATCTAATTCTTCTTCCACTTTGCTGTTTATAAACCTTCTCCTAGGTCATGGTCCGCAGTCCAACCTACCGGGGCTGGAGAATTGATCACAGACACATTGTAGCCGTACTGGAAAGATGATCCGAAGGCAGAGATCAGCGTTACCAGCGCAAGTGAAAGCGTCATTTTCTGCAGAGAGAACACACAAAGAGCACCTCAGAATCAGGTTTGGCTTTCAGGCATAAATGTCCCTCTATAAAAATACAGCAAGACCTTCAAGACCTGCCTTCTGTGTTTTTGGCTTCGTGTTACCCTACAAAGAAAGCCCAACGGGTTGTTTTTGTTGTAACTCACTTTGTTCTGCCTGATTTGCACATAATCATTACAGTAATTCACTCTACCGCCCTTTCCCAGCATTGATGGATCATGTGGATGATAAATAATTTTGATGTTATCGTGCTTAAAATACCACCCCGCAGGGAAAAAAAAAGAAATTGCATGCAATTATTCTTTTTTTGCAACATGCAAATTGGTTAGTGACATAAAGCAGGATGCTGGCATAGGGAAGCTTTAAAAAGATGGGGTTTTGCATGAAGTGGCAAAAATCCTTTTCCTCGTCATTTACTCTGCTTTCACAGGCTGGATCGCTCTGCCCCCCATGTTTCAGGATCGAGCTGGTTATCCAACCACCACCGAAGCCAATGACAGCTTGGCCAAGTAGCTCGGTGAGGGCTTGGCAGCCAAACAGAAGGGTTTGAACAAAAATCACCACCCCGAGCGGAATCGCACACCAGCCACGTCTGTACACACACAGTCCTCAGGGTTACCAGCCGTGCAAGCTTTCCGCAGCAATTTAGTTGTAATTCCGTCCTTTGGCTGGAGCCGGCCCTACGTTATTGACTAAGCTGTTTGTTTTTTTTGTTTTATAGCTCGCTAATGTGTCTCATATCTGCTGCAGCAATAAAGCTGCTTTTCGTTCAGACGCATACCATTTTCTGGCAACATTTGCAGGTTTTTAAATGTCCCAGCACTCAGCCCAGCTCCTGCACGGGGGATCTGACATGGCCCTAACCATGACAGCTATGTCCAAATAGCTGCCGGTGCTCCTTGTAGCCCCCAAATTCTCCAGAAGCTGTAGCAGCTCCCCTGCAGAGATCTGCACGTTAAGGGACTGCAGGAGACTGAAACTCAAGGCAGGGTCAGGAGAAAGCTGAGGCTTCCAGCAACACTTTCTAGTACCAGACTGTTGACTCTTGCAACAGCAGTGAAAAGCAGACTGCCTTGCTGTCATTAAACAAATCCCCAGAGCTCAGAAGAGCCGCTTATGTTAATTATACACATGCTGCGCTTTTAGGAAAGCCCCTGGCATGCAGGAGCACCGTGTTGTGCAAGAACCTATGGACGCACTGCTGCGGGAGGCAGCCCGATCCAGAAATATCCACAGCCTGAAAATGATCAGAAAGTAGGATAGAAAACTTGCAAGAGTAGGATAGAGACGTTGTGCGCAGAAAGGGAATCTCACCCCAAAGTTGCACAATAAAGGTCGGCTGCAACAAGTGAGTTAGGGGGGCAGTGCTACGCTGCAGAAAAACTGGGTTTGGGAACGTAAACATCCCTGCTCTGCCTCTGAGACCAGCTGTGGCTATGTAGCCCTTCTTCTTCCACCACAAACCCTCGCTTCTCCAAACCCGCTGTACATCTCCAGGGGAGGCAGCAGTGGAAGCAGAGTCCGCTCACTTACCCCCTTCGTGCCTTCCTCCGAGTCGGAGCTCTCCTGCTTATCCTTGTTCGGCTCCATGTTGGGCTTTGAACCACAGATGCTGAGTACGGACTTTTATAGCCAAAACAGATGACACGGGATGGAAACGCCCTGCCTGGACAGAAAATCCCTCCCGTGACTTTCAAGGAAGTATCCAATCCACGGCCAGCAACACCAGCCCAAGCCCAAGCTGGCTACTGGGTTTCCAGTCCTGTTCGTCTCCTTGTTGTCTCCTCTCCCTTCCCTCGTTCAAGTCTGTCACCGCTCTCAGGTGTTCCTGTGCCAGCTCCAGACTCAAAATAGAGCCCAGCTACAGGGGAAACATCCTCATGTGCCCAATGAGGAGGAGCAGGCTTATCACCAGAGCTGCTGGAGCTGTTCGCTGCAGCACAGGTATGTGGAACAGATGGGGCTGTGGCAGGAGAGCTGCTGCTGCTCCATGCTGCACCTCCAGCACAATCAGAGCTGCACCGCTGCCTGGTGACCACATTCCAGAAAAAAAAGGGGTGTTCCATGGGAGCAGGGCCCCTAAAGGGCTTCTGCTGTAGGACAGTGATAAACCTGGACTGCACGGGCCCTCCTGCAGCCACAACTGCACATCTACCCCTGAGCAGAAACACCGCGCCTGGTCCCACCCCAACACAGCCCAGCTCCCTCGGGGCACTCCTGCAGGTTGCAGGATTTTCCTTCTCGGGCTTATTTCTGACAGTGCACAGAACATGCTGTTTGTACAGCAAAATGTGTTAGTTTTCTTTCTACACACAAGGTGTAGCACGCTGCTGGCTTAGCATTAAAACCACTTACACGAGGAGGCTACTTAGAACAGCACAGGACTGAATTAATGATTAACTACAATTTCTACAGTTGATCAGCAAAATGCAAAGTTCACAGATACCCCAGGCAGGCAGAGCAACTGGAACCAAACCGCGTTGTTATTAGTCTGGCTTTCTTCATCACCCAGATCAAAAAAAAAATGCACCTCTTGAGTCAGAGGTGTTCATGCGACCTGCATGCATGCCTCGAGTGGCCGCAGCCTCCCTCCTGTGCGGTGAAGTCATCGCACACAGAACCTATACTCAGCATTTTTTTTTCTCTTTTGCATGTCCTTGAATGTCTTTTTTGCACCCATTAGTAATTTTTCCCAGGAAGAAGCTTTGCAGGGCAAAGACCATTCGATAGAAATAGAACAGCAAGATGAGAGCTGCTGATAGATTTGGCTTTTTCCACATCCTCAACCCCAACCCTCAAGGGATTGTCTTTGTTTTTTAAAATAGCTTTGTTACTATTTACTCTGAAAAATTACCTAATTAGTCTAAGTCGTGGCCTCAAAGAAAGTAAATGAAATAAGAGCTTAACATCTAGAAGCATCTATAACACTGACAGGTGAAATTCAGTGAGGTAATCCAATTCATGAGCCACAATGCAAATAATATTAAAAAAAAAATAAATAAATCTCAGAGAAACAAGGATTGAAAGAGAGATGGGAAGAAATACCTTCAGCAACTGGTTAATGCAGAGACCTGAGGGGAGAGCAGGAATGGATTCAGAGAGAACAATGCTGCAGGTTCTCGTTGAGCATCACAAGAACCTGCATCCTGCAGCCACCTCTGCCAGAGGAATCCTGGTCAGGACCAGAAATAGAACACCTTTAAGCGTGCGATTTTGGAAGTGCAAACACTGCTCAGTGATCCAGAGTGAGCACGGTAAAGCACTGCGGTGAGTAACACCATGGTTAGCCAGGGCTGGTAATTGCTTTGGCTCATTAGAGAACAAGACGAGAAAAAACATTGAAGAATTCCACATTAAAACTTGGATTTGTGGGCAACATGAACACGTGAGGAGAGCACAAAGGCTTCTTCTCTGCATTACTGGATGACACAGGAGGTCGCTATGGGAAGCTCATGCAGCCATCCAATTTCTGCAGATACCCCAAACTATGTGGATGCCACCAGGTGTGCTGCCCTTCCTCGAGCCCCAAAATTTTGTCTTCCAGGAGCTCCGCACCCAGCAAGGCAGCCAGGGCAATGCCCGCACAGCGAGGGTGAAGAACGACGCCAGGCACTGGCATCAGGAACGTTCAGTTTTACACAAACCTTGGCTGATTCCAGTTAAAAATCACAGGTAGTCATTATAAAAACAAAATAACCCATTACCACTGAACAGTGGCTGAATAGCACTGGCTGCTACTTAAATACATCATTTCATATTTTTTGGTGGGGCAAGAAAAATCAAAGGCAACTAAATACATACTTTTTCTTTCTTTTCTTTTTTTTTTTTTTTTCTCCCCATGGCCAAAAGAGCAGATTGCAGGTTTTTCCTTCTCAGGTTTATTTCTGACAGTGCACAGAACATGTCATTTTTACAGCAAATCATATTCGTTTTCTTTCCACACACGGTGTACCATGCTGCCGGCTAAGTATTAACCACCTACACGAGGAGGCTACTTTGAATAGCACAGGACTTAGTTAACAATTAACTACAATTCCTAAAGTTTATCAGCAAAATGCAAAGTTCATAGATACCCCTGGCAGCAAGAACAACTAGAACGAAACCATGTTGTTATTGGGCTGTCTTCAGCACCCAGCTTAAAAAATGCATCTCTTGAGTCAGAGGTGTTCACGCGACCTGCATGCATGCCTCGAGTGGCCGCAGCCTCCCTCCTGGGTGGTGAAGTCACTCTACACTCAGCATTTTGTTGGGTTTTTAAGTCCTTGAATACCTTTCACTTTTTTTTTTATATGAGGTATTGTAAAAGATGAGATGAATCAGAGCAGAAAGTGCTGGTTAGGAATGGTCCAGCTGCTCAGATGATGCTGGTCAGGTTCCCACTGTGCTTCCACGATTACTTGCTGCAGCTACTGATATGAACGCTACGATGCTGTTGGCAGTAAGAATTGCTCTGTGTAGCCCTTTGCAGGGGCGGACACACTAACTAGGTGTCAGCTCAAACTGCAAGCACAGCCTGCAAAGCTTGTCATAAGAAAAACTGGCAAGAGAGCCTGCCCTAAAAATAGGAAGGGGAACAGAGCCCTGCTACTTCGGGACAGTGTGACTCGGTCCCTAGACTTGCTGTCATTTGTCCCTTCCTGTTTTTTTTTGTAAGCCAACAACCTAAAGACACTGTTTGCTTGAAGATTGTGGTAAATTGGAACCCACAGGACCCACATAGCCCACTCAGTATTTTCTGATGGAAACTATTCTCAGTGGCTCACATCCCAAAAGCTTGCTCCTGCATCATGGCCCTACATATCCCTTGGGGGTCTTAACTGAAGAGAGATGCAAACCAGAATATTCATTAGCTCAAAAACTCTCATCCTGCCTCAGCATTCCCGTTGAGGGATTGCAGCTAGCTGGCACCAACAGGGACACTTGGAGCTAACTCAGCTTTTCACGTTACCTTCAAAACCCTTCAAAGTACCCCAAAATAAATGGGACAGGTTATAGCTCACTCATAGATCTTGGGTCAGAAGAGGGAAAAAGCTTCATAGGTGACTCGCTCTGCCCCACGGCTGGGGAATTCTGAAGGACAAGCTTCTCATGAAAAATCTCTGCTTTTTGAAGCTAGTGTCATTCTTCTGGGAGCTCTTGGCAGGCAGGCAGCCACTCCAATATCCAGTGATCATACGAAAGAAGACATCTGTCACAGTTTATAAACTCTTTCCCCGAGTTTGAAGAAATAACCTTGTTATAGACGGAAATCAAACAGGACACGTATTTGCCATCAGAAATCCTTCATCAGAGAATAAATATTTGCTTATGACAGTAGAGCACTTTGAATATTTGCCAATCACAGCAGGAGTCTGGCAACAACCTCCCTGAGGTGGTAATTGGCCCTGAGCTTGGGAGATATCAATGAAGGAGGACAGGATTGTGAACAAACTTCTCCTTGAACTTTCGCAGTAATTGCAGGGAAATAACTATTGCCTCCAACCGCTCAGATCCCGTTGGACTTGAACAAAGAGCAGAGACAACTTCACAGGAATTTTACAGGCACTTTTCTCATTTCAGCTGCCGCACATATTAAGCTTCTTACATCTGCTAGAGCATGGAGTGCGTTTGCCTGGAGGCATTAACCCAGCTTTGTTATCTTCTCTCCTCTGCACTTGTCCACTGCACGATGAGCTCCCATGCAAGTATGCAGAGAACTATTTACGACCAGCTCGACTGTCTGCGCTCAGAGCTGGATCCTACAGAGCCCTGCCACCTTTGGCAAGAGGGGGCAAGCATCATTTAGAGGTGAGGCTTCGTTTCCAGGAGAGTAAATCTGCTGGAGACAGATGCAGCTGAGTGCATCAGCAGCGAGCAGTGGAAAAGCTGTGGTTAGGTTAGGGGCTGGTGATGCTGCTGATGGCAGTACCTGCGGTAAGGAGCCTCATTAGCAGACACCCCGCAGCACAACACGCCCAGGGACTGCTACTGGCAGCCTTTTCACCTGCTCCTTGGGAAGGAACTGCATGTGTAGCAAGGCTAAATCAATATCAAACGCAGCCCTGAGCTACCACTGGCGAGACCGTAATTTAGGTAACAAGTGATTTGCCTGCAGACGAGTTGTATACAGGCAGTGCTTTATTAGCTGCATCCATGGCTTCCAGGCAATTAAGCAAGAGGCAGACATGGCAGCCTGAATGCCTACCCAGGGTGCTGGATTAAACAGGCACATCCTGCAGATAAACACTGACACACAAGAAGCTCTACAACTCCGAGGTAATCAAGACCCTGTTTCTGCTGCACAAAGGTAATACTGGGTAGCATCCTTCTCTCCTTTCCACAGCTACTGTCGAAGGCCATCTCAGAAGAGCCACAATCCCCCACGCATCCCCCAAATAAGCACAGAGGAGCAGGCAGGTCTGTAAACTTACCGTGTCACGCCCTGATAAGTTGGACTGGGAGCTGTCCGGTCCTTTCTCCATTGGCATGGCTGTGAGATGCAGCAGATGCTTTGGGAAGTGTCGGAATGCCCGGACATTAAAGCTCCACCTGCACTTTGTTCAGCAGAAGCACCCGACCATTCAAAATACCCCCGCTGCCCTCTTGGACCTCAGTGGGTTCACTTTTCTGTGCAGGACAGAAGCACTGACTATGCCAGCAAGACCTTTTGCCAGCTCACGCCACCCTGCATCGATTCCTGTGGTTCCCTGTGGTTTTTCACAGGCTACAAGACTTGGGGAATTCATTCAGCCCAGCACTAGAGACATCTTGCTGCTTCTGAGTAGCAGAAGTGATTTGTACAATGCAAATGTTCGCTTTGGCAGCATTATTGCACTCAGGTCTCATCTCCAGAACAGTTCTTCCTCTTGAGGAGAGGAGATAGTAGTGACACAGCCAGAAATTAGTTTTCCAAGCTCTTCTGCTTTTAGCAACAAGAGATTCATCCTCTGCTTGGAAGCAGATGGTTCATTAAACCCACAAGCTCCAGGTTTCCCAAAGTGAAAGGCTGCCTAAACCCTCTCACACTACAGAACCCCTGGCTCACTCCTGGAGCCAGGGCTCACCTTGCACAATTAGACTCATGTCTCGTGAAGAGAAGAAAAGAAAAGGAGGAATGGTATTTTGCAATGACCAAACCAGTGTCAGCAGATGAATGCAATGGTGTGGGGTGAACTCACCAAGTTCTAACTCACTCCTGCCTTAGGAAGCAGTGTGGGCAAGCACCCTGCAGCCACTACAGCTTTTTGTTCTTTATTCCCCTCATTTCAAAGTTTGTTGTCGTATTCCATCCGATCTGTCCCTGCATCCCACACCTGCCTCCTCCACACAGACCACTCTCCTCCACTCTGAGGGTTGATTGCAAACTAGTCCTTAAAATTTTGTTTAAGAGTTTTTTGTCCTCCCCTTCCAACCACCTCAAGTCGCTTTCATCTTTCCTGCCCAGTTGCCCTTCAGCTCTTTCTGTTTAACAAGCTCTGCTCTTTGCAGCCCCAACTTTTCTTTCTTCCCCTCCTCTGGCTCCCCTCCTACGGTCCGTAACAGGCAGCCAGCACCCTCCCCACAGCTCTTTCCATCTTGGCATCCTTCAAACCTCTGTGAGCTCCAAAGCCCTCCCAGGATGGTCGCTGGAAGCCAGCACACGGCTCCTGCCCTTCATTCTGCCCCAACCCCAGGTCCATGCACTGGAGCACACTGAGCACAGGAGCTCCAAGGGGCAAAAAGACATCGCAGTATAGAGGATAAACTAAAAGACAACCCTTGACATACAAGATAACTTTTTTTCAAAGGCTTGCAATGCAGGCACAAGGCAGGGCGTTGATGCAACCCCCCTGACAGAGCAGCCAAAATACCTCAAGGGGTTTTCAGTCACTTCTAACGCTGCAGAACAAACACCTTTCCCTCTGCTTGCTCTCTGCAGCATCCAGGCTCGTTTCCTCGCCTGCCGTGCAGCAGGCCTCCAGCAGAGAACATTTTAGGATCAACCACTCAAATTTGGGGCACAGCTATAAGCCACAGAGCAGCAAATACCTCACATGGGAAGCGTTGTGCAATCAATCAGTAACACAGACTGTTGCTCAATCAGTTCTGAATATAGCCATGGGCCAGCACCACTCCTTGCTCCAGGGCCCCGGCTGCTTCTAGCTCTGTAAAATGGTCAAAGTTTTAATCTGAGTAAAGTTCATTCACAGCTGTGAATGCACGGCGACTTACACAGCACTACTATTGTCAGACTGCCCATTTTTTTCCATAAAGACTTGAATTTTCTCTATTTGGGCAAGCCCTGGGAAAGCTCCAGCCGTGCCCAGCATTAGTCCCACCTACCTTACAGCGTGGCCTCATCTGGAGAAAAATCAGTCGGTAATCTCACGATTAGGTAACATTTGTAATCTCACACAGCTGAAGCACCACAGCCTGTAAGGTCAACAGAATTTATGGGAAACAAGTCCCACACACTTTTTTTTCCACAGATCATAGCAATAAGCTGGGGGAACTGAACATAATGGATAACAGTGGACAGGTTTGCTCAGACTGATTAAAGGTTTACATTTCTATATGTATAAAATGATAGGAAGAGATATTCATTTACGTATCAGTAGAAGAGATTTGTCTTCTGACACATGCCTTGGCCAGCCTTTACGCCAGACACACAAGAAACCTGAAGACTGACCTCGCAACAGCCCCTCACCCAAATCCTTCAAGGCACCGAGAGGCCCATCACAACATGCTTGAACAACATCTCGGTAAAGAAACGGAACTTTATTTTGTAGAAGTTGGAGAAAATATTAAAAAAAAAAAAGAACAAACAAAAAACACAAGCAAGGGAGGAGCTGTAAATAAATTAACGCAGTATCTTCAACCAACAAACCATCCTCTCCCTGGCCCTGATACAATTCTCCCGGGACAAACACTCCCAGGACAGGAGCAGGCCGTGGGCTGTGCTATGGCAGAGGCTGGCTGGAGGCCAGCACGAGGCCAGCACGTGCCAGGCACCCTCCTGTGGACGGTGAGGGCCGTCCTCGCTGGAGGCCGGGCTGCTGAGCCCAGGTGCCCCTCGGCACCAGGAGTCTGCGGAATTGAGATATCCCCAGGAGGCAAAAAGCATGCAGCCGCCACGCACCCTGGTGATGATGATGACCCCTGACCACCAGGGAGGAATAAAACATGAAGAGGAACCATCCATTGCCACCAAACAAATGAGTCTGCACGCCGTCGTCCGTATTCAAGTGAAAAATGGGAGCCAGGTCAGAGCTCCCTGGGAGGCCTCACACCTCAGGACTGAAACCCGTGCCCAGGACAGTCCCATCCAGCAGCTACTAAAGTTTCCCTATCCCCCTATTTGTTGACCCCAGAACTCACAACAACATCTTTGCCCTGTCAGACAGAAAAGCAAAACCCCAAACAGTTTTAAAATTTATGGTGGAAGGAAAGGAGAAGGAGGGAAGAAATCCAGGAGCCTGGAGCGCAGCCAAACAGCATCTTCCAGAAGATCCTGAGCAAAGTTCAGGACCACCGCAGCTGGGATCTGCACGCCCAGGACTGGGACATCTTCATTTTCCTCGGCCACTCCAGCGGTGCTTCTCCCCAGCCTTTAGCTCCCTCTGTGGGACTCCGGGGTGATCCTGCACCTGCACGACATGAAGCACAGTTAAAATCCCGAACCGTCCCCTTCTTCCTGCACCAGGGTGCACAGGTTTGCTCTGGGGCAGGACAAGAGGCCTGCTGCAGCCTGAGCTGCAAGGGGCATCGCCCTGCAGAAGCTGAAAACAGGCATGGGGGGAAAACAGGCTCAGAATCAAACTTCTCCAGCCCATGCCCAACAGGGAAGGCTTCAGACCTCTTCCCAGACAGCTGATGCTGCAGGGAGCGCTGCGCTCCTACACTTCATGCCAAGACTGGAGGGGACCTGCCAGGAGCAGCCACGCATTTCTGCAGCCCACCACAGACCCTTCCTCTCCCATTATCCCATCCCTGCTTCTATTTAGGCTGTGATCAGCTGCAGCGTTAGAAACTAAAGACACTTCTAGGAACCTCTCCGTTGCCTGTTTTTACTTCCCTGGCCTTGCCTGCATGAAGGCTTCTGTCAGAGATTTTCCACTTGTATCAGCACAGGTGCTGTTGCCAATAGCTGATCTTCACGAACCAGCATGCTTCCCCGAACCCCGAGGAGCAGGGCATGTTATTCTGTCAAGCTGCACATTGTTCCAAAAGCATTTCTCAGCACTCTGCTGTTATGGAAAAAGGGAAATTGAGAACAAGGAGTCTTTTTTGATTTTGTTTGCTTTGCTTTTCCCTGCTCCTTCAGCCAAGTTGGTGACATTACTACCATCTCTTCAGGGGTGGCTCTAAAAAAAATGAATGCAGCACAATTCTAAGTCTTGTAACATTTAAGATTTACTATCCTGCCTTTCTGCAAGAACAGTTTTTAATATAGCTCCTCTTTCAAAGCCACATGGGGTTAACATGAGGTTGAGTTACCAAGGTTGCTACTTAGCTGTTAGAAGTTTTAAAAGAAAAAAACTTCTGAAAGCAGGCAAAACTTCTTGAAGTCATCTATACCAGAGATAAAAGATGCTTGCATCTAGCCTTCAAAGGCTCTGGGGATGCTAAAGAACTGAGCCCCTCTCCAGCCCCATGAAATGGGCTAATAAGCCCTTGAGGACTCCACCTTCCCAAGCCTACACAGCTCTTGTACAAGAGGGCTCAGATGTATTCATATCTTAATGAAGTTATTTCCTGAAGTGAAGATTTGGTGTTAAGAGGACTCGCCTCTGCCTAGTCCCATGAGGTCACTGTACCATGCAGTTTCTTCTGCGTGTTGTTAAGGTGACTAAAATTAAAGTAGTATGAGCAGGTTTGGAACAGCTGGGTGCCTGGAGCAGTGGGAGCCTGGCAGCTGCCGTCCCTCCCCAAGGAATTCCTGAGCCTTCTGCTCTTTCTGAAAAACCTTGTTATACAGATAAAAAAAAAATTGTTTATTGATTTTTAAAAAATCTGCCTGATTTTTTTTTTTCCTCTCAGGCTTTGTGGTCTGGGAGGACCAAACCAGAAATATGTGAGAGCTGACCAAAGACCTACAGTACATCCCCTCAAGCCTCCTCTCCAGGCTGCAGCTGTTCCAAACTTGCTCTTACCAGTTTAATTACTACCTTTAGCTACACAAGAGTGCTATCAGAATCTGCCTCAGGCAGAAGCCCACACAGAGCCCCGGCCCCAAATGCTTCTGTTTGGATTTTATCCGAAACTCCTGCATGTTCTTCAGTTATCACTCATTAGGTCAAGCCCAAGGAATCAAGACACTTGCACAGACGAAATCAAGTGCATCATCCAGTGTCAAACCTTGTACCTCAAGCCACAAAGAACTGATGCCAAGGTTGGGCTCCTGCAGATTTCTTACATAAACCTGCATGAGTCACCAAGCCCCAGTCCCCTGTTGCTATAAATGGCAGCAGGGATTGGATTATGATACCAGGAACACTTCGGGCACTAAATGCATCTGAACTGCGCAGTACTGAAGACATGCACATGTCATCCCTGCAGTCAGACAGGGAACCCACACAACAGGAGCAGACTCCTACCCCGCAGGGGAGCCCTTCCACCCCAACTGCAGCTCCCCAGTTCTTGCACTGGGTCCCAAAGTGGTGTAAATGCAGCTTACCCAGAGATGAGGTCAGTGCAGAGCCGTGGGCAGCACAGGCTCAGGTGCTGGAAAGCAGAGGTTTCGTCCGCTCGGGGTCTGGCACATCCTCGCTCCCAGCAGGGTCTGGGCGCTGCCGGGTGCTGCTCGACCTTGTTGAAGGCCAACCCGAGTCATCATAGCGGCAACAGCACAGAGAGGAGAGCAGCCGAGCCCGGACCACGCGTGTACAGAGGACAAACATAATGCAGTTGGCACCTCCTTGGAACGTGTTCCCGATCCCCTGCAAGGGGGCAAGAAAGGAATTAACCAGTGCTGTTTGTACCAACACTCCCCCCCATCCAAAACAGCAAACGTCAGGTGAGACCAGCTGTAGTGCTGTCAGCAACTTCCACCTAAGCGAGGGAAACAGAGGAAAAAACAGTCTCAAACCCCAAAACAGCACCGGCTGCTCCAGGACAGGCACCCAGCTTCTCCTACAAGCAGCGTGCCTGTGGCAAACTCCCACTGCAATTATTCTCAGTGTCCGCTAGATGATGCTGGAACTGCACTGCTGAGCATCCCAGGGAGCTGATGCTCCCGCATCGCGCATGTGTTGTGCCAGCCTGAGCTGCATCCTGGCACAGAAAGCGATGTCGAGAGCAACCAGGCTTTATCTCCCTTCCAGACCTTCCTCCTAACACGCTGCCTGGCCAATACTTACATGCAGGACAACCAGGACTGAGTTTTGCACTGCAGGGGAGTTGCAGAGCGTCAGAATGAATCGCACAGTGCTCCAGATGCGGAGGATGATGAAGATGACAGGGATGAGAATCAGCTTTTTGTCTGCTATGGAAGTCCGGGGCTGAAGCGGTGTTCTTGAGAGAATGGGGCGATACTCTGAGAGCGCCGCATGCTTCCGTGGAGATGGAGGAAAGACAAAAATGTGAACAAAAAGGCTACACACTCAGGACATTGAGCTCTGGGGATTCTTTCCAAAGCCAACCCAGTTTTTGCATCCTGTGGGCAGTTGATGGATGCAGTTACACAGCACTGGTCTTGAGCCACATACTGCCCTTGTTAATGCAAACATTCCTGCTAAAGCCAAGGAGTTGCAAATAAAGGAGATCCAGCCCTTCTTAGAGCTTTATTATACCCTACATTGCTGGGTCAGACAAACAAATCAGTGCTGCAGGAACCTGCTCTCCTGGTGCCTGGTTGGGCACTTTTATGATCCAGCAATCCCTGTGCAGGACCTGGTGCTTGATTTCTGACCATATACTGTTAGCAACGGTCTTCCATAGGTTTAACAAGGCAGCAAGCCTCTCTAACATTACAGGTAGTAAAATGTTTCTGGGATCTATGCCCTGGATAAGGGCAGTTGGACGTACAAGGCCCCGAGATCTTTCCATGCTGGAAGCTGCTGGATGGATGCAGCATCCTGGATGGGGGAGAGCAGGGCACCACAACCCATGGAGCACCTGCAGGGACACATGATCATGAATGCCAGGATGGCAACATAGGCGAAGAGATTAAATCTCAGGACAGCTCACCTGCTGAAGACTATTTCTCCTCCCACCAGGGCTACCGAGCACACACAGCTTTCATGCAGTGTTCTCCTGGGCTCCAGTAATCCCAGGTGTGACTCCTCAGCTCTCCTTCAGAAAGACTGATATGCCCACTACATGCCTCCCCCACAGCAGATACTTCCACAATCTCAAACCATGCCAGAACCAACCCTGCAAAACCCAAAGGTACAGCCCAAACCCAGCCTTGGCCGGCTGTTGCTCTTCCTTGGAAGTGTGAAGCCCCTAGAGGAGGGCTTCTCCAGCCCAGAAAGCCCCACGTGCTGCTGCTCCGACCCCGCTACGAGCATCGAGTGGCTCTCAGCAGGACGGGAGAGCAGAGCAGCCACGTGTCCCTGGCAGAGCAGCAGGGGGATCAGCTTTCCAGGCAGTCACGTTGTTGTCTTCAACAGCTGCTGGAACATTGAGTCCTGTCTGCCTTGTGTCTGTAGTGGTGACAGGCACGAGCAAAGCCTTACAAGCTTCCCTTCCCTGGGTCCCTTGGGACCTGTACGGACTGTGCTGTTCTGCCAGCTTGTCTGGGGAATCCTGCCCTCACCAGAGTTGTGTTTATCCATGACTACTGCCATAGCTTCACCACAGCAAGCAGGTGTGCATGGCAACACATTCCAGAAGGACACTTCTCCGTATTTCTTTTTCTAATGCAACTAATTAGGTGTTGCTCTTTCTGCCAATGTCATAATTTAGATTTCATTTCTATTATGCAAGTATTGTCCAATATGTCTGGATTCTTTGTGCTCACAATAAACAGCAGCAAAGAACCCTCTGAGGCCTGCAAGTACAAATAGGGACTCAGAAGCAAGCTGTCATTAGCAATCCTAAAATGACTGTGGTTAGGTAAGCCAGTCCAGAGGCCAAATTCAGGCTTGGTACAAGTGGAAATGTATGGATGACTGATAAAAGCTGAATTTCGTCCTTCACACACTGTCTCAATTCCTACTGCAGGACTCACATTTCATCTCGTAACCCCTTAAGTTTTCAAGAGGCTTTTACATTCTTCTGGTGCTAAGTCATTGTGCAATGATGCTACGGGCTCCTGACTCAGCAGTACTGCTTCTCCCAGCAGTTGGACATATTTCAGCAGTTTATGAAGCAATTCCTGCCTGTGTAGCTGCTAATACATAGTGAAATCTTCAGAGTGGGAGGATACAATCCCACAGCAAGCCTGTAATGTGATCTGAAAGCAGCAAAGTACTCACCGCTCTGTTAATGTGCTTCTTGATGAGGATGTAGAGCACTGGCAAAGTCACATAGGCCAGGATCTCCCAAACTTTCCCCGTTAGCAGCATCCACAAGACCCGATCCTCTGCATCGAAGTTGACCCAGCACCAGCCCACAGAAACATTGGAGGCATCGTAGCCAATCTTCTTCAGAGCAACAGCCGCAACCGTAATGCAAAGGGGGACTCCCCAGCTGAGGAAAGAACAAGAGCAGCAAGGTTAAGCTAAGAACACACTCAATTTAGTCCCCCCAATACCCTGGGAGAAATGGGTGACAGACGAAGGGATCTTTCATCGCACAGGATGCCAATTCCTCCTGCAGGATGCCAGCACTCCTGCACCAAGCCTAAGGGATGTGGCTGTGACAGGCAGGCCTCTGACAGCACCCGGTGGGGAACACAAACCCACACAGTCCCCGCTTCAATTCCCTGGGATCCACTCTAAGAATCTGGGATCTCAGTCCTGGAGGACACACAAAGGATGGGCAGGTGATGATGTGCCAACCTGAGCACCAGAAATGAGACCTGGCCTGCACATCTAGCAGGTGAGATCCAGGATTTGGCAGGCCACAGCACAGTACAACGTGCCCACCCTGCAGGAGCCAGCCATTCGAGAACAAGCTGGCACATTCATGGCTTTCAAAAAACAAGCAACCAAACCCCACACTGATTCCTACATGACGCTTTGCACAGGTGACACAAAGAAATCCACGATTTCATTGCATCATTTGTGTTTTTGTAGTTGATGGTGGTGCTAGTAGTAGTGGTGGGGTTATTTTGTTGTTTTGATGGAGGTGTAGTTAATATTTTGGTAGCAAGAATCATTTCTGAAGGACCAAGGGAAAGTTTCTTCCCAAGGAAAAGCACTGGCGGTAACAGCATTAAAGCTGGGGAAGCAAAGAGGAGCCAGTTTCACATCATTTGGAGCTGTGTTTTGACATCAGCTTCTGTCCCGCCAGCAGAGGCAGATATAGGGAAGCACCTAGCAGAAAAATAACTGCGGTGACACACATGGACTAAGTCACTCAGCAGCTCGGGCTGCCCACAAAAAGCCGTGAGCAAGAATCAAAAGATTCCCCCAGCCCAGATGTAAAAACACCCAGCCCCTTCCCATCGGCTGTGAATACCCAGGACTTCACAGAGCTGCCCCGGCCCACGATGTACAGCTCACACATCACCCCGTGGCTGAAACACTGGAGCTAAATCACATCACCTGCCCTTCCCACATTCACCCTCAGAAAATGTTTCTGAGGAAGCTTACGAGGGACAGTTCCTCAAAAAATGGCAAATGCCTCAGAGAGCTGAGATTGAGCTTTCAGCATGAGCACCCTGCTCTCTGCAGACGCAAAGAAAAAGCCACTGCTGTACTGGTCTCAGCATATTCCTGGTTCATACTTGTATTGCTGGTGGCCTGGAGGAGCTATAGAGAACATGGACAGGATCATGCTCCTAACATCACCTATATACACACAAAATAAGTGTAAATAGAAAGGTATAAGATATTCGGAGTCAACTGGTGGTGGTGTTTAAGGACAGCTCTGCTGCAGGGAATCCTCCTTGTGCTGTTATCAGAGCCTTCTGAACACACACCAGGCACCAACACCACCATGAAAATTCCTTCTACACCTCTCAAAACCCTCTCATTCTGGTAAAAACAGTAAAGTGGCCCAAGAACAAGGACTCTAGGCTCAGAGGTTCACATTTCAATATCTGGAAGAACTGACCACTGAGGTACGGATAAGCACTCAAGAGAACTGGCCCTTCCTTAAAGAAACCATATTAAAGGACATAAGCACAAATCAGTCCAGCACCAGGACAAAGGAAATGTATTAAGAAACTAATTTGCCTAAATAATGATCTCCACAGTGACCTGAAACTGAAAGAGAATGATACGAGGAGATCAAACTGGGTCAAATTACTAGTTATAAATATAAAAGAACAGTGTGAAGACATACAGACACATAAGGAGAGGCTACAGTATGAAGTAACAGCTCACTAGCAAGGGACCGAAAAAAAGAAGTCTTCAAGTACCTAACCAATAAAAGAAAGATTGGGGAAAAAAAAACTGCCACGCATCAGGAGCCTAATTTAAGCTTCAATTTTCACAGAGAAAATTTTAAAGAGTGTATTGCGATCAGAAGGTTATCACAACTAACATTAAGCACAAAGGATCACAAACCCGAAGTGAAATTGGAAAGAATCTAGAAAATACTCAGACATTTCAAGGAAATTCATCAGTTCCAGCTTATTTGAAAATGTTTTAGAAAAGGGGAAAAGGAGAACTGAGATTCATGATTAAATTATTTTTAAAAACCCCTACAGAACAGATTACCGAGGACTGGAAAATACCAATGCTTCATACTTATCTAGAAGAGCCAGAAAATAATACATTACACACACCCAAAGCAAGTTTGAAGACTGGACTAAAAAGGATCCAAGATAGCATGAAGAGGCAGAAATTTTCCTTTGAGCCCCACGGTGTAATTATGTAGGTTGGGCCTCTCAGATCTAAATGCCATCAGTGCAGGAGATAAAAGGAGGCAATCCCATCCCTCAGGCAGATACAACTGTACTTATTTCCCTAACAGAGCACCCAGCAATCTATTAATACAAATTTATCCAATCTAGCACATCACTCCAGATCAACACAAGCGCTGCATTTATATGAGGTAAGGCAAGGACTCACGCTGGGCTGGTTTTCTTGTCCTCAGTGTGCCTGAGGTCGGATTGCTTACCACCACGTTTTGATTTACTCTGGACAGGTGCTTCCTCCCCTACTGGCTCCTGCAAGCAGGGAAGATTTGCAGTTGTTGGGCTGCACAGGTCGGATAAGCAGCCATCCTACAGCAACCTGCAGGTGCTTCCTGATGGGAACCGGAATTTTTACTCTTCAAGAGAAATATCAGGCTTCTGGGGATCCAAGCCAACTTGAGGAAAGAGCTTCGAGCACATGCTGTAGCACAACCCCAGACCAAATATATGACCGGTTTATTTTCTGCATTTTCTTACCCAAACATTAACTGAGTCTGTAGTATGCTAGTACCAAGCCACTGGTACTATACAAAGACTTCTCCCAGAGAATTTAAGAGCCGAGGCAGCAGCAACCAGGTAGCGTCCCTTGGCTTGGCCTTACCACCTACAGCTTTTTCTGAACGAGGAGACAAAACCACAGCAAAATCTAAGAGCTCCCTGCACCTCATAGGGAAGGCTTAGGGACTTCAACTGTCCTGTTCTGAAGTGTATTACTGGCACTGACACAGTCGTGACAGCACAGATGTATGATACAATAAATTATACATGGAAGGGTCTCAAGTGTTCCATATAGGTATATATATGCTTACAAGCATCTGCACAGCCCTTTCATGAAATGCAAACACTTCAGAGGTCGACAGCAACCACTATCGAAGACAAAGCAAGAAGCAATCCCAAGGTGGGATCTGGCCCACTCCTTGCCCTGAGTTTGGATCAGCTGCTCTCGGAGCAAAGAAACCATTGCCCAGCCAAAAGATGCCTGACATTTAGAAACCCAGAACAAGTGAGGTAGCCTGGAAATACTCCCAATGCCAGAACTTGCAGCTTACAAGTACTACAAATATTTTCAAAGCTAACTGCAAGCTTGTTTTCAAATCTCCTCTGAGCTCAACACGCATTTAAAAACAAACCAGGGCCCGCAGTTGCCCAGTCTAGCTCTAAAAGAGGTGCATGCGTTACCGTGACTCAACTTGGTGAGGAACAAACCCGTTCATCAGGTTTCATCCCCTGCAACGTCCTGATTTCCCTAAAAACAAAATTCCAGGTAGTAGCTTCCAACACACACTTAGCCAGGCTCTGCTCAGCTAAGGAACAGAGTCTCTGGTTATGCTCAATGTTAAACGAGCACGCCTTGCTACAAACATGTGCCCCGGATGAGCAACTGCTTGAGAGGGCTGGAAAACTTGTGCACGACCAACCCCGTCCTGCCTTCCATCCCTGCCAGACGCCCGTCTCAGCACAGCTCTTCACATGGCGTGACCATGTCAGCAACGTGTCAAGTGATAAAAGGAAAAAAAAGAAGTCCCATGTTCTTGCCTAGACAAAAATGTGTAAACTTATCTCTAAATCCTTAGAGAATCACCTATTTTTGCCCTCTTATTTTGCCCACTCCCCGCAGCTAGTGCACACGCTAGGATCTTTCCATACGAGTTGCAAAAATTCCTGTGTGTGTAGCACAAGATTTTTCTGGCCAAAAGCAAGGCAGACACCCAGAAGGGCTTTGAAGCACTGAAAAGTATGGGGGGAGCCCCTGCTGAGCACAACATCCAGAATTTGTGCTTCTGATGGAGCTGTCAGGTAGTGACAGCAATGCAGGAAGGAGGATGTGTCAGGAGGGGCTGGGCGGAGGACAGGTCCTCACTTGTTTTCCCTGCTTTGCACGCAGGTTGTAAAGCAAGAAGACTCTTTGAACACAGAATGGGAGTCACCACTTATCAAGCAGAACCTGGAAATAGGACTTAGATGAAAGCTATCTACGCTGCCCTTTAAACAGGGCAAGCAGAGCTGAGCAACACCTAGAGCAGAAGATGGCATTTGATTTTGACTGCAGAGCCCTGAAAATAAACCTAGCAAATTCACCCGGAGGAAGTTGAGTTTGAACACTCCCTTCCTCTCTCACAGCGCCACGGTGCTCTTGGGATTTGACTGCTGTGAAGGAGCGCACAGGTCAGGGCCAGCAGCAGCTCGCTGAGCCTCCCCGAGCTGCCTTCTGCACCCTGTACCCGATGAGGCCGAGCAGGATTAAACCAGGCGGAGATGTTTAAGTACAGACCGAGCTCACACTGCGAGCAATTAGCAGACAGGGAAATTACAAGCGGGGCAGGTTTGCAGCAGCTCTTTGATGCAGCCTGATGCAAACAGCACGCCCATGAAGAAGTCAGGCTCCTTGTTTCTGTTCCCTCAGCCCCGTGCAGGTCTTCAGCAGCAATTCCTCTTCTCCGCAAGTCACCCAGTGCAACATCATCCTCAATTGAAAGGAAAAAAAAGAAAACAAGCTGCCTCCTGTCTCATTGCATCTCACTTCATCTCCTGCACCCCGTGCTGGTGTGGCTGGCCACGTGTGTGCAGGCACCTCGGGCTTGCTCGCAGGCAGACCTGAGCATGAAGCAGCAATTACAAGAGGTGGGGCAGGATTCCTGTCCTCCCTGATTCCCTCTTAACCTTAATGTCTGTCACTGCCCCATCTTTACTTAGCTCTAACTCAATCATCTCCCAAGTCACCCTGTTGACAATAAGAGGTGACAAATATTTCACTGAGAAACAGAACAAATAAAACCCATTCCTTTGCTTGCCCTTACACTTTTTTTTTTTTTAAGAAATCATTCCTTGTATAATTTAGTGCAAAAGCCTGGCAGCCCAGAGCACTAAGGGATCACTGTTTTGCTCGGCGTGGAGGTAAGCACATGATCACACAAGCTCAAATTGCATAATGAAGGCTTTTACTGAACATGATGTGGAAAATCAGCTCACTAACCAGCAGCAACCAAGACACTGAGCTACACTGTGGGCTGCTTTGTCTGGCTTTCAATCAAACATGCCAAAACAACCTTCAGAGCGCTTTTCTCGCAGCCTCCTCGCTTGCGGTCTGGGTTCCCCTAGGAGCGCTGGGTTACAGCAACCTGCTAGGGGAAGGGGGAGGACAAACAGAGCCCGCTGACACGGGAAATCCGGGAAACGGATCCCAAACGCGGGAGCTTGGGCAGCAGCAGGCAAGGAGTGCAAACACAAGTTTTGGGTTATTATTACTAGGGTGTCAGAGCAGGCTGTGGAGGGGGAGAAGCCAGGATTTTAAGCCACTGGCACATTATCTTTGCAACTTAAGCAACCCGTTTTAACTTTTCCACGTCTCTACTTCTTCCCATGGGTGCAGTGGGGGGGGGAACAAGCAGGGCTGGTTAGTCCCAAAGCAGAAAAACCCCTGGTCAGAAGGAACTCGAGAAGGGCACGGCATCCCCAAGGAGCATGTGGGTGCCGTGAGCGCAGCGTGCCGCACACGGGGCACCCACGGGCTCCACGTCTCACCGGGGCGTCCGGCAGCACCCACCTCACCGCATGGAAGCAGCAGAGCAAGCCGGCCCCCGTGGGCGAGCCCCTCACAATGGTGAGGTAGAGGTAGAGGGCAATGGCCATGGTCCAGAAGAAGGAGCTGGTGTTGGAGAAGGTGGACAGGGCGCCCTGCAGCACGCAGTCCCACGACGTCCTGTCGAAGTCCCGCAGCACCCCGTAGAAGTAGGAGAGGGCTGAGAGGAGGTCGGCCAAGGAGAGGTAGAGCAGGAGCTGCCTGGGACGCGTCCGAAGCTCCGGCCACAGGGCATGGGTGCAGAGCAGGAGGCTGGAGCCCAGGCAGGACAGCAGGCAGGAGACCAGCACCACCGCCCGCTCCGCCGCGTACAGCTCCGTCGGGGGCAGCGGCCGGGGCATCGCGGGGAGCCCAAGCGAGCACCCAGCCGGCAAAAGGTCGGAGGGGAAGGGAAGGGATGGGAAAAGAAGGGAAGGGAAGGGAAGGGCCGGGAGCGGCGGAGCGCCCTCCGCAGCCCCGCTGCCGCCGCCCCGCCCCGGACACCCCGGCGGCGCCCCCCCAGCCCGCAGCCGGCTCTGCTCGCAGGGAGAGGCGCACAGCTGCCGGCAGGGAAGGGGAAGGGCCGGCTCGGTGCCCTTGGGTTTATTCTCTCTCTATTTTTTTTATTTTAAACTCTCGTCCCGAAGCCATGCTTGCTTCCTCTCCTCCGCAAGCAGAGCGCGCAGCTCGCCCGCAGCCCAGGCAGAGCCCCCCAAACTCAGCGGGACGCCCCCCGACCCCTTTTGCTTTCCTTCTCTTTACCTTTTCCTCGCTCCACAACACCCCCAGCTCACACCGTACCTCGTGGACCTGCAAGGCAGACACCCCTAAGCAGGCACAAACCGGGGTTCACTACCACGTTAAGCACATTTCGTATTTCTGTCATAAATCAACTTGGTTCACTTTGCTGGTACTTCCTTGGCTTCCCCGCAGGTAACTCATCTCTCTCAGCTTTGATTCTGGTAGCAATGTGCTCAGTTTCCAGTGAAGTTCGTTGTTGGTTCAGGTGTCCCGTTCCCTAAAACAGCTTAATCCTTCCCCCAGCAGGAGCAACAGAGGATCCCAGCTGAGCTCACAGATTTTAGCAAGGTTTATCTAACCCACAAAAGCAGGTGCCTTATCCCCCACCTCACCTTATCCTAGGAGCCTGAAGCCATCCAACATACCCCAGAAAACCTATTCCTAACAGAAACGTCTTCTGTTTGCGCAGTGCTTTTTGCCACGATGCTGTTTCAGTTTTACATCCCCATCTTCCAAATAGGGAAGGGGTTCCTCAACATTTTAAATCATGTATTTTTGCTACCTTATACTAAAAAACCACCATTTTACAACCATGTTTTTCAGGATAACCAGTACTTCACTCTATTTTTTCTGCTATTACCATTTTACTACAAACCATCTCGCAGCTGCTTTTCCTCTGCTGTCCAAACCCATCCCTTCTGCCCCAGATTCACATCCAAGTACAAGCCACACCAGCACTTTCCAAGAAGTGGATGGAACTTCAGCACATTTTAAAATTGTATTTGCTAATTCTCCTGCAACATACGGGCTTGGCATACTTCTTGGTCACCTTGATGGATCCGTCATTTGCTGTGTTAAAAGTCACTGTTTTGAACCATTTTCCTACATACCTTTTTGACCTTTAACACTCAGTTAACTTCCATCAAGCAGGCTTCTACATTTAGAAGTGCATTTAGCAGAAGTTTATTGTGGAGCCTGATGCCCTCTGTATGTTCTTTATAGGAAAAGGAAGCTGCAGCAACTTGTGTTTCCCCTGCACACAATCTGACACTAATATAGCTCTAACTAATCATTATTCCAGGCCTGCTTTAGCTACCACCTGACCTCCCCAAAAAAACAATTATCTTTTTTTTTTTTTTTCTTTGGTCAAGGCTGCATTCCCACAGCTTGCTCTTATGTTTTTGGCTTCTTCCTTGTTCCTTAGTTTCCCTTCCCCCACTTTTATAGCACAAAAGAAAGGAGACAGGCTCACCCACCTAGCACAAACATCCAGAAAAACCACTTCATCTCCAGTCCCGGATCCTGAAAGTTGCTTTTTGGGAGGGAGGGAGTGTGTGTGTGTGTGACTGATGTAGCTCTACAATACAGCTTAATTCTGAAGCCTTGCAAGACAATTTATTTCCACAGCTTATGGCCTGACTTAAACTCTTTTAGAATTGGATAGCAGAGAATACCTGACTTGCAACCACAAGTTTGTAGAGCTGCAAATTTTGGTGTTGTCCAGTTTTACAGAGATACATTTTGCCCTTGGCAATCAGAAATTAATAGGACAGGCACGGGATCTCTTCCTGCTTCCTGAAAATAGGGACACGGTTAATCTGCACACACAAGTCATCATTCAGCAGCAAGGCATGCAGAGATAATGCTCCAAAACTGAGTAATAAAAGGCAGATAACTTCAAGATTTTCACTACCTTCTATTTTTTGACTTCTCCGTGTGCAAGGCATCCATCCACCGCCAGCATCTCTCTGGCATTCCTGTAATTTTGGTGTCATTACCTTTAATCGCAGGGCAGCGGTGCAGCTGTCTGCCTGTCAGTCCCAGGGAATCCGCAGCTGTCCAGGGAACAGAAAGATTTGCAAACTGCCTAAAAATACATGACAATTCAAAGGAAGCGTTGTGCATAGCTCAGAGCAGGGAGAAGTCAAAGTCACAGGGTGGTGAAGTAACCTGCTACTTGGTGGAAGGACACAATTTCTTCTTTTTTTAGCTACTTAGAAAGCTTTCTGACACACAGGCTGCCCCCTGCATCTTACAAAACATCAGTTGAGCTGTAATGACAAATTCACTTCCACTAACCAAGATGTAGCCTACTGACTTTGCAAAAAAAAGGCTTCAATAAGATTTTGGTTTGTTTTTTTAACTTCGCCTTTGCAGCTGGCCAGGAAGCTGGGCACAGTCGTCTATTAAGTGGGAACCTGGTTTATGCCTCCGGATTTTTAAGTGATTACTAGGGGCTGAGACCCCCCCCAGCCCTTCTTGCATGTCACAGCCATGATGCTGGCATAGTACTTCATAACTCTCAATTTAGTGCCAAAGCAGGGAGACAGCTTTTGGCAGAAACAGGGAGATGTCATGGAAAAGGTACCTGCATGCAAGTCCTGCTCCCACTCCTTCCTGCTCCTCTGGTGGGTTCAGAAGCCAGCTCTGGGTTCACCAAGGGGAGAGAAGAGTCTGAATCGCTCCACAACCATTTGGACACCTCCACATCACAGCTTCAGCACGACAGGAGACTGACACCAGGAATAGCTGTGCGTTTCCACCACACAGCCAACAAAATCCAAACTCCCTTCCCCACCTTTGCGTTCATTACAACAGAGTGCTGGCTGCTGACACCCAGGCAGCCTCGCCACCCACAAGAGGTCACTGCTGGTCCAGGCAGAGAAATTTTCCTGTTGCCACTGCCCCGATCTGACAGATGCTCCCCATGGCTGCAGCTCTGGGGCTCCAGCCCACCACCTGCACCCCAAAACCAGCCCTGCAGCTGGGATAGGAGGTAGCAAGGAGGAGGATGCACACAACTGCTGAAACAGGGCACACCTCTAACCCACCCACATCGTGCTGTACCGGGTCTAACCAGCAACCCAATGGCTTTCCTTGAGAGATGCTTAGTCATTTCTAGCACTTTTCCACTTACATTAAAAATGCGTAGTCAGGCTGCGGAGACCGCACAAGAATTTGAGCCAACAACCCACAAAAAAAAAAGCCACCAGCAGCAAGGAGAATGTGATGCAGACAGAATGTAATGAGTTACACTGCTGGAACCCAGCCAGCACAATCAATGAATTATGTTCCCAGTGTTGGGGTAGTTTTCTTCATTTCAAATTTAAATTAGGAGATTAATATGGGATGTTCCTTCATGCTGTGGTTGCACAGATTAAAATAAAGGTATTAATATTATACATTCACAGTTGAACACTGTGCTGCAAACAATACTACATTTAAGATCTGGTCTAAGAAAAATGTAGGGACTGCATCTCTTACAGTTAGTAACAGGAAAATAGGCCAAATCATTGTATTTTGGGGGTGCAGCTTTTACACTGTACTTTGCAACAGAAAGCTCTGCCTACATTCTGCAGTTTTAACGCAGATGAGACAGGAACATAAAGGCTAATAATGAGACCCCTTAATCAGGAGAAATCATGAAGTTTGCTGGCTTCTCTGGTCACTGAGTCAGAAACCTCCTGTTTTCACACAAGTCATTTGAAACAGATGAAGTGCAAAACAGCAGAGACAATTCTCCTTACTGGAAAGGATGTATCAGAGCCCATGAGATTAATTCTTTCATTGATATGAGGGCACTTAACCTCTAATGTCCAGAATCCAAAGATCACCCTGAAAATGTGTAGTAAAACACCATGCCATACTCCTCACCCTCCCTCAGTGAGTACAGGCAAAATGTCTGCATTTAAACAATTCACAGATTCTCTCTTCACGTGCTGACTGCTCAGGTCCCAGCAGACTTGTGCACAGCTTCCACAATTTGCCCAACCAAGGGGTCAGCCATGGTGACATCCCCACTGGTGTCACTTGGCATTGTGTTGTTTGCATCATATGGTTCCTTCCCAGGTAGCAAACAGCACATTTAACAGAACTATTTGAAATACATGTTCAGACAGTCACTGCCACCTTCCTGGTTTAAGCACTACCACTCCAAATTTATATACAGAACATCATTATAGACAGGAATTCAAGGCCAATGACTTTATTAACACAAGTGAAGTTGCTCAGGAATTATAGGGTGAGACAGAGCGAGGCCCATGTATTTGACCCAGCCACATTCCAGCCACTCAAACATCACTCCCACTCAGCCAACACCCAGCTCAGACAATAAGGAGCAGTGACACTGTGGGACAGGGCACTTGCACAGGATACTCAGGGGAACTCTTTGCAGCAATCTTCATGGCAATCCTTCAGTATTTGTTTTTTTTTAAGCTGTTCTTATTACCTGTAATGAGTTAAGTTAAAAAGCAAAACAACTGCACCCTGTTATTCTCCCCAAAATTCTAGGGCTGATGTCTACCTTTGCTCTATGACAAATAAACCTAAAAATGAAATACATTACAAATAATAAACCTAAAAATGAAATACATACAAAAGCCATCAAAAATAGCAGTTTATCAGGAAAGCTGATGTACTAGCTCAAAACATTTGTCTCACGTCAAACACCCTTGCAAAGGCTTGAGATGAAGCTTCAGAAGACTCACAACAGAAAGATACTCTGCTCCCTTCTGGCCATCCATTATCTTCTGAGTGCAGAGCTTTGCCAGACAGTTCATAGATTTCCATGACTCCCTGCAACTGGTGCAATTATGTTTGTGTCTGGAAAAAAAGAAGGCATACAGAAGTGTGGGCAAAGTCAGTGTTGCAGGTGTGATGCCCCTGGATCACGACACTCAGGCAAGTCAGTGAGGGCTACAGGGCATAAAGCAAAGCCAACTTAATTTAATCAAAACTAATGAAAGCTTATCTTCTACATGAATACTGGAATTTTAAAACAGTGTTTGGGTGAGGTCTTTCCCTCTTCCAAGGTGGATGTGCTCTTACATTCCCTTCTACAGAACTGATCAGATATCCTAGACTTGCTTTTCCCCCCCCCTCAAATCCTCCTCCTCTCCCTCCTACTCAGAGGATGTAAGATCAAATGTCTCATTGCATCATTAAAACCTAATTAACTCTTCCCCAGAAAGATCAGCTACATTTTTGGGTTCCTGAATGCATGTACTTGCAATACAGCTGCCGACCAGCAGCCAGGAGAAAGTGACGACAGGTGAGTTTTCCCCAAGCTGGGCTTAAAGCCAGCTTGTCATTACTCAGATGAGCTCTTCCTACAAGCAGGCTCTTCTCCCAGTACCTAATGTTGTATTTCTGCAGCATTACTAATGACAGTTGGAATTTTATTTTTTGAAAAATGCATGTGGAAAGGACAAAGGAAGAACAAAGCAACTTGCAACATGTTTATCTTCTTTTCTTCATCTCATCTCTGATGCAGTCACCACATCAAGCATCCCGCAGCATTTTTCATGTCAGCTCTCTGCTCCATCAGGCAACCCAAGCTCCAATGAACACAGCACATCTGGGCAGCATCCCAGCCCGGATCCCCATCCACCTCTCAAGCCAGGGAGATACGAAGCAGGCCCAACAATGTGTAGCACTTCTAGGGCAGTATACTTGCTGATTGCTTCCTTAACTATTGCTCACAACAACCAGCTAAGACACTGCCAAAGAAACACTCACAGCTGGCATCGCACAAGGAGAGAAGTTAGGGTGAGCTGTTCGGTCTCCTCCTTTCTTCTCATTCACAGAAGACAAGAGTCTGGGGACAAACAAGGAGTCAATGAAGTAACTGAAGCAGCACTAAAGGAAACAGCTCTCCAGGGAGAAGAGGCTCAAACCCCTAAATTGACAGATATCCTGTTCCTTAACCCCAGTCTCAAAACTTCTAAGCATTACAAATATTAACAAGATAAACCCAGCTTACATGTCTGCAATCCTTCTTTATCTCAGATAGTTCCCAAGTCTCACACAACACTGTTCAGGCAAGACAATGGACCACTGGAGTGTTTCCAGATGCTTAATAGTTTAGGGACACAGGACTGTTTAAACTCTAGGTGGGTTCACTTGAATGCACAGCGCTGCTCTTAGGTCATGCATGGTGTTAGAAGAACTCACTGGAAACACAACTATCTGCAAAACAGAAGAAAAAAAGGAACCAATACTCACTTGTATTAAAGCCATTTGAATTTCCTATTATACATGTGGAACAGCCTGAGATGCACCAGACGTGGTGTTATCTAGCATTCCTGCAGTCCTCAGTTCCTGGAAACATGTGAACACATTGGAAGGCAGCCTTCAGGGCAAAGCAATTCCTCAGCTCTTGCATCATAGCCTCAAAAGCAGGTTATTACTCCTAGGGTCTCTTGTGCAACACTGCAATATAAAGGTAAAGCATGCTGCATGGCTAGAAGCTCACTGGCTTTCAGCAGCCTCTAACACATACATGTTCCAAGACATCTACGCCTTCCCTTCTTCCTAATGTATCTAGTTAGGAACACCAGAAATTCAAGCAAGATAGGTTTGTTTGGATAGCAAGATGGAGCACCAAGACACTAAATTCTGTCTTGTTCTCATTTCATCCTCCAACAGCTATCACAAAGCTGCCATCTTGCAAAGGAAGGCAAGAGCAACAGCTGAAAGGCAGGGATAAAAAATGCCTCCAAGTGAGAAACAGATGTCAAAATCCTGAACTCCTGGCTATTGCTGAATCTTCAGAATGGCCAGCATTTGCATACAGTAACTCAGGACAGACCTGTTGGGTTTATTGCAAGTCGCTAGATTAAGTTCAGTGGCTTCTGTTTTACAGCAGAGCAGTGGAGGTGACGGAGAGCTCAAGCCCTCTGTATGCTATCAGAGATGACTGGCAAAGGTGAAATGAAGTGCAGTAACTGCACACCAATCACACACCACGGCAGAGAACAGATACCCACCAGGCATCGTGATAACAGAACAAGGGCTCCGCTTCCTGCTTCCCAGGAGATGGCAACGATTAATTAACAAGTCACTTCTTGACTGTAAACCTTTTAACCCTGAGGAAAAAAGCAAACAATTCTAAAACATCAAAATCAAGAGTTGACAGCAGTCCCTACCTTCTTGCCCTGAAAACGCGTCCGTCCCGCTCTGGAACTAGCTATCTTGTTTAAACAATAACCTAATCGTCCCTCCAACATTTCCCACCAGGATCAGAACAAAACAGACCATCTCAAAGGCAATTACCAGGTCAGGGACAAGCACAGCTACAGGAGACCAAAGTAATCAGGTACAGAAGAGGAAGAGACTACATCTCATCCTCCTCCGGGGAGGAACGAGACTGCAGAATTACCTGATCTGGGGGACTGTAAAACTTTTTTGAGCCACCAAAAATTAAGCACAACAGGGCCAGCGAAAGATGCTTTGGGGCCAGCATCTTAGACACAAATGTCTCAGGTCTAACCCATGGAGTCCTGCTCCTGGTACCCAAAGATCTCAGCTGGGGGTTGTCCTGCTATCACCAGCTTCTCCTAAGGGGATTTTCCCCTTTAGAGAAGATAACACGAGACCTGTTTCAGTTTACAGTGATCTCACTGTCACCATGCGGGTGACAAAGCAGCAGGAAACGAGTTTGGTGGATCACATAACAGTACACGGAGTTAGCCCACACAGAAAGCACTGCTATAAAAACAAGCTGATGGGTGTGGAGGACAGAAATTCTCTCCTGTTACGGAAATACTGCATTCCAAGAAAGGTAAAGAGTCCTGTCAGGTAAGATCTGCAGAAATCATTGTCATCACTGAACTATGTGATACCATAAGCTGCGTTTCACTAGGCACATTTATTTCAAGTTCACTCCCTGCCTTGTCATCCTCCTTTTGTCAGGGGGAGTTTTAAGCAGCAACTGACCCACTCACAAGCCTTGAGCTAGTACTTGAAGAATTACACAAGGTTTCTCTGAAGTTTGAAGCCTCTCCTGCTGGAAGCCTGATGCAAGCAGATCCTATCACTGGGGGATTCAAGTGCTTCCTGTTTTAAGGCAAAGCACAGCTGAAGCTTCGGCTGTGAAATTGGTGGGTGAAACCCAGCAACAGGAAAAAAAAAATAAAACAAAAAAGATTAAATGCCAGTTTCCAAACTTCAGGAGTATCTTCTAACCTAAATCTTTCTGGATACCAGCCAGTTCAGCTGCCTATTTAAAGAAAAGCTAGGTTAAAACTAGATCAGGATGCTCACTTTTGTGCAGGCTCTTCTAATCAACCTTGCCCGCTTCTACACCACAGAATCAGAAGTTATGTCCAGCTGAGTCTGCTCTGCTTACTAGGGTGAACTGGCATGGCAGAGAAAAATCTTAAAGCTATATATAAAGCACTCTAGCAGTGGCTGCAGAACAAGAATAAATTCTGTCCATTCTCCCAAAGCTGTTTGGAGTTCTTATTCTGAACCTTCAGGTAGGGGAGGAAACATCATACTTCTCCATTGCTTCTCCAAGTAGTTTTCCTGACTTGTAAGCTAAAGGTTTCCCTTTTTAAGATAACACATTTGATAAATTGGCTGATTTGTGTCCGACAATATGCAGATTTTGGGTTAGTCTCAAGTTTTCAGAACTACTGTTGATTATTTGTCTCCTACTGTAACACCTGGGGTACGCCAATGAGTTGGCCAGAAAATGCTTCTAGACTGAGTCCCTGCAACACTTATGCAGCATTATCAGACATTTCCTGGCACTTCCTTCTCCTCCCATCCTCAAATTCCCCATAGGAAGATAATCCCAAGTACAAGACAAACTGCTTAACAGCTACCGTTTGCCTATTAAAAAAAAAACAACACACACAGCAGAAACTTTCCTTATGAAATGCACTGATAGGACCCTAGGTAGGAGAGAGATTTACCGACTCCTTGCAGTTCTGCAGTAGGTGGTCCAGCTGGCAGTGGTGCCCAGAGTCCATCTGAGCTCCCGAGTGACCCCAGCTTCCCGATGCCAGGTCTGGGACACCGCAGGCATGGTGAGCGCCGGTCCCAGGGAGGTGCAAGCACCTGCTTCAGAATTCCAGCTCGCTGCAAGCTCCGACAGTTCCGGCTTTCTGATATAGCTGCGACTCCACCCCACCTCCTGCCACCACTCCTGCAGGCCAGCCTCGCTGCTAATAAAGACATGGGACAATACCTCTGCAGTGAGTCACGAGCTGTCTGAAAGAAAGCAGAACTAAGGGAAAAAGAAGAGGCAAACGCTACCAGCTCCTTTCTGGAAAACACAATCAGACAGGCAAAAATTGCACAAGATAGGTAAGCAGCAGATAAAGTGACAGGAATAAAGTAGTCCTGGCCTGCTGCATGCCTGACCCTCCTAATTTCAGCTCAGAGGAACAGTTTTTGGGGTTGCAGGCTTGGCCTTACTGCAGATGACAAGCAGAAAAGCAGTAGCTTTGTAGCCCCGGGATCATGTTGCAGACAGAAGCCAGATCTGCTCTCAGCATCTCCTTTCCACAAACCTCTCTGCACTCCAAGAAGTGCAAAACCTCTCACATATAGCAGGGAAAATTGAGGCAGCAGTCCAGGTTATTACATTACCAAGACCTACAGGACAGCTGTGTCTGTCAGCCAAAATCACCTCATCCATCAAGAAATACAGACGCAAATGCTGTAAAACACGGTGCAGTTAAGGATACTCTGAAGAAAATCTAGTGGTAACCATCTCCTCCCACACCTTAAGAAACATGACATTTAAAATCTACCACATCTCACCCAAATGAGTCTTTATTTGCAGTTCTCACCGGGCCTGGCTAATCCCACTGGCTCATGCAATATTAAATCTTCACATCAAAACAAGATAAAGCTGTGGAATTCACATATACCTCGCTGAATTTCTCTACATACTGTGCAGTGGAACCCCTCTCACCCTATCCACACACAATACCCTAGACTTGTGCCTTCCTTCATAACAGAGGCAAATAATTCATTCTTGCTTAAAGACAAGAATGCCTCCTGGTACCTAAAGTGGGCCTACAGGAAAACTGGAGAGGGACCCTTTATCAGGGAGTGAAGTGATGGGACAAGGGTAAGAGTTTTAGTCTCGAAACAGGTACATTTAGATTAAATATTAGGAAGAAATTCTTCACCCAGAGGGTGGTGAGGCACTGGAACAGGTTACCCAGAGGAGCTGGGGGTGCCCCATCTCTGGCAGTGCCCAAGGCCAGGCTGGACGGGGCTTTGAAGAACCTCATTTAGTGGGAGGTGTCCCTGCCCATGGCAGGGGGTTGGATGGGCTTTAAGGTCCCTTCCAAGCCAAACCCCTCTGTGATTCATTGCAGCTTCCCTTTGACTTCACTTTTTACATGAAGCAAAAAAGCTCACTGATTTCTGCCTTCTAGTATATCCTGTTCTTCCCCCCGCAAATAACATTTAATGAAGCTTTCATTACCTTTCTCCCCCACCTCCTCTTTCGCAAACAAGCTCTCAGAGATGAGCAACAGCCACATCTTAGCTTTGACTGCAAGCTCTTCAAAACAGTCCAGCCTCACTGGTCAGAGGAGCGGCTAGCAATTGTTACCAGAAGAGCAGATCCACCTTCATGTTTCACTCATTAAACCTTCTGCATATTATCTGTCTGCTTTCCTTTAAACAATGCTCCCCCCAAAGCTTATCTAACTTAAACAAAACCCTTACAAATTGAACCTCATCACCCAAAGGCTTAAGCAGAAGCACTGTTAACAGCAGAAATGTTCTGTTAAACCTGCTCTGCGGTCATTTGTCAAATGCAATTAACATCGGTTCTCCCTGTCTAGCATCTTCGACAAGGGCTTTAAGAAGTTGTCACTCTGGAGCTTACCCAAACAGTTCACAGCTCTGCTAGCAGCTGTGTCAGCTCCCACAGCTACACGAGCCGCATTCATCTCTGTGGAGACATGCCACAGGAGGTGTTCGACGGTGACTTGGACAAAATAGCTCTGTCCAACGCTGCTGTAGCTCCTGGCAGCGAGGTTTTTCCTTTCCCTAATGGGCTCCACTCTGCAGCAGCTAAGCACAGCAGGCTGTTCAGGGGTCTTGCTGATTCAGTACGGCAGGAGAAGCCTGGGCAGAGTCCAGCGCACCGCAGCTCTCAGGACTGCACACCACACCTAAGCGTGCATGCATGAGTCATTAACCAAGCAGTGCACAAACATTAGCCACAGATCATAAACCTGGAGTCAACAGCCATCTGCAGCCCCATGTCTTACCCCAGGGTTGCCACTCAAAAAAGCCTGTGGCTTTATAGCCCAGATGGGCCTGGGAAAGATGAGGTTATTGAACCCAAGAACTTCCTGACCTGCCCCTCCTCTGCAATTCAATCTGCTGGGGCAGAGGGGACACTGCCAGCATGATTCACAGCAGATTTTACTGTCACAGCACTTCTGCCTTTCCTGCTTGTTAAGCTCCTCCTCTATCAGGATTTTGAGGGATCTTTAAAGAAACTCCTTCTGGACTTGCCTTTTTACTTTCTTCAGGTCTAGGCAGAGATTTGTGTATCTTTGCCTCAGGGCAAGAGGCTGAGTGTCAGAACAGGGTCTGCTGCCCTCACTGCTTCTCGCCTTGCCCAGCCACATTAGGGAAATTCAGATTTTGATGAGCACGGCCAGTCAGCTGCCCACCACAACAGCCAGAGGACTCCAGAAGAGTCCCATGCACGGGCTGCTGTTGCCATCATCCTCCGTGCTGAGAGGTGCTCCCCATGCACTGCCAAAGCATGGGGGAATAGAGAGGAGGAAGATGTGAATTTCAGGATTATTTTCAGCACGTTATTTTGCCCTCCCATCTGCACAGATGCTGACACCAAGGCTGGTAAAAGGGCAGTTACCCTCAGCATGCTCCCCAGCAGCACATCCTCCCACCCCACATTTCCTCCATCCAGGGCTTAAAGGCACCGAAGCAGTGCCAGACACTGCTCCTGCATCGAGCTCTGTCCTCAGGTGGCTTCTGAGATAAACATAGCCTGCATTTAGCAACACTTGGCACGGACTATCAGGAATTAACACAGTTGCACTAAAGACCATCAGCCCTTGTAAGACGCATGTCAGTCACGAATGCGCTGCAATGTTCTGTGCAGGGTATGAGTCTTGCATCTCAGCTGCTTCCCTTGTAAGGGAAATAACACCAGACACATATCGCTAACAGAGAACACCTACAGAAAGGCTCCAGTGAAAGATTCAGACTCACTTTTCAGCAGTATATTGTTATTGCTGTTCAGCAGCAAAATTGTGTACAATAATTCTTACCAAAGCCTTCGCTTGTTATCTGGGTAAAGGATTCTTGTTTCAGGCAGAAAATTGCTTCAGATGGACTGGGCTCAGTTTTGATGTCTGGTCACTGCTCCTACAATACATTCAAACACAAATAGAAAAAAAGCACATGAACTAAAGGCTGGGGGGAGAGTCCCACAGTTGTGTAAGCCCCTTCAGCTGAGTCTGTCTGGAAACAAACAATGGCTCGTGTGTTATTAATTTGTTTCCAGTAAGAGATGGTCTGTACCAGTCACTGGAAGACTACTTGTATTTTACCTTCCAAATGCAAGAAAACACTGACGTGCCTACATAATGGACTAGCAAGTTTCTTCATATGCTCAGAAAGATCCCCAGTCACACAAGGAATCCTGCTGAGAAGTTTTCTCCACCCAGCTGTAGAGAGCAGATAGAAGTAACTTTGTTTTAATATAAAGGAGGGTTGAAATCTCACCAAGAAAGCAGTTTTATTTCTCATTTAATCAGAGTGTGAGCGCAAGGAAAAGATTTTTCAAAATCTGTACTAAAAGCAAATCCTCTAGTTCCCCCATGCTTCAAAACAAGAAAAGTGTGTGCTGTTTTCCTGGCCTGCCCTGCTGACACCCCATTCCCTTCTCATTGACAGTATGATCCTGTCACTTATATTACAAGCTTATCCATCCATCCTCCATGATACAAAAGTTCAAAACAGAACAGAATATTAGAGAACAACTGGTCAGTTAGCAGCAATAGACAATTCATAAGCTATTGTTGCCACATGAGTGTTATCAGAATAGCTAAGGAGAGATTTTCATAGTTTCAAACTCCCTACCTAAAACCTACCTGTAGTTCTGTGTTTACATAGATATTTTTGTCAGACTAAGTGAAGAATGGTAAAAAGTCCCACAAATGCACAAAACTAGTGCTAGAGAATCTCCACATGGAGTCAAAAGGACAAAGCAAAAAGCATCCCTAGCATTTCACCACCAAAGTCAGTGCAGTTTCCCAGGCAGTGCTTTTAACCTCACGTTACTGCTCCAACATCATTCGTCCCTCAATTGTTTTTTTCCTTGGTGCTTCAGCTTTCTGAAGCTACTTGAAATAAGTGAACCAGCTTTCTCTTGCTGACAAGCCACTGCAATGACTGGAGTGAAGTGTGGCCACTAGAGCTGTCTGCACTCAGCATCCTTAGGTCAGGTGTAGAGGCTGCAAGTGGCAAAGAGAAAAGGAGCCTCCTACTATTTAAGAGTCCTTTGCCTCCCCCCATTTGGGATTTAGGCTGAGTAGGTCAATTCACAAAGCCAACACAGTTTCACAGTGTATGTGGCTTTGCTCGGCTTGAAGCAGAGCCCTAGATTCCCCCCTCCCAAGATACATTATACTGCTCAACTAAAAGCTCCTCAAGAAACAGGAGAGCTGCGTGGATTATGTCTCATCAGCATCCTCACCAGTACTGTCGGTGTCAGAGGGTTAACAGGACCAATCTGAAGCTCCCTGCAATTGCCTGCCTGTGTATGTCAGTCTGCACGCAGTCTAACTTTGCTGGGATGATTCATCTTTAACGTTACTGGTTGCCAATGTAAGAAGCAGAGCAGTCACAAGAAAAGAATGGCAATCATAACCAAATATTACGTGTTTACTTTCAGGTCCTGCAAAATAATCCTTACCTCTAGTCTACTTAGGAAAAAAATAAAAAGCACGTAACATAAAAGTTTTGAGGTCAATAATCACCCTCAGTAACACTCTCCCTCAGTAAGTGGAAACTCCAAAACACTGGCATTTACAGCATAAAATATTAAAACAGACGGTAAGCACGTATGAGGGGCTAAGCTATTTACAAATTCATAAATTTTATATCATAGATGGAAAAGGTAAGCATGATCCTGTCTTCAAAATACAGAGGAAAACTTCATATCCATCCACCCCACCTAAAATGCCCCTGACAGGCAGAAGGGGAAAACACCAAACCCTGGAGCCCAGGTCTGGGCTGGTGCAGACAGGGTACCTGGAATTAGCTCTAGTGGACTGGTACTGGCTTACCTCTGATCTGAAATGACTCTGTGTCTTCTTCAACTCTTACCTGAGCTAGCACTTTCAGACATGCACTCACCTCCCGTGTAACATAATCGCTACCTGGATACTGGACAACACCCCGGCAGTTCGCACAGACACCTGAAACCCCATGGCAAGCAGGTGAGGGATGCACAAGGCACCCAGGCACAGGTACTGCCCAGCTTCACTTTGCCAGTGTTCAGGAGGCATTAACAGGGAGGAACAAAATTAGACAGCAAAATGGAGCTTTCTTCCCCCACGTATTTATCCTTTCTGTTACAAAATGAATGGAAACAACTTTTTGAGCACTGGAAATAGGATGGAGAGGATAGTTTGTGCTAAGTAGAAGGGGTACAGCTGTCAGCAGCCTGCAGGCAGCATAAAGCACTTGCATAAAGCACTCAGCTTCCTTGTTCCCCCCTGTAAGTGCAGGACAAACCACAGGCAGCTCAGGCAGCTGGTCCCACACAAACTTAGCTACCTTGGCACCTGAATGCAGAGGTCAGGCAACTCCCCAGCCCCCCCTGCTTGCTCATGCCCCGTCCCCTGCTTGCTATGGAGCATCCTCAGCTTCCCCTGCACGGCTGCAGCACGCAGGCAGCACGAGCACACGGCTGCTTTTTGGGGTGCTGGATCTTCCTGTGGGATCCCTCAGACCCCAGGCACTCATCAGCATCCCCGGTACCAACCTACATGCCTGCAGGAAGGAAAGGGGCTACAGAAGGGGAAACGGGAGAAGTTAAAGGAAACCCCCCCACACACCCCGATAACAGAGCAGCGAGGGCATTTCCTGAAAGTGCTCCCGTGTAGCCCGAGGACCTCCAGACACTAAATTCGGATTATTTTTGCCCAGACCACCACCACCACCTCCCCGCCACCCCACACAGCCACAGGCAGGCTGCACACAACAGCAGGCAGCCAGCACCGGAGGACAGACAGACAGACACAACACACAAACACACACCGGGCTGAGCTCACCTGAGGAAAGGAGACAATCAGGAGCACCAAGATGTCGCAGGGCGCTGCTCTCTGGGCCTGCTGCGAGCTTTTGGGGGCAGATCCGTGATCTGGGATCCTGTGATCACACAGCTAGAGGCAGGCTCAGGCCTGGACAAGCCCAGACAAGCCCCAAGGAAGCCTCTCCCCGAGCCTGCCCTGCCTCAGCAGCCCCACACGCTGCGGCCGGGCTCTATGGAGCCACGTGGGGCCTGGATGCCCCATGGTGGCATCGCCCATCGCCGCCGACACAGATGACACCCGTGGGCAGCGCTGTGAGGGCTGCATTTCATCTCTCTCTGGCGGGATCCCACGTGAGGAAGAACGCAGGATTTCTCCGGGATTCTCCCTGGCAAAGGAACGTAACCCACAACTTCAGTCACGTTGGAGGCTCTGTTAATCAGAGAAAAAATATTGAGATGCGTGCTGTGGCAGCGACACCAGAAAGTCAGGTCTCGAAGCATGAAAACCCAGCCGTCGGGGTCCAGAGGCTTTCCTTGTGCCATCCCACCCACCCCAAATGTGTCCCCTCATCTCCAGCACCAATTTGGGCACAAGCAGGGAGGCTGTGGAAGGAGGCCCAGGCACCTCGCTCCCTCTCCCGAGCTGTGCACACACCTAATTAATAACAAGCCCTTCAGAGACAACCGCAGCAGCCTCCACCCCTCTCACATAATGCAGACTTTTTTTGAAACTCACCTTCGTATCAGTGCGTGATCACATTTACTTTTCTGTATTAGGAAAGCTGCAGGGCCAGATCCTGATTTCGGGGCAGCACAAGCCCAGGAAGGCAGCAGGGCTGCTGTGAGAGACTCCAACACTTATTCCCACCTTACTCGAGCTACCAAGGTGAGCAGTCTCAAATAAGAAACAACTGAACAGCCTCTTTTCCTTAGAAGGTGAGAGAGGAGAGCTCTTTGCAGCCCAGGAAATAACATTGCTTTTCCACCCACCACCCCTCACAACCACAGCCTTATCCTTCTGCAGAGGGAGATCTTCAGCGTGATTTTCCAGAGGCTAATAAATCTCCATGCAGCACGTAATAGCTTCACCAAGATGTATATAACTATATATTGAAAAGAACTCTACCTTGTTGATTTTATCCTACTAAACACTGCTCAGAGGCACTCAGAGTCTCCCACTTCCTGATATTCAGAGTGATACAGAGGTGGACTCATTTAGTACAATTTAGCAGTATTTCAAGTCTCCAGTCAAAGATTCCCCCCCAGCCACATCCTATAAAAATAGTTCAACTCCCTTGTCTGTAACTCACTGAGACAGAGCTACTGGAAACAAAAATCAAATTAGAAAGAGCTCAGTCACTAGAAATACAGTTTATAATATGATATACAGTATAAAAAATAGGTATAAGCGGAAATTGTAATTAGAGGGTCTGGAGAAATTTACCTTCAACATACATTCTAGGTCAAAGAAAATGACAGGAGCAAGAAGGATGTTTTATGAGTCTATAAACACTATCAAGATGAAGGAGGGAATTGTTCAGCTTTCAAAGAGAAAAGCCAGGCCACAAAGAACAGATCTAATAAGTCAAAGCACTAGGGTGACAAGACAGACTTGGAAAGGGAGATGAGCAGGGGGAAAAAAACATTTCATGACCACAAAAAAAGAAAGAAGTCTTAAAAGGCCACACAATTACTGTGCTCACTATAACATTAGTGGAGCTTCTCGGTTTGGAGAAGTGTTTTGAACACTAAAAACATAAAACTATTTCAGATTTAAGATGATCTAGTGGAATTTCAGTGTCTGACCCAGCTGGGGTATAACTTTGATATCCAAATGATGCCTACAGAGATCACTCATGATGCAGATTTGATTGTAATTAGATCTAACGATGAATGGAGCAATTATCTCTGAGATGTGTCATGCAGCCATTTGAAGTCTGAGTTTTTGTCAGGAAATTCAAAATTTGCTGTAGTTTTGAAGAAGCTGTAGACATGATTGTAGTTGCTCAAAAAAATGCAAAGGCTTTGAGATCTCAGAAACATTCAGAGAAAGTGTGCAGTGTCCTTCGCAAGCTAAACAAAAACTTCATCAAGCTTAACTGAGCTACTACTTCCCCAACACTAGAAAATACAATGCTGCCCAGCCTCCTTGTTTGTATCTGAAAGTTAGGAAGAAAGATGGGATGTTAACTACTCTGGGAACAGAAGCAGGAATAAAGTTTAGAAAACAGGCTCCAGCCTGGGTGATTACTGCTGTCCCTTAGATTCATCAGAGTCCTCTTGGCTGGAGTGATAAGGATGGGAAAACACTTCCGTTCTCAGCACAGGAAAAAGGATGAATATAGAAGGAAAAGGAGGCTTCTGCCTGGATTATCAGGCAGAGATAACCAGTGTCTCTTTTTTTACCAAGGCTATGGTTTGCCAAAGCATCAAAACTCTGTCATTACTTACTGGCATATTCACAAAGAACAACTGACCATATCCCCAATTTGGGAAGCGCTACAAACTCCTAAGCTTCCACCAGACATCAAGGGCCCCCACTCAGCAAGAGAGTCCAGCCAGACCTGGTTTCGGTAACCCAACCAACCAAAGGTTTAAAGAAGGGAGCAATAAGTAGGTAGATGAGAAGTGGCCTGAGGGAACTGTGCTGCATAGACAGCCTGGATGAATTTCTATCCTTGTGTGCATGAAGTGACAGGCTGCAGCTCGAGAGGAGCATCCCCAGGTGCACGTCTGTGGCTGTGCCAGCTCCACACTGCACATCAATTCTTTTGGGCTAGCCTTGTGGTAACACCACAGGTTAGGGCAGGCCTGGAAATTCTCTCTAAACACGAGGTTTGAGCCAAATGCCTGGGATTTGGCAAGCACAGGTGGGTATTCCTCTGACATACCCCAAGGAGATTAACGGCTGTAAATACACACCTATTCCCAATTACTACAGGGACAAGGGAATTCTGGGCACTGCCCAGACAGTTGAGACTTGATAGTTGAATGGAAAAATTAAACTGAACAACCTCATTAAAGGGCACATATCTGGAAGCCAACAATCCAAGGCTTCCCACAGGCATGCTGGCACCATGACTGAACAGTTTTTGAAGACAGACTGGCACCCTGCCATACAAGGGGCAACTGCTGCCTCTACACCATGTGAGCCGCCACCACTTCAGAACCATGATTACACCTAAAGTTCATTAAGGATGGGCCTTGCTGATGAAAGCTCTCCAGAGCACAGGAACAGCAACTAACAGCTGAGCTATTCTTGCTGCAGTTTCAACCCTGCTTACTCTTGTTGAGAGTTCAGGGCTCTACTGACACTTGGGGAGCACTTGAGCACATCCCACTGACAGTGCCCTTACTGCCAAACCAAGCTGCCTTCAGACATAACTTGATTACAGCGCAGGACCCTCTTCCCAGTGAGAAGCACTGGATGCTGCTGCAGCTACTGGCTGAAGGCCAACTCCAGAGACCCAGCTCAAACTAAACAGAAGATTTAACAAGACATCAGGGACTGAAATTCAGTCCCTAGCTAACAGTGGCTTATTTCATCTTCAAATCAAGGTGATTCACCTTTCTGGCATTCTAGTTCAGCCCAGCGAGCTAATAGAGTAACAGAATGAATTATTGCTGCTTAGTGGTCAGATTACTTCAGTGGATCCCTTCCATCCTCAGACTCCAGGGAACTATGATCCAAATGTGGATTTGTTTAAACTCATGTCTTCAGTTATCCTTGATCACAGTATCATGCATTAATTAAAAACTTGCGTTATATACAGGTATTGGAAGTAGGTTTTAATGCCAGAAGAGAAAAATTTACATACACAGGGAAGTTACTTACCCTCTCTGCTGAGTGCCAACTTGTTGATCTCCATCCTACATCCAAGACATCATAGTGCACCATATTACCACTTCGCCTACCAAGGGTACAACATCATCAGATAGTGTGGAGGATCACAGCAATTTCAGTGTATCCTTTAAGGTCCCAACCACTCCCCATCCACTCCCACCAACACTACCACTACGGAGACAGGTTCACAGACACTGATGTAAATTGTCTGTGACAAAGCCACTAATATGTGATTTCTCTCCCCTTAAATAAATGTCACTAACATACAGGTGGTAAATTCCCTGAGAAAGAGGTAAAAGAATCCAGACTTTTCCCAGATTATGTATTTCGAGGTCTCCCTTGCAAAAGCAGCTGAGCAGAGCGGGTGAGTGCAGCTGTCCACTTGTGCCAAGCAGAGAAACCAGCTTCCTTAATTGCAGCGGAGGCCTGGGAATGGACCTAAATACTCAATATACAGCAGCATTTATTGTATTCACAGCTGTATTTGTTATATAAAGAGTTTGTGCCTACTCAACAAGCCCTTTGGCCTTATCTCATGAGCATTTCCCACAGGCTAAGTGAAACATGGCTAAGCATAGCCAGAGGTCTTCATACAAACCTGACAAACCTCAATAACCTGTTTTACATCTTCCTTTGGGGAAGAAGCTTGGTTGGAGCCTAAGTCAGGAACCTTCAGCTGCAAGTAAGTGTGGAAGGCATCTAACTACAGTCATATGTTTGAACAAGTTCCCTCAGCTTAGCTCCACACACTTCGCTTCAGAGCTGCACTTGCTGCCTGTGTGCACAAGCTCCAAGCCTGCATTCACAGTTAGCAATGAGTGTCAGCTCAGAGAGGGAGTGCTAACCTGACTCAGGTGCCCCTTATTTGCCATAGTCTGCAAGCACAAAAGCACATTCCATCTACCATCTGAACCTGAAATGAGACAACTAGAGTCTAAGCATGTCATCCCTTCACTCTTGCAGTGATCTCACTACTAGAGTTATTACCTGTAGCAGCTAGATGGATAAGGGCTGGAGACTAAGACACATTAACCACCTGGAACTTGAACATCAGCCAAAGCAGCTCTCAGGCTGCCAGATGAATACAAGCTGTCATGGACTCACTGACTTGAAAACTCAGATAGAAGTCCAGCTCTCCTCAGCTCCTTTGCAGATAGCTTCTCTGTAAGCTGTCTTCTAGTAAGGCTGCCACAGATGCACACGCCTGTATATGCATACTTTGTAGAGGCTAATTATAGCTAATGAGATGGGGACAAAGTCCCTTCAGTTGCACAGGCATAAAGCCAGAGCGAAGTGACTGGCAGCAGTGAGCATGCTGCCACTCAGCAAGCGTGCTGCAGGCACAGCCCCCACCGCTACCCTTGAAACACTGCAAATGTGAAGTCCGCTTTAAACTGAGGAAACATTTAGTAACCCTTTCACTCTACAAAACACATCTGTTGGGGATGTTAGAGGTCTGCTCAAAGTGAAGCTGTCTGCTATGCCGCAGCACAAAGCTAAGCTAGCATGGCAGAAAAAGCATGGGGGAGCACAATGGTCGGTTCTACTTAGACCATCACATTTCCCACAAGCTTAAAGAAACCTTTCCCACAAGCACTCCCCATCCCCATACCTTTTTGCAGAATGACAGCTAAAAAATAAAAAATATATAAAAAATACAGAAACTACATACAGGATTAGAAAGACCTGGGTCCTTCCTGTGGCTGCAAAATTGCTAATTCAGATTTACAATATGAATAACGGCATGGAAAATGCAATAGTTTGGCAACCCAATCACTGTTTACAGGTGCAGAGACAGAAAAGAGGATAAAGTAGGTGACCAGAGACTGAATTTTTACAAGGGTTTGGAGATAAAGCAAGGTTGGGAGAACTTGGTACAGTTTAAGGAACACTTAGGAGTCTCCAGAGGGAATCACACATGCACCTACAGCCTGGATACTTTCCTATGCCCTGTGCATAAAAACACATTCTTATTTGTCATTCATTGAAGAATGGAGTAGAAAACAAACAAGATGAAAAGCTTGGTGAGCTAACAGTGAGAGTCTGATATAAAAGCAAATACCTCAATTAGCTGGTTACTGAGTGGAGAAAGGCAGCCCCTAAAGAAGTCTGTGCTCTGCTTCTGTCCCTTCTAGCTCTCAGGCCATGCTTGCTTTTCTGTCACCCTGCGAGCATCACGTCCAGCCAAAGTTTTGCTTTAAGTTTTAAGTTCATGTTCCAGGTCTCTGCAAGTTTTAGCTCTATACCAACAGACAAAAAAATGCCAGCAACCATCGAGTTCTCGGTACTTTCAGGGCTAATAAATATTTTCTTAAAAAACAAAGTTATGTAGAAAATGAACACAACTTTCAGCTACTGCCCTGGAACAAAGCCATCCTGAAACAACTTAGGTCTTCAGAACAGAGGAAAAAAAAGTCACACAGAACAAATACACCTGCCAGCTCTGGGTTTTCTTTTGCCTCACATTTAAGGAGAAAGTAACAAAACAAGCTGCTGGAGCTCTGGCAAGAAGAACAGAAAAGCCACAAGGAGGCAGGAGCCTGCAGAGCTCAGCGAGCCTTCCCAACCCCTGTGTTGCTGGCGGGGTGTCCTGGCTGGCAGCACTCTGGCTGTGCTCACGGTTCCACAACTGCCAGAGGCGCTGGGATTGAAGAGACGAGCAGTCAGTGAATGTGGTGGAAGGAAATACATCTATAGCTATCTCAGCATTCATTTGTGCAGGTATATTTTGCCTAAGAGGGGAGAAATATAATATTTGAGATTTCTTTTTGAAAGACCACCTTGCAGATGGTCTAATACCAGCCAGCACTGCATACCACGTGCCAATTTGCCTCCCCCATCAGTGTGCAGCAGCTCGGGTTCATTCCAGCCATGCACTGCCTCATTATACAGCTAAAAACCTCTTTGGATATCACCAGGAGCATCATCTCCCAGAAGCTCCTGGTCTCCAAGGCTGCCGGTAAACTCTCCCCCAGCACATTTTGTGGGTAATTAGTCCTCGCGACAGCCTGTGAACATTTCCCCTTTTTTTTTTTTTTTTTTTTCAGAAACAGGAAACGGAGGCAGAGCGATTAGCAGAAGGAACTGTACTAATTCAAGCACAGAGCAAGGGATGAAGTTCCGGGCCACCGAGCAGTGACGACTGAAGCATCTGACCTCTCAAGCTCCCCATCCACCCTGGCCTTGCTCAGACATGCACCAGTTGCAAGATCAGCATTTTCCTCCAAGATTCTTTCTCTCCCTCCTAAACTAAAGCAAGGACACACACACACACAGCAGCTCGCCAGATGCTGCGCATGGCAAGGCATGCAGAGATAAGTGCCAGGTGCAGCTACACCTCAACGCAGTGACAGAGTTTGCATCTTCCCTCTTAGAAAGGACTTGTGCCAGATGGACTGAGACACTGAAGCTCCCAGCCAGGCAAAAGACCAGTGCTGAAGCACTTTGACATATTCTGCTTTTCTGCAATGTAAAATCCTGTCTCTGCAGACTCAGAAGAGAAAGCTACAGAGGATGCAGCCACATTACTTCTCCAAGAAGCAGATGCCTCTTCGACCAGCCTCTAATCTCCTCCAGGACCATCTCTCCTCCCTGGTGTTGCACCCATGCACGAGGGCAGGGCCTGGATGGCTCAGGGATCCTGCACAATAGCTGATGGAGCAAATGAAGAGCAGCAAGCCAGGGTCCCAGCAACAGATAAAACAAAAAATAAAAATAAAATGCAGGATGCCAGAAGGCAGACTTCTGTCCTAAGATCATGAGAGCAGAGTTGCAAGAAACTTAAGTTATTCGGTCAGCTCCCTCGGACAGGGTTAGAGCTAACTGCAGGTCGCTGAGTTCGTTAGTATTTCCACCACTTTCTCAGTGTGCACACCGATATTTGACTTACCTCCCTCAGAAAAGGAGGAGAGTAGGGTCTCCATCAATCTCCTGCATGCCTTTGCCTCTTAAAGAGATGGAAGATGCTTCCAAATTCACTCATTCAATTAATCTTTCCAAAGGCACAGACCAAGCCTGAGCTTTTGCTCTGTCAAACATCCTACAGGGACTGAATTAAGAGCAGTAGCCGAGGTGAAGGACGGAGCTTGCCGGTAGGATTAGCCGGAGCAATTACAGGTAGCAAATCCCTGCTATTCAAAGGCTTTATCGTTAAGCAGCAAGAGAAATGCCTTTCTCGGTGAGTGATTTTTTTTTTTTTTTAATTAGACGAAAGCTGACAGAGCACAGAGCAGCTGTAGGCTGCGTGCCTGTGACTCGGCGTGCTGCTGCCTCCCTCTGCCGGGGGACAGGCAGCCAGCAGCCCCCGAGGTGTCACCGTGTCCTGGGGACACATCGCCCTGCTCTCCTCCAGCAATGCCCTCCAGCAGGGCCCCTGCAGGCACCAGGGGCTGCAGCAGGATGGGTGCAAATCCAGGAGTCCTTCAGGGGCAGCAGGGAGAAGCTCACCATTTCTTTCCTACCAGTTCACAGGTAGAGGGAAAGGGTCACTTTCCTCAAGCAGTTTGAGAGCAGAGAGCTTTTTGCCATAAAATTTTCTGTTCTCTGCATTTTTAAGATAACCAGAGCACAGGTATTAATTATTTTCTTGCATGCCTCAGAACTGTAGAGCCAACGAAGCTGCCAGCCAGGAAGGGTCCAGTTCAGGTGCCTGGCACACAGCTGCTTAAGGAGGGAAGCCCATGCAGCAGCAGCAAGCATCTCCCTTCACACACAGGGAAAGCAGTGAAAACAGACAGCTCTTCAGCCTCACCACACTTCCTCTATCGCTGCTGCAGCCCTGTGATTCCTCTTGACACAATTGCCACGGAAGAAATGCTTCTCCTAATCAGTCCTGCTCCAAATTCCCCTCCCATTCCTGCCGAGGGAAAAGCAGCTCTGAACCCATCGAGACAGCACTGCACACAGCAGTCATCAGGACCAGAACTGCAGCAAAGCTTTGGAAAGCACGCAAGCAGAGTGTCCCCATCCCTCCTGGCTGCTACTGCAGCCCCTTGGGACATAAAGAGCCCTGCTTTAAATCAAGCTGCACAGGCACATGAATACCAATGCCATGTTCACAGTTCAAGGGGCTGTTTTTAGACATTGTGCCATGCAAGTTGTTTAGACAACAAACACACCAACACTGCCAGTAACCGGGCTCTGCATTAATAGCTTTGTTACCAGAAGCACTCATCACATGTAAAGCTGAGTAAGTGTCTTAAAATAAAGAGCCTGAAAATAAACATCAGCTAAGCATTAATATCGTGAATGCTACCTACCAGCAGAAATACATTTGTCGTGTGATATATTCAGCTCGAGTGTTGTACAGGAACAGTCAGAATTAGCAAAATCTACCACTGCAAGTTTTCTCATAGCTAAAGTCTCATCCAAACTTTGCTTTTCCATTGATAAAAAGTTTGCTTGTGTTGCCAGAAACTCCACACAAGGTCATCTAAGCAAATGTCCCCCCACCTCTGCAATATTACGAGCATAGTATAAGGAGTTAAGCCCTTACCACACTCTCTTGCAACTCCTTCCACAGCAATGTGGCCAAACGCTACTCCGCTAGCAGGTTGTGCTGCCGAGGGGTCCAGCGTGGAAGCAGCACCGTAGGACAGCTCACATCTCCTTCGGGAGCACTCCAGAGCCCTCTGCAGACTGCAGCCGGCCAACAAAGCATTGGGGTCTTCTTCCACCCTTGGGTTGCTGCTCCGGGTGCAGTTCTCCTAAGAGGGGCAGAACAGATCATCTGGTAGCATGGCCTGCAGGCTCCCACCTCCCCTGCAGCAGCCATATATTCATTGGGGTGGGGGGGGTCCAAAAAAGGCTACTACCACTTGAAGAGATTCAATCCCCAGCAGATAGGACGCATGAATTGCCATTTATCTCGCTGTTTGTCTCGGTGCAGCCCAGACACCCTGCGCATGCTGCAGCAACACGAGTCCAAGCATCACCTGCACTGCATCAGCAGTTCTCCGTTCCCCGGCTCCACGCTCATTCTCCACCAGCCCTGCTGCTACGTAACGCGCCACATCCGTCACTTCAGTCCCCAGAACCTCGTAGCATCCTGGCTCAGGCAGTTGCGGAGCAGATGCTGCAGTGGTGGCGGCTCGTCCCCCAAGTTCAGCTCACCTCCTGGAGCTTTGCTGCTTCCTCATCCCGGCTGTTACCCGAAGGGTGAAAATAAAGCCCCCGGGACATGCCTACAGGCAGGACCATCCCTCGTTGCAGTTGAAGGACATCCAGGGAAAGGACACTGCATCCTGCTCAGACACAGGGCAACGGGCTTGGCCAACTCAATTGCTAAATGACTGCGAGGGGAGCAGAGGACAGGGGTTGGCTGTCACAGTGCTGGCAGCAGCATCTTTCAGTCCCGTCCCCCCCCCCCCTCCCTTCCCTGCAATGTCCTTCGCTGAAGAGTTTTCAGATAGGGCTTTTGCTGCAGTGCATCAAAGAGCGGGTGACTTGCCAGCAAACCACCAAGTGCTCCCTCCTCTCCGCTTCTCCCCCAGCTACCCAGGGCCCTGGAGCTGATATTGGGTAACTGGAGACTGACAGACTGCCTCGCCTGTCCATAGGACCGAGCCTCCGAGGAGGAGCTGGTCTCATTTGCACCACCCCTCCTTTAAACTCCTTTAAACCAGGTGTACGCAAGGATCCTGCTTGGTTTTACCCTCAGCATGCCGTAACCTCATTTACGCAGCTTCTCTGCAGAGCACTTTTGCCCTGAGGGATGCTGATTTTACTGGCTCTGTAAGAAGGCCTCAAGCCAGGATCATGTCCTGAAATTCAGCCCCAGGTCCATCCCCTCAAGGCTGCAACCCGCTGTTCTAACTTACAAGCTTGTGCACAACCCAGGTTAATCCAGGGAGAGGTCTCAGTGCCCAGCCTCCTCCTGCCCTCCAGCTCAAGGACATTTGCCCCAAGCCCCTCTTTGCCTGGAGCCACCCAAAGGTTGCTCTGAAGCACAGCGAGCACCTCCAGACACTGCACGAAGGAGACACAGGCTCTTGCTGCATGCCCCGCTGCTGACAGCACTGCTGCAGTAGCCCAGCAGTGACTTCTACCCAAAGAAGTGTGTTCAGCACTATGTGTAAAGTTGCAGTCGGGCATCCCCTGGGAGCAGGGATGTGTGAGGAAGCATTTCTGAGCCTGGCAGCTCCACACGAGCCAAAGCAGCACTTTGGGGACGACCCCAACCAGCAACTTTCCCCCTGTTCTGACAGTGACCTTCACAGCTGAAGATGTATCTCCAGCTAACCCCCCCCCCCGTCTAATCAAAGTGCATTTAATCAGCTGACTCCCCATCTTTTAAAAAAGGTATTGACAAGTTCTGACTGGTGCTAAATTACAATCCGTGTATTTTAGGCCTCAAATTTTTCACCAACAATTCAAGGTCAACAGCTCATTCAAGGCCAAATCCATGCTCCCCTTGAATATATTCTGCTCTCAGCCGAGTTTTATGGGGCAGGGACCTTCCCCCTCCCCAGGATTCAACACAAACACTGCTGAGCCAAATGAAGGGCATCTTCAATAAGCACAACCTTTCTCAATTTTGGTCTTTAAGACGAGAACAGAGTACTTTCTGTTCATCACACGTAAGCTTTTAAGATGAGGTAAGCTTTGCCCTCAGTTTATAAACAGTTACTTGCAGCAGAATATTGATGCAAATTCAAACCCATTTAGATTTGCCAAATTTCAGTTCTTGCTCACTCAGCAGCAGGGACTCTTCCTTCTCAAAAGATCAGTTGTCTGAAAAGCAGGGGAAAGGCACAAGGAGGGCAACCGAATGGCAAGCCTGCTGCAGCTCTGATCTCGTAGCATAATTAGAAATTCTAAGGGTTTAGCTGGAAAAATTGCATCTTAAGGACATTTATGCCCAGGCACAGAAGTAGAGGGGAAAACCATTAAGATTCCTGGCACATGGGAATTCTTGTGTTCACATGTCAGATGGGGATGGGCAGAAAGCAATTTACAGCAGCTGGTAAGGCTTTTTAATACACTGGTGCATCACATTGCACAACGGAGACAGCCAACACTTCCCTCCGCCCCCTGCATTCCCCATCGCTCCGGGTTCTGCAGTGCAAGAGCCAACTGGATGAATCTGCAGAGGTTTTGCAAGCAGCAGCCTCTCTCCCTTGCCCCACTCCAAGCCTTTCAGGTCAGTGGGAAAATGGGCAGAAGTGCTAAGTGCTTGACACAGTTATTCGGGAAGGGCAAGTGTATCTCCCATATTCCCCACCGAAACCAGCATTACCAGTGGCTCACCAGTTTGGGTCCAGCAGCAATTTTTAAATCCCTCTTTGTAAAATACAGCGGGCCCTTCCTCACAACACTTTTATTTCTTTGCTCCAACCCAGACCTCTTGGAAGGCAATAATTTATGGCAAATTTGCTGCAGTGCCACATAATACCCGGGAAGTATATCATTAATTAGGGGGCCTGGGGGAAGAAGCGCACACAGCTTGGAAATAAGCAACATTTGCACTATACTACATTTGATTTGACTTCACGGCACCATCAAGAGCAAGAGTTAAACTGTAGACATTTCCAATTATTTAAAAGATGTGTGCTTTCTGCAGAGGGGCACCACTCAGAACCCATGACCTTCTCCTCCAAAAATACCTGCTGTCATTTGACTCAGTCTTTAACTATTGTGATACCAGCCACTGCAAACAGATGATGGGGGATTGGTATCCACAAGCAAACCACCGTTTCAGTCCCACTCATTAAGCATGTAGTAGAGCAGAGCAATCTGATGCTCTGGTAGCAATGCTGGCCTTAACCACAAAGAATTTGGTACGACAGATTTTTATGCAAGCTCATGAGCCCTAAGAGCAGGCACTGGGAATAATCTTCCTTACATTTTATAATGCCAGTACTTTCTCAAAACACTTTATGCTCCTATAAAGACACCTCTAGCAGTGGCAAATACCCCAGGCAGCCCAAAATGCTAAAACCCACTCCAGCAACGATATGGCAGTCAAAAACACAGAGCTGCTTTCCAGAAGAGAGACCAGCATTGAAGGAGGAAATCAACCACAGCAGTCTTTCACTAGCTGCAGCTGAGTTCAGATTTCCAGAAGCACAATGTAGATACTGAGTCAGGCTTTACACTACATTGACTTGTTATAGTCATTCTTTTTAGGTATCTATCCTGTGCTATGCCTACAGCAACCCAGCATAAGTCTAGGGTGGTGCTCGAGGTGCTGTGAGCTCCAGCTAAGACTTATTGTGTGCTGAGGATCCCTCCCCAGGCAGGTAAAGCCTGGAGCAGCATAGGATGTAGTAGGGCAGAGCATCAAGCACACCCCCCTTCCTTTCCCCTCCTCTTGGTTCACCTTTTGCAACTTCTCCTCCCACTGCTCAGCACTGAAGGGTTTTTGCCCTTACCTTGCTTTTGGCAGTATGCAATCAGTTACACTTCACCTGAATAGAAGCCCCAGTAGGATGGCACTTCAGAACAGGGACTCCTACTTGAAAGGCACAAGCCTCAATTTGGCTCATTTTTGTCCCCTATGATCCTTATTCTCTATATCTGGTACAGTCATCGTGCTAAGTTTGCAAGGAATCAATGCAAGCCCTTCCAATAGGCTCTCATACTGACTTCCAAAAAGCCAAATTCCAGAAAATTTAGCTGTGTGTCTACAGTTCTCATGCTTTTATCACTTGTACCAACTCCAGTGAAGCCTGTTCTCCTGTTCAGTTCCAGAGCACTTCACTGCTTTTTAAGTAGCAGTTTTAAAGGCAGAGAATGATCTGATTTTACGACAGATGCCCTCTCAGTGCCCATATTTTGGAACACCCCATCACTCCTTATCCGTTGGCAATTTACACCAAGCCTGATGTTAGCTCGGTTATTTTGATTTTGGTCCCATTCTACCAATTCGAGTGGTCCTTTATAAATGCCAAACTTATGCCTAAGTACTTCACAAATGAATTGAAGTATCTTTGCTCATTAATGTGATGACATAAGGAAAACAGAAGTAACAACCTTAGCAGGGTGCAAAAAGTGCCTGCATCGCAGCCATTTGAGGCTTTCAGTTACTTTAGCACTTGATTTACATCATGCAAAGTTAAAGGCTTGGTCCTTACGTCATCTCTGACTCTTCTTGGGTCTTCAGGACCGAGGCCAGAGAGCTCTGATGGAAGATCTGCTGGTTTCATTTAATTTAAAAAAGCCTCTGCAGCTGAGGGTGCCGAGGGGCTCGCCTCTACCACCGGCTTGCGTTGCGTGACCTTGAGAGTTCAAGCTCTGGTCCCAGCTTCCCTCCTCTGCGACGAGGGCAACGCTCACCTTTCCTACTGATCTGGCTGACTTTTCCCAGTCCTTGTGCAAGCACAAGATAAAAAAAAAAAACACCCCAGTTATAGATCTAATCAACATAAACATACACTACTACTCAAACAGAACCGCAGACACCAGTAATTGCCTCTGTCCCAGCGGGGACAAGAACACCCCTCCTGTCGTCAGGAGACATCGCTAAAAAAAGGGGGAAGTCAAATATTTGGTCATTCCAGACCCGGCTAATGTCATCCAGCAGCAGCAAGGATCTGACTCGGGCTGAGCAGCTTCCCCCAGTGTGGGGTATGAGCTGAAATCCAGACCTACAGGGACTTCAGCCCCGCTGACTTCACCACTATTTCAACAGATTCAGCAATTGCACAAACTGCAGTTTTTCCCCCTTGCCCCATTCATTCATTCAGTTACCAAGCCTGCGGAGTGGGCAGGAAGGCACATTTCGGTTAAAAACGTGTGTTTTTATGTATGGAAACCCCAAGTTGCCACCAACCATTCGCATCCAGGTGAATTTTTGTGCTTCGCGGCTGCGCAATCACGCCCCGCACCGCCAACACAAGCGGCGTTGGAGCCTCCAAAAAATAAAATAAAATAAAATAAAAAGATAAAAAGATAAAAACACAACTTGTGCTCGGGTAAGGAGAGCAAAGGCTGCGCTGAGCATCCCCTGTTGGACTCCGGGAGGCCGTGGGAAGGCGATTGCGCCCGCGGGCTCGGGAGCGCGCACCCCGGGGGCGCGCAGGGGGAACCGAGGGAGAGGCTGCGGGGAGGGGAGGTCCGAGCTCGGACACCCCCAAAACCGCCCCAAAGAGGCCGGGGGAAGCCCCCGTTGAGGCCGGAGAGGCCGCGGTCGAGGCCGGGCTCCGCAGGAGGCTAAAAGCGGAGAGCGCAGCGCCTTTAAAGCCGCAGGGGCGCATTGCTCCGCCGGCCTCCCCGGGATGCTCCCCCAAAGGGCTGGGGGAGGTGATGGTGGGGTGCCGGGGGGGTTTGGGGAGAGCTGAGAGGGGTGGAGGTGCCGGAGGGGGGGCTGCAGAAGTTTCCCTTGCCGAGGCACTGCACCAGCAGCAGCAGCAGCAGCAGCAGCAGGTCGGCGCGTCCTGATGCGCTCCTGCAAAGGCTCTGCAGCTCAGCACAGGGCTCGGACTGCAGCACAACTGCACCAGCCCGGCGGCACCAGAGCCCAGCACCTGCCTCGAAGAGCTTTCGGGAGAGAGGATGCAAAAACGCAGCTCCCGACGAGTCGTTTCAGGGGGGTGGGTTTGCCTTTTTTTGCCCCCCCTCCTCCCCCTTCTCGGTATCGTTTTAAAAAAACAGCTCAGAAAAAAAAAAAAAAAAAAAAAAAAAAAAGACTTGGTTCTGGTTCAGCCTCCCTCATGCAGGTCCCAGGGAGAATGAAAAAGGCAGGAAGGACACAAACTGGATGAAGTTTAATTAGCAAATCCCCCACCATAAGTTGGACTCCTTTTCATCTTTTATCAATTATAAAAGACAACCCTGAGGGTGGAGGGGGGGGGGGGTGGGGGGAAGGACCACAGCCTCCCTTTAAAATGCCTCCTTCCCCAAAAAAAAAAAAGCATGCAGAGAACAAGCTTCCATTAAAGCCGGCTAGGAAACCCTCCCTCCCTCAGAAGTTGCCTCTCTTACCCCAAATCCACTCTGCAGGGCTCTGCTTGCTCAGAGATGAAGTGCTGCCTGGAGCAGCAAAAGTTGCAGACTGCTTCTCCTGCGCGGGAGGCAGGACCTGGCATAAGTAGTGTCAGACGGGTCCTTGCGCTGAAGTGATGCCGGGGGAGCCCAGAGCTGCTCAGACAGGCAGGGAAAAAAAAGGGGGGGGGGGATGGGGAGTTCAAAAATCTTAAATCCCTGACACTGCAAGAACCCTGATCCTATAGGATTGTGGCTAAAAAGCAAGCGCTCGCTCTCGGCACAGCCTTGTTTCCCGACAAGGTGGAGGCTGAGCCGTTTGATTGCCTGCTGGGTTTTCTCACCTGGTGATGTTGCTCTTAGCAAGGGAAGGAATGAAAAGCAAGTCAGACATCTGCAGAAGCCTCTCTAACAGGCTCTGCTCCCACCTAAGCCAGCCTAAATTTGGGGGGCAGGCTGGAACTTGCTCAGGAGTCAGCACGCCTGCTCAGGCAAACACACGCTGGGGAGATGCAGGGAGAACACACCTGAACTGGGATCAGTAAGGACAGGAGATGTCAAAACACAGGGAGAAATCTCATTCTCCGTGGTATTGCGCTGGGAAAAAAGCACACACCTTACACAAACGTTAAACTAGTCTGATTTCCTTCCTGAGACACAGGACAGTGCAAAGCCTGATCCAAAGACCTACCCCTAACTTCAGCAATGCCACGCTGCCTTCAGCCAGCTCAGGCCCAGGAAAGGTTTTTGCCCTGTGTACAGGAGGCATTTAATTTCTGCCTCTTACTGCTTTGACAGATTGCAGTTCCTCCCTCAACTACTCCGCTGATGAAGCCAGGAGAGGGGTACACCCAATGCAGCTTTTCAGAGCCCTGCTTCACAGTGGATCCAGCCCCCTGTTTTCATTGCAGAGACAATATGCATTGCTCCATTCTCCTCTGTTGCTTGGATGGGAAAGTCAACCCCGTAGCTCAAAAGAAACACTGTCCAGAGAAGAGACTTCACTTTGCATCCTGGAGGTACCAGTTGTAGTGATTTCTGGTCCTGCTGTTCCAGACTCTCCTAAGCGAGACGGAGAAAATCCAAGCTCAAGGTTATCGCGGGATATTTCTGGGGGACACAACTAAACCAGGCAGTATTTGTAATACGTGGGCACAAGCCCTACAGCAAGCTGGCCCTAGAACCAACAGTTGCAGACCGATAGTTTTGAAACACGTTAATTTTTCATCCACATACTCCAATGTACCATAGCAGAATGCCAAGTGTACATCAGGGTCAAACTAAATATATTGTTGCCTTTTGATACCACCCTTGAAAGCTTTTGGATCAAGTTTTCAGATACGCTGATTATCTGCATCCAAAAGAGTCCTGGCGCTGACTGAAAGCCTTTCCCTTCCTTTTCACCACCACTGCTCTTCCATTTGGAGATTAGTTTTGGACTGGGCCACTTACACCTGCCTATCAGTTGCATAACCCAGAAGCACAGGGTACCTGTGAGATGTCCTGCGTGCAGATGGAGATTCACATCCAGCACGCTAGGAGTCATTGAGCCTTAGGATTCAGGGACTGGGTCCTACTCCACTTCTTATACATGCAGCATAAAGCAACGTGCTCAATTCTCCTGGGTTTCCAGCAGAAGGGCAAAGAGACAATGCTGAGTACACAGCCTGGTGTTTGTAGTTACCTATGCCTTGCTGTCAGTATTTACTACTGCATGGCAGAGTTGGCATTAACAGGGAGGAGATCCTGAGTGTAAAGAAGCCCAGGGAAGGCCTTCAGAAAAACCCAAGAGAAAGCTCAAACCAGCAGCAAGAGCCTCCCCTGACTCTCCGACTCTTTTACTGAAATTTTACATGGCACTGCCAAGGCTTTGAAAGTATTGATTTACTGAAGCATTTCACAATACTTCAAGGCCACTCACTCTGCAAGCCAGAAACACATAGTTAATCTGTAGTGGAGAAGATGAGAGAAAGCACAGCTCTAATGAAATAAAGCTCCAATTGCAAGATGCCAAGGAGTGCACCAAACAGCATACATCATCCCAAACCCTGCACCAATTTTCTGCTGCAACACAGCCCATTAATAGAACCATGGCAGCGCGTTTTGGTGCATTTCACTTCATTACAGGAGGACAAAGATATCATAATCAAGAAGGATTTTGCTCTTCAACTTTATCAATCTCCATCTACTCTTAATGTTGCATTCAGATAAGAGCATAGGGGTATCTTTTAGACTTTGCTTTCCCATGCAGCTTTCAGATACTCAGAGACAACCTTTGGCTTTCCTCAGCCGTATTCCTGCAGCTCAGCTCTTCTGAGTGCAGCAGTGCTGGGCTGATCAGCATTTTGACATGCAGTGCAGCACAGCTCCCCTGCTGTACTGTGCTATCAGACGCTGCCTGGGCCACTACTTGTATTAGACCATAAAAGTAGTTCATAGATAGCAGGGTTTTCTTGCCTTGATTAAACTGCTTCCAAAGTCTCCTGGACAGGAGAAATATCCCTACTGCTATGGCTGGGCCTGTGTCACTCAGTAAGAAATCAACACAAGAGGGGACACTGGTGTAAGCGTTGGGCTGTGCTAAGCTCTGCCCAGACTAGGAAGCCTCCATGCAGTCAGAGGTTTCTTCTCATAACAGATGTGCTACTTATATTCTACTCCTTTTGTGATTTATTTTTCTTAAATCTGAAACAATGCTGAATACTAATTAGTCAGGAAACTGATAACCAGCACAATTATATCCAATACTGCTTTCAGAAGGTCAATGTGTAAGTCTTTATCAACCATTCAATATTTACTTCAGTTACCTGAACTATTAAACCCTAACCAAGTACATCTGGGGGATCTTTGGCAGCCCGATGATTACAGTGCTCTATGTGCCAGTTATCTGTCTGTGTTTTACATCACAAGCCACGACGTGTCATTTCTCTGCCACTCAGCCCTGACAAGGCTGGAGAACACCAGCAGACAGCAGACAAAGCATTGCCACGGCACAGCCAGGTCTTCAGAGGTTCGGAGTTTCAGGAAGCACCCCAGAAGCTCTCAGGGACAGCAGACTCAGTGCTTCTTTCTGAAGTATATTCACCCATTAGGATACAGACCCAAAACCACAAGGGCTCTGAATCACAGGGAAAGATGCTTACTCTTATCACCTAGCACAGACAGGAGGGAATCATTTCATCACTAAACTTCCTTTGTTCATTTTAGCAGACAGACTTTAGTCCATTTTCACCATTGATGCCTGCAACAATAGGAATCTGTAGTTACTGTAAGGTATTTTTTTGGGCTTGGACAGCAGATTAAAAGGCAGTCCTTTAGTTGAAGCACAAACACATCCTCGGGAGCCACAGAGGAAGTTGTCTACTACTGAGAGCTCTAAGTGAAACTGCCTCACTTCCTCTGCCCTCATGCACAAGAGGAAGTTAATACTCGCCTACGTTACAATGAAAAAAAAAAAAAACCACAAACACCAACAAACATGTTTAGGCTACAAATTCAGATCTCAATTTCCCTTCTCATTTAGCTCAAGACCAAGCATGGGACTGAAGGCAGCTTGTCCCAGCGCAGGGATCCCTGGGGAAGCTGCCAGCACTTTTTCATCTGATGGCCAAGGTGATGAGAGCATCACTTTGTCAGAACAAAAGGCAGCAAGTAGGCACAGCTTGATTGATCGATCAGCTCGCTTCCAACTCACTTAGAGCATTTGGTGGGGATGAGCTCTCCCCATCCCCACCCCTGACTCCTTTCCCCTTGCACACGGCTGCTGCGGAGCACTCCCGTTGCAGTTGCACCCTGGCTGCTGAGGGATGCAGACCGCATCTGCGCTGCAGCAGTGCAGCATCACTGCCGGGGGACTCGCCCAGTCTCCGTGACAGAGGCTTACAGAGGGGCATTAAATCGTATTTTATCCCCACGACTGCTCGGGGACAGCAGCAGCGAGGTAATTGCATTAGCTAGTAATGCCATTTACTCAAGCCTCGCAGCAAGCCAGCAGTGTGAAGGCACTTCCCTGCCCCACTCGAGCAGCACACCTGTGAGCCATGCACTGGGCATGATTTCTACGGCTTAAAAGCCACAGTTAAAAAAGGAAAGCAGACAAGCAATAGAAACAGGAGCTGTTAGGAGGCAGTATTACTCTAATGCTCTTTCACCTTGGAGTGTCTCAGCTTTATTTGATTATAAGCTCTTTAGGAGCCAAGCTCTCCAGTCAGGACACAGAGCAGCGAGGTCTTTGGGAACATCACCTGCCCTCGCTGCAACAGGGCTCCTGGGAGCAGCACTAGAGCAGCCCTCCAGCCTCTGAGCACAGCTTTGATTAATATCAAATGTTTCCATCCAAACTTCTTCTTAAAGCAGAATTTGGGGATTTCTCTTTCTCAGGGACATCCAAGGCTTTAAGTCAGCACGTTTAATCCCATGCCAACTCCAAGAGCAAGTGCAGCTCCAGGACTCATGAAGCAGGGAAGTCGCTGACCTGCCCCTGTAGCCGTAACAAACCTCTTTTCTCTTACTCTTTCCCACACCAGTTAGGGAACTGCTGTTATGATTTTTACCTTAAATCTGGTTTTCCAGAAGCCAGTTTGATTTTATTTTCTAATAAGAACCCCAGCTGCTACACAGCTGCTCTTTATTGCTTCACAGCAGCCATTAACTGCCTTTCTCAAAATCATAGGAGCTCGATGGTCCAGAACTTCTGAGCTTTCCTGAAGCTCAGCACCCCCAGCCCTAAGGGGGACAAGGCTGCACCAGGCTCTGCAGCAGCATAACCAAGCAGGGCTCCTGCCGTGGGAAGAGGAGCTGATGGAGGATAAAGCATCTCCAGAAATTACTCAATCATTTATAGCCATGTCAGTAGGTCACCAGCAGTAGGCATTTTTGCAGAAGTTAATCAATGGGGCAAATTTCAAGTCTATTTCCAGATGACAGCACCACAAGCTTGTTGTGCTGAAGGATGCCTTAGCTCTACACAGCAGCACCCACACCACGCTAAACCAGGTTTTCTTCTCTGCATCTTGAAACTGGCCAAAAGACAAAGTCCCAGTATATCGAACTCTCATTTTAAATTATTTTCCCCACTCCTAAATAAAAAGCCACTTTCAAAGGCTATACCAAAACACAGCCTTTACCTACAGTGCATGGGTTTGACCTTCTCAACTGAATAAAACACTCCTTTCAGCTTAATGCTTCCTCCTCCACAACACCTCCTTCCCTACAGAACTTTTATTTGCTTGTACAACATCCGGCTCCTTAATACTCCATCCCTTGCTAACAACCTTTTATTTCTTTATTGGCATCACATGTCTCAGCTGTCACACAGGACCTACTTCCCTTCAAGGAGCATGCAGCTGAGCACATCTGAAAAGGCACTGACAAAAGCACACTTTTTCTGACAAAAGTACATTCTGAACCAAACCATCATCCTGATAAAACCTTCCTTGCCCCAAATTATGAGATGTTAGAGCTCCTTAATGAAACAGCTGAGGTATTTTTAACGTGGTCAAAAAACCTATTTTATCTTGCCCTCCAGCTCAGAAATAGCTGCACCGCTTTTTTTTCAGACTAAAAAAAAAAAAAAAAAAGGACTGTATAAAGCAGATCCCTCACATAAAATTTCAGCTTCAATACTTAAACTTTGGCATCGTGTAACTAGTTAGAGACAGGGTCTCTCAACAGAGGATGTTAAACAACTGTCACTACTCCCAGCTTCCAGCTCTATCTGTAATAATAACAGGCTCAAGTGACCAAGACCTCAGCTGTTCGTCTCATTCAGTGTGCCAGAAATATGCAGCAGGGAGATTTGCACTTCAATCATTTCTGCCAGAGTACGTAGCCACCCCTCTTTATTCTTCCAGGGCAGAAAGCAGACTGGAAAGGGGACTCCCATTTGCCTCTTCCCACCGTCTGCTATACCCAGGCTCAGATTAGCTTCTGCAAGCTAAGCAAGCTTTGTCATCAGGCCCTCGATGGGTTAAACACACAGCTATGGGATGTAGCACTGATTCCCCTAAGCTTCTTGCTAAATGCTTCATGTAGTAACATTGCACAGAGTGGTAAGGGGAGATCTCTGGAGCTGGATTATTTTGTCTAGCTGGCTCTTTCAGATGAGTTATTTACCCCCTCACCAAGTTTAATTTGTGAAATTTCATCACTTGAGTTATGCCTGTGATCCACCCTCTGCTGGCTTTCAGAAATAGGGCCACTGCTAGACGCCTTCAGGCTCTACCCAGTGCAAAGCTGCATCAGTGACGTGGTGGGAATCATAAATACACAACGTGAAGCAGGGCAGGCTGCTGTCTCCCTCATCCACAATTTGGACCTGTATCTTGCAGACAAACCTAGGTGCTAACTCTGTCACTCCGACACTTTTGCAATACTATAAAGGGTCTTCATGGGATTGGGCACGCATGCAGAAGGATGGACAAACCTCCAGAACACGATGATAAAGAAGGCTATAGCACCAAGAAGTTATAATGTAAACATAATTCAGAGTTGTATCACAGATAGAAAGCAAGGTTTGTCTTATATGTAACACAACTGCCAGATTGTTGGCCTGAGTAGTAACATATTAAAGATCTGTTCTCAGTCCTGCCAACGTGACTCTGTTTCCCCACCTGTAAATTAGTTGTGGTAAAGGGTGTCTACTTCCATAAAATAATTTGAGACCTTTGAGTGAAAAAGGCAACAGGAAAATTTACGTGCTTAAGTGGATCCAGCTAGGGAAATGATCCCTACGATGTTGTTCACCTGTGTGAATCTGAAGAAAAGAGCTGAGCTCCCGTGAAAGCTTTGCATTGCACCAGGACAGTTTATAAGAGCTCTCTGCTGTGTGCCCCATCGGTTGGGGCATATACACAGAATCATTAACCATCGAATCATTAGGGTTGGAAAATACCTCCAAGATCATCTAGTTTACAGAGTTTTGCTCCTCTCCTCCTTCCCAAAACCCGATGTGTCCAATAGCACTGCCACGCTGAGCTGCAATATGCCCCAGGAGGTCCACGACAGCCTTTGTTTGTTCAGAAAACACGGGACTGGAGGTGTGGGTGCACTTGTGGTCAGAAGGTGGGACACTGCAGTCACGAGCGTTTCAGGACACAAAGCAATGTCGTCTGTAGGTAAACATATGCCTGGCAGTGTGTCCAGGTGGCCAAGAAGGCCGACGGCATCTTGGTTGTGTCAGGAATAGTGCAGCCAGCAGGGCCAGGGAGGTGATCGTCCCCCTGTACTCTGATCTGGTGGGGCTGCACCTCGAGTGCTGGGTTCAGCTTTGGGCCTCTCACTACCAGAAGGACATTGAGGCCATGGAGTGTGTCCAGAGAAGGGCCACGAAGCTGGTGAAGGGCCTGGGACACAAGTCTTGTGAGGGGCAGCTGAGGGAACTGGGGGGGGTTTGGTCTGGAGAAGGCTCAGGGGAGACCTCATTGCTCTCTGCAACTACCTGAAAGGAAGCTGTGGGGAGCTCAGGGTCGGCCTCTTCTCACAGATAACCCATAAGACTAGAGGGTCCTCAAGTTGTGCCAGGGGAGGTTCAAGTTGGAAAATAGGAGACATTTCTTCTCAGAAAGAGCAGTCAGGCATTGGGACGGGTTGCCCGGGGAGGTGGCGGAGTCACCGAACCTGGGGGTGTTCAAGGAAAGGTTGGACGTGGTGCTTGGGGACATGGTGATAGTGGTAGCAGGGTTATGGTTGGACCAAATGATCTTGGAGGTCTTTTCCAACCCTAATGATTCTAGGATTCTATTCTACGAAATCCGGATACATGTAGGCATGTATACGTATAACTAGACCAGCCAGCACAACTGGAGAAAACAGAGAAGTTTTCCTTTGGTTCGTGAAGCTCCTGGCCTCAGAGTGCATCAAGAACCTCTCCAGGGACCTCCTGCACCCCCAAATCCTCTCCAGGCCCCCCAAACCCTCCCAGCACCCCAACCCCTCTCGGCGCCACCATTTCCCTCCCTCCCTCGCGATACAACGCGGAGGGAGCGGCCGCCAACCACAAGCTCCGGGGGGCGGCTCCGAGGCGGGGCGCTGGGGGCTGTGCCGGGCCCGCCCGCAGCCGTTTTGCCGCCGCCGCCGCGCCCCGTTCGCTGCCCGGGGGGGGGCGGGAGGTGAGTGGGGGGCGGCCCCGGAGGGGGGGGGGGGCAGCAACAGGCGGCTTTTGCTGGGCTTCCCCGGGCACCAGGGGGGGCTCGGTGTTGGGACCGGGTTGGATCCACCCTCCGGGACCGGAGGGAGCCCTCTATTGGTTAGGGGGGGGGCTGCGAGCCTGGCTCAGACCCCCCCCCGGTGTCCCTCTCCCCCCCTGTGTCACCCACCCAGAGCCGGGGTTGTGGATGTGGGGTGCCCCAAAAAGCACGGGGGTGGCACCGGGGGGGCGAGCCTGGGGCTGGCAGTGGGGTTGTAGGGTCGCTGGGGGGCTCAGGGTGTCCGTACCCCAAGGGGGGAGCACCCCAGTAAAGCCCCCAGCACCGCTGCCACTGCTGGGGTCACCAGTAAGGTGCCGAGGAGGTCCCCAGGTCTGGCCGTGCATCTCTTCATTGGGTTATTTTTTTATAAGGGGGGGACGCAACGGTACCAAAAAAAGAGAGATTTTCCTCTTTTTTATGCATCGGGGGCTGAAAGTTGCTCCTGGCCAGCTGCAGGGGATGCCCTGGGTGATGCTTCCCCTGTGTTTTATAGGGACAGGGCCCAGGGGTCTCCCCCCTGAAAGCTGATGGAGTTCCCTGTGGTTGGGAAACCTGTAAAGAATAATCCTTTTTAATAGGAATCCTGGCGATTAGGGGCTACGAGGGCAGCAAACAAACAGCCCTGGGTTTGCTGCGCTTCTCCTGGGCGCTCTGTTTTGCAACTGGGAGCGTTGTGAAACCAGTTTCGAGTTGGCTTGGAAATGCATGTGACTGTAGCTGGATTTGCCAGCGAGCCGCTTGGCTAATTCACTCGTTTCCTTGGCTAGGTGGAAAAGAACGGCCTGCCCAAATCCTGCCCTGCCTTGGGAGGCTCCTGCTCTCGGCCGGGGTCTCTGCAGCATCTTGGCACCTGCAGCCCCCCGTGCCCAGCAGGCAGCGTGCCCAACCTGGGTTCCTGGAGCAAAGGTTGCTTAAGCAAGTGTAAATATTACCTTATTGCACTGGGAAACTTGGTCATCTGCACCATAATGCCATAGTAGGGGAAAGAAAACCAAACCTGTGCTTGAGATGATAATTATTTCTAGTGCAGGGAGCCCTGCTTCTGCTCCTGTGCAATCGCCAGCACTGTTTGGTAAGTGGGTGCATGGAGGTTAAATAAAGCGAGGAGGCAGGGCTGGGCAGAGATGAGTGTTAGATTGACAAGCTACAATGTGGAGCTTTGCAGAGGAAGGAGTGGATCCTGGATTCTCACGAGAGGGTGATGTGCCCTGTGGGATCACCCAGGCCCTCTCACCAGCACAGGGTGAGCTGCAGGTGTGCTCAGCTGTTGTGGCATCATCCCTATCCCCGTGCAGAAAAAGGGGAAGGAAAAGGCAGGGAGCACCAGTGCAAACCGACCTTTGAGAGCAGCAGCATGTGAGTGCCATCCTGCTGCCCTACGGGGGCTCATTAAACCCACCCCCTGCTCACCGGGTCGAGGCTGTAGGCTTGGGAAGCTGGGGAATGGGGTCGGGGCTGCTGCCAGGGACATGCATCAGGGTCTTGGTGGCCAAACTCCAGCATGGAGCTGCGCTGGGGTGCATGGCAGAGGAGTCAGGAGTTGCCACAAAGCTCCCACCTTTTGCCTGCTCACAAACAGCAGCCAGAACTTTTAGCACAGGCAGCACGGGTGGGCCGGGAGCCGGGATATTGCTGGCACAGGCAGTCGTATTTTTTCTGCTGTAATTTGGTCTTTTTTCTCATTTACGGTAAGGGAACAACCTGCCTTATCTTGGTTGCAAAATCTGGCTCACCTGACCATTGATCAGTGACTCTGCAGTGCACTCAGTCACAGGAGAAGAGAGATCTGAACCCACAGGGCTGTGAAGAAGACAAGTTTGCAGCTACTTTTGCCTCTGCAGCCTTTGTAAAGCTCCTGTGTTACTCAGGTGAGTGCTGGGGAGAGCAACATAAGAGTTGTTATGACTGGTTCAAGCTGCAGGTAGGGATAAATGTTTAGGATTTCCTTGGTTTAAGTTATCTTCATCCTTTAACTGGTTTAGATTCAGTGTTGATGATGGACTAGTGACTTTTTGGGAGCTTTCCAGTGGGAGAAGCAGTCAGAGCTCATACAGCACCCTTTCTCCAGTCAGGAGATTCTGGATTATTTTTCATGATCTACGATCTTTGCCCTGTTTCTAGATATAAGAACCAGGTGTGTTATTACTCTTAAAAACAGCCTTCTTTCAGATTAGAGAAGCAAAGCTAAATAAGAACAAGGAGAGGGTCTTTTTGGCCAGGGAGACCAGCTGGTGCTGGCTGTAGCAGGGAGCGGGTGCCTACATGCTCTTCTCAGCAGAGCACAAGCCCCACGTTGTCTCCTGGCCGCATACAAAACCATCATGAGACAGCATCTCGACTGGCTCACTTCTAGACTTGATTTTAAGGACTAAACTTCTCCTTCCTCTGTGTTGTTTTATAGGGCCGTTTTGTCTCCGGGTAGCTTGTTAGAACCTAATTCAGCTGTGTTCATGGGAGGGGTGGTGCACACCAGTCATTAGAGCACAGTGCATTGAAGAAGAGCCTGCGAGCTGGAACTGCCAGTGGTCGTGCTTGTCTCTGAGCTGCTGTGACAATATTGACATGAAGCAGTGCCAAGACAGCATAATACCACTTGAGCAAAGTCCCAAACGGGAGGTTGCTGAAAGCAGCAGCCTGAATTTGCCAGCACGTGTTCGATTGTAGCCAGCTCTGAAATTTGCATTAAAATGGATTTCGGTTTCACAATCTAAAGACATTGACATCCCCTCATTAACTCAGCCCTGGGAGCAATTCCTGTGCTACTGAAAGACCTTAGCACGAGCTGTCTTCCAGTTCCTGGTTCGCACAAGGCAGCTGCAGTCTTCTCCAGAGCTCTCGTGCCTACCATGATTCAAATCATGGAGGGGAGAGGGATCGTGGTTGGGTGGAGGATCCAGGCAGAAATCTCAGTTTTGAGCCATGGGAGAGCAGGCACCTTGCGCTGTGTTTTGCAGCGTTATAACATGGATTGACAGATTTTCTTTCTTAATCTTGCCCTCTATAGCGTTACTGGGTGAGCCTCATCTCTCCCAAGATGCTGAGAAGAGTGCTGTGTACCATGTTTTTCATGGGAGCCTTGCCATCGCCAGCCGAGATGTCCCAGGGCCACATCTCCGTGGTCTTGCTGGGAGCCACGGGTGATCTGGCCAAGAAGTATTTGTGGCAGGGCCTCTTCCAGCTCTACATGGACCAAGTGAGCAGTGGCCACAGCTTCACTTTCCACGGGGCTGCGCTGACAGCTCTGGAACCGGGGCAGAAGCTGATGTTTGACGTGCTGAAGAAGCTGGCCTGTCCCCCGGATGAGGCTCCGGACAGATGTGCTGTGCTGAAGGACCAATTCTTGAAGCTGAGCCAGTACCACCAGCTGAAGACCGCCGAGAACTACACTGTGCTCAACAGGGAGATCGAGGTGCTGCTTCGCCAGGAGGGCCTGAAGGAGGCTGGAAGAATCTTCTACTTCTCGGTACCTCCGTTTGCCTACACAGAGATCGCCCGGCACATCAACAGCAGCTGCAGACCCCCTCTGGGTGCCTGGTTGCGTGTGGTGCTGGAGAAACCTTTTGGCCACGACCTGGAGTCGGCCCAGCAGCTGGCTGCAGAGCTGACGAGCTTCTTCAGGGAAGAGGAGATGTACCGGGTGGACCACTACTTGGGCAAGCAGGTAAGCAGCTCGCAGTGCTCAGCCTCCTGCCAGGCTGAGGGACTCGGTGGCTGGGAGAGCGCTGGGTGTCAGCCCTGCATCTGATGGAGGTGTTCCCAAATTCAGGCAGTGCTCCTGGTTGTGTCCCAAGCCTCCGTTTGCTTACAGGGCCTCGTGCTGTTCATGCCCTGTGCTCTGCTGCTGTACATCTTGCAGAGCAGGGGAGATGTGCAGCTGCTGACAAGGTTCTCCTCTCTTGAGGGAAGCCAGAGTGTAGGGACGAGTGGTGTGCGTGCACGAGGGAGAGGTGCAGATTGATCTGGTCTTCTTGCCAAGGTCAGGGCTCTGATTTCGCTGAGTAAGCAACGCCCTTTCCCTCTCTCCGTTCTCCCCTCTCATCACACGCAGGCCTTTCTGCTAGCAGTGGCTTCTGGAAGCGGTTTTCAATGTGATACGATACAGAGCTGATGAGAAGTGAGATTTGTGGGATGCTGGGGAGAAGGATTCCTCCTGTCCTGCACTGCAGGCAGGGTGTGGGGCCTGGCTGCTGCAGGGGCAGCTCGGGACATGCAGCAGCTGCATTGTCCCAGAGGGAGTGCATTCAAGGACGTGCCATCCTTGCCTTAGGGGAACGTAATGCCACATTTTGAGAGCAGCCTGTTCCAGCCGTGGCACCGTGGCCAGGTTTTACTCAGAAAGGTGCATGTCCAGCTGTAAGGAGAGCATCTCTGCCAAGGGGTGGGGGGATTTCTTCCTTGTCTTTTTTCCCTCCCTGAAAACAGATGGCTTTAGAAGTGTAAGCATCTGATCTGATCTGTTTAAGTACTTCAGAGCTGCACGTTAATCCCAGGACGGTCTGACTCAGACCTGTGTCTTTTGAGGGTTATAAACTGAGAGCCTTGTAGTTTGCATTTCAGCCTTTTTCACGTGAAACCTCAAAGTGCTTCAGCAAGGCCTTTAACATATAGTCAGTGGAGACTCCACTGTGTATCATAACAGGCTCCTGCAGATTTTTTTTCTTCTTTCACCCACTCTGCTCTCTGCTACGTGGCATGCCTGCTAGCACTCCAGTGTGGCCACTCACTGGCCACATCCCAGTGCTGGAAGGGGAAGTGAGGAGAAGGTACTGTGGAAATATGGTGAGTTTTTGTTGGATCTTTTGATCTTTCCCTTCACAGGCGGTAGCCCATATCCTGCCTTTTCGAGACCAGAACCAGGAGTTTTTGGATCCCATCTGGAACCGACATCATGTGGAAAGAGTGGAGATTGTCCTGAAGGAGGTTGTGGATGCCAAAGGTTGGTGAAGCAAGCGTACAGAACTGGGGTGAATAGGTGAGAGGGAGAACTGGCAGGCTTACAAATTACAAGAAAGTGGTCCCTGAGCTGGTGTGGAAACAAAAAAATGCAGGTGGATGGTATGCTGCTCCCTGGAAATGGAGAGGGACTGTCTTACACTTCCCTTGTGTGTGTGTTGGCCAGTTTCATTCCCTTCCTCTCAGCACTAAGAGCCTTGCAGAGAGAAAAATCCAAGCCCAGAGTTGCTAGCATGGGTCTCCTGCTGAAGGGCACGGCTGCAATCTCTCCCTGCAATGCTGCAGCATCCGCTCTGCAGTGCTCAGCATAAAGCACTTGGGCTGGACTGCCACCCGCAGCAGTTCTTGGGATGTCAGGCGCCCTCAGTTCTGCAACATCAGGGCTGCTTCTCCACTCCCTTACCCTCCTCTTCTCCCTCCCTCCCACTCCCGCCTCCAGCCACCACAAACTCAATTAATGCAGTTTTACCAAGCTTTGTGTAACCCTTGGTTTGGCAGCCTGGACCTGATTTTGGGAGAGGGAGACACTGCAGAGAGGTCTGGGGGGAACGGTGCCGTTCGTGCGTGGTCCCAGCTGCTCCCTGTGCCCACCCCTTTCCGAACAACTTTGTCATTTTTTATTTGACATCTTCCTTCCCCTGTGCGGCTTCAGCTGCAGCCTGGCTCCCAGCAAGTCTGCAGCATTGATTACACTAATGAATGTGCCTTTGGATTAGAGCAAAGGAGATAAATGTATCAATCAATCGGGGAAGACTACGGCCGTGATGTAGTCTGCAGTGTGCAGCCTGCTGCTGCTGGACTACGGAAAGGCATCTCTGAGTCACTTTCTTAATAAGTGGATTGTCCACCTCCCACACACACACACCCCTGCGTGAGAAGTCAGGCAGGCAGAGCAGCAGGGCTTTGTGCACAAAATTTTGTCTTTCAAGGGCATGGCCCAGCCAGAGCCTCTCAATGACAGAAAACTGGGGGGGAAAGTTTTCTCTCCCCTCCTTCTGGAGGGAGGGGAGAGGCTTGATAGCTTCACAGTAACTGTTGGGCCAAGAGAAGAGAAGAGCAGTGCAAACCAATTTGGTCTTCTCCTCGGCACACACATGACACAAGCAGAGGGCAGGGCAGCAAGGACACCACATCACTTTATCAGTCTCTTCCCTCCTCTTGGTCTGCAGGCCGCACCAGCTTCTACGAGCAGTACGGAGTCATCCGGGATGTGCTGCAGAACCACCTCACCGAGGCCCTGATGTTCCTGACCATGGAGCTCCCGGCCAACCTGAGTAGGACCGAAGAAGTCTTGCAGTGCAAGCTGCAGGCCCTCCGGTCCTTGCGGGGCCTGGAGAAGCACAGTGCTGTGTTGGGTCAGTATCAGGCGTACGCCAGCCACGTGCAGGAGGAACTGAAGAAGGGACAGGAGTACGTCAGCACGACACCAACCTTCGCAGGTGAGATTTTGGGTCTGGGCCCTGGTGAGGGGGAGTAGTCTACAGCCAAGGAGAGCAGGAGATGGGAGTCCTCACTCCGTGATGCTGGACCTCGCTGCTGGCACAGGGTTGTCTCCAGGCATCCATCAGCACGGTGGCCGGGAGCTGTTACAAAATAATGCTGGTGTCATGTCTGGTAATTAGTGATCCTACAGATGGAAAGCATTGCATAAGAGTTAAGCCCCATTATTCTGTGCACTATTTTCAGGAGTGGCCTGTAAACTCCTTCACCTTTTCATAAAGTTGAGTTGCTCTCTGTATCTGGAGGATAAAGCATGGGGAGTTCTCTGGGATTGATAGATGACAAGGCAATCTCTGGCCCTGCTGTGTTTTCTGAACATCAAAGGTTTTGTCTGAATGATATTCATGCTTGGAAACTGGTTTCTTGCGAGATGAAAGGCGGTTAAGCAAGTAGGATACCTGGGAGGAAGCACAGCGGGGTAGCTAAAGAGCAGTTAGTCCTGTGCTGCCATGAAAGAGCAAAATGTGGAGCAAGAGACACAGCAAATGCCAAGATTTCTAAAGAAGGAGAGTGATGGCTAGGTGACAGCTCCCCTCAAATCTGCTTGCTGTTCAGGCTTCAGGCTGAATTTGGTGGCCAAGATCACTTTGTCGTTTCAGGTGTGCTCGTTCAGAGTGACAGCCTGCGTTGGGAAGGGGTCCCTTTCCTCCTCACTTCTGGGAAAGCCCTGGATGAACGGGTAGGTTACGTCCGTGTTCTCTTCAAGAACCGGGCCTACTGCACACAGAGCGAGACGCTGCGGGACGCGGGGCATAGCCAGTGTAAAGCCAAGCAGATCATCTTCTACATCGGACATGGCGCACTCAACACCCCTGCAGTGCTTGTGAGCAGGAACCTTTTCAGGCCTGTCATGCCAAAAAGCAGTTGGAGAGAAGTTGTAGGTCAGCCAGAGCTGCATGTTTTTGGACAACCGTTGTCTGATTACTACGTGTACAGCCCTGTGAAGGAGAGAGATGCGTATTCTGTCCTTATTTCCAACATATACCACGGCAGGAAGGACTTCTTCATCACCACCGAGAACTTGCTGGCCTCCTGGGCCTTCTGGACACCGCTGCTGAACAGCATTTCTCGCCAGCCCCCGCGCCTCTACCCTGGTGGGGTGGAGAACCAGAACCTCTTGGACTTTGAAATGGTGAGCGGGGAGCTGGCGTTCACGGCGGCAGAGCCGGTGGAACTGCTGCACCCCGACAGGTCGATGCCAAGTGATTTCAAGACAATCCAGTCCAAATTTCGGCAAAGCCCCTTGGTGTCAATGTGGTCTGAGGACCTGATTTCCCAGCTGGCTTCTGATGTTGAGAAGGCAGCAAACAGGGCTGTGGCAGGCTCTGGGCAGTTCCACCTGGCTTTGTCTGGTGGCTCAAGCCCCGTGGCCCTATTCCAGCGGCTGGCAAGGCACCATTATGCCTTCCCTTGGAGGCACACCCACATCTGGCTGGTGGATGAGCGCTGCGTCCCACTCACTGACCCGGAGTCCAACTTCTTCAGCGTGCACAGCCACCTCCTGCAGAGCATCAGGGTGCCTTACTTCAACGTCCACCCCATGCCCGTGCACCTGAACCAGCGGCTCTGCGTGGAAGAGGATGGAGGCACGGAGCTTTATGCCAAGGAGATCGCGGCCCTGGTGGCCAATTCCAGTTTTGATCTGGTGCTGCTGGGGCTGGGCACTGACGGGCACACCGCCTCGCTCTTCCCCGACTCTGAAAACGGCCTGGAAGGGACTCGGGCCGTGGTGCTGACAGAAAGCCCTGTCAAACCTCACCAAAGGATGAGCTTCAGCCTGTCCCTCATCAACAAAGCCAGGCAGGTGTTCGTGCTGGTTATGGGGAAGGGCAAGCACGATATCACCACCCAGATCAGCAGGGTGGGCCGGCAGCCAAGGAAGTGGCCTATCTCGGGTGTCAGCCCCAGCTCTGGCCAGCTGGTGTGGTATGTGGATTATGAAGCTCTGCTTGGGTGATGTCCTCCGTGTCCCTCCTCCCTCATCTGCCTGGATTTTCCTACGCAACGTCCATGTTTCCCTGTTGCCAGCAGCAGCTTCATCTCTGACGGGCTCCTCTAACCTTCTGGGAAATCGGTGGCCTGTAGTGCCTCTGACATTTGAGCTCAGCTCAGTGTGTAGAGCTAAGCAGGAGTCCAGGCAGCATTGCTGGCTCTGCCAGACTCAGACTGTGACTTTGGACACGTTACCTCACCTTGAAGTGCCTCAGTTTCCCCTCTCAGGACTTTATTAACGTTGAACTACCTCGCAGGCACAACGGGAGACTCGTTATATTAAGTAACTGCCAATTCTTTTTTTGTTGTTGGTTTTTGATTCTCAGGTTCGAAGACAGTAATGACATCTCCGTCCTCTGCCCAGCTCTGCCTGGGACAGTCCTGGCCTCAGCAAAATGAGTCTCATGTGCACATGGGTCTACAGTCTTGTCCGTGCAGCCCGTCGTGGTGTCAGCCAGCCACTGGCCTTGGCTGGGCTCTCTTGGAGCTTCTGTGGCTTGTGGCCCCTAAATGCTGACACCGATTTGTGAACTCGCTGTACTCCTGGGTCTTCACCAATTGCCAAGCAGCAGGGTTTGAGCCTACACACAGTAATTTGCTGCTTTCCTTAAGTGGATAGCTGGTATCGTGGGGGATGGAGAAGGAAACCACACTGCTTCTTAGGCTGTTAGAATAATGGGGGCAGGCTGAGGAACATGGCAGTTCCCAAAGCTGTTATTTGCCTGCAGTGCAATAATTACTGAGGGAAAAGCTTGTTGTTCAGGGTAGTTGTTTGTGTTTAGCCAGCAAAGGAATGGTCTTTTCTTTAACTGTCCTCTCTCTTTGTTTCATTCTCCGAAACAATTTTTCTCTGTCCACAGAACTGAAGCTCACAGTGCCATTCAGAGGCTTATACAATTTCTGTGGGAGGCAGCTTTAAAAACTACCCATGTGTCCCTCTTGACAGCACACATTAAGGTAGTTATGGTGTTTGGGGATGGTGGTGTTGGAGTTTCAGCTCAAGGACGCTGACTTACAAGGAGAGGGAATTTTCTCCGAACATCTATTTTGGGCACACAGAACTAACATGCTGCATCTCTGTGTAGACAGGACAAGGTTAAGTGATTATAGAAATGTACAGTGCAGCTGCTCACAGGGTTGGAGACATCCAGTTCTACCTAGAGACCCTGCTCTTTCCATCTTAATTTTTACTTTCCCTACCACAAACAAAGGCTCTCTCTGCTTTCATGATATCCCCAAGTACTCCGTGACCTTCTCTAATGGGTAAGTTGCCACAGCAAGCCAGAGTGCAGCTTGTAGAAAGGAAATCAAGATGGGAGAACGTGGGCTGATGATCCACATGGAGGCTTGGCGACAAACCTGCTCATATGGAGTGGCCCCAGAAGGAAACTGGAGCGTGGCTGTGGTCCTGGCTCCCAGCAGCAAGGATGCTGCATAGGAGCAGAGGCTATTTCCAAAGGGATCTTTGCCTTCCTCCTGGGAATGCTGGACCTGCTTCCACAGAGAAGGAGCTGCTGGATGGCTTGGGGGTGACTCAGGGACTGAGGTGCTGACACGAGATGGCGCCCCGACCCCAAGGAGCAGCAGTGAGCTGTGTGGGCTGGGGTGGTGCCAGGCCTGGCCACACTTCCAGGCCCCTGAGGTTAAGTAGGGTCCTCAGGAGCTGGGCCTGGTGACCCTTCACGGACCTGCAAGTCTGCAGGATGGGTTAGGATGGGGACTTTGTTTTAGACAGCTGAACATTGGCCTCAAATCCCCTGCTCAGGGGATCTGAATCCTAGTGGTGAGGATGCAAATGAAGGTGCAAACAGCTGCTGTGGCCTGGCAGCACGTGAAGCAAGGTGGACAGGTCCATCCAGCCTGTGCTCCTCCCAGGGTCACTGCATGGGAAAGGATGGGGCTTGTGGTGGTGTGGCTGCCACAAAAGCTCACATGGAGAAGAGAAATGAGTGCCTGAACTGGTCTGGTCTGGCAGAGGGGGACGGCTGGTTATCCATTTTTACGTGTGTGCTCATGAATAAGTTCACTGCTGCCTGTTTCTCAGTTGCAGGCAGGCTTAACTACCAGCACAAACACCCAAGGGTGAAAAAAAATCGCAGGGGAAGAAGGTGGCATGGAAAAGCAGGAGGAAGGCGAGCACTGCAGGCTCCTTGGAGCAGGACTTGCTGGATAAGTGGGGTCTGGAATAAGAGCACGCGCCTGAGGAGTTAACTGCAATAACTCTTCTGGAATAACTCTTCTTGTAGACGAGTGCTAGCAGACACTGGCTCCGAAATATACCACAGTGGCTGAAACAGCTGTGCAGAGGAAGATGTTTTAGGTCTGGTATGTCCATAAATTTAAACAGCATTTTTCTTCTTTAAACAAAAGTAGCCATGTAAACCTCAATCTGGTTCTTGGGTGTTTGAGGTGAGGGAACAAGTTTTAAGGAAAAACTGACCTACGTGAGAATAAGCTTATTCTTACATGTGACAGTTTGTTCCTACCTTACAGATAACTGTGGCATTGGTATTTTCATGTTTCTGCACACTATTTTTAATAATGGTCCAGCACCTTTTGAAATAAACACTTTTTAAAACAAAACAAACAAAAAAAGGGGGTTATTTGCACTCTTAAACAAGCTTTTTCTTTTTTCCTCAGAGAGCAGCTGTTCTTTACAGCAAAAAAATAGGGTTCCTTTAGGAAGTCTCTAATAGATCACCCCCAAATTTGTCCTGGATTTTATGAAAACCCAGTTAAAACGGCCATGTTTTCCTCAGTGAACATAGCTGACTGGGTTGTTTGTGTTTTTCTAGCACAGTATATTTATTTTTTTTCCTCAGACATTCCTTTGAAACTCTTTAATACTTAGCATTTGCCAAATGAGAAATAAATATTTTGTAACGTATAAAAATTGTGACTGGTACAGGGAGAGACTGCGGATGGGAAGAAGGGTGAAATTATTAACAAATCTGTTGGAGAAGAATGGTAGAAATCCACTGGGCTGTAGGCCAGGGAAGCAGTGCTATTTTTATTTTGTAAAAGCTATTAATAGGAGGTGTGCACCTTCTTGAGAGCTTGAGTATTAACCTTTCTTTGCAGAAGCAAGTCCATGGAGTAACTACTTATTGTCTGTTTCCCTTAAGTGATTATTGATAACAAGTTTTTTTTTTTTTTTTTAATGGCAAATAATTTCTTCATTACATTCCTGTAATTCAATGGTGTGATATTTACTGTTTTACAGAAAACTTAACACTGGAATTCACTTTTTCTCACTTTTATAAATCGAGCTGTAAAATCGTATTTTTCCATGAGTAAATTTTGTGATTCCTTTTGTTTTGTGCAATGAATAGAGGATTATATTTATAAAAATATTTTTTAACAATAGTGTGTTTTAATTTCTTTCAAAGATTGGTGGTTATTCTGTGGGTTTGTTCCTCCCCTCTTCTTTTTGGTGAATGAAGCTCTAGTGGTACAAAGATGACAATGCTGAATTTTCTGTAGTTTAGAACCAGGAGCCAAAAATATTATTTCATACTGATCCCTGAGTCTTTTTGGTGTGTGCATCACCTGAACACCAGGGCTTCTCAGAGCAACCAAAGCCCTTTCCAGGTGGAATCGCTCAGCACAGCGCCGGGTGCTGGAATAGCAGCCCTGATGGCACCTTGGGTAAGTCTCTGTTGCATTTCCATAGATACTATCATCATAGTACAGAGCTGCTTAATAACATAAACTTTGTAAAGCCATAGTTTTAAGTAATTGACTCAAGATCTGCCAGCTGCAACGATGCTGCTGAACTCCAGCAGGATGCTGGCGTCACATGCGGGGCCATGTCTCCTGTTTGGCCAGATCCATCCCACTCCCCAGGCAAAGGAAACCTCACCTGGCGCCACCCCGACACAAAACACACAGGCACGATGTGTGCCCTGGGCAAGGGAAGCTAGCAATTCTGTCCCCCTGCCCTGGGGCAGTAGGTGAGGCCTCATTCCCCTTCCCTGACAAGAAGATTTAAATCAGATGTTTTCCTGCTGATGCACAAAGGCTCCTTCCTCCGGCTGCAGTTGAAACACGAGGCTGTCTGCAGACTCCTGTGGGTTTTCAGTGGAGTCTCTGGGCTGCTAACGTAGCAGGATTTCTGAAGCACCGAGCCATGGGGGTGTTTTCAGTGTGCAAATCCTCTCCAGTGCTCTCAGGGATGTCTGGGTGCATTGCTATGGCATGTGTATGGCACTCCCAGATGCTGTTCAGGAGTGATGCTGAACAGCCCATGCATTTGGAGATGATGTGCAGGTGAGGAGGCTTGCCAGTCATGTCACAGGGCTGTGACAATGTTGTCCTACCCAGGTCAGAAATGTTTTAATGCTAGTTTAGAGGGAGTTTTGTTCTATTTCAGAGATCCTTGCATGTCAGTGAAGAGAGAGACTCCGAGCAGTTACAGCATCACTGAATCCTCCCCAGACACAGCGAGCAGGGGCAGGAGTCTTCATGCTTTTCAAAACAAAAATTTTTGGTGCTGTGCTTGACATTTCCTTTGGCTACAGTTAAGGGCAACCCTTGGAAGGATTTGTGCCTGCCTTATCAGGGATTTGTTTTACTGCCATCCTTACAACCAGGTGACCTTAAAAGGGGCACTGAGGGAGACGGTGGAGGGGGTGAAAAACACGACATTTCAGGAGGCAGAGCGATCCCGAGGCAAGCTGCCTCGTGAGATGTCTGTGGGTAATGTGAATCGATGCAGCTCGCTCCAGCCGCTCCCCTGCAGAGGGCTGGCACGCCGTCCTGTAGCAATGCAGCACTGGGCTCTCCCGCCAGCATCGCTGCAGACTGCGCCCGGCCGTGCCCTCGCGCTGCTCCCTGCGGCGGGACACGCTGGCTCTGTTTGACAAATTGCTCTACCGAGAGGAATTTCCCGCAGAAACTATGTCCTGGTGGCGCTCCGAGCAGACATCGCCTCATTTTTTCCTTAAACAGGGCTCCCTTTTTGTATAGGCATCTCCTTATCCACAAAACAATCTGGGGCTTGTGTGAAGGGCGTTTGGCTCTGAGCGGTGCTGCTGAAACGAGACCTGCGCACACAGAGGCAAACTGTCGAGCAGGTTCTCTTTGGTGGATCCCAGCCTATTTTTAACAGGGTTTGGATGATTTTTTGTACGTTGCTTTTCTTACATCGGGCGTATTTTATGAGCTGACATAGTACTGTGTGCTTGAAGATTCGGGGGAGCTCCCCCCTGCTGCCTGCAGAAAGGAAAAGGAGTGGGAGATGGAGGGGATGTGGGAGATAAGATTTGTGTCCCTGGCTGAGCCAGGGGACATGGACATGGGGGACTGGGGCTGCAGCTGGCACCACACAGCTTACCTTCCCTGAAGGAGGGAAATGTGGGGTCAGGTGCTAAGGAAAAGCATCTTAAAAAAAGCAGCAGAGGTGCGGGGAGAGGGAGAAAATACGAGGATGAGCCCCAGTGCCCTCAGCCTGCCTGGAGCATGCGCATCCCCCCTGGGATTGTGCCTGCGGAATGGAGCTGATGTTAAGCAGCTTGAGCTGGGAAAAACAAAAAGCAAAAAGGAAGGAAAAAACATAGGTGACTGGGATTCTCGTGACTGTGTGGTGCCGCTGGGCCACGGTTGGCAGCGGGGAGCCGCGGGCAGCGCTCTGCCCTGACTCACTGCGGGTGAGTCACCTCGCTTGCCCGAGTTCCCCTTCCCTCTCGCTGTGCAGCAGTAGTAAATCAGCAGCCCCGTGGGGATACGAGATGTTTGGAAGAGGCTGGAGGAAGGCTGCTGGAGGAACGGAGAGCTGACAGGGTCCCTGTTGTGCGCGTCGAGTCACGTTCATCAAGTAATATCAGGCAGAGTGCTTGCCAGGGAGCAGCAGCAGTCAAAATCTTTTCAGCACGAAGCCAGGGCCTGTCCTCATCGCTATGATCTGCTGCAAGCAGATGCTGCCTGGCATCGCCTTTCCCAACAGCAGCAGGACCGAAGCGCCTGACAAACAAACCACCCACATGCTGCAGTGTTTTGACTTGCAGGAGGATATTTCTGTGGATGCTTTTCTTGAGCTTCCCCTCTGGAGCGTGTAGGTGTCTGGAAAAAAAGCAGGGAAAAAGCAGGGTGCTTCGGAGGCGAGCGTGCCAGCAGCAGAGGGTGCTGCTCGCTCAGGCTGCGGAGCTGCAGGCAGCAGGATCCAGCCCTGTGACAGAGCTGCTGCAGGGCACAAGCACCCAGAGGTTGGGAGTTGCTGCAGGGTGCAGGCACCCAGAGGAGACCTCCGAGCTGGGGCACAGCCAGCTCTGGCAGCCTGCTCACTCCCTGAGCTGCTCCCCAGCTCCTGCTCCTCTCTTATCCTGGATGCTTCCAGTTTGGGTTCATGGCTCCCTTTCTTTTCCTCATCAAATTGGCCAGGAGCTAATTTTGTGGCTTCTCCACTCCCACTGGCTTCTTGTGCACAGGCTCTGGCCAAGCACTCGGCCTCCCACACGCAGGAGGCTGCAGTGCAATGAGCAGAAGGAGCACTGTGCTGTGCCCTTTTTGCTGTTGGAAGGGCTGATCCAAGTAAAACTGGAGATTTGGAGAACTGGGATTTCTGCAGAGCATCTCCTGCAGCCAAGTGCTCCAGAGTTGTACATACCCTGTTCTTTAAGGCACCCAGCACCCTGAGCTGAAGCAGAAAGGCAGAGGGGCAGTGGCAGGAGACATCACAGCAGGCCCCTGCTCACCCAGTGAACACGAAACACGCTGTAGGCTTTCTGCAAAATACCTGGATTCTAGTTTGTTTTTTAGAAAGGGTTTCCTTTCTTTCCACAGCCTCATTTATTTGTGTTATAGTGGGCAAAGTGTTGTGTTGGCTGAGATATGCACTCACAAGAAGAGATTAATGAAACGGAAGATGACTTTTCTTTTTTTCTTCTGCAAAAGGGCCCCTTGGGGATGCCTTTTTTCCTCCTCCATCCCACTCTTTTACTCCTTTTTCCACTGAGCCATCTTCCAGCTGAGGAGGGCCCGCTGATTGTCCTCTCAGCAGGCTTGGCAGGATTTCTACCTCATGGGGTTGCTGTTTTCACAGTCTCTTTCTCTGTTCTGCAGCACACTGGGTTACTTTGGCTTTGTTGCTGTACATTACAGACACTCATTGTTCCCTATCTGTCGCATTGTCTCTCTTAATTCCCACAGGCAGAGCCTGCATGCAGCACGTACATGTTTCCGGGCAGTGTTTAGTCTCTCTCTGTCTCTCCAGGGCACAGAAAGCTGCATGTTTGCTGCCTGCCTGTCTTTAAACTCACCCCAAAATGCAAAGCAATTGGATCCCCTTTTTTTTGATGCAGCCTGCCAGCCTGCTGCTGCAAGGTTAACGTCAGCCAGGCATTAAGCACGCCTACAAAGCCTGCACCAGCCCGGGTCTGTGCTCTTAAGAAGGATTTTGATGCTTAACTTCAGACCTTCAAAGGGTTCCCTGTATCAGGAGGCGGGTGCTCGCCCACTCCCAGACCCCATGGCTAACCTACGACACTGAACGCTGAGCACCAAAAAGGAGACAAGCCAAGTCTTGTCTTCCCCTCATCCTCCTTTAAATAATCTTAGCATAAATTCACAGGGATGAGAGCTGGAAAAGTCTCTTCTAATCCAGACTTCATCCCCAGTTAGTTTTCCAAACAGGCTTAGAGGGATTCCATTTGCAGGCCATAAACACCAGCGTTTGTCAGCTACCCCCCTCCGCCACTGTTTGCACTGCTGTTTGAAACGTAGAGGGTATTCAAAGCAAGCACAAGAAGAACAGTGATTCCTGCTCCTGAAGGAAGCAGGAGAGTCAAATATTAAGGAAATAAAGGGAGACAAGATTCTGTAGGAGCTGTGATCTCATCTGGCCAGGAGCCACCACAACGCTGAAAAGTTCGGCTTCAGCACTTGTCACATCTGGTTTCCTCCGACCTCCCTGCTGCTGTTATCCCCCTTCACCACCCCACCTACCTTCCTTCTTTAAAGGATGGGGATCTCTGTTAGGGCAGGAAACCTTTGCACAAGCAAGTGTAAGACTGTGAGATAGCCTTCAGACAGAGAAGATCAAGCTGGCAGTGAGAGAAAATGCCCCTTTGGGGTCATCTGCCTTGCATCTCAAAATACCATGTCAGATCTTCTTGCTAGCAGCCAGGGGACATCCTCTCTTGCTGAGGATAAAGCTGCAGCATGGGCTGTCAAATCTGACTCCTTTCAGTGCCGAGATATGTTTCAAACAAGATTTCTTGGAAAGCCACCTTCTCTTTTGGTTTGTCCACAGGCTTTACGTGATGCTGGTGCTAACAGGCTGTACTTCCACAGTGATTCAGCAGAATGGACACAGCAGCTTTGGGTAAACTAAAACTGGCTTCTATTTACAGGATGGGTCAATAAAGGATCCGCGCAGCCATATGGCACTTGTAAACCTGCTGTTTTGCCAAGCTTCGATGTGGTTGCCTCGGTATGAACGGGAGATGAACTTAAGCAGCGTTAGCTGTGGAACAAAATACTCTGTTGCCATGGGTTTGTTCTCATGCGCTTGTGTCCATAATTGGAAGTCACATAAAGAAAAGAGGATAAGATAATCCTGAGCAAAGCAGCACTCACCGCCTTGGAAGTGACAAGATGATTGCTTCTCGTGGGAGAGGAGCTGCAGGCTCACCTGGAAGGGCAGCTTAGCTTTTCTCCCCTTGGTTTAACATTCCTCTCGGGAAAAGGGCCTAAATTGCTGCAATATTTCCTTTTCAGGCTCGCTCTGGTGTCTGGAAGAGGCTGCCTGCCGAGGCCCGGATGGGTTAATGGGTATTACAAAACCAGCCCGCGTCCCAGGAGATCTGTCTCCCATTCCTTAGGCTGTCACAGGTCCCCTGCCTGTGACCTTGGGCAAGTCGCCTCTCCGTTCGAAAACAATAATACTCTTCTACTAGCGAGGGATGTAATGTGCTCTTGGCAAGATAAGCGAGTGCATAATGCGCCACATTTTGTTTCTGAAGATATTTAAAGAAGTTTCACATGGAGTGCAGAGCCATACTGTAATCTCAGAGTTGGAAAAAGCAATTGTCCGAGGGTACTGAAAGGCAGTGGACCAAGCAGAACGGGCCCGGCCCTGCCATGCCTGTCCCTTTTTCTTTGATACTGGCCTATGTTTTATGGGCAGCTTTAATAATCTAAGCCTTAGATGCCTTAGAAGACCTTGCTTTTTGTGAAACACAGATATTTTGCCCCTTGAAAGGTGCTTGGACACCCAAAATAATTAGCTTTTTTTTTTTTTTTTTTTTTTTTTTTTACATTTCAAACACAAAACCCGCTGTCTGTGAGGAAGAGGTGGAGTGAAATCACATTGTGCCTTTTCCAGCTCATCTGATCCCAATCTTTTCCTGCAGAAGAAATGTATGACGGCTCATAGATCCTTCCTTTTTGTCCTGAGCAGCCCTGTATGGATTTAGCCGAACACAGTTGTTCCCACCTCAGCTGCTACAAGAAGCTGGCCCAAATTTTAGCTCCTGCAGGCCTCTTTCTCTCCACCCTGAACAGGGAAAGGTTAGGGGAGCCAACAGGAGGCTGAAGGAATCACGTCACACCTCATGTTTTTCTCCTCGCTCTCTGCTTTTCCTGCTGCCTTGGCAGAGGCCTAACCTTTCGTACCTCGCTTTCACCATTTGGGCCTCGAGCAAGCGATACGCGCGGTGCTGTGGCGGAGTCAGCGCAGCAGCTGAATTCACAGGCAGACTACAGCCTGCTGAGTTTCCTGTACGGTTCTCAGACCTCATTAACATCTTTCTTGGACCCAGCGATGACATGTCTGTGCTGCTGCAGAAGGTGCTCATGCTGTGCTGACCATTTAATACGCCCTGGGGAGCTGCGGTGAGGCGGGCCAAGGAGAACCTGCTTTCAGAGTCACCATGAGCAAAATCTTGGGCTCCCATCAAGACCCTGGCCTCAGCCTTTGCTCTGTTATCCCCTGCAGCACAGCAGATGTGCAGGAAAGGTCTTGGGACAAGAGGAAATTCCCCCATCCACATGTCTTGGCATCAAGAGTTACTGTCAGCCGGCTAATTAGCAACTGCCTTCCTAGATGACGAATCCACCTTAGCCTTTGCCCCACTTCCACCAGTCAGGTTCTCACGTTACAGCAGCCTCCCACCTTGGCAGTAAGGAAACAAAGCCTTCAAAGTAGGTGTACTTTAGTAGGTGTAGTAGATTGATTTACCGTAGGGGAGAACCTGGCCCACAGAGCTCTGATTCTGAGGAGCTTTGGAGTTTCCCTAGACAACGCTCCAGGTTGTCGTGCTCTCCATTTTATGCCTAGGTGATACATTCCTCTAACATCTTTGGCACATCCAGAAGGGATAGGAGAGGCTTCTAAACAGTGGAGATAACTGGGAAAACTCTCCACAGGCAGGGATGGATGCACACAGAAAGCTGCAGGTGTGCCCACAGAAAGCACCAGAGCCAGTTTTCAGCACCAAAATCCTTCCTCTGCGCACTCCAAGAAATATTTACAGGGTCTGCGGTGAGTACAGGCCCAACTGCCAGAGATCAGGACAGTAACCTGCAGGAAAAGGGGGAGATTTGCACAATACACTTGCGGGATCATTGCTCGGTAAATTCTTCTGAAGTTACTGGGGAAAATTGACTCAGATGGCAGCAGGTCTAGGTCAAAGCAAAACAGTTTTGAAAAAGCTACTCAAACACCTATCTATTTACCAGGAAACTTCTCCCATTTCTATCTTGCGGAGTGTGAAAGGACCTATTTGTGCTGTATCTACCAGCTCCCTGGTGTTTCTGGTCAGCTGGAGTAATAAATTTAATGCAATGTGAATGTGTTATTTAATGAACCACAATAGCTGGCACAGAGCAACAATCCCCCAAGGAGTTCAAAATATGCTTAACAAATTAGTGCCTCCGTCCTGCAACGACACGAATGCACACATGAACTACTGCCCCTGCATGCATCGCCCCACGGAGCACAACGGGATTATTTCCTTGCATTGGCAGGGGTGCTTTTGACTGCATGGCCAGAAAGGGGTGAGGAGGGGGTTGTTAGCAAGCTACCACACCCCAGCCTTGGCATTGCAAGGTCCTAGGGAAGATGCAGCCTTATTTCTCCTGACAGCTAGGTGGGTTCAGCACCCTTCCGACCCCATTACAGGTCACTGAATCCCCTGCTGTGAGCACCTTGCTGAATAAGGAAGCCAGCAGTGGGTAGCGTACAGTCCCTGGGGCCATGCAATTTCATCTCCACCCATCTGCAGCTACTTGATCTCTTCCTTGTAAGCACTGCTCTAATGTTGCAAGTTGTGCATCGATGCATGGCCCCCGAGATGTGGCAAAAAGCCTGAAGCCTCCCCAGAGATCCAGCACCTCTGCACACCTGGGAATCGCCTTCCTCACCGCTCACCTCCTGCAGCCCCTAAGAAGGAGCACAGCAAGGGGAAGAGCGGCTCAGTATCCTAATTAGAAGGTAGGTAAGGAGGACACATTTATGGTTAAACCTTGAATTAAGGCCGGGTGCTGCAGAGGGGCTACAGCAGAGATGAAAGCAAAGCCCTCTGGAAGCAGGGACATACAAAGGAGGACACACAAATGAATCCCACTCCCCTTTTCAGGTGTGTCCCAAGACCAGCAATGATGAGAAGTGGTCAAGGCCCGTTGCTCATGTCCAATCCCCCAGACGATAACCTTGGTGTCTGGCAGGGGCACTCGGTGTGTCTGGGCTCGGATGCCACGGTACCACCCCTAAAATCATTCATGCCATTTCCTTCAGCTCTTGGGTGGTCCTCGGAGCCCTCGCCTGATTTGCACCAGTGCGTGCTGCAAGCTGTGTTGCTACACCCTCGTTTTGTCTGGGAATACCAAAAATGAATCATCTCAGAGGGACATCGCTGACTCAAGATTTGTCCCCAAAACCCGCTTTGCGCACCAAGCCTCCAAGGCACAGAGTCAGCGGGGCTGTACTTCCTCGCTTTACTCCGGTACACAAATCGATCCTTGTTAAAAAAAAAACACCTCAGACACGCGTTGATCGGAGCCTTTGCAATGCAAATATCCCAGCTCGGCCTCAACCGAGGGCCGAGCCCCCCTCAGGGAGCCGCCGCTCCCCTCCCTGCCCGCCGAGGGGCCGCCGCCTCGCCTCGCCCAGGCCCGGGGACGGGGGGGGGGAGCCTGACGGGCTCGCAGCCGACCGGAGCCGGGCCCCAAACGGAGCCCGGGGGCCGGTCCCGGGGGCCGGGGCGGTGTCGGGGCGGATCGGGGCGGTCTCCGGGCGTTATTTGTGCCATGTGACGGCGGGAGGAGCCGCGGCTGCAGCCTGCCCGCAGCCCGCCCAGCCACGGGCGCTGCGCGGCGCGGCCCCGGGAGCAGGCTCCGGCGGGACCCGGCGCGGCCGCTGCCATGGGGCGGCCCCAGGACGGTAGGAACCGGAGGGGGGGACGGTGGCTGTGGTGGTTTTTTTTTCCTTTGGGGTGGCGGCTACCGAGCTGCTGAGGCCTCTCCCTTGCTTCCTTCCCTTCCCCATCCCTCGCAGCGGGGCGCTGCTCCCCGGTCAGAGCGGGCTGCGTGGAGCCGGTGCCAGCTTCCCGAAAGATAAATTAATATATATATATATATTTTTTAAAAGCAAACGCTGGGCTCAAACCCGGCTTGCTGAGCCGGGGGTGGAGGTGCTGAGCCAGGCTCAGCTGGGTGAGGAGGTCGGGTTGTTCGCTCGGTGCTTGCGGGGCTGCCTTGGTGGTCTCCGGAGCAGGGGCCCGATGGATATCGGGCTTTTTTCCTACACAAACCCCTTGGTGATGTGATGGGAGCTCGGGTAATCCTCTATCTGAAGTGCCTGGTGTTGCTGGAAGAACAACAGGAGCGTGCTGCCTGCTGCTGCTGCTACAGGATGGATGCAGGCAGCCGGGCTGGTGAGCGGCTGTGGCCATACCCGAGCAGAAACCTGTGAAGCGAGCCATTGCTCGAGATAAGGAAGTTTACAAAATGATTATAAAGATGGAAGTTTGCTGCCTTGGAGATAGATTGGCTTTTCTTTTCCTGATAGCGATGCAGGAAGAGTTTATGACCCTTTTGTCCCAGGAGCAACCTTTCCCCAGCCGGAGAGCTGGATGGGGTCAAAGTACCGATCTCAGCCCAGGAGGGAGGCAATTTCTGCGGTGAGTTGATAGGGAAGCTGCTGGGAGCGTGGTGGGGCTGTGCTACTGTTTACCAAGCGAGTGGCAGCCCTGAGAGGCACTTCACTGGCTTCTGGAGGAGCCCTCCCCGGCCAACCCGCTGCTGGTGCGCCCGTCTCCTCCCTGCTCCGTCAGTGTGCCTGGCCTCCAGCCCTGTCATGGCTCTGGGGCGTTGTGATGATGGTTTCGTAAAGCCGTAATTTATTCTCCCCCCCCTCCTAGTTGTGCTGAAGACAAGGGATGAACTTGAGCAGCGTATTCCTCTGGGGGGCATTGTGTTGTTGCAGTGCAGCAGCAGCAGGCTTTTGCAGCCGCTCGCGGAGGTTACTGGATCGTGCTGTAATGGGACTGAAGTTTGTTTGTAAACTTACGTTAGAGATGTGGTTTTGTGTTCCAGGAACTGGCTAGCTGAGATGTGCTGTGTCTGTGTGGAGCCGGATCGCTGCAGCTGGGTCCGGGATGTGGAAAATGTGCTCTGCTTGCTGCTCTCTTGTCTCGCCCTGGCCTCCTGCGTTTCCTTTCCTCAAAGTGAAAGCAGCCTGCAAGGGCTGCTCATCTCCTCAAATCCCTCTTGTGAGGGGTAATTAAATTCATGAAGTCACCTGAACTACGAATCTGTAGATAGTGAGCCAGTCTGCATGCTGTGCCAATCTTTATGATTTGAGTGCAGACTGCTGACGGTTAGTCTTCACATTTCAGTGTTTCTGAAGATCATATGATGTGGAAGAGAGCATGCCCTGTGGCTGAGGTTTGTCTCAGTCAGATTTTGTGCCCAGTGCCACTGAACACACTGGAGCTGGTCCCTGATAGCCAGAACAGGCTGGCTGGCTCTGATACACCAGTGTGAGGTTGTATTTACAGTTTCGGGCTGAAGCGTACGTGTACTGACTCAGTCTGGAGTCAGGGCTTGTGCTGACAAGGGGAGTGAGGATTGACTGTGTTGGCAGGGAGCATCAATGAGATGACCTCAGCTGGGATGTTCAGTGATCCTCCCCTAGCACAGCTTATCTCCCTGTCCTATGCAGGGAGGCTTCTGTTAACTAGTGGAGTGATGGTAGCATTATAGCAGTAGAAAAACAGCTTATAGAGCTGCGTGGATGATACTGATGAGGTCTGTTTTAGTATGAGTTGCCTGAACCTTGATCGTGCTGAAGGCTGGCGTATGTGGCTGGCTGTGAAACCTGCTGCCCTGCTCCTCTGCGTTTGCAGGCATGTGACACGAGCTAGCAAACTGATCTGCTAGCACAAGATAGGAGTTAGACATCAGCTGCTTCCAGGCAAAGCTGCGTAATGCCTGCAGAATAAAAGTGAGTAAGTGTCTGAGAACCAGGGTTACCAACCTGTGGTCACTGGACCGCTTTGCTGGTGGTCACCATCGATTGGGTTGATGTCAAGGTGTTGACTCACTTCCAGTTACTACACAGTTCTGAGCAACAAAGACCTTCCCTTGAGTTACTCTTCCATGTGAGTAATTGCTGCAGCTGCCTCTGTTTCAATAAATAACTGCTGGGGTGGAGGGGAGGGGAGCGCAGTTGTCCTTGGCAGAGATGGGGTATGTGTTACAGGAGATGGCCAAACACTTGGTGAACTGCAAGTCTGAGGAAAGCCTAGCTTCAAAGTTCTGGTTTCCAAGCTCACGGGTGCAGGCTGGGGAGACCACAGCTAACAGGCTTTCTTCATGGACTGCTAAAGCAGTGTCACTTTTTTTTAAAGGAAAAAGGGAAAGTGGTAATTCATGGATTCACTAGCAGCTCTGCACCACTTGACCCTTTTAGGTTTGGGAGCTCCTGAGCTACAGTAAGTTGGCCTGCTGGGTTGATCAGGGAACTTTCTTCCCCTGATCATGCTTCTGGGTGAAGCAGGGTCATCCAGCAGTCTTGTTGGGCAGCTGAGTGTGATAGGAGGCTGAAGGAAATTTGATCTTGTGAATTTCCCTCCCAAGGGATGTTCTTGTGAGGGTAATTAGTGAGCTGTAAAACTTCAGAACACTGCATTAAAGCTCAAAACAGAACAGGGGAAAAAAAAAAGCTTGGGGGCTTGCTTTTTTTAAAAACAAAGTGAACCCCTGTCAGGTCCAGATGAGAGGTGCAGCAGTGATCTTTAGAGCTCCAGTCTGTTGTAGCGCTGTGTTGGGCCAAAAAAGAACACCTGTTTCTGGCTTATGGGTAAAGGGTGGCTTTTAGCAGTTGAGCTTGTTGATTTGTTCCCGGCACTCCCAGGCTGGGAGCTATTGACTTTCTGTTTAGTAAATGCACATACCTGTCTAGTGCTGCGGACTGTTTATTGTGGCTCAGGGGAAAAAGTGTTGTAACATTTGGGAGGCAACAGAACTGCCTGGTATTGCTGCAGCATCCAAGAAAAAGCTTTAAAAACAAGCATAAATATTGAGACATCTGAAGTTACCTCTGACTCAAGCTGTTCAGGGTATTGACAGCTGTGCGTGTCTGCCTAGGCACGCCTTTTTCTTAGATTAGGGGGATCAAAGGGGGTGTGGATCAACCCTAAACCAAGCGGAGTCTGCTCCTCTTCAGTCGCCCACTGAACATAGTCCTCGTCCATGTGGATGCTCAAACATGAGGTCCTAATGGCTTGCAGATCTTCTTGCAGAACTAAAACTTGCACACATCGTGTCCAGAGGCAGGGGAGATGCTGGCTGCTTTGCCCAGGCTGCAGCTGATAGTTTCAGAGCTCTTCTGACTTCCACTTTGGCAACTGCCAGACTTTGCGTAGGGAAGTGTGAGAAGTGCCTGGCTGGGATGGGTTTGTGCTGTCTGCTCAGCGTGCTGTTGATTTATTTGACCTCTTGATACACAAGTGCTGTGTTTTGGGTGAGATTGAGGAATGGGAATAGCTTTAAAAAAAGCTGAGATAAAGCCAGCTAAGGGTTCTTGCTTACTTCCCTGTAAGTATAAATCTTCCCTTCTTGCTGGTCTGGGGATATGGGTATGAGCCATCCACATCCACAGTTTCTGAGCTTCACAAAACAGTATTTGAAGTGGATAAAGTACCTCAGCTGTGAAAAAACAGTTAGTGATACGGCTTTTGAGCTAGTTCAGAGTTGATCTAACATCTTAAAGTCCAATGTTTCCTTCCTGCAGCCACCTGTGTTACTGCTAGGAAAAATCCCCTCCATGCTCTGGGGTCTGCTCTTGCCTGCAGGCCTGTGCCTGTAAGGAGTGTGGGTTCTGGAAACGGGGTCAGCCACCCAGCAAAAACCCTCCCAGTCCAGCAGAGCGAGGGGAAACTAAGGGATGCTTGCAGTGCTGTGTGATGGAGATGTAGCCCTGTTACATACACATGGCTTTGCACCTGGGAGGAGTGTAAGCCAGGCTGTCTGAAGGCTACATGTTGTATGTCTGCTGCTGCTTTTCTTCTTCTCATAGCTGGGAGGTCAAGAACACTGCTCCCTGCTCTGGTCCTACCCTCCCACCAAAGGACAGGCTGCAGCACTGAGCTTCTGCTGTGTCCCTGCAGAAACAGCTTCACGTAAGTGTCACGGGGAAGATGTTTGAGAGCATGCAGGTGGGTGTCTGTCAGCCTTGCTGTTTCACTGACCTTGTTCTGTCCAAGCTGTCCTTCCTGACAAACTTGCAGTGCTGTAGTAAACACTGATGCATGTGTTGGTTAGGTGTTTGCTTAGCAATTCTTTCCTGGCTCAGTTAAAGGCATTGATGTTCTTGGTGGCAGTGACACCTTGCTGCTGGTCAGTGACTGGAATAACTGACTGAATGCTGATGTGCCAACGAGTTCCTGTGTGCCTTACAGGCAAGGCCTGACTTCCCTCCCTTGCAGTCAGTCCAGCTGGATGCTGCTTTTCCTTCTTAAAATATGAAGCCTTCTTCATGTCAACCAAAGCATCTGTTGCAGGCAGAGCTTTGATCCCGGAGAGGCTCAGGAGTGGCTGGTGCTCTGGAGCTGCCCGTCTGGAAACAGCGTGTGGCTGAGGCATGTTTTTGTACTGGGACCGTGGTTTAAATTTTAATTCTGGGTGTTAATCGAGTATGGGAGCTACTTTCTTTGGCAGCTGTGGGTGCCACAAGCTGCCTCAACTCTTCGTGTAGCATTTCAGGGGTGGAAATGCAGGCAGACTCTCCCTGATAAGAAAAATGTGGTGTGAGCTGGATGCTGCTGTGGTGTCCACCCCACTTGAGGGGTGAACAAGGATCCTGCAGGACATCAGCTGAGCTGGATAACGTCCTGCTCTTGATCTACAACTGAGTAAAACCATCCTAGTGCAGGCAGCCTTTGCAGATGCCCCTTCTTTGGGCAGAGTATGGCGAGAAGAGCAGTTTCTTTTAATTCTTTGTGCTCTGGGCACGGACCACTGGCACCAGCAGATGCAGCTGCAGGCTGGTGAGCTGGCTCTGGGTGCTGCTCCATGACTGCTGGGGACAGCCCTTGGTTGCGTGCTGCCATGCCTGGGATCCAGAGCTTCCCAGCTGGTGCTCATAGCGCTCTGTCAGGGTTATGTGTGCCCCGGGGAGTGTGGTTTAGAGGGATGAGCACAGGGCTGCAAGCCAGGGACAGCTGTGGGCTAATCCCTTCTATACATCTGGCTTGATGTGTGGCCTCGCTTCAGTCACTGAATGTTTTGCTCGAGGGTTCTTCTAGAAAGGCAGAAAAAGTAACATTTGTCTTATATGCTTACCTTTGGCAGGGATGGATGCTAATCCCAGGTTTTGTTTCATGGTCTCTACCCCGTGGCTTACACAAGCAGTTGGCATTGGGTGGAATTACGATGCTGGGGTGGGAAATGTCCTCCCTACCCACAGGTAGAAGTGCCCCGGCTGGGAGCAGGGTGCTCAACGTGCTGCAGGCTTCCTGTTCATCCCCTGATGATGGGGCCTTATTTCTCTTCTGTTTTTCTGCCCTGTGTTTAAGCAGGGCTGAACTTCAGCTTTAAGGAAGATTTTTGGATGAACATCTGACCTTACTAGAACAGTCACCTGTCCTTGCCTTACCTCTTCTTAACCCTGGAGTCTCTTTCACTAATGCTTGTCTACTTCTGGCTCTGCTGGTTTTTCTCTGCTAGGAAATGTGAAGACAGACTTCGAACCGGAGCAGCGCTGCTACTGGATAGCAGTAAAGCTTTTAACCTGCAAAACTTCCCCTGGGAGCTGGAAGCTTTTTACCCTTACGGAAAGGAAAACACACAAACATCTGCCTGATTTCAGAGAGCAACAACTCCTGACATGAGAGTTTTGGGGCAGAAGGTGGTAATGTCTGAATGTGGGGTTACCAAACATGGGCTTTTTCTTTTAGCCTGGGAGGGGAATTTGATGAAGTTTGTAAGTTGGAGCAGCTGTGTAGATGTTCGTTTCAAACTGCTTTCTTTGGATAGCTGGTATGTTATCATGTCAGGAATCTGTCCCGAGGAGATCCCGGATGGGGCCTTGACACCATAAATGTACAAAGGCACTCGGTTGCACAAAAACTACAGAAACAACTCTAGTTCTAAAGAACGTGAGCCACTGATGGTAAACAGCCAAGAAAAGCAAGCAAGGGCTAAGGCCAAGCTGTTCTCTACATGAGAAGGCTGCATCGGTCTCAGATGTTTAGAAATCCTTAGTTTAAGCTTTTGGCAACTTCGCTGTGGAGAACTTCTGGTTTGAATGGCCTGTTGGAAGTTAAACTCTATATTAAGCAGAGATGTGAAAAATGCCTGGATTCCAGCTATGGTGTCCTGAGGCTTGAAGGATGTTCTGGAGTTTGCCCAGGCGCAGTTATTTCCTAGACACCCTAATTCATTGTCATGTTGTGCTTCAGGAGCCCCAGGTCGGTAGGGATGTAGCCTGGGGAGCTGTGCTGCAGGGAAAGAAGCAAAACTTCTTCGTGAAGGTAATAATAACCCTTAAAATGCTTCCAGTCTTGGTCCATGCTATGGAGGAATCTGGACACTGGGTATGTGGTATGGAGGGGCTGGTGCTGTGCTGTCAGCAGTTCTGCCTGGGGCTGTCTTTGGCCAATTTTCCATGGCTATTTAAAGACTAAACAGCTCATCTTATCGAACCTGGGTGGCAAGGGAGGGATTGCTTTGTCCCGTTCCAATCCTGGGGCGCTGCTGGGTTCGGGACCTGAAGTTTCAGGTGGGGCCCATGTCAATAATTCCCTACAACATCAGCTGAACTTTGACAGTTAGCACCGATGCACTAATTCTGTAGCTGCTCAACACTTCCTAGAAGAAACCTGTTGCTATTTCAGCTGAAAAGAGATTTGGGGTCCGTATGAATCCAGAAAGCACCTGGTTCGTCAATGTAAGGCTTGCTTTTATGGGCAGGGAGTAGAGCTGTGTGTTCTGGGGTTACGTGATGGCAGGAGTTGCTGCAGGTTGATGTGTGCTGTTCCTACCCTTGCTGTCACAGCTCCATGGTCATGACTTGAGGGCTTGGCTTCCTCTCCTCGTGTCCCACACAGCCTCACTGCTAACGGGCTGGGGTTTTCCATGCGGCGTGTTGTGCACTTCCAGCTGGAACAAGATGGAGCTGGGGGGTGGGAGTGAATCAACCTAATGAATGTTTCTTTTCTGTGAGCCAGCGCCTTGCTTTCCTCCCTACTACATAGCAGCTTTCTTGGAGTGCCGTGTCCCTCTTGCAACAAGGCTCAGACAGACATTTCTAAGTGGTTTCAGCCTCAGACTTGGCTCTGGGATTGATTCAGGCACATGCATCTCTTAGATCTTGCTAGCACAGCTTAGCTTGCAGCCGAGGAGGAAAAGGGCAGAAGGGCTGCACACATGGCACTGATTCCAGCAGGATATTGCTGTAAGGTTAGGTATGTGGCACGCTGTCTTGCCAGCGTTCAGCTGCTGCTTGCATTTGTACGAGTTAAAAAGGGGGCTGCTAATCTGATGGGTAGTGGCTGTGAGCGTGGGTAGTGGTGAAAAGCCAAGGGAGCAGAAGCAGGGCAAAGTGATGTGCTACCAGTTGTCCGGGCTGTGGGCCTGACTTGCTGTATGTTGGTGTTTGGGAAGAGAAAAGGGGCAAAGTTTGTATCTTATGGTTGTTAATTTGAGCTTGCTTCAGTGGCTGAGGATCATCCTGGAATTTGGAGACACTGCCCTCGGTTTATCAGCTTCCAGATGCGCTGAAGGAGCAGCGTGCTGCTGAGTAGTTAAACTTTCTGACCTGTTTGCAAGAAGCAGACATCAGAGGAACGGAGCTCCCCTCTAAAGTTGATTCTGCAAATTTCCACAGCTCAATCTCTCCTGTCTTATTGAGGTATTGGGGTTCCTCATGTGCTTCTGGTCCCCTGGGGATCAGGAGATGGAAGATGTTGCCTTGCACTGAGACTTGTGGAGGGGCAGGTTGCGTGTGCCCACACGGGCCTGGATCTGCACTTCTGGCATGAATCACATCAAAACTCCAGGCTTGATAGCTGAGTGATCAGGCTGCTGCCCAGCTTGTGGACCCTGAACTGGATCTGCAAGAGGCACAGCTCTGTGTCAACACGTTAAATGGGAGGGGACACCTGACTGGCGTGAACCTGGAAGGGGCTGTAACCCACATCCCCAGGCAGGCTGGGGTTGTGCAACTCCCTTCGTGCTTGCTTCACAGCCAGGGCAGCACTGCTCCATGGGGGGAGGCTTGCCAAGGGTGCTGTGCCTCTCCTGGGTGGCAGAGAGGCCCAGATGTTTACCTGGGAGGAATTCCAGTGAATCTGCAGGGTTCGGGAGCTTGTTGGTCTCCAAAGAGAATTTTGCTGCTAGGTGTACTTGTGTACTCACTTGGTGCTTTCTAGAAGGGCTTTCTGCTCTTTAGGAATTGATTTAGTGGTGACCTATGGTGTGCCTTCAGCCTTTGCCCTTTGCTGTAGGGATGCAGTTGTCAGCATTCAGTGTTTTCTTCCCAGCCAGATGGCTCTGGGTAGAACAGCTCAGCTTGCTGCCGTGGGCACTATCATATGGCAGCGTGCTACCAGTGGGGGTAAACAGAGTTTGTTGACTGGTGGGATGTGTGCAATGCCCCTCGACTACACTTAGTAGGTAGAAACACGTTTGGGCTTTGTGCTGGGGGTGGCGTGGCTTCTGGCATGCATTTAGGAACATGCAAGAGCAGAGCGTGTGGCTCCAGCTCAGCTGAACTGTGTTTTTGTGGGATAAGTGCTCCAGCACTTCTGCGAAATGGGAGCAGGATGACTGGCAATGGTTTCGCTATTGCTGGGAAGAAACGGAGTTGAAAGGCTCTTAGTTTTAAGTGGGAGTGGGAAGAGCCTTCCTGATGCAGGTAAGACCTCAGGGGGCACTGGAAGTGCTGTAGACCATCTATTAAGACAGATGGCAAATCCCCCCGGTGTGGTTGAGGTAGGAGAGTTGCTGTCAATCTAACAGTCATTAAGGTGAGCAGGAAGGATAGTTCAGTACCTTAGTACATGTCTGGAGCAATGCACTTACATGTTACCAGCATTAGGTTCTCTTCAGACCTTCACAAAAAAAAAAAAGCCAGTTGCTGGTCTGGATTTCTCTTGAAAGAGCTCTTGGCCTCATGGGGATCTTCATTCCAAGGTGTCAAACAGCACAGCAGGAGGCCCACCAGTGGCTTTACTGAGACAGCTTTTATGCTAACGAAGCTTTCCATACCCTTTTAATCTCATTTTAGCGTATCTCAGCCACCCACAAAGCAAAATGGAAATCCTGTCTGACCCATGGCTGTGCTGCTGAATGGGCATCGAGTGGAAGTTTTCATTGTCACCGAGGGGACAAAGCAAGTGGCCCAGCAGGTGGCAGTGGCGAAGGAGGTGGCTTTGCAGGTGGCTGAGTGTTTCCCTTTTTGTCTGTGAGTCTGACAGAGCAGCTGGGCAGGCTAATTAGTACATGCCTGCATGCATTTAGCCAGGGCTTCTGTAGTCAGCTCTTTCGAGCTGTAGGACGGTGTCACCAAAGCAGTGGGATTCTCTGCAGGGGATGGCTGGAAGGTGAATTCAGCTCATCTTCTCGCTGAGCATAGGAAGTGGTGGTGAGGGTAACAAATGACTGTAGGAATGAAGCTGCAAGGTGAGCTTGGTCTGGTGGGAGGCTTTTAAAGGCAAAACGCTGGGTGTGGTGGCTGTAGTTGAATTTCTAAGCATTGGATGTCCTAGAGAGCATGCATTTATTCCATGTTTGGGTGGCTGTGGTGTGCTGAACAGTGGGTGGCAGTGGCCACCTTATTACTCTTAAATTGGTGCTTGTGCATAGCAAATCTAAGCAAAGCTGTAGGAGCCATCCAGGCTCCTTAAAAGAAGCAAGGACCTTGGTGGCAGCTGAAAAACAGGTGAACACACTTGCTAAATCTGGTCTGCCTCTGCCAAAAGACAAGCTCAGATGTTGAAGGGATCTAGCAGCTAACACAACCGTTTGTTTCTAGAATTCTTGGTTGCTAAACTCCAAAAATGCAAGGCAGCCTCTCTTCCTGCTTGTTCCTAGGTATGCTGTGTCTTGAGAACAGATCTCTTGATTGTTCCTGTAAGGTTTCTTCCTCTCTCTCTATACTTCTTAAGCTCTTTTAATGTGCTTCAAACTCGGTTTCCTAATTGGAAACTTTCCATTGATGTCATGGGAGCTTTCTGTGGCCCACATCAAATAGTTTGGTTCACCAGGAATTAAGTGACTGTACAAATGTTTATATTAAACACTTATTTAGAAGGCAGGCTGATTTATGAGGACCTATGATGACTTCGGTATGCTGGGAGGATAGGTCGGCTGTACGGGCTTTTGTGTTGCCTTTGAACTCCAAAAGTTCTGGCAGCTGTTTCATGCCCAGATAAGACAACTCAGGCGTGCTTACATCTAATCAACCTGCCCCATCACCGGCTCTTGTGCTCTTTGCTATCTCTGGCACTGCAGAGGCTTTTTTTTTGAATGGTTAACCTTAATGGGAAGGACTCAGACAGCCACGTCTGGAATAGTCCGAGCAGAAAGCTAGCTTAATTACAGGTACTGGAATCTCTGTTTTTGAGAGGAAATCCACAGTTTAGTCTGCTGAGAAGCCCTAGGGAGGGAAGGAAGAGATGGTGAACACGTGTGATCTTCAGACTCTGCTTACTCAGGCTTCTGTGGTGGGGTCAGGGTGCTCAGAAGCTGGAAACAGGAGGGATAAATCCTGTCTGAGCATCACCTCTGAACAGACATCGGATGCTGAAGAGTGGCCACCTCTATTCTTCCCTGGGGATTGTGAAGGTCTTTCCTTTAGGTTAGGATGAAGCACGAAGGTTACAGAACTGACCTACTAGCACATGATGTTTAAGGAACCTTCTTAGCAGTTGATTGTCTTAGCAGGTAGCTGAACAAAACCTCTAACATGCCCATCAGTCAGATTTGCAAGACTTGCTGGATTTCATTGCCACGTGTACTCCCTGTGGAATGAGCAAGTCCAGTCTGTGCTTCTGAGATGGACTTTATGGAAAACTTCCCCTTCTTCCCCAAATTCTGCCCTTCCCTTTGCAGAGGGCAGAATACCTTTTAAAAAAAAACCTTTATGTTTGAACCAAAATTACAGGAAGAGTGAGGTTTTAATGTCTGGAATTAAGCTCAGCGGTGGGTGGAATCTTCTCAGGGTTGTTGCTTGGCCATGAAAACAGGGTAGCTGCTTCCTACCTGAAGGAGGAGATTACATTCCCTTTACATAAAGAAAGTTTACGATATCTTTTGTGAAACTGATATTGTAAGGGTTGTCATGGCTGCTAATTGCAGCCTTTACGTGTGCCAGCGTCATGTTTGATGTAACTGTTGATGATGCTGAGCTAGGAGGCTTTTTTGGAGGAGGATGACTTAGGACATCTGTTCTTGTGGTGGGGGTGAAGTTGGACTGCTCCGTACAGGGCTTCATCTTGTGAGTCTGGATGATGAAACTAAAATGGCCCAGAGTAAAAACTCCATCTGCTTTCAGGTATTATCTGAAAGGATGACGTTTAAAGCTGTTCATAATCAAAAAGCCTGTCCAAATCTCTCTTCAGACAATGCATCTGTCTCTAGTAATATATCCTCTGCATGGTTCAGAGCGTGAGTGCTCAACCAGTTGTTCCAGTTGCTTGTGGTGAAGCAACTGGTGTGGACTGTTAGTTCGTGCCTGCTCTTACCACACAGAGGTACTACCATGGCGTAAGGCAGCAGCGTTGGACCTACTCACACAGATTTGCTTCACTGCTCTGAAGTAAATGATCAAGGTGCAGCTTGATGTCAGCACGGGGGTGACGAGGAAGCTATTGAAGATATGACTTGATTTACAGAGCATGAGAGAGTTGAACTGTTTAGGAATGTGTTTCAGAGGGTGGCCCAGTCAGACAAATTAAGGGACAAATTCCACGGCCAGATACTGTGGGCACTAACCAGAAGAGAGGCAACTGTGTGGTGTTGTAGCTACGTGTTGCTAGTTGTGCTTTTTCACCAAAAAAAAAAAAAAAAGAGCAATTTGTTCTTTATTACCATGACTTACTTCCAGGAAAAGTTGTTCTTGGATATCTGGCCTCCCTATGGTGCAGATGTCCTCTGAAGGCAGCACGTGTGTATCTGCCGCCACCGTTTGCACCATGTGCTTTATTCCATTTCGCTTTAGTCCTCTGCTTTCGCGATGTGCTTTATTCTGTTTCACTTTGGTTCTCTGCTTCCAGATCAGATCTGCCTAGTTCCAGTCACACAGGGACACAGCTTCAGGCAGCCAGGCTAGGGGAGCTTTCGAAAGTTGCTGTTACGTGAGGCCTTTCGCAATGCGGAGTGATGTAAAACGCCAGATGAAGCTTTTGGTAACCCTGCTTATCTCCAACACCCATAGCAATTTCTAAGGACCCTTTCAGGTAATGGTGAAAGCAAAACGTTGCATCATGTTGAGACTGTGCCCAGCTGCAGCCTTCATTCAGATGTGCGGTGTCTCTCTTCCTAATTATGGTATGTCCCAGGTCAATTATATTTAAACACAGAGTCCAACCGTGTCATTAAATTTTTTTTGGCTAATGACAAGGCAGAAATCTAGCGAGGCATCATCCCAGAGTGCTCTGCTGTGGGGAGTTGCTGTGTCTGTTCCAGTAAAGCTGGCAGTGTGAGCTGTCTCTTGTGTAATCCGTCTGCCAGGAATATCCTCTTAGTTCAGCACTTTGAGAGCTGCTGTGGGATGGCTTTTGCTTGTGCGTACGGTTGTCTTCCTGAGCGTGCCGCTGGAGTGGTTTGCTAAATGTTGACAAATGTCTCAGCGCTAGCTTGTTGCATATCTATCTGGCTATCTCTTTGAATTTCTGCTCACATAACCACTGTTTGAGCTGCAGAGCTCCTGGCAGCTGCTTCGGGAATGAGGTGAACGCATCTTTCTAGAGACTGGCAGCGAGCTGGGTCAGGCGGAGTGCACCGTGTTGGCTTCTCTTGGCCTGAGAGTTTGAAGCAATTTAAAGGTTAGGTAAAAGGTTTCCAGGTTAGCTGTAAGCTGATCAGGGAACGGGTAAAGATCCATCCTTGCCTTGCAGATATCCTGAGCTGAAGTAAAACAAATGTGTGCGCATGGTAGGCAGTGTAGGTAGCCAAAGCATACACACAGCCCTTAGATTCTGCAGCTCGTGTGTTAGCTCTGCATTTCACAGATAGCTGGGCCAGGAGAACAAGGTAAAGCAGCTTACATGAAAGCTGTCTCGTCCCCTACTGATGCTTGCACCAAGCTTTAAATGTGTGAAGTTTTTTTGCTACTAAACAGCAGCAAACAGTCCTTTCCCACCCAAAACCTCAGGATGGCAGATCAAAGTGGCTCTCAGAAAGGCTGAGTCTGCATAAGATGTTTGGAGGGACTTGTCTCAGAGGTGCTGAGGAGAAGACAGAAGAGCAGAGATGCTCAAATGTTGCTCTCCCTGTTCAGATGGTGTGAGCAGAACAAGTGCTCTCTGCCTGGTTTCTTTCCAGTGGAAGCCCATACACCACAGCATGGCTTTACAGCATGGAAAAACACAAGGGAAAAAAGGTTGCCATCCCCTGCCCTGCTGCATCAAGTGCCAATAAATCCCGTTAAAGCTTGTGGAGATGCAGAGCACAGTTGACGTGCCCTCGATGCACTTCTGTGACAAACCTCAGTGCCTCTGTGGTGCTGTACAGGACTGGACTTGAGCACAATGTCTAAAAATTTGTATTATATAACCAACTCATGACGATCCTGACTTGACTCTCTGCAAGGAACAGACCGTTCTAGGCAGACAAGAAATGCCAAGGCTTTTTTCCTTTCTTTACTGGCTGGCTCGCAAGCCATTTATGCCAAAACATTCGGGAGGCGTTCTGCCATGGTGTGACTCTGCTTCCTTTCTGCTGAGGGAGATCCCTAGGAAACTGCTTTCCCTCTGGAGGCTTGGAGGGGAAGAGGGAATTGAAGGCTGTGACGGGGATGTTGTGGACTTGAGCAAGCCAAGGTGCCTGATTACACGGGGCAGTAAGTTTGGGTTTGTCTGGGCTCTTTGCATCAGCTGGCTGTTGCAGCAGTTGGAGAAGAAAAATTGCATCTTCCGGCTATGCTGTTGGATTTGGGAAGGGTTTTTCCATAGCTTTTATTATGTTTTAAGGCTTGTTGTTATTCCCAGATCAAACTTGAACAGAAAACATAAGCCTGCTGCCAGCTTTCTGTCACAGACACCTTTTATCTTGCATTCATCTCTTCCAAGCAGATGCTGCTTTCATTTCTTTTGCCTTTCTTGCTACAAGACTGAAATTAACAGCCCTTTGATGCAGGGCGAGAAAAATGTATTTCAAAGCAGAGTACCTCATGAACTTTAATAAAACTGTTTGTATTTTGAAGGTAATTCTGCATTCCTTTGAAACGGATCTGGGAGATGTTTGAGCCCTGTTTGCTCAGCGTGCGGATCCCTCCTTGCCTGGGATTATTCTCTTTGGGAGGGGGGTGCAGGTGAAGCTGAGCTCCGTGGGATGAGGCTGTGCCTGGAGAAGAGGCAGATGCTGATGGGATGCGGTGTTCCTGCAGATGGTTTTCCTTCCAGCTCTTTACAACAAGCTGCAGTGCGTGGCTGATACCATCACAAGAGTGCCAGCCATGGAGCTAAAGGTAGAGCACAGCAGGGGGAAGGAGCAGAGGAGAACACGTCTGCAGACCCTTCTTGTGGCAGGGAAGCAACCCGTAGCCTGTAGCCAGACAGCCTTCTTCCCAGTCCACCCTGCCCTCCCCAGCCTTCCTGCCTTCAAAGCCTTGCATTGAGCGTGAGGTTTGTGTGAACATCCAGCTTCGGGCTTTCATCTTTTCCACTTAAAAAGATGAGCTCTGTTCCTGTAAGGTGGAGTACTTCCTACAGGGCGGTGTGGCTGAGCCCTGTGCATGGGGAGCATTGTTTCCAAGGGGCACGTTGGCCCCGTGCAGGGAGGGCTGCTGGTGAGTGAGGCTGAGCCACAGCGTTGTTCATGGAGCTGGTGACTCTGGGAAGTGGAGAACTCCTAAATTTAAGCCTAGATGGCTTGGCTAGCAGTCAGGACACCAGAAAAGATGTTTCTGATGTCATTTACCATGTTGTAAAAGCTATCTGATGCAGCAGAGGCACATCTAATACACAGGTTATGGTTTCAAGAGCAAATTTTAGAGTAGAGGCAGGGGAAAATACCTGCTAGAAAAGGGTAGAAGCCAGGCATTTTTGGAGATGAATTGCAAAATTCGTTTTTTGGAAGTGATTATGCTTTTTGTCTGCCTGGACCAAAAAAGCTTTTCTTTGCAGATAGGCAAATGCTGATGGTGTTAAAGAATTTGATGGGCTTTTGGGTTAGGAAGCCTCAACTTGATTTAAAGAACCTGTGATAACTGTGTGAACTCTCGCTTTGGATGCACATGCAGGGGTGTTGACTCTTGAAAACATCCTTTTGTTAAGCGAACAGAACTGTTTTCTAAACAGTCTATGAAAAAAAAAAAATCACTTCCTCAGTGACTCAACTGTCTCCTCGTGAGGTTTTCATCTCCAGCAGTGACACCCTCAGTCTCCACACACCTCAGGACAGGAAAGACCTGAATTTATAGCTTGAGTAAGCTCTGAAAGATCTCCAGGGTCTTTATACATCATGATGTACCTTCATTCTTCTTTTTCAACACTCAATGTGCCCAGGGTGAAGGAATCTGGGTAAATATCGTAGAAGGCTGAGGTTTTTTCCTCCATGTGGCAAGGTAAGACAAAGACCTGTGAACTCTTTAAACCTGTGCTTCAATTGCTTAGTGATTCACTGTCAATTAAAGGCTGTACTACGTGTACTTGTTCAGGATTTATTTGGCCAGGGGATTAACACAAAGTTCAGCCTGAAACTGGCTGATTGAACTGGAAAGACTTGACGAGGGAAGAAGATGGATAGCTCGAAGTGTAAGGAAGAGTTTTCTCCTCATGAAGAGAGTCAGGCATTGGAGCAGGTTGCCTAGAGGCTGGGCAGTCTCTGGTTTTGAAGGCTGACCACAGTAAGCTCTAATCCTGCTCAAAGGAGGAGATGGGACTGGAGACTTCCTCAGGTCCTGAAATCAGCTTGTGGAGGCCTCTCGCTGGGTGATACCATTGGAAGAAAGTTAACTTTGGGAGGTGGGTAAGCTGTTTATTTAGTTGATAGGCAAGGCTTATACGTACAGCCAGGCTGTAACCTGGGGGTTTTGATTGTTTATTTCCTGGGGAAGCTGCTCTGACAACCTCTTACCATACATTTCTGTCCTATAAATCACACCGAGATGCAAATGAGTTACATTTTTTTTTTTTTTTTTTTTCAAATCTCAGCATCACCGCTACCACTTCTAAACTCTGATTTAAAATGTGTGTAAGAAACTTTCTTCCAGCCTCCTCTTAATGTCACAAGTAAGCTACAAATCAAAACTTGCTGATTTCAATTCCTAGCTACTGGTGTTGCTGCACAGATAGCAGTGGTGAGCCATTTTTGCTTGACAGTAGTGTTGTTCGCTTCGGAGCAGGCTGTCCTTGGAAGGATACCAGTGGTTCTAGGCTCTCAAAAGAGCCGAATAAGCTTGCTTTTTCTTCTGAGTCCATCCACAGGATCAGGAGGATTTGTATAATTGTCATATAGGGCTTGCATTGTCACTGTGAGCGTTGGTTCTTGGTACAGTGCTGTGTCTCAGACTCCTTCAGAAGCTTACTGCAGTGCTGTGGGCCAAACAGTGCAGCCAGCTCTTGCCAGCTGTTCTGTCACCTCTGGGATTCTGGAAAAATACGGTAGGAGAGACAAAACAGATCTTTAGGGAGATGCTTTCTGCTCAGTATTGTAGAAAATGCTCACATCCCTTGAATCCAGAGGACAACAGATCTGAATTGCAGGATACAGCAGAGGTTAATGTCAGGTGTGCCTTTGGAAGGCATTTCTTCTCCCAGGCAATCTTGCTCAAGGGCTTAACAGCTTTGTTATGTGATGTTTAACAAGCCAAGATGAGAAATGACTGCTGCTAAACTGCAGGGCGTCTTGGCTGGCTACTTGGTTTGACCGTGACCTTGTGAATGTTACAGGTCAGAGGAGCATGGCTAGCTTCAGCCTGGGACCTGCTGGTGAGAGAAAGGATGGGAGAGGAGCTGCTCCGTGTGCTGAGGCAGGCTGCTGGTTGTTGTACTGCGTCCTCTGCCTTCTTTCTACTTGAGGCTCTGTGGATGGGGTCGTGCTGTAGCGTTGGTCACTCGTAGAAGGATGCAGGCGGTGCTGTGCAGAGATCCTTCGCTGTGTGAGTTAGTCGCAGAGTTCCAGAATTTCATTCTTGCTTTTTCATTGTTATGGTGTCTGATAGGGTTAGAAAATTCTGAAATTTCAGTAAACTTCTGAAAACTTGTGAAATCCTCAGTCAGAAAGCCCACTACAGGCTGAATGCAGACTGTACAAGGGAGGACAACAGGGATGAACTTGGAAATAGGCTGCTGAATGTGAAGAAGAGGATGCCAGCTGTGGTGGTGAGGATGGTAATGCAAAGAAACTGAAACTGGAAGAGAAAGAAAAGCAAGCTGCCTTCAAAGTCAGGGAGAAAGCAGGCTTTGGTGAGGAGGAGCAGAGAGCTGTCCTGCTGGGTGTTGTGTGCTGAGCCTTGGAGTCTTGTCTGTAGTGTGGGCAGCTTGGGGCATCCTCCGTGCTCCTGCGTGCCTTCACCTCTTGCCCTAATTCCATCCCTGTGATGCAGTAGGTGTGCCCTGCTCTCACTCAGAGCACTTTCCCCTGCTGGTCCCCTGGTAGGCTGGTAGCAGCATCGCTGCCCATCCAAGGGGAAGAGAAGCAAGTGAGGAGGTGCTGTGCTGCAGGGATGGAATGTGACTGCAGCTCCAGCACCTCCTGGTGAGGCTTCTCTGCTCCTGGATGTCCTGCTCTGTCCCCGTAATTTCACAGAGGACAACGTGCTGTTTGTGGTGCCATGAGAATTTAATTCCTTGCTCAGAGGGAGCAGGGATCCACTCTTGTCATGGACTTAGGGCTTTGTTCCTAGCGCGTGGCCCAGATTTCAGCTCGTTTGGTAGTGCTGCTCATCAGCACCAGACACTTGCACAACTTCCCCTTTGGCATCGATGTATTTGATGTAGATTTGTGTACTGAAGCTTCAGACAAAATAAACCTATTTGAGGGCAGCAGGCTGAGTAATCTAGTGCTTGGCAGCTGCTCTGCTGCGGGGATTTTTGCTTTACTGTTAGCAGTGCTTGTGACATCTTTAAATGAAAAGAGGAAGGAGGAGGCTGTAGCTGGGCAGCCCTCATTAAAATAGCTTAAACTGCAAATGGTTTTCCTGAGGAAAAAGAGATCCTGCTGGATTCTGGGTGGCTGCAGACAGAATGAGGGGTGTTGCTTTTAGGAGCAGGGGCTGATATGCTAACAACTGCTGTGAATCTGATGTTTTGAAGTTACCTACTTGAGAAAATGCTGCTTTTGAGGACTGGGATACCTAGGGCTGTGATGCCAATACAGCAAGAGCTCAGCTCCTGTCCTCGTGCAGGTATTACGCTTGGTGAGTACTAGGCAACTTCCATCAGTGCTGCTCCAGACCATGGCTTTACTCTTCAGCCTGACTGACAAGCCCAAGCAAGATAGCAATCACGTTGCTCCCTTCATTCCTACAAACACAATGTACTTAGAGAGGCTTCCTAAAAATCTACCCAGGCTGAGGATAGCTAAAACAGGAGGCTCTGGCTCTGGACTGGGGGCGGATAGCACAAGATGCAGCTGTAAGAAGCATCTTTGTTCTTCCCAGCTGTCACCTAGGAAGGAGACAGATGGGGAGCTCTGGTAGGTGATGGTGGAGAACTTCAGCATGGGTTTCTTCTAACACAGCTGCTGCTGCTAGCATTTAACCACAGTGATTCATTGTTAACTCACTTCAGAGGGGAAGGAGTGCTTTGTTACCAAAACCTTTTTCCTGATGGCTTGTTTTGTCCACTCTTGCAGTCTTAGCCAAAAAGAGCTTCCAATAAAGGAACAGAAACTCTGTCCAGAGGTAGAAACGAGCTTCGCTCTCACTGCTTTCCTCCACATCTACTGATTACAAGGCAACACTAATGAATGAAGATACTGGGATGTGAGGGCTGGGTGGTGTGCTGGGTGAAGTGCCAATTAGTAAATGAGGAAATAACTGAAAGAATAGAGCTCTTGTACAAGAGGGTGGCTCGGTGTGGATTATGTAGCATTTAATGCAAATAGCTTTGGACATAAACACTGACACTGAAAACTTCTGGTGGCCTAATTGTGGAGGGAATGCCTTTCTAAATGCAGCTTGTCTTGGGATGTTCCAGCTTCGGTGCTGGAGGGAGAAACATGAGGCTGATGTGGCAACTTGGCCAGGTGCTGACTTTTTTTTAGCACTGGTATTAAACCATACAGTTTTACTCCATCTATGGAGTGCTTTCTGGAGAGAGTGCCAGCCAAAATTAATTGTTGCTTGCTTTGTCCCCTCTTTTGAGCTGGGACAAAGGCTTGCAGTGCCAGGCAGTGAACCAGCCTGGGGAGCAGCACCTTCCTGGACTGGTTCCCAGTTCAGTCTTAGCATGCTCGCGTTGCTGCTTGTGCAAGCAGGGTGAGGAATGGGACGGGAAGGGCTGGAGGAGAGGAACTGACTAATGCAGCACTGCTCCTTGTGGCTTTCAGTGCACTGGAATGAACTGTGACTGGGCGACAATCCTCTGGCCCATTACTAACTGCACTGAAGGTATGTGTGTATTCCTGCTTCCTTTTTTTTTTAATCCCAGTTCAGACTGGCTTTCCACAAAGGCTCCAGAGTAGCTGACAGACCTAGTCAGTTTGAAACCCTTCTGAAAGGGAAACTAAAGCATTGCAGTGCTGTAACTCAGCCTTGTCAGGGCAGGTACCTCCGAGTCCTTTGTCCTTCCCGTTCATTTCCCTGGCTCTGCTCAGGCTCTCCTTTCTCTGTAACTCCAACTTACATTTTAAGGTGTGGTCCACATGTAGACTTTCTAAATGGTTTACACTTCTCGTGACTTTCTGTGAAGATAGACTGAAAGGAGCTCTGGAAGACCCTGGCACTTCTTCCTGTTTCGCCGTTTAATCTCCAGGTCCTGCAGAGCTCATCAGAGATGCTTCCCTGCTCGTTGAAGACAAGGGAAAGCTCCAAGATCTTCGTAGAGCTCAAGTCAGCCCCTTGCCCTGAAGGAGCCCTTGTCTGAGGGCAGTGCTATATGGTACCTGAGCAGAAGCCTCAGTATAATCCTTGGTTATAGAATATATTTTTAGAAACTGGGCTGATTAATTTGTGTGGCAGCAGCACAGAGGTGGCTGCTAAAGGATGGGGAATGTTTTAAGACAAGCACTGTTCGTGTGCTTGGTAGTTAGTCCCACAAACGAGTCTTTCAGGTGCAGCTTGGTCATTAAACTGGGGCTTCTGTGTTTGCAGCGTGCCCAGCAGAGACTTCAGCCTTGCTGGGGTGGGAGGCATCCTCTGGCAACACCACAAATTGCCATGCCAAATCTCCGTAACATAAGGAAAAGGCCATCGGGGTGGTCAGACAGGTTCAAAAGCGTACAAAAGGTGATACACAGGGCAAGGTGGAAAAGTTGCGTGTGGCCTGCCTGCCTGCTACCTGCGTGACTTATTGCTGTAGGCTGCAGGCAGAGCAGAGCTGTCCCTTGAGAGCATGCAAAGAAATCAGAACAGGGAAAAGCCTGTGCCTCCTGCAGGTGACTTCTCCTGTTGGGATCTATGCTAGCCTAGTTTTTCTCCTTGAAATAAGCTCTCCTGAGACTCCAGGACATTACTGTCTTTTTCTTAAGGCAGAGACTTTGCTGTATCAACCTGGAAACAGCTTCCAAATGGCCTTAACATTGATATAAGCAAAACCTATCCCCCCAAAATGTGTTAATGACACAAGCAACGAGGAAGAGAATCATCTGTCTGATGGTTCCAGCCTGGAAATGGTGTACCAGGAGCTTAAAAAAGTGACTTGACCAAATGTGACCAGTGAGACTACAGCCTGGTATGCAGCAAGTATGTCTCGCTTGGTCTGGAAAGCATTTGGGCCAGTGCTTGTGTGTCCTCTAAATGGGAATCTGCGTGCTGGGGCACGTGGAGGGCTTGTCGTGCTGGCGGAGCGTGTTGGAGCTGGAGCATTGCAGCCTCCCAGGAGTTGCTCAAACAAGTGTCTCGGTGCAGGGGCTGGAAACAGCTTGTTCTGCAGAATGGCCGTGTCTGACTAACGTCTGCAGAGCCCTCCGAGCAGGACTAGGGCTGTAGATAAAAGTACAGCGACTGCACTGCCTCGGTTTCTATCTGCAGTAGCTGCATGGCTTTGTAACCTTGCTGCGATGTTTCCTTCTGCCTCCCTCAGGGGAAGAAAGGAGCTGTCTGGGTCTTCCTGCTGCTATAAAACCATGCACAGGTCCTGTCTTGGCTCAGGCACAGCTGCCAAGGCACAGCTTTTTTCTATTTCCTCCCAAAGAATCTCTCTGGAGCGCAGAGCTGCGGCTCAAAGCTCAACTCCCCGCATCTGATCTTCATCAGCTACAGCGTGTCCCCACTCCAGCCTGTCCACAAGCTCTGTGTTGGAAAAACAAGGAATGTCTGCAATCCATTCGGGCGCATTGCTAACGTGGGCCACGGGGAGAACATAGCAGGGCTGGTGTCTGAGCATGCGACAGTCTGTCCTGGGGCACCGAGCAGATGCTGAGCTCCACCTGGCCCTGGAGCTGATCAGATCAGTTCCCCGGGTTTGTACCAGTTGCCAGGAAATAACTTGCTAGAAACTATAGTTCAGTTGCTTCTGGAAAATAGCGTTTTGCCAGTTGGCTACGAAGAGCTATTCTAGACCAGCAGGATGTTGGAGAAGAGCAAAGGGGAGAGGTGTAAGGAAGGTCACTGCTGCAGCTGCAGATGTGGGACATGGGAAGGGACGCTGGCCACGTTTCTCAGCCCTTGGCTAGGATGCGGAGCTGTCAGTTGTGTGGGATGGTGAACTTGGGACTCTCGTGCCTTTGGGGAAAGCTTCAGTCAGTCGCTAGCTCTCTGGCCTGTTCGTTCAGCCCCTGCTCAGAGGCTTCTCTCAGGCCCCAGGGTGAGCTTAACCACGCTCCTTGTGCCACGCGATGCTGCCTGCCCTGCCGCGCAGGTACTGATGTGCCTCTGTGGCAGTGCTGCCTGGTGGTGAGGATCTGTTTGGAGTCAGGCTTTGTACAATGAGCATGTAAGGAAACCACAGCGAATTGCTCAACTCCTTCACATCTGTTACAACACCAACAAACGAACCACTTCTAGCCAGAGTCTCGCTGTCCTGAGTTCAGCAGTGTTTGCTCTGTCACAGCCCTGCTCCGTGAGGAAGAGTGGGAAGGAAATGGACACATGGCAGGGCGAGGAGATGAGAAGCAGTGCTGTCTGCGAGGCAGAGGTCTGAAGCCAGCTCTGCAGCTGGTTTAAGCTCCACATCCTTCTGGTCCTGCTGGGATACAGAGGGCAGTGCATCCTTGAAGCAGCTTCAGCAAGAACTACAAAAGAACTGCTTGAGAGTATCGGAGTAAGTAGACTGACCACGGGAAGACAGGCTAACAGCTCTCCTGCCAAAAACCTAACATCCTGCAGGGACTGAGAGCCTCTTAGAGCTGCTCCCAGCCTCTATGGATACAGATGCCAGCACTCAGACTGACTTCCTCTACTTGAGAGGGAGGCAGGGGAACAGAAGTCCTGATGAGCCTTGCTACCACTCGTCCTTTCAGGAAGGGAAGTCTCCAGCCCGATGTGTTATGAAACAAAGCTGTCTGCTGTCCGTGGGGTGCACTCCAGCACGTGGGCTGGACAAAAGGTCATGGATTGTGCTGGTGGACGAGCCCTTATGTCAGTGTGGCACGCTGATCCTAGTGCTGTGCCTGTGAGGACACGTTAGTCATCAGTGGGAGAGGCTGGGGAAGAACACGTGCTGCTGTTCTGAAGGCTTGTTAAGGACAAGTCTGGCCCTAAAGCACAGGGCTGGAGTGCAAGGGAGGGCTTAGCACTGCAAATCTCGTCTGTTTTAAGGCTTGATGCCCACAAAACATGGCATTGCCAGAGCACGTAGCTGCAGTCTTACCTCTGAGCAGCTATAAAGGAACAAGATAAAAGCTATAAAGGAACAAGACAAGAGACACCAAGCATGGTATTTCTTCAAGGCTCTTTAACTTGCATTAATTGGCATTTGTGCGTTATTTGGGTGCTACCTTAAACGGAGCTGCAAAGAATCTAATGACCTTTCTGACACATCCCCTCAACTTCCTCTGTAAGGGAAATCTGCTTGAGTTCACTCTTTCATTTCAAGAAAAATCTTAGTTTTTGTGTAACCAAAACTGCCATTTGTAACCAAGTAACCAATATTCAATAGCAGAGAGTCTCTGGCAAGAGCTGCAGGACTCCTGCCTGAGTTCCTTTCCTTATTACAGAAACTTCTCAGAGCTACCTCTCCTGTGAAGTCCTTTCTGCTGGGTTACACAGCACTGCCCTTAGTGGGAGCTGGCTAGGTAGGAGACAGAGGAGACTTGTTCATGTTGGTTTCTTGTCGGTGTTTCAGTTGAGGATGGGTTGTTCCAGGTTTTAGGGTTGTTCCAGATTTAGCTTCCTTGGATGTGCTGCCTTCTGAGTGACTTCAGTGTTGTGCTGGAGAGCCAGCCCCTCCACTCAGGGTGTAGGAGGGCATGCTGTCCTCATCACACTGCCTTTCAACACGGCAAAAACAGCTAGGAAATTCTGCAGAACCTTTCTTATCCCAAGGAGAGGTTCCTTAGAGTATTGCATTCATACGGACGAGCTGGTTCAGTGGCTACAAATCCCAGCAATGTCGTGCAGTGGCAGGCTCTTGGCTTCCTCAGAGGCTCTCCTGGGGTGTCTCGGGGTGGACGTGCTTATGCCACCTGCCAGATGTGTAGGAGAGCAAAGCTCTTGATATCTAGAACCACGATATGTGCTGCTTAGGAGAACAAGGCTGTTGGCTTAGCGAGGTGGTTTGTTAGCTCAGCAGCCCGGGGAGGTCACTGCCAAACACCACGTCCCATTCCCCCCATCCCCAACACACTTGTGCAGTTCACACCAAGGACCTGATTCTGCTCAAGGATGTTCCTCTCTGCTCTTTGCTGGGACACGTGCCATCTGCAATTTTCTTGCCCTGCCTCCGGTGATCTCGGTGACCGCGGTTTCACTTTCTGCAGCAGCTCACCCTGCTGAGCCCAGCTGCTGCTGCTGCTCCTCGCTAGGTGGGGCTGGGGGAGCTGCCCCTTGGCACCGCAGCAGCCTTCTGCATGGAGAGTGAGATAGCAAGGAGGCTCCCTGCTGCTGCCAAAACCAATGCTATGTAATAAATGCTGCCTGCCCAGCCCAGGTCTAAGAACAATTGCACAATTGCAACACTCCGAAACCAGCTCTGGCCACGTCTGGTGCGATCGTTGCTGTCATCTGCTTTGTGGCTGCTCGTTCTCTGCTAATGCAGTGCTTGGGAGCTGCAGAGTAGGTAAGCTTATTGCCTCTGCAAGGCTTTGCTCAATGTTTAATGGGGTGGGAAGGGTGTTAAAGCTGGAGTGCTGGTGAAATCAGGGCTGGGATGTGGAGGTGTCACAGCTTTGCTGTGATTCCCTTCTGCAAGAGGCAGAAGCGCATGCTGCAAGCGAGGCACTACAGCTTTGATGTTAAGAATTAAGGCTAAATAAAACAGTCCTGATTCTTGGGTGCTAAGGCTTGAATGCTGTTTGCATTTGAGGCTTGCAAGCTCCATTCTTCCCCGTGCTTTTAGGATGGTTTTGTAGCATCAATGTTCGTTCTTTGTAAAACTGAGCAAAAAAGCAGAAGGCTTGCGTGAACAACAGGTCAGCTCTTAAAAGTGAGGAGAAACTCATGCTGAGGCAGAGTCTAGAAAGCAAATTCTAAAGTTCCTATCAAAGAAAGGGGATAGCTCTGTGTGAAGGGCCTCTGGGGGTTGTGTACAAAGCCAGCATGTCAGGTACCTGGGATCACCTTGCGAATTCTCCAGGTAAGCTGCTGCCAGCCAACAAATAAAAGTAGCAGCAGTGCAGCCCCTATCAGTTTAGCTTCTTTATCCACTAGTTTGTGGGATGAATGTTCAGCCCAAGAAAATGCACCAAGTTTACTTAAAGGGCTTCTATTAAAAGCATGGAAACCTAAGCAAAAGTACACGTGCTTTTTCTGTGGTCTCATTTACTAGAGCTGTGTCCTTTAGTTCAGCTTTCCAAAGGAGTAAGCAAGTAAATGATAGAGTAGAACATTTTCTGTCGTTACCCTGAGGTTTTCCAGACTGGAAATCTGTAGGGCAGGGCTTCGATTCACTGTCTGCAGAGTCCGCTGTCTGTGTTTAAAGGCTTGGACTCTTATCTACAGAAGTGGTCGTATAACTATGGGGGAGAACATAAGCCACAGTAAACTGGAAGAAATAGGCTTGAAGTAAAACTGGATGGGAGATCAAGGGGTTTCAGGGCTTTCATGTAGTGGTGTAACCGCTGCTCCAGACAGGTGTGCTGGGGGTGTTGAGCTGCGGAGCAAGGGAAGAGCTGTGAGGAGCTGCGTTTTTTGCAGTCACATTAACAAAACTTTTTGTAACTGACTGAAGTGCTCCTGGTCCTTCCTTCTGGTAAAGCTCGTAACTGAGGGAGAATGACTTGCCAGTACTTGACCTAATGAAAACATCTGTTTTCAGTGGCTGAGTGCCCCGCAGGTGCTTAAACAACTGCATGCATTTTCCAGTAAGTGTTCTGTGCTTTTCATTGTTTTGGATAGGCTGCCCCTAGAACTCGCTGCCCTTTGCAGTTTGGGTTGAGCCATCCATGCTGTGCAGAGGCTCTGGCAGCTCAGGAGCTGGCTGGGGGGATGCTAAAGGGACCAGCAGTGACTTTCTCTATGGCTACTGCATATTCTTTGCCTTGTGTGGAGACATGACTGGGATGTTGAGGGCTCTCACTGCTGTGCAAGCTGCTTCCAAATGGTGTTGAAAATCCATACAGCAGCCTGTTAAAATTCCTCTGTCACTTTGAGACGGAGCTACCTGACACAACCTCTTGCTGTGTGAAGAAACTTGCATGGGAACAGCTCTTTGGCTTCAGATGAAACAATGAGGGCTCCTTGGGTGAGTTCTCTGGCTTGCGTATGCTGCATTGATAGCTGGGACTGCATTTGTGTGCTCAGATCAGGTGAATGGGTCTGAATGCTGGCATAGGTAAGTGTGAGGTGAGTTGTCTTGGAATGATAGACAGTGGTTTAGATTTGGGTGACTTTTCAAACCTCTCTGTGTGAACCAAGGCACTGCTTAGCCTGATGTTCTCCAGGTTCTGGGTGACAGGATGGAAGTGACTGAAACCAAATTCTAGCTACTTGATTCACACCAGGAAACAAAATACCCTGCTGGGGGGTAGTGGAGGCTGCTGTCTGCGTGGCATCGGCCTGCTTGGGTTAATTATGAGCAGAAGGGGCCGTGGGCACAGGATGGTCCTGCTCTGTTGTACACGGCGTGGTGCTGAACTAAATCATAGTGACTGCTTCAGGAGAGGTCTGTGACAGGCAGATGGTTTTTCCTAAATAGAAGTTGGAAACCAGCTCTGCTCTGACTGCTGTGCACGTTCTTTTCTTTGCAAAGCCTTGTAAAAAAAAAAAAAAAAAAAGTTGTCGTCTTCCATTTAGCAGCTGGAACTTTGACACCATCCATTGAAATGCCTTTGCTATCTCCTACCTTGATCTATTTCCAGCAGGCAGTGGTTTTGAAGGCTGGCATTTCTTTCCAGCGTGGCAAATCTCCTTGCTCTGAACAGTTAAACTGAGGGGAGATCCAACTCCCTGAAAATGGCAGGGAGCGTTTTGCTCTAAGACTTCGTTCTGAAGCTGTTAAGTCTTGAAGATAACCACTAAAAACTGAAAATAGCATGGAGCAAAATGGAGCGTTATGTTTATAAAGCAGAGCAGTATTTCAGCAAGCCTGAGCTGTTGATGCAATAGGTGAAAGCACTTCTACCACTTGTACTCAAGCCTCTAACTGCTCAAGGGTTTTGGAGTAGCTGGCTCCATAGCATATCCCTTCATTTATGGCTGTCTGCATCTCATAAAGCTTTCCAGAGCATTAATTTGTTAGTTCAGGAGGGTAAGCTTCTCACTCCTGCTGAAGGGCAAGTGCCTGTATTGTCTTGTGCATGGCAAAGCTTTCTTAAAAGGGGCATAATTGTACCCCCTGACTGTAGGGCGAGGTGCTGCTCTGCAGTTTTAGACCAGGCAAGGGACGGTGGAGCCAGCTGTGAGCTGAAATCACTGCCTTGCCCTAATAACCAGCCACGTTGCGCCTGAATCTTGGCATACGGTGCTTGGTATCTGACCTGCTCTCGGTCTAATTGACCCTTTTGTTGCAATCTTTTTCCCCTTTATTTCTGTTTATTCTGGCTTCATCTTATGGTATTAGTCTGCCTGGGGAAAGAGGCAAAACTAAGGCAAGTGGCAACTGGTGCTTGTGTAGAGGAAAGGCTGCTCTCCTTGTGGAGACAGTATCCTACCAAAAGTGCTTCAGAAGTCCCTGTCCTGAACTGTGGTGATTCCCTTTCTGGTGGAGAAAAGGAGAAGAAAAAGCCTCTAGAAAAACAAGATAAAGCTAACGTTGGCAGGAGGAAAAACTTATAATGAAGGAGGTGTTGTTTTGCTAATGGGAGTGCAGAGCTGTGTTCCTGCTTCTCCCAAGCATTGCACTTGAGAACAGTCTGCAGCGGTGCTCCTGCAGTCTGGCAGGCTGCTTTGTTTTGGTTGTTGCTTCCTCTGCAGTGTTCTCACATGTCCTGCACAGCTCTCAGGAAATCTGCCGCTCTCCCTCCTGCCAATGTTTTGTTCCTTTATCCTAATCAATGTTCCAACAGCTGAACTGGCCTCCAGGCTTCCAAGTGCGCTGCAGCCAGTGCCTCGTTGACAGCCCTTGTCCGTGTGCCATAAGCCTGGGGAATGCCAGGTAGCTCATCTGGGGCTCTCTGCAGAGCAACGCAGCTCAGGCTCAGCAGCCCCATGGTCCTACTCCCAGCCTGAGCAAGTGACTTGCACTGAGACTTCTTAAAATCCAACTTTCCAGCCAGCATTAATGGGCATCTCCCAGGAACAGGAAGGCTCCTGCTGGAGCAACTTGAGAAATTTCATCCTAACAGAGCTGGTGTCGGCCCTGGGAGTGCTGAAGCCCTCAGTTTTATATCTCAGGCATGAGGCTTTGAAGATGGGAGAGTGGGGACTTGAGGATTTAACAGCAGTTTCTCCCAAATAATTCCTTGTGATACGTGTGCTGAGTTTAAGTACTACCACGCAGCTCCCTGGGTGAGTTTGCATGACTTGTGATGTTGTGACAGTGCCGGTGCTTTTACACCAGCAGCTCAGCTTGTGCCTGTAACAGCTTGGGATCCCTCGGTTTGATGTTACAGGCTCACAGAGGAGGGAGGCTGTGCCCTTGGAGGTATTGTGCCAGGGTGTGCTGGCACCCGGTCACTGTGCCATTGCTCAATTTGTTGTGTGGCTTCTTGCTTCTCAGCTGTTGACTCTCTGGCTTAAATAACAGGGGATTTGTTTTGATGCTGTGGATGGTATGTGCTTAACATACACGCTTTTCAGTCATCTTGTCAGCTCGTAACGTGATTGAATCTCATTTAAATGGTATTTGCTTAATGAGCCTTCTGTCCTTCAGTGCCATACGTCCGAGGTCCCTAAATGGTTAGGAAATGGCCATCCTGCTGCTTACTAATGTGCATTGGGATGTGACTCTTAAAGAATGTCAAGGATTTTTCCCTTCTGCACTTAACAAACAAAAAAAAGGGGGCAAGAGAAGGAGTCGTCTTTAAGAACTACCAGATTTCAGCTGAGCTTTCCATGGCATATCCAGGAGGAGGAGTAAGTTGTAGGGAAGCTGGTGAATCGATCCGTAACCCAGGACATACACGAACCTTCCCTGTCACCTTCTAGCTGAAGCCTTGCTGCTAATGTCCAGTAACCTGATTTTTAAACCAGACCTGATTCATGCTCCTTTTCTACGCCAGATGAGGTCCTGGTTGTGAGTAAGTGTTGTGACTGTAGCTGGCAGGAGCCCCGACTGATTGCCTCACTTCAGGAAATGTTAAAATAACACTTTTTTTCTTAGAAAGCCAGTTCACTCCCCTCCCACTTTTAATTCTCCTAATAGCTGCCCCCAGTTTGGCAGCTGCCTCACAGAGGGTTGTTTGTGTTGCTGAGCGAGAGCAGAGCCACTTCGGTGGATGCAGGGCTGGAGGAGAGGCGCGCGCAGCAAGCTCGTCTCCTCGGGCAAGCTGGCTTCAACTTTTCAGAGGCTTCTCTGAAATCTGGAAGGAAAACTGCTAAACGGAGAAGAATCTCGCTCCTCCCCCTGGACTCTGCATCTGAAGCTGGGGATTTTTATTTTTTTTTTCCCCTCTTGGAGAAGAGGAGCTGCCCCAGCTGCTCGCTTGAGCCGAGCCATCTGGGAGGTGTAGCTGCTCTCCTGACGGCGGCGATCCCCTGCAGCCCCGTGGTGCCAACGGGTGTCGCCTGAGGCTGAACCCAGCAGCTTTATCTGCTGTCCTGGACTTGCACAATCGGGCCTTGAAGGTACTTTCCAGAGCTGGAGCCGGGGCTGAGCTATGTCCTGAAGCCTGTGTGGATGGCTGCTGGCTGCCAGCTGATCGGGGAAGGTTTGTAAGGCTCCAGATGGAGCAGCTTTCATCTTACTGCCTGCTTCCTACCTTGCTTGATCGCTGCTGGGGGCAGATGGCTCGTGTTCAGGGCTGTTTTTTTTTATATTTCTCTCTTGGAGCTGTTTAAGTGTTGAGGGAAGCAAACTATTTATGGCTGGATAATGCCACCAGGCAATCCCTGTGTGTGCGTGTCTCTGTGGTATGCGGCCTTTACTGCAGGGGATGCTTGCATTGAAGGGGGTTCTCCAAGAACTCCTACAGCTGTCTGCCAAAAAAAGGCTGCAGTTCAGGCTTCCTCATCTCATGCCTGATCGGGGAGCCCTGTGGAGGAAGCACTCGAGTACCAGCGAGGAGAACACCGAGTGTTCACCTAGCGTGTTTGTGAGTGAGCTGTTTTGAACCCTGGAGGTGTTTGGACTCTTTGTGGGTATTAAAAATGCCTTGTGTGTTTTGGCTGCTCGGTGGATAGCTGTACAGACGGCCTTGGCTGGAGAACCCCAAGGTGGGTGGAAGGAGCTGGAGAAATGAACACCAGTGATCAGCCTGGGCCTCCTCTGGGTGGACGTCCTGCTCAGCCTGGTCTTGTGGCATCAAGTAGAGCTCGTAGGCTGGGCAAAGGTAGTGCTGGAGCATTGAAATCTCAGGCATTATTACTCTGTGCTGGGTCTTCTGTGTAGAAGAAACTGTTCTCAGTTTATCCAGCCTGGCTTGCATGTTGTCCATGATTCAAGGCAAAGGACAGCTGGGGTCAGTCTGACCACGGACCAGCTCTCAAGGTGGAACAGTGCCTTGTAAAGAGGCGAGCTATGGCCAAATCCACACCTTCTTTAGACAGGAGGAGGAATTTGAGTGCCTCTCTGAAGGGGACAGGCTCAGTACCTGTCTGTTTGATCTATATGCTCTCTGCTATGCAGGGCACGCTGCATTGGTGGCATGCATTCCCCGTGCTGGTGGAAAGGAAGGATGAATTGTCAAGATAAATGGATTGAAACTGCTCTGTAAATGTTGCATACAAGGCTGTATGTGGTAATGTTTAACTTGTCTCTTGTTTTTCTTTCCATCCATTAGGCAATACTGACTAGCGTACATCTCGACAAGGTCTCCAAGCAACATTTCCTGTAGGGCTGAATGACAGCAGAAGCAGCCGGGCAAATTGATGAGCTTGCTTTGGGAGCCTACGAGTAGGCAAAACCAGAAGGCACGATGGGTCAGAAGGTCACAGGTGGGATAAAGACTGTGGATATGAGGGACCCGGTGTACAGGCCTTTGAAACAGGAGCTGCAGGGACTCGACTACAGCAAACCCACGCGTCTGGACTTGCTGCTGGACATGCCTCCGGTGTCGTACGAAGTCCAGCTACTGCATTCATGGAACAACGACGACCGCTCGCTGAATGTATTCGTGAAGGAGGATGACAAGCTGATATTTCACCGGCATCCGGTGGCTCAGAGCACAGACGCTATCAGAGGCAAAGTCGGCTACACGCGAGGACTGCACGTGTGGCAGATCACCTGGGCGATGCGGCAGCGGGGCACGCACGCCGTGGTAGGGGTAGCAACAGCAGACGCCCCCCTGCACTCCGTAGGGTACACCACGCTCGTAGGAAACAACCACGAGTCGTGGGGATGGGACCTCGGGCGCAACAGACTGTACCACGACGGCAAGAACCAGCCCAGTAAAACCTACCCTGCCTTCCTAGAGCCAGATGAAACTTTCATCGTGCCGGATTCCTTCCTGGTGGTTCTGGACATGGACGATGGGACGCTGAGCTTCATTGTGGACGGGCAGTACATGGGTGTTGCCTTTCGGGGACTCAAGGGGAAAAAGCTGTACCCCGTGGTGAGCGCAGTGTGGGGACACTGTGAAATTCGGATGCGCTACTTGAACGGACTCGACCGTGAGTATAGCTCTGTGTTTGTTCTAGCAGCACCAATCTGTGTGCCACTTTATGTGCCTTCACCATCCTAAAGGGTTTTCACTTTCCTGAAGAGGTGAGGACTTCATGGCAGCAGTGGGGTTTAGAGAAATCTCCGAATCCTTAGTGGCAATTGAAACAGCTTGTCTGGCTGGTAACGTGTTGTTAATAAGATGCTGCAGGGAGCATGTGAAGTTTGGGGAGGTGATACAGTGGGAGAAGGAGGTGCCAGTTTGTCTGGAGTGATGACAAACCTTCCTGCAGTGCTACCAAGGTCCCAGCAGGAACGGCCTTTCTGGACAGCTGTTCTTTGCAGTGCAATCCTGGTGCCTTTTTGCAAGGAACAGTCCCTGAGGGGCAATCACTTTCCCCTTTCCTCAGACAGGGACAGCTCTTCCCACTCCTTCCTGCAGGGGATTTTAACAAGTCCCTTCATCAGGCACTGCAGGAATGTCCCATCTCTGAGGAAAGTAGCTTGCTTTGTTTCTTCCAGGGCAGGCTGTGCTGATTTTTCAGTGCAGGGCTGGACGTTGCAGCCAGCCCAACTTGCATGCCAGGTCTTTTACTAATAGGGCCCTCAATCCCTAGCTAAGCTTAGTAATAAGTTTGGCTGTCCAAATGTGCTAAAGTCTTATCTCTCCTAGTCAGAGGTTCCCACTGGGCCAGACTGTGACTCAGTCCTCTGGGTAGGGTGGAGGAGAGAGGTGAAGGAAGTGGATTAATATCTGGATTTATGTTGTTACTGAAATAAATTTGGCAATATTGATATGAAAAGGGTAGTGTTTCCCCTGCATTCCAGAACAGTGTCTGCCCAAAGGCTGTAGCATACTGGGCTTTTATTTGTGCTTAGAACGTGTTTGTTATGAGGCTGGACCAGGTGTCAACCCCTGGCACTGGTGACATGAGGTATGGAAAGCAGCACTGGCACATGAAAACCGAGCTGTCAAACAACCAGGAGAGCATTGTGAGGGGATAGGTGTATGATCCACAAGTGACTTGAGAAATATGCCTCAATTTAACAAGACAGAGGTACCTATACCAATGCTTGCAGACCTGCTGTGTGGGCACAAAGCAAGGCGTGCTGCTCAGAGCAGAGAGAAAGGGCCAGAGAGCATCTCCTGCTGCTGAAGCACCTTTGGGAAACTCCTCTCTTCTTCACTTGGTTCATAGGTAACCAGTGACACTTCTGGGGAAACCTCTTTAGGTTAGAGAAGTCCTGCTTGGCTTTGTGGAAGCCAATACCTGCATCCAACAGGGACTTCCCAGTGTACTCATAAAGCTTGGGACATGCTGGACCCAGGTGAAAGTCTGCAGAACAACTGCTGTGCTGCCTCCCATTCAAAAATGGAGTTAGCGAATTCTTCAGCTCCTGAGTCTCCAAACTTGCTGAAAAACAAGGCAGATTGGATGGTCTGGGTGTTCAGCTTATTCTGTCATGGAGTGACTAAGTTCTTCGCAAAGCAGCTGACCCATCAACTGAGACTGTTGCCTCATAACCTATTTCTATCATGAGCCACAACATAATTGATCCTTTTCAAGGGAAGGCTTAGTTCAGAAAAAATAAGTTGGGGACTGTCCCTAAAGTGGTGTTACTCAGCCAGTAGTGTCACTCAGCCAGTAGTGTCACCATTTTCTTTGCAGCTGGCAAGCCCTTTAGTGTCTGTTGAGGCACGATCTTAGCGCTCAGCATAGGTGTATTCCTTTCATAAACTACTCTTCTGGTTTTTCCTATAGTCAGCCTTCTTCCCATCAGCTTTTTAGCAGATGAGCTCAGCAGGAAAGGCTGAATAACCCCCAGAGAATCAAAATCTTTTGTAGTGAGAGCTTTTTGGCAAAGTGTTTTCTCACCAACAGAGGAGAACCGAGCTTACCCTGCCCCAACAGCTTATAGGATGGCAGCAGCTCCAGCAACCAGGTTTTTGGAAGGGTCAAAGCCAAGGCTTGCAGCTCCCTTCAGAGCCAGTGAGTCTGTGGAGCTGTCTGCACAGAACTGCTCTTAGCAGGGAAACAGCCACCTCCTGTATTGGATTGGGTTGTAGTGTGCTCTCAGCATAGGAGTGAATCACGGGCACGAGGCCAGGAATGACAGGACGCTATTTTGGCACGGACAGAAAGAAGGTGTCTGGCTCTAACCCCTTCTGAGCATTCAATAGCAGCACTGTGTCCAGTGATTGTAGTGCTTGTGAATGGAAGGAGGTCAGATGTGTGTGCTTTCTCTTCTGCTCCGTCTTTGGTGAGAGCGGGTTATCAGGGCAGAACAGCTGAGGACAAAGTTCTGCTCTGTGGGAAGAAGATCCTCTCTGCTTTTAAGGCCATTAAATCAGAATACATTATGTTAATGCTGGAGGCTTTGGAAGCCCAGGCCCCTCGTCCTCTGGCTAGACGATAGCTCTGCCCAAGCTGTCTCCATATGGAGCAAGGGGAGTTGGGACAGACTTGGAATACAGCGCGCTTGTACCCCAGAGAGGGTACAAATTTTTGTTTAAGCTACGTTGGGAAGTGCCAGAGGAGTGCTGCCAGTAATAGGTTTCTCCAGTCGTATCGCAGCCAGAGCTGGGACGTGCAGTCCTGCTGTACAGAGCCCGGACCCTGCAGGAGAGGCAGCGTGGATCCTGAAGTGGGTCACGAGCAGCAAGAAGGGCAGTGCTGGGGCTGGAAGAGGTGTACTTAGGGGTGTGATGCCTCAGTAACGATGCTCAAAGCAGTTCTCTGAAGTTCTAGTGCTAGAAAAACATTCCCCTGCGGCTTCCCCTGCAGCAGGTAATAGCTCGGGATGCTTAGCAGGGACTGATGGGGGGGAAATGAGGCATTAGTTCAGCTCTGCTGCTAACTTGAGGAGGAGACAGACCAATTAGACTGCAACTCCTGACTGTTACCAAGTCTCTTCAGCTAACAACCTCTCCTTCCCAGCCCTTTTGCCAAAAAAATAGATAAACTGCTTTCTCTGCTTCTCGTTAGGGATGTTTTTTTACATGGACTGTTACTTTTTCCAAAGTAGAATCAGGAGTGGCCCGAGCAGAGATGACTGATCTGTTCAGTCTGAGCTTTTCAATGTTAGCTGTTATCTCTGAACTGGGAAGGAAGGGATTTGTGTCCACCTACTGATGGGGAGGCTTCTGGTAAGAAATACAGTAATATGATCGTGCTTAGAAATTAAGCTTTCCCAGTCTCTCAGCTGTTTAAAACAGCTGTATGAACAATCAGATTAATTTGGCTTGTAGCAGTGGAAGCTAGAGCTGTTGGCATCTAGCAGAGTTCCTGAAAACTGCAGCTTCTCAGCCAAGCTTTTCTATTTTTGGGGATGTTTTTAGGTGTCTGTGTCCAGCCTGAGATGTCTCTAAAGAAAGCTTTCCAATGGTGTGTGCTGAGCATCCAGGTTATTAGAAGGATGTCTGCTTACCTACTGAATTTGGGATGCCTTTGTTTTAGCATCTCTTTGGGGCAGAGGAACCCCTCGGGCTTGTGCAGGTGAGCTGGGACAGACTCAGCAACAGGAGCTGAGAAACTAATCCGTGTTCCCCCTGTGCAGCTGGGATGTGTTTGCTCTGGCTTTGACCTCAGTCCCCTGTGATTGACCGTTCAGCATCCAAGGTCCCCGTATGCCTTGCCTGAAAAAACTAGCATTATCTTGTTCGGGGTTTGTAAGTACAAGGTGCAGAAATAGTAGCAGAAGATGTGTATTTTTCCCAGGTTTATGATGTAGGGAGAAATCCTCTGATGGGAAATGTCACAATATAAGTAGCGACACGAAGCTTTGACAGGTGGCTTTGCTTTTTTTCATGAGAAATAGCGGCAGAATTGAAAGGGGTGACAGTTCTGCTTCTAGTGGATAAAAACAAATCAGAGTACTTCCTGGGTGTCCATACCGTATGATGCTATCGAACTGTCTGCTGCTGTCTTTTACTTCAATAAACCTCTTCCAAAGGTTTTTGGATAGTGCAGCGAGAGGCATAAGCTAGGAGACGTGTTCTGACTTAAATGTTGTTGCAGGGAAGAAACATCTTTTAGGGATTTTAGTCTCTCTTACTTCATACACAACTTCTTAAGTAACTTCCACAGAAATGTTGTGTCCTTCCCATGTATTTTAGCTGAAGCTGCTGACTTGTGGATGCTGAATGGTTTGGGTTTTGTGACCAAGCCAGGCATCCACTTTTCTTGCTCAATCTTTTCTGGGGGATTTCTAGAACAAACAAGATGAATGTGTAGCTTGTGGCTTGGGATGTTAACGTCTTGGGTCTCTCTCTTTCCAGCTGAACCACTGCCTCTGATGGACTTGTGTCGGCGAGCTGTGAGGCTTGCTCTGGGCAAGGAAAGACTGAATGAGATCCCTGCGCTGCCACTGCCAGCCTCCCTCAAGAGTTACCTGCTCTACCAATGACCTTCATGTTCCGGGACTGAGAGTTGGAACCAAGGCAAAACATCTGGAGCTGACCCACCGGGAGATGGGTTTGCCACCCTTGTGTCATCGCTACTGTTGGAACTCCTTGGCCAAAGTACTTCAGTCACTGATACAGCCTCCGTGTGCCCTTACTGGCAAGCTCTCGAGTAGTCCTTGTTTCAGAACCGAGTGCTCTTGTTCTTTGGAAGTCACTTCCCCTGCACACTTTAAAAACAAAAATAATAAAGGAACACTTTTAGAAGCTCTGTTCCTCCCTGCTTCTCCTGATAAAAGGCTGTCCTGCAATCCCTTGGGTTGTAGAGCCTGGGAGTGAGCCCTCGTGTACCAGCTGAAGGGAAGAACATAGTTTAGGGGAAGGGGAGGCACTAGGAGTGGACATCTTAAGACCAGGTGCTAAGAATGGAAAGGCATGGGGTGGCCAGCAGAGTTGGGGAGAGTCTGGAATACCAAGAGGAATTCATTGCTGAGTTTTTAAAACCAAAAAAACCCAAACCCTGAAACACCAAAACCAAGAACCCTTCCACCAGGACACTTAAATTGGAGGAGGTGGTTACGTTGCTGATGTCTGTCTCTCTGCTAGGACTTCTTGCCACGTTTCATAGACAGTAAACCTTGCTTTCTTGTTTATCACCATCACTCTCAGTTCTCCTGTCCTGCCTCCTCTTAGTGGGTGTGACTCAGTTGACTGAGCAGTCACCCCATGTCTTCATCTGCCCTCTTCCTCTTGACTTAAAACTGTAGGTTTTAGTCTGGGACTGAAGGGTTTCTTGCTGATGTAGGGACAGAGAAGGGACAAACTTCTGCAGTAAAGTCCCTGGTGAGACAGGCTGGATGTCCTCAGACTTGTCACCCAGCTGTAGGTCCTGTCATTGTAGGTCTGCTTTCTGCATAGTCTGTTCCATGTCAAGGTTTCAGAGAAACATTTAATTCTCTAAGGGCTCTTCCAGGGAATTCTCTTCTTGAAGCTGCTTAGTCACCCAAACCAGGCTTTGTTCTGCCATAGACCATCAGCATAATCTCCATTTAGCTATGCAGCTGAATAGTTGTCTGTTGCTTGGGGGGGATGGAAAGCTGTCCCAGGGAAGGTGGTGGCAGTGTAGCTGCAGAAGTGCCATAAGCAGACCAGAAATCCAGAAGGTGGTTGCTGCAGGATGTAACTTGAGAGACTTTACCAGAGCCCAACGGGGTGATCTTCAAGCACAGCAAGAAAATAAACCTATCCGGATCTGGGGGGTTGGCAGGGGAGAACTGCAATAAACAGGACAAGCAATTCAGGCAAAATCAGCACATCCCAAATAGATTCTTGCCTCAGTAGCCAAGTAAAGAGGATGACACTCCTTTACTAGCAGGAGCTGCTCTCTTGACCTCTCCACAGGTTACTATGCTGCCTTTCTGGGGTTATTTTGCACATTTCTTTGTCTTGAAAAAATGTTTGTGTGGTTGGTTTTTTTTTTGTTTGTTTTTTTTTTTTTTTTGCTCTTGAGTTATTCCTTCAGTTCTGTGTAGGTACAAATGAGTTTAGTTGTTGAAAATGTTAATATATATATTTGTGGTGTATGTATAAGAACATGTTTTAAACAGCTGCTGTAGGGTACCTTTTTAAAAATAAACTACTTACATAGTATATTTTTTGAAGCACAGAATTGGTGCCAAGACTGGGTGGGGTATGATGTGCCCCTTTCTTTTTTAATCTAATATTGTATGATTTTTTTAACATAGAGGTTTGTACTAGTTTCTGTTACAGGGTGGGACACAAATTGCACAAAAAATAGTGTGTATGGAGCCCTACTTGGTTGCCTTTGACTTGAGCCAGTGTCTTCCATAACTCCAGGGAAGCCTGTGTTCTCCTCACTTCTAACGCTCTTCATGCTCCCTTGTCTCCATCTCTTCTCACTTCCCCAGTACATTTTGTACAGTTTTAAACTCTCACTTCCTATTTTATGGCTGTAGATAATACTTGGTAACCTAATAAACTTTATTAAATATTGCTTGATGCTGGGTTTTATTTGCGTGAGATGATCAAAATTTTCCATATCGAGCTTCTGCCTGGAGGCTGAGCGTCCTTCCAAGAACTCAACCCAAGAAGGTAAAGCAAGGGCTGGTGGGACCTTGCTTTGAAGAATAAGAATTCAAAGCTGGCATCTAAGAGCTGTGTGTAGGTGGAGGGCAAGCTGCAGCTATCGGTAGGTTGTCGGAACCTGTGATTTTATACATCTGCTATTCATGCCTAAAGATAGCTATTCCTGGTAGAGCTGAATGAAAGCTGTGAAGTCTCAGACGAGGAAGATAAAGCTGCCTTGACTTACAACTCCTCCAACTTGTTATATACAACTTGTTACACTATACTACTGTTTGTTCAAGTAGATTCAAAAGACCAGGACTCTACCTATCTTTCCAAACTTGATGCTGGGGAGGCTTGCAAGCATCTCCTAGATTACAGCAGGCAAATCTCTTTTTTTTTTTTCTTCCAGAAAAGTGTCTTGTGAAAACTGCCACTTCGTGTTGGCACCTGACGCACCTAACTTTTCCTTAGGCAGAGAGGTGACAGACAGAAGAAAGCAAAATGAAATGTTGGGGGCTAAAGGAACCCCTGGCCATAGCACAGTGCACTAACCACAGGAGGGGCTGAGTGGTGGGAGTCATTTCTACATCACAGGTACTTGGAGAAATGTTTGATTTTGATGTGTTCTGGACAACTCAATCACCAGCTTGCTTTAGCTCAAGTCACTGAATGGGGCTTTTCAGTCACTCCCTACCTCCTGCTGTGGTTTTGAAAGCTGTATTTCCACAAGAGGCTTCATTCCTGGGCTGTGAGGAGATGTGGATCATCTCTTGTGGAGTAGAGACATCCTTGCTTGCTGGTGTAGTGCCTTCAGTCTACTCTGCCTCCCACCTGTGCAATACAGCGGTGCTCTCAAATGCTATCAGCAGGTAGGTTAAGACTCCCCAAAGTGCCCAGGTACTCTTGCCAGTTATGACAGAGGCTTTACTTCTGCCTCCTGTCCATGTACTTCTGTCTTTCCTGCAGCTACTGCCTCGTGCGTGGAAAGCAAATCGCTTCATCAGTTCACATAAACACTACAGAATGTGAGGCTCAACCAAAGCTCAGAGGTATGCCTATGAACTGCCTTATAAGGGTACTGGGTGAGGAGAACTTTTTTCTTTAAAAAAAAAAAAAAAAGAAAAGAGAGGCAAGTGCTTTCTTTCCCTCTCCAATCACAGCAAAGATTTTTTTGAATTTTGGAAGCCTTCGTCCTGCTTGTTTTCCCACATGTAGAAGATCAACTTCACATCTGAGGCTGAGCAGTCAGTGTGTGTAGTTATCAGCCCGGTTGTGTTCTGCTGCAGCAGGTTTTGGGGCCGGGAGTGAAATTTCTTTCTTGCCAGCTTCGGGGGAAGGCTGCCCCTGCTGAGCTGGGAGTGGGGCTGGAGGGGTGCTGGGAGCACAGCGGGCTGGGGAGGGCCCACAAGGTGGGGCGGGTGCAGAAGACTGAGAAATTAGTTCATGCTCCGCTCCAGACACCCAAACAGGCTTGTGTTCCAGCTGCATGGAATATTTGAAATAAATGACCTGCTCGGGGCTGGGAGTTCGCCGTGTTTATGTACAGCGCCATGGCGACGGCGGAGGAAGTCATGGGATGGGGATCGGAGCTGGTGGAATCAACAAATGATATCACAGATTAGCAAGGCCTAATGAATCAGTGGCTGCTTCCCCTGCTCTTGCCTGCCTTCAGGCACGGGCATGTGGCAGGCAGACCGGCTCCTTTTTCTGAGCAGCGTTGAGAATTACAAGCCCCGCTCGTACCACGGCTGCCTTGAAAGCCAACGCTCTTATGCTGGCCGGCATCTCTCATCTTCCTGCTGTTCCTGCACATGGGACTGCTCTGCCCCACTTCACAGGCAGCTCCTGGCTTTGGTAGTTTGCTGTTGCCTTGCTGGTGAGACAGAAACGCTGAGACAAACCTGCAGAGAAGCTGGTGTCCTGATGCTCCGGGGGCATAGCTTTTGGGTTTTCCTGAGAGGTGAGGCTTTGGTAAAAGTGCTCTGAGTCAAAAGGAAAGTGTGAAGAGAGGAAGCTTTCACTGGATGCCTTTAGGAAGTCTGTCATTCCTTTAGCAGTTTTGTCAAAATTCCTTCCAAAAGGAAAGCCCATCTTGGGTGCAGGTTACGCTCTCGTGCAGCACGTCAGTGCCAGCATTCCTGCTGTGGGTCTTGACCAAAGCTGTGACAACGTCAAGACAGAAAAACCTGGTGAGGGGGAGGACAGTTGTTGATTCTCTCCTTTGCAGCACTGACACATTGCTCATGAAATGATTTCTCTGAGTGCAAGCAACCTCCCCAGCTGGGTGCAGCCATTGGTCTGTACCTGTCCATTCTTACCCCAATCCTTCTGAGGCAGTCATCCCATTCCCTGGGCCTGAGATGTGCAAACTGGAAGGATTTGCGTTTTACTTTCAAGAACCTCCTTTGGCAGTTGCACTTTCTTGCCTGATTAAGACAATCGTGAAAAACATTCGCTAACGTGCTCGCCCCCCCCTCGCCCATATGCTTCCTATGCAGAGCTAATGCTGTTGATCCCGTGCCAAAGACGAAGTTGCGTTTGACTGGAGAGGGAAATACGTAGTGATTTATTTAGCAAAGTTTATTAAAATTAAAAACCTAACCCAAAGCACAGCCTTTCTTGGCATACGAAGCAGTGCTGAAGGGAGCAAAATTCATTCAGCGCTTGCACAAAGCACATTGGAGCATTGATCCTGTCCTTGCACATGTTTTGATTTGAGACTGTTGCAGGCTTGTCTGCCCTTCAGACAGAGAACTATTTGAAGCAGCTGCCAGATGTTTTGTCTGCCTTGTGTTTTACAACTTGCTTACTGCTTAGCAATGCTCTTCCCACCGGGCGTCCAAGCTGCCCTTGTGCGTTCTGTTCCTGTGGCATCTCCGTGCCGCTTTCCTGCCCTTCGCCCCACTCCCATACGCACGTAGCACAGGGGAGATGCAACCCTGCAGGTTTTATTCGAAGGCTCAGTGTTGCACAGCTGCTGCCCAATCTGCCGGCCTCATCTGGGACCTTTTTGGGGACTAGCACAGAGCAGCCGCATTCCTCTGCTCGCATGTTGCCGCGGCGCACAGAAGTGGAGGTGGTTTGCAGGCTCCTGAAAAAGCAGCAATGGCCACACAAACAGCCCTCTGAATTTCGGCATCGCTAAATTTGGGTTATTAACCAGCCACGCTGCACGGCTTGGGAGGCCTTTCTCACTGCTTGTAACTTAGCTGAGCTATAAACCCTTTTTTTCCACTATGAGTAAAATGGACAACAACTTCCCGAACGCGGCGAAGCAGGGCAAAGCCCTCCGTGTTTTTTCAGGGCTGTGACAAATGTGAGTCAAGCGAAGGCTGCACCAGCCCAGGAGGGATGCCTCACATTTCCCTGGGGTTCAACCTGCTCCAGCAGAGTGCTGTTCGTGTCAAATGGCTGAGCTGGGAGCCGGCCCAAGTGCCTGCAGGTTTTGGAGCACACATCCCCGGCTTTCTGTGCTTCTGCACCATGCGCACATTCCTCCAGACCCTCACAGGCACCAGGACGGTATCTTAAGGCCTTGTTAAATGAGTTTAACCTGCAGTTTCTCACTTTGCTCAGAATTGCAGGTTTTAGGAGTCAGGGGTTTCTCAGGCCCCTAGCAGTGTGCATTCCTCTAACATCTTGTATGGTTGCTCTGCCGTCTTCCCTTCCAGCCCAGGGAAGCCTTGTGGTGCAATGCTACTTCGGGGCCACGGGCCAAGAAATAGATGTTACTTCTGGATAACCTCCTAGGTTGTCCTGGGAGGTTCCAGCACACCTATCCTTACAGGCATCTGTCCATTTCCCCTCTCACAACCTCTTCCAAAGCCATTCACCATCATTTAGAAGGGCCTAGCCGAATTTTACTGTCCGAACCCTGCACAAGAAAACATGCTCCCCAGCTTATTACTTCGCAGGGCACACAGGCAGTCAAGAAACACCTGCCTAAACTGGCATCTGGCCAGGACACAGGTGTTGCTTTTTTTTTTTTTTTCTCCCCCTTTCATGACAAAATACTGCGGGTTTCCCACATCGAGCTCTGAAAAACCTTGCTCACGTACTTTTCCCCGAGCAGGCGCCTTTGGGAGCTCAGGACTTCCTTGCAGGCTGAGCAAGTGATTCACTGACCTGCAAGGTAAAGTGCCACCTACTGAATCAATAACTTAATTTCCTGCTGCATGCTGGATGTTTCCTTTGGAAGAAGACCACGTAATATTGATCGGGTCTGTACCTACTTAATTCGAGGTCCAGCAGAGGGGGACTTGAGGAGTAGCAGCTGTTCCTCCTGAATACGATCTGTATTTTTCAAACTGTCTAGACACCTGGGTGGGTTGCACATGTTAGCAGCAGAGCTAGTTAATCATGTCAACCGTTTTCTTTCTATAGAGGCCCTTTTTTGTTTTGTTTTGTTTAATGAGCTATAGAGAAACCCAGGGGAAGACGGTGACTCCCGCAGACAAGTGGGGAAATCTGATCGCTACGGCTGAGATTTTGACATTCTTCATTCTCACCTGGTGCAGACAGTGCCCAAATTTCAGGATTTCAGGAATTATTAGCTGTCGTGTTTGATAATGATACTCTGACACAGTAAACCCTTAAAACAGGAAGATGTATTGATGCACGACGTGGGCTCTGTGAAATGAGAAGACGAATGAAATGGTGTAGCACAATAGGAAGTTACAGCAATGAAAATGAGATTTAGACAATGCTAAAAATGAAGTTTTTAATTGATTTCGTAAAGAAAAGCTAGAAGATTGAGCACTCTGAGTCTTTATGAAGCATCCTTCTTAGGTAAATATAGGTTTTCAATTGTTCTTTGCTGTTCTCACAAATGCCAAGTATCTATTCCAAAGTGAAGTGCTGTGAGATAAGATCTTCATTACCAGAAAGAAAAGAAGGTGGCTCTTCATACACAATCCAACACTTCTGTTTGCGTTAAAAATAGTCAGAAAAATGCAAATAAGCCTAGAGATTAAATGAGAGATAGGCATTTCTGGATACCTACTCTCAGAAGATGCATCCTGGAGTTAGGACACTCGATGAGATGGGCGTGCAGATCCACAGGCAAGCGATGCCCTAGAGGATGCCTAACATTCAGAGCAAGGGACCCATGAAACACACACTCTAGATCTGCCTTTTCTTGTTTTTATGCCTCTGTTTGCTAACTGTGTTTCAAACTCTGTAATCAAGACTGTGGCCCTGGCCTTAACTAGAATAAACTTGTTTTGCTCTTTAGGGTTTCCTGGCACTAGCACTGATCTCAATTGCATTTCAATAAGCACAAGACATGGATGCTACTCTACCCAGAATAAATGCAAATTAAGTAATATTATGGTCATACGGATAGGATGCCTGCAACCTAAACGAGCATGAGAATCCCTGGGCAAGCTGTGGGACATTTCCCAGAAAGTTTAACTTGAATGTAGGAAAATCGGGCTCCAGAATTAAATACTCTCTCCCCAGATAGATGTTAAATTGTCCTTTCTGGAAGGGGTGAATGCTGAAAGAGCAGGTCCAACTTCAGAAAAGAAAAAAAAAAAAAAAGAAAAAAAAAAAAAACGAGGCAAGAAGAGTCTTGGTCAGGAAAAGCTTATGACACGTTAACCTGTTACCAGATGCATTTAGCAAAGGCTCAGGACCACCTTTGGGGAAATGAAGAAGGGGATAATATTTGGGCTAAGGGCTGGTTCAGTGCTCATGGGCCCAGCTACTTGGTGAGGGCTGGTAGGTGTAAGCTGGCAACTGGAACTAAACCTGTGACCTTGTAGGATCTGTGAAGTGGCAGCCTGTGTACCTGATCAAGGGTTATGGTGGTTTTTTTTTGGTTGTTTGCCCAGCGGTCAGCTGCTCCACACGGTGCTAGAAATAGAGTGAGAGATGCAGCATGCTGCAGGCTGCTCGGAGGCTCTGAAGCCTCTCAGATATCTTCCTTGCCAAGTTCTCTTGGAGGGAGATTGTGTAATCAAAGAGGGTTGCATGTAAAAACACACTTGTGTACGTCCAGGCATGCAGGGTATTGCCAAAGTGGACAGACTGTCCTACTTGTGCCTGCCAGAAAAGTTGTGTTTTGTCCAGCGGAAAAGAAAACATCCTTTTCTCTCTGCACTTTGGAATTTGCCTCTTCAGACTCTGATCTCATTAGCAGCATTTCCATACTATGACAACTTTGGTCATCTTGGGCCAGGACCATGGTCCAGCAACTTGAGTCCTGCAACAGTAGCCAAAACTCAGCTGTCCTCCTCGAAATGTGGCCCTCTCGGTAATGTGGCAGATGCTTCAAGGTTGCAGAGGGCATGCAAAAAGAGAGGGGGCAGATGAGGATTTTGTAATATGCGTGGGCTCTTGTGCTAGTTGTTTCTTTGCACTATAAAACGCACTCTCTGCCTCTGCGCAGAGTAAACAATATTAGAGGGTAGTTTAGTTTCATGACTAATTGGTTTAATCGGCAGATTTTATAACTCTGAGGATGTGAGCTCTGTGTCACAGATGGAAACCAAGCACGTGCCCCAGGTACGCTCTGCAACCATCTTCCCTTGCAGGCTGTGCCATATACCCGAAGGGGCTGATTTTTCAAGAAGCTGGCACCCGAATAGAGGGATGTTTTTGCTGTGTCTTGATTCAAGCCCTGAGCCTAAAGCTTTTTGTTAACCTCTTTACTGCATGCAGTGGATTAAAATTTTGACTGGACATCCAAGGATTTCCTTGGATTGCATTTAAAAATGAGACTACCAACTCTGTTTGGTAGTTTCGCTAAAAATGCCCCCTGCTCTGCATTCATGCCAGAATGGCTGCATGAGAAAAACCCACATTAGATGCTAGTGAAGAAAAATGAAAGGTCTTAGCTCTTGTTTTCAACTTCAGGATCACAGAACCCAGAGTTGCTTCTCCCCTCGTAGGCCTCTGAGCCAAAATACCTTCAAACTGCTCAGACTCTGCCAGTCCTCCTTGGCTCAACTCCTTCCCCTGCCAACGCTGCACAAAGACAGCCCATGGCCAGCCTGGGACCGCTGTGCTCTCCCGCAGCTGCTGCCTTATTGACTGAGCTGTCCCCGCGTGGTATGAGCAATATCGCACTTCTCTAGCCAAGCAGTTATGGGCTCACTTAAATTAATATGAACTTTATGCCTCAACAAGGAGCCGGTGGCTCTTTGTAAAGGGGGGAGGTCTCACACCTTGGTGCAGTTGGTCTTTAAAGTTCAGCAGCTGCTGTGTAGAATTACGGGGTGGCTCACTCAAACTCCTTTACACGCTCCCCTGGGTGATGGCGCGCTGCTCATTCAAGGGGAAGGGAGCAGATGGAGCCCAGAAGTTTGTTTTGCTCTTTTCCTGCTCAGCTCCATGTCTGGAAACCTCCTAAAGTCTGTCAACTGGCAGTGAAAAATGAGTGTGGTGTGAAGGCCAAACAGATGAGGTGGTCTGCAACGCAGTCATGGCGAGCGCAGTGGGCACCGAGCGCTACCTGGCAGAGCCTCCCCAGCAGCAGGAGGACAGCTCTCCACCCTCCTGCTTTTATTTTTGTGCTGCAAGCAGAAACAAACAAAAATAAATAAATAAATCAGAGATGACAACATGGCATTTTGCTGCAGTTATGACACCCAGCCTCTCTGCATGAAACTATAGCAGCTCCCAGGTCCCAGGGTTATCTTGGAGGGGTAAGAGCTGCCTGTCCAAACCCTCTTTTCAGCTGGGTGACTGGTTTGCTTGGAAGATTCCTGGCTGGGGGCTTGTTTAAAGCAACCAAACAAAGGTGGGAGGAGAAAAAAACAAAAGGAAATGCTTTCCGAAAACCAAACTGTTTTGTTTTGTTTTTTTGGAGGGGGGTGCATCTGGGAGAGGGAAGTTGTTTTGTGTTGTTTTCTGAGAAAACATCGCCACAGCCAAGACAAATGAAGATGCCTGCTCTAGATCTTGTTACCTTTGGTCTCTTTGGGCCTCGTGTCAGTTCCCAGATTATTTTTACGAACTGTTTAATCTCATGGCTTTTATTTCCCCTGTAAATAAATGGTATTTCAAATTCCAGGACAGCTTCAGATACTAATACCAGCTGTCTAGACAAAGAGCAGCCCACGGACATAATCATAAATAAAAATAGTCTTGGGGCTTTGGGGTTTTTTCTTCCTCCTCTTGACAAACTAGCTTGCAGACACGGCGTGGAAGGAGAGGCTGGCTGTGTGAAGGCAGACACAGCACTGTTCTCACCTCCCTGGCCATCTCCTGGAGGGGATTGGTATTGGCTAGGGCCATGCCAAGGGGTGCCTGGCGTCTCAGAAGTGTTCTGTATCTCTAGACGTGAATAGTTTCCACGTAAGGAAGCAGGGGATGGAGCTCGCAGTCACACAGCACAGCTCCCAGGTTTCACAGGGGAGCACTGGAGGTGTTTTCATGCCTGTACAGGTCTTCAGTTGGTTTGTCCTGCAGGAAGAGGAAGATTTCATCCATCTTCTGTTCATTACAGCTGTGCACAGCCCAGAGCCCACCAGCCCCAAGCTTTGGGAGGATGCAAGAGAGAACAGTGTGCTAGGACCTACATTATTAATGGTGAAAATCAGCAGCCTTTATAACATGTGGACATGTAGCTCAGATCATCAAGGGAAATGATGCATTTCTCCCTTTTTGTCAGCCTTGTCCGTGTGCCCGCAGACCTTTATTCATCCTACTGAGCAGTATTAACTGCCAGCAGCTTCTTTCATGGAGTTTTTCAAAGCAGGTTGCGGTCAGTAAATAATTATTCTCCAGATTTACTGTCCAGCCTCACAAGATTGTTACTAAGATCTGTCTTTCATGGAGCAGGAAAACTGTGGAAGAGAACAAATCCAGTGACTAATCTAAACAAAATCTCAGAGTCTGTGACGGAGAGATGAGTATGTCCAAAGAATCCTGGGCTGCTCTCCCTTTGCAGAGATGATCTCTCTGACATCAATAGTTGTCTTGTTAAATTTCCTCTTCTGACACTATTTAAGGAGGAGTTGACACCCACTTACCTAAGCATGCACTGATCTCTTTTCTAGTGGCTGAGCTGATGCCAAAGTGCACCCTGGGCTGAAGAAACAGATCATTTATCCCCGCAGCGCTGCCGCAGCTGTTAATAACATTCTTTCACATGCTCCTAGGATGCCTGCCTACGGCTTCTCTGCGGGCCACACACAGCCTGTCACGGATGGATGGGGACATGCGCATTCCCAGTCAGCTTTTAGGTGCTTGGCCTACCTTTTTTATGACCAAAATGCATAAGAAAGGAAGACAGAGGGAAAGGAGGGGACTTTAAGAATGGAGATGCACTGGCAGATCTGCCTGATGGCCTGTTGGCCTGTACTGTGCTTGCTGCCACATGCCAGTGTTGCCAGTATCTTGTTGCAGAAGAAAATTATGTGTTTTTTTCCTCTTAATTGTAGGTCTTCTATTTTTAGGAAAAGGCAAACACTTGGAGCTGTCCCCATGTGTCCCACTTTTTGTGTGTTACCTGCTAGAAAGCCTTGGTAAATGCCTCCCGGAAGGATCAGGCAGGGCTTTGGTACAGCAATGACTCTTGTGCTGCTAGGAACAGATCACAGCCAGCTTCCTAAAAAAACATGTTCTCGGGACATCTAATGTGAGAGTTCAGTGTTAACAGTCAACAGGAGGGCTGCCTGGAACAAAGATGCAGAGCTGGCAAGAGCTAAGCCCGCAGAAGAACATGCTACATAAATATTATCACAGAACAGTCATCTACAGTAACAGCTCCCTGAAGCGCTGCCTGCACATTTAAGAATGACAGCACTTAAAAAGAACAAGGAAAAAGAAACCAGGAGTACACATGTCCTGATTATGGGAAATTCAAGGTGAAAACTAAGTTTCAAGTAGCAAACCCAGATTCCTGGCAAGAAAACATCGATGTATGTGACATATCTTTTACAAACACACATACATGTTCACTCAGCTGTTCAACATTAAGAAATTATATTCTCTAGCTGCTTGGCAACAGAGCTGATTTATGGTCTTTGTTTCAAACTGTGGAGATATGCATAAGGCTATGGGTGAGAAGTGGTCACTCCATTAAGGTCCTTATCCTTTTTTTACTTGGCTCTACTTTCTAGAAGTTATACACAAGGCTCAGTAGTGACCACCCAAGCTTCCTTGCGGAAGGTATCGGCTCTAATGCCACTCAGAACAGCTCTCTCGGAGTTGGAAGGATCCTGCCCACCTGCTTGTATTTCTCCTCAACAATCCTGGACACTGCTTATGCCTCATGAAGGTCTCTGCAGCAGCTGTGACACACACCTACCAGCTTTGCAGCAGAGACCAGTCTAAAATCCTGAAATTCCAGCCCAAATCCTGAAATCGCACTACGAGAGGTGCACAGAACAGATTCCCTTTCCCTCTGCCCAAACAGGAGAGCTTCACTTCTGTCTGTATGAGGAAGGGAATGAAAACCACAACATTGCGTGTTTCTTAGTCATGTTTCAGTACCACCTGCAACACCTCCCTGTGCCAGGCTCTGTGCCCTAAGCAATTACCTTTACTTCGTGTGAAGGGGGTAGAACTGGAAGTGATATAGATGGTAGGGAAGGAAAATGCAATTGCCACAAAAGAAGTATAATTAGCTGTGAATTCTACATATTTCTACACCTTTCTCATTGTTGTCAGCAGACTTATCAGTCATATCTAAAATAATCCCTCATCTTCCAGATAAACACACTGTGCAAGTAGGCATTACATAGGCATCAAAAATAACTGCTCACTTGCTCCCCCAAACCTCTGCTATTACAATACAAAGAAAGCAATCACACCCAACCTGTCAGTAGCATCTCCTTCTACCCAAAAGCATCATGGAAATCTTTAGTGTTGATTGGAAGAATAAACATTTTTAAGACAGCGATGGCTGTATCCACTGAGAGTTGTCTTACTGTTTCACCCCAGTCTTACTGACGGGGGCAGAAACAGCCAGATGTCCCACCGGGTTCACACCATTACAGCCACAGCTGAGCCATAAGCAACCTGTGAAACAAACAGCCTAGCTGCAGGCAGTCTTTGTACTATAGAAAATGGCTGTGAAGAGCAGATATCTCTGGGGAGCAGGACAATATCTTTATCTGAAGAAGGATCTTTGCAGATTTTCACAGCAGAAGGCATTACGCAGCTTGTCAGGACCCCAAGCAGCACTTTTTTTTTTCCAGGGACCTAACCAGAGCTTCCTAAAAGGCCTCTTGCAGCAGGAATAGCAGAACAGAAACCGTTTTAAAGGAACATCCATCATTGTCCTCACACCCAGGAATGACTCATATGGCCTTTGCTAAACTGTGTAGAAGGGATGGAATTTATTGCTTGACTCTGGAAGACCGGATGACTGAAGGGAGACCAGGCTAGGAGCCAGAGTGGCATCCGCTTGGAAACTGCCGTGCTCTGAAGTAGACAAGATACTTGTGCGTAGCACACATTCTCCTCCGATCTAAAATAGTAGTTGTCCTTTAAAAAAAAAAAAAAAAAAAAAAAAAAAAAAAAAAAAAGATGAACAAAGCTATGGTAAAGGGCCTGTGCACTCACATAAACAGGAGATGAATGATGTACAATAGGGCCTAGGTATCAGGAAAACAAGGACTTGCTTTTCAACTGCAAGGACCATTTTAATTTGGAATGGATTTATGCTAAATCCTTTTGATGTCAGTGGCAAAGCTTGATTTAGCGATCGCGGTCTTGGCCTGTTTGGCCTTAGCTCAGGAGCATGTTACATTTGGATTTATTATATTCTCTGATTTAAACACTCACATAGGTGACCTCTTCAAAGAACACCTGCGTTAGCTTTGTCTGTTGTTATCACCAGTTTCAAGGCAGTGTCCCTGAAGGGAGAGTATGGGCAGAAAAAAAGGAGGAGAATCACAAAGCTTAAAAAACTAGTGGTTTGCTTTTCTCTTGGCAAATACATGGGCAGTTATATAGTACAGGGAAAAAAGAAAAAAAAAAAAGTTAAAATGTGCATGTTCTCTTCTGTTTATATCTGAAGAATCATACCCATACAATTGTATTGAACATGGATATTATTTCAAAAGAAGCAAAGTGATACTGTTTGATGGTTCCTGGCCAAAAACAAATTCAAAACTTGCATTTTGTGGGAAATGTCAACATTTCAACATTTTTTCCAATACTGCCGTTTTTAAGAAATCCCCAAATTCCTGCTCCCGACCAGCCTTTCTGGCCAGCAGTATTAGACACAATGCCAAAACCCAGCAGAAAGAGTGTCTTTTAATAGTGTATGCACACCATGTTTACAAAACCTGCACTCTGTTTTTAGTTGACTCTTCAAGAGGATCTACAACTTCCTCAGCATTTCATTTCCAAAGGTCCTCCACAGGCTTGGGGTATTCCAAGCTGGCTGCGGGCCAAAGCAACCATCAATCAACCATGACAAGAAGTTCCCTTCTCCTCTGTGTTACTTGCCCATGACAGCATTTTGGGGAGCATAATGTTGTCATTGTATGTACACCGCTGGTCTCTGCAGGGTCCTTTCTTTGGGGCTATGATCCCAAGGAGTTTTTTTAAATAACCGTTCTGTGGAAAAGGCTTGCATACTCCATGTGTACCCATGGAGCCTGCTCTGCCTCTTCACAGTGGTGCTGTGAAGTGAGAGCAGTGATGAACGTGACAGGGAACTACTTTTTAGCACCATTTTGCTGATGGTCTTTATTAGGATGCAAAATCCAAGATTAGAGCTTTGGTCTGAACTGGACTGTCCTATGGATAAACCCTGGAACATATACAGGGCAACATCTGGCTGGTAAACCCACAAAACAGATTTCTGTAGGCCAGGAAAGTACACATAAGTAATGAAATACGTGTCCTACCATGGGATGTGAAGCTTCTGCCAAAAAGATAGCCTGTCTCAGGGCTGCCGGGTGCTTCCTCCTCCAGGCATTGGATGAGATCTGCTGATTTTCCTCTAGGAAGGTGAGGCGAGACTGGCCAGGAAGCTGGTGCCATTACAGCTGTCTCAGGAATTTCCCCATTCCCTGAGCAGCCAGGGCAGAGGAATGGGGAAGGGAGGGGGAATGGGCAGATGGATTTTCCAGGTAACACCTGGTGAAAGAGGGACGACAGAGTCTCAGTCAGAACAATGAGTTTGTTTTGAGCTGCTTGTCAGGAACTGACCTCTTTCCCCTCTCATCCTCTGAGCAAGTGATCCTCGGGGTCCTTGTTTTCTGTCTGCCCTCCCTCCCTGAGATGACTCTTTCCTCTCACTCGAAGCAGTGACGCACGCGGTGTCCATCAGGTCTCCCTGACGTCAACACCTCTAGGCTAGGTCCTTGCTGGTGTCTCTTTGGGTGTTGAAAGCCCCTGAGGGTGGACTCTGGTTGCGGAGGCCAGGTTAGAGTAACTTCTCTCTTAAAACCAGTGCTCCAGCTGCCTCCTCTTGCAGACAACCCAAGGTTTTTGGCAGATACGGTGGCTATGTGAGGGCAGACAAATTCCTCCTGAGCACTTTCTGCAGGGCATGCGCACTTGGGAGGTCAGTTGTCGCTGCTGCTGCTGCAAGGAGAGGAGGTGCAACACTTGCTTGGGTTCTGGAGAAGGAAAATGCAAGTGCAAGCCTGGCGGGGAGGATACAGCTGCATCCTCTTGAGTGTACAGGCTGTAGCGGATACGGCCCTCCCTGTCAGGGACCTGTTGCTGTTCCACTGGCTGCTTTCTCCGGAAGCCGTAGCTGTGATACACCCACTAGGAATGAATGTTCCTCACGGCCTCTGTAATCAAAATATGATCTGAACCCACAGTTACAGCATGTCCCCTACCCACAGCCCCTGCTGAAATCCCAGACAAAGCAATAAAGCGTGGGTAGATGGAAGGGAGCATGACAAGGACAGGCCTCAGGCCCTGCTGTTCACACATATGGTTCTGAGAAAGGTCCCATTGCTGTGTCTACCATTGTGGCATCCACCGCATGTCTGCCTCCAGCCTCACAGTGTGGATGTGCCTGCTGGGTCCCACAGAGCACGCAACAGCAGTCTATCACTGCTGTGGGATTTCAGTCTGGCAGGTTGGGATCCTACAAGGCCAGTCTGCTGGCTGCTAGCCTGGGCTGTTGGATTAAGGCTGCAGTAGCACTCCATTTCATGAGTCCTACCAACATAGTAGCCACTGCCATATCAACATGAAGTTGTTACACCCCTTAAATGTGCCAAAAGGACCAAGTCCAGAGTCTCAGTGCTGCTCCCCACAGCTCAGCGACATCGGCCCTCACAGCACAGCTGTGTGGGCAGGATGCCCTCAAGGGAAGGGCTGATGTGGTACTGCCTCCTCACATCCTCCATCACCTGAGCAGCTCCCTCCTGCCCTCACAGCCTTCTTGGCAGGCCCTGCTCTCCTCTGCCGGCTGCCTGAGGGAGAAGGACATTTCCCTGCCTGCCCACAGCTGCAGCCTGGTGCTGCCGCCATGCTGGGTCCCCTCAAGGTCCCACCCTGGCTGCTGAGGGCTGGGGGAGCCATGCCCAGCACAGATGTGTGAGGGGCTGTAGACAAAGTGGGCAAACCCCTGTGCTTGCCTTTCCCATGGCATGGGAGATGGGTATGTTCAAAAATAAGGTGTGTGGGTTTAGCTGTGAGGCTAAATCGCTGCCTGGAGCAGCTTCCCAGTGGCCCCCTCAAAGAGAGGCCTGAGGGAGAGGTGTAGGCTCAGCCTGCGTTGTGTGAGGGCAGGTGAGACATCCCCATGGTCCTTGCTGGTCATAGTGCCTGGACATGGTCTCACAAATCATCATCTTCATCCCCCCAAAAAAAAAAAAATTCTCCTGGGAAGAGGCCTGAAAGATAGTTTTCAAATTTTATGGTAACTTAAATCACAAAGAAGGGAAAGGGGCTTTTCATTTTCTACATTTTACTTTTTTTTTTTTTTCTGTAAAACTTGGCTTGGTTCTAATTAGGTGATGCAAATTCTTCAGATGAACTCTGGGTCTGACGGGGATATAAGGTTTTACAGAGCCCGGCGTGAGGTTGTGTGTTTTGTACCTTGTCTCCTAGCAGCAAAAACCACATGGATGTGAGAGGCTGTTTTATGATCCGCCAGGGCTGTTGTTGGACAGGCTACAGTGAGCAGAGTTATTCCAACCGCATTGGAATTACTGCTCCTTCCCTCCCTCCCTCCTTCTCCCTCTTCCCCCCTTCACCTTCATTCTCTTTTTTTTTCTTTTTTATTTTTTTTTTGTCACCAGGCAAGTGTGAGAGAGGATGGATGCTTTTGCCCTCCTTGTGCCAGAACTCTCTCACTTGGCATCTGCCTTCTTCTCATCTTCCTTGCAAACCCTTTTCCCTTGCTGGCTAGGATTTCACCAGGAATTTCTAAAGAGGCAGTGAACTATGTTGGTTACTCTTTCATTTGCTCATCTCTTCAGTGTTTAAAAAAAAAAAAAAAAAAAAAAAAAAAAACACAAACCAAAACAACTGTGTGCTCATGCTGTGCAGCAACTTCCGTCAGAGGATTTCTAAGCAGCTTGGCAAACATTAATGAGTTCAGCCTCGCAGTGTCCCTGTGTAGGAGGGAGGGCTGTCATCTCTGTTTCACAGCTGGGGAAACTGAGGTGCAGAGAAGCAACAACATTTGCCTGGGCACACAGCATCTCAATTCTACCTTGATCTGGCCTGACTCCCTTCCTGGTGCTTTAAACTGCTCATGTTCGTTCTGGTTTTACCCCCACCCCTCCCTCTTACATTCAGACTGTAATTCTTCCTGTCACTCAGTCTGGTGGCTTTGCAAGTTGTGATTACAGAAGTGACATCTTCCCATCCCCTCTCTGCTATCCCACTCTCAGCCAGTGCTGGGGAGACCTACCCATTGGACTACCTTACTATTTCTTTCTGATGTAAAGGAGCTTTGTAACTGCCACTTCCAGAGAAACTTAGTTCAGATCTTCATCAGAGCATCACAAGAGCCCTCTGTGTTTGTTTCATACCATTCTCCATACAGTGCCTTTGCTCTCCTATCTTCTGCTTGCTAGGCCCATGCAGAAGAGCTACTTATTGACAGATGATCTCGTGTTTAGCACCAGTTCTGGTAGAGCCGTACAGCGTTAAGGGCAGTACTGAATTGTTCACCCTGGCTTTGGAAATATCACCTGCTCAATTATTTCAGCTCACCTGAAGTTCAGTCCAAAGAAAACTGAAAGAACTGTGAGTGTTTCCGTGGGCTTTAGAGGGCTTTGGGTCATAATCCAAACCGCATACTGAAAGATTGCAGAGACTTTTGAGTAAGAACCTTCCCTGTCCTTCCCCTCAACTCATGGGCCTTTACAACACAGATAATTCCCAGTTTCTTCACTCTTTTGCAAAATATAGAGGGGAAAATTCCCAGCACAGGAAATGCAATAGCAGTGCAACTTCCTCTCCATGGAATGCTCTTGACCTGTTGGATCAGCTGCCACCCACGGTGCTGCAGAAGACTGAAATAATGACTCATGGCAGAAGGGAGCAGAAAGCCAGAGGCACGGACCAGGGGCTGGATTCCTGATTACAGATGAGACACTGAGATAGGGCACTGGCTCCAGACAATTAGAAATGCAGATGCAGAACACAAATCATGGTTATGAATGAAGAGCTGATAACATCAGATGTGAAACATGGATGTCCCTCTAAAGACTATGTGTGACCCAGAAGTGCAATGATGAACTGTGTTGATTGCAGAGAGAGTCACTTTCATAACTTTTACCACCTTGTTTGTTTTAGCCGGGATTTAGGCCCTTTGACCATCCGTCTGCCCAAGCAACTACTAGCCCATTGCAAATGAGTCTAACAGAGAGCAAGAGGTTGTTAAGTCATCCAGTTCTTGCAAGTTTCATTGAAATGTCCTGGTCCAGGACAGAGATCCCTTTTGTGAAAGTCTCTACTGGGAAGAAGTGAATTCAATTCTCACCAGAAACCCAAGGATTCAGATTTTACCTCAACACAGGAAGAGCTGCACTTCAGCAGACATGAAAGAATCCAATCACGAGACACACATCCACAAGAAACCAGGCTTCAGTTAGTTCCTCTGTCAGTACAGATATGCCTAGCTGTGGTACTGGATTTTCACACCTGGTTTCTGTAAATACAGGGAATTGCTTGCTTCTTATTATATAGAGAAATAGATTTGACTTTTAGGCTAACACACATATCAGGTGGCTGTTAGGTCTCAGTGTGGCATTCTTTGTGTCTGTATGAATCCTGGAGCAGGAAGAAAAAAAAAAAAAATCAGAAATCAGCTTCTGTTCTTCCTGCCCTTCAGGAGGGGAAACTCTGCATTGCCCATGCCTTGCTGTAAGTGGAAACAGGCTGCTCATGGAAAGAAAATCTGTTCTGAGATGAAACCATCTGGCTCAGCTCAGTCCTATCCAGCTCAGGCTGGATTTACACAAGTTGTTATCAGAACTCTCTTGAGTGCTTGTGTCTATGCTGCCAAGGGTACCACCAAGCTTTTATTTGTAGCAAGGGCTTTATTAACAATGTACACATCCAGGCAGGGATGGGGAGGGCTTGATTGATAGTGGTGATGGCTGATTATAACAATAGCTATGTCCCATTATCAATAAATTCAAGGCCAAGCTACAACATAGCAATCTCTTTCTCAACATAAATACATGTGGCCTGAAGATGCTCTGTTCAGTCCTAGATACAAAGGGTATGAAGGTGTGGAAGACTGTCTGTAGAATGAGCTCTTTCTTTAGCTTCTTAGAAGGCTTTGGACCAGAGAAAACATTTTCATCTATGAATGTCCTCAATGGTAGGGTTTTCAGCTCTGCCCCAGGCTAATTTCTGAACAGTGACAATACCACTTGCATAGAGGGGCTCCTTGTCTCATTGGATCGCCCCCTGCTTGCTAGTGGCATGGAATCTGACCAGGATTTATTTGCTGCTGCTGGAGGAAATGTCTATTATAGGCTTTTTTCCCTGCACAGCCAGTTTACTATGTGTGAGACAAGTCAGGTGACAAGTCAGCCAGAGTGGTGGGAGGTTTCCAAAAGACACAGACCCTAAAAATGTGCCTCTTTTCCTTGTGACCATGAGGATACGTGATTCAACGTGTTAGGGGACTGTGACCCACAGCACTATCTAGAGATATTTTGAATGCAATGCTGCTCTTGTGTGTGCTGGTATAAAGCTGCTGGTTCCTTCCTGGTAATTACAGAAGTACAACTGGCTTTTTTTGGGTATGAATAAATCACCAGGGAAGTGAGCTGAGTGATGGAGAGAATCAGCAGAGTTCAAACCCCTACATCTGCTCCTTGTTTTCTGCCAGGGTAAGACCGCTGGATGTACATACGATACCTGTACAAAGCCGGTGGCCAAATGCCACCCAAGCTAAAGATCAGAGGCAGAAAAATCAGCTCTGCTTAAAGAGAGAAGGACGAGCATGGAAAATCCCCCTAATTATTGCAAATTGCAGCCAAAACCACTTGAAAGCAGAACAGTTCATACTGCTTAGGCAGACTTCGTAGGTTGAAAATGTCACGTTTAATTAGCAAATCACTTTCTCAGAGTCATACAGACAGAGTGGTATAAAACACAACATACGGCCACAGCAAGAGGTGTAAGTCAAGGTTCCTGGAACCAAGCTGGATGTGCAGGAGCCTCAGTAAAGATATGTTGTCTTAGGGGCCCTGTAGCAGCTGGTGCTCTAGATTTGGGCAGAAAAGAGGCTTGCAAGAGCGGAGGTGACACTGGAAACATCAGGGCAGCATAACTGGTTTGTCTGTAGGAACTTATCTAGCTCTGGGTCCTTATGGAAACCCAGCTGGCTAAATTTATGGTGAACAGACATCCACCACCCTTCTCTGACCACATCCTCCCTTCTGGGGACAGTCCCCCACTGGAGATAATCTAGGGTTTGTACTAGAAATTATTCTTAGAACTGTGAATTTGTTCTTGTAGACAGGCTTCCTATGCTTGAATTAAGTGGTAGACAGGCTGGGGTACAGAGATCCCTTGTTCTTTTTTAGATGAGGTTGTCTCTGCCCTTAGGCGTACACATTGCTCTGGAACAGAATATGTTTCCAGAGGGATAAGCAGCCATGGCTCCTGGTGTAAGAGAGGGCATAAGGTGTGACCAAATCCAGCTGCAGGGTACGTCTGTCTGCCGACATCAGTGGATAGATACCACAGATGGAGCTGATCCAGCTCCTTGGACAGCTTCATCTCAACATCACTGAAGTGATTTATGCTCATTTCTGCAGTGATTTATACTAACAGCTGGATTCACTTTTCTTCCTGCCCTGCACCTTTGGTTTTGTTCTTCCTTGCCTCTATTTCCCACTTCATCCTCTTCCTCCCAGTGGAGGTCTGCCCTCCTCTCTGCCTCCTCTTTTTTTTTCCATTGCACACAGGGAGGATGACATCCTCCTGCAGCCACTTTGAAGTGCTCAGTCTGTGCTGGGAGAAGCAGGAGCCAGACAGGTCGCTGCTGCAGTCCTGCCCTGGCGCTGAGCAGACAGCATTGCATGAGTGGTGCAGCCCACGTGGCTTTGTGGAGACACCAGAAATGGATTGTAACTAATCAGCATTACACCACAATTAAATAAAAGGCAAGGAGATGGAGACAGTGTCCTGGGTAAGGAAGGGAAAGAATGGCTGCGAGGTCCCTGAGGCCCTAATCTGCACGGATAAATGCTGCTATAATATTCTACAGCGCCTTTTACCCCCAGGTATTGCACGTATTTTCAGTAAGACCATTATTGCTGCTTTCTTTTAGCAGTTTGTATACATTCTAGCCCATCTTATGCATTCTTCCTACTCAGTAGTGGCCAAAATACTCAAAGTAGCTGGTCTGCATTGCTTTCCGTGCTCTGCCTGCTTACAAATTCTTTTTGGTATTAGAGACAGTTGTATTTATTTTTTGTGTTTGGTTCATGTGCAGCCAGTTATGGAGAAGCAATGGGAAGAAACATAACCCAATATAAGGCTGTTTGTTGAGCACACACCAACATGCAATGCCTGACACTGTATACCCTGCTAGTTTCTGGAGCACTCCCTAGCACAGGACACAGTGCCAGGAGAAAGCCTCCCGGCTGTGTAAAGAAATGCATCCTCAGTGCTCTACACTGCACCGAAGCTGATGCACTTCTATTTTCTGTCACTGAAAAACAGTGCCTGCGTTCACCTGCATCACACAAGGGAGCAAAAACATTTGTGTGTAGTAAAACAAGGCAGAAAGGAGCTTGCTGGGGCGGGAGCAGGAGTGATCTCAGTTTCTGTACTGCCAGGAATATTTCATTTGTGTGTTTGGGGGGGTATCACTTCTGTGTGAAATCCATTGGCCACCCACAAAGGCAAAGCCCAAAAGGCACCTTTCTGTTACATAATGTCTTTAAATCCTCCCAGTTCCTCTGAGGAAAGAGCCAATGTGAGGCTTGCCATCACCATCTTCTGTGCTAGCGTTCTCTAGCAGCGAGCGTGGGGTTGGCCAGCTGGTAGAGCTGCCAGACACATTATATCCGCAGCTATTACGCAGTGTTGGCACCCACGGCGGATACTAGCAAACAGGGCTGGTGTCCATTCCTGGCACTTCCTGGATTGTGTGGGAGAGTTTTCCGTAACTTACTGTCAGGGAAGAATGTGCTCGTTAATTGCTACAAATGCAGATAGAGGCCTGCGCTGCCTTTTCTGATTTCATAGCATCCTGCACGTCTGGCATCTGAATCTTCTCTGTGCTCTGCTCTAACTAGGCAGGGAGGGCTCAGACCAGAAGTGTGGCTCTCCAGACCCTCAGGCTCTGATTTTAGCCCTGCCACAACACCCGGACAGATTGTTTGAGCCCAGTGAGCCTCCACATAGCTATTGTAAAAATTCTGTGATCTGTGATCTCGCTTTGCTTACAAATTAGAAATGCTTCCTCCCGATTCCACCATATCATCACCTGGTATAGGTGCACCATTTGTCACTATCCAGACTGGTCATACAAAGTGTATAACAAGAACAAGAATAAAAAGGTTGGGCAGATCCTATATAAATGTTCTCTGTTGGCCTCACTTAGCCCATGCTTCCTTAGGAGGATTAGGAAGAGAGGTAGGTGGTGCTTAACAAGCGGAATTTTTCTACAGCTCCCTTTGTTCCGTCCTCTTTGCTTGTTGGAAATAGACTGTATTTTATTCTTCTCCTCGCTGTACTTAAATAGTAGTTTTTAAAGGAATCCGTCCAAAAGACAGTTTCCAGTTCAAACTCCCACTGATGTCAAGGAAGAGTTTCTGTAATTTCAGAAGGAGAAAGTGGCCGATGGAATTAGCTGTCGCTACAGCAGACACTTTGCTTCATATTTTCCTGCTGAAAATGGTTAATTTTGATTACACGGTCAACCTTTGCTTTTGCAAAAAGTGTAGAATGACCTTATCACTGTCCATTACAGAACTACTCTGGTATACACTTGCAAGAGAGTGTTTATCTGATCTCATTTGTTCCCAGTGATGTCCATACTTGCTCACTTACCTAACAGAAAGCTGCTATGCACAGCTCCTCACACCGTGCATACAGAACGAATTGCAACATCAAAACCTCAAATGCAATACAGTAATTGCTTTGCTTTGCTCCTGCAGAAAGATATAAACTACTTTCTGCCATAGGTCTTTTAAAACTAGTCCAAAGTACTCCTTTATTTATTTTTTTTCCCTAATACCATGCTTAGGTATCTTAGATTTTGAAGGAGAAGCAGCTTTCTCAGTGCTAGCATCCTCAAAAGCCTGAGCCCAGCAGAAACAAAACCTCTCATTTTGCGATAAACCTTGGGTTTGGCCAGGCCGTCTGCTGTCAGGTGATGCTGTGGATGATCAGCCACAGAGCTGGGGCAGTTTCCAGTAAACACAGTTTCAGTCTCTCACATATGAGCTCTAGACTAACCACAACCACAGGCAGTGGCAACTGTGGCAGTGGCGGACAGGAAGCAAGGAACATCTGGCCTTTGACTTCCTTTAAAGAGATTTGGGTTTAGGTTGTTTTCTTCTTTTTTCTCCCTCTCTGTTGGCTTTCGTTGCTGTTCAGTAGGACCCAGAGGCAGACAGGATTTGAAACCACATACCTCGAGGTGCCGGAGGAGACAGACACTGGGGTTAGCACAGCTTCTGCTGCGCCTTAATGAAGCCGTCGTTGAGACAGGGAGGGCTGACTTCTGGCGTGACCTTGTGAAGGCCATCCTCTCATGCCACTTCTCCTTCTCCCCAGCTAAAGGAGCTCAGTTCTGTGCCATTTCCATTAGCCTCTGCTCCCCAGATTGACCACGCTCTCACTGACACAATAACAGCTCCGTTCACAACATGATTTTTGGGCAATTAGGAATTTGCCTGGGCAGGATGTCACCTAGCCAAATGAGTCTCTGTCTGAAATGCATTCTGTTTTGTTTTGTTTTGGCTTCCTGGCTGGCGGAGTTGTGGTTTGTTTAGTTATTTGTATATATATTTTTTTGCCTTTTATTCTATGAAGAAGTGTTTGAAGTACAGGATCCTTTAGAAAGAATGAAGTCCCATAAGCACGTTAGGAACAGAGCTCACACTGAGGCTGAAGTGGGCTGGCTCACTACCTGCAACTTTTAATGCTTACTGAACAGTTCAGGAGCAGACACACAAGGATGTCGGTATCACTGCCTGCTACAGAAGTAGGGAAACTGAGGCACGCATCAGTGAATTGACTCATTGAACAGCAGCCAAAAAGACAGTGTGGAGTTAGGAACAGAGCCACAGACTCTTGAATTCCAGCCCAGAGCTCTCTTCACAGGGACACGGTGCTTCTGGGTTTGGGTGTTGCCTAGATTTTATGTTACCCTGTCTGCACAGGAAGCAGTTTACTCAAGTCATGAATAAACGTGAAAAGTGCTCAGAGTTTGATTTTTCTGTTTTCCTTTTAAACGACAGTCTCCCAAAATAAATGTTCCCTTGAGTCAGTTCAAGTTCTGGTAGGAAGAGTTTCCACAGAGAAAGGACCTTTACCATTAGAAGTGTACGAATGGGTGAGTCAAAATTTAAAAAAAATAAAAATAAAATAGCCCCATGATCATATAACTTGCTATATTAGGAACTCTTGCAATTGAGTCTTCTGCTCAGTGACTTCTGAGAATAGCTGGTACAAATACTTCAGGGGAAAACAGCACATTGTCCTCCCTTCCGTCTGCCCCTCGGTCCCCATAAAATGCAATTATGTAATGCTAATTTCTCTGTAACATCAGCAGAGTCCTTGGAACCAGCACCGTTACCCTCCCAACTTTTTCTTTTCTTCCTTCAAATGACCTAATCTCAATTTCAGCTTCCCAGCCCCGTGGGATGTGACAAAGGGACTACCTGACACATGTGCAGCACTGCCCTGTCCTCGATGGATTCACTGATGCTTCTGATATATCTGTTACCCAGCCCTGGGGAGGCTGTCTGGGGCAGTTCAGCCTTGTGACTTGCCATCCCTTATTCATTTCTCTCTACTCTGACTCACTACTATGACCTGACTATAGATTCTTTACTGAACACGGTGCTTTAATTACCTTAATTACTGTCACAAGAGCAGCACTGGTTAGACATCTCCCTGTTTTATGGCAGAATGCACTTTCCAAACCGTCGTGTCCGGACAGGAGAGGATCCTGATGGGCGGTGTCATCCCTGTAGTGTCTGTGCATCTCACACCCTGCCACGCTGAGGTAAAGAAAGAGAATGGGAACAGGAAAGGAAGAGAACTTGGAAAGAGAGGTGTTAACACCCTGCGGTGCAGACACCTCTAGGAAGGGAGGAGAGAGTGAGGCAGACCAAGAGTGGGAAATGCAGTTTCCTGATGGAAGAATGTTGGCTGACACATCTGCTGTGAGTAACAGACTCAGTGACCCCTGTCTGATCGCTATTTATAACTTCTCAACAATGATTTCCTTATCACGAGGCCACGGTCAGTGTCTGCACACCAAGCGGGGGGAGAAACCAGGTCAGAAGTGGTGTTTTTGCAACAAGAATTAGCCAATTGCCAAGAACTCTCTTCTTTGCGAGTGAGGCCGTGGTCCAGCCGAATAAATGCACTCAGAATCACAGAGAGGACCCTCGTGGTACCCACACAGTGTGCAGATCAAAGGAATGAAATGCAAGCTGTCGTAGCTCTTCACCAAAGCACATGGATCCACCACTGCACCTTCTGCGAAGCAGTCCCTAATTACAGGAGCAGAGCATGAGATAAGGTAGCCAGCAAATATCTCAGTAGGACGTTGCTGTTCTGTTGCATATGGTTTGACGTTCACAAAGGCTGGTTAAATAGATGGATGATCCATAGTGCTGGAAGATGTCCTTGCTTTACAGTGCCATTTACTGTCTATCTATGGAATCAGATAACCTTTAGCACTGAAAATGAGCAATGTACGAAGCATTGACGTAAAATTCCTAGAAAGATTACAGGGGACAAAAGGGGTTGTGTAAAGCAGAATTAACTCTGTCTTCCTTGTGTGCATGTATTAATTTGTCAGGAATCATTAAAAACAGAAGGTGTGTTGGTTCTAGATGCTTTGTATCATTTCTACCCAATCCTAAGAATTTCCTAGCAATCTTTGCATGCTACTGAAGTGGTGCTGCATTGCACGACAGTCTTATGTAAACGTGATGTTTCCTCCTTGTTCCTGAGGTACACCTTACACCTGAGTTACTCCTCCGAGGTGCTGTGAGGTCGATGTACATTAGTACAATGCCCTGGAAGTTCCTGGTTGTGAAACAATTGGAATGTACTTAGAGACCTAAAAACTGCTGTGCAGTTATCCATGTAGTTCTACTTTTGCTGTTAGCTATTTACATCAATATAGAGATCAGGACCCACCTGTGGTGGTGAGGTTGTGTGAAAGGTCATAAGAAAGGGTAGTGGTAGCAGGTGTTGAGATCCAGCGGATATTAAAGTCTAACTTCAGAGAGGTAGTGACCAACAGCAATCTTCTAAAGAAAGACCAGGGCAAGGCACGCAATGTAACATGCTAATTGTTTCCTGCAAAGCGTTAGCTGCTTCCTAACTCATATATATTTGGAGCTGTTGATCTGCTGTGTAATAAATCTACTGATGGCAACAGTTATGCAAGAGTCTTCCCTATCCCAGCTCTCAGGACAGCAGCATACAGAGGGGAGGAATCTGCTCTCTGGCAGGCAAGGGAGAAATGCAGTGAGAATCACAACACCCAGCATCGCTCTGAATTTGCTGTATTTTGAGTCAGAAAAAAATCTGAAGGTTGAATTGCGGATTTTCTTTGCTTTTGTCATTTGTGTTTCTCTGCCCCACTATTAATGGAATGGGCACACTACGAAACTGATGTCTTTACATTAAATGACCGGTGAGGTTGAGTGGAAAAAACTTCATGTCCTCTGCTTGGTTGGTTCTGAGAAGAGGCAAAGGGTCTGGGTCAGCCAAAATCCTGTTGGCAGCTTCACAGCACTGGAAATGCCGGGGCTGTTTCCACCCCGAGAGGAACAAAGGCTGGGTTTGGTCGGTCACTACTTACCTCATGGATGATGTGATTCCATCAGCTCGGCTGGAGCCGTAGCAGAGGAGCTGAGATCCTGCGCAGGCCACGGTGCCACCCAGCCCTGCAGTGCCCCACTGCTGCTTTAACCATTCGTAGCTTGCTTTGGGGAGCTGCTCTGCTGTAAATAACACCTTAGCAGGTGTTATTTATCTAAATTGTCACAGGATCCAGAGTGCTTCTCTTGTTCATGGCTAAGGGGGGCTGTTGGAGGTAGGGATAGGTTCACGTACTCTTGATTAACTTCTGTCTCCTTCTGTCACAGTTTGAAAAAGATGAATTTGGATTCACCAGGGTTTGTTCTCAAGGAAGAATGATTTTTCATGGAGGAAAGAAAAGAAAAGGTTAAAAGAAAGAAGTCCTACAGCAAGGAATTGAAGGAAAGGCCTCAGCCAAGCCTTGACAGCCCAGAAAGGGTAAGAGATGGCTGCAAATCTCCTCTCCAGGCTCTCTCATTCCCAGCACCAGCTCCGTGCCTGTGAGCTTGCTCACTCCCAGTCCTTGAGTGGCTGCTGCTGTGGGAGAGGAAGGTGTTTTTATTATTAAGCCACACGGCTCTGCTTGTATGGCAAGAGAATGACTCAAAAATGCCTTGGAAGCTGTGGTGAGGGTGATGACATCACTGGGCAAGTGCGTCACTGCAGTGATCTCAGTGGGCTCGTTAAAAGATAAATCTTAATAATAAGACGGGGAATACAATGATACAGATCTCCAGCAGGGAGCCTGGGGAAGCGCCAGGGCTTTGGGAAGGGATGAAGGGAAAGCGTGCGTGGGTACAGCGAGGTGCTGGCTCTGGAGCCCTTGGGCAAGCGTGGGCCACACCTTTAGGCATTTCCTTAACCTGAGCTGAGGGACCGGTGCCAGCGAGGGATGGCCTGCAGGGAGATCTCATTCCTCTCCAGGTAAGGGCAGGCCACTAGAGGAGATGGTGAAAGGGCATTATATAGCCCTGAGAGAGCCGGCTGTGTCACTGATATTCCTGGAAGGGGAATAAGGGAAACCTGAGCACAGCTGCAGGGACAGCTGCGTGGAGCCTGGAGAGTTCAGCGCAGAGCTGTCTGAAATCTAGCTGAACGTGGCATCGTGGGCTTGCTGCAGCTGCTAGGACTGTCACCTGTCACCCCCCTGTGCTTTTCTCAGTCCTGTCATCTTTAAAGCCTTGAAGCCAGCTGCTGTCCTGCTGCTAGAGGAGCGAGAAGGAATAGTGGAGGAAAAAAAAAACCTTCCCAGCCTTCCACTTTCAGGTTTTGATTAGTGCCTCTTCTGCTCACCAGGAAGGAGTCTCAGGGATTGGGAGAACTCAACACAAGCCTTGGGCATTGCATATACAGGATTCCTCAGCTTGTCCTGGGTGCCTGTCATTTCTCCTTCTCATTTCCACATACTCATGCTTGGGTTTTGCAGGTCTCTTAGGCCTGCAGGAAAGGGCTGTGGGGAGGAAGCCAGACATTAGTGGTTTAGGGCACCCCATCCGGTCCTCTCTGCAGAAATGAAGGAGACGTACAGAGAGAAAAACAAGGCCCAGACGTGTCAGATGCACTGCAGCTGGTTGCATAGGGCAGAGCAGGAACACTGCTGCTGCACCCTAACTGCACATCAAAGCGGGAGTCTGTCTTTTGCCCATTCTTTTTCTACACAATCACTGCTAGGTTACTGGCTCTTTTAAGATGCCCTTTCCACTTCACTTCATTGTTGGAAGGAGAAGAAGCCTTTGAAGTTTGCTTTAGTGTCCAAGAGCCTCTCTCTTCCCCTGATTTCCTACAATACATCTCTCACTTTATCCAAGTCCATGGAGGCCTGAATTGTGTTTGTATAGCTGTGGTCTGCATTCATCAAGGAGCTTAGGTGCTCTCAGCTCTACCTGTTTATCAACTTGCCCAGTTTGCTGGACAGAGAAAATGTGTTTAGCATGCTGTCAGACTTCCCAGACCCTTTTAAACTGAGCTGTTCACTTGGTATTGATGGCAGAGTGGAAGCAGCATACAAGCAGGTGTCCATTACTCGGGGTTTCCAGGGAAAACTTGGGCCGAAGGATGCCCAAGTTATAGAGAAAAGGAGAGACCAGAGCCAGCTGTCTGGCTGGAAAGTTTGTGTAATGGACACCTGGAGGAAGGCTGCTGCAGCTTTGCCATCATATCCTTTATGCCACTGTTCTTTAACTGCCTCCTGGCTTTCAGAGAACCCTCCATCCCTGATCTGTGAGAGGAGTCAAAGCTACAGGCTGGTCCAGAGGGAAATCTTTCTAGCAAGACTGCCTGCTTCTCCCAGATGTGCAGCCTCTGGAGGTAAAGTACAACATTCACACAGCTACCTTCCCCTCCTCACTGCAGTGAGGGAAGGAAACCACAAAGGAGAGAACCTTAACAGGACCTTTCACTGGCTATCCACGTAGCCCTACACCCTTGTATTTCTGGGGGCCACTGAGATCCACCCTGCCCCTGAAAAACTGAGTGGACAAAGCTTACTTGCAGGATGACATGTGCATTTCCTTGGCATTACACTTGATCATCCAGCAGGTTACTGTGGGTGCAGTGGTGAGAGGGTGAGATTGGAACACGGAATTTTTGAGGGTGACTGAAAATCAGGCACTCTGAGAAATAGCTTGGTTTTAGTCCTTTTAGTCCTAATTTAGTCTGTTTAGTCCTCTTAAAAATAAAAGCAGAAGTGTGGGTTAGCTTTTTTAGCTAGCTGACATCTAGAGATATTTCAATGAGCAATGTGCCTTTGTTGGAATATTTTCCTGTCTGCACCCTCCTTGGTTGTTTCCTCTCTGCAACTTGAGAGATCCAGATTCAGCCTCTTTTGCCTTCACAGATGTTATGTCTGACCTTAGACAAATGCCCTTTCTCTCTACACATGCCAAGGGACACTGCAGTGTCCCACCTCACAGAGGCACTACAAATATAATACTCTTACAGTACTTGGACACTCGGCTGCTATGGTATTGCAGGGCACTTCAGTTTCTTAGACAGTTTTAAGCTATTTTTGCAATGAAGGAAATGAAAATAGAGCAGGACTAGAGTACAGCTCTAGCTGAACCCAGAAGTGAATCCAAAAAGAAACAGGAAAAAGAGGTTTTAGAAATTACGGAAATAGAAAAATCTATTTCAACCTGCTATTTAACATGTCTGGTGCAGGCAAAAACCCATTGTTAGTTCAGCTGAACAAAGAGCTTCTGAAGCCCAGAACCAGCAGAGGATGGAGAAAGCAGCAATTGCATTTTGGAGGTTGCAGAGATACAGGGCCACTGGAGAGAGCAAATGGAATTCCAGAGATTTTTCACGTGCAAATGGATATTTCCTTTGGGAGTCTCTAGACTAAATAATACTCCTTGTGTCTCAATGGACAATATATCCTGCTGACCTGGCAGCATCCTCTCAGTCCAGCACAAACCGAGTAATGCCCTGCAGCTGCTTGAGAAGGATAGAAAAGGAGAAGGGGAGGAAGAAGAGGGGGCATGAGGAAGATTGATCTCCTTTATTATTTCTCCCAGACTCTGTCTTTCTCACACCTTTTTTTTCTTTCCTATTTTTCATGCCTGCAAAGTCTCAGCACTGTGGTTGATGTTATGCTAGAAGTCAAAAAAGCAATGATCTGTGCCACACAGATGGTCGGCCCAGATAAAGGCAACAGCACTTTCTGGCTTTCATGTGTAAAAGTGCAGATGGGTTGTAGCTTCTCTGAGACTCTCAGATGTTTGCATCTGCTTAGAGCTCTGCAGTGCTGGAAACTGGATGCATTGAACACAGTGGGCTCATTCTCTCCCCTACCTGATGATAGTATTGTACAAACACACAACAAAATGCTGATTTAGAGTGGGGCAAATATTCACAAATACATCTGGCCTCATAGATGCAGACAAAATAAGATCTGGAGCTGTAAGATGGGGTTTTAGTTTTAGACAGTACGTACAATGTCATCCAAGCTGATGAATTTAAGTCATATGCCAGTATTTTTTCGCCTGAAACCCATAAATCTGCTATCTACTTCGGCGGCATCTGCCAAATTAGCTAAGAAGAAAAGTTAACAGTTAGAAGGATTACTTTTCACTTGTCAGGAGACAGCATTTCCACTGGGAAATTTTTAGGGCATCCTTAAATCAAAAAAAAAAGTTGAAATGACTGATCTTCTGTTTATTTATTGATGTATTCATTTTAATCATCTGCTCTGTAATAAGTAAGTTTAAAAAAAAATCTTCCTTCCATTCTTCCTTTCTGATTGTCTTTCCTTTTCTTTCTTTCACCAGTGATTGAATATAACTAGGAGAAATGTCTCTTCTTGTTACTCTACCCGTCATAAAAGATTTAACCACATTGAGTTGTTTCATGTTCACAGTCAGCAACAAAATTCTGTCCTGATTCCCTTTTCCTTCAGGGATTGCTGGGGCCAATTTGAGTTAGATAGGAGCTGGGCTGTACAGCACAGAGCCAGCCTGTGGAGTCAACCAGACTTTAGCTTGCTGCTTCCTAAGGTCATGGTCCAGTGAGTTTTCACATGGGTCTGGCCAATGTTGGCATAAAATATATTTACAGCCAGTGCCCTGATGTGATATGTGATCCTTTCATCTGTCATTCAACCGTCACATAACAGCCCTGTAAGATGCCAAGAGCACTCTTACCCTCCAAATAAAACACAGAAGTGGGAAGGATTTCATGCAGCGTCCCTTGCACAGGTACAGGTAATCTGGCTGTGAGGGTTCATTGTCCTTTAGCCAAAAATACATGTTACTACTCACACATTGCGTGGTGAAAGACATTGTCACAAAACAGTGTCACAAGAAAAAACAGAGGCTACTGCTGCAGCTGTATCAGCTTGGCTCTAACAGGCAGCTAATGCCTGTTTATTCTTCCTTTCCAGCGTGGTCTTACAACATTCCCTGCACCCGTGCCTCAGTCTGCCTTGCCAGCACAAGTCCAGCCTCAGCTTGGATCTGTCCGTGCTAGTGAAGGTGAGTCTGTGATGTTTCGGGCCTCTTGCACTCAATGGTGCATTGAAGCACATCAGGAAAGGATAAGGTCAGGTATTTCCTTTGGGCTGGGTGCCCAGTAGCTTTGGAGCAGGAGAGGAAGAGAGTTTCCAAGGCTCCTTCAGAAAGCAGGGCCAGTGCTGCTCTGGCATGGCAGGAGGAGAGAGTTCCCTTGCCAAGTCCCCTCTGGACCCCTGATCAAACACATTGGGGCACCCCTTTGTGCTAACAGATGAAACTGCTCCTCTCATGAACTTGGGTACTCAATGCCAAGTTTAGATACAGTCTAGACGCAGTGGTGTATTTATAACCTTGGCACATGACGTGGCAGGCAGTGGGGTATAAACAGCATTCAGACACGATGAGAAGCGAAGTTATTTATACATCAGGGTGCTGAATGTAGGGTACCACAGACCCAAGGGCAGAGGTCACAACTGACTGGAGATAGGAAGAAGTTGTCCAAACGGTGGGAGTAGTGCTTTTGGGAATGGTACATAACAGGAGCTGAGATTGCTGTCTAACCCCATATGTATACTCCAGCAAGACACAGACTGACTACGGCTCGCTGATAGCTTTGAGCTGCAGTAGGTTTTTCTTAAAGGATAAATCCTGTTGCTGTAAGAGATTAAAAGAGTGAGGAGCAGCTGAATGGCTCAGCCAGCGCCTGAGATTTGAGGAAATATCCATTCAATCACAACAGCAAGAATGTCCATATTCAGCAGGTAATACTTACAAGGATACTCTACTGATAGCTTGACCCTGTCCAGTGGATTGAGTGACAGCAACTCTCTCTCAGGCCTAAGAACTGACAAATTCATGACAGTATCAGAACTGGGAATCTGTATTGCATCTGGAATACAGAACATAAAGCCAGTAGGCTGCTCAGGCTTTGAGGAAGTCATTATGAACATAAAACCTTAGCAGCCCCTTGCAATTACTTCAATTTCATGCCTCATAGATCCAGTCCACTGTTAAGCGAGGTTTGAGTGACGTTGCCCTGAGCTGACAATGTCACCTAAAGATCTAACTGAGGAGACAGAAGACTGACAGAATGATGTGTTCCAGAATTCTGGCCTATTTATGTATAAAATTGATTGAATGGGGGGTTAATATCTACAGACCTCTTTGAGCTCTTGGTCTGAAATGGGATGGAAGAACATTGTGGTATTATTTGCCTGGGATTCTGAGCTTTCAGCCAGCTGTCTGGCTTCCTGTGAAAACTGCACCCTTACAGCAAATTCATAATATGATTTTGATTCCAGCTTGGCCTTGATGCCAGAATCAGACAGAAGTTTAACCCTTATACACTTCACCAGACAGCAGCTCTCTGCTATGTCATCGTACTGTGGCCCAGTCATGTCTGGTGGCTCTTCATGTCCCAAACCTTAGAACAAGGAGACCCCCTGCGACAGGCAGGCTGAGAGAGCCAGGTAAAGTGACAGGATCAATGACAACAGGGTGAAGGAAGTCTCCATGTCAAGTCTTCCTCGGGTTCTGCCCTTCAGGGAAAGGAGTGTCGGATCAAGAGCTGGACATGACTGTTCTTCCCTCTCCTTTTTTCATCTAGCTACAGAGGGTTTTGGGTTACTGCCTCGAGGTTTGGGGAACCGGTTCTGCAGGGGATGGTAGGGGAGCAGAAGGGGAAGAGTGAGGTTGGACTCGTGTGGCAATAAATATCCATCCGTGTCCTTTGTGTGACTTGCATGTCATGAGACACCTCAACCTTCCATCCCGGAAAGAAACTTTTACAGACATAATTGGCCTTAATAATAGCTTGCACAAACAGTACTTTCCCCTGAGAATCCCACGCACTGGGCAAACATCTGGCTAGTCCTACAAACCTCTGCCCTTGACACAGAGGTGTCGCTGTCACTCATAGACGGAGATGGATTATCCAAGCAGAAAGCATACTGCCCAAACGTTAGCTCAACATAGAAGTCAGAGAAAGGTCAAAGAACTGAATCCGTAGTGCTTTTGCTAGGAGAATGTCCCTTCTCCCCAGCAGGCTTTTAAGGAGGCTGTTTTCCTAACCCATGAGATTAGCCTTACTCAGTTTCTCTCCAGCTGTAAACTTGGACCTCTGACTCTCTGCAGTCCAACTCTTAAGCAAACTGGGGGGCAAACACCTCCTACTTAAAGCTCTAGATTTGTCTGGTGATTTTGCAAGGGTCCAGAGCAAGAGATCATCTTCCATTATGTGCAGTGGAAGGAGGTTCAGCAGGAGAAAATTCTCCCGTGTTGCAAGAACATGCCACCTCCCTGTGCTGAGTCCCATTTCACACTGGTCCACACCCCAGGGCCCTCTGCTTTTAGTGTCTGCTGCTTTCTCTGCAACGTGAAGGGGGGGGGACTCAGCAGAGACTGGTTCCTATCTCCTGTCCATCTGACCTGTGGGAAATGTCAGCCCAGGCAACTGAACCGCATTTAGACAGAGAAAGAAGTGGGTAGTGCAGTGAGCCACAGCATTATCTCAGTGGGCCAAATCCCTCGTCTGAGAGCCATAAATGCAGCTGTGAGGGGGAAGTGTCAGCGTGGGGGTGCTGAATCATCGCATCCCAGAATAAGCCTTTGAGAGGTCACCTAGTTTATTCTCCGGCACGAAGAGGGGAACAACTACATCAGCACCCTTCCTGGCAGCTTGTGTGCTGCACCCTCCCAGGCTGCAAAGAACCAAAGACTCCTTTGTGTTGCTCGCCCCCTTCTTGGGTTACTTCTGAGCATCACCTGAATGCCCTGTGCTGCACCTCATCTGTGCACCATGTGGGCAAACAGCGCTCCCAACAGCATGGAGAGCCAATTAGTCCCTGAACAATCCCTGGTAATGCATAGGAAGCAGTGAAAAGAAAAGGTAGAGTAAGCGTGTTCCCATTCCGGGGAGCACTGCAGCTCCTTTGTTTTATGCCATATCACATCTAGCTGCCTCTTACATGGAGCCAAACAAAATCAGGTTGTGCCTTGCCACACCAGAGGGCTCTCCGTGCTGCTGCTGCTGCCTGTCCATGGTGATGAAGTTGTTGTAGCCATGAGAGATGGTCTTTTGGCCATCATCAGAAGGAAATAGGAGCAGATTCTTCCCTGCCATGCTGCACAGAGAAGATTGTGGGAGAATTAATTTACTTTTTTGCCCCAGCAGATGGGTTTTCTGACAACTCTGGCTCCTTTTGTGTTACTAAGCTGCAAAGACTCCAGAGGTCTTGACTCAATGCTTCTCTTGCTTTCACAGGGGAAGAAAAAGGCAAAGACATGCATGAGAAATCTCCTCTTTCATGGAAAATCACAGCAGATGCTGGTACTTTGCTCCCCCCACTGTGATGGTGCCCAGACAACTTGTGTGACCACTCTGAGGTTAGTCTTAAAAGCAAGGAAAAATCTGAAGCAAACTTAGACGCAGTTGTGCTGGCAAAAATCACTCAGCTCTTCAGTAATCTGCAATCCGCTCCCATTCATGGAGTTAAACATTCCCTCATAGCAAAGCTCCCAGCAGGGGGACAGTAAAAGGAATTGAATAACAGTTCAAAAACGATATATTTTGGAACCCCACCATCATCTCACGGTATTTAAAACTATCGAAGAATTCCCAGGGATTGCTTTGCCAGTGCCTGACTATGAACAAGCATCCAAGCAGTGATTATTTCTGGTGGGGAAAGGTTTCCATCCATTCACTACAAAAGGCCTCACCTTGGATTCCTGTGTAGTTTTCTTCAAAATAGCTGATGGGAGCTTTTGATGCCAGATGAGATCTGGCACATATCAGACGTGATCTGGTGCAGAAGTGCTACCACACTTAAAGTCTCAGGTCTCGGTGTGGCTGGGTGGTAAATCCTCCTCTTGTACGATGAGACTGGAGTCTGTAGGGTGCCAAGAAGGAATGTTCTGAGTTTCTCAGGGACTGATCCCTCACTTATAATGATTTGGGGTGCAGGGAAGGAGGAGTAGGAAAAGAAAGTAACGAAGTTCTTTGGGGTGCTGGAAGTGCACAGCCAGCACTTAGCTAAACTGCAACAACACGCTTGGGCAGGAAGCATCTCTGTTTGCAGACACAAGCTGAAGTGTGAGCTACAGTGCAACTGCTGCCACAGAGATAACACACACACAAAAACATACCTTTGTGGATTTATGGGCACTGAGGAATTGAAACTGCTAAAAAGGCTTTGGTTTCCCTGTTTGGCCTGTTCCCTGCCCCCCAATTCCAGCAAAGACTGGCAACACCGGGGGCACAGACCTTAAGAGCCTCCTGCATGCTGTTGCTTGTAACCTGATTGCTCCTTGCTTCCTTGTGCACTCAGCTAGAAACACGTGGAAGGCCCCAGCACTTCAAGTCCTGTTCACCCTCATTTGTTCATGATGGTCAAAGCAACATGTGGATGTGTTTATTTCATTTCCTGATAGCAGGTTGAGCTTGCGACACTGCAAGAGCTGTGTTTTGACTCGGATGCTGAGCACATTTGCTATGAAGGCTGTAGAAGGGACACCAGCCTTGGCATTACCTACTTTACGCAGAGGATGTTCCTTGTGGCTTCAGCGAGTGAGCTGCCTGCATTAGCAGTACGGGATTGCTGAGTGCCTGCCACGGTCTTCATTCCAGCTCCTTAACCCCTTGCATGGTCTGACAGGCGGTGTGTTTGAGCTCCCCCACCTCAATTCAGGCTGTGGCTCAGGAGGACAGAGTACGTACTGCAGGATTATACATTTGGCTGTAAGTACTCCTAGTGTACGTCAAAGGACGTGTACTTTCTAGAGGGTATGTCGTGGGGGCTGCCTTTGCAGGTAGGGGAGAGGTAGCAATGAGAGCTGGGCTGGGTTTGCCTCGTGGCCTTGCATGTGCTTGGAGATCCTGAAGGGTGTGGGGGGTGCTGCGGGTTTTGTGTCAGGCGCTGTGCGCTGAATGAGGTGCCTGCCCAGGAATCTGGCTGGGGATGTTTCTCCTCCAAGCTCTCCAATGTTTTGGGATGTCCTGGGGAGGCTGCAGAGCTCATTTCCTCTGCGCCTGGCACCAAGTCTGCTTCCCAGCTCTCCAGCAGCCACGCGAAGCTGCAGGGAGGCCATGAGGTGAGGCATGTTTGAGCTGTTACCTGGGCAACAGCTAAACATTGACTTCAAATAATAATTGCAAAATAACTTAGCGTCAGGGCGATGAGGCGGGGGAAAGGGGGCTGCCACTGCCCATTGTCCCAGGGAGCCCCATAAAATCCTCAATGAAAAGCTACTTGTACAAGCCAAATTGGCTGGAGCTCAACCTGTGCTCAGAGCTCTTGACAAACTACACCCAGGCAGAGGCACCGTGGTGCCCCGGGCCCTTCAGGTGGCCTCCTGCTTCCTCACACCCAGCCACCTGCTACTGCCTGCCACCTCCCTGAGTTATCTGTGCTTTTAACCAGGCTCTGGATGGCTCCGTTAAACATATAAAAGGGGAAAGCTTTGCACACAGACTGCTTCCCAAGTGTCCTGGTGGTGGTACAGTCTCCTGGCACGCTGCTTACATTCTCTGAGCAGTAATCTGCGTGCCTTGCACCCAAGAGCTTTGCTAGACTTTAGTCAGTGACAGGTTGCTTTTTGAGTTCAGCCTTGAAACTAACAGCAAAAGAAATGGAAAGCTCTAGGGCAAGTTGCAACTCTGCCACGTTGGTCCAGTATTGTGGTCAGGGAGGTGGGTATGAATGCTGGTAACTGGGGACAGAGCATGGCCTTCTGCGTGGAAGTAGCCTGGGTATGACAAGCATGGCTCAGCTATGGCTTGTGTCTTGCTTTGCTGTGACAGGTTTGGCTCAAAGGAGAAGCGGAAGGCAGCCCCTGGATTTTTAGATGCTGGAGAAATGGGAGGGAGAAGCGAAGAGCAGGAGGCTGTGGAGAAGTGGCAGCCTTTCTTCCTTATCTTCTGTGACTGTGTTCCTGGATAAGAGGGGTTGAGACTTTCTGCAGCTCAGCTTTCCTTGCCCAGGTGATGATCTGTGGTGAGCTTGTGTGGAGTTCTTCAGATGCACAGGATGCAACGGGCACTGCTGGGATCATGGCTGCAATTTGCCCTGCCTGTCTGGACGGGGTAACTGAAGGCATTACACACAAGCCAAACAGCAAATCCAAGGCAGAGATTGTCCTGCTTGTGTGGTTGTGTGTCACATAATGTGCTGAGGATCCAGGTCCCTGACTAGGTCTGGGGGCACAATAGCCATGTCATGATGAAATAAGCTGTTCTGCACAGGGTGTACAGAAATCACATCACAAACTTGTTCCTAAGCACCCAGCCATTCTGCACCACAGACGTGTTACAGCACAGGACTTTTGTGTTTGTTTGCAGCTCCTAGATTTACTGGAAAATGCCTAGACCAGGGTAGACTGTATAATATATAGTCATTAAAAATTACCAGCACTGTTCTTTCTCTACAGTAAAGCTGGCCCTGGTACAGCGGGGACTTGCTTCCAGACAGATGGAGCTGTAGCATTAGGTAGTCATGGGAGGGATGGGATTGTGTTTGACAAGCAGCATGAGGTCACTTTCTGTCAGTCCCCTTTGGGTGGGATATATCAGCAGGCTGCCATTTGCCTTGAACGCAGTGACTAATTTCTCTTTTAAATCTGCTTATGCTGCTGCCCCTTCCCTGTTAACTCATTCTCATCCTTTGCCTTTCCTCATTGTTTCAGTCAGAGACAAAAAAGAAGCATGGACGACATCAAATGATAAGGTTTGGCACGGGGGCACAGTTTGCCAGTGGGCATGTTCCTCGCAGCAGCCAGCACACCATGAGATCAGGCAGTGCCTCACCCTGCAGTCAGCCGCCTGCCAGCTCCTCCAGGCACTTCTTCCCATCTATAAAACTGGAATAATTATCCTTCTTTTCCTTGCCTCATCCCTGTAGACTGTGAACCATGTAGGTCACGGGCTGGGTGCCAGAAGGGTACCCCGCACCATGGGATTAATATTGCGGTAGCATCCTGAGGAGCAGATAAAAAGTTAGGACAGCTGTGGTGGCATCTAGAGCCTCTCCAGAGTTTCCCTTATGGATTGGCTTGACAAGCACATTAGAAAACAGTGTGGGCTGCAGGACCACATCTGGAAGTGCAGGAAAAGCCTAGACAGCTTCCCAGTTTGCCAGCAGGTCCAGGTGCAGAATCCATTTACAGCAAGGTCTAAAGTTAAAAAAAAAAAAAAAAAAAATGTAAGAGGAGAAACACCAGCAGATTGCTACCTGCGAGGCCAGGAAAAGCTGGGTGTTAGGATGGCAGCTTGCACAGTGTAGTGGACAGAGGGTTTGGTCTGGATACCTGTGCCAAAGCCAGAATGACACCCATCAGTGCTGGCAGAAGTGGAAAATGCAACAGCCATTGTACAGGGAGCTGCTAAAGCACGTTCCCTCTACCCTCACCCAGCCTTGATGTGAACTGTAGTTGTCTGCGTGGCTCTTACAGACACACGGAGTCATCCCCAGGTTTGTTGCATGCCAAACAGCCACGGTAACAAAACCCAGCTCTCATCCCAAGAGGGCTGGAGCTGAGGTCTGACACAGTCCAGGGCTGATGGTGTGGCTCACCAGCAGGTTGGAGAAGATGGGTATCAGCTGGTGTGGGTCCCCACCCAGTGAGGTGGAGGACACTGGGATAAACCTGATCCAGACCTCTGACTCTGAACAAGATGTTCTGACTGGAGCTTGTCCTACCAGATGTTAAAAAAAACAGCAACTACATTTCTATGTAAGTCAGGCAGGTGTTTTCACTCCCTCTCTGTTTGGATGGCTCCTGGAATTACACTGGATCATTGTTTCTGGTGAGGAGTGCTTTTGGGGTGGAGGTGGGAAGAGTGGAATGAAACCAGGCTGATCTTGGAAGTTGGTTGCTGCCTGTGACTTCTCTTGTTAGCAAGGAAAGCCTCCCTGCAAGCCTCCGAGCTAGCAGTGACAGCATTGCAGCCCCTTGAGAGCTTCAGAGACCCTATGGAGCATGGGGATCTTGAGCTGCACATTTCTCTCATGGGTTCCTCTCTAATTTCTCTTTAACAGCAAAATTCTCATAGCTGTAAATTCTGGAAGTGAACCATTAGCATCTCTGTTTATCCACCTCGGCTGAAAGTAATAGCATTTATACAGCACTTTGGATGCTCAGGTTCTGTTCAGGCATTAGAGACCTACCCAGAAAATCTACTTAAATAAGTCAGCGGATCCCAGGAAAGAAGTAAATTCTCTGCTGCTCTCTGCCGAAAACCTGAGTGGCTGCTGCATCACCTGGGGAGATGAATGCCTGCAAAGAGCTGTGAGTACCCTGAGCCTAGGGATGCTTTGTGGAAAACCCTGGCTGACCCCCTCTGTTCTGTAGGAACTTTCCACAACATCACTGCAGTGACAGATCTGTGTGCTGATCCTGGACAGATCCTGCTGGCCCCATGGGGTTTACCCTGGTGGCTGAGAAGTCCCAGCAGCTCTGCCCAAGCGAGTGCCTTTCCCCTGCACTGTGCAAAGGCTGCTGAGGATGCTGGTGCAGGGACAGAGGTCCCCGAGCGGGAGGAATTAGAGAAATGCAGATGGCAGAGAGATGTTGGATTCCTCTATGTTTTGATTACTCACCAGAAGAGAATGCCGTGCTGTAGGCATAGGCACAAGGTGTCAGTGGGAAGTGTGTAGGGAAGGGGGGAGCCTCTCCCACCAAGAATATGTGCTTTGTACCCTACACTTCTCTGCTTTTCAGCCAGCCAGTAAAATGAAAAACATGTGAGGGGTGGAGCAGGAGGGCAGGGATTTATGGGTTGTTTTATAGGAGATGATATAAAATGCTTTTATTTCAAGTTCTCTATTGTATTCATTTCCTCTCTCCTTCCCTTGCTTTTTTCTTAACCACATGCAGGAGAGAGGCTGTGAAGTGGGAAGTGGGAAGCTGCAGAGTGTTAATGAAACCATCTCTCATTAAGTAAAACCAGCCTAGCCACACAACAAGATTGCAAAGAGAGAAAATTAAAAAAAAAAAAAAAAAAAAAAGCACATTAAATAACAATAAAATAGCCACGGTTGCAATTAAACACACAAACACAACACCTGTACACACTCCAGGAATATTAAAGAGATCCTTTGGAGTAGGAAGAGAGGCAGTGGGCCACGTTGCAGAAGGATTTACATTCCAGGCTGATGGGCCCAGCAGAGCAAAAGCTCTAAAGTCTTGCAGCATCACATACAACAGTGCAACCTCTGACAGAGAGCAGAGCCCCATCTCACAGGGTCCTGGTTGTTCGTGAAGATTAACAGGTTGGTTGTGTAAATGGGGACTAATGAGGCTGAGGAAGCTTATTACAGCAATGACACTGGTGTAGCCCTTCATCATCAGGAAAAAAGCAAAGGACTGAGCCCTGAGATCTCCTTGACCTGTATATTCTTCCTGTGTTTGGTCTCAGGAGAAATTCTGAGATATTTCAGGGCATTGCAGCGTAGAAATCCCCCCTCACCCCCCACCCCTTTATTCTAATGGGGATTTCTGGAACGATCTGCTGAGCAACAGTGTCAAATCTATGGGAAAAGAGGCAGGGCTAATAAAGCTGTAACAATAGGACACCCAGTCCTTGTGGCGTTTATTGCTGTATCTTAAGATTCATGTTGGCTCGTTGCTCTTGTATCCAGATTGAAACATTGCAGAGCTTATTTAAATGAAAATCCTTATCCACTGAATAAAAATACAAATGCAGGAAACCATATGTTTGAATCATAGCAATTATTGCTCTTGTTTCTATAAAACTTAATCCTAATCTTGGGCTATTAGACCAAGCATTTTTTGAGCCACGTTGGACAAAAAGGTTTACTGAGCTAAATTTAGAGGTCAGCAGATCTTTGATGTTGTAGCTGGAGCCTCATTAATTTCAGGGGATCTGTGCAGAGACTTGATGGCAGAATCAGGATGTCAGGGAGGAGTTATAGGAAGCAGTCCTGGAATAACATAAGGAACCTTGTATAGTAAGGCATGGAAAATGTTTGTTTGCAACCATGTTGCTTAATTCTGGAGTGAGAACAGCAAAATCAGGAGACAGGAAAGGTTGGAAACGATCATTTAAAGTTAAGCTAATGATAATAAAATAGCATATGTGCGATGTAATAAATCTGATGGGATGGGCAGCCATTTTGCTAAGCACTTTCTGCTGCAGTTAGCTAATAGAACAGCAGAGTGTTTGGTCACTGAGGTCATCTCCTCTGTGCATTCAACCCTTACTTAAATTAATTTTTCCTCTTATAAGAAACCCGTTTACTTTTAAGGGAAAGATTCAATCGAGTAATGATGTGCAAATCCAGAGAGGTGGGAGGTATTGTTGAGAAGCATCTTTCATTGCATTCTTGTAAGTATTTTGTTAGTTAAATTGCAGAGAAGCACAGACACAGGAGAAAAAAAATAATAAAAGAGAGATATTCAGATTGCTGTCACATTGGAAAATTTCCTCTACCTTTTTTGTGCTGTAATTCCGCTTGGAGAATGAAGAGAGCGTGTAGGTGATGCAGTCCATAAACATCATGCTATGCTTTAAATTGGAAGCAACTCCAATTGCTCTGTGTGATGCTCATGTTGTTCCCTTGCATTACAGCATCATCTAAAGGCCCCAGCAAGGACATTGTCCCCTCTTGCTAAGCTCTGGAGAGACTCAACACCCACTCCAAAGAGATTACACCCTGAGTAGACATCATGCAGGGAATATTCCAGGTTTCCAGAAAGTGGGACATTGAGAATGGCACAAGCATTTATGAGATCCCAGGTCATCATGAAGGCCATGTCTAATCACATTGTCTAATGCCAGTGTTTTTCTAACCCAAAATGTGGTGAATTGAGGTACTCAGATGAGTTTACAGCTAAAAATGGGTTCACTGGGTATGTGGCTGTATATTGGCTGCCTAGTTGCTCTTGTACAGATGTCCCGTGCCTGCTAAGTCACATATTTAGCTGGATCTTATTTAATTGTAGAGTTCTGGGCTTTGATATGGTTGCTTTGTACTTGGGATGGACAAAAAGGTGAGAATCCAAAGAGAAGGAAAGAGGCAAAAAAAAAAGATGGGGCAGAAAGGAGGATGTGGGGTTTGTCTGAACATACATGTACGTGCTGTCCTCAGGGAGGCAGAAGAATCTGCCTCCAGCAAATTCCATAGAGAGGTTGATCTGTGGCCTCTGAACTGAGTCCTCAACTCCACGAAAGTTCAAGGGCATTTAATTTCTCTACTGCTCTGTTGCTTGCAGGTGTAACATCATGGATGCACCTTAAGGCTTCAGAGCTTGAGCTCAGGGAATGGACTAGCATACTGGAACCCTAATGGCTTAATGTGAGTCCAGCTCTAACAATTTAATTGGGATGGGAAGGTAAAGAGAGAGACGTTGCGTGGAAGATGCTGGGTATGGTTAGTGACTCTCATGCTTTGCTGTGCTGGAGCTGGAAAGTTCCTCTCAGACTGGCGTGTTGCCCTGGGAGGGTGGGAAGCACTGAACTGGAGCCCTGTACCTTTTAAGTCCCCCACCCAGCCCACTCCCCATTCATGAGATGTTTGATCACTGAGCTCACTCCTGAATGGGGTCCAGGTAGCTCCTCAGTGCTTCGGCTGCTTGTCATGGAGCCCTGGATCCCAGGCTCTCCTCCCATATGGTTCCTATTAGCCCTCGTGTTGCCTGCAGAGAAGCTGGCTATGGGGATGAAGGGAAGCGGGTTCCTGAAGAGGGATGGTGCTCCTCTTTTCCGTCCCTCCCCTTGTCATTTCCTGGAAATCGGGTTTACTACCTTAATTTGGCTGTGTTGGCTATGTTTGCACTGAACCACCATGGGTGGAGGAACGCTGCTCACCCTCTGCACTTCTGTAATGCTGGCTCTTGGGAAAAGGCACTTGTGGGCTCCTGGTATTCCTCACAGGCCTCCAGGAGTTTCATTCATCCTTCAGATGGAAAACTACAGAGGTGTCTCAGCGTTATGCTACAGGTCATCCTCGCCCACAGCATAAACATAGCTACAAGACAGCAGGATTTCCGTATGCTGACAGCAGACGTGGAGATGTTCTTCCCGCAGTCAATGGCTGGCAGCTCTTGTTCAGTGCTGAGCCAGGCTGTACACGGGCAGTGTTTTCAGTCTGCAATAACCCAGGACTCTCAGGGTCCTCAGTCACTCCTTCCGACCAATTGCATCTCCTATTCTGCCCAAGAGAAAAACAAAAGACTGTAAATTCTTGGCTTCGGTGGCATCCTCTTACCACAGGCTCCTAAATCCAGTTCCATGTCAGTGTGGAAAAAAAATGTTTTCTTTTGTCAGTTTTAATTTTACCCAGTTTCTCATCCTCTTGAGTGCCCTTCTTGTTCCTGTGCTGACAGCCTGCCACTCCTGGTGTTGGGTCAGCCCTGCAGTGGTTGCACGACACGGCATTTAAAATGGTAGCAGATGCCTGAAGTCTGTCTGTCCTCGAGGTCCTGAAAGTGGAACGGAGCCCATTTCAGCAATGACAAGATGTTTAGTAACAGCGGCCAAGTCTTGCAGCAACCCAGGCTCTCCGTTCGTAGCGTCTGAGCAGAGCCGACTGGGAGGCACACGTGTTGTGGCAGACAACTGCTGACCCCTGGGCAAGCCGGTCTCTGCCCGGCCTCATCTCTGCTTGCTCATTTTGTGCTGGCTGCCTTGGGGTTTTAGCTTTCCACATGTAAAGCAGAGAATCAATGATCATGCACTGCACGATGCAACAGGTAGAAGGAATTCAAGCTGTGCGTGTACACTCAGGGCCTTTAGGCTGGTTGGTTAATCACTCAAAGTACTCTCAGCAAGGTTTTGCTGACGGAATAGCCAGATGAAATGTCTCCTCGCTATATTTATAAAAATACACGTCCTGCATGCTCCTAACCCCTTGGACTTTGGATCCTCTCTTAGGCATATGCTTCTCCCAAGGTCCTGCTCAAACTCTGAGCAATGACCTCAGCCATTCCCAGGGCAGCCGAGCAATATGAGTATCTTCATTACCACCCGAGTTATGCCTTTGATGGTGCTCCTGGCAGGGATGCACTTTGGAAAAGAGAACAGAGCTTCAGATATGTATCCACCTCCTGACAGACACCCACTTACTGCACAATTCCAGATTCCTTTCACCAGGTGCTTTGGCTGCTTTCAGTTCAGACATTCAGGATCTTCAGGGAAGAAACATAATTCCTCGTGATCTTGCTCGACTGTGTTGCTGGTTTTAATCTGAATGCCAGAAAATAGCTGAGTTGCAGGCATGTATCTGTTGCCTTGGACTATTTTAGCAATGTTTCAGCTAGCTGAGGACTTGAGACAAAACTGTTACAGAAATGTCTGACCCGGCTCCAGCTGCAGTCAGTGGAAAAAGAGTAACTGACTTCAGTGGGAGCTGGATTAGGACCTAAAACAGTGAGCGCAGTGGTGCTGCGGTGTCTTTCATCTCAGAACTGCTGGGTGAAATCCAGACGAGGCTGGTAATGGTTGGGAAGCTGCCAGCTGCTAATGATGTGGAACGAGTTGGTGAGTCCTTGCTCCAGTTTGTAGGAAGCCACCAGACAAAACAAGTCCCATGAACAGCCAGCTCGACCCTTTCCTGGTTGGGTTCGTGCTGTACTGGCAAGGGAGTACTTCAGGAACTTCCCCTGATGTGGCTCCTGTGGTGTCTGATCTGCAGAGGCCACAGTGCTTCTGTGCACATTGATCCTCGTGAAATTCCCTAGAAATACTCTACATGCTATAAAAACAGTGTCTGGAACATAGTGCTTTCCCCAAATCTGGCCCACTCTCCTGCCGCTTTGATGCAGTCATAGCATAACCACAAGACCTGTCTTCCTCTTTGATTTCTCTGCCTGTAGCCGCAGCTCCTGGAGTGAATACCTGCACTCTGCAGTGCTCTGTGTTTCGGGTCCCATAGGTGAAGTGCTCTGTGTGATGGAAGAGCAGACACCTCTTAGTGTGGGGTACCCCGAGAGCTCAAATTCAACGGGTGGCTAAACCAAGAAAGAGAATCTCCTTCAAATAATATCCTAGAAGGTGCAAAACAGTGTGAGATGTTGGACAACATGCACAAACCAAGCAATACTTTTGTCATTTTCAGAGCTATACAGGAAAACAAGGATGGAGAAGGAGAGCCAGATCCTGTGCACACCATTGGTACAGCTGTTGAGGCAAGCAGATGCAGGCCAACATACCTCTCATTCCACCTGGCAAAGGAAAATGAAAGTAAATGTGATGGCAGCCAGGAAGCAGGTAATATTTTTGCAGTCCAGGTCAAAACAGCAAGATGCTTGGACAGTATTTATGGCTTTCTTTTTTAGGGCTTCAGAAAAAAAAGTTACAACCACCTGAGCTTTTTAGGACTGATTTCTGCTTTGAGATGTGTTTCATGGACAGACACAGGAGCCACAAGACAGGGTGTCTTCAAAGTGTCCAGAGGGGATGATAGGCATATACGGGCAAAACTGGAGGTGCAGGCAGAGAAAGCACACAGGATCTGTTAAAGATCAACCTCATGTGCCTAACTTTCCACTGCCCTAAAGTGGCTCTGCTTCTAACGTTGGTCTTACAGTGCTCTCTGCTGGGGAATGAGAACTAGAGGAAAGCACAGCTGCAATTATTCTTTAGTCCAGAAGGCAGACAAGCATTCCAGGCTAAGGAACGATGTGCTAATTTAGCTTATACGTTGCTCCAGGAAATTTATACAACCTCCTCTGGCCTACTAGCATAAATTTGTCTGAACTGTGCTCCAGAAATAAGTTTCTGGCCAATGCAGAAACACATGACAAAAATGTCTGGAGCCTCATGTGCTCAATACAGCTGCCAGTAACATGTAGCTGTTAAGTTGGGTGGCAGTGGTCCCCAGGCAAACAGGCTTCACTTGCAGCTTTGCACGCTTCCAAGCCACTCAGTCAAGGCACCTAGCCGGAACTGCATTAACAGACTCCTTAATGAGCTTGGAAAGACAATTAGATCAGTGTCTTTTATTGCTTCCACTTTGCTGCTGGCAATGGTAAATAGGGTAAGAGGAAATTTCACAAAGATACTCTGCCACCTAGTAAAATGGAAAATCATAGGCTGATGCTCACCTAGACTAGCAAAGGCTCTGCTAAACTCAGATTTGGTGATGGAAGAATACTTTTACCACCATAATTTATATCATTTTCAGAAGCTGATGATGATGGCCCGGTAGAAAAAATAAATAAAAAATCTGTGCTCCTAAATGGTACTTCCACCAGGGGGCTCTGTGAACACATCTGTACTTTAAAAAATGCCTCTCAGTAGACCAACTGTCAGGTGAAAAAAAAAAAAAAAAAAAAAAAAAAAACAACAACAAAGTTTTAATCAAAATACTGGATCCAACCAGTATGGCATTACAGGGGAGGTGCTGGTCTCATCTCTTTGGTGACCAGCAATAGAGCCTGAAGGAATGGCATGAAGCTGTGTCAGGGGAGGTCTGGGTTAAATGGTAGGAAAAGATTCTTTACCAAGTAGGCGGTCAGGAATGGGAACAGAATCCCCAGGGACACAGTCACAGCACTGAGCCTGTTGGAGTTCAAGAAACATTTGGGCAATGCTCTGAGAAGTATGGTTTGCTATTTGGGTGGTCCTGTGGGGGGCCAGGAGTTGGACTCGATGATCTTTGTGGGTCCCTTCCAACTTGGGATATTCTATTATTATGATTCTGTGTTACTGTAGAGCCCTCCTATTTAATTACCATTCATAAGAGGCAGTGCTGTCCATAAATAGCCTTGCCTGTAATTGCTTTACTGTCTTTGTAAAAACTTTCAGTACCTTGTAACTTGCTCCTAATGATTCTTAGTGGGGATAAATTTGGGATATGTGGTCTCATACCTGATTGCAAATAGAGAAATAAGTAGAAAGTGTTAACCTAGGGAAGTGGTCACTGGTAGATGGTCTTGGTAATTGCCTAAGACACCCTATGTTAGCTGCTGGAATGTGTTAAAGTAAGCTGAAATCTAGACACCTATGTTGCTGTGCTGGGCAATGGCTGAGGAGCCAACTCATAGCCAGTTCTGCTGCTCCTGTGGGCAGCAGGAGGCAGGTGTCCCTTAAATTGCTTCTACATGAATTATGAGAGCTCAAGTACCAAGCCTCAAAGGCTGCTGCACGTCTCTGGCAGTATGTAAAGGCATAAAATGAGGTATATAAAGCAAAGGGCATAAAATGAGGGAAGATGGCTCCGTAAGAGCTGAGTAATTAAAGAAGGCTTTCTAGACCTGATAAATCTCACGTGGCAGGGAGACAGGGAAGCACTGTGCTGCTGGCTGCCCTTATGGGTATTTTCTATAGCTGCTCGTCTTTGCATTTATAAGGGTCCATAGGATGCAGAGCATACATTAGACCAAATGTTCTGAGCAGTATAATGTTTGCTGACCTTCATGTATCCCATCTCAGCCTTGCTCGCACAGAAACAGAGGAAATGGAAATCAGGCCCTACAGCTTTAATGCTGAGAGGAGCGACCTGACCGCCCTCCTGCATACGTGACCCCGCCATGCCAGCCAGTGAACTGACTCGAAATGGCTGCATTTAAAAACAGCTCAGCTCTGGCCACATCCTTGCCCAGGTCTCAGGGCACAGGCAGCCCTGCTAGAAACCCTTGTCCAGAGGGTTTTCTGGGAAGCTGGTCGATGAGTGGCTGTCTAGAGCCTACGCCTCCCGCACACCCCCTGTGTGGGCTGCGGCCCAAGACGAGGGCCCTGACGCTTCCCTCCGGTCTGGCAGCTGCTCCTGCTCTTGTCTGGCCTTTTGCCTCGCAGACGAGCCCACTGCCCAGTCACCAAGTGACAGCTGCAAGAGATTCACAGTGTGCACAGCATAAGGGCAGGGAAAGAGCAAGGGAACAGCAATAGAACAAAACAAGCCGAGGGAAAGGGCACCCGTCCCACGTGCGCATTCTGCGGGATCAGCTTCCCCCACTTCTCTGTGACCCTAAAGCAGCTGACCAAGACCTTTCCTACACCCCATTCACTGTTGTTCACGAAGACCCATTTCTCCCTTTTCCCCTCTGCCTGAAGTACATTTTCTTCCGTCACTCAGGTCCAGCATCGTGGTTCCATGCTGTAAGAGACTACTTGGCACCTCCCCAGGCTTAACCAACCCATTTGACCTAGGAAATGTTTTCCTGAATTTGCTGGTGTGTTAGAAATAACCTCCTACCACCTCACAGCTCCCCACAGACAAGTGTTTGTACATGTACTGTGAGAAGGGCTGCTTTGTTTCTGTGGGACTGGGAGCATGAAACTGGGGCTCAAAACCAGTTTCGTTGTGGCGAGAGCTCTTGTGGTTGGGCATGTAGGAAAATGCTTGGCCGAACTCTATCCCTGTATGTGTATGTAAGCATAAGTGCTTTGTATGCATGAATAGGAAAGGCTGGTGCTTCCGCCTTTGTGCATTTGTAGTTTGTAGATGTAAAGAACTCTTGGCCCAGCTTTCACTGGTATATACGTGTGCTTATGCATGTGCTTTATCTATTTGCATGTGAATGTGCGCCACTTGCATTTCGCAGGAAGTCTTAGCAAAGGAGTCCTTACAGTCAGTTCTAGTCATGTTGATGTTATCAGTTGCCTAGGTGTGCTTTCTCAATCCATATACCTACCCGGATGCTTTTGTCAATGTGATAAGGTCAGTGGTTTTATTGGCTGGGAAGAGACACTACAAACAAGGTGGGCCTCCAAATATCACATGGTGGCTGAATCACTACCGCCAGCAAACAAAAGAGAGGTGTTAAAAGAATCATCTGACTTGCAGTAACCCTGCAAAGGGTACCAACTCTTTTCTGAGTCATCTGCTCTCCAGAACTTTCTATTCTTTGATTAATTTTCATGATCTGTTGGGATTACACTTGAAAGAAAGCTCTTCAGTTATCTCACCATTTCACAGGACCAGCTTCCTCTCTATATTAACAACTACCAAATCCATGTCACCGTATGGATCTCTGGTGTAAGTTCTACTTCATTACAAAGGGTAACTTTACAGAATCTTGATGACAGCTTGGGATCCTCGGGATTCTGGCTTGCATGGGAACCAGGTGGCCAGAGCTGTAACTTTGCCTCAGATCCCATTTGCACTTAATGCTGTATTCATTCCTTAGTCTCGACAAATGCTGTAGACTAGGGATCCCATCACCTCTGTCTGCTAGACTGATTCTGCTTTGGTAAATCATTACCCTCCAGCCACCACACAAGATCTCTTAAAGGTAAACATTCTTTGTAGCAAATTGGGGTTCATCATCAGCACCTCAAAACCAGAAAGGTCTAAGACAGTTCTGAGGATCCAAGAAGGCCCACACCAACAGCACTGCCCCCAGCGTGGACCCAGGTACTGCTTCACCTCTTGGTTTTAACCCTTAAGCCCTGTTTTCCTCCAAGTAGGCTGAAGTCTAAACTCAGAGTGTGCACACCCAGCCTTCAAACCCCAGCTTCCAAAAGTCTGAGGACTTGGAATTTTGGCCTGTGCCATACAGGAGGCATGAGGTTCATGTCTGGATCTGAATTCAAACTAGGAGGCTGTTCGCCCAAGCCTGTTGTCATGATAATAGAAAACTTGTGTATATGGAAAATGTACAGACCGAGGGTCTTTTTGTACATGTTAATCTTTTCCCCAGGATTTTAGCTTTAATGTAAAAAGCCAGACATTCCTAAAAGTCCTGGCTGTGAAATTAATCCACAGCATATAAATTGATGGCATCTATCCTACAGATGAGTGTAAATCATTGCACTGGGCCAAAGGTCTTCCACTGACTTTAGGGGAGTGCAAATTTTAAAAGCTTGATGTCATGTGCCCCTTAAACATAAAGCCTGCTAAAGCTCAGTGTCGAGCCATCTCTCAGAAACACCCAGCAGCTTTCTTGCCCAGCACTGCGAGCATCTGAGCTTTCCCCCAGGCTATTCAAAGGGCTGGAGGAAAGCTATGGGTTTTGAATACGCAAAGTGAGCTTTTATTTATTGTGTGTCTAGTGAAATAATTGGCGTGTTTCCTCAGTTTGTGATATTAACACAAAACCAAAAGAGCTTCCCCCTCTACACAGCCCTGGTGAGGCTAATTCTGGGCTCACCAGTCCATGAGGGACATGGAGCTCACGGAGCAAGTCTAGCAGAGGGCTAATAAGAGGATTAGAGGGCTGGAGCACTTGTCGCATGAGGACAGCCTGACAGAGCTGGGCCTGTTTAGCTTGGAAAAGAGAAGGCTGAGAGGGGATCTTAGCAATGTGTATAAATAATTAAAGGGAGGGTGTCAAGAGGATGGGGCCAGACTCTTCTCCGTGATGCCTGGCAACAGGACAAGAGGCAATGGACACAAACTGAAACAGCGGGTGTTCCAGCTGATTATGAGGGGGCACTTCTTTACTGTGAGGGTGACAGAGTTGCCTAGAGAGGTTGTGGAGTCTCCTTCCCTGGAGTATCTCCATGGAAGATGGAAGATGGAAGATGCCATCCTGCGTGCTCTGGGTGACCCTGCTCGGTGCGGGGGTTGGACCGGACGATCTCCAGAGCTCCCTTCCAACCCCAACCGTTCCGCGATTCTGCGGATCTGTGACATTTCGGGACTCATTTGGGCACCGGGGGTTCCTCAGGCACTTGTTGAGAGGGGCGGCCTCAGCCACGGGGCGGGCCGGGAGTGCCGTCGTGAGGCGCCGCCCGCCGCCATCTCATGCGCGCCGCGGCCCGGCCTCCGCCGCTCAGCGCCCGCCCAGCCGGATCCTGAGGCGGCGACACCGGGACCGGCACCGGCACCGGCAGCGGCATGGCGGGCACCCCTCAGGAGAACACCCTGCTGCACCTCTTCGCCGGGGGGTGAGTGCAGGGCACCGGGAGGCTGCTGCCTTCAGGGCCGTGCCGGGCTGGGAAGGGCCCCCCGGCCGCTGACGGCCCCCCGAGGGAGGCGATAGCCGTGGGGGGGGGGGGGCTGGAGCGGGGCCGCCCGGCCGGCGGTTAATTAATTAATAAAAAGGCATAATTTGGGCCGGGGCTGCCCTCACGGCCGGCCCTGCTGTGGTGAGTGGGGGCTGGGAGCCGAAGGGTGGTTGTGTGCGGTGTGGGGGTGGCTGCAGGGCGTTAATGAGCGCAGTTAATGAGCACCGGGGGTGGCCATAGAGCTCATGGCTCTGACTGTGGGTCCGTGGGGTTGTACCGACGAGGAAGTATTAAAAAAAAAAAAAGGAGAGAAGGTCCTGGTACTCGTAGTGGCCTGCTGGGCCCTTCAGGCTCTCTCAAGGAGTTGTCAGCTGCTTGGTTTTGTCGTGTGAGGCTTAAAACAAACAAACGAAAATGAAAACCAACCCGTGTAAAATAAGGTACCACGTGAGTCTTCATTGCAGTCCAGTACGATCATTTTATGGCGTAAAGTAAATAAATAAACAGTCATTTAATACACAGCTCGTAATTGCTGTTCCATGTACTTCTGTCCTTATGCAAATTCCTTTTTTTTTCCCAGTTATTTAGACTAGCTCAGTGGTGGGATACTCTGTAGTGCCTGCCAGCTGACAGCAGTTAGGAAGCCCCCATGAAAGCAATTGTTGGGTTTAATCTGTTTAATAGTACACCACAGTTCCTTCTGTTGCTAAAGTTCAGTCTCCTCTGACGTGCATGGGGCAGTAAATTCATTAAATACAAATATTAAAACCATTTCTTTTTAAGTTTTAAGGAGATATGGCCCTTCTGCTGGCTCAGCTGTTATGTATGGTTGTAAATATTCTCTCCCCCTGTTCTTTTTCCCCCCTCTTTGTATTAGACCAGCGCCTGGAGGCTGTGGCAGCAATGGGAGCTGGATTTACACATGCAACTAGTTTGGGTAGTAACAATGCCTCTCCAGGGCTCTAGGTGTCCTCACAGAACTCCTTGCACAATAAATAAATAGGAATTTTAAACTCGCTGGTGTTTTAATCCAGCAATGGATGTTCAGCATCTTCCTTAGTCATTTAGTGTACCCTCCACCTTCTCCAAGGATCCTAATAAACAGTTTATGCAGGATACCTAGAAAGGCATTAGGTCCAAGCTGGTTTTGATGGAGCATGGAAGGAAAGAATGGAAACACAACAGAGCACGTCCTCCTGACCTGTCTGTTATAATAAGACTGATCCATTTTTAAAGCAGTGATGAAAATACAGCGTGGAGGACAGGGATGGCCTTGTAGGGTATGCGGGCCTTTGAAAAATAGCTTCTTATTTAAAGTGGCACCAAAAAGTGCACTATCACTTATCTGGCTGTGATGTTACAGAAAGGAAAATGAGACAGCAAATTTAGCTTCTCTTCTTGTGCACCAGCTTATGCTGAAGTGTTTGCCCTATACAACCAAGGGTATGTGTGTATAATGTGTTACCTTCCCACCCACCATCCCAAAAGAGATTTATTTCAGAGTGATTCCCTGTTCAAGACCCTGAACTCGTGTATTCTGTATGTGTCTACTAATGCCATTACCTCTGCTTTTCAAGTAAGAAATGCAGACTTCTGGGGCTCGCTGGGTGGAACAAGTAACTGAATGTCAGTCTTAAACTGCCATGCAAGGTATCCAGTTTTGGAATTTTAGAATTATTACTGTGTTTATCTTCAGGCAATAGTCTCTGAGCAATTGATCTTTCCAATACCTTTGCAGTTTCTGTTAGAATCCTATTAAACCTTAATAAATGGGTTGTATTGTGATGCAGAGTTCCTGCACAACCAGGACCGTGGATAAAATTACCTTCTCCAGCAGAACGTGTTGGAAGCTCTGAATGCTTTATACGTTGTGTAAGGTGCTAAGCTTTGTTCCATTGTATAATATTTTCTGTAGATGAAGCTCATTCACTTAAAATAATTTTGTTAGAGCTTTATTATTGGTATTACATTAGCCTTGTGTGAAGGTGAGTACGGGGCGGTGCGTCAGGTGCTGAGGAGATGTAATACAACACCCTAATGTCTGCATGGAAAAGCAGGCCGGCTTACTTACAGGCAGACACAGTCCTTGGCTTCCTCTTATTTCTGTTCCTTCCTTTTACAGTAATAACAGCAAACCAAAAGGTCTTGGGATGTTGATGGGAAAATGTCTCTGAGGGCAGGGAAGATTTCAGCAGCAACAAGCAGAATGATGCTTAAATTGCACAACAGATGTAAGCATGTTTACAAGTCTGGGTTCTTCCTTCTCTGGTGAAGTCAGTAGAGTTCTTGCTTGTTTTTGTTCGGGGACAAAGCTTGGCTCAGGCTGCAGCAGAGGTGACTCCATGTTGTCTCTCCAGCTGGAATAGTTCTGTTTACTACAGGGATCCTATCAGGTGATATTTAGAGGCTGCAGAGCTTTTCACAGAACTGGCAGAATACCTGAAAAAGCTAAGAACAAACTTACCTTGATTTCATAGAAGCACTGTGTGATGTCTATCCTTGAGCAGTTTTATTCAAGCTGGGGAAGCTGTGCTCTGTGAATATAACCATGTTTGTGACTTTCTCTGTCTTGGTTTTGAAGCCTGAGTTTGTAACTCCCTTGCTGCCCTGAAAGCAACCTGAGATGCCAAAGCTTTCATAAACCACCTGGGAAAGAGCTGGAAGACGCTTTGGCAAGACCGGGAAGCTGCCTTGAAGACATTGACACCTGTCTTCATATGCGTACACGGATTGTCTCAGCTGCACCAAGGGGTGTTTAATGCATGAGGTCACCGAGATTCTTGTTTAAAGCGTTGGGGTTCACCTCAGTTTGCCAAAGGGTAAAGCACAAATAACAGAACTAACATAAAGCTGCTCCCCAGAGTAGTGACCACATGAGTTGTGGGTACGGGGCCACATACAGCTCCCACAGATGTTGATTATTACGCGATGTACTAATGCTAACGAACCATTTGGGAGATATTGTTTCCATATGTAAAATGGACAGAAGCAGTCTTCACCCGAAGGACATCTGTTGTGCTGTGTGTGGTCCAGGGCAGACCTAGACTTCATGAAGAGATTCATTCTTTTCCTCTATCTAGTTTAGGTTTTCATGTGCTTTATATAATTGGCTAACAGTGCATCAGCCTGAGGAATGCAGGAAGTGCTTGCAAGAATATTCACACCTGATGACAGCCTTGTTAGCTGGAAATACACTGAATGCTTAATATCTCAAAACTGGGGCGTGAAGAACAGTCTGTATTGCTTTGAAGCTGGTTTTCCTATGGCTTCTGAGAGTGCAGGAGCTTGTTTTGCTTCCAGTCTTGATGATGCAATACTGAAATATCAAAGATGCAACCTGCTCTGCTGTTTGTGCTGTGCATTTCATGCTAGACCATGTGGCACGTTTGAGAAAAACAAAATGAAATTCCTATCACAAGTGCAATCTCGGGGAAAACTTGTGTAGCACTTGCTGTGAATATGCTGCTCACCTTGAGATCTCCTTGAGCTGCCTTCACAGACGCGATCCTCTGTCAACAACCAGGAAAGCAGATGCAGTGTTAGTGCAGTGAAGTGTTAAGCACCGGTCGTGCCACTGAATTCACTGGGACAGTGTTCTGCGTCCACCAGAGGGGTCCAGACAGTAGCACCAGATGATTTTCAAGTTGCGTTTTGAGGTTTGAAGCAGTGTGTGGTACAATCCACGAAGCGTGAGCTGAATTGTGGCTGTCAACCTGGTTCTTAAGGTAGCCCGTTAAATATAGCTGCCAGACAGTTAGCACTAATTCTCCTCTTGTGTTTTCAGTTGACTCCTGGCCACCAAAAATTAGCTGCTCCATATGTTGAGAGCAGTGGCCAGAGGAGGAGGTTCTCCCCGATGCTGTCAGCCTGAGTTAGGAGTTACGACTCCCCTAACCAGGCAATCAGCTTTCCTTGCAACCTTGGTGAAGTCTGTGCTTCCCTGCTGAAGGATCACTGCAGGTTTGGATGCTTTTTAATTTTCAAATCCTTAACACTGAGCATTACGTCCAGTTATTCATATTAGGAGTATTGCTCAGTGATTAAATTTAGGACAGATGAAATAAGCCTTGCTCTTAATTAAGATCCTTGGCATCATCTGTATCGATTGTGCTAGTGGGCGCCGGGAGTTGATTTCATATGCAAGTCAGTGATATATTGGGGGTGGGCCTTGTAAAAATAGAAAGCTGGCAGCGAGAGAAGTCGTAATTGGATTTTGAGATTAACGTTCTTGGCATGGTTTTTAAACAGAATGTTTTCTGTTTATGGAAGCAATTTATTTTTTTTTTCTGCAGGTTTTAATGTATAGCACAGGATATATCTCCGTAAACACTCAACTCTTGGCCTGAGGATATGTACTGCACTTTCCTTAATTTCTTTGTTTGGACATGACAAAGCAGAGAATCGCATTCCCCTGCTCCAGTGGCAATATATGCCTGGCAATCCTGTAGCCAGAGGAGGTATTTGTAGCCTGAAGGACAAACACTTTTTCTGGCAGCATGCGACAGGCCAGAGCTGATGAATTGCTGGGTGTCGCGCACAGGAGAGGGCTGTGTGCCTGTGCTGCATGCAGAGCAGAGCTGGGAACCTCTTGTTCAATGCTTGCCATGTGACTGAGAAGAGTGTACCATGGTGTTTTCTTGCCGAGGAGGTTTCTCCCTTCCGCTAATGACATTTTTAGGCATTGCTGAGCTTTTTGCTAGATGCTGGTGCAGTGAGCAGTGCGTATCATCTCCGGATCTGTAGTTCCACACTGGTGTATCATTAAAAACCTCAGCCTAAACGGGATGAAGACTTGGAGGTATTGCCTCAATTGCACCTTTAGATCCTTCCAAATCACATTTACCTCACTGCATATTCATAGTTGAATCTGCCAGGGTTGAGGGCTGTTTATGTAGCTGGGGAAGGCTGGTTGGTGTTTTTCCTTTCTTCCCAGATGAAGGCATTTGGAACACCCTAGGAGTACAAAGTGTTTCTTTTAGGCACAGCATGTTATTTTCAGCCATCTTTCCAGGGAATAGAGCAACACCAGGATGTGATGCAAAAAAAATTCCATGTGGAGGAAAATCAGCTCATCTGTACAAGATGTGTAATGCATCAAAGTCCTGACTTGAACTATATGCTGTATTTATATTTGGGATATAATTTGTGCACGCTATTGACATTCTGAGAATTGCTCTATTGGGTAATGCTTTTTTCTTAAATGTCACGCTGACAACATTAACTCTGAGCTGTTAAAGCTCACGATGCAGATACTAATTCATTGTGCTGAGTATCGGAGGATTACATATACATTCCCAGAAGTACTTAAATATTAAAGGCTGTATAAATTAACTGGATCATCAAACTTAAAGGATGGAAGGCAAGGAGCAGGCCAGGAAGGCGAGACAGCTGATGAAAGAGGGAACATGCCAGAGAGGCTGAAGAATTGTATGGCAAGATGTCACCCTAGACTGAGCAACTGGTAGTTCAGAAACAGGACATGGAGTTTTTGTTCTGAATTTATCAGGTGTCACTGTGAAGGTATTGTTTTAGTGTTCATAAATGTGAAATAAGTGAGGATGGAAAACAGTAGGGCATCATTGGTAGATGAACTGGGAATGAAAGAAATCAAATTGTTTTCATCGAGCTCCCTCAGATTTGCCTTTTTTTGAGGACGTTGATTACTGGGGTGTTAATTATAATGTTTGCATCTGTGTGGGATATACGTCGTAGGGATGGATCTGCAAGTCGCAGTGTGGATCTGCAAGAGGTATCCTCAAAGCACTTCCCGCTCCAAGTTCGAACTATGGGAACAGGAAAAGTTTTGCAGGAGAAACTGCTCGTGGCCCTTCTGTTTCCCCCAAGATCTAGGTTATAGCACGTGAGCAACATGAGATGCATCTAACAAAACAGGGAAGGACAAGCTGAAGCCGTGTCCTCCAGAGTGGTATTGACAGACCAAAAGGCTCGTGTCCAAGCCCTGGTTCAGTACACAAAATAATCAGCGACCTGATAAGGTCTCTGTGAACACTGCCATTCTTGATCCAAGTGACACCACCTCAGCTGCTCTGTACCTCATCCCATAAACAACTTTGTGTCTGTATTCATCAATCAAAGCTTAAGGGATTTAACAGGATGAAGGCAAATCTCTTCCTTACACTGTCTTTCACTCTGAATGTATAGATTGTCCCTAGTTCCAGCCAAGTTTTCCCTTTCATCAGAGAAGAGGAAGAAGCAAGAACTTAAAGGAAAAACTCACTGAAGTGTTGCTGTTAAATGAGATTGTCAGGCTTTGTGACAACGGTTTCTTCTGTTGTATGTTTGTGTCTGAGAAGCACAGCATTTAGAATCCAGGGCCTTCAGGGTTTGGCAAAGAGCTGTTATATTTTGCTGTAAGACACTATTTCAGCAAGCAAAGTAAGTGGCACCAGATAAAGCATTTCTAAACTAGATGTATCTGCAGCTGGAATTTCTCTGCCAGTCTTTCAGTGTCGTTTTCCTTGTGTTTAAAAATGATTCTTCTGGTGAAATAGTTCATGCAGAGAAAATACATTCCAGTACCTACGTTCTTGTCATTTTGTAGTTCTCTGTTCCTAAACTGATTCATGTAAAGTTCTTGTGACTCGAGCAAGTAATGCTTTTTTATGTGCAAGTTAAAGGATGGGATTTTTCTCTTCTTCTTCTTCTCATGGGAAAGCTCCTTAAATTGCAGTTTGACATTAACATCAAAGAAAGTTAAGTTATTGACTCATGCTGTTTTCTAAGGAAAGTCTAAACACAGGTTTTTGAAGGAATAACATACTTTGAAACTTGGGTAAATAAAGAAAATATTTCTTTGTCGATATGATTGGTTGTAGTAAATGCCCTTGGAAAAAACCTGAACTCCTGAGTTGTCTTCCTAAATGCCAGCTTGTTAGATTAATAAAACTTAGAGTGCTTTTTAGCCATCCTCAGAATTATTTTTAGTTGTGAAGTTTGACAGAAGGGACGTTCAAAAACAAAAGAGGAACAGAGGTGGAGAGAGAAATGGTTTGACAAGTCATTTTCAAGATGATGGATGGAAACAGGGTCTTGTGAACTCTGTGTGGTTGGCCCAGTAGGCACTTTCTGAGCCACGCTGACTACAGGAAGATGAGAGCGTGGGCTTTCGGAGCAAGGGAACAGGTGGCTCCAGCATTGCTCCTCGGGCTTTTGTGGCAGAACATGAAGCACAACGTGTTGTTTTCATGCGGTGAGCCACCAACACTTTGATTCAGCCAGTTTGCTAACACTGGGAACTTCCAGCTTTTGCTCCCCTGTATGGCAATGGCAGCAAACAGCGATGATACCCAGGACTGGTTTGATTTCAAGAAGATCTTTGTAGCTCTTTTGTTGCACCAGTGATAAAAGTCATGGCTGCTTTTCCATCATTGTGCTGGAACATTCAGCTATCACCAGATCTCAATAATAACAAGCTGCTGTGTGATCTGTGCTGGCAACCTTAGCCTCCCTTTCTGGGAAAGGTGTAACAGGAGAGGTTTTGGAACTTGCATAATGTCGTGTAGAACACATGGTTTGTTGAAACTCTAAGGTAAAGAGCAGTTAGCCCTGGGGTAAGTAAAAGCTCTGTGCTGGAAATTCTCAGGACTGTTTCAAATTTGATTATTTTCTATTATGTCTCAAAACTGATTTTTTACAGTAGGTCTCTGTGTCTGGAGTGTGAATTAGGAGAGTTTGTAACAGCAGGTTGCTGCTGGCTGGAAGCTTGGTTTTCAGTTCTGGTATTACCCAATTATAGGGAGAAGACATGCCTTAAAGAATGAGGGAGAAAAAGCCCTAGAACAGGAAAAACAAACGGAGTGAGACAGTGATAAGGGCTGGGTGACAAGTTACAAGTGTCACTAGCGGACAAGCCAAGTTAAATGTCCTTATTAAAACCATAATTTCCATTCTTTCTGCCCCCTGCTGAGTGTTTTCAAATGAGGTTGGTTGTTAGATACATCTAATGTAAGGGGTCATTAGAGGATAGGATCTTTCTTTTATATATATATAAGTAAATATATATATATAATTGTATGTTTATTATGTTGTTATGTATAATAATGTCTGCATGTACACACGTGTGTATATGTATTATTTCAGTGTTTGTGTCAGCAGACTTTGGGATTTCTGTTCATCTTTAGTAGCCTAAAGAACAGCAACCCCATTATTATGTTTTTCCACCCTCTCTCTCATCCTTGCAGCGTCCTCTATCCCCCCCAAAAAAGTTGATACCCATTGTTTTAAAAAGACCTAATTTACAGTCATTCTCTTTGCTAGTTCTGTAGGCAGCCGTTTTGATCATAAGTACTAAATGGTGAAGGGTTATATGGCTGTGTTTTCAGCCTACAGTGTCCTAATCCCCAGTTGCTTGTTTTTATCTGCAAGGTTCCTGCTTTCCATAGGAAAAATCCATCCAAGGCTATGTCTGTGTAAGGAGCACAGCCTCTGAAACATGGGTGCCTCTGAAGTTTTTACAGGCAGAATTCCAAGTCCTGACAGACTCCGGGACCAGCAGATGGTCATGGATTGTTGTTGGGGTTGGGTATTGTCTTCGTGTTTCACCCCTCCAACCTCATCGCTACATGGGATCATCATTAGTCATCAGAAGTGTTTCTCAACCTTCTCTCCCCTCCTCCAGGGCTTGGGAACTGTCTCCCTTTCCCTGGTGGAAGAACTGCCCTGCTTCTTGATAACTTGTCCACAACATGGAGCAAGTGAAGTCGAGTCTTTATATTTTTTTATATTTATACTCAGTGCTCTTGTGACTCAGTCTATCTGTGCAGCCATGTTTTACTGACTCTGTCTTCTGTTTAAATTTGTGTTTTACAGATGTGGAGGAACAGTTGGTGCCATCTTTACTTGTCCCTTAGAAGTAATAAAGACACGGCTCCAATCTTCGAAGCTAGCCTTCCGGGCTGTCTACTACCCGCAAGTCCAGCTGGGGACCATCAGTGGTGAAGGAATGGTTAGGCCAACGTCTGTATCACCTGGGCTCTTCAGTGTTCTCAAGTGAGTACTCTACCTGTGGTCCTTTGATGTTAATTGACGCCAGAGATCTGAGTTTCGATTCCTCAGTGCAAACAGGCAGTGCAGATTTTGCTTCAGATTTGCACTGGAAGGATGCAGATCAGTTGGGCTTCTGCATTCAGCAGTCGAAAGATAAATTATTCTTTTAAAAACACAGATAAGTTTCCTGAGTATTCCGTTAAGCTTCCACGGAAATTTGCTGCTAGCACTCAAAAGCTTTCCAAAGCAAATTGATTTGAGTAAGAGTCTGGAAGTGTTATTTTTAAGTTGTCTCTCCAGATTGGAGCTTTTTGGTAGTTATTAAGTTGTAAGGATCAATACATAGGATATGCCACAAACTTTTGGTACTGTTTAGCTTGCAAGAACTATCATAGAAAATATTCTGGAAGAAAGGTTTAATTATTCATTATTATTTTGAACAACAGAGAGTATAGTCTTTGTGTTTTATTGGGAATTGTCATGTTTATTATCTCCTTGGAGCAGTGGAACAGGTAATCCTTACTAGCTGGGGCCAGTTCTTGGTACAATGAAGGACTGAATTTGAGTCGTGTACTCCTTGTCTTTCTTTCCTGGAGCCATTCCCAGTTTGCTGGTGAGAGATCCTTGTTTCTGTTGCTGCCCAAGCTATTTACCTGTTTGATGGAGGGAAGTTTTAATTCAGCCTTTTCCTGTCACGAACTCTTTTGGAAGCTTAATTTAGAAGTGAGAGCCTGTGGCCTTTTCTGCTCCTTAATGGAGCAGTGCTGTAATGATGTTTCTGATTCTCTGCACTTAGTGATTCATGCCAGCCCCTGATCCATCTTTGAAGCCTGCCCTGCTTTTAGCATCCATTTGAACCAGGTGACCTCCAGAATTCTGTGATCCCATATATTTTAAGCTGTGCTTGTCTGCTCTGTCGTGTGGATGATCTGTAACTGAAACTTACAGGAGTGAGGGAAGGGCACTTTTTGCAGAAGAAGTCTTGCCAAAATACGCTTGGAGCTTCGCAAGCTCTTATCTTTTCCTCAGCTGTATCTGTCTTAATGAGATCTCTTCTGTTTGTTATTAGTATGTTGCTTCAGCTAATTATTATTGTGCATCAATCCTGTCGACACCTGTATTATTTAGTCACTTTTCTTGGTTCAGATTGCAGCAGCTGATGCTCTAGCTGTTCCCTTTTCAGATGTATATTCATAAAGAAGATGAAACGTGAAATCGTGCCTCTTAGAACTGCTGACTAATTTTACCAGCAACTCTGAAGGACAAATCTCTACTATTATATTTCCTATCAAAGCACAGTAAAGTTCTGGTTCAGCCCTCACGCAAATGCATTGAGGCACGCCACATTTGGATCACTGGGCACACGACGGGGTAATGCAGAGGAGGTCCTGCTTAGATCAGGTAGTAGAAATGCCAAAGAAAATAGCTAACTTGACTAGCAAAACAAGTTGAATGATTTATGTAAGGCCAACACACTTGGCAGGTTGCCTGGGGAGAAGCTGCACGGTTATATAACAGTACAGTGCTAACTCAAATTCTCTGCAGAACGAGATGGCTGGAGTCATTCTGGGACTTGAGTTCCTGTGTTGTAAACACTGCTTCTGTCCCATGCCAAACACTTTGTATATTCAGAGGTGAATCTAGAGCAATCCGTGACTGAAAATGTGAAGCAGTGCCAATTGCCTTCGATTTTCATCTCTTTTTTTCCCTTTGTACTTTTTTTTCTCCTTGCAGCATTGGACTTGAGAGAGCTCTGACTCAATGAAGTGGTAACTTAAAGGCACGAGGTTCTCAGTTTATTTCCTCTTCCCATCTTTCTCTGAGATCCTCCTTTTAGGGAATTAAAAAAGGGGTTAAAATTGAGTCAACCATTTAATATATTTATTAAGCTCATTAAATTCGGTGACTATGATCCTGAGTTCGTTTTACTTAGGAATTGTTCAGCTGCGTGTATCACCAAGCTTTTCACCTATTTACCCCAGAGGATTAAGAACTGAGAGCAAAATAATCATGCTTGCTGTCATTCCCTTGGTGGCAGTATCCATGAAGTGCAGGTAATGCTATTGATTGTGATCTTTGTGATAAAACACAAGTGCATGAAGGAAGAGGAGGAAGTTAGGTCTCTCTTCCACCCCTTTCTCAATCCTGGTCATGTGTGCATGACCAAATTGGATGTGAATTGAATTTTCTGTTTTAGGAAAGCCATATGGCTAAAGAAGCAGCCCTTTAGAGCCATCCATATAAAATCTGTCTGTGAGTTAAAGGTGTTGAGTATGAAGGCCCCTTAACTGCTGTAAATAGAACGAAAGTAGGTACTCAGGAGGGCAAGTTAAGCCTGCTGCTGAATAGAAAGCACTCCAGAAGGACAGGCTGTTTTTGTCTAATCCATTTAAGATTCTGATGAGTCACCCCAGCTGGAAGCTGCAGTCGTGACTGTTAAGTGACAAAGAACAAGTAGTTGGTGGATCTGTATCCTTGGAGACACTCAGCCCTGGAGTTTACACAGAAAGTTCAACTTCACTGCAGAAAAAGCATTTCAGAAGCTCCTGTATCTTCTTCTGTCTAATGAGCTTGTTTTTGGACCCTGTGGGGAACGTTCCCAACAGTGCTAATGACCTAGAAAGCAAACTCTGAAAAATGGGCATTTCAAACAGGTGCACGTGAACTACACCTGGGACCTGGTGTTATCTGGATTGTATTGCACAGTTTTCCCATGATAAGCCTTTAAAGTGGAGAGCTGCCATCTAGCAGGTTGTGCACTGACATCCCGATGGTGACTAGACCGTACCTGGCTGTCACTGGTGAACACTTGGCTGTGTTTCCTAGTGCTTGGCTGTCAGGTTATTCCTTGTGAATATGTCTCCTGGTAATAGTGGAAAGATTTCTGTAAGGTTAGCTCTTTTTTTAATGAGGCACCTGAGCAAGGTATTGTACAGAGCTTGACAGCTGCTGGGGAAATGGCTGAAAATGGCTTTGGAAACCCAGACTGGAGCAATTGCAGAATTGCAGGAAAAAATAATTTGGTTGTTTTCCTGCTTTAGACCTGGCCATGAAATCCAGCAGCAGTGATGCACAGGAGTACCTCTGTGCTTGGTGTTTCCTTTGGAAGGATGCAGAATGCCTTCAAAATCAGAACAGTTACCCTGAGACATAGCTTGATACGGTGCTGCATTCAGCTTTCACTCTGGGGGAAAAAATCACATTCAATTGTGAAAGGGAAGAGGGCTCCTTTTTCTTTTTTCCCCATGTCTCTATACAGGCAACAAACTCCTGAACTGCTTAAATTGCTTGGATACAGAAAATGCCAAAAGTATTCTGTGTTCATCAGAGTCAACTAGCATTGGATTCTCCGTGAAACTATTTAATTCAGTTCCTGACAGCTTTTCAAAGAATGGAAATTGTAGCCTTCTGTCATACAACACATGTTGGCCTGTAGCACGCTGAAGTTTTACAGCACAGTAACTTTTATCCAGTAGTCTATAATTCTAATTTTCAAGTCTGTTGTGTAGCTTGAGAGCTAACAGGTTCACAGCTAATACTTATTTCTTTAGCACAGTTCTTTTGACCACCTGCCAGAACAAGAAATTTAACTTTTAACCCAAATACTACCCATTTTTTCCCTTGTTTGTTTTTATTTTAAGGTCAATTCTGGAAAAAGAAGGACCAAGGTCGCTCTTCCGAGGTCTGGGTCCAAACTTGGTTGGAGTTGCACCATCAAGGTAAATAGTTAAACTATTGCTAAAAGACACGTTGAAGGCACCGACCCGAATGTTGTAGTTTGTTTGTGATTGAGAATAGGTCAGAAAATTATCCCATCTGTAAACTTAGATTTTGAAGAGTATCAGATGTGCATATGCCAACAAATAATTTTAAAATTTGCTTTATACTTGTATGACACCGTCTTTCAGTTACATGTATCAATCACTAAATATATTCAGAACTTGCTTCTCATCAATATTCATATCCTCTTCTCAAAAGTGATGAAATTATGAAAGTCAGTACCTGTCCTTTTATAAATGAAACCTGGATCTGACAGATTTGTCATATTTTACTGGCTTCTGTAAACTTTTATGTGTGTATCTTAGCTGCTTCTTTTGATCTGTGCTTTCTGTTATCAGTGGAACTTAGTTTATGATGCTATCCTCAAAAACAAAAAGTGGGGGGCAGGGGATATTTTAGCCTAGTACTAAAGGAGAATTTAAATTTAAGGTGTAGTTTAAATAAGTCACTTAAGTGGCTTTTGCAATGACTTTATGCTTTAGAAAACAGGGGAATATACTGTAGAAATATCTGCAGGGTTAATGTTAATCTCTCTAGTAAGGCCTACCACTTCCCTGGGAATATTTAAGTGTTTCCCAGACACTGACTAGGAGCTAGATGCAAGGTGAAACAGGAATACCTGTCTGGTCCTTGACTGCCTAAATTCTTCTCAAATGAAAAACTGCAGCTGAGGGTCAGGGGAATGGACTTGCAAAGCTGCCACATAACCCCAAAGGTCTCCCCACTCTTTTCTAAACAGTAACAACAAAACTACCTATAATGGTTGTATTTGGAAGCCTTGCAGGCACCTAATGTTTGCTTTCCACACATACCAATGACAACCTCTTGGCAGGGCTGAAGATTTTGTGCCTAGCTAATATTAAAGCATTGGCTGTTGCAGATCTTGCTGTGAGTTTTTACTTTTTGCATGCATTATGTAGGGATTTGAGATGGGTAAAACTGTTTTTCATTTCAGCCCAGGGTTAACTGTTTCAAGTAGGAAGTGCTGCTAAGGCAGCTGTAGCTCTGACCCCTTTTAGCATCGGCTCAGAGTGGGGATGTGACTTTCCCAAGGTTACAAAGTGTATTTAATGCCAGTGCCGATGTTAGGATCCAATCCAACTTGCTTTATCTGCACGACCACGTTGCCTCCCATCTCAGACTTGGTATGAAAGTAAAATATTTCTGCTTTGTGGCTGTCAAGTCAGGTAGTGGCATTGTATTGTAAGGAGAAAAAACATCTTCAGACTTGCAGATGGAAGAAGTCATATGGAGGCCCCTTTGGAGAAGGAGTCTTGTTTTTCTGGAGGGGGTAAAATAGTAACATGTCTGACTTGATGTCATGAGTATCACATTGATTTTCTTCTGTTATTTTCCACAGAGCTGTCTATTTTGCATGCTACTCCAAAGCCAAAGAGCAATTTAATGGCATTTTTGTACCCAACAGCAATATTGTGCACATCTGTTCTGCAGGTTCTGCAGGTAAGTGTAATTCATCTTCCATATGGTCTGCCACAATACCCCAGCGTCCAGCCCCTCAGCAGTAGCAGGAATGTCTGCATTGGCATCTGCGTGGCTCTGAGATGCAACTTAATTCTTTAAAGCATTTATTGCAGGTTGTTACTGCTTCAAGATGTATTCTGCCCCTCTCAGTAGCCAGAAAGTGAGTAGAAAGAATCGTAAGGCAGGGACTGGACTTTCAGTCTGTGCAGGACCTGGGAAAATAAACCAGTCTTGACTGAGGGCTGTGGATAATTGTGATTGATATGTGAACGAATTTAGAGGCAGTATGTGGCTCATTCTGAAACATACATGTGGTTTGTGCTTGTATATGCCAGAAAACATTAGGATCTATTACTAGGTGTAGAAGGATATACTTTCTAGGAAATATATCCAGCACTGATCTCCATAAAAGGGCGAGATCGGGAGACGTGACCAAGTTCATGAAACAGAGGTATGTAAAAGGCACTCCTAATGAGCCAAAGTTCAGAGACTATTTAAAAATAAAATCTGTGAGGCTGGAAACATCCCGTTCTCTGGAAAACAAACAGACGAGTGCTTGGCAAGCTTGCTACGGAGACTGTTAAAGAACACACTCTCTGAAGAGCTTAAATTGGTGTTTCACAATGTTACTGAAAAGGTAAATACGCTCTTCTCTAGCATCTGGTTCTAACAGCCATGTATTGGTGCAAACTAAAGAGTTGATAGCAAAGGTATTGCATGTGCTTGTTATGTAATGTTGTAGGAAGCCTTAGCACCTTTTCAAAAAGTCATCCTCTCATATGCGAGGAGACAGAGAAAAGGCATGTAAGACTTCACAGAAGAGCCTAATAAATAGGTAGACGGATCTATATGTATGGTTTGTATGTATCAGTCAACTGGCAGTTGTCTGCTTTGTAACCTGTGCAAGCCTGTGACGCTTACATCCAGCAAGGCTCAGAAACTGAACGCTGCCTGAAGTAATAAAGCACGTTAAAAGTGTATTGGTGCAGCTGGAAATCCTTTTGCTTTGGCCTTCACAGATTTTTGTGCCAATATACCAAGAGACAATGCAGTGATGCTCGGCTGGCACAGCGCTTTCCATAGGTTTCATAGTACCCCTGTGAATGAGTCAGGGCGGCGTTATTTATTTCTCCTGTCTGTGAACTTCTCTGCTTTGTCCACATTCAGTGTTGAGGGAGGTTTTAAGAAATCGCTGAAGCGGATGGAAACTGATGTAGACACATGCTTGGCTGTCTTCTTAATTAAAGATTTTTTCAAAAAGGGCTTCTTGAAACCATGAAACCAGTATTGCAGCTACAGAACAGTGAATAGCAGCATGATCTGATCTTTGTTTCTGAAGGACAGTCACCCTTTCAGTGTTACTGGAAATATTCTACAATCAGCTTTTGGAGGAAGCCAAAGGCAGTCCTCATGGAGTTTGATCCCAGGAGTTTGCCACCTCCTAACTTACCGTATTTGCAGAGAAACCATGTTACTGTTCAACACTTTAAAATGTTTCTAGATTTTTCTTTAGTAAGTGGAGGTAAATGTTTTTCTAACTGAAATGTAGTAATTTCTCTAAACAGTTTAAAAAAACAAAAACAAACACAACAAAACAAGTTAACAGACATCAGCAACCCTTTGATACTGTTTTAGCCAAATTGTTTTGGTTTGTTGTATTTTTCCTCGCAGGATGGGAAAATATTTTGCTGTCAGAAAAACATGACAAACAGAGGCATAGTTGAGCGGAAGAGCCCCGCTAGTTCAAGCATCGGTCACCAGAGGGATCATTAAACATCTTTCCCAAACTAACCCCATAGTTATGGGTGGATTTCATTAATGAGATGGCTCAATGGCACCACCTAGAGCCTTGGGGAAAGCAAAAGACTAATACGCGTGTGTGTTCCCCACAGGTTTTCCTTTTATGTATTTTTCAAAACCCAGTTGGTAAGCTGGTAAGCTATCTTGCCTACAGTGGTCTTTAGGAATGTGAAGTTCACATTAGGACAGGTATAAAAAGGAAGGAACCCATATGAAATTCCAAGGCCATTGGATGATACCTTTTGAAGTTGAATATAGATAGTTCTCTGGCAAGAGCCACGTTGTAAGCTACACACCTGCATGGCTTTTGAAACCTCTGGAGCTGTGACACTAGAACTGTGTCACTGCTCAATGTATATGGTTCCTATTTGCATGAACAATGGCAGTACACTGGCCCGGATTCAGCTGTACTTTTTCTTCCTTTTTCAGCCTTTGTCACAAATTCCCTGATGAATCCTATATGGATGGTGAAAACCAGAATGCAACTGGAACGGAAGTAAGTGACAGAGATGGGATACTGCTAGGTGGCTAAGGGGAGCCTCTGGAAAACTTAAAAACATAAAATGTTTTTATTGATGGTCTTTTAGACTTTGACTGAACTTGATTTTTCTTTCCCCTGACTCCCACCTTTCAAGCTGCCATCCTTTTGCCTGGTCAGGCTGAAGGTTAAGGTTTTTGGTGTTACACTTTAATTTTGATATACAGTTACTACTGGGGGGGATGTGGAAGTTGCCTCCAGTGCTGAGTTAGATTCAGGTTTTGTTTCCGCTGTAAACATTGAGTAAATTTGGGCATAACATTAATGTGCCCTTAGATCCCTGCTTACACAGTCTTCTGTACTTCAGGGGTTGATGTTGAGCCTAAATACGTCAAGGACTGAAGTGCTTTGATAGGGAAATAATAGAGGCCATGGAAAGGTCAGAGGAGCCTGTATGGGAAGCCAAACATGAGGTTGCAGTCTGTGTCCCACTTGGCAGCATCGCTTGTGCCAGCCCCAGATCATCCAGATGTGTGTGTTACTGCAACAAACCAAGGTTACTGGTACACAGCTAGGTAGCTGTGAGCAGAAAGGGTGATGGTTTTTAAAGTTTAATGAAGCAGGATTAGTTTAGTTTCATAAAACATTCTAGAGGCGGTAAGAATCTGTTGCAGTGGTTTAATGTTCTCTGGCTTCTTTCAGCATTGTATTACTGTTAAGTGTACCTCCTGAGGGCAGAGAGGGAATTTGACAGTGATATCTTTTAGCTGAGCAATTCACAGTCACTGGTGGATATTGAAGCAATGAGGGACTCTACTTATGACTCCTTCGAATGGAAATTCTTTCCTGCAAGGATGGGTTAGGTGAGATAAGAAAGATCCTTAAGCACAGCACAACTTATAAATAATTTATAAGCCTTAATTCTAGCGCTTCACAGGGTGGCACCTTTGAACTGCATGCTGCCTCTTGAAAATGAAAGATCGCTTCTCATGTGGGAGACCTCTGTCTTTTGGTCTGCTGAAGATGGCTTTAAATGGAATTACTACCTTAATACAAAGCAGTGTGTTCTCAATGTTTGTTGTGTTTTAAAGCATTGGCTTGAACTGTCACAGACTGGATAGGACTGGAGCTGCAGGAATGATTACAAGTCTGTATTAGTCAATTAGCAAAGCCAAGTGTGCACTCCTAGCATGATAATCCTGCTCTATGCAGCTTTCCTAGAAGAATTTTTGTGGTAAAACTTAGTAGAGAACCATTTCTGTAGTTAGGGGAACTACTGAAAACCATGAGGCTGTGGGGTTTTTGTTTTTGTTTAATCTTATTTCTCATTCTAGGCTCATTATATTCTCTGTTTTGTTTGTTTTTTAGAGTGAGGGGTTCAAAACCAATGAATGCACTGCAGTGTGCTAGATACGTTTACCAGACAGAAGGTATCCGTGGCTTTTATAGAGGCCTGACTGCCTCCTATGCTGGGATTTCTGAGACCATTATCTGTTTTGCTATTTATGAAAGTTTGAAAAAGCACTTAAAGGAAGTCCAGCTGCCCCCTTCTTCTACTAATGGGACCGAAAGGAACTCCACAAACTTCTTTGGACTGATGTTTGCTGCTGCTGTTTCCAAGGGCTGTGCCTCTTGTATTGCTTATCCACATGGTATGTTAACTTTTCCATTTATGACTGCAAAAGAACAGCTGTTGCCTCTAATCCAAGGCAAATGTTGGGTTTTAGGGTTGTAAAATTCTTGGCTGTTTGAATGACCAAATGCATGTTACTGCAGCATGTGTGTATGCATTGGCATTTCCAGTTCTGGCCCCATTATTCCTAGTTAGCTACGTGGTTTTCTGGTCGTCTGGTTATTTTAATTCACACATGAGGCAATAAGAACTCAGAAAAAGGATGCGTGCATGCAAACCAAGTGTGGGAAATGCTTGTGGGGTGAACAGAGGTATTTTTGGATAAATGTGAATGTTGTCATGGTTATATACAAAGAGCAATATTGGCTATGTGGGTGGGCATCAATAAAGCCTTTAGGTTGAATAATCTAAATGCAGATTGAATAAGCACCTAATCCATATATTCCACGTGGAGGGGAAGTCATCTTTAACTTTCCTCCTTGCCTGCAGGGCAGTCTGGAAGTCCTGGCTATCAGGCGATGGATGCAGGAAGGATTTAATGTCCATGGGCATTGCATATTCTTTCTTGGTCTTAGCATGTTTCTTAATGGAATGGTTTCAGTCTTGTTAACTTTGGGCTCTCTTTCTCTTTTCTACAGAGGTCATACGGACACGGCTGCGAGAAGAAGGCACTAAATACAAGACTTTCATTCAGACAGCACGTCTGGTAGCACGTGAGGAAGGCTATCTTGCCTTCTATAGAGGACTCTTTGCCCAGCTCATCCGACAGATACCAAACACAGCCATTGTGTTGTCGACCTATGAGTTAATTGTGTATCTGTTAGAAGACCGCGCAAAGTAGCAGAGCCAAGACTACTGTTACAGACTGTAGACCAATTTCTTCATTGAACAAATAGTCCTTTATGACTGCTGCAGGTGGCAGTGCTGGTGGAAGAGCTACGAGTCTGTGATCACCTGCTGGATATTTTCCTTTTGGATTCATGCTTTCTGAAAGGTCTTGAGTCATTAACGTTAATAGTTAATTATAACTTTTTTTTAACTTAATGATAATTAAACAGCTACTAAATTAAATTACACTATTTAATTTATGTTTGTTCTTTTCCTTAAGCACAGCCATTGTGGTCAAGGAATGTACCTCGTACCATCAAGTGATCTCTTGGACTGATGTTCATTAAAACTGTATTAAAACTGAAGAACTGGTTTGAAAGTTGGTCTTCCTACCACTAATGTCATATCACTTTTTAGCACTAAAATAACCTAATGCCCAAATAACTTGGAGAGGTCTTCTGTTTTATTCATGGTGCATCATTTGTTGCTGTGTGAGCATTCTGGAGTGTTCAGGTGTCACACCAGCATCTCAGAAAAGCTGCTTACAGTGGCAGTGTTGCTGGAATGAGATTGTGGGAGGCTCTTTAGTAAAATGTAATTATTGACAGTACTGGGTGCACCTGAGTGCTAGTGTGTGTAAACTGATCTGTCCCGACTGACAGCTTAGACCTTGCTTTTGTGAAGGACCGAGAGCGTAAGGGCAGTCGGTGTTTGTGGGCTGCTGACCTGCAGAGATTCCATGAGATGTGCGAACTTGGTCGTGTGTCCTGACATAAGCCTTTTGCTACTGTGAGGCTTTTTTGTGTTGAATTTTTCTTATACTTCAGTGCTAGGGGTCTGGAGAGTGGAAGAGGAGATAGGTCCCAGACACTATAGACTATGAATGCAGCTCTGGATTCTGCTTTGTAACACGATGTTCAGGAACAAGTCTCTCTTTGTTTGATGTCTTTGTAGAGCAGTGCTTCTGGTGGTTATCTCACAGACATGTCAGTGGAGTTAACACCAAAAAAATATAGAGCCTGTATAAATATTTTCTATTGAAGGAAATAAGGATCTGCTAGTCTAGTGCAGCTGCTGGAACAGTGCTCACGTTTCATATAAAAGTTCTGCCTTCCCCATCAAAGACACATTATCAAAGGGGTATTCAGCAGTAGTCACGATAGAGTTCTTACATTTCAGTTATAAATCAAGTATCCTGCATAATTTATATAATTAGTCCTTTCATAAGCATTAAAATGTACTTTTAATTTAATAATTTCTTTACCACTTGCACTGCAGCAATACTGTTTACGTATACGTAAATATGTATTACATAAAATACTGTTTCCATGTAATTCCTGGCAGAGCAGGATAACATATTTTAGAACTTAAATATAATATATTTTTAGAACTTAAATGGATAGATCTGTGCTTTGCTTTGGCTATCTTATGCTCTTCTATTCACTGGTGTCATTTGCTTTGACAGCTGAGGCAAACACTCCAGCATTTGAGCCCAGCTTCAGTCTTCCCTGCTGGCGAACCGAACAATGAGCTTCTCATGATTTGAGCAGGTGTTGAGTTCTTGAGCATAACCCAAGTGTTTATGGACAACTTTTGACTTCAAGGAGCACATACAGTGGAGGTGGTGTTTGGACTTGGAAAGATCATGCGAAGCATTAAGAAACAGCCTGTTAGTGAGTAGGGCTGGCTTTTAGAAGAGAAAGTTTTTGGGCTATTATTTTGTTGTAGAAATATAATGGGTTGATAACTGGATTCAAACCTTCATGTTTATTCTCATTAGAAACTAGCTGGTGACTGGTACTTGATGTCATATTTGACATCAGTGTGATGGAGGAGCACCGAGCAAAGAGGGGTAGAATGTATGCATACCTCATTATGAGGCAAAACAGTGCAAAAATAACTGATTTCTATTGTGTTTCACTGAAAAGAACATATCATGTTACCCTTAAGCTAAAATAAGAAACAGCTGAGTAACTAAAAACTGGCTTTTTTTTTTTTTTAATGGAGATGATGAGCAGCAAAGCTTTAGTCTCTATGGGAGTCATGCGGTGCTGTTTCTATTTTTGAGAACCAGGACACTTGTGCTGCTGCTTTGAAACTTTTTTTCTGAGACTTGCTTTCTTAAATTAGCGTTCCTCTGTAGTCACAGTACACTGGCTCACTTACAAAGTGTTAGTCAAATGTGTAGCCTGCTGGTACCTTTTGAGAATGAGGGGAGGGAGCTAAATGACCCTTTTGAAGAGTTTGGGGCTTAAAGAAAGTGAACAAATTGTTCCTCCAGCTAAATCTGGTGGAAGAAAACAAGAATTCTGGATTTTTGTTGTTCTTTAAGCTGTGCTGACAACCCTGACAAAATTATTCCTAATTGGCTCGTGGAGGAAGCTATAAAGCTACATGTATATTGGCAGCTAATAGAATTTCTGAATTAGTGTAACTTTATTCCTTGCTCTCTGCCAGAATTCTAAAACTTCTTTAACCCTGTAAAGAGTTAACAGTTTCATGTGATGCTCTATGAACAGTCCCATTGATGCCACTAAGTATGGGATAAGCCTGTTAGCAGAGGGAAGAATTGGGAGTAATTTTTCCAAAGGGTTATCTGCATCTTAAACCAATCAACCTTACTCTAGTTGTGAAAGAAAAGCTTTATGCATTTTTTACTGTTTGTGCTGCCTCTTCAGCTTCCACAGAAGGTTGGTTTCATGGAAAGTAGATAACTACATCACTGGACAGATTTTCTTGGACAATTTCCCTGCAAGTTTGGGCTTCATAACTGCACCCTTTGTAGCTTAATTATCAGATAGGTGATGAAACTGTGGTCTGAAGTGATCACAAGATTTCCATCAACTTTACCAGGACTGAGTCTGTTCCTGTTCATAAATGAAACATTAAGTTGAAATTACAAGCACGTTACAACGGTAACAACACCTCAGGATGGTTATTTTAGCTTTGGAAGGATTTCTTTGGCAGTTGAAGATGTAGGCATTCTTCCCAAATCCTTAAAGACTTAGTGCCTCCGTTTGGGTAGTCATGATTGCCTTGATATCCTTCAGAATTATTTGCATTCATTGTTGTGATGCTTGCTTGTACTGTGAATGCACCCCTTGCCAGGTTTCATAGTTGTTTTGCACAAGGTCTTCAATAGCTCGTCTAAAGGAGGAAACTTCTGGTAAACAAAGCATCTATGGTAGAACTGATATTACAGATAGAGTTGATAGGAAGGGAGGGCCTTTTGGAGAAAGAATAGATCAGCTTTCGAGTATAGAGGTCTTGGAGGGCTTGCAGAAAGCCTCGATGTACCAAATGATCGGACTGTACTTCCTTGTTCTCCTGTCATTTGGTCTTAAAACAATCCCGAAGTAATTAAGCTAAACAATGGAAGAAAGCTGGAAAAATTACATCCCCCTCCCATTTATCAAGAGGAAATGATCACTGTTAATTCCGTACAGCTCATTCCCATGCTTAAGTCTGTGGAGATGGAAATGGGACAGTTAAGACCCTAACCACACTTAAGCTTAAAAGTAATAGCCTACTTCCAGTGCGAGTATTTGTCTATGGTGGTACTGGTACCTTTTCCTTCTTTCATTAGTTTAAACAGAGCTGCTAGTCAGTTTTAGGTTTTTAAAAAACACCTTAACACATCTTGGTTCTCCTGCATTTTAAGCCATTCTGTCTATTGCGATGGAGGGTTTTTTGTTTTCTTTAACCAGGAAAACAGCTGTGCAATTTGAGGCAGGATCAGTCTCATAGTTTGAAGAGGACTTGCCTATTACCTTTGTGTAAAAGCGGGGCATGACTGTCAAACCACCAGCGGCTTCCAGTTCTGTAAGGACAGCGAATCCAACGCGGATGTGCTGAGAGTGGCAGAGGCTGACCAGGTAAGCGTTACTTTGCTTTGTAGGGGAGAGCTCAAGGCTGGAGCAGGCCTGACTTGAGAACTGCTTGCATGAAAGACTTGAGATCTTTCTGCAAAATAGACAAAGGAAAAGTGAATACAGCATAAAGGTGAAGTGAATGTAGCATCAGTTTTCAACCTCTCTGGCTCACAGGTAACGCACTGCCTGCAAAGCCCTCTAAGTCCTGTTCCACTTGGCCGGCCATGCCTTGGCTAAAGGGAGCTGTTACTGCAGCACATGCTTGACAGGACAGCATTGATCGGGGACCACAGAAGGGTGCTAACAATAAGGTCAGCAAGAAGGGCAGGGTAATTAAGAAGGGCATTGCATTTTCTCTGGAGAAGGTGGTTTGATGGTAGAAAAGCGTATCTTGATAAGGGACAGTTACAGAAGACTAAGATCTTTATTTTTCGCTAGGTTTCGGTATCATAGGTGTCTTTTATTTCCCTACACTGCCTCAAAAGCGCATCACATTTCGCTGCCTTCTTCCTGTGGGCTCCTTCCCGCAGCCCCCTTCCCTTCCTCCCTCAGCGCCGGGGGCACGCCGGGGCCTGCAGCTTTGCATCCGAGCCTCCTTCCCTCAGCCTCCCCCACCCCTCTCCGTGCAAGCTTGCCACCTTCTCTTCAATTTGGGCAGCTTTTTAGGCTCCGGGCCAAGCACGACGAACACCCGCCCCCGGGCCGGGCAGGGCAAGGCAGGGAGCCCGGCGCTGAGTCATGGCGGCGCCGCCTCACGACTCCGGCCTTTCACGCCGCGCTCCCGCTCCGTGACTCACGGCGCCCGCCCCCGCTCGGCCGTGAGGGGAGGAGCGGCGGCGGCGGGGGGCGGCCGAGCCGCGTACAAAGCCCCGCCGCCGAGGTGGAAGCGGTGCCGGTGGGCTTGAGGGGAAAGGCTGTGTGGTGTGTGCGTAGAGGTGGGGGGCGTCCTCAGCCCCATGGAGGAAGCCGGGGAGCTGCTGGCCCGCTGCCCCACCGCCGGGCTGGGCGTCACGGTGTGCGCCGCCGCCGCCGGGCTGCTGCTGTACCGCATCGCCAGGAGGTAATGGGGCGAGAGGGGGCTTTTTTGTGGGGTGCTGTGGGGTGTTGTGAGGTGCTGGGTGAAGGCCTCGGAGGCACGGAGACTCCGCCCGGGGCGCGGAGGCAGCGGGGCCGCCCCGCCGCTGGCTTCTGAGGGAGGCTCCGCGCATGGGGCGGCGTCTGTGAGGAAAAAGATTTCCCCTAAACCATCCCCGGCCCCACGGAGTTGCCCGCTGGTAGCCGAAGGGTTGGGGATGTTCCCTCGGTGTCTTCCCCGAGGCTTTGTGTCCCGGCTGTGCTCAAACCCATCTTGCCTCCTTCCTCCGGCCTGGAGCCGCGGGGCTGGGCCGGCGGGTGGCGGGCACGGGAGCTGGAGGCGTGAGGGAAGAGAGGGTACGGGAGCTTGGCTTCTCCTCGGCCTTTTTTTTGAGGCAAAAAAACAGGAAAAGGCGATCGCAGGGGGAGCGGTGTGGCAGTGCTGCAGGTAGGGGAGTGCTGATGCAGCGCTAAAACTCGGGATTAGCAAATTCAAGCTGAAATTGTTGTTTCCTGACCAAAATCCTGCAGCCGTTTGGCTCTCCGTTGCACGAGCGTGCCTGATTTTGCTACAAAGTCAGGTAGATCCGTTAAAAGCAAGGTCTCAAACCATGTGGAGAGAGTTCAGGACGCATGTTTCGTGGGAAACGTGAAGCTTAATTTGGCAGACTTTGTTCCAGCATAGTTTGAACGCAGGGATATATGAAATAAGAGGCACTTCGGGCTGTGTGGCAGAACCGCCTTGAGTTCTCTGCTCACCAGTTGGGTGCCTTTGGAGCAAAGGAGACCCCCAGGGCTGCTCGTGTGAAGGTTCACTTCAAGTTTACGCTTTGAATTTTAAGCATATTGCCACAACCAAATACTTAAGGGGTACTCCACTGCATCTCCTGTTGTATCGTATACTATATAGTGTTATATTAGCCTGTATACAAGCATTGGCATTTCTATGGCATATTCAGGGCAGTAGAGAAATACTAGTGCCCTAAAGGAATCCTCAGTGAACCAGGTAGCATCCCTGATCCTGCTGACACTAATGTGTCTTTTGAGGCAAGAAATTGGGTTTGTTTTGGTTAAGTTCCACAAAAGGTCTGTGGAATGGAAAGCATTTCTCTCCAAGTCCTTGAAATCTGCTGGAGAGCTGTAGTGTCAGCACATGACCTTGATAATTCTTTGGGGCTATGTATCTGTGTTTTTTGATGCAGTTTCAATATAACCTAATTTATTTCTTTGCCTTAGTTAAATGAATCATCCAAAGTCAGCTCAGAGGACAGCTTTATAAGGGACTGATCCAGGTACAGATGTGATGCTGTCCTTGCTGTTAACGTTACCATACAGCTCTGCTCTGTTTTTCCATGATTTTCCATTTACCTATCTAGCAAGGTGCCTTTCCCACAGCAGCTCCCGCCCCTATAGAAAGGGAAATAAAATAGATCTGAACAACCTAGTGGAAAGTAGCGCTGGAATCACTGTCAGCATATAGAGTTGCACTGCTGTAACTGTGCCAGCATCCAAGACCTTGTACCGGGGTGAAAAAAGATGTGATCTATATCCAGATATGTAGAGGAACTCCTTAATCTTTATGAGTTTGGGTCAGATAGGAAAATGTTTGTGATCTTCCTCTGAGACCACCGCGTTGCTAAAGATTTGGTACATGTTGAAAGTCGGATTGCTGAGTGCAGACCTGCAGCTGTAGCCGTTTTTCCTTCATTTTTTGTGCTCCTCCTGATTGTTGGCTACTGACTTGTTGCCAGGATAAATGGACAGTGCCCTGTGAGGTCTCTCTTCTGGGACTCTTCAGGTCAGTGGTGGCGGAGGCCACTCATAGGAGCCACCAGCTGGATGCGTGCTGGCATCTAGGCAGCTGGGATGCTTTTTTCTTAAACTGGAAAATGGGTTTTAGCTCTGGGTCTATTCTGGCAGGTGACAGACACGGGCACAACATGGAGTTACGGCAGCTCACTGAGATGCCACCCAGGAGCTGGATTTCCCAGGCTACGAGCTGAACAGCATCAGGTTCATCGAGTGCGTGGGTTTGGTCTATCCCTGGGAGCTTTTCTGCTTGGTTATGTCAAACTGCCATCACCTTTTTGTGATCATCATTGTTGTTCTGATTAAAACTGATCAATGCTTCTCTTTCCAGCACATCTTTTCTTCAGATTTGCTGGCACGGCCATCTGCGTCATTGCTTTGTGATCTGGTTGTGCCAGAATGAACTGTTACTTTAAATACTTGTAATGGAGAATTGTTTCTTTTAATCCCTGCCAGAAGCTGAGGGGAATCCACCTAAGGATGCACGTTCCTCTGTGGCCTTTTTTAAGAGCACAGAAAACCAAATATCCTCATCTTCTGAGCCAGCAGGAGCAGGGACTGGGGAGACAGGGTGGAAATAGGAGTAGTAGGGAGGCTGTCGTTCTGGCAATCCGTTAAAGGATTTAGGCGTGACCTTCAGTGTATGTGTAAGTGAGGAATGTTGGAGCACGTTGGGAGTCCCGAAGGCAACTTTCTCCTTCCATTACGTGAGAGAGGCAAACTGCTAAGCTCTGAATGCCAGTGGGTATGCCTACCGTGTGATTTTGCAGGTACTGTGCACAGGACAGAAGGATTGTTAGCACAAATAAAGGAGTCTGTAGCCTCCCCCAAAGCTATGTTTTGTCATGAGCGGGATCGGATATCTAGGTGCTGGCCTCGTAGCTGACTTTACGTCACGGATGTCCCCGCAGTGTTGTCTGAAGCAAAGACCTTCCGCCTGCAAAAACCATTAGTCCAAACCTGGCGGCTTTTCCAGCTTGTTTGGGTGTGCAAACATTCGGAGTTTGCGTTCAGGCTACATTTAGGGTTTGTACAGCGAGTCAGCTGGGAATGAAATCTCAGTGCAGTAATTCAATCGCCGCTTGCTGCTCAGGTTTTATTTTGCAGCGGGGCTCTTTGTCCTGCGAAGCTGATTCAAGTTAATGCAGTGTTAGATGAGGAACTCCTTACAGATGGTTTGCCCGGTGCTTTGTAAGGACTGGAGCACGTGGCAGGTGCTCAAATGGGTTTTGCATTGTCTGTCTTTTCATGACAATATCTGACTGCAGAAAGAATATATGGTCTAATTTGTTATTGTTCATCCACTGCCTGAATTTAGGCAAGGTATGGATGGTTCAAAGTCTCTCGGTCTCTGTTTGAGAGTCTCTTATCTTTTTGTTTTTTAAAGTCTTGCACAATTACTAGAAAATGAGTGCCCCACCTACATGTTCTTGCCTCTGATGTCCTTTTTTCCTCCTTTCTGCAACTAGCAGGTTAGGAATTTCTGCATTTTTTATCATTTTTTATTGTTGGTGGTGATTTTTTTAACCTATTTCTGTGTCAGCAGATTATACGCTCATGAAAGGGGGGATTACTGCTTTTTATCCTAAATAATCTAGGACGTAGTGATTCCTTCCACATACATTGTTGGAGTGAGGGGCAGCTATTTAACCCTCGGTAGCACTTTTTTAACCTCAAGGGTGAGAAGCAGAATCTTGTTAGTGTGCTCTCCCATGTTTACCAAACAATTTAATTGCTGATATTTTTTGAAATATGGCTTGGCATTATTTTTTTTATGCATTTTGTTTTAATTTTCCCTTTACAGCATGCATGCTTTACTGCATTTTTGGCCCATGATGCTCTGTGTTACCCACGAAATCAGTGCTGCTGCCTGCTCTCGTATAGTGAAAGAACGAGGGAGATAGAGGCTGAAGTGCAGCATCTCATAGCGCCTCAGGGATGCCGAAGGATGGCTCAGCAGCAGTGTGGAGGTGGGCCTGTGGCACTTTGCAGCGCCTGCGTTAGCTCAGGGAGCTGTACAGTGACCTACATCTGAGGGTGGAATTTAGGTTATGCTTGCTGTCAAAGCCTGTGCCCAAGGAGCAGTAGGATTTGTATTAGGCAAGCATGGTAAAACCTATTTTCGTAGCTTTTATACTTAAAATAGTGAGATGAAGCTAGGTGTTGCAGTCCAGCCTTTGTAGGGCTCTTTTGACATGTAGTTTGCTTGGCTCTTAGGCAGTGGTAGCTCAGGAGTAACTCAGGCTGGCCGCTGAATTTTCTGTCTTGTTTAACCTTTTTTCACTCGTCAACTTCAATGAGGGTATTTTTATCTCGGATCACTTACTGGTTGGAGCCCCACTGGCACTGAACCAAAGCATCAAGCAGAGAACATTCATCTTAGGAGGTGTGGGTGTGTGAATCTATTTTGAGAAGAGAATCTGTCACCCTAGTAGCTCCAGCCATTTCCTTCCAGCATCTGGCAGGGAACCCTCAGTGCACTCGGGTTTTTTGGGCTTCTTTTCGGTGCTTCCTTTCAAGCTTACCCTTGCCGTTACAACAACAGGAGGCCCAAGCATCCCTTGGGAGGTTTGATGTTTGATGAGCCGATTTTCGAGGTGTGCTCTATGGAAATAGGAGTGGGGAAGAATTTTAATTAATTTCAGGCTGCCGAGGTGATGGCTGAGAGAAGCCCACTTTACCCTGGGGAGAGCCCCCTGCCTGTTTGGTCGCAGGGTGCCAGAGGACTTCGTGTAGCATTCAGGTGCTTCTGCACAGCATATTGCAGCAGGGAACATTTCCTAGGGCAAAGAGACGGGAAGCTGCTCTCAGTTCGTGAGCACTTCAGATGCTGTTTGCTTTCCAGGCCCTCCGTGAGCTTGCTTAGTTGCTTTCACTGCTGCTGTAGGTGTTTGACATTTGCCAGGGTCCTGTTTTTTCTGGCCAGGCCAACTCTTAGCAGCTATTCACCTCTCACAGCCAAGTGTTTGTGCACATGCCCTGGCCGGACACTTTGCTGGAGAAGTCTGACAGGAGGCACAGCAGGGCAGGTAGCAGCTGGAGCTGTCTGTCTGCATGGCCACCACTGCCAGACCCTGCCTGAGCAGCCGCCCTCCCTGGGCTGTGCTTAGGGCCGACTGATTAAACCCAGGCAGCTGGGCTGGGCTGCCCTGGAGCTTCCTCTTGGATCTTGCTCTGGGTTTGAAGAGAAGTGCAGAGCTTCTTCAGCAGGCAGGCTCAAGGGCTGAGTTACTGAAGATGTTCTAACAGCTCATGTCACAGCTGTTGCTTTTGCAATGGTTGTTATTACTATTATTTAAAAGGGCCTTTACGGATCCAGGTAATTGATTTTTATCTCTTCAATTCAAGTCTGTAAAAATTGGGGAAGCCCTGCTGATTGCTCAGATCCTCCTTATTTAACCGGAGCTGTGAGAAGCAGCAGCTATTTATAGTGCCTGGACCTTGGGCTAATTTGATACACGCTTGTCCTTGGAAAAATTCTGTGACAAACAGGGCAGGTAGCACTGCCACCGGGAGCTCGTTTCCTAGGTTTCTGAATGCCATCATGTGCAGTTCTTAAGGATCATACTTATTTCTCAGGATCCTGTATGTTAAACGGATACCCCGCTGCACCCTTCGTGTCCGTTAATTACTGCTGGTGATTATGGGCACGACTTGCACTCCCAAATATACCTCTGAAATAAAGAGTGAAGTGGGTTATTCACAAGGTTGTTATTAAAATTCTGGCACGTCCCTGGTACTAGCACAAAGACGCATTAGCATCAGGCAGGGATTTATTTCTACTCTAATTGTCCTTCTTTTCACTGTGAAAACAACTACCGTGAGTCAGACCGCTAAAACGTACTGAATGAGAAAATTGACTTCTTTATTCCAAGCTGTCTTGTGTTTCCCGGTTTGAAAGCCTTTGCTTTCCTCTCCATCAGCTAGATTTGGTGCTGATGCCACATTTCTCTTCCTACCAGGAAGAAGCCCACGCACGTGACAGTGAACTGCTGGTTCTGCAACCAGGACACGGTGGTGCCATATGGGAATCGCAACTGCTGGGACTGCCCCAACTGCGAGCAGTACAACGGCTTCCAGGAGGTACTGTGGCGAGAGCTTGGCTGAAGGGTGGCTGGGGAGGTGTGTGCTCTGGATAAATATCCAGAGGTTTGACAGCTCGTAGCTCTGTGCTGGGTGCCAGTGTACTCAGCAGCTGATGGCTTCCTCAAATTTGGGAAAGAAGCCACATATACAGGGATGTGCAGACATGGAATGATAAAGACAAATTTTCTTCCCTTGCTTCAGAACAATTCTTCTCTGCTTTTGTGTTTTGGAACAGGTGAATGGTGTTACATAGGGGGTTGAATGACAAAGTCTATCTTAAATCAAAACCCAACAAGAACTGCTTGCAATTAATATATAAAACAGTGGATGGGGATAAGATATGAAGTGTTTTGTGTCTCTTTCGCTTATTCCTTTTGTGCATAGGTATGACCTGCAGAGCCTGGGAAATCTTGTTATCAGCCAGGGAATACCCAGCTCTGATTGTATGATCTCACATTTGTTTTCTTTCCTGTTCTTTGGTTCTTCTCAGAATGGAGACTACAACAAGCCCATCCCTGCCCAGTACATGGAACACCTCAACCATGTTGTGTCAGGTGCTACAACATTCTGCGATCCTACCAAGCCACAGCAGTGGGTGAGCAGCCAAATTTTGCTGTGCAAGAAATGCAACAACCATCAAACCACCAAGATCAAACAGCTCGCTTCATTCTCACCAAGGGAGGAGGTGAGTGTTGGATAGGCACTGGCACCACAGGAGGACGTTTGTCCAGTGCATTTCCTTGCATGTATCTTCTGTTCCCTCTCTGTTTCGTGGAGGGTGAATGGACTTGGAATCTAATGCATTTTTAATCAAAGTTGGAGAGCCGCAAGCCATTGTAGTACTAAAGCATCCTTCCTGCATCTCCAAAGGGAATTCGTACAAGAAAGGCAGGGGGCTCACACTCTGTAGATGTGATTCTCAAATGCAGCACTCAGAAGAGCAACTGGAGTATTACTAAATTGCTTTCTTGCTCCCCTGACTCAGGACTACATCATGCAGGTACCCTGTAGCTAACTTACTGCCTGATCATTCTGCCCCAGCTGTCTGTGCCTGGCGTGTGCCTGCTCCTTGAGGTGCTGTGGCATCTGGGAAATGATGTGGACTAGCAATTTCACCATCTCCTATGCTTGAAGATTTTTTGTTCAGGGCCCTGAGAAAACTCAATGCTGAGAGATGTCTTGGAAAACCTGTGAAGCTCATTTCCCAGGGAAAAAACCTGGACAAAGACAGCAAAAGTTGTCTTTGGCCACAGAAAAATTGACCACAAATGGAGCATCATCTTCAGAGCCCTAGCAGCATTCTCAGAGGGCTGCATTTGTCTCTTCTGGTGCGTGGAGGCTGGCTCAGCTGTATGGGAAGCTGGTTGTATGGCTTGCCTCCAGCTTAGTCACTGTTAAGGTCTTTCAGGACTGTTTTTCTGGAGACTGGAGGCATGCCTTGTTTGCATGTCAGCAGTAAGCATGGTAACTGCTGAGAGACCTGCTGTTCTCATCTGCTTATTTTTTTTTCTCTTCTCACACCAGGGCAAATATGATGAGGAGATTGAGGTGTATAAGCACCACCTGGAGCAGACCTACAAGCTGTGCCGTCCATGCCAGGCTGCCGTGGAGTATTACATAAAGCACCAGAATCGGCAGCTGCGGGCGCTGCTGCTCAGCCACCACTTCAAACGCCGCGAGACAGACAAGACCTACGCTCAGGTACGGTGTGGGAGAGGTGGTGGAATTTAGGGGGGAGTGCAGAGAACTCGGTGCCTCTGTGCCTGGGAATACAGCTGGAAAAGGAAGGTAGTGCTGGCAGCTGTCATGGGGCTTTCTAATTCTGGGGTCACAGGGGTGTGGCAGAAGTTTAGAAAACAGTAGAATAGTTAGCACAGATGCTCCTGGTGTTAGTTTGGTGTTTTTGTCTTGCTGGTGTCATTTAGGAGATGGCCAGATGGTAACTGTAATGTAATTGTGAAAGAGTGGAGGGAGGACGGTGGGACAGGCAGAAAGGGGAAGGTGGGGAAGCTGGTTCACAAGCACAATGAAGGTAGCTACAAAGTACAGGAAAAAAAAAAAAAAGAATAAGTGAGATTGGAGGTGGTTTATGACTTCTTTGCCGCAGTGCCCTGCCTGGCCCTGGATTCTGCTCATGTCTCTGCTTTTCACTACCCTTCCACATCCCTGTGGCAAAACTGTCCAGTAAAGCACGCAGACCATGAGTGTTTCACAAAACACCCTTTTAAAACCTTACTACAATTTTTTCAGCTTCTGACAAGAGGTTTCTCTCTTCCTCTGCAGAATTTGTGTTCATCCTCCTCTACTTCCATAACTATACCAGCTCAGGTGATATTTCTGCGGTTCTTGGCCTTCCTCAGCTGTGCGTTCCTCGTCCTGATGGCCTTGTATGGGTCAGGTGACCCCTTCTCACTCGGTGCTGCAGTCCCTGCTCCTGTCTCCTATAGTCCAGCAGCTGTTCAGAATAGGACTGGCACGAGCTCACGTGCAGACTTGGAAAATGACACTTCCCTGACAGTGGCAGGCTGGCGGGAGCTGCTCCAACTGCTCCCAGAACAGCTGGTGGAGAACCTGAGCGCTGCGTGGGCTTACGGGAAGAATCATCAGATGGCAGTCGCTGTCCTTGGGTTGTTCACCTGCCTCTTGGCAATGTTCTTGGCTGGGCGGATCAGGTGAGTGTGCTCTTCTCCTCTGCTCCACTTAAAAACTGCTTTGTGTTGGCAGTCTCCTGCCCCGTCCTGACTTGGTGAGCCACGGGGCAGCCCCAGCATGACAAATGTAGTACTGGGTGGCACTGTTCTTGTTTTTTGGGTTGCTAGCCAACTGGTTTGAGGTAGCAGAGCTTGCTCTGGCTCTGTGCCTTGATTCATTCAATTTAAGCTGGAATTAGAGTGAATGAAAACCTCCCTGTGCAGCTCTGTAAGCTGGTGGAGAGTCGAACTAATCCACTTGGGTACTTAACAGAGCAGTGGGAAAGGCAGTGGGGATGGTATAACCATAGTAAGAGGTGGTACTTAACCTGATCAGTCCATGAACTTCTGCCACCGTTCCCCCACCTCCTCCCTTCCCTCCCCTTCCTCAGAACCAAGGGGTTTGTGAAGTTTAAACTCTTACCTTGCATCTTCGTGGGTTTCTTTTTGGCATTGCAGGCTCCGAAGAATTGATGCGTTTGCTTCGGTCTTGTGGTTCGTAGTGATGGGTCTGCACTTAGCTGAGAGGTACCTGAAGACAGAAACGCCCAGCTGGCTAGACACAGCCAAATTTGGCACCACCTCCCTGTGCTGCTTGGTGGGCTTCACTGCAGCAGTGGCAACGCGGAAATCAACGGGCCATCGGAGATACCGGCCCCGAAGGTCAGAGCCAGAGCAGTGACGCTGGGGGAAGGAGGAAAAAAGCCTTGTGAACTCTTTGCGACTGGTGCTTCTGTCTCCTCCTTTTATTTTCCTTCCTTTTTTTTTTTAATTAGATAAAAGCAGTGAAGATCTCTTCTTCCTCTCTATATAATTTTTTTACTCCCATCTTTGCTTCCCACTGTACTAGCTTCTTGGAGCATTCCCACTGCTGGTGCTAGCCAAGGAAGCTTCTCCTGCTGCATCCATTCTCCCTTCCTCCTGAATCCTCCGTCAGCAGTGCAAATATCCAACCTCCCCAAAGCCAGTTCTTCCAGCAACTGCTTCACAAACTGCTCCATAAATGCAGCCTCCTCCCCCTTCTGCTCCTCCAGCCAAAGAGATTCTGGCTTCTCCTGTCCTTCAGTTCTCCTCACTGCCTGTCCATCCTTAGCCAGTCACAGAGGAATCCTCTTCCTTGATCCTTCATGGGGCCTGGGCCACATTCAGATTTTTCTAATGGCGCTGGTCGTTTTAATTTCAACCTGATGGGAACTTACCTCTGGATGCTGAGTCCTCCTGATGTGTGCTGTAGTAACACTGCATGGTGTGTGGGCATGCGAGGAGGGGACGCGCGCAGTCCGTAACCTGGCTCTTCTTGCCTTCCACTGTGCAGCATCACTTAACCGCATGCTCTGCCGTTCTCCTGTAACTCCTGTCTTAAACCGAGAGGAGTCCTTAAGTACTTCTGACTGGAACTTCAATAATTTATTGAAAAGGGTGCTTTAAAAGGTTACGTAGCTCAGGGTGTCTTGTTCGGATATCTGAAAATATTCAGCTGTTTTAGGCTTAATTCTCAAATCCACCAGTGGCTGTTGCTTTCTGTGCTGTTTTGTTTTGTTTACAATTTAAGAGCAGCATCTGTGTAAACGCACAACTGGGCAAAAGCGTGTGTGTTCCTCCACTGCTGTAGCCTTAGAAAGAGAAGAGGTATGGGACTAGCAACCTGTACAATCAGCTCTCAGTGTACATCACTATGCAGTCCATGTTTTCCTTAGCACTGAGAACACAAATCAGGAGGATGTGCCTGTAGGAAGGGGTGGGAGCTTCTGCCGTGGGACTACAGGGAGTTAGAGATGGATTATGTTTGCCATGGGGGTGCCTTATCGGGAGTCAGCACTGGTGCCAGTGCTGCTGAAGAAGGGGGCCTGGAAATTGTGACTCTGAGCCGGGCAGTCCTCTGCTGAAAGCTTGGCTGACTGGGTGTCGCTGTGTGCAGAGGAAGGAGTGTTCACGTGCTTGGGTTTTTGCTGGACTGATGTGTTGGGCCCTCTTAAGATAAGCTGTCTGATTTATCCTGCACTGTTTTTTTTGTAAGGCACTCCACTGAGCTTATCTGGATTTGGGTCTTTCAGCTAGAGATGGGCTTTCGAGAGGAAATGGCATCGTTACAGAAAGTCTTGCTATTTTCCTCTATTCAGAACAGCCCACAGAACATGCCACAGCAGTAGTATGACATCTTGGTTGAACGCCTTGATCTTGCTATGCATAAACCCTAAAATAATCAGAATGGAGCTCTCGCTGTGAAGAAGTATCCGCATTTCCCACTGAAAGATCCAGACGCTACTGGAGACTGCAGGTGCTGGTGAAATGCTGGGAACATTGCTTAAGGAAACAAAAGGTATTTCAGAGCTTTCATGGTTATTGTTCTTCAAACTAGGATTCACTGTGAAAGCAAAAATGTAGCACTAACAAAAGCTCTGTAGAGATCCGTTAACAATAAGCCACAAAGCTGAGTGTGTGGTGGGCAGGTACAGCTCCTGGCTGAAAGACTTTGTGCCTGTAATTCAGCAGCTGGCATGGGAAGGAGACGTGCAAGGCTATTTCCCATGCGTGCTCTCCTTTGGAAATACTCTTAATGGTGCCTTCAGATAATTGCAATATCGACCTCCGTGCAAAGAGAACACCTTTCTCCATTCTGGTGCTTACAAGCGCTGCTGCTCTGATGGCTGTTTACTTGTCCACAAAAGGGATCCAACATCTGCAAAGTCTGGCTCTGCCCTTCTGTGTTCCTGGTGCTTACCAATCCTGACCCAAAAGGTTTGTCTTCCAGCTTGATGTTCCACTTTGTTTCTCATTCTATTCTCAGACTTCTGAAATGCTCAATAACAACCACTGTGTCCCATTTTCCACTAGGACAATGGATATTTATTGAACCCAGAAAATGGTTTCAAAGTAAATACTTAAAAGGAGCCACTTGAGTTCATCAGAGCAGAAAAAAGCCTGAAATATGCATGGCTCTGAAGGCTGGGCTAGACTTTCACAGTCACTCTGGCTCTACTCTCTTGTTCTCCGTTAGGAAACTTAATAGGAAATGTGCCTTAAAAGTCTGGTGTCTTTTTTCTGTACCGGACAGCAGGCTCCTCTGTCCTGTCAGATAGAGCAGGGAGGGAGTTCTGAAGGGGAGCAGTGGGTTTGAAACTGGGAACAGTGTTAAGAAAGACAGTAGTAGGCTGGTGAAAGGATAGGAACTGGTAAAAAATACTAATAAGATGGCTTAGCACTGTCTGCTCTGCCTTCCCTCCAGTGCAGTGATCAATACAAGGTTTTCAGGCCTGGGAAGCTCCCTGCTGCAACTGTCCTTCCAAGACCATTTTTCATGCAGTGTTCCCCTCTTAAAAGCAGCACGGGCAAAATCACCTAATGAAATGGACAATGGGAACAAATCCAGTGCTGGCTCTGCTGTTCTCTAAAGGAGCTGCACAAAAGACCCAGGCGACCTTGAGCTATTATGTCCATTAAGTGAAATAAAAGACCTCTAGCCTTTTTTTCCCTTCCTTTCTTCATCTTTGATCCTTTCCAGTTCTCTCCATAAATTAAATGTAGGAAAAGACTCGTGTTTATATTTAGCTGTAATTGTCTTTTGCATTTACGTATAGGATTTGGATGGAAAGTTCCTTCTAGTCTGTGAACTTGCTGGTCTCGCAGAGGTAAGCAATTTCTTCTTGCTGCTCTGCGGTCAGGTACACCCAAATGTTGGGAGGAATCACGTGTTTAAAAGGATATCGAGGCTGCTACAAAGAGGAGAAGTGTGAGCAGCTGACAAGTCCTTAAGATGTGTAGGGATGGTCATGGTAACATCATGCCCGATTTCTAATAACAGTATCTTTTTGTATTTTTTTTAAACAAGAATAAAATTCATCTGTCTAAATCTTCTTGTCCAGTAGCAAGGAAATTTGGTGGCAGCACGCAAAGATGCTTGTCAGCCTCTTCAGACGTTCTTCTTTCAGGAGCTGGAAGCCAAGGCTGTGTTGAGTGTCACTATAGCCCCATAAGTCTTCTGAAAAGGTGTTTTCTTCCCTTCTTTTTGGCAGCATTTTAACTTTTTCTTTCAATTTAAACACACCCTGTATTTGTGCTCTGGGGTCTGGCACTTCTTACGCTGTTTTTCTGTTGTTACATCATTCTTCTGTGCCTGGTTTTCTCTTACTCTCTTGCCTTTTTTCCTGTGCAGTGCTGCGATGGGATGGGGTGCACACTAGATAGCAGGAGCAGGCAGGCAGTAGAACTGTGGGAAGGAGTGGGGTTTACGCTGTAAAACCTAAATAATAATACTTAAAAAATCCTTTAAGCTTGGTGATGCAGCAAGTGCAAATCTAGATTGAAAGTCTAAAATCTTTTCATCTGGGAGGTGCATTACCTGCTGTCTACATTGCGAGCAAATCCATTTGTCTTCATGTTACACAAATTAATACAAGTGAAATATATTTACAGGTTGCACTAATGTTACATATCAGAAACTGCTTCGTTTTATGGCCAACTTGTGCAACCGAAGCCTTGTTCTCTGTGGTGCTTTCTCCACACCTTATAACTGAAGAACTTTCAGACTCCTAATTGGGAAATTTTTAAAGATAAAACCAAATAACAAAACAGATAATGGTGCGTGACTCACTTCTCATGCCAAAGAAGCTGTTGTCTTTGCCCAGGCATCAGCTTATTTTCCCACTTCTTGGTGCCTCAGCAAGCCTGTGCTGCTGCTTCTAAAAACAACAAAAAAACCTCAGAGCTTTAGGAGCAAGCCTGCAGCAAGTGAATTTTTCTCTCGGAGGCTCTGATGCTGACAGTCTCCTCCGTTTCTGCCTTTCTTAAGTGCTTTGTCAGGCTTGATGGAATAGCACGATCAATCTTCTGGAGGAGAGGAAGGCAAGGAGGAAATGGATGTCTTTTCCCATGGATGTTGGGATTTATAACGTGGTAACATTAGATCCGTACCAGTTCTGTATATGGAGCTCCTCCTTAGGTGATAAGGCCTGAAGAAGACGAATTACCAGTATTTGACTCTTTCTGGAAGAAAAATAGTTAAGCAAACCACTGCTGCCTTTACTGAGACTATTCCTCTAGTACCTGATTTCAGCACCAAATATCTCTTCTAAACAACATGCTAGGCTTCTGTGAGGAAGCTGTAGCTATGCTGTGCTTCTGTAAGGAAGGTGCATTGCCAGTTTCACACTTCAGACGTGGGATTCAGTTAGGAAGCAGCTCAGCAGTTAGATAATACCATCTAACTCTGTGCCTGGTTGATTTCCCCCCAGCGGCTCCAGCAGAAGGAAACGCGTGCCTGCAGCTCAGTTCTTTTGGTGCAAACCCGTATCTGAGCACTGTGTCGCCATCCTGAAGCTGAGATGCTGTTTGGTATGCCACATTTCCTCCTGCTGAGGGGAATAATAGCTGACAAAGGGCTGGTAACTTACAAAAACCACTGACAACATCGTCATGAACCACTTGGTTGGTGCTTTGAGCTTCTTGGTTTCATTTAGCTCTACTCTTGTTTCAAGCAAGAAACAGGTGATAAACTGCGGTCACCAGGTGCAGCTCTGTTGCCTAAGGATGCTTCCAGCCATGCAGAGCATGCACATACCTGAACTCAGCAGTATTAGAGGTTTTTAGCCCCAAAACCTCCCATTATAGGTGCTGCTTTTTGACGCCGACCTTGTGCTGGTGTCTGGACCAGATGATGGGACTACAAAGAGCGGAGCTGGGGTGGTGAGGAACTCCGAGTGGGTTTGTGTGAAATGAAATCTGCTCCAGCCCAACGTGGCTGACTCTGAGCTTTGTCCTCACGGTGGCTGTGGCTGCTCCGCCAGCTCAACCCCACCTTGTGCCCTGTGTGAAGGGGGTGAGGTGGGTTCATTAAGTGCCTTTCCCTGGACAAACTTTCTGACAACACCACGTTGCTCTGCTTCAGTGGAACTGTTGCAGCTGCAGCTTGGGACAACAATACCTGTACGTGTGGCAGGCTCGTGCTTTTGGCCTGCATTTTGCCACCAGTGAGCGTGGCTGAGAATAAGAGGGTACTTGGGCTGCACTCCTAGATTTCCAGTGACTCTGCAGACCCTATGGGGGTTTAGAGGAGAAGCCAGGGCTAGCAACTGAGTGAGTATCTCTGCTGCTGCTGCTTCTGGTGTTCCTGAAGCCTTCACTGACACTTCTGCATGCAGACTGACTCCTTTGTGGCCCTTTACAATTTTAAATACATGATATTTATATCCCATTCTTTCCTTTCTATTAAATCCTTTTTTCCTACATCTGTGTTTTGCATGCCCTAGTGAACTGAGCTTGGGTGTGTTTAAAAGATGAGGACAAGAGGGGAATATAAAAAGGGTGTAGTGGTGTTTTATTTTAGCTTTATTAATATTTTTCAAGTAAGCTGAAATTATGTGAAGCTAATAATCATGCTTAGATACTGTAGAAACTGTGTACGGTTGTATTGTGGACAAATTATTTATACTTTTATATAAATTAATCTAATTAATAGCCGGTTTCATTGCTCCATACTGACTCTGCTCATGAAAGTGGGGAGCTGCAGTACATGGCTTTCAGCTTGTAAAGAGCTGCCGTTGAACTTGTGTGCTCTTGCATGTAACCTGCCTGTTCGTTCCAGGTGCACCACCACCTGAGGCTTCTCTGAGCCGTAGCAGATGCTCTCCCGAGAAAGGGGCAGTACTCAGTCCTGAAGTGTACAGTGAGTCATCCCCTGTAAAGCCTCATTTGGGACCAAAGCTGTCAAATACACAGGCAGGGGAGAGCTCCTCTGAACCTTTTCAGCATGTGAGTCTGGATTTTGTAGAGGCGGAAGGTGTGCACACACACCTATGTGCCACCAGCCTGGGGGAAGCCAAAATTGATGCCAAACATCCATCTGTATTCCAGAAGGTATCAGTGCAGGACCTGGCAGCTGGAGCCTTTTCTGCTATAATTCATCCCTCCTCTTGCACCCAAAGCAGGGTGACGTGTAGGAGAAAACAATCCTTAGCCTGGGGAGCTAAAGTTCCTAGTTCTGTAAGTCACATATCAAAATCTTAACGTGTTTGAGACCTGTGCTCTTTTTCAGCGTTATTGTCCCATGTTTTATTTGCCACATGGCTCTTTACTCCTGATTCTGTCACCTTGACCAGAGGCACACGCTGTGGAACTTGACTGGTGGCCTGATGTGCTGCAGCAGACCATACGAGTGGCTTCACGTCAGCTGGCAGAACCTTGTTTATTTTGCAGCCAGCAATGAGTAAGGCAGTAGCGAGCTGCTTCTGCAGTCTGGGCAGAAGACATTGCAGTTACACGTGGACAATTCATAGGTAAATTATGAGGCAACATTTTATCCCGCAACTGACCAGAGGTTCTGGCTGCTTCCAGGCAGACAAACCTGGGTACGTACAGTCAGCTGCCTGACTCTGCACCTTACCTTCTTACTCCATGCCCTAAGTTAGCTGATAGCAGGAGGGGGCCCACCTACAGCCCTGTAGACTGACCTGACCCATGCTCTCCCATGGCTCTCTCTATCCCAGGGGTGACGCAGCATCTCTGTGGTTAAAATCGCAATTAAAAAGGTGCTGGCGTTGGATAAGAGGGAGGTATTGGGAGAGGAGGCTCTACGGGCAGGAAGTGTTTCTTCAGGACAGTGTACTGTCCCATACCATGTACTACTCTTCTTTAATCTTCTATTTATTTATTTTTAAAGGATCTGTGTAGCAGAGTTGTGCCCAACTGTCTAGTAACGCTGTGATCGTTGTATACACTAATTAAGATATCCGATTTTTGATGTTCTGAATGACAAGTTCTGAAATAAACGGCTTCCGGGCCCTATTTCCACAAACATCTGACTCCAGAGCCTTTTTTTTTTTTCCCTCTTCCTTGTTGGGTACTTTTTCCACGGTTGCCAGAGCTGCTTTTATCACGTGCACAAACATCTTGGAGCAATGCCCTAAGCTGAGAGCAGAGATGTAGCTGCACTGCTCCGTTCCAGGGCTGTGTTCTGGCTGCTTCCTGCCTTATGACCCTCTTGATCTTGTCACCTTTTTCCATCTGCTTCTGAAAGTTTTAGTTCAGCTGACCACTCTCAGCCATGAAATGCATTCCCATGACAGCACCCCTGCTTTTTAGCCGCTCGTAGAAAAGGAGAATAATTTTGCACGTTGTAGGGATTTATTCAGAGCAGATCAACATTTAAGCTGTTCTTTGGTCAGCCCTTAGTCCTCAGGCATTAACGTGCTATCCTCAAAATTCTCCAGCTCTTCTTTGCTAACCAGAAAAAATGGTTTTCTGGATGGCGCAAGACAAACGTTTCATCAGCTGCCTGGGGGTTCAGACCGCACTAACGTGTTGAGGTTCAGAAGAATTTTCAGCAGAGCCCATGGACCTCCAATTCCAAAAAGTTAAAATCCTAGGAAAGAGTTTGCAGTTGTAAGTGATAATATAATTGTAATGTTTTCCACCCTCCTAAAAACTGCCAAAAGCCAATAAGGCAGGTACTCCGTCTTCCTCTGCAGCAAGGAGCTGTGTAAAGCTGGATCCTTTTGCCCGAGCATAGAAAAAGTTCAAAGCTAGGAAACAAGAGCAGTGTTGCTCCCGGGTGGTGCTCTGATTTGGGCCTTTACAGACACTGTGAGTGGTAGGTATCGCTGTCTCTGAGATGGTTCATATCATGGTCCTGAGCTGCACCTCTCATTTCCTTTCCAATTCATTCCCTCTTACGGAGCTGAGATGGACGTGTACATCTGCTGGTGATGTCTGTATGTGTGGTGGGGCAAATATTCATGTGTATATGCACTAAAGGACTCTGCACGTTTGCGAAGCATGACACCCTTCCCAGGTCCTCTGGAACCTGAAGAGGTTGGGCACTTTCTGCTGCAAGATTGACGAGTTCCTTGCTGCTGTTAAAGGCATGTCCTGCTTGCAAGCACCAGAAGGCTGGTTGGCTCAGATGTTGTTCAGCCTGATTAAGCTGGTCGGGATTGTTGATGTCTGCCTCATACTAGCAGATAAGTAGTTTTATAAGATATTTTAAATCGTGATCTTAAACCTAGACTGCTTCTTCTGCGTGTGCTAGCACTGCATAATTTTGCTACATCATATTTGTCATCTCCAGGCGAGTGGCACGTGCGTAAGTCACCCCACAGCACGAGACTGAGATGCGCATATTCCTCCACTCTCTCTCTTACTCTTGGCTTTCCTCTGACAGATGAAAAGCTGTGTTTCTGCTCTCATCTGTCTCAGTGTTTCCATCAGAAGTGATGTTAAACCTCTAAATGTTGCAGCCTGATGACATGATGCAAAGTCTGGTATCTCTGTTTGAAAATGTATGTGTCCACTTCACACTTTGTTTAGTACTTTGTCATTACTTACTTGACAAGAGTATATATTACCCGCTTTTAACTAAAGAATCTTACAGGAGATCCTTGAAACATCTTGTTTGAATTCTAGACATTTTCATGCATTTCATTCAGTTGTTAAAAAAATAATACCAAGTTCCCATACTTTCGACACTGTGGCCTTCTCGAAACACTCATTTTGAGGGTAGGAGAACACAGGTGAGACTCCAAAGCAGATTCCTCTGATGTACTGTGATAACTAACCTGCACACACAGGTTAAGCTCAGCACATGATTTCAAGGAGGAATGCAAAGAAAGTAGAAATAGGAGTAGTTTTGTGCCAGATCGTTCAGTTTAGGTTGATTCTTAAATTGTAAACCACTGCAAAGGTAGACAGGGAAATGTGAGTATCACAAATTAATTATGTAATTTATTAGCCTATAAACCACGTAACATGACAGTGCTAGCTGCAACAGCCATGTAAAATGCGAAGTCCTTTCTTATATTATCAGTAGAATAGAAGTCAGTTTGAATCCGTGTTACTTAAAAATCAAGCTAACTGGTGAAGGTATCCTTAAGTGCATGTTGTCTGTTCTCTCTCCTGTTGGATTCTCAAATTGGAAACACTTCTATGGCTCCCTGCTTTCACTTGCAAAGAACTCCTTGGAAACAACTTGGAGACCTACCTAAACACTTGCAATTATTACTGCCAATTTAAAATTTTCCTAGGGGCCATAATTGAAATTTTTTCCACACTAGAAGCAAGATGACGCCCGGAGCGTATGTTATGGGAGCACAATAGCTTCTGAATGACTGCTCCAGTACATATTTGTGGCTAATTACCATATCCAGAGAGAAAAAAATGATAATGGTTTAGGCCTCAATTTAGGATCAGGAAACCCAAGTTTGTGTCTCAGTTCTATCACAGAGTTTTAATGTGACCCTGGACAAGTCACTTCGCTCCTTTTTGCTTCTCTTTCCCATCTGTAAAATGAGGCCAGTGAGTCTCAGAGAAACATAATAAAGGCAAATGCATCAAAGGGGCTTGAATGTTAGTTTTAAAGCAGAACATTTGTGCTTAAGTCTTCATCTAGGTATTCATAAAAACACTTCTCTCTATACTGACATCAGAGATGCTGATTCTGGTTTGTAAAGACAAAAAAAATAAGCAGATAACTACTTGCTACCCAGAGTCGTGGCATTGTCAGCATGTTCTTTGCATGTGCACATGACAAACATCAGAAGTACCCTGTTGTTGGCCCTCTCTGTTTGGAATTGGTAAAGCACCCTGATGCTTTACATCAGGGTAATTTTCTCAGGGAGAAAACCAATAAGCTGGAACTGCTTGCACCTGAGATTCTAAACTGTCCCACCATTTTTTTCCACCCCATGTTGCAGGACAGGTTGGTGCACAGTAATTTAAGTAAGGTTGAGCACTTCTTTCTTGCCCAGTTTCAAAGGGGAAAAAACCTTCCCGTAACCCTGAGCATTTTATATCTTGCATTCTTGCACTGAAAAATTAGTACAAACCTGGTAACAAAGCAAATGTTTGTATTCAAGAGCTACAATCAACACTAGTTCTGGTCCAAAAGAAACACAAATTGTTTTCCATTCTGTTGAGGTTGTTGCGTTCTGGTTCCCCTAGTTAGAACTGAGAGAGGGAGTTCCTGGAACATACTCGTTGCTAAATGCTTGTCATGCCTGTCATTTGCAGGTACCTCTCCGGGGATTCGATTACTCTGTTTTCCAACGGCACTGGCACTGGCTTCCCTTCCTCTGCTACGTCTCTTTTTGTCCCAACACCTCCCAGTATTCTCCAGCTGACAAACCAGCAGCTCTTCAGGTCCCCACGCAGGACTTCTTCTTCCTCTCTTCCTGGACGTCTCAACAGGGCGCTCTCCCTGGGTACCATCCCCTCTTTGGCCAGAGCAGGTAAGGTGTGTGTGAAACTTCCCAGCCAGGTGGCAATGACAGCAGAGTGGTGCAGTGCTTCAGAAGAAGGTGGGCTGTGGTGTATCCACCAGTGGTAGTCCTGTTTAGAGACCACTGACATGTTCTTGGGGCTGGAGTGAGGGCCAGCAGTCTGCTAACAGCCTGTGGGAGGCAGTGCTGATGGGGCACACCTATTCCTTTATGTCATGGGCTGTCGCTAATACAGGTTACCTCCTAAAAACTAGGTTAAGCTAGCTCCTGAGGGAGCCACTAAGCCTGATGCTGTGTTACTGCTAACTGTAAATCTCAGTTGTTCTTAATCACTTCTAAACTAATACCTTTTGCAGCAGTTAGTTAAGGACTGTGTCTACATTGTCTAAAATGAGCAGTGGTGCATCTTCCATGGTGCAGAGGAGTGTCCAGTGTTGGTTATTTGGTTTTTAGCATTAAGAAATTAGCTTGGCGTTGCCATCCAGGTGAAGCAAGAAGTCTCCCTGAGTGCTTACTGTCTGGGGGTTTACTGAAATCTACAGTGACTGGTGGGCTTACAGAAATCCAGAGGCCTCTCTAAACATTTTGAGAGAGATCTCTCCCTTCCTTCTGGCTGCTTTATGTAGTCTGGTTTTCTTACAACACCTGAAAGGAGCAGAGCTGAAGGTAGGCTGATCCTTAAATGATACGTGCTAGCACAGCTACAGAGGTTGCTTTAGAGGCCCTGTGATCTAGGGAAGATTTATAGGCCTCATGAATGACTCCCTTGCAGCCCTCAGTTTTGCTGTGCTCGAGATTAACAGATGGGGAACAGCATTCAAATATTGTTCTATGTCTAAGGAAAGCTAAGCCTTCCTGTGTCACTGACTGATTACCAGCAGGTCAGAGGCTGAATTGTGGCAGTTTCTAGGCTAACACTGCAGCAAAGAGAGCAGTCTTACTGGGATTTTTTAGTTCATTCCATATTTCTCTGGCTCAAGCTGCGAGCAGCCACTGAGTTTTGCCACTAAGAGCAGGTGAAAGACCAGCCATGCAAACCTTTCTGTGGCACAGCAGCTTTTGGCACAGCCTTCACCTTTCCAGTTACCTAACTGCCATGGAAGGATAGGTGCAAATGCACCAGATGGCTGGGATTCCCCCTGCATGCTAATCCACCCATATGAGGCTGTGATTTCCTTTGTGAAGGTCCGAAGACAAGACAGGCTGGAGAGAGAATATTTTTTATTCTATTCTATTTAGTCTATTCTAAATAGATTTAGATGTACAGATCTGTTTCACTGCAGCTGGGAAAAGGGCATTATTCTGACTCTGGCATTTAGCCTACCTAGGAATATAAGGATGTTTTTCCTGCCTACCTTTACAACCCCTCCCCTTCTGAGACACAACAAGATGACACAGTTATCTTTTAGAAGGATAGACCTCTGGTAGCTGAGCCCTCTGGGTTCAAGCTCTTTCATTTTTGCTTTTCTAGATTCTGGCTATTTGTTCAGCGGAAGTCGACCGGCCTCACAGTCATCTCAGTCCAAGGAGTCTCCTACATCAGGTAACATCGGGGCTTCCAGAGCAAGCATCTCTGCAGGATTTGCATGGGGAGGGGTTGAGACACATGACCCCAGTTTAATTCTTTTGTCTCTGCTGAGATCTCAGTGAAAATATTGCAGAGATGGTTCCAAATAAAGGTGGGATTCCCTCAAAATAAAGTGTGGGATATTATTCTCTCTGGGAGAGCTCACACTGAAATCAGTGAGACAAAGCAAGGATCCCTTCCCTACTTTATATCTGAATTGAGATTGCTTTGAAAGAAGACTTGAAATATTTCCTAAGGCAGCTCTTCTGTTTTGCTTTCCCCAGCCCAAGGAACTCCTGATTTAGCTACCCTGTCTGCTCTGTCCTTTTAATCCCATGTCCTCTAGTGACCTGTCTGTTGCACTCCTGACCCCAACTGGATCGTTTGGCTGTTTGTGCTGCCTAAGTGTTTGCTGCTGGAAATGCAGTCTGGGCTAATGCCATCATGGAAACATCCTTGCTTCCTGATACAGCTTCACAGCAGCCTTTAGAGTACATGCCAGAATTGTTCATTCACGTGCAAACAGTACGTGTAATGGAGGTTCTCCTGAAAGGACACGCTAAGGAGAGAGAGCTCCCACAGCTCCTGAAAAAAACATCTCTAGTATAAGTCATCCTTGAGTGCACCAAAGTAAGTGCGTGTGGAATTTCTCCGTGTTTTGCAGTGTGGGAATGGGAACGAATAAAGAATTTTAGTGCAAGATTTGATGGAGTTTTGCAATTTCTGTTCCCTCTTCTTGTAGAACTGATAAAGAAAACTGTGCCTCTTGTATATTGGGGTTATAATCTCTTTTCTCTTCGTGTATGTTTCTATTTCAGATCACTTCTCCATGCTGTCAGGCAGCTGTGCTCCCTCCCGCATCCCCTCTCCAGCACCATCAGTGGCTGGCTCTGTGACTTCCAGCTCAGGTTCCTTGCGATATCGCCGGCCGCTCATCAGCCCTGCCCGCCTGAACCTGAAAGGACAGAAGCTGCTGCTTTTCCCATCTCAGAACGAGGCCCTGCTCACCCCAACGAGCTCTGAGGAGCACAGCCACTCAGACAGCAACATCTTTGCCACGGAGCTGTCCTCTTTTCCGAAGAAGAACCTCAGCGAGCGGGGAATGCATGGTATGCTGGCAGCCTGCTGCACTCTTGGAAATGCATTTGTAGGAAGAAGTTGACTTGCAAGCAAATCCATGCATCATCTGGGCCATATAGCAGATGAGAATCCTTTAGGAAAGACCCAGATGGTAATGACTGTTAGGCTACCAAAGCTGCCTTATGAATTCACTGGCGTGGAGAAGCTCTGTTCAGCCAAAGCCGATGTCCTTTTCTCACTGAGTGGTGCCAAGGGGATACTGCTGTCACTGCCCTTCCCCCTGCTTGGATAGCTCCTCTTAACTACTGGTGTGGTGATGCTGATATGGATAATGCTTGAGACAAGCAAACAGGCAACTTCTGCTGCACAGCAGTGAAACTTGGCCTTTATTTCTAGCTCGCATCCTCAATCCTTTCATGATTTTACCAGGCAGTCATTCATTACTGATGTCTACCTTTTGATTGGTAAATTCTGCTGCTTTTGACTTCCATGGGTGCCTCCTGAATTTTTGTATCTCTTTCTTTTTGCAGATATGAGATCTGCTGTGGAAGGAGGGAGTATTTGCAGCGATAATTCCATCAAAAAGGAGGATCATTCATCACACTCATCTACCTGTGTGGTAGACACAACTACCAAAGGGGAAGATCTGGCAGGCTGGAGAGGTAAGTGCAAGTCCTGTGGGTGCTTCATATGCGTGCAAACATTTCTATGAGGACACTTGAGGTCTTTCCTGTGCTGTTGTAGTGATCTGATCTTAAGATCAAACAAATTGCTAGTAGCAAAATGGGTCTTCTTTCTGCTACTTGAAGCCCTTAATAAGGTTATTCCTGATTTTTGGTCTGTTTGAAGAGTACTGACAGCTAGAGTGCTAAACTGAGACAGAAGAAAAGGGGTGGGGACGTGGATGTTGCAAAGGGGGAAAAGATGAAAATAGAGCTAAGGAGTGTAGTGGAATCTTTCCTGACAGGGAAACTGCTTCAGCAATTTCTGCTTCCAGTGAAAGCAAGGAGAGAGCGCAACATATGTTCACTGTTATTTATCTCATCAGTTCTTTAATATCTCTTCCTGCTGTCCCTTTCTCTCTTTGTGTTCTCCTCTTCCACCAAGGTCATTTTGGTAACTCCACTCTCCGAGGTCTGCTAGCCGTGAGTCTGACTCTCAATGCTATCTTCACATCAGCCTATGTCTACCGGAGTCTGCGCTGATTTGTGCCAACACTTCCTTTCTTGCTGGTCCCACCTGCTTCTGAGAAGACTCTGACAAGAAGAATTCAACCACGGCTTCATGTCTAATGGCTGTGCCACTGGTGCATGCTGTTACTTTTATTCTTTTTTTTTTTTTTTTTTATATAACCACTGTATGCTCAGCTGTCATGACAAGGAACCTAAGTAGCTGCTGCCATCACTTCCAGGTAGAACATATCACAGGACTGTCCCTGGAGGTGGGAGGCAGGACTCCCAGAAGGCCCTAGTTCAAAGCCAGATGCTGGTCAAATGGCCCATGCGCTTTCTTTCAAAGGAACTGACCTGAGACATGAGCCTGAAAAGGTGCAAGCTACACTTCTAGGAACTTCCCCCAGCTCTTCTTCCTGACATATTAACCTCATGCTGATGGTGCTGGTAAAATGAGCATTAGAACAATGAGCTGGAGAAGAGGCTTGGCTTAGTAGTTGGTGCTGGGCTTTGGCTACACCATTCCCAGCCTCTTTGCTCAGTGGTTCCTTTTCTCTTCCCTTTGGCACTCTCCTCTCAACAGTTGCTGAACTTTTCTTTAGTTGCCTTAATCTTGCCTGATCACGTGTGACCTGACTACTCTGTCATATTCTTATCTGACCACGTGCTTCCACCTGGGCTCTGCCCTGAGGCCACTCTCACCAGTTGCTTTTCTGGTCTTACTGGTTGACAGAAGCTGCTCTCTGTATATACTTCCAGCCAGCACTGTTGCTCTAGGGATGCACAAACCTAAAGCAGACATCTTTTGTGGTTTGCAGTAGAAAACGGAAAGCTATGTTTTGCTTTGCCCAGGAGGCATTAATCCTGTTGTAAAAGGATCCCCACATGATTTGCACCATAGTCAAAGGGCTTCAGCTCACAGCTCCAGCTGCTGGTGTTTTCACTGAAGCAGGGAGTGGCACATCCATAGTTCTTGCTGTAAATCGCACAAATCTATTCTGTTAGGAGGTATGTGAGGAGCTGTCTGATTGTATACATTTCTACATAAACGTAGCTCCTCAGTCTGATGTTGGGCTTTGCCAAGTAACTGTTGAAGGTATTTCTTAGACGCCAATGTGCTCTCAGTGAGAGATGCCAGACCTGCTTCTGAATGGTTTCAAACTGTTAGCTTTTCTAACCCAAAGAAAACAGCCCTACATTTTCAAAAAGCAGCTTATAATTTGAGTGCTTCCACTTTCAGGTGAGTCATCAGCATGGCTTAGTATTCAGGGGCCATTTGGAGTATCATGCTGAATGCTCTAAGTGATTTAGCATATCTTAGAAAAAAAAAATAACGATCTTTGTCTTTATTCTTAAGTTCCCAATGCAGAGAGGAGAATTACCAACATGCCAAGGACACTGGTGAAAAGAGAACTGACATTAGCTACGTGTTTCCTGAAGCAGGACTGACTGTTAAAAGAGTTTTTCTATTGTCTCTTCCTTCGGGCTCCTTTACCTCAAACATCTTTTCTCTTTCCTTTCCCCTCATCCTATTGTCCTGTGTTTGTACCTTGAATTACAGTGTTACGCTTCCTGTGTCTCTTCCTCTCAGTCCTGCTGCTGTTCCCTTTGTTGCACTCTTGCATGTGCACAGAGATACAGCATATCTGTGCTGATAACTCTCTATCCTGAAGTTCACACCTCACAATTCACAAGAGTGATGATCACCTTTCCTTTCACTTCATTTCTTTTCTTGCATGTTTTTATGGAGTTCTTACCACAGCCTCACTTAACAGATCACATAAGCAATCAGCAGTCAGCATGCAATATAAGAGTAAGTGGGACTTACTGCTGGTGATTCAATCTCTGAAAAATTAAATCTCTCTTTGTCTCTTCCATTTCTTCCAGCACTGTTTTAGCAGCTCACTTCCAGCCACAGCACCCCATCCTCCCTTGGTAGTGAGGCTGGTTGTTGCCTGCTTACTGTGCATGCACAGGACAGACCTCTGGCCACACGTGCTAACTGAGAGAGCATGGAGATGTTGTTCCTGGCTCTGCATCTTTCTCTCAAATTGCTCAAAGTGTTGGCAAAGGGCTGCACAGCCAGCACCTCCTGTGCAAGGCCTAGATCCAGGATAGAGACCCGCAGCAGAAAGAGCTGGATGTGCTCAGGTCGATGGTTAATTCTTTTGTATCTTGCATGCATTGTTACTCGTAGCTGAACCTACCCCACAACATTGCTGTTACAAGATTTTTGTCCCCTTTCTAGACTTGTGCAGACTCACTGGAGCATGTGTGTAGGCGAGATGCTAGCAGACCTACTTACAAGCTTTCCCTTAGACCTGTGCTGTATGAGTTTGACGTTGTCCTGGTGTCCTGTGTGTGACATCTCATTCACGGATCCTTGTCCTGACTTCCAGCATAGCCAGGGGCCGCCTATGCAGAGACAAGCCTGCCAGAGAATATAGTGGTTTTGCTTGTCTTTATTATGCCAACAGATGTGCACTGTGATTTCATGTATGCAAGTTTTCCACTTTCACCCCCTGTCTGCACCGAGTTCACTTACTGTCGCACACACCCAGGGCCCAATTCGGTCTCTGTTTCTACCAGATTGCAATATGGAAACTCCCCTCCTCTCCAGCAACCAAGGAGCTGCAGCCTCTCAACACACCTCTTCTTGCCCATAATCCGCAGCAGGAATTCTTTAAGCTGTTTGAATCCGCTCGCTGAAACTGTTCTTGGATGAGCATTTGGTGACCTTGTCCAAAGCAATATAAAGACTTTGGATTTTATTGCTGAAGAGGGAAGACAACTAACTTTTCATCCTGGTGCTAGAATACACTCCAGTGGTGCTTTCACAGATGTGAAGCCTTTGCTTGAGTAGTACCAAGAGTTATGTGTGTGTATGTGTGTGCGTGCGTGCATATGTATAAAAACATTTGGAGGGTTTCTTCATTTCAAAAGATCTGAGCCCGCGTTTGTCTTTATATTGTTGGCCTTAATCTAGCTCCTAGATACCATGTCTATCTCGCTGCTGTTTTCTGTATGAAGCTGGTTTGGAGGAAATGAAAGATTTGCTGGTCCCCCTGTAAAGATCTTCTTGACTGGTGATGCTGAACTTCATACAGTGTTGTTCGGGGGTGAAATTTATTTTTCTAATATTTTTCCTACTGTAAAAATTGTTGGAGTGTATGGAATGGAAAAGACTTTTATGAAATGGTCTGTCTGATAAAGATTTGAGTGTTACTTAATAAAAGCCACGGTTAATCATCGTGTGGGACATAAATGAGCTCCATTTCCAGACCTTTTCCATTCCCTGCCTTCCTCTGAAAATGCCCAGGTACTTTTTTTGGGGCTATGGACTTGTTAGGCATGTTATGAGACCATGCGGAGACTTTTGGTGATTTTACTGTTCTGAATTAGGAAGAATTTGGATTTTAGAGTCTGGTTCCAGTTCTGTAGTCTGGGTAGAATGGCAGATGCCATGAATATTATACGCATATCTATTTGATGGGAAAGATAGAACAAGTTGCTGATTTCAGAAAGTTGTCATTATTTTACGTAAAAGCTTAGACATGAAATTGGTCACTGTGGCAACGTGGGAAAAAAATTATTGCTGGGGTCCATAGGCCAGATTCACTGGAATTTTGCCTGTCTGCTCAAGCAACAAATTTGGCCTGTGAATGTTTTATTCCCACTCCTTCTTCTTGAGCGATGGGAATTTCTACAAAACACTGCTGAACTGACTGGGTTCCTTAAAACAGGGCAGCTGAAATTAAGGGCTTGTGTGGCCTGTGGATGCTGCTATATTTTTTTTCTTCCAAGTACCATTCCTGGAAATAACTATTGTCTTAACCTCTATCACAGACGTTTGTTAGAAGGCTAGAAAGGGCCAATTTGGCCAATACATTTATATTTTAATGTTCATATATATATATATGTGTATATATATATATGTCACAACCAGAAGTGATCATCACTGTTATGAATGGAATGGGTATGGAGAGAGGGTGTGGAGGACAATTTTGAGTCCTAAACTTTATTTCCTGTGACAGAAATACTGTATGTCATGTGTGTGTACTTGTTCGGGGAGCTCTAACACTGTACAGTTTAGTTAAATTGTGCTCCGGGGGAGAAACTGTTCCTTGGAGGTTTTTAGTTCATGCTTTGTGTTTAAAGAGGAATATTTTTCTTTAAAAAATAAAATGGAAAAGTTTTCACCGTACTATGGTTTTATTTCTTGGGGAACTCTATGTTTTGGGGGGAAAGGGAGATGGTATTTGGGCTTGTGTGTGTGTCTGGTCAAATTAACTCTGATTTCTTCAGTCTTGTAAAGCTAGTGAGAACTAAGAGGAAGAACACATCTGTGTGAGTTTCCCCCAAAGCAAGGAGAAACTCATGGCTGTGATTTGGAGTGGAAGGGGAAGTACACTGTTACACTTTGAAGCCTCAAAGTTCGACTCGATGATTCTTGTGTGTTCTACTCATGATATTCTATGAAGGCTTTCCTTCCTTTAAAAGGAAGTCATCTCCTGCCATTAACTTCTCCTCAGATGTGGCAGCAGCCCTGTAAGACATTGCTGTCTTGAACTTCTGCAGGATAGGGACCATTGTGCACATTCCTATTTCCTCAGAGCCCTGATCCTGGATGATAACTCTGGTAGAGCTGACGTGGTAACACCAGCACAGTATCACGTGGATTCTCAGTATTTTGGTGGGCAGGGTGTGGAGTAAGGGAGATACAGAATGCGGGTGCTTTGTTCCTGATTTACGTCAGTTCCTGATTTATGTCAGTAAGAAACCCAAGGGGATTATTTATATGGATAAGGACTGGGCATGTGTAAGGGATGTTCAGGGAAGCCCCAGAACTCATCCTAAGATGTGCACATGCACAGAGCATCGGGACAGTCCAGTTAAACACACACGTTATGATTTGTGTTCATTTGTCATTTATTTATTTATTTATTTATTCCTCTGTGAGATGGGGGCTGAGAGTCTTTCCAAGGTTTTGCTTTTTGGTTTGTTTTCTAATTTTAAATTTGTTTTCGCTTTGCAATGTAAATTGATGGTGTGGAAGAGATGAGTGAAAAGCTTTTAGACAGACTTTCTAAGCACAGGCTTGAAGGTTGGAGTTTTCCTCCATTTACACTTCAATGATTTGTGTTGTATTTCATTAAAATGTGCTGCTAATTTGTTTTAAGACCTGGCAATGTATTGTGAGGAGCAGCAGAGGGAACCGGGGGTGTTTGGTCTGGAGAAGAGGAGGCTCAGGGGGGACCTCATTGCTCTCTGCAACTGCCTGAAAGCAAGGTGTGGGGAGCTGGGGGTCAGCCTCTTCTCACAGATAACTAGCAATAGGACCAGAGGGAATGGCCTCAAGTTGTGCCAGGGGAGGTTCAGGCTGGAAATGAGGAGACATTTCTGTCAGAAAGAGCAGTCAGGTGTTGGGACGGGTTGCCCAGGGAAGTAGTGGGGTCACCAAACCTGGGGGTGTTCAAGGAAAGGTTGGATGTGGTGCTTAGGGACATGGCTTAGTGGGCTATATTGGTAGGGGATGATTGCACCAGATGGACTTGAAGGTCTGTCCAAATTTTAGTGATCCTAGGATTCAGTGATTCCCTCCATTTTCCTGCAGCTCCTTCCCCCTCCCCAGGTGCCCGGGGTCATGGCAGCGGGGCCACCCTCTCCCTGCCCCGTTTCCCCCACTCCCCAATGTTTGGGTTTGCAAACCCAACCGCCGTCCTGACCCTCCTACGACCCCAAACCAGCCGTTTTTGGGGCGGGGAAAGGAGAAACACCGGCTTTTTTAGAGGGGGCACCGCGGGGCCGCCACCACCACCACCACAGCGGGCACCATGGGCGAAGCGCAGCCGGGGGAGCCGCGTCCATCCCCGGGCAGCCCGGGGCCGGCGGAGGAGCTGCAGAAACCCCCTTATTCCTACGTGGCCCTCATCGCCATGGCCATCCGGGCCAGCCCTGAGCAGCGCCTACCCCTGAGGGGCATCTACGCCTACATCTCCAGCCGCTTCCCTTACTACCGCTGCTGCCCCAAGGGCTGGCAGAACAGCGTCCGCCACAACCTCAGCCTCAACCCCTGCTTCCTTCGCCTGCCTCCCCGCCACGGCCCCTCAGCTCCTCGCCGGGGCGGCGAATGGGCCCTGGACCCGGCTTCTTTCCACGACATGTTCCCGGGGGGCGACTATCGCCGCCGCCGCCGCCGGCCCCAGCCGCCTCAGAGCAGCGCCGCCTCCCCCAGGCCTCCGCCACCGCTCCCCGCGTGCCCCTGCCCGGCTCTGCCCGCCTGGGCCCCGCTGTGGGGCTCGGGGCCGCCGCCGCCTGTGCCCGCCTGGGGCCCCGCTTGGTGCCCGGGGCCGCCGCCGCCTCAGCCGCCGCCGGAGCTGGGCCCTTGCTGCTTTGTGACCGCCCTGAGCGCCCCTCCGAGCCCCGAAAGTTAGAGATAAAAGGGATTTGAATAACAAAAAGGGTTTGGCTGCGTGAGGGGGGAATGAGGCTGGAAGGGGCTTCGTGCTGAGGGGGGTTGTTGAGGTGTGTGTGGGTGCCTCGTGTCAGTGCTCTGTTGGGAGAAGGAAATTGCGTTACCTGAAGAGATTTCAGTCTGGATTGTTATTATTTTTATTTATTTATTGATGGTTTTGTTGTGATTTGTCAGTTTGGCTTATTATTTTTTAAAAATTTATGATTTTGTTGGTCGAACCTGCAAGCCTGAAGGGGTGCTGCGAAGCTTGCCCAAACTGATCTGTGTGTTGTGGTATCTTCAGTCTGGAAATACACGAAGAGCCATGAAGCACCAGTCCTTGTAGGACTGTTATATTTGGTTATGTGCAGAAAAAGCATTTTTTCAAGTGTCCTTAAACTCATTTTTGAGCTTTTCTTTCTTATATATGTATACGTAAAATGTATTTTTCTTCTTTGTGGAAAAAAAATGACTTTAGTACAGGGAATGATGTGTATTTTTCATTTTTGTGAAACTTTAATACTGGGAATCTTATCATTTTGTATTTAAAGCAGAGCTATATGAGGTTTTACATACAGTCAAGAGTTATTTTATACTGTTTCTTGTTACAGATGTTTACATTTATTCTTGACACATTTCTTATAAATAATGCACTAATTATAAGGGTATTTTCCTCTTAATTTCAGAGGAGTACTTCCTGTATTTTCCCCTCAAAATAACCGTCAGGGACAAAGCATGCTTCTAATAAGATTTGTGTATTTAAGTTTGTTAACGAAGAGTTCAAATACTGTTATGAGTGCTGCAGAGCAGCACTTGGTTATATGTTGTATTTTATGACTTGTTCAATAAGCACTACTTTGTAAGAGCTCATGGCTTCAGAAAGCACTTGAAGTAATTTGACAGGTTTTTGCTTAAAAAAAGTGCAACTTAAACCTAGTTTTGTAGTTTGTATTTTATATTTTCCTGTACTTAAGAAGAGTTTCTAAACATTGTCTTTAAATTCTAATGATACAATGCCAATAAAATGCTGGAAATACTGTTAAAGTCATCTGGGGCAACAGCATTGAGGTTGTTGTTACAGAAATCCAACATATTAAAGATATTGCAGTTTCATTATTTTCCAGATAATTTTTTGTTTTCTTTTAGTCTCATTTTTCTTGTAGCTCCTAATAACCTTCCACACTTAACCACTTGCAGGCTCTATTTGGCTATAAACTAAGTATAGTGCCTGAAGTGCAACGCAGCTATGTAAGAGTTGTTGCATCTTGAAGCTGGTGGTAAGTCTGTATGTATGCAAAACAAAGACTTCTAGGGTTTTCATTTTAAATATATATGTTTAGAGAAGTTTTATGTCCCCTGTGGTCAGTGGACATATGAATCATACACGTTATGTGTATGTATTGCTACCTGTATGTTCTAGTTTCACCTGAGACTTCTACAGAGAAATAACGTTGATTAAATTATCCTTTCCATTTCATGAGGGTGGAGATATTGTAAGTATCATTGTCTTGCTGAGGCTCTGGTTCCACAGGGGCTGCTATGAGCACACTTCAGTCTTTGATTTCTTAAGGCTTCTTCAAAACTAAATTCACAGAGTGCCAGTGCCTTTGAGCAATGGGTAAAAAGCTGTATGTGAAGCATGAAATGCTGAGTGTCACTGCAGGGAGGAGAAGCTGTGAAACAAAATACAATATATCAGGCAGAGCATAAGAAAGCGGCCTGAAGTTTCCAGTTAAACCCTATTTTAAGATTAGCACCTTGAATAAAAGGCCACAGGAGTTCTGTGCATCAAGAAACACTCAAAATGTTGTCAAGTTATATGTGGCAGTTGCAGGAATTTTACATTGGTTCAGCTCCTGATTTTCATCTCACTTACAAATACACAGGTATCTCAAGCTTCTGAGGGCGTACAGAAGAGTAAAGAGCTTTGTGTTCTCTTCCCAGTGGGTGCATGTGTCGTGTTGGTCCTTTGTTCCCTGTTTCAGTCGGTAAGTGTTGTATTTGCCAGCACTTTATTGGTTCCACGGCATTTCCATTCATGTGCGCCACTAGATGGTGCCTTTGCACCAGCATAGCAAATCTAGAGGGATTGTTTTAGCAAAGCTGGAATTGGTCTTTGATGAAGGATTGCATCTCCATCCCTTCTAGACAATGAAGCAATGGGGACGTGTAGAAGCAATGTCAAAGGAAGGTGGGAATGAGAGTTAACTGCCCTTTGCAACTGTAGTGCTTTCTCCTGCTTGCACCCTCCCAGCAGCAGGACACAGGTGAGCACAGATGAAGCAGCCGCAGTCCCACTGGCACAGACTCAGCTCTCTTGCAGGGATGTCTTGGTTCCTCCAGAGGTTCCTTCAATTGTCAGCAGAGCTGGTCTCTTCCAAGGAATGTTTTGGAGCTTTTAGATGAAGTCCTTTCTCTGAATCACTTTATATAGGAGCACTTCTCATCGGTTATTTACAAATTCAAACCAGGAAGCTTTAGAGCCTGGGAAGACTTGCAGCCGGCAAAGAGAGGTGCTGGGAATCCCCCTCAGTCTTGCTCAGACACTCACACACTCATGCTGTGGCTGGAATAGAAAACTGCAGTGCTGGCTGCATTTGACCAGGGAGATTGTTCAGGGTTTGCATGGCTTTTCTAGCAGCTCAGAAGTACTGGGGCCTCTCCTGTGTTTTGCATCCCTCCAGCAGCAGAGGCTCTTACTGGTGATCCTCTTTTTCTTGGGTTTGTGACTGCATTTAGAAAATTTGACCTCTGCTTATTTTTCTTCAACTTTCTTCTTTGGTCAACATTCTTATAGGTTTTATAAATAAACCCCAGCACAGCATATCCCTTTGCAAGCAATACAGAGTCTTTGAAAATGGCTAAGAAAATAGTATGCTCCCCTTTCCCACCAGTAGACATCAGGCTGCTGAATTCTTTTCCATTGTGTCGTCTCACATCTGTCTTGGCTTATTTCCCTCATTGGGTTTAGCAACTGAAGCAATGGCTTTGTGTGTCACTGACAGTGGAAAAGAAGGAGAATTCACTCATGCACAGTGTTGAATTAGTACAGATGTAAGACTTTTAATTGTCAAAATCCAAACTAATTCCAGAAACACTGGCCAAAGCTGGCTTTTGACCATGTGGTTTTTTTCTTTTCTTTGTTGCATCACCAGGATTCTTGTGACGTTGATTCTTTTCCTTTTGTTTTATCCCAATAATTGGTTGACATAAAAATAGAAGTGGTTATGTGTAGATAACATTGGAAATACCCTGTACCAAATGGAAGTCACAGTGTCCCCTCATTTATCAGGGGTTAGCTTGGCCTTTCTGTCCCTTGCTACAATGTTTTTGCCCCTAACTGTTGCTTCCTCATCCCCACCCTTCTAATCTTTCAGCCTTGTGTAAAAGACTGAAAAGATAAGGGTGTGAGCAGGAGCCTCCTGCAGAATAGGAACCTTCTGTCAGAAGCTGCCAACAGAGGGTGGGTTGGGAGAGCTGTGAGTGCTGAGAGCCACGGGCAAGGTGACCTCTTCAATAGGGAGCTGTGACTTGGGCAGGCTGTTCCTTAAACAATCAGGCTTTATGGGCATAAAAATGACGCTGAGAGCTGTTTGGGTACAGCAGGTCATCGCTGAAGTCAATAGATTGTAGAGTGGTCCACAGGAGATAAGTGAAGCTGCCAGACTGAAACCTTGGGAATAAGAGGATTACGTATTTTTCCTTGAAGTTTACAGCTTAAAATGCATGCAGAGCTGCCTGCGGGGTTGTGTCAGTTTTGACCTGTTCCTTTTACTCTGTGGCCCTGAGACTTTCAGAGCAAGAATGAGTTTGCATCACGTCCAAAGCCAGCCAGGGACCAAGAAAGCCCCAGCCAAGCTATGAAGAGAGCGATGCTTTCAAAAGCAGCCCAGAGCTGTAAGTGGCTGACTGCAGAAGCTCTAAAAGGGACAGATGGGCAGGAGTTGAGTCTCAGTTCTCCGTTCCTTCAAAAATCCCTCTTTGGCCTCCAAGAATTGTGGCAAAAATCCCAGTTCCCAGGGGAATGAGGGCAACAAGGGAGCTCTGGGAGGGAGATGTATGGGATTGTGCCTTGTCTGGAGGGAGGTAAGGTACAGCTCCCACAACCCCAATGCTCTGGGTGTCCTGCACCCCCTGCAATCTGTTTTCTGCTCCAACCCCCCCACAGCAAAACCTCCCAAAGAGGAAAGTGCAGAAGTGGAGCTCTTCGTGCTCCATCCTGCCACATAGGAGTGGACAGCAGGTTCTAGGACTTGTGCCCACAGCGCAGCAGACGTACGAGGAGCCCCCGATACCCCACAACCTATGGCTTTGTCTGGCTCTCTTGACACTGGCTACACTCCCACCTCCTTCCCTCGAGACCTGCCGAGCAGAGAAGCACTTCCCTCCACGCTGCTGGATTTCCCCTCCCGCAGTGGCTCTCCGGCCATGCGGCTCCGTGACCGGTTTCCCGTCAAGAGCAAGCACGGCGTTTCTCACCCAAAGCGTGGCCTGTGGTAAGGGGGTGGGAAGGGAAGAGGGGGTGGGGTGTGTGTGTGTGTAGGGGGGGAGCTGTTGCTGCTGCAGTTTCGTGCCTCAATCTGTATTCTCTCTCTCTGCATGGCTTCCTGTTTTTTCACACCACTGCTCTTTGAAACAACAAGCTGCAAGGGAGGACGGGGTGGAGGTTAGAAGGCTGGAAGAAGCCTCCGGTGATGCTTGCAGGAGATCTGGAGCTGGCTCTGGAATGGGCACCACGTGCTTACGTGTTTCTCTGGGTGAGATCCTGCTGCTGTGTACCAGAGAAGCAGCGCTCTGAGGGAGGTGATGCTGTGGTACACACGTGCTCTGCAGAAATTCACTGCTCAGCTTGGTGCGACTGCAGCAGAACCGTCCGGGCACTTTCCTCTTTGGCAGTTGTCTTCCTGAGTTGCTCTTGGGTGGACGGAACTAGAATTTCCCTATACTTCGGCATCCTGGGATAGTCAGAAGTAGTCAGTGTCAGAATAATGCTGAAAGATGAACCACCAGTGCTGAATCCTGCAGCATTTGGGTGTTTGTGGTAGAAAAAAAATGCAGCCCAGTGTGCAAAATGAACAAGTGTCTTGTTTGAACATTTTCAGGTTGCCTTACCTTTCCGTGACCTCAGGCAGTTAGCAACATGTACAAAAGCTGGACAATGGCAAACTGCTCAGAGAAGGGATTCGCAAACTGTGAGCCAGGCAGCAATTCCTAACAGTTCACAAAAACCTGAAAATTGTGAGTCCTGACTTGTGGTTTTCAGATTGGTATTCACAGAATACCAACAAGTTGCATTAGGAACTCTGCTGTCGGTGTAATTCCTCTATCTACTGTTACTCTCCTACCAGAAGGGGAAATGGTATGTTGGACCATCAGAGAAGGCAAAATGTGAAAAAAAAAAGGTATTTCTAGGACATCTCTTGGATGAAGGAACTGCACCATGAGGTGTCCTGCTTGAGTCAGCCCTTAGCAGAGTCCTTTCCTGAACAGGGCTCCTTACCAACATTGTTTGAAAACATTTTTTTTTGGTTTCCAACAGATTTAACATTTAAAGTCCCTACTCTGGTGAAATCCATGATTCATCTTCAGTAGGTGAATAACCTGCAGGGCTGAGGGAGTTGCTGTACCGTGTGGTACCAGTAATACCACATTCACTTGGTATCAGATCTGCGTTCTCGCTCGATGCCACGTGCCCTAGAGAAAGGCACAAGCAGTCCTGCGCTTAAGTCAGTGTGATTGGTGTAGAACGAGAGGCTATTTTTCTTGTGAAATCAGTGTTGCTGCTTTGTCTGGCAGTGAGTCAAAAGATAAATTCTTTAGAAGCTAAAAAATGGTGAAGTGCGGAGCTAGATGGTTGCAGATAACTGGCTCAAGGCACACAGTGCATACCTACGGGTTTTTCTGGGCCACTGCTTTTACTCGTGACATCAGCCCCTCGGTTTGCTCACAAGTGACTTTAAAAGCAGCTCCTGTGGGTGATGGCTGCAGAGTCCAGTGGAAGGTAAATTGAGGATTGAGTCTCAAAGGCTTGTTCTGGCGATGGTTCCCCTCCGCAGGAGGCGGATGGGCAGCCAACTGAGCACAGCTGCTTGTGGAGTTCCTCCTTTGCCAGACAGTGCTGGAGGAAGGAGATGAAAAATGAGGAAAATTGCATCAATTACTGAGCCTTGTAAAAATAATTAGCAAGACAACAGCAGGCAAATGGGCGGGGAGGAGGAGAAAAACAGCTGCCAAAGCGTGGACAGATAGGACTCAGTTGGAGCTAGAAAAGGAAGGGGAATTGGATAAGATGCCCCTTTAATCAGGGAGAGGGGTGAAGAATTAATGTATGAGCTTTGCATGCAGATTAGAGCAGGGCAAGGATGGAAGGGACATCACCTTTAAATTGCTCACTCTTGGCTCCCATCAGACTCCTGCAGATAAATGCCATTTCCATGGCTTGTTCTCAGCTGCTGTTACTGCTGGTACCTGCTCTAACCAAGGAGAGGCAGAAGCAGCAGAAGCAGCTTGTGCAAATGCTAAGCAAGAGAAGGGTTGCCTGCTTTTCTGCATCTGATCTGGACTGTAAAGGAGCTGGCCAGCCTGCTGGTTGTGCTGGTTCCCAAACGACAGGAACAGGCTTCCATTAAGATTTAATTTTCTTCTCTTCTTTTACAGTTCCCTCCAGAGGCGCCAGCAGCCGTATGAATGATTCTTGCACTGTAACGCTGTGGTCTGTGCTTTGTGGGCCGAGGTGTCTACTGCGATACAAGGCTGCAGTTAATCAGATTTAGCAGGGAGTCTAGAGGCTGAGTGCAGACTGTGCTGAATGTGACTTTGTCACTGGAGCTTTCGTGGTGATGCCCATTCATGTCTTTCAGATAAATTCCTGGAGCCGTTATCTTCCTGCGTTTGTGTCTCACCACATCTTCCAGGCACCTCTGCCTAGGATTTAGCAGAAGCTCTCTCCTCCTTCTGAAGAGCTACATCTGTCTGCTCTCTCACCTGGCTCTATACAACCTCCTGTAGAGATCTGTTCCTACATAACCTGAGCAGATTTTTTGTAAGCCTGTGCAACGCTTGCAGGTAACGTAAAAGCTGCAGCTGTCTTGTACTTTAAAGGAAACAGCCCATCAGCAGGCGATTCCCACTTCTCCCACATTGTTCTTCATGTAGGGCAACAGTTAGAAAGGGTGGAAAAACACTGTAGGGTGAGGATCCGTTGCAGCCAGATGACTTCTGAGCACTTCTAACGTGGAGAACTGCTGATGTGCTCCCTTCCTTAGGGAGAATCGACTGCACGTATGTAGCAGAGGGTGACTCAGTCACTGGTGATAAGATCTAACAGATGTATCTTCACTGAAGTAAATAAACAAGTATCAGCATAAAATCGATGGCCATCTTTACTAGAGCTCTGCTGCCTCTCTGTAATGGAAAGTTTCAGGGAAACTTTGGGGGAATTTGCACACATGCAATCAGGGCTGCTGACTCCTCATTCACAGCAGAGAAAAACATCATGTTCAGAATCAGTTCTGCTGTGCTTATTTTTTTTGCCTTTTTTTTTTTTTCTTCATGTCCTCTTCCTCTATTATTTTTTTTCTGTGACATAAGAGAATCGGTGTGAACAGCTTTAATTATCTGATACAAGACAGATCCCAAGGGAGTAAATAGGGAGTACCACTAGACAATTCCTCCTCAGTGTCTCTCCTGATGCTGTCAGCATGCAGGAAGACCATTTTCTCCTGAAACCAGATGGTTTAAGCATTGTTCAGGGAGCTCTGCTCACTCTTTGCTAATTCATGTGTGGGCAGAACTGTCAGGACACGCTTGCCTATGTGAGCTTGTAGCTACAAGGGCTCCAAAGCAGACCAAGGCAGCAGGTACAACCATCTATTGACAACCTGGAGATGCTGACCATCAAGAAGGTGATGAAAATATTAATCAAGGCTTGTTTGTCCCATGGGTGGCCATTTGCTCTCTCTAAGGTGCCTGAAGGGGAAGACTTTGCCCTGTGAGCTCTCTTTTCTGTGCAAGCTTTTCAGGTGTTCTCATCTTTACTTCCTTGCAGCATAGCAGGATTTCAGATGCCATTATTTGTTGTCAGCTGTGAACCAAGTAGATTTGGAGCTGCCTTCCCTCCTTTGGCTAGCAGGACCTCACGAAAGAGGAGCAGGGATAAATGCTCTGGACTGAGCAGTTCCCAGCTCTGAGTACTCCCTCATCCACTGAACATACTCCTGTCTGTTATGAGAGAGGAAGGAAGACAAAGGTTGGGTGAAGACAGGAGCCTGGGGGGGGGGGGCAAGAACTCAGCCACTCTGGGAAATGCAGCCTGATGCAGGTACTGGTGCATCTCTCCTCTTGCAATGTGTATTGCAAGTCTCTGTGGCTCTGATTCAGCAGTGGGAAAACAAGATCAGGAGTGGATTTTGAGGAGTTGTTTGCCTATTTTATTTATTTATATATTAATTTTTTTCCATTTGCTGATCTGAAGTTTGTCACTCGGCTATTTAGGTAGATGCAGGGAGAAGAAGATTGGTGTTTTGGGAACAGAAAGCAGCCTCCATTCCCCACGCCTCCCGACAAGGAGAAATCACTGGCAGCGTGCACGGGAAGAAGCGGCAGCAATCGATAACAGACCGGAGGAAGAGAGAGATGGTGAATGAATAATGCACGTGGAGGAGCAGTCGGGGCATGACCTGCTAGCACTGCATGGCCTGTAAGTGGGTGCTGTGCTGGGGCTGTAATGGTGCTTTATTAAAAGCCCATATGGCTTCATCGGGAGCTGTGTGCTGTGGAAGGACTTTTGTCTGGCTCTGGGCTGGGAGGTGGTGTGAGACGAGGGCAGCAGGCTGGGAAATGGCACAGAAAGAGAAATGTTTCTGCAAAAGGAGAAGTCTGAGGAGGAGGAAGGATGTATTTTTAGTGTCGAAGGGCTTGTGAATTTCTTTTGCTTTTGCCACAAAAGGGATCACGTGTGCAGTAGCTAGGTGTATTTTTGTTGGGGGCTTTTGGGGCTGGGGAGGAAACGTCTCTCAAGGCCCCTTTTCTTTGCAAGCCTTACTTTAGGGGGTTGAGCGAGCATCTTGGCTCCCCAGGGTGTCCCAAAGGAACCTGCCAGACAAATAGGTGAGTGGTGGGCGCTCACAGCAGCAGCTGCCAGGAAATGCAACCACCAGGGGTTCCTCGGGGCATCGTGCTGAGGTTTGCTGACCTGCTGGGCCTCACATCTGGCAAGTAGAGAGCCACAACCAGAGGCATGGGCGCTCCTACAAGGAGAAACTCTGCTTTGCTGACACTGAAGGAGATGTAATAGTTCCCTTTTGTGGTGCCTTGTTCCTCGCTGCTAATTCTTTCAAATTTTTTCTTTCTAGAAGTAGAGTTTTAGGCTCAGGGCATGGGAAAGAAGCTACATCCCTTAATTTGGCACTGGAAATGGTGTTTGGTCAGCGTTTTCATGTGGTTTCCACATTGCCTAGTGTCTGCAGTGGCAACATTCATTCAGTGGGATCATTTCATTCTCAAAGTCACGCAAAGCAGTGTGGTGTGGCAGCGTGCTCTGGTGATACTACCATGCTGCACGTGGAATGTTTGTACCCACAGAGCTGGTGCTCAGGGAAAGAGGCTGCATGAATGAAATCAATTTTTTCCATTCAGTTTCCAAGCTTGATTCTGAAAGGCTCACCTTGCCCCAGTTGTGGATGATCTCAGTGGCACAACCTGTCTCCCTTTTGGCAATGCTGAGCCTCTTTTTTTTCCTGTAGGCAGCCAAGCATCACATCTCTTGCTGCTTGGGAGCTCTGCTAACCGTGTGTGCCTGTTACTGTCCTCTTCTTACCCCTGCCACCCTCTTGTTTTACCCAGGAGACGTTGTCCTGTGTCTTTCCACCCAGAGCTTTCGGAAAAAAAGAGTAAATTGAAAATCTGGCTCCTGACTCTAGCTAATTTATCTCAGTTGCTCAAAACATTACACAGCAAGTGGGCAGGAGGAAGGAAATGAAAGGTTGAGTTTTTTCCTGTTGCAGGTAACGAGGAAATAAAGTAGGAAACTCAAAGCAATATTATCTTGCTGCACCACAGGCTGCGGGTGCTGTTTTGTTGCTTCTCTCTGATGATTTGCTGCTCCTGAAGCTGGGGGAAAGCTGGATTTAAGGTCTTTGAGGTGGCACAGAACAGGCTTACAGCAGAGATGAGTTAGAAAGGGAATTTCCAGGCAGCCTCGATAAGACGAACATTTTATCTTGAAATGTTCCTGTTCAAAAGGGATAGGTGGCAGCGGTGTGAGCTGCTCTGTGCTTGTCAGCAGAAACTGGCTATCAGGCAGCAGGTCAGAATAAAATTGCATCAAATTCAGGCTAAGATCTTTTTAATTTTACAGCCGAATAACTTGAGTAGTTGGCTATAAAAAGGTTTATAAGTAATAATAACATTGGGGTACTTTAATATAATTGGAGTAATAATGACATTTCATATCATTTAATATTAAGGTAATAATATAATTGGGGTAATTTGTAGTACATTGCCGGTCTTCTGTTAAAGTGGAGAAATTGCAGCGTGGAAGCCCCACTACTCACATCTATACAGAGTACAAATATGAGGATAGATTGCAAGCCTTTCTTCGTAAGGAATTAATTTCTGCATGTGGAAACTGCCATCACTCAATTGATTTAATAATTGAATTCATATTCAGTGTTGCTGACCAATATGGACAATTGTATTGTCTGTTTAGGAGTAGATTATTTACTTAATGTGCTAGATTCAGCTAAAACACCAGTGAAATGGGTGGAACTTTTTTTTCTTAATTATCAAGTATTTTCCTTGTCTTAGGCCTTGATAATTGTGCAGCATGACCTTCCAGGAAACTTGAAGGAAATAGATTTTTAAAAAATATGTTTAACTTTTTCATGGGTGCTGAGTGAAGGCAAACAACCAGAAGGGCAGTGCTTGGGCTCTGAAAAGCCGCAGTGGGGACGGGGACCATGTGTCTTGTATGTGCAGCACACAGCCTGCAAAACACAATGACGCACGATTTTTGCTGAAGAATCTCCCTTTTTCTCTTATTTTACTCAATTAAGTCCCGGAGAACAGCAAACTCTGCAACTACTGATAAAAATTCCCGATGACCCGAAAGGATGTGGTCTGAGAGTGGGAGTGAGTTGGGTTTTTTGTCAATAGCTTAGACACAATGCTTATGTAAAATTCACTTTCTGCATGTCGTGCTTTGCAGTTTTGCATGCTGTTCATCTCTTTGTTTGTGCTTGCCAGGCGTCATGTGCATGCTCTTCCACTCAGCACAGCAGTGTGATGCTAACTGTTGTCTCGTGGAGCTCAGCAAGAAGGTGAATGGGGAGCAAAAGCCAACCGCGTCCCAGGGGACCCTTCCCAAGGGTTGGCAGAAACCATCCTTCAGGCTGTGATGCGTTGCTATCCATGCTGGGGCAGATGGCTTTGGTTTGGGGCTGGTGAAGACCTTTTGTGATGGCCATTCTGCACCAGTAGGCTCTCTAGACTCCAGTTTTAGGTGACTGATTTTGAGGATGTTGCTAGTTGGCAGTACTCTTTGCTTTTTCTGTGCAGATGGCAGAAAAACAGCAACAAAGACATCAAAAAAATGTTTATACTAAGAAAATACCAGGAAATATACTCTTCTGTTTTATTTATTTATTTATTTATTCTGTTAGGCGTCCCCAAATGTTGCTCTTTTAAATCCCATTAGCTCCAGAGAACCCCAGTGTTCATCATGTGCTGGCATTGGATGGTCCAGCCCTGTGTTGGGGAGTTGCTTGGTCTTTTAGAGCCTGAATTTTGTGAATGAGGAGGGGAAAACCAGCACTGAACAAGGAGGGCAAAAAGGCAGAATATAAAATTCCATTGTAACAAGCTGCCCAGGTTGCTTAGAAAATATTACCACGGTTGTTTTTCAGCAGCCCAAGTTCATAGTATCAGGCTGTGCATCGCTGGTAGGAGATGTGAGAGTATCATACAAAACAGTCCGGTATGGTATCAGATGTTGTAATTTGCACATCTCAAACACTCATCTCTTAACTGATCCAGTGCTCAGCACTGCTCTTCCTACCAGCCCGAGAAGGAAACGAAGGCAGCGAGTTCGCAGCGCGGCCGGTGGCGTGGAAAAGGGCAGGGGAGACCTGCAAGGATCCTCCAAGGCAGCAGAGTTAGCTGCAGAAATGCATCCCGCTGGTGCTCCCAGCCTGACTCAAACACTGGCTGCTGCCACGTTTTAAATGATGAAGCAGTAATAATAAACAGTGAAGCTTTTTATTTTGAGAGGCACGCTCACCCTTGTAGTTATAATGTAAGAGCTTAATGTAGGCAGTGCTTACCCGGTACAGTTTCCCAGTCCCAGTTGGGTTTAGGCTGGCTGGAATGTTTGCTTCTGTGAAATACATCTTCTCTTCTTTGTAAGTATTTTTAAAGACTTAATAAAAACAAACATTATCTATTTTTGGACCAAAATTAGAGGACAAAAATTTTGCACTTTCCTCATACCAGAAAGAGGCTGTTTTTCCTTCGACACTGTTCCCAGGGTAAAAGCTGTGGTTTTACCTCTGGCTATGTAAATGACTCTTCATTGATTTGCCTCAGGTGGAAATTCCCCCGTTCATAAATGGAAATTTTAATCTGCTAACAGTAAAAATAAGACTTTTTTTTTTTTTTAAGCGAAAGCCAACTCTCATTTTTGGAGGAAAAAGAAAAAAATTCTCTCTTCACATTCCTTTTCTCCTTGTTGCCGTTGATGACTCATGCAGTGCCCTTTGCTGCTTAGTCCCGATGCTTAAGTGATTTTTCAGGTGGCTGTTAAAATTCTTAAAGCATTTCTCACTGGCATCCGTCTCGTTTTGTAACACGATACGTGTATTCTGTTTATTACGGAGCAAATTTATTTGCTTTCTGAACGCTGCTTAATTTGGAATACACGCTTTAAACATCAAATAAAAGCAAGCAAATAAAAACCACCCAAACATAACAAAGTCATGAGTTTCTGCAAAATATTTAGTGCAGGCAGGCACCTGCATCTGCCTTCAGCGTGCAGACAGCCACCCACACAGAGGTCTGCAAGATCCGGTCTTGCTGGGAAACAGTTATTAAAGACCCCTAAAATTCCAAAACTAGGAAGGTGAAGGTTTTTAATGTTATGACTTTATCACCAAAGTCCAGTTTTATATTTATATTTCTGAGTACCCAGCACTTGTGAACTTAAATTGGACTTCTGCTTGTAGGAAGACCGGGTGCTGCTTTTCTTCTGATAGCAAAGAAAAGGATCCAGAATCCCCCAACAGTAATTTCAAGATTAAATAGCGTGGTTTAGTTAAGCAGGCAGTTACAACTCATAATGGAAATTTGTGGTTTTATAGATCACTTACTTTCTGCAAAAAAGAAATACTCCCAAGAAATTGTGTTGCAGAACAAGAAGAGGAAAGTTGTTTGTCACTCCTGAATTGTGAGACAAGGGACGTGGCCTCTGTAGATTTCTGTTGGACTTATTTTGGTCTTGTCTCAAAAAACATCTTCAACAGAAGTGAGTTTTTGAGAGGTACTCCTTGGGGGGAGGGAATGCTGTGTGTATGTATGCAATTAGGTTTTGAAGCGATAAAGAAATAAACAATATTCTGTGTTGACACCAATGCTTTGAACTTCTGTAGCACCACCAGCTAAAGACCTCAAATGACTTGTACAAACAACAAAGCTTCACCAAATGCCCTGTGAAACGCGGAAGTAAAGTTATCTGTATTCTGCAGGCAGAGAAACAGGTGAAAACTTATTAAAGGCCACGGCACCTGTGCCAGTATGAGGAGTAGAACGTGAGTGCTTTGTGCCAGGTCTTGTCCTTGAAAGCATTAAGGCTTGGGATTTTGTAGTGTGTCGTTTTGTTTGTTGTTGTTTTAGTGGAGTTTGTTTGCTTTTGTGTTCTGTTGTGCTTTATTTTTGCAGTTGGTAACCTAAACTGTATCCTCAATGTAGCCGGAGCCTCCTGTATCTCACAGAACTGGGTCAGTAGCATCTCCTCCCGTCTGGCATTTAACTAATACCTTCCCCTCTGTTCCCTGGGATCTTGCACTGTTAGCACCACCAAAAGCTAAGTAAATTTGTTTTTTCCTTAACACAATACTTTGGCATGCTCAGATGTTGTTTCTTCATCGGAATTTTGAAGTTACAGCTAAGGAGGTATCGGACGAAGCCTCCCGGTTCATTTCACTAACCTCCTAAGGAGAACTGCCTCCGGGGGCTCTTCTCCTTTACAAGTCCTGGGCTTCAGCTGATGATCAAGATAGAATCTCAGCTCCTTGCTTTAACTAACTCAGGTCAGTTGTTGTTGCTTGATTTTCCTCCATAAATATTTATGGGGAAATCATGGAAGAATGCGTTGTTCTCAAGTCCGCGATGTCCTTCATTGAAATGCGTAGTCACACAAATCAAACAGTATTTTTATTTGGGCAAGGACACCTAAATATGCCATTCTGGCCTTCAGCAAGTGAGCTGAGCATCTTTGTCGTCATTCTCCCCCCTCTCTGTCATTCAGATAGTCCCAGGCTTTCACACTCTTTCAAAATCTCATTGAACAAACAGACTGCTTGGGTCCTTGAATCCCACCCCTAACAATTCACCATCAGCTCCTAGTACAGCTCATGGGAAGATTTCACTTTATGGATTTTTCATTTGCGAGCATGTCCATCAAACAAAGAGAAAAAATGTGCCAAGGCTCTGCCGTGGCTTTCTGCTCCAAAATAGCTCTTTTGTGACAATAACAACAAGCAAGCTGTGGCCTTGTTCTTGAAAAAAAAACACAATCATTTCCTATTAAAACCACTGTGCAGTCAGCTGACCCAAAGTCCAAGCTATGAAATTACTGCCACTTTTTCCTTCGGAGGTGTTCAGCCTACAGCAGCAAGGAGCTGGGTCCTCACCTGGAATTTGTCCTCTGCTTTGTCCCTAGCAGGGGACAAGGCGTTTCGGTGGGACTTGAGCTGCGGGAAAGGAGAACCTGAGATGTGGTAGTGACCTCAAGAGAGACGTGGTGGTTTTAGTCCTCATTTTAAGAAGGTGTGCTGGTGAATTTCTCCTCTCAGTTTTATTCAACACAGCCTTTTGCTAGTTTCTGTTTTGTCCAGAGACCAACACGCGGAGCTACCACCCTGCAGTCCTTGCACCTCTGGCTGCAGTGAGTCCGTGTCGCTTAACGGTGCTCTTCTTCCTCAGGGAAATTCTCCAGCTGCTTCCTTTCCTGGACAATCACTGTCTGTCCCTCCACATTTCCACCAGCCAGCGGTCCCAATGCACGCACTACCCTTCACCCAGTCACCTCCCAGCATGCTTGAATTATTCTGTACCTGATTATTTACCATTTTCTCATAGTCATGTTTCTCATAGTCACCATTTTCTCCACTTTTCTTTTTCTTCTACTCTCTGAATATGTACGTATATCTATATGTATTTATGTTTTACAAGTAAATTTATGCTATCTTAGTAAAACATGTCCTTTGGTGAGGATACCAGACGTAATCTGACTTTTCCCCCATTCCCGTAGGTAACTTTTGGGCAATTCATTTTTGTGTCTTGCTTTTCTCCCGTTAAGGACAGAGGAAGAAAAGCCTGGGTGTGCGGAGCTGCCAGTGCAATACCATTTAAGAGCTCTTTAAGCAGCACAACTGCAAGAGCGTATGTATTCTGAATGCGTTGATAATAAAAGGTAAATGTCTTTAGTAGTGCTGTATTCCTACCAAACAGGGATTCGTCAAATTAGGTTGGCACTGCCACGCTCCCAGTGCTAGGTCAGAGCTTGGTTTCCCTGGGATGAGCGTTCGCTCTGATAATGCTGCTGGCTAATTGAGCAGGTTGTGCGTGTTGTCGTGAGCGCAGTGCAGCTCATTGCCATATGAATAATCCTACAGGGCTTGATTAAAATTTTGAATTCACATCCGAATTTTCCCAACAAAGTTTAGGAGGTTTTGGATCTGCGGTTGGTTTAGGTCAGTCCATGCTTTCCCTAGAGTGCTAGCACAGATTTGCAAAGTGAGGAAGGTCTCTTCTTCCTCTCCCGTCTTAGTTTGTGGCCTGCTTGAATAAATATCTGGAAAATACAGCAGCGTTAGGCTATGTACGGAGTTCATCATAATTAGTAAGGCTGTGGAGGCTCTGGGTGATGAAGATGGAGGACTGGAAAGTTCACAATATGTTGCCATGTGGAAGCCTGCGGCTTTAACATGCACACTGCCAGCTTGCAAGAGGGCCTAGGTGCCCCAAATATATGTGTATTTAAAGAAATCCCCCCAAAACAAAAAGCCTGTAGCACTGTGCTCGAGCCCAGAGCCCCATCATGTGAGATGCAAAAAGGAACGGTGATCCTCAGTGCTTGAGTCCTGCTTGGTTTGGCCACAGGCAATTCTCAGCGAGGGATGTATCCGGTGGCTCGTACAGACGAGCTCTGCTGCTCGCCTCTGCTAGCCCGTGAGGATCACTGTCATACACTTCGTGTGGCTGTGATCCTATTTCAGACCTTGTGGCCAAGAAAAGCTCTTTTGACTTTTAAATAAGAGCAACTTACCAGCCATATTTGCAGACCAACTGCATAGCTGATGCAAAAACGCGGTTGCCCGCCTGTTTGGTAGTGTTAACCACATGGAGCAAATAGTTTCAACTCTCCTAAAACTGCTCTGGCTTCCTGTTTGCTTTGTGGTGCAATTAAATGTGGCTTTTTCTTTTTTTTTTCTTTCTTTTTTTGAGTAAGTGGAGGATAAGAGACGGTACTTCTAGGCTTATCATTACTCTGCCTGCAGAAGCAGTGAACTGTTGTTATTTACTTTTATTTATTTAGTGGTATTTATTTGTTTATTTTGAATGTATTTATTTAGTGAAATGTTATTATTTACTAAAATTGCCAGTATTTATGTGGCTTATGACTCAGGAGGGCAGGCGTGGTGTTTTCCTCTCCAGGTGCACACTTGGCAGTTGAAAGCAGTCTTGCCAGGCAATCCTGTAAAAAACAAGGTGCCACAGCCATGTTATCTGCTTGTTTTTGTCCTCCTCCTCTTTCTCCCTCATCCCCTTTTCCTCTAAAAGCTGACCAGCCAATTCATCTGGGCTGCAAACGGTGGCTGAATTCTCATGCACCACATTGGTGTAGAGAAGGGATTTGGCAGGGAGTGTCTATTTCATATTTCCAACCATGTTTGTTTGTAAAGCGATGCTGAGAAGAGCAAAGGTGCAGGAATGGGGTACCTGAAGCAGGAAAGACAAGAAACAACCCAAAAAGAGATGCGAGGACAAACGCTAAGAGGAGAGCTACGAAAGGCTGATAATTGAGACTGAGGGCTTGAAAAAGTCTTTGTTGAGGAGAAAGGATATAAGAAGAAGCAGTTGTAACTGTGATACCATCGAAAGATGAACAGAAAATTGTGCTTCGGGTTTGGCTTTGGTAAACCTATAATGGGCAGCAGCCCCGGCCCCAGCCAAACCTAATATTTTCATCCCTGTCTGTCGGCAGTCTGCCCTCTCTCCCGGGAGCTCTGGGCACTCCTTGTCCCATAGAAACTTGTACCTAGAACCTGCAGGTGTGATGCAGTGTGTCTGAAAATCCTTCCTTCTTGTCTGTTTGCCTTTCTACTGTCCACAGCTCGCAGTGTGTGTCCTTTATGATGCAGCCCGAGAGAATATCCCTGCTGGGTTTTAGTGTTTATTTATGCATGGTAAATACTAATTTTTAAAATGAAAGTTTGTGTTCTCCAGCAGCTACGTCTGCCCTACTTTTAGTCACCAATTGTTGTTCTTTGTGAGCTGCTTAGCTTGGGGCTGAGCTGTAGGTGCCATGTGGTTACCACCAGCCCTCCTGGCCAGCGCTTTCACTGCTTCTCAATAACCCAGAGGAAACCCAACCAGCTTACCCTTCCCATCTGCTCTTCCCGGAGGTCTCATATCCTTACACTAGCAGGCTGCAACTATTTTTGGACTTTCAGTTCCCTTCTCCCTTCCCTACAGGTTGTTGTCCCATTTCTAACAGCCCATGCAGGCAAACGTCCCGTGAGCGTTCAGTGCAGCCCTATATGTGAAACTTGGAGAGCATGAAGAGAAAAGCTGTTGGGGAAGGAAAAAAAAAAAAAGCGGAACAGAAACCAGAATTCCAGTAAACAGTCTGTTAAAAATATCTTCAACACATGTCAGGGGCTCCGATTTGAAATAGGCAGTTTCTGAGCTTTAGAAGGTCACGTTGAGACGTGCTGGTAGATCCGAGCGGAGCTGAAGAACGAATGTTTCGGCAGTCACATTTTGTACTGATGCTCAGATAGCCTGGGCTGCCAACTAGTAATGTTCAGGGAAAAAAAAATGAGTCAGATCGCAAGAATAATGAGCTTTTCTTGGATTATAACATGGAAAAAAAACTGAATTTATACCTTAATCACATGCCACCAGCAGTGGAAGCTTTAGGAAAAATGGTGAGTTTGGGACTCGTAAAATTGCAGGACCGGTCGGGGCAATGTGTAACCCTGACCGTGTCACGGCCAAAGGCTGTTTGTTTCCAGGGGTGGGAGCAAAATGGCCAAAGCACAGATCCACGTTCTGAATCTCGCATTATCCATGCTCCAAAGCACGGCGGGCGCCGTTCAAGTGCAGCAGGAGTGCAACAAGGAAGGCGTTTTTTCAGATGAGCAAGTGGCCTTTGGGTATCGAATTGCTGCTGAAAATTTAATGAGACAGAGGAGAGGGATTTGTCTGCGAGCACAGGCAACGTTTTGTATCCCCAGCTGCTGCTGCCTGGGGAGCAGCTGATTTCCTACAGGTCAGGGGGTGCTGGTGCAGGGGGGGATTTTGTGGGTGCCCCGGTGCTGCCTGGGGGGGTTCTCTGCTGCCCTGGGACCTGTGCGACAGCCTGGGGAGGGGAAGGGTGGGGGAGAGCCTGCATGGCTGTGCTTGGTACCCAGCACACAGGTATGCTCTGTTCCCTCTCCTGCAGGATTCCAGCCTTATTGTACACATTTCCAGATGAAGAAAGAGCAGGGGCATGGCTGAGGCTGCCGAGGAGCACCTCCTGAGGAAGGAGTGAATCCCAAAGCATTTTCAGTCTCCCCCGTGAGTAGTTTTACTGTGCGTGTGTATTCACGGCCTACCTTTGGCATCATGTCCTGCATTTAGTCCTTGAACCACTGCAGCAATGAGCCACTGCCCGCAGTTACCAGCACTGCATGCATGATGGCAGCTGCGTCGGGCTGGTAGCCACCACACCACGCGTTGGCCACCAGCATTGACTTCTGCTGGGCATGTGGCAGCTCCTGTTGTGCACACACAAGTCGTGCACACAAGCAGACACAAGAGAGGTGCGTGCACACAAGCAGCTGCATGCCTTGTGCACGCAGATGCATGAGTCGTTTACATGAGTTGCACTCACGATTTGTGCATACAGATGCACGAGTTGTGCACACACAAGCTGTGCACAGAGATGCACGTGTTGTGCACGCAGGAGTTATTCAGGTGCCCAAATTGCACACACTCAAGTTGTGCACACAAGTTATGCACACAAGCAGCTGCATGTGTCGTGCACAGATGCATAAGTTGTGCACGTGCGAATTGTGCACACAGATGCACGAGTTGTGCACACGAGTTGTGCATGCTCGAGTTGTGCAGAGGTGCACACGAGTTGCACACGAAGTTGCACACACGCAGCCGCGTGCGTGCTGCACAGATGCTGCACACACAATTTGCACACGCACAAAGTTGCACACACACAATTCTCACACACAGTGTTGCACACACACAGAATTTGCACACAAACACACACGATTTACGCTCCCCTCCCCCCCCCCGCAGCCGCACCCTTCCCGCAGCAGTGCCGCACCGCCGGCCGCACCGCAACCCCCCCCGGCCCCCCAAACCCGTGCCCACCGGCACCGGGCAGCCCTGGGGGGGGCCGCACCGGGTCCGGGGCTGGGCCGGGGGCTGGGACCGGGGGCGGAGCGGGGCGGATCGGGGCGGAACGGGGCCGGATCGGGGCCGCCCCCCTCCGGCAGCGGGGCCGGGAGCCCGGCGGGCACGGGCGAGCGGAGCAGGTGAGGGGGCACCGGGCGGGGGGCACGGGAGGGGGGCGTGGGGGGCTTGCAGCGGCTCCCGGCCTCGGCTGGGGCTCGGGGGGAGCCCCTGGGGGGGCCCAGGCTTGGTGCTGCCCCTGTAGGGCGAGTGGGGGCCCCCCCAGAGCCCCGCGATGCCTCAGCGGGTGCAGGGAAGCTGGGCGAGGTGGAGCGCTCTAGGCTGCCCTTGGCAATATAAGGCTTTTTGTTTTTTTGTTTTGTTTTGTTTTTTTCCCCTTGGCATCTGGGTTTCTGGTGACGTCTGCCCATGGGAGCAGTTGGAAAAAGACCAATTTCAGCCACCTCCTCGGCGAGGTGCTTTTGTTAATGCCATTTTGTCAGGCTCCCGGGCCGTGCCCGCGCTGGCAGCGGGCGTGCAAAGTTCCCAAAGCTCCTCGCCAGCACCCGGAGCTGCGGCCGCCTTCGTGAGCGAGGCTCGGGCACACGAGGGGACCAAACCGCAGCAGGGTCGGGTGGTTGAAGTCCCACATCACATGCATGTTGGGGCTGGGGAGGGAGCTTTGCGAGCCGCTGGTTTGCGAGCTCCTGCTCTAACCACTCAGTGCACAATTTGTCGCTCGATGCTTCCTCACGCAGCGCTGGCAGCGTGGCTGAGTGCCTGTGAACTTGCCTAAAAGGCTGCTTGAAAGTTTCCACCGGGGCAGAGTCCTCGAGTCCTCCCATCAGATGCTTTTCCTACCCCCTGACGTTCCTCTGCCTCTCTCTGGTGATGCTGTTTTGCTTCCAGAAGGAGGTACGGCTGCCTGCTTCTGCTGCTCTTAGATGCCTCACCTGAGCTGCCCATCCCTTCCCTTCCCTCTGGCTGACCCTTGTGGCCATACCCAAGGCCCTGCTGAACCCAAACGAGGTGCAGCACTGCCGTGCTCTTGCCCGAGGAGCTCTGTGGCCCTGCTGGTATCACCCTGCGTGCATTCTGCTTTCCTCTCTCTTTCCCTGCTGACAACCCCGTTCATCATCGGCCCAGCGCGCAAACGAGGTTAGCTCCGGTTCAGATTGCATTAGTGCAGTTCTGCTTCCCACTGCTCCTCACTGGGATTTTACGGGGGTGTGCATGTGTAAGGCAGGCACGGAGCGATGTGAACGCTCAGAAGAAAGGTGTGCTTATTTCAGAAGGGGAGGAGCACCAGCCAAGGGATTATTTGGGTCCAGCAGTTGTTCAAGGCCTGATCCCTGTGGTCTTCCTGCAGCTAGAACACCTCCTGGGGCAGTGGGAAGGCCCGTTGCTCCCTGTCAGTGTCTCAGGATGCTGAAGGTGCCAATTTCTATGTCAGTACTGCCTTGTATCAGCCCCTCTGGTAGGGTAGGGGATGCTCTGCGGAGTTGCAGAGGCCTGAAATGTTGGGCACGTGCATTTTCATCCCTTGTCCACTTGTCTTGAACAGATCCTGTCGTACGTCTGCTTCAGTTAATGGTTTGTGTAAGCAAAGTAATGAGGAAAGGTGATTAATCAGGGGCTTAGAGATCTCTCATGAAAGGCATCATGGAAACAATGCAGCTACGTGCCCTCTGTAGAGCCAGAGGAACAACAAAGTATTGTGAGAACAAACGAATCAGTGCACAGCGTTGTGTGGCGGGATATAAAAGATCAATCTATAAAACAGAAGCTGATAATATGCAAAAGTCTTTATTTGAGTTTTATATTTGGCAGAGGTAGAGGTCTGGCTATGGCAAACCAAATAAAGATCACCACATTCAAAGCCCAGGTTTGAGGAAATGAACCCCGAGCATACAAAAGCGTTGACTTCAGGTGGTGTTAAGGGTTTGAATGCTTCTCCCCACCTTTTCAGGGGTTTTTCCTGCCTGGTTCATGGTCCAAGCCTTACACTTAGGGGTGTGTTGGAGGAGGATCCAGAGGCAGAGCTGTGGTGCAACTCAGGGCTGTGCTGAAAGTGCAGTGCTGTCCCACGAACAGAGAGGGAACACAGATGGCGTAGCACAGCTGGGACACTGACCTGTACTTTGCAGAGAACTTATGGAAACTGTACAGGAAACACTTTTGACATGTGAGAGCACAGGAGCTCTCATGTGCCAAATCTATCCTATTAACACCTTTTCCGAAATGAATGGTGTTCAGAGGCAGCTCCGGGTCCTGTAAGCAGGCTGGAGCATCCCACCTAATCCACTGGGGCCAGGGCACCACAGACACTTGCACCTCTGCACCCAGCAGCCCCCCAGGCCGTGCTTCTAGCACCTTTCCTCACTGTGTGTTCATTTTTAGAGGAACAAATAAATATGTTGTCAGAGCCACTAAGGTCACTACTATGAGCTTCTGTTGGTTGCATCCACATCCTGGTACTGAGGCCCGGGTCATGAGTTCTTATGTTAGGCCACAAGGCCGAGCAGGTTCAGCTGTTTTTAATGTGCAATTAAGTTGATGAGTGGCACCTGGTGCACGTAACCAGCTAGCCCTGCTGGGGGGCCTTCCCCAAAGCTCCCACCTGCAGTCAGTTGGAATTGCTTGCGTGTCTCTGGGGGCACACTTGTGTGCTCGGAGAGTTTTCCCTGTCTGTTCTTTGAGGGGAATTTGCAGGTTACTTTTACAAAAGTCTGATGCTACAATGACTTGCTTTTGCCTGCGGTGTACAGCAGACCCCTTTCAGCCCATGACCACCACCAAAAAAGCAAGCTGAAGCTCAACACACCTTCAGAAGACTCCCTGACATGGGTGTGCTGTGTCAGGGAGAGCACAGACTAGGTTCAGACCTGCTAAGCGTGTTGCTTGTGTGGTAAAGACGTGCCAAGCACATGTGTACATAAAAATTCCCGTGGTCTCCTCCCCCAGCTGAGCTGATGCCTGCAATGAAAGTGGCTTCCTGCAGTCTCCCACGCTGCATGCATCACCTGTGAGCTCCGTGCCACTCATTTCTTATAAAGTTGAAAGGTTTTTTGTAGTCTCGGGGTTTAGTAATTCTGTAATTGGTTTGTAGGCGTTAGAGCTTCCGTGTCTGTCTAACGCAGCAGCCTCGCAGAGGTTTGTGGAACACTACTCCGCGTGTGATCTTGATAGCTCGCTGCTTTTTTTTTTTTTTTTTCACTCAATAGCAGTTGTGTGTTGTAAACACCAGAGCTGTGGTTGATAAGTTTATAGGAGGAGATGTGTGTTAGTGTGTCTTGTGTTGACTGCTGGCTCACTAAATACCGCCCAGGTAATTTCAAATGTGCCTGCTGCATTCTGCATAGATTTGCCTTTCCGTGCATTGCACGTTTCTCAGTGTGCCACGAATTCAAAACATGTGTTGCCTCCTACTGCTGATATCATGCCTACATGTGTTACATGGCATCCAGTAAAGGAAGGGTTTTTATGATGGACTCATCCCATCTGCGTCTCAGCTCTGTCTTGGCCATCTTTCCTCTTTGGGAAAAATGCGCATTTAATAACTTCACATTACTGCAAGGTGAGAACTTAAGGAGGGCAAAGCAGTCTGTAGCTTTCCTGTAGAATAATCACTCGAGGCAAAGGGGGAGAGGGAAGCATTCATCCTCACCTGGAATTTCATCTCAAAATTATTTTCCTCTGCCTCTTTTTCTGCCCAGGGATGGAGAGGTCTGGGCATTGTAAGATGGGTTCTTTGCCCATACAGCTCTCAGCAAGGCGGTGATTAGCACCAGCAGCCTTTCCTGATTGCTCCCCTAGGAAATGGGCTGACTCCACATCCCAAAATTACCGAGGGATTGAGGAGCAGGTGTCCACTACTACTAATTTTTCCTGCTGGTTGGACCGGGCTGAACCAGAGCAGGAGACAGTGTGGAGCGGGTCCATTTTTATTTTATTTCTAGTTTCATGAGAAAGTCTTTCTTACCTAGCTTTTTACTTTCAATTATGAAAATATTTCACAGTGCAGAAATACGTGTGAAAAGGGGATTACGCTCGGCTGCTGTGAGAATGGTGGGGAACAGCTTCTTGCTTAGACCCATGGAAAGCTGTTGGTGCCAGCTCGATGCTCTGGGGCCTGCGTTGTGCAACAGTTTTCATCTCTCTTCCTCTTACATGCTCTGAGAAGTCCGAAGCGACACTGAGCCCTGCCAGCTGCGTCGTGGCTGGCCGCTCACCGCACCTCGTTCGCAGCACCCGGGGCTCCCACCACACACGCTTGCTTGCTGTGAGAGAAAAACTTCAATTACTGCCTCCGTGCAGGCCACAAAGAGTGGCTTTGTAGGGCAGCAGGGGTCCTGCCCCTCTCAGGAAACGGCAGAATAACGTTTTGAGCAACCTGCCTCTTGCTTTCGTGTTGCCTGGGGTCAGTCTGCCTGAGGGACTCCTGGGCAGCCCGTCACTCGTGGGCCTTGCATGATCTTAGGCATCCAGCCCAAGCGAATACATGCCATGGGGCAGTTTTTAAGTCCATTTTGTATATAAGCAGGCCCTGAGGTGGATGAGGAGGTGTCTGAGGTCCTGTGTTTTCCTCGCATGCTCTGTGTGTGACTCCGTTATGTTGGTCCTGCGTGAGGGCCAGGCCTTTACTTCAGATGTACACATTTGGCCACCCAAACAGATCGGCTGGCCGGCCAGTCCTGAAATATCCCTCTTGGATGTCATGTATTGGCCAGATTTGGGTATTCTGCTTGTCTGCCCTGCTCCTTGACCCCTGGGGTGCTGCGCATACCCTGACCTGAACCGCTGAGGCTTTGGGCCTAAAACAAATCCTGGAGGGCTGGGGGAGATGTGGCTGCTAGGGGAGGATTAAGTGTCGTAGGGAGGTGGAGGTGGGGGAATGTGGAAGTATTCTAGCCAGAAGATGATGTTTTGGGGTGTACGCAGTAGGAAGGCGAGGGCTGGGGGGTTCTTCTGTAGAAAATAGGTGGTTACAGTCAGTGTAGATAAGCAGGAGCCTTGGGTAGCATGTGTACTCGCATGGGGTGGGGTCTGTGGGGTTTGTGTCCCATAAAAATACAGCCCTCTGTCTCACCCATGCTTGCCCTGGCTTTGTGGGATGTGCAGGCTGTGCAGTAAACTAATTTCTGTCAAGTGTGGGTTGAATAATTTGAACCTCAGGCTGCCAGGCCTACAGGTCGTAACCTTACCATAATCCAGTAATCTGTATATTCAACAGGATGAAAGATTTAGATGAAACTGGGACTTTTAGAAATTGGTAGCTGCAAGGAAGAATCTATCTTTAGCTTTTTTATTAAAAAAAAAAAAAAGACTGAAGCACTGAAAGTCAAAGAGTGTATTTCAAATGATACCAGTAGTGTAAACCCTGATAAAAAGGAGTCACACAGCATTTGGCTACTTGTAAATGGCAAAGTGACCTGGAGGAAAGGGAATTGTGAGTACTCTTTCTCATGAGGTCAGGATAGTGCAAACAAAGTTATAGCCTGGACAACTCTATTCTGATTTCCCAGGGCAAAATGGGAGATGAAAGTGGGGGAGACACCTTGTCTGTCTTGGGGTGGTTCAAGATACCAGTCTGTTCAGGGCTTGCTCGATGTAACAGTTGTCACACTGGGTCAGATCTAATGTCCAGCTAGCAAAGTGCTCTGAATTTAGCTGTGAAAAGAGGAGAGATTTAGTAACAGAAGCATTAGAGGCAGCACGAGTCCAGAGGTTATCCTTCCTGTGGCATATCCACCTTGCCTTCTGTTGGAAAACATCCCTGTACATCATGAGATAACGGGTGTGATGTCTTTGGAAAGGTCTTGAGCAATTGGATCTTGGCATTGTCGTGTTAATATCTTAGGTATGGTACTTCGTGGCTGATGGGAGCTTTCTGTCAGGTAGAAATCCTCAGCAGAAGGAAGCAGCTTGGCCAATATTGGGTCTTCCATCTCAGCTCGTCAGCAGGGTCGTGGCAGTTTGCTGCTTTTGTTCCCCTTGGGAAGGGCTGAAGGAGCAGGTATTCTAGAAACCTGCTGGTATTATTGTCAATGATCAGAGGACCAGGCAAGCTTGTTTTGCTTTATTCAAACTTGTAAACCTTGCCTCCTCCCCCTTTTACTTCCCTCCCTCTTAAGGCACATGGGTGGTTTTGTGGTCTCTGTATCCGGTCCGTGTGTGATACAGCATGTGCACTGAGGAAGCAGGACAGATAAAACATAGCTCATATTTCTGGGAATCCTTACCTCACTGCTGATGGGGAAGTGTTGTGCTCCCAGGCACTGCAGATAAGATGCTGGGCTTCTTGTCGTAGTGAAGCACAGGGCTGCCAGCAGTAATTCGGGAGTCCCAAATCTTCAGCAGCGTGCTGCTCCTTTTCTCTCTAAGTTTGTACACATCTGACAGCTGCAGAGCCATGTTTTAAGTTGTGAAGCAAATTTTGTATTGGCATCATGGACCGAGGATAAGTGACACTGGCAGAATTGCTCAGGGCGTGTGCAAGGACAAATTTAGAACCAGCAGTCAGACTGGCTGCCTGTCACCTCTGGAGGAAGCTAGGATTTTATTCTGCTGCAGTGTTTTGTTCATAGGCAAATGAATGAAGCTTGAGGGTTTCTCTGACTTTGAGACTGTGTCTTTATGAAGGAAACCATATGATGGCCCTCTGCTAAATGCCTCTTGTTTTGGGTGTTTTGTGCACATTTATCCTGTGTTTATACCTGAAAATGCAAGGTGAAGGGATGCAAATTGAGTTAACAAACTAATTCTGAGTGCTTCAGCCTTAGCTTTCATTTTCCCTTTCCTTTTACCAGGGTGGGGACTATGCAGTGGAGTATTATTATTTTTTGTTTAAAAAATGTGTGTGTACTCAGGACGAGCAACACCTCTTTCTCCCTCTGCAGACTGGAACTGAGCTCTGGAAAAACAAAATGGAGCTTGGAGCATGTGGCCTGAGGATTACCTTTCAAAGCCAGGGGTAGGGACTCATTGTTTCTGTTGATGGTTTGGTTGGAAAATGAGCTGTTGGGAAGATAGTTCTTCAGTTTCTTTGTCAGAGGTGTTTAAAAGAGATTAAGAAAGGGTTGTCTTGAAATAGAAGCAATAATATAGCAAGAATATCCCTGTGGTTTAAAGGCACTGGACTGGAAATTTGACTAGGGTGCTAATTTTCCTGAGCTATGCAGATATGCTGATCTTCCTTTCTTTAGGTCCTTTTGCACACTATATTTGTACAGAGCCCAGCACAGACTGGAGTTGTGCCCTTAGAAGATATTATGTACTGAATAGCAACATTTTTCTCTTTTCTTGCAGGTTGTAGCTAAGAAGTGAGCAGGATGCCCCCGGGCATTTACTGCCCTATGGAATTCTGGTCCAAGGGGGAAAACCAGAACATCCAGGTGGACTTTCTGCTGCCCACAGGCATATACTTGAACCTCTCTGTGTCCTGCAATGCCAGCTTGGGCACCATCAAGCAGGTAACAGCCTTGTTCCAGTCCTGTCTGCAGTCTCCTGTAACAAGGAGTCTGTTCTTGGGAACACCTGGGGAAATGTTTTGGGTCTCAGCCTGACTTGGGTTTCTTCCTTGTTGCTCCTTGTGACAGTCTCCACAATCCTAAATGTTTGTCTAGCTGCTGAGGCTGGTGGTGCTGGTGCCAGCGGTGCTGGGCTTAATTCACTGGGCAATTCTCCAACCCTGAGACATGAATCAGTTTTTGAGGAACTGTGGAATGAGGGCAGATTCGCAGTGGTGACACAGGGCTCGTGGTCTGCATGTTCGATCAGTGCTTCCCTGAGCCGTCCAGTCCCCACACTGGATTTTTCATTATGAATGCTCTCGTGTATGCAGATGCAAGGAGAAGTCACCCCAAATAGTCAAATACAAATGCTGGACTGACTCCAAGTGTTCAGGATGTCAGCACAGCCATCTCTTGCCTGACAGAAACTGAACAGTGAAAGTTGAGAAGTGATAGAGAGAATTCCACTTGAGAAATAAAACGCTGCAGTGAAACTGTGTGTAAAAGGCACAATAATTTCTTGTTTCCCTGGGCAGGAGGAGGGGTAGGGGAGAGTGAAGGAAAACAGAATGGAAAAGGTTTTCTCTGCAGCAGCAACCTGGCCTAGATGAGTCACAGATCACAAGGGACAGAAGCACAGTGCCAGATTATTCCAAGCTTTCTCATACTGCAGTTTTCAGGTCAAATTAAAAAAAAGGGCGAGTGGAGCTGATTGGTTCCAGCTGCTACGTTCCAGGTCTGTGTTTTACAACCAGTAGGCACGCTGGGTCAGACTGGAGGCCCATTGACTGCAGAGCTGTTTGTCCTACTAGCAGGTGCTTAGGAAGAGAGTAAAGGAGTGGAATATGAACAGACACGTGGAAGTGTTGTCTGCTGGGAGCAAAGAGGCTTGGAGAACTGGATAGAGTTCAGAAGACTTTGGGAAATGCTCGGCTCTGTCACAAATTTGATGTTACTGGGGGCAATTTACTTAATCCACTTTTCCTTCCAGTGGGAGTCATTTCTCATTTCACCAGGCTAGCAGTCAGCAGATACTTGCTGTGAGTTATCCAGGTGAGGGTTATTTGAATACCAAGGTCAGGAGATTGACTGTGCCTGGAGCACATAGCAAGCACAAAAAAAAAGGAGGCCAGTTCAAGGCACTTACAAATAAATCTACCCGCAGTTCAGCAAGATTTGGAGCCCCCACACTTGGCTGAAAAACAGCCTGTGAGTGCAGGAATGCTATGAGAGGTTTGGGAGAGGGAGGTTGTGGGGTGGCAGAAGGAGGAAGATGAGGTTCTGGCGGAGCAGCAGTAGTTTCACTCTGCTGTTGTTCTGTCCCAGGTGGTGTGGAAGCACGCTCAGTATGAGCCTCTCTACCACATGCTCAGTGACCCCGAGGCCTACGTCTTCACGTGCATCAACCAGACAGCCGAGCAGCAAGAGCTGGAGGATGAGCAGCGGCGGCTTTGTGACATCCAGCCCTTCCTACCGGTACTGCGGCTCGTGGCTCGAGAAGGCGACAGAGTCAAGAAGCTTATTAACTCCCAAATCAGCCTGCTCATTGGGAAAGGTCAGTTCCCCCACCACAGGTCTCACCAGGAGCGTGGTAGGGCTGTTGGTGATACGTGCCTCTGTCCCAGACAGTGTTCCTAAGCATGGAATAACAGTGGAGCCTGCTGAGATGGTAGATGAAATAAGCAACATTGGTCTGTAGTGGATCCAGAAAGGGAACAGTCTACGTGGGAACCCAAGAAGAAGGGTGATCTTCCCTGCTGGCAGAGGGACATAGTAATTGCATCATTACTCTGCCATAGTAATTACTTATTTACTCCATGCAATTCTGCAAAGGAAATAAGCAATTATTAGTAGCTTGGCTAACTCTTCTGCTTTTGACCAAATATTGAACATGTGTTTAGGAAGATTGTTTCACAGACACTTGATTACCAAAGGGCGATTGCCCCTGTTGGGTGCAGGTGCTTATTTTATCTTTCTCTCTTCCTCTGCACGTAGGTTTGCATGAGTTTGATTCCATGCAGGATCCAGAGGTGAATGATTTCCGCACCAAAATGTGCCAGTTCTGTGAGGAGAGAGCAGCAAAGCGGCAGCAGCTCAGCTGGGCAGCTTGGATGGAGTACAACTTTCCCTTGCAGCTGGAGCCCATGGCCAAAGGCTTTGGGACTGGACTCCTGCACACCCCCACCAAGAACATTTTTGTCAACGTCAAGTTTCAGTCTGGTGGGGTAAAGCACAATTTTTTCTGTGACAATATTTAGCTTGTTTGTGCTTTCCCTTTGGGTACCTCTTTGCGTTTGGAGACGGAATAATGTGTACGTGCACAGTGTTCCCATGTGCTCAGTGTTCATCTTCATCCTCCAGATTCCATTGCCTGTGGAGATGGTTGGGAGGGATACTTGCACCTCCAACCAAGGAGCTGTTCCCCTTCCTGACCATGTGTTGGGTGTACTGGTTAGCTGGTAGCTGAGGTTGCTGCATGCACACGTGGTGGAAAGCTTTTTGTTTATGGGTGGGAGAGAAGCACAGACCCCAATGTATGCCTTTCCTTTTGAAGCCCAAGAGTCTGCTCAGCTCATGCTCAGCATATGCTGCTCGCAGACATTGGTCTGTGCTGCCCATGGCCCCTGTTCTTGCCTTCTACCCTTAATTAACTTGAGTTTTGCATGTTGTGCCACCCCCAGGGGAGAATGGCCTTTGGGAGCAGTGTGTTTGAGCACGACAACCCCAGCCACCATCTGCCTTGATGACAGTACCAAGATTTTTAATGGCTAGCACAGCACCCACATGTGCTGGTGATAGTGCTTACACTGGACTTGAAGTTCTCCATTTCCAGCCCTGTGCTTGCATTGCTGAAACACGTTTCTGCCCAGTTTGGCAAACATCCCTACTTATTTGCTAATGTGTTTGTGGGGGGGGATAGGGTGCCTCCCTATCCTTCCCTTCATTGTCAGCAACAGGAATGCTGTTACCTCCCTGCTGAGCTATTGCTGCTTCTTGTGCTGATTTCAGCCCCTCACTGCTATTTGACAGTCCGTGCTATGTTGTTGGGATTGCAGGAGAGCTTCACTTTCCAGATCGCCCCAGATGAGTTCCCCATCACGTTAATGAGCTATGCTATCAAGAAGCAGGCTACTGTCTTCCGCCATGAGACAATGGAGAGCCCGGAGGACTATACCCTGCAGGTGAACGGGAAGTACGAATATCTGTATGGAAACTACCCCCTGTACCAGTTCCAGGTGAGCCTTTTGTCTTCCTTTATCAGTGAGTCTGTTCCCCTTTGACCTCTAGCTGGGAGAGAGGGTTGAGACTTGTCCTCCATCAAGGAGATGTTGCTGCTTACAGGAATGCAGCATGTTGATGGCAGAACCCAGGTGCTGCTTGGGGCCCAGGGTGCTTCTAGCAACCTGACGGGTCCTTACGGTTTTGGGGGCTGGATCTAGCTTGTCCCTGGGTAGCAAGTGCAGTGTAAATGCATTTATAGATTATAGTTCTGGAAATATCTGCTTGCTTGCACGGTGGGCTGGAGGTTTGCTTCCTGGAATTAGGGCAAGTATGATCCCCTATCCTGCATTCCCCTGGCAGGGCAAACTGGAGCTGGGAGTGCTGAATCCTTCTCAGCAGTTTCCCTTAATGCAGCCATATGAGTCTGTTGCTGTAGTGCTGGTTATAAGGCATGTCACATTTTTGGCTCTGGCAGTGTGAGTCCAGGGAGATGCTGGATTAAAAAGCAACAGGAGATAAAATAAAACTGAGTTTTTGATTGTTGCTGTGTCCTTTCCATATTTTCTTTCCACCTGTTTCTGCTTTGGGCAGTTCTGATTTGCTTGACTGCTCATGCCTGCCTGGCTCTGTTTCATCCGTGCTGACTCTTCCATCTTTGCAGTATATTCGCAGCTGCCTGCACCGAGGCCTAACACCCCACCTGACCATGGTACACTCGTCCACTATCATTGCTATGAGAGATGAGCAAATCAACTGCATTGCCAACACCCCAAAGATGTCTCCAAAGCCTCCCCCGCTCCCCAAGAAAAAGGTAAAAGGGCACAGTGACCCCACCAGCTCACCCTGAACTCACATGGAGATACTGATACGGTCTTGGAACAGCAGCTGGTTCTTCCTGCCACTCCTGGGGCAGGTTATTCCCCTGGGTCCATGAGCTGGGGGTTTCCAATCAACCTTCCAGCTCCCTCCACAGCTTCCCGAGTTGTCACAGCCTTCATGCTGCCCACCTGCAGCATCACGCTCTTTTCTCTTGGGGCAAAAAGTGTGTGATGAGTGATGAGATCTTGCCATAGCTTGAGAAGTCTTTGTTGCATCTATTTCTGATCTGAACCCTTTCTTCTTTCTAGCCAAACTACGGTTCTCTCTGGTCCTTAGAGCAGCCTTTCTACATTGAGCTGGTGCAAGGCAGCAAGGTCAATGCAGATGAGAGAATGAAGGTAGGTACCGGCTCAGTCTGGGGTTTTGGTTTTGTGTTTTGGCTTTCTTGCTTTCCTGGTTGCATCGGTCTTGTTTGTGTGTGGTGAGGAAAGCAGGGGCTGATCGCTCGATCTCATGTGATCCTCATCATGCTTCATTCAGCCCTGGGGCAGCTTCTGAGCTGCAGCACAACAGGAAGGGGAAGGCAACTTGCTAACCAGCAGCACAGCAGCGGAGCAAGGCGTTCTTAGAAACACTCCTCTACAAGAGCTTCTGAGTAGCAGGCAGTGCTGCTCCCCTGCAGTGATGCTGCTTGACAGAGGTGTGGAGGGGCAGGGAAGTCTGCAGAAGGCAGAGGAGGGGAAATTCAGCTCTGAGAAGAGAGAACAATGGGAGATGTGGTAAAGTTGAGACAGAAAGCATGATGCACAAAGCCCTGGGATTTGCAAGGTGCTTGCTGTGAAGAGGGAGCAAGTGAATGTGAAGGGGAATGGCTACCCTTTGGGAGAGGAAGGAACCAGGGCAATAATATATCATGTATACATGTTCTGCAGGGCAAAGCTTTATAAAGAAACAGGCAATGAAATAGTTATGTCTTCTGTCCAGTGCCCCATCGTTTGCAGGGAGCTTCTCCTGGGGAGTCTCCTGTGATTCGGACTAGCCAGCAATGCTGTAACGAGGTAAAGCTGGGCATGAGCTTGGCCTGCCAGCTGTACAGTGACCTGGCAGGCTGCAGGAGCAGAGCAGATTTGCAGGCAGATGTGCACCCAGAGACAGCTCACAGCTGGCACTGCGCTGCAGGCCTGCTCTGGCGCCCAGCGTTTGCATGTGCCCTCTCCTGCAATGTTGATGTGCTCCCTCTTTGGCCTAAGCACTGGCTCAGCTCTCGGGGTCTGCCCTGCTTTTTCAGCGTGACAGGTTGCTGAGGTTTTGTAGCACCTCAGTGGGCAAGGTTTGGTGAGTATTTGTATTGCGTGGCTTCACAGGATGGAACCTGCAATACCCTTACCGATGGGTTACCCAAGCATTTTGCAATGATTAAGCAGCTCTTGCAAGTCTGCATGAAGTAAAAGGATAACAGTGCCCTTCCTGCAGCTGCGTAAAGCTGGAGGTTAGGGGACGTAAGAGGAAAGGAGTAGGGCATCCTATTCACAGGATTGGACTCCCTGTCCCATTCCTCTTCTAGTCATGGGTCTTTTGTGAACAGGTCAAGTCCCCGTGGACTCACGGTATTCTCTTACTTCTTCTCCCCTCAGCTGGTGGTGCAGGCAGGTCTCTTTCACGGCAATGAGATGCTGTGCAAAATGGTGTCAAGCTCTGAAGTGAATGTGTGCTCGGAGCCGGTGTGGAAGCAAAGGCTGGATTTTGATATCAACATCTGTGATCTTCCCCGCATGGCGCGGCTCTGTTTTGCCCTTTATGCTGTCATCGAGAAGGCAAAGAAGGCACGGTCCACCAAGAAGAAGTCCAAGAAAGCTGTAAGTAAAGCCAGCACAGGACCAAGCCAGGCTTGCCAGGGCTGAGGGCACGGGACACAAATCTGAGCCGAATGCCCTTTGCTTTCTGATGGCTTTGTTAATAAATGAGCTTAGAGAATGACCGCCAGTAACTTCCTCAACAGGAACAGGAAACTGAGGAGTGGCTGCCTGTAGGAAAGGATGTTATAACTGTAATTTCTTCTCCAGAAAGACTATTAAGAAACATGCCCAGCGTCTGAACACATACCAAAAGGAATAATTTGTGTTAGTTTCTCCGTTTTGCTGTTCCGCAACTTCCTTGTTTCATAGTTGAGGTTAAAACCATCTTCTGTGCTGCATCTTCTTTCTAGTAAGCTCTTTTGTGCAAGCCCAAGGAGCAAAGTAACAGCCAAGAACAGGGAAGAAAATGAGGAATGTAAACACTGGTTGTAGCAAAGCTCTACGTGAGATAAGATGAAAGTGCAGATCCTTTGGGGTTATTGTTCAAATGCTGCAAATTGAGGATGGAAAGTGTCAAATCACTTTGGAAGCTCTTGGTTTGAGCTTCTGAATCAGAGAGGTAGTGATATTTGTCATTTTCCTCGCCTCCATTTCAAAACTTCTAACCCATTAATAACAATAATTCAGTAACTAAGAGCAGATCTAAGTGCAGTCTGTAATTGAATTATTGGTTTCCCAGTGTTTTAACTTAAGTAAACATGATGCCTCTAGCTCTTCGCGTGCAAGGACTTTTCTTTGTGAGCAGAAAATGCATCTGTTCCTCTGTAAATGAGTTTTTGCAGCCATAAAAGCACTGTCACCATGCTTTAAACGGAGGATTAGTCATGTCACCTTGACTAGAGTACAGAGAAACGAGGGACTGACAAATGTGATCACAGAAGATTTTATTAAGTCTCAGTTCTGCCAGCTCCTCTTCACTGCTGGGAGGTTTGCTGAGCTTTGTCGAGTTGACATCAATAGGGCTCTTGGGGTTACAGTGCATTAATATCTGGGGAGCAACAGGCAACCCAGGAGTCCTAACGGACCAGCTTTCAGGTTGGAGACTTCAGGCTGGAAACATTTTGAGGCCAAGACCGGGACCAACCTTTGTATTGTTTTTTTTTTTGTTTTTTTTTTTTTTTTTTTTTACTTAAGAATAGCAGAACTCCAACTCTTGCTGGAGGCTTTTCTCGAACAGAATATCTGATTCATCCACAGTCTGTGTTTTTGTGGTCACACAGGAACAATTTTCAGTTTTGAAGCAGTCAGAAGGAAATTTTGCTGTTCTGATTGATAAAACAAAACTGGTGCAGTTAGCTGAGTTGTTTGTGTGTGCTCTGGTCATGAGGAAAAGTGGTTGCATTCAGGTGAGCTTTTAATGTGTATTTGCAGGAGCTGAGCTTTGTAGGAAGGGAGTTGTCCTCGTGTTCAGGCTGCAGCTCTGAGTGAGGTGTCCAGATCTCGTTTGAAATGATTGGCAGCTGGAGGTGCCACTCAGAGTGCACCCTGATTTTTATTAGATTAATTACCTTTTTGCTCACAGTACTCAGAGGTTAACTACATGCTTGTTGTTTGTCTGTGTGGACTGTCCAGAGCAGATAGGTAGAACGAAATCATTTATGACCACAAAAACAGGCGAGCCTGCAGCCTGGCTGGGATGAGTCAGAGCGTTAATGTCACTGGTTGGCTTTTGGTGTTTCTGTAAGTCATGCAGGAGATATTTCTGTCCTCAAGATGCTGAATTGTTGCTCTGCTGGACTTTATCCACCAAAAGTCTTGCCTAGGGTTCTGGCAGGCTCTGTGCAGTAACTTGATGTCATTTAGTCTGTTAGAAAAGGTTATTGCTGGTGGTGATGTTGTGTTTGGCTTTTCCCTCCGGTCTGAAAGCTGCTGTCTCAAATAAGATCTTCCTGAAGGTGCTGAGTCTAATCAAATCAACACCAAGGTTTGTGAGAGGCCACTTGGAAGTGATTCATTTAGCTGCATTAGGGAAAAATGCTGACTTTGCTACATCCACCAAGGCTTTCGGTGTCTCTTCTGGAGAGATCTAGAGAGATATTCTCTAGAATGTGTCAGTGGAACAGGAAAATGCCTCGGTGGGGATCCCTTTCAGTATTACGCAGTTTGCGGGTTGTCTCACCAGAATTTTGCCTTGCAGCCTCTTTGTAAGTCAGTCTCTGTGCCGGTGTTCACTTAAACCTTGGTGTTTTCTGAGCAGCTGGGTGAAATACTGGTTTTGCTGAAACTGTTAAATGAAGTCAACTGTTCCATTCGGGGAACCCAAGCACAGGAAATCTTAGGTCACTTATGGGATATGCCTGTCCGTTCTAGTGGCGGGGAACGGGGTTGGAGCATGGAGATGGATTCTCTTTCCTGACCATGTCCCAGACACTTTACTTGCTGGAATCCTTCACCCTCAAAATGAGACTGACTTGTGTAACTGGGTTGAGTTTAGGCTTTTGGGATTTTTTATTTTTTTTTAATGCTGCTGTTGTTGGGATTGATAAGGTAAAGTTTGTCATCTATAGACAGACAGTGTTCATTACTGTACAAAGGATTCCAGCCTTTTCTTTCCATTATCAGACACACTTAGCATTCTGTATCGTTTTCCCAGGTTGTGTTAACCGTCTCTTCCCTGTTTCTAAATTGAGGCTCTTTGGTCTCCCCACAAGCTGTGAAATATAGGAAGGGTATAAGTCAGCTCCTTCAAATATCATTGAGTTTAGAGTTGTGAGGCCTTACTGGACACTTAGAGAATCTTTGGCTCTGCAAAATATTGAGTGCTGAAGCTTTAGACATATTTGTGGTGCCATTTCATTTCATTTGGTGCCATTCAGCACTACAAAAAAGACCCCTAGGTTTTGGTAAATATCTGAATTTGATGCTCTCTTATCCTCTAATTTTAGGAGAAATTAAAAGGTAGGCAGCAGGCATCACCACTTGGGGTGGTGAATTCTTTCCAGCAGCTCTTTGAGGGGATGCCTGTGTATTCTGCAATGGAAAACTACCTGCCTGCAGCATTCTGTGCAGCAATTTGCAGACTTGGAAGAAATTGAGGAGATCGGGTAATTTTTTATCCCTGGCTGTTATGAGGGATTTGCTTTGCGTAGGGATATCTCTTTCTTGTTCTGCTCTTCCCTTCCCTCAGCTTTTGCAATTAGAGCACCCTGATAAGTTTCTTTCTTTGCTTTCCAGGACTGCCCCATTGCCTGGGTGAACGTCATGCTCTTTGACTATAAGGACCAGCTGAAAACGGGGGAGTGCTGCTTGCACATGTGGTCCTCCTTTCCAGGTATGTCAGGAGCTAGAGCTACTGTGTTTTTTTGTGTCTTTAGCCCCCGCCACAGAAATGGGGCCTGCCCTGCATTCTCCATTGCTTTCCAAGGGGTTGTAGGAAGGATGTACTGGTGCTGCAGTAACTCTGTGCTAGCAGTCCAAGAACTGTTACTGCTCTGTACTGTGATGGCACCTAGAGCCCTGCTGAAATTAAGGCCTTGTTTTACCTGGCATTGCACACATGACATAAAAGGCTGCTGCTGTCCTACAGATACCATGTATATTTTGATCGTGAGAGGTCAGGAAAAAAAAGTGACCCACTCAGGGCCGTGCAATGACCACTGACACTGACAGAGCTGGAAGCAATTCTGTGCTCTGCTTTCTGGACCAAAGCTACAGCAGATTAGGATTTATAGGTTATGTACTTTGCTTTTCAGATGAGAAAGGAGAACTTCTGAACCCCATGGGCACAGTACAGTGCAACCCCAACACGGAAAGTGCAGCATCCTTGGTCATCTGCTTCCCCAACGTTGCATCGCATCCTGTGTATTACCCGTCATTTGAGCAGGTAGGGGACATGGATGCTTTTTTGGGAGGCACAGAAATGCTCTAGCTTTTTAGTGCAGGAGCATGCAATATCACTGTCCCTTGGATGGCTGCTGACAAAGACCGGGTACAAACTAATTGAATGGATATTGTTAATTGAAAAAATGACCTTTTCTCTTAACCTTTACTGGACCTTTGAATAGTTTTCCAAACTGAAAGGAAGTACTAAGGTACAACACTGTCATTCGTGAGCGTTTGTTTGCAAATGGGTTTAACTGAGCTGCCTTTAAACTGCAGGCGGCACTGGGCTCTATAGGAAAGAAGAGTAATCAGGGGAAATGAGTGAAAGGAGATGGCTCCCTCCCTTTCAGCACTGAATGATAACATACTCTGTGGTATGAGAATTTTCCATCTGTCACTGCAACTGGCCAGACTTTTAAAGTGGAAGAAGAAATGTGCCTATTGCAGGAAAGAAGGAGATCTGCTCTGCCAAGGACATTTACAGATGCTCATCCGTGATGCACGTTCTGGCTCAGAAGCTTTAACAGATTGTGCCAGCATGCAAGGCGCTTTGGGCAGTGCTGTCTCTTTGGCAAGCACGTGCCAGTTGTAGGAACCTGGAGTGGCTTGTGTTAGCCTGGAGTTCAGTGACCCAGCGCCCCATACATGGACCATGTGGGTGTGCAGTTGTGCTGTTCTTGGAGGAAAAATTAATCCCTTGATTCTCATCCCTACTGGGGAAGAGGCACCATGGGCTAAACCTTTGAGCAGAGATTCCACTGAGTACATTACCTACACCTGGGCTGTGAGGGGTGATCCCCTTCTCCAAAGGTAGCAAGTGACTGGTCTCTAACGCAGCATAAATGCCTGAAGTGATGGCAAGGTGGAGTTAAGAAATGAGGACTCTGTATTTGTGTTCCAGCTGCTGGAGTTGGGCAGGAATGGAGAACCACCCCGCACTGCACTAGAAGATCCAGAGGAGGTGAGTTTCTTAGGTCAAGTCATGTGTTTCCATCTTGCCCACAACCAGCTATTTTCACCAACCCGGGTCATGGGTCCTGCGGGGTTTCTCTGAGCTGAGCAAGCCCTTTGGGTTGAGGCTGAGCCCCCTGTATGCTCTTTTCTGTGATTCCCATGAGCAGAAGCTGCAACTGAAGGAGATACTGGAGCGGAGGAGCCACACCGAGCTCTATGAGCATGAGAAAGACCTGGTGTGGAAGATGAGATATGATATCCGTGACCAGTACCCACAAGCTTTGGCAAAGCTTCTTATCATCACCAAATGGAACAAGCATGAAGATGTTGCCCAGGTGAGGATGCTGGGGCTGGCAGTCAGGACACATTTAATGTATCTTTCAGTGTCCATATCCCTCTGTTACGTTTGAGAGACCACTTTAACTAGGGATGTTTGGCAGTGCCCCTGTGCAGGCAGGATTGCCATCACTACGGCTGAGCAAAATTTTTTGTTCTGTTCTGTCCCAGTTGCTGCGAGCACCTCTGTATGCTGAGTGGTACCCAGATGAGTTGAGCTTTGGCTCTGTGCGCTATCCTGGGCTCATTACTGACCAACAAAGTAGTGCTTATTCCCTCTAGAAAGGAAGAAACTGGAGGCAAGAAAAAATAATTTATTTCACAGCCAGAAATGGGATCTGGATTGGATATTCTTAATTGATAGTCAGAGACCAGTCACAAGCTCCTGCAAGGCGTCAGTGAATCTCTTGCACTGAGAACTTCAGATGTCAGTGAGGGATGGTGTCTGTGCTGTTCATCCCTCCTCACTTCAAGAGCTTTTATAGGAGCTTCTAAAGATCCCCTTTCAGTCTACATTGTTCTGCTACAGAACAGTGCTTTTCCCTAAGATTAACGGTATTTGACATGGTTTCTGCAAGCTGGCTCTGAGATATCTTTAGTGACTGAGATAGTGGGTTACCCTTGCCCCCACAAAGGATCTGCTTTCCTATCAGTAGATAAAAAAACTTGTTCCCTTCCCCTGGGAAAACTTAAAAAAACTTGTTCCCTTTTTGCTCTTTTTTTTTTGCCCTTACAGATGATTTCCCTGCTTCAGACCTGGCCAGAGCTGCCTGTCCTGAATGCCTTGGAGCTGCTAGATTTCAGCTTCCCTGACCGTTATGTTGGCTCCTTTGCTATCAACTCATTAAAGAAGCTGACGTAAGTGTTCAGCACTAGGGGATGTGGATCCCTTTTCTATACACGTTTAGGTTTGCTAATAAGGACTGTGAACATGGCTGATGGTCTTTTCAATACTGTTTTTGTATCTACATTGCAGTAAAGATGAGGTGGTCTTTTATTTTGCCTTTCTGTCCACAGAGATAACGAATTGTTCCAATACCTGCTGCAGCTTGTCCAGGTGCTCAAGTATGAATCCTACTTAGACTGTGAATTAACCAAGTTCCTGCTGGATAGGGCATTATCCAACCGTAAGATAGGCCACTTCCTCTTCTGGCATCTCAGGTAAGAACAAATGTTCTAGGCTTTTGCTCAGTAATAAAGTGAGACTGGCACTTACCAGATTCCTCATTGCACTGCAAAATGAAATAGCAAGCATGTCTGTATGTGTGGATGCCAGGGTATTTATGTAAAGGCTATGGGCTGGCCTTTACTGAAGTGTCTTTCACTAGAGCATGAACGGGATTTTCTTTTTGTGCTTACAAATCCCCAGGAACTGCTGCTTTTTACTTGAGACTGAATGAGGTTTATTGAATGAGGATGTGAAATTTTTTGGTTGGTTTGGGATTGTTTTGCTTGTTTGTTTTCCAAGGTGGCAGGGAGGGGAGAAGTTTTGTTTGGATTAGGCTCTGTTTTCCCTATTTATTTCTACATGCCTGGAGTTGAAATTTACTTTGGACATCCCTGGCTACCTGCCAGCTATGAGCCATAGGCTCTGACCTGTCCTTACTCCTCAGTTAAATCTTTTCAAAGGAGTGGTTAACCTTTTAGTCATTGAGAAAGATGTCTCACCACTTCAAGCAATGCTTTTTCCACAGCACCTTCTGGGGAGGGTGTTTTTTTTGTTTTGTTTTTTTTTTTTTTTCTTCTCTCTCCACAATTTTGCTGGCATGAATGGGAGAATTACTCGCTCACTGTGGTGAGTCAGTTTTGCTTTAACCTCCCTTCTTCCTCTAGGTCAGAAATGCATGTCCCTGCAGTTGCCTTGAGGTTTGGCTTGATCCTGGAAGCATATTGCAGAGGCAGCACCCATCATATAAAAGTTTTGATGAAACAGGTAAAAATTGCTTTTAGCCATAAGATTGACATCCCTTTTGCTTGGAGCTTGTTCTCAGCTGTTAGTTTTTTCAACTTAAAGTTATCAGTAATACAAAAAGAGCCTTGCAACTGCTATATTGTTTTTGGCATATCCTATTATGAGCCTGGAGTTCCCCCATCACATGCAACTTTGCTCATCTCTTACTCACCCCCTCACGTCCCAAACTACAAGATGTGTCTGGAATGGTTTGAAATGTTCAGCCTGCTGTTAGTAGATGAGTTGAATGAATTGTCATCTAGCAGAAGTTGATCAAAATTCTCTGCCTGATTTGGAGCAATGCAGTCTTTCCTTCAGCTGCCATGTGGAGGTAATCCTGGTCATTGCCCACTCTCTAAAACTTTATTTTTTGTCAAGGCTCACTGTAACCACTTCAGAAGTGAGGGACTCCTGCATACACGCAGTCAGAGCTATGTGCCCACAAACCAGTGCTTCTTCTGTTTGCAAGCTGAAGTGGTGCTTTTGCATAACCAGAACTCCCCAACAGCCTTACGGGGCAGGGACTATAGGACTCATCTTTGACTCTTCTAACCAGTGCACCTCATGTCTTCCTCTGGTGCTTGATGTCATGCATCATCCCTGGTATTTAGGATGGCAGTCATGACCTTGTGATACAGTTGTGCCCAGCAGAATATCTGTAATGCATTGTAGATTTGTACCTTCAGCAGATGGTATGAAATTCATTTTGTTGTAATGTGTGAATCACTACAAGTTGAGGGAAAAAGTAAGCAATACAAGCAATGTTTATATTGCACACTGTATTGTTATAGTTTTTAACTTTGCTCCGGGTACTTCCTATTTGTTAACCCTATTCCATGGCTTCATTTCTTTGCAGGGAGAAGCACTCAACAAAATGAAAGCTCTGAATGACTTTGTTAAAGTGAGTTCTCAGAAGGCCACCAAGCCTCAAACCAAAGAGATGATGCATGTGTGCATGAAGCAGGAAACTTATCTTGAAGCACTTTCCCACCTCCAGTCTCCCCTAAACCCCAGCATTATCCTCGCTGAAGTTTGGTAAGCAAGATAGCTGCACCTCTTCCTCCCGTTGTGCTGCAGGTTTTGTTCAGCAGCAGAGCCAGGTTTCTGGTTACTCTAATGCCTTCTTTGCTCATGGGCAGCACGTGTTCATTAACAGTGCTGGATGTTGTTGCATTTGCAGTTTAGATGGATGCTTTTTTTAATAGGTAGAAACACTGACTGAAGGTAGTATTTTTATTTCCCTTAGTGTGGATCAGTGCACCTTTATGGACTCCAAAATGAAACCTTTATGGATTGTTTTTAATAATGAAGAGACAAGTGGTGGTGGAGTGGGGATCATTTTTAAAAATGGAGATGGTAAGTCTTTAAAGGAGGTGCTTTCCTAGGTGTTATAGTCTTATATATTTATTGTGGTGAATGGGCTGAAAAATGGACCATTAATATTTTTTGTTAATAAGGACTATCAGGCCTTATTAACAAAATTAATTTTGTTAATATTTGGAGATGTAATTTGGAGATGTACTAGACTCTCCTCTGTATTTCATAAAACTTTAACAAAGTAGTACCACTTATTTATAGCTGGATACACTTGCAAAGTAAAATGTGAGGCCTGGAAATGGTGCATCAGTCCAAGCCTGGTAGGGTCAGAGTTGCTCCTGCTCACTGTTGTGTCAGGGAGATGTTTTCTAGTTAAGTGCTACATTGTCTTTGGCAAAGTGAAGTAGAATTTATCTCCATTAGATACCTTAACTCAGACCTGATTATACTGGTATGGTGGCTTTGCAACATTCCTGCACTAGTAGCTGTTACTCTGCTGATGGTGTTCTTTGCTAGCAAGTGACACACCTGGCAAGGGCCCTCTCTAGCAACCTGCTGCAGGGGCAGAACAAGTTCAACTGCAAAAGAACAAGAGGGAAAAATGGGAGGTACTCATAACCCTTTCTTCCTTTGTCATGCTGCGCAGATCTTCGTCAGGACATGCTGACTCTGCAGATGATCCAGCTGATGGATGTTCTGTGGAAGCAGGAGGGCCTGGACCTGAGGTGAGTAACATGCTCCCCGCTGGCCTGCTGCAGTGGTAGATCAGGTGTTGTGAGATGTTTTTACCTACAATCTTGTTTCATCTCTGCCAGGTCTGTCCAGTATTCTGTGAGCAGCTAGTCAGGTTTTATGGTGCTGAGGGTAGAAATGCAATGAGAGGTGGGAGAAAGAGCTGGGATATCAGACTCCCAACTAAATGAACTGTGAAGGAGAAGGGATTCAGGTCGTTCTATTTTAAGTAACACTCTGCAGCTGTTCCCATACAGCAAGGTTTAGGGAAGGATGAAGCATGGGGACTGTAATACAGTCCAGGAGCAGAGGCTGTGGAAATTCACTGATAGCAAGCAGGTGCTGATGATGTATGTTGTTACTGGACCTGAATTTCGGGGTTGCTGCTAGAAACAACTGCACAGCTGTTAAGTTAGGATGCAAGTGGTATTGGGCTCAAATGAGGCTGTTTCACCAATTTCCCATTAAGCCTTACTTATGCTGCATCCGTGGCCCTGGGAGGCTATCTGTACCAAACCAGTGCTTGGTAGTTGGCTTAGACACCCTCCTGTTGGAAGATGCTCTGTCTTCTGTGCACCCAAACTGCAACCTGCCCTTAGCACACCTGAAGCACTCTGAGGTGAAGGTAGGTAGGCCCTTAGGAATATTTCTGCCGGCTCAACACCTTGAAGAATTGTGGGATTTTCCTTGATTCCAAACATAAAATGTAGGCAAAAAGTACCGTTGGGCTTTCCTCTACCAATTTGCTTTTGATACAGGAGACAAGGGAAAGCTTGAAAGTCAAGACACCCCAATTGTGGCAATATTTCAGTGGAAGGGTTTCTTTCATCTCTGCAGGATGACCCCTTATGGCTGCCTCTCCACAGGAGACAAGACTGGGCTGATAGAAGTAGTCATGCACTCAGATACCATCGCTAACATCCAGCTGAACAAGAGCAACATGGTGGCCACTGCAGCCTTCAACAAGGACGCACTGCTCAACTGGCTAAAGTCCAAGAACCCAGGGTAAGTGGGTTTGTCCTTTACTCAGTGGTGCTTTTCTGCTTTCTTACAGCCAGAGACAAGTCTTGTGCTTTGCTCTTTTGCTTTTTCCCTTCAGTTACTATTTCCAAGCTGTCCTGCTCCACAGCATGGTGCACTAGAAGGCATTTGTGGAGCTATAGGGATCTTGGAACAGAAATGGAGGCATCAGAGTTACTGTCCACAAGCTTTTTTAACCTTCAATAGCTTAAGGTAGCACTTGCCACAGGTTGGATCCAAAGCTTTCCCTCAGTCCTGTTACTTTCTTGAGTAGGTAGTCAGTGTGGTAACAGCTGGAAAAGGGGTGGAAAGAGCAATGCCAAAACTGGAAGGTAAAAGAAGAAAACAGCAAAGCAGCTGTGCAGCTTGGGGGGTTTAGCAGGTACAGAAATAGAAAGCAGAAAATATCAGTCCTACCCTGCTCAAACTCCAAAGGTGCTAGCAGAAATCATTCAAGAACCCCAGGTGATGTTTTGGATCTGTGGAGACCTAGAAATGAGTTAATATCAAGTCATTTTAGTTGAGAGTGTGGACAGAATCTTACCCAGGCCTCTCCAATTACGGACAGTTTTTACTGCAGCTGTTTTTTTAAGTGTGGATGGGAATACTGACTCGAGTACACTACAGAAGGTGTAATTCAGGCACATAATTCCCTTACCTTCTCCTGCACATCTGCATAGGGAAAGCTTTAACAACAGCCTTCCCAGCTGTGAAGTACTGGTATTCAAAGTAAAATGTCATTTCCACCTTTTTCGTACCCTCTTTAGTGATGCATTAGAACAAGCTATAGAGGAGTTCACTCTCTCCTGTGCTGGGTACTGCGTGGCAACATACGTGCTGGGGATAGGTGACCGGCACAGCGATAACATCATGATCCGGGAAACCGGCCAGGTAAGGGGCTTTGCTGCTGCTGCTGGAGAGGCGCATGAAGGCAACTTAGCAATGGACAGAACCATCCCAGTGCAGTCCTACCGCTAAGGAATGTACCTCCCCTTCCAGCAGAGGCAGACTGGTCAACTGGTCTCAATAGCTTCTATCACTGAGAGGGTAAATACAGTCTTATAATTTGAAACCACTTATCTAAGTAAGTGTCATGAGCTGCCAGTGTAATATCTTATCAGGCTGCTGTTAATACCCACTTTGAAATCACAGTGGAACAATTCATACCTCTCAGACATAAAACTGTCTAGAGATCCAAACCTGAGCACCGTATTTACCAGTCTGAAGACTTTCTTGGCTTCAGCAGAATTTCAAATCGCTTGTAGTTGCTAGTTAAGGTCCTCAGTTACTTGCCCAAGATGGTATTTTTATAGACTTTCTCCTAGATTTTTTTTCTAAATGGTTGCATATGATTAGCGTGGTTTTAATTTCACCTGTACCAATTCCTTTACTTCTCTAGTACACAAGAATAGTTATTAGGGTTTATATTATCTTCTCTTACACTGTTTGAAATATAAAGGACAAAACTAGAAAAAAAGAAAATACTTTTTCTAGTAGAGTACGGACTAAATTACATTAGTAATATTCTGGTAGAGGAGAAAGTATAAGCTATGTCTCTTGTTTAATTGTGAATTCTACAATGCCTCAACAACCTTGTGCTAGCCACTGCAAGCTTAGTCTCCTACAGATCCAGCAAAGTCAGCTAGACTCCTGGCAACAGTTTGCCTGCCTGTACTGTTTCTGTGTAACATCCCCCTCTACATCTTATTCCCCTAAATCCAAGCAGTCATGGTCATAAAAACCTAGTAGTGCCGTTGTTCTCTTATCATTTCAGGGACAGAGCCACCACGTCATTCACTAACTAGACACTAACCTTTCTCCCTGGGCTGTGATTAGCAGCAGCTCTTATCTAGGATTGCTTCTTCTCACCATATAAAAAACAAGTGTTGGGGAGGAAGCCTACAAAGCTGTTTCTGCAGAGTAGGGGCCACTTAGCAGTTCGTCCACTTGGGGGAGCTGATGCCCTGTGGTATGCAGCCGCGGGTTTTGTTTATGCTCTGGGGTTTACAGCAGCTCTATAAAATCGCCATAATGCACAAGGTTTGGCACATGATCTTCCTTCTCGTCATTGCACCCGTGATGAAACAACTTCACTGTACTTTGTATTTAAAAAAAAAAAAAAAAAAAAAGTGGCTGTGGTGGAAAGCCTTACCTGAATAAATAAATGTTTTGTAGCAAGAGGACGTCTTACTTCCACAGTCTAGGACTGCAGACTGCACTGGTAGAGTTAGACACCAGCCCATCTTAGTTCTCTTTCTGCTTTTCCTATTGACACCCTAAGGCTTTTAAAATGTATTTCCAGCTACACCAAGTACTAAAGAGCTAAGTACTTTTTCTGTCCTCTCCCACCTCTAATTACACTGGGGGCTATCTTGGCAAGTAAATATTGCCGCTTTCCCCAAAGGAGTGCAATGGACAGGTCAGTTTTTTCCCTCCCAAAATCCTATGGTCAGTATCTTTTGTATACAGTAACCATGAAGAGAGGTTGGCTAAAAGTACTATTCTGAAAACAATTACTTTTTTCCTTATTTCCAGCTGTTCCATATTGATTTTGGTCACTTTTTGGGGAACTTCAAAACCAAATTTGGTATTAATAGAGAACGAGTTCCTTTCATATTAACCTATGACTTTGTGCATGTCATCCAACAAGGAAAAACTAACAACAATGAGAAGTTTGAAAGGTAAGTGTTAGCAGTTAAATTTGACTTAAGCTTTTTAAGCTCTGAATTTCCACAATTTATTTTTAGCAGAGGTATGTAGCCTATAGCTGTTAAATCCATCAATGCAGGCAGAGCACACACAGGCTCAAGCATGACCCCTTGCCCTTTGCCTAGATTAGATGGCTCTGAACTGGCTTTTTAAAGTGATGGAATATATGAAGAGTCAGCCACTTACCTTGCAGCTGTCAAATCTCATTGCATAAAATAGTTGCAAAAAATTGCATAAATCTCATTGCATAAAATAGCTGCTGTAGTCTGTGGTCCCTTGTCCGTGTTCTTGGACTCAGGTTTGTGGCTGTGGGAATGCATCCCTGGACTAGATAACCCAATACAATCAGATGTTCCTAGCTCTTGCTAAATGGAGAGCTGAGGAACTTACAATCATTAGCTAGTCCATTTGATTATATACAAAAAAGGTAAAGCAAATAAATAATTATGTTTTAGATGAGGTGAAATGACATGCTAGTCATTAATGCAGACAGTAGGCCTCAGACTAATACCCAGTCTTGCTTTATAAAATAGTGTATTCATTATTCTTCAATTCACTAAGTCTTCAATGCTTTGCCTCATCTTCCTTTCTGAATAGATTCAGAGGTTATTGTGAAAAAGCCTATATGATTCTGAGGCGCCACGGTCTTCTCTTCCTGCACTTGTTTGCACTGATGAAAGCTGCTGGCCTGCCAGAACTCAGCTGCTCTAAAGACATTCAGTATCTAAAGGTAAGAAAAGCAGAGCCTGGATATAGCTGAAACTGAACACCTGATCATGTAGTTTTGTGAGGAGTAGTAGGTCACAGTGGAAGTTTCTTTGAAGCAACGGAACTGCAAAAACTGTGAGTAAACATCCAGTGCTTATGCAGGTGTCAGAAATGCAAGGTACTGGTGCTCAGGGAAGAATTTAATCAGATTCTTCAGCACAAAGGCAATAGGTACCTTGTAGAACCAGCTTGCAGGCTAAGAGGACAGAGAGCTCTTTAGTGGAGTATCACTTCCTGTTCTCAACTTGCTTCTTACATTATAACAACCTAGCTTTGTCCATTTGAAAGAGAGTAGCTTTGTACAAGATTACTAAAAAATCTAATGCTTCCCTAATTCCAAGCTAAGAGTAGGATGCATCTATTTATGGGAATGCAAAAATGTGCAGCTATAGTAACCATTCAAAACAATTACTTGGGTACTTGTTCCCTACACAGCGCTCCTTTCAGTAGAGTAATTTCTGAGCAAGTAAATATTTTAGCAGTTTAGCCATTAATTGTTCAGTTGCCCTTTCAGTAAGGCTACACTGATTTCTGCCTCTTACCTTCAGGATTCCCTAGCTCTTGGTAAAACGGACGAGGAGGCACTAAAGCACTTCAGACTAAAGTTTAATGAAGCCCTGCGAGAGAGCTGGAAAACCAAAGTGAACTGGCTAGCACACAACGTATCCAAAGATAACAGACAGTAGAGCAACTGAGTCAGCCTGCACACTCGCTCCAAGAGAATGTAATGCCACTTGCACTGAATCCAGCCATTGTAGACTGTTTTATAAAGACTGATGAATGTTGCTGTGTTCAAGATCCCTCACCTGCATTCCCGGAGGTCACACTTTTCTGCATGACTGAAGATTGTTGGACTGTCGTCAGCTGCCTAATCATGCCTGCTCTAGATCTTTGGGGGACAAGGGGCAGGCATGAGGCAATAAAATTACTGCACAGTGAAAGGTAGGTAGATGTACTGTATCCTTAAGAACTTAAGCTTCAAATATATCTTCTAATGGAAGAGTTTAGGCTGTTGTAACATCCTTTGAAGATATTAAGTGGGCTAATGTGTCTATTTTCTTGACAATCCAGCTGAACACTGAAAAGCTATCCTATAGCTCTTATACTATAGCTGTTCTTCTAGGCCCCTACAATTACAGCTCAGAGGCTTTAACTCACTACGTGATCACTCCTTCTAGCCTGTTTCAGTGTGCAGCAAGGTAGGTCAGTCTAAATCACCTCTGAAACCTACTTGGGTGAATTGTTTTACTCTGCAGTGTGACAGGGAAAAATATCCATACTATTGTATTACTATCTCTCTGCTTCAGAGGCCAAAACGTTCTGAAAGGGAACTGGAGTCCAGCTATTGCTGTCTAAAAGCTGATGCTACAAGAACAGGCTTGGGTCAGCCTATTGTGGGTTAGGTACATTTGTTTGCTTTCCTAAATCGGACTTTAGTTCCACCTCAAGCCGTTCCTGGATTTTTTTTTTTTTCTGTTCGTAAGCCTGAAAACATTAAGATTGCATTTTGAAAATTGGCAAGTAATTGGTTGCTACAGGTACCTCCTGTTGGGGTACATTAGAGCTCGTTGGCCACCTGGGCTTCCCTCTACTGCATGCATGCAGGGCGCTGGCCTACACCTACGTAATCACTAGGATACAACACTCTAATCCAGTGTCAGCTGGGACAGATGGCACCATTCTGTGCTTAAGTTATTTGGCCAGTCTGCCTTCCTGTGTAATGATAGAGGAGTGCCAGATGAGTGGGTTTAACACTGAAAAATTACTTGCAATAAGTTGCATCTCAGTTCATCTTACAAATTTGTTCTCTGTTCTTTTCCAACACACATCCTGCTCTCAACTAAGGTACATGACTTTTTGTCTGTTATTAGAGCTGGGGTGCAAAGACTCTGTGTCTGTACGGGGTGGTGCAGCCAAAGAGCAAGGTGCAGCCATCTGTGCTGGTACCTACAGCTGGACAAACTGTTCCAGCCTTCTGCTCTCACTGCTGCCTACGTCTTTTTCCCAGGTGGAACCTCCTCTCCCACAAGGTGCTGTTGTTAATCATATATTTCTACTCCTGTGTCATATTTTTGTTTCCAGCTAGCGTCCTCACCTGGTGGGCAGTTCTGAGCACTGGTGTTGCAAAGGGACAGATGAACAAGAGCCACTGCTGTCCCTCTGTGCCTCATGTGAGCACAGTGAGGTGCATCAAGCAGGCTGCAGCCTATGGGTCATGCTGGAAGATAAGTGAAGTAGTCTGGTTAGTATCTGCTTCCTTTAGCAGTTCCCTGAGGTGCTTTCTTTCCATTTCCCTGTGTTCTCCACATCATCATGTTCCTATGAAGGTGCTATCATTCCTACATGTTAAGGAATGACAAAGTCATTCAATTTTCAAGACATCACTAAAGCTGAATCAGATCTTTGATCGTATGCCCTTAACTAGATTGAACAGTGCTAGATATCTTTCAAGGTCCCTTCCAATCCCTAACATTCTGTGATCCTGTGAAATACAGGCATTTCGTATCGTGTTTCTTAAGTGACAAGAAATCCAAATACTGTCAAACAATGGTCTACTCTCATACAAACTTAGCTTCCATGACTGGTTTGAATTATTTTTGCCTAAAGCTTACACAAAACCAGCCAGTTTCGGACAGAGGCTGAATTGAACTGTTTATTCTTAGTAGATCTACCCCTGTTATGGGGTAAATTTGATTCGATATTGTTTTTGCATCCAGCATCTAGGTACAACTCATTCTTGACTTTCAGCTCTTTTTAAAACCAGGTACTCCTGGTACTTCGAAAGAAACAAAATGATTCCAGATAATGCTGGCTAAGTCCACTGTTTTTTAAAAAGCACAAGTTCAAACATATTTTTCAAAAGCTGCATAATTAAGTTAATACTGCCTTAAAGTAACTTCTACCTCTGTAGAAAGTACAATTAGATATTATGATGTTTGGTATGCATGAAACAACTTTAATAGAAAAAAAACTTTCTTCATTGCCTTTATATACAAACAGATGATACCAGATGATGGATTAAATGTAACATTATGGCTCATTTAAGTTGTTTTACGTACTCAAGGTTTCTTTTCATGCTATGAAGTCTATTCTATACTGTTATCTCTATATGTGGTATAAACCAGGTTGCTTCTCATACAGCACCTCTTTCCAGAAGCAGCAGTTAGACAGCAGACAACTGCTTTTAACTTGACACAATCCTCATTGATCCCCTTTCATTACACCTTTCAAATAACTGTATGTGACTGAGATTTGGCAGAACATGTCAAGATAGAATGGTATGTGCCTTTGTAATTGACCCAAATTATTTACTACACAACCCTCTCTAACAGTTTGTCAGCATATTAAGTAATATTGAAAGCCTGTTTGCAGCTACAAAAAGCAACTGTTGTGCTGTACTTTCCCTATGTTACACACCCTAGATAGCTAGAACCTAAAGCCAGGCTTCGTGTCAGCCCATAGCTATGCATTTGACTTATAACACTAGCAAATCAGCATTGGATAAACGTGTATAAACTGACCCTATCTTGACTGGAGACAGGACTCTAGAATGGCTGCTGCTTCTGGAGATTAGACTAAAAGAAGCTTCAAATGGTCTTTGACTTGTCCTCTGTGAAAGGAATACTGCCATACGGTATAAATTGCTTTCACTGATGTGGTTCTCACGTGTAGTATATTCCTCACTGTTTTCTTGAACTGAACAGCAGTTATTTGTCTCAGGTTTCAAACTAAATCTTAAAGCAGTGGATCTGTATTTGTAAATATAGTATTACAAAGCTGAACTGTTTAACAAATCCATTTGACATGTTTTTAGCTAATATTTTAAGTATTATAAGGATACTTTTCCTTTTCAGTGCCAGATTGTATAGTCTGTTGCTTCACAGGCTAAAAGGGCGTCACAAAGTAGCTGTAGGGATATGCTCATCTCCCTTACACCCAATTAAAAAATTCCAGTACCGTAAGGACTTGGACAAACGCAAGCATTTCCACGGGGCAGCAGATTACCTGCCACAACTGACAGCGAGCCTGTGCTTTCACAGGCACTTTTTTCATTAGGCCGTATCCACGGTGAGATGTCCTGTGATCACAATAGGAGGGAACATGCTACAAATCTGTAAATGTAAATGCAATTCTCTTACACTGCCATCAACTGAAAATCCAGGATCCCCTCTGTCATAGTGTAGAAAGGCAGTCTTACCTAGCAGGTTCCTTGGTCTTAGGTACTCTTGTTTGCAGGCTCGCAGCAGTTCATACCCGGTTTTATAGAAGTACAAAGCAGCAGTGGCTCATGTCATCTGTCCTTCAATTGTACAAGTGCAATAAAACAAAGTTGTATCAGCATAAACTGCTAGAACTGAGCAATTCCAAAAGTGTTTCTCAATACAGCACAGTTTTAGGTAAGTTTTGTAGTCTAGAAAGTTGACTTACCTACAAGTACGAATGTCCATGAGTCAGCGAGTGGACTTCCTCCCTTGTACTCCACTGGAATAGCATCTTTAATGAAATTCTGATGGCTGTATTGGGTCAGCAAAGAGGCTTCTGTCTCTGATTGACAAAACAGCAGCTCACCTGATACTTCCCAGCAAGTTGAATTGTACCGAAGATTAAAACTTAAATTACTTTGAGAAATGTTACATTTCACTGTAAATAAGTAACTTCTGATTTTATAAATATGCTCAAAGTGATGCCCCTTTCTACTTCTATTTATTTAGAGATGTTTTTTTGTGATTTTTTTTTAACTGTAAAAACAGATTGTGCTTATTCTGTTGCCTTTGAAAAAAGTATTTTTTTAAGTCAAAATGTGGTTCTGTAAAAAGAGAATGTTTACATGTTTAACTTTTCAGTTGTTTTAGGTACATGTTTTGTACATCAAAAAGTAATAATAAAAAAAAAAGATTAAATTGTACACCACAATGCCCCAGTCCTTCTGTGCTTGAAAGATCAATGAAAATAAAACTGGACTCTACTACTAGGCAAACTAACACACAGTTAATACAACTTGACCCAACTTCATTCCATTCAGTAAGAAATAAATGCAAACAACCTTTAGAACCAGAAATTTATTGTAGCTTATAGACTTTCCAAACTGACCTGTTACCAATATACACATCTGAAAGTTATACCCACAGTGGCTACAAACTGCATCAGAACGTTTACAACCTTTCAGTATTACCATTAAGTCATGATCAGTTTTAGTCTAAAATACAGCAGCTACAGTGACAGTATATGGAAGGATAAGTCTTCTACACATTAACACAGGACAACTGTCAGACATAAGTTAAAAGTTTCCCAGTTTACTTAAAACTAGCAGTTATATTACCACATAAGTAGTCAAAACCATTTCCCCATTTTAGAAATCTAAAATTTTACATTTAAAAAAAAAACAATAAAACGGTAAGCTAGTTGTGTGGGTTCTCTCCCCTGCTTCCAGGTCCATCTATTATTGTAAAAGGCACTCCACAGAGTCAAGTGTTACCACCAGATAAAACCCACCATTAGATCCCATTACATACATCAGGAGGCAAGATGTGCACTAGGTGAGAATAGGTCTGCTCTGAAAATCAAAACTATAGAACACGTTTGGATCAATCTTTATCTTTTTTTTAAATGACAACCCTTTTTCTCCCATTCCTTTCCCACCTTTTGGCTTGCTTGTTGCTCCTCTAGCAGGCTTATCCAGCGCAACATTTCCCTGCTGTGTACTGTCGGCCACTAACTAGCCTGCTATGACATGTGTGGTCTGTGCATCTAGAACACAGGCAGATTACATACAAGATCAAAAACTGAAACTTTGCTTACCGTGGTGAGGAGTGAATGGAGTCCTAGTTTCCTGTTACAAGCAAAACAAGTTACTCTTTAATCCACCTCCAAACATAAAAAAATCAAGTAAGCAGATATTCATTATTCAAGGCTCTGCATAGGACAAGTAAAGTTAAATGAATAAGACCTGCCTTACGAAAAAACTAGCACTCTCCACCATGGGGTCATAACTTACTTTTCGTACCTTTCAGTCAGTTCTTTAAAAAAGTCCTTTGCAATTCCAAGTTAGAACTTTGATCGGAAACAACCAAAATCAGCCATGACTTGGAATAATATTAATGTGATTCCCAAGGTTTTCTGGTTGGATAATTTATGCTATAGTTTCACCAGCAGGAAAACACAATTACTAAGTGTAAACAAAGGCTTAATACACCAACAGTCCAAGTTACTGTACAAGGAGCTACAGGGAATGAGCAGGAGTGTGGTTAATAGAAATGGTATCAGCTATGCCCCAAACCCTCCCATTCCCAAATGCAAAAAAATGAACAGTCAAATAAACTAAAAACCTATCTATGTAGACTGGTAGCCAAGGTGCGCAGGTACACAGGTCTCAGGCTTTCCAGCTTCAATTACCAATGTAACAATCAATCAACTAAACAAACAATCTGTCCTGCCAGCAAGATGAACAGACCATCACTGTACTACAGGCAGCCTCACTGTAATTAGTAGGTGCTGTGGCAGCACACCACAGCACCAGCACACTCGTTTGTCCACCATCCAAGTAGTGTTTTTCTCCCAATAACTTAAACAGCCCTTATGCTAAAACTTTACCAGAAAAAATAAAATAAAATAAACCCAACAAACTGTATTAGGCAGGGCAGTTGGGCAGTTGAACCTCTGCACAGGTTCCAAAGAGCCTTTACAGTTTCTCATAAGCTTGTCTGTTCCCTCTGCAAAAACAAAGGATTGGAGGAAAAAAAAGAAAAATAAAAAAGAAAAACCAGAGTGGGGCATGAGTGAACACGGCAGCCAAGGCCAATGACACTGTTTTACTGAAACATCTACACTAGAAAACTGTGCCCGTGCTCCTGCTGCAGTAGTATGAGACTTGTATTACTTCATGCTTCATGATTTTTTTTACTTTAGCATGTTTTATACCCCAATCCCTGTTTTCACTACCACAAATGACATAATTACATAATTCCAATATATTTACAAAATATTAAAAAGTCTGTTAATCTTCTACATATTAACCTCATTCTGCAACTTTACACATGCACTAATTTGGGAAAAAAATTAAAAGAAATCAACAGGCTGAAATGATCAGCTTTACCCTTTGTCAACAAGCAATCTTTGTATCTTTCAGAAAGACAAAAGAGAACAAAGCCATATTTGTTTCACAGAGCAAAAAAAGTTCAGAAATTCATGTGCAATGGCTACAGATCTGCAGAGTCACTTAGCTGAGATGACATGAAGAGAAAGTGCAAGGTGGTTCCTCACATAGTGTAAAAAAATCCAGTCACTGAGGCATGGCTGAGGGAAAAGAGGTGCTAACTACAATTCTAGGAACAGCATCAGGAACTAGCCGACATAACACAAACACTGGGATGTGTGTTGGTTGAATCTACTGGCCAGAATGATTTTTTTTTTTTTTTTAACACCATGAATCCTTGGGAACAATGGAGTGTATTACACTGGAGTCTTCTAGAGCAGAAACAAAGACAAAGGGAACAGCTAGAATCAATAACTGAGGGTAGAGTCATCCCATTCCAGCTGTTGCTGTCTATTAACATTCTGTTGGTCCTCCTCCTGCTCTCCTTCCTCTTCCTCACTACTTTCAGACTCTGCACTAGTGATGTCATCTTCTTCTCCATCTTCGCTTTCTTCCTCCTCCTCTTCCTCTTCTTCTTCACTGCTGTGTTGGTCCTCATAAGTCTGTTAAAATAGAAATTAGCTGTTGATATCATACTAGCCAAAATTCCCTTTATTCTTTTGGATTGGGCACAGAGTACTCTTACTGAGAAAGAGCTATTAATTTATTACTGATTTTAGAAGTTCAACAGTAATCAGGCAACCAGAAAACAAAGCTTAAACTCTCATTAAAATAGCTCTTCTTGTTTCGTAACATTTCTATCAATCCTGTCACTCCAACCAAACTAATTCATAAGTATGATCCAGTACTTCAAATTCTACTGGAGAAAGACCTTTCAGTAAGGTAACACAAATAACATTAAGGTTGTACATCTTTCTTGTTTCTGATTTTCCAAAATTTCAGACATTAAACACAGCAGCCAGAAATGTCCTAAGTACAGACAATGTTTCAACAATAACTTTTTGCAACTTTGGGAAAAAAGCTGATTGTCACTAAGGTAGAGTGCAGCATGATAAACACTAGCATTGAACACTGAACTGTAAAGCCTGATTCAAGTGATTCTTGCCCAATTGTGTATCACAAAGCTACAGCCCATGCAAGATCCCAAACGTAACTGCTCTTGGGATTTGTCACTTTTGGGCATCTATTAAAAACTCAGTGTCTGTTCTCTCTGTGTTCTATGGTTGTTTTTGCTCTACTACTCTGTCTGTGTAGAGTCATACCGGTTACAGCTGAAAGAGGAATTTTTTGTGAGGTGCTGAGACACCAGTCTGATTTACCTCCATAGGGTTCACAGTGATGGTCAAAGCAGAGTCATCCCAGTCCATCTCATTTTCCTTTCCAGTGTCCTGGTCACGCATCGTTCTCTGATGTGCAGCTCGGATTCGGAACACTCCCAGAATAATCATAAAAACCAGGAAACTCACACAAACTACGATCACAACAGTGGCTGTGCTTGGAACAACTGCAACAAGAAAATGAAAGGAGTTTCTTAGCTGATACTGATAAACAACTTTTATGTAAAGCTAATAACTAATCCTCTGTTCCCATCACCCGCAAGAGGGAAATGGCATTATATAAATATTGTAGGTAGCTACACAGAGACAGTTTGTATAAGGCCACTAAAAAAGTCAGTGGGAGATCCAAAACTAAAACTTAGTTCCTAAGTATAATTACATCAATCTGAAGGACTGACAACACATGGAAAGCAGATCCTACCACACAGACTCCTCTCTAATACACTTTCCTTCCTCTCACATCCTACCCCCATGTCAAATTTATGTAATTAAAATAAAAAGGGCAGACACCACGACTCATCAAGGGAATAACACTGCAATTCTTTCCCTATGCCATTCACAAGAAATATTGTCCCAGTTCCTTACAGCCCTTTATCTAGGTCTTATAGTCCCTGCCAAGAACAGTACACCTCCCATTTTCCAATGCACACACACCAGCAGAAAGTTTCCCTGCTGGCAGGAAAAGATATTTCATAGATCTGTAGCAATCTGCTCCACCTTGTTCAGGCAACAGCAGAATGGGATCAAGATGCTGCTTAAATTTATTAGTCCATCACATTGGGTTAACTGGGAAAAAATAATCTTGGTGCAGCAAGAAGCCTCTGTGACAGTTTAACAACAGAAAAAAATCATCTGAACTTCAGTGACTGAGAATCCTTACCTGAAAATGGATGAGGGTTAGCTAGGTTGTGACCAGAGAGATCAACAAACGTGTGATGCACTGGATGAACAAACTGTGGTTGCGCAGCTATGTGATTAGCATGTTCAATGGGGTTAGCTGTGTGGATAACGTTCACCTAGGTACAACAGGAAATTGTTAAACCCCCAGAAATACAAGAGTTTACCTCTCAAGAGGCAGAAAGAAAAAAAGGAGAAAAAAAAACACACAGAACAATTTCCCATTGTAAGCATCCCATTCTCATTCAGCATAGCAATGGTTTGTCTCTGGGGACAATTATCCCAACCAGCAATTCCTCCTATGTTATAGTTTCTTGTCACATAACCTTTCGTTTTTCCATCTCTCTAATCTATGTAAGTTAGTCTTGTGAGCTTTTGTACAGACACCAGTATTTCAGAATAAAACAGGTAAAGCCAGTTCATTATCAAATTTGGTAGCTAGCCATTTTAATCCTGACAAAACAGTATATAAAAAGGTATGAAATAATAATTACATTTCTTCATTCCCTTCTATTCTGCTGTTTATCTTCAGCTAACAGCAAAGACAAAATCCATATTACAGAACAAAGGTTAAGAAAAAATTGCTCTTTACAGTTTAACCCAAGCTTAGCATAGCTGGCATTTAAGTACAACTGCAAGCTTGCCCTCACAAAGAGTATTTCATTCTTCCTTGCCAAACAAGCAGAGCTAAATAGACCTCTCCTGTGGCAGAACATTGTGATATAGGTTACCTGAGCAGCTGCACAACAGGAAGAGAGCAAGTTCAGTACAGAAAAAGGAAAGCATTTGCTTTTAATAGTTTGGTAAGATCCCAACTCAAGCTCACAGAATTTCCTCAGGAAACAAAATCACGTTACTTAGTTAAGAAAATTTCTATTCTGTAGCACGAGAGGCTCTGCAGCCTTCCTTCCCAGCCCCTAATATCCACCCAGCTAGTGGTAAATACAACTGTTACCTTTACTGTCACCCTTTTCATCAGCTTTAAAATGTAGAAATTCAAACTTATAGATAAAAGATGCAGGCGTACATGACAGTTACACTCAATTAAAATAACTTCATGTTCCAGCAGCTGAGATTTTAGTGTCTACTATGTTACATTCTGCTGTACTTCCATATATTTGATATAAGCATACTGAGTAATATTTAACCTGTATTCTACTGCAGAAGAAATGCAATTTTAGCCTGTCTAGGCTTTTACATCAGTACTTAGTATCAGTCAGTGTTCTAAGGATCACACAAGCAAAACAGGTAAAGGGTCCAGCAAGCTCATTTGCAGAATCATGTAAGTTATACATTAAAGCTACTCAAGTCTCTGGTCAGTATAGCACCACTATTAGCAGTTTAATTGCTTTTTCTTAAATTTATATGCTGTCTTTGTAATTCAATGCTTTTGCCTTCACAATTCCATTAGCTACTACACAAGTTTCACCTCTGTTTAAGCACCCTTATTTAAATGTATGACTGAGAACACACATATGAAATACTGCCTAAGATGTGCAAGTTTACTAATATTTACAGAAAAAAAAAATATATATATCAATAATCTATCAGCTGAGGCACCAGCTTTCACCCACCTACCCATCCATAGTTGGTAACCTTCTGGAGTGATAAGAATAGTTTACATACCTCCACTTTAAATTCATTGCTGACATAGCGCCCGTTAAGCTCAGAACAAACTAATTTGAACTTTCTGTCAAAGAGAGAAACTGTGTGCCAGTTTCTGTAGCGTATCAAATGCAAAACTTCCTCATAACTAGCCATTGTATCCACCCCTGTAGAGAGAAACAAGTAAAACAATTAATTTGCAAAAGACTAGGGCAGCATCATATACTCCACAAACTTCACTCCTTTTCTTTAAGCAAGTTTTCTCAGCTGATAGATTTCAGTCAGCAGAATAAAAAGAAACACCATTATGACAGACATGCACACGTGGCTTTACTAAAATTTTCTGTTTACTGTGAGATAAAATCCTAGACCCACATTATCTTTAAAGGTGTCTTCTGCATATGTAATATGTTCTGAATATGAAATAGAAAGGAATGACACATGCTCCAAGGCACCATGTTACCTGTGCAAGAAGCAAGCCTCTTCTAGGGGGCAGAGTGTACTTCATTTCCACAGTTGAAAAGTGACTTGTAATTTAGGACACAAGAGAATAGAAAGGAGGTTCTAGAATGACGTATTTCCTAGAACCACAGATTTCCACAGAATATAGTAGGAACACCTCAGAGCCTGAAATTCTAGTCAAAAATCAAAATATTTGGAGTAAGGCGTTACAAACCATCTATCAATCACACAGCTCCTCTTATCACTGATTTCAGACCCTTCAGACCCAGTTGCATGAGCAGAAGTACTAAGCCCTACCTGTGATGATCATGCCAAGGTTGGAACTACTCATCTCAATGCCCTTCTGCTGTAATCGTGTCATGTCAATCTCCAGGCTTTCTTGTTCCTGATTTAGTTCCTCTCCCATCACTGTCACCTCACATGTATCCAGGTTATGCATGATCTCTTCAGATACCAAAGACTCTTGAACTAAGAAGTAAAGAAAAGTCCAAAGAGATAAGCAGAAACAAAGGTGAAGTAGACAAGAGCCCAAGAACCATAAAATATCCCATGCAAACAGAACTCTTCTTTCAAATCAGATATTAAGACCTGGGTCTGAAGTACAGAGACCAAGGATTCACGATGTAACGATAAAACAAACAAGCTTTTGGGATTGTTTACATGAAGATAATGGCCTAGGCTTACTACCATTTCCAAACAAATTTCTATTAGCCCAGAGCAAAGTAACTACACAAGTGATATACATCTTAGTTCCCCTACTAGATTCTGTACCATGAGAGAAATCCATGTTTCTTTGCAAAAGAAAGATCCTCCAACATGATCATTGAATGGAGTAAGGGTAGGCAACAGTCTTAAACAGAAATTACGTTACCTGTAGGATCTTCATCTCCGTCTCCCTCGGGCTCCACCTCCCGTGTAATGGTGCTTATTATGCGAAGCTCAGGAAAGAGGGAAATACCCTCAGAACTTTCAAACTCTGAAGCAGACCGGGCAAAATGGTTGATGCCACTAAGGCTGATTTTTGGTTCCTCTGGCTGCAAGACCATCACATAGCCCTCCACAGACGGAATGGAGACGCAGGCCTCTTCATTGAAACATCTGTGAGACACAGAAGCAGTTTTGCAGTCTAGGTAGCTATTTGAGAGGGAGCCACAATTACGCAGAGTAATTGCCTTATAAATTAAAAAAGCTCTGTCTCAGACCCAAGAGTCTTAGATAAATTCATCAACTGCGTTGGAAGAATTTCCCAGCAAGGGAACAACCTTACAATTAATTCTTACTTACATTTAACATTTTGCCCCATTTTCTCTGCTATGACTAACAGCCACAGATAACAACTTTAATGAAGCCTGTGATACTGGAGATTCCTCACTGTGTACCCTTGCAACAATAAATCTCCTTACACATTCCTTACTGCAGGCTCAGGAAGAAAACAGAATTCAGAACAGATGTCCATATTCTAATGTGTGAGGGTTACATACAGCAATACACTTTTGTGTATCATAACTTGAGATATATGAACATTTTTCCAGGTTTCACTACCGTAATACACAGACACATTATTTCAGCACTAGGACGTACTTGACAGCACTGGTGATTTTAAGCCTCCGGATTCCAGGTGTTGGGAATTGGCGAGAATTCAGATAGGAAATGTGCTGCATGGCCTTATCAACCCTGTCTATATCATCCCCTTCTAAGGTCAGTGTTGACTGACTTGGGTTCATGTGGATCTGAAATAACAGGGAAAAATAATAAAAAAGAATATAAATAGTAACACGATAAGGTAACCAAAACCAGAAGTTCAGCACTGCTTAGCCAGGTAAATGCTAGGATAATAACATCTGTATTCAAAGCAATGAGGCCATTATTTACTGGCCTTGTGCTTCACAGTTTAATTTCCCTATTCACTTCCTTTTTCAAGTCAAATATGCTTAGTATTTGGTTCTTCAGAAAGAAATCTAGACACTTATTGTAGTTCTGATGTGAAGTAACGTGAAAGAGAAACAGCTAATATAAAAGAGAAATTTATCTGTTCTTACAACTACACTACTAAAAAATAAAACAGAGAAATTAGGTTAATTCTACTAAGCTGCTTGTTAAGAATCTCTATCTTTTATTAAGACAATCTGGTATAGCTGGTAAAACAGAGAGGCTTTCAAATACAGAATTTTTCCTCTAAAGGAGGGAACACAATAACTTATATTCTTAAACTCCACTATGCCCATACTAGAAAGATTTGCTATTTTTCATGTAATTTTAATGCAAAATGTCACAATAGATTAGTTTGTTTTATTTGGGACACCTCTAATAACTACAATCAAAACTTGAATCTATTTATCAGTACAGTAATAGTGCTTGCATATATTCATAGGGAACTTTACCTTCACGCCTTTGCCAATACCATCAGCTATTTGCAAATCCAGTCCTTCTTTGCAGGTATATAGGCAATCTATCACTTTCTTGTTTTCCAGTTTACCAGAACGAATCATCAAACCTGCCAGATTGCCTCGGAAGAACTGAGCCATGCGGAGTTCACCACCTTCATAAAGGAAGGAAGGAAAAATCTTAAACATCTTGATTTTATTTATTTTACCTTTTTCTCTTGTAAAACAACAAAGATGCTTTGTGGCTCCACAATGTATTATAGACATGCAGGTTAGTTTTCATCCATTCGGGGTGTTAACCTTGTGATTATGTTCAAGCATAAAGAAAGAATTAAGCAGTTCACCATGCATGGCCTCCAAAACAGGAAGGTGTGGCCATCCTGAACTGTGAAACTAAGGCTACTTTTCCATCAAAAAGTATCTTATGCCCATACAGCGAGGTGGTGTTCTTCAGATATGAAAGACAAAACCAGTGAGATGAACAGAATTCTGAATCCTTGCAATGAGTTAACAGCTTCTCTACAAAACCAGCAGTCTATCAGGATAGAAGACAACAGCATCAATCATCTAGATGTTAGCTACCTAAATCTAAGCCAATCATTTCAGGCCCTCTTTACACTCAAATGAGAGAAATAAACTTAAAGTGATACAGCTCTTCCTGTAAAAGACATCCAAAAGTTAACTGGTCCCCTCTAAAAGTGCCTACTTCTCTGCATGGACAGGAACGAGGAGTTTTAAACTCAAGTAATTTGTGTTTTAGACATTTGAATTAAGCCTGATGAATTGCAACCCAGAGATTTTTTGAAGATGACACCAAATGATCACCTAGTGAGCTTATTAATGGGGCCAGAAAACACCACCTGGAAATTAGTATTTCATGGTCATCACTTAATAAGCTAACAGATTCTAATAAAGGTATCTAAGCTTGTTTTAAAGATTCTATGTGATGAAAGATCCCTGACACAACTCGATGCAAGTTTTCAGTAGTTAATTGTCCTGTTATAAATGATATCATTTCCAATTTAGACTTTTACAGTTCCAGAATCTAGCCCCTGGATTCTGTTACAACCTTGCCAGACTAAAACACAATGCACAGCTCAAAACCTCTTCTCAACCTTATGTAGACCATTTCAGAAATTCTTAAACTACACATAACAAGTACGTAACCTGAATATACTTTTAGAAATATATGGTTATTTCATTGTCCCAACTCAAGACACAAAATCCACTGAGCTATCAACTATAAATGTTTGAGAAAATAAAACCCTGTAGCCAACCAGGAATACCTGGGAGCCAAAGCCTTTATGCCTACTCACTAACTTGAACTTTATACCATTTTTTTCATCAAATGAGAATCCAACCCACTGTAAGTTACAGCCTGTCTTTGAGTTAAATATGAGCAACCTGTTCTAAATATGGAATCACTTCTCCTTGGAGCGGGGAGCAGGACCATCCATCCAGACGTCCTTTCCTACCTACTGAATGATTCTGTGCTATGCATACACACACCTTCATACATGTATGTATATATGCATATATACACACATATAGGATGAGGTATTTTTATGTTTTAACCAAACTGGATGAAAGAGATCATAGCTATTATTTTGCACCAGCAACTTATTTTACACCACTTCACTGCAATCACAATGGTTGCAAATTTATACATGGATGTGCAATTGGGTGCAAAAAAAAAAAAAAAAAAAAATCAGTTGGTGAAGCTCTGGAAATAAAGGCACAATGAAGAAACAAGCCTAGGAGAGGATTATGTGAAGGTCAATGGCCCGAATGCAATGCCTGCATTTCATGCTGCGTGTGAGATGAAGCAATGTCTTGGCTTAAAAATGAAAACAGTAGGGAAAAAACTCCAGCAACCTGCAGAGGTCTCGGGCACAGTTTCATTGTCATTTTCATTTTCTGTATATTCTGTAGAAAAGCAAGACAAAGAATAGGACAATAGGGAAGGGACCAGGTTGTTACCATTTGTCAAATTCTCTCTTAGGTCACAGAAAATAGATACCACTACTTGCCCCCAAAAGCATGCTTATACTCCACCCGGCTTCTCAAGGATTATGAGTTCTCTGAAAACTGCAATTCAGGGAAGAAGCATTACTAAGCTATTACAAGAACAAACATTCATGACAAGACAAATCTGAAGAGCCCCATACACAAGACACAGTAAAAACGGTCACACTGGAGAACACTAACTACAAATACCCAGTCTCACACAAACCACTATTTGTAATAAGAGGCAGGTTTATCAGCTGGCTTATTTTTTCCCCTCTCCCTAAAGCAGAAATTAAGGTGAGATCCAGCCTGTACCAGTAGACCACTTGATAGTATTGAATGTTCATCAATAGAAGCTATTAGTGACACAAATTTCTTATCATAATAATAGTAACATATATATCAAGTGATCCATTTGTGAAATGGAAGTGTGTTAAATAAGAAAAAAAAAAAAAAAAAAAAAAAGCTTTTAATCTTCTTTAAGAAGCTTACATATTTTTTTCAAAAATCACAGAATCTCTCCCTCCTTTGGCATAACTGTTTTTCCTTCTGTGCTCTAATTGCCTAAAAATCAGACTGGTAGAATTTTTAAAAAGGTAGTACCAAGTTCTTGGATTCCAGACTTTTAATGCTCCTATTTCAGTATGCTGTTATTAAAAAGTAAATTAACATCACAAGAAATTAAAGAATCATATAATGTTGCTAATGTGAAAGCACAAGAGTTTGTAGACTAAATGCTTTTGTTTGGATACAGCGCATGTACAGAAGCCATTACACCATCTATATGCGCAGCTGGAACAGAGTTTCCAAGCTGTAGTTTCTTGAAAACCAGCCAGTATAGCTTCCCTTTGAACTAAAATAGATAGCTGGAAGGTCACAAACAGAATATGAGATGAATAATGGAGAGAATAATTAATTGACTCAAAGGGATAACAGAATGAATTTTAACACTAAATTAAGAAATGCTGGAAGACAGTGAACTTTCCACAAAATAGTAAGTTTGATGGAGAGGATATTTTGATAATTTAACCTTCATTCATACTTCAAAGCCTTAAAACTCAAAGAGAAAAGAGACATCATGACAAAAAACCTGTTAAGTTGACATAAATGTCCCCAAACTTCCCATTTGTCATTCATTCACAAGCTAATTCCATGTATTATTGCAGACTGCAACTACAGTCCACATTCTGAACTACAATAAAGCACGAATGATTTAGCACTGTTCTCTCTGTGACCCAAAAGATCAGCTTTCTATCACCTAGAAGGTAATTAAATCAGTGAGCAAAACATTTGAGTTCAGGATGAGCTCTGTTACAGAAATCTCTGGTACCAATGTACTCTGATTAGCCACCAATGTTCCATGTTCAGATGCTTTTTTTTTTTCCCCCACAAGCTTTGAAGAATAGTTTCATGAGTATTAGAGAATATGACACAGCACTTTACAGCTTGCAGAATATTGTGGTTTAACCATAGACTTTGTATAATAAAGCAGATGCTTCTTACGTTTGTAAGCAGAAAATACCTGAGACACCATCACTGTGCTGCTTAGCTAAATTGTCTGCTGGCCGTATTTCGATTTATGAGAACACTTTCTAAAATAGGACTTTCAACCTACTTGAAATTAGTGTTCTACATAGTAATATGAAGTATAAGATGTACTCTTACAACTGTTATTAAAATTAAGCTATCTATATTCTCAGTTACCACAAAAATCACTTTGATGGAATACCATTTGGTGAGTGGCCCTGTATTTCATACACACCTGCAGCCAATAAGCAAAAAAAAATCATGGAAAAAATGGCTAAGAGTAGAAATATGTGATATTAGTTAGGACCAAAAATAATCTGCATAAGACATAACAAGTCATCTTTAATGCATTAAAAAGATTAGCTATGTACTACTAGACTAACCGCAAAGATTTTGTTTAAAAAAATAAAAGTTAAATAAACGTCTTAACAACTGTAAATAGTCACCTTGCCAACATGCTCCAACTACTAGCTGAGTTTCTATTTTTGAAGGATGAAGTGGATAATCTTCAGTCACTGGGAAAGGATCATACGAAACACCATCTACATAAAGAGTTACCGCAGGAAATTCAACGTTGAGGACATAATGATGCCATTCTTTGTCACACACCTGAACAAAAAAGTTTTTAAAATTGCTTTAATCTTTAAAAAAACATTGCATTTGAATAACTTGATCTGACGCATATTTTGCATATATATATATATATGTAGACATATTGACAAACTATAAACTTGTATAGGCATACTTCATGTTTCACACATATGGAACAACAGAAAAAAGCAGAGCAACCACAGGTTTATAAATAGTTTCTTCTCTTCTATAGCCAATATAGGAAGCTGCATGTATTTCCATTCCTTCAATTTTTATAGGATCTAAATATTAACCATGTATTTAAATTTAAAAAAATACATATCCACATGTTAGCACATTTATAAATAGTGTTATAATACAACATTACTTGTCAAATGATCTGTTTTTGCTGAGGGGGATTGTTTACAGAAAAATGTGACCATTTTGAGTATAATAAAGCTTTCCACAACAATTATTTATACTGAAAGTCAGTTACTTTTTGGAAAGCAATAATCTTTCCCCACAGATATATATGGACATTTTACCACTAAAGCAGTACATGTTGCCGTGTATACAAAATTCTAGGATACAGTGAGCTATGTTAGAATGTAACTCTGGTCAAGTAACTGAGCAGATCCATTGGGCCGGAAAAGCACACAAAATACGTAGTCCCTCCCGTTTCATTCTTCACAATCATAAATTAGGTTCTATAAAGCTTGGTATAAGGAGTCCGGAATTGCAAAAAGTATTTAATCATCATTATATTATCAAGGAGTTTAGGCTCCAGTGTTTTTCACCACATTCTAACACATTACCAACTGTCCCTTCCAAACTTACTTGGTTCAGTTTCCAATGAAATTCAGCAGGCTTGTATGTTTTTCCCTCTGAAGGATCTTGGCGGAAGAGGAAAACAAGTCGGCAGTTGTGAACGTACAGTGCGTAGTGGTGTCGGTTCATATCTGCAGAAGAGGTACAATTAGTATTATTTTTTTCTGTAAGCATCAGGAACACCAAAAAACTCATCCCTTCTGAAATTCCATATGTAAATGCCCAGTAATTGATAGGAAAAACAAACGTAGAAGCAAATCAGATATGAAGAATGAGAAACATCTATAGCAGTAGTTCAGAGAAACATTCTTGAACAGACCAAGAATAAAACACAGAAAAAACAATAGACATCTATCTTGAAATCCAATCTGAACCAAGGCCTAGGACTGAAAACTGACAGGGATAAACCCCCTGAAAAAAAAAGAAAAAGAAAAAAAGAGAGCTCTATTTACAAACAGAAAAAACTTTTTGTTACAAATAAGCATCTTCTACCACATCTAATTACAGTTTTGGAACACATATACATGATGGCAGCTCAACAGACTTTTTCTTAAGTGTAAAGCATATCATGTAAAACTTAAAATAAATAGAAAGGTGAGAAGCTAGAAAATCAAGTAAGAATAAGGAAAGGAAAGGAAACATTTTAGCTACATCATCCATACCATGGCATGGATACCTCAAGAAATGGAACGAAAAAGTACCAAAACCATACCAATCTTTCACTCTGACATCATTAAACTTAACTGTATTGTTCCAGTGCAGTTTGTTCAGAATTATCTCTCTCCAACAAACCTATTTCTAGACTTTCAGTATTGCATAATATACCATTGAAATCAAGGCAGATTATATTTCTAATACCAGAAACTATCTGTTGCAATTATTATATGGTTAGGTCACACCGAGGAACAAGAAAACTTGGTTTAAAGGTCTACTTCCCACGTATGTTAGAACACGAAAAGCTGTATTTAAATTTGCCTTTTTTCTCCAGTTCACTCCTTTTCATTAATCCAAAGTTTTGGGTTTTGAATAATGAGAATGGGTGAAGGTAGTGAAAAGAGGAGAATTATTTGCACCTGGTTCTGAATGACAGTGACTTTTCTCCTGTTAAAAGGCATAGTTTTAGGATATTACAGATACTGTTAAATCTTTCTTATCTTTAAATACAATTTAAATAACTTAAATATGAAGGCTGCTGCATTCAGTCTGCATTCAGCCTGGTTTCTTTAGAAAAACCCAGCAGTATTTTAACTAAAATATCTTTCTAATATACTGAACAAATCCACTGCTCCAGATTACAAAGGAAAGAGCTCTTTTACCCCCATTAGACATCAATTACAGAAACAGGGTTATCAGATTTTCTTCTTATTAATATCATCTTCAGAATGATTGTGTCTCCAGGATTCGCAGAGACTGAAACTATGCACAGCATGTAAAAATTTTCACCACTAGAGAGAAATTATCTCCTCCTAGAAAAAAACAATATAGTAGCAAATGCTGTTGCTAACCCTGATATATGTGTCTTAAGGATTTTTGGCAGTACAAAGAGTAAAACTGTTTGCAGAGATGCAAAAATGAGATTTCTTTGCCAGAATACTTCGTCTACCATGATGGAAAGCAATGCATAAAATAAATTGAAATAGAGTTAGAAAAACAAGTCTGCCCAATTTCAAAGCTATATAATCTTAGGGCATGCCTCTATAGGTAAATACAATAAAGAACAATTTTTGCAGTCCACCTCCTTTTAATTCCAAGAAAAAAACAGAGAAATCTACAGAAAAGACAAAGTTCTCGCATATACTGCCACAGTATATAAAAACAAGCCCCCAACTAGACTGCTTGTAATTGATGTACCAACAAACCTGTCTTGTCTGAATTGCACAGAATTGTCTCCTTCTCTTTGGTTCCAGGCCCATGCCTCATCCATACTGAAATCATGAAGGGTTCTTTCAGATTGACGGTGACAACACCATCTGGAATCTTCACAGCCTGCGTGCCATTAAACTCAAAGACTTGGTCACTGTCATGACCATTGTCAGTAGGAAGTCCTATCGTCCAGTTGGCCGCGCTACTTGGAGGGGGAAGTAGTTCAGCTGTACCCGAAGCAGCACCTACAATAAACATGCTCAAATGAAAACCAGGTAGAAACTAGAAAGATCATAGCTAGCTTCATATCTAATTTTCTGAGCACTAATTTTTCAGCACCGTCAGCATTAGGCACTACCATCACATACCAAACAGTTCACCCTTTGAATAATATGGCATTAACATTAGACACGGTAACTTTCATACCTTTAACATCTGGGTTGTTTACCCATCTTTCCAAAAATGTTTTGCTTACTATCCCTGCAGATGTAGAATTTTACTTTGCTGCTATCTCAAGAAACCTATTTATGCCCACTTAATACCCATGCCCATGAACAGAATGCCTTTCTCTTGTATCTATACTAGCTGTAAGAATAGTATCCATCCCATTGAAGAGAGCTGCATAAGAATATCATGCAGAACCCAAGCATACCCTCCCAGGTCACTAATACAACCTTAGTCTGAAGCAATGATACCCAGTAGGTGCTCAGCTTGCTGATTTTCCCCTTCTTCAAGCTTACGTTATCAGTGTCAGTGACATTAACAGGGAATAACCTAGGTCTGTCTCTGTGGGTACACACACTTTTCACCAACTTAAATGAACTTAAATGAAGAGATTAAGCACCAGTGATAATTTATCCTGTAATCTTAATTCCACCATCAATAAACTTTTCCTAAGACCTTTAACTGCAGAATATACGTGGATGCCAAGGCCCTTTATTCCTGGGGCAAACACAGCATGAATGTAACCGATTCAAGTGAACTGTGTTTTCCTAATCACATTTTCTTGAATTTTTCATCTATTTTATCACCATGGATTTGTCACATGGCATCCTTTACATCTATCAATGCCTACATAAAACAGAGAGGTTTTGATGGCTACTCCCTTCCACATTATGTATAAAATCCTTTCAGCTGTTGAATACAAATCTCATGAGAGAAATTACTACTCTGTGTAAGCTAGCAGGGAGGCAGAAGAAAAAGATTCTTCACTGCATATGAAAATTATTTTAAAACATCACCTTCAAGCAATTTATTTTTATTGCCTACTAGGGAAAAAGTTGGGGGAAACTACATGCAAATGAAGACTGTATTCACTCACTGATTTGTGTTTTAACGTAATATTCAAAGTAAGACTAGTAAGCACTTTATTATACCAAACCTATTCTTACCACAGAGCCTGTGAATGGATTTCTCAGAGTAGGTGTCTCTATCACAGCCTTTACCAATATGGCTGGTTTCTAGCTCAACCGTTGCTTGAATTGAGGTTATTGGCTCATCACACGTCTCCAAACGCATACTTGGGAAGAGAGCTAAGGAACCAGTTCCAGGCTCATATTCTATTCTTTTGCTCCAACCTGTATATTCATCCAAAGAAACAATATTAAAAATCTCTCACATTTCACTGAAGTAAGGTACTGGCAACTGCTAAAAACAGATAAGGAGGAGATCAAACTAACCTTGCCAGCCAGGCTTGCATGTAGGCTTAATGCTAATTTTAACCAACACATCCTCAGCAGCTCTCTTCTTCCCACAGTCATACGCAGTTACTGTCAGTTTATACTGATGCTCTTTGCCATAGTTTAACTTTTCTGTGTTTTTTATATAACCTGACAAAAAAATGTGACAATCAGAAGTGAATATTTCGGGGTCACTGCTACATGAAATACATCCAGGTATTAGCTATGTACTTCATACTGGTACCAAGATGTTAACAGACAAACCAGAAGTGACTTAGCCCGTCACTACTTGTGCTTTCAATGCTAGACATCAGGCACAGATACTCTAAAATTACATAAATCCAGGAGATAAGCACAATACCAAGAGCAACAGGTATATACTTATCATGCTCTTAATGGTGTATTATATTACATTATGCTATATATACATATATTGTATGTTATATAATATCACATTTAATAGTATTACTCCAAATGAAACTGTTCATAAGCGGTAACTGGTAAATAGGTTGGCATGTACCAGGCTTCTCCAGTTTATTTTATTTTAGTTTGCAGATCTGTGAAAACTAACCAACGTCAATGTGGATCCCCCCAAAACTCAAACTAAAGCCCACTAAAAACAGTCTTGCTTTGTTTAGTCAGCTTCCTTGGACCTCCAGAAGTAAAATTAGTCCACAGATAACCAGCTGAAAGGAAACAACCTAAATGAATTATCACACTTCAAACCCAATAACCACAATACTGTAATCTCCAATCTCCATAGCCACATATAAGCATCTCACATGTTAAAAAAAAAAAAAAAAAAAGCACATACACAGAATGACGTTTTTGAAAGCTGTTTAGCAAAAGCTATCCTATCACAGGAAAGAAAACTACAAGGGGCAGAAAACTTACTAAGAGATGGTCTAAACCGTAATATAATTCTTATCTGTATATTTTTTTATTTTGAAAAAAATTGTACAAGAAACAAAACGTGTAGCAGACTACCTGCTCCTTACATCGGTAGATAGTGCATGGTATAGGTACTGAAAGACATCTAATTTTTCATTATAAATTCAAATTGCTTAAGTGAACGTGTTCATTTAACTACATCCTAGGAAGGGTTAAAACAGAGTTGCTCTAATTTTATGCTGATTACTTTGAAGCCCTATTCCTAAGGCAGTGAAATGATAGCAATTCCCACTCCGTCTTGCATCATATTCTTACCATCTTTGTCAATAGCAAAAGGAACATCCGGAGTTACTATTTCATAGCTGCAAATCTGGCTGAACTGAGGTGAACAATCTGCATCCACTGCTTCCACTTTGAGGATGTTATCATACCTCTTCCCTTCGATAACTGTTGCCTTATATGACTTCTCTTTGAACACGGGAGCATACTCATTAACATCATTCACCTGAATATGTACTGTTGCTCTGGAAATAAACAGAATAATCAGTTTTCTTTATATTGCAGATGTCTCGTTCATACAAGGAGTCTTGCAGAACAGCTCCTTTTACAGATGAAGCTATCCTTCAGAATTTAAGCTCTCTGAAGGAGGTAACCAATGACTAACAGGACTAAGAACCTTAAGTACTCCAACTGGGAAAGCAGTGAATATTTTCTATGGGTCGTTGTGTATTTTTATGTAGTTCCAGGTAATTTTTTATTATTGCTGTTTGTTTGTTTAAAATTCAACCCCCTGTGCTGCAATTTCTAGGTTACTGCCATTTTACAGAAATATAACAAAGTACAACTGTGACAAAATAGGCAGTTAGCTCTGTTAACCGTACAATCCTTCCAGTTCTTTGCTGCTGTCAGAGTATTTGATATAAACATCCAATTCTTATTTCATGTGAGTAAGAATGACAGTTATGACTGGTCTTACACTAAGAGCTCAGTCAAGTGCATTTGATTAACTCTATTTTCATAATAAAGTACTGTGTGCTGTAAGTCAGTGAAAACTGGCTTGTTTCCTGGAAGTAGGAATGAGAGATCAGACAATTTAAATGGAAGAATCACAGTAGTAATCACAGTGTTATACTGCAACACAACACATAGCTCGCTATATAACCCTGAACAGATTGGGTCTTGAATTGTTCCCTTTTATACTTGACATTGATGGCTGGTATATAGACAACAGGGAAAAATACATATTTGCTGTCAATGACCAAGAAGAAAAGGTGAATACGAAAAAGTATTTGAAACGTACACTCATAAAGAATTAAATAACTACAATCATGCAAGCATAAGAGCAAAAACAATTAAAATATGCTTATGTTAAATCTTTATCTATCTTTAGGGCTTTATTTTAGCCTTTGTATCAAATAAATTTCACCAAAAAAAAAAGCTTTCTGTACCAAACACAGCTTATATTCCTGACTTTAAAGGCTCTACTCCAAAAAAAAAATGGTTCAAAGCCACAAAAATGTAATGGAGACAGCCACGAGGCAAGGAAATTTCAACAGTGGTTTGTAGGTGCAGGTCTTGGAAACCCCCTACTCCGCAGTGGGAAGAGTTGCAGCACATGATGCAGGATTGCAGAGCAACATCGTAATGACGGTTTCATGAACCTCTGCTGTTCTGGTTCATTACATACTGAGGAATTTCAGGAGCCATAACACTACACCACTTGAAAACATACATATCACAAATCTACCATGGAAGCTGTATTTACAATGTTAAGAAAGGCCAAAGATCAGCCACCTGTGCACTACACTGTTTAAAATTTTCTTTACAATTCACACGCTTTCATCAGATGTCTGAGATAAGGAGTTTCTAAATACATACTGAAGACATTTCACAGCTGCCTTTTTATTAGGAAGTTTCCCAATTCCATTTGTTACCTTTTCCTCTGGTTTACGCAACTTATATTTCGTTTTTATATACTTTTTACTGGATCAATCAGAGGAAAGTTTATATCTCAAGTAGCCTGTACAGGGACAGTAATATATTTAATTTCTACAGTGAGGAGAAAGAACTGCACAGTATCAAACTGAGCAAAGAATATAATTCCAGCCAACCAACCAAAATTATTATTGCCATCTTTCTGTTTGAGATCTTTCTTCAAAAGTCAAATTGAGTTTCAAAGAGAAATTTAACAGGGATGCCTATTTTCCATGAGTGTAACCCGTAACAAGTTAACTTTCTGCTGCTTATTTGAAGCATACAGCTATAGAGTAACAATACTGCATATGCCGTCAAGATGACTGCTGTTAAACTAGTCCTCATCTTACTCATGGCCTTCTTTGCTTAGCACACAGTAAGCTTCCACATGCTCTACAGATGTTTACACCAGGGTGCTACAGTTATTTGCAAATTATTTTCTAGGAAGCATTTTACATTGTGGTTTTTTCTTTAGATAAAGATTGCTTTGTTTCCATTCTTTAATCTAGGCAGAGATGAACCATATGCTATTGATCTTGCTTTTTAGGCTGAAGCTGTCTAGAAATGACAATAACATGTATTCTTTTCCATTTCATCAAGGTTAATACATATGACTTATTGAATCTTTGTTTTATAAACTGAATTCTGAAGCAATGTCCATGCTTGGTGTCAAATATGAAGTCTGTTTATCAACTCAAGCCAGATTTGGACTATTTCAGTCTTCCTGCTTCTAACTCCACACTATTTTGTAATGTAAATTTAGAGATATCAAGGGTGAAGCAGTACCATCCAGAAAATAAAGAGCTGTCAAAACAGTTCATTTCCATTTTGCTGCTATTTATATTGCCATTATATGAAAATCTTCCAATATTAACACTTGGTTTGCATTTACTCTAAACACACAGACCATAAATCACCGTGAGCAGGCAACCACTTGAAACCAAACTTCCCCTCAGCCAACCGCAGATTTACTTACTTGTGGGATTTTTTTGCATTTGCTCCATCTGGTCCCTTCCCACAGTCATAGGCCTGTATGGTGAATGTGTAGTCCTTCTGTAGTTCACAGTCAAGTTTTTCTTTGGAGCGTATAATTCCCTCGCCAGTGGATTTATCCACTACCACTGCTTCAAAGGGGACATTTTGCCCATGAATTTTAAATCCACAAATCTCACCTACAGATTCAAAGTAACAGAGGTTAGAACCGGTCAAAAGTATTACACGTTTTTTAAATGAACGACCAAATAGTTTGCAGCCAAGGGTTTGTGAGGGTCTGTGGACAAAGCAAGAGCACTGTGCTTTAAGATGCGTGATTTCTGGGAACTTTAGTAAAAAGAAGCATACGTCTGCCTTCCAAGCAACTTGTTTACTTTGCATCCATTCATGCAGGAGTACAAAAGAGAAAAAGAGAAATGTAGACAGGCATTTCACAGGAGTACTTGAGATAGCTCTAGGGTAAGAGTAGATATTATGAGAGCAAACAGCCAAGGCCACTGGTAATATCTTCTATGCCAAGCTACTGGGAATAGCTGGGCAGCTTGTTTATTTTGACCAGAGCAAAAGGTTAAAATGCACAGTTACAAGTCGAGGGATGAAAAAGCTTTAAGTACAGGTTCAGCACCATAATTACAGAAATTCTGTCAACAGATCAATGAACAAAGTCTTCCTGTGCAATGTACCTGGCTAAAATTAGGGAATCAAAATAAACTACTGAATGAGAAAGGTAGAAATACCAACTTCTCAGGCATCCATTTCAACAGCTATCTACTAACACAGACAAAATATGTTAGTCAAGGAAGCTCTCACGTAAAATGATTTGGTTGGCTTTCCTTTCTATTCAAACCCTTCATCCTAACAAACTTGAAAAAGAAGCCCCTAGTACAGTATTTTAAAACACAGCTAAGCCTAAGATTATACTATGAGACATCTTTGCTGGCACGGGTTGGTCAATCTGCCAGCGTGTAAGGAGGCAGAGCTTTAACTGAGCCTTTGCTGACCTGGCTGTGCTAACAAAAGCCACTCACTGAAGACTTTGATCAGCTACGTTGTGTTTTTATTCACAGAACTTGTTTTGTTTTGAAGGTGATTTTCTTATACCAACATAAAACACCATGCTGCTATTAGAGTTGCAGTGGTATCGTAGCACCAAGAATGCACTCCTACTTGTAGCAAGTCTAAAACTATTAAAAAATATATTTGATTCGGATTTTAAGCTACTGAAATATGTACTGAAGGAAGTAAACTGCAGGGAAGGTGTTATGATGCTTTGGCAGCTATATATTACTTTACAAAAGCATATGAAAAAAGATTAACATGTCCCAAAGAAGTAAGCTATCAGTGAAAACATCAGAAAATATTAATTTTCCCCCAAACAACTTCTTCACTGTCCATACAACGTACGATAATCCCCAGTGGTTCAAATGGATGTCTGATTTACAGATATTTCTAACCAAGGGTTTGGTTACATAACAATTTTTTATTGAAATATTTTAACATAGAAAAAAACTGGGAGAATAAATGGGACAAAGAGCATGACAGGATCTTCTGTTTAAGTGCTGATTCCCCATTTCATAACCAAAGTTAGTGGGTTAATATTAATAAAAGGGATAGAAAGAACCCTTTATCACCTTCTTTGGTGACTGTCACCTCAAAACTCTCTAAAGGGAGAAAAGATAAACCCAAGTCAGTAATAAAGGAAAGGCTGAAAGGGAGCAAATAAGGAAAAGGCAAAGATGCACACATTACACAGAAAAGCTTTGGAAAAAAACTGTATTTTAAAAATTCAATGGTGATTTGTTGTAACTGTTACAATTTTAGAGTTTTAGTTATGTTAAACATGATTTAACCTTTTATCTCCAGGTTGTCATTTGTAGAAATTTGAAGTGAGGTAGCTAAATTGTAGGTACAAGAAATTTTCAAAATTTCACGTTGATGGAAATTTACCCTTAAAGCAGCATTTTCATCAGAATGTACTCTTCTATTTAAAGAGGACAAGCTACATAATTTAAACAAGCTTTTAACTATTATACTGAAATCATTATGTTTCTGAGATTAAAAATAATTTGTATTCCTGTTTTGAGTTCCAGAAAACAAACAAACCAAAAACTTAAACAGTTGTGGAATTTTTGCACTTTCAACTAATGTTTTATCAGTTCATGTTGTATAACACCTTGCATTTGGAAAGTTTAAATTCTGCATCAAAATCAAACTTATGGTATTGTCATAATTCAGAATTAAAAATACACACATTAAACTGTGATCCTAATGATGATAAAAGCTTTAAGAAAATCTGGGCAGCTAGGAGGAATCTGCGTATTTTCTTTGCAGCAGACTTCTTTCCCATGTTAAACAAGTAACCAACAACTTCTATTTTACTCTATTGCTGAAATACTGAATACTGTAGTACTGAAATAATGAATGCTGCAGAAAAGTAAAGGCTTCCACAGTGTCCTGGATTTTCCACCCTTACAAGGAGATGTCAGATACAACTGAGTTTTAAAATGGTATTAGATGACTGTGTTAGGCACCTGGAAAAGCTTCACAGTTTTAATGAAAATACAGGTAACCATGTTCACTCCCCTAGAAATGTACATTTTGTTAAAACCCCATTCTACCGCCTTTTAGATATCATCTAATCTATCATTTATTTTTCCTGTTTACCATTATCTTTGACCTTAACTGCATTATAACAAAGCAGACTTGTACCCTTAATCACTTTAAACAGATCTCTTGTTAATTCTCACATTTTTCCAACAACTTGCAGTAGCACAGTTACTCAATTCCCTGTTCCTGAGCGGCCTCAGAAAGAGATGAGGCACTGAAGTTACAAGCAAGTATTTTTCATAAAATGGAAATTTCCAGTTTAATATTGAAGTAAAAATATCATTAAGGAAAAATACCTTCTAATGTATCATGATTTGCAGTCCTTCATTTCAAAAAGAGCTGGTTTCTGAAATAGCTCTCATCAAGTGCTTCCTGAAACCCACTTCAGGTAATCCCTGGATTTATAATCAGCTCTTTATTTTAATGCACCAAATATACTGCCTCTGGAGGCATCCACGTAATTTATTTCAGTATATTTTTACATATGGTATAAATATAACCCTGTGTTTGAATATGTTTTGCCTATAGGATCACTCAAGAAAATCTTACACTGCTTAAATCCATGGCTGACACCACAGGTCAGTCAGAAAGGACAATCCAACTGCAAGGAACCTCCTGCCCCTTTCCAGTAACTCTAACCTTGAGAGTCACACATTGTGTGTGAAACACCAAGACAACCGAAAAAAATATATGCAAGGGAATATGAAAGCAGAAAGCCTGGTAAAGGAAGGAAGAGGGAGGAGTGTGTTAATGCAGCAATTACCGATTTGGGAGAAGGGGAGCTTGTCTGAAAACTGGACATTTCATAACCATCCGAAGTGACCTTTAGCTCTGGCACCAACACCGATTTTATTTTGGCTGTCAGGCACTGTATTTTTGGCTCCCAAGCATACAACATCAAATAAGCTCTCCAATCCATGTGTCTCCAGACACTTTTTACGGTGCAAAGCTTCTGTTCAAGGTGTACTACAGCTCAATTCCTGCCAGGTATTTCTCAGAACAATAACTGACCCAATACAATTGTATTTTGCACTTCACACTAACAAGATTAACAAAAAGCCCTTTTATTATCACACATTATTATTAACAGTGTTACTTAGGGTAAAAGTGCTGTAAATACGCAAACCTAACAGGCTTTTTAAGCTCCCTTCCTCAAACATCTCTGCAATGAAAAGAAGCAAAAAAGGAGTCATTTTATTCTCTGAAGTACAAAATATTTCAAAAATGAAAGCTCCTCCTCTTTTCTCCAAAAGATATTAGACTGTTATAGAGCTGCTTCAAGATAAATAGGACAATTTACAGAGGAATATTGCCATATATGGATGATATTCATTTTCATCTCAGTTAAGAAATTCATATATTTATATTGCAGAGAAATAGAATAGATATTTTTTTTCAGTTAATTTTTTCATTGCCACTAAGTAAGCTTAGTCCCATACAATGCATTTAGTGGCAGATATGCTCCCTAAGGTTTCAAGCTTTGTCATATATATATATATATATCTATCACTTTTTCTCATTTAATCCTGAAGTTGAGATTCACTACTGAAGTAAATTGCTACCTCTCCTAATCTTAAAAGAAAATGAAGATTGATCTGCCAAGTTGTTTTTTTATTTGATATATTGGAAGCACATAACTGGGATAGAACTTTATTTCCAAGTGCTCTGACTCAGCTGTACTTACTGTTGTAAAATCATCTCATTTTACAGATATGGCTGTACACCACATTTGTTGTAACACTCCTTGATTTGTTGAATCACTCCTTGGATGTGACAAGATCAAAATCCAGTGATTACACAGTGGCATTCATCTTCTCTACATATCATTTCCTTACAGCCACCATCCAGCTGAGCACTGCATTCACACTAGCCTGCTGCAGACAGGATGTCAGCACAGCTCCGTGTCCTAAACAAACAAGGGTTGGCAGTACAGTGGGGAGACATGGCATCAGCCCTCACCCACTGGCACATGTGAACACACCTCCAGGGAGAGGCTGACAAAAGGCTTGATGGATTATTTTGTTTTATTTTTTGAAGAACAATTTGAGATTCTGCAAGATTATTTTCAAAGCTCTATGCATATTCATGCTCTAAATTCAAAAATTCCTAGCCCCCTCAAAAATACTTCTTGCATCCCAGATTAGTAAGAGGAAACTAACATATTGTGGCTGAGGGGTGTTTTTCTCTTAGGGGACAGGAGAATTAAAAAGCTATTGCAGATGCATCAAAAAAATAAAGTTTCCTTCCACAAAGGAAACGTTTCAAACCTTTTGCTAGCAAGACCCTCTTTTATACTCTCTTAACAATACATTCAACTATGTGAAGACATGCAGATATACTACTTTGTTTCAAAAGCAATTAAAATTCATTCATTTTTGCATAGTAAATGGAAAATCCATAAGAAGAGTTTTAAAAATTAAACTGATTTTAGACATAAATTACCCTAAGGTACAATAGAAAACGTTGTTGTGGTTTTATTTTTCAGCAAAAAATGGATCATGCTGGATCAAATTCCAGCATGACTGCATTTGAACTAGGATGGCCATTGTGTTTGCAAGCAGATCCATAACAATCATGACGCAAAAGACTGATTCCAGAGGGTCTCTGTTTCAGATACACAAGGCAACCTCACATGACTCCATTCAAATTCTGTTTTTAAAAACGTATTGTTTTGGATGTGAAAGAATACAAGTTATCCAAAAAATAGACCTCTACGTAGCCTTACTTATTTTTGCATACTTGAATTTTAGGATCCTACCCACAGCAGAGGGAGCAAAGCAGTAAAACATCACTTCTCCTTGCCCCACAGTTCACGTACTTGAAAGCACTTAAATGAACTATTTTCAAGATGTTTTGACACGTTCAGAATTGAAGGAAAGCAAAAGACTATCTAAAATATTTTAACTGCAGGCAGTTCAGAAGTGTTTCCAGCTCAGCTAGGAGGCACAGCTAATTAAAACAGATAACCTTCTGAAGCAAGAATATATTTGATTTGCAATAGGAATATACTGCTTGGGGCTGAAACAGCCACTTAATCCTGAAAACGCTTTGTTTTTTTGTTTTGCTGTGAAAACATTCTGTCGCTAATCTAGTGGGCTTCTCACACGTAAACACCCACATAGATGCTGCTGGACAATAACGATGCTATTCTCCATTCCAGGACACAGCTACGGCACCACCAACCAGAATTGGCAATGCTGATTCAACACCACTCCCACATTTGGTCTCAAAGAGGGATTCAAGTATTGTTCCATTTTATGGCAGACAGTTACTTTTACAGATTCCCACAGCACATTGTCATTCACACTTCAGATCCCGTGTCATACCAAGATGGAAATAGCTGCACAATTTTTAGGTCTGATATTCAGAATTTAAGATGACTATTTTGAATCCATTGTTCTGCTACCACTGAATTGTTGGTTTTTGAGACAAAATATATAGTGTTTATGCAAACTTTTATATTAAAGGCCAGCTTCCAGTTGGTAAAAATGTTCATTAAATGAAAGCAGGTTTATACAATTTAGTTCAACACAATAGAAAAGCAGTCTCATTTAAAGTGATGCTTTGACACGGGTCTTTCCTCTGCAAATCTGACAATCTACTCAAGAATATTCTGCCAGTACTTTCTTAAAGCTTCATCACATCCAACACTCAAGAAAACTTCACTATCCACCAAGACGTATAAAATTGCTGCTTTCAAAATCTGTTGAACACTTCAAACTACGAGTGCCTACATTTAAAGTACTGAACTGCAAGAGATGTTTCAATGTTTCACATTCTCCCAATCACCATGTATGCAATCCAAATGATTCTATGCAGTATCTTTTAAGTAAAAAGAGAGAGATCCCAACACAAGCATCTTCATTTGGGGATGAAATATTTTTTCATAGACAATAGTTTTATTTCCAGCTAGGATCATTTGTTAGGATCATTTAATAGCATCACCCATGTCTATCTAACTCATGTGAAAGTTTAAATTTCAGAAGTTTTCCATTAAGACTGAACTTCCTGAATTTGTAATGCAGGCTTGGAGATGATTACATTCTTAAAATAAAGCAACAAAAATGTTACTTTAAGTGCCACCTTAAGAAACTGTGACCACCTTACCATGCGCCACTGTAGCACATAATGCAGTTTGCGTGCTGAACATTTCAAATGGCTTTTAATTTAATCACTCTCTTTTCCTGTAGCTTCCTCCTTGAAGCTAATCTAAGCTATGTTCCCAAAAATGGCTAAGGCCACATCCTCTAGGCATTTTATTATGATTCTAATCCTTTAAAATTGTATTTAGCCAACTAAGCTTCTGCAAGTATAAAACATAATCACGTGTTAACTGCTACACCTAATTTAGATACCTGCAGATTCTGCAGAACCTATTGCAGAAAATATAAGAGAACGGTCAGCTGCTAGTCCAATGTTAGAAGTCAAATAGTAAGTCTGCATTTTGCAAATGGCTTGTGCATCCTTCTTTATATTCTTTGATTGAGGATAAACTGCCTTTAAGACAGTCCCAGTGCCAAAACACTAAGGCACACAGGAGATAGAAAACCTGAATTCATCACTGACTTTTATAAAAATGCAGTGTTATCTGTGCTTTAGCTCTCTGATCTGAAACAAAGAAAAACAAAGCAGAAGAAATGGCATATTATCAATTTCATCTATTTAGGCTGCAATCCTCATGGTTCTGAGATGCTCCGCTCATGGAGCTGTACAGCACCTAGAAGACCTCCTCAGCTGTACCCCACTAACCTAACAGAAAATTGCAGGACTACTATAAATAGTCAGCTTACTTTTAAATCTCATAATTGGTAAGCATTATGCTAGCACACTGGTGAAAAACTCCATTATCTAGGAAGATACTCTGTACACCAGCAAGACCAGCTCATGCTTACTAATCATGAAGCATTCAAACTCTTCCCAGATGCAGGAACTTCAGACGGTTCCTAGCTGACACTGAGGACGACTTCAAAAGAGCCAAGCTTCCCTCCACAGTTCCTCCCGAAATTAAATAGAGATCAGATTTCTAACGCTATCTCATAGCTAAAGAAACCTCAACTATAAAATATATTCCATTATTAAATAAGTGAAGCTTCACATTTATCAGAGAAAAAAAGTGTTGAAAATAATATTCCCTATACCATCTCTGCTCTGTGACACAGACTAAGCTACAAACTACTTGTGATTCTTTGAGTAGAAGAATGTCCATTTTTTAAAACACCCCAAACTGCTTTACAAACTGAGCACAGAAAGTCTGGATTTCTACAGAAATTCTCAGCCCAAATACTGCAGAGAGGAAATGCAATCTTAATTCTATTAGTTACTGTTTTCATTGTTTTCTCTATCTTTTAAGACATAAATCAAAACCACCAGGAAAACTAAGAACTCTATTCAGAATAATAAAAAAAAATAAATTATTATTTTAGAACTCCCAGACTGAATGCTGTGACATGTGGAATCCAGAGGACGGAAGAAAAGGTTAGACATTATGCAAAGAAATCCAGAAAAATTAACATATAACATGAAATTGAAAGGAGCATGGAATACCTGCAATATACTGTCCAGATCAAATATTTGGATATAGCTGTAAATATCAAATAAAACTCTGGTCCATGGAGAAACATTTCTAGGGTCTAAATGCTACAAAACATTATGCTGCTGTTAGGGAAGACACAGTAACACACAATATTTGCCATCAAGAAAGCATTTCCACTTATTAAAAAAAAAAAAAAAAAAAAGAAAGAAAGAAAAAGAAAGAAAAAAGGCAGATGAATTCTTTACCTGCAAAACGCAGCGGTGCATCCTTGTCCAGAGCTATTAAGGGGGGGTCCAAGAGTACTGTGTTGTCATTTTCTGTAACTATACCATGATACGTTGTTTCAATCCATGGCTTGTGCTTGTTAACTAAAAGAAAAAAAAATAAAAAAAATACAAGATTAAGAATTTTGAAACTAAGGTCTTCTTAAAAAGGCATTGCAATACCTACTTCATTTTTTCTTCCTCTAAATCTGAATCAACATTTGACTAAATTCAAAAATCTGGGACAAAATCCTGGCTAAGAAAAAAATCAGTGTCCCTGTAGGCTTTCCAAAACTAACTCCGAAAATCTAAATTAGTCTCTTTTAACTACGATGGGATTTAAGATGCCCCTGAAGTGCAATTCAAAAACCTTTTAACAGTGATGGGGAGCTGCTGTCATCAGTGCCAACACAACACTAGAAAATACACATTCAGCACCAGACCAAAATAGAACCAACAGGAACCACGTGGGTTTGTTTAAGCTCTGCTTCTCTCCAGCTTGTAGTTTATCCTTCAGAGTACAGGTATTACCAGTGAACACTTCCTCTAGTTTCAGATTATTTTCTTGTGTTTATAAATATTAAGAGAACAAATAGAAGAAAGATCAAACTTAACTAGTTTTTACATAGGCCTTTTCTGATATCTAATGGAATGCCTTGAAACCTAAGTAAAATACAGACTACTTTTTATATTGCCTGTGCAGTAGTTGCTTTAGGAGACGGGGAAGCTCCACTAAAGCAGCACCCATGAACGCATTCTTCGACTCTGCATAAAGGACTCTGTAAACTGATTGATGGCCTGAGCAAGTTTAAGATGACTGGTCTTCCTCTGCTGCAAAGAATCTCAGTATCTTTCACTGTCAGCTTGCAAAAATAGTTTTTTCAAGAACATCATGAAAGATGCAAGACAAAATCATATGTTACCTACTAGGTTACCATCTACTACTTGGCAATCCGATGTGAGAAAGACTTAGATGTTATTTATCTTTATGGCATACTTGTTAAAGATAAATACAGCTCTTATTCCATAGAACCAGCAAATGTGGTGTAACAACTACTTTCTCTTGACAGCTGAACATTTTTTCCCTTGGTCTAAGCTCTCTTCATGCTGAGATCCTATCATGCATCAGTTCCACCTAAATTGTTTGGGACAAGGTATATCTATCATTTCCTAAAACATCTCTGGCTACCATGTACTCTTCTTGCTTATTGAATTAATACTAATTGCTCAGATGTAATTCTGGAAGGCTGTATGTAGCTAGCTACTTAGACCCTTTGGAAAACATTCACTCGGATGCCCCAAAAACTGTTTCACAGAGCCAATGTGACAACTAGCACACTCCTGTGCAGACAAGTCCTGCTATTTCACTCTGCTGCAGAATTATACAAGCAGACTGTCAAAAGAGGCAGGGATACAAGGCTAACCTGGACTTTTGAATCTTGCCTCTCCAACACGCTAAAATGCATTCAAGATGTCTGTCATATGCTTATCCTGGGAAATTAAAGAAGAAAAAAAAGGTGATAAAATGACACTTAAACCAGTGATTAAACCTAGATGTGGAGAACTCATATGGGAAGCCATAACATTCTCCCAATATGCTTTCATCTGCCATCTTTTACTGGTTAGCAGCAACAAACTGATAGACAGGATATAACCTCTTCATACATCATGATTCAGCAAGAGAGAATTTGCAATGAACTATTTTAATGCAGAGTGTTTAATTACCGCCCTGTGGTTTTACTCAATATGGCAACACTATCTTTATTGCCTCAATACACTCACATGGGCATGCTTTCAATATTCAGCATACCGAATAGCCAGCTAAATGTCAGCCACATTGTTCTATTTACCCAGAGAAGTACACGGCTGCAGCACCCTCCAAGGAACTTGGTGTTTTAAAACAAACTTCATCACGTTCAAAGGGACCAACACATCATTCCTCCCCCTGAGGGAAGGCGCCAGTAACTGTTAGAAGTGTCTCTAATTGAAACAGGTCTCCTAATTCGGATCTGGTTTAAACCATAAGCGCTTCACTACTACAGCAACAGCAGTTAGAAGCACAAGGAGGATGCAGTTGTGTGTTTTTGTTGGTGTACCTGCGGCAGTTATACCTTGACTGAAGATTTCAGAGGCCTTTCATCTGCTCAGCTTAGTCTTTACAAGATCTAGTATGAAATACAAGAACAGATCCCTGCCAGAAAAAAAAAAAGAAAAAAAAAAAAAAATCTTCTTCATTCTAATGCTTCTAAATGTAGTTGTTGGTTGTTTTTTTTAAAGCACTGAGAAACCTCTCCTAATTTAGCAAGCTATGGTAAATCCCATTACAGTAGGGTAGGGAGTTCTATAAAAGCTTAAAGTACCATAACCACATATGAACACAATTATGATGAGCATGCTAAGCATCTGCAAAGTCTAGTCAACCTTCAAACAACAGGCCCAGTTAAAAGCAAAGTCATGTCATTTTATTGTGCCGTAGACAAAATCATAAAGCTTAAAACCCTTTGTGTTTAGGAAGGCTAAAACATCACCGGATTTTAAAACATAAAGCTGAAATCCCTTTGTGTTTATGAAGGCTAAACATCACTGGGTTTTAAATCACTAACCAAACTTACTGCTGAGTATCCGGGAAAGGCCCGTTATCCGGACTTGTGATCTCCAGACTCTAGCATAACCACCTACTGTACGAAATTCTCAATCTGTTATGTGAAATACAAGGCCAAGCTTAGGAGCAGTACACTTCTGCTTCCCTCGAACCAACTGTGGATAGTATCAGCTGGCTTAAATACTATTAAATGCTAGACTGAAACCTCTTCTTTCACATTTTTTCCCCTGTAAATGATACAAAATACCTGGAATCTGCAGAAAAAGTTTTCCAAAGCCACACTGCTAACTGCAAACTGAAACAGTCAGCCTGTTCCAAGCTTGACACTAACAAAGTGGCCTGAGCTGTTAATCTCTTGCCATTTAACTAGGATAAACTACACTGGTTTCCTTGAAATACAATATTCACACTATCTGGGAGAGCCTCAACTGGAATCTGCTGTAAATCCCAACTAGCATTTAATGTAGTCAAGTGGAGGAAGCTTCCCTAGCAATCTTCAGCAACCTGTCCTTCCATTTAGTTTTTAGCAGCCAAGAATTTTTATAAACAGCTAGGCATAGCTCTTTTTCCTAGTAGCAAAAGGAGTTGTAAAGCTCATGCTAGAGCCTTTACTGCTACTGGGCAATGACCGAACGTGCATCTGTGAGGTGAGCACAGCCACCTGTTCAACTCAACCTGGTTTATCTAAAGATAATTGCTGCTAAGCTGTGGGAGGAAAGACGAAGTATGTGTGCTTTGAACACAGGTTTTTAAAATGCCATCCACTCTAAGTGGGTATGCTCAGTTTCCCATGAAACTGAACAGAACAGCTTTTATTAATACCAACTCAAACAACTGTCGACTGTTCTGCAGAAAGGGAATATATCCTAAAGAAAGGATGCTTCCCCAAGAGCAAGGGCTGATGCTGCAGAATGCAATCCATCAGATCAACCAGCAGCAATCCTTTCCTGCTGCTTTAAAGAATTAATAAATGTAAATGCACGTGTTGGACAGGACACTGGGGTTCAGGGCTAGTAAGGAGACTTTAATAAAAAGCTACAATTTTAATCCAACTGAACTCAGTGCTGGTATTTGGATGTGAACACATTAAAGTTAAATATACTTAACGCAGTCCCTTCTGAGGACTTCAGTTATCTTCTTACAAGTGGTCAGAAATTCATTTGACTTAAATGGGATCTGGCACCTACGTAACTGCAGATTTAGAGACACCTCAACCTGAAAGGGCTGTCACCGACAACAGTTTTTTCTTCTGGATATCAACTTCAAAGACATGGTGTTGTTCAGCCGTGCGACATATTTTTAGATCAAGATGATGTATATCAAAACAAATTTGTAAGAATTAACAGATAAAACAGATTGAATGAACTCAGTAAGAGGTATTAGGCACTTTGAGAGCTAGATGCTTAAATGACAGTAGATAAAATATTTACTTTTAAAATTCACCTTTGAGACTTCATGAACAATCCAGAAATGCATGAAGGTATTCTCTGACAATGTGAACGAATTGCACTCAGTGACCTAAGTAAATTGTCCTTCTTTTTCTGCCCTAAAGGTCTGACAAAATTTTGATTAGTGTACCTCTTCTGTGTGACAGTCTTCCTCTCGGTGTAAGAGAATACACACGTGCTTTTCGGTGAGACAATAAAAACACTAAAGCTTGAATATTTATAAGTTAGCACTGATCTGATGAAATTTCAAGCAACATCAGTATGAGAAAAAGTTTATGTGGTAGATAACCAGAAAAAAATACAGCTCAGCCAAGAAATAAAGCATGTACACAGTAAAACATACTTTCTCCACCCTGAAAGCAAAGTTTAATAAGAAAGGGTGTAGCATGGTGTGATTATGTGTGTTCTCTTCCTGCCCTACACTCACCAGCCGACAATTCAGAGCCGTGCCTCTATTTTCTGTTAGAAAAGGGTAAGGATTAACCTTGCATATAAACAACTTGAAATACATCAGTGATAATGAAAAGATCAATTTTCTTTGTTTATTTAAGTAGGTTTCATACCTAGGATTTTACCAAAAATTGTCATCTTGTAACTGGCTACAAACAATGAGATAAAACTGAACATAAGTTCTGCTAAAACGCTGAATTTCTTGATATTATGGAATTTTTATAATCTATAGCACTGGTTTTAAAGATGAACTACAATTTCTATTACTGGGACATAGGAACTATAGGCTGTAACAAAATATAGAGGGATAAATCTGTAGTAGGAGAGGGACTGGGTAAAGGGCAAGGGCATACACCAACATTAACCTCTATGGTGCTTAGATGCAGGAAATGCAGGTGGTTGAAATTCATTCCACAGTTCCAGATTGCTATCTCAGATTCTCTACCACAGTTAAGGAGCCCTTGTAATTTATGCTCTCGGAGCTCAACTGTCATATATCAGGAGCACAAGGTAATGTTTGTAAATTAAGCTATCAGTGCTTATAGCTTAAGCTTGGACAATTAGCACTAATTCTCCAAACACTACATTCAGACTAACGGCTGTAAGAATTCAACAGGTTTATTAAAATATATTCTGCCTAGGGAAAATTCTCTGGTTTATCACCACTTGCAGTGGGTTTCCTGTTCTACATGGAACCAGTTGCTTAAATCCAATTTTATTTGGGCAAAGACACATGGAGATTTTGCTAAAAGCCTGAAACGATAGAACATGTAAATGACAGATGAGAAACGAGTTGCTTATTTGTTTTTATTACCCACAGCTACAGCATAAGAAATATTCAGAGCACCAAATATCTTAAAATGAAGATATAGTGACCAAATTCCAATTGGGATAAAAGCCTCGCAAGGAAAACAGCAAAATAAAAAATATCCCAGCACAAAATAGCCTAAATAGGATTGAGGCAAAAAAAAAAAAGCCTTCATTTTTTAAATGAAATTCAAAATGTTTTAAACTAAATGCAAACACCAAAATAGAAAACATAAGCCTTTAACTGTAAACATAAATTTAATACATGTTCTCTTAAATGTTGCTAGTTATAGTGAAGAAGCTGAAATCACTTTCTAACTGTTGTCATATTTATAAACTTGACTCCTTGAAAGGGAATCTAATTTACAAATAGAGCAAATATCATCTCAGTATAGCCAGCGCTTCTGGCTGTACTTGTTGACTCCTTTTAAAAACAGGGAAACCAACTGGGAGTAGTAGCAGCAACTTGTTTTCAATCTGAGTACAAAGCAAGTGAGATGAGACCTAATGCCATAAACAAAGGCCAGAAAGACAGTTCTTCCAAGGCACTGAGGTTTTCTAATAATCCTTTCTTAAGGCTCCTAAGGAGGTTTAGTTCCTAGTGAAGCCAATGGGAGTCAACCAGCATGAATCAAATAAATTAGAGTGCAAAACAAGATTTAAGACCAAGGCTTCTGACTTACTGAACTCTCCCATGTTTTGAAGCATCACTTCTGTCTCTGACGATAACGATAATGCAACAAGATGGATGCCCCTTAATATCATAAACAAAATTTCATAGAGAATGCTCTAAACACAACGAAACAGAATGAGAGATAAGGCTCAGAAAAATGATGAAAGGGCTTTTGTTCAGAAAAAGTCAATGACTACGTAATTTTTTTTCCACTCTCTAAAACAGTTTCATAGCTATGAGCCAGCAAGCTATCAAGTATTTACATTTCCACAGCAGAAAATGCTGTTTTACCCAGAATACCAGACTAACTTAATCTGTTTGGGACAAGATGTTCATGTTATTTTGTCCTGAGGCCTGACCTGGGTTTAACTTCAAGCCTTCCATCTTCCACGAGAAATGGAAGTCCTGGAGCCTAGCTTCTGACCTCAGAAAAAATCTTTCCAGTGATTTGAAACTTCTGATTTCAAGTCTATAAAAACATTAATTTCTCAAACCAAAGATACAAGAGTCTAGAAAGTTTCTATTGATAAATTTTCCTGCTAACTTGGCACAGACAGTACAACCTGCAGTCTAATAATCTGGGAAATGGCAACTGGCAATGACAGCATCCTAACCACACAGCAAAGAATGCTAGCTCAGACCACCACTCCTCCATTTCGATTTCCACAGCAGTGTTAGTTTATACATAATATGAATAGAAAAACAGATGAAAAAAATCTGCTAGTTATTTGATCTGAGCAGATGACTCTAAATTGTGCTTTCCTAAGCATTATGCATCACAGAAATTTCTAGCATTGGTTACTTTTGCCTCCTCTCAGTGGTCTCTTACTTTCATAAATCCTTAGGGGAAAAAAACAACCACCACCAAACTGTCTCTTCATAATGCTTAAAGGTAGTCTTAAAACTTCTCTCCCACTAAAAAAGAGAAAGAAACCTAACCACCAGCCATGTACTATAAAGGCTGTTCCTATGTCAAAGAAATATCTGCAGTAAAACAGTTGTAGTGACAAAGTGGTTTGTGGTTTGGATTTAAGACATTTATATTACCAGATAACTTCCTGAAATAATCACAAATCAGAGTACTTTTTTTTTTTTTTTTGATCAATGCTCTCTCTACCTAAATGACAGTAAATCAGATAGGGTCCAAGGCAACACAGGGCTATAATGCTTGACCTGGTCAGTAACTATGGAAAAAGGAGCCATTAGAGGCACTGCCTTCTCCTCTGGCAAGTCACTCCGTTCCACCTCCCACTTAGCTCTGTTGATAAATACCCAATTAATTCACTTTGATAAAAATAAATATTTCAATGCATTCCTAACTACTGCTTTCCCATTGCAATATTAGTCAAACAAGTTCGGAAATATTTGGGTCAACCTGACTAATTATAAGATAAATTCAGTTAAATTAAGCATTTTGCATGAACTGGACAGGAATATGCTTCTTCAAAACCTAATACCACCATTTGTACCCCTTAAATTAACTACAGAGGAGATGGTAGGCTCACACCTAACTTTTATGCAAGAACACATTCACCAAAAGCAATTTCTGTTTCCTTCCTTCATCACAAAATAAACTGGTTGTCCTAACCCAGGAATATGCAGGACTGGAGAGTGAAACTCACCACTCTGGTCTAGTCCTTCTACTCCATTTCTGCACATTTCTGAACCAAGTGCAATTCAGTTTTCACAGTGTAAAATAAAGCTCAATGACCTTAGTACCAAGGACGTTTAAAGTCACAGATTTTTTTTATTTTTAAATAAAAAAGAGAAGCTGTGCTTGAAAGAGATGGAACTGACAATACAGCACAAAACTGGAAGTTTACCATACATGCTTCCAAAAAAATGTTTCTCCTAACACAGAAATGAAAGTGAATACCCCTTTCAGCCTGCCCTAGTCCAGGTATTCCTGTATTCTCCACAGTTTATTTGTCATTAGATACAGCTTCACATAACATTCTTAAGAGGCCAACCCAGAGCAGCCAAAATATCATGAGAACCAAGCCAAACCCAGGCTCGTATGTTAACTCAGGTATGCGTGATGAAGTTTAACTATGTGCAATGAAGTTTAACAAAACAGGACTTGCAGTCAGCAGCTCTGCATGTCAGACTGAAAACAAGCACAGCCTGTAACAAAGTGCACGAGAACTGACTTACAGAGCTGCCCAGTAAAATGCCATATAAACTTGCCACCCGTTTCCAGGTACGTGCGTTAGCTTTCTTTGAAAATGTTTTTTGCTCTTCATTTTATTCATTCTTTCTAATGGAGAAAAGCCCATCAATTCAATGAGGTTGTGTTTCTGTGCTGGTGCAGTAAAAAAATTTGTTTCCAAGAACAGCAGTGAATAGATTGCACTCAAGAGATCTCGTACAGGTAAATTATGGTCACATTTAAACACCTGGCAGAGCCCTTTATTACAGGAGCAGTTTCTTGATCCTCTGTAGGGAAATTGCAGCAAGATGCATCCTTAATGAGTTGTTTTTAAGATCAGGAACTTCCCTTCAATCTATCCGCAAGCCATTTTAAAGCCCCAGTTCTAATCTGCATTCGAATTACATGCCGGATCCCAAACCTCGTCAGATGATCAGCTGAATCTTGCAGAAATGGCACTCTGGATGCCAGGGATAACCTTCAGGTAGGCAGCATTTGCAAGCCTCTCACTGAAATCTGCTCGGGAGACCTGCAATGCGTATGCTTTTACTCCCCGAGATCAATCAATAGCCACAAGGCCAGCGTTTTCCCAACGCCGTACCGCCGAGGGCTCAGCGCAGCGACACGGTTATCACCAGCCACCAAACAAACCTTCTTTATGTAACCCTGAAGGTGAGGCTCCCCGGGGGGGGGGCTCCCTGAGGTGTTTTATTCCCCCTTTTCCCACTCGCTCGGCCACCGGGGCTCTCCCCGAGGAGCCCAAACCCTGAGGGGGCTCTGGCACACCCCGCCGGGACAGGACAGGCCGGCGGCCCCGCCGCATTTTCACAGCTCCAAAACCTCCCCCCAGGCAACAAGTGACCCCCACGAGGCCGGGGGCGGCCGTTACGGTTACATAACGGCCCCCGGCTGACCTTCGAGGGGGGAAAAAAGCGCTGAGGGAACCGTGAAGGTGAGCGCGGAGGGCGATGCTCCCCCCGACACCCCCATGCACACCGCCGCAGGTGCAAAACGAGCCCCCCCCCTCAGCATCCCCTCCCGCAACACCGAGGGGATCAAGGACACCGTGCCCCTTCCTTCCTTCCTTCCCCCCAGGCTCTGTTTTTTTTTTTTTTTTTTTTTTTTTACCTCGAGCAGCCCCGGCTCCTCCGCAGAGCAGCGCGGCCAGCAGCAGCAGGCAGCGGGCGGGGGCCGGCATGGCAGCGCCGAGCGGTGCTGGGGCACCCCCGGCTGGCGGGGCGGCTGTGGCGCCCCCGCTGGTCCGGGCTCCGCTGTGCGGAGGGCTCGGCCCCGAGGAGGAGGAGGAGGAGGAGGAAGGGGAGGGAGGAGAAGCGCTGCGCTGCCCCGCTCCGCTCGCCGGCTCTCTCCTCCCCTCCCTCCCTCCCTCCCCCGCCTCGCTGCCGCGGCGCCCCGCGAGCGGCACCTAAAATGGCGGCCGCCCCCCCCCCCCCCCCCCCTCGAGCCCGTTACCAAGCGGGGGAGGGAGCGAACCAACGGAGCCGGGGAGGGGATACGGGAGAGCCCATGTGAGGGGCGGCCGGGGGGCGGAAAGGAGCTCGGCCCTGCCCCGGGGGAGCGTTTTTTTTGGGGGGGGTTCATTGGTTTATTTTTGGTTTGGGGGGGTATTTGTACAGCTGAACTTTACCTAAGGGAAAGGGGCTGATGCCCCGCTGAAGCTGCACAGCGGAGTTGAGCGCTGATTATAAACCCCAACACTCCAGGAAGAGTTAAAACCCTCACAGAGCCATTTAAATTCTTTTACAGATCTTTTTACCAAAAAAATCAGGAAAAAGCTGTTTATTTTTCCTTCTGCTAAGTGACCGGTGCTGCTTCAGGCAGGATGCACAACCCCTCCACACCTGGAGGCAGGGAGCAAACCAGCACCTGGTGCAACACGCACACACCTTGCTCTGGTTTCTTGGCCGTAAAACTGCAGTCCTGCAGAGATCTGTCTCTTTCAACCACACACACACCTCAGTGCACCACTGCACGCCTCTCCAAGTGCTCATTTTTAGAGCTGGGGACTGACGTTGCGAGGTTTTCCTTGGTGCTCATCCCCACTGCACACACGCTGCAGGGAATGACGGGCCCGTGACGTAGCACGAGCCCTGCGCAAATGGAGCGAGGGCAGCGCTCGCAGTTTGGGTGAACCCTCTGCAGACTGAGAAACATTTTTTTTGCCATAGTTTTACTGAGTTTTAACAGTGCAGAGGTCTGTTAATTCTAGCTGAAAACATTTACAAGTTCTATCTAAATCAAGACATTTCATAGAACAATTAAATTACACAATCTCTCCTGTAACAGAAAAGTTATTTGCTTTCTAGTCAAAAATTTCAATTTGAAAATGCTTCAAAAGAAGAAGAAATGCCTTACCACGATTAGAGTTTTGACAGCTAAAATGCAACCAACTTATTTTATAATTAGATATGACTACTCATGTTTTGTACCTATTAGCCATTCCACTCCCACAGTGAAGTAAAAATAAAATCCAGAATGTTCAAGATCCTAGAGATGTGGTATTTATTTTAAAACATATGTGACTTAAATACCAAGTCTGATCTGTTCTAGACCCTCCCCTTCCCACCCCCCAAAGCCAAGCCTGGTGCTGTTAGTTAGCATTCTCTGCTCACTACCTGTTTACCCCAAATTTGGGTTGGGGGTCCAGCCATCCAACAGTGAGAAGCCCACTTATTCATGGTCCTTGATCCATCCCCAAGGTCTCAGCAAGTTGACAGGATTTGGTCTGCAGTAAGATGTAAAATGGGCAAGACAGTTCACGCAGATAAACAAAAGGCAAGCTGTTCTGCCCCCATCGAGGGTTTTTCCATCCTTAAAATCCAGCCATCTTGACTTGCTGTACCTTAAACACATTTGCTAATATGAACGCATGTCGAGCAGAAAAGGAATTTCAAGATAAATAGCGTGGTACACTACACCGAACAGTGCCCCAATTACCATCCTGTGCCTTCACCAAGCAACCAGGTTAGTCCACATTTATTTCATTGACTGTATGATGTAGGCTATCTTCTTTCTCAAAAGCTAAGACATTTTCTTTTTTTAAAGGTAAAGCCTCAGTCTAAAACCCCTTGATTTCTCAGCCTAACATATGCTGGATGGCAGATCGTGTCAGAAGAAGCCTGTAGCCCATCTGTTGCCAGATAGCTGAGTCTTTACATTCTGCCAACGCAGCTTCAGCTGATGGTATGCTACATCATGTATTTTTCTTTTGTATGAAGAGTAGAAGGCTCAGTATGACTCTCAGACTAGCCTTATCGACTTAATGCTTGAGGAAAAAAACACCCCTATGAGTAAAGATTTGTGAGGCAAGAGGTCATCAGTTAAAATGTTTGCCCGCTGGTGAATGCACAATATAACACCTCTTTTGCCCAAGTACTGGATTTAGATTAGGAATAAACAAGTCTGAATATCAATATGATAGTATCTGAAGAGGGCTTGTAAGTCAGTGGCCAGCTGTCAGGCAAATACATACGATCACATATACTAATACTTTCTGCAAAATAATTTTTTACCTTTAAATTGTAGAACAACTTAGGTTCATTAGGTATGGCAGAGAAGATAGATCTCAAAGAATTGAATTTGCTCCATAGTCCACTCTGTCTGTATAATGCATTAATGTGGGGAAAGGCACTCTACATTTGACCGTAGTAAGAAGGGGACTTCAGTGTTACCATCTGGACTCATTTAGATGATTCTGATTCTGCAGAACTAGAAAGAGGAGACATTTTTAAGGGAATAAATGCTGTGTCCAGGAACACTTTATTTATCGCACAATGACACTATCAGCTCAGAGAAAATAATCAGCGAAATCAGTCGTGATGAAACTGGGAAAATTCCAAGGCAGGAGAAGGCATTGATTGCATCTCCCTCTGAGCAAAACTCCTCCGAGTCAGTTGTGACTAAGGCACTGATTCAGTAAAGCCAATAATTCTTTAGCCTGTATTTTAAGCTCAGTTAGATAATTTTGTTTAGTTAGATGACTAACTGGTCTGAACTGGCAATTCAGTGGTTGAGGACATGGATAGTATGGGTACTCCATCTGTGGCAGAGACAACAAATTAAAACTGATCCATGTCACCACTAATGTTCCATTGGCACTTACTCCATAAGTATGGCAAACACAACAACCTCTCAAATACCTACCTTTTATTTTACAAAATAAAATTTGAATTAAATTGCCCTTGAAGCCCACCATGCACCATCCTATTTGCTGTTAAACAATAGCTACACTACTTGTCAGAGGTAACTGCGTTTCACAAGTTGACAGAGATTCTCACTTTCTCTGAAATGCCACATGCCATTATTTCAGAGAAATGCACAGAACTAACTTCAGCACCTTCATTTTTACCACCTATCTCCCTCCTACTCTCCGACCTGCTTCTCAAGCTCAAAAAAAAAAAAAACACATTGATTTTGATTTTATTAGTAAGCAACAAAACTGGAACAAATGGCTCCTGGCAGAACATGTTTTCTGTTACAGCTGAAAAACTATTGGACTGATGTCCTTGAAATGCACAGTGTGACTAATGCCCAGCTTGCAAGGACCCAGGAGGACACATATTTATTGCACTTGTCAGAATGAAGCTGAGCAGCCAGAAATGAAAAGATAAGGTGATAGGTAAAAATGAATGCCTACGTCTGCCTGCTACTTAAAGGAAGCTGGTGCATATCATATCTAGAGAAGTGAGGCATACTCAGTGAAGCCAACATTTGGATCTGATTGTTACAGCTCAGGCTTGTAATCAGTTTTGAATACACTCAGAATGTGCACCAGTATTTTTAGGTATTAGACCTGGACCCTTGTTCCAAAGGGAAGCTGTGAGGAAAGGGTCCAAACTTCAAACAGTCTAGAACTACGTTGACAAAAAACGGTCCAGACTTTAAATAAAGAAGCTATAACTAGCTGTGGATTGATTTTTGTCTCAATACTTCAATTCATGTACGCATGCTAGTTTGCTTCCAGATTATGACTGCTTTTAATGGGAAGTTAGAACTCAGAACCTAGCTTTATCTCCTCTACTGAGCATTTGCTTTATCACAGCTGCCCTGAAACCAGTTCTGAAAAGGGACTAATTGCTATAGAGACTATGCTGTAATGTAATTAGGCTCATGATAGAGTTGCATGCGTAGCCAAGCAAAAATATTACATGAAGGCAACAGCTGACCAGTTTCTGAAAATCTGCATTACAGCTCCACTCTAGCTCCCCCCCCATTCCCACCGGAGAAAACAATGGGAGAATCCCAAGGTATTTTGCTCATTTAAATTCTAGTATTTTGTGATTCTGATATGGCTTTACCAGACTGAGTCAGGAAGAATGAGCTAGGATGATATTAACAACAACAACAATTCAAGGTGAATATCAAAAATTCATTCTTCACAATGAAGATGTATGAAACCAGAGTGCTTCTCATAAGGCAAGAGGCAGAAGTGGCATATTTTGGGTCATTCCACAACAGAATGCTACAGCAATGCCCCTACTAGCTTGAGGAGAAAACACACAGATGACCTACTGCATCTTTTCTAGCCTTGCTGTCCCAAATATACAGAGTTGCAATCCTCTGACCATACGAAGGCGTTAAATTCATGTGCTTTTAGATTTAGTGATGATTTTGTCTTTTTTCTTTAACACTTTGGAACCTGACTGTATATATTACAGAGTAAAGAATTAGGGGACTGGTTTTCCCCACGCTTGAACATTTCTAGAACTGCTTTGATCATGTGTGAGAATTGATTTAGGGGATGCAAATGAAGGCCCTGGCAATCTGAAGAAGCAAATCTTCTCCCCTGACATTTCTGAACATTCAGAGAATTCTCAACAAGCCATTGAAGTATGGGTTTATCAGAGAGACAAAAAGAAAATTCAATGAGCAAAGAAGTACATAAAAACCACTAGCTTCCTCACAAGAAAACCATTAGCATTAGCAATCTTTCCACCTTGTTTATCCCTTTTTTCCCATTTAGACTTACTATTGCAAAATAGGCATCTAAAAACATGAAAGCAATGAAGGAAAGATGCAAGTCTTTCCTTACTAAGAGAGGGACTGAATATTCTGCAACATGATTATAATATTTTACAACTCATTAGCACCTACCATCCTAGGATCTCCAAGCATTTTACAAGCGTTAATTAATGCACTCTCACAATACTTCTGTGAAGTAGAAAGGCAGGTGTGCAGGTATTGTGATGACAGGTGCATTACAATAGAATAAGACAATTTCTAGGCTCTTCATTTGCATATTTCGGAAAGCAGAGCACAAAGAGTGCAGGTAATGTTAAGAAATACCGTAACACCTTGAAATACCTTGAACCGCACGCAGACAGACAGGCTTTCAAGTGCTTAGATAAAAAGCCATACTTGACTGAAGGCCCTCAAGAAAATTTATGCTTTTTAAACATGGGCCTTTGCATCTAGTACCACAGTAGCTATTTTAAGTTGTGACAGATAAATAAGAATGAAGTCTGAATGAAACTGGATCTATTTCTTAAAAGACTGATTTCTTTATTTCAAGGGGTACAGGGACCTTCTAAATCCCTGAAATCACCATGGCCTCTAAATAGCATAAAATAAATTATTTATAAAGCTTAGTAAGGCACTGCTAAAGACAAAGAGGGAGACAGCAAGTGAAACAGGCAGCAGAAATAAATTTACTAATCATCCTCTAACTCAATAAAATACAAAAAAAATAAAGTCAGGTGCTAGATGAGCCTTTCTAGAATACATGCCCATAAAAAACAAGGACTTTTGTGGTTCTATGCTGTTTTACTGTGCTAACCTGCCTTGAAGATCACCACAGTGGGCTATATCCACATTAACAACTGCTTTAACTTCCTCACTTACACAGAAAACTGAATGATTTAGGCTGGGGAAAAAAAAAAAAAAAAAAAGTTAAGAATCTTGCGTTGCCTTTCTAGTTCTTTCACAAATTGCCCTCCTGGGTCAGGAACTAATTCTTTCCCTACCTGTTTCTTATCTGACAACATAGTGGAGTCATATATATATAACTATATATATATAGTTATATATATATATCGTATATAAAAGTATGGATGGATAAGCTAACATTTGTGAAAAGACTCCAGTATTTGCACCATATACCGGTGATGATGCTTAAATTATTCAGTTTGCAGATTTTCTGTATTCTTTAGGATCGTGGTACTCATTGAACATCTGGTCATACAATGACATTTTCCTCCTCTCTGCTTGCTTTCCTGCGAGGAAGAGGAGGAGACTATGTGCGTGAGTACTCCCCTCCCCAAGAGCCATATGGGAATGTAAAGGCATTCTCTGAATTCATTACTCTGCCCCACAATATGATTCTGCCTTTATACGAGCAAGAAAATGGATGTTAATTTATTCCTTACTGCTAATTTGAAAAGGAGCACAAACACAAGAGTTCCATTGCAGAGACTTCTACCAAGGGTGTAGTTTAAGTCCAATTATGTGCTATTAGTACATTTGCTCTTTGTTCCTCTGGCATATTAATTACATGTCTGGTATTCTGGTAATTAACACAATTATACTCTTTATTTTCCTCTTTCGTTAGACAATATTCTTCCACTTTATTAAGATAAGTAATTTTCTGTAGGTAAAAGAAGCCAAATTACTACATATTAATAAAACCAAGCTATAGGTTTTTAAGCGAGCTTATAGAGAGAAGGTCCAGCAGTATTCTTCGCCAAAATGAAAAGCAGATGCTCTCCTGTTGGGCTGTAGCCCATCTCAGAGGCTTCTACAGGGAAACCAAATTATAAGCCTCCAGTTATGTGTGCAGCATCGTAACCAGCAACTGAAGCAGCAGGGCCACAAGGACAGGACCAGCTCTTCCACACACAGCTCTTCCAGCAACGTTATTGCTGTTCAAAGGCTCACTGTTAGCAAGACCTTTCATCTCCAACTTACATTCACTAAACCCGATGACATTTTGAGAAAAAAAAAAAAAAAAAAAAAAAAAAAGAGAAACAACAAAGGCTCAACCAATATGGTTTACAATTCCACAGATCACCCACAAATGAACATTCATCAGGGAGGATATTCCTGAAAAACATTAAGGAACAACAAAAAAAATGCACACTTACTACTGTAAGACAATAACGTGGGCAGGTTTTTTTTTTTGACTAAATTAAGTAGGTGTAGAGGTACCGCACAAACACGTAAAAGATACTTCCTTCCCCTTAGGACAAATTATTGTTCCTCTGAAAATAAGTTACTGTTTCTGTCTAGTTTTCTATAAAAACACATCTGAATTTCCACTAGGTCACAGATGCTGCTATGGGCAAAAAAGCCTCACTGTGGAAAGATTTCTTTTTCCTTCTGTATGTGGTTGTCTGGGGAAGGAGGAAAAGGACAAACAAAATATTGTCTTCCCACAATAGGGCAGAAACTTTGCAGTATATTGTCTAGCACCCTCCCTCCTCCCCAAATCCCTTGGGTCCAGATCTCTGGTGGGTCTGGCTGCAAAATGTTTCTGGGTGCAGGAAACAGAGGTGTCCCACGCCAGAATGAATGTCACTCACTCCTTCCCAGAGACAGCAGTGGGCATTCGTTATTTACTGCTACCTGGGACAAGTGTTACCGATAAAGAAACCTGAAGTTTATGATTGCAAATTGCTTTTAACTGTGCCTGCTTCCATTACTGTTTTTATTTTATTTTTCCCTATTGTACTGCATTGCCTTTGTGTCCCTTGGGGAAGAAAAGAAATAAAAACTCAGCAGGCAAATATCAGTGTTGAAAAAGCTTGCTCTGCCTTTCCCAAAAACACCATCTGGAGTATTTTTTTTATTTTGAATGGTTGACTAGTAGACCAAAATTATATATCAGGGATGTCTGAAAGACAGTTGTCATCATTATTTCTCTACAGACCAAAAAATAAAACCACCCAAAACTGATCTCAAGGCCCAACTGTACTGGCCCCTATTCAGACAGCACAAAACTCGTAGCTTTAAGTATTTACAAAAGTAAGGTTTTGAAGCTGGGGACAGGGCTGCTGTGTTCTGTTCCTGATGACACCACTGACTGATTCTACCCACAGACAAGTCTCTTAATCTCCCTATGCCTCATTTATCCTCTCAATTTAATACCACTTGCCTATTCCACAAGGATGTAGTAAGACTTCATTAACTAACGTTTGTAAAGTACTTCAAGATCTAGTACAAAAGCTTCTCTAGAAACTCTGAATATTATTTTAATTAAGAAGGCAGCATTTATAAGTTCCCTGCCATTAAATTACCATATATATCTCAAACAGAGAGTCTAATTTCCAAACCAACCTTACGGTGCACAAAGACGGGTATTTTAAATATACTATTCAATAATATTCTGAACCAATAATATTACGCAAGAGCACAGAAGTATCAAGATTCCTGCTTGACTGTTCATTGACTTTTAGCATAGAAGCACCCAACAAGTCCAGATTTATCTGCATTTTCTTGAGAACAGATTTGGAGTAAAGATGGAAAAACTAAAACCCCAGCCTAGATGAAAGCTATCATGTTTAACTTTTTCTGTTCTGGTATTCATGGCCTCAATAAACTGTATAAAAAATTAAAAGGCTACATACGGCAAAACTGCTTTTTTCTATCCTGCCTAAATGTTGTTTTTTTTTTTTTTTTCCTGAAAATATACAACACTTCTAAGAGCAATCATTCAGCTGCATCAAATGTTTAGTCTTCACAGTTGTGCTGAAAGTAGCTCGGGGACCTTTGTAAGACACGGAGAACTGGGAACAGCAGAATGCCAGAAAAACAGATAATTCAATATTTGATTCTTTCTTCAGTACTACTCCTTGCCAGTCCTTGTCACCAGGCCAGGAAGCTGTAAGTATACTACTATACTACCACATTCACATGGGGAAAGAAAACTTGCCTCTCCTCTTTTCCTTTGAGTGCAATTAGCAGACCAAATCTAATAATAACAAAGGCAAGCAAGCACAACAATACTGGAGGACAGACAATCGGCACTGGTCTTCCCACTGCCAAAACTCACTCTATTGACATTCTGATGAGGGACTCTGGAAGAAGGTCAGGATGGGAACTAGTTTATGGAAGACATAGAAAAGTAGCCCGTTAGGATTAATTGTACACTGTTTATAGATAAATGAAATAAAACTATCTTGCAGCAACTGAGAGACTCAAAAACCTGATTGCTCAAAAGACAGGGGAGCAGGATATTCCCAGAATGCATTTTTTTTCACCCCACATTGCCAAAATTTTCTCCAGAGCCCAGCTTTTTAAAAACATTTTCATACTTATATCTTTTAACAATGTACAATAGGGCAAATAAAGGACACTAGGATCACTAACTGTCTCCGCACAAAGCATTTGGAGAAAAGGGCATTTCTATTCCCTGTGCAATTCTATTTAGCAGATTTATACTAGGATCCTGTTGTGCAATGCATGTCATACAATAGGGCTATAAAAAAAAAGGAAAAAAATCATAAATCAGGTTACATCTATCTGAGGCTAGCTTGCTGGGTCAGAGTTTCAGGCAAAGGGGCTGATTTAATGCCATCAGAGGCTAGGTTCAAATTCCCCACCCGTTGGAACATTTTGAATTCTCACAAGCATTACTCAGCTCTTATCCTTCTGTAACAGACGTGTAAAACTACTCAGGTCAATTCATAGATCACCCAGCTTGTATATGCTGTAACTACAGAACTATTGGTTCTGACTGGACCTCAAAAAAGCTGCCCATGTTTTTCTTCCCCACAGTGCATAAGGCTCCTTAGTCAAATTAGCTGCTGCTTCCCCCGGATTGTGCAGCACGCTGAATGGATGCTCAGTGTGGCCGTGCAATAGGTGCCAACGCCGCAGCCACAGCCCTGAGAACAAGTCCCAGTGTTTGCACAGATGCCAGTTACATTCATTGGTAGCAGTGAGCTGAACTCCAGGACCTGGACCAAGGATTACAAGTTCCACGGAGATCTATGTAAAGGTGTAATGAGAATTTTCATCATGCAATATTAGCAAATGCTTCCTACTCCTGAGAAAAGTGACCTACATAGCACTGCAGAGGAGTGTTTAAAGCCCATGTGAACAGCATTGCTTAGATGTGGAAAAATAGGATTGGTTTTACTAAACAGGTCTTCTGAGAGAGTTCCAGTTGCTGTATTTTCCACAACACAGACTTCTTAAAGACAATAAAAATAAGCTAAAGCATGCCATTATTTGTCCTGCAGCTGGTTTCAAGCAAACTGTTGATCTTCCTGATATGAACTCCTCTCCACTCTTGCCCTGCTCAAATTCATCTTATCTGGCAATAATAGTCCACAGCTTTCTCCCAGAGTCTCAAAGCATTTCACACGTTGATATATTATAAGCCCCACAAACCTCTGCAAGGCATGGTCAATACCTTTACTGTCTAGCTGCTGAAGAAAATGATGAATGAAGTTCCTGCACATCCATCACAAAAAGCGTCTGGGACAAAATTAAGAATTGATGGAGATGTCCCAGTTTCTGAGTCCATGTTTCAAACTACATAAACTACCTCTGTTGCTTTAAAAAGTGCCTTAAAAATTTATCTGGTCCAGGAGCAGACTCCTTTTATTTGCTGTTTTTCTAAAATGCCAGTGCTCCAAGCATCTTCCCAGCAGTGTCCTGTCTATTTACAGCCTCATCAGACATGAGTGCAGCTTAATCCTTTGTCATTTCACATATTTATTTCTATTCTGACAGATACCAGTTGTGACCCTTTCTTGCAGTAAGCCACTGCCCTCCTGGCCTTCACTCTAATTGCAGATTTGCTAATCATGTTTTGATCACCCACCCCTCTAATCACTGCCTGCTGCAAGCCACGGAGCCAGGCCTATTTTCGGTGAAGAGGAGCATAACACGCAAACGCGACGCTTGTGTTCTCGTCCTTATGGAGGGGATCAGAGGATTAAGAGGAACAGTCAACCTTGATTAATGCTGCTGAGTGAGTGAGAGCTCTTTGCCAATAGCAGGGGCTGATTGCCTCCCCGTGGGGAGCTCCAAGGCAGACAGTCTCCCTACAAGGACACGTCTGTCTTCTGCTTTTAATGCTAGCTGCTGCTCTGCAACAGAAAGGAGGTTAAATGCTGACCCTATCTCTCCAAATAGCAAGCTGTCCTGGGGTGGGAGGGCTTTTTTAAAGACGTGGAGCTGTTCTTGGAACACAAGATAAACACAGGTTTGTATCTATTGCTGTCTCAGCCGTCGACTTACCACCAGCAGAAAAACTTAACAGAATTCTGCTTGGTGGCTTTTCTGCAGGCTGGATACATGTCACGAATGCACTGTCTAACCTTAGAAGGGAGCCAGCAGAGAGCTGTATTGTTTTAGCAAAGCAGGAAACAAATGCACACTCAGAGCTAAGACCTGGCAGGACCAACATCACTGCAGTTTGTACTCAGCGCTGAGGTAAGGATGTCCCCCCTGCTCCCAACCAGTCTAATATCTGTAAGTGAATCGGAGTGATTTAGAATAATTACCTCACCCCTCCATGCTCTGCTTTAATGTACCTGTCAGATCGTTAACCCTGTGTTTTCCTCCACTCAGTGAAGGAAAATATTTCTTGAGAGCTGTTCTATAAATGTTACATGCCTACTGCTGCAGGATCAATTTCTGCAGCACCCAACACAACCTGAAGGACCACCCTACCACCTTGATGAACATTCAGCAGCCACAAATCTCCATTCCACCTCTACTTTTCCAGGGTTTTCCTTATTTTCAGCACGGGCAATGAGCATTCTTACCTTTTCTTCTTCTGCTCTGTGCACTATTCTTCTGTACCAGTCACAAGTGAACCAGCTGAAGAAGTGGAATGACACATTGTCTTCTGCCAGGGAAACTGGGGGGCTGTAAATCCCCTGCTGTGGTAAGTGACTGAAACATGGGGTTTTGCACTGCATTCTAACTACTCAAGTTTTTCCATGTTTACTGCTGCTTCACTGATACATTACCCATTGAGCGTAAGTAAAAAGCTTATGAGAGGAGACAGGCATATCATCCTGTCTGGGGCTCAGCTTACACAGGCAACTTCTGCAGCACGGGGAGCAGCCTCTGGGAATGGCTGGTGTCTGTGCAACACTACATTAAAATACAGCTCAGGATAGGTCAAATAATTATTGACCTGATCTAAAAATGAGTCTGAGTGCCCAGTGTTCAGCAATTTCAACAGGAGGTATATGATGACAGCTAAACTTCCAGAGGCTCTGCAATGACTGAGTCCTCAAACTACATAACCTGCACAGGAGCTGGTCTTTCTGCAACAATACTGAACAGAAAATAATGGAGGTGACATCTTTTCTATTCACTAAAGCCATGATTTAAGTACAAGATTATTATACAGCATCCTAGAGTCCTAATCCTTGTCCCTGGAGTAGCAATGTAGATTAGAGTTTTTGACCATTTTCTAAAATAATGTCACTAGCAACCAGTGAGACATCCCAGAGGGAAAAGATACTTGAGCAACAGAGGGTAAAATAACTAAATATCTGTAGAATATCCATTTTTTCAGTGAAAAGCACAGAAAGCCATACATCACACGCTAGATATGCACAAAAAAGCTCAGCATTAGAACATCTTCATACCCTTTTCCCTCAAGCATCTCTGCTCCCTTTGCTTGCCCAACTCTCATTCTGCCTGACAGCTCCTTAATCACAGTATCTCTTTCACATGCATAGAGTATTATTTAACCTGCAGCACAGAGGAAAATGCATTTATAACCTACTGGGTTTTTCCCTTTAATCTCTTCCTCTCCTTACTGCTCCCCCTCTCTTTTTAGTAGCTCTAAGCAAGAATGGTGTTAACAACCTTCATAAAGATTAATTCACGTCCAGACAGGAACCAACTCTTTGCACTCTGTCAAGATAGGAGGCTAAAAAAACAAAACACACGACCTCTTCCTTCTGCCCAGGTGGTAAAAAACACCATCCATCAGATCACAAAAGCAGCATCGCCTCTCTCCTGCCAGGACATCAGTACATGTCATTTTAGAATATCCCTAAGTGATATATACATAATAGTACTCGTGTTTAACGTATTTTTGTGGCACTGCTCTACAACAACCAGACACAGCTGAATTTCATGTTCCATCTGCCCGAGTTGAATTCAAGGTGTTGGCTTTAAGCTGTAAGCACTGCCAGGTCTGGGATCTTACTGTGTCTTATTTATTCTCTGTGATCCATCTCACTAAGACTTAAGCCAAGGTGCTTTTGCTGACAAATTCTCTATTTAAATCCCTCAGGACACAGGAGAGGATGCAGAAGGACATGAACTATGAATCTTCATGTACCTAGCAGTGCTACCCTGCTGGAGTCCAGTATTTACTAGAGTGGGTCCATATTTAAGCTCCGCTGATTCTGGGGTCTGTAAACCCTTAGGCAGTCGTTCCTGTTTGTTACTGACATGTAGATAACCTAAGCACTTCTCAGCTAAGTCTTGCCTCCTCTTTTTGACAATGGCACTGCAAATAAAAATATTTCATTTAGTTCCCTGTGCTCCTTTATCCTCTGACATCTCTACATTTAGAGTGGGGGTGAGCACTAGAAATGATCATGTAGCTTCACTAGTGAGAATGATAGAGTCCAAGTGTCCCACTTAGCTTCAGAAGACCGTGACCTCAAGGTCAAGGCCAGAATAAAACAAAAGGCTCTATCACACACCCATAAGGTACAAGCAGCTAAGGATGCTACAGAACCAGCATGTAGCACAGCTCCTTTTAGAGGGGGACTGTGAAGCCTGGTGCTGCTGGCGAGGCAAGTCAAAAGCTTAAGATTCTGTCAAGTGTAATTACCATCCTTCTCCAGGTTCAAAGAAGCTTATGAGAAGACAACAGTGACAGAGAATCCTCCTCTTATGCTTCCACCTACGGAAATTCATCCATTCCTGACCTGCTGTATCTTCCTCCTCAGGAGATTTAGTAGAAGTTAGGCACCGAAAACAGCTGTAAAAAGGAGTACAGATTGTTGTGAACAGCTCTACTTGCAGGAGAAAACTCCACGCCTAGCTATGACCAGGCATCAGGTGCTCACTTTGAGTGTTGACTACACACTGATTAGGAAAATTGTAGTTATGTCAGTCTGCTCCAGCCACTTGAGATACACAACAAAAGACTGAAGGAAAATGCTTGGCTACCACTGTCCATTCCAATCACGTTCAAAGCAATTTCCATTGTGCCCTCAATTAGGAGGTCACACATAAAGCTGAAAATGGATTACAGTGCATTGTCAGCAGCAAGACGAGCTCCTGTGTCACTGCATGATCAAATAACTTCATGCATTCTCCTGCCTTATGGGATAAGTGCACGCATACAATAACACGCAAAGCCACACTCTTCTGGAGCAGCACCTTTCTTCTGAAATTACAGAACTTTCCATCCTTTCACACAGTTTAAAAAACAAAACTCACAGCAGTGACACTGTACTGAGACCTTCACAATCTTATCCTACAGTACAAAGGCAAAGGCTAGATCCAGTGCCACGCTCCCTTCTTGCTGTAGATGAACGTAGGGCTCCAGTTTGCATACTAAACATGATTAAATTGTTTCAGTTCCAGTCCTGCAGTCATGAACCATGATTATGCATTTAGATTCTCTGAAAGAACAGACTAAGGGCATGAAACAAAAGCAACTTTTGAGCTCTTGTGGCAGCTTAAAACCAAAACAAACCCCACACAACAGCTGGAGAGCAGTTCGAAAACCACATTCTTATTCTGGTGCATCTCAATGTCAAGGCTTGATCTGAACTTATATTATTCACGCTCATCTCACAAAATTCTCCTCATCTGGGAGATATTTTCTGAACAGTCATCCTTATTTCTTACATTAGCTGGAATATTGCAAACATCATGTGGGTACTGAGTTATAGCCACAGGCTTTATTTGACAATTTCGTATCACTGCAAAACGGGAATACGTTTTAAGTGGCAACGTGTGGACCACACTGTAAGCAGCAAATTCTGCATATTTGAATAAACTCTTTCTTCAGAAATCTGAAATTAGCAATACAGTAGTGGTGTGCAAGGAAAATAGGAAACCCTATTCTCAGATTTGAGAACTAAACAGTTGAGCCAAGAGCACTGTTACATACTGCTCCTACACAAACTTGGCTGAATGGGTCCCTAACATTAAGAGTCTCAGCTCAGAAACATTCAACCTCCAGAGCCAGCTCAACCAACTGACAGTAATCAGGTTAATCAGAGGTATTTTACAACTTTGGAAAAAGAACATCTATGGCCTCTTTGGGGGAGTCTGAAGAGCTCAGGTGTTGTGCAGCAATGACAAGCACAGCAGGTGCGGGGAGCATGCTTGTGACGCATTGGCTGAGCATCTCCAGCTGCTCCCCATCAAGGGATCATCTTCTGAACCTGTGGGACCTGCCACATTTGTAACCCTATTAGAAAAGGGCAGCAATAACTATCCAAGGAGAAAACCAAAGAGAGGTACAGGTGCATTAGTCCACATCTGGATTGAAGATGGTATTGAAGGTGTTAAACAGAGGCTGAACAGTTTGTATTCTGTGCATCACAGGCCTCTAGTCACAGGTTTGCATTTAGTAGCAAGGAAAGTAGAGCCTGAAAGCTTCAAGACAGCAAAAAGCTGCATGCACATAACTATTTCATGTTGATATATGAGGCAGCTTATAAATAAGCCAGGTTATAAAGCTGCACCCCCCACCCCCCCCAAAAAAAAATAAAAAAATCACAACCAAATAACTCTTTCCCAAAATAAATAATCTCCAGAATTGAAGTGCTTCAGGCTACAAAGGAAACTAGCCAGATAGTTTATGACACACTGCAGGAATTCTGCTTAGGGCAAATCAGCTGCAGACAAAATGAAAGCGGAGCTCAGAAGACAGAGTAGGTGATTTCTTTTATGTCTTTGCATGGGCACCTGCTACATAACGCTCCTGCCTGTATACAGCAATTCCACATCTGTAAGTGTGAAAAGCATCAGAAACAAGAGGAAGGTTATAGGAAACTGTAGTGCAAGGTATATGTGTAGGCTTGCCATACTTACACAGCAAGCCCAGGGCAGATCTGGAAGAACCACAGGGATGCAGTGACCTATTTCCTACAGCTCAGAACTTACAGATATACAGGATACAAAACCTGCAAGATGCGTACACCACACCAAATTGATCATGTTACACCTGAGGCTGCAAGAAAAAAAGACTGTCCAGCAAATACATGTCAACACTATGCCTATCTAGCTCACAATTACCAAAATCTGACCCATTATAATGCATTTAGAAGTTATTTGTGAGAGAGCCAATTTTTATTGCCTGAGTTTACTGAAATAACTGAACCAGGCCTGACAGGATCCTTAAGACTAATCTACAGCAGAAGGAAAGTAAATTTAAAACAAAAGAAAACATTCCACCAAAAATAGATAAAAAAATATATATATTTTTATTTCCTGGTGATGTTGTGAACAGGGAAGAACTTGCCCTGCATACAACACATCTCTGACCCTGGCACTGAATGACAAACAGGTCCAGTTTCACTCAGCCTGCTGCTCAGGCAAGATGTAGGCAGTATTACTGTCAGTTGATTTGAAAATCAACCACATTCAGCAAAAATCCCACCAAGGCAGCAACTGTGCAACACTTCAGTGCTCCTGTTACTCATACACCTAAAACAACCATTCTGCAGTTTTAAAAAAGCTTCTTTAGAGATCTCTATGAACAGCTAAGCTTTGGAATACTTTGTTACTGAGGAATAACAGGGAAAAATGCTTACTCACTACTCTTCCTTTGGTAGAAACTGAATACAACTGAAGACTTAACCCTCCAGAAATTGTTCGTATGGCACTGTTGGTTTCTGCTGGTCCCTGTGCCCTGCAGCCTTTTTTGCTGTCAGCTCTGCCGCACAGTCCTTTAGGAGGCAAGAGACCAAAACGAAGGCTGAAGGACTGATCTTAAAACAATATAAGTCATCTATTCCCCTCCTCGCCCAGTCATTTGGTAGATCTTTCATAAAATAATCTCTAATACTTTATTTACATTTGATTCAAAGCTTTCATCTTCTGGCCTTTAATTTTTTTCCTCTTGTATAACAAAACCACTGCTAACTTCAGACATGGCACTGCTCTATTCTTATAACAGGATTCTCAATAGCTATAGAAATTTATCCCACATATGACCCTGAAGCCTTATTTAGGATGATGTCTTCTGTGGGTGACAGAGGTCTTTGAATTTCATGGGCCATTTAATCTTTAGCCTTCACCAGAACTATTTAGGCTGCTGGTGAATTAGAAATACTGGCCTTATGAAACTGAAAGAGATTTAACAGTAAAGCATTAAGAACTTTCACACAGGCCACTGAACAGCCAAGAGAAAATGACAACTTACAGTGACTACTTACCTTAGATATGAAAAGGAACAAAAACTCTAAAAAGCTTATTTTATTTTATTTGGGGTCCGGTCTCTCTCAGGCAACAGCTCCTTCCCAAGTGTCACTATGCCACCAGCTCACACGTTGTGTTACTTCAGGGTTTATTGTAGGACCTGGGAGAATCAATCTAAAGGCTTATGTGAATGGCGAGGAGTCTCATTTTCATTTACAATAGGCAGTGCTCACAGACACAATGACCTTTACTGACAATTACAGCAATTGCTACCCATCTGGAGAGAGCCGAGAGGGGCATCTGATTCAGCTCTAAATCTTTTCCTCAAGCTCTGGAAAACACAGCGTGTAAAGGAGAGGTAGATGATAAGCCTGATAAGAGAAGAAAGAAGTGTAACAACACATTGTGAATATCTAAAGGAACATGTCTTCCCAAAAAGACCACCCAAAGGATGCGTGCTTTTTTGGAAATTGCCTCTAAAGCTTTTATGCTCTCTGAATGCCTTAAGCACTGTTTGGTTGGTAATTGAACTACACAGCTTTTTGTATTTATAAATGTCTTTCAATCCAGTCCTATACTCATCTCTGACCTCTAAAACACTGTTTCTTACTTTTATTAATAACAGTTTGCCTGAAAAGGCAGAAGCACAAAGGTAAAGCTAGAGAAATCTGTACGTGCAATAAACAAGTCAACCATGCTGATGTATTCTGTGCAGGTTTCTCTAACTCCCAATTAATCCAGGCTCCACAGTGTTAATAGACATTTAGCTTTCATAGCAGGAAGATAATTAATTTGAAATGTAATTCAAGGGGAACATTGGAAAGCTGTCTTTTCCACTTTATCACTGATTTATACATCAACTCTTTATTATAAATCTTCTGGCCCTGGTTTAAAGGCAAGAAATCATTTGTGGGGAGTTGAGGAGCACACAGGTAACAAAGCACAAATATTCTCAAGAGACTGGATTTCCTCCAGGTTCTGAACCTCAAATCAGGCTGTTACACAACACGTTAACATTTCTTGATGTATCCTGCTCAACACGTTACTCAGGACTCCACGACTGGAGTCTACATGGAAGTCTTCCACAAGGGTAGAGCAAACAGTTACCATTCGGCAGGTTAACAATATAATAAATCAGTAAGAAACAAGAGAAGCTATTAAAAACTGTATTTCCCCCCCCAAAATTACACTTTTTAGTGAAAAGATTGAACAACAAGCACTTCACTTTTCTCTTTGAAAAGACTCAACAGCTCAGAAATGCCATAGATACACACGGAGGATGCACAATAGCTTGACAAGGACAGGCCACCACAATCCACCCCATTCATTCCAGCCAGCAGCCAGAAACACGCAAATCCCCCCCCCAGTTAAACCCTGAAGGGCTGCCCCATTTGCACCAAAATTAAGATTAAAGTGCCTCTTAGGCAACAAGGTCAAGATTCAAAGATTCATTTGGGCTTGTTCTTGGTTTATTTTAATAAAGTAGCTTCTTATCCAGCCCCAACCAACAGGGGCAATGACACTTTGACATTGAACTTCACAAAGCTGCAAAAGAATCAAAAGGAACTTTTCCATAAATAGACGTACAGTTGTTCTCATTTCATATTTATTTGCTCAAGATAATCTCCCTCCTCACGCTCACAAGTCCATTCTTCCTTTTGCACACATTCCATGGTTTCTTTCAAGCTTTTTCCCCACTTTGAGACGGTAACAGCATCCTGTCGTCAGAACTTCTTGCCATGAAAAACCATCACGTTGTCACAGCCAGATTCTGTAATCGTTACTCCAAATAATTAACAACCACATGAAAAGAGCCAAGAACAGGTAAATGAATGGAGTTCTGCTTTAATAGGCTTTGAAACATCTTAAAGTCAGTGCAACCACAGGAAAATCTAGAAGTATTGTAAAAATCACCTGCACACACTGGAGAAAATGAAGTGCTAGGTTTTAGGCAGCAGTGCTAGAAATTCTAGGCTTCTGATACTTTATGTGCAGATTCCTGAACAGTCAGTGCAATTCGGGAATTTCATGGCAGGTTTTTGAGTTTGTAAATGCATCTACTTGAAGGCCCTGGAACTACCAACAGAGTAAACCTGAATGTCACCTGTACGCTCACTATCTGACAGCTTAATGCAGTGCTGCTGCCTCTTGGGACCAGTGCCTAGAGAAATGGTATTAGCCTAGGATCCAGATAATTTCCAACTCACCAAGCGGTTTCAGGGAACCAAACTGCATACAATTTTTTCAAGTGACTAGGAACTTAGTTTATTAAAGACCAGTGAAACTCTGATTTAAATTAATGATCAATAATTTTCCCTTGTATGAGAGCTAGTCTTGTGCAGCAATTAAAGGGTTAAAGTAGAACTACAGTTATTTTAAACAAGTTCACATATTCTCTATACAAATTTGGCAAACTCATGTCACAGCCATAGATCTCATTCTTGCAATTCCTGCAAAATAACGACAGCTCCTCTGTCAGAAGCAAAGAGAGAAGCCACCTGAACGACCAGGTTGACCAGGAGTTCGTAGTACAGCCCACACAGAAGCACAGAACGGCTGGTGATCTCTGTGTTCCAGCTGAAACAGGTAGACTTACTGAACTAAATATGCATTCAACACAGGCTCCCAAAAGAGCTTGAGGCCACACAGCAGATGAGTATGGAAAAACTGATGGCATCAGAGACACTGCAGCCAAGAGGAAATTAAAAACGTGATTTCAAAGCCAATCAAAAACAAACAAACAAAACAACAAAAAAGCAAGCATGTATACGTGTATAGATGTAATAAATATTGCAAAGCACATTTGTTTTTTCCCCAAGTAAGGATAAAGTAATAACCAATGCACCAAAACATCAGCTTTCTGCAATGAAAGTGTTGATGTCAGCGAAACACCTGCAAGCCAACTGAAGAAAGCATTTGCATTGTCAACCAATCACACCTTGCTTCCAGTTCTACGCAGCCAAATCAAACCCTCTTCAAATTCACAAGTTTGACCTAAATAAGCACCACAGCATGAAAAGCTTCTTTAGAAGTAGGATGTCAAGAGACTTACTTTAAAACATAAAATAAGAGAGAAAAGGTTTTCATTGGTCAAGTTTAAACAATTGTCTTCCTTTAGCCAATCAGTCTGTCCCTTTGAGCCAATCGAAAATACACCTTTAGGTTTGTCCTTAATTAACACAGCCCAGCTGAGTAGCAACAACTTATAGGAATAGATGGCTGTGAGATGCATTCTGAGGGTTGGGCAAAGGGAAACAGAATTATAAAGGAGAAGGACTACCACGGAAAAATTAGGGTGGGCAAAGGAACTTATTAATGCTCAGCCATCGTCCTCTATCTTCAGGAATCTCACTGTCCTCTCCAGTTCTGTGTTGTTCAGGTATCTTGTAGTTACTGTCTTCTGTCTTCTGTCTCTGATCTGGAAAATGCCATCACAACATCCTCAGCACCTGTAATAATGACAGCAAAATGTGTGCCACGATTAGAGAATCAGAAGGGTTGCAAAAGACTTCCAAGATCATCTGGTCCAGCCATCCCCTTACTACCAATGTTACCCACTAAACCAAATCAACAGGAAAGGAAAAAGGGCATAGAGAGAAGATAAATATATGTATTTATTTTAAAACTCATAAGAATAAAAATTGTGTTAATAGGCCAACTGAAAGGCTTTTACATTTTCTTCACCGAAAGTCATTTAAATACCTTTTAGGAACTAACAGATACTGCAAACGTTCTATTCTGTAGTAGAAATTCAGTATCTTCTTCCCAACTGAAAGCTTCCATTCGCCCAGAGAACAGACACAGCTTTGCTAAGCACTGTTTTTATCCCTACACTAAAGAAATCTTTCCAGAAGAATTCAGACTTTCTTCATTCATTTTTTTTTTCCCCAATTGAGGCTATCAACTGTGTATAATGTCCCCTAAATACAGAAAAATGATGTTACCTTGCTATGAACCACCTCCAAGTCTTTAGAAACTTGGGTGGTCTTTTGAGCGAGCCTTAATAGTAGAAGGTCCTGAATGGCTGGAGAATCATACCTGATAAAGGCTTGTAAAGAGCCTTCAATCCTAATGACTTTCTTAAAAAAAAAAAAAAACAAAAAAAACAAAAAAACCACCTTGAGATATTCAGGAAAAAAAATCACCTCTCTGGACTTCCTAAATATAGAGCACAGCCTAACAGGCACTTCAAGAGAAATGTCTCCAGGACAATAGGGAAATAAAAATACATCATACAGCAGTGTCAAAGCAGTGATTTAAATCAATATCTCTAGTCTAGACACGAACTGGAAAACAACCCTGAAGGGCTGAATGCAGTATTTTAAATTTCTGGTAAAAATTTCATCCCTGAGAAAGTTAGATAAAAGTAAATGCTTGCTTTCATCTGTAGATCCTGTAACAGCATTTAACTGATTAGAAAAATATGATGAAACATCCAGTCACCATTTATATAATTTCTAAAAATTATTTACTCTGTTGAAATGATCTTAGACACTTCAGTGCAACAGATGACTGAAAATGACCATTTTGGCCTTCGTTAATTAATCTGGCCTGCTTGGGATAATTTTGCTTAATAAGGTTTTCTTCAAAGCCTCTATTAAAGGATTAGGCAACGAAGTACGGAATGCCAAAAGTAACACTGACTGCCTGTGCCATTCAGATAACCGATCAGCTTTACAGAAATCTTTTACTGAGGTTTGGAAAGTTCAGACTCAGCTTGGGTTGAGCATCAGCACGTAAAACTCTCCAAAGGCTTTCACTTGAGGCATATCAAGCAGCACATTTCAGTTTTGTGCCCCAAGGAACTTTGCCTATACACCTGCACACAAGGTAAAAGGCAGAGGACTGACTAACCAAAACTCCTCATCTGTTGTAATTGTATGAATGTCTGCCAAAATTTCAGTTATCTGATTTGCTCTTTAGTTGCAATACAGAAGGAAAAGTGACAAAAAAAACATGGAGGAAGAGAAGGCTGTTAATTCCCCTTGCTAATGTCCTTAAAAACTAAATCAAGGCTTATGAAATGCAACTACATTTATTTTTATACACTTCACGATTTATTTGTTATATGTACTCACAGGAGGAAATACTAAAGACCAAGCAGTAATTTGTTTTTCTTACACAGGACCCACATTTTATAGAAGTACATCAAAACCTGCTCTGATGTTCCCTCTTGCCAACACTCAGAAGCCCTGCGGTCTTCTCCCTTTTCATCTCCTCCACAAACTGTTTTTTCCTTGATCAAAACATAAATGATATATAGTGCTGGAATCCAGCTCGGAATTAGCAACTTGCCATGTTGATTTTTTTTCTCCTTAAATGTGCATAAATATAACAACTACCAGCCTGTACAAAAAAGAGGGATTTCACTTGTAAGGAGCCTGCAAAAACAAATGTGTGCCAAAAAGAAGGGGGAGTAATAATAATTAGAAGCACTAGCAAAGCCAGTGCACATGAAGCACAACCTATGCTTCTGCATTTTGCACGAGTCCTCCTCCAGAGCTGAGGAGGCTTTGCAGCAGCTTTGCTGTGCGAGCCACGAGCAGCTGGAGCAGCCTGGCAACAGCGAAATCACAGCACACGTCACAGCACCGAGATGATCGGGATTACTTAACAGATGTCGATTGTTTTTCCTGAGGTCTCCCCTCTCCACAGGCTGAATATGAAAAAAATACTTACAAGTAGTCTTGTAAGTTTTGTCTGGAAAAGGAAATTTCATTCTCTATTAATGGTGCGACCCCACAAGCCTGCTGGTTGGTGTCTGCCTGCCCCGAGCAATTCCACCTTTCAGCACTGCTCCTGTGCAGCGGGCGAGCAGCAGTTTAAAGCACATGATGAGCAGAAATAGCCTTCGGCAAAGGACGCCAGGAATTCTGCCATTCATTTGGGCTTTCACAATCAAAACAGCTATCACTGATGAGGAAGGTCCCTCTCAGCTAGCTCCTGCTCTCCTAATCTAGGCCCACGTAGCACAGCCTCGATACCAGTGTCACTGGTGGAAGGAACTGGTAACTTGCCTTTTGCATGGACTACGGATACAAGAGAAGGGAACAGAAGAAACACAGCTTGCCAATACAACCAGAAAACAGGAAAAAAAATAATTATATTCTATTTGGAGGAAGAAAAACAAGAGTACAAGAGTATACGGTGTAAAAGTATGGAAAATGCTTGAATATCTACAGTACTACTGCATTATTACTATGTGCATCCTAAATGATGATCAGTGGATGAAGAACGTCTGAAATTCCAGGTTTCAGTCTTTCACAGCCAAAGCTAACAAGAAAGTAGAAACTTCAGTAACTCTTGTTTTGTCACCAATGTAATCATAACTATAGTTTTTAAGTTATCTGAATTTGTGAACAAAACATCTAGTGTGGTTTTTTTATTATTTTTTAAGTATATCATCATTAAAAAGCATGCTGCCTCTCTGATTTCTTCATCACTTCATAACATATTATTTCCCATACAGCATTTTTAACTGAAGATGGACAATAATTGCAAGAACCAAACTGGATAACAATTTGTTAAGGAAAGATCATGAATTGTATTTGAAAGGACAATCATTGGGCTGAAAGGGAGGTTACTAGTGCACTTCATCAATGATTGGTGTTTGTACCAAGTTTACTTGCTACTTTCATAAGTTATGCTGGAACACAAGAGCAGCCACGTACTAATGAAATTTTCACAGCAGTTGAAAGTTAAAAAGTTTAGCCAAAACACCAGGGAGCAGCAAAACAAAATACAGGAACGAACAGGAGAGCAGCAAAGACCAGAAGCGACTAAAGGGGTTTTGCTATTAATTTCAGAAGGGAAGAAAAGAAGATTAGTATTAAAAGTGATATATTCTTATGTCCCACGGTACAGTTTTAAAGAAGATCAGTGAAGGATGGATTTTATACACAACTCTAGCAGTGTTACTTCCTGCTCCCTCCTCGGTTCCTTTTGCTATTTTAACGCAAGGCTAGCAATGTTTTCATTTGCAGGAATTACATGCAAGCTAGCATTTGAAGGAGCCTCAGGCAATTGCATTTAAGAAGGCAATTTGATTTATCAAATAAAAGATAATACCACCTTCAAGGTAGACAAGTAAGTGGGTGGGTAACCCCCAGGGCACAATACCCAACCAAATACCACTCATCTTGCAATAAAGACTCAACCCAATGCTGATTTCTTTTATTCCCACATTAAAGATCCAATTTTATACTTAAGGAGTTGATGCATTGCTACAAAGAGGTTGACATCCTTTCTCCAAATAATGGCAACCAAATGGAAAATTCTTGCAGGCTATCAAATCTGACACTAGCATGAATTCATGAACACAGGAGCAACAAATTGACACCAAATCCAATGGTTTTCAGATGATGTCAATTCAGTCACTACCAACACATGTGCCACTGCCTTCTGGCTATTCCATCTCATGGCCTTACTTTATATTCACTAACAAAGGAGTTCATTATTCACCATTTCTCTTCTATTCAAGAGCACCATGGCTCTTGACAGATACAAAAAGCAATATCGTTTCACAGATCTGGGACCAGTTTGTTCGAGGGACTTGCAAAGAGGGAAGGTATCTCCATGTCCATAAGGTGAGTAGATAATTATAAACACCACCACAACCCCTCGAAGGGCAGTAAGTTCTGTGATTTGTAGTAGAGCACCAGGGATGTTGAAAGGGACAGAAAATGTCAATTTTCTAAGAATTCCAGGTTGGCGTTCTTTGTTGTGCCTCCCTTTTTGCAAAAATGAAGCAGGAAAGACACTAAACAGTCCAAACCAAATCACTGTTGACAAAACACCAAATTCAGATTTTTTTGGCATTAAAAAGGGGGTGGGGGATAAGAAGGGGAATGAGAGGGGATGTTTTTAGGGTAGGTTTCTGTACCATGCTTCAGGCCTCTGGATGAGCAGAGGAAGGTTCCCAATACAAGAACCATCACAAAAGCCTTACCACGTATCTGATGAAAACAGCCAATTAAACAAAAACAAAAATATACTTTCAGGTGAAGCATGATATTGAGGGGGAAGCTCCCCAAAATAAATCCATGCCTGGAGACCTGACAGGAGACAATAGAAAAATAATAGAAAGAGAGAAGAAATATTGTACTAGTAAAATGACGCCTCAGTTCCTTAAATTTATTTCTTAGAGTTTGGGGCTCAGTCTACCAATCTGGAGTTTCAGGACTAGGTGTGATTGTGCCTCAAAGCACTGTGTAATCTTTGGCAACTCACTTTATCCTCCCTATGACAAAATTTTGCCTCTAATACAGAAATTGATGTTCTAGCAGAGGAGTTTCTCCAGCATTTTTAGTTCCTCAAGGAGAAGGTGCTGTAAGATTGAGAAGCATCTATCTAGCGGTATTTCAATGACCTGGAAACGGAATGAAAAAAATTTCTGCTGAATAATAATTTTCATCAGTCTGCAACTGAAAGGGATACCCTCGTGACTACTTTTAACTTCCCAGGGGCCGCTTACAGTAAATCATTATTACTGAAGATACCTTGTAGCAAATAAATAAATAAATAAATAAAAATCCTTGGTGACATTTGTCTAGAAGAAGTTCATCCACATTTCTCAGCACAAAAGCAGGTTTTGTTCAAATCCAGTCCTGCAACCCAAGCTATCCAGAGCTAAATGAAACCCATCTAGCAAGTCTGCTCATTAAGCAATTGCACAGCCGCTTTTACTCCTGTGCAAACACAAACATTTCCAGAGAATGGAGCAGGGGTTTCTATGCAGTGAAAGGAAGGCAGGGATTAAAGTACTAATGAATAAGGCTTCTGCAGCAGTCTCACTTGGCTCTCGTAACGGATGTTTTCTTTCTAATCAAGTAAAAAATTGAAAAAGCAGAGCACAGGTTATAAAGTTAAGCTGCACGTTGCCAGAAGTCTGCAATTAAGACAATAGGACTGTGAACCGTGTTTACTTTCAGCACATCCTCCACTGAGCTTTGCACTTCCAGTAATTAATTTATAGAACAATGAGGAAGGTACACGTACACCTGACCTAACACATTCTATACATACAACATCTCCCTCCACAAGCTTCCCTTTTCTGGACACGCTTTTCTACCCTGAAATAGAATTGCATATACCCAACAAAATGTTTCCCATCTACCTACAGAGGCAAAGCATTGATTGCCACAAACTTTCAGACATGAAAATCCTTCTTCCACTTCTTTCACCTTATACTTTCACACCTTTATCCTTCCTGGAAGTTGACAATATTTAACTTGTACCTAATGCTTTCCACAGCAAGTACTCACCTACAGGGACATCAAGCCAGTAGGGTACAAGCTGGGTTCAAAACACACTGCCTTAACCCAGAGCAAGATGTTACCTGTAACTGCTATTTCCTAGTGTCTCAGGAATGATGAATAGATACATAGAACTGTCTTGTTTGTAGCCACCTGCAAAATTAATAAACCTGAAAAGCTTTTGGAGATCAAAAGGTTAAACCTGTTGTGAGGGTTGAAAGGATGCCAAATTGAAAACAAGAAATCTTTACTTTCCTCAAGATCTTTACATGCACACTTCTTCAATCACCTTCCAGCAACTATCTTCTAAACATCAACTCTTCTTTGAAATTTCCGGCCTTAATATCCTAGTTTGGCATTCTAAAAATACAACATGCACTGCTGAGAGGAGAAAGGCATTGAGACAAGCATGGTGTTTAAAAGAGAAAAAACAACCCTACACTGAGAAGAGCTCTGATATCTCTGTTTCTCCACCACTATTTGATGCTTCATGGCTGCAGTCTGCCTCTTAGCTCCACAAGCAGCCTAGATTTGTTTTCAATACCCTACCATCCAGAGAATGCGTCTCACCGAGCTGAGGCGTGCGTTTGCATCTTGGCTTTGCCCTCCCCAAGGGACCAGCTTTTTCTTCAAGAACCAGCATGACACTCCTGTTGCTATAGGAACAACAGAGCTGTAATCACCAAGGTCTTGGTATAATTCACATATCATGCTTACTAGCTGCATAGCTTCCATTTTCAGATACACCACAGAGCAGGGACTTAAGGCAGCCAAGTGCTAGCCTAGCATTTAGAAATTTAAGTAACTGGGAAGCAGGAAATATGGTGGTGTGTTGTTTTTTTTTTTTTAGGTGATGCTTCTGTGCATATAACTTCCTGAGAGGCGTTTTGCTTGTGTTAAAAATATTTAAGAAAGCCTCAATTTCATCACTTCAAGTTCAAGAAACCTAATGAGTCTGAGCTGCGTTAGCTCTTGCTGCAATGCAGGGAAGAGCACTAATATGCAATATCTCAAAACAGCTCATGATCACATCCCTCTTTTAGAACAGACACTATTTGAAGAGGGATCGTTTTGGGTTCCTCAGTTATTCTTGGGGCTATGAAAAAAAACAAACAACAAACAAACACAGATGTCAGCTAAAAAATGCTCCTTAGGAAAAATGGCATTTATTTTGCACTTTCATATAGGTATTAATAAGGTTGCAGCAATGATCTGAAGATAAGATGTTTATAAAATAACATTAATAACATGGTACAAAGGTTTAGGGTCTTAATTAATACTAAACTTAAGCACTGAATACTTCAGTCTAGTTTTTTAAACTTTTGTTTAGACCTTCCTGAGTTAGTGAGATCTCATCCCCTTTGCTAGCAGTGTACTTTTTAATGGGTAATCAAGTATTTCATTTATCAGATAAGCCTCATAATTGCTATGGATGCAACATGGCCAGATCCCTTAAAGAAGAGAATGGGTGAGCAGGCCAAGTATTAATAAAACCAGCCAGAATATCAAGCTACGAACTGACTCCAGACATCTAAATTGTCCAAACATTCCTTGTTCTTGGTGAACTTAGTCCAGATTAAGGAAAGAGCAACTCGAGAGAGGCATATCAAAGGCAACACACCAAAAGGCCAAGCACTTCCTAAGATTCTGGAATACCCTAAAAAGAAAGGGCAAATAGAGTTGGAATAAAAAGACAATTACGTTAAGACAGGAATACATGTTCTGGGTATTCAAGACACCTCCACAGATCTGTTGCTCTAATACAAGCTGTGCCTCTGAAAGTGAGGGATATAGAAGACACACTGGATAGAACCTATTTCAATTTGATATCTGCTGGAACACGGTAGAGAGCCCTGGACATATGTTATTATTATCTGATTTACACAAATCCATTCAGTAATGCAGTCAGACCAACTCTGAGCTCCCTGTCAGGAAATCAAGGTTCAGTGCAACAGGACACAATGTAGGTGCTTCAAGAGTGAAGTCGTTCCAGATGTATATTTCAAATATAAACAGAGATCTGCAAATAATCCTAAAACAATGATTTTCTATGTCTGAACTGACAAACTTCTTAAAGCAAAATGGGGAACAAAAAGCTAAGAATTTAATTTCCCCTCTTCCTAGAAAACTAAACACCAACTGAAGGGGAGTCAGACTTCAAGCTTGCTTTAAAAATAAAGCATTCTAAGGTGCTTTTTGATGAAAGAGACTAAATTATACTGCTGAATCCTAATAAGGTAAGCATAGTACCATGAAGGTACTTTAAATGTCAGTGTTATTATTATCAAAAAGTGGCTAAATGAAGGTTTATAGCACAATTACTTGAATTCAGCAGGGACAAGCGTAAACTTCTTTCCTCAGTGCTATGTCACATATCTGCAAATATATATTGGACACACAGGTTGCAGAGTGACTCCCTGTGGTCAGACAAATAGACTCAACTAAGGAGTTGACAGCTCTTTATCAAAAAAACTTAGTAGGGAGCACCAGACAATGACAAGGCTCAGCAGTCCTACCTCAGGTAATTACTGTGAGACAACCTGCCAGCTGTCCTAGGACACTATTTCATGGAGGCACAACAAGGAAAAAGCATAAAAATGGTAATGGGGATTGTAATGTACTTATGAAAACCTAAATCATCACCTATACTCTTCTTAACAACATCAAAAACCTTCCTGCAATTGTGGGGCCAGACTACAGCATATGTAAGTGATTCACAAAAAATTGCAGGTCTCTACCAAAGCTTTTAGAATGCCACAAACATCATTCCCTTTTGGGGAAAGAAACGAGGGTATGAAATCAGCTTTCTGCCTTGTGCATGCCCGCTAGAGAAAAATGGTTCTGAAGTCTAAGACAAATTAGGCCGAGAGCAATTTGTCCTTTCATTGGAAAAAAAAAGGTCTGTGAAATCTGCTAGCCTACCAAGTCCTTAAAACTAACTCCTTAAATAACACCTCTTATTTGTTGTGTAAGGCAAACTGCATGAAGACTAAAAAAATCCTCTGGAGGAGACTCAATGAGAACATTAAAAAAGCAGGGAAGAAAATTCCTTTAAGGAATCTTGAAGGACACAAAACATTTAAGTTCCTCAAGCATGTGGACTTGGGACAGGGTTTTTCAGTGCAAGATAATGCCATCTAGTGGAGATGGAATCTCCCTTAAGATGGCAAGTCGGACACCCGTGGCATTTTTATCCTCTGGTTTTGGTACTTTAATGATCAACCCTTCATGCTTCACCAACACTACAAGACAGCAAAAGGTACTGACAGCTGGTAATGGTCGCTGCTGGGTTTCTTTATTAAGAAATGACACATAACATTTTTTAATAAAGTAAAATCAGAGAAGAAAAAGAGCAAAGAGCAACATTATCATAACTGACTATTACAAATCTGCAGAGGTTTTCCGAGGATCAAAGTCCAGAGCAACAAATTACAGTTGCTCATGCCTTTACAGCATACTGCAGAGAAAATGGTATTTGGCTGTTTCCTCATTTCAATTTGTTCTTCATGCTACGCTCTTGTTAATTTGGAGAGACAGCATATCTGAATATGAGAAGGACCAACATCTTTTCCCACTTTTCTAAATAGTTAAGTATTATCTTTCTTTGTTCTATTTTCTTCTACCAAAAAAAAAAAATCTTAACGGTCAGGACAACAGCTTCACTATAATTTAGGAGAATTGAAGGTGGATCATAGGGTCAAATCACACAGGAAGGACAGCAGCATCTCAGATCACATCAAAGTGAGCAACTGCAGGGAGGACTTCACTTCCCTATGGAAAAAGTCTAAAGAATCTTCAAGGACTTAAAGAAAATGCTGACAGGGAAATCATTTAGCATCTGTTCAACTATGGAACAAAGATAACTTTTTGAACAATGTATAAAGCTCTCAAATTTCCTGCGTTGCATCATTAGGGAGTCTAGAAGCAGAATAAATAACTGTTGGTCTCTCTTTTGACTATATTTAAATTTTAAGTCAAATTTTTTTTCAGCTGCAAGTTTCTGACCCTTATCTGGAAGAGCACCCTTTGGGGGTTCTTACTTTTCATATCACCTTGACAAAATGAAAGCAATCAGAAACAGTACTTTGAGCTTTCTCTATAACACTAGGGCAGGAATTTTTAAGCACTCTGACATTATTAGAATTAAATTTCCAAAGCCCTATGTAAAGTAAGAAAATAATTTGTTAATTTTACAAATGATAAAAGCAGACAGCTAAAACAGGAAAGTTAGATTAAGCTGTATTGGAGCACAGCTGTACAATGTATCAGTGTCCCTTGGCTGGACTTCTGCTTTTATTACCACTTCTTTGCCAAAGTTCAGACAATTCAGCATACACTTTTATTATGAGAAATGTAACTATTTTAGGGATAAAGCTGACAAATGCCAACTGCTTAAGACAACGTGATAGTAACTGTCTGGTAACTAAGGCAGTCATTCTCAACTGAATAAATCATCTTCATTTTTTTTTGAAGAGAAACTGGCAAATTTTCACTTTAGACTGGCAGAAAGTTTAACAATTCTGAGCCAAAATACACAGGTGTACCTATCTCCATCAGTCCCCCAGCTATGTGAGGAATGAACACACAGGCTTAAAACTGAAGAGCAAGTCTGTGCAGGTTGTGTTTCTAATGGTTTTCTAAATGTCTCAGATCTATATTAAATTTCTGTTCAACTCGGTTCTTTCTGGCATAAGAAACTAGCAATTTTCCTTCAAAACCAAATCCCACATTATGAATGTGTTCTGGCAGGAAGCCTATGAAGGGGAAAATATTCAGAAATAAACATTCAGGTTCAGAACATATTTGTAGCTTCAGAATACCACCACACAATGGTTTTCCAAGACTTCTGTAAAGAATTCACAAAAATACCACCTACTTCATCCCATCAATGGGAACCTAAAGGAATCAAATTAAAATAATACAGTATGGCAATAAATTAAAACAATGTACTAAATAATTCAGCATTTACCAGAACAAGTATGGAAGTTTTACTGTGACAGTTACCTCTGGCTGTACTTTATCTCAAAGGTACTGTATTATTTTAGTATGAACTAGATTTTTTTTTTTTTTTTTTTTTTTTTTTACTGTCAGAGTTTATGTGCCACATACATTAAGCAGACTACTTGATTTTGAAGTTATTTCATACCCACCACCCTTGTTCGGGAATTGTGTTGTGCAAATTGAAGAAATGCTATGGGAAACAAATTCCTCTTGTTGCTAAACTCTCTCTGAAACTGGGCCATTTCAGCACAGTAAGAATAAATACAAAAATTCAGATGAAAGTTGACTTAGGCAGAGGACTCATACTGAATATTATAAGACGCTCAGAACCAGAGGGGCCTAGGCATGCCTGAGTTTAACTTCACCTATAGCAAAAAAATCAATGAGGTTAGAATTCATTTATATTTATCAAATATATTGGGAAATGATGTACATTAATTCATTTCACAAGATTTTGGCCAAAAATGTTTTGAGCTATCATGGAGAATAATGCCCTTCATCCTAAGCAATCTTAGGTATATCCAAGACTTAGTTTGTCTGACAAAATAAAACCACCTGTTAAGAAAAACAGGAACCTAAATTTAGTATTTTCGGAGACTGTTTCTCACTAATTAAACAACAGGCAAACAAATCTGGTACTCACCCTGATCAATTGAGTGTTGAGGAAGCTGGCTAAGTTGGCTATTCACTACACCTGCATATGTGCGCAAGAACTCCTCTTCACTAGCAGTCAGCTGGAAATGTACAAAGAGTCAGTCAGCAAAACTAAAATGAAGAAACACTGAAGATATCATCTCTGACTCCCCAGTAACAAATGTCACAGTTGCCTCTATTCTACTCTTCAACAGTTTAAGCTGTTATTTGTACAAATTTTAATGCCAGCAAGCAATAACAGCAGCAAACTGGTACATGCATTCATGGAGAGATTCAAAGCCACTTTAAAACAGATGCCTTATTCTCCTGGTTTCACAATAATGAAAAACTTTGGCTTATATAGAGTAATAATCAGGTGTTCGGATGCAGTTTAGGGCACCACAAGCCTCATAACTTTTTTTGTAAAAAATCAATTGTATTTAATCACAGGTGATGGTTAAATCAATGATGGCTAAAACAATTCAGCAGTAAAACCCAACCATCGCCTGCCCATCTCAGTCAGCACAATCCCAGTTGCTAAGACATTATATTCGGAAAGCTACAAAGCATGGGCTGTAACAGTTTGTGACATCTTACATTTGATCCCATCTTCCTCAGCATGAGCAGGACTCTCACTTTCTGCTGAATGTACATCTCCTCCGGACTCTTTCCGGGGACGCCCTCACGGTTCATTCCCCTCCTGCCAGCTCCTGGATTTCCTGAAGGCATAATAAGATCAGAAAAAGACAGACCAAAACAGGTAATGGGGTATAATAGAAACAATAACAAAGTTTAATTCCTAAACCATCTACTTTTCACCGGCAGGCAGAATACTAAGTAGCCTGAAATAGTGAGGAATCACAGGCTTTAACAGAAAAGCCCTTAAAAATCTGAATAGCTAAACTGGGCCTCACTCAACCCAAAGATTCAAAGAGTCTGATATTAAAATCACTACTGCCTCATTATCTGTTGTTACATTACTGCATGAGTAGAAAATGAGAAACCTAACAACTGGATGAAAGAAGTACCCTGACAGAAAAGCCTGTGTTTTTGTTTTATTGCCCTGTAAATAACCACAGCTAACATGAAAACAGGATGCAGAATGTACAGCCATCAAGCTTACACTGGAGAAAAAAAAAAGCTGAATGAAATCTTAAGTCTTTCTCTTTTATAATAAAAAAAAAAACACTTCACATTTTGTAAAAGTTTGTAAAAATTTATATAATGGTTTTGAAGAGAAAAAAGAATTAAGAGAAACAGGGAAAGAATACAGCTTAGCATGCTTTCTCACATTGCTTAAGTTGAAGTTTTGCTTTTCCGTTTTAATTAAGAATAGTAACATCAGAGAATAAACAGACAACGCCAAGTAAATTCTAGATGGTATAACATCATCGTAATTTATTGCCTGAGTATCCAATAATTCTTCTAAGTCCACAATACCATGTTTATCAAGTCAAAGTGGTCAGGAATAACCTTCAGCTGCTATTAATATATTCCAAGATGAATTTTAAGTCAGCAATAGTAAAAGTCTTAACTGCAAATTTAGGAAATAATAATGCTTCAAATAATACATTGATACATCAGTGTAATAAACTAAATAAACCTGTTACAAGTACTATGTGTTGGAGAACATAACCCCTGCTCAGGAATGCCTGGATGGAAGTTTAAAGCAGCTACTCTTCCACAACGCACAGCTCAGAGAATTGGCTCCAGAACCGTCCTCCAATCGGTTTTCATTCACACAAGGGGGTCTGGTCCTATATAAAGCTATAAATCTGATTTTTTGAATCTTAGTAATGAAGGGAATACATGAGACATGAGGTATGTTTGGTGAAGACTGTACCACAGCAGGTTCAAACACCACTGCTTTCCACGTGATGTTCTCCTGTGGTCATTACCAACTCTCCCCCCACTTTATCATTATTATTTTTAAGGGAAAGTAATCTGGGTGTGGAAACAGTTTAAAATTACACACGGGCCCTCCTGAATGAGTCAGAAATAATGCAAACTTAAGTAGCAGCTGCAGGGATAGGCTTTGCCACCCACATTACTTAGCATGAAGACAGCAGAGTGGAGAAAGCTCTATCACCAGTCCTGTCTGAAGCAGTTCCCACTGGGAAGATTTGCATTATACCCATTTGGTAGAGATGGTTGGGCTTTGAGCCTGTGAATGTGCAAGGTAATGATGATTTTATTTTTTGCTATAATCAGCAAATTGCTTTCTGAAGGGGGAATAAGATGATCTCATAATTTTGTACATCAACTCTGAGGTAAGCAGATTGGATTAGGTTCCTAGGAGTGCAATTTGTGAGTGGTAACAAGTGATGTCAACAGTAAGCTAATGAACAAAGTAAGACAGTGAGCAAGAGATGTTAAGTTACATCTATCCTGAGACAGATGAAACTATAACCATTAAATCAAGATACCAAACAAGATTGAAAGGCTGAAAATGTGTGACTGGTTCTTCATGTTGAACTGATACATACTACTATTTTATTTCTTTAATACTGTTACTTGAAGCAGGAAGGTGCTGTATTAGTAGCCAAAGAACTCAGTCTAGAAGAAAACAATGTAACAGGACTGTCCTGTATACATTTTTGCCTCATTTCTTCATCTGCATAGTCCCCTCTCTAATATACAGTATGTTTATACCATGAAGTCCAACTTACTTTTATCCCTACTCTACGGACAGATAGCTCTCTTTACGCCCTCATCACTCTCCCCTGCTCCCTCCCAAAAAAAGGCATTGAATTCTTCCTCATTTTTTACTTACTGTCAATAGGGAAACTCTATTCAAGTAATGTGTGTCTTACAGTACTGTTTTGTTCTGCTAGCTTACGGCAATATATGCTGTTCCAGCATTTCCAAATTGCACCAATCTATCACTCTACAAAACACTTGGAGCAGCAAGGTTTAATAATATCATAGCTAATGGGCCTATCTGATGGGACAATTCAATCTGTTAGAATGTATTTAGTCCTGCAGCAGTAGAAAAAAATAATTTGAATTTCTATGTTAGAAAATGATAAAGAAAAACATACAATATTCATGGCAGTAATCACAATATTTTGTCATATCCATGTTTGGAAACGCATGGATATCTTGACCGGTCTGACTTACAGAATCAAATGCCACAAATAAGGAGGTAATTAAAAAAAATAATCTAAGAGTTTATCATATTTGTATTTTTTCCTCAATTCTTTTATTTGGTTCTTCATATAAATATACTCTATAATGATACCTGACATAACTCCTCACTGTTTCAGCTTTCATAGCAGCTTGCTCAGACAAATGGGCACATCTCTCCTTCCAAACCGATGCAACAGTTCTGTTATAAAATGCAATCTGGGAACAAAGACTGATAGGGCAACGAGTGGAGCAGCCAGATACAGTAAACAAGTGCTTCGAAGTAGTTTAAAAGTGCATGAATTTATACTTCTAAAGAAACTGGATGAAAAATCACGTTTACAGAAAGAGAACAGCTCGATAACACTGTATAGGAGATCTTTTCACAGTCTCAACCCCTCCATCAGCATGTTGTGTATTACATTGAAAAAAAAAAAAAGCTCTTTCTGAAGCTGAAGTGTTTTGTTTTTTCCAGGAAAAAAAAAAAAAATCAAGACACCTGAAACATGGTGACACACCTGTGGTTTAAGAATGGAAGTTATATGGAATATCAACCAATAGGTGGCACTATCCACAAACTCCAAGAAAATGCCGCTGCTGCTTCCATGCCAGCTGGGGAGATCTGCACATTTCATCATCCCATTCATTACACATCAGATGATTTGAGAGACTGACAGTCAATAGATATAGTTATTCATTGTCTTCCAGTATAATAGTCTTCCAGTCACTTATTAACTTATCAAACTCTTAAAAAGGGATAATGAAATATTCCTATTTAAACCTGGTCCTTCTGAAGCAAGCTTCAACCAAGATGGATTCATCATGAAGCTACCTATTGAACAGGAAGGATTAAAGAATACTAAAACCTAACCCCTTTGGTGAATACTTCACATTGGTAGTAGTAACATGGGGTGAAAATACACAGCATGAATCAAAAGCTACAAAAGTATATGTATAAAGAGGCTAAATTAAGACTACAGCACAACAGTGCTTTGCTCTTCATACACCACATAATTATTTTGGGTGAATTTCAGCTACCACAGCTTTTCCTACTTGACATTCAAGTAGAAACAAAAGTCTTAAGTCAATATTGAGACTGAAAACTTTAAACCTATCTCTGTCCCTGCTACATAAAGCTTTTATGAAGAATCATAGAAGAATCATATCCTTTAGGATGACAAATAATACACACCATATGTATCATATAATTACACCAGTAAATTTCCACAACCACTTACGAAGCTAGTCTGTTCTCAGAAGTCAGCACAATCCATCTTTACAAATGAAGGACTGGAAAGTCTTATTGAAGTACTTAGCCACTTCGCTTTCTCAAGAAAGTGACATTAATATGCTATACATAATGAAATGTTACTTAACAGAATTTCCCTAAACCTACAACTCTTTCTGTTACATATATGAAGAAAGCTCCTCCACCATGTCCCCTCCCAAACAAGTAAAATATTAAGAGATTTCCCTGCCAACATACCTGCTTCTAAAAACCACAGAAGATCAGATAATCCGTGTGTTCAGCCCCAATTAATGGTCAGATTTGGAAAAAACAGGATGGGGAAACTGCCCTGTGAAAAGAAAATGAGCAAAGCATTACATAAATATACAAAGCCGAGAACCAGAGGAAAAAAAAAAAAACCTTCAGTATGTTTTGAATCACAGTCTGCTTTATATCCTGGTCTAGCCAAAATTCATAAAAGTGTAGGCTAGTCTGGAGTTTGTAGATCCTTTTTATTCTTAAAGAATAAGTTTTCTTAAAGGTCAAGCCATTCTACATCTGCAAGATTTACACCCTGTCCATACCAATGACATTCCCAATCACTTGAGAATGGAATGCATTCAGCTTTGCATTCTTTAAGAAGCTTTCAGCATAAACCCCAGCTCCCTGTAAAAGCCAATAAAAGAAAGGACATGTAATTTCTCCTAGATTAAAAAAAAACAGGCGTAGCTTACCAAAGATTTGAGGAAAACTAGGGAGAAATGGAAAGCATGGTGACTTTGACCAAAATTATTGTTTTCAGCTATGCATATGTTATGTGAATATAGCAATTACAAAGACTGGCAATTAAATGCTGGGCTATAAAATTCTTTTGCTCAGAACGTTTCAGACCAACCCCACTGTTCAGTCCCCAACGTCGAACAGTTACATGTGTTATTTTAGACTCGTGACATATTTCTGAACATATTTCACAACTTACACTGGGCACATCGGCTTGGTAAGAGTTTACAACTCCTACTGCCATCACATTAGTCTGTAAGACAAGCTGTTCGAGCTCACAAATGAAGTGGTAGTTCAGGTCCTCTTACGTGCAATGAAACAGTAAAGGCCTGCTACTTAGTTCTAGCTGTGATGCTGTCCTATGTAATAATTACCATAAGCTGCTATACTTAATTAAGAGTTTCTGATTAGGGAAGATAGGCATACCTGCACCATTCATTAACTTATCAAACCACTTTAAACTTATCAAACACACTCTGTTTTAAAATCAAGTCAGTAAGTGAAGGCAAATCTAGACAAATCCAGTTTCTTTCATGGCTGTTCACAGTGACCCCATGCAGACACCTTTACTAGCAGAGAAACAAAGACGGAGTAGCTAGGGCTACTCAACCATTCTGGACACCAGATTTATTCAAAAAAGGCTGAATTCAAGGTACCTGCTAACTTCACCCATGTGTTCTCTACAGCGGCCCTTACTAAGCAGCGATGCAGCAGCTGAGCTTTATCATGGGCTTAAAAGAATTTAATTTCTCCAGAGAAGAAAAATTGCCTGCTCTATTTAAGCCATACCTCACTAATTAGTTCCCACTGTTCTTGCCCTCTAAATATGCAACGCGGTCCCAGGAAAGATTATCTACAGCACCGACAACAGGACCATTTATAGGATCTAATTGCTGCTCTCATTTCTATAGACCTCAAAGAACCCACACAGACTGTACAAATACTCACCACACACCTGAGAGCTCCTTCCTAAAGGAGAAGATCAGCACACAGGTACTAACCACTTCTGAGATGCATTTACGTCCTACTGACAGTTACAGCGTATTTATGGCTACCATCAGAATTCCCAATCCTCCCCTAAATTGCTAAGAATAGTCATTATGCATTTATGTTATATTTAACACCAAACACAAATTAAGAGAGAAAGATCAAATGTTTTCCTGACCCTATAAATTCAGGGGAATTCAGCTGAGAACTGAAACATACTCTACACATCATTTTCATGACCAGCTAGAAAGCTTAAACTGCAGATAGTCTTATTTTCAAACAACAGCCCCTTTCCAAGTCAGCAGCAGCACTAAAAACATGCTGCCTCTGTCAGATCCACACAGTCGCTCCCAGATGAACTCACCTCACCTTCATCACAGCAAATAAATAAATAGACCATCGAGCTTGCACACTGTACCTTGAAAAATTCTCTGCTAAACTGCAGTGCAAATCCTCTGAATAACACATGCATTTACTGCTAAAGGCTTCCAAATGCCTGGAATAAATTATATAAATCAGGTTTCATTACTTTTTCTTAAAGGTGTGAGGACAAAAGAAAAGGCCTGGTGACCAGTCCAAAGTCACACATCCTGCCACCTTGTTCCCAGCTATGACAACCACCAGCTCACACGTCCAGCGCTTTCCATTATACATCAACACTTCCACGTTCATCCCTAACGAACCCTAAGAAATAGGATCTAAAAATATTTCGCAACTGTGTATTTTAGGGGTGGGAGGGAAGAAGTGCAAAATATGAGAAAGAGTTTAGCAAGACAGCTGAAGGACAGCTGAATCATCACCAGGATGAGTTATGCTCACAGCCTTGAAAGCCCCAACGGACCTGTGTGCTAACACAGCAATCCATCCCTGCAGCACTTTTCAGCTCTGTTTAATTCTTTGGCTCGTGGAAATTTACCATCTCTAATTCTTTGCTCACCTGTACCCACCTTCCACTCCTGCAGTCATTGCTGATTTTGCTTCTGCTGAATTTTTTGTCCCTCTGCCTACACAACTGGTAGCTGCTTCGTGCAGCTTGTGAATGCTGCAGGACATAGGGAGGTTGGCATCACTTGATCGTCACACAAGCCTCTCAACAACTGAACAGGTACTAAAAACAGCTGCTTGGGCTGGTCACACCAATCAGCACTTCCACCATGGAAAGTAGGATGCAGATTTTCTCCTGGTTGCAAGATCCTGCTGAAGCCCAGCTATACACAGTGCACTCCCACAAGCATGAGAAAGCATAACCAAACACCTTCCACTTAAGGTGTCACTGGAATACAAGATCATAAAACCATTTCTCAGACTTAAAATCAAAATTCTCCCAGCCCTAATGGGCTTACACTCCCAGGCAAAGACTTCAGAACAGATAAAACCATGCAAGGTCCTTTACCACGGAAATAAAGTAACTTTACTACACATGGTCTCCAGTTTCATTCCATGCTTGTCCTTCTCTCCTAAATAATTCTGCTTCCTTACAATGCTGTACGCTTGGGTCAGAGTATTTTTTAACATACAAAAGTCTTACCAGCAGTGAACCAATGTTTACAAGTTCAGAGTAGTCCACACGGGAGCTGGAAAGAGGTGGAAGCCTTAGGCTCTACCACTTAACTCACGATGCTGCCCCAACCAGAGAGATAAATGAGTTTTTAAGCTAAAACATAAGGCATAATAATCAAAAAGAAACATGGTTTAAAATATGTACGTCACTGAATTACAACAGCTTAAGGAAATGGAACAGGCACCAGGACACAGCATGCCAGGTGAAGGATGCTGGCACTCAACAACAAAGAGGAAAACCAAACAGCAACTAGTTTGGCATGTCCTATAAACCAAACTGTTATCAAAGAACCACTGAATCCTACTGTAATAGGACGAACACAGAATTAATATGTTTTCCTATTCTTGTCAAATACGTTATGTTGCATACGAGAAACAATCCCACAACATTTTGATTCTTCTCAGAAAAAAAAAAAAAAAAAAAAAAAAAACACAAAACAGGGAGACAGAAAAATACCAACAGTTATGTGCTGAAGGGATTTCCATAGCATTAACAGAACACTGGAAGGCTGCTCGTTCAAGAGAACAAATGGGATACGGGTCTAGAAGAATTTGAATCTAAAAATAAACAGAGTTGTCATCTCCCAGTTAAAAAAAGAAAGATTTAACTGAATTAATAACAATTTCTGTGTGAACTTTTTTGCGAATAAAGACGTAGAACCCAGGATATTCAGAATCCTAGTCACATATCCATTGATATTTCTTGGTCAAAGCAAAGCACTGCTGGTATTTCTAAGTACTGTCAAATTCCCAGTGATCATACCTGAATTACTAGTGCTGAAGGAAGAGGTACCAAGCGCTGGTGAAGCCATACAGGATGCCCTGTTCTATCACGGCTGGAACTGGTCTCTCCAGGTACGAGTAAGAGTTTCGCAAGGTCAACAGGAATGCTTTGGGCTGCCAAGACCTCGTCTATCTTGCAGCCAAGCATGGTTGTACTTCCCAGTGACATTATTTAATGCCTCTCTCATGAAAAAGACTCAACCGTGCATTTCAAAAGCATAGCTTTTATTTTTTTTTGCCTGAATTAATTGTGTCTTTCACTAAACTGCGTTAAAAGACCAGATCCTACAAGTTTGTCCTGCTGCATCCAACACTGCAAAACAGACATAATTGGGTCACCTAATTTTTCCTTGTTTGGCACACATAGGGAACAAAACTTGGGCCTCATGTATTATTAATATGATTCACAAGACAGAATAATAAATGAGGAGGATCCGTATATTACAGCCAAAGCTGCCAGCCCAGCTTTACCAAAATGTAAATTTGGGTTTAAAAACGTTGTTTCCCTCCTTCAGCAGTAAACGCGGGGTCAGTAAGCAAGTGGAAAAGCTGCCCTGTTCTTCAGCACTTCATTCCTCGCTCTGCCTGCAGAAGGGCTGGGCGAGGATCACAGGAATGCTTGCTGCTTTGCAAGGCCCAACATGTGGACTGGGCAGAGCCAAGCACGTCTGACATCCCTGCTCCAGTCCCCGTTTGCCTGCCTACCAAACCGATCTGTCTGGTAGTGGAAAAAGTGTGTGCAATGCTGTCCCCTGTGCAAAACAAAGAGCAAATATCACCTTCTTCATGCAAGAAGTTGCACTTTCTAGCAAGGCAGCAAGCTAGGGATGAGAGTAAAATGGACATTTTGGAAGCAGATGTACATATGCCTGAAAACAGTTGGGCTATTTCACAAGAATGCTGCCAAGGTAGAAGAGGATTCAGTTTTTGTTTTTTTAACTTTTCTGCTAATGGAAGTGATGCTCGCCTACCTTTCCACATTGTTAGTTGAAATGTCCATCATGACAGGAAAATCTGTCACAAAAGTGAATGAAAAGAGCACCCTAGGTGTCCCTTCAATTACTACCCTGCACACGAGTCCAGTATGAAGTGAAAAAATACAACCTTTCCAGGTAGGCAAGCCCCCTTTATTTTCCTAGCCTGATTTAGAACATCAAATACCCCATTTTCACTACTTAAAAAATGTAGACAGAAGAAATGTGAACACAAACTCAGTTTAACAGCTCTGTTTTATGAACAGATGGAAACAGCTCCTAAGGAAACTGAAGCTTGCTGGCAAGGAGTGCTTTCACCAAGCTCCTTCAGTAAAGGAGGATTCCAGCATGCAGCAATTGGAAATCACACATTTATAACTGTATTTCCCTCACTTCCACCTACACTCTTATGAATTCAAAACCTGGAAGGGTTTTTTTGCTGGGCAACACCACAGAAGGGTTTAAAATAAAGAGTTTCTAAATTACCGACGCCCCCACCCTTTAAAAAGAAAAGAAAAAGAACCTAAGACAATTTCATAACACAACAAAAAAAGATTTAAAAAAGAAAAAAAAAAAGAACGTTGGTAAATTTTGCATAAATCGAGCTATTTAAGCACCTCACTTCGTTTTAAAGGCATGCTTTTTTTATGCAACAAAAAGCAACGTGAGCTTTTGTTCCTTCCAGTTCTGTATTTCCCCCACCACTGGAGATCTCCTACTGCTAACATTCTGAACATCGCCATTTTACTGGTATTGGAAAAAAGGTGAAATGAAGCACTTTGCACAGCCTAAATTGAGGGGAAAAAAGGCAGTAAACTGTCAGTAAATGTTAGTAATGTTTTACATATTCAGTCTTAATAATTTTGGGTACTTACTGCAGCCACCTGGCGAGCTTTTTCAAATGTAGGTTACAGCTGACTACCCCTTTAATGCATTATATCATTTCTAGTTATAGCCAAAGGAAATCCAATAGGAGCTAGGGTATTTTTTTCTTGAATCTGGCAGGTTCTGTTCAAGGCAGCTAAAAACCTCAATTAATGGGATAGGATTATAAAAGCTCAGATAAGAAGTTAGGGTGAATAAGACCGACCACTGCAGCTTTCATTTGCACTACACAAATTGAGTTAACAGCCAGCGTGAAGAGGTCCCTTTAACTCTGTGATATCATTATCCAAGGTTAAGCTATTAGCCTCCACAGCTGTACTATTGAGTACTTCAGTGGTTAAAATATGGTCATACTGGGAAACTTGTAAGCGCAAGGGGACGCTGCACCTTTAAGCCTTGTTAATTTTCAAATGACATTTCTCAGAGAACAGCTTGAGCCCTAAAAACCTTCCAAGCTGGAGCCTAAAACCTGAAGTCAGGAACCAGAGTCTGCAAAATCCTGCTGCAAATTTTCCTCTAATTCAATCTGACTCATGACCTTCAGTCACAGGCAGCTGGAAGCTGGATTAATTCCCATCTCCAGAGGGACATGACAATGGAGAATTCATAACAGCTACCTATTTATAGGTGAACAGTAAGAACTGAAATATTTAACGTGCATTTTTCATCTTATTGTTTTATGTTAAGTATAATGTTCTGTACAATTATTGAATCTGAATCCCAGATTTTAGTCAATTTGCTCCATTTAGTCCCAATTTTTTAGTCAGCAGGAACTCCAGTGGTAGGTTCACATCTTGTAAACATTACATTTAAATTTTGAACACAACAGTACAGTCCTCCCTCTTCAAGAGGGATGGGAAACAACCCAAACCACTGCCACTTAGACATGAAAAACTACAAAAACAGGCAGTTGTGTTTTTTTTTCCTTCTTCCCCCAGTGCTGGATCACCCTCCAGAGCTTCAGAAAGCACTTCAATAGTGGTAATGAAGTGCATTCAGAAAAGCTCCCCAATTTAATAAAGCAGTTCTTACACCAACGCTCAAGCTACAATCCTAGCTTTATAATCACAATTTTTATGAAAATGATGCTTGTCTCCTGACCTTCAGGCACACACAAACTAGGTTTATATTTTTTTTTGGTGTACCACAGCAGCAAGCTATAAAACAGAAGACATCTATCATGCCTCCTATAGTTAAAAGAGGCAGTACAGATTTCTAGGCAGTTCACGTCAGTCAGCTTGAAGCCTCTGAAATTAAACGTAGCAACATCAACACAACTGTAAATAAGACTTTAATTTCACATATGTATTCACACTTCAAAAAGGAATGTCAAAAAAAATCTTTTAAAAGTCACAAAACTTAGCTTCAGCAGTTGATCCTCAAATTTTATCCCAAGCCAAAGAAACAACTACAGAAATATTACAATACTTTACTTCAGTCAAGATGATCTTCAACAGCTGAAACGAAGAGCGCCGCTCTTGTCCTGATCGCCAGCACTTTTCACAGAGGCTCACGCACCTATTTATAACAAAGCTACAAATCTTCTAAACAGGAAATTAGGTCATAATGATAGATAGCCAATAATTTTAACTACCAGGTATCTCTCACAAAAGAATTAGGGTTGTAAAACAAGTGTCACACATGCCTCAAGACAAAACAATGCTTTCTACGGATCTCTTTGTAAATTCTAAATATTCTAGCTTTTGGGAAACAAAAAAACAAGCTTCCAGCATGTAAACATATGAGACAACTTGGGGTGCCTCTTTTGTTTTAAAGAAACTAGCTTTATTTGCGTAGCTGGATTTTAACTTGAATCAAACTAGTGAAAAAAATGAGCACCATAATTTTATCAATACCCTACAAGAATCAAATTATTTTCCGTATCTCTCTCCCATTTTACGTAGTTGGCATGCTGCACACATCATACATACATATCCATACAACATCTCCCTCAATGAAGTACCATAATTTTGGGCTATTAATTATGGTCACCAATGACAGACTCTTGCAGCATGTCTATCCCATGTTCATTTCAGGAACTGACCCAAGGGGCAATACACAACATGCACAAAGAAGATCAAGGCCAGCAACTGTGGTCACATCATCTTCTTGTAAACTCAGCTTTATGACCGAAGTCATGCTTTCAAAGAAGCTCTGCAAGAAGTCGTAACACTGAACCTGCAAACTTCTGAAGACTTACAGATCATTCATTACCTGCAAAACTGGGTTTTCCTGGAGACTGCCATTAATATTACAGAAAACCAAACTCAACAGGCTACAAAAAAAAAAAACAGCTTAATTCATAGGGCATAAAGACCTTACACTATAAACACTAATAAACAATTAGTCGACTGGAGAAGCAAGAAATTGGTCCAGTCTTCCTAATGACCCTAAAAAAAAGCCTACTGTGCCTACATTGTACTTCCATGCAATGAAATACAATGTCAAAATTGATGCAAGTAGGTATAAATGCCCTAGGTAGGATGTTTTTTCTGAATTCCTCAGTAATTCTCAAGTGGCTTGAAATGGAACATGAAACGCATGAACAATCACACATTCAGAACTACCAGGCAGCACTAATGGAAAAACACTTCAGCATCTGCTATGTTTCCAGTCTGCTTCAATACTGTATTTGCGTTCGGATTTTTAAATTAAACTGCTCTGTTAACCTCTGGCTAGTGCAAAAATTTGCAGCCTCAATCTTTGTTAGCAAAAAGGCAAGTGACACTGCTAACAGATCACAAACCCATACAGAACAGTCTAAAACCAGAACACGCGGAATGCCAGGAAGTATCTGCAAGCAGTTAAACTAACAATAACATTTAATTTTGATTTACACGCATGCCCCCCCCCTAAAATAGAAGTACCACGTTTGGAGTCAAGCTGCCTGTGGTCTAGCAACCAACTTCGCAGCAGCTTAAGCACACGGCACTGTTATATTTAACCAGAAATGGCAGACATCACGAGCAATGCCTACTGCAAGGATTTCTCCCCACTATCCCACTTGCTGAAGCACCATTATATTTATAGGCAGTACTTTGGTACTCATCAGCATACTGTCTTTCTACAGATGCCTAGCATATTAGGGATAGCTTTCAATTTAAAACATGACTTATGGTGCCCTGTAATTTGTGCTGACATCTGAACACCATTAATGCCAGATCATATGCATTTAACACTGAAAATACCTACAGCTCTTTTATAGTCGAGAGATTATGGCTAACCAGATTTTTTGTAAGCAATTAAAACGTGAGCTGTTATTAGGTTGCTATTTAGCATTTTAATGTTTTGCAATACTCTATCAAAGTACAGTGTTAGGACCAAGGACACTTTCAGATTAATAGCTGTTGACTACCAAAATTGCCTAACCATTGGCTATAACAGCATGTAATATTGTTCTGGCCTCACACATCAATAACATTTGCTGTAAACGAGCAACAAATAAACCCCTTACAACACCAACTTATCTTGCCCCTTCAGAGAAAAAAAAATGAACACCATAACCCTTTTGCATCCCTTTCTGCATGGATGCTCTGCATAAGCAAAGAAGTCAAGTGCTTTCAGTTTTGAACCTACATAGTTCTGGTTTTCAAACCCTTTGGAGCAGTATTTCATTAATACTTCTTGCTCAAACTAAGACTTAATGGCTATTTGTCTAATACAGATATGTTTCTGATCCACCTGTTTTCCACTGACCCCAGCACAGAACCTGTCTCCTCAGTGATCTGGTAGCATCTTTATTAATGGATGATATGGGCAAGAGACCCTTCTTGCTCCTAGGACCTTCATAAAAGAATATTCATTGAGAAGTTTCTTGGTAATGTTCGATAAGTTGGTCTAACTGGCTGTTCTAATCACATCTACAGAAGTATACCAGTTCGCCTACTTCCTGAAGGATCTATTAAAAAAGCAAAACAAAAGGATTTTTGTTACTCTCTTTACATCAACAGAGAGAAAGAAAAAAAAATTATAAAAACTAATCAATTAAAGAGAGGATTTAATGTTCACAAGCTTGATACAAATTCCTAGTTACAACCCAATTCCACTGCAGATGTTTTGCTATCTATGGCTTTTGGTAAAGAGGAATTACAAGGAAGGAACTCTTGCCTTCAAGAGACTTCCTATTTCTCAGGAACAGGGATGCAATTTCCTTCCTCCCTAGCCACAATTTTGTATGTAAAGGTAATTATATTAGCCCTGAACTGTGAAATAACTCTGTATGAGGTCATTGTTTGACAGCAGAAATCACTCGTTAGCACTGCCCTACTAACATACACACGGGCTGGAGAGAAGTAAATACTGACTACAGGAGCTTTAAGCGTTATACGAAGGCCCAGTCAGTGCTGGACCAGCCAGTGTCAGAGTCCCAAAACAACTGGAAGAATCACAGGCTAAGGTAAGATCGAGGGCACTCACATGTTAAAGGCAACCAACCTGAGACATGAGCTTCATGGAAAACTGGCAGCAGAACTGCCTGGCAGGTTTGATTTATTCAAGGACTGACAGTAACAAAGATAAATACTTGAAACTGATTGTTTCAAGATCTCTTAAATACGTAGAGTTCAGTACATCTACAGGATGAATGTCACTCCTTCCACTAAGAATGGGAGCATCATTAAAACATATTTAGATTAATCAAACTCCAATATATACGAATTATAACAAAAGGTGTTAGCTCAGAGATCATTAACAACAACACTCAAGACTAGGCAGATTCTTCTGCAGGTTAAAAGCACCAGGAGATCTCACACCGCTCCAGAAAGCTTCCCTGAGGAAGATGCTGCATGCAACAGCCACCTAATTTAAGGCAGATTGAGAAAAGAGAATTACTGAAGCTGAAGGCAGATTTCTACACTTTCCAAACTGTTAGCGCAATTACAGCACATCTTTATTAACATCAACCAAAGGAAGGAGCTTGTAGCAGCTATGTCAAAAATCACAGCTACTAAGAACAATTAAATAGACATATTAAAAACAAAGTGCCAAAATTGTATTTCTTCACACACACACTATTTATTACACATACAGAATCTTGCTTAAGGTTTAAAATATCTTTTGTAAGAGTTAGTGAACTAAATCATGGCAGTAAAACATAAAATTGTTGCAAAAAGGTTTATGTGATTTGTGAAAGATGTATTTTGCAGTCTTCTGGAGCTGCTAAATAAAGTTTCAGTGATAACAGTTCTGTTTTTGTTTTTGTTTTTTTTTTTTTTAAAAAAAAAGACATTTCTGACCTCTGGAGTTAAGCAAACTCTTTCATGAATTCCATATAAACCAACGAGTATTATTTGGCATCTACATACATTCCTGGAAAAAAAAAAAAACAGCTAAGCAGACTTGAATGCTCCTATTTTTCTCAATTTGGCATCAACTCTTAAAGTTAATTATATTTTAAGTGTGTTATTGCTGATTATTTCTGCATAAACATTCAGTTACCGTGTTTATCTTGAAGTTTGATACTGCATCCCCAGACCGACTGAGCAAGCCACCAGGACACAATGAAATTACCAGCATCCCATATAAGATCCAGCACAGAGTTAAGAATCTATTTAAATGAGTATGGTAACAGATACCAGAGGTGAGCAGAACCACACTATCCCCTTCTCATTTCTACAAAAAGCCTTTATCAGTAATTTTACTTGAAACTGTTTCACCCTTTACACTGCCACTCTACAGAACATCTATAGCAAAAATTTAGGTCACGCTTCCTTTAAGAGCGCATGGGTGCCTGTACACGTACGCTTACTTAAAGCTCAATGAAATTAATTAAAAGCTCCTCACTGACTTCAGTGTGCACTGAATCAAGACCTGGATGAGTTCACAGGCAAAACAATTACACTTAATTAAACATCACAACATTCTTGCGACTTAGTCAACTCATTTTTACAGAAGGATAAACTGAGTCAGAAAGTTTCAGAGCTTGGTCATGGTCATAAGCAGAGCTGATTACTTCAGTTGCTTCCATATTTGCTAGTTATCCTCATAATATATTGAGAAAATAGTCATTCTAAAAAGCAGATAAATGTTTGGTCTAAGTATTTGCAGGAAATAGAACATCCTGAGTCAAGTGTAGTGTTATACAAAACTATTGGCTGCATTTCTGTTCCCTGATCAATAAATAGTTGCTACAAGTCAGTCACAGGAGTTCCACAAGTCCAAGTAGGATTTTTTGGTTCCCCCTCCACAGCGTTTTATCTACAGATGATTTTTTTGTTTGTTCATTTCTTTGTTTTAATGCTAAAATAGCAGAACAACACACAAAAAAAATCACAATTACCAACAAAAAATACGCTTGTGGATTTGATATTCTGTAAAACCCCAAAAACACTGGAGAAGAAAAGTAAAATTACACCTCCTTTATTCACACAGACACAAACTGTGTATAAACACTGTAATGTTTTATCAAATCAACAAGAGTGAGCAGAAACCAGCAATTCCCCTTCCTCATTTTAAGGAGTACGGTTACATAATGTTTCCCCAACACTGAGTCTGAAAATAAAGCCCACAGCTAGAAGAGTATTCTCCTTTTTCAATCATCAATTGAAGATTTTCAGTTATTTTTCTGATCTTCGGTTTCTTCTCACCTATTAACTTTCTGTAGTTTTACTCATTCTGGTCTTGTTTTTTTTTCTTTTGAAAAAGCTCGTGGTCAGACCATGGCTCTTTAAAAGGAAAAAAGAACTGTAAGTTCCATCTGTTCTTAGAGCTACAACATCATCACGAACAGTAACAGAATGCTTTGCTTTTTTCTAAATGAAGTCAAGTTTGTTGGTACAAAGTTTTTATTAAATTTAAAACATATATTTATTATTTCTCCCATGTACTTACAAGCAAGACCATTAGACTACCATCATTTCTTAGGGTGTGGAGTGGGTGACAAAATGCTTTCATTATACTAATTTACATTTTTGTGTGCATCAGCGTCAAAATATTAACATCTTCTGGGACTATTTGCCTACTTGTATACTTGCAAGAGCTTTCTTGAAGTTAAATTAATGAATACCATTAATTTTGCAGCAAATCAGAACACTCAAACTAAAAAAAACTCTAATACCTGTGATACAAAGAGTTATTTCAAACTAAAATTTATAAAGAGGCATCATAAATAAGAATTAAACCATCTAAGCAGAAACTGCACATAACACAGAAGACAAAAAATATTTACAGACATAACTTCAGAAAGAATCTTACAAGGTATGATGGATTTTAGTTAATCTATTGGAAAAATATACAGGACTAACTGCTTTTTAAAGAGGGCTCAATCAAAACTGTTATGTGCTATGATTTCTTCGCTGTTCTTGACATGTTTGTTACAAATGAAAATTTATTTTTGGCTGAATATCCAACCACACCATTTCTGAAGTACCATTTTGAACAGTAATAGTTTAAATAAAGAACATGATTGACTGGCTGCATCATCCCTGTTAAAATATCTGGAAACCTAGCAGAAAGTCATTTACTCTCACTATCTGCAAACTGAACTATAACCACCCTCTTGCTATACACTTTGGGCAACTCCCGTAATGTAAATATTTGGCATATTTCTTGGGATTACAATTTTTACAATTAGAAACACTAACATCAGGTCCAATCACTTCAGCATTATGTACACAAGGGCACTTGTATAGCTATGACAGCTGCTACTACCTTTGCTGCATTTCAGCAGGAAATCCAATCTGATGACAGCTTGCAATAAAAGGAAATGCAGCTTTGCATCCACATGCATGGAAATATTTCCGAAGATACCTAATCCTTTCTTTTTGAAAAAACTACTGGAAGTTTCTCCATGCATATTCAACAGCAGCTTCCAAAAGCCTCTTGTTTCTACATACACACTCCACTTTGGTGCGTTTTTGACACCTAAAACTAGGTCAGATGCTCAGGATGCTTTGTAGTTAACAACAAACTTACGAACTGAAATATTTACTAAAAATGACAAGTGTACACATTAGTTATTGATAAACATTCTGGAGAGAAAAAAAATTGTATTACACTAATAGATTTCTTTACACAAGTAGTTTCCTAAGCAAATCATCAATCATGAATGTTAGTCACACCTTACCAAATACATGCAGTTGTTAGGTTTATTTGCTTGTATGCAACCGCAGACTAATTTTTAGCAATAGATGTGTATCAGTCAACGTTTGCAATTACAAAATTTTGTTTCAGTTCGGTTGTGTTCGTTAGAGAACAACAAATTGTTTTGGAAACCTCTCTTCTCTTGCAAAGCAACTTTACTGAGACACCCAGGATGGTAGAGAAGGAAGAAGTTCATAGAACTACAGACTGCCCACAAAATTGGGATTCGTAACTTCCTTTTTGCACTCCCCTATATAACATTCTTGTTATATATTTATGAAAATATATTAGTATTAACCAGTTCTTGTTAAGATGACAGAGGCTTCAATTCGTATTGCAAGGAAAAAAAAAAAACCTCTTGGCCCACACACCTACAGTGCTTGTGCAATAAATAAGAGCTCCTATACACAACTGCAAACAGGCATCCAAGCAAGTAACAACCATGGTATATCTGATATGAATTTATTACACTATCAGGCTATGGGAAGATTTTCCTGATGAGGAATTCAGTCTTCCCATTTGGCTGTCAAAGACGACAGAAAGCTTTTATGTCCTATAAGACTTTCCCTAATCTCTGCTGCAATGTTGAAAATGAATTGAACCAGAGATACTGCTTTGAAGCAGTTTTGGGTAAGCCATAATAACACTTCAGCCAATCCACTATCAGTTAACTTGTTAAAAATGGCCTTGCTCTTTCATTTGCTTAATCCTACAGGCTTCCGCGCAGATTTCCGCTCTTATCATGCACCACACAAAGTACGAGAGCAGGCAAATCAGCTTAGCAGCAACTCTAAATTGTACTGAAGAAGATGCCAATTTCTACCAAGGGGCAAGAATTACGACAGAAGAGATGATGCTTTCCCAGCTAGTGCCAAAGCAAAGGAACTCCAGTGTATCTGAAGTACACCTGCCACTATTTGCTATCTGTATTCATTTTTCAAGGCAGACAGTAGCTTTTAGATTAATAAGAAAATAAGCCTGCATTTACAAAAGCTTAATACTCGAGCTTTCTGTACATCCCTTCACTTTGAAGGCCTACACTTCTAAACTAAACTTCTTTAGGTATAAAGTTTAGCCTCACTCTTCACCATTTACACGATGTTTCTCTTTCAGAAGGCTACTTCACATGTCACACATGATGTCCAGAAGCATCAAAAGAAGTTGACAGCTTACAAGTTCAGTGACCAACAAAAACTAAACAGAAAATTTGGATGTTATTAATTTATTGAAAAGTGATGTTCCCAAAATTCTCAAGGGAGATGGCTATCGCCATACCAGAGGCAAGTCTGGTCAGAAAACTAAATAAGCAAACCTAAGTTGCCTCCAGTGTCTGGTTTGTTAGTGTGTTGTGTTTTTTTTTTCTTTTTTAACCATCACATCTGCAGAATGTCTTGCTCTCATCCCACAGAGCATCAAAGCTTACTTTGCTAAACGTACCAGGATGAGGAACAGTCAAATAAAAGATGATATACAACAGACCAAAACATCCCCTTCTTGAGGGAGAGAGAAAGCAAACGCAAGTCTGCAAGTCAAACGCACGCTGATGCAGCGCATCTGGACGTTGAGCAGAAGCTACCATCACCTCCCAGCTGCTTCGAGAGCACGATTTGTATTCTGATTTAGAAGCAAAGCTGCTCGTGGATCTGAGAGAGACAAAACTACAGCAAGCCTGCGGATGCTGTCCATTTTTACACCAAGCAGAAAGTTACGGAGCGCTGCTTCGGATGCTCTAGAAGATGTCTAACAAGCGAAGGCGTCTAATGAATTAAACCCCGAGCAAGGTGAGGTGTTAGCACGGAGGTTACCTGCGCTTTAACCCAGCTCGGACACCGCAGCCTTTGGGAAGCAAAGGGCGGCCGCCTGCTGCCGTACGGCCCACGGGCGTGCCACCTGCCCCGGCACACCTGGAGCACCGGGACGAGGGGACCCCGGGCCGGCAGCCCAAAACGCGGCCATTTCGGGGCTTCGGGACCACGAAGCCGGTCTCCCAGCGGTGATGCCAGGAGGCGAAGCGGGCACCTCCCGTACCTGCACCGGGCCTGGCGGCCGCTGCCTCCGCAGGTGGCCGAGCCCCCGGGGGGATCAGGAGCAGGAGGAGGAGGAGGAGGAGGAGGAAGGAGAGGAAGGGAAGGACGAGCCGGAGGAGGAAAAGGAGGCGGAGGCCCGGGGCTGCGGCCCCGCACCGGGCACTGCGGGAGGCCCGGGGCCGCGGGGCGCCTCCCTGCCCGCCCCGCCGCCTTTGTTCCCGGCCGGGCGCCGCGCACAAAGGGCGGCCGCGCTCACCTGCGGGCGGGGCCGGGCCGGCCCCGGTGCTCCTGCGGGAGGCAGCGAGGCGAGAACGGAGCGGAGCGGAGCGGAGCCGTGCGGCCGCCTCCTCCTCCTCCTCCTCCTCCCGTCGTGACTCACCGCGGCGGCCCCGGGAAGGGAGGCGGGGACGGAGGCGGCGAGGGAGGCGCCTGGGCGGCTCCGGGGGAGGGACCGGCCGCGGCCCCCAGCCCAGGGCAGCGGCGGCGCCGCAGGCACCACCCGAGAGCCGGCCCGCAGGAAGGGGCGGGGCGGGGGCGCCAGGGGGCGGGGCCTCGGCGGAAGGGGGCGTGGTTACGGTGGGTAGGGGCGTGTTTTCACATGGGTTTGGGTGTGGTGTGTTGGGAGATGGGCGGGGCTTCAGGGAAATGGGGCGTGGTCTCGGTGTGGGGGCGGGGCTTATCTGCTCTTGGTGGCGCGCCAGGAGCTCGCCGCTGGGCTGCCCAGGAGAAGTGCGGGAGTGGTGGGGTAAATAAATCCCCGGGAGGTTAATGCAGGCAAACGGCCACTTTTCTGTAAAAGTATGCTACGAACGTCAAATTCTGCAAAGCAGGAGGTGGATGCGATGGTTGCTGCGGGTCCCTTCCAGCTCGGGATGTTCTACGGTGCTACAAAAGGTCAGTAGGTGCTGTGAGAAGCCACGCACTCCAGCTAATCCACCAACTGGTATCTCCCAACAACCTCCATCCAGAGCAAACATCCACTCACCCGCCCAAACACTCATTACTGTGACTCTCCAAATCATCCCCATCTCAGGGCGCAGCCCGTCCCCGCTGCAGACCGAAGCTGAGTAAAAGCACAGCAAGCACAGAAATCAAGGCAGAATCCACCCCTGCTGTCACTAACCCACGTTGTGGCTTCCCGCTGAGGCTAACAGTAATATCACATACCTGTAATAGCCGTTGTGGGGTCAGCAAGATAAAGGGCTTTGTGTGCTAAGTGCTGTTTAGTAACAGGCACGTGTTTTCTACTTGCTATTTAACTTAATTGCATAAGAATAGTCACAGTAATGAAATAGGTGGCACTTCCTTTAACAGCTTGCTATTTAATGACATCAAAGCCTGATGCCACTGAAATCCATACCCCACTGCCAATTAATGAAGGTCTTAACATGAAAGCCTATGCAAAGAGCAAAACCAAGCTGTTGACAGCAACAGGAATGGTGCAAATATGTTGAGATCTGAGATCACTAGCATATACCCACAGCACAGCAGGCAGTAATGATTATTAATTATTTAAGAAAAGAACATAAGAGCACCAGCATAAGCTGAAAAAAAATATGCAGAAGCATCGCTCTGGGATCCTCCAGTTGGATTACTGTTAATTAGCACAGCATATGAGTCTCAGGAAAATTTCCAAAAGCATCTTATGCCAGTAGGACCGTACAATTAGGCTATTGTCTGCACCCTTGCAATAGTGTAAGTTTTCTTCCTGATAGCATCATGGGCACCACTCCATTCACAACTAAGTACTGCATAGCTCTCCTATCCTAGTTTAGCTGGGTGACAGCACAACAGTATTATACAATCATACGCTGCAAAATTTAACATCCTGGATTTATTTAGAAAGACTTTTGTGGACCAAGATACTAGAAGGCTTCCTAAACCTTTAGGAAATTTTATATTTATTTTCTTAAAACAATAGAGTATAAATCAGGCTTTGACCCACCTCAGTTTATCACCACCAACCTTACTCAGTTATGTTATCAAGTGAGGTGACAATTTCCTGCTGTAATAGCCACTTGTAGTGTCAAAGGACATGCTGGATGCTCAAGAGACTAAAACTAACCCTAATCCTAACAGTAAGCCAGACCCTAATTATGACCCTAAGCCAACACATACGTCACCAATTTCTCCCATCAAAAAATGCTCCCAACGGAAGCCTTTGGGTAGCCATGAACTCCCCTGGGAAGCCTTTATGTAACCCCACACACAACAGGACTCTGCGTTTTCTTGTTCTCCAAACCCTAACAACCCTAACCCTAATTACGACCCTAAGGCAACACATACATAGCCAATTCATACATCTCCCATCAAAAAGTGCTCACAGTGGAAGCCTTTTTGTAGACCTGCGTGAAGTTTTGTTTTTGCAGTGGAAAATTCCAGTGACTTTACATACTCAGAAGTGATTGAACAGTGAGGTCTATGTTAAGCAGAAAAGGGGAAGGTCCCAGTGTCCCAAAAAAAGGGAGGATAGATAAGAAAAACAAGATGAGTAGTTTGATACCAGTAAAATAAAAAAATCATGAATCCCTATAGTCATGAGACAGGAAGGGGAAAAGAAAAAAAGGAGAAAGTAACATTTGGTCATATAAAATTGCACATATATGGTGTAGTAAAAAGCGTTGAGTAGTTTGTGAACCTGTAGTACTCAGCCAATGTGGAAACGTGAGGAATCGAGTGTTGGGTAATAGGGAAGATAAAGTTATGATATACTTTTGCTGTGCGCTCCTGCTTTCAGGACACCCACCATTGCTATAAAAATGCTATGCCTGAGCCTGTGTTATTGGCTACAGATTGTTTCTCACAATCAGAACTTTAAAATCAAGTTCTAATTAAGAAATCTGCTATTAAATCTATCATTAATACAATAAAATGTATTAAATTACAGTAGACATTTCAGTGCATGATACAGCAATACATATATTCACTAACCTTTTGTCTTTTAAGATCTTGTTTCAGAGACTTATTATTCCGAAATGTCTTCATTTATCCTGGACACGTAGTGTCAGATACTTTAGGCCTGCCTCTTCAGGTGCTCTGAACATCAGCAGCTCCCGTATGATTGAGGTGGAAGCTTGGATGTTTAAAAGTCACGGGAGAGAAATCTCGGGCAATAGCAAATCCACTAACTGTCCCTCCCTCGGGTGTAAAAACTCTATAAAGTCAAAAAACAAACAAACAAACAAAACAGACCCACCCTGCAGCAATGCAAGGTGTCACATTTTCCATTCTCCAGAGAGAATTGATATAAGAGTTTACTTCCCTACCAGAAAAGACTTACCAGAACTCAGTAAGGGTGATATAAAAATGATGAACATGGGGAAAATAAAAGATGCCTGCAGGCTGACTTTCAGATCTTTACAACGTAAAAACTGTATTTGTCCTTACAGAGGCCACACTGGAAACAAAAATAAATGGTTATATTTTAATTTGGCTACCTTTTCAGCCACTAATGAAACAGCCTTAAATGAGCCTTAAATGCCTTGGTCTATAGGGTGTCACTAATACAAACAGTGTCATTAATACAGAATTCTGTCAAAATGAACTTGATTTTAACAGGTAAATAAACATGGTAAATTATAAATAAGGGGTTTCCTAAGAAATCTTGTATTTTTCCTTTAATACAAAAGTAACTTGCTACTTTTCCGTTCAAGATCAAAGAAGAGAAATAATACAAGACAACAAAAAACAGAAGAAACAGACAGCATCTGAAGCTTCAATTTTCTCTCTAACACCCCTTATTTCAGCTCAGTACAGTCACTAGATTCACCCTATAGAGAAAAACAATTAGATAAGGGAGTTTACATGTGGCCAGAAAGAACTCTGGGCAACTTTGCTGATGCATTTAAAGCTACTGTACTTCATATTTTGTATTTCAGAAGTAAAATGGTAAACAAAAAACAAAGCACTTTTAATCTTCAAAGCAATTCATGATCAATGACAACTTCACAGCACTTGAGACTCAAGTATCATAATCTGTGAGATTCTGGGAGAAAAAAAAAAGCGCAGAGAATAAGTGATCTGCCTGACTCTAATGGTGAACCAGGGATGGAACTCAAACATCACAAGTTGGTATATTAAACTGCAAAGCTATAAATTCATGTAGAATCTGTTCTTTTGTTAATGATTTTTATTTGAGCAAATGATTATTATGATAAATGGACTATGGCATTTTTTTTCCAGCCCCAGCAGAAACATTAGAGATACTGGTGGAGGTAATTCCCAGGATTATTTGGCAAAATCTTTAGCATAGCACACCAATTAATCTTCCATGTCTCTAAAATTAATCTAACCACTTCGTGTAGGTTAGCTTAAATAACTGTCTGCTAGGGCCAACATATAAATAGGTTCATATTGGCAACAGATTCCTTGTAAATTACATTTGTAGTCAAGTTATTCTGCAGGAAATATCCAGCCTCTGGGTTAGAGCTGTGCTTTCTGTCTTGTGGCTTTTGAGAAGGGAAGTCTGGCCTGGCATACAGAATCTTTCAGTAATATTGATCATTAATCTCAGACTCAACTTGTCCATCTAAATCACAAGAGATCATTTCAAGAGCAGAAGGAGCACAACACTAAGAAGATATTCAGTCAGAAATCATTTTAATAGGAATTTTACAACTGCCTGCAGTACAGAAAATTTGAAAAAAATTTCAAAATATTTGCAAATCAATAAAAAAGTTTCTCCCGGAAACGTACGCACCTCTCTAAAACTGCAAGTAAAAAGATTTGCAAGTTATTGTACAGTAAACTTACTGTGATCTGCTGGAGTGAGATTTAATTTACATACTAATGCTGCGAGCAGTTTGGGAGGGGGAGAAGAGTTACTTAGCACCAGTAATGAGCAGAAAGGAAAAGAAGGCAGCAACAGTCCCCACGGACTGTTTTGTTTTCAATAATTTCAGACTGTCTAATAAAGCCTTTAATAAGCTGTTCTCAGCTATAAAGCTGCAGTCAGCCTTTGTCAGAGCAGATAATACTGTCCCAGACAGGAAAATAGTTCTGATAGAATGCACAAAAGACCCCATCTAAATAAAAGCTTCTCAAAAAACAGAAATGAGAAGAAAACCCATTAGTTAAATTAATGAATTATGCTGTCTATACTATATAGCCTTTAATTTCTAAAAGACTAGAATTCAAAAGGTTAACTACTGAAGCAAAATCATTCTGAAAAAACATTATCTGGTTTACTCCGATCCTAGTTTACAATTAGACAAACTTGCTTATTTACAGTGCAGTTATGCCCTATAAATGCAATCTACATTACAACTGATCATGTTAATTTTCTGTTTGTAATCTATGTTAACCACCTATCCTCTAAGTGACTATTATGTGTCAGACATTAACATCACAGTGGACTATTTACATTTAAGACTATTTTTACTCCACTCGGTTTAATGGCAGTTCTCAATGAAGTTCAGGTCTTGCTATAAGCCTAAAATACACACACAGTAGGTAAAACACTGACATTGCACTACGTTAAGCACAGGATTCCTCAAAACAGTCACCTTCATTGCTGACAAATGCAACAATGCTGACAGCTCCACTGTTGCCAAAAACAGCCATGCCATCAACAACTGGTACTGAATCTACTCAACATTTGGGTTTAAAAGTTGGTTTCTAAACCATTACCAATTCTAAAATAATTTGATATTATTCTTACTTTCTGTACCTGAATTTCTTAATTTTTTATAACCCAAAGCACTACAAGATGGAATCTAGATACTTTTTCCCCTAGTAATTATTTCCTGCCTTATTGCTATTCTTTTCTTGCTAGCAACAAAGTTACTGCAACAGGAGTTAGTACATTTTGAAGATCAGCAACAACAACATAAATCGAATTCAACAACAACTCAGGAAAATATTTAGCTTGTAAAGGTTCTTAATGTATTCACAGAAACTTGAAACTTAAGATCATGTTTTTAGGAGGTTGCTTTTACCATGACAGCCAAAACCTCTGAATAAAGAGCCACAATTTCAGAAACACGCTTAAAAATTAAATGGGCACACTGTCAAAAAATAGCCTAATCACCTTTACAATACAGATATAGATCTCTGTTTATCCTCTTTTTAATATTATTTTCTGTCAAGTTAGAATAAACAGTCATGGCCTTTGATACTTGGTTATGTACTTTGCTCTTGTTTAAGGAAATACTAATTTAACTTAGAGAAAACACATCTTGTGTAGAATTTAAGCAGCAAAGTGGTAGCTTTCCTCTCTTGAAACATTCCTGCCACATCTTATAGGAACAGGAACTGTCTGTCTGCAACTGGCTAGTCACACATTCTCTGACAGGTGCCAAATCCCAGAACAGTTGAGGTTGGAAGGGGCCTCTGAAGATCATCTAGTCCGACCCCCCTGCTGAGCAGGATCACCTAGAGGACGTTGTGCAGGATGGCATCCAGGTGGGTTTTGAATACCTCCAGAGAAGGAGACTCCACAACCTCTCTGGGCAACCTGTCCCAGTGCTCTGTCTCCCCCTTCCCCCCCAGTATTATATTAATGGCACATCAATTCACTTGCAGCCAAATGCTCCCTTTGATTTTAAAATCATCCTATAATCTGAAACTATTCAGGATTCTAACTTTCTTGTGAAAGCACTGACCTCTGCACAGCACCACCACCTGATAGACAGCTACAGTTGCATCAGTCATCTAAGAGAGCTTCCCACCCACCCCCCCTTTTTTTTAAATTTGTTTCTACTTTAAAGTTATTCTATGCTATCTCAGAAATCCTGGGAAATAATGGTAGCATGCAGTTCTACACCAAGAGCTCAAATAAGAGGTCACAGAAAGGGCTTCTCATTGCCATTTCCTTGCAATGCCCTGTCATTTCAACACAGAAGGTTAAATTTCTCCAGAAGTCTCTCTACAGGGCTTCCATTGTTTGTCAATCAAGGCTGGGACACAATGACACTCATTCATGCACACAGTAAACAAGCAGACAAGGGCCAATGATTAGTATACAGTCTCATTTTGGTTCTTCTGCAAACAGTTTGTAGAAAGATGGTACTTAAAATAAGCTCTGTCAGTTTTTAAAAGATGCAATGCACTCCTAGTATAAAATACTTAGTAGGGAGCCCAGACAGAAATTAAGACAACTTGAGAGCAACTTAAATAATCACCCAAAACATAACTCATTCATTAGGACTGTTCCTGAAAAAAGATCTGCTTGGTACAACCACATGCAAAAAAAAAACAAAAGTATTTTAATAGTTAGAGAAATACACATTCAGAAAAGTTGAAAATAGCCGATTCTTTTCAAAGACAGTCATAACAAGGTTTTGTTTTTTGAGTACCACTTAGTGTTTAGCCTCAGAACTTATGTTACTGAGAGGTACACAGACACCAATGTTACCAAGTGCACTTTAAGGTTGTTTACTTCATGTCTTCTGTTTGAGAACCCAGGAGATTTAGGGTTTGTCGATAGGTTTTGCCCCCCCCTTTTTTTTTTTGCAACATCTTAAAAATAGAAAAAACAATTACAATGACAGAAGTCCAATGCTGCTGACAACTGGAGAGACTCAAGCCTCACACACCTCTTCATTGTTTTGCCTTTTCTACTTCAAAACTTGCTAGAGCAAAAACTTTGTCTCCTGATCCTGTGAAAGGAAAAAATATTTCCAGTAAGTATTAGTAGAAATCGCATTTTAGAGAATTTCCTTACATACAACATAAATCAAGCAAAACATTTGAAATCAAAAGAAATCAAACCTGCATTTTGAAAAGTAGAACACTTGAGCTCATAAAAAGAAAAAACAGAGACATACTGATTTGGACAGCTCCAAAACTAACTATGTAGAGAGCTGCTAATGAAACACCCTTTTGAACAACAGGGTTCCCACCTTGCCTGCACTCAGAAAGAGGAGCACTGGGAGTTCAGTCACAGAACTAGTTCATCTGTACCGTGACCTAGTCTGGCACATTCCTGCCATTCAAAGCTCTTTCATCCCAATTCTAACAGTAAAAATAGAATGAAGTGTCGTGCTTATTTAATGCATATTATAAACGAACTTTTGGTCTTGTCAACATGATTAGAGTTACAACAATCATGGCAAGAAGAGTGCTTTAAAGCTCTATTTTGACAGCGTGCCAGTAATTGCAGGGTTCTCTGCATCGAGCAGAGGAAAAGGCTCTCCTGAAGAGTCATTAATGCAAAAAAAGTATTGTTTAACTGTATGAGCAATATGTCTGCTTGAGACAGAGCATTCAAGGCTTCAGCATTATGTGGAACACTTGCCTTTTTGTGACTTTTTGGCACTGAATTTATTTGCTGCATTTCTTTTCCCTGATGGGCAGTGTATCAGAGTTTCATTGTTAATAAAAATCAAAAAAAGCATGTCAGAATTTAATGGCATGAATCTTTTGCTTTTATTTTCTGTTTTCTAGAGAATCATACATATTTCTAGTTATCGCTGTTTGAAGAGGCAAAGAAATTGGATTTTATGCGAATGAAAACTTACCAAGGTCAGTGGAGACTTTCTCAAACTGGCTCAGGGCTGCACCGGCATTTGCTGACAAGAAGGTCTCCTCATCAGGTGTCAGCTAAACCAAAAAAGGCCGTAACTGAACTTGATACCTTAACTACGCGTACCCCACCGTATTCCCATCATCTCCATCATGAAATGTGACAGCTTACAGGGATTATCAATTTGCAGTTTTATCTAATACTAAAAGCCAAAGTAAAAATGCAAGCTACTGCCCTGCACTGAATTACCTTCCTCAATACCCTCTGTCAGTCCAGAAAGGACAGCGTATGCACCACTAGGTTTCAAGACCTCCACTGGTAATTTTTGTTGAATTGGTCACCCTGCATCTTTGTACCATCTGCAAAGGATGAGAACTACCTTTTTTTTCTGTCATGTGGTCCATACAGTAAAGAGCTAAGCTCTCAGCTCACCTCCTATCATTTACTGACGAAAGCCAAAAGAGAGCCACAGCCAGCTTTGACCACATTAACAGTGACCTAGAAAACCGTCTCTTCCTTTAAAGTGCTGTAAACCATCAGTGACATTTACACATGTAGATTTTGCTTTCATGTTTGTGTTCTGATGCCTTGGTGACAGATGCCCATAAAATATTTACAATAATGAAGCAATAACCTACATTTGAAAGGTTCAGATATCTAAGTTAAAATTCACTCATTTGAGTACCTCAGATACATCCTTATTAAAGCGAAGAAGAATTAAATGTGTCAAACTACCCACAGCATTTGTGTCAATTTAACAATTAAAAATACAGGCTACAATAGAACATCAGGTACAAACATTTAGAATCATGTCAGATGTAGGGAAAAACTACTAGTTACCTGTCTTTGCTGTATTTCGTAAGCAAGCATCGAACTACCTAACATTTTGCAGTACTGTGCAGACAAACACATAATATTTACCAACATTTGTCACGTTCAGAACAGATGAGAAACCACTATCCTGGGAAGTCCTCTGTGAAGTACGTGACCGATCATTTTAAAAGATAGAGACTGTCAAAGCATAACAGAGTGGCTTGTCTGTGGTGACCCAAGGAACTCATGCAGTTACCTTTGGGTAACTTCACAGATTCCATTCATAATCTTAATTAGATGTGAATCTTAATTAAATGTTTCCAAAACACTTTTTTTCCTCTGACAGTCTAACACGAACAATATTCTGAGGAAAAGCACTTGCTAATATCACCTACCTGGAACATACCTCCCTTTAGTACCACACTTGGTATTTTCCATCACATTCCCTCATTTACTAGGAAAGTTTAACTACAGAGATACACTCATTTTCTTCATACACCTTCAACAAGAAGAAATAACTTCTCTTCCTCCCTCTAGCGGTAAAAAAACACACCACACACACACAAAAGCAGGATTGTTCTGCACACTGATGCGATTATTGGGGAAATACGTTTAACATCTACATCTCAAATGTGTATATCTCTCACCAAGGAACAGATATTATCAACAATACAAAACTGAGTTAAAGCTCAATGTGTGTCAAAAGTCTGACAGCTCTTGCTAGGTGGACAGGAGGTAGTTAGCTAGTAAAAGACTTGTATTGCAGTTTTCATGTCATGATCTTGTAGGAACTTTTATGTGATTCACTCCTATGGCCCAACAAAGACCGTTATAGTCTTATATAAATGTACAATACTATTTGGCATGTTTAGTAGCGAGTGCTTCAAGACATTTACTATGAAAGCAAGCTACATTTTATGATTTGTTCATAAAAAAGTTATTTCTTCTTTTAAGATTTGTCTTCAGTATACAGATAAAAACGTCTATTCACCAGCTAGCTTTCATGCTAATGCTTTACCTTCTCACCAAGCTTTCTGAGGGCGGTCAGGATTTCAACTTTCTGTTGCGTGTATAGGTCTCGTCCCAACTTTCCAACCATTAAGTCTCTGTCCATCTGGAAACAAAAGAAAAAAAGCAAAACATATAAACCTCTCAGCAGTTTCACTCAATAAAACAGCATGACCACTGCAACAGCCTAAACATACCATCAGTAAGCATGGTACCCATGGAAGTAAGGGACAGACCTACCTATACTTCAAAAGATGGCTGCACATTTTTTCTGACATTGTGCAGATACTCTGCACCTGATGTGCAATTCATTCAAAATTATGGATTCACACATCACTGATACACAAGGGAATCACATTTCACTTAATCTAAATCTCAAATTCAGTCATGATCTGAAACATGAGTGCACTCTCCAGCCCCTCAACACAATTCTAGATTCAAACTCTTCAGATCTTCCATCTGCAATTATACTCAGCTCACTTTCTGTTAACCATATTTTTGTTTTGAAATAGCAAGATAGAGAATAACTCATATACATTGTTGTCCCCATTACCACAATAAACATTTGAAATTGGACAAACTCTGAAAGATAACTTCTTTATCTCCTCATGATGCTACCACCAAGCTTCCTAACACACTTGGTGCTCTCATTACAATCATTACAAATATAAATCAATCTAGTTCAAATAAACTGTTCTTAAAGCAAAACAGAAACCTTCACCTCTGCCAACCTTGTCCTCAATTGCCTTGGTTGTTTCTTTGCAAACAATCTAATTACTTCTGGAGTTTTAAATGCTTGGCTGATGGCTGCTTGTATTGCCTGCAAGGAAAAGTACAAGAATGACCAGAACTAATAGCAATCATAAACTATAGCTGCATGACAAGATTAATGAAGGCTGGAAAGCATCATTAGTATCCTCTGCATCGTTTGATAAGAGAGCTTTTCTTTGTTTGCATAACCATGGAACTTAGATGAAAAAAATATCCAACATTTACGCAGGGCTTGAAAAATCCACTAATTGGTGCAATTATTCTGAGAAAAAGATGTGCAACTTTTAATTAGAGTCCAGGTCTTAATTACATTTCCAACATCTTCCTGATATCATCAGGACAGAAGTGAATGTGCTGTGCTATCTTAAGCAGTTTTTATGCCCACACTGACAATTACAGTTCTAAGAGTAAGCAGAATGTAATTGATGAGGTCAATCTCCCGTTGCTATTCAAAATACTCTACAGAATATCAGAGCTATTATATTAAATCTCACCACAGTTATTTTTCAACAAACCATGATATCTCTGGAAACAAAACTCAAAACATAGGGCTCGTCAGGAACAAATCATGTTTTCATTAAACACTTGAAAAGACAGAAAATGGATCAGAAGTTTGTTAGTCAACATAAAATAAGACCAATACACCAGAAGAACTTGAATTTACAGTCACCATTAGTCTTTTCATTTGGACTGGGATGACTCTCTGAAATACAAACCAGAGCGTATGAAATGCTATCCTTATCCTTCTTAACAAATAGGCAAGAATTTCATTTCTCACCATATATCGTCCTGGATTGTCTCTCACACCTTTTAAATTATTTAGTAACATTTTCTAATATTCAGGCCCTGCAGTTTCCCACATTTTTTTCTACAATGTTATCACTGATACTTTTTTTCCCCTCCTTTTTTAAAATGAAGAGACCTAACCAAGTTTTTAATACATACACATGCATTAAATAATAAAAGCATTCAGTGCAGAGATGCAGGTTTCACATGCCCCTGTATAGATATTATAACAGACCACTTAGATTTATTTCCTGTTTTGCTGAGTCCAGGCAGAATCCAACCTACTTTTAATAACACATCAGTCAGACAGATCTGAGTAAGAATCATCTTTACCAGTTGCATGCCACTGAGCTCATCCACCAAAGTCATATCTCCAGACATAATCTTCTTCAGTGAGTCATTGATCTCACTCAGCTGTTCTAGAGTTTCTTTCTTTGTTTCTTCATACTCATCTGCCTCTAGTTCCTCTCTAAAGAAGAGCCAACAAGATGTATTAAATCACAGGATTAAAACTGAGATGTCCTTTTTTTCCATATTACATCATGGTGTATCACGAAGCACATATCCTCAAATAGCAATAAAAATATTCACAGCACTTAACGTTATTCCACTTCTAGCCCTCTTAGCTGTTATTTGGCTCATGAATATGAGTTTGCTTCTTGGTTTTGTACCTCTTCATAGCTGTCCATGCAGTTGTGTTGCTTGTACAAATTCATTTGCGTAAAAAGACAGTGACAGCTACGAGCTACTAAGCACATGGTGCAACGTTAAAAAATTTATTTGGGATCTCAACAACAAAATGCAGTGCGATTGCCTTACTTAAAGGTAAGGTGGATCAAATTATCTGAAAAGCCCACCTCCTCACTCCAAAACCATCAAGTGATTCAGGCAAAAAAAACAACAAAAAACGTCAACCCTTAATCCTGCTGCTTAAGCCTTGGTAAACTCAAAGAATGACACACAGAACTGTTCTTGAAAATACAAGTTTTTTTTTTTCTATCTCAAACTTTACTAGCCTACAAAGAGCTAAACAGTCAGGAGTATCACATGAAGATGTTAAACAAACTATGGAAAAATATCCACAACCAAATCTATAATTATAAGACAAAGCAAAATAAAAGCACACAAAAGCAAATAACTGATATTAAAAAAGTTTGTATGAAAACTGAGAATTCTGTGAACAACTACTGCAATTTAACAAGTCCCACTGAAATATAAAATTTCAAAGAAAATAGTAATGAATATTTTTGCCCTCATTCTCCTCAGGAGGATAGAATGACCTTAATAAAAAATGTTTTTTTCACATCACTTTTACTACTTAATATTAACATCCTATTGTAATTTTTAAAAAATAAAGCCACATCAAAACACAAAGCCAAAACAAAAAAAAAAAAGACTTTTGAAAGGTACAGTTCTCTTCTGTCAAACACTTAAGAAAAATATTCCCATTTAAGAGGAAAGCATCTACTTTTATTACCTGCATTCCTCCAGATCTTGAAGCTGCTGCATTAACCTATCCAACTGCTCTTCCAAGTTCTGTTTTAGTTTAGTGGTCTCTGTTGTTCCTCTTGAAGCCATTTTCAGTTTTCATAAGAAAATCCAAAGTTGTTACATAACACTCCTAGGAGAAAGAACGCATTACTGTTATGTATCAACACCTTAAAGCACATTTTAAAGTGATCCGATTGATCAATATATTGATGACAGAATGTCTAATAAAAGCACTTTGAGATGCCAGCAGCAGAAATACTGGAATATTAGGCTGGGTCTACAAGATCATTGTTTTTGTAGCAGGAAACCATTCGCCAAGATAGTAACTCAAACAGCCATATCACATAGAAACATCTCCAAAACCCAGCGTCAGTTACCAAGTGACTTTATGCCTCTCTATAAAAAAACAGCAAGCTCTTATAGAATTCTTTAGGTTGGAGAAGACCCTAAAGGTCATCAAACCAAACCATCAATATCAAGTCCACCAGCAAACCATGTCCCTAAGTCCATGTCTCTTCAATACCTCAATACCTCCAGGGATGGTGACTCTGCCTCCCTGGGCAGCCTGTTTCCATGCCCAACCACCCTTCCCATGAAGAAATTCTCGCTGATATCCCACCTAATCCTCCTCTGGCACAACTTGAGGCCATCTCCTCACATCCTACAACTCCTCAATTTTTATTCTTCACCTTCTCTACAACCGCCCCTTGCAAAACAACTTAAGAGCCAAAAACCCAAACTTAGGAGCCTGAAGCACGCAAACACCCCTTTTGAAACCATTAGCTGCAGAAAAACAGAACATTCTAGAGAAAATCCCTGCTTTTTGGATATTCAATAGGCCAAGTGGCCTGAGCGCAGCAATCCGAAGGCTGCACCCAGCCGAGACGCCGGCTCCCCGGGTACCAAGCAGGCGGCCCCCAGCACCCGCATGGATGCCACCGGCACCCCCCGGGCTCTAGAAAGCACCCGGGGAGGCTCCACGACCCTCCCGAGTACCACGGCGAAGCGGTAACGGCGAAGGGCTGAGGGAGGAGACGGGGAAAGAAGCAAGGCCGGCAGCGCCCGGCAGGGAGGGGAGGCCGCAGGGGTGCCCGCAGACAGGGAGGGGAGCGTGGAGAGGGATCCGAGCCCCTCCGGGATCCTCCGGGATCCCCCCCGGTTCCCTCCCGCCGCCGCCTCACCTGGGGCAGGCCGGGAGCGGGGCGCAGCGGGGCCGCTTCCGGAGCGCCGGGGCCACGGAGATGGCGCCGCCCGCAGCGGCTCTGGGAGCGGGAAGGGCCCGGGTAAGAGCCGGGGGGATCGAGGGGACCGGGGAGGGACCGAAGGGACCCCGGGGGGCCGGGCAGAGCAGGCCGGGCTCTCGGGGTGGGGGTGGCTGCTGGAACGGGCCGGGCAGCGGCGGGCCCAGCGCGGGGCAGCTGGTAGCGGAGCTTCCTTCTGTATGCTGGCGGTGTGATGGGTCTGAATCTTTCTGTTTTTTTTTATGGTTGTTTTTGGTAAATGGGTGTTTTCCTCGGAAGTGTGGAGGTGGTAGGCCGAGGCGGACTCACCGCGCTGCCTGCGCACCCGTGCAGGCGAACAGCGTGGGGTGCGGGACCGGGCCAGGATCCGCTGTGGGCACATCCCGGGGGGGTCTGTGCAAATACGTGTCGGGTGTCAGGGCTGTGAGTGGTGCACGCTACATGAAATCACATACAAACATGCCGAGACTTTATATAAACATACATGTAAAGGGTCATATACATTACCTTGCACTTTTTTTTTTTTTTCCCTTATGAAAAAGTGAAAATGATCCACGGCATCCTATGCTTACAGAAGCAATAACTGAGCACAGCTTTACCTTCTTTCTTTTTAAGCCTCTACAGAGGGATTTTACTAACATTTTATGTAGTACTTGATATCAGGGAGCAATAACGGATGTGGCTGTTTGCAGTGTTGTGAAACAAACCACACTTAACTGACTGCACATAGCTCGTACCAAAGAGTTAGCGCTGTATGAAGGTCATTTCGTACAAAGCAGGTCCCAGCTCTGTAGGTACTCTGCTGGGTATAATGATGACAAACTAGCGTCAGTAATCACAGTGATACCTCCTGTCATCTGCGCTGCTCTTCACATCAGCCATGTAGCTGTTTTCTATGCAAATGGTCCTAGACAGAGGATGTCAATGCAGATTAGGAGGCTGAGAGTACGGGCAAACTGTGATGTTCTTAATTTCTGTGCAGACATGCAGTGCTGCAAGGTGATTTTATGCTGCAATACCTGTCTGTTTCTAAAGAGCGCAAAAAAGGATGAAAAAGGACGTTTGACTAACTCAAGAAGGCACTATACATTTTCATCTTAAAATCTTCAATTTTTCCCTTACCTTATTTTTTTTTAAAAGCAGAAAATCAATCCTTTTCCAATTTGCAGTATGAGTCACTTTCTTTAGCAAGTGGGGCTTTATGCATTACAAAGGCAAGTCCAACTCCTTTCCTTGCCTGTTCCCATAGTAACTCTTTGAGCTGATGCCCCTGTGAAGACTGCATTCCAAGTAACACCAAACCCTTCGAATGCTGAACTACTCTGCAATAATAAAGAATATTTTAAAAGTTTGTGAAACTCAAAAGCACAGAAAAGTACCAAAACTTGCAAAATGTACCTCGTAAGATGCCTTGCAAGATTTCCTTTTATTCAAGGGCTATTTGATGTTAGTAGGTAGGAGCTGTTAAAAGATTCAGCTGTGATGAGATATATCACCACTGTGGCAGCACTGAGCATTGCTGTTTCTTTGCAAAGAAGACTGATCATGAGGCTGACCTTGTGGGATTTTTCCAGGCAGATTGTGCTGTAGAAATAATGGCAGACCATTCAGTGCTCAACCCCAGTGCCTCAGACATCTCACAAACAGTAACAAGCAGCAGAATGGCCCATAATATATTCCAGTTTTCATTTGCTTGTTCAGGGCCAGCCTAGGAGAAACCATCGTGGCAAGCCAGAATGTTCTCATGAAACACTGAGGAGCAAAAATCCATGCAGTGGGAGCAGAAATGAAAATGATGAGTGGTGAAATTTGCTTGTTTTCACCAATTCTTAAACATCTTTCTGAAACTCAAGTTGCAGAATTGGAACAGTGCAATTGTATTTTTAAAAAGGAAAAAAAATAATCTGGTATTTAATTGCAGCTTTCACTAAACTTTTCTAAATTCATTTTTCTTCTATCATTAGTTTCACCGGTATACACAGTACCTGCTTTCCACAAAACCAAGTAGATTGGTTGTTTTCATGTTTAGGCCATAGCACTATTTTGCATACTAGGAGCATGTAAAATAAATCCCAAAGAAATGTTAACCCTCCTCTCTTCCAGAATTTAATTCAATATAATGTTAATTATGTAGATTTTGCTGAAAATAATCACTGCAAGTTACAGCAGCAGCACTGGGAACTCTCAGAGGATATTCTATTACCCACTCTTAGCACCAGAAGTAAGGAAGTTATTTATAAGGAAGTTCCCTGCAAATGTGTCTCTCGGCAGTTGATTGGCATTGGCATCTGAAAAAAAAAAACAAAACCAAACAACTATGACATTCTAATAAAGTTTGTCCTGGAATTGGAGACCTTAATCTCTCCTCCTGATTTTTTTGTTTGGTTGTTTTTTGTTTATTTTTGTTTGTTTGTTTGTTTGTTTTGCACAAGCTGCTTTTCTTTCGAGTGGGCAGTACACTAGCTTCTCTTTTGATGAGCTGTCCATTTTTAATTAACTTCTAAAGGTGCTTCCTTCTCTTGCATATAGGAGGGAATTACAACTGCCAAGCTAACACATGGGCAAGGCAAAGTTAGGTTCACGTATGTATTACATATATTGTCCTCCTTGCATTCTGTTCAGGAATAACAAGGAAGAACTAGAGGGAGTGTTTTTAATCTCTTAAAAGCTGGATAATGCAGTATCACATGAATGATCACAAGCCAAATGCTGATGGGGGGAAAATACAGTGATCAATTTGCCCTTGAAATCATCTGCTTATTGGCAGCACAAATGAGTAGAAATAATTATTTTTGATCTCTCTCACAGTAACTAGGCCCAACGTTCTCCTCTTGGCTCTGTAGCTGTGAGGAATGGCTATGGAAGATCCCGACAAGAAGACTGAATTAGTACTGCTGGCCTGTGGGTCCTTTAATCCCATTACCAACATGCACCTCAGGCTATTTGAGCTGGCTAAAGACTATTTTGATGAAACAGGTAGGATGGTAATTTATATCATTCAAAACAGCTCTCTATCCAGACACTTAAATGTTAAGGTGAATATTTTGTTTATGCCTGTTTGACAGTGATAGATATTTTTGGAAAACTGATTAGGTATTGAAGCTAGTATGAGTATGTATCCTACTGACTCCTCTAGGCTAAATACAGTCTCACTTATTTGCTGCCTTTTACTAATTCTAATGAACTAAATCACTGGTTTTATAGTTTTTCTGTCTGAAATCAGAAAAGCATGAGCAGATGTCATAGAGATATATCTTTCTAATATTTCTTACTGAATATTTAATTGTGCCTCCTTGTACAGTGGCAAAAATATACCGTACTTTTCCACTGGGCTAGTTATTAGAGCTGTCACTGATGTTCTTAAAGACTGCAGTGAACAATGAGTGTGTAATAGTTTAAATACAATACTGTGGAAATAACATCTGCTCAGCCACTTTTCATGTTCTTGTGCGATATGCTTTTTTTTTCCCCCACAGGAAAATACAAAGTAATCAAAGGAATAATTTCACCAGTAAGTGACGCATATAAGAAGAAAGGTCTGATCAGTGCTGATCACCGAGTAACCATGGCAAAATTAGCGACCAAAAACTCAGATTGGGTGGAAGTTGATGACTGGGAAAGCAGCCAGAGTGAGTGGGTCGAAACAGTAAAAGTTTTAAGGTATTCTTCTGTAAAATCCTAAAAGTTTTAAGAACCTATAGAATAATAAGGAATGGTGTTAGCTCTTGCAAGTTAGACTAACCCCAAATCATGTGAATAAATAAACTCAGTGAAGGCAAAAGTACTATTTGTATAAACATTGTAAGTGAAGGATTGCAATGTTAGTTATGAACGTACACCAAATGTGCCTGAGAACAGCTTCTAAGACAATATATTTTTTCTTAGGCTTTATTTAGTTTTTGTGCTGAAAAGATATTCCTAAGAAAAGACAAGAGACTAGAATAGGGTAGGCATAAGCTATGCAAGCTTCTCTCATTTGATTTTGTTTGTGCTATGCTGCCAATTTGTGTATTTAAAGGCTAGTATGAGAATCATCTAAAGTAATATATTTTCTTTTTTTTTTTTTTAATGTTTTTTGCTCTTTCAGTCACTGCTACTTAACTGAGGTTCTTCTTTTTGTTTAAAAACAAGGAAACAAACCTTGTAGTTGTTGCTTTGAAATCTCTGCACTTTTACCATCTTATAAGCCAATTCTCAGAAGTCTTTCCAGCAGATCAGTTCTTGGATGGGTTTTCTGTGAAGACACTACAAGAGGAAGTGGTGAAAGGTTATTTAGTAGATAATACTCTTCCCTATATTCTCTTGCATCTTTAAAATATCTTAAATACCTCTGTTTTGCAGGTACCATCATCAAAAGCTTTTGTCTTCTGATCCCACTAATAGTCTGCAGAATGCTTTACCTTTAACAAAGCCAGGACGGAAGAGAAAACAGGAACCAAATAGACACGACCCTATTAAAAAGAAAACTCAGAGTCCAGATATAAAAAGTTAAGTCTATTTGCAAATTAAATGCTTAACAATAGTTGCTATTTCAAGGGAATTGTGCTGATGAGTAACCTTTTTTATGCTACTTTTTGTTTCTGATTTTAGTGAAAAAGGTTACTCATCTAGATTCCAAAGCATAAATGGTGGGTTTTGGTTGTTTTTTTCTTTCCTTTTATGCAATCCCCTTCACCTCTTCCCATGCAAAAGCTAGCTCCTCTTCTGTAACTCTACAGAGTGTCACATAAAGTTTTAAAACCATTACAGTATCCCTTCCTAATTAGCTATTCTGAAATCCTCTCTAGATTTTCTTTTACTTTGATCCTTTGATTGATTCACCCCAAAGCTAAATAAGCATATTAGAGTATATTTTTTGGTCCTCTTGAATGAAAAGGCTTCCATAACCTTTTGTCAGAGAAACCTTGTGTTAAGGCTACTAATTGTAAACTCTATGCTCTGAATATATATATATATATATCTTAATGTCATCTTAACCAAGATAGGAAGAGTTGGCCTAGGTACTAAATGTCCCCATCAAGCTAGCTAAAATCTGGTGGCCTTAAACAAAGCCCAGTTTCTCATTTATTTTTCTTTTTAAGGTACCCCACAGATTAAACTGCTTTGTGGAAGTGACGTGCTGGAATCCTTTGGGATCCCCAACCTGTGGAAGTTGGAGGACATCACTGAAATTGTGCAAAATCATGGCCTTGTATGCATCAGTAGGGCTGGAAGCAACGTTCAGAAATTCATCTACGAATCTGATGTTTTGTGGAGACATAAGAATAATATTCACCTTGTGGAAGAATGGATCACAAATGACATTTCCTCCACCAGGATCAGGAGAGCACTGCGGAGAGGCCAGAGCATACGTTACCTAGTGCCTGATGTAGTTCTGGCATACATAGAAAAAAATAATCTATATAATCTAGAAAGTGAAGACAAGAATGCTGGGGTTGTCTTAGCTCCCTTACAAAAATACGCAAGTGATTCCAAGAACTAACAGGCACTATACAGCAAATTTACTTTCTGCTGTGAAAAGGTACTAGTCGGTACAGTTTTTTTTTTTTTTTTAGTTTTTATTTTCTTGTTTGTTTTTGGTGACTTTTTTATTAAATAGCAGGCAAATTCTGTGGCTTTAGTAGACATGTAGTTGCTGTTGAGGTTTGGTTTGCTTAAGAATTGGGCCCACACGATCTTTTTTAAAAATCCAGTTAGAAGATTTTCACTTTTAAGCATATTGTCACAGTTCATGAACTAAATACAAGAATTCACAGCAGTATATGAGAATTACAAATTGATGAACAGATAAATGAAAATGTTCTGATTTGTTTTAACTCAGACTGCTCTGACTGCTATTTATAAAATAGGAACACAAATGTTTTTAATAACTCACAGTGCTGTAAGTAATAAATCCATTTCATTTCAAAACATACCACTTACTGATAGTAAATCCCTATAATTACTACTACTTTTTAAGTTGCTAACATATGATGCAACTTAAAGAAATGATTTAGCTGTACCCTGGAAGGGAAAAACTTACTCCTGGCTGAAATGGCGCTAGATAGATCATGCTTTTAGTTGCCTGCCTTTCAAATATGAAGCCCGTTTACTTGCTCTCACACAGTTTGCTCCCCAAATTGGCTTGTGCTTTACTTTTCCATTCATGTTTCCAGAGCTGTAGATTCAGTTCAACAATGTTTCTCATAAGAGGATGGACCTACTTCAGAAACTGGTGTATGGCCATTGATTTAATGGAAAGAAGTTAATAATAGTGTCACTGCAGATTCTCAGACAGTTGTCCCTTTATTTCAAATAATAAATGAGCCTTTACTTTTGAGCCAAATATATGTACCTAGATATGTTTTTATGTTAGTGGAGTTGAAAAGAAATAGTAGGACACTAATACTGTTCATAAGTGAAATGTTTTTCTTTGCTGGAAATCTGGTTTAGAATCTAAAAACATATTGTCTGTATGAAGTGAATATAAACTAAAGAGGCACTGTGAATGTCATGGTAATATAATTCTACCTCCCTTTCTTTGCTGTCATCCCATTTTTGGTTTGGATTATGTGCCTTAATAAAAATGTCAAGGTTTCCAAGACACAACCTAACAGGTCAACAGCTTTTTCATACTATCTCCTCAAGACAAATCTGTTCACATTTTTCAGATCAACAAAGCCATCAGAACATGAAGTTCTTGGTATGCAGAGTGTAGGTGGTGGTGAGCAAGTCTAGAACCATGGACTTGCTTTGGGATCATAACTGTGACAACCTGTCATCCTTCTTCCCTGGCAGGTGATTCCCAAAAAATAATGCAGAGGTGTGGCCTTCACTGAGAGCTTAGGGTGAATCTGGAAGCCAGAAGCCAAACACAGAACATCACGGTTGCCCTAGAACGTGCAGGGCTCATATAGAACCCATCAGGAGATTAAAGACTCTAGTGGGAGAACGTGTAACCTGCAGTGGAGCTAGGATCACACATACGAACCTGGAGCCTCACAATATTATAAAAGTACCATGTACTAGAACCTCTGTTCTGCTAGCTGTGTAAAGGTGGCCATCTGTGGTGGTTTTACTTGGGTGGGCAGCTGAGTTCCACTGCAGCCACTCTCTCACTCCCCCTCTTCAAAGGCACACCATCTACAGGTAATGTACAAGGAAATATTTAGTGTAACAAAATCAAGGCACAGCTTAGAAGGTCATCTGTAACTCTTCTGTGACATAGAGTAGCATCACAGATAGTAGTTTGTTTTTTTTTTTCTCCTTGGTGATTTCTGCATCAAATGTGCTCAGTGCCATTTTTTCCCTTAGAGCTTAGGCAAGCTTACACAGTCTTTTGATAATGAGGCTGGGTTCATGTATCATCAACAGTTACAAAGGCATTGAAGGACATATTAAGCCCCTATGTCACACCTTAGCATCAAACTGCCATTGAAGATAAACTATATTATTGATGGTGCATGTGAAAGGATAAGATCTATGTTATTCTTTCATCTGTTGTCTTTCTTGATGGTTGACAAGAAGAGAGAGCAGGAAAGTGTTATTTTCAGCATGCACATCAACAAGTGTGCTTCTGAATAAACAGAGCAGATATTTCCAGTAGGAAAGCACCCCATTTATGTGGTCACTTTTCAGAGTAAAACTGCACTTTAGGTTTATTCTTCCAAATAATTACATTGTTATATATTGGTGCGCTGTGTAATTCTAGAGAAACTGCATATTTAACAGGATGTTTATAAAGCTGTGATCTTCAGACAGTTATTTCACTGCGTTTTAATGTAGTTATATGTGATGAGTCTTCCGATAAAATAAATTGCATGCAATATGATAGTTTTAGTCATTAACCAAATCTGATGTTTGATGACTGCATAACTTTTAAGTAGTAATGATGTCAGTATGGTTTTGTCTATACAAAACAGAATATTGGTCAAAAATCGTGGTGAATATGGATCTTTTGTTTTACCAGTGGGATCCAGAAATCTCCCTATCACAACACTAGAAGTAAACATATACTGACAATCTGCTGTTCTGATCAGTTCTAAATATCAGCATCACAGTCAGTGAGGTGTCATATTCTGAAACGTTCACGTAGTAAAACATGCAAGAGTTGACTAAGTCTAAGAGAGAATGTATATACTTGTAAGGTTTGGGAGTCATGCAGTTCATTTAACTTCTTTATAGGAGTTGTAATGCATTCACAGATATTCTGCAAGAAAAAAATGAGGCTTGCTTTCTTGACATTATTGCTTTTGGTTGTACTCTATTAAGAGAACATAGGGTCCTTATACCACAAAAGTAATTCAGACTCAAATTATTTTACAAATACTGCAACAGCAGTAGGAACCATTTAATTTACTTCTGTAATGAGGCCACATCATTGGCAGAATGTTTTATAAGCTCAGTGCTGAACAGCAATTAAGATGGACATGGAAAATATATCTTTCCACAAAAAAAGAAAAATAGGGGAAGATGAAATGAACTATCACAGGAGGTGGCCAGAACACTAGGGAGTTCTCACAAAGTTGCATACACAGTTCCTTGGCTTAGTCTTGAAATAGTTACCTGAGTATCCTCCATAAATCTTAGTTCGAGATTTTGAACTGATTTACAGAAAGAAGCACCACATCCTGGGCAATCAGCACAATCTTAATTTTCAGCTAAAAAGTTAATCCAGACTTTTGGGGAGGATTTATACTAGTACCGACTTCTCTTTACTTGGAAGAGTCAGTAGTATTGCAACAGTGCTCTTTTAGTATTGTAACCTTGTAATAACAAATTGTGGGTGAAATGCTACTACTGGAGTCCAGGGGAAACATTAATTTGCATTTCTCTGTACCATTCCCAGTTTAGTATAGGTTAGAGAACAATATCCAACTGCAAACAGGAAAGAAGCTTTGACGTCCTAATTTCCTACTCACATGATTCTGTGAGTCATATAGGTCAAACTGTCAGCTCCAAAAATGTAGTTAAAGTTCAGTGAAACAATTTTCTCTGCAAAATATTATCCTTTTGTTCAGCCTGACCTGAATCAGTGACCAGGTAAATGTAGTAGCTGTAGGTGATTTTTTTCACTCAAGATTCAGAATACCAAATTCTCGTTTTACTAGCAGCAGTTAAGATTTCCCTTGTCCATCAATTTTGTTTTTTTCTTTCAATGTAGCCTTCACTGTCATGATCGTTATTGTCCCATCTGACAAATTAAAATGTAGGATTAAGCTGATGCTTAAAACATATGCACAATTTTAGGAACTGTTGTTTTCCCCATTTTACAGATAAGAAACTCCAGTACTTCAAAATTCTAGACTGCTTACTATTTCAGGGTTATAAATTCCCATTTCTTTTTAAATGTACTTTGTAAATTGTCACAATTAGGCGTACAGTTTGCAAAAAGTGGCCACAGATGGAAGAACTGCAGGTGACTGGAGAATTGTAAGTATTCTGTAGGAATTCAAGTCTTATTTCTAAATTCCTCACATATCATTTCCCTTTGAAGTGTTCTTCTATTCATTTTTCAAAATATATGACTGGGTCATCACTTAAGGAATTTATTTCACTGTGTTGAAGTCTAATATTGAAGCTTCCCAGCTGCACCATGTGCTATACTCTCTATATACTCTAGCACAATGCACAGCACCTAATAAAGCATCAATGGGATTAATGCTCCATATGATCTCCCCTTTACTGTATGCGTCAAGAATAAAAAGCAAGGGGAGAGCCACATCTTCTATCTACATGAGTACTTTTTGAATTTCTTATTGTCATTAGCTGTTTTTAGGAGTTAAATGTGAATTGCAAGAACAGGTATTTGACTTCTTTCCTTTAGAAAAACTGATAAATATAGAGCTGTAGAACTGTGAACAGATCTCTGGCCTCTAGATCTGTTGTCTCATGCTTAGCTGTTACATAAACTTTCTGTCTGATAAAAGCACCAGGGAAACAAGAGAATTTGGTGTTCACTCTGCATGCTTCCCGTGTGCTTGGATGTCCATTTACCTAAGATATAACTAACAGAAGTACAGAACACAAGTGGGTAAACTGTGGCACAGCAGAGTTGTATTGAGAGTCACATTAGAAAATAACATATGCAAAAACAATTGGTCTCTCACTTTCCTGTTACAGCCACTAGACAACAATGCTGCCTATTATTCATTCCAGGAATAAACCAATGAGACACTCTACTTAGTTCTATTCCTGTATCAGAAGTACTACTTTAAGACTTGCAGATACAGTACCATGAACAATTTACCAGTCAACCCCTGCCTGCTAAAACATCATGAATTTGCAGTGGGTAGATCACCTTTTCAACAAATATGTAGATTTCAGATCATAAACCCCCATACCCAATATACACGCAAGGAATCTGACTAATGACAAATTCTGTCCATGATTCTCTTTAAAGTATACAAGACAGACAGAAGTTTAACCAGTTTTTCGTTTGTACTGTGTGACTCTTGGGTTAATAACATTTGCTCCATACAAAGATTTCAGAAACTGTGAACTTTTCCCTCCAACCCAGCCGAAGCTAATCCACAAATGTCCTGTCACCTATTGGCTCAGCAACAGTACCCCTCCCCTCCATCAGAAAGGATCTCTGATGTAATTCCACCCACAGTCTTCCTCATATAAGGCCTGGTTGGAAGGCTATTTCTTTATTTTTGCTTGTTGCTCAGGGGTTCATTGCAACTTCTTTCTGCAGTCTAGAAATGCCTGTAGACTTCAGTGGAACCTGGAACCTTGTCAGCAATGACAATTTTGAAGGCTATATGGTGGCTTTAGGTAGGTGAAATACCTCATTCTATCCTTCTTCCTTCCCCCTTAAGATTCCTTCTGAATTTTAAGTGTTTGAGTTCTTTCAAAATCTAGATATTGGTGAAGCTTTTTTGTCCAGAAAAACAATGGAGAGGTATTTGTTTGCTGATTAATTACATAGCATTAGCAATTATTTTATCCTGTAACCCAGGCATCCTGGCAGGTTCCAGGAACTCAGCCTGGTACTTGTTAAAAGCAGAACTTCTGAATACTTTTTATATGAGATGAGGGAGAGTTCTCCCTGTCCGCTGAGTTTCTCTTGCTTTTCAGAACAAACTTATAGACCTTAGTTTAGGTCTAGTCTTAGGGTTAGTTACTAAATAACAAACAAGTTCTTGTGTATTTGTCAATTCAAGGCAACTGTTTTGCTTAGTATCATGAATCTTTAAACAGCTCACAAAAGACTTCGCTTATTCTGTGACCTGTTGAGCAGTCCTTCTAACTATCCCTTTCCTCATGTGCTTGAAGTTAACCTCTTATCTCATTCAGATCTTTATGGAGATATTAATGGTGCTGTAATGAGAACTAAAAGTTCTTGGTACTCTATTACCTTCCATGTGCAAAGCTAATTATAGACTGACAGCAGGTAACCCTGCATATCCCCTTCCCCTCACCTATCTCTGCCACCTCTTTCTGCCTTGCAGACTTGTGTAAGCTGACTGCTAGCAGTATCCCTTGCAGGTAATTGCATGTGCAAGTAGAATGCAATCTATTTTCTATCCATATATATGCTGGGTGACCTACTTTAATCGTCTAGTCGATAGCTTTAGCATGTTGAAAACTCTTCTCCCTTTCTTCATCCTGCTGTGTTGTCATAGGGGGAGGAGGGTATTCCATAATGAGGATTTATTCCCAAGTCCCCAAATCTGAAATTTGAATACAAAGCAATTTCGTTATAAGCAATAGATTCACTTTTTTTTTTTTTTTTCCCATGATAATAAATATTGTCTGCCTATATAAAGGATTTTTAAATGAAATTTAACACCTCATCTAAACTAGAGCATGTAACTATTGTCTGCTAAATAGATGGTTTGTTCCTCTAAATAAATAAACATTCACTACGATAAAATAAAATAGAAATAAACCCTAAAAGCAATACTTCAAGCTCAGTATTACCAAGACCGTGAGGATGATGTTCAAGACAACTGATTGTTACAGATAACCAGGCAATATTTTAAGTGTGATGTTTTCTAGTTGCACTCAAAAGGTCTTAATAGCCAGTGGCATGTCCTGAAAATGAGCATGAGTAATTCAATTTTAGGACTGTCTTTCATTTGACTCTAAGGTACAGTGTAGAGAAAATTCTTGTTACTTTGCATAACACCTTTCCTCTTTCAAAGGATGAAAGAATAGGTATTAATTATTCTCTGTATCTAATAAAGAAGGGGTTCTTGAGGGGTATGTGTGGGGAAACCAAATTTTGGAGAACATGCATTGAACTGTATAACATATAACAGTTTGGGACGGGGAAACCCAAACAAACAACACAAAAAAACAAAGCAACTAAAAAAATCCATCGAACCCTTGCATAGCAAGCTATTCTTAAGAAATGCTTCTAGAAGCAATAAAGGTAAATCCTGGCTGTCAGAATGGCCGGTGATGAGCACAACTTATCCTTTTTTCTCCTGTCAAAGGTATTGATTTTGCAACACGCAAGATAGCAAAAATGCTGAAGCCTCAGAAAGTGATCAAACAGGATGGGGACATGTTATCTATCCATACCACAAGCACATTCAGAGACTACATGCTCCAATTCAAAATTGGAGAAGAGTTTGAAGAAGACAATAAAGGCCTGGATAACAGGAAATGCAAGGTAAGATTGACTATATATAAAATAATAATAAAAAAAGTTCTTACAGAATTAAGATGCCATGATCAATCTTGCTACTTCAGCTGAAGTTATCAAGAATACTATTTCTAGTGTGACACAGAGGCAGGAACCTTAATTTACTTTTTCCTGCACAATAGAATTTAGTCTTTTATTTTTATTTTATTTTATTTTATTTTATTTTATTTTATTTTATTTTATTTTATTTTATTTTATTTTATTTTATTTTTTCACAAAAAGGTTATTAACTAGTAGGTATATTTCAGAACTGAGATAACGTATAGGAACACTGTTTCTTCTTCAACAGAGCCTAGTTACCTGGGACAACGACAAACTTGTCTGTGTCCAGATTGGTGAGAAGAAGAACAGGGGCTGGACTCACTGGCTTGAAGGAGATGACCTCCACTTGGTATTTGCTTTACTTCAGATTTGTATATATATTTCAGAATTGTATCTATGACAAAAATACAGGTTTTATTGTGATCATAACATGCACAAGTTATCATCTCAGTAGTATACGCAATTGACAGTACACATTCTGCTTTCAGCTAGCCTAGCTGGAACAATTTTACTGTTTCATTCTTCTTTCTCGTGCATATTTAAATTCAGAATATTAAGCATAACTTACTAGCATAGCAGGTGAGTGATTGTCAGTACTCATGGCAAATGACTGATGTTCATCTTTGGAGATGATTCCTTTGATTACTCTATATTTAATTTTATTATTATTTTTTTAGGAGCTTCGTTGTGAGAATCAAGTATGTAGACAAGTCTTCAAGAGAGCTTGAATATGAGTGTTGGTTCCTACATGGAAAGACAGCTATATACAGGAGGCCATGCATCCTCGTGTCCAATGACAGCTGTACAGACAAGAGTTGATTCCTTCTACCTGTTAATCTAAATGATATTATATTTCTGGCTCAGGAAATGCTGTCTGTTAGCCATGTTAAATATCTGATTTTTGCTAATAAACACCAAAAACAATCTTAAATACCTGTCTTCTGAATGTATTGACAGAGGGAAGGAGAAAAAAGACAAATGACAGGGCTTGGTTTACAGTTAACTACTGGTCTAAATCAGAACAATACACAAAAATAAGAAGTCTAAACAGGCATGCCAACATCAAACAAGAAGAGAGCTGAAATCTGTGTAATTCTGGGAGTGGTAAAAAGTAAAGAGGACTTCACAAGATACAAGTTCATTATTCAAAATACTTCTTAAGCTGCAGATTAGTATTTCAGGAGAAGTTAACGTTTGCATTTTAAATGTGTTATGTAAACTTTATGTTGTGCCATAGCTGCTTTGTTCTCAAAATAATTAAGTTCAGCTTACCAGAGGGGGAGCGAGCCTATGACAAAATAGTGTCATCCCACAATAATGACAAGAGGTTTGAGCAATCACGTAGGTTCCAGTCTGCAAGGCAATTGAATGCCATTAGCACACACACAGAGTAAAAACAATGCTACTCAAGACTTACTTGCACGTGGTTGTTCAATTAGGTTAACACATCTCTCATTTTTGACCTTGTGTGCTGTTGCACAGAAGCTTAATTCTGCCTCCTGTAAATACCTTTAAGCGGTCAGACCAATCTGTTGCATGTGCAATGTATCTCTCTGGTAACTCTAGTATTGTAGGGATGGGCTTTATAGTGGAAAAAGCCAGAGGAGTTTAACTTAAATCTAGCTTAAGCACAATAAATGAATTAGAACTTCATTATTTTATTATTATTATTTTTTTTTTGTAGAAACTGAAGTTACCCCTGACACTTGGAGAGATAAGTAATCCAATCTTACAGACATTTCTTCTTCCTCCCTGTCAGTTCAGAATTACTACAGCTACTAAATGAGGCAGACAAAACCTGTTGAAGCTTGAAGGGCTTAAAAACATCGTGAGCTTTTGTGAGATTTGTGGTAATTATGTGGGATACCATCAGACTAAAAAGGCACAGTAGCTTCTAAAATATGAAGAAATGACTCATACTCTGGACAGGGAAATCTATTGGACTGGGAGTAAAATACTACATATATTCTATGATTCCTGACAGTGTCTTCCTTATGGAACTGAGTGATGATTTTACTTATTTGGAAATAAGGTTAATGCTACCACGTTACTCTAATATAAACAACAAAATGACTCAAATCGGCTCTGTCATGTCTACCGGCAGTGTACTGCAACAGCCACAGGCTTCACTATTCCACTAGATGGCACCACTGCGACATGTTGTTTTTTATTTAAAATTGAGGTTTCCAACAGCAGTACATGTATTTTAGGTATTAAATGTTGCAAAAATGCTTAAACTGCACAGCTTGAAGTTGTATGTTCCAATCAGATGTACTTGAGAAGCAACACAGAAAGGCCATGATGATCTTAAGAAGTCTGTTAGTACAGGGAGAGAATCCAAGTAGAAATCAGAAAAATGCAATCTTCAAAGACTGTATGACTAGAACTGTAACACTTCAGTAGTAAGGCTGCTATTCAGAAGCCTTTGCTAAAAACAAAAACAAACTATATAAGATTTATCAGCTGTGATATTATTTTTTTGTTGCTACCTTCCTTCTTCAAATTGTTAATTTGAAAGCAGGTGATGCCATGCAGAACTCACTTGAGGATGCTTTGGAGATCTTCAGGATGAGACAAGCCACTACAGTGAGAGAACCGCTTATAATTTCATTTTTATGCCAACCATTTTGCATGTTTTTATAAAATACAAATTAAGCATCCTGAAATTCAAGGTAAGAAAAAGAAAGGGAACAGCCCTATATTCTGTGACTGGCCAAAATAAATAAATAAATACATAAATAAGATATTAAGATATTTTTTTGCCAAGAAGACATGCACTTGAACTCTATAACTGAAGGACAGAAACAAAATTCCCCAGGGAAGCATTTGAAGGGTCTTATTCAAAGGTGTTTCAGACCACTTCAATTATCTCTAAAGCTTTGGTGGTGAAACTTTTTCAGCAGCCTACCTTTAAGTTTTTTAGTCAGTGTAACTGCTGACCATGTGTATTACATGAGTTTAAAATATATTGGCTGCATGTAAAAGTACTTTATAGATGGGTGAATGGAAGGAAATAAAAAGCCCCTATCAAGTTAAGAAAGGTGTGCGCTGAAATACAATAGCAAGGATATCTGCCTAACATATGGATAAAATACGAGAGCTGTTCAATTGTATTGCTTTATAATTACTCGTGGTACTTGAGGAAATATGTCTTAATTTGATTCCTTGTTCACACTGACTGGTTTGCTTCCGTCTCACATCCTGTTGTCCTTCCTTTATGGGATTCTTTCACCAGCTGAGTCAAACTACACGGCATGGCACAGAGCTGTCTACTAAGATCTTATTACTAGTGACTATTCATCCTAAGGGCAAGTCTGCTGATGCAACTCCTTTTTTTTTTTTTCTTTTTCTTTTTTTTTTTTTTTTGTTTTCGTTTTTGTCCTCTTCCAAAAGAGCAGCTTTTCAAAACCTTTTTCTTTTTGCCTACCTGTCCTGTAACCGATGTAACATGGAGTGGGAAGCAAACATCCGACTCACCTCCAGTCAACACAGCCCCTGGTCACTTTGTTCTCTAACTGGAGTATGATTTTTGACAGGGAAAGAAAAGGAAGCGAAAGAAAAGGTTAATATCTTCCACACAAATATAATTTTTAAGGATTGGGCGGCACTGGCATAGGCTGCCCAGGGAAGCGGTTGAGTCATCATGGAGGTCTTCAAGAAACGTGTCGATGTAGAGCTTAGCAGTGCGGTTTAGTGGTGGACTTTAGCACTAGGTTAAAGGTTGGGCGAGATGATCTTACAGAGGTCTCTTCCAACCTGCAGAATTCTGTTATTCTATGACTAGATGCAGATGCAAATCTCTAGATGTTTTTCCACAGGAAGAGGAAAAATATACGTCAGGTTCAAACCAGAGTTAGGGGTAAGGCCCAGTATTGAGTGCTCAGTGCTTCAGCTTTCCTTTGCCATATCACACCGAGTGTGATGATTAGACTAAAAGCTTAATTATGGCTCACGGAGAAGCGGACTAAGCCCTTCAAGGCGTGAGGCAGGAGAGCCCATGAAGGGGTCTTCAAGGAGCATGAGGGGCACGAGGGGACCCACAACTGGAGGTCCGTGCCACCACAGCGGGTGGCTCCACACATCCCTCTGAGGCTTCTCCCTCCTGTGGGCGAGCGGAGGCGCCCCTACAACCGGACATTTCCCCCATTTCCCCTCATGCCCACCCCTCCCGGCCGCTGCCCCTCAGCACCGCCCTCACCCCCCCCCCATTACCCCCCCCGTTGCCATGGCGCCGCCGGGCCCCTCCCCTCCCTCCCTCCCTGCCCGCCACGACTCGCCGCCGCTTGGCCCCGCCCCTCGCGCTCTCCCCGCGCTCCCCGCCGCCTCCTCCCGGCCCTGCCATTGGCCGGCGCGGCGCGGGGCCCGGCATGCCCGCTGCCCTCGGCGGCCTCACGTGATCCCGCCGCAAGATGGCGGCCGCCGCCCTGTTGTTTTGATGAATAATCCCTGCGCGGGGCAGCGGCGGCGGCGGCGCGGGCGGGGGCCGGGGCTGAGGGGAGCGGGTGGGGGGCGGCGGCTGCGGCTCCCCCTGGGCCGGCGGCGGCGGCAGCGGCAGCGGCAGCAACAGCAGCAGCTGAGCAGCGGGAGAGGGGGTCGGGGGCTGCGGTAGCAGCGGGTTTGGGGCGAGCGAGGCGAGGCGGCCCCGGCGATGCCCTTGTGAGGCGGCCCGGGGGGCTGAGGCGGCGGCAGAGCGCTCCCCCGGAGCTGCCCCGCGGCGGGGCGGAGGAAAGCGCCCTCGGTGCGGTCACCATTAAGAGGAAGGCGATGGAGGAGCTGAGCGCGGACGAGGTGAGGCTGGGAGAGCGGGGAGGGTGGGTTTCGGCCCCCCTAGGGCGGCCCCGCTGGCTCCTGTGGGGGAGATCCCGGTGGGATCCGTGCCCGCAGGGTGCTGCCAGCTTTGCCCCCTGCCTTCTCCCCATGCCCGACCCCCCTTCCCCGAGGCTTGTGGATGGGGTCTGGCTGCTGCTCTGCTGCCCGTCCCCCGCCTTCCGCCTGCCTGCCTCTGGAGGATGTCTTTGTGCTGAGCGACAGGCGTTGTGTGCGTCTTCTGCCTGCGATTTCAAAAAATAATTGCAAAAAACACTCTCTTTTATGCAGTCAGCACCTAAAATGTTGCTTTCTCGGGGTCTTTGCTGAAAAGCAAGGTGTGTGGGGGATCTTATATTGAATATAGTTTTGCCTCGAAACAGGCTTGCCAATCTTCTGAGGCTTCCTTCTGATTTGCTCTTTTTCAATTTAACCTCTTATTCTTTCACTTCAAAGTCATAGGTGTTGTGCTCAGCATCAGACATGGAACTATTTCCAGTTTGTTCCCTTAAAAGGGTGCCCCCACCCCCTTTTTATTTATTTATTTATGTATTTATTAGTATAAACTAAGATCTTACGCTTTGCTTACATGTTGGTGGACTCTCAAATGAATTCTGCCATGGTGTTGATCGGGATGTAGGGAGTTTCCCACTATGCTGCCCAGTTTGTGTGCATCTTCAACTCTTCTCTCACCTCCTTAAAATATGGGTTCATATCAAAGTGTGTTGTATGTAATGTGTGGTTATCAGATCAGCTACAGCCTAGGCTTCTTGCTATAGTTGTATTCAAGGAAGATCAAAAGAAGTTATTTTTGTGCTGTACTGTATGTTATGGCTGGGTTGTAGATCAAGGTGACCACTGCCATCACTCAGGTTTGTATTCCAAAAAGTTGTTTTGATTATGTTGTGCCTCGTGATTTAGCAATCCTGCTACGTTGCAGCAGGAACTGGGAGGAAATGCTTCGTGCTGTTTATTTGCTGAGGTCCTTACAGGCTAGGGAAGCACTGAGACAAGGAGCCCAATTCCAATGGTGGGGAGAGTGGGGTAGGATGCTGGTGTTGTCATTTCTGCCATGAAAAGGCATCTTTAATTTTATGGCTGTATTTTATGAGTGCTTTATTTACTTGTGATCCTTCCTATAAACTGCGTTTTGATTATGAGGTGTTTTATGATTTTGGAGTTGTTTGATCTGTGTAAGCTTGTTTGTGTCACTGCTTCTGCAAGTCTCTGACATCATTCGGAGTGCTGCATTGTGAACTGAGGTTGCAGAAAATGAGCTCTCCGGCAGGGACTCATCCACCTATTCTGGCAAAATGTTTGTCCCAAGTGACTTGGAGTTTTCCCATGTCCGTCTAGTGCACCTCAGCTAGGAGCAGAACTGATTGGTCTTTTAGGTGATTGCTTCAGACAAGCTTAATCTTGTAGCGTTTTAAGAGAGTTGTGCTGTCACTTTTTATTGTTAATGGGCCCCTCATTGTAAAGGCAGAGCCAAGTCAATTTTAATACCACATCACCATTTACTGTTACTTGATGCAGTGGATCCTGCATCAGAATTGAACTGCATAGAAAAAGAGCCTTCTAAAATAGAAATGTTTTTATCTTACATACGTGTTCTATCTGAAAAAACTTCTTATTTGGCATTAGCTGAAGGAGAAAAAACACTTAATTGATTATTTCCTTATATTGAAACATGATTAAGTATAACATTAACAGGTTTTAACTTTAAAAGAGGAGAGATGGGATTCAACTGATTAATGGCTTTGGTATTAAAGAGTATATTATAACTTCAAGAAGTTATATACTTTTTTTCTCACTGATTTTTTTTTTTTTGGTGTTTATTAAAGCAGTAAAGTTGTCTTTTACTACAGACCATACTAAAATCTTTAGATAGGGAGAAAATTCATTTTCTGTGTATGAAATTTAACATCAGTGATAAATAACACAGTGAGAATAGGGACTGCATATAAAAAAGCAAAAGGAAACCAAGCATGGCATAAAGTGGGAAAGAATGATGTAAACTTAGCCTCTTTAACCATCTACATACGGTTTTTGAGTAGTTTAGCATTGTGCCTTCTGAGCATAGACCATGATCAGCATCCCCAGAAAATGAAGCATTCCTTAAAATCTATTAACATGCTGTAAAGGGTGCAAGAAAATAAAGGTAATCCATTCAGATTACCCCTTATTGTACAAATTTGGAGCTCTGCCATGCTTGTGGAAGGATAAAAATTTTCCTTAAAATCTCACTGAGCAGTTGCTACTGAAACAGCTGCTGACTCCGGACCTTTTATACAAACAGGGTACGTGAACCTGAGGGACTAGTCCTCTTGCTTGTGTCTTTACTGGTTTGCTGTGTAATTGAATTATTGGTTAACTGTCTTTAGCAGGGTGCTATTTTAACATCTTTGTTGTAGTGTGCCCAGCTAAGAGTTGTTTACAAGTTCAATAAGATCCAAAATGCGTTTCTGAACGTTACTATCCTGAGATACAGTCCAGATGTGTCCAGCAAAACCAGTACTAATTAAAAACACAATGTCCCGTTTCCATTCAGCCAATTACATTTCTTCATTAACCCTTTAAAGCGTATATTATGGAGTTGTGCTCTGTAGGGAAGGTAGACTATGGAACAAAGAATGCCCATGGAGTAATTGGTCCCAAATAACTTGTCATTATTAGGTAACTTAACGATGTGTAACAGCCTGTCACAGGTCGCTAGTGCAAGTAGTTATTGCTGAACTCAAGGGTTGGGTATTACCGAGGTACCCAAAATGTCCCTAACAAAATATTTAAGACAAAAAACCCACGTGTTATTTCATGGTGATGTGGATAGTCACGTAACCCAAAATGAAACCAGGCCACTGACTTTGAACCCGCAATTCTAGTGTATGGTCTTTGTGTTGTGAGGAGGCAGGAGGTCGGGGCCTCATTTAGGCCCAGTACCACACAAACACACTACGTCGTCCAAGTCCCCGTGTTGTGCCCCAAGCAGAAATTCTCTCTTATTCCCACATCTCAATGCTGTTCAGTCTCCAGGCCTGAGTGATTTAATTTGGTAGAAGGTGTGCACTGGTTTTACGCTGTCTTCTCAGACCTCTCTTTCAGCCTGCGGCTTTCCCGTTCGAGAGTCGTATCTGAAACCCCAATTTTTTCCTCTCTTACTCAAGTCTATAATCTTCAAATCAAATTTCAGATTTCCTTGAAAATATTATGTAAACCTAGAGGAATATGGTAACTGGGTATCTAGGAACCAAATCTGTTTTTTTAACCATCGTTAGATGTAACCTCCTTCATGAAATCTGTCTCTTCTTCAGTGTAAAAATATTCAGAATGTATTTATATTTTTATGTTAATTTGTTCAGCAGTAGGAAGGGTAAGTATAATTTGTCTGTCATCCTTAAACGGGTAGGGAAAATCTTGTATTGCTTTAATTGCGGTATCTTATCTAAAAGCATCTCGGTGTCTCGGCAGGTTCCGCTGTTATCTCTACCCTTTTTCAGAGTTTCTTCAGGGCAGTTGACAATCTGCAGTGTAGGTCTGTAAGAAGGATAGGTGCTTGCTTGATGGACTCAGAGTGACAAACAAACAGCAAAAGGTCCAGCTCAGTGTCCTGTTTCTAAAGCATTGATTGCAGCTGGTATTGACGTAACTTCGGTGTTGATCTACTCCAGCTCTGTAGATGAAGAAATGTCGAGTGGCACAGAGGACCTCAATTATTTGCTTGAAGCTGGGAGATGATGAAGAGGATTTGTGCAAATTATACCTTGTGAGGGATATGAGCTTGTTTGAGTAATCAAGGTTTGACTGTATTTGAGAATAAATGATAAATAAGTTGATGAATATTAACATTTTGAATATATTTGTGTGTTCCTCATACAGTTCTAAATCTGGTGTTAGGAAGGAAATGGCTAGCAAGAAAGAATATCAACACTTGGGGAGGAGTTTCACATCACATTTATTTTTCTTGATCTCTGCATAATTTCTTCATTTTTCTCCTTCAGCCACTTCTGCATATATGGGGGGTTTGTGTGCATCTTACTTTTTTTCCCCCTCTATTCCTGCGTGCTGTTCCACTATCTGAAAAAGAAAAACATGGTTATGAATTAGATGAATAATAAAGAAACAGCTTTAAAAAAATTTAAATCAGCCCCCTAATTAGATTTCAATTCAGGTTGTTTAACTTGTTATATTTTAGCTTTGTGAGCTATGAATAATTCATTTGGATTCAGCAATAGGGAAAATAGATATCGGGATGTGTGGCTGGCATGTTCTCAGGTATGCCTCTGAGGAGTGAGAATTCTTTTGGTATTTTTTTTTCTTCCAGATAACAATTGTGGAGAGAAATTGAGATAACTTCTTACATCTCTTTTTGAGAGACACTAGTATGTACAGTTTCTACTTGTGGCAAAACTAAACTGTTTATGCAATAATAAGCTCTCCTGTTTTGCTCAACGAGGAGGAGGAGTTAAACAGAAACACACTATGATTAAAATGTATTAAGAGCAACAACAAAAAAGGATTTATTTTGTAGCTGCCCTCCATACTCATGTGGTGACAGCACTCATGGTAGAGATGTTGTTCCAGACACTGTTTTCCCACAGTTTTTGAAGTCTGATTTAATTTGATCTGTTCTTCTTCCTCTTGGGGTAGATTTCACAGACCATTAAATGACTACAGTGATGTGGCATAGACATTGACTTGACACAAATCTTTTGTTCGCTCTTTCACTTGTTTGGCAGTTCTTCAGGATTATGAGCAGAGATGAAAACCGATATATTGCATTCAGCGCTCGGGCATCGGAACGCAAATAGGGAATAAAATGAATGGCTTAGTTTTGCAGGGTGTGGGCACCCTCAAATATGATGCTTTCATTTATCTGTAGCTGAAGCTTTTGTATTAGATCCTTTGAGGCAGCCTGTATAATTTTTTTTCATTTATGCTCCAAGCTTCATGGTCATAAGTTACAAGTTCTGTAAGTTGTTCTGCCCATTTGTTTCTCATGCATCATATTAGTGTTATGCAGTCACAGACTAATTTTAATAAATAGGTTCACAATAGTATACTGAAGTTAGATTTTTAAGGCAGATGCTACTACACCCTATTAGTAATGTGCAAAACCTGATTTTTTTTAATTCTGTTTAGTTGAGCCTCTCCAGGTGATTAGAGCATGTAATTTACTGTCTTCAGTTACTACTTGAGATGCTTCCATCCAGCAGTTGCCTTGTAGATTTTCCAGTGTTGCAGATCTGTTTCACATGGTATTGGACAATGTTTTTTTTTTAATAATGTTCTGTTGGATCTTCTTAAGCAGAAGTTTTTATTAGTATTACGTGGTGTGAAATTAAGGCAAAGGTCATGTTCATATTATCCTTTTTATCAGATTAATGTCGTTTGTTTAATCAAATGCCAAAATAAAGCAGGACGTGTGTTAGAGGTTTTGAAATAGCCGAATAGTAAATGTTAAACTTGTCTTACACAACTGTTTGAAGGACAAATTCTCAGTGCAGATGGTTCTCGAAGGCAGCAAATACATATGTTCAAAATAAACATCAGAGGTACTTTAATATTGTCACAAAGAGCAAAGAATGGCAATAAGACTCAGCTACAGGTGGCAGGTTATCAGGTAAAGCTGCTCTGTTTGCAGTGTTCCAGGAATAAATACCCATACCATGTGGGAGGTGCAAAGGGGGTAGACAGTGGGGTGATTGTGTATGCCCATGCAAATGAATTTGTGCATTTATGTTTGATTTCCTTTGTGCAGATCCGTCGAAGGCGCCTTGCTCGGTTGGCAGGTGGGCCATCTTCCCAGCCGACCACACCACTTACATCACCGCAGAGAGAGACCCCGCCAGGACCACCTGCAGTTGCACCAACCCCGGGGCCATCCCATAGTCTAGGCCTAAATGTCCACAGCATGACCCCAGCTACCTCTCCAATTGGTGCATCAGGTAGGTTGATGTCTGAGTGACAACAGTTTTTATTACATCTGTGCTGAGTCCATTTTCCAAAAAAATAAATGGTTAGATACAATTCTTCTCCAGGTATCAGTAAACTAAGGATGGTATTTAAAATCTTACCAAAGATTGCTAAGTTTGTAATACAGTTTGAAGTTGAGGAATATGAAGGATAGAATGCCAGTCTACCAAGGAGCAATGAAAAGAGCTTTCTAGTCTTGCAACACAGTTCTTAATGTTTGGCTGCTACATATGGTTTAACAATGAGTCCCAAGTTAATTTCTGATCCTTAATTACAAGCGTTTGGTATAATAAAACATAGTAGGCTGTGACTTTGCATTATCAACATAAGAATAAATTATTTGCTTTCTTGGTTGTTACTTTGCAATGTTTTTGAAAAATAAAGGTTCTGATAATTCCAGTTTTTACTGCAGTGAGTACAAGTGTCATATATATAAATGACACTTACTTTGGAAGATATGAATAGTTTTTGATCTATTAAAGTTAGACAACGTAGAAAGCATGGAAAGTTGGGAGAGTCTCTGTAGAGAGGTCAAGACCGTATTCGTATGTGTGATGCCACTAAATATGACCTAAAATATTTTGATTTACAATTGTATATCTTGGAAATAGAAACAAATTGGCATGTTTCTGCAGTAAGGTGTTCTCATCTGCCAACTTGTTTGACGTGTTTTGTGTTAAGAGGGTCACAAAACCAATCTCACAACAAATACACCAAGATTGTTTTAAGCAGGTTTTCAATATGGTTTCTAATAATTTGATAGAAATAATTTTCTGATGATCCTCAGTAAGCATGCAGAAATCCTAATATATTTGCTTTCTGAAATGTCATGTTTTTTGCTTTGGCAAGAACAATAAATTGAGATTTCTAGTCTTCTGGTAGCTTGTAAATGAATTATTTACAGTGCTGCTCTGAGATATCTGGAAGGCACTGCTTTCTGCTTATTTTGCTGTCTTTTATCCAGGGCAGGCCAGAGAAAAGTTACCAAAAGCATTTCCTGAGCAAAGCACATTGCAGTTGGAATTTAACACTGCATATTGTCCTCATGATTATATACAGCAACCCAGAAGCAAAGGTGTCTTTTATTTCACTTATTTATTTTACGAATAGTGCAGAGTTCACTTGCTGCGTTCACTCATCCTGTGGTTACATGACTATTTTAATCCCTCTTAGGTCCGGCCCTTGCTGAAAGGAGTGTTTCTCTCTGCCTCTCGCTCTGCTGTCAGTAGCAACTCTGTGGTGAGGTGGATTGTGGACTTGATCCAGGTGGAAACTAACCCACAAAAAAAATTAATGGCTAGTTTTCAAACAGATGAGGTCCTGATCCATCTTACTGCACAACTGTATAAACACAAATGCCAACAGAACAGGACGTGTGGAAACGCTTACCTGAGGGTAGAAATGTTCATACATTGGCGGACCGGTTTGTTGTGGTTTAAAGTGGTCTTACAGTTAAGACCTTAGAGATTTTTGTTTAACGAGTTCATCCATCTGCACTGGACAGTTGCTAAATACACAGGCTAGACTGTTTGATCACCAGCAACAGAAGGTATCTAGCCAGTCTAGTGTTTGCTTCCTGGAGTGCCTGTCATAGCAGCAATTCAATAAGGCATGATTTTTTTTTTCATCAGGATAAGGGATATGGTGAAATTTGGGAATAAATCAAGAAAAAATCTTGACAACTGATTATCTGCTGTATTTGTTCAGCATAAACGAGGACTTGGCTAACGCTGCGTGGTTTGCAGGAGTTCCTTTGCAGCAGTAGACTGAAATGACTGCAGAGGATTTAAAACCATTTGGATGTGCAGAAAGCAGCCCCATCAGAATAATGTCCTTGGAAGCATCTGTTTCTGTAAGGAGTTGCATGTCACGATGAGATCAGATTCATGCATTTGTTTCATGGAAAGTGTGATCATTTATTTTGTGTGCACTTCAAAAATATTTTGGAGAGCCTAAAAATAGTGCCTCATGGACAGCCACGCGTACTGGGTGTGTGGTCTTTGTAACTTTTACAAGTCCTTGCATGCTGTTGTGCTTAAAGAGGCCGGGTACTGACTGCTGCAGTGCAGTGGGTAAAATACATTTACCTGGCAGAAAGACCCCAAAAGAATGTAGGACAGTGCGCTCTTCACCACGATAAGCCATGTTTGCTCTAGTCCCCTTATCCACCGAGCTGGGGAGGAGGAGGAGGTGGAAAGATTTTGCCTTGGTGTGACTCGAGGAAGACTGCCTCTTTATAACTAATGTACTGATAGAGAACCAGGCTGTCACTGGGCTATCTAATCAGAGACATGCTAGAATACCCTCCTGAAGCCAGCCTTTCCCTGCCATGGATATTGTTTCCGCTAGGTGCTACCTGCGGGGGAACTGCATCATTGAAGTTCTGCTATTGAAAGTTGCCTTTATAGAGATATAACCCGATTGACATGAGCAACTTAGTTCAGAGGATGCATTTGGTGTTTCTGTATCTTTGGGTTTAGGGAAGAGACTGTGCTGGGGTTTGGGTCTGTGCCTCCTGCAAGGGCTTGCAGTGTCAGAGCTGTAATAGCCATCCCTGCAGTCCCGGGACTGGAAGTAATATAAACACCAGTTCTAAATGGACAGCTTTCCTTGATGTTTCCCTGCTTCTTGGGTGAAATCTTTCATAGACATTTAACATTGGTAAATAGGTGCTTAAGCAAAACCTAACTTTCTTGAAGGAGTGATAATATCCAGTTAGAGCCTGAAAGATACTAAGCAAAACAAAGAAGCTTTGAACAAACTGGAGTAAAATTTTAAGTCCAAGTACTTTGTGGTGGACGCAAGTTATTTATGCATTCTAGCAAGGTGCTCTTAGGTGTCTTCAGCTACAGAAGGTGGCTGTTTGGGTAATCTGCTTGTTCAATTCTTTTCTGAATACCAGTGCAAATTAATTTGACCTCACGCTTTTTTCCACTTTTATGTGAAGATCGCAGTGTTTTCTGGATACTGACTAATTTCCAACTTAAATAAGGAGGAGTTAAATATAAACTGTTTTTAAGCACAGGGAAGTGGAACAGGAGTTTCAGAGTGGTACAATGAAGCTACTTTCCCTACTTCCCATGCTGAATATCTAGTTGTTCTTCAGCAAACTGTGTCAGTGATGTTCTTTTAAACTAGCTGGATTTTTTAACTTCATTTTTAACATTTGCATGGATTTTTTTTTTAAATTAACCCGTTTCAAAATCCCACTGAAAGCAGACTTGCTCTTCAGTGGTCACCTTTACATGTTCCATATATGTTGTGTTTTAGGATGATGTGGATTTGATGTTCACTTCTCACCTGATGAGGCTGGAAAAAGAAGGATGCACATGAGTGAAAGGCTATCGTTTTTTTTTTTGTTTTTTTTTTTTTGAACACTCTTATAAGTCCATGCTAATTCATTAACTGTGCTGGAGTCAAGTTTAAGTATTCGTCAAGCCTGACATCATTCACTTAGCTAGACCATATCAGATTTTAAGTCCAGACAGTTTTCCAGCACTTTTTATTATGGGAGTGAATCTCTGAGCACTCATGGATGCAAATTGAATTTTGTTCTGTGTTATAATGCAGGTAAGCATTACTATATTGCTGCTGCAAAGGGAAATAGAAAATGTCATTATCTTTAGTCAAATGTGATTATTATTAACGTTTATTTCCTAATACATTACTAAGAATGCCTAACAGTTGTACTGAAGAACAGTATTCCTTCCCCCTTTCCATCAAAGTGTTTGTGTAGTGTCTTCTTATCTCTGCAGTAGTAATCTTGGTGGTGTCTTTGCTTTAGGAGTAGCCCACCGAAGCCAGAGCAGCGAAGGAGTGAGTTCACTCAGCAGTTCTCCATCTAACAGCCTTGAAACACAATCTCAATCTCTCTCTCGGTCTCAGAGCATGGATATTGATAGTGTCTCCTGTGAGAAAAGGTAAAAATAATAAGAAAGAAAGCAGTTTGTATAAGCCAGAAAATGTTGCACTGTGCTAATCATCAAAACCATTTACACAGGAAAAAATTCTGCTGTTTCTCACTTCCAGCCATGTTAATACAATAGGTTCAAATGCTTAAGTATGACACATTGTTTAGACCATTGTGATCTTTTTTCTAGTCTGTCTTAGATGGTAACTCCTTACCTGAAATGATAAAAGACAAAGCATCATCTCAGACATCAAATGATGAGCATGTCTGTTGGGGATGATTCAACTATTCTATTTAAAAAAGAAAAGATTATGGAATGTGATAGCAATGTGGTTTGTATTGCCTGCTGAAGAAATTTAGTGTTGTGTTTCTTGAATTCAAAGTAAATGTAACATGAGAAGCATTTATCAACTAGTGACTTTTAATTGCTCTTTGTGCATATGTCCACTGCTGTTACATTGGTTCTTTCTTGGCTGCTTAAGGTGATGTTCCTTTGCTCAGCATCATACAGAGGACTGTCTGTGACTTTCTGCAAGTTAATGGACTTTTTCCTCTTATTTCCACTTACAGCATGTCCCAGGTAGATGTGGATTCAGGAATCGAAAACATGGAGGTTGATGAGAATGATCGCAGAGAGAAGAGGAGTCTGACAGATAAGGTTAGCCCATTATGTTGGCTGTTCTCTTCTAGACTACATGTGTAGATTATTGCAACATCAAGCTTCAGGATTTCATGGCATGGCTGTTCAAATCATGCAATTTGCAGTTAAGTGTTGTTTTTTTTTTCAATGTAGCATATGCTTCCCATATGTAAAACCTTATTTATTTTATGAAGACTTCACCTCAGATTTGATAAATTCTGCCTTTTCTTCTACTGCTAAGTTTTCCCTCGCTGGCATAACCTTACGTGGCTACAGCTTTGCCATCTGTAATATTCCTGATGTTTCCCAGGTGTTCTCTTCTTTCTTAAAATGAAACTTTCTTACTAGAAGTCTGTGTAGGTAAGCATCCCAAATAGTGGAATTGAAACAGGAGCCAGGGGTTTAGGACGGGGGACTGATGCAGAACATTAGTTTACAGTGAGTTCAGCTATCTCCCTGTTTTCAACACTTTCTTTTGAGAAGATGGAACTAACTTTCAGATGTCACCTGTGAAAAACTTCTTCACTGTTCCTCATTGAAATTTTGTCTGAAGAAAAAAACAACCTCCAAACCTCTTAAGATGTCTGGATTTTCTCAGAAATAGGTTTATGAATGATTTCTGAAAACTCTGAGGAAAAATACTTTGTTATGTATCCTGCAACAGTGACCTATTATTGTCCAGATCTATTTTTTAACGCGCAGTATGAAGAAGAAACACTTTTTAATATACTTCTGAAGAATGTTGCAGATTATTTGTGTAGCTTTTAAAAGTCTACTAAGTGCCACTTCAAATGTAAGCTGAAATAATGCTATATAATAAGATTTTGTTCTTAATGATATTATATGAAAGTAAATAAGAATATTTAGCTATCAAGGATTACACAGGAGGTAAAACCTTTTAAAGTAGAAAAAGGAAGAAAGCGTGTACAAAGCTTTAATTCAGTTTTGAGATAGTCCTCTTTGTCATTGGGTTTTAAGGCCCTTGTGAAATAAAACCACAAAGAAATGGGACATCAGCGTGGTGGAGAGAATTTTCTACAATTCTTGCAGCGCTCATTAGATGCCTTTGTTTATTCCTGCACTGTCAGTAATAAGCTCAGTTGGTAAAAGCCTGGCTTAAAGCCATCTAGCAATAACCCTGCTGCAGAATCCTTTCCAGTCAATTCCTAGCTGCAAACAGGGCAGCTGGACAGCTTGCATTGTGCTACTGTGAAATAAATAGCTTGGAATCAAGGACAGTCTTGAAAGGGTGGGGGGTCAGCGGAGAGTCAAGTGAAGTTTTGCACACTTGGCTCAATTCCTCTTAACTTTTTGATGTCTCCAAATGCGTAAGTGAATAGACAGCGTGGTCCTCACTTATGAGCAAAAAATGTTCCAGTTATCAGCATTCTTATTATACCATTTTTTAATGTGTTTGGGGAATTTGCTTCCTGCTGGTATAGTGTATTTCTGCTACATCTTTTCTGCATCATGTTTCCTTTTTTCTCTAAACTGACAGATACCTGCATTCCTTGATAAACATGCCAAATCTTCCATTGAGAGTTAGTCTGCAGCTATTTAAAGAAGACCTGCATCTGATAAAATTGTGACTTGACCAGTACAGTTGTAATTAATGCAAATAAGTTAACTTCTTTTCTCCCCCTCTAACCAAGGAACCTCTGTCTGGGTCTGAAGTGTCTGAGGAGCAAGCTTTACAGCTGGTCTGTAAGATCTTCAGAGTCTCTTGGAAGGACCGAGACAGAGATGTTATATTCCTGAATTCCCTCTCTGCTCAGTTTAAGCAGAACCCAAAAGAAGGTAGGAATCCAAGCTGTTATTATTGTTAGAGGTGGTTTCAGTTGAGTGGCACGTTTCCTCCCCTTATCTTTAGCTTTTTGTATTTTTGCTGTGAGCCACCTACTTGCAGTCTTTGTTTGATTTCAAGAGTAGGAGGAAGGTGCATCTGCAGTCAGCAGATGTACCAGGAAATGGAATTCCCAAGAAGAAACATGGGACAGCTTGGTCGTAATTCTTGTTGTAGTCAATTGCTATGATCTTGCTAGTTATTTCTTCTGTTGTGAGACTACTGTGCTGATACTGTCATGCTGTTGGATTTTTTTCAGAAAACTTTTACTGACTTAATAGGTTATCTTGAATCATAGCTGACATTTATAGAAATTTAGCAGTTTATTTGATAAGCTAACAATTTCTGATTATTTTATATAATTTATATTTTGTCAGCTGTAAGATATGACCAGAATGAAACTTGATTTTATATGTAGGCATGTGTAGATTGTGTTACTTTGCGTTGTTTTTCTTTGTTTTATGACATACCTTTTCCCATGCAGCGTCAGGGTGGGAGTATGTGAGAGGGATGGACAAGGCAACTCTGTTAATGAGTAGTAGCACCATTTGGTCATGTATGATCTTTGGTACTTCCTATGACAGTTGAATTCTTGTGTGGTTGTAATTTCGGAACCTAGTTAATATAGACAGAACTGTAGTTACCGTATTTATAAATGTAAATTTAATTATTTGCTTTTTGCCAAGAGCAGCACTGTTTTCACACATGTAAATCACTGTCCTTTTTAGTTGAAATCTCTGACTAATGTGTTGTTGAAGACAGTAGATAAGGGTACTAAATTTCTTCTTGTATTCTTTACAGTGTTTTCAGATTTTAAAGACTTGATCGGACAGATTTTGATGGAAGTGCTGATGATGTCCACCCAGTCAAGGGATGAAAACCCATTTGCCAGTCTGACAGCTACATCACAGCCAATTGCTGCAACTGCCCGGTCTCCTGACAGAAGCCTAATTTTAAACACGGGCTCCAACCCAGGAACCAGCCCTATGTTCTGTAACGTGGGCTCCTTTGGTTCCAGTTCATTATCCAGGTGACTTCTGATTATAACTGAATATTGATTTCACTTTAATATTGATTGGTAGACTTAGAGAGGCATAGAAATGTCCCAAGAACCATAAATAGAGTAGATATTAAAAGTTCTTCATTCTTTTTCATGTGAATGTCTCCCTGCAGTCTCACCCTTTTTTGTTGCATTGCTGTGGCTAGAAGCATATTTGACAGATTAAAGCCATGTAGGTCATTCCATCCAAGAAGTATTCCTAACATACATCAGCAAAGGCTGTGGATCTTAATGTGTAGATTGTGACATAGTTTTATTCAACATTAATAAAAAGGACTAATGTGTGTGAGCTGCAGAGCTATAGCTGAAGAGTCAACAGAAGGGGAAGGGCATCTGCTGCTCATTTGATCTTTTTCACCCTTTTTCTTCATATCCTAAAACATTGCTTTTTTGTTTTTTCTTCTTCCCCTGTAACTGGTTTAGTCTCTATGGGACTAGTCCAGCTCCTACTACCAATTTCACAAGCTATGTACCAATGACTGGTTCATCTCTTACCCCACCAGCCAGTTCAGTTGCCACCACCTCTGTGCCTTCCATTACTGTCAGCTCTCACCTGACAGCAACAAGCCCTTCTTGGATGCAGCCTTCCTCTCCGAGGTACCGGCCGTACACTGTTACCCATTCTGGAGGCTTTTCAGCTTCTGTCCCGCGTTCCTTGAATATTTCCATCCCACCTAGTTCACCAAGTCCTTCGGTCATGGCTGCGAGCCCTCCAGCCATGCCAGTCACCGCATCCAGACAGCGACCCACAACAATGGGTCCGCCTTTGTTTACTGCTTCACCCAGTACCTCGCGCAGGCGTTCGTCTTTACTGAACAGGATTCCTTCTAGGTATTTCACAAGAACACAAGAGTGCGTTTCATGTGTGCAGTGCAGGGTGTGGCATGATCTTGCAATTTGGAAGAACTTATGTTTGTGCCGAGCTCACCCTACTCACCCAGAGATGATTTCTGCATTTCGGTTTGCACTAATACATTGACTTGCTAACAAGCTGTCTTTGCCAAGATGTTAAAGCTGCTTCTGTGAGCATTTGAGGTGGATGTTATTACTTTAAAGGTAGCAATATTGTTTTGATTTTCTCCGCCTTTTACATCCATCCCAGCTAAACTTAACTTTCTGTTCAGTTGTTACTGCTGGATAGTAAACCAAGCAGACCTCCTGCTTTGAAAGCAGTTTTCTCAGTAGGGCTTCAGTCGATTTGATGAAAGCTGTTACTTGCTGGGCTGTGTTAGATTTGATTCTCTAGTGCCTACATTTAAATTACAGATTAGCCTGTTTCTGTAGGCTGGGCCAAGTACTGCATTTTCTCTCTGGCTGCTCCTAGAATCCCCATTCGCTGCAGGGGGGAAAAATGGAAAGGCAAGGTCTTGGAACCACTGCTTCATAGCTCAGTGGCTTACAATTGTAATACCGTTCAGTGATATCTAAATATTCCCACTTCAGTCATATTCTTTACAAGGCCTTCAAAATTAAGTTTTTGGTTTGTGACTATGTGGTGTTTGGATACATGAATAACTTGCAATAGTGCCATGGAGCATGTTAGTATAGTCTTGGTTTTTACTAACATGGGGTTATCCATTGCCTGCATGTTTAGGAAGATGTTTTTGGCAGACTTGCATAGAAAAGTTGTGTACTATTTTTGGCTTAAAAAAATATCTGATGGCCTTTTTCATTTCTGTTGTGGTAGTATATACGACAACCCTTTCTCCCTCCTCTTCCTTGCCGTTTCTGATGTGTCTGAGGACAGTAGTGATGAAGAAAATGAAGATGATGATTTTTCTTGTGTCCAGTTTGGGTCCAGGTATTGGAGAAAGAGAATGTAACCTGCATGTCTGGTTGCCTAGGCACTAACAGTATGTGCAGCGTCAAGTGTTTCTCAGAGTAACTTGGGAAATGAGTAAAGCTGAGCAGCTGACTGGGATGGTTTTTAAGATGGTGTATAAACATGGATAATGAATGCTAGTTAGTCAGCTATTTTTTTGAAGAGATGACTAAGATAAAGGAAATGTTAATCATGCTGCCTTTTAAGTTTAATGAGCATGGTTTCTGAAATGATGCTTGAGTTGAACTCCTCGTTGACTATGAGAAGGAATATTATTCACCCATGGCTGTAATTTTAAAACCAGTGGTACATCTTGTTGATGTTTTCCTATTAAAAAGTTGGAAAATTAGGACAAATATTAAGATATGGTGGCAAATAGCCAGTTGATGCAATCGTTATCATTTTGTTTCAGATTCATTGCTGTTTGGCACCTTAGAATCTCTTCTCTAGCCTATAAAGAAAATACACCTGAAAGTTGGACCCCCTGGGGACTGTGATTGTTTTTGAGATGCTGGGTAGTAGAAGCTGATGTAGCTGGAACAGCCAAGAATGGAGGGAAGAAAAGAGCAGAATATTTTGCTGTGAAACAAGCTTAGGAGTCATATAGCAAAAACCTTTTACTCTGCAAAATGAGGATTGTTATTAGTTCTGTCTGGAGGCTAGCCAGGTAGTTGTACAAAAATAACACAACCTACAGAACACTGGATGTGCCAAGGAAAAAAAAATAAAGCTTTTGGAAATGTGAATGTGGGGTAGGATCTCTAGTTTTACATCCCATTGCAGAGTAATATTGCAATGTCTTGGCACGTACAGAAGTGTTTTCGTATGAGGGGTGAATTTTTGATGTGAAAAAATGAGCAGCCCTCCTACAAGGTTGTTTGTCATATCCAAGTGATTTGTGTTCTTTCTCTAGCTGTTGGTGCAAGTGATTCTTTCTTCTCCCATTAAAATTTGACATTCATCAGCTTCATCATTTGCACCAAAATTCCCAAAGCAATGCCCATTTGTCTTGTATCAACCCAAATTGGAGAAAGGGAATAAATGTTGTATACAAAACCATATATTTTAGGAAGACTCTGAGAAGTGATACCTCTATAGTCTTGCTAGTATTTTGACTATTTTCTATGATCGTTCAGGTTCCTGATTATGAATTATAGTACTTTGTAGGTGCCTTATGGCTGGCCACATTGTCTTATTCTAATACACAGAGCCAGTGACAGCTTACAAATGTTTCTGTTGAACAAATGTGATGAAAAGAATTTTTTAGGACTTTCAATCCCTGTTCAAGTATTTCAGTTACAGCAAGTCAGGGAAAGCTAACTGCTCAAGCCTTTTAAAACTGTCTAGGTGCAGACTTTAGGAAATATCTTGGGCTATTAGGGAATGCCCTAAAACTAGGTATGAGATAAATCTTTTCTCCACCCCCCCACTAGCATTTCTGTCCATGACTGTTCCTGTGGTATGTTGGGACACTACTGATAAGTCAGTTAATTAGAAGACCTTCCAGTTGCCTCTCTTCTCTTCCATACCAGTCTAAATTCAGCAGAGGGAACTCAATAGCAGAGGTTTAGGCCTTTGTGTGTGTGCATGTAGATGGAATTTAGGATTGTTTTTCACCATTGTTTTGTTTAATACTTTTGCTGTTAGCAATTTAATGTAAATATTGGATTGAGTTGCATGGCCTTTGGTAAGGATTCCTGAGGTTGCTATGCTTCTGGAATCTTGGTTTCTATATTATGTCCTGGCATTCTACAGCAGTAGATGTTAGTTAAATTATGAACACAGTGACTATACAATTATGCAGCAACTGCATTCTGAAAATACCAAGGCATTCAATACGTTTGTAGGGGATGTATGAGCTCTGCATTGGAATAATTTCAGTTACTGCTGCAGTGAAATCATTACCAGAATGACTAACTACAGAAATAGTAATTTTGTAAATAAATAGATTTTCTTAAAGAGGTAATTTTTAAGCTGAGTGTGAGAAGTCAGAGGTTCTGTTTCTCTTAGAATCATAGAACCATGACGCTGTTCCTTAGAACCATAGAATCATATAAGAGACAATAGAGAACTGATGCATGGTTTCATGGTAACCCAGTACTATTTTATTAGAGCTACATTTTATGTGTATTAGTTTCAGCTGAATAGCTGAAAACAAATTCTCTCTGCAAAAGAGACTTCTGCTCCTAGAAGTTACATTTCTTCAGATGCTCAGCTACCAGATACTTCACAAGTAATAACCTTTATGCAATTCATTGGTTGGACTGCAAACCTTACCTATTAGTTTTGTAAAAAAGAAAAAAAATTATGTTTTGTAGGAAATCCCAGTTTTGATGCAGTCTGTAGTTCTAACCATATTTTTGTAAAGTTGCATCTAAAGAAAAATGCTCTTATTTCTAAATTTAAGGTTTGGGGCTTTTAAATTGATCGTCCTTTTAAATACACTGTGATTGTACACTGATCTTCAGTGAGGAATAGGAATAGACCATCCACATGATTGCTATTTATTTTCTTTGTATTTTATCTACATAAGGTGAATATATCTTCTCTTAATTCCCTTCTGTAAAATAAGGGTTTCATTTTTAATTAGCTTTGTTAAGCTGTTACATAGAGAATAATTCTGTTGAGATAACAAATCTGGGACTGTGAGTCGAGGGTTCTGTTCTCCTATTTAATTTGTCACTTGTCTCAAGCATAGTTTTGTCTTTGTGGGTTTAGTTTTCATGTTTACAATATCAGTGTTTTCTTTTTTCTCCCCCGGTAGCTGTGCTACTTAATGAAATGGCCTATTTTACTATGAGGGAATTAAAATGAACTGAGATGAAATTAAATAATCTTTAATGTGGAAATGTCAAAAGATACATTGCTTGGATGTGTTCCCTCCTGTTTTTTTTTGTCCTTCCTTAGAGTATATGGCATGATTGTTTGTAGTCCTCATCTATAATCTGGGATCTCTTCTTTGTAGCAGGAGACTTTTATTTTCCATGGGCAGGCTAATGTTAACAGAGTTGGTGAAATTGTAATTTCATGAGTGATATACACGAAGACTTCTGCAGAAACTGTGCAGGGGTTGCATCATTGCATAGAAGTGTCGTGAAGTCCTAGGACTTCAAACAGCGTTGATGTCAAGTACAACATAAAGGCTGTTCCATTTTCAGTGTTGCCATATAATGATGATTTATCGATTCCCATTAATTTTTTGCACCTTGTTCCCATCTCTAAGATACCTTATTTAATAAGAACAAATTCTTCGCTCATATTCCAGTACAGCTGAGGGATTTTTTGTGTGTTGGACAAACTGTTAAATGGAAAGTTCTTTGTATAGGGCACAGAAATGGTCTTAATTGTTGAGAAGGTCATGTGTGTGATGGAGTGGAGTCTTCAGAGAATTGACAGAAGAAGTCAAGAGCTCATTAATTATTAGATTGTGCAAGAGTGAAGAACTGCACCTTATGCTCTGTTTATTTTCTCTTTGTGTGTGTATTTTTAAAGTATGGGAGGCTCTGGCAGCTCAAGCGTTTCTGATTCCTGCAACGACCACTTCACCATTGAAAGCTGTAAGGAGACAGAGATGCTGAACTACCTCATTGAGTGTTTTGACCGAGTTGGAATAGAGGAGAGAAAAGCACCAAAGGTATATTTGAACAGACTGAAATCACGTCAGTGCTGTTGCAGACAGTGCTCTTACTTTTTAGTGGGGAAAGTTCGTAGAAATGGGTAGTTTGTTCTTGATGGCTTTGTAGAAACAGATTTGGAGAATTTATAAAGTCCCTTTACCTTGTTAGATCATCATATATGAATCTTGTATGTGTTTTACATTTCTAAAATAAGCACTCTGCTTGAAGCTGTCTTTCTTCATTGGAACTTCTGCATTTTATTGGCATTTAATCTATGTAAAGCATACTTTCATGAGACCAGCTCCTAACCAGGTTTGTGTATTTTCCTTTAAGCTTTACTTCTAGAGAAAAAAGCAAAACAAAACACAGCTTTCTAGGTATAAGCTAAGTTTTTAGCTGAAGTAATATGCAAATTAAAATTTGCACTACATTCATACTACATGAATGAAGAAGTTTATCATATTGTCTGCTTGTTCTGTATCTGGATACTTTTAGTTTGTATTAAAATTACCTTATTTTTTTGTCAGATGTGTAGCCAGCCGACAGTTAGCCAGTTACTGAGCAACATTCGATCACAGTGCATTTCACATGCTGCTTTGGTGCTACAGGGATCCTTAACACAACCAAGGTAAATACAGCTGATGTTAATCATGAAAGCTAGGCTGTTTGGGGATTTGTTTTCTTCTGAAGATTAGGTTAAAAAAAGCTAAGTTTTTGGAACAAGGTATATTTATGTGCCAGAAGAATAATTTACTCTTCTGCCATTGAATACTCCCATTAATATGTTGATGGAGAGCAATTTAGGTGCTTTTAAATTGTGTTTATATCAAACAATTCAGGTTGATTTGAACAGTTTAAATGGGGGGATCTGAAATAGATACTTGATTATCTTTCAAGCTGTACCTTTTATCCATTGTGTTGTGAGATTAGTTTTGTCTTTATGTGAATCAGTGTTGACACTGGAATAAGTTTTGTGTATGTAGTAAGACAAAAAAGATATTTTTTGCAAAAACCCAGGGAGCAGGTAAAAGTAATGACTGTATTAATTCAGCAAAGACTAATGTTAAATTTTTTCTTAATGCTGGTAAAACAACAAAAAAAGTTGTTCTTTCAGTAGCTGAGCTTAACAAAAGGTCTTTTCATTAGAGAGGAGTAGAAGGCAGAGCCAATTACTACACAGAAGCCGTTATTTTCTTCCAGACTCATTAAACTGAAGTGTGATGTTGGCAGCAGCATCTGCTTGAGAATAATCTTTACACAAGTACACTAGAGAAGGCAAGGTTGGTTACTTCTGAAAAGAGCAGGTGTCTACATATGGATGATCTACTTTCTGGCACATCCTTAAATGTGATGACTCTGATGTTTTTTCCTGCTAGTAATCAATAGTTTTGGATTTCTTTCACATAAATAAAGGTCATTGCAGCAGCAGTCTTTGCTGGTACCCTATATGCTGTGTAGGAATCTCCCATTTGGTTTCATCCAAGAATTGGTGAGAACAACTTATCAGGATGAAGAGGTGTTCAAACAGGTAAGGCATAGGTTAAAAAGATAAAAATAAAAATAACTGTAGGATTTTCATATCCAAGAAATGCAAAACTTTATTCTGCATGTCATAGTTCTGTACCTATTACTTCTAGGGCTAGCAAACTGTTAAACAAAAAGGGTTTGTAACTCTTATGATTTTGTGAAGAAAACCAACTTACTTGGTGATTCTCATTATTAAACGTGTCTTTTAAACAGTGCGCATTTATGAAATATTGAAGTATTCTACTCGGAATATGTCTGTATTACTGATCTACGTTACAGGATTGATTTTGTTTTCATCCATCTGTATTTCTATGCAAAATGTCTTAATGTGTATCTAAGATAGGAAAAAAATATAATTATATGTATTAAAGAAGATTGCTATTTTGCTATTTTTACTGTTCTTTGTAACTGTAATGGCTTACAATTAAGATCCTAAGAACACCTTGCAAATCCTAGTTCATGAAGTCTATATTTTATGGAGGAGATGACTGAAAAACATTAGCTTATCCTGTGTGTCAGAGTAGTTCACTGAGATGTCACTTCCTCTTTCATAACAGTCCGTGATTACTGCTTATTACCTTTACTCCTACCTCAGTTCAAGTTTACCAGCACAAAAACAACTTACATTCATGACATGTAAAAATTAAAGCTATATGATTTCCCCAACTGTATAGGCAAATAAATTGTTATCAGGTTGGCTATCAAGTTGTTGGAGACCTCCACAGTCCTTGTGCTCGTGTGTGTTTAACAAACACTTGTACACAAGCACACCGTGTTTCCAGTGATCTTGTATGAAGTGTGTGCTTCCCCTTGTGGTTTCCACGTGCAGAGAAGTTAATGGAATAACAGCTGATTCTGTCGGCATGCTAACATGACTGTTTTTCAGATTCAGCTTACATCTGCTAGCTTTATATTTAAATCTAGATGTTTCTGGGGATGTTCAGTTTCTAAAGTAGAAACAAGTTAGAAAGTGAACAGGAAAGATACGTACAAGTGCTTGGAAAGAAGTTTGCATGGGTAAGCTGTTATGCCCAGGCATGAAGTCAGTATATCATTTATGCTACATCAGATCACAGAGAAGATTCAGACCAGATAACTTTCTCAGCATGTAACAAAAAATGCCATTTATGGATCTTACTTCAGAGCTTTGAGAAAAACAATTGGCTGAAAGCTGTTGTGTTTTTTAAGCGTCGATACTCTTGTGCATTCGGGCATTGAAATGTTCCCTGACATAACTGATGGAAATCTGGAAAGAAGATCTTAATTTTTCTGTAGTGTAACTTTCAGTAGTTGATGAAGAATGAGCAGGCATTTCATGCTGTGTCATTTGATTGCTTCCTATTCTTGAGGAAAGTAATCTATTTCTGTTTTTACAGATCTTTATCCCCATCTTACAAGGCCTGGCTCTAGCTTCCAAAGAGTGCTCCCTTGATAGTGACAATTTTAAATACCCCCTTATGGTAAGGACTGTACATTTCTAGAAGATTTTTTTCATCATGATTATTAATAAACTTAAGGAAATTGTATACAAGATAATGTACTTCAACATTTTGGGGCCTCCTTTGGTTAATGGGTTAATATTAAATTTGATACTGAAAGCTTAATGTGATAATGAGATGTTGTAAAGCCAGTGATATCTCAAATGTAAGGTACAGCAGACTTGGTATAGTGGGCTATTCAAATATTTGTATGAATTGCTTTATATAAAACAAATGTATGGACATCATCACGCGTACTTGTAAAATACTGTGGATGCTGAGTTCTTCCAAATTTAAGTCTGGGAAATAAGGACTGATATTCTTAACTGTGTTTGTTGGTCTCACGTGGGTATGTAGTAAATGAAAATCTATTACATTAACACCAAAATTACGAGTTGATGGCTGCGTACTGTAGGAAAATGTTGTAATGTTCCTTGTCTGAAAAGCTTTTTTTTAAAGTGTGTATTTTAGTCCCTCGATCTGCTTCCCTCCTGCTGCTTTTATTGACAAAACAAAAAAATCTTTTGAACAGCATGCATGGTCACAAAAGAGCGAGCTAAATTCTTGACTAAATTGAGCGTTGTCAGCTAGCACCTTCGGATCTTAAGATCTTCAGTGCATCGTGCCAATAAAGGCAGTCCTTCATATCTCGAGTTTAATTTGTAACTCCAGAAATTAGTTGGACAGGGGAGTGTGCTGCAAATCAACTCCCCCACATGTTAAATTGCAAACTGTTGCAAATCTGGCTGTCAGGTACCGTAAGGGCTATTTGAAAATGATACTCCATTTTGGTCATCTTTAGTGGGCACAGCAAGCATGAAAAAGAAGGAATATAGTTACTAGCTGCAGTGCAATTGAAGTATGAGAACCTATAATACAGGAGAAGCAGGATACGTGAAAGCCTACAGTATTTTTGTGTTTTCAAAATTGTCTGTTATAACTGCTTTCTTTTTTCTGTGCTGCAGTTGAAAGTGAGTTAGAGATCTGGGATAGGATTCTTTGTTTCTGGCTACTGTGTTCATCTGACATTTTTCCACTCTGACTCAAAAGACAAAGGCCTTGGTGTATGTATAGTACAATTGCTCTATTTATTATTGTTAATGACTTTTATGTGGCAGTTCAGGCGCCCAGCAAAGCTATTGTTATTTTCTGAACAAGCAAATAATTTGCACAGCTAATTTTTGAAATAAGTGCAATATTTTATTATCTGGTGAGATGTTAGCTTTTTTGAGGCAGATGGAAACTTTTTGGAACAGATGTAAGAACTAAAATGGGAGCAGGGTGTGCTCTAGCTTTTTTTTTTTTTTTTGGTCCTCTTTCCCACTGATTAAGGGAAAAAGGTTTGGCTCTTTTTTCAGCAGTTTACTATGTTTATCTTGTTATTTGCAGAAAGGTTACTTAAGAATTACACACACAAGTAATTTTTCTTGTATTTTCCTTACAGGCACTATGTGAACTTTGTGAAATCAAGTTTGGGAAAACACACCCCATGTGCAGTTTGGTAAGTGTATCCAGGCTGATTTTCAAGTTAAATGAATCATGCAACTTATTTGTTGGCTGATACAATCTACATTTATAACCTTCCTTAGAACTCTATAAAGAGGGACTAATGTAAAATCTCATGCTAACTAATAGTTCACTTTAAACTCATAAAGGGAGTCGTTTTCCCTGAGAATTTAGAAGAACTAGAACGAAGTTGCTTAGATTTCTGAAATGCTGAGGAGAATTCCCGTTTACCGGACAGTATGACTGAATTTTGAAGAATCAAGGGTGTGTGGTGAAACACTGAATAGTGACAGTGCAGATAAAGGAGTATGGTTGACGTGGCAACTTTATGGTCAACTTGCTGTTTATCTGATTTTCTAGGTTGTCTCTTTACCCTTGTGGCTGCCTAAATCGTTAAGCACAGGTGCGGGAAGAGAACTGCAAAGACTTTCCTATCTTGGAGCCTTCTTCAGTCTCTCTGTCTTTGCTGAAGATGATGTAAGTGTTACAGAAGGATGTTGACAGTAGTATGTTTTATTTTTAATATGTTTAATATGTTTGCCAATGTTCATTCCACTTTCAGAACAAAGTAGTTGAAAAGTACTTCTCAGGGCCTGCCATCACGCTTGAAAACACCCGGGTTGTTAGCCAATCCTTGCAACATTACCTGGAATTAGCAAGGGTAAGTATCCTTGTGTGTAAACAACTGCAAAAATATTGTGGTTTTGGAGGGGAGAGTTTACATAGATGAAAAATATAATATAAAAGAAAAAAAGTCTAGTTGGTGTTAACAAGAAATCTGCTAGGATATGGTCGAAGGGAATTAAGAAAAGTTGATGAGCACTACAACCCTTTTTCTAAGGCTGTAAGCCAATTCAGAAAGTATTAGAACAATTAGGATGAGTAAAAAAAAATTAATAAAAAAATTACCTTCTGTATTAGATCTGTGTTGTGCTTGTCTTCCATATGCATCCTTTCTGTAACTAATGTTGTAATTAATGTGTCCATATAATCCTAACAAATAGGATCACAGCAATAGTTGTAGTGAGCGGAATTTGTAGAACATAAAAATATGGAGCAATGGATAGTGGGAATACAACGTTGAAAAGTCTGTGCAACCTGACACTGTTTATTTGAAATTCCAGCAAGAACTTTTCAAGATTTTACATAGTATTTTACTGAATGGTGAAACTCGAGAAGCAGCTCTCAGTTACATGGCAGCCATTGTCAATGCCAACATGAAGAAGGCACAAATGCAGGTAAATAAAGGAAAAGCTTTTCCTGTGACTTATAGATCTAGCACTAGATGCCTGGTGCAGTGGTGGTTCTTGAATGGAAAACTAAAGAACTGTGATCTTGTACTACAGCAGGCAAAAAGCTGTGTCATCAATCCCTTTCAGTACATTTCCCATTTCTGAAATAATTCTGTTCTATGTACTTGATCAACTTGTGTTATTTCCTCCCTTGGGACTAATGTGTCACTTCATTAACAAGGATTCTGCTTTATAGCTCTCCCCTCACCCCTCAAAACAAACATACATCAGTCTGAGGGTTTTCTTCCAGCTGGCTGTGTTTAAAACCCCTTTTTCCCCAGCTGATAAGTTGCTGAGCTTTGCTTGTGTGGTCCCGTAAAAAGAGTAATGCAGATATGAGCTGGTGTGGTTCCAATGAAGGACCAGGGCGTTATTTTGTCATTGTATAAAGTAGTGCACTCATTTCTTGTGCGTGAACAACTGAAGTTTGAATCACTGTTGTCTTCAACTCCGATTTCAAAAGCAAACATTTGGATCCATCACTGTATTTCTGTGAAATTCCAATGAAGAACAGAAGCTTTATATTTAAGATAGGAGTTATAAATTGGAGCTCAGCAACTATTTGAAACAGCTGTTGCTGACTACCTGTAGCAAACCATTCTTGAAAGAAACGCTTGCAAATCCTTTTCATTTCTAATTTTCTACTACTTCTGTTTGTTTAACGTTACTGAGAATGCCTGTTTGAACATGAACCATGGAGAAAGAAAAAGACAATATGTTAGTAAATGATCTTCCAGTTCTCAGGAAGGCTTTACATATCCATGTTCTTACTCACTTCTCCCTTTTCTTGAACTGATATACTTTATGTTGACTACTATTAAAGCATCAGAAAAGTCTCTTGTATTTCTAAACTTAAGTTTTGAATCGTTTCCTTTTACTCTACAGACAGATGATCGTTTGGTATCTACAGATGGTTTCATGCTCAACTTCCTATGGGTACTGCAGCAACTAAGTACGAAGATAAAGCTGGAAACGGTTGATCCCATGTACATATTTCATCCCAGGTGTCGTATTGACCTCCCAACAGATGAGACAAGAGTGAAAGCAACAATGGAGGATGTTGCAGCCTGGATTGCTGAGCTTTGTGAGTGCTTTGAGTATATTTTGAACATTAACTCTGCCTTGTATTTTTGCTGTTGGAGGCACATGGAAGTGCTTGATTCTAGCAGATAGTTCCCTTATTCCTAAATGTATTTTTTTCTTGATGCTGTCTGCTCTTACTTGATGTAAAGAAAGATGAGTCTAAGGTCTCACCCCTACATAAGGCACAGCCCATTTGTTAACTTCTTCACTGACCCTGCTTTTTTGTTTGTTTTCTAGACAGGGATCCCTCTCCATTTTCTGAGCCGAAATTTCCAACAGAATGTTTCTTCTTAACCCTGCATGCCCATCATCTCTCCATCCTGCCAAGCTGCCGTCGGTACATACGTAGGCTGCGGGCCATCAGGGAACTCAACAGGTTAGAAGCTGTTAATTATGTAGTATGTCCCCTGCTGTCCTACTGATGTCTTGTTTTCGGCATGATGGCAAGTTCTACAAACCTAATGGAAATAAGAACACTCAACAATGGCTTTAATCAAATTGTCAGAGGTCATCTGTAACCATTTGTTAATCTGATGCTTCTGGCAGTTATGGATTTTGCTTACATTGAGGGACTGTGGCTTGCATCAGGAATGCAAGTAATAATGGGAGGGAAGATATTATTTACACAAAGCAGCTCAAATTGGTGAGAAGACCATTCCATTTAAAAGAGGATTGGATTGATCTTCAGAGCATGTTAGATTCCATGACATTACTAAACACTATTTATCATAACTTAATATGGTGTGTGGTTGATGGTGTGTGGATGTCAGTGTCTTGGGCTCTTTGGCATAGCCATAGGCTAGCATGTAAGTTTACATGTCTGATAAATAGAAGTCGTGCAGATGACTTACAGTTTCGGAAACAGCACACCATTAGCAGTGCTTGCGCTGTTTTGTGTTTCACAGAAGATACTTGCCTTGTTCCCTTGGTTTCCAAGGTGGAATAACTAATTGTATTATCTGTAAAAAGGCTTCAACAGTAAACTCTTAGTATTATGGATGTACACGTCTTTCAGCATGTGGTTTACCACTTTAAAAATTATAAATAGAAGTTATGATGTTGACTTGAAGATACTGCTGTTTTCCATTTGTCTTGGCATAAAGCCAAATAGACTTTTATAGTTGCTAAACCTCGAAGAATACTCTGTTAAAATTAGAATGATTTTTTGTATCATCAGTATTTTCCATTGTTTATAATTGCACTCACTGCATTTTGGTAAATGTTCCTTGGCAGTAATACCATGAGTTCATTACAGGATTTTTGGACTGCATTCATAGTGATTTCATTTTTAGCTTTTAAAGCTCATGCAGGCCAAGAACTTGGGAAGCTGCAGAAAACAGAGCAGGAAGGGTCAGTATACTTGAAAGAAAAAAATATTTTCAAATAAACAGACTGAATTATTTGTAAATAAGCTACACATTTGGCTTGAAGAAGAAGGTATTTCTTTTCCTTATTTAGAGTTGTTGAAAACGAGTTGCCTACGCAGCAGTCTCCATGTAGTGCTAGAGTGCATTGAAGAGCTCTTGGCTTTCACTGACTTCAATAGGACCTTAGTGCTCAGCATTTTCCATAAGTTGCCTAGTTGCTTGCAACACCAGACAACGTATTTAATAAAGAAATTAGACTGAGTATTTTTCTGCTGTAGGCAGAGGTTGATGTGGAAAGGAAATTGTGTTTAGAAGAGGGAAGAAAAGGGATTGTAGTTCAGTATATTGAGTTTTGTTCTAATCAGCTGCCCTTCTAAAAAGAGGTAAGGCATAGGAGTAAGCAGGATTTGTCAATGTTAATAGTGTATTTGTATAACATGCATTTAAGTTCTTTTTTTTATATAGGGCAGAGTGACAAAGTAGGTAAGGGAAGGGCAGTAATATCAACCATCTTGATTTAATGGCCCTTATGCTGGCAGGGAGACTACAGACTATTCATTTGTCTGACGGGCATGTATGTTGGAGCTAGTGTATATTTGAATGCACACTGTGCAGATGTTACATCTGCATTTACAAAAGCAGTTTATTTTTCTTGTGATTATGGTATCTTCTGTGAAGATAATTGCCATTTTCCTCCACTTTTTTCAGTCTTTCCTCTTTATTTAGCAGTTATGTAGGTTAAATGACTTGCAGATGGCAATAAGTATCCCCTCTGCCATGATAACCAATTATTGCATGTTTGCAGGACTGTTGAAGATCTGAAAAACAATGAAAGTCAATGGAAGGATTCCCCTCTGGCTACTAGGCATCGAGAAATGCTAAAACGCTGCAAGACACAGCTTAAGGTCTGTAAGTGGTTTGGATCACAACAAAATGCCTTTGTCAAACCGTCTGTATGTTTATTTTGTCCTAGTGCTTAAATACAAATTCACAGTAATGATTCAAAAGCCCCACTTCCAAGAAACTATGAACCATGTGAGCATGTTAAAGCTTATTTTGAGTGTACTAAGTGGTGGTCATGACACAGTATCAAGTGAATTGTGACTTGAAAATTTGAAGTAATTCCAAAATGAACTTAGCCAATATTCCTGAGAAAGAAGAAAATACTGTTTTTGTTGGAGAGAGAACATCAAAGGGACTGTGATTTGATCAGGGGTAGTTGTGCACAGTTCATGCCCAAGGGGGAGACAGAACTCTCAAGTCCCTCATCTCAAGTAGAATTCTTGGAAAGGTGAATACACTGGGGGTCCTCTTATGGAGGTGTCTGTTCTCCTTAGGTCTTCCTCGTATAAGGTGATAAAAATTTCCTGAGCTGTATGAGCAAGATGACTTCAATTGCACATTTTCCCAGTTTGACACCTCTGTTACTTCTTTTTGTTCCCTTAGAGCTAGTAAAAGGCTCTGTCCATGCCTGCATTATGTGCTTTTTGTGTTAAGTTGAGGTTTAAGTGCCCTGTTTTAAGTGCATATTTTAAGAAGAGACCTTTGTACAATTGTCATAATTCACATACGCATTGATTTAGCTTTAGGTCTGGTCTCCCTTTCCTATTATGTTGTCTTGCTGGAATAGTTTTTGTTTGTATCTTCTGCAGAAACTGGTGAGGTGCAAGGCTTGTGCAGATGCTGGTTTGCTGGATGAGAACTTCCTCAGGAGATGTCTGAATTTCTATGGCATGGTTATTCAGCTGATGCTTCGCATTCTTGACCCCGCCTATCCCAAGTAAGTTCCAGGATTATCTGTGTAAATTTTATTTGGTATTTCAGATCATGGTAGGCTGTTTACTGAATTTAGCTGTTCTAGTATTTTTTACAATATCTACCTATGTTTCTATGTAAAAGTTACTTTAATTTTTATCAGTGACATATGTTCTTGCATGGAATATGTGTCTTATTCGTAGTTTAAGGTTTGGTTGGAGGGCATGGGGTAGATGGGAAGCAACCCTCAGGTGTGGTTAGTAGATCTGAAGCACTGGCATAGATCTTAGAAAAGTTAATGTTAGATCTTTTGTAAAGTGTTCCCATAGGTGAATTCTGTAAAAGAACTCAGGACATGTGCTACTTAACCCCTATATTTCATTGTCCTTTTTGTTGCATCTTTCATTCTACAGCATAAAGCTGCCTTTAACTCCTGAAGTTCCAAAAGTATTTGCAGCACTGCCTGAGTTTTATGTGGAAGATGTTGCTGAATTTTTATTTTTTATTGTACAGTAAGTAAAAGTGATTTCTGAAAATTTGTACTGCCCTTTACCCCTGTAACAGGTGGTGTGCACACAAATTGAGGGTGTGAAAATAGTTTGCTAGTTTTTCTGTATTTATTAGAGTTACGTAGTTTGGAGCTTGACACCTTTTAATTTCACATTAGGGTTAATCATCACTAGAATAATACCTAAAAGAAAAAATCATGGCTTAAGAAGTATAAAATCTCCTCTATTATAGCTTTGATAGGATGAAATTTATTTGTATAGTTTTAGCAGTTAGGACAGGTGTGAATGCTGTTTGGGTGTAATTCTGAAGTTGGTTACTTTCTTCCTGAAGACATGCCTTCAAATTCAGACTTTGCTGTTGTGTATGAGGAGCAGGTGAATGGTTGTTTTTCCTTTTCTGAGGTGCTGTTACAGCAAATTTGCTATGAAGCTCTACTATGATACACAGCAAAAGAATATGACACTGTTTCAGAAAATGCTTGGAATCAGGCCAAAATTCAGCTGCCCGTGAACAGCTGGCAAGACCTCTTGGAAGAGTAATAATTTATTTTTTGTAGAGAGGCAGATATTACATTAAAATGAGTTAAGGTCTTCCTATTTCTAATAAGACCATGAAATCACAGACTGGGTCGGATTGGAAGGGACCTTAAAGATCACATAGTTCCAACCACTGCCTCATCACTCTCTGAGTAAAGAATTTCCTCATATTATGGGAAGGTGAGAGATATGAGTTCAGAGATATCTGAACTTTGTGTGTATATATATATAATATATATATAAAATTTTGTGTTTGTAATACAGGGTTGGGATTTCTCATTTTATTTTCCTCCTCTCCATCCTTTCAGATATGCTCCTCAGGTGCTTTATGAGCCCTGTACTCAGGACATAGTCATGTTCCTTGTTGTGATGCTGTGCAACCAGAACTACATCCGAAATCCTTATTTAGTAGCCAAGCTGGTGGAAGTGATGTTCATGACAAATCCAGCTGTTCAGCCCCGGACCCAGAAATTCTTTGAAATGATCGAGAATCATCCTCTCTCCACTAAATTGTTGGTCCCCTCCTTGATGAAGTTTTACACAGGTAAGCGCTTCATCTGTAGTTCTGTGACTGTACAGTAAGCAATGAGTATTATAGGACAAAAGTCTGTGTTGGCTGTAATGATCTTTCAAAAAACAAACAAAAAACACAAGAAATTCAGGGTAGATCTTGGAAAGACAAGGCTTTGCTGCTCAGGAATCAGGTGAAACTAGCTTTAGGAGGAACCTTAAGAATTCTAGTCTTTCCACAGCTGCTGTCCTGTAAATTTATATGCTTCTCGGTGTCCTTGCGCTCATGGAACTATTTTTACTGTAATGTTTCCAGTGCCTTTTTAGCATTGAAATTTAGGTACGTAGGACAAAGAGTAGAATTGAATACAGCAGAAAGTGTGTTTTCTGAGGCTTTTCTTCAGGAATGAGGTCGGTTCTGGATTAGATAATGGACAGTGCTCCTTTAAGTAGGGATTATGATGGAGATTTCTGAATGGGAACTGAATTTAATCTCTTAAAGCTTGGTGCTTGAAGGTCATCACATGGGAGACAGTAGGAAATGATTGTTATTATTAGAGAGATGTAGGGGATCCCAGTGGGAATGAGTTTTGATTTCAGTGCTGGGATCTGATTTCTTTCAGATGTTGAACATACTGGAGCAACTAGTGAGTTCTACGACAAGTTTACAATCCGCTACCACATCAGCACCATTTTCAAAAGCCTCTGGCAGAATATAGCTCACCATGGTACATTTATGGAAGAGTTCAAGTGAGTAAGAAATTGTCTATGATGCTGCTTACTGTCATGCAATCTGCTGAGGAGGCCATTACCATTGGGAATGGGTGATGCTGCTTTCCATTGTGTTTTTAAATGACAGCCCCTTCCAGTAGAACTGGAGTGTTTCTAAAGCTGAGCTCTGGACATCACAATCAACTTGGCTTGGGGAATGGGGTCATTGTTCAGAATATACAGTGCAGCAGGTGTGTTGCTGGGGTTGCAGTCTGCTCTGCACACCCATCTACTCTGCAGTGATAACTGTGTTTCAATGTTTTCAGCTCTGGGAAGCAGTTTGTTCGCTACATCAACATGCTGATAAATGACACAACTTTCTTGCTGGATGAGAGTCTGGAGTCCCTAAAACGTATCCATGAAGTCCAAGAGGAGATGAAGAATAAAGAACAATGGGACCTGCTGCCCAGGGTGAACAGAGCTGTTTTTCAAAGTGCCCTTTACTTATTTTCAATTTTTCAATACAAGACCTTTTTTTTTTTTTTTTTTTTAAATAAGGAGCAGCATCAAAGAGCTGCTCGTGAAAAGCAGTTTTCAATGCTTTTTCTTGCTGCCAGTATGGCTGTGGTCACTCTGGATGACATTCTGCAAAAAAACATCCTTCTGCATAGTTATGTTGTGGCTGGCAAAGAGTGTGTGACATGGAAATAGTATGAAGTTTTAAATTGCTGTGCCCTTAAAATACTAAATGGAGAAACTAAGACTTTAACCTTCTTGAAGGAGGTTGTGGAAGATGCTCGCCAGTTGAATTGACTTCAAGGGAATAACGCTTTTATTTTGTTAATGCATTGATCCTTTGTAGATTTGGTATAGACAATTAGAGTACTGAACCTCAGATCTTAGCCTGATTTGACAATAACTGTGTTAACCCACCAATGTCAGGTATTTCTGTTTTAAGGTTATCAATTTTAAGAAAGTCTGAAAAGTTACAAAGATCTTGTTTTTTTAAGTCTTGTGTTATTAATTCTGGTTTGCTCTTCTGAAGCCTTTGTTCCTGTTTATGCTAGCAAGGCAAAGCCATTACTGTGGTCACAAAATGATCTGGTCTGTAATCTGCAGATTGTTCCAGTGTAACTTGTGGTACTAATGTTGGTACATAAATTAAGAAAACCTCTCTTGACTCTCAGATTCCAGGCTGATTTTAAGTATTGGCATTTGGATGGAAAGTAAACAACTCAGTTTTGTAGTTGTGAGGAACAATAATGTAAGCAGACTCACTAAATTTGGAGTCTTGTGATACCATTTGTATTCACTTTTACTTTTGCAGAATTCTGGAGAATTAGTGCAGACTTCTGTTTAGTAATAGGTAGTAAAAGTGAGCTGCGTCTTCAGTTAAAAATGTATCATGGATTTGGATTGCAGTCTGTTCTTTCTCCTTCCTAGATCATGTTAGCTTTGTGGCTGTTCAGGTTTTTTGATTGGTAATATGGAAGGAAATTCGGTGGATGTAACCTTTTTAACCACTCAATATTTATTTTCTAGGATCAGCAGCAGGCTCGGCAGTCACAGCTTGCTCAGGATGAGCGTGTCTCTCGTTCATATCTCGCTCTGGCAACAGAAACTGTTGATATGTTCCATATCCTTACCAAGCAGGTTCAAAAGCCTTTTCTCAGACCTGTAAGTCCTGCTCAGTTCACTTAGTTTCTACCTTCTCTTAATATCTCTGCTATTGGATAATGTTCTGGAAATGTTTGGTGGCCCTTTGTCTCCCTTCACCTCACTTTTTTCCAACTGCATTGAAATCTAATTGCTCTCGAGGTTATTTGATGTTAAGAGCATTACTTGAGTCTCTGAGATGTTGTGATCCTTCTAGACAGAAGCTGTTTACATTCCATTTTTTTATGGAAAGCATATATAAAGAGAAGATTGTTCCTGCAAGCTGACAAAATAATTGTATTGGTTAATAATTTCTGATCTTGTTGTATGCAAATCTAATGATAATCTGCTTTATCTCTGCCTTTGTGCTGTGATCTGTGTTTTACTTTGGTCTTGTAGGAACTTGGACCACGATTGGCTGCTATGTTGAACTTTAACTTGCAGCAACTGTGTGGCCCGAAGTGCCGTGACCTAAAAGTTGAAAACCCTGAGAAATACGGGTTTGAACCAAAGAAGCTGTTGGACCAACTGACTGATATTTATCTACAGCTAGATTGTGCTCGCTTTGCTAAAGCAATCGCTGATGATCAGGTGAGCTCAAAAAAGATAAAGGGGAAGAGTGAGTGTTGTGGACAAACAGGACTTCGGAAGATTCTCTTTAAGAGCTTCATTTTATTTGTATGCTGCCACCCAGTTTCCATCATGTGTGTTTGCAATTTTTCTTCCAGAAAATAATTTGTGTTCATATTCTCTCTGTTCTTTGTAGATATATGTTTTCCAAGCGTTTTGTCCCTTGGAGACACACAAACTTCACATACACAGGAAATTTCCCAAGCATTAGTTGTTTATTAGCTACTGCCTCCTTGTAATGTAGTGGAAGTACCTTGTCCTGATTTTGCTAGAGAGAAAAATGAAGTATGCAAGGGTTCTGACTCCCCCTTCTCCTTCCTCATCAAGAAAATGCAAAATAAGCAGAGCTGAGACCAAGAGCCTATTTTAACAATCCAAAAATCATTCTCTAGACTGTTTCTAAATTGTATTCATTTTACTGAATGTCTGTGTAGTAAACTGACAAAGCTGAGCATAAAAGGGACATTTAAGACACCTTTGTACTGCCAATGTGCTTTTCAATGGTAGTCTTCAGACCAGAATGTTAACAGGGTTTTAATTTTTGAGATAGATAAGTTATTACTCACCTCTTTGTTCTTGTAAAGATGGTATGTTAGTTAAACTACTGAATTGCTTCTGTCCATGCCTATGTTTTATAACACAAACTTTTCAAAATCCAGAGGGACAAACAGCATTATCCATGGCTACTTGAAATTCTAGTGGAAGCAGTTTTAAAATACGTAACGCTGTATTTGCATGTCTGGTGAAGCAGAGATAGCAGAGGTGACTCAATCTTTTTTCTGTAATAATTTAATTTCTGGCAGTAACACTCCTGAGACAGACGGTGAGTGTGTGCGTGTAATGAGCACGCAGGGTATTTTTCATGCTGCTCGGTATATATGAGAGTGAGAACGTTGTCCATCATTCATTCATCAGTGCTAGCTACAGCAAAATGCACAGCAATGACGTAGGGATTAAAAAGAAAGAAGTGCTGGTGTGGGAACTGGAAAAAAGCTTAAATAACAAAGTGGCCCTTCATAAAAACTGGGGGGAGTGACCAGTATCTTAGAAACTGTCAATGACAGGAAAGAAGCAGTAAGAAAATGCCCAAACGGTTAACTGCTACTGGTATTTAAAAATAAAAAAGGTGCTTGATCATGGCAGCATCTCTCAAAAGCATTTTGATACATCCCCCATTTCAAATCCTAGCACGTATTAGCAGGAATTTGGAAACATTTACAAAGCCCTGGGCATGTTGCCATAGTTCTGCTCTCTGTGGACTAGTAAGGAGTTTGGGTGGGCACCGTGTGTCCTAAGTAACGATTGGTATTTCATGGAGTGCGGTCGTGTAGATGGGGGATTGGGACTGTATTGAATATTTTCAATTTCCCAAAGGAAATAGAAACCTGTGAGACCTACTGTCTTAAGCTCTGTAACTTAACTCAGCCTTGCACTGTGTAAATAATTTTTATTAAAAGAACATTGTCTAGACTACTAAAAGGCTGACACCAAAACACAGCATTGCCAAGTTAAAAGCAAACGGTGTCTTCAGAACATAAGCAGCTTCCAAAAATTCTTGCCTAATGCTTTCTTTACAAGAAAGCAATGTTTGTATCAGTTGAAGCTTTAGGATGCACACTTGGGCCCTGTATGTTGTGCTAGGTTGCTGCATGCTGCCCCAGCTGGCAAGTGGGTATTAGGTGCTTCAAGAAGTTGCCTTACTAGTTTGGCAGATGGGTTGGTTTGGGTGTTAGGAGGGAGGTTATCACCTCTTCCGGTATTGCATTGCACACCAACAAACTGCATGGTATCTGTTAGCTTGCAACTCATCAGTTTTGTTGTAAAGCACATTTCAGTAGTCACTAATACCATGGATGGGCTGGACAGTCTTGTACTTCCAGCCATTGTTTCCAAAAGATTTTAAGTCATGGCTTGACTCACAATTTTTTGAAGTATGTGTGCAGAAATCAATGATAACGAGTGAGTCAGCTGTGCTTTTACCAGGATTTGTCATTTCGTTCCTACCACGTGGGAGAAGAACACCAACAGCATCAAGAGGCTTGGGTACACTGCTTCTACTTCATATGGCAGACTGCTCCAGTGTTGTTTTTTTTTGTTTTGTTTTGGAGAGGTTAATAAATCATACTCCAAACACTGGAGTTCCACAGAAAACTGCTTTTTCCTTTGAAGTAATCTGTCCAGCACATCATCTTGAGGGAACAGGAGTGGATTTGCTAGTTGAACTTCGATGGCAAAGTGATCATGACATAATCCCTGTAGTACTCCTTGATGTTAAATACTGGAAGCTGGTGCATCAGTCTTATTCTGTTATGGTATTCTCTCATAGCCGGGAGGAACTGGGATGTTAATGATCCTGAAGATCCACAAGAAGTGCTTAGAGGGTATTTTTGCTGGTGTAGACAGCAATTTCCTTGCTGCCTTCGTGTACAGTGGTTGCAGATCTAGGGTTCAAAAAAACCTTTTATGCTATATATTCTGCCAAGACCTGTGAGAAAAAAGAATACAGACAGGAGTGACAAGACAGTTGTTTTATCTAAGGAACTGTTCTAATGATTATAGTCAGCCTCTCTGAATGCTTCAAACATTTTGATTAGTTGGTATTGTCTTCTCTTTTTTTGTCCTGAATAGTTCTTCAGTAGCGATGACTCTTACAAAAGGATAATTATACCCCAAAGTTGACATTTTTGTGCTAGATAAAGTGTTATGTGCATACTTCTCCATCTGATGTAATGTTGAGGTTTCATTGATCCCTTCTTCTGAAGCTTTAAAAAAAGCATTAAAAGGTCTGTAGAATTTTTGATGGCATATTAGGATACTACAGCTCAGCAAAGTTTTATGCTTTGCTTGTAGAGGTCCTACAGCAAAGAGCTCTTTGAGGAGGTCATATCAAAGATGAGAAAGGCTGGAATCAAGTCAACCATAGCAATAGAAAAATTCAAACTGCTGGCAGAGAAGGTGGAGGAAATTGTTGCCAAGAATGCCCGTGCAGAAATTGATTACAGCGATGCTCCGGATGAATTCAGAGGCAAGTTGGTTTTTCTAAATGCTGAATTGTTAGGCCAAGAGGGATTTGTTTTGTTGTTTTGCTTCTAAATATGAATATATATATTAGTAGAAACTAGGTATTGTTTATGGAGCCTCTCATCCTTCTCCATTTCAATTAAATGACTAAGTAAATGAAAAGAGCCAGAGGGTGTTTCTGTTTGTTTTACCCTGAGATTGCACTGTCCAGTTCTAGCCTTGTCTTTATTACATGTACTTTAAAACAGTAAGGAAAAAAAATAGAAATATGGTGAAAATAACTAATGCTTAGCCTTTATACTGTTTTTCCCTTTCTGAATTGGGGCCGTATCTGTTGTTTATTTAAGCCTGCTGCTACTTTCATCTGTTTTCTGTACCTTCAGCAGCATTCCTGAGTGGGGACTCTGTTTCTCAGTTCTGTGCAGTTGTTTTGTGTGCAGGTTAAAGTTTTATTTATTGTTTCCAATTTGATGATTGTGATAATCATGTCCTCAGATCCACTCATGGACACTCTGATGACTGATCCCGTGAGGTTGCCATCTGGAACTATTATGGACAGGTCAATCATCCTGAGGCATCTGCTGAACTCCTCCACCGATCCTTTCAATCGTCAGACACTGACAGAAAATATGCTGGAACCAGGTATCCTGGCTTTTAAGTTACTCATGGTGCTGTTGATCTGGGGAAGCAATTTGTGTAGTTTCTGTTCCATATACTTTCGGAAGATAGTGTTGATGCCTCAGTACGACTACCAGTTGTTTAATCTCAATTTGCACAGAAAAGTTCATTCCTTATTCTCTCCTTTTCTGCAAATAAACAAACTACCCTTGTTTTTGTAACTACAGGGGTAATGAGTATTGTTATAATACGTAAGTGAGTAATAAATTTACTGAAATCTGTGCAGAAAATATGTTGACAGAAGAAAATAATAGTAGATATTCCTGATCAGATTTCTAGAAAAGGAATTTCTATTAGTCACAAGCAGCTTTCTTATAGTAGCATTGCTAAATAACTTAACAGCCAATTTAATTATTTTTTTTCTTCTTTATATTACTAGTGCCAGAACTTAAAGAGCAAATTCAAGCCTGGATGAGAGACAAGCAGAATGCTGACCATTAAAAGTTCCCTTGCAGTGCACGCCAACACCAATGGGAAGATCAGGGCGTGGGCTGTTCTGCTAATAGTGGGGCAGATACACTTTGAAAGTTATTGATGGGATTAGCACGCCCACTGGCACTGACTTGCAGTAGTGACCAGAAGCATGTGGACGAGAAGAAAAGCAGCTTAATTCTTGTACATATATTTAAGTGATAACGATGGTCAATAACATGGAGGACAAATTAGGAAGTTGCTTATGTTACAAAACTGTCCTTCAGTATGTCACGTTTTGGAGTTTTTACAGCTGAATTATTTTAGCAAAGATGAATGGATCAGGGCAGCATCCCTTCAACCTTATTTTTTACAGCCGGATATCCGTTAATTTGATTGTGGTTAGAAACTTGGACATTTTGCTGCTACAGTAACTTTTTCCTCTTTCCCTCCCTTTTTCCTCATCCACCCATCAAACCTGCACTGCTGTCTTTTTTTTTTGTAATGCAAAAAAAAAAATCCCTGTGAAGAAACAAAATCATTCCCCTGCCCGCAAAAGAACATATTCTGTGCGATAACTGTGCCTGCAACAAAGTGTTAATCTTGGGATCGTATTTTTATATTATACATATTCGCATATTTGTTTTTTAATTGGTGTTAGAAGAGACGAGGATTTCAAAAAGGCAAAGGTTTGACGCGTGGATTTTACGTTCCGTTATTTGAGATGTCCCTCTGTGTTGATCTAGATGCTCTGGTATTTCTGAGAAGCCTTGAGACAGAAATACATTACAACAGCTGCCAAGAATTAGATGCTTGGGAATACCAGGATTTCAGTGACTTTTTAAAATAATAAAATCCATTCTTTTAACGCTGCAAATATAATATATGCTAAATGACAGTTCTGAGCCATTAGAGCTAGTCCACAGAGATCCTTTTATTCTTGGAGGCTGCAGTTTGGGGCAGGGGTCATTTTTTATGTTGCTTACCAATTTGTATCCATGGCTTGGCCTTACCAAAGCAAAAAGGGTGCAGCAAATGTAGAATTACTTTTTTTTTCTTTTTTTTTTTTTTTTAAGAAAAGAAAATATTCACAAACATTTTTGTATTACCGCCCCCTGCTTATGATACTTGAATTTCCTTTTTAAAAAGGATTTGAAACCACAGTGTTTTAAAATTAAGTCTGTAAAAAAAAGGTTGTTTTTCTTTTATGTTTTTCGCTGTGTCCTCTGTTCAGTTCCTGACTCTTGAACTACAATAAATGATGATACACACTCACACAAAGTGTTTCCTTTGTCTGTCTTTCCTTTCAGTCAGTGAAAGCAGAAAAAATACAAATGATTGGGTGGCTTTTTTCACTTCTGCTGATAGTGATTTAGGATCTGGGGATAATAAACCATTTCATGTGAAACTTCCCTGAGCACAGTTATTACCAGTACTTCCAACTAAAGCATTTTTCCAAGTGGATGAACCCTGTTCCTATTCATAGCTAACTGACAGCTGGTGACAAGGCTTCAGGGGGAAGTTTTAGTTAGGCCGTATGTAATCCAGTGCTGGCCTTTGCAACGGGTATGTAATTCTAAGTTAATTTTGATTTTTTTTTTTATATTTACTCAAGGGTGGAGGGGAGCATTCCAAAGTTTGTGTCTCCGTCGACTATTGGAACAGACATGTTTGTTCTATGACTGTTTTAGTTCCTTAATCCACACCCCTTCCACAAATTCAAATCTTCTTCCCCCTCCAAAAGTCATGGAACAAAGCAAGTTATGCTTTTATCTTCAAACAGTCATTCAGCATCCAAATCTATCCTGGTTTCTGAACGTTTTATAAGGGCATGAGTTACACCTTTCAAGAGGTTTTGTTTTCCATAAAGGTAATGATTTTTGCATAAAGAAAAACTTCAGTGTTCCGCTATCACCTAATTTTTGAGGCTTGTAGCATGAAATCTCTAGAAACAGCTCAGAATTTACACCCTACTTATATAAAGGACAACTGTTCAGCTGTTTTTAATGGAGGATAACTAAACTGCAATGGTTTCACATTATGGTTTGTTTTTTTTTCTGTGGTGGTTTATGTTGTCAGTTTTAGTTTTCTTGACAGATTACAAACATATCAGAAAGATGGAAGAAATACTTTCTCATTTTTTTCAGCAATTTAAAAGTTAGACAGACTGCCACCTCTTCTGAATAATTGTGGCAACCATGAGCAGTCCAGTCCTATAAAGTGAGAAGATCACAAGCAGGGAAAAAAAAAAGGGTATCCAGTACAGGGTTTGAGGTTTGCTATTCTCTATTTTGCATCTGAAGTGCTATAACTAGTATTAAAGATAGCCATGAATTTAAATGTTCTATTAAAAAAAAAGTATGAATCTAGCTCTTTAATATAATGAAAAGCTTTATATTTAGTGTGTATTGTATGCTCTATTGTATCAGTTGAAAGGCTTGTTTGAACAAATTCAGGATGTTTTCCTTAACCTTGTCTGACAGAAAAGAATTAAAAAAAAACAAAAAAAACCACACATACGGCATAGGATGGAACAACTGAGACCATGTCTTTCAGACTATGGATTTATAGTTATTCTGCTGTGATACCAGATTTTGACCTGAGGACTATAAATAGTAAAGTGCATTACTGAACTCATATTGACTAGTTTTGGGATCCATTTATATCATTGATACATTTTTTTTATCAGTGCAGATATTACTGAAGGCTAATATTAAGTAGCAAAAAAACTTATTTGGAAAACTCAAATACTTCAAATTTGTGAATTTAGCTAAAAAACTATTCCAAATTCAGCATTCATAGGCAAAATAATGAAATGTATTTTAATAAGAGAAATGGAAATTACCATTGCTGCCCTCTGGGTACAAAAGCGGATCAAAAGCCTGACATTCAGAGGGTAGTGGACATTTTAGTACTTGAACAGAAAGTCTGAAGATAGTATTGGATTAAGAATAAATCTCCCACAAAAGCTTATCAACTGCTTGACAATTCTTTTTTTAATTCATTTAATGCAACCTGCAGATTCTTGCATTTTTTCACCTTGCATACTAATGTGTCATTTACTTTCTTCAATCGAACTGCCACCTTATTACAATAAGGTAAGGAGACCTAATATTGTAAATGGTGAAAATGTCAGTGATCAGTTGATATTTACACGTATCTGCAGAATTTGGGTAACTTTGATCTGTGAATTGTTCATCACAGTAAGGGCTAACTTAATACACCTTGCAGAGGTGATTTTTTGGAGAACTTAACATTACAAGATCACATGGCTTGTCTTTGCTTGCCTTGTAGTTATGTGACCAGAGAAATTACTGGGGCGAGTTCTGATGCTGATAGCAATACAATTCAGTGCAATTGATTCTATTGTATCACAATTCACACTTATGTAATAGCCAAATTTACATCTGAGTCAACTGTTTGCTGCTGGCAGCAAGGACAGACTAATGTTCTTAATGGCAGGATGACAGTGCTGCCCTAGCCAGCAACAGATAGACTCTAACAATCCCCAAGAGCATTGCACTACCATGTAGTCGCTTTCCTTTTCCTTTACTACTTAGCTCAAGCCTATCTATCCTCTGCCCTGTGCTTTAACAGACTTCCCAGCTTTAGGTAATGTAAGTGATCCGAGTAACCAAGTGCATATAAGAAGTTCTTCATAGCATTGCTTGCTTTCATTTTTCATTTATAACAGTTTAAAAGCACTTCTGTGCAGGGGACCGTTGTTACATGCATATTTTCTTGACAGCAAATGTTAAAGCTGGTTTAAAATGCACTTGGTAGTGGGGAATTGGATCAGTCTCCTCTGTTTTGCAGGATGTTGGTCAGATGCACAGTAAGGGAAAGGACACTAATGTTTTTCCTTTTAAACAGGATTAGTTGGTGGAATTCTACTGCAGTGTTTTAAGTACTTTTTTTTTTTTTTTTGGACAAGTTTAATGCTATGTTACACTCAGAGACCTGGCTTTTGAAAATGATATTGAGAAACCTAGCCAAAGCAAGGGCTGATCTAATTGAACTGAGATAATTAAAAAGGTGTGGCACAGCCAGGTAGATGAGGGCTGCCTTCATATTCAACCGGCTTTCAACTAAATAACCTGGTATTTAAAGAGCAATTTTCCTGTCTCTCTTTGCAGGGAGCTACCTCCCAGGTCTTATAGAGCATGTGTCATATGCCCTTTACAGTTTTGTTTCTTGACACGTAACTAGACTTCTTCTGAATGTTCTTGGCAGATTTTTCATGACAGTAAGCAATCAACCGAAGAGCTAATGTAGTGGGATTATTCCAAATGAGTACTTCCACAACTTAGAGTCAAGAGAGTGATGCAGGAAATAGTATTCCTCAGAAATATTACAAATTGCTAATGTAGAATGAATCACTGTGGAGGAAAACTGCACCCAAACGCTGTTTTAATGCTTTGTAGGGGTTTTCACAATTGTTGTAGTTTTTTTTATTTTCAGAGAAATCACTGACCTAATTCTGCACAGCCCTAGACAGAAGTTAGTGGAGTTAAACTGCACTAAGGACAGTACTAAATATGATGTCCCACCAACACAAAGTCCTTTGAAGTTCAAGCAATGGTATTTTTTAGGACATGTTTAAACCACCTCTTTGCTGTTTCTGCAGCAATATCTCCCTCCTGGGTACTGTGCAGTGATGTATTTGCTTTTGTGTTCACGGGCATAACTGTAGGGGATAAGCACACAAGTTCACAAACAAGGCTGGCAAGAGGGAAAATTCCCCTCTCACCACCCAAAAAGTAGCAACTTGTTCGTCCACAGTCCTGCAACCCATGGGGAATGGTGAATAATGTAATTAAGAGCCAGGAGTTTGTTAAAAAATGAATAAACTTTGTTCTGAAGACAGATGTCTCAGGCATCAAATGTTTTCAAGTTTAAATCTGACTTGTATGAAATCTGACTTGTATGTAGTGGTTTGTGTGGAAAGTAAGATACTTTATGTAAAATTATTATTTTGAGAATTGTAAATGGTATTCAGAAATGTAAGGCTGTTTATAGCACTGGAACTGACCAAACAATTTGTGCAAAGGAGGAACTCTACTGAATTTATTGCCACAGAAATCACTTTATTATTTCAGAAGATTCACAGAATTATTTATGTGAGCTTATCCAACGCCATTTTAACCACAGATATTTAAAAAATAATCAAGAAAAAAAGAATTGAGGCAGATCGCAGCAGGAACACGGGGGTCGCCAAGGCCTGTGAGGGCCGCGTTCCCCCCTCGCAACCGTCGCGCAGCCGAGGCCGACGCACGCACACAGCGGGGCAGTGCCCCCGCGTCCTGGCGCCGCTTCCTATAGGCTAACGGAGGGCCGACGCGGGTTCCGCCCCGAGCTCTGATTGGCTGTTCCGGCGGAGGAGCCGAATCGCCTTGTCCTCGGGGTTCGGCGGAGGGATTGAGTCAGGAAGAAGGGAGGGGCCCTCCAGGGAAGGCGTTCCCTCACGCCCCTTCGATTGGCTCTCGGCCGTGTCAATCTTATGATTGGCACTGCGGGGGGGCGGGCGGGGGCCGGCTCTGCGCGCGGCGATTGGCGAGCGGGAGGGAGGTGGGAGCCTCGGCGCGCGGCGATTGGCGGGCAGGACTCTCCTCCCTCCCCCGCGGAGGCGGGGCCGGGCGCAGAGCGCCGCGCTCCTGTCAGTGTGGGAGCGGCACCGTGGGGTGCGCATCGCTGCGCTCCCTCCTCCGGCCGCGGCCTTTTTCTCTCTTCCTTTCCCCGTTCCTTTCGCTTCCCTTTCGGTCTCAGCAGCGAAGCGTGATGGGGGCGGCCGCCTTTTGCCCTCCCTTCGCCGGCCCCGCCGCCTTCCCCAGCCGCTGACAGGGCCGGCGGCCCCCCGCGGCCTTCGGACGCCCCCAGGTGAGGCGCTGAGGGAGCGCGGCCCGGCGGGGGGGGGGCGGTTGCGGGGCGTCTCGGTGCCGAAACGCGGGGGGAGCCGGGGCTGGGCCGGGAGCTCCCGGGGCTGGGCTGTGGGGCCCCGGCCCCTCCTTGCCTGCGGCCGTCCCTTCCTTTCGCCTCTCCCCCTGGCGGCGCGGTCCCTTCCCGGTCTGGTCCCCGCCTGCATCCCGGCCGCGGGGGCCGCCGTCTTCCTCTTCATCATCATCCTCCTCCTCTTCCTCCTCCTCATCCTCCCCGGGCCGCCGAGCGCCCCCTCGGCGAGCCCCAGCCGCCCGCTGCGAGGAGGAGCCGAGAGCAGGGCTGTTTTCAGGGTGTCCGCTTGGGTTCTGGGCACCTCGAGGTAGTGCATTCCGGCCCTGGCTCCCGCACAGCACAAGTAGAGGCAGCCATGTTGGGATGACGAGCTGACAATCCGCCCTGAGCTGAGGCAGGGCGGCGGGCCTGGGAGGTTGGGGTCGCGGGCAGAATACGGGCACGAAACTGAGGCCAGCCAGCAAGAATTCACCGCACGCAGATACCGAATTCAGAGCTGTGCTCTGAGATAGGATCAAACACCACAAGACGTTCACGGTATTTTTCAAAAATATCTTTCCCTTCATTTCTAGCTCTTTCTCAACTCAGTTCTCTTCGTTATTGTGCAGTGATGTGTTGGTGAAGAGCCATCTGTTTATAGCATTTGATTTGTCAGTGCGTGGCCAAATTCTGCGCGGTTGTTTTATCTGGCATCATCACTTTATCCCAAAGCACTAAGATAGCAATTCGTAGTGTATGAGTTCAGCTGATATATCAGGCTGTCAGCACTACCTGATCCTTGGTGGGGGACCTAAATTTGGATTCCCTGCAGTCCCCTTGTTCATAAAGCCCTGCTGCTCTGAACAGCTGTTTTGTTAACTTTCCACATACCAATCGCTGTGCTTCTTCCCCTCCTTTCTCTAGAGCTAGTTTAGCGATTAAGTGATAAGCGTAGAAAGCGTTTTTTTGGTTGAAAACTTAGCACGTTCTCTGGTAGGCATACCGTATTGTTCGTTTCCTATACAAATATGACACAATGGCTGGTCGTGTTGAATAAAAACGATGCTTCTTTGTTTGTGACGTGTGTTTCTTTATTTGAATGTACAGATCTAGATTCTGACCATTGTAACAAGCCAAAAGTGGTTACAAAAACAACCTTACCTGAAGACACAAATAGCAATCTGATTCTTTGAATTCCTATTTTGTTAGTAACCATCTCAGGAAAGAGCAATATGCTCTGTAGCTTGCTGTAAATTGATTTGTCAGAACTTTCAAATACATCCAAGGATTCAAGTCTTAATGAACAGCTTATTTGTTTATACGTACCAAATCTCTTGAGACTGACTGGTGATTGACCAACATCATTGAGTTTGGCAGCTTGAATAGGAGAACAGGGTATTTAGATGACTTGTTTAGTGATATATTTTAGAAATAAAATCTCAGTACGTGGCTTATTGGGTGGATTTTGGAAATTTTTAAGTAATGGCTTAAAGTAAGTGGAAAATGAATACGTAGGGTTTGCTTTTGTGCTGGTAGAACTCAGTAAATTCTCAGACGCTGCCTACTGCCCATTTTACAGACAGTGGTGTATCATGTCAAGAAGTCAAATATGCATTTCACTTCCTTACTAAGTTCTCAATTGGATTCATACAGAAAAAGCATTTAAAGATATACAGCAAGTAGATTCTTTTCCAGACGTTAGGAGAATGATTCATTCCAGAATGAACATCAGCCTTCTAAGCCTGTAATGAACATATAACAGACAGCTTCATGTTCTTCAGATTGGTCTCCTAAATCTGTACCACAGGCTGCATTATACTTTTAGGCTTACTTTGTTGCAATTTGCATCTCCTGTTACCACTCTTAGATGGTGTTTGGTAGTATTAAGTGATACTGCAAGGAAATGTGAACCATGAAAAACCAGCTGTGGTTTATTTCTAACTTCTGTGATGCTGCTCAACTTGATCTTGCTTTGCCTTATAGTATCATTCTGTATGATGAAGGCAGTAATGCCTTTATAAAATATTATGACCAGTTAGACTTTAAAAAACAAACAAAACAATTTAGACGGTTTGGGGTTAATTTTCTTATTAATTAAAACTGAATCTTGCATAGTGAGGTGGTGTTTTGAACATCAAAAATCTGTGGGCAACAGCAAGTAGGCATTTTGCTTACTACAGCTATGAAAAGTGGAGTTGAGAATGAGACAAAATTAAATGCGGTGTAGTTTTAAATGAGCACAAAAGATAGGGTTGGAAAAAGTAACTTCAAAAGTCTACCAGTGATTTTTTTTTGCTAATGTAGTTGGTTCTGCGACCTGTTCTGTAAGTGTTTCTTCACAGCTCGGTTTCGAACAAGGCTATCATTTAGCTGGCGCATGTGGAACCTCTGGTGGTGTACTTTTCATGTTTTCTTGCTGTGAATCTGGTGTTTACTGGTGAAATTAGTTTCCCCTAATTTCAGCGTGTGGTTTGCTTGTTGGAGAGTAATGATTTCTGTTGATTGAAATGAAAACACAGTCAGGTTGCTCAAGGCACTTTCAGAGGACATTTCATTCGCACAATCACCGTGTTGTTCTTCAGCCGCTGTTTGAGAAGAGCAGGGATAGCATTTTGTGAAAGTACTTTTATTTGTGAGGGTTTTCCTTGTCGGTGGCCATAAGCTGATTTGGCTCCTTTCCTGAGGTCTTTCAACAAACGCTAATGAATCCTGTTTTGATATCACCCCCAACTGTTTTCTGTTATTGGTTTTGGTAGTTTAAAGGATTAAAAAAGAATAGAGTAGAAGTGAGAAGCTCTTGATTCAGTACCGTGCAGATCTCTGTTTTATTAAAGCTCTGTTTCAGTGTTAGGTATTTTTGTATATGTACTGCAGGAGGAGGAAGAGAGATCAGAGCCCAGTATCATGTGAGATAAAGGATTTGAGCAGAGAAGCTCCAAATAAGTGAAATGTTTCCCATGCAGCAGGATGAGTTTCTAGAACTGTTGTTCCATGCTAACGCTGGGATGCTTTTGAATGCATCAGTACCAGGAGAATAAGTGCCTAGCAGTGCATGGCATTGTGTTACGGGCAGCTTTGTTTTCTTCTCCATAAGTCTATGTTCTACTCTGTGTGCAGATAATCTAATTTTACTTATTTTCACAGTAAAAGATAAATCTTTATCTTCTCCTTTAATTGCCATTTAAACGTCAAAGTTTGCCTGAAGTGAGGATTCTGCTCTGTGCTTGGGTCATTGAGAGGAGCTTGGTGGTGGTGTGATGCTGCCTCCTGTAGAGGATTCAGGTGTCCAGTTCTTGTTGGTGAGAAGTGATTGAGTTCTGCAGGACTGCACTCTGTGTGATATAGATTATAAAACAGCATTGAAGCAAAAGATAGTATATTACTGAGAGACAAACTTTCTTATGTAACCTATTTACAACCTTAGTTGTCTTACTTTCTGGTCAGTTAAACCAGTCAGAGTGCCCTGAAGGGCATCAGACTCCTCCAACGGACACAGCTCCTCTAAGTGCCCGCCTTCCACTCCGCTGCAGTCAAGTGTGTCTCATGGACCAGGCATGCATCGGGAGTGCTTTCTGGTGCACTTAGTTGTAAAATGGTTTCTGTTTAAAAAGTAGCTGCCAGCAGCACTTTGGCATTTCTGGGGGCAGGAAGAACGTTGGCCTGGTTTAGAGGTATTCAAAATTTTTTAAAAGTAGATGATTCTTTCAATCTGTCATCTGTTTTCCATCTTCTTGTATTTATTCGTTGGTTAGCTGTAGATATTAATGTAGTACTCAGAGGTATTTCTGTGAGTACATCAGAAAAAAAATCTTTATATGTGAGACTTCGATGTGAAGGGAATGTGAGCTCCTTAAGTTTCATAAATCATATGACAAGACTACATTGTATTGTTTTTAAATCTCTTCATGAATGCCTTTACCTTCATTTATTGGTCCTTGTAGCAAGGTGTCAAAATTATGGTTTCACCTTAAATAAGGGTAGATAGAGAAAAGGCAGCTGAGAACCACCAAGCCGGTGTTAGGCGGGGTTTCCAAAGTCTACATCCTGAGAAATCTGTGAAATTGGTTGCGAGTTCGTGTTTTGTTGTCCCTTCCTGTGATGTGCCACACCCTCGGAAAACTCCACGTAACCATCATTTTCTGCAGTCTGGCCAAGTAAACCCCTAAGCTATGAACTCGATAATAACAGAGACTTTGCTCTTGATAGAACTCTTTAGAAGCAGAATGCCGACTTGGCCACGTTCAGTAGCATTCCTGTTCCGTAGCAGCAATATTCGGGGTCAGTTGAATAATGCTGCTGGCTGTATCCAGATTAGTCTGTCACTTAGCTTTCCTGGGAGGGCACAGACACTTATGCAAGGGTTGTATTAGGAAGGGAGAGCAAAACTTCTCCTGAGTGGAAGGTTATAATGAAGGTACAGATTCGACACGCTTTGTTATACAAAACCTCTGTAAAACAACCACAGAATCTCCTTGAAGCTTTGCAAACAATGCTAATTCATTCCCATTACCTCTCTGCTCTAGTCTGTGTTCAGGTTTTTAGTGAAACTTCTTGAGCTATCATTAGTACAGAATTCTAATGGTTCAAGTTGATTATTAAAGCCATTCAAGTGTGTCTGTCTCCCAACTAGTTATTCTTGCCAGTTTGCTGTACCACTGGCATTGAAATTCAGTTGGCTTGTTCCTATGGATGTTCCTAATCATGTAGTCTGGTGAGCCACCTTAGGTACAGACTAAAATAAAGAACGCTTTAAATTGCTGCTTTTGCTTGGTGGAATAATTTAATTTCCATCTTCTCCATGTGATGGCATTAATGAAGGAATGCAGTTTTATTAAAATCTTCTGTGTGAAGGTGTGTCATCGCTTGAACGAAGCGTGTAGAAGCATTTTTACCAGCTAGAAAGCTTTAGAGCTGATATGCTTTCGCTTTTGATCTGCTAGTACATTGTCATCTAGTAACATTGTGATTACAACCCTAAAATGAGCATTTCGTTGTGTGTGGATGTAGCTAACCATAAAAGAAGCTTTCAAGTTTTCCAGGCCAGGCATGCTGACTTGTGCAGAGAAGGGTTCTGCCTGTGTTAGCTTGGACTCAAGTTAGAGATGTCTCCATTGAGTCAGACCAAAATTCACCTAGCCCATGAATCCTTTCTTCAGCATACACAGGTATTTAAATGTAATGCTAAAATATAAAGATAACACCTTCTCAGTCTACTCTTCCAGGTTCTGATTGCCTGTGGCGTGTAGCTTGTTTTTTTATTGGGCCTTGAATGACTTCTTTAAATCTGTCTTACTGGTTTTTGAGCCCTCGTTAGACTTCAGTACTGTCAGTGTCCTGTGGCAATAAGTTAAACTCCTTAATGGTAGATCAGGTGGAAAACTTGCTTCTAATGGAATCAGCTGGTTGGGGGCAATGCAACTGAACCAAACTGTTCCATCTCTGCATTGCACCGCTGGCTCAGATGGACATGCCTGGAGGTTTGGGTTGTGGGTATGATGGATGGTTTCCTGCTGCTAAAGTGCTGCATCATTTGGATGTGGTAGGGAGGATTTGAACAAGTACTTTGATAATGAATGAAGATGAACTCACTGGTGAACATTTGCGGAAGATACAGATAGTAATATTTACCCTAAAGGCGATAATTTTTGCTTCCTCTTCATCCCTATGGAGTAGTGTGTCCTTTCATCGCTAGATATACAAGTTAGTTAGGGAGATTTTTTTCTTTGAGGAGTTTCCCAGTAGTGCAAAGGGTTCTTTAAAGTTGTTGCCTGCACCCTTTTGTCCGGAATGGGGTGTACTAAAAGTCAGCGTGGGCTGGCCCACTTCACTTGTGTTAGTTTTACTATTATTGCTAGGGCATTGTGGCAGCAGGGGTTGACAGCTAGAGCACATAGGCATGTAGTATATGGCAGCTAGCTCATTCTGAAATCTAAGCAGCTGTATCTTTGCTGCTAAAATTATCTCTGTTAGGTTAAGCCTAACACATGTTGCAACCAGATCTGTTGGTATTAGTGTCCCTTCTTTCTTGGAAGAAAACCAAGTAATGAAAACAAATCTGTTTGTACGCTTCAAAAGAAACTGCTTTGGGTGACAAACTTTGGAACAGGGAGACAGCATACAGGTGCTGTTAAGTGTATTTCTAGCTCTGTCCTTGAAGTGACAGCTTGTTGCATGGGGGGGGGGGGGGTTGCTGGAAGGGAGCTGAAGTTATCAAATCACTTTGTACAACCTCTTTTTTTTTTTTTAACAGCATTGTGAAAGCACTAGCTGAAATAATCAAAGTGTATTTTTTTTTTCTTTAGAAGACGCCAGCAAGAAGGTAAACTTGGAAGGATTCTGACCCCTTCACTTTTAATTTCTTGACCGCACTACAAGCAACCAGAATGTCGGGGGCTTCTGTGAAGGTGGCTGTTCGGGTGCGGCCCTTCAACTCCCGAGAAACCAGCAAAGAATCCAAATGTATCATCCAGATGCAAGGCAACTCAACCAGTAAGTTTATTTTAATTGCATGAGGGAGTCTCTCTTTCTCCTCTCCCTCTCTGCTTAATTGTATTCTTTTTATCAGACTAAACTTGTTCTGTGTACATTACATCATCTAGAATTACCCTGTTAGGAAACCTTCATCTCCTCTGAGGCTGTCATTGCAAACTAAATTATCTCTGGATTTCACTAGAAAGTCTAAGTCATGAGTGTCTTGATTTCAGTGCTGTTGCTTACGGTGTGTGCTTGCGGTGAGTTGTGAATTCTGCAGGAAAATTAGGATACAGAAGTGAAAACCTTTTTGGTTAACTTCAGTATGTGGGAATATCACGTGGACTGACAGATACAGGGATGTGGTAGGCCGCCAGATGATAATGCTTGTGGTATATCTCATGCTCGGGTCTGCTGCTTTACTTCCTAATTTGCTTATTTGGCAGTCTGTGCTTTTGTTTAGGAGCATAGTTGGAGTGAGACAACTGAGGGAAAAAAATACCAGGTTTTATGCTTTCCAGACTAGATGGCAGAGCAATGGACTCCTCTAACCAATTAGAAGTGTTAGGTTTATTAACTAACTAATGTGGATCAGATTAGGAGGAGAACATTCTTCTTATGGGAAACTGAATATGGACACGCCATTAATTGATTTTTATGTGCGTCTGAAAATATTGGTACAATTTTCAGCAGTGTTGTGTAGACTGAGCTATACTTATAAATGGATCTTCTGGTGGTAGTTTTTTATTGTCGGGTAATGAAGTCATGTCTTGCACGTACCTTAAGGAAGTAACATTCTAAGAGTGCTGAGTTACTTCCCTGTGATTAGTTGCGTATTTGCTGTTAATAGAAAGGTTACATACGCCCCCCCCCCCCGCTTTTTATTTCCCTTTTAGTTGAGGCTGTACTTCAGTCTGCTTATGCAATGGTATCTGTGGTGTCAGTCAGATCCTGTACAATGTTTGTGGTTCAGTGAAAGAGAGGCATCATGCAGAAGAGACCTCACGCTTTTCAGTGCAATGACTTCTTATCTTCAGACCTTCTGTGGAATATTTCCTGGAGAGACAATTTTGAGCTGGATTTTCAAGATTCCATTTAAAATGAGGGGAAAAAAAGTGTTTAGAAGTGTTCCTATGTAGAAGCAGGACCTTGTATCCAAACACTGCCTGCCAACTTTCAGACCGAAACAGCGAGAAGGGAAGAACTGTAGGCTCCAATAGATGGCATTTATTATGGAAATGCCACCAAGCTCCAAACTACAGCAGCACTGCTGGGTGCCTCTGTAATAGGTTTTCTCTCTGCTGTCATGACGTGATGGCAATAATTTTAGAAGCTTGAGATTGCTTAACTCCAGGAGCCTGTGGAAACTGTTTGTGCTACAGTGACAAGGGTGACCAGAGAATCTCTGTCAGCCTGTCTGTCAACGACTATAGAAGTCAGCATAGAAAAAACCACCGGTTCTGTTTCTGAATGCTAGAGCCGCGCTGCAGAGACACTTGAATGGTCAAGAGATTGTGTTAGCTTTCAAAAGGAGAAAAATACTTTGTGATTTATCTCGTTGGAAATTTCTTTATGGCTTTTTGCTGTATTTGGTATTCTGGAAATGTTTAATCTGCAGCCTTCTGTGTGAGTCTTATGGCTGTGGTACAAGATGGGTGATACGACAGATGGTCAGGTTTAAGTCATCAGGGGCCATTACAGGCTGTGGGAAAGGAGCCGTCAGTTTCAGTAGTTACACGTTCTTACGGTGTGGGGGCTATTTTCCTCGTATTCCCTTCTTTGAAGAGACATTCAGAAGACAGCTGTAGACAGAGGAGTAATTTTCCCTCAATGAACAGAAAAGGTTCTTATGATAAAAGATAAGAAAAAGGCATTGTTTGATGGAAAAACCTGAGCAGAAATCTTCCTCTCAAAAATGAGTTAAACTGTCTGATGCACATAACTTCAGGCTGAAATCTTTCTGGTGTGCTTCCAGCCTAGGTGCATAAGTACTGTGGCTATTTTTTTCCATTCTTTCTGACTGCTGTAATCTTGCAGCCTCTCAGTTACATTATTGAAATAATTACTATAAAGTTTGGAACTTGTTGGCTAAAAGCAGACTACAGAAAGTGATGCTAATGCACCATATGATGCTGCAGTTGAAAAATAAAGGGGAATCAGTCATAATTTTTGTAAGGCACTGGAGTGCCAGTCTTGTACCCTCAACCATGTGGTGAAGTGAACAAGGCTTAGATAGCTTACCTCTGAGAAGGTTATTTTTTCAATTGTGCACTGGTCAAGTTGACAGGCGGCAAATCTGAGAAGCTGGTGGAATGCGGGATAGTAACTACTTTAAGTCTCCAAGGCAGTTCAGGTTCCCTTATCTTGGAATTAAAGTTGACTATTGTGATGAACAGGATTCATGAAGCAGTGTGAAGTCGGATAACCAAGAAGGGATTTTGCCTGCTACTTGAGCCTTATTTTCTTCTGTATTGATTGGCCAAGCTGAGTGAATCCTGAGTTTAAATAGCATCCAAGTCTGAGTTTTGTAACTATACTGGCAATATAGGCAGAATCTGTGCTATAGTGAAACCAAAGTGAATCACTCGGTGTTATTTTAAGAAGAGCAGTATAGAAATGTAGATAAGTATGTCACAGGTATGCTCCATTTATCCTTTCCTAATGAATGCATGCAGAAAATGTTTTGTGAGGCATCCATAATCAAGTATTGTTGAAGTTGGAATGCTGGAATTCAGGGTTGTTTCCTGATGTACTGCTTTTGTTTGTCAGTTTTTGTGTGAATTCAGCTGTTTATACTTTTTGGAGTGCCTGCTATTCATGGGGGACTTGCCAGCAAAATATAGCATTCTCCTGGGCTAGAAAGCTTATTCTCAGTTTCGTTCTGTGGTTTAACTTTGCATTCGAAACAAAACAAGTGTAATTTTGCAAGCTTCAGGTCTCCTCCAGAATTAACTTGGCCTTGGCTTTTAGGTTACTTGTATGTGGTCAAGGCCTTTAATCGAGGTCTGTAGGGAAACTGATTTCTAAAAATTCTCAGTATTTAAAAAATGTCAGTGTAGCTGACAAGCTGTAGTTCTGTTTCTTAAAATGTCAGAGAAAGTTCTTGCAAAGTGCTTTACCCTGCTATGTTAAGAACACTAATGATGCAGTGACAGTTAAGTCAGTTAACAAGGAAATGTTTCTGTTTCTGTTTCAACAATCCACATTTAAACTTGAAACATATAGAAATCACTTGACATGTGGTTTGTGGTGCAGCAATTGAACTAATGAAATACACAAAAGTAACTAAACCTGAAAGTAATGAATACAGCAGTGCTCCTGCAAGAAGTGCTCTTACTGTGAGCAGGCAGGATTTCTGTGTTTCTGTCTCAAGGGTGCAGAATATGGAAATTCTGAAATCAGAAACATTTTTTGTCTTGTATTATAAAGTCTTTGTTTTCCTTTACGGTTGTGGAAGGTGGTGAGCTGCAGTGATACAGTATCATGCAGGCAAAGCATTGTCAGAGTGCATCACTGAGTCTTTCTGGTTCTGGAATGTATATTGCAAAAATGGAATTCTGCAGTCCAGCTCGAGTCACATGTGCTTACTGCATTAAGGGGCTGGTATTTTGGCAGAAAGCCTGTGCTGCTCAGATCGTATCAGATTGCAGATGGTATCCATTTGAATCATCCTGTCAGTTCTTCAGTGGAAAAGGGAGAACTGGGGGGACAGAAGAATAAAAGACAATAGAGGAATTCCTAAAGACAGGAGATGTTAGAAGCTGCAAAATCCTACTACTTAAGTTAATTTGGGAATGTGAAATTATTTCAAGAAAATAAGACATAATGCCACCATCAAGTAATTAAATAAAAATAATTAAAAAGACATTAACTGAGTGGGATTCTTTTCTTAAAAGAGCTTCCTTGTATTTTATTATCATCACTTAGGACTTCAGGGAAAAAAATAAGGCATGCTTTAAAAGTACTTGCTATGCAAGCAGGTAGTCCAGTATAATCTGGTGCACACATACCGTCTCAGGTCTAGGCACGAGATGGTTCTGTTTGCAGCATTGCCCCTAATCCAGTCACCAGTGCCAGGGTTCCTGGTGAGAGATGTATGTACCTTGAGGGAAAAGTTAATGGGCTCCAAAGACTTTTCATATTGATAATTAACTCCCTGGGGTGATCCCTCTGCTAGCAGTCCTTACGATCAGTTAGCTTGACATGGTGTAATGCATCGTTTGTTCCATATTTGCCATTATGGAATACTTTCAAGTGAAATTTGGTGGTAGTGGTCTTGCAAGTTACGTTTGTGGTGGTAGTTTGATAAAATCCCCCATAAAACTGAAAAAGACTGAAACTTCTTAGATAACCCTAATGCAGTTTAGTCTTTCCCTCTGAGACAATTGTATTTCGTTTTTGTCAGTCTTTATATTTGGAAGTTTATCCGCTTTTGTGTTTTCCTTAATTTACTGGATATATAGCTTTATCATGCTTGGGGGTGAAACTTGCTAGCAGCTTTTTGATATGAGATTTCAAGAGCAGGTCTTGAAGCACTGGCTGTCAGCATACTTTGCTTGGTTGTTTTATTGTTAACTCCTGCTTGCTCTTTTTTTGTTCAGGGTGGTTTGCACCAATGCATCTTACAACATTCGTTAGTGTCAGTCCATTCTATAAATTACTCTTTTTTATGGTGAGTGGGAAAAAGATCCTGCTGCATAATATATGGGGTGAGAGGTGAGCTATAGATCTGAAAGTATTTCATGTCAGTGGTTCTTGTATCAGTTTTTTAAATATTTCAAATATAAATAACGTTGGCAGCTGCTGCCTTAAATTACTGAAATAAAAAGCCAAACTGTTCTTTTTCTAAAGAGCTTCTTAGTGTTATGGTGCTTTTGTGGTGTTTGTTTTGTTTTTGGTCGAAATGATTTGATAATCCTTCTGTCCATAAATAAATAATGCAAAAAAAAAAAAAAAAAAAGTTGAAATGAAGCAGAGGTTCAAGCTATTAGCTACAAGACAGTATTTAGATAGTCATCGCTAGTGGAGAGCCTAGTTGGCTTTTTCTTTTAAAAAGCTGGATAAGTGGAGAAAACTAAAATAATGAAGACAGGAAATAAGGAATTGTCCTACTTGTAATATGTCTTGTGTAATTGATTGTGCATTAGATAATGAAGATATGTTTTAGCATCTCATAACGTGTTGTAGCTTGTGGGTGCCAGTGAAGGGGGTGAAACACATTTTTCAAACTCAGGTTCATGTGAGATTACTGTGTACTCTGATTTTGCCACAAACTGTGCAAAATGCAGCTGCACAGCCTCGGTATATTTAAAGATGGGAGGGCAATTGAATCCTCAGGCTAGGACTGAAAGGGGATTTTAGATGGGGAGAAAAAAATCCTTTTTGTCTTCTTAACTCAGTGATAGTCTTTGTAGCTTTGTAATGTTGGAAAGTTCTTTTCTGGACTGCTTAAGGTATTTAATGAAAACAGGGACAGTGGAGCAGTCCTGGCTGCCAGTAACAATAGTCCCAGCTGCTGCTGCAGACAGATGGCAACTAGGTTCTCAGGCAGGCATCCCTGGTGTCAGGAAAGCTTTGTAAGGATTTCTGGAGTTAATTTGTAGAGGTTGGGGGGGAATCTTTTTTTTTTTTTTTTTTCTAATTGTGTTTTTTCCTGAAGGTGTCTGAACTTTAAAAAAATAAAACAAAAAAATAATAATAGAAGAGCATCTAATTTGAGTCCCTTTTTTCTTCTTCTTCTGAGATGAGTCCTGCTTTATGCAGCTGTTCTGAAGCAAAATAAAAATGAGTGGGAAAGTAGGACTTAGCCTTGCGGGGATTTAATTTATGGTGCTCTTTGTGTAAATTACTTACTTCAAATATAATGCTAAAATTGCTGGTGTTTGGATAACATGAAAGTGAAAAGTACTGAAAGGTCCTTGGAGCAAGGTAGCCTAATCAGTTATTCATCTAGCCCTTTACTGGTGTACACGGACAGGGTTTAATTGTTAAAATTGGCCTTTTTCATTGTTATGGGTCTCTAAAAAGTACTAACCTCTTTCAAAGAAGCTTACTCCTTAGGGTAAATGAGTAGGATTTGCTGATCTTTTGCGTTCTGATCCAACTCCTGTCTGGTTTCTGAATGAAAAGCAGTCCTGAATGGCAAAGAAACCCCATTGTGTGTGCATGCCTTCAAGGGAATACATGTATAAAGTTGTTTTTTTCTTCCTTGAGGTAGCATTCTGTAAGCGTAGTTCAGATATTTTCCCAATACACATGCCTTAGTGAAGCTAATCTTTGGTTTAAGTTACTGGTGAGAGAAGTCCTTAGTGAGAACCTGGCTTTCCTTTAGACTGGCACTGAGGATTTGTAGGTAGTAATGTAGTGGGAATCTGTGGAGTGGCTGCTACACAGGTAGGAAAGGCAAGCAAGGAGTTTAGTGTGGTGGCTTTACCTAATACCTCTTCCTCCTCTTATAAATCACAAATGAGACATTTTCAATGAAACTACAGAGTAGGTGGGAAGATTGACTTTTATAGATAGTTCAGTCTCAACTCTCAATCTGTTTTCTGGAAATGAATAATTTTAGATTAAAAGAAAAAATAAGCATACCGTTTCCAATACGGCTTGTGCCTGTCAAGAAGCAGGCACAAGTTCTTAAAGCCTGTCTTGATTAGTGTTTATTTTCAACATCCAGCTTGTTTTTCATCTTTTAAAGTGTTTCCAGTTTTTTTGCTTGCATCTTGAGATTGCATCAGGAAGATAAACTGAAGTGGAAGAAAGTCACTTAACCCCATCCACATTTTGTGGTCTGTATGTGCACATAACTGTGGTTGTTAAAACAAAATGAATGTTTGACCAGTTTGTTAATACACACTGCAGTCATGGCAGGTGTTATAAAAGCTGGCTGCCTTTTGAGAAGGTACTCGGTGTGTCCTGTGGAAGATGCCTAAATTGCTTTGCAGGGGAGGTTGAACTGGGAGCTCACGTGAAAGACAAGTCACGGTCACGGCGCTGGTGATGACCCAAGTTCCTCTACTGCCTCTCCCGTCACCGGTTACCACACTTGTTGCAAGTCCCATAACAGGCAAGAGAAGGCTTGAATGCAAGCTGGCTCCGAGAGAAAATGGAGGCAATTGCTGTTCTCTTTAAATAGCTGTACCATAAGGGGGGTTTGCTGGTAGGGGAGGGATGCTGCTGGAGTTTTTTCCTGACACTACTGGAGGGAGCACTCCAGGAGTGGGAGTCAGAGGGGAAATGGTAATGTCAGGGGTAACGCTGAACAAACGAGCAAAGATTTTACATCATCTGAACATTAGGCCTCTCTTTTGCAGGGTTAGGGATTTCTGTTGCTTGTCTGTAAGACTGTCTTAATTGCTGTCTCTGAATGCTCTACAATATTGCCCATTTATATATTTTGTTACAGTAATTTTTCGTAGAAAACAAACATGGAATCTTAGTGAGGTACTTGGTTTTCCTTCTAAAGCATTTCTCATGGTTGTACAAAAAATAACTTGAAATGTTAATTCTGAACACCATTAAAAAAACATATATACACACATTTTGGAAGATGACTTCAAGTTGGGGATGGAGAAGATGAACAGTTAATGATTAAGGGTGCAAATATTTGGCCTAGAGCAAGACGGTAGGATGGCCAAGCTATTTCAGCTAATTGCAGTTGGACTTCTGCAAAACTGTTAAGGAGTTAGTACAAATAGGTGATAATACTAACAAACCCAGAGAGGTTTTGTGTATCAGTGGTGAGTAAAATTGTGCAAAATGCATCTTCAGAATTAGTGCCCACTGACCATGCACATAGAACAAGGGCTTTTAGAGGTATTACTTAAGCATTTTATAAAAGAAACGTGCCTTCTCTCATTATGGTCATCTGCATTATTTTTACTTCTACTTGCAATGAGAACTGCTTCAAGAATCCAACATTTGCACTGTGTGAATCATTTCAGCTCTTGAGGCTGGCAGAATCAACTCCCCAGGATTCTGCTGCTGCATGATGTCCTTTTAATGGAGCCCTGACAACGTGTGTGAAGGTCAAAATAGCTTTAGTAGAAGGCCTTTGGCTTTTGGAGACACAGTCATGTAAAAGCAGAGAGTGGGGGGTGAGATTGTATTATCTTAAAACAAAAAAAAAGGAGAAAAGAATTCAGCAGAACTCCAGGTGCTTAGCCAGCCACGGCATGAAGCTGATGCACAACTTCTGCAGCAGGACGCCGTCAGGTAATCGAATCACGATGGAAGTTTTGGGATGGCTTGGGTTCAGCTTTTCTGATAGCTAGAGCAGTGTGGTTCGACTAGCTCCCACTTGATGCGAAGCCTGCTGGCATGCTGTTCTCCCAGAACACCAGCTGTAGAGATGGTATTTATAGCGGTGGGATCTGCAAGAGCAGCTGAGGATGAGAGCGGCTTTCCAGCAGCTTCTGTGAGCGAGCCTTTGCCTTGCTCTGGTGCTGGTGAGCACAATGCCCTCCCCCACCCAACCTTTCTCCCAGTGCAGGGCTGAAATTCCACAGTGGGGAGAGAATCCGGTTGAATTCCAAATGAGCTGTTCTTAGCTTCTATTTGGTCGCCTTTCCTTTTAATGATTTGAAAAATGCAAACAATGCTTTGAAAAGCAGGCACTGTTTTACAAGCTGGAAGTGTCCATTTCCCTTCATTTATCTCTTGTAATAACAACCCTGAAAGTCTGTCTTATAAAAACAGTATAGCCATATATCTGATTGCAACGTATGCCTAGGAAAGAAGCCTGTATTAAACGTGTTTTTGCGGGGTGTTATTCACGTTCCAGCACATAAGAATTCCTGCTCCACCCTGCTCTCAGTAACGAACGTGTTCTCATTGTTGTCATTCCAGTCTACAGATGGCGCAGATATATTTTCCAGACACACACATTTTAGGAGACTGTATATTTAATGTTAATTTGGTCTTGTGGATTCGATTCTGAAAGTCCCAGTTCTTTTATATGTTAAATTGATTACTCAGATGTCATAAAATAAAACTACTGCTTGTATTGATTCAAATAGAATTTCAAGAAGGCACAGTAAAGAGTTATTGGGTGTTTGTTTCCCTAAATGTTGCTGATCTTACAGAAGGAAACTTAGCCCTCTGTATTTCTGTCTGGACTAGCATATTTTCTGTCAACTTCTACCTGTTTCTTTACCAATAATTACGAGAACAAAAGTGTAGGCAGGACTGTGCCTTTTCTGCTAGCTGTTATCTCTTAATGTGTGCTGGCATTTGGTAGGAATGTGTGCTCTGGGTAGGCTACTGCTGCCACTAGGAGGGTTACTGAGGCTGGTGGGAACTCTTAATTAGGTGAAAACTCATCGTTTGAACTGTTTCTATTTCGTATGTAGAAATAAGGGAGGGTTTGCACCTTCAGCATTGACAGATGGGCAGGAATACAGGGATGGAAGATGGAAGTGACAGAAAGCAGACTGCATTGCAGAACGATGAAAGTTCAGTGTCTGCAGCTCCATACCCGGCCTCCACCATTACTGGGTTTTATTTCTGAATGGCAATTGATAGGAGGCTGCTTTTTTTTTGAATATTAATCTATCAGCCTCCTTCCCTCCCCTGCACAGACTGTGTGTCAGCTAATCCTGGGATTTAGCCCAAGTTAATTCTGTCTGCCACTGTTCATCTGAAGGGCAAACTGCAGTTAGCCCGTTCCTTGCTGGAAAACCCTCCAGAGCGACCAATATGTGGCGTGTTTGATGGCAGGATGCCCCGAAACATGACTCTGATCGCTGGGGAGGTGGAGCTGTTGAATCAAGTGACTTGAGCTAAATGCAGTGAGGAATAAGAGAATACTTTCAGTTCTTACCTCTTGTGTGCTTTGCATCCTGTGTCTCCATTCGAAGAGTGAAGGGCATTGCTTGTACCCCCAGACAAAGGGCTGCAGATAATTTTGAATCTGCAAGATTTATGGCATGCTGAGGAGCAGCGCTGCCTGGGATGAAAGCAGATTTTATTTGAACCACGAATTCAGTAACCTTGTAAACTGACATGAGATTAAAGCAGTTAGGAAGGAGTTTTCTTTTTCTTTGTGCCCACAAAAATATTGATGCAGCTGAGTAGATGGGAATAGAAATGGGGGCTGATCTTGGCTGAGCTTTCTTTCCCACCCCCCTTTCTCCTCTGTAGGTTTCCCACTGTCTCTTTACTCTGCTTTAGAGGGAAATGGAAGTGTAAGTCCAGAAATGAAGGCCTGAAGTGGGGCTGTGTTTGGGTGTATGTTTAGGAAGGAGTGAGGACACTGAATGCTGCTTCCAATTAATTGAAAGTATCACAGGAGGCTAGAAATTTGTATTAGCTCTCTGTTGTGCTTTGCACTCTGGTTACAATTGTAAAATGAAGTGTGTATTTGATGTGTGCTTTGTGGAAATAAACTTCAACAAATCAAAACTGCATTGTAAGGCAAAAAAAAAAAAAAAAAATCCTGAAATGATAGTTGGAATGCAAAATAATACATGTTAGAAAATATAAGGGTACTGTCTTGATACTGAAGCTCTCTGTCAAAGCTTGCAAACAGATTTGCTAAAATTAAAAACGAGAAGTGAATTCGATCCCATAGGTTTGAAAGGCTGAAGGTGTATGTTATTTCTGTGCTGGCTGATCCAGCAGATGGTGGGTGGTATGAAAATGTTACCTAAGGAACAAGGAGTGAGCTAGAGGTTGGGCTGTGGAAGTGCCTCTGCCAAGAAACGAAGTTACCTGTTAGTGAGGGCATGTAGGATCAAACGCTTTGTGGAGATGGGCTTGTTGTTGATACTGCACATCTAAAATTGTAATCTCTTTGATTGTGCTTCAGCTTTCTTCTTATCTTTTATTAGTCAGTACCGCTCCTACTATACACTTTTCCTTTACAAGGACTAATTGGTTAAAATATGTGGGTTGCATCTTGTAATCTAAATCTGCACTGCCAGCCATCTGTTCTGTTTTGAAAAAGTTCTTTTTTTTTTTTTTTTTTTTTTTGTAGTTATCCATACAGATCAGCTGCATTGGGAAAATGAAGAAGTAGCCTGGAGAGGAGGGGAAAAAAAAAGTCTGTCATTTCTATTGTATCAGTTGATTAAGTGGAGAAGCAGAACTGGCATTGTTCTTTTGTGTTTGAGGGAGTGTGGGAACAGGAGTTATATGAGTATCTCTTATATTCTGGGTAACGAGCCATAGGTCACTTTTTATCCTTTATTTGCCCCTGCAGTTTTCCAATTGTGTAATCGCACAGGATCTCTTTTGATAAGCAGACTCCAGGAAAGTCATGCTAACCTTCTGAAAGCTTTGGAGCACGCTTCTGCTTTTGGAAGTTGTGCTGGTATGGGAGCAGTACCTGTGAGCTGCGTTGGAAGACTGTCATTGTGTTTGGGCTCTGATTTTTCTTTGTGAGTCTTATGCTCTGATTCCTCAGTGATGGTGATTTGTCTGCAAAAATGACTTAGTTGCATTTATTTTCCTTCCACATCCCAAAGAGTGTCTGGCAAGTTATATGTACAAAGTACAGAGTGTAGCTTGAAATTACAGCTGCTGGCTTGTATATTATCATTTAATAGCGCACTTAAGAAAATCAAAGTTTACGAAAGAGATCAGGATAACATATGTTTGCTTATGTAATGATACACAGCTTTAGATTATTTGGTGTGAAGAAACTTGTTTTAAAACTATTGGTTTCCTTACTTTTTGGTCAATGCTACATAAAATCCCTAAATGTTTCTAGGTACAGGTGTCAGAACAAACCCCACAGAAGTTAAACAGCTAAATAAAACTCTTTAAATAACTTGAGCTTCAGAGAGTATATGGATTACTACTGCTTAAAGGCACCTCAGACAGCGTGAAGAAGTTCTCTACAGTTTACCATGTAACTGTAAGGAGAAAGAAGCTTTTAAAATGTAAGATTATTTTCTGCAGAATTTACAAGTCTGGGCTGGGCTGGCAGTGAGTATAAATGTTGCTGTATTCAATTAAATAAATGGAATCAAGTTCAATGGTAACACTACGGAGCTATTCACCCAGTGCGCTTTTATGTAAATTTTATATCCGCTTGACAGCTGATTTTTTTTAACCTATTCTGTTTTCTTATAAACTTGGAAAACTCATTTGAATATTATGTCTGAAGGTCAATTCTGTTACTCAAAATTTGGGGGAATTCATAACTCAGATTTAAAAACACTACACCAACAATGTGGACACTTATTTCCCTCAACCAGACCAACAAGCTGCAGAGTATTTTTATAGCAGGAATATTCCCATGCTTTTTTCTCAGCCTTCCATTCCAAAGGGAAATGCTGACCATTAATCCAGAGTTTGCTTTGCTGATCTCAGAAGAGATTTTAATCACTGAAGTCAGAAAACAGTATCTTCAACTTGTTCTATCCTTTCCACGTATGTGAAATAGAGTTGTATGTAACCTTTGGTGGCAGTGGTATGAGATGGTGGTCTGATCGAATACCCCTGCCAGTTCTGTTTGGTGCAGAAACCTGAACTTGTGGGAAGCCGAAAGATTCCAAATGAGCTAAGGAGTTGGCTCGTGGTAAAGCAGGGGGCCTGAAAAAGGGATCGAATTTCTCAGAAACCGGCTGCTTAGGCTAGCTCCAACGTTCAAAGTTGCTACAGTGCCATGCTGACGGTAACTAATTATAGCTGCAGCACAAAGCGTTAGTCTCAGTCTGCAAACAGAAAAGTTAATTGCCACGTTGGACCTTTGAAATATCAGATAAACAAATTTATCCTGTAAGATAAAAAGGCCATTAATGTGTTCCTGCTGTGATCGTCTGCCTTATTGCCTTTCTCATTTCCTGAGGCTCTGTAATTAAACCATTAGCTTGTGTACCATGCCGTGAGTCTGCTGTGGTGTGAGGAGATGGATGATGACCTAGTTCATGATTCACTAATACAATGCGTCTTGGCCTTGCGTGGTTTAAAAACCAAACAAAATAACTGAAAAGCTTTTACTGTTCTTGTGAGTGTTGAAGACCCTGGAAGCAATCCTTTTACTTGTTAATTCTGTTTGTTTCCTTGTTCAGCCGAAAACACGGCTTGCTGAGTAACATGGTATGTGAAATCAGTGGTGCCCACTCAGTCTAATTTCTGTGTGATCATGTTTTTTTTTTCAGTTTGGCTTACGATATTTGAGGTTAAAACTTACCTGTACTACAGGAGGTCTTCTAATTTTCTTCAGATGTATCCACGAGCTTCCTTAAGAAGTCCCTCCAAAGATGATGCTTGGTGCAATAGACACCTTCAGGCTAGGTCAGCTGCTTTAATTTGAATTCCTGGTTTGTTAGCAGCCTCACCATCTTCTTTCAGGCATTGTATCTCACTTTATGTATCCAGCCACTTGGTTCAAGTTCAGACCACGTCAAACGTGACTGATGTTAGCAGCTACCCACTTGATGCTCAGTGCTGTAAGAGAAGAGGGATTTGGTCCGCTTGAAATCAGTTGAGGTTGTGATCTTACGTTTTCTCAGTTGTTCTGCTCTCCTGGATTCCTTTGCAGACAGACAGCATTCTGTTAAACCAGTGATTCTGAAGATGGAGAATGTAGACTGTTTGTAAGAAACCAGAATGGGGATAAAAACAGTTCAAGCTTGCACTTGAAGTTGAGTGAGAAGGCTGTGGCTGGATCAGAGCAGCGAGGGACAGCATGCAGAGTTCCTGGCAGCCAGGAGGTTTCCTCTACCCTGTTCCTGTTGCTGTGGAAGGTTTTGGCCAGGCAGCTGCATTCCCAACCTCTGACAGAGCTGCCTCCTTGCACGTTGATCTCCCTTTCCTAATATGCTTCTCAGGATATGCTTTGCAAAAATGTGCATCCTAGAAAGTAGCTTTGAGAGTAGTGAGCTGCACACAGGACTTAATGTGAAGGAGCTCAGAGAAGCTAAAGAAAATAAATAAAAGTAAAAATTGGAGGGGAACTGCTAGCATATACCATGGAGCCTAAACTGGGCTCTTTGTGAATGTGATGGATCAAATTTAAACCTGAAGCCAGCAGAACGGAGCTGTGAGGGCAAGCTTGTAGTGCGTGTCCTGACACTAAGCGTGTTGTATCACTGCAGATCTTGTCTTTCATGGGTGGTCAATGTGCTTTTTTTATGCACAGCCAGCTGAGGGAAAAGCTAGTTGTTGCTTTGACTAAATGCTTGGCTTCCTCGCTTTCCTTTTGGAAATAATGTAGATATTTTCATTTTTGTAAACAATCGGTACGATGTGTGTATTTTCACATCAAACTTATTTTTGATTAATGCTGAAATTTATGCCGTTGCTTGTAATGTTTCCTGTTCCTGACGCAGTAGAAGCTTAGGATGCAATTTCTCTCTCGTTTCCTTGGAGAGAGCAATTGCAGCTTTGCCTTGGCCAGGAGGAGTAGCTGTCTTGTTTATAGACAATGAAGTAAAAATAAAAAAGAAAAGACTGAATACCTGCTATTCTGCTGTAGATCCTACAGAGATCTACAGTTGTTCTGTGATCCTCAGTTGTTCTGTGGGGTAAATAAGGCGAGATCAAAGCTCTCTTCTGCGATTGAATTTGTACCTTGGAATAAAACTGCACTGATGTGGCATAGGGGTGAGTTTTTAGATTGGGGTTAAAAGCAGGTTTCTCGGTCAGCCAAGCCATAGCAAGGCTTCTGCTCGTCTGGATTTCCTTCCCAGGTTGCCCGGCCAGGAGTTTCCCATTTTCAGGCCAAGGTGTTCCAGTGACGCGGTCACTCCTCTACTTCCCTAGCCATCATTCCTCCTTCAAACAACACCAAGAGTTTGGGTTAAAATGATATGCTGTGGAGATTAAGCAAGAATGTAAATTTATGGCCAGGAGAGGTGCGTTCTGCTTAAAATTATGTTAGCAATAGAAAGGCACAGGTTCTATTTATTGCTGCTTTTTCTGCTTTTAATGGTTAAATTACTTTACCTTGAGCTCTTAACCCAAAATGATTAAAGGAAAGTAATGTTCTATCCCAAAGGACATTACATCAAACTGAGTTGGAGACGGTGTTTTTTGTACTGTTTTTTGCGTAGGAGCTTCCTGGTACAAGAGAGGACTTCCTTACCTTCCAGAGCTTTGATTGCTAATAATTGAATGAAAAACAAGACAAGTTGTAAATCGTAGCAGCCTGGAATCCACTGAAAGAGAACTGGTTTGGCTTTGGGGAGGGAGAGCTGCCTTGTGGGATTTGTTCACTTTAGAGCTGGTTTAATCCTGGGTGCTGTAGATTTACTGCTGTTGGGCCAAGACTAGCAAAGGGAGCCCAAAGCCATGTAGGACTGCTTAGGTTACCTCTTTGTTGTGTGTTGATGCCCATGTTGCTACCCAAAGCTGCACGCGTTTCTGCCACGTGATGCTGTACTGGTGCACAGCATATTTTATGTTGGCTTTGCATGTCTGTCGGCTTTCGTACAGCAAGAATGTCAGCACAAGGTGCATCCAAGTAAAATGGAGCTGACCACAAGAAATAGAGTAGCAACTGTTGCTATTTGCAGTCCACAAAGTGATCCCTCCTCCACACTGTAGTTTTGGCCAGCAGCCCTGCGCAGGGACTCAGCATCTGGTGGAGTGATTACATTTTGAAGGGAATTCTGCAACCGCATTTTCAGGGACTTCACTGCAGCATGTTAAGCTCATAACGCTTGAAATGCCAAGAGATGTGGGTGTTAAGATTTTTAGTTCTTAGAGGAGAAGTGGAAGAAGCTCCCATCTTTCAGAACCATGGCCTTCCTGGCCTGAATATGTGCGAAGGAGTCATTTGTAGTGTAGGATGGTTGTTTGGGATCAGAATGTATCCTTTGCTTGGTATCAGTGTCAGTTTTCCCTGGGACGAGTGTCACCACAAGTCTATTCTTCTTTCTTTGTAGATTTTGTTTGCGTGTGTCTTAATAAGTACATCGTTCCCAAAGGCAAATTACTGCAATAGGTGCCGGTGGGCATGTGTAAACCAAAGGTGGTTTATCTAATTTTGATATCCTCATGAGTGTGCCTTTTTAGAATCCTTATTATGTGGATGATTTTGAAAACAGCTGATGGAAATGATAATGTATTTCCAGTACTATAGTCTTGAGAGAAAGAAGCAGTAGAGATTAATTTTGGCATCAAGAGCTGTGCTTATAAATTACCCTCCTTGGAATATACAATCTACAGGCATGTTGTATGCCATTAAAAGAACTGGAATCTATCGTGTATTAATTGCTTCCAGGCAAAGGTTATGGGAATGTTTTATTGCTGGGAAGAAAAAACCCCAAAAAACCACCCACACACCTAACATGTATCTGGAAAAGTTTCCGTTAATCGCAGGGAATGCGTATGTATGGATCAAATATTGAAAGAAGTAAAGGGATTGAGAGAAAGAGAATTAAAAATACAGAGGTACTGCTATGAAAATTTTGTTTAGCAGCATCAATTTGTTTTAGGAATGTTTTTCCTATTTCAAATAAGGCTTACGTAAATAGTATTAGGAAACTGCGAGTCTATTGCTTCAATCTTATTACTGCTCTGCAGTGTGGGAACTCTCTGAAAACTCACACAGATTAACTTGAGGGTCAGCAAGTTCATTAATTATGTTGCCAAATGCCAAGTTAGCTAAGTGTTTAAATTTTGTTTCCTGTAGGTATTATCAACCCAAAGAATCCTAAGGAAGCGCCAAAGTCCTTCAGCTTTGACTACTCTTATTGGTCCCACACATCGGTAAGTTCTTTCAGAAGAAAACCATTTTTACTTGATTTGATTTAACTGCATTCTTTTTTTTTTTTTTTTTTTTTCCTGGCCATGTCATCCCTGTCAGATGTTTCTGCACTGTCTCTCTTGCCCTCATTCAGATTAAGAGCTTGGGAGATGGGGAAGCTAAGCTCCTGGGAGTCTGATAGCAAGTTGTAGTTATTTGGAAGATTACTTAAAATAATCACCAACTGTGTCCTGTTGTAAATATTTAAGGATGCATGTGAACCACAGTTACTTCACTTCGACGTTGAGCAACTTTCACTCGTCTGCAAGTTCGTGCAGTTCAAGAGAAGATGTGGTCTGGGTTCCCTTGGCATATCTGGAAAAGGCAGAGTAGTGACCTATGCTTCCACTAGCTGCAAAAGCAATAATCTCTGTCATTTAACTCCTCTGCCCCACCCTCCTGCAAATTAGTACTAAGGTCTTGCTGACTTCCAGTAATTGTTCTAAAGCAGGACTGTGTTCTGCCATCTACCCTCCGCCTTTTTTTCCTCCAGAAATACAGAAAGAATGGGTCATGTTTTTTGAAGTTGTTAATTTTATTAATTTGGATGGCGCAAAGACAATCCTGTTGGCCACAGATTTGCGAAGAATGATATTTTCACGATGAAAACCTAGAAAAATTTGGATTTGTGCAGCTCTTTTCACAATTCTTCCTGTTGAGTGACCTAATTTCCAGAGCAGCTATGCAAATAGATTATGGGGTCAGTGGGAGGAATATTAAGAACATAAGTAGTACTCAAAACCAGCAGATACTCTGAGTCAAGGAAAAGAACCCGAAAAAAAACCCTTGAAACTCGCTTGAGAGTGTTAGCGCAACTAATTTTTGTCCTGATTTCAGGAGCAACTAGTGTTAAAATGCAACATTTTGTGAAAAGGGAGAATGTTAATTTAGTAGTAACGTAGTGACGTACACAGTGAAGTTTCAGTGGTATGTTATCTGTGCAGTCTGCTCTCATGTGTGCAACATAAAACTCCTGCATAGATTCTCAGTAGTGTGCTAACTTTTAGGAAAGTCCATGGTAAACATTTGCAAATGAAAAGGACATCAGGAAAAAGAGCATATACAGCAAATCCCACTTTGTCACTATTTTTGTATCCTGTACCATGCCTGGAGCTGTGTCTTGGACTGCCTCCAGTGACTGCATGTTGGAGTCTGACCAGGGCAGGGCCTGAGTGCCTGATGTGCTACATAAAAAATGGAGGATTCATTTGTTCATTTGATGAAGCTTTGTTTTGAGCAGGTTCTATGTTTGCCTTGAGATCGGGCACCTTTGTTCTCTTTGATGTCTTCTGATTATTTGTTCTTTTATTGCGTTTGCAGCAGTATTCCTTTTCATCAGGCAGTAGTGGAGGTGGTGCTTTATCCAAAATATAACAAACTTTTCAGTCAAGCATTTGAAGGTGATGCCTTGCTTTGTCCTTCTTCGCATTTCTGTCACTGGAGCCACCTGTCATAAAGTCTTTTTGTGCTTTCTTTGTGTGTATGTGTTTTTTTTTTTCTTCATTTTATTACCTGGATAAAGTGCTTTAAAGTAGTTTCCCTCCCCTCCCAGTGCTATATTTCAGTTTTATTGCTAACCCTGAGTTTAACCATAGAAGAATGTTCTGATACACTGTCCTTGACTGGTTCAGCGACTAGGTAATTTAAAAATGTATATTTTCATACTTAAGGATTTTGTAATCCCCAGTACAATTAGCAAGGTTACAAACAGAAATCTGGATTGGATTATAGGCTGGGAAATAAGAAAGCTGCAAGAATTTTTTTTAAATTATTTGCATACACCTTTAGTCTAAAAAAAAAAACTAAGCAGCTTTTGCTTTTCTTCCTCTGCCCTGCTGAGCCCTTGTCAAGACCAGCCACTGGGGGATTTTGTAGCTTCTAGACCTTCTCTGTTGGTATTGTTTCTCTGAGCTCTACTTCTCTTTTTTTAGCTCCCTCTATTCCAAGCACCTTGAATTCTGTTTGGCAGTGATCTTGCACAAAACATGTCCAGTAGTTCCAACAATGTTCGCAAACCAGAATTGGTTTCTTTTCTTGTGGAGATTGCTTCCTCAGCAGTGATGGAGTGGTCCTGCCAGGGTTGTCAGTGTCATCCTGTTGGTACTGCCTTTGGAAAAATGTGTAAATGTGCTTTGTTTGCCTTTCCCTAAAAGATTGACTCAGAAGATTAAAACTAATTGCTTTCTGAAATGTTATGTGAGAAACGTCTGTTCTGATGCTTTTTTCGTGTTCTTACAGCCTGAAGATCCCTGTTTTGCATCACAGAGCCGTGTGTACAATGATATTGGAAAGGAGATGTTGCTGCATGCCTTTGAGGGCTACAATGTGTGCATTTTTGCCTATGGACAAACCGGAGCTGGGAAATCCTACACGATGATGGGCAAGCAGGAAGAGAGCCAAGCAGGGATAATCCCCCAGGTAGAACAGAACCCAGAAAGGGGTTTATTTTTATACCATCTTCAGATTCTTGCTGGCTGACACAGTCTTCTTGTATTGCAATAGTTCACAGAGAACCATAGCTTACTTCTGAAGTGAAAGAAATCTACTCAGAAAAAGAGTAAAGAGATGCAAGTAATTTTTACTGTTGTTTTTTTTTTTTTTTAATTGTACTATATATTCTCTGTATATTTCTGCATCCAATGTCTCTGCTCTCCCCAACAAACTAGCAAATGAAGATGTCTTTTTCACTAGGTTTGTTGTCTGCTTCTCTGCCTCTAGTTAGGACAGCACTTGAGCACTTTGTATTCAGCAGAAATTCCAAAGGTGATGCTGCTCATGAACTTGCCAGAAACTTTTTGTGAAAATGAGTTTCCCAAAGCTAAAAACTGAGTAATACCTTTTATCTTAGTAAGAAATGAAGTATATCAAATCTATGGGAAAGTTAAGGCTTCAAATTTAGAGCACAGCACAGTGTTGTTGCCTCCTGAGGTTGGTTTTGATACTGCCCATGAAATATAAGAAGTTGAGATACGCCCACAGAAAACTGGGACTGGCATTCAAACGATGCTGCCACTTGTTCTAAATGAAGACCTTCCTCAGTGTGGAGGTGTTGACAGTGGACTAAATTTGGGAATGGAGGAATGCACTGTCTTCCAGCGAAGTAGAAATCTGAGGTTGGCTTTCTGTTTTAATAAATATGCTGAACAGCCTGAGTCGTCATTCTGCTACAGGTTTGCTGTAGGCATTGACCCTGTGCCATGGGTATGACATAGACAATGCAGATCATTGTTTTCTGTTAATAGTACAGGCATTGTATGCTCAATTATTTAGCAACTGCTCTGGTACCATTTGAGGCTGCATGTAGGTTATCTTGAAATAATGTTAGAAGAGTGTATTTGTACACTTCTGCAGAGGTGCCTTGATGTAAGACATTGTTACATGGAAGCATTCCCTTTTTTTCTTCTGCAGTAATGTATCAGTATAACAGGTGAAATTAGTTAAGTCTGTGGAAACAGCTCAGTGCTCAGATTCTTTGAGTTGTAATCTTGATGTTTCTATTTGTCTTTTTGTAACCTCTAATGGTAATTAAAGACTGTTAAAATCTGTAACATTCCTGTAGATGTAATCACGTTCCTGTTATCTACCACAGTTTCTAAGCAAAATCATTTCCTTCCACTTTCACTGTGAGAAGTTTCCTTATAAAGGAACAAAATGAGTTATCTGTTCAGGGAGAACTTGTTGACTCTGTTCTTTTTTGTCATGTGTGGAGAGGGTACAGCACAATCACATTCAAAGTGATATAGGTTGTTGACATCAAATTTCAGTGTGTTGGCAAAATTCCCTGGCTCTGTCTGCCAGTTTCTAGCGTGAAATCTTATGCTTTAACCATGTGTGGACTACTTTTAAATTGCCTGTGTTCATCATAATGATTATTTTCCATACAGAGACTAGTAGCTAAGTTAGAAACCTCTTTTTCTGTGCTTATCCCTCCACGTGCTCCTGCTTTTTAATCTCCCTGTATGTATCCATGAGCTTGTGAGTTGTTTTTCTCCTTTATGATATTAATTTTAGTTCTTACACAAGTTATTTGTAGATGAGCACTATCAAAGTAGTAGAATGCTGACAGCAGAAGTATTCTTCATATGAAGATGCTGTTAATAAATTTTGAAACTATCTGGCTGTTGATTTAAATCTGAATCCTGAAACTTCAGCACACCAATAAATTCACACAGGGTTGTTAGTTTAAAAATAAACAGACTGCTATTTTTATGAGACTAGGAGAGGATTAAGTATTTTAATATTTCCTTAATCTTACTTCCACTTTCAGTTATTACAAACTTTAATGTTATAATGGGTTATTTTTCTAATTTTGTAGTACATTATAATAATATTAGTTAAACCTAGAACAACTGTAGTACTCTATAATTCAACCTTAATAGTTTATTTTATAGTAATAGGTGAGATGATGCCTTTTCCTAGTGAGGCTGTTTGTGGTTGAAATCTGTTCTTTTTCTTCCCCTTCCCTCCTGTGCAAAATTAATGATTTGTCATAGTAGTTACTACTTCCTGCGCAGTACTAATTTCTGTCTTGGGTTTAATCTGTTTCCAGCTATGTGAAGAACTGTTTGAGAAAATCAATGACAACAGCAATGAAGAAATGTCTTACTCTGTAGAGGTGCGTATAGTGATCAATCAATATTTGTGTGCTGGTCATCCAGCTGAGCTTAGGTGCAGCATTCTTGATACTTCATTAAGATGCTGAGTTCTTTGTTTTGAAAACATTGTCTTTTCTCTGCTTCATATTAGATGCAAATGTACAAGCAAAATATTTCTAGGACTTTTTTCCCCACCAGAAAATGAACGTACCTTTACCTGTGACAGTAGTTGTCAAGTACATGATGGGTTAAAAAAAAAAAAAAAAAGATGCATTCACAGATAATTTTTTTGACCACTAGATGGAAAATTCCACGTTTCTTGTCAATTAAAATAGTCATAATTTGTATCTTGACTCTCTGCGAGACTTGACTAGAAGAGCTTAGTTGCTCATTCCTACCTAGCATCTACCATTAGCAAGACAAGTTTGCAGACAGACTGAAAATAGGAGCAGAACTGAAACAATGCTACAGATAGGTGTGGTTTTTTTTGGTCATAGACTGAGCTTAGACTGGTGGAATGAATCACCTGGTGCTAAGGGAGGTCTGGGGTGTGAACAAAAGGAAAGTGCTTAGGAGGATGTTTGTATCCACAGTTGTGGCTAGATGGGTTACATTGGTCTCTACAGCAACTGCTGTTCTGGTTTCTTTGACATACCATCTTCTGGATGAGTGGTTTTAATTTGTTAGTTACAGTCCCTGAAACGTGCCTTGAGATGTTTCATTTAGTATCCCAGGCTTTTTGCTGAGTTTTAGGTGCATAGTTATGGGATAATACTGGTGGTGATTAATTGAAATAAAATATTTCTTGTATCCCATTCTCAGATAGAAAAGCAGACCAAAGTACAGTTTCATTTTTTATTTTTTGTTAGTGTAGCAGTTCAGAGAGGTTGTCACCGGTAACCTATTTGTAACTCAGTACTCTTTTCACTCAGTACTTGGTAATATTTCTTTGTAGGTTGTTACCTGTAATAAAGATAGGTTTACAGAAAAAAATGTTTCAACTTTGTATGTGGTTAGAAATTTATTGGCACTTAATTTTCAAAAAAAAAAAATAATATTTAGAGTTTATTTTAAAGCATGTTGATTTAAAATTACCATTGTTTGAATAATTGTACTGATAACTCAGGAATATAATAGGACTAGGGTACAGGTCAGAACCAAAAGTTGCTCCTACATGCAGGGAAAATATATATTTTTTTCCCCTAAGTTTACTTTGGGGTTTATATGAGATTACTTGTAAGGAGACTCTTTTTACCATTTGTTGTTTGCCTCTTTATAAAGATAGTTTTGTTAGATGTGTCACGTGAAAAGTGATTATGAACTCAAATATATAATTTTTTAGCCAAACACTAATGCTTTTTTGAAATAGTTGAGGGATCTATGCATGGGTGGAGGGTCTGTAGCTTATAGTGGAGACTTGCCACATGTGACTCATGACTCTTCTTCCCTTCTCCCATTGTGTCAAGCCATAAAACAGAGACACCCACCTACAGCTTTCCTGTAGTGGACTGGGGGAATTTCTGCCAGTGGCATTCTGAATGCTGCAGAGTTTCTTGTGGAGAAAGCTTTAAGAATCACTAAATTATCCATGCAAATTCCTCTTTCCAGGTGAGTTACATGGAGATTTACTGTGAAAGAGTCCGAGACTTGTTGAACCCGAAGAACAAAGGGAATTTGCGGGTGCGAGAACATCCTCTGCTTGGACCGTATGTGGAAGATCTGTCCAAGTTAGCAGTCACATCTTACACAGACATTGCAGACCTCATGGATGCTGGAAACAAAGCCAGGTGAGTGACAGTGGTACGGACTTTTATCTCCTTTGCGGGATTACATAGTTTATAGCACCACATTTAAAATACCTTCTGTGATGCACTAGTGCTTTTTTAAAACCTGATGTCAGATTTGGAATACTATTCAAATATACACCGATCAATTCTATTAAAAGGCTAAAATTGATTTGTGTGGTGTAGAAATGTTTCAAATCACTGTACAGATACATAAAGCTGTAATGGCTTCAGATGAGATATGTAAATTACTGGCTTTTAATTCTGCCTTTTGATGTCTACTGTATTACATTACTGGTATAAATAAGCATGTAAGCATAATGCTTGATTCACTGAAGTGGTCAAGACTTAAGTTGGCATTCCCGTTTTAGGTTCTGGTTCACTAGTAGTTATTGTCATACGTAAACTGTACAATCCAGTTAGCAGTCTGTGTGAGAGACTGATGTAAATTTGCGTTTTCTTATGGGTTAGTGGTGGGCAGATTAGTGACTATACAGATTGAGCAAGCTCTATTTAAATTGTGCTGAAACTGGGAGGAGCTGAGCAGCAAAAAATGTTCATGGTATTCAGTGTGGCTTGGTCTTGGATAGGACCAAACGTCAACTGTACAGCCTCTTGGTCTCAGTACCCTGCAGCTGCATTGAGTCCTGCAGGTTGGTTTACTTGGAGCATAGAGGCTACTGTTTCCTAAACATATTTGTATCTGTTCCTCTTTTAGGACTGTGGCAGCTACCAACATGAATGAAACTAGTAGCCGCTCTCACGCAGTGTTTACAATTGTCTTTACTCAGAAGAAACATGATGCAGAAACTGATCTTTCCACAGAGAAGGTATTTTACAAATAAGAAATAGCTTTGTTGAGTGGTTTTCATAAAGCCTCCCTGCAATGACGTATTCTTATTGGCAGTGTGAAGAGACAATAGGAATTACTTTTTTTCTGGTGTTTGTTTTTTTTTTTTTTTTAGGGTGAACTTGCTGTATGCTTTGCCAGAAACTTCTTATTTCTTACTGGATTTTGTTTGACTGTAATTCTAAAAACAACTAAATTGGGAATACATGCAGGAGGAGGATACGTAGGAAGAACTTAAACCTTAAGGACTAGGTTCTATGGGGAGGGATATGTGACTGGGGAAGATGAATTCATTTCATGTTCCCAGAACTTCCTGTGCTTTTGCTTGTCAGGGGGAAATTGGAAATTTTTGTTTTGTTAATTCTCTGTGGGAACAGGGATGGAGATGAATATGACTTAAGGAATTTTTGGAATATGCATGTTAAAAGGAGATATGCACTATTTAGCATGGAACAGTTTTCTGGCTTCTTTTTAACTCAAGTATATGCTTTGCATGCAGAGGTAGCTGAAGTATGGGTATCATTCACATTTCTCAATTTCTTACTTTGGAAAGATACAAAAAAACGGTCTGTATGTGAAAACTTGGTTTGACTAGTTTTAAGCACACTGATTTTTAGACAGAGTTTTTTTCATGCTATAGAATTCTTCAAAGTTCTGTTCTTACTGTAGTTCATTAAGAACTAATTCTTGTTGTTAATGTTTTCTGTCATCAGGTCAGCAAGATTAGCCTTGTGGATCTAGCTGGGAGTGAGCGAGCTGACTCAACTGGTGCCAAAGGAACCCGATTAAAGGTATCACGCTGCTGATCTACAAGTGAAGAAAGGGGAGTGGGTGTACAAACAGCACAAGGAAAAGAAAGAATTGCAACTATTTTTTCTATACTCATAATAACAAAAGCAAAGACTGTTTTTTCCTCTAATGGAGGATGTGACATTTGTTTCTTTTAGTCTGTTGAGATTCATGGTTGAAAATTATGAATTACTGTATAATACTGGATTATGTTTTCCTAGGAAGGAGCAAATATAAACAAGTCTCTCACAACTCTGGGCAAAGTTATTTCAGCATTGGCAGAGGTGGTAAGTACAGCATTTACTTACCTGCAACAACCTTTCTATAACCTGTAAAACTGAAACAGTGAATACTGTACAGTACAGCGGAGCCATTCACTGTTCTTGGCCTAGCATTCTCAGTGAAGTTAGCTGTGTGTATTTTGACAGATGAATTGTATCCTAAGAATCTTATGTAACCTACTAGAAACTTTATTTGTAGGTAGCTTGAAGTATTTGTTTATTTAGTTGTGAAGAAGTCTTGCAAAAAGAGTCTACATTTATATGTAAAGGGCATGTTCACATAGCAAGCTTTTAGTTCTGCAGAGCTGTAGTAGTATTACTTATTAGAAAGAATAATTTTAGGAAACGAAGTGCAGACTTCTTGTTAAAATACTAAAATGTCAAATGTTAGAAATACCAGTGTAATAACTTGGTTATCACTTTTTTTTTTTTTTTTTTTTTTTTTGCAATGGCCAGACTTAATATTTTGAGTGGAAGAAGCATATAGTGATCCAAACATTATCTTCTAGATTTAGAAAAATACTCTCAATTATTATTAAAAAGTTCAGTAAATTAATAGTGCTTTTAAAAGTGAGTTGTGAACAGCTTGGGACAGGTTGAATGTATTTAAGTACTTTTTATTTATTTTTATTTTTATTTTTTATGAAAACCATTCTAATTCATGGGGTTCTCAAAAGAATGTGCTATCCAAGCTAACATGGAAATTTATGCATAAAGGTGTATTAAAAAGCTTATCTTGTATTTTACTCCCCTTCCTTTAATGCTTTCACCTTAGGATAACTGCACCAGCAAGGTAGGATGGTCTGAGTAGTAGTAAATGTTGTCTTTTTCTGGCAAGCTGTGAGATTTTATTCTGTTGAGTTTGAAATCAAAGAGCAGGGATCTTTCATGATAGGTCTTTGGGAAATTCCTGTAATTACAGGAAGTAAGTACAGATACGAAATCTGAGAATTGTCAATACTAAAACTCAAAAAATATACTAATGCTGGAGATAAATTCATGAAAAAATCACATCTGAGGATATTTTGGAGATGCTCTTTTATTACATCCCTGCTCCTGATTTGGTGAATGAATTTTGCTCTAGGAAGCAAAATTAGGATTATTTGTTCTAGGAAGAAATACTTTCTTTGCTGTCATGCTTCTGCTCTCCATGCGTTTTCTTTACCTCACATGGTAGGCTGCAGGCAACAGCTTCTTCTGGTTTTCTAAATAGACTTGGCAAATTTTGCAGACATGACCTGGTGCTTACCTGTCCTTCATAATTTCACTTGTCCATTGTAAGGTTACTCACGTTTGGCAAGGGTCAATAGAACTGTTGCAAGACTAATACTCCATTTTTATGTACTTCTTGACTGTTGAGAGTAGTCTTGCACAATTTATAACTCGGCCTTTTATTGCAAAGGCATATCCTTTGTTAAATGTCGTGTTGAATTAAAGTTTTGGCATCTTTTGAAGTGAGATGTCTGCCTTTTTAACTATTTCAGTAAGTAAATGGATGACCCAAGATTCACATTCTTGTATAGAGTTTCAGGAAGTTAATTCTGTTTCTCTTAGACCAAATAAGGAAGCTAGGGAAAGTCTTCGCAATTAAATTTGGAGGGAATTCTGCTAAAGGTGCTGACAAGGTCTTCTTTCTTTGTCTGAAAGCTTTACATTACTGATTTGTGGACAAAGTACTTAAATGCTTGGGCACCTGTCTTGTGACCTTGTGATTTGTAAAAAGGTTTTAGGTTTTAAAACAAGTATGTGCCCTTTTTTCTGCTTCTAGTTATGGTTACTAAGCCTCTTCATCTTTTTTGTCAAGTTTCCTAATAACTGCTTACAGAAATGCAAGAAGATGGGCTAGTTGTCCTCTCATATGTGTACCTGTACCTCTGTAGCTGTGGAATTTCCTGTAATGGCCTTTAGACTACTCAAAGTCATAATGTGCCTAGTAAAGGAAGAGTGAATTTTTCCCTGAAAGTCAGATTTACTGTGTAATTTTTCTTGTAATGGTATTAGAACACATTATTTAAATGCCATAAAGATCCTCTTTGTCAACAGGAATGCCTTTCTGAAGGCAGTGCTACAAAGGTATTATGTGGACTGCTTACCTGTGTAGATGTCTGAATATGTTCCAAATTACCTCATATCAATCTCTGTAATCATTTTTCAGTTAAGGATAGGTGACCGCCCTGTTTTAGACAGTAAATATGTATGCTTTCATAGTTCTTTTAATACTAATCCCATGCTGATGTTTTACAAGTTCATTTTCCATTCAGTGTTGATTTTTTTTTAAGTGTGTTTTTTTTTCCTTTGCAGAGTAAAAAGAAGAAGAAGACAGACTTCATACCATACAGAGATTCTGTACTAACATGGCTTCTTCGAGAAAATCTAGGTATGGCTGATTTTACCTATGCTAATTTAGAAAGAAATTCCCACTACATTTTCTGAATGTTTTTAATCACTTAACGTAAATTTGTATTCAGTATGGGTTTAAATATTTTAAGTAGTCAAATCTGAGCCTTATGTTTCACCCTTTGGTAAAGTTGCAGCTCTGTTACTGTTCTATGATTTTTGTTTTCCTTAGTTATGCACAATGTAGTTGAATTTTGTACTTTATAGAAAATAGTGGTATTTAGTAGGTAATAGTATCTAGATTGTGTAGTCATCTAAAACTTGACCTGTGCATTATAGGTGGTAACTCCCGAACTGCTATGGTTGCTGCTTTGAGTCCAGCGGATATCAACTATGATGAAACTTTGAGCACTTTAAGGTACAGTCTTTTCATCTGAGACGGATAGGGGTAGACACTAGCTCTACTGGGCACAGGCTGTCCTTCAAATCTTCACACTTTGAGAAATTTACAGGGAAGAAAAACTATAATGGCAAAAACTCAGTTATCCTGAAAGAGGAAAACTGATTTTTAGTATGTGAATAAGGAGCTAGGATCTTACTGGCTACTTTTAATTTGAAAAATCAAACTCATCTTCTCATGTTTGTATGTTGTTTTTCTGTGTGTTTGCTAGAATTAAGCATTTTAGTTGAGCTGAGGCTCTTAAATACCAAATAAATGGAAGAAAAAAATCTATTATACATGTGATGCACCTTGCTAATGCATCTTGATTAGATCTTGAAGAGGTCTTGTCCTTTTTGGAGCAGTACCCTATGTTAAGTATGAATTAATCTGACATACAGCTACTAACTAAATGTCTCCTCTGTTGCTGCATTCCTGTGTTGCATATGGGCAAGTATATGTTTGTTATAAGTTGTTTTTGACTGGTTCCAGGTATGCTGATCGTGCAAAACAGATTAAATGTAATGCTGTTATCAATGAAGATCCCAATGCCAAGCTGGTGCGTGAGCTGAAGGAGGAGGTGACAAGGCTTAAGGATCTCCTGCGAGCCCAGGGGCTGGGAGATATTATTGACAGTAAGTGGATTAAACAGACCTTGCCATCTTGGGGTTGGTCTCCTCTAAGGAGAAAGGAGAGCTGGGCCTGTGAGAGAAAGGAGTTTAAAAGATGGAAGTTGATGTAGGTGCTGACTTCAGGTTTTGCACATAGTTTTAGGAACGGTAGCTTCTTAGATCTTTAAACAACCCATCCTAGTATTGTCTGTAGAGTTGATAGGATACCTTCGGACTCCCATGGAAAAACATTGAGAAGGATTAACCTATTGTTGCTGTGGAGGGGATTTTTCTGTAATAGAACTTCCACATTCAAGAGTTGCCTTGGTGAGTTACGAAGCGCATTTTGTCTGGCTGATGGTAAGAGGATAGTTGTGGTACAGAAACTAATTTCATACTGAGAAAGCATACACTTTGCTATTTCTTGAAGGGTAAAGGTCAGTAGTTGATACCTGGCTTCACTACAGTGCTTTTTCAGAATGGAAAAGGATGCCTAATTCCTGTTATACAGTGCCCTTAGTAAAAAAAAAAGAATTTGTCATCTCAAAATTAGCTATGAAACAGCTGTATGTGAATAAAATAATGCATTATTTTGGGACAAGAGTTTGTTAGGTTAGCCGAGCTGTATTGTACTGATTTGCTTTGCCAACAACCTCTTAAAGTACTAAAACAAACTTGTTCCTGAATTATTTCCTGGCACTCGATCCAAATAAGGCAAACAAACTACAATTTTAATTGCTACATTCTTTTACAATATGAACAGTGTTTTAATTCCTAGTGAAGGAGGTGCCCATAAAAATACACAGTGTATTCTGGTGGATTTGAATTAGCTATGATTTGCTGCTTAAGAAGGAAAAAAAAAAAAAAAAGGAAACATTCACCAGTCCTTGGTTTGTTAGAGTTTAATTGCCTGTGAAGCAGAAGTCCTGACTTAAAGATGTGTAATATGTACGTTACCTGTCTGTTTTCAAGAGATGGGGGCCAGAAGAAAATGAAATGCAGGTGTTTTCATGATTGGTGTAGTCCATGTTTTTTGATTCTAAATCAAAACTGGAAAAGTTACTGAAAATTGTGTATTGTCTCTTTAAAGTTAAAGTAGTATTTTCTTCCCTTCCTATGTCACTGGTGAATCTTCAACTATGATCCTTCTTGTATTTTCCCTGCTGCTTCCCTTCAGTTGATCCAATGGGAGATGAATACTCTGGAAGTGGAGGCAAATGTGTGTATTGTGTGGTTCTCTTCTTAACCTGCTTCCTCTGGGTCAGCTTTTAACTGAGCTTTGCATGCCAGCATTTCTCACAGGGAAATCCCAGACAGAACACTCGCTGTGGATATGTAATACAGTTTCTTAGAAATCAGCTTAACCAGCTTAGTTAAAGTTGACAGTCTAAAAAAAAAAAGTTTGGAATGCAGCATATGTTCCTAGCTTGCTTTCTGCAGAATACAGCAGGGAGAATGGTGATTAGCCAGTTTTCATCACAGCTAATATTTTACATTTGAGCTAGAAATAATTTTCTCAAATGTCTTTCAAGTTACTCAGCTGAAACCTCCCTTACTCACCTAGTTTCCTGACCTTTTAACTTTTCCACTTTGAAGCACTTACATTTTAATGTGTTGATTATCTGAAGTTGAAATGGTATAAGTTCCTCCTGGAGACTGAGATTTATTTTCTTTATATATAGTCTATTTAAACAAAGAAGTTCCACATCTCGTAATGATGAAGGTCCCTTATTTGAGCTGAAATACCTGGTTGATGATGGTTATCGTAATAGAGACAGAAATACTCAGTAAATACCATTTTGGTTTTGTTCTTCTGTTTGTGTTTATGGAAGGGAAATATACGTAGTTCATTGCAAAAGAAACATCAGATAAGTATTTTATATAAACTTTGGGTTGGCAGATAGTTTTAAACTCTTTCAGCCAGTCTTGACTCTCACTCGGAAACAATATCAACTAGAAGAGATCTGTCTGAAATTTCCTAAAATCAAAGCTACTGGTGGTGTAAAGACTCATCCTGGCCTTGTCTGATTTTCTGATGCTGCTTCCAGCGTGTGCATATGTCATTGATTAAAGCTGCAGCCTCCGGGAGAAGTGTGCATGGTGTTGAGGGTTTTGGTTCTCAGCGGTCACAGCAAGTGTGAAAGCTATTGCAAGAGCCACTTCTTTATCTCCAGGAGTGCATGTATCTACTCGCCTTTTGAGACTTCATCCCCCTGCTCTGCCATGTCTGCTTTTCTCATCCTGATGGCGTTCCCTCTCCTTAACCTACCTTTCTTTTGTTAACCTTCCACCCCTGCTTCCTTTATCTGCAGATGGTGGTTTTCAAACTGACTTGATGGCAGTCATTAGTTTCATGAGGCTGAAATGGAAACTTGAATGTGGAGTGAGCTGGGGTGTTAGGCTTCCCCATGGCACTGTTCAGGATAGGAGCAGAGGAGATGTGGAAGGATGCTGACATTTTTTGCAATGTCTGTGTGACCACCTCTAATTTTTCTAAGTGCAAAGCACTTGTTCAGAACTTGAGGTCTGATTTGACCTGCTTCTTTCTTGAGAGTAATTACTTGAAAGGATTTGTTTGAGATAAAAATTAAAGCTATCAGAATTATTTAAACTGTGAGCTACCTAGTAGTCTGATATTTCCATGTTAGAAGTTACTTTTTGTGATTATTCTGAGGATATGGTTTACTGACGTATCTGAGAAGCTAAGTTACATCAAAATAACTTGCCTCTGGATGTTTGTTGGTAAATCATTCACATGCCTCGTCTTTGTTTTCTGCCTTTAAAAGGGGCAGCTTTCAGGTCGCTGTTTTTTCAGACTAAACAAGCTGCCTTATTAGCATTTTTTTTTTTATTAAGTCCTTTGTGTAAATGAAGACCAAAAACCTCTAAACCACCTTCTGAAGTATAGGAGCTGTAACAGATACTTCACCAATCACATATCCTAGATCTCCATTTTTGAGATGAGAAGAGTCGAGAGGAAGCACAACCACATTACTGTGAACTTGTTCTTCTCTCCCTGGCATGGGCTGACAGATGGCTTAGGTACTCACTCTGCTGGGAGAATTTAGCGAGGGGTTAGCTTTTTGTCCTTGTGGTCATGGTGCTTCAGCAGCAGAACTGCTTCTATGATAAAGATTTTCTTGATCATCCCTTTAGATTAAAGGAGTCAGGAAGAGAAAGTTTTTGCTGAATTTAAGGGGTTGGTGTATATTCAGCCTTCAGCCCAGAATGTTGCTATTCTCATTAGTAGGTGCTCCTGGTCTGAGCTTCATGGTGCTCAGCAGCTTAGTGTTCATTTAGGAATAGGACAGTTCATTTTTGGTGAGTGTAATTTAAGGATTTTTTGATCGGAATGATCCTTACTAATAATCCCCAGGGTCTGATTTGGGTTATCTTTGTCATGGATACTAATATTCAAGGACTTGTTTCAGAACTGCCATCTAAAAATTACAGAAATTGTTTTGTTGCTGCTTAAATGCTTTCCTCTTATACTGGTATTTCCTTCCTATCTTCCTCTTTCCCATTCCTTCCCTCCTCCTATTTTCCTTTTCCCTGTCTCTCTGCTTTCCCTCTGTCTGTGTGTCTTTCTCTCAGATCTGAAAGATTTTCAGAACAATAAACATAGATACTTGCTAGCCTCCGAGAATCAACGTCCTGGCAATTTTTCCACAGCCTCCATGGGGTCCCTCACTGCATCTCCATCCTCCTGCTCTCTCAGTAGTCAGGTGGGCTTAACATCTGTGTCCAGTATACAGGAAAGAATCATGTCAACACCTGGAGGAGAAGAGGCAATTGAACGGTTGAAGGTAGGTATTGCTGGAGATTAAGCAGGCTGATTTGGTCTTTTCCAAGGGTAAATAGTGGCAAAGCTGGGAAAACTTGCCTTCAGCAAAGATACGTCCAGTACACTGCTGTTTTCTGAAGCCCCCTTGTATCCCCTTGAAAGTGGGTTTAACTGAGGTGTGCTAGAGATTGGGTTCATGCAGAGCCTTTCCTGGTAGGATTGTACGGGTTTGATTGTAGCCTGGAGCTACAATGAAACTATAAATGACCACCTTGATTTTTGTTTGTAGGTTTTCTGATTACAGGGAATTTAATCTTAAGTAAAGACTTCAAGAGGCCTGGTCAACACTGGTGTGGACTAGCTCTGACTAGCAAATGCAGTCAGCTTTCAGAAAGCCAAATTACCCCAAAGTTGAGAAAAGGAGGCAGAATAATCCTGCCACTGTTGTATTCACCCAGCCCCCACAGATTAAAATGTGAAGCACACAGAATAGCATGCTTCATCCAGACAATAGCAGCCTTGTCCCAATTCTGCATAGAATTGAACCGCATCAAAAGTGCATTACAGTGAAGTATTTCTTTATTTTACCAAAGCCCCCAATCTCCATGGGTGGATGAGTGGGGAAGGCTGGCTGTATTGAATATGTGCTTCGTTCTCATGTCTTGTCCATGAGACAGTGCCACAGGGATTGCAATGGGCTGGAACACACACTGCATTTCCCTTTCCTATTAGAAACTTGCTGTTACCATGGAAATAATGGTGTGGTCTCTGCAGTTCCCTGGCGTCCAGTTACTGAATGATGTCTGTAAATTAGATTTTAAAGAAAAAAGCAATTTTAGGTGGTTCAAATTAAAGTCTGATTGAGTTTAAATGTGAAGTCTTTTCTTCTCGGCTTGCCTTTGAGGATATTAACTCTAAAAAAAAATTAAGGAAGACAACTTATTGATTTGAAGCACTGGGTACTTTTTGTACCCAAAATTAAATTGACATCTAGCACTGATAAAACCTTTAATTATTTTGTATATTATGGAAGGAACTTTGTTGAGAAAACTGTAAAACAGCTTGTGGGATTTTTACACAGGAATCTGAGAAGATCATTGCAGAGCTGAATGAAACATGGGAAGAGAAGCTGAGGAAAACAGAGGCCATTAGGATGGAAAGGTCAGGAATTAGAAATGCTGTACATGTGGGTGGTTTCTGCTAAAAAGAAGTGTGGAAAATGGAGAATGTCACTGTTCAAAAGCAATGGAGCAGCGGAATAGGGCTTAGTGATAAATCTGCTGGCCTTTGTATTATGTGTAACAGTAGGGGCAATGCTGAGAGAAGGCCACATCCTTTCTGATGTTTCCTAACATTAATGTTTAGAGTTGTAACATGGATAACATCCAGAGCTGCTGCTATGGCTTCTGTTGTAAAGCAGCATGCAGTTCTGGTCTCTTTCTTTCCCCTTCCACTTCTCTCTTACATTCCAAAAATTCTGGCTCTTAGGTTAAGCAGATAAGATTAAGGTTTTTGTACCAGAGTATCTAAATTTGTGATACAACTCCACCTTTCCAGCTGTGGTTTGACTTGAGTCTTAAAGCAATAAGCCATGCTTAAGAATTGTCAGAAGGTGGTTGGAACAAAACCAAGCATTATTTGTTAGAATATTAATTGTTTATAAAATATATAAGGGTAACATCTTTGCCTGGAAACAATTTGAGCAGTGAATAAAATCATGAGAGGTATATGAAAGTGGATAGAGAATATTTATTTACTGACTAATGTAAGAGCTAAGGGACATCAAGCCCAGCAGGTGGTAGATTTCAAACAAATAGGAAGTTCCCACAACAGATTGGTAAGCTGCAGAAATCTGCTGCATTATGCTGATGATGCTAGGAGTTGAATTCAAAAAAAGATGACAAACTAAAACAGAAAAACAGCCCCAAAAACACCAAACAAAAGCACTTGGAAAGCTATGTAAAAGAAATGTTACCCTCAATTCTGGAATTTTCTTGGGAAGAAACTGGGAGACTGAGAGAATATGGAAAAAAAATAGTTTGCCATGTTCTTATTCTTCTCTGTTGGAGTCACTGTTTGCTTTGTCAAAGTCAAGAGTACTGCATTACATGAGTGGTTTGTCTGACCCAATAAAATCCCTTTTATGTCTTAAGGAGAGAATACTTCTTACATTAAATCAGGAACAGCCAGCTAAATCCTTGTAAATTAATGAATAATGGTAGCTTTATTTAAATTAAATGTTTAAATTTAGAACATGCTTGTACATTCATTGCCACCTTAAGGGAGGTCAGTGTCCTAAAATATACTTACCTTGTGATACTTAATTGCACTAAAATCACTAAAATACTGTCAAACATCTGTACTTTTTTTTTTTTTTTGCCGTTCCTGTGCTACAGGACTGTAAACTCTGGGGCTGAAGTTTAGAAATGTGCCCTATTGTGTTATAAGGTGGCAACAGTTCTTGTTGTATGGTCCATGGATGGGCTGGTTGAAAGTATAATGTATTTCATAGTGAAAATGAAACCTAAAATTTGCATCTTTTGAAGCCTAAGATATGGTAAATGACTCATTTTACCCTCTCAGGGAGGCATTGTTGGCAGAAATGGGAGTTGCCATTCGTGAAGATGGTGGAACGCTGGGAGTCTTCTCGCCTAAAAAGGTAAAGACAATTGATCATTTTTGAATCCTGTCTGTCAGTGGCAGATCCACTTGCAGGGAGAGGGTGACGAAGGAACTGCCATTCACACAGGGGTTTGTGTCTCTGTAAGGTGCAGGAGAATGCAAGTGAGGCTCGGACACTTTGCAGAATATGTTCCTTTTACAATACCTGTCTGGAAATACCTTTATTAGAACACTCTACATCTGAGGATTATTTTGCTCATAGCAATGAAGTTGGGTGCTGTTTGTTGTGTGAAATGACATGACCCAGTGCTTCTAGGGAGCTATGTAAAGCATATTGCCTGCCATAGCTTCCATTGGTCATTAAGGTAGGGAAGCATGTGCTAGCCTGATGTGCTGATGAAACAGGAGCAGTATGAAAAGTTCACTGGGGGATTTCTGATATCCCCAAATGGTTGAATGCTCTGCCTTTAGAAAAAATCTGTGCTGCTGGTGGAAGTGTTTGTAGCTCCTTGCGTGTCTGTTGAATCAATAGCAACTCAGAAATGCTGCCTCTTACATCGTTGCTGTTTACTGGGTGTGACTTTGATGTGCTCTGCCTACTCATCTCTGAGATACACAGAAGAGTTCCAAGTCTTGTTTAGATGCCCTTTCTTGAATTTTTCCAAGGTGGAAAAAGGTTAACAGAAGGGATTGTGATCTAACAAGCCAAACACTGAACGCAGTGGGGACAGGGGAAAGAATGTTTCTTTCAATACATGTCAATAGTTCTATTTTCTGGAAGTTAAAAGGAGCAGAGCTGTGCAGAAAGAGGGCATAAATCAATACTATAAATATAAAATGATCTACTTAAAGAAGCTACCTATGCAGCTAATGCAGAATTAATGAAGTGTAAAGAAAGGAATGCACTTTCTTGTACCTCATATCTTTGAACAGGTAGCATAGGTTAATATTTTAGTGTGAACATTGCTTATGCAAGTCTAATAAATTTGATCAGAGGGTGAATGGGGCCCTATCTGCAGGCATAGGACAGCAGAGTTGGTTAAAATGTTTTATCTTTATGGTAAAGGAGTGCTAGTGTGTTATGTCTGGAGCAGGTAGAGCTCTGGTTAGCTTTTGGTATCTAGTCTAGAAGTGTCTAAGGTTTGTAAAGGTGCTAAATCGTTGAGTGTTCTTTACATTTCCTTCTCTTATGTTATGGATCCTAATCTCCTTTTAGATTTTCCCTCAGAGGCCATCAACTCTTTTTGATGACTCTTTTGATGCATTTTCAGCTGATCAGGTTTGTGTATAAATGCCATCTGAGTGAAGTAGTTGCTTTGGTAATAGATAGTGTTTATTTTTACCCACGTAGGATTTATTAGAAGTAAAACTTCTGACCTAGTCCTTGCTGCTTCTGTTCCTTGCTGTCCTTGCAGATCTCTCATTAGTTCTCCTCTTAGTAATTGTGGCTGCTGTTGTGAAATAGTGGGAGATAGAAAATTTTGAAGTTGTTAATAAAGATTTAACATTTCTGAGGTACCAGTATAAATATAATCATATGCTACTAGGACAGCACTGTGGTTTTACCAGCTGAGCTATAAAATGAACTCTCTAAGGTAAATTTTGCACACTTCAGAAATTAAAAGGTATTACATTGTGCAACCATTATTGAATCTACTGGTTGTGCTTTTGATGACAGGAAACTACTTGAAATGGATTGTGGAAATTTAATTATGTTCTCATCAAAGAAGAGAGCAGGGAAAATTTTTCAGTTCATGCTTGAGGAATGCTGTACAGGAGAATGTTGAAGACCATTGTCCTTGGGTAAATAGCAGATCTCAGAAGGAGTGAATAGCAGGTTTAGCCAGCATCATCTTTCAAATGGTTGAACTTTTTTTTTTTTTTTTTTTTTACAAAGCCTTCTGTTGCCTGTGACAGACACATTCAGACTTAGAGCACAGTGTATAAAGTGATCTCACATATCTGTATAGGGTACAGCTTGAATTTCAGAGTGTCAAGTAGTACAGTCATCGTGTTGATATAGCAGTTGAGTATGTCTGGGATTTGGTTTCTCAAGTTTTCTCGTGATTCAAGAAGTTCATACAGCTCTGAATGTCTATTTTAATGGTGTGAACAGGGTTGATAGCATGGCATATCTCTGGCTACAGTTCTGGGAGCCCTCTTGAATTTTAGGGGTTGAAAAACATCTTTTTACCCCTCCTTTCTGTCTCTCTAGTTAGTCTTCCATTGGGCCATAGACAGACTTCTTCATTCAAAGGGAAGTTTCATTGTGAACAGACAGTAATTTTTGAGCTTCCATAAACTAAGTGCTATTAACGTTTCTATTAAGTCAACTTTTTTGCAGCTAGAATGAGTTGAAGGACAATGTGCTTTAAACGAATCTTAACCAAACTTATTTCATTTTGTTTAGTTGTTCTGATAGTAACAGAATGAAGGGAGGATTATTAACACTTCTATCATCATCTTGCATTGTTTAACCAGTTTTGCTTTTCTTTTGTGCTTGTGCTTACTGCTATCTCACTGGCTAGATTTTCACACCAAGGCCATGTGACTTGTTTGCTGATTCCAATGGGGTTTTTTCACCAAAGAAGGTTGGTTTAGTAACTGTAGTGAACTTAAATTTAGAAGCACTTTAGATGAAGAGCTTTTTAGTTGTTTGTATCAGAAAATTATGGTAGTTCTAGATTTTCCTTTGACTTTAATGGACGCTTTGCCAAACCAACTCCTGAAAAAAACAGTTCCCAAGGAAAGCCAAAGTTGATTCCACATGAGTTTCAAAATTGTAATTAAGCACCCTTTTCTTGTGTTGGCCATCCCATATCAAAGTTTACAGAGACTTTCTAAGGAATCATTTTTTTAAAACTTGAAGCTGTAACTATTTCCCCTCTTTGCTTTATTGTCTGAAATATCAACTAATCTGAGCTGTACTTCTGCTGTTAACTTCGTGATGTTCTTCAGTACTGCAGGAGGTTATTTGTAAAAAAGATGGATTATGGAATAACCTGGATATACATAGAAAAACTGGATTAATCTGCACTCTCCACAGCTGTGGGAAGAAGCATAAAAGTAGGTCCTCAGTTCTTAATTATCTTCTCTTTTTTTGTTTCAGACTCCTCATCTTGTAAACCTTAATGAAGATCCACTCATGTCTGAATGTCTGCTCTACTACATCAAAGATGGTATTACTAGGTGAGGGTTGGTACTAATATGCTGACATCTGGTTCTTTGCTTGCTTAAGTTCCCATGCTGGAGACACCTTGAGCTTAAATAATAAGTATTCCTTGAGTTACTCAACTTCCATGTATAAATAAAGCATGAGATTTGCTGTAGGTGCAAAAGTACAGAAATTCATTTCCCTCTATAGTTTACTTTGTGCTTTAGAAGTAATTTTTGCAGTCGCTCTGCTTTATAAGATGTTGATTACTGCACTGGGCAGTACAAGAAAGCAGAATATCACTTTTGAAATATAGGGAAACAGAAGAAATGAAACACTGGAAATGCAGTTTTGATGAACTGAGGATTGAAAACCACAGTGTCTAATAAAAGGAAATGGAATAGGGCCGAGCTTTCACTTCATATAAACAAACTGTTATCCATGCCTCTTCTGCTGTCTTCTTGGATGTAATGCCTTCTCGTCTTTGTAATACGCTTCTATAGCCAGTCACATGGTGTTCTTGGCTGACAGTGTAAATGCCCAATTAATGTAGTTCTGAATTCACATACATGAGACTAAATTTAATTGCCAAAATTGGAACTTAAAGCAGACTATATTCGAAAACTTGTCAAGATACTTGGGAGAAGAGAGGCTGGTTTGCTTAACTCTGGTGCATTAAGCAGTGTTTGGCTGCTTGGTTTCTATTTTCCTGGGGTACAAATGGAGGACAGTACACAGACAGGTGCTGTTGTACTACTCCAACTTGCATTGGATCTAGTGAAAAAAGTATCAAACTTGTAGAGAATTCACCACAGAACGATGACAATAGCTTAGGGCTTAAAAAATCATGTTAAATTTTGAGTCTAACCAATTGGCAGTAGAAATATGTAGAGTGATCAGCAGAGCAACAAGTTCATAAACATTAGGATTGAAAATTAAGTTGTCCATTTTTATGGATACCAAATATCTATAATTGCTCAAATATTTCAGTTTGGAATGGACATGAATCTTCATGCTTCTGGGATATAGCCAGCCTCCTCTTGTTGTCTGAACGCTATGTGAAACTGCTTGTGGCATCAAATTATTCAGAAAGAGCCTACTGAGCCATTTTTGCTTTTTTGTTGAAGTGCAGATGGTAATTATTGGAAGGGATAATTCTGGATGAAATGGACCACTGGAAGTTCCTGTCCCTTTGTTCTCCTCCGCTTCCCTTTGTAGTGAGAGGGGGACTACACAGGGAAGGAAATATCTCAAATTCAGAGGTCTTTAATGTTTCAATTCTCTCTTTTATGTTTTCAGAGAGAGAACTTATTCCTTTTCTCAAGCTATTTTCCTCCAATTTCCAGTAAATCTGTTATGTCCTGTACAACCCAGAGTTAAGCACCACAAACCTTTCACTTGAAGGATAGCCGTATTGTCTTACAGAGTTGTAGAAAGTGTCTGACTTGCTCTTGAAATGTTTTTTATTGGACTCAGGGTTGGCCAAGCTGATGCTGAGCGAAGGCAGGATATTGTATTGAGTGGGGCTCATATCAAAGAAGAACACTGTATCTTCCGGAGCGAGAGGAACAACAATGGTGAAGGTAAAAAACTATTTCTCCAAGTAAAGTGTTGGAAATATAGAAAAAATAGAAAATAACTAGTAATAATTGCCACCTGCAAAATTAAGATGACAATAGTGTTGATTCTCTGGTGGGGTTTTATTAACCAGTATAGCATGAAGAAGTGATTCACTTTTATTTTGTTATGGTGTTAGTAGGAAGACAGCCTAAATGAGGGTCTGCACACTTAGCTGTTTCTACAAAGTGCTCTCTAAAGTCTCATTTGTTGTTGTTCTCTTTGTAGTTATTGTTACTCTGGAGCCTTGCGAACGATCAGAAACTTATGTTAATGGCAAGAGGGTTGTGCAGCCTGTGCAGTTGCGCTCAGGTAAGAAATGTTAGAACAGATGTTTTTTTTTTTCCAGACTTTGTCTAAGAATTGTTCATTTGTGACATTTGCATCATTGTTTGAAAGTGCTGGGTGCTGTTAAAGGGCAGGAGTATTACCTTCTTGGAGTGAAGCTCTTGAACAAGTTGGTAGCATTTTTCTCTTATCAGCAGGTCTTTTTTTTCATTCTTTGCTGCATTAGCTGTAAGTGTATTTAAATATTCACTGCCACACAGCATCCTGCTTGTCCTTCTGCTTACCCTGATATTATTCTAGTACATTCTTGCCCAAGCCTATTGCCCTTGGCAGTCTCAGTGAGACAGAGCAGACAGACTGCCAGCTGCTGATGGAAAATTCCCAGCTTCCTGGCAAAGCTAAGATATGACCCTCTGCAGGAGTACAACAGCTTCTCTTTTCTCTCATTGGGTTTCCCACTCAGTCCCCTACATTCCTTTAGAAAGGCGTGTGGGGAAGGAATTAGAGGGGAGGGAGTGACTGCTCTAAATTATGCTTTTTAACCCATCTTTTTCAAGACACGATGCTTTCTGTGTCCTTCCTCTTTTTCCTCTCATTTAAAACAAACAAACAAAACCACCTCAGTTATTTGCACCAAGTTATAAGTCAGTATTTGCATGGAATCAAGCATACTGACTTCAGTACAAGCCTGAACAATGAAGGGCAAGTGTTTTGTTGTTCTGACAGCATATGGCTCATACTGAAAACCATGACTCTATCCTTTAGTAATTACTTTCTTTAAAAAAAAAAAAAAAAAGTAGATATTTGCTTTCTGCATCTAGACAATTGAGTTACCAGGAGAATTTAGATATGGCCTTGACATCTTGAAATGCCTGTGTTGTAGTAACATATTCATAAGGGCAATTTTGGTTACTCTGGGGATCTACTTACTGGAATATATATTTTTTTTAACTACATTAATATGTTCCCTGGGAGAGCAGAGGAATTCCACTGTCTTCCATCAAGCACATCTCGGGCTCTTTGGACATTTGATATCTCTAGGATTTAGCTTAAAGATTTGATATTACATTTCTTCAGCTCTTCCCACATTAGTTAAAAGAAACTAAAATCCTTGTATAAGTATTACTGATGAGGGTACAAATTAAATCAATGCATATAAACCACATTTTAAAGAAAAGTAAGCTCCATGCATTCCATTCTTTGAAGTTAGACTTTTTCCAAGCTGAAATTTCTGCTAAATTGGTCTTTGCCCATGCTTTGGCGCTGTTGGTAAAGGAGAGGAATGGGACTTAGTGAATGTTTTATTTGCTGCAACAGTTGGTCAGTTTCCAAGTCCATCCTTTAATTTTTGATAAATTTTTCCAGAATGTTTGATTGGATCTCTTAAGGGCGATGCCATCCTCTGTGAGCAGCGCTTCTTATCACCAGTAGTTCTTTCCTGTACAAACCAGACATTCTTTTCTTCCTTGTCACCTACTAATTTGAATGTATTGTAAAATCCTCATTGAGCAATCTTTTCCACTGCCACACGAGGATAAATGGGATGAATCATTGAGTGATGTTTTTAATTGCCTTGGAGTCCTGAAAGAATTAACTTGTGTTGCTGTTTTTAGGAAATCGTATCATCATGGGTAAGAACCATGTCTTCCGATTCAACCATCCAGAGCAAGCACGAGCAGAAAGAGAGAAAACACCATCAGCTGAGACTCCCTCTGAGCCAGTTGACTGGACTTTTGCTCAGAGGGAGCTTCTGGAGAAGCAGGGCATTGACATGAAGCAGGAGATGGAGAAAAGGTAATGGAAAGAAGAGTTTCTTCTTGCAACAAGAACGATACAGCTGTAGGCTATGAGTTGTGTCAGTGCAAAACCTAAAGCTAATGTCTGTTGTATATATGGAAGACTTAAATGAAGCTTCCAAAAGTAAACAGAGTTCAAGTACCCTTCTTCCAACATATTCCAGTGCTCGTTCAGACAGTTAATGTCATCGCTACCTCTAGTGAACATTGAGAAAACTTCCCCGATTTTACTTCAGTGCTGTAGCTCCTTAAAAGAAAAAAAAAAAAAAAAAAAAGTTAAGCACCTGGCATTAATTCCCTAGACCAGATTTTGGTGAAGGACTGCACTATAACTTTTAGGTAGTTTCACTTATTTAGTACCACAATAGACGTCTCTTATGTAACAAATTAAATGCACTGAATTGATAGTATGCACGGAACTGATGGATTTGAGTAAATTGTACTTTATTTTAATTTTTTAGGTTAAAGGAGTTAAATAAATAGTAACTTTATATAAAGTATTTCTTTTTAAACAGAACGACTTTTACTCTTGTTATTGTAATTTAGTGGATTTTGTGTTTACATCAACACCAACATGAAACTAATGATATCTGGCTATTTCTGTTCTTCTGTCTGTCTTCAGATTACAAGAAATGGAGATTTTGTATAAGAAGGAAAAAGAGGAAGCAGATCTCTTGTTGGAGCAGCAAAGGCTGGTATGTGTCCTTACTTCACATTAACTATACCTTTGGCCAACAGTAATTCCTGTCCTTGCTTATCTGAGAGTTTAGGAAACCTGCTTGGGTTGTCTGCACAATGCAGTTATCCCTTTGCTTTTAAGTACTTTGTGCCTACAATGGATTACGATCAGTGTGAGTGAGCTCCTTCGTGTTAAATTGGGAATGTAATTGACACCGAAGAGGCTTTAATCAGTTCTTGTTGGGACGGGTCAGATTTCTTGCAATGTAACCTTTAAAGAAGAGCATTTCTATGCTCTCATGTTTTTTGAAGTTCATTTTCAATAGTCTAATCAGCTACTTTTGGGATGTTTGCCTTGATTTTGATCTTGGATCACCAGAAGGTACTAATTTTGTGCTGCCAAAGAGACTCGTAGAACAATGATATGCTAGGTTTATTTTTTCTGAATGATGTCTGAAAATGTTGCTGCATTGTGCATGTTTTAACCCTTCTCCCTTCCCCTGCATGGAGTTCCTTGTAAGGTTCTTAATGCTACACGTGCTGATGGTGGGGTTATGACTAGGGAATAAGTGTGCAAAGGGAACGTTAACTCATTCAGAACAATGGGAATTCCGCCATTTCACCTATTTCTTCTTATAATCAGACTTAATTTATCAGACTTCCTGTTTAAGACTTCAATCTTTTCACAACAAATGTCTTCTGAAGTTCATTACAAATAGAAATGCATGCAATCTCCAAGCATCCTGTGAATTTTAAAAACACGACCAAGCCCAGAGGTTTAAACTACTGTTAGCCTTCTCCCAAAAGCATATTGGAGCAGAGTACTCTGGCTTCCATAGATAGACGCTACATCAATTTTTTTTTATTTATATTATACGGTGCACTTAAAGCCTTCTGCATCTCTAACTAGAGAGTACTCTTGGGTGGAGAGGAGTTGCTGTAGGCTTTGAGTCAAAGCAAAACTTAGTTCAGAAAGGAGTTTAAGATGCAACTAATATAACGTTACTTCAATTTCATTTTTTAAATTTGTGGAGCTGAAAGCAGTATTGCAAAAAACAATTCCACATGAAAAGAAAAATAGCATCAAGGTTTGGCTGTGTGTCAAAAGAGATGCAATTCCATCCCTTAAATTCTGGTGACAGGCGTGTGCAAAGCTGCTGTATGAATTAAACAAGAGAATTGGCTGCCTGGGGATCCACTTCAAATAAGGCTGTGTTGATGCAAGTGTTGTGAAAGGAAATTTTTCTCCCTGTACTTATGATTGGGGGAAGATTTAAATAGGTTCGTCTAATACTGTAGTATAGTTACTACTTTCTTAAAGCTTTTTTTTTTTTTGCTGATTATTTTGATCACTTAGTGGGCAAAGGTGGAAGACTATCCTGCATGCATTACCATTGTAATTTCTGAAGGACAGCTTTCCTAGTTGTAAGGATCATAATAAATGTGGTCACTGGTCAGTTCAGCAGGATACTGCTTTTTACGCTGCTTAGTGAGAATACAGCACAATTGCTTGACACATCTTGTCACTTCTGTGTCACTATGCAGTCTGGAATGGACAGGATGAATGCCCTCTTTAGCTCTCGAATAGTGATTGGGAAATCTGGGAATGCATTCCAGCTTGTGTACTTTAAAAGTATTTATTTTGCCACAATATCCAGCTACACTGTCAGGTTCTGTATCTTGCTGCTATATAAGATTGATGTTGAAATATACATATTCTTCTTGTTCTAAATGGGATTATGATCTTGGATATAAGATAGTGTTTTCCAAAATGTTTTGGTTTTGTGCTGAGATGCCAACCAATTTGGGCATTTCTTTGTAGTTAGATGTGCTATACAAAAAAGTGAGAACTCTTTTTCCAAAATTTACAACTAATATCTATTTGCCTTGCTGGCATTATTTGGAAGTAGAAATAATCATTCTCCGTTTTTCAAATTGAATGTGAAAAGGTGTTTAATAGAGCTCAAGTTATCTTCCAGGTTTTCTTGGTCGTTATGCCCTTGCAGTGACCCCTTAGTGTTAGAATGCGGGTACATACCTATGTTCATTGGGTTGGTTAATCTCTGAGAACACGCAGGACAATGGCTACGCAGTGTCACTTAGTCAGCTTTTTATAAGCAAGACATCCTTTACCCATAAGTAGTAATATGGTAGTTCTTGTAATCTGTAAGAATAATCCTGTGGAATTTATGCCTTAACGTCTGAGTAGTTTGTTTTGCCTTTCTGGATGTAGTCTTGAATGCGTAGTTTGTGCAGTGTTTTCCTCCAGGGCATCTTTTATTTCCACTGCAACATGCAGTTTGTTAGATGCTCTTTCCTTAGGCTGCAAAGTTTGTTGCCTGTAAACTCGTGAGGAGTTGGGTCTGTTTCTAATCTGACGTTTTTTGGCCTGAACTAGTACAAGTTGATTCTCTAGTGCTATTCTTGAATACTGAAGATACATAAGGTCACAAGAAGCTCACATAACTTGATTCTTAGGCTATAGAGCTTGTTGACCATAGGGTAGAGCAATATTTTTGTTACTCCCTTTCATCGTTTCTAAGACAAATTATATTGTATTCCCCATTCTTCGTGGTCCTCTACCCGAAGTCTTAAGTCTAGAAACTTGTGGTGCAGAGTAAACTACCTCAGTTTCCTTTGGTTGTAGAGTAACTGGCTGTTACTGTTCCTGACTTCTAATGCATTATAATTCTCCATGTGAAAAATACGGACATTAGAGGTTCACTAGAGACTGACTGCTGTGTTTTATTGAGGATGATGTGGATCTAGTGGATCACACTAATACATAGGACTTTTTTTTTATTTGTTGGAGAGGTCTTAAATTAGTAATCCTTTAACAAAACAAAAAAAGGTAGTTTGACTTTAACTCCTGGTTGCAGTAAGCAATAATGGATACGCTTAACTTTTGGTGGCAGTATACCTGAATAAATATTCTCGGCATATGAAAACCCGAAGCACTGCTCATTACAAATGATTTAGCAAAAGATGGAAAACTTGTAATGAAGAAGCAAAACAAACAAGCATAACTCTTAGCATGTGGAAGCTCTAGGGTTTGAGAAGAGGACAAATCAAGGATATCAAATTGAGAATTCAAATTAAACAATTAAAAAAAAGTCACTACTACATTCTTCTGAAACTCGTTCTTCGGACAGTGAAGACTGTTAATGTTTTTGCTTTTTTAAACTAAACAACAAGGTGACAAATGGAGAAAAAAAAAAAGCAAAACAAAAAATAAACAAAAAAACACACCTCTGAAACTCTGATTCTGGATATCCTTTTAGCCTGTAGCAAGTCTTGGAGTATGAACCACTGTCTTCACCTGTCATAGTGGCACTTACAGTCCTTTTAACATTGAAACCTTTCGGCTGCTTCTGTTTCATATTTTCTTATCGTCTAACACTTCTCTGGCTGCTGTTGTAGTGAAGCGGATTCTAAACTTGAGCATCCCTGCAACCATGTGCAACGTTACTAACCAGTGTTAACCTGACTTACTCTGGCTGCTCATGACATCTTCTATGATGGCTGTTTTGTTCACCTACCTGGGGAGGATTTGCTGAAAGAAGCAACAGCAGTAACCAAGGCAAATGTGTGTGGCGGGGATTTGCATGTCTTTGTAGCATGTGTGAAGTGCAGTTGACACTTGATATTTGTTTTTATTTTTTTAATCAGGAACTTTGTTTTTCTTGATCAGTATAAAGAATTTTGGAAGGGATTGGGAGGGAAGAATTTAGATTATCTGATATGTCAAGATGACGAGACTTCTAAGTAATATTAATCTTAATTTAGTGAAGAGAGACAATTTTGACAGTCCATGATTCTCGAAGATACACATTAATGTCTTATCGCTCAGTCTTCAGGGACTTCACTTGTTCTATTTTGATTTTTGATTTAGTTTTCTTTGCCTGCTACTTCTTGTTTAGCTTTTCCATTTTCTTACAATTTTAATTTTGGTTATTTTGGGGCCACTTCTTGATTTTTGTTTTTCCAAAGGATGCAGACTCTGATAGTGGGGATGATTCGGACAAGAGATCGTGTGAGGAGAGTTGGAGACTGATCACTTCCCTGAGAGAGAAGCTGCCCCCCAGCAAGCTCCAAACCATTGTAAAAAAGTGTGGCCTCCCCAGCAGTGGGAAGAAACGAGAGCCTATTAAAATGTACCAGATACCCCAACGCCGACGCCTTAGCAAAGACTCCAAGTGGGTTACCATCTCAGACTTAAAGATCCAGGCTGTGAAAGAGATATGCTATGAGGTAGCACTCAATGACTTCAGGCACACTAGACAGGAGATTGAGGCTCTGGCCATTGTTAAAATGAAGGAGCTTTGTGCCATGTATGGGAAAAAAGATCCGAATGAGCGGGAATCGTGGCGAGCTGTTGCCCGCGATGTCTGGGATACGGTAGGAGTTGGAGATGAGAAAATTGAAGATGTTATGGGCAATGGTAAAGGAATAACTGATGTGGATGACCTGAAGGTGCATATAGACAAATTAGAAGATATCTTGCAAGAAGTGAAGAAGCAGAACAACATGAAGGATGAAGAGATAAGGGTTCTTAGAAATAAGATGCTAAAAATGGAGAAGGTTTTGCCTCTGATAGGGTCTTCAGAGAAAGCTCAGTCAACCACAGCTAATGATAAGTCTCCAAACTCTGACAGTGTAGCGGATGTGGATAAGAAGCCCACAGGTGAATTAAAAAGAAGTGACAAAGATGATCTTGCTAAAGAGGAGCGTGTTTCTCAGTTAATGGCAGGTGATCCAGCTTTCAGACGTGGGAGATTACGTTGGATGAGGCAAGAACAGATTCGATTTAAAAATCTGCAGCAGCAGGAAATAGCAAAACAGCTTCGCCGACAAAATATGCCTCACCGATTTATCCCGCCTGAGAATCGCAAGCCCCGGTTTCCTTTCAAAAGCAACCCCAAGCATAGAAACTCCTGGAGCCCAGGCACTCATATAATTATCACAGAAGATGAAGTTATTGAGGTTAGAATTCCAAAAGATGATGATAAAAACAAAGATGAAAGCAAAGAAAAAGAAAGTAGAGCTGCCCCTAAGGACCCTCAGCAGCTGTGGAATCTTTATGGCCCCCAGAGGAATCAAGATAATATCCAAATTAACAGGCAGCAGCTAAACGCTCAGGCCCAGCCTAGCAATCAGCAGCAGCAACCCCAGTTGCGTTGGAGAAGCAATTCTCTCAACAACGGCTCTCAAAAAACCTTGCGGCGGCAGGCGTCGGGCTCGTCCGAATCGTTGCACTCGTACAGCGGGCAGCAGAACCCAGACCTGCAGACTTTCCAGCAAAAGCGCCACATCCACCAGCACCGGCAGCCTTACTGCAATCACAGCACCGGCGGCGGTGCGGAAGGCAGTACGGCGAACTCCCACCCGAAACAGACTGACCGGCTTAACCACTATAACCAGTTTGTGACGCCCCCACGGATGAGGCGCCAGTTCTCAGCACCTAACCTCAAAACGGGCAGAGAAACTACCGTATGATTAGTTGGCCGAGGCTAGTCTCGGGGAGGAGGGGAGCAGGGGCAATGCTGGCTTCTTAAGAAACAGCCAGGATTGGCTTTGCTTATGTCTTGGGTTTGGCCAGGGAGAACTTGAGTAATTCGGCACAAGGTACCGGCGCTTCAGCCCGTTCAGTTTGCATGTGACTTTTGGTGCAGTTGTAACAACCCCGATTGGAAGAACACTGACAAATTGTAAGAACTTCGGTCATAGACTAGAAGATTTGGAGGGAGGGATGTGGAGGGGAGAACTTCTCTGCTAGCTCATTTACCAATTTTTTTGTGTGTCTTGGAGTATTTTTCTAATGTTGAAAATATTGTCTGGAACTTACCAAGTGCTACCTTCCTCCTGTGTTTTTATGTAGACAATCAAAAAAGGAATTTAGTTTATAGCGTTGAATGTTTCTTGTGCCTTTTTTTTTTTTTTTTTTTTTTAGAAATAAGGAAACTGACCATCTGTTTTTAAATCGATCTGGCTCTTCAGTACAATATTTTCCACTCTTAACCCAAATTCTCCATAATCTATAAACGAAATGTTGGCTGACAAGATAACGTGGCTTTTTGTATAGAGAAATGAAGAAGAGCTATTGGGCCACAATCTTACGACCTGAGTAGGAAATGCCTTCTGTCCTTCTGCTCAAGTTCATAATTATTGGTATGAAATTGCTGTGACAGTTAAAGCTGCCTGAATGGAATTTGATGTCAGGATATATATATGTTTGAAGCAATACGTTGGAAATAATTTTTTTTCTAATTCTGATTGCATCTCTAAGTATAATAGTTCTTAATTATTATACGGAGATTGCAGAAAGGAACTGGGATTTTTTTAATACTCTGGTGCAGGAAGAAGCCTCAAAGAGCTAATTCTTATTTTGTTTTCAGCTTTCTCAGGCTGTAAGCCTGGGAGGTAGTTGTTATTACGAAGATTTATCAATTGCTACTCTGAATTGGCTGAGGTAAAGATAGGATAATTGAACTGTTTTATCTTAATGTGATACCTCATGTTAGTGTTTCTGGTCTTGGATTATACCCCTGTTTCCAGACTTTTTTTAATAAAGGAGAAGGTCACATTTAGGAAAAAATAAGATGAATTTTCCTTCTCCCCATGCTTAAAGTGCAAGTTAGTATTTTTAATATCTATTCTGATCTGAGGTGTCTATACTTGCAAGTGATTTGCCATAAAACAAATGCTTGCAATCCCTACTTCAGAATCTTTTAAACAAATGACAGGGAAAATACTGATTAAGCAATAATGTTTTTAAAAGTTTGGGGTTTCGTCTCAATTGGAGAGTCCCATTTTTGATTACAGACCTTTCCTTCTGAGTTTTTTAAGGTGCAAAACAAAATCAAGCGTACTTCTAAAAAAAAAACTGTGGACATAAGCATAAGCCAATCTAAAGCTTTGAGGAGAACTTCCTTTTGCTGTTAAGTTTAACTTGAATAAAACTTTAAAAGCGAACTTGGCTACTATACCAGATTCGGCAAGATTGGTCCACTTTGCAGTGCATTTGTACAGTTAAGTGACTTGTGCTGTTTTGCACAAATATCCTTGATTTACTTGAGGTTGCTTTTTTTTTGATTAAAATACAAGCCCTACTGGTAATTGTTACTTCTGCATGTTTCAACATAGCTGTAGATAAGTAGAAAATGCCTCATGCTTACCTTCCATCTTATTTTTATTTCTTGTCCTACTTTTTTTTCCCCTTTCCCAACTGTGCATGGTATAGGTGCTGGTTGCAACACATGGTAAGTGGCAGCCATGCACCGTTTATGTATAGTTTAATCAAGTGTCACCACTGCAGCCTCTGCACGTGCCTTACTGATAGAATACTGGCCCTCTGATATAGGAGATCCAAAGTCTGACTGTCCTAGAAGAATCAGCTCATCCTACCATTTAGGACTTTTTTTTTACAGCAGGTTTAATTTGTTTGTCCACCTATGGATTTTCAGTTTGCATTTGTCTCATGTTTGGCCTATGTGAACAAAGGAAACCAAACATAGCCAAAAATGCCTTGATTTTTTTCAAAAAAAAAAAAAAAAAAAAAAAGGAAGCCTTATAGATGAGCAATACTTAATTTTAGCCTGAGTCAAAATTGCTAAATGAGATTTTGGGCTGCAAATACTATTGTCCTGGTGCCTTTCTTTTGAGAATTCTGTTTTGAGTGCATTGCACTTCACCCTTGACATGCAATGAGTTCTCTTTCATATCCTCAGAAAGGCTTGGGATCTCTTACAGATGTAAGCTCTGCAAAATCCTCTTAGCTCTGTACGAATACCTGAGCCAAAGAGGTAGTAGTCGGCGTTAGGGGTAGGCAGTAAGAGAACAAGTCAGGATTCTCTTGTCCCATTTATTCATTGAGGATTGTGGCTGCCACAAAATCACGACAGGATTTCAAGTCCATGCAAGTACATGTACTAATAGGAGACTAAAAATAGATCCTTCTATTTGATGTCTAAATGCTAAAAAGTTTTTTCCCAATTTACCTCAGCAGAACATGCTGAAAAAAAATACCCGTAAATGTTTGGATGTTGGTGATGATGAACAATAGGTTGCCATTAGTCTGTTACCCCCCTGTTCTAGTGCAACACTAGAAGAATAACCTCGTTCATTTTATTGGATGGTTTGACATACCATTCCTTTGAAAAAGGAGTAGTCATTGACAGAAGGGTCAATGTCAAGCGTCCAGCCTGCTCAGAGGAAGCAGGTTTCTTCCTGGGTTTCAGGAGGTTGCTACAGAAATGAAACTTGGGAAGAAATCTTAAAATGATCAGCCACTTTTACTAGAGCATAGTGCCTTGTCTTAAAAGGGAAAGGGTGAGAACTCATGGATCTCCTTGCAGTATTCGGAAATATGCACACCTCTCACTTCAAATTCTGCATTAATGGGGCTAATGAACACTAATACAGCTGCTTTCATAGAAGACTGTGGAAAAGGCTTTCAGGTTAATGGAAATGTGGCATCCGTGATGGGAGTGCTGTTTTAGTGAGCTTAATTGCCATTGCTAAGTGCTGATGTGCTGTGTGCTTTGACAGCTGGCTTGTATCCACCTGTGCCTTAGTGATGATTGATTAAATGTCCTTTAAGACACACTAGGGACATGTGGATTTGGGGGTTGGGTGGGGAAATGCATGACACTAACTCTCCTCTGATTGACTTCAACGTCCTTTCTGACACAATCTTGGGGATCTGTCAAACTAGAGGATGCTATTTTTATCAGTGCGTTCAGCATAGTTTCAATAACACTCACTGTTTGTTCTTTATTCTTTATATGTTAGAGGTTTGTCCTTTATCCTTTATATGTTGACATTTGACTCTGATACTTCCCTTTGAACCACTTCAGGAGCTGCCAAATGAGAATTCTATGCTGTGTGCCCATTTGTACTGTAAAGAAAGCAGTGAGTTGCCTTTTGAATTAAATGGGATTTTCAGATCTGTCTATTGTTAAAGAAAATACAAGTTTTGAATTGTCTTAAGAGCAAGCATCTGCCTCGTGAAAAGCAGAACTGGTTTGTATTGTAACAAGTGCTCTTTCAATAAACTATGAAATACTCTTGTAAGTGTCAGACTTGTCTCAGTACTATACCGTATTGCAGGCTTGTCCTGATTTTATTTTTTGTCTTGGGGTCGATATTGTTCTAGGTGTTAATATTGTTCTAGGAGTTAAATTCAAGGTTTCTCTAATTTTTCCTCTATCAGAATCTTGCAAGCACATCCACCCTGCTGTTTCTGCTGTATAGTTGTGTCAACAGCAGCTTAAACAGATTTCTGTCTGCTGTCATGTAGTTTATTTAAAACAAATAGATAAAATCATACTGCAAGGGGTAACGTCATACTCATCTTCAGTACTATACCATTGCACCATCACAGGTGGTGTTTATCTAAATCCTGGAGAAAATACAGAGCTGACTGTTCTGTATGTATTTGAAACCAAAGTTTTGTATGCCTCAAATACACGAGGGACTTGCAGACATCACCTGGGTCCAAAGTATCTATGCTGAGATACAGTGTTCTGATGAAAAAGCTGATCCAGTCTGGTCCGAAGAGATTAGACCTAGTCAGGGCGCATAAATTTTCTGTTTTCTGAAAACAATGATTGTCATGGCTTTACCTATTTCCATGCCCCTGAGCAAGATAAAGTTTGCGTTCCCTTTTACTGCATTCATGAAGCTGATGATTAAAACACAGTGTGAAGCTGTGCAACCATGTGCATTGGGTTCCAGCGAGTCTCAGGCACGGACCTCCAGGACAGCTGCTTCTAGATGCATTTTTTGTTTGTTTTCTAGCATTTGAGGTACCTTTACGTTGGTACTAACTATCACATGTGTATTATCACTAATCAGATCTGGAAATGCTGCTCAGTAGAGCTGACCACTCCTCAGTCAGTGCTCTGTAAGTGAACCAACCTGAAATTCGTCCATCATTAGTTGCTCAGTGCCAATTACTGCTAAGTACTGCCAGAGTATCAAGTGCCAGGAGGCAATCTTAGTCCTGTTTTTCTGCGTAGAGAAGTGGTACCTATTTTTTCATTATGGGAAAACAAGCTTGAATTCTTCTACTTTTAAAAGTAATGGATAGTTTGTTAGTGTGGAGATTAAAAAAAAAAAAAGTCTACTTTATTATGCATTATTTGCATTTGTTTGGCTTACCAGTCTGAAAATACAGAAGACAAGAAGCAAGTCTTTGTCTTTGAATAAATGAATGTAATGGGCATGTGGTTTTTCATGCTGGAAGTAAGATGGTGGAATGTTCCTGATTTTTGACCGTTCCCTCTGCAGCTTTCCAGTTTTTCTGAAAGAATCTGATCAAAGATTCTATTTAAATGCTAACTGAAAAGCTCTTCCATGGAGCTGTTGTCCAACACATTCTTCATTTCTATAATCTAGTCACTCAAAATGACACCTGCATATTATCTCCTTCAGGGTGCAGGGAAATAAATTGTTTTGCCTTTCCTTGCAAGTAAAAGAAGCTTGTTTCTGTCACTTCCCAGCTGACCCCTTTTATCTTGGTTTCAAATGTAGTAGTGTTATCTACAGAGGTGGTTGGGGAAGAAAAACAGTGCCTTTGTTAATGAATTTTTAAGAATACTCCTGGGTATTTTCATGGCTATAAATAAGTCTGAAGCTGATTCCATAAATCTAGAGTAGCCTCGTGGTGAATTAAGAATGTCAGGAGTAATATCAAAAGAATGATTTATGCCCATTCTGTCTGGTTCTTGCTGCTGGGCTGGGATTTCCTTACGTGTGCTGTATGTAGCCATCATGGAGTCAGTGGAGCAGATACAGATGAAGAAGGAGGGGGCATTTTAGCCCAATAAAATTTCAAGAGGGAATTAGAAAAATTAAAATGTGGTCTCATATGATGGTCTCTTATGAAGGCCATATATTTTTAATAGTGTGGTTTTCTCTTCTGAAAGCCATGGGGCATGTAAGGATCTTAACTAATTGGAAATCTTGTACTTTTGATGTGTTGTTCTAAGAGCACAGCTACCATTTTTTAATGCTATCTCCCAGAAATATTACTTAAAGGAACGCCCTTACAATTTATCTTCTCTAAGTACTGTCTAAAGGTCTTTCTGTATGAAATGGTGTTAAATTTGATGTGATTCTGTTATGGCAATGTCAAGTACGTTGAATATTTGCACCCTTGCCACTGTAGGAAAAACCTGTAAGAAGCCAATTTAATGTGTGTAGTAAATGCCAAAGGATCATCTTTTTAAAAAATAAATTCGTGAGGTAGGCTCTGAGACCAGGAGCTTAGTATCTGTTCTAAAAACCTTGTAAGAGTTGCAGAGAAGAGTAGTTGTTATAAAAATAAATAAACAAACTGAACAGCAACAAAACCAGAAAACAACGTTGGGGCGCATTCATTTTACTAGCAAATAATAAAAGGGTCATAGTAGCATCTATTTCAAGGTGTGATAAAGCTGAACAGGAGGAAACGCTCTTGTCCCAGAAGGTGTTGAAGTGCTGAGCTGCTTGTTGTGCAGAAGCCTCGGCACAGATCTCTCTGGCTGTGTGCCAGGGCAGGCTGATGGTTGCCTCCCAGGAATGGTTCCCACCTCCAAATTGTTTCCTTCCTCCAGTACTGGGATCTGCCCTTGTCCCGTTCTGATTCCTGGGTAGGTCAGAATAATTTCCCTGATCAATTTTGCTAAAATCTGAAAAATAGGATCTAAACCCTTCCTGCAAGATGAATCTGAATCGTTCACTGGGGCTTATTCCTGTATATTCCAGTATTTTGTAAATATACGTATGCCTAGGGAACCAGGTCATACAGTCCTTTCCATGGAAAGAACAAGGCTTGGCAGAACTTCCTGAATCTTTCTATTCCACACCTTAAGCCAATTGATTGTCTTAAGGTGTGGAATAGATATAGAGCAAACACACTTCTTCCTTAAATAAGCTCAGCCTTTTTGTCCTGGAAGTGGTATTTCATGTTCTATTAAATACAGCATGAGAAAAGGATACTTGCCCCCTCAAAAAGGAAAACATAATTTAAAACAGAATCTTTTTTCTAGAATTTGCATTGCTTTTTGATACAACAAAATTTAAAACAGTGGTGCTGTAATCCCCCTGTTTGAGAAAATGAATTATCTTTCCCTTTATTAAATTTATTTCCATACCTTTCTCTATGTCCCTCCAGTGTACCCATAAGCGAGTTCCCAAAGTCCACTTCATCCAGTCTTTAACAAAAATTCCTAAACCTTTTCATCTGACACATATGAGCATGGATATCTGATGATTTAAAAACAACACTTCCTTAGCTGTGTTGGCCTCTGTCTACCTTCTTTCCATTGTCCCAGGACAGGCTATCCTAAAACACTAGATGTTGGTATGTGGCCTCTGTGTGTTAACAGAAGTGTCTTCTTATCTCTGTTCTTTGTCTGTCACTCCATCTGAGGTTTTTGTGTGTCTCTTGACTGTTCTTGCTTTTGTCTGTCCTCCTACACAGTATCTCCTCTTTCCCCACAGGACTATGAGAGTAAGCTGCAAGCCTTGCAGAAGCAGGTAGAGACACGATCCTTGGCAGCTGAAACAACAGAGGAGGAAGAAGAGGAGGAAGAAGGTGAGTTTGAAGCTAAAATTAATTTGGACACAAGCCTGAAATAACAGTTGCTATAGTCTCTTGCAAGAGAAAACAGAATGGAAAATTTGCTCTGGAAAGCTGTGAAAGCCTTTATTACCTTGTGGATCTGTAATTTTCACAGCATAGGAATGTAAAATACCTACTCATAGAACATTTCACATCAGCAGTAGATATACATCCTCAAATTCAACTGATATACAAACTAGGTTAGTTCAACTATAAGCTTAGATTTGGTGATCTTGAACTTGGAGTCTGTCTCATCTTGGTACTAACGGGGTTAAAGTGTCCTTAAAATAATGCTATTGCCTTTGTTTCTTTGTTCTGATTTTTGAAGGTACTTTTTTTCCTTTGTAGGAATTCTTATGTACTCTGACATGCCTGACTAACTCAATTTCTGGACAATGGATAGAGCTTTATTAGTCCTGTAATGCTTGCTTTCATTCCAATGTTTTAGTATTTGGCTTTAATAATTGTTAATTTGGACTAATAGGATTGGGATTTGTTTTACTTCCTATGTTCCAAATTCTCTTACTTAGCATTATATATCCAATACTAGTGGTAAGAAAAATTGAATCTATTTTTTGTCACTGAATAATAAAAATGCAGATTTTTGTTTTCTGGTTTTAATCCTGCAGAAGAGGTGTTGAGAACTTGATGACAATATCAGCGATAATAAGTTATTTCATGTGATGGCTTAGAGAAGAAGCCACAGTGATTTTATCAGTGTTTTTATTTTTTTTCTTTGTTCTTCTAGTGCCCTGGACACGACATGAGTATGAACTCGCACAGTGGGCTTTCAGGAAATGGAAATTTCACCAGTTCACTTCGCTGAGGGACCTACTCTGGGGAAATGCAGTGTATCTGAAAGAAGCCAATGCTATCAGCGTAGAGTTAAAGAAAAAGGTTAGGAGCATACAGAGTATCTTTTTGAAATTTCTGATTGACTGTGTAATCCTGCTTTAAATGCTCAGAGTCACTTATCCTTAAAGCTAAATGTATTTTAGTTATTAGTTTGGGTTTTAAAGGGTTCAGAAAATCATGGATCTCTGTGATTCAGTCTTCTGGTTGAATGAATATTCCATTCAAATCTGTTTGATATATTCTCCTCTTCATTTCCCTTATGCTGTTCCTGTCCATATTATAAACACATGTGTGTGCCCATTTCCCCCTGGGGCCTCTCTTTTCCTTGTTGCTTTTAACTTCATTTGGTCACTTGTCTAAGACAAGTGGGTGCTGCAGGGTGTGCTAAGTCTATAGTTTTCTGGACCTCTGCTAGTTGTGATAAGAGCAGATTATGTGTATTCAGCTGAAAAATGTTTTGTGCCACTTTAGACAAACAAAATCATGTGACTTAGCAAAAGCCTATTCACAGAGGTGAAAGTCAAACTTTCTTCATATCTGCCTTAGGTTATATCTCTATCCCCCATGTAATACTGTTATCTGATTGCTCTGAACTTTGTTTTCTTTTTGATTCAGGTGCAATTTCAGTTTGTCCTGCTGACAGACACCCTTTACTCACCACTGCCACCAGAGCTTTTGCCCACAGAGGTGGAGAAGACCCGGGACAACAGGCCTTTTCCCCGCACAGTGGTAGCTGTGGAAGTCCAGGATCTAAAGAATGGAGCAACACATTATTGGTCCTTAGAAAAACTCAAGTATGGAAACATTACTGGAGAACAGAGTTCTTTATATCCAAGGAGTTTCACTGAAAAATTTCATCCCTTGCTGCTCACTCTGTTATATTTGGTTTTGTGTGTCCTCCTGAACGCCACCTTTCTAGATAGTACAGTGTTATAAATACCAGCTTTCTGCAAGCACTGCCTTAAATTACTCTGCAGTGTTTTACATAAAAAGATGCCGAAATTAGATGTCAAAAGAGCATAATTAGAAGTTTAAATGAAATCCAAGATATATGTAGTTTTCTGAAGTGATTTTGCCTTGTGATTTGTGGGCTTAGCCTACAGATATTTTCTCCCAATCCCTTCCATGCAGGGGATTTGTACTGCAGAAAAGGGGTACTCACTTTGTTCTTTATTCTCCCTATTCTATGTGTAATTTGGTATAGGTGAGTTTAGTTCACCCAACTTTGTGGTGTCTGCTTTTTTGTCTGTTTTTTCTTCCTTACTCTGTTTTAATTTTTGAATCCTGCTTTCTTTTGTGCAGGCAGAGGTTGGACCTGATGCGGGAGATGTATGACAGAGCTGGGGAAATGGCATCTAGTACGCAGGATGAAAGTGAAAGCACAATGACAGGCAGTGACCCCTTTTATGATCGCTTTCATTGGTTCAAGCTGGTTGGAAGGTACGTGGCGATAACCTCAGCTCCTGGTATGCTGAGAGCTCTCATCAGTTTCTGGATGGGTTTTGTCTTGGAATGTGGTTATAAACTGTGTAGCCACTTAGTGTCAGTTGTGTGTGTTGTCTTGCAGGGTTTTCTGATAGACTTAAAGTATAGTGAAGAGCAGAAACTGTTTGTTATAACGTTGCCTGTCGTGGTGTAACTTTGTAGAATCAGATTTGACCATACACATTCTAAGTAAATCCTTTAAAGAGGGTGTCTAGCTAAAGTTCTATCTCACGCCATAGGAGGAGAGCACAGAGAATATGAAGGACACTGGAAACGGATGGGAAAAGCAGTCCAGCACCTTATTTACATGTGTTGTTCAAATAATTTGGTTATTTTCTTCAGAAATACAGAATATCTAATGGGATTCTTTAATATTTCCTAATGTTGGCTGCATCTCTATGGTATTTTTAATTACAAAAATGCTACATGTTGGAAATAAGAATTGTAGCTCTGTTAAATGGATGTGCTGTCAATGTATGTTCACCCATGTTTGTATTCATTTTTTGTTGCTTTCACTCAGTTCGACGATGCCCTTTTTCCTGACTGTTAGTGATCCCTTTCCTTATGTTTCATTCCAGTTGAGACGGTTTGAAGGCTTTGCTTGTTGTTCAGGTTGGCTCTGTGCTGATGGCAACAGAGGGCTGTTAAATGAAGCATTTTTCTTTCCCCTCCCTGTGTTAATTGGTGTTCCGTTAACTGATATCTAGCTCCCCCATTTTCCATGGCTGCGTGAATGAGCGTCTTGCTGATCGCACGCCCTCCCCCACTTTCTCCACGGCTGACTCTGACATCACCGAACTGGCTGATGAACAGCAGGATGAGATGGAGGACTTTGATGATGAGGCCTTTGTGGATGATACCGGCTCCGACGCTGGAACTGAGGAGGGATCAGACCTCTTCAATGATGGGCACGACCCGTTTTACGACCGATCCCCTTGGTTCATTTTAGTGGGAAGGTTGGTGAGGTTACTGTGAGAATGGCCAAAAGGGACCAGCTCTTGCTGTAGGCCGCAGTGTCTTAGCTTTGTGTTGCACTGAACGTCTATTAAGCCAGCCAAAATAGCCATATACGTAAATTGGCATTACAAGAGAATGAATATAGTTTAACACTAAGGTTTAAAATCCCATTGCCAGAGGCCAGGAAGGCCTAAGTAATAATTGAGGAAATAATCTTAGATGTGACAGTGTGATTAAATCCACTTCTAGTTATATAGAAGTCACAATATAGAACGTATGTGATTTTGCTTGTGTGCAGTATTTAAGCTTTATAGCAATGCTCAACTTAGCCATTGCAAGCTCACAAAGATAGTATTGTAGTATCTAACTTTCTTCTGTAGAAGAGAATCTCAGGATATGGTGGAAGGTCTTTAAATCCATTCCAATAAATCCGTTTTTGGAAACCTCCACTAATGTCTGCTGTGTGGGAAGAGAAAAGATGGCGTGGGGAAAGGAGAATGGCCCTTTCTGGATGAGGAAGAGTATTCCTTGATTATTTGATTCTCAGATTATGTATGACTCTGAGTAGCATTGTATTGTGTAGCGAAAGGTTGTCATCATTAAAAATCATTGGCCGTTTATGTTTGTTAGTGCGTTCCCCGTGCACTGCTTGAATTTCTGGACCAAGTTAACCAGAGCTTAACTTTATCCTTTTCCACGACTGTAAGCAGGGAGGACATCCTGGTCAGGAAAGTGCGGTTTCCTCAAGTGCTGGAAACTCACTTGCATTATGAAGGAGAAACAACAGGATCCCCTAACTGCTATTGGTAAAAATGGGGGCCTGAGTTTGTTCTTCTGAAAGGAACATCAACAAAAAAAGCTTTTACATGAGTTCAGTGGTACCATTTGTGATTTAAGCTGGGAACTTCCTTTACCTTGTTTTCAAAACAAACTGCAGTTACTAAAAATGTAAGAAACTACAATAGTCCTCTTTTATCTCTGCGACTTTATGCCTTTATGTGCAGTGTCTGATAATGTTTTTAACAAAATTTAATTCTTTCAGGCCAAGAGTTATTTTGGGGAAGCCATTTATCTGGCTTGGTAATGGTTGTGAGCTAGTGAAAATGGCAAAGACCAGGCTGCTTTCTTGTGACAGTGCTGGCACCCTGGGCATTTGCCTGTTGTGCCCGTTCCTTCAGAGCAGGGCACTCAGTGATTGGGAGAAAGTTGAACTATTCATCTTCATTTCATAGACTTCAGGAAGCACAACGCAAGCTGAGCAAATGCAGTGTCCAGTAAGAACCATTGTGCTTCCTGGCAATTACACAGCCTGCTTCCCCTTTCCATGTATTAAAGAGAATTTTGAGCTCTGTCTCTTTAGGCAGACGTGTGAAGCTGCAGCAGCTCAGGAAACTGTCCTGACCTGTGGGAGCTGCACGTATTAAAGAGCTCTGCTTGGGTTGTAAGCTGTCTTGAGGAGTGAAACTTAGTTCATATTTCTGAAGAGAGCTGAGTGACTTTTTCCCCATTTGTTGGTTGAATTCCATGTGTTTTCCTAGCACGCTGCTTCTGTCAGCAGAAAGCTGTTTAACACCACTTAGCAGAAACTATTTTGATTCTTCAGGGTCCTACAGGATGAGAATTCTACTTTTGAACAACGCATCTTAGAGTATCAGAGGACATGTCAATCTACATAGTGTCTTGAGCAGAAGATAGTGTTCAGTCCTTAACAAAATCAACATTGTGTGCTTTTAAGTAACTATGCACTGTTTTACATGTTATGGAATGTGTGGAAAAAAAGGAGATCGTTTTTATTTTCTTTTTATCAGCAATAGTGAGCCCAGGTCATGCAGGAGAGAATGAGGATAAGAGACTGATCATGCCCAATTCCTTGGGCATCACAGTATTGTTTTTTTTTTTGTTTGTTTGTTTTTTTCCTGTGCTGTGCTGGCCTTTTATTTGTGCTATACTTAATAAAGAAAGGAGAAAGGGAAAAAAAGAGCTGGTCCCTTTAGCCATCTCTTCTGGCATGCTGGGATGTCTTTTAAAGCTGATTCTTTTTAACAGCGTGACTTATCAAACAGTGATGTTTTTAAGGGAGGTGGGAGAGGATTATGGGACATTTTATTGTTGTGTTCATTTAAAAACGTGTTGTCATTTTGAGTGACTTCTGTTGGTTTTCTTTTGATTTTTTCCAAGTATTTGTGTTTGTTAGATTTCATTTCTAGTTTTTGTTGTCAGTATGCCATTTTACCTCACCAATCTTTCTGCTAATACAGCTCCCCCCTTTCAGTCTGCTGGGCTAAGGTGCAGGGGGACACTTGCATAGGGTGTGTTCGGGGAGAAGGAGTCCTCCCAGATGTGGGGAAGAGGAGAAGGAGAAGCTTAATACTTCATCCCCTCCTAATTTAACACTGTCTTGTAATGAAGCAGATGGAATGGCAGAGGAAGGCAGTATTACACCGTAAAACAGCTCTTTACCTCTGTACAGCAAATGTGCTATGGCTCATGATTCCACACAAGATATTCAACTTTATTTTTGCCAAATGGGAAATGTAACACTTTTTGCGTTATGTGCTTTTCTTTCTCCAAGTCAAAATAATTGCAGTGAGCTGGGTGACTGGATGGAAAGACGTTAAGAAATAGTTTTTTCATTGGGATTGTGATTTTTGTTGAAGCAACAAAATTGCAGTGGCTAATAAAGCTGAATGCTTTGGCTGTCGTGTGTTGGACAGCAGCTTCAGAACTTTAGCCATACATATAAAATACATTTGCATGCAGTTAATATTTTCACTTTCTAGCCATTTGGCTTTGGAGTACGAAGGCTGTACCGACTTCTTCTATTAATTAGTTAAACTGTCTCTTACTTGTATACATATTATACAAAAGGCTTTCTGTAGGGACAATGAACATTTTTCCCTAGCTTGCAATGTGATTTCCAAAGTCCATGTGTTTTTCCTAATGACCATAGTCCAAGTGAACAATTCCAGGCTGGTACTGTGGGAGGCTGTTTTATTTTGCATGGTGGGACACTTCTTTCCCAAAATGAGCACTACCTGAAATTTCAAAGCTGAAAATATTTCCTTAGAGGAGAAAAAAAAGCACCACCAAACTTCCTATGTTGTTACTTTAAATTTACCTTCTGCCTTCCCCTGCTTTGTCAGTGTTTACCCCACTTTGGAGCAGACTGAAAAGGAATTAGATCCTAATCTTAGTCAAATGTTAAGTTGCAGTTGTTTTTTTGTCATTGTATGCTTTTTGTTTTTTCCCTGTTACTTTTATAGCTTCATTAATCGTTCTCTTTTCTATTGCATTTTGTCACCACTTTGTTTTTTAGTAGCATTATTTTTGTCTCTTTGGTTCATAATTGACACCTGTTTCACTTCTTTATCAGTTCAAAACAATTCATCCTGGGAATGGGCATGTGAACTCATGGAGGAACACTTAATCTTTTATAACTTTGCTTCTTAGCTATATGTCACAAGGAATTGAGTTTGGAAAATTGTGTTTGTGGAACAAATTCTGCAGCTGATGGCACCAGACAGGCAGTGAGCATTTGGAGCTCTCAGTCCTGTTTTGTCAGGCAGGACTTTCCTTGTGAATATTAAACAAGAAAACTTATAAATCTGAGGAATTAATTACACTTAATAATAAAAAGGACTGCAAGAAGCAAATCCAGTTAAATAAATTACCAATGTTTCAGTGTAATTTAATATGCATACATTCCTAATAATTTCCTATATAATTAGTTTTACTTTAATGACTGGTAAAGCTATTGGTTAAACTTCTGTCCATCTCAGCGTTCTTCTGGACTCTGAAACAGCTTCCTTAAATGAAGGCTTCCTTTCTTCCCCTTGTTAAGAACCATCTTTTACCAGACTCATTAGACTTCTCAACATTTCAGGTTTTCCTGAAGCTATAATCATACTGAAGTGTAGCATTTTAAAAACTGCAATTCATTGCAGAAACCTAAAATAATTTAACACTGTTAGTCTAGCTTATAATTAAAATATATGCAATAAAGCTTGTTAACTGTTCCAAAATAGACCCTGCTTGTAATTATACATAATTTTAAAAATTAACGTTCAGCGGGATCATCCAGTGCTGGCCCTAAATGCTGTTTTTCATTATTGTAAACTGTAATTTCTAAATGGCTGTTCAAGAGTACTTTTGTGGTCTTTTTTTGTTCCTTTTTTAGAGAAATAAATGTAATACTAAAGGTATTTATTTGTGGGGACTGACTTCCACTATCTGTACACTCAGTGAATCTTCCAAGAAACCTAGATGATCTATGATTCATTGGGGATTTCTGATTCCTCTGTGTGCAGAGTTATCAAATGTGGAAGAGAGAACAGTCGAATAGCTGTTTTGTAGAGTGTTTTTATATGTTTGATAAAATACTTGAGGCTGTGCAAACACAGTATATCAATTCCCTTTTATCATTTTAAACCGTGCTTACAGGGTAGAAAACTGAAATAATTCTTTATGAAATAATTCTTTATATTCAGTAGTTCCTTAATAGATTACCATCTTGTTAACAGCTCTGTTTACAACTGTAGTAGATCTAAAATTACCTTTTATAAAGCCATCACCTTAAATTGTCTCCTTCATCTGTTTTATAACTCACTAATACAAGCCCTGTGTCTCCAGTTTACCATGATTTAGAGCATTTCGTGGCTTCACTTAGCTTTGACACTGGTGAAGAGCCCCACATGGGCAATGTGAATACAAGACCACAGTGCAGGTCTAGCAGATGGAGTGAAGTAGACTGTCTGAAGATTTGAATGTCCCATTAGCCAGCCAAATGCTGCAGTCTGGTTCTGCAGATGATAGCCTAATGCTGTTTGTGTTTTCTTTCCTTCCTATTACCAGAGCATTTGTATACCTGAGCAATCTGCTCTACCCAGTGCCTCTTATTCACCGAGTAGCTGTTGTTAGCGAGAAGGGAGAAGTGCGAGGATTTCTGCGAGTAGCAGTGCAAGCTATAGCAGGTGAGGTGCTCAGCTTTGCAGTGCAACTCCTCAGTATGCTTTGTATAGCTGCAGCTTTAAAAAAACATACAAACAAACAGAAACTATTGTGTTATACTCAAACCTCAACAGTTTCAGTGTTTCAATGAACACTTGTTCTTTATTATTAAGTTGTTCTTGAAATTTTTCATTGGTGTGATCATGTGGACTGAGTGTGGATAAATATCGAAATAATGATGCTGACCAGAACCTTTGAACATGACGGTGGGAACCACTTAACTTATACCTGGTGACTAATGCAATGCTGCTTTTTAAATCAGCAAAAAATAAAGCAGAGGTTCTCTTTCTGGTACACAGTACGAACAGTGCACAAGGGTATATGCAAGCCTGATAGCTGTGGTGACTTGCAGAATGGAAAATGTACCAGCTGCTTGTTCTTCTCAAACCACTCATTGAAGTGATGAGCACAAGGGTGCTCTGTCATACTCTGACTGAATAGCACATGGAGATGTTCCTGTTTTCAGTCCAGAAACTGTCCAGTTTTTGGCATAGAATAAACAGAAATCAGCAATTTTCCACTTCGTTGCCCCACTAAAATGCATGGAGACTTAGAAGCTGCTTTAACATCTTATCACCAAGAGCTATCAACTTCCAGAAGAGCAGGGTAGATGTATGAGAATGGTAACTGCTTCATCCAGTTTTGAACTGCCTTGTATTCATGACAGAGCCTAAATCTGTCTACTAGTCAACTGCTAACTTCAATTCTGTTCCAATATGAAGTCAGGTAGCTGACTTTTACTCTTGGTAGTTAGCAGTGTTTCATCAGTGCTGGTGAGACCACAGACACTTCCTGTAGTTTGTCCTTTTCAGCAATGGCAATCTGCCAACATTCTTCATTTAAGTATGGTAACCCTGAAAGTTTCACTCTCCATGGGAACATATAATGAAATCTCAGACTCTGGAGACGTGTAAGAATCAGTCTGGCAGGGACTAAAACAGCAAGTGAAATAAATATTTTAATGTGTACAACAGTCTTATTTCTAGTTTAGTTTGGTTTCCTTGGTGTTGTCATCCAAATGGATGATAATAAGGAGTACACTGCGGTTATGAGAAATTAAACTGGGGACGTCTCTTGAGAAAGGGCCACAGCTTTATTTTGAACCAAAGTGAAGCTTCAAAAGGCATTCTAAATGCTAGAAGCATGCATTCACTTTGGAAAAATATAGGTGGTATTTCGCTAGGCCTTCTTTCTGGTACTCTCCACAAAGGGGTAGAGGTTAAAACAGGCAGATTGTATGCACAAAACCACCTTTCAAACTTGCATCATGTACCTGAGGAACTTGGCTAGTGTGACTGCTTTCTTTATGACCAGGGAATTTTAGATGGTAATTTAAATCAATGTAAGCATACATTTCCATGAGGGCCATTGTATTATCTAAGTTAATTTGTTTCAAGTGTAACATTCAGAAGTAAATAAATAAAATGAGTATTGAAGTTGTTTTGCATTCAAAACTCTCTATAAAGTTAAATATATTCATGATGAAACTTCATGGCTTGTCTTGGTTTCTCACACCCAAGAGTACATGCTGGGTGGAATTCTGCCATGATTTTTTCCAGCACTAAGTCAAATCAGTTGACTGGTCTTTTTTTTTTTTTTTTTTTTTTTTAATGTTTTCTTAGCTGATGAAGAAGCTCCCGATTATGGATCTGGTATTCGACAGTCTGGCACAGCTAAAATTTCATTTGACAATGAATATTTTGATAAGGTAAGAAGTCTTAAAATTTCATCAGGTTTATTTGAACACAGTAGTTGGGCTTCTAAAAGAGTAAGTAATATAGGGGAAGAAGGGCGTGGGAAAGCAAGAACCTGCAAGAGTTTGTTAAATGCAACTTCACCTCACTTTTCAGAGTGATTTTTCTTCGGTTGCAATGACTCGATCTGGACTGTCATTGGAAGAATTAAGAATTGTGGAAGGGCAGGGACAGAATTCAGAAGTTATTACTCCTCCAGAGGAGATCAACAGAATTAATGAACTTGGTAAGCAAGCAATATGTAGTAATTTTGGAGAATTTAAGGGAAATCTAGGACACTTTCAATCTGTGATAAAAAGGGGTTTGGAGTATCCTTCAAGAATGTGATATGGAGAGGTTGTTATCAATTCATTGCTGATGGTAAATGCTGGAATTCTGTATTTGAAGATCTATGCAGAAAAATTGTTTCCAAGTACTTGGAGCTTGTTTTATAATCAAAAAATAATTTCAGCTCTAAGAATGTGTGATGGGACTAAATGGTTGCCTGAGGAATATTTTAAAAAACAAAAACCTGACCTAATGTGGTTTATTTCTCTTTAAGACCTGAAGTCAGCAACTTTACTGGATGGAAAGATGACCATGGAAGGATTCACTGAAGAAATTGGTAATCACTTGAAACTGGGTAGCGTGTTTACCTTCCGTGTGACAGTGCTACAAGCCAGCGGCATCCTTCCCGAATATGCAGATATTTTCTGCCAGTTCAAGTAAGAATTTGCTCCTATTTGTTTGCATTAGGCATTGTATGGTTTAATAGAGGGTGCAAATAATAGTGGCTAGCGGAGGGTCAGATTGAGAGCTTTTCAAATCAATGATAGCATGCGTTTCTCTGCTGTACCACACTGTCAGTTATCAGAACTTCTGTTACGAACAGTACCTGCTCTGTGTCAGCATGCTGTTGAGGAATAAAGTTCAGTATCAGTAGCTCTCAAGTGAAGTGTTGTTTGGCTTAGTTTCTTAGGAAAAAGAATGAAAATTGGGTGTCGTAAAGCCAAAATAGGAATTTTGGTCCCAAAGGCCTAGCTTTAGGCCATCATGCAACTCCCTGTAAACCTCTGGCCGAATAAATTTATAGATTTACTTTTGGTATTGGTTTAACAGCACAACACTCTCCACTAAACAGTTGTTTGTCTCTTTCAAAAAGCTTTTTACATCGGCACGATGAAGCTTTCTCAACTGAACCTCTCAAAAACAATGGTCGTGGGACTCCCCTTGGGTTTTACCACGTTCAGAATGTAAGTAAAACTTCAGCTGAATAGTAAGTGATTGTTTTAGCACTGGGAAGTTGTGTGTATCCTTCCTGTTAACCACATGAGAGATGTGTAGGAAAGGGGAGCAAGGGGAATTGCTAAGAATAGACAATAGGAGGAGTGATCAGATGAATGATGTAATCCCCCATGGAGAACAAAATACAGGATGATTCTATGTGGAAGATTTAACTCTTCTGTTTCACATCTATTTCCTGCCTTTGAATTCCCTGTTCCCATTGTAGGGTGTTCAATGAAAATAGTCTAGAGTTCAGGAAATAAAATATATGTGAATAGCAGTGCTTATGATATCAAACAAACTGAGTAAATCTGTCATTATGAACTGTGGAATCCTTTTGTTATGTGTAGCTCCCTCTTCTGCTTCTTGAGAGACTCGATTTAATACATTTATTTTTTTCCTTTAATAGAGAGTAGAATTAGTGCTTAAACCAAAATGGAATACAATCGCTTTTACTGCGAGTTGCTCTAAACAGTAGGAAAAATGTAGGCTCCTAAAATTTACAATTGGCACTTTCAAGACTTAGTTCTTGCTTGTTTCATTTTTTTTTTTTTTTTTTTTAACTTGCCTAATAGATTGCTGTGGAAGTGACAGAATCATTTGTGGAGTACATCAAAACGAAGCCTATCGTATTTGAAGTCTTTGGACACTATCAGCAGCACCCTCTCCATCTTCAAGGACAGGATCTTAATAGGTATTGCACACTGTTCTGGCATAAAGGCTGTCTGTGATCACACTCAGGTTAGCTCTGCAGTTCAGGCACCTCTTTTTCATGCTCTTGAAATCATCCAGTCACACTCTTACGAGTGGGCTTTCTGAGTGGTGTAGGAGTGCTGGCAGAGGTCTATTTTTACCCAGTATAGTGTGTTTTGTTAATGACTGATGGGATTGTTTTACCATTTCAAACATGGAAAGCTGCTTTGTCAATACAGCTGCATCCACCCTGTAAACAGTGGCAGTAGAATATTGTGCACTAGTCTTTAGTGGTGATCCCAGTGAGTTCTGGATAAATAAATCCTCACACTCTGCTAGATGCAGTGTTCTGTGGCATGAAGGTGGGATTACAAATGAGAGACAAGATTAAGGGGAAAACAAAAGGCTCTGAATGTGTTACGTGTTTGGGAAGTACTGGTGACAAAGTTGCTGAGCCTTTGAACTGGGGAAAAGACCCCCAGTCCTCTTCTTCAACAGCTTAAGGGAAGAGGCTGTTTGGGTTATTTGTTCTGGTTACCCGTCCTACTGAAAGCAGCAGCTGCAAAGAGGAAGTATGTCTTGGTTTTAAGAGGAAATGTCAGCTGAGACGTGCTTTCTTTCCTGAAGATATTTTGGGAAATGCCTGTTACCCAGTGAAATTTTTAATGCAAGATGGGGGGTGGTCCAGTTGGAAAATGTAGATAAATATATTTCACTGACGGCTAGGATTAATTTAGTTAGAATAGAAAAACGTCTATTAGAGAAGTTTGCTTAGTCCACTTGTTATGGTGACAGGTGATATTTACCTATCTTCATGGGACTGTAAGAGACATGTACTGGAGTGTGTGTATATATGTGTATATATGTGATTGTATATGTCTTTACTTGGCTGCCTCTGTAAAGATAACTCTCTTCATTTCTCCGTAGCCCTCCACAACCTTCCCGAAGATTCTTTCCTCCCCCTATGCCACTCTCAAAGCCAGGTGAGAACAGGTCTCTAATTCTGTACATCGCATTTGTTTGCCATGGAAAACAAAGGTCACAGTGTATTCTGAAGCCATTCAGGACACCGAGAAATGAGATGAACATTGCAAAGGGCATTGGAACCCTCTTGGGCTGTCTTTCTTTCCTTGTGTTCAACCACCTCTTGCAGTGAAGTGCTTCTTGGTTCATTAAAGGGTAGAATTCTTTTCCTCAGGTGTTATCCATATTCCATGAGTTCTGGCTATGACTCTCCATGTGCATACTGAGCACTTGACTGGAAATTTGCTTATTCATTAACCACTCCATCTTTCTGCTCTGTAACATTCTTGTTCAGTGAGCCAGCCTTGTTGAAATTATCTATGTTTTTCTTTGCTTAATTTTAACAATGCATGCTGAACTTTTATGTTTTTTTTTCCTCCTGTTTCACCTTTTATATCCTCCTCCTCTTTTTTCCTCACCTGCCATCTCTACCATCCTTTTTTTTGTGTGTTTTGTTCGCTTTGCAGACCATGAAAGAAAAATTGAGCTGATTAGGTATCTAATGTCTGGCTATGTAAACGTGCATGTGCTGAACACACTATCTGAGCATGCCAATGTGCTTGCATCCTCTGCTGTGGCTGCTTTCCAAGATGGGGCTGACCAGCTGCCTCCTTTTCTCTTTCTGCCTGTTCCCAACTGTCAGAGTGAGCGGGCTCCTAAACGAGATGGTTAGTAGCCAAATTTGATCTATGGTAGATGTAGAAGTAGTTTTGAAACATGCTTCAAGATTTCAAGATTCCTTTTTAATTATTTTTATCTTGTAGTAGTCTTGGGAGTAGAATTGCCATGGCCGCAGTCACAGAATGGTGACACCATCTTTTTGTTTATGGCTATTCTAGAGAAAACTATATAGAGAGTGAATAAACTCTGGTGTGATAAATATCGCAGATTTTTCTCTGGCTGTGGATCTGTTTCCTGGACCTCTGTTTTCTTGTCTTCTGTAAATAGTTCTGAGATACTGGGAGATGCTACATATGAAAAAATAGCTAGGTGTAGAGGAGACATTCTGCTTTGTTCTGTATAGCCTTTCCTTTTGCTCATCTTTTTGTCATTAACTTGACATGTACAGTGCTCTTCATTGTTTACATTTACATTCTGTTTTAGAGGGGAAAAAAAGGAAAACAAACAAACCCACACTGGTTTTGCCAGAACAAGTCTATGAGAACATCCAGAACCAGCTTTCAAGTTTAATTAAATGTCTTTCTGGTCTTTTTTTCCTCTTCTGGTGCTTTTGAGTTTCTCTGTGTAGCAGTAAACTTAACTTGAGTGACGTGTTTTGATTTTTCCTGCTCTCAACAATACTCAGTCCAGCTGTCATGAGTTCATGTGCAGCTGCAAGTGTTGCTTTATCCAAGCTCTTAAAATATTCTCATTTACAAAAATGAAATGAGTGCAGAAAGAGGAGAAATATTGTAATGGCAAGTAAAAGGTGTGATGAAGGTATGCATGAAGGAATATCAGGGTATTTCTAGAATTTCAGTTATCCTATTAGTAGTAGTTTTTCTACATGAATTATCCCTACGTTAGTATGAAAGGAATTTGAGGAGATCTGGTCAGTAGAAATCACTAATACCAAAACATAAGGAGCCCAGAAACATACTTTGACGGGATTACAGATCTGGAATAAGTCTTATTCATCCTCTTTCTGTGCACATTTTCTTATCTAAACTGATAAAGGAGACTGGCATTTTGCAGCGCAAAAAAGTGAAGACCGAATTCTTTAGTTCTTAATTTATTTTCTTATATGGGGAAGGGAAAATGTATGTTCTGGGTGAAAAAATGTTACAGGTGAACTGATCTAAGCAATTCAAATCTCTAGCTGATAAACCAGAAAGTAGCTGGTGGACATCTGAGGAGACTGTGTGGATCTAGAGATGTTTTTTTCTTATTTTTGCAAATTCTTTATTTCCACTACGTTTGTTTTCTTATTTAAATTTAAATAACCTTATTTGATGCCAATACTTTGAGGAATAGTGCTGTGTATTTTCAAGAGACAAGATGTGATCTGCCCATGTACATAGAATACATGGAATCAATGAAATGACATGTTTCTGTGAGCCCTAGGGTATCTTTACTTCGTTCAGTCTTGATAAACTATTCTTTTTTCTTTCTTTAAGTGCCAGCTACAAAGCTAAATACTATGAGCAAACCCAGCTTGGGCCAGAGTGTGAGCAAATACGACCTCCTTGTCTGGTTTGAGATCAGCGAATTGGAGCCAACAGGGGAGTAAGTCCAATATTCATGCTTTCAAGATGATCATGTTTTAAGAACAGTGGTTTATGGGATCAGTTACCCTTTGTTTCATTCAGACAAGGTTGATGTTCAGCAATCATCTGAAGGACAGCCTGGCTTGTGTCAGCCTGGTCTCTTACTAGCTTGTAATGAGGGGATATCAATTCTGCTGGCATTTGTCATCCCCCTTGGAAAGGACTGAAGAGACAGAATGTCATTTTTTTTAACACTTGAAGTAATCTGTCCATTTTGGAAGCCCCTGCACACCAGCTGAACAGGTGTTGGGAATGTTTATTCTATGTTTAGGCCATGAGTTTAAATTCTTTGCGTCATTAGAGTCTACACTGGAGAAATTGTCTAGCAGACCCTATTTTACATTCACCTCAGCTATGCAGAAGGCTTTCCCCTGAAAGGTCTTTAGGGATTATATCGAGAAGTGAGTTTTCACAGAGTTTTCCAGAAGATTGGATGCAAGGAAACAATCTCAAATTCATCAGAGAAGTTTAGATTGGACATTGTGGAGAATTTCTTCGTATAGAGAGGCTGGGTGGTTAAGCCCTGGAATGGGCTGCCCAGGGAAGTGGTGGAGTCCTTGTCCCTGGAGATATTTGAGACACGTGGACATGGCATTAAGGGACATGCGACTCCGCAGGTCAAGTTGATGGTTGGACTTTGATGATCTTGAAGGTCTTTTCAAACCTAGACGATTCTGTGATTGGTACATGAGACTTCTCTATTGAACTTGATGCTGTGGTCAAATAGAGTCCATTCTGAGAGCTGGTAGAAACACCCCTATTTCTTCAGATATTATATGGAGAGGTAAACGTTGGCAGTACAATAAAGAGTAATGTTGCTTTGCTAGTGTATCTTTCCTGCCTGCTGATTTCTGTCTCTCATACAGGTATATTCCTGCTATTGTGGACCACACTGGAGGCCTGCCTTGTCAGGGGACGTTCCTGCTTCACCAGGTACTAATGAAGGCTGTAGAACAGCAACTTTCAACTCTGTGGGGATTAGAGTGCTAATGATGGGATTTTGCATCTCATGTCCTGTCCTTTCCCACACAGCTGTCTAATGATAGCTGTAGGGTCAGTCATCTTTCAGTCTGTATTTAGTCTGTTAGCTCTGAGCTATGTGGAGAATATGTTTGGCCCCTGGTATATTGCTGTTTCCTCTGCTTATCAGTGTGTCTCAATCATAAAAGATGAAAGCCTTTTGAAAAGCAGGAACCCTTGAGACCAAATTTGTGCCCCCCACATTCTCTGATTTCTGTACCAGGATCAATGGAGGAGCACGTGGACTTAACTTTGTTATTTCAACTTGGTTCTTTCTCACTACGTGTGGCTGGCTATAAGATGATTCTGTTCAATGACTGCCTCTGTGCACTTCAAATCTTTGTAGTTAATCAAAAATGCTACTGTAATAATCCTTAATAATAATTCATCTTTAGCCATATTCTAAAGATAATCCTCGTTAAATACCGTTTATGTTTTTTCTCTACTCTCAAATTTCCAGTTCCTTTTCAAGGACTTTGCTGGTGACATGCATTTCCTCTTTTTCTTACAAGGATAGGAACAACTCTTGTACCTTGGGAATAATGGTCATATTCCAATTATTTCCTTAATAAAACAAACACCACCAACAAAAAAAAAAAGGAACAGGTGTTACTTCTGGATTTACCAGTGTCCTCATCAGTTACTTCCAGTCCAAACCAGAGTAATTCTATCCTCTGTAATCCCATTACTAATGTAAATCCACAATACAGGCAAACATCTTTCAACTTCTTTTGAAGCAGCTATGCATGCAGCACTTTCTTTCTGGGTAATTGACACCTTTGCTTGGAAGAGCAGAAATTATTGAGACCAACACCTGGGGATCTTTTCTTGTTCAGATGTGGTCTTTATTTCTGTTGTACTACTCTACCTCCTTTCTAGCTGTTGCAGAGTGTTTTTTGTATTTTGACTATATATAGATGGATGTGAGAAAGAGGGAGTATATCTGCATGAATAGTTGCTGGTTTGTAGTAACTTTTCTTACATTTCGTCAGTACGTATAATTCTTTTGCTATACGTACCTTTTATTTTGTTGTATATACTTAGAAGTGCTTAAGCATACATTATCTGAGTATCTGCTTAATGTTTTTGTAGTTGAGTCTGCTGTACCCCAGGGACTGTATGTATCGTGCCAATGATTTCAGGGCTATTTTAGGTGAAAAGCCTTTGTCTTTGTGGAGTAGAGGCAAGAAGTGTAATTTGTTACATATGAGAACACACTGTTCCTCTGGTAGATTAATTTTAGGGCCCAGACACACAAAGGTTTTTGTTCACAGTTACAGGATAATTTAAATGATTATTTGCTCCATATTTATGGAATAAGTGCAAAATAGACGACGATAGTGTGTGTGGGGTGGAAATACTTCCCCAGTATAAATTCTTGGTTTTGAACTCTACCAGGGAATACAGCGTAGAATCACAGTCACTATTATCCATGAGAAGGGCAACGAGTTGCACTGGAAAGATGTACGAGAGCTGGTTGTTGGTGAGTGTATTCTGTTTCGTGTGTTTCTGCATGAGGAATGGAAACGTCTCTTTATATTTTATTCTGCTGTCTTCATGAGTATTGGCTGTGGGAGGAGTTAGGTTTTGAAAATTACCTAGAGGAAAAACTGAAATTTTACCATTTCTACTTGTAGCTGCTTGTTTAATCGTGTAGTCTGAAATGATATTTGGAAAATAAATTTTGTATTTCAATATTTTATTAATTTCCTTCCTCCTACCCCTGTCAGGACGTATAAGAAACAAAGCAGAGGTAGATGAAGCTGCTGTGGATGCTATTCTGTCTTTGAATATTATCTCTGCAAAATACCTGAAGTCGTCTCACAGCTCCAGTAGGTAAGTGAATACAATGGCTACTCTTTTTAGCAGAATGAGGTATTGACAGGGTGTTTGGAAAGCTAGCAGTGTTGCTAATAATCAAATGTAGAATTCCATGGAGAGGGGCATACAGAGAATGAGGGGTACCATAGTTTCTTGATAAAGCTGGTCCGTTGAACTGCATGGAAGATTTTGGATGACTTCCCATTTGTGAGGATTGTAAAGGGAGGAAGGAAAGGCATGGTTTGTGGGAGACTAAGAACTGAAGACAGAAATTTTAAACTGACGTCAAGGTTTGTTTTGAGAATACAGCATTGAAGCAGAAGGGCCATATCACGGGGATATATTTATGGATGTGTACATACCCGTATTATTCCTGTAACAAGCATGTGACAGTTTAAGCAAGAGCATACTTTGTAAATTAAATGTCATAAGTTGTGGATTTACACAGATATATCACAAGCTCACGCTAATTCTGATAAGGAGGTGTCTGTTCTGTGTAACTGCAATCGCTGGGGCAACAGCAGGGCCCCTCTCTGAGAGGTTTCTGGCTGCATGTGTCTCCTCATTAGGGTGCATTGCTGCGAAGATCAGTCAGACTGCATTGTTCTGCTTCAGTGTCTGCAACAAAGGGCAGCGAGGCAGAGTTCTGCATTGCCAGCAGAGCCTCCCCCTGCTCTGACATCAGCCAAGTCACTTGACCACTTCGTGGCTCTGTTTAGCTGGTGCAAAGCAGGAATATCTCTGAAATTGAACTCCGTGTGTTCCCAGAGGGGAGCAGGGTTGTTTTGGGTCTGTAACTGCTGAATTCTGGAGGCGGTGTCCTCCTCGGCTCTGAAATGGCTCCTAACTTCCTTCTCCTTTAGAGGCTTGGGCTTCAAAATATCACTGCAATATTAGAGGAGGATTCAGGATGCTGCTCCTACTAACTGAATGTCTTCCTGCCACCTAGTGTCTGTAAACACACATGCTGATGGTATTTTCAGCAGCTACTCCTTGCCTCCCACACAATGTTGACGTTTTACTTCTAGTGTTTTTGAACTAATGCTTGAGTAGCACTGGAACTTCAGGGGATTGGTGCTGGTTTCCAGTCTGATGCTGTTAGGTAGTTGGGAAGTCCTATACCTTCTGGATGCCAGCTGTTTCAATAAATTCCTGCAGCTCTGTAGTTTTCTGCTGGGAGGGCTGCTTGCATGAAGGATGAGGGTGAGCGAAGTGAAGCCGTTGACAGTCTCTTACCAAAATGCCAAAGTTCAAGTTGAGGGATGGGTGTGTGGAGTGGGACTGAAGCTCTGATCAGGGATGTCTTATGTTTGCCTGTTGTCTGCAGACTTGTTTTGTGGTTGTGGTGGTGTTTTTCTTTGTCTGTTTGTTCTGTTCCTCTCAGCTGTTGCTGCTTTGTTCTGCTTTTGGCTGCACTAACTGAAGCTCTTTCTATGTTTTTACAGGCTCTTTCTTGATAAGGATATGCCTAGGTATTTTCTGTTTGCTTCCTCTGCACATAAAGATTCTTGAAAATAGAATGCTTTATGTCCCACTTCTATTGCTGCCATTTCCCTTGTAGCTTTTACTGAATTTTGTTAGCACACCTCTTAGCTCTTCTAGAAGTAGTAGATCTCCTGCCTTGTCAGGTAAAATTCAGCAGGGAACATGTGAGAATAAATTTTCCTTCACATGCAACAGCTAGCTTCCCTCATTCAGTCTTTCTGATCCTCAGAATGTGCCATCTGAGTGTAGTTCCTATTCATAGTCCTTGCTATTTTCTTCCTTTGTTCTGTATCGGAACTAGATTTGGAATTTCTCGCAGTCTCTGACTCTAATGTTTGCCATGGTGGAAGTACCAAGGCAAGGACTGAATGATTAAGTTACTTGAAATTCCAGCTTGCAATTGCCCTGAACAAAAAGCTGTGGCTGCCATGTGACTGGCATTCAGCCTCCCTTCTTGGGCTGGATTTGCATCGGAAGTTTAACCGTGTGGTGGCTGTACTCACTTTACCAGTTGGCAGGGAAGCAAGGCGTTTAGTAGCTGCTCCGACTGGATTCCTCTTTCACCTTCCAGGTTTTCCTGTGGATCACAGCCAAGCATGCTGGCTGCACAGCCTGGGACAATTTGCTCTCTGCTTTCTCTGTTCTGCCTGTTTGAAAAAGAGAAGGCTTAAGTTTTCAGTGCTTTCAATTAACCACTTTTCACTAACACTAAAAACCATTTAAAAATCAGTTTTAACTGTACATGTGTGCCCTTAACCTGCTTCTCCTGTTTTCTGTGCTTTGTTCAGTACTCCATTTTCCTCCTTGCATTATTTGCTATACTGAAAGAGGTTTGCTCACTGCTGCTTTTTTGTCTCCCTCTCTAGCTATTCTAGTAAGTTCTGGTTTGGACAGGCAGGCCTGTGTATATTTAACTTCCTGGCTAGACAAACTCCAGTAGAGGAACCGTCTCAAAGCTGTGTTTGCCTTCGACTTGGTGTTGATCCAAAAAGCACCATTTTGCTTAGAGGAGCCTTTTGTTCTCACTGTTGAACGTTTACGCACGTGTTCTCTCTTCATGAGAAGCTGTGTTCAGCCCAAAGTGCAGAGCTGGCTCAGGGGCTGGGTACCCTGGCTTTGCCATCTCTGGAGAACCAGGCTTCTCTTCCACCCAGAATGTAGATCTGGAGCCTGCTTAAATGGTTTTTAAAAATTGCTTTCAGAATTAAGCTATGATGAAAGCTAAAATCATGAGCACTACACACAGATTTGCAAAGGGTTAGAAGACAACCTGTGTTGTTTGCCTAATCTAACTCAAGTGGGGATTATTACATTATAGGGCTTTTCAAGTTTCCTATTACTTAGCCTTTGGAATGTGTTTCTGTGGAGCATTTTTAATAGAAGCAATTTAGATATTCAAACACTAAAACACATGCTGCAAGCAGTGTTTAGTAATAGTCTCAAATTATATTATTAGACTGCACAGTTCATGGTGTCTCAGTGTATTTATTAGCTTGAAATAGTGGAACCAGTGTTAGGAAAATAGGATTTTGGGAACTCCTTGAGGTCAGAACTCATTTCTGATGTGTGTGCTTTTAGGTTGTTCCATCCCTGAACTGCTTTTTGTCATTTGTCTTGGGTTTCATTTTGTATTGTACTGAGCTGGCCTTGAGTATTAGCACAGAAGCTCTTTAGATATGTAACTTGTTTTGTTTTTAAATGTACATTAAATGCTTCCTTACTTTGAGTACTGTTTCATTTATATTCAAAATGGAATGGAAAACCTGAATGGCAAGGGAGTTTGGAAGGGAAATCATATGGAGGTGATGAAGAATTAGTGCCTCCTTTTTTCTACTAGTGTAAACACCTGAAAAGCGTCCTGAATGACAAGGGTACAGGACTCTTTTCCAAAGGAACATACGTGAAATCAGGTCTCTACTTGTGAGGAAGGAGAGAGCTTGTTTCCCTAACTGCCTGTTAGAGAGGTAATACTATAATTCTGACTACAGACATGATGGCTTAGATGTGCTTTGTGTGATGCTCCCTCTCACTTTTTATTTGAACAGATGGACATTCCTGACTGCTGAGCTAGAACTGAGGGAGGCTTTAGCTCCTTTCTTTCCGTATACCAAACTGAAGAAATTTCTTACAAAAGCTTGTGTTAGGTCTGCAAGTTTTCACTTGAAGCTAGTAGGGAATTAGAAAGAAATCTTTATTACTTGAACATACAGGATTTACCCGTACCTATCAATCATTCTGATCTGCTGTCAGAAGCTATTGTTTTTATATGAATAGCTATTAAAGGGATCTCTTCTGTTGCTAAATGCCAGCCCTAGAATATGGTGTAGAATGATTTTTTTTTAAATAAATATAATAAAAAGAAGGTTCATGTGGGCTGAATTGTACCTAAAGCATTAGAGAGAAGCTCTGTTTTAGAAACACTGTCTATTAGTGCTGTTTTCCCTGTGGTGTTATGATAGCTTTTGTTCCCCTCTGTGTTCCTTTTCTCTTTCATATGAGTCTTTTTTTTAAAAAAACAGGCAGTAGTTTCTTGTGCCAGACTCTTTTCAGTAGAAGTAATCTTGGGAGAGAAGAGATAACTCTCTAATTAGTAATGCAAGCCACTGTGGTCCATAGCAATCATACTGGGTGATGTCAAGGAAGAAGTGCTTTGCACTGGCCGATGAGAGGCTTGCAGAGGAACCAACTGTTGAGCTTTTGTTGTACTTTTTTCCAGGACTTTCTATCGGTTTGAAGCAGTTTGGGATAGCTCCTTGCATAATTCCCTTCTCCTCAATCGAGTGACACCATATGGAGAGAAGATATATATGACCCTTTCTGCTTACCTGGAGGTTAGAATCCTGTGTTGTTTTTTCTGCTTGTGACTCCAATAGAACTACTCGAGACAGCAGACTGTGTGTACCTGAGATGGACACCTACTGGACTAAGGGATTTTCGCACCCTGAAGGCAGTGGAAGTCTATTAATTTTCTGATAACAGGGTAGAAAAACTTACTTGCAGTTAACACAACAAATTTGAAGTGAAACTGGTGACATCCTTACCTTTCTGTGCCTCATTGTATATGAAAACCCCTTGAAATTGGTGAACATTGTGATACAAATCCTACCAATTTTGCAGATACTGAGTTAACTCTTGGCTTTGTGTGTGATACACCGTTGTTCTGTGTGGTGCCACTGTTTTACTCACAAGATGCATTTAACAATTGTCTTTCACAAACACATACCAAAAAGCCCACCAAAGACCCAAAGAAGAACAGATTTTAAAAAGCTGTCCTACTAAAAGAGGGAAGGTAAATAACGTGGCATAAATGTCTTCAGGCAGTCACTCTTTACTGTTTTTTTCTCTTAGCTTGATCACTGCATTCAACCTGCTGTTATAACAAAGGATGTTTGCATGGTCTTTTACTCACGAGATGCCAAGATCTCCCCGCCACGATCGCTGCGCAATCTTTTTGGCAGTGGCTACTCCAAATCTCCAGATTCGTAAGTTCAGTTGGTGGTTTTGGTATCTGATGTTTGATGTCTTGGGGAGGGCATGGGGAGAACATAGATTAGGTTTTTTTTCTTCCTTGAAAGTTTACCTAGTTATAGATCTCCAGTCTGGTTTTGAACATTTTGTCTTGCTTGCATGTCAGTGAAACTCATAGTTTATCTCTTTAATGACCCCTTTTTTGGTCTTCTCTCTGAACAGCCAGGACTAGAGATCTATTTTTCAAGCCTGCTTGTAGTTGACCTGGATGCCAAGCTGAAAGCTGCTGCTGCAGCAGCAGCTTTTAATGGAGAAAAAAACACCTTGAGGGAAATGCCATTTTTAGAGATCTTGCAGTGCATGGCTATTTTATGTCAAGATTAGAATTCAGATGTAGTTCTACTAGTAACTGTACTTCTAATTTGGGGACCACAAAACTAAAGCTAATGTACTTTATCTCTGAAGATAATTTTCTTCCTTTTTTTCCCCTCTGGCTTCTTATGAGCAGCAATCGAGTAACTGGGATTTATGAGCTAAGTTTGTGCAAAATGGCAGACACAGGAAGTCCAGGTAAGCAGTCACCAAGTGTGCATGCATTAAAGATGCTGTAAACTGAGATACTGCAGAAAATTTCCTAGACAAGATGGAGTAAATACTTCTGTCTTGATGGGGAGCAGTTTCTACATTTTGTAGGAGCAACGAAACATTGCTACTCCATTTAAAAATAAAAATTTATGCAGGCTTTTACTTTTGACCTGTGTCTGTGCTTATCATTGATGAACCAAGGATTTGCAGAAAACTTCCTGTTTTCCTGACATTCCCAGTAATACGAAACTTATCATGTTCTTGTGTCATAGACTTATGGGGCATAAATACATTGCTCATTGTACCTAAGACAGCTGGGACTTGGTTTTGCAATGATAGAATTTTTGTGTGGTCTTTTGAAGACCACATTTTAGATATTGCTGATACTTGAGGCTAGCTTGATAACTTGGAAGGAATGTAGTTCAAGTTGAATCAGTCTGTTTTCCTCTAGTACCTAGGAATGAAAGCTCTTACATTGAATTAGACTGACCAGGAATTTGTGTTCTATGGCAGTGAATAGAAAATACCCGAATAAAACAAAGCTGAACTAAATGAAACCTCTTTAAGATGTGTGATTTTTGTTAAAGAATTTGTTGCCTTGTATTCCAGCCAAACAGCGGAAGTGTTGGTTCTTTGCAGATTGCTAATTGATAAGTGTTTCTTGTTGGTTTCCCTCCTGGCTGTTTTTAACATGTATTATGCTATTTTTTGACTGCTCAGGAATGCAGAGAAGGAGGAGGAAAGTCCTAGATACATCTGTGGCATATGTGCGTGGAGAAGAGAACCTGGCAGGTTGGAGGCCCCGCGGTGACAGTCTCATTCTAGAGCATCAGTGGGAATTGGAGAAACTGGAACTGCTGCATGAGGTAAGTAGCTACAGGAAGTGAAAGCAAAAAGACAACTGTATGTTTGAGGTTGCCTTTAGTGTGGCTACTGCCTAACCTTCTGAGCTGAACAGGTTCCCAAATGGGAGCTGAGATTTAAGTAAGTTCTCCAACAGAGAGGATAGAATGTGGCTAGCTGCTGCATACAATGTTCAGTTGGAAATCTTGCTATGCTCAACAAAAGTAAATTTAACTTAGTGCCATAGGAGATTATTGTTGGAGCCATGTGTTTACTTGTATGAATTTTATGAGAATGCCTCAGAATGAAGTGCTTGTCAACTACAGAACACCGTGGAGCAGATGATAATGCTTTCTTTCCTTACTAGGTGGAAAAAACACGGCACTTCCTTCTACTCCGTGAAAAGCTTGGTGACAGCATCCCCAAGTCTCTGAGTGACTCGTTGTCTCCCAGTCTGAGCAGTGGAACCCTCAGCACCTCCACTAGCATTTCCTCCCAGATTTCTACCACAACATTTGAGAGTGCTGTGACGCCCAGTGAGAGCAGTGGCTATGACTCCACAGATATCGAGAGCCTGGTGGATCGGGAGAAAGAGCTGGCCACCAAGGTATAACATAAGAGAAGCAGTGTGGGTCTAAATTGAGTTGTCAGCTGATGATGGATTAATGATGAGCTTGTCACGTAAAGTGGTGAATACCCAGTGTTGCACGAGTTTCACTTTAATAAGCTCTACAGCAAAATCAGCCATTCTCACCAGCCAGTGCAGGTGACCATGTTTATGTGGTTATGGCTGCATCTTATCCCTCTTCCTTAGTTGTTCTGTAAATGAAACTTCAAAATTTAATTACGGGAAGTGGTTATTCCCCTCATATTTTTTTCACAGCAGTTTAGAATTTGCATATCTTTCATGAGCTGCCAAGTATGTTTGGCTAATTGCCTTCTGTTCTAATTTCCCTAAAAATCTTAAAGTAAAATCCTTTTCTTTGTTTCTTCTTTTCCTCTCAGTGTCTGCAGCTTCTTACTCACACTTTCAATCGGGAATTTAACCAGGTGTACAACAGCATCAGTGATTGTAAGGTAAAGAATTCATCTGATACAATGCATTGTATTTGTAGTACAATAGCAATATATTTGTAGTTCATGGAATCTGTTGATACTATGAAGAGACAAAACACTTTGTATTAATTATCTTTAATTTCAGTATGTTGGAAGCATTTGACTATTCAGCATCAGGTTCCAAAGACTATTGAAAGAATTAGAAATTATATGAACTTGGACAGTGTTGTAGGTTCTAGTTTAACAGCAGACTGGAGGTTCTTGTTATTCACTTTCCCTATGCAAAAAAATAAATCAGGTCTTAAAAATACTGACAGTAGGCGTGGGTAACACTACTTGGCAAAACAGATAATCTAATATTCTGTTGAGGAAATTAAGGTGTGAATACGCAGGAGTGTAGGACATTAATAACAAGCTGCATGCACAGAACTGCCATTGTATTTTCACCCACAGATGGGCAAAAATTGTAAAACTGAGTAGGGAAACGATTGATAGAAATACTTTTCTGTTATCCAAGCCTTCTGCATGTAGAATTGTCACATTCTAGCCAGGACTGAATACAAAAAAAAAACTCCAATATTTTGTGTGTATTTGTCCTTGTAGTTGTCTGATATTTCTCCGATTGGGCGGGACCCATCAGTGTCAAGCTTCAGCAGTGCTACCCTCACACCTTCATCTACCTGTCCTTCGCTGGTGGATTCAAGATGCAATTCAATTGATCAGAAGTAAGTTGAGGATATGAATAGAAAAAATAATTCTTAGTGTATATAGTGCATTTAAGGCTATCTTTGCTATGTTTTCTGAATTTTCCCCTTCTTTTTCTGTATTTTTGGTAGTATTTTCTTTATGTCGACCTTCTCCTTATCTTTTCCAGTCACTCCGCACAATTTTTTTCCCCTTGTTTTGTAGTTTTCAGTTTTTTTATCCCATGTGCTGAAAAAACTATCTGTGTGTGTTGTTCTAGGGCCCAGTGCTTCTTTAGCAAACAAGAGTCCCTAAGTTGTTTTTTTTCAGGTGTCTCTTTAAAAGACCTACGAATAACAACCCAGAATAAACTAGTTTAGTAAATAATCTCTTCATTTGTTTTTATTTTTCTCAGCTGTATCTGTAGAAGATATGAAATTAGGAATGAAGTCTGGATGAAATCAGGAATAACTACTTAGTGAAAGATATAATTTGTACTTTCACTGTTTAACATCCTTGAGAGGAGTACTCCGTAGTAAGAAATGTTTCTGTGTTGTGACGTATTTGGCAAGAGAAATGAGAGAAGTAGTGGGAAACAACTTACTAGCAGTTACTGTTTATCTCCTTACAACAGAGCTTCCAGTTTTATTCAAAGATTTTGAGGGAAATGATCTTTAATATTGTACAAATGGCTCCCAATATTATACAAAACCTTGTACTGGAGGATGAAACTTATAAAACAGCCTAGATTGTAGGTGCACTTTAAATTCAGCTGCCACATTCAGTTCTTTTGTTCTGATTTATTTTTCTCTCTCCATTTTTTTAAAGGACTCCAGAAGCAAATTCTCGTGCCTCCAGTCCCTGTCATGAGATGGAACAGTTCCAGATAATTCCTGCAGTAGAAAGTTCCTATCTTGCCAGAGCTGGAAAGAATGAATTCCTAAATCTTGTTCCTGATATTGAGGAAATCAGACCAGGGTATGTTTCTACTGTAGTGTCGTCATGGCTTCTTGAGCCCTATCACAAGGATTTCTGAGAGTTCTAGTTTCCTTTCCCCTTTTGAGGAAGGTAAATTAAACAGGTGATAGCAGAACTACACATGGTCAGTGATGTAGGCTGGAAACTGGACTGGTGAGAGTTGTGTCAATATTTGATCTCTGCAGTATTCCTGCATCTATATATCCCTGCATCTATTTAATGAATTCTAATTAGTTATACATAAAGGTTTTTACTATCAAAGCCATGGCTAAAAGTCACAGAAGCAGAGATCTTTGTGGTTCCTTTTTCCTGTGAGACTTTTTACGTAGTTATTGAAGACAAAATTGAGCTTGCTGATGTTGTTGCAGACAAAACATACTAAGAACCAAGTTCTGTACAGTGCTTAGTAGTTAATAGGAGTACTCAGTAGCTGCCTTTTTTTAGGGGAAAATGTATTGATATTTATCTGTGTTTTTTTTGTTTTTCCAGCTCTGTGGTCTCAAAGAAAGGATACCTCCACTTCAAGGAACCACTCTCCAGCTCTTGGGCCAAGCACTTTGTGGTGGTCCGCCGTCCCTATGTTTTTATTTACAACAGTGACAAAGATCCTGTGGAAAGAGGGATCATAAACTTATCCACAGCTCAGGTGGAATACAGTGAGGATCAGCAGGCAATGGTAAAGGTGAGTCTCAGAGCAGGAACATTACAGGTAGTAGTGCATCCGTAACATCCTGTGTCATCCCTGGTCTGATGGACATGCATTTGTTTGGAGATTTATCTGGTATCTGGTGGCTCTGCTCACAGTGTTCCCAATTTGTTCAAGGTTTCTTGTGATTTGGATGTAGTTCTACAGGAGACTGAAACTAACTGCTGTGCTGGATTGTGTTTGCTTTCAATGAGCAAGTATTGCTCCAATGACCCTATTTATTGTTTTGTTTTTAAAAAACCCACATGCAAGCATTCTGCAAAGAATCAAACTTGCTTTACTTGTCCATCTTAGCTGCCCTTAAAGTCCACACTCTTGCTTGAATTAAAACTGTATTTTGGATGTGATGTTCCATTTGTCTGACTAGTAACATCCTGGAAATGACCAGTGAAACTTAACGGAAAGACCTTAGATCTTTTTAGAGGTTGGACGTAGCACATCCTTCCTGAGGGAGGGATTATGCATCAAATTCTGTGACTGTAGACTTAGTTATTTTAAATTGTCCTCAATATTCCAGACACCCAACACCTTTGGCGTGTGCACAAAGCATCGTGGGGTCCTGCTCCAGGCTATCAATGACAAAGACATGAATGACTGGTTATACGCCTTCAACCCACTTCTTGCTGGCACGATAAGGTAAGAGGCAGTTCCTGAGCAGATCAGCTGCAGAGCATAAAGACAGTGAGAAAGTCATAAAGTAAGCAGATAGTTCATCACAGAATTTAATCATGTTATGAAGAATTTGACGTAATGGTTTGCCTGAAGGGGAGCCAGGGGGGTGGGCAACAACAACAACAACAACAACAAAAAAAAGTCCTATATTTCAAGATATGCAGTGGCTGTTGCTTTGGTTTGTGACACTCTAAACATGTGTATACAGTTTAGATATGTGTGGTATGCATCATGCAATGAAGCATTTGGAAGCCACAAAATGTCTTTCAAGGTCCTTGTTATTTTACAAAATTATAAAATTTCTTAATATCTATGTGCAGATGGTTCTGGACTGCTTTTTCATTCTCTTTATTGTGGACTAAAGCAGAAAATCTTGTTTCCTTCCTTTTTTGACCTTCTCCAGAAGCCTTCTCTTTAATACAAGTCACAGACATCCCCTGCTTGCTGGAGAGGTCTCACCACTGTACCTTTTAATTTCAGTAAAAAAGAAAGACAGAATTAGAAACTAAGCTATTGCTGTAGTGTCAAATGTTTCTTAACAGTGCAGTCCTTTAAAAGAACCAGTCATCCTTCCAAAGGAGCACAGCAGAAGAATGAGATGTCTTTCAGATTATAGCCCTTGATATGTTTTCCTTTCTAAATGTGTGAAGTAAGCAAGGACTATATGAAAAGATACTAAAAAAACGGAGGAAGTCTGGGGAGGGAAGAAAAATAAACTTTCAGAATTCAACAAATGCTTTTTTACTTCTTTCTTGTGCAGGTCAAAACTGGCTCGAAGACGCACGGGCCAGCTGAAGTACTGAGTCCATGTAATGTTCTCATCTGTTCTCCCCTAACTCGCCTTCTGATAGATAAAGTGTTACCTCTCATTTTCTCTTTGTGATTCTTGACAGTTTCTCTTGTATGTAATCCTGTGGCTTAACATCCCCTACCTTCCCAACTCCATCACATTTTCTAGATATTCTAACACTACCTTGTTTCTTTTCACTTGTGCGGAGAATCCTACTGGTAGCATGTGGCCAAACAAAAGGGAAAAGAAAAAAAAAAAAGTGATTATGCACGACTCTAAAAAAAAGAAAAAAAAAATCTTACAACAATTGTTTTCCCATTCCAACTGACCTTTTGGTGTCTGTCCCACTGTCCATTGTTGTCTGTCCGGAGCACTGCAGGTTTTTCATTCAATTTGTGACTTGGCAATAGTCATCGGTTCCCTCAGGGCAAAGTGCTAATGCCAGGGCAAGATTATCCCTTCTATGTAGACAATACCCGGCCAGGAACTGCAATAGCTCCTCAGGCTTTCTGGATCCAGCCTCCGATTTAAACTCTGTTGAAAGCTGATGTTGGATAAACCTATCTGGGCAGACTGGATTTTGGACTTGGTGCAAGTTTTCGAGTTCCCCAGATCCAACAGACTAAGACATAAACTGGAAAGAGGTAGGGAACAAATCAAGAGGGGCTGGCTGCAGTGATCTACCTTTAAACTTTTGCTGTGGGGGTGCAGGTGAGCAGTGCTTGGCTTTAACTCTTCCCCGGAAACGTTAACAATACGTGTCTGTGAGCTGAGCAGACAGAACTGGGGGAAAAATAAATGGCATCGCTGAAATATTAGATATATTCTCTAAAGTTTTAGGTGCTCAGCCTCAGATTTTACACAGGTGAAGAGTGTTGAAGGTGAGGAACCAGTGTGGTCATTCCCTGTAGCGTTTTCAGGAGATCACCACAGGAGGGCAATATCTCCCCTTTCTGCTTTTAGCTCTGACTTTGGAGTTAGCATAGCGGCAGTCCTCACCTCTCCTGGAAGAGATTGCCTCTTGTAATTGGTTTGCTAAGAAAGACAATTCTTTGGCATTATTCTGAAATGCCTGCTTTATGCATGCACACCCCTACCTGTAATATTCAGCTGACACCCTGTCTGTCCATGGGGCAAAGTACCCTCTGCCTACAAAATGCTTTCTAGACCTTGCACTTGCAGTATTCTTCAGGGAACAGCAGGACACTTTCACTTCCGTTTGGAATAACTGTTGAATGTCTCTAATCTACCTGCTGCAATTCTCATCAGCTAACCCCCCTCCCCACTTACTTTTAATTTCAGAAATAATCCTTCCTGGAGGACGGATCAAGTAGGTTCTGGTCCTGGTCAGTGGGGTGTAACATCTGGCTTCTTGGAGATCAGCTGCGTGGTGGTAGTTCTTGACCTACAATGGAAGTTCTCCTTGTGGGCAAAGCTTTGCTCCTTGCCCCAAGAAAGAAAGGCAAAATGAGTTTCCTTCCTGAGAAGTGAGCTCATCTTTCTTAGTTAGGTTTTCAGGGAGGTTGGGGGCTTTTCTTTGTTTTCTTTTACTGTGTTTGACTGCTACGCTATACTTTCTTGACTTACCTTGGGCACTGATAGGGCTAGCTGTGATCCTGGGGGAACGTGCAGGAATTTCATCCTGAGGTTCCTGTCTCTTGGGGAGAGATAAAAGGGTTTTGTTCCACCATTACAGTAGGCACATCTAGGGAAAAACAAACAAACAAAAAAACAGTTTTGTGACTCCAGCTCAGGAAGGTCATTTTGATTCAGGTCACTCATCACCAAGTCTCACGATGCCTTGGAAGTTCTGTGGCCAAAAGTATGTGGGACTGTCATCAGCTCAGCACTTTTTTTTTTTTTTTTTTTTTTTTTTTAGCTTTATGAGTTTTTCATTTGATGAAGTGCAATGCATAATGGGACCTCTTAAAAGGATGGTTGGAAAAAGGAGCAGGGAGATGGAGTCTGACACTTGCTAGGACATATCCTTATGTATTTCAAGATAGTACTCAAGCTAAATCATGTGCTCATCTTGTCTCCTATGGACCTCAGATTTATTTCAGAACTGGAACCCAGAGTTGCGTGTATGTCCTGGGGACCCAGGAGCATAATAGTTGTTTTTTTTTTCCTTCTGTTTTTGTCTTGTTTAATTGTATGTGACTCTTAATACAGTGATGGTAGTTCTTTGTTATGCAATGGGCGCTATGCACTTCCAGTGTGTGGATAAGTAAGACCACTAGAGCTGGGAGTGGGCTCCCCAGGCTGGAGCTAAGCCGATGTCAAGATGTTTTAAGAATGAATTAGGTTAATTTTAAGCACTAAGTTGTTGCTGCCACCACCACCACTGTATATAATAAAAGTGGAACCAGTCTGAGGAGTGCTAGCAATTTAAGTGGTGGTATTACGTGACGCACTGAGAGATAAAAATTTTAATTTTTATCTTTTTTTTTTTTTATACTAGAAGAAAGCTAGTTTGCTAAGTCTTTGCTTTGGATAAACCAGAAAAAGAAACAAGGAGAAATAAGCATTAGATAAAAACACGATTAAGGGATCTTCCTTTGAAAACAGGAAGAGATGGATGCTTACTTTATACAGAGCTGGAAATGTTACAGCTGTGTTGCATAAGTGTCTTATATCTAAAGACTCCAAGCAGCTTCTGATGACTTGATGTCTGTATGGATAACAGGTCATCAGAAGAACAAGATGCTATTTTTAAACGTCAGTACCTCTTAAAGCTGCATAATCTATGACAAAATCAATTTTCACGTGAAGTTCAAGTGGGCATTACTATTACTGTGTCTGACGTGAAGGCACAGTTTTTCAGTATGTACTGAGACATTGGTTTCCCTGCTTAAAACTGGATGACTGAAATCCAAATATTCTAAAGGAGAGCAAAGCCAAAAAAAAAAAAAAAAAAAAAAGTTGATTTCCATTCACTTCAAAGCTTTTTTGATTTAGCCTGACAACTTAAAAATGTTTGTTTAGAAGGGAAAAATATGCTAAGCTGCCTTCTCTGGACATTAAAAAACCCTCTCTTGGTTATGCTTATGATGTCCTGGAGTCAGACAGCTCTCAGGACCAGCCACTAGAGGCAAGGCATCATGCTGTGGGCCTGCCAGCCCATTCAGCATAAACACTCGTAGCAAACTTGATAGGCATTTCTTAGAGAGAGCTGGGAGTGAAGCTGTGCCACAGTTTGGGTTTTTTTTATGTTCATCAGTGAATGGGAGAAGAAAATTATCTTTTGGTCCAATGAAAACCCTGTGATGTTTGATGGAGCTTCCTGGATATTTTTAAAACTAAACTGAACCTCCTATACTGTATTTTAGAAATGCACTTTAAGTACTTTTTAAAAGAAGATTCCTCTATTGTGGGATGCAGAAGGGAAGGGAATATTATTTCCAAACCACTGAGAAGTTTTTTTTTTTTCTTGCCAGTGTGTGATAGTCCTTATTACTGATTAGCAAGGTATTTCAAAGCAAAGACTTTACCTTTTGCTGCTTATTACCTAATTTACAGGGATTTAATTTTATGTAATGTATTGTATATTTATACATCTGTAATTAATTGCACCTTAGATAAGAAAGAGGATTAGCTTTGGAATAACACCCATTGGTACTCTCCCATCAACTAATACTGCCTCTGCATCTTTCTGGTACACTTACACAGCCTCAGTTTGTGTTAGTTTATACTGTGGTGGTGTTTTTGTTGAACATGCAGTTGTTAACCTGCTGCTCGAAGGAAGGATACTAATGCTGCTCTGGAACGGTTTGCTGAATGTACTTCAGAATGGGTCTCTGACGTGCGCGTTGCATCTCTCCATTGTGGTTAATAACCCCAATCTGTGGTCTGAACTATACTGTATGTAGCAGGAATGTATTAATTTTGTGCTTCCTTGTTTAAAAACATCAGGTGTTCAAGAACAGGACTGAGATTTTTTTGTTCAGAAGGCCATTTATGCGCTCTAAGTATTTGAAATCTAAACTAGTCCAACACTAACCAGATGGTCGTGTCCAATGTCAATTGGAACAGTTTTTAAATTAACAGGAGCAGACGTGTATTCAGAAAACTGAGGGTGTGGAGGTCAAAACTCTTGAATTCTTAATGTTGCCAAGTTGTGGCCCGATCCTGAGCAGTACTGAGCTACCTCTTGCTCACACTGAATCCAAGGAGTAGAAGCAGAGGGAGTCTTGGACGATCAGCACTTCCCAGGATCAGTTCTTAATTTTCCACTCTGCTTGTTCATACTTCATGTGCAGTTGATTAATGTTCTTGACTTTGGACATTAGACATGCTGTTGCACTGAAACACATCCTTTTTCTTCTTGCAGTTCCCATGTCCCTGTTTAACCTCTCTGTACACAAGGTATACAAGGTATACACTGTATAAGTGGCCTTCTTGAACAAATGTCTTTGCAAACTGATTTCATCCCAGCAAAGGAGTGCATCAGCAACACTGTACATTAATTTCAGATTTTCATTTTCATATTTTATTTTGTAAATATCTGATGTTTGGAGCTTGAGTATACAAAATGTAAATATAGTTCATGTATTTGTACTAATTCTGATCCATTTGCTGTATAGCCTTAGGTGTGCAATGCAGATATTATCTAACTGTGTATGGTAACCTTGCACCACTGAACTGTTAGTGAACGAGGTGAAACAATAAAGGTACAACCAAGTGCATTAGCAGGTATAACGTGTGCTCTTTTTATTAGGATTTCATTACTAGTTTCTTGTTTTAAAAATCTGTCCTGAGCAAGTTTATGCTCTTCTGGAAAGAAATTTGACCCCGTTCTTCAGGAGGGTGGGAGACTGTCCCTATCCTTAGATGTCCTCTTCCCTTTGGTATGTTCCATAGCATTTCTAAGTAGCTTTTAGATGCTTTCAAAAATGTTTTTTGATTAACAGATAAAATAAGGTGGTACTCATGGTAGTAGTGCTGCCAATGCTGAACTTCATCTGGGGGTGACTGCTAAGAATGACAGGAAATTTGTGAAATCAAGCCGCCCTTGTGAGGTCCCAGCTCTGGGGACGGTCACAATACGCGAGGTCGCATACGGACAGTCACGTTCTTCCACTCAGTGCCCCCTCCTCAGGGTTGCTGTCCTGGGCAGTCCTTTCTGGGAGCTCACCCCTGTGTTTAAAACACGGCTGTGCTGTGGTGCTGCTTCTCCTGTGGCACCCCCTGGGCTGGGACCCCTCCTGGCCAGTGTTTGAGGTGCTGGCTGCAGCTGGGGCCCATTTCCCAACAGTGGTTACCTAATTACTGCTTGGTTAGCTAATTACTGCTCCTTAATGAGAAAAAGATCACAGCCCCCAGCCTCCCCCACGCCTTAGGTCCTCACTCCCCCTCATTTTCGCAGCCCCCTCCCCCAGCCCCGCTGCCCCTTTAACGGGGGCCTGGCCCTTTAAGGGGCGGAGCTTCCCCTCCCTCCCGAGCCCTCAGCCCATGGGCAGGGGGGCGGGGCCAGGCGGTGGGACCCAATGGGAGCGCTCTGCCCTCGCCCCGCCCCCTCGGTGCCGCTGAGGGAGCGGGGCGGGAGGGGAGAGCCGCGCACCGAGCCCCGAGCGCTGCCGCCGCCGCCGCCATGGCCGAGTGAGGGCGGGGGGGGGCACCGGGGACCGGGGGGGTCCTGAGGGGGTCGTGAGGCGCTGAGGGGGCTGGGGGGGTCCTGAGGGGCTGAGGGGGTCGTGAGGGGGTTGTGGGTGCAGAGGGAGCCGGGCTGAGCGCTGGCAGGGTCAGGGTGCGGGTGCTGCCTGTGGGCGCTGCCGGCGGCGGCTCCCTGACGCGTTCTCCTCTTCCTCTCCACAGAGCCGACATCGCCCTGATCGGCCTGGCCGTGATGGGCCAGAACCTGATCCTCAACATGAACGACCACGGCTTCGTGGTGAGCCGAAGGCAGCCCGGCCGCGCAGCCCCTATGTCCCCCTGTGGTACCCCGCTGGGTGCTGGGTTTTCCTTTTCGTTGTCGCCCCGGCTGTGCTTTGACCCGTTTCCAGCAAAAATCAGCCCGTGGTGATTTTTTGCTGAGGCGTGCTCCAAGCTTGTCCCTTAGCAATGGGTTCCTGAGGTGCTTGCAGGGACTTGCTGCGTGTTAGAGGCTCGGTGCCTTCAGGTGGAAACAGAACACACACCACCAGGCCTCACTTACACAATTTGTAGCCTGAGCTAATGTAACTGTTCAGCTGGCAGCTTTTGTTAATGCACTTTTATTGAGGTGTTATTAACGTGTTCCTCCAGGTCTGCGCTTTTAACAGGACGGTTTCCAAAGTGGATGACTTTCTGGCGAACGAGGCCAAAGGAACCAAAGTGATCGGCGCTCACAGCCTGGAGGAGATGGTCTCGAAGCTGAAGAAGCCCCGGCGCATCATCTTGCTGGTGAAGGCTGGAAGCGCGGTGGATGATTTCATCAATAAACTGGTGAGACAAACGTTTTTCTAACTGCGACTTCCCTCTGGCTCTTTGAAAAGCTTCCTCTGGAAGATTTCAATTATTTGTCAGTAATAAATTTTTGAGCCTAGGCAAAAAAAATAAATAATGCTGATTTATTTTTGGCAGGTGCCGTTGCTTGAGACTGGAGACATCATAATTGATGGCGGGAATTCTGAGTACAGAGATACCACGGTAAGCCTGCTTTCTGCCCCAAGTGGATGAATAAAATACACTTCCCGTGATTCTTTCTCCTTTGATCATGAGAACAGCTGGTCATCTCCCCTTGGGAAAGGCCAGGCTGAGTTCTCTGCAAAACTAGATCATGCAGTGTATTAAAAATCAGTTGTTGTGGTAGATAAGGATTGTTCTGCAAGTATATTTCTTGTTTTAAGTTTCCCAAATTATCAAAGGATATTTTTACTGACATCTTCTAAAGAGAGAAGTCTCTTAAAAAATGTCCTGTTACAGTCTTAAGGAATAATTGAAAATCTAAGGATATTTATTGAATTGGTCTTGTGTGCTATGAGCTGACAAGGTCCTGAAATACAGGTTCTGAAGTAGTACGGACAGTATTGCATTTGCTATTGTTATTTGTATTGTTATTGCTCTCTTCTGCATGACTGTGGGAAGATCCAGTAAGACAGAACTGCTGGTTTGGCTGTCTTGGTAATGAAAGCAGCAATGATCTGGTTGTTGAATGCTCCTTTTTTTTTTTTTTTTTTTTTTTTTTTTTTTTAAAGGCCTACATGTACATATGAGCAGGCTGTAACTGTTGAAGTTACGTTAGCCTATCTGGGATGATTACATGAAAGTGTTGCACACAAATTGGTGCTTCTGAATCTTAGAGGGGATACTGGTATTAGCCCTTCTGCTTTCACGTTCCTGTTTTTCAATAAGTGACTTGGCCAAGCCAGAGTTAAAAACAGGTATTAAATGAGGTTTAATACTTGGCGAGCTTGCAGCTCCGCTTACAGATCTCAGCCTGTGTTTCTCTCCCACTCAAGAGGAATTAGCTTCCTATGTAGTTGTCCAGAATTGCACCTTTGCTGCATAATGAACTCAGCAACTTGGGCCTAATCTGCCTCCTCCACATCTTTGCACACAGCATGCATCACCTGGCACTATTGTGAGCCTTTTCCAGCCTCAGTACGGTGCGCTTTTCTCTGGTGGTTACAAGGAATTTGTTCTCTTGGCACGTCTCTTTTGCAAGGATCCATGTCAAAGCAACAGGAAGTTTCCTAACATTCACTTTGTCGTACAAGCTTTCTCTGAAGTTGTCTGCTGGCATGTTCAAAGCAGAGTTGAAAACCTAATTTAGGTCTGATTTGCTAACCTTTGTTTCTAACGCTCTGGCATTATAAGAAATTAATTAATGTTGCTTCTCTTTTTGTTCCAGAGACGTTGTAAGGAGCTGATGAAAAAGGGCATCTTATTTGTTGGAAGCGGTGTGAGTGGTGGAGAGGAGGGTGCCCGATATGGCCCTTCACTCATGCCAGGAGGAGCCAAAGAAGCCTGGTAAGCATTTGCTTGTATATTCTTCAGACTGCTCTGCAATAATCGTCTTTTGTTCATGCTAAAAGCTGAGGGAGGAAAGGAGGAGGGACATGGGTGTGGAGAGAACAAGATATGTTGCCATCTTACTTCCTCAAGGCTCAAGATTTCTCAACATATCTGGGGTCATCCGCCAGTGCGGATTTTCATAGCAGGAAAAACTAGGTCAGGTTTGTCTTTCAGGGAATCACAGGCAAAAGTAATACCTATAGAAATCTAGAGGCAGAAATGTGTGGAAGAGGAGAAAGTACTTTTTTTTATTAGTTTAAGCAAAATCCCTGTTTCTTTATTATGATTTTTCCTTTTGGGCCTTGTGCACTAGGAAAGCTGTTAGCCATAAAATGGGCAGCAGTATACGTCACTGTATTGACATGAATTATTAAGGGAGGCTTCACTACATGTTTATTGTCTTTTTTTTTTTTTTTTTTAATTTCTGCCTTGCTACCCTAGTTTTTTGTACCCAAGTTAACGTAAGAGTGATGTTCATATTTGACTTTATCCCTGATTGCCCATTCTCTCTGTAAAGGTAGAAATAAAAGGTGTTTTCCAGACTTTACCAGTGCTTTAGAATCTCAAGTCCCTTCCCTTTTGCTTTAGCATTTCACACCAGTAACAACCTGTTCAAATTTGACGGCACAAAGCCAGTGACAACGTAACAGTTATCTCTGCTGCCTGGTCTTCTTTTTGCTATAAAAAGCTCTACGAAGACAGCTTCTATTTGCCACCCTTTCGTGAACTTTGCCCCCTGTATTTCATTGCACCTGCAACCCATGTGCCACCCATGCTCCTTTCCCAGTGGTCACTTTTTAGCTTGCTTCAGACTTGGTGTTCTGTAATGCTCTCTTGCTGGCTTGGAAATTTACCATGTGATGAGGAGCCTGATAGTCACAGAAGCTCCTAGTTACTGACAAAATGCAAGTTACTGTATCCTGACTCGCATTCATGGAGTTTATTCCCTCCTTCCTCTCCTCCTCCAGATCACCCTGGATTTTTCTTGTAGCTATTGAGCAGAATTTGGCTTTGCTTCAGCTCTGCCACTGATCCTCTCCGAGTATGAGCCTGTATCATAACCTGCCTTGGTTTCCCCATCTGTAAAATGGAGAAAGTGATATTTGGACTCTTTTAGGTACACTAAGCTTGTCTGCACAGTGCTTTAAGTGTATGACATGGGCTGTCCCCGTTTCTTGCAGTGTCTAGTTCTGGGAAAAGCATACTTTTTGACATTGCTGTGTGTTGCGTATGTCAGCCTGCCAGCATGCCCTTGCCCCATCCTTCCAGAAGGATGTATCATACTGATGGATTTTCTCTTGTGATGTTTGTGTCCTCTGCTTACCTGTTGAGCCATATTATTTCTCCCCACAGGCCCCATATCAAGACCATATTCCAAAGCATTGCTGCTAAAGTGGGATCTGGGGAACCTTGTTGTGACTGGGTAAATATTTATTTGATACTGACCTTACCTTGTGTAGGCAGCTTGGTTGCTGAAACTAATGCATAAAATGCTAATAAAGTAGCCACTTTGGTATGTTGATTTTTCTGGCTGACTGCATTTAATTCAGATTTACTCTGAACCGAACTCTGATAACTTACCCAATACAGTGGAAGAAAAAAGTTTTATGGCTGGGTCATGAGGCAGGGAAGCAAAGTGAATCAGTGATTAGACTCAAAGCGTTTTCAGTCAGTACCTGGCTGATAAAGCTTTCTTAGGCAGAAGAAATCCATAGGTAGGTAATAAACTGTGGACATGGTGACGGCAGTGTTGCTGATGACATTTTTAATTTCTTTTTTTAATGTTTCCTGACAGGTAGGAGATGAGGGTGCTGGACACTTTGTGAAGATGGTGCACAATGGGATTGAGTATGGAGACATGCAGCTGATCTGTGAGGCCTACCACCTGATGAAAGATGTGGTGGGCATGGAGCATGATGAGATGTCGAAGGTAATTTGTAGTTTTGAGCGTCTTCCCTTGAGGCTTGGTGTCCCCTGTTGATTAGGGCAACTTAAAGCTGCTGTAAGTAAGTGAAATTAATATTTCTGACATGCTTTGTGCCAAGGACAGGTGAGCTTCAAATAAGGTAACGAGCAGCAAGCACTTACACCTCAATGTTTATAGAAATTATCTGAACTCTCCCAATCTGCAGCAGACTTGTCTCCAGAAAGCAACTTCAAGCCAGAAAGAAAGCTAGTAAAAGATTGAGCCTTATAATCAACCAGGGAAGTCTTGCCTGAAGCAAGTTGATAAGTGTGTTCTATCTTGAAAGGCCAGTTCTGCTTCCAGCCCTCAGTGCCTGTGGTGATAGCTAACAGTACCAGCTCTGCTTCTGCCTTTCCATTTGGAAATGGATGCCCTGCAGCTGTGTTTCTGGGGTGTCCTTCCAGCGCAGGGCTTCTGAGCAGTGCTGAATCAGTGGTGCAGAAATCATTGGTAGCTGTGGCGAGGTACCAAAAACCAGTAACTGAGATATGAACCATTTCTGTAAGCATATATATGTATCTATATGCATATATGTATCAGTAAATCAGTGTGTGTATATGTATCAGTAAATCAGTGTGTATATATATATATTAGATACATAGTAAATTGGTGCCTATGTATGTATGTCTACATATACTTTGTCTTCTCTTCCAGGTATTTCAGGAATGGAATAAGACTGAGCTGGACTCTTTCCTGATTGAAATCACTGCCAATATTCTCAAATTCAAAGACAGCGATGGCAAATACCTCCTCCCAAAGATCAAGGACAGTGCAGGACAAAAGGGCACAGGGAAGTGGACAGCAATTTCCGCCCTGGAGTACGGAGTCCCTGTCACACTCATAGGTAAGCAGCTCTTTGATCCAGCCTTGTCTTTCCTACCTGCACTCAGCACATCACACTGAGGAGCATGGTAACTCACAGTGATCTCAGGAAAGATTCCCATGCTAGGGCTTGGCCCACAGAAGAGGCTGTTCCAGATGTAGCTGTTGCAGTCTTTCTGCTCTTGACTGCTGTTAACTCTGTTCTTTTTCACTGAGCCTGTTTTTACCTGGTTTCTCAAATGTTTGTAGTGCTATTACTGCACCTTTGTATGTGGTATCTTCACATTGCTGGTGATTACTTAGTGACAGGTGAATGTAGCTCAATGTCACGCTGAGGCAACATTCCTCTCAGTCATCCTCTGCTGTATCTCCAGCTCACAATCCCATCATAGCCTTGAAAGTGTTTTTTTTTGTTGTTGTTTTGTTTTTCTGTTTTTTTAAAGGCAGGAAGGGAAACCCCAAACCTTGTTGCTTGCACACTGCTTGATAAGTACTTCTTTTTCAGATATCTATTGAAGCATTTCCTTCTCCTTTTTCTGTGTTTCACTATAACTAGACAAAAACACAACAACACAGCGGCTGGACCATTTATGGGTTGAGGAGCACAGACATTTTTACAAACAGTGGCAAACTGCTACCCTGTGGTGGTGACTGCTGTTTTTCCATCATGGCAGTTGGTTGTGGTGTTTCTTTATATGCCGAGGAATGGTGCTGGGTTTTGTTTTGTGGCTAATACAGCCACTCACTGAAAGCCAAACTAAAATGATAGGAATGTATTTTGTAATTACTTTAGATTGTATCCCTAAAATGTGTGAGAATTTACCTGTCCACATCCATACCTAGTAGTTACCTGCCCTTTTATCCAGCCTTGTCTCAGAGTTGTGACACCTGAGTTGTAATAGATCTGCAACATGTTTAGAGTGCTCTTAGCACAGGTCTAATGTGGACTTTCCTTTTAAGTAAGTAAGATAATGACTCAAAAGATTCTTTGCTCTCAGACTGGCTTTGTTGTTCATGCTTTCTCTACCTCCTTTTCCCTTCCCATGTCCTGCTGTATTATAAGACAAGGTAAACTTTATTCAGTGTGCTAAAGAGAGTAACTGCAATGATAGCTATGACAGAAATGTGACTGCATTGCAGCAACATATTTTTACAAAACAAGCTTTGTAAATGGTTTTAGCATTCTACTGCAGCTAGAGTCTTTCAGTTGTAGGCTTGAAAAACAAAGATTTTCACTTGTGCTATTAGTATTCCCTAGTTTAGGGTTCCCGCAAAGATTAGGGTGGAGGAGCCGCTCCTTGATGAGTCCTCTGCAGTGCCAGGGTAGCACTGTTAGGTAATGAGCAGTAGATAAGGAAGTATGTGTAATAGCCCTTGTGCAAACATGGCCATTCTTAGGGCAGTTGCTGTGCATGTGGTTTTATTGCATAAACATGACTCGCAGACTTCTCCTTGTAAAAGCAGCGTCATGCTGTCTCTGCTTTTTCCTGATTTTCCCCCCTCCTTCTTCTCCCCAGCTGCAGAAGGAAGTTTTTGCTGAAATGGAGAGGAGCCAGCTCTGATTTTGATATGCTCAGTTAATGCTGGGAGGGTCCAGAATTCTGTGAAAATGTGACTCATGACACATTCACCTTTTTTTTTTGTGTGTGTAATTTACAGCTCACTTAAAAGGAAGAAGGAAAGTTCAGTATGAAAGCTATAAAAGCCTTAATTACTTTCCTTCTATCAGACACTGGAAAAGATGATTTTTTTTTTTCATTTGCCAACACTGTTTTCAGTTGCAAATAAATACAACTTAAAGCAGCATGATTAGGAATCAGATCAAGAGATTGGCATTTAGGCTTATTCTTTAGCAGCTGAAGATACAGCTTGGATAACTCCTTAGCCCTGGTGAATGATGTTTAATAATCTGCTTAATGATGTTATAAAACTGTCTTGTGGGTTTCTAGAACCTAGTGTTGTGGGCCTACCAAATTTGTTAAGTTTATTTCCTCACATAAGTTAACATCTTTGTTCAAACCTGCTGGTTTACTCTCGATTCTAGTTATGGTTATTTTGTGTGTGTGTATTTCAAAGCACATTTAGTGTTTTGATGTGAGCTGGCATTTATGCAACAGCTTTTTATCTTCAAGGTATGTTACAAGAATTAGTGAAGTCAACAAGCCTTGCACTGCTGTGCAAGACTATCTGCTTTCTGTGGTTGGGGAGAAGTATTAAAACAGCTAAAACCTAAGAGCTGGTGATGGTTCCTGAGGTTAAATTTTCATGTGGATAACTTTTTTTTTTTTTTTTTTTCCTTTATCATTTCAAAGCTGTATCAGACAGTATTTAACCAGGGGCTGTGGTGCTGGCAGTTTGGTCCCTCAGTAATGCAGCTGAAATAATTAATTTGTACACTTCTCATTTGTCTGAGCAGTTGCTCATTATACAGAGGCACTTTGACTGTGCATTAGGTATCTCAAGTAGACCTTACCGGTGATGCTGAACTTGCTAATTGTCTGCCCTTTCCTTCCCTGTGTAAAGGTGAAGCTGTGTTTGCACGGTGCCTGTCTTCCCTCAAGGAAGAGAGAGTACAGGCCAGTAAGCTGCTGAAAGGGCCTAAAGTGACTCAGTTTAGTGGGGACAAGAAAGCCTTTCTGGAGGACATACGCAAGGTGAGTCGTTGTGCTTTGCAGAGTACTCTGTTAAAGCAGCAGATCAAAGCAAGTTTTGGATGCAGTAAACCTTGGTGAAAAGCTCTTGTGTTTGCCTTTCATGACAAGTGTTGCCTGCTTTCGGCCATCCCATTTTGGGTTGCATAGTGGTGTCCGCAGAGCGAAAGGTGGACTACATAGAGCATGTCAGTCATAAAGTTTCTTGTTCAGCTCTGTTGGAGTTCTCTTTGAATATGTGTATTTGTTGGGTTTTTTTAGGCCCTGTATGCATCCAAGATTATCTCATATGCCCAAGGCTTCATGCTGCTGAGACAAGCAGCCAAAGAATTTGGTTGGACACTGAATTATGGTGGCATTGCACTGATGTGGAGGGGAGGCTGCATCATCAGAAGGTAATTGAGATGAATTGTAATTTAGATATTGAGGGGAGAAGTGAAGGCAATTTTCTTTATGCAGTGCTAAACTGAGAAGCCTGGAGATCTTGGGAAATCCACGGAGTTAATCAGCTGATAAGACACCAGGTTTCTCTAGTCAGCATTAGAGATTAACAGATGACACCAATTTTCTGGTGGCTTAGCCGCTGTTGATTTTTGTTTTCTTTTAATCTTTCCTGATGTTTGGAATCACTCTAGCGTAGTCAAATCTTGGCGCTGTAATTTTTGGATTCTGGGCCACTGTAGAAAGATAAGAAATTTGATTCCTGCTTTACATGTTTCTGCCTAGTGTGTTCCTGGGAAAAATCAAAGATGCTTTTGATCGGAACCCTGAGCTCCAGAATTTGCTGTTGGATGATTTCTTTAAGACAGCTGTTGAAAAATGTCAGGTGAGTTTCCAAGGAAGAAAAGGCATAAAAATAGCAGTATAACTTCTTCAGCTTGTTTCCTTCACAAGTATAGCTATTTACAACTGCTTTTGTGCATCTGTACACATGTGAGCAGGAATTAATCACTATGGTTTCAAGGTATTCTTTTTTAATAGACTGTACCACTCTTACAATATCAGGATGGGAAATAAACTGAACAATTGGAGCTGGTTGAAATTGCACAAGCGAGTTAGTATGATGAGGTGGGCTATACTGAGATCCAAATTAGAATTTTGCCAGACACCAGGGTTAGTGACCTGTCCTTCAAAAATACCTACAAATGCCTCTTACCTCTGATTCACCAAAAAGTTGGAAAATGTTGGTTCTAAACAAAGAAAAGCTTTTGCATCACTTTATTAATCATCATTCAAATATATCATGCTGCAAACCTAGGTCTTATATAATGTTGCAATGTATATTTATGCTGTGAACATCAAGATAATACAGAACCAAATGAACATATAGTCCTTGTGTCATGGTTCTTCTCTTTAACACTAGCCAAGCTATCATTAGAAACTAAAGGTTTCTATTTTACCATTACAGAAGAGCCTTAAGCCAGAATGTAACAATTCACTAGAACCACAGTGTCAGGAAAAAAATGTCTAGCCTGTATGAAGATTCTCTTCTCTGCCACGTACATGTATCTTATTCCTACTATGCGCTTGGATTTCAGTGGTACAAAGTATAAAGCTCTGATCTGTTACTATTGCTTGCAGAGCACAAAAATAACAGTGTTCCAGACACCCTATTCATTAGATTTAGGTCTGTCCAAACAGTGGTGTGATTCGAACAGGAGATGACAGGCAGAACTAAAACCAGATTATCTGGCAAACAAAGCAGTCATATGTTATCATTAATAATCCTTTTTATTGAATCTGAATATTCCATGCAGGTTACTAAATCAGATATACAGATGAAATAATGATTATCCACGTGTCCGTATGAAGCAATGTGCCGACCTCTTTATGCCCTTGTGCAAGTTGTTGTACTGTGTGTGCTCGATTAGATGTCCTGAAAATGTCCCAATGTTTGTTCAGTATTTTTGCAACTGTGTTCATGCTTTTGGGATGCACAGATGATATTTTTGTGAAAGAACAGCACCATTGCTTGAGTTGTTTGACTGCATGTAAAGTCAAAAAGTCAGAAGTGTATACCTGCACTTTTATTTTCCTGTTTGCTAAGTCTGTCTTACTTGCTACTATTTCAGATCAACCTTCTTTATGTAAAATCAGTAATCTACCAGTGCATTTGCTCAGATGTAGATTTTATATAATGTGAAATGGCATATACTATTATACTAGAATAGTTTGTGTGCCTGCATATGCATTTGAGCAAGCACGGATAAGTTTTTTTTTTTTTGTTAATATTCTCTCCCCTCCTTCAGGACTCCTGGCGACGTGTAATTAGTACTGGAGTCCAGATTGGTATTCCTATGCCCTGCTTCACTACAGCACTTTCTTTTTATGATGGATACAGACATGAAATGCTACCAGCTAACCTGGTTCAGGTAGGTGCCTGAAATAGCATGGTATATCATCTATTTACTGAAATATCATTATGTTGCTGTATAAGTACTGCTCTAAGGACCATGATGGCAGTATCTCATACTCCACTATTATAAAAATATAGGCATAGATTGCCTTTGAAACCTTAAATTCAAGACAGAAAAACACTATGAAATGTCTGGTCATAGAACATCAGAGGTAGGGGTATGAGAGTGCCTAGCATATGTTAGTATTCTATCTGTGAACTAGAGGTGATAATACAGTTGTTTAAAAAAACGGATCCTTTACCCAGTGTGTCATAAGCCAGTTCTCATACAGGCAGGAAAGAGAGTTGTGTAAGTATGTGATATCTTTCTTCTTGGTTCCTGTTCAGGCCTTTCCTTTTTTTGGGGGTCCTTGGTGGTCTTCCTTGATGAAGTACCCTAACCCCTGTTATCCATATATGTGGTTGCATGTCACATAAGGACAGTGTAAGGCTACTTTCTCTTGCCAACTTTCCTTTGTTTCTTCCAGAAGTAGCATTTGTTCTTGATCAAAGATTAAAAGTTAAATGTAATTTTTGTCAAGTACTGCATAAATGATAACTGATTAAAGGGGCGCTCAATTAAACACAGACAATACCTCTTTTCCAAAGGAGAGTTTGTTCCATTACAATGCCTTTGGATCAAAATGCTATATAAAAAAAGTATTTATCTTTGGACTTTTGGATGTATGTGCTTGTCTTTTAGATTAGTATGCAGAATAAAATAATGCACTTGTTCTATGGAACTCTTAATTGCTAGTATTAATAAATGTTTCATTGTAGTTTTTCTTAATAATGAGAAAGTATGAATGTTACAGTATCAGAGTTGGATCTTATTTCTTCAATTCATATACTCAAGTCTCAATAAGTGCAATTTCTAGTAGTTGTATGACTGTGATATTCACGTGTCTTTTTACTTTGTGTTTGTTCTTTTTCTAGGCTCAGCGTGATTACTTTGGTGCACATACATATGAATTATTATCGAAGCCAGGTGTATTTATCCATACTAACTGGACAGGCCATGGAGGAAATGTGTCTTCTTCTGCCTACAATGTCTAATGGAAACATTTCCTGTTGAAGACAAGATACTGTAGATCTCAGATGTACCTCCTTGAACACCCCTTTTTACTGTACTGTGCTAGAACTTGTGTTTGCACACTTTTGTAATAACTTGTGGATATATTTCATATATCATATAAGAGAGCTAAATAAACCTGCTTATAAATGTATTGAGATATTTTCTTTACTCTGCTGCTGGCCAAAACTGGCTAAAATGTCTTTGTGCGATGTTTCATAGAATACATTTTAATGTGCTAATATTTTTATTGTATTATAGTGCATAAACACATAGGAATCGAGATAGAAAAGCCTGCATTTCAGTAATTGCTGAAGTGGAGAGTGGCAGACAGCACAGTAACACTGCACAAGATTCCAGGGAGGTAAAGGGCTTTTTCCTCTGTTTGTTTAGAACAGGCAGTAGCTTGGTTCTTAAAGATTGATTCCTGGGTGTTACCTGCACACAGTACTGCACACGGTAAGCTGTGTTTGCTTTCAGTGAAAGGGCATAGGGTGGGATGGGTCATGGAGAAAATTCAATACAAATCAAGGGTGTCAAGACTGGTATTCCTGTCACCAAGCAAATCTCTGTTCAGCTGCAGTTCGTGGTTTATGCTATCTTTATGTTCCTAGCTTAAAAATGATGGCTTAACTGCCTTCCTGCTTTTTTTACTTCCTCCTCCTTGGTCCAATTAAAAATACCTGTGGAAGCATGCAAAATTGTCTCTGTTTACTTGATGGCTTTGAAGGAAGAGGATATCATCTTTAGATTACTGGAACTTAACCTGGGTACTTGTACCTTTATTTCACAGAACCTATCAGGTGTTAAAGTGTGTGTTGCGAGCTGTTCACTGTATTATTTTTTTGCTCGCTGTTTACTGAGACAGCTATTTAACAGTTATCAGTGGAATATCAGTATGATTAACAAAAGATAGGCTTCAATTTAAAGCAACTCTTTGCAGATTATGTTGTTAAGTGAAAGGATACCATGGAACACCTGGGTGACACTGCAGGCAGTAGCCATAATTGAGGCATCGTGAATATTTTAGTAATTTGCCCTAACGTGTGCTGTAGAAACCTTGTATTATGATTTTCTGTGGTGAACAGCAGCCACAGCTGTGCCGGGGCGTTAGAGCAGAGGGACAAGAGGCGGCTGGGGCTGGGGCTCCCCTCAGCGGCCGGGAGGGGCCCGACATGGCGGCGGCGCGGCCCCGCCTCCGCGCTGGGCGGGAAACCGCGCCCGGGCCGGCCATGGAGGCGGTGGGCGACGAGCAGCGGGTGCTGCTCGAACAGGTACGGTGAGGCCGGGGCTGCCTCAGCCTCCTCCTCCTCTTTCTCCTCCTTCACCGCCGTTTTCCCCCGATGCCCGCTCTTCTCGAAACAGAACCGGCCGCAGCACCACCGGAGGGAGCCCCCGGGGACAAGATGGAGCCGGGGCGGGAGCGTGTGGGGGCACTGAGGGGCTGAGGGGGTGTCGGGGAGGGCTGGGGGCTGTGTGAACGCACGGCCGCTTCTTTACAACACAATTCGTGATTTCCGCGAGAGATCGGCTGTGGGTCTGCGGGGGACTGACCTGTCGGTCTGACCTTCCAGAGGCTGCGGGCTGCGGTGCACTACACGGCCGGCTGCCTGTGCCAGGACGTCGCCGAGGACAAAGGCATGCGGTTCAGCAAGCAGGCCATCGCCGCCATCGCCGAGATCACCTTCAGGCAGTGTGGTACCTCCCTTGTGTCCTAATTACCTGCCCAACGGCACGGGCTGGAGAGCGGGTGCTTTACAAAAAACAGCCGTTAAGCCCGCTGTCACGGATGTATCGCTTCTTGCATCACGATTTTAGAAGTGCGAGAAGTTGTAATTTTGTTTTTCAGACCTGCAAAAAACCATTTAAATGTATACGAAGTAATTTTATGGGCCACCTGCAACAGTGACACACAACGAATTCTGATTACTTCTTAAAACTTACATTGACAATTTGCAGCTGCACCTTTGTTTTTCTGTATTACTTATCTCTTCCTAATCAGAGACAGTATTTTAAAATCCATGGTGTCTGTTTTTTCTCCAGAAAACTTTGCAAGAGACCTCGAAATGTTTGCCAGGTAGGTAGTAGGACACTTGATCACTGCAAAAGCAGCTCAGATAACTGCATAATCTTTAAAACGTGTCTTTTAACTCAAGTTTTAAAGGGTTCTGTTGACTGATTAAATAGCAGCTGTGAAGTTAGGAAATAAGTATGCTGCTACAGCTTCTTCCTCATCTTTGAAGCCAATTTGTGTGGTACAAGTGATTGTTTAGACTAATGGCCACATAAAATTGTCAAATTCATTGATGTGTAGTGGTGCTGAATGGTTTGGGAGTGACAGATGCTTGCTACCATGCCTGTGATTCATCTAGTTGCTCCAAGGAGGTAAGGGAATGTTTTAAGGAATCTGTTTGGTACTCTGAGTCAAAACCAACTCAGTAACTTACTGGGAAGTAGGAGCCAGCAGCAGTGCCAGATATTCTCTGCTAAATTCTAGTCTTTCTACACATAAGTGTGAGTATTTAGATGTACACATGCACACTTGAAAAAAGGCTTTTCTATTATGTAGTTGGAAAAGATTGTCATTGTCGGTTGCTGGGTCCCTATTAAGCTGCACTGGTTAAGAGTCTGTATTACACGCTGTATGACCTTTTACAGCTGGTGTTGGCAAACACATCAAGGAGTGTTTTTTAATTATATGCAGGCATGCAAAACGAAGCACAGTCACTACAGAAGATGTGAAGCTTTTGGCTAGAAGGAGCAATTCTTTGGTGAGATTCACTGTATTTTCTGTCTCACAACACTCTTCTCAAACCAATTGATTAATTTCAAAAAGTATCTGAATGGAAGGTATAAATGATGAAGCAACTATTGCTTAAGCAATTTAAATGATCTGTGGATGATGGATGGGCATTATTAAATGATTTAATTTCTTTTCTTTCTTCACTGTGGGAACAGATCTGATTGTAGTTCAAGCAACAATGTTCAGGTTGCATCAGAGCTGCTGAGGTTTCAAGTACAAAAATACAACAAAGAAACACTATTTTTTTTTTTTTTGCTGATGTTGTATTACTTTGTTTTAGCCTAAGGTCAGGAACAGCTTGTGTCCATGTCGATATGCTGAGTCTCTTAACGTTAATTCAGGGATTATTCACATTATTGTATTCTCTTATGTTCTGACCTATATAAACTTTGGTGGACTTAAATTGACTCATTTTAAGGCATACGTGTGAATGCTTACATGAAGAAGAGGGCAATACCTTCACAAGGAGGATGCTCTTGTCAGTATCTAATAATTGGTAACTGCCAAAATTGTGTTCAGTGTGCCGTAGAATCCAGAAGGAGGCTTACCTTTGCTTGTCAATTTTTTTTCAAGGTTTTACAATATAAACAGATGCTTCTTTTCAAAAACAGAATGTCTGTGCAAATGAATACACCTCATTTGAAGAATACTTTGAATGCTAATTTTAATTTTGTGTGTTTTTTCCCCTTCTCTCTGTGATTTGAAATATGCAACATGAATCTACTGTGAGAAGGCATAATAAATGCTGGAGCTGAATTTTTTGTTCTTAACTATTGCGAGTCATGTCTAGTGGGTGCAGAGGAATCTGACAATGTTTCAGTACTCTGATTATATCTCAGCAAACTCCAAGTAACTGTTAATGTTGCTGTCTTAGTTCTAGTGATGGATGCAAGATTTGTAAATCCTACTTTTGCTAGGGCACTGCAGTATCTGAGACTATCCATCTGAGACTGAGGGCTTTGTGCAAGAATTAAAAGGGATTGATACATGTCACTTTTTTGGGGTGATTTTCTTATTTTTTGTAATAAGAGTTTGCCCAGTTAATTTATCTTAAGATACATGAATGAAGTTCTTCATTAGATTACTGATTAGTTTATTGTTCTCAGCTAAAGTACATCACACAGAAGAGTGAAGAGCTCACATCAAATACCATGGAGCAAAAGGAGAAGAAGAAAAAGAAGTCCAGTGCAGCTAAGGGAGGGAGAACTTCTGAGGAACAAGAAGCACCAGTGTCTGAAAGTGAAGACTCCAGCATGGCATGATTTACCTTTCAAGTAACTTCTCTGGTCGTTTTCTCATACTAACCCAGAAGACCAAAGTTAGCATACCAGGGATGGCCCTTGCAGGTTAGCAACAGTAACAAGTCTTTACCTTCTTAGGTACACATGATTAGTTGTATTTTTTGTTCCAAAACTGAAAAGGCTGTCAGAATTCAGCAATGTATACAGCCAAAATGCCTTAATTGCTTATTAAACATTATCTTACTGTTATTTAAAAGAAAATCCTTTACTGAAAGGGTTTAAAGGAAAGCATTCCCACTGAGCATAAGGCCTCAGTATGTGCAACTCCCTCCATGCAAAAACTTAGTTTTTCTACTAATTGATCTCTTCCTCATTTCCATTTCTGTTTTTTTTTTTTTAGGTATTATATTTTCTTTTTATTAGCCATATTGCTTGTTCTCTTGACAATTAAAGCATATTTTGTGTAATTTTTCTACTGTGATATTGTTGTTATGCAATAATCGCTTTCATTTGGTTGCATGACACTTCTGAATTTTATGGAATATGCCCCCCCAGTGGTGTTCAGAAATATATCACCATTGCCCTCTGCTGGCCTGGTACAGACTTACCAAATGTTAATTCTGTAGAAGCAGATTTTAAGAATCATAGAATCATTAAGGTTGGAAAAGACCGCAAAGATCATCTAGTCCAGCCTTAAGACACGAGGTACTAGATATAGTGAAATGAAAGGAGGAGAAGGCTGCTTAAAAAACTGTGGTATGAGAAAGTTTATAGAGCAGGAGGATGCTTGCCCAGGATAGTCTAAAATGTGCAGTAAGAGACAAAATGCTGGTTTTCCCTTGCTCTTGACCCATCAGACAAATACTTCCTTGAAGCCAGTTGTTCCGTCCTGAAGGAGGCAGCTTAGGGCAACTTCCCCAAAACATGTTTGAAATTATCAGGTTCTCATTTCAGTAATTCTCAGCCCTTAAATACTACACCATGATTACAGGATAGCTCTAATTGCCCTGAAAAACTTCTAGGTATAGCTTTGCTTCTTGTTTAAAATCATTCTCTCTTGAAAGAACAGTACTATTTCTGGACTAGGGTCATTCATTTGTACCTGGCACATGGGAGAAAAGTAATATTCTAGGCTCCTTACATGCGCTGCCTTTTATTCTTGCTCTGTGTTTGAGCTATCAAACAGTGGCGGGTGGGGAGAAAAACCAGGCTTTTTGTAGGCTGTAACTATTCAGTATTGATCAAATAAAACCAAGCGTTGCAGTGCAGGAAAAAAAAAAAAAGCAAGAATCTCTCCCTCTGGATCTATACGGGACATTTTTCACAATCACACTTCTAAACACCCTCCTGTTTTCTAGTTCCAAACTGCTCCAGTTCCAGGGATGAGATGGGCTTTTAGAAAACTTACTCTACTTTAGAAAACTTTTCTACTGACTAAAAGAGTAATAACCCAGGACAAAAACCCAGTATTGTTTTTTGCTCTTACCCACTTCTCACTGAAGGAGAGACGGTTTTGTAGTCCTTGTCTGAAATCTGTCACTTCCTGTCCGAACACATACGCATATTTCACTGCAGAATGCAGAAGATGCTGGCTGAAAGCTAGAGATTGTTTACTGAAAAGCCTTGTAATTGTTTGCTGTGGAAACATTAGATCTGGCAGAGATTATTTTGTTATCACTGACAGGAAATTCTAGCTCTGAGCTGACTTTTGGAATGTAATGATCTAAAGATCTATAATAAAGTCTACCCTAAAAAAAATCAATTTATAAGGATAATTGAACTGTTAGGTTTAAAAATCCCATTAATGGAGATGTTTTAGGAGTTTTCAGCTTTGTTTGATTGATTGCACTATTGAAAGAGATCCAAGAAGCAGTACATAAACTTGACTATTATAAAAGGATTTTTCATAGAAATTAGAGGATGAGGTATAGCACTGGAGTCTGTTAGCCTATTAGCTAATCGCTTCTCATTTGTCACAGAGACATTTGAAGGATGTTGACTATAATAGAGTTTTAAAGAAAGCTAAGTACTGTGTATGTGTTCTTTGCAGATAATACTCAAGATTACTTCAGCTCAGCTTTAGGATAGAGTTTAACTGCAGCTCCCATCAGCTTATGAAAATCTGTTTTTGTTGTTAGTAGAACAGAACAATTAAGAGTAACAATTAAAATTATACTGTGCTACATCTAGTTGATGATTTGAATTCTGTAGCGTAAGAACTGCAGCATTTAGTAATTTACAGGCATCTGAAGAGCTCTAAACTTGATAACAGAAAAAAAGCAGAAATGAAAACCCTCTTTTTTCTTAAGGCTAGATTGGAAGGACCATCACTGCCTTCTACAAGAAGTATCAGCACGGTCTCTGTGACTCCCATCTCAGTGTTCTCCTGAAGTAGTTAAAATGTTTGTAATACATGTAGGATTGAAGTAATTATGCTGTTATTTCAGATATATGGAAAAGTGATAGGTAAAACCCCTTTCCTCTTGTACAGGGTGAGCAGTAGGATTTCCATTGCTAAGCTGAGCTTGAAAAAAGCAAAGCACTGAAGCTTTGAGCAAGACTGAAAAAAGGGTTTAAAAGGGGAAGAGTGGTAATCACAGGCAGAGACATAAGCTCACAGAAAAAGCCTGCTGACAGCTAATCTGCTCAATGCACTCAGTTTCAATGGGTAGCCAGTGTAATTAGCTTTGAGTGCAATACAGCATGCTTCAGAAATTGTTAATGGACAGCCATACGTGTTCTTTCAGAAAGCCTCGAATATAAAAAGCGTGCAATAAGTAGCTATTTAAAGCAGCAGGAACCCCTTTTACCTGCCGTGGCCTATGATGTTACAAGCCAGAAGCATACACTGTAAGAAGCAGTCACTTGCCCAAGCGAAACAGATTGTCCAAAAAGTTGACTGAAGGCTTACCCCCAAATTCCAGCCAGATCTCAGGGAGTAGCATCTTCAGAAGTTCCTTGAAGTATTTTTTGCTTACCTGCACAGATGTACTAAACTGATAAGAATATTTTAGTTACTGAATTAACCACATGCAAAGTTAGACTTCCAGTGTATCTATATACAGTACCTGCTGTAGCAATACTCAGCAGACAGCATCCAGTACCATTTAAGGTTATGTTAAAGGTTTAAGGTTATGTTAAATTGGTGGATTTTGCATGATACTAGGAAGGATTTATACCTACAAAAACTTTCCCGGAAGTTTCAGCTCACCTTTCAGCTGCTTTTGTATACATTTTACATTCTCACAGGAGAAGAAAAGATTACACCAAAACTCTCACCATGTTCACACCTATACCCAAATATCATCTTCAGACAGGTTAAATATGGAATACTTTTGTATTTTAAGTTCTTCTTCTATCCCTAAAGTAATAGTGTACATATTGGCACATTCTTCAACCATAGCCACCATCAGGAATATCAAAACTGGTCCAACAGTATAGTAAAAAGGTTTTAATGACATTAGAAAAAGACTTCAACCAAATTAAAAATAAGCAGGTTAATACAGAGGTGTTATGATACCATACCAGTGATTCGGATAGGAATACAGACAGGCCAAATAGAAGTCTTCGTGGTGGTTTTACTCAGGTGGGCAGCCAACTTCCACCACAACCGCTCTCTCACTCCCCCTCTCCTCAAAGAGGAAGGGGGAGAAAATACAACACAGAGAACTCGAGGTTTGAGATGTCCTTGAGGCACACACTTGATATCCCCATCTTTCTGCATTACTCACCAGGTATACCCTAGTCCTTTTCCCATGGCAGGGTAACCCACACCACCTTCCCCATCTGCTTCCCCACATGCGCTACAGGGCCTTTAGCTTCTCCTACAGTGTGTCGGGGTTTTGTTTCAGCAGGACCAGGACGGCTGTCGGACCCCCTGTTGTTAACTAGCCAAGCGGCCTCTGGTAGATTTATATCCTAATATTTCCACATCCCAGCACCCAATGCTCGCAGCATAGTTTTTAACAGTCCATTGTACCTCTCAACCTTCCCAGAGGCGTGTGGGTGATAAGGGATGTGATACACCCACTCAATGCCATGTCTCTTGGCCCAGGAAGTGACCAAATTGTTTCGGAAGTGACTCCCATTGTCAGACTCAATTCTCTCTGGTGTACCATGTCACCACAGCACTTGTCTTTCCAGGCCCAAGGTAGTGTTTTGGGCCGTGGCATGGTTTACTGGATATGTTTCCAGCCACCCAGTAGTTGCTTCTACCATGGTGAGTATGTAACGTTTACCTTGGCGGGTTTGTCTCGTCTCGTTTGGACGAGAGTGACCGAGAAGGAGCGGCAGAGAAGTGCTGTAGACTGACCATAACCCCCGTTCCCCCGTTCCCCTGTGCCGCTCGGGGGGAGGAGGTGGAAGAGGGCGGATGGGGGGGAAGGTGCTTTTGGTTTCTTTCCTTTGTCTCTCACTTCTCTAGCTTGTTAGTAATAAGCAATAAATCTTACTATCTCCCTGTGCAGAGTCTGTTTTGCCCATTACAATAATTACTGTGTGATCTCCTCGTCCTTATCTCAACCTCTGAGCCCTTTTCATCGTATTTTCTCCCCGTTCCTCTTTGAGGAGGGGGAGTGAGAGAGCAGCTGTGGTGGAGCTCGGTTGCCCACTCGAGCGGAACCATGACAGTCTTCCGTCCCACAGCCTTTCAAAACAAGCATTTCCACTTTTGCTATTTTACAAATTAGTGCTTACACTGCACTCGAGGCAGGAGTTCCTTACAGAGAAAAAAAAGCCACAGAAATTAAGAGGTTTTGATTTTACTTTTAACTGGTGAAATTAGATAGAAGTTCAAGTTCCTAGATGCCAGGCTAGAGCTTAAGGCCAGACAGCAGCTGGAAAAACCACATGACAACTTTAATAGGCCAAATCACAACAAACCCCTCCAAAGAAAAAGCATGCTGTGTTCAATGAGCAATCCTCAGAATGCCTTCTTCCTATTTGTTAATGTCCACGAGGTAGATGAATTTCATCCTTTACACTGCAAATGGTGGGAAGATAAAGTAACCAAACTGCCGGAGGCTCCAGAAGCTAAATCCAGCATTATCAGATGGAATTTTCTGGCTCCCAAGCAGCTATTCAAAGCTGAACTCTTACATGCTGTGTTTAGTAATTCCATTGTTCTAGTAGTCTGCAAAAAGTCTAAATCCCTTTGGTTACACATGATTTGAGTCATCACAGGAGTTTAAGCCTCAGGACAATGTCCAGATTTTAGTCATCTACAGCCAGACCATGGTATGACCAGCAAACTATGGCTGCCAGGACGTATCGTGTTTACGTTGATTGCAATTTAAAAAAACAAACAATAAAAAAAAACCACTACAGCACACCCCACTTGCATTCCCTTGGCACTTGAGGCAGAACAAGAGTCTTATTTTTTACGTTTTGAACTAAGCCAGTCTCCCCAAGGTAGCGTTTTCTTGCCCTTTGATGTGCTCCTCAGGGAATGCAAGGTCTGCACTTGCTGTAGGCGCTTGGAGAGCTCCTGATCGCAGGCTTGCTGCAGAGCTTCAGCTTTCTGCTTGTCCCAGCTGAGAGCTGCAGCCAGGGCTTGTGTGTCTTCTTTCACGACCAGCTGTAATGAGACAGATTTGTAACAGTCTTCTCCACTGATGCTTTAACACCACAACCTCCTCTGCCTGCACTAAGAACAGGAGCAATTAGACACCTATTTAACAATGCCAATTTGGTGATGTTTCTAGCTTACATATTTCATCTTTTAGGTTACTGTATTTTTCTTTCTACTGGTACTTAGAATTTGAAGCTATGTTCCAATGTTCAAGCAAACAGAAAGCAGTTGCTTTTCTGTAGAAACTTAGACTCATAGTATCAGAACACATCCTAATGGTTAGTTTACCTAGACTTTCCTTTCAAAGCTATGGTTTATTTACACTATTTTCCAAAATAAGGAGGTTTTTATTTTGCCTTGGGATGCACACAAATACAGCTAAATGTATCTGCATCCAAAAGACTTGCTGGTAATACAGCTGAAGCACTGGCTGTCTGCTATCAAGATTTGGCAGAGATCAAAACCACAATTTTTTCCTGTGGCTTTTCCAAGTATGTCCTAGAGTACTTGGAGGATTATCAGCTGCATTTAACAGCGAAGCAGGAGGTAGTGTTACTGAAGAAGAAAAACGGGCTAAACCTCAGCACTTTAAGACTGAGGTATATTGACAGTAGAGCCTCCAGAGGCAGGGACAGCTTCCCCCATCACCCCTTTCACCAGAGAGATTTGCCAGAGTATGGTTATGTGATCCTCACCCACCTCTAGATCCTGACTGTCCAAGCAGAGCTCTGGGACAGGTTTCCCTTTCAGAACAGCAAGGAGGTGGTCACTGAGTGCTGTTTTGGCTGAAGTGCCAGTGCTGCTGGTACCTGTGTCAACCACATCCATCTCCTTTCCTGGTACGGTCTCAGACTCTGAAAAGTGGCAGCAAAATCATTACAGCCTGTGACAGGCACAGGACAAGAAAAGTAGCTCAGACTGCATTGTTGTTTTTGAGATTAGTAAGGTATACGTTGTATCTAGATGCAGCCTGTAACTTAGGAAATCTATTATGCTAAGGATTACTACATGATTTATGCTTTTCCCCCCAGTATTCTACTTTCAGGCGTGAGAATCGTGACAAAGCAGCAAAAGGACTCCTGATCTCTCCCATTCAGAGAATTCTTATGCTACACCAGCTTAATACATCAGTCATATTAATAGCTGCTAAGCAAGTGGCTCACTCCACTCTTTCCCTCCACCTTATTTGTTCTATTCAACTATTTCAGGCTTTTCTGAAAATCTCATTTGTTAGTATCCTAATGCTGCCTACCTGCTACTTTGCTTAAGATACTGCCTTCGTTTTTCAAGGCCTCTAGGTAGAGTTCCAGGAGCTGCTTTGACTGGCGTTCTTCTTCTCGTCTGTCCAGCACCTGCTGCAGGGTGTTCTGCAATGCCTGGATTTTGGTTTGACTTTGGGCAAGTTCCTCTGCCAGGTCTGAATGCGGTACATCAATAAGCACCTTGAAAAAAATAGGAGTGCTCCTGTTAACTCATTCCATTACACCAACTGCAGTACAAACAGCAAGCCTCCTGAATGACAGAGCCTCCACCTTCATGAAAGCTAACACGTTTCACAAGGTTTTCGTGTCACAGCAAGTCAGCCTGGTTCTGAGAGGCTGTAGTGGTACTCCACCAGCCCACATTCTTTACCAGCAGCCAAAAGGTCTTCAGGGAGGTGTAGAACTGTATGTTTTTAACAAACATCCTGTCAATTTCTGGCAATCAAAGCACCAATTCTTACGTGTGTATGGGAACACATAAAAGAAATACAACAGGCTGGCACTTGGGAAGCTGCACAGTGCAGGAAGGCACCAGGAGGCTGTTAACACCATGCCTCACCACACACAGGGTGTTAGGCACTCCCATACTTGAAACAATGAGCTCTGGAAGCTGTCAGCAGCTCTTCATCCTCCCTTGGAGCAGACAAATTTGGCATGCTGCTCTACCCTCCCTTCTGAGGCTTTACACAGGTGTCTACTTTCTATGAAAAGAGCCCACCTCTGCTGTCATTTGTCCCACACTTCCTTTTTCACTCTCCTACAGCCAGAATTAGACATGCTGTGAAGGACAATCAGTGATGAAGAGCATCCTCCTCAAACACATGCCCTGATGGTGAAACAAGTCAAGGAGAAATTTCAGTCTAGCATCACAGCCAAAATACAACAGCTGAATTAAACTTTGAGATCTCGTGTGCTTATTCTGTTCTGTGCCATCTACTGCAATAAATGGATGTTGAGCAAAGCTAAGAATAGTTTTTCCCTGTGTACCTGTAAGTCTTCTTCGGACATCAGGATGATATTAGACAGGTCATCCTTCAGCTGCCTGGCCAGCTGCTTCCACTTCTCTGCAGCACCGTCCACTTCATCCACATCTGAGAGCCAGGTTGTTCCGCTGCCTGACACGAGTCACCCGCGAAAAGATGGAAACACAAGTAAGCAACACAGGAACAAGAGCCCTGACTTTGTGCTGGAAGCTGTGTGACGCTGTTTAGGGTTGTTTGATCAGCATCAAAACAGCAGTGAGGTCTGTTACTCCCACTTCTCAGAATCGCAGAATGTTAGGGATGGGAAGGGACCTTGAAAGATCATCTAGTCCAATCCCCCTGCTGGAGCAGGAACACCTAGATCATGTCAGACAGGAACGTATCCAGGCAGGTTTTGAATGTCTGTAGAGAAAGAGACTCCACACCCCCCCCGGGCAGCCTGTTCAGTGTTCTGTCACCCTCACCGTAAAAAAGTTTTGTCTCATATTTATGCGGAACCTGTGTATGGAACCTCCTATGTTCCAGTTTCCACCCACTGCCCCTTGTCCTATCATTGGGTGTTCCAAAGAAGAGCCTGGCTCCAGCCTCCTGACACTCACCCTTCACATATTGACAAACATTAATAAGGTCATCCCTTATTATGGAAGAGGCCCAGCTCCCTCAGCTTCTCCTCCCAAGGAGGATGCTCCCCTCGTGGCTCTGCTCTCTCCGTCGCTCGCTGTTTTGTTCGCTGGGTTTGCAGGAAGAGGAGCAAGCAGCCAGGCAGCACAGGCTGTTCCTGAGTTAATATCAGGAGTATTCTTGGCTCGGGGAGCCCACCCAGCACCCCCAGCCCGTACCTGGGCTCCTCCCGCCCCACTTCTCGTCCTTCGCCAGCGCCACGAACTTGGTGTTGGGCGGCAGGCACCTGAAGTAATCCTCATCGTCCACGATGGTGCCGTCCTCCGCCAGCACGATGGTGATGGGCTCCAAGGCTTTATCGATGGCCAGAACACCGCTGGCTGAGGCAAAAAAAAGAAAGAAAACACCAAAAAAAACACAACATTTTGCGTGACAAGCACGGGGGACGCGCAGCTCTGTCACCCCACCGCGGGGCCGGGCAGCGCCCTGAGGCGGTCGAAGCCGCCTGAGCAGCGGCCCCGGCGTTGTCCCCTCACCTTTCTGTCGCAGCTCCCTCAGGCAGGAGGCGGCCAGGCCGTGCTGTTTTCTCCCCCCTCCCCGCCTCACCAGGCAGCGTTTGGGCCTCGCCGCCATGGCCGGGCTCCCTCCCCGGGCACGCCGGGACGTGTAGTTCCGCCGGGCGGCGGGGCGGGCTGTGCCGCCGGCTGGGCGGGGATGGATTAACCGGGCCTGCCAAGATGGCCTCCTCGGAGCAAGCGGAGCAGCCCAGCCAGGTACGCGGGGCCGGCGCTCGCTGCCCGCTGTGCTCCGCCACCCCCCCGGGGGCGGGCCGGGGCCGGGGCCGGGGCCCGGGCGCTGCCGCCGGGGAACGATCGTGGGCAGGGCCCCGGGACTCAGCGCCCCCCCCCCCCCCATCCCGCCTCACGCGACCCCGGCGCCCTCCCCCCCCCCCCCCTTCTCCTTCACCCTCCCCAACGGTCGCTGCTTGCTGAGGAGGCGCCGACCCCCCCCGGGCTGTGTAGGAAAAATGAGGGGGGAAAAAAACACAAAAAATACCAAAATCCCCCTCCAAAACACGGGAAGGGAGAGCAGGCAGCTCGGGGGGCAGCGGGGTTGGAGGTGGGCAGCGTTGGTTGGGGGAAATGGTTGTGGTTGTGGTTCTGGCTGGAAACAGTGAGAAAGTCTCAGGGCCACAGTCATGAGAAAGGCCGGTTTATTGCTTATTACTAAAAAGGCCGGACGGCACCTCCAGGTTCAGCAGGGCTTCGAGTCCCCGAGATCCCTGCAGAAAGGGCAGCGCCGTGACAGATGCAGCCCAAACCTTGTCAGCAACCGAGTGTGGAGGGTGAAGGGTCCGTGGGTTCGCTGGTTTGGGTGCATGCTCAAGGAATGCACTGAAAATGCCATGGTTTTATAAACCAGGACCTGAAATGAAAAGGGAATCATCGCAGCATGGGTTTCAGCCAGCTGTGCTGGCTTACCGATGGCCCAGTGTAACTTCAGGCCCGCTGCAAACTCAGCTGGCCCCAGTTCAGTGACCCGGCACCTTCCCCGTCCCACCAGTATCCCCCACAGACACCTGAACGTGTGGCAGCCGTGGAAATCTGTAAAACCACCCCCGAGGTGGCTGCAGCAGGGCCTTGCTCTGCAGCAGCCGGGAGATGAAAGGGCTGGCAGTTCAGCAGGAGGGAGGAAAACAGAGCGAAGTCTGCCACGCTTTCTTGTGCAATCGCTCAAATCTCTCCTGATTTGACTCAATGGCCGCGCACCTCTCCGCTGGTACTTTTATTTGGGACTGGTTGAGTTTGTGGGGCCCAACGCTGAAGTGAACTGTGATAGCAATACATTACATAAAGCATGTGCCCTGACTAATCAGTACAAATCTGCCAGGTTGTGAAAGGCCCTCTTGCCAAACTAGCGGTAGGCTTGCTGGGCAGTTTTGCTATGGCTATGTGCTTTCATCAACAGCAGCTTGAGGTGCAGGCACTGCAATCCATTCCTCGTGCTCAGAACGAATGCCTTCAGCAGCAGGAAACCTGAAACAACCCAAGACAGATCTGTGAGCCACTGGGCAGTCCACAAGGCAGCTGACTGCAGGTTTAGATAAAGAAAGCTGGTTAATGGGCAAATGTGAGTGCCCGAGAAACTTTCGGGTTCTCATGAGTTTGGGTACAGTATCCTCCCATTGCACCCTTCACATTTTTGTTTTATAGTTCTTTAGTGTTGCTTTACCTCAGGGCTTGTTTGCATTTTGGATACAGGCTGCTGGAAAGGAACTTCTCACCACAGAGACGTTAGTGTCTGGCAGCGCTGAGGAGGGAGACAATCTGAAGCCACCCTAGGAGGAAATGGTCAATTAACCGCATCCTTGCTGGAATGTGCCACATTGTATGCAAAACCACGGGATTCTCAGGCAAGAGCCAATTATTTGTGCCCTGTTTGGCTCCTGGCCTGTCAGGACTTTGTTAGCTGCAGAGCTGGATTAAAGGGCACCTCTGGCGATTTGCCTTGCTTCAGGTGTGGGAGGAAACAGCCAGGTTTGGCTAAAGGGTGGCCATGCCTCTCGGCACCCCTTCCCACACGCCAGGAGCAGCCCTAATTCTCTATTGAATTCCTCCTTCCCCACGTTGTGTGCTCGTGTGAGACACGGCTCACCAAGGCTGCTCCAGATCTGTGGTGAGAACTGTTCAGTACTCTCAAGTTCTGTCGACTTGGGTAGAATTTGAAAGCATCTTCCAAGTTTGGCTGGAAAAAAAAAGGGGTGTAATCTATGATTAAAGGGTATATTGCCCGGGAGATGAATTCCTAAGGGCACAATTTTGGAATAAAACAGAATAATGACAGTGTCTTTTATTAGCCTACCAGAATGTAAATGCCACTACTGTTGAGCGGCCACTGCAGTCTTGACACTGGTATGCAAAAAGTTGTCCTTATTGCACGCTAGATGTTTAAAGAACTTGAAGGAAATATTTACTTTCCACCACTGAAGATACTTGTTTATTTATTATCAAGCGTTCAACATAAGGCTATGAGTAGTAGCAGTGATTTGCTCAATGTGTTTATGTTTGGCTTCTGTCATTTTCTGTTACAAATCTAGCTAGTTTAGGTGCTGCAAAGGGAGTGTCAGATATCTTTTGGCTTGCTGTCTGTTTTACTCTAGTTTCATTTTCTCATTCTCATGAATTAATATATTGCCTCAAGCATTGTGGGGGGTGGTTTTGGAGCTAAATGAAATTGGAGGTTTAGGCTAGACATCAGGAAGAGATTCTTCACTGAGAGGGTTGTCGCACCCAGGGAAGCAGTCACTGCACCAAGCCTGTTGGAGTTTAAGAAGCGTTTGGACTGTGCACTTAGATTTTGGGTAGATCTGTGTGGTGCCAGGAGTTGGAATTGATGATCCTTGTGGGTCCCTTCCAACTCGGGATATTCTATGATTCTGTGGTTCTATATTCTAAAGGCAATAAACATTTCTACCAGAGATGTAAAGATTCATTAATTGGTTAAAAATCACGTTCCTTAGGTCTTTTAACAATGTCTTTGCTAAAAAAAAAAAAAAGCCCATCTCCCTATGACTCTTCCTAATAATAAAAGTAAGGGAAGAGCAAGAGAAGAGTATGGCCTGTGAATAGAGTAACCAGTTACTGATTTTTCTTGGCTATCAGTATTTCTTTGGTGCATTTCTTTGGTGCTGAGTACCTTGACAGGATATTTGGAGAGTTTTGTTGGCCCAGCCAGCCAGCAACCCAGTTCCTCAGTGTTGCATGTAACTTTGAATCCCAGTGTTAGAGAAAGTTATTATTATTTTTTTTAACGTTATTTAGCGCTTGGTTTAGATAACCATGTCTAAATTTTCAAAGCTGTTTAGTTTGGGACACAAAATGATACTTAATTGTCCATGTAATTATGTGCAGAAGGAGGAATCCTGTAGCCTGGAAGTCGGTGTGTGGCGAGTTGCTGTGAGTCATAAAAGGCCTGAAGTTGGTACAGTCAGTGGCTGAGCTGGACTTGGTACCAAAACGGTTGTGCAGCCGTTGAGGCAGGAAAGAGTGGATTCTGTGCGTGGAATTGTTCTGTTTGTTTCATAACATTGCAAGGCTCTCTTTGCTGTAGCCAAGCTGCGTGTAAATGTCATGTGAGAGACTGGGAATGGAGAGGTGACAACGTGAACAGAATGCGTTGGTGCTCGAACACCTTCTATGCTTGGTGATGCTCTGACTTGTCAGTTAGTGGGGAAGCAAGAGGAATACAAAGGCCCAAATATTAATTGTTTTCTTTCCAAAGCTTCATTATGGCAGCCTTGGGCTGAGTCTGCCATCTAGCTGCATTTTGCCTTCATGTAAAGAGATAATTAAAGATTATAAACAAAGGTGTTGAAAGATGCCTGATTTCTTGCTCCAGAGACTTCTCTGGTTGCACTGTTAGCCAATATATAGGGATTTTTTTCCTTCCCTCTTGCTCAAGTGTTTAGCCTCAGGATTCTCTGCTGTGTTTATCTTAAAGGATGGTTTATGATATAGGATATTAGGTCTCTGGACTGGATATCCATTGTTTCGTTAAATACAGGCTAATGACCCGCTTGTACGTGGAATGGATGTATTCTTCCCTGACTTGTGTCAGAGCCACCATGTTCCAGAGGGCTGCTGACTCCTGCCTTACACTAAGCTTCCTTCGCTGTTACAGTATGTGCTGTGCTTGGAAGTCTTGCTGGAAGGAAAATGCAGATCCCATTTAAAGTGTTGGACCATAAGTTATCCGACTAATCAAATATGTCAACGGGCTGCTCACACACGCATCAGAATTTCTGAGTATGCGTATTCAGCATCAAGCCTCTTACCCATCCACTTAATACACATTTTCTCACAGTAACCTGCCTTCATGCCAGATGCTTTTCTTTGGGCAGTGTCCCAGGTTGGCTAAATATTGTGTCCGACAGTCCATAAACACTACGGCAGCTCCTTAGGGCAGAGCATACAAGCATTGGAGGCTCTGGGAACTTTCTGAGGATGTGAATTCTGTGGTGGGCAGTGCAGGGAGATGGTTTCTTTCTTTGTGGCTTTGCGACCTCGCTGTTTGCTCCTCACAATTCTTTGCAAAGCCAGCTTAAATAGTTAAAATGCTTCAAATTTTCCTTGAAACATGCTGCAGATAGCAAAATATGCACATTCGTAGAAAGCTCAACACTTAACACGAGTATCTTGATGGAGTAGTTCCATGGAAATAGTAGTTATCAGCTCTTGGTACTTTTTTGAAGTATTTAACAGGAATTTTATCTGTGCTACGCTTTGGCTGCCTTGTCTCAGCAGCTCTGACCCTGTACTAACTGAATTTGATGAGAATCTCTTCCTTAACTTCAGTGTCCTATTAATCAGGAGTATTCACCATAGGAAGATACCTGTGTTAGTCCTGGGACATGACTAAAGAAGCAAAGTAGGGCATGTGTACCAAAGAAGTTTATCCACAACCTAGAGAGGCTCAACTAACTTACTAATAAACCCTGCAAGCCATATTCTTGTTTTGATTCTCATATGTTTTCCACATTTTTGGAGGAGTGGAGCAAGCTTGAGACTATTCTTTTTTTTTTTTTTTTTTTTTTTTTTTTTTTTCATCCAGCTATAAAAGATTTGAAAGCAGATGCACTGTGCATATAAAAATAGGAAGCCAGTGACAAGCCTGAAGAGAGGTGCCCTTTTCTTGCTATCACACAGTGTTGCCTCCCCTACAGCAGGCAGTGGGACTTCCAGCATGGCGTTGAAGCTGATAAGCTGGTATTTGCAGTGGTTATATTAAATGAATTGATAGTGACTGAAATTTTAGGAGATATTCAGTTGGCTCACAAAAACGAGGATAAGGGCCTCTTGGGAAAATCACTGCCTGGCTGTGACATCTAGCTGGGCCCTGGGAATGATGCATATGTATCTGGAAGCAGCTGAGCTGCAGTATGTTTGGGTTACTGGCACCCTCTTGTGGCAATGTATACTTCTTTCTGTATTTTTTGAGTATTTTGTAGATGGGAAAAAAAATCTTGAGTTGCTTTGGAGGTGTGGTGTATTGCATAAAAGTGATGAATGCAATTGGAGGACAGAAAGTCATTTAAGGACTTCTATGGTATCGCTCAAAAGTTTTAGCTTTCACTGTACTCCATGAATAGGATCTCTTTTCTGTAAGTGAGCCTAAAACATATTTCTTTACCAGTAAAATTGCATTTTTTTTTTACCATTGAGGTAACCTGTATGTGTCAGCTCTACTAAGATAAAAACACAGTGAAGGCAATATAGGGTTAGACCATCTTAACATCATGTGAATCCCATTGGAAAGTAGGTGGTTGACCAAGGTTAAGTTTAGTTTATGATAAAACTTTGGGAGAGCCAATGTATTTCAGGCATACAGGAATCAAACTTTGCTTTTTTTCAGCACTACAGACAAGCCCAGGGAAAAATTTCACAAAATGTGGGACTCGGCTAAAAAATTACAGCAGGAGAGTGGAAGCTCCTGAATTTTAAGTCTAGGCCCACCTTTGACTTTCTGTCCTGCCTAAATCAGCTTGTTTCACTTTCCTACTGTGTCTCACTCCTTCCTAGTGTGCAAGGGGAAGTGTTCAGCATTTGTCCTAAAGCTACGTCTTTCACCTCTGTGTGGGGAACAAGGATGGCGCTGGTGTTGCTGAGGTGCTGGGAGCTGTAGTTAAATTGTGATTGCTTTGAAATCTGGAATAGTGCAGAAAACAAAGGGTGCATTACTGGATCATGGAAATGGGAGATGCTCAGCGTCGGGTTAGGTTTAGTCCCTCTGCAGAGGAGAAAAAGAACCCTGGAATTAGAGCAAGGTGCCTTTGCATCCACTCTAACAGCAATACTTCGGGCTGCTGCTTTTTTAGTATCTTCCTTTTAGTATCTCAAAGTTCTTTGCTGCCACCAGGTGCTCATCAGGTTTCCTAGAGACAAAGAAGTTATTATCCTCATTTCATGTGTGATGAAACCGTCCTGTCTGTGCCCTGCAGTGTGACAAGTGTTGCAACCAAGGGTTTAGCAGAGGTAGACCAAGTTTAATGCTGTGCTCGTTCACTGCACCACTACAGAGGTTGAGTTAAGGTGAACGTTTCTGTCGTGACATCTATCAGTGGCATTTGGCTCTTAGCTGCTGGCTCCCTAGAGCAAGTCCTGCCCATTCTCTGAGTTCTGTTGGTGTAAATGGGGACTGTTGGGACTAATTATCTCTGTGATCCAGGGATTTTTGTCTTCAGCACATCATAAAACTGCTGCTGATAGTGGAAACAAGTGTCTACCCAAATGTGTAGCCTTTACAGACGAGCATTTCTACTCGTGTCCATCAGGTGGCAATGTAACCTCACTCTTCTTTGTGTTTTACAGACTGGCTCCTGCCCTGCGACTGAAACTGCAGCATCTCGGGAGCCACTGGTGAGTTCTTCTAGAAGCAGTAAATAATTTCTTGCTAATAATATAATATACATGACTTGTTGTACTTGCTGCATCATTTTGCATGCATTGCCTTACGTTTCTGAGGAGTTGGTTTTGTGAATGAGGTGTAAGCTGCCTGATGTCACCGTGTTGCTGGCCTCTGACCTGTAGCTCCTGCCTTTCCAGTGGGTCACACATGGGGCACCCAGGCTCTGAATTGTCCTTGAGCAGGGACCATCTGTCCTAAATGTGTGCAGTGCATGCTCTCGATTAGCGCTTATTTGTTAAAGAATCTGAAGAAGGACCAGTGCAGCATAATTTGTACAGAGATTCCTGGGGCTGTTGTCTAATAAAATAACTTCTGCTGCTCAGAGACCTCACTCAAGTTGTCTTTATTTTCAGACGCACTCAGAGTTAGCTTAGAAGTGTCTTGCAGCTGGCAGTGCATGTGATCCAATGTTTTGACTCTAGAACTGTTCTGGAAAGGGCTCTGGGATTTTTTTTATATGAGGATAACTAAGAGAACTTTTTTTTTTTTTTTATGGTGACGCAGCCTGGGAAGCAAGCCACCAGTCTCCTGAGCTGCATTAATTTATTTTACAACCTTCTTTTTTCTTTTTTTCCTTCTTCTTCAGCTCTCTATAACTCAGTCAAAACGTTGCCAAAAATGTTAGCCCTTCTTATTGTGCTAAACATATCGTCCCCTCGTTCTCTGGATTTCAGTTTGTGGCGATGGTGAATACAAGCTGTTTGCAGTGAGAAGACTCGAGTACTTTCCATAACGGCATGGCACCAGTTACATCAACATATTTTTACCTTGTAACTCTTATCTGGATAACCCAGGAGATGATTTTTAAGGGAGGGAGATGTGAGTAAAGACTATGAACTGGGAAGGGTCAGTAAAAAGCATTTAATGAGAGGGCTGTTCATGAATTCTGTTAAGCTCTGCAGTGAAAATCCTAGTAGCCTAGTAACACCGTGTGATCTCTTAATTGCATAGACGTCTACGTGTGAATTTACCTGAAGCTGTTACTGACAAGGGTAGCACACCAGCTTTGTGATGGATTTGGTGGTTTTGGTGCTCCCATTTAGGAGGCTCGTAGCTGACAGCAGATCATCACAGCCTGTGTTGGTAAACTGTGCGTTCTCCTTCTCAAGGCAGATTCCAGCATTACCTTGGATTTAATTAATTTCTTACTGTATGTGCAACTGAAGAATTGCTCAGAGGAAGCACACAGCAGCTGTGTATCTTTCTGTGCAGATATATATTTGTAGACATGTACAAATATTTATAAATGTAAAGAACTCCAAAGTAAACTTTCCTCTCATGATGGTGAGTCTTGCATGTGAACTAATTAGGGCCCTTTGAAAGGTGGAGCCTTTCTCCTTATTTTTTCATTATTTGTCTTTTATATTAAGCTCTCACAGCCTCTGTCACGTTTGCTTAGGAGCCATTATTGTTTCCAGCTGAGTATCTGGAGAAGCCTTATTAAAGGAGCCGTTCGGTTCTGCGAGCCAGATGACCGAGCTCCCACCACGCTCCTGTGGCTTCTCTGTAGCCAGGATCATGCACGCCGCCTTCTAACGCAGGCAGCAGATCTGGGTCCACGAAGGGGACTTGTAGGCACATGGAGCCATGTCATAAAAAATGTTTACGGAAACGCCAGAACAAACTGTGGCATGAGTCCAGCAAGTGGCTCCATGTGGAAGGGCCATGCGCTCAGGCAGGTCGTCGCTGACTTTGGATCTGGTGGTAAGCAGCTGAGGAGGAATATAAGGTTTCAGAGCCTTACAGGGTCTGGAGGAGGGGGAAAAGTGTCTCAGGACCACATTCAGATCTGTACCCTCTTGCCTTTTTTGACTTAATTGGTGGCTGATGGTACTTGGGGCTTTGTAGGGTTGGAATGTGCGTTGAACAAATCGGTGGTGCTATACCCAAGAGTGAGAAAGCAAGGAAATTAAAGCATCTTATGCTGTGTCAACGCATGTCATGATAGGGTTGAGCTGATTTTGTATTGCATCTGTGATTGTAATGGGTACTGTATCCTGCACGGTGCTGAGTCCCTTCTGCTCTGTGCTTGGTCACACTCTTCTGGGTGCTGTGCCCCCAAAGCACGCAGCTCTCAGGGGGAATCCAGGAGAAGCGATGACTTCTGGCTGTTTGCAGGAAGACTTCGATGTTCTCCAAGATCACGTAACCAGGTGCGATCCGACACGTCCTCAGTGTCCTGCGTTTTGTGTCCTCAGACCGTACCTCGCTGCGGTTTCTGGCCTTACTGAGGCCTCCAGAATAGGGCCCTACAGATTCCTGTCACACTCCTAACAGCTCTCCTCGCAGCTCCCTCGTGGTGTGCGCTGTTCCAAACCACCAGAATGGAGATAAGGGGCTCCGCAGCCATGCCATTAATCCCTTGAGTTATCCGGTGTCCTTACAATAAACTGTCCCAACTGAAAAATACTCCCTAATGAGAGGTCATTGTGTTACAGCACTGACAGTGGAGAATGGGTTGGAGGGGGATGGGAGCAGCTATAATTTTTGCAGCCGAGAGCGGACACTCATTTCCCTAGCTGTCGGTCTTGGCCCATTAAAATTTGCCGTGTAGCTCCGTAGTGGGAAGTGTAACCTTGTGTTAGCAGAGTGTCAGCATCTCGCTCCGCTGCTGTTTACAGCCACGTTTGTCATCGTCAGTGCAGGATCAGCTTCTCCTTGAGTGCAGCTTATCAGTGAGCGGTGCCGCATCCCTTTCTGCTCTCCCCAGCTTTTGTATGTGCGGCCACCTCCGATAATCCTCTGAGCACTTGTGGCGTTGGAATAGGTTTGTCTTTTTGCTGCTACTCACAGCAAAGTCCTGGGATGTGTAAAAGATGTAACGATAAGGGACAAAGCCCCTTTCTGCGAGGTTAAAACATTAGGAAATCTCCTTTTCTTCTCCAATCTTTGTTTCTTTCATCTCATTTCTCTCTCTTCTCTTTAGAGTGATTACTTAGTCTTTTCTGCTTCTTTTTAGCTTGTTTTGACTCTCCCTAGCAAGGTCTTGTAGCTTGTTAGACCTACTGTGCTGCTTTTGAGGTGCTTTCAATAGCCTGAATATGTTTGCTGTTGGCCTTTGGTTTTTGCCCAATCTACTGAAGCCTAAATTACAGCTAGGAAGGCAGTGCATCTGAAAGCCCCTCACACGAGCCTGGGCTGTGAGAAAAACCTAAGGGAACAGAGCCCATAAGTGAGGTCTTCCCACATGCTGCTATTTTTTTTTTTCTGCCACAAAACATACTCCTTCCCCTGCTGCTGCTGGAAGAAGTACTAGTAAATATAAAAATACTGGTTGCAAATGTAAATCACTCTGTTGCTTTCTTACTGAGTCACAAAATCCCTGGATCATGTTGTAAAGAGCGGGGTATTCTCTTTTGTAGAATTATTTAACTTTTATTTTTAGCATGTGCTGTTTCTTTCTGTTTCTTATTGCAGATGATAGCAGTCAGCACTGAAATGTGGACGTTTTATTCCCTTTTTTACAGGCAGGCAGAAGGTACAAGGTAACAAGAATTACTGCTGTCTCTACAGCAATTAGTGTAGAATTTGTTGGTATGTGCTGGAGCCCTCATGGCTCTTTCCAACCCTTTGTTAAGCAGATTTTCAAATTTTTAAGGCTCATGGTAATGGCCAAAATACTTTTAATAGCCTCTTTTGTGCAGACATCACAGGCTATATACTATAGCCCTTCGTTATCATGTTTAGGGAATGCGTCTGTGTTGTTTCAGATTTTTAGAAAAGCTGTTTGAGATGTTCTGGTTAACTGTTCAGCCAGGTTCACTTGGCAAGTTGGTGGCGTAAGTGTGAATAAAGCTGTGGAGCCCAGAGACCTGGGCTTTTGGCCTGGCAAGTGAGGTCATTGCTATTTTCTCTTCCCTTGCATGTCTTTGGAAGAGACTCTAGGCTTGCATCTGTATGCTTTTTTTAAGTGATTGCGGCATACTTCACTCAGCTGCTTCTTTAGTTCACCCTTTTTCTTTTTGACTCCTTTTCTGGTGGTCAAGGAATAATGGGGAAAGATGAAGAGCAGAAAGGGGACTTGATATTGCTATAGCCATAGCTTATATGTAGGCACAGCTTCGTGATAGTTAATGTAGCCTCTTGCCCATAATGAACACTTTTGGTATTTGTATCTGGTTTCCTGACCCATCAGCTGTGATCCCAAAATTGAAGCCGTGATGCTGTGGCTTGGTTACGGGCATATTTAGTTCCTCTGCAGTTTCTGTGTTCCGTTTCTGTTTCCTTGGAAGTAAACCAGTAAAAAATATGATGTATGTTTGTGGTGGACAAAACTTTTGACATTGAAACTGGACAGAGATGAACTTTCCTCATGTACTTACCTCTCCCAGCTGCCTGGATTTGGTGCATGACAGCAGAATGGTCAGTTCCTCTGTTTCATCGCCTCCTTTTAAGATTTATTTGTTCTGCTAAGCTTCCTTTTCAGTAGACGGTGGTTAAAGAGAATTTCATTTCAAGTTCTGAGGAAGGAGCTTTACAATTGAGATTTTAAGTCTGATTACTTTTAGCTCTGACTGTTGTAAGAAGAAGTTGCAGGAGCCTAACACTACGAGATGATGAGTGGGAATGAGGAAAGGTTACAGAATTGTGCCATAAGGTATGAGAGAGCTCATTGGGGCTAATAAGGGGATTCAGAATCCATTTCTGATGAACAAATCATTGGGCACATTGCAAATTCATATTGCTCTCCTTCTTACAAAGCAATAGATACTATCTTTCTGCCAATCAAACCCCACAGAAAACAAGTCAAGAATTAATTATTTTAAAAAAAGATTTTCTTCTGTCCAAACTTTGTTGAAATTAAAAGTATTTTCACTGCAGAACTTACACCTGGATTTCTGAAACACACTCCTCCAGTAGGGATACCATGTAGTCCTTATACTTTATTTTGAAGTTTACAGATCTTGGTCTAGGTTTGTAGAAAAAGTATTATTTTTTCAGAAGGATTTTTGTTTTCAGAGATGATCTGAGGGACAGGAGTGTTCTGGAGGGACAATCCTTATCACACTTCTGCTTTCCATTTTCCCACCCTTTATTGTTTAACACAAGATTTATACCTGTTTACTGTACAAATTTTCTATCTGCCACGATGGGTTTGTTCAGAGTGGTGGCCTACACTGAATAATTCTCTAAAAGTAAATCTATCCAGAGGGGATTTCCAGACAGCCAGAGTCAGTAGGCAACTAACTTATAGCCCCCAGCGAAACATTAGTCAGGATAATTTACCACTGTCAGCAGGAGAGGGAGAGAGACTATCAGCTCTGTGACCTCCTGTGCAGGCAGTAACCCTAATGGTGTGATAATGCTTCCGTTTGTTTGGGAGTTCCTGAACGTGTTGCTGTGGATTTCCAGTGCTGGACAATAATTCCATCAGGCTGTGGAAGGCAATTGCTGTGGGGATTTCAGTTTTACAGGGCCAGGAGCAGGGAGCCAGAGGTGTGTGACTGCCCTACACAATATGCCTTGGTTTGCTGCAAAGCGAATTCTGATACCGATGAAGCACACCTTTAGTGTATGTGACATTTTCATAGCTTGGAAGTTTTTGTTTTCTGCCCTTCTTTCCCCTTTTTTTTGTCTCACTACCGAGTATTCACTGACTTCTTTTGTTGTTCATGCAAAATGTACTTCTCTTTTGCTCTGTTGATTTAGAGAAATACATTATATGTGCAAAACACGCGGATGTAAATTTACCTACAGTGCATAGTTAAAGGAGCACTGCCACATTGAGTTAAATTGCCGGTCTGACGTCAGTGGGAAAGTTTCCTTGGAATTCCTTTAAATCCCAATTTTAAAAGAGGTTGGAATATAATCGTTTGGGATATAATTGCTGCTGTAGCATTATATGCTAATGAATGAAAGCTAGAAACTTGCAGTAGTTACAGGCCAAAGCAGGTTAAGGCCCTATCAGCCTGTACAAAATGTAATAATGGCTTTGGATGTCCCTGAGAGCTTACAGGTTAAACAACTTAGAGCCAGTGGGTGAAAGTATCATAACATCTAGGTAGGTACACTCATTTTTGGTTACCAACAGCGTTGTTCTATGTACTCATGCAGAAAAAATTTCTGAAAGCAATTCTCACTTTTCAGATAAACCACTATTACTGCTCAGAAGACTTTTAAGATGTTTTTGAAATAGTCATGATACTCTGGCAAAGCTGTTCCTTACAGGCAAAGTTGCTCATTACAAAACATGCAAGGAAATTAATGTACTGGGAGTTCAGTTGCAATCCCTTTAATGTTAGATATGGTTTGGCTTCCGGAGATCCCAGCTCTCACTGAAGGCAGAACGGGAGCTCTGGTGATTTGTGACGTTGGAAAAAAAAAATGTTGGCACCCACTTAGAAAATATTTAACATTGCTTGCTATTTACCTTTGAGAAAAATGAATTTCATTTCTCTGTTTATGCTCACAGGATGTTTTGGAGGCATAAACACGCTACACCTACAAGGAACTTTTTATAGATCAGGGTCTGCTTTGCTGCCAGCTGGTTGCTCTGTGTTCGTTGGCAGCCCAGCTCTTTGCCTGCTCAGAAGGATTGGGAGCACTTTGTTGTGTGCACCCCAGCTGTTGGGAAGGGTGCCTTTTAATTTCAAACAGGTGGCGGCACACAGCAAGGAGGCGCCTGCAGTGTGTGTGCTTTGGTAATGATGGGTTACGGGATCAAGGTGAGATAATAGTATCACTTCAGCTCCGTGTGCGTGGAAAATATGCTATGTGCAAAACAACTTGTAGAGGGCAGCAATTGCCCACAGTTCTTTCCGCTTAGGGAGAGGAGGGACCAGCTTAAGAACTTCACAGGAGTGTCTGCCTTTTTAGCTTCTTGAAATAACTTTATGTAGGAGACTCGTTCTTTAGAGTGCCTCTTGACTCCATGTTATTAAATTCCTAACCTGGAGAGTGTTGCCAGAGATTCTTAATTCCTCTCCTCTAATACCACTGAGCAGTTGGACTCCTCTTGCCCTTATCCAGCTGCTGTCTGGGTTGTTGTTACTGCAATCAAAGAGTTAGTCTTGTCACTGCTAGCGACTTTCATGAGATTATAACTGCTTACATGTAATAACTTTCTTAATTTCTTGGCATTCTCTTACTTTTACCTGGGAGAACACGCTGTAAGAAAAAATTGCAATAGCTACAGCGTCTTTGTAGTGCCTCAGAGCACAGGATACATTGCATCTTCATCATGTTAAAGTATGGAAGCTGAGGCACAAAAGGCAGAATGAATTATTCAGGAACTTGAAAGAACTTTCCCTAGCTTTGATGAGCAGGAATACATCCTTCAGATACTTCTGATGCCAACACCTTCAGAAGTGAGGTTTGTAAAACTAGAAAGTTGAGAGTCAGTGTAGTTCATAGATTGGGAGTTCCTAAGCAGCTCGTTGGAGAAGACTTTCCCTGTTGCTCAATTTTCTTGTGTTTCTCTGGAGGTCACTTCAATTGCAAATCCTTCCAAACGTCTTAATCATTTGGGGTTTTGTTTGTTTTGTGAGTGTGTGTACATAGCTCTTTGCCCTGTCGTGATTGTACAGACCGTGTCTTCTGCCCAGTTGTGATCCCGTAACACACCATGGCTTTTGACAATGCATTTGACAAATGCATTTCTGGAAAAGTAGCAATGACAGTGTGCATAGCTCTTTAGTAAGGGGATTTTACAGCTGGAAAGAAGCACGAGGGATAACTTCGTATCACCAGCCACGCTCACAGTCTGCCCTGCTTTTTTACATTATGTTCTATCTCTTGGTCAGAGCAGGATTGTCCTCTGCTGTCAGCTGTTCCTTGGGATGCAGTTCTGCAGCTCAGCACTCCTTCCTGGGATGGAGCATCCCTGCCATGCAGCGAGAGTTTCCTGTGTCTCCCCTCCAGCTTGCTTCTCCTGTTTGTGTGCCACCCCAAGTGATTCCTTTTCTCCTTAAGCATCTGCACCCTTCAGATGTTTGCAGACAGTTATCACATCATTTCTTCTCTCCCCACCCCCATCCCGGTCTCTTAGCCAAGCTCTACATATTTAGCTCATTTAATCTTTCCTCATAAGTCAGGGCTGTAATTGACAGCTCTGACACGAAGAGTCGCATTGGTTACACACGCTGCCAACAGGATATAAATACTTTCTGTGCGGTGATTGAGAATTACAGTCAAGACTGAGATGAGTCCCCCCCCTCCCCCTTGACGCTGTATTTTTGACAACCCCTTTCTCAACATCAGGTTGCCACAGGCTCAGAAAGATGAATTTGGGTCTTACTCCAGTGGTCAGTGCCCTAGGCACTGGTGTGTTTCAGAGTGGTTGTTTCAGGTCACTTGGGAATTCACTGTTAAAGCCACATGGGATTCTGTTCTGACCCGAAATTCTTACAGAGGTCTTCCCTGTGCTTCTTCTGGGCCTGTAGAGGTCTCAGCCTGCTGCTGGCCCTTCTTGCTATGCACACACACGCTGAAAGAGGTGTTGCAGCCACTGCCCTGGTGCTTGTGTTTAAGCAGTGCCGTCGGGAGGCTCACAGCACTGGTGCTGGCAGGGATCTGTGCCTCAGATACTCTTGGCACTGACATTCCTCACGGTCTCTGCCAAGAGGAAGCTCAGGATGCTATCGATCCGATTGGCATAGCTGTGAACGAGTTCAGGGTTCCTGCTCCTACATGTTGGGCCTGGGAAGAGTCTTTTAGCCCAGCCCAGGGAGGTGTTGCGTTGGGAGCAGAGGTAGCTCCGTACTGCGTGTCCAGGAGTGAGAACATACAGATCCGTTTCCAGCGAAACAGATCTGGAGGTTGCTTTAGATGACTTGTCTCCTCACGTTGGCTGCATTCGTTTCAAGAAGATAGGTGGAGCTGACAAAGGCTGGGGGACTGGGAAATGAATTGTCTGCCTTCTAATGTTGTGTTCTGTGAAGCTTCATATGATACAGCTTCCCCAGCGGGGCTAGTTCACAAACATTACATGTATTATTGCAAAGCATGCAACATAAAGAGAGCATTTATGAAAGGGAATATCAGAGGAAACATTATAGCAGGGACCTTTATAGCCTTTCCATTATTATGGTTTAAATCTTGACGTGGTCTTTATTTGCAATGACACTGGGACCAGTAAAGAAGTGTTTCTTCTCTTCCCCTCCCCTCCCCTTTCTCCCATCTCCTTTTCATTCTTTTCTTCCACATCCTGTTCTGAAGCTGTGGTGCAGAGATACAAATCGTTAAACATGCAAGTAGTCGGAGAGCCAGGTTTCAGTTTGTGTGGAATCAGCCCCTTTTGACTCAGAAGTTGGAAACCAGATGACTCACTGCGATGCATGTTTGTTGTTTTTAATAACTGTCATTTTGCAAAATATGGTCAAAGCTTCAAACCCTGACTTCTGGAGTAGGGGTGGTGTGTATTTATTTTTAATTTGGGAGGCTATAAGCTGGAATGTGTTTGTAGCTGCAGTCTTCCCTTAAAGTCTGAGATAAAATGAATTAGAGCATTGACAGCGTGAAAGATTTTAGAGCTTTTTTTTTTTCTTTTACCTGAAAAAAATATTCATTTTCTTGATCAATTATTTGAAAAAGCTCCAGGTGCCAAACATCTGGTGGGATTGTCGGCCCCTGGTTTATGTTTTTGTTTTTTAATATATACCCAAAGGGACAGGTTCCTCAAAAGGAAAGCAGACAGATGTTTTTCATTTGTGGAGTTTTAAAGAATAGATGCCATTCCTGCTTTATCATTTCAATTTCTAACAAAATTTTCGGCCATCTCCTTTCTTTTATAGGAAACCAGCAAGTGTAGTATTTTAGTGGCAGAATTCCCTATCAATAAAATCTGTTAGCAGTATGGAAAATGTGAAAATATGTACACATTTTACTTTCTAGTGATTTATCACTGCTTGTACAACAGTTTGTAAACTGTAAGCTTAATATTAAGTGCTTTATGGTTGTTTTTTGGGTGTTTTACTTTCTAATCTGCCCCAAGAAGTGTTGTTTTAATTTGCCAAAATTCTGCAGGTTCGTTCTGGAAGTCAGTTAACTCGCAGTGAAAATCTACAGCCACTCCATCACAGAAGAGTGGAGTTACATAAGTACAAAGTCTGTATACACGAGAACAGAATATGACCCTAGTTATAAAAACTGGGTGTTTTTATACAAATATAAAAACTGTATTCTGCCTTACGGCAGAATTCATCGTGGTCATAGATTTTCCTCCAGTTCAGTTTGCAGGTTTGAATGCTTTGCAACTGTTTATTGCCATGATTTATATTATGATCTTTTGCAATTGCTATTGCAAAATGAAGTGCTGGGGTATCGTCCAAGGGAGGTACGCTCCTAGCCCACCTCAGCCTGTTCCTTCTTGTTAGAGAGTTTAAAAAAAAACAAAACAAAACAAAAAAACAGGGGCTGATTTAAAATGGAGGGTTCAAGTTTGGGTTCTGCTCGTAGTCTGAGGTGGGGCATCTCTCTGAGGGTGGAAGTGCTGGGCAAAGCCCCATTGCCACTGCTCCGAGAACATTTGGCTACTCCTGGCCAGCTGTTGTGTACCCAATCCTTTATTCTGATTGGGAAAGAAGAAGGTTTGGTCTTTATTTCTTAAAGGGAATGTAATGGTTGCCAAAGACAGCAGAGTGTTGGCTTTGGGACTTAAATCATCTCCCAGGACTCAGCGCCGAGCTGGGCTAGCAGCACTGCAGGACTCCTCGCCAGCACGGCGTGGCAGGGACCCCCCTCGCCCCCCAGGAGAGGAGAGGAGGGGAAAGCTCAGTCCAGTCCATTCGATGCTTGCCTTCCCTCTGAAGCTGCCAAGAAGGATGCCAATTTTTCCATTTAGCTGCCTGTTGTATAGACCTTAAAAGGGAAGGTTTTAATGCAGTTGGCTGCTATATAGACTGTTAAAGGGAAGTTATTTATTTTAACTGGCTGCCGTATGGATTATTACAAGGGCATTCTTTTCGCTGCAGCTGCTATATTGACTAGTGAATGTGCCGGGCTGTATTGCTGGTAGCTGTCATATTGACTGTTACAGAAAAGATCTGTATTTAAGCCATAGCACAGCACTGGGATCTCCCAGGCAGGATATTAATGCTAATTCATCTGCTCACCCCCTGCTGTGAGTGTTATTTGTTTAAATCTGTAGAATCCCACAGCGCGTTTATATCCTCGCTAGAGTGAGCTCCGCTCCCTGTAATTATTTAACATTATATGCTGATATAAATTGTAACAGTTAAAGAATGGTAATGAGTAGCAAAAAAACACAAACTTAACCTTAGAAATGGCAGAGTCAGCTCTTAAAACAACAGCCAGCAACTTTCGCTGTTCTCTCTCTTTTCCCAAGTCCATATGCACAATATTGTGCATACATTATGTGTGTGCGTGTGTGTTCATGCTCGCACTGGCAACTGTGCCAGGCAAGGCTGTAATTATGCAGAATGTACTGTGAAACTTCTGCACACACTCCTAATTACATACAGTGCCTACGTACGGCAAGTTTTATCTCTCGGCAGTTGAGCTTCTTGATGAGTTGGCCTGATAGGTGATGTGAGCTGGGGTATCAGGAGAGAGGAGACGGAGCCCCTGGGTTCCTCTCCTAGGGAACGCGTGGCCGAAGGTTAGGCTGCAAAGCCATCGGGTGTCACTGTTGCTCTGCGTAGGCTCAGCTCGCAGTGGGTTTGTCTGGCAATAAAAGCTGGACTTTGGAAGTAGTATTTGGGGCTATAAACATCTGAGGCATTTACACATAATTTATATGTAAAGTGCATGTCCGTGCAACACCACTGACGTGTGGGTGGAGTGAGCGGAGGTAGCTCTGTTGTGCGTTAGATTATTATTTTTTTAGTTTCTGTTGCCTATTATAGCATTCTTGTCCCAAACTGGCGTGCAAGATGGCCAACCACTGCCGGGTGGTGGTTGTGCTCTGCTTCAGGCGTGTCTGCTGCTCGTCAGCGAAGGTGACCTGATTCCTGCGTGTAATTTGTCTGTGGACATAAAGCTATGGGCAGATTGTTAATTGTAGGAAAAAATGTTTTTATGGTGTGCGCAGTTATGGTGTAGAAACAACAAAATTGTTTAGTGTGGATTTTTGAAGAGCTTTGGAGCAATTGGGCTTAAAAGGTACTGGAGGAATACAGTCTTTTAACTGCGGTGCGTGTGTAAGAGCTCATTGACAAAACAGATTTGCAATAAAACAGTTCAGCAATACAGTATGAAAACTTTCACTGACTTAAAATGGAAAAAAAAAAATGTGAATAGGAAAGAAAATATATTTTCGCAAGAGTTCTTTGTACTCTGTGTCCCTTCTGATTTCAGGTAGGGAGTAAAAGCTGGCGTAAGAGGAGCTGAGCTTGTACTTGATTTGCAGAGTAGCGTGATGGTCGGTTGGGCTGCGTTGGCAGCATGGACCTGTGCCAGACTTCACCACAATTCATACTGTGTCAGTTTAATAAATGCACTACTTAAATTATGAAATTACAAAAGAAAAAAGAGAATGCACTTATTCAGACTCTTAATACATTAAAAATAAGGCATTAAAACACTGCCTTTTTTTTTTTCCTTCCAGAATCAATAATGAACAGGAAGGGTTGTAGACATTAACAGTCATGGACATTCAAACTCTTATACATAAATTATCTTAGAAAAATGCACATAAGACTTGAATAATGTAAATACATTAATGCATTTAATAATTTAAACATTAAAGCGCATGCAGGAATTCGTGGCAGAAGCTGTTCTGAGATAAGGAACGGTCCTGGAAGTTGTGTGTCCCAGGATCGATGGCTGGTTTCTCCTTGAGAAAACTCTCAGGGGAAGTCAAGCTGTGCAACTAGAGCGACCGCCTGTCCTGTGAAATCCCAGGACGTTAGCTAGCTCTTTTGCTTTTCACTTCCCATTCTCTCCTCCTTGTGTGTGAGCACACATGTACAGAATATGCCGTGGTCCAGGGAAGGCCAGTGTACATTTTGTCATTACTCTTTTGCACGTGTGCTGCTCTTTGGCTATGAATTAGGTGTAGCAGTTTTTACCTCTTGGCTGGAGGTAAAATCCCACCAAATGCTAAAGAAACTGCCTACAAGAATTCACAAGGCATGGTATTACACAGGGTAAGAACTGTGGATGGTATCAGGGCTCTGATCTACCAGTTCTCCTGAGAGACAGGAATATGGAGTCTGGAGTACAAAGAGCAAAATGGGGATCCTGTTCTTCCAGGGCTTTGCATGGACCTGTTATTCAGCCTCCATACCATCTGCTGGTACAGCAGTGTCAGCGGGGGAGCGGGAGGCTTGGGGAAGTAGTAGAGCTCTCCAGGAATGCTCGTCGCTTTCTTGGAGCCCTGAAAATAATGAGGTTGGCTCCAGTGTAACAACAAGTAAGGGAATGCTGTTCTTGCCTCTCCTCTTGACTGCAGGCTGAAGCAGTCAGCGCTGTCGCAGCATCTAACTGGCCCACCGGGGTCCCCCTCATGCCAGGCATTTTCCTGAGGTTTTTGAGCTGTTTCATTTTTGCTGATGTAATTAGGTTTGAAAGGTGTTGCAGCAGCCCCTCGTGCCGTATCCCCTTGGTTCATTGCCTTGCTTTCTCTGTCTCTTCTGCAGGGAAGAGGACAGGTGCTTTGGAGGTCATTTGCACCCCTCAGTCCCACTCACGGAGTGGTAGAAGTTCTCCTGCTTAGATAACTTCGGATAACCTAGATACTGAAATGATGGAACTAATAAAAAAGAGCTTAGTCTGATCCCAAAGGGGGAAGAGTTGGGTTGGTTAATTAAAGGAGCCTGGCACAGGGCACCTAGTAATTATAGGTGCAAGAAGTCTGAATTTGAAGAGGACTGTGCAGCTGGAGAAGGATAGGGAGGCACCCAGAACTCTGCAGGCTGTGGGCAAGAATGCAGCAAAACCAGATCTGGAAATCAGACTCTGGCAGAATTCCTTGGTGAATTCTTATTTATTCCATTTTTTAATGAGGACCTGAATCTCTCCTTATGCATTTCTGTTTTTGCATGCACATGCGTACGTACAATTCCAGTTACACCCTATGGCTGGGAGGGTGGTTTTATTAAAGACCAGAAGATTGAGAGACAGATGTTTTAAGAGACACAGGCCTTGCCCCTGTAAGTGGTTTGGAATAATTAATGCTGACTGCTGCATTGGTTGTATTATCGATGATGCTACCGGGTCTTTATCTCAAGCATCATCTCAGCACCCATGAGTCTGTATCACTGTAGGGCAGAGCTTTTGAAGGCAAAGGGGCTGAAGCCACCAGGACCTGCTGGGAAATTGCTTCTAAACTCTTATGTAGGTGTAGGGTGGGGAACAATGCTATGTCATCACCTGCTCCTCTTTATAGTTAAGTTCCTTAAAGCAGTGTTTCTCAAACTTAGGTTATGACCCCCAAAGGGATGCAAAAGGCTTCAAAGGAAGTCACAAAGTTACTCGCCAGTAAACAGCTTTCTACTTTTAATTGCTATCAGGAGTTCTGTTTCTCCTGGTTTGAAGAGTTAGCATTTATTCCAGTAACTCTCGTTCTCCAGAAGGAACTTGCTACCGTTTCAGCTGAGGAATGTGGGATGAGCCACCAGGACAGAGGAGTGCAGAAGGGAGTCAAGCGTGCAGAAGGTTTGAGAAGCAGTGCTTTAGCAAATTTCATTTTCAAGGGACAAGCTCTGCAAATGTTCCCTGAAATGGATCTATTAACTTTACCTGATGAAAGCTAAAGACTGGTGTTTCATCCCCAGTGGAGTTCTCAGCAGTTCCCGTTTGGGGAATGTAGGATTTGTCTGTGCAGGAAAGTGTCATTTGTTTTAGTGCCCAGGACTAAATAATGAGGCTAGGAGACCACAGCTCTTATCCTACCCTTCCAGCTGCCTTGCTGTGCACTGCTGGGTGGGTCACACCAGAAATTGGAACGCTGATTCTAAGGGACCCGAGCTCAAAAGAAGAAAAGCACCATTTTCTTCAAATTATTGAAGACAGTCCACAGAAGAAAATTGCTTTGAGAGTTTGACTTGTGTCCTGCCTGTATGTGCTCCTTGGCTGTTGTAAGAGTAAAACAAACAAACGTTAACTTGAGGCACCTCCGTTTATGTTGCAATGGACTAGGGGAATGCTTCTGGTCATTTTTTTCCCTGGCTCAGGTGACTTTACAGCATCTGATCAGCTGCATAAAGCCAGAGCTGAATGCTCCCAATTTTCCCATCCCAAGCAGGCAGCACCCCTGTGTACCTGGAATAAATTTTGAGCCTCCCACACCTCAAAGGCGAAGCATCGCTGGTGGTAGGAAAGGGGTGTGTCTCTTGCATGTGGGAAGCTCCTGCAGGGGATTTTTCATAATCCAGGGCCTGTTGAGGAGAGGACTTGAGTGATGGGATGCTCTGGACGTGGCCTGCAGGGAAAACGGAGGAGTGGGTGGGGATCTCCCTAGGCTCTCATGGCTTAACGGCCACATTTAACTGGATTTCAGAGGCGTAAGCATTTTTAGTAAATACTGCTACATCACAGCCTGCTTTCTGCTTTTCTAGCTTTGTCTCCATGGGGGTATTCCATGCGTTATCCCATTTCACAGCCTGAACTTTTGCTCCTACTTAGAGGATTACGTGGGGCAGAGCTGTAAGAAGAAAGGGAATCTTGCCGCTACCCCACCCCTTTATCGCTCCATGTATATCTAGCTGTCTGCTCTCACAGGGGCCAAGCCTTCTGCCTTCCAAAACCCTGCTCTGAAACTGCTGATTCAAGCAGGTAGCAACTTTAGGGCTCCTTGCAGAATAAATGCCTCTTGCTTGCTCTCCTGGCACTGGGATTTCCTCCCTGATTTATCGTGCTCGGGTCCGCTAATGTCCCTTGACTAAACTGGGCACAGTGCGGTGGTGTGAAGGTCACTTTATATATGCCATATACATTTCCAGAGACGTGGTGGGAGGGTAGGACATCTGAAACAGCATATCCTGCTGGGAGAAGAAGGAAGAAAAGGATCGCCTGGCTCTTCTTTTCACAGCCTCTCGTGGTGGGATGAAGGTTTTGACAGCCTAATTCAGCATTTAGAGAAAGATAGAGCTGAGCAGAAAGCTTCTCCCCCACCCGCTCCTTACAGCCCAGCTGTGACAAACAGACAGATAATTAACAAATCAAGACCTTCTATTAGCCTTGTCCCCGACGCACTGAAGCAGCTCCTATGTTGCATGTGTCCTTTAGCAAATGTCTGTGCTTTATGGCTACGGAGAGAGGTAGTTAGATCACTTCAGAAAGGCGAAGGGTGCTCTAAGGTGTCAGCGCACAGATGTTCCCAGGAGTGGAAGAAGTTGGCTCTGAACAAAAATGGTGGGCAGGAGGTGGGAGGACTGTACTGTGGTTGTTCGGGTGCAGTGTGTTAGTGTGAAGCATCTTCTGGTAATACAGGACTGAAAAGGATGCATGGAATTAGTGAGTCCCTCCATTTTTTTTCAGAAGATGACATAAGCTGAAGCAGCAGTTGACAGAGCAGGGACTAACCATGACTATAAAAACTGCGTGCAAGGAAATGTGGTTTATGGGAGAAACAGATCTTAACATTACGTTGTGGGTAAGGTGTTGGTGCCCTTTCTTTTCTGTCGTCAAGCTGTTGAAATGCCATGGGCAAGCCCCAGGTAAGCCACCTCTTCTTTGCTGTAGCTCCACAGATTTGGAGCAGAATGAGGAAGAGTGTCAATGTCCTTGTTCAAGATGTTAAATACACACAGGCCATGGGTTCCAGAGCCTAACACATGTTAAAGGAGAGAGACAGGTCTAATTGCATCAAAGCCACTCTTAAGTTCATGTATGTGGAGCCCATCAAGCTGAAAGCATCCAGACAGCATCTGCTGTTATCAAATCACTCTTGAGTCGAGCTAATTAAAATAGAGCTTCATTTTTCTGAACCATTGTTTGGCAGGAATTCGAAACAGGTCTAACCCAATTTCTTTGTGTTTATGAGCCTTTATTATATCAAAAGTACTTTTCTGTAAATGTACAGGGCAGTGTTAAATGAATTGATCCGCACTGTATCACTGTAGATGCACTATGGACTTCCTAATGATTTCTCTTCTAGTTTTTTCCAGATATACCCCAGAAAGCTTGCTATGTCCCTTATCGTGTCATCTTTTTTCTCTCTTTCCCTTTCTGTCTCACTCTCAAGAAAGTAAATGTCCTTGTATTTCTTTATTTCATATCCTCCTCCTCCACTCTATTGGGATTTTTTGTATTATTAAAACATTTACACATTTGCTGCCACATGCAAATGCAGAATAATAAAACAGGACTCTTTATACTCCAAACAGGAGCAGGAGGTCTCTCACCACTGATTCTTACCCAGTACTCATCCCAGTTGATCACAGGGGAAGGAGAGGAGGGGAATCTAAATGTTGCTGTGTTGAATCTGTTTGGTATAGTGGTTTTTTTTCCCCCTTATTTTTTTTATTTTAAACATTTTACATTTCAGCGTGCAAATTCCAGGTATCACATTCCTCTTTATAATTTGCTACACACCAAACACAGAAGTTAAAGAGACATAGAAATTGCTCCCTGAAGACAGGCTGTACTCCTAGGCATCTAAAAGGTAATTCATGAATATTTGCTGCAGAAAGAGAATACCACACACAGGGCCAGTCAGTTATGAACATGTGAGAATGAGTAGCAGCCCAGTGAAACAGCAAAGTCAGGAAATAACTACTTTTCAGGTACCTGGTACTTACAATCCAAGCTGTTCATATGTTTAATTCTTTATTTTTAAGTAGTGGATTCATACTAAGGAAAAGAATCGCAAGGGTTAACATTAGGTAAAAATCCTGACAGTGATCTGTAATGAAATCTTCTCCCTAGAAAGGTGGTAAAGACTTGAGGACTTTTAAAAATAGATGGACAAAATACAGAAAACAAATAGGAGGCAGCAATCCTGCAATAGCTGAAAGAAAGGAGCCCTTTTCATTTTTTTTTTGTACTTTCTGTGTATTTTTAGGAACTTTGCTTCTTTTAACTAAATAAATTCACACTGGAAGGGAATTTAAGTACATTATATTTTTCATTTAATGCAGCCTGTTCTGAATGTGTATATTCAACTCCTCTGTATGAAGTTTAAGAGCAGCATGCATGAATTAATGCCGGAAACAAGTGTGACATTTTTGCTGTAAGCAAACCAATGGGTAGGGTTCAATGAGATGCTTCCAGACTTATCAAGTGTTATCTCATGCTCTGTGGTTTTAGAGAGATGAAGAAAATTGTTACTGAGAAGTTTAGTCGTTTGTTCATTGACAGTGACTCTCTTCTGATTCTCTTTTAAAAAATAAGTGAATTTAATGCTGACAAAAAGCAGCAGAGTCATAGTATCCAGAAAGATAAAGCCTCAGATGGAGCATGGGCATTGTACTGCGTGCTTTTTCTGTAAATGTTGTAAAAGAGACCTAGTTGGAGGGCACTACGACTAAGTCTTCACTAATCTCACCATTAGTTCAGTCCCTCTCTTGTCTTTTGAGACCACCAAGGTGGATAGGAGCTACTTGCCTTTTTGACAACCGTCTCATCACCGTGATCGGTTTTCCAGCAAAGGGCCGTGATGTAATGGTTTTGAGAGAGAAGAACTTCTGGTAGAGTGCAGCAATAGCGGTAAAGGTGAATCCAGACACTCTCAAATGGAAAAGTAATTCAAACGACATTTCTGCTCTTGTCATGGTGAGCACAGAATGAATGTGTGAGATCTAAGAATATCTTCATAGGCTCCCCCAGCATTTCCTGCACATGCAGTTGTTCCTGTGGTTGCTGCTGCAGAAAGAAGGTTGCCATTCTAGCGAGAAACGCTTGTGCTTTTTTTGTTTTACAACAACAACAACAAAGTCAAGCATTTGGTCGAGGGATCCAAAAGCCCAGGAAATGCATCTCTAGGGCTCCTCGTCAATTTGGAACCTAATGAAATATAGAAAATACTCAATAAAAGCGCCTTTATTACTTTAAATGTTTAAATGTGGAGTTTTTAGCCATCAGGTTAATGTTTTTGTATCATTTTTTGATTTGATTGTGAGCACTTTTCCAGGTATCTCTGCCACTTGAGCACTAATTGGATTTCCACAGATAAACGGTGCTAGCTGCAGCCCTTACATCACTGCGTTTTTACTTCATCATTATTTTATTTGTTTTTACTGTAAAGGTTAATAAATCTTGGTATGTTTAGAGTATGAAACAAGGCAGGCAGGCTAAGAACTACAACATGGAGGGGCGAAGTTTTATGTGCTGCTCTCTCAAATCCGAGGGGTGGAAGGAGAAACAGGGAGCCTTTTGTGGCATTTCTAATGGGCTGTTGGGTGCGTTAGTCAGCCAAGTAGCGATCCATAATCCTTAAGATAAAAAGCGTTGATCTCTCCACTAGTTCTCAGACAGAGCTGTAAGGCATTTGAATTGGGTTACCATTGATTTAAGGTGGGGAGAAGACTGAGTAGCATGGGTCTGCTTAAAAAAGGATATGTGGAAATTATTTAATTTTATTTACTATTTTAAAGAAAATTGGAAGCCTTTCAGTGCAAGTGCACCCGAGTTCCCTCTGGATTCAGAAGGAAGCTAATATTCCCTAGTCTTTTAGGGAAGAGCTAGTTGAATGCAGATTTTAGTCAAGATTTGGACCACAAATAAATTTCAGTAAGAATTTATCAGCATCCCAGACACTTGTTGTCTCACCTATTTGTTCAGGGAAGAATGGTGAATTTTTTGTTTGTTTTGTTTTTTACCATTCTCCTGATTTCCTGGGAAGGTGAGTGTCAATTCCTACCACAGGGAAGCTGCTGCAGTGTAACCCTCAGTTTCCAGCCACAACCACAACACACAAGCTCTTTTTGGCCTGGCAGGATTAAAACGGGTGCATTTCAAACACTTCCTCCCATTTTGGACTTTGTGGAAGTAGAAATTGATTGAACAGCCTGTGTTGGGCCAAAGCAGAAGTGAAGGCTGAATCTTCTTTCTTCTGTTACAAAGACAGGAGGCTGCTACGGGTGGGTGCAGTACTGAGCACAGCGTTTGCAGCGCCGCCGAGTCGAGCTTTCAGCTCTGCCAGCTCTCAGAAGCAGTAGTGCCTGTTCCTACATTGGTGCTCATCCCTTGCTGTGGTGTGGACCCAGATTTCAGAGAGATTGCTGATGCTCTCTGCAGCATTTGTCAAGGAAAAAGGCTGCTTTCTTTTTTTCCTGAAGTGAGTAATTGTTTATTAATTTTTCAGCACATAAAGAGTATAATTATGATAGTCCCTGACATGTGCTGGCTGTGCCAAGGTTTAAGGAAAACAAAAACCAGTAGAAGCAGAATTTTGAAGCTTCTCTGATTTTGTAAACCTTCCTGGTTTGGACCCAAATTTCTGTGTAGAAACTAGGCAGGAGCACCCTAGTTTGAGAATAATTGTCTCTAGAACCAATTCCCTTGGACATTTTAATTTAGCTTACGATGGTGGGATCTTACTCAAGTGTTTCAAGAGATGGGAGCTGGTGATCAGTACAGTACCCACGATTTTTTGGTGTATGCTGTCTCCTGTGTAGGTGCAACAGCATTCTGAATTTTTCCTGACACCTATATGTGTTATTTCTTTAAGCAGAGAATGTAACATATCAATGAAAAATGCCAGATTTTCCCCATGGGGAAGTGAAATGGACTCATTCTTTGTAGAATATTAATGCCGTGGGCAGCTACAGTGGAAATGTTCTCTGTGTTTGCCCTTATGTTGTGTTTCACTCCTTTTCTAGAGGAAGCATCCTGAATTGCCAGGGCAGCTCAGTTACTTTTGAAACTGCTCATGCAAGTGCCTACAAATGAAGGAGAAATGTGATGTGTGCTTCCTTCTGCTGAGAACTGGACAAAGACAAGGGACGCAGCTGCTTTCAAATCTATAAAATTATTACACTTGCAATCCCTATAGACTAGGCAGCTCTGGCCAATCAGATTTCTTGCCCCTTACTTATTTTTTCCCTTAATGGGGCAATTAACAGCAGGAACAAAGTGCACGGTCTGCTCAGTCTTTATTATTTGTGTTGTAATAAGTGTCTAGGAGGCCAGTTGCAGACCAGCACCAGGCACTCTGCAAATATAGAGTAAAACGACTATTCTTGTCCCAAAGAGCTCTAAGTAAAATATTAAATTTACATTAAGGTCTTCAAGTGTTCCAAGCCCTTCTTCTTTTGCTATTACTTCTCAACTGCTGTGGTTTGCATGATTTATTGTGCACCTGTCACAATTTCCAGCTTCTTTAATCTTTCCAACATGAAACCTTTTGTTTGCTAGATTTGCCAGAAACCAAGTACTTTCCTCCTGTAGCTCCTTATGTATTCTGGCTTTAGGATCTTCCATATAATACCAGCACAGCCCCCTGACTTCTCTCCTAATAGTTTGGGGTTTCGTTGCAGGAGGGATGACACTGTTTCTAACCTGCATTTCCTATGGAGCTATTAAATGAGGTGCTTGAAATAGCAGGTTCAAGGACTATTAGCTTGCTGATTTTTTCATGTCCATTTGAGTTACTTCAGTCTGAAACATCTTTACTAGCATCTTCCACAGATGGGATCTACTTCCAGTTCTTTTGCATTAAATCTAAGCTGTCATATTCCTAGTACTTGCCAGTCTCCCAACTGTGGAATTAGAAGGACCCGTGTAAGTCTGAGCAACGATCCCATCCTTTTTGATTGATGTCGCCTTCTGGAGACTACCATTCAATGGCCATTTGAAGTATTCAGGCACAATTGTTAGATGTGACACAGACTTCCTATTCTTGAGTCATCTTCTAGCTCCCCAGCATGTGAATGAAGCTCCAGCAGTCCTTTTCCATGCTGCAGTTAAAAGAATGAAGACGTAGTAAGTTACTGGTTCGTTGTTTTTTGACTTTGTGCATGTGTGAAGATAATAGGGTAAAAGATTTCTTCCCATAGCTGTTGTGAGCTCTTCAGGAATGGCAACAGGGGGAGAGCAGTGGGAAAGGTAAGAGCTGGAGATGCTGCCCATCTGCTCCCTGAAGATTCGTGCTTTTTTAATTTTTTTTTTCAGTTGTGGAGCCACAGAATGATCTCACGGTTCTGCTGTAGTGAGCATCTTGGACACTGAGTCATTGCATTCCTTTGGAATGATTCAGCTCAACAACTTGACACTTGCATTAATTTTACAGCACAGAGCCTCAATGATCCCTACGCTTCCTTCTATAAGAAGGGAGAAACGAGATGTATAAATTGGGTATTGCCTGAAAAGTTTAAAAATCAGCTTCTCTTTAGTCAGTTTTAACCTTTCGTCATCTGTCTGGCACCTTTCTTGGGTCCTGTTGAATCATTTTGTTGACCTGATCATGGCACGCTGGCTTGAGGCACACTTGGAAGCTGTATGCCTTACCTACTTGCACGAGGCACTGCCTCTCTAGTCCATATATTATCCACAATGATCCCGTGCATTCAGCGCTGAGGTTATTGCCATTTTTATGTAAACAGAACTTCAAATAATTTGCTGCCAGTTGGATCGCAGGCATTATCTTCCCTCCCCTCCATCCTGTTCATCTTGCTCTAATACCTTCTTTGGTGGTTCTGGTGGCTGGAGGAAGCTTGCAACTTAACTTTAGGCAGAAGTACAAAAAGGGGATTTTTAAAAAGTTTCCCTCCCAAAGTGAGATTATATCTTTCCTTTTCAGTTAAAAAAATTGAATGTTTGAACTCCAGATAAAAGGTTTGTGCTACTTATTGCTTAAAATGTATTATGGCTGCATTTTCAGCTGAAGACAAGGTTTGCTGTTCTGCTAATACTTCCTACAAGGTGTTTTTCTAGCATTTATCACTTGTCTGTAACAGTTTGTGTGGCCTTAAGCCTGGTGTTACAATGTCTCATTCGGAGCTGTATTCCTTTTGGAATTAAAAGAATACAGAGCACATTGTGTGTAGAAATATAGTTATTGTACATTTCCTTTAAAGCATGAGCAAAGGTTTCTTCTTCCCTTCAGTTTTACGCATGGAAGTGTTACCTGAATGAGCATTATTTCTGATAAAAAGAGAGGAATTTTATCAGGATGTCCACTATGTTTTAAATTGAATCAGAAGAAACTGAAGATGGCAGAGATATTTCACTTTGAAAGGTGACTACTACACAGACGAAGTTGCTACTTTTCATAAGGGCTTTCACTCCATATATCATTGTGTTTTAAGAGAGACTTGGGTCAATAATACCATGCTTTAGAATTCCCTAAATACATATTTACACAATAGACCTTAAAATATATTAGTCTATCATGTCAGCTCCTGTACACTTCTATCAGGGATGTTTTATGTCCTTAACATATGATACAATAAAACTTTATTTTATACAGCATTTTTCATACAAATTGTATCCTGGAATGCAGCGTGGGGTTAAATAAGACTTTCGCAAGGTTAAAATTAAAAAAGCTGGAGGGTGCAGGAAAATTAAGGGGTACGCATGGGAAATATTTAACTGAACAATGGGAATCTGGATGGAGAGGCCACAGTGCTGGGAGAGACCGTGAGGCTCATTCAAGCTGCAGCTCGGGATCCCTGGAAATGGTGAGGTTATGTGAGGAAAGACTGGTTCGGTGTGAATAAAGAAGGTGGAAAGGTCATGCCTCTCCGAACAGCTGGAGGAAACGCGAAGTGCCTCCTGGAACAAAGAATCCGAGAACGGGGACTACGTGGAGTCGCTCCTTCGGAGCAAGAATAGCAGAGGAAATGGGGGGAAAGTGTGCTGAAAGGAAAGAAAGCAGCTGAAAGCGTGCCCCAGGAGCTAACCTGCGGGGTGGGAGGGATGGCAGCGGGGTGGCAGCGTGCACGGGGGCTTTGCAGCGCCTGCCTCCACGCTCGCACGCGCAGGGAGCGCAGGGGTCTCGGCTGCGCGGGGGCTGTCCCTGGAACCAAGTAGGCACAACAAGATGACACCAAGACAGCTCAGCTTGGGATTTTTTTTTCCTGGCTTTTATCAAATTTTTTTTTTTTGGTCACCCTATTAATGTAAATTAAGTAAGGCTTTTTTGTATGTGATAATTATAGATAAATGTATTTAAAGTAGATCTGGATTTTGTAGTCCTCGGGAAAAAGAGGAAGAGTAATTTTTCCCCCCGTCCCTGTCATGTGTTCATTTTAATGAGCAATTTTAAAAAATTGAAAATAAAAGAGGAAAATGAATAGGTGTTGAACCAGCCTGTGATATGTAAATGCCAACTAGTAATTACCTAAAACCTCAATTTTCTTTCTGTTTCATCTTGCAAAACATTTCATTTCCACTGAGTGAAAACACTTAATTTGGGCTCCGCCGCTGAAGCCTGCCTCTCAGCACCGCCGCCCGCGCCCGCCTCGGCTAGGGGGAGTCCTGGCTCCGCGCTAGCACCCGCTCGCCAGCCCAAGGTTATTCCTCCTGCCGCCCGCTACCTCCTCGCTGCTGGATGGAAATTCACCTGCCCCCAGCTCACATTCGGGTTCGCTTTCGGGAACCTCGTTCTTTCAAGGCTTCATGAAAATCGGGTGGCGAAGTCACGGCTGGAATTTGTTTTCCTGCCTTTTGTCTGCTTGCTGTTACACTCGTGCTTTCGAGTTGGGTTTCATTCATATGACTGTCAGTTAGAGTTCTGGACACCTGGGATTTTTCCTTTTTAGTTTTTATTGCCCTTTTTTGGTTGCTCTTCTGTACTCTTATAGTTCTGGGTTCTTAATTTCAGGTACGGTTTGAAGCTTGTTCCTTCCTTGCCTTTGTTCTTTTCTGGTTCTGACTCCTGTGAATCTTGCTTTAAATTGTATTCATTTTTTCTTTGCTCTGTTTTACATGACAGCTTTTTTTTTTTTTTCTTTTAAAAACTTTTCTCTGTACAACACTGAGATCTACCAAACTTCATAGCTTCCAACATCCTCTCACAACAGAAATAAATCCCTGATTCTGTCCATTTTCACCAAGATTTCAATGAAATCCTAGGAGCTTTGAAGCTCCTATTTGCCTCCCCTGCCTGACCTGCTGTTTCTGGGAAGCATCACTTGGGCGTTTAGGGACCCAGGCCAGTGGGTTGGGAGGAGGCTTGGCCAGGAGCAGCACGCTGGCACTGGCGCTGTGAGGTGTCCCAGGACCCCGGCTCCGAGCGCTCTGCCTGCAATCGCGAGGCGCAGCGCCTCTTTAGTGAGATATATGGCTTCATAATTAGCCCCTTGCATTTTTTCACGAGTGCTAGCATCAGCGTTCTATGATGTGTTTCCCTGATTAACAGCTGCTTTGCAACTATTTCCGTGTGCCACCGCTAACCGTATTTGTCAAGTTAGTCCTGACAGAGCACTGCTTTCTTACCAAAACGCAGCGTTTCTCTTCGAAGGGCTTCTCGTGTTCGTCGCAGTGCCAGGCTTTTAAGTCAGCCCTTGTTAAAACGTAAGTTGGCTTTAGCCTGATGCTTGTTAACAGGATTCTGGGTATCTCCTTTGGAGTAGGAGTGCAGAAACCTTTCACAGACAATTTAATCTTCGGAGCCTTGTGAACATACAGCCATACACTGAGGGGGTGTTGCTGTAGGCTAATATATTGATCAGTTCCATTTGCCCTATAGCTGTGGCCTTCTGCTCTGGCTGAAATAGGTTGAGTGTTTGTTGATACTGCCATATTATTATTTTTTAATACACTGGGAAAAAAATTAATTCCAACTTCTTTTACATACGTCATGTATATTGCCAGTGTTGATTGCTTCCGCACATGTAATGTAAACTGTCTGTGCATAGTTCATGGCCTGTGCCGCCTCTGCTTAATGAAAAGAAGTGTTGCATTTAAACAGATACAGATCCACTCAGAAAGACAAAATACCAGCCCTTGCAACGTATAATTCAGACCCAACCTTTACATCACAGGTCATCTCAAAGTCTCAGTCTATCAACAAATGCTGTTTAGTAATAACCTACAGAGGGTTCCCAGAATTAGGAAATCTATTAGAGCTCTTACTGGCTGCACTCCCAGTGGCATTTGCTTCTCTTCTCCATGTGGACCTCTTTTACCAAATCCTGTGGAGCTTTTAGTGATGAGGGTGGTGTTTTTTTTGTTTGTTTTTGTTTTATTTTGTTTTATTTTATTTTATTATTTTTTTTTGAGATGGTAGAAAGTGGGCATTTGGTGCTGCAATTTAAATTTGAAGGTTTATTTTTCTAATGCTAGTAACTGATAAAGTAGCTTAGACTGCTTTCATGTAGTCTTGAGCATAACAAGAAATAAGGCTGGCTTCACCTTCCCCATTAACACAAAAGGGAGGGAAATTAGAAATGAGGGACCTTGGCTATAACGTCAAAGTGCCGTGCTTTGGCCCAGAATTTCACCAGCCTGCTGCACTCCCACAACATCTGCAATAAAGTTCTTGTCTCCATTTTATATCTTTGACATTGGAACAGAATATTTGGCCTGAATTTATGTAATTTGGCCAGACGCAAATATAATCCATGAATAGTAGCATTCATCTTCTAAAATCAAACTGGAGGACAGGACCTGCCGCGGGATCCCACCCACCACCACCCAGAAATACGCCCAGAAATATGTTCCCCTTCCATGTCACTGCAGGGGAAGAGCTGGTGGGATAGCAAGTTTATGGGATTAACTTGTTCTTAAACCCCAAATATGTTAGCTTTCATGAAGAGAAATATGTAACTGATCCGCTAGATAAAACGAGTTTGCTGGCCAGTGTGTGCTGGCAATCTAAGAATCGGAGCAGTGATACAATGCACATTATTTGGCAGTGTCCTAATACTAGAAAAATTTGGAGAAGTGTTACAAATGCAACAGAAATAGTACAGAACAATGTTACCAGCTGAGTCAGAGTGCTATTTGCTGCATGATTTTTTTCGGCTATACATAGGATTGCAAAGTCTTCTTCTCATCTTCCCCCCTCCTTCTTCTTTTTCTGTTTTTTAAATTATGGACTGCAGCTGCCCTTGTTTGTGCAAAGAAAATGATCCATAGAAGGTAGGAACGTTCTTGGGTATGTTTGTTGAAAATATTGGCGTTTTGACATGGCCAAAATTGGTTCGTAAGTATACAAGATTGGCTCACGTACACAAGATGAATTACAGAAATGAAGAAGTTTCAGCTCAGCCTACAGGAGACAACGCAAACACAAAAATATGAAAAACGTGGGATTATTCGAAAGAAGAGTAAATGTTCTTTTTTTTTTTTTTTTTTTTTTTTTTATGAAGTTTGTTATTGCCTGTAATTTTATTTTGTTTTAAGATTAAAAACTTTGTGAATAATGCAGGAAATGATGCAGGGAAGAGATAAAATAGAAGTTTATTTTGGAGTGAATTTTACTACTGAAATGTTTACATTTTTGCAAGGCAAAAATAAGTTTTAATAAAGAGTTAGAATCAATAAAACGTTAAAAGGGTTGTGATTAAAATAGCACAATGAAAAATACTGTTTATTTCTTACAGGCTTTTTTTATGCTTAAAAAGTGATAATTAAATATGAGAGCTTGCAGGATTTCAGGTCTGCAGGCCTTTTGTGTCTGTGTCTCTCGCTCACGAAATGTGGGAGGGAGTGTTGAGGAGTTCCTGAAGAAACAAACAAGTAATTATTGTTAGAGGGAAAGTGGTTTTGATATGTTCGCATATCTGGTGGTCTGCTCGTTTGGGCATCTTTCTTATTCAGCATATTACCTTAAAGTTATTAGTTTGTGTGCTTCATATTTCTGCATCTGGTGTAGCAATATCAGCACTGTTTAAATATGTGATTTGCCTGTCACCTGCGTTTCAGCCGGAGAGAGATCAAGTGCACATAAATGAGACCAAAATGTACTTTATGTGGGGTATTTTGCTGTAGTATTTTATGGTTTAAAATTACTGAATGTAAACTTAAGAAAAAAAAAAAAAGGAGAAGGAAAATAAGAAAAGGAAAAGAATGAAAAATACCCCCTTCATTTTATCCTCCCAACTTCGAAGTGTGCCGGGACTTTGTCAAATTCCCGTTAAAATAAATATGTCAATTTCATCTCTCTTCCAAATTCATTTATCATGCTTTTTTAAAAGGTGTTTTCTGCTTTACCTGATGTTTAAATTGGATTCGCTCGTTTATGCTGTTCTTTGCTGTATCCCCCATGTTTTTCTTAAATGAATTAGTAATGACAGCGTACTCCATCATACCCTCTCTACAGCCACTTTAAGGGAAGCCTGGTGATCTAAACCTTTTAACCTATTAAAGATGATTTTCCCCAATTGAATCAGACCCACCACAGGTGTAATAACTAATCATTTAAACTACACCTGCTATTATGTATTTTTAAGCCATTATGCGTGTTGGATAGATGATAATTCATGTTTATTGCATTGTCCAATGGATCCGTTTTGCCTACACTAGCCTGATTAATGTATTTAAAGAAATAAGAGATGCAATTTAAAAAAAAAAAAAAAAAAAAACATTGATGGAATGCACCGAGGAGTACATTGAAAGTGCCATTAAACCCATCAGAACTTTGCTCTCTGACCAGAAATGCATATTCGAAGGCTTTGATTCAAACACAAAATGAAACTTGGTGATTTCAATAGTGATGCTATTTTGTCTTTCTTTTTCTGCTGTGAAAAATTTTGAAAACCTTTTCGGAACTGAATTTCTGAAAGTGTTTTAAGTAAAACTCTTCAAGAGCTACCTAACATAGGCCTGCCATGTGCCGCCATTTTAGGAGAAAGCACGGGCCTCTGTTTGGGGGAAAAAACCTCTTCCCTGTTTATGCATGGTTATTTTTAACTAGAGAGGAAGGAAGTCATCTCTTCCAGTAGTTCACATAGATGCGTCCATCTCCTACGTGCTGTTAACTTTAAGCAAATTATTCCCCCTGATGCCACAATCAGAGCAGATGCCTTTGTACAGAAGTAAATCAAATCAGCTGTTTTTCACCAGTGCAGCAGCATGTAATAATGTGTGTAACAATATAGGAGGGTATGTGGAAAGTTGACCTACCACACGAACAAAAAAAGGAAATACCTGTCACTGGCACTAAATCCTGATGTGAAAAACTGGTGCCATTGTTGCTGATGCCGTTCAGTGTTATCCCAGACTTTATCCTTTGTTTGGATAAGTGAGTTTGTTTTAAGTGCTATGACACCTTAAAGAAGCACGTAGAGGAAGTCGGTCATTAGACAAAAATGATCTGTGATTTCTACCAGAGCGGAACATAAAATAACCACTCACCAACCCACTTATGTCATGAGAAGTGACTTTTTGGATATTTTTGTTGTGTGATCAACAACACGGGAAGTAGCTTCTTTTCCAGTCGGGACAAGCTGAGGTTTATTTATAGCTGACAGTGAGTTGGAATGATGGCAGAAAAGGCCTTAATCTCTGAGAATTTGCAGGGAACTTCAAGTCAGAAAGAAAGGAATCATTCTTCCTAGTAAGAGTCTAATGTTGCAGATCACATGCGATGTCTCAAGGTTGCCATGAACTGTAGGAGCCAACTTAGGTAAGAAGATCACTGTAAATGACAGAAACTTCTGAGAATCTTAATAGAGATTTTTGTACAGGTCAACCTGCCGAAAGAGCAATTCAAACAGAAACTTCTAGGTTGAAATACTGTAATTTACTGATTACAGTTTAGCCACAAACTCTGATGCTTGTTGAACCATCTCTGAAAGTTGGATCTGTGTCAGCTCCAGACTGTCTCCATGTGTTAGATTCGATGCCTTCTTTGCAGTACAAAATGCATAATGTAAAATAGGAATTTGCCCATTCCTAACTTGGATCTTTTTCTCTCTTCTGTTTCTCCAATCCTCCTACCCTCATCAGATTGTGACAGCAGTGAAGTTTTTACAGAATCCACGAGTTCGCCAAAGTCCTATTGCAACCAGAAGAGCATTTCTGAAGAAGAAAGGTATGGACTCTTTAAGTTTGCGGTCTCAGTGATAATGAGGAAGTTTGAGTTAGGGTTAAAGCCAAGAAGTATTTCTATGGAAAACTGGATTCTAAGAACAAAGCAGGTAGTCTGTCTGAGGAAAAAAAAAAAAAAAAAAAAAAAAAATTAAGAAATACCACTCTTTTCTTCCATACTGACTAGAGCAATATTGGCACCAGATGTGGAATTGTAGAACACAGAAGACACATTGGAAGTTCTCACGTTAACTATTATTGCACATTTTCTGAGATGAGGACGGTTTAGAGATGTGGAATAGCTGGCCAGTTCTAGTCTTCGTGATGTTGGCTTTAGAATGACCAGCTTCTAGGTGAAAAGGTCGATTGTTTCTGAAGAGAGCCAGGGAGAGGAATGAAGGGCGAAAGACTTTGTAAAAGTAAACAAGATCAGGGTAAGGTTAAGCTTGGGGTCAACCTGACTTTCAGGCTGAAATGGTAAATTACTGACTGAGTTTAGTCCTTTTCTATAGCAGAGAAAGAACAGATCCTGACAAATCCTATATTGTCTTAGACAGGTGGAACGTATTTTTGCATTGCCTACTGAGAATTTATTTTACTTTTTGATTTATAAAGGAACTACATTTTGTTTATTTTTTTCTTTAATATAAAGTTTTGTTCAACAACGTAGAGTGCATTTCAGGTGAAGTTCACTCCATATTATGCTGCCTTCCATATGATTCTACTTTTTTTAGGACCCTATTGCTTAAATCTTTAATGTAAGATGTAAATAATAAGGACAATCATACCTTGGAGTTAATTACATGCACTGTGGAGCACTTTAAGCACTTGGAATGATACTGAAAATACAAACTCCAAACTTCAGAGGGGAGTGACCCACTTAAACGGTGAAGTCATGAGTACTTCAGAGTACATCAAATTCTAAAGCTAAAGATCTTGGGCTTTAAAAAGTAGGGAAGCCTATGAAATACTTTAATAAGTTTGGGGATATGAGCTGTTTATTGAGATGCCTGAGACCCAATGTCATGAGGAGAGTTTAAGTACACACACCACTCTGCTCATCTTGAACAGCAATGGACCTAGAAGGCAATGGCACAGTCTTGTGTTTTAGCAATGCTGTCATGACAAGTAGTTCATGGGTCCATCAGTTTTAATGTGCTCATCTCCCTGCTTGTCCTAGCGCCAGTTAGAGAGCATTCCAGCCACATAGTTAGGTACGTTGCTTGCCCTGCCTTGCCATCAGGATGGCATTAAAATTTGGAGCCTGTTGGCCGCCGTGCTCCATGAGTTTTTCCTTGAAATATGTGGACCTACGGGGAGTAATTAATCATAAAAGCTTGGGGATTTCAACTCTATCATCGAAGCAATGAAGCAAGGGAAAGCTGAGCCTAAAAGCTGTGCTGATTACCCGGGGTAACCTGATACAAAATCTATTGTTGCCGAGAGATCCTTAGCCCCCAGTATATCGTGCAATATTATAACTGCCTGATCTTCTCCTGTGCTGACAATGACCAGTTATTCCTCATTTTCTCTCTCAACACAGCTGGGTTAGAATTTCATTTGCAGAAGGTATTTAGAGCAATTTAGAGACAAATGTCTCTGGTGTTTGCTCTGCACTTCCCCACCGCAGGCTTCGCTGAACAGTTTTTAGTATCAGGAGCTCCATCTAATCTGTTTAATTTTAATAAATCCCTGACTGGGAGAAGAGGAAGGGTGGGGAGATGGAGGCAGAGAGAAACTGTGGCCCGACTAATACTTCTTATGAATTACTTGGCTAATAATTACTAAAGAGCAGAAATGGTTTGGTAGAGCTGTTTGTTTGTTCCTGTTTGTTAATTAGCCCGCCTTCCCTTTGTGCTAATTATTTGTTTGAAAACGTAACAGTAGGAGATAGGAAGAAGCAGGGTCCAGTAGTGCCTGTACCCAGCGGTCTTTGGAAATACGGCCATATGGAATCTGACCACTGAGCTCACAACGTGATCTCTGTCCAGTACTCAAGAGCAGAGGGTCTGTGCTGTTACTGTATGCACGTGCTGTAGCAGATGGGGGCAATTATTCCTGCACCCTAGGTGTTGTGGCTAAATCCAGTCCTGGGTAAATGGGGGTCGTACTGTTTGGTAGGCTGCTTCTGCTTTGCTCGGATATACAGTCACTGTCATCCCAATGACAACGTTTATCCCCGTTTTAGAGAAAGTTGTGTTGTCTGCTAGAGAAGTCCTCACTGTCAGTCAAAAAATAATTTCTGTACAGCAACCATTTCGGTTACAAGAGTCTCTATTAAAATAACGTTGTAGGAAATTATACAGAGATACCCTTGTGGTTTCTTCAGTCCAGGCTACTTCCAGCAGAACTTGCAGTAAAAGAGAGAGCTTTGATCTTCCTGTGGACCACTGAAGAATTTCAGTGGAGGAGCAAATCCCTGAATTTTCATATCGCCAGTTAGATGTACACCATGTATGAACTTGCTTTTTGTAGTTACTTTTATGGAACCCTGCAGGAGAGGTCTCTGACTGCCCACTGGGTCTGGCCGAAAGCTGCTGCTGTAGAGGTGTCTGGGAATGCTGAAGGAAAAGGCTAGGTGCCCTGCCCTGCAGCAGCCTCCTGCTATCCCAGCTACAGCCGTTGTAGCCTCCAGGAACAGAACTGGAGCGTTACCTGTGGGTGAGCTTTCAGGTCCTGCAGTCTCACTTCTGAGACTTACAGAGATGGTTCCGCCTTGAATTATGGTTTTCTTCTTTTTTTTTTTTTTAAGCATCTCTTTCCTAAAAATGCCAATCAAATTTTATTTTCTTTTAATGCTCTTTAATATAGGAACTGAGGTTCTTAATACATTTTGGTTGAGTAGGAGATGAAAGGTACTTCAGGATCATCAGTCGGACTGGGGCTGGTTGTGAAACAGGAGTTGCAGCAGCTGAAAGTAGGCTTCCCTGGGTGCTCACAGGTCAGGGGGTTGCTGAACTGCTCTCAGGAACCTGGGATGAATCTGTTGATGACAGTTGGGAGAATGAGGGTGTCCTGAATTTGTAAAAAGGTCTTTCAAAAGTTGGATGAGATTTCTGTGTTGTCTTAAGCACTTTTAAACTCCCAAATACAGAGGCATTAATGAGAAACATGAAGTTATTAGAATCATTTATCATTTTCTTTGAAGCTTACACTGGCATTTTGTGTAATTTATGACATTTCCTCCTTTTTATCATGAACTTCTTCAGATGAAGGGAAAAACAGCTGTTTCCCTTCAGAGTATCTGAAAGAAAAGAAAGGAAAAAAAGATGCTGTTTGTTTTTTGTCCAACTCGCTGATTCTGCTGATGACATGCCACAGAATCAGCGGCGCCTTGGGAGTAATTAGACAACATGTGGGGTTTAAACCCTTGTGGAAATGTGTCTGTCATCTAACTGTTGTGCCTCAGATGTCCTGTACTGCTCAGCTACCCATCCGGTAACTCATGTGGTTTGTTAATTTTGTGTACTCCGAATCTGTAACTTCTGGCAAGATAAAGAGTCGGGGTGGAAGTGCACAACACACGTGGTGCTTCATTATTTGGGGTGCTGGTACCTGGATTTGTCCTTTGTATCAATGTATGCATATATATATATATATATATATATATACATGTATATATATGTATAGGCTACATGCTTCCCAAAGTAATCGCACTCTTGCTTGTTGAGATGTGCTGCAGGCTGTTGGAATTGTTGTCTTTGTCTTTTTCCATCCTGTGTCTATTAATCTGTTTCAGTACTTTGGCTGATAGGGAGTTACTACACGATGCTTTCTTTTGGGTCTCGCACAGCTTTTTGCAGTGCATCAGAGTTCCAGAAAATTATGCGAGTGTCAAGCTGTCAGGCTGCAGTGATTTCTGAAGAGATGAATAAATAATTTAATTTTATGTGCCCCTTCCAGCCAGAGCTCAAAGATACTTGACTCCCTGGAAACAAAGGCCATCATCCCCAGAACCTCCAGTAGAAAACCAGCTGAATTTTCTTCTCCTTTCTGTAGTCTGCATCCTTGGAAGTCGAACCCTTGTCTTTTCCTCTTTGCCAAAGAAACCAAGGTGGATCACCTTGAGGACCTGAGAGAAGGGGGCACAGCCTACTGCCGGAGGGCTTTAAAGGAAGTAAATTCTTCAGCAGATTTCAATTTAACCCTCTTTTATTACTTTTCTTTTTTATAATTTAAGTCCATTTCATGAGGCAGTTTGCATGTCCTTGAATGGAATCTCGTTACCATGAAAGCTTTTTTAGCATTGATTTCATAACAGTCTTAATTTAATAGCGCCGTCATTACTGAGAAGCCCGGAGAGTGAGGCCCTAGCTTTCCAGGTCACTGACCTTTTAATTACAAACCTTGTTCTGATGGCCAGGTTATCGACTGGACAGCTCCCAGCTTCTGCCCCCAGCATGAAGATGAAAATAACTTTCCTCCCCCACTTCCAGAAAAGGGAGGAAAAGAAAAGTAACCTCTTGTGTTTCCAAAATTAATTTTCTCCTTCAGCTTTACTTTGTAATTAATTCTTTAACATGTCTCAGTGAAGCTCGAACAGTTTTTATAAAGCTTTTCCTAGAGCAGAAAATACAACGCAAGCCAATAGAGTCCAGTGACAATTCATGCAAAAAATACAGTTGGTAATCTGTGCTGTTGAGTATCTGGGCCAACTGCAAGGGCCCTCCAAACCTCATTCTTCTCTAGAAATGACCAGTTTTGAGAAAAGAATGTGTGATTAGGCCAGACGTGTAAACTATTCAAGGAATGCTAGGTGACTTGCCCTTCTCTTCAGACATGCTGGCAGGATATGGATTTAAGAGATGGTGAAGAAAAGGAACGAAGACCTGACTTCACTGCCCAGCCGATAGTGTGAGTGAGCACTTGTCTTGTTTTGCACTTGCAGATGGGGTAACTTGTTCTCTAACTGTCTAATTAGCGTTCTGTGATCATGCCTGGGTAGACCTCATCACCTGCACATGCAAAGCTGCAAGTGAGGCCTGGAATTCAGATATTGATTCAAAAAAGAAATGGCAAGAATGCACTTAGTATATTAAGCATCTAGAACAGAGTACTTCAGCGCTGAAAGTCCACTCCATGGCTAGAACCAGGCAGGGTGTGCTTTCTGATTACTACAGGAGTTTGGAACAGGTGTTCAGGCAGCACAGAGTATGTCTAACAGCTTGTGTAGATGTACGGAAATGATTGTACAGGTTAAAGTAAAGTCAGAGTGCATTCTACATTTTCATAATGCTTTTCATTTGAGAATCTTGGAGTACATTGTACCCATTAACCACTGAAACTTTGCAGCTATTTGCATCGAGCACATTTGATGGCATGTATAGGGTTATCAATATCTTGCCGTGCTTTCCACTGAAAAGCTTTCACTTCTGAGGTAGAGGACAGTGGCTGTTTAACATCACTACATCTTTTTTAGGAGAGGAAATGAAGAATACTTTATCTAAGTGATCTTGCAGGGGGAGCTTTAGGGATAGAGAAAGTAATTACCGAGTAAAAAATTTACTAAGATTCTTGAAAAGCACTATGGGATATTTAATTACTAAAGATGCTTAGGCCTCTGTTTATGACTTTGAAAGACAGCAAATGTACCTCATAATATTCTGCTTAAGTTAAAGAAAAATATCTCCTACACATGTTCTTGCTACCAGTTTGTTCTTTAGGTGCCACCTGTCCCCAGGCTTTGGGTCAATACAACCCTGCCTTAGTGGGGAAATCCAGTTGTATCCTCAGGGAACTCATCAGGGACCCAGAGGATGAATGCTTTCAATGCTAACAAACTCCCAACAGCTCCTGTCTCAACCAGCACCATCAGTCGTCACAGCCGTTACTGGCACTCTGCTACGTTTACCCAATGCTGATAATGTTCAACATACGAGGAAGACTTCCACCACTAGAGTTTCATAATCCAGAAGAATAAATGTACTCATGAACCAGAAAGTATTGCCACAGTTCTGTATTTTGTATTTGTTGCCTTCTTTTTTCTTCCTGAAAGTGATTGAGATTCTCCATCCATCTGCTGTGAAGGAGATGTCTCTCTCTCCTGCCAGTCTTCTGTGTACATATCTGTCACCTGCTGTTCAGCACCAGCCTATTCATCATGCTGACTCTTTTCCCCCATCAATTTTACCATTGCTTGTGTTATCTGAACTTGTCATGAACTCTACAGATTTTCTTGGCTTGTGTGCCAAGAAGAGACCTGCAGCAACACTGTTAACAAAATGAGATCAAATGATTGACCTTAGGACATCCTGGGGAATCAGGTACGCTAATTCTTTGGAGTTGTCAAGGTTTTTGGAAGGAAATCTTTATAATGGAAAGAAAGCCTCAAGATTTGGAAGGAAGTTTGGAAAAAGGAAGCTATTTAGTCCCTATCTACGTGGAGTAATCTGTTCATATCTCGTCTTTGACGTGTTCCAGTCACTAGTGATTCGAGAGAGGGCAGAAAAACACCTGGTACAACTTTAGGCATAGCTAACCATGTGACGACCTGTTAATGTTTAGAGTAGCCAGATGATTAAGGAAAACGTGTGCATCTGTGTGTTGATAGAAACTCTACTTGCTTACAAATGAGTTTATTTTAGAAGAGCATTGTACTCAGTGTACGTTTCATTGTTTTATAACAATTGTTTTTGTAGCTCAATAGTATCCAGAAACTAGGTTGAACAATACATTTCTACCCCACAGAAAATTCGTAGTTTTTAAATGTTTTCATATTAAATTTGGTTTAAAATTTAAAATCTCACTTTTTCAGATGAAATATTATTCATCCATCAGATCACTCTGATTTTTTTACTCTGATTTTTTTTTTTTCCTATTGACTAGGCTGGAGTATTTTATATTGTAATTTATAATGGAAGAGATTTTGAATTTTCTCCAAAACAATTTGTTTTTTGTTTGTTTTTGAAGGAGCACTTTCTTTCTGTATGAAAAAATGCTGTGCTGGACATTTGTTAACTAGCTCTACTTGGAACTAAAAAATCCTCTATAGAAGTGCACCAGTAGGACAATACATCACTGTTGTTACTGGGTAGCTCCAAGAAGCTTGTCATCTTGCTCTGTGTTGTGCTTGCAAGTTCGGTTTGAATCTGCTAGACTGCTGGCTCTGAACTCTGCTAGTATGTTGCTGAACATGAGAGGAAAAAGTCCTACTTGGGCTTGTTTAAAGTGAGAAGAAAAAAGGTAGGGAGAATTCAGGCCTACTAAGCTTCACAGGATATCGCTTTAAGCAAATTTGTTTTAAAGGGCTTTGATTCAAGCTCTGCTAATTATTATTGAAAACATGGAAATCTCAGTGACTTTTTCTTTGGTTTCTATGGGAAAGATTGAGAAGGTGCAACAAAAGAGGCACCCCTTTGATGTTACTGACATTGTGAGGAAGCCATTGAGGGAGAGACTCTCAAATTTGATGTCCTCTAAATGCACGTTTACGTGTTCTGTAACAGAGAGTACAAGTTACATTAGCGGTAACATCCTCCTGCTCTCACATCGGGCTCAACCTACAGTGATCTCAAACCATTTAGATGTATACTCTGCAGAACAAGAGAGGTGATTCATTTAGAGTACATTGGGTGGGCAGTGTGCTACATCTCCTGCCTCTCTTGGGCCACAGAAATTCCCCGTGATTCCAGTGAAAAGACCAGAATCAAGTTTGCTGTGGTTTTGTAGCTTGAAAATTATTGATAAATTCAAACAGACTGCTTTTCTTCCTGGGAAGTTGTGTGTGTGCTCTAAAATATTAGTCGTAGGCTTAATTTTAAGAAATAATTAGAATGTCATGAGCTTAATGGTATCTCTTCACTTGGCTATCTGACAGTAACTACGTAATGCAAAAGAGCCGTTAAAAAATGGCTTTGCAAAATTAACTCCTATTGCTCAGTGAGTGGGTTTTGAGTCATATCTGCCTTGTTTACTGTCAAAATAATATTTCCATTCCTGGTAGCATTGAAAAACCAATATGATTACAGCAGAGTGGGTTGAAGTCTGTTCTGGAAGATGATGCTAAAATAGTCAGTTATATTCTGAGTCCTGAAATTGTTAACCTTAGTGATGGGCAAAAAAAACACACATGCTAAGTGTGACCTGTAAATTTAAGAATTTCTTTATCATGTTTTTTAAGTGAAAGTAAATGTAGAGTACCAAAAGAAAGTCACCTTTGTAGCTGCAATCTAAGCACAGACATTGAAGATCTGAGATAAGACTGCTTGCTTGGTTGTGGGCAAGTTACCTGTCCTCAGCTTGTCTGTCTCTAAAATGGGTTTAATTACCACTTTTGCATCATCGACATAGTTAGATTTATCTTAACTATGTTTATAAACTGCTTTGATATGCTTGTTTTGTAATTGTTGGTGCTGCAGCATGTGTGATTTTCAGAGTTTCTTGCTGCAGTAAGAGCCACTCTTTGCAGAGAATTTACTTCCATCGGTTGTGCATGGGAGGGGAGAGCTGCAAACTTGAGAATGTCAGGATGTCACGGTTTGGGCAGATTGCGTGCAATCCTAATCCAGCCCTGCAGCTTTGACCTTTGAAGCAAGCTTCACCTTGAGACAGTTGAAGAAATCTGTGTTCGTTTGGATAAAAATATTTTTGTTACAGAAATAATTCTCTCTTCATGGTCATGCAGCCCAGGGTTTCCCCACAGTCTTCCTGGAGCGAGTGAAGGAATTCAGTTCCTGATCTGCTTTGTGGATGAACCTGGTACTCTAAGTCTAAAGAGACAGCCTTCTCTCTTGGGGCTAAAACAAGGAGTGTAATTAGGTTAATCTGTGTTGCTCTTCTGCTGAAATCCATCTCAGACCTAATGATACTTTCCTGTTAGGAAAGATAAAATAAGTTCCTGTATGAGATAATTCTCTAGGTTCTCTGAGACAACATTCCTACCCTGCTTAAAACTATGTCTTGGGTGCCCACAAACATGAAATCCCATTATTTACTTTTCTGCTACACATGGCTCTCTCTTAATTTTAATTTGGAGGGCTGTCATTCTTTCCTTAGCTAAAAGGGAAATTTAGTCTTTGGTTCATTCTTTCTGATAGAGCCTAGCCGAGGCGAGACTCCACTCCCCTAGGAGGAGAGCAGAGAATTCATTCTCAATGAAATCTGAGGCTCTCTTAAGTAAAAGCTGTTGACTTTGTCATACTGTGCAAATGTGCATTGCTTTTAGCAAGACAATAAAGGGTAAATGGGGTGATCTCTGCTCCTGTGGAGAGGTCGGGTGGTTACATTACACAATCTTCTAGAGCATCTTGCAGCAAATACATGGGTTATATTAAAAGTTGCAATCATATCATTTTTTAAAAGTAAATTGCTGACCTTATGCAGTGGAATCAGCTTTATTGAATTTCGCCAAAAATGCGTTTATAATCCCCCCCCTGCCCCCGCATACACATGATATTCATGTCCTTGCTGCCCATGTGGAAATGTCCCTTTTTATGGTGATAAAATTAAATTTGTCTTTGTCTCTGCCTTGCCTCACCTTTTAAGATTCCATCCTTAAGAGACACAGGTGGATATCTGTACCAGAGAATGAAGATGGGCAATATCTCTGCATGGGTGGCTGGCTGATCGCGAGCCAACTGCCACGGAACAAATAAATAAGCTTTTCACATTTAGAGGACAAATAAAGTTGAGGACAGGTGTAGTATGGGTATTTTTCTAGGAGAGTTGTGGCCTTAGCATAGGTAACAATTTGTTTTTACTTAGATGTACTTAGTCCTTGCTTGTAGATTTTTTCCAATTGCCATGCAATGCAAAATGTAAAATCCACAAATAGATCATGTGCTACCCAGGTAATACACGTTATGTGTCTTTCTTCATTAATAACTAAGCATAAAGCCCTCTAGTCTGTGGCCACCTGCAGCCCCCTCCCTGAATTCAGTGGAGAGAAAACAAAACCAAAAAAAAAAAAGTGTTTTGCAGCATGCTCAAGAATTTAACAAATATGCATTTCATATTTGTATACCACTTTGCAAATTCAAAGTACTCTACAAATATTAACCAACTAAGGCTTGCAGAACCTTTTGTGGAATGGTAAGATGATAAGATTCATTTCATGTCCTTCTATTTACATTTTCTTTTCTCGGTTAGACCTCTATGTTCTCCCAGCAATTCACAAACTCCAGACTTTAGTGGGAAGCCAGAGGAATTACCATCTCCATTCTAGATGGGGGAAACTGAGTCAGAGGCATCAGGAACAGTTAGATCCGAGATAATCCCGACTCCCAGTCCCATAAATAGATAACCATTCTGTGCTACACTGCGTGGTGAACTGATGTTGCATTTTCAGTAAAATTACTCAGAACACTCCCATGTTTATCCTCCCCAGGCCCCAGCTGCTTTGGGGCGTGGGGGTTGAGCTGGTTGTATTCAACAAAACCAATGCAAACCATCCAAGTTAAACGGAGGGGCAGGCTGGCCTCTGCGGCACTCGCATGTCTCCTTCCTCCAGCGTCTCCCCCAGCCTGTCTTCTTTTTATTTAAAAGGTAAGCTGCTCGGAGGTGAGGAGTATCAGAATACCATTGCTCCTGCACTTCAAGTAACCAGGAGAATGCAGCTGTTAAACTCAGAAATATAAAATACATGTTTAAAAGATGACTCTGTATGTGTTTAAAAAAGAGAGCGAGAGAGAATTCAAGGGAACCAAAAAATAGCAGCTTCCATTACTGTAATTAAACGGCAGCATTTAACCTATCAGGCCGTTGCGTGTATGTGAGAGACGAGCAGGGAGCTGCATTTGAAATGATCACCGGCTTCCTTGGGGGATAGAGTAGTTAAATAATTTGTTTGTGAGGTGTGAGTTCAGTGTCGGGTAAAGCAAGTGCGTGCGTGTGTGTGTGTGTGTGCAGCCCAGGAGCTGGGGCTGGCGCTGTGTGTAGTGAGAATACCCAGGAGGGTGGCGGCACCGGCGCCTGCCCCGTCGGATCGAATGCGATCTGCCCCTGCCCCGTTGGCCGGGTACCTGCAGGGTCAGGGCCTCGCCTGGCCCCAGGTGCTGTCAGAAAGGGAGGGCTTGTTTCATGGTAGGCCTCCTGAGGCAGGCCGGAGTAGCACTAAAAGAAAAATGGGGGGGGAAATCGGAGTCCTTCTGATGAACTTCATCTGCTGTGGTGGGTGCCTGGCACTGGGGAACACAGGGGCTGCTGTTCCTCAGGCACCAGGGCTGAAATTGCTGCGCAGGGATCTGCCCCTAAATGCCACCTCAGACAGCACCTTTCCCTGCAGTAGCGTGCCAGTGAGGCCTGGCCTGAATCCTGTGCCTTGGGGCCATAGTTTGCAGATTTAGATGGACAGACGGGGATCTGCAAAGTGTGTCCTTGGCCCTTCATCGCTCACCCTGACTCTGTGAGTAGCTCCTTGTAATGATATTGATTCCTGTTTTGGCATTCTGTAGAGGAGACACATTCTTAGGTGGTGCCCAGAAGGACATATCTTCCCGTTTTTCTTCACTCTCTTTTTATTTGTGAGGTGATTCCTTTGTTTAGGGGATATCCCCTGACCCTGGAGCTCCAACGGGTATCCTCATAGAGAATGTGCTGATACTAGTCACAAGCTTTTCAGCTGCTCCAGCTGCCTCACCTACTGATCTGACTTGCGTTATATTGCAGTAACATGCCCACAAATGTTTCTTAATCTTCCTTCCAGTTTCTGTGTGAATTCTGTGTAGCCACTCCTGTTTTACTCCTGGGCTGGAACTTTTGTGAGACACTGGAAGAGAGCAGTCTTCAAAAAATGTACTTTGAGATTCCCATTTTGAACGTGCAACCCCAGTAACTGGATTTTGAGAGCAATGCTTGTGCAAAGGGAGACCAGAGAAAGGCCAGGTGTTTTAGCAACCAGCCGAAGCAAAGCACAAATTCGGGTACTTGCGTAGTTCGATGTGAGGCGGAAATCCAGAAGTGTTACCAAAGATGATCTGCAAGCAGAAAAAAAAATGTCTAAACTTGTTACTTGAATAAGTTACAAATGCCTTACATAGCTCAAATACACATAATGTATGTATAGATTCTCAAAACCATCAGTTATGCTTTGTACATGATAATTGTCCTGTCAGTCTCCAACGTTGTACAAAGGATGTTGTGTAATATTATTCCTGTTTTACAAATGTAGAAACTGAGGCAGATGGAGGTTAAGTGACCTACCCAAGGTCAATAGCAAGGCTGGGAATAGAACCCAAATGTGTAGAGGCTTTTTATTATACTAATAAGGAAACTCTGGAGGTGTGTTTGGCATGGTAATCGGAACCCTAGAGAACTAGAAGCAGTTAGTATGTTCTGTGCATGTCCTGAGGGAGCAATGATGAAACTCCTTTTGTACCTTACCACTCCAGTTCTCCGTGTGTGGTCACCATAGTTTTTTCCACCACTTAACCTCGTTATTTTTAGTATTGTTAGCATTAGTTGTCCTTTGGGCGTTTTATCCAGACTCCTTTAATTTTCTCCAGAACTCTGAAGAGCTGCTGAAGGCACATGGGGAGAAAAAAATAACAATAAACAATCCAAAAGATGAAAAATGAGCTTTTGAAACTATTCTGCTGTTTTGTTGACTTGTCCCCTAATGTTTTTTGTCTTCGCTCTTCTTTTATCGTGAAGGTCCCTGCTTGAATGTATAATCTTGGTTTCTTAAAAGTTCATTTGCTATTGTTCCTTTCTTCTCCACCCAAGATTAACATCCTGTATGATGACATAGATGGTTGTTGTCTAAATGGACGCAGTGTAACCAACAAAATTGTGAAGGGTGGGTGGAGAAATATTTATACAGTTGTGTTAAAAATTACAAAGTAGGTTTGCCTTTTAAACAGAAGGTATTTCAACACTTATTGGCAGCATCAGCCTTTAATTTTACAGGTGGCTAGCTTTGTAGTAGCATTCAGCAAACAATATTTTAATGGCATGTAAAAAAATTTCTCTAAAACAAAAGAAAGAAGAACGAGGGTGATTTATAATCTGTAATGAATACTTGCTGACATGTCTTTTTATAATAGTGTGCTAGTGTCTGTGTCTTTCTGGGGGAAACGCAAACCGGATTTACCTGAAACGTTTGTGCCATAATAATCAAATATGTAGTACTTAGATGTATTTTTCTTAATTGTGCTTATCTTCTCAGTGCTGTGATACCTGACTCCTAGGTGTCTAACATCGATTCCACTTCAGAGAAACTGGGTTACAGAAGCAAAGTCACTCTGTGAGGTTGTGAAGAAGATGTCTGTCCAAAAAAGCACTTAGATTTCTGTATTCGTGGCTACTCATTTCTTTTTGGCTACTTGTTTCTTTACATTTCCATATATTTTCTCATTCATACTTCCATATATTTGCCCATTTTCTTAGGAACGTGCAGCTGTAGGTACTGTTCTCAGTGCTCCTTAGAGCAATGCTTTCTGACAGAGGGCACAGCAGCTCTGTTGTGCTGCATATTCAGCGTTTCCATTCTGTGTCTTCTTCAAAAGCTGAAAGTTCCTTAAGTATACCCTCTGTATGATTTTTCATGTGATCAGTCTAGACTAATGGGTTTGTTCTGTTCCTTTCTAAAGCTAAAAGTTTTAACAGTAGAAGAGGAAGTAAATAACATCAAGGCAAGTTGCTCCTTACATTGCAGTCCATCTTAGCCTGTAGAGGGTATGCTGATGGGTATTGTCTAAGGTAAGAAATGTGCACATGCACTTGTTAGTGGGTGTTTAGGGCAATCTGTAATTCCAGAGTAATATAAAGAACTGTGAACGGTGCATCAGGACAGATTTTTTCATTCTTGTATATAAAATGAGGTCATCCTTTGGATATCATGACAAATGTGGTTAAAGAATTCCTTACGGTGGCTTGAATGTGCTGTTCTCATCCACAATTACTTTCTTTTGAACTCAGAGTTGGGGAAAAAAAAAGAGTCTGCTTCTAGAATTTCACACCACTCTGTTCTAGTCAGTGGCTTCTAATCTGGAGTTAGTTCACATTAGTGCCAGTTTTCTAGGTCAGATCTAATAGGGGCCATACTTGGGCTTGTGCCCCTGAAAGGCTTGGTGGTTCTTTGCTGCAATAACAAAGATGTTGGTGTTGCAGCTGTCTGGTTACCTTCAGATCTTCCACGCTGGCTCCTTCTACTTCAGTGCCAGAATTCTTGTGACATGCTAGTTCAAGTTGTTTCATTTGAGTTGGAAATACAGTTTAAAATTGGAGTTCTGAAGGCAGATCAAAACCAAACTTCTTATAGTGCCAGTGTTTTACCTTTCCCGAATTTAAGACAACCTCTTGCTTTCCCCTTAAAAAGCTCCTAAAGATATTATCACAGATCAAAGAGTAGCCAAAGGCCAATCGTTTTGTTACTATTGCTCAACAAGCTGTTTAACAAAATATTTTTCTTTCACATAAAGTAAATGTATATGAAGCACAAACGTTTTCTGAGATTGCTATTTTTAAAATCTGCGGTAAGTTTTGTTAATAAAGTCTGGTTACTAGGTTTTTGAAGTCAAGTACTGTCTTCCAAACTGTTCTACTTTTGGAAATGAACCTGTAGAAGAAATACATATCTTTTCACATTTATAGAATGCTTTTTTGTTGCAGTTTTTCAATTTAATAGAAGGGGAGTTTCATAGACCTGCTGTGTACTGTGGTTAAGTTGCTTCATTTATGCATGCAGTGTTCTTCCTTCCAGCCTGTCTCATTCACATGAACTGGTGAGGCTTTGGCTCTGGCTGCCTTCTACTCTGTTTCTGCACAGTGCCTGGTGCAGTGAATGCCTTTTGGAGCCTCTAAGGAGTATTATAATATACCAGTAATGAGGATCAGGAACCATCACCATGAGACTTGTTTCTCTGCAGGAATAACATTTGCAGATCACAGGCTGGGGTATGCTTGGAAACTTACCTGTTTGGTGTATCTAATGTTTGTTTTCTCTGAATGCATAGCTTTATTTCTAGGGAGTTTGTCAGTTGTGGTAACAAATTATGACAGCACTATGGTTACTAGAGTAGCGTCTCTTCCATTATCTGGATTTTCTGCCCTATGCAGGCTTCTTTTAAACAAATGACAGAGCTTTGGTAATATTCCATTCCTGATAAATTACCCCAGAATTGGCATCTTGGCATGGAGTCTTCAAAGCCTTCAAACCCTGAGGTAGATATTCATTTAAAATCTTTTACAATATGCAGAGGTTTTTGGTCTTCACATAGTATTCCTACATCATGTGCTGGCTGAATTGGATGTCCTGCATTCCCCTGTTAAAAATTGGCTTCCAACTCAGCTCCATGTGCTGTCTCCTCATCACTAGTGTGCCACAGGCAGGTGCAGACATCTTCTACCATTGCCCACTCAAAAGAGGCTTTCTATCAGATACTGTTCTTCTGCTTGTATGATAATTGAAAGGAAAGGCTGCAGGCAAGAGACTTGTAGATGATGATAGAAGGAAATTTCCCCCTATTTTTAGAAGGAGAGATCTGTATTTATGTTACAGAAAGACTCATTTCTTCTCTTTTTTTTTTGCTGATCGTGGTATTCCTAGAATGGCTCTGTAATAGAAAAGTTTTTGGAAGAAGCTACCCAAGACCGAAGTTTCAATGTGTTTTTGCATGCCCTAGTTACGCAGGAATTTAACCGGGCTTTGTAACAAAACTTCTGGTCCTGCAGTTCAGGTTTCTGAGGACTTCTGGACGTGTCCTCTTTGATTTAGAGTCATGTAGCTGGCTGCCCTTTTTGTAGTTTGAACTTTCTGTGAAGCAAAAATTGTGCCTGTTGAATTATGCTGTCTGCTAGTTGAAGGTTTATTGTAGATTAATTCAAAAATGAGGCGTCCAAATCCTGTTAAGGCTGTGATAGTACTGCATCTAATAGGACTTCTGCGTTTCAGAGTCCTGGGTCTGAGTCCCATTATCCAGCGATTTTGTCCTGCATGTTGTTCCTCATACTCTCCTCTTGGTGCTTTGCCCCTGAAATACACACTGTAGTACTGGGAGCTTTTACGTAAGGCATGCCTTCCTTTATTCCTGTGTGGAACAGAGATAACATACTTCATATGGGCAAGGAGCAAAGAGGTTTCTCTACGTTAGAAGAGGAAGACCTGACCTCTCTTACTGCAAGTGAAACTGTATCTTCCCTGCCTTGAAACTACCAGTGAAATACATTTTGCACTGACTTATAATGCTGTGATTTATGCTGTGATATGCTTTGTGATATTACAATGTCCTTTTGCCTTTGTGTTTGATTTTTTTCCCCCTAATAAATTTTAGTGGGTATGTTGTCAGTGAACAGGGGTATTTACCCTAAATGCCCATAGGAAAATGAGGCATCCTCCCCACTCTCTGTGGCACAGAGGAGTCCTGTGCATTCTTTTTTTTTCCTCCCATTAATCTCACTGCATTTTTTTCTGTATCTTTCCCCCTCCATTCGAAACAGTATTAACGAGGGAGATATTTTTAAATAAGCAACAACTGGACGGAAACATTTCTCTCTTGGGTGCGTGTACATACATGTAACACACACACACGGAAGAGTGACCAGAAGCAACTTTTTCTTTGTATATTTTGAACTTCTCAAATATAGAAAACTGAGAAGAAAAGTTGTAGTACTTGTTCCTGTTTTTTCCGTTCCAAAACATGCTCAGCAAGCAGGTCATCCTTTCTTATTCAGAGTGGAAGTACTTTGATCCAGTTTTCTGAAGACAATACTCATTTCAGGAGAATATTTAATCAGTAGAAAATAGGGAGGATTTAGTTTGTTTGTTTAGTATTTAACCAAGTGAATAAGGCAGATTAGGGGAGGGGGGGGACTGGACCCATAAACAAGGTGATATATAATATTTTTTTTCGTTCTCCTTTTAAATAAATACCGATCAGCTTTATGTTCGGAGACAATAGGAGCCGTTGGCTTAAATTTGCAGTTTACTGTATTTATGGCTGTAATATCAAGGTGCTGCCGTCGTAATTTCATGCCCCAATGAGAAGAGCAAGGTCGAAGCAAATGCTTCCATCGGCATCTGCTAACACACTAACTCATAAACAAGGCCCGGCTGGATCAGGTGGCACGGAATAATACAGGCTAATGAAATACAGCACAGCTTTCCATTACTGTTAGTTTTTACAGTGTCGTCATTACGTGTAATTTATGTTTAAAAAATTCAATTTTATACAAGGCTCTGGGAAATAGGGGTCTGCAGGTCACCCGACGACTTTTAACGGCTCTGAGAGTCCTTATTGCACTCTACTGTTCCAACAAAATGTTAATAATAAATAAAAAAATTCCTCTTTTACTTTTTCTCTGGTTTGCATATCTTGCTCTGTCCTTTTAATTACAAGTGGCCTGAGGAGAGTTTGGGGCTCTGGATGATGTCGGGAGTTATCCTCTTTACTGATGCTCCCGGAGGGGGGTTACTATCTGCTTGCTTTTCTTTTGTCTATCAATCACCTGGGGTCCTGTAAATGGAGTAAACACAGCTGAGGAGAGGGAGATACTTAACAACCTCTCTCCCAAACCCTCACCCTCTGACATTGCCCTCCTCTCCTCCATTACACTTCATTTTATTATAGACTCCAAAAAGCCTGGCCAGGAAGAGAAACTGCTGCCAGGCTTATTTATTTATTTATATTTGTAATGCCAAAATACTTTTTTGTTTTTAACCTTTTCTCTCCTGGTCGGCTCCATGTAATTCTTAGCATTGTATCGTCAGCTGGGTTTTCCTTCCTCATTTCAGTGCAGTGTTGCTGAGGTTAGAGCACCTTTATCAGTTCTAAATGCTGCCTAGGCACCCTGATGTATTTAATGTAAGTATAATAAGCGTATAATGTTTCTTAAAGATTGGAACTGCAGAATTAGCAGTCCCCCAGATGAATAAAGCTGCAAGAATTCAAAGCCCTTTCAGTAACTTTTGAAATTATTTCTATGTTTGCATTTTTCTGCCACACAATTGAGACAACTCATTCTCACTTTGATGTTTGGGTTCCTTTCCCCAGTGTTTGAGTTGGAAGTGCAGCAGTAGGATGTTTACGTTCAAATAAAGTGTCTTAGTGTAAATGAAGGGTAAAAAAAAATAAAAAATCAGTGATGTTCCTGAGACCTTCGGTTTCATTAGGAGGTTAGGTTGGGATTGGCCTTGTGAGAGCCTGATGAACATGGACATGTGGAAGAAAATGGAGCAGGAGCCTATACCTTTTGACCCTTTTGAAATGTGTTAAACTAAGCACAGAATAGACCACAGGATTAACATTTGACAAAACGAGTCACCCAGCACCGCATACAGCTGACTGAACAGGTGGAATCATTAGTCTGGATCAGATCCCAGAAGGTTTTTATGATGATTCTTTTAAAATGTGGCCGTGTTCTTTCTGAGCAGGGTTGACATCGTGGCTTCCAGGAACAGGAGTGTAATGTCATTTCAGGATGTCTACAGTGGGTCTTCCTTTTAGTCATGTGCTTCTCCGCCCAAACCTGGTGCAGCCATACAGTTTGTTGTAGCTAAACTTGTCCAGATCTGGTTTGTTTTCTTCTGAATAAGAAGGGTGTGCATGTGTGGGGTGAACAACAGAAAACCCACCCAGCTTGTCTCTGCAAAAGGGTAGGTGTGATGATTGCTCCAGGGCGGGCTGTCAGAGCGGTAATAAAGCTGGAAAAGCACAAAAGGAACTTAATTCTTACCACCACCTTCCTCTGTTATGGCAGAATACTTTCTGTCTTCCTAACCAGAAATTTTCTCCTTAAAACTAATGCTGCCTTCAGCTTGGAAAAATGTTGCATGAGTTACTGGATTGAGCAAGACGAGGGAGAATAGAATGTAGAAAATTATACGCTCAGTGGATGGGAAAAAGAATTGTCGCTCACGTCTCCTGAGTTTTAGTTTCTGACTGGGTCAGGGTTTGGTTCTGCCCTTGGAGCACATCTCATATCTGCATGTCTCACTTCCTCATCTGCAGGTACGGATAACAGTACTCCTCTGCTTCAGAGTGGTCATAAGAGGGAAATATTTTGATGTACACGAAGCCCTAAAATTAAATAGCAGTGGATATTGTAAACAGACTTAAACAGACAGTCAAGTCCTAAAAGTTCTTGGGCAAAGGAGGTTTTTGTACAACAAAGGTGCAGGCATCAAGAGATGTTTCTGACAACCCATTTTATTCCCTGACTCGCCCCGATTCTCTGTTTGACTACAATTTACAGAGGCTGAGTGATCCCTGAAAACAGTGGCAGCAGTGACAATCACAAAAGAGGGTCAGCAGGAACCTTTGAATGCAAAACAATTGTGGGTGCTGGATAATTCAAATCAACACCCCGAAGCCTGCAAAGGAAATTTTAAGGCTTTGTGAAAATTACGACTAATTCTTTGCTAAGGCTGTGGCACAGAAGAGAAATGAGATGGATGGTTGGGGGAAGGGAATAGGTTTGCATTCTGTAGGGCTGTGAAGACAGCTTCCTTGCATCCTTCTCCTCAGCTCAGTCCTTGCTCAGTACCCTCTGCGGTTAGATTATTCCTTGCAGATAGCAATCAACTGGAAGGAAGTGTGTGTCTAATTTGCATGAGATTATTTAAAACAAAAAAAAAGGTCTGCATTAGTCAGGGTGATGGTAAACAACGCAAAGAGATGCCTTTTATAATATAGCCGTGGCTTAGCTTTCAAAGCCAAATATAATTCACTTACAATTGGCAGTTTCCTTTATTGTTCCTTTTAACCTTTTGCATTCTGCATGGTCTTGATCTTGCTGAAACTGTAGAAGAACTAAAACGTTTGTTTTCCAAAGTGTTGAGAAAATGGATTTAGAGCAATTCTTCTGTTAAACTGAGGTCATTTTCTTGACATACCTATTTGAGAGAGGATTATATTAGACACAAAGCTCCAGTTTTCATAGCACTGCTTTTGCATCCAAGGGAAGTGGTATTATTTTGGGGTTACCAACTTCCTACTAGATTAATATAATGAGTGGAACAGGGATATTTTTCATGTAATACGTAATAAAATAAAGCAAGATGAGATATTGGAACAGATGACTCTGAGCTGGTTTAGAAATATTCACTTTTCCATGCAATTAATACATCAAGGTTGAATAATCTAGGGCATAGAAAACTCACTCAGACTGTATGCATACGTGTGTATAGGTGGTGAATCTGAAAAAATAAAATAAAATCCAAAGGGAATTTTGATGAGTTAGTTATAAATGCCCAAGGACAGCCTTAGAATATCTTTTACATTTTTGTTAGTGGGTGTGAGAAATGACAGCCATGAAGACGAGTATATTTCTGAATCCACAGATGCCTCGGTGCAGTGCAGACTCACTCCATATGTATGCTTAAGGAATCAGCTCCGGGAGATTATTCCCTTGATGCTTGGAGGCCAAGATGACAGGGCCTTAAAAACATCTTGTTCAGGTGAATAAAAAGGAGGTGTTTCAAGGTGACGGCGCTCCCGGTCTTCTGTGATAATTAAGAAGGGAGGTAGTTGTGATGTTCTATTTTATGATGGCATTAGTACGACAAACAAGACAACTTCACGAGGCAGAATAGTCCAGGGAGGTAATAACATTTTTTACTTATTCTACTTTGTACAGGCTTCATACTGGGGACTCAAATGTGAAAGGTTTCCCATTGTTCTATTATTCACATGGGCTTTTTCTTCAACGTGTAGCAGGGTTTTAACAAAAACAGTGATATTTGAGTGTCACTAGTTGGCAAGACCAGAAAAAATCCTAGAAGTGTGTTTTATCTGTGAAAGATTTTAGTGTTTTTCCCAAGTAGGGCGAGAATTGAAGGGGGCAGTATGGTTGGGAAGCAGTGAGTATTATTTCCTGCCCTTTTTGTAGAATGAGTAAAGGATCCTTCATAACCTCCATACATTCCCAAATGTTAAATATTTTCAGATTTGCTATCTTTGCATGGAAGTAGAACAAAATGCCCCCGTTCTAGTGGGAGCCACATTTACAGCCAGCAGCTGATATTGTCTTGTGTGTCTGGCTCCATCTTTATGAAATTCCATAGTTGCTAGTGATCTGCAGTGTTGGCATCTGTTTATGCTTTCTCCTATATTGGATAATTAGGAGCTGGTTAAAACCGCTTCTTTCTTATTAGGATTTCTCTTTTTAACATGGATTAGACACCATAAATATTGTTTTTGTGACTAGAACAGTAGGCTGAGTTGATGCGTTCATGTGCCTTTTATTACTTTCACTGCGAGTCCATTCTATTCTGTGTGGTTTGGGTTCCTTACTGTTTGAGGCATGCATCAAATAAAAGTAAAGGGGTGATTTCATCAGACTGCAGGACCAGGGATTAGGAACTTCAGATTTCTGGTACAGTTTCTGACACTGACAATATTCTGTGATGTTAGAGAAATCACCTAACTCCTCTGCACATCCGTATCAGCACCGCACAGTGGACAGAATAGTAGTTAACCCACAAGAATAGGGGAAAAAATGCTCATAGTTATAAAGGCTTCTGAAGCTCAGAAGCACCGTGTTAGTGCTGTGTTATATTGAATAACAGTTCTGAGACAGCCTTGTATATTAATTCCTGGCAATACTGTTTGTGCTATGGATTATTCTGTCTAGTCCCCCAGTAAGCAGTAAAGTTTAAGATTGTGAAAAAAAATATTTTTGAAGCTTTGGTAATATGCCCAGAAACCTGGCCATTTTCTATATTGCATCTCCCCGTGTTGTTGAGGAGCTAAGTGTTTTAAAGGCTGAAGTTCAGAAATTTCATCTGCCAGCAGTACTTCATGGACCTCGAGTGGAAGTGCTGGAGGGAAAGTATTCCTCTGTTTGCTCCCACTGCTGTCGCACTCGTACCATTTTCTTCGCTGTGCTCAATTCCTGCAACAACCAAATGAGAATCAAGTGGTCTGTCTCTTCTAAATCTCGTCCCTTAAATCCATATCCACACTTCCAGGCTCTGAATGCTTTTGCATATGCACTGTATGTATAGTAGAAGGTCCTGAATCACTTCAGATGTTCCTCATAGCAGGGCCACTGGCTTTCTATCTGCTTTTGTGCAGGAGAATAACAGACAAATAATACCCAGCTCTCCTGCCCCACATCATGGTTGCCATCTGAGTACCGAATTCTTTTTCTAGAGGATGTTTTCTGCTCTTGGAAAAAATAATCCAGCTGTGCTTCTTTCTTCACAGATGCTGGTCATCATGAATCCCTTAGCTGCTTTTCTTTTCCCCCTTGTTGGCCAAATCCTTTCCATATGTTGTGGCCAATTACAGATGGTCATCCTGGCATTTCCTGATGGCAGGAGGGACTGCACCAACGTGTACCATGTGTGCAGTGTGACTACAGCTCTGCGTGAAATAAAAAACAGGCTGCCCTAGGGCAATCTAATCAGGCAGCAGTAGGCCGGGGCAATGCTAAGCTGAAAGTTTGGGCTTGGCCTTGTTTTGATCTGTTTTGTTATAGTTTTATTTCCTCCTTGCATTCTGTGTCCCATTCATACTAATCACAGTCAGTCCTGATTTTTTCTTTTTATTTCTGCATTTGTCATAAAATAAAGCAAATTATTCCCGTCTTCGGAAACGATCTAGACTAATTAGTCGTCTAACCCAATAATTAGTTTTTTGTTTCCCTGTCTGTTTTCATGCATTATTGTTAGTTTTTTCCCCTCTTTTTTTTTTTTACACCATTACAGATTAAAATGAGCCACATTTGCAGTTGATGGTATCTTTTTTTCGGGGGAAGAATGGAGAATTGCAATAGAAAGCTACTTCAAAAGCAGCAATAAACTCAAGGATAAATTAAGGAAATTGAATGAGCCACATTTGGAAGCAGCGTTGAGGCTAATATTCTGTCGCTTAAGGTTAAATTGCAACAGAGAAAGAGAGAGGGAGAGATTCCAGTGAATCCAAAATTGGGGAGGCAGTACTGCTCAAGTCGGTGCCAAAATTCTTTGCAGCTTGAAAGGGTTCTGCCTGGCTTGAGAATTTAATTATGCGTGCATCAAGTGGGTAAAGGTGCTAAACTGATCTCATTTCCTCTGCTCCCCCAGGCCTGACAGATGAAGAAATTGACCTGGCTTTCCAGCAGTCGGGCACCAGCACCGATGAGCCGCAGTCCCCAGGTCCTTCTCCACAGCTGGTGCCAGCTCAGCCCGCTCACCCCATGGTGTACAGTAAGTAACCCCTTGAAAAACATCTGGTCACGGTGCTTTCTGCAGTGATTTCTGCAAAAATTTCACACGTTTCTGTGCCAGATCCTAGGTTTCAATTCCAATAATACCGTAACTTTTGTCAGAATCAGACACCGAATGTTACTTTGAATGTACTCCGTAGCTGTTGATGCCTGTGACACGATGGAGCCACAAGACCATATTACACAAGGAAAATTTGATACAAACGATCATGGTCTACGAACAAGCATCATAAATACTAGCCTATGACACCTCTTGGCATGAAGGTTTATAGTCAATAGAAATTAGCTTATGACTTGCTGTAAGGACTTGGAAAAGCATTTAGCCAGTGTAGGACTCAGTCTTCCCTTCTAAAACTAAGGGTCATACTTCCCTTCATCAATAGGGCTTTCTAATATTTAGATCATTAATGTATGATAGAGATGATAGATTCTTGGATAGAAGGTGATGTAAAAGTGCAATGTTATTACATCTTCAGGAATTACAACAATGGAGTCTGTTCACTAAACTGGCTGCAGCACATGATCACAAGGTTTTGCATCTTAGTTAAAGGACTTATTTTCTTAACTGGCCAAGCAACGGATCAGTTAATGTTGAATGGTTAATTGAAAGAGGTGTATTTTCAGCACAAACAACAAAACAGAATATAATGTCTTCAGGACTTAGTCTGTGACTTCCCATGTGTCTGGCACAATGAGTTTTAAGAATACTGTCTGTTTACAAATAATAATAAACAGTGATGCTTATTTTTAACAAGATTTCTATTTTCAATCTTAATGTAAGGGGTGACAGCAGAAATTCTGTGTAGACTGTGTGGATAAGATTGTATGATTTTGTGTACGAAATACACTGCCAGAGAATTTTTAAAGTCCCAGCATAATCTGTGTAGACTTAAAATTTACATATATATTTGCATTTTAAAATAAACCTCGCAAAAAAGTATCTAAGCTCCAAACAATAAAAACCAAAGTACACACCATTAAAAATCCATCAAAAGAAGCTGTTCAGCTCACATGTGTGCCTGGCAGTTTGAAAAGCACTTCACTTACCTGCCAAGTATTAAGAATTGGATTTTGATATTGTTGCTAAACAGTTTGAGCTCAGACATGGACCAATGTAACAGTCTACATAGGGCTGTGTTTATTAGTTTATGACATAGTTTCACTATTGTCAGAAATAATGCTAGGCTTGTTCTCTGAGATTTGAAATGCTCTGGTTTGCCACAGTTTGGGAAGAAAAATGTTTGTGTTGGTGTTGGGTTCAGAACTGGAATATTTCTTACAGCTGTATTGGGTGCACTGGTGAACTCCAGGACTGAATTCTTCCTCCCGGGCTAATACTGCTCTCCTGCAGTTCACAGAAAATGCCAGAAAAGCAAAATCTGCTGATCAAAGTGTTAGATCCCTGTTAGTGCCATCCCTTTTTTGTTCAGCAAACTCTTATCAGAACAAAATACTGGAAGAGTTATTTTTTTCTTATTTTATAGTGTTCCACTAATACAAGTAAGGCAGGAAAGAAGTGTGCAATTCAAACTGGAAAATGCTGTCATTTTTGTTAACACTTACAGCTTTTTCATTTTTTTCCCCTTTTACTGTTTTGGATTTCCTCAAAGCACTAGCTCTCTATTTCTTGTAATTAGCTAACAATCTTAACTAATATTTAAAAATTAAAGTTCCTAGTAACATCTCCAAAGAGAATTGTGAAAGTATTATTCTGTAATGCTCAGAAACCAAAGGTGAAGAAAAATACCACCAAAGTTGAGCTTTTTTAGGGGTTGTGATTATAAACGTATGCTCTAGCTTTGTGATCTGATTAGTGCTTTTCAAGTAATTTGAACCAAAAGCTTTTGCCTGTGAGCCAGTCTTGTTTAGCAACCCACAACATCTGGGAAGCAGTGGCAATAGGTTGATTAGATATTGTTCCTCCCCTCTCCAGCCATTCTTTGTAGACCTTCTATTTAACCTTTAAATGAATCTATAAAAAGAATTAATAGCTAAATATATGTGGTATTCGTTTAACCAAAACATTTGTTTTGATTAGATGTCATCTGTGCTTAATTCTGGTCCTTGACTGGTGTAGCACTGGTGTTGTTAATGATGGATCCATCTCTGTGTTTTCCTTTTAAATGCTTTCTGTGGTGTCAGAACTACAAGAAGAAAATGTGAATTTCTCTAGAGCTGAAGGATGAGACTGCGCAGAGGCACAGATCTGAGTCCTTATAGATGTGGCTCGGTGCTTTTTTCAGGTGCTGGGTTTGCTGTAGGTTATTGTTGAACAGATGCTAGTATTGTAATGAATATTGCTGAATTGGTCCAAATCTGCTCCAGGACAGTTGTTTCTGTGATAGTTTACAAAGTCAATTTTTCTTTCACAGATTTGTCAGGCGTTGTCATGTATAAGACAGATACTCTTTTTCCTGTCTATCTATTATGCTCTTACAGAGTATTCATTACTTTAGCGTTAGAATGTTTTGAGGTTTGAAGTTCAAAAGTGTATCTAAAGGACTAACGAGATAGGTAGACTGTTGAATCTAGAAGTTGATTTGTGGATGGGAACAAATCATTCTGGAAGAAGTGTTGAGATTATTGGCTGCATTTGCTTTTTCTAAAGAAGACATCTGAGTTTCTTGTGAAGCAGCATCTAATGTGCTGGAGTTTAAGTCTTGAAGACTAAACCGTTTTGGGTTTGATTTTTTTTTCTTCTGGTTATTGGCTTTTTGATTAGTTTTGACACCTTTAAACCACAAGACTAGAGAGAGAAAATTATGTCAGCAGAGGAAAAAAAAAAAAGTGGGGGGGGAGAGAAAAGAAATGGTTGAGGAGGTGCAGTGCTGAAAAGCAGTGGCTAGTGGCTTGTGAAATGTAATTTCTCTCTGTCCCACTTACACCAAGGTATTACTGCTTCATGTTTAAAATTTGTTAAAACTATGGGTTAGGAGTGCAGAAGTTTGGGATGGCTTCAGGACTGTCTCAAGAGTTCATTCAGCAGGAAAGGAGTGGGTGATCCTGCCAGCAACTCCAGTGTAAGGTGTCCGCTCTTGTGAGTCAGAGCACTAAGCCCTACACACACCTTTTGATTTTATTTGCTTGACCTACTCCTGCTGTAGTCGACTGAGGCTGGTGTCATTTTGAAAGTTGCAGGAAATAACTTATACCTCTTAAATACTTCCTTTTGCAGAAATTGTACTGATGGTGTAGGTATTACTTAATATTCAAGTCTTTTGTTGGAAATAGCTGTTACTGCTGGGTTTGCCTTAAGTAACTTTTGGGGGAAAGAGAAAAGAATTCAGTTTTTAAAGTTTCTAGACATTGTATTTCAGCTTAATATTATCTCTACTATTTCTCCTCCCTGTTCTGGAGGAGTAATTCCTTCCCCACGGTTTGTACTTTTGCCAAGAGGTGTCAAAACTGCTTAAAAAAAAAAAAAAAAAGCTTAAAAAAAGCTTGAATTTGATTAATATAGAGAAACAAGACTTTGCCTGACTGATAATAAAACTGATAAATGACATTTGAATTACTTGTAGCGGTAATTTATTACATAAAATATCTTTTATTTGACATGCGATTAGTTGCTGGAAGCATCACTCAATCTGACTAGTTTAAACATGCTCTAAAATGAACCCCCAGTAAAAAAACAGGGCTGTCTGCTGTTGGCGTTATGAAATATACTAATCCAGCAGTGAGGACAAAAATCTGACTTTAAATATTTAAATGATTAATTGGGTTTATGTGTGTATATTTTTTTGCCTTTCTAACCCTTGTAATTACATGCAAACTCAGGGGAGTTTCTGAGCTAGGTGTGCAAAGCTGCATGCTTATCATCCAGGTATTGTCTGTGCTCTAACCCATGGGGTTTATGGTACTTTGTGGAGATTTTACACCTGCGTAAAACAGAACTCCAAGGACTGATTTTCTTGCCATTTGGGTCTTCTTCTCTCCATGTGTCCACATATCTTCTCCCGTCCCTGTGTCTTCATGAGGTGAGAGGAGGCTGTAAAATACATCCTGTTTCCTCCTACAGTTGAAAACAGAAACAAGAATTTGGACTCCTGTATTTTTTTCCCCAACTTCTTTGTATGGGTTTGCTGTTTGCTCTTGAAAAATCACCTCTTTTGGCCTCAGTTTCTATGGGTGTAAATGTGAGTGCCAGTGATGGCTGCTAGTGATGCACGAGGCCTAATTAATTGAGACCAGGAAACCTAATTCTGAGGCAGATGGGGATCTTAAAAATAGTGAGTATTTGCTCTGGAGGTGCAATTTACAGTTGCTGTTGTGAGACTTAAATATACTTACAGAAAAAAAGAAAAACAGATTTACAGCTGGAGAAAACGTCCATGTCACTTCTACCTGCATTTTGAGGGTCTCTGTATGTTTGTTATATCCCCAGTATGCAGCGTATCTCCTTCAGGAGGATTTCAGTACTTAAACTCAGGAGTATCTAGACTATTAGTGCTTTTTCACTTCTGAGTATTTTTTCAATTTATAAGTGGGGAAATTGAGGATATGCAAAGTCAGCGTGAGCTGAGAAACTTCTAGCCCCCCCTCCACTGCAGACAAAAAGGAAGATTGAATGTGGATTTCAGGCAGAGCTGTGACATTCTTCCTAACATCGTAACGTTGATGTGGTCAGCACAGAGCCTTTACTGTGTCCCTCACTCAGTTTTCCTCTCCACCCCCCTCACTTTTTTTTTGCCACAAGACAGAATTATTTCACACATCTCTAAAACGAGTAAAATGGCATTTCGGCTTCTTGCCTTTATAGACTCTCTGAACTTTAGGAAAGATCATTCTGGTCCCTTTTCATTAATAATGAAAACCAGGGGGCAATAAAATGTTCTTAGCTCCAGCATTAGAGGAATGGAGGGAGAGATGAGTGAGGTGAAAGGGCAAAGCAGGCGGGGTGCTACAGGTGTCTCTCCATCCTGCTCAGAGGTCGTTGTGGCTGGGGACAGTCAGGGACAGCCACAGACTGCCATGGACAGGCCACAGCTGGAGCCACCGACCCTCTGAGATTAATTAACCCTTTGCAATAGGCAGCTCAGCCTGGAATGAGTTGCCGTGTCCCAGAAAGATCCTTGAAGCTCAAGGCAGAGAATTGGATGTCCAGGAGAATTCGGGTACCAGAAACGAAGGTGGGAGCAGAGCAAGGAGGGGGAAGTGGGGTGGAGGACTGGGGTTTGCAGCAAGGCTAGCCAGGGATCATTTTCAATCCTGACATGTACACAGCCAGTTACTGCAGCTTAGCTGACGTGTTTTAACTCATTAAGTTAAAAAGTTATGATAATTTGATCATGTGCCTAAGCTCCAAAGCTGCAACCACAGCAACCCAAAATACTGCTGGTGACACTATTCCTGGGTTCTGGCAGAGCTGTTTTAATTTGTTCGGATTTCTAGCCAGCAGATAATCTGAGAACTGTATCCTGAGATGTAGCAAGAAGCTAGGGGTGCCAATATTTGAGTCAGTGTCTGTCTGTAGAGCCCGAGGGCTGGAATTAGGAATAACTGTTGCAATGAAATGCCTGTAGGAGACCTCTGCAACAAGAAAACTGACAGTTGGTGAACCAAGCGGAAAGAGGACAAGCTTCCAGGCATTTCGGCCAGTTAAACCCGAGTTAAAACTTTGGAGAACAGAATGCATTTCCTAGACATCATAGGTCCCATGTAGATTTGGGTCTGTCTGGTTGGAGACTGCACACCAGCCTCCCCCTCATCACTTCTGCCCACATCCTGCCACTGAACTTCAGGAAAGATCACTCTGCATCCCCATTATTATTACAGAAACCCGGGGGTAGTACAAGATTCACTAAGGGAACTGCGAGGGAGGTGAAAGGATAAAGCTGGTGGAAAACTACAGGTGTCTTCTAATTCTGCTCGGAGGAGCAGCCCGTGCCATATCTTTGCTCTGCTCTGTTGAGTCTCTAAGCTTCTGTGCAGAATTGTGTGTTAAATATCTCAATCCTTTCTCTTCTCCTTTACCTCTCTCTCTGTAGATATTTAATTGCATATTTTTTCTTTGCTGTTTGTATGTGCTTTGGTCCCTATTTGTAATTCAGGCTTGAAAGACACTGGATCGTTCCTTATTGAAACAGTCTGTAATTGCTGACACAGCCTTCATAAACCCATTTATTGCCCTGATAGATTTCTCTTTTTCCTCTAAACGCTTCTCTCTTTCTTTTTCCTGCACTCTTCTGAGTCTCTGGTTTTGTCCCCATTTAAAAGAATTACAATAATGAAGAGTAATTGGTATTCAAGTAATGAGTTAACCTGAGCTAGCACTCAACACCATAGTTGTCTGGGGGGAGTGTGGAGTGCCTTCTGTAAGGAAAGAGTAGAGAAAAACAGCTGGATGGAACTTCATTAATTGCTGATGTGATTTGTCTCCCTTTGACACCTTGAGCAAGGCCAGTATCGATGCTGGTCTGGACAGATGTTTCGATGTCCTAAGGACAGGAGCCTGTACACCGTACCTGAAGTGCTACCAGCATCCAAATGCCCCTTGTTCATTAAATCTATGCCTGCTAAGAAACACAAATGGCATTATTCATTGCTTTTTTTTCTCTGACAAAATGGGCATATCAGGAAATCAGTTGAAAATGTTATCACCTGCAGTTCTGACTATGGTTATTTCTTGATTTTGGCCTTTAGGTCCACCTGGCTCCAGATGGCGAGATTATGGGGCTTTGGCTATCATAATGGCAGGAATTGCCTTTGGCTTCCACCAGCTGTACAAGGTAATGTCTCCTTCACTACTCCAACACCATACTCTGTACTCTGAGAGAACGATGTTATTCTGCTTGTTTCCAAATGATCACATTGGTTCCAAGTTGGTCAAGCATCTCAGCTTGTACTGACACTGCCATGGGTGTATGTGAGAAATGTAGACACTTCACATGGAAATGCAGAGGCAAAAAATGGCAAGCAAACAAAACTAGTTTTCAGGAGTGGATCTCAAACTGCCAGAAACAAGGTCATTTGATTCATGGATGTGATTTGATTCATTCATTTAATTTTTAAACTGGGCAAACTGAGGACAGATCAGTAAAGGGATTTTCTCAGCATTGGCCATCAGACATTACTGTCACAGCCATAGTCTAATGGTTTGTACACTGCTGATCCTGCACCATAGATTAGCAAGGAGTCGTCTTTGACTGATGAGAAGGCTGAAAAGAAGGTGCTAACTTCTAGCTCTACCATGCATCCCCCCAGTTCTACTCCAGTGTGCTTAGAACTAGGGAGAGCAAGCGTGTGTTTGCTTGAGTACTGTAGAGACAGTACCTCTTCTTATTTCTTGAGCAATGTTCCTCTGATTGAACATACTCTCTTCACTCTAAATTTGCTTTCCAGTACTGTGGTAAGTGACATTAGATAATCCTACTGCCTTTTGTAGTAAAATCTATTTTACAAATCAAGTGCTGACCTTCTTTTCTAAAACTACTTTTCCTGTTCCATTCTATCATTAATTTTCTGGGTCTCAGGGTAAGAGAGGGAGGCCAGATTCAGCAACTTGTTCCATCTATGCAAGTAAAATTACACGACTTAGAGGATGGCTCCTTTGAAGTTATGTTATCCCCTTGTTTTTTATATGAAAGCAGTGATGCCAACCTTGCTGATCTTTTCATTCTTGCAAAGAATGGTGAGGCTGATCAGTGTCCAGAGAGATGTGGAGACAACAGCTGCTGGGCCTTGCAAACCTTAACACATTGCTGTTACTGAATGACACACCTCTAACACATATTGATGGTTTACATAAAAATTTTGGTGTAATGTCACTGATGCTCTTAATACATCTTACTGCTGTATTCTTTGTTTACAGATCTTGCTCTGCTGTCTATCCAAACCTCGTAAGACATATTGTGTGCCTAACAGAGACCCATATTCTTTTATAGGAGTAAGAAATCTCTGGAGACAGTTGATAAATTCCCTCTGCCCTCCGTGGCATTTTGAGGGAGTTTGCAAATAGTGATTTCTAAATGAAAGATAGGATGCTAGGATAAGACTTAGTTGTCCATGTGTGTTCTGTGAGGACTAAAAGAGAACTGCTTATGAAAGTCATCAAAAGCTATTTGGTTTTCAGAATGTCTGAGTGTAAACATATGTGCATACATATGCTTTGTGAGGGTAAGAGCTGTGTACAGCGACAGTGAAATCTTAAACCAATGCTATTAAGTGTAAAAGAGAGCTGTCCCACACATGTCAGTTTGGATAATCAGCTCTGTCTCAGAAACGGTTCTGTATGTATGCCCCGACAGTGTGTGTACATGCAGCAAAAGCCAGGATGAAGAATTGATAGGCACTATCAGAGTTGTTTCCACATCCTAGACCATCCTTCTCTCACTCTTCTTCACCTGCCATGTTGCACTTGGATGTGTTCATCTTAGAGTGCATAAACAATTCCTGTGCGCAGTGCTGCAGAAGGATCTATGGCTGTTAGGGGACAGTTGGGGCCTAATAGATGAAGACAAGCCTCTGCAGGGGCAGAATAATGTAGATTTCATGGCTGTGTACAGGGTCAGGGAGCTGCCTTGCTTCCTGTAGTAGCTTCTCCCTTTCTTTTACTCTCTTAACATAGTTCTTTCATACTACCTCTGCTCCATTTCCTTTTTCTACAGATTCCTCTTTCTCTAGATCTCTGATTTTCCCTCCGCAACTCTAACCCTCCTAACACCAGGGTTCACAAGATTTTACAACTCTCATTCCCTCTCTTATGCTCCCTCTGTCCTTTTCAGGGCCTTTCCCCTCTTCCCCCAACTTCTGCATTTCTTATCTTGTTGATGGAGCTCAAAATATTGTTCAACATCAGTGTGTTCACATTTGAGAACAGGAAATCTGAAATCTGACATCTATATGTCATCTATGTTTCACTGGAGTGAGAGCTGTCCCAGGAAACCTTAAACAGAGTCAGGAACTGTTTTTCAGCACCCCCAAAAATATACCCACAGGTCTTGCATCTTCTCTTCAGCAGCTTCTTTTAATACCTAATTTAGGAAGATTTTTTTTTCTCAGCCAGGTTTGTGGATAAATAATCTATGGCTCTGTGATAAAGATGGGGTTTGGGTGGTGGACTTTGAGGAAGATTAGAGAGACCGCTTTGCATATCCCTGTTTTGTAAAAAAAAGTTTATGTCCTCCATGCAGAAATACCTGCTCCCTCTCATCATGGGAGGCAAAGAAGATAGGAAACAACTTCAGAGGATTGAGTCAAACATTGCCGAGATGAGTGGCAGTGTGACACAGACAGGTAAAGATTAATGACTCCATCAATTCACCCCTCAAAGCCCTTCTCCCTGCATCCTCCATTCTGCCAAGACCCCCACCCTCTTCTTTCCCTCCATCTCCACTTTATGTGGTGACTTCATTTATCTGCTCTGAGAATCTGTTCACATTTGCAAATGAAGCCGCCGTCATTTCGGTTTAATTTGAAATTGCTTGTTTACTGTCGGCGCGGCCTCAATTAATTATGTTTTTACGGAAAGGCTCCCAACCTCAGAATATTAATAAGGGGAATAAAATGACAGCCTTTCGGAGGGCTGTAAAGTTCATTTTTAATTTCTGCTTCTCTGATGTTTTCAGGGGCTTTTTTGTGGTGTTTTCCCCCCACCTTCCACCTGAAAATCCAAGGCAGGGTCAGGAAAGTCTGTAATTACTGTGCCTCCCTGACCTTAGCCACCTTCTCTGTTATTGACTCTATAGGGTGCTTGTTCATTACCCGATGCCCTAATGATGGTCTGGATTAGCTGTTACCTGTCACACCAATAGAGCTTTTAATTTTATTTTATTTTATCAGCTTGTTTACTGCCTGGAAGCTTTGGATAAAGTACCAAAGTAGAAAAAGTTCTCCTGCAGCAGGAATTGGAGTCCAACAGTTGATCTCCAGTGTTTGCTGGGGTGGAGGAGGGAAATACTTGGTTTTCTCTCGAAATACAAGAGAAAATACACAAAGTATATGGTGGGATGGAAAAAAGCGTGATTTTCAGCAGTGTTTGTAAACGTGTTGGAGGTGAAGGAGCTGGTGAGTTCAGGGCAGGAGGCTGCTAATTACACTTTTTAGTGGAGGGCAAGAAGACAAGCATCTTTCATTTCTCATGATACCCTAAGGTCAGCCCTGAGACCAGCCTCTTTCCAGGTTGGAGCTAGCCCCAGAGTTTGCCTGTGTGAGGCCCAAGGTAGATAAATGATACAAACATTGTATAAGTTCAGGGAGATGTACAAATCATAAACCAATATAATTAGAAGGGAGAGGTTTTGGACGGATATACTGTGCTCTATAGACATCTATACAATGGAAAGATAAACTAGAAATACTGGAGGTTAGATGCAGTGCAGGTAGATTACCCGTAGTGCAGATAAATCATATGGATTAAAGCGAGCAGGCGGGCGTAGATAAATTAGATATAGTAGGAATAGAGGCATCTTTGTAGCTAGACAGCAGAAAGGACGTGTGTGCATGTATCTCAGTTTAACACTCTCCTGCTTTTTCCCTCACAGTGACTCAGTTACAGAAGACTTTAGCAGCTGTCCAGGAATCGCTAATCCAGCAACAACAGAAAATCCAGGAGCTCACCCAAGAACTGGCTGCTTCTAAGGTATCAGCCTTCAGCTCCTCACCTTCAGAACATCACCATCTGTAGAAGATGCGTGTCTTCCTTTGTGTCCACATGAAAACGACTTTATTAGGTTCACAGTCCAGCCTTTATCTCTGTCATATCCCCCACCAGTTTCTCTGCATTTGACATTTCCATAGGCTGGCTGTTTAAAGCACTGGATATTAATTGGGTACCCAGTGATATATCTGACTTCTAAGAGGGCTTTATTATATGGCTTTGCGTGCAGCATTTCTGTCTGAGGCCTTAGACCTGTTCTCAGCTCTGTAACTTCTGAGATGCAATTGAAATGAAATAATTGTCCTGTTAGTCCAGTGACCAAAAGAGGTGTAAAGGCCAGATGTGCATTTTTTTTCTTTCTGAAAATATGTAATTTTACATGTTTATATATCTCCTGTACTTTTGTATTTTGATTCAAAACAATGGCTTAACTCCTGTTCAGCTAAGCATACAGTTGAAATACTGTATGTAAGTCACTTGTTCAGATCCAGAACAGGTAATGGCTGAACATTCGTACTATTTGGTTGCCTGTTTCAAGAATTTTGGCTATCTCAGTGTACTAGGTGGCCCCATCACAATCACATTAGGTGCTCACAGTGGCCCATTTCCCTTGATTTCTGTCTGGAACTTGTCAATAAAACCAGCAGTGTTGGCTGGTTTGTGTAGTTACCTGTGTTTTCAGGTACCTGTGTTTCAACTTTTAATCAACCTTGTTTTTCTTTCTGGCAGTGAGACTTAGCACTTTTTGTCTCTGAAGTACTTGGCAGCTAAGCATTCTGTCAGTCAGTAGGTGTTAGTTAGATGTGGGACGGGATGGATTTGAACCAGTCACAAAGAGATGATGTCTTCCTTTCACTCACAAATTTGGAATTATTCAGGTTCCAGACATCTTTCAGTACTCTTAGTACAGGGAGAGAATTTTCTTTCTACTGTTAAATCCCTTACACATGCCTTGTGATCTACCTGCAGCATGAGAGGTTGTCTTCTCCCCATACCTATACTTCAATCTCATAGAAACCCTTTGATGGTGTGTAACTGGTGGGCCACAGCTGACTCTGTGGTGTGCACACTGTACAGTAGGAATCCCTCAGTGGCACAGCTGTAAACCCAACCATGAAAGCCAGTTTATGGTCACAACACTCCACTTCAATTTTCCTTGGGAACTGTGGCCTGTCGGTGGCCTGGAGCCAGTCCGGAAATTGGAAAACTGTTTTCAGGTCGTAAGTGTTAAGATTAAGGCCACATGTTGAGCTTTAAGAAGGGAAAAGGGCATAAGAGTCTTGGTGGTTTAGAGAGTCTTAAAGTTTTTCCTCCCCCCTCTCCACCCCCTGCACTGAAATGGTAGCACACATTGTTATGATATCTAAACCTCATGTGTACAAAGAAAAACTTGGGCAACCCCACAAACCAAAGAATAAAAGCTGTGTTTTCTCAGCTGTAATGTAAGTTTTTATATCTGCTTTTCAAACTCCTACTGGCATGCTGTAAAAAATTAAAAAGAGGGACTTTAAGTAATTAAAAAACGTACATAAAAATTCAAGGCTTGAATTTTCTACAACTGTTTTTTAAAGAGACTGGCTAAAAAGCCCCAGATGTCAGATTTTATTTCTAAATCCTAGGCATCTGGCACCATATGTGTTTTGGAAATTTGAGTCCTTTGCAGGCCAGTGAGTGGAAATCACTCCCTTGTTAATGTGCTGCTGTAGCTTTCAAGGTCTTGGAGAGCCAGAACAGTGGCTCCTGGATTCTTGCTGTCTGAGGGCTGGGAGTGTGAATCCCAGGGGAACGCATCTGTGTATATCACAGCTACTACAGGCTGAGCCTCTCCCAGCTCACTGGGTTCACAGCCCAGAAGTCACTGTGAGGAGTGCTGGCTGTGAAGGTGTTCAGGGCTGTTCAGCACTAGCTGAAGTCTGGTTGAGGAGTGAGTAGGAGCAACCAATCCTGGCTACGTCTAGGAGGAGCTGGCAAGGAGGAGTTTTTTGTTATTCCAGTCCTGGCTTCCTTCATCGGGGAATTTACTAAGAGTATCTCTGGAGAGATGCTCGTGAATGGATTCATTTGTAACGGCTTGTAGCAGAAATTACTATGGGAAGTGCTAGATGTGAGTGTTTTTTGGTCCCACACTCAGCCCATTGCTACAGGAGCTGCTGCAGTGGTAGGATGGGGTAACCATACCATGATCTCTCTTTCAGAGTGCTGCTCCCATTTCTCAAGTTCCCAGAAGGGTTAAAAGAAAAATTGCCAAAAGTATTATCTGCAGCATGTTCTCTTCAGTTGTTACCTTACTCTAATTTCTGCCTGATATCCCATAGCAATTCTGATGCAGTGCTGACAGCAGCTGTACCAGGCTTCCAAGAGTTACTTATCTTTCCCCACCAAATTGCATTCATTGCTTTGAAATATCCGAGAGACAGTGCCTAGTCCAGCTGCTTCCTGGAGATACAATCTGGTAACTCAAGCATAGTTCTAATTGTTCAGATCTAGTGGGGAAAGTTTTTGGAGCTTTCAAGCATCACTTTATCAGTCCACCTCTAAACACCAGAGAACGCAGATAGTCGACTTAATTTCATGATTTAGGAGAAATGAGCGAGTGGTTTTAAACCAGTTGCTGCTATTTGAGTTGCTAATATTTGTATCTGTTGCCTCAGCTAATTGCAGGCACAGAAGAGAGTAAAGGACCTGATTCAGTGCAACTCCCACTGCCTTTCAGGATCCTAGTTCTTATCTAAAAATCATTCCATAGGTCAATGGCAAATAATTTGGTTTATGTCTTTGTGTATTCTTCTCTGTTTGACATACTGGAGGAAAACATGCTGTGCAGAGCTTGCTTTGTCTGAATTCTCACAAGTGCTGGCTGCTTTCTAAAGGAAAAAGAAAGGTCCCCTTGAGATGCTTTAGCAATGGTTGTTGGAAACAAGATTAATTAGTCCTCTAACCTGAAAGCAAATATTTGAATCGTCTGAGCACCTTGAAACAATTTTTATTTCTGGTTATTGTGGGGATCCATCCAGGTCCGCCTTCATTGTGGAAGTTGGTTTGCTCAGATCTGAGATTTTAAGTGATAGAGCTTATGTATGTTAGCCCCAGCTTGAGATTCCCAGATGGGAGGAGAGGTAAGATGAGATAGAAAAATTGACATTTGTGAGCTATCTCCCAGTTCATGATCTTTACACCTTCTTTTCCATGTTATAGGCAACAACTTCCACCAACTGGATTCTGGAGTCACAGAATATTAATGAACTGAAATCTGAGATCTACTCGTTAAAAGGACTCCTCCTGAACCGGTATGGACAGAATATGTTGATGGAAGATGGTTGTGTGGGGAAGGGTTGCTTTCTGGGATTCTCTTAGTCATAGAGAGGAAAGACATTTCCAACAGGAACTAGCTCTATATCCTGTTATTGCTATTTTAATAATACCACTTTGCACTCTGCTACACTTTCTATTTGCAGGTCTCAGAATGTTTTTCAAATTTGCCTTAAATCACAGAGCGCTTTGGGCAATTAATAATTAATAAGATTTTTCCCTTTTGTTTGCAATAGAGGAATTCTCTGCCTTTCACCACAGGGAGGATGCCTCTCACCTAGTTTGTGGTGTTGGCTACACGTGAGCTGCCCTCCTCCATTCTGTTATGGAGAGAGAACCACTGGTGGATACCGTTCCTCTGCCCCATTCATGGTTAGGGCACAACCAGGATAAATTGCACTTTAGCAGAGCCTTTTTCTCTCCATTGGCTAGCTCAGACGTAGATATCTTACACTGCACAAGTCTGAAATGAGGTGATAGAAATCTCAGCCTGTGGGACAGTCCTAAGGATCTCAGTTTTTGAGGAAATCCTTTGTTTTCTAAAACCAGTACTTAAGAGTTTATTAAGCCTTTCAGTTTTTGATCCTTTCACTCCGATATGACTCCCTTAACCTCCTTCCACATGTAACCAAGTCTTCTCAAATCATCTTTTTCCTCAGAGATGGACTTCAAAGACCGATCTCTGATTGGACTAGTCATACTCTGAATCTCAGCAAGAATGCTTTTCAGAAGTCTGAAGAGTGTATTGGCTTTAATAGTCTTTTAAATTCTTGCCACACGTCCTGTTCCCACCAGCAGTCACAGCAGAAAGCTGTAGAGGACTGGGGACACATACTAAGTTACTGTCTGTTAAGTTGGGTCACAGTGGCACCACTGCTGGGAGAGAGCACTAGTTAATGACATCTCTTCAGCAACAGGAAGGTTGCCCAGAGATTACAGACCCGGTCTTCTTTCTTAGGCCTCTGCTTGTCAGGCTGGATGAATAGGAAGCAAAGAGGCTTACCTGTCCCTTGGTCTGTCTATCAAGGAGGGTTCCCTCTTCGATTTATACATTTGGCACAAGGTCTTTCTGCCGTCTACTGATGGCCACCAGCAGAGGAGAAGTGGCTTTCCAGAATGGGCAAGGGTGAGGGCTATCTGCCATTAGGGAAAAATCACTTTTATGCAACTGGGGTGTAGGTGCTTTAGGGAAAGCAAACTTTGCTGTGGGTTTTTTAACAAAAAGGCTAATGTTTCTGCAGCGAGGAGGCAGCAGCAACACTGGAGCCAAGAAAGTCTCCAGACTGAATTTGCTGATTGCATTTATGATACTGGTTTGAATAATGCAGGCATTAGCTTATTGCACTCACAGGAGATGGAGGTTAGATCAGCAGAGTTCTTCCGTGACTACTGGTGGCAATGGGAAGAGGAAGGTGAGCGCAACTGCTGTTCCTAGGTCAGTCTGTGGAAATGGACCCTGTTGTGTTCAAGGACTCCCTGTAGGAGAACAGACAGCTTTGGTCTGCTCTGCTCTCGCCCATGGCACTGCCAGTTCACCTGAGTGGCATGAGAACGCCCTGTCACAGATCATCCTTTTCAGAGGGGGATCTGATATCTCTTCATACTCCTGCTTTCCACGTTACAAAAGCAAGAACACATAGGGAGTACCAGAGCAGACATGCCTTTTTGCTGTACTCTTCGTTATGGATCACTTTCTGAGGGTACCAGGGCTCCCCATTGCACTTACATTTGTCCTGTTTAGTATTTACATTCTCATTTCAGAGCTGGGATTAGCTTGGCACTATCAAATCCTTAAAGCCCACCTGGAGAGGACTCGCTGAGGACAGAGCAGCTAGCTTCTCAGCTGGTGCAAGCCAGTACATCTTCATTCAAATCAGAGAAGCTGAACCAGTTTGCAACAGCCAGGATCTGGCCCAAACATGTAAAGTGCATGCTGGGACTAGGAGATAGGCTCTGGATTGTAATGAGCCAGCGTGCAATAGCTGTGTATCACAGTGGAGGCAAGAGCCAGGTGGTGAAATTTCTTGGCTCAGGTACCAGGAGCTGATGTCTCTGACTTCTTGCTCCAGTGGGAATTTTCCTTACCAATTAATTAGTGATTGTTTTAAAAGGGACACTCATGTCTTTCCAGAGGCAGCATTCCTGAGTGCTAACTTACTCTGTGAAATTGGCCGAACCAGATCATTTTAGTACTTCAGATTACTGGTGTGTAGCCTCAATTACTGGGTAAAACACTTTGAGCTTCTGCCTGAAGAAGTGGCCTTGTTCTTGTTCACTTGTGACAAAGGAGACTTGAAGTTTCAGTCCTGCTTTACGTGATTTCCCCATTACAAATACCATTCTCTCCAATGATAACCCCTCGGTGTTTTTAATAAAAGCCCCTTTCTCTCCTTTTCTTCCTCCCTTTCTCTCCCCCAAGGAGGCAATTCCCTCCCTCCCCTTCGGCTCCTAAGATCCCGTCATGGCAGATCCCAGTGAAGCCAAGCTCGCCCTCCAACCCTGCTGTTGCCAACCACAACAGCAGCAGCGACATCTCACCCGTCAGCAACGAGTCCACCACCTCCTCACCGGTCAAGGAGAACCACAGCCCGGAGGGTTCCAAGGTCAGCTGCCATCTGCTGAGCGCTGAGGAAGGCAACAAGGCGGTGATCGATGTCAAGAGCCAAGTGCGGATGGAGGTGCAAGGCGAGGAGGAGAAAAGGGAAAACAAAAGGAATGAGGAGGAGGAAGAGGATGATGAGGATGATGATGTGAGCCACGTGGATGAGGAGGAATGTCTGGGTGTCCAGACTGAGGACCGGAGAGGAGGGGATGGGCAGATTAATGAGCAAGTGGAAAAGCTACGAAGACCTGAGGGGGCCAGCAATGAGAACGAGATTGACTAAAGCACCCTGGCTTTTGCTGATGCTGCTGTACATCTTCCCTAGCCTCCTGCACTGTCCCCGGTGCCTCTCCCATTTTGTGGAGTGCCACCATCCCTTCCAGTGATTCTTCCATGATTGACCTTGAGTAGGGTCATGATTGCCCGGTGAATAAGGTGGGCCCTGTTTCACCACAAGGCTGTGCAGCGTTGCAGTGGCTTCTTCTCCCCTCCCAGACCTACCTTCTCCCCATGAGCTGGGGTCACTGCCTAGGCTGGAAGACCAGTCGCCTTACCATGCCCCACAACTACATAAGTCCCCTTACTAAAACTCTCAGCATCTCTCCTGAAGTGGTCAGCCTCTTTGCTGCATCCTAGAGTCCTTCCATTCAGTTTCAGAAACTTTCCTGTGCTGAGCTCTTTGATTTCACAAGTCTTTAATCCCCACATAATCCCCTAGGCAATTCTCAGTTTCCCCAAGTACCTGATTTATTTCTCAAACTAATTGGTATTCTGTCACCAAAAAAGAACGGTTTAATCCTGAATTCCTCACCAGATCTCAGTCTCAGCCACCTTCTTCCAAGCCTTACGTCAAGTCTCAATTTCCTGAAACTACCTAGCATTTGAAAACACTAAATTTCTTGTGGGGTCCAAAGAACACTATTTCCACCCCACACACTCCCTTCCACTCTTCAAACTGGCCTCTTGCTTGGGACCAAGTCCAGGTTTCATGGCCACAGTAAAATGCATGAGAACAGGTGGCTTTGTTACTGATTGCTCCCCAGTAAAAGAAGGCTTTAAAAGATGACCCCACTCATCCCAATTACTACACTTCTTCCTCCAAAGAGAAGGAGCTCGCATCAGTTTTTGACATCTTACATTTTATTTATAGCTGCCCTGAACGAGATGATATCAGATGCTGAAATAATTGGTTAATTTTGAATTGTTGCAATGGTTCTTAGCTTGTTTTTCTCCCTAAATGAGGAGAAAACCCGTATTAAATGATCAGTTGAGACCTGCACCTACCCAGTGACAGGCACCTGCTTCAGCAAGGCAGTCTTTACAGAAGAGAAAACAATTCCAGCTCTGAGGTACACCGCTGGCCCTTCTTGCCCAGTCCAGCCTTTTTTTTTGCCCCATTGGGGCTATATACAAATTAAAACAGTGAACTTTAAAACCTCTCATTTGCAGCATTGTGTTCTCAGCTGTTAAAATGGTGGTGTCCAATTATATTATTCACTGCATCAGAGCCTCTTAGCGGAGCAATTCTTGTAACAACTGAGTCTCACTGTCCTCACCAAGCAAGCGTGCTCGTCTGTGTGATCATGTATAGATTCCAAATATAAAATACGATTGTATATAATTGTAATAAATATGAGTTACCACTATTTAACACCAGGCTGTTACTGGATTACTGTGGCTCTTTTTTGAGGGGAGAAATATGGAGAAATAATTTGTGCAGGGTGGTAAAGGGAGGGAAAAGGGGAGGTTACAGAAATTCAGTCCGTATAAAATGTTTTCTGATGGATGTTTGTGGTTGGCTTGCTTTCTAGCTGCTCCAGTCCTAGGTTATGTCAGCAGGAGGCAGTGTAGAGAATGGTGGAAGTGCATTATAAAGTACAGCACAAATAGCTCCAACACCACCGTAATTCTAGGTTGCCTCCGTTGTTGCAGAGGGCGAGATGATGGATGGATCACTGGTGAGTAAAACGCAGCTCCTCTGGTCCCCGTCCTCCCAGCAGGAGGCTCTGCAGGGTGCAGAATGCGGCGCAGCGCTCCCTTCCACCCTGGCAGCAGGAGGTGCTGAAGGCAGCGTGTGAGATATCCCATGGCCCCGAGGCTTATCTGCGGGCAGGGAATGCTGTGCCGGGTCCCATGACTGGTCTCTAACCCTGCCATGTCGGCACAGAAGCCATTGAGAGAAGTGGTGTACAGCAGCTCCTCGCTACTGCAGCCCCGTCGTTGCTCAACAGAAGTGTTTGGCTCCCTCCTTAAAAATGAGGGATTTACTTGAATCCTGAGTATTTGGGTGTCTGGTACAGAGTGACATTTTCCTGCTCAGGGGGAGTGTAAGGGACCTTCATATTACTGTATTTAGACCTGCTGCTGAATGTGATGATTTCTCATTCCTTAAATGGACGAATATCTTCCCCAGGAGTGAGTGAGTGTGTGTGTGTGTCTCCCGCTCCCTCTCCGTCTCTCTCTCCGCTGTTTAACGTTCACAAAGAACGTCACGTTTAGCTAAAACAGGGCAAATTTGAAAGTGTTTAAAAGGACAGGCTTTTATTAAGGGATGGCACTTTTCATTTCTCCATGCCAAGAATCCTTGTGAGAAGAAAACACGACTGAACGCAGGGATGTAATGAAAAAGTGTTGTCCTGCCTGTGTACATTTTATATACATAGAAGGTTTTGAAAATAGAAAGTGCCTGGACAACAGCAGTTGGTGAAATGTGGAAAATATGTTGCTGAGGTATGTGCCTTGCAGAGTGACTTACGAGGTTTACAGTACAAGCATCCCTGCGGGTTCATTTTTCCCCCCTTTCCTTCATGTTCCCAGTGTTCAATTAATTTACCTTAAGATTTCTGGTGCAGAGTAAAAGGCAGTTTTCCTCAACTGCCCTTTTTCCTCCCTCAGCTTTTGCTCCTTGCAACCTTTACCAGCTGAATAGGTCACGTTTTTTCCTTACCCCAGCCCCATATGAATCACAGAAAGCTCCCCCGTAGCCCATTGCTCAAAAATTCTGACTCTGGGCCTCTGGCTGCTGATGGGGTCTTGCGTACTTCGTTGAAGAGATCCAGCCCACCAGGAGGGAATTTGGAAGAAGCCAGACCTTCTTGCCAGTAGGTATTTTTGGGAATCATGAGTGTTATTCTTCAGCCTCTAATTTCTTGCCTTTCTTTCCAGCATAGCAGGAGTTTCAGGGCAAGTGTTTTGGTCCCAATGAACCACGTAGTCTGCCTGCTAACTTGTGATTATTTTTTCTTTTTTTTTTGGCTAGAAACAAGCTTCTTGTATCAGCTGCTGTCTAGCTCACTAGCTAGTAGGCACTGAGATCACATCACGTTAACTAAAGGTGACCAGGTAGCGAACTCTTTTTCTGCAGAACAAGACAGACAGCACCGGCAGGCAGTCACTCACCAGCTGCATAATTCAAGGACTGTATTTTAGTGTAACCAGCCTGGGCTTTGGCAGAGAAGAAGACAACACTCAGGTTGGTGAGTTCAGTGGGTTCGCAGCATGGTTTCTGTAGGTTCTTGGTACAGGGTAGAAAATGGGTGAAGGGAGCTCCCTCTAAACAGTGTCATTTGGGCACGTTCCAGTGAAACCCTGTGAGCCTGTGCTCTCCCCTAGAGGAATTAACGTCAGGCTGGTGCTTTCCAGTAATTTAAGGATATAAAAGCTCCCTTTTCAATAGCTCCAAGAGAAACACGGGGAACTCAAAAAAATGTGACAAAGTGTGAAAGGATTAAAAGAGACATGTCTCCTGATCGTCTTTGTCCAACCTTCCTCACCCCTGGATGTGACAAATCAGCTCTATGTGCACCTTTGTCAGAAGCAGGAACAATTTTCTATTGCCTTTTGCGTGGCCAGGGTGTTCCCTAACAGTGTTTGGGATCAGAAAGGAGGTGGATTGCAGGGTCCCTCATGCTCTTGCTAATTTGCTGCATGACACTTTGCAGAACCTTTTACTTGTAGCGTGCCTCAGTTTCCCCATGCAACGACAAAAAGTACTGACTGGTGAATGCTGAGTTGCGACAAGAAAAAGCAAACTTTGGGGGCCAGGCTTCATGCCAGGTCCTGCAGCTCACACCAGAGCCCCAGCCCGTTACCAGCTGTGCCCTGCAGCACACTGCCCAGCTGTACCCAATGTCCCCAGCTGCTGATGGCCAGGGCTGCACAGCTGCGGGAGAGGAGCTGCTCCCCTGTCCTGAGCAGTCTGTGCTGCCCCAGCTTCGAGGCAGACATTTTAGACCTGGCCTTTGCACGTTGCGACTCGGCTGGTTCTGGCAAGTAAGTGCTTTTTAATAACTCTGTTCTCTCTTGGTTTTGTCCTCGGTAGACTGGGGGAACTGGCTGCATTTCCAGTGGGCACCTCACCCTGCGGTGGGGTTTGCTGGCAGGGCTCCCCAGCTCCCCCAGTGCGTGCTGGTAGGAGGCAACGTGCTGGGCTGCTGGCTGGGCAGAGACATGAGACAAAACCCAGTCTGTGTCCGCCCTGGTGCTCACATTTGCAGTGCCTTCTACAGAAACAGGGGCTGCCTGCCCTTTGGTGTGGCACTGTGATGCTTGGGGGAAACCAAGGCGGGACAGCAGGGCCAGGGTTGCTTTTTGGTGCAGCCCTGCTGTGTTCAGGTCGGGGTCTCCATGCCTGGCCAGAGCCTTCACACCCAGCAGGCTGTGGAGCAAGTGAAGTGTTTCCCAAGGCTTTGGTGACAGGGGGCTTTGGAAGGTCCCTTCCATGTGGTGGAGTCTTTTGTGCAGCACAAACTGCATGTGGTGGTGAGCCAGCATACCAAAAGCTCAAGGTGAGTCTTCCAGCCTGGACTCGGGCTCTGTCCCGCTGCTAGTGCAAACCAAGAGAGGGGCTTGGCCTCCAGAGATAGGAAACGTAAATAAATACTGCTGGCAGGTGAAACGGAGGAAATGATTTACCTGAGGGCGCAGGAGAGTGTCCAGCTTCCTTCATTTTCCCTTTCATCCTCCTGTCTCCCAGCCCGTGCTGCTTCATCGGGAGCCAGCCTTTGTGGTCACCCTTGAGCTGTGTCCACCTGGTATGCTGATGGGAGGCTGGCCCTTACCACAGCCTACGCTGTCAAAAAATAAAATAAAATAAAATAGTGCAAGTGTAGCTAAGGTGAATCTAGGGTAGCAGGGAAGAGGGAGGATGGAGGGCAGGGCCCAAGTCCTTCCCTTGCTGTGCAGCAGAAGCTCTGAGCTGCGCACTTGTAGATCGAGGGGCTGGCATGGTCTCTCACAGCTCAGGGAAAAAAACAATCCCATCCCCAAAAGGGAGCAAGCACTAACCTAATAAAGGCACCAGCTGGACGAAGGGAAAACCGGCTCTTTGGAAAAAAAAAAAAAAAAAAAAAGCTCCTTTCATTAGAAAAATAATATATTTCATCCTAATAAGGTAAAAATATTTGAAATGGGGCAGAAGTGAGCACTAGGCAGCATCTGTCAGGCCCTTTCTGGAAAGGGGAAGATTATTAAACTCAATTACAATTTATTTTTGTAAAGTGTCTTTCAGACTAAAAATCTCCCCAAATGCTTTGCAAGGACTGCTCAGGGGTTACTTACAGTATGGAGCATCTTAGAAGAATGCCCTTGTTCCCCCCCCAAGTCCCTCTTAAGTCCCTCTTTTCTGCATCTGCTGAAGGATTTAACCTTTTTTTTTTTTTTTTTTTTTTTCTTCTGTATTTGTGCAAATGATGAGAGATCTTTCGTGATGCTAGCTGCAAGAACATGCCCGAAGAGGGGCTGGGGGGGGAAGTTGATGTTGCATTTTTTGGTTTCAGATAAAATACTTGCTTCTCTCTAGGACTGTGTCTCCCGAGCGAGGAGGTGATTGCTGGGTAGGGCTGATTCAGAGCATCGACGAGTACAGCTGGTGCATTTGTTGCCTATTTTTCTTTTCACGTCTGTCACTTTGCCAGCTCGCTTGTCTGTCTCTCAGTTACTCTGTCTGCTTGGCGTGGCTGTTCCTACAGCATCCCCGCTGGTGTTACAGCCCTCCGTCGTGCCTGCCTGTCTCCTGTTGCCCGATGCTCTTCTCTTTTGCCCCCTACCACTTCAGACACCGGCTGCTTTCAACTTTGTCCCTCCACTTAGATAAGCTGGCACTGAGGTTTTTTCATCTGTGTGGAGCCAGAGCAACACCTCTTTAAAATTAATTTCTGTAACGATTTAATTAAAGTAGAGCAAGTTTTGGGGTGGACATCCTTCCATCTCCTTGAACAGTTTACTTTAGTTAAAGCAGCTTAAACTGACGTGTGCATGCACAAAAGGCTCTGTGCTGAACTCCTGCAGCTTTCCGACGTGGAGGATCTGCTCTTTGCTCCCTGCCCTCAGACAGCACGAACAGCAGGTGCTGTTAGTTGGTAACACCAACTCTTCCACCACAGCAGACACAAGTTTTGGGTGTGAAAGGGAGGTTGGGGCTTGCAGTCTGATCCATTCCCCAGAATGAGCTAGGTGCTGGGAGCTGGAACATCACGCTGTTACACCTGGGTTTTGCCTCCTTTTGTTCCCAGCTCTAAAATCCTGAGGCAGAGCCCGATCCCTCGCCTACAGCAGAGGAACACCGTGCATGTCCCCGGTCCCTGCTGGCTGTGGGGAGCCCTCTCTGTGCAGGTGGCTCCATCACAGCCTTGGGGACAGGCAGGGGGACACGCTGCTGCCCGGCCACCAGCCAGAGCTGCTTCCCCTCCGTCCCCTGTGCACAGCCAGGATGGGGCTCGCAGGGTCGGTGCCTGGTGGCTGGGCGACCCAGCTTGGTTCCCTCTGACTTGCTTTGGGTGCAGATCTTGGCTTTGTTTTATCCTCAGTGATGCTGGGGACTGTAGGGCTCTGGTATCTCAGCAGAGCTTGGCCTTGGGATCACAGGAGAGTCCCAGGGACCGCTGGTGACAGCAAGAGCACGGGGCAGAAGCTGTGGGTAATGAGAGCACGAGGCAGCACCCAGCCCTGTGGGAAGGGAAGGGGGCAGGGAAAGGCTCCTTAGTCTGCCTGTCAGATAAATCTTTGTCTGTTTACTTAAATCCTCAGTGTTTCTTCATTTGTTTGTTTAAAAGTTTCCCTGCCAAAAAAGAGCAAAAGGAAGGAGGGAAGCCGCCTCCATCGGTCACCCCTCCTCATCAGGATGGGGCTGGGGCACTTCAGGGACAAGAGCAGGACCCGGGCCCAGAGCACCCAGCCCCGCTCCCGTCTGCTGAGCCAGCGCCGACCCGTGCAGCAGGACACGTGGTAGGGATGCCAGGAGCCCCCCTCCATCCCCAGGGCCACCACGAAGAACTTGTCCTCCCTTCCACCACCCGCTGGAGCTGCAGGTGCTGAGCGGTGCCTTTCTGCCCCCTTTGCCAGCCCTCAGCCCTTTGGGAGAGGCTGCTGCCTCCTGAGTGAGGAGCTGGCGGCTTGCAGGTACTGGTGAGCTTGGTTCAGGGCAGCAGAGACCCGAAGAGCAGGGCTCTCTGCCCGAGAGTTGGATTTGAGCTATTGTGTCTACAGCACAAAGATGCATCGTGCCTTTCCTTACGGGTGTCGTGCATGGCACTGAAGTTGTGTGCAAGGCCTCCTGTGTACTCTGCTAGAAGTGGACAGCCTAACATGTTGTTTTTTCTCTCTAGATACGTGAGACAAAAAAAAAGTTGCATGATCAGGAAAAGCCATGAAACTATGCATACCCACAGAGCAGCTGGCTTACAGATACCCATAAAATACAGCAGGTGTAAGAGATGGCAGCCGTGCAGGTCCTTCACAAGCTGGTGTGTGCTTCATTCACCCAGACTGGCAGACTCCCCTTGTCCCACACAAGCACTGTGCAAACCTGTACCCACTGCTCTAAGTGTGCAAGTCTTGTGTGCAGATAGTTTGTGCATGCTCTCGCTCTTCCCCAGTTTGGTCAAATTAAGCCAAGTTCGGCTTTGGTTTGTAGAGAAAGACAGAAATCATTTATTCATTTGCATGTTTGTGTATATGTGAAACTCAAAAATTCCCAGCTACCTGTTGGCTTTTTGTTTGGAGTAGGTGTGAGCCCGAGAAGTCTTTAAAGTTCACATTCCCATTGAAGATGATGTGAGAGTTCATTGTCAAGTCTTAAAGCTTCAGGCCTCTGGAATGCAACTGGGGGGGAAGGGAAGAGGGAGAAATTTGCTTGGCTCCTCTCCTCCCTTTTCCCCAAGAGCTTCCCCTGTGGAAGGGCTTCCTGTGGCCGTTCAAGGAGGCACCTGTGGCTCTGAGAGCACGGGGCTGTGCCCGGGTGCAAGAGCTCAGAGGTGCAAATCTCAGCCGGGCCCCCAGCAGCTGATGCCATCTGTGGGCACCATGTAGTGGGATTGTTGGTGCAGAACCTTACTGCGTGGAAAGGCTTTGCATTGCTATGCCCAATGAAAATATATATATGTATTTTTTTTTTGGGTGAAGATTAAGATATTTGTTATCTATTAGCTACTTGTTATCTATTAATGGCTGTTTTCTGTCTTAGCTCCCATACCTGAACAACATGGACTGTACCAAAAGTTGGCTCGATTCTTTTTTTCCTCTCCATTGTGCGATTTATTTTTTTTTCCTTTTGTGTCTGTGTTTTGTCAAAGCGTCCATTTCTGGCCTCTTGTCCTGTCACAGGGATGAGGCTGTGTTAGAATAACTCTTGCTGGTCTTCTAAGAGAGCTGGGAGCCTCCAGACCCCCCCCCCCCGATCAGGGGCAGGTCCCATTTCCCCATCAGTAGGTGTGCACATCCCCTGCCCTGCCCTGGGGACTCTTGTGAAGCTGGGCTCCCCAGGCAGCCTCCTACCCAGGGACTCCACCAGTACCCTTCTCTGCTAAAATCCTCCTCCCTTCCAAATTTCATTCTCTAGAGGCATGAAGATGGGCTCATCTAACTGCCCTATTTCCCTAGCAGGTCTCCAAGCCTTTCTTAATGTCAGTCTGCTGCAGGAAGCCAGCGCTGAGCCTCGGTCCTTCCAGCTGGAAGTTGTGCCCAGTATGTGTTGTGCGTCATAAAGCTGCCTCTCCTCTGTACCAGCAAACATCAGAATTCCGAATTTCCTTCTGCCAGGGTGTAGGAGGCATTGTGCTACCAGAGTAAATATCCTCCCGGCCAGGCATGCTTTCCTGCATTCCCTGCTCAGCTGAGCAAGCTGTGCGGGGTTTCTCTGGGCACCCGCTCTGCACACCTGCTGCTGGCTGCCCTCGTGCTAGACTAGCTGTAAGAAGTAGTTGGACAAATTGTGATTATCATCTTTCTAAGGCACCGGGGTGGCCATTACCCTTATTCTAGGCCAACACGGATATTCTGTTGTCTTTGTTTCTGTCCATATCAGTCTGTATGGCTCCAGCAAGGACAGGTCTGTGTGCTTAGACTGGGCTAGGCATGCTAATGGCATCTAAAAACCAGGGTGATGGGAAGCAGCAGCAGAACCATCTGCTCTCCTATTCTGTGTCCTAGCATACTTTGAATGCTGTTTCTTTGAGGCAATTGAACTTTTGCTGCCTGTATTGGTTTAAAGTCTATGAATCATCTGGAAAGGAGAAGGCAGGGCTCCTCTGCTTGAGCTGCACATTTGGGCTGGTGCCAAGGGATATTCCCTCTGTGGGTGCCTGTGCTGGTGGGTGCTGCGCAAAGCCCGTAGTGTGCTGAAAAGTGGTACCGAGTGCCTTGTGTAAATCAGGCAGTGTAAATTTTGTGGATGTGTGCATAACTCTAGGGACCTGCACTCCAAAACCACTGTTAGAGGGACAGGCTTGATGTAATCAATACGTAACAGCAGCAACTGCCCAGTTTTTGTCCAGACTTCCAAACAAGCAGCCTCGCCAGGTGCCCGCTGCCACTTTGCCTTCCCTGCCTGAGGCTCCCCAAGCGCCGGGGCTGGATGCAGAGCTGCAGAGCTGCACTGTCACAGTTGGGAGGGCTTGGAACAAATGCAGTAGTTGAGGCTTTGATTTGCTCAACTCGCTGCTTCTCCCACGACTTAGTCATTCCTTTACGGAGTGCAGTGAGAGCTCCGCAGAGAGCAGGCAAGTTCCAGCAGGAGCTTTCAAACCGTGAGTCGTGTTGTGCCCCCCCCCGGAAAGGCAGTGATGTAAATATCCCGTGTGCTGTGGGCAGAGCTCCAGTGAGAACAAACCTCTGTGCTCCAAGGTCGGATTAGGAGCGTGTTCAGATAATGACATCTGAAAACAGGATGGCTGGGAGCTGCAGCAGAGCGACCAGGGGGCTTTGAAAGAGAGAGGAGTCTAATCCTCTCAGCTAATAAGGAGGCAGCTGCTGCCAGTGCGTCAGGCTTGGCAAGCTCTGCTCGCTGCTCCTGGGCTGACCGGTGGCAGGGAGGACGGGGCGCAGGCACCCAGCTGCTGCAATGGTGGGGGATGAATGAAGCAGGAGGGGGTTTCTTGGCTTTCTTTGGGTAAAACAAGACTTTTGTCATTGCTCCTTGCCCCCTCACCCCCATAGCACAGGGCAGGGCAGGCAGCAGAGCAGTGTTCCCCGCCAGGCCAGCTTCTTGGTGCAGGTCTGGCCCTGCAGAGGCTGCCGTGGAGGCCGAGGGGCTGGCTGCAGACACCCAAACGCCCGCCCGTGGTGCAGAACCTCCCGGGAGCGCAATCCTGGCATCTGCTGCCTGTCCCCGTCTGCCTCGCTCAGAGCACGGCCGCTGGTGTGGCCCTGCCCAGGCCTGGCACGAGTCTCAGGTAGGAGAACGGTGAGGACAAGCTGCATCCAGTGCCCGGGCTTTTATCTAATCTCTTGTTCCTTTGCAGCCAGTGCTCACAACTGCTGGATCGGCTGCACCACGGCGGTGCTGTGTGGCACTGTGGATGTAAGGACACCCTCTTGCCTGGAAAAGACTTTCACATCTCCAGGGGCAGTTGCTTCACTTTGCACATGCCACGTACGAGTATCATCAGCAGGAGGAAGCTATGGAGTGGCCAGGTAGGAATGCTTTCTTTCAGATCCTGATGTATGGCATGCAGATTTATGTATTCTTGTGCTATCAAAATATTATGGCTTCAGCACTGCATTTTAGTGTTTATTAGTGGAGTTAGCAGTCCCACCCCTTCCATGCAGACAGCATGTTCCATTCATGCTCCGTTTCTATTTGCTAGGGTGACAGTCGAACATGTATTGACTTAGTGAGCTTTGAATGTCACTGTAACATTTCAAGTGGGTTACAGCAGGCACAGTGCCACTGTGAATCCCAGCTCACCACCGTGAGTTTGGAGGCCAACGTGGGAAGAGAGAAGTCAAAATGCAAGCAGCTAATTCAGGCCCCCGTTTAGCAAATCACAGAGGTGTTAGCATCGCTTCCATCAGGGGCCCTGATGAATACTTCAAATAAAACTGCAGGGCTGCTTAAAAAGTTTGAAGCCAGAGTCTGTAAAAAGAGAAGCCTGTTCTTTTTGCACTTATCACCATAGTGCTGGTGCTAAAACAGTGGCTGTTAAAATGGGTGCAGGGACATTACTGGGACCGTGGTGCCTTAAAAGACCTGAACTGCTCCAAGACTTGTTAGCTGTCCAAAAAATAAAACACCTCCTCAATCAAGAAGACAACTCGATCACTTGAAACTTTGTTGTTTTTTTTTTCCAGTTTTTATTGAGTGAAAATGTCAAACCTTGCATCAGTCATGCAAAAAAAAATCAAATAAATAAAACACATATATTAAATTTCTAATAGCACTAAATTCAAGTGGAAAAATATTCAGTTCTTAATAACGCAGGTGCTGAAGAGACCAGATTCAAGTAAATCAGAGCACACCATCCTGTTTAGGGTGTTTTTTTTCACTTTCTGCATTTTTGTCTCAAAACCTATATATATATCTATATATCTATATATATGTATATACATATAGATATATACACACACACATATATATGTGCATACATATTATTTTTATATTTATATATATACACATACATATTTATAAAACATTAAAAAGAGCATTGGTGGTTCAAGCATTTATTTCCCCCCTCCCCCACGGAAAGAAAAAAATAAAACAACAACAAAACAAAAAAATTACACATTTAAAATTCAAAATGAGCTAGCAATGGCTTATAGTCCTAGTGTGCAATATGGATATTACAAAAGGCTAGAATTCTCCCTCTTTGTCTTTTTTTTTCTTTTTTTTTTCTTTTTTTTAAAGTTTTTTTTTTTTTGCTACATTGGAAAAAAATTTTTTACTTTTTTTTTTTCTTTACAAAATTCCTTCCACGCAGACTTTAATCCAGTTGAGTTTGTGGCTAGAATGAACAATCTAGTCAATAGTTTTTATTTTATTTCATTTTTTGCTCTTCAGCAGTGAATGGTAGCAGAATCAGGAGGGTCCATCTCAAGGTTTATTTTGTTTGTTTTTCATTTTGTTTTGGACAGAACAGTTCCGTTTCCTCTCTCCTCTTTCCCCCTCCTCATACAGTTCGTTGAATCTCTCTCTCTTTCTCTGGTCAGTCTTTAAGCACTTATTTCAATAGCATTGTATTAACAGTCCTGTTGATATGATAGCTTGAAGTGGAAACCACCTTGCTGTCATAGGGATCTTTGTGCTGTTGGGGCCTTTGTTCAGAAAAGCACTTAAGCATGGGCTTAAATCTCTGCCGGATAGGAAGGCATGTGCTTAAGAGTTTTGCTGAATTAAAGCCTTAACATGGCAGAATAAAAAGACGGGTTTAACTTTGACTTTGTTGTTGTTGTTGCAAATATAGACGTAGTAAGAGCTTTACAGAAACAAGGCTTGGAGAAGGTAGGACAAGAAGTGCACCGGGGGTGGGACGAGCCCGCTGCCGGCTCTGGCTGCGAGGGCAGCGTGGCCACGGCCCTGCCAGGGAACCTGGAGGACCCTGGCCCTCTGGGGTCGGCCCCACACGGGCACCGAGTTTAGCAATAACCTGCTGGGAGAGAAATCTCATACCCTGTGCCAGCTCCTGGAGAGGAGGTGAGAAAGGACTGGGAGAAAGGCTGAGACGTCGGGGAGAAGTAGGGTGCCTTGGGGGAGAAAATGGTGTGCATAGATAAACACAGGCCCCTCTGGCACGTGCGGAACGGCCCCGTGTCAGCACGGATCCCGGCCCGGTGGCGCTGACCACACCTGCCTCAAGCTGCCTCTGGGACGATGCCATCGTCCAGCTCCAGCCACCAGCACCCTCTGCCCCTCTCCTCCACACCCTGCTGCTTCCCACACCGTCCCGCAGCAACGCGCTGCGTGGCCACTGCTGCGATGGGGCTGGGGCAGAGGTTCAGGTGCCGTGCCTGGGTGCAGGTTCCCAGCCGGTGGCAGCAGGGACGTGGCCCCCTCTGTCCTGAGTGCTACCGAGTGGCCGAGGTGAGCCCCGGCCGTGGCACCGCCACCGGGCTGCCCCGCACACCCTGCTGACAGCGCTCACGGGTGGGTTTCACCTAACGCCTGCAGGATGCGGTGCCGAAGGCCGTGGGCTCGGTCCTGTCCCCCCCCAAAAGTCAGTGCCATCCATCAGGGTGGTTTCAGTGGTACAGAGTAAAAAACAACTACTCGGCAAGATGGGGCGTGTGTTACAGCCGAGGGTGCCTCCTGGAGCCCATCACCTCGGTATCTGGGTAGTTGAGTATGGGAAACATGTACAAGTACAGAACCTGCAGCAAATGCTGGTAAAATTAGGATATTTTTTTTTACCCCATCCCAGTTCTATAAATTCCAGGCCCTCGTTCCCTCACTCGGCCCCAGGAACGAGAGCTTCCTTATATTCAAGAATCGGGTTGTGCTAGAAAACACACAACTGAGGGCAGGGGATATACCAAACAAAACAAAAACAAACAAACAAAAATGAAACCCTATAAAAATAAAAGCCACACAAATAACTGATAGAGGAAAAGAACTCCAAAGTATTAAATAAACTACAAACTAGTAATAACAATATTTCATTTGCTTTGTTTTCATTTGTTTCATCTCTACAAAATTCAAGTTAAAATTCGGAATCGTGCAGCTCCGGTCAGTGCTAGGAGTGTGAAGTCAGCCTCAAAACATAGACTTAAGGCCCCCCTCCCCTGCCACCCCCTACAAACAAACACTAAATTAAAAAAAAAAATAATAAAAGAGAATAAAAATTGCACACAATTAACCGTATCTAAGGGCTGTCCAGAAGGCAGGTGACCCCCCCTCGTCCCCCTGGCATGGGTTGTCTCTCTTTTGTTCTATATATAGGAATAACCTTTACAGGAAAAATACTGTACAACTTCTTAATATTTTTTTTTTTGCCTTTCTTTTTGAAACATTATCTGAGCATTCTGTCCCCACATTTACGCAGCTGATCTGCTTGTTTATAAATCAGACCTGATCTGCACCAGTTCCTTAGGGAAATAATAATAATAATAAAAAAAAGGCAACCTAAACTCCTCGAGGCTTTTTTCTGTTCAGGGTGGAAACAAATTATGGGGATCCCTTGGAGCTGAAGTGCTCTTGGAGGGGGGGCTGCATGTCATCGGAAAAAAAATAACTAGATTTAAACAACAACAAAAAAAGGGGACAAACTTCAGACACAAGGAACCTTTTGCTAGGCTGGTATACTTACAAACTGGCACTGAAATAGCTATTATCAGAACTAATTCATACAGCTAGTCCTTCTGGAGCCTGTGTTTATGTAGACAAGCCCTCTTTCTCAGACTCAGGTGAGGATTTGGGGTCAAACAGCTACTGTCTCACCTGTCAGAGTCCTGGGCAGCCTCCTGTAGTGTGTGTTCCCAGACTGGGCTAGGAAAAGAGAGCAGGGAAGTGCCTTGTAACCAGGGGAAAGCCCAAGCTTCTGGAGGTGGCAGGTCCCAACGTGGTAATCCATTTGCTCGTGCAGTGCCCAAGCTATTAGCCCTACCTGGCAAAATTTATCAGCGTGGACCCAGAAATGCATTAATTTTTTTTAGCTGGACTACATCCTGGCCTCAGCTGGCATCTCCCCCATCTCTCTGGGCCACGTAGGCTGCAGCAGCCTCGTGTTTTGTGGCTGCAAACCCCATGCCTGGGCCAATAGCTCCGCAGGTGCTGCAGAACAGCCCCTGCTTAGTGCTGAGCAAAGGAGACCCCAGGCGGAGCAGAACGTCCCGCGGGGGGACCCTGACCGCCTGCCTGCCTTCTCCTCCCTCCGCAGTGGCGCCTTCACCTTCTCCCAGAAGTCACCAGAGCTACATTTCAGTCCATGCAGAAAGCCAGACTTGTCCGTCCCCGATGAAAGGCCGGGGAGGAGGGCTTGGGGGTGTGGGGACATACCTGTCATGGTGCGACTGCGCGGGTCAGCGAGCAAGTAGTATTGGCAAGGCTGCTTTAACGGCTGGGACGCTCTCCTGCGATAACGGCGCTCCTCGTGCTGCGCCGCGGCACAGCGTGCCAGCTCACAACCTCCTGACTCAACCGAGTCCTCCTGAGATGGGGATACTGAAGCACCACAAAAACGCCTCGCCCTCCGTGGAGGGGAGGCACCTGGGGGTCGGGATGAGATGGAACTGGATGGGAGATTAACCCCAGTCCTCCAGTGTGACAAACCCTTTATCTGCCCGCTGCGCCCTTCCCGAGTTACTTCAGCTGAATCCCTACAGGCAGAGCAGCAGGGATGGGGAGAGGTGCCCTACAGCTGCAGACAGAGAAAGTTTTACAATATAAATAGCATTCAAAATTATTATCATTAATAGTAAAAAGGATCTGGAAGAACAGAGGAGTGTCCCATTCCCACCCCTGCTCATTCATTAATGCGTTCTCATTTATGTGACAATAAATACCCACTCCCACCCTTGCTGTCTGATGCCATCCATTTAATGCTGGAGAAAGGAGAGAGAGAGAGGGAGAAAGGGGGGGGGAGAGAGCGCACCCCTCACCCCCTCCTTCCCACTGGCAAAAGCTGAGCTAGTCGTCTTTGTGACACCAATTCCTTGCATGTTATATATGTGTGTGTGTGTGTACATTATATATATAGAAGAGACACACACACAAATATATATTTCTAAAATTCATTACCTGTTGTTCCCACCCACCCCCCTCCAAGAAGTGGAGATTATTATTAATATCGTACAACTGAAAACATGGAAAAATAAAACCCAGAAAGAAAAACGGGGGGGATAGAACCCCACCTATAACAAAGGGTCCCCAGATGGGCGCAGGCCCAACGCACCATTCGGGGGGCAAGGAGAAGCAGCTGGTACCCTCGAGGTCCGTGTCTGTATAAAAGGGTATTTTTTGGCTGCGTCCTGCCCCCGTGTTCTGTGATCTGCAGAACGAAGTGATGCAGCACCAGTCCCGCTGCGAACCTGTCTCTTATGGGGCCTGTGGATTATGGGTTTCCTTCCTTCCTCTCTCTCGTGCGTGTGCCACGGAGTTTGTTTTTCATTTGCCATCCCAATCTTTGTTCTTGCCTCATATGGGGTCCTCTTAGTAATTCTGTGTAAGAGCAAAACCAAACCACTGCTGCTGTTGTCTCTAAGATTAAGGAGAAGCTGCTGGAGCAACGGTAGAGGCTGGGGCAGCAGCTGGAGCCGGAGCAGGAGTTGAGGCTGGAGTAAGGGCTGGGGCTGGCTCGCCCTGTGGCCTGGAAGCATCGCCATGGTCTGTGGAAGAAGCGGCCTCCTCTGGTTCCCCATCATCTTTAGTGGCCAGGCCCTCAGGGTCGGGCAGCGATTCTTCAGAATCTGTGTTCAGATCTTCCTCTTCATCATCCTCCTCGTCGTCGTCATCGTCATCCTCCTCTTCATCATCCTCCTCTTCTTCGTTCATCTCCTCCTCGTCATCCTCTTCGTCCTCTTGGGAAGAGTCATCCTCGTCCTCCACATCGCCGGAGCCAGACGCCGCTGCCCCCCTCTCCTGAGGGGTGGTCCCGGCCCTGCTCGGGGACGGACCCTCAGTGGCTTCCGACTGCTTCTTGCTGAGGTCCAGGGAATCATTGAGGCCCACGCCTGCCGCGTTCTGCAGGAAGAAGAGGGAGCTGTTGTTGTCAGTGCTGAGGTTGAGGGAACTGTCCAGGTTGATGGAAGAGTTCTGGATGTCATACTCGAGAGTGGAGTGGGCGAGGCCCTCGGGGCCGGGCGAGATGGCAGGCAGCTCCCCTCGCTCCTGCTTCTCGTGTTTGCGCTTGTGCGAGTCCATCTGGGACATGCCCACCACCGTGTGTTTGCAGCCAGGGTAGGTGCAGTGGAAGTGGGAGCACTTGAGTTTGTACTTGCAGTCAGGCACCTCGCAGTCCACGCTTGAGCTGAACTGGCAGAAGCCAGCAGCGCTGATGACGTCCTGCTTGCCGTGGTGCTTGCGGTGGGCTGTCACCTTGGTGCTGTCAGTGCAGCGGAAGCCGCAGCGCAGACAGTGGAAGTGTGTGCTATTGCCAGAGAACTGACAGTCTGGGAAGTTGCAGCTCAGTGAAGACTTGAAGCGCTTGAAGTCATCCAATACCAGGTTGTCAACGCGATCGTGGTGCTGGGCGTGCTTGTACATGTGGGTACGGCCGCAGAACTTGTAGCCGCAATTCTCCCGCGTGCAGTGGTAGTGGGTAACCTTGAGAGAGAATTGGCAGCTCGAGTCCTTGCAGTCCTCGTAGAGGTCGTAGCGCCGGAATCCCTCCAGCATCATCCCTTCATCCAGCATTTTGCGTGAAGATGCAGTCTTGCGGCGCTTGCCAAACGGGGACATGTCCTCAATAATCCAAAAACGCTTTTTGGCCCCCGAGGCAGTTGGCATAGTGATGGTATTCCCTGAGGAGAGAAAGCGAAGAGTGGCGTTGCTGACAGGCAGGGCTCTCCTCATCCCCTAACCGTCCTGGCAAGCTCTGTACCTGCCAAGGCACAGCTGCAACTGCTCCCACCCAGCAGCTTCGCAGGCTCTAAGGGAGCCTCAGCTCTGCGCCCATGGGTGGCTGGTGCCCGCTGCCCATCGCTTCCCTCAATTTTCAGCACATCCACCTTGCCTCTAACTGCCTTTCTCATTTAGCTTAGTCCCAGTACTAGCTGCTCCTTCTCTGTTTTGCAACTCTCACTTTCTCCTGCTTCTTAGTTTTCTCTAGTCCTGTTTTCCTCTTAAATCAGACTTTAATGCAGAGTTTACATTGGTCCAGACCAAGGACCGAGGTGTTTTACCGGAGTTCACTGGGGTTCAAGTGGTGAATGAGTGTAAGTAGTCTAAAAACTGGCACGTGTGTAATGTTTTCCCCTACCCAGGCTCTTCGTGAGCAGGACACCGTAATACACTGCAACTGCCAAGGACAGCAGGAAGTGAAGGAAGATCCCATGCGTGATTGAAAGTGCAAGGGGGGGGATTTATAGAAATAGGATGGACTTTGGCCAGGAGTCTGCAACATCCCTCACTGTAATGAGCCTACATATTACGATGAGTGCACTTAGAAAGACAGATGGACAGATGTTCAATGGGGCTAATTCTCATCATCACTAGCCAGTGGACTCTGAGAGAAAATACCAGTTCCACAGCTTTCCCTTGGGTCTCAAAAATCACATGATGCCCCTAGTAAATAAAGAGCCCTCATCTGTCTTCCAGTTTCATTCACAGGGCCAGCATAACTGGCTACTGCTCACGTCCCCTAGGATCAAGCCTGACATCAAGGACTCGACCTCATTATATCTGTTAACTTTTTTTTTTTTCTCTCCTCTCCCTGCTATTTCCAGAATCAAACCACAATCTCCAGTATCAACATGCAGCGCAGACAAGGTTGGAGGCAAGAAGAATTTCTCACCAGGTGCAAAATTGTAAGTGTAATTGGAAATTATAGCTTGCAACTGAAACGTACTTTTTTTTTTTTTTTTTTTTTTTTTTTTTTTCTTTCTTTCCCCTCCATCTTCATGCTTAAACTGCCAACCTCTTAAAAAGAGGCATGATTTGTGACATGCAGTGCCTGGGGCCTGAGAGTCCAGAGCAGCTTGCATCCTCATCTAGGAGACTGAAGAAACAGTCATTTGTTTGAATGTTGTAGAATTATTTTTTTTCTGGCTGATAAGCAGGTATTAAAAGTGATGGATGCTATTTTCGCCATATCTGGCCCTTCGGTTGACAACCCTTTAAACGAAGGTGGCGATCATCCAAGGAAGCCTCCAAAAGTTAAACTGACACTACTGATAGATGTAAGTCTACGGGCAGGGTAGCAGCAAGCTAATCTCGTACAGTGGGTTGTTCACGTGCCTGGGCTGTACAGATTGCGGGGTGAGCAAAGAGCAAAAGATTTTCCACCCCTCGGACTGCGAGTAGGGATGCCAGCTTGGGGCATCCGTGGTGAGACCATTTTAGTGATTTTTAAGGGGGTAGGAACTGCTTATTAAGGCTAATTTAGGCAGCCTACCAGTGGAAGAGTAACTTTCTATCACTATCGGGTTTATATTAGCAAACTTAGCTATAGAATCTGTGACCACTGTCTGCTCCCCCTTGCAAACATATTGTAAAACACACTTCTGCTTCCAGGCAGATCACTGCCTGCACTAATCACTGCTATCCAGATCAACTCCTTACTCCTTCATTTAAAAAAAATTGCAGCCAAACCACCAAGTCTTTCATCGTTAATATGGGTGGTAATCGTGTCTGCCTTCAGACAGCAATACAAGATAAGACATTTTAGAAAAAAAGATGGACTATCTGCAAAATAAGCAGAATTTAGATTTGACCCGTTTTAAACTCAGTGTATCTGCCCAGCTCTTACAACAGTTCAAACAGATGTATTTATAACTTTAGTTAAACCAATTTTGTTTTCTCATACAGCCAAAGTTTCAGAGCAAGTGTATGAAACAGAAAGAAGATAACCTACTACACTCATTAGCCACTAGACAGAATTCAGTCCCTAATGCCCAGCTGAAGATTACAAGCCTCAACAGATTTAATCCCAAGCAAACCTCAATGGTAAGAGCATGCCATAAGCTTGTCTTTAAAATTAATATTAATGTAAACATTCAGGAAACTATATGAAGATCTACAGGTAAAAAGAAAAGAAACTTAAAAATATATAATTAGAAGAAAGCACAGCACAAAGGTAAGATATTTCAGGTCACATGCAAATCAGTTAAAAAAAGGGCAAAAAAATGGTTTCTTGCGTATTTTGTTCCTTGGAACACACTGCTCTGGACAGGGCAAGGGTGCTTCTCCTGCCAAGTCGTGTGACAAAAACCTCTGAACTTCCAAGTAGAGCTGGTCTTCCAGCCATACTCCCAACCATTCGCCTTGGATTTGCGCATTACTACACATGCACACACTAAAGCCAGCAGGAAGAATGACTGGGACATTTATAGGCTGCCAGAATCCTCTTTAGTGTGAACTTTAAGCACAAATATGTTCTTAATTAACTAGAAAAGAGCTGGGAGTTGGGAAAAGAAGCCAAAGCTGAGACACACCCTAAAAACCATTCCCAGCTGGAATGAGAATCCCCAGCCTGAGACATCTCTGATCTTAGTCACACATGGGAAACATGGCAGCTTGAAACTAAAACTCTCGGTGTATTTTCTGCAGCTGTAAGAGCAGATGCAAATAACAGAGTGTGAGAAACAGCCTGAGATGTCTGATGATGTCATGGTAGTGACACTGACTGTACTTCCCTCTGTTACTTGCACTGGGGAAAGCAGCTCTGAATTTTATGGCTTTATATATGAATAGGAGGCAGTGAAGCTTAAAGGAGCTATAAAAATACTGGAACTGGGTACCTTGTCAGACATTCACCTGCAGAGATGTGTGCAGCAGACTGATAGGCCCTGAGCTGGGTGGCCTACAAGATCTAAGCTGGAAGTTCAAGCCCCATAAATGCTACATGAGCAAAAGTTTGCTTTGTGGCCACCCTGCTGTTATTAAGAGGCAAAAAGTGGATTTTAACTGTGGATTTTGTTAGATTTATCTCACGGTTTGGAATTGGTGGAAATCGCTCTGAATTTTTCACAATGATTTGCTGTGTTTTTGGCTGTGGTTACTGCATCAGCAGAGAACTGGAGCAGGCATGGAAGGGCCCTTGGATAAAGTTAAGTGAGGCACAGAGTGACACAGGCTTTTTTTACTGACCCAAAGGTGCCGAGAAAAACGTGGGCAGGGTGAGTGGGGAAAGGAGATGGGCAAAGGACACTAAGAGAGAAAGCAAAGAAGTGTTACCTGCTGCATCCTGAACTAAGGGAACGTCACTTTTTACTGGAGTTGGAGTGGCAATGATGGGCGAAAACCCAGTGGTGCTGGCGGCAGGCATGACAATGCCTCTGCTGGATCCAAGAGTGGCACTGAGCAGAGAGTATGAGAGACAAGATGGAGAAAAAAGATAGGGGAGGGTGGGAAGGGGAGACCTAAGCAGGGCTTGTGAGAAAGATGGAGGCAGAGGTGGTGGCTGAGGTTGTGGTACATTGTGGGTAGCATCATCGGCAGCAGCAGTAGCAGTAGAAGGAACCAGGCAGCCTGGAGAATGTGGAGAGAAAAAAAAAAAAAAAAGCAGAAAAAAAAAAGAAAAACAAAAACAAACAAAAACAAAACAAAACAAAAAACACAAAAGAACCAAAATGAGAACCCAGGAGCGGAAGCAATATGATGAAAATGGAAAATACATTCACAAATGTATGAAACAGAATTGTAACAGAGAAGAAATGGAAGGTGAGGAACTGACAGCATCAGGAAGAGGAGGGTTGTCTGTGCAGAAGGTAAGGTGGCTGTAGTGGCGTGGGGGAAGAGCCACAGGCTTTCAAGCAGAAATTCCTGCTTGTTTGGTCCTTGTTCATTTATTTGGTGCCAGCTTGTACCAACTAACAGCCGTGAGGGTTGTCTTACACCTTGGGCAGGTGGACTTGCTCACTACCATTTCCTAGGATGAGTGACTTGGGCTGGATGGTGTGCTGAGAAGGGAGAGAGAGCTAGGAAGTGCTGTCCCACCAGAACTCTTTGGAGGAGCTTTGATGCCATGGGGCACCCACTATCATGCCCCAGCAGTGTTTGTATGAAGGTAACATGTGGTTAGAGGTGCTATCTGATAACCTTCACCTGTCTGGGGTGGGAAGGCAGAGTAGGAAAACGTATTTGAAATTAAAGCAAACTCAGAGAGGCAGCTTATCTAGAATGTATCACCTAACGCTGGGAAGGAGAGCTAAGAGATCCCTGAATCAACACTAGATGATAACAGAATTCATAAAAGAAACCACGCTACTGAAGAGATAATTGTGTAACACGGGGCAGTGGGAGATGGCTACCCATTATCCTTGCAAGCAGGAAACAATGGCAGAAACTTACTGCAAAAAAGAGGAGAATGATGGAGGTCTCCTCTGTGCAACACTTGACAAAGTGGCACAAGAGGCATGAGGCAGGGAGCTCAGTGAGCTGCTTTTATATGTTGCTTTCTGAAGATGCGGTAGTCTTTTTTTCCCTCCTGCATATAATATTTGCTATTGTACAGCCTCTCTGTACCTCAACAGTATCAGAAAAAAATGCCCGACTTCAGATGCTGCACAAAGAAATATAAAAAGATAATGGGAAATGCCAGGGACAGAAGAGCCCTGCAACATTTTTTTTTTTTCCTTTTAAATCAGTTATTCAAAGAGATCCACTCCAAGACAGAGGATAAAAACCTCTCTTCAGGGGAGAAGAAAGATATGCTGTTAGTTCATGGACCCTTGAAGTGCACATTCTGACGGATCTCTTCTCAAAAAAGATGGAGGGAGCTACGTTAGTAAGAGGAACTATCGTAAAGCTGGTGCAATTTGTATTTTAAGGTGCAGTTGTCCTTTGGCCTCTCTTCATGAGTTTATCTCCCAAGAGAGCAGGCAACTGACGATCCATGTCACCCCCCCTTCTTCCTTACCTGCTGATGTACTCTCATTGCCCACTGGAGTGCTGGAGCAGCTGCGGTCCATATTGGAAGATTCAGAGGAGATCCCCCCTGGGCTACAGCCAGTGTAATCCATGTACTCATCTGTTTCAGTGTCCATCATGCTCGGGGGTCCCTGAAAGGAAGCTGGGGTTCCTGATGAGGCTGGGCTGGGTGCCATGCTGCCAACCTGGGGGAGATTTTCATTTCTTGGAGTGTGGCCAATAACCTGCAGCAAGAAAACAGGACGGGGACTTTCACACCAAAAGAACGATGCCAAGACCAAAACCATCTGTCTGCATGTTTATTTCCCTCTGCCACTGCTCATGAGGGATAACTGGAACATGCTCGTGAGTGGAACCCATGGCACTGTGGCTAGGAGCATGAATCTTCCTTCACTGGGAGCTCAGAGCATTAAACTTGGCACATGTATTCTGGTATGTGAATTGTGATGCGCTCAGAGGCTGGGAGTGTTAATCTTGGCACCAATATCCTGGTGTGTGGATTCTGATGCATTCAAAAGCAGGAGGTGTTAATCTTGGCATTGCTACCTTACTGTGTAGGTCCTGCTGCATTTAGAGACTGGGAATACGACTACTGACATGCCTGCCCTAGTGCCTGCATGCTGAGACACGGCGACAGGGGATCACAGACTGAAACCAGTGACCTGTGTGTCTGCTGCTGTACTCTGTTCACGTGCAGCTGCCGTGGCCTGGCATGGCGTGGTCTCCTCTGGATAGTTACACCTGGGTAGTTACACCTGGGTAGGTACCCAGAAGCAATGTATAGCCAAACATACCATTAAATGCCTACCAAGCACTCACGAATGGGAAAAAAATGGAGTTAGGACGGTTAAATGCAGACAGGCAGTGGCAGTGCAGCAATCTGTGAGCTTTGCTACGTGCCCCGATTTGTGGTTTCTTCTTCTTTTTGCTATTTGCTGGACTGCTCCACGGGCTAAGCACAGCCGTAGATTAAGATGTGCACTGTATGCTCTTGGGGTTGCTTTGGCCACAATTAGTGCTTTTCCACTGCTAATGTGACATGGGATTGCCAGTGAGGGAGGTGGAAGTCAAAACTAGCATTTTCTGCTCTGCGTGTACTAGGAGGTTTAGGGCTCTGTAGTGGAGGAAGATTTGTTTGTTAAATCTGAGTTTGATTCTTGTACCTGAGCACTTAATTTTAAGAACAAAAGCTGCCGTAACAGTAACACCAGTTCCTTGGCATGTGTGAACTCATTAATTCCAACAGCAGTAGACTGGAATGATTAACTTTTTGACAGTACTTGACAGCTAACAGGGACCTCTCAGTCCTGTGTTGTGGAATGGAAGAGGGTTCCCATCTTGCTTCTACAGGTAGCACCTTTTGCTTTTCACATACCAGATGTCCTTAGGGTTAGATTAGTCACAGGTGTTCAAATAAATGCAGCTCATTTCATCTCCTAAGTCAGTGCAATTAATGCAACCAAGGAGTAAGAAGAACAAACAGGAGGCTGCAGGACTGCTGCCATTCTGAACAGTAGGTCAGTGCTGCAGTTGAACCTCTTCAATTTATTCATGAAACAGAAAAACCTAATCTGGCAGTTGCTCTTGGTTGTGTTAGACAAAAGTGACTGCACTGCCCTGGTACTTCCTGAGAGAGGACAAGGAGAGCCCCAGTGTAAGGCCAGATCAGTAAAGGAAGAGAAATCTTGAAACTGGTGTTTCTAGATGGAAGCAGCAAATAATTGTTTATGTGCAACAGGAAATGTTTGCTTTAACCAGCATGTTCAATTCTTCCACATCCTAAGCACTTTAATTTTAATAAGCCAATTGGTGTATACTGAGAGCGTGGGGAGGGAGTGCATGCAAGTTATAAATATGAATATTTTAGTGTTATCCTTCTCAAATGTTTTTCTCAACAACTCACGAGGAAAGGCTGTTAAGACTAAGTAATGCTTTGATGTTGTCTCTCCTCATATGACAGGAGTCAAATCAGCTGAAACTAGCTTAGGTGAACGCACACATCCCAGGTGCATCCCCCAGTGCAGACATGTGTCCTTAGGAGCTTGGTCTGAGCATCTTGGCATCAATGCAGTTCTGCAGCCAGCAGCCAAAGGGACTATCACTACATACAGAGCTACAACATAAATAACCAGCCAGTCACCTGAGTAGGAACACGATCAAAATTCTTCCCCAGCATCCGTCTCATGTGCTTTCTGGCATGGGATGTCATTTGGTGCTTGAGCAGGAAGGAGAACTGGCAGCCCTCTCGAATACAGTGGAAGTGGCTGTTCACCTGGTTGTATTTGCAACCTGCAGACACAAAGCCAAGGTATGTAGTACAGGAAAGGTACCGAGAGAGAGCAAGACTGTAGGGAAGATGGTCTGGAGACAGGACAAAGCTGCTGCTCTATGGATTTTTGGTAGACTGGAGATTATCAATGGTCATGGGTTCTTCAGGAACAGTCCTGAATGATAGAAACCACATTTTTTTGCCTGCTGAGCAACTGCAAGAGAGGATTATAGGGTACAGAGATTTAAAAAGTGGACCAGAACTGCAGACTGGCCTCATCCCTCCTTATGTAAAGAGGAAGAGAGTTGCCATTATGTCTAGCAGTGCCTATTGCTCCCCAGTCTGAGCTAGTGCCTTTTGCTTTTCAGTGGGAACAAAACCAAGACTTTTAACTGTATCACAGGATTTACAATTGAAAATACATGCTCACAATTAGATTTGAAATGAAAAGTTCTTTTTTTTTCCCTTTAACTGTGCTCTCAGAACAGAAGAGCAGTCTCTTAAAAGCCCCAGCTCTGGACAGTGTATGCTCTCTGGTCAGATGGAAAGAGCCAGAAAGTGTTTATTGCCACTCCACGTTTGTAGTGCAGGAGGGGCAGCTACTAAACAACAATTTCTATACTTTCTGGTGTACAGCACTTCACACATTCTGCTCCTGGCACGCACTGCCATGCATGCTGGGAGTTTGCGTACCTTGTTAAGGTGCTGCATTCAATAGCTGATAAATAATGGCTTGTTGCAGCTAAAGCAATATCAGCAGTCAGGTTCTGTCTGTTCTCCGTCAGCCCCTGTACATCATCTTATAGACGTTCAGGTACAGGGCTACAGACAGCCCCAGTTTTATTCATCTCTCTACACCCATCTGCCTTTACTTACATACATACATATTTGTCTCTCTCCCTCCCTCTCCACCTATGCTTACAGGCACAAAAACGTATCTATAAAAGTCTATCTGTTGATGCAGTGTGTGTTAATAAACTTACACAGCCCCTAAAGCAGGCTGGTGCTTCTGCACCTGCTATATGCATATTTAACCTAAAAGAGAGAGCTGCACAGAGAAGCAGACGTGCATTTACACGTTGGTATAACCATCGACACCCACACAAACACATCCAGCTACCCCATCCTGTCGTGCTGCCTGTCTCTACATAGGCAAATGCAGAGTGTTGGTTAAAACGTACGTTTAATGCGTGGCAAGCCCAAGCTATAGGCGTATGTACATCCCGCTGGATGCAAGTACCCCTTCACTCCCAAAATAAACACTGCTGACACATGCACAGCCTGCAGACAGCTTGCTGCCAAACAGCTCCTGAATCACCCAGCCCATCTTTAGCTCACAGATAGCATTTTATGTACAAGCCAAGTTGCTGTTTGTTTAGGTATTCCACTCCCCCACAGCCCCACCTCGTTTGCCCTCCCCATCACGTCGCTGTTCTTCGGGATGAAGAACAAACAGTGCTGGCGGGATTGAAATGGTATCAGCAAAGGGCAGGTGAAGACTCGCCCGTTGCCAGGGCAGCCGTGTAGGCTGGGTGTCATATATCATTGTCCTGCTTTGTCTAGCCCCTGCTATCACCTGAAACACCTAAAGTTGAGTAAATAACAGCAACTGCTGAATCTACTGACATGTGTAAATGAGCCCTAGGTGAGTACTGGCACTGGAGTGTTGACACTTATTACCCTGGTTACCACAAACAAGTTGCCATTTGAGTATACATTTTTTTTTTATGCATGCAAAGCTGAAAAGTTTGGCCCTAGTTATGGTGGCTGCAATGCCCAAGAAAGAACAGCATCGGGCAGGAGGCATGGTATGGCCAGGAAGGACGGAAGTGTTATTCTGAACTCTCTTTTGTTTCAACCTTAAGCCAGGACCGATAGGGAAGGCTGGGTCTGTGACAACAGCAAGGCACACGACAAATACGTGACTCCCAGTTAGTGAACACCAGTAGGTCAGGATGGATCTCAGATGGAGCTCTCCCTAGGGACTTGCCCTGGCGCACAGCAATGGGCTTCAGCTCGAGGATACCTCCCTGGGAACCCATTCTGCTCTCTGCTGTTGCTCATGTTTTACCAGCTCTACACTAGAGGCCCGAAGATTTAATAACTGCTGCAATGCTGCTAATGGTTTTGGCAAGTGGGCATGCCACGGGCTGAGGCTGTGCACACTGCAGGTGTTTCCTTCGGCCATGCGCTGGTGGAGGGCTGGGCTCGAGGCACAGAGCCGGCTCCCTGCTGCTCACAAGTGGCTGTGGAGAACAGGTTCAGAAGAGGAAGGAGCAGGTTACTGAATGCCCTTCTCCATACTTCTGTCTCATGCTATTTACCCTTTGGCTTTCAGTATGCAGCCCTGGCAACAGCTACAAAAAAAAACCAACAAAAAAGTCATCTGAAGCTGCCTGGAGTCAGGTGAAGCAGCAACTGGAGGTCAGTGCAGAAGGACCTTTGAACAAGAGCTTCATCAGAACAGACATTTCCCATATGCTTTTTTTTTTTTTTTTGCTCCTAAGAGCACCCTTCAACTCTGCCCAAGACAGGCATTAGGCCCAAAGACGGTAAAGTGCCAAAAAATGGAAAAAAAAAGAAAAAAGAAAAATAAGATTGCCTTAACAGATCATGACCAGCAGGGAACCTGTATCTCCAGATAAGTGTACATATAGGTATATGCATCTATCTATCTATCTATCTATATTTTAATCCTCTATACTACAGCTTCTAGTCATTTAAGATCTTTGGTCTATTTGAGAAAAAAGGAACCCTCATGCTTCAACTCAGGCAGATCAGGAGCAGATTTCCGTTTGATTCTGTTTCTTGTTTGTTTAGTGATTTAATAACCAAATACATCTCTAGCATAGCTCACATGCTCTAACTCGTGGTATTCTTAGCCTGGATGTAGAAAAGACTACATGGGAAGGGTGAGGGGGCGTGGGGGGAGAGGAGAAGACTCACCCAGTCTGCCACACTCTTCTCGCTTGGTAAAATACTTGAAGCCATTGGCTGCCCTTCTTTCTGCCTTCTCATGTTTTTTCACATGCCAGGGCAGCTTGGTGGTGATGTTAGTCACAAAGTAGCAGCCAGGACGAAGACAGTGGTAATGCCCTCGCATCCTGAATTCACAGTGCTAGAGAGGAGAGCAAAAAGGCGGGTTGCTTTAAGCAGATCTAGAACAAATGCACTCTCATTTGCCTGCTACTAATGCTGTCCCTGCAAGAGAGGCCCGAACTGATACTCGGCATCATATCTACTTCATCTTCCATAAGCCACAACGCAAACTTGTTCCCTGTCATGTATTCTGCATGGCACCATTCTACACATGAATGACCCCAACACACAGCTAGGATTCCATCACTTCCCCCTAATTGGTGGCTTTTCAAAGTAGTCATCACCAATTTTTATTCTACTTCATCTTGAGTCTCTTAGATCATTCAAGTTTCCTCATCTCATCATTTCAATTCAACACAAAAGCAGTGGGATTCTCTGTTTGATGGAAACCAAACATTTTGCTAGACCAATTGAGGCCCTTCCATGGATCTGTCATTAGACCAGGACTGAACCTCTTGGCCTCAGTTCCTATTGTGTTGTCTACTTATTCTTGCCCATGCTTCTCCCGTGCATGTCCTCAGGCCAGGACACTGCTTTTGAATTCCTCTTACCTGGTTTGGACAGAGACACTGCAGCGAATAGTAAGCAAACTGGTCTCGCACATTCACCAAATTATTGTTGGGGTTGATGTGGTCCAGGCAGTGGGATTCTGCTTTGCCAGAGGTTTTGCACACATACTTGCAGTTCCCAAAGAGACAGTGGAAGTGGAATTTGTTGGCATACTTGCAGTCCGTTGCCAGGCAGGGATCACTGGAATACATCCAAAACCCAATCATCACCTTCACTCATTTCACACATTTGTTTCTTTGCCAACATTTAATTCAAGGGGAGCCCAGCTGAAGCCTCTGTTCCAAACATGGCCTACAGATTTCCCATAGCCACCTTCCTCTTTAGTAAAATTGATGCTGGCGACCCTACTGCAATGCTAGCAAGCTACTGCACTTTCTTGATTAAGATTGTTAAAATAACAGCAGTGCATGGTGGGATCTGTAGTCTTTCAGGGCCACACTTCTAATCTAAAGCTCTCTCTCGAGGTCTGGCTAGGTACTGGTATTCCCTTTCTGCCTGTACTTGTCTTAGTGGTGATTTGGATTGTTTCTATTGTCTCCGTTTTGTGTAACTGAAATGAAACTCCTGGGTATGCGCACTGGAAGATGCCAGGGCTTCCCCTAATTAGACAAGACCTGCAATGGTCTATTTAATCAGCTAAACAGTTTTGGTACCTTACCCCCTCTGCCCAGCCTATGGATTTCAGGTTGCACACACAGATCAGAGGTAACTGACCCTTGATCTCTTGGATCCCGAGCACTGTACCCACTGCTAGCTACTCAGAGGTGTGAAGTGGAGTTAATGCACATCTTTGAAAGCAGGCAAATGACTGTTCATGTATAGCCCAGAGTGATACTCTACCAACCTGAACAGCTAAGCTGTAATGCCTAACCTGATCGTGCCCTCCTGTAACCAACCTAGCTTCTGCCTCTTGATATACCAGAACAATCATCACAGCACCACTGTGAAACTTCTTGAATGGTTTAAAAAAAAAAAAAAAAAACAATCAAAAAAACACAATTCAGAAATGTATGTTACCTTGTATGTAAACTAACACTACAAACCCAGATGCACAGAATGTCAGGAGACTGACTACACTTGTGGAGGAGTTCAGCCAGAACTCAAAACTGACAAAGCTGAAGTGAGAGAGGGTGCTCCCTGTTCCTAAAGCTGCCGAGGGCTCCACTCCTGCTTAAGGCAGAGTCCAAGCACTTGTGTCTCCTCTACTACCTGACCCCCCGGCTTCTTCAATGAAAAAAATGATGCTGTAACACTCAGTGTTACAGGTGACATTTGTATGAAAAGGCCACAGATCTTATTTGGGGACAAATCCCAAAGAAATCCGACATTTTTTTCATCAATCATTTGTAAATATCTACTGTTAGTTACCTTAAAACTTTAAAGATGCTACGCTCCCTCTGTAGCCTTCAGTGTCAAAAATACTGCAAAGAGCTGTTTGCCTCCCATGAGGTATAAAAAAGGCTTCAGTGAGCCTTTTTATGTCAATAAGTTTATTTCTGCTCTACACTTGTATCTAAAAGTGCTCCCAGTTGTACTGAAAAATCCATTTTTTTCCCTAGCATAGCTGAGGGTATTTTCTAGAGTATACAGAAGTAACTTTCCTGGAAGATAAAGCCCAGAGAGCCTTCTTGGCAGAAGGCCTCTCAGTGGGTGAAGGTAAAGGGGATTGTGAGGTTGGAGAGGAACCAAGGAGGCAAGCAGTGTCTACAAGAACTTACTTCTCCTGGAACTGGAGAAATCCGGGTTTGACCTGAGGCTTGGCGTTCTCCAGGGAAGTCGTTGCCAAGGGTGAAGCTGCCAGGTTAGGCACTGATGCTGGGATCTGAGGCATCTGGGGTATGGTCGAAGCCAGCTGCTTCCAAGCTAGCAGCGTGGGGGCAGAGGGCACAGTCGCCGGGCTTGGGGTGGGCACGTCGAGGGCAGGAGCGCTCGCCATGGTGGCAGACGAAGCAGATGGTGATGAAGGGGCCAGTGAAGCCTTACTCTCAGTAGTAGTTGAGAAGGGAGACTCGGAGTTACTTTTCACAGCTCCGCCCTCGGTTCGGAAGTGAAAACTGCAAAAAGATGGAGTAATTTATATACAGCTTCTTGGCCAATGCATGTCATATGATTAAACATCAACAAGAACGTGGCAGTAGTCTGCAAACAAACTAGCTGAGATGAAAGCCTAAAAGGGACTCTGCCCACTTTGTGGAAAGCTTTAGGGTCCTCCTAGAAAATCTGTGAGGAAAAGGGAATTTATTAAGCAGGGTGGAGACAGAAAGGTTCGATAACGTGTTAAAATCAGAGCGGTGCAAGCATGGCTGCAGACAGCAAGGTCAATATGACTCGAGGGCAGCTTCCCATGGCTGTTGTGAGAAGCCAGTCATTTGTAGCAGTGAACCACAGGCCTCCAGCCCCAGAGACGAGCTGTGCTAACAGATCTTTCTGTCTTAAACTTCACAACAGCACCTTCCCTTTAAACCCCTTCACACTCAGCCATGTGGCCAGCTGCTGAAGGCCATTCTCATTCTCTACTTGGGCAAATCTTCCACTGCCTTTAAAAGGAACTTGGCATGGGTTTAAACTGCAGATTGCTCCACAGAAATTAGCAACAACTTCCAGTATCCCGCCCTTCCTTTGCTACTCCCTTCACTGTGACAGTGGGAGCATGGCTTAACTTCATTCTTCACCCAAGAGTCACCTGGAATTCCGAGCGTGCTGTACAGCTGCTGTAATATAGGCCATAGTATCTATTTCTGGCTACCAAACCCTGGGCTGTCCACTGCTGCTTTCCAAAATGATATGAAATGACAAGGGTTTACAACATAGAACGTTGCAAGGTGAGGAAGCTGGTCTTGGGCTGGACAGTTTGCTTGAAGATCCTCATCCGTATGATACGAGCATCTTAAACAAAGCCATATAAACTAAGGGCTAGGGAAGCTTGTTAAAAAACATTTGTTGTGACAAGACAAAGAAAAATAAAATGCTTTCCACACTGCAGTGACGGGAAGCTGCTCTACAAAGAGTCTGCATCCAGTGACAATGGTTGGGGTTACAGGTCCCCCTCCCTCTCTTATTCTCTTATTTCTTTGTACAGTGTATTTGTATGCTGGGGGAAATATTTGTCTCCTTGACCACACTGTCTGTCAGGTAGGCTAAGGAAAAACAAATGCCCACTTCTCAACCTTGCCAGCGCTGCGTGAGACACCTGTCACAAACTGAGCACATTTATTGTGAAACAGAATTAAAGAGGACATCGTGTTCTGCAAACATGTCAGCTGAGCACATTTACACAGGAAAGGGGTGGGTGCCCGGAGGCTGCCCTCAGGACTGCCCACATTCCTGGTCCTGACCCTCCTCCTGCACTGAGTGCGGTGTGGAGTCTCCTCCAGGTTTCCCAAGGCTCTCCTACTCACTTGGCATGCTTGATGGCTCCATCCAGGGTGCTGAAGAGGGCACCGCATTCCTCCACGACACAGTGGAAATGCACCTTATGCAGAAAGTCACACTGCGCGTCGCAGAAGTCCTTGGTACCAAACCTGGCCAAAGCAGACAAGCAGGCATCTTACAGAAGGCCCCAGAAGGCAAGCAGTAGCGGAACAGACATTTCTTTTTGTTTTTCAGCTCTACTACCATCCTGTTTTCTCACGTCCCTGCTGGGATCGCTGCTTGATTATGGCCAGTCACATAGATCTGAACATGCAGAACGAGAACCTAATTTCTCTGCAACTGGACTTGTCAGTGATTGAACTCCCATTCGCTTTTAGTGGGAGCAAAATACAGAACTACTCTGAAACAGAAGATGAAAATCTTTAATGTTATTGAGTGTCCGTACACAAAAGTCAGAGCTCTGAGGAACGAACAAAGGTTAGTAAATCTGCTTGAATTTACTGGGAGTACCACAGGGAAGGAACAACCGTGGTTAATGGGAATCTAGAGCCAGAATCCCCCTCCGCCCCCTAACACACACTTAAAATAACAGGCTAGCACATGGATGGGGGAGACAAAGCATCACCTATATAGCAATTACAGCCTAATATGCATAAATAGAGAATAGCACGGTCCCTGAAGTACACGAGAAACAATGCTGCAATGCAAAAAGCAGAGCAAAAGGCATCATCTAAGGTACATCTCTTGCCAGAGGAAATGGTCAAGAGAACAAAAGCAAGTAAGCACTGCTCATCCCCTGCTGAGAGTCTCCATCCTTAGTAGCAAATGTACACACGATTTCAAGAAACTCCAGAATCACAGGGAATCGAGAAATCAAGTAAAAAGCATTGGCAGGAAGGATTTGAAACTTAACAGGGGAATCTTGCATAATTAAGGTACAACAGTCTACAATTGCTCTGATGAGCAGGAAAGCAAGAAACAAACAGCAGCCTGCATGGTCCCGAGGGGACTTCCTAACGATTTGAAGGTAAAGGAAAAAGAAAAAAAATAATCTTGAACTGGAGAATGAAAGGGCCAGTGGGTGTAGAGAACATGCAGTCAGTTAAGGCTTTCAGGGAGAAGATGAAGGAAAGAAAAGGTGTGATAAGAGAAGAGATAAGAAACCAAGTTAGTGCAAGCTAAAGGGGTTGTTTTATCAGGAACCGGAGATTTTGTACTTCGAAATCCTGACAAAAATGGGAGGGAGGTGATGAGTCAAAAATGGCTGCCTTATAACATTTTCTTTGGACAGGGACACTAAAGACAAGACAGATAATTAGGGATGAAAAGAAGACCTTCTAGAAGAACAGATAAAGAGACTGGTTGGAAAATATAAATATGCACAAGTCAGCCAGTCTGGATGATGCATGTCCTGAAGTGCAATGGAAATTAACTCACAAACTGATTGCATTACTATTTGTTATTTTTTAAGCCATAGAGAAGAGGGAGATACTAGGGAACTGGGAAAAAAAAAATAAAAAATCTAGGTACCAATTCTTTGAAAAAAAAAAAAAAGACAAGTGATCTTTGGCAATTATCATACCTCTAGTCTTAACTTCTCCTTCCAGTAAAGTAATGGAACAAATATTAAGAGGGAGGAGAAAATCATTAAACATCTAGAGGATAAAGGAACCATGAGCAATAAACAGCATCAGGATTATAAAGAATAAATCTTGCCAGACAAATTTAATTGCTTTTTTTGATAGAATTACAAAATTAGTGGATGAAGGGATGCAATATATTTGGATTTTAGTAAAGCGTTTTGATACAGACTTGCATATGCTTAGAATTAATTCAAATTGGCTTGGATGTGAATGCTACCACATGGATTGAAAACTGGCTGAAGGACCGTAAACAAAGGCTAATGACAAACAGCGACGTATCGAGCTGGGAGGAGGTATCTCGTGAATGCTGCAAGGATGACTTTGGCTAGGTCTGAGCTTATTTAACATCTTCATTAGTAATCTAGGAGAAGGAGTAAACAGCGTGCTAATGAAATTCACAGAAGATACTAAACTGGGAGGAGTTGGCAACACCAAGGCAAGATGAGGGAAATAACACAGAGAGAGGCCTTGCAAGACATGGGGAAGGTTCAGCATGGGAGAGTCATATTTGGAAAAATACAGCTAATACATCGGGGGGTATTTTTATACATAGAGGACTCATGAGAGCAACATTACAAGCAATCCTGTGTAACAGTGGATGGTAAACACAATACATATACATAATGCAAAGATGGGAGTGCAATTGTGAGCTGCGTATATGGGGCAGAAAGCTTCTGGTGTGGGGATGCAGGAATAGCAACCCAGTTCTGCAAACAGCAGCAACATGATCAGCAGGCTGAAGGGACTAATTTACCAAGTCAGAGAAAAGGAAGTAAATAAAGTTGGTTAAATGATATGCTAAAAATCTGTGACTAGGAGGTGAAGGACGTGAACTCCACTTGTGGAGAAGAATTCTGCTGTGGTTCAAGGGTATGTAACTAGGAGAGCTGCAACAAAATTATGAAAAGGGAAATTCAGGCAGCATACTATGAAAAAAGATCCTGACAGTGAAATGTATTATGAGGTAGAATAATGCTCCCAGAGACAAGGGAACAGCCACCCTGCTTGGCATAATTAAAACTAGGCTGGACAAAATGTTTGCAAATGGACTGCAGGGAAGGATCTCACACTAGCCAGGGGCAGAGGGACTAGAAGACCTTCTGGTCTTTTCCATCAAAGTCTGTGATTTACAAAGTGTCCACAGGCATTTGTAGGCAAAGATCTGTGTCAGAGCACTAACCCATATGTGTCTGCCGGGGTGTATCTGTGTATGCTCAAAGCATGTGTCTGTCTGGGCATGTATGTGCATGTGTCTGCGTGTGGGTGAGTTTTGTATCTGTTCCATTTTCCTTTCAAGCCTCCTCGTCTACAACAAAAACAGCAGAAACCATGCAGTTCCCATTCCCCCTTGGACTCCTTGTTTTGTTTCAGTGCACCACTTCTATGATCAGAGGAAATTCCACAACATTTTAAGGCTTCTGTGATCTGTGTTTAACAACTAAACCTGGCCTAACAGTGGTTCGGTGCTGAGAGTGAGCTACACTTGGTCCCCAGGACCTGCAGACTGGGACATGTAGAGGAGCCTGAGGTATGCCAAGGCAAACAGTGTGATGTGTAGAGCCCTGCTCCTAGCTGGCCCTCGTGCTCCCATTGCAAAACAACTCTACATGGACAGTCATTTCTTACAGGACACCTCCTGCAGCCAGCCAGGACTGAGGACTAACTGCACTCCAGAAGGTGATCAGCATGTGACAGAACCAGACCTTTAAATTTGACAGAACTCATCATTCAAACAGGAACCAGTGAGCCAGACACTATGCAAAGAAAACCGTTTCCCTTTCCTCTCCTCCCAGCTCCATGCCCTCCTTACCGGCGCAGGTACATCTTCCATGGCTCAGAGAGCTTCTCCTGGACAAGTGCCTTCACTGCCTTGCCCAAGTACTGTGTTGGCTCCCCAGCCCCAGCCTGGCTGCCATCACCTTCTGCCTTAATGTTCAGCAGGTTGCCAAGGCTGGCACTGGTCTTGGACATCTGGAACAAGAACACAGACACTGCATCAAGCCCAGCAAGCAGCTGCGGACACTGCTAGTCTGGATGCCCTCAGGACCATCCTGTGGAAAGCTGTTTCTTCAAAGAGAGAAGAGAAGTCGTCTGCACGGGCTGCCTCAACTGCAGCAGCAAGGCTGAGTAACACCTCACGCTGTGGCATCCTCCACCCAGCTGTCACAAAGCCCATCTAGTGGTTGTGTCTCTTGTGGGAAGTAGTGAGGCATCCATTCAGTACACTGGGAAACTGAGGCGAGGGGAGACGTGCACACTAAAGTCCTTGGAAATTCAAACTAACTTCACTGAAGGACTTATTTCACTTTCTATGTTAAATGGATATATTGTCCACAAAGCAGGACGTGGACTCATAATTTGCCTCGTCTGAAAGGCTTCAAATAGATTCCACACCAAGAAGGTCTGGTCCAGGTGCAGGATGTGCAGAACAGAAAAAGGAAGTTACTCAGTCTCTCTAGTGCTTAGAGAGAAAAAAATCGTTCATAATAAATGCACAGTTCCCCAGGCCTGTTCCTGCTTTGCTGCTCTCTCTAACAATGGTTACTTTCCTCCAGTAACAACAGCGAAATGCACAGTATGCATTAAAGCAGGATCAGGCCCAATACTTGCACTGAAACTCCACCCCCTTGAGGATCTCAAAGCCCTTTATACAGATCAGTTAATTAAGCCTGACAGCCCCCCTAAATAAACTGCAGTACGCTACAGGAACCCTGGCTGTTTGAGCCTCTCTTAATGCCCCCTGAAGGTAAAGCCCCTGCTGCTATGTGGAGACTGCAGTTCTTTATGGCTGGAGCCAGAAATTCAGCTCATGTTTTTTCTGTAAAGTTTTTTTAACATTATTTTTATTTATTTATTTATTTATTTATTTATTTTATTCCTAGGCAAATAATAAAGGTTTTCTCTACCAACAGAAATTCTGTGCAGCAAGAAGAAGCAAGCACGGTGTGTTCCTGAGCACACACAGCTTGGGTCTGCAACCCTTAGTCCTGGAACGGGCTCCTTCAAATCAGTGGGCTCTATTCTTTGCTGCTTTATGTCATTCTTTAATCCCCTTCCTACTGTACAGAAGGAAGAAACCTGAAGAAGTGTGTTTTATACCTGCGCTGCACTTATTTTGCATAATGCCAAGAACCTTTATGCTGTGGTGCATGCCTTTATGCTGTACCTTTATGCAGGGCTGCACACAAGCAAACGTTTATTCCTAAACATATGCTTCAACTGGAGATTTTCAAGCGAAGCATCTATTGAAAAAGAATTTTCCTGAGCTGGGGCCTTCAGAAGGACTTGGGATCTCCAATAGCAGACTTACTAAATAGATTTACTCACTAGAGAAAGAACTGCGTATTTGGAGTCACTAGAGGGATAACGTGCAGGAACGAGTAAGAAATTAAGCTTAAAAGGGAACACCAGAAATCCAGTGTAACAGAGAACCAGTGCAGAGGGAAAGTGGTAGAAGGCTAAAACTAGACATGAAACAATGTGTGAAGAGTGATGGAGTAACAGAGAAAGGAGTCGAGAGACTACCCGACAAAGTCACTTTGCCCTCTCTTGAGGATTATATGGCCTTGATGCATGTAACGCCCAGAGCCAAGGGGATGGCAATAGTTCTGCCTGTAAAACCTATCACAGTGGAATATTAAAGCATGGCTCAAAGGCGGCCCTGATCTCTAATGCAGTTGTATACAACAGGAAAATTAATCTTGGTACAGTAGAATTTATCATGTGAAAGGGAAATATATATTTGAGATGATGTATAATTTAAGGAAAAAGTAAAGAAAAAGAAACTCTGCATTATTTAAAATAAATATTCTATAACATGGTAAAGTGGGCTCTGTTGGACACCATTACTCACACTAGAAAGGCAGAAATTGATGATTTCAGCTCAAAACTTCTGATTTTTTTCTTATTCTCTTTCATAAAAACAAATGATTCTCCTCCCCCTCCCCCAATGAAAGAAAACATTCGAAGTAAATAAAAAAAATGAGTAACTATAAAAAGAGAGCGAGAGAAGTTGCCAGGTTCTGGAAATAAAAATGGGGAAAAAAAAATCTTTCGGAGCCCTCCTCCGTCTAGAAAGGATGAAAAAAAAGGTGTCAGAGGCTGCAATATATTTCTTCAGCCAGTTCATTAAATTAATTCGTAAGCAGTGGCTCTGAAATTATACCCGATGAAAAATGGTCTCAAAATTTAAATGGTACAAACTCATCTTATTAGAGGCAAAACATTAAAAAACAAACGCATCTCTTCCCCCCTCCCTCCCCGCCATCGCAGCTTTAATTTCTCTTGGTGGGGGGAATGAAAGGCGTTTGATGGATGGCTCTTACCTTATTCATAAGCGAGGATAAAAGAGATGAATTTGCCGAGACTGTGTGGCCATTTGATTCATTACTGGAACACACAAACCAACAGGGTTTAGTTAAGATGTGCACAGGGACTGTGAGCACTGAGATTAATCCTTCTCCCTTCAAGCTGCCTCACTCCTCACCTGCTGCATCCGGAGGAAGAGAATGATGCCCACCCTCCCTTGGGCAGGCCAAACTCTTACTGGTGATAGCCAAGACAGAAAGGAAGAGGGCTGCAAGTTTGCTGAATTCAGTTCTTTCAGCTATTAAACAACCCAGACCTCTTCCCCAGTGCCCACACCATCACACTGCTTTATCAGCTGACTCACAACCCACCCCATATTTTTTCTCCTTCTACCTATTTGAACTTTCAAAACCACACTGCAAAACCAGGGGAGCAGGCGAGGCTACGAGCCTTATGGCCACAGCTAAGCACACTGAAAGGCAACCTTAGTGTTTGACAGGCATCAGTGATAGTTCTAGCTGACTGTAAGTGCGGGGGTCCTTAACTGAGGCTGCTTTATATAAAGTATGGGAAGGAATGTGTACAAGGGTCGATGTGGAGCAGGCTCAGGTATCCCCAATATCAGTTCTGCTGCAGTTTTTGCAGAGAGAACAATCCCCAAGCACTCCTGTTCTTAGGAAAGCTTTTGGACAAGTGAGACACAGGCTTTGAGATAGCACCTTCAGCTGTTCATCACCTCAGCTACGGGTTAGCACGTGCCAGACCCAGGCCAGCTGTCGGTGCTGGCCAGGCCTGAATGCCCCTGCCTGCACTCATCTCTCACCCATGGTCCTTGATGCTCAGGTCCAGGCTGTGCTCCTGCAGGGACTCCTGCCCGGTGCCAGAGGACGATCCCATGGCCTCCACCGGCTCCTGCTTCACCTGCACTGGATTGAACCGTCCGGGAGCTGCCGCCTGTCCATTCCCTGCTCGAGAAAGGCACCGAAATTAGGTTGTAAAAATTAAAACGAAAAAGGTAGCTCAAGGATGGGGTTGCAGTGGCAAACACACAAGTTAGATCGCTATCGCAACTGCGTAAATGGAAAAAGCACAGAAAAATTGTGGGGGGAGGGAAGGGCCAGGATTGCTGGTCAGCGTTTATTGCCAAGATGACATGATGGGTTCTGACGTCCACTCCAGCGTGGAAATTCTTCAAGTGATAATTATTGCAAAATTATGTCAAAGTTGTCCAGGCTATGGGCCCTTTAAAGGAGAAGGGCGGAAGGAGCGTGGGGGAGACCTGATTCTCTGCGCAAACTGTCATAACTAATTTGCGGGGCTGCCTCTTAAGCGTTTATTAAAGACTCCGTTAATGCTGAGGCAATGTGGCAGCTTTCGACTGCTAGTCAGGCCCCCGTCCCCGTCCCCAGTCCCAGCGTTGCCGTAGCGACGGCAGCGGCCTTGCCACTGCGCCTGCCCGGCAGCACCATCTGCCCAGGCCGGGGCTATCGGAGGTGACAGCCACCGGGCCCGGCCGAGCCCTCGCCACCACCTTGCCCCCCACAAAAATGAGGGTGTTTTTTTTTTAAATTGTGGCAGGGGGTTTTGTGCCGGGCCCGTGAGGTGTGGAGTCGAATTGAAGGAAAAGGGGGAAAGGAGGAAGAACAAGAAAACAAATTGAAGAGGAAAAAAAAAAAAAAAGAAGAAGAAAAGCGAAGAAAAAAGGAGGGGAAAAAAGTTGCTGACAGGAACATGTCTGCGGAGCTTTCTTCCACAATCCCCAAGTGACTAAAATATTAATTTACCCTCCGGCAGTACAGCTGACGGCGAGCTGCTTCTCAGCCAGCAAGTGGCATTTTATTAAAAAATAAAGGAAAATCGTTCCCTCAATGACCTTTCTCTGCTTTAGGAAACAATTTTTCAAAGAATAATTTTTAAAAGCATGCGAAAGTTCCCCTCCCTCTTTCACCACATGCCCTCGTCCCGCTCCCTCCTCGCCTGCCAGGAGGGCCCAGGGGCAGCGCTGGCGGTGCCGGCTGTGGGGCAGCCCAGAGCAGGGGGTGCCAACAGGCAGAGCCCCCCCTGACCCCACATTGCCAACCAGGTCCTGGCCATGGTCAGCAGGAGGCCGTGGAAGCACCTGGGAAACCATGCTGGGACTGCCTTCAAGGGTTCACTTGCTCCAAGGGGTTAACTGCCATTCGAAGGCGAACTGGTCACGTCCAAATTTATTTGCCCATTTCTGCTTCTTTATTACCCCCTTCCCCACCTCCAGTCCCCTGGACAACCAGGTGGCTTCTCATTCCCTCCTCTCCATATCATCAGGCACTCATTCCTTCTGCTAGTAGGGCAGCTGATGGGAGTAACTCACCTGCTTCCAGTGCCACAGAGGGCTTGAGTGCAGCTGCTGCCAGCCTGGCCATCATAGGAGAGATTAATCCCTTGCTAGCAGAGATCCTTTCCATTATGGACGCCGCTGGAGCCGGAGAAGAAGTAGCCGAAGGCTCACCAGATCCTGAGATGGCCTGGGATGAGGAATCTGTAGGAGCAGATGATGTTGGATTGGCGCCGGCCGAACCAGCAGCCATCAGGTTAGCCGAGCTGGCGGGAAGCGGCGTGGAGACCCGGCTGGGGATGATGGGGAAGAAGGATCCAGCTGTGCCAGGAAGCGCTGAGTTGGAGAGTGCCAGGGCCAAGGGAATATTGCTGGGAAGAGCCTGGGAGAGCAGGCCAGAGATCTTGGTGGCTGGTGTCATGCTGTTGGCAGGCTTGCTGGCCTGCGAGGAAGCGAGCTCGGCAGCAGAGGAGGGCGCAGCTGGGACTATGAGAGAAACGGAAGACTGCTGACTGGTGGGGGAGGCACTCAGGCTGGAGTTCTTGGAGCTCATAGCGGAGAAGTCAATAAGGTCATCGTTACTGGACTCCTCTTGCTCGTTATCCTTGGATCCCAGGAGAGAGGCAGGCAGGCCCAGCACTCCCGAGCTCCGGATGTGCCGGCGCTCGTGCTTGCGTTTATGGGAGGTCATCTGGCTGGTGGAGGTGAAGGTGAAGCCGCAGCCTGCCCTTATGCAGTGGAAGTGGTTGGTGGCCTTGCTGTAGACACAGCCCTCATACTTGCATTCCTCATACTTGTAGAACTTCTTGAAGCCATCCTTGGCATAGGCATCATCTTTGATGTGGTAGCTCTTGTGCTTCTCAATGTCACACTTGTTCTTGAAGGTGAAGGTACACCCAGGTCGCCTGCAAGGGCATCGAGGAGGAGAGAGTGGTTGGCTGTGCGGGCTAGGAGCACAACGCGGCTGCTGTCACCTGCCACCCTCTGGGATAAGGACTGGGGCCAGGATGAGACAGTGGCCCTGGCTGCAAAGGGGCTAAGGAGCTTTATGTGGGCCAACCTGTGACACCAAGTCAAGGAAAAAATGCTGCTGTGTGAGAGCCTGGAAGCCAACCCGACACTGAGAAACAACCAGGATAATATGGGGTTGCAAGAACCCCACTGCAAGTTCCAACCAAAACAGCAGCTAAAGGGGACTAAGATACAAACTGTGCTTTCCCACTCTTCCTGAAAATGTGAGAAATCAATAGAAGAGCATTTGTGTACAGAAGGCAGAGTCTGGCCCTGAAAGGGAGGAGCTGGCTGGAATGAGCTCTAGCATGAAAGTGCTATTAGCAGTGTATTAGTGCCCTCCCCCACCCCCGAGTTGAACACTGTCAGGGATGAGCGCTGTGATCGCCTTCCCCAGTGATTCCTGGATCTGTTTTCTTTATTTCCTCAGATCACTGCAGACAATGACAATCCTGGGAATCACATCTGCCCTGGAGCACGAGCTCTCACAAGAGCAGCATGGAGTAGGCCATGCCAGGGTAGACTGAGGCCCTGTGCACAATCCTGAATTTACGACGTGGCAGGAGGCAAACAGACCCTCCATCTCAGAGGCAGGATTCCCGTCTTTTCCTGCAATCTCACCTGCAGTGAAAATGAGTGGTTTTCTGCCCGTAGAACTGGCATTCCACGGTGCCACAGTCCTCCGTGGCACGGAACCGCTGAAACCCGTCGTTGATGAGCTGCGTGTTTTTCTTGTGAAAGTTCTCATGGGTCATCACGTCCGAGGTGCTTGTGTAGACCTTGTTACAACCCACCTACCCCAGGCAAAACAGGGAGTCATCAGTATAGTGTTCTAACACCACAATCTTATTAACATCAGCGATAATAAACATATGAGCAGCACACATACATTTCAGAGTTCCATTTGGACATTTCTCCTAGGAGCATTAAGTCATCACTTTAATTCCCAGTTTAAAGACTGATAGAGCAGTCACGAACAAAAGCTACTCTCCGGGCAGAAAAAAGGGGAGGATGCAGAGATAAAAGACCAGCTACAGATAATCGTGTCTGTGTGGGGAGGAAAGAAGCAGAGTTCCTGCTCCTAAGGAGAAAAGAACAGACTGACAGATGCCATTACTTTTTGTCATCTTGGAGCAACATGGAACAGAGCAGGACTTGTGTCTATTTGCGGGATGTGAAATTGCCTGGGAATGAGTTATTTACATCTTCCTTCCTTCTAGAAGAAAGGCCGGGTAGTGCAACAAGAGGCCAATCTTTTGAGCTCGTAATATGCAGGTTTCATCTGAGCAAAGCACATACCCTATGTTCAGCTGATCTTAGCAAACTGGTGGCTTTTTTTCCCTGTCACTGCTCAAGACTACCAGTTCAATAATGTTAAACTTGTGGAGCAAAATGGGAATGGTGTGACGAGGACGGAATGCTGAAAACCTGCCTTCCTCTGGGTAAAGCGGGCAACTTTGCCATATTGAGTAAAAAAACACTGGAATCTGAAAACGTCCTCAGCCCTGCTGAGGGAGGATTTTTTTTTTTCCTTTTCTTCTCTAGCACAACGTGTGCCAATGCCTGCACCATCTCAGAAGTGAAGAGAACGAAAACACCACCTCTCAGTTCAGCCCAGGTTGATTCAAACAGGCAATAACAAAACCCATGACAAATACCCAGAAAAAAAAATAAAAGGGATCTCCAGCTATTTCCAATATAAAAGAGCCTCTCTCTCTCTGCACTGACACCTTGAAAAAAGACAGACCCTGCACGGCATTAAAAAAAAGAATTAAACAAAAACCTCCTTAGGAATAATTTGCAATGCAGCTCTTGGTGCTAAAGCCTAAAAAAATGTCAGTTTATATAAACAACTAACTGAATTTTATCCACACCAATTATGGACATAAAGAAAAAAAAACCCATGAGATGGATGGCACAAATCCTGCCATTTAAGCAATATTTTCTTTAATTGGGAGTTTATGTTCGGACACCTTTCCTGTAAGACACTGCTTACATGGGCATTATTTTACTGGAAGACAGTGGGCACAGAATGGAATTACCCATATATAGCTGTGGAAAAGAGGGTCTCTATTCAAAGGCAGAGCGACTTAAAGCTGTGAAACGTTCCTTGTGCTCTAAAAAAAATTAAACAAATCCCATCCTGGTCGATTGAAGAAACTGAGCAATGAATATTATGAAGAATAACAGAAAATGTCCTCAAGAGAAAGTCACATGAAGTTCCCAATTTATCAACAGCTTGTAAGCACATGCTTAAACCAGCCCCTATTCAGGACAGTACTTGAGTGCATGCCTAACGTTTAAGTATGTGCTTAAACCCCATTGACTTCAGAGAGCTTACCTGACTTCAAGTCAAACATATGCTTAAGTCTATCCCAGCAAAGCATTTAAGCATGTGATTAAGGCCTTGTGACTGTAACCGGGGTCTTAAACTGCTGGGATCGGGCAGGAAGGGAGACAGGAGTTAGAAAAGCTTTCACTAAGGACTGCCTGGTGGTTCTCCCTTTGCAACATTCTCAAGGCAATGGTTTAGGCCACAATTTTAATGAAACAAGCATATATCAAACCCTCTAATCTAAGGCACAATCAGGGTAAGACCTAAACAATTTGGTGTGTCCGTGTTTAAAAACAGCAAAGGGGTCACAGCTAGATCCAGGCAGCAGCCCCAGCTCCGGGCACACAGCTTGGAGCCTGGCTCACAGCTGTGAATCAAAGCTCACAGCTGACACTACAGAAAAGTAAACTCCAGTACCACTGGCAGAGGAGATGGAGAACCAGGGGTGTCAAGTCTAGATAGGTGACATTAAAATTTAATTACTTTAGAAACTGATTATGGAGGAAATGAACCCAGTGTTAAAGGGCAGGTGTTCCACAGAAAAGTCTGATTTTAAGGGAGTACCAGACCAGATTTGGTGGAGGCAGCAGTGCTGCTGCAGAGAGGCCCCCAAATCTCAGAGAAGGCGACTTGCCTGAACAAGTGAAGCCCAAGACTGCCAGGAAACCTTGAGCCCTTTGCCTCACTGCATGCACAAGGCTTCTACAACCAAGTAGAAGTGGACAAGTGCAGTGAGGGAACAGCCTCTCCAGAGAGGAGCCTGAATCAGAGGCGAGCAGGAGAGGCTCAGAGCACTTTGCATCGCCCCTTTGCTCTCTAGCGAGGAAGGGTTGGGCCGCCTGGACACGAGACTGCTTTCAGTCCACCCAGAAAGGACTCAGCTCACACAACAGCTCTCGGTTCACTTCAGGTGCTACCACGGAGTCCCCGGCGCAGCGGTTACCTGCATGCAGTGGTAGTGTGTGCTTTTCCCGTTCAGGTGGCAGCCGTGGTAGTACACGCTGCAGTCATCCAAGGGGCTGAAGCGCATGAAGCCGTGCTGGAGGGAGTTATCACGTTTCTTGTGCATGTTGTAATGCCGAATCACATCCTGTTTACTAGTGAATCTCTGGAGAGATACAGAGACAGAGTGAGACACACGTGATGGGAGTGGGTGAGTAATCCTGGGGGCAGGGATTTTTGTTGTTGTTGTTAATAAACTTATGGTACCGGGAGTCTAAAGCTCAGCAGCGGTCACCCCAAGAGAGTCAGATTAAAGACAAACTGTGTGCGTGTATTTTCTTGGTAAAGGGCAAGTGTATGCACATGAAAACTTTGAAGTAAACATGACACTGGGGTGATGTCCGGAATATGCTCCCTGCAGCTTTAAGGCTGCAATTCTTCTAACATAATTTTAGCTGCTACTATCTCAAGAACTGCTATAGTTAGAAAGCAAGCCAGTGAACTAAACAGCCTGCAAGAGAGTAATCCCAGCTTCCAAATCCCTCTCTGTAGTGGTTAGCAAGACACTGGCTGCCACACTCATGTCAGACTAGAAACTGGGAAAAACACTCTGCTCTTTTATAGCATCTTCCCGTTATCAGCCGTCTGCCACCCCTGCAAGGTGGGATTAGGGAACGGGTGCAGAACTTTCTTCCAGTCACAGGAAAAGCTGGTAGCAGAGCTCCGAGCTAAATCTGGATGACCAGAAGATCCCTTTCACCGTCTACCTGCTTGAAGTACTGAAGGGGTACCCCACTCTCGGAGCAGGCTAAGTGCCTTTAAAATGAAGCTTTTCATTTCTACTTCCCACAGACATCAATATTTAACAGAGAAGGTGGGAAAGTAAATCTGATTTTTTAAAAGAAATCAATATCCATTTATTTTGAGGAGTAATTGGAAAGGCCTGTATTCTAATGTTTAACAACTTTTTCCAGTCTCCCTCACAGGAAACAAATGATTATCGCTTCCACTCTTTCCTCCTATAATATCAATCCTGATCAATCTCGTTGGTATTGGCATGGGAATAGATGGATATAGATTTCACCGGGAATCCCTTGGAGGCTGGAGGTATGATTTCCCAGGGCGTACGTACAGGATTGCTATTGCCAATCATCGTTAATTTGTGCCCACTTATTACAGAGCGTTACTTATTATAAAATATATCTCAGCCATAAAATAATTTGCATTTTAAAAAGCAGCCTAAATCCTTATTCCCTGCGAGACCAGACAGCTCCTTTGCAAGCAGCTTCCAGACTCCTTAGGAAATAATCATGAGGCCAATCATAACAATTTTTTTTTTCCTGTCTTTCCATTCTTTGCGTTTCTCTCTTCGTGGTGCACCGTGTTGCAGTTGGGACAGCCTCATCTCGATTACCAAACGCTGGGCTGGCAGGACACTACACACATCCCAGAGAAAAACCCTCCTTGGATCAATAGAAACCCGCCGCGGAGCTCAGCAGAGCCAGATCAACTTCCCGCGCTGTGGTCAGACTCGTTCCTTTGAGACCAGAAGGTCTCAAGGGGTAGGGCAGGACTTGTGTCTGCTGCACGGTGGAGGCGAGCTCTGGGATTCCCCCTTACACACACGCAGCCTGACCACAGAAGTGGCAGAGGCGAGCTCGCAGACCTGGGCCGAGGGTAAACACTCCCGGCACGTGACTCGGCTGCCTTGACGTCGCTGCCCTGGCACTTCTCCCAGCAATTACGGCATCGCACATGCTCCTGCCCCCAAGCTCTCCCCACAGATCCCGGCCTGCTGCTGGTCTTATTGGGTGTTTTGTTGCAGCTACTGCTGCTACAGCCTCGCTCGGGCAGCAGGAGGGGAAGAGGCAGACTAGCAGAACAGCATGCCCTGGTTTCGGGCACAATTTGTAACGAGGCAGAATTTATTCTCCTGGTTTCACTGATGTAAATCTGGAGTAGCTCCCACTGACTTGAGCTGATCTATATTCTAGCAAATTCAAAATATATCTTGCCCTCTTTTCAGAGACAAAGAGCGATGAGGATGTGTGCATGTGGGACGGAGCACGGGGAGACACGAATCTTCCCGAGGCAGGACTCGGGGAGCTGTGCTGGTCCCTGCTTCCCGTTCCCTTACCTGGTAGTTGCACTCTGGGTCAAGGCAGTGGTAATGTTCTCGGTACTGGTATGCACAGTGTATGTGTCCACAGTGCTGGCTGCCAGAGAACCTGCGAGCACGAGAGGAGCACAGAAGGGAGAAAGGAAGAGAGTGAAACGGTGTCCTGTCCTGTCCTGTCCTGTCCTGTCCTGTCCTGGCAGCAGTGTCTGTAAGCACGGCACAAAGGGAGTAGGTCCCACTCCTTCATCCCACGTGTTCAGGTCATCAAACCCCATCAACTTGACCACCTCCGAGGGTGGTGATCCCTCCCACCTTCCCTTTGTTATTTGTCACTGCTTAAAAAGGTGTTTCCTGAGCAAGATCTTTCTGGGCTTTTACCTCCCCGAGCTGCATGTGCTTTTCTTGGAAATTCACCTCCATTATTTAGAAGCTGCTTACCTGGGAAGAGTAAGAAAGTGCGGCTGGTTCCCTGAACTACATACCACACAGATCTAGTTTGGATATCTCAGCAGTGAGTTTCAGAAACTTCCCACACCACGAGGAGACCAATTAACATCGGTCCAATACAGACCCTCGGCATGTGCGCATCCAGCAGGACCTCAGAAAAGCTCAGGCATTCGTTTGTTTGTACAAGTTATGCCTCGGTGTTTTTCTTTCTAGTTGCAATATGGTGTCACGCTACTGGGAAGGCTGCAAAGCAGCAGAGGGTAAGCCACAAAGGCAGTGGAAAATCATGGCACGATTATGTAGGAGCTCTTCCAGTGAGATGGAGAGTAAGGGAAGGACAGGGCGATGGAGCAGCAGGGCCAGGATGAACGCTGCAGGCAGACCTGTGTGCACGTCCCTCCCCATGCACAGCAGCACTGACCAGTCCCACTAATCATCATCTTCCAGGTGGATGCAGCATTTGCTCACGACAAGATACCGCAAGGCAGAGCCACGGGGCTTCCAGCCTGCCTCACGTGCAGGTGAGAGCAGGGCACAAGGACAGCAGCCAGCAACGCGCACCCGCTCCATTCGCCACCACCCAGCCTTCCACGCAACAAATCTGGGAAGTCCTGGCATACGGGGTGGGAAAAAAGGGCAGAAAGGCCGAATGGTATCTGCAGATAAATGGACGCTTGGGCTGCCAGACAGAGCAGTAACTGGGGAAGGGGTGGTGCAGCGCCGGGCTGCTCCGTGCAGGGATCTCCGGTGTGTGTTCCTGAGGAACCTGGAGGAGCTTGAAAGGGAAAAGCAGCGGAGGGAAGGGGACTCAGAGGGGAAACATTCAAAGATAAAGTGCCATCTGCTCAAAGGTTCCTCACGTCACTTTGTGCTAAACGCACCGGGAGCGCACATGATAAAGGGCATTGGAAAGAAATGAGGAAGGAGAGAGGGAAAAAAAGGAAAAAAAGGAAAAAAAGGAAAAAAAGGAAAAAAAGGAAAAAAAGGAAAAAAAGGAAAAAAAGGAAAAAAAGGGGGGTGAAGGTGTTCTGGGGCAATGGGTGGAGGGGGCAGGAGCAGGGAGGATTACGGAGTGTTGTAAGGGGCACTGTGTAAGCACTAAGCTGCAGGGCAGGAAAGGGAGCCGGGATGAAAAGCAGCACTAAATACACGTCCTGAAGTGCAGTGAGGAAGAGGAGGTCAACTGTGGAGACAGCAGGGCCTCCTGGAGATGGAGAGGGGGCTTAATTGACAGAAAAGATAGACAATGCTAAAAAATTAAATGACTTCTTTGCCTCAGCGTTCACAAAGGGAGACGGGGACAGATGCCAGGAGCAGACTTGCCTTTCCCTGGGGAAGGAGAAGAAATACTGCAGGAAATCGGGATCACGCCAGAACAGGTGATTGAGAAACTGGAACAAACCCCGGCAGCGGAGAAGAAACAAACCACAAGGCAAACAGCAACGCTGGCTGCGCAAACAGAGGTGTGGAGCTGGGAGGGGAGGCGGCGAGCCCGGCCGGCGGCGGGGCAGCGGCGAGGCTCGCACGGGGCATGGGCAGCAGCCTGAGTCACTGGGACACCAAGCAGCACCCCAGCAGCCCGTCCTGCTGCTCCGGGGCTGCGTGTCAGCAGCCTGGAAAGGCCGAGGAACTGCTCGGCGGAAAGCTTCCTCCCTGCCGCAGGGATGAGATGGGGAGGAGAGAGCAAAGGGCTGGAGGGTTGGGGAGTGCTGGCCAGGCAGGGAGGAGGGGAAGACAGAGAGCTGGCAAAGGCAGCTCTCCGGCAGAGCTGTCCAAAAGGGCATCCCAAGCGAGGATGCGAACGCAGCAGAGATGCCAACTGCAGCAGCAGAAGGGCCAGGCACCAAAGAAATCCGCCCGGATGGGATGAGTTACTTGGAGCATCCCAACAGGAGCCGCTCACAGGCTCAGGTCCAAGGGCATCAGCTGAGTGAGCTCCCCGGCCCTGCAAACCCTGCCCTGGCAGAGGTGTGAGTGTGTGAGTGTGTGTGTGAGTGTGTGTGTGCATGGGTGGGAGTGGTTGTGGGTGTGTTTGTGGGGTGCCCAGTGCAGGAAGGGAGCGGCGGGCGCTCGACCACGCTCAGCGCCCGGGGCAGGAGGGAAGCGGCACGCACAGCACCACGGGGCGAGGCGGCTCCTGCAGTCTGCAGGGCCAGGCTCCTAAAGGGTTATCTTTATCCTCTGTTTCTTCTGACACTTGAAACAGTTCAAAGCTATTAATTTTTAAAGCACAGCATCTGTTTAGCTTTTCCCTAACAGGAGAGCTCGCGCAGCACCCACTCACTTACACGCACACACACGCGCCCATCTCCATGCCCTGCTCCGAGGAGCATCGACACCCCTGGTAATTTACAGGACTGGACCCGCAGTTTGCATGCACATGAGCAGGCACGAGCACACACACACACCTGATTGCAAACTTGCAGCCCATTTCAGCACGCCGATATGCAAATCCAGGCTCCTGAGTTGTGCGCACAGGCACAGAGATTCATTTTCACAAGTGCAACTCCCTCCCCCTTCCCTTACTTTAATCTCTTCACTTTTTTTTTTTTTTTTTTTTTTTTGCCAGAAAGAACTAGTCTCGATCTGGCAAGAGTTAGAACGAAAAAACCAAGATAAATAAATAATAATAAAAATAATAAATAAAGAAGTCAGCATGCTTAGTGAGTGTTTACAGACTCATTACCCTGTAACGATGATGTGAAAGAAGGAAGAAAAAAACCCACCCCAATTACAAGGGGGGGAGGAAACCCACACAGAAATAAATATTTAAGCAAGTGCTGCCAGAAGCACCATCTGCTGAGGCACTAATAATAATAATAATAATTTTTTCTGTGGTCTTTTTTTTTTTTTTTTTTAATTATAAATATAGAGGGGAAAAAAAAAAAGCACAAAAAAACAACCCAACCCAAACTAGCTAAGTAAGAGGTTTTGTTTTGTTGTGTGAGAGAATGGATTATCCCTGGGCAGCTTTTGGCAGTGGCTTTGGCAAACTCATTAAGCTAATTATGCAGCGCAGACATACAGTGTCGTGTCTCTCTCCCCCCCCACACCCCCCCACCCCCTTGATTTTAAGGCTTTAAACTGTTTTTAAAATTGTGTGTAAATTGAAGGGAAGTGGCTGTGCTGCCAACGGGCGGCTTGCGGAGCTCTCTGAGCAGGATGTGGTGTCCCTGAGCTATCTCACAAGCCTCCCTCGGTTACCTGCCTGACCCCGGGGAAGGGGCTTGCAGAGCGCTCCGAGGCGTGGATGTGGTCGCGATTACACAGGGCTCTGCTTCAGAGGGGAACTGGGGACAGAGCGAGTGGCATCGCCTCTCCCTCTGCAACCTCCGAGCACAACCCAGCTCCGTCTCAGCAGTCAAAGGGCACTGCTGCTCCTGCCCCACGCCGAGCTGGGCTCGGAGCCCTGCTCTCGTTCCCGGACCCTCCCAGGAGGCAGCGAGGGGCTGATGTGTGTGCAAACGTCCTCTCTTCCCATGTGGTCTTCTGTCTTTCTCCTACATCATGGGTTTGGGCAGAAGGGCTGCAGGGGCATCGCCTTTGGGTCTGTTCCTGCCTCCCCTGCCCACGTGCCAAAGCTTCCCTCGCAGCTCCCCAGCAGCCGGCTGCCCCCAGGGAGCTTCTGGAGGTGGCAGCAAGGTGGGGACGCACGCTGCACGTCTCCCTCCCTGCTTGCTAGGAAGTGGCCAAGTGCTGGTGGGAGCAAACCCTTCGCTTTTATCTCTAGAAAGAAGGGTTTGTTTGTTTCCCTACCGGTGTCCTTCCATAAACATGGGGCTGGCATGGTTAGCTCCGTGCCAGTACGGAGGGAGGATCCAGCAGGCCAGGAGCAGGGGCTGGTGAGTGACAAAAAGAGGCAGGTGTCGTGCAATAACCTCCCCTGTCCCTGGTGGCATCGCCCCGTGCAGCACTGCAGCCTGGGCTCCCTCTCAGCATCGCTTGTTCCTCGTCCAGAGCTGAGCTGAGGTGCCCCAGCCCGCACCTTCCTCACAAAGGGTTTCTCAAATGAAGGAGCTGCAAAATATCCTGGGGTAAATATCCCCCCCTGATGCTGAGACCTGCCTAAACTCAATTTCACTCGTGGATTCCTCCCAGCCTGGGTTCTCAGGGGCGAGATGTTCTCTGCCTGCCTCCCGTGGGCACTGGACCTGGCAGGGGGAAGAGGCAGGAGCTGGCACCGCAGCGGGCACAGCCTGACAGCTAGGAGACGGCGCTCCCATTTACATCACGGGCTTCTGCAGGGAAACATTTTTCCACTATTTGTCACAACGTCTAACAGCTCTGGGGAGCCGAGCATGCTCTTGGCATGCCTGTACACCTCTCACAGCTACTGCTCTCCCAGGCAGGGGAACAGAGCGAGCACAGATGCCAGAGGGAAATGGAAGTGCCAAGGGCTGCTTTAAACACTTGGCCCGGCTGGCCGAGACCTCCTGCCTCCCCCCACCGCTCCGCCCTCGTCCTTCCAGCCCTCTCCCCAAGAAAGCCCGGAGTTTTGCCTACCTGGCAATATACTTCTGGTAAATATTTACATCTTCGCTGACGGCTGGTTTGTCAGTGGGTAATCCGTTCCTAGTGAGAAACACACAGGGCAGAGCTGGTTAGCGGAGGGACAGGGCACGGCCGCTCTCCTGGTTTCGCTCTCACGCCTCGAGGTATCTGGGTACCTGTGTGTGGACCTGGGGTGGCCACGGGAAGACCAAGAGCTCCCTGAGCACCTTGCAATACCACCTGCTTTTGCAGAGATGAGGCATTTATGTACCTTAATCACAAAACAACCAAACAGCACCCAAATGCCATATGAGCTCGGGTGACTAGGCACCATTAGGAAGCAGAAAGTTGCATCCTACTCACCCTCTCCTCCTACTCACGGCAGCTCTGCAGCCTGGTTTAACAAGGACACCTTTGCCCAGGGTTTGCTTGGAGTTAAGACGAGCTCAGGGCAGGTTTCATAGCGTTAGGTGGCAGAGCTGCAACCCGTGGCTGGGATATGTGTGTATGTGTGAGAGGGAGGGGTAATTCCTGCCAGGGTTTTGGGCCCAGGGGGGTCTGAAGGAGAAGGCAGGTCCCAGACAGCAGGGAGCACTTCCTCCACCAGCGCAGTTAATGAGCTGCCTTCCTTTAGCACAAAACCCTGTGTCTAGCAGGCAGCCTGAAGGAGAAGGATCAGAGCCTCCAGTGCTCCAGTGTGTGATCAGGTGCCCCAGGTCACCCCCAGCCCCACCACCATGCCCCAGCCAAGGCAGTCTTGGGGCACGGGGAGGAGGGATCACCATGGTGCTGCAAACCCCATCCGCAGGCGGCAGGAAATGAGCACGAGAAAGGCAATCAGACTGGGATCCCAGCGCAACGCGGAGGCAGAGGAGCAGAGGCTCGCAGCCCCCGCACACAGCTCGACGGTGGCCGTGGCACAGCCGGCAGCTGAGCGCCCCAGAGACCCGGCAGGCACAGAGCCCCCGGCCACATCACCCCTCACAACAAGGCACTGTGCCTCCAGGAATATTTACAGCAGTGGTTTTTAGTAAGAGCAGTGCCTGCCTGCCATCTGGAGCACGTACCAGCTTCACCCCGACCAGGGAGCAGAAGAGAACAGCAATAATCCTTTACCCTCTGCCGTACAGCCAGGTGAGGATTCAGCCCAAGGCCTCCCAACAGTGAGGACAGGTAAATCCGAGCCATCAGAACAAAACAGGCACGTGCCTCCCTCCCTGCTTGCAGCTTGACTCGGATAAATCATGGGACTGTAAGATTTAAAGTGTCTGTTGGGCAGAATTTGGCCCTTTTTCATGTGGCAGCAGAGGTTTCAGGACCCCCAGCAGCCCTGGCACTCTCACCGTGCCATGGCATGAATGCAGCGTGGTGGTGCGTCTGTGTCCCTCGGTCCAACGCTGGCTTTCCTGCAGCTCCCACCTCTGGAAGCCAAGCTACGAAGGAAGCCAAGGTTTGGCAAGGCCTTTGGCCATCTCCATTCAGTCCACAGCATCGCTGCAGAGATTGCCAGCACTGTGTGTGTAGGAGGTTATTAGTGGTAATTGGGCTAATGAGTTTGCCCAGTCTGGGGGGTAATTGAATCACCTCTATTTGTGTAAGGAACAGGCAAATTGAGAAGACACAGGCCTGGTCCCACAAAAGCACGTCTATGCCTAACTCCTATGAAAATTAATGGGAATCAGGCACTAAAATGTCTTCAGTGGTCTGGGACGCACAGAAGGCCCCATCTTGCCAACAGCCAGCAGAGTTTTGCCATCGAGTTGGATGGCAGCGAGGATCAGGCTCTCCTGCAGCCATGGCTGGCCGCCTGGGGCACCGCAGGGAGAAGGAAGGAAGCAGTTACGATCTCGACCTCAGAGTGCTGACAGCACCACGTCCCCTTATCTGTCCTTTCAGCAGACAACCCCAGGAGCTAGTGGGCTCTGGATTCATGGCTGTGACTGCGGGAGGCAGGCCACAGCCTCAGTGCAGACGAGACAAAAGGAGCTGTAAGGCTGACAGAGGAACAGGCACGGAGCAAGCAGAAACATCTCATTAACGGCATGAGCTGTAATGCCCCTGATCCACACGCAGGCTTTAGGCACGAACCCTAATACAAAGCTAAGAAGAGCAGGAGGACACTTACTTTACTGTAGAGACTGTTCCAGTTGTGATGGAGTCTGTCTTGGAGAAAGTTGACTTCAGGTACTCGGGAGTGTTGAATGGCAATGAGACGGACTGCTCCGGGCCGGCCACGGGCGTGCTGCTGGGGGTGCTGGCGAGGGGAGCAGGGGCCAGGCTGGGTGCTGGAGCCTTCACCGGAGTGAGCTTCTGGATGTTCCTCACGTCGTACTTGGAAGGGCGGCCCACCTTGCCTGTCTTGAAGGCGATGGCTCCTCCCATGTCCGGGCTTCCTTCTCCAGGCTTGAAGAGGTGCAGGTACTTGACGTTTTCTAGGTCGTACTTGGAGGCCTTCTTGTACGTGTTGCCGTTCTGTGGCCTGATGCTCTCGCCCGTCTTCAGCTTCTGAATGAAGAAGTCGTATTTGGAGGCCCGCGACATCAGGCCCTGCATCTGGGAACTGCTCGGAGAGGGCAGCGGCAGGATGGTGGCTTTGGTCTCCGTCAGCAGGGAGGCATCGGGCCCTGGCACCCGGATGGGCTGCGACAGCACCGAGGAGCCTTCCTTGCCCAGCTTGGAGCCCAGCTCCTCCGATTTGGCCAAGTGCATGGGCCAGGAGAGCTGCTCTCCAGCCTTCAGCTTGCGGATGTACTCCTCGTACTTGGAGAAGCGGGCTCGTTTGCTCAGGGCGTCCTCGCCGGAGAGAGAGGCCGCGGTGGCGGTGGCCTCTGAGGTAGCAGCGTTCAGCTTGTCGAAGCTGATCTTGCGGGCCAGCTCGTCCCGCATGTTCTGGTCATCGTAGCCAAACATGCCCAGGAACTCATTCATGGTGGTGGCCGCGTAGTCTCGCAGCGATGAAGCTTCCCCTGCAGAGAACCAGAGGGAGAGAGTCACGCCAGGGGCTGATTTTTCTTCTTCTCCTCCTCTACCGGCACTGGGAGCGGGGAGGGGGGGGTAAGGGAAGAGGGGAACATGATCTACTGACGTTTGGCTCACTTGTTAGGTTTTACGACTCTTAAATTAATTTGTTTTAAAAAAAAAAGTAATTAATACTGGGGTAAAATAAAAAGAGTTCATCAATGCCAGGAAAATCAATTTCCTAAATGTTCTAGCCGATGGCTTTTCAGTACATTAAACAAAGTTTCATAAATGTCTCTGCACTCTTGCCTTGGCCTAATATGAAGAAAAAGTAATTTTACTGGAAGTGAGACTGGCGCCGATATGCCGGGGTTCGCGCGGTTCTGTCCTTGTGTGCGGGTGCACGTGGATGGAGCTGGCGGGGGACAGGGGCAGAGGAAGGGATGGGGATGCCCATGGAGTGGTGCAAAATGGGTCCAAGCCTTCTCCCCACTAGGATTTGGGGCTGGGGACAGGAGACCCTGATGTGGGCTCCAGAGGAGAGACTGCCTGTCCCCGTGGTTGGGGGGCTGCTCTGCTGGGGGGAATGGGGAGCTGAGCCAACGCCGCCTGCCTCCGGTCTCCTCCTCCCTGCCCTGCTCCCCCAGCAGCCTCCCAGGCCACCGGGAGAGGAAGAACACACATCTGGAGGTCACCCAATATCAGTGGAAAGGAGGAAATAAAGATCGCTCTGATGTGGCAGCTTGGACTCATTTAGGCTTTGGTCTGACACAGCATTCCTCCTCCTCCTCCTCCTCCTCCTCCTCCTCCTCCTCCTCCTCCTCCTCCTCCTCCTCTCCCTCTTGCTTTCTCCCGCGGAGTAAAGATTTACTGTGTGCAGGAGTCCTTCAAACCTCCCTCATCATCTCTTCCACTCCCTCCCTGGAGCTCTCGGGGGCACCAAGGCTCCCGGGGCCAGCACCAGCAGGTGCCCCAGCAGCAGGTGGAGGTTTGGGTCCGGAGCTCAAACCCAACCAGTGCTGACTTGAAACGTGGTCGGAAAGGAAAGCATCAAGGCACAGAACTGGTCAATGGATCCGAGGTGTGAAAATGGACCCCTAGGAGCTGGGATCTGACAACCTGGGATGCCAGATGCCTGGGCACACATTTGCTTGAGCACTTTTGCACACACAAGTCCCAGTGAGTGAGCAAAGTCCCAGCTCAGCAGCCACCAGCTCGCACAAATCTGTGTCCGTGGGACCATGCGGAGGGAGAGGCTGCCTGAAACAGGCACCAAAACGTGCACAACCGTGAGAGTCACATTCCTGAGTCAATACTTTTCCACAGCCATCGAAATTATCCTTCACACACACATTTAATTTAATGAATTTAAATCACTCCATCCTGCTTTCAGGTTGTTCTCTTTCCTACCTCTTCTTCTCTCCTCTCCACCTCCATCTTAGTGTAACCCTATGAGCAATAAAGGTGATTAATCCCCAGAAATCCCTGATGGGTCTAACAAGTGTTACAAGAAGACCCCGTTTCTGTTAAATTTGCTTCTGCTTTTCCTCTTTGTTAAATTTGTTCTGCTTTTCCTCTTTCTGGACCTGTACAAATCCCCCAGCCTCCTTCCCAATCCCTGACTTCCCAGCCTTGCACACAAAACCCCAGCCAGCCTGGGCCAAGCTGCAAGCTTCCAGGTGGAGAAAGCCCACCACAGATAGGATCCGAAAGGAAATTCAATGATCAGGTGTGATTTTTGCTGCCTTGAACAAGCCAGCCCTTTCCCTTCTTCCTCCTGACGTGCAGCACACGAGACCCAGCAGGCAGCCAGACCCTCCCCAGCCCATCTCCAGTCGGTTCTGCAGATCCAGCTCAGCTCAGGCCCTACAGACTTACAAACCCAGGGAAGATATTTGAGGAAGCCTAGCATCTTCTTGTAATACTGGGAAAACGAAATGCTGTAGGAGACCAGCTCCTTTCCAAATTTCTCTCTTCTGCACCTTTGGTGTTGGAAAGCATCTTTGGTACCCATGTGGCTAGACCTCAGCCGGCACAACTAGATGCACTACCCAAAACCATGGGAAAGGGTGATTTTTCAGGTCTTTTTTTGCACTTTGCGAGGTCCGTGCATGAGTTTGGGTTTCAATACCCTCGATTTAACCCCTCATCCCCCAAACCATCTCACTTTCTGTCCCCTAAACCCACACCAACCCGCATTTACTCGCAGGGTGGCTGCCCGGAGGGCTTGAGGCTCTTCTGCTGGAGGCACCTAGGGGAAGGGCTCACCACGAAGAGGCTGAGACCCGGCCAAACCCTCACTGTCCCCGACACACAGCTCCCCCCGGAACCCCAGCAGGCAGAGGCGAGGCAGCAGGACAGCGGCTGGGAAACCAAATCCCCGCGCCAAGTGCGCAGCCCTCCCCCTGCCTCGCATTTTTCTCTCTCCCCTTCTGTGTGATAACAAAAGGGCTCTCCCTCTCCCCTCGCTGCCGCTCTCCATTTGTGGGCATCGCCAAAGAGCAGAGATCCGTGTGTCTGGGAGCAGCTATCGTATCACAAAGGATCCCGAGCTGGCTAAAAGAAGAAAAAAAAAAAAAGGAAAAAAAAAAAAAAAAGGGGGCTAAAAATAGCCTGCAGCAGCACACTATATATGGAAGGAAAAGCAAAACAGCCCAAATGGAGAGCAAGGTCTGGGTCCTGGGGGATGGGGCATCCCGGCTCTGCCCTGCAGCCTGCTTGGGAGGGGCAACGTGGAAATTTGGGGGCTGGAGAAGCTGGCGCTCGCCACGCGTGTTCTCCCCAGTGGAGTCTCCCCAGGAAATTTTGGAGAGAAAGCCCTCCTTGCTGAGAGCAGGGCCAGTGTTCCCCTCTGCGGGACGCAGCCAACAGGCTAAGAAAAGAAAGGAAAACTTTGAGAGCTTGCACGGGGGGAAGCTCCCGGTGACTGCGTTAGCCCAGTATGCGAGTAATGGGCAGAGGGAAGAGCACGGGATGGTGTAGGAAAATCTCCTGGGTATGTGGGCACCAGCGAGGGGGTGTAGGAAGGGATCGCTGTCAGAGCCTGCACGGGGAAGCCTGAATGCTATATATAAATGTGTGTGCAGCAGCACGGGGCGGGCAGGGAGCAGGAGAGGTGTGTGAATGAAGGAGGAAACGCATCTGCATGGCCAGAGCCTGACACACGTCTCCTGATGGACGCCAGCTTTGCGGCTCCTGCACAGCCTTCCCTGCTGATGGGGAGGGAGGAACAGAAGGCAAGGCTCAGCACCGACTCCTCAGGCCCTTGTTTTCAATGGGTGGCTCAGGAAAAAAAACGGGGCCCCAATAGGAGCCTCCTGCCACCCCCCGGGCACAGGAAAGAACTCCTTTGGGGTGCAGGCAGCCCCAAACCCCGTGGCAGTAATTTCCCTTGCCCCCAGTAACACCAAGGGGGCTCGCTGCCGAAGAGCTTCGAGGCCATTTTCTGGAGCACAGCTTCGGAAGAGGAGAACTTTGTCCTCTCCAGCACCAGAGGCTTTGCTCTGTGCTTTCCAAGGAAATGCTGCCACCCACGTTAGCGCCAGGCTTCTCGAAATGCACGCGCAAGACCTGGCAGCACGTCCCTTTGCCAGGCAAAACCTACGTGGGGTGAACCTGACCCCGCACGTGCCGTTACCTGCCCTAAATATAAAGGAGCCTCCAGCCCCCCACGACTGCTTGCACATTTTTGTGTAGTCCCTTGACAACACAGCCCTAGGAAAGCATTTTACTGAGAACTCCTACCCAACGAGAAACCTCTTCTTCTTCATTTTCCACAGGTTGGCAACGTATTTTTACATCCCAGGTTCCCCTCCTTTTAGTTTTCGTGGCAAAGAAAAGCTGCAAATGCGGGCTGAAGGGAATTAAAACAAACTGAAAACTGAGTCCAGGCACAATCACCTTGTGTCTGGGAACGACAAGGGCTTTCCTATCAAAGGAAACTGAAGGTCACACTTTTCCTCATTGATCTTGCAATGTTTGTTAATTACTCTGTCACTGATGTGGCGAAGGATAATTAAACAGCTCTGTTTATATCTTATATGCATAATTATGTGCGCTGCCACTGAACTCGTGAAGACTAGAGAATGTGCCTCTCCAGAAGGGGAACGGACAGACGGAGATGAGTTTCGGCTGCATTATTAACAGGAGGAGGAAAACACGGGCACACACAAAAGGAGGAAAGTTTGATGGATTCACAAAGTGCTGGGATCAGGGGAGGGGTGTGCGCAGGTGGAGCAGATTAGGGGGAGATCTTTCAATTACGGCTCCAGCCCAGCTGAGTGACAAATCAGGGGGAGGGAGCTCCTGTGCCCAAATACCGAGCATTCAATCTGCCCTAAGCTTTTACCGAGGGCTCAGCGTTCATCCGGCCCCCAAAAATCAATCTGGGGCGACCTGGGTATCAGAAAATGAGCAAGAAACTCAGCTGGGGCTTTCCCCAGGAGCTCTTGCTGATTTCAGCTTTTGAATGAGCCACAGGAAAAAAAAAAAGGCAGGAGCTCAGTGAAAATAAGAAATGCGCACACAGCCTGGGGGAAAACCGGCAACCGCACGAGTCAGCATCCAGCCCCGAGCGGGGGCTGCAGGAGCCGGGGCTGGCTGCACGCTGGGCATCTCTGCTGCAGGCTGCTGCTTGATGCCAAGAAAGGGGAATTTGGGCAAAACCAGGGGATGAAGAAGGAAGGAAACGAAGAAAGTTAGCACTAGACAGTGGCTCGCACCACGCTTGCTGATGGTAGCACAGCCCTGAGGAGCTGAGAGTGGGAGCTGAGGCTCAGCACTGCCTGACCACGGGGGGATTTTAAACTCGTGGGGTCCAAGCACAGGGGGTGCAGACACCCCAGGTTTGCTCCAGCACACCCTGGCTGTCACATCCTGCCACACTGGCCCCATCCAACGAAGATGGGAGAGATGGGAATGGTGGTGAGGATGCCAGCACACGGCAGCGTGCACCGTGCTGAGATGCAGGATGGATTCTGGTGTCCTCTTCCACGAGCTTACACACCCTGCCCGCACCGTACAGCCAGGGTGTGTGTGAATACACTGCAGAATCCACCAGGGATTTGCCACGAGGGTACAATTGGTTTTGTTTGTTTGTTTGTTTGTTTTTCCACGCAGAAAAATATGACCAGGAAACAACACACAAGGCGGTTATCCCCACGTGAATCGCCTGAAGGAGCCTAGGGAAGGAGCCCTACCCTGCCACGGGATCTACGGTCTGGGGAGAGTCACCCAGACCCGTCCTCCCTGCGCACACCCACTGAGGAAGGGCACTGAGCAAACTGGGCACGGTCCCAAGAGCAAAGACGCAGCAGGGAGGCAGGCCTCTGCCGGGGGATTCGGGAGCCTCCACCCCTCTCCTACAGCCAACAGGTACCCAGCAGCTCGGCCTCTTCCCCGGAAAGCACAGCTGAGGAGCTGCCCCACACAGGGGTGGGTGGTGGGGGGCTTACCTGAGGCTGTTCCTGCCCCCAGTTTGGAGGCTGCCTCGCCGCCGGAGGCCCGGTAGGCATCGTCCTTGGAGGCCGTCCCGTCGGAGTCCCTGTCGTCCAGGAAGGCGCCATCCTGCGAGCCCCTCAGCGCGTCCGCCTCGTCCCCGTTGTCTTCCTCGTCGCTGCAGCCCTTGGGCTGCACCATGTAAACCCCTTCGGGGGGCACCTCCGCGCTCTCGGCGCCCTTACACTCCTTGCCCTCGGCCCGCCCCAGCAAGGGCTCCTCGTTGTACTCCCCGTTCACCCACTTCTCGATCACCTCCCTCCTCTTGTCCTCCTCGATCTTCTGCACGCGGCTGAGTCCATCCGAAAACTCCGTCCCCGGCTCCTTGGTGCCGGGCTGAGGCAGGTCCTTGTTGCTGCTCTCCCGCTGCGGCCCCTTGTCCGCGCGCGCCTGCTCGGCTCCCCCGTGGTCGAAGACGACCTGGCGGCTCAGCTTGGCACAGATCGCGTTTAGCTTCAGGCCGCCTTTGCGCTTGGCAGCCATTGTGGGTTTTCCTGAGGTTGCGTCAGTGCATATAGTTCTTTCAGCTGCAAAGAGAGAGGGGGGAAGAAGCGAGGAAGGGCGTTAGAGGGATCGGGATACCAGGAACCCCGGCACCAAATGGCTGCCCCCAACCCGGCGCCGTCGCGCGCGGCCGTGCTGTGGGACTGGCACCAAGGCACCGAGCTCCCAACCTGCCCGTCCCAACGCAGCCCACCAGCCTCGAGGCACAGGCAGGTGTTTATGACTGAACGGGGCCAAAAAGGCCCCAAACACCACGGGAAGGTGAGCGTGGTGTGGCCCGGCCCCAAAAAGACACCAGGCAGAGACTGCACCCCAACGCCTGGAGCAGGGAGCAGCCTCCCCGTCTAACCCTAGGGATGGTGAGGAGCTTCACAGGCTTAGAGAAAAGAACCAGTACGGAGCAGGGAGAACCAGTAGGGCTGATGGGAGCACTGGGAAGTGCCCGCGCTGCAGCCCCAGCCTGGTGTGCTGAAAAAAAATGAGAAAATCGCCCGGGGCTGGCATCAGTTGATCAGGCCCCTTTGCTCGCTCTGCTCTCACACACACAGGAAATTCTGCTCTCGCACTTCCCAGCACAATCAGCTAATTAGTGTGGGTTTGTTATTTTAATGTAGTTTATTCATATGTGACAGCTAGTAAAGGAGGGGTAAGAGAAAGTGGGGGGAGAAGGGAAGAAGGTAAGGTCTTAACTTCAAGGTCACGGAGAATCTTGAACTAAATGGTCCCTATCACGGAGTCACTCGCATGATTATTGCACCAACAATTAGCAAGGCTCAATCACAAATAAAAGCAAAAACCTGACTCTAAAGTAGCTGCGCTGCCTCACCTCTCTTTTTATTTACGGTCCCCGCAGACTGGGCAGGGTTTAAGGCCCCAAGGCAAGAGCTGGGCCTTGCAATTGGGGCCGGGTGCCACCACAGACCCCACTCTGTGTCCCCAGGCTCAGGAAAAGCACCCCTAAAGCACTGGGGACACACAGAGCTCTGCACACATGGCTGGATGTGTCCCCGAGATGTGCTCCCGGACAGCGTGTCCCTCTGGAAGAGGGACGAGTCCCCATGGGACCGACTCGGGGAGTCCCTCGTGGCCGCTCCGCCCGGAGGTGCAGCTCCACAGGAGTGCGCCGAGATTCATCAGACCCCCTACAATGCATCCAGAAGCCATCGTGACAGCCCCTAATCCCGTAACATGACAGCCCAATACAAACAGACTGAAACTTTAGACCTGCTGTCCAAGAGCCAGCCGGTGGCTGCTTAGCGTAAACTCCTGACAGCTTCAGACACGCTTCCCTGTCAAGGACTGCAAGGAAAACACCCCCCCGCCCCCCAACAAACCTACCAACCCCATAAAAAGCGAGGCGAAATGTGCTCCTACCCATCCCGACGGCGCTCCCCCCTCTGGCACCGAGCCCCCCGTGGTGCCCTCACGCTTTCAGCACCTGCCTCCCCCGAGGGCATCCCTGCCCCTGCAGGCACGGGAGCTGCTCCGGAGCCCCGTGGAGCCTCGCACGGATGGGTTAAAGCCTCCCGTCTCCCCAAAAACACCCCCCTGCGCCTCCCCACGCGCCTCCCTTCACACATCCCCCCGCCCTGCGTGCACAGATGGGCACCGGCAGGCGCCCGTGACGCCGCCGAAGCCTCTGCGCCTTGGCACCTTCCTTCCCTTCCCGTCACATTCCCGCTCTATTTAGGGCAGAAAGCGCGGGCCCATCCCGTGCGCCACGGGCACCACGTCGGGACTCTGCTGCCAGCTCCAGCTGGAGCCCGGCCAGGACCCCGAGGGCTCGTGCCGGGGGGCTCCGAGCCTCCGGGGGTGCAGCTGGTTGGGGTCGGGGCAGCCGCCGGCCCCGGTGCTGCCCGGTGCTTCCCCATCCCCGTTCCCATCACAGCCCCGCTGGCAGCTGGGGTGATGGGGCAGGGAGGCACGCAGCAAGCCGCTGCCCCCCGCCCCGCAGCCGCAGCAGGTCCCATTATTCTGGGCTGGAGGTGAGCAGCCAAGTGCGTGCACCAGACGGCAAATGGATATATAAATATTTATCCAAAGGAAGAGGGGAACAGACGTTCCCGAGGCTGCACTTGCCGCGTACGCAGCAGCTACAGGGAGCCTGCAACTCGTCTCCCACTCCTGGCCCTGCCGCTCCTGCACCCGGCTCCTGCCCTTCCCTCCCCTCTCCCCTCTCCCCTCTCCCCCACAGGTGGGGTTTCTTTGATGCTCTTCTTTAACGTTTCGGGCATCTTTTCCTAAAGCCTATATTAAAATTACACCAAGCTCAGAGAGCTCCCCATCCCCCTGACCTATAAAAGCAGCCCTCCCAGAGACCTTCCTGGGATGGGACGTGCTCCGGGGCAGCAGGACCCCATGCTGTGTTTATCCCCATCCCACCTGTGCACGTATGACCGCAGGGAACCACGACTCCGGGCTTCTTCTGCCAACTTTGCAACCAGCTCTCGGCAAGCCCGCACGCATCACTTCATCTTTCCGTCCCCTCTTTCTGTGTCTCTGGAGAAGGAGGGACCTCACTACTCCTGGTCCCCTCTTTTAGCCTGATAACCTCAAAGGGAGAAGGGGAACCCCGCTTGCTGGACATGGCCCTGGAGGGCCCAGAGCATCTGTGCCTGTCAGTGGGTATGGGGTTGGGGTGCTGCGGGGTGACCCCGCGCCTGCCCGGGGTCGGGGCTGCCAGCGGAGGGACCCTGGAGCCGTGGGGTCCCTCCCCGGCCCCGCTCCCCACCCCACATCCCCCCCACACCACCCCCTGTCCGCACGGCACTGTTTAAAGACTCCCGGCTAAGTAAACATCCCCCTTCATTTTCTCCTTCCCCACAGAAATGTTTTGATTCCCCATCAATCCGAGGAAGCCGTTTATAACCTGCGCCTGTCACGGCGACTTTTCATCTCTGCCCAGGACAAACTCTCCCACATGCTCTATTTACACTGAGCACTTCCTGGCAAAACAATGCCCCCGGCAGCGTACCCCGCCGGCCCCACACCCTGCCAGCAGCCACCACGCTGCTCAGTGTCCCTCGGGGACAAGGCCTGGCCTTGGGGACAACCACGGCCCCCGCGGATGGCACGGAGGGGCCCCGGCGCGTGGCAGCGCACTGAGAGGCTGGCACAGGGGGGAGGAGAGGTCGGGTGGTGTGGGCAGAGCCTGGGGGGGCTGGGGACCCCCTGGATGGGCTGAGGGGCTGGGGAGGGGCAGGGCAGGAGGGGCGAGGGCTCGTGCTGTGGGACAGGGGGGTGCTGGCTGGGGAGGGCCGGCGCACCGGCACTTCAGAGGGCCAGGCGCGGGGAACAGATGGAGCTTTCATATTCCTATTGAAGAGTTTTCAGCCCAGCTGAGCAGCTCCGTTCAGGAGGGAGGTCCCAGCGCCAGCTTTCCAGGAGCTGCAAGCTCTCATTCGATTAATTATTAACGGCATTATTTGGGGCGGGGAGGGGGAGGGAAGGAGGGCCGGCGCGCTGCGCGGGGGGCTCTTCTTTTTTAACCGCTGGAGAGCCCCAGGCAGGGCAGGAGGCACGGCCCTCGGACAGAACCCGGAGTGTTTCCCCCAAATTACGCCCCAAATCCCAGCGGGGAAGGCAGCCCAAGGTGCAGCCCCCGCGGCACACACCTCCCCTCCAAACCAGGCAGGGCCAGGGCGAAGGGAAGGCAGCAGCAGCCCCGGCCTGGCCCACGCCGTGTGGGAGTGGATGCAGCCTGTGTATTTTCGCCTCTCCGGTTTATCAATAAAACATTTTATTGCTTTTAGCTCAGGAAATGACCTTGGGTTAGTGGATGCTGTCTCTTCTGGCCGGCCTTGGGGAGCTCGCAGAGGCTCTTTAACGACCTGCACGCACGGGGCCCACCCGCGCCCCGGCGGCACCGAGCCGGGGAAAGCCCCGGGTGTGGAGCTGGGCCCGGCTCTGCCCTGGGCAGGAGCAGGAGCAGGAGGAGAAGGGAAGCAGCCGTAAGGGTGTCCTCGCTCCCTGCCTCCCCCGAGCCGTCAGGGCTCTCCCTGCACACCCCAGCCATGAATTAGGGGGGGGGGGAAGCCGGGGACCCTGCCCTGTGCCTGCAGTCCGGCTGCATTCAGCACTGCATTCAGCACTGGCATCTCCAGCCGCACGCCAGCCCACTTTTCTCCCCGTTTCCCACTCCAGAGCCTGGCTCAGAGGGACGGAGGCCAGACACGGCTCCCTTCTGCAAGCTCCCCTTGGCTCAACCTGCTCAGCAGCAGCGTTTAGCCAGAATTGTGGCAAAGAGAAGCAGAGAAACAGATCAAGGGCAGAAGGTCCTCGATCAGGGGCAGGACGGCAGATCCAGCACTGCTGGAGCTTCCCCAAGCCAAAGCCAGGTCCCCAAAGCCAGCAAGGGCACCTACAGCCAGCGGCACACCCCGATGGGCATCGTCCCCACCAGCACCAGCCTGGCTTTCCAGCCTCATCCCCTTCCAGCGTCCCCAGTTCAGAGGTCCCCGTCCTGCCCCAGCTCCTCTGGTGCCCCAAAAAGGTGGACGCAAACCCTGCTGGTGCCGGAGCCGTGCTGGTGGCCCCGGCACACTGCCACCCCCCGTGCCCGCTCCCTGCAGCCGCGTCCGCCTGGAGAGCGAGCCCTAAAGTGTTAACGGCGATTGGTGAAATGGCACAGCAGATTGCTACAATAAATAATTTACTGATATTTATAAATATTCAAATCAGCAGGCTTCAGAAATTGAAAGGGGGGGCTGAGCCGACGGGGAGGGGAGCGTGTGTGTGTGTGTGTGTGTGTGTGTGTGGAGGGGGGGAGCTGCCATTAATTCCCAGGCTCTCCAAATTCATTTGAGAACTGTTTCTCATTTCAAACAAATATTAAATCTTTTGGTGTCAGGCCTCCAAAATCAAGCACCAAACAGAAAGTCACCGCCCCCGTGGTGGCTGATGCCGTCCGTGCCTGCCACGGGGCCGGGTGACCGGGGGGCGAGGAGCCCACCTGGCCACATCCGCGCCCCAACCCCAGCCGAGAGAGGAATTGCCATTGCTGCCACCCCCAACACCTCCTCTTTCCATTTTCTAAATCCCACGGGAAAGCAAGGGCTCGGCACAGGAGCCGTGAAGGTGCTGCTGTGCTCCTGGAAGCCCTGCAGGACCCCGCAGCCCTGGCTCCTGGCTTTCGCTCCTTGCTCTGGGAGGGAATTCGGTCTCGGAGGCTGAAGCAGGGGGTTAGGAGCCAGGAGCGCTGGCTGCCAGCCTGGTTTTCAGGCACGGCTTCACCCAAGCTCTCCCCAGCTTTCTGCGCTTTCGTTTCCCACGCAGAGGAGGAGGAATGAGGGCCATGACCCACCTGGCTGAACCCCGCAACGCTCACCCGGTGCTTCGAGGTCTGCCCGGCAGCTCTCTGCTCTGATACCAGTATTACCCGAGGCTCCTCCACCCCGAGCATCCCGCTGACCCCCGAGCTGGCCGCGGGAGATGATCCCGCATCCTCCCCTGGACCACCCCACCGGTAACGCCAGGCTCCGGCATGGGGCGAATTTCCCCCAGATGAGTAATGGCTTTTCTAATGCACGGGCAGGCTGTCAGCTTCCCTACTCCCAGTGTTTTATGGGTTTAACTGAACGGCTCTGAACTCCCTAGTAAGAAATAAAGTTATCCCTCAGCGTCCCTTCTAAACATTTCACTCAGTGCAAACGGTGTTTAAGAAAAATGAGGACATATTTCTTCTTAAGGATGCAGTATCCCCCTTCAGAGGCCTAATTTATGCCATATATCACTGGCCAGGGAGAGGAAGGCAGCGCAGACCTCACACTAGGAGCGAGCTGGCCCGAGCGCAGCCCCGGTGCTGCTGCAGTGGTGCAAGGGGCCGGGGCTCAGGCGCTCCCGAGCCCGCAGTGGGCAGGACGGGCACCGGCTCCCCGCCACCCCCCGGCTCTTTGCAGGCTTTCAGCACATCTGGAGGGGGAAGGACAGGGCTAATCCTCGCCCGCAGCTCTTTAGGAACACACACCACAACCTCTTCCCCAGCAGGTCACAAAACCTGAGCCCGAAGGCGCTGTGATTGCGCCGGCTCCCAGCTCCGAGAGCCAGCCCCGGTGCTGCCGCTCACCCCGTGCCACCAGCACCTTGTCCCTGCCCGTCCCTTCCCTTTCTGCCCCCGTCCCGCCGGGTCTCCGCAGCCCTGCAGCTGTCGGAGCTTTAGCCCAGCCCCGCAGGCTCAGCACCTTGCTGCTGCTGCAGTTGACGTGGTGCCGGGGGGACAGCACCGCTGCAGGGCGGCTGGATGCGCTTTCAGGAGCGTCCTGCAGCCAAGCCCGCAGTGCATCTGTCAGTGCTGAAATGTTTTCAGAGTTTCCTGCTCTTGGTGCCACAAAAACCTGTCCTCAGCAGCAGCGAGGACGCTCCCTGGGAGCTTTCTGTCCTCGGAGTCCTTTAGGTAACACCGCGCCAAGAGGATCGGCTTTGCTGGTCCAGTTTCTCCTCCTCGCCTTTTTTATTTATTATTAATTTTTTTTTAGTCCAGTTAAAAGGTTTACTATCCTAAGTGGCCTCACTCAGCCTAAGTAACTCTATAAATCAAGCGGAACCGCTAACCTCGCGGGCCCACCATCAATCTGCCCACAGGTTGTGAAGAAAACCCAGGGGAAAGCAGCGGAGGGGCGAGGGGCGATGCCAGCCCGGCTGTCAGGGCAGCCCCATGCCAGCACGGGCTCTGCCTTCCCCTCTCCGTGGCCATGATTGTGCCCACCTGGAGAGGAGACACGAGCCCCCTGCGATCGCCAAAAGGGCAAGGGGTGCAGGGAAGCAGTGAGGGGGGAGAGGGGGACCTAGGGAGAAAGCCCAGGGGCTGGTGGCCCTGTGCTGGTGATGTGCAAAGGCTCGGGGAGGACTTTTGGCAACCTGTTCCTCGCTCTGCTAACTCAGCTCACGTTTCCCCTCTGCCCATTTCAGCCCCAGGGGTTTTCTTTCCCTGCTCTCCCTCACTTACTGGTGATGTCCCAGTGCTGGTACCAGCCTCCGGGCATCACCTGGGGAGGAGTTTTTTGGGGCAGGCCGTGGGAGAAATGGAATTTCCTTGCTCAGCACCACAACGGAGACCCCAGCCCCACCTTGCTGAGGTTTGTTTTCGCTGTCTTCATGCAGCCCGTGCTGCCCCAGCACTCCTGGTGACTGCGGGGCAGGCACGCTGGCGGATGGCACACACCTCAGCCAGGCTTAGCTGCAAGTACCTGGTGCTGGGGGAGTAACCGGGAGCTGGGAGGGACACTGGGATACAGCCCGGGAAGGGAATCACCCCCAGTATCACCAGTCCCCCTTGGTGTCTGCCCCAAGACACCTTACCCAGCCCAAAGCCATGGGGAGCAGCTGATGGTGGCAGTAGCTGAGGGCAGGGGCTAAGCGAGCTCCTCCTGACAGGGGCTCCCTGCACACCCCGGGGATTTGGGAGGCTGCTGGCGAGCTGGCCCCTGTCAGCACCCTAACTAACTGCAGTGGGAAGGCAGGAGCAGCGCCGGGAGCGGGGAGCCCGCATGCTTGTTGCACCACTGAGAAACAGAGGCCCAGAAAAAGTTCATTATCGTGGTCTCGCACCGCGGCTAATTCTGCCTTGCCTTTTGCTGCGCTTTCTCCTGGCCAGCAGGGCTCACCATCTTCTTCTCCCCCTGTCCTCGTGAGCCCATCCACGTGCTCACGCTCACCGCCAGCACCCATCAGAGGGGACGTGCACACACCCTACAACGTGGCCGTGCGGGCGCAGCACCGTGCGCACGGCGGCACACGCAACCCGGCGCTGCGGCACGCGCAACCTGGGAAGCTCCGAGCGCACGAACGGCGTGCGAAGGAAGGCACACCGACATCCACCAACGCCCTGCGTGCTCTGCAGCCTTCCAAGCACGACGTGTGCATGGCCACAGCTCCCCGCAGCACACTGAGTGCCGCTCAGCGAGCACCCACGCGGGGAGAGCCGGCCGTAGGAGCGCAGCGCTCGCGCGTGTTTCCCGGCCCCGTGCCGGGAGAGGTTTGTGCTGCGGCTGGTTGAGAGCAGACGGGCGGCCCCGGCAGGGCCAGCCCCGCACCCCAGCCCGGCCCCGGTGCGCCCCCGGCCCCTGTGCCCCCCACACCTCAAGGCAAGGAGCGCGGCGGCGAGCGTCCCGCTGGAGCCGGCGTCCCCGCGGCGGGAGCGTGCCGGGCGGGGGGTCTCTGCCTCTCCCTCGCTTGCTCTCTTCCGCTCGCATCTTTTCATGAACTCTATTTCTCTTTCCTTTCTGAAAACAACTGAGCTGTAAATACTGTTTAACCTTCTTCCCCCCTTCCCCCCTCCCCTCCGCACTATAAAAACACAAATATGCCATAACTCAGCTGGCTCAGCCGCCGCGCCTCCAACATGCCCTGCTCCAGGCCTCTCAGGAAGGTCATAACAAACGACTTTCCGATTCAGTGCTCCTGAAATAATTTTGTGTATTAAAACCTGAATCTGCACTTTCTGGACCGAAAGCCTCTCTTAATTATGGCAAGCGTCCTTGGGATGGACAGTGATCCTTCACCGCGGCACCGCCAACCAACCGGAGAGGCAGCCGGCTGCCGGCTCCCCACCGCCGCCGCCCCCTCCCACCGCCACCCAGCCCACGGCCCCCCTTGCTCCCTCGCCCCCCCGCCTTCCCTTTGCCCAATCTGTTTTCAAAGTGTGTCTGTCCTTTATTAAATTGTTTTCTTTTCCACATTATCAGTTGCCATGGAGACCTCATCTCTCGGATTATTTGAATTTCATTATATCTATTGATTTGGGAGCATTTCATCTTTTTTATTGTTTTTCTGTCAATTTTCAAAACGAATAACCATCTAATTTGCGTCAGTGCTGATTATGTTTGTCCCTCAATAGAGGTCGGCAGCTGCGTCGGGGAAACAAATCAATGGGAAACCATCATAAACCTCCCCAGTACAATCTCCAGGATATGTGGGTGACATTCCACGCCTGCGAGGAACACTCATCATATCCAAACTTCTTTCTTTCCTTTTTTTCTTTTCCTTCCCCCCTCTTTTTTTTTTTTTTTTGTTATTTCCCCCTGTGGCAGGCTCCACAGGCCGGCGGCGGGTCGTGTTTAAAATCGTGTGGATTTTACACCCATCCATGTGCACTTCTGGACGCGTCGCATTTTCAGACAGGGAGGGGACCCGGGTGGGAAGAGAGGGAAGGAATTTTTTTTTTTCTTTTTTTTTGGTAAGAAAGAAGGGAAGGAAAGGATGACGAGGGAAAGAAAAAGAGGGAAAAGTGGATCGGGATTGCAAATTGCTTACTATGTTTTTTTTTTAAATAATTTATGCAATTTTAAGCATTTATGTATAAATTTTTTAATAAGCCACCCTGGAGCAAAATAGCCATTAACATCCCGACGTCCTTCTGTCCAATGGGCTCGTGTGCAGGATCAATTTCCAAGAGTACTTTCCTTTTTTTTTATGACATGATAAAATGCTTTTAAAGCAACTTACACAAATATGGAAATTTTTTTCCCCTCCTCTTTTTTTTTTTTTTTTTCCCCTCTTTTTTTTTTTTTTATAACAGCCTCCACTTATTCACCAGGGAGAGCGAGCGAGCGTGTGTGTGTGTGTGTGTGTGTGTGTGCTGGGGAGGGCAGTTGGCAGAAGGATAGACCCAGCCCTAACTGGAACGGACCTGCCTGTCCTTCTAACAAGGGCATAAACTTTCATTAGCGATGCACACAGTCAAAGGCAATTTAGGGAAACGCGCTGTACAGAAAAGGAAAACCTCAGCGTTTTTTATACAGCGGCTCCTTGGCTCCGTCCAGGGGGCTCTATCCTTGAGCTCAGCTCACACTCGCCAGCCAAAGTGACCCCAGCGGCCGGGGGGGAGGCGGTGGCCGGGCAGGGGACGGTGCTGGGGCTGCGTGGGGACACCAGGACCCGGCCCCTTGCCCCACAGCCACCCCGAGCAGCCCACTCAATGTCACATCTGGCCACAACCCACTTGTCCTGCAGGGAGGCCCACGGGTATCTGTTGCTTCCACACTTTGGCCCCTCCAAACCAACGCTCCCCGGTCCCGGCTGCGCACCCCGAGCTCCCCTTTGGGGCACCGGTTTCCACCCGGCTCTGCGCAGAGCGGACAGACGCGTCGCTGCTGCTCTCCTGTTTCCACAGGGTGTTGCGGCTCGTTATTTTCGCAGCTGGGACATGTTCAGCCTCACGCAGGAACCTGGAAAATGCCATTCCTAGCGGGACGGCTCCTGCCCACGGGGAGGGCTGCGGGCACGCCGGGGGAGCGAGGCGCCCCGCGGGGTCCGACGGCCGGCACCACGAGCGAGACACGAGGGCAAAGCACCCAAATCTTTGGGGCCGAAGAGCATCCGGGTTGAAGACCCGTCCACATGGCTGGTATTTGCTTTGACACACGGCCCTGCCGCTGGTTTCCTACTGCACGACACTTGCAGGGGCAGCGCACACCCGGGGATTTAATCCTTGCTTTTTGCTGGGCCCCTCCGGAGCCCCCTGCCCGTGCACACTGGGCACGCACCTGCCCCACGGGCAACGCTCGGGGGCATTGGAAAGAGCCAAAAAAAAAAAAAAAAAAGAATAATAAATAATAAAAAAAAAATCAAATCAAGGGGCAGGCAATGCTCAGCTGGAAAAACACAAAGTGCCGAGAACAGCAAAGCCAATCAATAACAATCACAGCCCCGGCAGCGGGCGAGGGAAGCGTGAACTGTTTTGGCCCGCTCCCCGCACGCTCACCCACTGGGGACACCACGGCCCCGAGCACGGCGAGCCCACGGCTCCTGCTCTGCTCCCAAACTCTGAGAGCGAGGGGCTCTGCGGAGAGATTTGGGGCTCCTGGCACGGGGCTGGTGCTGGGGAAGGTCCTTGCGGTCCCCAAAGGGATCCTGACACCCCGCATCCTCCTGCCCCTGCCCTCTGCATCCCTTCCCCTCCCAGCCCGTGCGAGGAGGGGACAGGCGAATCCTGTCGGGACACGGACGGGGCTGTCCCTTCCCCTGGGCTTGTGCCCCGAGCCGGGGAGCTCAGCGCAGCAGCAGCGAGGTCGGTGGAAACGGAGAGGTTTTCACATCATGTCCATCGCTCCGCGCTGGCTGGTCTATAGGCAGCGCTAAATATAGCCAAGCCCAACCTGGAGGTGACTTTGGCACGGTGACACGGGGACACCGGGCACTGCACGGGCACCCTGTGCTCCCTCACAGCAGGGCAGACATCGATGGGCCTGGCATGGCCTCGGGGCCACCTGTGAACCCCGAGACACCTCCCTGCTCCCCTTCCCTCTCGGGGCTTATCCCAGTCCCAATGGTCACATCCAGGATGAAGCCCACCAAGTGCCACGGCCTCGGGGCAGGCCAGGAGGGGTGTGAGGGAGATGCCAGCACACTGGGTGAAGGCAGGCAGCATTTTCTAACCCCAAAAGTCCATTTTTTTCCCCAGGACGCAGACCCTCTTATCTCTGGCGTGCCAGCATCTGTTTCAGCACAGCTCCTTAAAAACTTAAATGGTGGAGGAGGCGCTGAAGAGAAGGGGAAAGTCTCTCGTGTGGGTCAGAATAATTAGACGGAGCTCAAATTGGCTTTAGGCATCTGCTGCTGCCTCCGAGCAACAGCCAGCCCTGCTGCTTCCATCAGCATCTCCTGCCCGTGGAGCTGAGGGGACCGCGGGCAGGAGGAGCGCGGGGCATCGCTGGGAACGGGGCCGGTTCGGCAGCAGCCATAAAATAAAAGCTGCTCACCCCGCTGCCGTTAGGGCCGGGAGAAAAGAGGCCAGACAGCGAGATTGAGATGAGCCATTTCCCCAACAAACCCGCTTCCCTTTTTTCATTCGCTCCTTTCTTTCTCTTTTTTTTTTTTTTTTTTTTTTTTTCCCCTTTAACTGTCATTAAAATAACAAGTTTCTGTTACAGTCTAAACATTCTCACATTGTATAAAGGGTTATGTTACACCAGAGTCACCGCCGGGCCCAGTGTTTGCACAGAAACCTCACTGCAGGTCCCCCCTCCTGACGAAGTGACTTATTAAAGTTTAAACAGTAATTAACAGAACAATAAAAATAAAGGGATGTTTGGGGAGTCGTAGTGCACACAGGGTTTTTGGCAGTGCCAGCACTTTTCAGTGCCCTGCGCTGGCAGCAAAAAAAAAAAAAGGCTGTGAAAAACCAGGGGAGAGCTCGGGAGCTCCGAGCCAGGAGGGGGCCGGGGCCACGGCACGACCCCAGCCCCGTGTGAGGGTGCAGGGGGGGCACGGGCAGCAGGGCAGGGGGACGGGGACTCCACCAGCCCTGGGGATGTGCAGCCGGGAGCCTCCCTGCACTCTGCCTCTGCTGAGATTCCTTTGGATGAGCCCCCAGGATTGGGGTTTTGGGAATTGGGTCCCTTAGGGCATGCCTGGGCTTTCTGGAGATGGCTGCAGGGAGCCCCCCAGGAGCTGCCCCGTGCTGGGGACCCCATGGTCACCAGCACGTGAGCCATTTTGGGGCCGCTCCTGCTGCAAGCTGGCCTCGTGGGGAGCCTCGTGGCTCACTGGGGCTCCCGCAGGAGCAAAACCACTTCTCCTCCTGCTTCCTTCCCGAGCCAGTCGCTCGCCTTGCCCAGGATGAGCTCTGGAGCACGTGGGCAGGGTTTCGGCTTAGGTTGCCGGCCCTCCCCGTTACCCAACACGCAGCAATGCAGAAAGATCTCATGTGAAGATATTTTTGGTGCCTATTGTAACGATTCGCCCATGTTTGCCTCAGCAGCTCGCGGTGCTCGCTGGCTGTCCCCCCGCGGGGTGACTCAGTGCGGCCCCGTGTTTGCTGCATCTCCCCCGGTGCCACCGCGCAGTTTGCAAACACGACGACAGCTCCCTGCAGGAGGATCTCCTGCATGGTGTGAGCTCAGGGAGTGCTGCCTCCACCCCGCTCCCATCAAGCCTTCCCCCAAAAATCCCCTGCTCTGCCCTGCTGGGGTGCAGGAGGAGGCCGAGCCCCCCGGTGCTGCCTCTGCTGGAGCTGCAGCCGCTCTGCCTGCTGCAACAGCACCCACACGGGATGCCCCAAATGTCCCCTGTCTCTCCAGGACACATCACCCGAGCGAGCACTGGCCCTGCACACTCATCCTGCACTGAAAACATCCCCAGACACCACTGACGTGGTGCTAGAGCAGTCCGGGCAGCCCATCCCTTCTCTTGGGTTCCTCTGCCGGTGCCCCCCCGATGGTGCACCCGGTGCCTTGCTCCTGTGGTGCTGCTTTAGGGCACGGGGACCAAGAAACAAGGCACGTTTGGAGCTCCTCGGACCCAACGGGGCTCGCTCTACCCCCAGCAGCTCAGGGGTTTCCAGCTCTCCATTATCACCCGCAAATAACCACCAACACGGTTTATTTACCCCGCGGTCTGGGAAAGGCAACAGCTCAGCTCTTCAGCTCTCAAGAACCGGAGGAAAGCGTTAAAAATGTGACTTCCCAGGCAATTACCAATGGTGAGCTTTAATAAGCTGTTTTCCAGGCACCAAGGGAGTGAGGGACACGGGGAATCAGACGGCACGGGGCTGAATTCAGCCTGGTTTCAGGTGCAGGTTTAATAAGCCGCGAGGCGAGCCTGCACTAGTAGCAGCAGCCCCGCGAGCGGGTGCCATCGCCGGGTTCAGAATTAATGAAGCCAAGACCTTGGCAACCTCCCTGATTTCCCTGCGTTCTGGTGTAGATTGATAAACTTGCCTGGTGCTCCAGGGAGGAGGTGAGATGGAAGGAGGGGGACCCATGGATGCTCTCCGCCTGCACCCCTGGGTTCCAAGTGGGTCCCAGCGGATGAGCTGCAAGCGTGGCACGGGGCTGTCCTCCCCGTCCGGGGCAGCTTCCCCACCCAGGCTGTCCCCAAAAATTCTGTCCTCAGTCCTGCTCCTACATGGCCATGCACTGCAGGACCCCGGTGCACCCTGTTAGCACCCATCTGGGCTTGGCTGCTGCTTTCAGCCAGCCACGCCATCCCCTCTTCGCCCCAACCCTCCTATTTCAGGGTTTCAATTTTCTTGGTGGAAATTACGAGTAACTTGACCAGCTTGTTCAGACCTGCCCGTGGAGACAGTTCCTGCAGAAAGCCCCCGAATCCACCGCAAGCAGGGCAACCTCTGCCTGGAAGACGCTGGGGACTGGCGCCTCCAGCTCTGCCTCCTTCCCTCGCTGCCCACGGGGTGCACGGGGCAGCAGCCAGACCCTGCCGAGGGGCAGCAGCTCCACAGCCCCCCGGGAGCTCCAGCTCCTTGTGTCTCTGCTGTGCCTCGTCCCTGATCGTCTCCTCTTTGGAGGTTTCAAGGTTTCTCCGACCTGCTGTGAGCTGAGCTGCCTGTCTGCTCTCTGAAGGGCTGTGCTGGCCCAGACTGAGGACGAGCGGCTCACCTCCACCCCCAGACGTGTCAACCACCCCCGACGCTCTCAGCCCGGTGCCTCGGCTCTCCTCCACCAGACCCGCCAGGCTTCCCCCCCCTCCGCCTGCTCCGCTGCTCATGTCACTCCGCGGAGCTCAGAGGAATGATTTCCCTAGCTGACAGCGATGGGAAAGCTGAGCTTATGGCTCTCCAACCCCACGCACATCAAACCGAGAGGAACGGGCACGCCACCCAGCTCCAAACTTCTCACCCCGTCCACCCGGCGCCAGGACACGCTCCGGCAGCTCCTGGCTGTGCTGGGGGCAGCGAGGGGCTGTGTGGTGAGCAGGGACAAGGAGGTGTGAAACAAGGGGAGAGGGGGCCCCGGGGCAGCACTCACGTGCATTTTCCTCAGCCATGTCTAAGGAGCCTTGCAGTCAGAACGGGGCACGGCTCCGCACGGGGGTCTCAAGCATTGTCACAAGGCAGAAAGAAATTGTGCACTTCTTTCCAACACGGTGCTCAGGACGTCTCTACAGCAATGCCAGTAACTGCCTGTAGGGAATGTTATGTTAGAAAATTATCTAATGCACTCTTAGTCATCTTGTCTTGCAATCTGCAGAAGGAAATAGGAGCAGCCAGCACAGTATGACCCCGCTTCCAGACACCACTGCCTTCAGATACCATTATCACTGGTAGCCTGGTCCACGTCCCAGAACTCGAGCTCCCTTTCAGCCAGCCGGCCATGGCATTATTGAGGCTATTCCCGATACTGCGTTCTGTGGTACTTGCACTTAGCACCGGGGATCGGCGGTGCCCCATCCCGTGCTCCCCGTGTTTGGCTGGGTGCACACTTTGGGGCGCTCGGCCCGCACCTAACGCTGCTCCTGCTGGGTTGCGGGGAGGGCAGCGCTCCATTTGGGGCAGCAGATCCCGATCCATCAGAGATTGTACTCCATATATCTGCAATGCCATGTGGGAACCAGCGCTCTACACTCTGGGTCTTGCCTCCTTTTTTTTTTTTTTTTTTTTTTGGAAAGGGCTTCTCACCACCAGCAGCAAGTCTGCTGGCACACTCAGCCCTCAGCACTATCTTCAATCAGGGCCGCCTAATTATACCCATTACGCTGATGAGGACGCACTGGCACGGCGCTACGCCTTCGCGAGGCTCCGGATACGAAGCGGATCGGTGGCAGGGATGGGAATAAAACTGGGAATCGTGGTGATGAGCTCCTCACCCACCACAGCATGGCATGGATACACCACGTCCTGCCCTCATCAGCCGATTTGGGAGCTGCAGGGGGGCCCCCACCCAGCCACCTAACGGGGTGGAAGTCTCTCTGCAGGGGCTGAAGTGTTTGGCTCGCGAGGGCCGGCCTGATCTGTCTGCGCATTAACCATCCCCTAGAACACCAAGCCCAGAGATTTCCCTGGGCATCGGGGCCAGCCTTTGCCCTGCCCTCTCCCTGCCAGGTGCTGGGTGCCTGGGTTGAAGACAGGCTGCCGAATCCCTCGGGATTGAGAGTCATTACATAAACAATACAATAGGATCACGGCTGTAATTGTAAAAGCGCCTCGAGTCTTGGCACTGGAGGCTGCCGCAGCGAAGGCCTCTAAATGGAGACCCAAACAAAACAAACAAAAGCCCCAACTCTGTCAGCACTTAATGAACAATAATAAATAATAAATAATAACCCTGACAGCCGACCTAGCAAGGCAGATGTGAAGCACTGCAGTGGCTCGGAGGAAACGCTGACCCTACGGCAGCCGCCTTCCCTGCCCGTGTTGCAAAGAGTTGGGCCAAGGCCACCAGGTTCTTGTAGGGTTAGGGACAGGGGGAAAGCTGGGTCCTCGAGAAGAGCAGGCTCCCTCGTGGGACGTTCGGAGCCGTGGCCCTGGCACCTCCCGGGCTCAGGACCTTCACCTGCGACGACACCACGTCGTGCCTCGCTCTGCCTATTGCCGGAGCTCTCTTGAAGTGCTGACGGCAAAAAGAAGCAGATGGAGCTGAGCGAGGGAATCCAGGTAGGTGTGAGCCCTGAGCCTCCTCTTCCCAGCACCAGCACCGCCTCGACTCGGCGTCCCCACCCGTGCTGGGCGAGCCGAGCTGCGGCAGGACACCGGGAGCGCCACTTGGCAGGGCCGGGGGCTGGAACAAAGGGCCTAATTTAAGTATTTTTATAACCCGGTGCTTGTGACAGTGGGTTTAGCAGTTGCCAGCCATCTGGAATAAAGAATTACAGCCACCTCCCCTAATCCTATATTGCCTAAACCCTAAAGCTGGTTATGGTGCAAGGATGAGGCAGCAGGCTGGGAGGAGGCAGCGATGGGAAGGGGGAGGGTGGAGAAGGGACCGCAGGAAAATTCTCCAACTTATCTCCTTTTCCTGGGGGGTGCCAGGTGGTCCCAGCTGCACCAGAAGTAATTTTGCTGGGAATCGAGCGAAGACGGGGTGAAGGAAAACGGGGAAAGGGGGGGAGAAGGGAGGCGAGGAGCCCTCCACGCCCACAGCATCGCATGCACCGCACACACACACGCACACAGAGGCTTACTGGTCCGCGCAGGGCTGTCAGGTAAATTAGATCTGAAAGCTGACAATTTCTGACCATATTTCCTTGATTATTTCAAACAAATGCACACCAGCCGCTGTAAGGAGATTAAAGTGACATAAACGTCCCGAGTGGGAGGAGGGAGGGCAGAGAATTCAGGTCACCCCCATCCGTCCCCCATTTGACAGCCGCTATATCGCTATCCAATCCAATAAAAAAATCCCCCCCTTTTGCTTTAATTAATTTTACAGCTAGCTTGCTTAATTACTTTCAATCAAAATCCTCCTGCCATCGCAAAATTAGAGATGGTTGAGCTCCATTAGCCTAAATTCTTCATTTCCATATAGAAAGAGGCTCCCTCGGCAAAGCCAGGAGGGCTCCCTCCTGCTCGGGCTGCCACCGGACAGACGCCCGTCCCTCTGTCTGCCTCTGGTTCCTCGGGAGAGGTGGGGGAGTAGGAGAAACCTTCTTCTGGCCACCACCTCCCGCAGAGCATCTCCTCGTGAGCCGGGGATGCAGGAGACCCCCTGCTCTGCCTTCCCGTGGCCACACTGGGATGGAGCTCAGCGCCGTCACCGCGCGCACCGAGGGCATCGCCGCCTCTGTGGGACGCGTGGACAGGGTTTGGGGAGGATGCAGGGGCAGAGCCCCTTGGATCTGCCTGCTGGGTGCATGGAGAGGGTGTGGGGGAAGACGCAGGGGTAGATCCCCTGGGATCTGCCCGCTGCAGGGCTTGGTGCCTCCCCTTGGAGCTGCTGGCACCGGCTGCTACCGGGAGCACAACCGCTGCCCGCGGAGCCTCGGCGTGCCTCTAGCACCTCTCTCCTGCCAACCCAAACCATGAGCTGTCCCACTTCGGCCCGTCTCAGAGCAGCCCCAACTGGTCCCGTGTCCACAAAACCCTCCTGAGAAGCGCAGGGAGTGGCGGCCATAAAGCCGTGCGGAGCTGGCAGGGCGACAAGAACCCCGGGGGAGCGGAGAGGCCGGGCGCAGGAGCAAGCCCAGGGAGGAGCCGGGCGTGGAGGAGGAGCAGCAGTTCCTCTGCAAGGACTGAGGGCATCGGGAAGCATCACCCGGCCCACGCCGGTGTCACGCTGCAGCACGCATCCCTCCCAGACTCCCCACTCTCCTACAGCCTCCTCCTTCCCCATCTCCCTACGGTTTTTACCAAAGCAATGGCTTTTGCTGCATTTTCCGGGGGCACAAAGCCCTGGGAACCGTGCTGGTCGCTCACCGTGGCTGGTGGAGCTTGGCCCTGGCTCCTGGAGCCAAGGGGAGGCGGTGGCAGCTCAGGGGGCTCCCAAATGTGAGGAGCCCAGGGCCTGCCCGCCGCAGGGAGGACAGGTCAACCCCGCGCCGCTTTGCAGCAAAACCAAGAGGCGAACACAGACCTATTTTGTTTATAAGCTTAAAACTGAATCCAATGGCGCATCTACCTGGGGATTTTAGATTAAATGGTTTAAGAAACTCAAATAGGCTTTTTAATCCGGTCAAATAAAAAGAGCCCCAAAGAAGCAAAGAATTCACCCTGCCGAGCAAGGCTGACGCCGGGCAAGCGCGGCTTTCCTACGCTCCGCAACTCCTCCCCACCCTGGCATGGGACACGGTGTATTTGCCAAAATCTGGAAGCCCAGGATCCGCCCTGCTCAGGGCTTGGGCAGGCTTCACTTTCCCAGGGCCGACCCGCTCGTATCACGCTTTCCTCATCCTCTCGGTGTTCCCTTACGCCGCTGTCTGGGCCCTTCCCCCTAATACCTGGCAGCCCGCGCGAGCACGGTGCCAGCCCCGGCTGCAGCAGCAGCACCAAAATCAGCCCAAGAGAAAGCCCCCAAACCCCCAAGCCCCGTGCCACGCGTCCATTTGGGCACTGCCTTTCCCCTGACGACCTCCCTGAGTGCTTCACACGAGGCCGAAGAGCAGCTGGGGGCTGATGGGGGAATCACCTGGGCACAAGGAGGGGACACCAAGCTCTGCGTGCTCCTGGCGAGCTCCTAGAACTCCAGGACCACCACATCTACCTCCTCCCGGTGCCCCATCGCACTGCCTGGTCATCCAGCACCGTCCCCTGTCCCTCACCACCACTGTTCAGCCCCGGAAAGGCTCAGGAGCGTCCTTGCCCTGCATGTGCCCCGCGATGAAATTCCCGACTTGTGTCTCGCCTGCTCCAATGCTCAGAGCAGCCGGGACAATAGAACAGAGAGGCCCTAAATCCACCAGACTCACCCTAAATAGCGATGGCCCATAATTTCGCCTGACATCCAGGAGCTTGTTATTCTTTCCCCTCGTCGCCTGGCTGGAGCTGTTCAGACCCATCAGTGTTATTCTATGCATTAAACGGGGAAAAAAAAAAAAAAAAAAAAGAAAAGAAAAAAAAAAAAAGAAAACCACGACCCAACAACAACCCGGAGACTTTTCCAGCTTGGTCGAGGGGGTGGCATCCCCGGTTGGGATGGAGGGGTGAAAAAAAAGGGGGAATTGATGCCTGAAACCCAGAGCAGGGGAACAGCATTGGGGTCCCGCTGAGCCCCCCAGCACCTCCTTCCCTCTGCCCCCAGCCCTACACGGCTGCTGCAGCCCGTCCCCGCTAACCACAGCACGTTGGGGTTGGGGTTTTTGGTTGCTTTTTTTTTCTTTTTTTTTTTTTTTTTTCCAGGCCGGTTCCAGCTGATTAAGGACCTGCAACAGGATGTAGGGATTACAGCGAACCTGGCTCCGGATCAGCCGGGGCGCGGAGCCAACGGAGCGAGCGAGGATTGCCCCCAGCCTGGCTGCCAAGCCGCCACTCGTCCTGCTGCGAGCCTGCGAGGGCCGGAGCTCGGCGCTGGAACCAGGCCCCTGCCCTCGCTGCCTCTGCCGGGGAATGGCCCCAAGCCCACGCTGAGAAACGTGCCCGCAGGACGGGATGAGGGGATGGATGAGCTGCGGCTCACGGGGCTCGATAAAGAGGGAGAAATCCCCTAGGGACTGGCTCGGCGTGCCCTCAGCCCCGGTGATGCGGTGCGGGGAGCAGGAGCTGGCCGTGCCGGGGGATTCCCCGCCCGCTCCCGCTCGGCACCGCACGGAGCTGCCAGCGAGCCTCCCTCCCGCAGCAACACAAGGCGAAAACGCTCCGGGCTGAGTTTTTAATCCAGGAAGAAGTGATCAGGGAAGGCAATCATCTCAGCTGGCACACGGAGCCGAGCAGGGGCTGGCTTCTGGGGAGCCATGGAGAGCAGAATCAGCTCTGAGGACACTCGGGGGCCTTTTTTTTTTTTTATTTTTTTTTTCCTTCTGCGATCACTGATTCCTGCTGGGACCAGCAGCAGCCCCCAGCACCTTTCTCAAGCGCCTGTCACTGCAGTGCCCGGCTGCTGCCATCCCCACGGGGGACATCTCCCCATGCTCGGCGTCCCCAAGCCCCTCCTGGCTGGGTGCAGGAGGGCTCGTGGCCACGGGAGCAGCCCCCGGCTCCCACCTGGAGCTCTCAGCCTCGAGCCCTGCATTCCCCAGGCCCAGCCAAGCCCTGGCAGTGGGGAGGGGGTCGCTCTGTCCGTCCATCTGTCCGTCCATCCAGCAGGCTCCTCGGCACTGCCCACCAGACCCATCGCAGCAGAGAAAACTCCGGAGTCAGCTCCTGCCGGCCTGGGGCTGCGGGGGGAAGGCAGGGCTCGATATTGCAGGCGGAGGCCGCTGGGATACCATTGAAAGCTGCTAAATATGACCAGGTTAGCACTTTAGTCTTTAATGGCAGGTCACCATTAATAAACCCAGGGCCCCAGGGTGCAGTACAGAGCCTCCCTCCCCCCCCCTCCCCTCTCCCCGAAATACTCATTTCATTAACTGCACCGCGCGCGGCGCTCGGCACCTGTCAGAGGTTCGGCAGCCAGGAGCTGGCCCTGGGTTAAGGACGGCTGGCGGCACAGCCACATGCTGCCTCCTGCCCTCCTGCCCCTCGGGGAGCCCCACCGGGGGATAGTGAGATGGAGAGGGCTGTGCTCGCGCTACGGGACAGATCCTGCCCGCGGGGATCCCCCTAGGACACGAGGTGAACGCGGGGGCCACCAGGAGGATGGGGAAGGACGAGGAGTTAAGGACAGGGCTGAGCTCCACCTGCTTTCACCGTGACACCGGCGGCTTCCTGGAGGGAAGGTGGGAGGGGAGGAGGGACAAATGGATGCCCCAGCTGCCAAAAATCCCACAGCAAGTCTCTATCGATCTGCCCTACTTGGCAACTCGAGCTGCAGCCACCGTCTGTGGTGCCGGATCGATACAACCTGGGCGGACGGGGCGGGAGAGGCACTTTTATGGGAAGGCGAAGCCTTCGGGGGGAAGTATTTTGATTTTTAGAGCGCCAGCAGAGTCAAGCAAGAGAAAACACCCGGGCTCCAGCTGCAGTTTAGCTTGGAGTCGCTTCAAATACCTGCTGAGCCCTTTGCACCGGGGCCCTGTGACCTCCTCGTGGGCGCTGCCCCAGCCCCGGCCTCGCTGCCCACCCACCGCAGCCCCTCGCCGGCCCCGGGTGCTCTCAGCACGGACATGAGGGGATGGGCTGGAAGCCATCGAGACCCCCGGGAGCTCCTTGAGGACCCTCCCCAGGGGCCAGCAGCCAGCTGAGACACCCACACGGAGCAGAGCTCCGTGTCCAGATGCCCCCTGCCCGCGGCACTGCGCTCACTTCGTGCCCCGTACCAGCAGGGCAGGCGAGGGGAGGTTTTCCCATCCCAGGGCACGGGCACCTCGATCCCGTGGCTCCAAGGAGAGGCGGCCACGAGGGGCCGGCACGTCGGGCGTCACCTCCAAACGCCCTTCGGACGGACAGGCCGGGCGAGCGGGAGGGAATCTGCAGTTGTTTCGAGGCTTCTCGCTCAGCACAACAACTGCTGCGGTCCTTTTAGCACAAACCCGGCAACTGTTCCCAAAAGCACGGCCTGCTCAGCTCCCGGACATTAGAAAAAAAAAAAAAAACAACAAGCAACAAGCGATCTCCAAAACACCGGCTTCTGAGTCAGGGCAAAAATGTTATTAACAAAAACATCACTCAGGGGTGGGACACCTGCTCCCTGACAAGCAACTGGCCCGGCTGCCCGCGGTTAGCGACTTACATCAGGCCCCAAAAAGAGCCGGGGAAGGGAGGGAGAGAGTGGAAAAGAACAGACAGAGGGAGGATGACAGCAGCGGGGAGGCACGGAGACAAAGAGGAGCGAGAGAAGGGGAAGCAGGGGAAGAAAAGAGCAAGTGCGAGAGCATGTGAGAGACGCAGCAGCAGCGGGGGAAGCGGCAGCGCTGCGAGCGGCGGGCGCGCAGCCCGGGGAGGGAGCGCGGGCGGGAGAGAGCGGCTGCGAGAGGCTGTGCATATGGCAGGGACAGGCAGGGAGGAAGAGAGGAGTTAGGGAAGGAGGCTGCGAGGGGAGAGAAAGCTCGGCAAGTGTCGGCAGGAGAAGCAGGGAGGGAGGGAGGAACGAAAGGAGAAGCGCAGGGTGGGGGGGGAGCGTGGCGGAGAGAGGGGCAGCGAGGGAAAGGGGCGCTTGGGGTGGGGAGGGGGGGTGGGAGGGCAGGGGGGAGAGCAGAGGGGACGGGAGAAAGGGACGGAGGAGAAAAAAGGAGTCAGAGAAACAAACAGGGGGGAGGGAGAGAAAGATGTCTATTAAAAACCTCAGTGCATAACACAAAATGTCAGGGTTTATAGCTTCATTCTTGGCATTGCTGGTACTGAGAACCCCACACAGAAATGTCACTGCTTGTCATGTTTAATCACCTGCTATTTGTTAACACCTTCGCTGCGAGGAGTCTGCCCCTCACCCCTTGCAGGCTTTCCTTTTGGAGGAGAAACCGCGAAAACACGGCTCTGCCCACGGGCAGCGTCAGCAGAGCCCAGGGCCAGGGGCACGGCGCCCTCCGTCCTGCGGGGTCCCCGGCCGGGCTGCTCGGGGACACTCGGTGCCATGGGGCAGGGCACGGGGCAGGGAACTGGTCTGCACCAAGAGACGCTGCTGGGAGACCAGTGAGGCCAGTCTGCGGCCTGCAGGACAGGGAATGCAGACAGGAGCGGAGGGGAGGCTTGGCGAGGCTCCTGGCCCTCCTCGCTGCCCCCCCGGCCCCGCACGCCCACCCCGTGCCGAAGGGATCCAACACACACACGGCTAACAAAATCCCCGAAATCCCTGCAAGCCTGGAATTCTCCGATCTGTTTGCTTGAACAGCAACTGTCACACGAAAGCAAACATCCAAAGCTGTTAAACGTGCGGCTGCAGTTCCTCGCCCTGGCACTCGTGCTGGTGACTTTGCTCCGGCTGCTCTCAGAGCCCCGGCCCCCTGCCCTGTTTTTATGCCAGTTTCCCCCCTGTCAGGCTGGCTGCACGCTGCCTGGCTGACATCACGGCGTGCTGTGAGGGGAATTACTTCGAGGTCATCCCTAGACAAGGCTTTTCCCTACTGTCTCGTGCACCCCAACTGGACAGGAATCCACAAGAGCAGCAGGGCTCACCCACAGGAGCGGGAAAAATCTAATTCTGTGCTGAAAATAAATAATTTCTCCACCCAAATTAAGAAAAATTCGAAGATGTGCGTGTAAAGGTGACTAGTGCAGCCCTCCCGTTTTAGCAGTGCTGTCTCAACACAAATGTGGGCTCGGCTTCAGCACGCTCCTCACCCCACGCTCCCAACTGCTTAGCTCAGTGCGCGCCGTGTCGAAGTGCTGATGCCAGTGAAGTCAGACTTCCCCTCTTGGAAATTAAGAGAGTTTGGGGAGCTGAGGAAACGACACTACGAGGAGCTGGGAGGGGAACCTAAACGGGCCCAAACTGTCCTTTGGGCACGCAGACCCCCAAAGGCAGAGGAAGGTGCCAGGAGCCCGGGGACACACGCAGGGGTTTCTCCTCCTGCGATGCTCGGAGCCGCATCGTGCCCAGCTCAACGGGGCAGCTGCACTGCTGGCTGCAGCTGCAGGGCCGAGGGGCTTCCCACTGCTGTGGTCATCAAGACACTAAGGACACGCTAGAGGAACATCCCGTACAGAAAAAAAAAAAAAAGTAAAACTGCTGCAAGCCAGCTCTTTTCGCTCCTGCCCCTGCAGTTTGGTTTTAAAGGCAGCTGAGATCTTCCAGTAGGGAGGTGGGAAGGCTGGAGCCAAATGCAGCGGTTCTGGAAGCCCAGAGCGCAGGCTTTACACCTCGGTCTCCAGCAGGGATGCGGCAGACACTCGTCCAGAGCCCGGTGACAGGGACACATGCCCCTGCCCCAAGGACCCGCGAGGTCCAGGAGCCACCCCGAGTCCTATTCTGGGAACGGGAACAGCGCGCAGGCCTCCCACTGGCCTCGCGCCAAGGATAAAATTCACCCTCCTGAACGCGGGCCAAGATGAGCTAAAGTGACTACTGACTTTTGTTGCCCAACTCGAGGCACCTTAAATGGGCCTATTTTTCAAAGTGTCACTGCTCGGCACGGCCGAGGACCGGGCCTCTCCGGGACGTGTAACGCTACGTGGCCAACCGCCGCGGGAACCCAAAGACCCAAATATTCCCAAATGTTCCCCACCTTTGCGACTTCTCCCAGCCCGTCCAGGCCTTCTGGATTTTTTTTTCGCTTCCCCTCCTTTCTCCTGACTCTTTTCTTTTGCAGCTTTTTGTGAATTTCTCCTAGCTTTCCTCCCTCTCCCCCCCCTCAAGGTCACGCCGCTCATTTCCACGTTGAATATTTACTCAGCGAGCCAGGTCCTTTCACAGGCGCTCACCACAAATATGCTTTCTGATAAAGTCCGGAGAAAAGAAACTATAAAACCCAAAGCAATGGCAGAAATAAATAAGTTAAAAAACATATCCCAACAGGGCAACGAGGGGCTGTAAGAGGGTAAGATAGTGCAACAGAGGAAGCCAGCAGGTAAAACCCACTTGGAGTGGGTTTAAGTCATTTCCCTGCATTTCCATGATTATTTTCTCGTTCTCTTTTCTTGTTTGCTTTTCCTTCCCCCCATCCAGAGGCAGGACCCCTCAGCCCCTGGGTACACGCCCGTTTGTGCCCCCCACAGCCAGCCCCCCCCAAAGACAGGCAGTTTTCAGCCACTCGAAGTTTGCCCGTCCTCCCCGTGCCGCCCCCTGGGAGCAGCCCGCACCGAGCACACCGCTCGCGCCCCACTTCCAGGAACTGCCGGGCCCTTTGCGGGGACATGGAGGGAGTCCTGGAGAGTTATTTTTGTGCTTAATTACTAAATCAGCTGACAGAGCCATCCCCCAGGCTGTCTGAAACGAAGAGCCCATGCCCGCCAGCCCAGGGCAGCTCTCCAGAGCCTTCCTCACTGCTCCGAGACGTGGCGCGTTTGGTGAGCACCCAGCGCCAGAGAAACGAGATTTGGCCAGCACGAAGTGATTTGGAAAATCCCAACCTAGGACTTAAGAGCATCCAAGGAAGTTTTTAAATTACTCTTAGAGACATCATTTCAGCCTCCAGCTGGCCATCTGGGTGGGCAAACTGAGAAGTAAGGCTTTCACCCTGCCTGCTCCCACTGTGCCAAGAGCAGGGACCGAGCTCCCCAGGCGCATCCACACATCCCCAGGGAGCCTGGCTTCTCCTGCAGGCTGCGGGATGCCCAGGACGGTGCCCACTGTCGTGCCACAGCAGGGTGTGTTTTTTGGGGTCCCGAGCTGCAAGTGCACGGCCGCAGTGCTTTGAGCAGCCCGTGCTGCTTTGCTGTGCCGCAGCAAACCGTGCAGAGCCGCGCTCACCGGGACACCGGCACCGCTGGCAGCGGTCGGAGCAGGAGCACGGCGCGGAGCTATTCTAAGAGCAAACGTTTGGGTCCTCCAGCATCACAGTAACTCAACAGAAACCGCAAGTTACAAGCGTTTCCAGACGGTCACAACCCTGGACTGACACGGGCTTGCAGCAACGCTCTGACTTCAAGTGCTTGCTGCTAACTCGGCGCTAGCAGCGCGGGGCTGGCGAGTGCAGCCCGCTGACGGCAGCAACGCCGCCCTGAGTGGCAGCGCACGAGGGCAGCGTGGCGGGACGCTGCCGGGGCGCGTTGGCAGCCGGTCCCCTGCCGAGGTTGGGAAGCCAGCCGGGTGTCACCACGCCACACAGGCTCCGGCGCCCCTGCCGCCTCCCTGGCACGGCCGGTCTCGTCTCGCTGCGTGCGGCTCGCCCTCCCTCCCTCCCAATGCGCACATGGCTTTAATGTTTTTATTACCTGTTTGACTCGCTGCCTTATTGCTTCTCCTCTTAATGGGGCTGTAACCGTGGAAACGAGGAATAAACGGCCACCAGAAAATGAGATGATTAAACAGGTCACCCTGGCAAAACAAACTCTGTGCTCGCACAGCCCGGGCTGCGTACGGCGCGGCTCCTGCCCGGGGGCCGGGGGGAGAGGGCGGCGGGGCCGTGGCTGCGGGAGGGAGCGCGGCACCCACGTGCCTCCCCGGGGAGCAGCGCGCTCGGCCCCAGGGGGACGATGCTCCGCGCCGCCCAGGGCAGGCGTGCGAGAAGCAGCAAGGTTTGCTCGGGGAAGGCAGAGGAGAGCGAGGACAAGACGCGTCCATGTAACTAGGGAAAAAATAGCAGCTATTATGAATATAAATAGGCTGGACTGGAATCAAAACACAAGTCTGAGATGAGTTGCTGTCCTCTGGTGTCCCCGCCGCTGGCGCTGCCCATGCCTGCTTGTGGCAGTCCCCCCCTGCCTGGTCGTCCCACGGCCCCACGGCCCCGCTCCTTGCTGCCAGCGGGCTTGTTGGCCAAGCTGCTGGGACAGCAGGGCCCAGCCAGGCCCAGAGGCGATGTGGGACATTGTGGAGCAAGTGCCTGGCGTGTCCCAGAGGTTTCGGGAGGCAGGGTTTGGCCACAGCCCTCCCGAGGATGCAGGTCCCCAGCAGCGAGGCCGGCAGAAGGCAGGGCGGCCGCGTGCGTCTGCGTGCCCCCGGGGGCTGACACCTGAACACCACCTCCCTCCCTCAGCCAAGCCGGGAGGCAGACCGAAATGTTGTCGAAAACAAAAATAAAAACCCCAAAATAAACACACCGCAATCAAAAAAGCACGATCCCAAACCATCATTCAAAGCAGCCAGGATCCTGCCAGCAGCCCCGTCCTGTCCCGACCTGCCCGAAGCCAGACTCGCTGGGTGCTGGCGGCCTGGGAAGAGCAGGCTCCCGGCACCACGAGCAACGAATTCAGCAGAAGAAAACTGGAACGGCAAAAGCCCGGCGAGGTGGAGATGAGAGACAACTGCTTGAAGCGCACAGGCGAGCGGTTGTGTGCTTTCTTTCAAAAAAAACAGCAGGTGGTTTATGAAAAGGGCCCTATTCTTTAGCGTAATTTGAGCCATATTTCATTGTTTGATAGAAAAATCGTAATATTCATGACCTCCTTTAACTGGAAGAAGTTCGCTCGTCTGAATATCAGCCCACAGACAAATCGGGAAATGAAAAATACAGAGAGCAAGATAATGGAGGGGAGGTGGAGAGGGGAAAAAAAAAAAAAGGGGAAAGGAAAACCAAGGCAGGATCAAAGGTAGAATGGGAAGTCCAGGAGGGTGACAAAGAGCAAAGGGACTGTGGGAAGGAGGAAACGAAGGAGGACATAAAGGAAGGGTGTTTAGCGAGAAGAGTTACATAGAAAGTCTGAGAAAAGTGAAAGCCTGAAAACGCAGCGAGAGGGAGCTTTCTCTGAAAGTTTCCAAGCACACGGCTCAACTCTGCAGAACCTCCCGAGCTCCTGTTACGAATATTCAGATGCTGTTCAGAATATTCAATCACGAACCAAAATCAGGCCCTCTCCCCAGCCTCTGCTCCCCCACCCTCTTCCGACCGGGTCCTCCTCTGCTAACATCTGCTGCCTGCCTTCGGGACATGCAGATGGTAATTACTGCAGGAGCAGCTTCCTCTCCTCTCCCTGCTCCAGCGGGGCCACTCGGAAGGAGGCTTCGAGTTGTGGAAAACCTTCGAGTTGTGGAAAGCCACCGCGCGCCCCCGCCCGTGATGCTGGGGACGCGGGAGCCGGGCCCTGATGGCACAAGGGGTGGGAGGTGAAGAGATGAAGATGTTTGTCTACAAAACACAGAGGGAGGCTCGGGGAGAAGCTGGCCGGAGACGTGGAGCCACCTGCACTGCTCCTGGTTGGGTAGAAGGAGGGGGCAGCCCTGGGCGGGGAGCGGATTCATCCCGGCACGGTGCTGGCAAACGCCGTGCGGAGAGGTGGAGCCGCTTTAATGAGGAGATGCTTCTATGACTCAGGCCTCAAAGGGATCGGGACTTTATTATTTTATTTTTCCATAATAAATTATGCCCTGGGATGCCAGGTCCCGCCGGGTTTTTCTGGAAAGACCAGACAAAAGCTGGTGTTGCTGGCTGGCTTCTGACGGGTTCCCAGCGATGGAAGCTGACAGTTCCTGCTTCTGCCCCTGCCCTGGCCCAGCCAGTCCCGGCGGAGGGGCCTCGCTTCCAAGGTGTGGAGCCTCCTCGTGGGCCCACCACAGCCCCAGGGCCACCGAGGTGCCCGTGCTGGGTGCTGCCAGGAGCAGGCCGGGCTCTCGCAGGGCCCCGGCACCGCGCCCCGGCTGCAGGGAGGAGCGCAGCGCCCGACCCGCACCCAGCGTGGCCGGCAGCCAGGCCTCCTCGCTTATCTCCATCACTGGAGCGCCCAGCCCTGGCTCTGGGCTGCTCAGGGGAGGGTGATTCTGCCCACTTTATAGATTAGGGAGTTATTCATCCCACACCGAAGAAGCCTCAGACTCTGCCGCGTCTCGCAGGCCTTTCTGGAGCTCCCTGGGTTGGGGTTGGGCTGAGCTTGGCCCCCGTTCAGCCCAAAGCCTGGCTCTGCAAAAATCCCCTGCACACCCACCCGCCTGCCCAGTGCCAAGGCCACCAGTGCCCGGGGACAGGCACCGTGCAGGGCAGTGCCCGTGCCCGTCTCCTCCTGCTGCCGACGCTGACCCGCTCCTCGCCACGGTGCCACAGAGGAGCAGGAGCGAGGAGGAAGGCGATGCCTTGGGCCAGCACCTGGAGGAGGCAAAGTTCAGCCCCAGAGCAGCCCCGGTGCACGTGAGTGTCCGGGAGCGTGGACGTGGGCGAGCGGGGCCGGGGTGACGGGGACGTAGGTGTTGGGTGTGGGGAGCACCTCCAGAAACGCTCCAGCGCAGCCCGGTGTTTTTAGTGATTTCACAAGAGGCCCTGCTAAAATGTCACCTCTCCGAGAGCAAAACATGTGCACGGAGGTGAATCACCCTTTCACACCCCAAAACCAAGAATGGGTGGCAAAATTCTCTAGTGAGGCACCAAATCCTCAGGGGATTGCCACGAAGTGCACCCGGTGACTTCAGGCTTCCCATCCTTTTTCCTCGTCTCTGCTCCTCCCCACCCCTCGCTCTCCCTTGCCAACCGACCCGGGCTGCTCAGCTTTTATTCCCAGCATGAAACTGCCCTAGGACTGGAAGCTTCAAGCAGTTTCCCAGCCTCCAGAAATTTGCTGGTTGTGTTTCTCCGTGGCAAAGCAAACAGTCGCTCTGGTAGCTGGCCACCACACCTAGCTCCCAAGTGCCACGGAAGAAAATCCCGAGAGAGGCAGGAGAGGAGGGCAGCAAATCCACAAGTGAGCAATTCTTTGGGAAATCCCAACAAGCACACGTTATGTGAGCGAAGCAGATGGTTTTGGTTCACTCTAACTCCTTTTCCTCCGAAAGGCTCGGCAGGATCTTTTACTTTCTGGGCTCAGCACGGGAACAAAGGAGGGAAGAAGAGGGGAGCAGGGGCCAGGACCCCTTGGCTAAAGCCATGCAGAGGAGGAGGAGAAGCCCCCGGGGAGCACCCCCAGCCCAAGGACTGTCCCCATCCATGGAAGCTCTGGGTAGCCCCTTTGGGACCCCCTTGTGCCCCCCTGGCCTTGCCCCCAGGTCCTGTTCCAGCACCCAGCCGTGTCCTCCTGCCCCCCTGCACCCTCGGCCGGGCTGCAGCAGGAGGCCGATGGCTTTCCAGCCCGCAGGATCACCAGGATCAGAGGCAGCAAGTTTTTCTCCTGCTATTGCTGTCTGCCTCCATCTCCCCTGTGAGAGGGAACGGAGCAACAAGGTCCTGGTCCGAGGGGCTCTCAATCCTCAAAATGGATTTTACCTGTCTCCGCCAGCCGCCGCCATCTCTCACCCCCCATTGCTTCCTCCCCAGGGAAATCAGCCTAAAAGGGGCTAATGGAACAATGTCCCTCTCTCTCCCCCCTCTCATTTTCTCTCTCCTTTTTTTTTTTTTTTTATTAGCATTTGTGGAATTTATTCCCAAACTCTCCTAATCTTTCGTACACAACCATTTGATTTGCATAACCCAGCCCCCTCTCATAAAAACTGGCTGCTAGTTTAATTAAAAAATGTAAATTTGCTGTCATCTCGGGGCCTGGTGAATTAGGACGACATCGGCATTTTTTATTGCTGAAGACGTCCAAATTGATCCCGTCCGCACTGAACCGGAGGGGAGGAGACGGAGCCGCGTGGGACTTTTGGCTGCAGGTCCTGCCCCTCCCCTGCTCCCAGCCAAGCCTCCTCTGCCCCCTCTTTGCTCGCCGAGGTGCAGCTGAGGACGAGGCGGCCGCTGCTTCTCCCAAACCCCAGCTGGATGGGCCAGAGCGGCCTCGGCAGCGTCAGCACCCCCGGGAGCTGAGCCCTGGGTGGCACCGGCGCTCGCCAAGCCCTGGGAACGGCGGCGGCGGCCCTGGGAGGGAGGGAAGGCGCCCAGCCGGAGGTGGGAGACGCAGCACCTCCCGTGGGACTGTTCATTACTTTCTGGAGACTTGCAGCCGAGTTTTTCAGAGGGAAACCTAAATTGCAGGCTAGGCGGCAGCCGAGGGGGATGAGCTGGGGGCAGAGGGAGAGCCACAGAGGCCACCGGGGCTCGCGGCTTGAGGATGGCTGACAGGAGAAAACCCCGCAGATTCCCAGCTCGGAGAGCCCTCGGCGACAGCAGCAAGTGGGAAACTGTTCCCATAAAAACAGAGAGAAACTGGTGGAAGTGGCACCTCGAATACTTGCTCCTCTCCGGCAGTGCCTGTACCACTCGCAGCTGGTTTCGGTGCACTTTGTCCCCCCCCGACACCGTTTTGCAGCAGGACACAGCAGACCCCTCGCTGTTACAAGGATCAGGACCCAGTGGGTCATGGGCAGGACAGGGTAACTCAGGGACCCATTTTCTGGCCCTACAAGCTGCTGCTCTCCAGCACCGAAGCAGCTGAACACACCTACGAGCTCCAGCTGGCCTCGCAGCACGCCCTGCAAGAAGTGGCTGGGCCCTGCTTAGCACCACGATGGGCAGATTAATCCCTGCCTGGGTAAATAAATCTCCTACAGAAAGGCCTTCACTGGGTAAATGGAGACACCCAAATGCTTTGTACCCACCAAACGTCTCACAGGACTAGGAGAGAGTGATCCCAACGCCCAAACAAACCGTGTGAGCCCCGCAGACCATGAACTCAGCAGTGACACCAACCTTGACCGAGCCAGCCTCTCGCCAAAAATCTGCACTGCCAAAAAAAAAAAAAAAAAAAGCAAAAAAAAAAAAAAAAGCTGGCTCCAGCCCAGAGGAGGTGTTCCTATCTGCTGGGTGTTTCAGACAGCAGCAATGCTTTAACAAAACAGTCACAAAATAACCCCTTGCGTGGAAAATTAGATGTTTCTCAACCTGTCCAGCATAGGTTTCTCGGTGTCCATTCTGAGATCAGTTCCTGTAATCTCATACCAAGGATAATTAGGCTGGGGAACAGTTTCCCAAAGGAAGTGACAGGTGCCCAGTCACTCAAGATATTTACAACCCGGCTCGCAGAACGTCACATGGAGGGAACATCTCGCCACGATGCTGGGTGGATGGACTCGCTCCATGAATTCCTTCCAGCCCCTCAGCGCCGTGCAAGCTGCCGGCCCTCGAAGGTCCACGCAGGCACCGCCTGAGCTGAGAAAGCCCTGGGAAGGGCAGGCTGTCAGACCCCACGTACCCGGTCCCTCCGGGAGAGGAACCCCTCCGGACTCGGCTCTGCCAGCTGGCAGCAGGCGCGGGCAGCCCTCGGGCACTGCCTCCGGGGAGCCGCAGCCTCGGGGCTTGGAGAGGATTCAAGAGGCAGCGAGGAGGGAGATAAGCTGGCCCCAGCAGATAAGGGTTCGAGGTGGTGATTATGGGGCAGGTCTTTGCCCTGAGATCATGACAAGACGGGTTCACCCACACACAGACCGTAATGCTGACTTAAACAGATCTCCCAGATCCTCATTTCCATGGCTCTCGCTGGGTTCCCATACCCGAGCACCGAAACCCACGCTACCCGCACGGCAGCGGCAAGGACGAGCCTGCGGCTCTCCCGAGGCCACGCAGGGTCCCTTTTGGGGACACTCGTTGCCTGGGCTGACCCTTTTGGGGACGTGCATCCAGCAGAAGCCACCCCACCTCCCCTGCCCAGCCCGCGGCACCAGGCGGCTGCCGCCGATCCCGTCTCCAACCCGGGACCTCCAGCCGCTGGAGCTGGGGGGCCGCTGGCTGTTTGTGACTCTTGAAAGCGTTCGCCCTCCCGCAGTTTCACCACATCCTCAGCTCCTGGGCCGCCCACGCAGCCTCCCAGCTCCTTGATCCGGGAGGGAGCAGCCGCACGCCCACGGCCGGGCCCGGGCAGAGCCGGCACGGCGCACCCGCGGGTGGCAGCGCTCCCCGAGCCGCTCGCGCCCTGGCAGCGGGGAGATAGATAAATAAAGCAACGAGACGGACGACGACGAAATTATCCCCTCCATCAAAATATCTGGGTACATAGTTCAGGCCCAGTCAATCATCAACCAGTTTATTACCGCCGTAGTCCTTATTATATAAAAGAAAAAAAAAGGCACCACAGACACACGTAGGCACGCACCCCGCTGCTAATTACCCCGACCGTGGCACTCGCCAGCGCTAGGCCTGGTCGGCCCGTCGCTGCCATTTGGGTTTTTTGGTGGGGGAGAAGGGTTTAGGCCTGCTGGGGCAGCAGGTACGGCCCCACAAACAGGTTGTGGCCCGAGGGGTTCCTACAGCCCCCAAACCGGGGACATTTCTGCGTGGTGAGGGGCAGGGGAAAGCTCGCCCCAGGGCACCCACGGCCACAGGGGCTGGTGTCAGAGCCCGGCCTGCCACCCGACCGAAGGGACCGACAGCAGAGGGGTGGCTGTGGGAAGCTGGGGCCCGACACACGCCTGGTCCCGAGGCCTCGGAGCCCAGCAGCAGCCACAAACCCAGCCCGGGTGGGTGGAAGGGGTGGGGAGGTCCCGCACACCCCACACCGAAAGGACGAAAACAACCCCCTAACAAACCCATCCCAGATACTGCCCAGGTCGGAGATGGGGAGGAAAAAAAAAAAAAAAACAAAAAACAACAAAAAAAATACTCATTAAATGTAATAAGCAGCCTCCTCGTCCCACACTGCCTTGTCCCAAATAAATTAAATTCCTTTTCATTTACACAGCGCAGGAACCTGACCGGCAACCTGCACCGGCGAGACGCCGGGGCTCAGGAGGGGAACGAAATGAAAGAGAAAACAGCCCACACAACTCACAACAAACACAAAAACCCCGAGAACTTCCCCTCCGCATCCTCGGCCCGGCCCCGGCCACGGCTGCCGGGAAGCGACGGAGCCGGCCCGGGGCTGGGGAGGGCACCGGGGGGACCGGGGAGATGGGGAGCCGAGGGGGGGCACCGGGTCCCGGGGCGCAGGGAGAGGAAGGCGACTTCCGTAAAGAAAAGCGAAAGAAAAGCGAAAGAGGCTGCGGGGCCCCGGCAGCACCTGGCGCCGCCCGGAGAGCCCCCGGGAAAAGTTTTGGGGCGGAGGGGAAAGGGGAAAGGGATGGAGCGGGGCCGGCACCGGGATGGGGACGGGCACCGGGGGTGGAGAGGGGGGGGGGGACACCGGGACGCACGCACACAGCCGGAGCCAGGCGAGGGACAATTGTGCTGTACTTACCATAGTCGGAGAGCCGAAAGCCGAATTCACTTAAATAATCAACTTTCATAATACTTAATTAATACCTAATTGCGGCTGATTGCTCCCGAATAACAAGTTGTTACAGCCCTGATGTCATCGCCGTGCCGGTCCTCCCCGAGTCACTCGGGCAGCGGGGCCGGGGGCGGGCACCGGGCGCTGCGGGAGGCGGGGACGGGGACGGGGCCACCACGCCCCCCCCCCCGGCACCCCCCCGGGTCCCCCCCGGGTCTCCCCCCCCGGGGCAGGTGCGGGGCCGGGGCCGGGGTCACCCCTGGGGGCGGCCCCGGGGGGCTCCCGGCGGGGCGCGGACGCGGGGGGGGGGCGGCCCCGGGTCCGGTTGCTGCCCCTATTCCTGCCCGGTGCCTGCCCCTACCCCCGGCCCCGTTCCCTGCCCGGGTCCTGGCCCTAATCCTGCCCGGGTCCTGCCTGATTCCTTCCCTTAATCCTGCCCGATTCCCCTGCCCGATTCCTTCCCCTATTCCTGCCCCTTTCCCTTCCCCATTCCCTGCCCCTATTCCTGCCCAATTCCTTCTCCTACTCCTGCCCGATTCCCCTGCCTGGTTCCCTGCCCCTATTCCTGCCCAATTCCCCTGCCCCTATTCCTGCCTGGTTCCCTGCCCCTATTCCTGCCCAATTCCCCTGCCTCTATTCCTTCCCGGTTCCCTGCCCCTATTCCTGCCCGGTTCCTTCTACTCCTGCCCGATTCCCCTGCCTGGTTCCCTGCTCAATCCCTGCCCCAATTCCTCCCCCTTTCCCTGCCCCGTTCCCTTCCTGGTTCCCTGCCCCGTTCCCCACCCGCTGCCCCCTCAGGAAATCACCTCCGTGCTGCGCCGAGCCCCCACCACTTTATTACTATGATTATTTTTATATATATATATTTTTTGCAGCGAATTTCCTCATTTTTTGTTGCTTTATTTTTCTAAGTGGCAAAGAATGCGAGGGAGGTTCTAAGAGGCGTGTTGGGTAAACAGAGATATAAGGCTCTTTCTTTAAAACAAACGAACAGATTATTTACCTGATTAAATAGGTATTTGGAGCAGGTTGGAGGCTGTTTTGGGGAACACACCACGCTCGGCTCCGCGGGCAGGGAGCAGCCGTGAACTCGGGGCTCCTAAATCCCTGCCCCAAGCAGCACTCGGTGTGCCTGTCGAAGGAGGCCAGAGCCGTTCCCCCACTGCCCAAATGGGGAAACTGAGGCAGGGGCTTGCCAAAAAGGGACCTGAGGAAGGGGCTTGCCCAAAGCAGCCGGTGCCCGCAGGCTCCCGCAGCGCCCGGGCGGCACGCCGGGCCGGAGGGCAGGCAGCAGGGAGCGGACAGGGGGTGTCGTTTGTAAAACCACAACTATTTTGGCTTCTCCCGGAAAAAAAAAAAAAAAAAAAAAAAAAAATCTAAACAAAGCCTGGTGAAACGGGGCCGGGCCGGGGCCAGGCAGTGGCAGCAGGAGGCACGAGGGGCCAGGAAGGAGCGAAGGGCCTGAGCCGAGCACCGTGGGGCTGGGCCACTGAGCGAAATCAGGCTAAAGCCAGCACCTTATGGCCATGCCACCTCCTCTGGTGCCACGGGCACCTGGTGCTGGTGACAGGGACGTGGGCCCAGCCATCACCCCGGTCCCATCGGGGCCTTGCCCCTCTCCCTGTGCCACCCAGCGCCCCGGTAAGGGGCTGGGTAAGGGCCGGGTAAGGGCAGCTCCTTTGGGGCCCGACGCCTCCGCCGGGTGCAGGTGTGTGACAGCCACCCCGTCACCTCACCCGGCCCTCTCCGCCACCTCCTCGCTGCGGGGAAGCCTCCTGCTCGCCCTCTGACCGTACCTGTTCTTCGACACGCACCGGCCCAGCACCTCCACACGCCAAAAGGGCTCCAAACCCTCCCCGCCCTCCCTGCCCCGTGCCCTGCCCGCTCCCCTCAGCCCACACACGCGTGGGACCCCCCTCCCCATAACCCCAAACACACCCCCGGCGTCCCCTCGGCCGCCTGCCCACCGTCCTTCCCACTCCTCCTGGCGGGCACAGCTCGCCGAGGTGTTTTTTCAGGTGAAGTCCACGCCCTGCAGCTGACGCAACGGCGAGGCCCGATTTCCTATCTCACCCATCTCCAGTCACAGGATCGGGTTTTATTTCCCCATCCTCCCTCCTTTGCCTCTTACCCAAGAAAAGGGCGCTCTTGCCCCTCTCCAAGGCTCCTTTGGGGACCCCATGCCCCTTCCCTAGGGCGGCACCCCCTCCCCTGCCGTCACCCCCCCGGGACACGGAGCTTTTTGGGGACCCCAGCGGCGGCCGCCCCGCGCGGCAGGTGAAGCGCTCCCTCCTCGTCCCTTCCCACCCTCCCAGGGGCGTCGGGAGCTCTCGGTAATTAATGTTTGCCAGGTGCTCCGAGATCCTCAGATGAAAAGTGCAATGGGAGGGGGAAGGATGATTAATTTATTATTATTATTACAGTTTAATGCTTTCCCCGCAGACAGTGTGCCAGGGCTGAGCAGGGGGTGAGTCACGCTGATATGTGGGACATCCCCCTTTGTGCGTCTCTTTTGTGTTTTGATATTTATTTTTTTTTTAATGCTGAGCCCATTTTCTTGGCAGTTTCTCCCTCCCTCGCTGGAGCTGACCCCGGGGCCCGGGGCCGTGCTCTGGATTCATGTGGGCTCAGGGCGCTGGCTCGCAGATTGCAGGTTGGAGATCTGGCAGCACCGCGCTCCTCCTCCTGCTCCTGCTCGGGGAGTTTATTAGGCAAATGCTCTTGCCCTATTTCTGTAATTTTGTTTGATTTCTGTTTCGTCAAGGGAGGCGCCCGGAGGCCTCGGGGCCTGGGCGGCAGGAGCAGACAATCCGTGCTTTCTTTCCCTTTCCTCCTCTTTCCCTCCTTCCTTCTCAATTCAGTTTCAATCACATTATTGGCACACGGCGCCCCGCGAGCGTTGCCAAAGCGCCTGGGCCGAGCCTCCGTGTGCCGGGCGAGGCTCTGCCCGCACCTCCTCGGCCAAGTCCCTTCCCCTGGCCTCTCTCGATCCATCTGACACTGGCTCCCCCCGTGTGGCCACCCCACAGCCCCCAGCACCCACCATTTGCCCAGCGCTGCCCCCCTTTTGGCCATTCCCTGGGGGCAGCGAGCGCGCCCTGCGCGTCCTCCTGCTCCACGGGGGCCCTGAAGACTTGGGGGCGAGGAGTGGCAGGGGTTTGGATGCGCTGCCAATTAACTACAATTTACTACAGCGATTAAAAGTGCAGCCTGGGGATTGCAGGGCGAGGAGGCGAGGGGATGGTCCTGCCTGGGCACCGTGGCCAGGGCAGGGCCTTGGCACTGCAGAGCTCTGCCTGCACTGCCTGCCAGTGCCACCCTGGGCCAGCCCTGAGCTGCCCTGTGAGCAGCACACGGGGCAGCGGGACGGCTCCACGGCCCCACGACACCGCTGCCCGAGGGCAGGTCCCAGACCGGGCAGAGCCCTTGCTGCGAGGCACGGGGCACACGCAGAACCCAGGGGTGATTTTTGGCCAAGGAGCCGCGAGCCAGCGCACAACGGGGGCGGTTTCCATAGCTTGGCTCTGGATTCCACGTGGGTCGAGCAGGAACAGAGGCAACAAGGAGCAAGGGCAGAGAAAGGAGACCCTGTAAGGCTGCACGCAGCAGGGACCGCTCCTCCGGGACGTGATGGGAGCATCCCCAGGTGGGCACACGGAGCCCCTAATGCAGGACCCACAGCGAGGAGCGCCCACGGGGACCGTGCCACGCTGCGCCACGCGTGCAGCCACACAGCACGGCCCTGCTTGTGCAACGAGGCCGCCGAGCATCACCGCCACTGGCACGGGGCACAGGCGGCTGGCTCCGTGCGAGCCCGGGTGCGAGGACACGTGCGGGGCCGTGCGGCACTCGGGGCCCCGCGGGAGCCCTGGCCGAGGCCGGCGGGGTGCGGGGAGCAGCGGCGGGCGGGAAGTGTGAGGCAGACGCAGCGATTGCATTACTGCAGGAGCCCGGGCTGGCAGTGCCGAGCTATCGTCCCCGTAATCCTGTTAGCCAGCAATCTCCATTCCGAAAGAGCTTCATTTCTTTGTGAATATTTGTAAACTAGATATCTAATGGAAAATTATAGGAAAATTATAGTGAAATTCATGACGAAGAAATCCGATTAGCCCTAATTCAATTATGCCATCTTAGCCCACACAGCACATTTCCCATTTTTTTCCCATAAATACCAATGCCAGGGGTCCGGGTAATCAAATAAAATTGAAAATCATCTTCCCATTAAATTCAATTAGCTGCAATTTCTAAAGCCTATCAGAGATTTTAATTACTAAATTATAAAATTCTCCAATGCTAAATTGAAACTAAAAAAATTGCACATCCTTGTGTTTCAGAAGAAAAAAAAAACCTAGCAGAAACCTTGAAAAATACCCTTCTCCTCCCATCAGCGCCCACGTGAGCACGGGCCTGGGGAGGCTTCGTCAGAGGGCTGCTGCTGGAGGGCCACGAGCCAGGCCCGGGGAAGAAGGCGCTCGGGCAGCAGCCGAGACCCGAAGCCCAAATCCAGCCCCGGGCGCAGCTCCGCGGGCTGCAGGAGGGCCGGGGAGAGGCTGGCAACCTCGGCAGCGCCTTGGCTCCTTGTTCCCAGCCGAGCTCCTCCGCTCGAGCTGCTTCCCTGCTCCTCGGTGCTGCTCTGCTGGAACGAGCCAGGAGGCAGCGTGCTCCCGCAGCCGGCTCCCGGCCCAGGCTCTCCAGGAGCTGGAACGAGTTCTGCCTGCACACGGGCTCCGTGGGGCAGTCCCTGGAGTCTCGGTGTGCCAAACCCAGGGCAGGAGAGCTGGCGATGCCCAGAGGGAAGCGGGAGGGCAGATGCTACCTTTGTGCTTCTGATAAAGCTTCTTGAATAATAGCCATGCAAGCCTGGTCCTGACGCTGAATTAAGGGAAGCTGGAGCCCTCAGCAAACCGATTTAGCTCGGAGCGCTGCTCCAGCAAACACGTGGGATGTTCGGGAGCAGGGGGACGTGATCACCCTCCCCTGATAGCGTTCGCAGAGGCACCAGGCAGGCAAGCCCATCCCTGAACTCTTCTTTATTCAACAACCAGCCCAAGCAGGCGAAGGGGGAACCGACAAAGGCTGTGCCTACAGATGCTCGCTCCCAGCCCTGCATCCCCGGGGACCACCGCGGCACAGCCGAGTGTCGAGGGGCAATTAACTGCGCGAACAAGCAGTAGGAGGAGAAGCTCGGCTCTCCAGTCACAATACCTGACCCTCCGCGAGGCAGCGAGGGAGGATTTTCTGACACCGCTTTTATGCCGGAGCGCACTTTTGTGTGGTACCCTAAAGGGTTTATTCATGCGCTACCAGGAACGAGCCCAGTTTCCAGCGCGTTTCAGCTCCAACGAAGCGCTCCAGCTGCCCCGAACCAGGCCGATACTCGGTTTAATTTACTGGGCGCCCGAAAGTTGCCAGCAGGGAGTTGCCCGCAAACAGAACAACAACAAAAAAGTTAATGATCTGGGCTTTTTCTTTAATAAATAGGCAAACTGGCTGAGCCGGATTGTTGGCTGGGATTCGTCTCCCCTTTATCACCCTGGAGCTTCTGTGACACATTCTCCAAATCATCAGCATTTTGCAATTTGAGGTCGTTACCAAATACTATTTTTTTTGCCAAGGAAGGGAGAAAAATAAATTAATAATTAAGGAGCCCAAGCAGGGAGAGGCTGCGGGTTGGATGGCGCTGCCACCTCCGCGGGGATTGCTCAGGCACCTGGCGCCCGCCCAGCGCGCACCTCGGTCGCCGGCTCACCCAGGAATGTGGGGCTGGCACCCGGGCGCTCCTGGATTTTACTACGAATTAATCAAAGTCTCTTCTGCAAACGTCTAACGCTAAAATCACCGCTGGCTCAGCTTCGGCTGCGATTCCCCCCGCTGCGGGACTCGGCACGGGGAGGTTACCAGCTCCAGGTGGAAAGCTGAAGGGGGTTTCCTCGCTGCCGAGCTCCCCGCGCTCCGAGGCACCAGCCTCTCCCAGCTGGAAGGGGAAGAGATTCCCCGCAGCCCTTCTCCCGCTCGCAGCAGGTAGCCGCACAGACGCTCGAGATAGGCTGGGATAAATCTGTCTGCGCTGCCTGACTGGAGAGTGCTTACACCAGAGAGGAATTTGACTTGACTGCGAGCCCGATGCAGGCGGCACAGGATTGTACTGGTGGCGTGCGCCTCTGCGCCTGGACGCCTGCGTGGCCGTGGGTGCATCCCCACGAGGGAGGCCTGGCAGAGCCCTGCACCCACGGCACGGCACGGCACGGCACGGCCACACGCCGTGGCACGCAGCCCTGCACAGCCCCAGGGCCACCCGTGCGTGCAGGGCCGTGTGGCCGGGTGCCGCAGGGCTGTCCGTAGCCATAAGGGTGTGAATTTCTCCCGGGGGGCTCACGGTGTGTGCCTGCTGCCCCCATCACCGTGCCTGCGGTAGCGAGCCACCCTCCACAGCCCTGGAGGGCTCAGCACGGCCACGGTCCATGGCCCCGCAGTGCTCTCCAGAGACCCAGCGCTGCCCTGAGCCGTGGGTGAGCCGTATTCCCCTCTCCGCACTCTGCCTGTCTCCGAGCCCTCTTGTATTTTCAGTGCTCACCAGACCGTGAATTCACCTTCATACCAGTTACAGGGTTATTTAGCTTCTCCCGACGCCGATAACCACCCTGCGCTCCCTGGCAGCTTGGCGTTCTCCCAGGGGTGGGCAGGGCCCCCTGCCACGGTGCCCCCCAGGCACACCCAGCAGGGGCACAGGGGGCAGACCCCGAGCAGGACACCCACCGGCAACCTACACTGGGAAAAGGCAGCAGCAGGAGAGCTACAAATGGGATGGAGGGGAGGAAAATCCCCTGAAACAAGGGAGAACGGAGCAGGGAGGGCACATACAGCGGGTTTTGGCCCTGCTCACCCCGCAAAGCAGCGCCCTGCAGCACTGGGCACTGCTGTTTCTCCCTGAATTCACGGGGAGCAGCTGGGGAGCCCCGTGCAGCCGCTGCGACACGGCCGGGCAGTGCTGGGGGTGTGCCCGCGTGGGGACGTGCCCTGGTGACGTGCCGGACCCCGCAGAAGGCAGGGCAGCGAGCGGCCTGTCCTCTGTCACGAGGAAACCTCCCTCCCTCCCTGCCTGGCCCCGAGCCACCCTGCTGCTGGCTCTGCTGTGGGCTGGCTCCCAGAGCTGCGTGGCACCCTCCTGGCAGCCTTCCCCTCGCTGCCAAGCGCCCACCTCCTGCCATCAGGCGCACCAGGCGAGGAGCACGAGCCCCTGCACGGCCTGGGGTGCCTCGTGCCCTCTGTGCCACCGCTGTCCCCAGCCCAGGGGACGAAGGCTGCTCGATGGGCAGGGTTCCCTCGCTGTTCCTGGGTTCTTGGTTCCCTCTCTGCTAGGACGGAGATCAAAACAGGCACTTGGCTACCTCAGCACCGCTGTGGTCTGGGGATGAAGCTCACGCGTGGCCCCTCTTCTCCAGCACGTGTGCATGGAGACATCCCCACAGGCCCAGACAAGGCTGTGCGCACAGAATGGGGCCAGCAGGGGCCGGGAAGGCGCTTGGGGTGCCGGCACTGCTCTCAGCCCTCCCCTCACACTGTGAGAGGGCCCAAAGGGAAGGGGAAAGGACAGAGCAAAGCAGCCACGCTGGCACGGGCTCATCGCAGCCACGCTCCTCAGCCGGGCTCCCCGGGACAGCTCGCAGCCCTGGGCTCCTGCCGCATCCCGAGGCCGAGCGGGGGTCCCGGCAGAGCCTCACCTGCCCCGAGCACACCCCAGCCTCCCGCGCGCCCGGATCGCCATGAAATAAAAGCTCTGTGCAAACAATAGATCAATAGAGCCCCCGCCTCTTCGGAAGGAAAACAAACACCCGGATCACCGCAAATTAGAGAATGTTTCGCTTCACTTCATCCAAACAGGCTGACAATTTTTTTGGGTTGTTGCCACGGCGACAGAATAACACAGCGTTCAGCCTGTTGCAGAACAATCAATTAAGTTAATGCCTCCGAGTGCCTGTTTACTCTTCCATTTAGGAGGTGCTGCTCTCGCTCGCTCTTTTCTCGCTCGCTCGTTTTACATTTCTCATCCTCTTCTCCCCGCTCCTATTCTTCCTCCGTTTAACCTAAAATAAAGTCCCTCCCCTCGGCTACCTCCTCCCGGCTTGTACGGAGCCTCCCACTTTTCTGCACGATCACCTGGAATAAAGTTTTTTTCCTCTCTTTGGCTCTTGCCTTTCCTCCTTTCTCCCCAGAAAAGCAGGAAGAAAGCGGGATCTTACCCCACCTGCCCCACACAGCCCGACCCCTTGCCCTGTGCGCCCGGGACCCTACAAAGTTTGCAAACACCAGCACTGAGCAGCCCTGGGGTGGAATCTCTCCACCTTCCAGGAGATGCTGCAGCTCCTTCAGCTGCCCACCAGCCCGTAACCCCCACGGGTGCTCGTTCCTGCGGGTTTGTTGGCTGCCTTGCAGCCAGGGCGAGTGGTGACACTCGGTGGCATCGCCCTGCAGCCGCTCTCCCGCAGCAGGTTGCATGGTGCAAAGGGCCCTGCTCTGCCATCCCGGGGGAAACGAGGTGCCAGAAGTGAAAGGATTTACCCGAGGCCAAGCCCGAGATGTAACTCAGGGCTTCTGCCTCCTGATCCCTGCACCCTGCTGCTGCCTGGCACGGGCACAACGCTCCTGCCTTCCCATCTTTAAACCCCCAGGGCAGTGTCCATCTTCCCCCAGTCCACATCCACTAAAATTAACGGGAAAAGCGACGGCAAACACAGTGGGGAAGCCCCCAGGTTCCAGGACATCAGGACATTGCCTTCTCACCCTGCAACCAGCAACAAGTGCCTGGGCGCGCAGCCCCGCTCATTCAGCACGAGGCTGCAGGGGGAGGAAGGGGAGCTCGGAAACAAGGCAAAACCCCAGGAATGGGGGCAAAGCAGCCCCTCTCCTCCTGCTCCCCCAGCAGGACCTCCCCGAAAGCTGGGTCCCTGCACGCTGGCAGTGCCACCCCACGGCGGGGCCGTGCCCGTGGGCGCTCTCCCTCTGCCCTCCCCGAGAAGTTGTCAGCAGAAGCCGCTGGAGCAGGGGCTCGTTGACTGCTCCCTGTCCATTACAGCCCAGATTATAAGCATATTGCACAGTGCTCTCTGCACGGTGCTGGGGAAATCCAATACGCTGAAAGGTTAATGCAATCAATTAGGGTGACAAGGAAGTAGAGTAAAGCCTTCCGAGTAGATGAAAGGGAGAGAGACGGAGACAGAGAAAAGCAAAGAGAAGCGGGGGGTGAGAGGAGCGAGGCAAGGCGGGTGGGAGGAGGAAGAAGAGGGCGCACGGGGCTTGTGCTGTAGCTGGAGAGGTGCTGGGTGGCCACGGCCGTGTCCTGCCCTGCGAGGACAGGGTACAGAGGTCCTCAGGGACAAGAATCCCCCGTTCTGCTTCTTCCTGCCCTCTGCAGCGTGCACAGCGCTGCTCCAACACTCGATGCCCAGCCCGTCCTGCCACCCTGCCACCCGTCCTGCTCGTCCCAGGGCATGCAGCCCAGGGGACAGCCCCAGCCTTCCCTGCTGGCCCCAGCCGTGGCTCTGGCTGGCCCCAGCCCCTGCTCTCTGTCCCCGGCTGCACCGAGCGTCATTAACCTGTGCGGACAGGTCAGCGAGCGCGGCCCCTTCCCACCGCGGCTCCCGCTCGCGCGCGGCCCCGCCGAGGAGAACGTGACACCGGCTCATTAGGACAAATTATTACTCTATAACCCCTGCCGCAATGTCCCTTAATATGCCTATTTAGCAAGAGACAAGTCCTGGTGGGCTCCTCGCCATTAAAACAACCTCACAAATCACCAGAGGCACAAGCACCGCCGGCGGTGCCGCCGGGGCGGCCGTACCCCGGTGGGGGCCAGGGGGGCACAGCCCGCTGGAAAGGGGCCCCAGGTGCTGCTGGCAGGCAGGGAGTCACCACCTGGCCCTGGTGTTGGTGCAACGAGGTGGGAAATCCGCTGTGGGAGCGAGCTGGGATGGCTGCTGGGAGCGCTGGAGCTGCTTCGCGGAGCCCCTGCCTCGCTCTGCCCTCCAGCAGCACCGCCGGCGTCGTGTTCCACGCGGAGACCTACGAGGCTCAAACGTTTCCTCTGCTTTCCCCCTGAAGTCGGTGGCTGTCTGCAGGCGCTGGGGTGCGATGCTGCCTCCTGCCAGCTCCTCGCAGGTGGAGAGCAAAGCCCTGGAGGCAGCTCGGGGGCTGGCTCCGTCCGCAGGCGCCGCGCTCCCCTCCCCGCTCGCCCGTTGCGCATGAGAGCGGGCGGCTTGCACCTTGCGGGGAGGACGGGGCTGTCTGGGGCTAATCCGCAGATTACGGAACCTCAGCAATTCAGGGCACAGTGCGTGAGATATCGCGGGGGGAGAAACGCGGGCAAATGTCAGAGGAAGGCTGCTGCTGAGCGGGGAGGGCGAGCGCGAGGAAGGCAGGCTCCAGCCTGATCCGCAGGAGAGGGGAAAGGGAGGAAGAAAAGAGGGAATCGCGTAAAAACAGCACTGAAGAGAGAGGGAAAAGGGGGAAGGAAGCAGAGCTGTGCCCAGAAAGAGTGTGTGAGAAAGAAATGTGATGGGAGGAAGGAAAGAAAGTGCCCAAAGTGAGTGATGCCGGGCACAGGAGAGAGCAGAACGGCAGCGGATGGACAGAGGAGTAAGGGACCGAGAGAGAAAGAGAGGGAGGGAGGAAAAGGAAGAGAAAAGAGCAAGAATAGCCACGCAGCAAGGCGCACGCGGGCGAGGCCGAGCGCTGTAACCAGGGTTGTGAAGCATGAAAAGGGAAGAATCTGCCTGCTCCTTTCAGCGCTCGGAGCATGGCGCTCGGCGCTGACCTACACTGTGCCCGGCTGTGATCACGTTTTCAGGGCCACTGCCTGCCGATCCCAAACAATGATGGGGAGCCTTTGAAGTCAGAGAAAGAAGCCGCAATGTGAACAGGGGACTTTCTTTTTTTTTTTTTTTTTCTTTCCCCCCTCTTTTTTTTTTTTTTTTTTTTTTTTTTTACGGGTTAGGGGAGAAGGAGGGAGGAAAAGGAAGGGCTGGCGGGGCTGGGGATGGGGGGGGAGGCTGGGGGAGAGGTTGCGAGGACAAAACCGAGCGTTGCTCTCAGCGGGGCGTCCCGAAACGCCAGAGACAAAAAGAAAACAAACAGTTTATGAGCGGGGCACATGCTGCCTGTGTCTGCGCGCCCCGCGCTGCCGGCCCCCCGTGCTCCCAGGGAGGCTTCTGTTCCCCAGCGATGATGGATGGACGCGCGGGGCCATTCAGGCCCCCGTGTTACAGCAGCGGTATTTACATAACACTGGCCTTCCACCGGTCACCTCTGACACTGCCCGGCCCGGCTCGGGGCCCCCAGGCAGCCCCAGCCCCTCTGATCCCGCTCGGTCCCAGCCCCACAGCTCCCTGTGCAGGACCGGGGGTCCCCGCGGCCACGGGGATGCTCTGGGTGCGGACATGGGGAGCGCTCCTGGTGCCCCCAGGGTGATGTCCCCAAGGGCAGAGCATGCTCAGCGTTCCCAAATCACTGCCACGTCCCCACTGGCCTCGTCCTGGACTTGTCTTGGTGCTTAGGGAAGGAGTGGGGCTGTGGGAGAGGAGAGCCTTGGCGGGTGAAGGCAGTGGGGAGGGGCGGGGACTGCTCAGCAGGTGGCACAGGGACCCACCTAGCACGTGGAGACGAGGGTTGGAAGAGAGGAGACCCCCTTTCAGCCCGAGTCTTATCCAGCACCAAGCCAGCAGCCAGCTCTAGAGCCCCAACTTGGGTTTTGAGGTCACACGGGGTGCAGGTAAGGGGAAGCCCGGAGAAGTCAGGCCTCTGCTGGAGGCACGGAGCTGCCGCAGGGGGACTGGATAAAAACCTGCCAGATGAGCAGGGCAGCGCGCGCATCGCCGCCTGAACCTGTGTGTGTGAACCGAGCTCAGCAAAACCTGACGGCGGGCAGACCACATCCATCCCCTCCCCGGCCCCTCTCCTCCTCCCACCACCCCGCACGGATGGACACGAAGCCGCACGCTGCTCACCAGACAGAGGCAGCGGGGAGGATGTGGAGGAAAACCCAAAATGACAAAATGGGGTGCCCAGAACAACTGCCGTGCAAAGACAAGGACGGGATTAGGACACACAGGGGCCGTGTCTGCATTAGACCTTCTTCTCTTTGCGTCCCTCCTTCCAAGTGACGCAGGGCGAGTCCCAGAAGCTCCAGTGCAGACACGGCCGCGGAGCAGAGCATGGAGTGTGAGAGACACGCAGAGGAAAAGAGAACCCAGGAGGGCGTAGTGACATACCCATTGCAGTCTGAAGTCTCTCCTACCTTTCGGAGGTTTCAAGGCCTGGTTTCTTGCCTGGTTTTTAGCTCTAAATTCACTTCATCCTGGGGAGGGAAGAGAAAGGAGGTGGTTAATGCACACAGCTAGCACCCAGGGCACACCCGACCATAGCCATACCCCAAAAAAAGCCCCAAGCACCCCAGAGGGGCCAGCATGGGGCACCCGCACATCACCAAGTGCCCTGCTGCTCCTGGCCGCACCGTGCAGCGCCGTGCACGCCACGAGACACCCGGTGCTCCGGTGTTTCCTGGCACAGGAGGCACCTGGCGAGGGCTGGGCACGATTTAGCAGACAGGGAGCAGCTTGTAGCAGCCGGGGTCCTGCTCCCCAGGCACCACGGCAGCCCTGGTGCTGCTCAGCACCCACGCAGCCAAGGGGGCCCTCTGCTCCGTGCCAAATTATTCCCTTCGCAGCCCTCCCCCTTCCCCTGCTGACCCCCAGAGGTTCACCAGCCCGGTGGGCAGCCTCCCTCCTGTAATTTGGGGGGCACAAGGCGAGGGGGTGCAGGGCAGGGTCCTGATGCTCTGAGCTCCCCCATCCCCTCCTCCTTCCTTCCCCGAGAAGGCGGAGAGCGAGGAGGGAAGAGAAAAAGGGACAGGGGAAAAGAAGAAAAAAAAAAAAGTCGCAGCAAAACACATGAAAAGTAAATTGAATTATTTAAAACCATATGTTCCAAAAATGTGACAGAGCATAAAAGCCGTGCCGTGAGACTTCCGGAGGGGGTTATCCTGCACAGCAGGGTGGGAGGAGAGCTCGCCCCGGGGGAGGACGGTGCCACAGCAGCCAGCCAGGGACTTCCCTCTCCCAGGGAAGGTGGCAGGGAGCAGGGGGGGCTTCACGCCGTGTGCTGAGGGCTCCCGGCCCTGCCCCGCTGTCTCTGCAGTGCCAGGCTGCCCAAACAGCTGTCACAAGTCCTGCGATGTGGCAGCGAAATGAAAAACCAGCCCGAGGTCAGGCACAAGGAGCCGTGCACCCAGGAGCCCTGGCTCTGGCGCGGTGTGTGACCCGCTCAGCCCCCCGGGGACACCCGCAGAGGGTGGAAGTGACGGGGAGGTGGCTGGGGGAGCTCTGTGCTGCCCCGCTGCCTGCCCCTGTCCCGAGGGACCTTGCTGCCCGGTGCCAGCGCGCTGCGCCCAAGATAGCTGCGGGGTGCTGGCCGGGACCCAGGGCGGGCAGGAGCTGCTGGCACGGCCCCGGCGGGCGCATGGACGTGGAGCAGAGGCAGCCCCCGGGGTGTGGAAGATGCACAACCAGCTGCCTCCTGCTCAAACCCCAGGGCTGGGCAGGCTGAGGGCAGGACTCGCAGCTCCCCGGCTTGGGATCCTTCTCCTGGCCGGGCACCCTCCGTCCTTGCCACCTTTCTCTTCCTTTTGTTCTCTCCTGCTTGCTCTTTCCATCCCGTCGTGCTCCTTTTTGCTCTCTCCCTTTTGTCCCCCCTTTCCCCAGCTCCTCCCGGGCTCTGCTCCCTCACCCCTGTGCACGGTCAATTCTTGGGTTGGAGTTTTTAATTGTTGTTTTTTTTTTTTTTTTTCCTTTTTTTTTTTTTTTTTACTCCCCTTCTTTCGGCCGCAGCTTATCAATGATGCAAGAGGAATAACGCCAATTTACTTAGAATGTGTAATCCCCAAATCAGATTGGGGGATTGTATGAGGCAATATGACCTTGCATATGTCTCCATTAAAGCCAGCCAGGCCTCCTCTTGTATTCTGTGTTCCCAGTACATATTTAGACAGATAACGCTAATTGTACTTGACATGTCCTCTTAAGGATGGACTCTTCCCTCCCCCAGCTCTGCCTGCTTCCCAGCCTGACAATGCGCCAGAGCAGAGCCCTCTTGCTCGCAGCACAGCACGGCACGGCACGGCACCCACGGGTGGGCACACACACGGTGTGGGTGCAAGGCCCCGGCTGCCCCGCGCTCTCCTCCCCGCGTTGGTGAGGTGCAGGGCTGGGGGAGCGCCGCGGGGCATCGCTAATCCCCGATTACACGCTGCCCCGGGGACAACCTCGAATTCTGCAGGACATCCAGCAGCGCGCTGCCACCGCTGCCCCTGCCTCCTCGCCTCCTCCCCGACACCTGCTCCGGCTGCCCCTGAGCCACGGAGACCCCGCGGCTCCCTCCTGAGCTGGAAGGGGACAAACCCCACACGTCCCCACTGCCCTCTCCGCCAAAAAAAATGGGCTTCCCGGTGCTGGGATGGAAAGGAGCCGCTCGCCATCCCCGTCCCCGCAGCCTCCCCGTGCCCAGGGAAGGGTTCCCAGCCCGCACCTCGGCCCCGAGCTCTTGGGGTAAATATTTACAGCCGGCCACTGGCCGCCGAGCCCAGCTCCAGCTCCTTGGGAGCACCATGAAGAAATCCAGACCTCGCTCAGCCCCGTGCCCGCCTCAGTGCAGCTGCCGTGGAGCGGCCGAGCAGGACGCAGGAGGAGCAGGAGGAGGAGGGAGCTTATTCCAGGGAAACCAACGGATCCAAACTCTTTGCCAAAGTGGGCTCCTTTTGCTTTTTTTTTTTTTTTCTCTTCTTTTCCCCTTGACACAACATCCTAATTCGACTTTTTCAGTATCTTTCCTTCAACAACCTTTTTTCTTTCCTCCCCTTCCTACCCGGCAACTGCGCATTTATTAATTCATGAGGCACTAATTAGTTCTTTGTTTAATTTTGTGTTAAACAGACTGACCGGAATGATAACGACTTGCAGCGTTGCATTACGGTCCCCAACCGCCCCTGTTTTCTGACAACAAGGGAGCGCAGTGAGACTGGCGTGATGAACCCCAATTCCCACTCCAGTTGCACTTCATTAAGTCAAAATGTGACAAGAAGCTTAGAGAGCAACTTTCAGATCGGATCGCACATAACAATTGGGCAGGAAACTTTCCGGGGGGGAAGCAGGAGCGGCGCTCGCAGCGCAGGCTGGCACCGTGCGCAATTCCCCCGCGCGCCCGCCTTAAAGGAGCCGGCTCGGCCGCGGGCGCTGGGGAGGAAGAGGAGAGGAAGAGCTGAAGGCCGAGCGGGGAGTGGGGCAGGGCAGGGGGCAGAGCTGCTTTCTGCTGCCCTCGCTCGGATTTGGCACCAAGGGATGTGCCAGCACGCCGGGCGGGGTGATGCTGGTGCTCTGAGTGCGCCCTGACTCAGTTTCCCTCTGAACCAGTGGCACCAGTGGCACTACCGAGTATAAAAACTGTCCTCATCAGGCTCATGCTGGCACTAAGCTCAGCAAACGCCGTGCAGGATGAGCTCCTCAGGCCTCGAGCTGCACCGAGTGCCGCCCCGTTAGCAGGAGCTGTGGCAAAGCCCGGCCCGAGCCTCACCTGGCAGAGAGCGAGCAGGGCTCGCCCCTCGGCATCAACCAACACCTGGGTGACAGAGGGATGGCACGGAGCTGGGCTCATCGCCAGGCCCTGCTGCATCCGTCCTGGTCTCGTTGGCCCACGGCAGCTCCTCGAGCCCTTCTGGCTCACAGGAGTGCAGCCAAGTGCGGGCAGCTAGCGGGGAGTGGGAAGGTCCTAAAGCTGCTCCCTGAGGGACAGGGTCAAGGGGTGGGAAGGGACAGGAAAGCTGACTTGCCAAGCACTCCGCACGTGGAAGCTTTGCAGCATTTCAAAACGCATCTTCTGCTGCTGCAGGGACGGCAGCTGTGGAGATAAGCCAAGATCACACGGGAGTGAAATGAGCCAGGAGACCCCAAGCCTCTCCTAGCAGGTGCTCTGCACCCTCTGTCCCTCTCCCGGCGGAGGCAGACACATCCCTCGCCTTGCTCTGGAGAAGCCCAAAGCTCAGCTGAGGCCCAAAGCCTTGCCAAAGCCACGTGAGGGCCTCTTCGGGGCCACACCAGGGCTGGGGAGCGACACCCGGGCATGGGTGTGCAGAGCAGCACGTCCCGACACGGCCAGGGCAGGAGCGAGCCCTGGGACCAGCCCCCAAGGCAGGGGGGCCACGAGCACCAGTCCCTGCGGGCACCACCAGCACCTCCACCGGGGTGAGCTTCACACACGGGGGTGTTTGGGGAAGGGGCCGGGCTGTCCCAACACAACTCCTGGCCTTACACTCGCAGCTGAGCACCAAGCGGGGCTGTGCCAGCGTGGGCCCTGGCTGGGCACGGATGCTGGGAGGAGCTCACGGCCTCCCTCGAGGGCACAGCAGAGCACAGGAACGTCCCCATGGTGGCCCCTGCATCCATCCAGTCGGGGCTGCCAGCAAAGTTTTGGGCTGAAAATGAGGGCAATGGGCATCCCAAATAGGTCAGGGTCTGCCCGCTGCTCCCAAACTCACCAACCGCCCCGGGCTCCATCCCAGTCCTCGTTCACCGCAGCTCTCCCCCAGGGTTACGGGCCCGCTGCCCCCCTTTCCCTTCCCTTCCCTTCCTTCCCCTCCATCTGGCTGGGAGCAGCCTGGGACCGAGCGCTCTTCCCAGCCCTGGGAGAACCCTGCCGTTCGCCTCTCATAAAGAAGAAAAATGGGAGCTATAAAAAAGGCAAAGAAAAGAAAAGCAAAGCGAAGGGAAATCACGGCGAAGGAAGAAAAGAGCAAAGCCCCCCCTTTGCCTTCCCACCCCTCCCCGTTACCTGCCTTTAGCACAGGGTAAAGCCGCCTGCTTGGTGGCTCCCCAGGCATGGGGGAACCCATTGCTGCCCCCCGCTGCCCTCATCCCACACCTGTTGAGCAGAGCCCAACACATCCCAACGGAGACGATGCAAAAAAGAAGAGGAGAACGGGTGCACGGGGCAGTGGAAAGGTACGGAGACCATGCTGGAGGAACCCCATCCTGGAGGAAACCCTATCCCAAAGCCAACCCCATCCCGGAGGAAACCCCACAGCTTCTTGCTCTTGTTGCCTTTGGCCACCTCTGGATCCAGAGGGACAGGACACGGCAGCCCCAAATGTCACCGCCGTGTCTCGGCACCGCCAGCCCCGGGTGCGATGTGTGGAGCCCACCTCACCTCCTGCCCCACACCTGCCCGCAGTCCCCAAACCTGGCACTCGGCAGCCTTGGGCCGGCTCCTGCTAATTTGCTGTCAGGCTGCCTAAGCAAACCAATTAAAACTAATCATTAATTACAAAAAAAGAGACAGAGAGAGAGAGAGAGAGAGAAAGACCGTGTGTAAATGGAGGACTGGAGAGGGCATGGGGGGGGCTGGAGGGTTTGGAGGGGAAACGGCGGCCAGGAGGGAGTGGGAGAAGAGAGTTTTGGGGACAAGAAGAGAGTTTTTGGAGCAAGGAGGGGTAAAGGAAGGGTTTTGATGCCGGGCTGGAGGCGGCAGAAGGGGACGGGGTGTCCCGGGGCGGGACGGGAGCGAAGGAAGCAGGGGGACGAGAGGGAGAAGCGACCGCGGGCTGGCGAGGCGCACGCGGCGCCCGGGATCTCCCGTCCCTCTCGGCGCAAACCGCCGGAGCCGGGGATGAAAAATGGGGCATTTGTGCAAAGCCCCTGATTATGCGGGTCCGGCGGGGGCCCTGGGGCACGGCCCGCCGCTCCCGCTGGCTCCCCGCGAGCTGCGGTGGCGGAGAAGAACCCCGGCAGCTGTCAGCCAGGCCCAGGCCCCCGCCGGCCCCCCCAAGGGCACGAGCGCTTCCCAGCGCCCCGGGTGCGGGGCCGAGGGCTCGGGGCCGGGGGGCGGTGGGGAGGTGGGGGCAGCGCCATGGAAACGGGGCCTTTCCTGGGGAAACGCGCTGCCGGCCCCCCCGGCCCCTGCGCCCCTTTTGAGGAGCTGTCAGGACCCTGAGTGAGTGTCACACGACCCAAGGACCAGGCGTGACCAAGCCTATTTTCTGCCTCGAATTTGATTGATTAAAAAACTTTTTAGGAAAACCATGTTAAAAGACAAAAAAAAAAAAAAAAAAAAAAAAAAGAAAAGAAAAAGGAGGAAAGAAAAAAAAAAATTGAACAGAAAGGGACAAGGGGGTGGGGGGAAAAGGGAAAGGCCTCTGCGCTGGGTTTCCCTGGCAATAGCACCAGGGGACAAGTGTCAGAGGCAGATAAACAGCATAACCAGGCCGAAAATAAAGGTCAAAGGAAGCATGAAACTTAACACAACAGTGATTAAGATAATGATGAAGCAGGGGACCCCAGGAAAGAAAAAAATCAGCCTGACACACAGAAACACGCCGATACGCGCCAGGCGCTGGCCCGGGAGACCCGGCCTGTGGGAAGGGGTGCGGGGGCTGGCGGGGCTCTTGGGGACCTGGATGGGGGTGAAAATGGGGAAAAATGGGGAAAAATGCCGTGGGGGGGCTGTGATCTCCCCCAGGATGCTCACTGCAGGTGGAGCCTGCCCGAGGCCAGGTCCCTCCGGCAGCACCGCGCTGTCGCAGCCCAGCAGCGCCCGAATTTGCAATCAAATTCCTCAAAAGAGCTTCCCGAGGCTGGGAGCAGAGCCCGAGTGGGTGTGAGGCAGGGAGCAGGGCTGCTCTAGGCTGGCTCGGGGTCTGGCTCCCTGCCCCTAGCACAAAAAGCCTCGGGGATGCCAGGAGGGCCGCTGGTCACAGCTCCCTGCCCGCCTCCGCCCCCTCGCCAAGGCAGAGAGAAGCCCAGAAGCAGCGAAGGGTTCGGAGAGCGAGGCCGGGAACGCCGCAGCCTTGGGCATTCCCTGCTCCGTCTCCAAACTTCTGGGATGAGCTCACGTTTCTGGAGCCCAGCTCATGACTTGGGGTTGCCAGGACTGGCTGTGATACAGCTGAGAAGCAGCAGAGGAACTGCTGCTGGTCACCAGCTTCCCCCACGCGCCCAGGGCTTTACAGCTTGTGCTGGGCACGAAGGGCTCCCCGCCTCTCCTGCCCCACCTTCCCACCGGGGGTACCTCCCATCCCCTGCTGCGTGTCCCCACTTTGCTTTTTCTGGCTCGCCAGAGGAAATCCTGATGCAAGGAGGCTTCTTTACGGGTTCCTGGGGGCCGGGGCAGGCCATAATTGCACCCAGCCCCTCCAGCCAGAGGCATGGCCAGACTTTTTAAGCCAGACTTGAGTTGGAAACATTCTCCAACGTCAGGTTTGTAATGAGAGAGAGAAGAGAAGAAGTGTTTCCAGGAGCAGGGCTGGGAAAGCACCACGCGGATGCCTACACCCCCCCACGGACACCCTTGATTTCGCTGCTTTCCACCCAACATATTCCGACGCAAAATTTCTACCGCGGTATTCCCGTGCCTCCCCTCCCTCCCCCCTCATTTATATGCATGGTCTTTTGTAAAGAACGATTCAATTAAAGCACGCCGCTCCTCGCCAGCAGCCCCTGAGCAGCCAGAGGAACTCCCCAAAAGTGGGAGCGGGGCCAGGCGGGGCCCGAGCGCGCTCCCGGGGTGTGCACGAGGCCGGGGCGTCGCGGCCTCACACCTCGGGAGAAGCATCGCAGCCCCCAGTGTCAGCTCCAGCTATTAAAAAAAAAAAAAATCACCGCTCCGATCCCCGGCGTTATTGGCTAAAAATGTGATTTGAAAAATAATAATGGAAAGCAGGGCCTTTTTTAATTTCATTTTTGAGCCATTACAGTTCGTGTTTTCATTCTTTTTTTTTTTTTTTTCCTCCTTGGTAATCAGAAGAGCTAGAAATGCGATTAAAAAGAAAAAAAAAACAACAACACACAAACAAATAATGAAAGCTGAGATTCTCACTCGGCCTCCTGTGTCCAGAAACACAGACTTGGAGGGAAAACACCGAATGTCCTTAGGCACAGGGTAAAATGAAGGGCTGGCAATGCTACGTTTCACTTAATGCTTTTAGGAAGTGTACGGAAAGTCCGAGGTGCCGAAGATGCTCAGAAACATTTTCCTGGGTTCCCCTCCCTGCACATCCCACGGCGAGGGTCCAGCACCCGCAGCCCCGGCGAGGGAGGGGGTCCCGTGGCATTGCGGGCACGGAGCAGAAAGCCCCCTGCTCTGAGTGACCTGGAGGTTGCAGGCACAGGTGTGAGATTACGGCTCCGCGGCGAGACGAGCGCCTTTCTCAAAACCTTTTTTGCATTTGTCAAGGAAAATAATACTCTGCATTTCGAAAAGCTTTACGAGCGGGGAGCGCTTTCGCTTCCTAGTGCACTTAGTGCTGCTTTCTCTTGTTTGGAAAGAAAACACCGCTGCTCTGCAAACAAACACACGGGAGAAAGGAACGGGGCAGCTACAAAAAGAAGGAGCAGGAGTGAAGTGCAGCCCCAAGCCCACGGGGCAGCCCCAGACCAGCACAGCAAGGACCCTCCCTGGCCTCTGCTCGCTGTCGGCAGCTCCCCAGGGGCACAGACCTGGCCCCCGGTGGGTCCGGGCACGCTGGCACCAGGCTCCCCGGGCTGTGGGCTCGCAGGGAGCCCGCTGTGACACGTGTGTCCCCGCACACGCAGGGCCGAAGCACCGCGCACACCTCGCAGACGTGTGCGGAGCACACACAACTCCCTCGCCATGGCCGGGGAACTGTCAGGAGAACACAAGCAAAAGCTGCTTCTTGACAGCGAGTCATTTATATTTTAGCTTCGTTCCATTATCCTAACGAATCCTTCATCAGCAGATGCAATATTAACAGCAGAAAATCAGCTCATTACATCCGGGGGGATTTCATCAAGTTGACAATCATATATGCAGCTACCCGAGCCTGGAGAGGACACTGCTCTCGTTATTTAGTTAGCTCGGGCTCATCTCGGAGGCTTTTTCTCGCTTGCTTTTTGGGGGTGAGGGCCGATGGCTGGAGGGCACCACCCGAGCAGCTACCACACTCTGCAGCTTTTCGGATGCTGGCCCACGGACAGAGGCCCTCAGATGGAAAGGCTCCAACCCAGCCACGGCAGCTGCGGCTGTTAAAGGGAAAAAAAAAAAACAACTGGCACAACCTGCGACCTCCAGAGCCGTGAGGGCATTTCCCTAATTTCCCTGCAGAGTTCAGGCTCGGGGGGGCTGCATCCTGGGCAGCCCCTGCCTCGTGCCCCTCAACACCGGGGGTGCCTGTCCTGGTTCCCCTGCTCCAGGCAGGACTCCCCCTGAGGAACAAGGTCCTCCTCCGACTGCTGCGTCCCCACGGGGATGGGATGAGTTCAAAGAGGCTGGCGTTTTGCGATGGACTTCCCAGGCAAGGAACAGAAGAGGCAGCCTGGATGAACCGAAGGGGAGGAGAAGGGAGTCAGAGGGAGCTAAAGGATGAGTCGAGCAGACTGTGGAGCTCTTTTCTCTCCTCCCTGCACTGAGCACCACAGCCGAGGACGCCAGAGCAGGCTGCCAGGACACCTTTAGACCGTGCCCTAGAACACAGCTGGGAAAAATCCACCTATTGTCTCGTGCAGCCTCTGGCTGAAAACTTCTGACTCCTTCTTCTTCTCTCCCCTCCCTGTTTTTGCTTCAGAATCACAGAACCGGGCACGCACGTTTCAGGGCTGCCCTGACTTTGATGGGTGCTCCCCGTGCCCTGCACTGCACCAGGCCCCCCAGCAGCTCCCCAGGGGACTCCAGGGGGGTGCGGAGCTGCCAAAATCAGGGCAAGGCTGCAACGTGTGCTCCTTGGCGTCTGCAAGAGTCAGGCTGCCCAACACTGCCTGCAGGAGCAGCATCTCGTCCTGCAGCTCCGAGGGGCCTGGGCCGGGTGTTTTCCCTTTTCCCAGCAGGGCCTGGATTTCTGCACAGCAAGGAATATGTTCCCGGGACGTCAACTCCAATCTCTGCCGCGCTCTGACAGATTTAAGCTCCGGTTTGTTCGACAACATCCCAAAGTGTAAGAAACTGGGGGCAGACTCTCTAATCAGGCTGCAGGACAAAGGCCTGCTCTGACCCTGTCACTTCCACTTACTCCTGCTGTCTGTCTGCCTGCCCCCACCCTCTCGGCAGCCTCCCTGCCCACCCGCGCCCGCCCTCCCTCCCCACACACAGCTGGGCTAATCCTGCTCCTCCCGCGTCCAGCGCAAATCCTCCCCGGAGTAAACCAATCCTGGGAATTTTTATTAGATTATCAGCCTGCCAGCTCAGTGCTGGCTGGACTAATCCTAATCAGGACTGATTTCTATTAGCCGGCTTCGGGGAGGAGCTCTGCCGTCCCAGCACCCCAGCCCCACGGCCGAGGAGCCCGAGGCTGTTCCCCATTCTGTTCCCCATTCTGCTCCCCATTCTGTTCCCATTTTCCTTTAGGAAGGAGCACATTCAGCCCAGGATCCCAGGCTGCAGCGAATGCACAGTCTGCCCAGGGGCTGCGTGCCCGGAGTGGCTCTGGGCAGCCCCGAGGAGCACCCTCCCCGGCTCGATGCTGAGCTGTGTGGGCAGCCGGGGGTCTGAGCCCCTCGGGTCCCAGCTCCCGGCCAGCACGGGCTGCTCAGCGCTGCCCTGGCAGATGCTTTGTGGCAGGGCCACCAGCCTGCCGGGGAGCCACCCGAGATGATGGGCTGGTTTCAGACACGAGGCCAAGCGGCCGCTGCTCGAGTGACCGGGACAGTTCGCAGCGCTGGCTGAGTCAGCGAGGTCTCCATGCCCCATTACCCATGCCCAAAGCAATCTAACTCTCGCCTCCCTCCCCGTTTTATCACATCAAACCCTCTCCCGGGTCTTTCCTTCCAAACCCCATCCCCAGCCCTGGAACTGACCTGCCTGAAAATGTTTGCTCTGGACTGAGGCTGGCCAAAGCTTTGGCACTGCCTTAACGGGACCGGAGCGGAGCCGAGCGGCAGGACGGGTGCTGAGCGGGGAGGGCTGCGTCCCTGCCTCTGTCCCCTGTCCCATCCACTGGCTCCGTGCTGAAAGCACAACTATTAACAGCAGCCCCCAGGGGACTCCAACGCACTGCTGAGAGCAGCCAGCTGCGCTGCAGCCGCCGCGGAGATCAGACACGGAGCACTCAGAAAAGCCTCTCTTCCCAAAAGTGATTTGGGATCTGAAAAACCTCCCGGAGAAGAGGGGTCATTTAAAACCTAATTGCTGCTAAGCCTCTTCGAAATGCGCCCGCTCACCCTCACGCGGGCACAACCACGGCATCTCCGTGCTGCCTTCCAAGGAGAACAAAGTGCCTGCGGGACCCACACTGCGCTGCCCGGGGACCGCGGCGCTCTCTGTGCTGCTCAGACGAGCGGGCTACAGGGCCAGAAATACACCAAACAGGGCTTGGAGCGAGCCAAAAGATGCTCTGGCCTGGGAGCACGGCTGAAAGTGCTTTGCACCTGAAAGTGCTTCACACGGGGCTGTAACCTGGGGCAGCTCCAGCCCTCTCCCCGCTCTCCAGCCAGGCTTACAGCTCGGGCTTGCTCTGGTAGGTGGCAAGGTTTCCTAAGAGAGAGTTAACGAGATCCGGCTGGAATCAGAGGCTGCAGCAGGCTTCCTGATGACAGAGAGAGAAATGGGGGACTTGGTCCAAACCCTCCAGAAACCACATCAAAAAGAGATGTGGGCGAGAGCCAAGAACAGATGATCCAACTGTGAACGGGCCCTGTGTGTGCGCGCCTGTGTGTGTGCGTGCGTGCAAGCCGAGGGGAGAGGAGGAATCAAAAGAAAGAGAGAAAGGAAAGAGGAGGAGTAAGAATGAACAGAAGGATGGAAAGAAAAGGTGTGGAGGCACGAGATCAGGAAGGGCCCCGAATTGTCCCAATGTGTGTGGCCTGCTCGCAGGCACGCGATGAACAACGAGACATGGTAACGATCTATAATGGATGTCATGTGCTGATGATAACCACGGAGCAGGAGAAACGCTGGGCCTGGCTCTGCCTCCTCTCCACGTGCTGCAGGACGGGGCAGCCTTGGTTCGGCACGGCCGTGCACATCCCTCACCTCGGTGGATCCGTGGCCATGGGCAGTCCCCGCACGCTGCTCCTTGCTCCGCTGCGAGCCCGGCTGCTGCTCTGGAGCCCTTGACAGGGGCAAGGAGAAGGCAGCAGACATCCACAAGGGAGCTGCTGGAAGAGCTGGGGATGGAGCCCATGGGGCTGGAGCCCCAGTGCTGGGATTTAACCTCCAGGTGAAGGCTTGGCCCTTCGGGAAGCAAAGCAGCACGAGCATTACACAATGCCACCAGGATGGGGCCATCCACCCCAGGCTCCTTGCTCAGCCTTGCCTTGGATGGAGGGATGGGGAAGGAATCCCAGGGCCTCAACATCCCAAGGCACGTGTGGTGTGCCAGCTGTTGGCCAAAGGGAGGATGCAGGAGATGGCTGGGTGACAGCAGGGACACCAGAAAGTGGGATAGGAAATGGGCAGAGGGAAAACGAGCTGCCTGCATCCCCCACAAGAGCTCTGGTCTTGAGCAAGGACGCCCGCACAACCCCAGCCTCGCCGCCTGGCTGCAGGGAAGGTGCCCGGAGCCGGGCCATTCCCACGTGCAATCAGGGAAAGTTTAGACTTTCCTCCCCCCGCTCCCTCTTTTTTTTTTTTTTTTTTTTTTCCTCCAATTTATCAGCAGATTGTGTGGAGCCGAGTGGCGCTCGCCTCACCCTGCTAAATAAAGCTTTGGTATTTCTGATAAAGCCATCAAATTCCTTATCACGCTGACACAAAGAGCATTTAAAGAGACACACACACTCTCCAGCACCTTCCACGGCCCCGGCCCAGGCGCCTCCGGGTGCTCTTTGTGAGCAGGAACGAGCAGGGGGGGCTGCTGCCAGCCCCCGGGTCCCCAGCACGGCGCCCACGCCACGGGGGTCCCTCTCGGTGCCTGGTGTCGGGGCACGAGGCCGGGTCGGGTCCGGCTGCCCCAAACCCCGGGACAGCCTCGAGAGCTGCACGTAAATAACGCAGGCTGAGACGTGGCATCGATAGAAATGCCCTGCAACAAGAAGAGCATCGACGGCCGGAAAATCCTATCAGGAGGCCAGCAAAGCCGGGAGTCTGGAGGTGTTTTTAACCAGAGAAAGGGAGATGGGAGATCTGCACTGCCCCTCGGAAGGGCTTTTCCTCGTGCTGGCCAGGACGGGGTGTGAAAAGCCGGAGCCGTGCCGCAGCCTGGACTTTGGCCTTGCCTTTCCTCGCTGCTCCGGGCTGCAACCCGCCGCGGCCCCACTGCAGGCAGCCGGCGGAGCCCCCGACTCCCTCCCCGCAGCCCCAGCCCGCAGCCACGCTCTCTCCTCTTTGCCACGGCGCAGGCTGTTGTTTAACCTTCAAATTTATTATTTTTAATTATTTTGATTTATAAAAGCGTGCAGCAGTTAAAACCACATTAAATAAACTCGGCGTTACGGCGCTTAACAAACACACATAACTTTGGACTTCTGAGGACTCCATAAAATCATCAGCTGCCTGCAAGTCGCTGCCGTCGCTCGCCCGCACCCGCCCCGGCGAGCTCGATCCCGGCCGGGCTCCCCCAGCCCTTTGTGCCCACGTCCACGCACACCCACGTCCACGTCCTTGCCCCCAGTCTGAGCCCCCCTCGCTCCCCTCCTCTCCATCCGTGCTGCCCCAGCAGCTCTCCTTCCTTGGCTCTCTGCCCCTCTCCATCCAAGTGCAGTATTTCGGCGCTGAATTTGGGTGTTTTGAGATACCCCAGGGGGTATTTCAGCCTTGAACCTCCCCAGAGATGGCCCATCCCATTCTGAAGAGCTTGTAAGGTTTTGATACCCTGAATTTGAGCGGAGTTTGGTCTCTGCTGCCCGACCCAGGGCTCATGCCCAGGTTCAAACCCAGCTCCGGGCACCGCGGCGCCTCTCCCTGAACGGCAAACAAGCGTGGGGGAGGCGAAGGACAAGGAGCCATTAAAGAGAGGCAGGAGGAAAAGAACCAACAAAAAAAGTGAGGACACCGGCCTGGCCACCTCCAGCAGGGATCCCCTTGGGAAATTAGCTCCCTCGGGACCTGCTCCAGCAGGATCGGGGGCCTGTGCAGGGAGCACTGCCTCGCGGCCCCTCTCCCCACCTGCCGACGGATCCCGGGGACGCGGAGAGCTCGCAGCCGCCGCCTCCTCCCCTCCGTCCTTGCTCTGAGGAGCAATAAAACCTGCCAGTGCTTTCACATCCCAATCACCTGCTGTTCCGCAGCCTGGCAGGGCCATCCCGAGGAACGCGGTGGGTGGGCCCGGCGCACGCAGAAAGTTGAGGGAAGAGACTCTCGCTCCCCTGTTTCATTGGCATCTGCAGTAAAACATCGGTGATTTATACAGGAAGTAGGTGAAGAGCAATTATAATTGATTGGGAATCATTTCCTGATGGTGTCTGGGTGTGATTGATGGTGCCGGCCGACTGCTAAAGGACAGCAGGCGCTGAGGGGAGACGATCCGGAGCTCCTGTCCGCACACCACAGGAGCCCCGCTCGGAGCTGCGGCTCCCCCCACACCTCACCTCCCTCCCCAGCTCCCCGGCCCCGCTGCAGCCCCCGCCGCCCTCCTGCTGCCTTCCCCCCGGCCTCCTGAGCCCCCCGGGAGGACGTTTGGCCTTGGTGGGCTTGGCACGGTGCAGGCTGGGGGTCCCCTGCCTCTGGAGGGAACTGCGAGGGAAAAACCTCCCCGTGCCAGCGTCCTGTCCGGGCGCAGTGCAGGACATTTGGCACCGCTGCAGCCACGCACCCTGATGGCCGTGCTGTCCCATGGGTACTCCTGCACCACCCCGCTCACGAAATTCACAAAGAAAACCTTTGGTTAGGAGTCACAGCCGAGCACCCCGAGCTTTGAGCTGAGTTTCGCACTCCAGCAGACGTTCCAGAAACGCCAGGAACCTCTCCAGGGATCTCCAAAAGGTGTTTGGAGGCTGCAGCGAGGGCACAGAGCTACAAACGGGGAAACTCAGCCGCTGGGGATTAACGTGAACAACTCAAGTAGCCCCATCCTTGGTGGGGCCAAGGGGCTCAGCGCTGCTCCCCTCCTGCTCCAAGCAGCTCACCGACCCACCTCGCTGTGCCAAATCCTGCCGCAGTCGGAGCTCAGGAGGAGGATTTTTAGGCTGGCAGCTGTGGGGTTCCCATCCCATTGACCATTTTCCCATTAACTCATTTGTACCGAGCTGGAGGGCACCGCAGAGTGGGGCAGGGGGGGAGGACACCGTGCGCACCCCCTGCCCGCAGTTTGGGTTTCCCCCCCCTGGGGAATGCAAGGGGCTGAGCCGAGGGATGCGGACGTGCTAAATATAAAGGCTGCAGGACAGAAGCGGGTCTGGGGGTTGTTGGTCACGGGGAGGGGTGGAGGTAAAGGTGGGGGCTGGGTGGCAAACCGCCTGCAGTCACAGGAGCCTGTCAATAAATTCTGCATTCGCTTTACTTTCCGACGGGGATTCATTCCCTAATATGGGGCTGGCAGCTTTCTGGGTTATTTCGAGTGTGTGTGATAAAGTTCCCTGGATGCTGATGGCTTCCTAGGATCAGCATTCTGAAAAAAAAACAACAAAACAGCAGCAACGGGCCTCGATGTGTGGGGTGAGGAGAGGAACCCTGCCTAATTGCAGGCTTTCCTGCGACCCGGGGCAGGGCAGGGGTGTGAGGCACAGCCCTGCCAGCCGGGGCACGAGGTTTTATCCTGTGCCGAAGAGGGCTGCGGGCTCTGAGCCCCCCTGCACCCAGCGGGCACAAAGAAGCCCCTGCCCCGCAGAGACTGGGCCAAACAAAGGGAAACCGAGGCTCGGAGAGAGGATTTCATCTCACGATGCCCTGTCCAAGTCGCCTCTGAGGTGGGGTGGGTCGCGGCAGAGCCGAGGAGAGGACCCGGGTCCCCACGCCAGCCCCGAGCGCCCCGGGATGTCCCAACTTCCCCAGCTCCTGGCAGCTGCAGCAGACGCCCACAGAGACCTGCCCCCGGCGGGCTGATAAGGGAAACGATCTCGCATCTATTCCCAACTGATTTCCTTAAGCCTCCCCCGGCACCCCCGCACTGCGGGCTCCGGCTGCAGACGGCTCCGGAGGACTCGTCTAACCAGAGCCTCTGCTTCGCCCTCGCCCCCTCGGCTTCACGCGGGAGCTGTGTCTGCCATGTGGGGAAACTGCCCCGAGCCAACGAGGCCTCGGAGAGCTCTGCTCGAGCCCAGATACCCTACAGCAAGCCCGGCGCTCTGCCCAGCAGGCAGGTGGGCTTTCTGAACCAAATCTCCTCTTTTCCGAAGCACAGCAGTGCAAGTGCTCAGCGCTGACCCCAGCAGACGTCCTCAGGGGGATTTCTGCCACGGGTTAGTGTTCAAGGAAGCACCAAGCAAGGCGTTCTGCAAACAACGTGCCACGTCTGCAGACCTGGCTGGCCCTTGTCACCTCCTCCCTGCCCCAAGCCGGTGGCGTGGAGCTGCTCGTCCTTGGGGGATGTAGCAGGGAAATGAGCCTGGGGAGGTCTTGGTGCTGCGAGGGCAGGAGGGGGCTCAGGGGATGCAGACACGAGGCTGCTCCCCCCGCCGCCCAGACCACGCTGCCGGTGGTTTCAGGGCAATCCGTTTTACCTGGAATTCGCAGCAGGCAGGGAGCGTGCTCGCGGTCCCGTACCGCAGCGCGGCGGACAAGCGGTGACTTGCTCACCTGCCCGAACACCAGCAGTTTCACGCGCACCTACCCTTGGATCCCATCGCAGCGCTAACCTCAGTGTCCTGGCCAAAATCCATCTCAAGCCACTGCATGCTGCCTACAGAAATTCCCCAGACGGTTTCAAAAGCAGAGGGTCAGGTTCCTTACATCCCGCCCTGGGCTGTTGGGCAGCGCTGCTGCCAAAACAAAGGAAAAAACTACTCCACGTCTGGGGTAGCAATGCACGAGTTCAAGAGTGAAGCCTCCTACCTACCTGGTGCAGCGCCGCCGACCTGCGCTGGCTGGGGGAGTTCTTTCCCTGCCTCAAATCCAGCCCGTGGCAGGGAAGAGCAGCCCCTGGAGGAACGCAGGGAGCTGGTGGACACCCTGGTGACCGCTGTGCCAGCCGGCAGCGGGGTGACACCAGCCCGAGGCCGTGAAGATGTCCCTTGGTGGTCCCCAGGGGCAGGGTGCCTATCCCCAAGGCGAGCTGTGGCACCCTGGGGCTGCCACATCCTTATGGCACCGACAGCACCCACAGCACGGAGACCCCATGGTGCCGAGGTGCCACGAGGCCGAGGTGCGCTTGTGAAAGGAAAGAGCTGAGGAGAGCCCTGCAACCACCCAGCTGCGAGGCTGGGGAGAGTTGGCGAGGAAAGGCGTTATGGAAGCGTGTTTGTGGCTACCCACCATCCCCACGGCCCCACTGCGGAGGGGACGACGCTCTGCGAGCTGCTGGGAGCCCCGACATTTATTTATTTATATCGCTGCTGTCGCTTTGGGTGCCAGCTAGCTCTGGGCCACACGGGGTTAACCGCAGAAGCTGCTTTCTCTGCCTTCACTCTACCTCAATTTCCACTGCTCCCATCACCTTCCTCCCCCACCCCCTGATCTTATGAAAAAAACCCATCAAAATAACTATTTTATGTCTCCAAATATGCAGATCATTTTCTTTAATGAAAGATGCTTGACGTCTCCGATCCAATTAATATGCAAATGCAGGCGAGGATTTATTTGTGACATTCTGTCTGGGTGAGAGAAAACAAAAAAGGCCTGTTAACCAAAACACTAATTGCTGTGACTGATTGTCACATATCATCATTTTCATAGGATCTCCTCCATCCCTGGCTTGCAGGGAGCTGTGAACCAGGACTCGGAGACTCGCAGGCACCAAGGAGAAGCAGGGCAGCCAGATACCTGCCTGGCACGCACCGCTGCGCCGGGGCCCTTCCCGCTGTACGGGCAGCCCCCCCGGCACACCAGGCACTTTTGGGCAGCTTTTTGTGCCCCCTCCTGGGCCAGGTGCTCCCATGTCCCCCAGCCACCCGGGGATTTGCTGGTGTCACCCTTCTCTCCGTGTCTCCGTGCTGCCTTGTGCCTTCCCGGAGAGGTGCCCGCGGGAGATGCGCCTCGCTGGGACCTCGCCGCTGCCCAGCTCAGCATTTCTGGGCCACGTTTGCAGCTCTAAGTTCTAAGTCAGCACTTCAACCGGGAAGTGGTTTTGATCCAAAGACACCGAACCAAACGCCATCGGACCGGGGCAGAGCACGCCCAACCTTTCCCAAGTGCCCTTAACCCAACGACCTGCCTTCGCCTTGGCCGTACCCTGAGCACACCAAGCGCACGCGCTGCGCACAGCGGGCACCACCTCTTTGCCCACCGGTGAGCACAAAGCACAGAAACGAGCAAGAGGGAGAAGATGGGAAAGGGCACAGCAAGTCAGCAAGGCCACGTCTAGGTGGCAGCTGGCTGGGGTAGTGTGGGCCGAGCAGCTGGGGCGCATCCCAAGGGGCTGAAGGGTCTAGAAACAGAGGTTCCCAGTGGATTTTCTTGACACTCGTCCTAGGAAACCACCTGATGGAGAGCTGACTACTCGCACGTGGCCGGTTCCTCCTCCTCTCCCCAGCTACCACCTGCACTTGAAGCAAGAAGGCGACACCAGTTCGCCCGAGTGCCCAGCGCTGGGGTCAGTGCTGGTGGCACCGAGGAGGCGAGCCCCGCTTCTGGGACTTCAGGGAGATCAGGTTTAGGCAAACACAAAGCACATACAAATCCTACTGTGAGTATTTTCCTGCCATTACCTCCCACGTAAGCAATTGCTGGAATTGCCACAGGGAGATTCTGTGATTATGAGCAGAAAGGGCATCAATCAGGCCAACTCTCTGTTCGGCTGCCTCCCATCCACTGAAGGCAGTCTGGGAACGTTTGATCTGGAAGTCAGAGCACAGGGCTGAGAGGCGGCTGCTCCAGCACCACTCCCTGCTCCGCCACAGGCTCCCCAACACCTGTAAATTATTCATTTAACTTTTCCTGTGCCTCGATTTCCCCTTTCGCTCCAAGAAAGCACTGACGCTCACTCGCCTTGCACGAAGCCTGAACTTTCACTGATCTTCTCAAGGGGATCAAGGGCGCTAGGTGGGAACCAAACGGCATCGGGACTGCCAGAGGAGAGCTCGTCTCCCATGGCACCTCCCTCCACCAGGAGATCCTCAAATGTCCTGCTCATCTCCAGTAACTCGGGGTTCTTCCAACACCACCCACTCCCCAGCAGGACACAGGCACAGATCTGTGCACACCACGTGTCCCACTGAGCCTTCAGGGTCTTGGGATGGGTCTGCAGCAAAAGAAGGCAGATGCCTGACACCACCAAAACCCTGAAGAGAAATTGGGGGTTTAATGAAGTCACTGGAGTTCTGCCATCCACTCCAACAGAGATATACTTCGCGCTGATAAGGCAGGTTGGAGCTTTAACATGTTTTAGCTTATTAGTGCGAATCTGAGGAACTCTCTCGGGTTTAGCTTGACCAGCTAATACATATCGAAATTAATTTTTACCTTTTCTACACAAGACTTTTCATAAAGGTTAGCAAACAACTGCTTTACACAAATCCTTTCCTTTCTTCCTCACGAAGAGAAGACCCAGGAGATGAACTCTGCAGAGACTAGGAAAACAATTTCTGCTTTAAACCACACATGCTTTGACATCTGGTTTAAAACCAACCCAGGCCAAAAGGGACTGCAAGTTACTACTCTGGTGGCTGCCCAGTGGTCTGTGTAAAATCCGGGAGTTGTTCTCCACATCTGCATCCATATCTACCCCTCAAACAGGTCAGAGCAGCTGCGTAAGGCGTGCGAAGCAATCTCAGAGAAAATACAAATCTACGATGGGACTGATAAAAATTTCCCAGCGCAGGCAAGAACGGGAGATGGACAGAGCCAGGTATTCAGGCCTGAAGCAGGAAAACCTACAGATGCAGATGAGGCGCAACGTGCTCGAGGACTTCCTGCACCTCCAGATTCCTCGCCGGAGCAGAAGCGGGGACATCGCCCTCAGAAGGGCTCGTGGCCCTCCGTGTAACTCGGTGACACATTTCCTGATAAAGCCGACTTCCAGAGGATCTGGCTCGCAGACAGTGGAGGCAGGAGAGTCAGCTCCGGGCTGAGCACCCTTGCAAGGCAGGGACGCACAAAAAGCAACTCGTCAGCACGCCCGTCCTTTCAGCAGCCCTGGATCGCTCCCAAATGGGATGTCTGCTGCACCCCGCCACCCAGCTCTGGGATAAGGCGGCTCTCAACTGGAAGAGGAAAGGGCCCCTGAAGAGATGCCTGAGGGATTTGGTGGGCTGGGAACCCGGAAACCGTCTGGGATGTGGGTGGAGAGATCGGCGCTGAATAGCAGAGCCGTGACACACACACTTTCCATTCATCAAACTCCGGGGAGAAGGAAAAAGCTGTTATTTACCCCGCGCACATGGGGAACTGAGGCACGGAGAGCACCTGGGGAGCCCACCCCAGGACACAGCCGGCCCGGCCGCCAGGACCCCTGGCTCATCCATCCCCTGCTCCTCACACCCACGCCTCCGCCACGCCGATGGGAAACGGAGGCACAAAGGGGCGAGCGCCTTGCTTGATCAACAGCAAACTTGGCACAGGGAGCTGGGACAGGTCTCAGATCTCCTGAGCCCCAAGATAACGCCCTAACAGCCTCCGCTTGTCGGAAAAGGTTCCCAGCTCCGTGATCGAGCTCCTTCCCTCTCCCTCCCCAAGAGCTTAAGGAAGAGCAGTGCAGAACCCAACGGCGGAGCAGTGCAGAGAGCTGCAGGGGGGCACTGGGCACACGGAGCTGGATAAACCCCCTGAGACCATCAAATGTATACCCACAGCGTGCACAGCACTCCCCTGATCCTGCTGTAGGTGGAAGGAGACCGTGGGGAGGGACAGAGCCACGCGTGCCCTTGCCCTGTGTGTGCAGGAGACGAGAGAGGCTCTGCCACCGCGCACCACGGCGCTTCCCAGCCCGTGCCATGCAGGTGGCCGGCACAGGCAACCCCACGGCCCCCTCTGAGCCCGAGGAGCTCCAAAAAGGATCCTCCCGGCACCGCTGGTGCTCCTCTGCCAGAACCAGGAGGTGGCTGAGCCCCACCTGGGGCCTGCTGCCAGCAAGGTGGCACAAGGGCCGTGTCCCAGCAGGGGCCGGGAGACGCCGCGGCAGTGGCATGGGAGAGGAGAGGAGCGAGGGCTGGTAAACAACCCCCTCCCGTCCCCAATCCCGCTACTTTGAAGATCCGTGTGTTTTGAATTTAATTTTGATTTTCTCGACTTCAGCAGATTAAAGTTGAAATAACCTACAAATTACTTAATGTGTTGTAAATCTTCTGAAATTAAGGCCTAATGGGTAACACATGTCGGCAGGCAGGAGGCACGGAGGGGAAGCCGGGTTTCTCACCAGCACCAGGAATGCTGCGGGGCCGCGAGCCAGCACAGAGGGGGCTGGGGCAGGGGACACAGCCTCACAGCCCGGCCCCGCCAGCCCCCCGGCACCCACCTTCCCTTGGGGTCGGGGCTGGGAAGCCACCCAAGGGCCCTGCCACCAGGAGGGGTCGCCAGGAGGGGCTGGGTGGCAGGACGAGGGCCACCAAGGGGAAGCAAACCCGCTGCCACCCCGCCACCTTCCTGCGCCCTCCCTGCTGAGCCCGGCACCGTCCCCAACACCGCACACGGTGCCGGGACCCGGGGACCCCTCCTGCAGGCTCCGTGTGGGATGCCACATGGCGAGGGGCTCAAGGAGGCCTCCTAGGATGTCCCCTGGCCCTGGGCCACCCCGGTGCCACCCGGCCACCTCCGTGCACCTGCCCAGGGCCCCTCCGGGCGCCCGCTCCCCTCCCGGCAGCCGCGGCTCTGCCCGCCCGGGCTCCCCCTCTCTCCCTCCCTCCCTCCTCTCCAGCAGATTTCTCTCAAGTGCGCTGCCATATGGTTCCAGTTAAGCCCCATATTTTTTCTTGTCGATTGAAAAGACACACTTTCCTCTGTGCCAGACAGTTTACAGATTGCTCCGTTGGCTCAATTTCTTATTGGATTTCTCAAAAAAACTGACATTTTAAATTAATTTACAGCCACAACAAAAAGAGTTCAGAATTTTAATGGTGTTGTAAGTAATTTTTAGGTAATCCGCTCCAGATTTTGATATTAACCTTTGGATCCGAGTTCACCCAGCTACTATGTGACAGCACTTCAGTGGGCCTGGGTACCGGGGAGGGGGGCGGGAGGTGGGCCGAAGGCGGGCGGTAATTTACTGCATGGGAAAGCACATGGCACGGCGAGACACGCGAGCAAAGATGTGCACGGGCACGGCCCCAACGCCTGCCGAGGCGCTGGAGCTGCTGCACGAGCTGGCAGCGTGCGGGGAGAGGCGGTGGGGCAGGGGAAGGGGTGCCAGGGGGGCAGGCGTGGGTGCAGGAGGGTGCTGGTGGCCTGTCCATGAGCCTCCGTGGGCAGGGTGCGAGGGATTTTCCGTCCCTGCTGTCCCCGTCGGGTGTCACTCACCATGGTCACCCGGCAGGCTGGAAGCTCAAGGGATGGCACCGAGCACCGGGTCTGGGAGGGCTGAGCCAAGAGGCAGGGCTGCGAAGGGAAGGCACGCACCTGGGATGGGGAACGGCACGAGGAAAAAGCCACCGAGACTGAGAATGCCCAGGGGAGGGGAGAGGGAACACGGGGAAAAAAAAAGAAGGAATGAGTGAAAGAACAGCTAAGTGGGAGAGGAATGAAGGAAGGAAATCGAGCAGCAAACAACAGAAGGAAAAGGAAGAAAAAAAAACAAACGAGAGAACAAACGACCGAGAGAACAAATTGAGGAAGGAGGGGAGGAAATTAACGAATAATTAAGAACAAATGAATGAGAGAACCAAGACAGAGAGGGGCGAAGATGCAAAGAGGCAAAGGAGACGGCATCACTCCTCCCGTGCCTGGGCCAGCAGCTCCCGTGCAGTGCAAGCAGCGCTGGCACATGGGACGGAGCTGCCGCCCGCGCCGACGCTTTGCTCAGCTCTGGCACAGAGCAGACGGTGGCTGGATGTGGTGCCAGCTCACTACACGGGCGGGTTTTGAACATTCCTCCCCTTCAGGAGTTACTCAAGGCAGCCGGGGAGCCTCACGCGGAGACGTGGAGGTGACGGCAGCAGCACGGGGCTGAGGAAGCCTTGGGAGCTACCTGCAGAGGCGGTGAGGGCGCAGGCGAGCGAGCTGCTGCAGGCACGGCTCTGGGGTCAGCCACGTCCACGCCGGTGGCTGGCAGGCCTCAGGGAAGCTTTGGGATGTAAGGGAAGAGGCAAACAGGTCCTAAAGCAGAGCTGGGAAAGGCAGCAGCGCTGAGGTGCTCTGAAGCCCAGCAGAGGAGCAGGGACCCAGCCGGTCCCACAGACCCACCAGGGACTGGGGGTGGGAGGAGCGGGCTGTAGGGCTCCCGAAATGGGCCAGCCCAGCACCTTCCCGGCCGTGCCACCTCCCTCCTCCGGGCAAGAACTCAGGGCTCACACTGCCTACAAAGAGTCCTGGGGAGCACCGAGCCTCCTGCCGGCCCTGCGTCCTCGTGCCAGAGGTGAGGGGGCCGACACCGCTGCTGGGAGCTGGCACGGGGCCACGCGCGGGGACGAGGCGCCGCGTTCTGATCCACTGGGCACGGCGCCACGGGCAGAGGGACTCAGATGCCCCTCGGCTCGCTGCCAGGTGCGAGGGGAAGGAGGCAGGGGGGGGACACTCAGATGCCCCCCCCCACACCCACCCCGGCGCCGTGCCAAGCTTGGGGGGCGGACGCCCCCTTTGGCACCGCGCCGGGTGCTGACGGATTCTCCCCGTGGCGCCCTGCCAGCGGCAACGGGGACCCCGCGGCAGGGGTCTGAGCTGCAGGAAGCCTTGCTTGGGGTCAAGAGCTGGGGTTTTCCCCCCTGCAGCACCATCTCCACGCAGCAAAGGCTCAAGCTGTGGCCTCGAGCAGGAGCAGAGGTGCAGGAGAGGCGTCGGGCTCCTGGGCTCGGTGCGCACCCCTCGGCGGCCGCCTGGCCGGTGATTGACTGGGGCCAGTTGCCATGCCGACCCCGGCCTGAAAAAACCCGCGGTAGTTGCCAACTATTTGTGTTGTTGTTTTACAACTGTGGCCAGTGTCACATGAGCGGGAGCCGGCTGGGGGCCCGGGGACACAAAGGCGAATGGCTTTTTAATGGAGTGTCCTGCCAGCGCTTGAAGACTCAATAAAGAGGAGCTGGCGAGACCCCTCCGTGCGGAAGGCCCCGCGCACGGGGCCAGGGCCTCTTTGTAGAGCCGCGGCCGGGGCTGGGAAAGTTTGGAGGCAGCAGAAGAAAAGGGCTCCCCCGCCGCCCGGGCTCGGCGCTGTCACCCCGGGGGGACGGATCCGTCCCCAGCTGCCCCAGGGGCGTTTCGGCCGCGCTCGCTCCGGGCACCGAGCACCCGGCACCAGCCTGTGCCAGCAGCCCGGCACTGGGGACGATGCAGGATGGGGCTGAGGGGACACAAAGGGGGTTTGGTGGAGATGGAGCTGCTTGGAGCAGCAGGGAGAGAGCTCGGAGAGCTGCAAGGGGGCAGAAGGGGACACCCCGCACCCCTTGGGGCCACGGGGCCGTGCCAAAGGTGAATGCACCCAGAGCCCCAAAGCCAGGCAGGCAGCGCAGGGCAGGGAGCAGGGGTCAGTAGCAAAGGCCTTGGGGACACCCGGGGGCCCAGCAGCCCCTTCCCAACTGGAAAGCAAAGGGAAGAGGCAGCCAGGGCACGAGGGACGTGCGGGGTGAAGGGGCTCCCTTCCCAGCCCCGTGCCGCGCTCACAGACTCCTCCGACTCCAGGGCCATTTCTTCCAGCAGCTACAATTACATTACGGAGTTCCTGCGTGCGCTACTGAGCTTTATTAATTAATCCTGCTTGCTCTCACCCCAGCCAGGGCCCTGGCCTCATGCGGAGATGTGGAATTTTCCAGGAAAACTTGAAAATCATCATCGAGGAGAAGAAAATGTTTGACCTCAGCCCTTGGCGTGCCGGGTGGAGCAGGGGCTGACTTCTGTGGGACGGGGAGAGGTGGGGACATGCGGCACGGCTCGGGGCAGAGCTGTCCTGGCCAGCACAGCACCCTCCCAGAGAAGCCCCAAAACACGGGGAACTTGGCTCTGGGACTCCCACCAAACTGCAGACTGGGATATGCAGACAGGAGGCTGAAATGCTCACGCCTGGGGGCCTGGCTAAGCTACCAGAGCCCGGTGCTCACCGCCAGGAGCCCGTAGCACAGGGACAGGGCGCAGCGAGTGCCTCAGTGCTCCAGAATCAGCTCATTCCTCTGGTGAGGGTGAACCCACAGCGAGATCAAACCCGGAGGACCCAGGATGGTGAAACTACAGGTGCTGCCTCGAGTCACGGCCCCGCAGCGAGGCCTCGGCGCCGCTCCCCCCGGTCAACCTCGACCGCTTCAGAAAGAGCAGCAAGGCAAAAAAAAACAACAAACTCGCCCCAAACGGAGACGTCCCCCCTTAGCACACCCCGCCACCCACGGTGGCTGGGATCCTGAATGTGTCTTGTTCTGTCTCGGTTAATCTCCTGCCCAAAATGAAGTGAACTCGCTCCGTCTGGGAGCCGCGGGCTTCCAGCTTCCTTCCCCAAAAAGTAAAGGTGAGGCAGTGCTCAGCAAAACAAACAGAGAGAAAGAGGCACTAATTGGTGAGCACCTGCCTGCAAAGAGCAGGAAAAATACCCAAAAAGAAAAAAAGAAAAAAAGAAAAACAAACAAAATAAAAACGCCCCCCCCAAAAAAAAAAACCTCTAGGAAAACAAAATGCACCGACATCTTTTTATTTTGTTTTTTTTCGGTAATTATACTAAAGATGAAAAACTCATAATAAACATCTCCCAGTCCCCACCTGCTAACAGTAATTATAATAGACTCAACAATAAATGGTAAAGCAGAGCAGTGCTGCATCTCGGGAATTCTCTAGGGTATGTGGATTAGCTCGGAAAGCCTGAATGATTAAAATACACTAATTAAAATTTTGTGTTCCTTGGTAACTCGTCTGCCTGGGCCCCTGGTGTTGGCAAAATGGGAATTAACGTGACAAAAGCAACACAGAGGGTTTTTGTTTTAAATAAAGAAGGGGGGGGAAGATCTATATAAACAAGTTCTCTCCGCGCGCGCACACGGATTCGGAGGGACACAAACTCTTTGGGAAGGACCCAGCCTCGCCGCCGGGGCTTGGCATCAAAGCGGCGCCGAAAGCTCGCTGCCCGCTCGCTCCCCAAGCCGTGGAGGAGGAAAGCTCGGGAGGGAGCAGGGCAGAGGAGCAGGAGCTCGGCTGGGCTCAGACGAGAGGAGCAGTGCCCGGCGGGGAGGCTGGCGCGGGGAAGCCCCGGCGCAGGACACTCTTCCGCTCCGTCTCCCCCGCGCGCATTCCTCCACGGACTCGTCTGCCCTGCTCTTTAGCAAAGAAAACAGGACTTTGGGATAGCACACCAGAGCTTCTACCCCACTGCAGATACACAAAAGAAATTGAACACTTTTGGGTTGCCCTTAGCAACCTAATTGCATCAGTACATTGCACACAGGAGCCAAAGTAACTGAATTTTGATGAAAAGACGGCGGTAATTTACGGCATCACGAAATTAGTTGTCATAGCGACGGGTTAATTACATCTCAAATTAACAATGCAAGTGTGGTGAAATTAAATATAAATCATATTTTCTGCATAAATTATAGGGGTTGATTAGACCGGGGCTCGGGGAGAGGGAAAGGTTGAGCCGCCATGGGCCTACGCAGCTTTCTGAGCCGACGAGAGAGTCTCCTGGAAACACCGGGAGAAGACGGAGCAGGGGGGGAATGGAAAAGTGTCAAAGAAAAATCCGCCCTGCCTCGCTGCTCCTCTTCGTGGGGCTGCCTTCGCTTTTTAATTGCCAGCTCCGGCCTGCCTGGCTCCGGGAGGGAGCAGGGATGGGGCCGGGGGTCCCGTCCTGTGCCGTCGTGGAGGTGCCGGGCTCGTGTCCCTGCTCCTCTGCGGGGTGAGGAGGGCTCTGGGAGGAGGAATCTCCACTTCGTCGCCTGGTTTGTGGCACCAGCATGAAGCGAGGGCTGCCGAGGGGAGGAAATTCCTCCCTGGCAGCACCCACGGTGGGAGGGAGGTGGGCTCCGGTGCTCCCACCTGCAGGCAGCACGGACAGCGGCGGCTCACCCCAGGGGCTGAAATCAGGGGGTAAAAAAGGAAAGCATAAAGGGCACGAGGACACAGCAGCAGGGAAAGGGAGAGCAGCAATGTCCAGCTGCCGTTCAGGTGGACGGCACCTAAGGACAAACCAGGCAGAAAGGCTGTCGGGAAGTGCCCAGCTCCAGCTGCTCCTCCGTGGGGACCAGAGACGTGCAAGTGTCCCTGGAAGGGCAGGGAGAGCACAGGGAGCCAAACCCTGCACACAGAGCCCTCTGCTTCCTGCCTCCAGCTGCCTCGCTGGGTAAGGAAAACCCCAGCGAGGGCTGTGAGGAGCAGACAGGACATACCTGCAGCTTGGGGATTAACGTGGCAGGAGCCGGGCCAGCCGCCCGCCCGGCACCGCGCTCCTCCAAGCCCTGCAGGACTGGGTTCGTCCCGATGCGAAGGGAGATCCCCGCGTTTAGCTCCTCAGAAACCTGCTGTCCTTGATGGAAAACCACCCCAGAAGCTCTCCCTACACGTTGCTCCTGCAGCACTCAGTGACAAACCCCACAGAGGCCCAAACCTCACGCTGCTGGTTCCTCCCAGCACAGCCCTGGATGGAGCCTCCTGCCCGCCACCGCCAGAGGAGCGGCTGGTGGTGGGCACAGGACTGATCCCTTCCACTTCAAAAAAACATTTCTTACTTCTCCTACACCCACCAGACCCCTGCCCTCGCTGCCCATGGCAAAGCAATGCCCTGCCCCAGCCCCGCTGCCTCCCCTCGCCTCCAAGACCCCGCGGCTCTCATGAGCCCCCGCCACGTTTCAGCTGGGCCCAGCCTGAGGAATTTCTCAAGTGGTGTTTTTTTTTTTTTTTCTTTTCTTTTTCTTTTTTTTCAGAGGGGAAGGAGAGAGAGCATATGAAAGAAAGGAAGGAAAAAGCCTAAAAGTAAAAAGCCCTCTGGTCCTGGCAGCCGGTGTGATCGATGGCGGTGGATTTGCATGTACATTTCATTAATTTTTCAGCATGCATTTTATTTATCTATGCGCCATACATCTGCTGAAGTTTATATACTTGATAATATATAAATATAGACACACAGCAATCAATACGACATCCGCTTCGCAGAAGCTTCCATTAGCCCCCCGCCCCCTCCCCCTTCCCCTCCTCATTTCCACAACCTGCTGCCTGGGCACCTTGCGCTGTGCCATCGGTTTCCGATTTTCATTAGCGGTGCAGCGCCGGCTCCCCCGGCCCCAGCCCTCCCCGTTTCCAGCCCATTCAGCTCCGTGTGGGCCGGGGAACCACAGCAGAGCGTGGGCAGGAGCCTCTCTCCCCGTGCCGTGTCCATGGGATGCTGGGGCTGCCCGGTGTTTACCCAAATCCCACGTTAGGGATGGAGCTGAGCCCCGCTGGGGCACCGATCCCTCTCCTTCCCTTCCTCAGACACTCGGTTTCCCACCCCAGCTGAACTCCCTCATCCCATTTTCTCCCCGCTTTATCACCGGGACACATTTGGGGAGCGGGGAGCCCTGCGCCCAGCGCGGCGCTGGCACGCTCGTGCCCGGCCAAATCATCTCCCGGACACGGCCGGCAATCTGATTACCCAGGATCAGCCCGGCTCAGCGCCAGCTGCAGCCTCAGTCGCCGTTTTTATCTTGCTGCCTTTGCCTGAATTTCTCCTGAATGCCGGGGAACTCGCCTCAGACACACTCCAGCCTGCCTGCAGCACGGCTCCGTGTCAGGGCAGAGCTCTTCCACGCTCCGTTTCCGACCTGTTCCGTGACCTTGGGCACGTCACACCCCGCTGGGTGCTGCTGCTCCCCTCTCCATCCCCATCTCAGCTCCCCAGGAAGGGGTGTTCCTCCTCACTGATCCATCTCCGTGCTCCAGTCCTGGCCTGGAAGGAGCTGCCCTGTCTGTGGGGGAACCCGCAGCCGCCCGCGGGCTGCAACGAGCACCCGGGAGCCTCTCGAACTGCTCCTCGGAGCCCGGCAGCGCGGCACGCCAGGCAAGAACCGGAGGGTGAAGGTCTGTAGCTGCACGGCACCTCGCATCACAGGGCAATTTATTTAAAAAAAAAAAAAAAAAAGAGAATAACTGTGCCTCTTATTATTATAACCGACCACAAACAAATCAGTGCAAAGCCTGGGGAGAATTACAAACGCTTTTCCCCCTGTTTTATGATGTAAAAAAGATCTTTTTTTTTTTTTTGCAAGAGACACTACAGAGAAAGCATGCGAGAGCAGAGCAGAGGAATTAAAGCCCAGTGACAGATCTGGAGGACAGAGCTGAGCTGCGAGAGCATCTTTTCCACCTATCCAGCCAGGCAACCCCCTAAAAACCCCACTGGACTCGCGTGGCCCAGCCCTCCTCTCGCCCCCATCGCCACCCACATGCTCTGAGCTCCTCAGGCAAGAGGCCCCTGGCAGAGAAGGAGATGAACGAGGAGGTTTGGAAACCTCAGGCATGGGGACCCGCAGCTCTCCTTGCTGCCCCGGAGCTGGCCGCAGGCCCCAAATCCCAAACCTGGCCACCAGGAGCCCCAATACCCAGGAGCCCCGGCCACCCCATGCAGCCTCCAGCCCCGTGGCGAACGCCCCCCAGTCAGAGGTCAAGGAGAGGTTGGCGAAGGGGAGAGAGGCTGAAAGTACCTAAAAGGCTGCCTGCGCCTTTAAAAGAATTTTCATTTATAGGCTCTTCTCCTCTTCCACCATTTCAGTGATCTATATGCAAATATGCTAATGAATGCAAATTAAGACACCACTTTTAGTCCCAATTTAATAGAAAGCATTAAAATACCTTTTTTTTTTTTTTTTTCCAAAAAACTCCATATGCATGAAGGAAGGGCTTTTTTAAATTTATTTTATTTATTTTTTAATTTTTTTTTTTTAACTTTTTTGTTAAAGTCACATCCAGCAGCAACACACGCCATCAAAGTGCTGGAGACAAGGAGGGGAAATCTGAGTGACATTTCCAGGTGCCAATTACTAAGATCTTGTTCCTCTTCGGGGAGGACTGTGAATTAATTTCTGCTGTTTTTTTGTTGTTTTTTTTTTTAAGGCGCTATTAAAGCTGATGGAAGGGCCCTGGTCGTGCTCCCCATCTCCCCCACACCTCCAGCAGGATAACCCCGGCGTGGAGCGAAGCCCGTCACGTCCAGAAGGATGTTGTCACAGGCTGGTGGCACTTTTCTGAGTGGTGGTGGGGATAAAGCACCGGGGAGTGATGTGGGCATCACCACGCGGACATGGAGGGGACAAATCCTGCCGGGGCCTGGGGGAGCTGCACTGAAAGTTTGGGGCTCCGGCACCGTGGGGCCTCCGAGCCTCCCTGCAGCATCTCCGGTCTCTGCCTTTGGCTTTCCAGCCTTGGCAAAAATGCTCAGCTTAGTTAAATGAACACAAACCTCCCCAAATCAACAGATGCAACGTTACGTTATGTTGGTAACGCTGTCAAAGTCTAACAGAATACAAACTGTGAGTCACCCTCTGTAGAATAGACTGAACACAAAGCTTCCCACTCAAACAGAACCGTGTTTTTACCAAAACTTGTTGGGATGAGCAGCCTCCATGGAGCAGCGGTCCAACTTTGCACGAATCCACCCAGAAAAAAGCAAGCCTGGCTTTCTTGGAGCACTTCACTTGGATGCTTGCTAAGTGAAAACCTGCCGCACGCGCCAACGTTTTGCTTTCGGCTGCCATTTAATGTCAGTTCGAGGCTCAGAACGGCACAGAATCTGAGCTCCTGCCTTTGTTTAACCCAACAGGATGTAAAACACAACGAGGGCCACCAGCCCCGGGGTTTCTCCCTGCCAATTCCTCCTGCACAAGGCACCGGGACAGGCACGTGGAGACCAAAGGAGCCCCAGGACAGCGGTTCGGCTACCCCGGGATATCCATGGCTGGGGCAGGGATGTGAATCCCATCCCGTACCCTTCAGCTCCTTGCTGGATGCCCTTGCAGCCGCCCGCAGCGCAGCATTTCCAAGTGAAAGCTGTGTTAACGGCGGTCGATAACCAGGACCAGCAACTGGCTGCGTGACACACTTCTTCCTGGCTGAGAACGGGGGAAAAAATCAAACCGACTGGGCACTGCCCTGCCAACGGGGCTGCCAGATCCCAAAGGCGTCCCCTTCAGCAGCATGACCTGGTGGCAGCCCCACCACGACGGGTGTCCTCATCTGTCCTGGGCAGCAAGGAGCCACCGGGGACCTGCCACCTCCACGCACTGCGCCAACAGATCCCCGCTGCGGGGCGCCGGTACCGGTGCGTCCCCAGCCCTGTGCCCCCCTGAGGCACACCAGGGGCTCGGGATGCCCTCGGTGACGGGGCCCCGGGGTGTGCAGGAGCCCCTCGGGGCCACGGGGCGGGTGGCTTTGTGCCGGTGCCAGCAGTCGCCCTGCCTGCCCGCGGCGCGCTCCGGGTCTCGGCTCTCCGCAAAGCGCGCTGCGAGCAACATGAAAAGCCCCAAGCGCGTACGCAGGCTCCTCGGACGTGACGGGGCAGATCTCCGAGTGTTTATGGCAGAGAGCAGATATTTAGATATTTACGGGGAGTTTTGTTTTGTTGGTGCCAAACCCTTGGTTTTATTGTCAGAAAAAAAACAAACCCCAGCACCGAAACTTGTCTTCAAATGGAAATGCGCAGAGAAGAGAATGATTTCCCCATCAAACCAGTTTTATTAGATATAAATATCTCATTATTTGTACCAAGTGCTGGGTTACCAAAGATTTTACATGCAACTTTTTTATCATGTGTAGGAGTCTTTATACAAAAAGACCTGTGTATCTACATATATTTAAATGACCCTGATTTGAATTCCATCCGAAATACTTCTGCTTTTTCCTAGATCTATAAAAGATTCAAAAAAATAAAAATAAAGGGAAAGAAAAAGGAAGGAGGAACTATCTGCCTGCTCGCATGATTTCTCCTGCCCTCCAAAGCCCACCAGTGACGGTATCGACGAGGCGCTCCCAACTCTGCATTTTGCAGCAGGTTTCCCTCCTCGCCTCCTTTCCTGCCCTCCGTGAGCGCACACTCACAAAAACTCCTTCCAAGCACGCTCCAGACTCACCAAAACCCATCCCTCCAAACACCAGAATTAATCAAATTAGTAAACATCACAAACACTGCCTACGAGAGCGGTAGGTAACACGTGGGGTGTGTATCCCGGAGTGCACACAAACCCCTCAGGAGTCGAGCCCAAACTCCTACAGCGGCCCCACACAAGAGAAAACATCCCCACGTCTCCATCCACACGCTCTGCAGGCATGTGCCCACACAACAAACACCCAGACAGCCCGAAAACACACACACAGCTCGATAAACACACACAGCTCACCCGCACACACATTACCTGCCCAAACCACAAAAAACAGAGCCTAAATATAAACTCCTCCCCAACAATACACAAACATCCCCCAAAAACACACCACGCGCACCGACGCCTGCCAAGTATCATCGCAAATGCACACAGCAAAGACGTTCTGCAAAACACACAACCCGTCGGAGGCAGCCTGCCACCTCCAGCTCCAGGGGGGTGTCTGAAGGTCCGGCCCCCGCTTCGGGCTGGGGGAGATGCCAGACGGACGGACGGACAGAGGGGAAGGAGAGTGTGTGCAGGGGGAGGTAGGGAGGAGGATGGAAGTTGCCTTGTGGGGAAGGAGATGGATCAGGCTGTCATCTGGAGACCTGTCTTCATCCAGAATGAATGTGCTGAAGGTCTCTGCTTTCACTCGGAATGGTTTGGAAGAGGCAGCGGGCGCTGCGCTGGGTGCCGGGCGCAGGGTGGGTGGCGGGGCTGGCACCGGGGGGCCACGCAGGGAACCCGAGTGCTCCGTGGGGGATGGAAGGATGGGAGGAAGGGAGGAAGGATGGGAAGAAAGAAGGGAGGGAAGAAGGGAGGGAGGAAGCAAAGGAAGGAAGGAGTGTGCTCTTTTAGGCTGCTGACAGTTTTGCCCCATAGCATCACTCAGAGCGCCCACCCTACGGGGAGCGAGGTGCAAGGTGTCTCACCCTGCTGGCACCCTGTCCGCAGCCTGGCCCTACAGCTGGGACAGACGGACGGACACGGGATGCCCCATGCTGATGGCACTGGCCCTGCACAGCAGCAGCAGGGAGCTGCAGAAAATCCCAGTGAAGAAGACCCAGTCCTGCAGAGCTGTGGCACGGTGGGGACCAGAGCGGCCAGGAGATGCGCGAGGCAGAGGAGGGAGCAGGCAGAGAGGAAGATGCTGAGGGCACAGCCCCACACGCTCAGGAGGGGCCCGTTCTGCCCCCAGGCAGCCCCGTGGGGCCGGCAGTGCCATGGGTGGCGTGGGGAACGGGTCCTGGGGTGGGCAGGGGGGGTGGCACCCACACGGGCACCGGCACGAGCACCCCCAGCTCGCAGCGTGGCCACCCGCCCTCCCCAGGGCCGGGGCAGCCACCAGCTCCTGCTGCCCCCTGCTCCTCCCGCGGGGATCCATCCGGCCTCACCTCGACTCCCAGCCCCGGGGGGGATGCTGGGGCTGGGGCGGGGGAGGAGGAACTGAGAGCAAACAACAGCAACAGGAACAGAGTTGAGCCATTTCAATTATTCATATGCCAGATGGATTCTTTTCCTGCCTTTTTTTTTTTCTATAAAAATAATAAAAAATAAAAAAATAAAAAAGGAGAGGGGGGAGAGAACACTGATGTTTGGGGAGTGAAGGGAGGAAAACATATTTTCCCCAAAACAAAGTGCAGAAAAGAGAGGGGAAAGCCCCAGCACACACATCTCTGTGCCGGGAGACCACAGGGAGCGCATGAGTTTCCACTCACCAGGGAACTCGCAAATGCCTGATCTTTTATTTCACATGCACAGAGCAGAAGAGAAGGAGAAAGTGCGGAAAAAAAAGGAGAGAGAGAAAGGGAAAGAGGGATGGTGGCAGAGAGAGAAAGGGACACGGAACGGGAGAGAAAGGGAGAGCGAGAGACAGCAGAGAGAGAGGGAGGGGGCAGGCAGGAGAGGGCTTTGACCTTCTGTGAAGGATATAAAAAATCCAGCAGCCTCAGGGGACACCCAACTATCTAGCATATTGCTGTTAAAATGTCTGCAAAATTTAATACACTTGGCATGCCATCTAATCAGTCCTTGGAAACCACGGTTTTTCTCCCTCCTGCACTCCAACTGTCTCAGACCTCCAGCGCTTGGGGACGGGGCTGGGCACCTCCTGCAGATGACAAAGTTTGGTGTAGCGCACGCAGGGCGGGCTGGGGGGGGGGCTGCGTTTTGTGGTGTTTTTTTTTTTTTTTTTTAAGCAGCAACCAGCAAAAAAAAAAAAAAAAAAACATTTTAAAAAAGTTTTGTACAGATTCCTGCACGTCGAAGAGCTGCTGCCGGCCGTGCCTCGTGTGGACCACGTGGAGGACCTGATGGATGGAAGGACGGACGGCTGGATGGACAAAACCAGGGGCTGAGGGCAGCGGGCACAGCGGTGCCAGCACCACTACTGGTGCCTGTGTGTGTGTACCCGTGCTGCAGGTGTGCACGCCCGCCCCGCACCGTGCTGGTGTGGGCACGCTCCCCGCAGGGATCGGGGCTGGGGGCGAGGGGGTGCAAAGCAGCCCCGGGACGGGGCGGTGCTGCGGTGCCCACGCGCCTTGTGGAGAGGGGCAGCCGCCCACGCTGCGTGGCAGCAAAGGGAACAGCTCGCAGGGAAATAACAACAAAAAGCCCCAGCCCTCGGAATAAGAAACGCACCCGATGCTGGTTACCGGCTGCATGTCCTGGGGGGGCTTGGGGGAGCACAGGGGTCCCAAGGGCACAAAGGCACAAAGCCTGTGAGCACCCTGAGACCCCCGGGCACGGCAAGGATCCTCCTGCAGGCTGGGTTCCTCCTACCCCATGGGATGGTCCTGGGAAAATTGCTGCACAGAGGGAAGCCACCTCGGGGCAAACGGGGCTCGCTGCCCACAGAGGATGGGGCAAAAAGGCTCCTGGGTCCCCAAAAAGGCTCCTTGGTCTCCAAAAAGGCTTGGGGACGTGAAGGCAGAGAAGCAAGCACAAAGGCAGCGGGTGGGACTGAGATCTATCCATGGAGGATGAGAAAGCAGCACCGGGCCACTGAAGGGACAGGAAAGGGATTGGATTCACAAGGCTGCGGAGAACAGACCTGGAAGTTTAATCCAAGACGTGGGCCCCAGCTCCTACCCAGCTCTGTCAAAACTTTGCTCAGTAAAAAAAAAGTTAATTGCTAAGGAACCAAATAAAAGAAACCCCACAGGCTGAAAACTGCTCAGAGTCTTTAATTAGCCAAAAAAACAAAGTGGTTACAGGAAAATGAGAGTGTAAGAGGGGATCCCGAGGGAGTACTTATGATACTCCCCCTTCTCTCCTTCTTACCAAACAGCCCGGGGTAAGGCCGCAGTAGCAGCCTCTTTGATAGCAGATTTGGGGACGGCGTTTGGGATCGGTTTCTTTTTGCTGTCAGGAAGAGATCCCTGCCAGGGAAATGAGGATCGGAGCCAGGCACCCCGGGGGGCTCTCAGCCCAAGCCCGCGTCGGGCAGAGACATGGGCACCGTGGTGGCTGGCCCCTTCTGGGCCGAGGAAAAGATATCACCCCCAGGGCCTAACCCTCAAAAAAAGGAAAAGAAAGCTACAGGTTAGAAGCTTGGTCGTTAATCCGCTGAAGGGTCACGCAGACAAAGCCACTGATTTGCCCATTTCTGCTAAATTCCGCCCGCGGATTCAGAGCCCTTCCTAATCCCCGCGCAGGCTGGCAACTGTCTGAGCAGAGCCACGTCCCCAGCTCCCACCATCTCCCAGCTGTTTCTGCTGCTGCTCTAAGAAGAAAGAACTATGAAGATGAGGAGGAGCAGTGCCGGAGTGGTGTAGCCCCCCTGCTGCCCCCACACACCGCTCACACCTTGCCCCTTAATTCCTGCACCCGGACGGGGTTTGGAGCCTCACCCACGCGGCTCTTCTCGCTCTGCGAAGGGCTCGCAGCCGTGGGGTGAGCTGAGCACTGAGCTGAGAGCTCGCCCGGCTGTACGATGACCCCAGGACTCACCGCGTGCTCTCGTGGGACCAGAGGAGGAGGACACACAAATGGGAACCAGGGGCAGAGCCACCAGCACTGCGGTGTGAGCCATGAGCCACACCGGGTACGTGACCTGCCCTGGGAGCTGGGTATGGAGCCCAGGCTCATCCGAGCTCGGCGCCTTCCCAGGATAAAGGTTTCCCATGTGAGAACCCCAAAAGACCCTCGTGAAGAGCGTGAAGCAGCAACCACCACTTTCTGGAGGAAGCATCCAGCCCATCCTCATTTCCAGGCTGATTCCACCCTGCTCCAGCCTACCCCTTCCCCTGGGGCCTATCTAGCTGGGAAATCACAGACAATCAGGGAGGCTGTTCCAGCCAATTTCCTTCAGGGAACCTGCAACTTCCTCCTGGGACTGTCCTACTGGCTCCTCGCTGCCTCGCAGGGGAAGGCGAGGGCTGCAGCCTCCCGGCAGAGCTGGCTCCCCCTTGTCTCCTCTGGGCGAGGGTCACAAATCTGACCGGCGGGGTTTGGAGCGAGGTGGTGGAGCGGAGGAGGGCTTGAGGAATGAGGCCGGTAACGGTAGGAGACGTGGGCAAACACAGGCATTACGCAGCGAGAGGGAAAGAGAGGGAGGTACTCCAGCAGGCTGTAAATTCATATTTCTAATTACTTCCTCGTGTTTTTCAGAACTCCTCAGTCAAGTTTGATTAAAATTCCTTTCAAGGGAAGACGCGCCGCGGAGCCGCGGTGGAGCAGGCAGCTCGTGGGGCTGGGAAACTGCTAGGGAAGGGCGCTGAGCGCGACGCTTTGGGGGCTGGGTGCTGAGCAGCCCCACGCCCCTGCAGCACGACCCTGGGGGGGCTGCCCCGGGCACCCCCCGGCACAGCCAGGACTGAAGGCAGGGTGCAGGGCACAGCCCTCAGCCACGAGCCGTCCCCCCAGCAGCACCGCGGGCTTCCCACGAAGCACGTGCCTGAGCAGACGGGGAAGTCATGCTGCTGCTTCCCACCCAAGTCTCCACCACCAGTCTTCCCCCATCAAACGCACGACTCAAGACCTCGAGTCCTGGTTTGGTTATTCACAGGAGAGAAACAGCCCGAGGTCTGGCTGGCACCGGTGGTTTATGTGAACGGGATCCTTCAGCAAGCACGGAAAGGAGCAGAACGGAGAAGGACGAAGGGAGAAGCCTGGTTTTATCCCCCGCAGTCCCAGGAAGCCTCAGCACCACCCTTACCCAAGGCAGTGGTGCTCAGCAGCTCCTGCTGGGCAGGGGAGGTCGGCGTGGTGATCCCCAGGGGACAGCAAAGGTGCTCGCAGCAGCCCCATGCTGCCGGTCTGCACCCTGCCCACCCCCCTTTGTAGCTCAGTTGCTCTCCTGGTAGGAGCACGAGATGCACAGGTCGTGGAGATGAACCCAGGCTGCTCTGCAATCCTCTGCTCCCTCCCCAGCACAGCCCCTAACAGAGGGACCAAGGACTGGAAGAGGAGGAGGCAGGAAAATTGCAGCTGAAACCTCGAATCCTGACCTCAGGACCACCGCTGTGCTTAGAGCTAGGAACGTAGGTGCAGAAAACGAAGCCCAGTGCTACAAGCCAGGTGACATTCAGACATGGCCAGGCTAGGACAGAGGTCTCGCCTTCCATGTAAAGCCCTCGCACGACGCAAACTGAAAGGTGAGCCAGCCCTCGGCAGGGAGAGCACGCGGTCACCGCGTTACACCTGCAGGCCCAGCCAGCACGGTGCACGGCCAGAGCACTACGGGTGAGCCTGACCACCTGGAGAGCTGCCCTGGAATTTGGGAGCTGTATACGCGTGCTGCTGACCCCACAGGGCAGGGAGCAGGGGACCCACGTGTCCAGGTGCAAGGGAGGCAGTGAATTGTGCTGCACAGCCGCAGCGAGCACGGCAAAGCCCTGCGCCACGTCCTCCCCGCTGGGAAAGTGCAGGCACCACGTCTGGCGAGGGGAACCTCTCCTCCGAGAAACCCAGAAGTGGTGTGAGAGGGGCCTCCAACTCCAAAGTCATCCAAGTTTCTGATGCAATTAATTTACTGCTGAAAGAAGGAGCAGGAAGAGCAATAAAAGAGCCTTTGTACTTAGGGTGGGGCAGGAGCATGGGAAGTCATTTCAGAGCCTAATGAGTTGGGGGCAAACAAAAACAAAAAAATAAAAATAAACTGATTGACAAGCTTACATGAAAAGCCACATTTTTAACATTCTTAATCCCTAGGATAAACACACGGGGAACAGTAAGGACGGGGCTGGCTGTCCTCAGAGGTCACAGCGACAGCCTGCGCCTGCTGCAGCCGAGGGAGGCTGGGCCACGGGCACTGCCCACGGCAGGGAGAGGGCTGCGATCGTGGGGAGAGAGGGCTCAGGACAGCAGGATCAATGACAGACACCTGCTGGGGCCCCTAAAGCATCCCCCCCTCCCCTAAAGCCCCCTTCAATTTTCTCCAGGAGGGCAGGAGTTAAGCGGCTGGTTTTAGTGGCAGGAGACGCGTTTGGGAAGGGCTTGAATTTGCGCGTGGTGCAGCCGATTGCCCGTTTATTAATAAGCTATTTATCATTGGTGTTGCTTTTAATACCATTTTGGCTTAATGTCGTTAATGAAATATAAATACCCGCGCTAATGATGTTGGTCAGGAGGCAGCGTGGGCCACTGGCAGCGTTGCAGGAGGGAGGCCAAACCGCGGCTGTGTGCAGGAGAGCCTGCGACGGCGCGACTGCCAGCACAGCCTCCGGAGGAGCCTCCCCGCACAGCTCAGCCCCAGCAGCGAGGCTGAGGATGCGAAGCACCAGCAGGAGGGCAGGGAGAGGTTTTCTGATGGCTGTGGAGCGCTCCAGCAGCCCAGGTGGCTCAGCAGCCCAGCACAGCTCCGTGGGGGCCAGCACTCCCGGGCTCGCCGAGCTCCCAGCCCGCCTGCGCCGGGGACCCTGTGAGATAGCTCTGGAGATGGAGATATGTAAAAGAAGAAGTCAGATGAGTTTGGTTTGCTTAATGCAGTCGCCCCACCGGCAGAGCGATGTGCTGGGTGCTGTGCTCCCCCAGGGCAGCTCCCACAGGAGCTCAGGACCCCGTCAGCAGAGGCGTTCCCCCAGCGCCCACCGCGGAGCTGCTGGCGGGGCCGGGCTGGCTTCGAGCCTCGGGGTGCTGCGGGCTGGGGAGCAGCAGGAGGAGCTCGCCCGGCTCCCAGGGCTGCTCCGCATCCACAGCCTCGCTGCTGGCCACGGGCAGGGGCCCTGCGCCCCTGGGGCTGCCGCAGGAGAAGCGGGGAGGGAGGAGAGAAAGGAGTGTCCCCCCTGGAGCCATGCTGAGAGCTGCGCCTTTGGCGAGGGGTTGGAGGCTCGCTAGAGGGCTGCAGGGAGACCTCGCCCAGGTCTCTCTCCATTAGCTTGTGGCTGTGTCTGGCACCGAGCTGGGGCAGGGATTACAGATCTGCCTAAGAAGGCTTTTGGAAACCCCACTGTGCACCACCCTGTGCATTAGAGCTGCCCCCGGAGAGAGCGGAGGCCTGGGCACGCGCTCAGGAGCAACCTCAGCCCGGGAGAGGCTTCGTGGCACTGGAGGAGACCAGTACGGAAAAACAAGAGGCAGAAGGGCTCACTGCAAGAGGCAGGGGAAAACACGACACCCATGGCCACCACCCCACCCAGCAGACACGTGGCTCCTGGAGCGAGGAGCAGCAGCACCGACGCACACCCTCAGCGCGTCCCCACAGCCTCAGTGCATCCCGGGCCCGTGCCAGCCTCCGGAACAAAACCAAAGTCCTGCCTCGGGAGGAAACTCCAAACCTGGCCACTGCCTGAAGAGTCACTGAAGAAGGAAGTTTGGAGAAGCCAACGTGTTGCTTTCTGTCTTGAGAGCTCTCCTAACAGCAGCTCGTGCTGCTCCGAGCACGCCCCTGCGCTAACCGTGTGGAGCAGGCAGGGAAGCAGGGGGTGAAGGACGCAGCAGCAGGGCTGTGAGCAGGACCACAGCAACGTGGTCATGAGTGAGGCTGAAGCCACGCAGGTGGGTTTGTGCACAGGAGCACCAAGATTCCCACACCTGCCTACCCCTCCAGGCCAGGGGCACCGCAGCTGCCAGAGCCCTGTCCCCTGGGATCCCGAGAGGTGGCCTCGAGCTCCCCGTGGTGTCACCACCTCCGCCACAAAAGCCGAGCCACCAGCTGTGGGCACCACCCTGCAGCTCTCCACCTCTCCCCACTCGGTCCCACCAGCACCATCGTGCCTTTGCCTTGCAGTCCCCTCTTTCTCTGTCCTGAGAAGCCACGAGGGGTCCACCCCAGGGACCCTCCTGGCACCCCCTGCCCGAGGGGCGCCACCAGCCCACGCTGCTCCTTTAAGGCCTTATCTGTAATTTGGCGCTCCCCCTCTCCCCTCCTCAACTAACTGATTTATTAGTTTACATCCCATAAATCGCAACCCCTCGCCTCCCCCTTCGCCCTCCCAGCTGCCATAAATCCCCTTCAGGGCCTCGCCACCCTCCCGCACGTGGTGCAGCCCCCTGCCCCCCAAAGTCACCTCCGAGTCCCCGGGGAGCGCGGGGCTCATTTGCTGGGGGTTTGGTCTAGCTCGTCTCAGCAGCTAATCCCTTGGGTGGCTCCTGTCAGATTATTAATTAGCTAAAGCGGATCGGCCCTGGAACAACATGCGGTTGGACTTCAGATAAAACAGGACGGCAGAGGCTTGGCATGGAGTTGTTTAAAGAGACACTGTCCCTTTTTCCCCCCCTCCCCTCCTGCCTTCTCCTGGGATGGGAGGAAGATGAGGAAGAGGAGAGGGGCTGGCTCCAGTGCTGCTCGCACCCAGCAGGTTTGCCCTGGGCACGGGGACGTGGTGCTCCGACGGAGGGAGCAGAGGCCCTGGCAGATGCCATCCCCTCACCCTGTGCTGCTGAAACTTCTCCAGGTGTTGGAAGAGCTTCAGGAGCCTGCTCAGAGGCACCCGGCCGGACACAAACCTCCTGCTGCGCCCTCCTCCTCCGCTCATCGCTCCCCGCGGAAAACTCGGTGTTTGTAATTACCCCAAGAACCGAGGCCAGGATATTCCGAGGGGCCAAAGTCATCCCCAATTTGCAAACATGTTTTAAACCAGAGGAAGCCATCCTTGGATGCATGTTTTCAAGCCCCCAGGCAGGACAGGAGGAGGATGGGGGTCCCTGAGCTTTCCACCTGCGAGGCTGAGCGGGGGGCAGCTCACCTCCTCGCTCCCTTCCCACTTTGGATTGTTTTGACTCAAACCGGTGAAGCTGAAATATCGAGTCACAACGGCACTAAACTTCATTACAAGCTCTTAACACAGATTACTTAATAAAAAACAGGCTGCTTTAATTGCTTTTCCCCCATTAGCATTTCTGGAGGAGAAAACTGATTAATTTGAAGAGGCACATTGCCCCCACTGCGCGCGCTGGCCTGTGAGCCAGACCTCCTGCCCACACCAGCCTCGCCCTGAAGAGCATCCCAGGGAGCCCAAAACCACAGGGCTCCAAAAAACCGAGGGACTGAGGGCCTGGGTGGACAGATGGGAGCGATGGAGTGAAGCAAACGAGGGAAAGAAAAATCTCCTCTCCTTTCTGTGAACCCATAAAAAGCAGCACTGGGGAACGAGGGAGAAGAGGACGGGGTAAGGGGAGGACAGGTAGCACGGCCGGGCTCAAAGAACAAGCCCGGGTGCCCGATGTGGTGGGGTCCTGGGGTGCTCCCTGCCCTCTCTGCAGCTGGGACGGGTGGGAGGCAGCTCTGCCAGGGCCACGGCGTGGATGTGCAGCCCAGGCACTCAGCACCCCTGCGGTGCTCGGTGTTTTCCTTAAAGCCCGGGATCTCACCAGCTATGTGAGGTTTTTGCTTTGTACCATGGTATAGGTACAGTGCCTCCCCCTGCCCTCCCACCGACAGGGCACAGCCACCTGAAACGTGATCTTTGCACATCCTAAACACAGAAAGCTCGGCGTTAGGGAGCCTTATAATTGGGGGGAGGAGGGGAGCGGCTCTTGACTTCTGGAAGGACAAGGCTAGCGATAGTGTTTGCTCATTTTACTTTCAAACTCACCTTAGTTTGTCCTCTCCTCTTTTCTCCTGTACATCCTATTAACGCCCAGCTAAGCCAAACTCAGCAAGAATCCCAAGACAGACACCGAGGCAGATCGCAAACTGCCCCGGCAAAAACCAGGATACCTCTGCTGGCTGAAACTGCAGCTCTGCTGCTTTACATCAGCAGATGGCTTACCTGTGGCTCTTAATGGTTAATATATAACTGCAGCAACAACAACAAAAAGCCCCGGCATTAATACATAATTTGTCAGAGGCAATATGCTAAAACAGCCTTTCCATATGCAGCTCCAGCAGGAGATAAGCCTCACCTGCAGCACCGCCCCGTGGGCTGAGCGCCCGCGCTGGAACGAGCCCCAGTGGAAGACGTCAGCGAGCCGATCACGTTCACGGTACAATATTTGTTCATTTCTCACATTTTTTTTTCCCCGTTTTATCAACAGATTTCCAAGAACCACATTTTGAACATGCATTTCCCTTGAACACTCAGGTGCCCACTCACTGATTGCTCCAAGTGCTTTCCAGCCCCGTTCTCCTTGAGGAACCCCGCTGGGTCAGCGCCCCGCTGGCTCTTGCTGGACAGCTGGGGGACAGGAGGTCCCCCACACAGCCAGACACGTTCCTAAATGTTCAGTGGAGCCCTACAGCCTGGCAGAGCACCCATCATCTTTTCTTTGAGCTGGCTGTTTCACCGGGGTGCCTGCATCCCACCCAGGAGACCTGGGGGATCTGGTGAGGGTAGAAAGAAACATGTCAGATGGTTCAAGGAATGAGGAGATCTGGCTTCTCCTCCCAGCTCTGCTTCTGAGTCATTATTAGCATAAAATCAGGTTTGTTACATCACCAAAGCTTGAGTAAATAAACCAAGACTCATCGCCGTGTTTTTATTTTGCAATACCTCAGTGGGCTCCTCTACAAACAAACACTGCCAGTGCTCCTCGCAACTGCAGATGGATGGGGAAGGAAAAAGCACCTAAACCAGCCTAAAACCTTTAGGAAGAGCAGCAGGGTGAGATCACCACCTTTTTGAAGATACTCCCTTCCACGGGACAGGAGTTTAAAAGAAGGCAGCCCTCTCTTGGCGGCCTAGAAGCCACCTCGCGCCCGCAGGTATGGCTGAGCCGATGGGTGAGAACAATTGAGAAACATCCCGATCCTCTTCTGAGGAACCAGGGCTGAAATCCTGACTGTTTGCGTCAAAACTTGTGCCAGGATTTAATCTCCAGAAAGCTCAAGTGTGAAGGCAGAAGCCTTGAGAAAGAGACAGCCACCTCCACCACCAGCAGCTGCAGGAGCCCAAAGAACTGACGGTGGCGGCGAAGGCGAGGTCTGAGCGTACCAGGGCCCGGCCCCATCTCCCTGGCACCAAACATCCTTTTTCCACCCGAGTTTTGGAGCAGGCTGCTCTGCTGTGTGACAGGCAGCTGCCAGCCCTCGCTTAAGCACTGGGCTTCTTTAGGGCTAAGCCTCTGCACGTACCCACACACGTGAGCCTCGGGGCTCCTCCGGCAGCGGGGCCGAATCCTGCCCGGCTGAGCCCCTCACTGCAGGAGGGACTCTCTGCACTGCTACCCCTCGTGTGGACGGCTCTGGGTACAAAATCAGGCCCTGCCCTGAGCTTTTTCACCCTGTGTAGATGCCTCTGCTGGTCCCAGCCCTCCATTTAGAGCCTGCAGCAGCCTGCCCGTGAGGCCGTGCTAAGGACCCTACAGGATCAGGCCCCTGTCCTGCTCCCGGAGCAGACAGGGTGAGGACAGGACCTGCCAAGCACACGATGCTCCTTCCCCGCCTTCCACTTCCCCCGTTCAGCTTTCCACAGCCGCCAACCAAACATCTGATCGAAGGCCCGGGGGAGGGAGTCAGAACTGTCCAGTCTGGTTAGGAGTGAAGGTCATTGATCTAGCGCAGACCAGGGATGCGGAAAACAAGGGAGGGAGGAGAAAACCCTCGGAGAGAGAAGAGAGGGAAGAGAGACGCAGGGAAGGGCGGTGGAAGCGGCTGGGACACGGTTTCACACTCCGAGACCCAAGGGCTGTTGTCAACCCGTCCTTCACGCTCACGTCTTGTCACACTAGAGGTCAGGTCTCCCAAGCGTTCCTGGAGAGCTGAGCTAGCCCATATGGCAGGCAATATGTTAACAATATGGATCAGCTGCTCGTCAGGGCCTGAGCAGATGGATGTGACAACCCCGCTCTTATCCCAGGCAGGCTTTTAGCATCCTCCCTCTCCTCTGCTCCGCTGGATGCGCTCTGCACGGGCACCGCCGGGCTGAGCACAGGCACCCCAAAAATACCTGCCTGGCTCCGTGAGCGGGCAGGGCAGAGCCCCGTTCACACCAGCACGGGCAGGAGCGGGGCCAGAGCTCTCTGCACCAAGCGTGCTGCGAGTGGAAAGCCCTCGCCACGATGCAGGTGGGTGCTGGGAGCCCCAGCAGGGTGCCCGGGCAGGCACTGCGCTCAGATCCAGGCATGTGGCGCGGCACCGCCAGGTGCCACACGTTGCAGTCTAGACTGAGTTTTGTAACCGCCTGGGAAAGTTTTCTCTCACAGAACGAGTAATACATAAAGAGATGGATATTGTAATGGGCCAGCTAAACTCCTCCTGGCAAAGGCAGGCGAGCTGATTTCGTACGCAGGCGGGTAAATTTCCACAAGGATTTTGCAAGGCTGCTCCCTGCTCCCCAGCACAGCTCCCCCCTCCCAGCCCAACACCCTCAGCCCAAGCTAACCCCAAATTTAGGCTTACTGTAGGGTCGAAGTGTGGGGAAACGTTTTGCAAATTCAAAGAGAGATAAAGCAGGTATTTCTAATCACTTTTCCACGTACTTATCTACATTTTTTTCCTGCCTAAAAGGCTACCCCTTCATCAGCTCAAGAAGAAAAGCCCTCCAACCCCTACAGCTGTAGGACTGAGCACTGTGTGCTTATAAACAGAAAGTGAAACAGCAAGCACAGCCTAGGGATGGGCTCTGGAGAACGTGCAAGCAGCCTCTGTAGCCCAAAGTAAATTGAGCTTGTTTTGAAAGTAGAAGCCATACAGCTTGCTCCGGGGCTGAAGACTGGAGCACAGGGATTTCTGGTCCAGAGCACGAACGATCACAAAGCCACATGCCTGAAAGGCTAAACGCATCTCCCTTCACTGGAGTGATGCCTGCAGAAGCAGGGGAACCTCGGAAAACAGCTGGAGTTCAGGGAAATATTTCTGTTGTCTCTAATGAGCTTCTGTGCCCAGCCCCAGAAGGACCCAAGTGCACACAGACAGAGCGCGCCCAGGAGCTGCTAGGAGAAGGCAAACATCCCAAGGGATTACTGATCCACAAGAACCCAAATCTTAAGGTTCACATAAGGAATTTCTGATGTGCCAGTCTCCTTCCCAAACCTCCTGTCCCAGAGGTGCTGCCCATGCCAGACGGACACACAGGGCTTTCAATAGCAGGAGCTATCCCAGCAGAAAGCAGCGAAAAGGTCAGCAGACCCTGAGCCCATGCAGCAACTTCCTCAGCAGTTCTTCCCCCTGGATGCGGGGCCTCTCTGGAGAGGCACATAACAATGTATGATGGAAAACTCACCTGCTGCAGCCAACCTGGAAAATTATATCTTGTTTCATAAAGCCATCAAGGTTTTGCCGTGGTCCAGCACCCCATCCCCTTGGGCAGAGCTCCGATTTGGGAAGCTCTCTCACCTCTGGAGGCTGGGGAAGGCGCATGCCACTGCTCTAAAAGGGGACACAGGCACTAGAGTGGCTTACAGAGGGATAAAAGCCAGAGTTCCCTACATTAATAGTTCAAAACCAAGCTGTCCAAATAAAGCATGCCAGACCCTGGAGGAGTTTCAGCACGAGGAAGGTGTGGAAAGGCACAGCTCACCCGTATCCCTTCCTGAGGCACGCTTTATTTACTGGCAGGTTTGCTGAAAGCACTCGCTTCTGTAGGCTCTGAACACGTGGCAAGCGCTAAGCCCTGCTGAGCCTTAGAGGATCACGGCTGTTGCTCTTTCTGGTAGGACGTTTGGAACATGAGTAAATTCCCCCATGTCGCACACGGCCGGGGAGAGCTGCCAGAGAAGCCCCAGAGCTACATCTTCGCTCCGGGACTTCTCCCCTCTGAGCCAACGCAGCTCCTCTGCCCTGCTCCTCGCAGCCCAGGTCTCAGCCGTGTTTGTGACTCACCACGGCATAGCCCAGGTACCATTTATGGCACAGCAGCAAAACCAGGGGAACACGGTGATAAACAATCCCCACAGGCACTTGGGGTTGCTGATCTTCTTTGAGGCACCATCGTCCTTTAGCGGTGCCATCACAGTACGCAGGTACCCCCCTAATAAAACCTCCACCCCTGCAGATCACAGAAACGTTGAACGGTTTGGGTTGGAAGGGACCTTAAAGATCATCTAGATCAGCCCTAACATCACACACAGCCAGGATCCTCAGCCCCTTCCACCTGGAGCAGCGTGGCAGTGCCACCGGGTACCTCCCAAACCCTCAAAGCACTGGAAAGAAACGCGTTATCCCCGATGTTATCCCACAGCTGCTTTCTTCCAGGCCATGTTTTGCCCTACCTTTCTTTGTAGAGGAGCAGTTGACGGGAGCCAAGCAGTGAAGAAAGTAAAATGGCTTTTAGAAACACAGAGTCCCACCCCCACACAACCCTTTTGAGTTTCCCACCGTGACCACAGACATTCTCAAACTCCTCTTCTGCTGCGAGACGAGTCAATCAGAAACCATCCCACACAATACTTACCCGGGGGACTCCCGTGCCAGCCTGTTCTGGCACACCACTGAGCTAATTGTTAACACTGCACACCAGCTCATTTGGAAGAAGCTGGCTACGGCCGGCAGTTATTCAAACCAGCATTTTGCTGGGTCAGGGGGTGCCTCTGTCCGGGCAGAGATGGGCAGCAAGGCCAGGGGCTGCTCGTGAGCCAGCCCATGACAAACCAAGACCCCGTCATGCATCCGTGACCCAAACACTGATTTTCAGTACTTCTTCTAAACTTTATAGGCCCCAGGGATCTGAGTGGAGGCTCTGGAGAGCAAAAGCCACCCCACTACTTCAAAACTGATCATAGAATGAAGCCCGTACCTTGCATTGAGAAGTCACAGGCTTCAAGGTCCATTCCAGTGTACAAAGCCGGGAGAGGGGTCAGGGTCTTTGTTTTGGAGGCGGTCTCAGCAGAAGACGGGGCGACTTTGATGGCTTCCCTTCACTTGGTGAAGTCTCTTTGCCCTGAGGAGAGGTGCAGAAAGGAAGTGAACATTCCCTGCCGAGCAGCACAAGAGCTCAGGTGAATCACGAGCGGTGACGCCGAATGTCACAGCCTCCCACGGACCTCAGCCCCGGGTCACACACGGCCAGCAGGGCACGGCACCGCTCCCCCTGCCCCACGCGCCCCGCGTCCCGCTGCCCTTTTGCTGGCAGCCCAGGGGTCACGGCACAACCCCCAGGTGCCCGCCCGGTGGGCCGCAGGCTCCGACTTTCCCCAGGCAGCCAGAAATCCAGGTCGGGCAGCAGCAGCAGCAGCGCTAAGCCACTTACTGAGCAGCTTCCCCCCGCGCCCGCCGGGCACACGTGGGGCCGCGACACCGTCCCTGCTTGGTGTCACAGCCACGGGGAGCACGGAGCTCTGCCATCAGCCCCCCGAACACGGTACAAACACGACCACACCAAAGGAGGAGTCCTTATTTCCAGTTTAGCGAGGCACACGGTAATTAAGCCGCTTGTCAGAGGTTGCTTGGCAAATGCGAGGCAGCTTTGGGAACCAGAACTAAACCTCACACATTTTGGGCCACGAGCTGGCCCACACCAGTCCCAATTCCCCCTTCGCGCTCTCCTCGGACGCACGCTTCCACCTCTGCTACAGGTTTCACCCTTCTCCCCGTGCTCCCTGGACAGTTCAGACAATTCCCTTCCATTTCCTCCAACGCAGGAAATGGATAAATGCAGAGATTAAGAGAACAAGAACTTTTACCTTACTTACAAAATTAAACCACGTCCCAGCTCCAACATTTGACAGAAGCTCGGAAGCTTCGGACTCTTCTGGGAGGTGGGAGCTGAACACGGGAGGGTTTTGGTGGCGGTGGCGCGTGTTTTTTTTTTTTAAGCTTCCATCAGACAAAAATAAAAGAAGCAAAACAAAAGAGGGTTGTTGAGATCAATTTGTGATAGGTGCCGGGCCAAAGAAAATGGAGCCAAAGAAGTCAGAACCCTGCAACCAGCAACCTTTGTGTCAATTTAAGCAAATATTGTGGCGTTTCCATGGCAATCCCTGTTTTGAATATCCACTACACTCACTTTTTAAAGGGCTTTTCCTGTTTGCGTTTCAACTTCAAAACCTGTAAATATTTTCAGCCTTAACACATCCCTACCTCCCCCAGCGCCTGCACTCAGATGCTATCACGGCCCCGACACGAAGCCCTGTGCCTGCAGCACCCCAAAGCCGTGCAGGCTCAGGGCAGAAGGGGCCGGCAGCCCCGCCGTGCCCGCAGCTCCCCGCGCAGCGTGCCCGGGGCCCGGCCCTTTCCCTTCCCAAACCCGAGAGCGAAACGAGCCCTGGCAGACACGCGGCACCGCCGGCATCGTGCCGAGGCGAGGAGCACTCAGCAGGTGTTTTGCAAGCCTCCCGCAGCCCTGCCAGCTCCGGCCACCTCTGACCCGCGGCACCAGGCGCTATTTCTGCCCCGGCCTCTCCCCGTGACCCCTGGGGCTCTCCCAGCCCTAGCGCTGCCCCCCGGCCTGGCCGGCGCTTCCCTGCCTTCCCCTCTAACCCGACCCGAACCCACGGCGTCAGGCACGGTGATTTACGCCTCGCTGCATCACGCGCAAGCTGGGAATGAAGAATTGTCAACCTCGTCCTCGCCTGCAGCCCGGGTGGAAGCTCTCCAGCTCGCAGGTGCCTGCTGCATCGCCCTGTCCCTGCTCCACCAACGCAGAGCCCTCGGGGAAAGCCCTGGTGCAAGGTGCCCTGCTCAGGTGCCGGCAGCGGCTGCCCTGCACCAAGAGGCTGTGGTCTGGAGGAGCACGAGGGCAGCTTCTGCTGCGTGCCCCACGCAGGTCGGGTGGTCCCAGCCCCAAGCCCCCGCCGTGCAAAGCTCCGGCCCGTGCGCGCCCTCCCGGCCGCGTGGGAACGCACTGGTTAATTCGGAGTTTCCTGGCTGAGATGGATTTGTGCCAGGCCTCAAATGTTAGCTTAGTGCAATTTTTGGGAAGTCAATTTCCTTTGTTGTGTTTTTGTTTTTTTTTTTTTTTGTATTTTTTTCCTTAAGCTTTTTTTTTTTTCCCCTCTCTTAATTTAAATGGAAAAAGTAGGAGCACTCGAACGAGCGTCAGGACAGGGCCATCCATCCGTGGCCTGCCGTTCCCCAGGAGCATTTCGTGGGTACCACGTGCACGGCACAGCCGTGGAGACAAACACCGAGCGACTTCAAACGTCGTTATGCTGCCATCGCTCCAACCACGTCACTGCTCCGTCCTGACCACTGCCACACCGGGCGCTTCTGATACTACCGGCAGATGATGCAGACGATACCTGCCGTCCTGGCCCCCTTCCAGCTCAGGTAATTACATCCTACAGCAGTTTCAGCTGGATATTTTATCCCTTCTTCACTTCCGGCCCTGTGCCGCTGCACCGGGAGTTGCCAAAGCACCGTCCAGATCCACCCCGGATGTGAGTGCGCGCCGGGGGCTGGAGGGAATCCTGCACAGCCCCGCACGGAGCCCGCTGCTGCAGCAAACAACCCCTACAAACACACCAGGATGTTCCTCCTCACACACCCCAGAACGCCTCGAGAACGAGGTGAGGAGCTGGGAAAGCAATATTGAACCCGCAATTTCTGGCTGCATGTGCCCAACGCTGCCCAATGGAGCAGGCATCGGCTACGCGGACACTTGGCTGAAGTGGAAACTCTCCTTCCATCCTAGGAGAAATTAAAACTCGTGGTGGCAACGGGGTAAGGCTGAAGACAGCCCCCGATCTGTGTGTCATGCATCCCCTTCCTCCTGAGCGAGCCCTGTGTTGGCTTTCCCCATGGCCACAAGACTTCGGAGCCCCATGAAGCCGCCCAGGGTAGAAGGGAACAACCAAGGGGCCACCCCTGGCAGAAGCCCCCGTGCCTGTAAGCGGGCTCCATCGAACCTCTGCCGTGCCCTCTTGGTCTCTCAGAAGGTTCTGGGCCGGATCCTCACCTGGTGCACGATTGGCGCAGTCGCGTTGGCTCCAGTGAAGTCATGCCAATTTAAACGAGTTGGGGATCCGGCCCTCCAACTTACTGGAGCTGCCAGTTCTTCTCTTGGATAATCCCGAGGGTGATTTCGCAGCAAGCAGCAGCACAGGCCCAGCCAGCCTGGCAGGATCGGCCACGCTCTCCTACCCCCCACGAGCCGGGCGCTCTGGGGCAGCGTCCCTACGGGAGACCCTGCTGCAGCGAGGCTGGGAGGATCACCCCCTGCTGCTACCTGGCTCCCTTCTCCTTTCTTTAATGAGAGCGACACCAGAGGAGATGGCTCTAGGCTTTGGATGCAGGTTTTCTACCTGCTCTGTGTCACCTAGCACCCGGGCTCGCTGCGTTTTTGGGGAGCGGGAGCAGAGCTGCTCGCTCGTCCAAACCCAGCCAGGTCAGGGCTTCGCTTGGAGCTCCGGGAGCAGCACGTCCTCGTGCGCAAACCAAACCAAACCTCATGCTCCCACCAGCCTTCACTCTGAGGAAGGCGAGGAGCCCACCAGAGCTGGCGAGGACAGCTACGGGTCCCCTCCTCATCCTCACTTCCCCAGCCGCCTGCCTCGCCAGCAGGGGAGCGGGCGAGCCGGGATCGTGGCACGGCTTCGGCAGGCACCGGGTGCGCAAGAGCTTCCCGTGCTCTGCCCTCACAAGTCCTTCGCTATCCCCCCAGAGCAATTTTCTAGGCAACAGCGCGGTTGCATTCCCTTCCCTATCTCCTAATAAATATCATGCTAAGCAAGATGTGTATCTTCTTCCCAGACCAAGCGGCATGACCCACTTTCTGAATCAGGGCAGATGCAATTGGGCCCTGGAGTCCTGGACCCCTCCCAAAGCAGGGAGATTTTGTAACAATTACAGCAAGAAGCAGAAGGAATAGAAAAGTAATAAGTGATCAAAGAGTGCAGTGGTGGAGCTGAAGCTGTGGGGTAATTACTGCTGCTCGCCATCCCACGCTCTGGCATTTTCCTAGGACACTGAGGCAAGAGCCCCGTGAGCATCCGTGACATCTCTCCTGCGCTGCCCTACATTCCTCAAAAGTAACAGGTCCAATTCCAGAGCCTGGCGAATGGCCCGGCCAAGGACAACTTCTGCCTCCCGACACCTACCCCGACCTCTCCGCTCTCCTTTTCCCTTCCCCAGCACACAGCGGGAGGTTGGAGCTGGGCCCGCTGCAGGATCAGAGTGTCCTGGAGGGGACTCTCATGGAGCCCACCTCCAGCTGTAGGCACAGAAATGGAAAGTCCCTGCCCAGGACTCAAGTTTTGGGCCGGGATGTCTTACAGCAGAGAGGAGGTGGCACGATCGAGGTCCCAGCAACGTCACCCTTGCTTGGGGACACCCCGTTCTCCCAAGGAGCAGCCCCGTGCCACCCCAGCTGGGCTGGGACTGACCCAATGGGCACGGAAAGCAATTACCAGGAGGTGGAGTGAACATGGGCAGCACTTTCATTGCTTGAACCCGCAAATAAACCTTCCCTCCCACAGCACTGCGAGCCGCCATGGCCAAAAGCACACAAAATCCCAGGCCGAGGAGCCACGAGGAGCCTCTGCCCCAAGCAGCTCCTGCACCACGCTCAGCTCCGGGGCACGCACAGCCACCAGCCCCCGTGCCCACGCCACGGTCACTCGGTGCTCTGGGTTCACCTGCACACATCCAGGGACATCGCCCGGCCCGACGAGGCAGAAGTAGCTCTTAGAGGAATTTGTGGGGCGATTCCTCTTTAGTTTGATATAAATTAAAAAAAAAGAAAAACCCTTTCACCCAAACTTCAGAGATAAAGGGGGAAAAAAAAAAAATATATCTTCATCTTAATTCAAAATCCTATTTGATGTGTCGTGGCATGAAAATGTTTTTCACTGCATTTTTTCAGTGTGATCTCATGCACCCTGCAAACGGGGTACGCCCAAAACACCAGGTATTTTATGGGACACAAACAGAGCGCAAACATACACAATTAAAAAAATGGGATTGGTAAATATTTAAATTAATCAGAGCTGGCATCTGTGCAGCCTCCCCTCCCAGAGAGGGAGATGTTTGCAGCTTTGAAAAAAAAAAAAAAAAAAAAGAAAAAAAAGAAAAGAAAAGAAAAGCTAATAACATGACCTTTTCCTTCGTGTTTGTGAGCTCGCTGCAGCTCGGTGGGTTGGAGCCGTGTGGGCACCTCCCAGCACCACGTCCAGCGAGCGGCCGGGGCTGCCTCCCGCCGGCACCGGGGGCTTGGGGCAGCTCCGGGCACGGGGACCGAGCTCCAGGGGAGTTGCTCCGAGCTGTCTGCCCGTCTCACCCCGTAATGCATGGGTTTCGTTGCTTTTTTTGTTGTTGTTGTTGTGTTTTGTTTTATTTTTTTTCTTCTCTCCTCCTTTTCGGTTTAATTGTTGGAGGAGTTTATGAAGCTGTTTGCCAAAACACAATCGACTCCAGGGAGCCAGCTTACACAAAAAGGGTGTGCCGCCAGGGCCAGGCCGGGCAGCCATGGAAACCACCACCTCTTTGCATTCGCCCAGGTGAAGCCAACGCTCTGTGGACGGCTTCTGAAAGCCGCAGGGACCCGCGAGGAAGCCGAACGCCTCCCTGCAAGCGTGTGCTGAGCGCTCACGCCAGCCCCTGCCACCTGCCCCGAGCCCCCAGAAGCAGGGCTGAAGGCTGGCGCTCCCCTGACGCCGTCCATGCTCTGAGCACCACGAAGCACCCAGAAAATGCATGAGGTGCCTCGCTCGTGCTCCTCCACGCTGGGGGCACCCGAGCAGAGCCACCTGTGTGCAAATAAAGGCAGCCAGCAGCAGGGTGTGGGGCTGGCGTGTGCCTCCCCGAGCCCCAGGACCCCGGGTCTGGCTGCAGGCGCGTGGCCGGGGGGGTTTTGCCTTGCACAGATGGGTGGCCAAGAGGGACCCCGGCTGCGTCCTTCTCAGTCTTGGAAAAGGAACCTGAGTTTTTGGGAAGCACTGGCTGCCAGCGGCCACCCCAGAGCACAGAAGGGTGTTTAACGCCACCCGGCTCATTTGAGTGCCTGCTCCAGGACACCCCTGCTACCGCAGGAGGAGGTGACATCAATTTACTGCTCACTTTGTGCTGCAGAAAGAGTGCCCAGGATTTAAAGGCACCTGGGGTTGTGGGACTGCAGGGGAGCAGAGGGTGCAGCCTGGCTCCTGCAGAGCAGCACAGGGCATCGCACGGCACACAGCACGACCTGGAAACGCTGACCTGGCTCCGAGAGCACCCACAGGAACAAATTCCCAGAACCGCCTCAAAAATCAGCGCCGAGCAGAGCCAGCGAGGAGCCCGACCTCCCCTGCTCTGCCTTCGCTCAGACGCATGACGGGGATGATTCGATCCCGGCGCTCTGAGGCCATCCCAGAGAGCCATCTGCGGACGGAGGCACCCGATACGCATCTGCCACAAAATGGCCTCAGCACGCAGCCCTGCTCCAGCCCAATTCCCTCAACACCGCGGCGGCTCAGCAGGTGCCAGCAGCGCCCGACCACGCAGCAGCACACCGGGGAGCCTGGCACGGGCAGGGGGCAGTTAGGTGGGCACCAACCTTTCTTTTGGTTCAGGGACAGAGGGCAAGCTCTGGGAGCCCATCACTGCATGTATTTACGCCTGGATTTGTCTCCAGAAGCAGCGAGCTGGCCTTCTTCTATCCACAGCCCCTCCGTTTGCCAGGTGCTGCCAGCCAGACCCCACCAGTGCCATCTAAGGCTCAGCCTGGCAGCTCCCCAGCCACCTCTCAGCCAAGGCAGGCTCTGGCCACCAAGGCCAGGCTGTCCCCAGCCACCGAGGCCGGGCTGTCCCCGCTCACAGCCCCAGCAGACCCCACAGAGCCGTGGGGGGACCCCAGCAGGGCCGCGAGGCGGGCGAGTGCCGGTAAGGCTCGGTGCGTCAGCCTTTCTGGCATCGACCTCCCAAACTCATTCAAATATTTCCTTTTTTTTTTTTTTTTTTAATTTAATGTTCCCTATAATTCATCTGTCCCAAAAGATAATCAATAGAGGCCGTAATGAAAATTTGAGCCATATTTTATGATCCGCTGCAGGAGAAAGGGCCACATCAGCAGGACTAGCCTTGGCTCCCAGCATCGCTCCTGCGCCCGCCCGCTCGCTGGCCGGGTTCCCCACCTTGCCTGGCTGTGGTGCCTGACAGGGGCACCCCTGGGAGAAGCTTGTGCCCTCCCCTCTGACTGCGAGAGGCCAGATCTGCAGAGAAAACTTGTACGTGTGTAGGGGAGGGAGTGCGCAAAGGGCCCCGACCCAGCCACCTCGGGGAACCTCACTGATATCCCTCAACTTCTCAGCTCTGAAACAAATCCTACAGCCCTCCACCATGCCCTGGGAGGAACGGGATGATCACGTCGCAGGATCTGAGGAGTTTTTTCTGCCCTTCACAGGCGTCCCCTAACCCTCAGCACTGCCTCTCAAGCAGGCTGGGCTCTGCTCTCCTCTCCTCCCTACGGACCCATCCCCAGCATCACGAGGGTGGTCGCTCACAGGGTAGGAGAGGCGCCTGCTGTGCAGGGCTCCTCCGCTGAGCAAAGCCCAAAGGAGCACTTCTGAGCTCCCCAGTTCACGCCCCGTGCTGCTGTGGGGTTTTCACTCCACGTCATAAATCCCACAGCACCTCCACCTATTCCCCCGGCACACAACCGGCAGGTTTCTTCTTCCTGTGCTTGGACACGGAGGCAGGCAGTGCTGAAACGAAGGCGAAAGCCCCGTCCTGTTCCCGGAACCCCTCTGCACCGCGGATTCCCAGCAGCGGCCCCGTCCTCCCTCCGAGGGCTGCAGCATATTTCACTGCCCGAAGCTGCCGCGTCCGCAGGGAGCCGGAGGTAACAAAACCGTCTTGGATTTGGCCAAAGGAAAAAATATCAGAAGTGAAAGGCCAGAGCGAGGAATTTATAACAGCAGCTAAGGCAGCAAAATTACAAGTGCCTGACCAGGAGCTGCCCTCCCGCTCAGCGTGTCACGTCGTGCAGCTTCCCGTGTGTCTCGGGGGGCAGGATGCTGCAGGGAGCGCAGCCAGGAGCCGCTGGTTTGCTGTGCACAGAGCAGCAGCAGCCCCCCAGCAGCACTCAGCTGAAGGCCAGGAAGGCTCTGCTCAGCCTCTGGGCAGGAGGATCACACCGCTCCAGAGCGCTGCCTTCCCTCTACCAAACCCTTTTTGGTGACACCGGGCAGGTTTACTGCTGGCACTGCCTCCCCAGGGAGGCCAGAAAATGTTCCCACCCCTTGTGGAAGATACGGGCTGGCAGCCTGAATCCCTACAACCACCGGTCATTTCCACCTCCCCTTTCTCTTGGAAGCCTCGGCATAAACCATCTTTGTTTAAAAACATACACCGGGGCATTCAAATTAACTGTTGCTCCCAATACACCACAAATAGGTAAATAACGCGACCGAATTTGCAAGGTGCGTGACGGGCTGCGAACCCACGGGACACGGGTGAGCAGCCCCCTGCTTTAACACCATACAGGGGAGGGGACTGCGACCCCAGGGCAGGGCTGGGGACAGCAGTGCTCTCTCTCTGCAGCTCGGTGCAGCCCCCCTCAGCCCCCTCCTGCTGCCCACTCCGAGCCGCTCACCTGCCCGCCAGGGAAGCGCGCGGGGACGCACCGCGCCTGGCGCAGTCTCCAACTTGCCCCAGATTTGAACCGGTGACCCTTACTAATATCATCCAGCGCCTTGATATCCTCGGGGAGCAATCAGCACGTTTTATTAACCCGGCCAATTTCAGAAGTGCACACGCAGTGTTCTGGTTCCCCGGGACAATTACGCGCCGCGGGTCCAGCTCCCGTGGATGCCCGTGCAGGAGCGACCCCCAGCACGGCGCTGAGCAAGGCCGGCTCCCTCACAGCACAGAGCACACCCCGTGCCTGCAGACATGGCTTGCAGCAGGAATATTCCAGCCCAGCAGAAAGCCTCAGAGATCCCCACAACCAAATCCATTTTTTAAGATGACATGTTTCCACCTATTGGTCCCCGGAGTGAACTAATTGCTTTTGCTAGTTTTAAAAGCCAGAATTATTTCACTAGGAAAAAAAAAAAAAAAAAAAAAAAAAAGAGTAAGTGCATGGGAACTCGGAGGTTTCTGATGTGAAATCGCCACGCCTGCAGACAGAGCTGCTGCTCACAATTCCAGCTTTATGGCACACCACGCCACCGGGGAACCCTTCACCTCCTGGTGAAGTGGGGAAGAGAAGGAGTTAAAGTAACCTGAGCAAACTCAAGGAGCCATTTAGCCAGAGCTAGGAGATAAGATTTCTGCCTGGGCTCTAACCACTAGGTTATCCCCTGCTTTGCTAAATAAAATTCTCAGTCTAAGAGGAGATTACTATTTACACTTGAAGACCGTTTCTCCAGCTTATTTTGTTGCGCTCCCCCCAACTCCATTTTATACATTTATTTTTTGACAGCCCACAGAGCGAAGCTGCTCAGCAGGGCATCAGTCCAGGACCAGGCTTCAGCTCCTCTCTGGTTCACAGAGAAGAATCGCTCAAGCCACAGGCAGCAAGGACCCAAATGCTCTTTGCCATGCTGAGAAGGGAAGGCGGCCTCATCTCCCACCCCTGCCAACAAGCGCCCACAGGTTCAGACATCCCGAGACAGAACTGCCCCCTTCCAGACCTGCCTGCTCTGGCACGTGGGCTGCACTGGGAACCGCAGCCCAGAACACGCTGCCATACAAACATGCAAATTACACAGAGCAACAGAGTCCAAAAAAAAAAAAATCCCAGAAAAAAAAAAAATAGAAGTAGAGGCACAAATTTCACAGGGACGGTAAGAGGAAAGAAGCGTGTGCCCTTCCAGAAACCTGCACTTACCTGCACCAAGAAGCAAGACACATTTTGGGTGCAAAAGCACACCCCAGACATGTGCATCACATCACTCCTGTGAAAACCAGTCCCCAGTGGTGAGCATAAACCAAATGGGAAGCAAGAAATCCCTAAACACGGCACCACTTCTGGGGAAAAGCAGCCACTGTTTGCTGGTAAAGTGTTAACTTTGCCTCCTTTCCCCAGCTCTGAAGGAATTGCTTTTTATTTTGATGAGGCTCAGCTGTCTTTCAAATGAACCACAGCTGAAGGTGACCACTGCTAATTTTTTTTATCATCATTTTACGAACATGTTGACCTTAATTCACAAATGCTCTGCAGAGTGAATTTCCTTACATTTTAGTTTTCTTACTTGACCATTTCAGAGACATGGATTTTTACAGATGAGGAGGAGAAATTACCTCATACAAACTTGTACTGGTTTAAAGCCCAGCAATCTCTTAACTTTATTTTTTATTTATTTTTTTTTTCTTATTTTTTATTTTGTAGAAATTTGTTACTAATCAATTTACACTGAGCCAAAATAATTACTTCCATGCAGGCTATCAGTTTAACCACCGTATCTCAAACTGCTGTAAATGCTTTGCATGTAAAAGGCTTCAGATTATATAATACAAAGACGTCTTCCACCTTCTCCCCTTTCTCAGCATACATGCTCCGGATTTAATCTGGGCATTTATGCACTGGACAGCGGGGAGAAGTCAGTGTGATTCGTGCACTCGGAGGTCTCTGCTGTCGTGTTTACACTGCAAACGAAGTTTGGAGAACTTGTTTGAAGTAAGCACTTTCTCCGCCAGCTCACTGTTTAATGGATGTTTTCCTTTCGAGATTTTTATTTATCAAGATCCCCCCCCCTTTGTTTTCCAAAACGCAGGGTTTATGGAGGAAACATTCAGCCCTCAAATCACCATCTCCAGGCAAAGTGAGGCTGCTGAAGACGTTACCGCTCATTGCGCACACACCTCTACGCGGAGATTCTTAATCTTCACCCACCCAAGATTAAGACAACTCAAATTATGAAATCGATACCAATACAAACAGCAACATCTATTACAGCTTCAATGTTTTCACTGTATTTTTTTCTGAACTATTAAAGCGGTATGATTTTAATGTGACTGTTGTTGTTTAAGCAGTACAAATTCCCAGTTGTTTGATGCTGTGAGTACTTATGCAAATGCCCCACTTTCCTTATACAAACCCGTCCTTTGACTCCTCGTGTGAGTAAAGAAAATATTTGAGTGTTTGCAAGATGAGGATCCATTTATATTTAAGGCTCCATTACTGATCAGGAGGCAGAGTGTCCTTAAGGTGGATATAAATTATAGTTATACTAATTTTAGGGCCCTTAGTCTCTGTCCTAGTGATGTAGCAGAAGAGCTTTTGAATAAAGGAGATTCTTCTCTCACAGCAGTTTCAGTTCTTTTCTTTCATTAGCCAGGACCTATCCTATATATATATATCTATGTTTCCTCTCTATATGCATGTCTGAATACCTCTTTGAGGTTTAACGCTCCTGCACCTCAGATTCAAACATAACAAATCAAAAATCATTTTGCAAGCAACTACAACAGGCATTTCCAGAAGTTACATCACATAACAAGTCATGCAATTAAACTTTAATGAAAAAATAAAAACAAAAACACCGAGAAGCCCCTAGTGCTTGCTTTGTCTTTTAAACAATCCATCATAAAAATGCAGAATGTTAAAATGGAAGCACCTCTGACTAAAGCTGTGCCGTAAACAATTTTTTCCTAATGAATTCCACCTCTTTACTCCACTGAATCAGCAGAGCCGGATGGAATTTCTCTCCCCTCTTCCTTCTCTCACTAGAAAAAGGATGTGGTGCTGATAAAACTAGTAACCCATGAAGATCACTTCCCCGAGGTGAGATGCCTCCTGCTCTCAGGGGGCCGCAGGCTCACGGCTCCCTCCTCCCCGCGCCGCGGTGCCGCTCTCCCAGCCGGCCCCTGGGAAGCAGCGGGACCTTCGGTGCCATAACGGCTGAGCTGGGGCACGCAGGAGGTCTGATGGCAACTCGAAATGCTCGTGCATGTGCACATTTCTCTTTGGCAAAAAAAAAGTACAGACCCGTTTCTTCCAAATTTCTGAGCACCTGCAGCTTTGGAAGGCTTCAGCTGGAGCCCACGGGCCAGACACCTCTCCAAGATGGGTGCCTCAACCTGCATGCTCTGCTCCTCTTTTTCAGCCTCACCTCCTGCTTCTATTTTTCCACACCTGTAAATGATATCCCCTTAAAATCAAACCTTTTATTTCATGTACGGAGAGGTGGTATCATTCGATGAATGGTAACTGTAGTTTACAGAAGGACAAGAGAACGGAAGGAGTTGTCATTTCCAAAATTATGTTAGGAAAGGAAAAAAGGAAACAGAAGACGGGTCACAGTTGGACATGGAAACCACTGAGGCCCAGGACTAGAAGAGACCCAGGCACACGAGCTGATCCCCTGCCTCCGGCTCATTCATGGCTGCAGGAAAGGACTCGGAGCAGCAGAGAGGAGAGGTAAATTCTACCTGGCACAAAGCAGGACAACTCTTCTTGCATCTCTCACACATTTTTTCCTAATGTTTGCATTTTTGTGTTTTCTAAAGTGCGCAACAGAACCAGATATGAAATTAAGATGAGCTTTAGAATATTTGATGTAATTTATTTCTCACCATTTATTTTTCCCATTTTCCTCTCTTGGACAGTAACATAACCAGCGTGACTTTTTGGTTTTCTTGAACTAGCCCCCAACCCATTGTATCTGACTCTAGATACTGCAGAGAGAGCATGAAATAACTTAAAAATGAAAGTAAGCAAAATGCACAATGCAAAACTTTCCTGGTCAGAGTTTTGTCTTTGAGATTTTTTTCCCTGTTTGTGTAAAAAGGAGAGTTTGTTCGAATCAGTAACATTACTCCTTCTCCCACCTGCTAACGGGGATTTCGGTTTCTAGCCACGGCTGTTTCCTTAATATACAAAATAAAATGATTTTCAATGAAACCTACATTTGGATAGTTGTGTTGTTTTTCTTTCTTTTTACAGCTCGCTGTATTGTGTTATGAAATCAAACATCTGTCCCTGTGAAAGGAGTCTTATCTCAGGCTCACAAAGCACCTCTGCTCCCAGCAGCTCCAGGTGGGGAAGGCAGCGCGGCCGTGGGGCACAGCCGGGAGCACGGGGACAATTCCCACTGCCCAGGGAATTTCCCACTCCTGTGCAAGGAGACAGCTCGTCCTCACAGGCACCAGCTGAGGGACACTCCTAAATTACAGCATTGAAGAAAGAAAGTCTAAAATCTCCTGCAGAGAACTGGCGGTGCCACCCAACGCCTTCAAGGTGTGGGGCAAAATGCAGGGGCCTCTCCTACGGGCAAGGAACACCTGAGGCCCTGGAATTAGCACCAATTTTCCTGGGCAGGCAGTCAGGCCCTTCGTCCCCAAAAGAGTCCAAAAGAAGAGCTGCAGGAAAGCCAGAGGCCACCCCTTGTTTTTTTAAGACAAATGAGAGAAGCAGCCCGGGGCAGATGCAACGTGCTGGTCACCAGCAGACGAGGACACCCAGGCTCTGACCACGTCCCCACCAGGTCCCTCAGCGCAAGACAATGCCAGCACGAGGCCAAGCACAGCAAAATGCTCCAAAAGCTGGCTTTTAACACGGTTTTGATGCAGGAACTGGAGCTGGCAAAGCCTCACCGTGCATGTTTGCCACTATGGAAAGGCTGCGGTCCCCTCCTGCTTCTTCCCAGACCCCAATGGTCCTCCTGCCTCCCCACACAACGCAGCGTTTTGGGGTTTCCCTTCCATGAAAGCACTGCTTCTCCCAGCATGAGCCTGCCCAAGGAGGCTGCAGGCTCGGGGAGGGTCCAGGAGGTTGCCCCGTAGTGTGAGCAGGGAAGAAGAGATCCCATCACACGGGAGCTGGGCTGGGCTGTGAAATCTGCGATCAGGCATCTGGAAAGCCATCTGAGAAAGCAGGCTCGGGAAGGCAGAGGGTGGCTGAACACCTCCTCCTCCCTGTCTGGCGAGCGCTCCCATCTCAGCACGCTCAGCCGCATCGTCCCAACCCCAGGTGTGAGATGGACGTGTGGGGAACAAGTGGATGAGGCCAGGAAGGAAGGAAGGGGACTGCAAGGACGGGCTGGGAGAGCAGGACGAGGGAAAGGAGGCAGGCGAAGACCAGGAGGCAGGTGCCAGGTACAGCAGGTGCCAGGTACAGCACTCTCTGCATATTGGCAGGATCTCAAAATACTGCTGGAAGTCTCTTGGACCAGAGAGCAAGCCTGGGAGCTCCCAAAACCAAACTCTGGATGTGGGTGCGCAGTAAATGCTAAGAGGGCAGGGGGCTGGGTGTCTTCCCCAGCAAACCAGCATCATTCAGAGGCTGCACACAGCCACGGGACGGCTCTAACAACCCCAGCACACCTCTACAGTTATCCCAGCTCTCTACTTCCACGTTTCCACTCCTGAGCTTCCCGGTTTCCTTAGGATGGCCAGCGATGAGCCCAGGGCAGCAGCCTGCCACCGACACAGAGCGAGAGAGCTCGGGGGCCTGGGGGTTCCCACGACTGCCTGCGCCAAGCCCTGCTGCCTGCCCCGAGCCAGGAAGAGCTGCACGGGGAGACCAAACCTGCCCTGCAAAGTCCCAAATCCAAGTCATGCAAATTCCAGCCTTCCTCCGAGCACTGATACCAACACAGGGCCTCTGACTTCATCAAACGGATGAAGGAAATGGGAAAAGGAGGGGGGGCCTTACTGCCTACACACACCCCACCTCGGGCAATAGAGGGGGTGTGAATAATGGAGCAGGTTCAGCAGCCAACAGCGTTCAGGGTCGAGTTAGTAATCCTCTTTTTCCATTTCCGCTTGCTATTTGATGTAATTATAGTTTTTGATTGAAATCCACCCGGAGTGTAACCCCTCTGCTTAATGTACTGCTTAAATCCTTGGGTACACAACCACGCTGCTCCCCAGACTTGCCTGGAATAGGAAACCATCTCAATGCCAAAAATAAGTCGTTGCTTTCTTTGGTAACGCCCTCGGTCTTGGCTCAGCCTCTGCTTCATCCACCAAAGAAGAAGGGCAGGGAGTTTGAGGGCTGCCTGATGCCACCCATGGGCTAGCGGCTTCGTGCTACAAGTTGAGCCTTCAAGAGGGTTCACAAACGTCTGGCACTTCGTTAAAGCGCTAGGAGAGGTTGCACAGTGGCAAGAACTCAGCCCCTGGAGCCTGCCCTCAATTTCCCAGTGGATTTGCTGCTCTCTGAACCACGAACACCAGCACGGCGAAGCTCTGTCCCACCTTTGCGTGCAGTGGTTTCTGTCCTGAAAGGCTTCTTGAGGCTAAAATCATGAATAGATGATATTCCTGATCCGAAGGAAAGCCGTGAGATCTGCCTGGCTGCACGATCAGATAGACGGAGCTGGTTTTTCCTCCCCAGCTCCCTCCGTACCACCTGGCCAGGAATGCAGCAGTGAGGCCAGCAGCACAGGCACCACGCGAGTGCCTCGGCGATCACAACCCAGGAGCAGCCTGCAGCAGTGTGACCGGGCTGGCAGCAGGGTCACTGACACTTGTGGACAGAGACTGCCAGGGAAGAAGGAGTGCTTCAGGTACCCATCAGTCTGCTACCAGAAGGAAAAGGGTTCTTGGAGGGCTTCACACCAAAATCAGGAGCTCAGCCCTACAGGGTGGGCACACAATGCGTAGCGTTGCTCCAGAAAGGCAGCCCATGCAGTGAGGTGGAGCCAGAAGGTGCCCGGACAGTGACTGAAGGCATAATTTCACTCAAGAACCAGAAAAAAATCTTCTTTTCAGCCATGCAGGAGAAACATGGTTCCCCTGATGCTAGCGTTGCTTGAAGACGGAGCCACGTGTGCAGGTGAACACGGTCAGAAGTAACTGGCACGAGGAGAACGAAGCTCCCAAAATTACCTTGTGAGATTTTCCGAACTGTTGCAGGAGCTTGGAAGGGTCCAAGCGAGCTGCCAAGCGGATGCCTCCACACCTGGAGACGCCCGGCTCCCCGAGGCACGTGGCCAAGTGGCACGGGACCTTTGGAACCACACAGGGCCCCGAGTCCGTGTCTTTGCCCTTTACAGCATCGTTTATAGCAAGGCTGAGCAGTGGCAAGACAGTGTGATGGGAACAGCTGCGATAAACGACTTCACGGAGGTGAAAGGGACCAGAGCATGCGCCCATCCCTCTCCATGGCACACCGGGGGAGTCCTGCCCGAAGGAGGTCACCGTGCTGGAGGAGCAGAGGCTCCGCTGCGGGCAGCGCCGTGACTCAGCGGTGAATCAGAGCCCGGCCGCCCATGGGCTGGGCTCCGGCACCCAGACGACGGCAGCAGAGCAGAAGGAAAGTACAGGCAGCGTGAGCATGGGGCTCCGGGAGCTCCAGCACAACCCACCCAAAGCCTCCGTGCTGCTGGGAGCTCTCCACCACCAGGAGCATCCGTGGGCCCCGGTCACCATCGCCTCTTTCATCAGCAGGAGGTGTGGAGATGTGCCAGCACGGGGCACAGTGCCCTGCTCTGCCCTTCCTGATGCTCACCACAGACCTCAGTTTGCCCAGCAGCTCTCCCACTCGGCTCCAGCCCGTCCCCCCGGTGGTCCCAGGCCTTCCTTCTCCTATCAGACATCTCCGTCTCTCTGAAATATTCAGATGATTTGGTTTTGTTCTCCTCTCCCCCACATCAAATCCTCCCCCTGCTTGTGGAAGCGGTGGATTTCACCCAGGCACAGGAGGCTAATTTACACCCTTCAGGGTTTAAAATAGCAGTGGCGTAAATGAAAAGTCCAATTTCTTCAAATTTGCATTGTAAAACCATCCTTCAACTTCCTTGAAATAAATTTTACTATTTTATTAGTGCAAACAAAATGGTAATAAAACACTAATACAGCGCCTTGTATCCAGGGGAAGAGCTAAAATTAACATAGACCGAGCAGTGTTTGCTATTACATTCAATTACCTTTTTACTTGAGATTTACATTCTCATCCCCTTAATCTCCATAGTGGTGGCTTTGAAATCGTTCCCCACAGTCATTCCTGCGTGTGGAATGGGCGGCAGGGAAGCCGCTCGCTCGCCGCCACCGCTCCTGCTGCCAGCACCCCGCTGCCAGCCTCCTCCTCCTCCTCCTCCTCCCCCGAGCCCCCCCAGGCAGCTCCCCCGGACCCCCCGAGCCCCCCGGCAGCAGACGCCTCAACTCCAGGCAAACCCAGCAGCAGCAGCAGCAGCAGGAGCACAGCCCGCGTTGCGGAGCTGCCTCTCATCTGGCACTGGCCCCCAGCTCTCCGCTCCAAGCCGCGGCGCAGACAAGTTTTATTCTCTCCATTGTGCAGAGACAAAAACTCAGGCGCGGGCTGAGGACCAGCCCGAGCGCGGTGGCTCCCAGCGTAAAGCTGCGGGAGCGTTATTTTGTCGCTGAAACCTTCCAGCTCTCGCCTGGGACTCGCCGAGGCCAGGCTGTGTGCTGGTGTTGCTCACTGGGACCGTGTCCCGCAGCCCAGGGGGCTCTGATCCACCTTTGGGAAGAGAGCAGCCCCAGCACTGCCGGGTGAAACTCGGGAGAACCCGTGCCGAAAAGGAAGGGCGCCAAGGGTGCACCTCAAGGTAACTGCAGGGAATGCACCTCCCCAGTGCCACGCAGATTTGGAATTTGTTCGTCTATTATACTGAGCGCATCGCTGATTTTGGCCATCATCAGAAAAAGGGTAAGCCTCGGTAAGAGACCTGAGGGAAGCGCAGCATCAGACAGCATCGCTCCAGCTCCATGATGTTAGCTCTCTCTGTTCTTCCTTCTCGTGCACTCCGGCTGCACTCCCCCTTACACCCCGACCCCAAACACGCAACCTCTCTTCGGAGAGCACGGCCAGCACCTGCCTCGCTGCTGATCCAACTTTATTCACTCCTTTTGACGCAGCACATCGTGGTGCCCATGTGAGGTCACAAATGAAGCAGTGCAACACCCTTCTTGCCTGGCCAAGGAGACCCTCCAGCCTTTCACCCCAGGCTGCTCACAGCCCCACTGTTCCCACAGACACCACGTGGGCTCAGTGCCCCACGGAGCTCAGGGCCCCACGTGGCCCGCAGGGTGCCAGCAGAAAGCACCAGTGAGCTGGCTGGAACCCCCTGCTGGAGCCCGGCCCCGCCAGAATCCATTTGGCCCCACAGAGCACGAGGTCACTGCGATTCCTAGTGCCTCTCAGGCAGCTGTTCCACGATTCCCAATTCTTCTTGTGAAAGAACGTCATTGTGGGCGATGCAGCAGAGGTTTCAGGCCAACAACAAGCTGCTCAGAGAGTTTTCCTGTGGCTGGGTCTATTTCCTACCACTTGCTGGTACAGGAGTCCTCTTGGCAGGATCCCTGACAGCTGCCTCCTAAGTCCTCCTCCTTTTCTCACCAACAAACCCTTCTGGTTTCTGTTTTTCAAACCACGACTTGCGTCCTCTGAACTGTTCCTCTGCCTCTCCCGAACGGCGTGGTCCTTCATCCTTCCTTCCACCCTTCAGGATGGCCAGAGGGGAAGGATCTTGCATCAGTCAGCCAGATAACCCTACATTAAATCACAAATCCCCCCTTCCAAGGACAACGGTGTCCGCAAGGAAACCTTTCATCCATCCACCTTCTGGAAGGCAGCACACAAAGGCCCCAGTGCAAACAGAGCTATCACAAGACACCTGAGCAAAACAAAAACCTCAAACAAAAACACGTAGGAAGAAGAAAGCTGCCCAGGAGCACAGTGCTGAGGTTGGTTTCAGCTGGTCTTCTGCCCCTTTTTTTCTGTTCTCTTCCCCCTGCTCCCCTGAACAAAAGGAAGTTTGTTGTCAGGCTCAAACATTTCCTGGGCCTTGTCCGAGTTCCACCTTGTTTTCTTTTTCTTTACTCCCCACCCTGTACAAATAAAGCGAAAACCAACTGGCACCACCTGCGATGAAAGGACAACGAAATGCAGAATTTTATCTTTTCTTTCTTTTCTCCCCCCCCCCCCTCGTTTTTCCTGGCCAAGAGTTTTGGGCAAAGGACAAAAGGTATTGTTGGGTAAGCACAATTCCAGCGGCTGAGTCACGCTAAGACACCGAGGCTCTGGCTGCTGACGGGGTGCAGGGAGCCAAGCCGCTGCTCCGCGAAACGCAACCAAAACGCCGGCAGCACCGCCGCGAGCTCGGCCATCCCCGAGCAACACGGGGCAAACGGGGTTCGTGTAGTAAGGACCCAAACCCGGCAAGGAGCTCTTCACATGGAGACATTTCTGGATGGAAGGCTGTAATGCCAAGAACGGACGCGCTCCTCCCTAAAGACCGGAGAGGTTGGGAAGGCGAGCACGGGGTGGTTACGATCCCTGCTGATGACACGGATGCTGCTTTCCTCTCTGCATCCAGGGCTGCTTTGCTTCCTCTCCCGACCCCAGCCCCATCCACGCCACCTCCCTCCCGCTGCCCCAAAACAGCCGTCGGGGCCGGGGGCTTCCAGGCTGTAGCAGCACGGGGAAGCAGCAGCCCGATGCTGGCTGCAAATTAAGCGGTGCCCCAGGCGGGCGCTTGCTTGGAGCACGTTCAAAAGCACGCCGTAGACCCTGCAACTCAATGGTGCATCTGGGGGAGCTGGAGCACTGCCTGTTTGTTTATTTTATGATGCACTTTGGTCTCTCTCAGTTGCGCTGTTAGCCTACACCTGTTCGCTCCCCTTTCTCGGGGCTGATAACAGGCAGCACGTTGTGCCGAGCGGGCGCCTGGCCCAGCCCCTGCTGCTCCTAACGAGGTTCATGCGCTTGGCTCCCAACTACCTGAGCTCAGGGTCAGGGAAGAGGCAGAAAATTTCCTTCAGTGGGCTCAGCTCCATGGAGAACATGGTCCTCAGGTGGATCTGAAGACGAGAAGTGTCTCCGTGGTGGTCGACCCTCCCTAGGGCAATCCCTGCTGCCTCCAGCCCCTGCCCACCGCTCGTGCAGGGCGCTGGATCGCGGCCGCGTTCCTTCAGCGCAGCCCTGGCCTCTTTCAACAGCTCTGGCATCATTTCATGGCAGACCCCATGACACACGGAGGCGGCTGAGAACAAGGAACCATGCTTTTCCAGGAACGGAGAATCCAGATTTTCTGGTTTATACATTTTCCCATCTGGATTTGTTTTGCCGTGCATGGGGTAGATACCAGAGATAAGGCAAGAAACGTAAAGAAATATCAGAGCAGTGGCAGCCCCGACGGGCTCACATGAATTTCTTGCATGACACAATCTCTTGTTTGGGCAGAAATTTGAATGTGTTTTCCAGCAGCAACACAGATAAACTGGCATCTCCCCCGGGGGCTGTTTCAGCTCTGCTCTGCCTACGGGTTCTGGAAGGTAGGAGCTGAGCGGCTCGGACATGCCCGCTCCCAGGACTGTCTCCACCAAGGCCTGGTAACTTCTCCGCCACTTGCGTGGCAAAAATCAAAAGCAGCCAAGACTTCTTGGGGTGAAACTCATTCCAAGAGCTTACAGACAAGTGGTTTATTGCTTGAAACAGCTGGAACAAAAAATGGTGTTGGGAAAACCCTGCACAAGCTCCCTAACGGCACAGGAAGGAAGGAGGAGGTCACCCTCGTGGAACAGAGCCCAGAGCTTCGCCTCCCTCCGTGGCACAGGACCTGCTGAAGGGTGAAGCAGAGCGGAGCCAGGGCTGGACCCCGAGGGCCTGGCAGGTGAAGCAGCAGCAGGAGCGGAGCCAGGGGGCAGGGGCTGGGCACACTCGTCCTCCCCTGCGCCCCGCAGCCGGGCTGCCGGGTTTACACAGCAAGGACAAGTCGGGAGAGGCGGCGCGGCGGCTGTCAGCTGGGAGCCTCTGCACACTAAGCTCCCGGTTAAATGTTTTCATCAAAACCAGAGCGAGAAAGTGCAGAGCAAACAGCACCAATTAGAGGCTGGGATGGAGCTTCTGCCAGCGAGCTGGGGAGAGGGCCATGAGTCACCTTAACCCTTGGGGAGCCAGCACCGCTCCGCAGCGGGGAGGAGGAAGGCGAGGAGGAAACCGGCCCCAAACCTGGCGTCTGCATCCCCCCGTGTTCCTTTCTGAGCTGAGGTCAGGAGCGAGCACTTGCTGTGTTCAGAGCCAGGTTATCCGCACGGCCTTTCCCCCGCTGTTCCTGTACCTGGGGGAGCCTGAGCCCAGGGAGCTGCCCGTGCTGTGGAGATGGCACGAGCAGGGCACGGCCCAGGCAGGCTCCAGCCATCCCTGCCGCCCAGCAAGCAGAGAGCACCACAGGGGTTTTGGTGAAGGCAGAGGTGTCAGTGAGAGCTGCAGGCAGCACCCCACACCTCCTTCCAAGACAAAAGGATTTCTCTCAGACAAAACACTTCCCCATCCGAGCCACAATGAAATGCAGCACACGGGAGGGGGAAGGCTCGGGCAGGTGCACCGCTCTGCCCCCAGCCCACCTCACCCCGCTGCTTACTGCCCCATTTCTTAGCATTTAAGGGGCGACCACAATTCACTTCCATCCCTGGGCTAAATTCCCTTTCAGCACAAATAACCCATTCCCATTTGCAGCGAGGATTCAGCACCAAGGAGCCCAAAGTTCAGCTCTCCAGGAGCACCGGAGGCTGTTGCACCATTTCAGGTGCTCGGGGAGCCCGGGCCCTTCTGCAGCAACCGACCCACGTCAGAGCCGGGCTCCTCGCAGCCACCCCCGGCCTCCGAGCCCTGCAGGGAGGGTCCTGGGCTGTGCAGGGACCCCGTCCTGCCCTCCTGGCACTGGCACGGTGACAGCTTTGGGCAGCCACATGTGGCACGGTGCAGGACCCAGCACTCCACGCTGACGTGGCCAAAGCCGGGGCCCCCCGAAGCAGGGCATTTCGAGCATACCACGACCACTGGAGCAGACGGCTTCGGATCCTGCTGAGCCAGCTCGTGGCTGTATTCAAAATTGAGTAAATTTACAGCTGTAAGCTGGGAGTTTATACAACCCGTAACTTGTTAGGGATGGCTGACCAAGCCAGAACGATCGCTCCCCAGCCGCCAGGGCTCTTATTGGTTAGACCTTTGAGTGCCTGGCAGATTTTATTATTTTTCTTTCTCCTTTTCTTTTGCATTACAGAGGGGGGGGGGTGAGGGGGAAAGGACAGGAAATATTTATTTTTGTTCCTTTCCTCTCCAAAGACAAATTGAAATTAAATCTCAGGCTTAACCCAGCGCGGACCCCTCAGTGCAGCAGCCGGGGACCGCAGCACACCCAGAGACACCTCCCTGGCCGAGCCTGGTGCCTTCTCCTCGCTCCGTGCAGCGCTGCAACGTGAACAGCTCCGAAGGACTCGGTGAATTATCACCGGTTAGGAATTACCACCAGTGAGCAAAGCTAACCTTCTGCACGGACACTTCCCCCTGTTCACACCAGACCCCCTAAAACACTGCTCTGCCCCAGCCCGGGCTGTCAGAAGCACAGCGCCCTGCACAGACCTTCCCTGCCTCTCCTGGGCTGGAGCAGTGCCGGTCCTCAAGTGGTCTGGACCCGGATTCACAAGCAGCAGCAGCAGCAGCCCGCCAAGCAGCAGGCAGCGAGCGGAAAGCAGGACTCCAGGAGCCCTCTGATGGGAACAGATTCAGCATCACTCCCTGCCTGCAGCGGGAGAGCTCTCCAGCCACAGCAAGGCACGGCGCTCGCACGCACGGACCAGCCTCAGCCTAAACCCCTCTGTTTTTATTACAACCCAGTCCCAGCTCATCTAAAAGGCGTTTTCAGCAGGAATCCCAAACACGACCAAACTGGACGAAGGGCTGGGGGCTCTCCAGGGTCTCTGTCTCCCATGGGGCCACGCACCAGACAAGGACACTGACCCGGTGCCGGATGAGGGCCGTGTAGCACCTCGCCGCTGCATCGCCGCGGGCACTCTGCTCTGCCTGGGGAGGATGCAGGTTTTCTAGGACGTGGCTCAGGAGCATTAACGCGTCTCCCCTTTACCCTCCGCTCCGTCCCGAACACGTCCCAGCCAAGAACATCAATAGTGTGCACGAGTTAAAGAGCCGGCTGAGGCTTTAGGGACTCGCTCAGGCAGGATGAAGCACTCTTTAGCATCCAGCCACCATGCACGAGAATTAAGCACACGGGGACCTTTAGTGAAGTCTTAAAGGGGAAACTGGAAAAGGGGAAATTTCCTCTCTCCGTGCTCTGCGAGCAGGGATCACGCTGCCTGCTGCCGCTCCCACAGTTTAAAATACTTAAGTCCTCCAAGGTGCAGCTTAATTTTCTTTTTTAAAAAAGAAAAGTGTCAGTCTAATTAGATAAATCCTCCGAGCACGTGGCCCGGAGTTCGTCATGGAAATTAACCTCCTTGAAAGATCACAGTGACTGAAATAAGAAACTGTGTGTTTTGGCATAGCGCAGTGAAATGGGAGATGCAGGCTGCATTTCATACACCTTCCCTTTCATAAACCTGCCGCTTCATATCTGCCCTACTGGCCCCGAGCTCGGCACCCAGACTTTATCTCCCAACGCCTGTTTGCAAATCGCTGCAGAGAGGTTACAATAACCCCGGGGAGAGATTTTGCTGGCTCACCAGTGTGAAAGGACACTGCTCCCCCGCTATAAAGCCCGGCCGGGCGCAGGGAGGGGCTCGCCACCAGCAGCCCTCCGAGAGGATGCTCTGCGGGCACGGCCGCCTGGGGAGGCAGCCAGGCCAGGAGCTGTTTGCCAGCCGCATCATGGAGCGAGCAGGCCAGTGAGGATCTGCACAGCCCCTGCTCCCACGGCATGGGGACAGGCTGGGAAGGGTGGCAGGGAGGGAGCTTGAGGCCACGAGCCGCGATGGCATCGCCCGGCATGCGTCTGTGTCGCCTGCGCTCACACGGTGCTGCTCACAGGGCTCTGCCTCGCCATGCTGGGGAAGGCGCGGGGCGGACAGGGAGTAAAGCACCCTGCTCCCTTCGCTTGTAGGAGCAAAAGCAGGAAAGAAACAAGTGGCTTAGCAGAGACAGCCAACGGCCACCTGCACCTCCCAGGCGGGTTTGTGCCAGCAGGTAACGCAAGGCAGCCAGCCCCACTCCCGCTAAGCATCCTTCTCCATGCTAAGCTCCCGCTGCACGCTGTCCTTACAGAGCATTGGGCCCAAAATGGAAAAGTTTTATTGCAACTCAGTGCCACCGGTGGCAGAAGGAAATCGGGAAACCTGCTGGAGGAAACCAGCCCAAAACGCCAACGCGGGCAGGGAGCCGCAGGCCCTGAATCACCGACAGCTCTGCCAACACCAGGCCTTCCCCTGCCACCCTGGTTACACGCGAGGCCTCCACAGGCACCCAGACCTCCAGCGCCCATCTGCCCAGCTCAGCCACGTGTGGAAGGCCCTAGCTGACATCTCACCCCCTGCCATCGGCCTGGGCGAGTGCAAGGGGCTGCAGGCAGACCCCTGGGTCTGAGGACCCGTCCCTCCTTGGTCCATGCCATCGGTGGTCTCAGGACGGTTCGGCAGGCAAGGGATGCACAAAGCCTGCTGCTGCCTGCAGCTCCGGGCTGGGGCAGGCTGGAAGGGCACCACCGGAGTGACCGGGATGAACTCAGCCCCAGTACAGGTCCCCAGTGGTTCCCTGCCAAGCCCAGGCAAGCCCCGCAGTTCTATCACTAATACCTTAATACCTGATAATATTACCAATGTAACACTTCACCTTGAAGCCAAGCACCTGGGCCCAGAAAATCAGCGTTCAGCAAGAGTTCACTGTGCTCGGCTTCTCCTCCAGGCCAACCGATCGCCACCCCTTCCCACCTGCTCCGAGGCACGCAGAGTCTCTTAAAAAAGGCAAAGCTCCTCCGTTAGCCAGCAGCTACGGGCTGCACCAGAGAGGGAACACAGAAACCAACTCACGTGCCTGTAACCGGGCTTGGGGTAGGAGAGCAGAGAGGAGGAGCAGCAGGCACGGCTGCGGGCACAGCACCTTCCCTTCCACCCCGGCACGGTAAGAAGGGCTCTGCCAACCCCCAAACGCTTTCCCCAAAAGGCACAGTGCACCCTTCAGAGCCTGCAGAGGGGAGGACCCGGCGGCACAGGCAGGTTCCCGACCCCTCAGGGTGGCAGCCAGCAGCACAGCCCCTGCCTTCGCCTCCCTTCCCACTCCCGCAGGGGCTCACGGGCTCGGACCCGGCTGCGAGCAGGCTGCCGGGGAGGCAGCGCCACATCGCAATCCTCGGCGCGATCAGAGAGCTCTCCGCGTTTTGCTGCCAGCCTGAAGTTTGAGCGAAGGAGCCCACCAGCAGGACTAGAGGAGCCGAGCGCCTCGCAGGCAGCCACCTAGTGTCCGCTCGGCCGCATCCTGCCCGCACGGCCGAGGCGCAGGGCAGCGGCTGGGTGAAAGCAGGAGCAGGAGCAGGAGCAGGAGCCCTGGCACCCAGCGAGGGCGAGCTGGGGGCAGCCGAGCACGGGGTGTGCAGGGATGGAAGCGGCGAGGCGGCACGGAGCGAGGCACGGCTGGATCGCCGACCCACATGGCACCCTCCAGCACGAGGGCAGCGGGCTCCTTGCTCCTAGAGAAGTTTGTTGGAGACCACCACGGGCCCGCAGCTCGCCCCACGGGCTGCCCACGGTCCCGGGATGCCAACTTGGAGCCAACTTTTCCCGGTGCAGGCCGTGGGACGAAGCCCAAGGCAGGGCCAGGCGCCCCACCAGCCGTGCCCCTTCCCTAAAACCGCTTCCATCCACACCTCCTCCGCTGCCCCCGCAGCAGCCCCCTCCTCCTCGCTCTCTTTCTCTGTGTCCTCGAGACTCCTCTCACCTTGAGGAGTGTTAGGATTACCCAGCATTTACACTCAATGCTCCTCTTTATTCCTTAAGACTTATTAAGAATGATAATGAGCTCCAAAGCAGTGACACGTCTCTCTCTCTCCCCCTCTGTCGCTCGCGCTCTCTCTCTCTCTCTACGTGCCTTTTCCGTCAAAGGCACACAGGACAAATCCGACCAAAAAAAAAAAAAAAACCTGACAATATGGATCAAGGACACATGAGGATTTATATTCTACAAATCCAGCCTTTTTGTTTTTATTATTTCTGCTCCAATCCCACCCCCTCCCCTTCTCGCTCACACTCTCCCCCCTCTCCCCCAGCCCTCTCGGACTTTGAACGAGCAAGAAGAAGAAGAGGAGGAAGAAGAAGAAGAAGAAGAGGAGAAGCAAGCTGCTTGCCTGGAAAACCTCGTTAACGTGGAGCTCTTAAACGGTTGATTAATTTTAGCAAAATTTACGACGCGCTCTTGCTTTTCCTTGAAGCTGCAGGGTTCTCACCAAAAGCGAGTGAACTTGGAGGTCCCTGGCACGAGCCCGCTGCCCCCGGCGCCGGGGAGGCACTCGCCCTGCCGGGTGCTCCAAGTGCTTCGATTCAAATCCCTTCAGCACAGCCTAACAAACACGACCTCAAACTCCCAACTTCTGGCTCTTTAACTGCCCACAAAGATATTTTTTTAAAAAATCACTAGCCCGGTCCTCAAAAAACAAAAGGCAGGAGGGAGCCGGGAGCGCCCGTTCCCGAAGTCTCCCCAAGTTGGAGCTGTTGGTGCCACACAAACGCCAGGCTGGCGGCTGCCTTCGAAGCATCAGGGCTCTCCCAAAGCCACCTTTAAACCTGCTGCGTTTCGCCAGAGGGAAAAACCGAGCCTAAGGAAACGCAATATAGAGATTTATACGCATCCTGAACCATACTTCAACATCTCGGCCGTCTCCCCAGCTTCCTCCTAGCCACTGTTTGCTTTTATTCTTTGTCTCCCTCTGCTAGGCTCTGTTTTTCTGATATAGACATCAGGAGGTTAAGGGCTCAATTATCAAGTCTGTTGAATCCTCAGCTTCGCGTTACTTAGGGCTTCTCTGCTGCTCTGGGGAAACCACGGTGCAAAATCCCTTTCCTTCTTGGCTTTCCTTTTCCTTAACTCGCGTCTGCTTCCTACACACCCCACGTGCGAACCCACAGATCTATTTGGGCTGGATGGAGAGAAACCATGCACTGGTTTGGGAGGCAGCAGCATTAATAAAAATAAGCCTGCGAGTGCCTAGGCAGGCTGAACCTGAGGCATTTGCGATCTTGAAACCCAAAGTAACATCCACATGGAATTTACAAAATATGATTCGAGTGGTTCTAATTAGCCCCAGTCTGTGGAAAAATTGGAAGGAAGCGGCTCTTTGATTAATGTTACAAACCAGAAAGGAAACAGATTTTAAAAGTTAAAGTAGCAGCATTGTGGAATACAGAATCATTACCAGCACGCATTTACGATACCTGCCTCAATCAGATGGGTTGGGGTTTTGCTTTTAGGGTTTTTTTTTTTTTTTTTTCCTTTTTACTCGAAGAAAAAAGGAACATAGGATGAGAGTAAAAGCTTTTGTTTATGGAAGTGTGCGGCGCTTTTATCTCCCGAGGAATTTATATAGCTGGACCGTGTATAAATCCTTCGGAAAATGAAATTAGCAAAAACAAAACAGGAGTGAGGGTGCTGGTGGGCGGGGGGGAGAAAATCACCACCTCAGTAAATCACAGCGGATAACCAGCCCCTGGCTCGGACAGATAGCAAATTCTGCTTTAATAGGAAGAAACAGAGTTGGGAAGGGAAGGGGCAAGATCCATACCTGCAGCAAACTCCTGGCAAAAACGGGGGGCTATTTGCAATAAGCTTTTGAAAGTCACTGTGCAAGTTTGTTTGGGCTTGAAAAGAAAAAGGAAATAAGTTTTTTTTTTTTTTTTCCAGCTAGCTTGATTGTTTTGGGTGGAGCTCAAGCGTGTGTGTATATACGCCGTATATAAAAATGAATTACTAATTCTTTCCTGGAAACTGTTTGAATTACAATCTGTAAGATACAAAAACACACCTTTATTTTAACACTGATTTTAATGCAGATAGAACGGGGGGGGGGAGGGAGGGAAGAGCGAGGGAAATGTTTTTTTTTCCCAGTGCACAGCAAAACCCTTAAGCAAGAATAATTCCTCCCCACACATGTCCGCCCAGAGCCACGCACACGCTCTGCTCAGCTGCACAGCCACCAACTGAACTCCAGCTTTCAGTGGCTTTTCCCTCTACCAAGGCTTCGCTCTGAAACTGCGAGAATGACAACGTCATGTGTGGGGAAAGCTGACACTTGGAGCTTTTAAAAAGAAATGAGGAAAAATAAGCTGTTGACTTCTTGGTTAAAGTATTTTCTTGTTCTAACTCATGTTCTTATGTCACTGGGCTAAAAAAAAAAAAAAAAAAAGGAGAGAGAGAGAGGGAGAGAGAGATATGACTTTCCTTGAATGATCTGTTTAACCTAAGCCAGAGGAAAAAAAAAGAAGTCATTAATTACTTATGTGAGCTATTGCTTCTGAAAGACAATAAACCTGCCTGGTCGCCATGGATATGACATATTTGCTCTGAAAACAACACAATAATTAGCAAAGGGGAAAGATACAAGGAGAATATGCAAACTCCTGAGTTTAAAGCCATAGTGTTTCCTTTTTTCCCCCCTCCTCTTTTTACTTGACAGAGTCAATTCTGTTTGCAATTCAAATCAAACAAATAAACAGAAGATTTACAAAAAAAAATAAATTAAATGATCCACCACACTCAGAATCACAAAAAAAAAAAAAAAAGAGAAAAATTAACGAGGAAAAAACAGATAAAGTCTGGTATGGACAGCTCATAAACCACCTAGGTGTTTTCCATATGCACGTATATATATGTAAAATATATGTATATATCCACAAACACACACGCAAATAGATTTGAGTTATAAGGGCTCCACGCACTATTTCCTCTGGGATTATTCCTTTATTTTTAAGCTGAGTGCAGAAGCGTACCGAGAGGAGAAACGTCTCTGTTTCAGGCAGGGGAAACCTTCTGAAGAGGCACCATGAGAAAGTACAAGAAGGGCTTTTTGCTACATGAAGCACGCAGCGTGCTGGTAGCATTTTCTCTGCAAACCTTTCAACTTTCCTCCAGAAGATGAGCAAAAACCCCAACTGTGTCCGTCAGCCTGACCAGCCCAGTCCGAGTTGTACAAATTTTAAGCACCACAATTTTCCCTTCTCTCACCTCGATTACTTTGTACGAGGCGATACCGCAGGGAATGGCACGTAAGAAGGCGATGGATAAGTTAGCAAATACCCGAAAGTGAGCTACAGGCAGGGAGACTTCTCTAAAATAATTGATAAATGTTGCGGGGAAAATGTTTTTGAGATTTCTCTCTCATTAAGATGAGACAAAGACTATTAAAACCTTCTCTAATGCGATTGCTTTCTGGATTCTGACCTTCCACATTCGGAAACCAAGTAATAAAAACACCCTAACAAGCACTTTATCTTTAGGGATATTTGACTTTGAACTTATTTTAACATTAAAAGGACTTGGGAGGTATAAAAATAACAATATAGTTGCCACAAGTTTCTGCTGCTGCTGTTGTTGTTTTCACCGCTACAAAAACCTTTAGAACAAAATAAGCAGATTAAGGAAACATCCCCCTAATTTAACAGGCTCTTTTTCTATTTTTTTTTAAACAATAGTTTTTAGCTGGACGCTTTGATCTTGAAAGGGTTCTGCTATCTCGTGTGATGAGGGGGGAAAAATGATCTGTTTTAAATGATGATGCAAAAAAAAGGATCAAAGCCCTGACTTTCTGTTAGCCATAATAAGCTCTGTCTCGCACAAAGCCTCAACTTCAGACTTCAATATACGGAATATACGGGAGCCCAATAAAAGCACCGAAAAGGTACAAAGTCTGACAACAAAAGGGGACACTGCTCCTTTAAACGTTTTAGTGCATATGGAGTTTGATTTCTGAAAGAGATCAGTTTAACATCTCCATAGAAACCAGCAACAGATTATCATCAACAGAATAAATAACTAGTCTAATAAATTAAACAGGAGGCATAAGATCTGGAAACTTGATTACCGAAGTTCAGCAATATTCCCCCATAAACTCTTCCGAGCCACCTTTCGGGTAGCTAACAAGGTGGCAGCAGCACATAAATAAAGGGGAGGTGGAAAGCAGCGGCAGGACTCCTGGAAAGAAGTCCCAAAGCTGCTTTTTTACCTTTTTTTTGTGCGGGGAATTGAGGGTTTTTAGGGTTAGGGCACCTGGCGCAGCCGGCACGGGGACGGGGGAGCTGGGGGGGGGAGCTGGGGATGGGAGCGGGGCAGGGGGCTGGCAGGGGGCTGGCAGGGGGTGGCGGTGCGAACCCCCCGAAGTTTCCCCGCAGGTGCCCGGGGGGGTCCCGGCGGTGCCGCCACCTGTGCGCGGCCCCCGGCACCCGGCGGGACCCCCGGGGAGGGGAGAAGGGGGGGGGAGAGAGCAGAGGGGAGGGGAAGGGGAGCGAGGGGAATGGAGTGAGGGGAAGGGAGGGAGAGGGGGGGGGGAGAAAAAACTTCCTGGCTCCGGCCGGCAAATCAGCTGCGCATTCTGCAAATGCCACCGGGTAAAAATAACCTGCCGCAACGGGGGCACCGCGCGGCCCCTGCCCAACGGGGGGCTGCGGGGGTCCCGCGGAGGAAACTTCCCCGGGCAGGGCCGGGCAGGGCCGTGGGGGGCAGCGCCCGGCGCCCCCGCTCCCCGCTCGCCGCCCCTCGCCCCGTTTCCCCCCTTGCTTCCCCCCGGGCCCCCCCAGCCCGTGCGGTGCCCACCTGCCCGCGCCGTGCCGGGCCGTGCCGTGCCGGGGGGGGGCCGTGCGGTGCCGGGGGGGCTGTGCGGGCTCTTACCTGCGCCGGGGCGGCTTCGGCGAGTTGTGCAGCGCGGGGCAATGTGCGTGTGTTTGGGATGCGGGCGGCAGGGCGCATGCGCCATCCAAACTTGCCCTGATCCCGGATTTTTTCCTCCCCGCGCCGCTCCGCCGGCCCCGAGCGCTACCTGGGGGGGGCGAGCGGGGCGCGCTGCAAAACGCGGAGCGGACTCGGGCTCCCCCCCCCCCCCCCGTCCCTTTCTCCCCTCTCCCCTCCCTCCTCGCTCCTCGCAGCCGCCGCTCCTGCTCCGGCCCGGCCCGCCCGGAGAGGGGCTGGGGGGGGTTGGGGGGGGGGAGCCGGCACGGAGCGGAGCCGGGCAGGGCAGGCGGGGAAAGGGAGGGGCGGCCGCAAAACCCGGAGCGGATCGCGCTGCCCGGGGCACGGGGAGCGGCGGGGGGCGGCTGCCCCGGGAGCTCCCCCGGGAACCGCGCTCGGCCCCGCGCCCCCCCCCCCCGGCCCCCTCGCAGCTCGCCCCGGTTCCGTCCCCGTGCCCCGCGCTGCTCGCAGCCCCCCCCCGGCTCCCGGCCGCTTCCCTGCGAACTTCGCGAGTCGGGGAGCGCTGCGGGAGCGGCACCGGGGGGGTCCCCGCTGGGTGCGCGCAGCCGGGCGGGCAGCGGGCAGCGGGCAGCGGGCAGGCAGCGCAGCCCCCAGCTGGGAGCACGGGGTTGGGGTTCAGCCTGCTCCTTCTCCGCTGTCCTCCGTCCTGCTGCAAGTGCTGCACGGCAGGGCTGGGGGGGAAGGTTGGGTCGCGGCTCTGCCACAGCATCCACAGCGAGGGCACCACGGGCTCAAGAGTTGGGGCTCACCGGTACCCCATGGCACACACCGGCACCCCATGGCATCTACCAGTACCCCTATGGCACCTACCAGTACCCCATGGCACACTGGCACCCCATGGCACACACCAGTACCCTAAGGCACCCACCAGCACCCCATGGCACGCACCTGTGCCCCATGGCACACAAAGGTACCCCATGGCACCCAACAGCACCCCATAGCACACTGGCACCCCATGGCACAAACCAGTACTCTAAGGCACATTGGCACCCCATGGCACACACCGGCACCCCATGGCACACGCTGGCACCCCATGGCACACACCAGTACCCTATGGCACCTACCAGTACCCCATGGCACACATCAGTACCCTATGGCACATTGGTACCCCATGGCACACGCTGGCACCCTATGGCACACACCAGTACCCCATGGCACACACCGGTACCCCATGGCACCCACTGGCACCCCATGGCACACACCGGCACCGCCGCCTTCGCGCGGCTTCGTCCCTTGGGGCTGCACACCGCTGAAGGCAGCTGCCCCCGTCTCTGGCCTGCAGGATCGGGGCTGCCCCAGGCCCCGGCTCTGCAGACCTGTAAACTCTCGACCAACTTCACTCGCTGGGAGCAGGGAGCTCTGCGTCAGCACACCCACACACAGCCTCCCGCAGGAGCGTCTCGCTCTTCCCGTGCGCTTCCCTGCCTGTGTCTGTCTCCACCTGTTGTCTCTTGTCAGATGCTTGCACTGGAAGGTCTTTGGGGCAGAAACCACGGTTTTGCACTGGATTTACCGGTGCCTTGCACAATGGGGCCCGGCTCCGCGATCGCGGCTCCTACGTGCTATTGCCACACACGTAAATAATAACAATAATTAATAATAATAGTCTAATTCCTCTGATTTCGATGTGACGACTCATGTGAGTAAAAGTGACTCATATACATGAGTGTTTGCAGGACCGCTGCCAGCTCTTGAGCTTTTATTGTGAGTCTTCCAATATTTGGTGTTCTGCTTTGATCCCCAGCCCCTGGAATGACATGTTTCTAGCGCCTGTGTTTACACAAGGGAGCTTGGAAATGTGGCCTCGTGCTCCCCAAAGCCCCAGAAGCCAGGGGACAAGTAGGAACCTTCCAAAGAAATGGGTTTTTAACAGCTTTTGAGAAAATCCTGTAATTGGGCAGCTGGCGGGGGGTCTGACTCATGAATTTTGAACAGACAAGTTCAGCAATGTACATCTCCTCGGTGAAATATTTAGGTCCCTGCGAAGACCAGGCTCCTAAGCAGGCTGAATTTACGGCGCAGAGCCGCGCTTCTGGGGAAATGCTCGGAGCGTCTGAAGCGTCTGCGTCTTTGCAGAAGCCGGGCTTTTGTTTATTGGAATATTGTTTGGTATTTGTCACGCCGTGGTTCTGTATTTTTACCTGCTCACAATAAGAAAGCAGGAGAATAGGGATGAAAACGGGATTATTGAAGTAAATAGAACTGTGTGGCTGTTCGAGTGACTGCAGCGAGTACTTACAGAGTCCTGAAGTTAAAAGACCAAACTTGTTGAATTCTTATGCTGGAGAGACACTGTCAGGCTAAAAAGCATGAGTCTCTGCAAGGAACTGTCCCAGCTTCTGGTAGAAAAGTATGAAAGAGCAGGTCCTAAGCTATGGATTCTTCTCCTTATGAGGCATCCCTGAAGAATGAAGGGTTGGGAGAAGAGGGCCCTTTAATTAAGTCTGAATCGTTATTTTTAATTGCATTTACTTCTTATTATTTTCTCTCCTTCGCTTTTTTGCATTTCTCTCATCTGAGGTGCTGAGCGCAGACTGAATGGTCTTCCTCCTGCTTGCAAGTCGGCTCATTTTGGAGCGCCGTGGCGTGCCCTCGTTAGGAGGGGCTGGGGACAGGACGGAGCGCTGCGGCGGTCGCGCGTCTCGCCAAGAGCTCGCCGCTCCCTGCAGGCGGCAGGGCTCTGGCACCCCACAGCTGCCCCTCAAACACCTTCAAGCCCAAGCACAGCCTGCCCCAAAGCTCTCTCCACACTGGTTTCGGAGCCCAGCTCGGTGGCTTTGCGGGTGTCTTTTGACCTTTCTGTCCCTGCTCTCCGAAGCTCGCTTGCGCAAAGCCCCGCGCAGCCCAGGGCTGGTGCCGGCCATGGCAGTTCCCAGCAAAGGCTCCTCCATCAGATAGAGCATGAGGTAATGACACCTTGCACAGCCCGGTCTAGATAGAAATAAAATAATTTAGCAAATTGCAAATGATGCATACTTAACTATTTATGCAGCATCTTCCTGTCATCAACCCAAAGCAATTTTACTTCCGTGTTGAACAGTGGATGAAAATGTTGTATAGATTTAACCATTGCAGGAGTTCCTTTTAAGTGGTGCAGTAATCTCTCTCCAGCTAATTTAGTGTTGTAATAAGGCACCACCCTCAGAAGTCCTTTGTGTTCTTGTGTCAATACTGCCCCCAAACCATAAGCACCGGCATCTGCATCTATCATAAAAGTGGGTCTGAAGCACAGGAAGACTAAGAAAGGAGCAAGATGGCCACTGGGGAGGCAACCTCAAGAGCCTTTTTCCAGTTCTGGACATACCAAAATTCACTCTGATGCCCACTGGAAGACGACTGTCTTTCTCCCCACATCTCTGCAATGGTTTAAAAGCATTTCCACCAAGTGGAAAATTCACCGCCACGCCTTTGCTAGCAGAAGCAGAGCGAGATGTGTGCGAGGAGTGGGCCAGCTCAGCGCAGACTCACTTTCTTGCCAGGGGAGATTCCTTGCCCACTGCTCAGGGTCTGACTCAAACCAGACCACTTCAGCCCCGTTGGGATTGAAGACTTTTCAGTTCTAACCAAAACATCTCTCATTTTTGCTCTTTTCTTTTTTGACTATACAACACAACAACGGGGAAAAAAAAAGAAAAAGGAAAAAAAAAAAAGGAACTGTGGACATGACCATCCTTCCCTTCCCCTTCCAGTTTACCAGTACGTACTGTAACCAGTCAGACCTTACACAGCTATGGGTCCTGCCTTTGCTATTTCCTGCTCGCCTGAACATTTAACAAACAAGCAGTTTGGTTGCACAAGACCGTTGGCAGCCCAGACTCCACATGCCCCTCCGTCTCCAAAAAGGTTTTGTGTATTCCCAGTCTTTCTTCAGTTACCGTATCATGCAGCTACACCATCAGCTGCTGCCCTTGGGGAGAGGACATCCTGCTCACTGCAAGCTGCCTGCCCATAACACATTGGTTGTATTGAACTACATATTTCAAATAAATTTCCATGGACTGAAATTGTAGGACACCTCTCTTGCTATTTATCATTCAGCAATTAGCAATAATAACATCCAAACTCATTATTAGACTGTCCTCTATGTCAGCTGCCCAAAACTCGCCGCTAAATCCTGAAATTCCTCTCCCGAGCCCAGCTTTGAGAACGGTTCCCCCCTTCTGCTTGGGGTCCTCTGGTTTCCACCCGGGTGGGGTGGCGGCAGCTTGTGCAGGCACGCCGCCATCGCCTACGGGGTGCAAGGACACAGAGAGCGAGGATCTGTCAAGTTCCTTCATGCACTGCTGGGAAGCGGTGAGATATGAGCGTGAGGAGTAGTGCAAGCCCTACAGAAGGGAGTATTTGGATCGAGGACAGCAGAGCTGTTGTGGGTTGAGCGCTGAGGCCAGGCGGTAACCCCAGGACGCGCTCCCACCTGGCTAAGCCTTCCATGTGCAGCCCGAGAAAACTTTCTTAGCCTTACGAAATTCCTCACACAAGAAAAATGGTGCTAAAACAACACAAGAAGGGCCTGGATTAAAATGACAAAAGCACAGAACTACGCGCTGAAGGCTCGAACGCTGTCCTCAGCTCACCCTGCTGCGATGTGGCCACTGCTTTGTGCAGAGGGGAAGACGAAGGGCTGCACCAAAGGGGCTCCTGGAGCTCTGAGGCACGGGGCAACACAGCCTCAGGCCCCGATGCCTCGTTCCTGACCTCCCAGAGCAGCTGGCATGCTTTACATTGCCCTCTGTGCCACGTCAGTTCCTCCAAGGGACATTTAATCTCTGTAAGAGAGGAGGCCGAGCTCTAGGCTGACTGGTCCACCAAACCGGACCCAGTTATCCGCCCCAAATGGACGACCCCCCAGCCAGCAGGCATCCCAAGCAACCTTTGCCAAGCCTAGAGCACACCAAGGTGCTACCCAGGACTTCTCCTCTTGCTTCACAGCTCGCTGGCAGAATGAAGAAATCACCCAGACATGCACTAGAAAAATCTTGTGGATTTGCTTAGTTTCGTAATGGAAAATGAAAAGTCATTGCACAGGAGGAGGAGGCATTTTTTCAGCCGCAGACATAACATTATCTGCCTTCGCTCTTTTATCACAAGAGTGGCACAAGCAGTCACAGAATAACCTGTGGCCACTGTTTGTCAAGGGCCGTTTGCTCCCAGGCAGCTAACCATTGCTTTGCACGTGCAGACCAGCAGGAAGAGGGAGCGGAGCGGTCCCCTCGTACCCTGGGCCACGGCCGCGGAGCGCAGCAGGCGTTGCTTCACCGGCAGCAGTGGGGCAAGACTTGTATCGAAAAGGATCAGGCCCCGAGTTTTGAAACTTCCAACTTTTGTTTAGAAATATATATAACAATTATCAGCACGCAAGCATGTAATAAAAATATTGAAACTGCGTGGGGCATATTATAGGTGTACAGACTAAGACGGGTTTTTGGCTGGTATACAGTGGGGGAGATAAGAATTGGTTTAGAATCCGTTCTTATCTGCTTTATTTGCCTTAAATCTGTATAAAGGTTCAAGCAGAAGTCCTGGCGTTTAGCAAGAAGGATCTGGTATTTAAGCCCAGTTCTGCCCCCAAATTTTCCATTGAGTTCACTGTTCTGTGCACCTGGGTAATATCCACTGCTTTGGGGCTTAGTCCTAAGGGAGGCTACTAAAGACAATAAATAAATGCAGAAGAAAACAATAATAAATAAGCAACAACAATAATAAAACTGGAATTCAAGTGTGAAGTTGTATGTTTGTAATAGCCTGCCTGTGTTAGAAAATAATCAACTAAATAGCAATAAATAATAAAAATTTATATTAACAATTCATTTGTGCTGATACAGACCTTCAAGTTAGAGTTCATTATATTAATTTACTAATTAATTAAGCACTACATCACCTGGCACCTACACAGGTTTTATTGCACTTTATAGATGGGAAAACTTAAGAGTCTTGCCTAGGGACACAGTGAATCAGTGGCAGAGCTGGACACAGAACTGGAATATCCTCCACGGCTCTCCGTCTGTTTACAGCATAAAGCTGTCCTGATTTTCCGACTAATTTAGTTCAACAGATGCAATTCTCAGTGTGGAGACTCCAATTTGGGTGCAAGAGGGAGTTATTTTGTTTGAGCTGAAATCAGTCCTTAATTATATCAAGCTAGTTATATAAATGCAGTTTTAAAAATATCCTTGTAGGCATCTACATTTCAGGACACTGCCTCCCAAACACACCTTTGGTTTAAGTGCTGCTATTTTCCAGGTGGGTCCCAGGGCCCAGCAGCTCTCCGGGACTTTCCCGTCCCCATTGCACCAGGGAACTCCACCCAGCGAGATGTGCAATTCTGCATGTCTTCCACCAAATGGAGAGGCAGCACTGGTGAGTGCCCAGGTTTTGGTTACGACAGAGCCACCACGGTTTATTCTGGCCTTTTACTAATTGGTTTAAACTTCTCCAGCGCCAGGCTTTGCAACCAACTTCCAGCTGCTCGTGGAGCTGCCACACGGCCCCGTGGCTGCTTTAGGGGGGTGAAGTCGAGCCGACTACAAGCCGGCACCCCCCGGCACTCCATCTCAGCATCACGGAGAGCTTTTATCGAGGGAGGCACTTTCATCGAAGGGCTCTTCTGAAACGTGATCCCTCCAATATGTGCCCTGCGCTGACACTTGCTCCCGTGTGGTCACCCCGCACCCACCTCCCGGGCAAGAAGAGGCCACTGCTTTAGCTCTGCCTTCCTCAGGGTCCTTATGGTCCTGCTGGTGCTGGTGCATGGGCACAAACATGCTTGGCCCTTTCCTTTTTCCCTGTGGTGTGTGCCAGCCTGGTGGATGTCACGGGGGGCTCCATGGGCTGCCCAGAGCACTGGAGGCGAAGCAGGGGCTAAGGAATGCACGGGAACTGCGCGGGATAATGGGCAACGTTATTTATAGCCTGAACGCAGAAAACCTCCCCTGCCTCCCCCCTCGCCAACAGACAAACCCATGTCCAGTAATGACAAAGTCATTACCTTTTTATTATTTTTCAATAGGGTTCAGATGTAGCGTGTCTGCTCCTTACAGCCCGTCCTGATGGCTCGGGGCTCCCGGCTCTGAGAACATGCAGCTGAGCGCGGCGAGTGGGTGTGGAGTCACCAGCCCTGCTTTAGGAAATTTGGGCCTTACCCTCCCAGCAGCCTGTTATCTCGCTTATTAAGGGAGAATTATAATGTTTCCCTCCCTCCCAAGAGGCATTTGGGACTACAATAAAGGCCTTGTGAGAACTGCTGGGAGATCAAAGTGGGGATCCCATTGGAGAAGTTCAGCGTGGTGCTGCTCCTGATAAGATATGGGGTTTGGGGCTCTTAATAGAAACTGTGGGCTTTTCAGTGTTTTTTTTTTTTCTAGTGTGAATGCTATCCTTGAAAAAAAAAACACACACATTTTTTTCATGTGGAAATCCTAAAGTTACGTGATCCTCGGGTACTGCAAAGGTTGAAATTCTTTTGGACTAGGTGGGTTTTCAAGCTTTCCACCCCAATGTCCCACGTCCCGTGTGAAGCCTCTGTCCTTACATGCGTTTTGGTCACCGATTATTTCACCACTGCTCACTCCTTCCTCCTCCACCTGCTGCCCCTCTGAGCCCCCAGCCCTTCTTTCTGTCCTGCTTTTAATGCTCCACCCATGCTCACTTCTCCTGCTTCTGCACATCCATCCCCCACCTTGTATCTTCAGCAGGACCCCGTCTGCGGGTGTGATAACCCACGTAGCACCCAGGTCCCTGGGATTTAGTCGGAGATCTGCTGCTTGTTTGTTTATTTCCCTTTCAGCACATCATTGAGGCCCGTGTGGCAGGCGATGTGAAGGGAGGTGATTATGGGAGACTATTTCCCCTCGCCGCTCATTCACGACAAACAAAGAGCAATGATTGATGATTAAAAATGCATTCTCTGGGCTTGTTTTCTTTTGTTTTACCATTATGGAGATATTATAAATACTGAATACTAATCAATCCAGACCTGGTGGGACCTCGCAGACCTTCTGCAATCCAAGGGCTTTGCTCTGCCTTGCAACCTCTGCAGTGCTGCCTTCCCTCCTTTGTTCCCGAATGAAGCACCTGGAGCCCTCCGTCCCACCCCAAAAAGCTGAAATAACTTGGGAGGAACGCCCGGGGTCGTCCCAGACCGGCCGGGCTGTAAGGGACAGCGTGTGTCAGGGCTGCGCTCAGGCATCCTGGCATTTCCCTGCGGCGGGGAGAAAACAGAAATTCACTGCTCAGATCAAAGGCAAACTGCTCTGATTTAGGAAGCCCAGAGTGCCACAAATTTGCTTTCAAAGTGGATGCCTCGTGGAGAGGAGAAGAGGTGAGGAAGTCTCCTCTGAAAAACACTCAGCAGAGAGGCTGGATCCCTCCCTGGGCAGTTCTGTGCAGGAGCCCGAGCACCACGTCCGATTCCGCAGCATTACACAATGTCCAGAGAAACAGCAAACTCGGCGGCACTTGCATTCTTTTATCTTTATTCAGTCAAATTAACTGCCTTCCCTTTCTCTTTTTTCCCCTCTCTCTCTTTCTCCCTCGCTCGTGTGAAACAGAGCGGCTGCAAAAATTCATCAAAAGCCTCTATCCTGACCGAACGGGAAGGTTCCTCTTTGCTTTGGCCCAAACCACGACTTTTTTCCCCATCGTTTCTTCCCCGTGAGATCTCCGTGCTCTGCTCCCTGCTGCAGCCAGCACTCGCCTCCCACGGCAGCAGGAGCACAGCTGGGGTGAGGCAAAGCTTTCTCCAGGTCGAGCTCCCTGCCCTGCTCCTTGCCACATGCAGGCAGACCCCCGGCACGGCCAGAGACCCCCGAAGCCATCAGAGTGCGACACGGCCACGCAGGGCAGCCCCGGGACGCTCGGGTCACAGAAAAGAAGCTGCAGTGGGCACTGACACACATTTTTCTTAATACGCTTAGAACCAGCCCAAGAATAGCTGAGCTCAGCTGGAGCATATCAGGAAGGAGAAGGAAGAGAATCTGAGCTGGGCTAGCAAGAAATTTTAGTCTGAACCATATGGCAAGAAACTGCAGTGTGTTCTTATCTTGAAGCCCGAGGATTTATTTTATGCACATAATTCCCTGATCATCTTGATGTAGCATCTATCTCTTAGGAGGATGGTGTTGCACTATCTAACCACCGCTGCTGGAAGTTGACAATCTCTCTATCATCTTAACTTTCTTAAATAATTTTAAATATATATCTGTCTTTAGAAAATATCAAGGACCCGATCCCATTGAAGTCTGGGAAAGGAGTCTAATCAGTTTCAATAGACGCTTGGATCAAGCCCACAGTTGTTCATTACTCTCTTTAAATATTGTATCTCCGCGTTACATCTCTGCATGCCACTCTCCTCCAGCACGCACAGGATCTTCCTCGCCCTTTGAAATCTGCAGAGTTTTTCTGTGAGAACAGCATTTCGCTGTGATCCGTGGGCAAAAATGGAAGCCACCGCTCCCAAGCAACAAGGAAGCCTAAAGTGCTGATTCTTAGCCAGTGCAATTTCTCCCTCTGTGTCTGCAAATTTCCCTCCTTCCCCCTGCCCAGGGCACTGTGAAACCAACTCGTAGGGAAAGGGGCTTTGCAGCAGGTAGCGATAATTAATATGCTTCGGATTTTTTAGGTTAGCCTTGAGTCTGCAAACAGCCTTCAATGCGGTGTAATTAGCAGCAGCTCCCCAACAAATTCAGCCTCGCAGACTCGTTTCACCAGCTCCTGCACGCAGCCTGATTCAGGCCACTCTCTGCCGAGCCTCGGCAGTGGGATTCCGTCTGTACCCAGTGGTCTGTTCAAAGCAAGTATTGCTAGCGCTGTGTTTTCAAACATATACACTTTCACCCAAAAGATCCTACCTCTGCTGGCAGTTTGTTTCAGCGATACCACTTAGCATACGCTTGGCAGAAACGGCGCTGCGTGTGTCTGCACGCCTGTATGTATATGTATGCACATGTACTACACCCACACACACACGTTACTAATCCATTGCCTGATGTATTTATGGCTATTTTTCCTATAAACCGCTGCCCTCTAAGAGGCTTACGGCCTCCTTCTGCAACCATGGGAGGACCTGCTTGCTTCCACAGTCCACGTCTGCGCTTCGGAAAGGCTCCCCCTGCAACCCCGCTGAGATGGTGACCTTCGGGCAAGCAGAGAACCAGTTTAAGAGCCCAGGCCAGGCCTGCACCACCTTTTGGAAGCGTAGCCTTAAACTGGGCTTTCCTTGCAGCCTGGTTAATGCCCCGGCCAAACCCCTTGGCTGCAGTTACAGTGACCCCCAGAGGCCAGTCCCGAGGAGCCAGGGGAACCCCCCGCTTCCAGCTGGGGGCCACTCTCCTTTCCCTCTCCTTTAGATTTCTCCCAAATTCCTGCCTCCAGGAGAAGCAGCCCCTGCTCGTTTTTAACACCATAAAGCCAAGAAGCATCCATCAGCAGCTAGATCATACAATCAGCCCAGAATTGGTTTATCTGGAAAAATGCACCTTGAAACCTCCGAGCCAAGAGGTGGCAAATGCTGCGTTGTCCCATCTGGACTCGCTCGCTACCACCTGGGAGGGCTGCTTTCTGCTTTCTGCTTTCTGCTTTCTGCTGCCTGCAAAATGCAGAGCCTGGGACGATTCCTCAGCCCACGCTATGCAAGAGGTCAGACAGAAAATCACAATGGTGCGAGAAGTCTATGAATCAGATTACAAGTATGACGGCACAGAACAATACGGTGCTGGTTAGAGATACCCAAGCTACTGCTAAAGAAGCCCTGCAAGCAGTGGAAAATTATACCAGACACATCCCTGCACTACTACAGCTGCACCCTTCTGATAGCAAGCTAGCTCAGGTGTCTCTACGAGGTGTTTGCTATGTACAGACGCACCAAACACTGCAACTTGTACTGCTTGGCCACTCTGCACCTCGGCATCCTCATCTGTAAAACAGGGGGGAAAGATCACCACCACGGTCAGAAGGAGCTGTGAGGCTGATCTGCTGGTTTTTAAGAGCCCTGAAACCTCACAGAAGGGCAATTTATTGTTCTTCTTATTTTCCTGTGATCACACTATTCCCACAGGGATTGTTTATTTCTCAGCTCTGGGTTTCAATTTATTTATTTCTCATTGTGTACCAGGTTTCCATACAGAGCAATTTCCAGCAGCAAAGACTGAAGGGACTATTTTCCCTTTCCGCCTTCAACTTAACAAACGCACAGGCTGATAAATCCTCTTGTGAAAATCCTACAGGGTGAAACAGGCTACAGATCAAAGGCAAGGAACATTTGTCCTCTAGTCTGATACCAAAACCAGCAGAGCTTCCTCACCTTCAGAAAATCATCCTCCAGGAAAGCGTGCGTGCCACCCTCCCACTCCCAGCTCCCAGCCCCAGATTCTGCCTTTGCCACACATTTCTGCCGCCCAGCTCTGCCAGTGGAATCCGGCTCTACGAGCACCAAGGGTTCAATTTCCCTGTGAAAACACCTCTGAACAAAGCAGGAAATCAGCCAGCGGAGGGAACAGCGCCGGACCCTGGTTCTGGTTCATGTCTGGAACCAGAGGGTGGCTCTGAGGCTGGGCAGAAAGCCCGGTGAGCTGGGGGTAAGGGGTCCCAGCTCCCGCGGGGACCTGGCTATGTCAGCCCCACGCTCAGCCCGTGGGGTGCCCGGAGCTGCTCCTGCTTTCCCTGTGGGTGCTTTGGGCTGGTGCCAGGGCGCTCTCCTTCCTGCTCCGACAGCACAAACACGCTGTACCTGCGATACCTACGGAAATACAAAGGTCACCGCGCTGCCGCGGGTGAGCGTTTGCCAGCGCCTGTTCCCAAGAGGAAGGAGGGACGCTCAGCACGCCCAGGGACCTGCTTGGGTCTGACCTCTGTGCGATGCCCTCAGTCCTGGGAGAGGTGGGAGCAGAGCCCCAGGTAGCCCCGCTCTGTCTTGCTCCTTCCATGTGCTGGAGAAGCTCCCATAAAGTCTCCTGAGCGGTCTTGGGCTCAGTGCCCAGTCCTTGCTCTACTTCAGGTACTGGGGAGGGTGCTCGGGTTGCATTTGTACAAAACCTGAGCAAAGGACCCAGGGAATAAACCTTGGATGCAAAACGGCTGGGCCATTCACACAGCCGAAGCCAGACAGGACATTTAAAGCGGGAAGTGTCTGACATCTCTGCGTGTCGCTTGGCTCCAGCAGGCACACAGCAGCCACCAAGCTGAGCGCTCGCTTAGCCACCAGTGCTGGAAAGGTCCCAGTGGTACCAAAGACCTCTGAGTAACTCCTGAGTCAGTTTGTCTCCAGGGACTGCTCACATTCTGGAGTCCTGGATCATGATTCGCACACATCTCCCTCAGCACGCCTACTTCCTTCAGTGGATTTAAGGGAAAACCATGAGTTTTGTTTCTGCTTATCCATCCCTCTGTTACTCAACTGTTTCTTTGTGAGACCATTACGAAGTTGTGTTCCCAACAGGCTCACAGACTTGGAAAAGTGGATTTTATGGCTGTGTCCTGAAAGGCAACAGGAAAAGTTTGGGGATTGCCTGTTTGCTAAGGTTACGCACAAATTATCTCAGGTAGCTGAATTACTGCAGTTTAATGAGCGACCCCGCCTCAACTGCGAGGCAGCACCTGACCGTGCTCCTGACCAACTGCAGCCATACAGGAGAGCACAATTGTTGGAACCAACATAAACGCCACCACGCAGCCACATTTTGCTCTGGAACAGCACCAGTAATTAGTGCAGCGACTTTACTAGTTACCTATTAAGCTGCAGTTTGACTTGAATCGCTCCCCAATACCAATAAATTTGGCTTGGTGCTGTAGGAGACGCGCTGCCTTTCCACGGGTTGCGACGCTTTGTCAGGGTCTTGGGTTCCCTCGTGCTGCGTGCCGAGCTGTCCCCAGCAGGCGTGCACCACTCCCTGCACACAGCTTCTAAAATCCAGACTTTTGGTGAAGAGCTCTGCGGTTTCACCCTCAGCCTGCCGAAGATTTAACACTCGCTTCGTCAATGGAATGCGCAAAGCAGAGCAAACGGGGGGGGCTTCACACAGGTGAACAGAAATCTAGTGCACGTTCAAATAACCTTTGCCTCTTGTTCTTAAAATTAAACCCTGCGATAATCAACGCTCAGGGCGAGCATCTCACAACTGACTGTGTAATTTCAGGGGCTCAGTGGGAACACCGATCGGAAATCCCTGTAGGCGCTTTTATACAAACACCCCCTGCGAGTGCAGCTGAAATGGAGAAAACAATTCAGGTGAAAAATTAAAAGGAAAACTCCAGAAAGCTGAGGTGAGACACAGCTGCTAATCAGTCCAAAAGGGTGGGGAAGATAATTTATTGCTATAAAGTGGACTTATGTTCCCTTACCTGTGAATGTTATCATCTTTGATAAGCGATACACACGCATATTTTATATTTCTATGTTAAAAAACAAAGTACAATCTTACAATAAAAAAGCCTGGTAACTGCAAGGCCAGGTTGCCCGTGGAGGCAGGTGTGTGCGTTAATGAAACACTCCTTCCTCCCCGTCCCAAAGAGCCTGCCTTTATAGCCTGGTCACGAGCTGAAGTTACTGTAAACATGGCCTTCTAAAGTCACCAAAAAAGTTCAGCACCCCTTGCAGGAAGGATCGGTTTACACCATCTAATTTTTCTGTCTGACTAATACATTAAGTCAGATATCGTTTCCTGCTCACAGGCCGTTTACCCATTCAGCCAGGCTTTCTCCCTCCCCTCTTCTGGATTAATCCTCGATTCCTGCTGACCCTTCTCCGTTCCCTATTTCTCCACCGCCCTCCTCGTTCTTCCCCACGAGCCATTTTTGTGAGCTTTTCCCAGCACGAAGCCCAGCGCCTTTATGGGGACCTTCAATCCCCTTGGGCCCAAACCCCACAAGCCCCATTCATTTTATTTGACCAAATATTCCTACCGCAGCCACCGGGCACAGCGAGCTGCCAGCACGGTGGGCGCTGAGCAGCAGCAGGGTTATCCCACCTGCAGCAGCACCGCACACCCGTGGCCAGGCCCCGGAGATGGGGACGAGCCCAGTGCTCACTGGGGACAAGTGCCCCAAAGCCCCAGGCTGGGCAGCGAGGTGCTCGGTGGCGTGCACCAGGTGTCTGTCCCAGGACAGCAGCACAAAATGAGGCTTCCTGCTACACCCCTGTGCTCAGGCAGCGTGAGAGGACACTTGGGAGTAAGGGAAGGCGAGGGAGAAGGGGCTGGTTTTAGGAAAGCGAGGGCTGGGCGAGGGAACAGTGTCATCGAGTGCCTGCAGCACGGCGCCCGTCTGCTGGGGGCAGAGAACTTGGTGTGCTGCCCACACATCTGTACTGCCCACAGGGGGCAACAAGCGCCCAAAATACTTCAGGATGGGCAAAATGCAGCCAGCCCCAGCCCCCAACAAGGGGTGGCTCTGATCCAGACACCTGTCCGTTCTCCCAGGCTGAATTTGGCTTATTCTCAATGGGCTGACTCGGGGCGGCTTACTCCAGGAAATCCAGCGCCGATTTCGGCTGGGTTTTACAGCCCCCGTGGTCCCGACCAGAACCACTTCGGGTGGGCCGTGGTGCCTGAGGCCGCTTGTGTCGCCCCGTGTCACGGGGCTTGAAGGAGAGGGTGTCCTATCAGCTCATACGCTGGGAGGCTGCAGCCCCTTGGATGATCCTGGCTGGAATTTCACTAGTCCCAGTAAAGCTCCCTGCAGACAGAAAGGGGAAATAGCTCCGCGCTCCGTTCCCCTCCTGCACCCAAACATGGTATCTGCGTCCAGGGAACAATGACTTAAAAAGGACTTCAAAAACAGGCATTATTTGTCATCTGGAAGAGCTATAAAAAGAAACACTTCTCAAGTAGTGAGTGTGAATACCATTACTTTACAGATTCAAGGGAAAAAAAGCAGATAACCTTGGGGAGACCCGACCTTCAAACAGGTTCAAATAACTTTACCATGCTTTCCCTTCCTCTCTCCCACACAGGCACAAAATTACATACGTGCACACACTCCCACACATGCACACTCCCACATGAGCACAAGCCTGTAGGCACGCACGTGCCCTCTGTCACACACAGAGAGCCTCTTGCACGTGTTCCCACTCACAGGCGTTTCCACACATTCCCATTTCCACATTTTTCTGCACTTGCAGTAGCACTCCTCACGTGCACGCGTGCACACACGTACACACACATCCAGACGACAGCCAGACCATAATATGCCGGCACAGTACGGTAACTGCAAAAGGAAGATCAGACCTCTCAATGCTGAGTGGGTTGGAAATACTTTTGGAAAGGAATTCCAGTGTTTGTTCCATACCCAGGGTGTTTGAATCATCAGAATACAGCCCTGTGAATTTACATAGTTAAAAATCAGACTACCTAAAAAACCAAAAGCCCTTACTTTTGCACTTTCCTGTCCCTTCAGATCCAGCTTTCTAGGCAGCCTGGATCAGCAGCAGATCCTAGCAGCACTTTCGGAGAGGCGAGGTTCGCTAGCTGTGCAGAGATTTGCACCCGAGCAGAGTTTTGCAGGATGTCACTGCTGCCATCAGGCCCTGCTCTGACCCTGGGGCAGATCTGTGTGGCTGGGCTCTCACACACTGCAGGTTTGGTGGCAGGCCACCTTTACCTGCTTCAAGCGTGCTGGGGTGTACCCACGATCTCCATCAGCTAAGCCACACGCCCAGCTTGTGATCCTGCGGAGCACCCAGCTGAGGAGTCCGAGCTCTCCAGTACAGTGCAGGGAAGGAGACAGCTCCAGAGGAGATTCAGAGCAACTCAGGTGAATTCCCAAAGCTGGACTGTACAGCTACCCACTCCGTCCTTGTTTGCCAGAAACAACTGAGATCAGTTTTTCTCCACCATTTTCAACCCCAGCTGGATATTCCGCAGGTGGGAGCTGCCTAAACCCTTGGCGCTGCTACCAACAGTGCTGGGAGCTCCTCTGCTCGCCGCTGCCTGATACCTCCCAGCTCAGTGCAAACATTCAGAGGCCGTACCCTCAGCTGTGTGTGACACCCAGTCCTTGTGCCATGGCATGCAGACACGCCGTGTATGTCTTGAAAATAAACTCTTCTATAAAGCACAGCATTACTTCACGAGTATGGTAACTGAGGAAAAGAGTGTGGGAATGCTTTCCCTCCGTCCGTGCAGCAAAGCAGTGGGACAGCAGGGTGAGGAACTCAGAAATCCTGTTTCCTAGATCCTGCTCTAGTCATTAGCTAATTTAGTGTCCCTCCTTGCGAGGGAAAACAATGATTTCAGCCCTTCCAGAGAGGCTGGCTTTCCAGTTGCCTCTGCTGCAGGCCAGGTGTGCTGCTGCGTACCTCACCTTGAAACCACGCAGCCGAACAGCGGGCTTCCCACTCTCTGTGCTTTAACTCTGACCCGTGTCACCTTCTCGGAGAACGCCGTGAATCAGTACAATCAGTTGTATCTTGCTTATCGCCACAAGGCTCCGAATTCAGTGCTCTGTGAATTTCAATGGCATTTACCAAAATTTCATGTCAGCTCATAAAAGCATAATTCTGGCAAAAGGAATCTAGGGAAGGAAGTTAGCAGAAATTATTCCTCAGAAATGCAACAAGGCGGAGGAGCACTGGGGTTGAGACCCTCCCTCAGGTGGGAGCAAGCCCAGGCAGTGCTTTGCCAGCTCACACCATCTTACGTGTCTTTTCCTGGTTTGTTTGAAGACTGGCACAAGTAAAAGATGCACATGAGTGTGTGCATCCAGCTGCCTCTCTATCTGCCGTCACTGATATCTGGGACACCTGAATTTGGAAGGAATGGGCCACAGCAGATGCTAAGGTAGCCAAGACAAAGCTTCCTTCTCATGCCATCGCGTTGGCCATAGGGGACACGTCAGCACTTACTGCATGGCTCCGTGCAGGAGGAGAAGGTTGCAAGGCTGAGGGAACACAGGGCAGGTGCGCAGTGCTGGTTGCTGCTCTCCTCGGTGAGAAGAGAGGAGAGGCCTCTGCGGGGACTGACAGCAACTGCAAAACTCAGGATGAGAACCCAGAGCCTGGTCCCACCCCCTCCATCCACCCCCAACAACCTCAGCTGCCGGCTCCCTGCAGCTGCTGCTGGGCTCCGAGGGGCAGCACAAGTCCCACAGCAAAAATCTGCCCCTGGAGGGCTCCCAGCACAGGCGGCCTCGGGGCTGGGGTGATGGCCACGGGAGGGACAGCCACCGAGGCGGCCCTGCTGTCACACAGGGCTCTGCAAACCCCCAGGGGCCCTAAAACACGTGCCTGCTGCTCTGGAGGGCTGAGCTGACAGTGCTCCAGCAGCCCGCTCTCTCTAGCAGTCCCAGTGCTCAGTCTTCTCCTGTTCTCCCCTGAAACAGCCCAGCCATCCAAAACCTGGTATCTCGCACTCCTGCTTTCTGTGCAGCAGCACAGCCGTCCTTACTCTTCCATGGGTTTGGCACAGAGAGCAGTCACACTTCTATTTTTATTGCCTACTGCCAGGGAAGCAGTTGGGCAAACCAGCAGGCTGGAAGGAAGGAGAAGGCAGGCTGCAAGGCCGGCCTGCTGGCACCAGAGCTGCTGCTGCTGGTCCGCAGGGTCTTCTCTTCCCACAAACTTTGACCAGAGAGAACTCGGCTGCTGTGAAAATGAGAAGCCATGACAAGTGGCACATGGAAAGTGTCCATGAGAAGAGTTACCTGGGCCCAGAGACGCTCAGCCAGTGACATGCTCCTCCGGGCCCAGGCATCACCAGCAATGTCTGCTGACTGCCAGAGAGAGCAGGAACCTGCCATGGCCTGGGGGACTGCTGGAAACCTGCCTCAATAAACTACTGCAAGTGTTGGTCCCACTTGTAAAGCAATGGGACAGCCTCAGCGCTGGTCTGGCTGCCTAGCACAGAGCCCTGTGCCTCGTTCAGTCGCAGAGTATTTGCAGCTTTAGAGAGAAATGATACCGAGACCTTCACAGCTTGCTCCAGAGGATGTGACAAAAGGCCTCCAGAAATCTTGTGAATGGCCAGTTGTGTCATTGAGCACTGCCTGCCTCTGCTGGCATCACGGATGTGATAAAAATCCTGCAGCGGAATGGCAGTGAAGCAGAAATTAAAAAAAAAAAAAAAAAACACTCTAGTGCCTGACATTCTTTTTAGGATGCCAATAAAAGATAATGTTACCTGTAAAATGTGCAAGCTGCTTCCAGCACTGCGCCTCCCTCCTCTCCTACGCCCTTCTTCTGAATTTGTGCTACCCCTGCAGCGGGCAGAAACTCCGAAACTCAGGAGAAAAGAGCACCAGGGCAAGAACCTCACAGATCCTCGTGGCTGTACCAACCTCCAGGGACAGGCGAGTCAGTGAGAGAGGAGCTGAGAATCCCCCCCGGCTTCCTGCACCACTCGCAGCCGAGGTGGCTCGGTGGTAGCTCCTGTGCTCCCTGCTTCAATTTTGGCTCGAGCCTTCCCTCTGAAATGTAACAAGCACATCAAACACAGGACAGGAATGGGAAAAGATGGGGAGGATCAGGCTGGGAGGAGGGCAAATGGCGCAGCAGAGCAGATCCACTGGGTCAAATTCAGCTCGGGGAGCTCCAGCGGGTCGTGTTTGTCCCGGTGCGAGCTGTTCAGCTGCCTCACACTGAGCGAGAGTGTGAGGCAAGTTCAAGGACAAGTGCTCTGATTTGGAAGAATTCCTGCTTGTCGGAGCCAGGCAGCAGCTATTCCGTGAGGTGCTCAGAGAGCTTGGCTGCACCTCTTCTGGGTTCGCTTTTCTGTGCTTTTGGGATGCTCCCAGTCCCGGGTATGCAGCACAGATTGAACACCGCTTTGTGCTGATGCAACGGATTTCATCCCAGGGTCTCACAGAGTTTGCAAATTAATTAATTAAACTCTCATGGCACCCTACTGCTAGTATCACCATCTTATTTAGATGGCAGTGGAGGCACTGAGAGCGCTGCCTTGTTTGGGACCACCCAGAAGGTCTGCAGAAAGCTGGAAGCTCTGCAGGCCTGCTGCAAAGTCCCTTCTGCTGATGGGAAGCTCCCCCCTGCCCGCTGTCACACAGGCGAAGGATCTTGCTGCAGCCTAGCACAACACCAAATAGTTCAGCAGAGGAGATTTTTTTTGAGGGAGGACACAGAACTGCTTCTGGGCAAGTGTGGTAATTAGGAGGGGCACGGTGGGCGAAGAGCAGGGGTTACTCCTTGGTCGGGACTGAATTCCGCAGCCCGTGCCCACCAGACTTCTCCACGTGGCAGAGGACACCTTGGGCTTCAGCTTTTTTGCTCTCATCTGCCTCGCAGCGCCTCCATCGAGCAGGATTTATCTGCAAGAGGCATTTTCCCTGCGGGAGACTGCTGTGGTGCCTTTAAGATTTGGAGTGATGCCCTCTGAAAGGAAAGCAAGAATATTTCAGAGGGACTCTACCCTTCAGGAAAAAAGCCCAAACCGTGTCTTTCCAAGATGGGGTCAGCTCCTCAGCCCTTTTATCTGGAAGCACTTACTACACAATTAATGGAAGGAACCCTCATCAAATGAGGGACAAATCATAAAATTAGGGAGATGGAAATTAGGCATGGACAAATGATCCAGGTGCAGGGGAGATTTATGGGGGAGGTTGTATTATAGCTAATGATTTCTGCTAATGATCCTCCAAAGTATAAAGTGGCACCGAGCCCACTCTCGATGGGACGAGAGAAAGCCCTGCGTGCGGAGTGAAGGGCATTCCTCCGGGAGGGGCAGCTGAAACAGGGCACCGCAGGCACGGCCGACTGCTCTCAGCACCTGCACCCAGAGGTGCTGGAGGTGAAGTCTGCTACCCAAAGGGTGGTGAGCACGCAGGGGGGCTCTGTGCTGTGCCAGAAGTCACCCAAAGAGCAGCTCCTTGTCCTGTGCCTCTCCCTCAGCTGCTCCCGAGAAGGTCCTGTCCTCCTGTCCCACCTGCAAGAGGCTGAGCCTCAGCCCGTAGCAGCTCCCCACACACCAGAGCTCCTTGTGGCATCCGTACCAGTGTGGGCTTGCCTGAACCAGCATTCCTCTGCTCCTCGCAGCAAGTTCCTCGATGCCCTCTGCTATGTCGGCCTCTGGCTCCTGGTAAAGTCTGGGTCCTGCAGGCTGGGAAGAGCTTTTGCCATCGCTTGTCGTGAGGAGCGTGGTCCCAAGGACTGAGGCTCCAGAATTGGGCAGGCACAGCAACCCACCTCTTAGTGCCTCCGTGAAAAAAACAATTATTGTGCAATGGCAATAATGATCCTCACCTCCTTCACACAAAGCTTCGAGATCTAGGGATAGCGACGAGGTTATTACTAGCTAATCCAAGTGGAGGATGTTATTAATGATTTGTAACAATTGGACTCTAAGAAAGCAATTCGGCAACTACTTCCAGCCACAAAGGCAGCATGATTCCAAAAGTTAAACGTGTTTTTCACAGGCAACAGAAATTACGGGATCTGAGTTTCTGGAAGAAAATTCAGGATGGGAGAGCTGTAAGGGGCTGAGGTTCCTTGCCTACTGTCAAGGAAAGGGAAAAAAAAAAAGGACAATTAGAGTGGTGCTGCCCTGTGCTCCCCTGGGAGCCTGTCCTGGCAGCTCCAGTGATTGGTAGTTGGGACTATTACTTCACTGTTCTTGGAGTAATAAAAATTCCTGGTGAGTTTCATTTGGAGCTCTGATCACGAATGGCACAATGATTCACAGAAATACGGGCAGGATCAGATGCCAAACTGTACCAAGTGAAATCTGCTGAGCTGGTGGGTTTCTGCATTGTAGCTTGCTATGCTTTTTATTTCCCCGAAGGAATTGGATCTATCTTCTACAGGGAGGAGCTGAAAAAAATGAGGGAATGGGAGAAAAATGCAAGAGAAAAGAAAGAAGATTCAAGCCTACGTAAGACAGAGGACACAGGTGGTGGGAGCCAAGAGCCACGCTGAACACTGCAAAGCAGGAGGCGATTGCAGGGCCTTAAATCAGTGGTCAGAGGACTTCTGGTCACTGATGGGGGCTGGCAGCTGCGTGATACTGCTAAGGGAACCTGTAGGAAAGGCACAGAGGAGATACGCTGCGTCCTAAGGCATGGGGCAACCCGGGGGGGCTGGAGACAGAAGGAGAGAGGTGATCAATCCTTGTTGCCCTATCTCCCAGTGAATCCCTCCAGTCCTGGAGACTCCTCTTCAGGGCCGCTTTCTGTTTATGCTCTGCTGGGTACAGCCTAAACTTGGACCATACGACCAAGAAGCATCTCCTTCCCTCAGCATTGTCATTAACTACAGCCAGGGTCCTGGCCCAGCCTGTAATTTGGTACACAGAGCGTGCTTCAAAAGCCCTTTTGTACGCACAGCCTTTGAAGGAACAGAGTTTTCAGGGAGACCAAAGAGAGCTTCAAGTTTTCCCCTCCTGCTGGGAAGAGTTTCGATTAACACTGGCTGCAGTCATGAGCCACACACCTCAGAGAGAAGTGTCTCAAAGAAAGGAAGAGGCTGTGGGATTAATGGACATGCAGAGAAGGGTGGGTAAAGAATGTGAACAAGAAAATGCTCTCCAATACTACCTTGGTGTCTTGTCTTCTCTCTACCATGAAATTTCACCCTCTTCTTCAGCCTGGATGAGGACTTTCTCTATGTCTGTTTGTTTTTCCACAGGAATTCCTGTTTCCTACCTCTTTTCTTTTTTCCTTCACTCCCCATTAAGGAGGAGAGATCGAGCAGCTGGTTTTGAGCTCTGACTAAGCAGAAGGAGTCCCACAATCCTAACAAGACTGACAGGACATGGAAAAAAGTCAGGGCGATGAATCACCTAAAGTCTATGTTAACACCTATGGTCTAAGCACATTCTCTCCAGTTCTTTCTCTTAAAAAAAAAATAAAATAAAAAGCCAAATAACCCCAATTTACTGGATCACACAGCAGATCCAGGGAAGTATTTTACCTAGCAGGGGTCCTGAGTGTCATCGGCTTCTGATCGAAACAGGAACATCAGTTGTTGCATCCAGGTCAGAGGCAGACTGCCTTTCTCAGCCTGCCCTTTTGTTCTGAGTCCCAGCCACCACACCTACTGAGCACTGCTTCTAATGGAAGCATCAGTTCTGAAGCCAGAAGAGACCACTGAGATCATCTAAACGAGATTATCTGTGCAGAGAGCCTCGTGCTGCCTGCAGAGCACCAGCTCACAGTTCAGTGGGATCCCGTCCCAGGGTCCTGTTGTTGCTGACCCACGCTCGCTGGGGCCGGCTCCTCTAAGACGTACCAGCAAAGTTCATCCTGCAGTCATCACTTGATTTTGCCTTAGGGTAGAAGATGGACTACATACTTTCCTTCCTCCCAGGAGACTTCTCTGTCTATTTCTATGAATATCATGCTGGAAAGGATCCCTTTAGGTCAAGCTCACATCCACCTTGAGTACCCTTCAGAGAAGAGCGAACGTATTAGCCCAAGCATTATGCATTTTCCCTGATGCATCTCCATGTTTCATTCCCTTCAGGGTATTGTACGTTTTGACCAGAGGAACCTCCTCCTGCAGCCCTTACCCACACACTAGAGACCCTCTGGAATAAATGGCAGCACAGCAGCCTGAGCCTGCTGGATGCTGAGACGTCTCGGCTCTGGGTTCCAAGACCATAGACACTGCAATTTGTACGTCCATAGTGGTATTGATCACGGCTTTTGTAATGTTCCTCCATGTACTGAGACCAAACGGATGCTGTCAGCCAGCATAACATTCATTTTAGATTACATGAATAAACTAACCATAAGCAAAAGCTCCGTGAGACAGCTCTGTGTGTTAGCATGGCTCTCTCCTCCTTGCTCTTTCCTCTGGCACGCTGCAATGAAATTAACACAAAATAGTCCTTAAGAGCTAACAAAGTGCAAATAATGCTTAGCTCTTATGTAGTGCTTTTCATTTGCGAATCTCACGGTGAACTTCATTACCCGTGGTGCAGAGGCAGGGTGGCTGGGGCATGGAGGGGCAGGGCGCTGGGGCTGAGGCTGCCGAAGTGCAGGGCAGAGCGGGCGGGAGCCCCCCAGCACCCTCCATGAGCCCCAGAGCCCAGCAGATGCCCGGCCACGCAGCCGCAGGCAGGCAGAAAGACAAACAGACAGGCAGGTAGGAGCTGCTGTCGGCTCAGACCAAGGGCCCTTCTCTTTGCAGGCCTGCTCTTTAACTTCTTTGTCCTCCTGTCAGCTTCTATTCCCAAGGCCAGATGGACCTGATTACCGCGATTACTCACACAGCACTGTGAGGTGAAATACACAGCTTCACCCCACTGACTAAGAAAATAAAGAGGACTCTCCCCCCCCACCCACACCCACTCCCACACTTGCCTCCGAACTGGAAATAAAAAACCTGCAAAAAGATTCCCGATGGCTTTGTCAGGGAGGGGGGATGGTGCGGATTGGTACAGTATATAACATCTCAGCTCTCCCGGATCAGTCACGCTTCCTAATTCAATAAGGTGAGAAGGAGCATAATTTGATCATATTTGTTTTGCATCACTGCAAAAACAGAAAATGAGGGGCTGCAGAGCCGCACCAATTTACTTCATCCGACCTTGATTAAAAGAAAATTAATTGCCGCATCTCTCAGGATATCTCAGGCAGCAGCCAATGGCTCTCCAGAATGGCACAAAAAAAAAAAAAAAAAAAAAAAAAAGGAAAGAAAGAAAGGAAAAAGAAAAAAACAGGGAGCGAGGCACGGAGAATCTTTGCCCTTTCATCTCGTAGCAAAACTGTCTGGTTGGAAGCGTTGGCAGGCTGAGGGAAAAACCAAGTGCTCAGGAGAGCCTGGGGAAGGGGAAGGCAACCCAAGTCCACCCGGGTTTTCAGCCTGAATCCCCCTCCTGTTCACCACCACGCTCCCGATGGCCGGGGACTGGACCAGTCTCTGGTTTGTGAGGCCGCAGGAGCAGAGCTGGGAGGACTGGAAGGCAAGACTTGGCTGAGGGCAGCTGGTAACGGGGCACGGAGGCTTTTCTTGCTGTACTTCCCCATTCACTCGGAGCCAGGTCTGTGCTAGGAATTATTTATGGTAATGTCAATTAGGGCCGTGATTTTTTAACTGCATTTCTACGCTACCAAAAGCTGGAGTGTAGCTGCAGTGATACAGGAACCAAAGTGCTTTTACCAAGATAGCTCATTTCCCTCTAGAAACTAATTTAAGTCATGCCAAGCCAACAAAAGCACTCTTTGGCGGATCCAAGCTCCGTCTCACTAGTAGGATGTACTGACAGCAAAACCAGCCAACACGTTCCGCTGTCAATTAGGGAAGTCAGTAAGATGGTGTAATGAGCCTGGGATAGTCTTAAAGAGGGAAAGGGGGAGAAAAAACAAACTTGGGAAGGTACTCGAATGGGCTGCCTTTTGCCCGGAGAGATTTAGCCTTAACCTCTCAACGTCAGGGAAGGAAAGAGGCTGCCCCAGAGCGCGAACGGCGGTGCCTAGGTCTGCTGCTTCTCTGAACCAGCACCTAGGCGAGTGTGCCTCTGCCTGTGTCTGCACAGGGAACACAGAGATCAACCTCAGTAGGCTACAGCCAGCCTTCAGAGCAGGACCCGTAAAGGCTCCACCTGCAGAGGACTCTTCCAAAGCCTCACTGGTCCTAAAGTCAGTGACTCCCCAAATGGCAGCTCCTGTGATGTTTATAAAAGTGAGGCATGAAGGAAAAAAGTGGTTTTGTTTACAACAACCTCCAAACATCTTTTTCTTAGTCCTTTGGAGTCCTTTGGGCTCAGCGAGAGGGGTCTTAGCTCCTACTTGCAACCTGTGCCGCACACGGTGCCGGCTGCGTGCTCTTTTGGGCCACTTCAGCAGAGGCCACGGGTTAAATAAATGGTGAGGATCTCTCCAGTTCCTCCTGAGCAGACCCAGAGGGATGAGAACCGGCTGCTGGTGGCTGCCAGGGCCATGCCCACGGTGCCCGCTGCTGCCCAGCTCCCTGCTCTCGGCACCCTGCAGACCTTGCACGCCCCCGGCCCAGCAGCCCGCACCCGCACCAAACTCTCACGCTAAATTTCTGATGGCACAAACTGACGACGACTCTGGCTGATCTAGCGCAATTATCAGATCAGAAGCGCCTGCTGCAATCCCACTCAAATCTGTATTAAAAATTCATTTCAAGTGTTCTTTTTTTTTTCTTTAGCTGCAAGTAGAAGAATTTACCCAGCTGTTTTATTAGGAAATTAAAGGGCACATTTTTCTAAGCAATGCACTGGAATTTAGATGGACCATAACTACGACTAGTGTTAATGTCAGAAAGGATTTATCTGTCCTCAACATCCAACTACCCATCCATCCCATTGCACACAATGCCGTATTAGCTATAACCCAAGCAAGGCTAAATCTTAATATCTTAGGAATATAGGATTAGAAGGGAGCTCTAGAGGTCACATAGTCTGGCCGCTCACTTCAAGGCAGGACCAGCCATATCTACATCATTCTTGTTTGCCTAGCCTGTTCCTAAAATCTTCCTCTGATGGAGATTGTACAACCTACCTAGACAATCTATTCCAATGTTTAACCGTCCTTATCGTAAGAAAGTTTTTCCTAATGGCTAACCTAAATCTTTCCTGCGGCAATTTAAGCCCATTATTTCTTGCAACTGAATTCCTACTTCCCAGGCCTCATCCCTTATAGATGAGCATTTCTGCAAAAGTGTCAAAGTTTTCATAATTTAACATTTCCAAATCTCATCCTGATAAAGGTCAACCTATGGCACACAGAAACAGGAGAGGCATCCCAACCATCCTGAGGTACAAAGGCAACCAAACAGGTCACTCCATGGACAGAAAACTTCTGTGCCACAGCAGAATCACACATAAGAAAGAAACTACAGTGGTTTTAATTTATGGTTTTACAAATAAATTACAGGCGAGGTTTGTTCTTTCCACGTTATCCCTACTGGAAGACTGAGGCTCACTGGATCGCACAACCTGTTGTTTTGGAATGGTTGGTAAGCTTAAAAACAAAAAGCACCAATGTTGGTGAAGGGTCCTGATTTCAGCATCGTTACAGGGGAGTCCTCTCCCCTGCAACGAAAGGAACAATCCTGCTGGGGTTTGCTCCGTGCATGAAGCCAGAGGTTTTACCCAGGTTCCCAGCTGCAGAGTAGGGCTTGCGCCACAACCAGGACAGATGGGCACCAACAGCAAAATGGGAATCGGATCTGATTTGCTCAGTGCTCTGAGATGCAGAGATACAAACGCTTGGTTTGGGTCATAGTGGAGCTTTACAACAGCAAACACGAGACACGACGAGGGACTGCATGATGTCCACTGCCCAAGCAGCAGCACGCCTACAGAAGTCCCCATGCCAACAACGAGAGCTTCCCACCTGGGCTCCTGTGGTCCCACTGAGGTTTTCCAGACTACAAGAAAATTGGGTTATGAAATGGTGAGAATCCCATTTAAATGAACCGATCCTTTGGGTGCTTGTGCTGGGTGCTCTTTTGGACAGTTTTGTACAGTTTAAGCTGTGATTCTGCAAAATCTGAGATGGGCACATAGCAATGCACACTGCTGTGCCAACCCATCGAGTCGTGGTGAGGCCAAAGGGGCCTCCTGCACCAGAACCTGAGCCTGTGTACGTGTGTTTGAAGAACCAGGGACCCAGAGCATACTTTAGGGAAACAAACACACTTTATACATGAAATCAAATTAACACTCTTATGGTCACGCAGACAGTGGAGCCAACCAACCATGAGAGTTACAGTGGAATCAACTTAATTAGCGCTCCTGTTTTTAACCCAGCAGCCCGTCTCTTCCAGAAAAACCCTGTAGACTTTAATGGAAATGGAGTTCCACAGAAATTTTCCTAAAATCCTCCAGTCAGATGGAAAATGTGGTCCAACTCAGCTTCTGAATCATTCAGCTTCTGAACCATTGCTATAGGGAGGACAGGGTTCTGTGCTGACTGCACATAGTCCAACAACAGGACATACACAAATGTATATGGATCCAAATATTTGTAGGTAAACAGGCAAAGTTTGTAAGCTAAAAATCTGCAGGTTAACAAAAATCTTAACATGGGACCATCCAGGAACTTGCACAGCACTTCTGCTCAGCATTATAATTTGCACAAGTATTTGTGTAAAGATAATATGAATTTATGATCACAATTTAGGGATGCATACGCAACCCAAGATTACTTTAATAAAACATTTCTGCATCTATAAATGAGTCTGCAGAAGTATTTGGAGTCGTGTAAGCACGGTGGGAACAGGCTATATTTATCATGTGTTATTCTATGTGCAACATTTAAGTATACTATTCCAACTATTTGGGTGATACATACCAGGTCTAACTGCTTTTATTCTGAGTGGGCACAGAGCTCTGTATTTAAAAGATAACAAGCATGCATATCCATGTGTGTACCGGGCACGTGCTGCAAGAATATTTGCAGACTCTACTGTGTGCGTATGCGTGAATGCACATATGTGCACATACGCGTGTGTTTGTGGTGTATGAGATGCAGTGGGGGGCCTAATATCATTGCAACCATATGTGCTCTTATACAGAACATGTGTCCCAAAAAAAAACCCATGCTGGTGTTCTTTCTCTGCTCTCCAAGGTTAACTTAAATAAAACAAAGAAAGCAGTTTCCCTTCTCAATAATTCATGGCTTTCTTTAATAGCCCATCTTAAAAAGATACATAATTTCCCCCAATTTTCTGATACACTAATTACCTAGCTTTAAAACTGATGGTGTTCTGCATCTGACCTAAGTGATACATTATCTGGAAACCCCTTCTAGCCCAGACACGGAACCATTTGCTTTCATCATCCATCACTTTTGCTTTTCTTGGTGTTTATCACCATCTATCCCTTGAGCTCCCAGGCCCCAATCCTGCTCAGACTGGAGTCAACAGCACAATTCCAGGGGGAGAGGGATTCGGGGAGCACCCAGCTTTCCTTTTCTTCCTCTCCACTGCTTTTTGTGCCTGCTAAAGCTGTATAGCAGCAACACATTGCACCGGTACACTCAGGAGTCCCTCATTCCCAAAGATCTCAAAGCACTCCAATCCACCACCCAGACAAGTATTTGCTAGCTCAGTCAATCTCAAATCACTTTCCAACAGAAGTTCATGTTACTAGCCTCATTTTACAGCTGACGAAACCGAGGCAACTGGCATAAAACAACCCGAGCTGTGCCAATGGGCGAGGGGCAGCACGGAGGAGCCACGTTCCCTCCCAGGCCCCTTGAGGCTCCAGTAGCTCAGCCACGCTGCCCACCACTGCCCTTTCTGCCATGCAGCTGTCCCTGCGGCGGGGCACAACTGCTGCTGACAACCCACAGGGACGGCCAGGCCGGGAATAGGAACTGAAGGAGCAGCCTTTGGGGCTGGAAGTGTCAGGAAAGTGCAAAGAAGTTGGACGCAGCTTCTCATGCTGAAATTTGCTCACCGCTCCTTGCCTGTCACTGTGCAAAGTGCTACCAGATCTTCAGTGCCAAACAGCGGGAACATCTTTGGAAGAGAAGATGGCATCCCCACGGCGGGGGCCCTGATGCCAACCAAGTGAGCAGCACCATTTCCCCAGCTCCTCGTGGCATCTAAATGGATGCTCTGGAAAACCTGCCCCCAGCTGTGCCTACCTGAGAATCTAGCCTGGTAGGACAAAGTATTTCAGGTTAGAGCTCAGGCCTTTGTACGCTCCTTGTATCAGAGCAAACGGTGTACGCAGCAGCCATTAATACAGCAAATAAGTCGTGTGTATGCAGGCACGTAATGTACCCTCTGGAAGCGAGGGAATGCGTGGGGAGCAGGGCGCGGGTGTCCCGCGGCACAGCACGGCTCTGGGCGGCTGCCCCGTGGCAGGGACCAAGCACAGGACATTTGGCACAAAAAGCGAACGAGAACAACCCCCCAGACGCACTCTTTACATTTGCTGTTTGGCAGCTGTAACCAATTCTTCTTCTTTTAGGGACTGGCCACAAGGAGGGGACAAACAACCCATTTCTGTCTTTCCTGAGTTTCTGCAAGTGGGTGTGTGGGTCTAGGGCAGCAATACGTGCTGTAGCTGCGGGGCACGCATGTGCCTCCAGTGCCCAGTGGCCAAAACACATCGGTGCAGTGTAATGTGAATCCTCTGCTTCCAAAGCCCAATCTGTGAGCGTTTGTGGACTGGATAAGTGTGTGTCGCAGTGTAGTAGGTGTAGCTGTGTGTGCAGGAGTATTATATGTGCTTGTGAGTACAGTAGGTGTGGTGCATATGTACAGTACAGCATGTGTTTGGATTCTGGGAGTAGGGGATGTTTAGTAATTAAATCCCTTTTCATCCTTCTGCACCTGTCTCCTTCTGAAAACTGAGAGAACAGACGTCAACCGGGACAAGGGCTGGATTGAATACAGCCAATTCTGAAATATTTATTAGCTTGTGACACCACTCAATGGAGGAGAAGGAATGCTGGCTAATCCGCCCGGCAAGTGCTCACTTGGTGGAGGGGCATTTTTCTACAGTGCCTCATTATATTTCAACTACTGTCTACTTTGTCAAAAATGGTATCATTTTAATTTGTGTCTATATTTGCTTTCAAATGCTTTTGCTAGTAACCAGAGATTTCGGAGCACCGGGTTCTCAATCTAGGCTTACCTCCTGGACACGCACGGCTTTCTGGCCGTGTTACAGAGCTGTTGCAGAGCTGTGTTACTGCTGTGTTTCCTTCCCACTGCACTCTTCTATCTGCCATTCTTGCCAATGAGGACCATGCAAAGTATACTGAACAAAGAAGAGACACTCTGAATTTCCCACTTTTCCACTCATTCACCTGCACATCCTTTAATTAGTAACGCAACGCAGCGCTCCCCCAGCCCCCAGGTAGGACTTGAGACCCAGGTGTGAGCAACCCCTTGCTCCCACCAGCCATGAGAGTTCACATAAATGGAAGTTATTGCTCTTTCTTCAGGCTATAGCAGGGCACTGGTCAATGCCTGACTGTACAGGAGTCAGCAAATTTGCTTGGATTAGTGACTACAAATTGACTTTAGTGTCAGGTACAATCGTACAAGGTTTAGGCCATCATATGGGGATCCAAACGTTAAGCCTCCTTATAGTAGGGAGCTCTTGCATTTGGGCTCTGGTTTTGAGTCACCATCCGTGCTGGCAAATGGATATGAGCTTCCACTAGCTCCTCTGGAAGGCTCCTGACCATGCAGAGGCACTGCTGGTGAAATCCTGAAGCACCACGGACTGCCCGTGGGGCAGGGCTCGAGCTCACTGCGCTGGGAGAAGCTCACCAGCGAGAGAGCATCTTTACCCCGCAGCCTCCTGCCGCCAGGTACGCGCTACGCCTGCAACAACTGCCAGGGGCTGGGGCTGTGTGTGCCCATCTGCCTGCTGTGCGTGCAGATAACGCGCAGCCAGGCATTTCTGCAGAGACCTGAGCACAGGCAGGCATCCTCCTGTGTACTTACATCATATGCCTGCATGCAAGCTCCACGTTATCTTTGTTTGCTGTAAATGGCCACACCCTAATCCCTGAGAAATTACGGCAATTTCTGAGGGTAGAACTTGGGGGGGGGGGGAATGACTACCAGGGCTTACAGTGTCTGAGGAAGGGATCAGGTGGAGATGAAGCTTGGCCCTTTCAGCAGACAAATACATCAGTTTTATTTTAAATGGCAGCTCATTACATGTATGGCTTACACACATCCCTCTCAGAGAGAGCTTGTCTCGTCCTGTTAAAGGGCGCTCAGTGCCCGAGAGAGAAGATCCCACCAGAGGCTGAGTTTAGTTGAAGGGAAGGACTGGACTCTAATTTCTAGTGGAGAGCAAAACCTGCCCACACCACAGCCTCTGTGTGCAGGGACTTCCCAGGAAGGGATTTTCTCTTCACCAAGGTGGAAAATATCCAGGGATCCTCGTGGAGCTCAGAATTAACCTTTTCTTTAGGATCTCCTGGGGATGCCTGCCAGATGCAGATGCTGCAGATCCTTGAACAGGGATGGGGGTTTAAAAGTTTTCTTACCAGCACTGCGCAAAAATAAAAAACAAAGAAAAAAAAAAGGCAAGACTGACAACAAATCCCACTGTGTGAGGCTTATTCTGGATGGTTTTGGCATGATGCATCGTTGCAACTATTGTGTTTGAGCAGTAATTAGACGTGGCCCTGGGGGACGGCAAGTGCATTAGAAGGGACGGGGGCTCACCATGAGCCAAATGGCTGCTCTTATTGTTCTCCGCAGGGTACTTAGGATGTTCTTAGAACCAAATCCTTCCATAATGCTGCAGAAAAAGGACTGCAGCATGAGACCTGCAGCAGCGCTGACTCTGTACATCGGATAAAACTCACGCCTTTCAGCACTTACACGCGCTCCACGCACCCATTTACCTGACCGCATGGACAAGGGCAGGTTGCCACTGTGGAGCATCCTGGCACTGCTTCTGCTTCACAGCAACATGCTCACACTCCTGCAAACCGTCTGTTGTGTGTGTAACAGCAGCTACTCCTTAAAGCAATTTCCAGCGTCAAGGATGGGCAGCGTGAGGCCTGAAAGCCAGAATACTTTCTGTCCATTGATTATATCATTATCATTGCCTCTGCACCCACTGATAGTATTCAGTCCATTTTCCAATTGATCACATTGGGTTCCTTACATCTATTGATCTGTTTTATCAAACCTCTTGGTCGTGGAGTTACTCTGTCCCCCAGTACACCACCCCACGAGCTTCAGAGCACCACAGCACGTATCGATTGCATCAGGTATTCCCCATCACAGCGGCCGTACCGACCCCCTTCGCCGCACCGAGGGTACTGGGTCTTCCTGTCTTATTGCTGCATTGGCTTCCTCAGCTGCACCAGTTATATCGGTATTTTCCTGTCTCAGTGGTTATAGCCAGTCTCTTTTACAACGATACTAAGATCCAGTTATAGTGGATTATACTGGAGCCAAAGTGCCCCCTATGTCCTGCAGCCTCAAAGACTTCCCAGCATCTTTCCACTGAGCACCATGCTGGGATTCCATATGCCTGTCACACCAAAAGCCCTCTTAGGCACTTCAAGTCATCTGGGTTCTTTTCAAACTTTCATAATCAGACAACACCATCCAGTTGCAATGAACAGAGAGAGAGAAATAAATATTATTTCCCATAAGTGAATGCCTCTTGACCCTAATTCACAATTTCTGCTCAGATCGTATCGCAGCTAAATGGAGGGGGTGACACCGGTAAGACCCTCGGACACAGATGGAAGCCCCATCTTTGTCTTGACCTCAGCTTTGGAGGTGCTCACCCACAGAAAGAAACTGGTCTCTCGGATGACTTTCCTCTCTTCAAGAGGCCGGCCTCCCTCTAATATTTTGAAGAAAGCAGAAAAGCAGTAGGTCCAATGCATGCAACACACCAGAAATGAGGGGAACAGTCTCATTTTAAGCAAATTCACCCCAGTCTGAGACTGTCCGCTTCGCAGTTCACAAGACCTGACCCTTCCTCCTCTGCTCAGTGCTGCCAACCAGCCCTGGACACGGTGGCAAGACCCCCACCAGGAGCGAAGAGGCTTCGTCTGGGCATCTCCTGCTGGTGGCAGGAGCCTCCTAAACCTCCTGCCAGGCAGGCAGCCGCAGCGCTCAGCACCTACCAGAAGCAGTTCCGGGGTCAGTGCGTGGGCCGGCCCGGGAATGTCATGCTGATGGAGGTCACGGGGAGAACCTTCCACTCTGTGCCTCTTACCCTGGCTTACCCAGGCCACCTAAAAGAGACAGGAGTCCCCAGGCTACGGCCACCCGATCCCTGCTCGCAGACGGGCCAGGCTCCGTGGGGTGTACCAGGGCCTATATACTACTTTCCAGAGTGCTTCCCCTTTAAGACAGGACTGTGCAGCCTTTATTTGCTTGTTGAAACTGTTCAGTTTTAGGACAGGGGGGGAGGTCACACCTGTTGTGGAACTTGATAGAAGGCTTATTTATAAACTTTCAGAGCTTGGGATTCTTGCAGAGCTGAATGCGCTGATGTCCGGAGGGGAAGGTCACCGAAATGCTTGTTTATAAAAGCAGCAGCAACTGGAAAAACCATAAAAGTCTGAAATGATGAAATTAACAAGCTATTTGATCAGGCGCATCGGCTATGTGCTCTGTGGTCAGCCAGAAAAACCTCGCACGTAAGAGCCTACCCTGCTGGCTGCTACCCTGAAATTCTCCTTCAGAGAGGCGAATGCATTGCGCCCGAAGAGGGCAAAAAATAATCAGCTGCTTGGTGCGGGCTACTTTTGGGTCCCTGGCTGGTCCAGTCTTAATTTGACCTTGCATGGAAAGGGGAAAGCCTACTCGGCACTTGGTATCACAGCTAATCCACTCTTTAGTTTCGCAACTTCAAAGGGCTGCACCACTTGTTAGCATGCGGAGGGCTCTTTTGGCAAGGAGGCAGTCACACCCCAAAAATCTGCCACTATTTGGGGGGCGGTGGGGAGGTGGCGACTTCTGTCTTCAGAAACACTCCTGGATTTCTGCAGAAATGTTGCGTGAAAGGTGCTGGATTTTTCTGTTTGTTTGTGTTGCTGTTTGAAAAAGCACTTAGATTACAGCTTGGAGAGAAGGGGAAATAAAAACCTTCGCTTGGGTTTTAGGTTTAGTTTCTATTCCCATTTCACAGCAGAGCAAATTTAAAAGAATTTCCTTTTCTCTTCTTTTTTTCTCTTTTTAGTTTTCTGTATATGTCAGAATCTTGGTTTAAGGAAAGCTTCATTTTCACTTGGTGACTGATGGCTGAACAGGTGGCTTCTGAGTCTGCAAGTGTCAGATGAACGAGCAGTTTAGAAATGGACAATTTGCAGCTCACTTTCTCTTGCTGACGGCCTTTTTTCTGCTGACAGATTCCTGCCCCTAGCAGCCAAATCATGTACACAGTATCTGCCCTCCAACCCTGGTGAAAAAAAAGCTTCAAGATGAAAAAAAAAAAAAAAAAACCCTAAGAAAGAAGATGGGCTCTTGGGAACTCGTAGCCATAAAATGGAAAGAACTTCACACTTGGAGGCGTGCTTGCCAGCTCAGCCTACTTGGGCATAATTTATAAGAGGGGCAGGATTTTCTGCTTCGCTTTCTTTCCTGGAAAGTTTGGTTGGTTGATGGGATTTTTCTGCAGACCCCTGTCTAAAGCGACGGGACGCTGGAACCGGCACGAGTGAGTGTCCGCTGCACGCAGTGAGGCTGTCCCAGCGCCAGAGCCAGCAGCCCCTCCCCACAAACCTTCTCCCTGGCCACCACCAACCAGCATCCCACCTAGAAATGTCACCAACCTGGGTTTGGATGGTCAAATCCACAGATGTCCCCCTGCCTCTTGGTGATGAAGTCCCTCAATGAGGGAGCACAGGCATGGGTGGGATCGGCACAGGGCCAGTGCTGCTGCCCGAGCTGACAAGGGGTTCTCCTGATGTCTTTACGTGGCCGTGGGCTCACCAAACACCATATTTCATTCACTAATTCAGATACCAAGGCAAAGACAGCCTTGTTTTGTAACTCCCATCTTTAAGGTACGGATTTACCAAAGGTAGCAGTCACTCTTCTGATATTTCACTATGGGCAAGTAACTTAAGGACTGGTTTTGAAAGGATCTCAGGGGCTCTTGGTACCAATTTTTCAGAAGGATTTAGATGCCTTTGAAAGATAAGTGCCCAGAGGGGTCTTAAAATTTTCAAGGCAGGCTACATTAAAATCGGATGGATTTACGTACCTATCTTAAACAGTTTTGATAATCTACGAGGTGCCTATCAGAATCTTTAGATAAAGAGAGCACTTTGAAAATCTGACACTTATGGACTTGAGGAATTGTAATCTAGAGAACACATCTCGCCGACTTCCAGGCGCATTTAAACTCCTAAGCCTCTCAAAAATGAACCTTAGGATCCTAAGTCACTTAAGTGCTTAAAAAATGTTGCTCTGTGTCTGTATGAGCTGGATGAGGACAGATGAGCAGGGAAGGATTAGATGCATGCATCTGTCTTTCCGTGTAGCTCTCATAACACTTGAGTGTCTGTGCATATGGATAAAGGTGGATTGATGAGCGCATGACCATATGCATGAGCATATAATATGGCCGATTGGATGGGACAGGGAGGAACAAAAATTGGGTGGAAGTGACAGGTGATTACACGGATAAATAACATCATCTCGCTCAACGTTTATTTAGTGCTTTTCATCCAAAGGTACCCTTAAGTGCTTTACAAACTGTTATGGATATAAGAATGACTTCACCAGCCACAGCAGCTCTTTAAGAGTACACAGCCAAATTATATGATCAAGTTATGACCAGAAATGAAGAGTATCAGGTCCCACTGAAATTGCCTAGAATTTTTGGCCATCAGCCATTTAGGACTCAGTCAATAGACCCAGGTTTGAGTTGTTACACGGGGAGAAAGTGCTACGGAAAGCTAACAATGACAAATGGGAGGGACCTGGTTTTCAACGCCATTCGAGGAGCGCTGCCAGCAGCACGAGCTGGGGAAACTGGTTCAGCATTAATGCGGGGAGCAGAGGGAGCTACCGGCCTCTCCATGGGTGGCAGAAGGGAAGACGGGGAGGGAGATGGCTGTATGGTATTTTAAAGAGGAACAAAGATACAGGAGCTTGTTTGAAGTAAACCAGCACAAAAAGAAAAGGAGCTGATTGGAAATGGATGAGAGATCCAAGGGAGAGGGAGAGGTCAGATCTGGGAGGTTTTCACCGCTGTCTGAGGCTCCAGCCCACGTTCTCGCTGGGAGGAGATCCCATCTCTCCCATTAGCTAACCCGGGCTCTTTCTCTGGGCAGCACACGCACTCCAAAGAAGGCAAGTGGTGCCAGCTGCTTTCTTGCCAAACGGCGGAGTTAAAAGCTGTACAAAGTCATAGACAGTAAACAATGAAACAGAAACGACAACAGCAGTTTCTCCTGCTGCCTCCACCTCTGCACCTTGCTTCTTCCCTGACTCCTTCACACCCTTTCCCCTACCTCTGCCAAAAGGATGAAAACATCATTGAATCCATACTCTGACACAGCCTGGGAAGAAGCAGCTGCCCAATATATAAATGTATTTCAGTAGAGTCGATGAATAAAAGCTACTAGTAGAATACAACCTAAAACTGCTGGGCACTGAGCAAATGGGGAAAATGTTTTCATCTTTTCTGCTCTCCGAGCTGCATTTCCTCTATCCCCAGCCACAAAGCAGCCAGTACCTCATTCAAGTTTAATGCCAGTGGGGTTGTGTCAGGAAGGGGTGCAGTAGTTTTGAATGCCTAACCTGTACACAAGGCTTTTCCCACCATGAGGAGGATTTTGGGACGTGCTTCCATTACACCGTATAGTTTCCTGATCACCTTGAGAAGATGGAATGCGATGAACAGACCGTGCAAGGGGCCAGCTCTGTCCTGCAGCTGTAACGAAGAACATCCTGTTGGCGTGGTGAGCACTGGTTCTGTGCTGTAGGGAGATCTGGCCTTAAGGAAGGGCCAGGCTGCACAGCTCACACTCTCCTCACTCTCCTTGACTTTAGGGGCCCATGCAATGGAAGATGAGTGACTTACAGAACCCATCTCCAGCAACGCACGCTGCTCAGTGTCAGAAATCCTGTGATAGAATGCAGTTCCTTCTAGGATTTGCTATAGCTGCAGCAGCAAACGTGCTCCTAGGCCAGACGAGCGAGGTCAGAGCTGGGCTCTCATGGCTCGGCTATGTTAATACATTCCAATTAGCCCTGCCTATCCACAAGCTGAGCTCAAAAACTGTTCACATTCAGTACTGCTCCCATTAGGTAACTGGATCACCCAAATACTAAATGACTAGTAGTCCATGCCGAGGTGTATTAAAATCAAGCGAGGAGGATGATCTCATTCCCAAAGCAACGGGCTGTGGATCAGGGGATGGAGCTCCAAGTCCTACCTCTGCCAAGCCTCCACGGCTAGCCTGGACACGCCACTTCCTCGGGGCCTCGCTGCTAAGTCAGAGATGCTCCAGCTTCCTTCTTCTGCTCCCCTGCCTGCACTGCAAGCTCTTCAGGACGAGGGCTGCTTCTAGCAATGCGAGTACCTGGTACAAAGCACGGCAGGCCTCGGAGCCGACTGAGGCTTTTATATGAAAATATGCATCTTAATTACAGCAGGGAAAATAAACAAAGTGAAAGATGGCTATATTCTCAGCAAATGCTGGATTTGTTATTTTGCACACAAAAAGGAAATTAAAAAAAAAAAATATTTTCAACAACATTTGCTTTAGTCAAAAAAGCTGAATTTGGCAGAAACCTGACTATAACAATACGCATCAACGTTTTTGTTTCCTGTCACACATTTTTGCCCATTTACAAGTGCTCCATGCCTTCTGGCACGTATTCAGTGGCAATGAAAACACAGAAGCAAAGACTTGGTGCAAAGCACGGCTGCCAGGGAACAAGGGGATGTAGTTCTGGAAACACAGCTAAGAATCCATCTTCCACCCTGCTCACCTGTTCGGGTATTTGCTGGGTCTCCCTGGAAAGCACCGGGTTTCTTGTACTCAGATTTCTCAGGGTGCCCAAGTGAGTTTCTGGGCAATTTTGGCTTTGTCCACACAGTCACAGATGCTTTCCTCTGTGTCTGGGATGACTACGTAAACAGGAATGGGGAACGTCCGTCAGGAAGTGAAATTGCCTCGCTGTTCTTCTGAGCATTCAGCCCTGAATTTCTGAACAACTGGGCTGACCTGGTGGGGGACTTTCACAAGCACGTTTCACTCCCACCTGAGCACGTTTCTCTCTGCTTTGTTTCCCTAACTTTGTGTCACGCTTACTAAGGACAAGGGAGGTCCACAATGCCTCGCACCAGAAGTGTCTGCATTTGTGTGTGTGTCATCACATTTTTACAACTGTGTATCACTGTTTGTCAGCATATATCAGTATGTGCACCTGTTTAACTGTATTTCTGCTTGCTCTTTTTTTTTTTTTTTTTTGGCTTTGCGTGAGATTCTGTGAACATACCCTTTTCCTTTCTTTTCCACTACCGAAGTGCATCTTTTTTTTCCGGGTAGGTACATCTGTATAAAAGTGTCCTTTTGATATTCATCTTGCTCTTCAGATGTTCCCTTGCACTCACGCTGGAGCGTTCACGCGGGCATGTCTCAGTATAGTTGTGCATTGATATTTGTTCTGAGTCGTGCGTCTTTTCCCGTGTGTGTAATTCACTGCCTCTGTCTGTGTGCTTCTCTCTGTATTTTCTTGCTGTTTCCCCCGTCTGTGTTGTGTGCAATTACCTGGGTTTGTGCATGTATGTATCTCCTTGTTTTTATTGTCAGAGGGCTGATTTTTTGATGGGGTGGGTGGTGGTGAAATTGTTTGTCATTTTGCTTTGTATTTATCTTTCAGTGTTTTCCCTATGTTTGCATAAAGTAGATGCAGACTACAATTTGTTGATGAATTCTATGAATACTAATCTTAGGCTACCCTTGACCCCGAGGTCAGCTAAAGATCAAAACCAAACCATTTAATATTTTCCTTTTGCAGATCAATAGAAGCATAAATTCACTCTCAATGACAACTATAATTTCAAACAGATCTATAGGAGGCATGCATGCATTTCCAGGACGAGCCGCTCATGCGCCTGTTGGGGAGCACAAGAAAAAGAGTTTCTCTGTTGTTGTGTTTTCTTTTTTTTTTTTTTTACCATTGAATCTCTTTTGCCTTTTTTTTTTATTGCTCTGAAATGCTATTTTCAGCAGCTGCTGTCATATAAATATCTCTTGTTTTTCTTCTCCTCTTTCCCTCCTGGTGAAAAGGGCAGGGGACCTATTGAAAATTCTGCTTTATCTCTTTCAGGAGAGTTCAAGTGCGGGTCGAACAATCGATTCCTCCTCCTTTTCTTTTTTAAGTTTCCTGTCGTTCTTTTGCCCAGATCAGCATTGAAGGAAAATAGGAAGGGCAGCCTGGAGTATGTACATCTATACACCCAGAGACAGCAAGAGAGAGCACGCGAGTGTGTATGTAAGCATACATAAAGAGGTTTTTATATATCCATATAAATATGTACACACGTGTGCACACACGTACCTGTGTGTTTCTGTCCTGTGGCTGTCTGTACGCCACAAACGAGATGTTCTTACAGCAAAAGTATTTCAGAGACGGGGAAAAAAAAAGCTGGGAAGTGGGAAAAGTTTGGAAGTAGCGTTCAGTTCTGAACCGGAATATTAACCCTTCCAAAAATTCTCCGCTAGGAATTGCAAAAGCTTTTAAGGAAATGTTGTAAGATCCTAGACAGTTCCTACAATTTTCCATGTGGGGGGAAAAGAGGGTTATTCTGCAAGCAGCATTGTTTCAACCAAATAAATTCAGCTGATAATCCACAAATCTTTAAAGCTGTATTTAGTCTAGAAAAGGTACTTTTCAAACATTTTCACCAAACCAAAGTGGTGGGAAGGGGGCTGGGGGGTGGGGGGGAGACAGAAATATAAAAAAGCAAAACAAATGACACCATTAATCTGCCTGGATTTTCCACCTCATAGAACAATCTGTTTAGGAATGACTGAAATAAAGTGGAATGTGGTTTAGATTTTTTTTTTCCTCTACAATCTCTCTCTGCAAATTCCTTGTTTATGGAGAAACATTGAAAACAGGAGTTAGTCCCACCACCCCCTTGGCGAAAAAAGGGGGGAAAAAAAAGCACCACGAGCACAGGGGAAAGAAGGAGGGGGGGTTTGCTTTGTGTAGGAAATAAAGACCGTAAAGTGAGGACTTTTATTGCTGGCAATCAGAGTATTGCTGCTGGCAGTGGCTAAAGGTGGAAAGCAAAGATGATTTAATTTATAGAAAGGACAAAGATGTCATGTAGCAGATTTAATCACTGAAAAGAAAAAAAAAAAAAGAAAAAACCCAGCTAACGTCATAATTTACATTTTGGGATAATAAAGAAGAGTGAAAGAAAGAAACAACTGAAAAACCCTGAACGGGTGAAAAAAAAAATAAATGAAGGAAGATAAATAGATTTGCCTGTAAAACTAATAAATTTAAAAACAAAACCAGAAAGCAAAACACAGCCCCTTGAAAGTGCTGGTAAAATGGACCATCGATTTTGGAATTCATCTGCATTTTGTATTTTAATAATGCTTACTCTCTCTCTCTCCCTCTCTCTCTTTTGCAAAATATAAAAGCTGATCTGATAAATATTAATTTGAACCATCATAATGTATTTGAAAATTCCAGCTAAAATGTCACCACATGGAACATTAATGTAATATTTCAAGGCCCTGAGAGCAATACTCATATTGATTGCATTTATTTCACTCTAGGGAGGAGAAATAATTCTTCAATGTGGGACACATCTGGTAGCCAAAGATGCAAAAGGCTGAGGGTAGAAATGCAAAATTATATGGAAAAAAAAAAACATAACCTAACCCCCCAAAACAAAACAGAAGTGCAAGTGAAGCTGACAAACGCAGCCCATTCAATCTTGTGTTTCAGTTGCAGCAATTATTATTTTTTTCATAATACTTCCCTTTGAATTTTTAGTTTTGGGAAAATAAAAGAAAAAAAAATCAGAAAACAACAAAAACTCCCATCGTGTTTTTATCAATCTTTTGGCAGGAAAACCAACAGTATCATCACAACTCTAAAGAAAGAATGTGTGTAATTGGATTGCTTATTGGAAACACAGAAGACAGGCTGAGAAGACAGCGCAGCAGTTAATTCTGCAAAACTTTGACAGAGGTTTCCAAGAAAGATGCTCTTATCTGAGGAGCTTCCTCTGGGGTTGGGGGCTCGAACTTTGTAACGGTGGAAACCCAAATGTGTGCAGATTGGGGCTATTTTCCTGCGATTCTGCAGAAGGAGCACGGAGACACTGCCTGTCTGGAGTCCCATAAAACAGATCTTTTCCTTGTCATTAAGAATATTGATGTTCATTAGGCCCGGGCGTCAATGAGTCTTTGTGCAAATGAAACGAAATCTGAGTCAAATTGTGACCCTGAGCCCAACACGTAACCGCAGAGCGGCTGCAGTCGGGGGGCTGGGGACGAGAGGTTCCCCCAGCACCAAAACCTCACCACCCCTACCCCTAGACAAAAAAAATCTCCGCAGCCACAGCGACAGAGCCAAGGGAACGGCCGTCCCCGCCCCCCCAAATCATCCTGCTCATAACGTGGCTTCTGATAAAGGTGGCACAGATCAGGGCTACTTTTAGGAGTCTCTCGAGGCGAGCTCTCCGCGTGGAAGCAGAGCTTGCTCCCCGTCCCAGCCCTTGGCAGGGCATTACCCTTCTGCAGGTAAAGCTCTTTCCTTTTCATTTCCTCCCAGGGCTTCTCTCCCGCCGCCGCGGGTCTGAGGTTGATGTTTCTGCTGTACAAACTCCGGGCTAATAAAGAAAGCTCGAGTCCCGTAATTCATGGCGAGGCGCTTTGACGGAGCACTTTCAGTGTTAACAGTGTGACGGGCGCTTTTCGGAGCTAATGCCTCACTGATATTAACGGCCATGCCCACGGAGCAAAATCTGCAATGTAAAAGCGAGCGGCTTGCTAAATATTTACAGGCTCGCACATCGCGCTGTCCCATTCATTTCCTTGACCTTTCATGCAGGGGGATGGGGAAGGAGAAGGAGATGCCAGGGAATGGTCCCTTCTGAGGTAGAGGCACTGCAGCCAAATTGGCTCCCCAGCCTCTGATAGCGAGACCTTGAGCCGAGGCCCCGCTCCTTCCTGCCAGCAGTCCATGAGATTAAACAGGGAAAAGCCACCGTGGGCAGGCTCGGGCCACAACTTTCCGGGCAGGGATGGGGGAATAGCCCCCAAAAAAACGACCCTGCTGGGAGTTGTGCAGGCCATCGAGGCATTTCCCTGGGGATCAGCACAGGGCCGCTGGGATCCCAAACCCGGTGGGTTCAGGGCACAGCTGCTCCCAGAGGAAGGCAGCACTCCCGAGGAATTAAAGCCAGGAACGAATCAAGGAGACTTCTCAGTCGTGCATCCAGCTCTGCCACTGACCTGCTGGCTGATCCCAGGCAAGTCGTTTCCCATCTCCGCACCTCAGTTTCTCCTGACAGCATTTCAAATAAATAATAATAAAAAAAAAAAGGGTGTAGCAAACCCTCCCACATGAAGACAGGAGAGGGCATTGCGAGGCTTGTTTAATGCTTAGAAAGCACTTTGAGATCTCCAGATAGAAAGCGTTTCGCGAGAGCCAAGTATTCTAATTAAACTTTATATAACCGGGCTGCGCTCAGCCCTCGTGGGCAGGAGCAGCCGGCGGTACCTGCAGCCGCAAACGCCTCTCCGGGCCGCTCTCGGGCCGGCCGAGCTGCCAAAATTTGGGCCGGCTTCTGCCTGCCGGGCTGCGGCTCCCAGCCCAGCCGTGCCGGGCCGTGCCAAGCCGAGCCCGGCCGTGCCGAGCCGCTCCGGCGTGCCCCGGGCGCCCCCTGCTGCACAGCGCCCGGAGACCGAGGGGACGGGGGGAAGGAAGGAAGGAAGGGAGGAAGGAAAAAAGGCAAGAAGGAAGGGGCTGCCCCAAAGGGATCTCAGGGGAAGGCGTTTCTCGGAGCACGGGGTGCGGGAGGTGCCTGCCGTGTCGCTGGGAGCTGCAGGGTGCGGTGCAGAAGTGGCACAGAGAAACCTCCACGTCGCAGGAGCCCCACTGGGCTCACCTCTTTCCCCCAAAATGCACCGTCCCCAGGCTGACTTTTACTGGGGGATTTGGGGTTTTGGATCGTGTCCTGAGCGGGAGGCGTTAATTCCCTGCAGCTGGCTGCCCCTGCCACCCCGCAAAGCCCTGCTCGGGGCAGGCAGCAGTGCAGGAAGGGCTGGGGTTACAGTGACGCTTCCCCTGCTGCCCCCCAGCACCCCAGTGCGATGCTCAAGGCCACCAAGAAGCCCCCCAGAAGGGCTGCACCCCCAGGAGGACACACCGAGAGGTTTTTGGTCCCCGTGCTGTGAGCCTCGAGCAGTGGCACAGCAGCAGGAGCACAGGGCTTGGAGGCAGGCTGCACAGCACCCACAGGGCACCAAGATGCCCCTTTGAGATCCGTGTCCTCAAGGGTCAGGCTCAGGGATGTGCCGACTGTCCCCCTGGTCCTTCAGCTCTGCACAATGCCCCCTCCCCACCTCTTCTGGGCCTGCAATTTCCTCCCTTGTCATTTACGGGGGCAGGAGGGACGCAGACACCCCTTGGGGCTTGCCCCGGGTGCCTGTCACTGGTGGCAGGGGGTTGAACCGGAGCGCGGCGGAAAGCTTCTGATCCCAGGCTTTCACGTGAGCGACCTCAGGCCCAGGTGACGGGGGAAGAAATGGTTTCAGAGTGGCCTGTGCTCTCCTGCAAGCCAGCAGCCGTCTGGCAGCCCGAGCTAAAGACAGAGCCAGGACGGGAAGAGCAGGTCAGGAGGCGATGTGGGGCAGAGCTGTGGGAGCTCCCAGGCTGCTGCCAGCTCCTGGGCTGCGTCAGGCCCACACAGGGGTGATAAGCACCGGCGCCTGGGGCAGAGCGCACGGCTCGGGATTTCTTTCTCAGGATGCTCGCCAGGCCCTGAAACGGGCTCCGAGCACCAAGAGCCAGCCCAGCTCCGTCGGATTTGCTGTGGGGTTTTCCTAGTGCCTCGTAACACAGCTGGGAGGGAGGGGACACCCCTGGGACTGGGAACAAAAGCCTTGGGCTTCTGTAGCTCGAGACCCAAGGGCTGCCACCCTGCAACCTGGGAGCCCCCAGCGGCCTCTATCACCAAAGAAATGTCAGTCCAAGCTCTCGGTGGCACTGCCCTCGTGCCCACAGCCCCCTGCAGACCCTGGGCAAGGCGGCCGTGGTGCCAGGGAGCGCCCAGGGGAGGCAGGAGCCGCCCGCCCTCGCTCCAGGCACGGCCCCAGAGCCCGCGGATGCGCTCGCTGCCATCAAAGGCAGCCCCACCTCCGGGCTAAGCTTCGCAACGCCTCATCGTGGCCCACATCTCCCAGATTAATGACTGCCTACACCGGGGCTTCTCCTTTATCCCAACGTGATCCCAATGCATATTTCACATCCACATGCCGCCGAGCTCCATTCCTGCCTGCACCTCTGAGCTCACGCCTTCCTCACCCGGCCCTACTCCCCGCACCCCGCCCAAGCCAACTTTTCTCCTTTTTCTTCTGCCACACCTACCCTGCGCTCGCTACGCCAAGAGTGGCACCGCGAGCCAGAGTCCACAAGTGCCTCTGCCATTTCCTAATTGCTCCCGGAGCTCCACCTCTCCCAGGAGGCCCGTGCACATGCCATTCCAGCAGCTAACTTTCCCACAAGGAGTGGAGGTGTCGGTGGCAGGAGCGTAAGACAAACCCTGTAGTAGGGACAAGCTGTCCCTGGGGAAGGGAGCAGAGCAGCTGAGGCACCAGGGGATTGGGAAGGGTGGTCATGTTCGTCTCATTATCCTCCTTTGTACAAATTTTAGAAGACTGCTCGTGTCTTGCCTGTCCTCCTTCCCAAAGAAAAGTGCTTCCCCTGGAGTTCAGGCTCCTTCTCATTGAGTTAGGGAAAACTGGGAGAGTTTCCCACACACTTGGCACAAAAGGGAGGAATGACAGCGCAGGATGAACCATGAATGGCCCAGACATGCCAATATCCCCAGCAGTTAGAGGGAACAGGAAGATTTCCACACTAATATTAACGACACAGCAGAAAAGAAGCTGGGCTCCTAGGGCAGGCATGTGGTGCACCAAGCTGGCTGCTCTGGGGTCTGATGCTGATCCACGAGAGCTGAACGTGCAGAAAACAAAACAAAACCCAGCACCGTGCCAGACAATTCATGTGGTTGCCTTCCTCCCTCCAGCACCACTGCTGTTCCGTGGGGTCCCTGCGGTGCCTTCCCCTGGTGTGCAAAGGGCCCCAGCCCTGTGGTGTCCCCGCGCCTCGCTGCCGAGGCTGCAGCGCAGGCAGAGTGATGCATGGGGACAGTGCTCGGTACATTAATAAATAATCACCTCTCCCATGCTCTGCAGGAGAGCGTGACTTCACAGTGATGTGTGTGAATGTCACACGGGCCCTAGGAGAGCTGTGCTTTGACTGCTAGCTGCGTTCCCGAGGGGCCAGCTTCTCCTTTGCTCTCCCGACTGAGCCAGGGATCAAGGAAAGAGGCTGCCCCAGTTGCAGACAGACACAGGAATATTTCACCAGCTACGGTACCTCTGTGCACTTCATGATTCACTGCCATCACACTGCAAAGGCTTCCTGACACATATCTAGAGGTTATGGAGAGCTGCGTTCTCCCCTTTCTGTCCCAGACTTACCGTGACCGAGAGGCACTGAAGTCACCTGGCACTGCAGCCTCCTGCCTGACCCATCCCTGGGGTCCTGACGCCGCTGCCTCCCCTGCAGCAGTGCCTGCAGCACCAGCAGTACAGGTAGCAGGGAAGGAAGGCCTGCACCACCCTCGTTTGTGTTCACTGCCCTGCTGGATGCAGCAGAGAGGTTTTTCCAGGACAGCTGAGGTTACAGAAAGACCGGCCACAGCTCCGATCAATAGTTAGGGGATGCCTAAATTGGAGCCTCTGCTGGGGAGCCTTGCAGACGGGTGGCTCAGCGAGCAGCAGAGGACTGGGCTCCAGCTTGGGTGAGCCCCCGAGACAGATGCACGCTGAGACTGGGACACCTCGCTGAGCCCGACCCCTGTGAACCTCGCAGCCGTTTCTCTCCTGCGGTGCCTGACCTCTGCCTAACGCAGTCGTTCTTCTCAGCCCAGCCCGTGCTGTGCCACTTCCCCTCCTTGAGCCTGCGCTGAGACGTCGCCTCCTGCGTGGCTCTGCTCCATCTGCACCGAGCATCCCTCCAGGGCAAAGCTCCCCACGTCTTGGTCTGCAGAGACTGAGCTGGATGCTGCCATCGCTAAGTGAGAGCCCGTGCAGCAGGGTAGGCAGGGGATCAGATCAGAAAATATTAGAAGTCTCTTTTATTGCTTTCTAATGGATCCTACCAAACATTTCCAAGCATTTACCCTGTCACTGTCCGTTCTGTTACCTTCCACCCGCAAGCTCTGGTTCTCCTCCACTCCCTGCCACTGACTCATTCAGCTTCCTGGCAGGGCAAGGCTGAATGCAGGCAGAAAAGCTGCACTTCATTTCATATATAAGTATTGTGGCATGACAGGGAAAGGGCTAGCATGTAACCGTGAGGGGTGCTAGAAGACAGAGAAAGTTTTGCCCCAACGCCTTATTGCCCCTCATCCTTTTTTAAGGGGTATTTAGGGAGTGAGATTTCCCCCGTATCCTCTACAGGCATCACATCCCTGGCTCACCTCATTTACTCAACGAGAGCATGTTTTATTAATCTGGAGTCTCGACAAGGTTCTTTACTTCTATTAATTTATTAATATTGCTAATTAAATATCATATTCGCAAATGTAAATTTCCTAATAGTGTCCCTTCCATTTTCAAATTTAAAAAAAAAAAAAAAAAAAGAAAAAGCAGCAGCAGCTTGTTATATTAGTCAATTGAAAGCAATTCAGCCTAATCAGAAGAGGGGGGTGCCTCGTGTCTGCAGTACAGGGCTGGCCACTGCTTGCTCGTGGGCAAATGACCACCTTCCACCACGATCTTTAACAGCTGGATTCAGAGCAGGAACAAAACGGGGTGCATGGAGCAAAAGAGGATGGGGAAAGCAGAGTTTGGGAACAGGCACCAGGAAGATACCTCAGCAATGGCACGGCAGGGATGAGGGCTGTGGGGGGGCTGCACACAGCCAGACCCCTGAGACTGCACTGGGTCTAAGGGGGGAATCATTTAACGGGCAGCCTGCAAGGCTGGGGCACGGCTGGTCTGCGGGAAGGGTGGGGGGAAAGGAGAGTGAACCTCTGCAGAAAGAGGGTGGGCAGGGGGACACCCAGCACCTGAACTGCATTTTGTGTCCTGAAACTTTTATCTACGTATTTGTATACGTATTTTGGGGCAGTTGTGATAATTCGAGTGTTGGGATGACTGGGCTGGTGTTGCATTAAGGAAAGTTTTAAAAATACATTATATCGTTTTTATTATTAATGGTAATGATATGGGCCTGCTCGTTATCTTTCCTTTTGTTATGAGCACTGTAATCTGAGGATGCTGTGGCAATGTGAAATGGATAATGCAGGGGCACTGCTAGATTTGGTTCTGTTTTAAAATTCCATCCATATTTATTATCAGAACCCAGGAAAATAACGACATTTTGTTGCCTTTTTCAGAGGGTTTACCAAAAGCTAAGAAACCTTTTTTTTCCTGTCTATATTGTGCAAAACAGACTTCAGTAAAAAGAGCATTATGCTTGTTGTATGGAGGGAGAAACATGGGCACAGAAGGCAAAATACAAATCCTACGATTATTGCTCAGTGTCAGATCTCCTCCCTTTTCCCTAGGTTAAACTAGGGTCAAACATTTGCAGGAAGGCACAGAACAGTACAATACCAGAAATTTGGGTGCAGAGCTTGGGCTATCCAGCCTTCCATCACTTGCTTTAGATGCTAAAAACTGCCCTACTGCACGCCATGGAAGCATTAGGAGGGTACACGCTGAGCCAAGGGAAAATTCCCAACACTGTCTCCCAGCAGGGGACTTTTTTCTTTACACAGGCCAAAATTCCCAAAGATAAACCCTCGGAAGGCTTCACGATCCCAAACGAAGGGCAGCACTGACCAGGACAAAAGCAAGCCCTTCACACCGAGCGCTCTGTGGCGGCAGAGGCATCCCCGCAGCTGCGGTCAGACCGTACCTTTGGGGACAAACAGAGGTGGAAGCGAGGTCCCAGACCCACCATCGGCGCTGAACCACAGCCCAGCACCCTGCTGCCTGCATGCCCACGGGCACAGCCTGGTAGGGAGGAGTGCTGTGCAGTCCAGACATGGGGCTGCTGGTTTAACGGAGAGCTGTGGGTCAGGTGCAGGGGGAAGGGACTAAAGGGGCAGGGGAGACGGGGAGCAAAGAGCCACAACAAAACCCCTTCTCAGGCTCACAGAGGAAGCGCAGAAAGCCCTGGCTGAACTGGAAGGAACTGGTTCTTGTCGCCTCGCACACGCTGGTCTCCAGCTGTTAATGATCTCTGTTGACGCGAACATCATTTCCTCTGCGTCCCGGCGTGTGTAATTGAGTGGGGCTGTGATGGGGAGACAGCGCTGCCAGCTTCCCAGTCAGCACTTACTGACAGCCTAATCTCAGCTCAAGAAATGTTGCCGAGGTATTGGCTTCTGATGCCATGTTATCTCCCCAGTTTGAGAAAGTATAGAGCTCACCTCCCCACACAGATATAATAGGAGAGGACATCACCTTAATTCCACCTCCATTAGACCTCAGAGAGTCGACTGCGACCCCACTAACCTCATCAATATTCAAAAGCTTAACAAAAAAAGGCTATAACTGGGGAAGTCAGAAATAATGTAATGCAGTATTGATTATTTTATGGTACGATTAGGTGTAATTACATCTCTCAAATTTTATTTTAATGTTACTTTCTACTACTTTTAGCCTTTTAAAATTATCCAAAACATCTCCGTTTAATGGAATGAACATGCCTTCAATTTAAATGTGAAACACTCTTTTTCTGCTAAAGTGTGACCTCAATATATTTGAAAACATAAATTACTGCTATGTATAAACCATAAAAAATGAATGATGAATTTAATTCTGGTGAAGCGTGAGGGACTGGGAATGCAATGGGGAAATACTGTTTATCCAGAGGAGAGGGGACAGCCCAGGTGGAGAGGAGGCGAAACGTGACCTTCTCTAACACTGCACGGGACACGACATCTGAAGGACTTGACTTTGACTAACAGACAGACTAAAGGCAAAACCCATTTATTGCCTGGATCTAGTCCTTAGCTGGCCTCGATCAGCATAGCTTCTACGCAGGCAAAGGAGTTATGCAGATTTACACCAGTGGAGACTTTAGTCCACCGTATGGGCTCGGTATTTGATGCCCTCCAGCGCTGTCGGATGAGCCGAGGTGGAGGTTACAGCCAGAGCCCCGCAGGGCAGCCTCCTAACTTCTCAGGCCTCTGCGCTGCCAGACGGGTGTAAAACAACCTTTGCATAAACAAGAATGGGGCCCTAAGAACCCAGCCGAACCCTCCCACCTCTCATTTGACAGCATCACCTCACCCATTATTAGAACTAATTACATTCATTACTGTGGACCTAGGAGCCTTAGCCGTGAACCAGGGCTCCATTACCGGAGAGATCAGACAGCCGAGTGTCCCTGTTCAACCTCCACTAGGGCCTTGTCGAACACACCAGCATTTGGGTCCCTGGGCGGTATCACCAGAGATATTTAATAAGTAATGCTAGCCCAGAGCTGCGTCCTCGGTGACCACGCATGGGGATGATGCCTTCTGGGACCCCTGCTTTACCAGGCATCTAAACCTAGACCTACCCAGTGCTCTGCAGCCCTCTGAGCACTCCCTGTGCAAGGCAACTTCTGGCTCCGTATTCATAGCGTCCTCAACCTCCATCAACAAACATTTCCCTGTTTTACCTCTTAACTGGCAGGTAGGGAAGAAAGTATGCTCTCACCCATAAGCGTGCATAATAGTTCAAGTTTATGCTTGAGGAAAGGGTGGCTAGTAGGGTCACTGATAATGGTCTTAGAGCTCCTCTGGGCCACTGTGAGTGACAGACTGTTAAATTAAAGTAATTTTCATATTAGTTCCCTCCCCACCTCCTGCCTTTCACCCACTGAAATCGTTTAAGCCTAAGCTTTCTCTATCACTGGGGGGTATAAAGAAGGCACGTAGGAGGAGAAATCTGAAAGACAGACAGACAATTGCAATGTAACTGCTGGAGAATCTCAGCTTCTGCGCTAATATATTCCATACATTATTTGCAAATGGCAAAAAAATCTGCAATAAAGGTATCAAACACCTGGGGCGAGTTCTCCCCCACTGCATCTCTCAGCTACGCACTCTGAAGGACCAGACACAGCGCGGTGTCCCTGTCCGTGTCAGAGCTGGGGACACGTGCATGAGGTTAGCAAGCCATCCTGACTTGATCGCCAAAATCTTGATCCTCCCCAAGCTTGATGCTGGCACTGATCCCCAAAGTCAGTGGCCAGCAGCCTCCTGACAAGCTCCAAATCGTAGCTGCGCTGGTAGATAGGTGCTGCCTGAGTGCAGGCTTTCGGGGTTAACTCAGGACTCTGCAAAACCAGATATCAAATCAGAATGAATACCCTGGGAAGAAAGTTAGAAAGGGAACAGGTATTGTTACTGGACAGAGACAGTTCTAGTCTTTTAACCTGCAATGATAACTTTATGCAAAAGTCTGGTAATTACCTCAATTCCTAAGAAAATGTGGGAAACAAAACTTTGTTGCCCTGAAATACCATCATCTGTGGAAGCTCTGCACTGCTGGGTGCTTTGTTCATTAAATTTCAGAGAAGGGCATTAATAAGACCTTAAGTAAATCGTTGATCTGGGTAAATGATTCATCGTCTATTTTATAGTTCTTTCTGTTAAAAATAATAATAATAATAATTAAAAAACCACCTAGCTAGTCGTTGGATGAGGAGAGCACCTGCCTCCAGTAAGCAACAGCATCTTACGTGGCAGCTCACCAAGGCCCTCTGTCCTGAGCAGCGCTCACACACTGCCTTCCACTAGCCACATTACGTTCAGAGTGGTGATTCTTCCATGCTGGCAAGCGTTGCCCTTTCACAGGCATCTTTTACAGGAGAAATCCTTTTGTAATAGGAATACTATCCAGTGGTATCACTCACTACATTCTGCTTATCAATCTTCTCTGTAAGTCCAGACAAAGAATCAGGAGAAAAAGCTAGGATCCCATCTGCAGACTTGGAAACCCCACAGGTTTTTCAAGGAAAGCTACCACCCCCATTTCCCTATATCTGCCTGTAGAGGTGGCACCGTATTGACTGCCCCCACACTCGGAGAATGGATTTTGCTGTGCTGGATCAGCAGGCCGAGGCTGTCATCCTGACAGTCTAGAACATCCCATGACCTGCTTAGCCTACTGTACCTCACCTCGAAGGAGCAACTTTAGCAGCAGGTAAAAAAGACAAATTTCAGCCTCTCACACAGCAGCACCAGGCTGCTGAAAATCAAGAAATTCATCTGGAAGAAGAATCGGAGCAGCCTGAAGTCTTACAGCAGAAAGCTTACACCAACAGATCTATGTAGTGAACTGCTTGAAGGAGCCGCGTTTTCAAACATTAAGCTAAACTGAAATCCACAAACCATTAGGTGAGTTTATTAGGTGGGTTTTCACCGGCACAGCTGATTCAGCTCTGGTCGAATTGTGCATGTTCACTGAGAAGACAAAAGTGGTAATGTTGATTATGTGAAGCAAAAGAACTACCTGGTTTGATTGGCAGCCTGGCCGGTTTATGAACTTACACTTCCTGAAACTCGCATACTCCTCTCTTAGCATTTGTTCAAACTGAAAAGGCAATGGGCTGTGTAACGTGGTAATTGCTGGGATCGCTCCCGATAGCTTTGCAAGGCTGGTCTTTGTTCCAGAACTACTAATATGGACTTATCATGAAGGACCTGCCTGTTTAATCCACAACTTTTCAAAAATACCTGCCAGCAGTTCAGTGAATTCAGCAGCCAATTCCCTAAACATCCCAGGATGCTCATCAGCTGGACTTGCTGATTTGTTGCTATCCATTCTTTCAAGTGTTCCCTTATCTGCTTTACATCAACAGCTAGGGTGCCAAGATGCTCATTACTTCCTAATGGTCCATATTCCATTTCTATATTTTTCTTCTTAAAGACCAATTAAAAAAAAAAAAAAAGTTAAGTAGCTCAGCCATTTTAGAATCACCATTGATTCCAGCTCTCTCCTAATTTATTAATGGGCTTACCTTCTCTCTCATATTTCTTTCCCCCGATATACTTGGAAGAGCTCTCATTATTTATTGTGGCCCTTTGGGCCAACATTAACTCATTCTGCTTCCTACCTCCACTGAAAGCTGGAAAGGTTTCTCCATTTGCCTGCTGGCTTCCTCCCCATTGCTGGATGAGTTCAGATATCTAGAGGTTTTTGAATTTGAGAACCCAGGAAGTTCTGTGTCATTCCTACTCGAGCCACACCAACTCCAGCAAGCCTTGGAGATCGAAAAAATTCAGAACTGAGCATGTTCTAGCATTCAGGAACACCAAAATGATATAGTATTTCATGAGCAGTCTGCCTAATCCAGATTCCATTACCGTTACTTGCGCAGTAAGTGCTTTAGAGAAAAGCACAAGAAATCCCACAAAATTGGAGTAAAAATAATTTGACTCCAAGGAAGATTCCATCGGCTCCAACCAAAACAAACAAAATGCAAAGGTTCAGCATTACAAAGGGTCCCAAGGGTGTCAGGCACATAATTTCCCTGTTTTTTTCTCGGTATTTTGGGAGAATCTCAGGCTGTGAGAATAGTTGCTTTGGCTGCCAGGATTTACTGGATTTTCTCTCTCTTTTCAGATGAGCAAATTATTCATAAGACTGAAGTAGGGAAATCCACTCCTCCCCGGCCACAATCAAGTTTCACATCAATTAGGCAAATTGACATGAGGTTTAACATTTTCCCACTTATGCTTCCAAAAGTACTATGAAAACAAACCCCCAAATTGATATCCAAACTAACCCTGCCCTGTAAAGCAACTTCAGGAAACGCTTTAGAAGGTAAAAATGTTAACCAGAAAGACGCAAGTATATCAGATTAGCCAAATACAAAACGGTTGTAAGAATATGGGCAGACTGCCTCCAAACAATGTGCTTCACACAGACAGGCACTGAGAGAAATCACAGGTCAGACATAAGAATAGCATTTACAAGCCCATTCGAGGGGAAAAAAAATCTCTCTACAAGCACTTCTGATGCCTGTACGGTAGAGCAAATGAAAAAAGGGATGCTTGTGAGGCATGAATGAAAGGTGCATGTGTACCTCCATGCACGAGTGTGCATGTACGTAGAGCTCATGTACGTAGAGCTGTGTACAGCAAATGGTTCTCCGTGGGCGAATTACACACACACACATCTTCTGCTCTTTCACCACCCTCCCCCCGCCCAGGTTGGCAGTAATGGCAGGGAACAAATCGCAAATGCACTTCACAAGTAGTCATTCTGGGCTATATACAGCCTGCTCTTGTGCTGACCCTATGACTTAAAGCACGACTCAAGAACAGCTTACAACCGTGCTCGCTCCCAGGTTTACCCGTCATTTTTCAAGTTGCATCTGCAGGAGCAGGGGTGTAATCCAGCGAGCAGTGCTAATCCCAAGGCAACACAAATCCCTGGGGACAGACGAGGCCGTGCTTCCCATTTGAAGAATATGCAGTGACTGGTTAGGCAAATTGTGTGTCTGCATTTCCTATGAATATCCCTGACGATCTATTCCCAGCTCTGTTTTCTATTTAAAGTTGGCATGATGGATGCTTGGAGAGATCCTGTATGCTCGTGCCTAACAGAGTACCAGTATAAATCCTCCTGAGATAATTCAATTTATCCATTATCATTATTTGGAGTAGAGTAGCACCTAGATGCCGTATTACGCTGAATGGACACATACTAAGAGGCAGCTTCTATCCAGAAAAAAATAATAATAATTTGAATGGACAGACGTGCAGAGAAGGAAAATGGAAGCACAGGGAGAAAGAGCTTCCCTCCTCTTCACCAGTCTCACACAGTAAGCCCTTGGCAGAGCTACAAAAGCTCCTGACCCTTCCTCCAAATCAACAAGTACAATGGAAACAACTAAAGGCTCAAGCTGTAATCTTTGCGTACGCACTCATAAATCATTACCAAACACGATGGATCACCAACTTCCCTGATGCTTCTTTTCTTTATTGTATGCACTGGATGGCACAGAAACTCCAAATATAGCAGCTCAGAAATCTCTTGCCTATTCCCTACTTGCCGGCAAAAAAAAAAAAAGCTTGTTTTGATATTTGCAGGAGTGAATTAATTTGGTCTTCCCGATACGATCTCAGACACACCCCAATGACACTTACACCCACAGCCACAGAGGCTGATAAAATCATCAGCTGACTTCTCAGCTCAGCAGCAGTCTTTTTCACCCGTTTCTAGGATTATGAAATACATATTTTGTGTGGCTGGCTAATGCCAAAGTTACAAAATCCGTGTAATTAAGATTAATTTAAGAGCTGGATTGGATCAGCTTGTGGCATCCACCCATTAATTAAGAGAAACACTTTGAATTTCAAGCGGCTGCCTTAATATTTCACTCTGTGCTGGCACTGTTAACCTCAAATTGGCAAGCAAGATGCGAGTGCCCAGGTGTGAGAGGCTGGGGGCCATTGGTTAAGCAAGGCTGCCTGCACTGGGAGACAGATGCCCTCTTCTGGAAGGTGCGTACACGCTGCCTCTACTGATTTCCCGATCCAGCATTCGCATGAATACACGGACATATACCCAAAATAAACATACAGAAGCATAAATTCTCTATTAGTTTACACAGATTTATGTACATGACACACTTTTTTCCAATGCCACATATATGCTGCACATAGTTGGTTACCTGAGAGGATGACACATTTGCTTTCCATGAATGTTTACGAGTTATTTCTGAAAGCTTGGGTTTTTTACCACATAGGTGTGTGTATACTAGTTCTAGATACAAGTGTGCACTGCTCATGTGTGCTAGATTTTACAAGCCATGCAAAGAGAACACTGAAATGGGTATGTGTTCAAAGCTGTAGGTAAACTATTTCAACCCAGTGAAAGAGAAAAAAAAAAAAAAACAGTGACAAACCTGCTGCAGAAGTTTACAAGGTTGGCTTTTGTGGATTCTTTGGGGGCATCTTCCTGTCCAACTCATATTTCCATAAAATCTGACCATTGTTGTTAATTTGCATTGTCCTAGCACCTGAAGTCTTAAATAATCTGTCATTGCTTTTGTTGCATAAATAAAGAAGGGAATCTGCTTACTGCCCTGAAGAGCTTACAGTCTAAGGTACAGAGCATTAAAACCACGCTGTATGCTGAAATGTAAAACTTCAGGTCCCAAGATTACCTTTCATTTGGAACGGTTCCATTTACCCCTTGGGAACGAAATGAGAAATAACACAGATTTGGAATAACTTATTTTTTCAATTTGACTATGTTGATCACCTCATGCATATATGGGAATATGAACAAAGATACATATATGCACCCTGGGACATATTGATGTATATGCATAAAAGCACATTAATTCAAAGAGGAAGTTAATTTCTATGAGATGATGCACATACACAAAGTGTGTCAAACGTACAAGGATGCGGATATATGTGCATATACATCAGATTGCATTTATATGACCATAAGAACATGCCTGTAAAGGTCTTTAAGCAAACTTGTTGGCGAGAATGCAGACTGTGTGTAAACAGCTGGAAAAATGCATAAGACCAAATGTTTTTACTTACTGTTGTAGTACAAAAAAGTTAAGAATCTCTTCCAAATCCAGATTTTCTCTTGGATTCTACAGCTGCTGAGTCTATTTGTTTTATGTATATTTTATAATCTGAAGTGCTCTCATGCAAAGACATCATTTTAACTCATTTAGAATAAAATCTCTTCCTCTTCTCTTTATGACAGGGTCCCACCTTCTCTGTGGGTGGAAAGAAGTTTGGCCCAGCACAGCATGCTGCTCTCTTCAGCACCTCCTGTTGGGTGCAGTTAGACTGGTCTTTCTCAGATACATCCCATCACTTAACCCACGGCCTGTGGCTGCATCAGAGATCAATAAGTCCCTCATAGCAGCTTCTGGTAGATGAGATGTAAACCAGCCACTGTCTTCCTGCCTTATTCTCTCTATATCATTCCATCAGCACTCAGTGCTGAGCACACGGCTTTGATCAAACTACTAGTTTCCCTTCCAGACATCATCATGATCCATATCCAACTATCCTTCAGCGGGGCAGGCTCCAACCCCTCTTATTAGTGGCTTTGTATTTGCAGAATTGTGGCAAGTACAGGCTGGATAACTTGCATGTGTTTAAAATAATCTAAATAACTGAACAACTACTGGATTTAATTTAGTTTACAGAGAGGTTATTCCCAATTCTGTCACCCTTTTCTCCTCTCTCTACTGAGACCCTGATCAACAGAAGCAATCCAGCCCCTTACATTATTTCTTATACTAAATCAAGTTACAAACAACTAAAAGACTCACATAGAAATACAAGCATAACTTTACCTGCCTGTGAAATGCAGCCGCATCTGGAGTGCAACACAGCAGATGTTCAGAGCATGGCAAAACTGTGGTCCAGTGAATCTGCAAGGGAAAGGAAGACTTTGATTAACACGTCCTGTGCCAACTGAACTGGTTAGCAACAGATTATTTGAAATAGGTGTATCTGCATTTTTGCAACTGGTGTCTGAAAGCAGAGTAGGGGTGAGAGACTTGTTCCAGCTTAGCAGCAAGTGATCCAACAGTGGTTAGAAGCAGGATCTAGAAATAAGGAGATACACAGCACTGTCTATTTTCTCAGCACTTCTGCTGAGTTGTGCTTCAGAGTACCGTGAGATCTTTAACAACCAGCGATGACCAGAATGTCACCCAAATACGACTGCAGGAGCTGCTGTAACTAATAACCAACACAAGTTTCCATGGTGAGGATTAGAAGATAGCCACTGCTCCTGGTACCAGCAGATCTCTGCCCTGCCGGCGGTCACCAAACCTACCTGCACCTGAGGCCAGGGCACGGCAGCATTTTAAGGTGTCAGTGTACTCTACATGTGTTCTCATTCTGGGGGAAAATGTTCATGATTATTTCATTTTGTGGCGGTAATGGAAAATACATTTTAGTGCTTGTGTTCTGCATTTGCAATTCATGTTCCCATACATGATTACATTAAGTCTGTGTTCTGTCATTTTTGATGAATGTAGCTTGTTTTCTGTAAAAAACAGACTCTGGGATGGAAAGTGACAGAAGTGAAGCTGTAACAAAGGATGATCAATTTTTTATGGCCAGCCCCAAACGCAGAGGAAGTCCCTGAATGTCTCTCTGAAGCTGGGGACCCTTCAGTCATGGGCTGCAGCATGACCCATTCCTGTCACCACACTGCTTCTGGCAGTCGCAGGGCAACAGTGGCCCGTTGTACATTTGTTTTTTTTTTTTTCCAAAGCTGATGAACTAGCTTTCCATTAACAGGTCAGCGGCTCAGAGCACTCTGCCCTCTGCAAGTTGCCACAGCTGCAGAGCAGGCAGCATGGCAAGGGGCGGTGGGTGGCTTTGAGTCACCCATGGTCACTTCTATGACCCTCGGATATATTGGCTGTCTGTCCCAAAGTCAAAAAGCAAAGAAACTTGAGGAGAAAAAAGGCATAATGAGGAGATGTGAGTTCCTCAGAGTTACTGTTGGTGGCTCCACTGGAGTTTCTTAGGATAACTGCGCAGAAGATGACATCCTACAGGATCAGCTTCCCAGGGACTGAAGACTGGAAATCAAAGCAATGCAAGTCAGGTTTCTGCTGGAGGTTTGGGCTGATCTTAGACACTGACCCCAAATAAGAAAAGTTGGTCCCACATATTTGCAGGGACCAAGGGCTCTGCTGATGGCAGTTCCAAAGCCTGTCTCGTGTTGGTTTTGTTCAGGTAGTCATGAGCCAGATCCTGATCTCCGACCCCACAGCAACCAGCCTGAAGTCACAGAACTGCCATGAGAGTTTCCCTCCCTCACAAAAGCTGGGAGTGAGGCCTCTTGGCACACAGCTCCAGCTCATTCTGCTCTTGGAAATTCTTACCCAGGCTGCAGTGGAAGAAGCAGAGGGGCTGCAGGATTTGTTCTTGCTCCCTCCCCTCCTCGGGGACATGTGCTCACCATAAGCAGATGGTTTCAGAGATTAAGTTCTAAGGAGGCATTAGCAGGAATATCTGCACACAGCGCCCGGGCAGCTGCCTATGCTCACACCTGTTCTAAGTTTCACAGCTTTCAAAGAGTCAGTGTTCAAGGCTTTTTTGCCCTTTCCTTTTTTGGGAAATTGAAGCTTTCAGGGCAACCGCAGAGCTGGCTTTTGCAGAGACTGAGGGGGTTCTCAAACGGATTCCCCGTAGCTGCACCTCACCCTAGATTTTTGGCCATTCCTGTCAGGCTCTGAAGGAGAATCAAACTATTTCCCTCCTCCAGAAACTACAACAAGGAGAACCACAACTTAGAAAGAAGTTAACAGCTCACATCACACGAAAGGGAACTCACAGTTATTTACCTCTAAATACTAAAAAATTACTGGATCACAACTGAAGACCGAGGGATTTACCCTTCACATTTCAGTGCATTTCTTTGCCCAAGTTTCCTCTGATCATCAGCTTTAGTCCAGACAGATCTAGCAAGACAAAGGGCAGCAAGTAGCCGTGGAGGCTGCCCCAGGGGTCTCCAGCTGCAGGGCACGTGGTTAAAGAACCTCCAGGTTCTGCGCTGCTGGGGACTGAGTTTTGTCGCATGCAACATCAGTAAATGAAGCTGGAGGTGCTGAGCTTGGATAACTTTTTACAGGAAATGGTTCTTCCGTGCTAAGAGGAATTTAGGCAGCTGGATAAGGGGAATCCGGCACCTGGGGGTGCAGCCAGTAACAAAGGAATACCAGCAAAGAACCACAGCAGAATGTCTGCTTGGGTTAGCCATACTTTCCTGCTGCTTGCCATCAACAGAAATGGGCATCTCGCACCATGCTGTGGTATCTAAGTAGCCACAAAACAGTCTCAAAAAATTATACAGACATACATTAATGGACATTTGATTCAGTCCCATGTACCCGACTGTGGAAAGCTAAGAGATGAGTGGTGGGAATACAGATCTGAGCTTTGCAACTGGATGTAGCTTCTATCCTGTGTCTGAACCAGATCTGAACTACCTTGTTCCTGGTTACTTCAGGTTTGGATTGGGAATTTTGTGGGTTGGGTTCTTCATGTAAGTTAATTTTTTTCAGAGACCAGAGAGCTGGAAAGAATTGTTTTCATTCAAAGATCTCAAGTGGTAGCCACCCTTGAGCATTTATGATGTATAAATAGAATTGCAAGTGCACAAAAGCAGTGAGTGCTGCAGCCAGCACCCCCCCCAGCTGAAGGGTCTGTGTGCTCGGTGCACATGCTCACCACCACGACAGCCCAAGCACCAGCCCGTGCAATACTCCGTGCAGCAGGGCTGCATGCTCGTCTCCGTATGATAGAAGCAACAGTCTCATAATAGTCAAAAATCCAATCTGCTGAGTCTGTCTCACCAAGCTGGGACCCGAAGCGATCCACAGCCCTTCTCTCAGGCTCAGCGTGACCCCCACCCTATTCTCTACCAGCCAGTAGGAGCAGCCTTAGTCCTTGCTCCCTCTCCTGTACAGGATCCGGTGAGGTGTAGGCATGAAGGGGATGCTGTTGGGAACTGGCAACCGGACCCAGAAACATCCCAGGCAAAGGCCTGAGCATCAAGTAAGAAAAAAAGGAGCAGCACATATAGATGGGATGGAAGAGAGCGGGCTAGCACAGGAAGCTGGAACGAGACCAAATGTTCAGAGAAGAGATTAAGAAATTTAGATTTCATGCAGCAAGGAAAAAGGACCGAATGCGGAGAGGACAAAGACGGTCAAACATGGCTCTCACTTGCCCGTGGCCCCGTGCCATTCCGCTATCCCACCCAACACTGCTCTGCACCCCGTGCCAGCAGTGCTCGTTGCTCATTAGCAATGTGCCATCTGCCTCCAGCTCTGCCAAAACACCAACCCCAGCAATCAATACAGACTTGTTGGTGACATCTGTTGGGACGGTCCACAGATACCAGTGGCTTTTCACCGTGCGCACTTGTTTTGAGCAATGCTCAGCTGGTACCCACGAGCACTAGGCTGACCCTTGCGTCCTGTGACCGCACGCATCTCGTGTCCCCCCACGGGGACACAGAGCAGCTCCTCCACCCCTTCTGCCCTTGCTGGGCCACCACGCAGGGGCTGTGGCCAGGGCCAAGACCTCCCTGTGCCCACCTGCAAGGCACAGCCACTCCGCCTGCCGTGCCCCGCACCACTCACAGGTCAGGGCTTCTCATTACACTCCCCCAGAAGCCAAGCTTTTAAGAAGCCCAGCCTCCAGCTCCCAGAGTGACCGTCCTTCAGGGAAGCATGCCACAGGGGGATGCCGGCCCAACAGGCTGGTGGTTTGGAAGAACAAAGACGTGAGTGCTAAATTCACCCCCCTCCATCTACTGCAATAAGATGGTCCTGAAAATAGAACCATGGCTTTAAAACATGAGCAGCTTCAAGTATTTCGCTGACACAGAAAAATAAAAAGGAAAGACACAACCACATTAGGCAGGGCAGGAAATTCCTACTGCTGTGTCACATGTGGCTGAGCAGGATCTACAAGCAGGCAGGACGTGCAAAACCTTCAATGCTTTCTTGCTGCCATTTTTTTCCTGGCTCCTCTGCCTCTACTCACACCTCTCACACCTACGAGGGCTCCTCTGGAACTTGCACCTCCACCTGCAGGTACATCTCTGCCTTTTGGCAAGGTTTTACCAACAGCTTCCACTAAGATATAGTGCCATGGGCCAGTGGTGCCCCAACACCACCACTCCCAGGCCCAGGTACTTCCGACACTGCTTCTGTATCTGAAGAGAAGATTCACAGAAAAACTGGTGAAATCCATGGGATGAGCTGCACTTGCCATGAAGGGTACACACCAGTTCCCTTCGGATAAGATTTTGCATCTACTCTGACACTTTAAAGAAGCTCACAGTCATTACAGAAAGGAAAAAAAAACACCTTAAGTTTTCAGAAATATCCACATAACTTTTGCAATAGTTTTTCCTTGCTTCCCTGTTTCTTAGAGAGGTCTGCTATCCCTTCCTTTCTTCTGTGCCAAACACCAGACGGACAATATTCAGCAGGAGGATTACAAACATACTTTGCAGACCACTGGAAGAGAGAGCAAAGGGAGCTCTAGGACTATTAGAGAAAGGTGACAGTGGCTCCTGCCTCATAAGGGAAGGAAGGTGCCTTCCCTCCCACAACTGAATGAGCAGACCTTCAAATCACAGTGGCCGGCACGCGGTTACATGACATCTGGGTTGGCCTTTTCCACCACTGATTACTTCCATCTTACCACCCATAGGACTTCCCAGATTTGCTCATGACCCCGATGCAGTCGGAGCTGACGCTTCCCCAGACGAACAGATAAAAAATCAGTTCCAGTGACACGCTGTAAACTTCTGTAGAAAACAGTCGTAACGAATTTCGGTGAAACAGGCAATAGAAGTGAACCGGTCAGATTGGTACGGCCCGAAGGAGGCTTGCACAGGCAGTCCCTGCCCAGCCCAGCCAACCTGCGCCCGCCCCCCGCCACCAGGGCGTGTGCCGTGTTCCTCATGCAACGCCTTGATCCGTGGCCAGCTGCAACTCCCGTCCCCGCGCGGTGCTCACTTTGTATAGAGCAGCGAGGGTGCTCCCAGCATGACACGGCCGGCGGCACCTCGTGGCACGGCTACGGCCTCCTCACCAGACACCGGGCTCCCCGGCCTCTCCTGACCTCCTGGCCGTCTCCTCACACGGGACAGAAATGCTCTCTACAGAACGGGCGAGCCATCGCAGCGCCAATACCGCGCCATCAGACCTACTGCTCTCCTGGCGTGTTAGTGCTGCTGAGATCCCAACGCCTGAGCGCTTTTACCCCGTGTCCATCACGGGCTCTAGGGATGCTGGCGGGAGAGAGAAAACGGCCGTACAGCTTGGGCAGAGGCTCCAGCATTAGCAAGCCCAGGACCAGCTCCCAGCTCTGCCGTCGTTGCTTCACCCGCCAGTGCCTCAGTTTCCCCATCTGTAAAATGAGGGTAACGATAACGACCTACCTCAGAGGGCGTGCCGTTCGGGTGGGTGAGCGACCAGCACTACAGAACCCCCCCCACCAACAAACCACCCAGCCTGGCACGGGAGGAACCGAGGGCACCGCATCCTCCCCTCCTCTCACTGCCTCACTGATCCTGCTAAGGAGAAAAACGCTTGCCAGCGCTCTCCTGCCTGCGACTGCGCAAATGTCCAGCCAGCTCCATCCTCATCGAACCACCCTGCGTCTATTTGATAAAGACGAATATTGCTTTTTAAATAAATATAAAAACTCCGCTTCCTCCTTGGCGAGTTCATTTTGAGTCATTTTATCTCTTTCCTCCCCCTAGATTTTTCCCCAAATAATGTGATTAAGTGAGTCAGCGTTCTGCTTTCCCTGACAGCCTCTGGATTTAATTCAGTTTGAGGACTGTGACCTTTGACTCCTTTTTACTATACTAACCCAGCTAAGAGAACACTTAGCGATTTCTCCGCTTCCTACTGGGAGAGTATCTGGTGGGGGGCGAGGAGTGGGAGCAGGGGTGGAGGGGGGAGGAAGAGAAACAAACTTTCACATAAAATTATGGTATATGGATAATTGAGAAGTTTAAAAACATGAATCTAATTGTGCTGTCCCTTGAGAAGCAGATATTGAGCCATCCTATAAAAGGCTTGGAGTATCCCAATGGTGATTTATTGCTAAATCCTAGTATTTTTCAATACATTATAGTTTTTAAATTGTGTTTAAATTGAGTGTAGAAGAGCAGAGGCCATTAGGAGATGCAGAAATGATGATTATATTTAAATATTCATGCACGCAGTACCTTATTATTGAATCTGAACACTAACAAAATCAATATTAAGTGCGGTTTGACATGAATTTATTTATGAATTTCGACTTTCTAAGTACTGTATTTTTTCACTCAAAAATTGTGAGTATAATGTAGTAATGATATCAAAACAGAGTGTCAGGGAGCATTAGCTGAGGAGGTTATAAACCTCCGTATTACAGGGCCCCATATCGCCCTCAAAAGTGCTTAGTGCACAAAACCAAAATGTTTTGATTTTTTTTTTTAAACACGTAAATACACACACACACACACATACACACACACACTCAGAAATAGGAAGGAAATTCTCCGTCGGAAATTGCACTGCAGTGGCTTTGATTGCTCTCAGAGCCCGCTTCAGGGACCAGGCAAACGGGGAGCTGAAGACGGGCGAACCTGAATGGAGCACTCCGGGCGTGCGGTTTGTGGGGCACTTTGGTGCTCCGAGGGGAAGCTGGCAGAGGGAGAAGAGCCCACAGGCGAGGGCACGGGCAGGGGCCCAGCCAGAAAGGAACCCAATATATCAGCCTTCCCCAGGAACCCACAACTCCTTTCTCTGTCCGCAGTACGGGGTCAGTCGCACTGCGAGCCCAGGAGGCAACAGCAGTCAGAGGTGCTCTCGTTAAGAGGCTGGTGGTAATTTGCTCACGCTGGCTGGGGGTCTGGCAGAACAGGATGCCCCAGCTCCTTTCATAAAGGTAAGCCCAGCAAAGAGAAAGGAAACAAGTTGGGGGTTCCCACTCGTAGGCAATGTGCAGCACGGCAGGCACCTTGAGCGGTTTTCACCCAGAACGGAGCAAAGATGGGGAAACTGGGAACCATCCCCCTTCATCCTCTCAAAATAAAAAATAAAAAAGCCTCTGAGATTTTGCCTGCTCTATAATTTGCCTAGCTCCTTGCTAAGGTGTTGTTATCTCAAGCAGGACACTCGATAATTAAGCTGGAACTCCCTCACGAGACAGCTTTTGCAGCTGGGCACTCGGTGCCATTCACCTACCCAAGATCATTTAATGGCAGGGCTGCAGCAAGCCCTGCTCCACCGACTCCTTGCCCTTTCAGACATTGCTGCTCTGTCACTGTGGTCACCTGTGGGGATGTGGTGGGTTTTCGATGGAGCTCTCTCTGCCTTCTGCTCAAACAATCAGTATTTCAGCTGGGGAAGACAGTGGCGTTTTTGGTACTGGGAAGGGAAGAGGAAGAATTCAGACCGAAGCCCTGACACAAGGGGACAGAGGAGGGTTTTGTGCAGATCTACCTCCAGATAAGCGATTCCTATTAAAAGCTACTGTCCTTCCTCCCCCACCAATTCATATCAAATGCAAGTTTATTTGCTATTGACAGGAATCTGGACCGAGCCCTCCACATGCTGTGCTGTGCAATCCCCCTCTGACTGCAGCCTTCTCCAGCCCAGCACACGCTCCTACCCCAGCATCACCCCCAAAGGAAAGCCCTACCCTTCCTGCCTGGGAGCCGTACCCCTCCCAGTGTCAGACTGTTTAAAACAAGACAAAAATTTTGGTAGCTCTCAGCCCAGGTTGTGGCCAGAAGGAGCAGCAACAGATACCACGGCCACAGGCTTGGCCTGGTCTTTGCTTTCTACAGAGACAGAGATGCAGAAAGAAAGCGGACTGACTGAGGAGATCCATCAGTTCTTCTTGTCTTTAATTTCTGACCAAGAACGGAACCAACACTGACTGAATGCAATGCACAGCCACACTCCTTCAGTAACGCTAAGGGCCAGACACTCAAAGGGTATTACTGGAGAGTGCTCGAGCATTTCGTCTGCAGCAGGCTGTCAGACGAGCACAGCCCCAGCACATACATAGCTCAGGTCTCGAAAATATCAGGTGTTGGCATGCAAGAGTCAGAGCACTACAGGAATGGTGCTAGAGTCCTAAGGAAAGTCCTTTCAACTAGCAAGTCTTCTTGCTAAGCCCTTCAGCAAGGTGAACAGTGCTCGGCAAAGTGCAAGCCCTGGAAGCCCTTTTCTGATGCAGAATTTCTGCTCAGATTAATCTTTTCTTCCTCTTTCCTGCCTCCTTATTCTCAGGCTTGTCTCTCTCTTCTCTGCTCATGCTAGCATTTCCCAGTACAGGCTGCCAGGCTCTTAATGGATTGGCAACGTTCTTCAGGGACTGGCATTGACACAGAAACCCATGTAAAGTATCCCCTCCTGGAAGGGGTTTGATCACGGAGCACTGACATGATGGCAGATCACACTGCGCACACAGGGGCCGCACACGACAGGGCGAGCGGCAGCAAAAACATCACTCATTAAAATTAATTCCTTTCTCATTTTCATCTTAAAAGGAATGCTCAGATTTAGTGGTCTCAGCTGAGTCTCCGATGGATAGAGATCTGTATTAACAGAGCCCGGCACACCCAGTTTCATTTGGTTTATGCTCTGCAGAATGGATTCATTTGGTGATTTGTCCGGGAGTTAGCACCAGTGGAGGAGCCCAACGCTTAGAATAAACCACTGGAAGACTTCATGGGCCACCCAGTGAAGTCCCACTTATGGCCTGTGTCCATCTTACAGAATCTCTTTGGTAAACCCAGAGCAGAGGGAGGCAAACCCAAGCCCGGGGTTTTTTCGGATGGTTTGCCACCATCTGAAAGAGAAGTCTGAGACCTCTCGGTTCAACAAGGGACCCAAGCAGCAGTGGTAGCTGGATGCCAGAAACCAAAGCCTTCATCAAGGCTTTGGGGAATCACGGTACCAAAACCAGTGCAACTGTACGAGACAGCCATTTCCCTTTCTGTTGTGTGTCTAGCCCTGCAGAACCTTGGGGTTTTACATGGAGAAAAAGACCCAAAAAATGCATTTTATAAACGTAATGCACAGAAAAAGCGATGTGCCCAAGGTATAATGCTTGCAGCAGGGTTTGGAATCAAGACCAGCTAAGTGCACGTGCCAGCGCACTGCCTTAACCACAAAACCTTGATTCTGAACTCTGAATACACCCTCGGTAAGAGATGCAGTACAAAGGGCACCGAGGAACATTTATCACCCAGCCTTACTCTGAGCTTTTGGTAAAAATAGTCGGGTCTTAACCACACCACGGCTTCCCTCAGTGCTACCTCCTGCGGTGAAGGACAGGGCAGGCCTTGGGAGAGGACACCAGGCTGAGGCGTCGCTGACCCAGGTACAGCAATTCCACTTTTCTCAGGAGATCTCTTTCCCAGAAATGCTGAAAACCATCTTGGAAACTCACACACAAGAGATGTCTAATGCTGGCATTATTTCTAACACTAACAACTCGTTAAGTTTTTCCACTACGCATCTGTATCAATATTTTAACACAACTGTTACAAGGAAAATTGCTTTTTTTGTGTGTCTGTCTCCTCCCTCCCCTACTCTCTCATTAAATCAGCATGACAGATTTTAGCCCATTCCATAACCAAGAGAATATCTCGGAAATTTAAAATCCCCAAAGCACAGTGACGGGTTCTGAAAGCTTTCCAGTTGCGCAGAGTATGAACAAACTCGATGGGCTTCGATCGTCCCCTCCCCTTATTGTAACTACACACAGGCTGCCATCAGAGAGCTCCAAAAAAATGGAATTAGCCTAAATCTCAATAGGAGATAAAGAACCCAACGCACAGCAGCCATGAGATTCGGCTGTACGACCACAACAGCACTAATTTATCAGGTATGATCATTACCAGTGTAATACCACCACCAAGTTTGATCTGATAACAATTTACAGCTGGCTCAACTCGGTGTAAGAGACAAGCAAAGGAGTGGGGCAACAGGAGAACCCTAGCTCTAAAAAAAAGTCAGACATCAGGATATGGATTGTAGGATCTATTGGTGGACGCAGAGTAAAAAGGTGCCATCCAGGTTATTTCCCAGTATGTGCAGACCAGCCACTTGCTGGTGCTTGGAGATAGGACTAAAATGCATTAATGAGAGGTGATTACCTCAGAATACCAGCACAGCCAAAATGGTCTGTGGTGGGGGCACCAAGCAGAGTGTTCTCGAGCAGAGCCAGGGAAAAATCATTCAGGGAACTGATAAGAAAACCCCAAGAAATGGGAGGTCTTTGATGTGGAACATTCACCAGCGTTTTTAAGGTGGGGGTGAAGAAAGTGCTATCACCAAGGAGAAAAAAAAAAACATACCCTCTTTTCCAGTAAATCGATGTATTTTGCTCTAATTTTATTAGGAATATAAAAGGAGCCTTTAGAAAAGTGCTTAGAGAGCAGAAAGAAAAAAAAGAAGAGATAGGGAAGGCTAGCAGTGGAAACATTAGTCTGTCTGTATTAGGAATCCCATACTCACATTTTATTGTTACTGTCAGGATGCAAAAGGCAGCGCTTAAAACAAAATAATACATAATGTATTACAGGGGCATAAACATCAGCAGTCATTTTTATTTTAAAAAGAAAATGCAAAAAAAATATGGAGATAGCTTGCAAGTGAGGGATCCAAGGCACAGCATTTATATCTGTGTCCACTGAGATAATCAAAAAGGTATTAGAGCCGCTGATGGAACAGGGTACCACAAAAGGCTCCTCAGCAGTTTACCACTGCTCTCATTACCAGGTGGCTCTGGAAGCTCATTCAGAGGACCATGGGGATCAATTTTTAGGTTGGGTCGGTATTTATTGCAGAGCCAAAGATGAGATATTTAAGGAAATAAACGCCGTACTTTTTTGAATGACTAGTCAAGGAAATGGGGTTTGTACTTTCAGGAGAACACTGGTCTGCATTCTAGAAGGAGAGAAAGGGCAGGGAAAGGGAGAAGACATTCAGAAACGCAGAGTCCCTCCTGCTTTTGAGCCAGCCCTTTCCAACCATTAATTTCTGTCCGGCTCGCCTTATCTGAGTGAACTTGTGCTTTTTTAGTCCTAGCTCCCTCCCTCAGTTTCTGCACAGCACACCTAACACCTCGGAGTCCAGCCCCAGCATCTTTTGTTACTGCCGCAATACAAACACAGCAGCTTTATGACAACTGCCTGGCACCGGAGCAAAGCACGTGGCACCTGTCTTGCTTGACAGAGCTGCTGTGGGGAGGGCCAGGTCCCACGGCAGCAAGGAGCCTCCCCTGCAGCCTCCACTTGCCAAACTCCTTCTCCTGCACGTTGGGCGTTTGAATCAGTCCCGCTGTTTCCGTCAGGTCTCCATCTACTCGCAGGGCTTACATCTTGGAGTCAGCTGCCGGCAGAGACCGTCCCATGTTCCCCACTGGTCCCTTTCCCACCCCATCTTTGCTAAACTCTCCTGCCGCCCTGCCTCCCAGCCCCACGCCTTAGCTGTCAGGCTCAGTCCTGCCACTGCTTGGTCTCCAGTGCCCCGCAACCTGCACAGCCGGCCCCAGCTGCCCCGTTCAGCTTCCTGGTTCCAACACCGAGCGTTCACCGCAGAGAAGGGGCTTGGAGGTCTCAAGATCACACCTGCCTGGAGAGCAGCTGCTGAAGTCAGGAACGCAAAGGACACCAGGTGAGTACCAGTGGAAAGTGGAGGTGAGCCGCAGTGAAGCAGCAGTATTTATTCCAAGCACAGAAAACATCCCCTTTAAATATTTCAGCTGACAGCCGGATCTAACATCCCCAGAACAGCTGGATCTGGGCACATCCTTGGTAACAAACAGCTTCTCCCTCTCATTCCCTGCGATTCTCCGAAGGCCTCGGGGGGTACTTGATCCCCCCGGTTCCCTCTCTGGTTGTACTGCTTTTGTCACAACGTATCATGCACGCTAACATGGCACGGCCTCAGCTTGCTGATGGGATGATGTCAAGAGGATGTGACTGCCGGTGGCCTGAATGGGCAGTCAGTTGGAGGACAGGGAGAAGGGGAGGGGAGGCAGGCTGGCCAGAGGGCTGGGAGGAGGGGGGAAGTGAGATAAGTAGAAAATAAATAAATTAGGGGGGAAAAAAGTAAGTACAGCAACAGGGCAAGACTAAGGAAAATATTTACCTGAAGTAGGAATGCAATCATCTTACTTTTTAACTGCCTGCCACAGCAAACCATGACATACATACACCTGCTGCTGCTGTGCCCATTTACTCTACAAAAGTGGGGCAAATTACCTCTATCGCAGAGCAAACACAGGAGCAAAAATCAAACTTGCTGTATTTGCTGACTTCAAATGGTCTGGAAGAAAGGGTCTGCTCCAGCAGCCAGGAATTATTGACAACTGGTTTGGAAGCCCCAGATGGAGGAAACACGCGTCGGAAACTGATGAATTAAAGCCTTGCACAGCTCTGGAGGAGTTGCTCTTGGGAACTGGAGAGGGGTTAACACACAAAGCTGGGTGTCATCCCCAGATACGCTACTTGCTCACTTCTCAGCACCTGAAATTAGCTGCGATGCTTAAAATGGCTTACCAAAAATAAACAAGGATCTCTCTCACTCAGATTGAGGACTCTGGAGATAATCAGCATTAATGGGACTCGGCATTGTGTTTAGCTCCTGTAAGAACATGGCTATACCAAATTTGCTGCTTTCAGGTTGTCTTAAAGGACGCTGGTTCCTCAAATGAAGATAATTGCATGAATGCTAGAATCCCCTGCTTGGGAGTGAGCTGCGGGCGGTACATCAGAGCCAAGGTGCACTGGTGGAACGAGGTGTGCAGCCACCTTGCTGGACAGAAGTCCTTCCTGAGCAGCTGCTTCAGGTCAGGCCTAAAGGGCAGAGAGCTGTGCAGGGAAGAGCTCACTGCGTACCTGCGTTTGGATAGCCCGTGCAGTCTCCTTCCTCTCACTAAAGGTTATGCTCTTTAAAGAAAAAAGAAGGAGAAAGGCAATTCCAGAGAAGACATTATGAATTGTACATTCTGAAAATTCTGCCCACAGCCCAGAAGATAATCTTTCCCTCCCTCCCCTCACGCCAGCTCATCTCTGTGACATCTTTCCACTTCATAAATCTCTTCCTTGATTGCTGGAAACACAAGGGCCTGCAAGCACAGTCACTGAGAGGCAGATCTGGGAAACAGCCCCTGGGGGACTAGGCGAAAAACAGTTCCTGAAAAGCCTGCATACCAAGCCAGAGGCATCTTCTCATTGAGGTACAAAGCAAGCAGAGGCCTCGTACTCACTGCAACTGCACGAGGGTTCTTGGCACCATCTAGTGCCAAGAAAAGAGACTACGGAAATCACGCAGGAGAGGAGAGAGCAGGAAACCAGGAGAATCTGCTTGGTTGGGTTGGAGGGGCAGCTCTGCTAGCACAAGGAGGCCACAGTAAGCGCTTGCCACCTCCAGGTGCTCTGAGCATGGTGGATCCTTCCTTGTAGCACACCACCGACACGAGATGCCACCACAGGGAAGGTGTTACGGTGCCCAGAGGGCATTTCCTGCTGGGCTTAGCAGCAGCGCTGCTCACACGGGTGGGGCTGTACGTGCCAGGCTGCTTGGCCTCCCCACCGGCCTGCCCACAGCAGGGGGAGCCTAAGGATGGCACGAGAGAGGGGTGTTTGGATTAAATCAGGGTGAGAAATGTGCAGGGGTTGAGTTGCCTGGAAGAAGGGCTTGAGAAGTGCAGGAGGCAGCTCGTGAAGTGCCCTGACTCAGGTACAAGCTGCAAAAAAGGCGGAGGATCCCAAGCCCGGTGTGTGGAGAACCACTACAGGGCACAAGCACCAGTGGCTGAGATGGGGATTTTAGGAATGTCACAGGTGGAGACCAGACCTTCATTGTGCACAGTGGAAGCATTTTCAGATGCTGCAACAAGTAAGGAGATACAACATGATGCAGAGAAGCCTGGGTAAGGTGTTTTTACTAGAGGTTCAGCTCATCCATCCATCCATCCATCCATCCATCCATCCATCCATCCATCCATCCATCCATCCTTTCTCTCTGCTATCAGTGGCTGCCTCGAGGGTAAAGAAATTAACTCTGGAGTCCAGCAGCAGGAGTGCCATTGGCTGGGCTGAAAAATGGACTGCTCTTTCTGGAGACCTCTTCCTGCCTCACTAAGCAGTAAAGGAATAGGAAAGATGACACAAGTTAATATCAAGGCCACAGCCTACATGAGAATGGATCTGACAGAGGGTGTAACTTCTCACTTTATGAGCAAAGGAAAGTCGCTCATCAGGGTGCATTACTCATCCACTTCCCTCCTCTCCTGCCCAGCAAGAAGAGTAAACAGTTGCCGAAGTTACACAAAACAATCAGCATTTAAAACTAAACAAGGCTTCTTGTTTTTCAGGCTTTCCTGGAGCCACTCCACTTCCCGTTCAGGCACATCATCCTTCATCATTCCTGAACGGAGCCATCACCACCAGGCCATGGAACCGCAGCGGCGCTGAGCCCTCGCACTGAAGTTCCCAGGCAGCCATCACTGGGAAGGGGCTACGGGCCCATGAAGCTGACAGTTTGGGGCGTGTGCATTTGGGAAGGCTTCAAGCATCGCTCCTGCCTGCAGTCCTCAGAAAGCAAGCGAGGGATCAATGAGCTATCCAGGAGTAATGTTCTCAAATCAGCTCAGCTCTTCATCTTTCCGAGGGAAGCAAGCCAAGGACCATGCTGAAATCTTAACCACAAGGCCCAGCCACTCTGTGGACACTAAAGATGCCAGGGCAATTTCCCAAAACGCAGGTGTTAGCTTTGGCTTCCTTGGCCAATATTTACTTTCCTTCTTGCTGCTACAAAGCAGCCTTTCCATGAAGCTAAGGGCTAGATCCCCAGGGAACGCAGGCGCCTCATTCCAATTTCTCTGGGAATAAGATGCCTCTGCATCTGTGAACCTGGACTACAGTGCTTCAGGATCCCAGGCAGGTAGGTGGGTGTGGGAGAGTTTAAAGCCCATTTCCACCCTGTCCTGAAATCCACATTACCATTCATTCTGTATAAAGCAGCTCTGAAAAGCTCCCGAGCCAAAACTCCCCACTTGCACTACAAGGTAATGATTTACATTCACTTTGCCAGGGTGCAAATGATAGCTCGTGGGGCAAGGAAGCAGCAGGGACCCAGGCCCCGTGACAGTTCAACGGGAAACCACTGCCATGGCAGGGGCTCAGCCAGCGTGGGCACAATCCTGGTCCCTGCTCGCCACGGGCAGCACGCAGCACAGCGCGACGGCATCCACTCAGCCCTGTCTCCTTTAAGGACACGGACACATGCAGTTTTAAAGTGCTTTAAGCAGCTAATTAGGGTGTCTTCCCCTCCTTTATCCCACAAGATGATAATTGCATTATAAAAATGAATATGTAACTAAGCAGAAACCACAGGAACGGTGATGGCAGAAAAGGAGATGGAACCGGCAGCAGTCTCACTCCGCAGTCACAGGTGGAAGCCCTCGCATTAGAGGGACGAGCGCTCCAGTGCGGTTTCTGTAGCTGTGGGGAGGAAAACCTCGAAAAAGCCCCACATCATTTAGAGTCACAGGAGTCAGCGAATGGTTTAGTGCTTAAACAATCGATGTCAGGAAGACAGAAGATCCGTGAGAGAGTGTCCGCCTCTTGCTCTCCCTGCATACATCTCCCCAGAACGTCTACAGTCATCAGGGTAATTTAGAGAGGGGAAAAAAAAAAAAAAAAAAAAAAAGACTTGGCTTGGTCTAACTGGGGCTATCACTGTAATTGTGGAAGGAAGCGAGAACATATCAGCAGGGCCCCAGGGAGTAAAGAGCAAAGCGAGGGGAATGGAGACTGTATTTGTGGGACCCTGTGAAGCTGAAGAAGTGTCGGAGAGCAGCACGGCGATGCCTGTGGGTGGAGCAGAGCTGAGGCAGTTAGAGCCTCCTGAAGCAGCAAACAGCCAAGGATCTGCGCGCTCCCTTCCCCTCGGTAGCTGGCACCAGGGATGACCAGGAGCTGGGCATCTCCCCACACCAGCACACCTCCCTCGCTGGAGGTAAACAGCTGCAGGGATAAATACCTTGAAGCTTTCAGGGACAAGGGGGGGCTCTTCCTTCCTACCGCCAGTTCTTCGCTGCCCCCTGCGGTGCGCAGGCAGCCTCCGTGCTGCCGGTCCATTCTTCCACATCCAGTGCGTTATTATGAACCCTCCAGCACACACAGTTAATTAGGGAAAATATCCTTTCTAGCAATTTAAATGATTTTGGCATTTTCAGGAGGGCACATGTAATATTCAAATTACTTCCACTCTGCGCTGCCTTGTCTTGCCTGGCTCATCTTCCCAGGTGAATTTGTAGTCTCTGAAATGCTCTAATTTCCCACACAAGCCATGTCAAATATAATTTTGGTGCAAAGTTGGTAATTATACGTAACATCAGTCTGATGTTAAAAACACTGAAAAATTTAGCAAGAAGAGACGAATGGAGAGACATAAGTCTGAGACCAACGAACGAAAGGCGTGCGGCCCCCTTAGTATTTGTGCTCTTTAATTAATAATAGCATGTTTTCAGGAACTGAAAGGATGTGTTTCCTGAACTGACTGGAATTCACTTATGTCCCAATTACATTGTCTCAGCAAAGAACTTCGGTCAGGTCTCACTGAAGAGCCACAGCTAAACCAGAAGTAAAATCCAGGCTCCCCACTGAAGTCCATCGCAGTTGCAAGGAGAAGTAAGGGAGCAGAAGTCTCACTCTTGGGTTCAAAGCCCGGGATCAGATTCTGCCTCCTCCTCTGCCACCCTCTGCTGCAGAACCCCTCTGGAAGGAGTCAGATTTGCATCAGTGAGTCATCAAGTGTATGGATATGTATTAGAATAAGTGTAATTATAACTGCTGGCCCCGAAGTATTGGGCAAACACTTTAACAGGCTTGTTCCTTGGCTCCACGGAGAAGAATTAACATGAAGAGTGAATTATCTGCCCCCATCATCAGCTTTCCCCAAGGATGCCTGGTCTGCCTATTTAAAGGAACATCCCAGCTCGGCTCCCTTTTTGACACCATTATCCCAGCACACTGGCTGCCTGTCAAAGGCAGCTGAGAAACCCTCAAGTAACTCATTCCACGCTAAAAGCTACGCCTGCAATAACGGCTGGGAACCACAGAGCCACTTACTCTGAAATTGCAGCTCCTGGTAATCTCTGCATGGTGTTAATACATCATGGAAGGGAAAACCCAAGTATCTAACCATCACTGCAGGAGCAGCAGTTTCTGGCTCATGTGAGAGCTTGGACTGCAGCTGGTAAGGGAAGCTTACTTCGTTTTGATCCCAAAGATGCTGTGACAACAGTCAAGAACCATAATAAGAGATGTGATCACCTAAGTAAATTCAGTGTACCCAGCCAAGAATTTGACTCCAAAAGCTGAGGTGAGATCCATGAACTGAAGAGTTACTGTTTGAGAGGAACGAGGTTTTCAAAAGCAGATGAAATCTCAAAATCAAAGTTCCTGGGCCCCACTTTTATCACACACAAGCTCTCACGTGTTTGTATACAAGAATCCAACAGCCAGTCTTGAATTTCAGTCTTACTAGTGGTTAGTATTTCACACCCCTCTCTGTCTTTCCTCAGTCCCATGTTACAGAAAAGGATGAGATCCCTTGTTTTGGAGAACGAATATCCCTTGGCTTTGCAGCTTACTCCACCTACGGCCTTAAAATCAGTTCTGACTTCTCATACCCTTTTTCACACTGTTGAGTTTGTGCTGCTCATTTAATGCTGGCTCTGCATAAGCAGAAAATCCTTAACACTCTGACCATGCAGGCCAAAGACACCCAGAAACTTTCACCACAGTTTTGTGAAGAGATGACAAAAAAAAAAAGATCTGTGGATCTATGCAGGTCTAGGCAAGAAACGGACAGGATAGCTTTACGGATCCAGAAAGCACAACCCCCAATGAAGCCCTTAAGTGTTGATGAAGCCCTTAAGACCCTTGGATAAAAGCAGCTTTATAAATGTGAAGAGTGATTCTGCAAGGCTTTTCTTTCTCAGCCTGAAATGATAATGTGCAAGCGGCAGAAAAATAGGAAAAAAGACGACATTTGACCTCCAAGTTCCTCAGTGTTAAGTAGCTTTCCTTGCCGTTTTGAGTCAGCTCCACCTTTGTCTCCAATGGAAGGCCAGGATGTGCCGAGGTAGCTGGACAAATACGTAGTTCCTTCACTGCCATGGCAATGGAGCAAACACACTGAAGCACATGCCAAAGGAAATTGCCATAAATCACAAACTGGTCAATTCAGTTTAGTTTCCAAGCAAGAGTTATGTAAGCTGGTTGGAAAGTGCTTCACTGAGGAGCCAATTTTCATTTTCTTCAGGAAAGTAAAACATTATTTCAGAGAATCATGGAATGGTTTGGGTTGGAAGAGACCTTAAAGATCACCCAGTTCCACCCCCCTGCCATGGACAGGGACACCTCCCACTCAGTCAGGCTGTCCCCAGCCCCATCCAACCTGCCCTTGGGCCCCCAGGGATGGGGCATCCACAGCTTCTGTGGGCAGCCTGGGCCAGGGCCTCACCGCCCTCATAGCACAGAAGTTTATTTAATGCACTGCTTCACAGATTCAGTCTCAGCTTCAGGCCCTGCCCCTCCACAGGCCTGGAAAACTCTGCTTTCACAAAATTCCCCTATTCTCAGGGTAGCTCGACTGTGCCAAGGTATTAGGAACAAAGGGCGAGACCACACCCCAACGCTCAGATTATTTTCATTTGTTAGTTAGCAAGTAACAGCCTGGAGAAACCTGCTCACTTTCAGGAGCAATCCTTATCAGGGATTCTGCAGGGTAAGCGAAGGATGTGGAATACAGGTTCCCAGAGAAGACCCTCTGCTGTCCCACCGCATCTTCCTGCAAGGGAAATGTTCACAAGTCAGCAGCACGTTGTACTGTTTCATCACCGATGCACCGGGACAGTTCTCCCTATTGAAAACAGGGATTTCTGCGATGCCCATCCTATAAACTCATTCCTCTTAGGGCTGAGACACCAAAGCAGGAACTTCCTAACCTTTCCTCCACACTGGGGAAAGAACATTTGATGCTGAACACCATGCAGGCACCACCAGCAGCACAGTGAAATGCAGCTTGTTCCTTCACAGCTAGGTTGGCTTGTGGGCTCTGCTCAGTGAAGAGGCTGGGAAAGGGGGAGGAGGAGGCTCCGCTCCACCACGGAAGAAGCTGCGAGCTTGGCCTGCCTTGGAAGGTACCCGGATGACAACAGCCCCCCGTGCACGGCCCCGTTACTGCTTGGGGTGGCCAGCTAACAGAACTCCCCTGCAAACCTTGCTGAGTCCTGTCAACACCGCGTCTCATCTGGCTTAATGGAAACCAGAAACTCACCCTCCATCCCTGGGAGGGGTCAGATAGAGTTGTAAAGCACGAGAGTGCTGACAGGGTCTCCAGCAACATACTCCTGTTGTATCATCAGGTCCATATTCACCGCATCTCGGGCTCCTCCTGGATGATATCTGGGTGCGTTCTGATGCCACAGACACTCTGCAGGCAGCCACGGGCTTCTTTCCAGGTCCGGTCTGCCCTATTCCTCCCCCTGACTTCACATTTGCACCCGTGCTACGAGAGCACAAAGCCATCCAGTCAAACAAGTGGAGCATTTGTCCTTCACATGCTCCACGTTTAAATGGCACAAAGGAAGAAAGGATTTGACTTCTTTCTGCTCTTTCTGATAAGCCCTTATTGATCTGCCAGCCTCTCCAGCTGGTGGAGCAGATATAAAAGGACAGAATTATTTTCTAGGCTAAGCAGAGACCTCCCAACTGTCCCCAAGCCCCCAAAAGTGGGCAGAAGGAGAGTGATGGATTTCAGTGGCTATTGACTAGGTGCAGGCTCTTTAAGAAGAGCAGAAGAGCAGTAGTTTCACCCACAGAACCATTCATAATTAACAGATCAAACCTGACTGTAGTGTCTGCACAATAAGGACAGGCAGTCCATTAAAAGGAAAGTCTGTGCTGGTATGGGACCACGAGAAAGCTGCACGACTTCCTCGTGAAACATAAACTCCTGCATGCTCTCCCTCAGCCAGGATCATTCACCAACCAACTGCTCTGTCTAAGGCACTGACAGGGAAGCGAACAGGTGGAAAAGGGATTTCGCCTGTTACCAGCATCCTGCGGCCTGGCACAAAGTAAAGGACACACTGGTCATTGTCTTCAAAGCCTCAAAGAGCCTAATGCTAACTGAAGTTAATTCCGGACTCCTTGCTTGGAGAGCACGAAGGAAGAGAGAGTGAGAGCGCCAGGGGAGAAACTGATTTCCCGTCATTTCATTTCATTATTGCCAGAATCAAATAAGCAAAAAACTCACGCATCAGGCTTTTATAATCATGAGATCTGAAAATGAATGAATACATTGGATTACTTTGTACTGACTTGACTTCAGTGCCTTTCCAGTGATACAATTTCAGACTTCTTTTGGAGACTATTGATGCCAGAACTTGCTTTTGATTCATGAAAGGTTAAAAAAAAATAAAAACATCACCTAATCACAGGACTCCATAGTTGGGACTTTAAGCAAACTGTCCACCCAGTTCAATTCTACACTGCCCCCGAGGTCTGAGAACAAGTCACTGTTAAGTAAGGGGCCAGAACTAGGCACAGAAGAGCTAATCTAAACCCCAGCCACACCAAGCTGTGTTTTAGCTCCTGGTACCTAAATGGGGCTCCACAGCACGTTCTCATTGTTCTATGCTTTAATTTTCATTAATTAAAACCTAAAAGACTCAGATTATTCTACAAGGCAGGCTGAATGGAAATAGAGGGTACCTTTAGCCAGCAGTGCTTGATGACAAGAGTCACACGTGGTTAACCCAAGGAGAGTGGCTGTGACAGCAAAGGTCCCAGCAGTCTTGCTGCTGAAGCAGGTGACGAGCCAGCTAAAATTTGGGATGCATGCACGGCTTTGACTGTGAAGCAGCAGAACAGTTCCCTACCCTTTCCTCGTTGTTGAAACCCAGCTCTGACACCCAGCCAGCCTGCTACCAGCATGATATAATCCAGCAGCATCTAATCGGCTGCTGCCACCCTCTGCCTTCCCCCATCCTCAACACTGGCGGATATGTCAGAGCAAAAACATCTCTGCATTTCTGATCTCCCTGGGGTCACATCTGGTTTGAGTCAGGCCTCCCATTTGGTTCCAATCCACTGATTTCCTGCTACTGTCCATGAAAAAGAGTGCGACTCTGTGGCTTCCCCTGGGTGTAATGGTCTAATCTGTACCTTGTTGTGCACTGTAGAGGGGAGGGGGAATCAGTGCTACTTGGGAGCAGATTTCTCTTCCCTTATGATTGCATCCTGTTCTTATGCAAAGCACCTTTATTCTTGCTCGCAGTGGCAGCCCCAGATGTCCTGGTGCCCTCCCCGTATCATCCATATTTCTCCGGCCTCCTAATTGAATCCTTCCCTGGCTGGGACAGGCTTTCCTCATTACGATGAGCTGGATCCAATTCGACTCCCTCCCTCCATCTCCCGGTCTTTCCCTGTGAACACAACGCGGAGCTTCTGTCAGTGGATGACCGCACCAGTGAACTGTTCCTGCAGCTACTGTAATGCTGCTCATGAGGTTAGCAGAGCAGGAAAGCCCCAGACAGGTACAAGGTGGTGAAGGCAACTTCTCTGCCAAGATTCTGGCAAGCACCAATATGTGGCTCAGTTCTAAGAAATAACGCCTACTTCTTTCAATGTACGGCTTTCAAAGTCATTTAGCTAAAACATCAGGGTTTTGCAGCTGGTGGAGTAGCCCAAGAGTTCCCCAAAGACCAGTGGCAGAGCACAGGAGTTGAACAGATCCTACATTTTCATCCAGTGCATTAGCCATGAAGTGATAATGTCTCTGTAGCAGACCTGTGCCCACGTACAAAGCTTCATCTGTGCCCCGAATGAGGTAGGACAGCATGAGCAGAACTTCTTTTTCACCCTCCTCCACTGAAAATCTCAAGAGTGGGGAAAAGAGTTCAGTCCCCTTGCCTTCTCCTCTTTGCCCTCTTATCTGATATGGGGTAAACTGTGCTGCACCATACAACACATACAGAAACCAAAGTTTTCTTTAAATGCTCAGAAAAAGCAGCAATATCACAGCATTAACACACTGAACATGAATACCATGATATGAGCCTGGGCACAGCCTCTCATTATTAGCCTTGGTACCTTCACTGGCGTATTTAGAGCTAGCTATCTTATTATTACATGGGACTGTACTAGGGTGTGCAGGCACAGCCAAGGCTTACATCAAGGTACGTAAATGCAGGGTGCACAGACACGAAGACGTTAGCTGCACTGATTTCAGCACAACTTCTCAGGTGTTGGAAGTAAAACCAGTACTGCAGATTGCCTAAGTACCACTGCTTTAACTACTAATCCACAGTCTTCTACTGCACTAAGTGCATCTGGATTTCATCAGAGCCTGGCTATTTTTAATAACCAAATCTTTGGAAAAAAAATCCAGGACAAAACCTCTGATCTAGAGGCTTTTCTGCTCCTTGGGTAATGAAAGGTTCTCTTATTGTTACTAGAAAGGATCTAAAGGCAATAGCACAAGGAATGATCTATAGGGTGCAAGCATGTTTGTTATGAAATAATTTGAATCCACAGAGGAATTCCATATGTGGCTTCCCCTCTGGTGACTAGAGGTTCCCACCTTGGCAGTGATCCTGGAGTCCCATGCCTACAGGCTCAGCAGCATGGAAAGGGAGGGTGGACGCTGGAGGAGTAATGGGATCGTCAGCCGCCGAGGCTGCTGCTTGGCACGCCGACAATGTTTGTTTGCACCTCTTTGAAGATGAGAGATGAAAGTGGCGCCCACATGGGCTGCCTTTGATTAGCTTCTTATTTTTAACATTGCAGCTGCGATTATTTTTCTTTTTCTTGAAGCATTTCTTCCCCAGCACCAGAAACTCTGAGGTTCCCTTCTCTAGGGAGGTTCAACTTCAAGGAAACATAACAAAGAGAAGTGTGAATGTAAAGGAGACTGGACAACCCAGGGCCAAGGGGGACTTATGTCATTTTATTTTTAATTTTACTTCCATTTTTTCCCCAATCCCCCATTCTCAGCGGGTCTCAGAAAGAAAATACTTGTTTACTTCTTTTTTAATAGGGAAAATAAATGAGTCCAGGGATTGTACAGAGCTGTCATGAAGAGGAAAATGTCTAATGGTTCAATTCCCAGTTCTGTCACTGAACCACTCTGGGACTTGGGGAAAAGTCAGTTCGCCCATCTGTAAAATGGGATTTATAATGCGTTGCTTCTCGTGGGTATTGAAGGAGTACAAGTAGCATTGATGGAATGCTTCATGCACCTTGGATAGAAGGGGCAATAGCCCTGTGAAGTGCTGTCCTTAATAGATGCTTAGAGGAATTTCCTTCACTGTGGTACTTATCTGACCACAGCAGCTGAGTGCCTCACAACTACTGATGGATTTTATTCTATTACCTCTCTGCATTGTAGGATTGTTGCATGCAAAAATAAGGCAGATTGAATGAAATGGACAGTCACAGAGAATCTGTGGCAAAGACGGGCTAATCCTCCATATCCTAGATTTAGGCCACATCCATTAGACCTTTTTCCATAGTTGAAGGTGTTTCGCAATCCGGATGCACAAAGGAAAGCCTCCTTCCCATGTTAGTCAGTTACACTGAGACTCTCTTCCTAATGTATGAGGAAGAAGTAGTCTGAAAAGGGAGTTAACTTTTTTGCACATTAGTTTCCTATCACATTTGTTATTCTTATATCTGATAGAGCAATTTTTATGCAAGAGTTTAGGCAGACGTTAATCCAGTTATCCACAGCAGATGCTCTAGCTTCAATGGCATAATACCTGAGGAAGAGTTTAGCTTGCTCACTCTTCCTTATTTCAGGATAAATTTACAAAGACAGCCAAGAGTTCTACATACAAATGACATCAGAAGGAATTGCTAGTGATCAGTACTTCCAAAAGATAGTGTCATGAAGTTCTGTCACTCAAGCTCAAGCTTGACTTCTGTTGGAGAGCATTAAAAAAATGCTAGGCAGAACCTGAGAGCAACAATGTCAGTTATTAAGATGAGAAAACCTAGAGCAGGGATAAGAGGAATAGCCGAGAAGGATAAATAACAATCAGGTTCTCGATACTCGTGCACTTCAAAAGGAAAAAAAGAGAAACGCAACCACACATGTTTATATTTATTTCTTTGTGTTATCTACCAAGACATTTATCAGCCAAAGAAAGATGCAGACACATGGGTTGTGTAAGAAACTGCAGCAGGCTTCCACAAATTCAACCAACTCTGAGCAAAATCTGTTTTTAAATAGAGTACCTGCTAAACCCTTTAAAAAACACTTCAGTCCACCATGACTCAATGCAGCCCTGGCACGGTGCCAAAAGGCTTAAATGAATCCAGTCAGTGCACATAACTTACCCAGCTCTCCTCATCTTTATGGTTTTTCACCTGCTCCCAGGAAAAAAGGCAGTCAGTTGGTCCACCCAGATAATCCCAAGTGCCACAACAACATCCTCTTCAACCCAGCCCCCCCACAAAGGGATAAAATGGTACTATATACTCCTTTCAAGCATATTATAAAAAGCTATCTTGTACAAAATAATTTGTAGTGTCTACCAACTTGAGATTTACCCCAGAGAAGGAACACACTCCAGCCCAACTCCCTCCAGTCTCTCAGACTCCAGGACATCAAATTAACCCCCTGCCAAATTTACTACAAGCCATCTGACCATACCATTTAGCCACAGTAAAGACAAAATCTATACCTAGCTGCCGTCAGGAAAGCAGGCAACTCTGTTGAAAACCTATTTATATCACTCAAAGAGATCAATGGAGAGCCCAGGCCTGGAGGCCAGTGACCTTGGATTGACACAAAACTTAAAGGAAAAAAATAATGGTGTCAGCTCAAGAGACCACAGCTGTTATTTCCAGAGAGTTCAAAAGAGAGCCCTACAACTTACTGATTAAGAAAATGCTCAGCTAGGGATGGATTTTTGGAAATCAGGTAAATAAAATACTCACCTGTTGTTGGTACAGGAGCCAAGGCGCAGAGCTGCTTCTCCAGGGAACCTCAATGGCCAAACACACACCACGCAGGCAAGACCCTCACACTAACAAACCCCCCTCACTCTGTCCCAGCTGCTACCAGGCCTGGTGGGACACCAGGAGCGACACTTGCAGGAGTTTCTCCTCAGGCTGTCCCAAACTGAGGGCACAGCAAGCTCTCCACAGGCTGCCTTCAGAGAGGGTGCTCCCTTAGGGCCCTATCCTGCCTGAAGAAAACTGACAAGCAGACAGAAGAAAACAGGTGAGAAACCTGTTGTCCCCAGAGGCAATAAAGTGGATTTTCAGCCCTGGGATTTCTCAGTTTTGCCCCAGCTCCTCCATAAGTGCTCCAGCACAGAGCAGCAACAAGCCCTGAGGCAACCCCAAAGAGCTCTCAGAGCCACAAAATGGCGGCCAATGGCGCCGTGCTCCTCCCTGAGGCAGCACAGGGAGCTGTGTGGATGAGGAGGATCAGGCTCCTGTACAGCCAGCAAGGCCGGACACCAGTACCACCAGTGCTCCAGCACCAAGTTAACAACCCTGGGGGGTTGTTAAAAAAAAGAAGAGAGAAACAGCAGCCCACTAGGGTGTACCCTGCCTCACAGGGGCAGCAGCCCTGAGGCAGCGTGGACCCATTAGGCACAGCCCTAGCTACTAGGATCTATTTCTCCAGTGCAAATTTCACAGAATCACAGAATCACAGAATTTTCTAGGTTGGAAGAGACCTCAAGGTCATCGAGTCCAACCTCCAACCTAACGCTAACAGCCCTCCACTAAACCATATCCCTAAGCTCTACCTAACAGCCCTCCACTAAACCATATCCCTAAGCTCTACATCTAAACGTCTTTTGAAGACTTCCAAGGATGGTGACTCCACCACTTCCCTGGGCAGCCTGTTCCAGTGCCTCACAACCCTTTCAGTGAAGAAGTTCTTCCTAACATCTAGCCTAAAACTCCCCTGGCTCAACTTAAACCCATTCCCCCTCGTCCTGTCACCAGGCACGTGGGAGAACAGGCCAACCCCCACCTCGCTACAGCCTCCCTTGAGGTACCTAAAAAGAGCGATAAGGTCGCCCCTGAGCCTCCTCTTCTCCAGGCTGAACAAGCCCAGCTCCCTCAGCCGCTCCTCGTAGGACTTGTTCTCCAGGCCCCTCACCAGCTTCGTCGCCCTTCTCTGCACCCGCTCAAGCACCTCGATGTCCTTTCAACCTTACCAAGGCAGGGCTTCCAAGAAAGGCTTTTGAAGGTAGAAGCAAAGCCCCCACCCTGTCACAGATGGCTGAGATTTAGAGAGGAAAGCTCAAAAAAAAAAAAAAAAAAAAAAAGAAAGTGCCCTGCCCAGCTGAGGTTGTGTGTCTGGTAAGTTATAGACTGGTGTAACTCATAACTGCTAAGTTGCAGTCTGCTGAGGTTATAGGCCTCTGAGTGCATTTTATTGTTTAGTTTTCAATTAAAATGACAAAGATGAGCTTCTGGAAGCAGCAGGTTACAGAGATGGTGATATTCAGGGAGAAGAAAACGTAGAAAATTTATTTCTAGAGCACTGACTACCAGTGCAGTGCTGAGTAGCATGTCAGCATACCTCTGCTACCTTCAGCACCTCATTTTTCTTTAAATTAAGGTGTTTTTTTTGCCCCCTCCTCTTTAACTTAAGATAAGAATAGACTTTGAGGTCATGAGTTTGTATTCTGTTGTATTCTGTTGTGTCCATCTAGATTACCGGGATGCAAGTCATTAGCAACACTGACCATACTCTACACTTCAACTTTGCTTAGGAACTTTTTTATTATTGTTTCTCCTGGTGGAGAGAGTCAGGAGGCCGATCCCCAGACTGCAACCAGTAGCTCCCACTCAAGGTCCAGCACCAACCCAGCTGGCTGCTGGAGCAGAGCTGGCTGCCACATTGTGGCCTGCTCCCCCAAACATCACATCTGGCTGATGTAAAACACACATGTTTTGACTGAAGCTTTTTCTTTAAAATGCCAACATTAAAGGAAGGTTTGCTTTGTAAAACTGAAACTGTAAAACTCTTCTGAAACTCAATCTGGGGGATTAAAAGAACCACATGAAAAGGGATAAATATGACCTGGACATTCACTTCCTGTGCAGAAGTTCGCTGAACATGTGCCTCCCAGCCTGTCAGTGCGGGATGAGACCTTCTGCTCTCATTTTCAGAAGGGAAAGAAAAAAGGGAGAAGAGAAGGAAGACAGGAAATTTTGCAAACTGACAACTCTTTTCTATTTAACAGCTAATTTCAGGAATATTGTTTTCTTTACAGTGGTATCTCATTCACCTTAAACCCAGAAAATAACACAACTAGTAATACGAAATTTAGTATTAATATACAACCTGTTCCTACTCATCCTTTACAGTGGCAAGGTCTTGATCCCACTTTTAACTGGGAGTTAGTGGCAGAACTCCTTTGGATTTCAGTGGGAATAAGATCAGACCTAAAGATGCTGTGGACTGAGTCCAAGGAGTGTCTGATGATGTACAGAAGAAATATGTGGATAGACAAACAGATCTTCAGTTAGTAAGAAAATGGCTCACTTTCAAACAAACTAATGCAAGATATTTATATCAGTATTGCCCATTTCAAGTATTAAAACTCATATAGCTGGGTTCTGCAAAACAACCTGAATATTGAGACTTAAAAGAAAAAAGTCAATTAAGCACTCTCTGTTTATGTTTCCTAGGTTTTGAATCTTTAAGAAGATAGAACATTTTCTTTGCCACTAGGAAACTACTGGAAGCTCTATATTTCTTAAAACAAAATTGACATTGTGATTTATTATAGTATGATTTCAGAGGATGAGATTAAGGATAAAATATATAGGAACAGGCAATGTATTGGTCACTTGTTCTCAAAAGAATTTTCTAATCCAAGGCCCCAATAAACTGGAATTGCAGAGGACAAAATACAGTATAATGTAAAACTTGGCATTTCCATTTTGTTTTGGCAAAAAATGTCCCTTTATCTTGGTGAAGTTTCACAGAAGCCAGTTATGCTGTCTTCTACATTATGTTAATTTGGCTTCTGGCTGTGTTAATTTGGGATTACTTTTTTTCCTCTTTTTCTACATAGATGATGCTACTAAATGACACTGAAAATGACATCAATTGTCCGCCAGTCGTAATTGGGAGAAACGCAATTGGCATAGATAGGGAACACAGCACTGAATCCAAAGGCAGAATTCAGACAGAAAAGCGTTGGACACTTCATATGAGATGTTGTGGGGCACCTTCTTGCACCACTGGCTTGTAACTGATGCAATAGCTGACCCTGTGGATGCGCGTGCAGGGTCCAGCTTGAATGGGAGTTTGAAATTCTCTGTAGTTTGGAGTGTTTGAATCTAGAATTTGTCAGTTCAGTCCAACTGTCTTTATAGAGTTTTTTCTTTAATTTTAGAGTGATCAAGTCTGTGTCACTGCTGGTATTCTTGAATGCTCTTCCATCTTCCCTGCATAAGGTATAGAAACCCAATGACCCCATGCTGTAGTATTTTTTTTCCAAATACTCTCCATCTTAACTGGGTTTGATCTTTGAGATGGAAGGTTATCTTTCCACTTGAAAGAAGTGGTTTTCTAATTCCCATTGAAGCTTTTCACAACCTCTGCTATTGGATGGAGCTATGGTTTTTTGTTTGTTTGTTTGTTTGTTTTTTAAAGGAAGAAAAAAAGCCTTCTGTTTCATCCTAGTCAAATTAAAAAATAAAAAATCTTATAGTTAGTTTCAAGCCATAATTCAAAGCAGAAGAGGTGAGTTTCAAAGTTGTTTGTTCTATGGAGAAACACCAGCTCCCAAGTTCTTTCCAAATCAAAAGTGGACAGTTCCTCAGTCATTTCCAAGCCGGAAAGAGGCCATTTTATGAACCAGAAAGCATCCATTTTCTGCGTCAGTCCTGAGCCAGAGAGGCTAGTGTCTGAGTCAGTTCCAGGGGGAATGTTTGGCACTTTTCCAGGCTTGGGAGTGTTGCTATCACAGCAATTGTTTGGTGATGCCATCCCAATAAAGCTTCATTATGGTGTTCCTCTTTCTATAAACTTCAGTGCCCTCCAGTGTCCCCAGCAATCACTTATCTAATATTAGGATATTAAAAAATATGGAAAGATTTTAAAGAGACTTATTAAAATGCAATTAGCAGCGTGTACGACTTAAGCAGTGAGATTATTTTAAAAAACGACTTGATTGTGTGGAATGCCACGCACCTTACAGAGATAATAAAGCTGCCAATCAAGTCCATTTTCAAATTAGGAAATTTTCATTCTTTTTTTACAGCCCCCTAAGTGAATATTAAAACTGATTATTAACCTCAGAGTGTAGCAGCGGCCCCTAAGCCTGTAAGCTCAAAAAGAGAGGTTTCATAACTGTTGGTAGCCTGGGCTTCATTCCCCATTCGGACTGAGATCTCTGCTTATTTAAAGGGACCGTATTCAGCTTTGAATAAAGACATTTGAAAAGCCTGGATGAGACCCTTGTTTGGAAAGAGGCAAAGCTCCAGATCTTGACATTGCAACCTGGGACTCCAAAGCAAACTGCCCATAATGACCCTGCCTCGATATTGCACAGCAGAGTTTTGCCATCAATAAACTGCAGATAAGACTGCCCCCTCATGTCCAATCTGTGAATCCCACCAAATCGTAAAGCTCCTTGGCACGTAACCTTCATTTTGTTTAAAACATGCTGATTAAATGAATGCTGATGTGGGAACACATGCCTTTATCATACTGCTGTGCAGAGGTTCTCAGTGTATGTTATTACCTGCTATATGTAAAAACACATAATTTACCTTGCCTTTTTATTTTTTGTCCTGAGAGTCAATCAAGTGTGACAATTCCTGCTGTTTGACTTTGCTGGCACTTTTATTTCACCTATAAAGAAGAAGATCTTTCTCTGGGAAATTAAGTCACATCACTGACATGTTACTCCTTTTGCAGTGCTTTACTCTGCTGTCAGAGTGGATTTATTGATGCTTCCTGGATTTCTCTCCTCAAGCTTGCAAACTGGAAATGATGAATTCTCTAGAAGCTAGCAAGCTGTTTCTTGGCTTGAATGCTTTATTTTGGGACAAATACAAAGATTCAAAGGGAGTGGCTGAGGAGGGGCTATTCACTGATTCAGACTCCAAAACAGGAGTATATTTAGCATGTCTTTAAATATATGCTTAAATTTACCTTTCCTGATGACTTTAGGACCACGCACAGACCTGAAGAATGTGCCAGGCTGCTCGCTGCTTTGTAAGAGTGACAGTCCAGACAATATCTAAACAGTGAGAATGTCACTGAGTTTGAAAGTATCTAGGATATAAGTTACTCGACTAGCACATATATCTTATGACCATAGCTCCCTCTGGAATTTAGCTATGGCACCTGGATCTATTTAAGATTTGTGTGGATTCTATCTACACATCTTTTCAAAGTAAATAATCTGCCTGGGTTGGATAATGGGGGTTAGGAGGATGACAAATTGGGTTAATAAAATGTCAGCGAGAGCCAGGTTTTAAGTCTGGAATGAGTCACAAGTGAAACAAGTTTAGTGGCCACAGTTCACCCTTGATCTTGAATTGGTATTTGTCTACATTGCTGAATAACCACATGTGATCCAGTATAATTTAGCATAACTGACAATCCAGCTTCGGCAATATTGTTGGGGTGGAGGAGGAGGAAAGATGTTATTGCCTCTTTAGAATCATGTCACTGTTAATAAATGCTGGAGAAACAGGAGCCGTAGGGATGGTGTTATACTTTTCAGGTTTCAGGGCTGAAAAGAAGCACCCCCAGCACACTGAATGTCTTGACTTACTGCTGAAGTTGGCAGTTTGCCTCTCTTCTACTCCCCATTGCCTGGAGCAAGCAAGTATTCTGATGAAGCAAGCTCACTGATGAAGCTGGTCTGTGTGGGGAATGTACGTGGAGTAGTTTAGTATGCTCATCAGGGTGAACTTAATATTGGTGATATTTTATGGGTCTGATGGCTAGAAGAGAAAGATATGTAGTCAGTTAGGATCGAGGTATACCAGTGAAGACATATGGAGGCTGAGGAAGGTATGCTGCAGGTGAATTAGTAGAATTCTGAAAATAAGTGTAATTTTTTGGCCATTTCTATAAACAACTATTTATTGCTAAGCAAATGTAATGGTGAGTGGAACCACACTGGCAATGACAAATAGAATTAAGAAGATGTAATGGACATATAATCTTTGGGTTCCTGAGATACTAAGTGTATGGTAATGCCAGCTCAGTAAATAACTCATATATTAACATATTCTAAAATTAGATTGAGAAAAAACAGCTTTCACAAATACTGAGATGATTCCTGGCAGAGAAGAAAGATTACTGAGAAGGTTTGAGTAAGTGCTGTGAATGGGTGACTGCCAGGCTGGGAAGCAAACCTCCAAAGGCATGAAGACTTCGTCCCAGAAGCTGTCTTGTGTTTCCTTGATTAGGTCAGCTTCAAGAAAAGCCTCACCGTGCATGCTGACAGAGCCAGACATGAAAAGACCGTGCTGCACCTAACACAATCCTGCCAGCTTCAGCTGTGACAGCAGGAATTGCCCTGCAAGTCTGTACTCCAGAAACTCACAGCACGGTTATACAAATAGTGAAGAAGCAGCAGAAAGAATCACTACTGACATGTAGTGATTCAAAGACTTCATGATAAACGACTGACAAACTAACCCTGCATTTTGTAGCAGCTTACTGGGACAGATAACTTTTGATCTAAGTATTCCTGAACATGGAAGAAGTGAAGAACTGGGTGATCCAGAGTCTGCTTCTTTGTTCTTCTCCCCTCCTAAAAATATACATGGAAAATCTGAAACAGAAATCTGGATTTTTCTTTGTTAGAAAAGGGGAGAGGGAAGAATATCTAAAGTACACCTTCACTACAAAAAAGCAGTTCCAAAACCTAGGATATTGCCATCTCCTCTGAGCTTTCCTAACCCAAGCTGTGTGTTGAATCCCTGCCTGACTCCTCCAGGTTCGCGTAGCTGCAGCTCAGCAGTCCCCTCCAGGTGTCAGCCTTGCACTTCACATGAGATTTCCTTCCCTCAGCCACATCTGGAATGATGTGCTAGGTTCAGTGGAGATTCCTGTTGAGATCAGCGGAGCTGTTAAAATATTTAATGTATTCCCTAACTTCATTTCAGGAAAAATGCTGAAATTGTTATTACAGCCCTGCTAGGCCTACCTCACAACTGCAAAACCATCTCAATGCCACTGTGTAAGGGAGGGGCTCTAAATGGGCCCATTAGCTTTCTACAGTATCTGCCAAGAGAGCTGTGAACATCTGCCAGCCCAGGCACGGTTCAGCAGCCAGGACTTTCGGTCTAATTTTTTTTTTTTTTTTTAAGGATATAATGGACATGACTGTCCTTTCTTTGGCCTTAATTCCTAACCACTTCCCAAGATACTAAAAGCTTCTGCTCTCCTTTGCACTTTTGCACATAAATCAGAGCTGTGCTAACATTTTTCTGAATTGGATCTTGCAGGAGTAGAGCCACTGGAGGCTAGAATGAAGATGAGCACATGCAGGCCCACCACAGCATCTAAACCTGCTCTGACTTCAGGATTAAGATAATTGGCAGGGCTATTTAGGACTAGCATTGTGGGAAAGACATCAAATATGTAAATGGTGATTGTCAGACAGTTGTAGCTGTAGAATTGGGCAGATAGTCTGGATGTCAGAAGCGAGATTGCCTTCAGGATGTTGCTGAAGTTTATAATATCATTCAGAATTGCTACAAATCTTTAGGTAGTTCAAATTTGGGATGCCTTATTAAAAAGGCAGGAGTAGGCAATAATAGTGAAATCCTTTGGCAGTGAGAAGGAGTCATGGCAAAGCTTAGATATGTGGTATAGGTCGGGGAAGCCTGCACAAATATGTTTGGTTCAAACTGAACTGTCTTTCAATTGAGTGGATAGAAATTAGGATCTCAACACAGTCTGCTAACTTAGTAGGTTTTGAGAAGACATCAGTGGATGAGAAACTGGGCTGAGTTCAGGTGTTTAATCCCTGTAGTATAGGCTGCTGAAGAGCTACCATGTAGCACCAATTTTCAGTAACTACTGAACTGGGAAGGCTTCAAATACAGGATGGGTCCAAAGGTCTGTGTCCTATTAACTGACATGACACAACCAGTAAAAGCTATAATGAATGTGGTTTCCCACAAGGTCTTTCAACAAGTCTGAGTGTCTCAAGGCTTTTACAGCTGTTAGGAGAAGGTTTGTCATGAGAGCACAGTTCTGGGTGTCACATGTCACCAGTTTTGCACTATGGACTTTCAGAATGACCTTGGGCAAACTGGCTTACCTCAGATTAACTGGTTGGGGTTGGATTAATTGTATTATAAATGTAACGATGCTAAAAAGACATGAAAAAACTCAGAAAGCGAAAGATAGAAGTCTATCATCCCTGGCAGTTTCAACTGCACAAAAAGTCCATTTGGTCACATCTGGTTGATCAGTAGCTCTCACCACTCTCATCAGGAATGACTTTGTCTTCTACATGCATTAGTTCTCCCCTTTCCATAGCTGTCACCTATTTCTCATGTAAAGGTCTCGCTCTTCTTTCAAAATTACCTGTATTAAGGCAAATTATGTGTTCTCCTCCTCTCCTTGTTGAAAGTCATTTACATGAAGAATCACGGAACTGAGGTTATAGATACTGGGGGAGGGATGCAGAAATATAGCTAGGAGTGGAAATTTGGGTGGACCTCAATTTATGGTGGACAGCCAAAGAACAAATGTTTGATGTCACAGTAAATCACTTATATTGCAAATGATTTAAAATAATGAAAACCCATATGCATTAAATTTTGCCCCGTACATCCATTTGACGTATTTTAAGTAGACAAAAGATAGATTTTACATAAATCTTCAGCAAATGTACTTCAAAAAATATCACCAAGCAGGCAGTACAACCAAACCATTTTAAAAACAGTCTTTGTCTTACAGTTGAGCTCTTGCTTCAGTGTGCATGGTTCAGAAACAGCAAGAAAAAATACCCTGCCTTTCTGCCCACCCCTTAAGATAAAAGAAAAAAAAAAAAGGGGGAAAAAAAAAAAAAGGAAAATGCTACAAAATAGCTTTTAAATAAACTCTTCCAAAGTTGTCCTTCACATTATTCCAGATCTTACAGGAACAGTAGCTACAGCTTCCCCAAGCCACCTATGGCTTTGCCTTTGGAGGATTCTATTTCTAACTTCCAGTGTAAATGCTAATGTTTGTATTCAATATTTAGGGTCTCTGTCATACACCAACAATTGCAATTTTAAGGACCTGAAGCTAGCTCTCACAGCTCCCCATCTGTGGATTTAGTGCTTTGGTTTATGATAATATGTTTTGATGGAAGTTCCACTCCTGTGCTGGGAGTTACTTGAAAATCTAGAGGGGGGGGGGGAAGAAAAAAAAGTCTCTGAATCCCAGCTCCAGTATACTGTAAAAGACAACAAATTCCTTTGGAAGATACCTGCCACATCTTCACCAGGAACTTAGCTCTGGGAACTGACTAGCTTCCTCTGAGAATCACGGGTGGAAAATCTTCCCAGGCTCTGCTGTGGATGGTCCAGAAAGACTAGGGAGGTGACTTGCAGATGGTGTGATGTGACTCTGCCAAACAAAACAGAATGAAGTTAATTTTTGCATTCTCTGTGTACAAGATGCAAACATTTGGCAGTTCCCACAGGTACCAATCAAACAAGATGGTGAAGATGTCAGATACTACCTGGTGCTGTGCTTTGAACCTTGATTTTCAGCTTCTAAAGGCAAGACTCCTGTATATAATCACAATGACAAACTCCACTAACTTAAATCCTCCAAGTATGCCGTGTCTGCTCCTAATTCTGCGAGCTAAAACAAGTGGGTGATATTTTATGCTAGCCTTGCTCTGCCTGTATATTAGCTGGCATTTTTCTGGGAGCCTAGAGCACAAAATCAGGGAAAGCATTTCCTGAGAGCACTGCTCTGGCGTTACCGTGGGTTACTTTTGCCTTAATAGGCAAGAATTAGTAACCGCGTCAGCAGGAGCCGTAAGAAAAAGCTCCAGCACTGCTGCTTGCTCGCTGCAACAAGAAGGCCATTTGTGCACAGCCAACAGAAGCACCACTCCTGCTTCCATGGCTTCCACCTGCTTTCTGAAGCTATTTGCAGCTCCGGAGCAAAGGCAGCCGTCAGCACCCACTTGCCACCAGTACCCCTGGAGCTCAGAGTGTCTTTTGTCACCACTGCTGGGTCCCAACTACCACACAGTGATTTTCCTCCCTCACAGAGCTCCCAGCCAGGTGCACCCCTCTGTATGCCATGGGGTGCCACCACACCTGGGTGGCCGATCCCAGCTGCTTCCAAGACACAACCACATCGATCTAGTCAGCCCCTCTCTCAGATACCTTCACTGCCTATTCGGATTGTTTCTTCCTCCACTAACACTCAAAGTCTGGTGGTAAAACAAGACACAGCAGTGACTCTACGTAGGGTTTCAGTTAGGGAAATATGGACAAAGGGTTTTTTTTTTTTTTTTTTTTTTTTTTGGTGGTGGTGGTGGTGGTTTTTTTTGTTGTTGTTTTGTTTTGTTTTTCTTTCTTTCTTTCAAAACTACTACTAGTGCTGAAAGGACCCAGGCTGATGGGCACTGAGTCCTTCTAGGTCTCTACAAGAGTTAAGCATATAAAAAAAAAATCTGACTTCAATTGCATTTGCTGTGTGCTTAAAAAAAAAAAAAAAAAATCAGTTTTAATCAGTTTTGGAAGAGTTAAGTAAATAAGGACATAAAATAAGGAAGGAGGAAACCCTGCCCCTTTAAGGAACAGGACTAAACCATTAAAATTGAGGTAATTGAAATCATGGCTTTTTAGGATCATGGGAAAAATTGCCTGAAATGTGTCAGGCACTGTAATGAAGTCTCAGAAGCTGCTTTAACTAAAGGGATTAGGAGGAGCGTTGCTGTGAGAACAATGGACTAAGTGATCTTTCCAGGTACTTTACATGGGCGGAAGCTGCTTGTTTTGTTTAACAGAAGCCTTTCTGTAAGTAGTTGTTTTAGGCAGCTAGGTATTAGTAAATTTTTACATTGATAACTTGCAAATGAACTGAGTTGAATAATGTTTGTGATCTCCTTTGTAAAACTACTGCAAAGCTGATGTGAGATTGGGTTCAGCATTTAAGGCTTAAAGAAAAAAAAGTGAAGACTAACGAACACTTTCACGTTTTAACAACCCCTCAGGGACAGGGAGTGATTTAACACCACCACAGTGGGTTTGTGATGGTGGGACTGTTCCTGCCTGCTGGGAGCTGGAGAGGAGGAAGAACATCAGCAGCCTGGTAGCAGGGGCTGGGACTGGTGTGCTTATGGCTCTGTAAGGTATGGCTCTGTGTGTTCTCTGCTTGGAGAGACAAAAAAAAAAAGTTCTGGTGAGATGGATAATCCGTACTGGGGAGCTCACAGTTAACGTTCTTGATTGCTTTTATTCCATATGTTTATTTCATTCTCCTTTGTTTGTGTGTGGAAAGTTCTACTTACGGTAGGCATTTCTGGGGAAGGGAGGAAGTAATTATTGCAAATGTCCTTGTGGTGACAGCTTTTTCCAAGGAAGATCAGTATTGTAAAACACTGCTCTCTCTTTTGCATGTGTGTGAACGGATTTTCAACTGTAGCTAGGAAAATGAAATACTACTGATCCTGTTCCTTCAGGGGAATGGTATCTGTGATATACAGCCTGTTTAACTGGAGGCTCAAATGGCTTTAAATGACAAAAAGAAATACGTAACCGAAGGGTGACCTGCTCCTTTCGGTTACTACATCCAGGGTGGGCTCTACTTGGTGCACGTGGCAGAGAGGACACTGCTTATGAAGGAGCAGGGGAAGGCTGATTAAAGGATGCAGGCTGCTTACAGGCATGTCCTTGGGATAGTGACAATATAGCTCTCTTTCTTTTTTTCTCACTAAACGTATGTAGAATGAGAACCATCACAGAGAATGCAATGTTTCTAAGTTGCTCAGACTTTTCTGCAGAGAATGCTTGTTTTGTGCCCGGAGAGGCGTAAATGTGATCATCATCCTTCCACTCAGAGCAAAGCAGGAGACACTTGATGTGAAGAAGAGATTCCCACTGAGTAAGGGTGAGAGATGCAGCTTATAAACTATTGGCAAAGCCAAGCTAGGTTCTGACTGCACTGATAAGCCATCATTATTCAAATCTTTTTTTACTGATCTAACTAAAATTAGAAATAGGCCCGAGCACTCCCTGTTTATCAGTACCCGTTTTGTTGGTTTGTCTCTTCCTTTTATCATGAGGTTATATTTAGATGCCCATTGATGTTCCACCCCGAGTGCTTTGGGGAGAGTGAACAGCTGATCATTACACTCAGTTTGCTTGTACCCATGAGCACGCTTAACCTAGAGCAGCAAATAGTTATTGTATTGCATTTTGTTTTGTGCCTGTGGGCACACTTAACTCAATATACATGATGGCGAGTACCACGGTATTGCATTTGTCTGCACCCATGGGCACTGTGAATTGCCAGTGTGAGAGAACTGGTGAATTAACTAGCTGCATGCCCACTGGTGTAGTTACTTCAAGAGCAATACTACTGCTAATTGCTTAACTTAAATCTAATCATAAAGCTAAGCAACAGAAGGAAAGCACTGTAAGAATCCCAGTTTTTACAGTAAATGGATAGTCACATTTGTTTAATTTTAAGCTTGTTTGTAGCAAAAACTGAGGAACAAGCTCCAGAGGCAACAGTCTCTGTGAGTAATTACCCTCCTTCCCCTGCCTGTTTTACAGGCAGCAAGCTGCATCGAGCTCATTGCTCTCTCCAGGCTCCTGCCTGCACAGAATCTAGTTCAGAGTTGATGCTTATTCTGCTCATTAATGAAATTACCACCAGATGATTTGTTAGATAGAGGTCACTTTGGCTGAATGCCATGACAACCTCTTCAAATAGCATGATTGCTAAACTATAGCTTTGACTTGAAATAGTGCAGTAGGTAATGTTGACATGCTGCAATTACACTCAGTCCTCACAACGTGTTCAAACAACGCCGGCTGCCTCCGTGCTGACTTGGCAGCACCAGAACTGGGTTTGGGATGTGTATTGTGGATAGCCAGAAAATGTAGGAATTTCTCCTGCTTAGGTGGAGCACAAGCTTATCTTGCTAGTCTGTGTATTGTCAAGTCCTCTTAGAACTCTAGTGGGAAAGGGTAATTAAATAAGGCTGAGACTAAGGTAACGAGGGCATAGATGAGCTAGGTTTCAGTGGTGCTGCAGCCTACTTTTCCAAGAAATCTTCAGTGGGAATCTGAAATACTCAGGAGTTCTGTATAGATTGATGCAAGGGACTGGATTAGCCTTTCTTAGCAGTAGGGTCTCTATCTTTACCAATAAGATTTCTTATTTCTATTTTTTAGGAGCAACGCAAGGAAGGTCACATACCCCACATGTGGACTGGAGGAGTGGCACAAGGGACCAGGTGGGAAGCCAGGAGGTGTAAGGTGGTGGTGGAATTATTTTCATAAAGGTGGCATGGCGTAGCCCACTGGTTAGGTCCCAGAGCTGAGCTGGTTGGAGTAAGCCCTGCAGTACACTCTTCTCTCACCCGATGGTGATGGCAGGCAGGACTTCACAATCCTGCCACCAACCACCCTGGGTGGCTTCCCATTCGTATCTTGAAGCAGGAACGGGTTGTGTTACAGATGTCTCTGCTGTAACTTGCAACTAATGTGACTGATTAATGGACCAGATATGCTTATTTAGTTAAGTATCAGAATAAAATAACTTGGAGATGTGAAATGGCAATTATCCAGACATAAAGTATTTAGAACTGTAGAATAGCTACCGATTTATAGCTTTACGGTGTTATCGCTGTGAAGTACACAACTGTGGAGTTTATCTTGACGATTATGGTACCAAAAGCAGATCAGTCTTATAAAAGGAACCAGGCCAGGTGGCAATCACCACGTTCCTGGCACCTTTCTCTCTCAGGTGGCTGTTCTGCACCACCTGTATGGAGCAGATCAGGGTCAGCCCTGCAGCCTAGCTGGCAGCTGTGACTGCAGCTTGGGAAAACGCGCAGCTGGCTCTTCTCACGGCTTTTATAAGTGTCAGAAAAGTGGCTTGAGTGTGCCTTGGCCATTGGAGTTCCTAAATTTGATAGTTTGTATATTGAGGTTTAACTGCTGAGCCTCTTCATTAAGCGAGGAGATTCTGTCTGGCACTAAGTCGTGCTATGGCAAACCTTAAGTACTAAAGGACAGCGTTAAAACTCCTACACCTTTCTTTACAAACTCCCACCACTCCTAAAAACTATTTTACCTCAGGCCATAGCAGGACGCCGCTCTGACCCCACCGCTTCCCCCGTCCGGGGGAGGGAGGCGAGAACAAATCACCTGGGGGGATTGATTAACGAATTCTGAGCACGGAACCGAGCTGCCGCCGGCCGGCCTGGCTAACGCAGCTCCTCACAGGGCGGGCAGGAGGGCGCCTCAGGGGGGTGGCCCGGCCGCCATGGGGGCTGTGAGGGGGCTCTGAGGCGGCCGCCGCCCCTTCCCGTAGCCCCGCGCGCGACGCAGGCGCGGCCCGGGCCGTACCACCGGTGCCTCGCGGGGAGGGGCAGCACTACCGGCAGCCGCCCCTTCTCCGTTTGTTGCCGCCGCCCTGGCTCCGTTGTCTGCCGTTTCGGATGGAGCCGAGCCGAGCCGCAGCCCCGGTCCCGTAGCGCTCCCCGCAGCCAGGCGTGCCCCCGCCGCGCTGTTTCTCTCCCCCTCTTCCCCCCCCCGGTGCTGCGGGTGGTTCGCCCCGCGGCCCGGCCCGGCCTCTGAGGGGGGCCGCGGCCGCCATTTTGTGCGGCGGCAGCGGAGGGCGGCGGGGCGCTGCGCGGCACAGGGCTCCCGGAGACGCCGCTCCCTTCGTGCCCGGTGAGCGGCAGCGAGCGCTCGGGGGTCCCCTCGCTTCGAGGCTGCCGGCAGGCGGGGCGCTGGAGGGCTCGGGGGCTCCCCTCAGCCCTTCCCCGGCGGCTGGGCCCGGCCCCGGGCCTTGGGGAAGTTTCGCCGGGCCCCGGCAGCCGCCGCTGTGGGGCCTGGGTACGGCGGGGCCGAGGCCGAGAGCGGGGGCTGAGGGCGTCCTGTGGGAAACACGGGGGGGGTGGCACCGTGAGGGCAGAACGGGGAGCGCCACGGGACGCTGAGGGCGGTCGCTTATGGCTCTTCCCCCCCCCCCTTTGCACGCCGCAGTGAGTCCCCGCGAAGATGTCGGAGTATATCCGGGTGACGGAGGATGAGAACGACGAGCCCATCGAGATCCCCTCGGAGGACGACGGCACCGTGCTGCTGTCCACCGTCACGGCACAGTTCCCCGGGGCCTGCGGGCTGCGCTACAGGAACCCGGTGTCGCAGTGCATGAGGGGCGTCCGGCTGGTCGAGGGGATCCTGCACGCCCCGGAGGCGGGCTGGGGGAACCTGGTCTATGTCGTTAATTACCCCAAAGGTTTGTCAGTGCTCCTTCAGGCTTTGGGGCGAGCGTACGGTTGTAGTGAAGAGGTCCACGTGCGCTGCTGCTAATGTAACATGGCAGCGGCTGCTTTGAAACCTGATTTACAGAAGTGCCGTGACTTTAATCACGTGTCTGTCCTGCAGAGTAAAGTTGACTCCACTGAGTTTTCACATGTGCAGTAGTCTTCTTAATTCTCTAGCTGGAGAGGCACTATCGTAACAAAGTTTTGCATTATCTTTGAAAGAGTTTGCAGTCTAATACAGACTTTCTGAAGACTGCTGTGTTACTCACAGGTAGGGCCTCTCTTCAAGCCATGATTTGGTCAAAGGTACTTTTTGAAAGATGCTCAGGAGAAGAGCAGCCTGATACATGCACATACATTCCCTCCAAAAATTTATTTTAAAGTTCTTGTTTCAAACACTTGACTTGTCCATGTCCTTGTAGGACTCTCAGTGTTACTAGATGGTACTTTAGTAAAATAACACAAACTCAGGTTACATTTTTGAGGAGGAATTAAATGTAGACTGTTCTTTTTTTTTTTTTCTCTCCTAATACTTGCAGACAGTTGGCTATGGATCATCATAATAAGCACCAGCAGCAAGCACTTGTTTATCTAGCCTGCTTTTTCTCATTGTAGTCTATGGTTTTATACCGTGCTGTTCATAATTAGCGGAAGCAATTTCCAGACTTAGGAGGATGCTTTCTAATGAACATCTTTATATTCAGATAATAAGAGAAAAATGGATGAAACAGATGCATCGTCAGCCGTGAAAGTAAAACGAGCAGTACAGAAGACTTCAGATTTGATAGTCCTAGGTTTACCCTGGAAAACCACTGAGCAAGACTTAAAGGAATACTTCAGTACGTTTGGAGAAGTTCTCATGGTGCAGGTAAAATCCTTTTGCAGTTCAAGAAAGGAGGGATGTTATTCAGAAAGGAGTCCTCAGATGAAGCCAGTGGAAAGAAATGGAGTCATGTAATTTCAGAGCAGATCTGAAGCAGCGTGTCTGTTCCTAGGCGGTGTTTTGTTCCATGAGCTTTGTAGCTGCAGGCTTGCGTAGGTACAGAGACAGAAGTCTTTGGAAGTGGTAATTCATGCAGGTGGACTTAATGGTACAGGGTTTTTTATGAGCTCTTCAATTTATATTAGTTATTAATTGTTGCAGCTAAATATGTGTGTGTTTATACGTATCTGTTAAGGAACTGGAGATTGTTGTGATGGGAGCGTTTACAAGCCTGATAAACTTTCAAACAGAACTTTTTAATAAACTCATTCAGGAACAGCACGTTCCAAGCAGGTGGCTACTCCTGTGTTAGCACTACTTTGTTAGCACAAGACAAGCTTGCTGCAGTTTTCTTGTCTTCTCTTTTCATGCGGGATATTTTTATTCTCACAAAAGGGGGGATCTCACCTGACCCCGGGACACTCAGTTTGTTCTTTATGTTCTGTACCTTTTGTTACAGCCATGTAACAAAAAAGCCTTTTGTGCAGCCATGCCTGTTTACCCCTTTGGCAGTTGCACTGCTCAAACAGAACATTTGGCAATGCCGTTGCAATGCTACAAAATATTTGTATCCTGTTCTGGGTTATGTTGTTTTAGTATGCTAATATTTGGGCTCAAAGCAACTGGAATAAATTTAAAGTTGTAGGCATCACAGGCCTCTGCTGAGACTACAGAGCTTTAGAGTTAGTTCACTAGGAACAGGTAGGGGGATTGGACTAGATATTCTTTCAGGGTCCCCAACATTCTGTGATGCTTTGCATGCAAGGGGGTAATCAAAACTTTGTATGTACTCTTTCCTGGTGATCTTAGTATCAAGGGTGATAGAGGAGATGACTCATAAATAGTTTGACTGTTATGTCACAAATACAAGCACACTACTGTGTTCTTTTTAAAAGTCTGCTTTTTTTTTTTTTTTTTTTTAATCTTAGGTTAAGAAGGATATTAAAACTGGTCACTCAAAAGGTTTTGGTTTTGTTCGGTTTACGGATTATGAAACCCAGGTGAAAGTAATGTCTCAGCGACACATGATAGATGGAAGATGGTGTGACTGTAAGCTTCCCAATTCGAAGGTACTTTCATGTTGCCAATTTTATTTTATCAAACGTTCACAAGTACACTTTTTTTTTTTTTAGCAACTGTGTTAAGTGAGCAGATGAACAGATTAACCATCCCTTCTTGGATGTGACTTTTGAGTCTGTGAATAGACAGGACAGGTGAGAGTAGGGAAAGAAAATAATGAGGACGTGGGTGGACAGGGAGTGAAAAGCAGTGTTGGGGAAATAGTTACATCAGGGAACTGAGTACGGATAGAAACCTGAAAATAACATGTTTTACCATTGAGCAGGACCTGCTTAACTTGTCTGCTGTGTGAATAAATGGAGAATAAAGGAGGCAGAATGTACAACTTAGGAAAGGTCAGAATGAGTCTTTTGTTGAATTGAGAACCAAATCCAAAGCTTCTGTTTGTGTATTTCCTGTGTGTATACACAGTTGCATACAGCAGAATGACCTGTCCTGCAATGGCTTTGTCACTGTCCTTAACTAGAAACAAAGGTAGCAACAGTTGATCTGCACCAGGGTGCAGAGTGTACCAGGTTCTCTCTCTGAACAGAACGTCTTAAGTCTTAAACTTCCAAACTTCCTTGTCAGTCTGTAGGACAGGCTAGATTAAAAGGGGCCCTTATGGGAAAGTTGCTCAATTCTCGAGTAATTGTGAGGTTTGTTAATTGCTCTGTTCAATTCTCTTCAGCAAAGTCCTGACGAACCTTTGCGCAGCAGAAAAGTGTTCGTTGGGCGCTGCACTGATGACATGACAGCAGATGATCTCCGGCAGTTCTTTGCTCAGTATGGAGAAGTGGTAGATGTCTTCATTCCTAAACCCTTCCGAGCTTTTGCTTTTGTTACGTTTGCAGATGATCAGGTAAGTTAAAATATTTTAACCTCAAATTCAGGCAACCTGTGTTTCAGCTTGATAGTGTGTTTGTATCTGGAATGCCACATGAAACACTTGTCCACTGCCTCATTAATTCCAGTGGCGTTAGCTTGACTTGATCTACGGCATTATGTAGGGTTACTCAGATGCTTTTGGACAGACTGATTGTACTCTGCACTTAGTGCAGTAGCAAGTGTGAAGATAAAACACCTCAAATTGGATTAAGTATACGTACACTTCTTTTGCAGGTTAAATATCTGCTCAGAATCTTGTGGGCTTTTTTTGTCTTATACTGCTGATAGTTTTTTAAATCAAAAAGAATAACCTATATTTAATTAATCCCTTATTTCTTATAGGTTGCCCAATCTCTTTGTGGAGAGGACTTGATCATTAAAGGAATCAGCGTACATATATCCAATGCTGAACCTAAGCACAATAGCAATAGACAGTTAGAGAGAGGTGGAAGATTTGGTGGTAATCCGGGAGGCTTTGGGAATCAGGGGGGGTTTGGCAACAGCAGGGGAGGCGGGGGAGGGCTGGGTAACAACCAGGGCAGTAACATGGGTGGGGGAATGAACTTCGGAGCCTTTAGCATCAACCCTGCCATGATGGCAGCAGCGCAGGCAGCCCTGCAGAGCAGCTGGGGAATGATGGGCATGCTGGCCAGCCAGCAGAACCAGTCAGGGCCGTCGGGAAACAACCAGCCTCAAGGCAACATGCAGCGGGAGCAGAACCAGGGGTTTAGTTCAGGAAATAACTCTTACGGCGGTTCCAACTCGGGAGCGGCAATAGGCTGGGGCTCGGCCTCGAACGCGGGCTCCAGCAGTGGGTTTAACGGAGGCTTTGGTTCAAGCATGGATTCCAAATCGTCAGGCTGGGGAATGTAGACGCAGTGGGCTCTGATACTGACTCTATGGTGGGAAGTCAAATTTTTCTAACTCATGGTAAGTATACTGTAAATTACATATATACTAAAGTTTTCCAAATCAGTTTGTTCAATGTGCAGTATATTCAGCAGTATTTTTGACATTTTTCTTTTGTAAAAAAAAAAAAAAAAGAAGAAGAAGAAAGGTAAAAGGAATTTTATAAATTTTGTTACTTAACTTGTTGGAATACTGAATGTTTGGAAGTGGACTGCTGTTTGCCTGATAGGTAAACTAACACTACAATCAATAGGAAAGGTTTCTCCTGTAGTACTTTATCCCTTGTTTCCCGGCTACCTGAATTCTTTGCATGTTCAAAATGGAAACCATTGGTCAGAAACAGCATTCTCTCCCTCTTGTTTTTAATTTGCTCCCACCATAAGAATCTCCAAGTGCCCCAACTGGAGAACACAGTGTCGTTTTTCTGTTTTGTTTGTTGGTTGTTTTGTTGTTTTGTTTTTTTTTTTTAACACTGTCTCCCCTCCATACTAAAGTACGATATGAAGGCTTCATTTAATCTCCGCAGTTCATCTCATTTCAAATGTGTATGGAAGAAGCACTTCATTGAAAGCAGTGCTGTAAATATTCTGCCTTAGGAATACTTCTGTCTACATGCTTTCTCATCCAAGAATACTTCATCACACTGCACATGCTGCGTCTTAGACGGTGGGTGTTCCATTTTTATCCGCTACTCTTTATTTCATGGAGTCGTATCAACGCTATGAACGCAAGGCTGTGAGATGGAACCAGAAGGCTGTTTGAACTTTTGAAACCTTGTGTGGGATTGATGGTGGTGCCGAGGCATGAGAGGGCTGGTATGTGCGAGATAAAGGAGAGAGCGCATGCAGAGACCTGGTGGTGCATTATGGGATTTTATTTTACTTGGCGAGATGTCTCTCAATCCTGTGGCTTTGGTGAGAGAGTGTGCAGAGAGCAATGATAGCAAATAAAGTACGAGTGTTTATTGCATTCAAAGGACATCCACATGTGGAAGACTTTAAGTGGGTTTTATACCTAGTTAATCAATTAGTTGAATGTGTTTATGTGAAACGAATATTTGTATTTTTTTTCCCTTATGTCAACTGCTGTGAATGCTGTATGGTGTGTGTTTTTTTTCTGTTAATGATTTGTAAGTGTGGTAATGTGAATTGAAGATGATGGGGTTTGCGATGAGAACATTGAGCTTGTGGTGTGCTTTGCAGTAGCTCATGCAGCAGAGATCACTAGCGAGCTCAGTGTGCCTCTTCAGGGTGGAAGCTCCACTGTGTAAGATATCCATAAGAATGCTGTTTGCTGCAGTTTCGTGTTTGGATGCTTTTTATAAGATTTGTCACTGTAGGAAATTCTTAAATAAAACTGATTTAAGTAATATGTGTCTTTGTTTTGCAGCCCTGAATGCAAAGAATTCATAGCAGTTAATTAATTTTACTCTTTTGAGATGAACTTCTGTAAAGTTTTTTTTTTTTGCAGTAATTCGGTTTGTTTCAGATAAGCATGCTCTAAAAGTTGACAAGTCAAACGGAGCCACCACTCATCACGTATCGATACCTGACACCCAACCTTAAGCCATTGTATTTTTGCATTGTTCAGTGATGCGTATATATCTAAAATCCAGTTCCCACAAGTTTGGGTGTCTGCACCTAGAATGGTAAGCAGTTCCCTCCAGATTGCATCTATACCAAGGAAAGTTATTTTTTCAGGAGTTGGCGTGTGGGGGGGTTCATGAGAAGTCTGGAGGGGGGACAAACACTGTCAGCTGTATTTCTGTCTGTGGCATCTCCTTTGGGGATGCAGGCTTTTAACCTGTATTTTTAGACCAGCCCCCTTGATGGGAAGTAGGGTTCTGCAACACATCTAGCTAAGAAGAAAGCTCTAAATTCATTTTTAAAACTAGTCACAGAAAAGACTTCCCAGCTGAATAAAGCATTAGATGAATGTATGTGGATTTTGTCAGAAGTCTTATCTGGAAAACAATGTTTACTACAAGTGCAAAAGCGCCAACAAGAAGCAGATTCTTAACAAAGAGCAGGATGTTTCAGGGGAAATTGTTGGAAAATTATTTCCACGGGTGGCAGGAGCTTGAGGAACTGTTTAACCTACTTGCACTTGAAGCCTACTGAAGATTGATCCATATTCTTATACAGTGTACTGCTGCGCTGTAGCTATATAGCTATTCTGAGTATGGATTTACTCAGGTTTTTAACCTCTTTAGGTTTTCAAGTTATATCTCAATTACTGAATATTATACTGAGGTTTGTGAATAGACCTCTAGTTGTGAATAGACCAGCTAAACAGCTGATAAAACTGCACTACTCTTAGAAAACTGCACTACTCTTAGTTTTCCACTCGAATTGCAGTATTAAATCATCTAGGTCTCAATGTACATTTTAAAGGGGGGTTGGCAAACACTCAGGCTGAAAATTAGTCCCGGGCTTGTTGTTCATATCCCACTGCAAAAAGTTGCTTAGATCTTTTTTTTTTTTTTTTTTTTTTTCTGCACTTAAGTCAGAATAATCTCCAAACTCTGTACCATTGTGAATTTTGCATTTTAGCACTTGCACTATTACCAGCTACTTCTGCTGAGTAACACTTAAAAATGGTATTCTTGGACCTCCAAAGACTAACTGTGACAGCCCTGCAAGGAACTGTATGGTAAGTTTTTGTGATTAGCATGGCTTTAATTTTGTTTAACTTGTTTAAGTCCAGGTCTAGGTTTTAGCAAATGGGTTGGCAGCATTAAGTCTTTGCGAATAATCTTAGCCTTCCCTGACCCTCAAACAAAATCTCTGAAAGTTTTAGAAGACTTTTCAAGTTTTAGTAATATTTTCTAACTGCTTTGCAAACTCTAGTATTTATAAGTGAGTAAATAAAATGCTATTGCTATTATATTGAAGTGTTTGGAGTCTTTTTTTAAAGAGATTTAATTTTCAGTATTTCACTTTCTATGATAGTATAACTAACAAAAGAATGTGATATAAAAGAAACAGGAATTCTAGATGAGTGTAAGGGGATATGCCATTTGGGCACACTTAGTAAAAGAGTTACTGTAGACAATGTGTAACTGCTTCCAGTTAGTTCTGACAACCTTGTCAGCTGATGCTGTACTGAAATTCTATGTTCAAAGGTGAAAGCTATGTTCAGAGAAACAGGTTTTGCAGCTGACAACAGGAAGCCCTTTAAGGCAAGAGTTGCACAGCTGTACCTATGCTTAATACAGCAGTTACTTACAGAGCCGGTGGGGTCTCTCTGAAGCAGAGAGCACTATACATGTGCTCTCCAACTCGGGGGCTGCTGGTACTACTGGCATCCTTCAACTACCTCTATACGCTAGGGGGTGGTTTAAAATACCTTGATGCTCCGCATGCTGTCAGTGGACGGGTGTTCATTCAAATGCTAGCTGGTAATGCTGCAGTCCTACAAGAATCCACAATGCTATTTGAAAGAAAACAAAATTATTTTGTTAACTGTATTTTTAAAGAGCAACACAAGTCTTAAGTTTCTTGAAATTACAAAACTGTCATAGACTAAAGATCTTTTAACAGCCCCTAAGAAAATACAAAGATGAAAAATGTTTGGATACTCAAGCATTTGTTTTTATATTATATGTAAACAACAGTTAACTCAATAACAAAGTTAAACATTTAAAGATGTAGTGGTGCTTTTCAAGTACATAAATATTCTAGCTAGTACTGTAACCCAAGTAACAGTGAAGAGCTGGTGTAACTTCACTTAACTGACAATTAAGAATTATTTGAAATGATGCTTTCAATCCAAGGGATGTAATTGGTTACTCTTGTATAGACCCCATACTGCCCTGAAACAGCACAGTCTAAAGCCCAGGACACAATGCCAACAACAAACCATTTTTTGGTTTGAGCATCTAAGAACACCAGTGGTCCTCCACTGTCCCCACTACATGCATCTCTGCCCCCTCCCTCAGCTCCAGCACACAGCATGTTTTCTGTTACCATGAGAGGTTTTCCATTAAATGATTTATTTGCATATGCATCTGTACACTCTTTCTGACTGATAACTATCAACTCGGTGTACAGCAGTACAACGGAAGAGCTCCTAGTCTCAGTCTTTCCCCAACCCGATACAGCTACCATATAATTTGCTTTCATTTGAAATCTTTCTTCTTTTCCTGGTAAACAAATGGGTGTGATATTGGTACTGATGGGGACTTTATGTTTCAGTTTAATCAAGGCAATATCATTATCAAAATTAACAGGATCATTTTTGTAACCTTCATGAATAAAAATTTTTTCTGCCCAGGCTTCTTCATAGTGATCTGAACGTTTGTTCAAAATCCCCAGTTTAATCCTCAAATCTGAGGGGTTTCTCTGTTCAACTACAACGTGAGCAGCTGTTAAAACCCAGCTGTCGTACAGAAGCGAACCACCTCCTAAACCTCCATGCTCAGTAATTAACATCACTTGCCAAGGAAATTCTCCAGGCTTGGCTCTCCTTCCTCCATATATACGTTCCACAGTTCCACTTCTCCGCACTCCACAAACTGCAAAAACAAAGAATGCAGCAATAAATGTTAACATTTAAAGATGTGGACATTGATTCATTATGCTGGTATGGGTAAAATTAAGTTAATGATTCTAGATGTAATTCCTAGATTATTCTGAATAGTAAAATTGCTTCCAAATGAATGTTTGATTTAGCATACAATTTTCATTAGTCAGTAGAACATACAGCCTTTGGAAAAGTTCTATAATCAAGAGAGACAGTTTTGCTTAAGAATTTGGGCGTAGAGATCTCGATGCATTTGTTCTAAATGTAAATTAAGGTAATTGGAATATATGGACATTCTAATCTAAAAGATAAGAACAATTAGGCTTTTATATTGCAAAGTGTTTCTCCCAAAACTCATTTTTGTATCTTGAGTAATTTTACAGAGTAACTAATTTAGCAGTTTGAGCATCTAAAAACAAACAAACAAAACATATTCTGCATTAAGGGTATTCAGTGGCTTTTTCCCCCTCTCAAATAATTCTGGAGACTGGTTCAATTTTCCTGTCAGAAACAATTCCAAGCAATTGAAAAACAAGAATTTATTTAGTTATGAAACTGCAATCTTCAGAATGGAACTGGAGTAAATGGTTCAGCTTTTTACTCTCTTCAGGGGGAACTGAACTACAGAGTTTCTGGCATTAATCTCCAATACCAGCAGAAGTAGAGAACCTCTGGTAAGACCAATATTTGTTAAAAACAGTGAACAATTTAACAGGAAAATATAAGTTCGGTATGGATAACTATGAGGAGTGCCAGTCACACTATGTCATTATTGGAACAGTTTTAGTTTATTGTTCCTCCCTGCTGAAGGAGCTATTACTGCACTTGCCGTTTTGGAAAATCGTAGTAACATAAAGACGGTCGTCTGATTTTTAAAACGAACATTCTAAAATAAAGTGCCTCATCAACTTAAAGGTACTTAAACTATAAGATATGTGTGTTATGACATCTATTACTTAGCTGGGTACATAAACAATGGAAAAACTTAGCTGAGTAACTTCATTAGAGCCCAGCATCTGTAGGTCACTAGGCTAGAGGTTAGGAGTTTAGGATAGAGTTTAGCCTCTTCACAAGAATTTTTGAGTTCCAACATGATGCACTTAGACGTGTTACATCAAAAACAAGCTGCTTCCTTCAGCGTAGACCTATGTATAGTCTACCTCGCATCCCTGTAACAAAGCATGACTGTGTACCAACAGCAGTAAGTGCTAGCTGACAGCTTTATGATTCTTCTGTAACTGCTAATTCCAACAATGGTAATACATCCCTGCATTACCTGGTTCACAGACAGGCAGTGTTATTTCTCCTTTGGAGTTCTTCCAGAATCCGTCGTCACTGCATGTATATTTACCTGCATCTCAGAGAAAACAAAACCAAGTGCATAAAATAGCTGGGCATAGTTCTCAAGCAATTCAGAAGTGTCGGACAATGGCTGCAGAATGTCATCGTGTTTTAGGGCTCCTTCATGTTTACTGCACTCATCAGAAAGTGACTACAGCACGTACTTCCCCTCTGGCTGTTCTCAGGATCTAATACTCCTGAAGCCTTCACTACTACGCAAGCACGTAATGCCACTAACTGGGGAATGATAAAAATGTGTTAAGCTCCCAACTGTTACTGAATTGAGCCCACCTGGGGACATTGCAGTACTCTTACGTACAAGTCCTTAAAGAGACAAATAACATTTCCCAAAGTTTTCAGCCTTTGCACCATGTTTTGGAAAGGTCCTGCTGACTTTCACAGGTATGTCTATGTAAGTCAGTGTTCCCTCTTCATACCAAGAGAACCAGGAACCATTTTCAAGCTGGTGTTTATGACCTACCGTTACTGTTAGCCTTCATGACATAGAAGGGGGTTTCACAGTGGTACTGAATTTCAGCATTGTAGGTGGTCTTCTCAGGCCCCGTAAGGTATGTGAAGGCACCATTGTCCATCTCCTCAGGCTGACCACAGTCAACAACTAAAGCAATTCAAAAACGTATGTATTAAAACAAAAACAAACAAGCAAACAAAAAAACAACAAAAGCTAGTCGGCTCAACGTCAACCTAACCAAGCAGGATTTCAACATTTCATTCAGGAAAAGGCCTCTTTCTTCAAGGTATCCAAGAACAGAAATCCTGGTGAAGATTATGTGCTCAGAATTAGGCAGGAAGACAGACATTAATAACACCATGGTTGAGTACTAGGAGCTGTAAAGGTTTTGGTAGAGGCTGTGGTTTTCTCAGAAAATCTGCAACCCCGTGTATGAGACAAGCTGTGACTGCGCAGCTCTCACAACATACAACATACACAGAGGAAACTAATGCATCTACTACGGAACACGTACTAACTAAAATAAAGATAAATCCCTATGAGTACAAGTACTTTAGTTGTTTTTCTCCAATGATAATTCTTAAAATTGATGTTGTTATATAAAATTGCTGGAAGATGGTGCAGGTATTTCAAAGGACCATCGTATTTATTTATTTTGAAATAACCACCATTATTTTTCAGAGATTTTAAAGAATGGTAGAAATTGAAACATCATCTAACTTACAAATCCAAAATGCACTTGGACAAGAAAGGAACAGTTACCAAGCAGAAGAAATGTATTTCTTCTGTTATTTCTTATAACCAGTATTTACACAGAAATTTTCCAATTCACAAATATTAGCACTGACTTACTGATGCACTTTGCCATTGGTTTGTTCCAAGAAGCATTCTTTTGGCATTCCGCTATAAAAGACATCACAACATTTTCATTCTCCAAGAAGCGTGAATGGAAATAAAAGGTCGTATTACTTTCACATCAAATTAACAGTGTTAATTAGAGAAAAAACAGCACCAGTTACACATTTCTTTGCTCACTCATAAGGCAAAAACACAGTAACTAGATTTTTATTTGCTTAAAACGTCTTTACAACTGCTCTGCTGCACTACTTTCTGAATGAGAAAAGTAAGTCGTTCCTACACCGACCTCATTAATCTCTTCAATGTGCTAATAAAGCCCATAGCGGATGGCTGTTAATGAGAGGGACAGTTACCCTATCTAGAAATTTGAGGCTAATTTGCATTTGCTGTAGGTAGCAGTTCTACCACTTAGAGCTGCCTTGTCTCCTGTAATGACAGCACACAGAACCAGTCAGCGCATTTCAAGGACAATACGGACCACAGCCTGTGTTTATCTATTTCCACACACATCCATATTTCTTATCCATTTCCTGATGAACACTAACTGGCATATCAGTTTAGCTGTGTTCTGTTTCTACATAAACAGTAAATTTGTAGAACTACCAAACCAGACAGATTATAAAATAATTGTTGAAATAAGTCCGTGTGCTTCCCTGAAAACACAGCCACTTAACTGTGATTGTAAAATTTTGCTGTACGCATACACAGCCTAAAGCATCTTCCAAAACTGCCTGCTGGGAAGCACAATGCTATTAAGAACCAAGTGTGAAATGCTGCATTCAGCAGGAATGACCAAGTATCCTAGTTTTAACTTCCCTGGAGAGATGAAATAACAAATGAAAGACAACAAGAAATTCTCACTGCGCTGCTCTCATGAAATCTTTTGTAAAATCACTCTATTCTTCCAATGTAATTAGATGCAAATCTCTAAGCAGCAGTGATCAATCAACATCAGCAAACATGCACACAGGCAAACACGGAGACACAGGTCTTTGGGGATGATGTCAAAGACAGGGCAATTGCTGACAAATTCAGTGTACTGAGTATGCCTCATAACTGTAGTATGTGGGCGATCACCAACCGCATGAAGTTCAATAAGAGCAAGTGCCGGGTCCTGCACCTGGGACGGGGAAACCCTGGCTGCATGTACAGACTGGGCGATGAGACGCTGGAGAGCAGCCTAGAAGAGAGGGATCTGGGGGTCGTGGTAGACAGCAAGTTGAATATGAGCCAGCAGTGTGCCCTGGCAGCCAGGAGGGCCAATCGTATCCTGGGGTGCATCAAGAACGGCATCGCTAGTAGGTCAAGGGAGGTGATTGTCCCGCTCTACTCTGCGCTGGTGCGGCCTCACCTCGAGTACTGTGTGCAGTTCTGGGCACCACAGTATAAAAAGGACATGAAACTGTTGGAAAGTGTCCAGAGGAGGGCTACGAAGATGGTGAAAGGCCTGGAGGGGAAGACGTACAAGGAACGGCTGAGGTCACTGGGCCTGTTCAGCCTGGAGAAGAGGAGGCTGAGGGGAGACCTCATCGCAGTCTACAACTTCCTCGTAAGGGGTTGTCAAGAGGCAGGAGACCTTTTCTCCATTAACACCAGTGACAGGACCCGCGGGAACGGGGTTAAGTTGAGGCAGGGGAAATTTAGGCTGGACGTCAGGAGGGGGTTCTTCACAGAGAGGGTGGTTGCACACTGGAACAGGCTCCCCAGGGAAGTGGTCACTGCACCGAGCCTGTCTGAATTTAAGAAGAGATTGGACTGTGAACTTAGGCACATGGTCTGAACTTTTGGGTAGACCTGTGCGGTGTCGAGAGTTGGACTTGATGATCCTTAAGGGTCCCTTCCAACTCAGGATATTCTATGATTCTATGATTCTATGATTCTATGTGAGCACCAGAAATTGTTAATGAGAAAAGGTTTAACCCCTAAGAAATCACGTCCAATAGGGCTGACTGCCGCGGTTCACCTACTTCAAGCAGCACGTATCCGACGTCACAAGAGAGAGCATAGCGGTCGCCCTGAGTGTACTGCGCTTGCACTGGTGCTATGTGACCATGAGGTGGTGCTTCAGGACTGGGGCATGGCAAACCTGCAGAGAATCAGAGCACACAGTATTCCCCTTAAAGTGGTTTTGCTATTTACCGCTCAAGGCCCTTGGGGAGGGCGTGGGGACGATGCCAACGCTCTCTCTGCTCTTTCTCTGCGCTGTTTCACTCACACACAGATTTAAAATTACTGAGAACAGAGAAAAAAAACGTGAACTGACCGTGATGTTCTCACATCAAAAGTGTGCAGCAACCTGTCCAGAGGCAGGCTACGCAGACAGGGTTGGCCCAGTACGTGTTGCCTACACACACATCTCTTAACTTTTCATTGGTTAGGAAGCTTATTCCTTAAAATAAAATCATATGCCTAAACTAGAGGTTAACTGTAAGGCCAGCAGGAATTCTGGGATTCTCTTAAAACTTTACTTCAGAAGTAAACTACTTAGTGGATACATTGTTCAATAGATACACTACCAAAAACTAAGTATGAAACTACTGCTTCAAATCATGATTATTCAGGCACTATTCATGCCTTTCCAGAATGAAGATCCCAAAGTAGCTGGGACTTGAGAACTGCACAGAGGTCTCTTACCCACCTGCTGCCATGTACTTCATCTTCCATCCAGTGTGTGCTCCCGAGGCATCAGTTATGAAAGTTATATTCACAGCACTAGTTTGTGTCTCAATTTTTGCAGGCAAAGTCTTCCCACAGAATGGGCCAAATTGCTTTTTGGGTGTTTTAATCTAAAATGGAGAAGATAAACAAACTGTCTTTACTCCTTCCCCCACGAGGCTCATTGAAGAACAAAATGATTTTAATTCAATGACTCCCTGAACTTCACTAGCCCTTTCTTGCAAAGCACACAAAAGAAAGGCAGCTGGTTAGAGTGATGGCTCGCCACTCCAGTAACTCACAGAGGGCCTTTTCTCCAAGCATCCTAAATGCTACAGAATTCCTGGGAAGTGATCATTGGATCCGTCTTATCAATAAGCAAACTGGATGGAAACAATTTAACTGAGTTCCCTGCTATCACTGGTCTGTGATGGGGGCAGAAGTTATGATGATCCAAAATCTTTGAAGTCATCACAGACATGTGAGCTTGCATTTGTGTTTTGGGTGAATTTCCCAAAGGAGAAAGGTGCTGAGAGAACAGAACAATAAAACTGAAGGGATGAGAAGAAAAACGAATGAGGAGAGATACAGAGAGAGACAAAACTTGAAATGGACAGAGCAAGACACAGACTGAGAAAGATGGAGTAAAAGAGCTGGGCTTGTCTCACAAAGGCTGTGAGAGCCTCACCTTACCTTAAGGACGTCATAGGGGCACAGCACCTCTGGGTGTGTCTCCACATCAAAGGTCTCCACGAATTCCAGAGTGATCAGGAAGCCATCTTCTACCTGGATGTTGTAGCTGCAGGTGCTGAGTGGGGGATAAGGTGCCGGATAGTCAGGGCTGGAGATTTCTCCAGTTCTTTCAGTAAAAAAATGGTTCTGACACAGGGCTAGAAAAAAAAAAAATAACAGAAAATGATCACAGATGCATTAACTCAGTCGAGCCATACTGAGGAACAGTTGTGGATCTTTTGATCTTTTCCTACTGTTGTCCATTAGAGAAAGCTTCAGAACCACGGATTTAACTACCTATGAACTGAAACACGAGTCGCCCATTCCACCAGCAGGCATTTGTCACCACTGAGAAAGCTGCCCCCTCTCTGTTGGGGTAGGCCTCCATTATCCTGCACTCCTACCTTTGAAGCAGCGTGGGGAAGGACATCAGCAGGAGCACCACTTAGCCACAGGGCTGGTGGTCTGAAGTGTGCTGGCTGGAAGCTCATCAGAAACCTTCCAAGGTGTTAAATTTGTAGCTCCTCTGCTACACCAGAGTGTGCAGAGTGCTAGGACAGCTATCAGCTCCTCAATTCCAGAAGCCTCTGAATGCAGTTCTTTCTTTTTAATGCCTTTGTTGCCAGACATTTAGAATGTAATTGTATTCTCTGAGCAAAACCAGCTGTGCCTCTTGCTGACACAATTGGAGCCACAAATGCTCCCTGCTGAAGAGAAGCAAGAAGGAACAGCCACAAGTGCCCTGAGGATCTCTGCTTGTTGACAGCATCTGATCACTGTGAAGTGGTGCTTTGATCAGCTGGGAACAAAGGCTTTATGATGTGCTGCAAGAGCTGTATGAGCAATCCTTTAATTGATGAGGAATGCTGGACCGGCTGATAACACCGGCATATTTTTGCACCACTGTGATGCTGAATTAATTGTAAGAGGGAAATCATTTGACTTTGAATCGTATCCTCAAATACACTGTGCTAACTTCCATCAACAAAAATGCCATTAGCCAGTCCTTATTTACAGATTATCATCTAAAATAGACCATGCAGTTTATGGTTGTAATTTTAATGGAAAAGGATTGAATTTTGAATGAGAAAATGAACGTGACTGTCCCTTAACTAATTGCGGATTTCATTAGCCAGGATTCTAAGCTCTTTTTACTTCAGAGAATGAAACCTGCTTCGACCCTATAATCTATGCAACAGCACTGCTTGCTGCTTTAGGAAGTATTTGGTATGTTTTTACTTGGAAAAGAAAGCAGGAGCAGGTAGAAGGATTATCTTTTTGTTTTATGTTTGTGTGACTCTTACCACAACAATACCACAACACAAGTAATGATGCACTTGGGTACCCCTGTGTGTTTCTTTTAGAAGAAGCTGCAATTTTAGAACAATCTTTCTCTGTCCATCTTCCCAGAAAGTTATGAGCAACTGCTTTTATTTGACATAAACCTTTCCATCATCACAGTGACTGAGCATCTGTATGTGCTGTACTCTGAATTTATTGTCTTAGGTTTTCAAACACAATTCACAAAGACACAGAGAAAAACGGTCAACAAATACCTATAAAGGCCTATCCTGTGGAAACTGAGCAGTCTCCTAATTTTAAAATCCTGTTTGAAATGCCCCTCTTAATCCAAAGAAGCAGAGAAAGCTTAACTAATTCACATGGAGGTTCTGGCTGCCTCTGCATCTACCCTAACAGCACACTGTTCTGCACCAGAAGAAATCAGTTGAGCTACAATGGGAATTAAATCTTTTCCTTTCATGCTGCACTTGTAGAGAATTATCAGCAAGTGGGTTTTTTTCTTAATTGTTATTATCTCATTCTTCTCAGCTAAATGCACGTTTCTGTAATTCCACTGATTCTGCCTCAAACTACAGAGGCATTTCATGGCTATATGAGAATAAAGAATGTTTTCCAGCACACTCTGCCACGCTGCTGCAGGTGCTACTTACGATAACTGCCAGGGACACATAGAGTTCACTGCCTCTTCCCAGGTTTAAGGTCCTGCTATAATACTTCTTCCCACCTGCTGCAAACCCAGGCTGAGAAACACCCCAAAACCCGAAACCTACTTGATATTCAGCTCTAGCAGTCTACAGTTCACAGCTATGGCAGTGGAAAAAAAATCCGTGTCTCTTTTAAGAACTGAAATTTCCTCGCGTTGATAATATCTATTGCTGTTCTACAGCCCCGAAAGGAGTAGTCTGGAGGCAATTATAGGAAGAGATAAAATATAAATCCTTGAGTGCGTAAAAAGACTCAGTGTGAAGTCTTATCCTAAACATACAAACCACAACGTAATGAGTACTATCTTTACACCCCTAACTCCCCACTGAAATCATTAAGAAGGTAAAATCTGAAATCTGCTTCTAGTTCTGCATCAGAATCCCTTCCTATTACCTACAAAACCATTTTTGCCTGGGCATGGGATCCGTTGCGTAAAGAAGGAATACGCAGGTACAAGTAATAAGACCAGTGCACCATTAATATCCCAGTAAGTCAGAAAATGTTTTTTTTCACCTTGTTTTTGGGGACTAAAGAAGGGGAAAGATACAGACTAATAATTCTCCACTCTTTGTTTCATCCTTCTCCCTTAAATTCAGTTTACTGATTTTGATGGGAGATTTTCACAATATTGTTTGGAAAATTTTTAGTCATCACCAGTAAGCTCTCTTGACTTGAGTTCACATGAGCAGCCCAAACTAGCTGAACCAACAGAAGATACCCTCCCTGTACTAGTCCAAAGAAATTTGCAGCTTGAAGATGGAGAGGCTTGGACTTTACCTTTCATTTCTGATTTCCTGCATGTGGCTGCTGGGAGTTCCCTTTGTCAGGGCAATATTTTTTTTTTTTCCGTAAGTCCGCAAGCAACAAAGTCATAAACTAGCCAGCACAAAAAGGATCAAATAATTTTTGAACATCTCCCAGAAGAAATGCTGTCCCTTGACTTCTCTGTCCAGGCTTTAAGGCTGTCCAGAGAGTACTCAATTATGCTCAGGTCATATTTTTATTAGAACCGCAGTGAGCTGTTTGCCAGAGGCTTGAACTCTGAAAAACGACCTGCTCAAAACTTGCAAGTCCATTGTCATTGGCTCATTAGGTCTCTAATGAAAAGTGGATCATAAATTGTGTCGCTGAGCCATGACAAAAACTCAAGCTGCTTTGATCACAAATTCACTGTGACCATAAAGCAGCCCTCTTGGCAATCACTTGCACAACCAGTCCACCACCAAGCAGTCCCCTGCAGCATCTACCCTCTGTGACACTTACTACGCATCTCCAGGTAAGTCGGGGCAGTGATGTTACCTCTCCTTTTGCAGGTGGACAGTCAAAGCCAGCACTGAGTGACTTGCTCGAGATCACACAGAAGCCTGAAAACGCAGCGACCCGAAACGAGTCAAGCGTCTCATCTCCAAGACTCTCAGTGCCTCCCATGCTCACCTGGGAAAGGGTTCCTCCCCATTTACTCCAGGCACTGAAGAGCAGAGCCGGGGGTTGGAAGCACTAAGCCTCATAAATGAGGATTAAAAGCACTCCTGCTAAATTGCAGAAATAAAGAAATGCTGATTGACTAATGATCCTTAATCCCTTGAGCTTTTTCAACAAAGCCTTGTTTTATCTTCCAGCAGTTCACCTTCAGCTGCTCAGCTCTGCCTTGTTAACCTCTTCCTTGCAATTATCATCCTGGTTCCGCCACAGAGAAGGGGAGCTGTACCCTCTGACAAAGAACCAAGCACAACAGTCCTCCAACATGCTGCAAGATGGTCCCTGCCCTAAAAGGGTACAGTGTAAAGGGACAACAAATTAATATGGATATGGAGTAGTAAGGGGCACCATGAGGGACTCAGACAGTTATCAACCAGTGCTGCAAACTGCACGGAAGAGCATTCCTTGTGCTGCATCAGCTTTGCAGGGGGCACTGTTGCTTTCCCTTGTATGAATGCAAGACACTAGTCCTCTCCTAAACTGCCCTGGTGACATTTTCATCACTTTGCCATACTCTTGGAACTCTGAGGCTTTGTTCACCAGACCAAATTTCAGCAATATGACTCGGTTCCCTTCAGGAGATACGGTCAGAGTCACCAAATTTGGATCCAGGAAAAAAAAAAAAATCAAACCTTTCCCAGGAGTGGGCTCTGAATATAAATAGTTTCAATCTACAAGTCTGGGTGCAGACAAGAGCTTACCTAAAAGTAACAGTAGGGAACGCATGTGCAGTTCTACATGTAGTCTTTTTGTAGTTCAAGAACTCTGGAAGGTCAAGCAACAAGAGCTGGACAAGAAATTTCAAAAGGCTTCAGGCAGCTGTGATGCTCAGCTTCTCTCTTAAGAGCCCCTGCATTATCTAATTCATTCTTTCCCTACTGACACATGGGAAATGCAAGAGAATGAATGCCCCAGAGGATGCCATGAGGTTTCAACATGGAATGGCCTCTTTATTGGCTGCAGGAAGCAGGTCTGAAAGGCAAGGAAACGAGACATACAAGTCACCAAGCAAGAGAAGCCTGCGGCCCTTGGTCAGACTGCAACAGGCAGGGCTTGGGGGAGGGCACAGCAGCTCTTCCCAGCACATCTGTCTCCATCTCTGCCTAAGCGAGGAGAAGCTTAATTATCTCACGCTGGAAAATAAAGGAGAGAAAAAAAGAGCCTGTCAATATCAGCCCACCCAGACAGGAACCAAAAATCAAAGGGGCAACTTTTGCCCTCATGTCATGAAGGCAATGAAGACCTTTGCTTTCCAGCCCAGCCCGGGAGCTGGAATGGCTGCAGCACTTGCATCTGAAGGCCTCTGAAATGCGAACAAGTTCCAGCACATCGGCTGCACCACAATTCCCAACACACATGCCTCCACCCATCAGCAGTGCACGGTAGCCCAGCCCTTCCGTATTGTTGATACACTTCTGCTAAAAGCCATCACTTTAGGAAGGAGAGGCTGAACAACGGATAGGTCTGTTTTAATACAGTGGAGATATGAGGAGTTTGAATCGAATCAAACCCAGGCAGCCATGGCTGGAGAGCGTTTTTAACGGGCTGTAGTTGGGAAGTGAAATGTCACGGTTGCCATAAGCACTCTAAGTTACACCCAGCTCTGCATTTCAGCCCTAGGAAGCACAAAGAGACTATCTGCCCACCTACGACGTATTTTGTGAGCAGTTTTGTGCACTGGCTCTCTCAGACAGGATTCAGCTCCAGGTGGGCAAAGCTGCACGCACCAAGGCTGAATGTGCTACCATGTGTAGGCACACGTTCCACTGCAGACAAAGTGAATCCAGAGGAGCTGATCGCTGTGCTGATTCAGACACTTCGCCGCCTGCCAGCAGATAAGCTTTCCCCAGTTGAGCACTGAACAGCACAGCCAGGCAGGAGTCAGCTAGGTACACCTCATGCTGTATGTCCTTCTGAAGAAGTGCTTTGTGCCTGGCCTTGCCTCTCATTTACTGAGTGGATGATTGTATCTGTTGTCAGTGATGGGTGGACTGTGCTGCTTCTCAGCCTGGGTCCCTCCAGGGACAGTAAGCAAACTCTTTCTCCATGAGACTTGGCAACTCGACTGTTAGTTTTTCCAACACATCCACAAATCAGGTCCAGAACACTCGGTATCTCAGTACCCAGACAGCACGATAAACTCGGGTGTTGCAGGGCTGGCTGTACTGACAGCCACGAAGCCTGGTAGTGTCTGCAGTGGGCAGCAGAAGATGACTTTCTTGCTTCCCCGTTCAACCTGCCTAAAGCTGAACAGGGGTGGATGCTGATTAAGGAGTAGCCAAAGCAAGTTACCTTCACACCACACCAGCCATTGGCTTCTCTTCTGGACCTGCCAACTGCCAGTGCACCATTTTACTGCACCACAATACTGCTGGCCCTAACGGCTGCAATTAGCCCACAGCCACTCTGCAAAGCATGCTCTCTACTCACAGACGTGACTAAGCCCCTACACCTCCTTCCAGCTGCTCTAGGAGGAGCATCCCACAGGAGATGTTAAAAACAAAACCCAAAAAAGCAGCCTTGATCTTGATCCCAGTGCTGTACCTAAATTTAAGTGGATGTTGTAGCTAGGAAAGTCTCTCTTGATCTGCAAGGGCTCACCTGTGCACGTCCTCTTGTTTTCATGCAGTGTGTAGCCGACCCGACAGCTGCAATAGTAGCCCCCCACGTAGTTGTGACAGTGATGATTGCAGAGGGGTTCACCATCAAACAGATGTTTGCACTCATCGACATCTAATGGGTGAAACACAAAAGAATTAGACAACCAACACCTTCTAACAGCACTCGGTCTTGGTCTGAACCACTGCTTTTATGAGGGTGGCTTGCTTGTCTTTGGTGTCTGTGCCCTTCTGCTTCTGTCTCCATGCACTGAGGCTGCCTTCTCTCACCTAACACCAGGAGCCAGAGTCAGTGAGAGCCCAGGGAAGCACCAACCCCACCACAGCTGGGTCTCTCCCAACACAAGTGGGTCTGGGCTCTTACCTTCAGCAGCATAGAAGGCCTCAAAGCCTGTGAATGGTTTCTCATTGGAGTAGTCAGACCGAAACACCACCGTGAGGGTGTTGTCAGTGGAGAGGTACGTCTTGTTGCCCGGAGCCTCCTCGGTGTCTGTGCTGTCCTTTCCACATAGTGTAGCCAAGGTCTTCCCACCAGAGCTCAGCTGCAAAACACAGACAGATCTACCAGGCGATCTCAGAGCTTTGCTCTTCCCAACCTGCTTGGACAGCATGAGTTTAATGGTGTGTGAGAAGTGCTTCAGGCCACTTCTAGACTTGGATGCTCTCAAAAGGTGCTTCTGGAGGTTAATCCAGATCCAGTGACACATAAGAGGATTTCCCCTATTCTCTGTGACTTAAGCCTATACTTTTATCTCCCTTTTTCTTTTCAAAGGCCCACACAAAGCTGAGGCCATCCCGGGCTGTCAGCACCAGGCTTTGCTTATTGTACATAATGCTCTTGTTAACTTTGAGCTCTCAGTGACAGTCAAATCTTTGTGTGTAGGAGACCTGACTGAGGCCAAAGCTAGAGATAACTGGGATAAAAAGGTTTCATACACTGACAAATTCAAATGTATAACAAAAGGTCTCTTTAAGCCAGTGACTCATGTGTTCTGTGATTCACTTATTACAGTTGCAGCTCCTCATTTATCTTCTTTTTAATACAAGATAAATGTTCTGATATATGGGGGTCATGTGGTCCCTGGTAGCGATAAAATCTGATTATTAAAATTATTAAAATCTGAAAATTTCTGATAGCCTGTAGTGCATACACTACAGGCTATCAGAAATGAGTACTCTGTCCTGCCCAAAGAAAATTGCAGGAAGAACAACACAGATGTGGGGAACGGGAGCAACCTGCCATCTAGAATCACAGAATCATTCAGGATGGAAAAGATCTCTAAGATCATCTAGTCCAACCTTTAACCTAGTGCTGACAAGTCCACCACTAAACCACACTACTAAGCTCTCCATCAACACGTTTCTTGAAGACCTTCAGGGATGGTGGCTCAACCACTTCCCTGGCAGCCTGTTCCAATGCCACACAACCCTTTCAGAAAGGAAATTTCTCCTAATATCCAACCTTAACTTCCCCTGGTGCCACTTGAGGCCATTTCCCCTTGTCTTACCACTTGGTGCTTGGGAAAAGAGACCGATCCCTACCTCACTACAACCTCCTTTAAGGTAATTGTGAAGTACAATAATGTCTCCCCTGAGTCTTTTCTCCAAGCTGAACAACCCCAGCTCCCTCAGCTGCTCCTCCTAAGACTTGTTCTGCAGACCCCTCACCAGCTTTATTGCCCTTCTTTAGACACAAAGAATATAAAACCATAGAAATGAGATCCTCCTAGACACGGCTGTCTGACCTGGTCCCATCAGATTCTGAAGCACTGTCAGGGCAGTGGTTTTGCACGTTCCCTGTGCATACAGCTCCCTCTCTGATGTATATCAGGTCTACCCAAACAACAAAATGGGGCAGCGGTAGGATGGCCTTAAATGAGCAGCCAGGTTTCCTAACTGCAGCACACGCTAGCACATGGAGTACAAACCTTTCAGGGACACTGCTCATCACCCAAACACTTCCCGAAGCCAGTATCTCTGTTTCTCTTCCCGAGGTTGTTTCTCACATTAGCTAGCAAAAGCACAATAGCGAGTGTTGCAAGTGCATGTTTGGACAAGCTGACATATCTTGTTTAGACTACCACTTACACTTCTATGTCTCCCATTATACGCTGGGTACAGTACTACATGTTAACGTAAAACATACACTGTAGCTCTGGAAAATGAAGCTCAAATGTTGTTCTGGGCAACATCTCAAACTTTTTGCTTCACAAAAGGGAAACATCAGAGTCTTCTGAGCATAACAAAATTAAGTTTCAAATGTTCCAACATGACAATCAGCCCTACTTCCTGGTCCCGTGGGCCTCAGCAAACACATCATTTACAAATCAGCTGAGCCTGAACTTCACTAGCATACTAGAACCAACTGTTTATAACAGTTATGTTGGTTCTGCATGTGCCCAGGATCACACACAGACAGTTTTAAAGGGTGTACCTGACCTACACGTACCTTCACATAATCGTATTCACACAGGTAGGACAGCTCCAGGTTGAAGTGGGTGAAGTAGATGCGGATGGAATATCCCTTGGGGACGGTGATATTCCAGATTCTCTCCTTGTGATTGGGGTAGGTATTTGGAAAGTCAGGAGAGGTGATCCTCCCATACATTTTCTGCAGCACGATACTGCCAGTTACTCCACCGTAAAGCGCAGCTAGCAAGAGAAGCAGCCTGCCTCAAAGGAACAGAAACAAAAGGAGAAAGAGTGAGTGTCAGCTCATTACACCCTGACTGCCATGCATCCAAGCTGCTGATCTTGGTGTCAGATCACTGATATCCCAGCGCTAGCTGAAACCTTCATGGCAGACACCCCTCTCACTTGACAGTGGCAGGAATCAGGAGGTACCAGCAGTCACACTGCAGATCACAATCATTCTCTTGCCTTGCAAGGCCTGCACAGAGCCAGGTGGCCAGGGGAGCTGGGAAGGTCCCTGTGACTGCACTCACCTCATCCTGTTGCTCTCCTGCCTGAGCCTGCTCTGCTCCGAGCCCTGGGGCAGGAACCTCTTCTGATGTATTTGCATTTGGGGGCGGATGTATTTATTGTGTGTGCTCTGCTGTGTTTGTCTGGATGTTGAACTCTGATGTTTATCTCCCTTCCACCCCCCTCCAGCCTGCTGAGTTCTGAGAAGAGCAATTGCTGAAAACCAGCCTTATTTCAGTGCATGAGGCCTCCGTCAATGACAGGCAGAGGCAGCCAGCAGAGGAACGGCAGGATTAGGAGTGCTGCTGGCTCCGGGAGGGAGCAGCAGTATCAGAGCTCTGCAGGAATGCAGTGGGAGGAGGTACATGGGGTGGCTCCAGTGTGTGCACGGGGGAGTGTGAGGAGCTGGGTGATGCTCTTTCCCTCTAACCAACGGCTATTACTGTCAATGCAGAGAGCACGCTCCTGGAAGCACAATTCCTGCCACTGTCCAGGCAGGAAAGTGTTGAAAACGATGTAGTGGGGCATGCTACAGGATTTCAGAGTAGTGAGCAGGCCCAGTTAGGCAGCTCTGAGTAGCGGGGCAGGCACTGCACTGCAGCAAGCAGACACAAGTTTCAGAGATGCTGCTCATCCGAACCCAGTGCAAGCCCGTGTTGACTGCAGCCTGCCCCGTGCATTGTTTCTACATGTGGATGCCTTTTTAGCCTATCCACCCTGGAACACCAATAAGGTAAAAAGGTATATGTGAAAAATGAAGTGTTTTGAACCTGGCTTGCTAGGGAAATGTGCTCACATCTTCCTGTGCACCCTAGCATAGGAACTCTAAAAGCTCCACAGTCAGTTTCTACCCAATCTGGCAGAAGAGAAACAGTTTCAGGGATGTTAATGTATTGGAAACAGGCAGATGGATAAAAAGAAAAATGAATTCCCATTACTAGGCAAACTCTGAGGAGAAGACTGCAAAACGAACTCAAATTCTTTTTAAGTATTTGGGAGTCCACTCAGGGATTTCACACTGCTACAAACTTCCAAACAAAGAACCCTGACAGACCCCATGGAATTCAACTGGTAGAACCAATGCTGTAGGACATCAAGCTTTATTAATGCCACTGCTCACAGACTGTTTCTTCCCAAATCAGCATTTAGGTTTCCTAAAGACCCATGGATAGGCATAATAAATGAGGGTGAAAAGCCTGTATCTGGCTTTAATGCAGAACCATGTCCCACCTCTCCCCAACAAAAACAGAGAGAGAACAGGAAAGCTGATTTGCAGCAGGGAACAGACTCCCACACTATGCACGCAGGCAATTTATACCGAGATGCCACGTAATTAAATGGACACCTCTTCATATCCACTTTTGAACAGCCAAAAAGCATTACCCCAGGCAGTGAATTTGGTGCTGGCAGGAAAGCAGGAGTTATTACATGAAAAAAACTAAAGCCAACAAACCATCCAGCAGACTGCAATCAGAAAATGCCATTTAATAAAAGTGAAGGAGCAACCAGTAGCAGTAATCAATTGAGTAATAGCAGTTGCCACAAGCATGGTTAATAGACAAGAACCCAGAGGGGCTGAGGCTTTCCCGAGGCCCACGGGTTGCTAAAGTGATTCTATCAGCACATGCAAATGTGGACTTTATACTGTCTGGGAGAGAGGGAACAGAAAGGAAAATTTGCAAAAAATCAATACCTGCCTAACTGAGCTGGTACCTGATTCCTACAGAGAAATACTTCCAGAAGTGTCTCACATCAGGCTTCCTGCGCAGGTTAGCAGCAGAGGCGTGGATCAGTTCTGATCTCAGGTCTGGGAAGTTTCCCACAGCCCCAGAATTTGATGTGGTCCCTGAAACTGGTGGTTGCCTGGCACTGACACAAGAAATCTGACTTAACAAATCATAATCCTGGAGTCTGAGAAACTGGGAATGCTTGGTGCAGTGCACATACTGGCCTTCCTCTGGTGTGATCCTTGGATAGATAACGCCACTGTGATTTTAGTCCTCAACACCTGACATGAGCAGTACCCAAAACATTGTCCTGTTTCTGTGCCCAGAACTCTTCCAGCTCCAAAAGCCTGCTGGGCATCTGCTAGCCAGGTAGAGCAGTACCCTGAGCACTGAGATGGCCAACCTCCGGCCCCACAGATGCTCCTCTTGCCAACAATTTCCCTTTTGTCTGCACAGGCCTAAGCTAGCCTGAAGGACGAGTGGACTTCATCCATGTCACTGCAGTTTCCAGATGTCTGTGACTTGCCAAGTTGCTGACCCACTTTAGGAAGCTTGGGTGTTATCTGAAACGACAGATGCCTCTCGTGAAGTCTGCCCAGCTGTCTTCTTGTGCCCCTGCCTCCTTCCATGCCTAGGGACTGGGGTAGTGCAAACACAAGCCATCATTTTCAGGAGAACCACCAGCACTTGTGAAAGCCGAGGATCAGAGAGAGGCCTAACAAAGATACTGAAGTGACCCCGTGTGCACCCAAATTCTCCTTCAGCCCCTGTACTGTGACTCAGAATACACTTTTACTACTGTTACCACTGAGGTCTATCCAGGAGAGGTTTCAAATCCCTCCTGTGGCAACAGCAAGTGCAGACAGCTGAGCCAGGCACATGAATAAATCAGCAAGAGCAGAGCTGCTCAGCCAACGCTGTGCCCTTCAGGGTGGCACCACTGTGGTCCACAGAATTGATCTCTGTTTTCCTGCAAAACCAGACAGCAGCAGGAAGCAACTGAAAGGAGGAAAAAGCTGGAAACCTGGCACAGCTAGGGACCCCATCAAAACTAGGAGGTCCAGGTTAAGCCCTGGGGTAGCTGTTTCATCTGACAAGAAGGTTTCAAAGTGGAAGAACACTACCTGATGTAAATCCTGCCAAAGCCATGTTCCCATGGGAACAGTTTCAGTTGGGACAAATTCTGAGATCTAGCAGTAAAGTCAATACAGCCCCAAATCCACTTCATCAGGAAAGTCCCACACTATTTATCTAGCCCCAGACCATTTATCCCAGTCCCATTACCTAATGGACTGTGCAAAACCTCACACCGTCTCAGGAAATCCCGACTTGGCCATCATGCCCATGGAGAAAACCACCTCTGGGCTTCTGAAAGCAGCTCCTGCCTTCTGACAGCAGCTGCACCAAAAGCCCTGTGACCATTGACCATCATCAAGATCAGGAGCTTCAGGTGCACCAAGCAGGACGGTGACCATCTACCATGCCTCCACATCCGAGACACGGGGACAGTGCCAAAGAGGGGGCTGGTTAATCAATGGAGGAGAAGCCTGCAAAGGCTTTTCCTTTCCATCTTCTTTCCATCGAACACAGCAGTGGCTATCCTCGCATCACAAACCTGGAGAACAAATGAGCGCAATACTGCTTGTTGTGGTCCCCACAGACCTCGCTCCCCATTGCCCCTTAGTTCTCAAATGCCAGCTGTCTCTGCAGAGCCCTAAGAGATTGCCTTGATGCTTGCTGTTCCGTGCCTAAATCCGATCCTTCTGCATTGAGGGGTTCGGAGGACTGGGGGGGAGGATGCAGCAGAGGAAGAGGCGTCGTTTCCTCGTCGCAAATCAACCAGCGTGACTGACATCAAAAGACAGGCACACAGACGGAGCAAGCAGAAGATGGAGCGGGGCAGGGGAAAGAGAATAGCTGCTGTGAAATAGGAAAAAAAACATCTTGTCAAGGTAAAAACAGCAGGCAGAGAAAGCTCAAGCAATGAAGCAAGATACTTTCTCCCTTCAATTAGGGTATGGTTTTCTTCCATCCCACCTCCTGCCCACACTCTCCACTGCTACCTGGTTGTTTTAGCTTCTGTTTGCAAAGACAGGCTCCAGCTGCTGCAGAGTGCCAAGGCACATTTCTCCAGCGCTGAAAAATCACTGGACTTGCCTTCTCTGCCCTGTACACACTGATTTCCAAAGGACAGCCAAGGCAATTCTAGGGCCTCATTTGAAAGCACCCTGGGATCTGAGCTGAAAGTGTCCATGAAGGTAACAAAACCTCTGGATTGAAAATACTGGTTTAAAGTTTTTCTCCTCTGCCATCAATAGAGGTACCCAAAAGAAGGGTAATTGTCATCAGCATGGGGCTGGTGTCAGGCTGTGAAGCACAACCTCTCCGGGTGCACCACAGAGCTCAGAGGGGCAAAGCAAATGCCTCTGAACATGTGCATGCCTGTGTGTGTGTACATGTGCACATGCACATGTTAGGAAGTGAGTGTGTGCACACTTTACACGTTATATATGTGCACACAATCAAAATGACACTGTGTAAACACCTGTAAAACCTCTGTGCAATATTACCCAGCTGCAGAATCCAACAGCACGTGGTTTCCATGTAAGCCAGCACATTTCAGCCACTGCCTGGGTGTATGTGTATGTAGTCACACACACGACTACACAAATTCCAGAGCAGAGCCCTACACTGCACGCACTTACTCCCTTGGGAGACAAAATGACAGCACACAGGTAAGAAATGCTGGTCACATCCTTCTGCCTTCTGGAAAAGCTCCCATTCTGCCATGAAGACGACAACACAAGAATTGCATAGGTCAAAATCTTCTCCCATTGCCCATTTCCTTTCCTCCCCAGTCCTTTGCACTTGGGTCTCAAACACTGAACCAGCTCCCAAAGCTACCGGCTGACTCCCGCCCACATCCTTGGTAGCTGCAATGTGTCTGCTGGGCCAGCTCCAAGCCTGTGACTTCACTGGAGCAGCTGTTTGTGCTGGGAAGAGAATTTGGTTGCAATTCAGATGCAGCTAGAGCCAAAGCTATAAAATACACTGCTGTCTTCTATCCAAGCGGAGACGCTATGCATGTTACAGGCGCGGCCAACACATTTTACTGGGGTAAGCCTGCCTCCAAACAGCTGAGAGGAACAAAGAGGACGAGTGAGTAACACACGTCTAACATGAACCTCTTGTCTAACACAGAGTCTCAAAGCAGGGAAGGTAGGCTGAGGGCTACAGCACAGAAAACCACAAAGAATACAACAAAGCTCTGCACTGGATGACACAAAGACCAACCAAAACTGATCTCCTCAGGAACTCCCTGTTGTGAACTGAGTGAAGCTAATCAAAAGCCTTCTCTGAACCTATCACAGTCCGATTCAGCAAGCAGCCTGGTCCTGCAAAGCAGTTAGAAGACCTTCTGGCTCCCAAAACAGCACCCAGGAATTACTGGATTTCAGCTAGGAGGAGCAGTTGGGGGTTACACACCTGCCACAAGGTTACACACCAGGCCTGGAAAGTCACTTGTCAGCTTAAACCAGGTTATCAGTGTGAGCCCTGTCCTCCAGAACACAGCCTCCAAGAGGATCCACTTGAGCAACAGCCTTTTCCAAAGAACCCTTTGTCAAGGAAGCAGAGAAAAGCAAGCTTAGCAGAACAACCACATCCATCTCCTTCTAGTTTCCATGCAATTCACCACCATCTTATCTTTCCTTGAACGAAACGTAAACCCTTGCCAGCCTGCAGACCCAGACTCTGGAGATTCCAGCTACCACCACTTTGGTTCATGTCTGGGAGGAAATCCTTGGTGGAAATCCCTGTTTTCAAAGCAGAGGCGCCCAGATTTCATTCATCTTCCACACCAAAGTCACTCTCAGCTGAGAGCACGAGGTCTGCCTTTGGAACTCAGAATTTGACTGCTTTTCTCCATTTCAGTCTTTGGTTTCTTCCCTCTTCTTTCAAGACTGCTCTTCCTCTACATGCAGTAATTAACACTGCAGAGAACTGTATTCTCCTCCTAAACAAGCTGAGACTGGAGGAGATGGTGAGCTCCTGAGTTTCCCTCCCCCTACAAGCATGAGGAGAAGCTAGAAACACACCCTAGAATAAGGTGTCAGTGGCATTAGGGCTCACAAATTCATTAAACCCGCAGGCTTCTTGTCAATCTATACATCCAAATGCATTTTCTACTTACCCCTGGTCAACTCAGAAACATTTTTCATGATTTCTCTTCCTCTGCAATTGCCCATAACCTCATTTTTTTCTAACACAGAGGCTATTACCCACTGATCTAGATAAACGGTAAAGCCAGTCCAAAGCACTCCCAAAATAAGAGCTATTGCTCAGACACCGAAGAGCTAGTATGATACATTGAAATGGACAGATCTTCCCTCCAGCTAAATCCCTCTCTGAATGCACACAGCCTCATTCCTGCCCTGAAGAAAATAGATTGAAGGCCATGTCAGAGCCAACAGTCGCATCAATCAGAACCCTTATATTAAAACGCCTGTAGCACTCCAGGAAAAAAACAAACACCACCAACAAAACTACCTACTAAGCAACCAGCTGTGATAAACTTCTGCCTGCCACCTCCGTGGAGCAATGGACTTTTCCCAATTATTTCAAATCAGCCCCTCTTTGGGGAAAGTCTGGGATTCCTGGTTATTCTCCTGTATTTGGAGAAAAAATCAGGGGTAAGTGTGGTCCCTTCTAGATGTATACTGTTTACAAATGCTGCTCTTATGTATCTTACTTTTCAGGCAGGAATGACAAAATTGTTTCTGCCCCAAAGAACTGTAAGCATTCAAACTGGACAGCATCTTTCATGCCAGATCTGGAATGAAATTGCCTAAATTTCATCTTAAAGCTCTTGCTTCTTGCTATAAAGAGAAATAAAACAACAACAACAACAAATGCAGGGCAAGAGTATTGTCCTGCATGGACACTTTACTCCTCACCTTCTTTGCTCATTTTTACTTTTCTCACAGAAATCTCCACAAAGCAATAGCCAGTGAAATATCCTTTGCTCTTGTGTGCTTTTGTTTTGGGTAGTGACAAATGCTTGGATTTGAGATGAAATTGTGATTTTTTAACAGAGAAATTTAGCTTTTCCTTTCAAACGAGTGGGACAGTTACCTGGCTTCCTTTTTGTCACTTCTCAGCAGGATCAGTGAAATTCATAACACCGAAGTTTCGCAGGAACCGTGATTAAAACTTGAACAACAGAGGGAGTCTGCAAATAGAAAATTAAAGCATGAACATGCAGTTTTCCCAAAGCAGAACTTTAACAGAAGCATTACAAAGCGGGAGTGAGCTCATGCCAGCACAGCAACGTGTCCTGTCTCAGAAAAATCTGCATTTTGGAGATAGGCAAGGCTGTAACCTGACTGCACAAAAACAAGTTTTCGGGTGCTGGTACTTAAATACTCCCTGGATTAAGAAGGGAGCTGAACGTAAGTGATTACATATGTGAGTTTTTCAGACCTGCTGGCCATACTGACACCTGTTCTCACCTGCTAACAGCAGGCCCACAACTTGCTGAGTCTCAAAGCTCTATACAGAAAAAAAAAATAATAGAAATTGACATACCCTAGAGGCATTGGGCCTGCTGGCAAGCAAAGAGAGGCCTGGTGGATGCTGGAGCCTTCTGATTTAAAATTAAGCATGGATTCTGTGAAATTATACCCTCAATTCCCCCAGTTATATTACCCGCCAGTGACTTCAGCTAGCCACCAGTTTCAGGAGCTTATTGTGCTACAGCAAAGCTGAGCCCCGAGGTAAACAAAAGCATTTGGCCAAACGCAGAGTGAACTTGGTTCCAGGATGTTGGATCTAACCTGGACGCTACCCTGAATGCCAAGGCACTCCCAGCACGCAGCACTGAGCCTCCCTGGCTAACAACAGCAGGCTACAAACTCAGAGGGGTCAACATGAAAACATTTCAGGTGCTGTGGGGTTGGCAGGAGGGAAACAGTTCGCTGTATTTTGTGAATTTGCTCTTGCTCTACATGAGTTTATCTGAAGGGGCAAGAGCGATGCAGAGCCACCAAGGAGAGAGCAAATTAAAAGATCATTGCATGTAATTGAAATGTTTGGCTGGGATTCCCGGAGGCCTGGTAGGAAGAATCCCTGTGGGGAAGGAAAGGAAGATATTTTGTTTGATGCATGTTAGCGAGGAGGAAACTGAGCCAGAGTGCCTGCACGGCTAAAAGAACTGCTCTTGGTGACGTCAGATCTCTGACTTGTCTGTTAGCCTCTGCTTAGCAGCGCTGTAATGACCCCAAATTGCAGCTGACAGATTGGTGCTGAGAGTTTGTCTCATTGAGGCTACCGCGTGCGGATGGGCCATTACTCTTTCAATTTTGGTCTCTGCTGCCTGTTAACATACATTAGGCTTCTCCATATGCTGCTTTTTAGCCTGGCGTCCGGGGCAGCTGCCTGGGCCTCCGTCCCCACCCACACGCTCGGGCCCTGCCTAATGAAAATGGATGACAGGCCCAGCTGAGTAATGGGACACAGATGGACCAAACGGCTTTCCACTTGGAAACATATTTTCGTTTAAGAAAGACTCAAAAGATGGCGAGGTTTTTATTTGTGTACCACCGTAATCCCCCTCCCACCCCATTTTTCAGGCAGGTCAGGAATTCAGCGTTGCACACTCTAACTGGATGTGGATGTCTGCAGACAGTGCTTGGTTAAACAGCTGCTTTGCCACGATGAACACAGCCACAGCAAAAGGAGAGTGCAGAGCCACACACAGGAACACATCACCGAGGGGACTGCACAGCGGGTATGCCAGTCCAGGGTCATCTCCCAGCAGGACTCCTTGTTCCTCAAGTTATTCTTGCTGCTAATAGTGCTCGAATTCCAAGAACAAAAGGGCCCAAGCAGAGTCCAAATGCCAGGGAGGAGTCAAAACACCTCCATGTGATTTGTGGGCAAACAAGGCTCATCTTTTAAAGGATACCAACGTGGTCCCACTCACTCTGCAACAGATGTGCAGAGCTGAGGCATGCAATAGGCAAACATCCGCTGCAAGGCGGGCGCAATCAGTGTCTAGGGCCAAATGTCCTGTGCTGTAGGGTGCCACTGCAAGCCTGCAGCCAAGAGGTGTTTTGCAAACAGCATTTCACACATTTCTGCCCATTTCTTGGGCTAACTTGCTCTCGGTGGCCAGCCTGGGGCATCAGATACTGAATTGCACGAGGACTGGTCAGGACTTGGTCACAGCCTGCGTTGTCACACTCACCTGGGGGGCCACGTGGAACAAACTCACCTTTGCTGGCTGCTCTTCCCCATGTGTCCCGTGGTGCACCCTCGAGGAGGCAGTTCCCTCACATTCGGGGCTTGTACCTCTCACTGGGAAGTTCCCAGGAGCTCGTGAGGCCATCTCTACCTTTCCAAAGTGCTCCCTGTTATTTATGGTTTCTGTCCTCATGCTAAATCTTTCCAAATCATTTGGAAATAATCTCCTTAATGCTAGGGCAGTTGGCCCATGACATCTCATTTACCAGGCAGTCTATCTTCCCGGAGAGGTGAAGCCTGCTCACACGTTCCGAGAGACAGGGCGAGTGTCTGTGAGTGCACGTGCGAAAATGGGATGGGACGCAGGAAAACAATTCTCCCTGAATCCTTCGGCCTTCATTACAGCTCTTCTTTTAAGTGCCAGCTCTGATTTACGGCCTGCCATTCAAAGGCCATGAAGGCCTGCAGCCAGAACTGACCGGCTGTCAGACCAGGACTTCGAGCAACAGGAAACACATTAACCTGTCTCTCTGCCTGCCGAGATCCTACAAATGATATAGGAGCTGACAAAGATGGGGAGTTCTTGGCACATTTCTTCCATGCGGAGCATTTCTTGGGGCTGGGACTGTTCAGAGGTGGACATACCCCTGAACCAGGTGCAGCAATATGGATGTAGACGTAGCTCGCACCCCAAGAGACTTCCTAGACTGTGATCACACTCATGCTTGCTTCTTCCAGGATCTCTGATACACCAGCTGGAACTTTGCCTCCTGTTAAACAGGAACGATAATCTCATTTGATGCAGAAGAATCCTAGCAAAGGTGGATCATCTCATGAAGACTCCTTCTTGAAAGCTGCTAGTTAATTAAAAATGGAAGCTACAACTTATCCAAAAAGAAGAATATACAAATACACGTCTGAAATAGCACTTTTTCTGTACGCACTCAGTAGCTTCATATTTTAGTATGATGCCACAGTAATAAGCAGAATATTGTCAAAATGAAGCATGCTGAAGTGAGGGAGGACATTCCCTTACCTCAGTGCCCTGGGTTTATGAGCCCCTCGCAGCAGTGTGAGTCACACACAACCGAGACCGCTCTGCAATACGGAGACATTCCCATTTTTACTCGGCAATGCAGTGAGAGGTCACCAGTGGCATTTCTTCTCAGTTACTCTGCTTCTAGCCCACTCTGTTCCACGGCATGATGAGCTGCCTCCAGGCACCAAAGTGGATCAGTTAGCCTTTTCGGAAGAGCAATCACAAGGCACTTTCCAGCCTGCTGGCTCCCAGCAGTGGGTAAATTCATCAGTTCACAGACGAAGATGAGCGCTGCTTGCGAGCCAGTATTTAAGAGCAAAAAGACTGCTGTTTGCTCCCCATGGTTTTGGGCTCCAAAAGGGAACATCCATGGCTTTTTAGGCAGCTGCAGCTCCCTGCCTGTACACCTGCACCTAAGCTTCTGGCAAGGGACCTCTCACCACAGGACTGATTTACATCTGACTAGATTAGCAGCACAGGGCCAAGAGGAGAGGCAGAGCTCTCACGGCAAAGGCTTGTGTGGGGACATGCCCTGACCTCAGGGTTTTGTTCTGCAGCAGGGGACTCACCGTGCAGTCTTGTCCCAGCTAGAAGAATTAAAAGCACTGTTTAAAATATCATCTTGGAAATACTCTCCTTCCCCTTTCTCTATGAATTAAGCTGCTGCCTGTGCTAAGCTCACCAGTCAACGCAGACCAACACACCCAGTGCCATCCAGACGACCAGTTCGTTTTCAAATACATAAAAAAGGCACAACTACATCAGCTAGATTTGCAGACTCTTTTCCTTCCACGCAACAGTGACCAAAGCTACAGATGTGTCTGTAATGATGGGCTCTAAAACCATCATCTAGGGGACCAAGAGCCTCCTGGACAATTTCTGCAATGCACAAGCCAGAACAGGCAGCTTTGCACTGCCATAAATCCTTGGCTTCTTCCTCTCTGTCAAGAGGAAACTAACGCAGACCAGCCAAGCACAGGCTGGTGAGACAAAGGGCATTTTTAGCAGCAGACTTACCTAGCCAGGAAACAATCTCACGATAGGAAGGAGGCTTAACCTCGAGCCAGATTCAGCAAGGTCCCAGCTATAAGATCACTTATAATTTTTTACATTACGTGTTAATTACTTTTAAACAAGAGTCCTCCAGGCCCCCAAGGTACTGCTAGAGCAGATAATTCCTCATTCCCAGCTGAATGCCCTGAGCCCACAGAGACATTATGCTCTTTCCTGGCACAGTTACTGATTTCCTTGTGCACTGCAGTCCTGCTAGACAAAAACCCTTACCCGGCCCAACCTAAGCCATTCTCTGGGGAGGCAGAAGACATAGGATTTTTTTGGTGACTGTTTTGAATTGAAGGGCTTCCTTCACCTCCAAAATACTTCCTCTGAGACTTTATACAAGCCCTACATAATTTTAACAAGTGAGAAGCAGACATGCTGGAAGGGTTGAATCTGGATTCCAACAACTCTCTCCAAGGCTCCTATCTTAAGAGACTGAAATATTGGCTTATTTTCATTAAGTACCTCCCTCTCAAGGCTGCAAAATGAGATACAAATCTAAGAATGAGAACTCAGTCAGCTCCAGAGGTGCTGGAGTCAGCAAAGAGAAATACACAGACCAGACATGCCTGCTACAAGAGGGCTCACAGGCTCAGGACAGGTAGTTAAACTGATCTCCCTTCGTGTGACACACAAATGCTCCTCAGTAGTCTGGGTTACAGCCTGATAGCTTCTAGAGTCTTTGGTTGTGTTCCCAGCCTAATGTAAAGGCTTATTCACCCAAGCTGATTAACAACAGCGTGCTGTTCACAGAATATCCTGAGTTGGAAGGGAGCCACAAGGATCACTGAGTCCAACTCCTGGCTCCACACAGGACCACCCAACAATCAGACCCGGTGTCTGAGAGCATTGTCCAAATGCTTCTTCAACTCTGGCAGGCTCGGAGCCGTGCCCGTGTCCCTGGAGAGCCTGTCCCAGTGCCCGACACCTCTGGGTGCAGACCCTTTCCCTAACCTCCAGCCTGACCCTCCCCTGTCCCAGCTCCATGCTGTCCCCTCGGGTCCTGTTGCTGTCCCCAGAGAGCAGAGCTCAGCACTTGCCCCTCCACTCCCCTTGTGAGGGAGCTGCAGGATGCCATGAGGCCTCCCCTCAGCCTGCTCTGCTCTGGGCTGAGCAAACCAAGGGACTCAGACATTCCTCAGACGTGTTGCCCTCTAGACCCCTACCATCTGTGTAGCCCTCCTTTGGAAAGCTCCTGGTTTTATGTCTTTCTTATATTTTGGTGCCCAAATCTACACACAAGTACTCGAGGTGTTCTCCATCAGTTCCTGTCTCACTTAGGTGGCACAGGCCCTTTGACTCCCAAATATTTCCTGCTTTAAGAATGTGGTAATTATTATGAGATAAAGAACACATCTTTAACCAGAACAGCTATTCTGCAGTAATGATCTGTCAGAATCTTCATTCTGAAACATCCCCCCGATGCTGACAAGCCCCAGTTTGCTGTGTGTCTCTGGGTGACTGATTTTTACGTACCTGTACTTCTTCATCTCCATGTGCAGAACACGCTATGAAACAACCACTGCTGTAGTGGTTACTTTGTAACTCCTTACGAATCTCAGAGTAAAAGCTACATCTCTTCAATCTCTGTTGGAACAGCAGAGCACACCTTCCAATTCCCAGTCTCTGGTGTTTGCAACATTCAGACCTTCACACTACAGCTTCCCCAACACCCGCCATACACTAACACTGCCTGTTCCTCTGACCTGTTCTACAAATACTGCAGCACTCTGGCAGCTCCCACCTGCTCCCTGACATCCCCCCTCTCAAACTCTGCATAGACAGGAAAAATCCATTGTGTAGGACATTCCCCCAAGTTACCGAGAGGTAATTGGTACTCAGGATTTCCTATGCTGCGTGTCTTACATAAAGCTTCCATGCACTCTGAACGGTCAAGGTAACAGCTTCTATCACTGAACAGTCTTTGTGGAATATAAAATGCATCTACAGCCTGCTGCTGAGGGTTTGTGTGAATACAGGAGCTCAGAGAAGTAACAGAAGCTAAATCTTCAAAGCCCACTTCACAAGTAAGAGAGGCTTTCAGAGCTTAGAGAACAAGGTCACTGAACAAACTATTTACAGTGACTAACAAATAGGCGGTGAACAAAGGCCTTATTTGACCTGGGTTACACTTCTACTCAACACAAGTTGAGTTGTGGCAGGACAGGCAGCAGAGCCACAAGCAGAGCTACGTGTGGCATCATGGCTGGAACACGGCAGAGAGCACGGTCTCTTGGATCATTATCTCCCAGCACCAAGCCCAAGGCGTGAGGCAAATCTAGCCCAGAGTGCCAAGACGAGAACAGCAGTGCTTCTGTGTCACAGAAATATTGTCGTTTGTTGCTATCTAAAAAATCAACTTATCAGATGGAGATTGTCAAAAACACCCCTCGTGTCAGTCTGTTAGCCACTGGATCATTCTCCATGGCCAAGGGCTGCACCAGAATCCACTCACCTTAGTGGTGAAAGGACACCCCTTTAGTACAAACCCAGCTGATCTTTTCCCAGTTTGCCCAGTGCTTGTATCTGACCCTTTATATTCCATCAAGCTCAAAACAGAGTTTTATTTTTTATTTTTTAAAATACGTGGACTCACTACTTTTCAAATCCACATTTAATGCCTCTAAGCAGAGCTGAAGAAGATAATCTAAGACACCTTGGCCAACCATATACTAGATTCTTCCTGCAGTTTTGGGTTTAACTTCAGCTTTCAGTAACTATTACCGATACTAAAGGCTCCTCACAGGCCTCACGTTTTTTGAAAACGACAGATACAAAACCACCAGACTATGCAGCACACTTCTGTTCCCACTAAATTTAATTCCACTTGCAAGCTATCTGATGCCAGCCAGAACCTTGGTGAAGTCTGGTCAGACTGAAACTTCCTCCCTTTTCCCAGGCTGAAAATTAACAGTGAAGTATTGATTCCCCACTAGCTTATCTGACAGTACACATTAAAATGTGATTTTTACTATTAAAAGCACATACAAACAAGTCATCAGAGAAGCTACTAAATATCACATTAATACCTGACTAGTTCCTCCCTGGTATCTGTCCACCTACACATTTTGATCTCAGAGTACATGAGATTTACTCTGTTTTCAACATGGAACAAGCTACCTTGGTCTCCTTCATATTTATCACAGGGTAGAATATGCAGAGTTACGTCTAGCTACTGAATATACTGTAGTTTCACAGCTGAGCTTGTCCCTGCAATAATTTCTTCACTTGCTTGAAGCTTTATGCATAAGCATGAGATAGCTTGAGGGGTGTGTGCATGTGTGTGTGTGTAGTGATTACCACCGTACCATGCACTGAGTTAGGTGATCAATGTATACAACTGACTTTGAAAGCTTCCCTCCTAGTAAAATAAAGCATGTCTTTTTCACTTGTTCTTTTCTTTTTCCTTAATCTGGAGGTAGTGCATAGGCATTATTCATTTGCTCATTCATACATGTGCACACGCACAAGTATTCTGAGGTGTGATTTTAAAATACGTTGGCTACTGAGTCAAAATAAAAAAAAACACAGTCCCTTCTACTTGACATATACTATTATAAGACCCACAGTCATTTAGTGAAACGTTTAAATAATAAAACACCCATATATGACATTATTTATAACTCTTCAGTTATGCCTCTCCCACTGAACCTGATTTACCACGCTACAGCCCCTAATGTTAGATGCTGTCATTGGGCAGGATCTAGCATCACTTCAGCCTCAGCACACCGACTTACCAAGGAAACTGCAGAATCACATCCAACTCAAGCACTGATTTCAGCACTGATGAAAAAAGCTGGCTCAACTGTGTTGGCCCCTATCCATAGCACGTGCACTGGTGGTGCAGACTTCCTGCTGGGTGCTCAGCCAGTGCGCCTCTGCCTGCATTAGCAGGAACCATCTGCGGGGATGAAAGAAGAGTTCAACTTCCAGCTTGACTTCCAACCTCAAGAATAGCCTCACTCCTCTCTCCTCCAGGAACCACTAAATAATACAGAGTGCAGTTTGCTGAACTAGCCGTTTCTGTTAGGGGTAATCCCTATCTCCATGGGCTGTGGGGTTTCTCCTTTTCACCATACATAGTCTTCAGCATTAGTATCACAGATGAGATTTAGCAGTAGACAATAAGGCAACTCCTACTAGAATAATTCCAAGATACCAGTATCTTGTTTTGTCTCATGCTGCAACAGAGGTCTTAACAATAACGGCTCTTACATGGAACTTCTCATCCATCTACCTTTAGAAGAATAATACTGAGAGATGAGAATCACCACCCCATTATAAATACAGGGAAACTGAGGTATTAAAAGGGGAGTAATGATAAAATGTGAACGCTAGCAGCAAAGCAAGGCATAAAACCAGGTCTCCTGCATCCCAGCTGGGTGCTCCAGGCAACACAGCTGGAAAGCTCCATATCCCATTACCCATATACTGAGTCACTGAGTTCCCCCAGCAAGGATCTTATTTTTCATTATGGAGTGAAAAATAAAACAAGCCACAGGGCTCTAACTCCTCCTGCAAGCCAGAGAGACACAGCCAGAAATTTCGATGGCAAACGAGGCAGTGAAAATGCAGCCTGACACAGAGCAAAGTGGCAGAGGCAAGCCAGCCGTCTGGGTGCCGGAGTGGTTGTATCACTCATTATTCGGGGAGAGCGGGGGAGTCTGAAGCGTTTCTTCAGCTGGAAGAAAACAGGCTGGCTGCTGATTAATCCAAAATGCTGCTTGGAGATGGGAGACCTCGTGGTCGCCAGCCTCCAAAAACAGAATGTAAAGGCTCAAAACCAAGCCACTACAAATAATTGCCTTCTACTTCTCACCAGTGGCCAGTCAGGCTATGCAGGCAGGCTCAGTAACTTGTCTTCTTTGTGTGACCATTTCCAGAAATACAACACAGCACCCCAACACAAACTGCTACTACTAAGCATTTAAGCAAATGGAGCAACTGAATGTCGTATGTCTCTCTGCCCCAAGGTATTCCTGCAAATCAGACCTAAAGATGCAAGAACAGGACCCCAGCCGCCTCCTACAAATCCCTCAAACACATCTACCCATAAAATCTGTACAATTCCAAAATGAAGCTTCAACAAGTTCCTCAGTGAGCCAAAAGAAGTAAAGCCACAGTCCTTACTGCTGTGGAGACAGCAAAGGGCACCCAAGAAGAGGAGCAGCAGCAATGTGGAGTTTTGTGATTTTTTTTTTTAAGACAAGGTGACAGGACTCCAAGAAACCGTGAGAGAACCAGAGTTGAGCCTAGCTCATGGGATTACTCCAGCCCAGTTCAGATGCAGAGCCCAACATTTCAGACACACTTACAGCCAAAGGGCACCAGGGAGCTGCTCTCAAGACAACCTGGTGTCACACCAAAGGCAGGCCAGGGCCAGGCCCTCCTCCCACAGCCCCAGCCACCCCTCTGCCACATCCCCCTGCCACCATGAAGATGGGAGCATCCCCCCCCGACTACAGCCAGTATAGAAAAGGGCAAAAGGGGGCTGCTCTCCTACATACCCAGGCTTAAACCAATCTCTGTGGCACCTTTTCCTGACTGGGGACTCCCTCAGAGGGCTCAGTCATCTCCCACCCTGCTGCTGCCCATGCACTGCCAGGGCAAAGCCACTTCCTGGGCCTTACCCCACCACAGCAGGGCTGCACACACACACCTGGTCCCTCGGAGGATGAGGAAGCAGCTGTGGGAGCCTTAAGGACTGGGGAGAGAAAGAGCCTCGGCCCCACCACCCACCCTGAGCCCCCTCATGGCTGCGAAGCCCTCTTTCAAAATGGCCGCCTCCCCACATGGCCACCTCCCAAAATGGCGGCCGCCTCCTATGGCCCCCCCAGCCCCAGCAGGGCGCAGAGAGGCAGACACGAGTCCCCGAGGCGCCATGCTTTATTCTCAGGGGTGCAGGAGTAAAGGAAGGGAGCTCGGGGGACGGGACGGGGGTTCACAGGTGGGCAGGGAGCCCAGCGGGGCCAGGCAGGGTGGCACTAGCAGGAGGTGAAGGTTTTCCAGAAGAAGTTTTTACAGGGGGCCTTGCGGTCCCGCTGCGAGAGCTGGGCCAGTCGCCCCAGCGTCGCCCGCTCTTCCTCCAGCTTGCCCTCTTCTTCAAGGTCCGGAGAGGCCACGTCCACGCTCTCCAGCAGCCCCGCCAGCATCTTCAGTATGGCATCTTTCCGCAGTTTGGTCTGCTCCTGTGGGCAGAGAGGAGGGGAAGGTGACAGAGGTCCCAGCCCTTGTGCAGACACCCCCCAGGTAATTTGCAGAGTTCACCCAGGGAAGGCGTATGTACGTTGATGTAACTGGAAAGGAGCTGCTAACAAATAGGCACAAATTAGCTGTAAAGTCCCTTGCTGCCTGTGCTAATTAAATTCCAGTGAATGCCAAGCTGCCTTCTCTCCTAGTAAGCCCAGGCTCCCTTCACTGTCCTGACTGTCCAGCATCCATTCTGGGAAGGTCAGGGAAGAGGCACAGAATACTGAGCAGTGTTAAATTGAGCACATTGGGGACCACAACCCACCACAAAATGCTGAGAATTCAATGTAACACAGGGGAGGGTCAGGTACTCTCTAACCACGCTCTCTGTTGGCACTAGCATTTGCTAAGGACCATTTGGTGAGCTTATAAGGTGGACAAACACAGGCAGCGGCAATTGTATTGAGTTTCCTTCACAGAATGTTTACGGATATTTTTGAAGCATTTTCTTAGCACTAATTACTAAACTTGTTTCCACACAAAGAGAAATTAGATGTTATGTTTGTAGCAGCAGAAAAGATAAAAGCCAGTCTGTGCCCATCCTGGGTTCCTAGTCCTGCGCTGAAAGTACAGAAATGTCTTGAACCTTAGGGAGATGGGCTGGGACATGGGAACTCGGCTAAATGTGTCTCCTGGGTCATGTCTTCCTCATAAGCTGCTTTCCTAGCTGTAAGTGCTATATTTTGAAATAACCTGCTCCAAGTAGAGCCACAGACGAGCCCTGTGACGTTAAAAGCCATCTGCTAAAGATTCAGCTCCTTAGTGAAGAGAAATGAAGTAGCTATACTAAAACTCTCAGGAGATGAACTAGCTGCCTCAGACTCAGGGGTGGCAGAGCTCAGCCGGCTGTTAGAGGATATTCCTTATGCATGATTGGCTGTGGCTGTTAGTGAAATGAGACAGCTCTTCCCCACACCAATCCATTGCTAACATCCTTTCTGTTTTTTGCTTTTCTTGAGTTGCATGAGATGAAGACTCTTTGGAAGCAGCTGGAGACCTTAGCACTGATGGGTTATGGCACACCTTTGGGTAGCTACGCACTCAATTCCCTGTACTGCTTCCACCAGCACATCAGAACGTACAGATCTTTCTTTTGCACTGTTATGCATTTCATGGTAGTTTATACATAGAATTCTGATATTCTTCATACTTAAACCATTTGTTTGAGTTACAGTCTCCAGTGGTGACTGTAGACATTGCTTCAATGGTATTTAAGATTTTTTATCAGTTTGCAGAATGCTCTAAAGAGAATCATTATATCTATTTTGATAGATACTGAAGTCATTATTTTGTAAGAAATCTTGTAGAAGACAGAGTCATTACACTTGAATACATTTTTTATCAGAGCCTTACTTACCGATTTGTTCTATATAACTTGTTTCTTTTTTTCCTGGCAGCTAGCATTTCCTCCAGATAGAGTTCACTTTTTAAGCACTGGATTCACTGCTGTAAGAATGTACAGCTGAAAGTTTACAGTTATCCCCAGAAGGGTTAATCCCAGCCAGCTGCAGAAGCCCTGATCTCTAGCAGAAAGCTATCCCTAGCACCTCACCCTGTATGTTTCTTTCTTACAGCCAGTTTTGTTGTTAATGGGATGTGAGACCACTCCTAAAGCAGCAAGACACTGATGCATGAGCTGGAGCCAGCGCTAAGACAGAAAGAATGATATGGTTACACACAAAGGAGAAGTTAGTGCCTTTGAAACCAACATTGGGATCCTTCACTTGTCAGGGTAGCTCCTATTGAGGACTGAAAATACAGCAGTATTACAGATACAGCTGTGAACTGGAGCGGCAGAGTGCGACTGAACACAGCTCAGAGGAACCTCAGGGATGGCAAGGAACAAGCAGGTGAGAAAACTGCGGGGCAAGGGCAAGCAGCACAGAGCACTCGCTTGTGATAACGATATGCTATTGTTTCCTACCCCTTTGGCCTCTTAGGGAAATAGTCCAGCAAAACAAAGTTATTATAGTGCTGTAGCTATTATAACATTAGAGTTTTGCCAGTTGGTAGGATAATTATATTGCTATAATAAGTTCTGCCACTGCACAGAGCTGTGCTGGTTCAGAGTGTAATTATTCTAGCAGAACTATGTCGGTATAACTCCCATTGTGAATACTACTCTGGAAAAAGCAATTTTATTCTGATATAATTACTTCATTTATTATTCCTCTGTTACTTTCCTACTGAACCCATCTTTTAAACATTTGTCCTTCCCATGAGTCCTATTTAAAATATCATCTCCCTTGATCATTTTACCAATTATGTATCTTTTCTCTCCCTCCCTAGTACTCCGCTTCATTCTCTCATGATCTTTCAGCAATCTTATTTTCTCCTTCTCCATCTCCTTTCTGCTCTGTTCTCTTTGCCAGTTTTTCCTTAGTTTAGACTTCACTTTTACAGATCTCTGAAGTCTGCCCTGGTACCTTTCCTAAATAAACTGGCTAGTAAGCTGTAGTAACAACCCCTGCTTCAGCAGTGCATGAAGCTCTGTAGTGCCTTGAAATACAAAAAGGTGGAAGTGCTTACATCAGGTAAAGCCCAGTTGCCCTTTTTACCCCTCCCCTGGCTTCAGCTTGCTTCTGCATGCTCCCATCCCACCCAGCCTCCTGCACAGGGTGCATTATACTCACCCTACTGTTCTGTAATGCGAGTCTCTCTTCTCCGGGCAGTGCAGTGGCTCTCACGCTCCACACCAGCAGCAGAACGGACACCAGGCTGGCCACCAGCTGCATGATGTACAGGCTGTGACTACCGTGCTGAATTAGGAAGACTGGGAGAGGGAGCTGTTTCTGGGCTCTCTTCTGCCTCAGACAATGGCTGCAGCCCCTTTTATAGCCCTCCCCCTAGCCCAGTGGGTGACGCAAACAATTAAGTCTATATCAAAGGCAAATTAGACTTTGGAGAGGTTGTTAACACTTGGCTGCTTGAGTGGGATACTTCAGTGCCTCTGGGCTTTCCATGTGCCAGACCTGTAGACACTGAGGAAGCAAAGGTTTGGGACTCTCCAGTAACATGCTGTTTCTTCACCCCCACAAATTGTAGGCACTATCTGTGCCTCCCCTAGTTAGCTGAATTCTGCTTGGGAACATAATGTTGGCTAGAATAGGCCACCAGCTTGCACAAACCTCTGGCCAATGCTGGGTGATTCAGAGGGAAGAGGCAAAACTCCTGGCCACCAGTATAGATACAGACTTGGACCCTCAGCCCTTGATGTCCAAACAGCTCTGGCCTTGAGGGGTTTTTGGACCTAGATCTCTGCATCCAGCAACGCATCTCACAGTGGAACACCAGTAAGCCTGGCTTCCCCGTTATTGGTAACATGGGGACACAGGTTGCAGCTACACAGTAATATTTAATATCTTGTAAATGTACTTCAGGCTACCTGGAAGCCAGTTGGTGCTTATTGTTTTTTTTGTTTCTAGTGTCACACAGAATCACACAGAATTTCTAGGTTGGAAGAGACCTCAAGATCATCGAGTCCAACCTCTGACCTAACGCTAACAGTCCCCACTATTTCAATGTGTCTTGAACCAATCCCAAAAGTATAGGTCAACACAGTGAATCCCAACTTGGAGACGCTGGATTTAATTGTATTATAGGGAAAACAAAGGACTGAAAGGCTGGTCAAAGCTGAAGCTGCTCTATTCAATGAGACTTCAGAAAAAAGCTTGTGATGTACTGACACTGACTGCAGGCTGCTTGGTACGTGTTCTGGCCATTGCTGGTCTCTGGTTAGCAGGACTTAGGAATGTCTCTCCCTCAGCACAAATGCTGTCACACCTGAGAGATTGGTTTGTGGGCCCACAGGTGCTTTTAAGCACTGCTGCCTGCTTTCCATTGCCCCTGTCATGTGGGGATGGCATCTGCTGCCTCCTTTCTGTGAGATGCAGACAGAGCTAAGGATCCCAACTCCCAGCTAACCCAGCAGCACTCACCTCGTGGCAAGTCCCCTTTCTGACCTTAACAACTAACCCCAACAGTCAAAAGGTAAATGGTTATACTAATTTAGCACATGAAAAAACACAGTGAGGTGACATGGCCAAAGGGATGCCGTGGTAGAACTAAGAACAGAAGGCAAGAAAAACCTGTGCCCCACTTCCACTGCTTACCAGTGTCACAGATCCTGGAAGCAGCACGATGAATCTCTGCCTGCAAATAATCCAGCTCCTAATGCCAGTTACACCACTCTGGATGCTCTTGAGAGCAAAGATGCCATCTCTTCCATACATTTTTTCAGAGAAATCCCGAATTCCCTCACTGAAAGTTATGAAGAAAAAAATTTAAGTGATGCAGACTTGTGGGGAAAAGTGACAATCCAGCAATTGAATTAAACCCAGAAATGGATATTTCTGAGAACTTTGTAACCCCATTGCTTCTCATCCCTCCTTGTGAGAGCAAACTTCCATGCGTCCGTTTCAGATGGAACATTACCCATTTCTTTTTAAACTGATCTTGCTAGTTTATCAGAATTGCTGTATTACCCCTTCATAATGGATTCTGTCAAACACTTCCCAGCCTGTCTGGGGCTCGAGACAGAGAGCAGCGAAATAGCAGGCTCCAGCAAGTAAGCAAATCACAGGGACTTGCTAAATGACCCACAGCCGATTTGCTCCGGGAGAGGTAAAAGCAGGAGGAGAAGAGCAAATGGAGAAAGCACACTTGGTTGCTCAAGAGGAACAAAGGGCATGTACCTGTGTGAGATGTGCCTGTGCTGACAGGCAGGCAGGTGAATTCTGTACCGTTGCTTACAAGTCAGGACTAAATCTCATGGGCTGATTAGCCCAAAAGCTAGACAGACAGCAGAAGCAGTGCAACCAGGTCTCCATGCTGGGGGCCATCTGGTCTAACCAAACTGCTTGTTCTAATAAATATGGTTTTGTGTGCAGCTTTGCCTTCAGAATGGGCTGTTTTCTGTAATGCTTCATTGAGCGAATGGGGTCACAAGTATGACAATGTTCTTCTTCTAAAAAAGGGATGATGTGCAAGGCAGAGCAGATCGCTTCTGGGAAGGTCCGCAGAGATGTAAACAGCGACCAGCCTGCAGCAGGGCTGCCCTGGGATTAAAGGGCAATAATAAAATAATTGCTGTCTCTTGGGGGGTGGCTTTGGAGCGACTTTCTGCCCAGACACGCCAGCACCAAACCTGTGGCTCTGCTGACCTGAACAATGCAACCAAAAGCTGCACGTCTAGCCTGGGTAAGGCTGGGGTCTCCTCCCAGCTGGGAGCAGGGGCGTAGGCACACATCAGAGCACTCAGACCTCAGTATCCACAAGTGGGACTGGATCTCTAAATCCAAACAAGTTCTCTCAGCTGCTCTGCTACAGCATCTTTCAGTCTCAGATAATTTTTTTTAATTTTTTTTTTTTTTTTTTTACAGATTCTTCCGTCTCCCCTAGTGTTCTTCCCTTTCCTCACATCTCTGCTGCTTCCCCTTGAGTTGGTCCTCCTCAAGCCCTGGTCCTCCGGCCCCTTTGCAGAGCCCCTGCTGGTTCCATTACTTTCACTGCTGACCCTGTCCCGGTCACAGGCTATAGCACCACCTCCTTTCCAAAGGAAGCAGAATAACTCCCTAGCGATACAACTTGTTCTTTTTAGTAACTGGAAACACATCAACACATAGCACCAGGATTACTCTTTATGCTTACTGTTCCCTATTCCCTACCACACTGGCTGGTGGACCTTTCGGGTGGCCCAAATTTCTCTTCTCCTACCTGTAAACACTTGTCACTGCACAGGGAAATTTAAGGTCCTCCCCTAATTTCCTCTTACCACTTTCTCTATCTCATTTATCTGACTCACCCCTTTAGAAGTCTTCTTCCTCGATGCTCTCTTCTGTTTGGAGTTGTGTATGGTTTCCGTGTGTTTCTACCACTTTACAGTGAGGACAGATCTATCTGAAGTCAGCATGCCTGTGAACGTGTCCAGGGGAGCCTGCTAGGTGGGGATGCTCCAGGTGGAAGCTCAGCACAGACTAACTTGAAAAGGCCTGGGTGGACACCAAGGACTTTGGCTCACAGTAAGGGTGGCTTCAGCACTAATGCAGAGCGGGTTCAGGAGTACAGCAGGGTAAGCCTGCACCACCATTTGGGACAACAACAACCTTCTTGTGATAAAGGGTGAACAAGTAATATGCAATAGGAGAGGTTTTGTCTTTGAGGAGGGAGGTCCTTGCCCTTTCGTCAGTGTGTCTGTACAGCAGTGAAGACTGGGCACTGCTGGAACACAAAAGCAAACACCAGGTATGGCACCAAATGCCACATTAAGGACTGAGATAACTTCTCAGTTGTTTTTCTCTATGGCTTGGATATTTGCTGTCTTCTGCCCGTTTGTTGCCTGGTCTGAATTCAGACCATCGGGTCTTTGTGAGGCACGTAGGAGAATTGCATCAGGCTCCCAGAACAATGTCTGGTTCCCCAAGGTGAGGCACTCAATTGCAGCTCAAGAAGGGCTGAAATGCTTCTGCTTTCCTGTCACTGGAAGTCTTCCTCTCCACCCTCAAGAGGCCCTGGTTGCAAAGGGCAATGCAATAAATAAAGCAATAGGCAGCTGACAGTGGCAAGCCATCCTGGAAGGGGAAACCAATTTGTTCATGGGCCTGAAATCACAGCTCATTTATCAGGCCAGGCCTGCAGCATTCCCTTGCATCGCACTCCCCGGAGGACTCGGAGAAGCATTCAGGTGGCTGTTCCAGCCACGGCTTTCATCGGCTCTAATCTAACAAACCCAAGGAAGAGACTGCCTGAGCGTGGGCTGGAGCCCACAGCTCCTGCTCATCTCTGATAAGAGCTGCAGAGCAGGTGCAGGGAGGAGGAGGGGAATACCGCAGGGACGCTGCTGTCAGAGCACACACGGCTACAAGTGTGTTACGGCTCTCTGGGGAGGTAGAGCTGGGGAAGTTGTGCTGCCTTCTCTGTCCGTCAACCCCAAGGGGACTGCAGGATGAAGAGGGGAGGGCGAGTGCAAAGCTTCAGTGGTAGGCTCTGAACCTTTTATTTCAATATGCAAAGTTAAACATTTCAGTTTTTTCCACTTAAAAAAATCCTCCTCAATAAAGCAACTACTTGCTATGAGGCACCTATTTCAAAATACCTCTGTTTCCCACTGAGAACGTCTGGCCTGGCTCCAAGTAGGAGGGATTTCGTGCTGTTAAGCAGGCTGAGGGTTGGGGTTACTGCCTCCTGACACACAAACAGACCTCTGTTACACCAGCCTCATCCCATCGGTGGCAAGGGATTCCCGGAGGATTGCACGTGCTCTGTACCCCGTGGGAATTTGATCACAAAGGGCAGGCCACTGACGTTAACATGGCACTGGGAGGCTGCCAGCACCCAGAAGGGACTGCTTGGCAGGGAGAGCTTTACACGGGAATTCACGCACGCTGGAGGGTGAGGTTCTGGTTATTCCTCCCCTGCAGCTGAAGCACACGGAAGGTCATCGTACACATCATCTCGCCCTTGTTCCTGGCTTGCAGAATTAGCCTTCTGAAGCAAATTCCCTCTTGGCCATGCCCAGCCGTGGGCTGCAGCAGCCGTTCAGTACCAAGGAGAGGGTAGCCCCCTCCACGGGTCCCACCCCACACGGAGCTGGCATCCTTGAGAGGCTGCCACCGAGATCCCTAAGTGCTCCTAATGACCCCCCGGCCTTCATCTGCTTCACACATTGCTGTGCTATAATTGAGGTCCCCTGTCTCTCATTCCCCACCTTCTGCATGTTTTAAAAGCATTTAATTCCACCCTATACACGACCACCGAGAGAACTTCACCGAGACTTCTCAGCATTTAGCTTAGTTAAAATTCTCATCTTACTTTTTAGTGACATTTCATCTGACTTTGTCTAGACTGAGCTGCTGCTTCATGCTTTTGTCTACTCTTTTCCCTCCTCTTCCCCCACCATTTTATCAGAGGCACTGGCCTCTCCCTGAACTTGGTGGCAGTTGTTATTGCTTCTTTTGACTGTTTGCTTATTGAGGCTGCTGCTCTCTGATGAGAGATGGATTGTCATTCCTACCTCAGCAGTCTCTCTTGCTCCAGCCAAGCTCCATCAATAATTCAGCCAGGCCTCGATAACATTAGCTCTAGATGAATAAGATGCTGATGCCAATTAACTAGCTGAACGGGCTCAAGAGATATAGGCAAGAGATTTCTCTTAATTTTTTTAAGCTCTTTTCTGAACTCCTAAAAATTGAGTTAGGTCAATGAGTGAAGCGCAGAGCAGGGAGTCTGACAGTTCAAGAGGCGCCAAGAGGCTTAAGCAGTTGATGTGCTGAAGCCCATCAGGCTCTGTTACCTTGTCTGTCTCCACCTGCTCTGACTGATACTGCATTGTACGGTTCTTGGGACAAAGCCTGTTCCTGTTCCTACAGCTCCGAGCTTAATAAGGTGCTGGAGCATGACGGCAGCATGTCTAGACAAACAGCATCTTTGCTTACGAACAGCCTCGCTTGACGAGCCTTGGACAAAAGCCAGCTAAGACTCCAGAAAAGTTACTCAGGTGTTTTAGTTGCCCACCTGCAGACACTGCTGATACCTTTCAAGGGTTCCTGCTCAGTTCTGCATGAAGTCCATTACTTTCCTCCTGTTGGGCATAACCCAAATTGCCAGCCTCTCTTCAGTCCCTGGCATCCTCGTGCTGCAGCATCCTCCAGCGTAACAGCTCAGTCCTCACACATCTGTGGAAGGGACAATCGATCTGTAGGCACAACTGCCTGGCAGGTGGCTGCCACGCTAAATACTGCTCTAGCAGCTTAAATGGCACGTACACCTTGTGGTAGCAGCACAGGAGGGACTTTAACAGTCCTGAAGTGCTCCGAGCTGTTCAGATGGAACCAGCTACAGATGCACAAATCCACATTACCCCTCTTGCTGCACTGTTCATGAGTGTTCATTGTTCAGAAGATTCAGACACCGAGGTGTCTTCACCTACTGCAAGGCACTGAAGTGTTTGATGCTGCCTGTAAAGAAGAGTGATTTGGAATTATGCAGAAATTGTAGAGAGGGCCCTGTGCATAGAGCATGTGCACCTTGGATGGCAAACAGCCTCACCTTCCTGTTCTCATCACTGCCCAGTCGCTGAATTTACAGCTTTGGAGAGAAACAGAAGGAAGAGCTAGCAACAGGTTTGAGGGAGCTCTTTTGCTCCTGGGCATTGTTGTACTCACCAAGGGCGGGTGGAAAGCTTGAACATGTTACTAGTTGGCAGCTGCTCTAAGGCCTTCTGGACTACAGTCCTGGTCTTGATTCCTGTTCCAGAAGGAGGGTGCTAGAAGTTGTTTTCTCTCAAGGGTGAACGGGGCTCAGGTCCCACAGCAATTTAAAGAGGGGTAACTGGAACCAGCCTCTATTATCCTGGCCTGCTCTTTATAATAAAAATAAGAGTTGGGCAATGAAAATGAGTCAGTAGCTTCCTGCATGAGGACAAATCTAACCGATTGGTAGCTATGGGAGAGAGTTACCCAGACAATTAAGAGACAAAATGTCTGTGATTTTCTCAACACAACCAAAACAGGATCCAGATTTGGTTCTGCCGCTCAGCAATGCTTTTGCAAACCCTTATAACCACAAAGAAGCTTTACTGACACTAGTAGGGAAAATCAGGAAAAGTGGTAAACCTCCCAAGGGAGAGAACAGGAGGGAATGTACTGAGACCACAGAAACCCCTTGCTGGAGGCAGTCAGTGGCTGCACCTCCTATGCTGCACAATTATGGCAAAGCTCAGCCTGAACCATTGCAAATCTCTGCTCCTAGTTTTCTCTCGAGCCCAAATCTCCCTCAGTAGGAGCGTAGGGTTTGTTTTTGGCTTCTCCTGATGCCACCTAGCGACTGTTCCCAGCCTGTTCAGCACCTTGAGTTCATTCCATAGTTCAGGCCCTTGGAGCCACTAAGCTAACACAATTTTTGGAGGAAAAGCTGGTGCAGCTGAGTGGGACCAGCGACTGACAGGAGCTAAGTGACGCTTACAGGGAGATGGGCAGCTACAGAACAGCTTGGAAAGGTGTTTGAGAGGCAACATTTGGTCTAGAGAACAATTTGGATAGAAGGTACTGACTTCTGCCGTGCAGAGGGTGACAGAAGCCAGAGCTATTGGGCAGTGAGGTCACAACACAAAACAAGCAATGGCATCATTTTTAATGGAGGTTATTTTTGATGGTATTTGTCATCCCTGGAGACAAGAGAGACACCAACTACTGAGTGCCCCGGATGTCTTCTGACAAGCAGAGCAAACTTGCAGGATCTGTTAGCATCCCCAAAGAAGCACACCGACCCACACTGATGTCACCTTAACCAGAGCCGAGTGTTTAATTGATTGCAAGGGAGTGACAATCGCCCCGTGGTTGTGCTGGGAAGATCCCCACTGCACAGCGGTGGAACCGAGTCTTTAGAACAGAAGTACAGACGAGGCAGATCCATCTCACAACAGAGTACAATGAAAAACAGCTTACACGTCTGGGGGCAGCATTAGGAATAACGATGCCTCCTAAGGACCAGCTAATACCCAGGCCTGAGGCATCTCAGCACGACTGAGAGAAGAGATTTGTCAGCGCATCCGACTCCCCAGCATCAGTACTTCACAGCAGGCAATGGATCTAAGGTTTGTTTTTTATATATATATATTTATATTTATTTATATAAAGCGCCTATCACGTATTGATAAACACTCTTTGGAACCACTCTGATGGCAGGGGTAAGAACAGGAGTTGGCCTGTTAGTACCTCAGCACTTCTGTTTCCAACCAATTTAGAAAAAAAAAAAAAAAGCCACAAGACTTTGCTGCCAGCCCGGCTGGCTGGCTGGTGTTTAATACTGCTACTCCATCAGGGTTGGAGGGAGACCTACTGTGAATGGCAACAGTTTGCACCGTGACCCCTCCGGCCGTGCTGCAGCACAGCGCAGGCGTCACAGGAGGGCAGGGGGACGTGAAGGCTCAGACCCGTTACCAGTCAAAACGTCTCATCAGCAGGGAGCTCCTGGTAGCAGGGAGCAAGCTAACTTTGCGCACAAAGACCTCGCTCTCTGTGCTTAAGGCCGAGTCGGCGAACCTCCTGGACTTGTTCCAAGTTTCAGAAGATCACCAGACAGAAATACATGTCAGTTATAAATATATCGTGTCAGTTTGGGGAGAGGTGGGGGCAAATTTAGAACGGGTAAAGGGGAGAGAGAAGGGAAGAAGACATGTTACATTTCCAGTACTGCAAACAACAGTTTTGACCTCACGCAATGTCAGCGGACCTTTCCAATAGTCTTATCTAGCTGATATCCCATCTTTAACGCATCAAAGGGAATGTTGGCTGGCAAGGGGTTAAATAATCCCACACAGTGGAGAGCGAATCTGCAGCCTGCTGGGAAGGTCCCCACCACATCACTGACGATCTCAGGGTCCAACTTGAAGGGAGGAAGCAGCTTCTCAGTCTCACACATCACTCAGGGCCTGGCGACAGCCAAAAACAAAGAGTGTCAGGAGGGACCCGGGGCAGCTCTCATGGTCCTCGACAGAAACATGGCTTTAAAACACACCCACGGCATGCACCCTCATCCCTGGCATTCCCTGCTAGAACCTGCAGTTGTGATCAGTTAAGAAATCAATGATGCAGAAATAGGCAGCCTGAACTACACCAAACCATCCTTTTTATACTCTCTGGGTTGCACTAGAAACCACAACCAGGTTTCACTCTAAGACTTTTGGAGCTTTCCAGTGGGAAACACCAGTTCTGCAGGCTTTTGGACTTGTTTGTGCTAGGAGCAGGAGGGATCTGCCATGAAGACATGGGACACCAACCCCAAGAACAGTTCCAAACTGAACTGCAGCCTTACTAGGCTGACTCATTCGCTGCCATGTCATACAAAATGCCACCCTGCTCCAACTTGCCCACAGAAGCCTTTAGGGCAGCAGGAAATCCTCAGTCCTGTGTACTCCCAACCCTGCCAAAGAAAAGTCACACCTCATCCTTGCTGGAGGAGTAGTAGCACAGCCTCGCTTACCTTCCGTGCAAACTCCGGCAGGATGAAAGCTGCCCGATGAATATCAGAGTTGTAGTATTTCAGATTCCTCTCCTCTACTTGTTGCCTTGACAGCTGCTGCACAGGCTCCCGGAAATTTGTGTTCTGCAATAAAGAAGCCGGGTGGCCCTGTAGTGTTTGGGTAACAAGCAAAGCGCTTCACGATGGACATCCCAGCTCATGGCAGAGAACCAAAAGGACTAGCAGGAGAACAGATGAATTTCTGTTTCAGCATGAGGCCAAAGTTTCTGTGCAGCTCCAGCAAAAGGGCTGGAGTTTACTCCGTGCCTCATGTGACTAGCCCTTGTTCCACTGTATACAGATGTCTGCATATGAGGTCAGACTGTGCCAGATGAAGCTGTCAGATTGTGCCTGAGCATCCAAGAAGCAAGGCTTTTGCTCGTCAGAGCAGAAGCCACATCTGTGTTAAGTCAAGCACAGCGCATGCTGCCAGTGGCCCAGATAAACCAAATACAGCAGCAGAAGTGCTGCTGGCTCCCCACAGCAACGTGACAGTTGTGTTACAAGCTAGCTGCAAGGCAGCGGATTGGGAAGAGAGCAGACCTCAGTGGTCAGAAGGTGGAGAGTCACCAGCTCACATGCTGATGCTGACTCTCACTTGGAGGCCTCTGTAACTGCAGAGAAGCACACTGCAAGCTGATTCTTATCAGGCAGGTGCCCGCTTTAAAACAGCCAGCATCAATAGGCCAAAGCCTGAACAGGGTCTGGAAACTGATACTGGCCTCCACCCTTACAAGTTAGTTGTACTGGACATAAAACTATGTTTTTTTTCTAAAGCGACTGGTTACATTACTGGTTAACTCTGCATTTTGTTGAGCACTGAGCAAGCTGCATTGTAGCTCTAGTGCCCTGAGCTGGGGACAAGCAGAAGCCTAGAGGCCCTTGAGCTGGTATCGCTCAGGGCCACAGCACAGGCTCCATAGGGGCCAGCCCCTGGGGCAGGCTCTGTGGGTACCTCCAGGGAGCAGAAAGGGGCACTTCACGTGCCTGAAACTCACCGGGTTCTTGCTGCAGAGCATGAAGCCAATCTGCCCGCTGGGATATGTGGGGATGGTGCAATAGGCGTACTCCACAACAGGGAACAGAGACTTGCAGAACTGACGCATCTCCTTAATGAGATCCAGGTGCAGCCACTGGCACTCACCTACGGGGAGAGAGCAAGACAGGGCGTAAGGTGAGGGCTGCCCCTCTTCACTGCACAAGCCCGTGCCAAGTCAACAGCAGCTCCAAGCCCAAACCTGCTTTACTCCACACAGCTCATGTGGTTTCAAAGGCAAGATAAGACCACTGCGCCAGTTTTACACTAAGCACAGTCCAGCAGTTAATGAGTTGACGTATATGGATCAAAACCACGACCATACCTGGGAGCTAAAATGGATTTAATTCCCTGCGTCACGGCTGAAATGAATTTTACTCCCTGCGTCATGTCCCTCCAGGAAGAGTCCCCTTTGAGCCTCACACTTTGCATGATCTAACACCAGCCTCTGCCCAGGGACAGCACCCTCACCTTGGCAGCAGAGAATGCCATCTTCTCGCAGTGCTGTCTTCATCAGCTGGTAGTAGGATTCTTTGAATAAACTTTCTGCAGGACCTGTGAGAAAGGTGAGTAAAGAGGTATGTCCAGAGAGAGGCGAAGAAGGCAGGCTTCTGAGTTTTCTCAATGCCCAGGCTATACAAGGTCTGCACCAGAAAAGGGACACCTCAAATATGGCTTTTCAGTTAACACAAGTGCTGGAGGTGATCTGAAAGCAAAGAGTTTTGACCCTGGGGTTCAGCCCACACCAGAACCATCACGATTTTAGCTTTGCTCAGTAGCAACCCCAGGACCTTTACCAGAGTCCTAGCAGCTGCCTCTTGCTTCAGTGAGCGTTGTTCAAATTGAACTGCTGCTGCAGTCAGTCCCTTAGAGGTGCCTCTCTCTGTGTTGAGAGAAGCAACAGCAGCAAAAATGAAAGGAACTCAGGCACCCTAACTACGGCTGGTCCCTTCTCCCTCAGTTCTCACCTTCAAAAATGCAGCAACCTCACCACAGCCATCTCTGGGCTAGGCAGATCCACCAAGAGCTTGCAAGCCAGTGCTTCACTAGAGGGCACACATACAAAACTTTGTGCCAACACAGCGCTGTATTCCCTGTGGGATCACTGGACTCAAGGATCACCTTGTTGCCAAAAGCAGTAGCTGCTAGAATTGAATTTTGAGGGGAGAAACATGACACTGGGCTTGAAGCCTTATTAATACCATTTTCTGGTCGTCACCCTTCCCTTTCTCTACCAAAAGAATCAAATCAGCAATGGCCTTTCCACTTGGATGGAGCCTGGGGGCAGGCCAGCATTACTTCCAGGAGGTAGCCAAAAGAGAAAAGCAGAAGCAGGGTGGAAAGCAGTCCCCTTGTATGGCCACAGCTCTTACCCATGGGGTCAGACGAGTCCGTGATTATCACATCAAAGGCTTCTTGATTTTGTTTCATGAACTCAAAACCATCTCCCACGTGCAAGGTCAGCTTAGCGCTGGAGTACCCCACTGCCATCCCCGGGAGGTATTTCTTAGATACCTGGATCACATCCTGCAACACAGAGAGCACGAGCGGGTCAGTGGGGACTACAAGGAGCTGCTTCTTGGGCTACTGTGCAGCTGCAACCGAAAGAGCAGTGCTATGAGTCATTTCCTTCCATGCCTTCAGCACAAATCTAACTCACTAGCTACATCATCAAGAGCTGTCAGCATCTTCAGCCAACACGCTACACTCAGCCCTTTCCTACGGCCTCAGGGTTCAGTGACACTGTTTGTCTGCCCATGCCAAACTCAACAAGAGGAACTCGCAGCTTCAAAAGCTCCCCGAGGAACTACGAGAATCTGATTACAGATCTGACTGCTCTGTGCTCGCTCTCCCTGGGGACATCACTGGCAGAGGTGATCTCAGCTGAAGACTTTTTTTTAAGTAAGACCATGGCAGCAGGTTTCTGGATGTGACGTGAGAAACATCCCCACCTCTGCTTTATAGTCATCATCCATGCCCTCGTGAATGCGGTTCTCTCTTTGAAACCCCTACGAGCCACGTGTGAGACAGCAATGGCTCAAGGCCCAGCAACTGCACCGAACGCTACCAGCTTCTCACAGCTGGCTGAAACAAAAAATATGCCTATATGTTGGGCTGTGCTTGTTGAAAACCAAGCCTGTATGCCTATGTAGTTTGAGAGACAGGGCACAGAGGCTCATATAGCAGCATTTCCCACTTCTAATGCAGCCTCGCTTCATGGAGACAGCGAAACTTTCTAATAAAGGAAAATATCAGAACGAACTGACCGAGGACAAGCAGCCCATCTGCCACGGAAACAAATACCCCCCGCTTATTTCCTGCTTGCAGTGGAAGGAGCCTGCCGAACAAAGAGACTATTCCTCTGGCAGGAGAAGCACCATTCTGCAGCAGGGGAAGGGGAAAAGCAGCACCTCCACCACGCCAGAGCTCCCCTTCTACACAGCACGAGTCCCCGGATCCCGCTGGCCTGGAAGGGCCTCTACCGTACGTGTGAGAGAGAGAGCACATGAGAGGCAGCCAGCTGCCACGTAGATGACTCGCAAGGCAAAGAGGTGGCGCTGTCAGTGTGGTGCCAGCAGAATCGTTAGCAAGCAGGCTCGTTACTGACAAGGGACAGCAGGTGAAGCAGCAGCAGCTCCGCGGATGCTGAGGAGGACGGGCTGCTTTCTGCTCGGCAGCCTGCGCGAAGCCCCGGGGCGGCTCCGTGCAGCCCAACGCACCTCATCGATCTCGCACTGCACCACGGACTCCACCGTCGGGTGCTTCACCACCTCTCGCAGCACGCCCCCGTCGCCGCCACCGATGATGAGCACCTGGGACAAGGAGAGGGGAGAAACCGGGGCGTCAGCGAGCGGAGATGGGGAGCAGCTCTCGCAGCGTGGCCCGGGGCAGGGAGCCCAGCGCCACTCGGGCTCGTCCCACCCTGGTGCTGAGGCGTGCGGCAGCGGGGGGCCACGCAGGCTGTGCCACGGTCGTGCTCCACGCTGAAATTTCGGCAGTGGGGAGGACGGGGGCCGGTCTGCGGGCACAGCTCGCTCGCAGACCCCAGGAGGAGCAGAAGGGGCACGGGGAGGACTCACCTTGCGGGGGTCGGGGTGGCTGCAGAGGGGCAGGTTGGCGATCATTTCCTGGTAGGAGAACTCGTCCCGCTCCGTGCACTGGATCACCCCGTCCAGGACCAGGACGTTGCCGTAGGTGGTGCTGGGCAGAGCGGGGCAGCGCGCTCGGAACCGGGGCCGCGCCTCGGGCCCGGAGCCGCGCTGCCCCCCCCCCAAATTCCCCCCCCCCAGCCCCCAGCCCCCAACCCCCGGCCCCGCCAGGCCCCGCCGCATGGCGCCGGCCTCCCCCTCCCCTCCCCTCCCACCTTCTCCCCTCTCCCCCCCCGCTACCTGCGGAACACGAGGATCTCCTGGTAGCGGGAGCGCTGGTGGTGCAGCAGCTCCTCCACCTGCAGCGACATGGCCTGCCCCGGCCACAGCCGGCACGTCTCGCGGAACCAGCCCTCGCGGATCAGCGCCGCCGCTCCCTGCTCCATCCCGCCGGGAACCGACCCCGAGCCCGGCCCCGAGCCCGGCTCCGGCTCCAGCCCCGGCTCCGGCCCCGCCGCCCCCCCCCCGCCGGGCACCTGCGCTGCCGCCGCCGCCGCCTCCTGAGCGCGGGGCGCGGAGCGGGGCGCAGCGGAGGGGCCCCCACGCGCCGCCCCGGCCCCGGCCGCCAGCGCGCGCCGCCGCCGCCTCCCCATTGGCGAGCCGCGAGCCGGCGGCCGCCCATTGGCTCGGGGAGGCCGTGACGTCAGCAGTCGGAGCAGTGGGCGCAGCGCCAGCAGCGCCGGCAGCGCCAGCACCGCCGCCAGCGGTAGCAGGAGGGGAAGGAGCTGGGGGGGGGGGGGGGGGGGGGGAGGCCGGCGCCCCGCGGCCACGTGGGGCTGCGGCAGCAAGCCCGAGGAGCCGGCGGGGGAGCTGCAGGCCGGGGGAGGCCGAGCTCTAGGGAGGGGGGAGAGGCAAACGCACGAGCAGTTTTTGGGGAAAAGGGGCGCCCTCCTGGTGCTCGCGGGCAGGCAGAGTTACAGAACAGCGAGCGGGATCGGGGAGAAATTCACCATGGGTATACCGAAAAGTCAACCAGGTTTTTCTAATAATCCTGAGCGACAGTAGGCTGATAAAACGAGAGGATAGGACCCCGTGTGACTCCACACGCTCCATAGCTGTACCCAAGTCACTGCCGTTGAAAGCATTTTAATGTTTTTAATGCTTCTATGGCAGCACCCCACTACTCACAGTTTCAGCCATATTCTATTTTCCATTTAAGATCATCCTTGAAACATTACCTGGCACAGAACTGCAAATAGAAAACTTCAAGAAACCGAGTACTTTTAATATCTCTGCAGCCAATGGGGCTTTCAGGAAGTTTTACTCATTCTTCAATTACCAAAGTATCAGAAGGCATAAAGCTGACAAGAAGGGGAACTGTCAAATCCCTGCAAATGCACTTAAATAAATTGCTATTCAACTGCCTCTTTTCAGAGACATTCTCCAGTATTCAGCCATTCAGCCAGATTTTATGAGCAGAAAGGGACTTTGTCTCGACATTACCATGCTGCTCAGCTGGCACTCTTCACCCTAAGATACGCAAGGAGAATAAACCTCCTCTGTTCCTTCCACTCCCTACTCACCAGAGATATTGGAAATGATTGAAAATAAACAAACAAAAAACCAAACCTCCTGACACGTCTTTTAAAATGCAGCCCTCAGGTTAGGAATGCAGAAGCAAGTTTTTACCACTACCCACTCAGTCCTTGCACCTAGCCTAACATAACAGAGAAATAATGGTAACTGCCAAAACACGTGAGCATGCAATGGAAAATCTTCAGGCAGAAATGGAAATCATGGAGCAGAGATAAGGCCTTTGGGAAGGGCAGCAAGCTCCATTCATCACAGCAGTGAACAGCAATCCAGGATGCAGCTCTGCCACTGATCTAATACAACTTCAAGCAAAGTTGTATTTATCCCACTCCAAAATGGCAACGTTGTTTACGTTGTCTACCTCTTTCACAGGAGCATCACTGGCTTTCAGTTGTCTTCAATTGTTTAGAGTGAACTCTGCCATCCTAGAATCACTTTACAGTCTGAGACTCTTTCTACAAAGACAACAAAGACATTAGGGTAACTCGCTCTGGGTATTTAAAACTATGAGAACATTACTGCAACTGAATCTCACTGCGGCTGTAGTACAGAACCCTACTGGCTTTACCCAAGCCAGTATTGTACAGTGTCATTACTTTTTCTACCTAAAGGCATTGCTTTCTGTCTACACCATTATGGTGAAAAAGTAACTACCATGTCTGATCCAAAAAGCAGCTGAGCACTTTCCCTCTTCTTAAAATCTTTGCTTAAAAATACAAATACTGACAGGAAAATATACTCTTTTTGATATTACCTTGTCTTGTAAAAGATGAGCTATGCCGTTCAATTTGTAAGCAGAGTCTAACATAAAAGAGCCTGGCTTTATTTCTTCCTCTGGACTGCTGGGGTTTGAGTCACATCTACTGAATCTCTCCATTATTTTTGTGCTGGCTTTAGAGATGCCAAGGGATTCCTCCATACTCCACTGACACGCTGGTTCTGAACTTCAAACAATTGACAAGTTTAGCCTAACTGTATTTGAGGACACAGGATAAACTTTCAAAATTAGAAACAACGCAACATTGTGAGTATAATTAGAAAAAACAATGTGAAGATAATAAAAGCCAAACCAGTTGAGATGTTTATCCTTTAGGAAAAAAAGGATTTTAATGGGCTAAAAAGATTTCTGTACAAAAACTGCTCAGTGACCAATATTTGCCTTTCCATGGTGACAGTACTTATGACTATTGTTTTGTTCAGCAGCAACTCCCACAGGTCTCGTAACAAGGACTATCTCTTCGGCCAGTGGTGTCTGGAACCCCTACAAAAGAGAGTTACAGAAGACTTAACTCTTGCTTTACATTCACTCAAGATTAAAAAATCTACAATAACTTTCAATGATTCTTTTGAGAAAGGGTCATGGTGCAGAATCTTTCTGCTTCTAAGGCTGCCCTTACATAGCATTGCTCTTTTTTGGCTAAATAATTCACAAGAATCAAGCCCGGGAAGCTAGACAGTAAGTATATTCAGAACGAGAACATTCATATTTGGCAGTACTGTTTTTTGTCTTCCCAAGCTAGACAAATGTTCTCCCCACCTCTGCCTATCTTTGTGGCCAAAGAAAGCGACTCCCACATCTATTAACACAAACTTTTAGATCAGTATTTCAAACCTTCCACCCAGAATTGTCCTTTATTTGCATTAATCCTGACTAAGCCTTTTCTTTTTTCCTTTAAACTGACGTCAAGCTGCGAAAATAACATAAGTAAGTGTTATGCAACCGCTTCCCATAAAATGTGCTTAAGCTCCCACAGCAGCAGAGGACAATAGCTACGTTTTGCCCATGGCTCTGGAGCACAGGAGTAAAAATGCTCCACGCGTGATGAGAGGAGGCTGATGACACACCTGTCAGCCTTCCCTGCCAGGTAGGACATGCTTCGGTTTCCAGCTGACTGTTGGAGTTTGTTAGCTCCAGCAAATTTCTGTGTGGAAAAAAAACAAACAACACAGTGAGGTAGCTGCCAAATACAGTATAATCAACGTGATACGTGTCCTGTTAGGTCCCTCCTACTTCAAGGAACACTGCTTGTTTACACTCTGAGCTTTGTTTTAGGACTTCATGCACTTGCACTGAATGCACCTGAATAAATGCTGTTTTGCTGGTTTAACCATGACACGTGAGCCACAGTATCCGTTTACCCATCTATACAGAGCAATCCATACAGGTCTAAAACCTCCCAAATTCACTGTTCAGTTGCTCCTCCCCATCCCCCTTCTCTGAAACAAGTTTAAACTGACACAGCAAAGAGACTGCAGGAAACTGTATTTTACACACTATCAGGCATAAACCTGTTTTGCTTCTAAAAAATGTTTTTAATGAATGTCTAAGAGGCTTCCTGGTACTATTTGCCTTTCGATTAAATACACAAGGCAGAAGGTACAGGAAAGAGGCTGAAATGCAAGAAATGAGCTTCAGAACGTAACGAACACCTGAGCACCCAATGAGTTGACAGATGGGCACCTATTGCTTCATGCTTGAATGCCCACTGACATCATGCATCAGCACCCAAATGCTCCATATGTGAGTGCTACACAGGATATAGTAACCCAGGTCTGCCAGAGTGACCTGTGGGGGGAGGAGGGGACAAGAACTGCCCTGTGCTGGTCACAGACAAGTAGATTTGTTTCCCTAAGATCGTAGTTGTCTGTTCTTCTCTTCAATCTCCCAATCAGAAGGTTGTGTTGTTAATTACCAATTAATTAATTTACAAAAAAAACCCACAAAAAAAACAAAAGCAACAACCACCACCAAACAAAAAACAAACAAACAAACAAAAAACAGTTGGTGGAGAATGTAGGCAACACCTGGACCTGCCAAGGCCTGGGGTGACTGGAGTGACTTTGAGATTTTGGAGAGTGCCTTTAATTTGGTATTGTGAATTTGTGGAGGAGTGCTGTGGTCTAAGCAGTGTGCCTGTCATGCTGGGGGTACAGCTGTGAACAATGTATAAAAGGGAGAAATAATGGAAGAGTCTGTGGGGCCCTAAGAAAGCTCTTCCTGAATGGGAACAGGCTATAACACAAGAATTTGTGATTGGAAGCTGCACCTCAGTACAAAGTGCTGTTAGAGAGCATTCTGCAGATCCTGAGAAAGTCCGCTACCTTTCCCAATGACTCCCCACCTGGGTACACAATATCATCAACATTTCCGTTCCTTCTTTCATGACATGTCTGTACCTTGCCTGTGTAAGCTTGTTTAGCAGGATCAAACTGCGCCGACTGCTTCGATTTGCTGCTTCCTATGGGAAAGAGGAGAGGAAGTATCACTAAACATTTCCAGAAAGAACAGTACAATCCACAGTCTTTCTCTGACAACGAGATCTCACTGCAGTCTCTCATGCTAAAATCCAGAACAGATTCTGAAGGGTGTAAGAAGCCTCTGAATGAACGCTTATTACAAAGGAGTCAAATCTCCTTTGCCTCCTAATTCCTTGGGTCCAATTAAACCAATGACTTTTCTCTACAGGGCAGAGAAGCAAGCAGTGAATCCACAATCCCCTCAGCCAACTGTTTCAGAATTTTTGTTTCCAAACCAGAAAAAGAACGCTAAATTGTTGATTCCCCAGGTAAATTTCTTTCAATATTTCCCCACTGTAAGGTAAGTGAATTGGAAGTTTGTACTGCCTTGGCATCTGTGTTCACATACAGCCTTCTCAGGGCTCAGCTCGCAACATTTTCCACAGCCTGCAGCACTCTAGCAAGAGATCCAGATCTTACCCGCAAACACTTTGAAGTTGGACTTGCTGTAATCAAAGGGGGTAAACTGCTTCGGTGCTTCCAGCTCCTCTGGTTGCTGGGAGGCTTTTGGCCTTTTCTTCTCTTGTTTTGGCAATTCTGTTCCCGTTTCACTGATGACCCTCTCCCTCTTCTTATTAGCCTGTTCCTGCTGTGAAAGCAACCCGTGGAATGAAAACAAGGACAAGTTCAGGAGAATGAAACATCTCTGTGAAGGCATGAACACCAGCATGCAAGTGAACTGTCAGTGGACTCGGGCTCCAGTGACAACTGGGGACTGTCTATAGCAGTAAAAGTGCAGGAAGAAAGCAGTGTTCTTCTTTGGGCCTGAACTGTTCCCCCACTGTCCTCAGAGTAGGGGCTTTTCAGGCAAAAAGCCAAGTTGTCATTTCACAGGATACTAGAGGCTGAGATCTGGTGTCAATGCACAGGCGGATCTTGAGGAACCTGGGCAAGGAAGGAGCAGTGAGGTGCAGCAGTGGAACGCATTCCCTTCTGAAGACACAGAGGGATGCAAAGATTTGCACAGCACAGCTGCTAGGGGCCTGCTGCTATACATAGGGCAGAACCACAGACAGCCTGCCAATCAAGGCAGTCATTCGGGTCACCTGAAATGAGCTGCTTTCAACTCAGGGAATATTTCAGAGTAACAGGGAGCTTGGGGTTTCATTCTGAACTACGTTAAGAAGATAAAAAAAAAAAAAAGGCAAAGGCTGTAAGTATGGAATTCAGTGACATACCATAGCTTGCTGACGAACAGACACAATGTTTTCTGTAGCCTCTTTATATGCCTTCTGTGCCTGGTCACGATCAGCTAGGGAAACAGACAAGCATTACTGTAAAAAGCAGGAGTAAATTAGGCACGAGATTAGAGAAATCTCTGTCAAGCAATCTCATCCATTTGAAAATCCATCTCCTAAGGTATTCTTATGACTGAGAAACAACGTAAATGTATCAGGAAAAAGCATGCTAGCCAACACATTGATGAGCAAAAGAATGGCTTTACCTGACTGCTGGGCTGCTTTCTTTTTTATTTCTTCCTTGGGCTCCTTCTGTACTTGTGTCTGACTCATCAACTTCCATCGATTGCTGATCTATGATGAAAAAAATTACCTGGGATCATTTTCTTTGAAGTTTTATGGCAAAAGGGAGTTTATAAACCTGCTACCACATGCTGGTCTTCATTAAGAAGTACAAAAGATCAAATTGGATTGTAAAAGAGATTAAGATCTGCTGCACCATGTAAAGTAAAACCATGTGCTTTAAAAGTTCTTGAGCTACAAACAAGCCCAATGAGAACAAAGGCAGATACAGACTTCAGTAGTAGTTTGTAGCTTTGACAGACAGGGACTGCAGAGTGGAAGGTCTCCAATTCTAGGTTCTTTGAAGAATACGAATGCTATAGAAACAATGAACCACTGATTCAGAAACACAGGAAGTTTCTCAAAACTTATATTCTTTTTTCTAAGAAGAACCCAAGAAAAAAAATTGCTAATGTTCCCAAAGTAAAATAGTCTACTTATTTGTTTCTTTTGTAGTACTTGGCAGGAAATTTTAAAATTAGGCTTACTTCATAAATTTTTGATGATGGATCAAACTTCGCAGACTGTGAGACATAGGCAGGATTCTGTTCTGAAGGTAAGTACTGTAGAAAGGAAAAAAACATTTTTGTTTAAATACAGCATGTGACATTAGTGCTCATAGGCTCATTGCTACAATGCTACTTAAACATAAACCATTTGAAACATTTTCTTTCTGTAGTTACCACAGCTATAGCTGAAGAAACATTAAAGGAAAAATAACCAATCAACATAAAAAACCCCACACCATGAACCCAAAAAAATCAAACAAACCAACCCCAAACACACATCAGAAAACAGTTGTTTTGATACTACTTCCTAGTAATCTGCCACTCCCAATCTCTAGCAAAGTATTCTATTGTTCTTGTTTCATTTATTAGAGGAGTAAAATCAGCTCACTAACTTCAGGCACAGAGATGAAAATGTGATGCAAATTAAAGAAACCTCAACCTCGATTAAAAAAAATGAGAGGTCTGTTTACGACTTAGGAAGACATATCTAAGAGGCAATTCAACATGTTTTGAAAACAAAACCACATGTGTATGCTTCCAAAGGGCAATCTCTCAATTCCAGTAAGAAAGCAGCAACTGATGCTATATCAAGATCTTTCATGTAACCTGGAAAAACAGCTCAGAGCATCCTCCACACAGGGTGGTTTATCAGTACCATTATAAATACATACTGGGTTTTACCCAATTTTGAATTTGAATTTTACCATTCTAAATGGATTTTCAAAGGACTCCATTATACGTTGAGCTTTCTTCTGTGCAGTTGTTAAAACTTTCTCATTTCCATCATCTTCATCACATTCCTACAAAAAAAAAAAAAAAAAAAAAGGAGAGAGAGAGAAGAAACATTAACATTAATAATTTTTAGCTTTGGCTACTGCCATTACAGGCATGTTATTTCTCACTTTATCTGAAACTCCAGTGATGGCAGTAATCCTCTGCAGAGGTTTAATTAATTTGCTGACCTCCTTACCTAATTATCTCGGTTATGCCATATGCTTGACAGGAAGGCAGTACCTGCCAGTGCCTATGCATATCTTACCTTACTATTTCTTGCAACACTACTACACAGTTTTACCAGATTATTAAGAATGTTTTCCTATACTTAAAACACTGACAGTATCACAGACATTGCTTACACTGAATATGCTGACAGTGGCAGTAGCAACGAGGCATGTTGACTCTGGCTGGCCACCCTGAATATTCATTGTTCTCTCACTGTCTGAAAAGAGAGAATCGTGTTCCAAGACTGGTGCAGACTCTACATTGAAAAAAAAAACAAAAAACAAAAAACATTTTTTTATTAGATACTTGTATATTATACTGCTCTTTGTGTAACAACATTCACTGAAAGTATCCTCAGTGCTGCTTATTTCCCCATATCAAAGCCATATCATGTCATTATTATCACAGTTTTTAGGTTAAGTCCTAATTACCCAATGCAGAGTTGCTCTGAAAATCATCCATAGGAATACGGGAACTGTCATGTGGTCCAAATAAGGTGTTCTCCAGCTTCTGCAGAAAGATTCACATTGCAAACACCATCAGTACACTATTCTATGAATCTATGTGTTTTCAGATACTGAAGAGATACTTAAAATTCAAAGAAAAGGGAGAAATTCAGAGACTGAGTATTTTTAGTATAACTCACCTGCCAGAGCACATTACAAATGGCATCAAAAGCATATCTGTGGAAATACCCACAGGCTAGCGGAGATGCTTTACTTCATAAGCAGGAGGAGAATAAATGAGGCAGCCTTAGAAACTCATCTGAGACTTCCCTTCTTAAAGATCTATCAATATAGGCTGACACACATGCAACTGCCCAGCATCTAGAGTGTTTGCTGATGAAGCCTTAAGTGCTGTTGTTGTGGTGGTTTGTAAAATACCAATTTACAGCTGGTAATGTTACGAGTCTAGCACAGAAAAATAAACATTAAGCTAAAGTAGAGAGACCTGTTAAAACAGATTAGAACAAAGAATTTACCAGAAGTTAAAATTTTGCTATGTTTTTTTTTTTTTTTTTTTAATTCGAGTTTAATGCTTGAGACATCAGGTAACAAATATTATGCAAACATTACCTCCGGGTTGGACAGAGGTGCCCTCTTCTTGACTGTCAAAGCAATCTCCGACTAGAATGGGAGAGAAACATCATCAGTTAACTGCACCTGATCTATTTCTTCTAGGTTAGCCTCCTCACAATATATCTATTACAAGCTAAAATTAATTTATTTCTTCTTTTCCTGCATATGGATATATTTAAATGCCTCACACAGAAAGCACATGTTCATGCTCACAAATGGTTCTGTTTTATCAAAGGAAGAAGACCGTACTGATATCTACATGCTGATGATGGGTTTTATTTAATGAATTCAAGTGTTCTTTTTTTTGTTGTTGTTGTTGTTGTTTTGTTTTTTGCTTTGCCACAGTGGAAAAAGATTTATGAACCCATTTACATGGCCTACTAATTCTACAAGGTCCATTTCTTCCTCACACAAGTAAATGTGCAGTGTAAGGATATGGCACTGTACAGGCAACTGCATGCTGTTCAAGTAGGGCCTGTTCTTGTCCCGCTCTAGCTTTCCAAGGAACTACATAATGTCTAAGCCAGTACACATCAGACAATAGATGGGCAAGAAAAAACTGCCATATATCTTCCTGCTCCACTACAGAACACTACACTCAATGTTCAAGCAAACTTCAGCAGACAACTCAGCACCACAGGTCACCATTTAGCTGTAGTACCTGGGTTATGGAAAGCAAGTGATGACTCTCTTGTGTGATACAAGCTACTCCTACCTTGAGAAGCGGCATCTCTCGGGCCTGCTGAATGAGAAGATGCAATTCATTAATCTGCTGGCGAACTAGTGGTGGGACTGGATTACAGCAAGCAATGATGCCCTGGGGTTCTCTAAAGAGAGATGAGAAAAATTCAGTGTGCTGTATTTATGGCTGATGTTAAGCATTTGCATTCAAAGGATGCACAACCAGATATAACCACAGGCCTGACTGCGACAGGACAAGACAAGTTAGATTAATCTGTCAGAATTCATTCTCCAAGATGAATTTTTTTTTTCTACTCAGTTTGTGCAGGTAAGAAGAAACTGTTAATGCAGATCTCCACTCACTCATCTTTTTTGTGGTCTGTCTGCCCTCATCTGCATTTTGTTCCTTGTTCAGCGTTCCTCTACGGAAGCTGGCAGTGGACTTGCATTTAAGGATGCATTTTTATCATTCTCAAGCATGGAACATTAGATGATGAGTGCCAAGTGTTTGAGGAAAACGTTGCATAAAAATAGGCGTTGAAAGGGATCTGCCTCCACTCAGCTCCCTTTAAGAACTGACAAAAACAGATGTTATAGGGGAACTCTTACTTGCTCTGTAATACTGTAGGAATCTCAGGGCGGGGTGGGGAAATGTGTGACATAAAGCAATGCAAAGGAATGTGATTTTATTCCACTAATAAAACACAGAGATGTATATCCCAGAACTCTAGAGGCTTCTGAAGAAGTACTGCAATTTATTTGTCTTGTAAACTGAAGAGCTACAGAGAAAAGCAGTATTGTCAGCTGGAAGAAAGGGACCAACTGCAGAAGTAATTACACACTAGGAAAAACCTTGCTGGGTATTAAAATCAAGTGAGACTCTTCAAGGATGAGCAAAACTTACTTGGGCAGTTCCTCTGCTATCTTCAATAACATATGATTTGGTAACACGTATCTACAACACAAAGAGGCAGTGTGAATGTAAGTGAAGAATTACCTTCAAAATACACAAGCCTACCTCATTTCACAACATCTGAAGAGATGAAATCATTTAAGAAGATATTAAGCAGGGCTGATCTAGATACCCAGAAGAATTTAGTGCTATCATAACAGGACTTGTGTTCCAAATGTAAAAAGTTGTCTGATTCAGTACACTAATTTCCATTACGTAAGAGAATTGTCCCCTCTTGGGGGCATTTGCACAATTCAATAGACTCATTTAAGCCAGTATTTGTAATAAATAACTTCCTACCCTGTACTCTCATCCTCCTGACGTGCCGTCTTGTCTCTCCATGCAAACAGCAACCTAAATGCTGCTAGCTGCTGTGTGTTGAGATGCTTTTTCTGCCTCCTGTAGAGTTCAAGATAGGATTCATCTGAAAAGAGGGGCTTGATGTATTTCTGGATGGGAAAAAAAAGAAACGCTCATGATCTGTTACCAAACCAGTGCTTTCTAGTTGCCTTGCTTCATCAGGACAAAATCTCATGCAGATGTAAGGGAACGGAGTAAACTCAGGTATAACATATCCCGGAGTCGGTAGTTTCCACACATGCAATGTAATTGCCTCATAATGCAACTCCACCAAGGCTTTGAAGTTTTAGGAATGTCCAGCAGAGCTGGAAATGTAACATCTCCCCAGGGAAAGGTACACCTGAAAGCATCAGGAGGCCAAGGTGTGCCAGCATTCAAAAAACAGCAAGAGAGAATCTGAACCCAAGGATTTTGGCTAGCGAAACAAGTGACAGTATATAACAGTGTGAATTTATACAGCTGATTTCAGACATGCAGATATGGGGTGGGGGGGAGGCCAGGCACACGACACAACTGAAAATGAGTCTATGCAACAGATGCCGAAACAGGCGAAGGACTTGATGCCCTAGTAAGCCCGTATTCTGATCCAGGTAATCCAACAAGCTGAAGCTTTACCTTCAGGCAGATGTCTCTGCTGCGTTGCCACACAATCTGGAGCTGAGTGGGCTGCTCGTTCCCTCTCTCCCACAGTGCCTCCCTCACTTTATCGTAAATGTAGAGTAAGTAGTGAGTGTCATCACGGGCATACTGAATCATTTCTTCTGGCAAAGGACTAGAAAAAGAGCCAAAATTACACCAATGTATTTCAGTTGCCCCAAACAATCAGCTTCTTCCCTTTGCAGAGCCCATTAGGGCAAACTGCATCTGAAGCATGCCAAGAACTAATATGGAAATTCTTCTGTTTCCTTCCTGAAGGATTTGCTGGGCAACAGCAGCAACATGCTGTGCACTCTCCTACTCAGATGACATCTTGTTCAGATGCTGGATACTGTGTAGCTAAGTCAGATGTCAGAACTACCTGCTGCAGTATTTGTCACAACTTCTCTCTTTCTGCAGAGCCTACATAAACTAAATCTGGGACCTGTGTCCCACAGTCAGGCTCACTGCTCTAACTGAATGCTGCACCATCTACTATGGGTGACCGATCATTTTTGGGGGACTCTTGAGAAGCCAAATACTGACCTTCTCCATAACACTGCAGTGATTCAGTGCTGTTCCTAAGAAGCTTGATTCCAGAAGCTTTTTATCAACCAATACTCCCTCACCTACCCCAAATAATTAAATTTCTAAAGAAACATAGGAAAATGTAATGCTCAAAAGAACTTCAAGCACTGCCAGGTATATGCTGTGCTTGTTGACTTTGAGATTAACCTCCAGCTGTGGGCTTGCGACTAGAAATACACTTCTGCCCCAAAATACAAACAAGGATAAGTAGCTCCAGCACATCTAAGGGCTCAGTTCTTACCGTATCCTCCAGTCAGCCAACTGGTACTGCTTGTCAGCATCCACATTGCAATACAGCTTCAGCAAGTGGTCCAAGGAGTGCTTGCCAAGATTGAGAAGACGAGCAGCTTGGTGAGTATCAAACATGTTCACCAAGTACAGGCCAAAGTCTTTTTGCAGCCATTCCACATCTGAATCAGCACCATGAAGGACCTTGAAGACCAACAGAAATTGGGAATGATATGAAAAACATTTCTTCCCTATGCTGTCAGTGCTGTGGTTTCATATTCATGTGTCTTGGACCAGATTTCTTTTTTCTCTGACCTTCAGCATTAAGTGCAGGACAACTAAATGAGTGCACTCAGTAAGTAATTTCCCTCTTGCATCAAGGAAACAGGCACATGAACAAATTATAATGAAAGCCAAGAGACCAAGACAGAGCATACACTGTGCTTTCAATGATAAAGTTCAAAAAATCAAAAAAAAACCATGAGGAATTCTGGTGAATTTGGCAGCTGACCTTCACAATTGCAGGGTCTGTGAAAGTCTCATTGAGAATGTTCATGTCACTGCGCAACTCCAGTGTGTCAATAATGAAGTCTTCTGTTCGGGTGGAAATCTGCATCAGGCACGTCAAGCCCAGGAAGCTCCTGTAGGAATGGTGCTGAAAAATATGAAGGGAGCTATTACTTCTACCACAGAAGTAATACTACAAAAAAATACAGCACCCCAAATGAAGGAAGAAACATTAACAGAGGAATTCTCAAAGCAAAAGACAATCAGATGAACAAGTTTTCTCTTTGCAGGCTCTAGCATGACAAAAAGCAGCATGGGCAGAATTTAAAAAGGATTAAATCCAGCACGAAATGTGCAACCATTACTGCCATTAAAATATTGCCACTGTTTGATTCAGCCTCCTAGACAATATCTGATAGATTAGGGCCACGAAGCAAATACATGTAAAAGTATGCTAACAGCAGGATAGAGAGAAGACTAAAAACCAGTAAGAATGTAATCGTCTCTTAGGCTCTAACAGCATACATGTAACTTTTAAACAAACAAAAAAAACCCAAGTTTCTTACCTCTAAGTCCAGGGCAAATTCTTTACAGTTCATAAGCTTTTCATTTAGTTCTACCAGCTCATCCAGTGTGGTGATAAAATGACAGGGTGTTTCCTTGATGGGCCTGTACATCTGGCAGAGCAAATTATTAAGAATGCTATGTTCTCTGTCAATTCCCACCCCTGACCTCCACCATCAATTCTGAAATTTGTCAAGCACGGCCAGCTGCAAACTTACTGCATCTGCTAGTAAATTAACGTGGGCACCAACCTGGGGCTCTGGTTTCTTGAGAACTCCATCTGGTGGAGAAAAATGCTCCAGTTCGTACTGGTAAGGGTGAGCAAACCTGTGGAAATTAGGAAAACAGGCACGGACTAAACTTCAGTCATCTTTCTGAAGCCAGTGCACAGAGACTTTGAGAGCTCTGGTAGTTTCCACATTGAGTAGAAATTTTGTCTCTTGTTAAGGACAGGTTTAAAATAACTGCAGTTGACTAAAGCAAATCACACGCAATGCAGCGTACAGACACAGACACATGCAGAGCTGTCACACATAAATATCATCAGCACAAGGGGACCATAGAAGTGCATGTTCATCAATGCACTCCAAGCACCTTGCTGTCAGTTTAATTTCTTACATGTCTTGCTCAGTTTGCTGCGTCCTCTGCTGGTGTATGAAGTCTGCCAAAGCAGCTGGTACATCCAAGTCTTCAGGGCGCTCCTTTCGTTCCCGTCCACTTTTTGTGAGGGCTGAACAACCGATATGGAACAACTGGACCGGGTCCCACACACAACATTCTCTGCCTACTACTACTCTCTTCCCTCCACCCATCATAGGATCCCATTAAAATCAGGAGCTATCAAAAACTTTGTAATTTAGACCTGCAGCTTTTGCTGCCAACAGGATTTCTGTCTGCACCTGCAATGATAATTCAGTTACTAGGTTTTATCAGGCTGTCATTAAGTGAGATGCAAGGTGGTTCTGCTGAGAGCTTGGAAGGAGATTGAAAAATCTTCAGAAAAATCTTTCAATCGCTCCCATGCACTAAAGCACAACCCACATCAGTGCAGACCACGGATGAGTCACTGTCAGCAGAGTGACAAGTTGTCGAGACAGGATATTTCACTGGCAGCTTTGATAAAGCAGCCAAACCGAATCTAGGTCTAACCCTACACCTGCTGCTCTTAAGTAATTAGAGAGAGTTATCTGTAAAGCCAGCCAGACATAATAGACCAGTCAACACAACTCCTGGTGCCAGAGGAACTCTCACCATGGACATTCAATGGTGGCAAAAAGAAGCAGCAGAATACCTGTTTAGAACAGGTTAAATACTTTACACCAACAAAAATGTGTTATATGTTGACCGACCCTTACACTGCATGTATGTAAACAACAGAGCCACGAAGCTTACTTCATCTAAATGGTCAACATCTGCTGTTACTCATTTTTACAGTCAACGATTACTCTCCTGTATTATGAATGCAGATTTGTGTCAAATGTTCCCAACAGATTACCAAACAAAAGGGAAGCATCTTACCTTCAGGCAAAGGTTTTAAAGCATTTGGCTTGATAAAAAGTTTAGGTACAAAGGGAGTGTTGGAATTGTCAATCTTTTCCCGAAACTTAAGCTGTGGTCGAGAGATGTTCTTGGCATGAAGCAATCGGAAGGTTTCGGACTTGGTCCTTTTGTGGGATTCTCCTGCCTATTAAAAAGAAAGCAAACCACAAGTAAAATTAACATGACTTAATAAACGTCTAGAATCAATTTTATTCAGATTGACCCAATTTTCAGAGGAATAAAATTACACCCCAAACTCAAAAGCGGGCCACTCTTCTGCAGTAAGAGTTCTGAACAGAATGACAGTTCTCTGAATCAGGTCTCTGAATTCCTTGAGTAAAAGTAAAGCTGTTGCGTGCATTAAGCTAAGTTGGCAACTGAAAGCACAGAGATTCTACAATCAAGTTTTACACAAAGAAAAGGAGTAAGAATGCATGAAAAAAAATCTGAGGAAACATTTAACTACTACACTCCATTAGAAAACCTGTAGCACCAATGCTAGGACAAAAAGCTATGACAGCACAGCAAACTGAGTGCGGAGGCCTCACCTTGCGGTTCCAGCTGGAAACAATAGTCTGTGGAAGCTGCAACCCAGCAGGGAGGACTGGCTGCTGGTTTTTGTTCACTCCTGCTGCTTCATCCAGTAAAATACCCTAAATTCCAGAAAAAGAAAATTTACAGACCCATTCTCAGCTTATGAGGTTATTATGTCAGGCTGTATTTAGTCTCCTCACAGGTCACAGATTATCTTCACTACCTCTGGGCCATGACTTGTCTGCTTTAGCTGCTGTGAACACTGGTCTAGTATGTAGAAAAGCTTTTTAAATAAAATGAAAAGTCAACAGATTACAGAAACGCTAAACCTAATTGTAGAAGTGCTACCTCTGAAATTTATGTAACGAACAAACCTGTGACAGATGAATAGCTTACACAAACAGTACAGAGAAATAATCTGCTCACCACTCTTTCAAGAATGACGTCATTGGAGTCAACCAGCATATCAAATTTATCTTCCAGCTCTGTTACTTTGCTGTGATCTTTCATGTGGCTGCGGCAGCCATGGTATTGCATCACCCTGCTCATACTTGCAAGAGAACAGCACAGGTATTAGCAATTTAAATGAACACTAAGCCATCCAATTCGTTTCAACTTTCTACACCTTAGAAGTTTGAAAATTGAACAAATGCAGTACCTGTATGTGATGTTGAGTGCACAGTGAATACAAAAAACACCCATACAATACTGTTATAATAAATTTCTTTGGAATCATGTGACTTTCTGAACAGATAGACTAGTACATTTTATCAGCCTCTGCTCACTTCATAGTTCTTTACCTAAACCATTATGAAAAGTATTCTGTAAACTTGTTATTTAAACTGTGAACTGATAGAAGAGTAGCTAAAATTTGGTAAGTGACATAAAAGGAGGACGGTTGGACTAGATGTTCTTGTAGATCCTTTCCAACCTTATGTTTCTATGACTCTATGACTCTGAAAACCTCCCTTTATCTCCAACTAGCCTGGAGTTTCCAAATGGGGATGCTATGTGCTGTTCTGGATCGGAGGCTACTGTCAGTGGCACAGACTCAAGCACACCCTTACCAGTGGAGGAGGCGATGGCCCTGTGTTTCGCAGTAGGCGCGGAAGCCAGGGAAGCTTCGGTAGAAGTCATATTCGTCACCAGGTCGGGGGAGCCCATTGGAGGCCTTTGTTGCTGCCACCACCGTGCCCAGCGCGTACTGTGCAGGAACACCGTTACCAGAGAACACCGTTATCAGCACCTCCCCAGATTATTCCCTTTACTGGGGGCTACCTGACAGAAACGCACCACGCCGAGCCCGCCCGAGGCACGACTGCCCCTCAGACCTGTTACCCTCGGGGTTTTTCACGCCACTAAGTTCACGGCATCTTGCTAGAATTCCTTTAAAGTGACAAAATATAACGGCAACGGGCTCCCAAGGCTCATTTTGGTACTTAAGGCCGGGCATAACGCTCGTTGGAGCCGCCGGCACGCAGACGGCTGCTGCGGTACGTTAACGGCACCGACCGCGGGCAGCCCCGCAGCCCCTGAGGGCAGGACTACAGCCCCCAGCATGCCCCGCGGTCCCCTCACTCGCAAACCGCCCGGCAGCCACGGCCCGCGCCGCGCAAGGCCCGCCGGGACTTGTAGTCCACCGCACCCGCCCCGCTTCCCCCCCGCCCCACACCTTAACGAAGGCGTCGGCGTCGTCGAAGCCGGGCAGCGGCGCCTCCCCGCGCTTCGCCTCCGGCTCCGGCTCCCCGGCCCGCTCCGCCGGGCCGCCGCTCCCCTCCCGGGCCGCCGCGCTCCCGGCCGCCGCCCCGCCGCTCCCCCCGCTAACGGCGGCCGCCATCTTGCCCCCGCAGCCACGCGACGCTCGGGAGCTCTCGCGAGAACGCCGGCGGGCGGGGAGGAGGCGGGAGTAGGGGGTGCGCATGCGCAGTGGGGAGGCGGCGCCTAGGCTCCGCTGTGGCGCCCCCTGGCGGGAAGAAGAGAAGGGGGCGGGCACTGAGGGGCCCTCAGCGCCCCTCAGGGGGAAGGGGACGACCGCCGGAGGCTTTCCAGTCCCGTTTCTTCCCACAGCTGACGGCCACCACTCTTTAATTTTGCCTCCAGCTGCCGGAAAAAGTGAAATTTATCCAAACCCCTGACCTGCTGCAGAAACTGTCGTTCCAGGAAGCATTTTCGTTCAGGAAAATCTTCCTCTGCTTTCCCGTCTTTGCCTAAAAGTTTCTTACGAATAAACAAGAAGAGTCAAATGTTTCTCGGTTTTGGTGTAATTTATTGGCACAAAAATATTCAAATACAACATGGCATCTAAACATGGCTACTCTGTTGTATTTTGTGCATTGTTTTTAATATGTTTTATTCATAAATCATAACTTTATCTTCACCCTCACGTTTAATAACCATTTTCTGTTTCAAGTTACGACCAGCTCTCCCCCCTTCTGCCTCCTATGCCGATTATTAATTTGCCCTAGTTATTTCCTGATACTGATTTTTAATCCGGACGCTGTGCGAAGCTCCCAAGTGGTATTTCATTTATACCCTGCACCCAGTTTGCCACCGAGCAGTCTGCACAGAGGCACCCGATTTTGCTCAGCTCAAGGTCTTAAATTCTTATGTCTGCACCAAAATCCAGTTCTAGTCTGAGACAGAACTCCTGCACTAATGTAATAAGCAGATAAACAGTTTCCAATTTGGGGATAAGAATCGAGTTTGACAACAAGGTAACAGGATGAAACAAATTCTGCTTCTCTTCCCTCTCCACTTATCCTTCACAGCCCCAGAACAAAACCTCCTGAAACCTCCTGCAAAACTGCACTGAGCTCACTGCAGTCACATCAATACGACTGATAAGGGCAGTAATTAATCTCCAACTGACTTAGTTACATTGCAAAGTGAGTCAAAACCCGTATATAGTTATATTCAATGGATCACCAGTTCCCCAAAGACCAAGTGGAGCCATAGACATCTGTGGTACAATCAGTCTTCACTGTCCTGGAAACCCAAATCAAGTGTTGTGTTTCAGACAGCTTGTGTTTTTCCAACAGCAGCTATAAATTGGCTTAAACCAACTTTTAATATACAATAACTCTTTACATTTACATTTCAAAATATTTGACAAAGGCTGTATATCAGTCCAACGTTCAGTTTGTGTCTGTAGAAGAGCAAATTGGAGTGCAAAAGCCTCCAGAATAAAAGGCTGTGGATACTTTGGAATCTTCTGTTACCAGAAAGGACACCTAAAGAAAACAAAGATATTGTAGTAATGCTGAGTTGCACACAGTTTCACAACACTGAGAAGGACTGAGATTACCAAGGTACCTTTTTAAAGACATATTATAGGAATAGTTGACAAGCAATCCCCACGCTTCTTTCTAAACTAATGCTTAAAAAAAACCTAAAAAGGTCTGTTTCCTTAAGCACAGTCCAATATTAACTCTCTCTCAAATGATTTAGTTAAGTATCTGTCATTTTACGCTTTCTTCAGAACATGTGGTTCTTTGCTGTAATCAGCATCAGTGACCAACACAAGCCTTATTTCAAACACTTAAAATACTCAGGCTGATTGCAGTTAAATGTCCTAAAATCCCCATCACTACTCATAAAAAAAAAAAAAAAAAATTACTTTCTTATGGTGGACTGTCTATGGGATATCTGTCATAAGCTTGCAAATTTTGCTAGAGCAGATGCAACATGTCAGAAGGCTCCAACACATCACTAAGTACACAAGAAGTGGTATTTTTGTTGGCTGTTCTCTACTCTTGTTATTCATTCCAGAGAAGGTTTTTACAAGGTTAGCTAAATGACAAACTCACCATCCAATGTAGCACTGGCACAGATTCTCATGAGAAGTAGCTTGCTTAATGAGTAATTCTACTTGTGTGGGTACATCAAGGGTTTCATCATGAGAGAAGTCTCGACCTGTGAAATTAAGGTATGAAAAAACATAAATGGAAGTCACAGGTCCTAAATATAAACGGCTTCTGGGTGTCAAGTTAAGGACTGATGGGACTATTACTTCCCTTCCCTTAGTGTATTTAAAATACAAATATTTCCAAAGATGGAGAGCATCTAAAGGCAGAGTCCTGTTTTTGACATTGTGGTTTCTTCCTTCCATCTTATTCAGATAACAGATTAAAAAGTGTTTTCTAACAACAGGTGACTTTCCAGTAGCTGGAATCCTAGTCCCCAATCACTTCAAGTGCATTAATTGGCAGGTGGAGAGTATTTTCACATAAAACTTTGAAAGCCTAAAATTTTTACAACTGAATGCTGCCAACTATAAAGCAGGACAGTAGACTTCCATCAACAATCTATGTTTAAAATATGAATACTAAATATGACTATAACACAAAATATGAACACTAAAAGTAGCACAGATCCATCTCATCAGATTTTACGTGCATCTCACATAAACATAAAAACATGCTCACCAGTGAGTTTATCTCGAACCCTGTTGATAATTTGAATTGCTTTCTTATTTAGAGCTTCTGGCTTCACTAGACCGTCTCCTACTACAAGACAGAAGTTTAAAAAAAAAAAAAAAGAATTAGGACAATCTAAACAATAAAAACATTCCTCTACTGTTACATCTGCCGTTCCCAAATACCATTCTGAGAGCTAACAAACCCAAATACCAGTACATTTTCTGTCACCTTTTTTGGAATTGAGAACACAGGTAATTACATTCCTCATCTGTGCTGACAATAAACTGTGTGTGTCCTGTCTCTGGTGACCATATCAGGATCAAGGTGAAATTTCAATATTTAAGAACAATTTCTGCATCAGTGTGAAAACATCAAAGAAACTTACTGAAGGAATGGATGGATTCAGGCACTGTGGTCCCAGTTTTCTTATGGGCTGTCTCACCCAGTTCCACACTGTCCAACATTTCTTTTGATAAATACATGAAAACAAAAACACAAACTTAAAACTGAAAGGCAGGTAAAATAACATACTTTTGGATACATTAATAAAATGGTTTTATCAGCTCCTTTGAATAGTATACTTGATTGTGACAAACCACATTACACATATCTATTGCTAACAGAAATGTATCACAGGAGCAAACATTGTTTTTCCCCTGCTAGTATACTGAAAGACCTGATCCAACCTTTAGGAACATTGCACGAAAGTGTACTTGAAAGATACTTTGAAGTGATACACAATTAACCTGAAACTACGTCAAAAATGTTTATCCATACAACACTCCATATGAAATGTTGCCACTATTTAGTCCAAAAGCAAACTGGTAAGATTCAATGTAATGAATCTTCAACACTCAGATGACTACTTGCCAAGTTTTGTACACTAAAATTGATTAGATAAGTAAATAACTATCAGATGTCAATTATTTCTTGGATTACATCAGTTTATATGTTCCAGAAGGGTGTTAATTTAACTGTAAAAGAGGATCTCCTCTTTGAGTCAAAGTACTGAACTTGCCACTTCCAGTCCAAAAGCTAATGACAATAAGCTCTTTGTCTACTTTTGAGAAGAAAGAAGACTTCAAATATCTTCCCAGCCTTGTACACTGTCAAAAAGTGCTCCAAACATTTATGATATATAACATCGTTTTTACTCACCTACTGACTGACTAGCTGAGTAGGAGTCTGTTCTTGTTCGTGAGCGCTTATTGCCCTTTGTATTTGCTGCAAAAAAAAAAAAAAAGAGTTGAAAAGTATCAACTGGAATTTGAGTGTTTTGCAGCAAATTTGTGTGTTGCTAAGTTCTGCATCTGTTTAATGGCAGAAGGGTTTTAACCACAATGCTAAGTTTACACTACAATCCCTAAAAGCATATGCAGTAAATAGCACTTGCAAACCAACAATTTAATCAGACTGTCCTCGAACTGACACCGGGTTTTAGGCCTCTGGATTTCTTGTATGAATAAAACTTGAATCAGAGTGATGAGTCTCCTGCTGTCAGTGGTTTATCAGAATAACTTACTGTCCATCAGCCTCCAGTTCAATAACGGATCATACACAAAGGCTTCAAGCACAGCCATGACACTGTCCTTATGTTCACGCAGGACTTCCATCACTGTGTGACAGGTGATTCTGTAATTGCCATCAAGGCCTGTCACCTTCAGAAAAGAAAGAAGTGAATCAACCACGCTGCTTTGTTTGCTATACCACTCCAACCCTATTCTTCAGGGAGCAGGGAACAGCTTCTGCTTTGAATTGAAATTCTCTTCTGCCATTCCCTGTTCATTAGGAGAACATGATACATGTTCATTATACTCTGTGCTCCCTTCTGCCATCAAGATGATCGCTGTAAAGTACCATGCTATTGGCTGCATTTGGTTGACACAAATAGCTATTTGAAATAAGGAAACTGAGGAAGGCCTGAGAAACTGAAGTGTTTTTTTTTTTTTCCCCATCAATGAAAAAGCTGCTTTCCATAGTAACGTATTGTAAAGTCCACAAGAGATATTTTAACTTACAGACAATGCAGCTGAAATATTAACACCTCTCCTTTGTGCAGGACTGCAGAAGTTCAACCCATAACAGTAAATACAGAAGAAAAAAAATATAAATCAGTGCCATTTTCCCTAGGAATAATTCCCTTCATATTAAAGAGGGGATGTATACCTCCATAGCATTTGTCAGCATCCTCGTTAACCTAAAGGGAATCTTCTCAGGGAACTTCTCTCTTGTCATTGCAACCTAAACACGTGATAGAGAATTAATAAATTAGCAGCGAACATATTTAAGAATTAATAAAAGCTTTTTTTCTTGCTTTAACCCTAAAGGTTGTATTACAAACAGAAAATAAGTCCCAGCGTTGTTCTGAGTTTGAACGCATTCTTTAGAGAAGCTGGATAATGAACTAGGTAACATGGAAAGCTTAAACATGTGCCCCTGTTGCTACTTTTAAGCAACAGACTGCCTTGCATCAGCTTAAATTGCTCCAAAAAATTTTATGGAAAATGATGCTAGCACTTCCTTACTTGTTCTGGAGTGGTTAGCTAATCACCAAGACATGCCTCTCAGACAGAGCATCCACTATTTTTATTTTGCCAGTAGGTAAAGTGAAGCCCATAAAAGAGCCAAACAGCTTGCCCAGGACCACTCTCCAAGGCCAGTTTGTCCTGGGTAACAGATTTATTTCTGTTCCGCCAGAAAATGTGAAATACTACTAAAATTTATGTTGAAATACAAAGGTTTACCTCAAAACAGTCCCCGAAGTCGATATGCAGGATCTTTCCACTCAGCCTATCTAACATCAGATTGGAAGGGTGTCTTTGATAAAGGAGTAGGAGAAAAAGCAGAATGACAGATCATTAAGAAAAAAAAAACAGAGTAAATCACAGCTCCAGTCTGAAATGATATTTATCTTCATGAATGAGAACAGCCAGTGACAGCTTTCTTGTCTCAGATCTTCAATCTCAGGGTGAACAGAAGAGCTTCCTGACAGTGCGTCTATCACATTATTTTTGTAATTACTTCTCAGGAGTTAGAGACCGTCTCACCATAGAAGATAAACAACCCACTGGACCAGAGCCATCAGTACAACTCTTGGATATGAACATCTATTTTTCAGTTAGGATAAGTTCTACTTGTTTTATGCTTTTTCATTTTTTTTCAGTATAGAAATATGTAATGAATTATGCTAGAGGTGAAGTAATGCAAACTGGATACCACTAGAAGAGAAGAGAATCAGTCTTGACTAAGAGAAACAAAGACGCTGTTATTCATGTCGACTTATGCCAATTTTGTTTTAATCCAATTTTCAAAGGTTTAAAATTTCATCATCTAAGTCCTTAAGTTCAAAATTTCATCCTAAGTGTTTAAGTTCAGGAATAAAACTTATTCATGAAAACATTTGAGGATTTAGCTGTTTTTGCACTACAGACCTTAATTCTAAACTCCATTGTCCTAAAAAATATTTTGGAAATTATGAGTCCCCCTTTTGACAGTAAATCACATGTTAAATCCAATATTTGTTCATTTTATTTTTTCCTTTTGACAAATTGTTTAAGGTACGTACTTCCATCCAGTAAACATCTGCACTGCAGATCAGAAAAAAACCATCATCTTAAATAATACTCAAAGCCAACATCAACTCTCATTTGTTTTCAGTCTAGAGCAGCCTTTGAGGAGTATTTATTGGGGAATTCATGTGTCTATGACAGCTGCTGTGAGCACACACAGCACTGGAGGTTCCTGCTTCACAGAATATATACCCATCAAGCAAAACAGGCTGCAAAATAAGTAGTGTATTGAACCCATTTGGAGGGGAACTCTGCCACTAAATACTTCTTGAATTTCTTTTTGCTACTTCAGCGAATAAGAACAGATGCTTGATCATAGCACGTCTTTCCTCCTCAGAAATCTGAGTGTATATATGCAGTCATAACAGCTATCACAAAAAAAAAAAAATGTCATATGCATGAAGCACAGATAAGCACAAAGATTGGTGGCAAGAGTCAACACTATTTCCATTTTATAGGAAGGATGGAGAAAGATTTCCCATTCTATATGTGACAGATAAGGCCAAAACTAGAACTTGTGGCTCCTGACATAGTCCTGCACGTATTCTTCTCGGAACAGGAAAAAACCAAAACTCTTATCTGTACTCAAGACACAAAAACCCTACAGCACATTCTGTAGTGTTGGAAATAATGTCAGCACAATTAAGTCTTGAAAGATGGTGTCATTACAACTCAGCAATATCCACACTGAAAGATGTTATCATAAGAACAGATCCAAGGAACAAATTGAGAAGCCTACGCAGCCTTTGCTTTTATTTAAAAGAAGCCTTTGCAATTATACTCACCTGTCCCCAAGGCCCAAAATGTACCCAACCATTGACATCACAGCTAGTGAACGAGTGTAGTTTGTTCTTCTGTCAAACCACACCTACAAGTGGAGACAAAACAGAAAAAGCCAGTCATGCACGTTGTGTTTCAGCTTGTATTTTAAACTCATACATTAACCACTGCATTTTGCACAAAGCTAAACTGTGATATATTTAGGTTTCAATACACTTTGTAACTTGATGGGGTTCAAACGTACTGTGGCCTTGAATTAGATGTCTAAGCCATTACGATAATATATCCCAAGGCTCCTGCTTATTTCTCCCCATACACAGCATATGAAACTTCATTCTCCAGTCTTGTGCTTTTGACCGCACTCTGGCAGTCATTGCGATCTGAGCCCTATAAGGCTTCTTGTCATGGGACACACATTCTGCAGTGATTCATCTGTAGTTTGTGATGTGTAAATACACCCACCTCTCCCACATTCTGCAGAGAAGGTAATTTCTTATAATGCTGATTGCCAAACACAAGCCAATACATGTGCTGAACTAACCTCTGAGCTTGGACTTTTCAACCACAGCAGTTTGGCTAGGTCATCTCCAGCTGTGTTATTGACAGCATGTTCAAAGACTTCTACTTTCTGCATCAACGTGAGGTGGTCATAATCTGGAGCCATCTGTAATTAAGAAGTGACATTCAGTAACTGTAAAAAATCTTTATAATACACAAATAATTGCAAGGTAAACTCGACAAAAACTTGATAAAAAAATATTTGTAGACTGACCAGTATGTTTTCAAAAAACATAGTATGACTACCCAACAGTGAAGAATTCATTTGAAATGGGACAATGAGCGATTTAGCATCCACAAAATAGTCCACAGCCATACTTAATTAAAATACCAGTGAGGTAAATGTTTTGAAAAACATTTTCCAAATGTGTCTTCTGGGCTGGCACACACTTTCCTTTTTGGCAAGCAATTTCAACCTTTCTAGTAATGTTCTGTTTCTCCAGTCTGTCTAATTTTGGCCCTGTTCCTTAGTCACAATGTTTGCAAATGCCAGCACCACGGCACCTCCTATAAAGGCATATCATATTCATGCAAAACTCCAAACACATTTTAGTCACCAGATGGTAACAACTTGTGGTCACTGCTAAAACAATAAAGGAGAAACAGTTGCATTTATGGCCAATGTCACTTCTTGTGTAGCGTTTTAGAACTCTTACCTGATATTCTTGCATTTATTACTGGTACCAACAACAAATCAGAATACAGGTAAAACATGAAAAACATGTGCACCATTATTATGCACTTAGACACCGAGGTCCTAAAAGGATGTACCAAAAAATCTGCTAGCTTCACCCCTTACCCTCAGCATGATGCGATGTTCAATGTTGAGCAGGATCTTTTTCTTCTCTCTGTAGTCTCGGATGAGGGCATGCAGCGTGTCACAGTGGGGAACCCAACCTATCAAGCCTGAATTTGTTGACAGTGGAATAACAGCATATCTCTGGATGCTATAGGAAAAAATGGAGAATCGAAGCTCAAATTGTTGTATGTTACCAGTTGCTACATTTCTACATGATGTTATTTTTTTCCAAACAGACCTGGAACATCCATTTGGAAGGCTTATATGGTTTTCTCTGAAAGACTGCTTTCAGAAGGTACATATTATGTTACCCACAATGACCTATAATTTGCACATGAGGTTTGATATGTTTATGGTTGAAAGACAGTGTACAGAACTGCAACCAGTGACTATTCACCAAGCTATTTAGTGACTATAATAAAAAAAATCCTTGTCAAAAAGACTGCTCTCAGGATCCCTAAGGCAGACCTCAAGCTATCTTGAAATAGGGGTTCTCTTAAAGACAACAACAATTCACAAGATGCAACTTTAATTAAAGAAAACAAACTCCCTCAAGATACATTTCTTCCAAATTTGACTTCTACAAATGTGCACGCTCTCGTGTGCTCAAATCACCTTAGTTACAAGGTTTTCCATTTCATCACAAACCATCTGGTTGTGCCAAAGGTTCCTTGGGAACTGTAAGTTTGCTGGATGTCACTTGTGCATAAGCACGTTCAGTGATCATCCTAACACATACCTGAGGTTTTTACGAAGAGAAGTTGGGTCATTTGCTAGCAGAGTGTTGACCAACCCGAAAAGCTGCATCACTCTTTCATCTTGGCGAAGGTCTTCATGACCTTTCAGAAGGAATACAAACTCATGCCCATTGCTTCCTGCAGAAGAATTAATAGGCAAAAGTTTATTGTTGCTGAACAAACATAGAAGAGTAAACAGAAGTGCACCCAACAACTGAGAAATTTGGCAGTCAGACTGACCAGACTACTAAGAAACGCATCAATGGAAGAGTTGGAGAAGTTTTACTTGATATATATATATATACATATATACACACATATATATATATATATATGTATATATACACACAGTACAACCTACAAGCAACAACTGTTTAAATACCAGAATAATAAGGAAAAAACTGCTGCCTCTTACCCATTAACGTTAGTTTCCTGGGCCGCTGCTTGGAAGTGATGACCTGCAGTGAGGGTGCAATGGACTGGATGCGGATGATGGGCTGGTTGGGGTCATACGTTCCTGGCACTGCCAATTCCAGATCCCGGCACATTAAGAGTTTTGGAGACACATACTGTAGTTCCAAAGAAGTGAGCTACCAAAAACAAATGAAATATAATCCCCCTAAGCATTTCAGTTAAAACTCATTTAAACATCTGAAGAGTTCATGCTGGCAAAGGGCCTAGAACAGTTCAGAGTCAGCTGTCAATACTTCTGTTGCTTGCAGGAAGTGCTCTGTAAGCTGCAAGTTTGTTGCTTATGCAGCTTCTGGGCAAATCACATGCAGTTGTTCCCAGAATACTGAATGTTTTGAATAACCAGGAAACACGAAACAGATCTGTATTGACAACTTGCACTGTGAGACCCACAACTGAACTAAACCTCTCTGCTCACCTGAGGCAGCTGCTTTGAGATACGCCTGAACACATGGTAATAGAGATCCCAAGCCTGGGTTAGGTCCTTGACATTTCCTGATTTCATGTACTTCCTGCACCATTCCTGAGCTTCCATTAGATCTCTGCCATAGGCCTAGAGAGGAGGTGGAAAACAAGAAAAACATTTCTACAGACTACAGTGGAACAGGTGGAGACCAGTTAATACCAACACAGAGCATCACAGTCTTTTTTCAAACTGCATTACAAATACTTGACCCCGCATCTTTATAGCATGTTGGAATTAAAGATCCCGAGATTCCCAGATCTAAGACAGGTGATGAGTTTACGAGGCAAAGCTACTTACAAATGCACTTCCCAATAGGAGGCAACTGAATAGAATCACCCTTTAACAGCAGACTCACAAGCTCAAATGAATTCCTTTTGCCTACTTGAGAGAGGTCAAGTCTACCATCCATGTTAGAGGTTATCACAAAGCAAAGCAGACTGCAGTTAGAAGAGTCAACTGCAAAGCAGTTATATTTTCCAAACCTCAGACACCCAGCTGACCTAAGACTCCAAATATATTTGACTACATATCTGCGTTGCTATTCCCATGTAATACAATAGTCACCCAAAATCATACAGATCCAGAAACAAGCAAAAGTAATGAAATCTGCAGCTAACATAATCAGGCTCAACAGCCTTCCTCTTTCTATTAGATTGCAGTGGTTCTTGGAATTCTTCTGGGGCAGATGGTTGTCCCACCTAATTCTGAGGGCAAACAGAAGTTTATTTGCTGATACCTGATTGAAGGATGTCTCTTTTAAAGTCTGAGGCCCACGCTCCATCATTGCATGAAGTGGTTCCAGCACCTCAAACATTCCCTTGACATTCCTTTCTCCAAAGTATAGGCGAGATGCTTCTTCCAACCCTTCATGCCACATCTCATGCCATAGGATAGCTACTCGGATTAGCTCTTCACTCACCTGTTTTGAGACAGAAAAAAAGATTAAATAGTCAAAAAAATCACTATGAATGCATGCTAACTTAATGAAAAACTACTTTATTTTCTAGTGATTATGAAATAATCGTTGTTGTCAGCTAGAGGGAGCTACAAATACTCCCACAATTCTGCTGTTCCTCTCTGTCCAAGAAGTTGATCAGGCTTTTCTCACTGTATTTGTTGCCTTTGAAATTTTGTATATATTTGTATAACACGGCCTGAAAGCATTACTTTTCACTTATTCATATAAAGTTTTAGCAATTGAATTAAATCACTCTTTCCATGCTATGCTTGTTTTGTTTCCACTTTTCATTAAGTAAAAATATCTTTCTGTGAAACAATGATTCTTCATCTATTCCATCTCTATTTGTAAGGAGACAGAAGATCTCAGTGTCTGAATGTTAAGGTTCTTTTTATATTAAATTATTCTCATTAATTTATATTAATACTATAAGTACTTCCAAATTAAGAAAAAAAAACAACAAAACAAAGCCTCTACTTGAACAAAATGAACATTGAACAATCACTTCTGGGTTGTTGTATCTGAAACACAATACATCTCACTGTACACTAAGCACTCACCATCATCGCCTGCTGTACCAGAGTGTTACTGTGCTCACACATGTTTTTCAAGATCTTATTTGCAGCATTGTGGCGAGCGGTGGTTGTGGATTTAGAGGCCACAGTCAAAGGATAGATCAAAGCCTACAAGAGATACAAACCAACAGCATTTTAGAACCATACAGAAGAGATTCATAAATGGAAAGATTAGCAAAACATTAATAGCAGTCTTAGGGGCAGACAAGAGAAAGTAATCTTGCTTCTTGAGAGAGATGGTAGGAACTTGCTATTTGACATCTTCCAACCTGAAAAGCTCAGAAGACTAATTTTCTGAATAGCAGAATGACTTTAAGAGCCTGTATTAAACAGGAAGAACAGAAAACTGCCTTTAGCATTTTGTGATTTTCCACACCGTGGGAAGAATTCAGATAAATCATCTCTGGAGCAGCCTCTTAATAGTCACTTAATTAGATTAGATTTAAGAAGGTGATCTGCGCTATCCAATTTTCTATTAGAAGGAGAGAAGTTGCCCTGCTGCATGGCACATCTACCTATTATTTCCATTTTTATTTGAAGAGGGATGAGGTGAAATAGTCCCTCAGAACTACAACAGCCCCAATTCTCACCTGCTGTGACTTCCACTGCAGGTATCTAGACTCAATGAAATAGAACATACAGAAAAAGCCTTCATTGGCTACAAGTCTAATGAAATTCATCCTCTAAGCCAAAGCTTACCTGGGGATGGTACCGCCCAATATCTGTGAGGAGCTGGTGAATGAGACGTCCTACTAGTGGTCGAGGTGTGTCAATTCTTGCAATGAGCTGAGGGATAACCTAGTGGTAAAAATAAGCAAAACCAAACATCCCTGTCAAATCCTGTGTTCAGTTCACAGGCTGTTCTGCCGTCTGTCAGAGACCTCACAGTCTTTAAAGGAGACAGAGGCCCATCATTCATTTTTGAGATAGAGAATAATACAGCAAAATTCCAACCAGCATCCGAAATGCAGAACGGCTCAGTGAGATGACAAGGATCATGCAAAACTATTATAGGACCTTGATACAGAAGTAAGATGTGTCTTGGAAGGGCAATGTTCAAATAAGAAATTAAGTTGTTTTTACAAGACTCATTCTAGAAATCCATCCTGAAATAGACTCACTGTCTGGATTACAGAGCAGCAGTGTTGTTTTATACTTGATCACCACTGAACGCATATCATTTTTAATTTTAGAATCTTCACTCCCATTCATATGCACTAGTCTACATATAAATACAAAAATGAGTGCAAGAATGTTTCTCCCATGTCTATTCAAGATGTTTGTTAAATCATTTACAAATTGTACTGCAAATACACAGCTCTCAGGACTCACCTACAGAATTGTTTAGCAAAGGATCACGATGCCTAACATGTAACAGATCCCCAAGCTCCTGCTAAAACTATGATTTGCCTTAGTGCTTTGTGTTTCTTACCTGCAGCCACGTATCTATTTGTATTGCCTTGACTCCTTCAACCAAAGCCTCATTCACATCAGGCCAGTGGCCATAATCAAACCACAGAGTAAGGACCCTGAAAAGAAGAAACGCATTCATTAGGAATGAAACAACAAAAATAACCAAACATTCCAGTCAAATAACTTCAGACCCATTTCCAAGAAACTCCTCTTCCAAGAACCAAGCACTGGCAGGAGGACAAAGGCTCATCCACCTAATGTATATTTGCTTGGACTAAGCATTCACTTAGTTTAGCCACAACAAAAACAGCAGAAATAGATTTTACCTATTCCTAAACCATGTGCCTTTATCAGCTAGATTTCACTCACTTTTATTACATACCTGAGAGTGTCTTGTAAGTTGTTTCCTCGAGACAGAGATATGGATCGGAAGAAACCCTGGACAGCTGGGACTGTGTACATCAAGAGGGTCTTAGATAAATCCTTTTGGAATGAAAATTGCTGCATTAGTTCTACACAGGAATATCAATCCACAGGAATCCTAAAAGTGGAAACAAATCTAATCCATGTTATAGTTGACTTCTGCTTATACCCCTCACAGGCCATGTTGCTCCTGAAGTTTATTTTTGCTTGACAAAGTATATTTACGTTGATCTGCATTTATATAGATCTTGCAGCATGGGAGGGAACATACTGTGAAATGTTTTTATACTTCAGTTTGTTGGCAAAACTATGACCAGCAAAGAAGTCTAAAAGCTACAACTCTGCTATAACTTGTAAGTAAAAGTCTGTCAAAAAGGGCTCAGACAGTAGAACTTGTTAACGCACATTGCATCGCCTAGGATAGCCTTCCATGCCTTTGCTCTTTGTTCACATAAAATTTATGGTCATTTGTACTTTTAGTCCTCTTCCCCTATGACTGAGTTAACCTGAGCTTCCTCACTTTTGCTGTAGCTATGAGCATATATACACAGACAACGTCCTCAAACCAGACCTACACAGTAGCTTGCTCCCCACCAAAAACCTTTCTCATTTCTGAGCAATAAGTACCAATCTCTTAAGTTAAGCAGGGAAGATGAATACCTCAGTGACTTTCTTCTGCACTGGAGATGGGATGGGACTGTTCTCTGTGCTCTCTGCATCACTCTCACTGTTGCTGCCCTCGGTGTTGGCGCTGGTGATGCTGGCTCCACTGGCATGACGTAGTTTCTTTTTCTCATCTCTGGCCTGGTTCTGATGTTTATAGTGAAGCACTGCTTCAAAGTTCATCACTGCCCAGGCATGCCAGGCCTGCCAAGAGGAGAGAAGAACTTCAACAAAAATCATAAGGATGATGAAACCCTTTCTACAACCTGTACTTTCTAATTATTAGAGATAATAATCCAACCTTTCTGAGTCCACAGACGAGCAGTAAGTAATGCCCTGCAGACAACACGGTGTTCTGCTTTCTCTAATCACTTGTAGTTTTAATTGCCTTATTATCCTAACATCACGGTGAGTTCTTGGCTAAGAGCTTCATGTTGGACATTACAGCATCAAAGGAGCAGAAATTAAATCAGATTACATTCCCATGCTCCTTAATTTTTCAAAGCTTAAAACGAGTAATAATATGCTAGGACTAGGGGAGGTGTAATGGGAGGAGATGCAGGAGATGGCTGCCCCAAAGATCTGGCATCAAATGTTAATTCACAACCTTGAAGTCAAAGGCTTTTTGGAGAATTAGTGACAAGGGTCCTTTCCTAGTTCAAGTACACTGAGTGATATATACAAGATTAATGTTTTTCATTTAGATTATCCTTTCTCCTACATGGTTAACTGACAGGAGAGAAAGTCCCAAAAGGAGGGGTAGAAACTGAACTGTGGCCTAGTTGTACCAGCCAGATAAAATTCAAAAAAAGGATCTCATAATTGCTTTCTTGTTTTTCATATCCTACCCAGAATAACAAGGCAGATGGTTACAGGCTATCTTCCTTTCTTATGTTATTGGATGTGATCAGATTCACTGATCTCCCTGCAATTGTGCCTGGAACCTTTTTCCTTACTGACCTTGTACCAGTTGCGATCATGCTCTGTTGCAGCACTGTAGTATTGTAAGACTTTGGGGATGGTACTCTCATTAATGCCTTGCAGGTTCAGCTGCCACTCACCCAGTTTCAGGAAACACCTGGTTAAGCAAAAGGATTATTGACTCAGACAGAACCTAGAATGAAAACAAAGTCCGCTGGTTTAAGAGGCAGACTTCTTATCCAAAGTTGGAAAGGTATTCGTTTGGTAAACCCACTCAGTGGGCCTCTTCTACACACAGTGAGCATATGCATGAACACGTAAGGTTCAAAAACACCTACATCCTGCTTGTAAGCATGCAGCTAAGTAGGTATTGGTTTCACTTTTAGGAAGCAAGGAAAGGATCAAACTTGGGTCCCCAGTTATAAAATTCATTTCAGAACTAACTAGCAAAAGCATCAAAAGACTTCATTAGTGATGATAAAAGGCACACAGCATATGTGCTGACTAGCTATACTTATCACCATATAAACTAGAATTCTAGAGAGAACACCCACCACCCAGCCAGTGGAAACAGACTGAATGCTCTTCCCCCAAGCCAGAACCCCGTTAAGTCATCCCCTCCCAGAGGAAAGAAAAACAACATATTTTCACTGCAGCAGGGTGTGGCTGTAAAGGTCTGTGCAAGGTTTACTACTTTGCTCCTTCAGACTAAATATCACAGTTACACGGCTGTCCTTTCTAAATTTTGAGTTTTCCAGCAAGCCTTGTGCAAGAAAAATAACTCATTACTAACGTGTCTTCCAGGATAGTTAGTCTGAAAAAGCTAAGATGATGCTATTATCAGGTTTCCATTCTCATAAAATTAAATTAAGTGCATGCGTCCCTTAAAAATAATAATAAAAAAAATACAATCTGTTCAGTAGTGAATGCTATGCAATTTCTTCTTTAAATTGGAAAGAACTGATCTGTTAACCCGAGGCTCATGGAGGAAAACAGAGTTTATGAGATGTATTTTTAATACAACAATATTTTAAGAGACAATCACATGCTGAGCACCGAATGCCCAAAGCACTGCTGTTGTACTAAGGGCACACACTGCCAAGCAGAGATCTGCCAGGCATGTGGGAAGCATTTCTTTCCTACTGACTGGATCTCCTGAAAAAAGAAAGAGGAGAGCTATGCCTTCTGTCAGTGAGCCACAGTGCTGGAAAAACACAAACAGCTGCCAGGGACAAATACAAGCTCGTTTATACTGATGTATCATCATAACACTTACAGAAATTATGAGGTAAATAATGATGTGTACCAAAGGGGTTTCTACCATCTAAATGATAAATCCCCCATTCCTCTTAATTAAAGAGTGGGCCCTGTCTGAAACATATCATCTGCATGGACCCTGCAACCTCAGGAAGAACATCAGTGTCACCATACAGCTAAAGGGTCTCCAAGGACCAGGTGCTGACCGTGCCATGAGCTTGTGGAGTTCCTGCTTGTGCTGCTGGTCCTCAGTCGCAATAGCATGCTGTGCCTGCTGCTGCATTGTCTGTACGAAGAGCTGCATGTGCTGGAACGCATCAATCTGTAATCGGAGGATGGTTGTGGTAAGGACCATTGGGGTTAAAGAAAAATTCGCAAGAGAAAGACAAGGAGGAAATAAGACTTCACTGAATGCAAAAAATACAGCTTTGTTTTCTTTCAAAGCCTTTTATCCATTTATATAACTCTAGAATCAATTTGTACCAGGTCTGTTGTGCCTAATAAATGAGTTCCTGGGAAGCCTATCTGTAATATGCTATGGCTTGGAGAAGACAATTTGAGAAACACCGCCTAAAGGGAAATTTGCAGCTTCCTGATCTTCCCTCCTAAACCCCGAGCTTTGGCTAGATTTACAGGACACGCCACAGCACCTAAGCTATGAGTTATTTCAACAAATGAAAAATCTAGATTCCTTCTGAAGTTGTCTAGGAAGTACAAATGTATGTTGCTCCCTTGCCAGCAGACTACATTGGGCAGTAGTGCTAAAGCAACTTCCACTATTAAATTCTAGGGGGACATGCTTTGAAATTCCTTGGGAAGAATTATGGGGTAAAGAAACTGACGATTTAAGAAAAAAAAGTGTGTATGCTTCACTGGAAGCAATCAGAGTAAAGCTCTTGCAATCTGCAAGGTCATTTCAGGTCAGAAACTGCAGAATGTGCTGTGAAGAGTCCAATTTACTTCTGTTCCACCTACAGGAATGAGATACTTCAGAGTGAGACAAGAATCACCTGAGCTGAAATGCCTTATCTGTCCAGTTCAAATGTCAGCATGCACAAATCAGTTGTCATGAAAAAGGGATTTGCCCAAGGCAAAATTAAAGTATCACATTATTAAGGGTGGGAGCATTCCACAACTAATAACCTAGATACTTAATTAGAAATGGGAGGGAAGAATAACCTTAAATATGGTAATGCTGTTGTGCCAGACATTCATCAAAAAAAAGACAAAAAGACATTGCCAAATATTTGCGTGTCCCCTCTCGTACCTGGACACACCCAATGGTCTGCTTGTGGAGTCAAAACACAGGGTAAAATTATTCAGTTTCCATTAATATTGAAAATTAATCACCAGAAACTGACACGCAGAGCACTTCAGACTGAAAGCAGTATGTTTTCGCTAACAATTGAATTCCTAAACCTGCATGCAGCTTTGCTATACTGTATGTCTGCAGAGAGACGGTGCTAGCAAAAGTCCTTTTTAGAACAAAATGCAGTGGGGTTTACTTCTCCACCTTTTTATCTGTTGTTTAAGAAAAGATTACTGTGCAGCTTTCCAGGTGCTATATAGCAGGTTTCCATCCAGATCCCAGCTTGTCTCCTGCTGGATCTGCCAAATGCCAAAGTGATGGTAAGGAAAATATTTTAGGTCAACCAATCAAACTTAAACTCCTCAGCTAGAGGAAATGGTCATTTCATACCGTGCCAGCCAACCTCACTGGGTTGTTGCTTAGGATACCAAAACAAGTGAACACACTCTCCTAAACCTCTGGCCTATGCACATCACTACATCTGACCATGTATTGTTTAGTTACCTCAAAATAGTGCAGAAGCATACACCCAGCCACGTAATGCTCCTGGTACCAGCACAGGAGAATTCCCGAGACACTTTCAGTGTTTGGTACATACAGATGCTGGAGTCTGACTGCAGACTTCACTGTACCCTAACTTAGCTCCTTCTGCCACAGAGCCACACCTTCAGCTATGAATTACAAAACTAAGCATATACTTTCCAAGTGCCACAGAAGTCTGAATCATTGAGTCAGCCCTTCCAGCAGACGCGTGCTCTCAGAAAGTACTGGGACATATATGCAGGTCTAACATTAGTGCTATTTTGGGGAAAGTACTTCTCCCTCAGCACTGTAAACTCCCACTTATAATGTATTAAAGTCCCTATTTACACAGCTTATGTGCTGCAGGAAAATAGGAAATCATTCAACAAGCAAGAGGCTGTGATTGCAGCCACGTTTGTTTCTCCTTCTTGTATTTCCTGCTTTTCTATTTTTTCCCATCTTCATGGGCTCCACAAAATCTTATACCAGTTTATTTTAAATATATTCTCTTCCCTCCCCTAATCTTTGTGCATTTTTTTTCCTATTTCTTTATCACAGATCAAAAAGAAAAGCCCACTTTTAGTCAGAGAGGCAGGCAGAGATGACCCATATACTCCTGAATGAAGAAAGCAAGAGACCATTACACTGTTTTACAAAGCCAACAGAACAGGGCCTCATCAGCATCCCCTTCTGTTTTTTAAATTCAAATAAAGAATAGTTAGGTCATGGCAATCGTCCCATAGAAGTGGCTCTGCTCCAGTGCTGGCAATCCCAAAGGCAGAAAAAGTTTTTTAAAAAAAAAAGATGTGGCAGAACATGAGAATAAATGGAAGCTTTAATGTATCTTTAAAAAAAAAGATAAGTTACCCAGACTGAAGCTTATTGGATTTGAGTATGTAAATTCTCTCTGTGTTGCAATGTCAAAAACATTCACCCTAGGCTCTTCAGAGCCAAACTGTTCCCCTGACAAAACCTTATGTACTTTTCAGCTGTCTTTCAGTTAGAAGTTTTCAATCATGTCCTTAATAAAAGTCAGTCCTACTCAACAGCTAGAGTACAAATTGTTCGTGAAATTCTTCTAACACTGGAAATAAAAAACCTCCTTCCCCGTTTCAGTGTGTAACCCTGACCATATGTACAGCGTGGAGACCTGGCAATCAGAACAGTGGACTAAAAGTCAAGTACTGAGCCTACACAATAAAACCCTGGTGAGGACAGAAGAGCTACTACTGACCATTAATCTTAGCTGTATGCCATTAGTAGCTGATACTGGTTTAGCAAAGATAATCTTCCCATGGAGGAAATAAGTTGGGCCAGGCCTTCTCTGTCACTACGCAGATTTGAAATAAAATTTCAAAAGCTTGTCTACTGAATAACATTAAGGAAAGGGAGCAGTTACTCTTTTTTAGGTGAAGAAAATAACACCTTCAGCCTTGCCTTTGTTCTGTGTTGATTATGAAGATCTAACATGTATGGGCACTGCACAAAACCTAAGCAATTAAATGTAGAGGGTACTATGTTCTTTTTGTACCTTACGGGCACTCTTCCACATGTGCTTCATGTATGCATAAGTCACTTGGGGATGCACTGTTGGCAGTGGGTGATCCAGCTGTCGAGATGGATCTACTCCCAAGAGCAGGACAAGCGTCTTATGGGCCAAAGCCTGGAGAAAGTTACAAAGAGGAAAAAACAGGTTAGAACATGCTCATTCTTACCTCCATCTCACATTCACCCCAGACCTGCCTGCCACTAAGAGAAAAAAGAAAAAGTCAAACCCTCCATATAAAATACAGACAAAGCAGACTTTTTACCGCTTCCTGGACTCATAAGAATGCCACGTTATAAATTGTATACCTTTGCTGGACCTGAGCATTAGATTATCATTTCAGAAGCCAGTAGCGTGCAAAGTCTGTTTCAAATATTTTTGGTACTAAATAGTACAGTTACAATCCAATTTCAACAGTCACATTTCATGATACTATCATCATTTTCTAGATTTGACAAAGAGTGCTCTATCGGAGAGCGCTATTACTAATAATTACCAGTGCTGCATAACAACTTTCAGGAATAGCAGGTAACAAAAAACTGTCTCAAAAGTGTTCTCAGGTATAATACTAGTCTCACAAGAACAACCCTGGCTACAAGCATCAACTCCGTGCTGGTTACAATTTTAGCATTTCAACATTTTCTGACCAGTCTGTTTCACAGAAGAGCTCATCCCATTTAGGCAATGAAAGAAGCTGGGAGGTTGAAGTGGCATGACACAGTCAGCTGCCTAAAAACCTGTTGTAGAGGTTGATAATGCTCACCAGTCTCCCACTCTTGCCACACAAGCTGGCATACTTGAGCCAAGTTCTCATGTCCTCATGAGGGTTCACAACAAGTGACCGGACCATTAATATTCTCTGCCAGTCCTCCACAATCCGTTGACAGCCCTGGGAGAAAAAGGAAGAAAACTCATTAGTGTTGTATCTGCAATCTGCTCCACAGAGAATTAAGCCTAATTCAGAATCTGAAGGGACGTTTCCAGAGATGGAGAGCCTCTGGTACCCATAAATCACAGCAGGCCAACATAAAGAACTATCTGGCTTTTTCCTTAGTACTGCAGTGTTGAAGCTGGTTAAGTGTCTGACCTGCTCTGAAGTTGGTACTGATCCACAGACGACTTAGATTTAATTTTGAGGTAAATAAGAGAATTCCCAACTGCAGCAAGCACCTTAGGATCAAAGCATCTGTTTCTTTTCCTTTTGGATTTTTCCCCAAAACTAAGGGCTGGGAAGTTGGACAAAGCTTGTTCCCTGACACCCAAATAAACAACTCATCCAATAGGCGTTTGAAAATTATTAAAAAGAAGCTAGAAAACGCACAAGAACTGTACGTACTGCTTTCAGGACCATAAACAGCTGTATTCAGACATTACACTTCCTGTCACAGTTTCTCCACCCCAGCGGAATGCTCCCGAGCTTTTCCAGACAGGAGTGCAGATGGGAGACTAAAACCTTTGTCACAGTTTCCCAAACAGCTAAAAAACATGCAGCAGCAACAGGCTTTCATAATGAGGCACATACAGCAGTGGCAGCAGAGAACTCTGCATGAGGAAAAATTCTTTTCTCCATGCACCCTACCAAAATTTGGTGTATTTAGTGCGTTTTACCCCAACTATGCTTTTTTTTTTTTTTAATAGTAAAAAAAAATTGCAGTGCAAAATATCTGGCTGTTTTTAGATGTTCAGAGGTGCTCTGGAATTTTGTTGCAAGAAGGCAGTAAGAAAGGCACAAACTTTCTTCAAACACAGGAAAATTAGCATTGGTAAACTTGATTTAAAAGAAGACAATGCTAATCAATTAGAAATATTCTCATAAGAGGCCAAAAAGGAACAGTACAATCTTTAACACACAAGTGAATTCTTTGACCAGTTTACCAGCATTGTGAGAGAATTCCCTTTTCCTTAAAATGCAGATAAGTCAGGTAAAAAGCTCTAGTTTTATCAAAACCAGTATTTTGGAGTGAGATCCGACATCGAGATAAGCAGCTTTAGAGAAGCTAGTAACCTGTCTATTCTGTACACATCCATCTCCAGGCTGAAATCACCCTTTTAAGGTGTCACATCAGCGGACACCTCAGGCAGCCTAACCTAAAAGTCAACAGGGACAGACATAGAAGAGACAAAAAGCACGTAGTCATGTAAGCACATATGCTGTTGGGATAGAAAGAGAAAGAGGTGCTGAGCCATCGAACTGACTTTAAAGGAAGCTGTTCCTGCTTGACATATCAGCCTCTCCATCCTTGATCTTTACACAGACGTACCTGCAGCCTTTCCCACCATATCTGGCGGATGATCTCACGGCGTTCTGGTACAAGTTTATACTGGATAACCTCTTCCAGCTCTGACAGCATCTGGCAGGATACCATAGCCTGAGGGAAACAATCACATTCCATCCCAATCACTACAGACGAATCTATAATTAACGAACAGTATTTTGGCATCAAAATCTTAAGTACATAAGCTTCCTAACAGGTAAAGGACAGGCTGCTATATACTGACATGCAGATGATCCACTGATTCAAAATTTGTAAATGTCAATTATTTCTTTTGAGGGGTGGAGCTCATTTCACTATTTAATTTGTCTGTAAGTTGTTCTTGTGAAACTGTACTAATTATATGACAAAAGCCATTTAACTTGTGGGCCTACAAAGGTCTTATGTTTGATACAAACACTACTCAGAAATTTTACCTAATTTCTCGAGATATTATGAAGCAGTAATGATGGAAATGAAGGCTAATAGATGCTTACCCCATAGGCTCGACTGTAGCTCTCTCCTGCCATGGCAGTCAGCTCAGCATCTAGTAGATCTCTGGCCTTGTCAATGCACTGAAATGAAAAAAGATTTTTGAGGGAAGGTGGGGGTGTTTTATCTAGAGCCAACTGTTCAAACTGCTATTCATCTGTTCCATCCATGAACAGAGCTGGCATTGTTCCTAATCTCTAACAAGAATCAGCAAAGGATATTACCAGTAGAAAGAATTGATAGGAAAGCTGTGTCCAAGGGTGGGTAATATAGGAGAAGGGGCCTTCATGTATCACTTGAACAGTCTGTGAAATTTGTCCTTCTACCAAATCAAAGTTTGCAGTACTTCTAATCCTACTGCCACTGTAGAGATCACCATCAATAACATGTATGGAGGAAAAGAATTCTACATTTTAGGGCAAGAGAGTCAGTTACAAAAAGACACGAGAAACGTCTCTTTCTTAAAATATCATGACAGAAAATGGTTTTCACTGTTTTACATAAGCCAACAGGTTTTTATGAATTTTACAGGACCTGCAAATTCCATTTCTCTCCCTGCCACTAAGCCATGCTCTTCAAGCATGAAATAAGTCCTCCTCTGGTTCCAGTCATTACATAATCTTTTATCTATAGTTTCTTCTGTTCAAAGTGTTAAAAGGTTAATCACAAACTCTACCCCTTTGAATACCTGGCTAATTTTACTGTGCACATCACTCCAAATCTACGTATGGGTTTTGACAGAGCAGACTGAACTACTTACTCCTTTATCTAAGTTGGCAAGTCTGCACAGAATTCTGAGAAATGCTACTTGAGCTCCCTTGGAAAGTAAACAACATGCTTCACATCTACAGAGGGGAAAAAGTCCCTCTGCAAATCTCCTCTATAGCAAGTATGCATAACAATTACAGCTCTGTTTAACGGACTCATTCCTTGTCTTGATTCCTCATCTTGATTTAAGATTTATCACTGCTACCAGAAAAATCAGAGCAGAAGTTCAGGTACATGATGTATATGAGCACTTCACTAAAAAAACTGCAACAGATACAAGTGCACAGAATACTCGTAGAGAATCTTATGCATGTCTTACTTCAGTAATGCCTTCTATAAAGCAGGATCTCGCAGAATGGAATCACTGCTAAGATAATCCTTTTTCACTGTCTGGCTAAAAAACAGACAAAAGTAAATAAGCCTGAGAATGACTAAGACTCTGTGCTCTACAGCTCTGGACCTCTTCTATTTCCACAGATATTCACCACTGTGTTTCTAGAAATACAAAACTAGTTCCATTGCCAAGGTCTAATACATCAGTAGAAGAAAAGATTATTGGGCAATTCATATGTTACAGCCAACTGCTTTAGAACAGCATGTCTTTTCACGCAGCCACGTAATCTAAATGTAGTTCATCCTAAACTAGGTTTTGGGAAGCCTACAAGGAAGATAGTTACCTGCTGAGCCAGTGAGAAAAGGTCCTGATGAAGAGCCAGCACAGCCCTGTAGAAGGCACCATCGTGGGTGTCCCTTGGGATCATGCAGGTATATTCTTCCATGCTATCCCACTGACCTGCAGAGACACAGATATCCTCAGCAACACAGCAGCTCTCTCTGTGAGATAAAAGCAGAATTATGCTACAGTGCTTAGGCATCAGTGACTAGGCTTGAATTCAGTATGGTAGTTAAGTACTTCTATTGGTTCCCTCTACATACAGTACTTGGATAGGAGATTGATACCTGTTTGAATCAATTCTCTTTGATCTTTACAATTAATCAATTTCTACTTCAAGACAGATGTCAAAAGACTCTCAGTTAACACTGCATGATTAGGTACGCTAATCACGGGGGTTTTAACATTCTCTGAGTCCCTTTGCCACTGCCAGACATTGGCCTAGAGGAACCATCCACCACTTCCAGCAAAGCACTTTTGATCTGCGTAGTCAAGGTGATTGTTTAATGGGCTCTGCATTAATGTAATGCAAGCCTGTTTATGGGACACTTATCACTATGTCTTGGTATGCAGCTTGTCCAAAGTTTTGAACAAAGCATGTTTTGATTTCTCTCTCTCTGTATACATACACATGCGCACAGTTATATACAAGCACAACCAGATAATTTTTCTTCTAGGCAGGTTGTTATTCTCATCAAGAAGTTTCTTGCATTCATTGTGATTAAAAAGTTGAAATGCTGACATTTCCAGAACATCTGAATGGGTTAGTGTCCTACAAAGCAGAAGACTAACTTTTCTCAGCAATGGATGGCAGACAGCAAGAGGTTTACGAGCTTATCTAGTAAATACCTAGCTATCAGCATCACTGATATATGGACCATTTATAGATATATTGCACTTATGATTGTCCACTCAGCCAACACAACACATCAAAATGCTCAATAGACAGTTCTAATTTGTAAATAAGGGTCTGCCAGAAATCATAGAATTCTATTAGCCTCACTTCAGGCCTGAGCTACGTTCAGTATAAAACTAAGCAAAAAGGACCAGTTAAGCAACTGATTATCTACTCAGACCCATGAGGCAGTCTCTGTTACATGGCACTGTACAGGAAGACCTTATGTGAGTGCAGGTTTTCCAAAGGGCTTCAGTGTTGAATGACACCTACTTCATATCCCAATGTAAGTAATTGTGTTGATTCATCTGTTTCTTAAAATTTGTAGTTCCAAATGTTAAAACTATTTGTGCTTCTACACTGTTGGCTGTCATATACTATCACACACACACAGCTGGAAGGATACATCACCTAGACCCCAAGCAGCAGCAGCAGCCATCCTCGCCATCTTAGCTTGAGTTTCATCATTAACCTGTGTCCACTTTTCACAGCATTGCTGGTGGAGCTGGCCCCTAAGAAGAATCCACAATTTCTAATCAGTGAAAAGCCTCTTCTAAGAATTATGTCTTGTTAAACAATCAGTATCCACATACTGGAAGACAACCAGCCCCAATTCTTTTTATGCAGAGTGGAGAACAGGATTTGCCTTTTCTCTTGGCCAACTGAGACACACTAGTCTGATAATAAACACCCTACCAGCCAGAAATAATTTAAGAACTCACTAGGCTTAGAAAACAAATCCAGACAATAGTTTGCATTTGCTCCTCAGCAGTTAGTAATGCCTATTTTATGAACTGATCTGTCAAATCCAGCCCATAAATCCAGTGGAAAAAATATTCCAAGAGGGAAAAAAAACAAAAAACAACACAAAAGTCACCAAACAAGGGATTTTTTTTTTTCAAGAATCATTACAAGGAATATATGATCTGAGTAGCTTGTGAATGGCTCACAATATCAAACACTTTAGATAAACACACTGAGTTTGAAAACTGAAATTAAAGAATCAGTGTTGCTGCAACATAGTATGAAGACTTGTCATGGCAAGATCTCAGAGGGGACTCTGAATCTTTCATCTCCAGCAGAGAGGAAAGATCAGGATTTTTTTATATTGCGTCTTTTAAACCAACTGTGAATGCTCTGTTAATCAAACCAATTACTGTGGGTGATGCAGTTCCAGAATTTCTCAGGCTGGATACTCTTTGTAGCAGTGAAATAGCTGCCAACTTGCCTTCTTTATGGTCATCCTCTCCCCTCCCCAAAAGGGAGATCAGTTAGTCAAACAGACCCAATGGGCTGCCACAGGCAAGATAGTCATCCTGACAGCTTAACAGCCCAGGAGAAAAACAAACAAACAAACAAAAAAAACACGCCAAACCTAGCAAAAGCAGTAAATTAAGATGCTAATAAAGTCATGTGGATCTTGCAGACATAACTACATGAGAAGACAAATGGCTAAGAAAATTTTGTCTGTATTTTCAAAATGTCACTGCACACAGTACTGAAATAATGGTGCTCTGCAGTATCTATTAAATCTTGTACTATGCCAAGCAGACTCTAACAGAACAAAGTAATCATGTTGAACACTTCTGAAGAGTATCAGAAACCAAACCACAGAATCCTCAGTCTTGGGATGATGTCTCTGTAGTCAGTTGCAAGGTAGAAGACAGCACTTTGCAATGGCAATTCCGCATTGTGAAGGAAAACATACACAAAAATACTATCTGCATACAGATGCAACACAGATCCATAATGACAAACTCACGGATCTTTGTAAGATTGTCTCCAAGAACATGTTTAAGTTAATGTCTAGTTTCCACAGAAGAACGGAATTATTTTGTGATATATTTGTTACTAACTTGTGAGAAAGGAGAAGGCTTAGAAAGGGTAGATCACACAAATATTTGTTCTGCAGGAGGAAGGAATCCCTGCTGGAAACTGCCTACTTCCTAGAAAAAGGTGACTGTAAAACTGCCCAGTAAAATACTTTTTTTCCTACTGAAAAAAACACACACCCAATATGCCTCACCATCATCTAGAAACAAAAACAGTAGAAAAATGGTGTCAGAATTAGGTTTCTCAAACAGCTCCATTTCTCTAACAGTGAAGTGACTTTAGTGAAGAGGAATCTCCTTACTGTGTGCCATCCCACGGGTTCACGTCAGGACCCATCAGCAGAGAGCTCTAGTGACACGAAGAGTTCAGTACAAAAGGCGGCTCCTGAACCAAATCAGTTATGCCCCTGGGTAGAACTGCACACTGCAGTGCACAGGATGTGTCTTTTCCAATTAGCTTCTTTGAATTGAGGGTAGCGGGGAGAAAAACAGAAGCCCCTACTTAACTAGTAGGCTGTAAGTCACTACCAGGTCGTCTTCTCATGAAAACTTACTCTAATCAGTTACATGTTGACAACACACATTTACACAGGGTTTGAAAACCCAAATATCCACACAGAGGGAATGCTTAATTGGCACTAAAAGAGAAGAGCAATAATAAAAAAAAAAATGCAGTCGTCTGCAAAAGAGGTGGTAAGAGGGTTTTAAAGTGGGAGCAGTTTGTTCAGCATAATCTTACCCCCAATGATTACTGGGAAGCAGAACTTCAATAGCAGTTGTGCAGAAGACTGTGTTCTGGATAGGCATAAGGTCTGACCACAAGTAAATGCAGAAATCTCTTCTATTTTAATAATAGAGTTTACAAAGTAGGGCCATGACAAGCTCCTTTTATGGTTGTTTTTGACAAATGCTGCCCAGTTAACATTTCCTGAGAGGTCTTTTCTATTTAATAACTTCTTTCTCTTAAAAATTGAGTTGATCTGATGATCAGGCTGCACATTCCCTTTAAGAGAGACCTTAGCTTATCAGACAGTCCATCCCCAAACACTAAGAGATAGTACTTCCATTTCTGACTACCATGAAAAGGGCAAGAAATTGCTGGAAATGCTCGAACTATTAGGTAAGCAGTATTAAGAAGGAATTCAGGCCAAAAAAATCACCCAAGTGATGGTAACCACAGAAGAGTTAGGCAAGATTTTTAAGAAGTACAGTAACTTGAATTTCTGAAACTAGAAGGAAATATAAAACAGCAAGAGGAGAGGCTGCAGATGATCTTAATAAAGGATAGACTACCCAGTATAACTATCCTCTTCTCAATCTCCAGGCATTCCCCCTTACCATTCTCCAAGTGCTTCCAAGCAACGCATCCGTCCTAGCATCAGCTCAGGATCATCTTTGTTTGTGTCCATCTTCTTGTCGTAGGCCACCAGAGCATCTTCCCATTCATGAAGCTTTTCATACCAGGTGGCTTGAATTTCCTGGGGGACAGAGAAGAAAAAAAATCAGAATAAATAGCAGCATTTGCATTCACCATTCTGTATTAACTACTGCTACTTTTCCTGGAAAATCCTGTCTCTGTGGTGATCATTTAGCCCTTCGTTCATTCTAAATATCCCCATGGACTTCTCTGATACAGAGAAAACACAGATTCCAAGTATCGCCCAGCCTGCACAGAAAGGTTTACCAGAGAGATCAATCCAACATCATCCACCACTTTTCCCTGACACTGAAATACTAGCTTAGTAGCTGGGCTGTGCCAGAGGCTTTTCTTTTTGGAGCAGAGGACTAAGGGGGTTAAAGCGGGAAATAGGAAAAATGGTAAATTTATAAAATATTCCATTTGCTATTGTTGCACATGCTTGTATTCAAGTAAGAAGAACAGTCCTGTGTTGAGGAACGGAGTGATGAACTGGGGAAAAGAAAACACACAAACCACACAGTGCATCTGGCTACTGCTAGTCCATTTTCCAAGACTGCAGGCAGGCAGGCAGGATGTTGGGGTCTAACGATAACCCTTACAAGTGAAGGCTATAGTTAATAACATAGACTTAAAAAAAACAAGTGGTAATCCTTATCAGCTGCACAAACCTTTCTCTTGTTTCTAGATTTTGTTTCTAATTTTCAAGAAATAAAACAACTTGATTTTTTGATATTTTTTCCATCCTGATCTCTGCCAATATTTTTTCTGCTCAGCCCTTGGCAGCTCACTTCTTAACATATGCTGCAGTGTGGATTCTTTTCCCAGCCCTGCAGGCAAAATCAATATAAACCACACTCTGCATGCCAGGTCTTCTACTTGGGATGTTTATATACCAGCCCTTTAACTTCTCAGCTCAGTCATAATATTTTAAGTTCCTGAAAGTAGAGCTTGCAGACCCTCTTAATTTCTTTTCATTGCTTATTCTGAGAAACTCTGCATTTTGAACTACATTACTGCTAAAAGTGAGGTCAGAATTAGGTAACAATCTGCTCTGCTCAATCCGCCCCAGGAATCACAAGAAGCTGTAAAGATGGTCTGAAGTCCATTCTTCTACCAGAACGCATCTCTTTTTCCAGTCTAGGTTGAAACTTCACATTACCCTAACACCAGAGGAATTCAGTCTGACTGAGTTCCACCATTCTGTGCTTATACCTGTTCTCACTTGCTAGTGGTTCCTAATGAAAAAAGCTAGTCTGCCATGCTCCCAGTGCTGCCTTCTCTTCCCAAATGCCTTAAGAAACTGCAAGAATTATTAGTGCAAAATAATGTTTTTAACAGAGTAGAATTGTCAGGAGAATACGGATACTTGAAACCCTGAATGCAAATGAAATTATTATTAATGAGAAAAGGAAGGAAAAAAGGTAAGTCACAAAGAGAAAGACACAGATACAGAAGGGTGTTGTTTTCTTTCTGTGAACAGTCAAAGCTGTAAGGGACTAGCCAACATACTACTCTGAAAAATACCATCTGTGAACTCTCTGATAGGTTCACGTACCTCCTAGATGAGGGAGAAAAGAGGCATAATTTAAAGTTAAATTCCTACCTGGAAGGTGTTGATGCAGTTTCTCAAAATCCCTCAAGCATTTAAAGCTTAGAACAGGAACTTACTCCCTTCTTTCCCAAGGCGTAGGAAAAACAGACTTCACATAAAATGACTTATTTGGTCAAGTTGCTGGTTTCCCACACCTGCATTGTCAGCTATAGCTGTGAAATTCTTCCCCAGATCAGGTTCTTGCACAAGCAATAAGCTATTATTAAACTAATTTTAAGCACAGCATTTGATGATCTGGGTCTTATTTTCCTCCAGCTGCACATCTGCTGAACTGCAGGGCCTAGCTCTGGGTGCGGACTTCCCCAGCTACCTTCCCTTTATACAGTGCTTGCTAAGTGCACTGCGCACCTCCCGATAGGCAGCAAGGGACCTACACTCCGAATGATGCAATATTACAAGATGGGCTATAACCTCAATGTGATTAATTTAAAAACAAAAACCACAGAACGTGTCCGGCCCTCTCTCCCCCTCAAAAAAGCCCCAAAGAAAACATTAGGTATGATGAACAGAATTATCCAGCAGGACTCACCAGCTCCCCAAAGTGCTTCATGGCGTATTCCAGTACCCCAGCAGCTGCTTCTGGCTGTTGCAGTTTATTGTTAATGCTGCAGAGGTGGAAAGAGAAAGATCATTTAACACAGCTGGCAGCGCTCAGGCGCTGGTATGAGCTTCTCCTTGATAATACTCTGTGTCAGTTAGAAATACCGATGAAACGCTACTTTTTCTTTCAAACTTTTAAGTAAATGAATCATTTACCACATTAGAGACACCCTGACTATTTGCAAAACAATAGGTGCACATATATTCCTTACATATATTTTCAGGACTTGTTACACAGAACAGTGACTGTGTATGATTATCAATTCTAAACAGTCTGCACAGGAAGGAGAACAATTCCCATTAGTTTGTGAGGCAAAATTTATCAGAGAAGTGTAAGACAAGAAGTCATGCAGGAGAACATCAGGCTGAACGTGAGACTTCTGGGATTTCTGACATGAACAAGAATTCAGAGTACATGCCTATCACCAGAAAACATACCTGAATGGAAATCTTTCTTAGCTTTTCTTTACCATTACAACTAGCTTCTTGGGTGCACTGTCAAGAAAGTCTATACCAAACACACTACATGCTGGAAATAAAACTGGATCACAGAGCATTTCCTGACTACTGATTCAAAAGATTTCCATTTGGATTCTCTGCAAAAAAAAGAACTTTGATACGAAGTCATTCCTCTAGTACTCATAATTCCTTTTGGAAGTATATGTGTAGGATGATGATCCACTTCACAAAGAGGCAAGCATATGGCCCAGAAACTCATAGTTGTGCACAACTGATTTCACAGAAGGGCATATATCTGTTGGTACTCAATGTGCAGATGTTGCCAAATCAGTGTGCATGCGAGCATACCTACAAAGAAAGACTTCCATCTTTAAAGAATCACCAGCCACTATGATGGAAAGGATTCTTCTGCCCTTTTCCTTGTTTTAATTCCCTGGCTATCACTTTTCCTCTTTCTACCACTAAACTTAAGGATTCAAACAGGGTTTAACACAGTGAGCAGAAAGGGACTTGAGCAAATCTTCTGCACCTGCTTCTCATATTCTATTTCTTCATTTTAATTTCCTCAGAATCTCATGTTCTTAAGCTGGAACTTCCTCCTGAGACTTTTTCTTAATCTTATCCACCTCTGTGCCTACAAGACCTTCCTGCAATCAAATACCAGCTGCATTTACTAAAGACCTTACAGCACAGATCCCTCCCCTTCTCTTAAACTGACCACCAACTTCTTTACAAATCAGTCAAGATTTTAATGCTCCAGGAAAAAAGCTACATCACTAGAGCAGCTGAAAAATGTCCCCAAGAAAATGAAAAGATTCAATCCAACGTTCTTTCACGTAATACCTCTGCACTGGTGCACACCCATACTGGTATTCTTCTTTTTCTAATTTTCAAGATCATGCCAGAAACAGCAACCATCACGCCAGCTCTCACCAATGATCATACCGTCCTACGGAGTTACACACATTGCCCTTCTGTCCCTACAGTCAGAAGCGGCTCTGTCTCCACATCAGTGCTTGGTTATTAGTGCTTTAGTTCGATGCCTCTTTAAAGAAGAAAATAACTTTTTAATCGAGCTCCTGCTATTTTATAAAGCTTATTTATGAACAGTTTCTGGCTCATTGCTCTCCTCTTTCCCTTTTGGCATCAGAGAACAAGTGCAAACTGTTCAAAGTGATGTCCCAACAGCTGAGCGTGCTACAAAACACATTATAGTCCAACATTAAAAGAAAGTTTTCAAGTGCTACTTTTCTGCTGTCCCTGCAGTCTCCTTTCCCAACAACCAAAGGGCCGGACGTGTTGACACGCTATGGGCATCTGGAAAGGTCAAATAAAATTTCCTTTTTCAAATCAGGCTTAGTCAGGCTAAGACCATAACGCAGTCTCATTTCTAGAAGATAGGCACCCAAAAATGGGAAGCACTTGGAGTACATCCCTGCCTTTTTTAAAGCACAACAGTCAAAGAACATGCTACTCCTTGCTTCCCAGGGGAAAGCTAGACAGCAGAGCCTCGTAAAAGTGATAAATGGCTGTCACATTTCATATCCTGATAATTTAGAGAGCCATTGGCAGGAACATCACTTCCAGTATGTCAGACAGTTAATTACTTCCAACTTATCTTTCTTGTCAACGCATCCTGACAAATTGGCCGTTATCTTTTATTCTACAACAATTAGTACTGCACTTTTGCTAATGCTCCCTGATGCACTCAATTACTCTTTTTTTTGTTTTGTACTTGGCTGTCCAAAGTAGAATGAAATGTTTCATACTCAAAGCTTTGCCTTGTTAAGTTTAAGGAAAGGGATGGGAAAGAAGAGAAGAGGAAGAAGAAAGATTTGGCTTTAAAAGAATACACAGCAGGAGATAAAACACTGCGTTGTGATTATTAACCATTAATTACTCTTGTAATAAGTGATCTAACCCACACGGTGAGTAAAGATAAGTAATTTTATAGACTGTTATAAACCACTGCCTGGGAAAGCTGTCAGGTATTTAGTGTACTGTTATAGCACATTAAGAGAGTGCTTACACAAAATAGAGGGAATAGAAAACATTGACTGCTTTGGCAAAAACAGACCTGCACGCAGAATGTCAACTGTCACGGAGAACACAAAAATCCCTCCAAAGCAAGATTCATGCAAATTGGCTTCTATCGACATGGCTGAATATTTACAGACTTTCTTCAGAGCAATAAAACCTTGGTAAGCACAGCATCTTTTTGCTTTTCAGTCTTATACACAAAAGAATATGCAATGGTTTGTGGATTAATTAAGTTCTGACCTTGTGGTTTTGTGGCTTTTCTGTTTGCTTTAACAGAGCTTGGATTTCTGCTTTTTCTCATCTGCGGGATGCAGTGTGCTCTGATCATTGGACACATATTGACAGGTCCCCAAAATCACTGCTGCAGCAGCTGATAAATGTGTTTTTTAACAGACCCACAACTCTCTGCATACAATTACTGATAGTGGGCCAGCGGACTGTACTTCTCTTGGAAAAGCATTTCCACGTGGAGCTCTGCTAATGCATTCAAAATATGTTCAGAAATCATGCCATTCTGTGCTTCCCTCCCTCCCTTTCTTCTCCCCACTGTTACAGCATTGCCCCTCTCCCTGCAGATACAATGAGGCCTGTGCTCAGGCAAAATCACCCTAAATTCTACAACATTTTAAAACCATTACAAAGCTGTTTTCTAGATATTGTGCTAGGGACTGGACACTACAGAAAAGCATCCCTGCACATAAAAAAAAAAGCCCCAAAGGACTAATACTCCAGCCAGGCAGAGTTTCCAGGGGAGTTTAGCCACAGTGCTGCTGCTGGAAGTCAGGGGGATATAGTTCTTCTTGTACCTGGAAAAAGTTCCTACAGTCTTTTTGGATTAAAGGACAAGGTGGAAGCATTGTAGAAACAATGGTGCTGGCTAATCCAGCAGAGAGTAACTGAAGTGTTTGTTTACTGGGTGATGTCCTTGCAGTTGTTCCTAATTCTGGATAATACAAAGTTTAATACTCAGGCAAAGATCAGTTCTTCAATAAGGGAAGAACAAATTAATCAGTTCATTTTTGTTTAGAAGCTAGAAGAAAAAAAAAACAAAAAAACAACTACCGACACCACACACTACCCACCAACATGATAGCTCAGCAGCAGGACGTAAAAGAAGATGACAATTCCCTTTCTTAGAAGTCTTTAGGTACAGGCCTGACAGGTCATATGTTACATATGTCAACTTTCAGGAGAGGCTTAAGCTCCTCCGGCTTCTTCCCTTCAGCCAGTTCACAGCCCACCTCACTACCTGATCGTCCAGTCCACACTTCAGTTTAGCTGCAAGGATGCTGTGGGAGATCGTGTCAAAGGCTTTACTGATATAAAAATCTTGGGACAAAAGTCTTGAGCTACTTTAATAGCAGTGAAAGCTTATATGACCCTATTGTTTGACTATTAAGACATCAAATAAAAACGTAAGTTTTCAGCATTCACTTCTAAGCTAGAATCACAAAAATAAGAACGTTATTTAAGAGAAACACACTCCTATTGCTTGTATATTTTAAAGGCTGTTTAAACAGAAACCAGACATGAACTGGGAACAAAAAACAATTTTACCAGCTTCAGCAGGAATAACACTCAAATGATGGATTTTCTCCTTGACGAAATGCAGGCATGATGTCTAATGTTTACTAGAAATATTCTCTTTTGTACAATCCTGAGTGCTTTCCAGTCATCCATTATCTCTGAGGGTCTCTAACAGCATTCTGTCACTCAAAATATATTGAATCTTCAAGAGACTGAACACTTACACATCTTCCCTAAAGGTTTTTTTTTTTTTTATATTAAAACCTCTTCAAGAGGTCCCAAGCCTATCTGTCAGACAACACACACATCTTCTATTTCAAAAAAGCATCCCAAAACTTATTAGAAGAACTTGATTTTTGCAATAAAGCAGTTTGTATGCAATGTCTGGACAAGTAGCCAAACTTCTTTTTCAGTCTCCCCAACTCTGTTTAAAATTAAACCTCTATCTCTCAGATTTTACCCCCCTAAATTAAGCCTGTTTTTCCTTTTGAAACGTTGAGGGCTTGCTTCCGGGATTAGAAGTGGAAGGCATTGATACAGTGCAGATATTTTGGGGAACAGATAATCCTCTGGCACAAGAAATTGGCTTTATAGGCTCTTTTCCCCAATTCTACAGTTTATTTGTGTTCAGGCATCCCTGAATTCTTGATTCAACAAACTTCAGAAAACAACCAAATGCTCCCTGTGTCACGTCCTGTACTCCAGCCCCCAACAATCCAAAAAACAACATTGCCATCATGCCACTAAAAATTATTCCAATGCCAGGAATGAATAGATTTGAGAAAACACTGCCAGCAATGAGCTGCTCAGTTGTGGTGACTTGCAGACCAGGCTAGCCCCCCACCTCACCTTTTCAACAAGAGTGCACCACGTGCTCAGAGGCATTACAATCGGCCACGTTCTCAATCTTGATACAAATACTTGCAAAGCAAAGAAGGGCATTCACGAGCTTTGAAAGGAAAAGCAGTGATAATTGTTAAGACAATTCTTACCAGCTATGGTACTCAGGCTGCAAGAAGTTTTGTATCGCCTACTCTTTGTTAACCAGAGTCAGTGAAGAGAGGGAAGGCAAAAAATAGCTAAGGAAGATATTTAGCTGAAAGAGGTGAAATGGAAACAGAGTTTTTGTGTGTTGGTTATGCAAGAAAGGATCTATTAGATCAACATGAAATAACACAAGTCATTGTAGGAAGTACATAGCTCGTTTCTTATCAAGTCCTTTCTTGTTTCACTGGTTCCAAAGTAACTTCAGGTGTTTATAACTAGCTGCAGTAGACTACAATTTTATTTGACTTTACTAGGGATTTAGTCATTAATGCAAAGGTTTAGCAAAGTGAATGATAGAACATTTATGAGTATCTCTAAAGACAGAGGTAAACAGTTTCATGCTTCCTGGCTGTCTGGAAGGGAAAAGCAGAGTTTTGGAGAGCTTGGCAAAGCATGGACTTCTGAGGTCTGCCAGCAGAGAGCTGCTGAGGGTCTTTGCCATCTCAGCAAGCACCAGGAATGCTAGATTTGAAGCGTTTGCCGGATACATATTAAGGGTTTTGCAATGACTAGCTACCAAATAAATACCCATGGGGCACAGCTTTTCTTCTTCTTTCTCTTGGCTTCACATACACCTGCCAGAACAACTTCCCAGCGAAGGCAGTCATTTACACCCACCTCTAATTTAATCTGGCCCTCTGGGGCCAGATATCTAGTTCTAATTAAGTAATACTAATACACTTCTCTAATTAGGTAACGTCAACCAACATCATAGGCATAGGATACACGCTAACTGTGATGATGTTTAGACTTAATTCTCCCAACCACTTCAAACCAACACCCTTAATGAAGTTAAAAAGGACCTGCCTAATATTCTTGACCTTGAGAACTCATCTTTTTAGCTATCATGTAGCAGAGTATCGCTACCTACAAAATATAATGGAAGAAAAATAAGGCAATGAATTTCTGACCAGATTTCTCTACTAGATTTCTCTATTAGTGCCAGGGGAAAGACAAAAGTAGGACGAAGACCTACTCAGCAACCAGGGAACTAGTTTCTCCCTAGATATGCCCACAGCTATGCCACTTTCCAAAATACAACTTGAATTCAGGATTCATTTATTTATTTTTTAATACACCAGTACACACCAGTGGAATCAACTCCTATAGATCGTCAACTTCTACAGCTGATCTTATATGGCAGTGACTTGCATGAATAGGTACTGCTGCCTAATAGACGGCTACTCTGTTCTCCACACAACAGGGAGAGATTCAAATACTCAAAGAAGCCAAATTCCATTAAGGCTAAAGTCTCTGCCAAGAGAGATGTCTGTCCAAGTCTCTCCTAATGCTTCCTCGAAAGTAATGACAGATGTGAAGATTTATGCTCTTTTCCAGTCCTGCATAATGTTCTCTGTAAGGTGTAACAGCACACAAAATGATAGAGCAAATAAGTATATCTTTTTTAAAACAGGCAAATCAAAGTATGCAGGAGAAAGATATCTTGCAGTAGGATACACTATTCAGGGGCTAAATCTGCATTAAAACCCTGTCTGACTCATTTTCAATTAAATAGTTTAGAGTGGGGATTCAGAAGCCTTTCTGCACCACTTTGTAACATCTGGATGCAACAAGGAGCTTGCCTGAATGCTTGGTACTTCCAAAACTCAAATCAAGAGGGAATGCAAGGACAGGGGCTACCCTTTTCTAGATTTGCCCCTCATGATGTGAGCATGCGTGTGGGGAAATTCGGACTGCACAAAACAAAGAAGAGTTTTGGTAAGCTAGAGAAGCAGCAGAGAGGATCGGAGTACTATGTAATATGATGGGGGTGTTAGCAGGGTGACTATTTGGGGTGGGGTAGCCAAAGTCTGGCTTGTCCTGCTCTTTGTTCCAGCTTCCACAAAAACATGTTTCTCATCACAGGCAGCCTGAGAAGAATTTGCCCCTGGGAATGACAGAAGCTCCAGCTGGAAGAGGGCTCAGACAGGATTAGAGGCAGAACAAAAAGGTCATGCTTTCGTCCGTGCACAGTGGCACTTTCTGGTCTGAAGGAGTAAAGCAATTTTGCTATGGAAGGCTTCTGGAATGCCCACGACAAGAATGTGACTAAAGCCAACTGTTTGCTCTAAGTAGATTTGTTCTCAGTACTTTAATGAAATTCTACTTACATATATCTCTGATGATACCTCAGGTCACCGACAGCACACGGTAGCCCCACCAGCTGATACTACAGACTACAAGGGTTTCTGCCTGAAGTACAGCACACAGGCAGTCACCCACAACAAACCTCAAGACACCCATGCTGCCTTAGAGATCTCTAATTCTGATCCCCTTCAGAAGATCCTCTCTTCTTCCTCTTAGAAAGGAGTCAATGTTACACAACAGTTGTATTTGTGTTCCACCCCTCCAGTACTTTGATGCTTTTATCCTCCCAAATCTTTGCACCCAGGGGAAGGGGGAACAGGCTCATTTCTGTTCTACAGAAAAGCCATTTGCCAGCTGTGGTGCAACTCAGAGGCGAAACAAAAAAAAAAATCTAGCAACAAGTATAACAAAGCTACAAAGGAAGAGGAACTGCATCAACTGGATGATGCTTCCCATTTCTCTAAAAACGAGAATGGGAGATCAGCAATGCTTAATTAAGCAATCTTAATTAAGCAGAAATCCTGCAGCCGCTTTGGACAAGCAAAAAAAATCTAGATGGCAAAATACATCTGCTGTGTTTATTCTCTTTTTCTTTGTAAAAGGAGCAAGATTAGCTTTACTTTGTTTTCGTGGACACCAAGAAGCTTTCACAGCATTTACCCCTTCACTGCATCTTATCTGCCAGTTGTCACAATCATAAGCTTTGCGAGGAGATACAAGAACCCACATGCACTGCAATTGCAGAACAGCCCAGCTGCAGACAAACAACACATCCACAAGGATCTAAAACAAAAGCTGTAGACCTTTTGCAAAAGGCTGCACCCATTGAAGAAGTTCTTCTACTTCAGACAGCTATACTCAACTTTTTAACTGTTCGAGGATATAAAAGCAGAGATGGGAACTCTCTGTATCTCTGTCAGCTGATGTTTGACCTATACTCTGAATGTCTAAAGATTCAGGAATTCTTTAGACTTTACATAGCCATGGGCATTTTAATTACCCACAGATGATCTTCCTCTCTTAAAATTGTATTAATAAACTAGCCTCCATTACACTGGAGTTAGACTGATTGGTTCCTGTAAAAAAACAAAAAACAAACAAACAAACAAAAAAAAAAAAAACAGGAAAAAAAAACAAACAAACACATCTCCTGTCAATTTGAATCACTGTCTTTCACATTAATGTCCTCTTGCTTGTCCACTATGGGTAAACTGAAGCATGGGTTTTGATTTACCTATTTTGCAGACTTCTGTGCACTCCACCCTTAGATATCCCCTCTCTGGTAAGACCAGCACTGAATTCTACAAAACAAGTACTTCAGAGACAGTGTCCAGAGAGAGGAGGATTAGATGCTAAACCGGTGAATTTGTTAAAATATTCCCCAAATTAAGAAATATTGCAGGAATATTGCATAGAGTTATTACCCCACGCACAATTTCTGGGCAATATGTTAGTAGGACTTGTTGCAGCTAGGGGTACCTGCTAGGGAGCTACCTTCCTTGAACTTTTTAAAACTCACGTTGTTTGGACAGACTTTTCATGTCCTGGACCTCTAAGGCTCTTATGTTAGTGTAGTGCCAGAGTTAGTCACCAAGAGGGCTACAATCCAATAGGCAATAATTACTGGAAACTTTCCTCATTTCCTGTCCCTCTTCCACACCCCTTTGGGACAGAGCTGAGTGAAGTCTTGCCGGCTCTCCCCAACCTTTCTGGGCAGAAACCTGTTCCAATTTCACTCTGTAAACACCTGATATGAACAGATGAACAGGGAGGAGCCAGAAAGTTCCACATAGCTCCAGGGGGGTGGAAGTAAACAGAAAAATACTATTTAAGATGCTCTGAGACAAACTTCTGAAGTGCACAGACTCTGACAGGAGGGGTCTGAAAAAAGGCTGCTTCTTCAGGCTCCACCTTCAGAGACTCACTTCATTGGAAGAAAGCTAGGTACCAGCCTGCTGTGGCACTTGCTGAAACTTTCATACCTACCCCAGCTGCATTCAGACGACTCACAGTCAGCTGGAAGTTTTCTGTTACTGTAAGCAAAAATGCCAGGAAGATCGACTGCTCAGCTGGCGTGGCTCTGCATTATCACCGTGTCTGTGGTGATCTATCCAGCACTGCTGCAAAAGCCTCCCAAAAGGAGGACGATCAATGGGAATGCACAGTCCAAGATGACAGGCTGCTGTGATGAGATTAAAGAGCTCAAGTTGCAAGTAGCCAACCTGAGCAGAATGCTGCAGGAGCTGAGCAAGAAGCAGGAAGGTGACTGGGTGAATGTGGTCATGCAAGTGATGGAGCTGGAAGGAAGCACCAAGCAGATGGAGTCCCGCCTCGTTGATGCTGAGAGCAAATACTCTGAAATGAACAACCAGATAGATATCATGCAACTCCAGGCAGCTCAGACGGTCACACAAACTTCAGCTGGTAAGGAGGGAGACTCCAAGCTCCCAAGATGCAACTCTTAATGCAAAAAATTAAATAATAATTAGTTCTTAATGCTAGCATGTCCCACTAATGTGATTATCAAGTATGCATTCTGAATATTTCTGCTTAAAGTACTTCATAGGCAGGTGATCCTGAGGGAAAGCAATTCAACTTCATGTCAGATGTCCAAAGATCCAGCTATATTTTATTACCTGTATGTCTGTTATCAGGGAGTGGAAAAACTGAGCATAGTGTGCTAACACAGTGATGAACTTGGTCTAATACCTCATTTTCTGAGCACTGAAGTACCACTCCAAGAAAGGGAGCTGCCTTTGTCAGGGAATGGCTCTGGCAGTAATATCCTTTCAGCTCACAGTGCTGATAAGGGGACCAGAAGAGGGTAAAACGATTAGAAATGATCTCTAAGTATCATTGTAGATTTGTAATTGTGTCTTTATGATTATCTCTGAGCCAGAGTAAAAGAGTGATCCATTATTTGAATAATTCTCAAAAATCCGATGGTAGAGATGATGCAAGCTGGGTACAAGCCTAGCCAAAACACATTTAAATTGTTCAAAAATTCTCTCTTCCCTGGGGGAAGATTTTATTGCACACAGTGATTGCACAGGCCTGTAATAAATGTGGAATGCAGGTGCATTCTGTAGCTCATATACCTGTAAAGAAATTTCTAGGTTTTATTGGCTTTTCTTTTAAAAGGAAATTAATTTCAACAAGCTTAAAACTTCCTTAAAAAGATTGCTGTTGTCTGGGATGACTGGATTTGCAAAAAAAAAAAAAAAAAAAAATTAATTTGGATTATTTTTTTTTAATGCAAAGAAAAAAAATTCTAAATCTATTCACTATATTCTGCTTGCAAGAAGTTCCATTTGGTTAGTTTTGACACACCACTCGATGTTTACAGTAGGTCTTAAAGATTTTACCATGAATGAATCTCATTGGAGCTGTAGTAAAGGTATGGAAAAAATAACAGAAGAAATTGGCCCAGAAGGTATTTAAACAGACATGTCTCACTCCACCAAGTAAGAGATGTTTAGTCTGTACTAAATTGAAAACTGTCAGAACGGATAAAGCCCTGCTTCACCTAGTTTATCTTCCTCAGAATACCTGTGCACATCACCAGCTTCAAGTCAGCTCCTGCACAGGAAGGAAAGGAGGCTTGCAGAGACTGACTGCAACTTAAAAGCCACTGCCTCAGTCACAGGCTCTGGTACAAAAACTGCTAAGTTAATATGCCTCACCCACAAAACTCAGCTAACCTGTCCAAGCACACAATCAAAACAGGCACCTGGCAGCAGGCCTATCCATTCTACCGGATAAGCCTTTATTTTTTGGGGGTGGTTGGGCAAGGGGAGGACTGACAGACAACAGGACAGAAAATAAATACCTTCTTACCTTCCAAAACACACACGCATGCAATAAGAAAAGAAAACTACTAAGATCTCTCTTTGGATAGGAGAGGTAAAATAAAAAATAATACACACACACACAAAAAACACATCACTTGAGGTCCCAGTGCTCTCGCCTTCGTTCTAATGCATGCATCGATCAAAAGTAAACCATTTCAGGAAGACAGACTTGCAGGAAGTCTTATTCTCTTAATTACTCCTTGTACCAAAATTAAGCTTTACAGAAACTATACACATAGGAGGGGGTTATTCTTATTGTTCAGATTCTTACTTTCTGGTTCCGATTCAAGTAGATGCTGTCTATGACTGCTCATCACTTTATCAGAGGAACTACCGAATCTCTGGGGTTTACAAGCTACCTCCTGATGAATTTCTGGGGAGTCCAGAGCTGGAGGTAAGGATGTCAAGTCCACACTGTATATTGCATGTCTTTTGAAATATAATCAAAAAAACCCTTATCTACTACAGAAAGGAAGAGAGCATGAGTTATGATGCTCTGCACTTTGAACCATCATTTTTATGTAGGCAAATTTGGAAGGGATGTAGTTTTGAGTAGGAAAAATGGAAAAAGTTCAGATAGCAGAATTTTTTCTTCTTGTTAAAAAGCTTTTAAACAAAACAGGAAGTTCTTCAACCTGTGAAATCTACAACAGAACTGTTTCTTGTCTCATTTCAGAAGAAATTAAGCTTCCTAAGCCTACTGGTAAGCACTACATTTTCCCTGTTCTAGGTGTTTTGTGACATGGAGACAGATGGAGGTGGCTGGACTATCATCCAAAGACGTAAAGTTGGTTTGACATCTTTCAATAGGGACTGGAAACAATACAAGGAAGGATTTGGCAATATTCGGGGAGATTTCTGGCTAGGAAATGAAAACATCTACCGACTTTCAAGACGGCCCACTGTTCTGCGAGTGGAGTTGGAGGTAATTAATTTGCTCTCGGTCTCAGCAGCCCAATTGTTTCTTTTCTTTCTTTATGAAGTGATTCTTCTGTAGCAGATACCATCTCCTATCTCTATAGAAGGTCCAAGGAATTTACATGCTTTAATTATAGGAGAAGGAGGTAGGAGGGACCTAGTGACAGATTCAAGGACAAGGCAAAATTATGTTCTCCAGCAAGCAAAGTCATTAGTACAGCCTTCAGTCTCCATACAGACTGTGTCTTCAGGAATGTATGAGCTCTAGAGAATCCTGCAGAATCTACTGCAGACAGAAATCTACCTGCTGACCACCTCAGATTTAAAGATTCACTTAGGTATCTGATAAAGATTTAAAGGCTGAGTCTTCTCCTTTTGCAGCACTTCTTTTCAGTCTGTGTACAAAACGGATTGCATTGTATTACACCCCAAAATTTCTACAGTCTAATAATGGCTTGGTTTTGACTTGGACTAGCTTATGGCTGGCACAATAACTTTGAAGGATGGGCCATGTACAAGGGAAAAGATGAGCTGAAAATCTAGAAATTGCTCTTTCATAGAGAACAAAGTGACTTGAGGTAGCACACTATCAAACAAGGGTGTTAAATGTACGAGGTGCACAGTAGGTTTCCATACATCTTGTTCATTATCAGTGCAGAGAAGACTTGGAAATATGAGGCTTGGCTCAGGGAAGTTTCTTTGTCTTAGCAGAGAAGTTTCAGCAGTGCATTCCTGAGATAGAAAAGGTGCATAAAAAAACTAGGACTGAGAAATGACATGCAATGTGTGCTGTATATCACTAGACTGTGGATTATTTTCAAACCTATTCTAAGGCTTATTTCCTCACTGTTCTGTGACAGGACTGGGAAGGTAACATACGCTATGCGCAGTACAAGCAATTCACCCTGAGCAATGAATTAAACAGCTACCGTCTGTTTGTGGGGAACTACACCGGCAACACAGGGCGTGACTCCCTCAGGTACCACAACAACACAGCCTTCAGCACAAAGGACAAGGATAACGACAAGTGCGTGGATGACTGTGCCCAGTTCCGTAAAGGTAAAGCACCCAAGTGCCTTCCAGGCCTCAGCGAGCTCTCTGGGTAATTTGCTGAGTGCACAGGACTCTTGCAAAATAACTAGCACCTAGATGGCAAAATCAAGGGAAAGGTATTCCAGAACTGGTCACACGCTTGTCAGTTACATGTGAGATCTGGCTATTAAAGCTCATTTAGGAAATCAGGAGGAATTTAGGAGGAAATTCTTCACTCAGGCGGCGGTGAGGCACTGGACCAGGTTGCCCAGAGAAGCTGTGGATGCCCCATCCCTGAAGGTGTTCAAAACCACATTAGATGAGGCCCTGGGCAGCTTGATCTAGTGTGTGGCATCCCTGCCCATGGTATGGGGGTTGGAACTAGGTGATCTTTAAGGTCCTTTCCAACCTAAGCTATTCTATGATTCTGTGATATGATCCTATGATTTAAGCACAGCCAGCCTGTATGTTATAAACATCAGTGCTCTTCGAATGATTTAGTGCCCGCTCTCACATCCACATACCGTTAGCCAGCCTATTACTGCCTCATTTGCCGGACTATCTCAGATGTTGGTGCAATTCAACGATGTAGGAAATTGTTTCAGTATATCTAAAAGGGTTTTTGTTTTTAAATATTTTAATGAAGTTTCAAGTATTAGGGACTTGTAAATACTCTCCTGGGGAGCTATGCCCATCTCAAGGTTCAACCTGAATTATAATCTCTATTCCTACTCTATTAAAAACCTCTCAGGAAGTTACACTCTTCATTCGATCTGTTATCTTCATCTTTGTGACAGACCTCATGTAACTTTCTCCGTTGCATCTTACACTTTAAAATTTTCTGTTCCACCCCTGTCTGACACACAAATAAAACTGTTGATATCTATCCCAAAATAATGCAGCTTAGTGGCAGTCCAGAAATCTTCTAGTGGCCTTAACGTGACCATACTAAGAAACCAAATTTACTTCCTATGCTAACTCTCAGAGTCAGAGACAGAAACATGGCAAGGAAATATTTTAAGAGGAACAATCAACCAAATGAAAAGCTAATGAACTAATTTAACTGTTTGACTGTAAAGCCTCTATGTACTCAGTATTTATGTTAAGTTTTCCATTTACCTGTATTAGGGCCACAGACTGAGATTAAATATGCACTCTGGACACTTTCCTTAGCAAACAGCAATAATTCATGTTATTAATAGAAAACATACCTGTTCTAAATAAATGGCTCACCCGGAATCTGTTAATTTGTTTTCTGAAAAGGTGGATATTGGTACAACTGCTGCACAGATTCCAATCTGAATGGGGTTTACTACCGCAAAGGAGAACACACCAAAAACATGGACGGTATCACCTGGTACGGGTGGCATGGATCAACCTATTCCCTAAAAAGGGTTGAGATGAAGATCCGACCAGAAGATTTCAAGCCATAGAAGAAAGCAATATTTGATCATACAGCTAAGTGATGCCACTACCAAGAAGGTGGGCAGCTGTCAACACGAAACCCACCATATAATTGTCCACTTCATCTGCGCAACAACTACAAACTATGTACACACATAGTCACTGAGGAACACTAAACACCAGACAGTCACTAGTGTTATCAGGGCTCAAACTTATCTCATCCTCTTAAGACCCTCCAAAGGGATAAATACTGTGTTATAATAGTTTAGGACAAAATGTAAAATACCTCCCGCACTTACAGCACCTTCAGAAAACTTACTGGTGTTCTCACTAGTGCTGCAACTAGCGGATTGCATTAACCAGCTACACAAGGACTGCAAAAAGAAAGCCTCCTGATTCCCATTCCATCAGTGTCTAGAATAAACATTGCTGAGTAACTCCTTTCAAGAGGGACTGAAATCACAAAAATGGCAGTGGTTTCTAGAAAAAGGAATCACCAATAAGAATTGTCCTCGATGCACCTTTCTTTAGCATATGGTAAATGGCTTACATTCCCACAGAGGAAAAAAATTAAGCTAAAAAACTTTGGATAAACTAATATTGCACAGGTTCTCTTCTGATGTGTTACTGCCATCTCCAGCTGTTGTCTCAAATAAGTCCTCACAGAGGGCTGCATTCAGCAGGTAGAACTGCGGAGGAAGGACTTTTCTCTACAATACTTATTCCTGTTCAGAGACCGCCTAAAGCCTGACAACTGAAATGCTGCTTCCTGGGCTGCCATCAAATTACGTTCATGTTAGAACATAGGTGTGCTATATGTCAGTTAGGAAAAGGAGAACAGTAAGTTAGCCAAGAAAATCCCAAACCCAACCAACAAACTCAACTCAAACTTAACACTTAAAACCAATGTTTCCAAAAAGCAAAACACTACTACACACCAGAAGTTATTAAATCATATGCTAATATACCAGCCTGAGAAATAATAAAATCTGTTCTGTATATTACCCAATTAAAAGTTAAGAGATTTCACGTTGTAAATCAGTATGTTGTTTCTCCCTTATGTAACACAGTGCTGCAAATAACATTTAAAAAACAAAGACTCCTCCCATAGCTATACTGTTGATTGAATACGTTGGAAAAGATAGTTATGGTTAATATTTTTATTAACCTTACAGAGGACTTGAGTCTAATTTAAATTGTTCAGTCTTGTGTGAAATGGGAGATAGTGTCTCGGGAACTGCTTTATGTACGTTTGACTATTAATACTGTAAATTTCAACTGCATGGAACTATAGTTGGAACTACTTTAACCGTGGTCTATAAAGTGGATTTTAAAAACTTCTAAACGCTTTAATTTCTAATAAAAAATTGTCTTTCATTTTTAACTCTTACTTACTTCAAGTCTTTGCTCCTTAACTTGCCTTTTGATACAGAGGTAACAGCTGCACAAATGACTGATACCAGTAAAGGGAACACACTGAATTCTGTATTTTTCCTCAGAAATGTAACGGGGGACTAAGGATGAAAGAATATAGAAGGGGAGAAAACAAAACAAAAAACAAGAAAGCACAGCTCCAAAAAATTAGAACCTGAAGGGTGAGAGGTGGAAATCAGAAAACTCCCCCATCCTTTCCACTTCCTGTGGCTTCTATTGGAATTTTAATCACATAGTAAAAGGGCAGAACTTAGCAGCTAGGAGCATGCAAGCAAAGTTGGTAAGCCTACAACAGAGTCTTGTGGCAGAAAATGAAATCCTAAGAATTATCTAGATTCATCCTGATGGTATCCTAAACTGGGTACTGATATGAAAACAGAAACCTCATCAGTTGTGGTCCTACCTGATAAGAGACTCTAGAATGGCTGGGGTGGGACCCTTTTGAAATTCCAGCTCCTTGTAGTGAAGGGCCTTGGCATATGCTCGACATTTTGCTGCTCTTTCACCCAGGAGGACAATGCCATTATCATCTCTCAGAGGCAATGGACCCTGGGTAAAATCACAAATATCAAAAGCAAACTGAGTACGAGAGAGAGGGAAGTATACATGAATTCTTCACACCCTTTCCATATACTAGATAGCAGCCAGCTAGCCAGAATTAGAAAAAAGAGTTGCCTGACAGCATCTCTACCTTGTCGCTGTGCTCCATGAACTCTGCCAAGTTCAGCAGCGTCTGAGTAACCTCTGCGATGTCCTGAGAAGTCAGGGCCAGTTCAATGCTTCGGATCAACTCATCCTGCTGGTCTTCATTCAATTCAGACCAGCATGAAACAAAAGCAGCATTGAAAAGATCTCTGAAAAGGAAAACAAAAAGAGCAAGAGGTAGGGATGAGAAAGTATATTTGACAGGGTACTTGCCCGTTTACTCAGAGAAAACTACCTATATCTCTCTACCTGCGATACATAGTGGTTAGCTTTTACAAAAGCTAACTTCTGCACCAAATATTGCATTTTAAGAATACATAATAGGATGAGACACTGCCGTAGTACAATGTTGTACTATCATATGCTAGCAATTGTTTTACATTAGGACAGACTCTCCAGAGCAGCACTGAACAGGATGATTGGTCATTTCTCTGGACACACACACAGACACACTTTCAGTGCTCACTAGAGGACTGCAATAGCTGGAGACTGTATTTGTGGCAAAGCTTGAGAAGAGACAAGGCAGGGTGATGAAAAAAACAGAAAGTTAGAGCCCTTGTCACTGCTAACACTCTGAAAAAATACTGTGAAATGAGTTTGAGATGCATTTGTAAATATGCATTGAGGACACTAGCATTACTTCTGCCTCCCTAGGAAGTGCTGACCTTTCATCACGTTGTCTCCTCTTCTATTTTGTAAGTGATAAAGCTTACATTAAGACAAAATTAAACCAGGGATGAACAGCAGTAGTCAGATTCTTATGCACTTAGATGACAAGGCTATGCCATCATGCAGAGATACACAAGCAACTCCTTACAGCAACATTAAGTTTCGCCAGATACTGGTTGCAAAAGAAATAATGCCCAGCAGCTTATTCCCTTCAGAAGAATTTTTATCCACCCACAGCAGATCCTTGAAGCTATTTCATACTCTGCTGTTTTTCCAACTTCGCTTTTATGTGCCTTATGTTATTTCTCAACTAATACGAAGAACTCCACTGAAAGATTTTGTGCATATCATGGAGCTGCCAATTGTGAAGGCTGGAAATAAAATCAAGTTGCCAACTATTTGATTTGTCCCAAAGCAGGATCTATCCCTATTATGGAACCTAACAGCTTTTAAGTAACTTTCTCCTTACGATCTCTGGCTTGCATCTGTAATTTCAAGTGATCTGAAAAACATGTAAATACTCTACCGAGCCATGGGATTATACGCCTGAGCCAGGGCCCAGCATGAGCGCAAGGACGGTGAGGAGGAATCTTTGAGCAGCTCCAAACTCAGTCTTCTTAACCACTCTAACCAGTCATCTTTGGAGACTCTTCTTGCTGCTCCCCAGGCCTGAAGTATAAAGCAAGACAATTTAACTTCAAATGAAGCACAATCCAAAAGCAGAAGAAATCCATCACCAGGCAGAATTACTTCTTCATAGCTCCAAATCACATTTCTGAAATTCCCTTTTCAATTCCCTGAAATCCATTTACCTTGTCCAAATCATTTGCAGTTGTTCAGTCTAATTTCTAAGAAATCTTCCCTAAATGTATTCCTGTCATGACAAATATTTAACATGAATAATTCTTTCCCTACAAAAATACATCAAGAGATGAAACCACTGTTGAAAGATCAGCTTAAAAATACTTAATGCATTTCGAATTACATTTCTAAATCCAGCATTTTCAAACTAATCCATCCTGCTATTGCACTGAGTGCTGCATACATTTACTGTTGAAAGTAGCTTAGCTAATATTTAGCTATATTAAGATCTACGCTGGCTTGAAGAGAATATAAGAGAAGATATGAGAAGTGGTTTAATAAAAAGAGGCAGGGGCTCTGAAATAATGTGTCTAGAAGCTATAGATGATTCTTTGTAATCAAGGAAGTCTTGTTCATACTTCCCATATAGAGAAAGTGTCAGGATTACTTCATGGTTGTTAATAGCCTGGCAATTCAACTGCTCCTATCTTTTACGTTGCTTAGAACCTTCTGATTTTAAAGAGAGTCTCAGACACTACTTTGACCTTAGTTCTTGTCCAGAACTAGCAACAGAAAAGAGATGTAAACAAACGTTGTTTAGATGCACTGGACAAACTCCTCAGTTGAGACACAATAGGTCCTCCCTTCAGTGGCAAACTCCTGCTGTGCAGAGCTGAACTTCTACCTTCTGCAAGTTGATGGTGCTAACGTGTAATTTCTTCATTGGACCTGTTTCCACTGGACCACTGGCCAAGGTTTCTCCCTGGTTGCTTCTTAACATCCGGTGCTGATAAATCAGTGGATCCTCCTCTTCATCAGCTAGAGTATAACCCTACAATAAAACGGTTTACAACAAAAATCACACCCACACACATAAAAGCAATTTTCTACAAGCCAAATGGATGATAAAGTCAGTGCACTATCTAATCTTACAGCTCAAGTTGTGATGCAAACAACTGTGATTCATAATGATTATTACAGCTTATAAACCAGTGAACTCAAATGATAGTCCCTTTCCATTTAAGATAACTTAATAAGTATTAGCTCCTAGTATTAAAGGACAGAAAATAAGCACTCTTTCCTATTTGTCTTGCTCCTAGGTCTGGGACAGCAGCATGCTGCTTGTCCTATACTAATCAAATTACAAAGCAACTACTGGGTTTTTGAAACGTGAGCCCTATTACAGAAAAGGAGACATTGTTACCTTAGTATTAAATCCTGGCACTTGTGGAAACAGTTCAGGAAATCCACATTTAAAAACAACCAAGAGAAAAAGTAATGACACTGGTTGCAAACACAAGTTCATACCTAGAACTTGTAGTGATTTTTCTATAGGAAGTAATTGATACCAGCTGACATCAATTTTCCCATTGTAATCTCAAGTATGGCTCTGTAAGGATATTTTAACACATACAGCAACAACTATTGTTCATCTTATGAGTAACTTGAAGCGAAGCCTCCCTTCACTACAGCTACATCAGTTTCAACATGAAAACATTCCCAAAGTATCCTTATGCTCACCTTTACAATCCTGCAGATAAGAACATCATAGCGTTGATGGTTAATTCTGTGTCGCACCAGAACTTTGTTCACCATCGGGATAAAAATCTGGTACTGTACAGGGGAATGCATCAAAAGCTGGGTTACTCAGTCTCACCAAGAACAGTAAAAATCTACCTTTGACTGATCTTATAAGAAAACAATTCTGAAGGTCTGATTTCAGTAACTCCTGATTCCAGAACCAACTAAGAGCAGGAAAGCGTGTTTTCCTTAAAAATCCAGAATGAGTGTACTACAAACAATCAACTTTAAGTTCTTGATCCTTGACACAATTCCTGCCTCTATAAGCTTGCAAGCCTTAGAAGAATATTACCTTCTTTCCCAACTGAAATACCAAAGAGGAAAGTGTGTCCATTGCAGTTGTTCGTAGCTCTGGGCTCTGATCTAGTGTTCGCACAATGGGATGAATAATCCGTGAAGCATAATCAGTAAAATCCAGGGACTCTGTCAAGCGGTCCACTGTTTCTAGAGCAGCTCTAAGGTCAGAGCAGAAAGAAGGGAAGACTTCTAATCTCTCACAGTACAAGAGAAACAGAATGTAAAAATATTAGTGATTCATGCTCAGATTTCCTAGCCATCAACAGTAATGCCAAAAACATGTCACCAAAATCATTAATGCAGCTATCACTTGCAGGACAACTTGCAAGTTGCAGAGACTAAAATTCTGGCAGGTGAGAAACAGAAAAATACTGTCTACACCCAAGTAAAGTAATAACAGTGCTGTGATGTCCAACTGAGAATAACCTTCCGTAATGAGTTAACACAGAGAAAACCTGTGGAAGAAACTAGGCAGTAATTCATTTACACATGGCCAGGACAACTACTGAGGAACCTGAATATCACAGGTAAAAAAAAAAAAGTCTGCAGAGCCACTAACACTTACTTGCGAGCCACTACTGGGACGTCTGGGGCATCAAATAGCTTTACAATGGGAGGTAGTAACAAATGAAGGTAGTCATCCAGGTTAGCTCCAAAGAGCTGGATTGCATTCAGTAGCTGGAGGGAAAAATGACCCAATGTGACCCAGAGTCAGGAAAGATGCATTCTAAGTAAATCAGTATCCAGTGAAAAGTTGCTTTGACCCTGCACTTTAAACACATTATCGTCTGTGTCATTTCACCCTAAGCTGAACTGCATCTCTAACCTGCTTGCAACACACCAGCTGTAGAAGCCTTTCTGGAATAAGGCACATAGCCTGCACCTGCCTTAGCAATACCCCAAATCAACCCAGCCGGCTGCAGCTTCCCACTCACCTTGACAGAGACAATACGACTCTGACTATTGTCATGCATGAAGACCCGTAACATGTGAGGAATGAGCTGAGGCAGATAGAGTTTGAACTCGCCTCCTAGAGCCACCACAATTTGCTCGATAAGTAGGATAATTGTGCTCTGTATGGAGTTGTTCATGACCCAGAAGTCCTGCAGAAGAAAAAGAAAGAAAGAAAGAAAGAAAGTGGTTCTCTTTCAGCTGAGCTGTACCAGTTGCAAGAAAAGCAGCTTGTGGAAGACAGTATCTAGTTAAATTCAGGCTTGCAGGGAGGAACTATACTTCTCTTGTAGTTATATAAGTGGGTGGTTCTGGTTTGTTTTAAAAACATTTGGTGCCTCTCCAGTATGTTTAGAGCTGTTAAAAACAACCTCTAGGCAATAGATTTTTCCTGACCTCTAAGTGTTTGCAAACAGTACATGAAAATGAAATGAAATGCCATCTATTTATGAACTCCAAACACCTTTTGTTAAAACTATGTATTATAAAGTATTAAATACAAAAAACCCAAGAACTCTAAAGAATTCAGGCACTTGCAAATACCAGGAGCTGCTCTTATTGCCGTTACTCAAAATAATATACATTATTTTTCCAAATAGATGTTATTTCAAAATGCAATTATTGCTTCAAATAAACGGAATTTGTGCTTAACTTATGAAGGAATTGATGCATTTGACAATGACAGAAGCTCTATCCGCATTTTCTGATAGTGAAACATTGGCTTAAAAATTGTACTCACTCTCATGAGGGTGACAATTTCATCCATATAGGGCCGAATATGACTTCTCACAAAGGACACTAACATCCCTAGCTGCTGGAACAGGAACTGGAAGGAAAAAATGAGCAGTAATCAATGTAGCTATTTAAACATCAGAGAAACTCTGGGTGAACTGTGTTTCACAAGCAAATTGCAAGCTCAGTTAATGAACAAACAGCATGCAAAGCTTCTATATGCTCCAAATCTGGGGCTAAATTCTTAGCAGCTTCATCTCAGGGGTAATTTTATTATTATTTATTTTAAACTTGTATTAAAAAATGATGGGCTCAAAGCCTTATACAGTCAAGCACACAAACATTTAGGTAAGCAAATTTAGAATGTGTCAGAATAGACTTGCAAGCACAAACTCCAAGACTTCTGCTACTACAGAGCTTTGTAATTCATCTTTGAAGAATGCTTCCAAAAATTTAGCCCATAGCCTTTTCCCCCTGCCTGTAAGCAAAATTGGAACAAATTTTAAGATACTCCTTCTGCACTCTTCCTCATCCCCACCAAGATGTATTGGTGAAAAGTTACTGGGAAAGAGAGTTTGGTCCTTGACATATTGCCAGATATATCACAATTTTTTCTGAAGGATGGTTGATACCATTAGAGAATTTTGACTGAGACAATTTTATCCATATATACTATGACAGCTTTGCAATTCCTTTTCCCCTAACACAGTCTTTCATTCACTCATGGCAATGAATTTATTTTGGAAATTTATATGAAATAATGTGGGTAAAATCTCCTTGTCCATAAAATACACGTATATAGTCTTTTTCCTAGGAAAATAGGAATATGTAAATTATTATAATATTAAATTTCATTCATTCATGCAGTATTTGAAGACTACAGTGACAAGATACAGTGAAAGTGGAGCTCAGAGAAAGATTACAGGGTTTTGTGAAAACTGAGTAAGAAATAAGATCAGCTTCTTTAGTGAGAGCAGTACACCTATATTTACCAAAAATGAACTCTGAGCTCCTGTACTGTGCCTTTTGTTGGTGTTGAGAGAGGGTGCTTAAATACAGGACAAGGACCTGCCTCCTTTAGGCTTTAGTGTCACGTGTACCCACCTCAGCTCTTCTCCCCAGTACACTTTCACCATCTTCTTTTACCTGAAAATTTTTAAACAGAGTGTGCACAACTGCATAGCTTTCAAGCAAATCAGATTAGTCAGGTCTAGGAGTTTCAACCCCAGGCACGAGAGGTTTTTCTTCCAATTTGAGTAGTAGTTCAGTCTGGGAGAAAACAGTGGCCCTATAGCAGGGTTGGGATTCTGCAAGGGAACACCCATCCCATGTACACAACACAGTAGCAATAACCAGTACAAACTGCCCTTTCCACCCCAGAGATTGTTTTCAGCAGCCTGAGAAAAAGGCTCAGCAAACAGCAGCCATCTCTGGTTAGATGCAGATTAGGCCCATTCTCATCTTCACACAATTCTCATTTCCTTCTAAAACTGTAACTTAAGTGGGAAGGAAGAGAAAATGCTGCTGTGGAATCAACGCCCACACTGCTCTGAATGTTAGCAGACTGTAGCAAATTCAATTTTCTTCCTCACAGATGAGTCAAAGTACATGGTTGCATCAGAAACTTAAAGAATCTACCTCTGCTATATAATAACTATTTGCAACAGTACATTAATGCAGAGATCGCTGAAAGCTTTGGGAGCAGCATTAGCTGTTTTCCTGAAAAAGACTAGCTTAATGAAAAAAACAGGATCAGGTTTTGTTCATCTAAGGTTTATGCTCAGAAGCAACTATTTTAATAAGCAGCAGAAAAATTGTTTCCACTGGATATTCTACCAAACGCTCGTAGGAAAGAAAAAGCAGAGCTGTACCTCACTTCTGCAGCATGCTTGACAGCAACACATAGCACAGCAATGCCCAAAGCCAGTTGCGTTTGCTTTTAAATGTATTCTTGTTTTAGGGCAGGGGAACAGGAGGGAAGGAGCGATCCCCAGTACACTCACCTCTCGGATGGCACCATCACAAACCCTTATTACATTAAGGAACGTTGGCATGACCTGGGGCAGGAACTGCACACACTTCAGCCCAAGGGATTTGAAAATAAAGGTGATGGCCTGAACTACCATAGTGTGGTGCTGGGACAAGGACTGATCTCGGAAAATTCTCATCAGTGCCACCATGGAGACAGCTGGATAGAATTCATCCAGAGGGAGGTTTCCCATGTTCACCAGCATCTCACTGGTACTGTAGTCCGCTAGGAGAAAGAAGGTAGTGTCACAAGCTACGTATTAAATTCTCTCCAATACCATTTCAGGAGCATCCAAGTACTAAGTGAAATACGCATGCTAATCTGCTCAGAAGAAAAAGACAAATGGGTAATAAATAAATTAAAAATAAAATAAAGGTCTGTTTGTAGATCACAAAGGTATTCATTTGAAAGAGAAGTGAAAATAGATGCTTCTCCAGATGCTTACAAGAATCCTGGCTGGATTTGGACTCCGAGAGGCTGACAGCTGAAGCATCACGTGACTGATCAATCATGCCAATGTTCACTTTGTGTTTGTAGGGGTCCAGAGCACCCAGCAGCCCTAACACACGAATAGCCTGACAAAAGAGAAATGGAAAGAAAATTAATCAGAAATGCATCACTAATCAAAAGTCAACACATGAATCCAGGTATTTGGAAAGGTGCTGAGAATTAAAGAGAAAAGACCTGGATATAAAAGGATTGCCTGGAGAAAGCACCTGTCCTTTCCATTCAACTGCTGGAGGCCATTTCACTGACAATTTTTACCCTTTTAGTTTTGCTTATTGTACTTTTATCAGCCACAACAATAATCTTTCACCTTTTTTTCTTTAAATATAGATATTCAGAGGGATTTATTTGAAAGCTCTCTTGAAAGAGCTGATAGAAACAGTTGTGAGACAGCTTTGTGTTCATACCTCTCTACGGGTGCCCTGGTTCTGCTCGGTCTTCAGGAAGTTCAGAAGCACCTCCAGTAAAGTTGGGTACTTCCTGTATGGTTCCACCACATAACCAGTGCTAGCCACAAGCTGTCCCAGTGTCCAAAGAGCCACCTGGAATGATCAAACGCAGAGAAGAATAAATTCACTACTCAAAACTAGTATGTCATGCTGCAATCCAGTCTGTAGTTTGAAAGCCTCTATAGCAAGTGTTTTTAATAAGTCATAGTAAGGAAAGTGATAATCAACAATTTATTAGACCAGGTGATTGATTTAATTGCCCTTACTCAGAGTTACAATTCAAACAGGCACCAAAAGCGAGTCTGAGTGTTCCAAAAATACCGCTTCACCTTTTTTTTCTTCTTTTCCTTCAAAAAGTTAATTTTGCAGCACTTCTCAAAAGAAGCACTGCAGTCCCTTATCAAATTGTCAAAAACTTACCTGTCTTTTAGCCAGCAAGGAGGAGTCCTGTAGCATATCCATAATTATAATGAAGAGTTCATCTACCCACTTCCTCATCTCCAGCCCGCTGACCTATTGAAAATGACAAAAAAAATTATTCATCTAGCACTGCCAGAAGCTTGACAACTGGCAAGCATGGTCAAGAGGTACCTACAGTATCCCTACCTGTGCAAGTTCCCCAATGGTAGCTAGGACGTTGTTAATCACCCCTGGATTTGGATCTGGATCAGGATCTTTCAGTTTCACTATCAGTGCCTGGTAGGTGACAGAGGAACAGATTATAATATGTTGAGAAGACTTCTTGCTGTACATACAGTACCGAAAATGTTCTTTCCTTTTGTTTATGCCCAAAATCCCTCAGGGGCTGACCTTGCATCATGGCGATTACTTCAACAGTAAATGAAAACTTGGTTTTACATATGCTGTGCAAATCCAGAATCAAGTTAGGCTGCACTGTCTATATGTTAGGCTATACATGCATTACTGTAGGCGACATCCACACCAATCTGATTTTCTATTGCTACAATGAAGCAGAACAGCAGCTTCTGACAAAGGCTGTGGGTCATGCATTCACTGGCTATATCATCTCACTCCAAAGCCATGAGAAAATGTGTGTCTGTGAGAGAGGGAGACAGAGAAGGATAGAGCCTCACTCTACCTTAAGGATAGGCTCCATATATGGACGAATGAGGCGTGGAGCGTTAGAAACCAGGTGACCCAGCATCCTGGCACTCTGCTCTTTAATCCTACCAACACCACTGTGTTCCAGCTCTGTTAGAATCTGTAAAAAAAAAAAAAAAGACAACAGAAGCATAAGAAAGGGAAGATAAAAGGTAGGTAAAAACTCTTTGGATTTCCTTTTCTCCTGTCCAGTGACAACAGAAGGAAAAAGCAATCTCAGCACTTGTAAATGGTGTTCTACATTTACACTCTGTCCAGTCAGTTATGTCTAAATGGAGCTAAAGTTAATCAACATTAACTGGAATTTATGGCTTCAGTACTGATCTACCTGGATGAAACAATACCATCCATTCACCTAAAAGCAGCACAGAACATTCTTCCTCAATACAGACTGAAAGCACTCCAGAAAGACTAATGTGGGTGAAACAGTGACTACTATCCTCTCCTCCTTAATACATCCCTAGAGCTTCAGTACATCTATCAAGAAGAAAGACTTGCTGAAACCTGCTAAGCTGAGTGATGAATATATCCACCCACTCCCCCCGCATTCACTACAGTTGGGTAGCCCAGTTCTTTAACACCATTTTAATCTCAATTACCAAATACTCCATTCTCACTGCAGCCATCCCTCTCCATTACCTGGATTAACATCTTGCGCAGGAAAGGCATGACAAAAGCAGGGTTCATGCTGCTCAGGCGACCCACAGTACAGATGGCCAGCTCTCGGATTTCAAATACTTGATCATTCAGGGCCACAAAAAGAGCTTGCAAATTTTCCGCCTGGGCAAGGTGAGCATCAAATCGCTCATCCAGAGAAGCCAACACACAGAAGCGTATATCAGGGTCTGCAAGAACATATTCGTTTTTCTTTAAATGCCATAAACCGTTCTTATTATTGCCCTTATTCACAACTGGCCTCAAACACTCTTCACAGCTTCAGAAATACGACGAGAGCTTCTCCAGCATAAGACACTACCTCAATGTTTTACCCATGAGAAACAAGCTAGTTTCTTAAGTTAATGTCAAATATGGTCAAGCCATACCACCACCATTATATCTTCACCTGCTCATGTGCAAAATGAATTTACAGTACGAGAATCCATTTCACTGAACCCCAAACTAACCTGGGTCTGTTATTCCAACCACAAGCAGTTTGCTGAGAACATCAGCCACAACCTGCACTGCTGTCTGACTGACCACATGGGCATGGCCACTGATCAAGTGGATGGAAGGCGTGAGCAAGCGAGAACAAGTGCGGGCTGCTTCCATCCGGATCTCCTTGTGCTCGCTGTTCAGGAAGTGGTCTGCACAGTGCCGCACAAACTGAGTCAGCGAATGACCTAGAAAGAAGATGGGAATTTAATACAGGTTTACCCCTTGAATACTGGCCTTATTGGGAATAGGATTTTGAAGAGAATATTCTGAGTTATCCTGCTATTTGTGCTCCAGTGCAGTAATGTTTATTTCCCATACCCCCTACTCATCTGCTTTCTTACCTTCAAACTCAAAGCTGCCCAGTGTACGCAGGGCAAGGGTGATACTACCCACGTCACTGGCTTCTGGGATATTGGTGAGGCTGGGGGAGGCCAGCTGGTGAGCCAGGCCCTTTGGCATGCCTGGATGTCGCAGAGGCTTGTGCATTAGAACAAGGGAGAGCATTTTCAGCAGCCCATCCTGGATATCCTTCTTTAGCTGGGGGATCTGACGACTCAAGTCATACAGCACGGCTGTTAGAGCAGGGCTGAAGGTAAGATGCAGACAAAGTCATTAGAACAGAAACAGTAAGAGGTGCATATTTCACCTTTTTCTTTATGCCTTCTCTATCAGAAGATACTTGTGGGCATTCGCACATCGCAGCAACGCCTACCAGCAGAGCATAGGGGTCCTTGTATGAACTCAGGCATATGAACTGAGTTCTTGTATGAACTTGGTGAGCAAACCACTTGGACTGCAGCATATGTTACTACAAATTTAAGTGATTCCTTGTACTTGTGCTTTTTAGACACAAAACCAACTAAATTCAATTCCAGGTGGTAACATTAAACATCCATGTAGCACGGAGTTACTTAGATTTCTCCATACTCTCCCATATTGACATATTCACGACCTAGGAGATTTCCAATAGGAACTATCAGGCTGAACTCTGAAGGTGACAGAAGCTAGGTGCAAATATTCAGCATTCTCCTTCCCTGTCAATATGATACAGCAAGGATCTGCAGGCCTTCAGAGGCTTTCTAAATTTTTGCGGGTTGTTGCCAAATGTGTTTGAACGTAGGAAGTAACAGAGATTGCTTTTGAATTCATTAGTTTGTTTTTTTTTTTTTTTTTTTTTTTTAAGACTACTTTATGCAGATACCAATGCTTTTAAGAAATTCAAAGGACATATGATGCTTAAAACATATTATTCTTCTGAAAGAGCAATCAATACAGACTACTTAAAAGCAATAATCTTCATTCTCAATCTGAACACTTTTAAGATCTCCTTCTGCATAGCCAACAATGCCATCCAGTGGCTGACAGAAAGACATGCGCCTGTGCCTTGTATTTACCTCAGGCCCACAGCCAGCATAGGTTCCAGAAGCTCTTTGATGTCCTGTTGGATACTTGGTCCCATGGCTCGTGCCAGCATACTAATACAGGTGAAGACTGTAGCATCAACCTGAACAGACTTTTGCCTCCTGAAAAGGGACCACACAGAAGTTAAGAGAAGTTGCTATTTTTTAAACACTTTCTCATCCTACTTGTGTTGTCCATCTTAACAAAAATACCTTTGATTTTAACATGGCAATCTCACTCCACATGATAAAAATTATACAAAACTGGTGTTTCAGTTTCTTCTCAAACCTAACCTTCAAATACTTACTTGTGGGCAAAGTCCTTTGGTGGAAGAGCTGCCTTTATGATTTCAAGGACTTTTGGCAGGTAAGCTTGAAACTCAGATCGCACAGCTACAGAAAGTAAACCCAAGGCCTGGAAGGCTGCTGTACGCTCCTTCTCCTTCTTCACACAGCTGAGAACATGGTTCATAGTGTCAGGAAGATACTGATCAGCTGCCACCAAGAGAGAGCAAAACAGATATTGGAGGTCCTTTAGGTTTATGTAGTTGCATCAAATTTGCAATTAAGCCTTTACAAGTATAAAACCAGGGGAGAGCCACTGCAATATAAAATTTGCTGACACCAGCAGTGGCAAACACACTGCTATATGATAGCATTTCTAAAGCCCAGAAGGCTTTTTTTTTTTTTTTTTTAAATAAATTTCACCAAAATGAAAGAGTTACAAGAGAACATTGCAGCAGGTGACCCATGACACCTCCTACAGATTCTATACAGGAACAAGAAGCAAGCATCTTGTTATTCTAAATTTCCAATCAATCATTATAACAAAGACAACAGAAACTTTCTCCAACCTACTTGGATCAGTTTAATGACATGCCTCCAACTCAGATGTTCTTCTAAACTTGCTTGATAAATCAACTGAACTGCAGTAAAGCAGCAGCTATTTCCCATTTTACCTTGAGATTTCCTGGCAGATGTAACAGAAAGAGGAAAACAACTCTGCTGATAATATTAGGGCTATACGGATTGCAATCAAGAGAGCAGAATGCAACCATAAGTTTGAACTGAGAAAAGACAAAAATGAGGTTCTACTTCTTAGGGTACTGATTACAGAATTCAGAAAATAACTTTCAATCCATTCACTAAATCAGAGGAACATTTTGGCCTTGAAAAAAACAAACAAAAAAACACCTGCCCTTCCACCACTTGCATGGAGGAATTTATCTGCTCATCTTCCAAGCACAATGTTTCTACTGCTGCATCGCCTGCACAAACTCATCTGGACAAAAGAGAGCTGGCTAACTTCCAGTCCAATTTCAGCAACACTAACATCCAGCCATCTGTCTCCTCACCTGTGAATGCCGAAGGACGGAAAGCTGCCAACCGTGGTAGCAGATTGAGAACTGTCATCTGGATCAAAGAATTTTTGCTGGTTCTGCACTTGAGAACCCACTGGCACACCTGAAAGGACACAGATTGAGCTCTGAAGGATGGCTGTTGGTAGTAATGCATGACCATTTATTACCTGGGTGCCCGAAGGCATTCCACTGACATTTGGCTTCAGAACCTATCAGGAAGACAGATAATCAAGACTGCTTCCAAAGAAATTAAACCATTGCTCTAACAGACAGTGACGCAACCAGAATATCAGGTTTGATACCTCAGTTCAGTATTAGGCAGCATTGACCTCTGTATCCTTATTAGGCAGGCAATTATATGACAAGAACCAGTGTTGTGAATTTTGGTAGACAAGAATGAACACTTACCTGATCAAATTTCTCTTCCATTAGATCCCTGCAGCATCGACTTTCTACCAAGGTAGACTTTGCTGGCACAGGTGAGGTTGCGAAGCCCATGATTCCTTGGTGGGCACTGTACCCCAGCAGACCAGCCAAAGCGTTTGACTGAGAGGGCTGAAGAGACTGGAAGCTAGTGAAGGGAGTGATGTGGCGAGGTTTGGTACTAAAGCCCATCAGGTCTTTGCAGTACTTGTCATGCACAAGCTGCTGCTGAGTGATCTCCTCCATCTCCTCTCTAAGGCGCTAGACAAAGTAGAAAAGCATGTTTGGTAGCCGGCTAAAAGATGCCCAATCTAGTGCTACCTACGTTTCCTGAGCAGCATCCTTTACCACTGATATCCAAATGGCTGGAAAACAGCAACTAAGCAAAATCCAGCAAAAATATTTCGGTATCTGATATGAAACAAGAGAAACTGCATTCTGTATAATTCTTTTACATTTTAATTAATTCAATTAATAACTCTTTCCATCAGAGCTTGACACCTATGCAGCCAAAACATGCTGCTGTTATTTCCCCAACACCCCTCAATTTAAAATAATCAACACTCTGAGTCCACGTTCAGATAACTTTTCAGCCCAACAACCCCATTTCAAACACAGAAGATTATTTCCACAGATTACTGAGCTGCTACCAACTGTTAATCAATAAATTGGCAGCCAAAAGCCGTAATCCTCCTCTTGTTCATTTGCTCACCTCTCCCTCCATACTGCTGATTCTCACTAGCTCATTGAGGATCAATAAGGCACCATGGATTCGGTCATCACGGTTCATTCCTTTCTCCTTGGCCAAAGTCTCATCAAAACCCTTCTCAGCCTCTTCGTATGTATGCTTGGGGAAAGAAAAAAAAAATAAGAAAAAGCTCAAAGACCATAACAGAGGCAAAGCCTGTGAAAATGGAGTAATATTGCCAGTCAAGAGTTACTGACATCCTGTAATTTTCCAATAGCCACAAACCTCAACTGAACAAGAGGAGAATATAATACCACAAAATTAAGAATCACACGGAAGTTGTGGACTCTGCAACACAGTATGTTTAACAGCATTAATCAAACAGCCAGCCAAGCCATGGTACAAATTTCATCAATATCTGTGTTGCTTACTTGACCATGAGGAATCAAAGTTCACAACATCTGCCTGCACTTTTCAAACCTTAATTGATATTATGAAGCTTGAATCCATGTGGCAATGGCAGCAAAGCTGAAGATCAGGCAGGAGAATCTGTGCCTAATCCAGTCAGTTTTACTAGCGTAGAAAAAACTTATCTGCTAGTAAGAGAAGATGACAATACATGGAAGACTGTGTGCCTGTAAAACTAGGTCAGACTCGAGAGCATAAGATGAGCTGCAGATAAAGCAATGGGCTCTTGATAAAATTAATTTTCCTGCTTGCTTTTAGAGTGGGCTAAGGGAACTACTCCTTTTGTAATCCATTATGTTTCCAACCTTTTCCAGGGGAGGCAGTTTTCTGCTGATAAAGCAGATGTTTTGACACAAGTGAAGCAGGTTCTTAGCTTAACTTTCATAGAAACTGGCACTTGATCATTTGCATTGCATTATGAAGAAGCTGTTTCACAATAAAGTTATTTTCTTACTCTGTACCACTGAGGCTTCTGCATCTCTTTTGGTTCCCGTTGAGTGGTGAGAATAAGGCAGGCTCTTAAGGCAGAAACAGCTCCCTCTCGAATGGCCTGTTTGGGATCCCACACAGCCACAAAAATATTGTCAAAGAATGGCTGCACTTGCTGGAAGAAGAAGGTAGGCACGCTGATTGCCAGCTCACGCAGGACAAGAACCTGGAGGTGGGGAGAGAAACAGTAACAATCTGTGAGGATGAACATCCATGGACAAAACTCATTTTCTAGAGCGTAGCACTGTTTATTTCAACTGTTAATGTCTGTGAGCCTGAGCTGTATCCAGCTCTGTACTTTTACAGTTCATAGGGCAATGGTGTCTCATGTAGTCAATGGGCATTTCTAAGGTAGCAGCGATGAAGAAGCACTGTATCTGCTACAAGAACGTCACAGATCCTTCGACCTGGACTGGCAGCCACTCTGTTTCCCAATCAGAGGTTTTCCCCAGCTTTCCAAGCTCACTTCCTACCACTGTTAACCAAGCTTAACCACCCCGTTCCACAACAGGTGACGACAACAAAAAGGATGACTTACAGCTGCATGTCTTCGACCTTCATTCCTGTCAGCCCCCAGCCACTCCAGAGCTCGCTTCACCTCAAACTCCACGTACTCGGCTGTGAAGGTGTCACCAGCCATCGCTAGCCGCCCGATAGCCTTGGAGGCCATCTCCATTACAACAGGGTCATTGGATGGTAAAAGGTTCCTCAGGTAGTTTGCAAACCTGCCAATACGGGTGGCGTTACCTCCTTCAACACCGATAAGGCTTGCTGTAGAGAAAGGGACAAGTGCTGTAGGTTGTCCACAAGAATCAGTGGAGCAGACAGTAGGTAATCCCTGATTGAGAGTTAGTATTCTCTATCCATTCCTTAAAGATTCCCATTAACTCTTCCTAAACTGCAAATCCACAGGAAAAAAAAAAATAAATCAAGTAATAAGAGAAGGTCACCGTTCTTTCGAGACTGAACTTGTTAGGCGGACGGGAAAATGCTTCAAGTAGCTTCATAGATTTTCCCCATTTTTAGTTTAAGAAAAAAAAAAGTCCACCCTGGGACCACAGACCCATTCCCAAATGAAAGGCATCCATCCACATGCAACTACCATGGCTGGTCCACCTCAGTAGAGAAGTCAAAGACTGAATGGACCGAGGAAATTGCTCTCCTCCATCAACCCTGGAGGTGGTCTCTCCAGGCCAGGGTGGAGGCACGCTGGCAGGGGGCAGTGCGGCAGAAGCTTGCACTGCCAGTGCCTGGGTTGTACCTGCTCTGTAGATAAAGAGGCCATCAGTGTCCAGGGTTGTCAAGCCGGCACCTTTCAACAGCACTAAATTCACAGAAACAATTTTAAAGTGATACTGTCAGCTTAAAAGCAGATGTCAACAAAGATTTCTCTACCTAAGGGGCTTCCGCTGTCTTCAAACATGTTGGGATTGGATGATTATGTCTGTGAACCTAACCCATAGGCAACTCCTATTTGGTTGTTAAAGTAACTGCCACAAAACAAGCTACTTGCTCAGAAAACAGGTATTTATCCAAGCTAATTTCCATAAGAGTCAAAACACAGGCAGCTCTGCCACATCACAGCAAAAGCACAACCAGAGCAATTGACAGAGCAGCTGATGAGAGTCAAAGCAAAGCCATGTGAGCCCCTCCCAGGGATGGGAGCTGCTGTTGTTGAAGCAGGTAAATTTAAACAAGAATCCATCTACTCAGGCATAAAAGAGTTCAGAAAGTCAGCCCACTGTGATGCATATAAAATTAAGAGCACAAACTGTTCTCAGTTGAGCTCGAGAACAGAATTTTCACGTGATCAGCACTTGCATTTGATGCTTGACTCCCAGAAGAGCTCAGTGCCCATTAAGCACCAGGTTTTCATCCACTCTCAGCACTCAGCAGCTCCCATGCTGACACTTACAGACAGATTTCATAGCCCAGCAACAAGCACGCACCCAGCTTACTGAGCAGTCAGACGTAACACCCTGCTTACGAAAGTTCATTGCTTTGGAAAATCTGTCCCAAGAGAGGAGGCACATGAAGAGAAAACTCACCAAAGGCATACAGTACTTTTACTTACCAATAGCCAAAATGCCGCCCTTCCTTTCATTTGCATCAGAGCTAGAGACCAGCTCAAATATGTGATGGTTCAGCTGATCATAAAACCTGGTAGACTCCTCCTGGCTCATCTGTAGAAGAAAAAATCCACATCAGCTCAAAGCATTCTGTCCCTCCTTGCCAGCCCCAAAACCTCCATAAAGACAATGCTTCCTAGGTTACTTAAATGGTTGATTTAATTTCCTTGTATACATCACAAACACAAATGAGTTTCTCTTCTTTGTGCCCTAGAGCCACTGAGTTTATTTATTCTGGTGCTTGACCACCCAGTCCGTGTCACCAGCTTGCTCACCTCTTCTAAATGCTGGGGCACAGGAGAGCTCTGTGCTACTCCCCACCTCCTTTTTAAGGCCAGTTTCCGTATTCCAAAATGTCCATTCCCAAAGCACCCAGCCAGTGCCCTATACTCATCTGACAGATGATGAGAAATTATTTGCAGCACTCACTTCGCGGAGCTCCATGGTGACATAATGCTGCAGGTCCTTGGCAGCTTTCGCCCTCGTCTCTTCACTGCGACTCTTCAAGCCATTGGCAAATTGTTGGAGAATGGATACAGTGCCCGACATGATGGTGTTACGCTGGGGCTCGGGGCATCAAGTCCTGTAAATTCTTCACAGACACATTTTGTGTTACTGCTTTTAGTTACCGAAATCTCTGGACTTCTTAACTCCAAAATACATAACCCATTGCATGAAGGATGCTGTCCCAGAAAAGCATGAAATCGTACAAGTAACAACTAGCTTCCTGGGGCACTACAGCCCTGTGATAAGACCTTATCATTGCATAAGGCTGTGACACTCCCCCCCAGCCCTTTTGCTCCTTAGTTCCTTAAACACCACAAGATGCTGCAGTGGGTAAGGTGCCCAACCCACAGCGCTCTAACTCCAAGCCAAGGGTCACGCAACAGCTGAACACAAACCAGGGCAAAATTAAGTTTTGCATAGTAAGTACGCACAACCACTCCCACGAGGATGCCGTTACCCTACCTGACTCCTGCACCACCATTTCCACCCAAGCTCCTCCACAACAACCCCGCTGCTCTGCCCGCACAGGGAGGCCCCAGCCACGGCCTGACAAGCGCTGCATTCCCCAGGAGATATTTAGAGAGGGGCAGCCTACTTATAGCAACACCAGTCACTGCGCCGGGATGCTCGCTGTCGCACCGCTCACCCCAACTTCCTCACGAGTGCTTCTTCAGGCAAAAAACATTTTAAAGCTCTGAGCCCCCGGTTTGCAGCTTACACAAACGCCAGCTTGACAGCAGGGCCCCAAAACCTCACCCCCTTCCCCAGATCCCCCCGGGGCGGCCATAAAACCCCTCAGGGCGAGGCGGCCTCGGGGCTGGGAGCCCGGAGAGGCTCCTGAGGGGAGGCAGCGAGCGGCCGCCGCCCCCCCGGGGGGCTCCGTCCCTCACTGAGGGCCGAGCCGGAGGGGGTCGGCAGCGGGAACGGGGAGGCTGAGGGGGAGGCTGGGGGGCCGCTGGGCGCTGACAGGGCGCGGGGAGCCGGCGCGGCGGGCGCTGAGGGGACGGGGAAGGGGAAGCGCCTGAGGGGAGGCTCCGCAGCCGCACTCACCGCCTCCGCCCCGGCCGCCGCCACCGCCGCCGCTCCGGGCCCCTGCGTCCTCCCCTCCCCCGCAGCCGTCGGCCCGCCGGGTCGCTGCCGGCCAATGGGCTCGCGGGAAGGGTTTGACAGGCACCGCCTCTGTCCAATAGAGACGGAGAAAAGGGAAGAGACGCCCGCCCCTCAGCCCCGCCGCTCCGCCCGAGGAACCGCAAGGAGAGCCCGTCAGCTCCCGGCCAATCGCGAGACCGGCTGGCTGTAACTGGCGGCGCGTGCGGCCAATAGAAAGGCCGGACGCGAGGGGCTGGTGAGGCGGAGGCCCGCCCTCCCCGCGCGCCGGCTGGCGGGTGCCCTCCGCTGCCGCCCCTGCGCTTTGTGCGCACGCGCCGAGCCTGAGGCGCGCTGCGGGGCCGCGCCCGCTGTGCGCCGCTCAAATGCGTCCGGGCGCCCATGACGGGCCCAAGGGCAGCCGGGGCGGCGCCCGGCGGAGAGGCCTTCGCCTACCGTAACGGCACGTGGGGCGCGGCGGGGACGGGCTCCTCGTCAGCGGAGCCTTGGGGGCGTTTCACGGGCCCAGCGCGGGGACAGGAGCCTGAGGCGGAACCCCCCGCGCGGGGCTGTGGCGGTGACGGGGCAGCGGCGGCCGTTGGGGCGCGAGCGGGTCAGGGCTCCCCGACCCCCCTCAGGCGCCTCCCGACCCCCTCAGAGCCCCACAGGGCCGTCCCCTTTCCCCTCCTGTTCTCCCCTCACAGCCCTTCTCCTCCTTCCAGGTGCCGTAGCTGTGAGGCGAGGCGTCGAGGAGAGCATGGGGCCAGTGCAGCCGGAGGTCAGCATCAGCGCTGAGAGCCCCCGGGGCGGTGAGAGGAACGAGGCCAACGCCGTGCTGGCGGGGGCAGAGCGCGGCCCTCCCGGTACCTGGAGGCAGAAGTGCAAGGCCTACGTGCTGGCACTGAGGCCCTGGAGCTTCAGTGCTTCCCTCACGCCTGTGGCCCTCGGTAGCGCGCTGGCGTACCGGGCTGAGGGAGCGCTGGATCCGCGGCTGCTCCTGGGAAGTGCTGTGACCGTCCTGGCCGTGCACGGAGCTGGCAACTTGGTAAACACCTACTATGACTTCTCCAAAGGCATCGATCACAAGAAGAGCGATGACAGGACTTTGGTGGACCAGATTTTGGAGCCGCAGGATGTAGTCCGGTTCGGGGTCTTTCTTTACACAGTGGGCTGTATCTGTGCTGCGGGGCTCTATGCTGTCTCAACGCTGAAGCTGGAGCACCTGGCCCTGATTTACTTTGGGGGACTTTCCAGTTCCTTCCTTTACACTGGAGGTAAGTGCTGAATCCTGTTTGTGTTGAGCCTGAATGTGAATGTGTTGTGGTTTATCCTGGCCGGCAGCTAAACACCACACAGCTGTTTGCTCACCCTCCCTCTCTGGGATGGGGGAGAGGAATGGGAAAGTGAAGCCTGTGAGGTGAGGTAAAGACAGTTTATTAAGACAGGAAAATAATAATAACAATAATAACGATGATAATAGTACTACTAATAATAATGAGTACAAAGCAAGTGATGCACAATGCAGTTGCTCACCACCTGCTGACCGATGCCCAGCCTAACCCTGAGCAGCCCAGCCCCCCCAACCCCAGCTAGCCACCCCGATATATTGTTTAGCACAACGTCAGATGGTATGGAATACCCACTTTGGCTAGTTTGGGTCAGCTGCTCTGGGTCTGTCCCCTCCCAGCTCTTGCTGCACCCCCAGTCTGCCCGTTGGCAGGACAGAATGAGAAGCTGAAACGTCCTTGGCTTGGTGTAAGCACTGCTCTGCAATAATTAAAACATCAGGGTGTTATCAGCACTCTTCTCATCCTAAGCCAAAACACAGCATTCTACCAGCTACTAGGAGGAAAACTAACTCTGTCCTAACTGAAACCAGGACAGAATGAGCTGACCTGTCAGAGGGCTTCTGGAAGACCCAAATGGTCTAGTTAACTGCCATTAAAAGTATTTGATTTTATTTTTTAGATCACTGGTCCATTAACTGCTGTTCTTTCCCACTGACTGCTGTGGGAATGGACGCACCAAGTTCTTCAGTTGGACTGTAGCAACGAGGCATTATTTACGTATGGCTTTAGGTGTTCTTCAGAACTGTCACTGAAACTTCTTGTGATGCATTTTTCACATTCCTGAGCTGTATAGCTCACTGCAGATGTTCTTTTCCACTGGTGGAATGTTTTGATTTGGAATGTTGATATTCTTTAGATGGAGTTTCATTGAGAATGTAGAACAGCATGTGTTTCTTTTGAGTAAGAAGACCCTGTTCTTAGTGTTTTCCGGGGTTGGGTAGGTACAAACATGAGAGTCTGGGGAAATTAACAAGTTACATTTCCTTTATTCTTTTTGGCTTTAAAAAAAAAAAAAAAAAAGGAAAGAAGCTTCTCAGCCACAGCTATATATGTGCTGGTTGATTTCCAGTATTTCTGTGGGAAGGGCTGATCTGTTGTAATCCATTCTCTTCTGCCACTTGAGTTGTTTGATGCTTTGTTTTATGCTTGTGTTTTGCCACAGGAATTGGATTTAAATACGTTGCACTTGGAGACGTGGTGATCCTGATCACCTTTGGGCCCCTGGCCGTCATGTTTGCCCATGCTGTGCAGGTTGGTTATCTGTCTGTCTCACCACTGCTCTACGCTGTCCCACTAGCGCTCAGCACTGAGGCCATCCTGCACAGCAACAACACCCGAGATATGGAATCTGACCGGCAGGCGGGTATTGTCACCTTGGCTATCCTCATCGGCCCTACGTTCTCCTATATTCTCTACACCATGCTGCTCTTCTTACCCTACCTGATTTTCTGTGTGTTGGCCACACGCTACACCATCAGCATGGCCTTGCCACTACTCACCATCCCGATGGCATTCTCACTGGAGAGGCAATTTCGGAGTCGAAGCTTCAACAAAATTCCTCAGCGGACAGCCAAGCTCAATCTCCTTTTGGGGCTTTTCTATGTTTTTGGTATCACACTAGCACCGCCTGGTGCCCTGCCCAAACTGTAACAGAGCTGTGGAGTCAGGCCTCACAATGCAGTATTAATGCCAATTAACAGGGGATGATGCGGGTAGCTGACCTCTTACGGACAGTGGGAAGAACAGAGACTGTTTTGAGCTGTTGATTGTACGTGACTTCCATCACTTCTGGTCTTGGTTAGCTTGTACAAAAGACTTTAGAGAAGCCCCCTGTCAGTTCCTTGGAAAGGGGGAACTGCACGGCTCTGCTTCAGGAGTAGCAATGTGACCTGAGGACAAAAAAGAGTTTAAAGAAGGCCACCCTTCTGCCGCTGGATGTTGAGTGTTTTTTTTTTTTTTTTTTTTTTCCTGTTAATGAAGTAAGATTGAGTCTCATGTAAACTGTCCTTTCCTTTCGCAAGCGTGGCGATTGCCGTTACCACTCCGTACCATGGTCAAGGAGTCCAGTGGCTCCTGCGTGGTAAACAGAAAACACTGCCAAATGTTTGTTTAGCATCATAACGATGTAGGTGCTATTACTTCACTCCCGTGTGAGCATAATTCATCTTCATCAGTTGTATGTTTTAATTTTTGCTGTTTTTCTTTTCCTAGCCAAATTTTGAGGTTTTTCTTTCCAAGCCCCTTGAAAAGTACTAGATACTGACTCATTCACTGTTGTCTCTGCTTGGTTCTTATAGCCTAGAAAATTCAAAATTACTCATTTCTGTGGTGTGTTGGTGCTAAAATGGAGCACAACTAGTCCACTGCACAAGCTTTAAGCCAAAACCAGTGAATTTATATTCTGCCATAAAAGCTAAACCTGTAAATGCAAACCATGCAACTGAATAGCCCTCAGTGTGCAGAAAAACAGTTTCCAGTTCTGTATTTGCTTAGAATTAACTGAAAGGACAACCTTCTGTTCAAGGGGAGCTGATGGACAGGGTGCCAAAATTCTGATTGGACAGGGATTAGTGGAGTGGGAGAACAGATTAAAAAAATGTATCTTTTTGATGGCCATTCTCTCCTTAGTCAGAGACCTGTAGTATTATAATCAAATGTCCTAATGCAAGACCTAGAAGAAGCCCATGTGGCAGCAAAGGAGAAAGATACAGGGTTTGTGAAACTTACTTCATTGGCTCTGCATACAAATTAGAACTGGGAACAGGAAGAAGTCATCTTTGGTAGCAGACTTTTTCTAAGGGAGTCCAATTTTTTGCATGACTGAATCACACTTAAATATTAAGATCTTTGAAGTGAGGTTTTCCACCTCTTTTCCTCCACCTGCACCTCACAGTGTTTTATTTTCTTCTGCAGCTGTCACCCATTGATACTTACTTGGCCATTTGGAGAACTGATTGTTTCAATAAATATGGAGCAGTACAAAAAAACAAACCATGCCAAACACAACTGGGAAAAATCCAGTGACTTTCAGTGCAAAGATAAATTTGTTCCATTCTGTGTTACTTAGTGGCAACTGAATTCTCTTCTGTGTTGAAGGAGAAGTCTTTATTTCCTGTATGTTAGGTTTTGGTGAGATATGTGTTTACAGGAGTTGTGAAGAGCTTCCCAGGAGCTGATACTGGTGTTGCACTAGCGCTGTTAGTGCCTGGAGCACAGCTTTGCTTTTGAACCAAGTAGGAGCGTGCTAACCACCCTATCAAGGGCTGTTAAACATGAGCAATAAACTTAGCATCCTCCATCTGTCCTAGGTAAGTTACACATCTGAGAGTACTGAGTATTATGGGAGGGCAGCGTGCTGCTAGTGGTGAAGCTGAGTTAATGATGCCAAGTTATTGATGGTTAAATGACTTTTTATGGCTTTGTGCTATCCAGCTGTTGATCTCCTCCTTTATAGCTGAGCTGTAGACAATGAGGAGCATTCCTTGCCCACAAGTTTTTACAAGCTACCGGTTTGGTTTTTAATAAAATTGGGCAAGTGATCTTTCTAATCTGACTAGGCCCAAGATGAGAAAAGATGGGCTTCAGCAACTGTCTGCTGCTTCCTACAGCAAAACACTTGTTCAGATTAGAAACATGAGAAAAAGCAAAATTTCAGCTCAGGTAGATGTAGGCAGATATCCAGAAGCTTTCGGAAACTTCTTTGAATACAGACATACACAACACTGTATCTACTCTTGTTTTTTTTTTCTTTTGTACCTACATAATAAAGAAGAGCCTGGCTCTGAGACCCACTTCACATTTTGCAAAGTAAAAGCATTTCTAGAGATGTGGACTGAGCCTGTGAATCTGTTAATCTTAAACTCATAGATAGATGGGTTTATTAAATTAATCTCAGCATGGCTTTGTTGTTACCCTTTGTAGCAGCTGTGTGCTTTATTTTATGATAGTTTGTTTTTATATAGCTATCAGTTTAACAGAAAAGTTATTTTTTTCCTATGCAAGTAGAGTATTTGAGCTAAATTCGTTAAATTAACTAAGACATGGGTCATATGTCCAATAACTGTGATTGAACTGGTGGAGAGAAAGATCTAGAAAATGATTGTTGCTGGAGTAATGTGTGCAATTGTAGTTGTGTCTAGGCTGTGCAGGGTGTCTGTGCTGCTGGAGGACCAGTGCTTCTTGTTACAGAGATGAAGGAAGAGCTCACTATTGTGTGTGTGTTTATAGAACACTTTTCAGGGAGGGGAGTTTCAGAGCAATTTAGTAGTAAGAAGGAGACTAAAATCAGTCTAAAATGCTTTTGCTTCCTAGCATGTGCTGGTTGCCTACAATTCCCTGTCTGTGAAGGTGTCATTCCAGGTTCTTGGGGATACTGATAATGCATCACACTTTCTTCACCATGCCTTTGAGGAAGTCATTTCACTTTGTGTACCAGAAAACAACTAATTTTTGCCTACCTCACAGGGATGCTGAGCCGACATCACTGTCATAGCTTTGAAAGCAAAAAGTGCTTTATCTCTGCTTTCCAAAAGTATTATATGCTAGTATTAGGAAGAGGTTTGGGTATGAACTAACCTAACAGGTGACTTAACTGATGTAAGTAGACCAAAATAATCTCCACACAGACATTGAGTAGTAAGAGAGGCTCCTTTACTGGTTTCTTTTGTGATCAGGATGCTGGCTCTCTATCCAAATCTTTCTCCTCCCTGTCCCATGCTACCTTCCCTGAATATAAACCTTTTAAACTTCTTACAGGTCTCTCTTGATGAGCTGTGTTGCGATGTGATGCATCTACACTGGTAGATGAGCAGATCTGGGGCCCACCTGTAAATGTGTCCTAAAGCACCTTCTGGCCTTTCTTCTTATCCAATAGAATGTCTGAATGTTACTGTTAACTATGCTGTGTTAAATTATGTTATATTATTCTGGTTTTGCACATATATTAGTGAATTCTCCTGGAACGAGGAGGGTCTTTGTCTGCAGTGGTTGTAGTTTAAGTACATGAAAGCTCATACCCTCTTTGTGTGGAAGAATCCTTTTATGAATCACAGTCCTGTCCTTTCATATCATCGGGTACAAAGTTCAGTAGCAGTGATCACCGTACATTAATGGCAGACATCAGAGTAGTGGAAATGTTTTCATCAACGAGCAGAATTTCATTTGATGCAGTTCTCTGTACCACATACTGTTCAGCATTTGTAAGGCGGTTTCAGCTGAACTTTTAATCTTTTTAATAAAGATGGACTTTTTCATCCTCACCTGTGTGAGCTGCCATTCTTCCAGTGCCATGGTCTCTGCTCTTGGCTCGCGGTGGTTTTATTTGCTCTGTAGGACTGTGGCTGCATAATGCCTCCCCTTGTGTGTCATAAAGCCTAAAGCACGGTTTGAAATTTTACTGCCTTGGTTACTGGTGCAATTGGCTATACAAATTCATGCCCAATTAGCTTAAGGAGGCTGTTATTTGTCTTGTGTGCTTTCTGGCTTTCTTCATATGTGGTTAAAGTAGTTTGACCAGTATAGAGAGACCTGAGGGTGTAACTGAAACCACTTATATTCTCTTAAAGTCCATTTTCAGGTCAGTGAAGGGCTATGCCCAAGGACTATATTGACTGCGGCAGCGTTTCCTCTTCACCACGTTCTGGGGCTTGATGTTCAGTCCTGTTTGGGAGGAAATGTTATTCCCTTGGAGTCATTACAAGGTGGAAACCTTTTCTTTGTGCTGTATATTTTCATTTAACAGGCTTGATAGCCCCTCCTTCACCGTGCTGTTTGTTTCACTTGCTATCCTTGAAATAGCACTGATGGACTCTGCACTAAAGACCTGTCAGGCTAACTGTCACAGGAGGAGGCTTGGCATTTTTTTAATGAGACCCTTTATTTTTAAGGCAGGTGAGACATGCTACCTTCTGCTGATACCTGAAGAATTCTCAGAACTGCAGCAATTCCCTCCTTTCCCCCACCCTATTTTGACTCAAACTTGCCTTTAAACTTGGAACAAAGTATGTGCTGCTCTCTTCTGACCAACTGCACAGAGCTGTGGCCTGAGCCAGCTTCTTAGGAAGCAGATACAATTTACCCTCATTTAGATTTGCACCCCAGCACATACTGCATATGTGCTTATTCCACTGATTCCAGCAGAATTAGAAAAATATTTTAAGTTGCTTTCAGCAATTTCATTAAATTTGATTTTTGAGAGACGGTATATAGGAGTATCAGTAAATTCATTTTTATGATAAAGTCTCTCAACAGCTCCCCTTTTTTCCCCTCAGATTATAGATGTTACACTTCTGAACAAAATGTCCTTTGTACAGTAAATGTTCTGTGTGTAAGGCTAACGATAAATGGAAAATGATAAAGAATTATATACATGCTTGGAGGGGGAGGAATACACAACATCACAGAAACTGTTCTTGTTCCACCACGGCCTTGGGAAGAAGACAGCAAATTTGGCTGCTGCTGTTGAAGTTGTGTGTGTACAGATCTTTTGTGGAGGTGGGGCAGGGACACTGTGAGAGGTGCAGGAGCTGCAGTGATGAGCTGAGCTCAGGGTAGATTTAAAGCTTTAATCCCAAAGTTTTTCCATCTCAGAATTGGAACACTGTCTTCTTTTTAATGCTGAAACAAATGTGTTAGTCAGAAGAGACAGTGAGGCATGGGGAATATTTGTCAGCCTTTCTGAGGTGCAGAGTGTGCTCAAGGTGATAGCATCTGAAGATAATTTCAGAGAATAAAGTGCAGAACAGCATGGCATCCACACACATAGGCTGAACCCAGGAATCTTTTCAAAGCAATATGATAAAGCTATTCTCCTGAATGTCGAAACCAGTCTGCTGAGCGTCCTCTAGCAGGTTAGCCTGTTGGGTGATAGATTAGCTGCTGCTGGACTTGTTCTGCACTCGCTCGTAACACACACTGTTTTGTTCTGGTAGCAAGTAGAAAGGACCAGAAAGTGGCTTTGTCTTTATTCTCTGGTCTGTGGTGTAAGTGTGCAGTCTCTTTGTGGTGCTGTCACAGATCTGGCCCAAGGTGGTGTTTGTTTGTTCTTTTCCCCTCTGCTAAGAGCTGTTTTGACAGTCTGTGCTTTTCTTCTAGGGCATTTGCAAACAAATCCCTGACGAGCTAGTATACTGACGGTCAGCTTAAACTCCCCTTAAATAAACTCCCCTTAAAGAAACTGGACCTTTAGCAGGAAATGTTTAGATGCTGGAAATTCATGCAAAATTGAGCAGCTTTTTGTGCAGGGCTGCCCAGGAGGAGGCTGTGATTCCGGCTGTCCGCAGGTGGCAGCAGCGCTCTGCCCGTACCGCTGCGGCATCCTGCGGTGCCTGGGCCCGAGGCTGAGTTGCTCTGCCAGGGGGGCTGCTGCTCTACAAAATTGATCTAGAATCGAGGTCCACTTTTACCGAGTTGCAAAATGTTTCCCGCAGCAACCCATACTGTTATTGGAAAAGAAGCATGGTGATTTTAAGGATTGCGCAGGCTCAGGTCAGCACTCCTCTTTATTTGGGAGGATTTATTTGCAGCCATGGCAGCTAGGAGTTGCTTATTTTCCCACTTTCAGATAGTGGATCAAAAATCTGCAGGACTATAGAGAAGGGAGACTTTCCAAATACATACTTAAAACTACCTCTTTTTTTTTTTTTTTTTTTTTGTCTCCACAGGAATTCAGTTTAGCTCTATTTGTAAAAAAAAAAAAAATAATAATAATAATAATAAAAAAAAAAATTGGTGTTGGTCTGGTGTTAGTGTTGGTACCTCAGTGGGTCTCCTCTGGTCTCTTCTCCATTTTAAAGGTAAATGGCTGCAGATGAATTTCTAATGTGCAGATTATGGCTTGACAGATGCTTCTGACCCAGGCAGGTAACGGCAGAAACAGGCATTTGAAGAAAGCCAGTCAGCTCTATCTTACACTTTTAAACCCTTTGCTGATGGCTTAACGAGCTTATTGTGGTCAGATGCTGAGAGCATCTTTCAAAAGAGTGGGGCCAAGCTGTGCATCACAGTTAATACAAAAATAACCATCAGTGTGGGGGAAAAGTGCAGCGTCTGCACACTCCGTGGGCACTGAGATGCACTTCTGTTCAGGCAATTACTTTTAACACTCACATCTTGAATCGTTGTTGGAAAATCTTAATAATTCTATAGTGCTATTAAAGGCTTGGGTTATATTCTCCCCATTTCTTAGGTGAGTAGACTGAGTCTGCTGCTTAATCAAGGCCATGCACTTGGAGAAGAGTACATAACAGTTCTCCTTTCTAGTCTGTTACCTTAATAACTTGGCCCTTCCCCTCACATATTGGCTTGTCTTGTAGGTCTGTGGTACATTATTTTGTATTTAAATCACCTTTGGTTGCCTTATATTCAGAATTTTGCTCCTGCTGAATTACATATTTAAGGAATGAAATGCTGCTCTGGCTTTTTTAAGCTATTTTTCTAAGTATCTAGCCAAGTTAAAATCTATAGCTCCCAGAACTGCTAAAAAATTCATAAGGTTTAATAAAACTCAGCATGGCTGTCTTATTGCAGCTGTATGTTTAAAGGAAACATAGGCCCACACTGCGCGGAGTAATGTCCATGCTTTACTGCCTGAAATAAGTTTTTTGCACTTCTGTATAACTCAGAGTACAACCCAAAATGAACATGTTTATCAATTTTTCTTTTACACCTTCTTCTGGTAACACTTAATACTGTCAGTGCTCACCCTATCTATGCAGTTGTCTCATAGATCCCGGGGAAGTCCACCGTTGAATCCAGATGTTTTAGTGGCCACGTGGATTTGTCTGAAGGAAATATTTGAAGGACATAGTATTCCTCTGGGGTCAGCCGAGAGGGTGCTCTCTCACTGAAAGCAGAGAATGGGCTTCTGAAATCTTTTGGATGGTGGGTGTGACTTGCTTCAGAGTTTGAGTCTGTTTGGTCTGCAGGTACAGCATGGGTGACCGAGTGCATCTATCCTTTTGGAAGGAATCTTGCCCCAGACTTCATGCTCATGCTGTCTTGGAAGAGAAGTTTGTGCACTGCAGTTCACAGCCTCGGCATGTGAAAACCCAAATGTTTTTAATTTTTAAAAACAGAACAAATTCAAATAAAATCGTAACACCTGCCTGACCTCTTTTGACTTCATGTAAGGCTGCCAAAGCCAGAGAGGTTTGATGAATTAAAAATCTATGGCATCATTATGCTGCTTTCTCATGAAAACAACAAGGAGGAGAATCTCATTAATCAGATGGCTCTGTCAATAATGAATCAAGGTGAACGTGCTGGCCGAGTGATGTGTCACATAGGCAGTTTGTCAGGGAGTGAGGAAAGCAGTGAAGACCTCACAAAAACACTGGCATACTGCTCTAAGAGCTTGAAAGCGATGAGAATTCAGCAGTGGAAGAAGAGGTTAGAATCTGCTTCATGCAATCTTACTCTTTGTTGTTGCCTTTCAGGAGTCTTGTCCTAGACCAGACTAGCACTTGGCAGCTCTGCTCTTCTGGCAATAATATCATGTGCTCCTTTAGGTGGGAGATCCTGGTATCTGCTCTTCTTTTATTATTATGTTTTGGCAAAACTCGTGCAGTATTTACCCAAGGGAAGGCCAGAAGGTTGATCATCTCCTCTTAGAGCAGATCCTGGATTTTACAGAGGGGGATTTGTGCAACAGGCAAAATGATCCTGAAGTCCACTGCACTTGGGCTTACTGCGTAGGTGCTTCTCAACCCAGCAGTAATCCAGCTGCATGCTGACCTGGGAATCTCCCTGCTTCTGTCAAGTTCTCCTAGCCCCAGTTTCCTTTATCTGTTCCTGTTGGGAAATCATGAGGTGGACTCAGTCAAAAGCAATGGTACTGAATGTTTCAAAAGAAAATGACACCAATGTGAAAGAACCACATTTGTTTGTCCATCCTATCCTGAAAGCTGTGGAGCCATAGGCCCATTTTAATAAAACTTGGCAGAGGTTTCAGAAATACTAAATTCTGTTAAGCTTTGAGAAAATACATAGCTGTGCTGAGAAGGGTGACCCTAAAAGTGCCTTCATACACTGAAAAGCTGAAGTAGACCCAGCCCCTAGCAGACATCTGGGAGTTTATACACAGCTTTGAGACACAAATCCACAGAACACTTCAGTGGTTCTACTGCCCACATAGGTAGCTGCTTTAACAGAGTCCAAATCTGACTAGTGCAGAAACGATATTTTCATGAGGCTGAAAAAAAAAATCAATGAAAGCAGTTTATTTGACTTAAAATCTTCCCCTGCAGGATCTGATTTTGCTATGTTTTGCAAGTTTGTAAGAACAAGGAAAGCAATGAGTTTTTTATATTAGCCTAAGAGAATCAGGTATTCAAAGCTATGGAGAAGTCGATTTTTGTCTTACTGCAGGTCCTGGCTAGGCTAAAGCTTTTGCATGTTGTGGAAAATAGAAGAGAGAGATGGTGATTATTCCTATTAATCCCTATTGGACAGGTCACCTGCTTCGTGCAGAGATGTGGAAATTTGCAAATAAGGCACTGGTAAAGGAAATTAATGGCTGTAACTGGTGCAACGTGCGTGTCCAGCACTGGGAGTGATGGAGGTCAAGCACTGGTCCGTGGGTGAAGCAGGCACAAAGCCCGTGTGTTCAGCTACCTGGGCTGATAAGTCGAAGATGTTTGCAGACCCAGAGTTCAGTCCTCCTGTCACGGGTGGCACGTGCAGCCTTCTGGTGCTCCCCCTGTTTGAGGGAACCTAGTGCTGGGTCAGTAGCCAGTTCCTTCACTGGGAAACGCTGCCTAGCCCAGCAGTGTTAACAAGGAAGGCTACAGTCTCCTTTCTTCCTCTTCTTTTAGGGGAGGATGGGAAGTTCTTCCAGGCAGTGCTTCAATCAGTGCAGGAAGCAGTGCTTTGTCACTGATTTAGCACAAAGAATGGAGAAGATACATGTTTTAAGCTGTCCCAGCAAGCCAAAAAAGGCAGCCCCTCCCTGAATCGACTGATTTACTGGTGGTAAAGGGATAAACAGAATGCCTGTTCCTTATCGTGGGCAAATTCAGCCCATTTGCATCCTGCACAGTCTCTGTTTGCAAATAGGGCTGTGAAGCATCACTGCGCTGGGGGAAAAAACAGTTTCTCAAACTTTGACCCAATGAAAAGATGGTTTAATAAACCATCTTCCCAGTCCTGTTAGCCATTGTCCCAGGGGCTGATGAAATGATTTCGGATAGATTATTAATTACCCTCTGTGTGGCATAAGGCTGCTGTATGGCACAGCTGAGTCGTATTTTATCCTGTGGGGAATAGCTCCACTGTGGTGTAAACCTTAGCTCCAGTCAATATAAATAAAAGAGAGGATGGGAATAACATGCTAAAGATTCATTTGCTTTTTTATGTTCTGGAGTGCAATAAAGCTTTGAGAGTATATTTGGTGCTGTGCCATGCTGTTCTTCATCTGGTCTTCCTTCTTTAAATTAATTCTTAAGTAAAAGTTAATTAGCCACCCAGAAACACAAAGCTTCCTCCCCAGTGATGTGCTGTAAGCTTTCTATAAAGTTTCTTGCTGCATTATTCCCCCGTAGTGTCCCTGCTTTCTCAGACCTTTGCAGTTGAGGGTTCCAGGCAAAGGTGGGACAACATTTGCACATGGACAGTGGGAGGAGAATTAAGGGGAAAGATCAAGAAGGGACTCGAGAGGACAGATATATTTATGATACTCAGAAGCTGAAATCCTCTCTTACTTCTTTGTGCCAGAAAATTTATTATATTCTTTTCTTTCCCTTTTTTTAACTGGCTCACAAAGCAGGAATCACATGCTGTTCTGTAAGCAGTAAGGGGTCAGCGTTCACACAGAACTTCCCTGCCTCTGTTCTTTCAGCAGTGATAGCCTGAATTCTAAAATCTGTATCCCTAATAATTTTCAAGGTCACTGGATCCCAGGATTTTAACTTGTTCAAATTCAAGAGAAAGGATGAGCAGGGGAAGCTGAACGTACACTATCCCAGGCTTTGTAGCTCTTTTGTCAATATCCTTGCATAAAAAGTGCACAAATCCTGCTGATCTCTCTCTTATATGCAGGGAATTTTAGTATTTTATGCAGTGCTGTTTCATCCAGAGATATTCACCATTTTTACAAAGACAATGATGTGACTCTTATGACTGAGGAGCCTGGGATGGTGACTTGCTCCAGTGTGTAAATTTTGCATGTGCCTTCTGTGATTAGAAATTCTTTGTATTTGTCTACTGGCATTCTCCTTGTCTTGTTCAGAAAGATGAACCATAAACAAGAAATGGGTCTGTACCCACTTTATTTGTGTTTAGGACTCTAGTTTTGGACAATGCTCGTGGCCAGAAACAGCCAAGTCCTAAATTCCTTTCTCCCTTTCTGCAGTTTCTGATATGTAGATACATGCGTGAGATGCACCTGGAGACTGAAGAGGGCTGGAGGCAGTGGCACCAAGGTGTTTGTGCTTTCTGTGAGTCAGGAAGGAATGAATGCATAAATGTGTATGAAAGTGATGCAGATTCCCATTGAGAGTTAATTCATCTCTAGATGGTGAAGAAAAGCATCTAATTTTGAAGCTCTGTCTGTCTCCTGAGGATTGAGACGTAACAAAACCAATATCAATCTCTCCAGCAAGCTAACCCACAGGAGAAGCAAGCTGATTGTTTTGTAGAGATCTGTATGCTTCTGTGTGTGGGAGGGAGTGTTGTTTCATTCCAGCTCGTGTAAAAAGCATCTTATGAAGAAAAAGTTAAAAGGAAGAAATGTTTTCAGCATTTACTTCAGTGAGGCTTTGTACTTTCTAGGGAAAACTGAATTTGATGTACATCCTTCTTCTTACAATCAAAACCTGAGCATCCTACACATCACTCTCCTGCTAACTGTTTGTGGGGGGAAGTTGAAATTCTTTTGAGGCCCCGTGTCGGGAAAAACTGACTCCAGTGACAGGAGGGCTGTTCACAACACTAATGCTCGCATTTGTAAAATGCTGATGGTCAGACAGCCTGTGGCCTGTTCATGTCCTTGCTGTGAAACAAGTCCAAAGAGACCACGGTGTTCCAGCAGGCACTACTTCAGCTTTACCGGGGTGACACTCGGACAGGAAAGGACATTTGAGTGCTGGGAGCTCTGCACATGATACTGTCTGTAAAAAGGTGCAGAGAGCTGCATTATTCTGTGTCCTTTGGGTAATAAATCAGCCTGGAGACCTTGATCACTTCAGGGACCAGCCAGAGGAGGAGTCATTTACAACAACAAAGCTGATGTGGGTGGACATAGAAGTAAAGGCATAAAGATGAAGGCAGTGCCTTGAGGAGCTCTAATGGCCTTATAATGCGTTTTCAGAGCCCATTCCTGGCTGCAGTTCTACAGGTGGCAGCTGAATCAGAGATGGAAATGAAATAGTTTCATTATCAAGTCCTTATACTTCAATTTGCTATAAATTGTTCCAGTCACTGCTAAGTGAGTGACAGTGAAGAGAGTCCCATGGCTTGGTGCCTAGCTCATGAATATCATTTCAATCACTGCTCACTGTAGACACCCTGGATGGGCAGAATAGCAGGTATATGTGGTTGCGAGGCGGGAGGGAAATGAGCTGGAAGAGCTGTATAGGCAAGCAAGACTGGAAATGGAATAAGGCTCTGCCAGATCTTTGCATAGTCCTAGATCTGCAAGGTCCTTGCTGGGATGTGTCAAGAGTCCTGCTGGTCATGAAGGAGCCAGCTAGCAAGCAAGCCATTGTACTCAGCCCTGCCCCCAATGCCCCATTAGCTCACTGCATCACCTAATGTTGGTCTCCGTGCTTTGTCCTGGAGCAGGGCTCAGGCTGATGCTGCAGCTTATCTTATTGTCTCACCAACTGGGATTCTGTGCTCGCTAAAGTTCAAGGTTGGGCTATAAAAATCTGTTCTAGTCTGAAGTCTGCCGTAAAACTGGTTGCTCACGAATGGATCTATTTACCAGGATGCAGGGGGAAATGAACTGAGCCATTGAAAAAGGAGAAAGTCTTGGTTCCTGACAGATTTTTTCTTTGTCTTATTTTCAGCATAACCTTAAAAAGTGTCTGTATTTTTCTCATGCAGGCTCTTAGCACACTTGTTAGAAATTCTTTTTACCTACTGCAGTGCAAACCTTTGTGGTCCGCAGTGAATTGGCAAAAAAAAAAGCAGAATGTCATCCATGAGACAGCACTGGCGTGTGAGAGGATTCAGACAGATCCCTGGCTGCTCAAAAGGTGCAGTTAAAAACTTGCAAAATCGTCTGTGTGCAATAAGTCTTACCAATATGAACAAGCCAGTGGGTTTGTCTGATTTATCCCCAGGAGCCATGAGGGTTGGGTGTTCTTTTCACAATGTTCCTTGTGCTGCCACAGCCAATTTAGAGACCTGAAAGGTGACAGCATTTTGTCTGATTGTCCATGATTTTTATTCCTCTTTCAGCACTAGTCTTTGTCTAGTGTCTCATTTAGAAATGAGCAGTTCCTTGAGGATGCTTTCTCTTCCAGAGACACATTCCTTCTCCTTGTTAATTGGTAGAGTCCCTGCACCAAACATTTGGTGGTTGCTGATAGCAGCAGTGCTACCAAGGAGACATCAGATAGAGTACGGACTGTGAAGTTCATGGGCCTCTGTGAACTGACCTTCACAAACCATTGTTGATTTGGGCTTCTTTTTTAAAAAAAAGAATATATATATATATGTTTATTTTTATTTAAAACTAGATGTAAGCCCAGCAATGTTTTCTGTTTATTTCCTCCTGAGATGGGAACAGCGTGTTCGACTTGTCCTTTGTGCTTTGATCCCATTTATGAAGATGTTTTGCAAGAGCTTGGTTCCCCTGTATTTCCAAGCTCCTCTGTGCCGTAGACAAACACTTCATGGTCCTTGAGAGATAATTTTGTGATGTAACAGTTTCTCTGTAAAGAACAGAGCACCTCCACATCCCCATGCTTTTCTGCTAAATGCTATTGCCTGTCAGCACCATAACCTCAAAAATCCCTGACAACACAGCAGAAATACTACCTAGACAAGTTATCTTCTGAGCTCCTCATTGTGGACTGCCAGATCTGGGCTGGAGATGTATTTTTCTGGCTCTGCTTAGGCAGGAGCAGGCTCTCGTGTAAGCTAGCTCCCTTTGGAGAATGGACTTTGTCATTCCTTGTGTTTGCAGGTGTTGTGGGCTGTTGTTCCACAGCAGGAGAGGCGTATGCCACTGGCTGTTCCAGTGAGAAACCCAAGACAGAAGCCAATCTGTCAGCACCTGACTTGCCTGTATCTGCAGCAACCTCACTTTTCCCCTCCTGTGATGATTTCCAGATTGTTACCTTCCTCTTGCAGGCAGTGTTGGAGCCTGCGCTGGGTCATGTCGTATCAGACTAATTGGGCACCTTCTGTCCCAGCAGAGTAAACTGAGATCATAACCTTACAGGGATTAGGAATCCAATTATCTGGAGAAACAGCCACCAGATTGAAATATCCCTTCTAACCTCTTAGTGCTTAATATTCCAGACCTGTTCCATCTCCCTGCGCTGGAAGTTTCAAAAGTCACCTAATAAAAAAGATTTGAATTTGCCTTAAATAGCTTCCATAAAGATTATTATTATCTACTGATAATTCCATCTCTGAGCCTGTCTTGAATACTTTCTGGATCTGGATGAGCCAAAGAGAGCGAGGTGATGGCTCTAAAAGACTGCACTTATTTACAGACCCTGTAGCGCAAGGGCAAGGCAGATGGCTTGGGCAATTAAGCTGTGCTTTTCAAATACCTGGGAGGAGACTTTACTCGTCCTGCCCCACCATTTCTGGTTTGATTTATGGAACTCACCACTGCGTGACAGAACTGAGAGCTATCCACGAGAACAACACCGAAGACAGTGTTGCAGATGCAGATAAAAGACAGATGCTTCGTTATATTGATAGTGGTGGGAATTTAAACCTTTGCAAGGTTTAAAATGATCATTGGGTCAAGGAGAGGTTTACCTACACTATTTAGCAAAGCAAAAGCATTCAGTACTCAGCCAATCTGCGACAGCCAGAGTGAATGGCTCTTTCTGCAATGGATGAGAGAGGGAGGTGATTTGGGTCTGTGAGTCACCTTCTGCCTGTGTGTGCCACAAGAACAGCCGATGTTGGAAAGGGGGATTCGAAACCGTGTATTGTCTGCAGCAATCCACTTGTTTCTGTTTCCAGAGAGTGCGTGGCTCTCTGGGTTCCCCATTTCTTGGGTGAGCTACAGATGAACAGGTAAATTTACACAGTTTGTAATCCCATGAGCAGTATGATATGGAACAAGAGAATATGTGAGAGATGGAAGATGCAGGCTAGTGAATGGGAGTGCAAGATGTGATCCAGAAGAATGTCAGTTTTACACTGAGGCCCAGTGAGGCTTGTGTGAGCTGAAAGCACATCTGCTTCCTAACAGCACTGCCATTTGCCAGGCTACTATTTAAGGATCTGCCCTGCCTGTAGATTTCTGCAGAAAAATCTGTGTGTGCCAGACTTCCACTCCTGGTCCAGGAGATGGTAGTGAAGGGAGTCAGGAAAGCTCGAGAGCGCACAATTGCAGCATGCTGTGGGAATGTTTCCTTCTTCTTTGGTCTGACAGTGGGACGGATATGGTGAGAGCCCCACAAACAGGTGAAGCACTGTGAGACACTGAGATTATTCCTTTCTGTACCACCACTTGTTCTTGTACTCCATTTGCAGCCTCACAGAACCTGTTATAGATCTGAAATGATTTTTTTTGTTGATATATTTACTGCTTTTCATTTTGGCCTTAGACATTTTTCTAAATTTTTCACTTTCTTTTCTTTACCTGTTGAGTGAGACAACCTGTCTTCCCCACTGCTGCAGGACTGCCAGGCAGCACCCGTTCTACAGTCACTGGAGACAAGCAGCAAAGCTGGAAGAATTACGGGGCAGGAATGAGGAGAATGTGGATTAAATCATGGAAGGCCCTTGCAGGCACTACTGCTTGCACTGCTTTCAAACAGAGCACCTCTGGGAAACAAGCACCCTACGGACTGTCGTTTTCTGTAAGTCTTTAGGGATCAACGTGGAGGTGTGCTCCATCATTTGGAAAATGTTAGAGCAACAGGCAGTGTACAATAGGCTGTTCCTTAACCTGCCCACTGCCTGTTCTCTGTAGGATACTGGTCTGTAGTGGGAATTTTCCCACCAAAGGAGTTAGGAACACATATAATTTGTTCTCGTCTGGGTTTGGGGCACAGAGGTTGCTACACCCATTGTTTTTTATTAGTTGAATCTATGTTGAAGTCTACAAATAAATGCTGGGACCCAGGTGGAACAGATGAGATGTGACTAAGTTCCTGGATGATCGATAATGAGCAGGGACTGGAAAATCAATTGTGTTAATTCCTGGCTTGTCACTGGGATGGAGAATTAATGAGAAAATCCGTCTAACTTAATGGTATTTACACATTATGCAGAATGTGATAAAATTGTCCTCAGGTGCTGCTTGGCATCACAATTATGGGATTACTGTAGATCCAGAGGCAGGAACAGAAATCCACAAGCACAAAAACTCCCTTCGCAAACAACAAACAAGCGATGACTGACTAGCTAGGAGGGCTGGAGAAAAAAAAAAAAAACAGGCAGGCATCATCCTCTTCTTCTTGTATTGTACACTTCGGGATTGATTGCAGGGGCTGTGACGTTGGTGGGTGATGATTCACATCAGATGTGGTGCTGTGCTGCTGGTAAACACCGTGCTCTGGGGGAATCCTTCCCTCCAGCATCTTAAAGCTCTTTGTAGACAGCAGGGAGGCTGCTCACCTGGAAGTGCAATTGGTTCTGTTAGAGTTTGTCCCAGACAAGCAGCAGTAGGATGGCACTGAGGGGGAAGCAGCAGTGCTGTGTTCCCTGTGCTGACCTGCCAAAGTCTGGTAGGAAAGCAGGAGATGGTTGGCCGACTCCTGCCGAAATGCGTGAAGCTGTCAGTAGCTCCTGTGCAGCAGAGCACACGTACCTGTTTGAATGAGTGGCGAACGCTGGGCTTGATCACGAGTGACAGAAAAGCAAATCCATCTCCCCAGCTGCCTCCTGCCCGCCAGGAGTTAATCCAGCCGAGACAGCACCAGTATAATGGATGGTGTCTTACTGTGTAAGTCATCCATAAACCTTGTGTGCTCAGAACACCTGCATCCCTCATGCTTTTCTTGTCAGCCCCCAGCTCCTTGCTGTTGTGCTTCCCATGCCCTCCATCCTCCAGTCTGTGCTGAAGTGTGCTGAGTGCTTAAAATCCCAGCTGCTCCCAGGGCTGCTGAAAGGGGAATAAAGGGAGATGCTAGATCGAGAGTGCCTCGAAATGTGTTTGGTGCCTTCTTTCTGAAGATTTGGTGCAGGCTCTTTTCTCTCCATCTCGGTGTGTCAAGGTCTTAGTTGTGCTGGAAAATTTTAGAAGAGAATGATAAAAGGTTCTCGCCTCTGGCAGGCAGACTGCTACAGGGACATGAGTCAGACAAATAGACCAGACCTCAAAAACCTCCAGAGCTGAGCTCTGCTCTATCATGAGCTACATTTTATAGCCTAGAGGTCCCAATTTGCAAATTTTTATTTTATTTTATTTTATTTTATTTTATTTTATTTTATTTTATTGTATTTTATTTTATTTTATTTATTTATTTTTTCCCTGTGCTTGAAACTTCAGAGCACTTCTACAGGGCACATGAAGTCTTGGTTATCTCCTCCGTGTTGTGTGGCCCTGAGGTTTTCTACAAGGGTCCTTCCCTAACTTTCATTGCCTTTCTCTGCATCAGCCAGATGCTATTGCTAGCAAGAGATGTAAGGAGCCTCTTTGCGCTGCAGTCTGCTTAGCAAGAAAGGGACACAGATTTTTCACAGTTTCCAGGCTGCTTTAGCAAAGCTTCCCAGGTTGTCCTCTCTGTTTGCAGACTTTGAAAGTGCTGCTGTGTTGGATGCAGCAGGAGACTTGTCTGACAGCGGTTGTTTCTGATATCCCATGGCAGGGGACTCTGGTATGCTGATGGGCAATGAGCAGACACAGGCTTTCCAAAGCTTTACTGTGCTTAATTTGCTGTGAAAGAAAAAAAAGAAAAATCCAGAATGAAACAACATGGGATATACTTTTTGGAGATGCAAAGGGGTGATCTTTGCCAAGATTCAAATTTATACCAGTTATTTTTGCAGATGCTCAGTAAAATCCTAGACTTGGGCAGAGACAACCTGTGCTATGATGGTATTTGCATGCTGGAAAGGAAATACCAGAGTGCCATGAAGAGGAGCAGCTGAGATCCCCTTCGCTTGAACTCTGTCTGATGCGTGGGCGCATTTCTCTCTCTCTGTGTTGCCTAACTGGGAGGAATCGATAACACTGTAAAAACAGGATTTCTAGGGTGTGACTGTGTTTCGTCTGGCAAGAGCTGTAAATGTCAGTTCTTTCAGCTCTGAGAGCGTTCAGGAGAATCGCTGTGCAATGCCAACGCCAGTGCACTTGCAATACACGGGTTGTCTCGTTCGATGCTCCCCAGCGGAGGGTAACGGCTGTCCTTGGACTCTCAGCCATGCGGTGCTGCATCTCCCTGGGGCATTTGGGAGCACTGCACTGAAGCAGCCTGCTCAAATCCACCCATGAATTGGCGGTGTACCACGTGTAAAGCCAGGAGATGAAACTATTTGCTTCTCCTTTACTTTTCCTGTTTCATAATTCATTTCATGGTGAAGGGAGAATGGGTTTAGGGGTAAGGAGGACAATAGGGTCATTCTTTGCGAGGTGTGCTGAGAAGTCTCTAAGCCCAAAGGAGTTCCCCCTGTACTGTCCCTGTTCCTTGGAACTCCTCACAAAAGAAGCAGCTTTGGACGTGTGTCCAAGGTGATAGGGGCTTAAGGAAGGCATATTGTTTCCCATTCTGAATGCAGTCAAATTCAGCCCTGACAAAGCCAAATGAGGTGGTTGCTGTGGCTGCCAACTGTAATTAAGAACAGAATGCTCTCCGAGTAAAAAGGAAGCGAAATCCCAAGAGTTGTCAGTTCTCTTCATTTCTGACAAGTCTGTGGAAAGCCGGCTCCTTAATCCCCAGGAGTTTGGAGTCCCTTTGCCCTCCTGAGCTCCCGCAATGCTGCGTCACACCAACATCAGGCAGGAAGGGCACCGAGCACATTGTGCTCTGCCTGCATGCCCTGACACACAGGTGCTGTCTCACGGGGCATAAAGGCACCTTTGGCTGGCTCCAGGCTGGATCACTTGGGTCCAGAGGAGATGACCCATAATGATGTACGACACTTGGCTGAGGATGTGTATATTGCTACCAGCAAAATCTCCTCTGATACATTGTGGGAAGGGGTTCTCAGGACTCGGAGCCTCCAACGGTAATATTTAGTGCAGGTCTGTGCCCGCTGCAGTGATCTGTCCTGGGAAGAGAGGCAAAATGCTACCAAGATAGTTAAAGGCTTGCTTCCTACTGAAGTTTATGCTTAGGAGGTAAATTATAGAAGGAACTAGTGGTTAAGGCATTAGTCCACAACTTGCATGGTAAATTCTGTGCTTAGTGGCAGCTTTTGTGTCTGGTGGAGGATTAGTTCATTCCCTTCCCTGGTCTTGGTGCCGTGAAATGGGCATAATAGTTCTGCTCATCGTGCCAGAGAGTGTGATGATAGGTCTGTAACGAGGTGAGGTATGCAGTTACTGCTGTGGTGAAAGCTCTATCAGTAATTAAGATGGAATTTCAGTTGTTTTTCTCCCTAGGTGATTTCCCCAGGCCTGGTTTTGGGATAGGGCTTGCTGATAAGAAGCAGAACCAGGGCTTCCTTCCTTTTATTCTGCTCTTGTCTACAGGGCAATTTCACCTCCTTCGGTTGCGGGCTTAATCACTGGCAACTCTGCAGCGCATGATAAGACTGCGAGGAAAGCAAGATTAAAAAGCAAAAGGATTAAAATCTAAAGGACTCATCCGCTATGTGCTCTGGAGAATCTGCTCAGACTGAAGCCTCTTGGAGATGCTGCGTGGATCTCTATATTAGTGCTGACAGGAGGAACGTCACCGTGTCTCTATTAGCAGGCTGAGCAGCCATGTTCCTGACCTTGAACAGCGCTTGGGCATCAGCCTCTTCAGACCCTTGCTTGGAGGGAAAATGCCTTGAAGATAAGGCATGAAGAGCTGGAAGCTTGAGCTGAAATATCTAGATTGTAGGTAACAGACTGTGTTTGATGGGGTTAACTTCGTTTTATTTCCTGGGGCAACGATAACTAGAGCTACCTCGATTTGGTGTTTGGTTTCTTTTGAGAAAATCCTAGGCATTGCGGGCTGCTCACGAGCATGTCTTGTGGCTAAACGCAGACAACTACATCCTTGTTATGCCAGTTTATCTTTGGGAAGTGAGTAGGAGTTACACCAAGTGCTATCTCTCAGCTCTGAGAGTCTGTGGTCTGCTAAAGAAGCAGTTTGTGGCTAATCCACAAGCATTCAGAGATTTCCTTGAAATTACTGGTATGAATTGCTCAGGAGCTGAGAATGAGAGGTGGCAGGGAGAAAGGAGGGCATGGGAGTAGGTCTGGGGCGAGAATCCTCTCTTGGGGAGCAGTCAACAAAATAAAAATCTCAGCATGGCTCTTGCTGCATGAGACTCATGCTTGGATGGGCCCTTAAAGGCATTTGTAGACTTTTATTTGGCAGAGTGGGATGTGTATCAGTCCATTCTTTGAGATGATAATAGTCCTGAATTGACTTGCAGGGAAAGCTACCTTTAAAGCTTAATTCTTTAAAGGCTGGAGCATTTGTAGAGATTCATTATCTGGTTTCAGAGGTTCCCCTCATCTAACTCCACTCCTGTCTTAATAAGGGATTAATGTGTTGTCTGCCTGGCTTTTAAGTTGTGTTGGAGAGTGGAAAATGATGGATTTGACCAAGTAACAAAACTTGACGTTCATCTTAGTGAAGCAGATATTAAAATTCTTCAACGAAAAAGAATCTCTGTATGCTTCAAAAGCCTGAAATGGCTGAGAGGCTGATGAGATGTAACAATAGGAATAAGGGAAAGGTTTATTAGCAATATTCCAGGAACTCAGAGTAGCTGAATAACTCATAAATCTTTCATGAATCTTACAAAAATGAGGGATGAAGTCCTAAACGCTGTAGATATATATGTATACAGATAGATACAGATACATTTATTTTGACTAAGAATGTCTTGGTAAATTATTATCACTTTAAATTAAGGAACAATCTGGATACGATTTATATTATTTTTTTGCCATCTGAGAATCTATTGAACATTTTGTCTCAGAGTATTGTGATCTCCCTCGACAGAAGAAATGGGAAGTAGAACATTTTAAATATTAAACAAAAGATTTGACTGTGAAATTGTTACTCTAAAGCAGGAGTGGGATAAAGCAGGTAAACGAGATTGCACTCCAATTTATTGTGGAACCTCTGCGATTTCAGCTGGCAATAAATAATCTGATTTGTGCTCCTGATTCCCCGCTGATGGCCCAGTAAAACGTCTCCAGGAAACAAAATTTGCCATTCTGCCAAAGAGGGGGAGAGCAGGGGAGAGCAGCTAGAGGATGCATAACCTGCGTTTCTCTTTGGATCGGCATTTTTCTATCACGGTTCTCATTGTATTGGGGTTTGAGGCAGATCTCAGTGCAGCCTATGCTCAGAACTCAGCACTGCAATGACCTGGGACCTCAGGCAGCCACACCATGCCCAGGAAGGCTGAGCACATACCAAAGAGAAGAGAAGCAACCGAGCACTACGGGATAGCTTAATGCAAACAGCAGGCTGAGGGTTTAGTGGAGAAGGGATGTTGAGGAAAGGATGTAATTTGGAGATTTGCAGGCTTACAAGAAAGTTCTCTGTCTTATTCCAAGTAGCTGTATTTCTTCCCCTGCTGGGAATCTAATCCTCTTTGATCTTCAGAGCTTTGCCTGTGATTCCAAAAGTGTGTCAGCCTCAGTGCCAGCTCATTAGCTGTGCGTGGGGGCAAGAGGTCAAAAATCATGAAATATGATATGGCAGCAAGTGCCTTCTGAGCAGGGAATGAGAGAGAAATATGCTAGAGACTTCCTTGGCTTTGTTTCCAGAGGTGCTGTGCCTGGAATTGGAAAGATCTGAGGGTCCATACAGAGGATCCTCATTCTCTTTCCTAGCCTCCATCCTGTTTTGGAGTCTGTTCCCTCCATAAATAGTTCCTCAAGGCCCATCCATCTTCATTGTCACTAAAATACAATGAAGTTTAGTGGTCAGTATGGATATCTGAAAGCCCAGGGAAAAGGATTATATCCACATTTGTTCTGTAGCCCCCCTTTTCCTCTGTGCTTGAAGTCTCAGGTTCCCCAGACGCTCTATGAAGTACTCCGAGCAGACTGCTCTGTGAGAGCACGGGAGGCTAACGGAGCACTTGGTATCCTTCTGCTGAGAAACTTTTTCAGCTGATCTGGTTGGAAGAATGAAGATACTTTGCAGCATCCCTGATCGAAGCTTTGGGAAGCTCACAGCTGAGGAAACTTCTCTTTGGGTGAGATGACCATGGCTTGCTCTGCTTCTGTGCAGGCACACAGCTCGATGCTGCACTGACCCTGCAGAGAAGTGGGATGGCACCCACAGCAGCCTGAGAGCTGCCACGAGATCCTGGGCTCACTGGAACTGCCCCCTGACCCGTGGTGCTGTGCAGTGCACATCCGTGTTACATGCAGATACAAAGGCAGCCAGATATGCAGGGAAAAACTCTGCTTTATTCCTCTCTGACATCATTTAATTGGCCTCTGTTGCTCAATTTAACAAGTGCTGATGGAATGCCTTGTGCTGGTGGCTTGGGAAACCAAAGTGCGCTGCTGCTGCAGAACACGGCGAGTGGTAGCACTGTTCCCTCAGGCTGCACAGTCCACGTGGTTCAGCCAAGTACCAAGCATCCTTCTGTAACGCTGGGAGGCCAGCCCGTTCCCTGTGAGAAGGCACCACTAAAACGTGGTTAGCTCCTGACAGTCCTACGGCTGCAGGAGGAGCTGGAGAGGGAGAGCTGTCCCACTGAGGGCAAGAGCCAGGAGCTGTGGTGCTGAATATAAAGGCAATCCTTTGGGAATCTGCTGGGCTACCCTGGATTTTCCTCTAGCTTTCTACCTAGCCCCCCAACAGCCAGTGAAAATACATTCCTGTGATGTTGTAGCCTATGCCACACAGCCATGTGAGATGCTGACAAGCTGTAGTTACTGATGTCTTCTCGGACAGAAAGGCTTCTTACCCAGTGCTGTTCAATCCCACACCCCTCGTGTCCAGCACAAAATACCTTGCATGCAGTGTGAAGCTTGGCTGGAGACAAGGCTTCGGTTACATCACTAGATGGAGCTCAAAATATAGGAAATACTTGGCTTCGGAGCCCCAAATGTATTATTAAGAAGCAGTTTTTAGAAGCTGGTGTGGGAGGGGTGGCAAGGTAAGGAGGAAAGATTTGATGTGAAGTGAAGAGAATGGAGTGGAGCATGTGTTAAAGAAGGGGGGTGCTAGAGAACGGGCTGCTACGTGCCTGGAGCTGAGGGCTGGTGCTTTTAACAACATTTAAGCTGCAATCCAACGAGGCACATAGTTCTGTGAGGGTCTGCCACATGCCAAATTTATGGATAATTTGGGCACTTGTCCTAAGAACATGTTGTGGAATTATGACTGATAAGGACAACTACTGCAGGACAATGGCTTCTCGCCCAGCAGAGGTATACGTGGATGAAAGGGCAAATACTCATCTGTTTGCACTGGTTTATTTCTGCCTTTCACACACCCCAGGCAAGTTGTCTCACTGGTGTCACAGGGAGGAACATCCTTTCTGTATGAGGTGCTGAGGTTGATTCCTTTGTGTTCCCTTTCCATAATGTTCATACCATGCAGTCCTAACAGGGAGGAAGGAAATTTTAAATTCAGTTTCTGTCAGCATCAACATCAGAATCAATCAGGGAACTCATTGTTTGTCGAATCAGACAAATGAAGCAGAAATAATTCGAAATGACAATTGTAACTAAGCAACCTAGCTTGACTAGTGAGTGGGATAGAAAATGAAATTAGTGAAACATTTTGATAACTGATTTCAGGTAACAAATCTGTTAGATTAAAAAAAAAAATCTCCCTCTCTCAAGAGATATTTTGCAAAATAATGAAGAAAAACTGGTTGAAAAAGTTTTTTGTTGTGATTTACCTGGTAAGTAAGCTCTTTGGGGCAGGGATCATCAGGGGTGTTTTTTTTGAGGTCGTATTGCACCTAGCACATGGGGTACCCCCTGACACTTGCAGCCCGTGCATGTAACTAAATTAAAACAAAGGCAAGTGGGCTACAATCAGATTTCCCAAACTTCATAAATAGATTGTAAAGGCTCAACAGATGTCCAATATCTGAGTATTATGTATTCTGGGTTAGTATAGCGCACTTGCATCACGATAAATGTTTATCGGTCAGTCATTTGTTAATGGATAGATATTTAATATTTGGTAGCCACATTATTAAGGCAGTTCCAGTATACATGGTGATTAAATGTTGATGAGAGCAGCACTGGGGTAAACGTGCCAAAGCTCAGCATCCTTGCAGACTTATCCTGCAACCCATCCCATTCCTGGTGCCACAGGACTGGAACTGTCATCACACTTAACAGTTGTTGGCCTTTGTAGGTACAAATCAAGAGGGAAGCCTCGTGGGCCAAAATCATTTCTGCCATCGTTGACCTGGCTCAAGCAGAACCACACCAAGGATAGATTTGTTCTCTTCTGCTATTTCTCAGCACCTCTGGGGCTTGAATGCCAGCAAGGGAGTGATGGTATCTCTTGCCAACCTCATATCTCTTTGATGTTGGAGTCCTTCTTAAGCCTTGGGCATTAACATCCTCCTCCGCAGGCAGCCAGTGGCAGCAGCAGCGTGTAGTGGCTGTGGTATCATTCTTTAGTTTCTTAATAGCACGGTATAATGACTAGCTCTGTTACCATATCACTGACACAGAGCATTACTAATTATGATGATTAATGGGTTTAATTCACTTAGAAAGAATAATGTGCAATAATTCCATTGTCAAAGCTGAAAATCTGGAGTTCCAGCTTCGGATCCTGTCAGCACTGTTGTTACAAACCCTTTTGTGTCAGAGAAAAGTCACCGAGAGATGTTATTTCCCACATGTTTTAGAACACAGGCTGCATTGGGAATTCTCCTATCGACTAAGAAGGCTGCTTTGCCACCAAAAGACTGCTAGGAGAAATTCTGCCTTATTTTTTCTTTTGCATGCTTACATTTTTCTTTAATGATGCTTCTGTAAACTACAAGAACTATTTATCGAGGTTAAAGGGGTCTGCTGTTTTCTTGCAGTGGTGGAAGAGAGAGAGCTCTTGCTGGCAAAGAATGTGAATGGCATTATTCCTTCTGGGGCTGCTGGGCAGGCTCTATTGAGCTGTTTTCTAGCTCCCAAGCTGGCTGGTACTGCCTGTCTCCTAGACCTGAAGGAGCAGTGTTGGAAGAAATTGCTTACCTCAGGGTAGTTTCACACTATTTCTGTCAACGCGCAGTTTGAAAAATTCATTATTTGTAGTGTCAAGGCCCCCAAGGAAGATCAGGGCCCTGGCTGAGCGGTGCAGAAGCGGTGCAGTCCCTGTACACCCCGTTCCTCTCCAGCCCGCCTGGCTGCTTCTCTGCTTTCTTCCAACTTCAGCTCTGGCTGCCTGTGACTTTCCTGTACCAGAGGGTTGCATTTCTTAGATCAGCAAGATCACTTCTGAGCCTTGTAAGCACGGCAGAAGAGGTCAGATACAATGCACTATTGTCTGTGACTCAGGAATCTTTGTGGCTTTAATTGTTGATTTAATTATCTCTTCCTGTGAGCAAGATAAATTCCCCAGGGGTAAAATAATAGAGAAAAAAAACCAACACATTTCCTCTCTCAGCTGTCTTTGTGAGATCTAGCTGCTCTGTGCTCACAGCAGCTATAAATAAACCACACTTAAGCCCTGGTGACTGTTTGGATTCTGGTGAGTCACCCGATTGATACAGCTCTAATCTGTGTCTCTGCCTCTCCCCGTTGCGTAGCTAGTATCCCATTTGGTTGTGATCTGTGCTCATGTCAGTACTTCGTGTGAGGCTCTGTGCCTGGCAAAGGACTAGCCCACATGCCCAGAGCACCGCCTGCTAATCCTTAATGGGGCAGAAGCATTAACAAATTAATTGCGTTGTGATCGAGGGGAAACTGAGGCAGGGAAAGGTCACCTAAGGCCTCCTGATTGATTTCTGACTGACAGGAATAGCAGGATGAAAATTGTCCCCTTAGCTCTTGAATGCTGCTTTCTGACTTAAACCTGCTCTAATCTGTTCTGCGTGTGGCATAGCTGGTCGACCTTTCTGCCCAAAATCTCCCGTTAAGCTGCTGTCCGGGGCACCTGCCCTTTAATATCGATGCGCATTAAGGTCACAGTTGCTTGCTCATGATCCTGGATAGGAAGGTGATATTTCTCAGGTACACCAGAGGAAGGAAATCGGAGTGATTTACAGTATTTGGCAAGGACTTGTCATAAATCTGTGATTTTTTCCAGGCTCTCATTGAAGCCCATACTTAGATTTTTCTGGCTTCAGCAGGAGTTGTATGAAGCTATTATGCTGCCAGCCACTGGTGTGATGAGGTGCTGAGTGCATTTAAATAGGACACATCGCTCTCTGCTTCTTGCCCCTGTCAGTGGATAAGTATCAGAGGCTCACTGAGGTGGAGGCGGCATGTCAGTAATGAGCAAAAAGGGGCCTGATATATTCTGCAAGGCACCTGGAGAGTCAGTTCTTTTGGAGAAAAGCCCTGGTAGAAAGAAAGGATATTGCTGCAGTTATGAATATCCTAAGAACCATGACCTGGGCAGCCTGCCTTGTCCTCGCTGAGCTGTTCAGAGCCGGTGTGGTGTGCTGCTGGGGTACCCCTGCAAGAGCGCTGCCGCTGCAAAGCCTTTGCTCTGTGCCCTCTTCTGCACCAGCCTGCGCTGCGTGCTGCTGGGCTTACATACCTAATGAGCTGTCAGTGTGCCAGTAAGCTTATTTAATTCTCCAGCTGCATCTTCAGCTGCTTGCTGTAGCCATAAAAAGGGAATTTGAAACCACCCACAGGCCACTGCGACAGGGAACTGTGCTGAGGTCTGACTCTCACCTCCTGCACTCTCCCTCCTTTCCTCTGTTTTCTGTCCCTGCTCGTGAGTGGGCTCTTCACTGCTAGCTCAGGCAGGGTGCAAGATCCTCACCGAACCTCCTGCTTAGCCCACAGTTTTAGGTTGTTTATCCCATCACTGCCCCTTCTTTCCCTTGTAACGCCAAGTCAGATGAATCTGACAGCCAGCAAAGCCTGCCACTGCTGTCCGCTGCTTGCTTTCCAAGCGTTTTTCCATCACAGTGCTCAGCTGCAGCCTCTACTCCTTGTAAAGTGGGGCTGAGTGAGCTGGCAGGGTGTTGGATGAGACATTAAGAGAACAGGTATCTGTGCACTTCAGGAGCTGACCGGTGAGACAGAGGACAACTCCCGTGTCTCTCCTTCTCAACTGAAAAATAGGACGTGCCTATTTTTGTCTGGTTTTCTATAAAATCTCGGAGGTGTTGATATAGAATAAAAGCAGTGCACAGAGGCCCTAATTTAATTTGGGACCTTTAGGAATGCTGCAATAGACAAGGGCTATTTTGTAGCAGAATAGAAGGTGATGTTGATGTATATATGATTCTTTGCTGGCCCGGCTTTTATTCAAATATCCCTTGAATCCATCTCCCCTCAAATGAAGTGGAATCTTCAGTTTCCATTTCCTCTTGCTCCACTGAAACAGTTCATAGATAATGTTCTTGTTTGTAGTCCTGCCAGGAGTTTTTTAATTACCTGTATGGTTTTATTACATAATGGGGAAGTGTGCTCTGTTAGGCTATTGGCATCTTTGCAGGAAGCAAACAAACCCGATGACATCCATCAAGTTGACTAATTACAGAGAGTATGTTCACTTTTTTCAGTTTTCCTGGTCAATACTGGCAATAGCTCTGCTGCCTGGGCTCTGAGCCTGGCTGCTCACTCAGCCAGTGCTGCCTTAGCAGTTGGCCAGGTGGGAGGTCAGGGGGCTTGATGGTCCTGAAAGAACTGGAAAGGGAAAGGCAAATGCTCTAGCATCATCCCCAAGAGCCTAGGACACACACAATGCCCACATTCTGCCCTGATCTCTTTCTGCAGTATTTCAGAGTCAGCTCCATCTAGATGTTTGTACCTTAGGTGTTTTTAACAGAGAGTTAGGAAATGCCTGTAGCTGCTTGCACTGAGGCAGGCTGGGTATCTATTCTGTGGAGCCTTCTGAATTAAACATCCATTCCACGTGTGTTCCCAGTTGTAGGATGCCGGGTATACCGACCCAGCGCCTCCGTTTCAGGCCTTTGTTTAGAAGAAAAACTGTAGAAAATGAGAGCTCAAGTGTATTCCCCTGCATGTCCTCATCCTTATGTGCTCAATTACACCTGTCCAAACAAGGTGTGAAATGCTACCTCGCAGAAGGAAATCACTTTGTGCCATAGCTAGCAGTATGGTGAAAGGCAAAGTGGGATCAATCTAACTCAAGGCATGGAAGCAATGACGCTCTCTCTGCCTTTCAATTATCGCAGTGTATTGCTGAGGAATCGGGACAGCCAGCCATCTTTCACAGTGAAGTACTTCAGTGACAGACCGAATGCACTCAGTACTGGAAGAAATATGATGTTATCATGGTGGAAGCGGCATTTTGTGGGTAAGCCTTCCTTTTACTGCTTGCTTATACAAATCATAGAATCATAGAATGGTTTGGGTTGGAAGGGACCTTAAAGATCCAACCCCCCTGCCATGGGCAGAGACACCTTCCACTAGACCAGGCTGCTCAAAGCACTTGAACACTTCCAGGGATGAGGCATCCACAGCTTCTCTGGGCAAATGCTGCAGACCAGGTCTCTGCTGGCCTGTAGAGACCAGAAAGGCAGAAGACTCTGTTGAGCAGAAGAAATTAGAAGTTTAAGAAGAGTAAAAGTTTAAGAAGACCCTCCTCTCTATAGCATGATGAGTCCAAATGCCCTGATACAGGGATGTGTGAGTGGAGATCACTGTGAATGTGGTAGCCATAGGAGAGTGGTAGCAAAGCCACACATTCCCCCACCCAGTGCTTGTCATATTTCTTCCCCACAATGAGGACCTTTGGCAAGTGAAACAGGGCCTGATGTGCTGACATGCTGTTGATCTGAAAACGGCTGTGTCTTGGAAAGTCAGAGCAAAGGATCATAATTGAATCCAGCAGGCACAGGAACCCAGCTTGGGGGCTGATTGGTATTCAGCTCTGGTGCAAAGTGCTTAAGAAAAAACTTATTAATTTCCCCTTCCACAAAGAGCGGGAGTGCGACAGTAATCACAGTATCAAGTCATAATAATAAAAAAAATTCCATTGAAAATAGCAGTTAAGACTCCAGAGAGTTCAGCAGGGGAAGATTGTATTAAGATAAAGTAGATTATAACACTGGCGGACATTAAAGGTTGTCATTGTATGGTAAATCACATCAGGAAGTCACAAAAGCTGCTCTTTACACAGTCAGGGACAGAACACTCTGATATAGCATCTGATTTATCCCCTGCCCCTGTTATACCATCCCTGGCAAACAGGTAGGTAGAAGGAGGAGAGGAGGAAGGGGAGAGACTTGCCAGCCAGAGTGGATTTCTGAGTTGTGGTTTTGGGGAAGGTGGGTGGGACCGGGGTGGGGCCAGACACATTGGTCCCTTCCCCTTCTGCGGGGTGCTGGGGCTCTGCATACTTGCTGCAATGCAGAGGTATGTATTGAAGCATTCCCACTGCCCCTTCTCTCCTGTGGAGTAGCAGCAGTGAGCTGAGTAGGATACACGCGGCTCGAGCACTGTGCGTCCCACAGGGGCCATCCTGTGCTCCCCTTGGTGATGGAGGCTGCCAGCTGGGCATCCCTGCTCCTCACACTGCCTTAATGCCATCACAGTAGCAGCAGCCCAGCAGCAGTCCCCTGTCCCCAGTAGGTGCATAGCCAGGCTGGAATATAGCCCCATCCCAGTCCCACTTCCCCAAAGTGTCCCAAGCACACCTAAATATATTTCAGCTGTCTGAATCCTTTAGAAACCCTCCCTGCTCTCTCCTTTCTCTGCCCAAACTACATTGCCACAATCTCTTTGATCCTTGCTTAATAATTACAACCCAGGAACAGTGCAAAAACAAATGTAAACCTTCTGGGTGTTACTAGGTGGGATTTTGTACATTACACGTCTTGAGCAAAGCCCTTTCACTGCTGGGAGTGTGTTTGCTGGTAAGTAGGTAAGACAAGGACTCCCGGCTCCCTCCTCCCCGGCCAGTGCTGTGTGTGCATCTTCTCAGGAGTCTGACCCAATTCTGTCTCAGATATGGATTAAACAAATACCTAACACCAGCCCCCTTCCCATTTTGCAGCTGAGTGTTTTCAAACTCCTGCCTACCATAGTCCCATGTCCTTGACAGGTCTGCAGCTGAAAGGCACTTTATATTCTGCCCTGGAGCTGGTGGTAATGTTTTACCAGGTAGTCATACCAGCAAGAGGTGTGAAAAAACCTGAATGGACAGAGCTCTGCAAAGGTCATTTCCCTGCATTGGTTTTCTTCTGTACAGACACTACTGACACCTGCAAAAGATTCTTCGTAAGTGCAGTTCGTGTTGCTTTTGCAGGTGATTTAACTGGAGCAGTACTAAATTCCTTCCAGTTGTCAGAGCAAGCACTGTGCCCTCCAGGAGCCTGGGCAGAAGTTGGAGCCCTGTCCTCTTGGTACCACCAAAGGTGACCTGCTCTGTCACCATCAAAGGTCAAAGGTGGCCTAGAGACCCAAGGTGTTGCCCTATTAAATTCAATGTCTGACAGCAAGGACCCAGCATGACAGACTTGGCGCTTTTTTTTTTTTTTTTTTTTTTTTTTTTTTTTTTTTTTTTTTTTCTGGTGCCATTTCCCCAGAAAAACATTTTTTTCATCTTTTTTATTTTTTATTTATTTTTTGTTCAGATCAAGCAAATATTGTCTTGAAAGTTCTTATAAACACCATTTGGCTTGGAAACCTGTATGAAAGGAGCATCTCTCCACCTCCTGTGAACATGTAGGTCTTGCTAAACTTACACAAAGGTCTCCTGCACAAATGTGCTTCCACACCTTAAATGTATGCTTTTTGCTTTTTCTTTTTTTCCCTGTCTTTGGCACCCTGATCTCTCTAGTTCCAGGTAAAGAGTCAGTATGCTGGCTTCATTAGTGCTCCTGGGTTTTATGATCCTGGGAAGCAAGGAGAAGTATAATATATATTAAATGTAATAGGCTTTTGTTGAGATGAATGTTAGCTTGCTAAGAGTAACTTAGTAAGTTGTTCCACCTGCTAATATGCACATTTAGGAACAATTTTAGAGTGTGAAAATATTTAAAAGGAATGCTAATTTCAAGCTGAGAGAAGGATGTTTGTGTGGAGAACAAGAAAGCCAGGACTGGGCAGGCAAGAACCAAACTGCGTTAATTTTGATTTTTCTGGTTCAGCGGCATTGCTGTGTGTTAATGTATTTCAGATCTTTGCTTGTCATGCTGTTTTATGAGCTCTCACGAGGTGGAGGGAGAAGAGAAATAAGTAGCCACATTTCCAGAGGAAGTCAAGGGGGAAACGTAAATAACAAAATGAAAGCTATGGCAACAGCCAAAGAGCTGGAATGAGAATGGCATAGCAGGCTGCATACTGTAAATAATCACTATGATTAAACTGGATGATTTCACCAAACTTGCTAATGCCTAGTTTTCAAAAGAGCAGCCTGGATTCACCCAGGTGCTGAGCATTTTTGAAAATATGGAGCCCATTTTGTCACTGAGTCTGTGCCCAGTCTGCCAAAATCATATTACCACTCCTGAATATAAGGGAAAAATTGAAACTCTGAATTTGTCCCTGATACTTCTTTCCCCAAATGTTGAAGCAGATGCATTTTGCTGATACAGAGTTTTTGAAAAGTAATCTCAGCTTGCATGCAAAAGCACTTGGAGGAGTCAACATGAACATTTATACACCTCCATGATCTTCAATTGAAACTGTTCTGTCTGACTTAGCTGACCAACCGCAATGGAACAGCTGCTCCAGCCAGTGACTTTTTATCAGAATTTTATGTCCAGAGCAGATAAACTCAGTGAACAGCTCTGAATAATGACTACACTTCCAGCAAGTCTGTTTTCTGTCATTGCAGAGTCATGACTTGCACATATTCATCCTTACACAACTCTGTGAGATGTGACAGTGCCAAGGAGTTGCATCTGGTATATACAAAAGAAGTTAAAGAGGTGACTTGATTGCAGCCTTTAAGTACAAGGAGAGAGATTTCTGATAATAGAAGGCTCATTAATCTAACAGACAGTGGCCATGGTGAGATCCAGTGGCTGAAGTTAAATAGCTAGAAGGGTATCTAGTCTTACTCAGACTGGAAATAAAATTTCAACAATGTAATAATGAAGTATTGGAACAGCTTACCTAGGATTGTAGTGGAGGATCTGTTACTGGAAGTGCTTGAATTGGTGCTGGGTGTCTTTCTAAAAGCATACAATGGCTTAGGTGGCTAGGCTCAGAGGAGTGAGGCGGTCTGTTTCCTCGCTGTTCTGTTTGCTGGCTGGTGCAGGGTCTTGGCTCTCCTCATGTGGAAACCACCTCTAAGTTTGTAGCGAGACTTTTCAACGCAACCGACAGAGTGCTATAAACCTGATTCTGGCTGTTCATTACAACTCCGCTTCTCAATGAGTGTTGGTATTTGAAGCAACAGAGAAGCCTAGAGCCAAGATCCTGGGGCAAGGAAAACTGGGACCTGGAACAGAGTGGCCAGAAGCTGGAGGTACCCTGATAAAACTGAGCTCTGCCCTCTTTCTTGCAAAGAAACTGTCACCTCTAGGTCATTGCTACCTGCTTCATGTAAGCTGTTTTCCAAGCACTTTTCTGAGCTTTCTGTTTTGCTCCCTCAGGGGGATTCCTACAGCATTTCCCCAGGGAACCTCCCTCTGGATCTTGTGCCCAATACGCATTCCTCACATGCTGGGAAATGTAACATACCCAACCTGAAAGTGCACATACAAATAGACTCGTGAGGCTCAATGTTTGAGGCCTCAGTTCCATCATATCCTGTTGTCAGAAGCTTAATGAGCTGTGTTATTAAACGGCTCCACACTGTTCCCTTGTGCTGCTGACAAACATGGCCAGTGGGCAAAGAGCAGCTGAACTGCCCGGTTGTATTGATTTCTCCAGTGCTCACAAGTTCTGGATGGCATTGCTGATGGGGTTAGCACGTTGGTGACTGCACAGAGCCTCTTCCCACGTAGGGAAGGGAAATGTGACCCCCAGCAGTTGTTACATCCTACAAATTGAGGAAAAGAAGGCGCTCTGCACATTTGTCTCAGGAGAGAATGCACCTTGTGTGTTTTGAACCCAGACTCAGGGCGTTGTGCAGGTGGGGATTTTCTCTCAAAAAACTTCCCCTGCTCTTGTTTTGCCAGATTTGAGGCTGAGTTATCACTGTGATTTCTGCTGTGACAGGACATGCAATCCCAAAGGGCATGTTCCTGCTGTATTACATGCTGAGACACGCTGTCAGTTCCTCGGAGAGCTTGCAGTTGAGGTAGGCAAGTTAGGCAGTGGGAAGTGGAGAATCAGAGGCATACAGTTGTCCATTTTATCTTGCCTTGGTTGGCTGGAGGGTGCTTATTCCATCTCTGTTACACATTATATTCAGTCCCAGTTCATTACTTGCTCATGTCTGTATCTCTGGGCCTGCTGCGAGGGAGTGCCTGGGATCCCAAGGCTGCGTGGATGTAACACCCAAGCAAGTACCTGCCTATTGCAGCCCTCCTGCCCTTGTCCCAAGAAATGCACGTGTCGAGTCCTGCTCAGAGGACAGAAGGTCAACACTCAGAAACAAGAAAGTTTTGCTTTCCTGGGAGAAAGAGAAAGTTTGCCTCACTGCCGAGCAGCAAGTTCTGAAAACTCCCATTCCTGCTGGCTCAGAGGGAAGGAGGCAGTGTCCAACTATTTATCCCTCCTAAGGGCAGTATTGATTTAGGAGGAAGGAACAGGGAAATAGCAGTGGTATGAGGCACCTGCAATGCAATTTGGGTGATATAAAACTAACAACAGGCACATCCTGAGTGACAGAATGAGGCTGGGCTGTGTCTGGAGTGTGGTAGGCTGCTGCCTGAGGTTCATGTGCCTCCCTTGCCTCGTAGTGGGGTGTGCTGCAGGGAGCTGGAGCACCAGCAAGGGGGTGACAGGACTGTGAAGGAAATAAATGTACCTGCACAGAGTGCTGCCCCCGGGAATGGCTCGCTATTAATAACAGTAATAACATATGCCAGGATGGGGAAGAAGCATCTTTAGTAAAGTGCTGATCACTGCCACTATCTGGGGCAGAAACAAATTGAAAAAAAAAAAAAAACACTTTCATTATTTTATAATGCACAGTAATGCCACTTTTGTATTTTTTATTATTTCCCCATGTTTGAATTTTGTCTGTAGGGGGGCTTTCTGTTTTAAGTAGTCCATGCTGCAGATTGGCAGGTAAATTGTGGGGTGACATTAAGGAGAGCACTCAGCAGCCCCAGCCAGCCGTAACTACAGTAGTCAGAACAGAAAGGCTCCAGAAGCGAGATGCTCTGGAGTCTTACCCACTGAGACATGTCACAGTCAGCTTGTCCTCCCTGTGCCCCACATCCACTGCAAATGGAACAATTTGGAATGCAGCCCAAATCCCACCGGAGCAATTGGGATGCAGATGGCAAGGAAAGCTGAAGGTGATTTCCTCCTCTTCTGCCATACTAAATAGTAAAGGTGCAAAGAGAACTTGCTGTACACAAAAGGAGAAAGGGTAGGGGACGAGAGAGATACAGAATTCAGACAGCTCCTAGACCTGCTGAAAGGGAGCTGCTTTCAAGTTCAGGGGATGTCCTTCCATGGGATTAAAGCCAGTGTGGATGCCATGCACAGGATGAAAGCCTGTGCAGCACCCAGGCAATGACAGAGATCACCCAAGCAGAGATCAGAGGATGTTCTGAAGGAGTTAACCTGAGCAATATCTAAGTACAGAAGTTCCAATAGCTTCCCTTTTATTAAGGAAAGTATTTCTGTTGTTCTCATAAACTATACTTGGCAAAGCCTCCTTAGTACGGAATCATTTATTTTTCCACTGAGAAAGATGGCTGTGAGTGTAGGGTCATTACGGAGAGAGTTGCAGGGTGCTTGTTTGCATTGATTGAATGAGAGTGTTTCATGCTGTTCGCTTATTCAGTGAGTTTCTTTAAGGGTGAGTAATCCCCAGTCCCTGGGGGGGTTCCCTCCAGGCAGACACTGCAGGATCCAGGCTGGCTTCCAGGGCCCCAGCCCCAGCACATGCTGGACAGGGGAGGTTGGTCAGAGCTGCAGGGATGCTCCTCAAACTCTGCTAGTGCCATAGCTTGCAGGAGTCAGTGCCTGCCAGGGAAATCATGGTACGGGGGGGCTTTATGCCAGTCGTTTCTGTGAGTGGGGTGCTTCTGGGCAGCCTGGGCATATACACCTGAGGCCCCAGACAGAGCAGGCAGGAAGAGCAGCTGCTCTGTCAGCACAGAGAGCCACATAGCTTGCCTAATAATCCTAAGCGTGTCACAGCGTCCTTTGCTGTGGCACTTTGGCTCTGCCATGTGTGCATAGTGCCCCTAATAGCATGGTACGTGTGTCAGGTGTCAGAGAAAATGTACGGCAAGTTCTTGGGGTTCAGCTCTCTGCTCGTTCCCCAGACAGCAGCAGAAATGGCTGTGCTGTTCCTGCTGTGCTTTCTCCTACTCTGCTGGGCACCCCCACCGAACTGAAAGGCTCTCACCTGGGTTATCCGTGAGGCTGCATGGAAGTAGCAGCAAAAGACAAACAAGAGAGAGTTTTGCCTTTCTCCCGAGGCTGAGAAACAAGGTTCAGTGTGTGCTTTTCTCTCTTTCATTCTTCTACTCTTTCTTTTAATGAGATGCACAAAGAAAGGAGGAAAAGCAAATTTAATTATAAAGCTGTGTCTTCCTCCCTTCTCTGCCTTTCTGGCCTGGGAAGTGCAATCATCTCCTCTTTGATGCAAGAATGAATTCAGCAGCATGCATTGTTAAATTATTATTTATTTAAAAAGAAAGGAAATTACTTTCGGTTCAGTGCCAGTTTCTAGCCCAGTGAGGAGAACAGCAAAGGAAGGAAATAAAGCAGCAGCACTTCTGGGGGCAGCAGTGTGTACATGTATACGCACACAGCTCATAGAGGAGTCAGGGCAACTGCACTGGAGGAGTGCCTGTTACATGGACGTGTATCCCCTCTGGCTAGCACGCAGATGCTATGAAAGCAGAGAAGGCAGCGTGTTGTTTAACCCTCTCGAATCCCCATTACACGCTCAGTTGTACCGTTGTGGCACCTAGAAAGTAATCCACTGTATTGAATGGTAAGGCTCCAGTTTGCAGCTGAGGAGAGAGAGGCAGAGACCAGCACAGCAATATATTCAGAGCCAGGCTGTGGCTCAGGGAAGGAGCCAGGCTCCTCCAGTAGCCACAGCCCATCACAGCAGCAGGCTGTGCATGCTTTCCATATTTAAAAATAAGCTGAGCACTGGGTGTGCTCTCAGGGACAGGAGCAACCTCCTTTGTACATTTACATTTTTGCACCTTGTGTAGCACAGAGGAATCCTGGCTTGCTGGCTGCTGCTCCTGCTGCTTCTGCAGTGTGGATAGCAGGAAATTCAGCAGAGCAGGACCGTTCTCATTTGTCAGAACATCCCGTTTCACTGCAAGCATGGGTCTGAGGGAAGGGTAAGTGCCACTGCCGTGTTTCTCTTGACCCATCATTTCCTTTCTCTGGTTATGAGCCAGCCATCCCCCTGTCCTTGCCGTGCGCTGTTATGAGGGAGGATGAGGCCATACAGGCTTCACTGCCTCTGTCTTATTCTGTTTCTCTTAGCTGTGAGCAGCCTGGGACTTTGTGCAAGGCCTTAATGAGGCCCAAGCAAAGGTTGACTTAAAAAATAAAAAAATCCTTTATGATCTGTGCTACAGATGGAGCAACAAATGGATAATAAAAGGGCTGGAGACTGGAGGCAAATCCTCCCCTTAGATTAAGGGGAATTAAGTCCTTTGGGGGATGTGTAATGTATGAGGCTTCATTATTCTTCTTGGGGGAAGCAGCTTATGATCCCTTGGTCAGAGAGATAAAAGGATCATAAACTCAAATGGCTCCACATAGCCCGTGTGACTCAGACGGCACCGGAGAATCTGCTGGAGGTAAGCTAGATACAGCTCAGCCTGTCTTGTGCTGTAAAAGCAGCTCCTGTGACACTGGAAATCATACCCCCAAACTTTAATGTCTCTTCAGGGCGTGTGGGTACCCGCTGTCTGTGGGGATGGTTGTACCAGGGAGAGGCTCTTCTAGAGGCAAGTAAAGGACCCCAGAGGAGACAAGTTCAGCCTTGGGGCCCCCCACATAAGAAGGACATGGACCTGCTGGAGTGAGCCCAGAGGAGGCCATGAAGATGATCAGAGGCTGGAGCAACTCTGCTGTCAAGGCAGGCTGAGAGCTGGGGTTGTTCAGCCTGGAGCAGAGAAGGCTTATAGCAGCCTTCCAGTACCTAAAGGGGGCCTACAAGAAAGATGGAGAGGGACTTTTACAAGGGCGTGTAGTGACAGGACAAGGGGTAATAGCTTTTAACTGAAAGAGGGTAGATTTAGATTAGTTGCAAGGAAGAAATTCTTCACTCCAAGGGTGCTGAGGCCCTGGCCCAGGCTGCCCAGAGAAGCTGTGCATTCCCCAGCCCTGGAGGTGTTCAAGGCCAGGCTGGATGGGGCTTTGGGCAACCTGGGCTGGTGCGAGGTGTCCCTGCCTATGGCAGGGGGCTTGGACTAGATGATCTTTAAGGTCCCTTCCAATCTAAACCATTCTAGGATTCCAAGTACTGGAAACAAACCTGGGTCAGAAGTCTCCAATGCTTCCTTCACAGTCCCAGGTACTTCCTCTTCTCCAGTCCAAGCATCCTGCCCTCAGCCTCCTGGGCAATCTTTGTCACTGCTCCACTTCATGCCCACCTCTGCTTTCCTCCCCTGACCTTTCCTCCCCCTGACCCACGCCCCCATCTCTCTTATATCTACTCCTGTCCGAGCTTAATCCACATTGTGATGCCCAAATGCATTTGTTGCCCCTACTCCCAGCTCCTGAATCCTTTTGATCATTCGATTTATTATTTTTTTGGCAGATTTTCAGCTGATTTATAGCGTTCTGAGAGGTCCCAACACATCTTCTATCTTTCCTCAGCTTTGGGAACACTTGCTTAACCTGTAATCAGCATGACTCAAAACATCAGTGTCTGTCTCTGGAGCAAAAAGAAATAATGCGCTTTGTTCTGCTGCTTCCTATTCAAAGGTAAATTGCTTTGCTTTTCTCCAAGAGCAGATGCTGTCTTCTTTTCTTTACCTCTCTCCCTAATGTCTAACTGATTTGGGAGAAATCACATTCCCTGGTTTCCTTTACAGAGTTTGGGGATGGAGAGAAGCTTTTTTACTGGAGAACTTGACATATCTCTTCCTGGTGAGTTGTAGATCAAGAAAGACAATGTACCCTCTTGCACCGCTCATGGCACCACACAGGGGAGCGTGCATCTCTGTGCGTCTCTGAGTTTGCTTTCTGTATTCCTACCATGCTGATAGATGGCACGCAGTTACACCTCTGTGCGTGCTCCTGTCCTTTGTATGTGCCGAGCTGTTGTACACGCATTTTTCTGGACTTGGGGGAATCTGGGGGCCTTGTCTGAGTATCCTGTATGTTACTGGGACTTCATACGTGCAGATGTCCTTGTGGGTCTCGGGTCACACGTGTGGCTGCATTTCAGGGCAGCAGGTTGGCTCCTGCTGAGGAGTCATGTTTAGGTTACAGTACAAACCCCACTGCCATAGAGGTTGGACTCGATGATCTTGAGGTCTCTTCCAACCTAGACAATTCTGTGATACCGTGAAATGCTGCAGCTTGCTTTCGATTTCTTCAAGTACAGGGCATCATCAGTGGCATCTCCCCAGCAATAAAATGCCTTTGCCATCAAAACCATCCTGTTGTCATACCTGGAAATGATTAATAACTACCACGAAGCTCTGTAACTAGCAAATGGGAAAGCAATCTCTGATTGCTGCTCATATGGCTGGCACCAGAGCACCCTGCCCAGCTGTGTGAAACGTTGTCATTTGTGGCTCTAAAGCAGGTCCACCAGAGTCACTACAAACACCAAAATATTTTCTGTGTCTATAATCTTGTTTTTCTTCTGTAGCTCTGAAGTTCTGAGAAAAGCCAGGTGGATTTTCCACTCTTGGCTCACTCTGTCTCCTTTTTCCTTTGTTTCTCTTTCTGCCTCTGCAAAGATGTCACCATGATGAAGCTCTTGATAGATTCCTGGGTGACTCCCACCCGGTGGTGATGGATTGCTGCTCTGTGCTGCACGCTCCAGCTGTCTCTGCAGTTCAGTCTGCTGGATTGACAGGGCCCATAAATCACTCTGGAAGGCAAAGTGCTCTGAGAGCTCTGTCCCCATCTGTGATGTGCTGATGGGACATAGCCTCACATACCCCACATGCATGTGGGCCTGGCAGAATGGAGTGGCTCTGGATGTTAGAGCTGGCTGCTAGGTGCTCGTGTGCCCCTTTTTGGGTTCGAGGAGGCTTGTGTCTGGTCTGGGAACATGTTGTCTCTTCTATTACTGTTTGCTTTCTCTGCAATGCAGTTTTTCACAGAACTAGAAAAGGAAGGAGCTATGACATGGAGGAACATGTAGGGGAGAACTGGGACAGTGGATGATAAGGGGCGAGGGGCATGTGCCATGCAGGCAGCTGCAGAGCCTCCTCACCAGTAGGACCAGAAGTTATGGAGAAAAAGCAGGGGAAGGGAAGTGTCTGGATAGTGCTGCTATCTTTTGGTTGGTCCCCACTTGCCTTTGGGGGTGGAGTAGAAGGAGCTGAAGGTCACAGTGAATAAAGAGCCTTGGGAGAAGAAGAAGGGAATCTCAGACATCCAGGAATTTGCCAAAGTTGTCCATGAGAGCCCGTGCAGCAGTAGTGCTCCATCCCCTTGCTGCACGTGCTTCCTGTCCACCACGGGTGTAGCACAGGCAGCATCGATCATACCTGCAGGCACCCAAACCTCTTCTGTGCAGATCCTACAATTACATCAAGGAAAATCCCCAGTTTATTCACCCCTGGGTCTCATCAGGACAACGACTGCCTCACAAATCTTTGTAACCACCATACTAGCTGTAGCTTTGTGAATCTCCAGAGTGGTCCCAAAAATTGGGGGCTACCGTTTTCCACAGGGTGGCAGCAACATGCTTCCATTTTGCTTACTGAGCAATCCCACTTGGGTGCTTCTCTATCAAGGTTCTGGCTAAGATTAAACCTGAAAAGAGAGATGTTTCTAGGAAGGAGAGGGGGAAATTTGCATTTGCTCCTTGCAGACAGCAAACATCCACAGATGAAGCATCCTGACAACGTTAAGGGACAGCAGGCAGAGCTGGATGCAGGATGTGCCTGCTTCTTTCCAATGCAGCATGAACCTGCCTTCCAGATTAACCCCACTGCTTCCTTCCCCCTGTCTCAGGAATTCCTCAGGGTGGACGAGAGAGAGATTTTGTTTCCCAGAGGTTGAAACTGTGAAATGACAGATGAAATTTTTATTATGATGATTTTTAGTTTTGTGTCTGGGTTTGCAACGATGGTGAAAATTCTCAACAAAAATACCTCATGAATATTCAATTACAGTGCCAGCAACACTTTGCAGTCATGGATTATTTATACATGAAATAACCAAAGCTTCATAAATAATAAAATAGCAGCAATCTCCGCTGTGTTTTATGTTCCCCATAGCCAGCACGGGGGCGGGGAGGATGTGTCTTTGTAGCACATTTACATGCTGTATCAGCCCCTTGCAGGCTGGGAGTAGCAAGGAGGACAGAAATAGCAGAACAAAGTGTGAAGGTAAAGGCACCAGAGGTGTGGATGTGCACAGCACAATATGTGCACAAGGAAATGTTTCATTTGCTGTGCTGGTGGGTGCATCTGGCGGCAGAGCACAGCATGAGGCTGTGTGGGAGAGGGGCTGCAGCAAGGGGAGAAAACTTACAGCCAGGGTGTGTTGTCTGGGGGCAAGAGCACTGGGCGCTTGGCTGCCTTTGGCTTGCTGTAGCATGACAGCAGTTATCTATATGCCCATAAATGTAAGGGATGTCCCATAAAGGACTGCAGTAATATCAGGGCATCTCGTTTAAGAAAGCAAGCCCTTGCTTCTCAGATTTTGCCCTAAAAGATCTGTGCTTGGTGGCTTCAGATCATTCAAAAAGCCCCATGCAGAGCTAATGGTCCCCTCCTGGGAGAGGCTCAGGTCGGCCTAAGTGGGCATGGGTAAAGGAACAGAGCCCCTGTAGCCACAGCAGCACCCTCTTCAAGTCTTCTCTCGCCTTTAAGCATGCTTTAATGCCCAGCACAAATCTCTCTCCCTCCCATTTTCCAGCTGAAAGGCTGGCACATGCTATACAACTTGTTATACAAGCGACCCAGGGGAAAGAAGCATGATTCTGGGCAATGTCGAACGGAGCTCTTCTCCAGCCCAACCCCACTGTTCAATCAATAATAAAACAGGGTAAGACTTATTAGTTGCTTTCCTTAACACCAGACAGCAGTGTGAGCACCTGATCTTTACAGACTCCACCGCTTTCAGGAGAAAGGCTCTTCTGCCCAGGTGCCTTTGCTGGGTATTCAGCAACGAATTAATCCTATGGAGATGAACAGAGGGAACAAAGCCCTCCATTGCCCAGAGTTTTCCCTCCTTTCCTGAAGGTTTATGCTGATGTTCCTCTCTTTACCACTCCCGCTGGGAAGCACTAAATGCCAAATCACTAAAAATGTCGCTGGTTGCTCTGAGGGATGATTCATCACTCCGGTTTGGTGGCAGCATATTTATCCCCCCATGAGCCCACCCGGCAAGAGAAAAGAGATAAATTGCTGTCATCTCTTTTTATGGAACATATAATCAGGTGGTAACATGGAGAGTCGCCTCAGCTCAAAGTCATCCAGGATGAATTATTCATTCATTTAAAATGTGTTAAAACGAAAGGGAAATCTTCTTCCTGATGCAGTATCTCTTCCTGGCGTTGCTGCTGTTGGGCGTTGCTTGAGGAGTCCTGTTCTGATGCGTATCACGAAGCATGGGTGGTTCTGCACTGCTCCCAGGGAAGAAGACAAATGTCCCTGCTCATGGCTCAGGAACAGGATCTCAGGCTCACAGAATCACACAATGAGCAGCTCAAATGTTTCTCAGCATCCTCCTGAGAGCTTGTCAGCAGGCCTTGGGGAACACCTAGGCCTTTTGGGGCTGGATCTTTGCACATGGGAGAATTTAAACTCCTGTCTGGGTCCTGACTGCAGGCTTCTCGTTTTTATCCCCTAAGAAGATTTGTCCCATGAAACTTGTCCCTGTCACAAAGAAAACCTTCCCATAGTAAGCTCAAGGAGGCCATGGTTCTCAAAGTAAAAAGGCTGAGGTAATTTCTTCTGAAAAACTTTCAGAAGTAGCCATCTGACTATGACTGTGCCTCCGTCCTGCAGCAGCAGGGAGTCTGTGTTTTTAGAGATTGCCTTCTGGCTGCTTGCTAGTCCGTCTATGAGGACCAGTGATTGTTTAAATGGGATACCTTGAGTTCTGATGCCCTTGGTTTGGATTCCTCAGCTGGAACAGGCCTTCTAATGAGCTTTACTCTTTCACTTGAGACTGTTTTTAGCATTATGTTCAAAAATGTGTGTTTTTTACTCACTGGAAAATGGCATTTAATGAAAACTTTCCCAAAAAAAGTATTGTTAATTGACAAATACAGACTTTTCATGATTCGGAGTATGACTATTATCTGTCTGACTATAGGAAATAATTACCAGCTTTTTATATTTAACAAGACAGACCTTTTTTTCAGGTTAAAACTTGTTTTTGTTTGTCTTTGTATTGAAAAATATTGTGATGATTCTGTGAAAAGTTTTGAAAGAACTGAATATCAGCTCTTCCATTTCCCATCTCAGCTAAAAAGGAAGAAGAAAAATGCTCTTGATACAGAGAAAAGTTTTCTGTACCCACTTTCTCCATGTAATCAATTTGATGCTGTTCCTTTTCTAGAGGAACCATATTGGGAAACAGAAGTTGCTGAGAAGGAGAAAGATTTGGTACCCAACTCACTGGAAAAGGATGTGCAAGAGAACCTCTGGATATTCCAGTAAGTTTCGGGTAGGAGATGCTACACATAGCACACGTTTCTGGGACTGCATGGTAATTTTTGTGCTGTGCCATGGGGAAAATATCAGTTGATTCCTTCCTGCAACCTAGTATGTCTGTGCAAAAGCATTAGAAAGCCCTTGTAACACCTAGTTCTACCACTGCTTTCCTGCCCTTCAAATCTGTCCTCTTGAGGATCCTCTTACCACGTTAATTAAAGCTCACACAAACACCACGACAGAAGAAACTGTCAGAGTTCAGAACTGTGAGTGTGTGTCCATGCAATAACAAGACTGGCAGGATGTCTGAAGGGTCCTTGGCACAGTCAGCTGGAACATTTAGGTGTGAGCAGTAAACTATCTAAACTTGGATCCGTCAAGAATACTTGGAAACATCTCCCATCTTTCTTGATGCAGTCTTTGGTCATTGTCAGAAAGCCATAATTGCTTGATTTATTGTTGATTTGTTTTATGTCACCTGTCGGAACAGTTGCAAATTGTGTTTTTTTAGTACAGAGAGAACATGTATTTAAATAATGAGTATTTTTTTGCATGATCTCAGTGTGCATGAGGTAAAGAAACCCTTCACAAGGAGGGAATGATATGTTCTATCCCTGGTTTGTGAGTGGGGAAATTAAGACATGAAAAACTATACAAGGTATATGTAAGAAATCTATGTACAGTCCCCTGACATCAGAACTACTGAAATCATCCTTCCTTCTCCACATGCTGGAAATTAAGGAACCAGTTATTGATGAAAACTCTTTGTTTTAACGATCACTTCCTCCCTATACCTTTTTTTTTTTTTTTTTTTCTTTTCTTGGGGGGAGGGGGGGGAGGGAAGGATGCAGTGGACAGCGGGTTATTCTTTTTCATTTGATTTTTACTCATTTATGCTCACTTTAAATCCAATAACGACAACCACAAAAAAATTAAATTACTTCCTGCTGAGATTAAGGCCACGTGTCTTATCTCTCCTCTGTCCTAGAGATCTAGGGCAGTTCCCCTTTGCCATACAGGTAAATCAATTTACAAGGCATTTGTAAGATAATGGTGAATGAAGCATGAGCTTGTTATGTCCATGGAGAAATTAGTACTTGAACACTACTGAAAGAAGTAAGGACATAAAAATGAGCAAAAAGAAATGAGAAAGGTTATAAACACATTAAGCTGGGCTTCCCTGCTTCAGTGTTTGGACCTGTCTCAGCTATAAATTGTATTGATTATGAAACTTATTGGAGCTACCTGCTGCTATCAATTACTTTCCACTTACTGCTTTCTTTACCTGCTGGGCAGCCAGCAGCCTGACAGAACCGAAGCCCCAAGCCATCGTAACCTGGAGCTCATGAGAACTGTAAAACAGAAGAAACAGTTTTCCACTATTGCACAGGAAAGGGAAACAACCTGCATTTGGTTTGTGGTGTCAGGAATTGGGATGGGAGAAGCCTATGAGCCTATGGGATATGAGAAGTCCTTCAAAATACTGTAGACTTCTGTGGCAGCCAGTTCTCAGCATTTAGTCCCTCGAAGGAGCTGCCAGTCGTGTACAGTGCAGTGTGCCTGGGGCTGGATACTGCCTTCAGACCAAGGTGTTGTAAGGTGATGAAATAACTATGCGATAGGAATGAGGTGGAAAATTCCTAAGACAGCATAATTTTCCTGCTTTTCCATACAGTGCTGCAGTGACTCCAGTAACTCAGGGGAAATTAGATCTAACACTATGCATTTTAAGGAGCCATTGTCGTAGAAAAAGGGGGAAAACAACAGAGCCACAAGATCATGAATGCCAGGCACCCTTCTACTGTTCTGGAGTCTCTTTGTAATTCCCTTTTATCCTTGGCGATGATTCTTCTCCAGCCTACAACTCTTGACCCTTCAGAATCTCTGATGATGTAGGAAAGGGTTGTTATTTTTACTGATTCTTTATAGAGGTCTATAAAAAAATTATAAACAATAAAGCAAAGTCTAGATCCTCTTTTCAGAATTCAGACCTCCAGAATTAGAGCAGCCCACAGGATTTTGTTGGCCAGAATCCAATAAAATGAACGGAAATGAACATCCAAGTTGTTGAAAAAGCTTTGAAAATCTCAGCCTAAGTCCTTTAAAATCCATTTCCTTTCTCACTGCTGTGACTTCAGGTCAGCTTGGGCTCTTGACTTCACTAACTGCTTTAAAACTACCTTGAATTTCTCAGCCCTTTTATCCTGCGGGATTTTTCTTTCTCTGGTTTTCTTTCTTTTTCTTCTTCTGACCCTTCATAAATCTTTTTTTTTTTCTTTCTTTCTTTTTTCTTTTTTCTTTTTTTTTTTTTCTTTCTTCTTTCTTCTTTTTTCTTTTTTTCTTTCTTCTTTTTTCTTTTTTTCTTTTTTCCTTTTTTTTTTTTTTTCCCTTCTTACACAAAAACAGCCAGACAGAGATGCAGGGCAGGGGCAATGTGAGGGTGTGCCCCATTAAGAAATATGCCCCTGGCGTGCCCTGCAACCAGATCACCTCAGGCTGTTGTCAGTTCTTGCGTGCTAAGCAAAACGAGGCTGAATGACAGCTGCTGAAAGAGCCCTGAAATCTGTAGGACAGTGTTGGGAACCTGTCAGCTCTGTCTGCATGAGGCCCTGAAGTGTAATGCTGTTTGCTTTGGTCCCAGTGTTGCACAGTGATGGTTTATCAACTGAGGAAGCAGTGAACTTGCTGAAACGTTGCCCATTTCAGTGGTGTTTACTGTGAACGTTGCATTATTTCATCTTTTTTTAAAACCCTGCAGATCTCAGAGGAACAAGATGCCACAGATGGTTTGTTTTGTTCAGAAGTCAATTCCTGTCTTTCACAGGGGCAGGGAAAAGCTTGGACATTTGACCCCGGTGCCACCTACGGTCAGAAGCCTTAAAGTGAGAGCCCTTATTGATGAAAGTGTCCTGTTTGATAAACCAATGTGGTGGGTTATAAAGTGACTTGGCTTTTGAAATCAAGAGCCTTCAGGAAGTTCTAAAACATGCTGGCTGTCAGCAGCCCTCCTAGCCATACGTATCTAGTGCTCTTGGTTGCCCAGCCACTGATACCTTAAAGATGCAGGAAGATCTGAGCACTTTTCAGAAATGAATCCCTTGAAGGCATTATGTCCGTAGGATCCTGAGTTGTTAGTCCTGTTTGAAAACTCTGGCTTTGTGCTGACTGTACAGGTGCTAGTGAGATTTTGGGAGATGCTGGTGGTTAGCACAAACTGAGCTGGAAAATGTGGCATTATCCTTTGTGCCTTGACTAAAGCAGTGCCCCAGCAGGGTACATCTGCAGTGCACTGCTAGCAGGGCTGTGCAATTGCATTCTTGAGCTAGACGATGGAGAATTCAGGATATTTTTGCTTTTAGGGCATTGCTTTTAATTTCCTGGGTCATGACCAAGTTTTAGTATGGTGCAAAGGAACCTGCAGCCCATCTGAAGTCTTCCCCTATACTTTTAGCCGGATATGACGGCCTTTACTTTTTTCCTGGTCTTCTGTATCATGGACAGAGCTCTTGTGTTGCTTCCTACCCAAGAGACAGCTGCATTTTATTTATGTGAACAAAAAGAGTCTTTTTAATGTAAAAAGCTGAACATGACTATATATTGCAAAGATATTTAACACGCCAAAAAAAGGGCAATCTTGTTCTAGGGTGGCAAGAATTTATGTTTCACTTGTTAGAGTGCAGTATGAACTCGTTATTTTGATAGTGTACATTTAAGTTATCTTTCTATTTAAATTTGTAACAAATTCACGCCCAGATTGGGACATCTTGCAGTAACTGCTCAGCTTTACATCTTCTCATCTTGATAAGTCTTTGTGACAAAGGAGACTGAACTCAGATCTGCATGGTCCGAAATTAATCACTCTTCTTACTTGATCTAGAGGAATTTGCTGAGGTCCTTAATGAGCAAGACACAGGAAAGGGCTGCGACACAGGTTAGCATCTCCAAGTCTATGCACCAGAGAGCAATGAAATCCTCGTGGAAGAATACACTGGCACATGCACTTGTCTTCTGCCAGTTCATTTGCCTATGCTGTATATCTCTCAACTGCCACATTAAAATTGTAATGCCTGTAACAGGTCCTGAAATTACAGTCATGAGCCACATTCCTTTGACCTTCTCTGTATTCTGCTCAGATTCGCTGCTTCTGCCAATTTAGCCAGCCAGAGAGTAAATAAATGCTTCCCACCTGGCAGGTGCAGAAAGGTTAGATTTGCATAAAGTGGCCAGTGTAAATTTCTCCTGTTTGTTGTCACCTCTTCTCTCCAACTGGGAATTCCAAGGCAGAGATAAATGTCAGCTGGAAATAGCACTTCTGTGTCAGCACTTAATCTCTTCCTGCTATTTCCCTGTAGCCACATTGTGCTGCTCTCTGCCACGTGGACCAGCCAATCACCTCCTACATGAGCATCTCATTACTGCGCTCTTCTGTTAATGCTTTGCTTACAGTCTTGACTTTCCTCGTATGTTTTCTGTTTGTAAATTGAATTCTCCTCAGCTGATAAGCCACTGTGCTGAAATGGTTGTGTAACACAGCCTGCTACTAATTTTATTCCCCAAATAGTTCAGCTTGTCTATGCTGTCTCTTCCTGAGCCTACGCGGATTAAGAATCAGATAGATCCTCTCAATATGTTTGTCACACAGCAGACCGTACGTATGACTTACAGATCACTGTGAGCTCCCAGGCTAAGAATGCAGTTCTGCAAAGCTATCAGCTGTTCCTGGGGTCACTGATTGCTGCTCACTTACCGACGTTACTGGGAATCCAAGAGAATCCAAGAGTTCTGCATCTTGGGCACTAAAATTTCAGCAGTGCTATTCTGTAAATGCTTGTTTCTTGCTCAGGTACTGTTGGCTAATGGGGATGCCACTGCCAAAAAGAAAAAGAATCGGATCCTCATGAGTGGATCCAATGTTTCAGATCTTTGAAACTTATTTAAGGGTCTGCTGCTTGTATACGCTCTACATATTATGCTATAATGGTTGAAAAGTCTTTACACCACAAGAGCAGGGACTCCCCAACTCCTGCTTCCCCACTTACTCTGCTTTTAACTCTCTCTGGCTTTTAGTAACACTTAGGAGGGGAGGACTCTATAATCACACTTTTCTCTAGTATCACTTCTCTCTTTTTGATTGTTTCCCTTGATGTTCTAACTGCTCCTGGTGATATACTCCAGCTCTGATTATTTTTCTTCTTCATCTTTTTCATATTTTTCTCATTCACACACACAGAGAAATGCTCCTCTAACCATTAGTCTACAATAAAATTCACAACTGTGAGCAGTAGCTTGTGCTCAACCCTTGTCTTTGTCTGATTTGAACGGTGACCTCTGTTGCTTCAGCTTGTACCAAACTGAGACATGTAACTGTTCTTTGATTTAGCCAGATTCAGAGACAGCAGGTCTACTCAGTGGTTCCAATGATTTAACCAAAACAACAAGGTCCATCCTCCTTCTGCTTTGCCCATGTGCTACAGCGATCCTGCCTTACCAGCAGCCACCTGCCTCCCACACTTCCCTGCAGCCTCCATCTGTTCTCAGTAGAGCCCCCAACTCCTTAAGAGCTGTTTCCTCACTGATCTAAATCGGACTCACCTGTACCCTTGCAATAAATTGTGCAATGTTTTGGCATTTCTTCAAGAGCACTTTGGCCCTTTCATTTTGCAACGTGGTGGAGGATGACATTCTGCTCTGTCTCTCCTTCTATAATGCGTTCAAAATGTGCTGTTTTCAGACATCCTCTCCAGTGCTGCTCATGCTGCCTTCAGCAAGAGGGAGGAGATGAACAAAATAGATCAGTAATTTGTTTCTAAATCACCTCCCAAACAAAGCCAGTGCTGAAGGTCACCTATAATGAAGCTGCCAAACAGGTAAAGCCTCACAAGCAAAGAGAAAAAGAAGAAAATGAAAATGAGGTTGGAGATGAGTTCATGGTAATCTGGAAGCAAATTCATGGAGATGCAGGTGCTTGAATTGGAGTCAGGGACGCTAACGGGAAGGTCACAAGAGAGAAAGTGCTCATGTGGTGGTTCTCTGTTGTGGTAAGAAGAGCTGCATGGTCTTTTAGTTGTGCTTAGCCCTAACAGTATGAAAACTATGAGCAGAGCCCCCTGCTCCAAGCTCTTTGGGGGAAGGAAATTATGAGATTAGACCATTGTGACCCTACCTGCTAGCCTATAAAGTGACTGGGCAGAGATTCAAGTCCTCTGAGAACTGCAGGAGGATTTGTGTGAAAGCGTGCAGCCTTAGTTTGAAGATATTTAATCTCTTGCCATAGCAGAGTATGGAGAAAAGCAGCTCTGTTAGCAGGAGTGAGGGAAGAAAGGACAAGCAGGGCTCACCCCAACAGACAGCCTTGAGAGCTACAGAAATGTTCAAGAGGGTGGTTGGGATGGTCTGTCTTTACAGTGACCCTCTGGGGTGCATCATAATAGCAGTTTGCTGGAATCCATGAGAGAAAATGTGATATTTAAAGGGAAAATATTTCCTGGTGGTGTCCCTGGAACGCCCTCCCTCCCTCTTCCTGGAAGATGCAGTTCCCCAGCCCAATGAGAGCATGCTTTTATCTGGGCTCTTGGCTCCCAGAGCTCAGGGTGATATTTATACTGGCAGCAGTGGGAAGAGGAACAGAAATAGCATACTCGGTGGGTTTTACAGTGCCTGTCATATTTATTGTAGTTCTCTGGAAAAAGACTTTGGGAAAGACAACGAGGAAGTAAATCTCTTTCTTCTCTGGGGAGGCTGTTTGGACTGTGAGAGATTTCCATGGCTAAGTTCAGCAGGAACTTTTCAAACTGCAAGGCAAGGGAATTGTAGAGCATAAACCGTGGCTTTCAGGGGGTATGCTCAACAATCTCTCTCTATATGTTTATCTCATGGGTGCAGTGCCTTTGGGGAGGGCTTTGGGCCATTGATGATGAAAAGGCATCAGGCATCTCTTCCAGCAGCGTCTGACAATTGCTTATCTGTGGGGTAAGAAACAGCACGAGAAACCTGGTACGTTGAGCTAGACTTTTAAGTGTGTTTCAGAGCTACTGGAATGAAGGCTGAAAGCAAAAGTCTTGAGAGTGTTTTGTCATGGCCTTTTGCTGGGGGAAGACCTCAAATGCCTGTGCATTTCACAAAGCCAGCATTCTTGGAGAGCTTATTATCACATCTCCTTGAACAACTGGCCACTCCCAGAGGGTCACATGTAAAACAATGCAAGGAAGAGCTGTCTCAGGCTCTTCTACCTCACACCCCCTGCTTCTTTGTACAGCTTGGACGTGTGGCCTTTGGCTAATGATACTGTCTGAGGCTCTGAAAGCCCAGGCATGCCCCTAGTGCTCACTACCTGCCTTGTACAGCAGGAGCCTCCACCAGCAGCAGCCTCAGGTAAATACCTGGTATGTCATAAGAACTGAGAGGATCGATGTGATTGGGAAAGTAAACTTCTGGATGCAAAGCCATTTTATGGGGAAAACAGGGCAGGTCATTAGGCCTGACAAAAGTTTTTGACAGACACATGAGCACATTTGTCTTTGAGCACGTGCCAACATACATCAGCAGTATAGACAGCTGACACAGGATATCAGGAACTTGTACACGCAGAGAAGTATTCTTGGTGATAAAACTGCCCAGATCTGTGTGAGTGGCACATGTGATGGAAGCTTGGAAATGTTAAAGAAAGGGTTAATAACTCCTGCTCTGTGCTTCCGTTTTCTGCAGTAACAAGATATGTTGTAGCCAAAAATGTTGGTTTGTTTTCTGGAATTTTCCATCAACACCCCTCTGTCCTACCGCTTGGTTTTATCTTTATTTAGGTGTCCCACCTATTACAATGCCTTTGTCGATATCCAAAAAAGCCTAACAATGCTGTGGACAATAAACAAGCCTCCGAGATCCAACTTCTGCACATTCAGATAAGCAGATCTCCCCAAAACATGCTTTCAATGGCAACACTTGGTGATGTCCTGTGGCACAGCAGTGAAAATGGATCTTTTCCAATATTAAAAAAAAATAAAAAATGAAAATTTTCCTGCAGAGTTTTTGTACTAGAAAATCGTGCCCTTGGTTGCAGGCTCCGCTGTTAGACAATGCATCCTGACGTCACGCATCCTGAGCCAAGCTGTGGTCCAGCGTTTCCTGCTAGAACAAATAATTGGGCTGGGGAGCAAAGAGCAATTGTGGGATACAAAACCAACTCTCCGCGGGACTCTTTACAAAGATTTTTCGCAGTGGGAGCTGGCCACATTCCCCTGAGCTGCACAGATGCTTGAAAAAGGGGGCTCAGATTTCCATGGCAACAGGCTGCATTCTGCTGACTCGGACAGTCTGTCACTCTCCGGATATGTCTGTCACCCCCCAGCGCTCCGAGTCTCAAGGCCAACAATGTGTGATGGACAGGGATTGAAGCGGGACTGTGCTGGGGTCAGACATCCTGGCCGAGAGGACGCACTGCAAACACGTTTGGGGAGAGGCACCGCAAAGTTAAGGTGACACCGCTCAATTCCCCAGTCGGGCTCAGAGGCTGGTTACAATAGGATCTCGCTAGCTGAGCCACTGCCTGGTTACTAAGAAGTTCAAAGGCATCATGTCACAAAATAATCGTGCCCTTTCCTAGTTCATCTCGTCTGAAGTCTTTTATCTAAGTCAGATGGCTCAGTCTCACAGCACCTCTGTGAGGCAGTCACAGGGGAAATGGAGGCAGCCCAAGCAAATCACCAATACAGAAAACGCTGGTGCCAGAGCTAGGAGCAGGATCAAGTTCTCATTTCCTCTGTTCCCCTGCCTCATTACAAGGAGCTGTCACCTCTCAAGGAGACTGTAAAGTGGGAGGGATATTCCTGGTTCGAGAATCACTTCAATGAGCAATAAACATTTAACATGCACATCCTCAAAATAGCAGGTAAAAACATTGTGGTGCGATAGAGGACAGTAGCCATGGACAAATCTGTGGAAAGGGAATGGTGTGCTAGGAACTGAGGGTGGCACGGGCTGAGGAGTTTTCTCTTTCTGGGTAGGACTGAAGGAGGAGGACAGCGAGGTGCAGGAATGGTGCTGGAAGGCTGAGCACAAACAGAGAGATGGAAAAGTCTCTTGAGTTCATTGTGAGTTCAGTGCGAGCTCAAGGGCTGGCACAAATCTCGTTTCCCATGACCCATGCATTCCCCTAGAGCTGCAGCAAAAATGTGGGTTATGGCTTAAAGAGAGGGTCTGCTGAGAGGGCTGTGCACCACAGGAAGCCAAACCACTGGACACTGGGGAAGAGGGCGGAGAGGCTCATGAGGGAGGTTGCTGTGATGACCTCTGAGATATCTGCCAAGCTGCCTGGGGAGGTCTTCTTTTGACTTGAAAGTGAGGATCCTGTTTTTCGGCTGTCACATGCAGCCCTTCCAGCATGGAGCTGGGCTGAGGAACTGAGGGAGAGGAACTTCTATGTGCAAATGGGCATGGAGAGAGCTGCAACCCCTTTGAGAACCAGGTTATCCTTAGGAAACTGGCCTGTAGGGGAGGCTGAGCAGCTGTAGGTTAGCAGGCAGCATTTGCCTCTCTGCAGAGAGAACAAGTGTGTTTATGTCTCTAGAGCTCTCCGGAATGTTTATGGCTGAGGAAGGGTGTAAATCTCATCGGATTCAAGTCCTTGGTGGATAATTATTCCCTCTTTCTTCCTCCCCCACTCCCCACGCCCTTCTGTCCTGGGTATGAGACACCGTTCACAGGCTATAAATGGATGCAAAGCCATGTGCTTCGTGTTGGAGAGACACTTTATAACCAGGTGAGGTGCAAGGTGGGAGGCAGCTCGACAGTTGCTTCTCCTTCCCACACGTAGTCGGTCCCTGAGCTTCCTATCACACTCAGCAGTGGGAGGCTCATTTCTTCCATTTTCCCCTAAAATGACTTTTAGCCTATAAAACCTGGAGCAGGGCAGCTGCGTGCTCAGAATCCTAAGGCGCTGGCCCTAAAAGGAGAAGGTGACGGCGTGCAGTGAGGGAGGCCATGCCATGGTAATTCCACATCAGGACTCTGGTTTGGCTTTTGCGGCTTATGAGGCTGTCAAAGCCTCTCACTTAATTACAGCCACAGCAATCAATCTTTCTCCCTGTTCATTATGCTTCCAGCCAGGGTTAGCAGTATTTTTGTTCTTGAGGCCTTGGGAGATTTTTCAGTTCATAAGGAATCAGAGCCAGCCATGGTGACTGGTACAGACTGTGTTTATACAGCCGCATTCCTGCCCCATGGCTGGAGGCAAAGCGTGGGGCAGTAAAGCTTGGGACATTTGGCAGTGTGAGATCTGGTTCTGTTTTGTGCAGTGAAGCTCCATCGAATAGTTCCTCTGCCTGGAGAGGCATACGGGGCTTTGTATTAACTGGACATGACCAGCTGAGCTGCTAGAGCATTTGCACCGTGGCACTTAGTTGTTCCAAGGCATTATGCCTGGGCTGAGTGTAACATATCAAGTCATTATGGCATTATCTCTTCATTACACACAAAGTGCTGTAGGAGCTCGGGGAGGAGCACAGGGACAAAGATGGAGAGGAGGGAAGTGGTTCATTAGCTGCCCAGAGGAATCAAGCTGAACATCTCTTTTTCTCAGGCAGGGGCTCTGTCATCACCCACAAAGAACAAGTCTATTAGAAAGGAGGCCTTGGCTCAAGGACGGCGTGTCTGTATATACATGTGCTAATGCACAAGGAGACCACGTCACCTACACACACGCCTACTCCTAAGCCAGCTAACACACGTACAGGGCAAATGTTGGGTACTTGCATAATGCAAGAGCAAACATCTTCCCCTCCATCACTGCCCATGTACGTTTAGAAACAGGTACCAAAATACACCCCTGCGACTACAAACATGTTCATCTGCTGTACAGGGACTGCTTGCAGCCATGTCCAACACGATTACATCTAACAATCTCGCCTGTGCTGGCTCTCCTATCAGGAAGCATGCACAGTGACTGCAACGAGCCTTCTCCCTGTGGGCAGGGAGGTTCTCTCCCCTGTCTTTATTCCTCTGTGCTCACAGCATGCAATTCCAGTGCACTTTGTCCCTTCAGCTGTGAAATCCATTCCTACACAGACACATTCACCAGCACAAATATATTCTTGTTTTTCACTTCCTTGCAATTTTCCTTTATGCTGGTTTCAGCGAGATCTGCTGGCTTGCACTGGGACTCCCACAGGTTTCCCCACCGCCGTGCCCTATCAGAGCTAGCTAGAGCTCTTGCAGCAGACATAAAACTGACTGGCAAAGTAAGCTGGCACCAGGGGTGAGCTTTCTGGTGGAAGGCCCACTTTCATGGGTAAGCTCAATGCCAGGAAACATCGCTGCTTCCTGTTATTCTGGATGAAGCAAGGGAAACAAACTCCCAGAGGTCTCTTAGCTCACCTGCCAGCTGCTGGACTTTGTTTGCAGTGACTTTGCAGCACTCCTTATCCCTGCTGCTCTCCCTCTTCAGACATGGATCAGGGGTCCATTAACTTGTTTACTCCATGCTGGCCCCAGCCTCACAGACTTCTTGCCGGACAATATATCAACAAAAAGCATTTGGCAAGATTTATGGGGCTGTTGCTGCCAACTGTGGACTGTGGAAAGTAAAAAATGTCCTTTCTGAGGCAATAAAATATAAAATGGGACCCAATTTCTCTCCAGGGTAGGAATCATTATGTTTGACAATGCTGTAAAACACATGGTGCTACAGCACAGGGGTGAGAGCCAGAGTAAACGCTGCCTTCAGAAACCTCATTCATTGCAAAGCTGGGATGTGTGATTCATTGCAGAAGAAGACAGGAAGAGTCTAGGGTGGAGACAGTCTCCCTTCGGCCTTTCTCTTCTCTGAAAAGGCTGGAAATCCCTCTGCAGGCTTTGCACTGATTTCCTGAACCTGATTTTAAATTCAGTCAGTTAAATTGGAGCAAGTGCTCTGGGTATACACAGCAAGACTGGCTCGCTCCTTGCTTAAATCAGTTTAGCTTAATTGGCTAACAAAATGATTAAACAAACAGAGTTCTGTGAAAGAATTTTCGCTAGTTAAACTGCACCAATTTGAAATTAGGCCTGATAGCCCTGAATCCCTCTCTGTGTACCCAAGCCAAAGACATTGTCTAGGGGAGAAAATAAGTAACAGCTCTCAGCTGCTTCGTCTGCTAAGGTTTCATCTGTGCACATTATTGTGCTGGGCTGTGTACGCTGGGTGTCTCTGGCAACGTTACTGTGGTGAAATGCTAGCTACCACCTTTTGATTGCAGTTATAGCATGCTAGGGAAGGCCTGTATTTCTAATGTCGATCTGAGGCAAGGGAAAGAGGAGGTGCTATGTCAGGCAAGAATAGGAAATGAAGCAGAGATGAGAGAGATGTAGCTGTAGGGCTCAGTTGTTCCCCTGGGTGTGCATGGGAAAGAGATGTTCCTGCCAGAAATATAGCGCAAACTGCATTGTCTCATCCCCTGTGCACTGTGCTCTGCAGAGCATGTGTGCTCAGCAAAGTTATGTCAGCCTGGTGGGAGAAGCATCTTCTCTGGGTCTTTCTTATATCATGTCAACATTCCCAGTTCTTAATAAAATCAGACTGCCTCGGGGCTGAAAACTCTTGATGTTCGGTTTTAGGAGGGAAGTAATGAAAAGAGAGCCCTCTGAGAGGAACAGAGAGCGTACTGGGCAACTTTGAGATTTCCGTCCCTTACTCCAGGCTGACTTCTCCTACAGATAGCCTCCTGCTTGCTTTGTGAACATGTACCTCTGGGCTCTGCAGTAGTGGTGGTGCCCCAGCAGGCGGGTGTTTGGCTGAGCCTGATGCTGCACAACCCCTGGCAGATTGGGCAGATGATGTTGTACTGGTGATGGGAGATTCAACATAGCAAAAGGCAGTGAGGTCACCCTAAGCCAAGACAGCAGGGGTTTTTGGCTTAGAAAGAGCAGAAGACAGAGTACTGCAGTAAGTGGCTTCTCTCACTGCATTCGAGGATGCAGATTTTCACCTGGCTGGGGCATGGTGATCGCTGACAGCTCCCAATAGCACAACAATAACATTTGGAACAAATGCTACCCTTGGTTAATGGCTTCAGTTACTGCTACCGACTGGACAAGATTCCTTTGATTGTCAGCTGTGCACACTATTTAGATTTTTCTTTCTCCAGCGGCTTCCTTCTTTGATGAATAATTTTCTTTTCTGAGATACTCTTAGATTCTGCTTATCTCTAGTCAAACACTTTCTATCTAACTAGGACATCATTTAAACTAGTACTGAATGTATCAAGCAGCCTGTAGTATGTGAGGCATTATATCCTAATAAAGCTCTAGAATATGGACTGTATGGTCTAAATTCTCACAGGGTCCCAAGCTAAGGCTGGCCTTATTGGAAGAGCCACACACTCCCTTTCTATCTCACATGATGAACTATTTGGGAATTCTGGTCCATGTGAAGAAGAACTGCAATCCCTGCTACCTCCTCCGCTTGCTTCTCCCTAGCTCCTTCCATAATCTGGGTTTTTAAATCGCAGCCACTGTGGTAAACATGCAGAAAGACCAGTGCCCACTGCCTCTAAAGCTGTAGAGCATTTTCACACAGCAACTGGTGCAGAATAGGTAAGTGGATTTTATAAGCACCCTTAATGTCAGGCAGAAGGCATGGTGTGATTACAAGGTGTCAAAGAGAAAGCAAAGTTCCCTTAAAAACGATGGAAAAACAGGAGAAAAAAATACATTGAGGGCAGCAGTTTCTCATTTGGACAAAATTGTTTTTAGTGAAGAACCCTCTTATTTCCCCCGCTTCTCTTTATCATCTCCCAACACCGTATCTCCTTCTTCTATCAGAAACCTGCTCCGGGGCTTATTCTTACTGTGCAAGCTTGTCATGTCTGTGTTTAATGAAGTTTAATTATCTTCTGAGATTCAATGAATAATTATAAATCTCTTCAAGATGCAATCACAAGCACTTCATGGTTCATTAACGGTGGAAAATCAATTGTAATGCACGTAATCCCTCTCTCCTGACCAGCCTTCTGCTTGTCCCCCCTGTGCACTTTGTTGTTCCTCCTGCAGTGCAACACGGGGGCATACATTACTCTATTTTCCTATGAAACGAGGTAAGGTTTAGCTGGGATAGGGGCAAAGAAAGTGGAGAATACCCAAAATGGGAAGTGTGAACTCTAACTGCCTGATGCCTGGGTACTTTGGAGGTGCCGTGAGCTCCTGACGGGCAGTTCCCCTGGTCTGGAGACTCCCCTCCAAGTGCAGTGGCCTCCTGTTGGGGAATGCCTTCAGCTGTGTACATATTTTCCATATTTTCTTCCTCTTGATCTCTTCTTCAGTTTGAACTCAACTTACAAATTTCCCTGTTGAAAATCTCCTGAGATGTGGGAGCCTTTGGGCTATTTGTAAAATAAGGACTGAGCATTTACTGAAATGCTGGAGGCTTCAGCCCCGGCACGGGAAGCTCTTCAGTGCTATCTTTAACTTTCTAAACTGAAGGCAACGCGTGAATCCAGCTGCACAATGATCCTGGAGCAACCTTTCTAATTTAAACTCTTTAACCTTTCTGCACAATTATAGCTACAAAATGTTACTGAATGCAGAAAATATGCTCGGTTTTTATTTTATTTTTTATAAAGTCTAAAAGATTGAAAACTAAAAGAGAAAGGGAGATGGGGAGAGAGGGATGGAAATTAATGCAATTGAATTGCAGCTTCCAGCAGCCCCAGGAGAGCTCTGCAATGAAGATGACATTTCCATACAATTGACATTTCCCGGCTGGAGCAATCCTCTGATTTGCAGCTGCTTGTGTGCGAAGACCATCATGAAGAGGATCATTTAGTTTCTCATATCCATCAAATGGGATTTAATTTTCCCCCATCCCCACATACCCCAGATCTCCTTTTCAGAGCTGGCATGCAAGCTGCGAATTGTCTGCCTCTGCTTCACCTTCTGTAGGGGTGACCTTTGCCAGACCTCCCACTTTTTCAGCTCTCTGTGGAGTCTTGCAGACGTGAGAACTTGCTTTTTACTGAAAACATGGATTGGATGGCAACAGTGGCTCTCATGATTTCAGCTTCCAGGTTTGGAAGTGACTTTCTCTGTACTTTTCCACCTGTTTGTATGTTTGCATGTTTGTGTTTGTGTGTGCATCTCTTCTTGGCAGAAGTTGCCCTACTGGCACTGCGTGGAGCCCTCACAGAACATAGCTCTGTGGCTTTCAGCACTTGTGGGCTCACACGTAGGCTTCCAGTGTCTTACACATGAGTCCTTTGTGGCTTGTGCTTCCTCTTGGGCACAGATTGGTGTGGACCAGAGTGTAGCAATCTTCTTCCAGCATGTAGCAGTTTTTGCAAAGTGCATGCATCAGACTGGAGGATGTGTGCTCCACGACACTACATCGCTTTAAATCTGCTTAATTCAATTGAGATGAGTCGGATATGCATCTTCAGCTGAATTATTCCTCTTCAATAAATATGTTGCTGTGGTAATCAATTGGCACATAATTAACAAACAATAACTATCTTATTAAATCTAAATGAAATGCAAATGTAATTCGGATTCATTTAGATCTTGGTGATGAGTTCCTCTGAATCCCCTCAGCCACTGCTCCCCTTGAAGAAGAGCTGCTGCTGGGGCTGTCACTAGGTGCAGTCATTGGCATGCTGCCTTCGAGGGCAGCGTTGAACCAATGTTTCATGCATGCCTTGTGCTTGCGCAGCAAGTCACTATGGGCAGAGCTGGATCAATTCAGTCAGCAGCTGTAGGCCACAAGGCAAGGCGCTTTTATTAACCCTCTAATCCTGATGTTTCCCTATAGGGGCACTTCAGACAACGCAGAGATCAAGGCCAGACCTTTCTTCTCCCTCCTTGCCACCAGCCCTGAAGCTTCTGTCTTTGCCCTAACCCTTGGCTACTGTCGGGCTGTGTCCCTGTCCCCATCCCAGTGCTTTGCTACCTCTCAGTGCCAGGCTGGTGCTTAGCTGCAGCACATCCTAGGCTGAAGCCGCAGCTGCTGCACGCCTGGTGGCTGCTTGCCCTGCCTCTCTGCTCTCCCTTCCTGCAGCTGCTCCCTGCCTGCTGCTCCATCCTGGACTTTCTGAACACAGCTGCTCACCGGGCACAGGGGCAGATGGCTGCGGTTCCTGGCTGGGGGCTGGTGTGTTGCTGGAAGCCGTGAGGAGTGGATGAGAGCGAAGCAGAAACACCAGGCACTTAGTCAAACAGGCTCAGCCGGTGATCGGATGATGTTATTGTCCTGATGGAATCTAAATTCAGGTGTTTACCAACTGAGTACTGTGGGGTGGGAATTAGAGATGGATGACACAAATCAGAGGGAGTGTCTAGGTGGCAGTTGTCCTGAATTGCCGCGTACCATTGGTATGCGGTTCTCATAATGAAGTTTCAGCTGAGAAGTGGTTGTGTTCAGTGCTGAATGAGCTGGCCCTTCCTTGGTGTCATCCAGGGCAGTGGAGCAGCACTCGAGGCACTTGAGTTTGTTTCTGGCTCAGCCAGTGATCTGCTCTGCTACCTCCAGCAAGTCATTTAATCTCTCTGTGCTTTCATTTTCCTGTTTGTAAAACGGCTATAATGATATACACTTTCTGCATAAAAAGCCTCAATATCTTTTGCTGAATAGAGCTGTGCAAGACTAGATGTTTTCTTTAATATCCTCTAGTTTGATGTTTTGCTAAAATAAAAGACACTGCAGATGAGATGATTAGACACAAATTTGATAAATGTTGACAGATTGTTATTAGCAACAAAGTGACTGGAAAGCATCCTCTGCAAATGTAGACCATCGTGGGCAAATTCTTACCTATAAATGGATTCCTCTCCTGCCCCCCCAAATGTGCCGCGAGCACAGGTCACCTTTTGACCCTTCTTATGCTGAGAGAATTGATGACTGACAAAGAATTTAATTAGTTAGGAGAGAAGCTGAAGGCAGAAATGATATTCTGGTAGGTAATTGTGTTTCAGATACACAGAGTAGCAGAAAGACTTTGATGAGTAGGGTTCCTGTTGTCTTACACGTGTCTACAAAAGAAGGCTTCTCCTGGAAAACTAAATTGTCTCTGAACTTGTTTCAGAGCAGGGAGGTACATTCATAAACTGACAAAAATCCTTAAACATCTTTGAGAGGAGAAGAAGTGACGAGTAAAATGTAAACTTCTGCCTTCAATTTTCAGACCAGGGTCTCTAGGCCATATCCAGACAGCTTTTAATTAATTGATGATTCATCTTCTAGCAGGTGCAAGGTGGGGTAGTCCCAAAGTACATCTCAGATATTTGTCGGTTCCTCATGCTGTTTTAGGCCAGATTCCCAACCCGAAGGGGCTGAATATGAGTTTATGACCGGCTTCAATAGAGCGGGGACAAGCTCTTTGTAGGCTGAGGTTTTGATTACTGTGCAGCGATGGAAAGGGTCACATACAGGGACAGTTTCCATTGTGACGGCTCAGAAAGAAATCTGTGTGTGCTTCCTACACAGAGCACACAGAGTGAGCTTTCAGCATCCATCAGATACTTTGGGCTTGGGCTGTTGTGGATATAAACTGGCAATATGCCACTGATCTTTTACACGTGCAGACTTGCTTGCTGTGGATCTTGTCTAGGGTGATAAACTAGAAAAAAAAAAAACATGCTTTTGTCTTCTATAAGACATTCCGTATTTATAGGAAGTGTAGCAACTGCCTGGATTGAACTGTGGCTTTTGGGAGGGTCTATACAGAACCGTAGGAGTGATTTTACACCCTGCCATAGTGGTCCAGGTTCGTTAATGAGCAGTGTCATCTAGTGCATGCCAAGTATCTTGTTTACATATTTTTTTTTTAAAGAAATGTTAATCTCAACACTTTAATGCACTTGCAGGTCATATGGAAGATGAAACTGTGAGGAAGCCACAGGGATCTCTGATGGGAAACCAACTGGGTTATGCATTTCAAAATAGAAAACCATTGCCCATGTCAAATACAAGGGGCCATATGCAGGGTCTGCCCAAAAATATTAGAACAGTCCAGGGCTGCAAAAAGGTTATAAAGCATGTATTTGCCTTCCCCAGTCCTGCAGCTGTCTGCCAACAACTCTGTATGAGATCCCTGAGGTCTTTAATGTGTGTTGGTTGCTATCTGGAGGTCTGCATCCCTTCTTCTGGCCATACCTGAAGTGGGTGTATTTTTCCTTGTATGTGAACAGAAAGAGAGGGGAAGATGACTTTCCTTCCCTGTCATTTAGACGATATCACTCTGGAATTTATCCCCCCGGGGGAGCAGCCCCTGGCCCATTTTGTTAGTGCTTTTTACCTGCTGTCCTCATTTCTGCCAGGGTAAGATGGGTGCAACAGTCTCACTCCCAGTGGTGACAGTTCACAACTGCTGGTATAGATTGGGGTGCAAGAACAAGGTGAGGAATAGATATGGTCAGTACCTTGTATGAGTTTGCCCTGCATCCTGAAAGTGCCCCGTGCTGCAGGCCCTTGCCCTGCTCTTCTTCAGGGGTGACTTGTGTTAAGTAAGGGAGCTGCTGTTTGGGAATCATCTCTATTACAGAGCCATGAGGTAGATGTTCCTGAAATAGCAGCAGATCAATTGATTCATAATTAATTAATGCAATCCCCTCCCCTTGGGCAACACAGAATCTATAGCTTGTGAACTAGATAACAGAGCTCGGCTGTGTTTGGTTGAGAAAACATTGGCACTTGTGTTCCTCAAGGCCTTTCATGGTCTCTTGTGAGCACCATCTCTTCTGCTGCAGAGCCCTTGCCTTCTGCTGAGAGCCCTGGCAATTATCTTCTGCGTGAATTGGATCATCTCCTTCTGTAGCTGCTGGAGAAATCTGCTTTTAGCTGTTTAAACGGATGAATCATCTGCACGTCCTCCACAATGCCACGGCTGTCTCCCCTTCCCACCATTTGTCTAGCAGCGTCACTCGGTGGTGTTGTCTGCACCAGCGTGCAGAGTGAGAAAGCGAGAGGTGCTCCTGGTCAGCACCAGGGTTGCTGATCTCAGAGTCAGATCCTTTGCAACGCTGCAGCAAGAGCTTTGCAAAACTCTCTAAGAGGAACAAAGTTTGGTTCATCCACTTGTGGAGACAGAATTAGGGATGGGGTTGAATTCTGCATGGGTTTCTGTATCCCTCTTGGTGAAGCAACAAGGACTCTGCAGCTCTGTACCTGAGAATGGCTTTTCCAAGGCTATACCTCTTCTGACTGCGGAGTGAGGATAAACAAGGCTTCTTTCAATTCCTGATCATAAACAACCTTCTCGTGACAGAAACCCTTGTGTGAGAACTGACGAACTGCAAAGCCCAGGAACCTGCAGCGTGGCCAGCTGGGGGATGCGGTTTTTGGGCATGCCAGTGGTGTTCTCCCTGCTGTCAGCACCAGTTAGACTAACTGCAAACAAAGGCCTTCAAAAACTTCTCCTGAGTTCCTACAGCTTCTAATCTTCTGCAATATCCTGTGGATGCTCTGCTTCAAGCTCTTTGGGCATGCCCTAGGGATTGAGCAGGGGGCATGCATTGGACAGAAAGGAACCACGCTCCTAATATTTCTAAGGCTTGTGGGAATATTTTTATTTTTATTTATTATTTGCAGTCACTACAAGCACTAATTAACAACTTCCCAAGGGAAAGTACTAGCTGTGCATCCTGCTGGGCTTGAAAGCTACTGCATTCATTTTGTGTTTAAGATGATGTTTTAATTAAACTGCCCCCTAATTATCTTAACTAGCTTTTAAATAATAACTTTCCACTGAACCGTTTGCATCAGCTGCTAATTGGCTTCCTTCTGTTTACATAGATTTCTTCGGCTCAGACAAACGTGCCCGTGGAGTGGCAGGTAGGTATGGCCATGCTTCCTTTCCTATACCATGCTTCTGCTGTGCCTTTACGAAAATGGATCACATTCCAGGGTGAAATGGAGATGGCTGCGCTGGCAAGCGCTTCCCCATTTATTCATGGGCTGTGCATGAGGAGGATTTTATATGCTCATGTTTCCTCAAGTTGCTTCGTCTTCAGGGCATTTGATCATTCACCCAACGGCAAATTATTCCATTTCTGTGTTCACCCAGTTTGGGCTAATTCACAGTGCATAATTAAAGGACCTTGACCCTGGCTGGAAGCAGGGTCAGTCCTTGGCACAGACGGTGGCATTAATAATGTATGCAGTGGCTGCTGCAAGCTGTAGAGGTCACCACACAAGCTCAATAGTTCATGGGCTTGCTGTGCCTTGTGCTGGGTAGGACTGGAAGGAGAAGCAGCACATCCTCAGCTCAGGCAGCCCTCAGCATGCTGATGTGCTGCCTTCCCTGGGGCAGCACTCCTTGTGCTGGGGGAAGGCTGGTGCTGGCAGGCTCACTGCCATTTCAGCCTTTCCCTGCAACCCACAGCAATCTGCTGAGCGATTCTGTGGTGCCAGTCACATCCCTCCCTACCACTGACCCATCCAGCTGGGCTGAGAGGAGCCCATAGCATGGATGTGGCGTTCACTGCAGTGTTACAGCACATGCGTTTGGGTGAGGGGGTGTGCTGGTATTTAGGGCAGCTGCATGTTTTTTGATTACTGTATGCAGGTTTAGGTGCACATTTGTGGGTCCACATAAGTGTGGGCCTTTCTGTGCAACACAAGCAGGAGTTGTGTGCTTCTCTGCAACCAGCTTTGAGCTGGAGATACGCAGCCATACTGGTGGGCATGTCCATGACTTGTTAGCACGTGTGTCTCAGATTTGATTCAGAGCTCTGTAGCCATGTGTTATTTAAATGTTTTCTGCTGGATTCCGTTCCCAGGACTCTGATCTACATATTATATCTCATGCAGTTTGTCAGCTTGCTTTTTCCTTCTTGTTTTCCTGTGTTTGTTTAAAGCCTCTGCCGCAAAACCAACAAAACATGGTGCAAGGAAAGGTGTCCCAGAGGTAGCAGGTGAATGTGTGCGATCCTTCATTGCTTGTGTCACCAACGCAAAATAATCCTATGTGCTGTCAGCTCCCATTTAAAGATGCGTGCTAATTAGCCTTTTATTACAATGTGTATTTGAAAACAATTAGAATTACAGTGCCAGCATGTGGCTAATTCAACCTCGGGATGTTGATACAGTTAAGTCAGCAACTGGCGACTCTGTCTGATTGTCAGAGAGCATTTATGTATGGGTGTGTGTGTGTGAATAGCCTTTGACCAGGTGCCACTGCAGCCACCTGCCAGCAGAGAGGCACACAGATACTCTTCAGGGCTCCTTAGCACCCTACAGGGTCTGATTTTGGGGGTGTAAATGTCCCTTGAACATTTCTGTTGGACGAGGAGAAGAAAGTGTGCGTTGTGGGTGATATGCCACAAGCAGATGGGCTGGATACGGGCTGGCTCTACCCCACCATCAATCAACATTTTCGTTTTCTGAGGGCAGTGGAGCTGCTGTGTCAGTATTTGCACCCAAGCATTCCAGTGCTGAGCTGCAGTAATTCAGAGGTAGAGGTAGAGCAGTGTAGGCCCCTGTCACAAGTGTCTTTTGAATACAAACTCTAAAAGTGCTTTCAGAAAGGACAGTTCTGGGATTACGGACACATCTCTTTCTGTGGTTTTCTGTCGTTCTGAGAATGAAACCTAACTGACACTGCCAATTTCTCTGCCCCAAGACTCTCAGCAAACCTTGGGCCACTGATTGCTGTTGGTCGACCACAGCCGTTATGTGGAAGAGCGAGGCTTTCCTTTCATTGCTATTCCCCTGATCAGCTGGCTCTGCTCCAAAGATCTCCATTGCCAGAGGGTGCTGAGCAGAATGCATTCGTGGAGATAAGTGACTCTTCCCCCTTGAGAAATTTGTATTCTGCACTCCTTATCTGCTCTTATTAACTTCCATGTCACAAGGAAAACTAAAGGCCTTCATCTACATTTTCAAACAGCAGAACTTCGCCTGCTTTTGAGGGGAAGCCTAAAGCCTCCTTTTGCCATCATCACCATTTGCCTTCAAACAGACTGTCAGGAAATCAGCTGTGGCTTTAGTCTAACAAAGAGAACTTGCTGTTTGTCTGTAAAGTCTTTTCCCTTTGTAAATCCAGCATTGTTTCACGTCACAGTTGTGACAAGTTTAACCTCTGCAGCTGCACTTTCTTGCTTTAAATCCTGCATGTATTTTTTCTAACCAATGTCTGTGAAATTCTGGAGCTCTGCAAAAGGAGGAACGAGAAAGAAAAGGCCAAGTGGTTGGCAGAGGATGGTTAGAAGCTATGTGCACGGTCTCCCCAGCCTCCTCCTTTGAATGCTTTAACAGGTACCTTCTTCAGCAGCCTTCGTCTACCTTCCAGTCTCCACTTGGTTTACTGCAGTGATAACATGGGCTTTAGGCACCTTGCATGGCACCTTACAGTCAATGGCTGTAATTGTTAGTTAAGATTTGCTGCTGGAATGAAATAAATACTTTGCTTGGAGGAGCTGTGGATGCTGGAAGTGTTCAAGGCCAGGTTGGGTGGGGCTTCGGGCAACCTGGACTAGTGGGAGAATTGGAACTGGTGCTCTTTAAGGTCCCTTCCAACCCAAACCCTTCTGTGATTCTGTGATTTAGGATGAGCTGTGCTTGTTTTCTGTTAATTGGTTTGAGCTATTGACACCACAATACAGAAACAATGGGACTCTGTGCCTGTGCAGTCAGATTAACGAGTGTGCTGGAGCTATAACACAAACGAACTTTGCTGGGAGACGAATCTTCTGAGAGCTCACATGAGTGCCAGGTGTTGTATGAGTGCTCTGCTATCCTGAAATGATGGAGGTACAAAAGGCTCGCTGGATTTTGCTGTAATGAAAAAGCAGGTCTTTGGGGATAGTTTGATCCCTTTACAGCTTTAATGTTAGAAGAATTTACTTGCTTTGGCCTGTTATACTCACCGTAAAACTCAGCTTCATTGTTAAAATGTTGTCACTGAAAAAATAAATAAAAAAAAGGAGAAATGGAAAGATTGGATTTTCTTGGTTACATCATTTTCTTTTAAAACAAACAAACCATTTTGCAGCTGACAGGATTTATGTGAGTACTTAATCTGGAGCTAATCATAATCTCTAGAAATGCAGCTTCCTGTAGCTGCCTTGCTACAATATCCAAAGTTTATAGAATTGGTGCAGCCAATCTGGGACCCTCAGAGAACCATATCAGCCCAGTTCCTTCAGCTGAGAGAAGCAGCTTGCTTCTTTTTATGAGCTTCTCCCACCCCTTCATCTTCCCTTGATTACTGTTTTCTTGAAATTAGCTCCTTAAAATTCTTACAGCCAATCTCCAAGACCTCCCAGCTGACACATCTATCTTATGCTGCCGCTCTCCTCCTTCACAAGGACTCGCATGGAGCCAGGGAAGTGCTTCACGTTTTGTTTGCTAATAAAGACCATGGAGGGATGTTAAACCGATAGCACCTACCATACAAGAAGATGGCTTGAAAAAGTACGTACTGCCACATCCTTTTTGATTCATAACCCAACCTGGCAATGGCTTTAAGCTTGATGTTTCTAAGAAACACGAGAAATAGAGGTGGAAACTGAAGGCACTGAGGTTTAATGGTGAATGCAGCAGCTGCCAGCATTGCCACCAGCTCGGCTCTGTGGCTTCAAACCACGCAATGTCTCTGTGTGTGTTTATTTCCCTGGGTGCGAAAACACAGCATCATCCTGCCTTTTCCTTTCCTCTCTTATGTTAATGCCCCCTCCAAGGTATTTCTGGTATTTTATTCAATTCTCTTTAGTAAATCTGTAGCATGCAGACCTGCTTTAAAACTTGGACTGCTGTGGAGATGATTGGGTAATGTCCTGCAGTTTGTTTATCTTTTATTTAGGACTCCAGGGGGAAGCATCTGGAAACCATTCCCTCTACCATGCTCTTGTCTCTTCATTTAGTCTATTAATGAAATATTTCTTTCTTTATTTCATTATTTCATTATTTTTTTTGTTGCTTCTCATATCTAGACGAACTGAGAGAAATATTTAATTCACTGTTTCCTACATATTTGCCATCCATAAGCATATTCTCTCATCTATAAGCTGTTTCGTGGGGAATTCCTCCTTCTGAAAGCGCTGGGCTTCTTTGTTGAGTTGCCATTTCTACAAAATTTTGTATTTACTGAATTAGCCAAAGGAGATTATTTATTCAACCGGAAGGAAAAAAATCACAAGCAGCTGGGAAGCTTTATTTGTACTTGTATTTTTCTTCTTAAATCTGCGGTTTGTTAAAACCCACTGTATATGAGATTTAACAATCAGTTTTTTCCCCTCGTGCATGCCTATTTATGAGAGGAAAAATAGACACTGATTGCATGGTGTAGCTGATTTGTTAAACAAATGTTCTGCAAGCCTCAGCCGTACTGGAGCTTTGTGTATTGGCCCCATATACTGTTTCTCTGCTCATAACAAATACCGGAGTGGTCTATATTCACACTTGGCAGAAATTGGCATAGCAAGAGCTGCTGATTTATGCCACTTCAAGAAATATTTACCCTACTAGTAATGATGGATTTCATCAAAACTCCCGATGCCACTAGCAGGGCAGATTGTAATGAGAACAGGATGGGCTGGGATCAATAGCATTTTGATTTCCTTAGGTCTGCAGTCCTGTAGCAAGTACTTTTTTTTTTTAATTATTATTCTTTCAGAACCGTGGCCAGCAGTCAGAGCAGTTCCCTGCACAGCAGTGAGCTCTCTGAGGTATTAAGTCGTGTCTCTTGGTTACTGACGATGGCATTCAGGTCTCAGGTGTGACTGTATGAATTCACTGCAGGCCTGAAAAATGGCGAAATGACTCCCCGAAGACATTTTCCTAATCCAAAAATGCAGCGGAGTCCGAAGCAACAAAAGAAAACAGATTCTGCCTTGTTCTAGCGAAGTTTTGCCATCCCCGTGTCTCTGGGGATCTGGAATCCTCGTTATCACTGAGGAGCTGGTAGCAGTCCCAGGCACAGAGTGACTGAGCGCACCGGCCCGGGCTCATTTATTGCTACAGATGAGACAAATGTGGAGAGAGCAGGCAGGGGGGAGCTGGCAGGGAAGATGCAATGCTGCCAACCCCAACTGCTGCAGCTTGAAGACACATCTTTAGAAGATGTTCCCATGACACAATTAGGGAGGTAATTAAATAATCCTGTGAAACACAGCTTGGCAGCTAAATGTATTGTAGGCAAGGAGCTGAAGTGCGATGCTTCTGTCCGTGGCAGGGGGGAGGCATGAAAATAATCTGTTGTCATTTTTACCATTGCAACAGTTTGTAAAGTGTAGTTTTTTACTCCCTAAAAGTCCAGACAGAAGTAAACTTAGTGGTTTGCTGAAAGTGCTGTTCATCCAGAGGACTCTGGGCAAGGTAACAGGTTTGTCTGAACTGAAATCTTGGATTGATATTAAATTGCAGTCAGCTGAGTATTTGAATCTTTAATTTAGCTGTTCTAGGTAACAATAGCAGATGGGATGCGATGGGAGTGCAATTGCAGAAAAAGGCAATGGGATGGACGTAAGCACAGGTGAGCCATACACACGGCACGACACCTGAAAAGTGCTCGGCACATCTGAAATTGCTGCGGATCCTCCGGGTGATCGGTGGAAGCTGGCTCAGGTCCTCACACTGCAGGCACACACCGGTTGCAGGTGGGGGTAACAGGGTTAACCAGTTGCTCGTGCTCATTTTTACGGGATAAGCGAATGCAGAATTCCACCATGAACGCATCCAACTGGAATAACTTCAAGGCACAGGCAGGACTGTTCGAATTTTCTGGGTTGCTTTTTTGTCAGGGGACCTGAATGCTCTGAATTGCACAGCAATTATGAATGTAATATCTTGACAATGTAAAATATCATTAATGACTGATCTAAGGGAACTTGCAAATGACCATGTAGTTACACAGTGTTGGCAGCATAAATAGCAATTAATGTTGTAACTGTAGCTGTTTGTACTCAGATTATATCAGGGAATCCCACAGAGTGGGAAGGAGTGTCAAATGTTCTAACACAGGAGAAAATAATAATGATAGTGATAATATGAAACTGATAATTAAGGGTCTTCCCTCTGATACATCTGCAAAAGGAATAGGGATGCTCAGGAGTGCAGAAACCTGAAAAGCAGTTTGTGTGTATCTGTGGCTCTGTCCATCCATCTGTCCCTAACAAATCAGGCAAGTCAAAGGGATTCTTATGGCAGTTATCTCATGAAATTTTGCTTTAGCTTAAGCTGCAGAGGTCTGTATTCTTGGGAAAAAGGCCTGGGATTCTGGATTTTGCTCTCAGTGGTTTTTGCAGTAATTATCTGAAGTATGCAGGACATGGATTTGGTTTAACGGGAAGCTGAAAAGTGCTCTGGTGCAAAGATAAATCTGGACTCCCTCCAGGGCCCTCACTGAAGGCCGGTGAGTGTCTGTCACAGCCACAAGCCACGGCGCTCCGGGAGCACCAAAATGATGCCCAGCTCACCAACAGCAGCAAAGGGTTCATATCTCTGTCTGATGCACTGCTCAGGAAGATGTTCATCACTCATGAAAAGGAGAGAAAGCAGACAGTTAGCCAGGGTTTGCTTCACGAGGAATCTTGGGAAGAAGAGTTTGTATTTCACTGCACACAGAAATTGCTGATGCTGTTTTTTTCCCCTTCTCTTGGCTATAAATGAGATATGGAGAGAGGGACAGAGAGACTGAAAGAACAAGGAAAAAAGACTTGATAAAATGCCTTCCTGATCTTGGTCAGTAAACTTATTTCCAATTAGGAGCACCAGCAGCAGCAGGTGCACGGTGTATGTTCTGCTGCAGGGTACTCATCCTGGTGGTAGGAAGCCAGATTTTAATAATATTTGCATCAGCAAGAATGTGAAGTAATCCCAGTGAAATTATGACATTTATCCTGGATTTGTACTGGTATCAAAGAAAGCAAAACCTGTCTGATTTATGTCAAGAGCCTTCTTTGCTGTAATAATTGAAACAGCCCTGCACTGCAGCTTCCCTCGTTCAGGGTTAAGGATTCCCCGCTCTTCTTTAGTACAGGGCTTGGGGAATCTCGTTTCTCTGCTCAGTGGTAAATGCTCTGACCTTTCTTTCAGAGATGGTGGCCACTTCTTCCCTGGTTGTAATTCCTGATTTGATGTTCAGCCCTAGTATATGCAGGGGTAACTCCATCATGTGTGTCGGAGGCAACATCTTTTGTGCTGGGCCTGGGATACCCACTGCCTGCTGGGGATACAGCAGTAATAGAGCATTTGTATTCGACGTGAGGGAAGCTGTAAAAGGAATGAACAAGCTAAAGTGTGGAGAGAGGGTTGCAGCTGGATGGAAGAGGCAGGCAGACAAGAGGAGAGATGAAACAGTAAATTTGTGACAGTGGCCACAAAAAGTGGCAGCGGTGGGGCATTAGGTGATGCAGGTGGGCATGGAGTTCTTCCAAATCAGCTCATCAGAGGACCTGTCCCACAGCTCCCACCCTCCCTTCTCTGTACCAGTGACTGCTGCATTCAAAATTCATCTGCCTAGACAATCAGTCTCAGGTGAATACTGACAGCAAAAGGCCCGTTACAGGGTGAAGTCCAAAGACCTAGATGGATAGATGTGAATAGCAAATGCGGATGAGAGCTGGCAGAAAGCTTTAAATGCGGTGACGAGGACATGAGCACGGGAGAGCAGCAGAGGAAACACTGAGCTCTCCAAACGTGTCAGTCTCACAAAGAGGTGACAGCTGTCAGGGAAGATGACATCCTGATGGATTGTCACCTTCATCGAAAGAGAAATAAGCCCTGCTTATTATGGAATATTTTGCTTTAAAGGTGCACTGATGTTGTTTTTTTCTGTTTTCCAGAATCAGAGAGAGTTGGTCTAAATTCTGATCTCTGTTAGATGCCATTAGCAGTTTCTATTGAAATCCAAAAGCCTCATGCATCTCACCAGAAGCATGATTTGGCTCTAGGCCTATTGGTATCACTGGAGCTGGGCTTCTCACATGTGAATGGAAGACCAGGGGATGCTCAGATAACCCGGGAAAGTCTCTGTCATGACCTCAAGTCAGTGTGTCCTGGCAGTTTGGAGGATCCGTGATATATTCCTCTCCTTCATTCTCCTCAATGAATCATGATGCTGGTTAAACCACAGTGCTAAACACTAACTCAAAAGACATATCTACACCTCTGCTTTACTAAACCATTGCGTTCTGCACTAAGATTTGAAAAATAAATAAAAAAATCTCCCTGCCAAAGCATGCCTGTTCCTCTGTGTGCCAGGAAGTGAGGCACTGCCTGTCCCAGCACCTTCCGGAGCAGGTTGTTGGGACACCAGTGTTTTGTTGATGCTGTTCTCTATTTTTCCTTGCCAAGGAAAGACAGATGATGTACACCCCTGTGCACATTGCTTGGCACTGTGATGTTTTGTCTGGGACTGTCCTCCTACTGGGAAGAGTGCAGAGTTTGAGCATAAGGGATGCTACTGAATAAACCTGTAGAGGGAGTGAGGGACTAGCAGAGCTGAAAAAAGAACGGGAGAAAATTAGAGACAGAAAAGCAAACAGGACTTAATCCTGTATTGTACCGAGTTTCCTTTAAGACCCATAAACTGCTCTTAGCTCTCAGTGGCTGCAGCAGAGATGGGTTGTGCTGTGTATTTATATCACTGTTTTATTATTCTCATGGCGCAGTTGCAGACAGGATTAGGATGGAGGCAGGAATTGCTTAATACCTTGCAGGAGCTGACCCCTGATGAAAGAGAACAGTAAGGGCACATCTCAGAGGATCTGACAGGGCCAGAGACTGAGGACAGGCAGGAAACCTACCCGAGCATTTCACATTCCTGCTCCGTGGCCTCTTGGCATAGATCAGCAAAGGTCGCCTGCATCCTCCAAGAGCAGGAAGTCATTTTAAAGTAGGGGAAACAGAGGCAGGGTGGGAAGAAAGCTTCATTTTCCAAACGTGGCTCTCTCTTTTGGATGACTCCTTTTCCTCCTGAAACAAACACTAGGTTTGTGTGAGATCCTGGACATTGTCAGAAGAGAGCCTGGACCCAGGGGACCAGGCTGCCTGAACTGGGAGCGTGGGGCTAGATCCCAAAGCAGCCGGAGGTACAATCCCCACATCAAAGGCAGGGAGGAATGTGCTGCTAGGGTACCAGCAGAAATAGTTAATGGAAGAAAATATTCACCTAACCCTTAATTATTTAGAGCCAGAATTAATTTTGCAGTTCCTCTGGCAGGTTTCTCTGGTCATTAGGGCACTGGCAATGAGTCTTTCCCAGCAATCCAGCCATCGATCAATCTCTCTGAAGGCTAATGTGTCACTGAGAGGTTGGAGATATTTGTGTCTCAGGGCAGAAGCTGAGCCAGGCAGAATTTATCTGTGCTCTGAAACTTTACTTTTCTTTCTCTCCTCACCCTCCTCTCAGAGAGATGATAAAAATAAAGACACATAAACTCAAGAAGAAAGAATAATGGCTTCGCCTTGCTGAGGGACTATATTTTGAGGTTTTGGTTAGCTTTCATCGTAAGTGCTGCTGACTGGAAGAAATTCTTTTGATCATGTAAACCCTGGCTGGATTAAATTGCCAAATCCCATTAGATTCCTTGGGATTTACAACAGATGTTGAATGCAAGATTTCTCTGTGGTCCAACAGGCCTGCAAGGCTGTTCAGACCTCTGCTGTCCCCAGAGGCATAGGGTGGAATCAGAGGGATCATCTCTGATCCTTCATCTATTGTGCAAAAAGCTGGGAAGCTGTCGGGGTCACTACACCCAGGGCACAAGTTTCTAATGGAAGAGGTCCTGGACAGGGATGCTCTGGCCTTACTCGGAGAGGGAAGATCTCTGTGTGTGAACCCCAGCCCTGGAGGGACAGGGAAGCAATGTGTTTGAAAAAAGAACGAATCTGGGCAACACTATGCAAAATTTGTTTGCATTAGCTTTCTACTTCCTTGATTTTTTTTTCTCCTACGTGCACTTTTAATATCACCCAAAGATTTGGGAGTAGTGGGAATAGCTTGTGTGTTATTAACGCTTGTAACCAGCGGCCAGGCTAACTGAACCGTTACAAAGCCAGCTCCATTTCATGCCCTCTTTCCACTTTCTCTGGCTTGACTTTTCTGCTCTGTTTGTCTGAAATGAACAGAGATGAAGTGAAATGAATTACAGCCTCTCCCTGTTCCATGCTTGAGACCTAGAGGGAGAGTTAAGTGTCACTGTATCTGGCTCGCAATTTGTGACTGCTGCAGCACAGCTTTCCTCTAGCAAGCGAAGGAACCTTCCCCTAGCAAGTCCAGGAACGTTCTCTCCCATCCAAAGCTTCCTTTGCATGCAGCATCCCCCCTTTCTGCTCTTGCCATCCCCGTGCTCTGTACACTTTTCCTGTACAGGCTCAGGTCTGCCAGATGTTGAATGTTCCCTGAGAACTCCAGCAGTGCACAGCGCAGGGAGTCCAGATGTGATAAGTGAACTAATCCTTATGTGCCTCCTCCCTCAGACCCAGAGGGAGCTTGCAAACTCGATGGGCTCCTTGCCCAGATCCCAGGGAATGAGATGCTACAGGGGGAAAATGACAGTGGCGTTCAATTTGATGAGCCTTTTTGTCCCTGGGACACAGGTGTAGTTTGCATTGCAATTGTAAGGTAGACACACAACCCCCACAACCCCCACTGGGATGAGGCATTATAGCATTGCCTCCCTGTGCTGTGTGAAGAAGTTGGGATTTCTGCCTGGAGTCAGCCAGCAGCGGGAAGCCACCGCACACTGGGGCTGCATGAAGAACACCCACCAAGCATGTCTCCCTCTGCTCTTTGCTGGTTGAGAAATTGTTCCGGCTCTACGTTGTAATCCTTTCTGCACAGAAGCTTCCAACTGGTACAGCTCATTCTTCCTGCTTAGCTAAATGTGTTTTCAAACACTAGCCTGGAACTTAGCGGATGGTAATTACACTTTGACATTAATATTTAAACCACAAACACAGTTAGCACACTAATACCGTCCCCATAGGCTACTGCTCATTTAAGTTTTGTCCTTATGAGACTTAATTATTGTCAGGGATGAATCCTAAAAGGCAAGAAATATTACAGCTGGAAGACTAAACATTCCCTTGATTATTAGAGCTACAGGATTTGGGCACAGAGATGGAAAGAACCTTGGCTGTGGTGGTAACACTTACACTGCTAGTGGAATTCGGTGAGTTTTTAAATCCTAATGGCTGTTGAGGTTTCTTTGTACATACACTTTTACAGAGATCACATCATTTAGCTAGTTTAGCCAGAGAATAACTTTGCAAAACTTGTATGTCTTTATCCCTGTTGTACAGATGGAGAAACAGCGTTTCTTTAAGGGCCTGGCCCAAGGCAGCACCAGGGCTCTGTGGTCTTTGCCTTCATCTCTGGAGTAAGTAGCTGAGCTGGTGACAGTAGCAAGTGTCTGATGCTTCAGACCTGCTGCTTAACTATAAGCCACCTTTACAGTGTAACCTCTTTATGGACCTTTTATAGGAAAAAACCCTGGGATCACATCTTTTCAATCAGTTTGTGCAGCTGCAGCTGGGTTCCCAGGATATGAAGAGCGAGCCTGCCATGTTAGATGCTTTTTGGCATTCTGCATCACCCTTCATTGTTTGCAATACAATAGGGCAGTCTGTTACAGAAACACCAGTCAAAAAGTCCCATTTTCTGCTGGTCTAACTCCACAGGCATCCCCAGACTGGGCTGGGAAGGGAGTTTGGCTCAACACCACTGAACTGATCCTCAGTTAACCTCAGTCTTAACCACATCTGTTCAGTCCCTCTCTGGACATCTCATGTCTAAGAGACAGTGCTGTCCTCTGGGTGAGAGGTGAGGAGGGACCTGGAGCAGGGAGGAGGAGGAATAATCCCCCAGGGGTCCCTACCACATCTGCAGACCTGATGGACACTCACAGCGATCTGATACCACTGCAGGGTTTGAGCTGGCCTTAGGAGACAGGCTGCTATTGAAAGCTCATGCTCTGAGACATCCTGGGGCATGCATGAGCTCAACCAAGTTCAGATCAGAACCACGGATAATGTCAGAAGATTTTCTCGATCAGTGGTCAAGATCTGTTCGTAGTGGGCTTCAGATGAATGCTTGAATGAGGGCCCGATGAGGTGCAGGTTAGGTGCTGGTTTCTGTTGTGCTGCATTAAAGCAGGAATCAGCCCGGTTACACGAGGTCACAGAGGTAACTCTCCTTCAGTTCTCCTCCAGCTGCACTTCTCTGAGCATCTCCTGATTTTTGCTTTGAATGCAAGCAAACAGAAATAGCCCTGCAGATAATTAGCTGAAGTCTCCCATTCCACGTGGCTGAGCAATAGGGGCTGGGAAGTGGCTTGCTTCCAGTACTTGTGAAGGGATATTATGAATCCCCAGAGGTCTGCTCAGCACTGAGGCCAGGTTAACATTTGCCACCTTCCGTTTGGAATCAGGCCTTGGATGATGTTGCACGGGCCCAAATTTGCTCCAAATTTTGGCAAGTCTTGGCAAGCCTCTGGCTCAGCCTGGGATGAACTTCGGCCCTGAGGCTGTACCCCAAAGTGAGCTTTCTTATTTTGAGATGTCATTTTTTTATGTTTTGCACGGTTCTTGTGAAAATCAGCCAGAAATTTGAATTTTCTTTTTTCTCCTGCCTCCTTCCCTTTCTCTCTCAGCTTCTGTGCTGTGCTGGCTCCTTGATAGTGGTATTATGTGCGGTGGGAAGCCCAAACCTCATGGAAGGAGAGAAATCCTTTGACATGGATCTTTAGATTAATTACTAGTTTCTTTAATAGTCTCAAAGCCTTTAATGAAGGGCAGTGCAGACTGTGCCACCTGTGTCCAAGGAAAGGCAAGGCTGCTGCCATCTGCTCCCTCAGCCTAAAACTAATGAGTGCATTAACTTCCAAAGAGAGATTCATAAACTTCCACTGCCTGAGGATGCTACGAGCTGTTGATGTTTAAAGAGTAGCCTCCAAAGATTGCTTAGCCAACTGTGCTCCATTTTATTTAGTAAAAAAAAACATCAGAAGGTTCCCATTACTCACAAACAGGTATGTGATTTTTCTGCGGGTGATAGCTGTGTTATAGCAGATTAAATCCATCATTTACACTGCTCAATAAGCAAGGCCAGCAAGCTCACTTTTACCACTCTGGCAGAAGATGCAAAAAATAACAAACACAGAGGATGTGAAGCCCGTGTCCCCCTGCACAAATGCACGATGTGTTTGGATGTGGGAGCAGCGGCGTGGCTGTTTGTGTCCTGATGCAAATGATGACCCAAGGAGCAGTGAAACCAGGAGGGGGCTAAGGACTCACACAAGGAAGCAAGTCTCAGGAGCAGGAACAGAAGCCACTGGTCCTAGCCTGCTCTTAATTTAACCACTGGGAAAGGTTTTTTTCAATAGTGCCAGAGCATTGCATTAATTTTCGAAGCCACTGGTCCTATCCTGCTCCCAATTTAACCACTGGGAAAGGCTTTTTTCCACAGTGCCAGAGCCCTGCATTAATTTTCTCTGTATCCTTCTAGTCAAATTAGATTTGTCCTCCCTTTGAGTGTGTAATTAGTCTCTATTTAACATGCAAGCACAATGTTTTAAATGAGAAGCCTTGATTTGTGGGAAGAGGCATTGACGTTCAATCTGTGTTTAAATTCATGGGCAAACTGCCTGTGGCCTCAGATGCAAGCTGAAGGAGTCATTGAAGTCCCCATGGAGGCTGACACCGAGGGCCTGAATCACTGTGTGCTTACCCCCATAAATTGGTGCTGTAAATTCAGATTGATGCAGGGGTGACTCGGATACTTTGACTTTAACCCACGTTGTTTGGCTGGCGTAGAGGTGGGGTGCACACTGCTGTGCCTGCTCTGAATGTCCTAGCTTCTTGTGCCTTGCATCTCAGCTGCATGCGGCCCTGAACTGTTTAATGTGTATTTTTCTCGTTTTTCAACACCGTTTCCAAATTTTCCGAGTTGCTCTGTGCAGCTTTAGCCACGTGGCCTGCCATTAAGGACAGCAGCAGCCACTGCGTTCTCGGGCGCAAATTTATCCTGGGGCACCGGGGATGCAGTTATCGGGAACCATCCTGCTTTTTGGCAGGTGCCAGTTAGGGAAAGGAGGCAAATTTCCCTGCTGTGTTGCCTGGTGAAACGTGAGGCTGTGTGAAGCTGCTGAACACCTGCTTCCTCGCAAAGGGAAGGGGCTGAAACTGCTCCCCGGTGCCCCGTAGGCGCTGCTGAAAAGAGGAGGGAGATGGGGTCAGATGGGTAACTGCTGATATGAGCGATGCGCCAAGTGCTCAGCATTGGAGCTTTGTGCACAGCAAGTTTAATGAAATTAAAAAAAAATGAGAGAAATCAAATTTTTGTTGTTCCCACTTTGGAGCTGACGTTCTCCTAGAGGCTGTGATGCTGAGCTCTAATGCAAAGAACAGCACGGCAGAGGCCACTTGCTCTAAGCAATCTTTATTATGTGCAATACACAACTTTCAGAGCTTGGTCTGCTCACCCCTTATTTGTTAACCAACCGCACGTAAACAGATGTCTGGGTAGCACTCTGGTGATGTTTGAGAGGCTGCTGACCCAGCAGCGGCTGGTATAGGAGCTGGGGAAAGTGACACAGCCTATAAAAATGAAAATGATAAAATGCAGTTTTAAATCTCATTTTGGAAGAGACATAACACCATTTCTGAGGGGCAGAGGTTAGTTTTTTCCCTCATATGAGGGTGCCTGGTGCTTTAAAGAAAATATTGAGCATTTTTTGTAAGATCCTCATCTTCCCTACTCAGTGGAGAGGTGCCCTGGGAATACTGATGATCAGCACAGCCCAGCGAAGGGCCCCGTTCTGTCATAGCAACTGACTCTAGCTAAGCACTTGGATTTGTTGTGACTTAAAATCCTATTGACAACTGGGAGAGAGACTTGCCAAGAGATAATAAAGAATAAAAGTTGAAGAATGTTCATCAGCAATTACCTTGGCTGCTTTTAGTAACAGAAGAATGAATAATGTTGCATACAAGCGAAGTTGCACAGAGATGATTTTGTCCTACAGCTTAAATTTTTTTTATTATTATTTTTTTTTTGTGAGGCCTCTGTACGTTTTTCTTTTCAAAGCCTATTTTCCTTTTCACTATTTGCAAGGAGAGATTGACCATGACACAGAACGAGCATGTAGTGCTTTCAGAAGTAGCTTGACATGGCCTGTCCATCCTTTGATTTCAAGGGCACACAGATAGAACTATTTGTTCAGTTCTTCTGCCCTCCTTTCCCTGCTTTTTTTTTTTTTTACCTCTTCTTGAAAATAATAGTAGTAAAATTGCACTGTAGCTAAGATGTTCTCAGCCAGGTTGTAGCACAGGAGTAAGTTTTCTGCGCCAAGGCATGAAAAAGAAAACCTCTGAGAAAAGAATCTAGGGAGTTAAGATGGAAGTGCTGATACAACCTTAACTCTAGTGTCATCCACAGCAATGCTTTAATTTATTCAATCAATTTCAGGGCCCTTAGGCTGGGAAAGGATAACGCTCGGATATTAAATCTGTCCCTCTTGCCAATCTGTCACCGGTGTGTCAGAACACATTGATTCCTCTAGTCCTGCTTTTATTAACTGTCTCCTCGATGCGGCCTCTCAGTCTATCACACACTAACCTGCAATTGCTGGCTGAGTGCAGGACCCTGGAAAACCTCTGGGTTCTCTGCTGACCCCATTTTTCAGCACTGTCAGTACGGATGTGATGACCTGCTATTACTGCATGCCATTCATCCCCACATACCTGGCAGCTGGAAGACTAGACTGGAAGCCTAATTTGTCTTCTCTCCCTGAGACCGGCGATAGGTGCATCTGAAAGAGGTGCACCGTGCCTAACTAACCGCGTTGTAAATCCCGGGGAGTGAGGAAGAGTGGCCTAAGGGATGTTCCTTCCAAACCTCACTTGATGGTGGTGTATGGCCTGCAGAGCAGGAGCTGGCCACCCTTGTGTTTGGTCTGCAGCGCAGTTGGCTTCATCGCACGTGCCATGGGCAGATGGATGGGCCCTGGGGCCAGCTCTGGCAGCCAAGGGGCTGCCTGGGGCAGGGAGAGGTTTAACAGCTGCTCGCTGCACAAACAGTTCAGCGCTGAAGGGCAGGCATTTCCCAGTTCGACTAGTGTCAAAGCTCCTAACCATGGCCCGGCTGTCCCTAAATAACCCTATGCTATAGCCCCAGTAGCACACTGAAGGACATAGTCACAAACATGACACTTCAGAGACAGTCCTGGTCTCTGCCTGCAAAGCTGGGCACTGGCAGTGGGGTTTTTGAGAAGCTGTGAGTTTTTACCATTACTGGAAACTCTGTTGTAAAGAGAGGTCCTTTTCCCCTCTGGAGTCTGAGTAATTGAGACACCTCTCTTTCTTGATTTATTTGCCTGTAAAAGTCCAGATGCTTTTGGCACTGTTTCTTTTCCCTGTAGCGTGAGCAAATATTTAGCAGCAACTCCTCACCTTAATTTCATTAATTATGTGCCGGGGCTGGAAACCTCTGAAATAATGTCTGGCTTTAAAAGAAATCTCACAAGTAAAATAAACACCAAGTGGCCCCACTTCTTTCAAAGGTCTTTTTCTCCTTTTTGCTCTAATTCTGGTTTCAATTCCCCCTCTTTCACCTTCCAAGGACTTTCAAATTACTTTGTTCTCCTCTGAGATGGAGAAGACTGGGTAATTGCGTTCCATTACCATGTGCAATATGGTCTGATCCGAGGAAGTTTCTCACCCCCACAAGTAAACAATGAAAGAAAGTCCCTAATTCATCCAAGTGATTTCTCTTTTTGGTGCCTGCATGCATAATTATTCACTGTGTCTGCCTATGAATATCACGGTGGAAAGAAAGAACCAAAAGAAGCCATCTTGCTTTATTGTACACATCCTAGCAGCAATCATACACAGAGTGATGAAGGGAAGTGGAGAACAAACAGGTAACTAAGGTCATCCTGAAATGAGCCTGTTCAAGCCGCAGAATGTCATTAGCTGAAGTTCTGGATAAGGACCCTCGAGTAGCTGAGAAATCAAGATTTCTTTTCTAGAGAAGTCCCTGCTGCCTGCGGTTCTTGGGAAGATGAATCTCATTTTCGTGATCTGTGGTAGTCCTGGTATCTTCTGCTGCCCCTTACTTTTCTCCTGCTGCTGCAGCAGAATGGGAACCGAGATGAAATTAGCAAAATAAAAAAACTTCCCTATTGTTTAATTAAAAATTAAATATTTATGGTGATGGAGTATGGTGCTTGCTGTCCAAATGCTCACTAGCTTGCTGATAACAACACCCTCTGCAATCACTTTGAAGCAGGGCTGCCTAGGAAAAATACCAATAGAGCCAATTAGGTGAAGGCCATCGTAGGGCAATCGCCACAGCTTGACAGAGCCTTGAGGGAAACCATCACAGGCTACAGATTTCTCTTGGGAAGATCCCACATGCCTGAGCCTCATCATTTTGTAATTGGAAGGGGAGAACTCCAGGTGACTGGAAAGGCCACTTCTCTTTGCATAGATTTTGACCCTCACCTTTCCATCTTCTCAGCCCTGTCCCTGCAATCATTCAGCCAGTGCCTACATTGATAGTCTTTGGGAATAGTCCTGCAGTCTGGCTATCCTTAAACAGTGACTACATTAGCCTCAAAAAAAAAAAAAAGAAAAAAGAAAAAAAGAAGCTAAGCAGGGTAGCTTGTCAGATGGGAGCTCTCCATGGTGTCTCCTGGAAATAATGCATTTATTTTAATAGAACAAAGGCTGATCGATAGCTCGAGGCATGGAGGTGACTCAGTAGTGCTCTTCCATCCAGGCCAGCTTGAAATTAAAACCCAGCATGACATTTGGTTGTGATGAACACAAGCGCAGGACAGACACCCTCTCTATAATGAAGAGTTGTTGAAAAGTTGTAGTAGAGCTTTTCAGCAGTTGGCGAGACTTGTCCAGCTGCAGTGCATGTGACTGCACCTTGCCTTCACTGTGCTTTCCTGTGCTTTCCATTGCATTCCTGGCTTCTGCCATGGAGGGTCTGGCCCAGCTCCTCTCTTCTCAGTGGCAAAACCTTGTCTTGTTTCAGCAGAGCAGGGCCAGACTCACACAGTGCAGGCATCATTGCATCCTGTACCCAACAAGAGGCACAGAGGTGGGCAGCTCTTCTGCTGCTTTATTCCCCAGGGCGAAGAAGGTCACTCAGTATTTACAGGCATCTTTTAGGTTATGCAGGCTATGCAGGGCTCTGCTGGGTTTTCAGCAGGGAATTTGGTGGTTATAAGGGTAAATCAATCTCTTGCACATAAAATATCATTGTAAACAGGGAGCACATTTCTCATCTAGTCACTCTTTCTTCTGGGACAAACATGCAGATCAGAAGTTTCAGGAAAATGAAATACGTCTTGCATTGATAGATCAATGTGCTCATTTATTGGGAAGAGCAGAGTGCAGACTGTGCAGGTGTAAAGGGCTGACAGCTGCTATCAGATGCTTTCCAAATCCTATTAAAAATGCTACACTGAAGAGGTTGTGGGGGAGGAGGCTCTGTGAAGATGAGGGAGTCAGAGAAAGGGAGGAATGTAGGTTTCATTGAGAAAGTTGTCTTATTATCTCTCCTGAGAGCAGCGTGATATGTATGAAGATGTGGTAGATTGGTGTGTTAGTGAATTTAAGTGGGAAAAGTCACTTTGGTAGGGTGTGCTTAAGACAGGATTTCACACCCTGTGAGCATGGAGAGCACATTTTTTGCAGAGTGCCTGTAAATGGTTGGTTTTGCAGAGGAAGGATGGTTCATCAGTCGGACAGTAACCCCAGAGCTGGCAGAACTCACTGTAGGGCTGCCATGGGAAAATCACGTCCAGATCCCACAGAATAATTAGGCACCTCTCTCTCGTCTTTACTCCTAAATATATTGGTTGGTCTGTACCTTTTTTTTATCAGCATCTCATTTTTTCCATGCCTTCCATGTATGTAATATGAGATATTAGCAGTGAGCCTTTGGGGACTAAATACATCAATCGTTATTAACAGTACACAGACATCCTGGCCAAGGACAGACTGCCAGTAGTGGTAGGTAGGTAGGTAGGTAGTGGTAGAGGCAGACAGACACACAGACAGACAGGCAGACAAGCACTTTGTGACTGTGGTTTGCATCTAGAGCTTGTCTAGGACTCGCTGTTGAAAAGTCACTTTCAGAATTTCTGCTCTTGACAGGAAATGAGCATGTGGTTTGGGGCCCAGCTGTGGGCATGCTGACATTTAAAGGTTTCAGCAGATCTAGGTATTTGAGTGCTTGTGCTTGGCTGGAAATTGCTTCCAAACCTGGTGGCTCTATCAAATTAAGTGGAGAATTGCAGCAATTGTTGCTTTCAACTGATAGCAACACAGGTTTCTGAAGTTCATTGCATGGGGGAATGGTGCAACTCAAATGGAAAAATCAAGGCTAGCATCTGTTTCTAGGCCTTGAAATGAGATAAAAGTACAAGGGATGGAGGAGAAGGGTGTAGTTCCTGTAAATATCTTTGCAGGCACCTATTAGCATATATCCACAGTCTAGAACATGTTCCTAATTGTCCCTCGTCTGAGCAGTCGCAGCCTCAAATTGAATTGCCTAGTTGGGTCATCTCAGCATCTCCTAATCATGTGTGACATTAAACACTTATTCAATGAAACTCTTTTCTCCAGCACTAATTATTAAGCATGAAAAGTTGATATTGAGCGAGGCCATTGAGCCAAGACGATTCAATAACGAGCAGGGAGGAGAGATTATTTCAATAAAAGAAGTTCGCTTGAGCCAGATGGGGTTCCCAGGCTGCACCAGGGCACTATGACACATGAGATTGTCCTCCGGCGCGTGTTGACAACTCGAACTGTGCTATTAAAAAGCCATCAACGAAGCAGAGTGAGGAGTTGCGAGAAAGAAGACAATGAGGGGGAAATTGAGGGCATTTCAGACCAAACATAGGTAAGTGGTGAATATAAAAGGCAGCGAGGCATGGCTGGGAGACTCCAAATTCCCCTGTGGTGCTCACTGAGAGAAAGAAAAGAAACACTACAGGATTGACAGGGAGCCATAGCGTGACCTGCCCCCATAGCCAGGCTTGCTCACCCAGTGAATTTCTAGCTAAAAGACCTCTCTCTGCATCCCATCCCAGTTTAACAGAAAAGAAGGAAAAGCTTGGCGTTTGTGCTGGCAAAATCCCCCAGGATATCCATTCTCCCTTCCCACGTGCAGGCTGTTCCCTATAGCTGCTGTTGGAAGACCGGTGCCATAGCTGCCCTGTGAGACCTACACACCAGTCCTGCTGCGCCTGCCGACAGGTTCCTGGGTATGGTCACGCACAAAATGACCTCTTCATAAAATCCTAAAGCACATTCTGAAACCAAGCTCCTTCTGCTACTTTCTCCTTCTTTTCTCTCCTCTTTTGGATTTGCTCCCTTCCCTTTTGTTTCCTTCATCCCTGGCCCTATATGCTTTTCCGCTCCCCTGTTCTTTCCCTCCCCTGTCCCTGAGAGGTCAAGCTGGGAACCAGGACAGCTCACAGGCAGCAGCTCGGTGTCCTTACTTTGTTCTCCACACTTCACGGGACCTTCGCCTTGCCTTCCCTGTCCTGGGGTGCTGCTAACAGCCTCGGTAGGGAAGGAAATGCCATCCTATAACAAGTCGGTTGGTATATGACATCCAATTATCCAAACAGAATATAATGTAATTTCACCCATGGGCAGCGCTGAAAGGAATGAATTTCCTCTGAGTGTGATGTATGAAGCCGCCTCTGCTATCTCTGTTTGCTGAGCCTCTTGCTTCGTTCCTAGCTCCCTGGCAAATCTCTAAAGCTCAGAAGACGCTGGAGCACAGCACGTTTCACAGCTGAAGAACCAAGATAAACCAGAGACATAGCAGCTTGTTGTTTAAATCCCAGAGCAAACAGAAGGAAATTAATGGGTCTATCTATATCCCTCCCTTTCACTCTTCTGTTTGTATTTTCCTTTCTTGTTTTCTCTCCTCTTTCCTTTTTCCTTTGTTCTCTCCCTTCTTTGTTTCTTGTCATGATAAACATGATTCATGCCACAGTGGCATTCAGCCCTGGGGGCTTTGCTTTACATCAGGGGAACGGCTAGGACAAGACAGGACAGTTGAGGGGATTTAGCAACTTGTGTTTAACTGGCTTCTCCCAGGGATGAGGTACTGGAGGGAGGGAGAATGGAGCTGTGCCGAGACGGGTTAGTTAAATCCTGAAGGGGAGGGCTGGCAGAGGGCTTCTTCCAATCCTACAGCTCGCAGATTTTGATAATACTTTTAAGTAACTTAATAGCTACCCTCCGGTGAGGAAATCTATAGCATTGCTGACTGGCTCTGGGCTGGGACAAAAGTTCAAAGGTCCGGAGGCAGCTATAGAAAGAGAAACACAGCTGGCAAAGTGCTCCAAGCACCCGAGCAGTTTGGGTGTCTGATGGTGAAAAGAAAGAGGTGGCTCAGCTCCCTGGCTGCTCGTGGGGCTCTTGCTCCATGACTTTGTGCATCATTAGGTGCCAGCAACCCACAGAAACCCTGGTGCTGTCCTTTAGTCTTTGCCAGTGGATGCAGGAGCCAGTTGTGCTGCCTCTGAGTACTTGTACTGAGCACCACATCTCTGCTCCTGAACATGGTTTAGTGGGTGACATGGGTGGTAGGGGGATCATTGGACCAGATGACGTTGGGGGGCTTTTCCAACCTTAATGATTCTGTGATTCTAAGAAAAAGAAGAAAAGGGAAAAGGGCTGCTGGGCAGGGGTTGCAGGGTTTTTAGCTGATCCCTGGGCCCAGCTCTGCTCCCCAACCAGCTGAGTGCTGCTCCAGGGACTGCCGTGGGATTCCTCCAGCCAAAACTGAGCCCAGCTGTGACACAGCTTCGGCATTTCCTGAACTGCCTCATCACAGAATGGACTTTGTGGGACAAAGAGTTGATTTTAGGCTTTCTGATGCTCCGTGCTCTAGGATAAGCGTTAGGACTTCTTTCTGGGCTGTCACCACTCTTGTGAGCTGAAGGTGGTGTCTGTCGTGCCAGTCCAAAAATGGAGCCACCCCGCTACAAGCAGAGGAGGTGTACTGGTCCAGCTGTGGGATTGCCAGGGGGGAACAGAGTGATGGTGTGTCAGATCCTGGGCTGTGCCTCTGGAAAAGGCCAAACACATACTTCAGAGGGAAACATAAAGCATGCACTGCACAGCGTTCATCATATAAAGGCATAAAGTGGAGCACTGAGGACTGTTTGCAGGACACTCTCGGTGTGAAATGGCTTTGGCTAAAGCACTGTGGCTGTGTCTCCTCCCAGGCATTTCTTTGGTTGGCACCAGCTCTGTGCATGCCTCTAACTGGCTGCTAAAGGGGCCGGGCTGCCTCTGTGCCCTGCAGCAGGCTGGGGGGAACTTCTTCCCTCCTGAGGGCTTGGAGGGGGGCAGAAGCAGACCCTCCTCTCCTCAGCACTCCTCACAGGAGCGAAACAAGCACCCAGCACTGCTCTGTGTGGTCAGAAAGTTTAAAAGCAGCAGTTGTCTTAATCTTCCTGGGCTGGACTGTGATGCGTCCTTTAATTGTAGGATCACACGCAATCTCCTGCATCACGCGACGCATCAAAAGGCGCTCTCTGCAAACTCCAGCTGCACTCTGCGGAGCTGCTGCCTTCATGTTTATTTAAAAGGGCTGGCTGTGAAGCCTGTTAAAAGTACATCCAATGGAAAATGACAGCAAATGGTGCTGAGAGCAGCTGTGCAGATCTTGAAGGCCTGAATGTAAGGGAAACCCCTTCCCTATGGGAAAGGCAGAGGGAGGATTGAGGACAGCCACTCCTGCCAGCTCTTTTTGTGTTTTCTCTCTCCCACCCTCCTCTGCCTTTCTCCTCGCTGTTCAACGTAAATACCAACCGGTTGCTTGAGGCATCCTTGGCCCTCTGAAGTGGTGGTGCCTGTTTGATCTGCTGTTTGAAAGGACGCTGTAGTGGTTTGGCATGTGTACGTCTTCTCCGCTTCCTTGCTGTGTCTTTGTCAGGGGTATAATTTAGGACTAATTAGTTCTCAGCTCTCAGGCCTCACAAAGGAGCATCAGCACCTGGTGGACTCTATTTGCTAAAGCCTTCATGAAACGGGAAGACGTCCCTCTTTCATCTTATTGTACAAATAATTGGAATAACTTAGCCAGAGTCCCCCGGGATTCCGTTTGTGCTTCGAACACTTCCCTTCAGTGGCTGGCTGCCTTGGCAGCCGCAGTACAGAAGAGCTGGAAGGGCTCAGACCTCTTGTCCGTAGAGGCTGCCAGCCTTTCATCTGTGTCCCTGGGGGCCCCAATCCTTTCTGAGAAGCCAGATTTCAGAATTTTGCCTCTCCCAGAAAAGAAGGGCAACATATAGGCTTGGAACAGGGGAAGGGATGGCAGGTGGTGTGTGAATGCAGCAGATCCTCTAATGACTCTTGTAGCTTTGTGCTCTGCTACGGGGAGGGTTCTGGTGGACCCTCCGGCTGTGTGTGATTCGGGGTCACCCCACGGGCTCCATTTAACGGGAGAGGCACCCGTATAGGCTCAGTGGCACCATCTTTGGCTCTGGAATGCCTTAGCATCTTTAAGGCCAGTGGGGTTCACCAGTAAAGGTAATACCAGCTCAGTCAAGCAATTCTGCATGCTGCAGAGTTGAATCCCATTTAAGTCCATAAAGATCAAGATTTCTGAGATCTTTTCTTTTTTTTCCTTTTATTTTTTTTTTTATTTTTTTTTTTTAATTTTTTTTTGACATCTTGTCACAGACAGAGCTGAAACGTTTCACATTGCTGGGATTTCAACCTTTTGCAGTCCTTCCACTGTCAGTACCATAATCCCCTCACGCATATTCAATTGCTGCCTTGGGTGATAATTTCCTTGCCTTTAATGTATGTGCACATAGAGGTTGAGTTACAGTTGCTGTGGGAACCATAACTTTGAGCTTCATGATTTAAAAAGAAGAAAAATTGTATTTATAGACTTTATTCATTTTGCTTATGAATCAACATGTTAATATTGATGCAATAGAAGAAGAAAGAGAAACAAACTTCTAAACAGAAAGCATAACATCGAATACTGATCTGTTTATTTTCCTTCTGTGAAGTTCCCCTAACAGGCAGAATCCCCACAATAAAAAGGGAAAAATTACAAATGAGGAAGCAGACAAGGGGGAAGAAAGAAAGCAGCAAATAGGTGAGAGGTTAAATTAAGTTCTTGAGAGATAAAATGTGTACATTTACCAGCCATAGATCACAACGTGTTGGGAACCTCTGAAATCTCTAATTTGAGACACGGATCAGCAGAGCTTGGACCTTAGTGCAGGTGGTTTGAATCACTCTGTTGTTGTACAGGGGGGGGTTGCAGGGAAACAAGACAGACACTGAAAAGCACATGGAGAAACCTACAATCTGCAGTGCTGTGTCCTCGTCACAAGCTAAGGATGATGCAGAAGGCTAAAGTGCATTCTGTACATACTAGTTCCTTGCCAGCATGGCTGCTTCTGGTGAAGCCCCAAAGTTACCTTCTTTCCATTTCTCTTCAATTTTTAAATATACAAGCCCTTTCCCTCTCGCAGCCTGCAGCCGCTCTTCCACTGGTCACGCTGCTTAGCGTGGTTTAATTTGTTATTGATTTTTACTGAGGCGGTGGCCGCAATGGCAGCGAAGCAGCCCAAGTCACAAGTCACTTTTGAAAAGTGTGACCTGCCTCTTGCCAGCCTGAGAAGAAGATGATTGAAAATGACTGGAAAGGCAAAACCAGTCAGGCCCCTTCAGAAAGTTGTTTGAGTGCACAAAAATAAAGAAAGCAACCATTAGCAATATTAAAATCAGATTATTTCAAAAGCTTCAGCTGGGCTCCTGTGTGACAGAAATAGTATTGGTTCCTAAACACAGAGCCGGGATTTATTTCCACAGCAGACAGTGGTGGCTGGAAAGGAGTCACCGTAGTGTGTCAGATAAATAACGTGTGTTTCTAACATTATTTTGCACTCTAAAACCCACAAAAGTCATAACGACCTTCAGCACAATAAATCTAGAGAGTAGGTTATAGATTTAACATTTTAGCTCCTGGATAGCTATTGTGAAAGAGATATTAAATGGGCACTCGGATCAATGGGCTCTCAGAGACACGTGTCCCTGCTCGGGCAGGCTCTGACCAAGGCACTCAGGGGAGCTCACCGGCAGCCCCGTGCACTCACCTGGGACTGGCTCCAGCTCTTGCTGGGGTAAAGTGAAACTTCAGTGGTACATTCATGGGGTCACCCTATTCCTAGGAGCAGAGCACATGGATATTTACACATAGAACCTCAGAGCAACCTCTCGGCAGCAGTGATGTGTTAGCACACCCATGTTTTCACCAAGGAGCAGGCGTTATGTGCCTTACCTGGTGCTGCACAGGAGTCTGAAGCAAGGTGAGCCCTCACATGGCAACTTCTGGTGTGGCAGGGAAGTGTCTTTTTTTTTTTTTCCTTGAAAAAATTTAGATGAGTGAATTCCTTAGAAACTTTGGAAATTCTCCCTCTGGAACCTCTCAAGCTATTTTCTCGAGCTGCCTGTACCCGAAGGAGAGAAGCAGCCGTGCTTTCCATGCAACACTCCTTCCTCGAGGCAGGCGGCAGGCTGGGGACCTGCTGCTGTGCACAGAACAGGCTGAGCTGAGCCTGCTCTGGGGAGAGCATGGTCCTCACAGGCCTCGAGAATGGGGTTGGTGATGAAGGCTGTTTCTAGACCTTTCCCTCCACAAAATATAAAATACCAGATAAATTATGAAAAAAACTTGCAGAGAGAGACCATCTGATAAGCAGCCCAGTGTCTCACTCAGCACTTGCTGTCGAGGTCCTCACTGGGCATAAATTGGTCTAACACCACCAAATTCACTGGCAACACACTGACCTGCACCGTGAGGGCTGGGATTTGGGAGGCTGTGGTCTCAGATGGGGTTATGGCTGTAGCTGACTGTGAGAGGTGTCTCTCCTCGAGCTGGGCTGGATGAGATATTGTGATATGCTGACAGAGCAAGTGAGGGGTCCAGCAACATCTCCCCATCTCCTCTTGCAAGGCACGAGCAAGGTTTGGCCGGGGCCATTTCTGTTCTTGTTTGCCAAATATGCTACCTCTGCATTTGCATTACATCAATTATAGCCACGGCAAATATTTGATTTCGGTGAAACGTGCAAGGAAAGGAAACTACTGTTCCTTCCTGGCTCCAGGTGGGCTGGATGTGAGCTGGAGTAAAGGAGATGTGGAGAGAGCCAGGGAAGCAGCTCTCAGTTCGTGGATGAATTGGCATGAATATGTATGAGACTGTAATTGGCTCCCACACGTAACCAAGGTGCCTGAAGGCCCAAGCGTCCTGGCTAATTGTTGTAGACAATTAATAACTTAGATTCTGCTAATTCCATATCGTGCTGTGCAGCTCATTACAGGAGCACAGAGTGAGACTCTCTGCAAAAGCTTCTTGGAGACAGGGAGCATTCAGGGATCCAGGCTCAGGGGCAGAGAAGGTCACAGCTGGCCTGGCACCATTCGTGCCTCAAACCACAGTGAAGAGTGGTCGTAGATCACAGACACAGCAGGAGACAGTGACCCTCAGCCCGTCTGCCAGCCCTTGGCTCTGTCTTGCAGTCACAGTGAAGGAGAGCTCTCATTCCTCACCCTCTTGCCTCTCCCAGGAAACAGGAGCTGGATGAGAAGCCCGTTTGGTAGAGCACAGAGTGAAACAAAACACATCCCTCTCCTGTGGCCTGGCAACACACAGACCCTTCTTGTGATGATGCGAATCCCCTAAATCAAAAGCTTAATGAGTCTCCATTGTGTCCCACCCACAGGGGTCTCCTCCCAGCTGGATGACTGGTGGTGGTGTATGGCTTCCTGAAGCCCATCACCACTAAAAACAAGTCTCCTTGAGAGGAAATACCAAAAATTGTAGGAAAAGGATGTGTCAGCTACTCGGTTTGTTCTCTTGCAGGGCCTGGAGTAGATGCAGACAGTGAACGTGGGAGGGCTCGTGCTGGTGTAAGCGATGCCTCCTGCATGCCCGAGGGAAGGCTGCTGCTGTTCTCAAGCCAGACAGTTTTATAAGTAGTCTGAGTGGTGATGGACCCTGGTTTTCAGAATCCAATAAGGCTCACTTTGCTGGGTTTAATGCTGCATGTGTCACGGCAGCATTCGTCAAAAGCAAACAGCACCTGGGAGAGTGTGGCTCCCTGGTGCCGGAGCGCACAGGAAATGGATGATGCTCCAAGCTGGGGCTCTGCAGGCAGCGTGGCTCACATGGGGGCTGGGAGCAGCTGGTTTCTTATGGGTTTTGAACAAGCACCTCCATTAGCCGCCTCTCCCTGCCCCTATCTCATAAACCTGGGCTTGCTGGGTTTTTAAGTGCACAACTTCAGGGACTTTCTGTCTTCTATTCCTACTTTAACTTTCTCCTTTTCCCATCCTAAATTTTTCCCCGGAGTTTCATGCTAGACATTAGATATTTCTCCCGCTGCAACTTTTCTACCTATCTTGCTCAAATCCTTCAGCAGGGATTATGGGGGCTGGTGCTGTGCTCTAGCTATCCTCTTCTGCTGTACCATTTTTAATCCTCTCACTTTTCTTCACTCTTGTTCTCTTTTGGCTGTTCTCCCTCCTATACCCACAAATTCCCTTGCCTTTTCACTTTCCTTCCTGTTCTTTTGGACAGCCAGACCAAAGCAGAAGAGGCTCTGCAAGACCACAGTCCTACCTCTGAGGGCTGGGATGGGCTCCGTGTCCCACAGATTTGTGCCAGGGCTTGGATTGCAAAGAGGATCCTGGGAGGGACCCCAAATGCCCCATTCAGGGGCAGAGTCATGCCAGTTACATTGCATAGTTGTAGGGATCCGAGTAATGACAATTCTAAAATGTAACTGCAGGGAAAAATGGGAAATAATTATAAATGAATGAATGTAACAGACTGCTGATGGGCACCGGTAGAACTTTAATCTCTGGGCCTTATTAAAGTAAACATCCCCGCCACCCACCAGTTCTGGCCATTCTCGCTGCTTTGCCATCTGTTGTGGGAAGGCTGGCTGGACAAAATGTCCATAATTTGCCGAATGTCCTCGCGCGAAGCACAGTAAGAAGGCCGCTGATAGTTTTTGGTCTTCTGGATGCGAGGAGGCAAAGCTGGGCTCTCACTACAGGGAGGAGATGTAGACAGCTTCCCATGTAACTCCTTCTCTTTGGAGTTTCAGAATTTGCAAAACTTTGACAGGATTTTATGAAACTCTTCTCATTTTGCCCCGGGGACAATAAATTTCCAAAACCTCCCATGGACTGCAGCTTCGACAGAATAATTCTCTGCCAGCACCTAAGGCAGTCGGGGAAGCAAAATAAACAAGTAAAACCCAAGCCACACACACTGCCTGAGCTTAATGCAAATAAATCACAGAAGTATTAAGTTCAGTTCTAAATCTCTCTCTCCATCTTCCTGTTTTTCATGCTGTCTGCTGTTTCCTGCCTAAGAATATTTTATCAATCTACTCGTCTGGGTTTATCTACAGTCCAGCTTTTTCCTGTCGCTCTGTTTTGTCTGTCTGTCTGCCTGCTTCGACTTCTCACTTTACACTAATAACACTGTGTTTGGAAACAGGGGTGTGCCCTAAAAGCAACTGCAAAAGATGTTCCCCCAGCTTCACCTCCCAAAGGACACTTTTTCCATTTTCAGTGACCAGGGACTGTTCTGCAGTGATGGTTTGAGTTCTCAGTTATAGCCACGTGCCCTGCCTTTGGCCAGCAGTCCCTCTGTCCACCCTGGAGGCAGCACAGCTGGGTCTGTCCCCACACTGCTGTGGCCCCAGTTCACAGCCAGCCACACGGACCCAAACGCACTGACACGGGTGGGACAGGCTCTAGGAAATGACCTGGAGACACCACAACAGGCAGAGCTGCCCTACCAGAGCCTGAAGCCACCCTCTTTGGCAGAAACCAAGCCACATCTCCCCTCTGCCTGGGCCAAGATGCTCGGTCACATGCATGGCCCCTGTGCCAGGCATTTTTTGGTCCCTGGGAGAGAACCAGCACAAGCATTGACTTCCTTCCCTGTGATATTCAGATATATTCAGGCTGCTATTCAGAGGGAAACACCTGCATAAAACAACGTACAATGCATCACTGCGAATAGGTGGAGGGTTTCAGTTGTGCTCCCTGTTTGCTTGGGGTGTGAAAACAACACGAGCTTTTATTTCTGGTACAGCATCTAAGGCAGGATGCAGAATGCTAGGTGCAAGGGTCCAGAGATGAAAGAAACACTTAGCTGCTTAGCTTCCCAATGTATAAATAGCCAATGCTGAGATAGCTATGTGAGCTATTTTAAAGTGGGGACAAAAGATTTATTTGCCAAGCAGTTACCGTACAGAACCCCCTACCACTGGGTGTTTGCATATTAGCCATATGCTCCATAGCTAGGAACCAGCTTACCTCTCTGAGGTCAGGATGGAACGGGATTGATTTACAGCAGCTATGAATCTGGCCTCTGTTTCCCCTCACACACTTTTATTTTATTTTTTTTCCAGATAAGAGACATTAACAGGAAAAATACCTGATATAAATGTGTGGAATTGGAGTGTCATCTTCTCTTGCATTAATCATTAGGCCAGAATGTGCCCTGGGTTTGTACGTGCCTGCTGGAACATTTCCCACGCGCTGCTGATGGTGATTTACACCAGGAGAGAAAGTTGCTGCTTTCCAGAAATCATTTTCCTTGCTAGGAATTTCTGACCTAGAACCTGCCTAGGAACTTCTTGTTTTCCAGGAATTTTCTGACCTAGCACTTTGCTATTATTATTTTTTTTTCCGGGAATCTTTTCTGTTTTATGGGAATTTTTGCTTTCTGCTAATTTTCTTACCCACAGCCACCTTTGCAGGCTCTCCTGGTTCTCCAGTAGCCAAAGAGATTGGTAACATTTCCAAAGCGGCAGTGGGTATGCAACCTTATTTCAGCATGTGAATGGTTTAATTTGGTTTCTTGTCTTCCTTTTTCTGATTCTTTTTCTGTTGTGGCTTCCTGAACTGGGCAGTTCTTCCACCTGATGCTCAGAAGCATTTTTATACAGCCTCTACCACTATGCAGAACCTGCTGATTGTCCCCACTGCAAAGCTGGTGGGAAAAGGAGTGAGAGAGTGCTTTGCTTAAGCATATTTTATTTTTATTACATCAGAAAGTAATATCTGAAACCCCAAATATTTCAGCTTAAACTAATATATTTTAGGTTCCAGACAGTGCTTCGTAAAGATTTGTGTTTCCTCTGAAGAGCTGAAATTTTTTGCTGGCACAGTAAAGCATTTCCTGAGAAGCTCTTTATTCCCATTTAGGTATTTGGAAACAAACGGCCAGGTCTGAAAAGCTTTGAGCACTCAGAAATTCTGTTACAGGTGATGGGAGCTGCAGGCCTAATGCTTAGGTGTTTAAATATGGATTAGAAAACCTACCTTTGGGCATCCCGATTTGAAAATATTGGCTTTTTATTACCAAAATGCCTTGACTTGTCCCCGGTGTGACTGCTGCTCCTGCGGCGCGTTCCTCCTGCAGGATTTTGCCTTCAGCTCGCTTCTGAAATGCGTCAGGACACAGAGGGCTGTGCGTGACTTCTGTCGGTGACACAGCGGCTGAGGGGACCTGAGAGTGGTGCTACACGGAGGTCAGGCAGCTGCCAGGGCATTTCTGTCAGCGAAAAGCGGTTGAAGAGCTCAGCTAACAGCGCTCCCTCCGCGGTGTCAGGGGACTCAGGGGACTGGCAGTGGAACACGGCGCTCTTTGCCTCTCCTCACCAGTTAATATTCTCTCTGGTGAGTCATAAGTGAAGGCTGGCGTGAGCCGGCTGGGATTTTTGGCCTCTTTGAGGTGACCTTGCGGAATGAAGCGAAGTTTCTAAATGCCACATTCGGCAGCCTTCCCTCGGTGCTGCACCCAGGGCAGAGCACAGGGGGAGCAGGCACCTGCAGGCTGCTCTGAAGGGGCACGTTGGGAAAACAGCAGCTTACCCTTCAGGGCCGAATTCACAAACACTGGGGGCTGAGAGCAATGAAGGCAGCTGATAAGGAGAGGCAGCAGTGAGCAAATAAATGGCTCCCCAAAGCTCTTCCACCACCAGGCTGTAGAGGAGGGAGCAAAAGGCTAAAGGGAAGCCAAAGCAGAGAGAGCCAGGGTGACTTTTTCAAGGTCCCAGAGGGGATTTATGGCAGAGCAACAACGGGAATAGAGGGGTCCTCTGACTGCCATGAGCCTCAGACCATCCTGCCTCTGTGTAGACTGTTATTATTTTTTGTGTATATCGTTTTTAATTTGAAGAAAATCTATGGTAAAAGTTCACATCACGTCTCCCTTTCTGTGCTCAACTCCTACTATGATTTGTATGGTAGTCTATTTAGGAAGAGCTCTTTAAATAAGGGGCAGGTAAAATGGTATTTGATGCTCTACAGGTCGATGTGGAGAAGAAGAGGACAATTGTGGAGGGTTTTCTGCACACTCTGGGGCTCAAGGGATAGGGATAGGGATAGGGATAGGGATAGGAATAGGAATAGGAATAGGAATAGGAATAGGAATAGGAATAGGAATAGGAATAGGAATAGGAATAGGAATAGGAATAGGAATAGGAATAGAAGAAGTAGAGCAGCATTCATGAGAGGAATACTGTTAAGAACAGGGCAACACTACCCTGATTCATCGGTCCCTGCAGGGAGACAGCTGCTGCATTTGTTCTGCTGGCTTCCACCTCGGAGTGACCTGTAATGTATAACGTCACCAGGAGGCATAGAAATGGCCTCATCCCTCTCCCCTTCCCTCTGTCCTCTGATGAGGATGCTGAAATAAAGGAAAGGATGTCATGTTCAAGGTTGCACGGTGAGTCAGTGGCAGAGCTGGCTGGGGACGAGCCTCAGGACTTCTCGAGTCCCTGGCCTGCATCCACTGTGCATTCACTGGCACGAAGCAGCTCGGCAAATCCCGCATTCATTACAAGACAATAAAGCTTTGCTGCATGGGCCTTTTTTTTTTTTTACAATGTCTCTCAAAACCCAAGACTGATTTGCATTTTAAAACCACCAGTTACAGCTCAGGAAAATGCTATTCAGTAGTTCCCAGAGCTCAGGAGTAAAGATTCTCTCTCAGTTGTTCTCTCCCGGTTCTTCCGCCTAAAATATATCTTTGTCCAAATTGCACAATCCTTATTGCTAATGTTTATATCATGAATATTCAGGACATCCTGGGGCTTTGGGACTCCAGTGGAAAGGTGAGCACAGGAGGCACGGCTGCCCTGGTACTCCTACACTCCGAACATGCAGGGCAGAGATTTCAGGGTGAGAAGACTTGTTTGGTTAGGATGCGAGCTCGGGGATCCTAATGCAGTCTGCGAGCCTTTGGGGAGTGCTGGTGAAACTCCATTAAACACAGCAGCGAAGGCCTTTTAAACAAATAACTTCCATAAAACCATTAACTTCACTTAATTGCAAGGAAAATGCCCCACGCTCAGCAGGGGTGAGGAATACGCTTCGCCTCCCTTTACTTCTCTTTCTTTTTTTTTGTGTGCAATCTGCAGCCGAGCCTTCCTTCCCCAGAGACCTTCCGAACTGGGGCACCAACCTGCCCCCAAAGCTGCGGGGCTGCACCTGTCAGCAGCAGCAATTTAGGTCTGCACGTGCAAATTCCTGCTGCTGCTTAGAAAAACCTCAGCATCCTGCACCGAGCTGCACCCCGAGCCCGTCGGGCAGAGCCAGGCTGCAGCTGCGCTCCCTGCCCGAGCCGGGGCTGGCTCCAGTGCCGAGCTGCTGTGCGTGGGGCCGGGGCACGTTTCCCTTCCACTGCCACGGCTGAAGGCTTCCCGGCTCACTGCTGTTCAGATGGTGCCATCTGGCTCCCGCGAAATGCATGAGAAATGGTATCCAATAAAAGAGGGGGCTGGCTGGCCGCCTGCCTTCGCCGCTGCGCTCTTTGGGGAAGGGATTGTTGCTGCAGCTGGGAAATATTTAACATAATTCTGAGCGCTGGTGTTGCCTGAGGAAGAAAGAAGCGGCTGGCGGTTTGAATTCGGGCCTGACCCGGTGGCATGCAGAAGCTGTTTTGCTCGCTCAGGTCAGGGCTGAGGTTTATAAATACATGGCCCACAGAAACAGTTGGTGATGCGGCTCTGTTAACTTTGGGGACAGGCAGGAAACATCGGTTTCCCTAGTGCTGCATCGAGCAGGACGTTTGGGATGGGAAAGGCGAGGAAGAAAGGTCTGAGTTCCAGACAGGAAGGCAGTAGGAAACAAATGGCAGTACTTCAAAAGGGCTGTAGTGTGAGGGATGTCTCCTACAGGGCTTTTTCCCTCTGAAAACATGCTTTACCTGCTGCTATCCTTTAGGGACTGCCCCCAGGAGCTGTGGGGTGAGGGATGGACCCGCAGATTCTCCTGGGATGCAGCTGGCAACTGATGAAGCAGAACCTCTCTGGCTTTGGGGGCTTTTACCCTTTCTTCCTAGGTTTCTTCCTTATTTCCTCTACACTTTATTAAGCTCGCTGATGTAGTCAAACGGCCTTGCTTTGAGCCCTGGCCTGAACTCTAACGTAAAGCAGGCACATGGAGAACGCTGCTCCAGTCGGGAAGGTCTGAACTCAGCGGGATGATGCTGTTCCCAGCTTTGCCATCTCAAACCCTGCTCACCCCTAAGCACTTGACGTGCAGTGACATTTATGGGGTGAGCCCAGCCCCACAGATCCTGACCCTCGCTGTGCCCCTGCTCCCACCCCCTGGGATCCTGACATTCCCCCTGCCAGCCAGGCACACACATCCATTTGCGCAAGCACTGGCAGCCCCGTGTAAGCTCCAGGGATGTGCTGGCAGCCTCTGCCTGCACTCACACACACATTTCACCTCGCTGAGCCCAGCTCCCAAGCCAGCAGTGGTGCCTAATAGGAGTTCAGTTACACAGCCCCTCTGCATGGCGTGCCGTTTGGTGCAAACCGGGAAGCCTTTCAGGCAATCAGGCAGTAATAGACCTTGTGGACGCTGAAAGTCCCCCAGATAAAATTTACAAGGCCTGAGAGAGCCTGCCTGGCATTATTTAATGCTTTAGTAATGAGCACCTGAACAGGCAAGATTGCCTGGGTAGTTTTATTCTGCATAGATGAGCAGTCAGAATTTCAAAGAGGGGCCGTAAATACAAGCGCGCGGAACGGCCGATGGTGTCTGATGTTGGCGTGGAAGGTGGTTGTGCTGAGGATATGAGAAGGTTAGAGAGCAGGAATAAAGGGGAAGACGTTTTCCCTCAGCTTCCCGACTCCAAAAGCCTTTCTTTAGCCAGGAACGCTGTTAGGTCCAGCAGCAATCCTTTCCCTGCCTGCCCGTGACCGTGCGCCTCTGCGCACGTGCCCAGGCGGCTGTGAATGCGCAGCTTGCTCAGGCAGGCTGCGGAGCGGTGCTAATGCCTCCCGGTGCCACGTGTTGTTGGTGTCCCCGCGTGGTTAATGAGGATGTGCATCCGTCTGCGCGCTAGGTGTTCGCCCGTGCACACCGCGGGGTTACTGCAAGCCACAAATTATGCTAATTCTTTGTATCCGCGTCTGCATTGTTAGCGAGGGCTGTAACAGAGCCGTGAAACCATTTTGTACGGGCATGAACAAGAAATGTAGCTGCAGTTTGGTACGGGCTGTGTTTATGTGCACTGATATTGCTGCTCATGTACGGCTCCAACGTGGCTCTGAGTAAAACACATTCGGCGTTGCTGATGTCAACCCGTAATGAACCACTTTTTCATTTTGGCAACACACGCCGTTTTGTTGAACATTTGTGAGGCCCGAGGAAGGGAAATGATCGTGGTTAGAGGCTGACGCTCTCTGAGCACAGAGGGGCAGGGATGGAAGCGTAAAGCCAGCTGTGAGAATTTCCACTTTTTGCTAAAACACGCACCATCCGGCATCTCCCATCTCCAAATATTTGAAACCTTTTCTTTCCTGCCAATGCAGAACAGGAAGAGACCGAAATCACAGAGGTGCCATAGGGTGGGACTGGCAACCCTCCAGCCAGCCCCCTCCCGTCCAGGTGAGCATTCCAGTTGCTTTTTGAGTCTTGTGAGGACTTCTGTGTGTTCCTGGAGGGATATTTAACAAACGGCTGGCGTTCTGAGCGTCTGTGCATTGCCAGGGAAGGGCTTGCTTTTCATGTAGGTGCTAGCATAGCAAGAGAAACCTCCAGTCCAACTAAGGGCTAGCATAGCTCTGTGGCATGAGTGGGGCAGAGGAAGGTGCCGTGTGCGTTCATGCTGTTGGAAAACCACAAACAAGTTCTAAAAACTAAAGCTGTCAAGTCAGCGTACTTCTGTGTGCAGAGAGGAGAGTGGTACGGATCGTGTGTGAGGTGTGCCAGCACCACTGTGCCTGCTAGCCCGTGTGGGCATTGCAGGACTTTGTGCAGTGCGTGCTCGTGCAACGAGGGGAGCAGGGAGCTGCCGTGGGCTCACGCCTGCGCCTGTCTGTGCCCGGAGGGCTGTCAGAGTGCCGAGAACAGTGTTATTGTCTGAATGCTCGCATGCAGCACCGGCTGATAACTCCCTGCTGCTTGCTGCCTCTGCCCTGTGATTGACTGAGCGCTGTCCCTCACATCAGCATGGGCTCCGCTCGCATCGCTGCCAAAGTTAGGAAAAGCCATTTTTCCCCTTCCTGTACACTTGCAGTTTCCAACCCAATCGCTAGCCCCTCACCACCACCTTCTCTGCAGAAACCCCCGGCGCTGGCAGAAACGCGCCAGGCTGGTGGAATGCAATCTCACTTCAGAAGCCTCATTAAATTTGTATTCCTTGGGGCCCTACAGGGAAGATGCCAGTCTGCCTTTGTCTGCCTGGCTTCCTGCTCACTTCGGGTGATGCATCAGGACGAACACGATGCCTCTGGCACCAGCCGCCTGCCTGGAGACAGACGCAGGTGACAGGCCTTTTTTGCTGTGCTACCCCCTATTTGTTATTTAATTGACAAATCTGTCTGAAAACTGGAGTGGGGGGGATATTTTTTTTTTTCCTAGGCACCATCAACACTCAAATAATAAGCAAGAGAATTGGGCAAAGCGCCCTTAGGTCACCAGCCTGATGAAAAGCCGTTCCCATCAGGTGGTTGTTGGGCAATTTACCGACACAACCCAACACTCGCAGGGGTCCACGCTGCGAACAGGGCTGGGATGGGCGAGCAGAGCCCCGGCTGTTCTCCTCTCTACTCCAAACCCAGAGTGAGTCACAAAAAGCCGGCGATAAATAAACGCCAGCACTCATTAGAGACCTCCTGTCAACACCAAGCGAAGCCCCCGCAGTCGGGGATGTCTTTATCGAGGACTTTATCGGGAAGCCGAGGTCTGTAGTCCCGTTAGAGGTCTGGCTGTGCAGCACACCTCTCCGCACTGGGGCCAAGCACCCATCTGGAGTTGTTTCCCCAGCACTCAGGCCCCCAGCCCAGCGCACCCCGCTGCCCCCCGCCCCGAGCACGCAGCCAGCAGCCCCGCTCCCGGCTCGGGACCGCCCGCACCGCTTCGGGGCCGGTCCTACCGCAGGGACCGGGGCTGCCTGGCCCCGCTGCCCCCCCCCCCGGGACCCCCTTCACCCCCGGGGTACCCCCGGGGTCCCTCCGGAGGCCGTGGCGACGCCGTACCGGGGCCGGGGCGGGCGGGGGCCGGGCCCGGGGCCGGGTTTTATAGCGCGGCCGCAGCGCCGCCCGCAGCCCGCAGGGGCGACAACGACGGCGGCGGCGGCGGCGGCGGCGGCAGCAGCGGGAGGGGAGCTCCGGTACCGCTCCGGGTTCCGCTCCGGATCCGCTCCGGTTCCGCTCCGCAGCCGCGGGAGGGGGGGGGACCGGCGGGGCCGCCCCTCGCCCCCCGGAGGGGGTGGGGGGGGTTACGGCGGAGCGGCGAGAAAAAGCGGCGGGGTGAAGGCTGGGGGGCGGGGGGGGTCGGCTGGTGGACAGACGGACGGACGGACGGACAGACAGACACAGACGCGGTGCTGCAGGGCGGCCACCCGGCCCCGCGGTCCCTCCCCGGCATCGCTGCGAGCCCCCGGCTGCTGTCGCCCCCCCCCCCCCCCGGGCGGAGGTGAGTGCTGAGCCCCGCTGGGCGGCCGAAGGGACCGGGGAGGGACGGGGGAAACCGGGGAGGGGGGATCGGAGGGGCAGGGGGGGACCGTAGGGACCGGGGGGCTGAGCCCCCTCCTGCTGCCCATCCATCCCCTCTCTGCCCGTGCGGTGCCCCCCCGGGTAGGGCCGGTCCCGGGGCGCAGCTTGCACTCGCTCCACTGCCCCCCCCGCCGCCCCTTTCCTCAGTTTACTTCTTTATTTTAACCACACGCACTTTTTTTTTTTTTTTCTTTTTTTCTTTTTTTTTTTTTTTTCCTGCGAATACAACAGCTAAATCCCTCGGTTGTGTGTTTAGCCAACTCTCCCTGGAAGCTCTGGAGAGTTCATGAATATGCACAAAGGAGAGCGCTTCCCGGGGAGGCTGCCTCTATAATGAGCTGATTGAGCCGTGCCTGCAGCGGGGTTGTGCTCCTGGGGGAAAAGTTGGGAGCCACAACTGAGCAGCTTTGTGTCCCCGGCTCTAGGGAGGCTTGGCCTGAGTCCCTGCGGAGGAGCAGAGCCAGCAGAGGCGTCCTCCCTGCTCGGGGGTGTTAGCGGATCCAGCCCGGCTCCCATCCCTCACAATAGCTGGTGTCAAAGCTTTTTCCAGAAGATGTGTGGAGAATTGTGCACCTCGCACATGTAGGATAGCCTTTCTGTTTCGTACTGGCTTGTTTAGAAATTGGCTTTTCCTATTTTCCTACCTTAAAACCCCAGGTCACTTAGCAGGGGCACTACATAGCTTAGCAGCAGCCCCCACTGCAGCCCAGTCCAGGACCCTTCCTGTTCCAGGTGCTCTCCAAAGACACCAGCAGAAAAGGTCCCAGAGAAAAAGCAACCATGTTCCTTCATACACTCAGTGATGTGATGGCCAACTGAACGAGTAGGGCATGGTGTCCCTGCGGACAGATCTGAAACCACTTCAGGCACTTGGACAGGGTGGGAACTGCTAGATCTGGGTGTTACCGAAAACCTCAGGGACAGAGGAATAAAGGTGGGAGCTGCAGGTCCCTCAGGCAGGTCCAGGACCTTGTATCTGCGGTGCCTTTGCACCCTGTGTCGCTCGTACTTTTGTTTTGTGCACAGGCACAGCAGTGTGCTGGTTAGCAACCCGAGCTTATGCAATTATTGGGATAGCATTTTGACAGTTGTGCTGAGTCTGTTAAGATTTAATGTAATATGTAAGCAAGTTCTTCTAAAACCGGGCTGATGCCTGCCCGCTTTTGTGGCACAAGACAAGCCTCCAGTTAAGTGGGCTGAGGAGCTGTGCACTGCAAGGGAAGTACTGTTGCAATTCAAATGACAGAATAAACACACAGACTCCGTGCCCACGAAGCTACGCGTGCATACACATCAAGGCCGCTACCCAAAAAGCTCGGGGGGTTTTTTAGAACAATTTTCCCTTGAAAACTGGGGCGAGCTTTTGAAACTAGTTTTCTATTCTCACCAGTAAAACTTTGCTCAGGGGACCCCTCTCCCTCTCCAACAACCTTATGAAGTGTTGATAAAGATATTATCCACAGCATCAGCTCCCTTTGATTGCTCTCTTCAGCTGTGTGTCTAGATGGAAACCTAGCAACACAATAACTGTATTGAAGGGAGACGTTTCAATAGCTACACTTCTTTTATCATGTTGGATGCATCTTCAGAGGTTAGAATCATCAAGTCAGTCTCTTTACCCCTTTGGAGCCTTGTAGTTTGATGGGGCCCTGAGCCTGAAATAAAACAGACGTGAACTAGTGAAAAAGACAACCAAAATGGAAAGGAGATGCTTAGTATGATAAAAAGATCCATCCCCCTCTTCTTCCTGCTGCCCCTTTGAAAACCTGCCATATTCTCATGTGGAAAGTACTCCGCTAGGAGGGGAGAATGCCCGTTTAATAGCAAGTGATTCCAGGGGAAACTCACCATCAGTGTTTGTGGCTGTTTCACCTTTACACACGTGGGGAAAAGCTGAAGGGCAGCTGGCCCAGGGCAGTTTGTAGCAGCACGGTGTGGGAGAGCCAGCCTGGCATTGGGGAAGGAGCGTCAGCATCGTTCCAGCCACCCACTGGGGTGGAGATTATGACTCAGTTTCTGAGAAGTACAGGGCCAAATTCATCCTGGGGTTAAATAAATAAATAAACTAAGGGCTAGTCTATCTAGATTTACCTCACTGGCAGTATCCTGGTGGTCTTATCTCTGATGACAAGTGTGATGCCTGCTGTCTGTGCTGCAGTGGAGTAAGTGACAATAGCTGAGTGGCCTGTGTGTGCTGGGGGACACAGAAATGAGGGGCTTCAAACTGGTGACATCTGTTAGTTTTCAGGTGTTTTGGGATAACGCCTTTGCCAGGTGCCAAAATTTCTCAAAATACCCCGTGTTTCCATGGCTGCTCCTCCCCAGATCTTGTGCTTTTTAAGCGGTAATGAATTAAACATCACAAATACCTTTGTCAGACCAAAAGAAAAAGTGATTCTGCTACAAGATAACTTCGAACACTTCTGTATCTGTCATTCCTGAACTGTCAGCGAGAAGTGTTTTCAACATGCTGTATTGTGCAGGAGTTTGTGGGGGCAGCAGCGATATGCGGGTACGGGTATGTAACTGTAGAGCTTGGGAGCGTGGTGGGATGTGTGCATTCTGTATGGCACTGCAGGAGGATGTGCGTACAGCGTTACCATTTTGCATCCCCAAAAAAACCACAGCACATCTGAAATCCTCTTGTGATGCCAGTGCTCTGAGATAAGTGCTGCTTATACAAGACTTGCCTGGTGGGTATGAGTACTTAGTAAGTAAGCTTGACTGAAACTGGAGAGGGATCAGAGTTCATACCCTGACAGCATATGGAAAATCTGGATAAGCTGTGATTTTTATTTCTGAAGTTTGAGCAGGTCCTGCTGTGAGTCCCAGGGCCTCTGGGTGATGTTGCCGTGATCTCCGTGCATACCAACATGCAGTAAATCCTGGCAAGGCTCTCTTTAGCACGCAGCGTTTAGCATTCAGTTGGTTTAATCCTCTAATCTTATCAAGCACTGACATAAATGAGGGCTGAACAGATTAATTCATTTGAAAAAATCAACCCCCATTTTATTCCTCCATGTCGTGGACAAATTTCTCCTTTCACTTACCTGATTGGCTTTTCTTTTTTTTTTTAGCCATTGTGAAAAGTCTCCAAATATAGATTTAGGAGCAGTGGTGAAAGGTACTCGGTAATTGGCTCTCCTGCGACATGACTTTATCTGCTGTCTGTTTCGGTAGCCTCGGGGGATTTCAGGATCCAGCCAGTGACGTGGTCTGGGAGCCTTGGTGCTGGGAGGTGCAAGGCTGGCACAGGAGGGAGCTGCTGGGGTGCGTGGGCACTTGCTACATCCTCGGTGCATTTGCTCTTAGGGCCTTTGGTGCCAGTGAAGAGTGGGATGTGTCCTTTGCCTCCCTCCTTCCACTCTCCTCCCTGTTCCCTGTGCACGGAGGTGTGTGTGAGCTGCCATCCGGCTCCGTGGATGTGTGGCCAGGGGCAGCGTAATGTGTTTCCAGGCCTTGTGATGAAGCTGAATGATGAAATATTAGTTTCTAGCGCTCCCTTACGTCTCCCCTGTGATACCACAGAACAGGCTATCTCTTTAAATGATTGATTTCACACAGATTTACTCGAGTTCATTCATCCCGATGCAGCTTTACCAGGGTGGATGTTCTCTGAGGTCTAGCCTCGCTGCTGGCTTTTGTAGGGGCTGGATCCTGCCTCCTTTTCTGTTGCAGAAGAGGACCAGGTTTTGTGAATAGCTGTGCTGCATTCAGTGAGATTGTTTAACGCCGACAGTGCTGTGGTGCCTGTGACTCAGACTAATGCAAGTCAATTTAAAGGACAGATTAAGCGCAGTGTGGGTATGGATTGCAGTGTCTGGCCCTTAATGAATAATTCAGGAGCGTGGAGGAGACAGCGTAAGAGTTAAGTGCTTCATCCAGCTATAGGTGCAGTCAGCAAGAGAGTTTCCACTCACCCCAGTCCACAATATATTTCATCTCGTGGTAAACTGTGAGTGGAAGTTGTCCTACTGATGGCAGTGAGCTTTGAGAGCCAGCTACAAAACCCGCCTGGATTAGCACCCAGTAGAACAGTATTTCTGACCCTTCTGCCGGTCACACTGTCATTAGCTGTCCTCTGCAGCACCAGGAGAGAAGTTTTGAGATCTCAGCGCTGCTTCTGAGTCATGCTCTTCTAGTGTTGAAAAACAGGGAAGATTAATAACTGGAGTGCCGCACCATTAGCGGGTGGAAATACAGATATATATAAAAAAAAAAAGTTTGGCAAAGCAAGTTGCGAAGGTGTAATGTTTGTCGCTCGGGGTTGGGAATGATGCCCTCCTTTTGCAGGAACCAGGCGCATGGATTTCACCAGACCTGGCTGTACTTCCCACCCTAGGGTCCATTTGTGCCTGTCCTGCCAGGGGCTGAGTGCAGGCTGCCTTCCTGGGGATCCCAGCTGCCTCAGAGGGGTTTGCTTTGCCCCACTCATAAGCCATGCTGTTTTTTGATGTAGCATCACTGCTTTTTTTTCTTCCCTTAGAGAGTCAGAGCATCTCCTCTTTCCTGCTGTACCTCTGAAGCTGGAACCCCCCGGGCAGCCCGTGTTCTTGTTCCCAGCCCCGGCAGAGCAGCAGGGCTGTGGGGACAAAACCCCCTGCAGGCAGGGCACCCGGCCGGGGGATGCCTCCCGTGCTGCGAGCAGGGCTCCCAGATGGCTGCAGCCTTGAGCTCCCGTCCCTCTTTCCTGTTTTGAGCTCTCTCTGTTTGCTGGGAGAAGAGATTTGGGGAACAAGGCTGGGATACTTTCCCCGCCATCTGCCTTAAGGCAGCAGGCTTGCGAGTTGGCACAGTCGGTTCCCGATCTTTGCCAAGCTCTGTTAATAGAGGAGGGCTCCTCCGGAATAGAAGGCACGTTGCAGAAATAGTGCAGAAGGGGGAGAGGCCAATGTGGTTGGAGGGGGGTGAAAGACATCCTGACAGACGTCTGGATTTTCAACTGCTGCTGCTCCTGTCTGTCTGCTGCTTTATGTGGGAGAGTCAGAGGTGAGAGTCGTTTATTTTCTGCCTGGACCTCAGGGTGAGGATGTCATTGCTGCTGGGGCCTGGCTTGGTGCTGTGAGCTCACTCCCTGAGTGAACGCAGTCACAGCAGTGAAGTCACTTTGCACTTGTTACTGGGGACACCAGCCCAGGATCCACCTGCCCAGATGACTGCATGGATGAGCTGCAGTAGGTTCCAGGGCATCCTGTCAGCTGCTGCCACACGTTTCACTTTGCACAGCAGGAATTTCTTTGACTTGAGCAGAGAGTAAACAGCGTGCTGGGAGATCTTGAGTTTTAACCCAAGCTCACTTGGCTGGCAAGTCAGAGGTTCTGATTATTCATCTACATGTTTTTCATCTGATTTTAAAAATAGTAATAATTCCCTGCATTAAATTGTACCTTCAGTTCCAGGACTACTTGGCCCAATACGTTGTTTCTTTCAGTCTGTCTACAAAAATAAATTCTAGCAGCCCTGGTTCCCCCTGCTTCTCCATGTTCTTGAAAGATCTGTGTTTGCAGAGCAACAGCGAAGAAGAAGGTTCATGTGTCAGTGTTGGACTCTGCTGAGCAGAGGAGGAGCTGGGGAATTTGGTAATTATAGCAGGAGATTGGGAAGAATTGGGTCCTATTTTTGCTCTGCCACAGATCTTGTGACTTTGAGCAGATCTGGAAGGTCGTGGCAATAAACATGACTGGGTTTTGGATGTCTAAGTGTCTAGGTGCCCGATTTGTGTTGGTGTTTGCTGGAGTTGTAGGCACCATTGCTGTTCCCCCAACAGCAGCTAAACCCAGGAGCTATTTAATGTTGGTTGTAACTTGCCTGGTCTGTATTTAGCTTCTGTTAAAGTCAGCAAAACTTATGGCTGAATTCCAGCAGAGCTGGAGCTAGATTGTGGAACCTTGCTTAATTCATTTGTAAACTTGCATATAATCCGACCCATTTCCCTAGGGGAACGAGAGAGTTGCATCTGATAGGTGTTTGCTAAGGCTTTATGCAGGCTCTGATGGAAGCCGGCATGATGCGCAAATGCAAAGTGCTCTTTGCTCCTAGGGGGATGTGCTATATGTTGACTTGTTTCTTGGCTCTGTTGTATACCCAGGAGCTGGGAATGAATTGCTTTTGAGTGCAGTACTAAGGTCTGTGGAGACGATTTAAAAAAAATATATAGAAATCCTAATCCTCTCTACTGCTTGGGGTACTGCTGAACATGCAGCACGCTTGATTCCCTGAATCGAATCATTTGTCTTTTTGTTCCTCTTTTTAACAAGGCAAATGAATTCCCGAAGAAGATGGGGCTGCAAACTCAGATTTGAATTAGAGCCCAAAGGGGCTTTTTAACTGTGTCTGAGAAAAGCCCAGAGCAGCCCTGCCTCCTGCCTGTAAATCAAACCTGGACACACACTCTGTCCTCACATTTCCTCTGCTGCCTCTCCTCCCAGCCCTGCACACCCTCCCACTTGCTTTCCAACTAACAGCTCGTGCCAAGTTTCATCTCCAAGCCAATTTTTATGGCTGAGCTGAAATGGAAAGGTGGTCAGGCCCACAAGAGCGTGAAAGTGACTCAATAAAACAGTGGGCTCCATTTAAACCGAGGGTTGTGAGTCGGGACAACGTAGACAACAGCTTGTTTTGAAAGCTAAATCTGTGTTGCTGGAAAGCCTGGGCTAGTTCTCGAACCATGCAGAACGCTGCGCTTCCCAGTGCAGCCTGCCAACAGTTGCAGTTTCCAAGCTCAAGGCCCAGGCACTGCAAACTGTGGTTTTTCAGGACCTACTGAGCATTTGTCAGTGCCTTGCACTCCACTGAGTGTCAAATCTGCAGGCGTGCTTTCAGAGTGCCTCGGAAACTGATGTATGTGCTTAGAGCCATTTTTTTCCGCATCAAAATTGAGTTTTTTTTTCCCAGGCCACTCCTTCTCCCCATCCTAACCCTTACATCTTAGCTCTGGTGGTTCCTGTGGGGCTCTTTGGGACAGGTTGCAACTGGGCAACTCACTTATGGTTCTTTGGTTCCTTTCTTTTCTCTGTCGCTGATGTCAATATTCTTGTGCACAGAGCATGGTAGAAACATCACAGCATCATAGGGAGTTATAAAACACTGTCCTATGACAACTAGCAACAAGATTCATCAGCAAATAAATGTCCCTGTGGCACTGCTCAAACTGAAAATAAGGAGCTTCATTCCTGTAAATCTGCTGCATGGAACCAATTCCTTGGTGAGAGTTGCCCTGCAGAGACTGCAGAGTTCATAGCTTAGGTTTCTGTGTAAGTGGGAAAGTATTGACCCTATTTACATTCCTGTAAGAGGGAGCTATACTGTAAGTAGCAGAGACAGATTAACTTAAGACTGTGATGACATTTCCTTTACAGACCTCTCGCTATTCCTTGTGTTTCTCCGGTAGCATGCAGTGATGTGTTGTGGGGGAGATCATCCCTTCTGGATCCAAATCCTAGCACACATGAGGCCAAATCATCCTGCATATGCAGCACCTGCCTACATTCCCATCAAGTCAGCTACGCTGCACACCCCGCTGTGTTTGCGTTTCCACGCCTCTGACTCATCTGGGAGACGACTGCAGAAAGTTTGCTCCGTCCTCAGCCAGCTGGGCCAGAGGCACTTCCACTTCAGCACGGGGCAGCGGAGCTGAGTCCCTCTAGAAAGCATTTTCCAAGTGTCTGGGCAGGAACAGAGCGTGGTTGTTTGTGGAGGGGGATCCCAGGAGGCTGCGGGACAAGCATATTGTGAAAGGATGGAAATGGGGTGTCTCAGGGTGCGGGATGCGAGAGCCATTCCGAAGCAGGTGATGTGATTTGCCCCGGGAAAGCTAGAAAAATCAATTGCTGAGACACAAATCCTTCCTGTGTCTCGGTGTTTTAACTGCAGGACTTGCTCCTGCAATTAGCACAAGTAACATCTCAGCTTGTGAACGTCTGGCTGAGAAGTGAGGGAGGCAGTAAGGAACTGGGAACCATTGCCTGAAACGCTCTGATCGTTTGCCAGATGGCAATCCCTTGGTAGCCTTTGGGCTGGATGAGTGCCCTTCACAAGTTTCCTGAGCTCCTGCAGCCTGCACGGCTGATATTCTCTGAATTTCTGATGGCACAAAGGGACAAGGGAGGTGTCTGCCCCTTTCTGAATGCCTGTGCTAGGCTTAATCACATTCCTTGGGGTCTGTGCTGGGAGGGAGGAGAAGGGGGGAGAGAGAAGGGACACTGCTGCTGCCAGCTCTGTCCTGGTGGCCTACATCTGTATCCTGTACACACAGCTTCGCTGGCAGCTGCTGGCAGCAGCATTTCCCTCCATTGCTCAGGGACTAACAGGAACCAGCTCTTTGTTGTGGCTGCTGTCTGCATTAGGAAGCATCCTGGATTCTCCCTGAGATTAATGTGTCATTAAAGCCTGTTTGCTTATTCCGAGAGCCTGCCCCCTCCTCTGCTAACGGTCTGCAGGACTGTGCTCACTGAGCTGTGCTAACATTTAATGTGAGTTTCTGCATGGTCGGTGCAGCTGGCAGCACGCTTTAAGTCCTTGTAGTGGCGGGGGACCTGCTGACGTGCTGCTCGGGCACGGAGGCATCTTGTCTCCTCTCTGCATCCTCCTCTTCCCCGCAGGAAGTTTTCCCCCTGCCCTGAGAAACCTTGAGCTCACCCAGGTCCTGCTCTGGAGCCGTCAGCTGTGGCACCTGCGATTTTTACAGTCTTTGGGTTTTACGTTTCTGCTTCCAGAATCCTGGGAAGATGAAAAAGTCGTGCTAATTAATCTCGTTGCGGAAGCACCGGGTTTCAAGGGGAGGAGAGCAGTTGGCTGCGTACATTTCAGGGAAATGGAAGTGGGGAAAGTAGGAAAGATGAATACCTGTTGAGATCCAACTTCCAAGCACCTACCAGTGACTTTGTGAGTCCCTCCTCATCCAGCAGTAACTGGTACACGAATGGAACATGAAAGGTACATGAATGGCCTAAGTATGTCTTCTGCTCCCTCTTCTTTCATGGAGGAGACTACAGCAAGGCTCATCCATCTTTCATGCCGCTCTGTGGAAAGCCCTGCTGAAGAACTAAGTCTGACTGAAATGCCGTGTTGCCATGTTCCCACCACAGATGGCGGTCCTTACAGCCTTCCTGTTGTGAATTTGGCATTTGCTGATGTCAGTAAATTATAGCAGCAAAAAGGCAAGACCTTTAGATCCATCAGAGTGAGGCAAGGAAGCATCTGGCATGAGGCACCCTGACCCATATGGCCGGGACATGTGCAGATGGGGCTTTTTGCCTGCCCCTCCTTTTCCCTAAAGGCCAGAGCATGGCTAGCAGAGCTGGCTGAAGGCACTTCAGGTAGAGGGGAGTGCTCCTCACAAGACATTCTTTTAACCTTAATTGTACTTTTTATGTTGGAGGGGCAAGAAGCGAAAATGAAATAACTGCATGGTTGGCAGGGAGGGCTGGCAGCATAGCTTGGTGTTCCCAAGGCTGCTTTTCATCGTGCTGTTCACACAACCATGAATGGGGAGAAAGATATCGTCCTCCTTCAAAGGAATGAACTAGCAGCTTGTGGGGACACTGGCGAGGGGCCTTTAGGAGCGCTTTGCTTAGCCCCAGCAGCACAGCGCGCACAGGCGTGCTATTGCTGCAGAGCTGCAGATGGAGCAGAGCGCACAGCCAGCCCTTGTCTTCAGGCTTCCTGCTGCAAGGAGCAGCTGTGGGGAGCAGGGGCAGAGCTGGGAGCACACAGCTGAGCACAGAGTGGTGTCGGTGCCCACAGGGATGTAAAGCGGGGAGCCTGAGCGCGGGGTGGGATAATAACTGAACGGCAGGGGCTGATAGCAGGACAGTGGTGTGGGAAGCTGGAGATTATCTATAAAAGAGCAGCACACAAGCTTTGGGGGTGGCAGATTATTCCAGGGGCTTGGGAACTCGTGAATCCTCTCTGTGGTGTGAGATTCCTTCCTGGAGCGAGCGATGCTCTTTAGGATACTAATACAAGGCCCTGGTTTGTGGCAGCCGCCTGTATTTAATGATCTGCGAAGGCTTTGTTATGAACACAGGTGCTCAGTGGCAGACAACGAAGCATGGAAACCCCCCCACCTTTAACAAGCTTGTTAGCCTGGGCCCCTGGCAGCTGGGACCCAGGGTGCTTCTGAAGCCTGCATCAGGATGCCTGGAGGCACGCAGCGCATCCAGAAGCCAGCCCTTCACTTAGCAGCAGCAAGCAGCTGGGGCTCAGGCAAAATCTAAGTAAGATCTGTAGTGGGTGGGGAAGTCCTTTCTGAATCATATCAGAGCCTTGGCTTGCTTGGTGCCAGTGTGCAGAAACCTGTAAGTGCCACATGCCTGAGTGCCAGCGGGGCCTTATCATTAGCACTGGCAAATAACTCGAGTGGGAAACGTGGCGCCGGGCTGCATGTTTCATGAGATTGTAAGCAAGAAGCTGTCTTCCAACACCCTCAGTCATTAGTTACAATAATCAGGAGCAAATTATTTTATCAGGAAATGAATTTTCTTCAGCATTGACATGCATGATAGCCACGTTCTTGTCTAGGTTTACCTCTGCAGCAGCCCTGGGATGGCAGGACCCCAATACGTGTGGTTTGATGCAGATAAACCCTGGTGACCTTTTTCTTTAAAAAGGGCCGCTGTGCCAGCACTTTGAAGTATTTGGGGGTATTTTTTATGTCTTTTTGGAGTTCTTTGAAAACTGTTCTGCATACTGCTTCTTCCTGGAGTCATTTAGGAAGCAGCATCTAGGGCAGACCTCCCAGATGGTACCTGCTGGAGCCCTGGTGAGGCTGCCTTGATTTCCCAAACCAGTGCCATAAGGTGTCCTCTAGCTCCAAGGCAGTGGGACTGCCAGGTTTCCTCATTAAACCATTCAGGAAAAATGCAGTGTTAAAGTAGGATACTCAGGTGGCAGAGCTAGTTCTCATTTGCAGCATCTTACTCTCGACGAAGCACAGTTAGATGTTGATCTTGCAGTCCCTTTCTCCAGCCTGTTCCTTGCCCACGTGGCTGGGTTGGAGGTAAAGAGACCTGAGGGAGCTGATGGTCCTTGCTATCTCCGTCACCCGCAGGCCTTTCGGAGCTATCCCAGGTACTGGCAGGCATGCTGGTGGTTCAGAGTTTGCGTGAAATTGGCTCTCATTACAGAGGTTGGCTGTCTTTTTCCAGCACAGAGGTTTTGGAACCTCTTTTTTTTCCACAGCACTGGATCTGCCTGATGCTACAGCTCAAATGATGCTTGCAGAACAAAGTGGAGTTTGCAGCTTGTCGCACACAGCCCCCATCTGTGCTGTTTTGTGCACTCTAAGAAATTAGGTATCTTGCTTGTCTCAAACGAGGCACCAAAATAAGTGTCTGTTTTTTTTTCCTTTTGATCTCCTGAACACCTGCATCTGTCAGATGGGTACTGCACCACCCCCTCCTCAGAGATGCTTGGAGAAGATTCAGCTCAGCCCTGTGTGTTCAGCCCTCAGACGCTGTCGTGACAGGCGGCGTTGAAAAGCTCATGAGGAAATTAATAATTCTGCCTCTGAGCGCCAGGCTTGAGCAACGTGCAGGAAATGAGGCATGAGACCACACGCTGAACAATGAGGAGAGAACAAGGTAGCGAATAGCTGCTGGGTTGAGGAAGCATCATCCATCGCATGCACTGGCAGAGGTCAGAGTCCTTGTCTTTGGATACTGGGCTTGGAAGAAAAACTGCACTGCAAAGCATTTACAGAAGGAGGGCAAATTAAGGATGCTGTGTCAGCCCTGAATTTGGCATTTCCTGACTGGTGAGTGCTTGACTTTGCAGCTAATCTTTCCACGCTGTTTTTGGCATGTAATTATGAGTAGACCTAATCAGTGCTTGTCAGGCACCTGGAATAGGAGGCAGGTGCAGGCAGGAGATCCTCAGTGTCAGGGGCTGAGAGTGCTCCAGCCAGCCTTTGTGCCTCTGCAAGTGGGTCAACAGATCTGACCGGCTCCTTCCTCTTCCAGCTGCTCTCCTCTTAGCCAGCCTGGAAGTGCCTGCGAGGGGAAAGAGGGGCAGGACAATCGGCAGCCTGAAAGAGGACACCTCGGGAGCGAGTGTGCATGAATGTACTTGGTGTCTTGCATAAAGCTGGGGAGCTCAGCCAGTCCTTCAGCCTCTGTACAGCCCCGTCTATTGTCCTGGCTCCTATGGGAATGTGAAATTGCAGAGGATAGAGCTTTAATATACATGTATCTTTAAAAACAATAAAGTTCAACCTCTTTTTTGTTCCCCCAGCAAGCACATTTACATTGTTGGAATGCGATTCCAACAGCACTGTGCTGCTGGAGCATCTTATGTCACTCTGATCTGCGAAGTGCCTGGGGCCTGGCAGTGGTTTGGTGTGTCTTTCCAAAGGAGCAAGCGGGAAGGGGAATGCCAAGGGCCCACAAAGAAACTAGATTAAAGCCTAGTTGCTGCATTGTGCTGTACAGCTGGAAAAGATTTGCTTGGTTAATAACAGAGGAGCCAGCCCAGCCAAGAGTTTAAACCAGTACCTTTACGCAGCATGTGCATCTCTGGGCTTGTCTCCCGCTGAAATGGGTTCTGAGCTGTGTTCTCAGGCAAAGGGCAGTGGCTGAATTAAGTCAGTGTTTTCAGAAGGGTTTCAGGAGATTCAGGATCAGATGCCAAGACTGAGGTGTCCTGAGCCTGCTCAGCTTTTCCGGGAGTGCAATGCCTTTGAAAGTCAGACCTCCAATTAGGGACCCAGAATCGTACCTAATACCTCCTACTGCTTCAGTTTTCCCCCTTCTGCAAGGCAGCGAGACTGGTCTGCGTTGGCAGAGGGCAACACATGGTAACTGTGCGCTCACTTACAGCTGTGTTGATAAAGAGAAAGCAGGGACCTACACAGCCCTTCTTTGTTCTTTCTGAAAACGGTACTGGACTAGTCGTGGTGATTCAAGCGCAGAGGAGAGGAAAACTCAGGGTCCTGAGCCTCAGTGTTGCTGTGGAGCACTGCTGTACAGTGGGTAACATTAACGATGCCCTCCAGCCACGTTACATGGCCAGGGCTATGTGCAGCATTCTTCAGCGTGACAGGGCCTGGGAGCACTTTGTCCATCCCCACTACCAAACGTACATCATCACAGAGATGGGGCTTTTTACAGGAGCTGGATGCTCTTAGGATAATTTTGCAAGCACAAAGCCCATTTCTCTCCCTCGTAGAGGAGCTTTTTACAGCTCATACAGGGGCCAAAAGCTGCCTTTGGTAGAAACTCCAAGAGTTTTTAGGAACACAAAGAGGATCACACAACTGCTAGCTCTGCTCTGAAAGCTTTGCCCATGGCAAACAAATGTGAAGTTTAATTATTATGTCGATAGGAATCTCCCATATTACAGAAATTGTCTTTCCTCCCTGTCTAGCCTTGTGCTTTCTTTCCTTTTTTCTCTCTAGCTTGCTGATGCACAAGGCTTCCTTTTTTTTCCTGTAAGAAGGAACAACTGAGTAATTGAAATGGAACACTAGTGAGGATTTTTTTTTTTAATCTGAAAGTTGGCATTAATTAGTCAGGTCGGGTGTAATTAGCTTCCTCATCTGTCACTGCCTCTCCCCGGCTTGTCAATGACTATTTCCTATCCTGGAATTCAGCAAAAAAAGAGCTGTTTGGTGGGAGCTGCATGGCTGTTTTGCCTGGTTGGGGTGCAGGTGAGTGACAATAAAAAAAATCCTCAGGGCTCGTGGGGTCTGAGCTGGATCCCACTTTCTGCAGTCAGGAGCAAAACTCTGACCCTTCACTTTTGCTGTGTGCCAGGCTCAAAGGAGTTATAATTATTCCTACCCCCAGTCACATCTCTGCAGTGCTGCTGTAGCCTTGAGGAGGCAAAACAAGTCATCAGCTGGGTGCTGGCATTATTAGCCCCTCCATAAAGCTGCGTGTTTGTGCCAATGGACGGTGTGAGTGTCTTCATGGCTGCGTGTCTCTTCACCATGGTGGCTTTTCAGAACTCGCATCTTCAAGTCAGGCTTTGTAGGCATCCTGGGAGGATGTTAAAACTGCCCAGAAGGCTAAATGGGAAAGGAGGAGGGATTTTTGTGTACTGTACTACAGACTCCTCCTTCTCTATCTCTCCTGAATCCCCCTCTTACCCTCCCTCTCCATCTCCATTAGTTTCCTACAAGGTCTCCCCGAGCTCAGCGGTGCTGCTGAGCCAGCAGCTCGCCTGCCTCTCCCTCTTCCCTTCCCCTCCCCATCCCCAAGGGGTTCTTGGCTGGCTGAATGAGCGAGGCAGCACGGACAAAGATGCCAGGCTCCAAGGTGGGTGAGCTGAACCTGAGCTGTGCAGGTCCAGCTCTGCCAGAGGGATGCAGGCTCTGTGGTTCCTTGAGATGTGTCCCCTTTGCAGCACGCTCCGTGTAGGCAGCTCTGCAGACCCTGCTGGTCAACTTCACCCACACCCTGGCAGCACAGGGAAGGGAAAAAAGCCACATCTACCCCAAGTCGGGTGTCCTGGGGAGACCTGCGTGTTGCCTTACCCCATTTCACTCCGTGAATGTGTCCCACGTGCGCAGTCTGCCCACACAGCTCGGCCGTGCAGGAGGCAGCAGCGGCTGCAGGCTGTGTGGGCAGGCCCGCGAGGCGAGGGGAAGAGAGGAATCGTGATGGAGGAGGGAGGCAGATTCTCAGCAGCTTGAGAGAGGCTGGAGGGGCAGAGAGGGAGCAGCCAGCCGATCGGGGAGCCTGGGGCTATGGCTGCACTTCAGCTCTGAAAGGTCTCCTTGAGACCTTTGTGGGTTAACTCAGCAGTTGTTCAACAGCTGCTGCCGGGCTTCCCCTGCAGCCCCTGAGCTCTCCCTGCTTGAGAAGCTGGTTCAGGCTCCGTTTTTCACTGGGACTGCACACTTATTCACTGATTTTGTGCTCCTTGTGGAAAATCCTGAAGGCAGCAGGACACCAGGACAGGGTCCCTGCCATGGGGCACCCCATGATGACCACAGCTGGGGCTGTTGCTTCTTGCCTGGACCAGAGCTGTCCATAAGACAGTGTTGTAGGGTCCTGCCAGCTCTCACTTTGTGTGGTGTATCTCAGGAAGCAGAGGGTAATTGTGAGGCAGAACCTGCAACGGAGCGGGTGGTAGAGGTTTCCAGTTAATGTTCTTATGTATTAACTACTCTGCCCAGTTTCGTTTAACTTCCTCTGACTTCACAGGAGCTATGCTTGTAGCAGCACCTTAAATACAAGTCAGCAACCCTCTTCACAGGAGGATCTGCCACCCTACAGAGCCGTGGCTGTTGCAGACCAGGTGTGAGCCTCTTTGCTTAGGATGGGAGCCCAGCAAACCTGAACGCCTACCCCAACAGGCTGAGTGGGTGCCTCTTCTGCAAAGAAATGGATCCAGGATTTCTAGGAGTGCTCTTCTCATCTTCTGACCTGGAGCAGGCTCAGCTTGCTCAGGAGTGAGACACAGCTTGGGTTAGAGCAGCAGGATTGGGTCCACTCTGCAAATCCTGGAAGTAGAAAAGTAAACGGGCCATGCTTCGGTGCTGGGAGCCCCTGGGTAGTATGGGAGGTGGCAGAGGGAAAACAGGCCAGCCTCCAAGTAAAATTCAAGCAGAGAAAATGCATTTCACTCCCATCCTGGCCAATTTCAGGGTTTATCTCCCCCACCAATTCAGCTTGCTGTGGTTTTGGGTTGGATCAGCTTTCATCCTGACCCAGGCAGGATCTGACGAAGGCGGTAAAGCCGGCTGAGTCCCAGGGGCAATGCGAAGCGAGCTGTGTCTGGCTTTGCAGCCAAATCATGTGGTAAACCCTTCAGAAAAGAGTTCAGAGCTGCCGTGGAAGTAGGGCAGGAGGCACACACCTGCTTCCCCCACACGCAGGGGGAGGCTGCCACCCTCACAGCCCAGCGGGGCCCAGGGGCCTTCCTCCCTGCCTCCTCCCTGCCCTTGTCCTCCCGCCTGCACCACGTCTGGATCCGTCCAGAGCCCTGACTTGGGCCTGATGTGAGAGCAAATGATCCCGGGGCTTTTCCAGCATTTGCTGTGCTGGGGTTTACATCAGAGATTGTGCACAGTCGTGAGCTAGGGGATGGCATGCCTTGGCCTTCATGTATTGTGGGGCCCTGCTGTTATAAGGCAGATTTTGTGACTACCATTCGAGTGGAGGGAAGAGCCAGGGGGAGATGCCTGAGGTCTGATCCTCTTCCTTGAATTGAGGATTTAGATTTTGGTTAAAAAAGATGATGGCATGATGCTTTTTTCTACCAACTTATTACTATCTCAGTCTCTCTTGCTTCCCTTTCTTGTCACGTGCAGGCTCTTCTGTTTCAGGATTACAATCTTCTTCCTCCTTCTCCTCAGTAGCTCAATAAATGGGAAATGATTCTGGCCCTCTACCTCTCTTTCTTTCTAAAAAGTGACTACATTTGCTTGATCAGAGTGACTCCCTTCTCTTGAAGGGGAGCCCAGGCCCATGGGGAAAGAGCAGCTGGGTGAAGTGGGCATTACCACAGGAGCACAGCACCCAGCCCAGTGGGACAGGCGAGGTGACCCATCTGCGCTGCTGGAGTCAGGAGCTGGAGCTTGGCTGTCTTTTTGTGTGTGCTGAGGGCCTGGCTGCAAAGCCCAGCGGTGCAGGATGGCCCCCGAGCTGGGGCTGGCACCAGGCTGGGGCCTCGGACGGTGGGTGACATTGCTGCCCTCCGCTGCTTCGTCAGTGCTTGGGGGGGTTGTGGCAGCTCTGCAGGGAGAGCACAGGAGTGCTGGAAGTTTGGAAGAGAAGGCAGGACTGCAGTCAGGAACAGCTGGGAGGGGATTTACATGCAGGCAAAGGGACTTTGGAAAGCCTCCTCTCTGTCATGATGCAAGTGAGGCTCTCTATAACAACAGCGGTGCGCCCTGGTGCACGTGCCCATGAAGTCAATGCAGCTGCACACCAGGAGCCATCCTGGGCAGCATTGTTCGTGGGCTCTTGGCTCATGCAGTGATGCATGGCTGTTCAGGGAAACCTTGGGATGCTTCCTGGCTGTTCAAGATTGTGCATCCTGAATACTAAAGAAATCTTAATGGAGCCTAAAGCCAGCCAGCTTCCTTCTAACCGTTACAGAGACCCAAAAAGATGCCCTTCTGCTTTGTTCTTGCTGTGTGACAGCCCTCTGTGTGAAGGGGTAAACAGCACAGCAGAGTTTTGTGAGCTGCCCTCTCCTCACCCTAATTCTTCACCTCCTGAGGATGTGGAGATCTGGCAGAAGAAGGACTGTGGCCATCTGCCATCAGTGGTGCCCATCTGTTTTCACACTGCGAGGCTGCAGAGCAGGAGGAGGATTCAGCCCAGGCTTACACGTGCCCGCCCGCACAGCTCCCTGCAGCCTGGCTGAGGTGAGTGAGGCAGCAGCAGGAGCCTGGCCCACGGCAAGGGGACAGGGAGAGTCCCTGCTGTCCTGCTGCCAGGAAGGGCGTGATGTCCTGAGACAATCCCAACTGCAGATTAAAGCCACTGATGAGTATCTGCGATTTCCTTGGCGTGGGCAGGAACGTGAAGACCAGAGCTCAAAGGTTTTCCCACAGTGCTGGGAGCGTTCTGCCCAGCCTGCCAGCACAGATGCTCTCCAGGCCAGAGTAAATCCCGCGGGAGCTGCTGCGGTCAGTGTACAAAGCCACAGGTTTCACCCGGGCTGACCAGAGCCAGAGGGATTGCTGTGACCCTTGTCACATCCCTCTTCTGCCAGGGAGCTTTTCTGTCCCCTTGCTTGGCCTCTTGGCCCAAATTCCGGCAGCCCCCAGGTCTTCTGGGGACCTAGAATTAAGGGGCATTGGCAATTCATCTTCCTGCAGATAGAAGTCCTGTTAAAATAGAAACAGTGGCTAGGAATGAAGCTCCTAAATTGCTTCTGGCCTGTGTGTAGATTGCTCGCAGCTATCAGGGTCAAGCCATGAATTGAACGTGTCCATTCGGGAGAGGGGGCTGCAGGCTTTGCTGCTGGATCCATAAAGGCAGCAACCTGTGCTGGCTGTGGAGCTGCTGGGCTTTGCTTCAGGGACCACCACCTGGGCTTCCCACCTGGGGGGCTCCCATGCGACAGCAAAGAGGGGCACGTGGAAAAGCCTGAGCCCTTAGCAAAGGAGAGCAACTCCCAGGCAGTCCCCCTTTCTTTCCTGCCCAAGTGTGCACTGATCAGGGAAGGAGTTTGCTCCTTTTCCTGGGAACAGTGTCTGCTTTCGCATCCTGGTTGTTCTGTGGAAGCCAGGAAAACCCACTCCATAAACAATAGTCGTAAACAAAAGCAGGGCTGAGATGCTCACGCAGCTGGGGAAGCACTCGAAGCACTCAGAAGGGTCACCCCGAGCACCAGAGGACTGCACTTGTCTCTGGGAAAGGCTAAGGACCTCTGTGGAAGATCCATGCCCGATCCCAGGGTTGTTCAGCCCTTCCCCTTCCCATTCTGGTGGTGGATGGCCCTCCAGGGCAGGGTCACGGTCAGTGCTCTGTGGGAATCAGCATGTGCAAGTGCGTGCATACGTGTGGGTCTGCAGGCATGGGTGCTCGGGGGCTCTGTGTGTGCATGTGTGGGAAGTTAAACACAGCTATAAATACCCCGGGGAAAATCTATTGTCAGTTTTAATGAGAGGAAGATAGGGTCTCTTGGATTTTCATCTGGTAGCTAATTAAGTGTTCCTGCTGCTGTGATCTGAGGCAGGGCAGTGTACTGCAAATCCCCTGCTGTCTCCAGGCCTGGTGCTCCAGGAATCCCCAGAGCACTTGGCTCTGTGACTGTGGTTTGAACTTCTCCCCTCTGTGGTTCCTGCCAGCAAGGTGTGGGTTACTCCATGAGGAGCCCGCCCTTTCAGTAAATGTAGATCTGCAGGGTCCAAAAGGAATCGTGCATCGCTGTTGAGAGGGCTGGAGCGTGCCTCCCACCCTGGCTCCACCACCGAGACCCTTGGGTGACCGCTCTGCATCCCAGCTGTGCCTCGTGACACCCGCTGACTGCTTTTCTCTCCCCCTTTGTGCAGGCACTGGACATGGACACGGAGGATGACCCCTTGTTACAGGACTCCTGGCTAGACGAGGAAGATGAAGAGGTTGCCTTCAGCTCACGGAAGAGGCAGGAGGGTGCTCTGTTGTGTGGTAAAAGCCCGTGCAGAGCCAGGCCACTGCGTGTCACGCTGCCGGCGACTGGCTTCTGGAATATTGTTGGCTGGATATTCACCAACCCGTACTGCGCCGGCTTCATCCTTTTCCTTGGCTGTGCCATTCCCGCTGTGCTTGCTGTTGTCATGTTCCTCCACTACCCAGCCCTGGACATCGACATCTCCTACAACGCCTTCGAGATCCGTAACCACGAGTCCTCCCAGCGCTTCGACGCGCTTGCCTTGGCCCTCAAGTCCCAGTTTGGGTCGTGGGGGAGGAACCGCCGGGACCTCGCTGACTTCACCTCTGAGACCCTGCAGAGGCTCATCTTTGAGCAGCTCCAACAGCTCCACCTCAACACTTCCCACCTGGGGGGCGGTGCGCGGGCCAAGCGCAGCACCCCGCAAGGCAGGACTAGCCCCCAAAAACCCCGTGCCCACCTCAACCCGGGAAACCAAACTGCCCGAGCGGAGAGGGGCGCCCCACGCTGGGACTACTCGAACACTTACGTTAGTGCCAACACACAGACACACGCGCACTGGCGCATTGAGCTCATTTTTCTGGCTCGGGGGGATGCTGAGAACAACATCTTCACCACCGAGCGCCTGGTCACCATCCACGAGGTTGAGCGCAAGATCATGGACCACCCTCGCTTCCGGGAGTTCTGCTGGAAGCCCCACGAGGTCTTGAAGGACCTGCCCCTGGGCTCCTACTCCTACTGCTCCCCTCCCAGCTCCCTCATGACCTACTTCTTCCCCACTGAGAGAGGAGGGAAGATTTACTATGACGGCATGGGACAAGACCTTGCAGACATCCAAGGTGAGCTGAGTGCTGTGGGCAGGGGTTGGCACGTTTGAGGCACACATCTACAAGTTCAGGCAGTCACTTACAGGTGTGCAGCTAGGAGGGGTCGCTGCCTGGTGTAGAGAGGAAGATGCTGCCTTGTTGTGCCTTGAGGAATTGTCTGTTCTGTGCTGGGGCCCTTCTTCCACCCTTGCAGCAAAGCCCTTTCTGCAACACCAGCCGTGAGTCGCACAGGCCCTGACAGGTGAGCAACAGGGACAAGTGCGGGGAGTTCTGCATTGTACAGACACCTTCCACTGGTCCTTGGCTCCTGCAAATGACTGTGATTCATTAGAAGCATGTCAGGCCTTGGACAGACAATAGGGATGAGCTTTCCTGCACTTTGGAGCAGATGAAAGAGGTTTGTGGGCTGCTCTGGAGCTTGAAAGGCAGCTTGTGAGTCACCCGCTGGAAAGGCTTCTATAAGGAGAAGAGGAGGACGGCCCTGTTCCTCCTCCCATCCGTACCCTGCACGATGTCCCTCCAGCAGAGCAGAAGCTCTGTATGGTGAAGAGGTGAATCATGAGAAGTCTGTGGGTGAGATGTGGCTGTGGGATGAAGCCTCCATCTGTCTCCCCAGCGCGTGCTTTACATGATAGCTGTCCGGGAGCCACGCTGGGAGCAGGCAAAGGCTTAACTCCATCTGCTCCAGTGTTATAGCTCTGCTACTAAAGCAAGAAAGTGCCTGGTTTCTGAGTTTTTCTGGCATGAACTCAAGGGAACTTGGATTTTGGGGGCAGATAGGGAGTGTGTCTTACTGAGAACTGGCTGGCTCTGGTCTTTATGGTGTGCTTAAAGAAATGGAGTCTGCTCATTAGCTCCCTGGTCTTCCCCTGCCTGTGCAGGTGATCATCTTACCATAGTCAGTGACTTGCTGCTTGCTGGCCTGGTAACTCTTCATATGCATGCTGTTTGCCTGCCAGGAGTAGAGGTCAGCTCATGTGCCCATGTGCCTGCCTGCAGCACTGGGGAAATCAACTCGCCTGGGAGTCTGCTGAGCGGCTGTAAACAACGCACTTGCAATCACTTCTGTGTGATTTGGCTTATCAATATGCATAGGAACACAGAGTTCTCTCTGCCTTGAAAAGAGAAACTTCTTATTGCCATGCCAAAGCCAAGACAATTGGTCACCACAAGTTGTATTGCATGGGATGGTACTGAGGGTATTGTTACAAGCATCTCTTTGAGGAGTGTGTGCTCATCTTGTCCCTGACTGTCAGATGGCAGGGCTAAAGGTCACAGCAGTGCCATTTGTTTAGCTCTTGTGCTTCCCACTGTGATGTTTCAAATATTGGCCCAATATAAGAGAGCTAAGCACATTCTGCAGTGGGGGTGTTGATGGGGGTGTCACATGCATTGCTGCCGTAGCTCAGATGCGTGCACGCAAGCTGTGGCTGAGATCACAGTCAGGGAGAGATGTGTCCCTGAGGGGGATCTGCACACAGGCAGCATTGCAGGCAGAGTCACAAAGCAGCAGAGGAAGGTCAGTCTTTGCAATCCAGCTTTTCCCAGCCCTCCTTGCTCCCTGCAAGGCAGCAGCAGTCAGCATCACTCTGAAAGACAAGATAACTCCCAGCTCGCCTTTGTTAGACTGTCCCTGTGCCTTGCCAGGTCAGCTAAGCCTAACAGAAATGGCACTTTTCTCCTGCAGGATCCTTGGAGCTGGCCATGACCCACCCCGAGTTCTACTGGTATGTAGACGAGGGCTTGTCTGCTGAGAACATGAAGAGCTCCCTGCTGCGGAGTGAAATCCTCTTCGGGGCGCCACTGCCAAACTACTACTCGGTGGAGGATCGCTGGGAGGAGCAGCGCCGCAAGTTCCAGAGCTTTGTCGTCACCTACGTGGCCATGCTGGCCAAGCAGTCCACAAGGTGAGGGCAGGAAAAAACAGAGGTTGGGGAAGATGATGCTTGCTATGGCACTAAAGGAGTGGCTGGAATAGATCCTGCAGGGTGTAAAAGGTTTACAAAAGGTTTAATGGAATGAACGGGTCTGATCAATTCTGATAACCCTGAAGCATCCAGCCTCACTTGGAAGGCTCCAGGCTCAGAAAGCTTGCCATGCCAGCTCAGACTGCTGGTCGGTTTCAAACAGAGGCCAGGGTGGAATGCTCCAGAGGAAGGAGAGAAAGGATCTTCAAAGTTGGGCTCTGGCACAATGCTGTGAATGAATGTGGGGGACATATGGCAGAAAACCACTCATATGCCTCCCTTTAATGTCACTTCCTACTGCAGCAGCATGCCAGAGACATCAGTTGAGACACTGATAGGAAGCCAACGACTGAATCCAGTGCCTGTCTTTCTGCTCAGTCCCTGTCTGGCATTGGGTCTGTTTGCTTCCATCTCACAAGTCCAATCCCACTGGCTCCAGCCAAGCTGCTGCTCTGCCTTCCTGGTCTGAGTTTGGCCCCAGCTGATATGGTGCAAGGAGTGCAATGGCCCTTACTGAGGGCATCAGCCTGTGCGTCTGATTCTGCTTTTGCCCATGCCAGCAGAAATCCTTCCAGAAGTGTCCACTCTCTGCACAGAGGGATGAGGAGAGGAATGTAAGAGCAGAATCAGTTTCAGGAAGTGCAGACTTGTTTCAGCATCTGGTCTGTACGGCTCTTGCCGAACAGAGCTTTGCTCAATGCTTGTGGAAGTGAAAAGGTAAAATAGATCAAAAGGAAAAGGTAGCCCAGTACCCAGAGAGCTGGGGGAAGGCGGTACAGCTTCTCAGTCCCCAGCTCTCTGCTGCTCTGAGTCTCAATAGGTCCCAGAATGAAGGGACACTGATCTTCAAAAGCAGAGTGAAGTGCAGTCAGCCCTTGTTAGCCCTGAAAACAAGCATCCACCGAGTGTTTGTTCTCAGCAATGGGCTGGCAGAGTGGGCTGCAGCTAGGAGAAGTCAAAAGGGAATTTGGGGCCAAGGCTCAGTTCTAAAGCTTGGATTCCTGGTAGTCTCCTATGGTGCACAGCTATTGTACTGCTTAAATTATCTTGGATTACTTCCGCTCAGAGTCTGCTTCCAGAAGCAGAGGCTGGTAAATCATATGGCTCCTGATAAGCTCCAACTCTGCCTGCATCCGTTGGTTATTACCTTTGTGCTTAATATAATAAGCAATGATTAGGATTCTAGATGGAATTGCCTTTTGAGGCTTCAGAAGCTGTTTGCTGACAGCAAGAAGTCCATTAGTGGCACAGACCCACCAGGCACTGGAGGAATTCTAAAAATACTGGACCTGCTCTTTTATTTTTCTCCCTTCTTGTGTGAACTTCACCTCCAGCAGCAATCTAGTTCAACCTGCTTTCACTGCTCTGAGTTCACTGCTTCTTCAGAGATCTGCCAAGTTTATTAGAGCAGTGACCTCCTTTGGCCCTGGGGGGGATGATGTGCTTTGATAAATCCCCTGGCTCTGCTGCCTTTACACTCAACACTGCCTACTCTTTTCCCTTCGTATCTTCCCACCCAGCAAAGTCCAGGTGCTGTATGGAGGGACGGATTTGTTTGACTACGAAGTAAGGAGGACTTTCAACAATGACATGTTGCTGGCCTTCATCAGCAGCAGCTGCATAGCAGTCCTGGTCTACATCCTCACCTCCTGCTCAGGTAGGCTGCAGTCAGAGCTGCTCTGCTCTCACACGGAGCCAAATGTGCCGTGCCTTCCCGTGTCTGTGGGCAAGCCCCAGGAGAGGCTCTGATGCCCTGGCTCCAACCTGGCTTCGTGGCACAGCAGCAGGCAGAAGGTCTTGCAAGTCTGATTCTGCAGAGCAGAGCTTTGTGGGGAAAAGAGCTTTGTAGGGAGAAAGCTCACAAAAGAACAGGAGTGAGATATGGGTTCCTCTCTTGCTGACTCTGGTGTAAGGCTGATATAGTCTTGTGGATGGGGCTCATAGGGGGGAGTCTTCAAGCTGTACTCCTACAGCCCAGAGCTATTCTTTCTCCCCAGCACACTCCTGGGAGCCAGTACCACAGCAGGGCAGGTGGGAGGTGTCTGTAATCCCTGAGGGTGGCCAGCAGTAGTGTTTTCTCCACGTTTCTTTCCTCCTACAGTGTTCCTGTCATTCTTTGGCATTGCCAGCATCGGGCTAAGCTGTCTGGTGGCTCTGTTCCTGTACCACGTGGTTTTTGGGATCCAGTACCTGGGCATACTTAATGGGGTGGCTGCCTTCGTCATCGTGGGGATCGGTAAGCACATACTTACTCCGGTTTATGTGTGTTGCCTTGCCTTAACTGCTGCTTGTGGGAGAGAGGAAGGTGATGGTGACAAATGCAGATCAAATTTGCAAGCCCGTTCCCTCCATTGTTTGTGAGGGGAGGATTTTCAGATCAGAAGCTCAGGGAAAATTAGATTTTCAGTACACGTGTCCCTGTTGTGAGTTAAGTATCGAACTCCCCTTCCCTTTTTCCCTAGGGGTTGATGATGTCTTTGTTTTCATCAACACCTACCGCCAAGCCACCCACCTGAAGGACGTGCAGCTGCGCATGATCCACACCATCCAGACAGCGGGGAAGGCCACCTTCTTCACCTCCCTGACCACAGCTGCAGCATATGCTGCCAACATCTTCTCTCAGGTATGCTGCAGTTTGGGGATTTGGGGCTTTCTATTTCTTCCAAAGGCCCTAAAAGAGAATGAAGCTGCCAATACCATCTTTTTGCCCCTCTGAGCACAGGGGCATGCCAGACTTACTTTCCCTAGACGGCCCTCTCTTGCCTGTTCTAAGGCAGTACACACTCTCTCTGTATCTGCATCCATGCCAATATCTCCTGTGCCATTGATCAAAAGGAATCCAGTGGCTGTCAGGCTCTGACTCAGCTCCTGCCTGGTTTGCTGACTACCATGACTGAGAGCAGTATGAGCTATTCTCAGGTTCCTCCAGATATCTTTCTGTCTCTCTCGGTTTCCTGTCCCAGCACTTCTCTGATCCCAAACCCACGTTCTTTGTCTTCATGCAGATACCAGCTGTGCATGATTTTGGACTTTTCATGTCACTGATTGTGTCCTGCTGCTGGGTAGCTGTGCTCTTCACCATGCCAGCTGCTCTTGGAATATGGACCCTTTATGTGTCCCCACTAGAGAGCTCCTGTCAAACCAGGTGAGTTCTGTTTGGGAGTGGGAAGTTGCGGCTGGAGCCCATGGCCAGGATAAATCCTTACCCAATCCTCTCTGTCATCCTCATTCCCCCTCAGATAGCTTGGTTTTGCCATTGTTTGTTCTCCAAGAGTAGAAAATATAGCTGCTGCCCTTCCAGATCAAAGCAAAATAGAAGGGCCAGGCCCTAATCTCATTCCCTCTGCTGGTGCCACCCAGCAGACAGACTCAGCAGTGTCTGTCATACCTCTTTGTTGAATCCCATGAAGTGTTGGGGCCATTTGTGTCCTCAGAGCACTTACTGCACAGCCACAATCCTCAGGCTGTGCAGATGCAAGCCCAGCAGACAGATCACCTCCTGCCTGCAAGCACAAGCAATGCATGCAGCTTTGTGTTTGGAAGTCAGCACATTTCCCTTCCCCTGCTCTTTAGCAGTGCAGATGACCTGGCCTGATTTAATTCATTAGCAGGGATATGAACTGCTGAAACTGCCGTCACTCAGTGCCCAGTGTGTGTGGCTCAGCCCTGCTCTGTTTATTCAGCCCAACCTGCTACTGCTTTGCTGTAGCAGCTCAGCCCCTGACCTCTCAGCACTTAGCAATGGAAATTGCTCACGGCACTGCCTGTTGTCTTTCCAAGTAATTGGAGCAGGCTGTTGCTGCTTTCCTTGTTGCTGAAGGAGACCATTGAAGGAGACCATTGGTAACTTCAGAGTACATGACTTAAAGCTCATTCCTTTGTCTCCTTCTCTGCCCCAATCTAGCTGCAGTCAGAAATGCACCAAAAAGAGTGCTTTGCACCTGGCTGAAGATCTCTTCATTGCCTCTGAAGCCACCTCCAGAGCAGGCCGAGAGACGCTTCCCTATCTCGATGATGACATCCCACTGCTCAGCGTGGAGGAGGAGACTGGTATGTGCCTGTTGTGTTGTGCCTTCAGGGGGACTATGCTGTCCTGTCCATCCTGGAGCTTCTCCTGTCCATGCTCAGTTCACCTACTTTTAAGCAGGAGGGTGTCACAAAATGATGCTGCCACAAAAGTTGTGGGTAGAAGTCTGAGTTCACTAGTGACTGCAGGATGCTTTGAGATCTTCAGTGGCTGCAGATACATGCTTGCTAACTGCTTTGCTAACCTTCTTGGGTCTAAAGTGGACTGTACTTGGTGTTGGGAATCACTAATTGCCACGTGGATGTAGCCATGAAGCATCGAATCTGTAGCACCAGGACAGATCACCTTCAAGTAGAGGATGTTCTTCCCTCTTCCCTGCCATTTGGAGCGCTGCATTTGGGAAGCAGGCAAGAGAACATGTTGTCATTCTCCAGCATGACCTCCTCAGAGCAATTCCTCCCTCGTGGCAAGGAGGGGGCAATGAGTTGTCTGAGACTGCACAAGCAATCTAGAAAGAGAGCCCAGAAATGTCCTATCACTTGTTAGCAGGACATACTCCTTCTAGCTCTGATTGGAGATAAGGGTGCTTAAGGGCTCATGCTCTTGTTTAAAAACATGCTTCTAAATCTTGCTAGGATCTCTTCCTTTTAAAAACCACAATTGGAGTGGGTCTGGGCAGAGAGTACCTTTTGGGCCTAGCAGCAGAGTGGAACTGGAGGCAAATATATCCCTGGCTGAGGGCCCATCAATTCCATGGCAGTGCCTAGACCTTCCCCCCTCAGGGTGGGCTCCGAGCAGCATTTGCTACACAGACAGTTGTGCTTTGGCTCTGCGCTGCAAGAGCTGTCTTCTTAGTATGCTGGGGACACATGAGATGGTAATGTATGGAAATCACTCCTTCCCTTCTGAGCAGAGTAAACAGCAGGATGCTTTTCTCTGGGGACCCTTGGGCATCAGGGAACTCATGAAGTAGCAAAGCAGCTTGTTCCAGCTGGTGATCAAGCATGGTTTGTGGGTCAGCTGTACAGCATGCCAGGCACTCTTTGACTCCACTAGAGCAAGTGAACACTTCTCACCTGCAGAGAAGAGGGCGGTTCCCTGGGCATCCCTGAGCGATGAGGGATCATGGAGGAGCCAGGCTGTAGTCAGGAGGAGGTGAGCTGTGTGTCGTTAGCTTCCAGATATGCTCAGTGGGACAGAAGGACAAATTCTGATTGGCCCAAGAAGCACGCGGTGTCTTTGTGCTCATATCCACAATGTTAGTGGGATCTGGCAGAGGAAGAATAACCTGAAGCACAGGCTTTCAGCTGAGCTGTGGATTTAGTAGTGTAACTTGTTACATGTCAGTCAATGGCCAAAGATGCTTCTTATTGCATCCTGGGCTAGTCACTGCCCCTGCCTGGATCTTATCACATCGCCTTAGCTTGACTGAGTTGTGCAGCACCTCGCAGGAGATTTTGTGAAGGAGAGCAGGAAGCTATGAGAGGCACTCGTGATACTGACTACTGAGACTGCCTTTGATTTCTCTCTTTCTAGTCTCTCTGGAAATGGGGGATGTTCCCTTGGTGTCTGTGATGCCAGAAAATCTGCAGCTCACTGTGGAGAAGAGCAGCCGAGGTCACTTGATAGCCCATCTGCAGGAGCTGCTGGAGCACTGGGTGCTGTGGTCTGCAGTAAAGAGCAGATGGGTGATTGTGGGTAAGCAAGGAGGGGGGATGTTCCATCTGCATGGGTTTTAGAGGGTTTGACAGCATCTCAATTCGTCTCCAAGCCTTGATTATTAGTGACAGGAGACTGAGAAAGGGGATGTAATAGATGGCTTCTAACACAGTTGATGAGCATCCCCAGAACAGATGGTCCCTAAGGGGACTGCACGAGGATCCTGGAGATTTTTCCATCCCTCTCCTTTCACTCAGGTCTGAAATGACAGGCCCTGATGAGGTTATCCAGGCATGGGGCTCAGTACAGGAAAGCCCAGCTGCCACTGTGCTTTAGGGGCTGTTTCCTTCTCCTCTTAAAAACAGCATCCTTCCTCCATGCCCTTGCTGACTATGTCCTAAGAGCAAGATGCACGCAGGGTCCCATACACTTACCAGGGCTTCTCCTTGCAGGGCTCTTTCTCGTTGTTTTGCTCCTATCCATATTCTTTGCCAGCCGCCTCCGTCCAGCAAGCCGTGCTCCAGTCTTGTTCCGGCCAGACACAAACATCCAGGTGCTGCTAGACCTGAAATACAACCTGAGTGCTGAAGGCATCTCCTGCATTACCTGCTCAGGTGAGAGTGCTGGCCCCTAGGACACAGGGGATGCAGCCTGGCCCAGACCCTGAGCTGGGAGAGCTAGAAAAGGAGATAGAGGACTACAATTCTAAAAATATCTCGTTGGGTATTGGATGGATCCTGCTGAAGGAAGGCACATGCTGGGAGTAGGGTGGTGGAGTTGTCTGTAGGAGTAGAGTACTTTGAACAGCTGCTTTAGCCAGGAACTGCCTGAGTGTTTCTGCTGGAGCTAATTCCTTTATAATCTAGGAACATGATCTATTTTTACTCATAAGGGACTGTGCCAGTGACCAGCTTGGGGTCTGTGGCTCAGTGTTTGGTGTTAGCAGAGTCCCTGATGTGTTACCTACTCAAGTGAGTGGCATGTGCAGGGCTGGAAGGTCTCTGTGTCATACCACTCACTCTTTCCTCCCTGAGTAACCTTGTTGGACAGGTTTGTTTCAGGAAAAGCCCCACAGCTTGCAGAACAACATCCGAACTTCCTTGGAGAAAAAGAAAAGAGGCTCAGGGTCACCTTGGGGAAGCAAAGGGAGCATAAGTGATACAGGGCAGCAAGGTAAGTGGGAAATGATGACTGATTTTTGGCCCCATCTTATAATCAAACAAACAAAAAACATAAATCATATGACCTCAGAATAACTAATGGAGAATAATTTTCTTTGGACACAGCCCTGTTGAGCCCTGGTTTGGTGCTGGATGTTATATATCAGGGTCATGATGACCATCCCCTTCCAGAATGCCTACTGTTCTCCAGGACAGTGTCCTGTAGTCCAGATGGCAATACAGTCTAGCAACAAATCCCTCTGGTCTGCCTAGTTTGAGCACCAGGAGCACTAGTTTGAGGGCTAGGAGCTCAGAGCTTTTGCATCCCTGTCCTGTATCACAGCCTTGTTGGCAGGCCATGAGGAGAGTAAATTTAGCCTGCTTTGCAGGGGATTTTGAGAATAAAAGAGTTATTGGGCCAGGTCCTGAGCTGACATGAATCAATAAGCCATCAGGAATTACTGCAGCTCAGGATATATTTATGAAATCCTTTGAAATGTGTGTTGTGCTGCTCGAAGGCAGAGGCTGTGCCTGCTGCCCCAGAGGAAACAACAGACCAGAGGAACCCCAATTCCCGTGTCTGTAGGATTTGCTGGTTGAGAAGTACCACTGGCCCTCATGCCCTCTCTCTGTTTGCTCCAGATCTGCAGGGGACTGTGTATATCTCCAAGTCCAGGAGCAAGGGAAGGCCAGCCATCTACAGATTCTCTCTCAACGCCAGCGTCCCTGCCCCCTGGCAGATGGTGTCACCAGGAGACGGGGAGGTGCCTTCGTTCCAGGTGAGTCAGTCCAGGGATGTTGGACCCCTATATCAAGAGTGCAGCACTCAGCAGGTGAGCACAAGAGCCTCCTGTCTCTCCACAGGGCCCTGGGTAGCTCAGGGTGAAATATCCAGGGCATTGCAGTAAGGTAGCTAATGCAGAGGGTGTTGTTAGAGGTTATGCCTTGCACTGCCACAGTACTGTCAGCAACAGAAGTGTGGGCATCTCTGGGGATCAGCTGAGGCCTGGCATCATCAGCTGGCCTTATTCTAGTAGAACTGCAACTGAAACAGCTGGATTCCCACTGCCTCCTTCTGTCCATGCCCAGATAGCTGGTGAGCAGGCGACACAGTTCACAGGCCACGTTGTGCATAGGCACCCCCAGCAGAACTGCTTTTCATATCGCCCTCACCCCGGACAGAGCAGCCAGCACCCAACCTAGGCCACAGAGAATGGGGGTGGTGAGGGGCTCCATCACACACTGCCCAGCACCCTGGGAAGGAGGCAGGCTGGGGACTGGCTGGGTTTGTGCCTGCAGCGCTCATTCCGTGTGGTTGTGCCAGTGCCCTGGGAGGAGGGGAGTGTGTGATGCTAACATGTGACAGGCTGCAACCTTGTGGAGTTAAGTGTCTGTTTTCATTAATCCATTGCTTAGGTGTATAGAGTGCCTTTCGGTAACTTCACCAGGAAGCTGACAGCTTGTGTGTCCACAGTAGGGCTGCTTAAGCAGACGAGCCCCAGGAAGTGGATGATGACCACCTTGTCCTGTGATACCAAGAGAGGCTGGAAGTTCGACTTCAGTTTCTATGTGGCCGCCAAGGAGCAGCAGCGAACGCGGTAACCCTCCCAAACCCACCCACAGCCAGGCAGCAAAAGCAGTACAGCTGAATGGCTGATACGGGATGTCCAGTGTCCAGTGCCAGCCCTGACCTCAGCTGGTGGCATCCCTGGCCCTAGGTCTTTTTGCACATGTACCCCATCTTTGCAGCGTTATTTTGCAGGCCCATAATATCATCAATATGCCAGGGGCTTGCCAGGTGCAGAACTGTCACTGCGGGCTTCTTTGGGGGGCAAAAAGAATTTGCTGGTCTTTGTCTTGCCCTTACCCACCTGAAGTTTGGGGCTGAACAGGCAGCACACAATGCACAATGGCTAGGGATCCAAGCCTGGAGCTGCTCACCTTTTCCATCCCTCTGTCCCCAAGAATGTCTCTGCCTGTGTAGCTCTTACAGATGTGTGTGGACACATCTGTATTACCCCTGCGTTCCCGTAATGAACTCTCTTTGTTGCACAGGAAACTGTATTTCGCCCAGTCACACAAGCCTCCCTACCACGGCCGAGTGTGTGTGGCACCTCCTGGCTGTCTTCTCAGCTCTAGCCCAGACGGACCCACCAAAGGCATCCTTTATGTTCCCAGTGAGAAAGGTAAGGCTGATGGGTACCTGTTCAGCCACATCTTGCTGCTGACTGGGCTGGAGAGTCAGCTGGGTTGTTGGCTTCTTCTGAGGTAACCATTCTTTCTTCTGTATTTGATAGCAGCACCCAAAGCAAAGCTGTCAGCAACCTCTGGATTTAATCCTTGCATGAACACGGGCTGTGGGAAGCCAGCAGTGCGGCCGCTGGTGGACACAGGAGCCATGGTGTTTGTGGTCTTTGGTATCCGAGGGATTAATCGCACAGGACGTTCAGACAACCACGTCATTGGAGACATGGTACACAAATCCTGGCATGCCTGGGGCTGATGGGTGAAGGAAGGTCTCCCTGGATGGTATCTAGTTAATCTCTGCCTCCCAGGTAGTATGGTCCAGAAATCTGGACAGATGGAGTAGCAGAGGTGGCAGCTTTGTGATGAGCCAAAAGCACATTTCTGTTTAGCAAATTCCTGAATAATGGGGTTGAAGAAGCCCTTTACTGAAATCACTTCAGACTTTTCAGAAAATCTCTTTCTGAGCACAGTATCTTACCTTCTAATTTTTAGTCTGAGTCTGGCTTTCCTGGGGATTTTAGAATCAAACCCATCTTGAGCTCAGTGTGGAAATGTCACTACAAAGTCAAGATATTTTTCTATAATTGTTTGTTTTATTATGAGATAGTAACGTGGAAAAATACATAACAATTACTCAAGAGGAAGGTTCCTAGATGTGACTTTTTCAGGAACAATTTATCTCCCAAATCTGGTACCTTGATGTACTCCCAGCCTTTCCCCAGCAAAATCGCATTTAGCTCTGGTCAGTTGGCAGATGCATTTCAGCTTTCTGCTGTTCATCTTGCCTTCTGATTTGAGGGCACTGTACAGAATCAGCCTTTGCCTGTTGCCTCTGGAGAGGGCAGTATGAAACACAAGCAGTGGGGTAGGCAGAAAGTTGGTGTTAAGTGCTGGGCACTGCCAGGGAATCAAAAATTCTCCTTAGGCAGACCCTGATGTTTTGGGGTATGCCCTGGTAGCCACACGCTCACCAGTTCTTCAGTCACACTGCCTGATTTTTATTTTTTATGTATTTTTTTCCTGGGTTGTCTGGTGAGGCAAAGATGTCTGATGTTCTTTCCACTGTAAAAACCTGTGGTCTGTATAAGATGGTGCCAGGCCGTGTGCCCAGGGTCAAGTTCTGCCTTGTGCCAGTTGCTGTGTACATGCCTCACGTGTGGTGCTCTTGTTGTTGTGTCTCCTTGTGAAAGGGCAGCGTTATCTATGATGACAGCTTCGACCTCTTCAAAGAGATTGGCAACCTGTGCCGCCTCTGCAAAGCCATCGCCAGCAACACCGAGCTGGTAAAGCCAGGAGGGGCTCAGTGCCTGCCCTCTGGTATGTGGGGTCCTTGGGGAGGTCCGGGGTCCCTGGGCACAGACTGCTTCTCACCCTCCAGCTTGAGGAACGTAGCTGCTAAGGGCTCTTAAACGTTCAGATTCCACCTTGATGAAGCAGGGAAAGGAAATGAATGCACCAGTCAGTGATAAATGCAGATGGTGCAGGGAGGAGAGGGGTTTCTCAGCAGTCAGCTCTCCTGAGCTGCCTGCAGCACAGCTCTGCCTGGCTCCACCTGGCCCAAGTCACAGCTCCCACCTCCACAAGCTATTCACTCTATGCTTCCATGTGTTGTACTGATTGTTTCACGGATGAGAAATACACAGCGAGTGAGACAGCAATATCAGAGGCCTGCTCTGCAGCTCTGTTTGCAGCAGTGCTTGTCTGAGTTGGGGTCCTCACCAGCAAATCAGAAAAAATTAATCCAGTGATGATAAGAACAAAGCTGCATCTGTTCTTTCAAGTTGCAGGCATTGGTGGTGATATAATCTGTAGGTCAAGTAAATCTCTTCTTAGTAACTCCTGAGTAACTCCTCAGTTCCCATGTGGCATCACATCCCTAACCAGTGACTCTCTCTTCCAGCTCCAGAGGTCATGTGGTTATGGAGCCAACTTTAGGAAGGATTACTGGCTTCAGGCCAAAAGCCAACCTTACACCTGGAGAAAAACCCTTCCAGGTCACGCAGACAGGTCCTGTGCTGGTTTAACTGAGCACTCGCTGTTTGTGCTGCTTCCTGACAACTGGGGACAGCCGTGGGCATGTCCTGGTTGGTGCTGATGGCACCGAATGTGCCCTGTCAAGCTAGCAGCAGCTGAGGGCTCTGGTGCTGAGATAAGTGCTTTTGCAAGTCAGAGTAAGCAGCTGCTGACAAGTGGGAGCTGCAGCTTTCACTTGTTTTCTTCACCTTTGTTCCCATGTGCTCCCTTTCCCTGTCCTGTCCTCATCCCTTGCTCGTCCTCCATCCCTTGCTCTTTCTTTCTCTCCAGGTTATAGCATCTCCTCCTTTCTGCAGATGTTGCACCCTGAGTGCAAGAACATCCCTGAGCCGAACCTGCTGCCTGGCCAGCTCTCTCACGGGGCAGTGGGCGTGAAGGATGGGAAGGTGCAGTGGATCTCCATGGCGTTTGAATCGGTGAGCACGTGTCATCGCCATCTATCCTTGTGACAGTTTCTTCTCGTGACTTCAGGGGGTTTAGCTCTGCTCTTTCTGCACCGGCCACTTTCATTTGCAGCCATAATTGGTGCTTGCTAGTGTTTGTGCCTGGCTGCAGACAGACGCCTCCACTCACGAGTTGCTAAGAAGTAGCTGCTTATGCTCTTACTGTGAGAGCTTGGGCAAGAGCTGGTGGCGGATCTGCTCATCTGCTCTCCAGCTGGCTTGTTCTACCTCTACCCTTGCATACCCTGCCTCTGAGAGCAGGACACAAGAATAACATGTTAATCTTCTTACAGACAACCTACAAGGGGAAATCTTCCTTCCAGACATACGCTGACTATCTGAAATGGGAGACATTTCTGCAGCAGCAACTCCAGCTTTTCCCAGAGGGCTCAGCTCTCCGACATGGTTTCCAGACCTGTGAGCACTGGAAGCAGATCTTCATGGAGATTATAGGCAAGTGACTGCCATACTTTTCTCCCTGAGGAACCTAGACTCTCTGTATCTTCACAGCACTCTTTGCTCCATTTTATGGACAAGCATTATATCCCTTATCATTGCTGTGCTAAGTCCCTTATCATTGCTGTGCAAAGTCCTAAAGCTCATTTCTACCCCAAGCAGCACATACTGTCAAAATCCTAAGCATGGCCCAGGGAAATAGAGGTGAGGGAATTTCCCCTGTTGATGGGGGAGGCAAGAATAGGACCTGGATCACCCACCTCCCACTCTCATCCTCCCCTTTCCATCAGTGCCAGCAGGAGTCCCTGCATGCCTTGTCACCAGCAGGGACACGGTGCCCCCCTCATGCCAGCTGTCACCATCCCAGACTCCAATTGTTCCAACTGTTTATTTTCCAGGAGTGCAGAGTGCCCTGTACGGTCTCATCCTCTCGCTGGTTATTTGTGTGGCTGCGGTGGCGGTGTTCACCACCCACATCCTCCTCCTGCTGCCGGTGCTGCTCAGCATTTTAGGTAAAAACACCAGTCCCACCGTGCCAAGCTTTCCCTTCCTCTGAAATTGCTGGTTGTGGCACTGCTGAGCCTCCAGTGATTTGAACTGAATTGCTCCTACTTTGTGTCAACTCTTTTGGCTTTCCTGGACTCAATCCTGGTGTACCTAGGTGAATGGGAGAAACTCTCAACAAATGCACAGGAACCTCCTTGGGAAAACAGATTTGTGTGTCTAATTCCCAGTGTGTTTTATCTACACAATCCCTTCTATTTGTTTAAATAAGGGGTTTAGCTACCCAAATGCCATCCCTGCCTGTTATGTATAATAATGTGATTAAGTCCCACATGCTCTGAATAACAATTGCACTCCTTCCCAAGGATCTGCACCATGGCTGCTGTTTCCAAGCAGTGGGAGATTTTCAAAGCTGAATATTTTAGCGGTTTTGTTAGCATTTGAAGCAAATTTGTAAATAGCTCCCTCTCCCTGGCTGGTGATTTGACGATATTATGGACTAAGTGTGTTGCTAAACTTCCCAGTTTAAAAAATCAAATCTATCATTTTAAAACCACTTAGTCTCCCACACATGACTCACAAACAAACATCACTCTTGCCTTTAAGAAAAATCTGTACATGTGCTCAGGCTGTGTGTAAACTCCGTCAAACAAAACAAAGGGCCTTCTTGCCTGTAGTGCACATAGGCACACTGGCTTGTGCTTGGATTCTTTTAACAAGCATTAGTTTGGATTGGCATCAGTCTGTCTTTTTTGCCTGATATTTCAGTTAGTTTCTTTGCTGCTCTGAGCAGGTCTGAGTGCCTTTTTGAAGGGTCCCATGGCCACTGGAAGGTGAGGGAGGTGTTTGCCTTTGTGGGCAGGACATGTACAAGGTTCTGACTGGCTAGCATGGAGACCTGCAGGGCTGTGAGCTCAAAATCCCTGATGGAGCTGTAGCAGTAGGGCTGAGCAGCACTCCCTGTGTCCTTTAAACTTGCCTAACGTGACCTTTTTCACGCAGGGGTGGTCTGCTTGGTGGTGACCATCATGTACTGGTCTGGCTGGGAAATGGGGGCTGTGGAAGCCATTTCTCTCTCCATCCTCGTTGGCTCCTCTGTCGATTACTGCGTGCACTTGGTGGAGGGCTACCTGCTGGCAGGGGAAAACCTGCCACTGCACCACACCGAGGTGAGCTCTCTTCCTCCTACAGCCTTGTATCCTCTCGTGCCCTCTGTACCATTCGGCTATGATGCAGGACACGAGGCATGATGGGCAAGAGGGGATGTCTTGCCAACCTCATGCTTGAGCTGCTTTCTGCTTTTCCAGCTGTCAGAGACTGATGTGAGCTGATACACCTGGGGACAGTAAGCAGCTCAGTGTCCGACCCACATGGTTATACAACAAACCCAGCTGAGGGTCCAACCCACATGGTTGTCCCTCACTGGCCACTGGACACGCCTGTGTCTAAAGCAATACCCTTTCCTGCCCCACTGAAGACAGTCCTGCACTGGAACAGCCCCACGCTCACCCTGTAACTTCAGCAAATCACTTTGGCTTGCTGTGCTGGACCTCCTCTGGCCTGGTTAACATCTCCCTCTTGGGGATGGATGCCCCAAAAGCTTGGGGAATCTCTGTTCCCCAGGTACAGTGTCTGTCATGCGGGTCCAGCAGTCAGCCTGATATGGCTGAAAGGAGGCACTGATGGAGGCACAACATCCAGCAGCCTTTGCCTCTGATGGATTTTACCTTTATGGCTGTTTGCCCAGCGTGCTCAGAGCCTGCATGAACTCTGAGATCCGCACTCACACAGCATCTCTGTCCCAGACCAGGACCCCACGAGCTAAGCCACCTTCCCAAAGGCTAAAACACCACTGCAGCCCCATGTGCTTGTCCCCACAATCCTTTAACACCGCTGTCCCTTCTTCCAGGACCCCACAGCGTGCCGCCAGTGGAGGACGATTGAAGCAGTCCGTCACGTGGGAGTGGCGATCGTCTCCAGCGCCGTCACCACGGGGATCGCCACCGTCCCCCTCTTCTTCTGCATCATCGCCCCTTTCGCCAAGTTTGGGAAGATCGTGGCCCTCAACACGGGAGTCTCCATCCTCTACACGCTCACTGTGAGCACAGCCCTGCTCAGCATCATGGGGCCCGGCACCTTCACCCGGAGCAGGACTTCCTGCATCAAGGCGGTGGCAGGAGTGCTCCTCGCCGGCCTGCTGGGGCTATGCATCTGCCTTGCCTTGCTGAAGAGTGGGTTTAACATCCCCCTCCCCAACGGGACAGCCCTGTAGACCTTACACCAAGAGCCGCACGCTCTGTCCTCTCGCTCCCTTTTCTTTTTGCTTTCTTTTTTTTAAAGGATATTTTTTGTAAGAAAAAAAAAGAGGAAAAAAAAAGCCCTTTTTTTCCAGAAGTTTTTCAACTCCAGATGCACTTTATTTTCTAATAGGTTTTGCTCTAAACTTGTATTTATTTCAGTAGTGATGGATGGATGACGGACAGTGAGGGCTGCCCAGGGAATTCCTCAGCCCGTAAGCAGGAGGGGAGGAGGTATCCTTCTCTCAATTTTCTTTCTGCTTTTCTTTTTTTAAATGAACAGAGCTTTCTGGAACCACAAAGATAAAGGGGAGAAGTCAGGCCCTCTGCTCCCTGTCAGAAACCTTCCCTTCTGCCCTTTCCCTCTTCTGGGCCAGGGTCAGCATCCAGTGGCTCTGGAGGTGATGTCCTGCACCCTGCCAGGCCAGTGCATCATTACATGAGCCTTGCAACAGCAGTGGGCTGAGGGATAGCAGTGTCTGGACCCCTTTGCTGTGTCCTGTGCCCAGCAGTGGCCTCAGTGCACAGGACACGTTTCCCAGCCAGCTCTTACTGGGGTTGTTGTGGGATTAGAGCTAGAAATCTTGGGCAGTCCCAGTTCCTGCTCCCTGTGTGACCTCACCAGTCGCTGCCTCTGCTCTTCATGGTGGAGAGCGAACTGAAGGCCTCCAGCTCCCTGCAACGATTTTTGCTCCTGGACCTGGCAGCCAGCTCTTAACCTGAGGGCAAGCTAAGCCCTGCGGCCAGGCAGAGCCCGAAGCTGGCAGCGTGCGTGGACACACAGCGGGGCACCCTCTGTGACAGCTCCGAGCCCCCCTCCCGCGTGCAGACACGAAGGCAGCAGAGCTTCAGCCTGCGGCTGCTGCCTGCTCACAGCAGATGGTTTATATTAAAGTAAAATGAAATTGCAAACTAGTGCCATTAACAAGTACATTTTAAGCATCACTGATTCCATCATATTCTTAAAATTGAAATAACTAAGTGTGTGCATTGAGATGCAGCGCATCTGGTCCTCGGCAGAGGGGGAGGGGTCAGGCCCACTGGGAGATGCATTAAACATTATTTACAGGGATGCCAGCAGAGGGAGGTGGCCAGAAAGCAGCCTGAGTCCTCATTTGTTTGCAGATACCGTGTCCCTGGTGGCTTTGCATTCTCTGTCTGGATTGACCCCCTTTTTAAAATGGAAATGCCAGGACGCCGGTCCCCAGCACCAGCGATGCTCTGGGGCTGTGCTGCTGGGACAGACCAGCAGCTGCTTCTGTGCGGCTCGCTGAATCCCTGCTTTGATCCCTGCTCGTCTCTTATGCCTTCACATCGTGCCATCCCTCTGAAACCGGATCAAATGTTTGTTCCTAAGCTAGGTTCCCGAAGGTATCAGATGGAGAAAGAAGTGTGAGAACAGGAATCTCCTTGGGCCTTGTTGATGCCAGGGAAAATCCAGAGCGCTCCTGCTGCAGGCAGTGAAGGTGGCAAAAGTATAAGCAGACCAGATTTGATTTCTTCCTCACCACCCCACAGCACAGCTGAGTTACCTTTTTTCTGCAGAGTGTTACATGTTTCTTGGCCCCTACCTCTGATCTGGCCCAGTTCCTGCAGGATGAACCTTGTGCCCATGAATAAATGGTTCTGGGAAGTATTTTTAACTCTCCTAAACCTGTGCTTCTTTGATAGTTGCTGGGTGCAACACAGCACAACATCGATCAGCAAGTCTTGCTTTCCTTGATGGCTGTTCTCCAGATTTAATTACAGGTGGTGCCCTGAGCAGCGAGCATGGAGGGCAGTGTGCTGATGATAGAGATCAAGGTGGGTGCTGCAGGGGGAGAGCAAGGGAGCCCCGGTGCTGCTGCCCGGGATGCTCTGGCTGCAGCTCAACCTCCTTTGGGTGATTAAAGCCGATGGATATTTCCAGGTCAGCAGACAAGAAAGGAAGGTGCTAAGTGCTGCCTTGCAGGAAGTTCCTCCTTCTCTGAGCACAGAGAAGCCTTGAAAGGGCTTTAAGGCATGGCATAGATCTGCTTTGAATCCTGTAAAACTTAAAGCGCATTCAGGCCCCAGGTGCCCTGTGGTTTTGATCACTATGAAGGACTATATAAGTCTCTCACCTCCAGAGTGATGCTGGGCACACCACGCTCAGCCACTCTTGGAAAGCAAAGATTAATTTCAAAGTAGTGGAAAACCTTTGGTGTTTCAGGTCTGATCTGGCACTGTCTGATCTCAGATAAAAATAACCGAGTTGTTAGCACCTGGCAGAAGCTGTCCCGTTTTCTGGAGCAGGCAGGGGAGAGGAAAGGCTGCCGTTTTCCCTCCTCCTCCCTGGCCAGCCCAGGCGTAGTCGGTGCTGTAGGGCTGGCTGGCACCAGCAGGAGCAGGATCATCACCTTGCCCTTGTTTTCTGAACGATTTTCTCATTCAGGAAGGAAAATGAGAGAGCCTGAGGTAGGTGCAGAGCTGTAACAGATGATTCACAAAGGCATGCTGAGGAGGTTGTGCACATCCAGCAAGGAGACAGAGGCAGAGAAAGGAGGAGGAACCTCTCCAGATTGTAGTAAGATGCTAGAAGAGCCAGGAGATGATCCCAGAAGACCCAGGAGATGATCCCAGATAATGCTTTTCAGTGCAAGGACCCACCAAATATAGGTAAGCTGACAACTTCATGGTCATGACACTTGTCTTTAAGGTCTAAGTAGATATTCCCCCTTGTCCCCACTTCACTCTGCACAGCTCTGTGGTCACGGTGGCTGGTGTTTTCTCCACATGCTACGGAGTCAAAGAGACAGAGGCAGGGCCCGTCCTTCCCCAAAACGTTTGCAACACCCTGATCTCCCCAGCCATCTGTGGAGACAATAAATCAGTGGCAGATGTGTACATCCGTCTCCATGGAGGCAGCGTCCCCCTTGACATTAGAAAATATTCATAAAATTATAGGGGTAAGAAAATGGATGGGTTTATCTGAGCAAATGCAAAGGTGGGGCTGACAGCCCTACTGGGAATGAGTGCTCTGAGGCAGATGCTCGCAGCAATAAAAAGCAAGGGCTCACCTGTCTGGCTCTTTTCCGGGAGCAGATGCTTGCCCTAAATTAATTCCTCCCACATCTCTGCCTATCTTCTTTCGCTGATGACTCTTCTGTTGCCCAGACCATCTCTTGGGCCCCGTCTTGCCGAGCAAGGTTCAGCCTTCTCAGTGCTAGCTGCTTTTGCCTAAGATGCTCGTGGAGGCTGGACTAAAACTGTCTGGAGATTTTCTCAGGGAGAATTTCTTGGACAGAGGAAGCAAAGGTGCTAAAATGCTTCATATGAAGCTGCCAATTTTGATGTTTTTAAACAGTTGAACACAGCAGCCCAGTGTCATGGAAATATTCGATCCCAGCCTTATTTGGGGGAGAATGTGCTGTTTTTCCATTCCAAAACAATCTTACTGCTGCACTTAAAAAGAAATGTATACAAGTTCTCGGTTACAGCACACTGCAGTGAAATATTTGGTAGCTGCCCACTCTTCTTTTTCCTCATAAAATCCTGTTATGAAGGATACCTACTGAAAAGCTGATGTTAATGTTTCAGGATGGGGGCCATTTGGTAAATGCAGTATCCTACAAAACAGAGCGGGTCCTGTCCTGACCAGGAGCCCTCTCCTGTGCAGCCCTTGGCAGTCCCAATAGGGCATTGCTCCACGTTGTTGAAGCACTGAGACGTGCAGAGCTGCTGCTGCTGCCCCTTGCCTTCAGGAGAGCTGCTGGATGAGTTCAGGGTTCCCCAAAGACACTGGTGAGACAACAGAGCCCCTGCTCGCAACAGCCCTGCCTAAATCAGCTTTGGAGTGAGGAGGAACAAATTTGGTGTGCTTTGTAAAGATCAGCATCAGAGGGAGAAATAGAGCCAGGTCTCCTTGCTCCATTTGTTTCCTTTTGTTGCAGTGGCTCTTGAGGTGCTGGGCTCCTACAGAATCTGTAGAGGCAGCAGGGACATCAGGGCTGGCCACCAACCCTGGCAATTTCAAAGACTACAGATGCTGGAAAGGAATCAGTGGCTGTGCTGGGCTATGTTCTCGATCCCTGCTGGACCTGAAATGATGCCAGAGCAAAGTCAGCTTCAAATTATTCCCAAGAAGGACATGGGGCATGCTCAAAGAGCTGCTGGGAGCACTGATTTGGTAGTCTGGGTGCAGGGGTCTCCTGAGACCCCTGGCTTTGTCTCCACTGGAGCAAACTGGCATGTTGCTTTATGTCACAACATCTAATTCTTTTTGCTTGTCCTGCCCTGAATTTTCTTACCAGAGTGGCCTGCCCTCCTGGAAGGTTATAAACCCCCGAGACACACATAAATCCTCCCATGCTGTCCACCAAGGAAGCTGCGCTGATTGATTTGCAGCCAGGCAGGGCAAACGCAGTCTCTCGGTTATTCCTTCTGAAATCACTGCTCACCCCGCACAGCATGCAAGCCACAGTTCACAGGTTATGCTGTCCCAAAGGCCTCTGCCAACTCCTCTGCCCTGGCTTAGACCCAGGGTCCTGGAGCTGGAAGTCTTTCACAGCCTGTCTCCATCCCCAGGAGGTGATCGTGGGGTTCAGGACCCTTCATCCCCTCCGCTCCTCCTCCGGGTGGCTGCTGGAACGGATGGGACGGTGATGGCCAGGAGCAAGAAGGTTCGCAGGGGGGAGCAGAAGAGAGCAAATGGGAGGGAGGATGGGTCGAGAGCTGGGGAGAAGAGGTTTGAGCACCCCGAGGCGCTGCCGTTTCACCGTGTCGCGTGCAGACCTTCAAGTGTTGGTTCTCAGAGTGATGTAGCACAATTCCCAACGGTAACGTACGCGTGTTACTTTTGTAAGTCGTCTCCTACCCTCACTATTTTCAGTGTTCCTTGATTTTTGGAGACTGTTGTAAATAAAAGATTTTGGCATTCGCTCGTTTGGCTCCCTCACTCATCGCCCTGTCACTGTTGCACGTCAGACAAACCAACAAACAGCCCAGCTCCCACGCAGGCCTGGAGGAGGGCTGGCTCAGACAGAGCTTTGTCCAGGTTTTCTGGAGCCCTTTTCCTCCTCCAGTCCATACTGTGCTCCTGCCAGCACGTGAAGATCGTGCCAACCCCACAAGAACAGGATTCACTTCCCTGCTCCGGCAGCACCACAAGGCCTGGTGTGAACTTCTGGCTGAGGATTTCTGTCTGTGCCATGCAGCACCAAAGTGCTGCTGTAAGACCAAGCGGCCACCCCACACCTCCCAGGCCTGCACTGAACCAATGCACTCAGAGGAGTGCCAAGCATTTACCTCTCGTTGGAGCCATGCTTGAGTGAGGTTTGCTCACAGCACCCTCCCTTGGGTGTGCGCACACTGGGAAGGCCAGCACGCTGCAGCAACCTCCCACATTTTCAAGCCCTCAGCTTGAAAAGCTTCTACAGATGTGGCCTGAGTTATGGGCAAGGTTTTTGTGGCTCCTCAGGATCTAGCTGCTGGGCTGGGAAGGGGGAAAGGGCTCAGAGGATGGATTAGATGGGGCAGCAGCTGCTCGCTGTTTCTTTCAAGCTGGCAGAGGCAGGAAGGAATTGCTTTCTGGCTGTGGGAGCCTGTCCATGGCAGGCTGTTGGCACAGCCCCTGTGCCAACGCTGACAGCCCGTGCTCTGAGACCTGCTGCCTGCCATTTGGCACGGCCCCATCTCGTCTTCCAGGTGAGCGCGTCTGGTGTGAAGTCTTCATCGCCTGCAGCAAATCCCCCCTGGACTTCAGTCAAGCTGCAGCACAGCAATGTCTGCGTTACCTCCTCAGCACCCTGTGGCACTTAGGGCTGGGCACCCTGGGGTGCTGCAGCCGGTGACTCCTGCAGCTCCCCTCCACCCCAACCCAAACCCAACCCCCAAATTGGTGGGTCAGAATGGAAAAAGCCACCTCCTCGCTGAAAAACCACCACAGAGCCTGCTCTTTGCCATTTGGACGGGGAGTTTGGGCACTGCTGCTTCCTATCAGGGTCACCTGCCTGTGGCTGACAGACTTCAGGGGGCATGGGAGGAAGGTGGGAGGGCTGCAAACGTGCACAGTGCATGACATCTTTGCACAAAGCATTGGTGTGAGGAGAGGCATGAGCCCACCTGCGGCTGTTGCCCCATCAGGGTGCAGTGAAAGCACAGGGGTGGTGCTGCTGGGTGAGTGCTCCTGTACCAGGCTGGGGCAGGCAGCTTAACTTGGACATAGGGAGTGTTTAAACCCTTCCCTGGCCCCTCTGCCTCACCTGCACTGAGGATAACCAGCCTGGTATGTTTATTTCTCTTTTTTTACCACACAAAAAGAGCAGCGTGCTCTGTCTCCCCCACACCGTGCCCACTCCCTCACCCTCCAGCAGCTCAGCCAGGAGCTGGGTCACCCTTGCCCCTTCCCTGGCGCTTTGTCACCCTGCAGGTGACACATCCTGGGGACCTGATTGCTAAACAGAGCACCCCAACAGATGGGTGAGGAGTGGGTGCTCCTCTCTTACCCTCAGGGCTGTTTGTACAGATTTTATCCACTCCCCTGAGGCCTGTGGATGGTGCGAGCGTGGGCTGGAGGGGCTATCAGCCTTTGCAGGAGGCGAAACAAGCCCAAAACAGCTTGTGCATTGTGTTCCAAAGTACTGGCACACCGTGTCTATTTCTCATTATTTTATTTTTTTCCTCTCAGGTCAGAGCAAACTTACTGCCCCAGGAGCTCAGCATAAGAACACGCTTGAGGGCGTTGTGTGCAGCAGGAAGGGCTGGGGAGCCAAGCAGCACCTCGATGGGCAATGGTAGGGAGAAAAGCAGCAAAGGAGTCCTCTCAAAGCGAGGCCTGAAGCAGGCTGGGTTGGGGTGAGGAAGGTGTTGGGAGGCCTGGGTTTCACACCTGAAGGTGGGACACAGAAGCCCTTCAGTGGGGGGGTTGGTTTGTCTGCCGCTGACTGGGCTGAAAGGCAGCAGCTGGCAAACTGCACCATAAACCCCTTGAATTAAATTACAAATAGGTTGCGATTTAGGCAGACAGCAGAGACGTCCTCCATCTCAAATGTGAAACGTTCTGCTTCTGGAAAGTGAGGTCCTGAGGTAACTGTGAGGGGTGGGTAAGGCCTGGCAGGAGGTGGGATTCCGCCATGCGGCTGCATTTCTGACTAGCTGAGGGGGCCATGTCGGAGAGGAAGGGTTGTAGTGCCTAAAGTCTGGTTTTGGGCAACTGGGTCGTATCCTCTTCCACCAGAAGATGTGACAGGCTCAAAGTCCCCAGGGTGAGGGTAGGTGTGGGGGCATCCAGCCGCTGAAGGGGCACCGAGCATTGTGGCTCTGTTCTGTCTGCAGAAAGGCAAGCAGCTCTCACCGACAGCTTTATTTTAACACTTGTTAGGTTATGTTCTGTGTTGGACTCAGCTACAGGTGTGGGCATTCTCGTTAGCCATCACCAAAGAGCACTACAGGTTGGGGCTGTCAGTGGCTAAGAAGTTCCCCCACCCAGATGAGGTGCTGTGAGGTTATTTATTATACCAGGCTGACCCCCAGAGGTGTGGAGGGGGTTGGATCCTTCACAGCCTGGGCAGTGTAGGGTGCTTTTTTCCTTTCTTAAACATTAAGGACATTTTCAATGGAATCTCTTAGTGCTGAGCGAGTACAAGGTGACAGCAAGGGAAGGCTGTGTGTCTGAGTTAGGACTTTAAGCCTTTCTAGTTGGTGACCTCTGAGCTCTCAGGGTTTGTGTTGTGTTGGACACAGAGGCAGCACAGATTGGGGTCCTTTCTCTTGAACCCACTCCCAACCTGCTGGCTGGCTTGTGCTGGCTCCTGGGGTCCCTTTTCAAGGTGTGAGCCTGGGCTTCCCTTGAGCTATTTGCAGATAACAAAGGAGAAGGGGGGAAAAAATAGCTGTGAGCGGATCAAACAGTCAAAGCACAAGCTAATTGTCTAGAAATGCCTGAGTCTGGACCCAAGTTTGTTGTCTCAGTGTTGAGCACAGCTTGTGAGAACTGCTCCGTGCTATGGGAGAGCAGTGAGAGGCTCCTTGGTAGCGTTCAGGAGCGTGATGAGTTCAGTGCTGCTCCACTCTGCTTCAAGGAGGTTGCTTGATGGACAAGGTAGTTTTGTCATGAGAGGGTGAGCAGCTGTGGTTCATCTCCTTGAGTGTCACCTGTGATTGTGATAATCTCCTGAATGTGATGCAGCCTAAGGCTGCTGAAGGATCTGATGCCCGTGGGGTTTCCTTTTCAGCTCTGTTTGGAGCGTGGAAAGTTCCTGGCTAGACAGAGACCTTGCTAAGCTGTAAGGCTGCACGAGAGAAAGCAGTGGTGCTTTGGTCATGTTTCGTGCCTTTATCTGTTTCTGTCTAGACGCAGTCCAGGTCCTTGGGTGTAGTGACACTGTGTTGTCTGCAATCAGCTGAGATTGTAGGTCTGATCAAACTGTGTGAAAACCCAAGGGGCTTTTTCTCCTGTGCATGCTATTGAGTTAGCTCTGCTGCTCTGGATGGTTCACAGTGCTCCCACTGCATGCTCTCTGGGGGAGTGAACTGCTCCTGGTGGCAGTTTCTCAAGCTGCTGCAGTGACTGGAGGGCTGATTTCTTTTTTTTTTTTTAAATCCTTGTAGACTTCCTGAAGGATTGAATTCCTCAGAGATTTAAAGGTGGGACCTGTCCTCCACCCCTATTGTTCATGTACCTCTCAAAGGAGATGAAGGGTGAACTCAGGCTACTGTGAATTCCTAGAATGACAGCAATGATAAATCTTGCCAGTGCTTTGTCTGTGTGACTTTAAGCCTTTTTTTTTTTTTTTTTTTTTTTTTTTCTGCTGTAGAAATGGAATAGACATCTGTGTGTAATGTGTGAGGCTGTGACCTCTGAAATCCACTGATGGATGCTGCCACAAGGCCCTTGTGCATCACCGAAGGCTGCTCTGCAGAGGCTCTGCCCTTGCTGTGCCAGCTGTTGTGCAGCCAGGGTGAGAGCACTGTGTGTGCAGGCACCCTCACAGTGTCCCAGGGCTCTTGCCTCCAGCTGGGAATGCAGGAAGGATGCTGTCTTTTGGGGGCTGGCCATGGTCAAGCTCACATGGCAAGAGAAAGCGTGCTCTGAACGGCCCCAGCGTGTGCTTAGGCATGTGGCATGGTGTCAGATCTTCTCTGACTCCCCTGGTATGCTGTTATCAGCTTCCAGCTGCTGCCAGTAGCTGGGCCTTTGCTTCTTTGGAGCTTTAGGTTTAGGGCTGAGCAGTCGGTGAAGTGAGTAATAGGCTGGAGATAAGAGCGTGCCTCCAACCCTGGAAAGATCAGAGACCAAGCTAAGCATTTAATTCCATCCTCCTCGGTTAGCATCGTATGCTCCTGGAGAAGTCCACCGGTGCTTTCTGGAAAGCTTTCTCCCTTCTGTCTGATCTGCTGAGGCTGCTTCCGATAAAGGTGAGTGCAGAAAAGCAGACACAGCTCCCTCCAAATGCACGCTGACACCAAAGTTCCTCCTCCAGCACAGCTGTGCTGACCCCACGCTTACTGAGCTGAGGAAGCAGCTTCACCCTGCTGCTCCAGCACCAAATCCTCCCGGCCCATGCAGCAGCTGGCTGGGGATGTGCGATGGGGCAGGCAGGGCCGTGCCCCCCTGTACCTCATTGTAAGGGGGGTGTTGGAGCTGGGCAGGCAGCAGCAGAGCAGGGATGAGCAAGGGACCCCGTGAGGGAGGGCTGGTGGTGACTAGCCACTAACCCTGTGTGTGCTCAGCAGCCTGCAGTCCCATTTATTAGCACTTAAAACTTGCTGTCTCTGCTCCAAATGGAGTGTTTACAGCATTGACACGAACAGCTGTCCCAGTCAGCCAGATCATAACAAATGGGAGCTCTGGCTGGAGTGTTATTTTGCTGCAAGGGGGTAATACATCTTATTACTAAACAATGAAGCTCGTGATGGATGGTGACGAGTCTCTTCGCTGTCTTGCTTGATGATCATGCTGAAAAATAAACATAAAACGTAAGATGTTCCCAGGGATCTTGGCAAGGCCTTGCATTGTATCTAGGAGGAGACAGCTTTGAGGTTCCCTGGTGCCTTAGCTGCAAGGGGCTTGGCAGCAGGCTGTGGGTTATGCTGCCTTCTCTCCACAGTGGATTATCTGGGAGGGATCTGGGGGTCAGGGAACAAAATTCAGCGATAGAGAGGAGGAGGATGTGCTGGCCAAATACGTCAGCTGTAGCAGGAGCTGAAGACAACTGGAGCACTGCAGAGCTCTGGTCCTAGGTGATGCCTGATCATAAGGCAGTGTGGGGTCCAACAGGCATTTTGAATAGGGCTGCATTACTGGGGAAGTTATGGTTTGGGGAGCTGGGGGTGGAACTGTGGATGCAGTTCTCCAAAGGGCCATGGGGAAGGTATGGTTATGGGGGTGGCAAGGTCCTCCTGAGGGCCGTGCCCATGATCCTGCTGCTTCAAGTGACTTGTGTGGAGGCCTGTAAGCCACAGCCTCTCTGAGCACACAGCTGGAACAAATGATATGCTCACTTGATGCCAGTGCAAAATTGAAGGACCGCTGTTCAGGGCAAAGGAGCTGAGCTAGTCTGATCAGACACCTCTGCTTCTGAGCACCTGCAGAGGCAAAGCTCGAGACGGTTCAGGTCCATTACCTACAGCTTGGAGTCATTGCAGAGGTAGCAGTGGGCTCCGGACCGAGCCCTGCAGGAGCCACAGGGGGGTACTGGCTGGCTAAAGACTGTGTGACTCAGATCTCCTACACATGCCTTCACCCACGCTCCCTGCCCTTCACGCTTTTTCCAACCTCAAGGACTGCTGAATTTTCTTACCTGCTCCCCCCACCACCACCACAGTGGTGTTTTATTTTTAAATGGTGACTGTGAAATGATGGGAACAGGTGGTGCTGTGATTTCACAACAAAGGAAGTATATTCAGGTCACAAATGGGGCGAGCAGAGCAGAGCAATGGGAACTGGCTCCTGCTGCTTTTGGGGGCTCTACAGCAGAGGTGCAGGGTGTGAGCTGCAGCATGATGGGGCTGACAGCAGTGAGGACTGGCACCGGGTGTGCAAGTGACACTGGTAGCGTTTGGAAGCCAATTAAAGCTAATTTAAAATATTAGCATATCAGCAGGCAGGAATTCTTCCGACCGGATTGATTTCACTAGGGGATCGGGGAATAGGGCCAGCATTCAGCTGGCAGTTTTTCTTTCCCCGTGATTGCGTTCATCACCTGAGCTGCCAGGGCAGGGCTGGGGTCTGCTGGAGGAGAGCAGCAGCGGAGCTAGGGGTCTCCTGGGGAGGGTAACGCAGCACTGCATGGAGCTGCAGGAGCTGCGCCACTGAGCGGATGAGCTCCCACTTGGGAGCCATGAAAGCAGCCAACAAAGGCGCTCTGTGTCTGTGCGTGTGTTTCTTAGACTAGATGAAGGAGGGAGAAGGTTTTTAAAAAAAATCCCAGCCCTGTTTTTCCCAGCAAGTTCTCCCCGGTATATATTTATATTTAGTATCTATTTAGCAGAGAAGAGGGGAGGGCTGTCTGGGAAAGCAGTTTGCTGGAAGGGGGTGGGTTTGTAATCCAGACATTCAAAGACGGTCTTAAATAGAGCATTAATGGAAGGGGGAAGGTTGGAGACTGCAGCTTTCTATTTTGGTGGAAATGGAGCTTTCTGTGCATGCCAGCTGCTGCTCGAGTGCAGGAGTGGTTGGTCACCGCACGGAGGAGCTTCCATTTATGCATCTGTCCTCAGTGCATAGCACTCCTGGGAATCTTCCTGCTGTCTGGAAGGATTTGGGGGTCAGATCCTAAAAGGAAGAGAAAAGGGTAAGCAGAGCTGGCTCACATGGAGTAAGCCTTGTGTATGTGCCAGGGTGCAACGAGCAGCACTGCAGCTGGACAGGGAGCACGCTTGCCTTTCTCCAGACAGCTGGAAGCAATCTGACCTCAAGATCTGAAAACTGCTGCAGGACACCTATCCACAAACCCCTCACGGCTTTGCCTTTCTCCCAGGGAGTAGCTGGAGCTTTGAGGCACTGCTGAGCCCGCCTGTCCCTGCTGCCTGGCTGTCTCCTGGGCTGGACCCGCTCAGGTCTCGTTACCAGTTGTACCCACAGGTGGGGAATCAGGTGTTGAAAGATTTGCTGAACATCAAACCACAGCCAAAATCGGTGTGCCCTCTTTTTCTTCCTGTCGAGGTCATCGTGCTGCACTAGGAGACATTTTTCCCTGGCTGTTGGCTTGAGGTGAGTGCTGGGGCTGAGAAACCCATCGGCCTTAGGTCTGTGCCCAGTGGCTCTGCAGGAGCAGGCTTCAGTTAGCTCAGGTGTATTTGCTCCGTGGTTCAATCAAACCCTGAGCTCATCATGCTTGTATTTTTGTTGGTCGATACCAATATTTCATAATCACAGCCACATTGCCCTGTTGGCATGGGGTGGAGAAGTGGCACGGACTAGATTTCTGTGGGTGGCCGTGGATAGGTGTGAAAGCAATTCCCAAGCAGCTGCATGGGGTAGGAGTACTCCTGGAGTACTGTATGAAGAGATCATGGTCACACATCCAAGTGAATTACAGACCAAACGAGGAGCTGACTAGATATATCTTTTCTGGGCCTGGGTACATGGTATGGCAAAAAAATAATCCACAGGTCTCTGCACACCCACACTAGGAGTAGATGTACTGAAGTTGATAGGGAAAGTTGGTCTCTAATAACCACCTATCAGCAAAGAAATCACAGCCTGGTCCCCAGACGCTGGCTCTGACAATCATTTTGTGCTAATGCTTTAGCCAGCCTGTCTGTCGCTCAAATATTTGCTGAGGGGAGTGAACTTCCCAGCTCGGAGGCTGAGCCTGCCAAGGAGGAAGATGGGAGAGGTGACCCGGGCTGGTGTCCGTGTCTGCACTCAGGGATTTTGCCTCAGAAAAATGCAAATGTGGTTGGAACCAATTTTGTTCAAGAACGTGAACAGGCACTCAAAGGACCTTTTTTCCCCTCTCCCCATGACTTCTCCTTCTCTAATTACTAGGATGAATGTGTAAACCCTCACACTGAAGTGTTCACAAGAGTGGGTTTACTCATTTTACTCTCTTTCTTGGCGTAAAAGGCATCTTATTAAGGAGGTTTTAATGTGTTTTTTTCACCAAGAGACATGGATTATAAAGCTTTAAGAAATAACTTGCATCTGGAACAGCCAATTAATAAAACAAAAATTCTGATGTCATTTTCTCATAAATTAACAATTCATAGATAATTTACAGTGCTCATGTCATTAGGCAAATGGACTTTAAATTGATTTCAGATTAGTGGGTTAATGATTTCCCGCAGGTATGGTTTCTGTGGGCAGCGTGCATGGTGTTACTTTCAATGAGGGGTAGGTGTGCGGGAGCAAACTCCTGCCTCGGTAATCGAGGCGATGATGGGAGTGGTGGTCGCATCCAAATGCGGTATTGATCTGCGCAGAAAGTGCTGACTGTCTCCATCACTGTGGCAAGGAGAGGGTAAGGAGAGGACTCTGGGAAAGACTGCAGTCTTTGCATATTTCTTGTATAATAACGGGTTTGGTATGTGTTAACTCCAGGTGGTGCATTAAGGTAGCCGATTGATACGGTGTTGTTAAATAACCTTGCAGTTTATAGTACCGGGGAAAAAAAAATTATGCAGCTGAGTTCTGATTATAGCTGTAAGGGAACAATATGTCCCCAGATTGATTAAAAACAGGGCGAAGATTACGTGGCGTCTGAGACCAACCCGAGGGGGAGGCACGGTGCTCTCCCATCGCTGCTGTGATGGCCAGGCTGTGCGCTGTGAGTCCTGCCTTACGCCCCTCTGCTGCCAACTTCTGTCCTTGCATGATTTTCCCCCTTGTTTTTCTTCTTGGCCTGCCTGTAAAGCTTGTAAATATTTCAGGGGACAGGCTGAATGTCTCGTGTATGTTAACGCGGGGAGCTAAGGTCGGAGCCCTGAGGTGCTCGTGGAAAGTCAGCAGTTGGTATTTCACCTTGGTCAACCTAGTTGCCAGGAGGTCCAGACTTGTCAGAGCAAACCTGGAGAACTCTTGTGGCACGGTTAGCCTTTCTGTAGGCACATATTGGCATTAATAAATCGATCTGGGCTTTTTGTCTCATCACCCTAACACTAGAGGCATTAAAAAACGCTAATGAATTCCTCCTTGGGGAGATGGACTTATTGTCCCAGGCCCACAGCCGAGGCGGGGAGAGATGCCTGCTCGGGGTGATGGAACGAAATGGCAGTGCAGCAGGGAGGGGACATCCCTCTGTGGGTGTAGTGCTGCCTTTGGCGAGCCCTGCCTTGCATGGCTGGGTTTTGTAGCACGAGGCCGTCGATGCAGGACGGCGCCGTGCAAAGATTGCGGTCTAAATTGGCAACACCCTGAGCTGTGCCGCAGGCACTGCTGTTCACTGCCACGGATGGGGAGGCTGAGTGCTGTGGAGGATTATATTTTGAGCACGATGGACAGTAACTCATGAATTAAATGGCTGTGGAAATGGATTTTGTTGGCAGTACATATTTGTGGAGCGCAGTCTCTCTGTGGCTGCCTGTTTACACAAACTCTATTGCTTCCAAGCTTTGTATTACAAAATTAAATTCCTCCTGCATTAAAAATTTATGTTGGATGAAAAGATCAGTGTATTGAAACTTGGTGAGAATATCCCCCTCCATGCACATACACACATCATTTGGATGTACCTTTCCTCTGAATGCCGGCTGATGATCCAAATCATGCGAGATAAAGTTTATAATTACCTTCTATCAGTGCTCTGTAAAAAGCGGAAAGGTGCCCTTAAATAGGGGGTGATCCCTATAAAGATGAAATTCATGCTAACTGAGAAGTTGTTATTGCATCCCTTAGCATCTCCTGTGCTCCGAAGGTGTTGAAAAGACTTTAGAGAGAGATTTATGGGAAGGTGCCTTCTCACAATGTGTTATTTTGGCTTCAAGGACACTGAAATTCTATCGCTTACTGCACAGAGCTACTTGTGTCAGTACACAATTCAGCTCATAATTATAGCCTTTCATCTCATTAGCATATGTAAGAGTTTATATAAGTTTTATCCAAACATTTTTAATTCATTAGGTGTTCTCCTTGTATCTGCTATGCCCTGGGGCATAAGGAACACTCTGCAGTTGTTTTTTTATGGAAATTAGACCTTAAAGACGCACATAAATCTGTAGACATGCTTCTGCAATTTAAAAATGACTCTGTAAGATGCGTACAATGAAGGGAAATAAGGATTTAAAGCACCATCTTGGTAGAATACAGTTTATTTTGTGTATATTTTTCAGGGAAGCAGATCCAGCAGCACATCATACAGTGATCCAATTATGAGAAGTGGAGGGAGAAGGGGGAATGAGCGGGTGGGAAATGACAGGGGAGGATGGTGGCGGTGGAGGTGAGGAGCAGCTTGATGAATGGACCCAAACTGGAGTGGGGACAGGGAGCTGGCCAGAAAGCTGAAGGCTGGAAAAAACACTGGGGTGAGGTCTTCAGCATCCCAGTAATGTGGTCTTTGGGATGGACCCGCTGTGAGTGTTGTAGGGCTTGTGTGGAGAAGCTGGCTCTGAGCAAGGAGCAATGACCCTGCCCTCATCGTGTGGAAGGAGCCTCAGCCCTCCATGCAGAAAATCATGTTGGTGCTGGCCGGCAGTGACGGTGCTGTGACTTGTTGGCTTTTCCTGGTGCGTGTATTTCCCGTGGCCAGACGGCACCAACTCCTCTGTTTGAAATCTTTTTTTTTTTTTTTTTTTTTCTCCATTAATTTGCAGGCTATTTATTTCTGCCTTCTTGGCTTGGGCTGCGTGCTGTGAGTCTGGAGGAGCCGTGACCTGGAGGGACCATCTGTTTCTCTGCTGGCAGGCAGAAGGGATGGGGGCCAGGGAGGAAGGATGCAGCTCCTCTATGCTGCTGTTCCTGTGCCTCCTTGCTGTCTGGGTAATTAAACACTAAAATTAATATATATATATGTTAATAATCCTGGTTCTCTAGCAGCTGTAGTGGAGTCAGGCTGTTTCTCCCTGCAGATGGAGAGGCTTGGGAGCGACCTGCTTCCCTCCATGCATCAGAACCCTTCTGGTCACAGGAGCGACCTGGCAGCAGCGTGGATTTCCTCGAGGAGCTGCAGGTTGCAGCAGATGCTGCTTGTGGGAGCCCTGGGGACAGACCTGGAATGCCAGCCTTCAGAAGGACTTGTTTTGGTAACAGACCACTTTGATTTCTGGTGGTCAGAGCATTGGTTATGGTCTTCAGAAACCCATGGAAAGGCTTCAGATCTAAACCCACAAAGGGCTTAAGCTCTCAATTTAGGAACTCCAGCGGCAGTTTAATGTTTTTGCTGATAGCAGCCTGTGAATGAAAGCCCCTGCCCCGCAGTGCTATCTCTAAGTATCTGTCACTCTGCGTGCTTAGCAAGAGCAGAGAATGGGAGATACAACTTCTGATTAATGTCTCTGGGGAGCTTTTGCAATACTGTTTTGCAAGCAATTGTCATTTAACATTAAGGTAAATACCTTGCAGCTATGAGCTAGAAAGCCCTTTTTTTCCTTTCCTTTTGGAAACAGCCTCTTGGCTTCGCAAAGCTCTTGCTCATGTTAAAACCACTTCTTTTTCTCTGTTGGTGCTGCAGCCGCCCTGCTGGTACCCCAGAGCTTGCCCTGAGCTGGAGGTGGCCAGTAGCGGGCAGGGATGCTCAGTGCTGTGCCAGCAGGGGAGTTAATCCAGAGGTGCTTCTTGGTGCCTCTGCCCTCCTCCCCTTTGCAGGAGGATGCTGCTGGCTAGCTGGCACGGGGTAGTGCTGAGTGGCTGGGTATGTAAATGAGCTCACTTTCATTAGAAAGCTTGGCTGTAAGAAAACACCATTAACTCCATCAAGGCTCATCTCTTTTAATACCTGTGCTCCCCCTGGAGACATCCAAGTTTCTAGGCTAATAATTTCTTATCGGACTCTGGTGACTTTTACTTAAGGAAGTTGCTTCAGGCAGGGAGACCCCGCTCTTAATATTTTTTCATTCATTTCTAAAAGATTTGGAGTCTTCTAATTATTATTGCTTCCCTCAAATGTTTAACTTCTACCTTTCCTTAATGTCTCATCTGGCTGTCACTGCTGTAACCCGAGCAGATTAATGCAGTCACCAAGACCTGCAACACAATCCTTCTCACCGCTGTGTTGGAAATCCAATGTTTTGGGGATCACTGCGTCATTGCAGGTGATAATGGTGCTAGTACCTGCCCTGTGGAGGTGGTGGCAGCTTTCTCCTGTGAAGGACAGCACTGACTCCTTGTGCTATCGCCCCCTCCCAGAAGTGTGTCTTGTTCTGGCTCCTTCCAGCAATGCAAACAATTACCATTGTGCGAAAGCCGTGACTGCCCGTGCTTTAACAACACAGCAAATTACACTCATAAATTGAGAGTGCAGCTAATTGTTGTTTTATGGAGTAGATGTTCTTCAGGAAAAAAAAAAAAATCTGTAAACACTCCGATGCCCTGCTGAGCACAGGACTGTTTATCTTTGGTGAGGAATAGCCTTCCAGAGCAACCTCAGTGCACGCCGGATCACAAACTTTTCAAGGGCAGTGGTGTTCCCCTGGTGTGGCTCTGTGCAGGCAGGAGCTGTGAGAGAGGTGGGTTTTGTTTGCTTGGTTTTTATTCTGGGATTTCACCTGCCCCTGGAGCAGCGTGCTTTGTGATTACTGTGTTGTTGCTTGTTCTGGAAACCCCTCTGGCCTGGCTGAGATGAGGGCTCCCCTGTGCTGCCCGCTGCCCTTGTGAAGGGAAAGATGCAGCTGGTTTGAAGGATTACAGGCAAAGTGGATGCGACTGGCCGAGGCAGGGGACAGATGTAAACCTCACTGTGCGATGCTGGGCAGATTGCTCTGCTAATTTACAAGGATGCTGTTGCACCATAAGCAGGTGCCTTAAGAAGGTTTCTGCCCTTCATCCTTCTTGAGCTTGTCCAGAGGATAGATGGGACACCCGGGAATGAGCTGCTCTGGAGTACCCGGTACCACTCTGCTCACAAATGTACCCTTTAAGGAGCCACTCAGCCTCCCTGGCGCTATCATTCTTCTGAGTCTTCTCTGCTTCATTCCTAATTGGATCCTCTGTACTCAATTGTCCTGATCTGCGGAAATGTTATGAGGATGAGGGTTTTGGCTTTTTTCTCTTCTTATAGTGATTTATTGTATTTTAATTCTGGTTTCAGTGTGCAGGCTTCACTTGGCAGGAGTGTGATTTGCAGGGAGGCAGAGTGTGGGAGGCTTTATAAATAAAGCACCTGCTCTGTCTCCCTTCATGACCAGGGTCTGATCTTCGTTACTCCAGGGCAAACCTGGGAAACTTTCCACTAAAATCAAGGGTGGCACCGGCACGGTGCTGGTGTAGCAGAGATGAGAATCAGAGATGAGAATCCATCTGCCTGCAAATTGCCAAGGCTGTAGCTTTCGGGACTCTAAGCAGGTGATCTACGTGCATTTTAATAACCGTAACCTTCACAGCGAGTGCACATTCTGCTGAGTGTGCAGATTGCAAACCCGCGCTGCAATCGCTGGAAAGGTTGTTTGTGGTAGCTCTTGATATACTGTTTGGATTGGGCTTTGTTTGCTCCAGCGAGGCTTTGGAAGGGAATGATGTGCTAATTGAGTATTCAGCAAATAGCAGCTTCCAAAAGGTCCTTGCCCGGTGAGCTAGGAGATGCCCCTGAAAACACACGTCCACTGGTTAGCACGTGTGGCAGTGCCCTTGTGAGCCAAATGGGATCCTTTAATCATAGGTACTAATAATGCTTTGAGCTTTGCAAGTGCTCTGCATGATGAAAGTGCTCTTGGCCCTATCTTGTAATGCTGAGATGAAGCAGGTAACGACAGGGGATGCATGGACGGGGCTGGTGGGAGCCGTGCTGAAAGCACCATCTTCTGCCCACATTCAGCTTCTGAAAAGGACTTGGATGCCACAAGGAGCTCTGGCATAAATGCCAAGATTGGCAAATGCTTCATGCTGCAGCAGGCATTGCTGGACAGCTGGGCTGAGATCTGACATCATCCAACACAGGGCCGGAGGGACTCAGAGCACGGGGCCTGAGGTACATGGCCGGGCATCAGCTGGGCCTTTGTGCCTGTCTGTGCTGACTCCTGCTGTCACAGCTGCCCTTCGAAGGGGAAAAACGCTGTAGCCTTTCTAAAGGAAGCATTTGAAACGTAAACCTGAACCCTGCTTTTGTGTAAACGTAGCTTTTCCCTTTGTGGAGCCTGCTACAGAGTGTGCTCTCAGCTGGCAGTGGTGGAAGCGACCAGCGACTTTCATAGGAGGGGGAGAGGCAAGGTTTTGCCAGGAGTTGCGGTGTTGTCACCTCGCTGTCATTGGGGCCTGATCCTGCCTCGAGAGGAGAACAAGCAAAAAAAAAGGATGAGAACGATCTTGAGCACAGGCCCTGGTGTGGAGGTGGGTGGCAGCCCCACTGCGGGAGGGCTGGGGCCTGACCTCCTGTCCACTGCGCTGAGCAGCAGCACCAGGGTCTCTGCTGCTGAACCAAGGGCTGTGGGGAGCACCTGTGGGTGAAGGAGGCAAAGGCTTCAGTCTGCTGTAGTTGCCAGGCTAAAGCATGCTACTGTGGAAATTCAGCTTATGGAGAGGCTGGGGGGGAGCCAGGCTCCCCCAGCTGGCTCCTGGCAGGCAGTCAGAGTGACTCAAAAGGGAGAAAATCTTCACCCATCCCCTCCAATCCCATCTGTGGTTTATAGGAGTCAGGTTTTACTCATGTTCTGGATGGGGGCTTACCCTGAATGCTGTTAGTGTGAGTGTGCTCAGCTGTGTTTTTGTGGGGTCCCCTTGCTGCTCTACTGGGCCCCTCACAATTCCACTGCTGTGTGTCTGCAGCTGAAATACCTCAGCTGTAACCTATTTAGCTTTCCTGGCAAAAAGTCTTCAAGTGGAGCACGAGGCTTCTCAGGCTGTGCGTGGGTGAATGTGAGAAAAGCCAACAAGGTGTTCAACTCAAGTAGGTCAGAAGAGGGAACCTGAATTTTACAGGAAACACTGATATGTGTACTGTAAGTGATTTTATTCCAAATGAAACACAAGTCAACTTTTTTTTTTTCTTTTTTGAAACTCAGGTTTTCTAGTGCTAGATCTTAAAAAAAAAAAAAAAAAAAAAAAAAAAAGTCCCTTCCACCCCAAAAATAATCACCCCAAACCTTCAGTTTAATCAAAACATTTATCTTCAGTGGATTGGGTGGGAAGTGTTCCGAACTGATGCAATTTAAGCTCATTTCTAACATGAAGTAAATGTGATTATTCAGCAGAGGAGTTGAGAATTACATCTGATACGTAACTCCTGTTGCCTTCCACAACCAGCACGAATGCAAGGCAGGAACTCCAAACCAAAATGCGGTGCTGTGACCTTGGTAAGCCTGCAACCAACCTTCCCACCTGCTTTCATCTCCATCTTGTGTTACTTCCTAATTAACACCTTGGAGCACGTGGTTTGGCTGCTGTAGGAATTGGGGCCCGGTGTGTAAACCCTTTGTGGAGTTTATCCATGGAACAAAAGGCCCTTATTATGCTGTCTCTGTGGCTGCTGCGTGGGAGTGCTGCAGGGTGTGTGAGGCGGGAGGAAGAGGGGGGAAATGTGCTGCTGTGTGATCACAGAGCTGAATGCGTTCTCTGTATTAATGTAGCAGGTGCTCTGTTCTTTTCACAATAAAGAAGTCCAAGTAATAAGAGGTTTAGCTTCTTAGTTAAGTCATCGATACAAAAAAAAAAAAAAAAGGAAAAGAAAAAAGAAAAAAGAAATATGCCTCCAGTTTTAGCACTGTAAACAAACAAAGTTGGGTGTATGTCTAAACAACCGATGGCTTGCAGGCAAATAAATAAAAACCACTCAGGATGTGACATTTCCTCAAGAGGACTTCACTTTGATTTACCCTCACTGAAGAGCAGAACGTGGTGGTGCTAGTGCAGCTGCCCTGGCCCTGAACTTTGCTGGCTACAGCAGGTTTGGGTGAGCACAAAACGCTGGTCCCTGGGGAAAGGGACACGGCTGGTGAAGCAGCTGCCATGTGAGTCACTGCAGAGCTGCCTCTGCCCGAGTCCCTCTGCGCATCCTTCCTGTGGCCTTTAAGTTTTTTGGGGTTAGGGAAGTTCCCATGCACCCCATGGCTTTGGGTGCAATTTGAAGCAAAGGGGCAGGAGTTGGAGCACTGCAAGCCAGGAGCTGGGAGCCCCCAGCCCCATTTCATCCCTGGCAGCGCTCTGGTCACCCCGCAGAAAAGGCTTTTGGCTGAGTATGTGGGAATGCAAACTTGGACAGACCCCTGGGGCAAGGACTGCCCACAGAACAGGGCTCAGCAAGCGCAGGGAGCTGAAGCACAAAGCGCCTCCTTGACATTTTCCTTGTCTCCCCCAGAAACTGCTGGTTTATGGCTGTGAACAGCAGGAAGCGCAGAAGCAATTTCTCCTTTGACATTTAAATTGCAGACAACATTTCCAATTAAATTTCCCTTTTTTACTAGATGTTGTTTCAGGTGTATTAGCCGCTTTATTCTGTTAGAGTGGTTATTATCTGTTGTTGAGGCTGCTGGCAATGCAGAATCTGCTGACATTTTGGCAGGAAGGTCTCTGAAAGCATTGCCTGCTCTTAACCTTTGGGAGTGCGTGGGACTCTGCTGCTGGGCCTCTGCCAGGGCCATGGCTGTCTTCAAAACTCTGCCTCTGCTGGAATCTGCAACCCCAGCAAATCCAGCACGTGCTGGAAAGCCCTGGGGCTTTTCAACTGCCCACACCTCGCAGGGTCTTTGCCTGGGTGGGAGATGGTGGGGCCTCAGGGAAGGATGTGCAGGGAAACACCAGACTTGCCCCAGGATTGCCTTTGAGAAGGATATAAGATTGAGCCTGGGTATTTCCTAATGGATTTGCTTTTCATCTGTTTCATGCTGCTGGCCGGATGAAGGTTTTCTTTTTTTTTTGTGATGAGAGATGTTCCTTGTCAGGGCTCTTAATCTGTGAGGCTGTCCAGATAAGCTTACAGACCTGGAAAGACAAGAGGGGAGGAGGACACAGCTAGTCAGGTGGAGCAGGAGGCTGAAGGAGACAGAAAGAGAGGTTAGGAGAGGGTGAGTTATGTCACGCTGATCATCTGTGTTGCTTGTCCTATTCTAAGCTGTTGTGAAGCAGAACAAACTGGGAACTGGGTGAGCAGAAATGTGCTGGTGTCCCAGCATCAGGGGATGATGCACAGGGATTTAGCCCAATGCCTCTTTTTTTTTTTTTTTTTTCTTTTTTTTCCATTTCACTGGGGCAGGGGTTTAGTTTGGAATAGCTTGACTGAGCCCTGCAAGGCTGAGGCTGCAGCATTACCCAGAGCGAGCAGGAGATGTGCAGGGATCAGCTGCGTGGCTGTTCCTGGCTTTGTGGCGAGCGTGTTGTAGGGATTTCACTTTGTAGGGAGCTGTGTAGTTAAATCCCCTTCAGCTGCCTTGCCTGGTGCTGCTCATGTAAGTTGCTTTCTCTGCTGCTGGAGGCAACTGTGGTCCTGGAGCTGTGGTCCTGGCATGCTAGGAGAGAGGAAAGCCCTTTTTGCAGCAGGGTGGTGAGGACCAAGGCAGCTGCCCTCGCTGGTTCCTCTGAATGTATTTGGGCTGGGGGAGGAGGGCTGGCAGCACCCTGGTGATGCTCTGGCTCTGAGCTGGAGCAGCTGTCTCCAGTTCCTGGCAGGTCCAGAGGCCATGGGGTAGGTGTGTAATGGGGGGGTCTCTCTTGAGGCTTCCTCCCCACCCACCATCAGTGGGTGCCAGACCTGTCCATGCAGCCCTGTGGGACGGGATGGATTTGCTGCATATCGGCCCTGAAAATGTCCTGAGCTCTGTGAGTGCTTCCTGCCTGGCTTAGATCTGGAGAGATGTCACTGGGCCTTGTTAAATGCTCCAGCCAAGCAACACAAGGCATAAATCATCTTCTGCATGTATCAGCTCATCCAGGTAATTGTTGCCCAGGACAGGGGCAGACCCCTGCTGGTATTTAGGGCACATGGGGCATCCACACCCCCAGGACTGTCACTTGCTCTAATCAAACTTGGTGTTTCTGCTGACGTTCTTCGCGTCTGCCTAACATCTTCTGTGTCAAAGTCCCGGAGCCCTGATGAGCGTTAATTATCTGCCTTTTTTCATCACATCCCTATGGGGTAATATTCCTCAGTTTAGAGATAGGAGCTCAGAGGCACTGAGAGGCTAAGGTCAAGAGGAGAGACGTGCGGAGAATGGTAATACAGGCCAGTAAGGCATTTCGAAACATAAATTCATTCTGATTCTGAAGGAGGGCCAGAAATGCTGAATTACCTGCTCATTTACCAACTTCCCTAGCCACAGGAGCAGCCTGCTCCTTCCTGATACGAGGCAAAGAGTAAGCAAGAGGAGCTCTGCTCCCAGGTGGCTCCCTTAGCAGGGCATGGGACTGGCCAACGGAGTAAGAGAGGTTTGGGGCTTGAGATGCACAGCAAGAATGAAATGCAATTTATGAAGGCATAGACTTAAATGAATTGGTTCATTTATAAAAATCAACTTCTCCAGGCTACTTAGCTTTTTGATGTCTCACCAGTATTTAATTGTCTTAACTTGATCTTAATAGAATTATTAGGTTTTATATCTCTGTAGATCTTGAGATTTATTTCCCAGCTCTCAATCTATTGGCCTGTGGCAACACTTCTGCTTAGCTTTGATTTGCAGGGGGAAAAGTTATTAGGCCAGTGAGCGGTTCTGCATTAGCAAATGGAACAGTTCCTAATCAGCTCATCTGTTTTGTGCTGCAGACTTTAAATGAAACATTGCTTTGGCAATATTTACCAAAGTGGATGTTGTCTCGATGAGTTAATTATCCTCCTTTGTCATCTTGGAATGGCCTCTGTACCTCGAGATCGCACGTCTGAGTCGTGCTGTCCCCCCTTTTCTCGAATAAAGCTTGAGCAGTGAGACTGCCTGGGACGTGAGGCTATGAGGATCCAGGTAGGTTGTGTACAGTCAGGTCACAAAGAATGGCAAAATGAAACATAGAGGGAGAGCTGGTGAAGTGAGGCTGGAAGATAAAGGCTGTGGGTTTCAGTGTTTGTGTTTTCTGAAACCCCAAACTTTGTTCTGAAACCGTCTTTCTTTGTTTTGTTTGTTCTGCTTGGTATAAAACTGGGTTTTCTGGCCTCGAGCCAAGATGAAAATCTCTCTTTTCATACCTGCCGTGGTCAGTGGCTAAGTTAAAGCAAACAAACTCCCTGCGTCAGCTGCACGCCCAGGCTGCCAGGGAGTGAGGTTTTGGCTGGGAAAGGAGAGACTGGCCCCGTATCTTCAAGGATCCTGCTTCTTAGAGAAGGGGAAGGCATCTTGGGACACCAGTAGATTTAGCTAGTATTAACAGCAGGGGTCAGTGACAGGCTCTGTCTGTAGCTGATAAGTGAAAGAACAAGCTCAGAGCTGCGGGTCAAGAAACAGCAGTTGTCATTACCCTAGAAGCACTGATAACATAATCCTTTAATAATACCAACATAATACCGGCAGCCGTGGGCAGGGAAAGCTACAAAAGCTGGCCCTGAATTTGGTGTGGAGTCCCATGGGAGGGGCCGGCCGGCCGAGTGCTTTGCTAGGAAGGATGCTCAGCTCGTGCCCCAGTGATTTCCCCGACCCCAAAGGGAGAGGTACAGCCTGTGCTCCTGCCTGTGCCCCGAACTAATGCTGCAGCTGCCTGCTAGGAGGAGGAACCCCTTCGATCACCCCTTGGCTGCTCCATGTCTGAGCCAGAAGCACTCACTGCTGCCAAAGGCTCTTGGAGGGATGGGGGTTTGCTTGGTCTCAGCAGAGGAGCTCTGTGTCCTCAGGGCTTTGCAGTTCTTCAGAAGTGGGGCGTTTCAGCAGAGAATTAGATTAAAAAATAAATGTGTGGCTTGCCTCTTGCTGGATATGTTGTCCCTCAGCACTCTGCCCCCCACTTAAGAAAATATTGCCCTCCAGATTCAATCCTGTCGCCCATTATTCATGAGGTCATTACTGTTTAATTTAATCACCAAATGTCAGCTCAACCCCATTTATTCTGCCAGCTCACTGGAGATTTACCTATTTATTTTACATTTCAAATGAATTGCTCATTATTCTGTCATTCTGGGATTTTATTCTGTAATTTATTTTGCGGGCCCTGACAAGTTGAAAATGAGCCCTGGTTCTCTCCTCTCTCTTGCATTTTAATCGCCGGGTCCACGGTTCAGCCCGTCGCTTGCAGGACCGAGGGACCTGACCCAATATTCAGCGAGGGAAGGGAACCAGGCTGTGTAATCCCACAGCTGCTGTTGCTGATTCAACTGTAACAAAGAGAGAGACTTTTTTTTCTTCCCTCACCTCTCAGGTCAACGTCAAAGGACAAATTACCCCGTGCAACGTGCTCCTGGAATACACCCCGGCGGTTCAGAAGCTCACGGCGTCCCTTCTGGTGCGTAGGCATGGGTGTGGATGTGCCGTTAGTCCCCAGAGCAAAGGCTGTGAAATGCAAGCGTTGGAGGATGCACTGTTTTGGGGTGTAATCAGCCTTCTGGTTTTGAGGTTAGGATGAGATGGTCCCTGCTGGGGGACTGTCCTCACGTTGCCTACTTCCAGCTCTACTTTCCTATCCTTTGCTCTTGTTTCTTGTCCCATGCTGGTGCTGCAGAAGGCACTCTGCTCCAGTTTCACGTCCCCAGGCTCCCTTGGTGCCCCGGTGCCTGGGTTAGGTCTTTCTGTGCCCTGTGGGTCCCTGTGCCTGCAGCTCAGCTCCTTGCAGACAGGTTGTGGTGCTCGTAACTCATCTGCGTGCTGCCGAGTCCCATCCTGCCCCCACCCTGTCCAGCCTCATTCTGCTTCCTCGTGCAGAACACCATATTATGGAAAACCAATTTTCTGTCTGGATTAGTTCTTTATCTGCCAATTGAGCGCTCCATGCTATCTCTGTTACCCTGCGAGCTGCTGGGACCCGTGGGCCCTGCACGTTGCCCCTTCATTATCCAGTTGAGGATCAGCTCTTCTGTGCTGGAGAGAAGACTTAAGGAAATGCACAAAAGGCAAAAGACACTGGTAGGCACTAGAAAGAGCAAGAGGAAGAATTCAGAGGACACGAAGGGGGATTTCAATCTTCAGGCTCATTTCTTGGTGGAAAATAAGCCGAGCGTGCGCTCAGCCCGGTGAGAGCCAAGAGCAAAAAAAACCCACTGGGTTTGTCTTTGTGATGCTCTCCCTGACACCGGCACAAACCCAGAGCACCTCATTGATTTTCTGTTTTGCCCGGTCTGAAATGAGCAGTGTGAGATTGCTCCTGTTTGCCGGGCTGAGTTATTGCCTTCAGCTCCAGTGAAGGTTCCTGGCAGGTGCAAGAGTTGAACGGGGTAGATCCAGCTTGTTTTGGTTGTCTTTTCCCCTGAGATGCTGTTTCTGCCCATTGCATCTTCACACCCATCTCAGCCTGGGCCATCGAGGGCACGTTTGGGAAGTCGCTGCTCTGCAGGGCTGCAGTGGGAGCGCTTGTAAGAGCACCTTAAACACAAAAAAGTGACTCTGGTGCTCTTCCTTGGGAGCCCTACCGTGTCCTTGGGCCTGGGTTGAGCTGTGCCCTGCCTGGAAAGGAAACTTTCCTTGCTGCTGTGTGCAAAATGCCTGTTTCTGGTGTTCTTCAACACAGGGAGGATGGGGTGGCTGACTGTCAAGTGCTCATTCTTGTGAACAATGGCTCGGAAAGAATAATTTTCCGACTGGATGTCAGGCGTGTTTATTCCTGGATATCTAAGTGCTCTTGACTTGGCCCTAACTGAATTTGTGTCCCAGCATTTTTCTTAATTATTCTCTCTGATTCCTCCGTGTCACTGTGCAATCGAAGATTAATTGAGGAAAACAGTGGTGTGCATCCTGCTTGGAGGCCGTGGATCACCGCGTGCGTCTTGCAGGCTATGGGGAGGAGCCCAGCTACTTCTCCCCTTGTCCCCCCCTCCCAAGGTCACCCTTCTGTGTCCCTTCCCTTTGCCCTCCCCACGCCACCCAGGGATGCTGAGCACCCCTCCTGGAGCAGGGTGGCAGCGCTGGGAAGTGTTGTGGGCTCAGGGGGCTCCCCAAGCATCTCCCCATGCCCTGGCTCTATGGGGTGTGATGGGGAGGGTTATCAGGCCACCGGTAAGCCTTCGGTGGGTGACTCCTGTCCTGCCTGGTTAGGTCCTGCCACAGCAGGAGCCATGCTGATGAGTGCTTCTGGCTCTGCTCTGAGCCAAGTGTGGTGTGACAGATAGAGGTTGTTCTTGCAAGTGCTCCTTGCTGCCATTAACAAGTCGTTAATGGTGCAGGGATCCAGTAACAATCCTTCAGCCTGGCTTGGGCGGTTGTGTGGCAGCATCTCCTGCTTCCCCTGTGGCTGGGGGGCTGCTGAAGGCATTTAGAGGTTTAAGCTCCTTGCTCTGAGCACAAGCAGGGACCCAGCCGGTGTCCCTCTAAGAGCCAGGGGACGCAGGGCTCTGTATGAGTCACGGTGCTGCAGGTGAGCACTCTTTTCCAGCTCCTTTTCCCCAACCCTCAGCGCTCCCAGACAGATGAGGAAAGCGAGGAGAAACCTGTGCTTGATTCAGCAGGCCGGGTGCTGGTGGGGGTGGCTGTTTGATGTCGCAAAGCTCCGCGTTACCTCTTAACTGTAAAAATGCCTGCTCCTTTTGAAGCTACGTAGGCAGCCGCCTTACTGAGAGCACTCAGTACAAAATAAAGCCCCTCAACATCCTCCCTGCTGGTAACACGTTGTGGGAAGCTTTGCTTTCATTTAAAAGAAGCGAAGAGCTTTGCTTTTCTGCCAATAGAAGATGCATTTCTCTGGCAATTGGCATAAAATGAATCTATTTAAATAGAGGTAATTTGGTGCAAAGAAATTGATTTTTCTATCACAGTAATGTTGAATAACGTTAGTTTCTTTAAAACTTAGAAGAGAAAAAAAAAGGGGGAGCTACAGTTTGGCATTTTGTTTTGTTGTATAGCTGTTTGCCTTCGTGTTTTCTGTAGCCTGTCTCAAGGGGATCTTGCTGTGCCTTTTTTCCCATAATAGATTTAGTTTTGCTGTCCTGTTTTGCATGAGAAATGCCTGGCTCGTTAGTCTAACCCCGAACTCCAGAAATGTTCATTTAATTCTGGACGATCCCACTTCTAGGACTGGCAGGGTAGCACAGGGATGGCAACAGCAAGGGCTTGGACACCCATGAGGTCTGGTAGGGGATGAAGAGACTAAGATGCTTAAGTCCCTCAGGGGACTAAGGGGCCAAGATGCAGCTGAGCACTTCAAAAAGTGCCTAAGCTAAGGGGATACTTGGTCAGCTCAGGCTGTGGAGCTGTAGAGCTGTCTCATTCTAACTTCTTTCCCCCTTTACCAACAGGGAGCTGTCACCTGGGAAGTGGCTTCATCCCTTCTGCCTCAGCAGGTGCTGGATGGGGTGAGGACAGCGGGGAGCAGAGCAGCACCCACTGGGAACAGCAGGTAGGGATGGAGCTGACCCTAATGCAGCTCCTCTCCTGTCTGTAAACAGCCATCATCAGAGCTTTGAGCTTGAAGGTAAGAAGTGAAGGGGAGGATTGGATTAGGGCTGAAAAAACACCAGATTCTTTTTTTTTTTTTCTATTGGCAAACCTTTCAAACTTACCTCCGTGGCCTGGCTGGTCTAATAATGAATTGATTTTCTGCACCTTGGTGGATTTTGTGGAAGCCCTGTCAATGTAAGGCACTTGATTCGGTTGACAAGAAATGGGCTGGGGGGTCCAGACTGGGATCTGATCATTGCAGCATCACTGGTGACTTTTCAAGTGGCAGATTTTCCTTTAACCTGGGGAACCCTGCACAGCTTCTTCCTGATGCGCCCCCGATCAGCTGGTGTTTGGGGTGAAATCCCCAGGTTCTGGTGGTTGTGGCTGCGGGAGTGGGGAGCTGGGCAGCCATGGGGAAGGGAAGAGCGAGCCTCCTGATCAGGATCATGCTGCTGCCTCAGCAGATGTGCTGCTGGCTCTGGTGCTGACATCCCACTGTCATGCTGAAGCTTAATAATGTTTGGCAGCAGCTAATTAACACACTAACAACCGCTTTGTGCCAGGAAGCTGCACGGCCCCTGCAGATCTGGATGCTCTGCCCTGCGGGGGGAGGCTGGGGTCTCTCTGACTCCAGTGAGTAATAGGAACACCACGGGACACCAGGGGTGGGTGTAGGGCTCTGGCTGCTCCTGAAAAAAGGTCACCATTGCAGATGGTCGAGGCTGCAGCCTGTGGGCATGATGGGGACTGGCTGAACGTGGAAAGATCAGTGAACAGGCCTGTGCTGGGTTATCAGAAGCCCTGCCTCACCACTTGTCTATGAGCTGGTAGGGTTTGGGTACACTGCGAGCTGTCTCTGCTCGTGGTGGTTCCGATCTGTCCTACAAAACGGGGCTGGTGAAGGTGCTGTGCAGGTGGGGATGCATTCACTGGTTGTACAAGGTCAATAGTTTGAGTGCTGCGGCAGTGGGTTGCTGCAGAGCTTCTGAGGTTGATGGAAACCTTCTCAGGCTTTGGCTCTACAGTTATGGGGTGCCCAGGGAACCACATGCCCCCCTTGCCCAGCAGAGCCAGACATGAAGCGCTGAGCCCCTCCCTGATAGATGCAGCACCTCGGCCACATCCTGCTCCATTACAGCATCTGGGCGGTGAGCTGCTCCATGCTTCATTTCTGGAATGGCATTTCCCCATCTTAGGGCTGCCCCGTGGGGCTCAGCCCAGCCCCGTTCCCCACACCATCACTCTGTACCCTTCTTCAGGCTGCTGTGGGAGCAGGGGGCTCCTCCTTGCTCCCATGGAGCTGAGATGCTGCTTGCTGCTCCCAGCCCTGAGGCAGAAGTTGCTGGCAGTGGGGTGCTGCCTCTCCATGCCTTTCATGAGAGCCCTTTCTTCTCAGTAGGGCAAACAGAAAACCCATGACCCCCTCTGCTGGCAGTCATCGCTGGCTGAAATATTATTGTAAGCCAATATAAATTCGTTCACATCAGTGAAATCAGGAGGCAAGGGTTTTCCTTGCTTTTCCCATTAAGAATAAATCTACCCTCTGAGACAGCGTTTTTACACCCTTTGCTGAGCCTCTGCTGCCTGCGGCAGGATCGCTCCCTGTTCTGCAGGGTGAGCTGTGCTTGCTGAGCACCCTCTGGTCTTTCCCTTCCTCCTACAAGGAGTGTGAAATGCTCCCGAGTCACCTGTGCTGGGCTCCTGGGACTGGCAGTGTTTCAGCTCTGCTGCAGATACTGGGAATAATCTCATTTCTTACTTAAACATCCATTTTCTCCTCCAGTGCCTGCAGGGTGCAGGGGCGACCTCTGCTCCAGCAAACCAACAGTCAGCCTTGTCTGGGACAGCCAGGTGATGCTGGGACACAACCTGGAGACTAGCTGAGACTTCAGAAAGATTTCTTTTTTTGGTGGAGCTATTTTACCAAAGGGGGTTATTCTACTAATTGGCTAAACCTAGTTAAATTGAGGCTGGGAGTTGTGCTAATCTGAGGGGGGAGGTAGCCAGCAGCATGAGATCTGTGCTTACATGAGGCGGGCTGCAGGACATTACAAGCATTTTGCAGGACAGCACAAACATCTTGCATCCTCCTCTCTGCTGCGACAGACCCTCTGGTGAACTGCAGAAAGTGGTAGGAGCCTGGAGGGGACTGCTCAGGCCAGAGCTTTTATCTAGAGGAAGAGGGGCTAAATAAAAGGTAGTGCTGTGAGGACAAGGTGTGCAGGAGCATGGTCTGTGGTATGTTGGAAAAGCTGGAATATTTGAAGAGGGATTTGGTTAATTTATCACAAGCATTGTCCTAACGTGGTCATGTTTTTGTCTTTTTTTTTTTTTTTTTTTTTTTTTTAAGAGAAACTTTGGAACTTCCGAGTTTCAGATACCTTATTCCTTTGGGTTATTTTTAGCTCACCCTGGCAGTGAGATGAAAGCATCCTCCTGGCCTCTCTAAACGAGGAGCTGCTTGCTTCTTGTCGCTGGGTCTGTTTTATAGGTGGAGGAAGAGTATAACGGAGCCAGCGAAGCAATTATCTCTCTCTGTGTGGGGCTGTTCCGTGGCAAGCCCTTTGTTTTTAGCCTGGCGGTGAGGAGCAGCACACAGCTATGGGATTTCCACAGAAGAAATTATGCTGTCTGCAGCCTGGGCTTTCTGGGTGTCCTCCTGTGTGCCCAGGCTGCTCTCTGCTTTTGCTCACGTGAAGGTGTTGAAGGAAACCACTCCACCTGCAGAGAAGGTGTTTTGTGTTTTTTTCTCACGTGTTTTCTGGTCTGTGGGACTGGCTGGCCCTTATCCTCTTCTGCTGGCAGGGAGAGAAAGTGTCTGGTCTGAAAGCTGTGTTTGTGATACATTTCTGCTCCTTGACACTGCCAGGAGAGCACAGACCTTGTGGTTAATTGACTTAGCCACAAAAAGTTGTCTCACCTTTGCTCTGCACTGCGTTCTCCCTTAATTCACAGACTCAGGGCAGTGTTTCAGACAGCTCACTGGCTATGTAGGCTGCATAGCTCTTTTCCCCTCTTTGCTGGCACCCAAGGGTGCTGTTTGTCCTGGCCATGCCGTATAGGGAGCAGGGGGTGACTTGTGGATAACTCGGGAGAGCTGGAAGAAACTGGAACAGGTAACCTGCAAGGGATGAGGTGATCATCCCCCTGTCCTCTGCTCACAGCCTGAGGGGACAGGGGGATGTGAAGGAGCACGGGCTCTGCTCAGCTCATTCCTAAGATCTCTGCATGCTTTGCTGTCTCTGGAAACTGGTAATAACCTGAGCTGGCATCGTTTGGCTGCAAAAACTCCTTCCCTGCCTCAGCCTGGCTCGTGGAGGAGGGTGAGACATATTTATACCAGCTGTGGTGCTGACCTGGTAACTGGGAAGTGTTTTTTCTATAGGAGGCTGGAGCTGGACCAACTTGGTCCGTACAAAGCCGCTTTTTAATGCAGGTACAACATTAAAAACCAGTGTTGTAATAAAATTAAAAAATCTCCATAAAGAGAAGATTTTGAAGACTTTATCCTAATCGTATGAATGTTTCTGCATTAAAGCATTACTGTAATGAGAATGTGTCAAAGGCTTTGCTGGCAAACCCATTAAAACAGATTAGAGCATCTATCTGCACTATAAAAAGGTCTTTTGAGCAGAACTGCCCGTAATTCCAGCTGTCACAAAACAAGAGGCTCCTGAAATGCCCTCTGAGCAGCCATCGGAGCTGGGGAGGACTCAGCCACGTGGGCTTGCTTTGATTGCTGGCAATGCAAGAAGTACTGCGACCCCTGGGCTGTCATTCCTTGGGGGAATCTCTGCCTTGAGGAATTAATGACCTTTCATTAAGCCGAGATAATTGTCGCCTCAATTCCCAGCTGACTGGGGGAGGAGAGTGAGGGCACTGGCGTGTGATGTGCTCTATCCTGTGGCTTTCCCTTGGCCACCAGACCTGGCCCCAGCTCCCTGAGCACAAAGGCTCGCTGGCCACACAAAGGCAAGACCAGGTCAGAAGCTGCTCCCTGTGACCCGGAGAGAAATGGTGATAATGAGCTTGCAGGGACCTGGCTGTAGGCAGAGGCATTAGACTAAAGTGGGTTGGGAAACAGACTTGGAACTGGTAATCACAATGTGTTATTTTCATTGAAACTACAAGGATTTTTTTTTTTTATTTTTTTTTTTACCCAAATCCCCTCTTATTCTCTAGTAGGCATAGTTAGTAGTTGTTAGTTTTGTTTAGATAAAATTCTCCCCTATGTCTGAGCCTTTAGCTTAGCTGAAATGAGCAAGTTTTCCCTTGAAAAGAATAGTGGAGGGGGAGAAATATCTAGCCAGCCACTTGGGTTATGACTTCCAACCCCAACACACACCCCCAAATGGTGAAGAGGTGGCATTAGGCCATGTGCAGGGGCTGGAGGATCTGGCGAATATCTGAGAGAGGCAGGATGAGATCAGCATCAATGCTGTGGGGTTTCTTCCCTAATAACAATCCAGGCTCCAGTCCCCAGATCCTTGTTTTGATCCTTTTGAGCTGGGAGTATAAAAAAGAACACTCCTCCATATTCAGCAGATGCATCTGAAGAATGCACAAAGGCGAGAGAAAACACCACGTCTTCTGACTTCTTTGAAGGGCTGAGCATATAAAAGAATCCTCTTTATTTATTATTTTAAGGGGGAGTGGGGTGGAAATGACAGGGTTTAAAAATTCAAGAAAGAAAGGGGAGGGTGAGCGGAGCATAACTTTAACCTGTAATTGCCATCTTCACATGCTTAAAGCATTGCTGAGGCCTTTCTTTCTGCTGGGACTCCTAGGTTTTCTCACTCTTGTCCAGTCCTAAAGGCAGTTGTACAGCATGAAGCTCCTCTGTTTCCTTTCCTCACCTCTGTTTTATTCCCTTCCTAAGAGCTTGTGCCTGCACAAACCTGTGGCTCCCACTGTTTGGGACAATTTGTCTTAGACACCATGTAGTGCTTCTTTCCCGTGCTGGTGGTGCTGGGTTGTATGTCACATAGAACAATTTGGGATGGCCTCTCTGTTCCTCCATCCTTTAACAGATATGTCTGGCACCTGAAAAATATGCACTAGATTACCAAGTAAATAGCCCTGGCTTTTGATGTGTGAAGAGGGGCAACTGTGTTTAGATTTGGGGGCACCTTTGGACCCCTTCCCCTTGCTGATGATAGTATCTGCTGGTTTAATCACAAGACTGCTGCGCTCTTTTCCCAGCGCTTTTGTTGTATGTATAAATGATTTTATAGCCCTCTTTGATCCGCTGAGATCTGTAGGAGAACTCTGCTTTTGTTTATCGGGTCTTTTAATGGCTGTGTAGGAGGGAACGGGCTTTTATTACAGCCATGAAAGCGGTCACTTGGCAGCAGAGCGGTTTGCACGGGGTCAGGTTGCTTTAGCACACATGCAAATTACTGTTGTTTTTGTGTTGGATCCCAAAGCAGGTGAAATCCTTCCTCAAAAAAAAGAAAGAAAGAAATCCGAGGACAAGACCATTGTAGCTTTGCTATTACTGCAGACGCTGAGCAGTGCCTGCAGAGCGCTGTCGTGTTTTATTTGCTCCCACTCAGTCAATGGGCTGACCTCCGTTTTGCATAGACGGCCGCGTGATTTGAGCTTAACGAGTCGGTGGCATGTGGGACAGAGACAGGTGGCTCCTCTAAGTGCGGGTGAAAGGCCCATTTATGTGCCTTATGAATTATGTTGGAATTGATGGGAGTATATCATATCCCAAGTACGCCGGCGTTTAAAAAATGCTCTGCAGCTGCTCCTGTGGCTTTTGGTGCTCGCACACAAGCACCTCGTGGCTCCGGTACCCTCGGACACCAAGGTGATGTGGGCAGAAAACAGCAGCAGCTGCCTCTCCAAGGGCTCCCTGCCCACGTACAGCTTGTGTCCTGGGGTGGGCAGGAGGCAGCCCTTGCTTTTGTCCTGTTTTCATCCCAAAGCAGCTCGTGCATCTACAGCCCTCTGCTGTGGAGCAATTCCAGGGCAGCTCTCAGCCCGGGCTCGGTAGGGGCACTGCCATGGATGTCTGTGGGGAGACCTTACAGCAGCCTTCCAGTGCCTAAAGGGGGCTGCAGGAAAGCTGGGAGGGACTCTGTCGGGGATTGCAGTGATGTGACCGGGGGAATGGCTTTAAAATGAATGATCTTTAGGGTCCCTTCCAACTCAAGCCATTCTACGCGGCACTTGTGGTTTATGCCCACGCCAGCTTCTGCTGTGAAGTGCAGAGCTGTAGTCTTGTTCCAGGCTTTTCCATTTGGGAAAAGGCACCAGGACCCAGCCTTCAGAGACAGACCATGGTCACAGGGTGTCCTGCTTAGGCACAGCGCCAGACCGAGGGCTCAGAGCATCCCGTCAGGTGGGACCAGGCCAGCCCAGAGCTGAGACTGATGTAGGATCTCTCCCGGGATTGATGAATTACCCCCTTGCTACTACTGCTTTGTAATACGAAAATAAACCATTGTCTATATATGAAAGCCTGCGAGGTAATTAATATCCTAGCCATTAAATTCTACTGTAGTATACTCAATGTTAATAAGCTGGCTAAGAGCTCTGCTTGAAATTAATAAGTTGCAAATGACCCAAGGGCCACTGCTTCATGCTTGCTTTTTTCCCCCCATTTACCCACCCAAAATTACAGAATTTAAATAGAAAGACAATTTTCATTTATGAGCTAGTATCATTATTCATAACCGGAGAGTTGTAAGGAATAAAAAGCCTTTCCGGTTAATTAGAAACTTGAGCATCTCGGGGAAATTTGGAAGGGAAGTAAATCTGGGCTTGATAGAGGGTAAACAAATATAAAACACAAATCAAAAAGAAAGGTAATTTCTGTAGAAACGTGGAAGTGCTTGCTCCCAGGTGTCCAGCTCTCTTCTGCAGGTCGGTGATCTCACTGCGGCAAGCGTGGAGCATGCCAGGAGGTGCCAGGAGCAGAATATCCACGGGTCCCCCTCTGATGAGACGTGGGAGAGGTGTTTGGGGGAGTGTGTGCCTCCTGGAGCAGGACACGGTGATAATGAACCTCGCTAGTTAGCGAACTCCTGTAGAACTGAGCGTCTGTTTTAATGAGGCTGACGGTTGTTTTTAATGGTCTTAGGTTGTTGCCTTTAGCCTTGGACTGACAACTCTTTAAGATGATTTAAATGAACATAAAGCTTTATATAATGAAGCCTTCTGCTGTAACGTGCCACCAGGGTTAGAACTTCTGAGCAGGAGAACTGAGGGATGCACAAGTCGCAGAGGTAATTGTCAGCCCTTTGAAGGACATTAAGTGATCCTGGGAGTTGCTGCCTGTTATGTGATTGCTGGTCCTTCTTTGGCTGTGGGCATCCTGGGGAAGCAGCTGTGGCCATTTCCTTTGATACCAAGCTGTAAATAGCAAAAAAGGCCAGCACTTTCCAGACAACCTCTTATCTTTTCATTGTTGGACTCTTCAGATTTCCAAATACTTGAAATTTTCTACAAGAGTCCAAGGTCCTGGAGTCCTGTGAGTACAGGAGAGTCTTAGCTGTTACTTAAATAAGGAGAGAAGGGAGAAAGAATTTTCTTTCATTTTGTTCTTTATATTTTGGGACAGACCTTCAAGCTGGAATCACCTCCTTCCTGGCTTCCCAAAGCAAATGTAGAAAACTAGGACCCTTCCCTCAGCGTGGTGAGGCCGGGTGAGACACGGTCGTTATTAATCATGTGCTTCTTGCCCACAAAGCTGGGCTTGTGGCTCCATCCTTAAGCACTCGAGACAGCAGCCAGAGCTTGTCCTCCAGCCCAACACAGCTTTGTGAGGACCTAAAGTCAGGGAGCTGCACCCAAGGAGGGTGTAACTGAGGGAAAACCCCTCGGTTTTCCACCAGGGGAAAAGAGCAGGCTGGGAATCTGTTGGGAAGAAGTGTCCTTTTAATAAAGGCTCCTTGCCTTCAAGGCAGGAACTGGCTGCTGATGTCTTGGAGAAGCCCTGCCTATCCATGGGGTAAGAGGCCTCCAAGAAGTGCCTTTGTTTTTGTGTGAATGGTCCAGGCTGGCAGTGACCAGCCCTGGCCCTGGAGATGCTGGGGGAGGATGGAGCCAGGCCTGGCAAGTCCCCTGGGAGACCCAGAGCTGAGACAAGGGGGCCCAAATCCCCTCTCCCCCTTTGACAAGGGGCAGGGTGGGAGAAGCCTGCGGTGCTTTGTGTGTGACTGACTTTTCTTGTTCTCAGGGCTGTCAATCTGCTATCCCCTGCTGGCAGCAGAAGCTCTAATTAAAACAAATTAGAGGGAGAAGACCTAGCGGTATAGAAATGCTTTGCTAATTATGTGGCTCGCTCAGCAGAAGAGCTGGGCTGTGGTTTTGTTCCACTATTTTGAAGAGACAGTGGCATTGCAGAGATGCTGGGGGGGAAAGAGGGAGGAAAGCACCTTGGAAACTTGAATTGTTTTGTTTGTGTCTGTGGCAGGCAAGTGAGACGCCTCTGCACCCAAAGTACCATCCCAATTCCTGTATTAATGACGCTCTTCCCACATTCTTTTAAAACCTGGTATTTCTACCGAGCTGCTGTGCTCAGAAGCAGAAACATCTCTGCTGCTATGTACCAGTCCCCCTGTAGCTCCAGATGCTCATCTTCTTCGATCCCTACCCCATCCCTTAGGGACAATTAGGGAAGAGATTGTAAATTCATAATTATGGACCTTTTCAAACCTAGATTAGTTCCTCCAGTCTATCAGGTAAATACATATTTATAAGTGTTCTTAAAAATGCACCATCCTTCACTCGATGAGGTGTAATGAATCCATCATGTAAATACATGCTCAGGTGCAGAATGGAAAAATCCTTAGGGTATTTTTTAGGATTATTAGAGGGATGTTCCTTGAGTAGCTTGGCTTCTCTCAAAAGTAGTAAGAAAAAAAAAGTGATTTAACTGTGTACAATGCACAGATCATTTACTGGATGTTTCTTTATCAAAAGCATACTGGTGCCCTTCAGGCAAATGGGACTTTTTGTAGCTTGGTTGATGTTAAGAGTAGAAAGTTGAAGGAACTTGAGGAATAGCACACCTATGATGAGATCAAACTCTGAAGACTGCATCTTCAAAATACAAAACCAAAAAATTAGTTACTGATGCAAGAAATTGTTTGGAGAGGCGCCTGAATTTGAGATTTCTTGTGCTCCCTTTTCTGCTCCGTTTTGCACTTCCAGTTTTCCTATGGAATACGGAGCAGAGGCTTTCTGAAGGTGCTGAGCTGGTTGTGGTTATCCCAGTGCTTGTGTGCCTGGTGCTGCCCCACGGGTGGCCTTGAACGACCAGTTCTGCTTTGGTTTTGTGCTGCACTTTCTGACTGCAGAACCTGGAACATTTCCTAGAGTTTTGAGTATCTAGTTCACTGTTTTTCTACCAACAAATATTGGTGGGTGTTAGGCTAACACGAGGGTATGTCTCCGGGACATACATGTGATCACAGTTAATCAGGGCTGTGAGTGCTCAATGGGATTGATGCCAGGGCACTCAATCACATTCAAAATCAAACCTGCCTCTAAAATCCTCTTGCTGCTAGGCAAAAGAATACAATTTCTCCAGCTTACTGGGTGCACAGGGAGGGAATTATTCAGTATTGCAGCTGGAAGTGAGCTTTACATCTCTGAGCCAAGTTAGGAACATTTCCAAACTTCTGTTCTGACCCTAATTAATAGAATCCATTCTACTTTCATTGCATGTCATTACTTAACTCCTTAGAAAGGAGACGATTATGCTGGAGTGTTAATAACAGTATCCTAATTTAATGTTGCATGGAATGGCTGATGTGGAGCAAAATCTGGGATTCCATGGCTACAACCCTCCAGAATCTGCCTGTCCCAAAGGAGGCCTTTTTACTTTTCTGGGGTCCAGACTGAACTCACGTGAACCCCATTCTCATCAAATCCATGTGCAGCTGAGTGGAAGCTTCACATTACCAGCTGCCACCAGCCACAATCCAAACCTGCCCGAGTGTTTTTTAAAAAGTAGGAGCAAGTATCTGAGTGTGGGACTGCCGGGCAGAAGGAGGGTCAGCAGGCAGGGGGACGGTAGGTACCTCCTCTTCATGGCAGCTCTTTCTGTCCTAAATAACAATGCATCTCTCTGTAGGTGCTCTGTTTTAAGCCAGGTTGATGGTGTTCCCAGTTCTTACCAGGGCTCTCATGGGCTCTGCCACTGAGCTGTGACACAGCAAAATGACTTTTGAGTGCCTGCTAAACCCTGATGGCTTGTGTTGTAAGTGATCGCGGGACTGGGCGTTAGGGATGCTGAAGCTCTGCCATTGGGGAGGTATTTGGGATGCTTGGGTGCAGCTTTTCCAAGGGATGTGTGTCTGTTCTGGTGAGAGCAGCACACCAAGCTCTTGGAAGATCCTCTAAAATCCCCCTCACGTTCTTGGGGAGGCTGCTGAGAGGTTTGGCTCTGCCACCTGCGGCTGGCAGGTCATCACGATGGACAAGAGCAACTCCTGGCACTGGGAGACAGAAGATCCCTCTCCAGGGATCTTTCTCTCCTTGTATAATATCCTGTTAAGTTCATCTCTAAAAATTGCCATTTCTAATATTACAGCCTGAAAATGATGCTAAAAAGTTTCATTAATTGTTAACAGCTTATTATGGCTTTAATTACTGTTTTTAATGCTGGCTAGCTTTCTGTAGTATGAATCTGTTGCCTTTCATTTTCTTTGTTTTTTAATGTAAAGCACTCTGCTTTACCATCTAATTACAGTGGACTTCACAGAGTTAGCTGAGGGGCAGCATTAATTACCCTTTGCCCCAGCTCATCTCTTGATGCGTTTTCTAATTTTCTAATTATTTCTTTTTATGTTATTTGCGTTGCGAAGGTGAGGAATGGAATTAAAAACAACCAGGAAGGTCAGGGTCTGGGGCAGGGGAACTTGTGTGCAAAACATCACCGACTGCTTTCACATGCTGCTGACCTGGATGTGCTGGACTGTCTCAGGAAATTCAGAGCTGGGGCATCTCTCTGCACTGGTTTCCCTCCCTATTCTCTTTCTGCTCCTCATTTCAGAGAACTGATGGATTTCTTTCCCGCTCCGCCCTGCCACAAGGGCACAATCTGATGGCAGAGTGAGCAAGTAGAGGAAGATGGACAGAGGCAGCTGGCAGGATGCTGTGGCCAGGTACTCATTAAAGTCTCCAACTCTCACAGCAACCATTAACGACTAATTAGTCGTGCTACTGGTGCCACCGCTGCAGCACTGATTAATTTAAGCTCTCTCCACTGCACGCCATGCCCGGACTGCACCGTGGGGGCTGCGTGGAGGGCAAAGGCCTTGCTGGTACCAGGTTGAACCCTGCCTGGGCACCAGCCGAGGAGGTGGCTGTGCTGTTGGCCCCAGGGGTGGCCATGGCTTTGTCTGTGGGTCTGAGCATCCCCACAACTGGCCCTGCTGTTCTCAGTCCCCTCCTGAGCAGCAGAGGGTGCTTGCTGTTCCCCTGCCCTGCAGGCAGGAGATAGTTTGCAGGATGTGCTCATGGCCTGCGTGCTCCTCTGGCTCCTGCTCTAATTCACTAAGGCCCTGTGGTTTATTAACTGTGGTCTTGGCATGATGGATGGGGCTTGGTTAATGCGAGCCTGCCTTTGGTGCTGCTTCTTCAGCAGGTGCTGATTTGTTCTCTTCCCTCCTCTGCCTCAGAGCTGATAGAAACCTAGGATAGCTGATAGAAGTCCAGGATCGGGGTAAAGGTCTGTGATTTTTTATTTATTCTTTTTTCCCCTCTGACATCTATATGGAAATGATCTTGTTCCTTCCCCTTCTACTCCACCAGCCACCTCCTCTCCCACTCACCTTGGTAAAAGCCTGACCCAGTTTCGGGTGCAGAGGCACAGAAAAGCCAAACCCTGGACATGGGTGGGCTGCCTTGTGTGGGTGCCAGGGGCTTGCTGAGGGCAGGAGCAGGCAGCAAGCAGCGTATTTACCATCTGGACAGAGCCAGCACAGGCACAAAGCTGCCCCTTCCACCTGCAGCTGCACCTTGAGAGAGGACCCAGCATCCCGAGGGCTTCCTGCGTGCTGATGGAGAGGAATTCACACCCTGGCTGCTCCATCTGCCTCTGCCTGCAGCCTCCAAGGAGCAACCAGGAGCTGCTGCCCTCACAGCACAGCACTGGGTAGAGACCAGAGCCAGCCCTGCCAGGGGACAAGGAGAGAGCAGTCGTGGCTGTGGGGCAGGACCCGAACTGGCCTGGCCCCACTGGTGCATGGCTGGGATGCTGGTGCAGAGGCCAGGGGGAGGTTTATTAATTGCTTGGTGGTGCTGTGTTAACAGGGCACATTTTCAGCTTTTTCTCTTCTGTTTTGAAACTGTGAAATGAGGCGCAGTAATCAAGGAAGGTTTTAATAACCATCCCAGCTCTGACATTTAAATTACAGATGGCATTTTCAATTAAACAGGCGCTCTCAGCAGGTTTAATTTAGCTATCAGTTCTGCTCTGTTCTTTAAGTGCTTTCTTAAAAACGGTGATGAATTTAAAACTTGCTTCAAAGAGAGGAGGAGCTGAGGAGGGATTGGAGCTGGCTGGAGAAGGGGAAGCCCCGGAGGATGCTGAGTGTGCAAAGGAGAGCCAGAGACTGAGGAGTACAGAGGATGTGTGATTCCCCCAGCACAGATCTGTGCACAGGGTGCCCCACATGCTGCTCTTCTCAAATGTCACTTTGTGTGCCTGCATCTGTGCACAGTCACATGCAACACCATGCCTCCCAACGCAGTGGGACTTGAGCATCCCGTCTGTTCTGCGGCTGGTCAGAGGTCTGCCTGCATGCCTGCCTCCCTTCGCTCTTCCCCTCGGTGTCCCACCTCTTTCCATCTTTCTGATGGTGATACCTTATACGTGATGTTAAAAAGATTAAAAATTTTTACACAGTTGTGTATGCTGTACTCCAGCTCCAGTGTGGATGGCTGTACCCAGGCACTGGTGCTTTGTCTGGCAGCAGCCCTGATCTCCCCAGATGTACCTTTGTGTTATTGCACCTGGACTTCATGCTGCTCTGCCTCTCCACATGCATTATACACTGTCCTGTGCATGGTGCACTCTCCCAGCAGCACAGCAGCCTACAGCTGTGGCCATACGCATGTGCTCTCACTTCACCAGGATGCCCCAAATGCACTTCCCCATGAAATCACACTACTTAGTTTGCTCGCTTCTTTCAAGCGAGGCTGAGGCTGTTTGAAGCCCTGCTTAAATCTGACCCTAGCAAGAAAAGGCTGTAAGGGAGATGGTGGGAATTACTGTTTTGGATAATACCTGGTAAGCAGCCAGGGAAGGTGAGCTGTGTTTTTCCTCGCTTGTTCTTTTGTATACGCAGTGCACATATCTCCAGGTGGTGGCCCCATGCTCCTGGCTTCTGCTTTTCTCCTTTCCTGGTTATGAAGCCTGGAGCTGGGCAGCCAGCCTGGGTGCCGGCTGCTGTTGGAAGAGGAAGCCACGGGGCTGCCTGCTTCCAGATCAGGTCCTGATCTCCAGTAAAAAAAAAAAAAAAAAAAAAAAAAAAAAACGCCTGGCCTATTTTTCTTGTTGCATATGTGTTTCTAGTCCTCCATGGCAGAGCTCGTGATCCTCAAGGTCAGAAACATCTCCTGTTGTCTACATCCAGCTGAAACAGCTGCAGCATTGCCTAGCGCAATCACAGGTCAAGGATCATTTGTGATGCTGATGAGGGGAATTTATTTCAAGTAGTACAACTTGGGAAAACCCTGCTCGGGGCTGAGCTCCAAAGGAGGACAGGACTGGCAATTGCGCTGTTGGCAGCTGGTTCTGCACACTGTGAGGCTACAAAGATTTGGAAGTCACGGCTCGCTGGAGGGGGTAGTTCAGGATGGTTCAGCCTGCATGTGCTTATGGCAACTGATCCTCAGCTGGGGGCTGATGCTACAGAGGTGCTGCATAAATTAAGGCTGCTGTCCTGGGCATTCCTTTCAGGGGAACTGCCGTGGGACATAGAGGAGAGCCTTTTCTGCCAAGGAGAGAGCCCGCTTCCCAGCAGCTGTCGTGGAGCCTCCTCTGTTTCTCTCCAGTGTAAAACAGGGCTGGATAATTTCATCACCGCTAATAACATTTCTAGCAAGGCAAGCTACAATAATGATAAGGGTAATTGAATCTCATGCTTCAGGGATAAGCTGAGCTCTGGAGGGGGATCAGGGAGGAATTTATTTCCCCCTCCCCTGTGGAAGCTGCTTTGCACAGCCAATCATTTGTGTTGAGAGGCTGTTGCTTTCCCTGGCACAGAGGCTAAGCTGACGTTATGGGGGGGCTCCAGGAGACCCCTGTTGCCTTCTGACTGTCTTCAGTCTTGGTGCTCTAATCTGGGGTTAAGGATGAGGTGCCAGCAGCCTCACGCAGGCCGTGCCTCGCCTCCCCATGTCACCACTCTTTGCTTTCTCCCCAAATGACTGCTGGCAGCTTACAGTGTGCTGGTTTCTGCAGGTGGGCACCAGGAGGCTGCGGTCAGGGCCTGCTGTGGAAGGTCAGCAAGAATGGATGAGGCTGCCAGGAGGAACAGAAGTGAGCTGCACCGTTAGCATGTCACGTCCCCCTGCAGCTGGCTTGGAGTAGAAAAATCAGGTGAGCATCTTCTGATAACAGTAAATTGTTCTGTGTCCAGAGCACCGATTTGGCTTTGGGAAGGTGAGGTAACCTACAGGGGCACACAATGACATGAAGGATATGAAACCAGGCTGTCCTGGGAGTCACCAAGAGAGTAACGGTACCATCAGTGGCTAATGTCTGTGGGCTTTGGATCATCTGCAGAACTTGGGAAGTCTCCCTTTACCTGTCTGTCCCATCGAAATTCCTAGGATTTCTCATATGTACAATTGCAGGACCAAAGTTGTCTGGAGTATTTATGGTGGACACTTAATTTCAGGTAGTATAATTAGAGAAAATCCTGACTGGGTCAAACCTTAGAGGGGGCCTCAGAAGCAAAAAGCATTTCTGCATTACCACTTTTGTGTTATCATTTTCTAATCCCATCTAGAGGTGGATGCATTTCAGTGGGGTCTGAGGGGATCTCTTAATACCCTTTTCTTACCTCAGAGGAACACTCTTTAATTACCTCATTTGTGCTCATTTGGAAGCTTAAAGCATTCAGAGCTGTGGGAATGTGAGGAGCTATGGAGGACAGTACGCCGTTACTCATTAGGAATGAGCCACAGAGTGCTGCAGCTCAGCTAAACAGACCTCTGCATCCCTGGGGTCCTTTCACACCTACCTGATGGGGTGGAAGCTCTCAGTGAAAAGACCTGGCTGGGCTGGAGGGGGGAGATGCCTGGCGTGGGGTGGGAGAAGGATGTCAGCAGCCAGCAAGTCGCCCTTGTTCCCTCCCTGTGCTCCATGGCCATCCCTTTGGATGGATTTATTCCCTCAATCCTTGGTCTGGATGTGAACAGGCAGTAGAGCTGTCTCAAGGTCAAGTGGGCATCTGAGACCTTGAAAATGAAGTGACGTGTTCAAGAGTCATGCGAGGAGACTGCAGAGCAGCATATCGAGCCCAGAAGCACAGAGGTGTTAGCGATGTTCTGGAGTCTCTTCTCCTAGGAGAGAACCTCCAAGCTCAGCTGTGCTAGTCCTGGAAAGAGAGCCCGAGAGGCAGGAAAGCATTGCTAGTCATATTTTTCACCTTAGCAGCTGTGAATTATTCATTGAACTCCTCTGGCTGGGAAAAGGATTTCCAGTTCATTATTTACTGATTTCTTCAGAAGCATTGCACTCTTTTCCTGAGATCTCTTTAGGGGCAGGAGAAATTTCTCCCCTTGAATCTTCAAGGAGTCCTCTGCCATGTGCCTCTGCTATTTATTCTTTATAATGAAGCTGCTAGAATTAATTCCTAAGAAAGACAATGTAAAGAAACATCCCTGTCATTAATCAGTCCTCAGAGCTGTGGTTAAAAGATTTCCAGGTGGCAAATGAATGCCTCAGTGGGCTCTGTCAATTGACTCATGATGTGATTGACTGATGGTGTCTAGTTTCATATCAAAGCTGTCCTTGATGGCTACCACCCGGCTCCTTTCCTAGCTGTGAGCGCAGAATGAATTGGCTGCGGTGGGATGCGCAAAAGCCCTGGTGACCGTGCTAGGAAGGAGTCCAACAGAAGAGCTGGGGCCTCTGCTCAGTGGCCAGGGACTAGGTCTCTCTTGAGGCTACCCTAAGCACCAAGAGTGTTGGTGTTAACACCATTAAATTTCCTTGGTTGAGGATCTGTGCCATGCAGCAGCGTCACCCCTTGTTTATCAGACAAAATCTGAGTTGTGTTTGTTGCCTCTGCATCATGGCATCTCCGACAGAGGCTGCTCTGTGCCGTCATGTCCTGTCTGCCTGTCCTGGGGTGACTGTGACAGTGACACGTCTCCTGCCTACAGTCCCACAGGTGATGGCATTCGCACACCTGCCAGGAGGCACGCTGAGTTTTTGGCTCAGGAATTGTTCTTTTCTTTTTGTCAGCCCTAGTGCTTTGTACAAATGCACGCACTACAAGCTCGGGCTGTTGTTTCCATGGGGCACTCGCTGTTTTCTAGAGGTGTTTCATCCTTATCTAGTAATTTCTAGGGTTACACGTAGGGTTATTTCTCTGGGTCTGCTTCCAGGGGGAACTGAGATAGTGTCAAGTAGTTAATTGGGCTCCGTGGTGTCTGAGGCCGGCTTCAGACTCCCTATTACCTGTGTGGATGAGCCAGGTGAGTGCTGCTGTGCATGCTGATGAAGACAAAAGTCTTCTGTGAGAGTCTGCCAGGCTGTGGGGGTGATGAGCAGAGCTGAAGGTAAGGCCTGGAGATGGGGGGGACAAGCAGGGCAGTCGGCTGGAGCAGAAAAAGGACACTGGGGGTCTTTGTATGGTATCCCATGGCACGCTCAGACAGCTGCGTGTTGTGTCCCGTGTATTGCACTGACTGCTTTGGTTTGAGCCTGCCATGCAAGGCCTGCCTCTTTGCAAGGCGTACAGCTCAGCAGGACTCGTTCCCAGAAGAGCCTGCAAAAGGCTTTTGGAAGTCCAGAGGAGCAAAGTGAATTAGATGAGGCGTGAAGTCTGTGCTGAAAGTCACAGTCCAGAGAAAGGCAGCAGGAGTTCCTCTAGATGGGAATTGCTCCCACCGCTGCTATTCCCACCTCCTCCTATCCGAGCCCATCGGGGAGGAAATGTGGGGAAAGGGTTCACAAACAGCCTGGAACAGCTCAACTGGGGCTCCTGGGTGACAGTGCATAAGTCATCAGGAAAACAGCAGCCCCTCTGCATTTCAGTCAGCTCGAATGCTCTCTGGTGATACAGGCCAGCCGTCTGGCAGGTCTGCAGCAATGGGAGGGGAAAACAGGCCTGATTAAATTATTCAGGCAGTTCAAAGGTCTCTGCAGGCAGCTGCTGCTCATGTGTGTGTAGGGGAAGGTCGTAGCAGCGCTGATGAGTGTAACAGGTAAGGGAGGAGACCCAGGGTGGGTTGCTGCAGCCTGGCAGTTCTTGGTTTAGGGGTATTGGCTGTTCTGCACAGCACCCCAGGGGCTCAGCAGGACAAGTTGAAAGGCAGATGGCCCTGCCTGGCAGCATGCTGCTCTGGCAGGAGTCAGCATGGCCCCTTTCTTCTCCTCCTGTGGTCAGCACCCTCCAGACATGCTCAGGTAGAGAGAGCTTGTGTGGATTCCCATCTGACATCAACAGGATTTTGTTATCGGGGGAAGTAGACTTGATGCTGATGGGGCTTGGAAATGAAATGTCATTCATTTTGCATGCAGGCAAAAAGCACAGTAAATGAAAGGATTAGATAGAGTATGCATGAAGGGAAAAGCTCTTGTCCTGATCAATAATTTAAAAATTCCCAAGCGAGAGTTAGAGCCGAATGTTCAAAACAGTTATTTGAGGCTTAAAAAAATAGGAAGCAAAAGAAAAAGCCAAAAACCTTCCAAGAAGCTGTTTAAGACTAGTTTGCTCAGCTTTACTGATTGCACTTGAGCTGAGGGTTGAAGTTAAACCTGATTCACTTACGCATTTATGAGAACATACATTTACTTCTGTGACAATTGACCTGGACTCTGTCCATGTCATGATAGCATCTGGAAGAATAAAAAATTTCAGGAAAGCCCTGTGCAGTTTTGGAAGTGGCTTTGTCTTACTGAGATCATTGCACTGCAAATGCTTTTTCTTAATGGATGCTGATGGTGGCCGTGTGCTGTGCTGGAGGCTGTACAAAGTGGTGAGTGGCTTGGCTGGGGAGGCAGCAGGGCTCAGAGAATGGGGCTGTGGGCTTGGAATTCATCCCTGTACTTGCAGGCTTTCTGCACGACTCCTAGCTAAGGCCGTTTTATGTCTCTGCCATCCCTGTGATAAAATAGGGATGATAGCTCATGGAAAGTAAAAAAAAAATATATATATATATCTGCTGATGGTTCAGAAGTACCTAAGTACATGACAGCCCTCATTCCTGGAACAAGCACTGTCTAGATAGAGATCAGGAATCAATGTATGCTGTGTTTTTTCTTTTTTTTTTTTTAAGGATGATCTTGTCTTTAAACCTTGCTTGCCTGTATCAAAGCCCTTTTCCCACCTCTTTTCCATCCATACTGGATTCCAAGCTGTACGAACACAAGTACTGACCTTCATCATTGTCCATCAGCTGCACCTCCTTTTTTGTAAGGAGCATGGCAACCCTTAGCTATGGCAGCTTCTAATTTCTTTGAGCTGAAACACCCAATGGCAACAAGTTTATATTTTGTTTGTTTGTTTTTTCCTTACAGTCACTGTTACCATTATTCCTTCCAGACAACAAAGAATTCCTCTGCTTCTTCCAATGCACCATATTAGCTTTTCAGCCCTCCTTAACCCCGACCCTCTCCCAGTGGTGACATGGTCCCTGAGGGGCTGCAGCAGTGCTTTGGTGTCCTGGTGTCCTCTGATGGGAGCTGGCTCTGCAAATCTGCACTGTGCAGGATGGGGCAGCATCTGTAAGGGGCTTTTGGGGCTGCTGCCTGATTTTTTTTTAAATGTTGCTTAGAAACCAAACAATATTACCTAACTCCACCAGATCTGCAGTGCAGAACTCATTGCACAAGGGGAAAGGAGTTTTTTTAATTTTTATTTTCTACTTTTTTCCTTTTACAAGAAATAACTCATTTTTCAGCTGTTGGAGAAGGTAGTAATTGATCTAGAGCTTTGCAGCTTGCCTTCCGGAATGGTTTTATTCTTAATGTAGAAATAAAACTCTGTTAGGTCAAATACACAGCAATAAATACAAGAAGCACATTAGCTTTAATATATTGGATTATTCCACTTGGTGGTGACGGGGAAAAAAACAAGATTTAATTCCCCTGGCAATGCAGGCAAAGAAAATCACTTTCCCTGCCCATTTTTTTTTTTTTCTGTTAAGTCATTTTTGTCTGTCAATGCCATTGCTGCAGGCTTTGACAGGGTTTAATTTAATTTTTTTTTTTTTCAACCTGGTGTGAAAATAAGAAGTATTTTCTCCAAGTAAATCGTCCACAAATTCACTCGATGCCTCTTATTTCTTGCTTACCAATTCCCTCCCTGGCAGGACGCGGGGAGCTGGCGCGAGCTGGTGGGGATGGGCAGCTCCCAGCTAAACCCCACAGTTGGAGGGGGGCAGAAAGTGCCAAAGTCCTTCATCAGATCCCATAGCCACTGCTTGTGCCAAGCCTTCCTGTGTTTTCCTGGGAGACTAATGGCATTAGATCCTTTTCCTACAGTCCCCCCCTTGTCTACAGACTTGTTTCCTGCCAGGGACAGGACAGATGGGAAGAGGCGGGGAGGAAGAGGCAGGAAAAATCTCCTTGCTTGTCATCCTGGCAACAAGATGGGTGGAAGGTGGCTCTGCCGTGTTCCAGTCAAATACCTGAGACTGCATCAGAGATTTAGCTTGGATAACGGAGCTGAAGCGTGTTGGCACGGCGAAAGACAAGATTTGCAGAGAGGGTGAAGCCTTTGTAGCTGAAATGCTTTGGAAAAGGACCAGGTGATTGTCAGGAGTGATGTGCAGATGGGGGGCATATCTTATAGGAGGGAGAAAAGGGTTAGGCAAGGCCACGTTTTGTGGCTGTTTGTGTGTGGGGTGCTTTTGTTTGTAAAGCATCTCCCTCCTGTGCAAATTGGCAAGGAAGCACCAAGGCAGGAGTCTCTTCATGGTGAACTGAGACTCTGTGCTGTATTCATCTGTCCAGGCAGAGTTATCGCTCCAATAAGCAGGGCTCCTCCACCGGCACCTAGACGCTATCTGATTGTATTTGTCTAAAACGAGAGAGACTTCACAATAATCCTGCTGGCAATTAATTGGCTTTTGTTCAGCAAGAGTGAACAAGATCTCATCTTAATCTGCTTCATTATTTCTCCTTGTATAGCAGAGTCAACACAAGATTAGGTTTAATTTACAAAAAAATGCAAAGTCATTACTCATATCTGGATCGGGATTTTATCTGCTTCGTTTTGCAATGCTTCATGTGTCAATATTAACGAGAGGAGCTGCGCGCTGTGTGGTGAGGTGGAAATGGCACCACTTGACTTCAGGACCTTTTGGAAGGGTTGCAAGTAGCAGAGCTTTGATATCATCCCTCCTTTATCCCTCATCTCCTGCCCTTCCTCAGAGGAGAAGCTGCTTGCTTAGGAAAACCAGCCTCTTTCCACAGGGCAGTGGACTTGCAGCTGGTGCTCTTGTGCCCTAACTCTTTGTGCAACAGCAGCCTGGGGTGTGCATCTGGAAAAGAGCTTTGGGAAGCCAAAAGGAAAAGTTTGGGGTCCACGAGACAGGGTGGCTGAATTGATGGGGTCTGAAATGTACTTGTACTATAAATATATATATGTGGGTGCTCATGCAACCCTCTTATTAGCCAGGCTCCCCTTCCACCCAGTCCCCTCCAGGCAGCTGGCTCACGGAGCAGTTGCAGCATGGTGGGTGTCCCCTGGTTTCCCAAAGACACCACCTGCTCCTGCAACATGCTCGGTGAGAGGCATCTCCTTGCTGATGCCTGCTCCCCTCCCTGGTAGAGCTGAGCTCCCGATGCAGTGGGATGTGCTCCCCCACGATCCATCAATGCAGCGAGCTCACTTGTGACTTTATTGTGGCCTCTCTGCCTTCCTGGGCGCGCTGATTGCGCCGCAGTTAATGGGTCTGCACAGATAGCAGCTCCAGATGAGTTGCTCTAAGTGCCTGCAAGGGAGGTTAGCCAAGGGCATGTGTAATGTAGCTGGGACTCTCCTCTTGTTAGGGAGGGCTGTGGAACTTGGCACGCGAGGAAGGCAGCGAAGTGGCTGCAGGTGCCCGGGCAGGGGGTGGATGGGGGTGCAGGCAGTCCTGCTCCGGGTGTGATTCTGCTGATTCTCGTGGGCTGGGTTAAGAAGATGCTGTGCAAGGACAGGAATGTTGCTGATGTAGGTGATGGTCTTACTAAATCAGCGTCTTAGGATGAGGTTGGAGGAGCTGTGCTGCTTCCGATGGGATTTGAAAGCCAGGCCTTTAGCTGTGTCTAAGAAAGCTTTCCCTGCTCTCCAATTAGTGTGTTATGGCTTAAAAGGTGGCCTGCATCCAAAACAACTGTGCAGTGGGCGTTGCTTGCACAAGAGGCAGCTGTGCTTCCAGGATGCGTGGGGTGTGGGTGTCCCAGGTGGCAGAGATGAGCGTCAGGGGCTGGCAAAGCTGCTCTGCAAACCACGGCAGCAGTATTTAAACAGGACAGGGAGAGAAAACGCCAACTTGAGCCTAAACTGAAGCCAGCAGAGACGAGGAGCAGGGGTCAGCAACAGGCCCCCCAGATATAACACTCACTGGGGAAGGCTTGCACTAAATTATTCCGCATCTCTCGGTGCAGAGTCGCCGAGCAGAGGAGCCAGAAGCACCCGAGGCCGGGTGGCTCCCGGCTCGCTGCCTGCAGCCCGAGTGCCCTCTGCTGTCCCTGCAGCTCCGCGGCCCCGGCAGCGAGCCCTGTGCGGGGGCACAGATGAGGGCTGGTGGCCACGGAGGGGGTTTTGGACATCGACCCTGCCTGGACAGCTAATAGGACTGTGTCCGGAGTGCTGTCCTGGTGCTGTCAGCTGGCTGGGAGGAGGTAAGAGCAGTCCGGTTGCCCTGCTGCAGTCTTTCCTTGCATGAGACAAAGCTCTAGCTTTCAAAAAAATGAGGAAAGGCAATCCACAGCCCAAAAGTGTGCTTGTTTGGCTCTATCTGGCTTAATGTTCCCGTGGCATTTCTCCCTTAGGCAGCAAAGTTAACCACACACCTTCTCTAGGCTGCTCTGGTTTGTCTGGATGCTCCTCGTGGTGCGTGCAGGCTGCTCTGCACGGAGGTGCTCAGCTCTGGTGCAGCTGTCTCATGCAGTAGTGATGTTTTCCAGCCTCCACGAGGCTTTTCCCAGTTGAACTCATTATGGCTGTTACCTCCCTAATTCCAAAGCACGCCTCCCTAGTGGGAAAGTGTCATTAGGCCCTTTATTCCTGACAGCTAGGAGACTGGGGAGACTGGGCACTCAGGCCCTAAGGATGTCAGGACAACACAGCTGGATGGAAGGAGAAGCAGGCATCAGGTCAGCCTAGTTGGATGCCCAGGGGATGGAGGCTTGTTCCCTTTCTTGGTGTTTGCCACTTCTTAGAGGAACTCTGCTCCTGACAGGTGTGTGGGCCAAATAAAGGATGATCCACTGGTTTTCCATCCCATTTGGGACCATACTTCCCTGCTCAATGCCCTGCTATCCTGGCTTTCAGGAGCTGCCATTCACAGCCTCTACAAAGTGTTTGATTTAGGAGGAATCAATCTCCTAAATTATCCTCCCTTTTAAACTGGCTAGAACAGCTGGGCTGCAAGCAACAGGGAGTTGTTTTTCTCCTCCTCCCCCCATCTTCAAATGGTTTTTTGAATGTCTGGTGGGGGAGCAAACTCCTCCATCTGTCCGCAACCTCCCCAGGTGGGTAATAATAGATGCTTCATGTAGAAAAATTCAATTAGACTTGACAAGAGATCTATGTTAGTGCTTCCTTGCCAGGGCCCCATCTTGCTGTGCTCTGTTCCTCTGCAAGAGACCGACTGTGGAAGCTATTGTGGAAGAAAGGGGGAGGGGGGAAAAACAAACAAGCACTAAAAAAAAAAAAAAAAAAAGCAACCACCCTTTTGAAGTCTAATGGCATTTATAGCCAGGACTGGCTGGGGTGGGCTTTGTAAAAAAGAAAATTGCAGAAGGTTCTTGAATAACTGCAGCCACCAAGATGCAATTGGCTAGGCGGGATGTCAGACTCCACGTGTGGGACGAATGCCAGCTGCTGAGGGCAGGAAGGGACCCTGTGGAGTGCTGCATCTAGGGCTTTTCTTAACATCTCTGAGCACTAAAGCAGTGAGGGGCAGAGGTGTGTTCATGCGTCTTGGCCAAATGTGAGTGGTTGGCACCTTTTAAATGTTCACCAATTTCCATCATCCAGGTGTTTTGTTCCAACAGGAGGGCTTCAGAGGGCATTTCCATTCTTTATTTTGTGTAGCTCACTACCACGCATACTGGTGATCTGCCCCAGAGATGGCTGTGGTGCTCTGGGGGCTTGGTGTGCAAAGGAAATATGAGCACACTGCACAGCTCTGGTTGCCATGCTCAGGGCTGGGGAAAGAGCTTTTGCTGTGTGTATTTGTTGTTTGTTTGTTTAAGTGTCAAATGTTCCAGCAGCTCTTGGTTTTGTACTTAATGCTCAGATTTCTAAATATTTTGCATATAGCTGATGAAAACATCTGTTAAAATTTCTGTACAGACCTCTTCTGTCTGTATGGCATGTGACATGTCTGCATTGGTAATCAATGTTCCCAAAAGCTATTGATAGTGTCACGCGGGTGTTTGCTCCTATTGGCATAATAGAAAGCAGAAGGAACCCCCGTTGGTCACTGAATCGTGCGATATAGCCCTTTAGTGGCTGAGCATGTTAATACATTTAAACCGTTTTGTCACAGTTGCACTGACTTTCTGTAATCCTATGAAATTGTGTGGGCTCAATTTCCATAGCCTGTAACATGTGGGAGCCCATTAACCTCCTGTGCTCTGTTCAGTCTTGGACAGAGGTGTCAAAATTGTCTAGGAATGGGATGTGTGTGTGTGTGGTGTGTTCAGACTCCTCGTGTTTGATCAAAATTCAAAAGGCATTAGGAGCAAAATATTTATAATGGCTCAAGCGAGCGAGAGTTATTTTCCAAGTACACAGACACCCGCTTCTTACGCTTGCATTCAGCCATGTCAGTGCTAGAGCCCTGCTGCAAGGAGCAATCAGTCTCCTGAGGCTGGTGGCAGTTTTTGCAGAGCTCTCCTGAGCAGGGGTAGTCGTTCTCCTTCGTGAACCTGTGAGACATCGAATGTCGTGGAAAGCACATCTTGGAAGGTCAGGGCAGCTCTGTAGGATGCCCCTAGCAGTCAGTGTGAACATCAGGCCTGCTGGCATAGGGAGGGAAAGCCCCTGGCAGCTGCATTCATTGTAAAGTTGCTGCCGGGGAGGCTGTGTGCATTTAGGAGTTCAGCCTAGGTAAGCCTAAGGTGGGGACCATGGCCCCATCCTGTATTTACAAGGCCCACGATATCTGAAGGCTTAATCCTGGGGTTTATCCTGAGCGTAAGATGGTGGCTTAGGAAAGGTTCAGTTTTACAGTTGCATCAAGACCTGGTGTATTGATCCTACATGTATTGCTGTACTGATTCCTTAGGGACAGACCAGGGCCTCATTTCTTCTGTGGAGCAGGTCTCTGGCAGTGAGCTGAATATTAACTAGAAATTTGGTTGGCCGCACTAAAGGCTGTGCTGAATAAAGCTGCATTGTGCGACAGTGTGTGCAGAGGCAACAGCGAGGGAAGAACTGAACTGGTTCTACTCTCTCCTGGGTCAGAACCACAGCTGAGCTACAGCTGCAGATGACCTGAAGGGTGTGGGTCAGGGATGGATGCTGTAGGAGCCTTTCTGAACCTCCTCCATGCCTTGCATGAATTCCTGTTATCTTTTGAGTACATCCCTGCCCACAGCTGCTCTGCAGAACCATTGCCCATCAAGTGCTTCTGACGGGTTCAGGTTGCTGGGGTGGGGAACAGAGCATGTACAATTTCCCAGGAGGCTTGTGCTATCATACAGTATGTAAAGCTTCCTGGTTTATGGATGGGACTAGTTGACACCTGACTCCACTAGAGAGAGAAAAAACACGCTTAAGCACAAGAAAACAAATACCCAGCACACAAAGGAAGATCCACATACAACTGTGTCATTTTTTATTATGTTTTCCTGGACTCTGGCTTGGCACGATTGTGGTTTGAAAGGCTAGTGTGCCCGAGGCAGCTGGGTGCAGCAGTGCAGAAAGCCTGATGAAGCAGAATGCACACAAAGTGACCAGCTCAGATGTCGCTGTCTTTGGCTCCAGGTGATACCAGTACACTGCACTTGTACCGGTGTGCTTTGCTGCCAGGTGGCATCCAAGTATGTGCTCTGCCTGGGCAGGCCAGGAAGAGAAAACAGATGGACGCAAAAATGGAAGTACCTAGCTCTGGGCAATGTCTGAGGATGCTTTTCTGAGGGGACTGACTAGAAGGGACAGGCTTGGCTCAGGGAAGCTTAGATGTTTCTGCTCAGGATGGGGGCTCACAGCCCTGAGTGATACCCAGAGGCACTGGTGGGCGTATGTACAAAGTGCTGTCTTAGTGAGCATATGGAGGGAAGGCAGGCGTGTACTTCTTGCAGACACTGTTAGCAGGCAGGAAGAACTGAGATCAAGCAGAGCTAATGACAGCTTTCTGTGTGAAGAATATTCTGTGAATCTCCTGCCTGCAAAGAGCCCCACTAGATTTGCATGAAGCAAGCAGAGGCCAGGAAGGAGCAGGCGCATTTTGTTTTCGCTTGTTCCTGGGCCCCTTCTGCAATTTGCTTGTGAGACATTTCCCCAAGTCCTCGTCTTTCTCACAGCAATTATTCTCAGTTGCTGTTTGAGAGCCAAATGAAGCTCCACAGTACACACCAGAGTGGTTTCAGTTCCCAACACTTTCCCTGATAAATAGATGCTGGGAAAATTGTAATAGAGAAGGATTCAATCCCTATTGCTTGGCATTATCATCTCTCACAATTAAAACAGGGAGCAGCACTTAGCAGCCAAGGCAGAGCTCATCTAAGGCAGGCCATGGCATCTATTACTTACAAATGGGAGAAGCTAAGATCCTCACCACAGGCCATGGAAGTAGTTGGTGACAGAGCTGGGATGGTTACTCTGGCTTTCCTGGTCTGTTCTCAGCAGAGACACAATGTCTGTGCTTTCTTTTTTTTTTCCTGTATTATTTTTTTTCCCCCTTCTGAACTTCCTGAAAATACGCCCAGAGTTCTCCTTAGAGTTAACAGTGCTCAAGTCTGGGAAGGAGGCATGAGAGTATCTAGTGCAGGCTGGGTGTTCATGGTTGGGGTGATACTTCTCAGGAGAGCAGCAAGGTTTCCTTCTCAGTAAGGATTTTTAGGTAATCTTATGTGCGACAGACAACATCAGTGCAACTATGAGGCTGTCTTGTGTGGTTTCACCCATCTGTTCCTATTCTTTGCATAGTCCTCTTGAGGAGAGATGGATGGTGGCCCCTGGCATCTGGCACGCACATTCATACGGGAGTTGTATGCTCTACAGCCTGGAAGCAGCACCATGCAGAAGCCATCCAAAGCCCGTGGGATGGCCTGAGGGAAGTCAGCTCTGGCAAGCAGGCCCCAGTTCAGCTTGGCTATGGTTCCACCGTCACGCTGCTGTTGGTAACACGTACGCCATACCATCCCTTCCAGAACAGCGTGTCCTGGCCACCGTGCTCAAAGCAGACAAAGCGGACCCCAGGACCATAGTTGGAAAAGGTGTGGGAGATCTTTGGGGTGAGAGAAACAAAATGGTTGTTGGTAAGTGTCAAACCACCACAAACCTACTCCTCAGTGCACAGGGCCTTCAACCCCACCTGCCCCAGCCATACCTACCAGCCTGGGTAACAGTGGGAAAGGAGTTACTGAGAGTGCTTTGCCCAAGCTCTGTTCAAAGGCCACTGAACTTCTCCCACATCTTCCAAAATCCTACATACTTGTAGTGATGGCTCAGCAAGCTTCCAGGTTTTATCTAAGGTACCTTTGCAGTATAATTCCTCTGCTCAGTCAGTCATGGCTCCACAGCACTTCTGACAGAGCCTTCTCCTCCCCCAGGGTAACTACTCCCTGCACGTGTTTGCTTGAAAATACTCCTTGTTCATGCAGGTTGGGTGTCACCTGCTGAAACTACAGCTGTCACTCACCTCAGTCCAGTTGGCATCATTGTCCTGTGGGATGGCAATGGTCTCAGTCTTGTACTCAGCCAGCACATCCTCATTCTCTGAAAGCAGCTTCACATAGAGCTCGTAAAGGCAGCCAGCATCACTGCGTCCTGCGTACCTGCAAGGGAGACCCAAGCTGCCAGCCTTGTCTCTGTGAACTTGACAAAGCGCTAAAGCAAGTAGTTGTGTCCTGCTGAATGGCTGCAATGTTGGCTTCAAACCAAGGTCCCAGGAACCTGAAGAGATCGGTAGAGGTAGAAGACTGTAACCATTCTTACCCCAAACCACCACCTGTCCTTATTCCCCAAAGGAATCTGGACTTTAGATGTCTTGGGCACCAACAGCTTGAAGCCTCTGGAGGCTGCCAGTGACAGCCAAGATCTAACCCTGTCCTACAACTAGAATGACACCAGAAAGCATGCAATGGGGTAAGAAAAAGGGTTTTAAGGCCCAGTGCAGGTATATGCCCTCCCTGCTCTTCCTTGACTTTCTGCTGGCCTTCTGGGGCATCCTTGCTACTTACCAGTCTTTCACCACAACTTTAGGCTGGGTTGTATCCATCAGCTCTTCCCAGTAGCCCTCAGCTCTCAGGTCAATGACCTGAGACTTCCGACACCACCTGAAATACAAAGATGTTAATTGGTAAAACAACCTCTCCTGAGGCTAGGGGAAGCAGAATTGTACCCTTCCCTGAGTAAGAGAAGAAAGCAGCCTTACTCATAAGATGTAACAAAGTATTTATGAACTCCTTCACTAGGGAATTCTTTTCCAAAGTCTCCAGGGAGCTCTTCAATTTTCCAGCCATCACCTCCATTATGCACATCTCCCCAGTGTTGCAAGTCTTCTGTAAATGGTAGAGAAGCAAGAATCTGTTTGGTCATACTTTCTGTGGGCCTGGGGAATCTGACCACCTCCCACTGGGACTTTCCTGTAGCTTGTGACAGATGTGTTGCTACATGTAGTGCTAATTTTATATGTGGATCATGGAGATGTTTAAGTAGACGTCTGGCAAAAACATTTAGTTTGGTTGAACATCAGTAAACTTGAGCATTCCCCACCAAAATGGCTATGTATACGTGGGCTTATTTAAGAAAATAATAGTGAAATCACTTAGGTGTTCTGTTGTCTCAGCACTTTCATGTCCTATTATAGAAGCAGTCTGGGAAGAGCTGATGACTTCTTTATTTCATTTCTGTTAGCAAATCACCATCATATACTAAATTCCTTGTTTTCTGTTCTCACTAGTGATATTTTTAGAACTTTGAGGAACATTGTTGGTACATAGTTAAATAGTTAAGCTGTATATCTTACATAACATTGATGTCAAATAGAGCCCTTTACAAAGGCTGATTTTGACAGGAGGCCACCTTGCCCGTTAAGTTATTTGACTGCATGCATGAAGTGATTTGGGTCTTGAGTAAGAAGAAAATGCTGCACCCTGATGGCAACTAAGATCTATGTTAAAGACTGGAGATTCCCAGTGCCTAGTGACTGGCCTTCTCTTCAATATTGGGGCTTGTTATGCTTGTCTCTCACCTTCGCCACATGGGTTTTTGATGAGATTCCTCCTTTTCTTACTCAGGAAGTAGAAGTTTTGCCAATTCTCTGCATTCTCCTCTGACTCTGTTCCAGTGAGGCCTTCCTGCTGACACTTCAGGATCCAGAGAGCAGCTCCATCGACCAGGTTCTTCCACTGGCAGCAGACCAGGCGGCATGCCAACACCAAATCCACTGCAGGTATGGAAGCCAGGATTCTGATCAGGACTGCTTCAGGGAGGGACTCCATCCTTGGGTCAGGCTGAATGGGGCTGTCTGAGAGAGGAGGCAAGGGGTAGTGACACAGTGGACCATCAGAAATGGGGTCTCTTGCCCCCAGTAATGCCAAGCACTGAGGAGTTAGGGAAAATAATCACCTTTATCTGAAAGGCAGGTGCAGCATGATTTTAGGGGTATTCTTAACCTAAAGACATCTGGACCCCTACTATTACTACCCTGAAGGATGTGGGTAGATTAATATTTTATGTTGCAAGCGAAGACCTTAGTTAAATCTATCCATGAAATGCAAGTACCTGACATATACAGCTGTCCACAACTTCAGTGTCCTAGACTGGAATCACTCCTTCCCAAAATCTCCACTTTTTAAAAAAAGCAGCTCTCAGTAGTGACTTCCTCTGAGGAGGGAATGCTGCAGGCATCTGGGTTTGTTCTGCCTTTTTAAGAACCTCATTGATGACAAATGCTGCAGAGCAGTACCTAAATATCAGCGGTGAGCATCTTGCCAAGCGCTTGCAGTGGTTGTTGGTTCTATATCTGGAAGGCCTCCCCTCAAGGGGTTGGCACTTAATGTCCTTAGTCATGAGCCTGTATAAAGCACAGGTCTGAGTATGAAATACCTTAACTGCATTATTTTCAGTTAAACTTCCTTTTTGTATGGTCTTAGCAATTGAGGTAAAAGCACATGCTTCTTACTTATTTGCTGGTTCTGCCCCCTGACTCTCAATGGCTCTCTGCTACCTGGGCTTTAGGGCCAGATGCTGCAGAAATAAGGACGGATGAGTGTGCAGCTTCAGAGCTCCGTGTCGTCGGTGTGGGATGCGCTGTGACTCTGCTTTTAGCCCAGCTGAGCCCTGATGCTGGGAAGCTGTCAGGTCTGCAGTGAGCTGCACAGAGCCAGGCTCCTCAGGAGTGAATCATTAAGCCTAGGAGAGCATTATTAACAGCGCGGATCAGATATCCTGACAGCGCTACGTGATGAAGTACGGGCAGTGCCAAACCGGGCAAGGAAGGGAAGAAATAGGAAGTGGCCACTGTAACAGCATCCTAAATCTAGGTGGCCCGGAGGCAGAGCTGTCTTCTCCATCTGCATTGCAGCCCTCAGAGGGAAAAGTCATTTAAAACTCGCTGGCTTTTAGGGGGCAGGACTGGGGTTCTCCTATTTCCCCCTTTCTAGCGCCCTACTGCAGTCCTGGAGGACAAAACACGTTTAAAACCCAACGACGGAAGCATGCTGGCTAAATCCCCTGCAGGCATTTCCCATGCAGACCCCCACGGGCTCCCCTTTTCCCTCCCCTCCCCTCACCTCACCGGGCGGCTCCCTCCACCTCAGGCGGGAGCGGGGCCGGGCCGGGCTCCCCTCATAAAGCGCCGAACGCCTCCTGGCTCCCTCCTCAGGCCCGGCTGCTGCCCTCCGTCCCGGGGCGAGGGCAGGCTCCGGGTGCTGGATGCCGCAGCCCGGGGCGGGGAAGCAGCTGAGGCCCGGCCCCACGTCCCCTCCCGTCCCCTCCCGTCCCCTCCCCGCGCTCCGCCCGCTGCGGAAGGGCGGCCGCCGCCTCACATCCGCGTCCGGAGGAGGCTCGGCCCGAGCCCAGGTGGGGGGCGGCGGGGCCGAGGCGCCTCCCTGAGCCTCCCTGAGGCTCTGGGTTGAGCCCGTGTGGCCGATGTGCCGGTAACCGGCACGAACGCAGCCCGGTTCCCGGTGTCCCTGCGCTGCAGGTGCCTGGGAGGCTTTCCAGCGCTCGCAACCGTCGTCGCTGAGGTGTGTCGGTGATGGCGACCATCTGCGAGCTCCCCGAGGATGTGCTGGTGGAGCTGCTGTCGCTGCTCCCGGCCCGGGACCTGATCCACGGCTGCAGGCTGGTGTGCTCGCAGTGGCGCTACGTGGTGGACCTGACCACCCTGTGGAAACGCAAGTGCCAGCGCGAAGGGTTCTACGTCCAGGCTTTGGACAGGAGCGTCTCCGACTGGAAGGTCTTCTACATGCTGTGCTACCTGAAGAGAAACTTAATCAAAAATCCCCGTGCTGAAGGTTTGTTCGCTTCTCAGAGCTGAGGGCTAAGATCGTTTCCCAGCAGTCAGAATGAGTCAGTCCTGCGTTACTCAACTACTGCTGGGGGTGTAGGGCTGGCCCGCCTCTGATGGGTCCGTCCTGGGTCAGATCCATGAGTAAACAGTGAAACTATCACGGGCAAGTAAAGAATTGGTAAATGCACATCTGTGACAGTCCAGAAAAAACCCCTGTGAGTCACTAAGGCCTCAGCACTGTGGACACAGACTGGCAAGGATGATACAGCAATAAAACTATCAACCCAATGGACTAAATAATCAGGCAGCTGTGTCTTTGTCATTTTGTTCAAGATGCAGCTAAAAGGACTGCAGTTGCTCTAGTTCATTATTGACTTCCTGTTTCTGATACAGGCAAAAAGTTGCTACTAATTGTTGAAGCTGCTGACAGCCACCACAAACTAATGACTACATAGTGACAGAGGTCACTTTTAGCTGTAGGAAAGATACAGCATGCCTGACTATTAATCAAAGTAGATTTCTGGTATTTTTATGTAGCTGACTTTTTAATGCAAGCAGGGATAGTGTACAAAACTAATCTGAGGCCCTAGCTCTCACTTTTATGTTTTTTTGTTTTTTGTTTTTTTTTTTTTTAGAAAGCTTTAAGCACTGGAAACTTGATAAGAATGAGGGAGATAGATGGAAGATTGAGGATCTGCCTGGACCTCTTGGAAGAGATGTACCAGACCCAGAAGTACACAAATACTTTGTCACTTCATTTGGGTAAGAACTGTATTCCTGTGATCTGGTGCTGGAAGAAAGCTGGTTCTTCCTCTGCCTACAAAAGCACTGTGGTTGGAGGACTTGAAGCAGGTCACTGAACCTTAATCCATCTGTAGGAAAATGAAGGCAATTTCAACCTTTAGTACTAGCTACTCTAAAGAGACTATATAGTCAGCATACTGCTGAGGAATTACTTTATCACATCATGTGCTAAATTTCTCTGTCCCTACCAGGAATTTCATGTAACCTTGTCTATGGTCATTATCATGGGGGATCCCTGCTTCTCTTCCACCAAATGTGGTGGGCAGAGGTTAAGGTCTGGTGAACTGATCAGATGCACTTACCTCACAAGGTCAAACCTCTTAACCCCTAAGAGTGCCTGGTGCATTTGTCATGCTGACAGCTTTTATTGCAAGCTGGTAATAGTGGAGGATTTACTGCTTTTACAACCTGTAAGCAGTTTCGTTTTACCAACATATGCTATACAAGCACAGAAACCCTTCTTAATCCAGTTTATTTTTTTTATGTGGAGGTGAAGCTAACCAGTTTGCTTCCTTGCTGGTTCTGTCTTTGGAAAAAGTCCTGTCTTAGCCATATCAGCCTTGTGGGCACTCAAGGTCTGGGTGAGCTTTTAGCAAAAGCAAGGATGTAAAGGGAACTATGGATGTTGAGAGCGATGTGTTTTATGAAGTTGTTATATTTTTATTTCTGTTGCAGGCCATGCTTTAAGTCTCAACTTATTACCCTGAAGAAGGAAGGATACTGGAACGAGCTGATGGATGAGAAACGGCCTGAAATCATAGTCAAGGACTGGTAAGTGTGTGCACTGAAATTCTGCATAGAATTTTTGCCATTATGACCTAGATGGAAGCTGGGCCTCTGAAGCTTTTCATGCTATAAAATACGTTCTTTATCCTTTGGGATCTGGAAGTCTTGAGTAAGGCATAGGCTATATCTAAGTTTATTCAGTGGGCTATAAGATGATTATCCTGTGAATAGAAAGATAATGGGAAGTTTTAGAACTCCTCCGTAACTATGGGTATGACATTCCTTTCCTCGATCCACTTTAGAGACTCTTTATGAAGGCTAAGGAAAATTGAATGCTGTGTACACAACCCTGGCTTCTTCGTTACTCCCTGCCTCTTTAGGTATGCTGCCAGATTTGACTGTGGGTGTCGTTATGAACTTACAGTGAGGCTGCTTTCAGAAGACTACATCGTGCTTGCAGAGTTCCATCCTGAGCCAGTGGTTATAGAGCAGTGGAGCGATGCAATGTGGAGAGAGGTAAGCAGCAGCTCTCCAGACAGTAGCTTTACATCAAGATTGAGACACGCATCTTTCAAACTTTACCTGGCTAAAAGTCACAAGTGGCCCTGCTTTCTCTGCTCTTCAGCCTCTTCTAACTCAAGATAAAATATAAAAAAGTTCTTGCTGTTGACAGTGCTGAAGAAACACTGAAAGATCGAGGTTGAGTTTGTAGGTGCATGAGGTTTCCTAAAGAGTATTCCCCCCTATGCTTCTGTGATGTTTCTACTTAGTCTCTTCAAGTGTATGTTCTTCACTTAAGCTTTTGTCTAAGCTGAGTTACGGGAGCATACATGTAGCTCTTACTTGTGTTGAAAATAAAAATTCAATTTTAAAAACTACTGCTTGGATGTAAGTATTGCAGACACTACTTTTCCTAAATTGCTAAACATGTTGAGCTTGGTTTGGATGGCTGTAGATTCCCTGTTATGTTGTTCCTTGTATGACAAATGAATGCTGTACCCAAGAATCAAGCTTAACATTGATTGACTTAGCCTTCTGCCCTTTAGTCATCTAAATAAGGCTTTTTATTTTTTCCTCCCTCAAAAAGGGGTATGATGCACTTTAATTAAAATATATTTTGGAATGAGCCCTTCCTCAGACCAAGGCTTTCTTACCGTAGTTGTCCTAGTTTAAAGGTCAGTGCTGGTTTATTTAGGCAAAGTAACAAGCATTTCCTTTTTCTACAGATGTCTCACACCTTCAACAATTATCCAGCTGGAGTTCGTTACATCTGGTTTCAACATGGAGGCCAAGACACTCAATTCTGGGCAGGATGGTATGGGATCAGAGTGACAAACAGCAGCATCACCATTGGACCCCAGACATCATCGTAAAGGCACAATATAAGTGTTCTTTTTTTACCTCAGGACTGTAACCAGGTGGCCTCAGGTGCACTTATTTGTCTGTACTCTCTGGGTGAATGTCCTGGCTTTGTTTTGCACAGTTGATCTGGAATACAAGCAGCTAGCACTCCTTGTTCACAGCAGACCTTCTGCAGGCCCAGCCATTTGGAAGGACTTCTGTCTTCATCTGTCCTCCTCCTGCACCGTGGATGTTACGGCAATTACTAGTGCCCCTCCTTAGGAGGAAGACTAGGACAATTAAATATAACTACTATCTTTAGTTAATAGTGTTTGGCTGTAGCACCAGGACATAGTAATCTTAAATGGAAACCCTTTCTTGCTTTTTCACCTTATGAAAGATAAGGCTAAAATGTATCCATTCAGATTATTAATCCTTTTTCTGAAAGGCTCTGCTACAGACAGACTTGTTTTGTGTTGTATTTTCCTGTTTGTTTAATTATGTATATAAATATGTATCTTTCATATCAGCTGTTCCACAGCATAAGGAAGCTGTCAAGACATTTTCATAAATGCTGTGATGCTGATACCCCATTCCTTAGTTTCTGTAAGTATATATGATCAAAATGGTACACGCCTTCCCCGTTCAATGCAGCCCATCATTGTTTGAATAAATGGAGAAAAAGAAGTTAAGGAATCCCTTAGGGTGGATACCTTATATCTTAAGTGCCTTTTGATTGTGCTGTGCTCTTTCCATATTACCTTTGTACTGAGCTCTTTGTTTGTACAGAACAGTCTAACCCTATATAAAATGTTCAAGCAGCAAACAACCTGGATATGCGGTGTTCTTGCGCTTTTTGCTTTGATGAAGCAGGGAGGTGCTCTGCTGGCTTTTACCAAATTACCTGCCCGATAAACTCAACTCAAATACCATGAACCATTCCTTCCACCCCTGTATAAGCAGAGACAATACTGACGACCTCTTCCATCCCCTTTGATAAGAGTAGGATAGCAGTATTTTTTTCCCCTTTTCTGCTGTCTGTTAAAAGCAGGGCATCTGACAAGTGTCCTTGCTGGAGAGACACATTCCAACATGCTACTAATGCCACTCATATGTGGAGGTTCTCCATGGTTGTCCGGCTTTTCATATGAATAGATAGATTCCAGCTATGAACTAGAGAGGTATGGAAAAGTGGTGGAAGCTCCATATAGAATACAAACCTCCATACAAAATTAAAGTACTTCTTTGCTAGAGGGAAGGTTGGTATGGACAGAATGCAGCCTGTTTCAGCTGGGGTAAAACTTAATATTTATTGAAGACTACTTAGGACAGTCACAGTGGACAAACGCTACATAAGGCCTCACTCACCCTTGGTATAAGACCATTGCTCTAATGGAGTATACAACAGATCCCTGTATATCACTACTCATGTGCAATGGAGATGCCCTATTTAAGGCAAGAACTGGATTTGTACAAAGCACTGACTGCACACTGCAGTCAGCTGCATCCTCCGCCCAGGGATTCACTGTAATGAAACCTATACTCACTCTCACACACGAGCGTACATGGGAACAGGCTCTGGCTCCACATTCCAAGTCAGTTCTATATACAGTGGTAAGAGCACTTGAAATAAAGAGGCAGCAGCTGCTCTACATTCATCCAGAAGGCCAGTTGAAGAGACTGGTATGGTTTGTGAGAGATCTTGCTCCACTGGAAGATTGGACAAGGCTTGCAGGAATGGAATCAGGTGCCTTTGTGGGCTCGTTCTTCGACATACAACTGCATCTGGAGGAGAGAAACAAGTGTCAGTTCTGTCTGATGGGTAGGTGAATGGAGAGAAGCCTGCAACAGGCTAAAGAGTTCGTACCTTCTCCCAGGTTCCCTATTTTAATATGAAAAGTTTTCTGATTACATCCAGTTTCAGGCACCTCTTGGGCCAGAATGCTCTGCTCACCTTCAAGATATCGGATGTCATAGTTTTCAGTGGAATAAGCCGGGGATCATGCATGTGCACGTCTTGTTCATCAGCAAGGATCCACGGGAAATCCTAGGGGCAGGACAACAAGTAAGTGAGAGCTCCAGTGACTGAGGGAAGAGACAAATGGTGATGCTGAAGGTAACTCAAGAATTCTCCATACATTTTAAAAGTTCTTGCTATTATGCTTGGCCCCAAGACCCAGAATATCATCATTTTCAGTTAGAGCCTAAAAGTACACTATTAACCCATTATATTGAGCTTGCACTTCATATATTTATTACATCAGTATTTAGCTGTAACTCCAAAATGTTCAGGGCATTGATTTCTGTCTTACCTTGCAAATTCAAAGGCTGTCCTGCTATAACACCAGTTCCAGTTACTAAGCACTATAGAGCAGAATTTGGAAAAAAAGATACATATTTCACATGCCTTATATATTGTGCCTTAAGACATAAAATAACTTGCCTCTGGAGGAAAAAAAAAGTTTCCCTGTTTCCTAAGCAAGGATACACAGAAAAAAAAATGTGATCTACACAACCTTTTCCTGCAAGATAAATGTATTTGTGCACCCAAAAACCACAATTTTAATGTTAGCTTTCCTTGCTAGTTTATGGCTAGTAACTGGCCATCTACACATGGTGAATATGCGATGAGTTTTTTTTGTTACTTCATGTACTTATGTTGTACATTAGAGTACTTTAAGTGACTGAGCTGGCATTAAGCAGTAAATATTGTTACAGTCTAAATCAGACATCAAAGCAACTACTACCTGAACTGCAGCTGGTGCATGGTAAATGTCACTTCACCACTGAAAACTCTTTAATGCATTCAAAACAAAGTTGTGAAGTGCATCACAAAACTAGCAATCTAGCACCCTTTAACCTTGGCGATACCAAAATTCTTCAATTTCCATTCTTTGCTCCACAGTTTGCTCGCACACAGGCAGCCACTGCTATCACTCACTTTTATCACCTGGATCTTCTCCATGTTCCGTGTGGCAGCCTCCCGTGTGTGAACCAGAACTGTGAAGGTGCAACCTGCAAGAAAAACGGCAGCCTCCAGAACAGGGGAAAACTAACAGCAGCTTGGACACTGCCCATAATCAACTCAAGTTGAGCAAATCTGTGCTCTTAGGCTGTATGGACCTGCCTACCTGGGGGATTGTTGTCAAGCACAGCATCGCACACACTGATTTTCAGGATGAAGGCACGCAGTAATTGCTCCACATGGGACAGCAAGGACTCTGAACTGTTGGGAGACAGCAGTTGTTACTGGCATACAGCAAAGTACTGAGGCTTGTAACTGATTGCAGAACACCTCTACAGGTGCAGGGGTTGAATGTCACAAGCAAGCACTAACAGAAACGTTACCTAATGGAAAGGAGAGGTGGCTGGGTGATCTCGAAGACAAATCTCTCCACTGGGTGGTGCTCTTTATCCAGGATTACAACTACAACTTTCTCCACATCATTCTGCAAGAATAAATAGGGTTAGAAAAAGCACTTCCTTAAAACAAGCTGTCTTCTGCCCCCAGTGTGCTCCACTTCTGATAAAGTGGCAGTATGTTCACCTGCTGTGGAGCAGCAATAGCAGTTATCTAATATGATGTCTGTAAAGAGCAGAGAATGAAAACCCTGCCAGCATTTGACATTCTGAAATGTTTGATATGGTCATATCTTTCCCTCACAAAACCTAGACTTCAAAACTACTTTCGCTTTCCGGCTTACAGCCCAGCATTCAAACTATTCTTCTGCCAGATGGGTGCTTAAACCTAACATTCTGCTTTCAGATACATTTAAGTTAATGCGTAGGATGATGTAACTGAAAATATAGAAATGGAGCCTCATGTTTATGTATTAGATGCAACTAAATGCCAATATTCAGCAGCAAGACAGCGCCTTAACTATGAGGAAAGGTTATGGATGTTATTCTTATTTTTCTAGTTCCTTTATAATCCAGCATATTCTATATGGTAGATATGTACTAAAAGCTTTGCAATTAAGGCAGTATTTGTTTTCTTATTTTGTATCAAAACCCCCTGCAGTACGTTGGGCCAGCCCAGGTCCTTGGTATGATCTCACCTTCTCGAGCAGTGGCTTTACACAGTGCAGCGTGTCTTGGATGTACTGATTCAGCTCTGGGTGGCACGACATCTGTAGCAAACAGAGTGAGGAGTCAGAGCCGTGTTCCTATGTGAGCCAGGCCAATGCTAAACAGGAAGACTTCAACATAAAAGCGTGATGACTCCAGTCACACTTGAAACGGAATTTTTCACAACTAACTTGCCAATTTACACCACTCATTCTTTCATGGAAGGGTTAATGAGCTGAAGCAGACCACTGAACCCACACAGTTAAATTACTCCCAATGCTCTCACTAGCTTGGAAGCTCCTACGTAGCATGCACCGTATACCAGAGCATACCACTTATCACTGAACCATCTCTTAGGAAGCATGCTTTCATGTTATGTCACTGCACACAGCAGGAGAAGCATTCTACTGTTATGTGTTAAAACAAACTTTAGAAGTGAGTTAGTTTGGTAAGCGTTAACCGACTACTGGTATTTTGCTTATCTGCACGGCTGTCATCTTCCAGGAAACTCTCCTACCTGGACAGGTACATTGTATTTTTTCCTCTTCTGAAAGATGCCAATAGGGTAAACTTCTCTGACGTATAAGATAAGGTGAACGGCCACCTCTAGAAATTCTGAAAGAACATCTGCAACGACTGAAAAACAAAAGTAATGCTGAAGGTTGCAGAGCACTAGGAATTTTATATATTTTTTTTAATTCATAGCAAATTTTTAAAGATTTTTTTTTCCTGCATGAATTTCATCTCCTACCAAGCTTCAGGAAATTTAGAGCTAGAACAATCCTCCAACACCAATCCCATAAGCTCACATGAAAAAAGAAATCCTGCAAGCACAGCAGCTTGTAGCATAACACAACACGTTACCTTGCCCAAAATTAAGGTCCTGTCGTGTCAGCGTGGTCATCTTGCCCAGAACCTGAAAGGCAGCACAAAAAGAGCATTTATCCCCCGGCTCCTCCAGTCTTACTACAGTCAGCTCATGGAGCCATCCGATTCCCTGGTGCCACTGAGCTCAGGCCAACAAACTGCCCTCTAGGCTCAGAAACAGGCACAAAAACACTGCTCTGACAAATCCAAAGGCCCGCTGTGAAAGATCTGAGCACCCTTTATGACCAGCAACATGTAGTCAAAAGTCACCCATAGCGCAAAAAAATGAAGACAGCATCTTTGGTGTGTTCTGGTTTACAGCTCAAATTAATAGTTTCACGTAACTTTATTTCTGATCTTTCTTTTTAATAGTGTTTTACTTTAAAAATCCGCCCTGTTCACAGCTCTTCACTTTCTCCCTTCTTTTTTGACACAGTTAAGAACGGAGGATTTAAAATTCCTACGACTTAGCCAAGTTTAGACAACCACTTCTTAGTAGCACAAGGAACACTACTTATTATTTAAAAGCCACATAAATGTTCTAGTAACATATTAGAACATACCCTTTTCTAGGCTCTGTATCTTATTATAGCATAAGATCTCAGTTTTACAGGGTTATTCTCACACCACCACAAAATATTCAGGTCAGGATCTGCACCTTCCACCTACCCAACCCAGGTACCCATCTGCTATCCACGAACAGCAGCCTCAGAGCCTCTCTCAAACCCCAAGGAATACAAACCCTGCACAGCCATATAATTAATTTGGAATTTGTCCTGCAGGAATTTGTGACAAGGGCAGCACATCAGTAGCCAACGTGAGTATCATGTACCAACAATCAATCAGCAGATGCTGGGGCTCAACTTTCCAACAGTTTGTTATACACCGCCGTCAGGACCTGACATGTTTCAGGCTATAATGCGTATAATTTCCTATCACAAATTTTAGTGTGTTTCATTATTTTAGTCATTCTCCATGCATGCAAACTCTAACCTACTCGAATCAGTAACTGATCGGAGCAACGCTGCCCTTAACAGACTTGCACCTATTCCTTTCAGTGTTTTTCCTTTTGATGCATTTCATTTCTTCACGGGGTCCCTTCCCAGCAGCAGCAGTCCCAGCTCCCCAGCATAACGCAGAGCACTCAGAGATGGCTACAGCAAGCAAGGAGCAGGCACTAGGCTGCCTGCACGTCCTTCACGATGCTTTTTGGGAGCCAGCAAACCCCTCAGAGAAGAGATTCGGGAAAGAAAAGCGCAGCACGGGAGGCAGGAACATCGCGTAATTGGCAATCTGTCATCTTGACAGCGCTGTCCTTTACGCAGGCTCCTGCAGCAGCCCAGGGAAACGAGCACAGGCCTCCCGAATCAGGCTGCACCGCGCCCTGCCCCTTTCATGGCTTCGGAGGAGAGAACGGAGAAGCCCGAGGGAGCCTTCCTCTCCTCCTCCTCCTCCTCTCGGGGCCGGCCCCGCGGAGGACAAAGCCTCAGGGCACGCACGGCTACCGGGGGTGCCCCGGTCTCGCCCTTTCCGAGCCTTTTTTCCACCTGCCTTTCTCCCTGCCTCCCCGCGCCCACGGTGCGAGGCGCCGCCGCTCCCTCCCGAGCCCCCACCGAGTCCCCCCCGATCTCCCACCGGGCTCCTACCGGGCTCCCAGCCGCCCGTTCCGCGCCGAGGAACCGCCGGTGCCCGCCAGCCCCGTGCCGCACCGTGCCCGGCGGAGGGGAGCGCGGTGCCGGTCAGCCCCGAGCCGCTCCGAGCCGTGCCGGGCCGAGGGGTGCCCGGTGCCCTCCCCTCCCAGCCCAGCCCCGGGCCGGGCCCCGCCGCTGTCCCGGTTCCCGCCGCCCGCCCCCGCCCGGTGCCCAGCGCTGCCGGGCGCGCGGCGGCGCGCGCCTGTGACGTCACGCGGCGGGCAGGTGGCGCGCCCCCTGGTGGCGGGAAAACCGGGAGGAGGGGCGCGGGGCTGCTCACGGTCCCGGTCCCGGTCCCAAGCCCGGTCCCCGTCCCTTGTGGGGGGGGTCCCCGCGCCCCGCAGCTGCCCCCACCGCCGCTATGGGGCTGCAGGGAGCGGGGCCCGCCTGCCGCCCGCCCCCCGCTGCCCTAACGCCGGGATCCCCCTGCGGGGAGCGGGACAACCGGGCCGGGGTCCCCCCGCGGCGGCGGCGGGCAGGTGAGCGGGGCCCGGCCGGGGCTTCCCCGCCTTTGTCTCCGTCCTTTGTGTGCCCCGCTGCCGCCGGCAGCCCCCGCGCCCCTCCGCCTCCCTCGCACCATGGCCCCTGCACCCCGCTCCCCCGGGATTCCCGGCGTCCCCGCTTCCTCCGCGCATTCCCCCACTGCCTCCCCCCCATCTCCATCGTCTCCTCCTCCTCCTCCTCCTCCTCCTGCCGGCTTTGCACACCCCCTGCCCCCCCCCGCAGACCCTCTCCCCTCCCCTCCCGCTGCACGCACAGCCCCTGCCGGCCCTGCCCTGCCTGCCGGGCTCGGCGCACGCCAGGAGCTGCGGACAGGTAGGCAGCGGGCTGCATGCTCCCTCGAGCTTTTTTTTTTTTTTTTTTTTCCCCGTTGCTTTCGCAGGGATGGGGGGCGAGGGGAGGGCGGCACGTCCCCACTTTCCGTGCTCCCCGGAGGAGACAAAGGCCGGGGCGTCGGGGATCCCCATCCCCGCCGCCGGGATGCTCGGGTGGTGGCGGCGGCGGCATCGCACGGGGCTGGGAGCCGGGGGGTTGGGGGACAACCGGGCACGCTCCCGAGGTGCGAGGTCCCTTCGGATGTGCCTATTGTCGCCGTGCCGGGCAGCAGCCTCCCGGTGCTCGCTGTCCCGCTGCTCCTCTCGCCCTCGGGGCGCAGGATGCGCAGCGCCGTGCGCCTCCCTCCCGGCACGGCTGGGACACGGCTGGGACCACGTTTGGCCCCTGCCCTGGCACCAGAGGCACCGCCGTTCGCCTAGGTGGGTGCTGAGCTCCCCGAGGGTACGTCCCGGCTCGGAGCTGAGCAAAGTGGCCGAGGGGCGAGGGAAGCTTTTCCCCCAGTCATTGTGTCTGCAGAGCCGCGCGCCGAGCCCCTGAGTGCCCACGGGTTTGTTCTCCGCTCTTCCTCTGTTGATAAAAGTGAGATCTCGTTTCTGAATTAAATCAATTTGGCTTCAGTTAATGGCTTATTACAGCCGGTAATTCATCATGTAGGATTTAAGTGACATTTATCCAATTCACACCTGAAGTCTTCCGTCAACCGGAGGATTTAATGGAAATGGTTTTGTATTTCCATCTCCTCTCCCTTGCAGAAGGAGGCATTAATCCTACACGTTTCGGTTCAAAGTGAGAACGACACACAAGGAACAATGTTGAAAGCACAGCCTAACTGTTCTGCCACTTGGGGACGTGTCCACCGCTCCCCACGGTGAGGACTGGGCCGAACCTGCCCCTCTCCTCCCCGTCACACCGGCGGGTGCTTTCCAGCCGGGTGAGCAGTGACCTTTGCTATTGACTGTGTCTCATTTGTCACTAGGCATTGTGCATTAAACTGGAGAGTCTTCTCTGCCGCGCTGACAGCAAGCGACTATATCTTGGATGCTAATCTCAGCCTCATTGCTATTTTAATCTCATTATTGGGTAGAGGAGCCTCTGGTTGATAGCAGGTTGCCTGTGATGGCTGTGTCAGCCACTCTGTGAAGTCCCCGAGGGAAGCAGAGCAGAGGGTACTGCATATTCATTCGTGTGCCTCTCTTCCACTTCAAAACAGTGGCTTGCTGGGCTGCTCTGTCCCCGGAGGCTGCGCCCTCCCTGTCCGAGCACTGAGCTGCGAGCAGGGAAGCGCTCCGTGCGGGCCAGGGCAGGCAAAGGAGAAAGGGTGGCACAGCTGCGGCTCAAGGTGAGAGGCATGCAGTGAGTTGTTGGATTTGCAAGGTGTCCAGCAATCATCAGAGCTAGGGAGCTAGAGTTTAGGGTGACTTAGTGGCTGGTGTAACGCTGCCAGTTTCCTCACAGGTCTGGGCTGCAGGAGAGGGCATTTCCTGGGCTGTGCTGCGTGAATAAGCCACTTTGGTGCTCGGGGGTCAGGAGGGCAGAGCATGGTCTGCCAGCCAGAGCTGAGCAGTGAGAGGACAGGAGCACCTGGGCCAGTGTGGCAGCAAAAAGGGAGTCCCAGTCCCAGCCCTTCAACTAATGGGGAATGAGCCACGTTTCAAGTGGGCACTGGATACGGGCTGCCTTGGGGAGATGTTTGGTGGAGGCACAGGGATAACTACAGCTACTGCTTAACCCCTGCAAGCTTGAGCCTGTGTCCTGTCTCTTGTGCCGTTAGTGCATGGAATAAACCTGAATTTAGCCCTTTCTACAGCAGGGTGCTGTTCAGTGATGGCAAAAAGTGAGAGAAAACCAGCAAAATTAAAACATTTCAAAGGGTGATGGTGGGATTCAAGTAGCTGAGCCTAAATATCTGCAGAAGGAAAGTCTCTCACACCAAGCGCAGTCACGAGGGACAAGGAAACTGGAATCAGTTAAGTATGAAAGGCAGGGTGGGGAGGAAAGGTGACAATGGATACAGGCAACCTAAGAAAGGAGGAGGATAGCTCTGAAAAGGGAATGAAAAGGACTGGAGAGCTGTGATCTGGGGACTTTGCTGTTCCATCGTCCCAAATATGTCTGAGGCAGCAGAAAAAAAAAATATCCTTTACAAAGTGAGTGTGCAAGAAATGTTGGAGATAAAGAAAGCGATATCTTTACCTGGGGGAAGAAAAGGGAAGGATGCATATAAAATTTCCTGTCTGCTTTTGGAGACCCTAGAAAACTGTGTGTGGGGGGGTGTCCCTTGGAAATGGGAGGGTCTTCTGGCAGATTATGTATGAAGCTTCTCAGCATTTGCCTCCAGAAACAGAAAAACAGATGGAAAGAGACCCAGCAGGGAAGTGAAATCTCATTTATCTGCACAATGCCATCCTCCTGGCTCCAGCCAGCTCTCTGCATGTCAGCCGCCATAGAGCCTACCCCTTCCATTCTGCTCCAGGCCTTCCCAAGCCCATCCATCACCCTATGGCTTCTTATTTACAGAGAGCCTGGCACACGAAGCTGGCTTTATTGTCTGTCATCTGTGCCACACACGCACATACACACAACACCCATGTAGATGCACATACACTTTGTCTATTGCTGCAGCTTGGGGTTATCTGGAGTCCAGGAAATCTTTAAGCACTCCTGCCAAAGTCTGAGGTTATCAGAGCCAAAGAGAAATCTGGCCCAGAGTAAGTGCTTGGGTTCGGCTGGAGCATAGAAACTGCATCATCTGTGGTGATAAAGGATTTCCATATTCTCTATTTCTGTGTGCAAGTGTGTTGTTCATCTTTGATATGACATGAAGGATGTATGCGAAAGGTTAAAGTCAGGATTGTCAGGTACCTTGTTTTAAGTCAGATTTATACATGATGATCTGATGTTAGTACTTTGTCAAATACAAAACAAATAGAGCAGCAGCAGCAGAGCCTGCTTCCACATCAAGGTGATAAAGCTCTGTTTACAGGGAGAAAACATGGCCAAGTTTCTGGGTACCCATTCAGTCCCTTGCTGCCTTGCAGGATTACAAGCAGAGAGCAGAGTAACAGCAATTATATCAGTGAGTCCACAGAAGGAAACTGCCCACGGGGAAAATTACCCGAGATGCAAAAAAAAATTAATTTCCCTTACAGGGTTGTGACTATCCACTACTAACCCAAAATAGATCAGAAGTATTGGCTGAGAGACAGCACTGCAACTCATTCATCAGCCCCGAGCCTGCACCCCAGGTAGCTCTAAGCCCTTATCTTTGCTTTACACATTTCCTTGCTAGTAGGCAGATTTGCTACCTCAAGAAGCAGGTGGTTCGTAATCCTGAGGGCATATAAAGGAAGTGCAAAGTGCTGGGTTAAGTAAAGAGGGTGCAGGTCTGGTGTTCTGGAGAGCTGCAGGAACAGGTTAGTACGTTGGCTATTTCCTTTATTAATGCACTATTCCTAAGAGGATGATTTTGGGATTTGGTACAATGTATGTTTGGTTTAGAGCAATTTGGGAAAGGCATCTCCTTACACAAGAGCAGGCATTTTTCCTCCTTTCCTCCTGACAAATGCCTCGCTCAGGGCAGAATTTCACCTTTTATAGAAAAGGTGCATCAGCACACTGAGAACGTTGCTGTGAGAAGTCCTGGGCTAGCACTGACATCTTTTGTGCACTGCATTCCTGAGAGAGGACAGGGTGGAGTTTGCTTTAGTACTTAGAAACTGAGGGACCAGAGCACTGAGGAGAGGAACCAGGGATGTTGTTTTGTCATCTAGCTGTCTTGTGGAAGTGTGAATTTTTCAGCCGTTTTAGGGCAAGAAAAGCTGAGGAGGTAGGAAGAGGTTTCTGCAGTTACAGATGGATCATAGCATAGAAACACCTGCTTAAGAGAAGGCTGGGACTTCTGTCCCTCTAGCACAGGCTGCATTAATAGAAGGTACCAAAACTGGTCCATTTTGGTTGGGCAAACAGCTCAGGGCTCCCTTGACAAAAGTGCAGTCCAGGTGCATTATTAATGCGTTATTAGTCATTTATGTGCATTGTTAATGCAGCATTCCCAGCGACAGCCGTGCATCGTGTTAGCCTGTCCTCTGAGCCAGTGCAGAGCTGAGGCAACCCGTGTGCTCCGGCTGCACTTTCCTGCTGTGTCATGCCAACAGGCCAGCTGAGCAGCTTAAACGAATGCCCCCTGCACTTTGAAGCAGGCCTTCTGTTTAACTGCCCTGCAGCGTCTAGCTGTTCTCTGGCTCCTGCTGGAAACTAGGATCTGCTGCTAATGTGTCTGTCAGGTTCATCTTCAAAGGGGCTGTGTCTGTGTGCCTGAGATTGGAGGCACCTGCCTCGCATTTTCTTCGCACTTGTTCTCTCCTGTTGGCACTTTGCCTATAGATGGAGATGGAAGATGCTGTTTCCAGCTCTTTGAGTTGTTGTGTGTGATGCCTCGATCCAGCTGGTTTGCTCTGGTTCTTAAAGAGAAAATCCTTGGAGGGAAAAAAAAAAAAAAAAGTGGATGCAGAGCTTGGGTTTTGCTTGGCTGCTATTTGTTACACTGGTTTTGAAGCAGGAACTTCAAGTGCTCTGCTAATAGATTTAGCTGTCTGTCTGGTTTTCCTTTGTCTCAGGTAGCTGCCAATAAAATGTCATTTTTTAGTGTTACATCTTCTGGAACTGAGCTACTCGGCACCTCCCAAATCAGCCCTCAACTAGCAGTTTGTTGTCTTTTGTGGCCAGTGGACGGATCTGCTCTTCAGGCTCTGCCTCCCTCTTTCCGGGGAGGTCTGGACTGAAATTTTGTTCCCAGTCTCTAAGCAGTAGCAGAGATGTGTCTTGTAAAGGCAGAATCTGCTGGTGGATGAGTGAGCAAGCTTTTTGGTTAAGAGGATGGAGACATCTCTAAGCCCTCCAGATGCTCCATGAAGTTGGGGTTGCAATGATGGCAGAGGTTCCAATGACTCAAAATGCTTCAGATGCACACTTCATGGGTTGAAAGAAAAAGGGAAAGGAAGGACTGAGGCTGTTCTTAGAGTGATTCCTGTCAGCTCCACAAAAGGGCACTGAGATGGGCTTTGAAGGATATTCCCCTTCACAGGTGACGCAAGTGACAATGGCTGGTCAAAGAGAAGGAAAGGTTGGAGGAGGGGATTGAATGAGGAGCTGGGGCTGTGAAGAGCTTTGTGACATTATTTCTTGGGCTAAGCACAGGACTGCTTTTCTGAGTGTCACGGGGAGCTCTGGCTCTAAGCATGCCTTCGTGCTGCCCAGACTGAGGGGGACAGTCCAAGAAAGCTACCTAAAAGTGAAAGGCTCACTAAAAATGCTGAGTTATTTGCGGGAAAGGGCAGGGAAGAACGACCTAATTAGAGAAGTTTCTAACTTGTGCAATATCCCAAAGCCATGTCTCATAACACAAACACAGGGATGAAGAAAGACCCTTGAAAATATTCCAGTGAAGCAGAGTCAATGAGAATACTCTAGCCACTGTGCTGAGACTTGGTCTCAGTGCTCTTCGGATTTTGGTTACCCTCCCAGTGAGAGCCTCACCTGGTGGGTGAGGTGAAGGGACTTGTGCAGGGTCAGGGAGGGAAGTAGGACAAGCTGGGAGAAAATTCAGCCTGCCTTCCTTCCCCTTGACCAGCATCCACTGCTCTGCTGACAGCAAATTTGTTCTTCTGCTCCACTGAGATATCAGCACAAAATTTGCAGTTTTTTTTCTTCCCTTGACCGTTTTCAGGCAGCCTGCAGCAGTATGTGTGCGCATCACGCCTCGCCATCTCGGGCTGCTCAGGGCTGTTGCTGGTCCTGCGAGGCCACCATCTGTCTCCGGTTCTGTTCATCTTGACATCTTCATCGAAAGGAAACCAGCTGAGGGGGGAGACCTGGTGCCAGCCAGCCCCAGGATGCCAACCTGGCACCGAACTGGCCCAGCCTGACAGCTGGTGCTGTGCAGGCAGCTCGGGGGCTGAGGCCTGCAGGAGCAGCCCCTCAGATGGCAGGCTGTGAATGGGAGGGTAGGGGAGCTAGTCAGCCATCAAAGGGAGATGTCCTGCTGATTGATGGCCCTCATTTGCACATGAAACTGGGACCTCTCAGCCCTGCAGGCCTTGCACGTGTGTCTCAGCTGCTGTAAACAGGGCTGGGAGAGGAGATAACGGAGGAGGGAAAAGCTCTCTGCCAGTTCTGGACACCTTAAGTGTTGTCATCTAAGTTGTCCTAGGTTTGATTCTTGGTTGCCTTCACAGTTCCTTGAAGCTGGTTGCTTAATGTGTTTTGTTGTTGTTTGTTTTAATTACAGGTGAGGCAGAGCTCCCAGGATTATGGCAACTTCTTCCACCTTCTTCTCCGCTTTTCTTCTCCTGTGTGTGCTGGTTCTTTCTGACATCAGTGTTGTGGTCTCCCTGGACCCTGGCACGAAGCTAAAAAATGTTCCAGAGAACAACAACCACCTTCAAAACCAAGAGATGTGGCTGCAGCAGCCCAGAAGCGGGCACCACCACAAGCATGGCCTGGCCAAGAAAGAGAGGGCCCACGCCATGCCTCCTAGAGGGCAGCTGGTTGCGGAGGAGGCCCTCAGGCCGGGTAGCGGAGCTTCAGCCGTGGAAGAAGGAGCACCAGGACAGCCAGCAGCCCTGAAACAGGACAAGGATGTGTTCCTGGGTTTTGAGTTCCCACATCCCGAGAGGGAGAACCAGTCCCCTGGGTCTGAGAGAGGGAAGAAGCAGAGCAGAGAACACCGGCGACACAGCCGCAGGGACAGGCTGAAACACCACAGAGGTATTTGAGCTCCCAGGGAAGCTGAGGTTGTCGGGTTGCTTGAAACGAGCCTCAACTGTGTGAGGGCAAGAAGCTGGGGCTGTGGTAGAGCCACATGGGTGTGCAGAGGGTGTGGGGTGCGTGCCTGCTTGGGGGAGAAATCGGCCAAACAAAAGAGGCACAAGAAAAGAGGGAAGTCCAGAACTGGAGGTTTTTACTGCTGGCTGCAATTTTCTGAAAATGACCTGGTTTGCCTTACAGGGGAGAGCTCTGAAAGCTCCTAGGACTGGGGGGGTCGGTTTGGGGTGGCCTGCTTTGTTTAGTTGGCTTTTAATCAAGTGGTTCAATTTATGAAGAAACATCTCCAAGCCATGCTCAGTCTCTCCACTGACTTCGAAACATGACCAGAACTAGAAATAATTAGAACAGCAACAAAAAACCGCATAGCTTGAAGATCAATTTCTTTTCATCACAGCTTGTATTCTTCTGTGCTTCTGCTGAACTATGAAAAATACAGCTTTTGCACATGTGAAATTGCAGTAATTATGTTAAAATATGGCCGAAAATGTTGCTAAAAGTTTTTAACCGGGACTGCTTTCCTTCACAGGTCAAGTTGTGGGTGTGTGTCTCTGCGGTATGGTGTACTCAGTGTGGTAAATCTTTAGTTCAATTAAAGCCAGGCAATCTGTGTCAGTCCACACCATTTGACAAGTTGGGTGTCAGTGTCCCTGCCTTCCAGCTATCACCCCTCCCTGCATCAGCAAGAAGAGCTCTATTGTTTTCTCAGGGGACTGGCTAAACAACTCGCATTAAGCAATATATAAGAGCATGCAACAAAGCTGGTTCGAAGCAATATTTGCAGGCTACAAAACAGGCCTCATATCTTTAGTTGTATATTTAGATGTAAGTTAAGGTCTATATTAAAATTAATACTTTGCAAAAGCATGGATCAAGCTGTAAGGTTATTCTTATTTCAAGTTAGGTAGGTTCCAACTTGAGCTAGACAGAAAGAACCCACTCTTAAAATGAAGTAAGAATGTGTTTACAGGAATTTGCAAAAGTTTAAACCATTGGTTTAAAAATGGTTAAACAGGTGCATTTTGTATTCCCAGGGCCAGACGACAGGGATTGTTCTTAAAACAATTGACATGCTACGCTTATAGCTTCAAGAAATCTTGAAGATTCTAATTTTCCTTAGGAAGAAATCCATCAATTCTTTAGTAAGAAATATATATACCTGCACTTTCTTGAAGATATGTCTGATTTCAGCATGTAAGAATCAAGGTGCATCTACTGTAGGCCTGATCTTTCACTTTAATAGCACATGACTCTGCTTTACACTGGTCTCAACAGCAGATCAGGCTGGTAGAAAACCAGGCAGTGGCTGGATGAAGTCTGGATTCCTTTGACTCAAAATTTTCCATGGCACGCAGAGAGGAGAGGGGTGAGCAAACTAATGCTGCTGTGCCTGTTGTCCTCTGCAGGGAAGACTCCTGATGCTGGGCCAAGCTCCTTGTACAAGAAGCCTGAAAGCTTTGAAGAACAGTTTCAAAACCTCCAGGCAGAGGATGCTACAAGTCTGACTCCCACCACGTTGCTCTTCACTGCCCTGGAGCTAGTCGTTTCCACAGATGAGCCTCCTGTTCTTCCAGCCACGTCACCACGGTCACAGGTAAAGAGACAATGGGTAACTGCACTGTACCTCTGATGCAGACAGAAATCTCCTACAGCTAAGGTCCAGTTTCTTCTTTTTCAGTTAGAGGTAAGTGCTTGCCTAACACCAATGCCATCCCTCAGAGGCAGCTCTGTCTTGGAGACAACACATGAACAGTTCCTTCAGTCGCTTCTCTTCCAGGCCCTATCTCTCCCTTAGCTAGCCATCTTCATCCAGCTTTAAGGAGTGGAAAGACAGTAGTAGCACTCAGCAGGAGAGGCAGCATGTTCTAATGCTCCTTGTGGCTTTTCTTCCTCACGTATAAGCCATGGAAGCTTCCCTCTTGGTTTCCGCTGGAACAAGAGAAAGCTCCTTTCTTCTGAAAAATGAGATGCTAAGAATCTGCAGGGGACGAGGTGGGGGTGAGGGCTGGGGAATTATGAAACCTCACTAAGGTCTGAAAGCACAGGGAAAATTTGCAAATGCTTCCGTGTCACTACAGAAGTGTAATCCACTGTCTCCTTGGTTTCTTGTGGTTTGCAGGCCCGGCTCAGGCAAGATGGGGATGTGATGCCCACCTTAGATATGGCACTCTTTGACTGGACAGACTATGAGGACCTCAAACCAGAAATGTGGCCATCAGCTAAAAAGAAAGGTGCTAAACTTACATTGCTGAGCTCCCCATCCTCTTTCCCAGAAGTCATTCTGTAAGTCTTTGCCTATTGTTAGTGTTCACAGAAGGTGAATTGATGAAGGATATCAGATCATAGAGGCAGGAAAAGAGCAAAAAAGCATAATGCTGATTGTATTTTGTGTTTTGTTTCAGCATGCTTATCGTTTTGGATGAACAGTTTGAGGGCAAAGGAAAAATGGTTAAATAGAGGGTTGAGAAGCAGGGAGAAGACTAAACTATAAAGGTTTAGGGTTCAGATTCCTGAAGTTTAAGGCTGTTCTTACCCTAGAATGATGTAGCCTCCAAAATAAAAACACTAGTGTGAAATTTTCTACCAGCATCAATTCTTTTCCATAGAGAAACGCCGCAGTAAGAGCCCCAACAGTGGAAATGAAACCGTGTCGTCAGAAGGAGAGCCGTGTGACCATCACCTGGACTGCCTCCCAGGTGAGGATCAGCCCGATAGCCATTTCTCCAAACACTAAATTGTTTGAAATCCAGCCCAGGCTCTGATACAAGCAACCTGATTTTTAATACTGTTAGAAAGTGGTATGCCCAGAGGGCAAAGGCTCTGTGGGTGTGTTGCAGGAACAGATGATGTCTGTAAGACAGAGCTGTCGTGGATGGTATAGTTTACAGGGGAGTAAACCAGCTATCCTGACCTTTGCTCCTGTGTTGCAGGCTCTTGCTGTGACTTGCGTGAGCACCTCTGCAAACCACACAATCGAGGCCTTAACAACAAATGCTACGATGACTGCATGTGCACAGAAGGTGAGTTCAGCTTCTTACTCCCCCGCTTCCAGCTGGCTTAGTAGTTGGCCAAGTTGTCTGGGAATAGTGGTCTCCAGGCAAAAATAGGAGCCAGCTCTGCTGTTCTTAGCCTTTCCCTGCCACTGACTCACAACATGACCAGTGAGTCATCTAGGATACCTTGTTTTCTCTCTTGGAAAAAAAGAATCCTGATATCTACAAACCTATCTAACAGAAGAAGCCATTGTATATTAACACGTCAATGGGGCTTTGAAGTCTCTCATGCTATGAAACTGTCTTACTATCCTTGTTTCACACGAGTTTATGCTTACTATGGCTTTTCTGACTTAATTTCAACTGAAACTGTAGTAACTTAGTAGGTGTGGGCAGGACATGGATTTCTGTTTCTTAAAACTGTTTCTGGAGAATCCACAGCAGCCCTTAGTAGACAGTCACATTATGAAGATGTTGGAAAGCACTCTTTTAGTTTGAACATGTTCAGGATCAGCTCCAGGCACGGGGTCTTGTCTGCCAGAACACCGGCTGCCAAGTTTTGTGATCTGTCTTAAGTACCTAGTGACTTTGACCAGGTCATTCACCTACTTTTTAATCCAGTTAAACCAACTGATTTCCTGGAGCTGTAATGTTAAATGATTGTCTTCACCTTGGGCGTGTCATGCAACACTTGAAGGTCCTCATCAGAGGATATTCTGATAGATTAGCCTAGGAAAGTGTTTCTGCGAGCCTAATGAGTGCTGCCTCCAGCCCTGCTTTATTTTTATGTTAGCTGTAAGTTGATGACAAATGTGAATCTTCTGTAGCACTAAAAAGATCCCCAGAGACAGAAGGTCCAGATAAGACAGCCAAGATGCTTAGATAAGAGCCAGAGCTCGGATCTTGTGTGCTCTCTTTCTGGAAAGCCTAACTGCCCTGGGGGGATTGGTAATGAGGGGCAGAAACCCAGCTTGAAGGTAGCCTGATCTCAACATAGCCCAGGGCATGCACTCCAAAAGGCTGCTCAGTGACCTGTGACATCGGATGGGTCTCCTGTGTACAAGTACTCAAGGACAGTTTATGGGCTGTCTTATTACAGAAGCTATAAATCACCAGCTTTCTCCTCTCTGGAGGTGCTGGCACTGTTGCTGTCTGCTCTGGAAGTAGAGTTGCAGTTTCTGGCATGATAACTCAGTTCTTGGCAAGAACTGCAGTGATCAGATCCTGGACTACTGAAAATCAAGGCTTTCATGGAAGTTACTTGCACGTAGGCTGTCTGCTGTCTGGCCCCCCTATCTATGCGTTCTGTTGTAACAAAGGCAGATAATAGGTACCACAAGATATATCAGTACCAGAAACCAATGAGTTAGCCTGACCAGAGGCTCCCATTGCCTTCCACTGCCATGGGAAACTATGTACTGATGTTTGGTTTTGGTTTAACAAATAATTCCCCCAGAAGTATTCATCAAAGATATCTCACATAGCTTCCTTCAGACCCATCACTTCTAGCATCCATAGTATAGAAATTGAAGGAGATGAGCTTTGGATCAGACCTCCCAGTGCTTCAGTCTGTTCCCTCCTCTCCCGAAGCTTCAGAGAAACAAATAGCAAAGGGAGCTTCCCAGCCACTGCTGCTGCACATTAAGTCTATGGTAATTTCCCACTGGAGAGATCACTTAGACAGTAATGGGAAGTAATAGAGGGAAACCAAGCAGGGCTTCCATAAAATCACTGGAAACAATTGGGATAATTCATTGGTATTCAAAAAGCCAGTGAAACCTTCTGCCAGAGCCAATGAATCCCAAACCAGAGCAGTGAGCCAAGCAGGATAAATAGCAGGGCCAAGGAATTAATCTGCCCTGCCCATGTGAGCCATTCCTCTGCCACCTCATTTGACACAACCCAGGCTTCCCAGGCCTGGGACTGTGCCTGCTGCAGGAAATTTTGTCACGAACTGAAGCTGGGAGCTAACTGTTTGATGTTACTGCCGTAACGAGCCTCAGTCCCTCCTGCTCACCATGCTTGTTTTTTTCCTACAGGGCTACGCTGTTACGCCAAATTCCACCGGAACCGACGAGTGACCCGGAGGAAAGGGCGCTGTGTGGAGCCCGAGTCGGCCAACGGAGAGCAGGGATCATTCATTAATGTTTAGGAGGGTGGGATGTGTCTCCTGCCTGGACGGTCAGTAGCTGGGGTCCAACCGCTTATACCTAGCAGCGGGGATTAGAGAGAAAGTCAAGGAAATGACTGAAGCTGCAGGACAGGCTCCAACAAGGCTGGTGTTAATCATAAATAGAGTGGTCTCAGCCTCTCCCATACCAGGACTGCATTCCCCCTCCCTTCCCTCAGCACGTTCCTGGCCTTGACCTGGGTCCCCCTCTCCCAGTTGGCTGGAGGTGATCCTGCCTGCCACTCTAATGGCCCTGGCAGGGAAAGGTTCTGCAGTTTCATCTCCTCCTCTCAAAAGAGGCAAGATATGAAAGATCCTTCAGGTCAAGGGGGAGAGGTAAAGCTTATGCCTTACCTTTCAGCTGTTGTTTGAGAAGAAACGTAGATGCTCCTTAAGGATCGGAGGTTTGTAGAGGATAGGAAGCTTGTAGCCTCCAGGTGGAAACAAAGATGAAGATGGATCAGAGATGAAGATGGATCAGCAGGAAGCTGACTGCCTGGGTGAGAGGGGACCCTCTGACGTTGCTCTTGCTCCCTCCTTTGTTCACTGCTACAGGCAGATATTCCCTAGCAGTTACACACTACCACTTCCTACCTGTCTTCTTTGGGACTATCCACTCCCATCCCTTCCTGCCTCTCCTGCTCCCGCAGAACAACCTGGTTTCTGCAAGGATGTGACATCCCAGCCTGCAGCTCTCACTCATTAGTTATCCTGCCGAGTCTGTTATTTTTAATGATAATTTTTAGGAGCTTTCTGGGGAAGTGATAGTTTTCCTAGCGAGCCAAAAATAAAGTTTTTGGTAACAGGAGATAGGAACAGGCTGTTCCGTTGTAGTAAATCCTGTGACATGTTGCATGTGTGTTTCCATGATATGTAAATAAAGCTACAATAGATATTCTTTGTGCAACTCTTCTGCTTCTTTCACTGCACCTAAGGATGGGGCAGGAGCCAGAAGGGCCTACAGGAGAGCTGGCCAGCGGGTAGCACTGATAACTTCAGGTAATCAAACAGAGCAATTGTGTCACTTGGTAGAAAAATTTCTCTACCCAAACTGGGTATTTAGGCTGCCCAGTATCCTCACTCAAATTGCAGCTGTCTATTTCTGCCTGGTAGCTATCCAGATATTTAAAACTACTCTAAATTTACTAAGTAACTACTGACTTCATTGATATATCAAGACAACGTGGGCTACCTGTGTTATATGGGAATAGTGTTAATCGGTAAAGATGTTCTTTTCTACTGTTGTCATCCCCAGCAGCCTGGCTTCTGGTGGGAGACAGCTGTGAAGCCTTTTAAATGTTAAATTCCATAACCTGGATGTTTACAGCACTTTGTGTAGGAGTAGAAATATTAATCCTGGTGCTTTGGTCAGAATCCTCTTTATGCTGCTCCCTCAAATCCCCCCATGTTCCATTAGGGGAGGCAAACCTCCATTTTGCACTCTCTTTCTGTTGTAGTGTTACTCTGCGTTGTGTATTCACTCGGATGCTGCTAGCATAATGGTTTATGCCTCTAATATGAGTGCCCAGTCATGGCTACAGAGATATGCTATGAATACAGTAGTGGTTCTGACCCACATCCACCTGCACTGCTAGGAGATGCACTAGCAGAGGAATCTGTAAAGGAGGGTTTAGGCAAAACCTGACGCTCATCTGGCCACAGCTGTTTAGATTTTTACTTACAGCTTTACAATCTCAACCCCCAAATTAGGAGTAAATAAAGGTAGTTTGGCTCCAGCTCTGTGCCGTGACAGCAAGGATGCAATTTGTTAAGCCAGAGAGAGAAATGCAACCCCTCCCTCAGCCCAGATGCAGAATAGTGGGTGGTACTGCCAGTGCTATTGTCAGTGAAAGCATAAAGGGAAAAAGGCCCTAATTGATCACAGTCAATTGCAGAGCTCTCAAACCCCAGGCTGTGTGACACCAATGAGAACCACATGCACAGTCTTTGTCAAAGCCAGGTTTTAATACCACAGCACTTTCCAATATAAGAGCTGAGGTCTGTGATGGATGAGTGCAAATAAAAGCAAAGCTGGAAATTTTGCAGGGATCTTTATCCTCGGTGATGCAGGTACTCATTGCCCCATATATAACAAGAATCCTTGTAGGATCCTGGGCAATGTTTTGAACACAACTATGTTGCAAATCACGTGCAATACAAGCAAGTATGAATTTTGAGCCAGAGCTTTTAGATGTCAACAGGGGACCTCTTGCTTCTTCTGCTTCAGGTCTGCTATTAACTGAACATAAAGGACAGCTGATTCTTAATTGGTGGGATTAGTTAAATGTCTAAGGACAGTGAAAATGGAGTTAATTATAATGAATCAAGTCACAGGATTATTGGATTGATTGCTCACATTGGAGTTTCAGAAAGAGAGCTCATGACCAAGACTCATTCTTTCTGAATCAAAATGTGATGTTGCAGAGGTGAAGCAGAAGGGGTGAGCAGCAGTGGTCTGTGTGCATGCTGCACTGCCACAGCAGTGCGAAAAGAATCAGACAACCTGATTTATGTATCTGCCAGATAAACTACTGACTTCACAACTGCAGTGCAAAGGAAAGCTGTTGAGTAAATAACATGCCAAGATGTAAAACACAAGACAAGCTCATGACATAAAACCCTAGGGCAACATTTGTAAAAACAGCAAGTCCAACCCACTTCTGAGCATCAGAAAGCTTTTTAGTGCTGCTCTGTGCTGTCTCAGGGGCATGACAGCAGTTGCAGTGATATTATCACTAGGTTACATTTAGCAACTTTCCCCTTCCTTCCTTCCCAGTATCTACCAGTTGCAATGCAGTCAGTGACAATTCTGCCTTTGGGGGCATTAGTCCTGAGTAAGAGAGAGAGACAAACGTCAAGCAAATCTTGTTTTATACGTTCTTCTCAACAGATCATTTGAGAAACTCAAATTAAGATTTCACACAAAGTCAGCTTCTCTACTGCCCCCAGAGAGCTTAATTCTCTTAGAAGATTTTACTATTGTTTTGAAAGGACTTTGGATCAGGCCCAAAACAGCCATAGCAGGGCTCTGTGGAATATTTTTGAAAGTTAATTGCGGTACATGCATGCAAGTAAGGTGAGTGACAGTCACACCCAAACTCCTGCTCTATAGCTACCGCTGTTAGGAGCCTCACAATGAGTCCGAGGGGTATACATCATTTTAAACCACTTCTCCAAGGGTGAGAATCATTAGACATGGAAAAGAGAGGACAGCGTGCTGATTTGACATAATCATCTCAGCAGCTGCCTGCTCTGTGAATGGTGTTGAATCTCAGGGATGTTGCTGGCAGTTGCCAAAATGATAACTGCAAGGGAGACGAGGAAGGGAAGCACAAATTAAAACACTTGGGAATCATTCTGTCTCAGGTCTGTAATAGTCTGCATTCATTTTAGCTTGGGGGTGTTTTATTGAAACCCCCTCTCTCCCCCCTCCCCCAGTAATTACCGTGTTGTCAATCCACAGCGTGTGAAAGTGCTTCAATTTCAAACCCATCCTATACTAAATTGTTCACATCTATGCCAGTCAGACTCTCCTACATAAAGCCCATAGAAAACATTGCTTTCACATTTTGTATCAGAAAGAACGAGGGCTGGTTTTTTCTTTGAACGTTCTGAGTACAACAGTTCCACAAGTACCCCATAAACTCATTTCTGATATGGCAATTCTTCTAGAGGGCCAGTTAAAACCAGTAGTCCCTCAATTAGATTCCAAGTTAGATTTTAGAAAAACAGGAGTAGCAATTCCTTGCTGAGATTAGAAGGGACTTTTTAATCCTATCTTTCACGATACCACATTAGGGTAATCCTCCCCACTCCCTACATAATGTCGCCATAGACTGTTTTACAGTGAAGTTCCTCCCAGCGTAACAAAATGTCTTCAGTGTCCCCTCCGATCCAAATGATGTTTCTGCTTGCTGATTTCCCTCTGGGATCTAAATTTGCAGAGCCAGGACTTCTATATGTCCTCACTCCCTGCTTATTCAGAAAGGCTCTGTTGAAACTACATGCATCTGTGCAGAGCTCATGCTTTCAGTGCTCTTGGCTCTGCAGGCAGGGCACAACTCAAAGACACCACGGCGGCTGTGGCTGCAGTCATTAGTCACCTTCAGACTAGACCCCTAGTGAGTGACAAGGCAGAACTGTGAGCGGAGAGCTTGTCTCTATCTCCATCGGCCAGATAAGTACAGCAGGAGGAACTGTGTTAATGCCCTTACTTCCCCACAGAACTGCTATCACCTTGCACACCAAAGGCACAGTGTCCTGAAGATGCAAGGAAAATATTTCTGCCTGATTTGCCTCACTTTTATGCTGCCAGGAAGGGAGTCAGCTGTGTATTAGGTTTTTACTTGGTCTACACAAGAAATACTACCAATACAATTGGCGTAAAGCAGCTAATTGCTGGATATTAGGTGCAGTGAGCTGAACTCACCTAAATCAGTCTTCTAGTTAGGAAAATCTCCGTATCCTGTTTCCAGTCTCCTGGGGATGTCTGCTTCTCCCTGCAGGTCTTCTTTAACTTGCTGCTTATCTTTCTCACCATGTTTACGTTGCTTTGAGTTATCAAGCCTAGGGAAGGGAACAGAGGCAGCAGGTTACACGGAGAGGCAATTTACAAGGTACAAGCAAAGCAAAGAAGAGATAAAAAACAACTAACCCACAGATCAGGTAGGTGTGAGAGACGTGCAAATGCATAATGTCTATCATAGCTCTCATTGTTTTCAAATCCATGAGATCATTAAGACATTTCTAAGTCCCCTGAGTCCATGACATGCAAGCCCAGGATATAATAAGCAGGGCTGAATTAATTGCACAATACATTGATGAACAAAATGAAGTAAAGTGCTTTTATTGTACAAGGGGAAATGAATGCTTTGCATTAAATAGCAGTCACATCAATCCAAATTATGGCTCACACTGCATAAATGATAATGAGACTCCCTGTGTCACTCAGAACAAGTGAGAATGCTGAATGGAGTAAAGACACCCACAAACTGCTGCATCTGAACAGTGTAAGTGCTGCATCTGAAGTATAAGTGCTTATACTTAAACTGGGCTGCTGCTTAACAGTGGAATTTGTCATTAGAACAAACCATATTCCCTTGCTAGATACTTCTCCTGGTAGAAGGGCATCTCTATTGCAGCTTGTACCCAAACACTGAGCCAGCAATATGGATATTCAATTCTCTCTTTATCCTTTATCCTTTTTTTTTTCTTTTTCTTTTTTTCTTTTTTTTCCCCAGATGTCAAATCTTTTTTTTGCCATTTAGGGTAAAATCCAGTCCTCAACATCACTGGGACAATTAGCACTGATCCCATTTGATACCAGTACTTCTGTGAATAGAGGCAGGGCTTCCCTGCAGGACACAGAAATGTAAATGAAGTCACAGCTGATGTGGCAATAGATGAGTTATATTTCAATCTTTCATCTTGTAAAGTGTCACAATAAGAGATTTCTGGGAGGGACTTCTGTGGCTTATTTTTACTAATGTTTTGAGCTGAGTCTTTTTTTTTTCTACTGCTTTTTCTGTTTAGCATTTTAGAGATTATGTGATTTTAGCATTTAATATTCTGCCTTGGGAGATCTTCAAATGTGCTGTATATTAGCAGTCAACAGGACTCAGGATGCAGTGAAGGACAGGTCAGACAGGGCTTGTTTTTGGCTTGTGTGAATGTTTGAGTATAGATTCAACACTGCATGACTCTGGTACGTAACCTTGCACTGCACTGCTTGAACTGGAAATGGTAGTGAAGGGTGACTCATAACATTTCCACATTCAGCTTCTGCAATGAACTTCTGACTCCTCGCTCATTCCTGAGAGGCCCCATCTTTTCTGTAAGAGTAAATTACAATTGACCAAGTAAAATGTCTTGTTCTTACACTGCAGACAGGTAAAACATACACTGGGCAAGGAAAGGAGGGTTTGAGAGGTGTCACCCTTACTTCTTGGTTCTCTTAGCTCATTGCCATCCCTGGAGAGAAGACTGCTATTATGAACAGGGCAGGAGAAAAAAAAAAAAAAAAAAAAGGTATAGCTATACCACAGGGGCTTGTGTTGGTCACTTACTTACCAGCTCTAAAATTGGAAAAGCTTTCTTTCAGAACAAGGCACGGAAAGCTCCTGATTTCACCAGGCTTTGGCACAGAGATCAGTCATCTTGTTCTAGGGAAAAATCTAGGGCCAAAGAAACCAGCTAAATACCTGCCAGCTGTCCTAGCTACGTGGCTAGAGACTCCAGCACTCGACCACAAAGACTGACCCGAACATGACACGGTTATTGTGTGACACAGCCGAGTACAACCAGCATGCTGCAATTTTTTATTGGTGTCCATTAAGGGCATCTTTGGCACTGCTCACTCCTTTTTTTGTCACAGCACTGGTGGGCGCACAAAAGCTTTCTCTTTCCCCAGGACACTTCTAAGTCCTAAACACGCATTATTAGCCTTTAGACTCTGTTGGACCAGATGATCTCAGAGCCCTTTTCCAACCTAAATGATTCTGTGACTCCATACAGCCCAAATACGCTGTCAAACCTTCCCTCAGCGGTGCTATTTATGTAACCAGCAGGAAGAACTGTTTGGCTGGATGTTAGGAGCCAACAAACACACATCTAGATAGTGGTGGCTTTCGATCTCGGTGTTCAATACATGCCAGGTGTACCCTCCAAAATCCCCGTTCGTGTGACAGAGGGCGCGGTGCGGGGCAGGGCCCAGGCCTCCACCTCCCTCCAGACCCTACAAAGGAGCTCTATGGCCGGGGCTTTCCCTACTTTCCCTATAGCGGAGGGGCCATAAGGGTGGTGGGGCCGGGTACAGGGCGGCCCCGGGGGCTGAGGCGAGGCCGCGTCCCCGCTCCTCCCGCCCCGCCGCCCTCCTCTGGGCGGCCCCGGGCCCGGCCCCACAGGGAGGCGGCCCCGCCGCCGGGAGTCCCGGGGCGGGCGGGCCGCGGCCATGGAGCTGCCTGCCGTCAGCCTCAAGGTACGGGGGAGAGGGGCAGAGCCGCTGCCGGGCTCCCCGGGGCGGAGGAGGCCGAAGGGAGGAGGAGGAGGAGGAGGAGGAGGAGGAGGAGGAGGCCGGGGGTGAGGAGGCTCCTGCTGGGGTAACCAGTGGGGGGAGCCCGGGGAGTGGGCGCTCGGCGCCGCCGCCCTCTGGCGAGACAGCAGCCCTGAGCCTGGTGGGTTGTGGAGGGCTTTGAGGAGGAAAAAAGGGGATTTCTGAGCCTTCTTCCTCACGCGGGTCAACGCTGCAAAAGCTCTCGGTCACCCAGGCCGGCAGGCGATGACTCCGAGTTGTCTCTTTAGGGCAGCTGCTGGAGTGGCCGAGGAGTGGGTTGGGGCAGCTGCCTGCTAGCTCGTGTCCCTAAAACTTGTGTGTCCCTAAAACTTGTGTCCCCCTGAAGGTTTCTAGATCAGCTGACCAGGACTAATCCAGGATAAACACTAGAGCCTGAGGAGGCGAAGTTTCTGCTTGTCAGGCAAAATGCCTTAGGAAGGCGATCCCATTTGTTTTGAGGTTATCAGCACATAGATGATAGGAGTTGCTTTTCTGGTTTTGGGTGGGGAGGGCTTGAATGGGAGTAATCTTAAAATTTCCTTAGATATTTGTAGACAGAAATGGGAAATCAGGGACTTCTCACGGTTGCATTAAATTTTAACTTTAGGAAGAAGCACATCTTTGCAGAGAAGCTGTAGGAGGCAAAAATCGCTTGTTTGCTTTTGACATTGCTGTTTGATATTGAAGGCCTCTCTGATACGAGGCAAATGAAATTTTCCTCTATTTTCCCTCCTTTTATCACGTGTTTAGATCCCTGAGACTTCCAGGCGCACGTGTCCCTTTTCCCAGCTTCCCTGTTTTGTGTTTCTTGTCTGGTATGGCAGGTTTCAGGAGCCTTCTTTGGTTAAAACTTTGCCTGAGGAATGAAAGAAAGCATCACGGATCACGTCAGGCTTTGGCTGCTATTGATTCACAAAGCCGTGAGAGGTGAGAGCCTTGGAGCAGGCTGCCTGCAGGTGGGCAGGACAGCGTTCTCTCGGCTGCTGTTAGGAATTCAGCTTCGTACAGGAAGGCTTTCAGGCAAATGTGCTAAATGAAAGCCGAGAGTTCATACAATCATCTTTCCCCCTCTTAATAGCTCACAGAGAGAAATGACTTCCCTTTTTAGAGGCGAATAAGCAAACGGATTTTTTAAGGCCTGTCATGTGGATTACATCGCATTCTGGAAAGGGGCTGATATTTTGCATTGACAAATTTCAACTACAGTGCGATTCCCAGAGCACTAGAAGATTAAAAGGTCTTGTGTGCTGCTCTGGTTTTTAACTTTTTTTCCCCTGTGCTAAAGCAGTGAAAAATTACATCTAATTAAAAAAAACTCTGCCAGTGAAATGCATGTTCCACCATGGGAGGCAGAAAACAGACGTAGTTCCTGAATGAATGAGTCACCATGACAACATAGCTAAAACGTTGCCTCTCTCTGGTTTTGGGCAACCATTCCCTAATCTCTTCCTGGGTAAGAGTGACCTTCACCTGGACAAACTATTTTCAGCATTAAGAAGTAGTTTTGTCAAATCAGCTGGTACTGCTCTGGGGCTGAAGGTCTGCAGCACAGTGAGTTAATAATTGTACCTGCATCTTTGTACTGTGCCTGAGTTATGGCTGCTTCTCTGAAACACATCACAAAGGTGGGAAAGGTTCTTCTTTGGAAAGGGACTGGGAATAACACATGCTGCTGCTATTCGTTGACATTAACTGCATACAGTTTCTATGAGATTAAAAAGATGAGCCTCATGAAAGAAAAGAGCTCCAAGAAAACTGCGTGACTGAGTTGTGTTTGTGCCAGAACACAGCAATGCTTTAGCTTTGAGGTCCCTCTCTAAGCTACTTGCAGATGGGGAATACACCCATGGAACAGCATCTACTGGCTCAGCTCTAGTATCAGTGCTTATTTTGTCAGTGAATGTTTGACACCTACGATTATTGCAGTAACTGTTCTGAACCTTGACATACCAAGTTTGATCAAGCTTGTCCGATGTCCTACAATGCATGTGCCTGAAAATGTACGTTTTCATTTCAGGCGTTTTTACATGCTAGGCCACAGAATTGTAAAATGATTTTGATTAGGAGAAACCTCTGTATGTCACCTAGTTCAACTTCCTGCTCAAAGCAAAGCTAATTTCAAAAGTAGATCAAATATGTCTGCTCAAAATTCAGCTGGCTTGTACAACCGTCTAAGGATATCTGTTCACTGCTTAACCACTCATAATTACTCTGTAATAGTGGTCACTCAGATCTATATTTGGGGTAGTATATCCTCAGATGAATATAAATCAGAGTAGATGAGATCACTCTTGAAAAGAAAGTTAGATACTGCAAGAAAATCTGGAGCCATGGTGTCTTAATTTAGGCAAAATTCAACCTCGTGCTAGGTTCTGTGCTGAAGCCTGTTTAAAGGAACGAGTTCCTGTTCCCAAGAGTTTCCTATCTAATGAGACCCAGAATCTTTTTATACTTGGCAATTAGTTCTATCACATGCTGGGGTTTGCAGAAGAGCCTGAACTTCCTCTCAGCTCGCCGTGATGGGATGCTTTGAAACACATGATCATCATCATCTTGCCCCGAAGAGACATGCACAAAGTTTCTACCCCTCATATTTTACTGCCCTCAACACTAGTTCAGCTCTTAGGAGTTCTTTCTCTAAAGAAATAATGTATGCCCTTCTTAGGCATGGATAGATTTCCTTGAACACATGGAAATAAAGTAAATTTTTGTCTTATCAGGAGACTGCCTGCAAATTACCTAATCTCCTGTAGTGACGGTAGCCTTAAATCCCTTTCATTAAGGCTACATTTTCTATGTTAAAGCAAACCTAGACCATCAGCAAATTCCATAGTGCCCTGAAGAACTGTCAGATAACTCAGGCTAATAGCTAGGAGGGGATGTTACGTTTATCTTTATGCAGTCCCCCACGCTATCATCCCTCATTTACCTGACTCTGTGCTGGTGACTGAGCATGCTTCGTAATTTAATAACTGCAATATTGATCTAGACAGCTTTAAAAAAAAAAAAAAATGCATTAATTATGTTAACTGGTGAGCCTTGAGGGGTCTTGCGGGTATGTAACATGCAATTAAATACTACCTAATTAAGAATTTCCCTGATGCTGTGATAGTCTCTTGAGTAAATGCTATTTGCATGTCTCCATTCTTACCCAGGAACATGTTGTATTTTACTGATTAGCAGTTTCTGCCTGGTCTCTGTGGTACAATTCGGGAGGAGGGGAAGTAGCAGGAGGTGGTGAAGTATTTTGTAGGCTTTCATGAGCAATTAAAAAAATATATCGTTATTAAAAATCTGTTTAAGCAGCGTTTGAAGTTACGACAAGTCTGTGCTTCTCAGGGTGAACGCACAGCAGATATGCTGGGGGTACTGCAGTGAAGCGAGAGCTCTGTCTTATCATCAGACATCTACAGTGTGATATCTGAGCAGAACAGTACAAGCCACAGCAGATGCATCGCTCCTCTTGATTTCCTGGCTCTGCTTCACTTGTCACAGCTTTGTTGGTTATTAATCCACTTTAAGCAACTAGTTCTGTGTGGAGTTAGAGCAGGGGTAGAGGTTTTGAGCCAATAAACATAGCAAGATGTCAGGAGAACTTAAATATATTTATTTTTTAGTGTCTTAATGCTCCTCTCTGCATACAGCTTTCCCACGTGAAGCAAGTCATTTAGCCCTTCTCTACTTATTTCCCAATTGTGTGTGTATATATGGAGGGGGGCAGGCATGTTTCAGAGTGGTTTTGGTGGTTTATGTTGTTTGTTTGTTTGTTTTTTTACCAAAGTCAGCATAAATGCCAATTGGAGCCTTTCTCACAGACAGGAAAATGGAAGAATGCCTGCTTCCCGTGGATCCTCTGATACGTAACAGAGTTGGGTCCTGGCTTCAGCCTTTCCCCCGTGAAGCTGCTAACAGTCCCTGCCTGCCATATTACCGTTTCCATACATGCCTAGAGAGCAGACATATAAGAGCCATCTCCCATTGTCAAACATGGTTGAAATTGGCCTGTGGGTTCAAAAGCAAGCAAACACATGGATATATGTATAGAAAAGAGTGAAGCGGTATATTTTTGTTCCCATTTGCTGTTTTAATAAGTGTGTAGAGTATATCTCCTTGGTTACGGAAATGTCAAGTGCTCGTGAAGAGAATCCTTGCATGACTTCTTGCAGGGAAATGCTTTCTTTTTGGATTTGTTGCCTTGAGCAGCACAAGGATCAGGATCATTACAGCCACCTGAAAAAGTACAGAATCTCTGATAGCATGATCTTAGTGCTGCTTAGGGCATTGCCAGAATTTGGGTCCTGGTCGCTTCGCTGGGGATGAAAAGAGCTGCGTGCTATGGCAGGATCAGGTCCTTTGGCTCTTAGAAGATACCTTTAAGTCTGTTAATATTGCAGCAAGGTTAAGCCACTGTTCTTAACATGCTGGAAAGAGGTAAAAGGAGGATTTCCAGAGGACTACAACAAAATTGCTGGAAGCTTCAATCTTGACTATCCCTGGACATCTTGGATGCCAAACTGGTCATGTACAAACTGCTAGCACAGTGTGAATGAGATGGCCTGCTTTCTGTACGAACTCTTGTGGAGTTCCAAAATCAATAATGCATTTAAGACAGACTAAGTCGGCCTGAATCAACTGTCAACAGAGATGACAACAGTAATGAATGACTATAGTGTAGCACCACAGGAAATACTCAGCAACAGAAGCAGAGAAAAATGGTTTTGTCTTCACTGTCCCAGTCGCTAAGCCAGCTTTCTGCAGTGGTTCATGGGTCCAGGGCACTCTTGGTGACAAGACAGTGTAATTTCACATCAATCTTCCCCCAGTTTTCCCAACTTGCTGACCTGTCTTCCTCTCTGTTTTTCCACAGGCCATCATTCTGGTACACTGGCTGCTTACAGTGTGGTGAGTACCTGACCTGGGTGAGAACAGGGTATTCCTTCCAAGTAGGTACAGGATGTTTTGGGGGAATCAGCACTCCCCATTTATGCCTTGTACAAGATCCTAAGCCCAAGTGTTTATATGGGAGGGATAAATTCAAACACTATTGCAGGCTTATTGTGAATTTGGGCTGTTTTTTTGTCTTGTTTGGCAGGGGATGCATGAATCACTTGTTTCCAGCCTCCTATGCCTGGGGAAATTTCAGTATCCTTGCAGTGGGGATCTGGGCTGTTGTGCAGCGAGATTCCCTTGATGCCATCATGATGGTGAGTGTGAGAGTATTTGCCTCAACCCAGCTGCTTAGGGAGAGGGTGGAGGGCAGAAACAGCTCCTTTGAATCAGTGATGATCTTCAGCTGTTCCCAATATAGCAGTCAACAAGTCAAACTCACTTTTTCCCCCCACCCCAAGAGAGCCTGGATTTTACTTAAGCACTATAAACTGTGGTGAGAAGCACTCAGTATCTGTTATTTTGCTTCTCAGGGGTAAGGAATATATAATTCTTATTTTTTACCTGCTGTTGTGATTTTTTTTAATGTCAGAAGAGGGCTCAGTGCTTAGTATGCGTGAGTTAGAGGGGCTTTATAAATCCCTTCTCTGATCATTGAAGAGATTGGCAAGCAAAAATGAACAGCCCTGGAACATATCATGAGAAGGTGTGTAACGGATGTGAAGAAAATGCATGACACATGAGAGTGTACACTTTAGGAATCTGTTTACCTGGGATCAGTGTCAAGGGTTAGAAATGTGTGATACTGGGGTGAAGACATGATTGTGTGAATGCAGATTTTCCAGCAAATAGACCCTGTAACTCACTGTTACTCCTAGTGATTAATCTCCTGTTCAGCTTATGTCCTGTTCTCTCTTTCCTTCCAGTTCCTGACTGGCCTGCTGCTCACAGTCCTGACAGACATCATTCACGTCTCTGTCTTCTACCCTTCAAATGATTCTTTGACTGATGTGAAGCGGTTCAGTATAGGCATGGCGATCTTCAGCCTCCTCCTTAAACCTGCGTCCTGCTATTTTGTGTATCAGATGTACCGGGAGCGTGGAGGAGAGTACACCTTCAACATAGGTAGGATGCTTCTTCTGCCTCCACATCCTCTGGTGTTAGAGAAGGCTGCTTTCTACTCTGTACCCTTCAGCCTGAGCCTTGTGCAGCTGGATCATGTCCCCCTTTCCAGGGAGGCAGATGGTCCTTCTCTTTCTCGTGTCTGTTTTCCTCTTTTGTGGTCCTGCCATGTCTTAGTCCTTAAATTTATGTTCTTCCTCTTCCCTTGCAGACCTGGAGTCCTCGTCTGATAGCAATTTTGCCCATTATGGTATTGACACAACTGCTGTCACCCTTACTCAGTGTAACTCGGGTTTTTCTGCTGTTCCACCTCCTGCATTTGTGTGGGCTTGTTGGAAGCCTTTGGGTGTCCTTCCCTCTTTGTCAACCTTTTATTTTCCTTCTGTGGGGAAAGTAAAGGCAGCATCCTGTATAGCTGGATTAGGCCTATGAGGGAAAGAGGCTGCATTTCCTATCTCTGCGTATGTGGGTCTCATCTCCTAGCTATCTTGAATACTTTGGACTTCTGTTTCCTCACCTGGTAAATGGGACTGATGTTCACCTCATGCAACTTTGCCTGGAGGCACTTGTTTTTCTCCTGGTTGTAGTTGCTAGTGATAATGTGGCATCCTTGCCCAAGAGAAGGGCTGTGGCTGGATGTTCTCAGCTTCTTTGCCAAGCATGCCTGGTGCTAGTTCATAGTGGGACAGCTGCCAGGGATTGTTTGCTGCATGGGAGTACACCCTTGGTAAAACCAGCAGCTTGGCACAGTTAGCTTTTTTTTTCCTTCCTGAGGCTGTGCAGGACAAAGGATAGTGTAACTGACATTGCAGTGGTTGAAAACTGTCACTTACTTTCTTTGCTAGCACCAAAGCAATATCAGGCTTCCTGTGAAGGTGAATACTTGCACTGCCACTGAAGGAAAATGGTGGTTTCAGGGTGTTATGTGCTATTTGCATCTCTGATAGTGGAATGTGGATGTCTTCTCCATCAGCTGCTTGTGCAAATGCCAGGCAGATTTGTCTTGGCCATGTCAGAAGGCCTGTGTGACAACTGTGGTATCCTGATGTGGGCTGTGTTTGCACCAAGTTATGAGCTGCTGACTGCTCATAACTGGGATTTAATGTCTTTATCCCACAGGAAGTATAGGTATCATTAAGGATTGACTGATTTTTTTCCACCCTTTGCTTAGAACTTGAGAGTATTCTCCCTTTTTACCACACTATTCCAACACAGACATGCTGTCAAAGAGTCTTTTCCTAGGCATAGGTTGGAATTCAGTCACTCTGCAGCTTCATATCTTCTGAACTGTCTTTCTCACAATGCTCAGTATGAACTCTGTGCTGTTTTCTGTTGAATGTGGCTGACAAACTCTCTCATTTTCTTAATATCTGGCATTTTCCTCTTAAACTTAACTGTGCTGTGTTTTCTCTGGTCCTCTCTCATTTTCTTTTGAAACAGAATTTCTTTTTCAGCTTGGCAGCATCCTTGCTGCATAGAACGAGCCTCTTGTGGTTTGAGACCCACCTTTGATTCGGGTAGATTTCTAGCCATGGCAGATGCCTGGCCTATAGAGAGCTGTCCAAGCACATTTTCAGTATCTTTACTATTCAGGGGATAAACAGGGAAAGATATGTGATTTTTGTACTAGTCTTGTACCATGGACAAATTGTTCATAGTGCAACTGGGAGCACTGCTGGATTCAAATTTAGTGCCATGGTGTGGCACACTTGAGACATAGCTGGGTTGTTGGAAGAGTGGTTCACAAATGAATCATGCACTTAAGTCCATGCTGTCAGCTAGCCATGGTTCCTGCTGCTTCTGTTTGTTGCAAGATCCATTGATTTTACCATAAACTCATCTCATAAACTTGATCTTGCTGAAATATGCTATTACAGCAGCCTGCTATGCTGCTATGTATTATTGCAAGTTTTGCTTTCTAAACAGCCCCATGGCTAAAAGTGCTTCTTGGGGGATGAAGGGGCATGTTCAAATACACCTCAGCTAATTTGCTTTTGTTGGAAGGATGTTTTCTTACCTCCTGCCTGTATACTGAAGGTCACGGAACAGGTACTGGGGAGCTGGTAGAGTAGCCAACATGGTATGCTCCTGAGCTTTTTGTTTCTTCTAGAGGATTCAATTTTTGTGCTTTTTATTTTTTTTTCAAGCTTGTTCTCTTCCCTTTCTGTTCAGGTCTCACCCGTGCAGGCCAGGATCGCAGCACCTATGAGCCAATTGATCCACAGGATGCCTCTCCGCAGTGGCCTGACCCAAGCAAGGCAGCCCCACATCCATACTGAGGTCCTCATCTGCAACAGAACGGACACCTCCCTCACCCAGTCCAGCCTTACACTACTCCCATGTCTGTTCTGATGGCACAAGACCTGCTACTGAGCAAATAAGAGAGGATGTGATTATGCTTTTGTTTTGCCTCCCTGAAGGTTAGGCAGAGGGGTTCCTGGAGTAAGTCCAGAAGATCTCTAATAACATGTTAAGCACTGGGTCTTTGTAATTCCTGTACATTTTCCTTTCCTCTCTCCCTCATCTCCCTCATATGCAAGTGGATGAACCTACTACGTTCTTCCTGGTTTTGTACTGGGCATCCTCTCTACTGTAAGTAAGGGAACCACTCCAGTACTCCTGGACAAACTATCTTTAAAAGGCTTACGGACTACTTTTAACACAGTTCTGCCTGCTTTCATGCTGATACATTTCCAGGAAACATCTGGGAGTTCCTGGGGGCTGTTTTTGATGTTTTTTAATTAAGATTTATGACCATAACTCCCTGTGCTAGCTGTGGTTTTGCATACAGCTGGGATTGGTATAAAATGCTCTTGCTGGACCACAGAGTATTCACTGATGCTTTTACGCAAGTTGAATGTCCTTTGGGATACTTACCATGACTGTTAAATGTTGATTATTGATGTTCTGTGCCTTGAAATGTCCTTCTGCCTTCAGCTGCCTGTCTTAACAGAACTTGAAATGTTACATTTTTCTAAGAAAGTTATAAAAATGAACGCAGATTTTGTGTCAGAAAAATTACGCTGGTCATCTCTGTCTTATTTGAAAATGTATGTATTCCTAACGATTTGGGACTGTAGCCAGGCAGTCTGGGAGTGCCATTATGGGGCAAGATCTACAGGGCTTCGATGGCGTTTGTGTAAGCTTTACACAGACACGTGGTGGGTACTGCAAGGGGATGTGTGTGTAGGTGATGAAGGTAGGCTAGTAAAAGGACTGAGAAAAGGAAGAGGTGGGTTTGTGTAGCTCTACACGGCAGCGAACGCTAGAATGTGTCAAACTATGAATACTCATCTTACGCACAGCAAACCTGCCCTGCTATGACTTTCAGGGTAAAATACTTAACAAGTGTTCAACAGGTTTGTTTAGGAGAAAAGATTGTGAGCCTTAGCAGAATGAAAATACTGGTGCTGGGAAGATCTGTGTTTTTTCTGAAGCAAGTTCACATTCAAAGCATACATCTGTTATTTGACAATTGCATTTCTCTTCCAAGACCTGCTGCTGTGTTGACTCTTCAGTGACCAAAAGCCCTGTTAACTTTGCTTTATCCTCTAGAAACATGTCTTTTCTATTCTTAAGAATGAGCATTTTTTTCTCATTTCATTCCTTTAAACATCAGCAGATGCTTAATTCCTTGTATTACACAAGCATCACAGTGAACTGCTGCTGTACCTGGACCATCATCACTTATGCTTGGACTGAGCACGTGGTAAATGCCATAAAACTGCAATAGTCTGGGTTAGTCTCCTGAGATGTGTTGTGGATTCACTTTGCAGGCTGCCATGTAACAAAGCACTGGACTAGGAATCGGTAGGCAGAATTTTCTAGGTTTTATAGAACTGCCTGTTCAGCTACTGTTTTTCAATTCTTCAAAACTGTACAGTGAAAGTATGGATCCCTGAATACATGTTTAAACACTCAGAGGGTAAGCAGTTTTTCCTTCCCTAGACCAGTGGACCACAGACAAAATGGCTGCTTTAAATGCAAAGCTTTTTGAGTATTTGCATGAACATACGGTTACACCTAATGAGGCCTTTCCAAGCCATTCTCCAGTGGAAGGAAAAAAAATCTATCAGTACCCATGTAGCTGACCTGCTGTGTGCATTCCTGTGGAGAATTTAGATCTGGGGAGCTCAGAAGACCAAAACAAGGCAGGGTTATTAATATGTTTACTGTGAATTGGGGATGCCAATTTGGGGTGTTAAATCAGCGAGATGACAGTAAAAACCATGCCCTTCTCCTGGCTTCTGAGGCAGAGCATGGTTGTTGGTTAAAATAAGCACCAGCGTGCTCTCAGATCGATGCCTGATGTCGGAGGGCATGTGGGGCCTCACCCAGCCTGTCGTGTCGCTGCACAGCCTGGCCTCACTGCAGGGCTCCTCTCAGTGGGGTTTCCTTAGCCAGACGTGCAGCAGGTGCGATGCTCTGTTCTGTTTTCTTGTTTTTCTCGCTGATTCTCCAGTGCTGATGTGCCCTGGTGTGTGTATTTTTGGGGGGTGTTCAGCGTTTCCCGCCTGCAGTGCTGCTGACAGGAGCCAGGGGCCTGGTGGGTGGCAAGGGGGAAGCTGTGTCCCCTCTGCTGAGGTGCTGAGCTGGGTCGTGGTGAGGGCTCAGCTTTAATTAGCCATGGGCGAGAGCCGCTTTCCATCTGCAGCCCTGGGGACAGGCGGCGTTGCTAATCGGAGGGGATAAGCTGCTTACAGTGGCCCAGCTGGAGTGAGTGAGCTCACCGCTGGGGTTTGGGCGGTAAGGGGGAGGCAAAGCAGCGGGTTTGCCCCAGCGCCCTGAGGAGCAGACACAAAGAGGTGGCTGTCCTGCCCCCAAGGTCCTGGTGAGGCTGAGCAGCATGTCCAGCAGCGGCTGTCCGAGTGAGTAAGTGCCTGGGAGGAGAGGTTTGTGTCAGCACCCATGGACTGCTGTGGGCCCTTGTGGGATGCTGAGCACCCCAATGATGGGGCCTGTGCCTGCTCCAGGCCTGTGAGCGGCTCCCCCAGGTGGGTCCCCGCTCCCTGGTGCAGCTCCTGGGATGCTGGTTCCTGCTGGCTGTATGGGAAGGGCACCCCTGTGAGGCTGTTCCTCAGCTGCTGGAGCTGTAACTGCCCTCTGGCAGCTTCAGGGAAGAGTACTTGTATGTGCCTTTTCATCTCAAAGTAAAAATGTGAAGCTCAAGGCCAAGCATGCGTTAGAAACAATGGTTTTGGTTTGTAAGAGTGAGCAGTGGGGCAATAGTCTTGTTTCTGAGGCATGTGTGGTGTGATGTGGGGCCAGCCACTGGTCCCAACTTGGACTGTGGTCTGCAGGGTTAGGAAAATTATTGTCTGTGTGGTACTTACATGTTTGTTATATGTTTGTCCTTGATATCGTTCCACTGAAGTGGTATTCACTTGAAAGAGCTTGAATTACTCTTAATGAATTATGCTATTTACTTTTGCTTATAACAACACCAGAAGTGCATTGATCAGCTTAATTTTTGTTTACGTAATTGGATTTACTTCATGTTTTAATGCATTAGTGTTTGCTGCACAATGTAAACTGTACATAGTAAGCATGCGTGAAACACTTTAGCAAGAAACATTAAAAACAACGTGAAATCCCTCGGTTGTGGATTTCTGCAGTTGGCGAAGTATGCAGCTTGCCTCAAGTATCTCTTTTGGCCTTAGAGGAAATTTTGAAAAGCACTCCATAACAATCTTTGTGCCTTCCGGATGAGATTAAATACTGCTTTAAAGTGGCTACGTTAAAATCCTGACTGGCAGTTATGGGAAGGCTACCAAACTGCTTTTCAGAGGATGCTATTTCTTTCAGGTCTCAACGAGACTGAAATTAGGAATGAGTCAGGTGAAGAACAACCGCTACAATAGTCATGATGGTGTATTGGGTCTGGTACATGGCAGAAAGAACTGGAAAAATAATTGGGGGAAAAATGCATTAGTTATTAAGAAAATAGATTATGTCTAGGCTCCTGTGAGTAAAAGTCTGGTGCCAGGTTTCAGGTGCTCATGGAGCAAAACAGCACCAATAAGCATGATGGTGTCGTGTCCTTTCACCATTCAAAATCTTTTATAGTATTCCTTTGTGATGCTTTGCTGGTTGTCTGGATATTCCTGGGATGCAAGGAGAGCTTCTACAGAACACCAGCCTGCTACATTTTGATGTTATACATTAGGGTAAGTGCCCTAAAGAAGGCAGCGGTGCTTTGTCTGTTCATTCTGTAGTTGCCAACTTCTACTTGTCTTGAAGAAATAATGGAATCTTTCCATTCATGCTACGTTTGACATGAAAGGCAGTAACAGCAGTTCCCAGGGATAATTGCCATGTTGCATGATTATCTACTGTCACTTCAGCAATTGAGTGTACTCCCCGGGTTGTGGTATGCGAGGAGCACGGGCATGCTGTTTGCAACCAGGGATGACTCAGGCTCAGATGCTTTGGAAACAAAATCCAATTTGAAAGGAGACTTTCTGCTATTTGAGTACGTTTGAAAAAAGATGATGGGCATTTATTTTATAAGCGAGTCTGTCTTTCTTTTCAGACTGCCTCTTCTTTAAGATGGTATAAGTGTGTGTCTTTTTCACAACACTGTTTTCATTTTTTAAATGAAGGATGGAAAAGAGCGCTTAGAGTGACAGAGTGGTTGCTAACTTGTATTTCAGATTTGAGGGAATGAAAGCACAGTCCCCCTGAATTGCACTTTCCTGTTAACAGCAACTTAAGGATCTGTGTTCTGCATGAGACTTTTATGTATAAGAATCTGACTTAGTGGCAAATTAGGCCTCCCATCTATGTCCTAATTCTCCTGAGTTAGGGAACACTATAGATTCTCTGTATATTAAAGAGCATTTCATCCTGTAGTATGGACAAGAAGAAACTGGTCTCTACATAACCTTGAACCTTTGTGGGGCTGTAACATGATTTGTGAACAAATTTCCATTTGTTATGCAGTTAAACTGTACCTTAAGTCCAGACATTGTTATTCCTACCAGCCTTGGAGAAAATGTGTGTGGAGGAGATCTGAGCTTGGTTTCCAATCAGTGAAAGGCTGGTGAATTGGAGGCAAGAGACTTACAATGAAAGTACCCAAAGCCTATGGCAAACTGTGGAAGATGTGATGAGAAATATGCATTCTCCTTTGTTTATATTTCTTCTTACTTTTCTTCAGAGCAAAGAAACATTCAGAAGAATGTGAACATTGATCTCTGTTTGGGTACTAGAAGTCGAGTAGACATTTCTCATCGCTGGCCTGAGGCTGCTGCATTTGGTGTAACTCCCAGCCAGGCAGCAGGACAAGGCTGGGTTTGTACCACAGCTCTGTCACCTGGGCAGAGGGAGCCCAGTCTGATACACACTAATCTCTCCTGCCCTTCTCAGCTGTTCCAGGACACCACCAGTCAGTTCTCCAGATCCCCCGTCCAGCAGCAGAATAATCTCTGCTTCAGGCTGCAGCAGCACAGCTCTCAGTATGTGGCTCACAGGATTCCCCGTCTTGCTTTGTCAGTGTACCCTGCTGTGAAAGTCCCTCAGAGGCACTCTCACCTGGAGGCTTTTTGTGCAGAAGGGAGATGGAATGAGAATATCAACTTCCCTCAGCAACACCATCAGAAAGCAAAGGCAGCTGGTACCTGCTCTGCACCTACTGCTCACCAGCACTGTTTAGAAGGAAGGAATGAGAACAGTGACTACCCAGCGGAAAAACAGCAGCCTCGTGCTGTATCTCGTATCGATCCTGGGAGCCCTTCGCTGGTCAATAAACATTTGTCACTTCATGCTGGAGATACCCCTCTCAGGCACAAATTAGAGCTGTGTCCCTCTTCAAGGAGCTCAGGTGGCAGTGTGAATGCTTGCCGTAGTTCAGCCCTGACTTTGGGGGATCTCCGCCTGCCTAATTTAGAGTCCTTTCAGGTTTTCTTGCAGTTGTCACGGATTTCTGCTGGCTTGTACCGTTCAGTCTGGAGGCTGAAGCAAAAAATTGCTTTGATGGGGATACGGGGCTCCCTCCCTCTGGAGCCCAGCTCTTCCCCAGGCACTGGCAGTTTGTGCTTTGCTCCTGATGATTCAACATCTAGTACCCTGAGCACAGGAGAACAGCTAGCTGGAGTGAAAAATGGTGCTGCTCAGGCCAGGTTGAAATGGGGCATCCCATTTGCCAAGGGTTGCAGCCTTGATGCAGTGGCAAGGGACTTGAGTCATGCTGAACCTATCTCTGTCTCTCACGGATACGGGTATGTTGACTCCAGCATCTGGAGATCAAAACTTTCAGGTGACGTCTGGCCAGAAAGACTCTCTGCTGGGGTGGGTTCTGCCAGGCTTGTGGATACAAAAGCAGATTCCTCCAACAACTGCTCCCCTCACTTCAGATGCCAGTCCCAGGCAAAGTCAACTGTAGAAGAAAATGGTGGTCTTTATGTTCATACAAAAATTCATTCTTCTGAAAAGGTTTGTAAAGAAGAGACAACTGGTGGGGCATTCGCATGTCCTATACCTTGGAAAAAAGACCTTCCAGCCAGCGTGTACCCTGAGGGTCTGCAGCTGTCACTGGAAACGTGTTTTGAGGGAACTCAGATGAACGTTGGTGTAGCCATGTATGGGACTCCAAGGGAAGTGTGTTTAAGAGTCGCTTCTCCTTCTGGAGATCAAGAGTTCAGACCAATACAGCAGCTTAGCATTAGACCTGCAGAAGTCAACAATTGTGAGCCTCCTGTGGAGTCCAGCAAAGCGTTAGAAGAGGTTTGTGACTCCACATCACAAGCAGACAGAAGAATGATAGTGGCAGACAGCAGCCACTCCAGCCCTTTCAGTGTTCAGGATGAAAAAGGCTTTGGTGAATATTCTGATACAGAATGTGGGAATGTGAGCAGAGACGGAAGGAGAGATCAGTGCTCCTACCAAAGCAGCTGGAGGAATTGGGAAGCTGATGCCAAACTTGACTGCTCTGAAGATCCTTCTGTGGAGAGGAGTGTCAAAGAAGCAGAGCGCTGTGAAGAAGGGAGCCAGGCACAGGAAATTGCCTCCAGAGAGGTGAGTGCTCACTGTGTAGCATCCCTGCTAACAGGTACTGCTTTTTGCTAGAGGTGCAGAGTTGAAGCACAGCAGTGATGGGGATGCTTGTCCTATAGTTTTCTGGCACCGAATGGCCAGAATTTCCTCTCTGATGACCCTGCTCCATCCCAACATGTGCACCTTTGTCTTGCGTGCATCTTCCTAAACCCCGGCTTGTTCACTTGGTTGATCATGGGAACGTAGACACTTGGTTGTATTCACAGGATCTACATGCAGATGGGAAGCATTAAGCTGGTTTTTACCCTAAGCTGGTTTCTACTCTGCATAGCTGCAGGGTCCTGAAATTCCAGTTCTGTTAATGTCTGAAGAAACAGTCTTCAACAGTAGGGTAGTGGAATGACCATGTGAGTTACTGTCTTCTGTCTGTTTTCAGGTGTCAGACAACAGCTGCTGCTCTCTGAAGGTGCACAAGCAAAGGTAAAAGACTGAATTTATATGTGCGCTCTGGTAGTTAACGGGAGGAAAACTGCTGGAAAGTGACTGAGGAAGCACATCCTGGTTTTAGGATTTAACCTACGTCATTCTGCCATTATTAGATCTGGAGCTACATCCATCTCTTTTCAAAGGTTTACTGTCTAAAATAGCGTGAAATAGTGTGTGCTTTAAAAAATAATTTCTGTATCTTTTAAATTCTACCTCTTTAAATTTAACCTTGGTTGTTACTAGCAATGAAAAAGCATTGGTACTTTGTACATTATTTTTCAGTGCAGCAAATTCTGGCATGCTCACTGCAGAGTTAGTGAAGATTAAGAATTCGGTTTATCCATGAGATGGGATTCAAATTTGTGATCTGTGGATAAGATGTGTGTGAGATGGACACCTTAATTTGGTGTGAGGCTGCAGGTTCTTCACTCTTCAGAGAGTGATATGAAATAGTTCTTTTCAGCTTGATGGCTGAAGTCTGATTGCCACCTCCTGGCTGCATTTAATTTTGTCTGTTAACTGGAGATTACTTTTGTGGTTTTTTTGTTTGTTTGTTTTTGTTTTGTTTTTTTTCCTCTCAAAGTTTTCAGCACTTACATGACAGACAAATAGTAACAAGGTGTTTCCAAGCCTGGAGGGACCACATCCTCTGGAAGAGGGCTGCAGCCAGGCAGCTTTACAGGCACCGACTGCTTCAGAAGGGCCTTGGTGCCTTTCAGTGCGCTGTGCACCAGAGGAGGATGCAGCTGGAGGTAGCCCAGCAGAGACATGCCTCGGCTCTGCTAGCTGCCAGCTTCCACAAGGTGAGGATGGGCCAGGGACAGTAGAAATAGTGCCATGAATTTTCTGTTGTCTGAAATGTTTTTCTGAGGTCAGAGAAGATAGAAATTGTATTTGGGTAGGGAGGAGGAAGGAATATCTGTGTGAAAGTCAGTGGTGTGGACCCTGGTACTGACGTTCTGCCTGCGGTTTGTTCTGTGGTTTCTCCTTCAGTGGAATGAAGCTGTGGCACAAAGGGGCAAGAAGCAAGCTCCACAGCCTGCACCATATTCTTATACCCAATGTTCATCAGCGGGTTTTTTTGGATTAGGAAGATTAGCAACTATGACAACCTCAGCTCAGCACCAGCTTACAGCAGCATACTTGCAGGAAGCTGAGCAGGCTTGTAGGTAAGCTGAAAGGATTCTCTTATGTCATCTCAGACAAGTGGAGGTTTACAGACAGCAATATTTTCCTCAGATTGTGGAAAACTTGTTTCCGGGTCTGTGGATGTATTGCTGTGAATAACTGTTGCAACAATTAGTAACTTAAAGCTTCTAAGAATTAAACAATCCTGTCTCAGAACTTCTGTGCACAAGTGTTTGTCTGATTTGTCTGACAGAAATACTCCTGTACTGTTTCTTGAGTTCAGCTACTATCTGTTTGTGAGATACAGGTGTAAATAGTATCACGTCATTGGAGTCTCAAAGTCTCTAGCAGGACAGTGGATGTATCAAAAGAAAAGACCTTTTCTGCCTGCTGATTCTGAAAGCAGGAGAACAAGTCCACACGGGGGGGAAAAAAAAAAGAGCTATCTAATGAGAAGGAAAGCTCTGGATTGTGTTCTGTGAGCATTTGTTTGGATGGAGGGATGTTAAAGCATGCTTATGACTTTCAGGGTGGAGAGTGAACTCTGGACGCAGCTTCATCGCAGGCAGGGAGATGAGTTCTGTTGGAGAACTCAAGCAATCAGAGACATGAGACGACTGGCTGGTAAGCATGTGTTCCGTAGCCTTGGAACAGCTCGAACAAAATCCGTTTTACTATGTTTCTTGATCAGTGTTCAGTTGTTGCTTTGACCTGACTCTTTCAGAACCTGATCCTGCAAATAGCTGGGCCAGTCTCTGGTGGTACAGGGTGGCTCACCTGCCCTGCCATAAATATTTTGCTTTGCTTCTTGTATGAGTTCAATTGCAGCAGATGCAGTTGCTCCAGCAATGTGAGCTGTTTCCCTTAAACACCCCTTAAATGCCTCAGACAGGTGATGTTCAGCCTGGAGATGTTTGCTGTGTGACACTAACTAGTTTGAAGATTTTCTAAGTTATTTTTCTTCCTGTCAATCTCTTCCTGCCTTGTAACATAACAGCTTTCAGGCTGTGGCGCCTGCAGAAGGAGCTGCTGAGCAGAGAGGAAGCCAGGTTGCTGGAAGTACGTGCCCTGCTGGAAAAGAAGCGGCTACGAAACATTTTCCAGTTGTGGCGGTCCCAATGCTTAGAAATGAAAAAGATCTTACAACTGACAACTTGTATCCAAAGAAATTTAATTTCCCGGTAAGTTGATGGGGTATATTTTTAATGTGAGAAGTATTCACTCTGAAAGTCCAAGGAATTATGGAGCCAACCTAGACAGTGATGCATTGTTCCACCTTAAAGCCATTGCACTCTTCGTGTTTTAGGAGTTGTTAAATGTAGTAGTGTCTTTTGGTTGGAGACCATTTCAATTTAGTAATAGCAGAAATTTAATTTAAGGGACTTGGAAGCCAAAGTCCTGAAGAAAATCTGTATTTCAGCATTCTGTTTTTCTTTGGTCTTCTCAGGTGCTTCAGTGTGTGGAAGGAGACTGTTGAGCAGAAAGCATTTTATAGATGCAACCTGGGCCATCTGAGAGTAGAATCACTGAGGAAATACTTCCAGCAGTGGGTTCAGATGCTGCAGATCAGAGAAAACAATAAGCAGGTGATGGTGAACTTCCTCCTTCGGAGACGAAGGCAACATTATGGTGAGCAACTTTGGGCACTTGCATAGTCTTAAGATTTGGAGATGCCTAGGCTCATTCCTCCTCTACTTGTACAGTGGAGGAAAATAGCCTGTTAACAGAAGCTCAGATGGTGTTAACAAATATAATGGGCAGTAGGTGGAGGGCTGGTTGTTCTGGATGTATCGGTGATGCTACAGGCAGATTGGTCTCTGTTTTATAAACCCTGGAGGAAGCCTGAAACCTTGAAAGAAAGCTATTAGGGGGCTGAGCTGGACTGTTTCTTATGAATGCTTTCTGACAAATGTTGTCTTTTGTCAATCTGTAACTGGTTCAGGACCAGCTGGAAGCTCAGTAGCTGATGAGACTGTGACAGAGAGATGTGACAGTCAGCCATGGTGGACGGCAGGGAGATGGTTTCCTGAGAAAACAGGCTACTCTCTTGATGACTTGTGCCTAAAGGTGAAACTGCAGAGAGTGTATCTACTGTGGAAAGTGAGGCTTTACGAGCACCGCAGAGCTGAGTGAGTGATGAAGAGCCCGTTCCTGGAGCTCTGCCCTCTTTAGTAGTATCCATTTGACTTCCACTCCCTCTGGAAGAACTCCTTGTACTATCTGTCATGTCTGGACTAGCGTTCCCCTCTGGTATCTCTTTTCATTCACTTTACTATCTCAGTATCTTCTGTCTCAGTTCTTTCACTCAGGCTCTGGAGCAGTATAGACTGAGAAAAGCTCTGAAAGTATGGCATCAAAAGTTTCTCATGCTGAATACAGCTGAACCAAGTCCTGAGCACTCTCACGGGACTGTCTGTGAAGAACCTCTTGCCTTGCTGTTTTGTGAGGACCTCTCAACACTCTCAACATCTTCTGGCTTCCACAGCAGTGCTACAGCTACTCTTGCTTCTCAAAGCTCACTGGAAAAGGTGAGGATGCCTTGATACAGGGCATCTCTGCCCCTACATTCAGACTGATCTGATGTATTATTGAAATTTTTCAAAATTTCTGCTTCAACATGGGACTTATTAAGAAACTGCTTAGTATTTAGGCCCGAAGAGCCCTCAGCCTGTAGGGCCTTGGAGTTTGTGTCATCAGAAATTGTAAAGTTACTTCTCTCTGCATGTTCCCTACTTCATCAACTTCATCATTTAGTAATATGGGGAGCAGCTGAGCTAATATGGTTCTCTTGTGTATTTGTTCCTGTTTGTGGCTACAGCGTGGAAAGGGTGAGATTAAATAAAATCTTATCACTGAGAAAACTGGAAATGGGCATATGCACTGCCTCAGTGATGGCTTGCTGTGTTGTTTTGGGGTTAACCATTCCCAGAGTAGTACAGAAATAACTTTCCCATGAAGGATGTTTACACTCCAGAGCTGCCCTCGCTAGCCTGCAGTTCCTTTGGATATATTCTGGATTTCCATGAATCCTTGCTGAAAAGAGGATTAAATGATATGGTTAGAACTGTTAACTGAATGATTCCGTTGTAAGAACACATCTCATGGCATGTTCTTCTCTCCACACATACAGGAATACAGTTCTAGTGACAGCAGCCAGCAGAGCTGCTTTTCCATTGTGACAGCTGAAGATGTGCCATGTGTGCCATGTTACAGTTCTTCCCTGCAACTGCACCAGCATGTAGAGCTGCCAGCTGAGCTCGATGGGGAGTTGTACTTGCAGGCTTCCTTCCCTTCCCAGAATAGTGGATGTAGGTGAGTTGGAGCCTGGTTCCTGGGGATGCTATTGGAAGTGGCCCCTTGTTTGGTCTGGCAAATTCCTTCCTTCTGGCTAGTCACTCATGTCATCTCACAGCAGCCTTCCAAATACTTTCTCTTTCTTTCCCTGTTCTGACTTATGCTTTTGTCTCACAGAGAAAATTGGTGTGTGGGAGGTCAGTTCCAAACTTTGGCACTGCAGAATCCAGAGAGTAATGTCCAGCCGCTCATTGGTAACTCTGTGTGGAAAGAGGTGAGACTGAAAAACATACGACTGCTTTTTTGCATAGCCCAAATTAGGAAAGAGCCTTTGGGTTTCAATATCAGCAGGTGAAAGATATCGCTGTTCTTCTCATTTTATGTTCAGACAAGAGGTTTGGAGAATTAAGGCATTTCTCAGAGCAGCTCTTCCCTTCCACTTTCTAGTTGAACTGGAAGTTGGCCGTGTAACTAGAATTTAAAAGAGGTGTTAGGCCCTCATGTTTGGATGTATGTGTGGTGTGACGGGGTTACCAACAGGAAATTGTCAGCTTTCACAGAAGGCACAGCAGCAAGAATGGGCTGAGCTGCATGGATTGACTGTGTCCGAGCAGGAGTTCAGGATCTTTTTGCTTTTCTGGATTACAGGACTGCAGTTCTGAGAGGGAGTTGAAGAGCTGCTGGAATCAAACAGAGAAATCCTGTGTGCAGAGGTACTTCTTTGTCTGGTCATCTCTGAATCTATTTGAGTTGTTCCTACAGTTGCTCCAGTGACTTCTGTCTTTCTCAGAGTCTTTCTCAGGTGGCATCACAAAGCTGTGGAGAACCAGAAACAAAATGCAGCAGCAATCCTTAAACATCAAGCTCATTGCTGCCAGATGGCTTTCAGCCTGTGGAAGAGGAGACTGGTCCAGAAAGTGGAAGCTGACCAGAGATTCAGGTGTCACATCCGGCAGATGACTGCTGATGCTCTGTGGCGTTGGCATTCCTACTGTCAAAGTGAGTTACCCCATCCTGCAGCAGCACTTCTCTCTGTATGAGAACACTGTGGGAATGGCTGGGATGGAGAAATGCCTGCTTCTGGCTGTAACTCTGCACTGCTCATCTGGAATGGCACACTAGTCCAGGGGCCAGGGAGCGCCTTATTGTTCTGCTGTTCTGCAGTGCTTTATGCTAGGGGAGATGCTCCTTGGGAGGCTGATTGGAGAAGGAGCAGATCTCACTTACCAGCACTACCAAAGGAATGATTAAGTAGTGCGTTTTAGCAGCTAGGGAGTTAAACAAAATTCCTATGCTACACTGAACTTAAACATGTTTCTTCAGACCCAACTGTCAGGCTTTGCTTCAGTGGGAACAGGGCGTATCTTTAGGGACTGCTTAACAGTCATGATCCTGTCCCTCAAGGGATTTCAAGTACTTTAAATGTGTTAAATACTTACACTGTGCCAGGGAGGGAGCACTCACAATTTTTGATGTTAAACTGCCTTGTGGATGAGAGTGGAGTTGATCTGTGATACCTTGCTTGGAGGAGGAATAAAAAATGGAGGAGGTCTGATACTGCTTCCTGAACAAAAACCAGCTTGGGGAAGGGTGAACTGAATAGTCTTTTCAGCTGCTAAAGAGAGGAGAAATCTTAGTACGGCCCAATTCAGTATTTGCAGCAGGTATATTTTCTGCTCATCTGGACTCAGTGATGGAGGGGGTGAGGGAAGAAGTAGGACTCAGCTCAGCAAGCTCTTGTGTTTTCTCACAGGGAATTGTGCTTTGAGAGAGCTGCAGCAACGGTGGGTTCAGCACAGCCACCAGAAGAAGAAGAGGTTGATCCTGCAGACATGGTATTGCCAAACAAGGCAACTGAAAAATGCTGCTTTGTTCCAGGAGCGTCTCCTCCTGCACAGGTTTGTTTCCTGCCTTTGAAGCATTTCCAAGGGAATCTGAGTGAAGAGCAATTTATGCAGTGGTGGATCCTGTGTATTCAGAGCAGAGGTTGGGTTTGAAAGTACTGTTAACTTGTGCGTGTGTGGAGCTTCTGCAGTTCTTCCCCAGGAGTGTTCCTACATTAAAGGGTCCGTCACCCATAGCATCACAGTCCCTCCCTTGTTCTTCTCAGGAAGCAGGATGCTGTGCCTGGCTGGAAGAGGCAGGCTATGTTTAAAAAACAAAAAGACTAATTTCTGAACACGGTCTGAAACCTTGCTCTTTTTAAGTCTTGAACTGTTGTGTCCCATGCTGCATAGAAGAGGAGGATTGTTAGCAAGTGAATCTCTGGACTTCTGTCAAACTGTGTTTGTCCCACAGGAACCACCAACATTCCCCTTCCCTGATAGCAGTGGAAAACTTGTTGCCGTATTCGTGCTGTTGTATACCTTGCTGTTTGGAAACTCTGTGGCCTACAGAAAGGTTAATGCTCAGCTTTAAGCTATTAGGTTTAGCAAATAACCCTTATCTGTAGCTATCAGCTATTCAAAACTGTTCTTTCCAGAACTTCTGCCTACTGTCATTTATGCTGTGTTGAATTTGTAGACTAGGCAAGGCAAATGAATTGATCTAGCTGGGAAAAGTGAGAGCTCTGTTTCCACCGGAATTATTCAGTATTTGCAGAAAGGAATACTTATTTTTGGGCAGAGGCCTTATGTAGATCTGACCTTTCCAAACCTGAGACTTTCAGATTCTGGACGCAGGATGTTGATTTTTCACGTAAGCTAATGTGAAAAATCAAGATCACTATACTCCTGCAGAAAAGCACCATTCAGTAAAGCCTGTGAAGGGAGAACTGTGATACTCAATTAACCTCAGTGTTACAATATAGGTAAAGCTGTAGTATGTTTTAGTCTTACGTTACGGTACATAATGTAAGATCCTGAAAACATACAAAAAAAGGGCAGCAACAAAAAAACAAAAACAAACATGGTAAAGTGGCTGTGGTGTTTAGGTTCTACACTCACCCCCACCCAATTGCCTTTTCTTCTGCAAATCAATCCGTGTGGGGACACCTTAGCAGGAAGTGTTCCACAGAAGTCCTTAATGTTGCTCCTTCCCGTGGAGTGTCTCCATCGTTAATCTTCCTTCTGAGCTCTCCTTTGAGGGAGAGCTTCTAATTTCTCACCTGGACATCAGTAAATAAATCAGTTTACCAGTCAGCTTGGACATGGTACAGGCTGAGCCCCCTCTCTTCTGAGGGGTGCATTTTTCATGCTAGGATAACCTGCAATAGATTCTCTTGATCTTCAGAGAAGCCTGCCAGGCAGAAGATATTTACACCTCTGCCCTATGGTTCAGTGAGGCAATTTGCATAACGAAGGTCCAAGTGGATTGAGAATCCAAAAGTACGAGCCAGGAGTTAAAAGCAGATTTGCTTCTGGGGTTGCACAAGGGGCCATTCTTGAATCAGGGTACAAGATATAGGAGAAATTATAGTAGGCGTAGATTTACAGTGCTGTTAATAGTAACTCCTTCTGTAGGTGTTTCTCTTTTTTTTTTTCTTTTTAAGATTGAGGGGGGGATAAAATGGTCTGCACAAAGATGTATTTTGTCTAGCCATATATCCCATGTATGGCAGGTCCTTGTTTTGTTTCAGGCAAGAAAAAGATGAAAATCTGCATCTTCATAACAAGCTATCTCAAATCCAGCCTTGTTTTACAGCAAGCAGATTTAACTGAGTCTGCTGGGATCTGTGCTGAAGGACATTTTGGCAGTTTTATTCTCATCCCGTAAGAAAAAGCTTTTGTCTATAAAGCATTATCTTAAAGATCAGCTGCTGGCACAGAGAAAGATCAGACTAAATTTTTTTTGAGGAATCCACTAGCTGTAGTGGCAGGGCAGCCTGGGGAAAGTGTTTATGTCAGCAAAGGTAAAATGCTATAATACTGCATTCAGTTTGCAGGGGTGTTTGAAGAGCAGAAATGCTAAAATGGCCAGAAAGAAGCAGTCATACTCCTGGGCTTCAAGGAGTTGGAAGTACCAGCTCTGGGAAACTGAAGTAAAAGGAGGGGAATTTTTTTAGCAGAAAGTAATTGTAGCCAAGGAATCTGGGCTCATAGCTCCCAAGGACAAGGCACTGGAAGGTACATAACACAAAGAAAGATACGTAAATGTTGATAACAGGTGGAGTAACAGGGAACAGCCTGTTTTCTTGTTGAATGCTCTTTTGTTTGCTTTAGTCACATGTATGTGATACTACACAGTGGGTCAAGAAGGTGGAATTTGGTCCATAATCTGTTCACTGCTGTATCAGAAATGTGACTTTGGGTATCTGCCACTTTTCTGTGTTTGTATTATTTTTCAGGTGCCTAATCATTTGGGTCCAGGTCACTGCCTATAGACTGAGGCAGCAGGAAGCCCTCTCTTTTTTCCGAAGAGCCCGAGAGCACCATCTCCTAGTAGCAAGCTTTGCTGAGTGGAGGGTGAAATTCTTGACAGCTAAACAGCAGGTGCTGAGAGAGGAGAGAGACCACGAGTGGCAGGGATGTGCTCAGGCTAAAGCCTGTCACCGTTGGCGAGTGGCCTCGAGGGGACGGCAAGCCTTCCGCCTAGGGTCTGTGGCTGCTGTGAAACAGGTAAGAGAGGAAGGGCCCACTGAGACGATTAAGAACTCCCTCTTCTCTTCTGAAGACTACGGAGGGGTTGTTAGGCACTGAGATGCATGGACAGGGCTCATCAGAAAACCTGTTTGGACTTGTTGTGACTGTGGCAACTGCTTAGTCTCTGCCTTGAAATTCTTCACAGACTGTGCACACAACTTCATAATCTGGTACTGATTGCAGCCACCATCTGGATCACAGCATTAAGGAGCAGGGACACTTTGACCAGAGAGACAAGTGCACTCCTTCCTCTCTGCTCAAAGATGAGATAGGATAATCACTGCCCCTGCAGAGCAGGCAGAGCTGTCAGAGGTGCATACAATTTCAAAGGGTTCACAGCCAGTAAACCACAAGGAGCTGGATTGATTTGGAAGGGCTGAGTCAGTCCTGCTGGGATCTCATCTGTACAGTTTCTAGCCTGGGGTCTAGCACATTAAACTACCTACAGGGTTGTGAACATAAATGTACCTCTAAAGCTAGTTTGTGTGTCTGTGCTGTACGTGCAAGTGTTTAGTCTTGGCTACAGCTGTGTTAATTCTGTTTCAGGCCTGCAACTACTGGACAAAAACAGCTGCCTTTTCCCAGTGCTCACGGCAATGCAGTACCCTGATAGGTGCTAGGAAGAGCAGGAAGATGTCTCTGTCTTGGTCCCTAAGTAAGAAGATGCTTCCTTTTCTCTTCCTTTCATGGGACCATATGGGGAGGGTGAGTGTGGAGGAAGGGGAGCAGTGTTTGCCAGCCAAATGACTGGGATTTCTCTGTGAAGTAGGTGCTCAGGGCATTCAAATATTGACTGTGAATTGCTTCTGGTTTTAGTGGCCAAAGGACTGATGGCTCGTGATCAGCTCTGATCTCTCCCTCTGTCTCTAGTGTTAACTCCTGTGTGATTCTTCTTTTCTTTGCTAGAAAGGAGAGGATGCAGAGAAAAGGCTTCAGCACTCGCTTCCTCCTTTGGGGTTTTTCCCAGTGCTGTTCGCCGTTGGCTGGTGATCTACAGAAACCAAAGGAGAGCTGAAAGGCTGCAGCTCCCTCAGCTGCTAGAAAGACATGGCTTGGTAGGACCTGCTCCTGCACATGCCAGGATCCAGGAGAGCAAAGCAGAGGTGGACTCTGAGGAGTGGGATGAGAAGTGGCTTGGGTAAGCAGAGTGGAGGGCTCTGAGCTTTGTCTTTGTGCTGCCACCAGACAAAGACTCCCCTTTGAACCCTGTTGGGCTGATAAAGCTCGTTTTACTCTCCTTGCCTATAGGAGGAAGTATCTGAGGTGGTGGCATCGCACAGTGATGCTGCGCCGGTGCCAGCGTGGCAGGAGGCTGCACTGTCTGGCAAGGGGGTGGCATCAATGGAAAGAAGCCAGCAGGGTGGTGACGCTGGCACAAGTGTTGGTGAGTATCTGGTACTGCTGAGGGTGGCAATGATGGATGTTACTGGGCAAGCCTGCTTTGCTTGTAGCCTCACTTTGTGCCAGGAGGTGAGACCTGGGCATTTAACATGTGGTGTGCGTGAGAAATCCCTTTTTGTTTCTGTGGCTGTTTTTGCCATGCAGGCTTTTAAAGAGAAATCTGGTAAACTGGTATACCCAGCTATTTAGTTGTGCTTTGCTCCATCTTACGGACAGGAAGCTGAGACAGGATGATCTGTTCAGACTGTCTGCAGCCTGTGCAAAAAGTCCATAGCAAGTACTGCAGTCTGTGTTCCCGAGCATCCCTCTGGAGTCTGCAGCCTGCTGAGGGATGTCGTGTGGTCTTCCCTTTCTGCACAGGCCCCAGTCCTGTGGAACAGACCCATGGTCTGTCTGGCTTCCTGGTTACTACCTCTGTGAGATGATGTGCTCCGACCTGTCCGTGGGACAAGGTGATGTGACATGTGTAGCACATTAACTGAGGAGCTGCATGGTGTCTCTTAAAAGGGCACCAGCCTTGCCCCAGGGTACTGTAACTTAATTAGCCACAATATTTGCAGTAGACAGTAATGCAGCAAGAGCTTTGTTAGCAGCCAGCATTGCTTGTTGTTTGTTAGCAATGCAAAGTCATTCAAGAGGGCACTGGGAAAGCAACTGGAAGCAAGGTGGAACTAGATGGAAGTGAGGTGGTTTGGCTTCCAGAGTCCATCTAATCTGTGTAGTGCCTTTCTTCCTGGCAGGACCAGCAGCGGCTGATAGAAAAGGCCTGGAGGGCATGGAGACGACGATACTTACAAAGCTGTGTGGTGCAGAGCTTTTTGGAGGTAGAAGCCAGGAGCTTACTGTCCCAGGTAAGCACTTAAGACTGCTTCTATTCTGACATACTCCTTTGACACAAGGCACCTAACAGTTGCACTGTCTCAAGGGTTAAAAAGTTTAGCTCAGGACACCAAATGCAGTTGTGCAGCCCTCGCTGAAGAGGGCTATTACTCATTCCTGCCTGGAAGGTGAAACAGAATGTAGGGATGTTGTCTGGGCCCACGTGCTTCTTCTCTTGCTCATGTAAAGTGTCATGTCAGAAAGAAAATTAACCACAAACTAGCCATATGCTTCAGGAATGTGAACCAAATCCTAGACACTCATGACATTTTGTTCTGTGGGAAACAGCTTCCTCTTAGTCTGTGGCTGGGTTTGCGCCTTTACCAAGGAACCAAAATGTGGAAGGTGACGGGCTCTGTGACTGACCAACAAGCGCCCCAAAGGGACAACTGGTGTTCCCTGTATCTCTCCCCTTAGACAAAGCGCTTTTGTAAGGAGAAGTTGAATACATCAAGAGATGGGGCTTGTCCTTAACAAAGGGAAATAGCTTCCAGCTTTATATGGGTTCATCTTTGGTTGTTAGTCACAGCTTTGTGCCAGCAGTCAATTTCCCTGACATGTGCCCCTTCCCCAGTGTTATCAGATGTTAATCCACTAATCCCCTGCTTCTCAAGAGTCCACTTAGGGAAGGAACAGGCTCCATGTTGTTGCAGGAGGGCTGTGGTGACTTGCACCCAGGGTCAGGCAAATAGCTATAAATTTGGGTGAGCAGGCAAAGCCCAAGATCTGAAATAGCCAGTTCCCTCCTCTGCTTCCAGAAGATCCATGCAGGATTAAGTCTTCCTTTAACAAAATGAGCAAGTACTGAAACGGAGGGCATTGTCCCATTGATTTGTACTCTCCACTTGCCTTGTTGGCTACAATAACACAAGGGGTTCAGGGGGAGGCTCTCCTTGAATGGTGAGGTGTTTGGTATGGCCATTGCTAGAGGAAGAGCTGTGTTCATGGGTGCTGTGAGGGTGGCTGGATTCGCTCATGGGTAACTTCAGCATTTAATTTGTCCACTCTATTTAAGGCCTTTGGAAGGTGGCGCCAGCTAACAGCATTCCAGCTCAAGGACAAAGGACACTGCTGAACGGTGGGGGCCTGTCTGCAGCTGCTCATTTCAGGAGCGGAGGATACAGCTGGCTGTCACAACAAAGAGCTGGGCTGTTGCGATCAAGAAAGCAGCAAATGCTCTACTCACATAAAAACAGTGCTGCAGGCAAGAAGTGTGATAGCCAAAGGACAACCAATGGTACCTAGTGAAAGGTCCTCTTTAAAGGACTGATACTGTACTTCCCTACAGCCACAACCTTAAACTTACTCCCTTTTGTTGTGAGATTACATCTCCTTCTCTTCTAAACCCTGATTTTGTTGGAGTTCTGATTAAAGGTCCAAAAACACCTTATAGGAGCTCCTTTTTTTTTTTTTCTTTGCTAGATGAAAGCTTAGTGTTGTGCATGGGAACAAACAAGCACATCGGTCTTAAAGAGGTGAGCAGGAGTGTGCCTTTGGATTCTACAGGATGTAGCATTTGCAAAGTTTGGCCTGTCCTTTGTCAGTGTGAACCGTAGGCCTTTATTTTTAGATTTGGCTCTTCCCCTAGGTGGGGGAATTCCCCCATGGCCCCCACCCCCTCCCCAAGTCTATCAGCTCTTCATTAAGGCTTTCAGTGGGTGGCCAACCTCTTGACTGCTTCCTGCTGGTTCCTTTCTGTGCTGAATGGGCTAGGGATGAAGAAACCTGCTGGGAACAGCTGAGCACCAAAAGCTTTGCTGAGGCAAGACAGGCGTGTCTGACCCCCCAACCTTCCCATTACTTGCTCCTGTGATTGATGCCCTGTAATTACCCTGGATATATGAGCCCAGTCTCAGACAGCTGTAATGAGAGGGTCTAAAGAATTTGGAAAAGGCTTTTCTTCCTTGCTTGTTTGAAAGAGATGCTTGCAGCTTGACAGGGATCTTGAAATCCCACTGGGAACTGCCCCAGGGTCTTGTTTTTCCTAGCCTGTGGTAGCTTTGCAGGATTGTTAAGGACACGGTGTAGCCCCCACAGCCTCTCATTTCAATGTTGTGAGGCCTAAGGCTACTAGCGTCATTAGGTCAAGGAAGATTAGGTTGTTTTTCCATACTGGTACTGGAGGACTACAGCTCCTGTGGCCTTGCAGAACTGAGCCAGAGGCTACAGCTGGTTGCGTTCGCTGAATTTTAAGATTTAAGTTTTCTTTGCTCTACCAGAGCTTTGTCTGTACTTTGTGTAGGGCATGTTGAAAATGGAAGCAGAATAGGCCCAGGTCCAATTCTCTTAAAACTTTCCCTTGTTGTACTAGTGTGATTAGTTTGCAAACAACATTATTCTTTGGACTGCTTACAAGAATCTAGTCTAGTGCAAGAGACAGTTGTATTCATGTAGTTTATTATACTTGAAATAATGTGATTCCTATTTGGTCTCATCCAGAAGTGAAATTCATATACTCCTATTAAAAAACAGGAACTGTAGTAGAGGCAAGTAGAAAAGTGGGAAAACTTGAACCATCTTCTGGAGTGAGCACAAAAGAGATATTGTCAGTTATGATGCAGTACATCTTCGGAGTGTAATATAAAAGCAGCTTGGGCTTCTTTGAAGGGCTGGTAACCACTGAAATATTTTCCTTGCATAGGCACTGCTGACGGGAGTGTTTCTGCCCCCAAGGCAGTGTATCTGGGATGAGAATGTTAACCAGAAACCCACTAAGTTTTGCCACATTGGTGCACCGGAGTTCTCCTATGCTATAATCAACATAGCTGTGATTAGCACCTTTCCATCCTGCAGAACTAGCCTTCAAGCTCAGGCTGGATCCTCACCTCAGAAGTTCAGAGGGTTCTGGTTGCTGTTCAGTGAGAGGAGGTCAAGGAATATTTGTGTTGGGGATAGAAGAGCATGTAGTGTGGGCATATATCTGCAAGCTTGCCTGGCTCTGAGCAGAGGTGCTCACTGGGTTTAGGAGTGCATGGTCCACCATCCTAACAGGAGCAGCTTTTTGGCTCCCTGCAGTCAGTGAATGGATGGAAGAAATAAGGTAGGTATTACGATTTTCACTGCTGAGTTGGAGAGTTCAAGAGCTCGAAAGTATCATCCACAACCTGCCAGAGGCAGTTCTCAAGTGGGAAGTCATTGTCCACCAGGTTGACCAAGTAATAATTGTCATGGATATACTGGATGATCATGCGAGAGGGTGACTCCTCTTCGTAGAGCTTGGCCCACTGCTCAATCCACAGAGCAAAGGCCTCATCCTGCCAAGGAAAGAGAGATGTTTGTAGGGGTGTCATGCACATTTTATTCTACCTCACTTGGGAAAAACTGCATCACACATGCCCGGCAATGTGTGAAGAAACCAACCTGGGGCTGGTTTCTTCTCAGTAAAAAGGGCGAGAGCTGAGCAAGGAGCATCCTGCTTTCCTGTCAGTGGGAGGTGCCCCAAGCATAACTGTTCAGAGCTGAAATGAGGCACGCTTGCAGTAAAATGGCTCAATACTGCCCCTGTGCGTGTAAGAGGGGAGGGAGAGCTACTGCTCAGAGCTCTGGGGACTAGTACAGCAACAATGTCCTCCCCAGCCCCTCAGTACAGTTTCTGTGAAAAGTTCTCACTGGAGCAAAGCTCCACATGCCCCAAAGGAGCAGGAGGAATGATATCTAGACCACGTCAAGCTAATGTCACAACAGTCCTCAATTGCAGTAAGTGTTATGGACTGAAAATAAGCCAGACACTCTGAATTTCCAGGGTATCACAACAACATATCCAGCAGCAGGAAGGACTCACCTTCCAGGAGAGGAAGCTCACAGGATCCACTACAGTGGGCTGGATGATCTCTCTGCCTGGGAAGATACCCCAGGTGACAGCATTGGGTTGTAGATCAGGAGCATTGGTGATATTCTGGCCCTGCAAAGAAAAGAAAGCCTTTGAAGCAGCTTCTGGAGGAGGGATTGAGTGAGTCAGCAAGTACATTTATCCTGTCCTTGTTAAGAGATCAGATGGCTGCTGCGGGTCACAGCTGACTTGTTTCACTTCCCCCCACCCTTCATGTTGCACTTTGTTCCTGGGGATGTCTGTATCTTAGCTATTTGCCTCTCTCCCAGGGTGGTGAAAGTATCCTGTAACTGCAGCCTACCTTGACATTGACAATGTGGTAGTTGACCCGCGACTCATATTTCTTCAGAACTTTGAGCAGTGCCGTGACGATCTCATTGGAGGTGAAGAACTCTAGGTAGGCCTGTGGGGATGTGGAAGAGGAAAGAGTAAGAGCCTTAACTCAGGCCAGAGCTGGGACATAGAGGCAACCAAAAGAATGGTTGTAGACTGCGCTACTTAGAAACAAGGCAGCTTAAGCTGCCCATTAGCACACCCATTTCAGAAACATGCACTACAAAGGAGACTTGAGCAAAGGGCAAACCAAATTAGTAAGAGTTAGGAGGAAAAATAAAAAAAGGAGAACAGAGGTAACAGCCCAAGAGCAGCCAGTTCAGGAAAGCTACAAGCTTCTTGTTCTGCACCTGTGTGAGCAGACAGGCTGGGATATGCTTTAGGCACTGTAACAGTAACTGCTGGGCCTGGAAAGCAGCCTGTGCCAGAGCGCTTGGAAGAGGCCTGAGCTGGACTTCTGTTCTGTGTGGTCCCCCATGAACAGCAGTGTCTGGCCAAGGCAACCCAGTCTAGCAGGAGCAGAAGTCTGGGGTCTCAGCTGGGCTCTCCAACACACCCTCTCCTTTGTCCTGTCTCATCTTTTGTCCAGTCCTCCCTGTGAGTTTATCCAATCTAATTCTGTAGTTGCCCTATCTACTGCTGTTCTGTGCTTGGCTGCTCTCAACAACTGCTTCCCCTCCCCCCATTTCCTGGCTATTGTGTGAGATGATGGATTTCCCCTCACCTCAGGGGAATTTTTTTTTGGAAACATAACTGCATTTACCATCTGCTCATTTCATGGTTTCAGCAATTTGAATCCCTTTTGAACAGAGCTGCTTTGTTTCCTACTATGGGCCACTTGCCTGGCATTTACCTTGACACAGGAGATTCCTATCACAGCCATTAGTGGCAAGGCTGTAGGGCCCGAAAATGCATGACAGTAGGAGGCAGACAAGGGAGATAAGACTACCTGCAGGCCAGAGAAGTAACCTAGCAGCTGTCTGAACAGCACAGCACTAGTGCTGTGGTAGGGGCAATTGGTGGAAAACTCTGCCTTAGAGAAGGACAGATGGAAAAGTTAAATAAATACCCTGTTGAAGACATTGGGATAAGGAACCAGCAGAGGTATTGTCTGGGTGAAAGCCTAGGACCTCCCTAGGAAACTGAAACCAAACCTAGCCCAGAATAGTGCAGTACCTTTTGGAAGACATAACCTCCGCTAGGCCCCCAGCCTACGATGGGATCTGTGGATGGTTTTCCGTTGATGTTTGGCTGGGAGTTGATGGTCAGGATTCCTCGTCTGTTCACCTTCTCCAGCTGCTCCTTCAGAAGGTTGGTTTCAGTAGCCAGAGGGTCATCATTCCAAGGCATACACGTAACCTACCGTGAGGAGAGAGGATGGCTCAATATGTGCAACAATCCTTTTTGTTTACCAGCTGGGCACTGAAGGAATTCAGAAGTGCCCTAGTGGTCTTGAACACTTCTGCCTGAGGACAGAATCCCCGTGTTTGTTTCAAGGGGCAGGGTATTCTCAACTTTAAGAATGATTTCCATAGTCAGTGCAGACCTGTCTGTCTTGTCCTACTGTGCCCTTTTATGTTGAGCCCTAGCTCTGGCTCCTGGATTGCCTGTGGTAAAGGTATGAACTTTAGCCCCCTTCTCAGCAAGTCCTTTTAGATAGAAAAGTGCCAATTCTTGTTTAGAAGAAGAAGGTGATACCAGGAGCAAGAGGAAGTACATTCTGTTGTCTGTGCCACGCTGGTGCTGGGTCATCACTCACCTTGTGTCCATTCTTGTTGGGCTCTCCACTGATGTAACACGTGAAAACCTCAAAAACACTTTCCTCACAAGTCAGTTCTTCTCCCCACATCTTCAGAAGCTCCTCCCGGGGAGATTTGCTCTTCAGGTAGAAGAGATAATAGTCCTTCAGCTCCCCAAAGGCTGGAGAGGAGGAATTACCCCTGTAAGCAGAACAGATGAAAGATTAAGAGGCCACTTAGGAAGATGCACCGATGTGGTGATGCGGGAACACAGCCACCCAGGAAGAGAAGCAGCCACCTACAGACCAGAAGCCTCAACGTCTTGATGCCATTCTCTTCACCTCATTCAAATCCAAGCAACTGGGGGCTGCTTTGTTAAGAAAACATCTCATCTGCCAGGCCCAAAGCATGCCTAGGACACCAACTACAAGGACCAACTGTTCAGTACCACACCTCTTCCTCCCTGCCATTACAGGCTAACAGCTTACCATCGGCCGTTAGGGAAATCATCCCATTCTTGAGTTCGATAGATGTAGCTCTTTGGCCTGGAGGCCCAGAAGATTGGCCGAACATCTTCAACTCTTCTCTTGGGGTGAGCACTGACTGCCCAGGGCAGAGGCCGCCTGCACAGAAAAAATGGAAGCTGAAGATCTGCTGACTGTCCTGGAGAATCGGCCCATGGAGAGAGCAAAGAACAGGGGATGAGAAGAATACTATTTGTCAAAAAGTAGAACAAACCTCTTCTTGCTTTATGCAAAATCTTTTCCCACTCAGTTCCCTCACAGATGCTGGGTAGGTGTCTGTTAAACGCAGAACTAACACCTGAGATGGGATGAGGTAAGGGAAAAGCACTGTATGGAGCTATTTTTAACAAGAAAAGTTAACCCTTTTCTTTTGCTTCCTCTTGCCTGTGGACTCAGAGAACCCATTCCCTATCTCAGCTGTAGAGCAGCCTAGAAATCCACAGTGGAAGCTTACAAAGCACCTAGCCTTCAGGAGGAGTATTGGGAGTCTTCAAAAAGAATACTTCTTCCAAGTGGTAGCCCTAAAAGTTTAGATTTTAAAGTTCCAGAACAGGCTACTTTAAAGCCACTTGATCAAAATTCTTCTGTCAGCTGCCTGCTCTATTCTCCCAGCTTTTGCAGAGACCTGCAGGAAGGGTGAATTTCCAAATGCAGAAAGATACTTAAAGACAGCAGAAAAGAGATGCCAACCCATCCACCGCTTGTGCCTTCAGCAGATGGAATGTGTAAGATGAACTAAAAGAAACGAGCATACTCGTCTCACCTGGGATCCTCCTTCCAAAGGCCAAGGCGCTTAAGGACTTCAGTAGTAGCCACTTCCCGATTGAGGGTGTAAAAATGGAGCCCGTGCACCATGCCACTGTCCAGCAGCTCCCGGCACATGGACACTGCCAGCTCTACCCCATAGTTCCGGATAGCCGCATCGTTATCCTTGATGGGTTCGATCACATCTTTGATTTCTTGAGGCACTTCCAGCTTGGAGAGCTTCACCAGCTGGCGCAGGGAGTGGTAACCCTGGATGAGGATACAGAGGATTTCAGTCTTTCCAGACCCTTTTCTGATGTCCCAGTAACAAAGGTATTTCATCTCAATTGTGTAGCAGGAGACTTCGAATTGGGGGCTTCTGGATTTTGTGCTCCCAGGGCCTCATCCCTGAGATGGTAACACAGCCTGGTTATGTCAGCTGAGGTTATTGTTGAGGTTATTTCTTCACATTTCTCTGCTCAGTGCCTGAACCCAGCATGCTGATGATAACTAACAACTCAAGAATAGTAGACTGTTGTCCTTTTTATCTCTCTTTGCTATATGGACACAGAAAACCTTTTAAGCTTATGCCTACGACTTTAATTTGGCAAACCACCTACAGATCTATCACATTTAGAACCCTCACTTCCCAGAAAGTTTTGAAGGGTATTTACAGACCTCTCTTAGGCCCTGACCCCAAAACACCTAACATTCTTATTGCCTCCCCAAGCCAGAATTATTAGATTTAACCTGTATGGGGAAGATGCCAGGAATAATGGGGCAGGTGATGCCAATGGCTTGACAGTCCTTCATGAACTTGATAAAGGTTTCTGAGCGGAAAAAAAGCTGTGTAATGATGAAGTCTGCCCCAGCAAGAACTTTCTCCTTGAGGTGCTTCAGGTCTGCCTCATAGCTCTCTGCTTCAGGATGACCCTTTGGGTAGCCTTTGGAAGAGAGGAAGAAAAAAAAAGCCAAACCCTGATGGTCAAGACAACGCAGTAGAAATTAGAAAGTAACCAATGTGACTGTGCTGTAATTTACAGTCCAGGTCCAGAGAAGGACTGCTGGGCTGATATCCCCATCTCAGGCCCTACCTCACACTGCAATGGAAGATACATACCTGCCACACAGATGTCAAAATAATCATCAAATTCATTGCGAATGTGCTTAACCAAGTCCACAGCATAGTTGAATCCATCTACTTCTTCCTCCCATTCCTCACCAGCAGGATCTGGAAAGAAAATAAATCCAGTTCCTCCAGCTGTTATTTCTTCATTTTACCCAGAAGTTGAATGCAGCAGCAACACAACCTCAGCACTATGCATTTTAAGTGCTCTAGAACAAAAGGATTCACCTCCACGCAATGCCATGATGTTCTTCAACCCCAGCCGCTTGGCCTTCTGCAGATGCCCTGTGATGTCATCCTTGGTCTGGTTGCAGCATGTCATGTGCAGGATGGTCTCCAGGCCGCAATAGTTGACTGCAGTGTTGGCAATAATCATGGAAGACGTTTCCTTGTCAGATCCTGGGTCCCCTGCAGGATGCCATGTCACATCAATGAAGAGCGGACCACCTGCTCCCATGCGGTCAAACCTGTGGATTTTAGAGGTGTATTACCTTACCAGGTAAGCAGACTCCCTTCTTTATGCCAGGGATATCTTGCTCACTGCTGGAATGCCATCAACAAGCAGAGAAAGCTTGGATGACAGCAGTAGGAGAGACAAAGAAAAGTGTTGAGCCAAGAGTTTATTCACATTGGCCACTTGCTAAGGATAGTCATCATTTAACACTGTATGAGGAAGGGCTTAGAAACTCTTGAAGAAACAAGCTGAGTTGTCTCTGTAGAATAAATTTCCTCTCAGCATGCTCTGTTAAACTGATAGATCTGATAAACATTCCTTTTGAGATGGAAGGCTATGCCAGAACCTTCTGTTCCCAGCTGTAACTCATACAGGCCACAAATATGGAAAGATGGACCAGATCTCTGTGTTCCCAAGCGTGCCTAATGGAAAAGACAAAGGCACCCCTAGCTTGTTGCCCCCCTACCTTGTTGCTCTCCTGCTCCAGGCCAGAACACGAGCTTCTGTTTAAAGTAGACCTGGCAATGGCACACAGCAGTAACAGAAAGAATTACAAAACTTCTCCTCCAGGTTGAGTACATGGTGGCTCCTGGGGCTTAGGCTCCAGGAGAACCTTTAGTGCTGGTGGAAACTATCACCATTCATTTAGCACGTAGATGGGGACACCACTCTCAGACTAAAACTGTAGTCCTTAGTAATACAGAGGCACAAACCACAGCAGCTGGATGATTCTGAAAGCAATCTTTCCAGAGACTTGCACACACTGTCCATAAAATAGTATTTTCTGTTTTAAATAGGTACTTGTCTGCTCTGTTGTGCCCTAGTACTTTGTTTGAGACAGTGGCCTTGTTCCATCTTCAGAGCTTGTGAGAGGGAGAACAGTCTGGCACCCTCAATAACCCCACTACGACACTTAACTCTTCAGGGCCTCCAAGGAAGATAAGTTACCTGGTGTCCATTACCCTCCTCAGCAGGAAAGCACAGCCCCATTACCTGCTTCGTCACCTGAAAGGGGAGACAGAGCACGGGGCAGAGCCTGCCTCATTAGCTTTTTCCCAGCCCTCCACCAAAGACACTTCATCTGTCCCCTCTCCCACCCCGCAGCCCTCACCTGGAGATGAGATTGACCGCAGCATTGGCTGTGCGTGGAGGGAAGAACTCCAAGGAGAACCACCTGTCTCCAGAGTCCTGCCGCCGGCGCATCTTCTCCCGCAGTCGCTCATGACGCTCGGCATCGAGCACGGGGGTGGAGCAGCGCGAGCTGTCCTTGGAGCTCTCGCTCCCGCTGCTGCTGCCGCCATCCGACTTGGAGCTGGAGCTGGCACTGCAGGTATGCTGGGTCTCATTGACCATGGTGAGCTCTCTGGAGGAGGGGAACACAAGGAGCACGGTGTGTATAAGGCAGGATAGATCTCTGCTAGGAGTTAGCGCTGGGGTGGGCAGTAGATGGCAGCAGGTAAAAGGAAGGTTATGCCAAGACCATCGTTAATCATCAATCGGCTTCTTTTGCTAGCCCTCTCTGTAAGCTGCAGTGGGGGTTGTGCTGAAAACGCAAAATGAAAACAATCAATTTAGAGCATGCTGGAAGGAAATAAACAGAGCAGTTAGCTTCGTGCCACCCTGATGCACCTCTTTTGTGCCTGCTGGGTCAGATTTGGTTCTCAGAACAGTCAGGTCAACATCACTTTTGCCCTGGCTACACCTTAACAAGCCACGATGCCCACGTGCATCAGTTGAGGTCATCTTTGATCTTGTGGTCTTGGGCTGGACATGCCAGCGGACTTTTTCAGCTGCCCCTTGGACTGTATCCATCTTCACAAATTCCCATCTGTTTGCTCCCAAAAGGCAGGGTTTCTTTACAATAAGGGCAAGTGCTCATGTGGCAGGTAGACAAGAATGCACAAACTATTCCTCCGTCAGGAAAAAAAAAGAAGAATCCAGTCTGGAACAGGGCATCCTGACAAATTCTATCTTTTGTTTTGTCTTTATGGGCAGCCTGTTGCATTTCTGAGCTTTAGTCATTCTCCACTAGACACATCTTTTCCACAGGCATTTGTCACCGCACACACTCAGCTATTTCCTTCACGAGGTACCGTGCTCACGTTCCTTTCCTCACTGATTGTGGCTGCTTGGAAACAAGGTCAGCAGAGGCCATTGCTTTCTTCTCTGCCTTGTAAAACGATCAGCTGTACTTGTTTAGCTTTACAGAAAGGAAAACAGCACTGCAAGTACAAGTGGGTCTAGGATGCCCAACTCCATTTAGCTCCCTGGGCCATAACTGCTTGATATTTGCTCCCAGAAGTGTTTCACCCGATGCCTTGAAAATGAGGTAGTGATTACAGCTAATTAGATAAGAGCTGCCATAAAGTTTGGATCCGCGTTGTTTGCTTATCCAAGTCAAAGCTTAGACTTGTTATGTAATGACAGCCTGCTGTTTCCCAGTGACATCGGAGGCTATTTTGGAGGAAATTGTTGCACAATCTAATGCACATTTTGTCCTTACAGGAACTCTGAGGGTCTGGGTCATCCAAGCAGACTCTGAACTCTTCTTCTCCTGTTTACACTAAGCTGGCAACCAAGCAAAAACCCTTTGGGAGAAAGTCTACTTTTACCACCTGGGGACCTCTCCCGCTGGCAGGAGATCAGAGAAAGGAGTGCAGGGTTCCTGGGGCCAAGAGAAACCTGGAGTCTCAAATCTCTCGTGTACCAACGCAGCGGGTCACAGTAAAACCAGCAGCTACTGACAACTCCAAAAGCAACCTCTGGCACACTGTTAACAGCCTGCCCACAAGCTCTTTCAAAATAAACATGCCTGGCATCCACGTGGCACTAATCTGGGGAATTATCTCAAAGCACACGGCGGTGATCAAGCTAGCGGGTCAGAACTGCGTGTGGACACATTTCAGAGGAACATGCTACAACCCCTCAGATAAATCAAAGACCTTGCAATATAACACCCAGCATGCAGGAAGGTTTGCTCAGTAACGCCTCTACGCAGAGAGGCTTTCTCTGGAGGAAATCTCCTTATCTCGGCAGCAGTCTAGAACCACAAAGACAATAGAAACGCTTAAAGCGTTATCTACAAGCAGCCTTGGTAACAGCTTCCTTAGCCTCACGCGCATCAGGGACCTGATGGGAGAAACTCACAGCTGTCCTAAAGAGAAAAAAACATCTCAGTAAGCAGCAAAGGCAGTCGTAGCATACATAAAACGGGGGGAAACACCAGCAGCTGGGGGGGCAGCGCTCCCCAGTGACCCCTCTGCCACCGGCTGGGCTCGGGGCAGGGATCCGCGGCGCAGCACGGCGATGCTCACCGTGTTTACCCCATCCCCGTGGCACCCCTTTACCTCCCCTCAGGACGTTTCCCACCCCACAGCCCGGAGCTGACCCCCCCCAGAGCTCCGCACCCCCCGGGGCAGCGCCTGCGGGGGCCCCACGCGCGCAAAGCCGCAGGGCTCCGAGGCACCGAGCCGTGCGTGGGGACAGCCCTGAAGCTGCTGAGCCCGCTGGGACACCCCCTATAAAGGGCAGCACGGCCCCTATAGGGGCGGAACGAGCCGCACACCCCCCCGTCCCCAGGGCCCCGCTCACCTGGCGGCGGGGCCGGGCGCTGCGGCCCCATCCCGCGGCGCTTTAAGCGGGGCCGGCGGTCACGTGCTGCCCGGCGCTTTCCCTTACCCAACATGGCGCCGCGGCTTCACTTCGCTCCCCTCCCTTTCTCTCCCTATTCCCCCACCCAACCAGCCGCCGCCGCGGGGGTCACGTGGTGGAGAGGGGAGGGGGGGATTGACGCAGGGGGTGCCGGGAGAGGGGCGGCGGCGGGCCAAGATGGCGGGGTGCGGCGCGGGGCTGTGCTGCTGCTGCTGCCCGCGCTGCTGTGGGGAGAGGGAGAGCCGCACCCCTGAGGAGCTGGTACGGCCGCTGTCCCCTCCCCGGAGCCTGTGGGGCTCCCCGCTTCGGCCGCTGGTGCCGCAGCCCTCGCTGTCCCGGTCCCCCAAAGCACCGTTGTTGTCGGTTGGTCCCCGCTCCTGCCAGGCCTGGCACCTGAGGTGGTGCCGCGCCTCCTGCCCGCCTCAGGGCTCGTCCTGCCCGGCCCGGCACCGCTCCTGCGGGGGGACAGGGTGCCGGGGCAGTGCCTAGCTGCTCAGGGCGGGGTGATGCTGCCCATGCAAGTATCTTGTCCTGTGCCCCCTTGTTGGTGTGAAGGAAGGGGGGACAGGGGCTTGGCACGCTGCTTTACCTCCCCACGGCAGCCCTTCACAGCGTAGGAATGTAATGTATTCGTGCTGAAGGGCAAGCTTTAAGGTAAGGCCCAACATACGGTCACCCCCATGTAAGTGGTGGTCTGGTAACTCATGCTCCAACATTATAAGTATCAGTGGGGTAAGCCTTCCCTGGTTTTGGCTTTGCTACCAGTGTTCATGAGCACCAGTGTATGCGTTCATTCCCCTGATGTTTTCTCATTCCCATGTTCTTTGTTTTGTAGACGATCCTAGGAGAAACTCATGAAGAGGAAGATGAGATCCTTCCACGCAAAGACTATGAGGTGGGAAGTTAACTGATACCAGCTTGTGGAACTAATGGGGAGAGAGCTACAGACAGGTTTTTATCTGCTTTAATTTAAAGGGGGTAGGCACTCAACTTGCATCACTGTAGCTAGGTTGTATTGACACCAACAGAAATACCAGGAGCTGCTGTGCTTGCAAAGACTTGTTGCTCATCGTTTGATGCAGCATTTGTAGATTAATGCCCAGTGCTCTGAGTAGAACTTAAATGTTTGCTGCCCAAGTCAGACTGCTATTGAGAAAATGCATTTTCTGAATCTGTTACGTTGCTCCCCTGTTTTAATGTGACTTTACTGGCTCTTGTGGTCTTACGTCATCATGACTGTAAAAAAGTATCTGTAACTAGTTGGTCACTGTTGCTTTACTGCTGTCTGTGGTGTCATGCTGGCTCAAAGCAGATCTTATCTATCACATCCTGATTCTTACAGAAGACTTAATTTTTATGTGTCTGTGTGGTGGCCCTGAGCTTTTCAGAGTAGTTGCTCTCAGCATGGGTGTCACCAAGCTGTTGCTGTTTAGTGTAACATCAACCTGTTACTGTTTAGCTTGAAAAGGGGAAGCTGATGTGGGTAAAAGCCAACAGTACTTTGTGCTTACAGTGGGACAGTTATTATTTTAATTTTCTCCTGTGGTAAGGTTAAGAACTGGTCTAGAAAGGAACTTGTTTCTAGTGTTCCTGCTGTAGTGAAGAATTAGATTTCATGTTATCCCCTGTCAAATTGGCCATGCTTTAAGTCTAAATCTGTATCTTGTGACTTTAACTTAAAGTTGTATTAATCACTGGTTTAGTTCTGTCTCATCTTTGGCGGTGAATTTGGTCTGTTCTTTCACTTCCCAATTCTCCGAGTCTGCCTCTACTGGAAATACTTAAATGAAGTTGTTTACGGTAGTTTTTCTCCTACAACTGTTTGCCAAACCTGCTGTGGGGTTGTAATGACTTTTGTAATCTTTAACAAGGCCTTCTGTCCATAGCGTTTTGCACAATCTGTAGCAGGTGATTCTCATTGACCTTTTGGCATTCTTCCAGAGCTTGGATTATGATCGCTGTATCAATGACCCATACCTGGAAGTTTTGGAGAGCATGGACAACAAGGTAAAATTTTTTTTTTCTTTCAGTAGCTTGAGAGCTAAAGCTGTAGAAATACCTTCCACTATGGGAAGTTTGTTTTTTTCTTCTTTATGATAGAAATTCTCTTTTTGTTTTTGATGAAAAGAGTAAAAATAAGTGTAGAGATTGTAGCTCCCAGCATCTGTTCTGAACCTCACTTTTGAAGTGAATGAGGTGTTAAGCACTTCCATCTCTCTGTTTTCAGTTTGCTGTTGTCACTATCTTCTGTTGATTTATCACTATAGCTGCAATTTACCTGTGGAGCCCAAATCCACCTTTGTCTGGTTTCTGTTTGTATGTTGCTTTGATTTGGCTTTTTAAAAATCCTGTTCCTACACAGAAAGCACGGAAATATGAAGCAGTGAAATGGGTGATGGTTTTCGCCATTGGAGTCTGCACAGGACTAGTAAGTGTCATGCTGTTTGGGGAATGAAGACACTTCAGGACACTAGGCAGGAATAATTTAGAAGTCAACAGCAAAAGAGAAAAGAGGAGATACCGTTCACTGTCAGGAAGTTGAGAGCTTAGGAGTTGGAGGGGGCTTTGGGGAATTACGGCATGTTGCAGGTAGATGATTTTCTGAGAAGACTTTTTTTGCTTTCCTTTCACATCTTGCTGTGTTTTCTGTGTAAAGTATTCTGGCAAATTCTTTAATTCTGTGTACAGGAAAACTTGTCCAAAGTTAGCGTTAATCAAACAGGATGCCAGTTTATAGTTGAGCTTTATTTGTTATGTTTGGCAATACTTTCTTCACTGTACATGCTTGAAAACTAGCTTTGCTGACTGCATGCCTCAGTTAAAGTTAGCTTTTTTTGGTACCCTGAAGTATGTTGTCAGTGTTTAAAAAAAAATCACAAAACTACCATTTGAATATTCTGAAGTATATCTCTTCAGGAATAATTCTGGGATGGATCTGTCCAAGGGAGAACAAGGGAGGCAGAAAACCTGAGCTTTGTAAGCTACTTTACTCAGAACAATGCTTTTGCTTTCCTTATCCTTTGTCCTCCCTCATGCGTACTCATGGTAGGGCTTGCTAGAAGGTGGTCTTTGGTACATGTATGTAGTAGTTTCTGATGACAGGTCTGTCTTTTTTTTCATAGGTGGGCCTCTTTGTGGATTTCTTCGTGCGACTCTTTACCCAGCTCAAGTTCCGGGTAGTACAAAGCTGTATCTTTTACTTAGCATATGGTGTTCTGGTAGACTTGAGTGACCTTTTTCTTTCTGTTGCTCAGAACAGCTGACTCGTAGACATCTGCTGTCACTCACATTGTTGGTCAATCAAGTTTTCAACTTGCTTATGTAATTCAGCTCTCGAAACCAAGGAAGTGGTTTGAATATCAATATATGGGCAAAGACTAATCCCTAAAAGAATGAGTGGTTTCTCTTCCTTGTACATTAACTCTGAGCTCTGAAGGGGAGACCTGTCTTCTTGATGGGTTGTCATCTGTCCTGCCTGGAGTAGAAAGCACAAATTTGGCTCCTGATGCCAGTGGGACCCCCCAGAGAGTACCAAATGATTGTGTTGGTGGGAGACCGTTGTTGCTTTCCTTGACCTCTCTGCAGCAGTGGAAGAATGCACAGAGAAAGGCTGTCTTGCCTTGTCTTTGCTGGAGCTGCTGGGGTTCAACCTGACCTTTGTTTTTCTCGCAAGTCTTCTGGTCCTCATCCAAGTAAGATTTAAGTTCACTGCTGCTCTTTACACAAGCTTCCTTTGCTTTCATGTGGTCCTGGACATGAAGTTTCCTTCTTGTCCATAGCACTTACTGCCTGAAGGCATCGTACCAACTTCAGAGTGCTAACTGATTTAGCTAAACCGTGTGTCTCATTCCCTTGCTGTGCTCTTTGACCGAGATACTGTCAGTCTGCTATGGAGTCAATGCAACACAGTGTCAGTGTTTTCCTTTCTGCAGCCTGTGGCAGCTGGATCAGGAATTCCTGAAATTAAGTGCTACCTCAATGGGGTAAAAGTTCCAGGGGTTGTGCGGCTCCGGACAGTGGTGTGCAAAGCTATGGGAGTGCTCTTCAGCGTGGCAGGAGGTAAGAAGTGCTGCAGTGTCTTCATCTCTTTGGGGTAAGGAATCACTGAAGGGGGAGAAATGAAGGGGAAGGGCGTGGAAAGTTTCTTTTGTTCCAGTGAAATCATTTTGGGCTGGAGACCAGGGTGTGAACCTTGGATACGTACAGGGAGTAGAAAAGCAGATAAGACAGAAGGACCGGGACTATCAGGGGAACAAATATCTTTTCGAAGTGGTCTAGTCAGAAGTGGCTCTTCATGGCTCAGTCCAAGAAGGAGACCTGAGAATTATCCAGAACGCATTATGTAGAATGACCTGAAGGCTGTGTTGTAGCCAGAAGGGCATGGTAACCTGGAGAGTTCAGAGTCCTTGAAACAACAGTTTTTGAATATTTTCACCCACTTGGAGTGCAAAGTCTGTGCAAGTCTGTTCACAAACATCTTGGGGGGGACACGGGCCAGCAGCTCCCTTCACCTTGAGAGGAGAGGGCATAGCTGCCTGAACTCAGCTGAGGTTTTGGAAGCTACCAACATACATTTATGGTCTGGTACAGGGAGGTCGTGCTGTGCTATGGGAGTGGTGAGCTGATCTCTTCTGCCATTGTCAGCAGGGGAGAGGGTGGGGAGCATGCTGTCTCATCAGTCCTGTTTTTCCAGGTCTTTTTGTTGGGAAGGAGGGTCCAATGATCCACAGTGGTGCTGTCGTAGGTGCAGGTTTGCCACAGGTTAGTGCTGGCCTGGGTCACTGAGATGGGTGAGCTGTGGAGGTCGTTTATCCTTTTCCTGACTGAAATGCAGCATTGCGTTGGGTTGCCTCTTGGCCATAGTGTTGAGCACCATGCCTTTGCTTGACTACCAGCCTTGGTCTCCCTCGGATGCCTGCTCATAGCTCAGTTTGTTGCTAGAGTACAGAGTGTTGGTATTGTCTGTGCTAAGCGGTGCAGAAAAGAAAATGATTCTGATCTCCAGGAGAGTGTTTGCTACTCTCCCACTGAGGTGGGAGTAGAGTTAAACATCTCTTGTAAGCCAAGAGCAAACTCTGCAGGAGATTGTGTAGAGACCAGCAGTTCACACCCCTGCTTTGTAAGAGTACTGTGAGGAGAAAGCTTCCTTCTCCCATGTTTCTAAAGCTTTGCTTTCTCTGTAGTTCCAGAGCATCTCTTTGAGGAAGATCCAGTTTAACTTCCCGTATTTCCGCAGTGACAGGTACTGTGTCCAAGAGGGGGAGGAAAAGAGGAGGGGATGGTGAATGAGCCAGCTTTCCTGGGAGGAAGGTGGCTGCCTGGGATGAATCAGTCAGTTGTTTTTTTCAGTTTCTGTCTAGTACCCTGCAGTCTCATTCTGCAGGAGGAAGGACAGCACTGGGATACATAACTTGATTCTTCCATGCTACCCTTAAGGGATCCCAGCTCTGGTCTCCATGTTCATTGATGTTCTCTTGTACTGCTCAGCAAATCTCTACCCATTTAAAACCTTTAATCTGAATGGTTAAACAACATCATTGTTGGTAACAAGCTCAATTATGCACCCCGTATGAACAAGATATGGACCAGCCTTCTCTGGAGCCTCTGCAGGTGAACAAGAGCTTGCCTTTCCGTCTCTAGAATTCTTTCAAGTGATGCTGGAGCACTGTGGTTTGGGGTGTTTACTAGTGTACTTAGCAGTCACATAATGCCAGAGTGTTGTATTGGTGCTCTAGAGAGAGCATATGCTGCTGCAACAACTTACTGAAAAAATGATGTCTGCAGTGGCCAGTTCTTCTCGCAGCTGTCACTCATGTATTTGTGGGATATACCAATGAACGGAAACGGTCCCTTGCTTTGCAGAATCTGAGCATGTTCACAACCCTTTGCTAAACTGACATTGCTTTCCTCTTCAGGGATAAAAGGGACTTTGTATCTGCTGGAGCTGCTGCAGGGGTTGCAGCTGCCTTCGGAGCCCCAATTGGGGGTACTCTTTTCAGCTTGGAAGAAGGTTCCTCCTTCTGGAATCAGGGACTTACATGGAAAGTGGTAAGTAATGGCTCTATCTAGTTCTGTTTCTCTTTGAGCTGTACCTTGGGGAGGGCATATCTGTGAGGACATTTGCATTATCCTGTGTCTCCTGTCCGTCCTGGTAGGGAAGAGATTGCCTTCTCTATCAGTCCCCCAGAATTACTACAGATCAAGAGCAGAGATTAATCTGGTACTACCTAGAACTGCTCTATAGGCAGCAGATTTATTGTACCTGAGAGAAAAGTGTTTTGTACCTGGAGCTTTGCAGCCCAGTTCTCTGGGAGCAGACAGAGTTAAGCAGGTGCTGGATTTCTTTCTGCTGTCTTCTGCCTTGGGGAGCTGTATTGCAGCAATACCCTGTGCCTTCTAGTTACGGATTTCTCTGCCTCGTGCTTACTTTCATGATGTCTATGTTTTTTTGATGAATGTATCACAGCTCATGATGCTTTTGGCATTTCTCATACCAAATGACATGTTGATGGGATTCATCTAGTCTACTCTTTCACAGCAGGGATGGAATGAGCAAGGGGTTTGCCAAAATCGTAATGCTCTCTGAGCCAATGAAGACTTCAATTACAGCTCCAAACAAGCTGTGTTAGTGCCTTGTAATTGGTTTCTAACTACAACTTAGCATCTGTGACAAAAAAAAAAAAAAATCACTGCGGGAATTACTGGGTGAAATTCCTAACTCTTTTTGTGAGGGAAGCCAGATCAGATACGGTAGTACATTTTGGCCCTGCTGTCTTCTGCAGCAGGGAGTGGGCACTAAACCTCAGTAGGACTGTTTTCATAAAGCTTAGTGTTCTATAAGCTTGATGTTTGTTGTCATAAATGCTTTGATCACATTGAACCCTAAGTCTTAATGAAGAGCTAACTGTCAGTCTTAATTTTGGGAGTTTTTATTTCTTCTATTTTTCAACTTCCTTAGCTTTTCTGTTCCATGGCTGCCACCTTCACCCTGAATTTCTTCCGCTCTGGGATTCAGTTTGGAAGCTGGGGATCTTTCCAGCTCCCTGGGCTGCTCAACTTTGGGGAGTTCAAGGTACGATTTAGTGCTATTATTTTTCTCCCTCCGGTCTCTTGTCAGTTCAGTGTTTCTTTCTGTTTTTTTTTGTTTGTTTGTTTGTTTGTTTTTTTGTGGTTACATGCTTGTACTTGCATAGTTCATGTTTAGCAGGAACACGCTGTTAGCTTATGACAGTGTTATTCTGCTATGGTCATTGCTGCCGAAAGTCTCCTGCTGTCAAGGCAGAAGCGTTGGTGGGAAATTCCAATGACTAATGCTTTCCTTATGTTTTTCTGCATGTAGTGCTCTGAGTCTGATAAGAAATGTCACCTCTGGACAGCTGTGGACTTGGGGTTCTTCATTCTGATGGGGATCGTAGGAGGCCTTCTTGGAGCCACTTTCAACTGCTTAAACAAGAGGCTCGCCAAGTATCGCATGCGAAATGTGCATCCCAAACCAAAGCTGGTCAGGTATTTGTGCTTTCTTGAGTTTGTGTAGGTGTGTCTGATCTGTGTTCAGTGCCCCAGTGCAAATGCATTGATGTAGAAGACCAATGGGAGGAGCTGGTGGAAAACCTGTTCCTATGTGTTACTGAAATCAAAAATGAAGCATCCATGGAACTTAAGTGAACACCAGATACCAGATGTTACAACGTCTCTACATTTCTGTAATTACTCTGATGGTGTAAGGAAAGCTGTAACCCTCTTACAACGGCTGTGAAAGGGGCTCTTTATCATAGTGGCTACAGCTGAGCAAACTGGAGCTGCGTCTCCGTGCAGGATTTTTGTCTTGTCCAAACAGATGTGGAAAGAATAGCTGAATCCAGCTTTTTTACATTATTATTATCTTGGATAATTAAGTCCACAACTGAGCTCTGTGGTATTTAGAGAATTGCCATGTAATTCTGGAAAATAATGTCTGGTGTAGACAGAATTCCTAAATAAGAAGCTCATTTAAAAAAAAAAAAAAAAGTATTTCAGTAGCTAGAAAAGAAATATGAAAGACTATGCATCAGGCTGTCCAGTTCTGTCTAGACGAGAGAATTTTTTACCCTGTAAAAATATAGAGAACATCGTTTCCATGTGAACAGTCTCACCACCAAACCCTGCCCTTTGGGTTTTTATATGTGACTGTGTTCTGAGAGCAGAAGTATTGCCATTTGGGGGCAGGCAATGAAAAAAGGAAGTTAACTTAATCCTGGCAACCAAGCTATAATTCAGCTTGACTTGCAGGCTCCCCTGCTTCAAATATTAAGCTGCTGTAACTGCTTCTTCCTGCAACCATTTCAGAGTTGTGAAGAGCCTGGACTGGGTTACAGGTCTGAGTGCAGTTTCAGAGTATGGTTTCTGCTGTGTGTTTGCAGAGTCCTGGAGAGCCTGCTGGTGTCGCTGACTACCACGGTCGTGGTCTTTGTAGCCTCCATGATTCTGGGGGAGTGCCGGCAGATGTCTTCCACCAGTCACAGTGGCAATGACACTTTGAGCGTGCAGGTGAGGAATGTTCCATGAAGATTGTAGGTCTCCTTCACATTGTTCCTCCCTTCGCAGTAGCACAGGCAGGTAATGAGCCTTGAGGGCATGTAGTACCCACAGAGAACTTGAGTTAAAACCTATGGACAGCTGTAGGACCTTAAACAGTGAAAGCTGTGCTTTGTGCTTTTGTAGTTTGACAAAGCAGCTCAGGCTATGAATCAAGGAGCCTACTGTCTGCAGGCCTAACGTCTGCTATTGATATTTTGGTCTAAACATGTCAAACTGTGGGTGGACACCATATACAGGAGGGTTACACCCGTTCTGCACAAAGGCTAACATAGCAGGGAGTGGTTTTTAACTGTTCGTGTCCTTTATGTCCTGCATCAGGGTATGTCAGAGGATGTGAATTCAAGCATCAAAACGTTTTTCTGCCCAAATGAAACCTATAATGACATGGCCACACTATTCTTCAACCCTCAGGAGTCAGCTATCCTGCAGCTCTTCCACCAAGATGGTGAGTAGCTAGCAGACAGTGCTTCATGCTGTCCTCAGGCTTCAGAGCTTCATCTTGCTTGAAACAGTTTTGTTAAGTGGACCACAAAGCTAACAGCCTCTTCAAGCCTTTATGGCTCAAGAGGACTGCTGGTACAACAGCTTAACATCCCCTCTCTGGGAAGAAAGGCCTGCTTTTCCTTTTTTTTCCACTTACTCAATGTTTTCATGTGTGTTTGGACTGGAAGACTGTTTTGAGATGGGTCTGCTGTGAGCTGAAGGGTGGATGGTGTGAGACTTACCATCTGTCCAGCAGGCCTTTTCCCCTCTAGTCATGATTCTTCTTGTGTTACAGGTACTTTCAGCCCAGTCACACTCTCCTTGTTCTTCCTTCTCTATTTCTTACTTTCCTGCTGGACATACGGGATCTCTGTGCCCAGTGGTCTCTTTGTGCCATCACTGCTTTGTGGGGCTGCCTTCGGACGCCTGGTCGCCAACCTCCTCAAAAGGTGCATTGAGTGTGTGTGAGAGATGTGCTGCAAATGCATGCTGACCTCTCAGTCAGGTTATTCTAATCTTGGGGCTCTGTCTTGCCCTAGCTACATCGGCCTGGATCACATCTACTCAGGAACCTTTGCACTGATTGGAGCAGCAGCATTCCTGGGAGGAGTGGTCCGGATGACAATTAGCCTGACTGTCATCCTAATTGAATCCACCAATGAGATCACCTATGGGCTCCCGATAATGATCACCCTCATGGTGAGTGCAGGGCCTTGGCTCTAGCTTCTTGAACATGTACTAGTTGTGAATCTCTTCCTGTCAGGGCAGTGATGAGCCAAGGAGTCTTGTATTTGGATCAGCAACTCAGTACACCCTGTTTTTTCTGCAGGTAGCCAAATGGACCGGAGACTTTTTCAACAAAGGCATCTATGACATCCATGTGAACTTGCGAGGAGTACCTCTCCTGGAGTGGGAAACAGAGGTGGAAATGGATAAGTAAGGCTGCCCCTCTTGGCAGGACTGTGGGTTAGAGTTTGTCAGTAGGGTTCTTGGCTCAGAAAGGAATGTTGTAATGGGGGGATGGTGATTCATGTCCAGTGAACCAGTCTGCACCAGCTGCTGTGAGAAGAGCTGGAAGTTGTGCATCAGGCCTGCAGCAGGAAAGAGGTGCCTGGAGCCCTTGCTGGGGAGGAATGGGCAGGTGGAGATCTGAGAAACAAATTTGTGAGGCTTGGGAAGAAGCTTGATATGAAGCACGGAGCGATCTTGGATTTCTGTGTTTCCTCAGACTACGAGCCAGTGACATCATGGAACCCAACCTGACTTATGTCTACCCCCACACCCGTATTCAGTCCCTTGTTAGCATCTTGCGCACAACGGTTCATCATGCCTTCCCTGTCGTGACTGAGAACCGGGGCAATGAGAGGGAGTTCATGAAGGGAAATCAGCTGATAAGTAACAACATCAAATTCAAGGTAAGAAGTTGATTTTTCAGTAAGTTGAAAGGATAAAGAGCTTGGTTGTGCAGGAAGAAGGTCCCTTCCTTTATTATCATAGAATCATTTAGATTGGAAAAGACCTTTAAAAATCATCTAATCCAACCTTTAACCTGTACTGACAATTTTAGTATTGTCACTGCAGGATTCAGATCAGACATGAGCAATTACTAAAATACAGTTATTTAGTTAATTACTAAAATGCAATTTCAGTCCGTTCTCCTGGTTATGGCAAAGGCAGAGCAGTGCTCTGCATTAGTATAGAAGCAAACCTGAACAGGACTTCAAATAACCAGTTTAGGATAGAGGTGGAAAAATTTTGAATTCAGCACTGAAGTACTGAACCCACCCTTGAGATCAAGAATGGTTGCCTAATTGCTTCTCTCCTTCACGGGAGGAGGAACAGGCAGAATACTTTAACTTCCTGGGAAACTTGAAATTTAAGGTTGGAATTAACCACATGTTTGTGGCATTACCTGTGCTCTAGCAAAAAGGGTGCCTGACTTCCTAAATTGCAGGTTTCCTGCCAAAGGAGAGTCCCACTGGCTATTCTTACAACTACTGTGACAGCACTAAGGAACACTATCGGGTGATAGAAAGCTATAAAAAATATTTTATAGTTAGTTACTCTTTGATAATTGTTGGCCTGCTAAGTGGGTATCTGAAAATTGTATCCAGAAATCTAGCATTCTCACCCGAGCTGGAGAGCAGCGCAAACGGAGTCAGTCCATGAAGTCCTACCCTTCAAGTGAGTTGCGTAACATGTGTGACGAGCACATAACAACGGAGGAGCCACCAGAGAAGGAGGATTTGCTACAACAGATGCTAGAGAGAAGGTGAGATACTTGTAGGAACAAAGGTAGGAAAAAAAGATATTTCTTAACATCGGGATGTATTGTGATGCTTCATACAGTCCCTGTTATTTCATATTCAGGAGGAAACAGTATGAGTATCCATGTTATCAGAAGTAACTTGTCAGGACCCATCAGACAATGCTCAGACCCACACCTGTGCCTGAGTCCTGAGCTAATGACTTGATGACTCAATTGTTAAATTTCCATCAAACGCCTGCCCAAAAATATTTCCTGGAGAGGATAGAATACCTGGGGAAATTACTTGTCTTTAGAAATTAACGCCCTCTTGTACACAAAAACCTGAGGGCTCTGCAAAGCTCACTCTTACAAGAGAGGAGATAATGACCTGTTACCATACTACTTGATATCATCTTTCTGGTAACTGGACTGAGTCATATACTTTTACTGCAGTTGTTTCACGCAAAAGCCCAGTGTAGTTAATCAGTTTCTGACCGACTGAGTGTGACACGTACAGGTGAAGTTATGACCTGACACTCTATCACATGCTTCAGATGTTACTAGAATCAGTAATTTTGAACTGAAAATTGCTTCAGTAGCAAGTGATCTGAAACTGAAAGTTAGGAGACTGTCTCCATTTTACTGCTTGTATAATGGCACTTGACTATAATGGCACTTTACTGTTCTCTGATAGTTTGCTTGGAGAAAAGACTTCTTACTCTCTAGAAAGAATCCCTGAAATATTCTAGAGAAGGTTGCAGAGATAAAACAGCTGTTGGTTTGGAGGCTGGTGTGTGTGTCTCATTAGGTTCAAGTGACTTACAATATGTATTCAATCTGTTGCAGATACACACCTTACCCCAATCTGTACCCTGACCAGTCTCCCAGTGAGGAGTGGACCATGGAGGAACGCTTCAGACCTCTGACCTTCCATGGCCTGATCTTGCGCTCGCAGCTGGTCACGCTCCTTGTCAGGGGGGTTTGTTACTCTGAGAGCCAGTCAGTAAGTCTGCCTCATCTGGAGTTGTAGCAGACATCTCCACCCTGTGAGCTAAGCAAGTTGGGGATGATATTTATAAGCTGCCATGAAGAATTCACCTATTTTTCCATTTTAAGGAATGCATCTTTGCTTTGAAAGCTGAAGGCAGGTAATGTGAATTCTCCCTTGCAGCTCTAGAAGAAAGAGAATGGAATTTCTGTTTAAGCAGCCCAAGGAAAAGTGTACAGCTACTGTATTTGGGGAAAAATATTAACAACCATCACAATCTGCATAAAAATGCAATCAAAACTGGAGAATGGAGGGCAAATCTTAAATACAAACAGGCAAACTGGTGGCATATACTTTGTGTTCTTAACGCCACATGCCAAGGTCTTAGGAGATTGGCAGCTGTATTGCTAAGATCAGTATGAGCTTTTGTGTTTGAGGCCCAGCTTCCACAGAGCTGTTTTGTTGCTGCTCTCCAGTGTTGAGTATAGGTATTTCAGAGGTTGGAGAGTATATCTGTATATCTCTGAGCTAAATGCTTGTATGGGCTTGTGCTTCCGTTGCTGAATTCTAAACAGAGATGTTAAGAATGCCTTTACAGAAGTTTTGTGTGTGGGTGTGGGGGAAGGAGTCTGGGTAAGCACAGGGCGTTGGGAGGCATCATTTGCTGTGCTTGCAGAATGTGCGCTCTCATGGAAGGCAACACACTGATTTGGTGGCATTTGTTTTAATTTCAGAGTGCAAGTCAGCCTCGTCTATCCCATGCAGAGATGTCAGAGGATTACCCTCGCTATCCAGATATCCATGACCTGGACCTCACGTTGCTGAACCCTCGCATGATAGTGGTAAGAGATGCACTGTGATGTGATAGTAAGACTCTCGACCTGTCTACTTCAGTTTCCTTCTAGATTAGATTTCTGCATGAGGGTGAATGGACTGGCAAACTTTGGAGTTCTCAACATTTCAGTGAATTAGAGCAGCTGTAGCAATTGCTTATTAGTGATTCTTGGAACTACTGAAAATGCCTCTTGTAAATAACATCATTATTTCTTGTTTCTTAGGATGTCACTCCATACATGAACCCGTCTCCCTTTGCTGTCTCTCCAAACACTCACGTGTCGCAAGTCTTTAACCTGTTCAGGACAATGGGACTCAGACATCTACCAGTTGTGAATGCAGTTGGAGAGGTGAGTCCTTATCTCAGTTTTGTCCTAGCTGAGCAAGGAAGCAGATGTGTTTTTTGCAATGCTTTCCCCTTTGAGAGAGTTGAGATCTGTTTTAACATTAAACAGATATGTTTTAATGGGATCAGAATGTGGTCTTCAGGCTCTGAAGCATTGTTGATTGCTGTGACCTCATTACCATCCTTAGTGTCCAAGTCTGCTCCCTGCTTTCACCCCAAAGAACAGGACACACAGTCTGTCTCCTTTTTCAGGTTGTCAGCATGTGGAAGCTGTTACTGTCTTGTACCTTTTCAGAGTCCTTGAGCTCACCAGAGGTCACTAATTTGGCTTCCCCTTTGACAGCTTTGAGGCCAAGAGCAGAATTTCCTGAACATTGGGCAGGAGGTTTTTCTTTTGGACAGAAACTTGCATTCTGTTCTTACTCATAGGAGTAGAAAAATAAAGAAGCTTTTGAACGGTTTGCGCTTGATTTGCTGTACTTATCTCTTTGCCATCTACAGTGCTCAGAAATAGTCAGTAGGTGTCAGTAACTTCCTATCAGCATCATGAGAAACTTTCCGTAAGCCTGAACAAGGAAGCAAAATCCTTATGATGATGATAATAGCCTGAACTGGTCTTTCCTTATGAGACATCAGTGCTTTTTTCTTTTTTTTTTTTTTTTTTTTGCCTCTAGATGTTCCTAACAGTAGGTATGTGCTGGGAGAGTGGGGTGTCTGTTCTGGTGAAACTTTAGCTTGAACCCACTGTAACTGCATTGGTCGAGAAGTGTTTGAAGGTTTTCACATGTTTTTTTGGGTTGGAAAGTACAACAGCTCTAACAGCTCTACCACGCACGTCTCTTAGTGGCACATCTGTGATACTGACATATCGTTTTTTTTTCCTTTTTTCTTCCTCTTTAAGATTGTTGGGATAATCACTCGGCACAACCTGACCCACGAATTTCTGCAGGCAAGACTGAGACAACACTATCAGACCATTTGATGCCCCTGCCCCACTGCCGGTGTGGCTACCTCCCTCTTCCAAGCCTGCACACGCGCTCGCATTCTGCTTGGACCCCACAAGGCCCAAGACTTGCCGTTTGGCTTCTCACACGCATATCAAGCCTGGGGAGCTGGAAAACATCTTGCTAGCCAGAGAATTAGAGGAGCTGCCTGAGCCTGGAGCTGTAGACTGGTCTCAGGCACTTGGTTTGATCACTCTTGATCCAGGTTTTATTTTTTTTCCTGTGCGCCCAGCCTTTCATGAGATGTTGTCTTGACATTATACATTCAGCTTTTTGTTTTTTGAGGCTTGGACAAAAGAACCATCTAGCTCCACTGTGTCCTGTGCAGAGAACTGCAGCATCTTTTCCCTGTCTACCTGTGCGTTTCTTTTCCTCTTCATCCCTTGTTCCTGCAACTGTTGCCTTACTTGTGTGAGAGGGGGGTTGCTGTCAAGGCGAAGAGGAGATAATGAAGTTTGCAGTTATCAGATAGCTGCTTTGCAGGATAGCTTTTCTCAAAAGTGGTATAAAAAGCCAGTTCTTTGGAAATGCACATCTCTTTGTGGGTGTTCCCAGTTGCCCATATTTTTCCACTCTGGCTTTCTTTTTTTCCTTATTTTTCTACTCCTTACATGGGAGTGTTCTTGCTGTGACATTTTTGACAACAGCTGACTTTTGAGAGCATCTCAGAGAATCAGGAGTTCTGAACAGTTCAATTGCATTTACTGTTTGGATTATAAATGTTCAGTACTTTTGCAGAGCATCTCAGAGAAGGAGGCTTTCTTTTTCCCTGTTAGCTGTTACTCTTATCTCCCCGCAAGAAACTCTACTAAGGTACTCTACTTGTGGTACTCTGCTTTGTCACTACCTGTATTTATAGGCACGGTGTCCTTTCCAGCTATGGCTATAGACCAGGAAACCCCACTTCCTCAGAGCACAGAGAATTGTGGATTTCTGGAGGCAGTTACAACTGATGCCCTGTCTCTGGGTTTCATTGAGTTACCTCTGTGTTGTGAGAGAAGCTGGCGGGACTTTAGGCTGCCATACAGGAAGGATACTTAGTGCTAGCAACTAGCAGGCAGGATTATACTGCAGGCTGATACGTGGGGCTGTCTGGCTTTAAAAACTCTAGGATAATGTTTGCAGCTGCACAGCCAAATGTCTAAGGGTAAAATGAGCACTTAGGAGCCAGTTGCAGCCAGTTCACTGCTTTAGCAGGTACCATCCTGGCCAGCACCTGTATTGTTCCAGCAGGCACCTGCCTTTGTGAGTTTTGCATACAGATAACCCTGAGTGGGAAGTCAGCGTTGTGCCTCTGGGGACTGTGGAGCTGATTGGCTTGATAAAGCACAGAGCATTCTCTCAGCCAAGAGACTGGGCTAAGTAACATGGGGAATGTATCCCAGGAAAGTTTCTGCACAGCCTCCAAGCACTCCTGTTAACCTCTTAACCTGTTGTCTGCCATAAGGAGCTAGCTAGATGAGAACTGTGGCAGAAGGAAGTCAGACACTGTTCCATTTCCTGAAATCAGGAACTCACCTGTGTTGAAAACTATCCTGAATAACACTGGCAGAGTTGTGCTCTTTCCTTGCATGTCAAAACACTACTTCTGTTAGAGCAGCCTCTTAGTGGAAGCTGACTGTTGCAGGGCAGTGCTTTGCAAGCCACTGACACCTGCTACAGTTAGGGCTAGGAGGTTTTGTGCCTAGGGCACCAGCCATAGTCTTAAGTAGGGCTCTTTAAGTCACAGGAGCTCTTTAAACATTCATGTAGCCATTGCAGTCCAGGTAGTTGTGGGACAGATGTGTTCTCTGGCTGTGCTTGCAGTAAACACAGATGAGTCACAGGATGCTCTTGATTTCTGTCCTGCAGATGAGAGAAAACTTGGTCTTAAAAGCAGTTCCTGAGGCAAAATTCTAGGGTGGAATTGATCCTTGTCATACAGGGCATAACACATCTCAGCTGGAAAGTTTTTTAGCAAAGCTGTTCATAAGCACTTAGTTTTTTTTTTTTTTTTTTTTTATTCCTCTCCATTGACATCTGGAGGCCTTGTTTTTTCTTTCAGTGTTCTTTCTCTCTGGCCTTCTTATAAAGAGAGGAATGGTGGATCTTTGCTTTCAGGAATGGATGTTACAGCATTTCCACAAAGGACAGAATGGGCTGTGGTACATGCAGTAGCAGTTGTTGCAAGGGAAGCTGGATCCTTTGTTAGCCATGGCGAGTGTCCATTGGGTAGTATCCAGGGCTTCTTGGGAAAGGACCTATGCTAAAGAGCAGGGAATACAATTCATTCTTTCTCTTACTGTGAAGCTAGCAACAACAGCTCTTGTCTCTGCCACTAAAGTTGTTTTGCTGGCTTCTGAATATCTTAGTTCCGTTTCAGGTAAGGCATGCAAGCTCTTAAACTTTCTAGAGTAAAACAAAGGCGTTTTCCTACAGCTAGTACCCACCTTGTGCCTTTCAACCTGAACTCCTTAGCTGGGACAGATGTAGCGTTGTTCCTAGAGCACACAAGTCAGCATTGGCCTCTGCTTTTGACTTGCAAGTTGTTTCCCAGGTAGGGTAAGGACATTTTCTCTGGATAGTCTGTGTAGTTGGTTTTTAAATGCCTGTGTTCCCTGAGCACTGGTTGTGCACTGAGCTGCCCCAAGGAACTTCTAGCACCCCTTTGTACTCCCTGAAGCTGGACTGTGGGTTTGAAATATGCTTCTGGTAACCTATCTTTCATTCAAAGGATTTGTGCTCTTCTGCAGTTACAAATTACAGGAATTCTGTTCTGGGATTTCACATCCTTCTAGTGTGGAAATAGCAATCCCATGCTGTCAGAAAACCTCTGAAGAGTGCCCTCTCTCTGTGGTAAATCCTTTTCCTGTTACTTATGTTGAGTGACTGCATGTGGAAGGTTCCTTCAGTCCATGCACCTGAACCTGAGGTCCTTAGATTGTTGCCTTGAGCCAGTCATCTCTTGTTTTATTTGTGAACATGAGCTGCAGCAGTATATTTTGTTGTAGAATGTCTTACCCTTGCTGCTAAGGCCTGTAGTTAGGTGATCCAGGCCAGACAGACAGAAAAATCTTGCTAAACGTCGAGCTCCAGCTGTGTTTCCCTGTGAGAGTCAGCTGTCAGCACTGTCTGCTCTGCCTGTGCATCTGTCTTACTGAGAACTTTCAGCTGGAAAACACGCCTGCTTCACTCTGTCAGTAAAGAAGTTTTAACGAGTGGTGGTGGGGGACCCCGTCAGCCTTTTTAAAGGGAAATCTGAGTGTGCAATCACCAGTCATGTAGTTTGCAGAAAGGAAGTTACAAGTTCTTGTGACGTCTGGAGATGCAGCGTTTCACCTCTGACTGTAGACTGTTGCAAAGAGCCTGAGTTGAATTAGTCCTGTTCTCACACTTCGGTCACTAAATTCCTTTCTAACAACGTGCAAGCTGCTTTTGTTCTGGCTACTTAGTGGTTTACCAAGAAACTCTTAGCATAGGTGCCTATAACCTTTTACTCAGAGCAACACTAAAGGAATACATGTAGTAACCAAGAACTGGATTAGTACTGATGGCAGAAGTTCGGGGCAATATGGGGCACTCTCCCCGCCTCATGTTTTCCTGTGCAGTGTTAATTATGCAGTTTTGAATTAACTTACTGTGAGCCATTCCAATGGTAGCAACTTACCTTTCCATTTGTTTTATTTTGCACTGTTTTTGTTATAAAATGATGTAAGCTAATTCCACAATGTATATAAACTGTATTTTTTTTAAATTTGTATGAACATATTTTTATTTGAACTATGGCACTTGGGAAGTATTCATGTAACCATAACATGTCTGAGAGTAAAATGTTTGTGTGTCTCCTTCAGCACTTCAAGGCCTCGTGATGTTTCTAGTGTTTTATTTTTTGTCCTTTACTATAATAAAACTGGTAGAACATTGCAATATTCAAGAACGTGATTTGGGATAGATGAGTAGTTGCTATTTATAAGCTGTCTGGATCTGACAGTTTCACAGGAGGTGCCCTGAGGCTGGACAGAAATAGGAGTTGTTACAAACCTGTAGGCTGCAACCACTCTAGCTCCGTGTTCTCTCACAACAAAAGGAAGGAATTAACAAATGTATGATAAGGAGTTGAACTGTGCACACTGCTAGAGGTGACTGCTGCTTTTCTTATCTGGGAACTCTTGCTTTCTACCCTCCTGTAAGTTAATGAAAGACATTTAGAGTGTAGTGTTGCACCTCTTGTTTTACAGGTGATTTCTCCAAATGTGAAAAGTCTTAACTTCATCTTTAGCCCTTATTTAATTTGTGGCTATACAGAAAACCTGTGACAATTTTTGGTCTTTCATCAAATTTGTGCATAAGTACAGCCTTTGAGCACAGTATTTGGCCCAAAAGCTCACCATCATCCCATGCTTGTTTTTCTTCATCGGGTAGCTGTGCTGTACAGGCTGCACGTAGCAGCTCTCTGATGCACTCTCGCAAAGCCAGCAGCTCGTCTGGCTCCTGCCATCAGTCCCCTGTTTGGTGTGTGTGTAATGACACAGAAGAAGGGCCTGAAATTGATAAAAGCATCTGTTGGGAGGAGATGGCAGAAAATCTGTGGGTGGGAGCAAAATAAGAAGCAACATAGTCTGCTTAATTAAGTTAATTAATTCCTCCTAGCAAGGAATCAGTAGAAGAGAGTCAGCAGGAGAGTAAGTGGGGGAACTCTGCTTCAGCTCTGTTACTGTCTTCAGTCCTAAATACAGTAATGTAGGAGGAAGTGAGAGCAGTTAATTGTCTTTTTAAAACCAAGGCACATCAACTGCTGCTTTGGAGTAACAGTAAATAAAGGAGGCCAATAGACTGTTTTGTCTTTCTCCCTCAAATTTCACACAAAAAAGGGAGGTGTCTGGCACATTTATGCTTAAAGCAAATGGCTTCATGTTTAGATTAAAACCTCTTTCTACTGAGGTTTATAGGCTCATAAATCCAGCCATGTGTTGTGACCCCAGTACTTGTAAACTGTATTTAACAGGAGAATTTAGTGTTCAGTGAAATTTTCTTCTGCTTTGCTGACAGAATACAAGCCACCAGCTTCAGGGTGTGTATGCACGTCCAGGTGTGTATCATGCAGCACCCACAGGAAGAAACAGCATAACTGCCCCAGGCTTTCATTGCACGTATGCATTTGATGAGATAACGAAGTTCTCTTCTTGTCCAAGGTGCTGAAATGCTTTTCAGCAGCATCGAGAGATACTCAGCTGCTTTAACATCCACTGTAGGTTTTGAGTTGCAGTGTGGGAAGTAGTTCGTTCACAGCTGGAAGGGAGGTGGCAGTGAGGCTTTCCTCCCTTCATCATCTGGGAAGTGAAGGAGAAGTTTCAATGGGGTTTAAAGGTCACTATTCAAAATTAGATAAGCTGTCCTTTTTTCAAGGCAGTGTCAAAACTTCATGGAAAGGAAAAAACAAGCATGAGTAACTCTATGGGCTGTGTGTAGTTTATTGCACGTTTTACTGATCTTTGAGCAGCTAGGAGCAAGAGACTGAAACCCATTTATACCAGTCTGTGGAGAACACACAAAGTAATGTTATGCTGAAGTATGGTGAAGAGCTCACAGCTCCAAAGGGAAAGACAAGACAACCTTGAGAGCCTTACTGCTTGTATTAGAGAATAGTTTGGTGAGATGCCCAACTTTACATGCTGATTTTACCTTCCTTTTGTTTCTTCCTACTTCCTAGTTCCTACTAGTAGATCTCACTTGAACTGCCTCCTCTGTACCTTGCCTCTTCTTAAAAGTTTCTACTCTCAACTGTGCTTCTGTTTCTGTGCAGGATTCTGCTGGTTTTCCAAAAGAACAGTTAGGATATAGGAAGGGAAGATAAGGGAAGATCCTACAAATCCTTCTTCCTTCCTTTCCTTCTCACATGAGAGCCCAAATTCTGATCACAGCTTTAGGCTTTTTTTTTTTTCTTTGTTCGTGAAAGCATGTCAGAATCTGCTCCTAGGAAAACAAAATACAGACATGATACAACTCTTGTTCATAAAGGGCCAGCTGTACTACTGAGATGGAACTGAAGTGCCTGTGACTCTTCATGCTAGGAACAGCAGTTGTGCTACTGATCAGTTTTGTTCAGGTGGGTTGACAGGAAGGGAGGCCTCAAATATTGCAAGCAATCAGTAAAAGGAACAGAGATCATGGCAGCTTCTGGTCCAGCAGTGAGGCACAAGAGCTTGAAGAATGAAGCCCACTGCATTCTGTCATTTGCTCTGGTAAAGGATTGGAGATTGGAGTCAGCAGAAGATTCCCTTTTGAAGTTGCTTGTCAGTAGCAGCTGTCACTGGCGTGGCAATGGTTCAGCCCCAGCAGAGAATGACAGCACAGGGACACTCTTGTTTTGAGAGGCTTCACAGTTGAAAGGTGTGAGAGAAGCACTAGAAAAGATCCCCTGTCCTTTCCCTCCCAGCAATGCCTCTGACTCTTGCTTCTTCACTGGGGAAATTACAAGACAAGTGCTGGACAACTGCGTGCCAGCTGTCTGAAGGAGCTGTACGTCTGGGGAAGTGTGCAAGAGACCCAGGGAAGGGTTGCTCTCATCTCAGCAGAATCATCAACAAGCTTTCTGTTACCGTGGTAGCCTCTGTCTTTGGGCATGGTGCCATCGTACTGTCAGCTGTAAGGAGCTGCTGCTGGGGATGACTGGGGTGCACTCATCAGCAGGTGTCAATCGGCAAAGAAGCCTTTGGGGGTAAGCTTCGGTGGATGTAAATCAAGCAAGCTGGATAGGGCCAGATTGTTATGGAAATTGGCACAGCTCCACTCGTCCCTGCAGCAGCTGAGGATATGCACCCTATACTTCACGTACGATTTCTTACAAACACAAAGCAGTGGTGACAGCTCCTCTTGGCATTCTTGCTTGCAGGCCGGGGTTTTGGTGATGTTCAGTGAAACATTTTGTGTAGCAGGAGGCTGGAAAGGGATAGTGCAGCCTCAGAGAGAGAGAAAGAAACTCACAAATCTGATTTGCAGCAACAAAAAACCTGCAGGCCAACTGGGCCACTCTTCCAAATGAGGTTCATGTCCTACAGTGAGTATGAAGCATACCGGTGTAATTACTGTATTTCCAAGTTCAAAGGAAGGAAAGCTGCTGAATTATGCACTACCAGTCCGGGTTATTGCCAGAAGCTATTAGGAAGCGAGGATGGAGTCTGGCGTCGCAGGAGGTGGCAAATGTCATCAGAGCCCAGCAGAAGGCGTGAGGTTGGTCTCTCTCTGATCTCCCTGGGATGTTTCTTCCTCCGCACAAGAAGTGTAATAGCACTGGGGTAAGTCCTAGGTTCTGTGCTGGGGGGGTTGATGAGTGTTTATAAAGCACTCAGATACCCAACAGTGTGGAGGAGGGCAGGATTTCAGAACTCTGTCCCGTGGTCAGTGCTGAATAGTTGCTGGTAATGTAACTGCCGTTATCTGGCTTTGACATCAGCTCTTTGTAGCAATAGCTTTGTCCCAGAGGCATCCTGTTTCTGAATTGTTTACAATTACAAGCTACATTGATTCTCTGTCGCAGGTCTGACTCATAGCACAGTTGCTAAAGCTGAAGTGCTGGTGTGGCTGTGTGGCCACCAGTCTTTTTCCTGTGCTGTTACTGACACGCACTGCAAACCTTGCCTTCCCTTAGGGGGAGTTTCTTTAGAAGATTTGCAATGGTCCTGGATAGGTGTGAAGTCTTAGCAGGAATACATTAATCTGCAGTTCATGTTCTCACAACAGCCTGATACTGCTTATTTCTTCTCCAGTCTGGTTCCCCCTTTTCCTCCAAAAAGTTCCATCAGGATTAATTTCCGCAATGTATGGGCAGCAAAGGCAGCTCCACCATAAATCCAAAGGAAGCTGCCTCACATTTCCATGTGGGTCTGTGCTGCTGGCAGAGAGCATGCCCTAGTTAAAGGGAATGCCTGCATCCCTTCATGGCTAGCATGTGCAGCTGTGTGAATCTGCTGCAGTGAAAAGAGCAGAAGAAACCAAATGCCATTAGGTGTCTGCTTCTATCTGCATGAAGGGGAAAGACTGCAGCGTGGCTTTAGCACCTCGCGTGTACGTATGGGACAACGGAACCCTCCTCTGAGTGGCTGAGCCATGAACACAGGTCCAGGTTGCTGCAAAGTGAGGCAGAGCACGAGCACTTGATGAATCTCACCCTGCTGTAAGTGCTTGTGCCTCGGTCCTTCCCCTTCTGCAGACGTCAGCCTGGTGACCTGTTCTGTGACCCAGCTGATAAATGAATTCACACGCTAGCTTGTTCCAGGACCTTCCATTCCTGCACACACGGACTGAAATTCCTCACCTCGCTGAAGGCAAGTTCCCAGCGGAGCCTTTTGGGTCTCTGTAGGCACTCTCCTGGCCAGAGTCTTTCTGTACCCTCTTCAGAAAGCAACCGATACAGCTCCAGAGAGGAGTTCAGCTTTCAGGCGTCCTTGCTCTCTCCCCAAACAGTGGGCTGCTTTTGTCTCATGCTTATTTGGGACCAGCCATTCCCTAGTCTCTTTCCTGCCCTCTCTGACCCAGTTCTCACAGCACCAGTGACTTGCAGTGCTTTGCTCATCCCTGGGGGTGGTTCCTCTCTGCCCGTAGAGTTTATCAGTGCTAAGTTTCCCTCATTCAGCTCTTCCAAGTGCTCTTTTCCGTGTGCAGTCCTACTCTGACCTGGCAGCGAGATTTCCCTGGGGGAGATTTACAGCTCAGTGTGTTTATGGGAGCAGCAGTAAAAATCCGGCCACAGAGATCCTTTTTTCCTAGATTGCCTGCCCTCAATTAGGTTCTCCCAGACTGTAGGGTCTATTAACATGCTGTCTGCAAGCCAATACAGACTTGTTCCACCAGGAACTGGCTTGCTGGCAGTACTGGACCCACCTGGCTTCGGGTCAGGCAGCGCCAACTCTTCTTGCCATTTTTAGCACGTTCCACTGAACCCATTAGTGTTTTGTGCCCCGGGGGGCTGACAGGGAGGGATAATTTACAGGGTCTTGCTGCGTCCGTGCCAGTTTTGCTCAGCTAGCTAAAATTCAGCTCCAGCAAGGGCTCTTAGTGTTAGAACATGAGGGTTGGTTGTAGGGCGTGAGGAGCCCAGTGTGGAGGGATCCACCTGTGTTCCCATTAGCTGCAGCAGGAAGAAAGGGGCTGCAGGGCTGCATTTGGAAAGCCTGTTTGAAGGAACAAAGCTGTGTTGTCCTCACAATAGCTCCCAAAAGCCATTTACCAGCTGGAGGGCCCTTGATTTATAAAACCACCTCTGAGTAAATGCAAAGTCACTGTAGCTTTTTTCTACAGAGCTGTTTTGTGGCTGCTGCTGGGAGCCTTGATCTGGGAACCAGTTCTGCTAGAAAAACCCTTGTGGACGCTATTGCATGGAGTATTTTATCTTTGGCTGGTGCTGGCCAGAAGGAGATGTTCTGATGTCGGAGTGGAGCAAAATGATTCCCTCAGGCAAGTTTCTGCTCTTCTTGCCTGGGGAAGAATCACGAGGGCCGGCACAGCGGGCAGCATCAGGTGCCTCTTGGAGGCCTTGTCAGCAGCACAGAGAGTGCCTGGAAGGGCAGCTTGTCAGAAATGCCATGTGTGGCATAAGCCTTTAAAGGGATACAGCAGCCTTAGCTGTAAACGCTGTGTGCAGGAGTGGTGTGCCACTCAGCACCCCATCCTACGGTGTCGCTGTAGCTGGGGTTTCTGAGAGCCGTTGTCAGCAATTTGTGTGTCTCTGGCACCTCTGCCTGCCCATGGCCTGCCTCAAATATCATTCCTGTCCCTACAGATCCCTTCCATGGGGGTGTGTGTGTGATCACAGGACAGTTGCACACAGCCTGGGCTCAGAGCTGTTGCTGCAGCTGACCAGGGAACCCAAGCGATTTGGTCCTTGGGATGCCAACTGGATGTGGTCTTGGAGACATAACCCTATGGGGGGAGAGGGGGAGTGGCAGGGAAATGGGGTTCGGGCCAAATTCAGATCATAGGTATGAGATTCAGCTAAAAAGGTTTAAATGAGATCTGTATCAGGCTTGCAGTCTGTGTGTTAGTCATGTTTAGAACAACCGTGTGAGGGGCTGTTCCCAGAAAGTGATAAATGTTATGCCCAAGCTGCTCTGTAATAGGAGTGACCCCTCCTTCCCTCACATGTAGAAATACTGAGATAGGATTCACACCCTCTGAGGATCCTTCAGGAAGAACTGGGGCTCAGGAGCTCAACCCCATAGAGAGTGAAACAAGACACAGTCAGTGATGTATCTTTCTGTTGATGCTTGTAGCCTTTATTCGGTCAGTGCTAGAAAGCATATACAATGAATTCCCTTTCCTCCCTCTGGTTATCTTCTTACTTGTGAAGTTTTGCTATCTTTCTAATTTATTTTCTTGTAAATTTTGCTTACGTGAGGGATTTATGGCAGTGGCGTGGCAATTGCCTTGACTGAATAAGCTATATCAGCAAAAGGACTCTCTTGGTACTGAAACCTGTCTACAGGAGGGCTCGTGTTGGTCTTCCAGTGTTGAGCAAGCTTTTTTTCCTGATAATGTTATAATTTCGTAGTGCACAGAGGGAAATTCTAGTGAAAACCTCCTTCTCATTTCTCCCAGGTTCATACTTTCTCAGTATTGTGTAAGATCCAGCCTTGCGGGTACCAGAGTACCAATAAAAAGTAGGCTTTTGACATTAGGAAAATACAAGAAATTTAATGCAACAGACAGGAGAGAGGTCCAACATAGATGTCTGATGTGTTAGTTTTATTTAAAGATGGTCTCTTGGTGCTAGAGTAAGAAATGTTCTTTAAAAAAATCAAATAAATAAATAAATAAATAAATAAAAATAGGAATAACTTTCTGTTGAGGCGTTTAGGAAGCATCTGGCTTTCATCTTGGGAGGAACGGGTACTGTAAAGCATTCTTCAGAGCACGGGTAGGGAAGTTGTCCTAGTTCTTCCTGGAACCTGCAAGCCAAACATGCAATAAATGTTACTTGAATCTGTCTCCCAGTATACACCGCTATTGCCAGCAGTGCTTTTATCCATCAAATCAACAGACACAGTTTAAGTTTCACACTAGCTTAAGTTTCATGCTGAAGCGAACGCCTTTCTCAACCTGTGTAACTATTTCTTATTATTAAAGACTTAAACGAGAGCCTGCTCCTCCCTTGCTGCCTAACACAGCTGTAGTCTGTTCTGTTCACCAAATTGGCTTAGGCTGGACTCACCATTGCATCCCATTCCACTCAGGGAGCCAATTCTATCAATTCTCCTCCCGAAGCAGCCAGAATCTCTCATCATCCTGGGCATCTGCATCCCCCGCAGTCTCTTGAGGAAGGGGTCCCTGTAGGACAGAGGGGTGTTGGGTGCAAGCTTGGACTCAGCCTTCTGGTCATCACTGTCATCTATGAGTTCTGGTGGGATCTCCTCCTGGGTTTTGGGCACTTGCAGGTCAGGATTGGACTCCAGGGCTTCAATCAGTGCAAACTTATCCTCCAGTCTCTCCAGCAGAGCCTACAAGAGAAGAATTAGTTTCATGAAACTCAGAGTTTCATGGTCATTTGCTAGTCCTTCAACTCATCTGATTCTGCATTCACCTATGGTCCTAAATCCACCCCTAGGGAGTCTCTCAGGTTGGATTCCAGATTTGCTGGTGGTTCTTGAGCTCGGCAGTAAATTCACTAATTCCACACTAATTCTGTCTACAGGTAGGTCTAGCCAAAAGCTGCTAGAAGCTGTCTTCCACAGCAGTGTTTCTTACTGGCAAGGTTAAAACAGCTCTTGGCAGAGAAACAAAGTAAGGTCTGCCTTGCACCGGGACTTAAAACTCAATACGTCAGTGGTACACAGTCTCAAAGTACTTCTAAATCCATAATGACCCCCATGTTCTCAGAAGCTGTCTGCAATGCTGCTTGTCAGCCATCGGCTTTCTCTTCTTTTTCTGCCTAAGATCACCTGCTTGCTTGTCACTTGCTGTTGCAGTGGCAGCACTGTGAGGAGCTCTTGGTGTTTCCACTAATCTCTGCATTTGGAAGTCACCCTCCTCAGCTAGCTGCTGGAGATAGCGGAGCCTGGAGGCATGAGGCAGTTTGGCTGACACCGTCCTAATTATCTTAGGGAGTTCGGTCTTGGTCCGATGCTGCAATAATCTGGCCTTAGCTGGCCAAGGAAATGTTGAAGTTGTCAGATTTGGTCTTGCAAGACTGAATCTTAAGTTTGTATTGCTTCCCAAGCTGTTGTAATAATGTTCTCTAAGGATCACCCTTTGTTCTCTAAGTATCACTCTCTGTTCTCTACCTATCACTCACAAGTTTGCATGTGGTAATTTTGTAGCTCTAGGGTCTTTTCTGGATGAGTCCCAGTACACAATGATACTGCTCCTTTCGATTTGCGCAAGTAGTGCATCTGAAAGTCTTACTTTGGGTGCTCTGCTTTGCCTCCTCAGCTCCCACCTATCTGCAGCTCAATTCCCTTAAACCCACAAAGCTGGAGCAGTGTGACTGCCCTGCTCCTCTGGATCTGCCATTTAGCAGGACAGACAGAAGGAGCCCACCCGAAAGTTGTCTACTTATTCTTACAGAGCTACTGCAATGCATCACTTTGTTCTCTGTCTGGGACATTGCTCCAATTCATTCAGAAACCTGAAGGGAGGGGGCTGTTTAAGAAAATAAGAACCAACAGCCCAAAGCAGACAGCCCACATCACAATTCTGTTTCCCCAGGAGCTTGGGTGATCCCAGCGCCAGAGGGGATTGCTCTACAAAGCTTCGTTAAACCCCTGTGAAGAACTGAGACTTCATCCCCCAGCATGTGATCGCTAATGCAGCTACCTGGTTGTACAACAGAAAGGCAAAGACACCACCTCACGCTCCTCTAAGCCCCCTGAAAGTTTAACCTTGCAAAAGCAGAGAGTCCTCACCTCCATGCTGGCCAGTTCTTTGGCGGGGCTGAGGCTGTAGATGGGGTTGGCTCTGCTGGCTTGGAGCTGGATGAGAAGCAGCAAGAGGAAACCACAGGAAAATGAGCCTTTAGTGTCCATGGTGCTGCCTTGTTCGGAATATGGGGCGTTCGAGCTGTTTCTTCTGAGATGGCTCTTCAGGTCTCTCCCTTCCTTGTCCTATCCTCTCTCTTCTGAAGCTTCTCTTTTATACTGTTTGGGTGTGATCTCTGCTTCCTAGGTTATCAGTGGATTTATCTGGGGCGCATTCCTGTTCTCCTGCAGGCATGCAGCTCTGTCAAGGGAAGATTCCCTTTATTAGCTGTCATTAGGCAGCAGCTGCTGTTGCTGAGGAATGTATGTCACAAGTCAGTGATTTCATGTCACTCCCCCTCCTCTTGATACCAGGCGCTGTGATTACATAGTCCAGTTGGAAATTCTTCGCAATTTTCTTTCAAGAGACCCCTATGGTCAGGTTTATGGAGATGGGAAAGAACCCCGAAACGGCTCTAAACTCTGCTCATTCAGAAGATTTCCATAGGGAAATTACCTTTTATAGGGAAAGCAAAAAAAGCTTTTCAGATGAGCGCTTGGAGGAGAGCGAAGGCTGAAGGATACTTTTAGGACACCTAAAGTATCATGCGCACTTTCCTTCTATATATGGCATACGCGTAGCCACCGCATACCACCGAGTGTGCTGAAAATCTCAGGTTTGGGCCACTTCTCTTTCCTCATTGCCGTAGAGGTGAGATCACCGTTGAGTCCTTGTATTTGTGTGTTGCCAACAACAGAGGTGCCCCGATCCGCACCTCGTTACAGCCGCTAACGTCTGGACCGACTGCGGGGACACCGAGTGCCTCCAGCCCCTAGGCAAACGACTTCGGCACCGTGGAAAAATTAGTCCTTATTAGCAGCTACACATTTAAATCAATGGGATTTCTTTAGACTTCGATGGTAAGGCTTGACCTTGCATTAATAAAATGTAAAGAAGAGACGGTCAAATTTCTTGTACTAGTTTCTAATGCCATTGTACCAGAAAGCAACTTGCTCAGCAAGAACTTGAAATAAATGGCTTTCAGTGTTATTCAGCAAAGGTATCGGAATCTGTCCCTAAGGGAGAAAGAGTGAATTTTGTGTGTATGTTTGTTTGTTTGGGGAGGGGGTTAAATGAAACAGTTAATATTTATATCTTTTGAAAAGCATTTATTTGTTTATTGGAGTGCTGAAGCTTTCAAGATTAGCTGAAAACTGCCTACGTTTAAATGAGAAATTACAAAAATGCAGATTTTCTGCAGTTTCCTCCTCCAGCATTGTTTTTCTCTGTACAGTGCAAATAAAGGTTGCTTTTTTTACATAACTATGGGAGATTTCTAAATAATAAAATGTGTTGTTTGTGCTGCATTTTCCTAACATTTCTTGTTATTTGACATAGAAACAAGAACAAATATATAAGGAATTTGTATACAAATATATAAGGAAGTTGCATACATAACAATTTTTTAACTATTGATATTAATATAGATCTTGTATGAATGAATCTCCAAGGTAGAATTGCTAAATAATAGTGGAATAATAAAATATTTTTCATGCCCTAACATAATGTTTGTATACAAACATGCACACAGTTCACATGATCAGCTTCCCAAAATTATACTAGAAAGGACATTCCCAAGGTTGTGAAATCAAGCTCAAACACTACTTTTTCCCAATATAGCATGAAGTCAGCTCAACTCTGCATGTGTTATTATAAGATCACTCCCTATTTTTTCCTCAGCACTTTTTTTTCTCAGTACATAGAGGCAGTGTTCACTTCTTTTATTATTCTGTGTCTTAACCCGATCTTATTTAGTCCTATTCAAATTGTGGTTAAGAAAGAATTAAGAACCTGATAGCTTTTTTATCGACACTCCATGCTGCACTGTCTGTATAATTCACTAATTACAAGTATTTTCTTTCTGCTCTTCTTGAGTGTGTATTCATTTATTTGCACAGGGCATTATCTTCACTTTCTAAACTGAGAAAGGTGAGAATTCGTTAATACTGAGTGTCCAATTTAAGATAACTAGGGTCTGTTACTGTTCCATTTTTTTGTTTCTTTCAGCCTCCCACACACCAAGTATTCTCTAGTGCTGTCTCTGTGCTAAAAAAACACTGTCGCTTGATCTGAGTTTTGCCTGAGAGCTCAGCACATTTGTAAAGCAGCCCCCGGAGGCACAAACCCAGCTATAAGAAACTGAGGAACATGATATCAGTCCCAGTTGTGAAGTACTTAGCTTTGAGTGACCTGTCCCTGTGAAACAATCTAATATCCCAGGATTGCTTTCAATAACCTGGACCAAGAGATACTCCTTTCTTTTACTGGCTCGTTCACTTTCCATCTTCCATATGCCACAGCAGGTAAATGAGATCTAGGGGCTCGACTTTAACCTTGACAGTATTTTTCTAAGCTGGGGATGTCTGTGTGCTATTCATGTAGTAGGTATGGAAGTACCTAGATGAGATAAAATGGCTGAACCTCACAGGAGCTCCTGTGTTTACAAAGCCAAATTCTGCCCTCTATTATCCATCTCACATCTGTGCCAAAACAAATGGAGCATAAAATGTCAGAACTCAGCTATAAAGCTCACTTGTTTGTTTGCTTGTGGTATCTCAGTATCATCACCCTTGCAAGGCTTGTACGAACTTCAGGCTTTACAGTCCAGCAATGGAGAGACAAACCCAAGTCATTGCCCGTGCTGCTCTGCTGGCCATTCAATTGGTAAAAACCCCATTGGGAGAGCAGCAGGTTCTTATTAAATGTGTACTGTGACCAGTTTTGGAAGAGGAAATCAGCACATTGTCCCACTCAGCCCCCTGGGGTACGGGAAAGGAGGTATGGGGACTTGAGGCTGCATTAGGAAGCAGCACAGGCTGTTGAAAGCAGAGAGGCAGAGCACCAAGGGTGCTGCCCTGTGTCTGGATCCCTGTGAGGAGGAGGATGGTGGATGGACAGAGCTCAGCTGGGGGTACCTCTGCCCCTTCCCCAGCAGGATGAAGCAATGTCCTTTTTTTCCAGCCCCGTGAGGCTGCCTTAAGGGCTGATGTTTTGTGGATCCTTTCTGCCTATACACCTGTTGTACCCGATGCCCTTGCCTGCTGCACATCCTTCCACGGATGTCCATTTCATTGCCATGGTGCAAGTGAAGACTGCTGGAGGGTGGGCTGAGAGTAAAGAGCCTCTAGTCCTGGGGCAGAGGCTGGATCTGGATTCCTTTCACCCCCTGGTGACCAAACCCTTTGACAAGGCTCTGCCATGCCCTACCCAAGCTCTCTTTCCTGTCAGTTAGGTTAGATTAAGGAGGAAACACAGAGCCAAGGTGGCCAGCGTGGGAAACAAAACCAGAAAGTGATGATGTCTGGTGAGCTGCCCGCACACGGCGATCACAGGACAGGCCACGCTGCAACTGAGATAAGTGGTGCCTCACTTTTTCCACTGGGGAGGAAACATCTTCATCCCAGCCACCCCTCGCCTGTGGGGCTATGGGTTGGGGTGTGGGGTGGCTGATCCCGGGAGGGGGCCCCCCTGTCCGCCTGTCCGTCTGCGCAGCCTGTCCGTGCTCCTTGCCTTGCCTTGGGAAGCCGGAGCGGGCTGTGCAGTGGCTCAGGGAGCTTAGCACGGGTTAAACCGCACTGCACAACCCCCGGGAGGAGGGCAGGGAGGCTTCGCCGAGGCCGGGCTGGGTCGAGCCGAGCCGAGCCGAGCCCTCTGGCGTCTGTCCCCGGTGCTGAATGCCGGCGGCCCGGGGCCCGCAGCTCAGCCCTGCCGGCAGCTCGCTCGGAGAGCCGCCGAGCCCCGTGCCCGAGGGGCTGCTCCGTGCCCGACAGTGCCCGACAGTGCCCGATAGTGCCCGACAGTGCCCGACAGTGCTGCCACCACCCCTCCTGCTGCCGCAGCCCTCGGGCTAAAGCTGCCCCAGACCCGGCGGGATGCTCCAGCCAGTGTTAAGGATCCTCCGTGCAGAGGAGGAGATCTCTGTAGGGGCTTTCCGCGTGCTACACCGTGACCCCAAAAGCCCACAAACCACTCTCAGACGGCCACGCTTTGTACAAAGGGTTTATTGCTGCGTACCCAGCCCCGCAGAGGCTCCGGGGAGGGAGCGTGGCTGCCCGGCGGCTGGACGCCGGCCCGGAGGCTCGAGGATGCCGGTCCCGACTTCAGCTTCTCCTTCTCCTCCAGAAACCTGGAAGAAAAGGGGCGGAGAGCTGCGGGGGTGCCCCAGCGCCTGCCCCGGTCCCCTGGGCTGTGGCAGGCGGGGAAGAGCCGAGGGGCAGCGCCGGGGCCGAGCCGGGACCTACGGGCTTTATAGTGGTTGCATCCCAGCCCCGTCTGAGCGCCGATCCTCTCCATCCTCGTCCCAAAGCAGCCGGAGAAATGCCTCCGTCGGGAGGAGGAGAGGAGGCTCCTCCAGCGGCTCTGCCCCTCCGCCGGCTCGGTTGGGCTGGGGGCCGGGAGAGGGGTCCCCGGCAGGTCCCACTCGGGGCCGCCGTCCTCAGCTCCAGCCTCCGGCTCCTCGTCCAGAGCCAGTTCCCCTTCCTCGTCCCGCAGCTGCCCCAGCGCCTCCAGGAGGTCCTGGGGGGGAAGGAGAAGGAGGGAAGGAGCCGTGGCAGAGGGACGGGGAGCCCCGCTCCTGCTCCCCGGTCCCCAGCCCGCCCCGGTCCCGGTCCCGGTCCCGGTACCTGCAGGGAGCGCAGCTCCGCGCCGTGCTCGCCGCCGGCTGCCGGAGCCCCGGCCCAGGGCAGGACGAGCAGCAGCAGCCAGGCCCTGCAGCACACAGCCGGCAGCTGCATCCTATCCTATCCTATCCTATCCTATCCTATCCTATCCTATCCTATCCTATCCTATCCTATCCTATCCTATCCTATCCTATCCTATCCTTATCCTTATCCTTATCCTATCCCACCCTACTCTACCCCAGCTCGCCCCGTGTTTTTGCTTTGCCTACGGATGCCTCCCCTTATATCCCCGCTCTCTGCCCGCAGGGAGCTCAGCTGCCTCCTGCCAGATCCCCGCAGGAGCCGGAGCCCTGTCCCCCGGCTCCGATAAGGGAACTGGTTACAACTGGACCCGCAGGTGACCCTACGGGAGAGGGGGGTTCCTTGGGTGCAGCACCTCCTCCAGAGGGAGAGAACAGCCCCGAGACATCTCTTGCCCTCCTGCAGCACTCATTTTCCCGGTGATTTCCTTTCCCCCCCTCTCTCCCCTCTCCATCACCGGTAGGTAGGAGGTGATGCAGTGGAAACACCTTGTGCTTTCTGCCGGTTTGCTCTGCCTGACATCTGCAGGCACACAGGAGCCGTGAGCTGGCCCAAGCAGGGTGTTGTTTTCCCCTCCAAGAGGTGAGGGATGCATCATTTCTCTTTCGTGGGAGAAAGAAAAAGGGGGAGCTGTCTGTAGCAGTTCCCAACAGTTTTCTTCTTCTCTGTGTAGATATTTTTGTGCTCTGTGAATAGACCAAGGTCTGAGGCTGGCTCTTAAATTTTCCTTCCTTGCAAGTTCATGTGGTGATGCTCATTGCCTTCCTCTGGCATTTCCCCCAAACCCACCCCTCTGTAGCTGAGCCACTAAATTTTTGGTGGCTTAAGTCTGCCTTGAGCAATGCTACAGCTGATCACTTTGCTGGACACGTTCCTAGCTCTCCAGCCATGCCTTGGCTGTAGCAGTCAATCAGTCACCAGCCTCTCCCCATACTCCACCATTTTACCCGTAAATGCTGGTGCGTTCTGTCCCTTCACAGATGGGGTTGGAGTGAGAAATCCCTACGGAAAAAGTGCTCCTTCCAGAAAGGTCGGTGACTTCACCCAAAGATAGATTTTGTAGGACTTTGGATTTAAGCTCCCCAGACAAAAGCGTTGCAATTACCAATTTGGCAACTGTAACAGGCGGCCACTTTGTATGAAACTTTCTCTTATTTTGCCTCAGAGCTTTGCAAGCACTTTCTTATTAACTTTCAGCATCTCTCCTGTGTGAGTGGCAAATTTCAAATATAAATGAGTACAATTTCTACTGGTCCTGGGGTGCAAATCAAGATGACCCTGTTAGATCCTTAGAGAATTCAGTGAGCAGAGCAGCACACAGGGTCCTTTCAATCACCGCCTGGATGACATTCGAGCAATTACAGTAAGTCTCTGCTTTCTGCACCCCTTGTTGGCTTAGACAGACACTCATAAATCTTTCTGATTTCAGTAGATATCCAGTGATTTCTGCTTGGGCTTTTAGCTCAGAGTCTGTCTTTAAGCTCAGCAAAGCCAAAGCAAATCTTGCCTCTGACTTTAGAGAGTTTTGAACCAACCTTTTGTGGACTTTTACTGCCATGTGTTGCACAAGGAGCAACATATATTAAGTTTCTACATCTTCCTCCCCCTTTTGTGTGTGTGTGTCTTTCTGTTCCACAAACTTGCTTACAGCCGGCATAATTCATCTTAAATTGGAAGCAAACCAGCAACATCAGATGGTATGGGACCATGATCTCTGCATCCAGCAGTCTTAACAGCTGGCAACTTATTTTTTTTTAAGGCATCACAGCAAAGAAGAATTCAAAGAAGAATCTGGCAGAGAGAAATGAAGCACTTATTTTGAAAGTATGATGCCCAAATGAAGGAAGGAGCTGTTATGTTGATACAGAATGAGAGCAGATAGCTAAGGTGAGGGCGTGGGACATCCTCCATTTTGCATAGGACAGGCAGGAGTAGGAAGGGGTAAAGCCGTGAGAGTGTACGTGACCAAGACAATTCAGCCCTCTGATGATAAACCAGACCAAATTTTGATTGCTGCCTAGCATCATTTATAAATAGATACACAAAAGGAGACACTTTCGGGAAAGATATCCGTGTGTTTCTTTCTGTGTGGCAGTCACTTCACTGTAGGCTTTTCTCTTCAACTACTTCTGTAACCCCAGCTGGTAAATTCATGCTTAGCAGAGATGGAAATCACACAGCTAGAGGTGAGCTTCCCCTGTCTGACTGGCATGCTAACTTCAAAGCTTAGCCCTGATTATTTAAATGCTAATAAGACTAAGCAAATTATCTAAAGTACAAACACACCTGGCTTTGGTCCTAGGGATCTAATTAGGGAGCCTTTTATGTGAAATAAATTGTTCTTAGTTTCTGAAAAGTGGCTTTTTAAAATATTCACAGAAAATGCCAGGTGAGAGAATGGCACATTACAAGTTCAGCCTCTGTGGGATTGGAGCTCTTGTCGGTCTCATCTTCTGTAGGACTCTGTTCATGAGTGGGCAGCTCAGTCTTCAACCTCTTCTGATCTCTGTTATTTTATTTGAAAATATTTGCAGTGCAGTGTAGCTGAGTTTAGAAACAGGATGAGGATGTTCAGGAAACAGACCCAGCAGCACTCACCCTTTATTAGGTTTTTAGTGTATTCAGTGTTGAAATTCCAACATCAAGAAGCTTTCATGCTTATGAGAATACACCTGCTCCTAGGGTTAGTGAGGGGGAGATCTCACACCCAGTATTGTTAGGAAGATGGCAGAAACCTTCCCATTGTCACCAGCTGTCACAACACACTAGCTTTTAATTGTTTGACACTGTAACGTCAGGGGGCTGTGAGGATTAACCTTTCTACCATATAGGTTGCACGTGGGCCAGCCTTAGGGCAAGCACACCCAAAGTGGGAATCTATTTAAGAAATCTGGATGCTTCCTGTCAGGTTTCCTACAAGTAAGCATCTGCTTCTTCTTAAATTGCCATGTATTAGGAACAAATAAGGGAAATTCTCTTTCTGACTGTGTGAAGGTCTGTTAAATTAGAGCAATGAATCAAATTTCTCTGCTCGTGTTTGTGAGGGATAGAGGTCTTTGTATGATGGAAGCTCCAGAAAGGGAGAGTTTTATCTCTATGGTCCAACAAGGCTCTAGACCACCAGGAGGATTTGCCCCTGAATTACTGTGCAGTCTAGGGGGCTTCCATTAAGAAAAGCTGTTCATGTTGATTGTGCTGCATCGTTAGCATGAAGGTACACATAGCCTGTCTATTGAAATGTGAATTATGCTGACAAATTGAGGCATTATTTATCTTTTATTCCCCCAATTTAATTCTTCATCTGGTTGATGAAGTGCTTCATGTGCTTGTTGTTTTGCTAAGGAAAGGCAGCACAGAGTACAACAAGTGAATTATGTGGCCTATTCCATTGTTTGAGAGCTTGTGCTCAGAGGTTCCTATGTAAATGATGAGGCTATTCCTTGCCTGCAAGGGACTGTTTAAGGTGTTTTTGCTCTTGCTGCTGATTTGTTATCAAAGTTAGCTTAAATACACTAAGTAGAGAACAGCAGAAGACCTCACAAAGACTGATAACTAGAGAGGCTTCAGTATATGTTGTTGGATTTTCTGCTTAGGACTTGTGGCTCTGTCACATTGTTGATAACCTTGTGAATACTGGTCTGAGGAGGTAAAGATTCTGAAGGCTGAAATAGCCATAGACAGGTAGAATTAATGTTAATTTCTATATATGCAAGAGACTGAAAGGAGAAAAGCTTGCAAGAAAATATAGAGAAGAGCTGTTGGTAGCTTGGGCAAGGGGAGACCCTCCATTAACAAATGATTCTGTGCTTTCTTGTCTCTGGTAGTCAGCTCTTAAGTGTTGAAATCTACTTATGAGCTTGTACTATTGATGTCCTTAATAGAGTAAGTCTGTGGCTAGAAGTGAAAGCTGTATATTGAAACATGAGCAAAGAAGCAAACTTTCCTAGTTTGGCTCTGAGTAGTACTCCAGCAGGTCCTGGATTGCCCTCAGTCCATGGGAATTGCAGTTGGAAGGAGCAGAACCAAAGCATAGAGTCTGAATGATTTGGACAAGTAGAAAGAGTTCTGGATGTTCTGTGCGAGCAGGTTTTCTTAATGAGAGCTGAACTGCCAAAAAATCATAACACATACAGCTAGGGGATTGTTGATAAGCTTGCTTTATGTATATGCTTGCGCTCCGTGTTTTTATCCAGGGGTCCTATTAGGACTAGGCTTATTACCAGAATATTTTCTTCCAGGAGCATCTGTCTTGTGGACAAGAAAATGGGAGGAGTACAGATGTGTAGCCCATCTGTCTGGAAGTATGCAGCTGTGCCTTCATTTGTGATTGTTGGTGTAGACATTCATGTGAGCAGCCTTATAGATTTCCATGGAGCTGTTTGTGGGGTTCAAGCTCTCACCAACACCAGGATAGCACAGTCATGATCTTGGCAGACCAGCTTTCATACAGAATTCCTTTTTCTCAGGATGTTTGCCATGTATCTGTTCTCCAACGTGTTCATTGTTTGATTCAGTGAATACTTGGCTTGCTTTAAAAAAAAAAAAAAAAAAAAAAAAAAAAAAAAAAAAGAGCAGATCAGATGTGTTTTTTATATAATCTTGACTTTGCAAATCATTTTTCTAACAGAAAAGTAATATCTGGATCTATCTGTGGAAGAGTAGGGTACCTTTGAACTTTTGTCTAAGGTTAGCATTTTTTAGGGACAAGATGAGAGATACTAGTAAGAAACACGTTTGTTTTCATAAAAATGTCTCATTCCTCTGTCAATCACAGATCCAAATGCAGAGTAAACTCTTTATAATAATGTCTGTTAATACAGCTAACCTTTTAGTTCACATTTAGTTCATTTGGTCAAAGACTTGGTGCTTTGTGTCCTGGATTCTGATTATTCTCTTGTGAAGAATGTTATACATATGTTTCGATAGTTATATCTTAACCTGAGTATAAAGGGCTTGTTTGGTTGTGTTTTGTTGCTGCTGTTTCTTTGCTTTTTTTAAAAAAAAGCTGTTAAAAATACATTTTTACCAGAAAGCAGCTTTCAAAATATTTCTGACTTCTAGTGTATTGTGTTTAACTGCAAGCAGCAACACTGCTTCACTTTCAAAAATGATATGTGAAAGGGAATCACAACAAAAAACTGAAGCAAATCCACCCAGTTATGGGAAAGAGTTTATTATCCATGACATAATGGAACTTGTTCATTTATACATTTAGTACATAAGCAAAACAAATGTTTTGGTACTTAAATTTCAGATAGATGTTCACAAATCATTATTCTGGTACAAATACATGGCACAGCGATGGTGTATTGTATTCTCTCTCCCCTAAGAAATTCAAGGGAGAGGTGGAGTACAACTTGTTCAGTATATCATCTGTAGATGGATTGGTGGAGTCAGTGAGAATAAGGGCTGAATATATCACTCAGTGCCAACACGTCCTTTGAACCTTCAAAGACAGTCCTGTCAAGAAAGAGGAATAAGTAAAAGAAGTGGACAGGATTTCACACGTGGAAAGTAACTGATTTCTTACTGTTCTAGGGACAGGTTCATCTCCAATGTTCTGTTCAGAGGAATTTCCTTGGATTGACACAAAAATCCCTAAGGAGCTGGTGAAAACCTCTCTGATCTGGTTTCTGTTGCGAGATGAAATGCATACATCTGACTTGGAGAAAGGAGTGAAAAGCAGGTAAAGCAGAGACATGGTTTTCACAGGTTCTAAGTGTGCACCTGATGATAATGAATTTTGAAGAGGGTGAAATTAGTAACCTGTGTTTGCAATAGGAGGGCAAAAGTTACTCTAAGGCACCCTTTCCTGAATTAAATCAGGTCTTCTACATATTTATGGAAGTTATAATCAAACATGCAGGCCATCAGCCTCTGGCTTTCTCTTACCATAGTAAGCAGTTAGCATCCCAGTCCACTCAGTGACCCAATTCTGTCCAGCTTGACACCAAAACAGCTCCTGGATAGGCCCTTTTTGCTTCTGTCTTGGTATGGCTGGGGTAAACCTAGGAGCTCACCAAGGAACCTCCGGACAGCACCGTCCCCAATGGAGGTGTCCCCGGGCTGGTCCCTGGTGTTTCGGGTCCACTGGAACTCAGCATCTTGCTGATCAAAGGCATCTGTTGAGATCCTGTCATCTTGTTCATGGTCCCTTTCTTCTGAAACCGGGGGACGGTCCAATTCCTCATCTAACAATTTGGACAGACTCTGAGAGGAGAGGGAAAAAAAAAAAAAAGAAAGGTAGAGGGAGGAGAGGTGAAAATAGAGGGGTTTTGAGATCCTTCTTACTATTTTTGCATAGGTCATGCTTGGTGATAAGTTTGGAGAAACTTTTTTTGGTCTTGTATCAAAAGATGAAAGTACTGAAGTGATTTCTGAAGCCAGGGCTGGTCATTTTTAGCTGCTTCTGACCCACTAAGCTTCTCTGAGCTAACACTATACTCTCACAAAATGCTATAAGGCTCTCTATATGCTGTTACTGTACTCTGTTAGTTCTGAGCTGACAAACTGCTGGTTAAGTCTTTCCTGGAGCTGGGAGTCTGAGGTGTGGGATGAACTGTGAAAGTCAATGAAAGAGGCTTGACCAAGAGTGAATATATTTAAAAAAAAAAAAAAAAAAAAAAAAAAGGTTTGGATACCTTGGAATGATATGAGTAGACAAAAGACATGCTGAAATTGGTGCTAGAAGGATTCTATGTGTTTTTTACAGGTTGGGAGGTTACTTTATATTTGGGAACACCAGATCACTAGTCAGATAGCTGAAATGTGTTTGTTTGTTTTTTAATGACTTGGAATTCCTACACACAAATACACCCCTGTGCACACACTTTCTTCCTAATGCTCTTCCTCTGGGGCTGCATTGCTGCACTGCAGAGCCAAGGAGGCAGTCTTCCTCTTAGTCACACAGGCCCAATCCATTAATTCAATTTTCAGTTTAAAGTAGGGCTTTGAAGGAAGACTGTGCAGTTGACTGCTCTAGAGCTATAGTTAGGAGTCCTTCAAGGCAAATTTCTTCCACCTGAGAAGTCTGTTGCTTCACTCAGTCATATAATGACCCTAAATTTGCAATCCCCAAACTGACCCCACAGAAAAGTAAATTAATTAAATTCAATTCCATTAATTGGTCAGAAGTTTAAATCCATTAATTGATTACTTCAGTTTCTCTCCACTTAATAACTCTGTTTGCCCAACTCCTGCTTGTTTGCTCAATTCCTGCTGTCATGACCTCTTTGAATGTCTCCTACTGCCTTAGCTGGGGTTGGAAGAAAAATAGCTAATCTGAAGTGCCTAAATCCTAATAACATCAGTTTCTTTCAGTTCTATTGAGCAGCCAGTCACTTACCTGTAAGCTGGAAATAGTCTTGGTCTTTGCCTGGTTCTGACTGACAATAAGCAGCAGGAGGAATCCAGGGCAAAAAAGAAGTTTCAGGTTCATCTTTGTGTTTTGCTGTCTCTGTTTCCTCCTCCCCTTGAGTCACTCCACTTCAGTGCTGCTCTGTGTCTCCAGCCACCAGCTTTTATATCTTACTCCAACCCCTCCCAAGTCTACCTTTTGAGTTCCAGCCAGTGCAAGGATTGGTTTGAGGTTCTGATCTGTTTTCATCCTCCCAAGAGGAGGAGGAGGGAGAAAATAGTTTTTTTGTTTTGTTTTGTTTTGTTTTGTTTTTTTTCTGGCATGGAATAAAAGGAGCATTTTACACTTAGGCAATGCAGTATCATTCTCTTGCTGTGAAGCTGAAGGTCTCTGCAGCCTGTGATCTTCCTGCCACTAATGTATGTCAGTTTGCTTAGCTCAGTGCTCCTTGTGTTGATCACTAAACCTTTCCTTTGTCTCCAGGAAAAAAAAAAAAAAAATCCTTTCTGAGTCAGTACTTCTCTTACAATTATATTTGCTACTTATTCACCTGATTCCTTTGTCACTGTGAAGTATGAAATCAGAGGGACAGGGGTCTCAACATATGTTATTTAGGAACTAAATATTATTACCTAATATGGTAATATGGCATTAGTAACTCATGAGAGAAAAGTGTAATTTGGAGAAGGGAAATCCAAGTCCTAAAAATATGACAAGTGGTGTTACAGTGTAAAATCTTACTGGCCTGAGTGACAGGGAGCATGGCTGAAACCAGGCTGACATGCATAGAAAGATCCTCCATGGCTTAAGGTGAGGTAGGAAGCAGTCTTCTCCCCTGGATACAGCTTAAATCATTTCCTCTGTGCTTTCTTTTTCTTAGGCAATTCATAATAAATCTGAAATTAGTCTGACAGGAAGCACAGCTCAAACATCTTTCTTACCATGTGTACAGTTACATTAAAAAGCCGTGTTTAGTGTATTCTCTCATTTTTATTCTTATTTTACTCTGTGTGTGTGTGTGTGAAGTGAACTGATGCACCAGCTTCACGTAAATGGATTTTGTGAAGTGTTAGGGGGAGCAGAAGAAATAGAATCAGTTCTTAGCCAGGGCCTCAAGGGTATTTAAATCATTGCTGTTGGCCAGACCTCTCTCTAGTGTAGAGGACCTGGTAGATGTGTGGGTGCCCTGAAGAAGATATATGTAGCTAATTGATCCTCCAAACACCATCTCTTCTGATGAGCTTTTTACTAGGTTCCAAATCAAGAAATGACTATTCCTTGGGCAATGGGGAAGAGCAGCAATGACATTTGTTATGTGTTTTCTGGGTGCTAGAAATTTGGCCCCCACTGAAAAATGAGAATGTTCATGAGTACACAGCAATACATCTTGGTCTTTTACTGCATTTTTCCACACATGTGGTGCAGAAAGTTAAAGGCCATTAGTCTGGATCTGTATGGAGGAAATGGAAATGAAGGACCATCTGGCACTTTTCATCATATCTTTGAGGTTAAGATTCTTGTTGGTACTGAAATCTTGGAAAAAATAATTCTGTGATGTGCCAGCAGGTTTAACATTTTCAGCCTTTTTTCATCTGCAGATTACTTGAAGATGTAATAGTTACATGTCTCTAGAAGTAGGTATTCTAAAGAGACAACTTATAAACATTCCTCTATCACAGAAAAAGAGGCCTGATGTTATTACATTGTTGAGATTTTTTTGTTGTTAATGTTGATTAAAACCACATTTGATCTGAATCTTATTAGAAAATGAAATCATAGCACAACTTCATCAGTGGCACATGAGCATTCCTCCTGGAGAAAGTAACTTCTCATTTCAGAGGACTGAGGTATGTACTTTGCAGTGTAACAGGATATTAAGAGAAGGTCAGAGCAGTTTCAGGCTCTCCTTTCTTTAAAAATCGTAAGGTTGTTTTGTTCATTTGATGGCTTGTTACAAGTCTCCATATATGTGGATAATTAATCTCCTTAGTCAACTTCTTCAAACTTTTTTTCCTGCTTGAGCTCAGAACTTTTAAGTGTTTTATGAGGCTCCTGAATGGTCTCTCTGCTAACTGTTGGAAGCTAGCACTTGCTAGCTCCACTAGCACAGTGGTGTCCTTATCCATTACCATGATGGTAAAAATAATAGAATAACTAAGGTTGGAAAGGATTTCTGGAGGTCTTTGCTCCAAACCTGTACTAAAAGCAGAGCCAACTTGGATCAAATTGCTCAGTGCCTTGTCAAGATGAGTTTTGAAAGCCTTCAAGAAAAGAGATTCCTACAACCTCTTTGGGCTCTGTTTCAGCATTTGTCCGGCCTTGTGAACAAAATTATTTCCCAATATCTAGTTGGATTTTCCCTTGTGCAACTTGTCATTGCCTCTCATCCTAATGCTGGTCCATAAAGAGAACAAAAGGATGTTCCATCTCTCAAATCAATGCTACTCAGTGTGACTGCATTTCACTGTGCTGCGTTACCTAGAGAAGGAAGATATCTTCAATCCATCTCATCTGCAGCTGCCTTCAAATCAGACTTATTGCAATGGGCAGAAGTAGTTAGAAATAGAAAGCCATCCAGCAAAAATCTCTCCTTTACTGTCTGGGTCTCTTCAGGGTTCTGATAAGCATCAGAAGTCAGTGTCTGAATGTTCACAGCAATTTCAATAATTACCATTGGGATGGTGGAATTAAAAGGATTTTCAACAATAAACATTCTATAAGAAAGGAGAAACTCCTGAGAGCAGCAGAAATTATTTAGGGGGGCAGGAAATAATAGCTTTGTGGCCATTTCTGATGTAACTAAGTGTTCATTTGCTTGACAAGTCCTCCGTATAGGGTAGAAGGAGGTATGAAGAAGGCAGGTTGGCATGTGTTACTCATCTCCAATGGGATTTTTTTTCCTAGTTTACTGAGATGCTTCTGCTGCACCAGCAGAGATCTTATTAAAAAGAACAGGGCTAGGGCACACTGTTCCTATTAGGGATGTTTCTGCCCCATCTCTACAGGCTGCTATGAGAAAGCCGGGTCCTAAATTTGATAGCATGTGGCATGCTTAGATAGTGTCATTAGAGCACTGCCACGGTAACTCATTATCCTCCTCTTTCCTAGCTCAGTGACCCCTTTCAGTCTCCCCATCCTTCTCAATTGCTCAGGCCAACATTTCCTGGCTTGCTGCAGCTAGCTTGAAAGGGCAGTGACGTGTTTGTAGTGCTTTCGTCAAAAGGGGATCGCCAAATTCTTCATGGAAAATGGCACAACGGGGCCCCTCATTATAAGACATTAACATTTAGCTGTGGTATCCAAGCAATTCCCTGGTTGTTCCCTTCCTTTGCCCTGTCCTGAGTCTTTTAGTAGCTGAGCTCGGCTGGTAATTACCCAGCTGCAGGTGCTCTGCTTGCTCTTCTGGCACTTTATTGCCTTCAGCTTAGATTTTGTGTTGACAGCAAGGCCCTGTTGCAGGAGGGGGTGTGGGGGGATCCGCAGCCGTAGCTCTCCTCACAGAAAAGGCAGTGGGCACAGAAACTACTGAGCTCACTTAGCTGGTGCAAAGCTGAATGTGTCCCCTGGATCTGTATCAGCATAATCCAGAGCAGAATTTGGTCCCTTATCTGAAGGATGGCTAGGACTGTGTAGTGGAAGGAGCTCTGATCTCCCAATATTTGTGATAGTCTGCCTGTGGGGAATAACCCAAACCTGAACTTCCCTGGTGGGCAGGTCATCCTACAGCGGCCTACTGCATGCTTTTCCTCTCTCTGCTAATGGCCTGGTGGGGCACCTTGGCAGAGTTAAAGCCTAGACTAGTTGGACTCTGGCTTCAATCCATCCTTCTACCTCAGTTTGCCCTGTTCCTTCACTGATCCAGCCAATGCTGCTGTCGCAGCCTTGAGGGCTCTCCTCAGGAACTGTCACGTGAGGGATGTCAGCACAGGGGCATCAGGCAGACAGAACTCCTCAGCCTGCTCTGCAAGTTGTTGCAGGTCCTGAGCTCACCAATCCTACAGCAAGGGTGTTATGTTAGCAAATTGGCAGAGCAGACTCGTGTGTGACCAGGCTGGAAAATAGAGAGGGGATTTTTTTGTCTCTACATCTGTCTGAGAGGACACCTGGACAGAAAGCTGGTGGTATTGCCTCCAGTTTCACTCAGGTAGGGCAACTTCTCTCAAAAATGACTACCCAATGTTTCACCTTAGAAGAGTAAGAAGGGGGAGAATATTAATTCATCATAGGGAATACAAATGACAGTATCCAAATATTGATGTTGAAGAACATCTCTGCATTAATATACTACCTTTCTGCCCAACAGCACTTTCTGAGGGACTGAAAAAGACGGTAGGAGGGATTCTGTGCTGTCACTGCTCTTCTCTGGGGTCCCAGGAATGCATTTTGCCATTGCCTGATCTGACCTGCTCTCATTAATGCTCACTGATCTCCTTGATGAGGTGAGGCAGGGATATTTTCCTCTGTAACCCTCTGGGACAAGAAGGGGCCTGGGCCACTTGAGGATAAGGAGGGCAGCAGTCTGGCATTTCGCAGCAGGTCATAGGTGGTTCTGCAGCATTGGGTTTTGATGGCAAAATTTTAATATTAGGTTTGTCAGGCACATTTATCACATTCAGCTGATGCTAATGAAGCCTAGCAGGGAAAGAACAGTGAGGGAGGGGATGATATAGCTGCAGACTGTACTCAGTGTTAGTCAAATGGCTGTCTGTGCTGTGCTCACTGCTGCTTGCTGGGAGAGAAGGTGGGCCCAATTCTGATCTCTGTGACAGCAGGAGTGGAAACAAAGCAGCCACATGAGACTTCTGTATCTGGCCTGTTGCTGCCAAGATCCAATTCTGATTCCTCTCATTATCTGCCAGTGTTGGTGCTTGGATGACATTAGAGAGAGAAGTGCAACATCCAGTGATTCATTGCTGGGTGTTCCTGGCCCCCTTTCAATGATTCATCTCTCGAAGGAGCCTTTTCTTTGTGCATAAGGGCATTCTTAGGTTCAATGGTCATGCTGTGTGGCTTGGTGCTAAAGATCCCTGATTCTGCTCAGTGCTAGTGTTGCTGATGGTTATAACAATTTATCTGTAAACTCTTTTGTCATCTAGAAGCCAGCTGCTTTTTCCAATGTACTTCAAACACACAGAGTCCCCCCCCCCCCCCCCGCCCCCCCCCCCCCCCGCTGGTGCAGCACTATTCAGCAGATGGAATCCTTAGTTCTCAAAGGAAAAAGTGGAGAAGGAATGGATTCAGTTGTAGATGTAAATAACAGTAGTAGAGCAGTGTAAAGTGGGTGAAGCGTGAAAATGGCTGGAGACCAAGTATGAAAATCCCAGAAGTCTGTTATAGGCTGTAATACTGGAGAAGTTTCTCAGATTAATCATGTCAGGATGACAGGAAGAAGGGAGGGGTTTTGTATTAGATAAATGTGAGAAGTTAGAAGGGGGGTGAAGGTTAAGCAAACATTGTAGGAACAGCTGAAACAAACCTTCCAGGTTTTGGAGACACTGGTAAAATCAAAAACAATTCGGAAATGAGCTGAGGTTTTTGGAGCAATGGCACAAGGTTGGTGTGTGGTGAGCGGCAGACACATAGAGAAGTATTCATGTTCCGTAAGTCCTCATCCCAAACTGTTACTTTAGGCTTAGCTTCATCTCCAGGGAGATGAACAGAATCTTACTGCATAGTTGTTTTGGAAAGGTGGGGATGTCTACACAGGCAAGTTGTAAGTATTCACACTGCTTTCCTCCTCTTTGTTAGATACCTCTGGCATTTAAACTGAGATCTAATTGGTATATATATTATTCCTTACTGTGGGGAGATGGCACGTTGAGTGGGAGCTACGTGATATCTCTGTTGGTAAAATTCTTTGTGTGGCAAAACATGCAGCTAAACCACAGCTGGAAGAAGAAAGGCTACTACATTAATCCCCAGTTCATGAGCTCTGACAGGAGGAAGAGAGGGAACCATTCCTGAACAGCATGGGCATTACATATTCCCAGTTATTTTGAGCACAGAGGGAGATTTCCCCAGCAAAACTGGGAGACCAGTCTGGTGAGATCCCACCTAACCTCCTTACTTTGGGTTGGCTGTTTCCGTCATTACTGAGGTGTGTGGTGACCTCTTCTGGTGAATGCCTCAAAGTTCGGTTAGAATAAGTTCAGGTTTAAAAAACTCAAACGAAACACACACAAACCAACCAAGCAAACAAATCCACCCCAGAAGATTAGAAACTTGAGAAGTTTGGATAAAATGACCACTTCAGCCTGACTCATGAACAAACTACAGACAGTACCAGAAGAGGATGAGTGGCTCTATCACAAGCTTTAGCCTCTAATAACTATGTAAGAATGTGTGAGTGGTTCAGTCTAGGGAAGGCACGTGGTATGTGTATGATATATGAATGAGTATAAATGATGTATTAAAGTCCGTGTGGACAGCAGACTGTCAGGTGTTTTGGTGGGTGGCCAAGTGTAGATCCACCACTAGATGCGTTGGTCTGGACTCATCATGGATTTTGCAGAATATCTTTTTCTGTAAGAAGAGGTGGCATTGAGAAGGACGTCTCTGAAGTCCTTTTGGCTGGGGTAACATTTGCAAGGTTTTTCTCTGCAACCTTGTGCATCCTGGAATATCTCTGGGCAGTGTCAACAGTGCCCATTGATTTAGAAGGTTTGCTAGCCAAGAAGCCAAATAAAGGGACAAGAGTTCACACTATCCCATTGTGCTATTTATTGCTGCGTGCCATTTGTCACTATTGAGCAAGCAGAATGAGAAGCCATTTCTAGAAATGGCTAAGCAGCTACAGGAATGAAATGGCACCTGTCCTAAAAGTTGCCTGGGTTGTTTACTTCCCCTCTCCCTTTCCTGAATGACTGGTGATGAACCCAAGAGTGACTTGACTAATTAAAAATGTTGCTGTTCCATAAAGCCACTCCTCCACTAACAGTCTGTAGAAGTTGTTCAGCCTGTAAGAGAGTGGCACAGTGCATAACGTGAATTTTGCATTCCCAGGGCAGGATCCCAATTCCCTACTAGTTTTGACACATCTAAGACCTGTGGACTTTCTTTGATTGGAGACAGGTAAAAGGAGACAGCTGGATAGGTTTGGTCCTGCTCTTTGAGAAAAGGGAGGAATAACTAGGGAAACTGTCCACATTTCTGTTTATCAGAGAACTCGTGTGTGCATTATTCTTCCTTCTGTTTCATTTACAGTCCTCTTCACCAATGCTTCTCAGCAGTTCAGGCACAACTGAATACGTACATGTGCCAGTGCTTGCTCACTAAGATTAGAAAGCAAGTGCTTCATGTCACAGTGTGGCAGCAATTAGTTGTGCTAGCAAGACTGTCCTGGAGGTCTGCAGTGGAGCGGGAAGAGAGCTCCTTGCTGCTTTGAGTGGGTGAGCAACAGTGAGAGGAATGCAGCTTTATGCAGCTCTTAGCTAAGCTACTCTTTATTAGTAACTCACTGTAGCTATGGTGATTCTTATCGCCCACTGTTCTTGATTTGACAACCCTTCTTTGTTTTCCCAGAAAATACTCAGTGTTCGCCAAGCCTCTGGAAATAGCTACATCCTTATGTGGTGGAGGACGGTGTGGCCACAGGCCAGAGGGGCAGGATATTTTAGCTCTTCCTTGTCAGCGCAGTGAGATGGGCGAGCACCATTTCAAAAACTAACACTTCTAAAGCCATGATAAGGTGCTCAGGCTACAGGGCTGGAGCCTGTGTTCATGCTTGAGATAAACTCCACTGTCAGCGCCACATTCACACCTCCCCTGTCACATTAGGCACCCCATGGTCCTGCCTTTCCCACTAGTCAGTTGCTACAAAGCCGCAGCAGGGGGGTATCAGGCCCTGTGACTTCGTCTGCAGAGTCCCCAGGGCTACATTGCTCCCTGTGTCTTTGTTGTGACATTGAGGTGGCTAAAGGAAATAATGTGCGTTGGAATAGATTTGTTACTACTTCACCTTTCTTCTTCTTCCTTGAACCTTCATTGGACCCAGACACTCTCCTTTGGGAGCTACTATCTAGCCTTTACTGTTTTGACAAAAAAAGAAATGTGCAGACTAGCTCTATGTCAGGGCTGCTTCCTCATGTGAATAGAAACATGAAATGTGCTGCCTGAAATGACAGGGATGGGGAGAAGGCGGCAACTTTTTAAATCCCACTGTTAAGCCTGTCTGTGGATACCGAGGAAAGTAATAATTTCACTCCAAGTTACTTATAATCCCTCTTTGTAAAAAAAAATAATATTTTGAGTCTAGTGTTTAATGGCTATGGATCAGACAGTTATTCAGGGATTAGAGGATTTCATGTAATTAATTTACAGAATCAAATGACACTTGTGTAATGCAGCTGAATGCTATTAGAAAGCTCAAAACATTTGCAACTGTGCCAATATGTGAAATCATTCTATTCAGGACTATTTGGGTTCAAGGGTTTCCTCCTACGTACATGGTGTCAGCTTCAGTTCACAAAAGAGTCCTTCTTGTAAAGAAAAGTAGTGTCACAACCACACTTCCAAAGGGCTTGTATGGATGAGGTTTTATTGCCAAACTGAGGAGGCAGAACTTAAGTCCTCTGTTCACTAAGTGATCAGACAGTTAAGGTTACTTCTTAAACTTATATAACTGTCAACCAGATTGAGAATTCATGACGCTGGACCCTGCTGATCAATTGGACAGCTACAGCTTCAGTTTTCTCTCTGTATAGGTGTTTCAGTCCAGACTTTAAAGGGCTTTCAACTTTTATGGGGCTAAATTCTTTATCCTTATAGATGATAAAGCTCTATTGTTGGACTAGAGAGGACTGCTGATTGTGCTAGAAAACTACAGAAGATGCTGTACCCACTTTCCTGTTAGTGATTTGTCTCCATGTCCTATTAAAAAAGGGCCCTAGGTGACATTTGTAAGTCTGAGCTTTAACACCCTGGTTAGGGTACTCCAGTGCTTTTAGTGCTTCAGTGCTTTCTGAAACACAGGAGAACTCATCAAAGGGTCTTCAGCTGAGCACTGAAAACCCATATTTGAAGAATATGCCCTCCTGAGAGCCCTTCTTAATGGCAGGGGGTCATGTCCCTAATAGCAGATATATCAGTTTATTGTATTTATTTGCATTTAATTACATCCACGTTATGAAAACTTGTGAACAGTTGTCTATGCTGTAAACCCTTAACTGTGTTAAATTAAAACCAGCATAAGTACAGCTCCTCATTGCACAGCTGATAGATGCCACAAATCCAGCAAACCAGAGGTAGAAAACGTTCTTAGCTTCCCTCCCCACTGGAGATTCTTCACATAACCTCTGCATTGTTTGACCAAGAGGATTCGTTTTACCATGTCACCTCCCTGAGGATAACAGCACATTTTCTGCTGAGTGTTGAAGTGTGAAGACCATTGTAAGCGATGACATCATATCTCAGGCCAGAGCAGATCAGGAAATGACCAAGAAGGCCTGAAATATTGGCCCTGGGAAGAATGAATGGAGGAGAGAAGGGATATGACACAACAGCATTCTTTAGCCTAGATAGGTCAGATGCACCTGACAAGTGTAATGAGACCAGGAGATCTTTGACACTTTAACACATGATATTTTTGTGCACAGAGATGTTTATGAGAGGTAGAGGTGAACTAGGGTGCAAATTCAGTAGCTGACATGCTATTAAATCATAGCTGCCCTTAGACAGTAAAGAGTAAAGGGGATACAGGCCTGAACTGCCTAATTCCTTCAAATCTAAACTTCCTTTAACAATATGAGGCTTTAAAAAAAAATCTTGGTCCCAGTCTTCCCAAAACGAAAACATTAATTCCCTCACAACAAAACCACCAATGAGGATTGGTACGTGTAGTAAGGGATATGGCTGGTTTGGGGGCTGAGAGGAGAGGAAGGTAGTAATGGGACAAAGTGAGCTATGCTTGCTAGAAAATGTAATGGTATCTGGAAAAAGAAATCATTATAAGCATTGGTTCATAAACTAAATAGTTTCAACTATTTTTGAACTGATGTAAACCAGAAGAGGATTTGATGGTTTAAAAAAAAAAAAAAAAAGGCAAACTGTTTTTTAAGGTCTTGCTTCATGTGTTACAAAGCTGAGGGCTTGTTTTGGTCCAAGGTTCCAACAGCCGCGGGGCTTAACACTGAAGTCAGAGTGAAGATGAATCTTCAGGCGGGACCATGTCAGTCTCATATTGCCCATAGCACAGGAGGCCTTCATTAAAGTCCAAACAGACCTGACTTAGAGACAGAACTTTTGTTGCCTTGGTGCTGGTATTGTAAATAATCTGTTCTTCAAATGGCTAGAGCGCATTTCTGTGTTGTTCTTTCTCCTTGTTTCCTAGTGTCAGGTTTTGAGAGGACAATTTGTTTGCCCGAGACTTCACTGCTTTTGAGTCTTTTATTCTATAATTTTATGGGACATGGGATTAGCCAGTAATTAAAGTATTGCTTTGTGAATTGGAAATGTGCATCTCTTCTGTGATCTTGTCCATGGTCTAAGCAACTGTTTTTTCAGTGTACCCCCTGCATGATGTGTATGGTCCTCCCCTGTCTTACACAGGTGTTTTGAAATTAGGTTGTTGTCTGTGCAGCTTTGCAGGCATGGAGCCAGGAGAGAATAAGAGCTTTTGCAGATGCTTGGTAATTGCCTGATGACCAGAAAGCTTCTACTGGAGGAGAGGGGCTACATTTAAAACTTCTATACCTCCTAACTGTAACACCGCACGGCTTTCCAGAGCTATTTTTTGCACATCCCTAATCATTATACTACTGTACTTTAAACCTCAAAACAGATCCCTACTTGTACAGGTCTGAGAGCTTGATTTGGTACCCCTTAACTTAGCTTCAAAGCAAGTACCTTCATTGAGACAACAAAATGTCCTGTCCTTCCAGGCTGAGATTCTCGGCCCAGTGCCCGCTGACTTGTTCCCTGATGATCCTGCCAGCTCGAGGCTGCTGAGCACAAGTGTTGGGGAGGCATGTGTGGAAGGCAGAAAGCTCAGAAAGCAGGAATTCCTGGAGCAGCAAGAGGAGGGGAGCATGACAGGAAGAAGGGGCTGCTATTTCACTGAAGGGCCCATCACGAATAGTGCAAGAATAACAGTTCTCTGTCACGGCTCCAGATTCCCTTATCTGGGAGTGTCAAGCGGCGGGGCCTGTCGACACCTCTGCCTCGCGCCCTGCTCTGCACTCAGCCGCCTGCAGATACAGAGTGGCTTGAACAAGTTCCAGTGCTCGCTCTCGGAGCTTCCCAAGACCCCTGGTTGCAGCAGGGCCCAGCGCCATCGGGCAGCCAGGTGACATCACTGCCAACAGCCATGGAGGCGCTTCCTGTGTCACATTCCTCACTGAAGAGCCTCTTGCCAAATCCTTGTCGTTCTGCACGGTCTTTTTAGGAACAGATGGGCTAATTTTAACCTGACCGCCACAAACACCTTCCTGAAATAGAGTCTGACTCTCTCCTGTCTCATGCATGTTCCTGAGAGTTTAAAAACAAATCCCTAGTCTTTAGGGTCCACAGCTAAGGCCTCTGTCAGCCTAAATTTGGCAGTAGGAATTACTGAGCAGTGCACTGGGGAAACTGCTGTCAGTGTCAGGCCCGTACTGAGCTGTATGGAATGTTCCAGCAAGGCAGAAGCTCAGGTGCTGGCATATCACAAAGTCATATGGTCCAATATGAAGTTGTTCTGTATTTCAAGGACTTTGCAATAGAAAGAAAACTTCTTAGCTAGCTGCAGCCAGGTATGACATCTACAAGTGTAGTGAATGGACTTAGTATCCTCTGTGGTCTGCCTTGGACAATTGCTCTAATCATCATCCTTTCTTTCTGGGGCATGACTACATAAGCACTGCCCTGGGAGTTAATAATCCTGCTTCTGGTCCTGTAGCAAAGTCAGTTCATACCTGTCTGTGCTCTACTTGAAGGATGTATGTAGCACTGACCTGCTCTGAGAACAGCAAATGAAAGGCACTCAGAGAAGAATTAGAATCGCTCAGATGAGGACAAGGAGCACAAACTCCACAAAATCACCAGGGTTTTTATGCTCCTGCCTTTTGCTGTTTCCATGAGCTTGAATCTGCAGGCTCTTGTGTTGAAGGATCAATGCAAGCCTGAGCTGCTGTTTCTAATTAGCAGAGTAAAAAGCCGTGTTGTTAAAGAGCTTTCTCTGGATAGGAAAGGAAAAAAAGGTTTTCAGGCAGCTGTTGCTTTTATATCACTCTTTGGAGTGACCCCCCCATCCCTTATGTTCCTTTAGACCTGCTAATTAAGCAATTCCTTGTACCTGCAGGTCAGTTGATCAGCTAATGGACTCCCCACAGCCTCTGATGCAGCATGTCCTGGAGGGTAAAGAGGAAAAGGCAAAAGGCCCTTGGAGATCCAACTGGGTCCTGGGCTGGCTTTGCCCATGGGGCTCTTCCTGAGCAGTACTGAAAGCAAGCACATGAAACAGAAAGAACAAAAGCCCTGGAGGTTGTTACCTGGTATTTGCCAGGGTCCCTGGGTATATGGCTTAGCCTCCACAGGATGGGAGACTATTAGCCAGCTGAGCTGCCCAGCTTGCCATCATTCAGCTGAGACCTAAAAATACTGGTGTCTCACATAAGGTGAGCGCAAAGTGGCTGGAGTTGTTGAGTACTCTAAAGGCCAAACCCTTGGCACCAGGCTGCAGCTGGGCATTAATGGATGAGAACAAAAGTGACAAGAGGGTTTCATTTGCTGACTGTCCCCCTAGGAGGTGGGAGTATGCCAGCATGTTAATGGAAGGACAGAAGGGACTTGAGGGACAGGACTTCTGCATTCTGGGTGAATGTAACTGAAACACCCCAACTATTGTACAGCCTAAAATAGCTTTTGCTCTGTTTTTCTAGTAGTATCATATAGGATTTTGGAAATGTCACTGGCAAGAATTTGGTCAAACTGATTAATTTACATAAATTGTTTTTGTTTCCAGTTTCCCACCCCTCTCTCACTTTGACACATTTCTTCAATAGCAAACTTCTTAACACCCCAAAAAGAAGTTCAGAGCCCAAAGGTTAAGTAGCTTACAGGAGGTCACTGAACAAGCTGTTAGTGAAGTCAGCCTTGATTTTTTTTTTTTTTTTTTTTTGCTTCCACTTCTGAGTCTGGGCTATAATAGACACCATCCTGACTGTTCTGGAAGTTGTAAAAGTAGGAAACAGTCACCACCAAAGCAGGCTTGGGAGTCAGGACTTGCTGCTTTGCTAGAAGCCAGCAAGTACTCCAGGGTATATGCTCTTTTCTATCTCATCATATTCATTCGTCTCCCTTTTTACCTGCTCTCCAGTTTCAAGTGCATGTTTCCTTTTAATGCTTGTCTTAAAAGGCCTGTTTTGCCCTTCTTGCTTCTCTGACCTTCTCCATCTCAAGAGAAAAATGCTGTGGCAGGTCAACAACATTCCCTTCTTCTCCTTTCACTGCTTTCAGAAGCTTTCCTTGTGACAAAGTTTGTGGTGCTCGAGTAGTCTGGCCTCTTAATGTCTCCAAAAGGATGCCTTAAAGACTGTGAATGCAGCATACATCAGGTAGGTCTGTAATGACATCTGGCGTTCAATCTATGAAAATGCTGATTATTGCCTCTCCCTGTTCTGGTGTTGTGAAAATCCAGATGTCAGCAGGCTGGCTGAAGGGGGAAGCAGAGATTCTTGTTTCTAGATGTTCTAGGAGGACCACAACAGCTTCTTATTCATACTCTGCATCTCATGTAACTTGGCAGGATGGCTAAAATAATCCGTTTGATCTTTATGGGAACGAGGTGTAGCCTGTGAGTGGTACTGGAGGAAAGTTATAGATAAACTGGCTTCATATAGCTGGCTGAAAGAGGGGAAACATAACCCCCATTTTCAAAAAGGGAAAAAAGGAAGACAAAGGGAACTACAGGCCAGTCAGTCTCGCCTCTGTGTCTGGCAAGATGATGGAGCAGATCCTCCTGGAAATTATGCTAAGGTGCATGGACATTAAGGAGGTGACTGGTGACAGCCGACACAGCTTCACTAAGGGCAGATCGTGCCATACAAATCTGGTGGCCTTCTATGATGGGGTTACAGAATTGCTGAATAGGAGAAGAGCTACTGATGTCATCTACCTGGACTTGTGCAAGGGATTTGACACTGTCCCCTCTTATATCCTTATCCCAAAATTGGAGAGACATGGATTTGACAGAAGGGCCACTCAGTGGGGAAGGAATTGGCTGGATGGTGACGCTCAGAGAGCTGCGGTCAATGGCTCAATGTCCAGGTGGAGATCAGTGACGAGTGGTGTTCCTCAGGGGTCAGTACCAGGACCAACACTGATTCAGACCCAGGCTTTTCAGTCCAGAAAATGTTTCATCTTACCAAAAGTCAGTCTCAGAGGTAAACCAGCCAACCTTCCAAAATCTTTGGAAACCAAGGCACCATATCAAAGCATCAACAATATGCATATAAAGTAGCTCATCGCTTCCCACTTCACCTCTGGAGAGGGATTGTTCAGAGTTGAACCAAAGCATGTTTCATTAATAACACTAATTGCCATCTATCATCAAGAACACAGGGCCATTTTCCGCTATTTTCTAAATTAAAAATCCACACAGAAGCCTCTGAAGAGATGAAGATCAGAACAGGCTCAATTTTCCATGTAAATAATTTGCCTCTGATCTTGACCCAGAATTTTCATAACAATTGGAGACAGTGTGGGGCTCCTGTGGCTCCGAGCTGCCCTGCGGTACCCAGCTGTCCCTCTCCTTCTCTTCTGGTGGGGTTCCTTTCATGCCTGCTTGGGAGGGCATATGTGCACCTGAGGCATTTTCCTTCACTGACTTTGACATTTATTTCTGTTCCCAGTTCCCCATTTTATCTATATTTGATCCCACTTGCAGAGTGCTGACAGGAAGCAGATGAAAGGATTCAAGTCTTTCAGTATCCATACTGGCCATCAACCTAGATAAGGTATTATAGTCTCTCTTATTAGCCAAGTGCCCAGATGAGCCCTGAGATGCTCAGACCAGCTTCCTCTGAAGCTCATAAAACTACTTATATTTTAGGGAGTGAAAAAAAAAATAATGTAGCTTTGCAAGCTTGGCTTCCTTTTAAATACACACCTTTATTTTTGTTGCCTTTTGCAACCCTTAAGCACTGCCTTGCCCTCCACCAGGAAAGGTTTAATCTGCTAATATCTTTCTCTTAACACAGTAGTGCCCTACACAAGCCTGTCAGCTGGGAGAGGAGACAGGCCAAACCCTCTCCTGCACACTTCTGCTTCTGTTCCCTTCAGAATGATTCCCTCACTTGGGAATTGCTCAAAGCAGGTGGATAACAGGATAGGGTTAATTATAACAAATACATGCAGCCCACTAAAAATTCAATTTAACTCTGTGTGGAGTTTACTGATTGTACTGATCAGCAAGTAATTCAATTTTCTTTGATTTTTCTGAGTCAAGTCATACATAGAAGAGGAATTTACTATGCACTGGTCATCACTGCAGAGGCATCTTTTCCTCCAAGAAGAAAAGCAAACTACAATTTGATAGGAGAAATAGCTTCTCCTATTGTCTTCCATACAGCCAGACTGCACCTTTGTCTCACCATTAAGTCCTCTGGTGACTGGGTAAGGGAAAAAAATACTCCCTTATCCAGGGATATTCCTGGATATTCCTCTGTAATGAAGAAGAGCTGGAAAGACAATAACTCAGAGATGTAATAGAAGTTATTTAATATTGTTCTCACTTCTTTTTGTTCTCTGAAGCAATGATCAAAAGGAGTAATTTACCTGTCCTCTTCTCCATCAGGGTCACAGTACTCCCTCTTCTTCTACCTATAGTTACACACGCCTTACAAGCGGTAGCTTACAAGAGAGATGTACAGGCCAGCTTGAAATAAGCTGGTTCAGGTTCTGGAAGTGTCCTCACTATGTCTGGACTTTGATGGTTAGATTCTGTGTCACTTACAAATACAAATCTGGAGTAGCTGTACTGGAATGAAAAGAGTCACATTGCTTTTTGATGTTGTATCTACCATTTCTGCTCCTGTGCTTTTGAAGGCAATATCTTGCTATGTTTCTACTGGTGTCTTAGATTCTTAAGTAAACAGTCTAGTTAAAAATGTGAATTATAGCTAAGAACAAAATATAATATTTAAAACAAACTTGTCTGCCTGGGGCAGTTAATTTCCCCAGCATAAGTAATTTCTTACATCTCAGCTACAAAGCCTGGGAGAGAATCTTTTTTTCCTGTTGCTTTAATACTGTCGTCTCCAAGCTGTGTCCTTTGTTCTACCCTGGCACCTTTGCCACCTTCCCCCAAGATAGGAGAGCTCAATGAAGCAAGATTCCCCTGTAGGTTCTGGTTGGAGCTTTGGTGAAAGCCGTTTTTCTGCTTCCAGCTTGTGCCATGGGTGGTACTCTCAGGGGTCCAGGCTGGTCTGGAACTCCCTTGAGGGTGACTGTCAGGGCTCTGTTCATCCCAGGACATTACAGGGCTGTGGTTGGACAGTACTGCTCCCACAGTGCCTGTACTAAGCTATAACGGAGAGAAACACATATTAGAGCTTGTATTTGCACACAGCAGATCCCTCTACTTACAGGACAAAGATGCAAGCTCTACGTATCTCAGCCATTAGTGAACGCTCAGCGTTCACCTCCTTACTTGTTGGACAGATCCACGGCTACTTTCCATCTTCTTTTTCTTGGAAATTGCTGGATTCCAGTGACACACCAGGCTGTCATTTTGGACACTATAGTTCTTGTTACCAAGAAGCCAGTAGGTTTTCATTTTCCCTTTGCCCTGGGACAAGAATAAGGAGAGAGCAGGGAGTGGCTTTTTTTGTGGGATGTGAGGCAGAGCAGAGAATCACTATGCCTGGGGCTCCTATTTATACTGCATTGTACTGCATCTGTCTCCTGCTATCATGAGAGGCTGCTGCTTAGGAAAAGGACTGCAATTTGTATGCACTTTGGGTGCTGGTAGTTCTTCCAGTGCAGAAAAAGGCCTTGCTGGTCACTGGTGATATTTCTAAGGGTTTAAAATCAGCCTTGTATCTATGTGTCTTTGTAACTGAATCCCAATGCTTTCGCCCATATTCATGTGGTTCCATACAGGGGCAGGCACGCCAGCTGTATTTCAAATGACACAATACCATTTTTGCTTTGGTTAGGAGAAGTAACGTATAGCCATTTCCAGCTGAATTAGCAAGAGAACCTTGGTGCCATGGCTAAAAACCAGCTTGCAACACAGAGAAGAGCAATGGCCAAATCCATCCCGTTCTTTTAAACTCTTTTACTTTTGGGAAGTTACAGAAAAAACAGTTACCTTGACATCAATTTCTCCTCTCAGTTCAATTTCATACGCATCATCTGTGAGAAGGGCATTGTACGTAGCAGAACTGATGTGGATCTTCTGTGCTAGGATTCAGAACAGAGCATTAGAAGGGAAGGATTCCCCTGTTTCTGGAGAGCACACACTACTCCTCCTACATTACCAGCCCAGCGTTTCTACTTCCTCTTTGGAAAATATCAGGTTGAGGAAGAAGTACAAAGGGGGGTGAAGATGCCCTAAATGGAGGATGACTGTTTTGTCTCTGCGACACTGCATTCAGATGTCGGTTAACAGAACCACTGACATGACTACACAGTGCTGTGTGGGGTATCTGTACAACAGCACAGTACACGTATGTGGTATTGGTAGCAAAGGTAGCCCAAAAAGCTGGTCCAAGAAAAATATGCTGTCCTCTTCTGTGTAGCCACAGTGTTTCTACCTAATGCCTTTGTTATTCAAGTCCTTAAAATGAAACTCAGCTTGCCTAACACTATTCAGCTTTTGTTGCCTTTTTACACTCTTTCTTATTTCCAAACTTCCAAGAAATAGCAAAAGAGAGAGAACTTTATTTGCCACATGAATGCACAAGAGTTTCTCTTGCTTGTTTGATCAGTATATATACAGGATAGTGGGAGCTGCGGGTCACACATATGCTTCTTTAGATCCATGGGAATTGGTTCTCTAGCCTGGCATATTCCACAGACGTATTCCATGCTCCTCCTCCTGTATGAATCTTATTTCACAATTGCCCGTGGCCAGTGCAAAGGGGTGTTAGGGGGTTTCCTTTCACTGCGGTGCCTAAGAGACACGGAGTGCAGGTGGGAGCCTGGCTGGTGCATGAGAAATGTGTGGAGTGTGCCCAAGTCACTTACGCAAGCTGGTGGACTCCATGCGGGAGGCTGTGTTTACCGTGTCCCCAAACAGGCAATAGCGAGGCATTTTGTACCCCACAACTCCAGCTACACAGGGTCCTGAGAAAACATAAGGCGTAGAGATCCTAATAAGAAACAAGTGGAAAAAGTGCAGGGAGATGCCAAATGTAGACACTTTTGCTAGGCAAATTCTGGATCCTCAAAGAACAAAGGGAATTGGGAATTCTCCCTGCACCTAGCACCCAGCTGCACACTATTTACTTAAGGACAGAAGGGATCATTTGTTTAGCTGTAGATAATTGGCCCTGATGGCAGGGGAAGGTGCACTTTGCCACTGCTGAACTCTGTCACAGCCCTTTCCACACTAATGCAAGCAAAAATCATTTTGCCCAACTATTACTGCTGGAACCTGGAGATACTCATCTTGGGGTCCTGTAGGGAGTCAATGGCTACTACAGAAATGTAGTTTTTTCTTCTCACATAATTAGTTTTTTTCAAGCCCCCACCTCAGCCCATGTACCTGTGTGTATCCCAGCCCGCAGCTGCAGCCTGCCAGTTGGCATATGAGGGATCACGACTTGACGAACTGCTGCCACCAGATCCAGAGACATTTTGGCAATCTCATCAGCGTGTTTAGTGCCATTCCTCTCTGGCAGGCCACTCACCACCATGTAGGCATCACCAATGGTTTCCACCTGGAGAGAAGGGACACCTGTCACCAAGTGGCAGGCACTAAGCTTTTCTTTCAAAATGAAATCAGAATAAAATGCATCTCAACTGTCCAGCCCTTGCTAAGCTGTGATGTGGGCCCTGGGTGATGGGGGATCTTGGATTTCATGGCTTCTGGACAGCTGTATTTAACATTCATCAGGGAAAACAGTAAGTAGGATTTCAGCTACTTCGAGGTTCCTTGCCTGCAAGTTTGCACCCACCTTGTAAACATCGTAAGACTCAATCCTGCTGTCAAAGCAGACATAGAGATTGTTGAGCATCTCAACAACTTGCAAGGGGGTGCAGGAGGCAGCAATGCTTGTGAACCCCACGATGTCTGAGAAAAAGATAGTCACCTGTCACAGGGAGAAGGAAAGTGTGAAGTTAACATCTCCAGGCAGTAGAGACAGAGTCTCTGATGAGCTTCGGGATTTGTGAAATTCTGGGAAGAGCCTAAAGCACAGGCTGCATATAGAACCAGTTTTGCAAAACTGGATAGATACAAACCTAAATTAGCAAGCTCTGGCTCTGAATTGTTTCCATTACTTTGCTGCATAAAATATGTTTATTTCCTAAGTTTATCATATGCACTTCTTTGAATACTTTGCATGAGATGGGAGACTGAAAGTCAAATGCTTTGCACCTTGTAAGCAGTCATCAACAGACTTCTTACAGTAGAAGTAGAGCCTGATTTTTCTTTTAAAGTAATTTGAACTGTGCTGATCAAGACTGGGTATCTGAACAGACCGAGAAATTAAAACTCAATTGCTACCTGATTTCTTGTTGAATCAGGAAATATTCACTGGATTTTGTTTCTCTTCAAATGATGTTTATCTTTGTCATGATCAAATAATTTACAGAGAAATTTATTATATTTTTTTTTTTAATCAAGCTTATAAAACAAAGTACAACAGAAACCATAATTGAATTGAGGAAGGAAAATGTGCGATAGTTGGCAAAAAAAATAAGTGTTTCTTCTTTGTGCTGCCTGAACTGTGTGTTTAAACTAAAATTGTTCTTTGATTTGTCATTGGTAATACTAATTAATTTAGAAAAGCAACCTTTTCACTCCCTGCATTGGCTTAGCTACTTTCAGTGTCATAACTATTGTGAATTATAATTAACTGTGCAACTGCATGTCACTGTTTTAATAACGACACCTACAAATTAAATGCAAACAGTTATTGTTGTATTTCAGAGCTGAAAGTAGCAGAGTGTCCAGGTGGAAAAGAGTGAAGAGAATTGCAATGGTTGTAGCATCAGGATTTTGGCTGGGGGCTATGTCGAGCATTGGTGACTGCAGGTGTGCTGTGTACACATGATCTAATGATGCTGGCTGGCTCTCATGTGTAGTCTCTGAAACCCAAGTAAGACAACTTGTAAGTATAGGCCTTTGATATCTCAGCTATCACAGAATCACAGAACTGTAGGGGTTGGAAGGGACCTTGAAAGATCATCGGGTCCAACCCCTGTATCGCACAGCTAATTCACACAGCTCTTTCAAAACCCCGTAGTGAATATTAGGATTTACATTCACTTTCAACTGTGGGTACGAAAGCAGGTTCCTCAAAACAGAGGCAAGGTGAGTGCTCTTTTTAACAAATATTCTTCTACCCGAGGCAATTGCATCCTTTCCATTTGGTAACATACAGACTCTGGATTTACCTGATCATAGTTTTCTGCCTCAACTTTTTGCCTTTTCCTTAACTGCTTGGCCACAGATTTTGGCAGCATCTGGTGCAAGAGGTCCTCAGCTAGCTGCCTCTCCCGTTTCAAGTCCTGTGTCTTTTCCTTGAGGTTCCTGGTGTAATTGTGTATCCATTCCATCATTTGCTTGAAGGATATAAGGATTATGGGGTAAACAAGGCAGGCTATCGCTAGCAGACTGATCTTAAGGCTCATTGTGAACAGGATTTCTTTAGATTTCTTGACGAGCTTTTCCTGTCCCTTCTGCAGCAGGCAGCTCTGCATGTAATGAAGTCCATTTAACAAGTCTTCAGCAGAGACAAATTCATCTAAGCGCAGGAATGGAATGGAAAAAGAGATCCCTTCGTAGTGAGTGAAATGAGATGAGAGATTGACGTTATCCATCCAGCACTTACGTATGTTCTCTGACGAGAAAATAGCATAGTTCAGAATGGTGGAAAGTTGATGCCAGGTGGTTTGAAAACCTGTAGATACTGGCATTAAGTGAGCTTTAAGCAGGGCTTCTCTTATTAGAAGGATGAGTTTAAAAGCTACTATGTCTGCCCAGTCAGGATTTTTTCTCATAGCTTTGAGGTTTTCATGGGGGCTACTAAAAAGCTCCAGCAGTTCAGAGATTACTCTGGATAGCACCTGGGTAGCCTCAGTATCATCTGTGCCATTGATTTTTTGTCTCATGTCAGTGATGTAAAACCTACAGATGGAGATTTTCTCCTTCTTGCATTGACAATTCTCACAGTGCAGTTCTGCTTCACTTGCCTTACAGAGGGAGTTCAAATTCTCCAGGAGCTGATCAGCACGAAATGGGGTGTTCCTCTTACTTGTTTCTGGGACCAGCCAACCGTGCCTTTCTTCCTGCAGGAGAGAGATGAAGCGAACAGCCCAAAGGTTTTCACAAGAGGCAAGTTCCTGAATGGCCTTTCCCGTGTCTCTCCATATTTCCAAGTTGTTGCTCAAATCAAAAGAAATGGCTCCGAGAAGGCTGCAGAGGGAGATCGTGCATGCTGTCAAAATCCTTTGAACTGTTTTTCTACCACCAGCATTGGAGGAGTGAGAACATCTTAAAAAAAAAAAAAAAAAAAAGAGAAAGAAAATGGGTGGGATGGGGGTGGTGGTGAAGTCTGATCACTGAGGTATTTCTTGAAGCTCCTGAAAATATAGCTGGAGCAGGTAGTGATATATAACAATGTGCATGCATCCTGAAACAAAGTACTGAAGTACCAGGGAGTTAGCTGAAATTTATAGAAAGACATCTTTTGTTCTATTTTTCCATCTGACATTTTGTTTTAAAAGAAAAGGTGTAGTAAAGAGACAGTTCTCACGACAGTCTCAGAGCTGCAAAAACACAGGAATTAAATCAATTTTACTGCAAGTATTAACACTGATGAAATAATTTGCCACAGGTTTTATTCCCTGTGTAACTTCTATGCAGACCATAAAAAATGGGCTCATGGTTTCAATAATCATGAATTGTAATTGTTGATGTTTTTTAATCAAAGGAGATACCAAAACTTGTAGAATTTGTTCTTAATAGGAATTTCCAGAAGATTAGTTTGTGCTGATATTTTAAAATTAAGCTTAGATGTTTCCACTATGTTGTCTAAATATTTCAAAAGAAAAATTAATCAAATTTCAGTTTTGTTTTAGTTTTTACAGAGGCATACGTATACCCAATTATCACTATTTGTGCTTCATGATTACCTTTTCTCCTTCTCTTTCATTCTGCACCTAACTGATATCCATCCTCTGCACAGCTAAGTAACCTCTAACGGTTTCAATTTTCAGGTCTATTATTCACTTATAATCTTTCGTTAATCATAATCGTGAAAACAACTGATGTTATGATGAAGCTGGTGACTCCTGAGTACCCATGCAACCCTTTTTTCTCACTGAAAAGAACAAACCAAGAAAATGGGTTTCTGATCAATCTTCTTTTTATTTTCTTTTTCTCTTTCTCTGCATAGTAGTGGTGACTGAGGGTAGCCCTCCATATTTTCTCTTATCTATATTCAGTACAATTTATCCTGAATAAAACATAAACGTGTTTAATCCAAAGGTAAGAAAAACCAAATGTCTGATTGAAAGAAACCGCGAGCCTGGAAGAGTTTGTCTCTGGACTCAGATGCATTTCTAGCCTCAGAATCAACTTCCAATCTTTTCCTTATTCTTTCCACTGCTAACCTTTGATTCACTCACCCTCCTTTTATAATTGATAAAATCGATATAATTGATTTATACTTTTGAATCTGCCTAAAAATGTGCTGGGAGGCAGAAGAAAAGCAACAAAATCTGCCTTGTTTTTACACTGTCTAACTTTTATTGTGATCAGAGAAAGATAAAGAGGGGCTTTAATTTTGTCCCAGGTTAAAATGTGATTCTGCTTGCGCTTTGAAAAAACAAAAACAAAACCCATTTGTGTCCAACTGAGTGTTGGCTGACAGCAACAATTCAGTGGTCTTCACCTGTCATCTGAATTAATTGAAAAAGAGCAATGTGGACACAAGGGAGAGGGGTCTGCAGTGATGCTGCCGGGGCAGCTGCCAGCACTTGCTGCTGCATTTTAACATTCCTGTTGCTAAACCCCAAGATCCCAGGGTGTTAAAAACCTCTTTAAAAGCAGGCAGTTTGCAGCACTCCCACACTCACCTGCATTGACCTGCTTGCGCTCGTGCTGCCTTCCTGCTGGGCATTGCCACTGCTTGTCCTGGTGAGTCCTGCTCGCAGGCTTGATGGTCCTGTCTCCTGCCTGCCCACCTCCTCCTGCCCTGCTAGTTCCTTGCTTTCTCACCGCTCTACCCCTAGAGTTCACCCCATGGCTTTCTACTCTTCCTGGTGCCCATCTTCTTCACAGCAGGCTGGCATCTTCCCCCAGATGAGCATCAAGCTCTAGCCCAAGGCAGGGGAAAAGCTTTAAAAGGTCTCCAGCATTATCGCTAAAAACAGGCTCTGGTCTTGACAATACACAAGAAGAATTGACAGGGACACGTGTCTTTCTTTCATGTTGCAAAAATAGTGTTTATTACAGAGTTAAAAGAGTAATTTCCCAGCTATTTGTGATCAAAGGTGCCATGATTACGTCTTTATTCAAACTGTTCTCCTTCTTGGCACCGATCTGATGTGTCATCCAGTTCTCTGGCTTAGTTGCTTGCCATAACCTACAAAAATGTAAAACAAAGCAAAAATCAGATCACAATTTGTGAATTTGTGAATAGTGTATGTTGCTTCCAGGATGCAGGATTTGAACAACTGAAACAAGATTTTTGCTCCTCATTCACTCTTTAAATTAAGGTCTATAGTATATTAAAAAATTGTTGCTCCAGACTTGAGTAGCATGGTCTACCTTCTAGGATGCAATTGTTACAATCATTATTATTCATAATACAAATGTAAGTAATCACTTCTGAAGTCACAACAATAAATCATTTACTAACTATAAATACATCTGTAGTCTAAAGGCAAAATGAATTCCTAAACATAGAGAATTGTTTAAAAGTGAAAATAATTTGGATAACTAATTTCAAAGAGGTTTATGTATTTTTGCTCAGGGAATTGCTTTTGTGTTGGTAAGGGCTTGCCTACAGAGACAGGATACTTGTATGTAAAGTATCATTTGAATTAAAATTGAAACAGTTCCCTGAGTAGGTGACAGAAACGTCAATCAGAGATTACTTGAATAATTTTTCTGGTGCTTTTCCTCTAGAAGACACATCTTTTTAAAACATCTTTTTCTCCCCCCAAGGTCCTCCAATAATGACCTTAGCAATAGCTAAGAGTCTGTATTCCCCTGTAGAAATGCATAGAACCTTACTTGCTCGATCCAGCTGTTGTAAGCAGAGACCCGAGTGAAGACAGAAGGTTTCCGATAATAGTTGCAGCCAAGAGAAGAGCCAAAGCTGACAATACCGTGCACTTCCCATTTGCCATTAGCACCTCGACAGTTCAGTGGGCCACCAGAGTCCCCCTGAGAGGAAGGGGGATAATAGTTAATTGTAGTCATAGTGTGAGTAGTTCTTCCTTGTGTTTTAAGCTTTCCTTCCCATCAGGCCTGTTTGTGTCTAAAACCAGCCCCAAAGAATGACATTCTCTGGACTCACATTACAGCTGGAGGTGATTCCATCCCCACCAGCGCAAACCATGCTGGTTTTCACTGTGCTTCCCCACCAGGTAGGGCTGGAACAAGTTGCATAAGACACCACCAGCAAAAGACCTTGCTGCAGTTCATCTGGAAGAGCTCCGTTTGCTGTGAGGGGATAGAAACAAAGGAGTCACAATACCATAGCACTGAAGGAAGAACAAAAGTGCATCGTTAAGTTTCTCTCAGGATATGGACACTATTCCTCCAGGTAAAAACTCCATATGAGCTGTATAATCCATTCCTTATATGCATTCTTTCACCAAAAAAAATGCTGTAATTTACTAATGAGTTAAAAATACCTCTTTGATAGAGAAATACAGGGCTGTTCTTTGGAAGTTTGCAATTTACTTCTCTTTCTAGGAATTGCCTCTTGAGTCGAGCTGACACTTCTGCTGAAGTCTCTGAGATTTTTCTTTATGTTCTTTCTGCTCATTTATTTGCCTTTTCAGTTATTCAGCAAGGCATATTAGGATTAGCAAAATCACGCTATTAATGTTTATTAGAATAGTTTCTGAAAGCCGAGTATAGGGCCCTCTAGTGCATTACTATCTCAATTACAAGCAAAATAAATGCAGGGAAAAATCAGTGTGTGAGTGAAGTGGGGCCTGATCGGCTTGGTGTCAAGGGGATGTTGAGCACCACTAACCCACCTTTTACCAGTCAATTCCAAAGGAGATGGCAGTACAGAAAGATTTTGTTTCAGTTTTGCAAATCTCCACTTACTCTGCAGTCTTCCCCATCCTGTCACATAGCAGGCGGTGTTGGATGACAGGATGTTTCCTGCAGCAGGGAGGCAGGCCAGCTGAATTTGATCACTCAGGGTGACGTGTTTAGTGAGTTTGATCAAAGCAATGTCGTACCTGTGGTCATATGCACATATATGAGAATGGGGAAGGCAAGGGGTGAAGAGGATTACAAATAGTTAAGACATAGCAGCACAAATACGTAGCTGTTGTTCAACACTTCACCTATTTAAAAGAGATGCGAGGAGGCCACTGTGTGAACAGTTAAGATTCCTCCATCCTTAAAGTGGTAGGGAAATCCATACACTGGAAGACTTCCCTACAAAACTGTCCACTTTGCTGCTTGGCAGTTTTCTGAACTTTTATAGTTCTCTTCACCAAAAATAGGCACATGTGTGAGGACTAACTCCAAGCACTCAGAAAGTGAGGCAGTTGCTTTGCTAATGCACTCGTCCTGCAGGAATGCATAGGAGTCCTTCATCAACAAATGTATTAATTCAATTTATCAGTATTTCTCTGTGTTTATGCTATTCATATGAGAACTTCAAAGTGTTGTTTAAATTGATTGATCAATTCATTCCCTTTCACTGTATGAAAGAAATTATTGCATAGAACAACAGTATCTCAGCTAAACATAAACATGCACAATGGCAGCCAAAAACGCAATTAGTCAATAATCAATTAATACTGCCAGTTCTTTCTCTTCTCTTGAGGGGGAATGGTACATAGTGGAGTCTCAGCTCTCCTCTATGAGAAAACATTTAGAAATACCATTGTAAGCTGTAACAGGAGATTCTAAACATCCATTTGGCTGCTACAGCTCAGGGTAGGTGGGATTCAGTCAATTTGATTTTTGTCTTCCATCTAGTATGTGAAAAAATACTTTCCAGCAACTTACCCATTTGCAACATTGTATGAATTCCATTTTTCATGGACAACAAATTTTTCTGGAAAAGCTGTGACAGATCCTTTTTCCTCTTCTGCTAAGTTATATTTTCCAAGAAGTACCCGATATTGCAAGCTAGAACTGGACAAGAAAAGGACTAACAGTTATGCAGTTACCAGCTTGCTGCTTAGTCATCTGCATCTTATCCACCTGAGATATCAGTAAGGTTATTATCAGTAAGACTGTTAAGACTGATTATCTTAAGACTGTAGTCTCACATCACACGCATGATTTGGCTGGAGCTGAGCCAATGTCTGACTTATTTACTAAGGACAAGGCATTGTATGATGGGCTTAATACTCATTTAATCTCCAAGCCATCCTGTCGACTCCTGCTTTAGGATTCATTATCAAATGAATATGCTTCCAATTTTCACAGGATACAGATGGTATTCCCAATGTAATAAACAATTTGGACTGCCTTTTTGACAAAATGATAGTATTTGCTCATAAGCATCTTCACTGGTAAACAGCTGCAGGACACACATAATATACAAAATTAATGATAATAACATGCAGCCAGTCCTTATTTCATATGATGATGTTTTCTACAACCTAGTGTTACAATAACCAACATGTAATGTATTCGTTATTATATGTATTCAAGGACATATACTACCAAACCACAATGGAGTTGGCTCCATGGAGACAATTTTGATGATGAAGGGGCATATTTGTATCTGATCATTTATTTGTTTTACTCTCCCATAGTATGAAGAGCATTCTGAAAACAACTGGGAAATTCAAACCATTTGTGGTTACTTTTTCAGGGAGTGGATTGAGTCGTTTCTCTGTAGCTCTCACTGCCATGTATATAGTAGAAATAGGCAACATAGCTGAATTTTAATAGCAACTTGAAAATGTAATGATTCTTTAGGTATCTACAGGAAATTAGGGATATATAATTCAGGTCATTGTATGAGATTTTTTCTTCCCCTCTACTTTTATTTTAAGAAAATTAAAAAATGTGCTCCTTCTTGTGGCCTATTAGTTATAATAAAGGATATTAAACTTGAAGTTCTTAATTGGGAAAGGAAGAACTGCCCTTAATACTATTTTGCTTCATCTGTCTCTGGTCATGCGCTACTTCTGAGTACAGACTAACTCAATGATTTACCTGATGCAGTGTGCAGCTGTCAATACCCAGTTGGTTGCAATGAGGGTTCCTCCACAAGTATGATACCATTTGCTGCTTGATTGATATTGAAGGGAGACCTAGGATCAACATATCAAGTAAGGTTTCAGTTTTTGCTTGCTCATTTTTTCTTGTTGCACTTTCTTCCTGCACCCATAACACAATTTACCAGTTGAAAATGGTGAGAGTTTTTAAACTACCATCCCTATCATCCAAAAATTTGATTTTTATAATGTGTTTTTTGTTTGTTTGTTTGTTTTGTTTTGTTTTTCCAAAGCCCTCACTAAGTCTGGTCCAAATAGAGCATTTTATTTGCTTCAAAAAGCTATTTGTTAACCATGTGCAACTACATTCCAGTAGGTATTGCACTTTCCACTGAATTTTAGTCTTCTTGCTTAAATATGGCAGAGTGCCCTAGCCTAACACAAGAACATGAAAGCCTTTCTAACCAGCAAGAGGTGGCACATTCAGAGCTTTCTTAAAAACTGGAAATTCTGAGGTTGATTAGAAGGTAATATTCAAAACCTAAGACATGACAGATAAGATGCAATGATCAAATGAAACAAAAGACCTGGCTTTGTTCAGCCATGTTGTGTGAGGGCATCGCAGCTCTAATTGTTCCAGGGAAGCACAAAATGACTAACCTGCCAGGGCCAGCTGTACGGTATTGCATTTTCCCCTCCAACAACTCTACTCACAGCAGGTGCATAGGCAGGTACCCCACAGCCAAGGGCTAGAAGACATACAAAATAGGATGTGTGATTTATAAGTAGGAAGTTTAAAAAACAAAATCTGTAAGAGAGGTTGTTTTTGTTTTTAATAACTGTGTTTGCACAGAACATTGCACGGCACAAATATAGGCTATAATTTGTTGTGATACTGGTCAAGATACAGCCATCAGTCAAAACTGACCAATGTTATATAAAGTCTGTGTTTTCTGACAGTAACCAAATCATGTTGGCTTAACCAAATTCTCGAGAGTCAATTGAGATGCAGCTCCTAACAAATGCAAAGCAATTTGATGTGAATTAACTGTATTTCAGTGTATTCAAGCTATGTAAATTAGCTTTTAATTTGTTGTCGTATGAGAGCAGTAATCCTAAGTAAGTTCCTGCAATATGAGAAGAACAGCATAGCACCTAGTTGCTGTTTTCAGAAAACCTTTTAATTAAAACCTATACTGCTTTGTTGCAGAATGTCTAGTATCCCGTCCCATCCCCCCACCAAGAAAGGGAAAGTTGCTATTAGATTTTAATTCATTATTCCCTTAGAACTAATACTGAAATTGAGTACAGACCTGCAGCTGCCAGAGTCAACACGGCAAAGAGAATTCCAAGCATGATGCAAGTTGGCTTTATGCTGCAGGCTCTGCTTTGCAAGCTATTTTATACGTTACCATTTATCTCTAGCATATGACTTAAAATGCGGTGTTATGCTGATACTAACGGAAAACTTGTGTAACTGTGGGATAATTTTTTATATGCACAAATGCTTAAGAAAAAATCAAACAAAAGAAAAAGAAAAAACAGGAACCATGTTTAGATGGACCTTGAATCCAGGCTAAACATACAACTTTGGTTTAAAAAAAACTTCAGCTAAATGGCATGTAATCTGTAGCAGCTGTTTGCTTTCCCATTGCCTTGAAATTTCATCACAAAGGTGTTTCTAGAAGGAAAATGTTAAATGAATTATTCTAACTCTTGATGCAATAACACTATCTGACATTTCAGGAAGTGATATATTCAGACACGTCAGTGGGGTTGTATTGAATGATCTCCTGAGGCCCTTCCAGGCTTAATTATTGTATGATTATGCGATTACTTGAAATTTTATTTTATTCTGATTTATTTATTTTTTTTGGTGACTGAATAGCAACTACCACATTGTACTAACTGGAAAACCCATGTTTTCTTTTCTAGTCCAAGTTGCGTGTGTTTTAGCGTGTCATACTTCTTCAATGAAACAAACTGTAAGCACTTTGGAGGGGAAACTAGAGGGCACTGGGGACCATAGGAAGTCTCTAGAGTGCCCTGGAAAGGTTCTAATGGGTGCTAGAGCACACTGGAGAGCTCTGAAAGGTCTTACAAGGGCCCTGGAAGTCCTCTAGTGTGCACTGGGAGGCCTCTAGCTCTCTCTAGGGTGCACTGGTGAGCACTGGGAGGTTTCTAGGGTGTACTTGGAGATACCTAGGGCACCAAAGATTTTACTGGGTGGCCCTGGGAGGCCTCTAGAGAGCTCTGGAAGGCTTCTAGGGGATGTGAGAGCACTGCAAGGTCTACAAAGGGTATTAGAATGCACTGGGGTGCCCTGGGCACCTTCCAGGAAATACTATACTACTACACTGGGAGGCCCTTGCAGATTCTAGTGTACACTTGAAAGCCTCTAATGCTCACTAGAGTGCAACTGGGAGCCCTGGAATTCCTCATGGGCATCCTAGAACTACATGTGGGGCCTGGGAGGCCTTTGGGAAGTGGTAGAGTTCACTGGGAGGCCTCAGAAGGTATCCAGGGGCCACTGGAGTGCACTGGGAGGCTTGGGAGGCCTCTAGGGGGCCCTAGAGCATATCAGGGGGCACAGTGGGATGGCTGTAGATTACCCTAGAGAGCACTAAAGAGGCCTTCAGGGGGTGCTAGAGTATGCTACAAGACCTTGCAAGGCCTCCAAAAGGCCCTAGAGTGCTGGAGGGCCACAGGATGCCTCAAGGTTGCACTGGGGGGCTGCCAAGGCATCCTAGAGGACACTGGGGGTAACTGGGAGGCTTTCAGAGGGAGCTAAAGTGTCCTGAGGAGCCCTGATAGATATGCAGAAGCTCTAGGGCAGACTGGAGGGCCACTGGAGGCCTCTTGTGTGAACTGGGAGGCATTCATGGAACCCTAGAGGACAGTGGAGAGCCCTGCCAGGCCTTTAGGTGGCTCTAAACACATTGGGTGTCCCTAGGAGACTTCTAGCATGCTGTAGAGTATACTAGAGAGCACTGGGTAACCTCTAGGGTGCACTAGGAGACCTCTAGGGTGCCATAGAATGCACTGGGAGGGCTGGAATGCCTCTAGAGTGCCCTTGGAATCTTCTATGGAACTCCAGAGCACACTGACACACTGTAGAGCCCGACAAGTGCTCCAGGAGGCTCTAGAGCACACAAGGGTGGGGTGGAGGGAGTGGGGGTGCCTACAGCTTTCCAGGGGGCACTAGATAAAAAGGGATAGGACCTGCAAACCTCTAGGGTGCATAATAAAGCCTCTAGTGGTCTCTGGAGTGCAATGGAGAGCCCTTCGGGGTCTCCAGGGGATCTCAGTGCACACCCAGGGGCACTGGGAGGATTTCAGGGGGAGTTTGAGTACACTGGGGGGCTGTTGTAGACCTGCAAAGGCTCTAGAGCAGGCTGGAGGGCCATGGGAGGCCTGTAGTCTGCACTGGGAGCCTCCAAGGGGGTGCTAGAGCTCACTGGAGAGCCCTGTGTCTCCAGGGGGTGTTAGAGCACACTGGAGGGACCTACAAGGCCTCCAGAGGGACTTAGGGCACAACAGCAGAGACCTGGCTGTGATCCAGAGGGTTCTAGACTGCACTGGGAGTCCCTTGTAGGGTCTAGGGAGCACTGGGAGGCCTGTAGTGTTCTCTAGAGTGCCAGGAGGGGCTGAGATTCCTATACGGCATCCTAGAGCAAACTGGGAGGCTTTTGGGAAGTGATAGAAGGCACTGGAAGGCCCTGGGAGGCCTCCAGGGGACACTAGAGTGTACTGCAGGGCCACAACAAGACTCGAGGCTGCACTGGGAAGCCTCTAGGACATCCTGAAGGACACTAGGGGCCACTGTGAGGCTTTCAGGGATAGCTAGAGCACATTGGGAGGCCCTGGTAGAGAAGCACAGGCTTTTGAGTGGACTGGAAATTCATGAGGCGTTTAGTGAGCACTGGAAAGTCAATACAGCACCCTAGTGGACCCTGGAGAGCCTTGCAAGGCATCTAGCTGGCACTAGAGCACACTGTCGGGCCCTGAGAGGACTTGAGTGTGCCCTAGAGCATGCTAGAGAGCCCTGTGAGGCCTCCAGAGGGCAGTAGATTACAGTAAGTGTCCCTGGGATGCCTCTTAGGGTGCAGCAAGAGGCCCCTAGGGCACCTGAGAATGCACTGGAGGGCCCTGGGAGCCCTTTAGGGAGCACTGGGAGGCCTCTAGGTCTCTCTAGTGTGCTCTGTGTAGAGCCCCCTCCCTGGGCCCTCCATTGTATTCTCGGGTGCCCTAGGAGCCTCCTATTGCACCCCCGAGGCCTCCCAGAGACCCTTACTGTAATCTGCTGCCACCTGGAGGCCTCTCAGGGGTATCTAGGGCACACCAGGAAGGTATTACAAGGAACACAAAGAACCATCAGTCCATGATGACAGAGAAACACACCGGTGCATGGTAAGCCAGACATCATTTCTTTCCTATTTTCCTTTAACTGATAGATCGGTAGCATTTCCCTGGAAGAGGACAAGGATTCCATAGCATCACAAATGAGCATTTTCATATCCCCAATTAGCATGTTGACCTATGTTAGAATGCCATGTGAACTTGTCAATGAAAAGAGGGTAAACCACCTATTTTCACCAAAAGGACAAACTAGTAAGAGGAAGCATTTAGAGGAGCTGCCACAAAAGAAATACTTACTGTGTTGTAAATTCATTACCGGACTTTTGAGATCTATGACTTGACATCAACATTTATCACTCTTTCTTCCTTCTACAAGGAGAATTTTCCATTATCTGTCACAGTTACAACCAGCTACCCTTCACCTGAAAATATGTTACTGGTTAAAAACCAAACATCTCTATCCCATAAGCCTGTGTAAAGGGCAAACTTATTGGAAGAGAAACAAATACTTAATGTCAGTTCAATAACCACAGTTGGATTTTTTTCCTCTACATATAGACAAAACTAAAGGTTTCCAAAAAGCTGAAATGAACCTATTATTTAATGTTAATGTTAACAAGCAGCAAAATGCATGATTTTCATAACTTCCATTCAGCAGTAGGTACTGATTTGGATGAAAGTTGCCTGGAGCACATATGGGGAAGGCAGAAATATACATGTATAATGCTTTGCTGTTTTGTCTGCCTCTCAGGAATGTATTATCCTACCCAAACAATAGTGCTTGAGAAAGCTGCATTCTGAATTTCAATGGAATCAACCAAACTCTGTTCTGGCATCTTGTATTTATTATGTGACAAAAATAAAAATCAGGATTGACAAGCATAGAAATGAGATTCTAAAAAAAAAATTAAAAAATCAGGAATTAGTTGGTTATCTTCGTAATATCTGAACTTACCCATGAAACAATGTACTGTGCTTTCCAGTTTTAATTTCCATGTGGCTTTCTGTATCCTATATTTTCACTCTTTTCACTGAATACTAATTAAAAAGTATGAATTTTGGATGTTCAGTCGCTATCTCAATTTTCCTGTTTTGTGGGTATGGTCTTAAACATGGAGTTGTGTTAAGTAGTTTAAGCATTTCTGCAATCATTTCTTAAGTAACCTGCTATCTTACATATTAGAGAGAAAGGAAAACCCCATCTTGTCTTTCTGTTCCTTTTCGTCATTGTAAAGGTATTCCAAAACAGTTGTTTTATTACATGGTAGGGAGGTTAATAAGAATGATAGTAGTTTTAATGTAAAACCCCCTCAAACCTTTTTTGTTGTGGTTGTTCCATTACTGCTTTATGTAACAATTGCTTATCCATCTTTTGCAGGCCTAGTCTAAATAGGTTGAAGTATCTTTCTTGGACTCAGTGGACATCATACTGTTGGCAGAAGTACATCAGAAACCTCATCCTCCAGCTGATACCGTATGGCTTTGAAACAGCTCCCTAGAAGCTCTTATCTCCATGTCAGTTATTTCACAGAAATTCAGCAGTTACTGGGACTTCAGGAAGAGAGAGCCCAGGAACTTCTGGTATATTCTGTTAAAGCAAAATAGCTAATGTATGTGTTAAATATATACTTGATATACAATTACTTATGTACGCTGTTGCTTCACTTCTTTTAATCTGTTCCCTTGTAGGGTAGTAAACATGCTAGACCAATTAGTAATTGGAACAGTCTGCACACAACTAACAGATATAAAAATCTACTTTTCTGAGGGAGGTTTTTCATCTGAGACTAGACGGTAACCTATTTAAAAATCTGAAGTTAAATCCTGCCCCAGCTTTTCACTGGGAGCACCATATGTGCTATATCCATTTCTCACTGGATGGCCATTAAGTCTGTTGCTTGGTTTTCTCTGGGTCTATTTTTGTGTGTTCTTAAAAGTTAAACTTGGCCTGCATGCTTCAAGATGTAACCATGTTACCTTCCAGCTTCTGACTTCAAAAATGTTTCCTGCTTAGCCATGTTTATATATTGGTTTTTACGCTGTACTTTTTTTTATATCCAAACACTTCTGTAGCTGACATTGGACAGAGGTGTTAACATAAGGCTCTGCTTGTTCTAACTGGGCTGAAAGAAAGGAAAAGAGATAACAAATCAAAACACAAACAAAAAACACACTTTAGTGATCAGGTAGACTAAAATGTATTTATTTAGAAACAACAGCTTTGGTATTTGAAAACCAAACAACCTTTAAATCACTAGAAAGTGAGATGTCTCCCCCCATAGCCAAAACAAATCAATGCACAAAGTCTCAATATGCTCAGAATAGGAAACCTGCAAATTAGCATTTCCAAGTGTAAGTCCAGAAAACAATTTCCTTAAACTGATTTTGCACTCTACAATCATAAAGGCTGAAAAATGTTACCTGCACTTAGATATCTACAGTTCAATTGACTGACTTGTTACTGAACTGGAGGCAAAATTATTAACATTCTCCCCCAACCCCCCCAAGCAATAAATTAAAAAACGTATACCAGAAAGGAAGTTACACTGAAGTTTTCTAGTTAAGTTAACTCTCTGATGGGAATCATCATTCTTTATTTTCCTGTGGGATTAAAAAAAAAATCAAAATATCAAAGGATTCGGTATATCTTCAAGTATTTTCACCAAATGGATTACTCTTAGGGAACACAACAGCTTACAAGGAAAAAGAAACATCTGTTATACAAGCTTCTGGGATAAACTCTTGAATAACCACATGTTCCAAGTTTCAGATTCCTTTCTTAACAAGGCACAAAAGGATTGTTGCTTTCAAAAAGTCCTTGTTCTCAGCTGCAAAATTGTCAGATGTGTTGTGCAAATGGAGGCTGAAAGTAGGACTAAGTTCACTCAGACACTGGGATATTCCCATTCAATTAATAAAACAAGGTGCTATTTCAACACCATTAATCTTGCTTACTGCTGTGGAGATTTTGAGCTTCAGCTGGCTTCCACTTCATCCCTGGTTTTGAAATTGAATTCTGCAACATCTTCATTTTAATTAAAACCAGGCAGCAGAATTGCTTGCTGTACACTGCAAGGCTTTTTGCAATTCCAAGAAGGAAGAGTAAAGAGTTAAGTCAGCCCTGGCATGCAGCTATGAAGTTTCTTACCATTTCAGAAAATAATGTCAGGGATGGTTACCTGTAGTCATGGTTAACAAGTTATTTTGTAAAAGGCAGAAGGCAAAACTTGTAAATGACAAAGGCAACCAGACAGCAGTGAAAAAAAGGACAAAATTTTATAATTTCAAGGGAACATTTCAGGATGCAGCTGTACACACAGTAATTCAAATTACTTCCTTACCACTTCCTTTTGCACTAAGGTTTCATCATCATAGGCTTGCAACTTCAGTTGCCTTTGATATACATCTTTTCTACCTCTTCCTAGGTTAGTTTGTCTACCCACAAGCACCTTCGATCTCATTCTTTCAATGGATAACAGGTATTCAGACCTGCTGGGATCAGGCCTGGTTTGCGGTGCTCAACATTACAAAGCCAGTGAGCTGACAGGAAAATGGCCAGCTCATCCTAGACACCACTTAAGCACTGACTGTCACCCAGCACTTTTTGCCCAGCCTTAGGCAAAATTTTATTTGCTTTTTTGATTTGGATAAACAGTGCATTCCAAACCCTGAACTTTTCCTCTGACAGCTCTATTTAACTGTCTTAAAAAAAAAAAAAAGAAAAAAAAAAAGCCAGAGTTAGCTGTCCAACCCTAAAGAAAGATCCCTCTGAACAAGATTGCCTGCTCACATTAACAAATCTAGTCTTGTTCTTCATTTCTGCTCTGTATCAACACATGACCAGAAAGGACCAGTACTGAGAGCAGAAACTGCTTGTCTAGTGTCTGTTCTGTACTAAGTTTTTACTAGCAACCAAGTTTTCTAGGCTCCTCAAAACAAGCACTTTAAATCTTTTGCACCAAAGTGAGAGATGCGTGAAGTCAGAACCTCCAACTCGCAGTAAATGCACTCAGTGCTTTTCTCAAAGCCACACTAGCCACACTTTCCCAAAATGATGTTGGTGATGTGGCATGATGGAGGATTACAGTGTCTGCATAAACATTAACCAGTAGTCCCAACAGGTTTTTTTTTCAGCACCGTGACCTAAGAACACTAGTTTGCATTTGTGTTCTCACGTGTCAGGACACACATTCAAACCAGGCAGACAATTGTGCACATCTCCCACACAGCAGTAAAAGAGATGCGTAGCAGCGCTCTCAAAAGCACTCCCATACAGCTTAAGAAACATTCTCGAGGGACACAGCTGCAATTGTTTGCTTAAACACAGGCTATGTCCTACACCAGTGTGTGGAAAAATGACAGAAAAGTTGCATCTGCCTTAATCTGCAGCCTTATGAATGTTTAAGGACTGACAATTAATTTATCTTTTTTAATATTTGTGAGCCCTACCGCTCCAATCCCTGCCCTAACCCTACTTCTTGCAAGAAGAGGTCACAGATCACTTGTTCTAAGAGAGACTGAAAAGCCTCTCAGAGAGAACCTCCCTAGGCACAGTTGACAAGAATAGACTGGTGACATTCAGAAGAGAGCAGCCAGAAGTAGCAGCCTTACACCTTACTCCTGAAGAGCGGCTTGGCTCCTGGCCCACAATATTCATTGTAGATGAGCTTGAACAGAAACAGGTGAAACAGTGTGATCAAGGAGGCCACGCTGAACCAGAACAGGAAGGGTAAGCCCGGGTATTGCTTGGCCATGTGTTCCTCATGAGCCAGAATAGCTTTTAGATGGAGTGTGTGTCTCAGGTCCTGCAAATGGACCAAATCTGTCGATATATAAAGCAGTGGTGTGATGGGCTGAGTCACCATGACAGGGAACGTATGACCTCGTGCCTCTGAGGTCAACTCCACCGGCTCATTCATACAGCCTGCCTCACACGCATAGAGTCTAACTGGCTTGTCTTGGAATTTCACAGACACATGCAAGAAGGGCTTTCCTTCAGCATCCAGCAGAACAGCGAGGTTAATCAGATCCTTGTTGTAATGGATCCCACGTAAGGAATAGCTGTTATGAAGTACATCTGGGTCAGCCTGAAACTGAAGATGGTTTTCAGTGAACTGCAGACCTCCAAAACTCAGCACCATGCCCTGCATAAGTCCATGGACCCCAGCTGCCACAAGACCCTTACATCCCCGTTTCTGGAGAGTTAGCTTCCACAGATCCGAGAGCTGCAGGATCTGGGGGACACTGGTCAGCTTTGCCGGCCACAGGTTCTCTGCGTGCATGGTTGCATGGCCACTGAAGCAATGGTCAGCATAGTTCAAGCTGGCTTCCATTTTTTCTCTGTCCTCACTGCTAATGACTGGATCTAGCAGAGGAGCTGGCATGCTGGACAGCATATAGTAGAGGGTCATGTTAACAGTCTCACTCAATGGTGTATGTGAATCTGTGATCTTTCTCATTTCAATGCCTGTAATAAATGACAACAACCAAGAGTCAAAGGACCACACATGAATGACATTAACTAGGAGAAAGAAAGTTCAAATGTGCATGCTACATGATGTTGTTCAATATACAGATGTTCTTTATTAACATCAAAGAAAACTTCAGTGAAATGCACCCTTGTATTTTTTTGGCTGCTCTTTCTGCTTTGAGACTGAAAGCAAAGCTCACACTGAAGGCAAAGCTACTTTGATATATCTACAGATGCCCTGCAGAGCTGTTACTGTGACTCTGCAAGAATCGTCTGTCAAAGGACCATCTATTTTTTTTTTTATTAGCTGTAAAATACCAAGCCCTACATCACTTGGGCAGCTACTCTTTTATGCAGGGCCATGAAAATTTTATCTCAAGAAAAAGCATCCCTGAAGTATCAGCAGGACAATCCCCAACTTCCATGGAGGAGTTTAAAGACAGTCCTTTATCCTGTAACTGGAGGCCAGCTCTATTCCCAACTTAGAGCTGGCTTGCTGGGCATGAAAGCCAGTGCATCCAGAACTGTGATTAGAAATGTCCTTCTATCATTTTATTTATTCAGTAAGGATGACTCTGCTTTTTAAGTACTCTATGTTCCAAAGTTGGAACACAGTTTTCTTATCCCACAGCATCTCTTCTGGCTCCTGAAAGAAACCTGTCAGAAAGAGTGGGGCCTCTAGCAACCTTACAGGAACCAGGTCACTGAGCTTTCTGCTCTCACCCACAGTAATTGTTTGGAAGTCGAGCATCGCTTTCCTTACCTGAAATGAACAGGTCTGACCAGGTCTGCTGATGCTCCTGGAAAAGATCTTCCACCCCCATCTGCATCACCTCCAGCATCTCTTTCTTGGCCGACTCCCTCAACTTGCTGAAGGTCTCCTCCAGCCTGGAGACGTCGATGGGCTCCGAGGTGTACACCACAGAGAGGACAGTTTCATCAAAGTGAGATTTGGGTGCCACCTGCACCCGGCTCACAAGCTTCTTGGCGGCCACCACCATGAGAACCACCTTGGAGCTCCCAGCCAGCAGCAGGCGACCGGAGGAGAGCAAGAACTGCCGCTCCTCCACCTTCTCCACGCTGGTAGCGAACCGGCTGCCCAAGGCGGGCGTGGAAGCCGGGCCTGACGCCTCAAAGCTGACCACTCTGTCGCTGGGGTTGGCGATGCGGATGCGCTGCAGGTAGAGGTGCGGCCGGCTGCGGTGGGCCACCACCTCCTCCCGCACCGTCACGCACTCCCCGGGGCCACCGCTCGGCCCGGGGCCCGTCTGCACGCAGCGCACCCTCCGCACGGCGCCGTCCCGCAGCGCCGCCTGCGCCGCCCGAGCTTCGCCTCGACCCCCCAGCGCTCGGAGCCTCACCAGCGCCGGGTACTCGGTGGGCAGCGCCGGGCCGCCGCCGTTACCCGCCGCCCACACCCAGAGGCGCCCGGCGGCCACGTCCAGCAGCAGGAAGCCGTTCCCGGCCAGCGCCAGGCCCGCTTTCGGCCCTCCGCCTTCCTCGTCGTCTTCCTCGTCCTCCTCCTCCTCCCCGCCGGCCGGCAGCGGCAGCGCATCGCCGCGCTCCGCCTGGCCCCTCCAAGCCCCCGTGGCCGCCTGCAGGCAGAGGGCGGCGGCTCCCCGGGGCTCGGCCCCTCGCCGCCCGCCGCGCCGCGCCCCCAGGTACCAGAAGGCGACGAGGAGGAGCAGCAGCAGCAGCAGCAGCCGCCTCGCCCAGCTGCTCGACAGCAGCCCCGGCAGCCCCTTCAGCCGCTGCTGCAGCCACATGGGCGGCGGGGCGGGGAGGGCCCGGCCCGGTGCGGACCCCTCCCCTCGCAGCGCTCCCCGTTCCCCGCCGCCTCGCAGCGCCCGTCAGGCCGCCATCGCCCGGAAGCTCCGCGCCGAGCGGCGCTTTGCGACAGCGGAGCCGCGCCTCCCGCCTCCACCCCCTCACGGGAGGCGCTTGGCCGCCACCCTGCCCCCCCCCCCCCGTGCTCTGTGAGGGGAAAATGGCCCCGTCCTGCCCCAAAGACCCTCCCCAAGTGGCTTTTCTGACAGGAAAAGCTTGGCGTTTTCCCTCGTTTCAGGGAATGTTTGGTCGCGTTCCCGCAGCACGGCCTCATTTGGGAAAATCGATCCCTCCGACGTGCGCCCCGCTGCGTAGTGAGCAGCAGGGCGAGCTTTGTGGCAGGGCCAGGGCGTGCGCGTCGCGCCAAGGAAAACTTTGCGCTGCGGGCCGCTCGCAAAAAACAGTAGCAAACCCCACGGAAAGCCTGTGGGTTAGGATGAAGTGTGAAATTCCTGCCCAGCCAGAGCCAGGGAGGCAGCTCAGGGAACAGGAGCAGACGAGGCTTTCCTGACTTCGTCCTGTTAAGGAGACGTTTGATTTTTTAAGGCTTTTTGATTGATTGATTGGTTTTGGAGGGGGACATTGGACTCAAAAGGGTGAGATCTTGCCTCTCACACACTTCAGTGGTACCAGTGTTTTCCCCAGAAGGTGGGGTGTGTACCGAGGCTGCCTCACTGAGCTCTGCCCCGTTCAGTTTTTAGGAAGTTTCAGCCCTGCTCGGAGCACGTGTTGCACGTACTCACAGGCACATCTGCACTGGCAGCTGCCTCTGGTTAAAAAGACAGGCAGCCGACTCCAGCCAGAGCGCACAAAGCAGCATAAACAGGAAAAAAAATCTGCTCACTGGGTTGGCATAGCTACAGAACGCAAACAGAGCTGTCACATAGGGACAGGCTGAGTGTGGCACTATGAACAATGATGCATTCATGATTTCTAGTGTGCAAAACTGCTCTAATTTTAGAGTGGAGAGATTTAACGCCCTTAAAATGAGAAACTTAACGTTTCTAAAACTCTAGACTGAGTCGCAGACCTTGGTCTGTGCCTTGAAGATGAGGGGATGCCTTTACTGAGGCTCCAAGCTCAAATTGTAGAGGCTGCTAAAGATGTAGCAAGGGCTTTTTCAGGGCTTCCAAAGTACAGAAGAAATCTAAAGTGAAAGTGTGTTCTTTTTTTTTTTTTTTTTTTTTTTTTTTTTTTTTTTTTCATTTGGTGAAACTGGCAGCATTGAAAAAGGAAGTTTCCTGAAGTCACCATCTTAGGGACAACTAACATTTCCTTGGAGTGTTGCCTGCAGTATGTCATTTGAGCATGAGGACTGTTCTGTTTGCCTGGTAATTATGAGGGAATTCCTGCTTTGGAAGGAGGGAGTGGAAACAAGAATGCTTTGAAAAGAATCAAGAGTATTCTCAGAGAACAAATTAATAAGGGTTGTTCTTTGGGAGGATGCTGTTATGAAACATGGAGAACATTAGCTACATTGTGGTCCTTCTAGCAGGTGCTTATTTTTTTTTCCAGGATTCTACCTTCTTGTGCTTATTCTGAAATTTTGAATCCTAAAAGATGTGTGCTTTCTGTTCATTTTAGTTAGGGAAACTTGCATATTATCCCAATCCTCTTATGTTTCCATAGGTGTGTACCTGGCTGCATATTCCATAGCCCTAGGGCTATGTATTGCATTTATTTTCTATCTCAATTTGTTCACCAACTGTCAGCATGCATCCTTCACTTTTTATACCTCTGCTAAACCACCTACCACTGGTGCGTTCTCCCCAACACCTTACTTTTCTATTGTAACTTTTTTTTTTTTTTTTTTTTTTTTGATACATGGGACAACCTTGAGTATGGCTGAGTCAGTACATCTCCTGTTATGGCTTCAATAATATACCGCAATCTGTCACTTTCCATCTACTTAATGTCAACTAAATATTATTGATCGCACACTACAAGATAGAAAATAAGTAATCTCTTAATGTTTCTTTCAGTAATGGAAGCAAAATTGGTTTTATCTGAATACAGTGCCTAAAAACAGGGTTCTATCATTTCTAGGCATTTGCTACAGTAGAAAAAATGTGTTGCTCGAGGCCTCATGTAACGTGTGTGTCAGCGGTAGCTACTTGTTAGTTGTTCTTCAGGCTTTAATGTTTCTCTGCATCTGAGTCATAAATTCATTGCAATATAAAAATGACCTTGAAACCAATTAAAAGACTGTAATTTTATAAACTATGTTTATTTTGTCCTCAAAGTTAGGCAAAATAAGCTAGAAAAAGAATCGTCATGCTAGTGCAAGAAAACCCAGCACAAGAACAGAGTTAAATGTAAGGCAGTAAGAAGCACATGTAGCTGGAAAAAAACAGCATAGGAAAGTACTGCAGATTTTGTATTCCAGAAGGAAAAGTATGAGATGAGAGGACAGGTGAAAAGACGGTATTTACTAAGAGTATTTAGTATCCAGAGTAAGTTGTTTAGTATCCAAGTACGGTATTTAGTATCGGGAGCTGTGCATAATCCATTTCTCTAGTGCCTTTTTCCCACTTAATGACTGTGTCAAGCAGATGCAGCCTGGCACTAACTGAAGCTGGCCAGAAAGGAGAAAGCCCCGCTCCGACAGAGGCTCACGCTTTATTATCGTGTGCTGCTGCTTCTGCTGCATCCAGCGCCCTGCGCACCCCGCCCGCAGCAGGACTTGCCGGGCCCCGCAGCCCAGGTACAGTTGCTGTAGCCACAGGATCCTCCCCTCTCTCAACGCCTGCAAAAAGCAGATGTTCCCTTGCTTTTTGCTCAAGCCCCGGCCCCAGCGCTTCCTGCTCCCTCTCCCGGCTCCGGGCCAGCTGCCTCCCCGCCTCTTGCGGGGGCCGGAGCCGGGGCGGCCCGGGAGGAGGAGCCGCCGCCTCCCCTCTTCCTCCGCCCGTCCCCGCCGGGCGGGTCTGGTGCGTGGCACAGGCTCCAGCAGCCCCGGAGCTTTCTAGAGCCGCTCTCTGCCGGCTCCTTACGAAGCGGGGCAGCGCCCGGGGCCGTCCCGTAGGCAGCGTCCCCGGTCGGTGTCGGCTCCCGGACCGGGATCCAAGCGGGGAAGTCGCCTCCATGGTGCCCCCGGCGGTGCTGCTGCCCTGGGTGGTGCTGGCGCTGCTCGGGGTGGAGGGTGGCAGTGCTTCCAAGCAGGAAGGTAAGGACTGCTCCGGGACGCTGGGTAGGGGACCGATTTCATGGGGAGCTGGTGGCCGGGCTAATGGTGGGGCACCTCTGCAGTTGGTGCTCTTACTGCTCTTAGTTCTCCAGTCAAGCTCAGAGGCATTGCCCGACCTGGGACCGGTGCCCACTGCAGAGTCTGAGCTGCTGGTTGGCATCCAGAGCCTGCTGCTGAGCTCGGAGGTGCACCCACAGGCTGGTGTGGGTGCTCTCTGCACATGCTTCTGGAGTGCCGCAGTTACCAGACAGGCACACGCCACTCAGTTGTGTGAGAAGAGCCTTGGACAACATTTTGTGCTGGCAAAGTCCCTTGGGCTACATCCCACCAGGGACAGCCCTTCCTGCTTTTGAACTTACACAGTTCAAGAACTAGGTAAAAGAGAACTTTTGATCTGTAGCCTGGCCACGCTGTTACCTGAGATCCAAAATGCTCCTCAACCAACATCATTGTATCCTCACATGTACAGTTGGTACATGCTGCGAACAGTAATTGGTAGAACAGTGGAGGATTAGGGAAGCTATTGAACATCAACCAAGCTGACAAAGAGGTTCACACACTGTCACTCTGCCAAGATGTTTGGATAATTATCTTTGTCTTCATTAGGGAAGTGGCAATGAAGAAGAAAGCTCATCTTGTTATCTAGAATATTTCCCTTGACACTGAGTGATTCTGTTTTAATTACTTTCACTATGTATATTATTTAATAAAGTTAACATGTATCCTAGAGGTGTTGGAAGGGGAGTTATTTAGCTATACTGGCGTTGCTAAAGCAGTGCTATTTCCACATTTAGGACTCCTATTAGATAAATACAAGTAAGAAATGAGAGTCTCAGTGTCATCCTGCCTTACACACCCCAAATCATCTATGCTTTCAGCAAATTTTTAGAGCACACTAGAGATATAAAATGGGGTGCTCGGATAGATAATCAGGTATGTTTAGGAAGAGGGTATTGGAATTAACTTTTCTGAACCTGTCACTTCTATCATGGCTCAGAAAAAATGCCCTGCCATATCTGTGCCTCTGCTTCCCTAGAGTAAGATGAAAATAATGATACCTGTCTTCTCCTTTATAAGTTCTTTTAAATTTCTTCAGAAGCTTTAAGCATAGTTACATGCAACTTTTAGTTGAGTTGTTACCTAAAAACTTGGGTAAATGTAAATTTAATTGCATTGAATTGTGCGCTTGATTTTTTTATTTGATCCCAATAGTGGTATTTTCTTGGACACTAACTTAACAGGAAGCTACACAATAAGATTTCCCAAAGCATAGCCTGGGGATAAATTCATTCCATGTCCTAAAATGCAGCTGCAGCTGTGCTTTTCCTGTTGAGTCAGGACAGAAGTAAATAACTCTGAAATTTGTTGTTAGTGAACTCATCACTGATTTTTACTAACCTCCCTGTAAAAACTCAGAAGTCTACCCAATCATTCCACTGTGATGTTGATATCAAAGTTCCTGACCTAATACTTTGTCTCTACAGAATCCTTGTCATTGCTAGCGCTCAAAGAACTTCACAGAACTGTTAAATGCCCCTTGCTATCTTTTTACAGATGTCAGTGCAGAGGGATTGCAAGATTGGCTCCTTGTTGCAGAGCAGAGCTAACAGTACCGTTCAGCTTCTCTGGTTGCTAGTCCAGCACTTGCTTCATTGAGCCACGCCGTGCTTGTGTTTTGCAGTCATACCATTATTAAATGTATTTCTAACATTTCTAATTGTCAGCATGGCCCAAGGAGTCTTTGAGTCCAGCTTAATAAAATAGGCTCCTGTTTCTAGATATGAAAAGTAAGTGTTATTTGGAAAATAGGAAAGGATAAATCTGCTTTTGGAGGTTTGAAAAACCTCCACGCCATCCATGTGATACTGAAATTAAAGGGGCTTACTGCTCCGTTTCTGGAAATACCTATCAGCTGCACCAGGAAAACCACTGAGAAAGAGAAAAAAGGGTTAAAGGAGTAGGAGCGGAGGCAGCATAGCTCAGCACAGCGCTTCAAATACTGGGCTGAAGGAATGTCTCTTGGGATGGAAAACTCTTGCTACTGCAGAGATTTCTCAGAACAGAAACTGAGCTTATGCGTCTTGGAGTCCTACCCCCGCAGACCAGTAAGGAGAAGGGAATCTGTAACTAGGAATTCAGCTGCGGAGGACAGAAGTCTGTGTGCTGGCAGTTCCTTGCTCCAGTGGGCTCACATGCTACACAGTCAAACCTTTTATGCCTTAGAAATCTGACACCGCTTCCTGTTCATCCACTGGAGCTTTTTGCTCTCTCATCTGGTCCAGCAAACTTTTGGCAATTGTATCAAAGGACGTATAAACAGATTGTTGATTTATCTGATGAGAGATACCTGAGCATTCAGGCTGTAATAATTACATTGCAGTCAGGCTCTTTTCTTTTGTCCTCAGGATATGTTTTCTCTTCTCCTTTCAGGTACCAGAATTTAATGTTTATCTTTACGTTCCTTGCTGGCAAGCCTGCATTTGCCCCCCTCTTCATTGGCAGTATGATCTCCAGTTTCTCAGAAACCAACAGCTCAGAGCTATCTAGTAATGCTGCCATGGTTTTCTGCATGCCATCATATGGCTGGAAACATTAATGGCTTTAACATATTCCCCAAGGAAATGAATATTTTACTCATTTTTCTACACCCTCAGACTAGACAGGGCACAGGGAACTGAAGTGTGCTGAAGGAGCTGAATTAGGAATGCACCTCATAATTTAAAGGCATAATTCTGCCTTTAAAGGTTGCACTTGTGCAGAATTCATATTCCTTTGTTTGTCACTCTCTTTGTCTGTCCATTTGCATAAATGTCTAACAAAATGCAATTAAAGCTGACCTTATATAGACTGTTGTCAGTGTCTCCAGTCTGTGTTCTGATGCAGATTTCCTTGGGAGCATCCTCCTTCTTCCTAACTTAACCTTGTTTTTTACTTCTGCTATCTTTGTCAGGTCTATCTAGGACCTCAGCTCTTAGATCCTTCCTCTCTAAGGTCAGACAATGTCAGCTTGGGTACACTGGGAAGATTCAATCTGGTATATCCATTGAAAAAAATCACTGTTCCAGGAGAAGTCTGCTCCAGCCAAGAAAGCATCCTTTCAGGTTTTTCTGGTATTTTCTGATGTTAAAATCAGATGGTCAGGATTCACATTTAAACACTGTTGCCAGAGCCTATACAAATTCCTATTTAAGTAAAAGTATTAAGATGAAGTATAGCATTTAACACTACAGTGAAGAAGCCAGGGCCTCCACATAAAAATCTTATTCCAGTGATAGTCTAGAGAAACTTTTGAAAGAGAACTTCAGGATTTAGCTTTGCCATTTCTAAGGGACTGAAAATGAAAAGCAGTTTAGGAGAATGTAAATGAAAGCGATGGTTTTCCCTACACCCAGTCAATGCCGAATGACAGAAAAGCAACTCTTTGGGGAACAGAATGCCAGTTGCATTAAATTGGCGACTTCCAAGTGGGCATTTTGTAGTAGTTCTATTTTTCATCTTCAAGTTTAATTTCCTTCAAACTGTCTGTGAGAGAAGAGAATGGTAGCTTTCAATAGGAGGGCAAGAAAAAAAACATTCAGTAAATTGTATTTTCTTTTTTCAGCTTATAACTCAGGCAACTAAATTGTATCTTTTTACAGTCTACCATTTTATACCCCGGACCAAGTTCTAATCTCAGCTGTGCAAATGCAAAGGCAAAGGAACAGTTTTGCTTGCACTGCAGCTAGTTTGGGGTTGTTCAATCAAATGCTGACATTTCTGGGCACCTTTGCCATGTTCTGTCCCCTACCACAGTTTGTTCCTCCAGTAAAACAATAGCTATGTCCATGCTTTCTTTTTTTTTTTTTTTTTTTTTTTTTTCTCTCTATGAGTCTCTGAGGAGTTGCTGCCAAGAAAATCCAGGTAGAAAATAAGTAGGGTTTGAAGCTGGTTTTCTTTCTGACAAACACCTATAGTGCTTAACATCGTACAGGGTAGAGATAATTGGGTGAGGTGTAAGCAAACTGTGTGCTTCTCAGTGGGATATGGTAACTCCACAGCTAGACTACCTCCTGTGCCTGTTTTAAAATGAAACTGGACAGCTGTCCATTTTATATGCAGCAGTCATAACCTGTGTCCATCAACAGCAGTGACTGAGCGTAAATTGGAACTCCTGGATTCTATTGCTGGATTCATGACCAACTAAGAGCATGATACTGAGAAAGTCCAGGGGTTGGATTTTATTCCTAATGACTTTACTTTGTCAAATCTGTCAAATACTTTTAAGATGAATGATCCCTACCTTGGTTCAATGTCTTGAGAGTAAAGCCTCTTCATTAGTTGTGGAACAGCGGAGTTTGCAACAAGGCAAAGTTGATCATGTGTCTCTTGTGTTTTCTCCTGTTTGCAGAAAACCTGCTGGTTCTTACTGTTGCCACCAAGCAGACTGAGGGATTCCGACGCTTTAGAAGATCAGCCCAATTCTTCAACTACAAAGTCCAGGTGACGACTAGCAGTCTCAGTGATGGTTGGTCAAAGGGAATTTTGAAATGGGCGCTCCTAAGAGTACAGAATAGATAAGACTCACCCACAGAATGATTAAACAGAATCTTAAGGGTCTTAAGAATCTTAGAATGAATGGGACGTGCCCATTCAGCCAGCTGAAAAATACTGTGACTGAGGGCATTTCTGCAGTAGTCTTTCTTATTCCATCCCAAGTGCTGGCTTGAGATGAGTTCCATAACTCCTGCTCAGGGGAGTCCCATGGCACTTTTCCGTTACTTTGAAACATACAGTACAGATTAGGATGCTCCAGTCCCTGATGCTGAAAGTGCTTTGTTACTGTGCTAAGTGTTGCTCTGACTGTCCATCCCAGAGAGCAGCTTGAAGGCTGGCATACATGTATATGCATAATTTTCCTGTCTAGATACTCTTTGATTTGCACTGGGAGTTAACAGGGGTAGTGAGGCTGTGCATTCTGGTTCTTTCCTGTGAGACTTGCTGGGAAAACGATCTGTTCAGTAGACCCTCTGCCTGTCATCTTTTAGGTACTTGGACTTGATGAGGAATGGAAGGGTGGAGATGACAAGAAGCCAGCTGGAGGTGGGCAGAAGGTCCGTCTCTTGAAGAAAGCTTTGAAGCAATATGCAGATGATGCAGACTTGATCATCCTTTTCATAGAAAGGTAATGAATTGGAAAGGATTTGTCATGGACTGAATCAGAAAGTTGTTTGGACAGATTCTTATTAAGAAGAAATTAACTGTGAGATGGATTCCTTCTGGGAGGTGTGTACAGACCTGTGTTTTTTCCCCCTGAATTCCTTGCAGTAACTTGAGAGTTGCTCAGAGCTGCATCCGTGGCAGTTGGGAAGCTCTGACCAGAATGGGCTAATTCCAGCTCTTATATAATACAAAAGTTGATAGCGTTGTACCTGTTTTTGCCAGCCTGGAATTTGGCTGCTCCTATCTCCAGAGAATGAGCAGGCAATTTCTGTGGACCCAGGCAGGCCTTCCTTAGTGGAATTATTTTTTCATAAGGTGAGGCAGGCAGCAACACAATCCTGAGAGCCAAGAAATAGTCTGCCAGAAATATATGGAGAGGGAGAAGGATGGTTCCGAGTCTCAATGTCTTTTCCTGTGCCCAGCAACAGGCAGGGCTGGGATACTGGTATTGTCTCTAGCTCTCATGGCAGGGAGATCTTCTTTTGCAGCTCTGAGTGTCTACGTGCATTTAGAGGTTGGGAATGATTCATCTCTGGAATGAACAACTTTTTACTCACCACAAGCGGGTCTGTAGTATGCAAATCCTCTTGGAAAAAATGCAAGTCTCATTCTGGGGGTGTTGCTTGGGAATTAGCTCCACCCAGTACTGAAGAGGTAGAGGCTGGTGTCCTGCATCCAGTGACTATTTTCTAGTATAGATCCCTCATGAAGATTTGCAGAGCTCTATGGAGAGTGGCAGGATGCCAGAACATTTGAACGGCATGACCTATGGGTTTGTTTAGTTTAGAAAGGAGCGTGGGTATAAAGGAATGGCAGAGTAAGTCTTAATGAGTGAGGACACCAGGGCTTCACAGCTGCAAAGCAGGGAAAAGAAGAAAAGATCAGCATGTTTTGCAGCTTGGAAGTTTTGGTTTTACTATCAGTGAAAACTTTGTAGAAGTGAGAATGGACATAAGTTACCCCAAGACATTGTAGAATCTTCTGCAGTGGAAAGTAACATCTTCCACTCCATGAATAAGACTTCACTTTAATTGGCTGTATTTAAGACAAAAAATACTGCAAATGATACTGTGAAGCAGAACTAAAAGAAGGAGATTCCTAATAAATGAGCTGTTTCTATAAGCTTTTTGTGCTGACACGTTTTTCTGACTCCATTCCTTCCTGTCCTGTTTCTGTTTGTCTTTTACTCTAGCTATGATGTACTCTTTGCTTCGGGCCCCACAGAACTGTTGAAGAAGTTCAAACAAGCCAAGAGCAAGGTGGTGTTCTCAGCAGAGAACTACATCTATCCTGACAGAAAGCTGGAAGCCAAGTACCCTCAGGTGCGAGATGGAAAGCGCTTCCTGGGTTCTGGAGGTAAGAAGCAGAACCTTTCAGCTGAGAACCACTCTTAGCTTTGTCCTCGTATTATAAGGCCTTTGGGAGAAGTATCAAGGAATCAAGTGTGGAAAACATCTCTGTAGAATATGGTGAGAACTGAAACCCAGGGCAAAACTGTCCATAATGGAAAGAGTAACAGTACTGCTGTCTTTTACCTGAAGAAGGAGATATAGCTATGAATTACAGCTAAAGGATAGGAGCCCCCTCCCTATCCCTTCTTTTCTGTGAGTCCAGTTATTCAGGGAATGAATATCTGAACTTTTCTGTTCAATCTTGGTGTAATTCCACCTAAGAAGGGTGGTCTATACATGCTTTTACAGAAAGCTGGTGTATCTCTGCTGCACTATAGGGTGGAATGAAACTTTTTGTGTGACAAAAAGGGAGAGTATTGGTATATAGGAGTATTTAACGTTTTCTGTTTATCTGGGTTGAAATACCTCTTTGTCCTTATTCCTGCAGGCTTTATAGGTTATGCGCCAAACCTGAAAAAACTTGTAGAGGAGTGGAAAGGACGGGACGATGACAGTGACCAGCTCTTCTACACAAATGTCTTTTTGGATCCAGAAAAAAGAGTACGTGTAGCTAGATTTTGGGATTAGGAAGAGTTGTCTGAGAAGCATCACAGTTAAGCCTTTTCTGTGCAGTATCCCTGTTGACTATAAAAGAAGTTAATCAGATATATTTGGCCCCAGAATTACTGCTCTGGAATTCTTACATGGGTAATAGTGTGTTCTGTTATCTGTTTACCTTGTGAAAGTTTGCATTATAGCAACTACACCTTTGTTCTGTTATTAGCAGATTTTATCTTTCAGCTTACAATGTGACTGGGAAGATAGGTGTCTTAAAATAATTCTTACTGGTAACACATACCAATAGCTCTGTGTGCTGATATTTAAAGCTATTGAGTGTGGCAGAACTAACCAGCCTTCTCCCAGGGGATGTGAAACCCAAACTTTAAGCGTGTATCTTCCCTGTGCAGCTCTCACTTAGAGATATCCAACTTAGCACTAAAGTACATTGTAGGTACAAGTGCAGATAAGGCCTGAGCAGATCTGAGGGGATGAAAAGAACAAAGGTTCCCAGTCTTGCAGCCACTACTGGAGCAAAGAGGCTACCACTGCCTTCAGCAAACACCTCCAGATCCTGACTGACAAAATCTGCATTAGCCTATGCAGCATGCCACACAACATCACACAGAAGCTTGGAATGGGCCGTGGCTGTATCGCTGCCATTCCAAATTAGCCACGGCTATTTGCCATGGCCAAATCATCCACCCCGCAGGGTGACTCTGCTTCTGTTGTGCCTGCCCAGCTCTGCATTAGGCAGTGCAGTCTGTCCTTGAGGGACGTCACAAATGAATGGGGATTAAGAAGTGAAACTGTAACAGTAGAAGTCAGGAGGAATTATGAGAAACAGGAAAGTGCTTTCAGATCAATTAGAGGAGTTGTGCTTTTTTATATCCCCAAATCTGAGTATGGCTCATGACATTTTAACATAAACAGTTCCTTTAATGTTCTCATCTGCAGTTCTGGCCCTATGCCACACAAAGGCTGAGTAATTCTACTAACTTGGCATTCAGACAGTGGATGTTAGCACCCCGCTGTCCTTTCCAGTAATCAATCTTAATAGATGCCTGGAGGGTCACTGAAATCTGTTAAGTCAGAACTGGATTTTAGTCTGACAAAAATCTAGTCCAAGCGTGACTTGTAGCAGGAGATATAAGCAACAATTGCTCCAGCTGGCCTTACACCCTTACTATGTTCTGGTTTGATGCTGGTACCTGAGCCCTTACCTGGGGTGACACTAGCCCTGTGGACAGGGCTGTACTTCATTAATATGTTGCATATTATAATTGGTACACACAGATCAATATTTAAAACGTTCATTCATATGGTTTTGCCTAATATAATATGTTGAAATTGTTTTAGAAAATGGTGACTTTTCCCAGAATCAGGTGAAAATGAGGAAGATCTAGGAGTGTTTCAGGCTTCAGAGCCTGGAGATTGTGTAAATGATTATAGGAATATGATATATCTTTATTCAGCATAGAGTCTTTCACATGCGAAGAATGGATGCTTGCTTGTATTCTAATTAAGATTATTTATTTCATTCTTTTAAAGGAAAATATCAACATCAGTCTAGATCATAGAAGCCGGATCTTCCAAAACCTAAATGGAGCATTAGGTGAGATGGCAGAAGGAAGCCAGTTTCTCCTTGGAATGCAACAGCATGCTCACACCAGAAATAAAGTTGTGCTGTGGCTGAAGGGATTAAATTTCAGAAATTCCTGTCCTTGTAGAACAAGCTCCAGCAAAAAGCCTCTGCCAGAGTTCTGGGATTTGTTTGCAATTCCACTGTGACCAACTAGGTTCACATTGCAATTCCCTTTTCACTTGGGGGAATGCAGGTCAGGTTTTCCATCTTACATCTCCTTGCCACTTTGATCTCCAAGCATGTCAGATTGTATTAGCCTTAGGGATTGAAACTGGGAGGCACTTCACTGCAAGTAATAACACATAACACTGCCTAGGGCTTGCCTTGTCTTTCCGCTTCAGAACAGTGTCTGGAATGCCATAGGAGGTGAGATGCAGCCAGACACTGCCTGGAGCACTCGCTGACCCATACCAGGCTTCTGACCAGCTGATTGATTGATTTTTCCAGTCCTTGCTAAATTGATTCACTTACTCCTGATATTAGTGCCTGATGTTTTCAGTCTTGCACCAGTCCATCTTTGTTTCAGTCAGGTAAAAATTGAAAATGGTGATGTAGCTTTTTTGTTCCTATGCTCTTTATAACAATGAAAGACTGGAGCTTGGATCTGTACTACTCTGTTTTCCAAAGGATTATCCAGATCCATGCATTTGTCTTTCAACAATTGTTCAGTAGAAATGGGGCAATGTGCTGCTAATTTGTAGTAGTGGCCTTCCTCTGATAACATGATGGCAATGTCATTTCCAGATGAGGTGGTTCTGAAGTTTGAAAACGCACGAGTGAGAGCAAGGAACTTGTTATATGACACTCTGCCTGTGGTGATTCATGGAAATGGACCCACCAAGGTAAGAGGGCATCCTGAGAGAAACGGTTGATACACATTTGTTGCAAAGTAATCCTTTAGATTTGAACGTATCAGGTTATTGCCTTCCCTTATACTGACTTTCCCTGTCTACATTTACACTGAGACACAGTAAGTGTCCCAGGTCCATAGCAGCAAGGTGGCTCTGGTTCAAAGATGAGTGTGTAGTTAGACCCTCAGACTGTAGGGCTTTACAGATTTATTAGTCCAAGGAGAACATAAATGAAATACTGTTGAAATATGATCTTACACTGGGGAGTGATAGAGGCAAAGATAGTCCTCTGCCCTGTAACGCATAACGTGGCAAGTTCCCTTTTGCAGCTGCAGCTGAACTACCTGGGAAACTACATTCCTCAAATATGGACATTTGAGACTGGCTGCACTGTGTGTGATGAAGGTCTGCGAAGTCTAACAGGTATTAAGGTAAGGCTGATGTCTATTCCAAGCTCTCAAGACAGGTGTTAAAGTTACCGTGGGATCTTAGGTGTCTGATGAGCTAATGCTTCTCTTCTCATTGAATATAGGATGAGGCACTGCCAATGATTCTGATTGGCATTTTCATTGAGCAGCCCACTCCGTTCCTCTCCCAGTTTTTCTCACGGCTTCGTAAACTTCATTACCCAAAGCAACGAATCCAACTCTTCATTCACAACCATGTAAGTAAAGTTGGCCTGGGATGATCTGCTGGGAAAATGTATACCTCCTCCTGTACTCTAATTGCCTTTGGCAGTCTCTTCAAAGGTTTCAGGCTTTATAATCCCAATACTCATCTGCAATGGGACCTATACAACAGCTGCATTCAGCTGTAAAGATGTGGAAGTGGCAAGAGCTGTTGCTTGTCTGGTTTTGGCATTCTCAAGAACAGGAGGCTGAGCGGCCTGGGATGAATTCAGCTCACCTGTTTTTCCTTATTTTTCCTGTGGCATAGGAGGAACATCACTCAATGCAGGTGGACTCTTTTGTTAAGGAGCATGGCAAAGAATATCTCGCCATCAAAGTGATTGGACCAGATGATGAGATGGAGAATGCTGAGGCGCGTAACTTGGGCATGTAAGTGAAGAGGCCAGACATGATGGCTAGCAGAGTCAGCCTGTGTCCAAGCTAAGGCAGTCTTTTTTTTTCTGATAATCATCACGGTCAAGCGGATTTTTTTTCCCTTCAGTCACTCTCAATTTTCCTAATGTTAATTCTCCATGCCCATTATACATTGGGGAAAAAATCAGTCCTATTCCTTCAATTTCAGAAACCAAATTCTCACTGATTGTTTGCTCCATTAGGATAATAGCCCTCTACCTCCCACCCTCAATAGTCTGTATGCCCAGTCCTACATCACAAAGAATGTACATCCATATTTCCAAAGAAAAAGAGTGTAGTAAAGCTGAGAGTTAGTGGCAGAATTGTTATCTGTGATCAGAAGGTGTGAGTTTGAGCTCAGGTCTGGAATTGAGCCAACTGTAAGTGGGAACTTGCTCAGTCTGTCGGGGGAACAGTTTAGTACATGTGATACACACATCTCAGCATGTGCTGTTGGCTGCTGAAACTGATGTGCTTTACTCAGCTAGCCCTGTGGATTGTTACAGTAAATTAACTTTTCTAACACTCAGCGGAAGACTCTTAGACTACTAGGTGAGAGAATTCAACCTTGTGTAGTGAAAGATGACCTTGTCCATGGCAGGCTGGTTGGAATTAGGTGATCTAAGGTCCCTTCCAATCCAAACAATTCTATGATTCTATGAATTCCTGCCGTTCTGTCCCTTGTCTAACTGTTCCAGGAGGATTTTGATGTGACTTTTCTTGTTCTCTGGCTATAGGGATTTGTGCAGAAAGGATCCTGACTGTGACTATTATTTTAGCCTGGATGCTGAAATAGTTCTGAAGAACACAGAGACTCTAAGGATCCTCATTGAACAGAATAAGTAAGTTCTCGGGGCTGAGCAGTCATTACTGGCCATCTTTCACACAGGGAATATAGTGAGCTCTTTTACCAATGAGATGAGTAAGGCAGTAGCTGGACTTTGTTGGGGGTGGAATGTTACATGAATGCCTCTTATTTGGTCCCATTTTACTGTAGTTGGAATCCCTGAATTTTAGGCAATGGATGTAAATCATCTGTAATTTTGCCTTTATATAGTCACTAGAACAAATTGGATTCTAAGAGACCTGCTTCTGGATGCAGTTAGGGATGAGATTGTAACCACATTTGCCCTTGCATATGTGGAATTTTATTTCAACATAGTTAACGGAAGCAGCAAGGGGTAGAGAATCTGCCTCTTATGATTGCCTGGTTTGTAAATCTCCCTTTACTTCCTGTGGTAACATCCCTTTTCTTTTGTGCTCACAGGCTGGTGATTGCCCCACTGGTAAGTCGACATGAGAAGCTGTGGTCAAATTTCTGGGGAGCACTGAGCCCTGATGGATACTATGCCCGCTCAGAAGATTATGTGGATATTGTTCAAAGGCGGAGGGTGTGAGTATACAGGAGAGTTTCTTATTGATGCAATCCCTCAAATACAAAGCTGCACATTATCATCAAAGCAACTAATGTCTAAGAACCAGAGCATGCAGTTGTCTTTGGGTATAGAAAAGGCAAACAAGTCTGTTCTCATAGTTGGAAGTTGCTCTATGTTCTTCCCTGAGCAGAGACCATAATGCACTTCAGGCACTTTATTGTGATCAGAGTAAGTTGTTGAGAGTCCCGACTATGCTGAAATCACTTCATCTTAGTTGTGTCAGGTTTTCCCATGAATTATAGTTGGTGTGATCCATAAAATCCCATAAGGAGCTGTGTAATCTTTATCTGATAGTCTTCATAAAACACCAGGTGACCATGGAATGGAATACTCACAAAATATAATTGTTGGTTTATTCGTATTCTTGAGTGGCCTTTCTGGGGGGCAGTAAATGCTGGAAATCAGCTTATGCCCTTTTGGCTGGTTCATTTTTTTTAAAATCAGTAGAAAAAAAAAAGCTGATCTCTCTGGGAAGAGATTCAAGCCATTAACTGTGTCCCTAGCAGAAGTACACAGTATCAGTTAATTGCTTTCACAGTGCCCTGGCATTTGTATTCCTTCTCTGGGCAATATAAATGATTTTTCCTGGAATGACAATTCCTGCTGGTATGGTTTCTCCTTACTGTTCTGAGTTGGCTCATTTAAGACAAGCCTGGCTGATAGAGCAGTGCTGCCTGCCATCCCACCAAGTCTAGCATTTTCTGTACTACTGCTATTTCAAGTCTTACTCTTCTACCCCTGTGTTTCAGTGGGCTTTGGAATGTTCCCTACATCAGCAGTGTTTACATGGTTAAAGCTAGCACTCTGCGATCAGAGCTTGACCAGGGAGATCTCTTCCACAGTGGCAAGCTGGATGCTGACATGGCTTTCTGCCACAACGTCCGGAATCAGGTCAGTTGAGCAGAGAGAGGCTGGCAGGGGAGAACTGCATGCCAGCGTGGAGGTGACAAGATTAAGTGGTTTCAAGGCATTCAGCTCTGTTGGAGTATCAGGCAGGATGAATTGGCATCACTCAATCCTGTGCAGGCTTGGAACAGTGTAGGATTTCTGTCTTGCTGTGAAACCACCCAGAGCCAGGGACCGATAAATGGAGATAACATATTTGTTCTTGGGCCTATTCAGGGCTGTTCTAAAAGGGTACAACTGAGTAAGAAGGAAGAACCTAATCTTACAGCAACTGTTCTGTTCTGTTTCCAGCCTCAGCTGATGATAGGCACAGAATTACTGGCTCTTGCTATAACTTTAAAATTTCTGATATCCAGGGTAGAAATTAAAGTAAAAGTCCACAGGAGAAAGAATGAATAGATGAACCATTTGGGAAGGGCCATCATCACTGGAAAGCTGTCTAGTGCTTTTATTTCACAGTTGCTCACAGAAATATGAGGCCTGGAAACAAAGTTTGATCATTTCTTTCTGTCCTGCAGGGAGTCTTTATGTACTTGACAAATCGACATCAGTTCGGACACATACTGTCCCTGGAGAATTATCAAACAGATCACCTCCACAATGACCTCTGGCAAATATTCAGCAACCCTGAGGTGAGATAACCTACATGCTCTGCAGGCTTAGCAGGCTATGTGGGGTGTGAAGGTTTGATGACCAATTTCACCAATAAGGAAGGTCCAGGCTCTGTTATACAATATCTCAGCTGGGATCAGGAATTTAGTCACAGAATATAAAGAGAGGCTGTTTGATTCATAGCATTTGGATTTTCAAAACGTGTGAAATACTGCAGTACCTTTGCTTTTCATTGCATCTCTAACAAGACCCTGCAGAAATGACTGGTTTGCTTATCTTTTAATTGCAGGACTGGAGAGAAAAGTACATCCATGAAAACTATACAGCAGCTCTGAAAGGGAAATTGGTAGAAATGGTAAGAAAACATTGCTTTTATCCATCAAAATGGGATATTAGCATCAGGATAACACTTGTATTACCACTGTTGAAATTCTCAGGAACAAGCAGTTCAGCAAGACCTTGCAGTCTTTCAAATGACACATGACCTTGAAAGTATTTTTAGAGCAAAATTGTTATTCTAGAAGTACATCTCTAGCTCTCCTAACTGGAAGTAGGGCACACAAATCAGAAGACAAACTTCTGTCCTTGATATTTTAGTTACTTTCCACTTAATCTGACCCTATCTACAGACAGTTTAGTCTCATTCCTTTTGCCTCAAGCACCTGTCCTTGTTTTTCTGCTGTTCTCACCTGTCCACGTTCTGCAGCCCTGCCCAGATGTTTACTGGTTCCCTATATTCACTGACACTGCCTGTGATGAGCTGGTGGAAGAAATGGAACATTATGGCAAGTGGTCCACGGGTGACAATACGGTAAGATAAAGAAAGAGCTCTTTGATTTCAAGGTGACACCATTTTCCATGTGTACTTGGTGACAATAGTGCCTCGTTTAGAAAGACATTAGGACCTGCAGTTAAGCCAGGAAACTGGATGCAACACTCTTATTTTCATCCTGATTTACTTAATGATTTTGCCCATGTTCTTAAATGTAAATTATTTTTTCTGAGTTTTACTATCTGCTGAAGCTATCTGCCCTTTTGATGGTAATGCTGTTTACATTGGGGTTTATTTGTTGTTTGACATAAGGTTTCCATCCTGAAAATCCCAATAAATAAACCTCGTATGTAATTATCAGAAACAAGTGCTTTTCATTCTTGGAAGTCCAAGGTGCCCATCCTCATGGGTATTTTCATGATTCATTTTCAGGACAGTAGAATACAAGGAGGCTATGAAAATGTCCCAACTATTGATATCCACATGAACCAAATAGGCTTTGAAAGAGAATGGTACAAGTTCCTTCTGGACTATATTGCACCCATCACGGAGAAACTGTACCCAGGATACTATACCAAGGTAGGTATACCTTGGCATGGAAACACACAGTCAGCTCAGCATCTGCTACAGTCACAACTGCGTGAAAAGACTACGAGAATCCTTTAGCAACATGCATACTGTTTCCCAGTGTGGAGAACTGATCATGGTCTGTGACTTGACTGTATGTATCAGGAAATACACAATTTCCCAATAACCTTCTCCTGCCTTAATGTTGTTTTTCCCTCTTAGCAGTGAGATGCAATTTAAAAATGGCAACCTGTCCTGCAGCTCAGTAGCCATGGACTGCTATAGCCCTGTACCTGATGTGCACTGTGTTCTTCTCTCTTGCAGACTCAGTTTGAGCTAGCCTTTGTAGTCCGCTACAAACCCGATGAGCAGCCCTCTCTAATGCCCCATCACGACGCTTCCACCTTTACCATTAACATTGCTCTGAACCGAGTTGGAATAGACTATGAGGTAAGTGTTGGCCAGTATGGCAGGAATGAAGTACAGGCTCTCAGGCAATCCAGGCGGCTGAAAACCCTTTCCTTATCCATATCTGGCTTCTCCACACTAAAAATTGCAATTAATGACTAGGTTAGGTTAGAAGATTTTTGAGAACATTACAACCATTAGATTCCCCAACCACTTTTTCACACTTTTAGAAGCGTTGCCAAGAGAAGGCAATAGACCCATTCCCTGAGGTGCTTGTACCAAGCTGACGTGTTTCTTGGTCTGTTTCTCTCAGGGAGGAGGCTGTCGGTTCCTGCGCTACAACTGCTCAATTCGAGCTCCACGGAAAGGGTGGACCCTTATGCATCCAGGACGCCTGACCCACTATCATGAAGGCCTTCCAACCACCAAAGGAACCCGTTATATTGCAGTGTCCTTTCTTGACCCCTAGAGCCATGCTTCCAAGGAAGGACCCTTCCCTGGCCCCGCTCACTGCTGACTTTGAGTGGAAACAGGGAACGCTGCTGAGAGTCTCTAAGGCATTGATCAAAGCTATGTGGATATTGATTTTTAATGATATTTTAAGACTCCACTACTGGAAGATCTCCCTCTCTGATACTGCAGGCAATATCTAGGAATGTTGCTGTAGAATTGGAAGGAGATTTTGTGCCTTCATTTCTGATTCTGGTCCTCATCCGCTGTTTCTTGGAAATGCGATTTACTTGAACCTTCACTGCTTGGTTAGTTTTACAGAAATGCTTTCTTGGACTGGAAATCCAGCTTTTTGGAGGCAAGTCACAAGCTCTCTCTCTCCAAGTAGTTGGAAGCCCTTTTCTATCTACAGCATATACAGGACTGGACATTGGAATAGCATCCAGAAATGATTTTCTAAACACAAACAATCAGGGAGCTGGCTCCAAGAGTCAAAACAGTTAAATGTCATACCAGATGAAACTCAGTAGTAAGAGCCTGAAGATCATCTGATTCCTTACCTCTTTGCAGTCTTGGGAAACGTATCACAAAGTTCAAAGCAGCAGCAGTGGCAATATAGGTGCTTCCTGTTAGCTAAAGGAAGGTCCGCTAATGATTCTTTACCTCTGGGATTAGTCTGAAGACATAAAAAATAGCCTCCTTATCTTGCATTACTGCAGTTTAAAGGGAGCGTGTATATCCAGACAAATTCAGAACATGTCAATATGTGCAGATTAAATATAAGAAAGGGAAGGCTGGCAACAACTAGATCAGCGAGGAGGGCTTCATTGCTGAATTAGCTAAGCTCTATCCCATGTTAAGATTTTCAAGAGCTCTTAATCATGGGGTAACAATCCTGAGGCCTCACTGGTCTTTGATGGCCTCAGTGATTATTTGGATAATTTTCTTTGCATCTAGCTAGAATGGGCCATCACTATAAAAGAACTATTTTCTGGTACGTAGAGGAGGATATCATTATTCAGTATTCCTATTAATTTGAGATTCCAAACCAAAGTACTCCACTGCAGACACTTCTCCAGTGGGGCTGAGACTGAAAGAAATGAGTGGTTGGAAAGTGCTAAGATAGTGTGGTGAACCAACAGGTGTAAAAATCTGCCTAGGATAGGTTGTAGGAGCAAATAGGGAGAAACCTTTCTGCTGTTACCCGTGAGATACCTGCTCTGCTTTTTAGACACCTATATTCTCTCAGTCTGCCAGACTAGAATGTTTCACAAGCAGTAAATTCACATCAGAATTGTCCTTAGAAAAATACTAATCTTCTGTGTGTCCCCAGCCTCTGCTATCTAATTTTCAGGTGTAGAGCCATGTCATCTAGGACGGGACCTACAGATGCAGGCAGGATAGCTTTAGTCACGTACATTTTGGCAGAGAACTCACTCTCTACAGTTTGAGTGGACCTGCAGAAGGTACAAGAGGCCCTTTCCCACAGTTTCCATGGGCTGTTGATGTCTGTTTCAGTGCTACACACTCACACAAGTGGAAGGGAGAAAAAAATGCCGGACAATCACCTTGAAGAGTAAAACAGTCAAAATGTGCTAACTGAAATCCGTAACAAATGACCCAATGTTGCCAAATAAAGGGACTTTACAGGCCAATCATTGAGATGTCGAGTAGGTGTATGTATTTATTTAGCAGGGTTGTTTTTTTCCCCCCACTTATTTTGTCGCGTTTTCCTCTGCCCGGTGCTGTGATTGGAACGAATTAGGAGCTTGCGCGCTCTGGTGTTTCACACAGGGTGTACAATTTCAACCAGGGGAACTCGCATTAAACCATTACAACACGCTGGCGTCTCCCCGTGCTTTTCATTCCCTCAGGGGACGCAGAGCGAGCCCGCCCGCCTGCACCTCAGGCGAGGCCCGTGGGGGGAGCAGCGCCTCCAGCCTACACCTCCCGTCACGACCCGGGCCAGGGCCCGCCCGTCGCGGCCATGACGCGCGGGGCGCGCCCGGCGGCTGAGGCTGCGCGGGCAAGATGGCGGCACCGGCCGAGCGGCGGTGAAGGTGAGAGGCGGGGCGGGGCTGCGGGGGGCGCCTCCTGTCAGGGGCCGCTTCCCGCCCGCTGCCGCGGCAGCGCTGAGGGGAGGCCGGTGGCGGTCGCCTCAGGGAGCGGAGCCGGGCTGCTCAGGGCTGAGCTCCTCGTCCGCTGCCGCAGGGACGGGCTGGGCTCCGCGTCGCCGGAGGAGCTGCGGGATCGAGGCCGGCCAGGGCGAGGGGAAGGCGGGAGAGCTGCGCTCGTTCGTGTTCCAGGAGGGCTGGAGCTGACCATGCCTGGCGTGTGAGGCGGGACCCTCATCCGGAAAGTAAGCGGGGCCAGGAGGAGCGGTGCTCTGCAGGGGGGGCTGGGGCCTCTCTGCTGGAAGGGAGGAAAGGTGACTCCTTTTGTTCCCGATATTTGAATAATTTATAATTGTCGAAAATTGAAAAAATCCTTCTTTAAAAGAAGATTTAGTCCTTAAAACGTTTAGCTGTCAAGTTCTTGTCAGGTGTCTACCCCCTGAATGTTGGACACTAGCATAGCTGTCAGTTGTGGGTGAGTTACCTTTATTTTTTTGCATTTTTTTTTCCCTATAGCGCAATGTCACTATTGTTTAGTCGTTCCAAGTCAATAGTTGCAGTGAAGAAGGATAAAAGACACATGGCTGAGGTAAATGCTTCTCCGCTTAAACATTTTGTCACTGCAAAGAAGAAAATCAATGGTATTTTTGAACAGTTGGCTGCATACATCAATGAGAGCTCCTCGTTCCTGGAAGGTAAGCTGAACTCTTCCACTACGAGTCTGTAATGGTCTTTTGCCCACACATAATTCCCCCAAGCACTCACCAAAAAACCCTTATTGGTTAAATGGCTCTGTTAGACCTGCTTTTGTTCGTATTTGTTAAGGCCTATCTCTTTATTTGTCAATATTAATATGAAGGACAAAAAGAAATATTTTACTGACTATGGATGAAGTATTCAGGGTTCATATTTTACACCTGACATAAGTAGTTCATACCTGTTATGAAACTGAGCTAGATAGCAAGCTGCTTTTTTGTTGTTGTTTGGGAGGGTTGTTTTTTTGTTTGTTTGTTTTAATGAACTTTGCAAGGCTCGTTTGGTTTTGTGCCTATAATCTTTACAGTGTTCTAGCCTGGACATGTCATTGCTAGTCATGTGGAACTTATGCCAATAGTTGGCTCTACCAGCTTCACATGCAGAAGATTTTTTAAGAGTGCTGGGGTGTTTGAAGTGTTGGATGTGTTCTGTTCAAGGCAGTCCTAAGGATAAGAATGGTTATTAGATATGTAAAAGAGACCAGCTGATGCAAAATTGCCTCAGGGTGTAATTGTATGGTTTAAGATTACCCATGTGGTCTTTGGGACACATTAATATTTGGTTGTATGTGTTACATTATGAGGAGATGTTTCATCCTATACTTAGATGACTTCTGGAATTCAGAGGCATGATATATTTTGATTTTAGAAACGCACAAGAATGTCGAGCTTGATCCTGTCACCACAGAAGAGCAGGTACTGGAAGTCAAAGGCTATCTGTCAAAAGTCAGTGGCATTAGTGAAGTGCTGGCAAGGAGACACATGAAAGTGGCTTTTTTTGGAAGGTGAGTCACGTGCTTACGTTGCCTACGCTCCCTACTTGGTAATGCAATTTGCATTTTTGGGATCGAAGCCAGTAAAAAATATTTTTAGAAGCACTAGCGCTTCTGCATGCAACGTGTAGCAGATGTCCCTGGTGCTAGTACTTTGTGAATTGGACACCAATATTGTGGAACGTAATCTATTAGGAAGAATTTTTAAAATAAATAATAGAAAAGTTTTTCTGTAAGTTGCCTATGGCACCTAAATTGTTATTTCTGGAACTGCTTTGGTTTAGAAAGATTGGTTTTTGTTACATCAAAATGAGTATACCTGAATCTTAGAAGCCCAGCTACACCATCCTGTGATCTCTCTCCAGGACAAGCAATGGAAAAAGCACGGTGATAAATGCTATGCTGTGGGACAAAGTCCTTCCTTCAGGAATTGGACACACCACTAATTGTTTCCTGCGTGTAGAAGGGACAGATGGACATGAGGCTTTCCTGCTTACTGAAGGCTCAGAGGAAAAGAAGAATGTTAAGGTACACTTCCCTTAAGCATAAAATAAAGGAGAAGAGCGCTGTCCTTATTTTAAGAGGTGCCAGAAAATGGAAAGAACAAGAAAATTAAATCACACTGAATACATTTTTCACAGTTAAGGATTTTAATTATTGAAGGAGCAGAGATTAGGAGCAGGATTTTTGATGTAGGAAGGGAGGAGTGAAGGAAGCTATAAGACAGGGCTTGTACATTTTATGTGATAGATGACGTGCTGTAATTGTGAGTGATAACAGGGAGCTGAAATGATTCAGGAAGTTCTTCTGAGCTCGGTATAACTGACCAAGGTTACAGCCTTCCTGATAGTTCCTCACCCCTTCTTAACAGGAAACTTTCTCATAAACTCTTATTAGATGGCTGTTTTTTGACCGGGGAGACTCAAACAAGTTGTATGTGGAAAAAATCCCAGGGAGAAAAAAGATACAAAGTTGGGTTTTATTGCTTTATCTTGAATTGTGAACAATCCTGAAGGAAGATAATTGTGTTAAAAAGTTTTAGCATCCGTTTTTTTTTCCCCTTGTTTTGAGTAGACAGTGAATCAGCTGGCTCACGCCCTTCATCAAGATGAGCTTCTGAATGCTGGCAGTCTAGTCAGCGTAATGTGGCCCAATTCCAAATGTCCTCTCTTAAAGGATGACCTGGTGCTCATGGACAGGTGAGAATGTCTTTCTTTCCTTTCCTCTTTATCATAGATTTATTACATAGATGTATTCAAATATAAATTTAGCAAACATCAATGGCAGTGACCCTGTTCTCCTCTGTGACAGTGACCAAAGTCCTTTCCTGTAATTAACAGCCACAATTTCTCTTGATTAGTCTGCATCACCTCTGGACACTGTAGCTCAGACATGGGAAATGAATGCCCTGAATAGCTGGAGCACATTTCTTATGAACTTTTTAAATTATATGTTTAGTGTTTCTACAGCATAGTAACATCTCTTCTCTTTTTACTGCTAGCCCTGGCATTGATGTAACCACAGAGCTGGACAGCTGGATTGACAAGTTCTGTCTAGATGCTGATGTGTTTGTCCTGGTGGCAAATTCAGAATCAACGTTGATGCAAACTGTATGTTCAAATCCACTTGCTAGTTTTAAGTGAATTTGTCTAAAAGTTTAAAAGCTTATACATATTAATTTAAGTGTTTTTGTTCCTTTTTGCATAGGAGAAACAATTCTTTCACAAGGTGAATGAACGTCTGTCTCGACCCAATATATTTATTTTAAATAACCGCTGGGATGCATCTGCCTCTGAACCAGAATACATGGAAGAGGTTTGTGGTGTATTTCAATTCCTCCTAGCTGCATGGACATTATAGGGTCTGCAGTTCAGGTTTTTACTACCATAGCTTGCAGACTAAAGGGAGTATAGCACAGCAGTCTGAACAAGACTCCTGAGATTTGTAAGAAGGAAATAAAGAACTTTCACTGGGGCGTTTTGATGTTAGATGACCTGGATAACTTCTGGAGGATTTTATAAACAGCAAGGGTTATTATTATTACTGTTTTACATTGGTAGCTTAGACCAGCAGAGGGCATCTGTGTACCTGATCTAACTTTGGAGGAGTATAAAGTGGGTTTAACTGCATGTAGAGTTTTTCCTGTTTATCCCTCAGGTACGTCGACAACACATGGAGCGGTGTACCAGTTTCCTGGTAGATGAGCTGGGTGTGGTGGATCGAGCACAGGCAGGGGATCGAATTTTCTTTGTGTCTGCAAAAGAAGTGCTGAATGCCAGGATTCAAAAGGCTCAAGGGATGCCAGAAGGAGGTAAAAATAGCTAACAGAGACTTTCAGTTTTCTTATAGGGAAGAAATGTAGAATTCCTTGTCCCAAAACGAGACAAAACGGGGGTGGGTCAAATTATTAAAAGAGCAGCCAAAACCAAAGAGATGACTTAGCAACTCTTTTGCGTTGGCTCCAAGGTTAGGCTGGAATATTTACTGATGTCAAACATCTTACTGCTTTCTCAAAATGTAAGTGGTTGTTTTGTACTTTTCTTCTCTCAGGTGGAGCACTGGCAGATGGGTTTCAAGTGAGAATGTTTGAGTTTCAGAACTTTGAGAGAAGATTTGAGGTGAGTGTTACATGTGCTAACTTTCTGTTTAGGCTTTTTTTCTGAAAGGCTGGGGACTAGAGGTTATAAACATGAGAAGGAGAAATGGTGTTAGTCTTTTTCTGCTTGCTGCTAATCTCGGCTACTTCTTACGTACAGGAATGTATCTCCCAGTCAGCAGTAAAGACAAAATTTGAGCAGCATACAGTGAGAGCAAAGCAGATTGCCGAAGATGTTCGTCTCATCATGGATTCTGTGCATATCGCTGCCCAGGAACAGCGGTGAGGAGATGCTGATGCTTGATACATGACTGAAGCTTGCATTCTGGGAGAGATTTAAGGGAACGTGAGCATTTAAAATACAAAGTGGGATACAGAGGATTTGGGAGCAGGAAGGGTGTGAACTAGTAGTCTTGCTTCTAGTGAATTGTGAAAGTATGGAGAGAGGAAAATCCTTTTTGGCCTGTATGCCATGTGTGTCTAATATGTTATAGATACTGGCATACTTTGTTCTTGGGCAGGAGAATGTCTTTTGTCTCTGGAATTCGAAAGGTATCTACAGATAAGAAATGCACTTACCTGGCTTTTTGATGTGTCCTTCTTGCCATCAGAGTTTACTGTCTGGAAATGCGAGAGGAGCGACAGGAACGTTTAGGTTTTATTGACAAACAGCTGGAGCTCCTTACTCAAGACTACAAGCGGAAAATAAAACAGATCACAGAAGAAGTGGAGAGGCAGGTAAGGATGAGTGACTGCTGAAGAGAAAAGATGGTCTGAACCAGCCACCAGCATGGTTGTAGATACGCTCAGTGCTGACAAAGGTTTGAAATAATATGGAAGTGAGAGTTACAGATGGGAAGAGAGAGAATACTTTCAGAAGAAGGGGATTTTTTTTGTTTATTGTTTTGCTTTTTTTTCCTAGAGATAATAAAAGGAAAAGTATAATACTTTTCCTTTTATTATCTCTATCTTGTGGGGACAACTTTCAGAGAGACTCATAAGATGCTTTAAACAAACAGTGAGATTAATGTTTGAATTATTGCTACTACATTTTGGCATTGAATGCTTTCTAAAATGATAAAACGTTCCAGACAAGTTTCTTTATTTCAGTCTTGAATAACAAGGTCAATTTTCTTGCTGTCAATAATAACACACCATTTTAGCTCAATTATGAATATATAGAAAAAGCCTATTCATTTTTCACACATCATATTTTGACTTTTTTTTCTGAATTGTTACACAAAGCATATTCTACACCATCTTCTTTGCTAGTCATTGGTATTGCAGTTGGCAAACAATGGCAATGTGGTGCTGCAAAATCATAGTGTCTAGTGTTCAAGAGTGCTTTTTTGGAAATGTGTGATTCAGCAGTGGTTTTCAGACTCTCTTTGGGGCACAACATCCCATATGGCCGTTTCTGCAGGTATCAAATGCAATGGCAGAAGAAATCAGACGGCTTTCCGTGTTGGTAGATGAATACCAAGCAGATTTCCATCCATCTCAAGTAGTTCTGAAAGTTTACAAGAACGTAAGTGGTGGTTGGCTTAAGCAACCTTTAAGAAGCAGGCCTTTTTTTTTTTTTTTTTTTTTTTTTTTTTTATACTCATCAGGCTCTGAGTCAGTACTTAGGTCAGCTCTTTGAAATGCTTAACATTCTTCCAACTGAGAAGAACTGAGCTTTTCATATTGTAAAATGTCATTTGTTCACGTTTCTTCTGCACTTGGACAGTTTTCTGTTTTTTTAAGTTTAAAGAAGGAAATCTTTTGGTGTTTTTCTGTTTTTTGTTGTTGTTGTTGTTTTTTGTTGTTGTTGTTTGTTTTTTAAGCTAACTTAAGTGATAAGCGAATACATGTATGATATATTGCATTGTATACATCAAACCTTTCCTAGTCTGCAGAGTATGTGAGCTTTCATGGTTTGTTTTTTTTCTCCTTCACTAAAGAAAGAGGGGAAAAAAAACCCTGATGCTAGAAGACTGGGCAGACAGAATGCATGCTCCTCTTTTGGGAGTTTTGTTGGGTTTTGTTTTGTTTTGTGTTTTTTTTTTAACTGGTAAGCTCTAGCGCCTCTAACTTGCATCTTACCTATGTTTATTTAATCTCAATAACTTTTGTAACCCTTTTTTGTTTGTCAGGAGCTACATAAACACATTGAGGAAGGTCTGGGCCGTAACATGTCAGATCGTTGCTCCAATGCAATCACAGCTTCTCTGCAGACAATGCAGCAAGAAATGATAGGTCAGTTCTGCAGGAAATGTTTCCCTTTCTTTTTTCTTTTACTGTAATACACAATAATTAGGTAGATGTTCGGGTTTTCTTTTTACTCTGATGGCTGATGTGCAGCAGCATTGTCTTAGTTTCCAACGTGATTAGTAACAGTTATATTTAGAGGACTAGGTATTCCTGCTTTTCCCACAGTGTGCCTGAACTTGTTCAGTGACTATATTAATTACTAAAGCAATCACCTTAATCCATTGTGACTGAGAGAGCAACACTTTAGGAACTGGCCTTCAGATTCTGTTTTCCAAGCTATTGCTAAAGTGTAAACTGCAGTTACTTGTAAGGATTTGTAAGCATCCATGGAAGGACTTCCGAGTTGATCTAAAGAACTAAGAATTGAATGATATTTTGTGATGTGGCTCTTGCTTTGCAAGGCGCTTGGCTTCCGGAAATTTAAATACTAACAAAAATAACTGCAGAGGATTGAATAACCAGTAAGCGCTCTGATTATGGAATGCAAGTCCTTTTAATTACTGTGAACTCAATCACCCATTTATTGTATGTGTTTATATTCTGTTCTTGCAGATGGCTTAAAACCCCTTCTCCCAGTGTCTTTGCGAGGCCAGATAGACATGTTAATTCCTCGACAGTGCTTCACGCTCAGCTACGATCTGAACTGTGATAAACTTTGTGCTGACTTCCAAGAAGACATAGAATTCCATTTCTCTCTTGGGTGGACGATGCTGGTGAACAGATTTTTGGGACCAAAGAATGGTCGTCGGGCCTTGATGGGCTATAATGACCAGGTGAGATACCTTGTTGGGTGATCAGAGGTAGTAGTGATATTCCTAACTCCAGTGGTTGGTTGTTGCTGCCTTTCTAGTGGGAAGGGCAGTGTCTTGCATTCTTTTTTCCTGTACTTTGCTTTTATTTTTTAATTTTGTTTTTGTCCTTGCTTTTCAAATTAGGTTCAACGCCCTTTGACACCAGCAAATCCTAGCCTGCCTCCTTTGCCTCAGGGTTCTATGACCCAGGAAGAGCTCATGGTGTCAATGGTCACTGGACTGGCCTCGTTAACTTCCCGAACTTCCATGGGGATCATCGTGGTTGGTGGAGTGGTGGGTTGACAGTCTGAGAAGCGTTTATATAAATAACCTTGGCACTGACTTGAAAAGTAGTTGCACTGCTGAATCTTGTAGATATTCCCAGTTCACAGATAATGAAATATGTTATCTTCCGTTTGAGTGCAAATATTGAGCTTTTTTGCATATTAGTTCTGTTGGGAGTCATAGTTGTGAAGATAAAAAGCTTTCAAATTATGTTATAAAAACATTAAATAGTCTTTGATATTCCTGTGAGAATAAAGGAAGAATTAGTATTTTTCCCATTGACAGAGGAATGGGAACAGGGGTTAAAGTTGAGGGGGAGGGAGAATGTTTTGAATCCAGAGTGTCTAGGGATGAACAATTCCTAAAAGGGAAAATGGTTTCCTAAAAATGTCTTTTTCTTCAGAAACAAGGATCTGTGAAATAGGCAAAGATCATTTGCATGTGTAATTGCAATTTAAATGTCCTGGAAAAGTTAACCCATTGGTATTCTTACGTTGTAGATAGGAAATCAGTAGTAAGCTATCTGACCAATGAAACTACTTGCGAGTCAGGGTTGTCTCTGGAGATTTCTGGCTTATTTTCATGTGCCTAAAATACAAGTGCAGTATTCTGTGCACCATTGTTAGGAGGCAGCACCATTCCTAGATGATGGTTGTGTTACTTGCTTTTCCCTGTGCTTGTTTTAGGTCTGGAAGGCTGTGGGTTGGAGACTGATTGCTCTCTCTTTTGGCCTTTATGGGCTTCTTTATGTATATGAGCGTCTCACCTGGACTACAAAAGCAAAGGAGAGAGCTTTCAAACGGCAGTTTGTGGAGTATGCTGGAGAGAAATTGCAGCTCATTGTCAGCTATACAGGTTCTAATTGCAGCCACCAAGTCCAACAGTGAGTTCCCTATATTCACCTAACTAAATTCTGTTACATTTTTGTTGGTTTGTTTGTTTGTTTTTGTAGGATTATATTCCTTCTTAAAGTAAGATAAGTCTGCATATTGAACTCAATCTAGAAACGTATTATGTGTTCTAAAAGAACATTATGGGGTGTGGTTTTTTTTTGAATAACCTGATGTATTATGTGGGTGCTATATTAACCTTTAGTCTTAATGTACTTCAGTCTCTCAAATGTTAGGGCTCTGACTAATGTATTCTTGTGCAAAAGCGGAAAGATGTTTTCATCTGAGTCAGTGTCATTACTGTCCATCAGAGGGGCTTATTCCTTGAATTCAGTGCTTGATCTTACTTTTCACTGTCCAACTATTTCTGTTTCACAGAGAGCTTGCTGGAACATTTGCTCATTTATGTCAGCAAGTGGATGTCACACGGGAGAATCTTGAGCAGGAAATTTCTGCTCTGAATAAAAAAATTGAAGTTCTGGATTCACTGCAGAGCAAAGCAAAACTGCTCAGGTGAGATATTCTTATTACATGTATACAGACATCTGCATACAGCTGATTTTCCTGTGATTGTCCCATAATGTTCAGATTAGGACGTGTCTCTGAGCGTAGTTCTTCTTCTGTCATAGGTTTTGATGTGCAGACATCAACATCTTTCCATAACAAGTTGTTCCCTTTTAGTATTATATTTAAAAAAATTGCTACAATATATTAAAATGTCTGGCAGAGATATCAAAACAATATTCTGCAGCCTCTAAATAGAAAGTCACTTAGATTCTTCGGTGAGAGAGGATATTCTTGAGGTATTGTTGAGCAGTGCTTTTTGTTTTGCCTGATAGAAGAAGGAAAGATGCTAAGCTCAGGTACTGTCAACAGTCATTTAAATCTTTTATCTCAAAAGCACCTTCTCCTTCTTTCATCTGGTTTGTATGGAATTAAAATTCCTTTCTGTTTACCAGACCATACAGCCCTCTACTTCTACAAACTCTTCAGGTTATGAAAATCATGTAAAGTCTCTCCCTCACCATTGTACACAATTGAATCTGACTTCAATTGAATTTGACTTCACCCTGCAAAAGCTGTTGGGAAGAACTTTTCAACCATACCATACCTACACAAATATTAAGATCAATTTGAAGTTGTGGCCAAGATCTCACTATGAACCTCAAAACTGGGGATTATTAGCTGGCTAGCGTTCCTGACCTGAAGGAGATGAGCAATGCTAGTAGCATTTTGGAATGGACCTCCTTGGCACTCCTCTTCACCCCTTGCTGTTGACTAATCTTAGTCATGCTTCTTTCAGATTGGCTTGAGAAGAACTTTACTTGCCTAATAGAGATTTTTTGTCTTCACAGGAATAAAGCGGGTTGGCTTGACAGTGAACTTAACATGTTCACACATCAGTACTTGCAGCAAAGCAGATAGTGTGGGAAGAAGAGGAAAAACAACACCATTTCTTCCCTTCAGTGCTCTTTCAGTTACTGCAGAGAATGTGGTGGGTGATGGAATCCCTAAAAGGAGTGAGCAGAAGTCTGTCGCTATGTTTCCAGTTGCTGTGTGAACAGTAGGATTCTGCATCCTTGTTTTGTGTCCCACCTCTAAACACTAGCTGTTTATAACTCCCTTTTCCTGCTTGGGAGACCAGGCTACTTCAGAAGCAATGTGTGCTTCGTACATTTACAGGGGGCTGCTAAAATCAAAATGAGGTACAGTAACAGTCAAGTTTAAAAGCAAATGTTTATCAGGTTAAATGTTATTCTTTATGGAGTCATTCGTTTTATTACACTAAGAGCTTTTGACTTCAAAGCCCCAAGTTTATGTATGTGACAAGCAGCTGTTTTTCTAAACAGTGATCTCATGCACACAAGTAATAGCAATTTCACAATACTTTTATAGCCCCTGGAAGCCTATCTCCTAGGTAAACCTTCCGTTATTGTAGAACATGGCAAAGAACCGCTGCACTGTTTCTCTTCATAGAAAGGTTTATTGCTGTCAGCATGTTTAAACCTGTGAACAAAACCTAGTTCTCTTCCAGAGCAAGACTGACCAAGATTTTGTTTTGGTACGTTTATTGTCTTTGGAGTTACTTTCTTCCTCTTCAAAGCTATTTAATAATGCAGTCTGACCCATTTCACATCATAGGTAAATAGTTTGCAACGTCATAGCTAGCTCCTGGGAAGGAGTTAGTGTTGATAATTTGGCATTTTGTTGAGGAAGAAAATTAGGAATGAAAAAATGAGCCACTTTACAGAATGTAAATAACTGCTTTATGAAATAAGTTGATGAATGTGGGGGTTTTTTGGCATTGCACAGCTGTGTTTCTGGAAGCAGGCCTTTGGAATTCCATTACCATTATTTGGCCATGAGGGCAGCATGGGGATTACAAGCTGTAAGAGATTATACTTCATGTAGAGTTCCCATATGATGTTACAGTCCTTGCAGTAATATGATTCGTTGTTTCTCTTCTGTTAAAAGTCTGAAGGTGGGAGACCTGTCCTTCCTATTTAATGCCAGGGTAAGAATGGGTTAAGTTTTTTAAGACATTTTTTATTTGCAAACAGATCAAATTGATTATTGAGTTCTGCCCTGAAGCAAATTAATTTTGAGTATAAAATTTGAGAATTATAAGGACGTGATTCTCTTTGTGTTGAAATTGGTAGAGGAGACATTCCCACTGATTTCACTAGTACCAGGATCAGGCTCCTATGTTGCAAAGCTTCTTCTCCACTTGGTGGATCTGTATTTTACCATGTATTGGGTATGACCTGTATATTCCCCACAAAATGTCCCTCAGGAATCCAGAATCAGATCCTGTAATTAATTCTGAGGTTAGGGTCAACCAAAATCCGTTCAGTATCAAACATTAGAGAATATGAATTATCTGTGAGCAGGTCACAGCTCAATTCAGAACTATTAAAGTGTTTTTTGTTGTCATTGCTGTATTGAAAGTAAGACTATTCAATTGAAAATGGTATCAGCTAGCCTTAGGACTTCTCATTTGTGCTCAGGTGTGAATGTATGTGCCTGTGACAAGTTCACCACTTCGTGTGAAGGTCCAGAGAAGAAGCTGCCTGATACTAGAGGGAGAAAAAATAGCAGAGTGTCAGTAAGTACTTCAGGCTGTTTAAAGATTAGCAGTAAGACTTGAAGTATCTTGGTTATGTAGGAGCTGGCAGTGAGACTCTGCTTAGTTCCCTGGAGTGCAGACGGCAAACAAACCTTTCACTTCCTGGGGACAGCTTTGAATGCAACCCAAACTGAAAAGCTGTTTTCATCAGAGGGCTCCTTATTGGCCTTGTTCAGTTTCCTCGGGCAGCTGCCAGTACACAAATATCAGAACTGAGAATGGGGAAGAGAAATTTGAGTCCTAGCCATTGGAAATGTGTTCTCTAGGCTTGAGGTGATGTATGCCAGAGTAAGTGGAATCATCCACTGTTATTCTGCTGTAGGTATTAGGTGAATAAATTCAGATCTTTAGTCTCCCAAGCTATTATGTATGCATTTCTAATAGGCAATGTACCGTGCTTTTGAGTTAAAACATTAAGCAGATCTCTGATACAACAGGAAATTGTCAATTTGAGGTAGAGGGTAGAACTACTCAGCAGCTCTAGACTACCTGAAGTGCTGATCTTGCCTTTGAAGATGTGCTGCTACTATCTCTACAGCAGGCCTTTAGAGGAAATCTGATAAGTGATCTGATCTTCAAAGCCAGGGTCAGATTTGTAAACGGAAAGAGATTGATGGGTTCTTAGAATCTGGTGTCCTGCCCATGAGTGTGTTTCTGACACTGTTCGGATTTTGGTGATGTAGGCATTCTCACTGCAGGGGTGAAACCTAACCTATAGAACGGGGAAAGAACCACTTGAATTTTTTAAGAAGCAAAACTGCTAACAGGGGAGGGAAGTATTTTTTAAGTATGTGCATAACCCTTGACACTAGAAGCTGAATGATCAAGAATCAAACTTTTAACAGAAAGACGTATGAGTTAGTTTCCTCTTAAACAAAATGCAGCTGTACTTCTTTAATTCAGGTTGGTGGATGAAAGAACACTATTAGCAAGGAGATTATCTTCTGCTTGTCATAAGGAATGATAAACTAATTTTTAGAAGAGGTAATTCCAAAAGCATTCTTCCCCCAAGCTCTTATTAAAGAACGTCAGCTAAATGCACTTTATCTTATTGCTGCTACTTATCTTCTGATTGTGTTATGTTCATGGAGCTCTTGGAAAATACTCTTACCAGTGAGTTTTCTCTTTGCTGTATTTAAGGTGATAAATTTGCATGAATTATTCCTGTATCAATGCTGTAAGCAATGGAAACCAAAATAAAAAATGAATTGGAAAAATATTTCTTCTGCTGTGTTCTGCATAACTTGATACAAAGTCTTCAAGTGTAAGTATGATACGTTCTGATGATGATGTGCTACTGTGTTGTAGTAAATTGTGTGTTCGATAGCGGCCTTTTATTTGCATTCATACTGTGAGAAGTTGAGAGGGACGGTACTGAAAGAGCTGACAGAAAGCTTGTGAGATCCCTAAGTTATATAAAAATGTCAAAACTGAATCTTAAGTTCCTGAGAATATCGTAGGATGTAGTGGCCAGCAACTACTGCATGAATAGAGTGAAAGGGCGGTGCTGAGTGAGTACTCTCAGCTGCTAGGTTGTGCTAAGACTGAAAAAGCCGCTTCCAGCGCTAGGCTTTGCCTCCTATCTTCCCTGGGACTTGGAATAGTTGGGCTGCCCGGGCACCGAGCCGTGAATCCGAGAGGAGCAGGGCTGGGGCTGCCTCCCCGTGCGCAGGGAGCGCCCTCAGGGCCCTCTCCGGGGCCGGGGCGGGGCCGAGCTCCCCGCGCATGCCGGGAGCTGAAGCGCTGGGCCCGGCCCCGTGTGGCGGCTGCGGGGCTGCGGGAACGGCGGGGCCGGGGCTGCCCGGGGGAAGCCCGGCGGCGGCTGGAGCCGGGCCCGGGGATCCCCCGGCCGCGGGATCGCCCCCGAGAGGCGGCACAGGTGGGCCCCGAAACGCGGAGCTGGTTGTGGGGGGGGAGCAGGGAGAGGTGACCGGCCCTGCTTCGGTGCCCGCCTCGCCTCTGGGAGGCGGGAGGGGAGTTTGTAACGCCCGGGGCTGCCTCTCCCGCTCCTTGTGGGTCTGGGAGAGCCGAGCCTGCTCCGGAGCTGGCCTGGGAAGCTCTGCAGAGGTGTTGGACGTCTCCAAGATGCGGCTACTTAGTTCCCGAGGGATCTGTTGGTGTTTTACCTAGACAAACTGAGCTCCCTTTCGCAAAGGAATCTCGCTCAGGCAATTTCATAAGCTCGAGCCCTCGGGGTAGAGCATAAAAAGCGAACGAGAGCTTCTTGTCGATTATGCTAAGAGTGGATCTCATCTGGTAAAACCCTCCCAGAAAGTCCCTTGACTAATGTTAATTTCTGAGTATTCGATTTCTGGTGAGCAATGGTGAGAGGGTGCCATTAGCTTTGCCCTGTCAGTGCTGTGAGAACTGTTCTGTTTAAATGCTCTCAAATAAATTCAGTGCCTCGAGACTGATATTTCTATTTTATGTCCAGTTGTGCACCTTTCTTGTAACTTAGAGTTGTGTTGTGGGTGGGTTTGGTTGGTAGCACTGCTCGTTGCTCCTCCCAGCACTGTTGTATGGTAGATGCTTTTGATTCCTTATGCTCAGTTGCTAAGGAAGCAGATGCAAAAACAAATCAGACAAGCTTTTAGAGGACTTAGGGATCCTTTGGTCGTAGAGAAGGTTATAGAGAGACACGAGGTTCTAATTTAGAACATAATTGATTATGTTAGACAAAGACCCTGTCTCTTTTATTTTTTTAGTAAGAGACTTTCTGCAAATTTAGAGGACTTTATGACATTGTAAACATCTTGAACAGCATGACGGAACAACCAAAATAAGTTCTATTTGTTTTGTTTTAAAGTCATTTTTTTACCCCTCTTCCAAAAAAAGGGCAATAACCCTTAGTGATTAGTGTGTGGGACTGGAATTGTAAGAGCCCCAGTACTGTGTCATCACTGAGCCTTTTGAAGTCTTCCTGCCTGAGGAGTGTGGAAAACACTTGATTTAATATTTCTTTTGGCTGTAGTAAATAAATTCATATTTGCTATTCATATGGTGAAGTTGTTGTGATTGATACTAACTGCACATTCATATGAATTTTGATGCTTAAGAAGATGATGAAAGGAGATTTATATATGGTTGTCCTAAATATCCGCCTCTGAATCAGATATCTCTTATTTGGCTTTTTGAAGTGACTTTTTCATGTTTACTGTTTCCCCCGTAAGAATTTCCTGCTTCTATTCAGTCAGCTACTGGTTTCTGGGTAGAAAACACTTGACATTACACGCAAGGGTTGGAGAGGTATGCAGTGATGCTTGTTCCTAGCGTAAAGAGTTTTGAGACTTATCTTTGAACATTGGCTGATTTCTCAGGAGCAAACTCCTAGTATTCCAACACCTGTAAGGGATTTTTATGAAAAGTCTTCTGAAAGCACAATTACCTATTGTTTTTTTTTTTTTTTCCTGTACCTGGTTCTTTGCTTAATGCTTCCATTCATGTGGTTCACTCTTCTCTGGCTTTACAGGAAAACACATCCATAGGATGGAGTTCGAGCACCTGAGTAGGCTGCGTCAGGCCAACAAAGACCTTCTACAAAAGCTAAGAATGAAGCAGGAAGAGATGAGAAAACATCTTCCCAGCAAGCCACTTATTCCAGCATCTCTTCATAATGTAGCAACTACAGAAGGATCTGTCCCCTTGCCCAAGAGAGGAGTATGTGCTGGGTCTGTGCTAAAAGTGCTGGGAAGCAAATGGGCCTTGTTTGGTAGGCAGTAGCTCTGCTTATAGAGCAGTGTGAACATGGAACAGCTGGTAGAACATGGAATATAGAGCTCGTTGGAAAAGTAGCTAGACTTCTGGGTTTTGTTTATCCTGTGGTCTCAAATATGTTCTCGTTGCAGTCTTCAAAGATCAGCTGCCACCTAATAAATGTAGGTTTCTTAATGTAAGATAGGAAGGATTATCATGAGACATAATCCTTTAGTTTCTTCTAAGCATAAAGCCTGAAAGTTTAGTAGCTTCTCAGCTTGGGAAGAAGCTGCATTTAGCTGTAAGCCAGCTGTAAACAATCCTTTTATTTTCTTCTTCAAACACTTGATAGATGTCTCATGAATGATATTAAGACTTTATGGTTTTTCCCTTGGGTATTTAAAGGGATGAACAGGCTGGATTGAGAAGCTGATTTTTCTTGTTGAGTACACTGTGCTCATAAAAAAAGTGTTTGTAATCTGATGCCATGTGATGTTCATACAGAAGGAAAATCAAGTTGGTGCTGTGTCTACTCAACATGATCCTGCAACGTTGGTGTCTGCGGAACCCAGAGCTTATGCAGCCAGAGCAGCCCTCTGTTCTTCACTCAAATGCAGCAGCAATGACAGAGCGTTGCAGCAACAAATGAAGGTGCAGGAATTAGGAAGTTTGGATTCCAGCTTTCCTGATAAAGAGAAGAATGTTATGCCTGTGTCCACAATTACTGCATGTGGTAGAGAAACCTGCAGAGTGGATAGGTATGGCCACGATCAAGAAAGTGCAGAGAATGAAACTTCGCTTCTAGGACATGGAGAGAACAAAAACCAGTCCGCTCTTCCACATGGTCTCAATGAGAAAAAACAACTGAAGGCTCACTTGGACCTACCACTGAACAAAAAACAAAGTGAAGAGACCAGCAAGGGGCCCATAACCCCTAAATCAATCCTGCTGACATCTCAGTCCAAAGAGTGGAAGGTAAATGGTGAAACCAATGCTTGCTCCTTTTCATAAATCAGTAGAAGGATGTGGGGAAGGGTCGGGAGAATACTGCTTACTCTGAGCAGATTACTAGTAGAGCTATAGATCTAGCTGTAAACTAAACCACAGTTGTCCCATGTAAATACCTCCCAGTTATCTACCAAGCTGTGCCTTTGAATGTCCTGCTAGATGTGTAAGAGGTCTTTACGAATTGTTTTTCTTCCCAGAAGGAAGCTGCTCATGTGACTTTTCAGTCTGCGCCTGAAGAATATGCCCTGCCTGTGAGTAGCTGGTCTGTGCGTCCATTCCTGGGCTATGACTGGATTGCAGGTGAATCTTAAACCTGAAGCAAAGCACTTGGCATGATGTGTAATATCAAGAGTTAAAACGCAGGTTATCCTTCCTTTAAGTTTTGGTGTGACATAGCTACAGACATAAAGCCCATGGAGCCAGTCTCAGCAGAGGAGCTGTGGTTTGGTCAGTAGCTGTTGCTGCACTGTGACAGACGTGATATCTGCTTCCCTAGAGTGGTGAAGTGGCAATGGTATGAGAATCCAGGCAGCAAATGACAAAGCTCAGTGGGGTCAGAGGAGACAGCAAGTAACCAAAATGAGTGAACGTAACAAGGAACCCAAATCACACCAGAAATGTCTGACGTGACATGATGGGGTGCTCTTCTCATTATCCACTTCCATGCTCCAGACCTTTGGCTGACTTGATCATTTTGCTCAATGCTTGCTTTGGTGCCTTCTCAAAATCAGTAAAGCCTCGAACTGTTTTCTTTCCTTCACATTCTCAGGGCTCCTAGATACAGACACTTCAGTAGCAGAAAAATCCGATCAATATTTTGCTGAGCTGCATGAGTTCCGACAGGCCAACAAAGAAGCATGTATCCATGAGCAGCCCCTGGAGTAAGTGGGTACAAGGGGAAGGGCTGAAGCAGCTATGAATCCCCTCAGAGTAATGAGAAGTATGGTCTAACTGCAGTGGAAAGTTGTAAGGGTGGCTCTGCAGGCCTCTAACTCCCAGTCATGAATGTATGCTTGGAAAGGATGGGGGCTGTTCAGAGGGCCTACACCCCTGTCACTAACTGATGTGTTTGTGTGTTTCTTTAGGCCCAAGGCTCTGGATTACATAATTCCTGAACAAGAACAAGATTTGATAACCAGTTCCCATAAGTGTAAGATCAGATTTCTCATAAGTGTAAGATCAGGTTTCTTCCTAATCCAATTTCTTTGAACAAACAACTAAGCATTCTTTACCTGTTACTCTGAGTAAGCCCCACATCATGTGAGACAAGGAAAAATGTGTTGTTTTTCACTGTAATTTCTAATCCAGACTTGACTTCCTCCTCTGAAGAGACTTCTGAGCATCCTCTCTCAATCAGTGTCATCTTACTTTGTCAGGGTTTATTGTAATTGACTACTGTTCTATTTTTTGTTTGAGGGGGTTGAGTTTTGGTTTTGCTTTTTAGGAACTTATTTGGGGGACAGGAAATGTAAATGGTATTTTAGGAAAAGCAGCTCTGTTTCTATAGCATGCACGTGTAGCACTGTGGTAAAACACCGCTTTATATTGTAAGTGTTGAGGAACCTTCTGACAAACTAGAAATGCTATGATGGTTTCATTATTCTGTGTGGCAGGTGTTTACTGTTATCGATTAAACCAGCGCCTCTTCACTGTCCCTGTGGATTCAGAATCTGCCTGTCCCGTGTGTAAGATGCCACGTGCCCACCAGCCCCCAGAGACACTGGAAGAGCCAGCCTATGTCAGGTAGATGAACATCATTTTTTTGTAACGTGCAGGACTCAAGGAGACAATGGGAAGAAAAAGCTGATCATGTGAGGGAGAAAAGAGCATCAAAATAGCTCCACAGAAGGATGCTGTTCTCGAGGCAGAGAAATCTCTTGCTTAAAAACTCCCTACAAGTCTTTTCCACAAGCAGAAATAGTTGTGAAGCTGGTGAGAAATGCCTGAATCCAAAACTGCTTGCCTTTATTCTTCTTTTGATTAACTTCGGATTTTGAGTGGAGAAAGCATACAGATTTCCTCTGCCTTGTGGAAGGTGTAGGCAATTACTTTGTGTATGTGGTTGCAGGGTCAGCATTCCCAGGTCTACTCTTCTGCCTGCCTACAAACACAAAGCTCATCGCAGGAAAAGCTTTGAACCAGCAGACAGTCTAGCATTACCCTCGGTAAGTCACTGTCATCTTTCTGGTACTGATTGCACAGCCCAGGTTGAGCATTGTTGCGATACAAGAAGGAAAGAATTAAGGACTCTCTCCTCCCTCTCATAGTTTGTACTAAAATTTCTGAATTGAATGGTCACTGGACTGTGTGTGGTGGTGAGTAAAGTTCTGATCTGGGTTGCTGACGTACCAAGAAAAGCCATTTGCCCATGCTCCTGAGTTCATACCTTCATGTAACTGGTACAACTGTGAATGCTTTATGCTGAGGAAAAGAAAGTGCCATGTAAAGCTGTATACTGCTGGGACATAATTCAGCTGCTCAATTTCAGGTATCAACCTTTCAACTAGAAGAACCATACCTCAGAGCACCCATCTCTGTTAAAAGGCATTAAAGAGTCAAAAAGACAAGCTTATGTGAAGTATCCACATGGTGTAGAGCTCAGGAATAACCGATAGTGGCAAGGTTGGATCTAAAACTGTTTTTGCAGAGTTGGTCCTGTATACCAGCCACTAAATAATGCTGCAGGCAGTGTTACTTACCAGACCCAGCACTGCCCTGCAGAGCTACAGATAAGAAGTAGGAAAAAGCCTAGCTTGAGGTTTGAGGCACTGGATGAGTCAGTTGAGACAAGTTCAGAGAGGTCAGGTGTTTGAGTTCACAAAGCAGGAGATCGGTTTAGAAATAATTTAGCCAGCGGAAGATGGAAGAGGGGATAACTATGCAGTTTTGCGTAGAAGGTATTTCTTCTCTTTCTTTAGTGATACAAAACTCTTCAAAAATTAATTAATTAGCTTGCCAGTGCCTCCCTGTGGAGTATTGATCTAAAAAGTACTGCCATATAACATTCCTCTCTCTTCTCACAGCATTGCCTGGTTGGCTGGGAAAACATCATCACTTCCAGTAACTCCATGCTCAGCAATTTGGATCTGCGAGCTTCACTGGAAGAGAAGTCTTCTCACCATCCCCGTGTGGTAAGAATAGCTTTTAAACACTCCATGGAGACATTGTGAATCATACAGGTGGTGACTGCAGTTCCATCTCTCTCAGGAGTATGATAATCATTGATGGCTGAGCAAAAGAAAATGTCTGGAAGAAAAAAAAGAAAAAAAAAAAAGAAAACGGAACTGAGTAACAGCAGGACATAGGCAGAAACCTCTTCTGCTCCCCGGTCTTCAGCAAAATGGGAACACACTGGCATTCTTTGATTAATGACGTCTTCATTTGGATTCCAGAACTTGGTGTCCAGAGTGTCAGGAGGAACCAGAACTGACCAGCTTCTAAACCTGACCCGTTCAACGCTCTTCAGATTTAGCAAGGCTTCTCAGCAGAGGGAGCAAAACAAATCTGGACACTACAGAGTGGCTCCAAATTTAAATACAACTACCTCAACTGTGAACCACTGACTTGTTTGCCTTGGGGAAGAGGTGGAGGTGGGGAGTGGACAACTTAATTTGGTTTAAAATAAATCTTGAGAGAGAGATTTTTTTTTCTAATTTTCATAGTCCCGTGTCTCTGTGAGCATCCAATACACATATCTCAATGTACAAACCCTCATATATGTCTTTTCACTTTTCTTTTTGTGAATTTTGCAGCTACTTCTAAGCAGATGTGTGAGCTTTCCTCCCTGGGGCTGCATAGAGAGCTGAGAACAGGAAAACTAGGAGAGCAATAGCAACAGATATGTATAGAGTTCACCTGCCACCTCGATTAAGTAAACCAGAAATGTAAGTTTAGCTTTGAATGCAAGGAATTAGTCTATGAATGGCCTGGTTCAGTGGGATGCATACAAATATGCTTATTTCCAAACACTTGAAACATGGCACGCGATTTCCTAGTGCCTTAGACTTGAGTTACTCAACAATTTAGTTAAAATAAAAAAATCCAGTCAATTTTCAGTTCAGTCTCTATAGCTGTAGGAGGGTGTATCACATCAGTGAAATATACCTGAAAAATGACACGAAAATAAAAGATTTTATTACTCAGAAAGCCAGAAGATGCCTTAAGATGTTTGCAAATTCTGCTTACCTCTGTTTTTGCAAGTTTTTTGGAGATCAGCCAAAAAACTTTGTGGAGTTTTAAAAACTATACCAAAACAAAGTGTATGACGTGGTATGATTTGTTTGAACTTCACAAAATGATCTGACTTTCCTTATCTAAAAATGATTAGATGGGTGTCTTATTTTGTCTTCAATAAGCCTGAAACAGAAATTCCTGCCTTAAGAATTATGTGAGTTACTGGGAAACTTTACTAGTAATTGCATTCAGAAGCCTTGGTTTAAATTTATTTCTGGGAGCTAACATGACAGAAGTTCTTGGGTTTACACCAGTGATGTTTTTGGCTTCCTGCTATTCAGTGTTATTTACTTATACGTTCAATACTTTATTTATAAATTAAACGTGTGATTAGACTTTTTTAAGCAAGGAAGGAATTTTGCAAGTTTATGAAAACAATGTGAGACTGTTGGAATGGAACGTGAACAGTGTGACTGATCAGTTTAGCTTTGGGTTGTATGTGTAGGGCAAAACAAATAGAATTGGTCACATTCTTTTAGTTTTTAAAAAGTATTAATTTTAAAATAAAATGGAAATGTGCTATGAATAGTTTGGGTGTGAATACATTAATGAATTATAGTGTAGTAAGAAGGTTTCATCCAGTGGCTTTGTCCTGCATTCCAAGATACTATACCCCTTCATGAAGGAGGGTGGCTGAGATGGCACCTGAGGGTGGTTGTAAAGGAGTACATCTATCTGCAGGCTGAAAATTTGTATTTATTTCATTCAGTGTTAAAGCAGCTTCTCTACTTGGATCATGGACTCTGCAGTAGCCTGAGCTGTGATGAAATCAGTGCTGGAATCTGCACTTCAGCAGGAGAGCAGAGGGTGGGAGTAGTGTGCTTGGGATGCTGGGATTTGGGGTTAGGAAAATGTGAGGTTGAGAGGCCAGGGATTTCTGGAGAGAAGGCTAAGCAGAGCCGAGACTGTGGGAATATATGGTAGGAAGCCAGAGTGGTAGGAAGGGTGGTAGGATGCAGAGGTTGTGAAATACTGGCAGTGTGGAGATGGGGGCTGGATTGGGAAAGCAGGAATGTAAGATACGGGATGGGGGGAGACCTTTGCAGATCTGCAGATCAACATGATATGGTAAGCAATAGAGTTCACGATAGTGCACCAGTAGTTCCAGGATCGTGTCCTTACGCACAAAATAATGCAAATACTAAACTGTTGTGCAGGCACAGGGTTCTGGGATAGCTTGTCTCCCATTCCTGGAGGCAGTCTTGCTTATTGTGTGGCCTCTGGCCAAGATTTAAGGAGATTTGCCCTCATATGGTAAACAAGAAAGGGGCAACCCCACATGTCGGAGGTGCACAGTAATTCACAAGGAGACAGAATTCTCCACCACGGTTGGTAAGGAAGGATCTGTAACTGATTTGAAGAGCTCAAATATGCCCATAGAAAGGTAGCAATCTATTCCTAAATGTCTCCTGCAACAGGCATAAAAGATCCATTAGGTAGAAGGCAGGGATCCTCCACTCTGTGTGATAGCAGTGGAAGAATTTGTTTGGAGAATAATGTAAGCATTTGGCAAAACTGGAAGCTACGGTGTTGCTCACACTTCTAGAAGCTGGGATAGACACAGTGAGACCATTCTTGTCTTCATCTGATTTTTTATATATATATATATATTTTTTCTTTTTTTTCATAGCACTTGGAACATGCTTGCTCAGTCTGTGCAGCATTGTCTTCTGTTAATGGCTGGCTCTGGTGTGCGTACCCACTTATATTGGTTCTCCTTTGGCATGAGTGATAACCACCAGTTGCTTTGATGGTAAAGCTGGAAGTTTAGTTCCTCTTTCTGACTGCATATAACCCTGATTCATAAGTTGAGAAATCCAGCTTTGCTTAATTAAATCTGGCACAGTAAATAATGCATCAGTTACTTGTTTTAACAGATAAGTGGAGTTCAGCCTTTAAAACGGAGCTCCATCTGCTTCTTGACAGCAGCATTAGACTGCCATCAGTGTTATTTTGTTTGTTTGCCTCCCCTTGGATTATTGCGAGGTAGTTTTAGTGATGTCTTAGGATCAGGTGTTTCTTGCTGTCAGTACATTTCAAGAATTAATACTGAATCTAGATTGAGTGTCGTGCTGATTTATCATTCTGTGTAGTTATCAGTAGGTCAAGGAATGACATCTCCAGATGTCTCCACAACCCCCAGGTGAAACATTTTGCATGTGGCCTGAGCTTGCTTTTTGAGTGATTCGTAAACTTTGATTTTGGGTCTTTCATCTTTCTAGAACTCGTGTTTTCACAGCCCAGTTTGTTCTCAGTGTGTGTCAAATCTGAAAACACAAGAGAAACTGTGCCCCTTCTTTTCTCTGTTAAAACCCTCGATTTCACAAATTTCCTGGGTAATGTCAGACCAAATGTAAGGACGTGGCTTTCCACTTTTGCTGGTGTATTGCATTGGTTTGTGCAGAACAAAACCATGCTGCTAAGAAGAAGAAAATAAGAGCCCAGAATTTCAGTGTTTAGATGCTTAATCTTTAAAACACTCTGGAAAAAAAAATTGATCCTGAAAATCTTCCTATTCATTTTTTCTTTCACAAAAAATTATCTAATATTTCCCTAATTTCTTTCCTTTGATTCAGCAGAGGAAAACTTTTTTTTTTCTCTGTTAATAGATAAACTTTTTCAGCTTTTAGATGAGGAGAACCAGATTACCAAGAAAAGAACTGTTACCCTGAAAGTCTGTGATGGAACTGGGAACTAATCACTCCCACTCCTGTGGTTTAACCACATGGCTAGTCTTTCCGAAGCAATTTTATTTTCGATTTTGAATTAGGATAAATACAATTGGAAGCTTTGCTTTTTCAGTTTCCCTGTTTTACTTCCTAGACATATGCAGAGTGCTTTTCAGTTGCAGCAATAACATTACAAATGCACGAGTGAACAAATGTAAAAGATTTGCACAAATAGCATTTAACAAGGAAAAGTTGGGCCTTGTCTTCTTATTATCTTGTACTGAGTAACATTCTTTTTTTTTCTAGCAGTATAGATCCAGAGTTACTCTGTTGAATTCCCTAGAGTTTGTCTGGATTTGTATTTGTGTAAATGTGAGCAGAGCTTCTTGTTATCAGAAGGAAGAAAGATGCTCATAATATCAGTAATCTTCTGAAAGGGTGTATTTATTCCCAAAGTAAAAAATCAGTTGATATTGGGAGCACAGTAAGATCATAAGTAATTTCCAGTAAATGGCAGAATAGTGCTTCATTCTGAAAGAGCTAGTTTATTTGGGAGCTGTTCACTGACTTACAGATGAGCTTCATGGGTTAAATGCTTTGCTGCAGTAAATGAACCTGGCTACAAAAGACCTGCCTGTCAGTTCACACATGCAAAATATCTGAAAGTAGAACTTTTGTGAAATGACAGGGCTCCGCAAAAACCTCTTTTACCTCTCACTTTGGTTCTGTCCTATGCTTAGATCTCTCGCTGTATTAAGTATTTTACACTGAAGTTTTTTTTAGCATCTTCTGCCAAAAGTTTACAGACTGGAAATTGTTGAGTGCCTTAGTATACTTGCTGTTTCAAGTCTGTTTTTGGTTGAGTAGCATCTTCCAAAAACGATGAAAACTGGATCTGATGGGTTTGTTTTAATGAACCAGAGAATTGAATAAAACACCTAGACTGCAGTACAAAGAACACCATTAAAATCTTAAATCTGGTGCTCAGAAGTTAATAAATCCTATTATTAAAATTTCTTTGCATATCCACTCCTTCTAACACAGTTTTTATTCACAGTATCCAGTCAGTCCAAGCTTCCCTCATCAGATGTCTTCCTCTCCAGTCCCAGTTGTGAGTTTCTTGTAGTCTTTTTTTTCATCCCTTCAATTGATTCTGTCTGAAAGCAAAGGAGACAGTCTTCATCTTAGTTTCAGTTCCTGATCATATCCTTGTGAGGAGAAATTACTATAACGTCCAGTTTTGCTTCGGAAACCCCAGATAGGAATACAATGTTAAGAAGATGTGCTACAGGTGACCTTGGGAGCAACGAGAGGCTTAAGAATGCTTAGAGAAGGAATTTGTTACGGATCTCCCTACTGAAAATCAAATACATTCACCAATATACCAACACGAGGCATAGGGTTTTTTCTCAGGCTTTTGGTTGATCAGTTTTTGGCAGGCTTTCATGGCTTCTCAAAAGGTACATTCCTGAAACAGGAGTTGCCTTGCAACAGGGGAAAACAAAAATTCAGATTAAGGCAAATGTCTGATTTGACAACGTTCTCTCACACTGCAGAATTTGACTAGCTAGTATGTAGCTGAAAAATGAGATCCTGTACCAGATGGAGCTCAATACCAGACTCGTGAAGAATAACAGTGCGATCAATATCAAGTAATGTAACCCTTGAGCATGCTTCTTGGACTATAATTGTAATTATTTCAAGTAGACTTTTTACAGGGATGAAATTGTTATGAAATAAGGTTATGAGTTTACTGCAGCCTGTCTGCTTCTCATTAGCTTTGTGGCTAGACATTCTATATGCTTAGAAACTTGCTAACTAAAGGCAAGCACATGCTTATTTTCTTGCTTTTTACCAGTCCTTTCATGTAGCTGATAGCTTTATTAGAAGCCTTCCTGCACTTTATGTGAGATGTATAGAACTTCAAAGATCTTGATATGAGGTAAGACAGCTAAAGTCAAAAGCTGATGCTTGTGGATTTATTTGTATCAATACCCTGGCTGGGGGTGGAAAGAGTGGCCCAAATCAACTACTGGTGGGTGTCATTTTGGTTAACAGCATGACCAACAAACAAGCAGCAGAGAAGACTTTTGCGTTAAAATAAAACAGTGCTAGGGAAGCGTGAAGAAAGGACATGAACAGATCTTTAAAAGGCTTCAGCATTCACATGATAGTACCTGCCCCATCCTTATTACCTGCCATTTTATTTAGAGCTGTAACAATCAAGTGGCTGTCCTGTGTGGATCACGGAAAATTCACTATTGAGCCTCTTTGCATCTAGCAAGGTATGGGAGGAAGGGCATAATTCAAATGATATTCAAATAACACCGTCTCTGTCAAGAGCTTTCTCTGTGGAGAATGACAACATACAAACCTACCGCTAGCTTTCAGTAGCTGTAGTCAGAATTACTGAAAGTACAGACATGATGTGATCTTTTTTCTAAGGTTGTCTCTCTCTCTCAGCCAGCCTGTGGGCATAGTAATTCTGTGATATGGTTTTGGTTTCTTTCATGGAAGCCAAGTCTTTCCTGAGAGCACTGAGTTCTCTGTCAGCTCTTCTCATGTTTCAGTCTGACTCAAAATGCACTTTAGTTTTGAAGCTACTATGCACCAGAAAGGAAGATAGACATTTTACATAGATTCTTTGTTTCTTATATTAGTTATTTTATCTCTGTATAAAGTAGTAGAATTAGTTGAGAGGACAAAAATGGGGTTAAAGGTTTTTTTTTGACCACTTTATATAAATGACATTTGTAAAAGAAATTTGGTTGAAAAGTAAGACATGGTACCATTATTCAGATGATCTGTGTGACACGTTTTTAGCTGCTTAATTTTTTGTTTCAATCAAAGTTCTGAATGAGTCAACTGAATCAAAAAGTAAATGCCCAGGTTGCCCAGAGAAGCTGTGGGTGCCCCATGCATCCCTGAAGTGCTCGAGGCCAGGTTGAGTGGGGCTTTGGGCAGCCTGGGCTAGTGGAAGGTGTCCCTGCCCATGGCAGGGGATTGGAACCAGGTGATCTTTAAGGTCCCTTCCAACCCAAACCATTTTACAATTCTATGAATAAGCTTAGAGTTGTATGATATTTTTGTATGTAAACACTGAGGAGTCCAAATCTCTGTTAGCAGAAATGCAGAAAATTTGACAATTTAAGGATAACGATACTTAATGATGTAGTTTCTTGAAGGCTGGAGTGTAGCACAGCCATATATTGTACTATTTAAAATGAGGATATGTTCATATGGAAGTGACTGGAATGAAAACTAGGGAACATAAATGAAGTCAATGGGCTTTGCATGTGAGAGTTTATAGATCTTGGTCAATATGAGACCTCTTGCAGTAAAACTAACATCAGATGAGAAAACTAATTTTTCCCCCAGAACAGCTAGGTTCACTACTTTCTGGAGAACTCTTCCACCTGCTGTGTTGTAGCTCAGAGTCAGCAAAAACAATTACTGTCAACAGTACTTCTGACCTTTCCTCATCAGGAATTGGCCGTTTCACAAAGGTACTTTTTGACATTGTCTTCTGTAATTAAAAAAAAAAAAAAAAAAAAAAAGTTACATTATTGCTTGAGAACAAAGACCAGGACGCATCTCCTTCCGTTGGTTGTACATGAATTGCCAAGGAATTTCCTGTGCTCTGTAAGAACACAGCTGATTGGAACAAAAGTCCCCAGCTGCAAACAAACAAGAACTTGTGTGTTCTCCTTTTCTTTGAGGATGCTAGTTTGCATGTGTATGAAACTCTATATAAAGCAAGAACGTTAATTTCTTTTTCTGTTACTTTTACTAGAGAACAGAAATGCTGTGAGACTGTCCATCCACAATTACTGAAATGAGTTGGGATTTCCCCTATACATTGGGAATTTATTATGACCCCACCTCATTACAACCATGTTTTTCCTGCTGGGAACTCTTGTTTTAAGTCACTGCTACATTTCAGCAAGTACATGTATATAACAACAGCTCCATACCAACTTTGTTGATCAAAATAGACAAATATACCAAGGTAAATGACTAAATCCATGTAACTTTGCAGATCACGTTATCAGGAGCACCTGCAATGTATTTTTTACATATTGTAGAGAGGTTTGATTAAATGGACTGATGAATATTTAATACAAAACACAGGGGAAGTGTATGTGCAATAAAATAAGGATCAGTACCAGATCGGCATAGGGGGATAGAATTTTGCAAATGTGTAATGTACTCAACGTAAATGATTTTTTTTAATGCATTCAGACAAGTTCAAATGTCAGCTACAGCTAGCTTAAACTCCAATTGCTTGCTTACCAAGTGATTTTTCTCAATGAGATCACATTGTACCAGCATTGCCCTCCCCTCCATCTGTCCTCTTTGGGCTACTGAATGACTTCTGGGAAAGTTTAGGATGTTGGCTTCACTTAAAATGCCTAAAATTTTTGGGATCTTGAATGTTCGCACTGTGTTTTTACTACGGTGCCACTTTAAAACAAAGAAAGCTCTCCAATGGCTAAAATGCATGCATAGATCAAGAAAGGTGTGAAGAAAGTCATTCTTTGTGCATGGTTGCTTTCCTTCCTTTTGCCACGAGATTCTTTGTTTTTTGTTACTGTAAATACTTTTGTTTTTCTTTTATTTTTTACAGTATTAAGCATTTCACCCTTTACTTGTACCTGCTACAGTATGTAGCGTTCATCCAAATGAACACTCCCCGTGGCACTGCTGAGACTTTGGTTGAAATTTTAGGGTCTGATTTTGTTTCATCTGGCTAAGTAGCAAGACTTGAGTAATTTTCATCAGCACATTGTGTTGCTCTAAATAGCAACCCTGACAGACACTGAAGTACAGATTTTAGATGAGGTTATTTTGGTGTGTCCTTTTCAATTCAGTGGCCTCCTTTGTCTGCCTGTTTAGAAATGATACTTCTCGGTGTTTTTTCACAGCTATATATATATATATATATATATAAAAGCACAGGGAATTATGCTAAAAGTACAGTGTAAGACTAAAATAAACCACTTCAAAATTAGAAAATATCAGTAGTACTATTGTTGGACGATGTGTGTGACAAAGCTATTTCTGTGTTATTCTATTACCACTTCCTTCACTAGGCTTTCTCTTTTAGCACAATGAACAGAACCTGCCAAAGGAGTGTCTTGGGCATGTGTTGGAGACTTTTTCCTTGTGGCTTGGCTGATTCTCTGCACTCTTTTGCTCCATGACATTTAAGTAACCACTGACCTAGAGGACTTTCTCCACTTCCTCCCACCTCATCTCCCCACAGCACATACGGATGACCGACACCAATCAGATACCTCGTGTGGAAATTAAACTAGCTAACAGAAAATGCCAACCAGCCTTGTCTTCAGCATTTCCACCTTGAACACCTAAAATAAGAGGAGATTCAGATGCTGAGGACAGATGCTTGTAGTCAACCATGCATTTTAAATAATAATGGCATGCTCAAGGGGCTTTTCCTTCTTTTTTTTTGTGATAGATGTTGTCCTCTGATAGAAGGACAGAGAAATGGGGCTTGTTTGTTTGCTTTGATTTGTTATTTCATTTTTTTTTTTTTTTTGAATACCATAGAGGATTATTTTCTAGGAAATCCAGGCAACAGTTAGAGAATGATAGCGTGGGTTTGTTTTAAAGCAGAGGTGCTTCTTCCAGTTACTGATATGGCTCTGTTTGGAAAGCCCCTTTCATTGTGTTTGAGATCAAAACACATCAAGTCTGAAATGAATGCATTTAGATTAAAATACATGCAGGTTGGAACGTTGCTTTTAAACACAGCCTCTTCACCCTTTTCTTTGTTGTTGGTTTTATTACTTACTTGTAATTAAATTGTATGATATAATAGTCTTACTGAAAAGTCAGCAGCAACAGTGAGTACTTTTCACTCCCCATTTTGAGGATGGAAGCTGGGAAGCCTGGTTTCATTTTGGACGTGTGGGATGGGTTTTCTCTTGTCTGAGGTCACTGATTTCACACTGCAGCCTTTCCCTCAGTGAGGGCATCACCACAGTCTTCCCTCTTGTATCCAAGTCATCTGCTTCCACGAAACCTTGCAAAACTTGGTGCATCCTCAGCCAAATTTCATTGAAGTTATCCAGTGGGTTAAAACAATACTGACCCAATTACAATGGAGATGACGTGAATGTTTTTAAAATGCTAGATACGCTCAAAAGTTGTAACTTTTTTTTTTTTTTTTCCTGGAAAACAGGCCAGAAACCCTTCTGTGTTCCCAGTTCTGGGAAAGTATTTCAGATGTGTTTTTTTTGTACTTGGATACTTTGTGTTTGGATCGGATGGACTGACTTCAGTAGTACAACTTTACAGAGGCTAAAGTCAAGTGTGTGAATGGGGCTTTCCAGGCGTTATCTTCCATCGGTTCCTGTCCTTTTGCTAGAAAAACTTATAAAGGAGCTGATCATGGAAAAATAAATAAATAAATAAAAACCCCACCAAAAATAAAGCATACAAATTGCCCTGATTACTGTGTCATTTGAAACAGCATTTTATAAATTGTGAAAATTGCCTAATGGCATAATATTGCACAAAATTAACATATTTTCTAGTCCATTATTTAATTAGGAAAAAGAAGAGTGTAATATATGGACTTTTAAATATTTAGTTGTCTCTAGACTGCAAAGGTGTATATACCACAATCAGCTTTTATAGATTAGAGAGCTTAGAAATTTAGAAGTAAGCTGATAAAATGATGAAAGGTGGGTAGATCTAAAAGTGTGTGTCACACAGCACTCTGAAAATGCCTGTTTTTTGTAGGATGCTATTTTTGAGACTGAAATAGAGGCAGATGTTTAAAAAGGGTTAGACTGTGAATTAAAGATATTTACATCATCCTAGGGGCCCTGTGGCATGCTCTCATCCTTAGTATTCTGTTGTGGTGGCATGGGGGCAGCTTTAAGAAAATCATCAATTATCCTACTTTCAGTCTTTTCTCATTTTTCTTTTTCTTTGTGGTGATAAGGGTGAGAAGAACCCAAAAGAAAACATGGGTGTGAGAATACAAATTTTCATTGTTTTCCCAGGCACCTCAGAAAGGTTTTCAAGGCAGGCTGCCCTTTTTTGAAGTGGCTGACTTTTACTTTTGACAAAACTTTTAGGGCAGATAAGAAACCTGCATGACACCTTAAACCAACTGAAATCTTTCCAGGCATCAGAGCCACAAAGTGTTTTCCAGAATAGCAAAGCAAGGAGCCGAAATGACAGGTATCAGTCCAAGGGTTGACTGTCAGTAGCAGGAATTGATCTCAAGTGGGACTGGATGCTCAAAGATGTATTCTCAAGAGGTAGCTCTGCAGTATGTTGGTGTTCAAATTGCAACATGCAAAGCCTAAACCTTCACTGAGTAACCCCAGGTGGTTGTGAGTTTTCACATGCTCATTCAAACAGGAACAAAATGACTGTACTGAACTACTGAGTGTGTTTCTTACTGAGAACTCTTTTGAGTCTTGGTTGCAGTTCTGAGAGCGTGGACAGGGCAGGGCTTGGACTCATGCCTGGCTCTGGGGAGGTGAAGTGCTCGCTGGGGGCAGCGTAGATGACTCAGGAGTCCGTGTTTCTGCGCAGCCAGCCACGTCCCCAGATGACAACCTTGATGCATGCAACTGACTTAGAAACCCGACGGCTCTGGGGCTAGTGATTGACGTGGTTTTGTTTTGTGTGTGCTTTTTTTTTTTTTTTTTTAAATTTTACTTTACTTTCTTGGGCAGCCCCTTTCTTCCAAATTGTTTTCTCGGTGTGATTGAGTCTCAAAGTCTGTTGCCTGCATGTCTTGAACAGCTGGAGTGATTCTGGACTGAGAAAGCAGACACTGAGCAAGGCTGGGCTGGACCCTGGGAAGACTGCAGACTTCAGGAGAAGCAACATGTCTGTCTGACCTGCGATGCTGGGAGCTCAGGAAAGCTAATGCCACTGCAGATGGCTTCTTGCAGCCTTGTACCGGGACTGTGGCTCCTGCTGCTTCTTCAGGATATCCAGGGAGCCCCACAGGTAAGGCAGGGTGCTATCAGGATCCTGCAGCCCTGGTGGACTAAATAGGACCTAGGAGAGATTTGGGGCAACCCTGGGATGCAGGGCAATTCTGCCCACTACCTGTATGCAGGGTAGTAGGTATGTGTAGAAACAGGCTATGTGCAACACAGGGTGATAAAGGTATAAAGCAGAGCTGTCCCAAAGCAGCCAGGAGAGTTTGTCCTCTCTGGGAACCCTGCAGGCAGAACCAGTGGATAGACAGCTGTGATTTGCACGTTTTCTTGGCATTGCTAGTGTCACTGCACCTCCAGGCATGTCACTGCACCTCCAGGCATGTCATAGCTAGGAAATGAGAAAGATTTCATCTAGGGATGGAGGACTGCTCTCATTTGTTTTGGGTGAATCACTTTTACTTTTGCCCAGAGGGCCAGGTGCTCTCAGGCAGATTCCCTGCAGAACTTGGCTTGGCGGGCTTTTGCTTTGCTACTGTGAGTCAGGGCTGGCAAAGTGAAAGGTGTAGAGGCAAACAAAACAGCAAAATACCTTCCTCTTTACACCCACCCACCCCTCTGACACTGACTTCCCCATGAATGGGCTATCAAATTGAGATAAAATAGACATAGCCCACTAGTCACACTCAGCTGATGCTGTAGGTGCAAGATAGGTTCCTGCTCAGATCATATCGTCTCTTGTGCATTTGTTCCCCCATTCCGCCCTCCTTACCCCTCCTCTGCTTCCTCCCCAGTGGATCATATGGCAACGAGCCCTTGGTGCCTGGCATAAATCCAGGTGGTTTCCGTGGCTGACACTTATGCACGCATGAGAAAAAGAAAAAGGTCAGTCACAGAGGCTCTTTGCATAGGTAAAGTCAGTAGGTAGCTTATATTGCCTGCTGGGTTGGATCCTGAAATTGGCCATTTCCCTGGCACTGGAAATATAAACCTATCCTAGCTTAAGACACTTGTCTGTGTATTGTAAATGAATGATATAGCACATCGCATGGGCTATATCACAGGAGATTTTTGGCAAGAAACTGACTCCAGTTAGATCTTTGAAAGTAACCAAGTCTGCATCCTTTTCATAGATGTTTGAAAAGGCTCCTCGTGACTCTTTTGGTAAGAGTAGGAGTTTGCCCTGGTGTCTTTAGCCGTAAATTCCCCTCCCACATGGCAAGCTTGCTCTACTTTGCTCTGGTTTATCTGCCCTGCCTCCATCTCCATCCTGAAGTACATCAATCCCTCTGTTCTACAGGATTACAGCCTGCAGTCTTTACTCATCTGACAAGTACCTAGGAGGACATTCAGATTAATTTGTCTGGTCTGCTGAATGCTAACTGCTTTAGGAGAAAGGTGCTAGAAAAAAAAATGGCATTTGTGCATTTGACATCACTTGTCAAAAGTGATGTCAAGAGTTTTGTTCACGAAATGAAAAGGGCAGAGAGAAAATTTGGTTTTCTAATACTCACTGTCAACTTTCAAACTCATAACAAAATCACCAGTTATCTGGAATAAGTACATAGATCTTGGTGGGATAAGCAGTTGGCTTCTCGCTATCTTTATTGCATCAATCACAGCAAACTTGGCTTTTGCTGCTAGTGGAGTACAAGTGATACTATGTAATGCAAGCAAGTCACAGCTTACTGGTTGTATTTTAAACCATATTCCACCTCAGATCAACCTGCAGTTTGGGATTTGGTTGTTTTAATTTTCAGTTAGCTCTCACTTGTTCATGTCTCTTCTGTTGAGCATAAAGCTTGACTACCTGAAGTCTTAGATTATCAGCTTCTTTCTTTCATACTATCAGAATTTGGTTAGAAGCTTGAAAGGGAGTCAACTGTTTTGCTACAGTATTACTCAGTTCTAGAACAGCCAATACTGATAACTTTTTTTTTTTTTTTACCGTAATATGCTTTCTTTCTGACTTACAGCTTATTTGTAGCAAGCTGATTTCTTGCTCTGCCTCACCATCACTTTTTCTCTATGAGCTCAAAAGACCATAAATAAATGAGTCAAACCTTACCCTGACTGAATTGTAGAGTAGCCCACTGAATTCAGCACCGTCTTTGCAATGGCCATTACTTAAATTGAAATAGCAAATGTGTTTGTAGTTTCAAGGATAGTGAGAAGACCCCCAAAAAGTATATTTTCTAAAATAAGTTCTCAAAAATAAACACTGAAAAAGGAAAATGCTTTGTATCAAATATGTCTGTGGGGTTTTTATTATTAGGAGGCCTTAATTAGAAGCATTTTAAAGAAAGCCAAAAAAAAGAAAGGCAGTGGTGAAGGGGTGTTGGCCTGATGGCTCAATGAAAGAACAAGGCCAAGGGATCCCTGGCCATCCCTTTGTAGAGCAGTCCAAACTGTTATGAACTGTAGTCTTTTCTTTTGGAAAACGTATTCCAGCTCATGCTAAATCAGGTACCTTTCTTTGACTGCAGTCATAGAAGGGTTCATGAAATTCAGTCTCTATCTCCCTCCAATTTAACCGGATGCTAAACTGAATTGAAGAGCTCCTGGTATTGGAGCAAAAGCAGGCACAAAGTACTAACCTGATAGAGACGTGTGGCTTGTTCAAGTTTGTTCCAAAAATGTGAATGGGTTAACATCATTATGGTAGGCTTTCTGCTACACCGGCACTTGTTTACTGTAACAGCTTACCTTCTTGTTCAAATATTTATCTGTTCTTCTACAACTGTCATAAAGACGCAGTAACTCTACACTGTGTCCTCAAGTCCAGTCCAGATCAAAAGAATTCTGATATAGCAGATCCAGAAATTATATCCGCGAGGTTTCATGGTGCGTGTGTGCACAACAACAGTCACACAAAGGGGAGGCCCTGCTCCTGGCTACACAATGCCACCGACTCTCCTGCCCTGAGTGAAATGAATGTGCAGCCACAGGGTGCATTGTTCCACTGCAGTAACCCTCTGAAAATCCAACTTCACCAATTCTAACAGCAGTTTTCATTCAAATCAGCTCCTACAACTGATTCACGCTCTGAAAACATAGTTGGCCTGCCTTAAACAGTCAAGGAGTTAGAGGGGAAGGAAAACGTGTGTAAAAAGCAAGAGAGGAAGTGGGATTGCATCCTGGGATGGCAAAGAGATTAACAGGATTAGCATAATTGCAGTAGACATGTATTTCCACGTTGCTGGCCCATTCTTAGCACAGATCCATTCATACAGTTTACTCAAGCAGCAGGAAGCACAAAGACCTGCTCTCCATCAATGTAGGATTCCTCACCCCCAGCCCCCAATACTGCTGTGATCTTTCTTGAATGTTAAAGTTTTAGTATTTTACATACATACTAAAAGAACTTTACAAGTAGAGATAGAGGTGTGGTGGTTGTTTGTTTTTTTTTTCTCTCACTGGTTGATTTTACTCCCAGATTACAGGTACGGGCCAGGCAGGATATAAGGATTTGAAAGATTCCAATGGCATATTTATATACATGGCTTTTTGACTGTTGGACAATACTACATACCATTGGGATAAAACTTAGTGTTTCTTCTGAACTGTTTGCTTCCCTGTTTTTCAGGGAACACTAGAAGGTGTCACAGATGCTGCCTTAAAAAGTGAAATTGTGCTAGGATTTTGAATTTCTCTGGGTAAAGATGCTGAGTCCTGTTTCTGTCTGTCTTGCGAAATGTGATATTGCAGAATTCTGCCCTTGCAGAAATGAGGACAGTAACTTCTCTTTGTTCTGTAAAACTTAGTGGAGGTTTCCTTGATGAAGCAAAGCCACAACCTAGTTGCTGATGAATATGAATTATACCACATTCTTTGGGGTTTCTAGGCATTCCAGGAAAAGGTGGGAACTATCACATCCACATTCTTCCCACAAAATAAGCATTAAGAAACAAAAATGATTAAGTGAATCTCTTCTCGCTGACTAATTGACTATTTCTAAAAGTGTTTTGGAGCCAGGGGAAATAGCACCAGAAATATACCAGAAATGTCTTAATGCTAAGGTTTCTGTTGGCAAGGAGAGCAGTGAATGTATAATGCACTTTTCTTTCCCATGTCACATTCTTGAGCTCTCGTATTATAAAGCACCACTTTTTACATGAGTTTTTCCCTTTTCTCCTCAGTGTCCTCATGATTCCTTCCCTTCTTTTAGGTGATGCCTGTTCTGATTAAGGCATGATAAGAGGGACATTTTCTTTAATGGCTACCATCAACTCAGTCACAATTCTGGAAACCCAGCAGAGCAGACTCTCACAGCTGCAGCTGTTGGTAACGCAGCTCAAAACAGGTCTAGCCTCAGTATGTATGCTGGGGAGATCAATGCTGCTGCCACTGGTGGGAATTTTCCTCAGAATTTCCCTCACCTAAAAAGAATCAGTATTTGCCGTCACCAGATTCCTTTATAGCTGCAGTGTAACAGGACAACTTCTGAGAAAATTGCTTACCCACTTTGGACTGGACAGATGGTTTTCTGTTCCACTGGAAAAGCTTGAGAGAACACAAGGTATAAATTCTGCTGTAGTAAACTAACGTAGCCTAATAGGCGTTGGCTTCACCTTAGCAATTGAACTACTAGCAGGATAAGAAGTGTTTTCAGCGCTAATGGTGACTGGCATTATGCATTCTGTCCTGGAACAGTGAAAGAAACATGCAGTAAGTATTTTGCAGCCCTTACAAATTCGGATGGATTAGGTGGTTGAAGTCTAGATTTCTGCCATTAAGAAGCAGCCAACAGTTGAGGAACGAACCACCCCTTCTGCCCCCAAGAACCAAAAAAAACCAAAACCAAAACACAACAAAAAAACCCACCACCAACAAAAAAACCCTCCACCACCAAAAAAAAAAAACCAACAACACAACACATTAGTCCTATCACTTTGAATCTTCCTGCAGAGTGATCTAAGGATTTAAGATACTGGTCAAATCAAGAACATGCAGCTTTCCAGAAGTACTGAATCATGAAGGGAGAGAGGGAGAGAGGCTGGTAAAGCTGCAATCCAGAATCCCCTGTGCTTCTTGATGAATTGTTTCCAGCAATCTCTTCCTAATTTGAGCTCCTGAGCTCATCAAAATCTCAGAAGTCAAACAAGCTAACTTCCTACTGCAAACTTGCACCCTAACTGTAGAAGAGATATAAGACGTGGTATTTTGCATGTGGGAAGAGTAGTTACAGGTGGTGAAACTGAGGTAATTTACATATTCAGTCACTGAGTGGGTAACTTACCTCAGTTCTGGCCTTTTGCTACCCACTAATAATGCATATTTTTCTTCCCTTTCTACATATGTTTAGCTTGCTACCTTTCATTTTAGTTCACTTATTACTCTGACATTGATTACACACAGAAAAATAAAACTATTACATTATCTTTTTATGGCTGACATTTCTTAACTTTTTCCCAAATGTAGCCTAATCAGTCAGATCTGTTTAGAAACTTAGATGGCATCATCATTTTATGGAAGACTGGCATCTTTTGAGACCTTGGCCATTCACCTCTGCCATTCCTTCAAGGCATGTTCTTTGGGCACTGATTTGTTTAATTCCTCCACAAACTCATGGGAGTTCAGGGTGGAGAGTGGTCTTATGGAAAGATTTTTTTATTCTATATGAGACATGAAAATTTCAAATTGAGTTTACAAAAGACATTTTGCAGGTAGCTGTGAATTAGAAGTGGTGGGCTCAGAAGGTGGTTTCTCAGACATAGAATTGTGCATGTTATGATTTGTTAAAATGACCTTTTACAGCAGAACACCTTGGGGTTGCCTTGTACAGGTGGCTGCAGAGCTGTGTTTTTAACTGGATGCTTCACAGCAGCATTTGTTGTGAAGCTACAGGTGTTATGGAGTACGTTACGGAGTATCTAGTAGGCTGTAGTATATAGCTGCCCTCTTGTGGAAGGAAAAAAATTGTTGAGGACTTTCATATGCATATTTACATAATTGTGCAGTAGTTACATGTAATTCAGGCAGTAATTTATCCCAGCGCTAGCATCAGGGGAAAATTCATAATCCCGGTTTGCACCACATTACCTATGAGCTGCGTCTTGTCCTCAGCTCAGGATTTCAGTATTTTAGTCAGGATCACTTTTTAAAAAGCAGCTCTTCAGTCACACTTGTAGGCAGAGATTATTCCTTTAGCCCCCTAAAGAGGCAATTACACGATCTGTAAGTTTATATGCTGTAGGTTTACATGTTTATATCATTCAAGAATTGTGTCCCCATTCTGATTTAAAGTTCAGCATCATTTGAAGCCAGAGTTGGTTTTCTAGTAGAGCAAGGAAGAGAAGATCAGTTTTTTGTGGTAGTGTTTTACAGATCTTAAAGAGAAACTAATCCGGGATAATTTACATATAGCAAGGATGCTGTTGTTTCTTAAGTTTTCTCTGTAAAACTAGTCAGTCCACTTCATACCCCTGAAATGACTCCTAAATAATCCTGTGTGTAAGTGTGACTGGTCTCACTGTGTCATTTCCTGTTATTTAATTTAGTCTTAGATGGCTGGCTAACCGGGGTGCTTCTACACGCCGATGAAAGGAGATTCCACTTCCTTTTCCTATAGTCTGAGGCTTCCTCTTAAGAAAAGACAAATACAGGGTACACATGTGTCAACTTGACCTGAGTCGGGCTGAGCAACCAGATCTCTGCTATTTCCCCCGTACAGTAAGGTAGAAAAAAGCGCTTTGTAGGGAGGCTCTGTGGCCTCGTGGTTAGTGCACATATGTGAGGCAGGATTTCTCAGTTCTGTTATCAGAGCTCAACGAAATTTAATGGTTTCAGTGTGTTTCTGTTTCTTGTACTTCTGTTAATTTCCTCCTCGACTGAAAGTTCCTGTTTTCTCATACAACTTGGGGCAAGTTATTTAACTGATTTATTTATTTATTTGCTTATGGTCCAGCCATGAAAAGAACAACACGTTAAACAGGAGACTGTGGTTTTGAGATCAGTTAGTAAGATTCTGCACGGCATACAAAGGCAGTAGGAGACACTAGGTATTCTTTTTGAGGCTGGTGGGAAATTCACCTTCAGAAGGTGGGATGTACATTTCTTAAAATATTTGTTAACTGTCCTACCAGTATCCTGTGGGAAAATCTCTGGAGAATCTGCTGATTCAGTCTTTACAGAAAAAAAGTTGCCGGTTATATCTTGCAGCAAATAATGAAAATGAAATTATCAGATACCAATATTTGTAGGGGATTATTAGGGGAGATGCCAAATTCAAAAATCAGACTTTCTCATCAGAAAACCTGTAGTGCTGTAATTTCCCACAGTCCATAGTCACCCTGCTGTATGCAAATGAAGCCTTATTCTCTGCTTTTTGGTACAGTTCAGAGCAGAGTGATTTTTTCTAAGCTAATATTAGAACTGTTGTGGCTTTTTTTATTCTTAATCTAAACAAGTATCAGTTATGTAATCAAATTGAGGGTTGCTCGTGAAAACCTTCACTCACAAAAGAAGTGGGATTAATTATTTGAATAAGGGCTTCACTGTGTGAATAAATATTTGTAGCTTTATTACCAAGGCAAAACCCACCTGTTCTTAGTGTAGGATTTGTCCCCAGATGAAAAGTGAGACAATGTATTGGTTTACAGTAAACATATCTTTAGGTTGCTAAACTCAGATGTTATGAGTGGATAAATAACTGAACAGAAAAATTTGTTTGCTGCATTGATAAATAGTGTGAGAGCAGCTAAGCACAGTAGGGGAAACAAACAGGAAGAAGTATGAAAACACAGATTCAAAGATGCCTAGAAGTACAGATGTGTAGGGTTAACAAACATGACAGGATATGAATAACCAATATACGAACAACTGCAAATATAAAGAATGAGCTTTGTGGGTTACAGCCAATTTAGCTAGCCTTAGGTGATGTTCACTATGGCACCACTTCTCATTTCTGTGCAGAGCTGGAAATCTATTACAGATATTTGGGGATTCTGTTTTTTATTTTCTAAAAAGTTTTTAAGTCAAGATGGGATCATTTTAAGGACAGTGATTTTTAGCCTTTTTTCATCTGTTAACTGCAACAAGGTTTTTAAAGGAGAGGTAGACTGCTACACAAACTTACCTTGGTAAGCTTTACTATCTTATACCTAAGTTTCAAAGAGTGTCTAGAGCACTGGCTGAAAACCATTTTGGTAGAGCAATGCCACTACACATTTTATTGCATGAAACAAGGAGTTAATTTCTCAGCTCTGAAATGCTTGATGAAAAGGTCAGGCCACAGTATTCATTCCGTATGTTTGAATCACTTTCAGAGAAAAGAGCCCGCTAAGTGAAGATACATACTGGATCATTGCTAAATACACTGAATATTACAATATTTGCTTAACTTTATGGACAGCAGTTATCTAGATGTTTTAGAGGATGGTTGAATTGTCAAAAATCTGTAGGCTTTTCCCTACCATTTGTAGTCACCATAATTCGAGACCAGTGCTGGATCTGCCCTAATTATTTTCTAATTGTGTCTTTTCTGTTTAAATTTCTAGCCATCGCTCACCTCATCTCGTTCCTGTGATACACACAAGAATTGGTTCTATGATGAAACTTTACAAAGGTGCTGTTACCGGTGCCCCTCAGGTCAGTATGTTTATGATGCAGTCAAATTAACATGGAGCCTTTCTCATAGACGTAGTATGAACTGGGTATATCTGCAGAATTGCGTTTTGACCCTTAAGTGCAATTTTGTGAACCATGATCTGGTGTGGATCCAGATGGGAATTTGTTCTCCACTTCCCTGCTCCTGTTCAGTCTGCATTCAAGCAGTCTAAATTGCAAACAAGATAACTTGCAATTATTATTTTTTTAGTTGATTGACACTCAGAAGTAGCTAGAAGTAGCAGGTGTAAGAATTAATTTCAGTTTGCCTCAGGGTATGAAGTAGCGTAATGATATTAGGCTGAAGATGTTTCTGATCAGAGACACAAAGTATAAAGTGATTGTGCAGAAAATCTGTCATTGTCCTAATATTCAAACCAGTTTAGAAAGCATCTCACATGAGGAATGGAACATTCACTCATCAGGGGACAGAGTGAGCTTTGCCAGATGCTAGATGTGAGTCGGAGGCATATGAGCTCAGAAGCAGGAAACATCTTAGAGAGACAAGGGTTCTGGAAATGTCTGAAACGCTGTGGGTGGGACATTTGATGGTACTTCACCATCATCAGTCTCTTCTTTCAGAAATGTTTTCTCTTCTCTCTCTCTCTCTCTCTCTCTCTCTCTCTCTTCTCTCTTTCTTTTTTTGGAAAGGAAATTTTTGACATTTATATGTGCTCTAATAATACAGAGAGGTTTGGTGCTTGGTTGCTAGCATTTGCATGCTAGGGACATCCTGTATTGCTTCTGGGCACATCACTAGAATCATTCAGAAAATGTATGAGAAAGCAAGACCAAGGGATGGAGAAACTGGTCCTGTAAAAAAGGAAAAGGGGCAAGGACTCTGAGCCAGTTCCAAGCAAAGAAGCTCTTTTCTCCTTTAAAACCATACTTTGCAAATCCTAATGTCTGTCTCAGACATCTTTTGCCATCCTCCAGGGTCTCCTTTACAACAAAAACTTATAAGAATCTTTTTTCATTTTAATCTTCCGCTACTCCTTCAGACAATAACACATTCATATCTGCTACTAACTCAACTTCTCGTTGCAAAGAGTAGCTTTTCTAAAATTCCATTTACTCCAAGTGGATGTATTAGAGTCTTGATGCAGTCTGGCTTTACTTTCCTTGGTGTTCCAACCTACAGATGTAGAGCTTTCCATCTGAGCACACTGGCTCAAGTGTAAGCCAAATCATCTGTTTCAAAGTTAATTTCAAGCTCAATTTCAATATAAACTTTAAACCAAACCTCATAAGATAATTCTAATTGATTTCTACAATTGCCACATTTCTTCTCAGGTGCTTAATTCTTCTTCAGGTAAAATGACACTTCATACCTTGGACACCAGAAGAACGTTGTCTTTCTGTTCATCACAGAACAGAAAAAAGCCCCCTCTCAAAGGGAGGAATAGAGACTTTCACATGAAATAATAATGTTGCACCTTTCTTCTGTTTATTTTGTTTATATTTTACCTTTTATCTTTTCTTGTTATTGTTGTTCTGGGGGCTGTTGTTGTTGTTTTTGCTTTTAGACTCTAAATCAGATATCTAACTCTATGAGATAGTATTGCATTCAACACTGAAGATCATTTCCTCCTCACAGTTAACAGCAAATCCTCAGGAATGAATGAACACACGTATTCTAAAAAGGAAAACACTTGTTTTGTCTACTTACTTCCAGTACATTTTTCTGTACATACAATTGCAGCTGGTATTCCTTCTGCTTGGGCTTTGATCTGGTTGTTGAGCTATTAACACAGTGAAGGACAGTACCAGAAGATATGACTGGACAAGCTTCAGAGCTTGTCTACTTGGGGCACACATCCCCCAAGAGAGGGGGAAATTTGCTGTTTCATGTGTACAGGAAGTCTCAAATAACTATAGTTCAAGCTTTTGGGACATTGTGGGAGGAGGAAGGAAATAACACACACGTGGAGGTAACTTGCCTGCAGCTTGAGTGCTGAGATTCAGACCACTCCAGCAATCGTCCCCAACCTTCAAAAGGAAATCTCAGACAAGTAGTTTTGAGGAAGTATGAGTGATGTGTTTTAAGCTTGTCTGGTCATATTTGTAGGGCCAAATATAACATAGCTGGTTTTACTTATACTCCCACACCATGCTTGCCAAAGCAAATAGTAGGTGAGTTATTTTCCTGCCAGGTCTTCCATGCCTGTGGTTAATTAACCCTTTACAACTGAGTGATGCAGTCTGGTGCTGAAAGTGGGATATATTTCTCTCCTGTTTACTACCCATGAAACATTCAACTCTGCCTATCTTTATGTTGCTGTTTTAGCTTTTCATTTTGCTTCTGCAGCTGTCACTTTTCCTTACCATTGTGGTTTAACCTTACAGGCAGCTAAGCACCACACAGCTATTCACTCACACACCCCTGCCCCAGTGAAATGGGCATGAAAACTGGGGAGGTTTCTGAACAGGTATCCTTCACATTTTGTTTTTCTTTCTCCAGGGTATGCTAAAAGGAAAGCCTGTCCCATGGATCCAGCTGAAGACTGCATGAGATGTGGACCTGAACAATATCTGAACGAAGAATCCCAAAAGCCACATTGTGATGCTTGTGTGTCATGTACAAAAGGTAGTTGATTTACTTTTTATCACACATACTTTACTATTAGAGCCACTCTAAATATTCTCTTTATTAGCATTTTATTAATTTAGAATTTCCAGCAGCAAAGTTATCTGTCCTTGGCTACTGCTCTAGAGAGCAGAATGCTACCTTGCACATAACGAGTACCACTTCTTGTTTGGCCTGGGACTGCCTGAAAATTCTGGCATCTAATGCCATCCAAGTCTGATTTCTGCTTTCCATCTTCTATTACAAACTGTTGTCTACAGCTTTGTCCAATTGTGCATGATTTAAATTGCCATCGCAAAGAGTGCCAGCAGCCCGTTCTGCTTCCCAAGCCTTTGAAATGGTGTTGCTCAGCTTTGCCTCCTGCTTTGCCTTTCCCTTGCAGGGTGATTGTTTGCTACTCCATCTGTTTCTTTCCTGCAGAATCTGACCTTGTGGAGAAAGTGCCCTGCTCCTTCAATTCTAGCCGTGTGTGTGAGTGCCGACCAGGTCTGTTCTGTCAGACTGCTGTTAAGTACACCTGCATGCGATGCCAGCAGCACACTGCTTGCAAGCCTGGTTTTGGAGTCAAAGTCAGAGGTAGGAATTCCTCCCTATCTAGTTTGTCTTTTCTGATCTTGGCCATAGTCCTGGACCTATGGCATTTTGGTTAGTCAGTCATCAGTCATTGTTTTCATTCAGGCACCTCAACAACTGATGTTGCTTGTGAAGAATGCCCCCCTGGGACCTTCTCTGACCAAACCTCCAGCACTGACATCTGCAAGCCCCATACTGAGTAAGTCCATAGCTTTTTGAAGTGTTTAACTGATTAGCTGAAGCTAATAAAAGACCCGAAGGGACTCCTGTCACTTCTTCTGGTGCAAAGTATACAAATTCATTTTAGAGGCAATGGGATAGCTTTGAGCCTATGTGCAGAGTTTTGAAGGCCCCTCGTTATGCTTGTTGCACAGCTCGATACTGAAGGAAGGAAGGAGACTCCCTTGCCTCATTTTCTGCTCTCTGCATATGGTTAGTTTATATACACAAGTGATTTTCAGGTTTGCATCCAGGTTAAGAATCAGTGCCACAGAGGTGAGATGGAAGTTAATGACTTCCTGACCAAAAGCAATAAATGCACATGGTACTACAATGACCGAAAGTGATGTTTGCTCTATAGAACACCTTAACATATATCAGAGCGTTTTCTGTCAGTGCTGATACACTGTTCTCTCTTTCATTCCCTAGCTGTGCCAAGTTAAACAAAGTAGCACAAAGCAAAGGAAATGCCACACATGATGAGGTTTGCCTGGACCAGTTGCCCACCTACCTCACCCCAGGCACTTTCTCCACCAGATTCAGCAATGAAACAAATAACCCTGACCTACTGAGGCTTGAGGCAAACTTGGTCACTATTTCTAGTGCTCTTTTAAGTGCTGCAACAACTGAAAACCCCAGTTCTACTCCCAAGGAGAATGCTCCGGCTGGTACTCTTCCCACCTCAGACAAGGGGGAGACAACAACAGGAGGTAACGAAGATTTACTCTCTCTAGCATATTTTACTTGTACGTATCTTTAGTAAAAACAATTTTTATGTGAGAGCTTCCTGCAAAACCCTTATGACTTTTAAAATTATATCCATCAAACACACAGATCTGCTGAAAGTAGGCAGTGCTGACAGAAAAGGCAGCACTCTGCCTCTTCTTGAAATCACTGTCCTCCTTTTCCCCTTCTGAGCAGTAGGTCTTGTTTGGGGAGTGGTTCTCTCTGTGATGCTGCTACTGGTGGGCATGCTGTTGTTTTGGAAATGGAAGATGTGCAAGAAACGAATCCTCATCCTCAAAGGAAAACGTGAGTTTTTAAAGCTGTAACACATAGCATGCTGTTTAACCTCCAAGGACATGCCACCTGGGAACTATAATATCCTAAAACTTTGTGGAGGCCAGTAGGGGAGATGATATTTACAAGCACCTGGTGAAGACAGGCCAAATGTTCTAGGCAATCTGTGCAATACGTTGGAGAACCTTAGAAAAAGACTGCAACAGCTGTTAGTTTATGGAGGAAGATGCGAAAAGCTGGGTGGGGAAATGGTAACGGGTGATTTTTTTCTCTCAGTGCAAACATATTAATATAAAAATCAATATTAAATGATGCCTGAAGTCTTTTGTGAGTATTTTCAGCTTCCTGGGAGTGGGCTGGACTTGGAACCTGTTTACTGATTGTGACTCTCTGTAGCTTTGCATAGAGTTGCATGTGGGGTGTGCCTGCATAACTACATTCCCTCTTTAATAGAAAGCAGGATGTGCAATTTGTAGGTTGCTTGTAGGCCTTGTGGGTGTGGTAAACCTGTTATAGTCCCTGTGCTCCACGATGAGTTTTGTTAAATGAATGTTTTATTTTATCAGCACCTCTCACTTCACACAAATCCAGGATCAGATCTGACGGTGAGTGACTGACTGACCAGAGATTGTAATACATATGATTAAAGAATAAATGGCTAGTCTTAATATGGAGTTTTAATTTATGAAACTTTAAAACGTGGAACCAATTTAAGTCAAATGAATGTACCTGTAGACATGCAAAAGGCCAGTCCTGTGGAGGCAAGTACTGCTGTGAATATGACAAGCCACTAGATGGCAATTTTTTCCCATTGCACCTGAGTGACTGGGTGATGCAGCAGTGTGGGGAGGCTTTGCTGGAAAAATGTCAGGTTCATTTCTGTGCACTCAAATATGGGAGATGTGTTCCCAAAAAAGTGGACGTTAGCCATAGCAATCTATATATATCTCCTGGATTACAGCCATTTTGCTTAATTAACTAATCCCCTCTTAGCATTTCCACTTCCACTGACTGCTCTATTCTCGTCTATTGTGGTAGATATTTCTGATCACCATACATCAGAGCATTTTCCACTCATTTATCCAGGAATATGATTTAACACCTCTCACATGAGCTCAACTTTCTCAAAGTGGAATTGTTGCTTCCTGATTTGCTTTACACATTAGGAACTGGTGCTCTGCAGCATTATAGAGTTGATGTTGAGAATAAAGGTGGATGCATGTCAGAGCTAAATTAGTAGGCCCGAGCCTGTCTAGCTTCATGGTATTGTAAAAGGATGCTGAACACTCCCTTTTTCCCAGCTCCCTTCTTTCCCCAGTGTTCCCTTCCTCCACCCTTGCATAAAATCCCACCTTCTTTGTATTACTGACCACACAATGACCTGATGCAACTTGTTAATCCAGTAGAAAGCTATTCACTTTTTATTTTTTGATTTATTTATTTTGATAAGACAGTCTTCTGCTTCTTTAGAAAGCTTAATCAGTTCATCATGTGATTAGGTGAACACCAGTTTTGGTGTGTGGAAAGTGATAGGACCTCACATGGTTGGCAGCAATGTGTCACTGCTTCACCTCACCCCTACCATGGAAGTGTGTCCTCAGTGGTAAAGAAAGAAAGATACAGGTGAGTTAGGTTGTAGAGTAGTTTAGGACATGGGTGGGTGATATTTCAGAGAAAATATTAATGTTCTTGTGATTGCTGTGAATTCTCTTCTGATAATTTTTCTTCTTTCCATTGCAGGTTCTGATCTGGTGAATGGTATTCCGAAACAGATCCCTTTCTTTTCCAATGTAAATAACTAACAATATTTTTTAAATGTTCTGTTAAAAAGGTCTTTTTATTTGTCATTTTCTCTGTAACCTGTGATCCCCCAGGTGCAGAGATGAGACATACTAGGGATTGCTACTTTCATGTCTTGGGCTCCGTTTAATGTAGTGTTAAATAATGTATTTCTGCCAGTTTTGCTTCTGAAGGGAGTATATAAATTTGGACAATATCTTCTTAAAGTTCTTCCTGAACCAAATCCCTTCAAATTCTTACTTCCAGAATCTACCGTTCTTACTGATGTTATATTCTTTGCTGAAAGGTGCCACTGAGCCTCAGTCCCCATAATGCAGCTGCTACTGTATTGCAGGGTAGCATGCTCTGCAACAGAGCATGCAGTATAAGACATGCAACAAAAAGTCAGAGTGACAAATAAGCAGATTTACAAAGGTTCATCAGAATCTAAATTGCAGACGAGGCAAGTTGAATTTCCCAAAGCATCCACTCAGGTTCAGGAAACTAGATTTCAGTGGAAGTAAGGTACATTCTTGCAAATCTCACAAAAAATAAAATAAAATCTGTGCATTTAGCTTAAGAATTCTATTTTTAAATATGGCCTTAAGTAATACAGGAACCTAATTCAAAGGAACTTAAGTTCCTCTATCTGTTAGACACTTTGAAATTTTTTACTCCCTGTGACAGTGGTGCTGTTATGTTGTTCTGGCTGCTACAGAAGAATTCAATAGACCTGTTACAATGTTCTTTTTGCATTGACCCTATTTCTACTCGTCTCTTTGTATTTGCAGATCATGCTTCCTACTGATCAAGGGCCAGAAGAGAAGGAGCTAATTGAAAGGAACCTTCCTTTGGAAACCAATAACAACTTGGTTTCCACCACAGAAAAAGCTTATAGTCCTGATCTGAGTCTGACTGATGTGACACAGAGCAATGGAAATGCCCCAGATTGCCCTGTCGATTCTCGAGTGAGAGATCACACAAATAATCGAATTGGTAAGTCTTGCCTTTTTTTTTCTTTTTTCTTTTTTTTTTTTTTTCCAATTTTTAAGCCACAGGAACATAATATCATTCTGAAATTATTAGTAAGCTGGAAAATTATCTGAAGCTCTTAACAGAGCTGGTCCTGGACACTTGACGTTGTTTACCATATGCGGGTTGGGTTATTTCATGTGTGTGGGGTATGTATGTATGTATTTACTTATTTATTTATTGCTGTGAGTCAAATCCAAGGAGTTACAATGGCTAAGCTGATCCAGAACTGTTTTCTTAGGGTTGCTGGGATCCAGTCATGCTTTTCTAGAGAGCAAGAGGAGACAAAGCACAGAAAGAACAAGGAAAAGGAAAAGCAGAAAATGTATTTTCTGTTTTTAGTGCCACAGATCAGCAAAGATTTTTGTTATTATAAGCAGTTCAAAAAACAGGCTTTTGCAAAATGCCAGTTCCCTGAATTGGGAGAGAGAAGGCTGTCTGGGGAGGCAAGGTAGTCAAAGAAATGAAAACCAAAACTCCTTAGCATTCCCTACATTTCTGTACAGTGTTGAACTTTGCCCAAGGACTGCTTTTAATACAGTTATTTTTGTTTTTCAGAACAACAGGAACATAAACATTGAACTATCCATAGCTATCTTCCCCAGATCCCAGTTAGTTGTTTCTTCTACAAGATTCTTGTGAATATCTTCCTGCCTTTTCTGATCTGTCTTTCTCCTGTAGTCCTTCAGCTTCATTACAGGAGGGCTAGAGCTACTTGATCTAGAATGGCCAGAGTCCCCATGGCAGTGATCCAAAACCACAGTGTGGCTTAAAATGAGCAGGCCGTCTTTATCGCTCAGTATGTTCAATACTTTTATTATAAAGAGATAAAGAAATAGGCAAAATGTGTGAGTTACATAAGCTTTAGTGGGTTAGTGAATTCTGTGTTTTCACAGTGACAGACTTGATATGCATACCTCTGATTTTAAAAAAGAAGTAAATAAAAGTTGCGTAACAAGTTAAAATTTTGCATGGAAAGGAACCATCTCTAGGGACAGCCATATTGTTACCTATGCTCAGCACTATTTTCTTTCTTCCTCAGAAAGCATATACATCATGAAGGCCGATACTGTTATTGTGGGGTCCATTTCAGAAGTGCCTGGTAGCAAGAACTGTGCTGCTAGAGGATGTGAAAGTGATGATATCCAGGAAAACACGGAAGAGGAATTGGCAATGCACTATCCAGAGCAGGAGACAGAGTCTTTTCCAGGGAATGATGTCATGGTTCCTGTGGAAGAGGAGGGAAAGGAATTCCATCACCCCACCACTGCCACTGAAAAGTGATAGCCCACCAAGAAGGTGTGCAGCTACAAAAACACCCAGTGTGACACTAAGCCGAAATCTACAACAAGGGAGGCAAACACATAGTGTCTTAAACAATCTGAAAACTCATGTAAAACACCAAAAAACATTCAGACAAAGAGCACTATAACCTATTTCATCTAACTAATGAGAGGATTATCCAAACTGCTGGCCTTTGTAGATCATATCAAATATTTTCTCTTTCCCTTGCTCTCCCAGTATCATGCTGGAAACAAAGTTGAATCAAAGCTACAAAATTCAGAGGACTTCTGGATGCTAACTCAAATTTCACAGCTTGTTTTCTCTGTGTGAAGGACTGGATCGAAACCTACATTTGATTACTTCTATTAGCTATTAAAATTCTGGCCATAATTCCAAGTTAATCTTGACAACCAGCCACGTTTCACATATTGGTTCTGTTCTTTTACCAACACTTCCAATTTTGACGCAGATTTTGTAACATCCAGTATTTTTTTAAGGTCTCCGCACTTGAATGAAAGTGATGATAATTTCAGTTTTCACTAACAAATAGGACTCTTGCCTTGTGGACTTCATAAGGAAACAGGATCAACAAGCTTGGAAAACAGAATGCAAATAAAACTAGTTGAAGTCCATTGTACTTTAGGCCAATCCTTCTATTTTTGTCACATCTGATTCATGTTTCTAGACTATTTCAAATCGTTAGTAAGCACAGAAAATGGACTCTTCTAATGGAAGCCAAACTAGCTGAACATTTGGATGTTGAATGAACTATGGGTTTAGGCCAACGTGAAATCTATAAAAGGGGAAATAAGGAAAACTTTTTCTATAAAAAATTAAGGACTGAAAAATAGGCTAGCAATTACTTCTTGTCACATTGTCAGTATCTGCTTGCTTTAGAAAAATTGCTCATAATCATCAGAGTGACACTGAATTGTATATGTTCTTTAAAATAATTCTGTTTGGTTTTGTGGTCAACTGCCTTGTGTTACGCAGTTTCTCAAAGTTCATGCTGCTTGTTTGATAACTGTAAATGTAATAGTGCTGACTATGTTTTTGCACAGGACAGTGGAAAATGAGCAAGATGACAAAGTGTGCCTTAACAGTAAAAAAAGGAACCACAAAAACAATTACTTGCTTTGTAGTTTTACCCTGGACAGAGTACTGTAATAACAGCTGTGCAACTTCAGTGTCTTTTGTCTTAGAAGAAACAAAAGGAACGTAAAGGCGTACAAAACACCTTCCTGAGCAAGACTCCCAGTACAAGTTACCTACTGTTTTATCTGTGACAGTGGCAGTAAGAGATGCTATTCAGGGAGAGAACATAAGCCCAGTTAATATCTGCTGTTTTCATTCCTTGTACTTCTGCAACATCAGCTGTAATTGGATTAAGGCTGTTAAAGAGTTTGTCCCAGCCTTTAGAATTCCTTTTGTTGCCGTTAATTTTTCATACCTCTTCTGAATTTCCTGGTATAATCTTCCTCCACAATCACTCTGTGACAACAGATTACAGATAGTTTCAATTCACCGTGTAAAGTACTTCTACTGTTTTTAAGATGACCTCTATTCAGTGAGTATCACTAGTTCTTGTGTTACAGAATTTAGTGCAATACTTAGTTGCCGTTATAATACTTGATTGTACCCTCCTCAGCATCCAAGCTGAGTTCCTATCTTTTTATATTTCTTGTGTAAGTGATCTGATCCACTGCCTTGGTGATTTTAGCTGACCTCTTCCTTATCTCCTCTAACTTCACTATGTTCTTCTGGAGATCTGGACACCAGAACCATGTACTGCACTTAAGAAGAGGGTATGCCAAGGTTTTAAATGCTGGCAAAATTATATTTTTTATTTTGTTCTTAGCACCTTTGTAGATGATGCCCAGCATATACATGTATGTTTCTCTGGGGTGTGAGGGGTGGGGGCTGTCCTTGCACAGATGATTTCAGAGAACCATCAAGGATGATTCCAAGATCCCTTTTCTGAACCGTAATTGATAGCTACTAATTCAGCATCAAGCAGGCCTGGTTTAGATTATATTTTCCTGAATCATATCATGGTTTGGTTGGAAGGACTTTCAAGATCATCTAATTCCAACTCCCCTGCCATGGGCAGGGACACCTTCCACTAGATAAGGTTGCCCAGGGCCTCATCCAGCCTGGCTTTGAACACTTCCAGGGCTGGGGCATCCACAGCCTCATGGGCAGCCTCTGCCAGTGCCTTGCCACCCTCACAGTGAAGGTTTTCTTACTTGTATCTAATCTAACCCTACCCTCTTTCAGTTTAAAGCCTTTACCCCTTGTCCCATTGCTACATGCCCTTGTAAAAAATCCTTCTCCAGCTCTCCTGAAGCCCCCTTTAGGCACCAGAAGACCACTGTAAGTTCTTCCCAGAGCCTTCTCTGCTCCAGGCTGAACAGCCCCAGCTCTCTCCATCTGTCTCCACAGCAGAGTTGCTCCAGCCTCTGATCATCCTCGTGGCCTCCTCTGGGCTTGCTCCAACAGGTCCATGCCCTCCTTGTGCTGGGGGCCCCAGAGATGAACGCAGGGCTCCAGGTGGGGTCTCAGAAGGGCAGAGCAGAGAGGGACAATCCCCTCCCTCACCCTTCTGCTCACGTTGCTTTTTGTGCAGCCCAGGATACGGTCGGCTCTCTGGGCTGTAAGTGCAAGTTGCTGACTGATGTCAAGCTTCTCATCAACCAACAGCCCCAAGTCCATGCACTCAATTCCAGTGTCTGCATCACCAACAAAGATGTTAAACAGCGCTGGGCATGATGCTGACCCCAAGGAGCGCTGCCACTCATCACTGATCTCCACTCGGACACCGAGACATTGACTGCAACTCTTTGAGTGCGACCATCCAGCCACTTCCTCCCCACCGGAGTTGTCCTTCCATCAAATATATGTCTCCAATTTAGAGACAAGGATGTTGAAAAGTGTTAAATGCTTTGCACATGTCATATGCATTGCAGCCTGTTAAATGTATTATACTTGATATACTTAAGTAACACTGATGACCTTTGAATTAAAAACACCATGGATTTTATCCTGTAGCCACGCTTTTGTGTCTGATCTGTAAATGTTTCATTGCTGTTGATACTTGCAGTACACAGATCAGTTGCAGAAAAAAATCTTCTTGCAGGGAGCAGTTTGAAAGTGGAGAAGGTATTAGTCAAGTGCAGTTTTTCTCAGGAGCGGAGCAGGTCTGAATTTAAGTCCTCTTAATACCATCCTGGCAGCGTGCAGAAGACAGTAGCGAACGCGGTGCGGTGCAGCATGAACGAACGCTGCGAAACGTAAGTTCCTATTTTGGGGGCTAATAAATAACTAAACCTAAATCAGAGCAGAAATAAGCCCACAGCGCTTGCTGAGGACCTCCCCTAGGATACAGCTTCCAGCTCCGAGGGCGGGGACCGGGGCTCTTTACCCCTGCAGCCCTGTGCGATGCTGAAGCCGGGGGCGGGTGCCCCGGGAGCCTCCAGCTCCGCCTCGCCGCTGGCCTCTGTCGGTGCGATGGGGCCGCGCTGGCTGCTGCTCGCCGCCCTCCTGCGAGCCGTGGGCGGCCGGGTGAGTGCAGGGGGCTCCGGGGGGGGCTGCAGAGGGCTTGTGGGGGGCCCCCGGTGCCCGGTCGGGGTCCCCCCGCAATCCTGCGGGCAGGGTAAGGCGCCAGCGGGCGTCTTTTCGCTGTCAAGCTCGGTGCCGTGAGCTAGCTGCCTCCCTCTGCTGCTCAGTTCTTCGGGAGCCTCAGGGCTTTTGGACTTCCTTCCAGCTCGTCCTGCTCCCTTTGGCGAGGTCGATGTTTTTTTTCTGGGTTCCCAAAGGGATGGCTAACTGTTTTTTTCCTGGGTTTTCATTGGAAGTGTGTTGTTTTTTCAGGCTTGTTTGAGGATTTGCAAAGATTGCGAGGGTCCTGGCAAGTGTGGAGTGTATGTCTGTATTTAACACCGTTATTTAAACAGGAAGAGCTTGTTGTGCTCTACTGCATCCCTTAAAAACATTCCTTATTTACATAGAAAAGCCCTTTAATTTACAGCTGAGACCCGATGCGATGCAGCTGTGACTGTTCTATATCTTGCTGAATTACTGAATTCTGTTCTTCAAAGTATCCTGTTACTGTTTAAAGCAAAAAGTTTCATGGGATCTATTTGACTTTGGGTGTATGCTGTGCTGGTGTAATGGGTAGTGTTTTTCTATCTGATTTTAAGGTTTATTGGACTGTGAAGATAAATGTGGAAATAATTCTGAGATGTCCATTTCATTGCTTTTTCATGGGATGTGTGTGTTATTTACATGTTTATTTAATCATATTAACTGAGCCTTCCTAAGACAAATGTTTAGTGAAACTATGTTAGGGTGTCAGAATGTATATTGAACCTGGAATTACAGAGCTGTCTTTTCAGGAGGACTGGGTGCTGTATTGGGTTTGATAGTACGTCTTTTTTTTTTCATCTGCGTTTCATTTTGAATTCAGCCCCTGGTTGTAAGTGGTAGTATTTTGAACATGATTCATGTGAAACACTTTAGACTGGATGGGTTAAAGCAGATAAAGAAGGGAGAGCCTCAGGATTGTGGCAGATAGTATCACCAAAATGTAAGCATGAAGTTTTGTCGTGCTTCTTGCTGTCAGCCTCAACAAAGGGTTTGTATTAAAAAGGAATTAATTTTTCTGACACCCTAAACATTATCTTATAATGGTAAAAAGCATGGAGGAAAGTTTCAGCATCACTTTTTGCATTGTCCTTGGACTCCTGACAAACCAAACTCCATATATGAATTAGAAAACCAAACCTAGTAGCTTCAAACACATCATCTCTGCCACACCACCACAACAAAAAAGCCTGTTACATCAATTTTTAAAAGTGCTCAGTTAAAGAAAACTTGGTTTAGCTTTGAGGGAGACAAACTGGTAAAGCAATAGCTCTTGAGTGACACACACTTTCTTAATTTTCCTCAGCCTAACTAATTTTAAATATTCTAGCCTAATTCTCCATGCTACGCACAGGAACTGAACGTGTTTTTTGCTATTTTGAAGACCTCAGTCATCAGATATTTTTAATTGAAACTTTCTCAATAGCCTCAACCCTAAATGACTGTCCTTTGCAGAGCGGTGGAGCTGCTGATGTGTGCAGAGGAAGCCATCCTCTGGATGCTGCTGGCTGGTTGTAAAGGAATGCTGCTGGTGTGTGGAAGGTGCACTGAGTTGCAAAAGGATAAATGTAACAGAAGATCTTATGGAAAACCCCTGAAATAAAGGGCTGAAGGCAGACTGCTCAGATGCCATTCTTTTTTATGGTCAAAGCTAAGGAGGCCATGGGTGACCTGCACCTTTCTGTTGTACATATCCTCATGTGTGGTCATTGCATCAAAGTTCATAGTAACTGCAAGTCTTAACAGGCCACTGCAAAAGGCATGTGTGATACAAGCAATGCCATTCCAAGAAAATTCTCAGGCTTGCAACGTGTTATTCCACTTGCCTTCCCCGTTGTTTGCCTGTGTAACTTTGCTTTCTGCAGGAGAAGTATAGATTTTAAGGCTCATTAGCTCTGACAGTACCTTTAAGTATCAGATCTTGATTTAGTGGCTGATATCTTTTATTAGGGCAATATTTGGGAAAACAGAACAGCTTTTGGGTGCATATGCTTGAAGTTTTGAAACATAAGAGCTGGTATTCTGGAAATATATGGATATTGATGTGTGGATATAACACATGAGATACTGTGTCTTCCTGCAAACTGCCCTGCATCTATAATTTCTGTGTGTTGTGAATAACTTCCATATCCTATACTGTCTACTGCCACCTCGTTTTGGGAAGATGTTCTCATATTATGGTGGTGAGTGGCAGTGAAGTGGAAAATCCCTAACAGTAACCAAAAGATACTATTTTCTCAGGAGGTGGGGAAGGTTGTGGTCATCAATCTGCTTGTGGCTCTGCAAGGACTCCTGGTTTACACAAATAAAGCTGGATGTAGTATGGGAGAGCAGTTCATATAATGGACCTTAATCTTAAAACTTCTTTTAAATACCGCTCTAAGATTAGGTTATGCTTTCAGTATTGTTGGTCTAGCCTGATGCCCTGATACAACTCCCACTGATTTTGGTGAGAAATGCTGTTATCTAAGACAACTCTAATCTTCAGCTGAATTCATTCTCTAAACGACCAGTTCAAATATTTTAAATATAATTTTGTTTTTTCCTGTCTTCAGAGATTTGGTGGCTTAGCAAATGATATCTCTGTACCCTGAGACCTTTCCATAACAACAGATTTTTATGTCAGAGTCTTTGGTGACTTCATTGTGGTTTCATTTGCGTAAAGACTGTTATACACCAGATACGGTTCCTGTTCAGACTCCTTTGTTTGACAGCTTGAGTTTGAAGGCAACTGTATGAAAAGGAGACCAATAAAAGAAATGTGACAGGATTAAAATATGTGATTAAATCTCTTTGTTTTAAATTACTTCTTTGAGTGAAACTGAAAAGTATATGAATATATATATATATATATATATATATAATATGCAATTAGCTTGTTTTATTTCCAGCATTGAAATTACTTAAGTTAATTATAGATGAAGTCCAAGAACTCAGGGACAAACTATAAGGCAGGAAGTAAAACAAATTATTTTATTCTAATTAGTATTAAGCATATAGGGAATGCATTACATTGGCACATGCTGGGAGAAGTTGACACTTGGACTTGCCTTTGTGGGAGGGTGCTGGCCTCAGGCCCTTTCCCTTCGCTTGAACAGCTCCACACAGCACAGATACAGCTGCAGGCCTGAAAGCCACACGACAGTTATGTACTCTGCTAGTTTTATCTCTTGGTAGGTAGGAAATAGGGAATCTTGGAAACAACCGTACATACATAATGAGAAGAATCTATTCTAGCCTCTCAGTTGGTGTGGAGGCTGCTTTTAATCCACTCCCCTCCAGTGACAAATTAGGTCACTTATCTACTGGATGTCAGTAGCACAGATGGGAAAATGAGACAAAAAGTGCAGGGACCCTTGGAGAGAGGATCTTGAGTAATCGACTTACTGCACGTAACTTCTGTTGGTAACTTATTGCTTAAAACAGAGATTGCAAAAAATCTCCTGAGTGAGCAGTGTAGTTAAGGGCAAGCACAGAGTTTACTCATTTCTGCTTTGAGTGATTAGGGATTACTCATCCTTCTTATGCAGATATTCCAGCACAAGAACCAAGTGCTAAGATATGTTGCCTAATTTGATTGATTTGCATAGAAATAGACATGTTTAATAACGTCTGTACCTCTGCTGCTGGGTAGATGAAGCATTTTGCCTTCTACTTGCACTGGTCAAATGAAATTATTTTAATCATTTAATGAACCCCTTCCAAATTGTTCATTTTGTCTGTGTAAATATCTTAAGTCTGTTGCTATTAGACACTGCTGCCAATTCTGAGAAATGCTAAGGCTATGATGTAAAAGATGCAGCACCAGCTTAACTTCCTTCATGCTTATCTCCTTGCAGAACAGAATCACAGTTAAAGCGGAAGACAAAATATGGGTATGAGAGATACAAACAGTAATAAGCTGTAAAGATTGTGGGATAGAATCAGGTCCCTTTACTCATCGGTCTTTCAGACCGAAGTAGCTAATGGGTATGGATGCCAGAGAATTTCATTTTGAGCAGCAAATATTGCACAGCCCAACTCACAGCCTGAAACTGGGGAGATGCCTAGAAAAGGTGGGGTCTTCTGGTAGCCAAGAAAGCTAGGAGAAATTTACACCTGGAAAGAGGCCTACACTTGCACTGACAGAGTAGGGGATTTGTCTACTGACTTTGACAGGTTTGGTTAAATGAGCTTACATGGGAATTAACTACTGAAATTACTGGATTTGCTCCAGAACAAGCCAAGTTGAGCTCATGCATGTATATAAATTTGATTTAGGTGAGTCTTTTTTGGTTTCCCATAATGTTCTTTAAGGCTACTTGACAAGAAATTGTCAGTTGTATGTCGTTGAGAGGCACAACTCATCAGATAAGCTTTCAGGGAGATTTTATCGGTCAGAGATATCCTTTCAAGTACAACTTAAGAGAAACAGATGTGAACCCATCAACCAGTAGGTTTTCCTGTGTCATTAACTCACAAGGCAGTGTTTATAACAGACAATGCAGAGGATGAGATAAGAACACTTTTTTTTTTTTCTCTTTTTTTTTTTTTGCCAGGAAGCCTCAGCAGCAGCAGGATAATTTGTGATGTGGTTTTTGTATTTCTTTCCTTTTTTTTTTTTTTTTTTCCCTGTCTGTGTGTTTTCACTGGAGTTTTACTATTTAAAATGACTCTCAAGTGCTTGTGTTGATGAAGGTGATCATAGTGATGGCAAAAACACAACTACAGCACTTTGACTTCTCTTAATAAACACTTTGATCTTTTGTCTCTTAATAAACAAGAAAAGATCTAAAATTAAAAATAGTATTGATGAGAGCAGAACCGTTTTCTTCTCCTTTGTTAGAGTTTAGTGTCAGCTTACACTTACAAATGTGGTTCCTCTACTACTTGTTGCCTGTTACCAAGTTCAGCATTAACAGTTATCGCTGAACCTAGAAGGTATTGAAGAGACTCATTTTTCTTTTTTTGACTCATGATTATTAATCTCATTGATCACGATGAAACTGATAATGTTGAAGCCAGCCTCCTGTTTCTGCTTCAAAGTCTTCAATCTTTATGCAAACCCCCTTTAAATAAGCTTTCTTAACTGAAACGCAAAACTGGAGGCCAAAGTATTTTTTGGAGATGTATGTGGCTGCAGCCTGGTTCCTGCAAAACAGTCTTTCTTCTCATCAGAAGGCAAACAACAGTATTTGAAGGATGCAGCTTGCGCTCAGCAGGTGTTTCTAACTTCAGCTGCTCTGCTGTTTAAGGAGATTTTTAAAAAAATAAATGTTTGGTGTCATTCTTCCCCACCCCATCATGGTTTCTAGCTTGCTGAAAAGGTCTTTTCTAGTTTCTTCATCACTTCACAACTGGTCAGTTTCTTGTTAATCTGTGAGCAAATGGGGCAAGTACTGGCGAAACCCATCCCGTCTTTCTGGTTTTGAGTCTTCAACTCAACTGACTCAACAGAATAGATCAGAATTGTCCTGGTTTCTGGTCAGTGCTACCAGTGTTCACGGTGGTTTAAATAGGAGTGGTGAAATGTCTACTTCAATAGTTTGGTTTCCTTTTTCCTGGAATGGGTATTCAATCTTAAGAAGGCCTGTCTCTGCCTTCACATTCCCAGGAAAGGCTCCTTCTGACAGTGACTATTGAATAGACGTATCAAGCCCTGTTCCTGATATACAGATAGATAAGAGGCAAAATATTTCCACAAACTGCATAAGAAAATGTGGATTCCCTTAAAGCAGTTGTTGAAACTGGGAATTGTTAGTCCACTTTGTCAGTAATGTGAAGATATAATAGGTAATCAACATGTTTTCTCAGTAAGGAGGAAGGATATTTTCATTACTGGCTTCCAAATGGCTGGTTCCTGTTTTGATTTCTCTTTTTAATATTTTTTTTAAGTACTTCTCTAAATGTGTGTAGATTATACATGGAACAATCTCCTCAGACTACAGACAATTGAGCAGTGTCACAGGCTCTTTGAACACCTTCTTTCTGATCTGGCAGGAAACTCCTACGCTTATACTAACGTTAGATTTTTTCTTTTATTCAGTGAGTATGTATTTCCTTTTGAAAAGAGATGGCACTTCCTCAAATATTTTGACACTTGTTCATTGAAGTCATTGATACAGATCTATATGAGCTGAAAATTAGGTACAGTGTATTTTATGACTGCTACGTATGCATTTAAACTGCCATGAGAGAGGTTTTTTATTACTCTTTTTTAAAGACTTGTAGCCAGTTGCTCCTTTTCAGAAGAAGACGTGCTTTTTTTTCAGAGACGTTTTCAAAACATCAAGGCCTTTCTCGTTTAAAAAGGGAATTGCAAAGTGTTTGGAATTATAAAAGCTTTATTTTTATTTTTTATTTTTCCTCTTTCCTTTGGTCAAACAGCTTTAAGGGGTACAGGTTCTTTCACTGAAGGGACGGATTATTTTGCCTGGATATTGCATGGGTGTAAGTGAGGGCACAATCAACATTGTGCCCTCAACACAATCAACACAATCAATATTGTGCACAATCAACATTGAGCACAATAGAAGATTCAGTTTAGCATCAAGTGTCCTTTACACCCACTGATGAAAACAGAAAGATTCCTTCAAGCATTGCAGTAGTGCTAGACCCACAGCTCCCTTCTCCACCAGGTTGGGAGGCCTGGGGAATATAACAAGAGGTAAAGTCAATCTTTTAGTTGGCTCTAAATGTGTATAGGAAATAGACCTATGACTATTCACATAGCCACTTTGCAGACAGTGGTTCTCCCTGGAAACCTAAAGGTAAGAATTTAGGTTTCACTCTGGTGTTTTCTCAGAGGTTGCTTAAGTCATGCCAGTGAAGAACAGGTACGTAGCCCTTTGTTTTAGGGGATTCAATAGTGACCAAGTATGCTGCTAATCCCATAGTTCCATTGCATTGTTTTGAACATAAAACCTGGAGAAATTACTTTGTTCATTGTGACGGATTGAAAGCAGATCTTTGAAAAACAGATGAACTGCTAAATGGTCTCAGGTAGGTCACAAGCTGCATGCTCTTCTGTTTTTTGGTCTCTGCTGCTTTCTAGTTCATCAGGCCTACCTGATCAGAAAGGAAGGGGTTATAAGTGCACTGATCTTTAAGTGTTTGTCTCTTTTGACTCTCTGCTATAGGGTCAGGATGGATTTGTGACTCATGGTTTTTCTCCAATTTTTCCTAGGATTATTCATTGCCTTATACGCCACAGTTTGCACAATGCAGAGACCCCAGAACTGAATTCTATGAAGAAAGACTTAACAAATGTTGCAGCCAGTGCCCTCCAGGTAGCTTATAATTTAAACTGTTACTTTACACAACCAAATTCAGACAATTTTCAGATGAGTATAGTACATGTTGGTTATTGAAGAGCATTGATTTTTTACTTTTACTATGGGCTCTTAGCTGGAAGACAATAAAGTACTCTGTCTGTAAACATATCTGAAGAAGAGACATATTGTTCATCAGAACTGGAGTTGTGTTACAAGTTTAACTTGGCTGGGGCTTATCAGGAGGACCATGTAGGCTGCTGAGCTCTTGAAAGCACAGCTTTACGTGGTGTTTTGATAAAAGCATTTTTAAATGAACAGTTGGTTTTAAAAAAAGAAAGAAGAGCGACAGCTAACTAATGAAATTACAAATACGAAACATCATTGCAGACCCAAGCCCACAGATATATTGTAAAACTGCCATTTTACAAGGTATAGCTTAATTTCTGTACTTTGACGTATGACTTACATAAGGGGCTTGCTGCTGGGCAGGTTAATCGCTAATTGCTCATTAAGGGAGTATTGTTGTCTTTTACTGTAAATCAGACACTGCAGACCACTATCAGAGACCATGTACAAGACCACAGAAACTGTCTGCTTTGAGGTTATGTCACTCCAGTGATAATTATTAATATTACATTATATATAATATAAATACTTTAATTATTATGATAATTATTTAAAATTTACCTTCTGTTAGCAAAAGTTGATTGCAGAAAAGAGGGAGAGTGGAGAGAATTTTTTTTAATTTTTTTTTAGGGCATCGTAATGCCATTTGCATATTCTAATAGTAGAATTTTTGCAACAAATTGGCATTATAGAATTACATTAGACACAGAAGAAAAAATGTCTTTGTCTCACAACATGCTGAGCAAACAGAATTTGTCTCCATAAGTGCTGAGTTCCTGTCAAAGAGATCCGGAAGTTTATGCAGGAAATTAGTATTTGCTGAACTAGACACAGTTGTTTGAATTAACTGTAAGTGTCTAGATAGATCTGTCAAGTTTCATTTGTTAAAAACATAGTAGAGGAAATACGACAATTTGTAATTAAAATTATTTTTTACCGTAATTTATCAAAGATTGGAGCTTAAATCATTAGCAGGATGTGGGAGGTGGATTTTTAGCTTCAAGTAAATACATGCAAAGCTGTCTTGGGAAATAATTTCCATGGCTCGCCTCCAGGGCTACTTCTTTTGGAAAACATTCTCCAAGCAGTTCCAGAGATTTTTCTTAATTATGTCCCCTTCCAAGCATATCTTCCAGGATACTTCTGTACAGGATATGAGGCATTGACTTTTATCTTCTTCCTGCTTTCATGAAAGGAGGAAATGGCAACTGAAGTGTTTTTCTTTCTCCAGAGAGGATATGTTGGAGCTCATGTTTACTTAGTGCCACCACTGCACTAAACTCTGGTTTTGGTGAGAAGCATTGGTGGAAAGAGGAGTAGCAGGTAGTTACGGAAAAAAGCACTAAAACCTGACTGTTCACCTCACAGTGTTCCTGGAGAAACTACCTTTACCAGCTTTTGATACTGTTTGGAGTGCCAGTAGCTTCAGAAATTAATTGCTTTGATATGTTAAGACTGGCTGATGATATTAGGACTGACTGAAAATGTGAAGGAAGAAGAGTGAACATTTCTAAAGAGCTATAGCTCATGTCCTCTCAGTATTGACTAGTGCTAAAATTCTAATTCAGCTCTGCTTGCTGTGACACTTTATTTTGACTTCTTCATTTGCTGCTGTTAACAACAGTAAAGGCAACACCCAAATTAGAATAATCAATGTTGGAAAAGCCCTCCAAGATCATGTGGTCCAACCATCTCCCTACCACCAATGTCGCCCACTAAACCATGTCCCGAAGCACCACATACAACCTTTCCTTGAACACCCCCAAGGGATGGTGATGCCACCACCTCTCTGGGCAACCTATTCCAATGCCTGACCATTCTTTCTGTGAAGAAATGTCTCCTAATTTCCAACCTCATCCTTCCCTGGCCCAACTTTAGGCCATTCCCTCTAGACTTATCACTAGTTATCTACAAGAAGAGGCTGACCCCCAGCTCCCCACAACTTCCTTACAGCTAACTGAAAGGAAGTACACCATTTTAGCAGGTGCCTGACTTTCAGCATGAAACACGATCCTGTGTGTTTCACTACAAAACATAGCTTATGTGAGGGTAAAAATCCTAGTTTTATGTACTGTGTTAGCTGCATCTAAATACATGCTGAAGTGTTTTGTTGAGGACTGAGGCCGTCTTGTTTTGAAGATGGCTGGAATCCACTGATCAGGCATGAATAATATAAAAGAAGTCAGAACTTCCCTGTGTATACATGCAGTCCCCCTTTAAAGCAGTACTTTCTTGGTATGCATTACCAACCTGATAGTGATGATGAAGGGAAAATGTTTCTATGGCTGAGAAAGAGACTTACCTTACTCAGCCCTTAGTGATCTTTTCCAATGAGATGCTTTCACTGTTTGTTTGTTTTCTATAGGTCAGTATAAGACAGAGAGCTGCAGTCACAGTGTGGACACAAAGTGCAGTCCTTGTATACCTAACACGTATACAGCCATCTGGAATCGGTCTCCTCAGTGCTTTGCTTGCTCACCACCCTGCAGGAAAGGTAGGCTTGAATTATGAAAAAGACATTTGTCTTTGACTGCCTGCTCAAAGAGATGGCTTGGTTTAAATTTGACTTTTCTCCTAGGAAAACTCTTAAATAATGTTTGTTTAGGACTTGTATAATTCCATTCTTATGCATTTGCTATTTGTAAAATTTTGAAAAAAAACAAAAAACAGGGTATAGACTTGTAAGGACCCCTTCCCTCTTTCTTTATAATCCCTAAAAATGTGATGCCAGTCTTATATTCTTGGAAGGTAAGGTGCTACATTAATAAAATATATACAAATGTCATAAGTAGAGATGAGCACAGGTAACACAAATGTGCATATTTACGGTTATGGTACTATATACTGTACCTGCAGCTGCAAGTAGAGTTTCAAGTGTGAATTCCACAAATGCAAATTTCGAATCTCCTATAGAGACAGACAAAACTCTTCTGAAAATGTAGATGTTGAGGCACATAATGTATTTGCGTTATGAAGTTATACTAGCCTGAAACTGCAAAATTGTCTTTAGTCTGTGGTATGCAAACATCATCTCATATTCACTTGACATATTGCAGACTTTGATTTTAAGTGTTTCTAATATTATCTTGTTTTATTCTTGTTTTAAAAACAGGATTTGTACAGAATCAAACGTGCACTAATTCACAGGACAGAATCTGTATTTGCCCACGCAATGAGTACTGTATTTCAAAAATATACCAGAACTGCCAGATATGTAGAGTGCATAAAAAATGTGGAAAAGGTTACAGAGTTTTCAAACAAGGTAATTTAATTCTCAACTCTCAGAATCGACACACAAAATAGATCTAGTGTATGAAGATGGTTATTTATTGCTTAAATAGTTCGTTGATACTTTTGAATCTGCTTCCAACTTGTTAAGTTACATTTGGTAAAATACATTGCTTATTGTCTTTTAATTCGCTATAGTTTTGCATTCTTTTTAGTGCAAGAATTATCATAGCACATAGACAGTAAAGACACCAACAATATTCTCAAGAGGCATATCCAAAGGAAGAGAATTCTGCAATCTTTTATTGCCATATACCATAAAACTCCCCAATCCAACTTAATGTGCTTTTGTTTTGCTCTGCTGTGTGATTTCTTCCATACATGTCAGATTCAGGACCACATGTTTCCTGTTTAAATCCTTGAAGCAGGGCATCCGGTTGAATTTTGCTTACAGTAAGTAATGAAGATTCTATGCTGCCCAGCAGAGTGAATCTCTAGTAGATGATAAATTCAGATGATAAATAATATCCAATGAGGTGGAACACTGAATATCATTAAGAAATTAAGAATCACTTAAAAAGATACAGAGCTCCAACAGAATTCAATAGGTGATCAGCCTCTTAGGGACCAGTGAAAAAATCTCCACTTTGTCTGTAGTGCCACATTTTAACATTTTGGTAGGTTTTAACCTTGACTATCAAGGGTACCAAAGTAACGGTTAATTAATCTTCTGATTTGTGTGTGGGTGGAATGTTTCAAATTAATCTCTCCCACAACAGTCAGACTGTATTTTGTATACCGCCCCTGTATCACTTTCAGGATCTGTACCACAATTTGATTATTCATTTTTGTTTTTCACTATATGACTAACTGGAGTTCTCTTTCTTTAAAGGAACGGATAGCACAGATACAGAATGTAAACCTTGTCCTCCTGGCACTTTTTCAGATGAGGAATCTTATAATACCAACTGTACACCACACACAGTGTAAGCCAGAGTTTCTGTCAAATAGCAGTCTTTATCTGTATACAGGGTTGTTTTATTTTCTAACTTCTCTTTTTGTTTCTTGCAGTTGTAAATCAGTGGCTGTTCCAGGAAACAGCATGAATGACACTGTTTGCCATGACTCAGGAAGAGCAGATGCCACAGTTCTGCCTCACACTGCTGAAAACATGCTCCCAATCCAAAGTTCAACTTCCACCAAACCTGACATAATAACTCGACCTGTCATGCTAAACTCTGTACCTGACATGTCTCACATCATCGGTGAGCTATTAACTCATTTAAAGTCACTTCTGTTTGGCTAGGAAGCAAGATTATCTGTAGTTGACAGCTTCTTTCCAAAACCAATTACCTGTACTTAAACAGAACCTCAGAACAGCTGAGTTAATTCAATGACACTGCTTGTCCTGTGTTGCATAATATTTACCTGTACATCTGCCCTGCTCACTGCATTCCACGTTGTCTTAGGTTCTGGGCTGAGGCAAGCTTGACTTCATAAACCTCCTGGAAAGAGGTCTTTGGAGACTTCTGGCAGCCTTTTCCAAGAAAGAGAATCCTTATAGCATTCACAAGTGTGGACATATTCTCTCCTGTTCATAGACAATCCAGAAGGCATGTATATTTAGGAGTATTCAGGACTGCCTGGCCTTGTATTTTATGAACTGCTCTTAGGCTGGTGAGATACCTTTTGTGACTGAGGCCAAAAGTCTGTCCTCAGTTTTCGGAACAGGAAAGTTCAATTTTATTTTGGTGGAGTCTGAAAATGAGACTTTGGTATTCAACAATGGAGGCCTCAAATAAGAATTTCAGACATATCTGGTACTTATAAATTTAGTTGTTATAACCATGGAAAGAAACTACAAAACTGATTCTTTCTAATCTTATCCCTTGACAGACTGACCTGCTAAATTACTTACCTGTTTTTTGTTGTTGTTGTTTTCATTTTTTTAATTGTTATTACTCTTTTATTTTCAGGATCAGTAACAGGGCCATTGTTATTGGTCCTGTTAATCACTGTTTTGGGATACTGTTTAATCTCAAAAAAAAAAGGTAAGATTCATGAAGCAAAATCGAACAGTTCTTGTAAGTATTGTCACCTCATTTTCTACCAATTTGAGCCTAGTATTTGACTGATGTCTTAGAAGGTGCTAGCTGGCTCTGAAGCTTTTCTTGTTGCTGCTTATGGATGAAGGATCACCAATATGTAGATTCATTGACATCTAATAATATATAAGTTCATTTATATTTTTTTTTAAGGGGAGAAGGCAATGCTTTACAGATTCCTGCTTGACTCGCTGGCAGCCTTATAGCATCATGAAACTCTGAGGAACTTTTGACACCATTCCTCTGTTACATTGGGGGGTGAAATTTGGCCAAATGATTCAAAAGTCAAAAGGAGAGAGACTACCAGAAACCTCATGCAAAGCAGCTTGATCACATAAGCTTTGCAGGCACAGAAAATCAGAATTAAAAAATACACCAGGAATTCCACGTGTATTTAGAGTAAAAATGTCTTTATTAAATCACAAGGTGAATTTCAGCTTAATACAGGGTTACACAAAGGCAAATATCCCCTTGAAATCTCTCTTGTTCCTTAGATTTTAGACAGCTTTCTAAACATGCAACGTGTCAGGGGAGTTGGACAACTGTGGAAACAGTTATGCTCCTGATGGAGCTTGTTAAGTGTTTTGTGCTTCACTTAAATATTGTGCATTATCAAATATTATAGTTATCATTAAACAGTCACAACCATAGTTTATTGTTACCTATACCTTTTGTCAATTACCCTATACTAGAAAAAATATTAATTTATGCAGAGGGTTCTCTTTGCTCACTGGCAAAATTCAAGGTAGCTTACAAACTTAACACAGTATAACTTTCAACATTTAAAATCACATGTACTGAACATGCATTTGGAGTTCACTCCAGGAACAGACTAGCTGAAAGAGAAACTCAGGCTAGCTGGAAGTGCAGCTTTTGCAACTGAAACAAATTTTGATCCTAATGAACCATCTTTTCTCATTTGCAGCCCTTGCATACTTGCCACCAACAAGAGAAGCAGATGCGGTGAGTGTCACTCATTTCTTTCCATCTTCTCCACTTTAACATAGAATCATGGAATTTTATCTAATTACATGTATAAAAAAAAACACACAGCAGAAAGACAACTGGAGTGAGAAAGGGGTGGTTTGAACCCCAAGCTTAGAGTGTAAGATGTACTTTTTATAATCGATGACGCTCATTTTGTTGAATGCCTAATGAGCTAGTAGGAGTCTTACTTACAGTCACCTCTACACAAATGGGGATTATTGGTGGTTTCTTTAGCTGCCCAAGTACTGACCAGTTCTTTGCTAGTGTTCGTTAAAAAGATAATTAATGTTTTGCAGTTTTCTGCAACTGTTTCAGCCTTTTTCCCCTTCAGAGAAGCAGTGTGACAAAAAGATAAGAAATACAGGATCGCAAAGCTCCAGCAGCTGTCAACAGGAGGAGCAGCATCTCTTGGAAACTCCTGGGTCAAGTAGTAGCTCCCTGAATAATCCAGCTGGGTCTGCAAGAGTCAGTGTAACAGATAACAAGAACAATGAAAAGAAAGAAACAGAAAGATTGCCACAGCAATATTCAGCTGCAGAAGGTTGTAAGCTTCACAGTTGTGGAGACAGACACAACTCTGCAAGTTCAGGTAAGAGTCTCTCAAAGAATCTATATTGGAATGTTCCAGAACCTCTTGAAATTTGATTGTCAGTTATGAGTCTTTTTAGAAGTTTATATGAGAGGATAAAACATTATGCTGAACATGGCTTCAGCAGAGAGAGCATTTGGCTTCAGCAGAGAGAGTATTTAGTAAGCTTTGAAAAGAGAAAGTGATTGTTTTAAGTTGTTGGCCTGGTATAGTAGAGACCATGCTCAATGGAGGAAAAAGTTATTTGCAGATTAGGGGATCAGAGTGATGGTATCTGTAAGTGGGACAAATGGACAAAGGGAGCAGTAAGAAATGAACATTGTCTAAAGCATTCAAAATGGAAACAAATGGATAGGGGTTTGGCTGGGATCCAGAGCTCTGTATTAATTTTTACAGCTTCTTTATCACTGGGATAATACTTAGATTTTATGGTACCATCAAAAAACTAAAAGGTTGTAGAGCCAGTTTACCTAAATTAAGTGAAGCAAGAAGGTATTTAGTATCTACTTTAACTTTTAAGTCAAAGAACCAGACAAAAAAAAAAATCCAACTGTCCTGTTCTGCGCTGCATTCTTTCATGCTTAATCTGATTTTTTGCTCTTCAACAGAACACTCTGGTAACGGAGGAACGCAGGTGAATGTGACTTGTATTGTTAAAGTATGTAATCCAGATTGCAGTTCCCAGTTCCCAGAACAGGCTAGTCCAACTAGCATGGATTATGGAAACATTCGTTATTATTCTCCAACCGGGGAAGAAATTCCCCTTTCAAAAGAAGAAAACTCCATGAAAAAAGAAACAGAAATTCACATCTCAGTGGAAGCCAAAGACAATTTACCTCAGGACTTACTTCCTGAAGAAAAGAAGTTTCCTCTGGGTGTTCAAGATGTGGGGATGAAAACTGTTTAAAGGAGATAACAGATCATACACTGATTGACTGATAAATTCATCAGATAACTCCTTATCTTCTAAAATAAACATGTTAAATGTAGCATTCCTACAGAGACTTGAAATCTCATCTGAGTATAGACATTTATTTTTTGAAGTTTTTAATCTCTTCTTTGGCAGCTTTGAGAGTTGAAGGATCACCATTGCAGCTTTGAAAAAGTTACGACTTTTAATGCTTTATCTTTTACACTGAACGGCCTTCCTTCTGTGATACCCTGAAGAAACCTTTGCTAGCTTTGAAAATAAATGTTTTTCTAACTATATGCCATTTACTTTTCTTCTGAAACTTCTTGTGATGATAATTTGGGATCAGGTTTGCCACATGTCGAGAACATGACTGAACACCACTTCTGAGTGACTGGATTAAAATTATCAGTCATACAATGCCAGTGAATTATCCATGTGATTTTAGTTTTAAAACTGTGTTCAATTTCCCATCCCATATTTTCAAGGATTTGCTTTTCTCCAGCCTCCTGCATATTTATTATTGTAGTTTGCTTTCTCTCCTTATTGGACCAAACTTTTCAAATCAACCTTACTCCTTATCAAGGAGTGGAATCTTTTACAGGAGCTTTTTTTTTTTTTTTTTTTTTTTTTTTCCTAGATTATAACTATTACGTCTAAATAATAGCATTATTTCATTAGCTGTACATAGTTCATTTTATTTTAGAAAGGAAAATGTAGATTAAATAGTTATTTTCTTCAAGTAGAAAACAATTTTTTGTAATTGACAGCTCTAAAATTTGTCATGTTTGTGTCCTGGCTGATTTAATATGGTTCCCTTTTTTGAGGTTTTCGAGGCTAACCATGAACCCAAAATATTATTCTCTACATTCCAGTGGATATTAGAGAAGATCCAGATGAGTATGCGGGCCAGGCAGCTCACCTCCACTGATCTCATGAAAATGACGCTCTCTTGATGATTGCATAACTTAATCTGTAAAAAGTGGAATTGACTCAGACCTCAGAACCAGAAAATCCTGTTGTCCTCCATGTTTTGCTCAATGCTGAAGATCCATCCACGTCTTACAGAAAATTAGTAGAATAGCATTTATTCTACAGCTACAGAAAAAAAATCAGACTTTTAAAAATACATATTTTAAACTTACAAAAAAATTGAGATTTATTAATATTATTTCTAGACGTGGAAACTGACAAAAAGGTCTTTAATTCTACTGTGATTCTATGAAGAAACTTTTTACAACTGTATATTAAACTTTTACTTGAGGGTCATTTTCAGAAAAGACTGTGAAACTGGAAACACTGAAACTAGTGCAAAATTAGGATGTAGAAAAAAAGAGTTTTATATAATATTTTGAACCTCTTCTGTTGAACAGAGTATTTTAATAGCTTGCTCATCAGCTCCCAGTATTGGGACCACATGGAAGAAGCAGCAGCAGCTTTTTGAAGAAGTTTTAAAAATGTTTAAAAAAGAGGATCCAGTTATGGTATTTAATTTACTGTGTTTTCAAATTATGGAGGAGTGTGACAGAAGGGAAATCTAAGTTTTACAGGGAAGTATGAAATGTGCTTGTATTTGTTAATTAAAAAAAGACTATTTTTATACTTGTATCTTCATAGTTCCTACCTCTCTCCTAAACAGAATTCTAATTTTTAGAGTGGGTTGTTTCATTCCACAGGCTAAACCATGGCATTCAAAACAATTTTATTTCTTACTGTTACTGCCTAATTAAAAGAGAATTTATCCACTGCAGTCTCATCTCCCATTGTTTGTGCATAGGCACTCTGGAGAGGATTTTATATGCAAGTATCACTGTTCTATTCAGACTTGATGAATAGACATAATCTTGACCTCCTGTCTGTCCAAATGGACCTTTAATGCTTTTAAGAACCAAACAGGTTGTTTATTGTGACTTGCTTCACATTGTAGTTTCTGTAACTGGCCCGTAGTGTTGGTGGAATAGTTGAAGTGTTTGGGCCTGATAACCACTTCTGGTACATATACTGTGTTATGAACCTGTTAATCTCACTGCGAAGTCAGTCATGGGTTGGCTATGTGTGTCTGCAGCAACAGAATTATGACATTATGGTGGAGTTGAGGAGTGAAGAGGGGAAGCATGCTGTAAGTGCTGTACCTGTGAGCATCATTTTGCTCAGAGCATCTTCTTTCAGCCGTATTTCCTTAGGAAAACAAATTAATTAGAATAAATTTAATAAATTTATTTAAAAATATTTTTAAATATTTGATTAAATAAATTAAATGGGGAGCTGGGGTTGACTCCTTCTCACAGGTAACCAGTGATAGGATTAGAAGGTACGGCCTCAAATTGTACCAGGAGAGGTTTAGGTTGGAAATTAGGAGAAATTTCTTCACAGAAAGAGTAGTCGGGCATTTGAACTATCAGGCTATTTGAACCTGGGGGTTGCCCAGGGAGGTGGTGGAGGCGCCGTCCCTGAGGGTGTTTGAGGAAAGGTTGGATGTGGTGCTTGGGGACATGGTTTAGTGGGTGACATTGGTGTTAGGGGGATGATTGGACCAGATGACCTTGGAGGTCTTTTCCAACTGTAATGATTCTGTGATTGCTGCTTATCGGTCACTCGATGGTCTTTACGATATTAAAAACAAGACCGAGGAAAAACTGCTTTCTTCAATCAATAAACCAGGCAGTTGTACGCAGTGCGATGCTTCCTCCTTCACGTGCGCGTTACGATGCTCACGAGGCACCGACCCTGCTGCTGACAGGACTCCGGCGCCCGCCTCACGGGCGGCGCTGCCCCCCGGCCTCATGCCCGGGCCCGCCCTGCAGGCGGCGCAGACCAGAGTGTGCCGGGCCCGCCTCAGAGAGGCGGAGGCAACGCAGCGCTCGCCAAGGTGCCCGCCCAGTTTCTCCCCCCCGCTGCCCGGCCGGACACCACCGGCTGGCTCGCAACCCGCAGCCCCCTCCGGCAGCCTCGTGGAGGTGTCGGCGACCGAGAGCCGAGGTGAGTGCCGGGGGCGGGGGGATGGCGGCCCCGGGCCCCAGCCGTCGGCTCCTCCTGCGTCAGCCCGCTCGGCGCTGGCTGCATGGCCCAGGCCCGGCGCGGGGGGGCTCCTCCCTGCCTCACGCCCCTCTCCGGGCTCCGCCCCGAGGGCCGCGGGGGGCGGCCGCAGCCCCTCGGCTGCGGGGCCGGGGAGCCTGAGGCGGGGGTGCGCGGTCGCTTGCCGGGGCTCCGTGAGGCGCCTCGGGGCCCGCGGCCGGGCCCTGGCGGTGTCGGGCCCCGACCGTGTCCGCTCCCCCCTTCCCGCGTGCCCCCGGCCTCTCGCTGCTCCCTCAGGGCTCGGCTGGCCGCCTTTGGGCAAGGTGACCTTTCGCTTCGTCTCTGCCCCACGTTGGCGTGCCAACAGGTCTCCTCTTGCCTTTCTCCTCCTCCCTACGGTGTATTTGTGTGTATGGAGGGAGAAAGTGTCTTGAAGGCTCACCCCCACCTTCTTTTTTTTTTTTTCTTGGTGAAGCCAAGGGGTAATCAAAATGTCAACCCCCCCCATTGCACTGACCAGGCAACACCATGCCAGCTTTCCTTCCTTGACTTAAACTGCCCCTTGCTCATGGACTCAGACTTCACGGCCTGTGTTGTGACGTTTGTGTTGCAAAAAAATACTGATCCAGAAAAAAGCCAGCTTTTAGTCAGGTCCTGCTTTGGATTTAGATTCTCATCCTGATAAACGCTTGCCGTTTCTTTTTTAACCTGTATGTGAAGGAAATAAAAATACTGTAAAAGGAGATATTTCATTTTTTCTTACCACTGGCATAGCAGCAGACTAGAAAATTATCAAATATACATGCCTTAAAACACTTGGAATATGTGGAAATAGTTATTAATGTTCCACAAGAAGTTTGGATTGAGGAGGTGACTTTATTTGCTGTTCTTACGATGACTTCAGGCATGGATTAGTTCATGCTCTGGATGTTTTCAGTCATGGGGATGCAAACCTGTTACGTGTTTCTGAAAGACACGTCAAGATCTTCCCTCTGATTTGGCTTCTAACAGTCTGTAGATCCCTTTTTTGTTTATTTTTTTTTGAAAGGTAATGTGACAAGGCTTAATGTATTTGATTTTACTTGAGCTTTGGTTTTCTAGTCAGGTTTATAAGAATAAAAGGCTATGCGAGGTGGTGACCCCACATGTGTGAATGCTAAATATTATATGGAACTTCAAAACTTTTGGTTTTGAAAAAAATATTCAGAAATATTACAGAGACAAAAATAGTGTATGTGCTTGACATGAAATATGCCTCATTCGAATGCAATTTGACCTGTGTTAGTTCTATTTGTATCTCATTCTGCATGACTGTATAGTTTCACTTTTCAGCCCTTAGAAAATCCCCTTTCATTATTTGCTTAATTCTGGTATTGTCTTTAGCTGTACTAGCTAAACATATTCACTGATTTTATTTTTTTTGTTACAGAAGTGGAGAATCAAATGTATAGATGCCTTGAATCAAGCAAACCTCATTATAGGAAAGCCCTGAGTTTTAATATAATTTTTTTAACGTAGCTCTTGAAGTTGTCATTTTCTTCTTGTTATCAGACATAACTTTAAGGTAAATAAGTCTGACTTGCCCGGTACTGGCACAGGCTGCCCAGAGAAGCTGTGGATGCCCCATTGCTGGAAGTCCTCAAGGCCAGGTTGGATGGGGCATTGGGCAGCCTGGGCTGTCAGGAGGTGTCCCTGCCCATGGCATGGGGTTGGAACCAGGTGATCTTTAAGGTCCCTTCCAACCCAAACCATTCTATGATCTTGCTTTTCAGCTCTGCAGAGCACAGTCTTTTATAAAGTGGTATAAGCAGGTTTGTGGGGTTGAGAGACATTTCTAAATAGCGAACTGCGACAATACACTCACAGCATTCTGACCAGAAGATAAAGCATGCGTGCTTTTTTCTGCCTGTGTTAAAGCATACTTGGGCTTGTTCTTGAAGAAGCTAGTAGGAGTTTTCTGATTCATTGGTTAAAAACTTGTTCAAGGGGCTTAGGGGTTTAATGGTCTGATTTCTGCAATCATTTCTGTTTCAACTCGTGGTAGAGTATGAAGGGAGATGTTGACATGTATAACCAGCGTTGCTTTTCTAATACAGCTTTTGTGCCCCTTGATGCAGTACTCCATGCTATGGTTTGAAAACCTTTTAGAGTAATTGTTGATAAACTATTTATATGATTTATATCTGATTATGTCCCACGCATACACTGTTCCCCCAAAAAATGGTTTGGCCGGGGTGAGTTGTTTCACAGATCAGAATTCTACAAAAGTACAGTTGAAGGCTCTTGGTTGTAATGTGATTCGGATGCCAAATTGACTTCTTTCTGCTCAGCTAAAAGTGCATCCTTCCACTGCTTGTAAAGATATCCTTTGTGTGATTTTGTAGGGCTGGTGTGTAGCTGTTTTTTTCTAAAATCATGTTAATTGTTGAAGATTAATCGTGAATGTTTTCTTTCCTGCCGTACTTGACATAAACGTTAAGTGGCACCTCTTTTTTAGGAATGTAATTGTTCATCACAACTGAAAAGGAGTGAAAGCAATATAAATGTTTCAGAAATGCGTTGGGTACTTCTTTGCAATATTGGTAATGACTTCATTCAGCATAAGCAAAATCTGTAATTCAAACAAGTTTGGAGAAAAAGCGTGTGCTCTCACATAGCATTGTGCATGGGATACAAATGCACTTAGCTCTAGTTATCCTAAGTTTCCTGTGAGGTTAGAAAGTCCTTCACCAGAGCACTTAAAGGGTATGGGGAGGGAGGATGATGCATGCTTTTCTACTTAGGGAATTTTCAGCATGTTTTTAATTCAGAAAGCTTAGTGTTCTGGGTTTCTAGAATGGATGTTGCAGATGTTTGGGCCCACAGAGGCAGATGTGAGGTGTTCCTGATAGCTGCAGAGTCTCTGCACCATAGGTATTTGTTCCTTCTTTCAATATCCAGTCTTTTCCCAGTATGTTATTCTAGCCTAGGAGTAGTAGTCTATAATTAGGTCTTCTAGTAGAATAATTTATAAGTGCTGACTCCAGAAAGTTTTGTGAAGAAGCATGATAAATGGAGAGAGAATAATAAATAGTGTCAGTATGATCAGCCTTTATATAAGGCGAGGAACACTCTGCTTCTTTCCCCAGTTTGAAAACTGACAGATGTGGCATAAAATCAATTAGAGAGTGGCGCATGCAGGACACCTGTTACTGTCATCTAGACTTCCAAAACCAGAATGCTGGCAACTTGAAGAAAATACTGGGAGTGGAAGTCAAGGAAGCCAGTGCAAAACTGCTGCAGCTCAGAGCGGAATTTTAGTCTTCCGTTTTTGAAAAGCGGATTGTTAATTGGCCTAGTTGATAATTGTCACTAAATGTGGTGTTTTGATTAGACATAGGTTGGAAAGATGAATTTAATTTGACAATGGGAGTAATCTGTAATCAGCAAAGCTTTGTGTGAAGCTCTGTGATTTGGCACTTAAAGGGTATGGCATAAGCATGACATCTACCTTTTAAAAATTGCTTTAATATTTTTACTGCTTTTTAGATTGAATACAGTATCTCAGGTTTGCTGAGACTATATTTCAGACACTCATTTTCTTCGTGTTTTTTCTTTCAGGGTGAAACTGCAATTATGGAACAGAGATCCAGAAAATGACAGAAAAATGTTAGTTGCCCTCTTCTAGGACACAGTCATGTTGGAAGGATTAGTAGCCTGGGTCCTCAACACCTATTTGGGCAAATATGTCAACAACCTGAATACAGACCAACTTTCAGTTGCTCTTCTGAAAGGTGAGGTTTTGGGGTATTTTCTGTAATGTTTTTGTTCTCTGATTTAGAAAAAAAGTTTTTTTTTTTAATGGAAGATGGAATAGAAACAATCACTTAATATTGTGTTTAGCATTTATATAAATGCTTCTAATATAATGGTTTTTTTGCTGGCACTTTACATCAATGCCAAATTCTCTTGTTCCTATTTATGTTCCTTTTAATCATCACAGTTAAACTAATTTATATGAGACTCTCAACTGCATGCTAAGCATATCTTATCAGCTTGTTTAGTTTACATAATGTTTGTGTGTCATTCTTCTCAATACTGTTCAATAACTTCCCTGTAGAGGGACTGCAGCAGGAAGTGCCCTGTAGTCTTTACCTCTTACATTTTGGTGCAAGTCATTACGCCCTTTTAATCAAGACCTTTGTGGAAAAGGTGGCATAAGGATATCTTGTGCTTCTATACATCAGTGGTTTCTAATTTACATTTGCTGCTATTATCTGCTATTTTATAATATTTCAAAGCTTTTGTTTGTGTGCTTTTGGTAATACTCAGAAAATACTTGAAGTGTCCTGTTTGGAAGGACAAAGAATAGAAGCTTTCTCCTTGATAGCAGTAAAGTTCAGAGCTAAGTCCTTGAAGAAGATTGCTTCTAGATCACCTCATCAAATGTGATCAAATAGTTTGAGTATGTGGCACTGGAAAATTAATGAGCATGCTAAATGTTCATTAGAGCTGTTTCAGAAGGTGGTGTGGTAGGTTGACTGTTCTCATGAAATCCTAATTTTTTCTTCTCTGAAAGTTGCTGCTAGTTATTTTAAACTTATAATGTTCAAGTTGGCATTCTTCAACATTTTTGCTCAACAGACTTGTCTGTTCTATGTGCTTTCATTAGGTGCTGTTGAACTGGAAAACTTACCACTAAAGAAAGATGCCTTGAAGGAACTGGAATTACCATTTGAAGTAAAAGCAGGTATGTATTTTGCCTGTGTGTGCAAGACAAATATTTATAAACAGGAAATATTGCATATATTAGAAGTTTTACCTGTGAGTCAGTAGCTTGAACAAGTGAAATAACCTGATGTTTGGGTAGTTTTTAGTTTGTTTGTTGTTTTTAGTTTGTTTGTTTCTTACACAACTTTTCCTTTGAAGTTTTCATGGGTAGTAAAAGTATGTTTACACAAGAATCTGATAGCATCTCTGTTTTGTATTTCTAGGTTTCATTGGCAAAATAACACTACAGATACCATTTTATCGCCCACATGTGGATCCATGGGTGATATCTGTCTCAAAACTGCACTTAATTGGTGCACCAGAAAAGAAAGAAGATTTTGATGAGGAAAGGGAGAAGTTGCAAGAAAGAGAACATAAGAAAGCTCTTCTTCTAGCACTTGAAGAAAAATGGAAAGTGAGTTGCGCTTGTATTTCATAGTAAAGAAACTGCTTTGGTAAATGGATTGCATTTTAAGTCTCCTAACAAGCATATGCCTTCTGAGAATAAATGCATAGGAAACTAAGTTAGAATTTGATACGTATACGCTAACACAGTGCAGTTTCCAATCTCTGCCCCCCAACAAGCATTGATGATACTGAAATCTGTTTTTATTCTCTCTCTTGTTCAGTAATTTCAGTATAATACGTTTACTGTTTCCTGATCAATTGTTACACTGGTGGTTAATGCTTATCTCTATTTTCTTTTTCAGAAAGAACGACAACAGAAGGGGGAATCCTACTGGTACTCAGTTACAGCATCTGTAGTCACCAGAATTGTAGAAAACATTGAAGTAAGTCTTTATGTTGTAGAGCTTTTCCCATTTGCTAAAAAATCACCTGTGCCCACTGTGCTTCACATTGTGTAGTCCCCAGAGAAGAAATATGTAAATGAATGATAGATGTTTGCCAGAGAACAGTCCCCTTTGATTGAATCTTCATAACTTCAATCTCAAACTAGTCCTGATAGGGACTTAGGGGAAGAAATAACCTCTCACCCTACCAAGGGGAAAACAGCAACTCTCAAGTTTTTAAATTTCTTCTTCTTCTACTATTAATAAAAATCTGGCATGTCTCCACTAAATTTCAAAATGACTCAAAAATATGACTGCTAGGCTTTGTACCTTTTTGACTTCGGAATTCCTTATGTAGTTAATGACATTTTAGGGTTTAGATGATGTTGTAGTTTATTAATCTATATTGTGTTTGCAAAATAAAACTATTTAGCAACATATACATTACTAAGCATTTGTATAATGTATTATATAAAAATAACCTGCAACTTTCTACAGATTAATTGCTAAAGTTTGTCTACTAGTCTCCATGAAAGGACTATTCCTTTCTCTTCCTTGTGCAGATAGACTGACTATATCATTTGATTGCTTTTCAATTCACTAGAGGCAATTTAGAAGCAAGATAGCTCAGACCAATTGCTTTTCCTGGTGTCTGAGAAGGATGTATTTGCTCATGGTGAGAGTATCTATACTTACCACAGTCCTGGACTTCACATTCACTGCAAAACCACCATAACTCAGTGCTCTCTAAGGGTTTACCAATGTAAAATTACTTCGGGTCATGTCCTGCTGCTAGTTTGTAGATTTAGCCTATGTTGAAGATTCTGGTATGTGAAACATACCTGAATCTTTGTTTGGCAATTACGCATTTGTCTCGAAAATGGAGAATAATGGTAAGATAGCAAAATAAAGTACACTCTTCTGTGAAAATGGCTAATTGTTTTGAGGGAGAAGAGCAGGGAGCGGTGTATTTGAGGAGAAGATAGAACCAGAGGGTACTAAACCAGAAGTGAGGAACAGCACTTTGAGGTCCAAATGAGTACCAGAAATTTGCTGGAGGATAGCAGAAATGAGATATTAAATGGTTTCAGTATTAATAAATAGTACTGCTGTGCACTCTGATGTAAATAGTTGTCTCTAGTAATTTCTTCTTTTCCTGTCTAGTTAAAAATTCAGGATGTCCATCTGAGGTTTGAAGATGGTGTCACAAATCCTTCCCAGCCTTTTGCATTTGGCATATGCATCAAAAATGTATCAATGCAAAATGCAGTATTTGAACCAGTAAGTATAACTGTTCTGTACAGGAGCTTACGACAGCTAAGATGTGATGCTGTACTTTATGGGTGCTACTAAATATTTAGTAAAAAGTGTAGCTTTTTATAGCAATAACCAGAAGATTATTAAATAGATTGTGGGCATTTTCCATTGTATATCGAGTGTGTAGAGCTAAAAACTACATGGTGTGTGGTGTATGAGCTTGTCTTCATTCAATTTTTCTACTTCAGGTGGAGAAACTGATGCGGAAAAAGCAGTTAGATGTTGCTGACTTCAGTGTTTACTGGGATACCGATTGCACTTTATTGGGTGACCTACCTCCTGGACAGCTGCAGGTATGAGAGAGAGATTTTTTTGCTTATTTTATTTCCAATAGTTTCCTTCCTATATTGTAGACGTAACTGACATAAAAGTACTAGGTCCAATAAATTCTAAGAGTAGCAAGAGTTTATGGCGTCATGCTGTCATGGCAGGATATGTGGGTAACCCGAAAAAGGTTGTGCTGTGACATACCATATGTTTAATCTTTAAAAAGAGAACACATTGAAGAGGTTTTGTAAATGGACTGATATATTAATGGAGTGTATCCTAATGTATCAAACCAATATATCCTAATAAATATTTTATCCTCCCTTCATGTAGAAAAAATGTTCTTGTAACCCACAGGAAGCAATGGATAAAAGTATGGAAAGCCGTGATCATAATTACATCATGGAACCTGTATGCACTTCTGCTCTTCTGAAGAGAAATTGTTCTAAGGAGCCTTTAAGGTCTCGCCATACTCCGCGGCTTGAATGTGACATTCAGCTTGAGACGATACCCTTGAAGCTTTCACAGGTAAACACTGATAATCTTTGTTTAACTCCCAGTTTCTGAGACGGAGACTGCTGAGAAGCAGAGTAAATGAGGCCATCGTGAGCTCTGTGCTGTTATCTATCTATGTTAGGCTGCATTAGCTGTCTGAACTAGTTAGGCTTCAAGATTGCTTGGGTATCTGTGTGCTCTGTTGCACCCTACTTTGTGGTCAGATTCTAACAAAATGACTGATTAAAGGAGGTATTCTTTCATTTTTTGGTTATGTAATTTGACTTTGTCTGCAAAGTCAAATTGGTAGTTTGAGGTAGAGTGTATCTTTCCCATCTCACCTACTGCATATGTTGTTCATACATCAGTGCTCCTGAAGATTCTGCTGGTAAAATCCAGTCTTGAGTTTGCATCTCTAAGCAAAGAGTTGTTGCTTCAAACAGTGAAATACCTGCAGGGTTGTTGCAAGTTCTTCACCTCACTGGTTGCAAAATTGGTAGCATTTGTAACAGCTTAAATACCCATAGAATAAAATTAAAACTTTATTAAAGCTTTCGGTTTAGAGGCAACTGAAAGGAATATACTAAAGAAGTTGTTTGGTTTAAAATCAAGCATTCCAAATTATTTAATTATTTTACTGCAGCCTATTACTGCAAAAAAAAAAACCATTTTTGTTTACTGTAATAATAAGGATGCATGTGTTTTTGTCATTGTTTTGTCTAATTTTTTTTTAGTCTGTAGAATGTACAAAGCAGCTAAAAGTTGCTTGCTAGTCTTGACCTGGAAGGTTTAGTGCTGTGTGTTTGTAAACAAGGAAGCCTGTAAGTTGTATCTCACACATTAACCCTTAGCTACTGGAAGAAGATAGGCGATGCTAGGGAACCAAATTATGATAAACATCAGTCTTAATTCTGAAGCCATGTGCAGATCATTGATGCAGATAAGCTAAGCTAAGCTTGTGGTTGTTTCACCCTCTCTGCCTTTGATTTGGAAAGCACTCTAATATTGCCTAACTGATTTGTCTACTCTTCAACTAAAAGATGCAGTATCAGCAGATCATGGGATTTTTGAAGGAACTGGCTAGAAAGGAACGACAGCTTAAATTCAGGAAGTGGAGACCAAAGGTTACAGTAACAGAGCAGTAAGTATTATCTATGGATGTCTTGTTGAATTAGTGTGATATTAAAAATGTTCTAGGGAGAATTGAATGAAGACAAATAGGAGATAGTAGTCATGCTAAGTTTTCATGTCTTATTTCCCTACCTCATAAATCAGTTTTAAATATTGAGACATAATCCAAGCTTAAAATTATTCTTACTTAAGTCTTTCGGTCCTTCTCTCACAGTTTCCAGGAACTGAAATTAAATTGGAGGTTCTTCTCCAATGTAGACAGTGTGGTATTCTGGAAAGAATGTTCATGGAAAAGGCTCCTATAAAATGTTTCGTATTACTTTTAATAAGAAGAAAGATGGTATAATTTCAGACTGCAGGTCAATATAGCTCAACATTGTGGCTTTAATGACTGTGCTTGATGTATAACAGATATACTAAATCCCATTAAAGTAGTGGGGATGTTGCAAAGCACTGCTTAATACTACACAATTTGTAGAATTAGCCAATACGTGCTGTCTCTAATAATGATGCCTTTTCTGATCAGTTGCTCTCTGTTTTCTCTCTGGAACTTTCATTAGTTTGACATATATTTGTTTTTTGGAAATACTGGTAATCTAGTAATTTTAAAATATTTCAGCTGCCGAGAGTGGTGGATCTTTGCTTTGAATGCTAATCTTTCGGAGATCAGAGAGCAGAGGCGACGTTCTACCTGGGAGTTTGCATTGCATCGAGCCCGAGATGCGGTATCTTACACTGATATGTATTATAGCAAGTTGAAGGGGGAACCATTGTCTACTGCAGAGGAGGTATTTAGATTTAAGATTTTACAATGTCGATTAATTATCTTCTATTTGTTCTATTTTGTCTTAACAAATTTAAAATTTGTTTGACTTCAGAAACATCTTTAGTTTTACTGCAGGTCATTTTCATTGAACAGGCTGTATTTTGACTACAACTAAGTTCTTAATGCTTGAATCCTGGGGTTGTGGGAGGTGTGTGAATGACCGGATTCTTGTATTTTTGTTTTGCTATGCAAAAACTTTTTTGAACTGTAACTGGTTTTCACCAAAAATAGCATTAGCTCTCATAGAATGCGTATGTCAGTCGAGCTTTTTTAACTCTCATTCTGTATATACTCAAAATGTATTTAAATATCAGAAGCGTTTTCACATTATGCATGTGGTGAGGTAGGTAATGGAGGAAAAATGGTGGCTAGTTGTTCAGGGGTGCTTTCCTTTGATTTAATTTTTTAAACTTTTTTCCAATTGATGTTAGGATGAAGAAATTCAGAGGGAAAATGACCCTACTAATCAACCCATGTTCTACTTTAGGAGGAAGAATCCCTGTGAAATTATAATTAACTGCCTTATATCTCTAGGTGCACCGGGACTTGAAACAGTTTAGGGCACCATGTACCTCATGTTTCTTAATTACATGTGCAGTCCTACTGAAAGCTTAGGTTGTATGTAATCCTTGCTCACATTATTTAGATGTGAACTGTAGGGGTAGCTCAAAGTACTGGAAACTTTTATAGTAGTTTTTTTGCTCTTGCCTATGCTCATCTTCCTGTTAAATCAGGTTACTTTCCATGGTTTATATCTTGTGCTGCAAACCTTGCTCCTGATGCATGACAGAAGGATATAGTTGAGCAAAGACTTCTTACCATTAAAAGTGTTAATTAAAATAGTGTATTTTACAATCCAAATAAAGATATTTGAAGCAGCAGAGAATGTCAGTATTATGGCTGCCTGTGTGGTTTTATTTTCATATGCTTAAGCTCTTGGATCCTGACATTAGTGCCACGTTAGTTTTTCCATGAATCTCAAATATAGTGCGGAGAGATTTGTCATGTTTGTGAGCAAGATACTATTTCCTTTTAGAGTATTTACTTAACCTTTTTTTGTCTTTTCAGGCAGAAATGTGTCGTATTGAGGATGAGCAAACTTATGAAGAGTTGAAGATACTATGTGAGGTAGTTCATGATAAATTTCATGACCTAGCTGAGGTGAGAGACATTTTTTGTACAGAGTAATACTTGCAATCTTTAAGTGAATTATTCTGAGGGGGTGTTTTCTGTTCTGCTAGAGTGTTAGCATGTATTTGTTTTGATTTTTGAAGCGTGGTATCAATACTAAAATAGCAAACAGTGCTTGGTTCCTCGAGTTTTACTTCTATGTCACTTGAATGGTGAGCTTATGCCTCACTATACAATGGTCTTCCTCAGTAGTATTCTTTCCAGAATTACCAGGGCAAGTACGTTTCATCTTAGAGAGTGTAGCAATTGCTCTGGAAGACAAATGCCTCCATTACAAGTGTCCTCCTGCTCATCTTCTCCTTCCCCCCAGCTTTTATTGCTGAGCATGGTGTCCCATAATATGGAATAACCCTTCAGTCAGTCTAGGTCGGCTGTCCTGGCTATGTCCTGTCCCAGCCACTTGCACACCTGCAGCCTAGTGGCCTTCACAGAGACGGGGGTTGGAGAGCCAGCCTTGATGCTGTGCCAGCACTGCTCAGCAGTAGTCAAAACATCAGTGCACTATCAACACCATTCTAGCAAATGTGTATCAGCAGCAAATGTAGTATCAACCTCATTCTAGCAAAAAAAAATGTAGTGCAAAGCACAGCACTGTATGGGCTGCTGTGGGGAAAGTCAACTCCATCCCAGCCAGACCCAGTGCGGTGTTTTTAAACTAAGACTTGGATAATTTCATCTGACTTCATACAGGAACATGCAGCAATTAAACGGTGGTATGTTTGTTGTTTCTTAGCCCATATAGGAGAGCATCTGCAGAGTATCCATTGTAAATATCACTGTTGGCATACTGCATTTAAGAGCGCCAAGTAAATAGTAGATGGAATCATATTGTTACTCTGATGTTTTCGTGTGCTCGTGATATTCTCCCACTTACAAGCAGTGATGTATGTGTCTTCAATGTTCAAACACAGAGTGTTAAAGAGCCGTTGCCTGATTCTCCTGGAGTTTCTCCAACAGCAGAATCTGCACATGGCAGTAGCAGTGGAATGCTGCAGTACCTTCAGTCTTGGTTTCCTGGTTGGGGAGGCTGGTATGGATATGCTCAGCAAACATGTGAAGGTGAAACTTTTGAAGGACTGTTGCCAGAACAACAGGAACAGTGGAATCCGGAAGACTTACTAGGTATGACAGCGTGTGGTTTTCTGTTTCATCTTATTGCTGCTAACACTTTCATAGTTAAATACCTGATAAAGATGAACAGAAAAAACTTCAGTTCTTTACTGTTCAAAGATTATGTGCGTCAGCTGATGCACCTAGGCAGCAGAGCCTGTCTAAAGCTTAATTACCTGTTAAAAAATTCAGTCCCTGGTGTGTTTGCTTATTTCTGGAGGGGGATATGGGATATGTTTGCTTCTAAATATTTTATGTGCTTATGGCAAAGAGCTTTGGGACTACTTTCCGTTCAGATGGGTGGAGGTAATGCAGTGTTCTGTGAATGTGTACAGCAGTAACAGTACCATGTTGTTGGGGTTGTCTTAATTGGGGATTTATTGTACCATAATTGAAATAGAGAGTTCTACTGAATATTGTTTTGTTAAGGAAGACGGTGTGTCTGCTTTGTTTTTTTGTATTTGTTTTTTAATTCAGAGAAACCCTTCTGTTCTTCAGTCGTATTCCAGGAACTTGATTTATATAACATAACTGATGTTTTTGTTTTTTGTTACTTTTTTTTTTTTAAATTAGGAGCAGATGATTTTTTTGATCCTGCTGCAGATGCCTCTAGCATGAATACATTTACAAAAAGAGATCATGTTTTTGCTAAATTAAATCTACAGTTGCAAGGTGGCTCTTTTACTCTGTTGCACAAGAAGAAGAAAGTGGTGCATGTTGAGGAGTGTGCTTTTATGCAGCTGGAGTTTTCAGGTATAAAGTCAATTTCTGTTTGTTCTTTCTCAGCAAAGATGAGCTTTATCTACCTCCAGACCTTCCTCTGAGTCTTGCTTTTAATCCTTTAAATTACTATACTGAAACAAACATACTGAAACATCCATACATTATAAATAAAAGCTATGCTGTGTGTATTCATAAAACAAAATAAAAACATTTTATGTGTTTATATTTCAGGTGTGAAGATCTTAGCAGAATCCCTTCCTCGACGAAATTCTTCCCTTCTAAAAGTTCAGCTTGGTGGTCTTTTTCTGAGGGATTTGGCAACAGAAGGGACCATATTTCCTGTTCTTGTTTTCCCTAATCCTGTAGGTGAAAAAAACTCTCTATGAGTTACTGTGTAGGATGCGTAAGTGTGTATGAAAACAGTTATATTCCAAAATTCAACACAGATGTTTCCCTTGATTTGTGTCTTATCCCTGAAAGAAATGAGTTTTGAAGAAAAATCTCCACTTCTTGAACTTTTACTCTCCCTTTCCAAGGATCATTCATAGAACTCTTAATTGTTTGCTTTGTATGCTTGCAACTCCAACATTACAGTTATATGTGTTGGCAAGAAGATAATTTGTTGAAAAAGATTTCATTCTGGAACAATCAGCATTGCTGCTTAATCAGTAATTGGTGTTTTTCATAAAGCTCTTTGGTCCAAGTAAGAGTTTATTTTACCTGCTTACTGTTACACTATCAGCAGAAATACAGATGTTATTTTTCATAATGAAGTGCTAAAGAGATTTTAAGTATCTCTTCTAAGCAAACAAAGCTTTATTGCACTTATGTGGTTTTTTACTTTGTAATTTGTAGAGAACTGACTGAAATTGGCACTTCAACCTTTGTCTGTCTACTGCATAGGTAGATCACGTTTGCTTTCTCATATAGTCATACTTCCTTCTCATTTGATTTCATCAAAGAGAAATACACATAAAATAGTCTCAAGCAATACGTATGATTCACTTAAAGTGACCAGAAGACTGATAAAGACTTCTGTGTGTTTATCAAGTGACTTGGTTTATATTTGTCTAACAATTGTTTTTCTTTTAAATTCTTATAAGCAAAAAGAGGTTGGCTGCGTATCTTCCTTTGGACTACAGAATTTATCTTCAGAAATGACTAATCAGAACATTGGTAAAGACTTCATTTTATGTTTGATCAAAGCAAACATATGAGGTTATTCCTACAAACTAGAAATTTCAAAACTCAGTGTCTAAAGTTTGATCGTTGTATTTGTGCAAATACTTGTTGCAAATAGTTTAAAAAAACATAATAGAAGCTTTGTTAAGATATACAAGTGCATGCATATTGTTTGACTTTTGAGAAAGTGAGTAAATATATATTCAAGATAATGTGAGTTGCACTTGCTCTTTGTCTTGGCTTAAAAGAAAAGAAAAAATAGGCTAGGAGTTCAACTGTAGGCCCACTGTCCTGAAAATGTTTGTGTATACAAGCATGTTGAATTTTGTGGATTATAGAAGTTGATCTTACTGCTCGCTTTTCAGTTAATGAAGAATTTTCAGGCAGGCACTACTTGTAGTAATTAGTGATTATGTACTTTGTAGGTTTTTTTTTTGTTTGTTTGTTTGTTTTGTAGTTTGGGGTAGTTATGTACTTTGGGGTTGTTATTTTTTGCTTTTTTCTGTTTGTTTGTTTGTTTTTTGTGTGTATGCTTTTTTTTCCCAAGTGTTTTTTGTAACTTGCTTTTTATTTAGTTGCAGATCCTGATGCTCCAGTGTTTGAGATGCTTTATGAAAGAAATCCAATCCACAGCAATTTTGAGAGGCGCCTGGAAGTCAGTACCAGACCTCTAAATATTATTTACAACCCACAAGCCATTAAGAAAGTAGCTGACTTCTTCTACAAGGGAAGGGTTCATACCTCAGGTTAACCTTTAATGTTTTTTGATGTGGGGTTTCTTTTGGTTTTCTGTCTTTTCTTAATGTTGATTTTTTTTTAATTAAAAGTGATTTTTTTAAATCTTTAGAAATGTAAAGTAGTAGAAAAGTAATCTCCATTTTAAATTCAAATTGAGGAATGCTCTGAGACTTCACTGAATGATTTTCTTGTTTAGTTGAATAAGAGATTTTGCTTGGGCAGATGCCTGTAACTTTTACATTAAAATTGCAAGTTGCTACTATACTTCATGATGAGTATTCATGCTGCCTAAATTAAAATGCCCAAATTAGGAGGAATCTTTCTGTAAGCTCTCTGGACAAGGATCTAGAGAACTGGTTATTCCAGAGTACTGTTGGAAACAAGAGTATTTCCTATGGTAATGGTACAGGAAAAATTCTTGTTGTATCTCTCCTGTTGATTAAATTAAGTATGACCTTTGTTAAAGCTGTTTGAGGTATCATGTGTTTTAGATGTGGAACAAACAGCTTCCATAAGCTTCTATGGACAGCAAGGTTTAGGAGTCCAGTAACATCGTAAAGTAACTGCTTTTGCAGTTTCAGTTGTTAACATTTGGTTTCTGGGAAGATAAGGGGTGAGAATAAGGAACTTTAAGACATTCTTAATACACCAGTTAATATATCTGAAGGAAAAAAAGAGTTTAAGTACTTACCTTTTCTGTCGACTCAAAGTAGTTGGCTCTATTTTTTTTCTGATTCAATAACAAATGAATAAAACTATACCTAATCCTGTTTTGTATCTCTTGTACAGGTTTTGGGTACCAGTCTGAGTTAGAGGCAAAAGTGGCTGAAGCTGCCAGAAGACAGTACAACAAGCTGAAAATGCAGACAAAAGCTGAAATCAGACAAACTATCGATCGATTACTAGTAGGAGACTTCATTGTAAGTTTTTGACCCCAAGTGGTTACATAGGGTTTCTTAATGAATGTTTTAGCACTTGAAATTCTATAGAGAAGGTTTTTTTAGTTTGTGTGGTGTTCTTTTTGAGAAGGTGTGAAGTTTTACACATGGTAGTGTATTGATAGGCATCTTGGCCTTAAAGGTAGCAATGAAACGTTTCTATAGATAAGCCTAGAAAAAGGCTTGTGTGTTTGAAAGCTCATTTACTTTTATATGTGTAGTTGTTGGTCAAATAAAAACATATTACTTCCACATATGATGTGGAAGTTTCTGTAAAAGCTTAGGAGAGTTGTTTAAGCTCTCCTGGAAATCTTTTATCTGTAACATTTTTTTTCCATTTTGCTGTGAAGCAGTCCATTTTTGTGGTGTAGGCGTGTTGTGATTAATGGCAGAGCAGTGTATTTCTGTTCTTGACCCTGTTACTGAGATAATTTCATGGCAGCTTCTTGGCTTCAGTGTGTGTTGGAGGTCTGTTAGGTCAAACTTAATTTTATGTGTCACTTACTTAAGGATTATTTTCTAAAATCAAGATTTTTTGTGCCTTTTTTTTTTACTCATCCTTAAAATTAAAGCAGCAGTTTTCAGGTAACATAACTGTATGTATCAGTGTCATTTATCCATAGGCTGAGGCAAGAGAATTTTGTTGAGGGTTGTTTTCAGTGAAATGAAAAATAATTGTTCTCAACTAATAGTTTGATGTTTGATAAAACACAGTCTAGTGCACATTGTGTTTATGGATAGCCTTGACAATTCCATGGAAAATGAGAGATGTCTTCTCTAAGCTATGGAGGTAGGTTCACTCTCCCCAGCTGAGAGATGGGGTGTTCAGTTCAACTATCTTGGCATGGGACTCTTCACCTTCTGAAAGTGTCTCTTCGTTGAATGTAATGCAAGTCTGAACAGCTATTTTGAACAAGCTACCAAACATGTCTGAAGTTTTGCGAAAGTTAGCTCTTCAGCTGGAAAAAGTGCCAAACTAGAGTGATTTGTTTTGTTTTTGTTTGTTTTGTTTTTGCTTTGATTATACTAAGGGAAGCTATTTCTTGTGGACCCTTATTTCTTTTTTCTTAACTTTCAGGAAAACAGCAAAAGCTGGACAGTGTGCCTTGATATTTCTGCCCCTCAGGTGATCTTTCCTGATGATTTCAAATTTGTGGATCCAGTGTTAGTCGTTATAGATCTGGGAAGAATATTACTTACCAATTCTCAAGGTATGGTCTAGAATTATTTGAGCAAAGAAAACAAGGGTATTCTTTGGAGTGGAGGGTGAGGACTGTAAAATTGCCTTTTAAATGAAATGATCTGTAGTGGTATCTTACACCTCTTGAAGGCTGTGCGGAGGTAGGAAACTAGTATGTCAGGCACTTTAAATAGATGAGATTTTGGCTTAGAGGGATACAAAATGTAGTTGTAGAATGCCTTTTTTTGGGACAGTTCTCTCAGGGAAAGTATGCTTAGAATAAGCCCTCCAACTCTGGAGTCATATGGGTCTCTGTTTTTAGCAGATGTGTCTATAGCTAGCCTAAAAAAAACTGAAAGGAAAATTGATTTTACTTTATTTATATCAAAAGTTAAACTCATTGCTTCATAAACAAATTATTACTTCTTTCCTGTTACACTAGGAAAACAACAAATGAAAGTTAAAAAGAAATTACAGTGGAACTTGTAAATGAAATCAGACCTATTTAAAATCTAGCTGAACTTTGTGGTCTGTGAGAATATGTTACAAATTTTGAAAGAGATACCTATGTGGTGTTCATTTAATTTTTAAAAAAGTATGGCTGCAAGGTGAACAGTTTTGTAGTGCAGTTGAAAGTCAAGGTGCAGAGTTTTATTTTTGTATCTTCTATCTTAGGTCAAACTAGAAAAAGAACACAGATGGTTTACACAAGGTAGATTTGGATTTCCCCGTGAAACTGAGGCATTAGCCTGTTAAGCTTAGTTAAAAAAAAAAGTGAAAGAAAATTTGGGGAGTGGGGTTTCCCATCATTAAGTAATGATGGGAAATACCTAAGGAGGGGGGAAGAATACTTTTGGTTACTTAATTTTTTTAATTATTAATCCACAGAAGAATCTAAAAGGAATGCAGATACTTTTTCATCGGAATTCAATGAACTAAGTGATGAAGAATATAAAACACCTCTTGCAACTCCTCCCAACACTCCACCGCCAGAATCCAGCACCAACAGCGGTATCAAAATGTCTGAATTTACTGGTGTAGAAATAAGCGAAGAGCAACTACAAGCACACTTAATGAGTAAAAAAATGTATGAGAGATACACGCTTTCATTTATGGACCTTCAGATCATGGTGGGCCGAGTGAAAGACAACTGGAAGCATGTTCAAGATAGTGACGTGGGTCCAACACATGTGGTAGAAAAATTCAATGTTCATCTGCAATTGGAACGCAGATTGATATACACATCTGACCCAAAATACCCAGGAGCTGTCTTGTCTGGCAGTCTACCAGACTTGAAAATTCATATCAATGAAGACAAAATATCAGCTCTGAAGAACTGGTGTACACAGCTGAGTGCATCCGAAGCTAAGTCTTCAGATGGCCTACATTTAGGAAAAGACAAGATTTTTTCAGAGGTAGACCAGCTTGGCAGTTTGCATGATTCTGTAATGAATCTAACACAGAGTGTTGTAATGCTAGAGCAACATACCAGGGAAGTTCTTGTTGAATCTCAGCTGCTTTTGGCTGAATTCAAAGTAAACTGTATGCAGTTGGGTGTTGAAAGTAATGGACGATATATCTCTGTACTCAAGGTTTTTGGCACCAATGCCCATTTTGTGAAAAGGCCTTACGATGCAGAAGTGTCCCTGACTGTTCATGGCCTGTTACTTGTTGATACTATGCAAACATATGGAACAGATTTTGATCTCCTGATGGCTTCTCATAAGAATCTGAGTTTTGATGTGCCAACAGGGAGTCTTAGAGACAGCAGGGCTCAGTCACCAGTTTCTGGACCACGTGATGCACATCCCGTTGATGCAGCCAGTCTGACAGAGAGATGCACTGCTGCATCAAACACTTCATCTGGTAACAATGGGAAAGATCAAGAGTCCCTGATAAAATTTGAGTATCAGTTTGTGAGTGCAGAATGCCCATCGATGAATTTGGATAGCAGTCTGCAGGTAATCTCTGTACAGGTGAACAACCTGGATATCATCCTTAATCCAGAGACAATTGTTGAACTCATTGGTTTTCTCCAGAAATCTTTCCCAAAGGAGAAAGAAGACTCTAGTCCTCAGCCTTTAATGGTGGATTTGGAAAAAGATTGGAGGGAGCAGGAAACCTTTCAGTCTACTTACGTGCAGAATACAGAGGTAGCAGTTGATATTCACTGGCTGAATATACTCCTCCTCAGGACAGTTGGCATGACAAATGGAGAAAAATATGGCAGAAAAATTGCAACAGCCAGTATTGGTGGCACCAAAGTCAATGTTTCCATGTGTAATAAATTTGATGTGAATGGCTCTCTTGGATGTCTTCACCTTATGGATTTAACACAAGACAGCATTAAGAACCAGTATGTTGTCAGCATAGGGAATACAGGAAGGTATGAGAATCTCATTGGTGATGTAGATTACCTTCAATCATCGTTCTTTAGACTTGATGATGGAAGCAGCCTTCCAGATGCTTTAAGTTTCACTTTGACAGAAAAATCAAAGGAGGAATGCTCTCTCAACCTCAAAATGGCCTCCTTACACTACAACCACTCAGCTAAATTTCTGAAAGAACTAACTTTGTCAATGGATGAATTGGAGGAGAATTTCCGCAGCATGCTTAAAAGTGCAGCTTCCAAAGTTACTACGGTCTTGGCAACTAAAACTGCTGAATACAGTGAAATGGTTTCTTTGTTTGATACAGCACCAAGATCAAGAGATGTTGCCAGCTTAGAAGATAATGATGGCTATGCATTTGGATCACCACCTCTCAAAAGTGAAACTATTAAGCTTATATTAAATGTAAACATTGAATCACCAATTGTCTCGATACCTCGAAAGCCTGGTAGCCATGAACTGCTTGTAGGCCATCTAGGACAAATATGTATTCAGAATTTTGTACCAGGAGAAGATGAGTCTACAAGTGATAGACTGCAAGTTGAAATTAAAGATATTAAAATGTATTCTTTAAATAGCAGTCAGCATATGAGCAAGAAGGAGTCTACAAGTGAGATACCTCATGGGCTACATTCTTCAGGTCCTGCCAGTGTTAATAGCCAGGAAGAATCCCATTTTACTCGTCATGACTTCTTTGAATCATTAAATAAAGGCCATGGTATGTTAATTGGAGGACTCTTAATTATTTTGATGTAACAGATAGCACTAAAAATGGGTGTTGACCGTAGGTCTGATTATGTATTCTCTCACCCTTCCCCCAGAAACGTCTTGCTCAATTTTAATTACAGTGGACAAATTCTTTTGTTTGTATCCATTTTTATTCTCTTACTCAAGAACTGAGTAATGCCTTTCATGCAGTAATTTTACAAAACATAGCCAGATCTACTTATTTTAGCGTTGCTAAGAAATTCTAGTTAATAGCTCCTATATGGGCTGTACAGCAGGTATAACACAGGATAATCAGTTCACGTATTATAACATTGATTTCATTTTACTTTCTCTTAACAGCTTTCCACATTCTGAATAACACCACCATCCAGTTTAAATTGGAGAAGATACCTCTAGGGAGGGATTTGGATGTAACATTCCCCCTGAGCAATGAAGACTTTGGAATATCAAGTATTATGAAGATTGAAGGAAAATTTGTGAACTCTCTTCAGGTATAGTAACCTAGTAGTTCTATTAAAAATACAAATATATTTCCCTCCATAGAAGCTAAGTATTTTTCAAGCAAATATTTTCAGATTTAACATATTGGTAGTTTAGGAATTGGATCCTTGCATATGTGGTTAGAAGCCACAGAAGTCTTATGGGCCACCAAGATGATCAAAGGGCTAGAGCACCTCTCCTATGAGAAGAGGATGAGAGAGTTGGTGGGACTGTTGCGCTTGGAGAAGAGGAGGCTCAGAGGGATCTTTTCAGTGTCTCTAAATACCTGAAGGGAGAGTGCCAAGGGGACTAAGCCAGGTTCTTTTTAGTGGTGCACAGTGCCAGGACAAGAGGCAGTGGGCACAAGCTGGAACACAAGAGGTTCCATCCAAACATAGGAAGCGTATCTGTGTTGTGCAGGTGATGGAGCACTGGCACAGGCTGCCCAGAGAAGTTGTGGAGTCTCCTTCCTTGGAGATCTTCAGAAGCTGCTTGGACATGGTTCTGGACAACCTGCTGTGTAGGTGACCCTGCTTCAGCAGTAGGGTTGGACCAGATGACCCCCAGAGGCCCCTTCCAATTTCAGCCATTTCATGGTTTTGTGAAGTCACAATAACAATGACCAAAATTTAATCCTGTTTTGGGGCATTTTGGACATCTTTCTAAACAAGTCTAGCTTTTAGTTACCCTGAACGTGTATCACAGAAAGTAAATGAAGTGTGTCACTGTCCACATCCCAGCATCAGATGTGTGTGTTTGTGGTTGTTGTAGAAATTAAGAATTAAAATATTTTTATACTGAAAAATACCTCTGCAAGGGCAGAGATTTTTAAACAGAGGAAACAAACTTAAAAACTAATGAGATAAACAATGCTGGCTAAGTGGAGTGTTTCTTACATATGTCAATGTATAATATCAGCATGGTAATTTAAGGCTAGTTTGTATGGTGATTTATTTTTAATCAACTCCATGGATGCTTTTTACTTAGGAACACATCCTTTTCTAGGAGCCTATCCTGTATGTTTCTAGAGTGTGTAATCTTACAGAATTAAAACAGGAGAATTGTTTTATTTCGGCTTTGCATTGTACCTTGTTCTGGATTATTTTTCACTTGTGAACAAACTTAACATTTGCCTAGTTTGAAATACCACAGATTTTCTGCTTGAGAGTTTTAAAATATGTCGTGATATAGAGAGCTCATGTGGTAATTGTGGGTTGTTTTGTATGTTTTTTCTACATTATAGGTCGTGTTAGCAAAACATGTATATGAACAAGTCCTGCAAACTCTGGATAATTTAATTTACAATGAAGACTTGAACAAATTTCCGACTGCTAGTGTATCTTCAACTTGTCAGACTTCTCCTTCAGCATCAGTTCATAGTACAGGCACAGAATTTTCAAGTGAATGGAAGGATAATGGCTTATTCAGCCATTCTAGTTTTTCTTCTGTTCCAAACAAGTCATTGGCTATCAGGGAAACAAAATCTTTTACTCAGATTCAAGCAAACTTCCACATCTCAGAGCTCCAGGTTCAGTTAAGTGGTGATCTTACACTTGGTGCACAAGGTCTTGTCAGCCTTAAATTTCAAGATTTTGATGTTGAGTTTGCTAAAGATCATCCTCAGACTTTGTCTGTTCAGATTGCCTTGCGTTCTCTACTCATGGAAGATCTTCTGGAAAAAAAAACAGACTCCATGTATAAGAATCTCATGGTGTCCCGTGGAGCACCCAAACCATCCAGTTTAGCACACAAGGAGTATCTTTCACAGTCTTGTCCCTCAGTATCCAACGTAGAATATCCAGATATGCCACGTTCCCTACCGTCTCATATGGAGGAAGCGACAAATGTCTTTCAGCTATACCAAAGACCTGTTTGTGCCTCACGTAAGAAGCAGAAAGAAGATACTGATTCCGAGTATCCTCTGACTCCACCTCCTTCTCCAACAGCAGATAGATCCAAGTTGCCTTGTGGAAAAAGTCACTTTGATGATTCATTGGTTCATATCAATATATTTCTGGTGGATAGGAAACATCCTGAATTTTCTTCTCGCTATAACAAAATTAACCGTAGCATAGACGTTGATTTTAATTGTCTTGATGTCTTAATAACTTTGCAAACCTGGGTGGTGATACTGGATTTCTTTGGGATTGGATCCACTGCTGATAATCACGCTATGAAGCTACAGCCTGAAGATACTCAGCAGACAACTAAATCAGAAGTAAATACCTCATCAGTTTCTCAAGCCCAAGAGCCTATAAACACTAAACTGGATCTGAAGGTATATTTGAGATGCAAATAGTAATTGGATTGTCTATGATAAGTTTCCATATACCAGAAGTTTTAAGATGACATTTAAATCACATTAGCATTTTATGGTGAAGAATGCACATCAAACAGCACATTTAGAATGTATATTTAGGCAGGGTTTGTTTGTTTTCAAAAGGGGGGTGGGGGCAGGAGTTACAGAAAAGCAAAAGGTTTGCAAATTGATTGGCTCCGTTGCCCTGTCACCCTCCTTAGATGTGTATATGTCTCATCAAGGGAGGCTGAAGTAGAATGCTCCATGTTTATTGTCCTTATGGAGCCCTCATGAGTGGAGTTTGAGACTCTCACCTATCCCAAGTCAACTCTAGGCATAAGAGTCTTGGAAAAGTATAAATCTCATGGAAGGTTATTCTTATTTCCCTGGGATAACAAAGGGCATGGCCTAAATGTCTGTGATCTCTGAAATGGTGTGGTTGGTTCAGTATTGAAGACCTGATATGCTGAATTGGAACTCTTCTTCTAGGTGCTTAGGGGTTTACTTAAAAATATGCATAGGTACATATGCGTACTCTTATAAATGTGTATGTGTATATACACGTATGTGCTTAGACTTACTTTTTTAAATTAACTCTACATATGTATACATGTGTATGTGTGTATATATATAGAGTCTTTCTCCAGAGGTCCTGCAGTCTGAGTTACAAATGGCAAATCTTGAAAGAGGACGAAGGTAACAGTGCTAGAATGATCATTCTAAGATGTTTGGGAGACTTTAATATGCAAGCAAGTATGTAAAAAGACTGCTTTTATCTACTGTCTCCCAATCAAATCGTCCTTGTTTGCCAGTCATAAGTTATAACGTAATTGTCTTGAAAAAAACTAACAAGATGCTCCACTTACAAGGTTATATTGTTGAATACCAACCTATTCCTTTTTGTTTTACCAGGTCCATTCTTTATCTTTAGTACTGAATAAGACAACTAGCGAGCTTGCTAAAGCCAGTGTGTCAAAACTTGCAGCTCACTTGGAGGTAATTGGTGAGTAGATTGGTGGTCTGACATGATATGCTGTTTAAAATTAAAGGTATGCATTGGAGTTGCTATTTTAAGTGCTTTTATTTTTTCTGCTCATTGCTTTGGGTTTTTGTGTGTGTCTGTGTGTGTTTATTTCATAGGGAAGATGCTGTTTTCTTCCCAATGCTGCTTCTTCCCCATCAGGATATTTCAGTATCGATTTTAAATTCTGCATTCTCTCCAGTTGCCAAACCTTTAATCGTTTTAGTTGAAATTGGCTAGGAAATTTTATATTTCATTTTCACAGAGCAGAATAAAAGTATATATTACTGTTTTATAGGAAAAAAGAATTCTGTTTAAGTTTGGGGTTTTAATAAATTTCATGTTTGAGGAGACTGTCTGATTTTTGTTTTGCAGATGGAGATTTAGCCCTGCAAGGAAGTATTGGAAGTCTGTCCTTAAGTGATCTTACAACACATGGAGAATTTTACAGAGAGCGTTTCACTACAAGTGGTGAAGAAGCACTCATTTTTCAAATCTATAAGTATGCATTTAAACCTCTTGTTTCTGAGTATTAACTCTCTCTCTCTATATATATATACACCCCAAAGCAAGCAAGCAAACAACAATAGAAAAAATTCCACAACTTTGAGGTTTGCATAATGCTGCTTTGGGAACTTGCAGTGTAAACAAGACTTAGAACATTTCCAGTCATAAACACGTGAAATATTTTTAACTTTTCTCTGCTGAATGTAAATGGCTTATCAGAGAGAAAAAAAAATGTTTGTTCTTCCAAAGCTGTTCTTGAATGTATTTAGGTGATAGTTTTTCCTAGATAGAATAGTTGTTTTTTCTAGAAGTTGGAAGAAGTTTTCAGTTGATGATAGGTATTCCATTGCTTCTTAATTAGTTTTGAAGTTAAGGGTTTTCTTTTTCATAGTGCACTCCTGAAGTTAGGCTTATTGTAAAGCAATAGTTCTTATCCTGTGATGTTTCATGGTTATCCACTCCCTTCTCCACCCACCAGAATTATTCAGATTCAAAATTATCAGTGGAACATTATACGATTCATCTCAAATATAATAGCACACTGATTTAGAGTTGAATCTGTTTTTATTATCATGGAAGATCTGCATACAATCATGCAATAGAGTACTTATTTTAAGTCACTGTTCTGATGTATAAAATAACCGAAGATATATCTATTAGATGTTGAGGTTGGAGGTACATTTTAAATTTCTGTTCACCTATTTAAAATTCAGCAGTGCTTAAACATAAGAAATTTAAAAGTAATTAATATAAAATACAAATAATTTCACATTTGTAGTTGAAATTGTTTTAATTATATACTATGAACATCAGTTCAATCCTATGTGTTATTATTTTTAATGTAAATAATGAATAGCTCTATTTGTAAAATGTCTGTTAAGGTAGACAGCTACATTTTATTTTTCACCTCTCTCACAGATACGGGCGGCCAGACCCGTTGCTGCAGAGGGAGTGTGATATTCGTGTCACTCTACGAATGGCATCTGTTCAGTATGTGCATACCCAGCGCTTCCAGGCAGAGGTGGTATCTTTCATCCAACATTTTACTCAGCTTCAGGATGTTCTGGGGCGGCAAAGAGCAGCAGTTGAAGGACAAACAGTATGTTTATTTATTTTTGTTCTTTCCTATCGTACTTCTGAAAGTTGAAATGTAGCTTAGAATTTGTCCTAACTCATTTGTCATGAGTTAGGAGTTTAGGAGGAAGTTCTTCACTGAGAGGGTGTTGAGGCACTGGAACAGGTTGCCCAGAGAGATTGCAGATGCCCCTGAAAGTGTTCAAGACCAGGTTAAATGAGGTCCTGGGCAACCTGATCTAGTGGGTGGTTTCCTTGCCTCTGGCAGGGAGTTTGAAACTAGATGATCTTTAAGGTCCCTTCCAACCTGAGCTGTTCTATGATTCTAAGTGAGCTTTTTTTGTCATAATCATGACAGTCATGATTTTGTACAAAACTTTGTGGCAGTAATTAATATAGTTAATACGATAGCCTTATTTAAAAAGCCACTTCTCATAATTGGAGCAGACAGTATTTGTGTATATTAAAGTGCATCACTTAGGAAGTTTGATTTGGAAACATCTGTTCTAAAAGATTATTTTTTTCCTTTTTGTAAATATTTTCTTAAGTAGTTTTAAGTAGTAAAAGTAAAAGTAGTTTTAAGTACATTTAAGTAGTAGTATCTATCATGCTTCTGTTCGATGGGGACAGTATATTTTACTCTTGATTTCTGCACCGGTTGCAAAGGTTTTTGCTGTTTACATCAGTCCTTTTTGAACTAGCCTTTGTTCTCTGCTGAAAATGAGTTTAAGAGTTCCTTTTTTTAAATTTTTACATAAAATGTTGTCACAAAATTTTGTCTTAATTTTGTAAATTGAAGAATAGTGATCCTGAATTCAGTGCTAATTGCCTACTGCCTGTAAACTAGTTTTTTTTTATGATTATTGATCCTAAATGTATTTTTAAGAGTGTAAAAATGTCAGAAAGCCCTAACAAGAATCTCTGTCCTATGAAAAATAGAATTCATTAAAGATATTTTATTCCGTAAATGTTATCAGATAAATGCTACATAAAAATATGGGGGGGAGGGGAATAAGCAACATGCTTGCAAGTTTTTCTGATACTGTGAATTAAGTTTTCAAGCAAATGTTTGCTTTTCTTAGGTAAGAGATAAAGCACAGCGAGCTTCCCGAGTTCTTCTTGATATTGAGGCTGGTGCTCCTGTTCTGCTTATACCTGAAAGCTCAAAGTCTAATAGTCTTATTGTAGCTAATCTTGGAAAACTGAAAGTCAAGAATAGATTTCTGTTTGCGGGTATGCCAGGTACTTTCTCATTAAAGAACAAGGTAAGAACATTACTTCTCACCGTTGCTTCTTGTGTTTTTTCTAGTGCTTGTGAATTTTATTTCTTTATCAAACTGGTAATTAAACTTACTCTTTACTTTGTATGCAAATTTTGTACTACCAGTAGTGAAACCAGTGTACTAGGTATTCTTCTAAATCTGTCCTGCTGATAATTGTATGCAGCTGTTCAATTTTGTGCTTGTCTACACCTGTGCTTGCTTTCTGAGATCTTCAGGTCAGAGGGGAGACTGTTTTCCGGAAATTAATGGAACTGGACCTATTAGAAAGTTCAGTCCAACTGGTTGTTGAATAAAGTGCTTTCAGCTAACCCTCTTTACTAGCTTTTTGCTAAAATTTCAACAATGTGAGTAGCAGAGAATGGAGGCCTTTCTCAGCTGAAGCTTGCTGGAAAATGTCGGCGAACAGAATTGTTCTTAGTTTCTTTTTTTTTTTCCTTTGTGCTTTTACTTAATGAAACCAAGTATGTGTTGGTTGGTTTCACTAGGTAAAACCTAATGAAAGGCTTCATTCGTGAAGTTTTGCACCTAAGGCTCTAAGTACAGGACAGGGAACAGTCAGTGTTGTTATTGAGAGATGCAGCCACAAGATCAGGGGTATGGAAAATCCTTCTTGGAAGGGTTTCTTTATCTAATCTATGCAACAGAATGGGTGTTTGTTCTGCGGAGACAGAATTTAGGTGGACTGCAGTCATCACTACAGGAATTTTGTCTGTTACCTCTGATTAATACCTAACAATGGCATTATTGTAAGGCAGTATTGGATTGTAATGTTGAGTTTTCTTCTGATGTATTTAAAGATTTGTAAATGGTACATTCCCAAATTAATGTTGTAAGAGTATAGAAAGGATGTGTGTATAGTAGTTTTCTGTCGATTTAAAGAGACTGTGTTCCATAATACTTAATATATTTCATGTTTTGAAATGGGATAGGGTGAATGTGTTTTGGTGTTTTGTTTTTATTTGTTGTTGTTTCATTTGGTCGGTTTTCTTGTTTAGTTTTCTTTTTTTTTTCTCTGCCCTATGTTTATTTTTGAGGATCTGATTTTACAAGGCAATGCATACAAGGATCCAGTTTTATTTGAGGTATTTCACATCTTATAGTAGTGTTGAGGTGCTCCTCAATCATTTGAAAAAAAGAAATTTTCTTGTGGAATTTAGCACTTTAAAAGTTCCTATCTACATTAATATATAAAGAACTTGCTAAATTCCATAAGATTCAGAGTTAAATTTATTGCTGTGTGCTTTTTATGCATGTCTGAGGAGCTACTAACTTGGATTTACATAAATTCATAGATCTACAGGTGATGTGATGGTTTTTCTTTGCATGTACTTTCAGTCTCATCTTTACAGGGCAATGTTAAATGCTAATGTTTCCAAATTGTTAATCTTAAAATCTTCAATCATGACTGCAATTAAGTTTTCCAAAGAATAATAATTTTAAACCATGTAAGGCAAGTAAGATTAAAAATTAAAAAGGGAAAGGAAAGTTTATGGGTGAGGATTGTATCATGACATCAGTAAGTTGGCTACAAAAAAATGGGAAATGATCGTAAAAATACTGCAGTCATGGGTAAAGTCAGTAATCCCAGAGTAAGGAACCAAGTGGATTGGTAATGACAGACGATTGTATCTGCTGGGGCACATGAACTTGAACAAAACTGAAACATAAGATTCATCGAATCTGAATCAGGGCAGACTAAAAAAACCCTGAAATTTTCAGTGAGGTTTAAGGGCAGTGTGTAGACCTATCCCACTGGACACATTTATGGGAGGAATAATTCCTAATGCTGATGCAACTCGTTTGTTCACTGTGTTGTGAGCTGTACCCTTTGCAGGTTTTTGGTGCTAGACAGTATTGTGAAGGTGGAAACCTGTAAGAATTCCCCTGGATATGTGGTGGTGGGGAAGTGTAAAATGTTACGCACCAATATAAATGAGCTTTTCTGTTTTCGCATGTGGAGGTTTTAAGAATAAGTGTAGGAAACTTTGCCATCTCTAAACTCAGCTACTGCAGAAAAATTCTGGGACACATTTTGGTATTATGATGGAACTTTATAGTGCATAAAATTATGACATTATGTATAGAAGTGTTTATTCACTTATTCTAATAAACAAATTGCTGACATGATTGTGTAGAAATCACTGCATATTTTGAGATCATTGGAAGATGTTCTGAAAAACAGCTTTTAAATATTTAGCAATCTTTATTTTATAGATATGCTTGATATCTTGGCAGCCTTAGTCTGCTATTTTATGTTAATTTTGTTCACGTGGAGGTTTTTTTGATTGTGCAAAAACAGCTGGTTTTGAATGAATTTATCATTGTTTCACAGCTTTCTTTGAAAATGTTTCTGAGGTAAGCTTTCTGTTATAGAGAACATTATAATCTGTTAAGGTGGTAGGAAAAAAGCTTGACTATCTTTCTACAGTGGTAAAAAAAAAAAAATACTGTGATTCAAATAAAGTACTTAGTTTTTTTGACAAGGACTTCCTGTAGCTTGAACCTTGGTATATTGGGTCCTTAGTATGTCAGGTGAAAATCTATTGTTAATTATATAATTGCTTTCATTAGCAGGATTCATTTCAATTTTCATCTCCTTTGGGAACCCCAAAACACAGCATGAAGAAAACAGCAAGTGCAGATGAATCAAAAGTAGTGACAGAAGGGTTGTTCATGAAAAAGTCATCAGGAGCAAGTGTTTCTAGGCTGAAGAGTGAGCCTATGCTGAGCACATTGAGTAAGCAACAAGGGCAACAATCAAAATTACCTGTTGTACCAAACCCTGACAACCCAGGTATGTTTTAAATGGTAGAAACGCAATTTAGTTCTTGTTTTCCTGCGTAAAATAATGCAGCACAGTTTGACATACATCTTTCGTGACGAATGTAAGGTTGCGGGTCTGAAGACTGTAGACTTTAAAATCAGTAACTTCTTAGTTTAAGCGTTGCTTTTTGCAGCTTAAAGGATTACAGAACTTTAGTTCAGTTTCTGGAAGAACAGTGCTGCGATTTGGGTATGTTTTAAGTTGTGTATAACAGACACAAGGAGTATTGTGAACTCTAATAAAGAGTTTACATTTATCACTGAAGAAGCTTGGTATCAGATAGTTAGAGAAATTGGTGCGTGTGAATAAAAATCATAAAAACAATCAGAATAACTTCCAGGAGAAGCTAAATTTCTTTTTTGGGGTAAGTTGCATTAGTTTTGCAGATTCTTTTTTTTTCTTGTTTAATGTGTTATTTCCTGTGCACTTGCAGAGGATCACATCTGCCTCTTAGACTGCATTGTGGTTGATCTGCAGGACATGGACATATTTGCTGCGGAGAGATACCCGAGAGAGTATTCTAAGGCTGTGGAAGATACAAGTGCAGACTTGAGCTTTCCATCATACTTTGTGAGGCAGACAGGAGGAAGCCTATTAAAAGAACCTTTCAGACTGAAGCTACAAGTAGAGAGAAACTTAGACAAGTGAGTTGATCTAAGCAGGATCTTTTTATGCTGTCTGCCTGAAAGCAATGCTTTACATGCCTTCTAACGTATCTTAAAGTATTCCCTGCTGTGTTATTGCACCTTGAAAACCTGGATTTCTTTCCTTTGGTGTAGAGAGCTAAGTCATGCAGTTGCAGACATATTGATACACGGCAATCTCTCATCAGTCCATTGTTCTCTGGATTTGCCTAAGTATAAACTGATACGTGGCTTGCTGGAGAACAACCTTGGGGAGCCTATAGAAGAGTTCATGCGACCTTATGATTTGCAGGATCCAAGAATTCATGTAAGAGGAACTATGGAAATACTTGGGTGGGGAAAAAAGTTAACAATTTTGTGAAAACTCTGCTTTCTTTTTTCTTCTGAAGTATTTAAGCTGAGTTGCTCTTGCAGCGTATTATCAGTACAATAAGAAACTTAAGATTTTTCTACTGGAATAGAGATTTTTGACTTGAACAAGTGCAGAGAGATGATACCTTTCCCATTGAGTCTGCGATACTCTTAATGACTTAGAAGGTGACTAAAAGATCAAATGGAATGTTTATTACTTTGTGTCAAAACCCCTTACCTTACAAATCTGAAAGAATTTCAGTAACAGAAGCTTTACAGCAGAGCTACTCTTTTTTTTGTTGATGATCAGGTTTCCAAGCATTGCCCATCTTCTAGAGATGTTGTCAAATACTATTCTCACAGGATGAATGTGGGCAGCAGCTGGAAATAATCAGGTGTTATTATTACTGGGAAGAGTTGTTGAGTGGCATGTTTTCTCTTGATCTTACGGGACTTCCAAGCTTTATGTTGCACAGCTATAATCTTTTCTTTAGAAACAAAAATTAGTATTTTATGTGACCACAGCAGGCAAAAATTAGTAGGATACATCTAGTATTCTCTTAAGAACTATGGCAAGAATGGGTAGAGTTCTCTTAATGTGAATATGCTGTTCATGTCAGGCTTCTCACCTAAAATATTTTTAAAATTTCCAGATACCACAAGTCATTTAATAATAGAAGGCACCTGAAACTGTCTGCAAGAGTTATTAGCAGTTTGGTTTTGGGGGCATGAGAAAAGGGAAGTATTTTGTTTGAGAACAAGGGAATTACAAAACTTATATGAAAAAGATTAATAGACATTATTGAAGTTGGAGGCTACAGCAATGGTTAATGAAACTCTTTGAAGGAGAAAGACACTCTAACTGTTTGCATTTGTCCTAAGTAACAAAATTTAATTGAGGAATCAAACGTAAACAGATGCTCTTAAAAGAATGTTGTTGTTTACCACTTTCAGACAGTTCTGAGTGGAGAAGTGTATACTTCTATGTCTTTCCTCATTGACATGGTTAATGTGAGTCTGGAACTGATGGATCCAAAAGGAAAGGATGGATGCAGCTCTTTAGCTAGGTATGAATTTTCTTTTGTTACTGAATACATTATCTGAAACACTATGCTCATCTGAGACACTGTAGGATGAGAATTAAGGTAATACATGAATTTATGATTCCATAATTTAACAAAATAGCATTTCTTAAGTTTAGTCCTAATTGAGAGTTTCAGCTGTTCTGAAGGATGAAAGAGAATGACGCTGTTCAAAAAGTACTCTCTTTCTAGCTGTCCTTGAAATCACAGTTCAGAAATCAGTTGACTTGACTAACCCAGTCAAGTTTATGCTGTTTCAGAAGCAACATAGAAAGAGCATACTTGACTAACTGTGCTGTTTCAGAAGCATGTCTATACTGTTCTTTTTTCAATCCAGAAGGTTCTGTATCAGAGGTAAGCAGTACACACAGTACAGATTCAATTTGCATCGCTGTGGCATGAGATGTGATTATAGTTGTTTCAGAAAATAGATTAAAAAAGATATTAGCAATATACCTTGCATATCTCTAAACCAAGTGACGTCTGGATATAAATGAGCTGCAAGATCTTTAATTGTATAATTTTGCTTTTTATTCCACTAGGTTTGATTTTAAGAAATCTAAGTTACTTTTTGAAAGCTCTTCAAATAGAACAAAGTCTGTAAACTTAGTTTCCCATTCCATGATGGCATTTGACACACGGTATGCTGGACAAAAGTCTGCTGCAGGCACGCCCAATGTGTTCAATTGCATCTTTCAGTCATCAAAGAATACTAGTAGTCCGGGAGCAATCCAGATTGAACTGCATTACAGGTTGGTAGTTCTGAGATTTTTTTAGTGTTGCTGTTTTTTTTTTTGTTGTTTGTTTGTTTGTGTGTGTGTGTGTGTGTGTGTGGTTTTTGTTTGTTTATTGAAATCAGTATTGCTTAAAGCTACTTGCTAAGTCTGGCCTATCACTGTACATTCATTATTATGAATACATGTTGCACAAATTTTCCAGTAGGTGTCACACATCTCTTTCCAAGAGTATCGAATAAGTACAGCAATTACACTTCATTCAAAAAACGCTTTCTGCTTGCTTTACTGTATCCTATCCCACATTGTTTTTCTCATCTAAATATCCTAGGATGCTTAAAAGTATCAGAAAGTGGATGACTGGTTCTAATTTAATACTGAAAAAAATAATATAAAATACAATGTCAACATTTAACTTTATTGTCACAGTGTTGTATTGAGGGATGTTAACTAACAAAAATGAAGATGAAGGTGGGTGACTACAAGTGTTACATTCACTTTTGATCAGGTCCCCTGACCAAACTTAGCTTTCCAACAGTTTTATATTCATATGATGCCTCCTTGAAGCAGTTACAGCAGCAACATAGAAAAAAAAAAAAAAAGACTACTTTAGACCAATGGAAGATGCTGAAGATATTTGTTCTGAAGCTCTCTGCAATTGAGAGAAATTTGTTGTACAGATTTGGAGAATACATGATGGTTTTAAGTACTTGATGTTTTTCTAAATGCAAACTTAGCCTTTAAGATTTTGACTTGAATAAAACTAAAATCCTGTGGGATTATGAAAACAAAGGAATAACAACTGAAATGTTCTGGATTTTCCTATGATCATTGATCTAGTATCTGCTTAGTTTGGAGGTTTGTTTGCTCAGCATAGCCTAATCTGTTTTATGAGCAGTTGTTTCATGGAATTTTCCTCCCAAGTGTTACGCTTTTAAATTATAGCCACATAAGCATGTGTTAGATTTTTATTGGTGAGAGCATCCTTGGCACTAGATGTAAGCTTTTGCAGAGCTCCAAGATAGCATTATACTGGTTCGTGTCTTTTGGAAATATCCTGGAGAGCCAGGGAGAGTTAAAGGATTTTAATGCTGGAAGCAGCACAGGCAGGCTGCTTCTTACAAAGGAATTACAGTTCTTTGGAGATTTTATATTCCAGAATAGGTTGGATATAAAATTGTTTCATGGAGTTTAAGCTCTTAGATTATTTTCCAGTTAGCATGACCAAATATAATTGGTATTCCAGATCATGAAGTCAAACAGTTTTAGCCTTCTTAACCAGATACTGAGAATGGGATGCTAAAAGTTCAGGAAGTCTAGCGTTTCTTCTGAATGACAAAGAAACTTCCTGTGCTACAAAATGCTGTCAGGGTGTGAGAGGAAACACATTGCATGTCTGATCTTTCAAAGGGGCATGGAGCCAGGTCTAAATTTCATGCACAGCATGTTAGCTTTGATACTGAACAGATGTAAAGTAGTAATAGTCTCAGTTTAAAAAACCTGAGTTATTGCAAATTAATAATGCAAATGTATAAAAGGAGCTTTTATAATCTAATTGCTTGTTACATAGATTTTAAATTTACCTTTTGTATCATTACAATTTAGAAGCTGTCAAAGTTTTGTATAATTTAAGATATGTTGGGTTTCTGTGTGTACAACAACTTGATGAATTTCAGTCTGCTTAAAAATAGATTTTTTGAAGGCCAGACATTCTGTAAATTACATGTACCCCTGTAAAGCTCCACAGAGTAGTAATATTGTCTGGCAAGTAAAAACTCTATTCTCAACATAATTTTAAATATAACCAAAATGTAAAATTCTAAAGTATGCTTCTCTGTCTGTTTTTTAATAGGTCTACTAAGGATTCCTCTAGTTTTACAGTTGTACTGAACAATCTTCGTGTATTTCTAATATTTGACTGGCTGTTACTTGTTCACGACTTTTTATATACTCCTGGAGATACCAAAAAGCGGGAAAATCCCCTTCCTTCCCGGCAACGCACTTACAGCAGTGAAACAACTGTACTTCCAAAAACAGTGAAAAGTGGAGTAGTTACAAAACGTTCATCACTGCATGTGTCTACAGAAAAACAACTGGAAGTTAAGGTTAATGTGACAGGTAAATGGGATCTTTTCTGTTTAAAAGCCATGTGATAGGTACAAACAGGACCTGTAAAAGGCAGACAATAAAGAATCCTGCTAGAAATGCTTAAAGTACTTTAATGGTATTTCAACTGCTGTTGTTTATTATTAAACATTCTGTTTTGTTCAGGAACGGAATTTGTGGTCGTTGAAGACGTGTCTTGTTTTGATACCAATGCAATTATTTTGAAGGGAACTACTGTTCTCACTTACAAGCCCAAGTTGTTAGATCGTCCTTTCTCTGGAAGTTTGTTTGGCATTGAGGTAAGTAGAAATAACCTTGCTTTTGTAAAATATCTAAAATTAGATGAAATTGAAAAGATGCTTGAAATACATATTCTACAGAAGTAGTCTAAAGATCATTTTTAGTGTGTTAATTCCCATCAGGTGCTGTTATTCTACAGCAGTTTTAAAAATGAATTTGTATTTTTTTGCGCTAAGACACCGAAACACTTGGCTTTAATCTCACAGAATCACACAGAATTTCTAGGTTGGAAGAGACCTCAAGATCATCTAGTCCAACCTCTGACCTAACACTAACAGTCCTCCACTAAACCATATCCCTAAGCTCTACATCTAAACGTCTTTTAAAGACCACCAGGGATGGTGACTCCACCACTTCCCTGGGCAGCCCATTCCAGTGTCTCACAATCCTTTCGGTAAAGAAGTTCTTCCTAACATCCAACCTAAAACTCCCCTGGCACAACTTTAGTCCATTCCCCCTCGTCCCAAAATATTGCTAGCTAATAATCCAGTTTTCCACCATAAACTGTCAAATTAATTTGGGGCATAACTGGATAGGCAGAAGCCAATGTGTTCAGTAAAGGCCTGCAGGTTGTACTCATAATTGATTTGAGGTGAACAAGCAGTATTGTGCCATTGGAATATATGTGAGTATGGATCTTTTTTGATTAGGAGTTTTGAGTATACAAAGTGATCCTGAATCCTGTTCAGCAAAGTAGGACCACAGCTTGTATGCTGTGGCCAGTCCTGGGTGAACAGATTTGAAGAAGCTATGAACAGTTGAGAGGAAAGCAGCAAGAACACTGAGAGCTGAGGAGTACCTAATACATCAGGTTTAAAAGAATTTGTCTGGAAAAAGAAGGCTGTGCAGAAATGCGATAAATTTTAAATGACTGTTGTAGACCAAAGAACAAAACACTTCCCATATCTGTGATGGGAGGGGTAGTGGAATTATCCCAGCAATAATGGAACTATTTGGTTGGATATCAGAATCTTTTTTCCTGAATTTAGAGCATAGTGGGGCACTGGCAGAAGTTGTCTGGAAAGATTTTGGAATCTCTGCTGCCTTAAAGTTTACAAAGGAATTGTCTGTAGAGAACAATTTGGTTATGGTTCATATTGTTTTGTGGTTGAGAGTCAGTCTATGATTTCAAGGCCATTGCCAGGCTTGTGCTCTCATATTCTAATTCTTTTACATTATTTTTAATTCATAGGTTTTTTCATGCCGTTTAGGAAATGAACAAGAGACTGCACTGTCAATTATTGATCCAGTACAAATTCACGTGGAACTTCTTGAGAATCCTTCCTACCCACGTGGTTCAGGACTGTTGGATGCTTTCAACAGTGGTGATTTTCCTCCTATTCTGGAGGTAATATTAAAGGACTGAATAAGACTATATGCAGTATAGGATACGTGATTGTAATCTTATGCTGATTTTTCATACGCAAGAATCCAATTAATAATTTCAACTGTAGAAGACGTGTTTTTCCCATTATACAAAAGCAAAACATTTACTGTACCACTCCCCACTGTACTGCCCCACTACTTATGCTCTTGATAATTAGTAGGTAATAATAGAAGTTTAATAATTTTATTCCTGGAGCTTTAAAACAGAATTTCCATCAGATTTTAATATTAAATTTTGTCTTTCTTTCAAAGAAGATTTGTTATTATCCGAAGTAGGCAAGAGAAATGTATAGAAAGGGGTAACTGTCTTTTTTTTTTCTTTCCCATTTAGATTCAGTTGCAAGCACTGGATATCAGACTGTCCTACAATGATGTTCAACTCTTCTTGGCAATCGCTAAATCAATTCCTCAACAGACCAGTGCAGCTGTGCCTGACTCAACTGTATCGACTGCTGAAAGTACGACTAACACTGGTTCATCACTGGTGAATGAAACTTCTTGCTTCACAAATGAAAATAGAGAGATACCCAAACGTGTTTTGGATCCTCTTGTTGGTACGTTCTTAACCACTGGAGTGAAGTCATTTCTTTTCTAAGGAAGGTTTCAGCAGTGTAAAGCTAGACTACGTACTTAACACAGAAGATACCTTCATTGTGAAAAAGCCTTCATTTCATCGATTTGAATTGTCTGAAGATAACATTATACTGATGATACTATAAAAATAGTAGAATGTTTTGTTTCCTTTTCTGCTTTTAGTATGACAGATTGTTTTATAGAAAATTTTAAGAAGTGTCGGTTGTCATCATACATCATCATGATGAAATACTTAGAAAATACTTAACAGGGGTGAGGTGCTACCTTTTCATACTTATTTAACTGGTAATGAAATGGAAACCATCATTATAATCATAACCCAACTATCTCTTCATGTCCAGCAACATATTACTCTGTTTTGGTACCACTGCTTTTTTGCAAATTAAAAATTGCATGTGGTTGCTGCCTGACAATGAATAAATACACACCAGTGAAAAAGGTTTCCTTCCCTGCTACTATGTTCTTGAGTCACATGTTTTGTTCAAAATAAATAATGAATTGTTTTTGTTCAAAATAAGTGATGAATTGTGTTCCAGATGAAGGATTTGGTATACAAAAAAAAATTATCTCATTCCCAATTTAAATAGTCCCAACTGAAATCTATGGGAGTATGTTAACTTTCTGCAGGAAGATAAAAATAGTTCATAATAGATGCACACGTACGCACAGGATTTTTGGGAGTTGCATTTTTTTTTTGTAAAAGCAGCACTGAATCTTATGCTCTTTCTACAGCTGCAATCTTAAATGAAACACAGAAAATGCTTTTTTTCATACAGGTGTATATTTATATAGTTTCAGAAATTAAAACAAGTTAAGTAGATAACTGACATGGATTTGTATTTAACTGCTTAATTACAGAGATACAGCTGGCTCGCCTTCAGGAATTGGGATTCAATATGGAAGATTGTCGTCATGCTCTTCTGGCTTGCCAAGGTAACCTCAAATAGTTTTAGTTGGACTTTCAGATTGTTCATGTTATCTAACTTTCAGGTTGTAAGGTAGCTGATGGACAGACAGTATTTCCCTCTCTTCTTTACTTTGGCCTGCAATTACTGAAATTGTCTCTGTGTTGACCTCTTCTTAAGTATTCTCATTTATCTGTTGCCTAAAAGCCACCCTGCAAAGATTCTTCTTTGCTTTTGAAATGTCATGTGTGGGCTGTTTGGGTGGGTGGGTGGTGGTGGTGGTTGTTTTTTATGGTGGATACCATATTTCTTATGGTGATCTTATCCATCACTTTATCTTTAGAGCAAGTATTCTTTGGAGCAAGTAGTCTCCCCCTGTTGAATCGTGTATTTTACATATTTCTACATGCAATATGTAGCAAGATTGTTATTGGATTCTTTTTCTTCAGCATTGGATGTTTCCCACCTTCTTTATAGGCACTCGTAGCATTTAATATAGGTTCATATTATGTTTCAACTTGGTTTGCAAATGTCAAACAATTCTTATTCTTAGAGAACACTTATATTTATAATCTTGCCATATATGTTATTGAATAGAACACACTGAAAATACTGTTAATGTTTTGCTACCCTTTCTAAGGGAAAGGGAATTAATTTGTTTCCATATGTTTTTTACATCATCAACTACATTCTCAATGAAATGTACTTGTTTGGTTTTGTCTAAGGTGACTTAAAAAAAGCAGCAAGTTGGTTATTTAAGAATGCTGAACCTTTGCAATCACTTTCCCTGACTTCCTCTGGTCAAGATACCCGGGGGATTGTGCCTTTTCAGTTCATCTCTGGAGTGGAAATAAAAGCAGAAAGTATATGTATTTGCTTTATTGATGACTGCATGGACTGTGATGTTCCTCTTGCTGAGTTAACATTTTCACGTGAGTATCTGTTTTGCTAAGTGAGTTGCATAAAATTACTGTCAGTTACTGCATATGTTTCTTACCTGTATCTATTAATGCCTATCACAAGCAATCTATTATGCTTAAGAAACTGTAGTGGTGTTACTTTTTATTTGTGTAGTAATAATGCTTAGAAGTTATTGCTAAAAATCCAGGTTCTGCTTAAAATAATCACTGAAGAAAATCATATGGATATGCTGTCACTATACTTTTTTTAAAGTACTTTATTTGATTAAACATATTTCTGCTTCAATAAAAATAGCTTGCTTCTTGAGTGAAAAGAAAACAATTTGGAGTATTTTGGTATGCTTTTTGTACCATTTCAATTTAAGAGACACATCTTCCCATTGCTTATTAATGCTTCACTGGTTTGAGAAACTTGATCACACTTGTTTTGCATAACATTCACTTTTTTTGGCAGGTTTGAATTTTCTCCAAAATTTGAGAGCCAACCCTGAAGTCAAAGCTCATTTTACCCTCTCCGGAGACTATTATAACCGTGAGCTTTCAGGTATAAAATACTGAGGGTTTCTTTATTTAGGTTTAGGAATACAATCTTGTGTACAACAGGAGCATGAAATTCACCCAACATGAATTGCATATATCATAATGTGAAAGACTGAGTGTGTGTGTTTGTGTATATGTGTGGTCCTGAACAAGATACCGTAATTTGATATCTGATGGAAGGGTGTGGAAAGCAGAGAGGTTGCTGTTACAAAAATTAGACTGAAGTTTGCTTGTAATTATTGTGTTTCTGGATAACCTTTTTATGTAGTTACTTAACTACCTGTCTCTGTATTTACTTATCTTTTTTTTAATGCCTAATTGCTTTGAAGCATTCATTATCCATTTTAGGATGGAATAGGACATGAAAGAAATGATTAGGATGAAGACGATGAATTACCAATTGTAATTTATATTCTAGTTACAAACAAGCAAGTTATGCCTCAGTACAGGCCAGCCACTGACGAAACTAACCTAGTTGTCTTTTTTCTCTGAATTGAAAACTGAAGTTTTCTGTTACAAAGTTGATGGTAATGACCTCAGGAATTCTGTCAATATCAAGGTGTTTTTTTTAATATTTGAAAACATGTAGCATTTTTAACAGCTATTTCAGAGTTTGTTCCAGGTGCATCACTCCAGTATAAAACTGATTTCCATTTAATACTTTTCTCAGAATTAAGATATTTCTGCAAGTCTCTACATAATAGTATACTCTGGTTCAAATAGAGGAGCTGGAGCAACTTTGTATTAGTTAGCAAATTAAATCTGTAGGCATACACGTTCATCTTGAACACAGATAGAAAGTAAGGGAGCTCATTATTGAAGCTGTATTATTAAACACTTAGGTATGTAAACAGCATTCCAATGTGGCCTTCAAACATGTAATGTATGTGTCGTTTTCTGTTTGGTTGCAGGCTGGGAACCATTTATTGAGCCGTGGCCATGCTCAGTTTCCTGGCAACAGCATGCATCAACCCGCCTCCACCCTTCCCGACTGAAGCTGGAAATTCAGGCTGAACACCGTTTGGATATAAACATTACCTCTGTTTTCATAGGTATCTAGGAATATTCCCTGAGAGCATCTCTATATAGTCTTAATTTGCACTTTCCTAAAATGATAGGTATTTCTAATTGACTCTTGCTGGTGTCCCATAGACAGAGAGAAGGAGACTTGGCACAAGTCCCTAGGTACTTCAGATGATATTGTACACAGGTGTACATTTAGGCAGCCTGCATTTTGTCAGATACTGTGAAAGTGTAAAGACATGAGCTACATATTTTAGAGGTTAGTAGGAATTCTTTCACTGGTCATATGAATTCTATCAAATTCATATGTTACTTGAAATTTATCTTTAATCAGAAACAGGCTTTCATCTAAAGCTTTCCATACTTTACACTGCTTAAAAATACTTTGGTAAGCTCATCAATTTTCAGTACATTGACAGACATAGTGGAGAGCTGCTTATTTCAGTTCTGCGTTTTCTGAAAACTGGAGTTGTCAGTTCCCACCTCAGGAAATCAAAATGTTTTGTTCATTATTAACTCAAACTTCATGGAAGTTGCTGTGTCATGGGGCTATGACTGTGTATGTTATCCGGAAATATTATTGCTTATTCTGCATGCAAATCTGTGTAGTTTGATGGTCATAATTAGAAATGTAAAAGGCTGAGCAGGCAGATGAAACAGAAGAGCCTTCCTTGTTCTTTGAATACTCATTTGTTTCTTCAGCAAGGTCTGTGGGGTTGTCAGAAAGAGAGAACGAGGTGGGAGGAAAAGTCTTCACTCAGTGATTCCTAAGAATTCCCATGATGCTTTTTACTACTAGTTATAACAGTGGGCTAATTTATGATTAATAGTGTGCCAGAGTACTCTGTTGTGTCTGCATATTTATGCAGGAATAGGCACGTACATATTAGAAAAGGGGGAAAGAATAGAGACAGCTTCTGACACAAAAACATCGAAGCTTAATTGCCTCCTCAGAGGGACCTCTTTTGTTGCCAGTGGAGTATCTTGAGACAATAGAATTCCACTGGAAGTTTGAAGAAGGTGGGGATGGAATAAAAATAAAACGTTAGAAAAGCACATGGGAAAAGCAGTGAAATTCCTTTAACGTTGCTGTTAAAGTGGACCAACTTTAGCTTTATGAATTTAACTTACTTTTCAGCTACTTTACTTAAGGCCACCTTGCAGTTATTTATTTTGTATGTTTATATTCCTCTAGAACAGTACACAAGTACCAAACAGTCATGGATGGAAGATTACTGTAAACAGGACAAAGAAGTAAATGCAATCAGTTCAGAAGACTGCATGGGCTCTTCGGTGGATTCACCATGTTTTGGGCAGAGTATGATACTCATTAATCACACTTTGTTTGAAACAGTCCTGACATGCACGGTCATTTGTCTAATGTATTACAAACATAAGTATTTGGTCTTCATAGTATAAAGTGAATTGTTAGAAGTATCTGGCAGAAAAGATGAACTACATTTTCTGTTCAGTTGTCTTCCATTCTTTAATAACAAAACCTGCTAGTTCTACTTCCCTTTCTTAATCACACTTTCTCAGTTAATGAGTGACTATCTTGATTTATTAAAAAAAAAAAAGTCTTGTGTGTGCAGTTCAGAGATTTTTTTTTTTATATGATACAAGGCAAACTTCCACCATCCTTCCCAGCCAAACACATGTTTGCTTCTAACATGATTGAGATATAAATGAGAATGTGTGTCTGAGGCTATCATAAAAATGAAGATAACCCAATTAACAGCTTTCTAAGGAAGAGCACATGATATGTGGAAGCCCTTTTCAAATTCTCTTCTCCCAATGTTATTTCTGAAAGAAGTTTTAGGAACTCAAATGCCAGTCTAGTGTAAGCAAATAGATAGACTCATACACTTATTGAATGATGCTGACTGTGCCTGTCTTCCTGATGCATGATGAGGAAGAGATTACCTGCATTTGTGTGTTTTTTCTTACCTCCTAACTTTGTCTTTCCTGTCTGCCAGGCCTTCCTCTTGTCTACCTTAGAACTAGGAGTACAGCCAGTTTGACTAATCTAGAGCATCAAATCTATGCTAGAGGTACTGTATAGCAGAGAGAGATTAAAAGGTTTTTTTCTTTGAAAACTCCTGTACAGTAAATACTGTGTTGTATGAGTAACTCGCCAGTAGACTGGCCTCTATATTTTAAAAGGAAAACAAAAAACAAAACAGTTAACTGTTTTTAAGCTACTTAACTTAGCGTTTCATCATGTGTATCGCTTCACAGTCTTCTCAGGGCCCTTCAGGAAAGAAGGGAGAAGTATGGGAACTGTGTATGGGAAGAGTGCCTTCTGGGGAAGGTTATATGGATACTCAGTGTCTTATTTTTTAGTGAGACAAAATAATGAGATTAAAACCAGCTTAATACAATCACAGTATTTAAATGTCATATTCTAAATACATCTAACAGTCTGTTTATTATACATTTGCTTGAATGAGCATGTGTGTTTAGGTACTTAAAACTTTGGGATAGCTTCAGTAGGAACTTAATCTGTTTTCAGTGAGCCTTAGGAAAGAACATTCCTCATAGATGACCTTTTAATTTGTTTTATATTTGACACTACTAGCTTTAGGGAAAGCCATCCAGTTTGAAGACTTTTTTTTATATTATTATTATTACTATTTTTTAAAATCTGTGGCATTGTGGAAGACAAAACAGCATACTGGATAAATAAGTTCACGTTGTATGAACTGGATAAATGGTATAAGTGGGAGAAAAAGCTTTTTATTAACCTGTGGCAAAATTTAGACTGCCCCTTACAAATATTTGTCTCTTGAGTGCTTGCAGTTTGTTGATGTTTAAGCCAAAAAACAAACAACAGTGCCATCCTTCCCTCCCACTCCTACCCCACTATCCCCCCCAAAAAAACACCACAAAAAAAAAACACATGCGTACACACACACACATGATAATGTAAAATGATAGATTTATTTTTCTGAGGTGTTTTTCAGGAAGATTTTTCTGTGGGGAAAATATTTGTTACTCGCTTTTAGTGTTGCAACTCAGGGAAATGACTAAATGAATTATGAAAAAAATCCTTTTGATTATAAATACTTTGTTTTCAGGCAGTAGTCTCAAGTTACAAAATTTATGTATCTTTTAAAACATCAAGCCACAGTCCACAAAATTATTTTTTTTAAATGTCTCAAAAAAAAAAAGAAAAAAATAGCCAAAGAATTAAATACCTGAGTAGAAGTTCATATGGCTTCTGGTCTGTGATTTTGTAGAACCTGAGCTAGCCAGAAAATTGTATTAAATCAAGCTCTACACCAAAAAGATTTTTGGCTTTAGTTTGCGTTTGGCAAAAGACAGAGTTTTCATTTTAAAGAAATCAGTGTTTGTAGCATTTAACTGTAAGAAAATTTCTCTGTGAGGTTCAGAGAGATCAGATTCATGGCTCCAATGTAAAAATATTGTCATTCGTTTGGAAGAGAGTTGTATGTGATCATCAGTAATGCCTTCAAAAACTTACCTACTTGCTTCTATTCCCCCTTCTTGCCATTGTAAACTTGTGCTTAATTTATTCTTGGTTAGATGCATGCTGCCTTGGAAAGAGCTGGTCTCAGAGCATGGCATGCTTGAACTTGATATCAGTTCTCCTTTGGAGTGAATGCAGATAAACCCTGTGAAATATTTAATTTCTGTCTTTGACCAGCTGATTTAATGTGTCTGACTTCTTTCAGCTTCTCACATACAGAAAGGTGTATGCATTTAGGGAGCAGCCATATATCTTCATTTCTAAGTAGTTACTGGGATTTGGCAGGTTTTGTTGTTCTTTTCTTTTTTCTTTCTTTTTTTTTTTTTCCTTTTAACTCCAAACACAGTAAGTATTTTCACAGACTTGACGTTCTACAGTATGGAATCTACAGTATGGAAGTTGTGCTTGTTAGTAATGCATACTTTAAAAAAGTTGAACTTCTTACTTAAGTATTACTGAAGTATTAATGAATATGGGTTTAATATTTTATGACTGTTTAGATGCACGTGAAAAGTTACTTATTATGATGGGGGGGGTTTAGTTGAGTTGTCTGCATGTTGGTTATCAGAGAAGTTTGATATGAAGAAACAAAAGAACAAGTAGATTAAGCTCAATTCCTATTATGTTTTTATTGATTTTTTATATAATTATATGACTAAGGAAAACAATTAATGCAGGGGAAGATTTTCTGTACTGTTTCTGTAGTAGCTAATACAATTTTAAACGATTTTAGTAATCTGTTCCTTAGATTACTTTTCCAGAGTTCATGTAGGTTGTGGTTCTCCAGTCATTGTGTCATCCTGTATCAGCATCTGATGAGTATTTTTCTCATAAATGTTTAGACAAGTCTGTATTCCGTTTTACAGCTGAGATGAAGACCCCAAAACGTAGACAGCCATTTGTCCCATTTGCTCTAAGAAATCATACTGGATGCACTCTGTGGTTTGCTACCCTGACTACAACACCTACCCGGTAAGAAGCTGTTGTGGGGTCACTTTGACAATACTTGTCTGGCTTCCTTGGGATGTGAGCCAAACACTATTGTTTTCAGTTATCTTGTTTTCTTGCAGGGAATCCTTTACAACTCCCAGTCTATCTTAGTTAAGAGCCTTTTCTTTAACAGTGAGGTGGCATTAATAATAATTTTTTCAAGAGACCTGAGAGAATATGAAAACCACTCAGGTCTACATTCATTATGTGTACATTCTTACTGCAGGAATTTTGTGGACTGAGGCAGACTAAAAATGACTTGTTACTTGAAGTAGTCATTTTGTCAGTTTATAAGATGGTATGATTCTCTTTACAGGGCTGCATTGTCTCACAGTGGGAGTCCAGGTGTTGTTCCTGAGGAAAACGGGACGTTACTGGATGATGCCCATAATGTCAGTGAGTGGAAAGAAGTTAACACAGGGGAAGAAATTCCATTTGAATTTGAAGCCAGAGGGAAACTCAGACACAGGTGAAGGAACCAGGCAGTGAGATGCATTTTGACACACTCATACATGGAACTCATGGGTTCATAGTTGGGAGGACACTAGCAGTTAATAAATACATATATATATTATTATTATTTACCAATTTACCTTGCAGTGTTTTGTTTTTAAATATTTAAAACTCACATATAGTATGAAACTATCAATGGTTTAGCAAGCAGCTTATATTGTGATAGGTGGAAGCTGTTCCTAGGTATGAGTTGAGGTTAGATCATTAAAAGGTTTTAGAAAGACTTAGGGTCTTCAGTTGCAAATCATATGTCCTGTATTCTAACGGTCTGTGGTTGGGAGTACTGGCTGTTGAGCATAAGCATTATCAGCATTAAGAACTATAAGAACTAATAAATATTTAGCATTCTTTTTTGTTTACTTGTATGACTTAGTTGTACTTATTTCTCTGTGCTCATCAGGGAGTGGAGCAATTGAACAGACAAAACGTCAAGTCTGTCTTTGTCCATGAAATGAAAAAACTTGAGATTTTTTTAAATGGCTAATTAGGGAGATTATTTCCTCATAATCCAGAGGACATATAAAGTATGAACGGTTGGTATTTGCATTGTAAGATAAATATTTAATAGTAATTCAACGTAATCTAAACTGGTAGGCACACGCATGATCTGAGAATTCATCAGTTGCAAGTGAGAGTAAATGGCTGGGAAGAAGTCAGTCCAGTATCTGTAGACAAGGTTGGAACCTTTTTCCGATACGCTGCACCAGACAAGAACTCATCTTCTTCTACTGTAAGTTGTGATTTTGAGTGTAAATCTTCACAGGATATGTAACTTAAGATTAATGATGTCCACCAAGATTTTGGTCTTAAAGTGACTGCTGTATGAAGTTGTCCTCTTTCAAGATAGCTTGGACTGGAAGAGTTTGAAAGTGCTAACTGGCTGTTTTATGCACAACAGAAACACAGAATAGTCAGCAGTTTAAACTGTGCTTAGCAGTCAGAACTTCTAATGACAGAACTAATATGTTAGTGACAGCATCAGGGTCTCATGGAGATTAAGCTTTAAATCACCACAGCATTTCAGCAACTATTTTTATTTCATTTATTGCAGCCATGTTTTTTTCTGCGGTTAATTTCCTTAAAATAAACAACATTGGCAATTTCCTGTAAGTCTAGAGATTGTTGAAATATGTGGCTGCTTAGACAAAATATACTTGTCATGAAGGAAAAATATGATTGTAGTAACCAGCAGGCTAGCAGTTGTGGATGAGGCTCAATGATAAAAATGATATTACCAGATTTTGAAGCTACATTTAAAGACTAGCTATTGAAGGTTGTTGAAGAATGAAGAAATTGTAAGTGGTCTTTTTGACTTAAAACAGGATTGGAATTTGCTTCTAACCGCAACCAATAATAAGAGCGACTAGTCTCTTGTTTGAATAATTTCTGATGAATTCATATTCAGGTGTAAAAAGCATCATCTTTATATGCAACTTGGTTCGTGAAGGAAAAGAATGCAAATTAACAAGAATTGCTTTTCAGGAATATCCAAGGATTTTTTTTCCCCCAATGAACACTTCTTCAACTTATTTTCTTTTTAAAGCAGTATTACAATTGGACTTTGCTAATATAGTTCTGATTTGTTTTCAAAATTTTATTGAGGATCAGAAAGACTAAACAAAGAATGTGTTTAGTTTATTGTTCTATAATAATGTTCTGTATTACAGCTGTCAGTTATAGCTTAAAGTGAACACATACCTTTCTTGTTTACTTTTCTCCCAGGTTGGAAGCCCCATAAATAGAACAAATATAATACATCCACAAGTTTATGTGAGTATATATGTTCACTTTTTGAAAGCTTCTTAAATAAGACCAGTGTAATTCTACAAGTGAACTGTTTTGTTTATTTTTTCCACCCTTTTGGTGAGAAACAAAAGTAAAGCAAACAAAAAGTTTCCAAATCAGAGCAAGTATTTTCATGTCATTTAACATTCATCACTATTGTAAATGATTGTTTAAAGAGTGGATCTTAATGTCCAGTACGTGATTTCCAGCATGTGAGCACATATAAAATGTGGTTTTCAGGATACAAGTGGCAATGCCTCTTAGAAGAGCAGCTCAGAGCAAAGAAGACATGAATGCTTTGAGTGTACTCTACCTTGGTTTTGAATTTTGACACATAGGAATAATGAGTCACTAGTAATTAATAAAACGCATTAAACTATATGTTAATTTACTTTCTTGAATGGAATACAAACTGAACAATACCTTAGTAACTAAGTATTATCTGCTCTTCAGCTGAGACAAGATTCCTCAAATACAGGATTTTATAGTCTGAATAGACACCGGTGCTAGGCTTATCTCCACATAATAAAACTCTTACTTTTGAACTACTGAAGCAATGCAGCCGATCATCTACCTTCTTATGAAGTTTAGGGTGATATATATATTTTTTTTAAGCACATTGAAATAAGTGCAGTTTTAGGTCTCTACTATGTAGTTAATTTCTATAAAGATCATACTTTATGGTTACAAAATTTGCTATGCCATTTTAAAAAATGGAGAAGTAAAATATGCTCTGGTGCATAAACATTTTGATCTAAATAACAGTAGCAGAAGAGTTAAAGTACATGTATGTCTCTTTTGAGACTGCCTGAATATACAGTATACTACTTTATCTTGTCAAAATCTAAAGTGGTATGAACCCAAAATCAACATGCATAAATAGTAGGATCGTAAACCATACTTCTGATGCTAAAACCCTGACTCCCTAAACACTAAAGCTGGGTTGTGAAAACTCACTGATTTGTGTAATCAAGCTGTATTAATTGAAATGTCGTCTTCACAGAGTTTATTGAACACAGTAATGCATACATTTGAAGGTAAAATTTGTCAAGTATCATCTACTCTCCCTGTTACTGCTGGCAGAGAGAAAAATATTTGAGTAATTGTTCTCCTTATTCCGCCTGAGTAAGGCTTGGAATTCAAACCTCAGGAATTTATAAAATAATGTAATTGTGTTATTGTGTATAAAGTGTGCTTTTAGAATCTACACCATTCTTACTAGAGACACTTTACTGTGTTTTGGCAAGGAAGAAGAGTATTATAAACCATAATTTTGAAAGTATACGTATCTTGGTTGCTCTCAGTTCACAAGTTTACACTCCAGCAATTACAGCTTCAAAATTGATAGCGCCCTCTATTAGATAAAATTATTACCTGAGCTTTTTATTGCTTCTATCTATCTTGCAGTTTTCTTCATTGCCTCCAGTTCGCGTGGTATTTGAAGTAACCATGGAAGGTAGCGCTCGGAAAGTGATAACGGTGCGCTCAGCCTTGATTGTGAAGAACAAGCTGGAAACACCAATGGAACTAAGACTAGATAGTCCTTCTGCTCCTGACAGTAAGTGTTATATGTTCCTTCCATACTATACAAAATCTTAAGTTTTGAAGAAAATTCCTTGCTGCTTCTAACGGTTAACAGCAAAGTAGACCTCCCTGTATAGGGAGTGGGGAATGTTAAGAAGATAGTCATCAGCAAGGTAAGCTAGAGAACCTAGAGTAAGATTTTCCCTTATTGCTCAAGCAGAGAAAGCTGAGACTCTGTTAAGATGGATTTGTATATTCTGTATGTAGTATATTGTATCTTCTGGCAGTAGTCTAGGTTTCAGTCTAGGTTTGTTAGCATGCAAAGGTGCGGTCTAGAAATGTAGTGACATGCTGAAAACATGCCCAAAACATGATGAATATGTTCTTTTTGGAATATGCGTTTTCACTGAAGCATCCAAGGAGAAAGAATTGGAGCTTCAGCAACTTTTTAGTCTGTTCCAAGTTTCAGATTTACATGCCTAAATTTGTCTGCTGCCAGATTAATAGGGCTTAAAGCAATGGATTGATATTTGGAATGTACATGAAGTAGCTAGTGTTTAATTTTAAGTGTAATTCATTGCTTTGAAAATATATTGAGACTTACTATTTGAAAATGATATAATTTTCAGTAAAGGGGCCAGTTTTGATATGTATATTTTCTTTTCTGTTTGGTTGCAGAACCTGTCGTTCTTCCAGCAGTTATGCCAGGAGATTCCTTTCCTATTCCCCTCCATCTTACATCGTGGCGCTTACAAGCCAGGCCAAAAGGACTGGGAGTCTTTTTCTGTAAGGCTCCAATTCATTGGACTACTGTTCAAAAGACAGCAGAAGTATGTAGCAGCAAGCGAGAGTGTCATTCAATGGAATCTGAAAATAGCCGATTTTTCAGGTAATTTACGACCTAATTATTTTTCTGTAACCTGTAATCCTCTTCTGATAAATGCAATACCATTAAATTAAATAATAGGAAAGAAAATATGTAGAGATAAATGCGTCTGCAGTATAACGGGATGTTTTCCTTGGTCACTCGAATAATCAGAAGCATTGAATGCATAACTACTCTATTTCTGTAGGGCTCCTTGAAGCCCCTCTGACAGTACCTGTTAGCAAATGTCTATTAATATGTATTGCAAAAGAGGAACTGCTAGGAAATAGAGCATGGACTTTTTACCCAAACTCAAGCTTCGGTTATTCCATTGAGTTCGTTAACTTCTTCTCACTTCTTCTCACACACTTCTATGTCTTCACAGGTTTTGTGTGGCGATAAAGAAAGAAAATTACCCTGATTACATGCCCTCCCACATATTTTCTGACAGCGCTAAACAGATTTTCAGACAGCCTGGGCATACTATTTATCTCTTGCCAACTGTGGTAATCTGTAACTTGCTGCCTTGTGAACTTGAGTTTTATGTTAAAGGGATGCCAATTAATGGGACGCTTAAACCTGGCAAGGAGGCAGCATTGCACACAGCTGATACATCTCAGAACATTGAGCTTGGTAAGGCAATTTATAAGATGCCACTTTCTAATCCTCCTAGAGGAGCACCTCAGAAATAACTATTTCCGTTTATGAGGAACAGTGATAAAATATTGGGAAAATAGTAATAATAACCGAAAAAAATTGAAAACATTTATATGATGATTTCATTGGGTTGCAGTGCTTCTTACAGTTAATAACCAAGTGCACACATCCAAAAAATAAAAAGTTAATATTCCAGTCGTTCCCCTCGATCTGTTAGCTGTCTTGCTCTGTTTCTTATTTGGCTCTTTCCTGAGAGTGGAAACAGTGGAAACTGGAGAGAACAGTGATAAAGACAGGAATGAATCAAATAACTCTCCAAATTTATGAGTGTTTTTGCTGTTTTCTGTCTGACGGAGAACATGTGCATTTTCAACACTGGCTGGACTTCTGATGCTTAAGGCAATAATTAGCCATAAGTGGAGTTCCTTTATAAAACATTTTTTCTGCTTTTGACTTAAAATTAAGCATTTATTAATGAGGTTAGAGATTAATACACTGAGTAGTTTTAAAAGTTAACGTGGTTAACCTCTATGAAATATTTAGAAAGACCAAAAAATGTGAAAGACTAAACTGTATACTTACCAGAAGCTAATGTTTGGTTTTTTGTTTGTTTGTTTGTTTGTTTTTTGCCTAGGGGTATTGCTAGAAAACTTTCCAATCTGTAAAGAGCTATTGATTCCTCCTGGGACACAAAACTACATGGTGCGGATGCGATTGTATGATGTCAACAAGCGACTGCTAAATTTGACTATAAGGATTGTATGTCTTGCTGAAGGTTCTCTAAAAATATTCATTTCAGCACCATATTGGTTAATCAACAAAACAGGTAAGTTTACCGTATTTTGATCCATAACTATAATGGTGGAACTTGGAAGATTTAATGCAGAGTTTTTATTTTCTTTCTAGATAAACAGAGCTTTTTAAACACCACTTAATCTTTCCTGCAACTTTAATTCATCTTTTTTTTTTCCAGTGCCAGCACCTCTTGTGTTGTGATTTGCAAATTACTTAGATGTTTTCATTGCTATATTGCAGATTTTTAAACTTCAGCTATTTAACAGACTTGATGTAACTGTAAATAAATCAGCATAGATTAGACTCCTGTTATAATTCTGGCTTTCAGTGACTGAAATGCTTTCTGTAAGCAACAAGTCTTCAACAATAAATTGCAGTTACACTGTGTTAATATCTATTGGCATTATCAGAGCTACAGGAGTTCTTTTTTTGCTTGCAGCAGACTCCATGGCTCTCAGCTATAATAGGTTTAGCCCTTAAGCAGGTTAGACATAGAATGAGAAAGAGATTGCATGCAGACTAATGGCTAACATTCCAACAGAAGTATTTTAGGTTGTTCTTTAATTTGAAGTAGTTTTTACCATTCAAATCTTAAATTTGTGCAAAGGTTAAGTATAACTTGACAGGGTTTTTTTTGTTTTCTTAAAGGATTACCACTTATCTTCAGACAAGATAATGCAAAAACAGATGCTGCAGGTCAGTTTGAAGAGCATGAACTTGCTAGAAGTCTCAGCCCACTTCTGTTCTGTTATGCTGATAAGGAACAGCCAAACTTGTAAGTAATACTGAGAGAAGAGTAGAGGGGCGGAACCTTAGAAAGTATGAAAGTAATCAGTAGAGAATTGGGTGCTGGTATATTAGCATGAATATCATTTTAATTTTTTTTTGTCATCTTAAGACAGGTTAAGTACCTGTTCAGGTACTTAGTTTCTTGGTGATGAAATAAGCATACTGAATCTTTCAACATTTCCTACTGAAAACTCCTTAGATGGTTTTATTTTGTGTGCCTTGTATTCATGCTTCTTTTCCAAGGCATCCAAAAACCTGTTTGAAGAGAATTGCCAAGTTGTATGAATACCTTTGTTATCACTAAAAACAATAACAAAATGAGGGAAAAAAATCCAAACTCTAAATGTTAATAGAGTCGTAGCAGTCGCTTACTTGGAAGTCCATGTACAATAGCCTTATATGTAACACAGTCACTGAATCTTCACCCATCTGTTAAAAGAGCTTAGAACATCCGAAGAAAAATAGGATAGAAATGCAGAATGAATTACTAAAGAGATTTATCGTGGCTTCTGATACGGTTATATTAAAACAGAGGTGTTCTTTTTTGTATCCGGGTACACATTTGATTATCAGCATTGTGTTGATATCTGATCCTTTATTTAAATGAGAAAATGTTTGTGTTTTCTTCTTAACCATAGTTGTACAATGCGAATTGGAAAAGGGATCCATCCTGAAGGTATGCCTGGCTGGTGCCAGGGTTTCTCCTTGGATGGTGGTAGTGGTGTCAGAGCCCTTAAAGTGATCCAACATGGAAACCGACCAGGCCTCATTTACAACATTGGTATGTGCTTATGGGAACATTTGAGAAACGCTGTGGAACTTGTTAGGACGTGTCAGTGACACCAGAAACAGAAAAACTGTAGAAGGGAAACTTACATTGCTAAAGGTTTTTGAGGCTTCAGGGGAAAAGTATTAGACAAAAGATAGATAGTATTCAAAATAAAGATGTAAAAATTTTTAGAATTTTGTTAACTTATAAATCAGTTTTTAGTTATTTTTGCATTTCATCATTGAGTATTAATAACTGTATATACAAACTGTTCTTTCTGTTTCTGTCTTCATTCTTCTATATGCTACTTCTAAGTACGTTTGAAATCCCACTTCATTACTGTCTCTGGTTATTTTGAGTGTCTGTATACTGCAAAAGTATTAAAAGATTTGAAGGATAATCTTTTTTTTTTTTTTTTTTTTTCTTGTAAATAATAGCTTTGTTTTTAATTTGTTTCTGTTCCAAGGTATTGATGTGAAAAAAGGCAGAGGTCGTTATATTGACACATGCATGGTAACATTTGCACCCCGTTACCTGCTAGATAATAAATCAACCTATAAGCTTGCCTTTGTTCAGCGGGAATTTGCCAGAGGCCAGGTAAGATGGTTCATTTATGTTACTACAATACACGTAGTTAGTCACAGCATCTTCTAACCAGAAAGAATACAAACATTATACTTGAAAGTATTGTTGGCTGGTTATGACAATCTTTATTCTAATTATGATCATTTGCCTACCAGAGAAATTGCTGTGCTCATATTTGAGAAGTTTATAGATTAATATTGTGTTTTTAACACCTATAGGCTATTTGTTTACCAATTTCTATTACTAGGGAACATCCAATCCTGATGGCTATCTCTCCACACTTCCTGGTTCCAGCGTTGTGTTCCACTGGCCACGGAACGATTATGATCAGCTCTTATGTGTGAGATTAATGGATGTCCCAAACTGCATTTGGTCTGGAGGATTTGAGGTCAACAAAAATAACTCATTCCATATTAATATGAGGTAGTTTATTACACAGAAATCTTCTGTAACGTGCTTCTATTTTTTAATAGAAGCAGCTGTTTAACGCTTATGACTGCAGTAAAACACATCAGAAACCTGCCTCTCATACACTTGTTCTTTATTGTTCAGGGATACGCTGGGAAAATGCTACTTCTTAAGAGTAGAAATTACTCTTCAAGGAGCCACATACCGCGTTGCATTCAGTGACACAGATCAGTTACCACCACCTTTTCGCATAGACAATTTTTCCAAGGTAAGGGAGCAAAAAGTCAAGATTCTGTTTTCCCCTTTCCCCTTTCCTTTCCTTATTAAAAGTAGTTCTTTTTGGTTAGGGAGCTGACTAACTTGCAAAATAAAATTAAAACGTGTAGCAAAAAAAGGTCTTGTGATGAAGAGCATCATAAGGATGAGAATATTGTAACAGGATACTAGTTTGTAATCTGAGTAACACTTGCGCTTGAATAATGTGCAAAAAGAATTCAGGTGACTGATAGCACTTCCTTTCTGTCTTTGGAAGTATTACTGAGCTGAAAATAACAAATGTGAGAGATGAAGAAGCATGTTCCCTGTCAGTAATGTTAAAAAAAAAATCAGAGAATTTTCTTTGCTTATTTTGCAGTACCTTACAAACTGCCTGGTGATCAGAGCAGGAGATACAGCAATTAATACTTACTGGCTGTTTTTATGGAAATAAAACTTGGCAAGTCTCCTAATTTTGATTAGGAAGATTTGAGACGCTATCATGGGACTAATGACCTTTTAAACCAAAGATGATGGGTAGAAGCAAATTTCTAGTCCCTTTGGGATTATCTTTGAGATCCAAATGGAAGAATGGGGGGAGGGAAGCGAGCTGAACATGTTTCAATGACCAACTCCTTAAAAATGGATAAATGGTAGTAAATAATCTGACTGATTAAGAATTTGTGTGAAACTAAATCCTCTTTCATAACTGTTACAGGTCCCAATTGTTTTTAATCAGCATGGTGTTGTCGAGCCAAGACTATACACTGAAGTGAAGCCTATGACCTCTCTAGATTATGCCTGGGATGAGCCTGTTCTACCACCTTATATAATGCTGACAGTTAAAGGGGCTGGCTCCTCAGAAATCGTCTGTAGCATGAATGACTTCCAAGATAGCAAACAGCTTTATTATGAAAACTTCATTTATATTGCTGCTGCGTACACTTTCTCAGGGTAAGTCTTTATATATTACATTAAAATATTTTGCATGCTTATGGTGTTGAAAGTTTTTACTCTCTTAATGATTGTTGTTTTACACCTTTTGAAAGTATTTATAATTCAGGTAAACTTTTGTTGACCATCTAGCTAGCAGAAGAAATTCAGAAATTAAAAAGTTTCAGAATGTTGAGTCTGGCAGAGTCAGTAAACTGTGTAACTTATGTTATTTGGTTGTGATAATTTAGCTCTGTAGGTGCAACTTGTCAATGTTTATTTTCTCACATACTGAGGAAGATTTAGCGTGTGGCATCTACTGTCAACCCACTGATCTTAAAAGAGCAAGGATGTTTAATGTCATATTCAGGAACTTGATTTCATTTGGTGGATTAAGAACACTTCACTACAAGATGTACATGTTATGACATGCTTGTGATATTTCAGCTTGCACTTTATGTGCTGTTAAAAACAGCTATGGGAGGATGGTGCATATTTTATTGATTTTCCCAGTATAAAGTAGGAAATTTTGTTTGGAATTCATCTGATCTCATTGTGAAGTCAATAGTTGTAGTGAGAAATGAAAATCTCTCTTAAGAATGCGGTCAAATTGACAGCTCATCCGGTAATTTAAAAATTAACAAGAGGGAACAAAACAATACAAATGATTGGCTGTAGTGCAATTGTGAGCTTCCTTGGTTTGTTTTTGTTACAGATCTAGTTTAATCTAAAGAAGTAGCAGCTTCTCTGACTAAACATGATTAAATTTTCTTGGTGTTCTAGCTCGCAGGAGGCAAGCGTAAGGCCAGTTGCTTCAAACAGGGATGCTGCATATGCAGAGCTTGTCCTTGATGTTTCTCCAAAGACACAGCGAGTTATACTGAAAAAGAAGGTACCAAGACACGTTTGATTTTTTTTTTTTAAATGTTGTTGCTATGTGATAAAGTAAAATCAGGTGCTGGGAGAAGGAAAAAAGAAAAAAAAACATGGTAACTTTTTAGGTTGAAAATAGTTATAATTTTATAGCACTTGATAGGAAAATAGAACGGTAATGTTTGGTCTGTACTGCTGTGTTCATTTGAATCTTGATTATTATTTTTTTTATGCAACAGGAGCCAGGAAAACGATCCCAGCTTTGGAGAATGTCTGGCACAGGAATGCTTTGCCATGAAGGTTCATCAGTTCCTCATAACCCCCATAAACCTTTTCCTAGGTCTGTGGAGTCTTGTATGATTTTAGATATTGCAGGTCTGGCAGCTGTCACAGATAACAGGTATTGGAAATACAATTTCTAATGAAACTGATGTAGATACTAACTTTGTCTTTGCTTTTACATGATGATTTACTTATTTTTCTGAATAAGAAAATAAATGATTCTGAAGGCTTTTGTAAGAGCTAGGCTTTTATCTGTCCTCAGGAACAGGAGGACTTTGCGACTTTGTGACTTTGGTGTATTTTTAAAGCATAATTAATGTCTTTTCAGCTGCAGATTGTTAAAACAGCACTTTAGAATTGAGATTAGGGAAGCAAACTTGAACAAAAACACAGGACTGGAACTGGGAAATTGGAATCATCTAATTGGATTATCATCTAATTGGAATCATCAAGTCTTGGTTGGCATGCTTTTGTCGTAGGTATGAGCCACTGATGCTAAGAAAGCCTGATCGACGGCGCAGTACCACCCAGACATGGAGCTTTTGTGATGGGAAGTTGACCTGTGGTATTCATGGCCTTGTTGTCCAGGTCAGAACTGCTCATACATGAACTTGTTTTGAGTGTTGCTGATGTTGATGACAGGAATTTGATCTTAGTATTGCAGAGAAGAAGGCTTTGAACCCAAGGTTCAGGATGCCAATGAGACCAGACTTATATAAATAGCTTACTTGTTTTAAATTGATGTTTGAAAGTTCTTATCAATTACAAATAAATAACCATCTTGCATCATTAACATGAAAGTAAAGCATTAGAGAATTAATAGTGTGTGATTGTTGAAAATAATCAGTATGATGATAAGTAGGATCTTTATGTTCTCGTACATACCAAATTTGAAAATGCTGCTGAGTGTCAACTAATATCACTGGTGAAAGTCAGATTTGTGTGTACCCAGTGTTTCTCAGAATCGTGGCTCTAATATTTTAATAACAAGAATTAAAAAAAAAAAAAAAGAGTTCAAACTCTTTTGTCATGTTCCAGGAAATGCTGACTTTCAGAAAATTAACATTGGCAAACTACTTGATAATTCTGCCTGCTGATGTCAGAATTTGTAGGCACAGAAACCTGGATGGCTTTTATGAATTCTGATCCTAAATGTTAAAAGAATGTTGATGGTCATACTTTTATTTATTTATGCCATATTTATCCATCGTTTATTTACAAGCAAAAGTAGAATACATGATCCTGCAAATTGTTGAAATAGCAAAATATACTTGTGATAAAATATATTATTTCTAGCATTTTATTATGAAAAATGAATTATTTGCAAGCTACAACAATGGAAATCAAACTCAATTCAGAGGAAAAAGTGCTTTCATAGTAAATGTGTTAGCTCTGTGATGAAAGTGTGTCTTATGCGAACAATGAATTTGGAATGGATCTATAAAGCACAGGATGTTAGAAATATCACTTTGAAAGTTCAATGGATAGGACACGTACGTTCTATTTAGCTTCTTTTTTTTTCTTGTTTCTAAATTCCTTATGACTTGTTTGTTATTTTTTCCAAAACATATGGTTCAGATACTTGTTCATTTTAAAACAAACCAGCAGTGACTGAAAAGCAGCATCTCAGACATCTTGCTCACTTTCTCTGAAGGAATATAGGAAGGATATTAGTATATAGTATATATAGTAATAATATAGTAAGGATATTAGTAATACAGTGTTTCTTTGCTACTTCTGATGATATGTTTCAATGCTAATACCAAAAAACAGAGGTAAATACTGACTTAAGCCCATGATATTGGGTTGATCATTTTGTGATCAAATTACAGTAGCTTAGTAAGTTACTACCTGTCAGTCTGAGATAACCAAAAAGCCCCACATTGCTGCATTAAGCTGTTGACTCAGTAAGGACTTAAACTCCTGTCTTACTTGAAGATCCAGAGTTCATCTTTTAGGAACCTTTCTATCTTGTTGAAAAAGTTTTCAGAAGGACTTGCAGTGTTTGATCATGATAGCTTTAGTATGTGAACATTCAGGGGGAAAATACTTAATTTTTGGTCTTAGCTATTTTTTCTAGCTGCCATGCTGATAAAAGATGAGTTACCAGAAGACCAACTAGAGTATTTACTCTAAAGAGTAAGAAATGTGTAATTTCCCTCACTCCCAGACTAGTCAGTCTGGGACTCAGTCCCAGACTACTTTTTTCTCCAATTGTCTAAAGAGGGGGAAGTAAAATACACTTTAAATTAATGCATATAAATAGATATCTGAAGTCTTTACCTATCTTTTTCCTTTTCTTTTTTTTTTTTTTCTTTCTCCAGGCAAAGGGAGGAGTATCAGGTCTTTACGATGGAGCAGAAGTTGTTCTTGGTCCTGACACTTCTCTTGAACTTTTGGAGCCAGTTCCACCTGAACAGCAGTTCATAAACCAGAAGATGAGGCCTGGGTCAGGAGTACTAGCTATTAGAGTCACCCCAGATGGGCCAACTAGAGTTCTGCAGGTGATTCATTAACTGGAATCTAGTAATATATTTTACTTGTAAATTTTTTTACTTTAACTGGAATCTTTAACTTTACTTGTAACTGGAATCTAGTAATATATTTTACTCATAATTTACTTGTACTTGAAATACCTTCTTATGCATTGCATCTCTAAATCTAACAAAATGGTAATTTTGTAATGATATGAAAGGGGGGAATATCATAAATAACTACGTTGAAAGTTTTTGAAGTTCATTCTTTTTAAATATAAAGGAGGGTAATATAGCGATTATTTATGAATAGGAAAGAGATCATAGCGGTGATCTGATGTTTTGGTGGTGTTTGTTTTTTTTTTGTTTGTTTGTTTGTGTTTTTTTCTCATACTAGATAACAGATTTTAACCAACGTAGAAATGAACGTTTATCTGGTGAAGGAGATGAATTTCCAGTTATGGAACAAGATCTACGCAAGTTAAAAAATCCAAATATGGAGCAGGAATTAGAAGTAAGATATTACAACAACTACCTATTCTGTTTCTGTCAGCTTTTTTGGTCTATTTCAATTGGTTAGTGGGCTTTTTTTGGTTTTGGTTGACGGTGGTTGTTGTTCATTTGCCTTTCCCCATGATAAACGCTTGCAAGAAACCTGTAGACATTCCTGCTAAAACACCTCATTCTTAGATACTGGGTTTAGAAATCCAAGCCCTCTTTATTTGAAGACCTAATCATCAAGAGCTGTTCAGCAGCAGCTCTGGAGATAAGTTTAAAAAAATAACTTTTTTGGAGGAGCATGCACATTCAGTACTACAGGTATGGTTTTTTTCCTCTTCAAATACTCTTTTCTCAGGTGCTTGTGAGACTGGAAGGTGGAATAGGATTGTCTTTAGTCAACAAAGTCCCTGAAGAGCTGATATTTGCAAGCCTCACAAGAATTAATGTCCACTACACACAACTGTCAACGAGTCAGATGCTAGAGCTCAGCGTGCAACATGTACAGGTATTTGTCATATTGAAACAAATTTATTTGTTCATGTGTCTCCTGGAATTTTGAAAAATGTTTAGAGCTCTAAGATTTAAATTCCTGAATATTATAAATGTTTTGGTAAGTATCAGTGTCTGTCTTGGATTATCCTCTACTTAATAATAATTGAGATAATGATGTTTTGTGCTCCATGCAGTTTATTTCTAACTATTTTAAACTGTTATGCAAGGTAGAATCTTTCTTTTTTTTTTTTTGTTAACAGGTCATATTGAAATTTTTCTCTTTATCTTTGTTTTCAATTTGGTCTTTCAAAATCAGAATTAACAAGTTAAACCAAACACGGTGAAAACATTTTCTTAATTAAAAATCTCCTCTGGATTATTAGAATTGTGTTCCCAATATGCAAAATTTCCATGAGGTGTGTGTACTCTTGCAGACTATAGAAGATAAACGGGTGCTTACATGTATCAGTCAAACTTTTTATCCACAAGAAGGTTTACTCTACTGTTGATTAATATTTTTGGCTGTGTTTTTAAAACACAAACAAGAAAACAGGACAGTGGATATACTGATTTTTCTACAGTTTTTGTTTCGTTTTTTTGGTAGCTATAAACATTTTCATAATGAAGGGTATTTCTGAGTATTCTGGGGGATGATCTTAGTAGTGATCAGTAACCCAGTATATTCAGTAGCTTCCTGACTCAAGGACCACTTGTTTCTGAAAGCTTTTAACTCCTCAGATAAAGAAACTTGATTTTACTTATCATTGTTTATTCTGATTTTGTTGTCTATCATATCCACACTGTAGGTGGACAACCAGCTTATTGGCACCACACAGCCTTTAATGCTCTTTCTGACGCCTAGGATGAGTGAAAATGAGCCTGTGGAGGCTGGTCCTGCAGTGCAAGTAAATGCAATGAAATTTCCCAGTAAGAATACGATGACTGATATATACAAGGTAAACAGCCATCTTTTGTTTGTGCCATGCAAATACCAGTCTGTTTAAATGACCTTACTTGTTGCTAATTTTTACTAGTATCTGAATTAAATTATTCACTGAATTAATGCTGTGTTGTAAAGGACGCTATATCCAACTTATCATGTTAAGAATACTTGAAGCTACAGTACAGTGATGGACAGGATGATTAAAAAAAAAGACCACTGCTCATTCATGTCCATGACCTAACTTTTCAAGATAAATTATTCTTACTTCAAAATTCGTAGGTACCATTACAACATAATGAACCTGAATATCTGTGCTGTGCTTCTCATGTCTTGTGTACAAGGTGATTACTTCTCTCTGATAATGTTGCAGCATAAGCCCTGATTTCTGTACTGCAGCTATTAACTTTGTTTGGAATTTTATCCACCAACTGGAGTATGCATTGTGAGGACAAAATAGGGTTGGTTTATCAAGACCAATTCAGTTACTTGGAATCTTCACACATATTTTGACACTCTTTTGAGTAACAGCTTTGGAATCAGTTAAGCATCAGATTCTCATGTGTTAGTATTGGCTAATGAAGCACAATACTTTCCAAAACAATCTAAAAATCAGAAGTTGTAGGTAACTTCCAGTGAAAAAAAACACCAAAGACATTTGGAAGGTGAAAATCTCAACACAATTCCATTCCAGTGAAAATATCATGTGAAGTAGAACACATTGTCCTATATAATGGCTTGTACAGATAATATTTCTAGTATTAATACTGTAAACTGAAACTTGTTTATCTTTGCAGCATCTGATGATCACTGCTCGGAAGTTCACAGTTCAAATTGAGGAGAAATTGCTTCTGAAGCTGCTGAATTTCTTTGGCTATGCTCAGTCTGAATCAGGTATAGTATAAAATTACAAAGACCAGTTTTACAGTATGCATAGGTATGATCTTTGCATGTAAAGTAAGTTCAAAATGTCTGGCAAACTCTTAACTGCTTGAAAACATCCACTGAACAGGAAGTTTGAAACTTAATGTCTCAGTGGACCTCACAAAGCTGATTACGTGTATCGTGCTTGTTACAGCACTCAGGCAGTGACGCATGTGGCATTGTCCAATATGCAGTGGCTGAGCCATACCTCTGTGGGAAGGAGTTCAATATTCGTCATAAGCTCATGTAACTAAATAGGTGAAGAGGTGGTTTTTTTGTTTGTTTGTTTGTTTTTGTTTTTGTTTTTTTAAAGTGTTATTAATTTAGCAAGCCACTTAGTAAACTAAGTTTAAATAAACCCTAGGCTAGAAATGAGATATCTGTTCATTTTTTCCTTGGGCAGTCCCTCATTCTCAGCTGAAGGAAGATTTTGGCTGTCTGACCCTACAGTTCTGATATCTATTACTCCTAGCTATAATTATAAAAACAAGTTTTGTTTTCATTCAGTGAAGCAAGATGGGGCTCTTGAATCTTCTCAGCTCATAGATGTTATTCTAATCTTTCTATTGCAGGGCTTGTGTGTACTTTGGAAACTTCTGAAATGTCTGTTTTGGAGTGGCAATTTAAAGAGTCACTTTTATTACATAGTAAGGGTGTGTAGGAATATATAGCTTCCTATATAAATAACTTGAAGGAAAAAAAAAACAGTTGAGGTATATTTCCATATGTGGGCAAGCCTACAAATGATGCTCAAGAGTGTAATGTCTTGCTAATCCATAGTATGTTCTTAATTGTCTCTAAAAAAGACAAGTATTACCTTTCCCAGTTTCAAAGACAGAGGATTTAAAGACTTAAGTTTTGTAGTGATGAAGAAAATAAAGGTTCTGAATTTCACTCTGTTTACTAGTCTCTCCTTTGGTTCAGTTTATGATACTTTTGCTTTCTTGTTTTTTATTTCCTTACTTACTGTACATTTCCTTACTTACTGTACACTTACTACTTACTTGGTAGTTTATCCACTGATGCTGATGATGCCATCCAAGATTCAAACAAAATCTATTTTGTCATTTTCATCCAACTTAATTGTTCAACCTGAGTTCTTAAGATTTTGTCATCTTTCTTCGTTCTCCTTGATGCCTGAATACCAAGATGCTCTCAGAAATAGCGTACAAACCTGTTGGTCACTGTCAGCCAAATTTGACTCAGTATATAAATCAGTTTATTGAGTGTCTTCTGCATAGGTATTTTTTCCATTAGGTAGTGATGATGAAAAACATCAAATTCTATTGTTTTGTTATTATTAGCAGGTCATAAAGGAAATGTAGAGAGAGGAAAATGTAAGATTGTGACTACTCAGTAGGAAGGAAACATTGCATAGTTACGTTTGTATCACCTTGCTTTTATGTGATGACATATATTTGAAGCAAGATTAGTAGCTTAACTCAATCTATGCATTTAGATAACTTATTTTTGTCTAACTACAAATAAATGCAGGTTTTAAAAATGCAGGCAGATCTGAAAAAAAAATCTTGAGCCTAAAGGGTCAACTTCGTGTCATAAGGCATGAATAATTTTGCTGGCTACACTAGCAATTGCACATACTTTTTATTTGTACAGAGAAATTGTAACTCCTTATGGAGTATGCATTCATAACTACATACATATTTAATCTATTCTGATTCCTGTGTTTCCTCTGGATGTAGAAGTTGAAAACTATGATGAAAACCTCCATGAAAAGGTTGCTGAAAATACTGGAGTACAAAAGCGATACTACTTTGAAAATCTCAAAATAACCGTGCCTCAAATAAAGTTGAGTGTCTTCACTTCTAATAAGCTACCTTTGGAACTCAAGGTAAGACAATGTATTTACAGAATATGCTTCCAAATAAAGGTTCTATCACAGAAGGAGAAAGAAGCAGAAGCTTCTACTTACTGCTATTAATAGTCATGTATTCTTCCATTATTTAATTTCAGTAAATTTCACTAATTTGCATCATTTCCAGTCTCGTCTGTAATATTCCTTGATTTCTGTTATTTCCATTTAAGCACAGCCAATTTCACCTAATAACTTGCTACCTTACAGAGGACTTCAGTTACATTAATAGTAGTGTAAAGAGTCTTGAAGTGAATGAATGACATATGGGGTGGCTAAGGGTGGAGAAAGATAAGTTACTGAACTTAGGGAACAAGAAAAAAAAAATGCTTTGTGCATTTTGTGTGACTTAGTGTGCTGCCTCTCTATGGAGGGACTGAACTGCTGCCTTTTCAAAGCTGCATTTTCATAGAAATTTTGGACACTGACCAGGCCTTTTTTGTGCGCTTGAAATAAAGGACATTAATATGTGCATGCTTTTAAAGAAGTTCAGTGTTGTGAAGTCTGTATCACAGAGTCTGACCAAGCTAACCCAGAACAACATCAGTCCTGCACTCTTGTATTGCTTTTGCCAAATCCGTGTGCAAAGGAGAACAATTCGATAACAAGCTCTAATATTCCATACCGGCCAGTGGCTTGAAAGTGTGAGATCTTGTATTTCAGTATCACCATAAAAATGCTTGTCAACCAATTATCTCTGAATTTGAGAGTGAAAACGGTGTTAGTGGTGAGTGCCTTTAAGAAACTAGTAATGCGCACTGGTTTTTGGATTTCTTACCACCTTTGGAAAAAGGTCCAATCTTGGCAGCTGCTGGGAATGTTCCCAAGAGAAAACTCGGCGTATACATTTTTTTGTAATAATAACAGTCACTGACTGTATTCTGTATATTAACTTTCGCAGAAGGAGTTCATTCAGTTTTGTAGCATGGGTGAGTTCAGGGTAGAAGTGAGAGAATAATCACAGTAGAGCCTTTGTAGTCTCTCTAACAACCTCTAATGTTTCTGGAAGGTTTGGACATTGCTGTCTGGTAATGTGGGGTAGACAGATTATTTTTATTAGGTACCACTATTAACAAAGTTGCCTTATATAATATCTGATAGTTAAACAGGAAATTACTTCCTACCAAAGTGAATAATGAGGGCTACTCTAGTTAGTCGTCCATTTACTGGAAAAATAAATAGGTCCTTTCTTACTTGCAAACTGAAGTCAGACATGTAATTTACATTAATTGCCTGCAGATGGCAGAAAAACTCGTACTACTTACTACCAAGCATGATTTAGTGATTAATGTAGAAACATATAACAATATCAGGCTTCTTGCCATCTTCAGATTTTCTGATGTTGGCACTGTGCATGTTGTTACCAAGAACTGAAATGATCTAGAAGAGAATAGTTCAGCTGGGGCCTTCAGAGGTCGAGTCCAACTGCCTGACTTCTTTAGGGCTATAGCACATCAGTGAGGGAGTTGTCCAAGTGCCTCTTGAACGCTGACTGGCACGGGGCATCAGCCACCTCTCTAGGGAGCCTGTTCCAGTGTTCGGCCACCCTCACGGTAACAGAATTCTCCCTAACACCCAGCCTGACCTTCCCCTGGCACAGCTCTGGGTCATTGGAGCAGAGAGTGGCGACTCCCTCAGTGCTTCCCCTGCTCAGGGCACTGCAGAGAGCAACCAGGTCACCTCCTGGCCTCCTTTTCTCCAAACTGGACAACCCAAGTGTCCTCAGCCTCTCCTTATAAGATGTGCCCTCCAGCCCTTTTACCAGCTTTGTTGCCCCAAAATGAGGTTTGCTGCTAATTGACCTTTAGAGCAGTAACAACAAAATGCTAAACATGGAATCTTAAACACATTTTGTTTTGAAATACAAACTTCAAGTTTAGGAAACAGATTGCATCAGGAGGGGTGTTTAGTTGCTGTCTAATTACTGAACAAATGTAAGTCTATTAATTTGATCATCATTTACAAGTAAAAGGTTTATGGAGTGATTGTCGTCTACATCTATCAAAGCATCCACTATTCCAGCAGCTTCAGATAAGCTATTGGCTTGTTATATACCTATTTAATTCATTTGGATTCTCTGAATGAGAAGTAGAAAAAAAAATTAAGTAGCAATATTTTTTATTTAATCAGGCATTGAAGAGCTCACTGGGATTTCCTCTAATCAGATTTGAAGATGCTGTGATTAATCTGGATCCTTTCACTAGGGTCCATCCATATGAAACTCGGGAGTTTATCATTAATGACATTCTGAAACACTTTCAAGAGGTAAGTGTCATACAGATTTTATTAGAGGAAAGGCTAAATTTCTCTTGATTGAGTTCTGTAGTGAGGATTGGGATGAAATTCTTCCTTGACGATCAGGTATTTACTGTATAACCCCTTCCCCCTTTCTTTTTTTTTTTTTTTTTTTTTTTTAGTATAGCGAGATAGCATCACACATTTCTAAAATTCACTGCACTTTAAGATGAAACTGTTGATTGTAGTGGTGCTCATGTATTGTTTTATAGTATCTCTTCATTTTTAATCAATCTTGCTGGTGTTAACGTGATCCAGAGGTGATATTTCAACCTTTCTATTGATTTTACAGGAGCTGATCAGTCAGGCAGCAAGGATTCTAGGTTCTGTGGATTTCCTTGGCAACCCGATGGGTCTACTGAGTGATGTTTCAGAAGGTGTTGCTGGACTTATAAAATATGGCAATGTTGGTGGTCTCATCAGAAATGTCACACATGGAGTATCAAATTCAGCTGCAAAGGTAATAATTATGATGTTAAAGTTTACTAAAACAGTAAGTTAAAATAGGAAATAGAAAATAATTATTTACCATCTTTAAATAGATAGCTTTTCCTGTTTGTTTGGTAAAAATTTCATTTGAAATGTAGATTTATTTATTTTAAATGCTTATACATATACTTCAGGGATGCTGATAAACCTGCAGGAGGTGGTGAAACAACTCAATGCCTTAGTATTCATGTACATGCATTCAGATTGAATGCAGTTGTGAGCAGTATTTTAGTTCTGTGGTTCAAGTGTGGCATCATCTCATTGAAACCAGAGCTTTACATGAATTGGAGCATTTAAAGGTTTATTTAGTATAACACGAGTTGTTAATGTATTTTGGGAAACTGATTAAGCTGATACAAATATGAATTGTTATGCAAACACTTGAGTTAATTTTGTTTTCAATGCAATATAGCAACAAACTAAAGGATTCTTAGATTGCTATGCATTTATATTTAGCTTAATTGCAGAATCTGTGCATGGTGGACATTCTTTTGTCCTTCAATAACGATTGAGAGAACACCATTATATCAGGGCTCTTAGTTGAAAATAATGATCTTTGCTGCCTAAGAGAGGTATGATCTAAACACAGCAGCCAAAAATAGAAAGTGGTTTAGATCATAGTCTATGTTGTGCTTGATACTGAATGAATGTATGTTGGCTTTAAAGGAAAAAAATCTTGAGATATTTCTCATCAATTACATGATTTGTCAACACATACTGTAAGTGAACTTTATGATTGTGGGTAGTAATAGTGTTTTCTTTTCATGAGGGCTTGTTATTAAAAGTAGTTTACGTGGTGCTCTAGTTCCTAAATGTAGGAGGTTTATGTGCATGGAGAATTATGGTATCAGGAGGGAGATGTGGCAAAGATGACCTAAACTGAATTTGGTCAGTAAGGATTAAAAGTACTGTCTGTAACAGCAGGATCATTTAGCAATATAACACTGTCTAGTTAATTTTGAGTTTGTATATTTGCAAGCAGGTGGCATTTAAGCATATAGTGGTTAATACAGCCAAGTGAAACAACAACAGTCAAAATCTGCCTTTCTCAGAAATGGCTGTCACACAATATACGGCAGTTACTCACAGAAAACTGAATGTTTTCCAGAGGTGTTCTGTAGTCTGAATAATGGAAAAAAGAGACATTGGTGATGATGCAGAATAGGAGATGATGAAATTATTTAGTAATAACTGAAAAACAGAAAAAAGTTCTCAGTGTCGCCCTGGTGCATTTGAGGGTGTGTGTGTGTCTTTTTGTTTGTGCAGTCTAGTTTTCCTGATACCATTGTAAATATGTGAAAATATTTTAATGCAGTTTATAAGCTTATATTCAAGAAATTGGGGGACAAGAAGTAAAACATCCTTCCAAAATTATCCTCGTGCTTTCACCTAAAAAAATACAGCATGTAGGTAACTAGTAAGACAGAATTTTTCGTTCTCCCATTACCCAAAGAATGATGAGAATAGTCAAGGAAGAGTAAACATTGAATGGATGAAATTTGATTGTATTCTGGGGTATAAATAAAGCCTGTTCATAGTAATGAAGCTACTCCTCCAGTACATGAATTTAACTTTGAACCAAAACTTTAAAGCATTCTAGAGCTGTGAAATGTGGTGACTTTAAGATATATGCCAGTTTCACTTTTCACTTAATGTTTACCACTTTATTTCCAAGTTAGGATAACAACTTGGTAGGACTATATGTGAGTTTCTTCGTGAAGTATGTATTTACTGACAGATGTGTTACGGGAAAGTGAAAATTCTTTCCTATTATTTTCGTTTTCCAGACTGGTAAGTGTGTTTATGTTGGTTCACCCTTTCACAGCCTATTCTATTTCTTTGTATACATGAAAATCTACCTTTTTCCCTGTAGTAGTGGCAAAAGGTAATTCAGAAGATGAGAAAGGTGAGATGTAGAATTTACATAACTACAGATAACTCAGAACTAATATTATCAGACCTAATTAAATTGCCATGGAGATCCTCAGTCCATCACCAAGTGCATCGTTGTGAGCACATCTAACCCAGACAGTTGAACTATGAGGCAAGATGGCATATACATTCTCTAATACAATTGTTTTATTCCCAGATTAGTGCATTAGGACCTTTGCAAAGATTTATAATGAAATAAGATGTTGCTGATATTCCTGTCTTAATCCTCCCTTAATCTCTTTTTGAGATTCACTACAGAACATTTTAAATGTGTAGTTAAGAGGTGCTAAAGCATCATGCTGTTTTCTTAGTATCAGCGCTGCAAATACAGGTTCATCCAAGCAGTCGGGTAGAATACTTACTGAGCTTCTGGAATGCAGTATCCATCTGCACAAACGAGTGCTTTTGTCCATACTTTCTACTCGTAGTTCTAGTCTCTTGTGGCCCATCCACTCCACCCAATAGAGTATGTTTCTTTAGAGTTTCCTTTCTATAAAGTGTTGTTTCCTCATTGCAATCACATCTGTAGCAACAGACTCATAAATCTTTCTTTAAAAGGCACGAGCCTTCCTACATTTCCCACAAGGGCAAGGTCATTCTTTGAACTTTGGAGTCATTTGTAACCAAGGGTTTTGTGAAGGAAGACTTTCAAAGGCAGAAGGGCAGTTGGATGCTGAACTCCTCTCAAAATTCAACAGGAGCTGAATGTCTGCTTCCCGTTTATACCTTTGAAAATCACCCCATGGACTATTTATCTGTCTTCCCAGGTATTATTTTTCCTCCTTGATATATCCAAAATGTCTGAGGTGCGAGTCTCACACAGTTGCCTTTTAAAAATCCTTTTATATCAATTATATGTCTGTCCTCTCAGAACAAGTGAATTCTATCCCTTAGGAAGGCTTAACAGCACATTATGGGAGCTCATGGATTACTCTTCCAAATATTCTGCTACACTGAAGATTATCATAAAGAAGTCTCAAATAACAAGGATTAATTTGTTTGTATGTTTTGCACTGCACTTAGTTTTCTAGAAGATTTAGATGCCTAAACCAAGAGTCTCCGTATGATACGAAGTTGACATTTCAGGTACAATTTGTATGTCCATGGTATGTTGTAGAACTTGACTTTCTGCTCAACCACATATATACCTTACACTTGCTAAGTTTTGGTAAAGAACAAAACGGAGGAGAGGGGTGTATAATTCCAGTTACTCAAGAAAAACGTAACTGAAAAAATAGATCATTTTCATCTTTCTGCCTTGTTGCTTTCTGTAGGGAACGCACTATTAAGTATCCTAGAGGTCCTCATCTATTGCACCTTATTCTGCAGAGCTGGTAACTGAAGTAGTCAAAACTAGATAAGCCTCTGTTCTGCGTATAAATTGATGGCTGGAAAAAAAATCATTTTTGGTTGTTTTGTGTGCCTGACTTTCAAGTGTCTTAAAAGTCTACACAAGAGTTTAAGATGAGTTAGATTTAAGGTGTGAATGGATAGATAGATAAATAAACTTAAAGACTGTAATCATCACGTTAAATCTAACACTGCACGACTGAATTGAAAAGTAAGCTATTTGAGTTGTATCTGGTTTTGTCATTTTATTGCTTTTCTATTTTATAGTTCTGTTGACTATTCCTGTAATGGCTTTTCCATGCATTTCAGAACATGCAGTGGGTAATGCCTTCTTTCAAGTGGATAGCTGCAGCATATTTAAGTTGGCACAAAACCTTAGGTTAAATAAAGTTCACTACAGAGAGTTTTGTAGTTTTTATCCCTTGGAGACTGAAAGTTCTGTATTTTAAAAAGTTCTTTGATCCTAAATATAGACACCTGAGGGAATTTCATTCCCTCTGAATGAAGATTTCTATAGTTGCCATATGCGTAGAAATGTCTTGAATTCTTGGCATTCGCCCTTTATTTCCCCCTTTAGGCATGATAGTTCTAAATCCTAAGTTATTCCTGTTTCAGAGGTGTTTCAATTAGAATTGAATATTGAACACTGAGTTACTGTCTGAAGAAAAATGTTCCATAGCTTATATACTCTGAATGGAAAATTAAGCGTGGCTGAACCTATTGCTGGCAAATAGGTGTTGCTCTGACATAAGAAAATTCCCGGTTGTAAAAGGTTTGAAAAATAAATCAGCTTCTCAATACTGTATTTTATGTGTCTGATCCGTTCGACCCATATTAGGAATTCTGTTATCTTTTGTGAGTTATGAGCACATAGTAATGTAGTTGTTATGGCTCTGCAGCTAGGCTTGGTTTCTATGGTACAAATATTGGATGGAAATGATCCCTGCCCCCCAAAAAAATAACTTAGTGACATTTTTTATGCACAGAAAAATAGCGTAGAACTTTCTCAGTATTTCAGTGCTTTTGTTTTGCTCCACCTTGTTCTGACTTTGCAGTATTCCCATTCTTCACATTCCAAATATGTCACTTGAAATAAGCTTTTTGTTGGTTTTGAACAGACAGGAGCTAGTTTATATGTCCCTTTCCTTGAGTTAAAGGAGCGATTGCAATCTAGTTGCCAGGGATAGGAAGGCTGTAGGCTTTATGTTCACCCAACCAAAATGAGCAACCAAAGCCAAGCGTTGTCTTGCTTGTAGGTAAGATAGTGACAGAATTTTATTTCTCAAGAAAAAAAAAAGAAAAAAACCTCAAGGTTTTTGTATTCCTAGAAGTGATTTATATGGTTCAGGTTAAAAGTAGCTTTACCTATGTTTTCTGACTGCCTCCCTGTCTGTCTTTGCTGACTTTTTTTTGTCATGATTCGTTTTTGATTAAGATTTTTCTCCTCGTGTCTTCTCCAATATTGCCTAGGGGCTGGTTTCAGCTTGTTCAGGTAATGCATCCAGGTGGCACTGCAGATCATCTTCAGTTGAGTTTGCATTTCATTCTAAGACTAGCCGCACATGTGCAAGATCAAGCGCTGAGCAGTGAAAAACAGTATGAAAACATGAAGATTATGAGAAACCGTGATGGAAAGTAATTTAAATTTTCAGGTAGAAATTTTCAGTGCTAGGGGGAACACAATAGATAATGCAATTTTACCCATTTTTAACCATTTTAAAAGGCGGTAAGATTTATGGCCAATTAATGACAATGAAAAGCCATGGAAAGTGTCACCTCTCGTGTGCAAAATACCTGGTATCTGTGAATCAGTATGTTTGAAAGAGATTTTTGGGGTAAGAAGTGAAAGATAGAGGACCACATCTGGGAACTTTGAATGATTATATTGTTCTTCCTGTCTTTCATTCCTACCATGGGATAAAATGTGTGTGGCTAGCATCCTGATCATAAGGTCCCTTCAGAGTTTGGGTTAAATTCAGCATTTACAAAGCTTCTTATACAAAGTGTTTGTGAACTTGCTTTGACTACAGTGTATCTTTGTGTGGAGAAAGGGCATTGGTGTAAAATCAAACCAAAAATATGTATTCTGTGGGAATAAACATTTTGATCTGGATTTGATGTCCTAAATGTGCCTATTCAGAATCCAGCTGACACACTGGTGGAAGCTTTGAATTAGCCTTTCCAAGAGAAATTCCTCAGTAGACAATGAGGATCCTGACAAGTGCAAGCAATGAGATGTTTTAGCTTTATGCAGAAATCTACAAGTGACCATGTTGACAATTTATTAAAACTTGAAGCTTTCTTTTTACACCTGTCTAGAACTTTACTTTGAAGGATGTTACCTGCTGATTTTCTTCAAAATAAAGTACAATGTTCTTGTTTTGCTGTCCTCCTGGGGAATGAGGTGAACAAAGGAGAATTTAAAATGTAGTATGCAGAGTGCTGCTAAAAGTACAAACTATAAAATTAGAAACGAACAGTTATCATTAATGATAAAATGAAATTTGGTCTTCGCCTACGGTTTTTAAATGGTTAGCATGTCATGAAAACAATCACATATATCCCATGTATCACAATTAGAAAAAATGGGGTGTGGGTTTGAAATTCATCTCTCCAGCCTTGACACAAGGCTAAGTACACCACCCTACTGTATATTTTAAGAGGGAGCACGTATAAAGCTGTGTATAATATGTTAAACAGGACAATTTTAAACTTGAAATTCCTTAGATGTGTATCGCCAAGGAGGGAAGACAATATTTTTACATCCAGGGGATGTGGCCAAGGTTATCTTCTGGAGCTGTAACAATAGATAAGACTTGCCATCAGTTCTACAGATCTGAGTGAGTCATCCTTCAAGGAACTGTAAGCTATTTACACTGCACAAACAATGGCAGGCCAAAAGAGGCTTGCAGGTTTCCTCCAAAAATCGAACACTGAAAGCTGCTGAGGTTTTATAATAGAAGTTTCTTGTGCGTCCCAAGTGCGGTCATAGGTGACAGTGCAGAAAATGGGACTGGCAAGTCCGGCGTGTTGCTGGAGGGAAGCGTGCTGCAACGTGAGCACTGGAAATAACAGAGTTGTTGTATGCAAGTACAAGGGGGTTGGTGAGGGTGATGGTTAAAAACAGTCTGCCAGAGCACAAATACATTGTTGTTAGGTATTAAGGAACTGGACTAGATCTCTTCATTTTTTTATTTTTTTTTTTTTTGCTGGCTTTCAGTATGTAGAGGTGTGTTTTGTTTTTTTGAGGGGGTGGAAGAGAGCTAGTAATGCCATTCCCAAAAAATAAACAAACAGGAAGACCTTAAAGCTTTGCAAGAGTTAAAGTTGGGGGGGGGAGAGAGGGGGGAATTATCTGTTAAGAGTATTAGTTGTTTAATAAAGCGCAGTTGTCCTCCAGATGAACCCGCCAGTGACTCTGCAATTGGGGTCATTCCAAGTTCATGCTGTGGACTTTTGACTGCCTTCTGTGTATGTGAAAACAGCCGGCAGTTCCTGCAGGGATCACTCATTCAACCCTGTAACACAAAACTATTGCCAACGGGCACCTGCTGGTGCAGCCTCCCAGGAGGTCCCCTAGGGCAGCTCCCCGGCTCATCAGGCAGCTGGGGGACAGAGCCAGCGGGGCTCCCCCGGGACACCCGGCTAATCAGGCGGCCGCAGGCAGCGCGTCAGGGGGCTTCCAGATCACCCGGCCAACATGCTGTTGTCAGGATGCATTAGGACGCTCAGTTAACGATGGGATGTGAGCTAATTAAAGCTCCTTTCCTTCGCTTATATGACAGAAACAGGGGTGGAGATCGCTGCACGGGATCTCAAGCAGCACATGCTTGGTCGGTGGGAAAAGCCGTTGCCTCCTCTTAGTTGTCAGTAATTTAGAGAGGGTCAAAGTTTATGTATCTCTTAAAATGAGAAGCTGATTATAGCATTTTGCTGGTTTGGTATTTTCTAAATTAGGGCTGCATCAGTTTTGTTCATAGTTCCATTACACATTTCTCACTGCGTGATTTGACCTGGTTATAAATGTGTCTTGGGCTCGGCCTAAACCATCCTCTGTGCTTAGGGTAGCGTTTAACAATTCACCTGGCACGGAGTAATGTGCAAAGAAAAGTGTAAAAAACATATAACATATAAATTTGCCTGAAATCACAAACCTTTCTGACTGAATAGCTGGGTAATCATTTTCTTAGGAAACTGACAGAAGCCATGGTAAATATATTTTGTGGAGCAGCTTCAGATAGGAGTTTTAAATCTGAGAACTAAACGCTTGCTATGCTTTCAAATACCCAAAGCATTTTGTTTATGAGTCCCAGAACAATGTACAGCTGACCAAGGAGAGAGAGGTAAGAGGAGGGAGCTGTGTTGTCTTTCTACCTACTGATGTTTGTAAAATGAAATATGTAGTGTTTGCATCTTCCACTTCTTAACAATGCACAAGTAAAGAAGCTGCTCTGAAAGTTATTTTCACAGTAAGTCACAGAAACGTATTAAGTACTAGTATTAGTCTTGAGTCATCACAATAAAAGGAAGGGAACTTGGATGTAAGAATTTCCTAGACACCTTTATCTGTCCCATTGTACCTAGTTATTGTGTGTATCTACAAATACTGCATTTTTACACTTCCTAAAGAATAACATCAAGATCTGAGGATGGCTAACTGTTCTGAAGCAGGGTTTCTTTACCATACCAAATCCCAGCAGCATGTACGTCTGCTTAGCTTGTAGCTTGTATACTGAGATTTTTGCCTCCATGCACTGAGAGAAACGCATAGTTTTGAATCATTGTATTTTACTGTCAAGTCAGTGTAAAATCTTTCTACCTCTAAGATACATATAACAGGTTTGAGAGAAGTAGGAAATAAAAATAATTTTGAATGATACTGCCAGAAGACAAGTAACCACAGGGGATTAAATTTAGATGGGCATTAAATGCTTAGAGGTAGTCCATTGTATTTAATCACTTGGCTGAACAGTACTGCCAAAACTTCTATTCAGCAGGGAAGATGCGGATGTGTTCTTTTTGTTTGTTTGTTTTTAAACAAAACTCCAAAGCAAGTAGCCTCTACATTGTAATGATACCAATTTCTTTGAGATTACTATGGAAGTTATCGATATCTTTAATGTAAGATAACTGTTAAACATATGTAAAATGAGTTGATGTTTTATCATATTTAAATATTATCTAAAGAAACAAATTATCATTACATGCTAAAAAAAAAAAAAAAAGCTTATGAGTCTCAAAAAAAAAAAAAGTAAAACATTCTGTACTAGATCAGTTTAACAATATATACTTCGGGGGGTGTTCAGTATTTCCCAGCTAATATTTACTGTATTATTCCTTTCAGTCTGTACTGCGATGCCTCTTGCTTCTGTTGGAAGTACATCAGAAAGTAAATGTCAGGGTAGAAGGGGGGAGGAAAATGCAGTTCCAAAATTAGGGAGTAAGGAAGAATGTATTTAACAGAACTCTTGTTCAGAAATCTGTTTATCGCTGTTCTTTCCCTATCAGTTAATTACTTACGCAGCCTTTGTTTCCTGCAATAGGCAGCTCTTCTCTTTCACGTAGACACTTGGGTATATTTAGGGGAGTTACTGCTGAAACTGTGGAATGACTTTTAGTCATCATGACTAGGGATTTTCCTGTTTTGGAAAATGCAGGAGTGTGTGTGAGAAAAGAAGATGACATAATTCACAGTTTGCGTTAGACTTTCCGACTTTAAATACATTTGAAATACTCTTATCTACATTGCTAAAGTAACATGCTTACATTGGTGCTTTGTTCTCTGAGAACCAGGTAACATTACTGAGGTAAAAGTATGAGCATCACCAGTGTGTGGTGTCTGGGGCTAGAGTTGCACAATCTTTTATAAAGAACTTTTTAAAAAGAAATTCTGCAGAGCGAGGCTAAAAAACGAGTAAACCCTGTGATTTCTAAATGCAGTTTATTATGAGGTTTACACAGAAGTTATAACTGACTTATATTTTATTTAATCACTTTCTTCCTTAAAATTCCTTGGAATGTTCTACTTCGCTCGGTCAATAATATTTGTAAAAGTACAATTCTCTGATGCTAGAATTACAATGGAATGTTTGGACTAAAGTCATAATTGTGTATTTATCCTTATGGGATGTCCTTAGAGAACAAGGCAGTGCCAAGAGCTTAAAAAGACTTTAAGAGATTACTTAAAACTGATTTCCATGCTGTGTGCCTCATGCATCTGGCTTAGAGGGAACATGCAGTACAAAGTCTAGAATTAACTCAGTTTTCATTTGGTTTGAATTCTTCTTGTGCCCCGTAAGTCTTACTATTTGGCGTCAGCCTTGGCTCCCAAACACTGTGTATGGTACTATTTATTTATTTGTTTCCCCTATGGCTTGAAACAGCAAGGGATACGTGGTCAGTTGTAAAAGTTTTTGTGGCATATCTTCCTTTACTATTGGGCCTCTAACAAAAATAAATCATGAGTAAATTAGTGTTCTGTATATTATTTCAACTGCTTTAGCAGATCGTGGTAGATATTAATATTGATGGGTTACACTGTGTAAATGTGAAATAAGAACTGATGAGTAATCATAAGTTTACTTGGGATTATAAAGGCAGAATGGCTAAGGCAAAGAAAGCATTAGGTAATGCTTATTAGTGATAAGCTGAAATATTTTTAGTACCTGAAATGACAGAACTTTAGTTTGTCTGGACTTCAGTAGCCTGGAAAACCAGTACTTAGCTTCAGTCGGAGATGCTAGGTAGACAAGTAAAGTACCTGCCTTCTTACCTGTACCTGACATGTCAGCTTGCTTCATTCAGTAGCAGGGAAAGGATTTGTAAAATGGGGAAAAACTCGAGATAAATACCAAGTTGCTAAGTTCTTTTTTGGTAAGCAAGTAGGCAAAGGACACGTGAATGTGGAGGAAGAAGGGGGATAGGTTTTAGAAGTCCCTTGTTTAGTTTTATGTTTGTTCCATAATGGGCTGTGTTTAGTTCTGTTGGCATTTACACGGTTCTTAACTAGCCTTTGAAGTTATCACGTCACACCTTATTAACAAAGGCTAAGGAAGACAAGGGTGGATAACACCTTTGTTGTCACCCTTGTTTATCTGGAGACTATTTTCCACATGATTGGGTTAACAACTCAATAAGCCACCTTCACTGCTCTTCCATAAGTCTTAACATCTAATATTGCACTTCCTAAAGGAGGCATCTAAAAGCAAGGTCTCTGGGCCAGGGGAGTGCAGGGAGGAAAGGCAAAATTGGTTTTGTGCATTAACTTTTTCAAGTCTCCCTTACAAGTTGGTGTTGAAAACAGACTTTAACCGCTTTAATTTCTAGTGCTTACTCAGGTTCCTGAACCAGAAATAACTTGCTACCGCTGAATGATGTTTTCGTAATACAACAATTTTAGTCTGCATAGACTGGGCACAAGGGCATATTTTACTCTATGCTAGGATTTTTTTTTCCTTTTTATAGATAGGTACAGTCATGTTGTTGAAAAAGGCTCAGAAACAGGGAAAATATATCTGAGGTAAAAGGAAAAAGATGGTTAAAAGTTTCTGATATCCAGCAGTTATTTCACTTGTGGTATTATGTATATTGGGTGACTTGAGATGACACAGCTCTTGTCCAGATCACAAGCTAGGATAATGCCAATACTACTATTAAGTGTGAATCTTTATTGCAAATAGGCCTAAACTTGACAGCAGAAAATGGCAAGTTGCTCACTTGCTCAGCAGACCTTAACGTGACTTGTGAAATGTCCGGTTGTTTTTTTTTTGTTTGTTTTTGTTTTTTTGCTTTTACACTTAATAGAGACTATGATTTTAACCTGTGTGCATATATTTTTCTTCTCCTCCTTCCTAAGCAGATAAATCATTATTACATTAAAATTCTTTCTATGCATGAAAAAACTGAATTGTTATTGAGTATTATTAGGTGTCAAATTCTGCTTCACTGAGAAAGGAAAAATATGACAAAAAATAGATTGTACTTTAGCAGGAAAGCTGGTGTAGTGGAGCTGGTTAATTTAGACAGGACAAAAAACATACCAAAAGGTGTAAAGAAAGCTTTCCAATTCGATCAGAATTAATATTTTGGTTTATTCCTGCTTGCTGCTTATCTAATTATGAACTAACGTAGCTTTCAAAATGTTTCCCTAAAAGATAACTTGCAGGACTTGACAGGTTCCTTTATGAGATTTGATATTTGAAGGCCTGTTGAGCATTTTAATTTTTATAGCAACTCCTCTAATCCTTACATCAGGTTGGTTTGTACTTCTAGGCTAATTAAAAAAAAAAAAAAAATCATGTCTACATTAAGTTCACATGGAGGTCAGAAGTAATTCAGTCAGTGATCACTATGCTCTGCTTAGTGTCCATATGATCAAGAAGGGTCATGGGACTTAATTTTTATTCATGTTGTTAAAACCTGCTTGTTTAGATAATTGGAGCTGTTGCACTGGTTTGTCTTTGAGCTGGACAGAAGTATTTAAAGCTAGGAAATCTTGTCAGTGGTGAAAAGGAACCCAGCCTTGAAAACGCTGATAGAAAGAGGGCGTTGCACTGAGCACATGAATTAGCTCTTCGTCTATTTCTTTTCTCATCTCTAGTGTATCAGATTTTCATACAAGGTTTTAGTAGACTTTAGGTGCATACCTTAATCATGTGTTTGTTTGTTTTTTAATATAAATTATATGGATGCAAAGGAGACTGTACAGGTGTACAGGCTACTGATTGGAGATTATTATAGGAAAATGCCTGCTAGGAACTCCTTGCCATAATAATACCCTGAATATGAGGTAAAGTTTTAATATTCTTTTTTTGTCTCCCCTTTTCTGGAGCCTCCCTTCCCCGTAAGCTTCTGTTTTGTATCTGATTACATCAAACCTAAAGGTCAACAGATCTCAATTGATCACTTTATTTGGAACTTTTTCATTGACTGATACTCAGGAATGGTCAGAGTTCTTGGAGTAAGTCCTGCTTGGACTTGTATACGTTCTTTTATGTATATCTCAAGTCTCCCCCCATCCTGTTGAGTGCAAAGAGTAAAACTGTGCCAGACACAAATTTAAGGTTCCCTTAAGATTTTTGTTCTGCAGTTCCTTGTACCTGTGGACACTTCCCGGTTTCACCATCCTGCACTAGATCAGCCCACGTGCCACAACGAGCGTGGTCCAACTCTTTTCAAAACAGAGCCAGCCATTTCAACATTGTGTTACTAAGAAGAATTTAAGCAACTCTTGCAAATGTTTCAATCTCATGTCAGGAATATTTGCCTCGAAGCTTTTCACATATCTTTGCAGAAGAAAAGCTTTGTATCTAAACATTCTTTTGAGTTTTCTGAAAGGTTACAGTTGGGTCACTAGAACTTCTTTCAGTACATCTTTCACAGGCTTCATTTCTTTTGGCTTGACCACCACAGTTCAGCACCCATTACGGTTTTGACCATCTCCTCAGGATTTAAGTTGCATTAATAGAAAGCACAGGTTAATGGACTTTTTGAGAACTTTCTTCATTTGAGGAAAAAAAAAACCTTGAGTAACTGTGCATGTGTTAAAAAAAAAAAAAAAAAAAAAAAAGTATGAATACATATTTCACAACTAAAATACAGGATTTTCTTCAGTAAATCTGCATAAGGGAAACAACTTTTTTTTTCATTAAATAACAGAAAAGGCTGTTCTCTTACAGTTTGCTGGGACTTTGTCAGATGGTTTGGGTAAAACAATGGATAACAGACACCAAACCGAACGAGAATACATTCGATACCACGCTGCAACCAGTGGAGAGCATCTTGTAGCTGGAATCCAAGGACTTGCACATGGTAAGCCTTAACTGTAATTTTAACTTGTTTCACTCGTAAAGTAATGAGCAGATAGAAAAGAACAGTACACTACAGTTTGTATTAATCTTGGGTGATTAGTTGCAGTCCAAGAAGTTTAAAGTAACATTTCACAAGTTTGATGATTTTTTTAATTTTTTTTTTCTTCTAAGTCTGGTAAGAACTAGAGTAATAAATTTGTGTAAAGGACAGTGGACTAGTCATAATTTGGCCAGAATCTCACATCAATTTAGGTCATGATTTATCTGTTGAAGAGAGTTAAATCAATACAAGCCAAGTTTAAATCAAATATTTATATTTTGCATCATCTTGACTCAGTTTGTTTAAATGTCATTCTTTGAGTGCAATTGTTGCAGCCTGTAAAAAGATAGTCTTGCTTTTACTAAAATGGCAATCTTTTCTACACTAAGCTAAAGTCTTTACACTGGTGTTTTCTCATAGAGACTGTGCAGGTATATGAGTATATCATGAGAGGTCTCTCTCATATTGGTGTGTTCTAAACTCTGGTGTAAGCAGTATTAGTGTAAATTGAGGAAAATGAAATATTTCAGACTGCTGAGAAGTCAACTAAAAGCATCTAATTGTGTCATCCAATAATTAATAGGACTGTTTTGATTTCAGTTCTGTAGAATTCTTATATGCTGCCCATCCCCCCACTCCAAATCTTATCTGTTGAAGTGGAGGAATTAACCATAATCTACAGTTGTTCAAGAGAAGTGTTTTAAATACTTGGTGCTATGCAGTTCTCAAGTTTGCAAGACGCAGCCTGGTCTGTACTTAAATTATAGTGCTTGAAAGAGCACCTGGCCGCTTGAAAGCTAAAGAGCCAGATGGTGTGAGCGTTTTTGTGTGTTTTAAGCCAGTTCATCAAAAACTTGAGATTTTAATCATGAAGATATGATATCCATCCATAAAGCACATTCTCAGTTAATATGAGCTGTTCCAAGTCTTTTGAAGTCTCTGTAGGTTCTTGACTTCTTCTGAGCACTTAAATTCTTAGAGGCAGAAAAGTTCACAGAAATGTCTTTCAGCAGCATCTCAGTTAAAATCACATAATTCCAGTTTAATGTAGTTGACTTTCTCCAGTGTACAAGTGCAGTTTTACATTTTCTGTCTCAAATTGTATAAGCTTTTGTGGCAAGTGAGTTTTGTCACATTACGGGTAACCACTTCACCTCAGAAATAGATGAGGACTCTGTAAATACAGATGGGGAATAAAATAGTATAGAAATGTAACATGATATACATTTAATGGGTTAAATCTTTCTGTGGGATATTATCCATGTAATTTGTTTGTAATGTCTGTGTGCAGACATTTCATGCATTTTAACGTATAAAGTATAAAATTATTAGCTAATTAGTTCTAAAAGTTTTTGTATTACATGTAATGCACAACAGGTTTTTATCAAGCTTAACAGTAAATCTTAGGCAGACAACATCAACTAGAACAAAACTGTGTCATTTTGAGAGGCAATACTTCTGGCCTACTTTGCTGTCCTTGTCTTCGCTAGGTATCATTGGAGGATTGACAAGTGTAATAACTTCAACAGTTGAAGGTGTGAAAACCGAAGGCGGTGTCAGTGGTTTCATATCAGGCCTTGGGAAAGGCCTGGTTGGCACAGTAACCAAACCTGTGGCTGGAGCTCTGGATTTCGCATCAGAAACTGCACAGGCAGTGAGGGACACCGCCACCCTAAGTGGCCCCAGGTCAGTAAGCTGTTTCTGTTTTCAGTCAATAATATTGTAAAAATGCATCTTACAATACCTGCTGCAATTTCAAATCTAGAATCTTCCTTTACCCAAAGGAACAATGGTTTTCAAATCAAATCAAATACACTGTGTGCTATTAGTGATGTGGCCCATTTTAATCAACTTGCTTTTTCCTTGGCAACTTTTTTCTATGGTGTCTGTTGGTGCTCTTGTATTAGTGAAATTTGCACAGAAGAGCTGCAACGTAAAATAGGAATTCCTAAACTGCAGCATTAGATAAAAATTCTAATTTTCACTTCGTACAATTGTTCTTTTTTACCGAAAGTGTGGCTATATGCCCTTATTTGCACATGCTCATTTGTTTACCTGAATGTATGTGGGTGGATGTAGGAGTCAGCACATCTGGACAGGTGCACTGGCCTCCTTCCTGCATTCAGTAAATAGCATAATGTGGTCTTGACAAAATAATGATTATCTTTAATATAAATGAATATTAGCACTGACTGTGAGTGTGGAAGAGGGAAAGGGCAAAGTTTTAAAAGCCTGCTCTGAGAGAAGACTCTCTATTCTTTGTGGCCAAGAGTTTACTTTAGATGATAATACTATGCCAAGAAGTCCTTCTGATGTATGCATGCAAGATCCTGCATGCTGAAGTGAAAGAAAATCCTAAATAGATTTTATTGTCAGAAAGCTTAGAGAAAAATGTTTGTGAAACATTGGGTTAGTTTGTCTTCCCATTTGGCTTATCCATTTCCTGTGTTTTATGATGCCACACTTAGAATCCTGAGGTGCCTACCATCAGTGTTTCAGTAAGGAACAATAAGCTTGATGAAGTGTGACTGAGATACAGGAAATTTCACAGAACGAACCTAGGTGTACTTTGTTGTGAAAACGGCAGTGTTTACGTGTATGTCTCATGTATTCGGTACTTAGCTCGATTTGTAAAGCCAAGAGGTCAAGGATTACAATTTGGTGAGTAAATATGTATACATAAAATTACACGAGAACTATAAGCGCATCCCTGAGAAAACACTGTTTTGTTTGTGTGTTTCCTAATGTTTTAAGTGTGCAGATTTATTTATTTATTAAAAGGTGGGGAGAAACACACCTGGCCATACTGTTACTTGTCTCACCTGTGTTGTTATTACCGTTTGTGTCGGGATGCACATATACTTAAAATTCATGTTTTGAAATATTTCTCTGATCACAGCCTTTATGTAGCAGTAGCAGTGATGTTATCAACAGCTGATAAACCAGACAGGGAACAGGAAAGGGAGGACCCCTAGCTAACCTTATCTCCAGCTTGTATTTGCCTGTGTGGCGTATTTCCCTTTAACTTGTTAACTGTCAGTTATGAGATTAGGGCAGATGAGCTGAACCATGTTGTAGCTTCCACGGAATTCTGCAATACTATCCTAGTAGACCAGCACTGTGAATGACATTCATTTACATACACTGTGAAAGTGTCTAACTTATCAGCCTGCTACAAGAAAAAAAAAAAAAGCATTGCCACTTACCACACTTCAGTGAACAAAATCTGATCAAAACTTTTTTTTTTTTTTTTTTAGATAAATGTGGTTGGGAATATATAGATAATGGGGGTGGACGATACATAAGCTATAAGCAATCTTGCACCCATGTTTTGTTTGGTAAATTTTTTTTTATATATAATGAAGCAACCAAATTGTTTTTTTCGGGGGTATAAAAAAGAACAACAAAGGATTTGTACGTTTTTGGACTTCTGTGTACCAATATCCCCCTGCTGCATTTGTTAACCATACAAATATGTGTGGTTTGGAATCAAAATAGCATCGTGTTCCAAACCCAAGTTGCTGGCTCCTGTTAATTCTCTGTTTTATGTATGCTGGGCCATGTAGACTCTTCCAAACTAAGTACATAAAAACAGATAACTGATGAAAATAAGTTTATGTCAGTAACTCATCTCAAGTGTAGTTCTGAAGAACTGAACACAGTAGGAATAATAATAAGCATGGTGAGAACTATCTTAACCTTATCTCGACTGACAGATTACGTGCAAGTTTCAGGTATTCATGCAAAAAAAGTTTTGTGAAACAAATACAGTTGCATTTAAATGGCACGGTACATCACCGTAAATTAAAGGCCCTTGCAATATTCATAATCACATGGTTGAATTTAAACAACAACTACAAAGCCACAAAACAAACAAAAGCCCTGAAATAATGCTGCTTGACTTTAATTACTGAATTATTGGAACAGTTTTCCAGGAGATGGGGAATTTGAATTGAGGCTGTAGGTTGTTCTGAAAGGCAGGTCCCAGCAAAGTCACTGAATTTTAGTAGAACACTGAAGGAGACTCTGTAGCTTGTGTTACTCAGTGACCACGCTTCATGCACATCAGTCTCTTTTGGCTTCAAATGTATTGATTTGTACTGGGATTCATGCAGCTAGCAACAGCCCTGTGAACCCTGTGTACAGAACATGGAGCCAAACTTGTACAGCTGAGACACAGACGATGGCTTTATAGCTTATTGCAGTAGTTTAAAATGTGATGTGTTTAAAGTGCAAGAAAATATTTTAAAATCTGACTTTAGGCTGGACTTTCTCAAGTCTAATCTTAAAAGTTATTATTATATAATGTATTATGTTTGTAATTTATGAATAAAGCTGTCTTAATAGCTTTAAATTTTAATGCAGAGGATAAAAGAAAACAATTGCTGACAATGCAGTATACATCTAATTTATTAAAAGTTAATGTCTGTGATTTGATACCTTTTTTGAGTGAGTTTTATGTGTTCCAAGTACTGCAGTATCACATGCAAGAGTTCTGATTATTTCCATATTTGTCATATACTGCCAAAAGTCTTAAAGACCAGTTCAAAACAGGAAAGCTGTTTTGTCTATAGATATGCCTGGAAAGCTTTCTCCTAGAAACTTATTTTAACTCCTAATGCAGCGTATCTTAAGAGAATATATATTTAGACGTGTACCTAACTTACCAAGTAGTGCACAAAACTGCCATCATGGCTTTCTCTCAGACTTCTGCTAGGTCAGAAGTCTTGAGATGTCTTAGTTAATTTTGAACTGATGTGAGGGTTTGTGTTGTCCTCAGTACACAGGAAGGAGATTATTTCATGACCTACTAATTTCTCATCAATCCTGTTAGTGTACTAGACTGCATTAGTTAAGAATAGTTTGAAATTTGCAAGTTGTTAATGGTCCTAGAAAGTTCTTCTATAAATATTTGATTCTTTTAAATATGCTTCACCTGGAAAGAAGCAGCCCTCTCTGGTTATTCATTGTTCACCACCTCTCACACTATCACTCAGAAATGTGCAATGAGGTTGCAAAGTGCAACAGCACAATGCCAGCAGTAGGGCTTTATTTACTTTTCTCCTTCATGTGTCCATCTCACTGTTAGTTGTGTCTCTGGCTGTAAGAACAAAAGCAGTAGACTCGAGAGCCAAAGAATACCAGTAACCCTGCAAAGAGGAAGTACAAAATATTTAAGTAATTGTATGGAAGGTCATCCCAGCTAATATACTGCAAAGAGGATATTCTCAGGGTTCTCAAGTTCTGAAGGTAAATATTGCTTGAGAATTAACACCTCTGTATGTGTCCCAGGTTCCTTCCCTGCCTTGTACTTGTTCTAGATCTGACTTTGAGTCTGTACCATACTGTCAGTCGTGCATGGGTACGGACTGCAGTGAAGTAGACATTCTCCTGGGAAGCCCTTCACAAAAACTTCGTACAAGTTAGAGATATTACACCTACCAGCTAGCATGCATTGTGTTGTGTAAATCTGGAAATGGTTCATACAGTACAGTTGAGCTGATTTATCAGTCTGATCTGTAAATAACACCAGCACTGTGATTTCCTTCATATCCTCTTTCCATTTTTTTTTCCCAGCGGGATAATAGGCCTTTATTATGAACTGTGTTCTCAAATGATCTGTTCTTGTTTTGTTTTGGGGGGTGAGTTTGTTAATTTATTTGAGCAAGTTTGTCCCTTTTTCTCCTGTGGCACCATGTGAAATCACTGTAGCCATTTGCCTTTTCCTCCATGTTAGCTCTACTGTCCATCTTCAGTTGGTGTTGAACATTTTTTATAGTTTTAAATTTTAGTTAGTCTGTCCAGATCCTTCCATCGCTGTTGTTGAGCTACTTTGAAATCCCTCCAGTCTGTAAGTTCCCATCAGTATTGTGTGAAAAAGGACTGTCATATCACCGCTCAGTGACAAGCTGTACTCTGCAAGTCATCCAAAACAGTGTTGGCTGGTTTTACTGCCATATCACATTGCAAATTGATGTCCAGTTTTCTGCTTGCTGTTTTCCCCCAAGAGTTTTTTGTTTTGTTTAACTGCTTTGCAAATATCTCCTTGTCATTTAATATTTGCATTCTGGATTATTTTTCCCTAGATGAACTGGGTTGCAGTTTTGTAGGTTGAATCCATTTCATTTCCTGCCATATTTCTGACCTCTTCAGCTTCTTTAGTACTTCACTGTCCTCACTGGAGTTTTAAACACCTTTTAGTTTGTCCTCTGCAAATACAATTTTATACGCTGCTTTTACTAGATCCTTGAAGTTAAGCAATTCTGGTTTTGCACCCCCACATTTCGCATCAGTAGACACTTCTGTTTAATTGGTTATTTTCTGTTACCAGTCTCACCTGCTCAGTATTATTGTTAGGTTTTAAATTTATCATTGGTAACTTTCTGTTGTTCTGTTGGAGATCCTGTTCAGTTCTTCACGTCTACTCTTGTTGTGTGAATGACTATAGATTTTCTTGTGGTGGAAGTAGTTCCTCAGACTGGAGCCCCACACTTGCTCAGTATGGATACTTTTATCTCAGAACTTCAGAATTTCATTTTTTTTTTCTTGAAAATGCACTTCTCAGCTCTATTAGTTTATTAATTAGAAAAAGACACAAACCCAGCATCTAAGCACCTAAAGTTACTTCACTTTTGAATCAGACTACCCTTAAGAATGAGCACAAAACAGCCCTGTATTCCTTTCTGCCTGGTTCAAAGAGTTCTTACTGTTGTGAGTAACGAATGTGTCTAATGGGGATTTCTGTCAGAAAAGTCTGAAATAACAATTGTGTTTGCCTGTAAGTGGAATCCTGTCAAGACTGCCTTGGATATTCATTCCACCTATTTCCCTGTAAAGCTCTGTTGAAGGATTTCAAGCGATTGGGGCATCTCAGTTTCTCCTGTTTCTGGAGTATCTAAAGCCGTGAGAAGTGAGGATGGAGTACACTGGCACCCCCTATTTCACTTTGCTTCTGTATCTCTACATCTGATACAGTGACTAAGAAATCAGTCTTTGGATACTAAAGCTTGTTTTTCAAGAAAGAAAAGTATAATTTGCAGAGTGACAAACACCTTCTTTTGCCTTTTTGTTCTGTCTGAGTCCAGGAAGGACGGGTAGTAAAGAGAAACCCAGGAATTTCTGTATGTAAGAAATGTACTGGCTGTTACTGGACTGGTGGGTGGCCAGGGGGCTTTTTTTTCCCCTCTGTTTCTTTGCTCCCTCCTTCAGGACTGACAGACTGGGCTGCCTTTCTCCTCTAGGACAAATTGCTGAGGAATAATTACTTGGGAGCACAGCCCGTGTTCTGCACAGTAAAGCAGAATTTGCTATGCATGGCTGAAGAAAATAGCTCTGATGCATGCAGGTTTTTTTTAATCCATGGGGTATAGTAAAAGAAGGGGAAACCTTTAAAACATGCAGGTTGCTTAATCTTACTGTATTGTAGGGTTTATAATTCTAGAACCACATGTATAAAAATGGCAGTTAATTTCCAGAACAATACACGGTTCATTTTCCGAAAGCATTGTTAGCTGTTTAGCACCCAAAAGAAGCTCAGATGATGCAGAGAATCCAAACTCTGCATGAACATATCCTTCTCCCTTTCCTTTTTACTGGGATGAATGGACGTAAATTGGTACCAGCTGTAAAACCAAACTATAATGCCTCTTTATGCACTGCTGCAAATACCTTTACTACTGAATAGTATTGCTAGATACATTTGTTACTAGGTATCATGTAAAATGCATTTGGAGTAGTTGTGAAATCAGTTGTCTTTACAGGCAGTTGTCTCTGTCCCCTTTTTTGAACTTGACCCAATTTAACTATTCTGAAGGAATAAAAACCAGTGTTTGGATGCATGGCAGCTACCTAACGCTTCATTAATATTGGACAGATGTGGTCACTTTCACATCTGCTGTATATGAATGTTTTTAGTAATAGGAGGTTTTGGGGGCATTGGGGAAAGCAATTACGGGCTTGTGTTAGGCAGTGTTTAATTGTACAGGTCTCACATTCAGCATCTGTTACACATGATTAGCCTCTGGAGCCTGCAAGCTAGAATGAGCAGCAGGGCCTGACCTGAGGTAGGTAAACTTGAAAGCAAACATCTTACCTATTTTTAAAAGGACACTTCTTCAGACTGGAGGTTACAGTTGCTGAGGCTGTTCACTAGACCTCCTATTTGCATTTCACTTCTGATTTTTGTGTACCCTATGTATTTGCAGAGTTCTAGATGCTTTACATTCCAGTAGGGAGTGCTAACCTTTACTTAAGAATTGTGTAACTTCCCTCTGTTTAAAGCCTTCTGCTCTGCCATGACAGAATGTATTCCTATTCTTAAAACTGAGTGAAAGATTGCTTTAAAGAAAACCGTGCGGTCACTGGCTTCACCACCGGTAACACTTCCGTTAACATTAAAAAGGAAGACTTTATGGGTGCCAGAACTGTAACTCTTAAGACCAGTGTCTCTTTTTTTTTTAAGTAAGAAATATTTTTCCACTAAAATGTCAGTGTTTAACTTGACATTTAAGGACAGAAAGATACCCTGACTGCATACATGCAGTTGGCTAAGGGACAGAAAGGGACAGAAGCACAAGAAAGGAATGTTGCGAGAGGAGAACACGTGAATGAAAGTAGAAAACATTAAAGTGAATAGTGCTGTGTAGATAACAGAGCATAAAATGTGAAATTGTGTTTTGCTTTTCAGATGTCTGTTCATGGTTACCAACACACAGTTCCAAAAGATAAATGAATACAAAGTTCTTATCATGATAGTCCCCACAAAGCCAAAAGATTGGCTAGCACCTTGTAAGTTACAGTTAGGGGCAAGTATGTGTCCATCGTTGGTCGAACAGTCCGGCACTGAGTGGAGTACATAGCTTTTGCCTTAAACAAAAGACTGTTCCTGTGGCTGGGATCAGAACAGGAACCTGATTAAGCTTCATTGAACTGAGTACAATAACTGGTTTTGAAAATGTACGCATTTGCGAGGAAAAATCATTATATTGTATTAAACCAGTCTGGTAGGAAAAAGAGACAGCTAAAAATCAACATAATGGGTACACGATGTCCTTTTACCCTTCTCTTCGGGACAGGCAGACTTTTACAACAGGTACGTTTACCAGTTTAGGTTATATCTCAGGTACTGTCATGTAGGCCTGGTGTAGTCCATCAGAAATGTAAGCAATTTTACAAATCTTCTTCTGAAAAGAGCTGATAAATCCCTTGCTGGATTTACCACAGATTTATTCTACCACTTACGCTTTAAGTGGCAGTTAAGAGGACTGGATTCAGTCTACAAAATGAAATTCCTATAGTGTGTGTCCACTTCATAGTATCTAGTTATTAACTAAATTTCCACAGGATTTTAAACTAATTGCATGCAAAGATATACACTGAAAGGAATTCATGTAGACAGGGACAAAAAATTACTTCCTTAGAAATACTTACATTTCTACAGCCTCCATATTTTGCCCAATTATATTATGTTTCAGCAGATGTTTTTGAACAACACCAAAAAGTAAAAGGAACACTTAACTGTGTTGTATGTTTCCTATTTTCTGGCATTCCTGTGTTTTTTTAGATCCTGCCTTATTCAGAAAGCCCTCTGCTAAATGATACCACTGTTTCAGTGTGTTCTAGGCAATAGTTACTGATTTTAAACTATTATGCAGAGCTGTAGACTTAACTAGTCTGCAAGGATGCAAATCTGTGCAAAAGTACCTCCTCAAATGGAAATGGAGAGGCTTTGAAAAAAAATTCATGTGTTAGTATCAGCAGAACAAGCTAAAAAGTCTACAAAGACCAGGCAATAAAGTACTCACAATTTCCATTCACAGATCTACTTGCTTAGAATTAGGTGGGATGTTAAAAGCCATATATGCACCAGAAATGGACAAAAACTTTATTCAAAACAGACGCGTCTCTTGGAATGCATCAGGACAAATCATCAGACTGCATTAAACCAGTCGGACTCGATCCCCAGAATTGAAAACATTTAATGCACATTCTCTGGGTTTTTATAATGTCTTTTGGACATGTTATGAGTATTTTCAGTTAATAAAAATAGTAGAAAAGATGAAACTGGTGTTAATGCAATTGGAATATAGCATTTGTTTATTTACTAAAGCACAAATGGCACGAACTGCTCGCCAACGCAGTGGCTTTATGACCTCGTGTCCTGAAATACCTGCTGGTTGTGCCAGAAGGGTGAAGTCTGGTACAGCACATCCAGGGCAGCTTTCTGGGAATAAGTTTTTACTGGTCTGGTACTGCTGAAGGTAAGCACAGATATTTTCAGTACATGGATAGCTTTTATTATACCCATAATCAGTAAGAGTCATTGTGGTTTTCCACGTATGTTTTTGTTCCTGTTGGATGTATTTGGGATACTATCTTTCAGGTTGTCCTTCCATTCACTTTCACTCCAAATGATTTTGCCTTGCATTACTTTAAAGGTTTCTTTACATCCTTCATTTCATGTCCTGTATCAAGTGTCATTTAATTACCACAATAATAAAGCTTTGAGGGGAGAGTATATTCAAAGGTAGACTTTTCCAATTCCAAGACCAAACATGAAGACGTAGGAAATACCTGTTATGTACAAAGTGAAAGTCTTCTCTACATCTGCACTTCCAGTAGTATTGTGTGCTATAAGAATTACTTCCTACTAATTCCTACCAAGCACAAATACCATGGCAGCAGGTTCTCAGAGGTAAGTTTAGAATGATAGAAATATTAGAAAATGCCAATGGACAGGTAGTGCTGCTTGCACTGACAGGTTTTATTTTCAAATTGAAGATGCAGCATGGCTGTAAAATTCATACTGTTTCTAGGCAGTATTTTAAGCCAGATTAGTTTAGGTTCATAGTTATGTGGTAATTACAGGCTTACTTGAAAGCAAGTGACCTTGCGACAAGGTATGTGCTAACATACTCTTAGCCTGTTTACCTGCTACTAGACAGCCTTTTTTTCCTTTGTCATTAATAGTGAGGTTTTATGTTCAGTACTAGTCCAGAGTCTGTATATGGGAGCCCAGGGCCTGCTGGGATAGGGTTTTACACTTGTGCTGTCCTTTTGCCCTTCCACTGAACTCTTTTCATTTCAGTCATGAGCAAACAGTCAGTGCCTGAACTAACAACCCTGCAATCCTCCAAAGCACGCCTCGCTTACAGTACCAAACAAAGGGAGGCCCGCGTGGGCCGGCCCAAGCCAAGGAATGCAGCTTCGGGGTTCTGCTCCATAAATTTAACCAGCACGACAAAAAGGAGATAATATGAGCCTTCGTGATGATCTGAAAGGGGGAGGTTTGTGTCCCATTGATTGCGGTCTGGCCTATTGCCAGGCCCCGAGCCTGACCGACAGTTGAACCATATCGTTAAGGCGTGTAATACAGCTCAAGTCTTGTACAGCAGCCAATGAGTACATATCCAGAGGGCAAAAGTTTATAAAGAGTTGAGGCTGTCCTGTTTAACCCTCTCACACTGCATGTAATATATACTGCTGCCATTCAGAAATAGTCACATTGCTATTAAAAATGTAAACTTTCAACTTTCTTTACTTGGAAAAAATACATATGTGTCCGATTTCTAATGTGCAGCAGATTTATAAAGTGATCTGAGAAAAATATGTAAAACTGATCCTTTAAAAAAAAGTCCAACCCGCTTTTTTTCAGTACTTTATCCATGGAGTTAGTTACTTTTGTGTTCAGAGATGTCTTCTGGGTTGTTATACAAACTCTTTCATACAGATGGAGCTATTTATTGCCTTGATGTCACCTCATTTAGCATGGGGTTGGTATTTTTATAGATAATTTTTTCACCTAATGTTGCTGTTAACATGTGGAACGCTCTTTATCAGTTTTGTGAGCACCAGCCAGTTGATTTGAATTATTCTTGCAACTCTTAACTTTAAAGATCAAAACAAACTTTCTGAGGAGCTTTATCACATAGTGAAGTTTGTTCTAGCAGTTCTTTGCCGTTCCTGTTGCAACACCAGTTGTACTGACTGAAAAGTATACGAAGGAGGGTATGAAGAGAAAATGCACAGGGCCAACGTACTTTTTTTCACGTAGTCCTTCATGCACAACTAGCAGGTTAATGTTGAGCAGGAGCCAGTGGTTTGCTTTCTCCCTGAAAGAGGCTTTCCCAAAAAAATGGCAGTACAAACAATATGTTATCATTTCTTAAGTGAGGCAAGTTCAGCTCTTGTTCAGATGAGGTGTTTGCAAGAAAGCCCTGCTAAAAACTGCATCTTTTGTATGGGAGCATTCATCAACACCTTGGTGAGACAGGAAACTTCAAGGTGAAACTCTAGTAATACCGTTCTGCAATCAGTACAGGAAGAGCCTATGTTAAATTGGAAACTGAGAATGCAATGTTACCTTTTTTTTCATTTGTTAAGGTGGATGATATCGAAGTGCTTGAAAAAGTATTAAGTTTGTCACACTGTTATGTAGTCAGAGGTGGAGAAGTACCAAAGGTTGAACAGTGGTCGATGCACAACTGCAGTAAGTGCCATGCAGTTGTCCAGTATACAAGCACATGTAAATTACATATGCAGCTCGTGGATTTCTAACATGGATGTTTCAATAATGTGTCATTTTGGTGAGTGTATCTGCTGCTCCCCGTTTATAAGGAAGTGATTCTTGATGTCTTAATTTCTTCTCACTTCCTTTTGAACTTGGAGCCTGAAGAGGTTGTATGTAATCATAATCCCAATGAATAGTATTCAGTTTTGGTTTGATGTCGTACACAAAAGAAAGGGGGGAGGGGAGAAAATAGCTCTATCTCAGAGAAGTTGGCAGGAACAGCCTACATGATAAACAGTTACTTCTTCAGCATGCTGCAGCTCTCTGAAAAGCATATTGGGTCAGATAAAGGTCTTCAGTATCTGAGCTGGTAGATCCCTCAAAAGAGGAGGGATTTGACTGTAAGTGGGAGGTTTTAACCCTAGGCACCATTTATTTGCATGTTTCTGCCTGAAACTAGCATTTTGGGAACACGTTTAACAAGTACAATATATTCCATGTATTTGCTGGAATAAACGGTGCATATAAGCTTCCTCAGATATGCAGTCAGCAGGGAGCTGTCTGGCTCATGATTTTACACATTCTTGCATCTAACAGATATTCTAATGCCAAATCCTGTACTCAGACTGTACTGCGTGCATATTTGTAACACACCTTAAAAGTATCCGTGTCCCAGTTGGTGAATGAACGCCATCACAGATCTGTGCCAACTCTCTGGGTTGCAGGTGGCAGATTTTTCCAAGAAATCATAAGCCCAACACAGGGAAGTGGGCGCCTTATTTATGAGTAGGAGATAGTAGTTACCATTTGCCAGTACAGTCACAACGAACCCATGTAATTGTCATAAAGTTCTCTGAAGCTGGGCCCAAGTCATGTAATGTTTGCGTTCTCAGATGCAGAGAACATGTGGTTAACAACTCTCTGCTCCTTTATGCTCAGTAAATGTGGAGTACATTCCTGCTTATTGCCACGGTGCAATATTTGAAACAAAGTACATGTAAGTATATCAGTAAGGAGTCATGGAAATGGTGGATTTTTACTATTTTGCAAAAGCGTGATAGGAAGTAACAGGCCTTACCAGAAATGGCATATATTTGCTTTTGTTTATTATTCTTATATTCCTGTGCTATGAGAGCATCATCTGTAATTCGATTGTGATTGTTGAATTTTGAGGTCATTCTTAATTGATTCTGGGACTTCTTATGCTTTATGCTGTACTCTCCAATCATGGATTTGTAAGACAGACAAGTGCTGCCTTCATTCTGCATTTTGTGGGGATGCATCATGCATGGGGTGATGATACTTACTGAAGGGCTGCAGGTACAATTGTCTTGAACAAATGTGGCAAGTACTTAAGTTACTGCATATTTTATAATAAAAGATGCAAGACTATTCCTCCTTTAACTTACCAGATTAAGTCTCTTTTCAGTGTCTGAAATGGACTAAAACCTCCTCGGACAAAGCAGTCACTGTATTTGTGAAGCAGACTTTTTCCAGAACCACATAGGTAACAGATTTAGCATTATTTCTCCAAAGTACCAGCAGCAATTGAATTCATAGGCTTATACTACCTGCCACTTAAAATGGAAGCAAAGACAGAATTTGAGCTATACCAGAACCAGTAAGTTTATTGCTTTAAATGGGTTAGAATGACGACGCTGTAAGACTGGTTACCTTTATGAACATTGATGTTAATGGCTGGAAGTTTTTGGCAGCAAGAACTGTGTCTAGCTGAAGAAAATTATTAGAAAGTGTGGGAGAGCCCTGTGGCTAGAGGGAGAGACCTTGTTGGAGGCTTACACTGCTGATCTGCACACCGGTGTTTGTCAACAAGAATGGACTTACATAGGGTTAGCATAGGTGACAGTCAGTCAGTACAGCAGCTGAAGTGTCTGTGAAGAGCCTTTTCTATTCAATGCTGTTTTCATAATGCCACAATCGCGTCTCTTTGCACTTAGAGCTGTTGTTTGCATTGGGTTTTGGGTGTCCTCGTGCTCTTCTGATTATGGATCAAAATCTGTATGCACGTTAAATGTGGCTCAGGTTGCCTTTTTAAATGGGTTCGTAGTTGCCACTCCTACTCTGTTACCAGGACAGCAGATATTAAATTGTACAGGTCCACATCCTAAGTGAAAAGTCGTAGCGATCGCTATGTTGGTCACAGTTTTTTTTTCTTTTTTCCTGTTGCTTTTTTGATTGCAGGTAAAGTTGGAGTATTCTGAGTAATAATTTGGGTGTTAGTACTAAGGAAACTGAAGGGTGTAATAGCAAAAGTTGGTGCCTTTTTGCATATAATTTTAGAAGTGTGATATTTTGTTTTCACAGACTATAATCTGTTGATAAACATTTTGTTACCTTCTGATATTTTTGTTTGTTTGTCTTTACAAAGCAACCTAGTTACACTTCAATGAAATGTTTAGGTCCAGAGGACAGTCAAAGATGAGTAACAGTTTTGAGAACAGTGCTGTGCACCTCAGATACCCTAAGAGCGAAAGCCATAGTGAAGGAGAAAGGATAAAAAGTAATTCCCTAAAGCATGTTATTTCTGTTGTAGAACTTTTTTAGATCTAAGTTGGTAAATAATTCTCATCAGTAAAATATGAACAACTTCCTTACACAACTAGTCTGTGATCTGTTTTAATTTAAAAAATTCTGGCTCAAAACTGGTCAACTGAATCACAGGAATCCTGTGAACCATTAAGCAAAAGCCAATCAATTAACACTGCTAACTGTTTTTAGTGGATGTACAGCCATCTGAAATGAGATGCTCCAGCGTTCAGCTTTGTCTGAACAGTGAAGAACTGTAGTGTGTGCCTCAACCTTCTGACACCATTTCCAATCCCTTTGTGTCTCCATTCAGGAGCACTCTTCCCTGCTGTGTCTAGTAGACATGAGGGCATTTCTGTCTTGTATTGCCTTTTGTGAGCTTATTAAAAAAGAATCAGCAAATCTGTTGAGTGCATGTTTAATGCAATACAGATGTGGGCACACCACCGGTCATTCTGCTTTACAAATCTTCACTTTTTGCATTTCATCAGTGTTGCTTATTATTTACAAAATGTAACTTGAGAGTGTAGAACAAATTTTTAGATTAGAAAAAAAAAAAATCAAGTTCTGTGGAATGCTGTTAGCTGTCCAGACCAAACAGACCAGTTTGCCAAGGGGCTGATGGACTAAATCAATGCAATTTATGGTAGCACTAGTGACACTTCGTTGAAAAGCAGCTGGCCTTCTTATCACCAAGATGAGAATTAACTTTTTTCACCAGGATGAACATTTTTATTGTGAAGTAGCAGTAGAGACAGTAAACACTGTATTTCTTAATACTTCTTCTGTTAAAAAATAACCCCACAAAAAAAACACCAAACCTACAACTATAAATTGCCAAGTCTTATGGAAATTCACTGTGGTAACTAACTAGTACTTCTGCTGGGTCTGTCTGATCTGCTTCTAAGCCAGACATTAGAAACAAGCGTTCACTGATATCCTGGCTGCTACAGAATAGATCTGATTAAAAGACCCGTTCCTTCCTCATTTTTGCAAGATTGGTGCATACAGTGTTTCAGGTACCCCTTCCCATGGTACCATGGTATTAGAGAAAGTAGCACAGCTGACTGTTTATCTAAAAGACAGTTAATATAAAAACCATTATGCAGTGTTGTTTCGCATTCCCATGTGGATGGTTGAATGCTCCATTATCTAACTTTCCTGAATGTATAATGGGGAAAGAAAGTGTCTAAGTGAAAAATTAATGATTGGCCCATAGTGAGTTAAAAAGCATACATCAAGATTCAGACATTGTCTCTTTAAACTTGTCAATAGAAGCTACAGGTGCTATAGAGAGGTTTAAAAGCCAGTTGGGGCTGCTTGGACAAGTAAAATTCTGTCATTTTCCTGCTTTTGGAAGTGAGGAAGTAGGACAAGTAGCAAGATGCGAGTATCACGCTGGTTGGAACTTTTTAGTTTATTTGGAACTTCGACATAACGTTTTCCATTTCATGAAGGCATGCACACACTTTGTTTACTAATTTGTAAGAATATGTAAAAAGAGGCACTGATTTATTCACCTCTTACGTAGGTTCAAAACTATAGCAATACTACCATGCAACTGTGCCCACTACAGATGAATCCTATTTTTATCTAGAAGATCTAAGGGGCTGAAGAGGTGATTTGTTCCCAAGTGATAGTAGTTAATGGGGAAGTTCTAACAACTGTATACAGCCGTTATTCAGAGGAATAGTTTAGTCATATATAGGTTGTGGAAGTCATCTGTTCATCTAGTGTTTTGGTTATTCTGGTTCAGATAACTGCTACCCATGGAAGAATACAGTTTTAAGGCATTAAACTTCTTTTTTGCAAATGAGGGAAACAAAGTACCTCCATGAAGCAAACTGAATTTTCGTATTGGCATTTTTTTGCTTAGAAGCCTCTGTAATTAATTAATTAATTAATGTTTTACCAAAACCTGAAGCAGTTAAGCAGGACAGGTAAATACTGGACTATTCCAACAGTATTCACTGAAGCCAAGAAGGGAAGGGGCAAAAAATTGTCTGTCACGATTAAAGGGCATGGGTGTCAAAGACTGGAAGAAAACCAAATTTTAAGTGTGCATGTGTTACGAGTCTTGGACAGGACTGCTGAAGGGGAAAGGTAACAAAGAAACAGGGCTCCAGAGAAAACATCTGCAGAAAGCAAAGCTTCGAAGGCAAGTACTCTTGTGTGCTATTGCCAAGCAGCTTATAAAGAAAAGCCGTTGTTACGTGGGATTTTTTCCTCCTTTCTTTTGATCAAAAAGGATAGAAGCAGTTCATTGTACAGGGTCTTTAGAAAGTATCAAGATGGGAAGTAGAGTGCACTAATCAAAAATGGTGCATTTGGCTTGAAAAGCTAGTAACAGCAGTAGCTTGGGAGGTATGAAAAACCATGCACCAGTCCCAGAGTGATGCTATTGGGAAAGGACAGAGAATAAAGCAAGGCTGCGCAGCCTGTAACACAATTCTTCAGGGGTAGGGCGTTCCAAAAGCTTAAAGGAATTCAGAATATTATTTTTTAACAAAATACTGCTAGGGGAGGAACCTACCCTGCAGTTCTTTAGCACTGTGGCCAGTATCAACCTCTGATGTCTCTTAAGCCATGTGTGTCTTTGTATTACTTTCATTTTTAATAGCTACTCAAGAAGGGTGAAGTATACTAAGCCTTGCTCAGAGATTCTAATTGTAGATTTTTCATTTAACTTTACTGCATGTTCCTATTTCTATAAACCTGCAATTTTTAACTACGGGCAACTGTCTGTTAGTGGGAGCGCCGTCTAGGTCAATGCAGTCTGTAGAGAATTGAGAAGAAACTGTCAAATCAATGGAATTCTGCTGATAAATAGATCAAAGACTTGCAAACCATATACTCAGTTTATATTGCTTCTTCATTGAGCTCACTGCCCCTTAACTGTAGGAGAAAACTGGGAAAGATTTCTTTGAAATGAAAAGCCATATGAATAGATATTGTGTCTTCAAGGCCAAACATTACAGAATCCACATGCTGTATTTGTGAAGACCTTGTATTTTTAAAGGCTTTATCACACCTCGTATTTCAAAATAAATAAAACTCTCGTGTGCTGACAGGTTTAAGTAGAAGGAAAAGCCCTGCTGTTGCAATAAGTCATTTTTCTGCACCTATTTTGCATGTAGGACACAAGTGGTGAGAGTGAGAAAGCCACGCTGCTGCAGAGGACCCCAAGGGCTCTTGCCCCGCTATATAAAAAGTCAAGCGGAAGGACAAGAACAGCTGTTCAAACTGACTGACAACATCCAAGATGAGTTGTAAGTACTGACACAGTTACTCTAAGTAGTTCCACTTGCTACCACTCTATCTTTGTGTCTTTGGGAAAGAGAAACAAAAATGATTTCACACGCGTGCGTGCACATACGTGTAATTTGTTTTCTCCTGGTACTAATTAGCAGCACAGTACTAGCCATCTGATGACTTACACAATGGCCTGTCCACTGGCTATAGACAAATGTCATAGCAGGTGCCACTGGGGTCCATGCTTCATCTGCTGCTAACTGCCATTTAACGTGCATGTTCAATGCATGCTCAGCCTTTCCTGTGCATAAATAGATCTGTGTTGCCAGAATGTGTACTCCTCTTCCTGTGTAACAGAAGCACATCCATACAGGCAGAACTAGTATCTGTTCCTTTATCTGCCTCTGTGTGCTATTTCTCACAGTCGAAGGCCTAGAAGAGTGGCTAGTGGCTCCATAATAGCAGTAGGTGAATCACACTGACCTGTTACTTGTGTACAGTCTCAGGTGGCTCTGGTTTAGATATGAGAGAAGCTAACTTGGATGCTTGTAGTAAATGTTATTCCTGAACTAAGAGTGTTAACAGTTAATGAGCAGAATAACCTGCACTATATATATATATTTATGTATTTATTTTTCCAGAAAAGCCTATGCTAAATGATCTGAATGAGTAAAAGATGTGCCATCAGTTTTGCATATATGCTTGAATGCCTTGGCTATAGGTGCATGAAAGCAAGTGAAAACAGCAGGTGATGTTCTACTGGTGGTCAGGGTTGAAAGTATAAAAAATAAAAATAAAAATGTGTATTGAATAAAAGCACAGAAAGATATCTCTACATTGGTTTCTACAGGACATGTCAGTTTGCTGGGTTAGGGTCTCAAGGTGTAATTCATTATTTAACCAGATCCTTCTCTACCACAGTTACCTGAATAGCTGTTTTCGGTATTTCATATAATACTGCGTTTTGCACCTATTATCCAACAGAGCATGTGTCAAGACAAAGTAGTTAGAATTGTTTTCAGTGCCTCAAGAAAAAAAGTAAAGTATGTGGTGAAGCTTGCAGAGGGCGTTACCCATTCAGCAGTCTGTCCTAACTCCACCAGCATCAATGATCTGGTACTAAAAGCCAGGTTACTTCCAGCTGCCTGTAACAAAGAGTTTGTAGTTTGCCACTTGCTTGTGGCCTTGTGATCTTGCACTCTTACTATTTTAATCTTACATAAAGAATCTAAATGGCATATCCAGCCTGACTCTTAAGTGAGGAGAATCAAAAGAAAGCAATTTGTGACAAAAAAAATATTTTAGCATCAACTTTTCGCAAGTATACCCTGTAAGCAGATCTCTGTGCGTTTGTCATTGAGTCACACTGTTCAATCACTGTGACTTTCACCATTAAGAACATCATTCAACAAGAAAACAGTGTTTCTTGTCATGGAAAGTAAGTACAAAATTATGCCTCTGACTTTTATCCCAGTATCATAATCAGAAACACATTTAAAGACCTGATTATTTGCATATTTTCCTTCAGAGTTAAATCCATAAAAGGGGGTTTAATACCTTGCTCTACTGTTCTAACTAAATGTTTCCACATTTTTTTCCAGTTAGGCTCACTGTTTCACTTCTGGAAAATATTGTGTAATTACTTCCTGATGTTGTTAAAAACCCACAAATTCTCCAGAGATCTGGTTGCTTCTGCTTTGTTCTACTGGATCATGTTTCATTTAATCTTTCATTTTATTAATTTGAGATTTTTTTAATAGTGTAGAAGCATGTTTAAAAAAAAAAAAAAAACAGTCAACTAAAGTATTATCTTGAAGTAGTATCTTAAAAGGTTAAATACTCATTTTGAGAGCTAGGCATAGAGAAGAAAATAATAGTTGGCAAAAGAAAATGGGTAATGATGCATGACTCAAACTTAGAACAAAATGTAGAGCTTGAACTACAAATTAGCTAATGTTTCAGTGCTTCGCCATAAAATGTGTCCTCTATTTCCATTCCTCAAAATATATACATGACGGCAGTAAAAATCTTGTATGAAAAATCTGAGAGATAATCTGTTCTTATGGAAAAAATACAAACCTGTAGTCTGGTTTCCCAGTTGTGTGCACTGAACTTTATAGTAGCTTTTGGTGCTTCAGCTCTCTCCATGGAGGTCCCCATATAGAGGACTGTAATGGCATACATGAGGAAAAAACAGCTGGTCTGCTTTTGTGGATATACAAAAACTAAAATTTCTCAACTTCACTTGGACAATTGTGAAGAACAGTGACAGAACGTTAGGAATTTCTGATAAACTTTCTTTGAATTTTCTTTCCCAGTGTGCCAGTAAGTTTGCTCTGGTTTTGCTTCCAGTGGAAGTTCAACCCAAGTCAAAGCTAGGATTTGCATAAAATAGTGGACTTGCTTTTATGTGCCTATTCAAAGGAACAAGACTATTCTGCAGGCTATAATGCGACTATATTTTAAAATGAAGATTTCTGTGCTACTTCTTAAAAAAAAATCACTCTCCTTCATACTTATTTCAAAGAGAAAACCTTATCCTGAGGTGTTTGAACTTTGAAGGAAAACTGAGGAAAACATCTTTTCAGTCGATGTGTGAACACTTTTGCCTAGGGTTTTTGTTTTAAAGTGGACAAAAATGAGTGTTTCTGCTCCTTTTACTTAAAGGAACCCAATTGCTATCATACCATAGTCATATCATGCTACTCTTCACAGCACTTAAATGAAAATTTAATCTGTTAACAGATGAGCATGTACGTCTTCTTCAATTTCATGGAAGCAAAAGCATTTGTCAGCTGATGTGACTATAATACATAGGGCAGGGAAAAGACAAGTTCAGCACGGAATGGCATCTTTCAGAGAAGCATCAATAGAAAATTACTGGCGTTATTATTCTATACTACAAAAAGGAACCATGATCTGAGCTTTTGAAATATGGCAAAACAGACAGTAGTTCTGGAATTGGTCATTAGAGACGGTAAGCTTTTCTGTCTATCAAAAGCTCTTAAAACTGAAAATCTTCAGTGTTTTCAAAAACAGTGGAGTGTTCTGCATAATATAGGGCAAAAGCAGACAGATTTATACAAGCAACTGTTCGGAAAATAGTAATTTTGAACCTATTTGACAGCAAGAGAATCTTAGTTCTACAGATACTTCTACTGTCGTGAGTTGCTGACAGAGCATTATTACCCTGTTTAGCACTCTTTCCTGGTAATGTTGTATATTCTATATATAATTTTCTGAAATTTTCAGCATTTAAAAAAAAATCACTAATGAGGTTCATTTCAGGAGTAAATCAAAAGTGGGGGAGAAGAGTTTGCGTGTGAAGTATCTATTCCACTTCAGCATTCCTTACAGCTATATTTTACACATCAACCTTTCCAGCCATCGTAATTCTCAATCTTCTTAATTCACTCTTTTCTACCTCCCCTATTCATCACTTGGACTAATCTCTCTGGGGAAACCTGCTTGCTGCTTAACCTTTCACCCCAGTGTTAAACAGCTAATTTCTCTTTTCTAGCTACTGGTCCAAGCAGCAGGTTAAACTTTTTTGTTTGTTTGTTTTTAAAGGCAAGGTAAGTGTGTGGTAAAAGGAACTACAGTAGGTTTATAACATGTAAAAGGATAATGCTTTTGTCATAAATACCTGCACACCTTTTTCACGTATCAGTAATGGAACTGAGTTACAATTAAACTTCAGTGTAAAACTGCCAGTGCAAGGAAATTAATCTTCCTAAGTCTTGTTAAAGGATATTTTTATATACCCTTTTAATGTCCAAAGCTAGAAGCCAGGCATTTAGTGCTAATATTTGATTTACAGCATGATCTTTTTCAGCTGAGGGGGTACTCACCAGCTTGCCTTCTAGAACAGTTTAAATTAAATACAAATGAATTGTACATGTTATGCTATTAATTTTTCTGAAAGACTTCTAAAGGTCACTGAACACAACAGGTTAAGACATTTATTACAGCTCAGTATTTTTAGCTTCATGTGATTCATTTCTTGGGGTTGTTTTTGTGGTTTATTTTTTCCTTTTTTTTTTTTTTTTGCAGCTTCATAGCAGTGGAGAACACAGAGAAGTATTGTGTTCTCATTTCATCTAAGGCTGTTTATTTCCTCAAGAATGGTGACTACACAGACCGTGATGCCATCTTCCTAGAAGTCAAGTATGATGATCTCTACCACTGTCTTGTTTCAAAAGATCATGGAAAAGTGTATGTACAGTTGACGAAGAAAGCTGTTAATAAAAGTAGTGGTGTAGCAATTCCAGGTCCATCCCAACAAAAACCAATGGTAAGGATTGAGCACCTACTGTTACATTCATGTGGGGTTTCCTTTCCCCTAAATACTAGTGCCGAAAATATTTGTAGTTATCAGTGTTTGGTTTCCTGTACTGCTCAACAATGAAAACGTCCTGACAGCAGTGAAGATAGCTGCTGCCAAAAAGTTTTAAGTAATGATAAAACTTGTTCCATAAAGATTCTGAGAAAAGCTGATGGTAAAATCAAAAATATTCCTGAACAACGAAGTTACAATAGGAAATGTTTCTTTACTTGAGAAAAGATTAACTTTACAACACATACATGGAACTTAAATACTGTGCTCTTTGTTTTTACTCCAGTTTTCTCTTCTCCTCACATATATTGTATTTTTTACTTCTAAATGCCTAGGATTTGAAAGTCATATGTATGTCATACATGTAAAAGTTAATCAGAACTCTCACCTCTAAACCCATTAGTTTTTTTGCTTCGTTACAGTAGTTGCTCAGGGTCTGTTTTACAGACAAGGTTACAAGCTCACCCCTGACCCAAGTCAGTTTACATTCCAAACAGACAAGCCAGATGAAAGGTAGGAGAGGAAGCGAAGGAAATAACTTCAAATATTGCAAGATGTTTCTGCTCTCACCCAACAATACCTAATCTTTGGCTACCTGCCTGTCTGTCTCATTTCTTCTGTGCTGCACCTCAGCACTAAGAACAGGTCTCCACTGAAACATTTCTATTCCTTTACACAGACTTCACGCATAGGCGACCCAATTTCTTCAGTTAATGAAGTAATAAAAAATACTCTGCTTTAGATAATAGTAGTGCCAAATTAACAATAAACACATTTCTTTTTTGCAGGTCAGTGTGCAATCTGAAGTTCTTGCAGTAAAACTCTGTCAAGAAATAAACTATGCAAAGAGCCTATATTATGAACAACAGCTTATGTTAAGACTCAGTGAAAATCAAGAACAATTAGAGCTGGACTCTTGAAACATCTTCCTTACCAACAGAGTGAATTGCAAGAATCAGTCTGGAGCTGATGGTATTCTGTAACTAAAGAAAATACTATATGGGAAGGAAATAAATATGATTTTAGTATTTAACTATATGGAATCATTGTGAGTAAGAAAATAAGTGTGGTGGGCTTTGTTTTGTTTTTAAAGCATTAGTTGTATAACTAAGATACAGCTGAAATGCATCTGTTTCTGGGAGAAGCCTGTATTTTGCTAACATGTATATATGTAAAAGTGTTTCTTGTAAATAAGAAGGTACAGACCAGGGTGTTGGTATAAACAGAAGTCTGTTTACTGTGTAAAGAAATTAAAGGATCTATACTGAGTCTTACTGCAGTACCTGAAACCACCTGTTCTCTCTCTCTTTGCTTTTCACAGTTCAGGAATCTAGGTAAGAGTTTAAAAAAAATTGAGTTAACTGCAGCTGTTGGAGCACAGAAGTCCTGTAGTTTTTAGTTTTAACACTGTAATTAGGTGTATTGATTTTTTTTCTTTTTTTATCACTAGTACAGCTAAATGTATGTATACTTAATATTCCACTGAAATGTCATTGTTTTTAACAAAATAATTGTGTTACGTTAAATATTGCAGTGATGACTCACTAGCTCAATTACATTTCCAAAATACTAGAAAAGATAAAGCTGAATCTGTACTGATCCAGAACTCAGACTTAGCAAAGTCTGTACTTGTGAAGGCTTCCAAGTTGTTTTGAAAATAGTTGAAGTGAGCAGCCCTGGAAACCAAAATATTTAACTTCAGTTTTTCCCTCCACTCTGATTGAGTGTAAATATAGTTAGCTGGTTATTGTAGAATTCTCCTAGCACTGGAAATGCCTGGGATGGGGGGGAGAGACATCACTGCATCATTTGTCTTAATGACAACCTCTTCAAAATTAAACTTTTTGAAATAATAAAAATAATATGTTTTTTCAAGTGTTGTATTATCAAATGAGTATTTGTCTCATCAATTTTAACCAAGCTAGAGATTGAGGAATGTAACAGAAGGGATACCCTGCAGGTAAGGTGTGTGGATTTGTTTTTGTGGTTTTCTTTTCTTTTTTTTTTTTTTTTTGGCTTCCCCCCCACCCCACTCTAGTTTTCATGTGTGCTCCCTGGAGATAGTTCAGCAACTGTGCTGAATATTTGCATGCAATACGGCACTCTGCTATGCAAGGTTCAAATGTGATTACACGATTTTTGCAAAACCGTTCAGTAACCTTTTGCAGATTTCAGGAGCCTTTTAAGTGTTGATTTTGTAAGCCTTTGACTCAAAAATAAGAAGTCCACTATAAATTTACTTTCATCTTAAATTTACCTTTTTATATCCTTTATGGTAAAGGCATACAGGAATATTTTTATACTGAAGGTTAGAAGTAAAACTGTTTTTAACTCTTGTACTGTGAAAGGCGGAGGACCACTGTGTAAGGACAAAATGTAGTATCAGTGGATGTGTGTATGGTCTGTGACTGGAAATCAAAATCCACAAAGTCCATTATGCAAATGAAACTGATTTAATGCACCACTTTTGTATATTTCTTTGTATAATTTTAAGTAAAGTGTAGAATTCAACAAGTGCATTGGCTCAACAGTGCTTTAACATGTCAGTCCCGTTGGACTCTGCTACTAAGACTTCCTGCTTCTCTCCCTTGTAGAACTCTTTTTTTTTTACATGCAGAAAACGTCTAGTTGCTAAAACTAGAAAGTAGGTCGGCAAGGTGAATAAAAGTAGTTCAGAGCTCTGTGGTGATAAGTTACATGCAAAAGGCTTGCATACTTTGTTTTGCAGCAGCTAAGTAAGGAGCTGCTAAGCAAACACCTGAAAAGAAGAATGATAGTATACCCATTGAGTGACCTGAACCCAGAGAGTCACAGGAGGTAATGGATATAGCTAATGTATTTTATTTCTTTTGGAATGTGCATAACCTGTTTTTTGGCTGGTGATAACGATTAAACTGATCATTACTTAAAACTTCAGTGTACCCGCTGCCCTCGATGTATAGGAGTGCCATGGACTGTTAACTGGCTTAGATTATTCTGTGTTACAATGCTGTTCCAACATTGTTACTGTGCTCCTTTCAAGTACAGTGACTGAAGTTGCTCATTCCTATACAGACGTGCAGAGTTTTCTCTTATGGGTACATATACAGTGCTGATTACGAGGAGTGATCTACAGCCCTACATGCAAGAAATGCATATCCTCATTGAGCATTCCAGAACAAATTCAATTAGAACTCTGGATTTCTTCTATGATTTTTTTTTTTAAAGCTCAGATATTACTTGTTGCTGTAACCCAACTATTTTTATATTATTTCAGAACTTTTACTGTGGACTTCCTATTGTTATTGGCATTACTAGCAGTATTACTAAGTGAATAAATAGAACTTTCAGATTCCAAGAGCCATACTCAAAAATAGTTTTCAGAGGAGGTAGAGAGGAAGTGCAAGTCTCTAGCTTTCACTGAAATTCTTAAATCAAACACAAGCTGTAAGCAGACAAGACAACATAATTCTGTTTACCAAATTATGTAAAGTTTTGAGCTTCATGAAAACAGTATGCTTATCCTTTAGCTTGGTTTCATTTAAGGAGAAGGTATGACTTACAGCAATAAAAGCAGATTGTCTTGATATTTCAGAAACTGTGGGGAAAAAACAATTACTGATGAGAGACAGAAACCCATCTTTTTCCCCCGGACACTCTTTAACACACAGCTAATACAATTCAGGAATGAAAATACTTTTTTTTATACTCAGTTGCTCAAGTATCTATAAAAAGCTGTTGATAAAGTCTCCATGCAGCCACCCACCTTCACATGCTGATAAAGGTTAAATAACCCCATCAACAACAAAGGCAGTATTTATGAAAACAAAAACACATAACCCATGCACTGATAATGCTAAAGTAGAAATACTCTGCTACTGCCTGTTAGCTCTAATTAATTTTACCCAGATTTTGATGAAAACTATGCAACCTGTTCTCTGCCTACTCAGCCCAACTTCATTTTCTTACTGTAGCAATTTTTTTTTTTAATGTGTGAGCTACTTTATTTAAAGTACAGGCAGTGAAACAGGAAATACAAAATGAGATATGCCTGAAATAAGGTAAACAGCATGCAAGATGTGGATAATATCCTTCCCTTCCTTCTGCTCTTGAATAGATTTTTCTAATAAATCAGCTAGATACTAGCTGAACATCTTAAGCTGTTTATCAAAAAAGTGCAGTGCTTACATTTTTGTGGAGAGAAAGTAAGTGGCTAGAAGTTCCACATCTCAAAATGGAGACAATAATCATAATGCATACTTATGACAAGGAGACTTTGATCTATTTGCTATCCCATTTCCTAGACTGCATGATGTTTTATACCATTTATCTATTATCTCATCAGTCCTAGATTTACTTTCTAGGATCATAGGCCAAATACATGTGTACATATATACACACACACACCAAACAAAAATTATTTTTCCCCCCGTAACACGGTTTAGCACTGACCTGTTTCCTACAACCCAAACCACTAGATGATGACTCCTTCATGAATAACCTCATGTGCACTGCTTCTCTTCCTTGAAGAACATTCCTCTATCTGTTAATCACAATGTTTTCACCTCTGGTACCTTGGTGCGAAAAGCAGCTGTCTAGGTGTACACACTCCAGGTTACAGGCAACTGTAAAGATTTAAAAGCAGAAAAACAAAAGACACATTTTAATATAACATGCACAAATACCTAACTTGGTTTCTCATAAAGAAACATTGTATATGGTTTGTGTGTATGTATACATTATATATATAAATTTCTTAAACTAATTTTGAAACGTGATAGCCATACTCCTAATAACCTCTATTCTTAGAAGCATAGTTGCTATAAAGAAGGAACACAGAAATACATGTAGGTCTGAAAAATCAGACTAAGCCCAGAGATCTGCATTCTATTCCGGACTTCTGTAACATTCAAGCCTGATGGTAGACTGTTAATCAGCACACCTGAGGATGCTGTTTTATTACAGGTGGGGCTAGGACCAAAAGAATTCCACCTCCCCCTTTGTAGCATTGGTTCAAATTGATTACAGCCTAGTGGTAGTTGGCCTGATAATCTGACAGCCTTAAAAAAGGAATCAGGACAGTTCAAATCTATCTGCCTCACTAACACCATAGTTACCAAGCTAAGAAAATGTTTCATTATCAGAGGTCAGCACACAGTTTCTCCAAGGCAGAGATGTAGTCCTTTCCTAGTTCTCTATCATCAGACTTTCTGGAATGGGAGAACATGAGTAAAAACAGCACCAGATGTGTACACAAGGTTGGGTCCCCACACTGTGACTGGATTTGCACATGTCTCAGCTATAATACAGTGCAGTGTTAGTCATGAAAGGAGGTCTGCCAAAAAGAGGGAAAAAAAAAAAAAAAGTTACTCATTAACCACTGACAAACAGTGAAAATTTCTTTCCCTATTTTCCCTCAGTGGAACTACAGCATATTCAAGTATAGAAATAAAAATAATCTTGGAGCTAAATGCAGTTACATAAGAGGTGCATACTTACTGCATTATATCAATTCTATTAGCGGCCTGCTGTACAGTTACATTGTCTCAATGCAATCAGACTCCAGAATCACAAGGGGTTGATTTGGGGGTGGGTGGTTTGGAGTTTTTTTTGGTAACTGACACACTGCTGCCCAAGCAATGTGCCCAGCACATGCAGTTCTCTCAGGGGATAAGAATAACCTTGTACCTCAGGCCTATTCTGGTCTGACTCAAAAGTACTAAAAGGCCATGAGAGAAGTAAACAGCTTTCATGTGCGTTTACATTTTGGATAAATGGATGGGTCACCTAAAGGACAAGGATTGTGTATGGAGGCTACATAACAGTTGTTTCTGTGCACTAAAAATGCCAGCCAAGAAAACAAAACAAAACAAACACACCACTGGATACTCTGGATACTGCAGCTGTAGAGAAATTTTTAACCAATAGAGAAATCTATCAAATCAACCAGCCCTCAGCACTCCAGAAACTACACCAGCAAACACTTGCATTGACCTTGGTGGATGACTGACCATACTTGATGACTTCGAGGCAAGCACCCCCCAGTCAGCAGTGCAAACCACGAGGTAACAGAAGAATGATGTGGCAAAAACCTGTGCCTGCATATTTAGATGAGGAAAACCACCAACAACAAAAAAATAACACCCTTTTCAGGAGCAGACACCCCCCAACACACACAAGCACAGATCCTTATTTTGATAAGGCCTTGACTGCAACTCAAACACCACCAGTGGTCTCTCCCCCCCAGTGTGCACCACTGAACCTCAGACCTGCTTTGAAAAATGTTACCAAGCAGAGTAAGCACAGCAGAAATTTCAGACATCTCACAGAAGCATCACAGCACTCACGGGGAAAAAAAAAAAAAAAAAAAAAAAACAGCAGAATTTTGCCCAATTTCAGGCAATTAAAGTACAAAAGTTAACAGCAGTTCAGTATCTTAGTCAACCACATTTACATGCAGTGAAGTGCACAAGACTTGCACCAGAACCCGGAACCTTGCTCCCACTTGCTCTTCCTTACCACAAGGCCTGCCTGCAGCTTTGCAGCACCCTAGCTCACAGTTTCTACACCAGCACAGTGGGCAGATAAATGAGAACAGCACTAGCACAATCGGGTGGCAGCACTGAATGGCAGGTTGGGGTGTGCTCCTTTCTGGGCTCATGTCTCCCTGCAGTCACCTGCAATCTACCAGGCAACTGAAGCCTTTTTCTCTATTTTTTTCCCCCTCCTCTTTTTCATCATATAATTCTCTCATATGAGGACAATGCTCTTGTAACCAGTAACATTTTAAAGTTAATTCTTAACATTTAAGCAGAGAAATAGAAAAATATATGCAAATTTAACTAATTCAGTAACACCTTTTACAGTATTACCATGCAGTGAGGGGAACATCCCAGAAATGTAAAGACTACACTTAACACTCCTTTCTGTGACAGAATATGTCTTTATTTGTGGTACGATAGCAGTTGCACTATGAGTTATGAGGGTTAGGCAGAGACAAATATACTTAGCTGTATAGGCACCCAAAGACGCTGGAATTATAGCAACATCTATTCGCTGTGGGTTCCTGGGGAAGTTTGAAATAACTCACACAAGGCACACAAACACACTTTCTCACCTTGCACAAACCAGCAAGACTTCTGGACCCACCGGTTTCCTTCCATTGTTCACCCACGAATGCTGAAATGTGAGCAATCTGCAATTGAAACCATGTCACTAACCAATCAGTGAGCCCTGCACGCAGAGCCCAGTGCTTATTCCACAGAATAAGCATCTCCATCCTTTCTGGGTTACAGTCAGCAACACTTCTTCCCACTACCTGCACTGTAGTAAGCGATGGGTTTCCACCCTAAGCAAGACACACAGAAGAGTCTCAGCACTTGCTCTCACAGAGACAAGGGGAGAGGAGGTATTTCTGGAAGTCTGGCTCGTATTCAGAAGAGAAATGTTTCCTTTGGCTTGTGAAAGTTGCTCAGACTGAGAGCAGTAAGAGGCTGAAGAAGCCAGCTTTCTATTCCCTGTTCCATTACTCTTTTTGATTGGCACTTTAATGAGGGCGCTAGGGGTCGACCCCCTGCCAGGGGGCTGGTTCATGCCCCGTTTATCTCACAGTCCATGTAAGACTAAAATAACACGCCAGGCTGAGTTTCACTGGCTTGTGATCCAACAGCCCACCATGATGGATTGAGTGACTGCAGCAAGTTGGCAGCTAAAGTGTGTTGTAACAGTATCTTTCTGTCAGCACAACACAATGGATTTGCTGATTCCTGGGTTTTCCCAGTGTTCACCGTCACCATTGGCTCCGAATTTTCTAAAGTTCATTTTCCAGGGGGCTGCAAAGTGATAATAAATAACATACCAAAGGTTATGCCAAGCTTTTCTTCCCCTCAACTGCCCTGCTGCTGACAAAATAGGGCTGTGGTGCCAGCTTTACTGCAGCTGCAGGAGCAGCCCCGAATTCCTATTACTCACTTCCATCAAGGGGCAGCTCTATTACTCCTCTCATGTGAGCTCATTCTGCCAGGGATGGCCTGGAGCGCAGGCCGTGTCACCCCGAGCAGCGCAGGGAATGCCATCGGACACGAGAGGAGGTTGCTATGTACGTCTCACCGGGAGAGCTGCAGGCTCGTTTGGGGGCCAAGTTCACAGAGTGCAGATACAGAGCGCACAAGCCACAGATTTTGTGACCCCCCTCACTTACTTTGCACGGCTCAGAACCATGAAAATGACCCATAACTGACCTAGAAAGTCTGGAAACCCATGTGAGGGACAGATTATGCTTTAGACCCCTTTCTTTAATGTTACAGCATAACCTCATACAGCTTTTATAGTAAAACACCAAGCAAGAGGTTTCTTTCCTTTAAAAAGTGAGTTATTAGGGAATGAACTGAACTTTTATTTTTAGCCATCTAAAGAAGTGCTGTATGCACTACTGTAAATTAAGGCTTTCGTCTCTGTGCCATTTCAATATACTCTGTGTACTTTTTATTCTCCTTGCCACAGCCTGTGAAATGAACAATGCACCTCAAATGCAGGGGAGAACATTCTTATCTTCAGCTGTTGCCACCTTACCCCCTCCCAGACAGAGTGAGCAGATGACCTCCACAACCAAACAGGCTTTTCACTTATCTTACAATGATTTTTCGGCAGCCCAAATTTCAACAAGCTAACTCCCCCACTCCCCCAAGTCAGAACAATACCCCCTCAATCCCCAGGCTAATAAAAATAAGGAAGGTGAATGCCGTTTTCCTTGCTTAGGGCAGAAAAACTGTGTATGTCCGTACAACTGTCTACAGTTCCCCATTTCATTTAGTCCTCGCATGAGGCAGTGCAAACAGCCATAAATACTTCGAAACGCAACCTGAGAACTTAAAGTGCCCCAATATCAGTGTGGTCATTGCAGGCAACCAGAGCTGATCCCACTTCACCCCTTCCCATCTCTAGGGCACTAGATCCAGCTAACTCTGGGCAAACTCAAGAGTGGTCCTGCCAACAAAAGGAGTGACTGATACAGCAAATGAGCAAGGAAGGTAAGAGCAATGAGAAAATGGATGTGTACAGGCCTTGGAACAGGGAGAAGGCACAGGGATATGAAGAGTGTGATGGGGAAAAGGGGACAGACTGAGGAGCTGCTTGAAGAAAATAATGGCCGCTCTCAACAGCAGCTTTCTACATTGACAATATGAATCACTCCACACCACAGATTTCAACTTGTGGTGCTGGAGAAACAAGCCTCATGAGTTACAGATCTGTGTTTGTGAAAGAGAAGAAACGTTCTTAACTGCAAACTGGCACAGCAGCAGCACACAGGGTCGCTACTGGAGCAAGTCTCTGCTAGCAGAGAGGTAATTAGCCTAATTCTTTGCAGAGCTCCTCTAGAGAATCCAGTTCATAGTTCTGTGCACCCCAACACTGTAGCCTGCAGACACATTACTCATCCAGCTTTGATCTAGCTACCTCAGAGACTGCCAACAATACCGACACAGCAGAGTGAAACAGAAGATGTGCTGTGAAAGCGGTTTGGAGCTGTATTGAGGCCGTCACCAGTCAATCCACCTAGCCAGTTCAATCCCAGCTTGTATCTGCCTACACAAGCTGCTGCAGCCAAGCCCTAAATGCTCCTCAGGGGAGAGCCAGATACACCTTAGCACACTAACACAGAAGAGGGCATATCAAGCATATAGCCAGAAAGCCTGGGAATTATTAGGAAAAATGAGTGGGTGGGGGAGCTCAAGGGACCAGTGGGAGGATGCGGGAAATCAGTAACACTGATTTGAATAACTGGTAACAATTATTAGATCTTTTTTTGGTATGAATCATCTCTCAGAGACTCACCATTTGAATGATGTCACTCAAGGGGCAGTAAAAAAAAAATACAGTAGAAAGAACAAGCCTCCCCTGACACAAGGGTTTCAAGCCATAAGGTGAATGGCCAAACAGGTCTGGGAAACTTCACCAACATGTCTGAAAGGGAGTGAGTTTTATGGTGCACATACACTCTAACTGGCAGATCAGACAGGCAAATTTGTCTTTAGGAAAATCATGGTGTTACTTAGAGCTCTGCTGAATCTCTTCAAACTGATGGAAAAAGAGTGGCCTTGCTCATCTGGTGACCGCTGAACTTGTCCTTGCCCCATTGGTGGCACTTGCATTTGAAAAACAACAGTCTGCAAAATTAGTCAGCCAGAGCCATCCCCAGAGGACAAAACAAAATCAGAACAACAAACCAAAGGCCCACAACAAGCAAACAAAGTGAATTTGAACAGAATCCATTCTGGGATTGGGTTCACCAAATGTACAAAAATGTTCCTGTCATTACAGGGGAAGGGGCAGCAGAGAGCAGTGCTGCCTTACGCTGATTTCAACTATTTTTTTATTTTTTAAACAACTGCACAAGGAGAAAAAATGTTTGATAAAAAGCTAGTAGCATCAGCAACAGCCTGATGTAACAGGCAGGCTGAGGAAGCCAAGTGCAACCCCACTACCATTCATACTCTCACAGAACCACATCCCTTTCTGTCAGTAGAAATACCGAGCTTCCACATCCATACTACATTTCTTCTTCACCCGCTGGGCAAAATGCTGAAACATTAAGAAAGCAAAATGACATTCTTGTCCTCTGGTACGAGAGGACAGAGTGACCTGGAAATGCTGAAGGTAAGCTCTACAGCAGGCATGGTCATTCCAGCCCCCACTTTGGTGAATCCTTTCCCCCAGTGCTGGAGCCACCACAGCTTCCACTCTGCTGCAACGCTGGGCTGGCCCAAACGCACATCTGGACAACACGGTAACGTCAGTCTGAGCTCCTGTCCTTCCTCAACACCCAGGAATTTGGGATACCAAGGGAGATGCTGTCAGTACTACTTTGCAGCCAATCACCTAATGTAAACCTGGCAGTGGCTGAGGAGCTGTATGTGAACCGAAATGTGCATGTAGTGCGAGAAAAACTTGACCTCCTTCCCAGATCCAAAATGGGGGAGGGAAACCATCATTCTGCACTGAGCAGAGCAGGAGGCAAAGCTGAAAATACTGTTCCAGGAAGGCTCGCAGCTCCCTGAAGTCAGCGCTTATCTCTAGGTTTATACAATGATCTTTCCATTTCAGACACAGAGCTCCTGGCATTTACCCTCTGAAGCTTCACTACCGGTAAAAGTCTCTTAAAGCCTCTGCAAGGACCTCTTTTACAGAATTTAAGCACACACACACAAAAATAGAGGACTGGAAATGCTATGCAGCTTCTAAGCAGGCAGCTTCTATTGGTTTCACACCTTCCTCACCTACAAGGAGCGAATAGGAAGACCAGAGAACTCAAAGTTCTAACTTCAAACATTGATTTTAACCTAGAGAACTAGGGTTTAAGTGCTCTACCTGATATTACTTTCCAAAGAACTCGCCACCCTATTAACTTTAATTTGCTTGGAGCTTTGGAGATGGGAGAAGAAGCAGTAGGCATTTTGGAAAAGGTCAACAAACCAAATTCTGCCCTTGGTTCCGTATCTCTGGAGCAAAGCCCATGATTTACATAGAGGTCATGTGAGTAAGAGCCAAACTACACCATGTACAGTTAACAATATATATTAGTAACTGAGAACAAAATTAAGCCTAGCGGTTAGCATAATGCTATGTTTTTACAACATCTGTCAGCAATTATTTGTATTTACTTGCACTGCAAATGCAGAAGAAAAGTCGGAGAAATATAAACATCAGAATTCCCTGAATTCCCACCAGTCTTGCATCTTCCCACAAAGAAACTCTAATCATTCCTGTTTAGACGCTATTTGTTCCCTGCCCTCTCCAGCATGGAATTTCTTCCCAATTCTCTATGACCAGAAATTATTGGTCCTGTTTCTACACTGGAACAAACACTAAACCCACTGCAATTAGTGGCATAAACTTCAGTGCTCTTAAGAGAGCAATTAGACCTCTAATACTTTCTGGACTCCAAACAGCTAATCAAACTCCTTTTGGTTCCTTCTCTCCCTTTGGCCATGCCTTGCGCTACAGCAAAAAGAGGAGGCAGGGAAAGCAAGGGTTGTGCTCTACTCGAGTTGTACTCCACCTGTGCAATGCAGGGTGAGGAACAGGTTAGCTGGGTGAAAAGTTCACTGCAAGCTGAGCTGTCTGTTTCTCTTGCTTAATTTATCCGATATTTGGCTAACCTTGCTCTGAACCCAGCCCCCAAGACCCCCTTCCTCTCATCCCTCCCCAGCGGGCTCATGTCAGCCAAAGACACCGCCCCTTATCCCCTTCTCCCTGACCCTGCTGAATGGAGCGGGGGCTGGGACGGAGGGCCAAGCACAAAGCCCTTGCACTGGAGAGATAATAATTATTTATGCTCGAAACTCCAACAGGCCTCGTCCTCAGGAGCAAAACTATGAGTTCCACAGTCAGCAAAATTTGCCTGATATCGTGTCCAAGTTTATCAGTTTTCCCAAGGCTGGATGGCACCCAGCCCGCACACCCCCGCTCTGCACCATGATGCTCGTCCAGGGACGTGGCGCTGCCTGAGGAGCTGGCAGCCTAAAACGGCCCCGATCCACGCTGGCAGACCTTGTAGGGGGACTGGCACACCACTCCTACTAGTTGTACCCATGTCCAAGGTATCAGTTAGCCCAGTATGTCCATTGCCTCCTTTCCGCAGCTTGAGAGAGAGCCTCAGAAAGGAACATAGCAGACACAATATTGCAAAAGGCAGAGCATTAACTGCAATAACACTGGGAATAAGTGGGAAGATGCTTGATGGTTTTCTCCTCTTAAACCCCACACAGTTGTTGAAGGAAAGGCTGGGACAGTGAGCCATGTTACTGCTGCTCTTTGGGAGGAAAGGATTCCCTGATCCCATGGGCCTTTATGCAATCTGTAAGCTACTCAGACAGTGCACTGTGCGAAAGGCTTTGTCCATCTCCGCAGACTGACCACTGCCAGTGCCTGCAGCTTTCCCACATGTCCTCCCCTGCCCCCAGAGGTGCTCCAAGAGTACCCTGCAATCACCCTGCCACGCGGGCAGAAGCAGTGCACAGCCTCACCTCCCAGGAAGCACATTCAACGTCACCTCTTGATTATACACATCAGAGCTCTGAGCCAGGTGATGCAGGCCACTGGAAAAACTGCCCAAGAACGCACGTTTTTGACAGGCTTTCATTATTTTCCTGCTGTGCTTGGGACTGCTACCAGCACTCTCTGGCACAACAGAAAATGTATTCAATGGCCTTCTCAGTGACTGGATACACCATCAGAAAACAGCACACAACCTGACCCTGCCGTGCTTTTACTGCTCTGCCAAGCAGCTAGCACTCTCATGTTTAATCCCAGACTTTACGAATCAACATGTTTTTATATCCACCTGCTGGCACTCCCTGCCTCTATGAGATGGTGAGTTAGGATGCGTCTAGACTCAGCTAATTAACTCTGCTAACTGATAATAATACTTTCCTGTAAAGCTTAATTTTGTTATACTCTTTGACCTGACAAAGGACTGTATAGCTGTTCCACAGCTTTGATACACCTAAGCTTTTAATACATCTGCAGAAACTCTCACAAGCAGCATATTATTATTGACATGTATCATCACAGCACCCCTAAACACCGTTACAATATCACTGTGCTGTCCCACTGATGAGGGGCAGGGGAACAGCCTGACAGCTTTACAGTAAGTGGAAATTCCTCGTGGTCTAAGAATAATATTAAAATGGCTTCTCAGGATCACCAAATGACCTTGCTTTGACACACAGCTTAATTTGTCTGTAAACAGTGCAGACTGGAGCAGTTCTGATGTGGTCACCAATTTGGTGACACCATCCATTTCAAACTTCACTACTCCCACATAGAGGTAGCACAAGATCGGTCTGCAACAAAAGAGTCCTTGTTATTAAAGGAATCCCAGGCCCTTATCAAAGAACATGATCCAGCATCCCCCACCTAACCCCTGCATATTTTCAGGGCATGAAAATTGCTATGAAGAGCCAAACAAGGCTGTCAGGAAGACATCAAACTTCAAACAACTGCATTAGAAAAAAAAAAAAAAATAATCAAAGGATACACACCAAACTCTCAGCTCACGTTGCATAACTCACCCAGTATCTGTATTTCTCAACAGTACAACCTGCACAGGTACCACTGCATCAGGATAATATCACCATTAAAATAACAGACAACTGTTGCAGTTGTCAATATCAACAGTTTTTTGTGCAAACTTTCAAAGCCTTCACGAGATTTTAACACCTCTTCAAAACTGCTGAGTCTGTTCACAGCCACGTAAAAAGGAATGGGATGGACACAGCAGCTGTACAGACCGACACAGAAAATCAGTCGCAGAATCCAAGCATCCTAGTTCTGGGCTCCTTCCATTCACCACACAGGAAAGCAAAATAATTATTTTTTTGGGTGAAAGAATTTGTGTGAATTATACCAGCACGGGAAAACTAAGGGGAAGAGGAACAGAAATGCAGGGCAACGGTTTACAACTTCTGGCTTAAGAATCACACCATTAAAGAAAACAAAAAGAAAGAAAGAAATGCTGATGCGATTATTTTAATAATTTATGGCCTATTCCCTAAACCCCAGCATTCACAAACCTAGAAAAATGGTTTAGGAAAGCTGCTTCCACCTTACAGACGACCCATACAGGGCCCGCCATGCCCCCTCAACACGGCCGCCGGGCTGCCACCTGCAGCCAGGGCACACAACCGGTTTCTCGCCCTTGTTTTGAGGCGTTTTCTTACGTTTTGTTTTGTTTTGCTCCCCCAATAAACAAATAAATAGATAAATAAATAAACTCGGTTCACCTCACACCCGCCTCTCTGGAAGGTTCGGCGGCAGGCGTCACAACGCGCACCCCCCCCCATCCTACCGGCCGTTAACGGTCCCGCGCGCGGCCCCCTCAGGGCGCTGAGGCGAGGCCGGCGGCCAGGCCCCCGCGGGAGCTGCTCCCAGGCGGGGCCGAGCCCGGCCGTCCCGCAGGCGGGCGTGCTACCTACCGAGCAACCCAAATATTAAAAAATTGCTGCCATGTGGAACCTATTAGGACATTTTAGAAGGAATTCACGTTCATTGTTTCACTTGAAATATAAAGGTTATAAAACTTAATGGCCGCATGACAAGGAAACTATATGAAACACTCGGAGATTTACAGAGCAACTGCTATGCTCTTTAGGCATGTGGGCTGAAAATTGCTTTACAATAGGCAACGCAACCTGTGGTTTGAGCGCTGAGGTTTTCTGGCTTCTCTCCCCCCCCCCCCCCTTTTTTTTTTTGACCTTGCAGACTGGTATTCAGTTACCACAGCAGCTCCAAAGTAAAACAGAAACACAGCTTGTATCTTCTTTCAAGTATTTATTTCTTTTGTCCTGTTAACATCAAATAATGAAAGGAATTGTAAGGATTTTGAAGGGGGTTGTAAAAGAATGAAAGCAGGAGAAAGGAAAAAAATACCAACATAATGGCTTAATTTCTCACAGCATGTGCAGCGCAAATGAACAGTAAACACATACCACAGAAAAATGCAAACAAAGGCTACGTTTGCTAAAAAAGTTCAGGAAAAAAAAAATGGTGAGTGCCCCAAGCAACCATTTCTGTGCTTAAATCCTCAGAGCCTTTGCATTTGCAGGCCAGGCCAGCACAGCAGGCGCCTGCCCCTTGCCCACCATGAGCAGTGCCGTGCGGCGGCAGGCCGGTGTTTCCAGCCTGGGTTTGTGGTGCTGGTCTAAGGCACAGAGATATTGTAATTATGATATTAAGAGGAAGCTGTAGTCTAATCTAAAGGGTGAAGTGCAAGTGTGAAAGCCCTGTTACACATTTGCCACTAGGGTTTGTCTATACAGAGCGAGGTAATGAAGTAAGCAAAAATTCATGGGCAAATGCTACATTTTGCGATGCTTCCCAAATGTGGCACTTTGCAGTGGCAGCACTTGCCTCTGAGCTGGATGCCAGCAATGTATGACCTAGGCTGCTGTCATGCAGAGGCTGTGGCGTGACCCTGGGGGTTATACCATCACTGCAATTATATACTGCCTCTTTCTGTGACATCAGGAAAGACCATATAGTTTGCTGTTTCTCCTTTGCCCTATGTATACAACAAAAGCTGAAACGCTCTGGTAGAGCAAGGTTTGCAAAGTGCTGTGTGTATCAAATATGCTACTTGCAGTTTTGATATAGGAGTTTCAAATCTATACTCAAAACTCTGAATGAAGATGGAGAGTATAAACATCAGGTGAATTGAATTATGCTCTGCAGCAAGCACAGTCTTTCTACTAATGCACCTGTGTTCTCAGTGCATTTGGACATTCTGCTCTTTTCCTGTGTTGTTCACTTTCTAAATGTAAGTGTCAGTACAACTTTATTCCATTTATGCTTTTATTTTCTGAAATGAACTACGAGCAAGTATGCTGCAAAACAAATCCCAAAGAATCATAAAGCCATTTCCCTCATATTAAAATATCCCATGCCCTGATGTCAGGAGATCATGTCCATAACAGTAAGCTTTTTCCAATATCAAGACAAAATATATATATATATGTTTTTTTTTTTTTACCTTACAATCCGAGGCTAAGGAAGAGGTGAAACCTTTGAAAGAATCAAAGTCTGACTGTGAACGTTTGCTGCTCTAAGTAAAGGCAAATGCAGTTTTGACAGTAACCCAAGACTTTTTTCCCCTTGAAGATTTCTGTAAGAAAGTTTTTGATCACAAGATTGGAATATGTCATGAGAGTGCATTCAAATATGCATTTGCATTAATATTGTTGCCAGAAGCTATCTTACAGTCATCATCAGACATATTGGAGCCCCTACAAAGCTTTCTGCGGGATTGGAAGTCATCCAGCCAGGGGAAAGCAAAGCCACTGTGAGATTTGGATGGCCAGTTCCACAGGAAAACTACACATTAATGAATGGCAAACACTCAAAGTGGTAGTTATGGTGAATAACTCGCAAGCAAATTATTGGCTGAGAACTACTGTGTATTTAAACTATTTGATAAATTAATTTTTGAAAGAAGTCTGTTTAAAAATAATCCATTAAAAGAAGGCAGGCTAGTTTTACAGCAAGATTTGCCAAAAAGTACTGCTAGCTGTAATGAAAACCACTAGAATATGAGTTATTATCCTTAAAGCAGATCCACCATGATCTGTACTTCATGCCGCACGAGTACACTTTTAGGTATCATTAGATCCAATCTATGTTAGTATTTCTGATTTGTAAATTAACAGAAGAAATCAAACGGCAGTGCTGAGTATCCTACAGTTCAAGGCTTGCACCATATTTCCAGCATTTGGACAGATGGAAGGTGTTTGTGTACTTAATTGTGTATTTTCTGCTTCATCAGTACTGATCCATTAAGAGCCACTAGATCCAAATTTCAATTCTTTGTCCCAAGAAATGAGAACATTGCACCTAAATCTGTGTTAGCACTTTGTACCTTTTGCACCTGTATTGTGCATTTCAGCAAGCTTGCCTTCTTTCATTGCTGATACCTGACTTTTAGTTTACAATTTCCCCTTTAACTATGGTGTTCAGGCCAACCAGTTCCTAACAGTCCCTCCCAGTTCAAATTCAAATCGTGAAGACCTTAAAAAGAATATGCAGTTGTCAACTCGTTAAACAAGCATAATGCAAGCTCTGCGGGCTTTTGGTACATTTCATGCTTTAAAGGAAGGTAATCTCAAAGATATTTAGGGCAGTTTGCAATGTTAATGTATGAGAAGGTGTGGACACAGGCACGCACAGGTGAGAGACTGCCTGAAGGGAAGGCGAGGAGATGAATAATCTGCATGCACAGCATTCTGGCTCAGGAACTCTCAAAACACAGGCCTCCCCAACAGAAAAAATTGGAATAGATAGATGGAATGATGAAAAATGAAGGGATCAGCAAAAACCAAACCCAACTAAAGTAAACTCAGCATGGCTTCTATGGCTCATTCAAAAGAACATCTTCTCTAAGAGGTCATTTTCAAGACTATCACTGAAGAAACATAGAATATAAATTCCTCTGTAGTACAAGATTAAAAGCCATGACAAATCTGCCTGAAAGATGAAGAGGTTTTCAAGCAGAAGTACTGAAGATTGCAAACTACCAGATTGTCTCACAGGAAACATGACATCTCTCTCTCTCTCTCTCTCTCTTTTTTTTTTTTTTTTTTCTTGTAATTGATGTAGGGAATGAGAGTTGTGTGGAGTACTTGCCTGAGTTAAAAATAAAATTATAATTTCTACATGAGAAAATTTGTAATTCTTTAACTTGTTTGAATGGAGAAGATATGTATAAGGAAAATTATTTTTAAAACAGGAGTGAATGATGATGCATTGACTGTATGTTTAAAACTAATCAAAATGAGGTCAGAAGGCTCAATGCTGTAACTCTAATGATAGAACCAAAGCAATCATTCTACTGAAAGATTAAACATAACTGTTTGCATGTGGCTTTTTTTTTTTTTTTTAATAAATAGTTGTTTGCGTCATCATCAAATTACTCCTGAAGAAATTCTAGGCGATATTTCTTGCTTGTTAAACCTCACCTATGCCAACTGGACAACAAAGAAACTGAAAGTGTTTGCTTCAGAAGTATGATAATGATGTGGGTGAAGATGCGCTTTTTTGCATTTGAGAAACATGTCAGATAGCTGATACTGCATAGTCAAGAACATTAGAATATTAAAAGTTACAGACTATTCAGCTACCAAAGTACATACTTTGCTTGCTGGTGCCAATCTCACTACTCCGTTTAGCATAGCCCTTAGAATGGCAATAAATTATTGTCCAGCTCTACAAGTATTCTCCATTACTTTAGAGCCCTGGTGACAGTCCAGAAGATATCACAAGGTATTTTATTGCTGGGGAAAAAAATTAAAAAAATAAAAAATAAAAAAAAAAAGAAAGCAGTAGCTGACAAATTGATTTGTGATTGTGTTTAATCCTATTGCTGATTTATTCATACTTTTCCTACTTTATCATTCACAGTGATAAATGTCACTTGACACCTTAAGAAATCAGCTAGGAGATGCTGTGACTTTTCTTTCTGGTACCTTAAAAAATCTCCTCCATTATCTCAGGCTGACACTAAACCCAATAATTGATTTAGTCTCTGATGGATTGGTATTAAAAAAAAAAAAAAAAAAAAAAAGTTTTTTTCTACACTCAACAGCTGAGAGAGCAGAGACAATGAGCTTGTCACCTCTGGTATACTTGTAATAGGCAAAGTTGCAGGGGGTATAATGACAATGCAAGTCTCTTGTGAACAGACTTGACTATAGCAAGTCTGCATGAAATCAGCATTCTCAGCAGGCTCCAGGAAGAGGAATTGTGTTTTCTGATCTCACTTGTTTTCCATTGCAACCTTTTCCATCTTCCATTAACATTCTTCTGAGATGAGCCCTTATTATGTTAAACCTTTATTCCATATGACAGCATTTTTCATATAGACAAATATCCCAGAAATTGTATCACCTCTGTGTTTATTTCTGTCCTCTCCCTGCATAAAGACACTAAATAGTGACTTTCCTGGCAAAGATAGCAATGAATTGCCTCCTTTTCTCATACCTAATATTGGAATGTGCTGGGGCAGTATCTGGGAGCACTCCATAGCAGTGCCCAAAGCAGAAGCAGCGGTTGGTGGCTATGCTGCACAGTGCCTAAATAGGGAAGATAAAGAGTTTCAGTTAGTGCATTCACAAAGCTCAATGTTTGCAAACGATGATGCCAAGGAAGGAACTGGTCAGGGGTCAAATCTCAGTGGTGAACTGCTTTGGAGACACATAGGAAGTCAATTTGGGAAGGGTCATTTACATACAGAGCCAGCAGGTTTCTAAGATTTCTCGATTTAGGTGAATGATGTTCAAATACTGTTCATCTACATTAATTCTACATTGCTTGAGAAGATGCTTGGGGAAAATCTCAGAAGCAACTTTTCACTTTTGCATTCTTTTCATTACCATTGGATTAACATAGGGAAATTTCATTACCAAGGATGCCTCTCTGTGAGAAGCCTGTACAGGACAGAGGCAGCTCTTTCAGATAAATAAAATTCAAATAACATAATGATTTTGCATAAGGGGAAAAAAAAAAAAAAAAAAAAGTGAACCACATCTATCTAGTACTACTAGGTTAGCATGATTGCTATGCAACCCACAGAACCATGTCCTAATACTTAGGCATGATAGATGACCTTTGCAGCCGACTAAAAAAAAGTGAGTAGTGAGTCAAAAATGACCCTTCCTTGTTTTTACATATATGGGTTTCTTTGCCTTCCTCAGAAAAAATAAAACAAGAGACAGCAAACCATAACAGGAGTATTTGGAGTGTTCTGAGCCAGCAAGATACAAAGTTAACAGACTGCTTTTTAGGGCATGGTGACCCACACGAATAAACAGCAGTAACAAACACTTTTTATAGACTTTGTATTTGGATGAAAATCACAATGCCCCTATTATTGTACAACTTCAGGAATATAAGGTGGAGTCTTGCCTCTGGCTATTTAGGGCCACCACACTCCCCCTAAGATTGTATCTATCCTCTGTTTTGTTTTCTCCTGTACTTGCACTTGAGTGCTTTAGTTCCTACTTAAGGAGGAACTGTTCTTCTGTAGATTTGTGCAGAAAAGTCAGCCTTACTTTTCCTTTTCTGTTAATATGACGTAACACCCATAGCAAAGGTGAGCATATGTGTAATATCTCGTTATGTTTCTGTTCAGACTTCTCTTCAGAAGAACTGGAATGGGCTCTGAGAATTCTTGCTACTTAAGACAGTGCTAGTACAATCTCCTTACTTTAAACTCAGATATGGGGCAAACGCTAACATAAGGAACTCATAAACCTGGTCTCTTTGGGAAGGTGTGAAGCTATAAATTGTCTCCTCAGAGGTCTATTCTTTTAAGTTGCATCCAGTCCACAGAGGCTGGATCAGTATGTTTCTGCTAAAGCCTTGAGGGCTTGAGGGATCAGTTACAGAAACAAAAGAGGGTGTATGTTTAAAGAAAAGAAGACAGGAGTAGGGAGAACCCTCTATCGAACTGGCAACAGCAAAGTTGTGCCTTGTGTCTTCCATCTCTAGCCCCTGACTGGAGTACTTGAGCCTCCCCAAACCATGTCTGGTCTGTCCGAGACGTTACCTTGCCAATCTGACTCTTCTTGAGAATACAGAAAGGGTTGTTTCTGTTGAAACTGTCAGCTTCGTGAAGGTATTGAAGTAAGGTATTGATGCGATCTCAGTAGAATAGAGGGTAGGAAGACAGTTTATTGGTCACTGAGGTGACTGAATTGCCAGCTTCCTGCAGGACACGCTGGATAAAAAGAGAATGAGCAGCAGGGGACAAGGTGAAGTTCAGGTTTTCTTCTTGCCTTTCTCCGAGTTGCCAAATTGTGTGAGAGGTGCCTGCCACTATTCACAGCCCTCTTTCAGAAAAGCACTCCAACAAAGAGCGTTCTGTTTACTGCTGACTGCAACTGCTGCTTGTGACTGACGGGGTTTGCTCAGTTTCCGAACTCCAGCAGGCTGAGAAACAACACAAGACTGAGGATCTCAGCACCAGGGAGGTGCGAGCTGCAAAGACAATGCAGAATATCCTGGTTCTCAGAGCTGTTGTTTGTTTGGTGAAAAATGTGTAAAATACATTTGACATAAGCTTGCTTTACCCCAAAAACTTATGAGCAAGGGCTGTCAAAAGAGTGGCCATCACCCAGATTTAGTTTATTAAAGACACATGAAGAAATAAAAGCAAAATAGACGATCCAAGGTCACCCTGTATTCTTTCCTCAGCAGTCCAATGTCAGCTAGAGGAAAGCACTAGGCCGAATTCACGTCTGCTACAAACAGATGTGTTCTCTTTGAAATAAATGCACCCACTTACACTGTGCCTGCATTAAGTCTGTTAGTGGGCTTTTATGAGATTTGGCAAGTGTAATGCTATCTGTTAATATCTCAAGGTGGGAGTGTTCAGGGAGTTGTCTGAAAGGCTTGCAAGACTAGATCTGGTCATATCCACCCACACTAATTAACACATTACATAAAAGTACAACAAGTTTCTCTTTGCAAACAGTAGAATCACTTGCCCAGGCACTTTCTGTGATTCTAGAAGAAATATTGGGATGGACTCTGTCACTTTTTAACCTCAATAAAACAGTGCATGGGTAGGTAGGGTTTAGTTCCCACTTTCAGGGCTCACTCCTTTTTTCTTCATCCTAAAAATACCAGACGGCAGGAAGGATCTTTTTAAAGTTTACCAAAGTTGCATGAAGGAATATTTTTTTTAATCAAAAAATAAAAATAAATACAAAATCAATAAAAATCAGATTTACTTACAAATGACTCCTTCCAGCCTCTCTCTCCCTACCCTGACTTGCTAATTATGAAAATTCCTTGGTACAAATATCAGATTCTGAAACCACCTGAAACTGAAAATACTTAAATTTTAAATAGAGGGTCATTTAAATACAGAGTTTTTATTTAAATAAGGGGTCTTATGTCAGGACAATGCATGTCCCACAATGACTACCATTTCTTTATCATCATTCCAATTTTAAAATGGCAGCAAACTCCTGTATATAAACTACAGTAAGGGCCTTTTAATTCATAGATTAGAGCAAGTAAAACCTGAAGAACTTACCTAATTTCATATGAAACCTCTCTGACCTGCTCCTACAGCTTCACCTTGATTCCTCCAGCTGCATAATAAATACATACCCTGATTTAGATTTAGTCCAGACCCTTTGCATGACATCTGGCTTCAAGATGGTGGCACTGAAAAGTGCAGTAATGACACAGGAATACAGAAGGAAAAAAAAAAAAAGTTTAGTGGAGTGGAAAGCAGGAGGCAGTGGAGAGAGCAGGGAAAACCAAAATTAAAATAAGTCAAAGGGCGGAAATGCCTTTGAGAAGGCCTTAGGCTTCTACAAAGCTTGTCCACATTTGCAGCACTTCAGAATTACCCAATACCAACCTTATGTGCAAAGGGACAGCAGACCTCAGCAGGCATTCCAGAGGCTTTCTTTTAAAAAACAAAAAACCCTCTTCATACGTATTCATCCAGACTTGCAAGTATCTCACTGTATGTAGAGCATTCTATCTCGCAACATTCACAAGTGAAGAAACTCTCTTACCCAACTCTTCCTTACTATCTGAAAAGCAAAGTCAATGTTTTCCTCATTATTTTCTGTTTGCTGCATACCTCTCCCCCACTGTGACTGCTATTTGACCTGCTGTCCGCTCAGAGACCCTGAGGGAAAGAGAGAGGGAAGTGTGCATGTGTGTGTGTATGAGAGGAGTGAGACGATGAGTCTGCTACATTCTGACTTGTTTATATTCATTAGAAAGAAATCAACAGCACTTAGTATGTAAGACAACCTCTGTAGATAGGGAACATCTTTTATGCAGTGCAGAAAAAGCCGATTCATGTAAGGGACAGGATTTGGAGATGAGTGGAGAATGCATATCAATGTATGCACTAGTTTTTAACCTCTCTTTTGCATTAGGATGTCATTAATGAATAGAGTCTCAACATAAAGGTTTGATTTAAGGACACTGTGAGGTGTCCTGTCTCACCAGTTCTGTTTGCTCTCACATCTACAAGACTGGCATTGCTGACCATGGTCACTGAGAAAATAGAAAGAATGACAGTGCCTAAGGTGAGGAACCATCTTTTCCTTTCCCACGTGTCTCCTGGTTAAGTGTAGTACCTTTGTATTCTTGGCAGATCCTGGAAGAGGTCTCCCCTCATTGCAGCTGTGTTTTCAATGAATTAGCTTTCCTCCCCAGAATTGACAAAAAAATGAAGCTGAAAGCATCTATTAGTGTGGGCATCAAAATCACAGAGATCAAAGTTTCATCCTCTCCAGAGAGCCTCAGACATCTAGGAATTCAAAACAAAACTCCATTGTAAGAAACCGTGTCAAAGCTGGCACACTGCTACAGCTTGGATGTTCTGCACGCAGAAGGAAAGCACTGACCTAGAGAGAACTCCCCCAAAGTACCTGTGCACGCAAAGGGGCTTGCATCAATGACATTTTTTGCAATATCTTCCTCTTGAACTGCTTAAGAAGAGATACGTTTCATGATTTGCAGTAAGGATCAGGCCTTCAGATTTTAACATTCACATCATTGCTTCTACGTAGTTGATTTCCATTCTACAGGGCAGAGCCAAAGAAACATCTCAAATGCAGCTCACAGCTTTTCTGCTGGAACTCAGATCTCTGTAAGAAATTATAGATTGCAACCTCTGAGGTATTTTTTCCTTTTCTAGATTTTTGCATAAAACCTTTCTATAGAGTGTTCCCTTTGAATTTGTTGAGCATTTGACAAGCACTAAGGTAGTAAGACTTACAACTTTTGAGGTAGGGAAACACTAGAAATATCTGTTTTGCAGGTCAAGGTGCACCTTGAGATTATCATCTTGCTCTGGGTCACACAGGACATCTGAAAAAAGGTCAACATTTAAGCCATGAGTGCTAACTTTACTCCTGTACTTTAACCATGTGGCTTTCCTTCAGATGCTTCATTCAGGTGTTCTCCAGTCCTGCTTGCTACATTCCTGTATTGCAATTACATTAATGCCTCTTTTAGTGGTGTTCTGATTTGTTTCGACTACATTACTGTGCCTAGTGTTGCACGCTGCATCTGGCACAGGAATGCGGTGTTGCTCTTACTGGGCTGTCAAAGAGAGTATATCATTACAAAAATAAATAATGTCTAGCTGCTTCTGGCATTTCAGTCCAAGCAATAGTTATCACTTTTGGCTGATTATCACTTTTGACTGATCAGTGCCCGATTCAATGTCCCTAAAAAACAATGGGTATATTCCCAGTTGAATTCAACGTGCATTTAATCAGATCTTTGCTAACTGTGCTTCCAAACTTCACATTTCATGAGCACTACAGTACTCTCTCTTCTGTTTTCAGAGAATTACTCCACTTATTTCATTGTGCAGATTGATACAATGGATTTTACTCTCTACGGATTGTCAGTGAATGTGTGTTTGTACAAGCAGGCTCTAGCTGTAGTTCTAGATTTAGTGCATCCCCAATGTGATGCTGCCTACATGCGTGGCAATCTGGGATTAATGCTAAAAATATATATATATTTTCATCATAAATGAACAAAAATATTCAGAAAGACAACTAAATTTCATATATGAGCTCATTGATGGAATCTTCCACTATTCAAACTGTATGTTCTCCTGACTGAGCATCCCCCTGCAGCCCTCACAGGTGCTGTAAGACAGGTTTCCCAAACACAGAACAGTCCTTCAGAGGGAAGATCTGGGTGGCCTTTAACAAAGAAAACAGCAGTTTGCTCCACAGCTTGCTCCTTCCTTGACATGAGCTGGGAACAGCTTCATCAATGTAAAGTGAAGGAAGGGAAAGAAGCTTCCATTAAATGTCCATAACTTGTAGTTCTTCAAACTATTTTTTAAGTTTCCCATTCAAAAAGCTGAAATGAAATCATAATCAATTTGCAATTGCAGTTCCTTTGAAGAGAATGTATAAAGTCTGGGCTGTGATGTGCTGCCTCTCAGCTGAGACAGATTACAGACACTTTAAAAACAAAAATTACATCTTAAACCTATGAGTAGATTTAACAATTGAACTCTTAAGAATTAAACATAATATAAACTTTTCAAGCTTTTGTTTTTTCTTTCCAAGGGTCCATAGTCTAGTCATTCAATCCTGTGCAAAGGTCATGTTACTATGGATATGACCTGCAAGAAATGTGTTGCCTCAAAGCAGCGCAAGTCACATGAACAGGCTAAAAGCCAAGACTGCTGATTCACAGTCTTGTCAGGATTTTCATGCTTGTGTTGGTTTCACTGAAGAATAGTCCTTCCATCACCAAGTCTATGTTCGCCCTTTAAAAGTGTTCATGCAGGTGTAGCTTCCAGAAAACTTGTGGATTTCTTCAAGTGCTGCCTGAGGGAGAATGCTGCAGGAGAAACAGAAAGAAAATAAGCAGACCAGACAAACCTTTTAGTCTACTCCAAAAAGAGGAGGTGTAAATATGTACATATGTTTTTCCTGTTCAGCATGCAGTATTGTAATTATTTTTGACAGAAATCACAATGTCTTACTTCAGTTCCTGACCAAAACAGGTTTTGCAAAGACTTGCGTGGAAACAAGTTTTTAAATGTATTTTGTATTCAGTTGTATCGGGATATAAAGTTATGACTTTCTTTCCTTAGGCACTTTAAAATTCCTTTCCTAATCATATAGAAAAATATTTTTGACAGTTTCACGGCTTTAACAATGTTCTCTAAATACAGCTGTGATATACGTACTTTATTGTACAGAAATCCTTTACAATACAAAGCACAGAGTCCAAAGAGCGGCTTACTAAATCAAAATCAACTTGATGCATATGTTAGTTGTTAAGAAATTTCCCAGATATCAGTTCCAACCTCAGGAAACAGAATTTTGGGAGTGAAACTCATTTCTTAAAGGCGGTACTTTATGAAACAGGTAAAGGAAGAAAATCTGCCATAAGAACCTCATCAAGTTTTCCCTCTTTTGCTTCTATGACTCTCCTGGGAACGGATGAACTGGTCTGATCCTGACTATCAGGTAACAGTCAAACTGCGGTTTGCCTTGGTGGACAGCAAGGATTGTAAGCCAATCTTGCCTGACTAGCAAGGCTATTGCTGGGCAAGGGAAATACTTACCTTTTTAGGATGACAAGAACATGCATTGTCCATGGAAGGAGCAGGAAGGCTTGATTCATCTGCACGGCTTCTACTGTCCTCCTAGCCACAGTCTCTGGCTTGAGAGGAGGAAAAAGATTAGGGAACCTGAATAAATAAAGTAAAAAATAAAATAATTATTTGTTAACCAAACTCCTTTAAGATATCACTGTCCAAGTCCTGTTATTCACTGAGATTTCTTTGGCTACTGGCATTCAGACATCCCCCAAAGCAGGCTGGAAGTAGCAGAAAAGCGTATGAGGTACTGTTCCAACCTGTACTACTGAGTTAGCTAAATAGTTAAGGAATGTGCATGTTGGTGCCTTTAGGATGAAGTGGCAGAGAGTATTCAGGACCTTGACTCAGAGACTTTCTTAAATTGTCTGCAAACCAAGGCCAAATGCTGTCTCTTCAGTGTTGGTGTTCTTCCTCTCTGCTGCTCTTAGCTTGGTTCAAATTCTTGACAGGTGAAAGACAAGTGAGTTTTTTCCCTCCTTGCTTTTAGTACCAAACATAAGGCTTTTCCTGGCTCCTATAGTGGCTTGACACTGCATACTTCCTTGACTAAGAGAGCACAAACTAATAGGTTATTTTGCTGATTGTAAAAGATTAATTTGGTCAGCCTTCTTTTTTTTTTTTTTTTTTAAATTTAGCTTGGTCTCTTAGAGCTAAAAAGGAGGTAGTGACAGCCTTTCTTCAGTAAATGGATCTCATTCCGTTTAATGGGAAAGAATTGAGTATTTCAGTGGATAAAGAAGGAATTTGTACTGTTAATTCTCAAGTAATTTGTAGACTGCTCCTTTTTGAATGACCTCAGTTTTCAGATTGCCTACCCTCCCTCTCTAGTGGCTGCAAATGGCTTAAATACACCCAGAGAAAAATAGCTTTCAGATTTCTTGGTAGAAGCAAATGCCTCACACAGTACAGGCAAGCTGTACGAATATGCCAGCAAACTAAGGGAACCAGTCTGATGAGTCCCAGGTGGCCTAGAGTGACCCTCTGTTCCCAGGCAGCCAAATGAGACATCAAATTCTCTTAACTAAATGAAGCATTAATTAGGAGTGTATTCTGATGATTCATTTAAAATGAGATGCTTTATTCTAGTTCCCCTGGACTGACCTGATTCTCATGCCCTGAAACATCTCTGTGCTCGTGTGGAAGGGCAGGACTGTTGTGGCATTCACTCCAGGACAGTCTAGCAGCCCCAAGGTCAGGCTCTCCATAAAGGCAAAGGACGAGGCTTTGGAGGTGCAATAGTCAATGGCACCAGGGATGGCTGACAAGGCTAGGACAGAGTTCAAGCAAACAATGTGTCCATTCTGCAACTCCAGCATCCTTGGCAGGAATGCTTTGGTGGTCTGAAGAACAACACAGGAAGAAAAAAAAAAAAAAAAAAAGGTTTGCTCAGCAGAGATACAACAAAAACAATACTTAGTTACTGAAAAAATAAGGTGACAAAGAGACATGTTAAACTGCACTGTCTGTTAAGTTAGGAAAGGAGTGGGAGACGGCCTTGTTGGCTTGCATTCTCTGAAAGCTTTTAAACAGGCAAAGTTCGCGTAGAAAAACAACAGAATTTTTCTAGAGCAGATGTAAGCAGTGCCCACAGATAAAGGCCACAAACAGAATGCGCTTTGTATTTTAAAAACATCTTGTAGAGGATAAAGTCTTCAGTGAAGTGGTGAAATCACAAGAAGCTATTTTTTTTAATTACTATTATCTAATTCAGAATGGAATGAGTTTCCTTCCCAAAGCAAGGCAGTCTCATGCTCCTCTCATGCTCCATAGACAACTCTCCTCTGTGACCTCAGGATTTCTCAAAAGACATCAGATATTTTGCTGGAAATCACAGAACAGGGATACAAGAGCTTCAAATGCTATGCCACTGGAAGCTTTTAATGTGATATTTTAGAAGTAGCTGAAATCCATTTGAGAGAACCTGTCAAACTAAATTTTTCTTTAGACTTCTTTCCTCTGGCCTTTGCCCCTCATACTGTGTTTCCTGCTTCCATGTCAGACTGATTTTACCAAGCATCATTTAGAAAGACCTTGTAGCAGCCACGTGTTTACTGGCTGTTATCTGTCACTCTCATTCCCAAGTCTGAATACATGAGATACAAGAGCTTATCTTACCCAGAACTGTCCCAGGGTGTTTATATGTTGTGATTTGAGCAGTGCGTCGTCATCGCTGTCCATCAGGCTTTTACCATGGACCACAGCAGCATTGTTCACTAGGATAGTGATATCACCCACCTGCAAAAAAACACATGACTTATTATAACTAATGTCTCTCCTCACAGATTAGCAGTTACTATTATATCTGAATACATTCTTATTTTATAGCTTTTGGCATTTTTGCCTGGAGGCTGTGTAAACCCTCTGAATCACTTAAAACAGGTAGCTAGACTTTGTACAATATCATCTGGAGGGCTACATTTCTTTTTAGCAAGTACAACGTTTTTCCTCATCAAAGATGAGGAATTACTAAATTCTGCCTACACACACAGTTTCCACACACACTAACCTTCTCCCGCACAGCTTTGGCTTGCCGATAGACCTCCTCTCGGTTTCCTACATCACAGATGAAATAATGGCATTCTGTCCCCATCATCCTGATTTCCTCTGTGGTCTCCTTCAGGCATTTCTCAGTTCGACCCCACAGGATGATCTGCAGCAAAAAACTTTTGTTAGAGCCAAACTGCTTCAAATTTGAAATAATTAAAACATGCTTCTAACTTCAACAGTTCAATGAACATCTTTGATGTGTTTTCACTGCCAGTCCTTGTCGCATTGTTTCATTTAAGACTAACAATGGCTTTGTATTACATGGAGGCAGGACTTTGGTATGGTGATGGAAGATGAATCCCACTGTTGATCCTCTGTTTACAGGTTGTTTACAAGCATCACAATAGCTACAACAAAAAAAAATCAAATCTTTTGCCAAACACCACAAATATACAAAACACTTGGCAAATTTTCTCTGTCATGAACTTTCATATCTATCCCCGTTTTTGCTAGACATGCACATACACAGAAAGATAACTTCTAATGCTAAAATAACTGACCTTCCTGTATATCTGGTAGGTTTTCTGCTTCTACATATGGAGATAACATCTGCTCTGCAGTAAAACATTTTTTTTCAGCACATGATAGGTAACAATTTGCAACGCTGACTGCTTGCAGGCTGGTGTCCTAGCTGCACTTTAAACAAGAGGTTTGTGATAATCCAAACATTTAAATGAGAGATTTCAAGCATTCATTTATTTTGTAACTAATACACATAAGATTTCATTTGCTATTCCCAAACACCGTAAAACATACAATAGTTCCTGTACAAAGAACAATAGCGGATATCCAAGGAAATAAGACGTTCAAATTGTATAGCGTGGATTTGGTGTATAAGGAAGACATAACTAATGCACTACCACAGAAGTCAGAAATAACCTGAAATGTTACCAGGTTCATTAACTGTCACTTTGGGGTTTTACCTAGTATGATTTTTCCAAGTGAGACAACAAGGTTTGTCTCAAGTATAAAACGGTGCTTCCCCCACTATCTTTAAACTATTAATCTGCAGCTAAACAGATTTAACCAAGTTATTTTTTCCTAGTGCATGTAACGTTTTCAATTTCTTTTAAAGCTGAAAAAGAATATAATTCCATCTCGATTACCTACGACATCAACATATGAGTCAACCTATCCTTTTTGCTCTTCAAGCTACAGCCTTCTCAGTATTCATCATGTTATGAATGGTTGGTCACTTGTCATTCTGCAAAAAATAAACTCCTGAATGGAGTCTGTTACCAGAATAATCTAACTGCTCTGTGATTTGAACAGCAGGATCCAAAAGAGAAAGAACAAAAGATGGCTACTGCTCACAACTGCAATTTAGGACAATGCAGTTTTTTTTCACAGTAGGTCGCATTCATAATGCTAAAATGCTATTTAGTACTATAAATAAGGATATTCACATAACCAAATGCAGGTTTACTCTGATCAGGGGACTGGGAAAATGGACCTCAAAAATGGAAAGTTTTGTTGCTCTCTGAATGGGGTTATTTCCAGGCAGTGGCCTAATCATGTGTGATCCAGGATTACAGTCATTTCCTATACCACTGGGTACTGAGCATGAATCTGACTGTTATACTGATTTTTATGGTTAAAAATAAGTACACTTAAAACTTTAAAGATTGAATAATCTTTAAGGTTTCCAAAAGTTGAAAGAACAGTGGAAAAAAAGTCTAAATTACATCACTGCTTATAACCAAATCCCTACAATTAACTTAATAACAGCAGAATAAGCATAAAAAATTAGGACCTGCGGTGTTCCCTTCCCACAATGAGTCCCTTGCAGAAAGCTTTAACATGCTTATTTTTAAGGACTAGTTAAGCCTATCTCATAACTGGTACTAAAACTAATCTCTGACAGGGTCAACAAGCTCTTCCAGTACAACTAAGCAAGGCTGAAACCCAAAAACCTTTAGCAAAACTAAAGCCTCATTCCATTTCCTAAGCGAGTTAAATTTACAACAAACCCCACTTGTAAATCATCGATGCATCTATAAACACACCAAAGAACTAGTGAGTTGGTTCACCAGAAATGTCAGAGCAAGGATAATTATGCCAGAGCCATTTCAAGGGAAACCTTAACTCAGATGATCTCATTTTCAAGGGAAAAGCTGTGTCCAGACTAAAAAGCTGTAAGAAAGCATATAGCTAAAAATTTGGCTTGTGCACTGCCCTGTCTTCGAAAGCCTCAATATATCACCACTGGCCATCGGGCTTTGGCATCTACACAAAGCTTGTAAAACCAAAGACTGTTTACATGCTCCTGCGCTCAGAGCTAGACTGGGTGATGTTTTGTATGCCTACTCTGCAGACTTCAAGGGAAATCAAGAATGTGTGAGAAATTTCACAAGCTTTCAGGAAAGATTTACAAAATACTGTTCAACTGTAACTGTAACTGCACACAGTCACTTGCTCTCTTTCACAACCTACATCTCTGTGGAAAGGGGAGGAGAAACACTACAAACTGTCAACACAGGCATCAAGTTTGATGTGCAGCCTTTGTATCAGTGTGGACCTCAGCCCCTCAGCAGGATTGGATCAGTTAAGTGCAGCCCCAGCGAAATCTACTGCCAAACTGAAGAGTGATGGAAGGTAGGGCAGGAAGAAGGGAGGGGAGTAACAAGGTATCAGACAAGGGGAGTAAATAAGGCAAGAAATGGACCTCACATACCCAGCACTCCAGGCTTTCCCACTGCTATTGCAAAATAAAAAGTAGGTCCCTCACTCTTCACTTTCATCTGTTTCAAACATCCGCACAGCCCCTGCTCCCCAGAGCTGCCACTGATGCACTGAACATCAGGAAACATACATGGAAGAACAGTTAAGCAAAGGATGACCTGTCAAAGAAACATCTGTCTGTGATGCAACTCTTGGACATAACGTTTTTTATGCCCCAACAGTTACTTGGGGACCTCTAATATCCTACAGGCAACTCTTGCAAGGTGACCCCATTAAAGTTTGGGCCATCTGGGGGAGACAATTTGCTGGTTATCCTGCTGACAGCATGAACGTCAGGACTGATCTTTTTTCCATGGGAAGTTTTCATGTCCTTGATACTGTTCACACTCAGGTGAAGGCTTCAGCCTGCGTAAGAGACAAACAGTAAATAAAAGACCATTCTTTTGGGGGAGGTGAAAGTTCCCTAACGACACAGTGGGAAGCGAGGTTTCCTGCCGTCATTTCTGCTACTTTTTACAGGCGTATAAAACTCAAAACTCAGTACAACATGCTTTCGGTCCAAATTCAAGCTTGAATGCTCCTACAAGATCATATGAGACTTTCAATTTCTTCCTTACACCTAATTCTTACAAATTAAACTGGCAAGGGCTTCACTTTCTGGTCTCCTAGGATTTCAGGCTTTACAGAGAGACAAGACTTTTAGTGGCTGCATTAGCTTCACAGTTGGGGTTTCTTTTGCTCCCCAACTCTACCTTTACAGAGAGCTTTGGCTAGGGTTTCTGTGCAGGCAATATTTCTGTCTTGTTTTCTTGCTTGCCACAGTTTCACCACTGTTTGTGTAGGTCCTCAGCCTCTTTTAGGTCCTGTGGACTAAGCCCTCTGGTCTCCTGAATTCACCTCCTTCTGCAGGATCTGCCATTTGACAATTTGCTCTCTGGCACTGGTGAAATTGTGTTATTTGTAACATTCTCACTAAGCCACTCAACTAAACAGCTTAAGAGTCGGATCACTCGTGTTCTCAATGCCACTGAACAACAAGTTTTGCTTGCTGTTGAGCAGATGAATGGTTGTGGGGCTGGGACTGGTTTGCTCTGGCCTGCATGCTCCGGCTCTGTGCTGTTGACATTTCGCTTCCCTTTACACTCACTGCATCCTTTGCTCAGCCAACATCAAAAAAAGCTATGGTTTACCTTTATCCTGCCCTACTTAGGATTTGAGGGCTCTGCATTTGTAAGGAGTCTAAACAGCAGTTTAAGAAAAGGTCCATTTTAGTAGGAAGCAGTTTAAAAACATGGACATGGGTCTAAGAGTCCACTCTGTGTCCCTGTTCCTTTTTAATTTTAAGTTGGCTGTAAGCGTGTCTTGACTGGAGGCTTAGTCCTGGGTGGAATGAGTCTTACAGACACAGAAGTTCCTGTCTGGGAGAGAGAAAAATGCAGAGGTATAAAGGAGAAGAGACACAGCACTGCTTATTGCACACAGCCTGTCAGGACATCGCACAGTCACCCATTTACGGTAATTTAACGGTGGATGGAGGAATATTTAATCTGTGCCTCGGAGAAGTTCTTGGACAGATAGCTTTCCGCCCTGGAAAGAATCCAGCCACCATTTCTTCTCCCCCTTCATCTCGTCACCCTCTCCTGCCTGCCCCTCCCTGCCGCCCCAGACACGCTCTCCTTTCAAAAAGTTACTGACCAGAAAATTGGGGAGGGCAGCGGCCCAGCGAGGCGGCTAATCCCTGCTGCGGCCGGCCCGCTGCGAGCCTCCTGCCCTGCTCTTACCTCCGGCTGACCCCGGCTGGCAGTCGGGGCGGCAGGTGGAGTGTGAAAGCCATCACCCCCGTGCCAGGCTGCCAGCAAGAGGCGGCCCGAGCAGGGCAGGAGTCTTCCCACCACTGGGCATGTGAAGTAAAGAGATTTATGGTGCCTGAGGACCTTAACGCGCCTTCCCCTTCGCTACCCCGAGAGCAGCCAGCGGCTGTGACAGCGCAGTTTACTGTGGAGTTTCCCAGGATTTATTCAGGAGCAGATTTTGCAAAACAAAACTTATCTCTTTATCTTCTCCCCTCTGGCAAGTCAGAGCAGTCCTTATCTGGCCTCAGGAAAATCATTTCAGCCAGAGTGGCAGGCTTGTAGACGCTGCACCCTCTGCTCCCAGAGGACTAGTTTAACTCTGGGCTTAATCTGCTAATGAGACATGCCCTGAGGTCAGAGGGGAGCCAAAAGGAAGGTGTCAGCTGCTGCTGGACTAAGGCAAGACTTTCTAACAGAGGCCAGCGCTGGCTACATGCCAAAACCCCCAAACCTGGCCACAGGTTTCAATCCTTACCTTTCACCAAAAAGGAAGTCTGCAGGAGTTATGCTTTTGACCGCCATAGAATCAGGTAAGGCCACTAATTTATATACACAGGTCTCAACTGAAGCTGTTATCAACCCTAATATGCTTGTGTGTTCTGTGCTCCCAGAGCCTCAGGTATTTTATTAGTGCACGAGATGAAGTAAGAGTTAATTTTATCTCATTTACAAGGCTATTTCACTTGTTTGGTCCAATCTTACTGCTAGCGTAAGTCAAGAACAATAGCAGAGGAATGTTGCCCTCTAACATCTTCAATTAATTTGGCACGGTGTCTACAGCAGACACGCTGGTCTGGACTTTGCACCTCCAGTGAACTAGACCAGTGCTGGAAGGTGTCCCACAACAAAAGCTGTTCTGAAACTGAGCGTGTGCCACTTCTTGACACTCGGGATTATCAGGACTGTATTTTAGAACAGAATTGGTCACCACAGGTCTTTTCAAACACAGCAACAAGCATAGTGATTAGGAGATATAACCCCCCAGCCAAAAGCGTCTGCAGTTCTCGAATCATGAAGCAATTGTCTGTATCAGCTTGCAGGCACTGAAAGATGAAAGTGTTGCAGAGAGACAGAAGTGCCCTTCCTGCCTGATCTCATTACTGCTGCCTGCACTAATCAGCCACTGCTCCTTGCCACAGATCAGCAGATAGGAAGTACTGGGTAGGTCAACACATTTCGTTCCCTTTCAACCTCCTTCCTAGGCCAGGGAAACAGAAGTTGCTCTGTTGACTTGGTATCTGTAATTGCACAGACCTTTGTTCAAACGAATGCCTTTCTGCATCCAACACCGACAGTTCCTGCGTACTTTTAGGAAGTACAAAGTGTAGATAATCCACTGAACTATGTCAGTCTTATCCCCGTGTATTTACAAAGCCTGTTAGTACTAACTCACGGTTGGTCCTCCCAAGGCGTGCATTCCGGTGTATTCCATAATTCTGGCAGAATTTTGTGTAGCATGAGCACAGGAGGCTAAATCCCACAGCCTCAAAAGTGCTGCTGGGTTCTGCTTGTCAATGGCATCAGGGTTTTCTCCTCCACCCCTTCCCCTCTCTTGCCCCCAGGGCAAAGTCAGACAAGTTATTTCAGGAGTCCTTCATGGGAGAGGCATGCTAAAGACAGATTACTGAAAGAGTGAAAGGTGTGGCCGTTCAGTGGGAAAAGCCAATCTTTGCTTTAGAAAGGAAAAAAAGAACCTTTTGATGCCTGAAGTAGGTCAAAATACTTAACCCAGCTCCTTAGTGACACTTGTATAAAAATAAGCAAACAAAGCAGGCCAGTGGCAAAATTTTCTCAATTCCCACAGTGGAAAGTGAATATCAAAGCCGCAAGGGACTGGCATAAGAAAGATTACAGGTAAGCACGGCGGTATCAGAAGAGTAAGCCCGTTTAACTAGTTTACACACAAGCATTTCTAGATTAGTATTTACAAGTTATAAAGACATCAGACTACAGTAATTTAATTTAAATTTAACCCTGCCAACAACACACAGTCTTTGTTATAAGCTGCTTTGAGTTAAGGCCAGGAGTAACATAGAATAATGAGGATAAAATTTAGATCCACAGAGACTTCAGAAGGAGACTAAAAAAGTGAATTCCAGTTCCTTCAGTCTAGAGTCAGAACTTTTATTACTTTATATTTTGACTTAGCACTCAATGGGATTAACATCATTCCCCTAAAGCAATGTCAATTTCAACTATACCCCAGTCGCCCCTTTTTCTTCCTCTGCAGAAAGCAAAGCAGCACCTAAAAAGTCACAGAAAAGTATGTAAACACCTGTCTCCTATTCAGCAGAGGCCTTCCTTGGAAAGAGAAGTTTTCATAATCTGTCTGCAAACAGGCATTTAAGACCAGCTCCTTCTAAAGAAGTGAACAAATGCCTACTGTTCTCACACTCAGGACTATTTAAGGACAGGTGGCCCCATGCTGACTTTTTTCCAGTGGTTTTTCCAATTGCTTTCGTCTGCAACATGAACTGCGTCTCCAGACTGCCTTGGGAGCAACACTTCTCAGCTCTGCAGTGCAGAGCAGTTGAGGAAGGGGAAGGGTTAGGGTTGTTTGCAAGAAGAGGTCACGCAGGAGTCAGCCTTTACAATCCTATTAACGCTGGGACAGGGTCAAACGGAGTGCACGTTCCAACAAAAGCACCAAGTGGCCACAAGCTGTCACCCTGCAAAGGTTCATGGAGGCATTTGGGGGGGGAAAAACGACAGATTTTTAATGGTGAATGTCTGCCACACCATGTGTTAGAACCGGCCTCTGCTCCAGGGAACCAAAGCACACAAAGAAATATCCAGCAATAAAATCCTCTGGCTGCAAAGCAGAAAGAAGTGGCACATCTGGGGGCTGCAGAGAGGGGCAAGGTTTTAAAAGTTATGCATTTGAGCTAAGGCTTTACAGATAGCTACCAACAGAACACAAGGCTCTGTCCTGTGAAAATACCAAGTGTGCTGCCGCCTCCAGTCGCCTGGCATGCCATCCCTATAATCCAGGTTCATATAAAAATGTCCACAGAGACCACAGGAAATTGTGGGAAGGGTAAACACGCAGGTGCAGAAAGCCCTTTTGTACCGCAAGGACAGCAGACAGGATGAAGCGACAGGAAGTCAGTAAATGACATTTCAAATGAAAAAAAGAAATTTCTAAGTCTGCTTGACAAAAATGCCACGCTCTGCTGTTTCCATGCTTTCCATCCAAAATTCTGCATTATTATTCATACTTACTGCACATAACTCTCAGGGTAAAGAGTTCTTCACATGTGGCAGGTCTAATGTGCATGTAATACAGTTAACCATTTACAAAGCTGTGTTGGCACTGAAGGGGAAGAGTGTTTGTTTTTGTAAAGTCAAAAACAACTAGAAGTTTGGAGGACAGGGAAGCGTTGTAAGTAAGGGACGTGCAGTTAAGAACTTGGATCCAATTCAGTATTATTTCCACCACCTTGACTGGGTGAAAGTAATTCCTCAAATTGCCCGGTTCAATCAACAGCCGACCGAAAGATCTGCTACCTCTTAACTAACACATTGGAAAAAATAAGACCTAACACAGATTTATGGAAAACAAGAATTATAGAGCTACAAACTAGGGGCCAACAGAACTGGATCATTTTTTAAAGAGTATGCCTTTATGTTTGGGAAATGATTTCTATTCTATAATGGATTGCCAAATCTTGAAGTGTTTCAGCTTCTAGTGCAGAAAGTTGGCTGCTGCATCACCACCACCTTTGAAACTGCACTCAGACTCCCAGGGCCAGTCCCTGGATCGGTTACCCTTGAACACCACCTCAGAGAGTGAAAAAAGTTAGCTTTAATTCAGAGCATCTGCTCCAGAACACTGCTGGATGAAGTGGAGGGACGTTTACTCCACGTTGTTCAGCAGTTCTGTGATGTGTCATTATGGTCCTCTTACAAGCAAAGGGACTTTGTATTTTGCTGTGCTGTCACATTAGCAGAATCCCAAAATAAAGTGGACAAAATGGTAAACGGATTGGAAGCTCTGATGGACAAGGAAAGCCACACGGAATGTTTAAAACCAGAAGAAGACACAGCTGGACAGAAAATCCCAGCTCTTGTATGAATATCACTGAAAAGAAAGACTAGGGGAAGTTTTTGAAGTTATTAAACTTAAGGAATGCTTGCCATGAAAACAGACATGGAAACCTACGGATGAATAACATTTCTAATACCGTCATTATAAACTATCCTCCAGAAAGGCCTAAAATGTGCTCCAGGTCATCCGCATGCATAACATGATGCAGCTTGACTGAAAAAATAATTTCTCCCATAAGGCTACAGGAGAAGTACTGGGAGTTAAAATACCTACATTAAACCCATTTATAATCAGGATGCTAGGAACAGCTCCAGACAAGCTCCCCTACAAGTCTCCTTTCTTTGTCTCCAAAAAAAAAAAAGACAGTTGTTACCATTTCAAAACTATACAAAAGCTGTCAAAAGGATTATAAGTACTTATTATTCAAAGAAATATGGGCTACTGCTTAGAAGAAAGCTCAGTAATTAAACGCTTAACTGGTTTCCCATCTTTTTCTGTATGTTCCAAAATGTTATTTTTTAATGGTGCCTGTTGCTATGCAACAGGGCAGAATTTCTAAAATCTACTCATCTGTTGTTTCTGTTGGCTGTTATCAGGATCCATTTAACTCTCTCAGCCTATTAAGCCCAGGAAGATGGGAACCAGCAGGTTATAAGCTCCCAGGGCATGCATCCCCCACAGGGGTGCACAGTGGCTCAAGGGGTCTTTCAGTGGCAATACCAATCCCCTCAATCCACAGCAAAGATGAAGGAGCAGTTACCCTGCTTATAAGAAGAATATGAAACCCAGCACAGCTCTAGCTAAATAAAATGGGATCTAAATATAGAATCAAAATTCACGATAATTACTTCTACCCAGAACTGATCAAAGCAACTCTGATCAGACTTCTCTACAACGACGAGTATTAAATTAAAGGGGCTGGTCAGGCAATCCCAAATCAAGCTCTAGCATATTAACAAGTTACTGCTCCCTCGAAATTTCCGTCCTTTGGATGTGCTTGCCTGTCGCATGCATGTTTTTTAGGCTACTGCAATGTAAAATAAAGTTAATTCACTTGAATGTGGACATAAAATCAATTAAACTACCAAAGAACACGAGATAAGCTTTACTTTCCAGTAAAATACACTACACAAATTAACCTGGCTGGTGATTAAGGGGTCAATGATATAACAGGGAGATGTGATAACCCCTCAATGTGTTCCAACTCAACCACAAGCAGAGCTCTGTGCTCCTAAGGGTTTTCTACCCACCAACAGCCTGCAGAGCACAGAGGATCTGCAAACTATTTCTATGAAGTATCTGAAATGTAGCCCCAAAAAACAGCCCGATATGGGGCAGACAAACGTGCCCCATAGAATGATCCTTACTTCCACTGCAAAATATTTAGAGGCACACAAAAAGACTACACTAATTGGATGAACTGACTGCAAAGGACTGATCTGCAGGAGTGGTGACTGACAGCGCTCTCCAGGCCCATCAGTGAGAGATCTGGAAGGTTTGTCACTGCTGAGATTGCACTTAGAAGTCTAAAGCCTGAAACAAATAACCTGACTTGGCCTAAATCTGTGCATCAAAAGCAAACAGAAGGATTTTAACCGTTTTTCTGGATTTTAGTGACTAAAGAAGCCATCCTCACTTCAGGTATTGCAGAATAATTCATCCTAATTGTACTGACTCCCTTTGAAATGGATCTTTTTCGTTCTATAACGAGCAATCTGATTATTTAGTTGCACTGAATTTTAATGACAATATGATGTACTGTTCTTGTCACATAATTTCAGCGGCTAAGAATTTCCTATTTTTCATTTCCCCTCTTAAGTCAGACAGGAAGAGGAACTAAAATTGCCTTACAGAAGTAGAATGCTTTTCTAAATCTCTGATTCTGCAAAAACGCTGGCCTAAAATAAGATAATGTCAGTGGCCAAACCCATCAGCACAGCACTTCCTCTGTGTGAGTGGTAAACAAGTGCAATGATGTCAGGAGGAGCTGGCTGACCCACTGCTGAACTCGGGCTGCAAAGCGATGCAAGGTGCCAGATCACTGCGCACAGACTTACCCACACACACATACACACGCGTGCACAGGAGCACAGGAGGTGTCAACAGAGCAATCTGCAATGGTTACACGTCAGCTAGGGAAAGGAAACCCTAAAAAACAAACCAATCCACAAACAACACCCCCCTTTCAAAACAAAAACCAACTCCTTCGATGGCCAAGCATTTTGCTTCCAGAGAGGCAAACCTCTTGCTTCCATGAAGCACACATTCAAACACAAATACAATCCAGACAATCTCTAAAGCGCCCAGCTTAAAATCAAATACCAAGCAACACAAGGAACACTCCAAAGCATTGCACAATCAGCGTATCTCAAAACCCAACTCAAACAGCTCACTTCAGGGAGACAGGACTCCCGTGTGTCCCAAGAGTCTTGGAAATGCTCTTACATCACTTCTGACAGCTCGCTGTGGTCAGAGCCAGCCCTGGTCTCTTACTGCTTTGGGAAAGAAGTATTTGTACCAGCTGGATGTCTTTAATATTCTGCCTGGAAGCATGACCTCTTTAAGGCAGTAAGCTGAGTTGCGTCCTCACTGGTAAGTTTGTTTCAGGAGGTAGGACACAGGGAATTTGAGTTTGCAGTCGATGTAAATCCAAGCTGCTAAAAGGCGACCTCGGGGTTTCCTGTTCCCTCTCCGAACAACGACAGCCAAGTCTCTCCCAGTGCATGTGCTGATCACAGAGATGAGGTGGCTCTGTTTACTACTAGCAAGGGGATTAAAATGACAGATCTAGGACAAACACCAATTTAATCTTCACATAGAAAATATCTGATTGTCTGCTTTTGTTATTGTTGATCTCTTCTTCTTTAAGGGCAACGACAGATGAACTGTGCAGTGTCTTTCCAACAACATTTTCCACTTACATAAATTTATTTTAAGTCTTGTAACATTTGAAGTTTTCCTTAAGAGTCCAGCACGTGTTAAATGATTATCTAAGAATTTCTGCTTTCATTTGAAGTGGTGCAAGCTTGTCCACTCCAAAGATATGAAGAAAATCTCGAAAATGTACCTTGGGTGTACCCAGAAATTCAAAGGGCAAATAGAAAGAACAAACAATTCCAATTGCTTAAAACCTCACACCTCTTCAAGCAATACATCATGATTTCTTAGTACCTCGGGATTTCTTAACTTAGGCCTAGCAACACAGAAGAGCTTTGCTGCAAGATGAAGCTTCAGGGAACACTGAAATAAGATTTTGTTCAGTGTCTGCAATGCTCACTTTCTGATCCAAGCTGGCACTCAGAGGAACTTTGCTAGCAGCTTCAGTGCAGGGCTGACAGGGAAAGAGGAATTCTCTAGAAGACAAATGCTCCCTATCAACACAACTGGTGCAAGCTGATGTCTGTGCTGGCAGGAAAACTAACTGAATGAGAAGTGAGGCTTGAACTCCACTTGCACCTATTTTAAAAGGTGCAAAAATTTTAAAATTCTCGTTTACATACAGGATGAAATGTATCAGCCAGCTCATACCGAACACCACCCCACCTTTATATAGACTCTTTCTTGTGGCTAGAAAGATGCCAGACTACAGAATAATCACAGTCCCAAATCTATCCAGGCATTATTTTTATAACAACTCAACTATAATTTTAAGTTGTTTAAGTGCACTCAAAGGTACGTCTGACACTGATTATATACTGAGAGGCAGGTTTATCTCACAGTCACAATGTTAAGGACTAACTGACTTCAGCAGCGCTGCATTTCTGCTTTCAAACACCACTTTATTGAGTATCGACACATTTCCTCAGGCAGTGTCAGACAACAGAAATCTCCACGTTAATCAAAATAAATGAGCTCTGTAGCACTGTGTTCAGTACATTGTAGCTAAGAAGGTGGCAACGTAAGAGTGGCTGTCCCCAGCATCCTTTCATAATTATGCATAGTTTATGGCTAAACTAATAGCATGAACAATTTAAATTAGTTACAAAGTCTGCCAAGGTACTCATCTATTCTCAAGTCTGCTAATTAGAATCAATTTTATCCCTGCTGGGATAAAGGACAAGCAACATGTATTTGACCCTTTCCCACTGGCGTCAGTGTGATCAGCCAACGCATCTGGCAGTGCCTGGCTCTGACCTGTTCAACTGCTCAGCACATTGACGTGACGCTTTGAAGAAGAGAGTCTGGGCCCAGCTAAGAAGATCTTTCTAAAAATTATGTATGTGGGACTAAGTTTCTGCTCATGGCTTCAGTAGTATGCTGTAAATCAGCAGGTTCTTGGCATACTGGCATTGCACATGCTCTCTTCGAATGCTGCTGATCTGCTTGAGGAATGGTGATCAAAATATAGTCAGAGTTTTCCAGTTTCCTTCTTCATTCATATTTTACTAACCACTACACATTCTCATCCCAAATGTCCCAGTCAGGACAGGTTTCCATAGCAGGGTAAAAAAACAAAAACAAAAACAAACATGAGATCTTTGATTCCTGCTAGACATTGCAGTCATAACGCTTTAAAATGTATGCAGGGCTTTAGGTCATTTTCTGAAAGCAAATTGCTGTACTGGACTAATTAGACATTAGCTCAACAGCATGTTTAACTCATTTTATAATGCAGTAAAAACTATCTATATATGTTAGTGCTTTAGATGGAAATAGTTCTACAAATCTGAGTCAACTTTTTCCTAGTGTGTGCCAGACTTATGACATAAATGCAACAGAAATACACAGCAGCACACTTACAAGAGATGGAAACACACAAAGAAAGTAGGGACGACCCCCTCAGAAGTAAGATGAAAATCAGACTAATAACATCTCGTCAGCCCTGAAATTCACAACGCAGCATTTTTCTTTTCTTCAATCCAAGTAAAACTAAGATTGTATACCTGGTTTATGGCTTTCACCACCTCAACTCTCATTTCAAATGTCACTGCCTCTTCTCCAAGCTTTCCATCTTTAAGGTTTTATGTTCACTTTGAAGGCCACTATCCCCATGTTAGCAACCACCCTCCACTTCGCCTCAGAGCTCCTGCTGCCACCTTTACCTCCCACCAGTACATTTTCAAAAATCATTTGTTTTCTACTGCATTGTCTACACCTCAAAAGTGTCCTAAGTGCCTGCACCTCTGCAAACATTCTCCCAAACACTCCACTGTTGCTAGGCTAATCCCACCTTAAAACCTCTGCTGCCGTGATGCTTCTCCAAAAGCTTAAAAATGGTTAAACGAGTGGTGCTGAAATCACTTGCTTAAACAAACAAACAAACAAAAACACTTCAGTACAGACTTCTGCATTTGTATGAAGCTGTTTGCCTTTTGGTTTATACCTACATTGTAAATTTCTTACAGCACTGTCACAGTCCCTTTATTTTGTGGGAATTTTCATTTAACTATCTTGATCCCAATCCTTAAGCACTTTAAAAAATGGTGGATTTGGGTATGATAACATAGCACAGTCTCGCTAGGACAGTATTGCCACATGACATCACTGCATCCTGATGTGAGATGACAAGCTGTTACTCTGCCAGTTCCTCCTCTTGTTAGCATTATTTATTCTCCTTACAGCATGCTCAGCAACAAAAGACAGGTATGTTCTAAACCATGAACTAAAACAGCTCCAGTCAGAACGCTGCTGATGAATGAATGATGTCTGCGAAGACATCAACAGATCTGATATCTGATAAATTCTGGCTGTGCTTGCCAACGGAGACACTTATTCAGCATGTTATTCAAACTGCTGGCCTTGGCACCGGTACACATAACAGGCTTAATGCCATCTAAGCCTGGGATCTTGAAACAAGAGTTCTTCTGCCCATCCTTAAGTTCAGTCAACAAGGAAGTGAGCTGCCAACAGGAAGCCGTTAAATAAAATTGCTGTCAGTACATAATCTTTACAGAAAGAAAGCTGTTCTAGAGAATATAAAAGTAATTCAATCAAATGTGTACTCTCACAGTTTACCAAAAGCTCTAAATTAATATATTATTTTGCATGACATGGGAAAACGTTCACTCCCCAATTCTTTTCACATACTTCTGGTTACTTGTAAGTTATGACAGGCTATAATAATTCACTGTATGATTAAGTTCTTAAATTTAAATAAGATTAAAGGAACCATTAAAAAATTACGTGAAACTGTTTGATTCCCATGTTATTTATTTTTTCCAAACTACACACACAACAGGAGAAATTAATTACTTAGAACCTCAGATTTGTACTACAGGTAAATGTTCTCTTTCTACTAAAATAGCTACTAAATAGAAAAATAAATCCCTTTGATGCACAATCTTTTGCACTTTGAGACATGTCAGATTGTTATTTCCGTATTTGTGCAGCCAGAACTCCTACAACGAAATTCATCAAATACATGGAGTTTCTGCCATTCTGGTATCTGCACAGCGCATAAAAAAGACCCGGTATGTGGACAGCTGCTCTGTTGACAACATTGTCTTAGCACTGGTACCTAAAAATATACATGTAAATTTTACAGTAAGCGTTTTTTCAAATTATGATACACTGGGCCAATTAAACACCTATTTGTGCAGTAGATTTGCATGCTGCAACTGCATTGGGTAAGGTACATCAAGGACTGTGTTCATTTCTTTAATAAAAATACTGAATTCATGACACCTTTAAAATGATGTTAGATCATGGTACCTGTCAAAAACAAATACGTGGTGATTAATCACAGGCTATAGAAAACCGGTTCCTCTCAGCTGTGCAATTTTGTTATTTTAAATCAGCTCCTTTCCGTATATCAGAACTGATCTCCACTGAGGTGGCCAGGTCAGGTCTGTTCATGTTCTGAACTGAGAGTGGGTTGCAAGATACGCGTCAGAGATTACTGGTAGAATGCAAGCGTCGTCTTGAGGACTGGCTCAGCCACAGTGGAATTCAAAAATGACAGACAGCAAGTAGGAGGACTCACTTACTGAATTTACTCCTGCACATATCAGAAATTATACTCCTATGTACATGACAAAAGAAAAGTTTTCTTGTTTGGAGCACTACAGCCTCTCTAGGTGGAACTCCATGGCAGATAAAAATTCCTGAGCATGAAGAATTTGATGTCACGTTCTTCTTTCTGTGAGAGCTAACACTCAAACACAGATTAGTAAAACATTTGACAGGTTCTGAAAGTGAAATCAGAGATGAACAATTGAGAATGACCAATAATTGGAGAAGTATTTAAGAACACTAAAATCCATGTGAAATACTAAAAAGCTTTTATCCTACACCTTAAAAAAGGTCTGAATGACTTTTAGCATCAATCTCAGTATTTCACCCTCACTTTGGGAGATCAGTATTACTTTCATTTCCAACTCCAGTTACAATGCAGCTAATCTTTTAAAATATACCATCAGTATATGTTACAAAAAACTTTTTTAAAAGTATATACTAATTAATACAAAGCAGGACAATGCTAAGTCAACATGACTCATAAAGACCAACGTAAAATATTCATAGAACTATAGATGCGGCTTGAGCAGACAATGCGAGAGGCACACACCATTGTAGAAAAGGATTTCAAAGTTTGCCAGATTTTCCATTACTGGGCATGCCAGGCTAAATTCTAAGACTTTGTGCCGTCTTTCTGCAATACTCTCCTCCTAGTCAGAATTTATAGCCTAAAAGCTCATTCAGCTAAAACCCTCCAATTATAAATGGCTCTCAAGCACCTGAAATTTCTATGAGGTTTTCAGTTGGGTTGAATTTAGTAGAACACAGAAGAAAACCCACTCCAGTCTTCCCTGCAGCAGTGCCAGCTTTGTGCAGCTCTCATCCCTTCCTCAGAGCTCCTTCCTCTTTTGATTTTTTCCCATCCCAACTGCAACTGCACTGAAAGAGGTTAACCCGTTCAAATCGCAAGGGGTCTTCCTAAATAAAGATATTAAGGTTTGACTTCAAAAATGTTGTGTAAGTAATGACAGAATGAACAGCCGGGATTTCAGGAGGTGAGTTGTAGCCTGATCAACACCAGGAGTGATATAAACCATATATATATATATACACACACACGCATATATCCCAAAATAATCACTATGTTGTTGCGTTTGTGTCATTCTGCAGCTGCCCACCACATTGTCATCCTGTTAGAAGTACCTTGCAGACTTGCAAACATAACTGTCTAGACTCCCGTGCTGACAGAGCGAGGTCATGGCTATCAAGCAGTACATTCCATGCAAGAGCAAAGTTTCCGTTTCTTGTTTTTGTTGGTGATACTAACCCCTTGCCATCTAGTAAGGGCTCTTGTCTGTCCTGATATTCCAGACTGCTTACCTCATCCACTGCTCAAGCATGCAAGCACTTTGAGCCTTCTAGTCTTCTGCAATACAGGAAGTGAACATCCAGAGAACAAAACAGGGAAAGGAGAGATCTTTCCGTGTATTTACTAGGTCATTTCTTGAACACTGTTGAATATGGAGAACTCTCAGCAAGGTTAATAGGAAGTGTTAGACTCTCCTCTGCAGCAGCATCACCCTAACAAGGCTAGGGCTGCCCTATCCACCTGGTATTTTGGAGACATGTCTCTTGTCAAAACACCCTTGATTCATCAAGAAGGCAAACAAGTCACAGCTGGAGGAAAAAAATAAAGCAAAACTAGGATGACAAAATATACATACTTTGGAAGAAACCATGATCACAGAAATGATCACAAAGAAACAGCAGGAAAGCTCTGCTGAGATTGCTTGTAGATACGCTACTGAAGATCCATATTGCTTATTGCTAAGCCCAGAGCATTAGGTGTAACTAAAAAGACTAATGAAAATCAGTGACATTTGGCCATTCCCCCCACAGGAAAGGCCAAAGTTAGTCTTCCAAAGTCACTGCCAGATAACCTTGAACACTAAAATATATACTAGAGTTGGGGAATGTGTTTCTATCTTACAATTACATCTTCTTTCAGTACATTTTATTAGATTTTGGTAACATTTAATAACAAAGAATGCCTAAGAACCAAGCATCTCTTTCCTGTTCAGTCAGACCTCAAATTAAACCATCTGTGAACAAAATAAGTTAAAATTACTAGGAAAAAATTTAGACATCAAGGAAATGCCCTAAAAAAAGAACTGACAATGAGCAAGACATACAAATGACATACAAAAGACATACAAATCAAAACTTCATCACTGGAGATCATCAAAAACAGGGCTGACAGATCTCTGGCAAGGGCACTGTAATAGAAAATGCTGTAGGCGAAGCAAATGGCATAGAGGAACCCCAGAAGCATTTTCCAACTCTAACCATCAGTGAATGAACCCATTCAGCCCCTACATCCCTCTGACTACTCACATCTGTAACGGGCTGTTCTTCCATGCAAGAAACATTGTTCAAAGGGCCCTGTCCTCCCAATATTAACTCAGTTATACAGTATGTTCTTTGCAAAATACCGTTAATATTTGGAAGAGGATTTTTATTTCACAGGCATTATTGACCTGAACGTGAATGATCTAATGATTAAAGTCTCTCATTTCCTAAAAATTGCTGATAGTCTTAACTGAAGAAACTAGAAGATACATACTTCTATAACTGAAGAGACAACTAACACTGCTGTGTCCCTTTTTTGGCAATTTCATCGGAAAGGCCAATGAACAGCAATGAGAAAAGAAACACCACTTAAGAAGGAAATGTCTCCTAGACATTTCTCTCTTCAGGTCTTATTTGTGGCACAGTGGCAGAGCAATGGAGTTAAAGAATGGGGGTGGAGAATGGGAACCAGGGTGGATTTACATGATCATGCCCAAGAGACTTCTTGTCTGCCGGCTTAAGAATTTTAGTTTCCATGCTCATCTGTCAAGCTGAAGACACACTATTTCCATTTGCCTAAACCCTTTTCTGATTTATTTCTTGACATCTTCAGGGCTTTAACTGCAAGATCAAATTTTACACTTAAAAAGTTGCAGATGTGACAATTCTTAATCCTCATGAAATACAACACTTGTCATCTTACGTAAAAACTGCTCAGATACATCTAATTCGTGATTAACAAAACAAGCTTCTGAAAAGAAAGATAGAGCAAGGTGAAATCTAATCCAGCCTAATTATCAGAGGAAATTTCATATGCTAACAGTCTCAACTAACCCATCTTTCAGAAGATTCTAATCTCAAAAATATGGTTGTATATCGCCGCCTACCTCCAAAACTCCGCCACTATGTCTGTGTGCGCAAGCGCTGTGATAACTTTTTCAAGATATACTGCACACCCACTATTAGAAACTGAATTTAAGTTACTGTTTTCATTCACCTGTAGGTAACACTATGCATGGCCTCCGAATTTTGCGCCTTGGTGGAAGCATTTTTCCAAACGTGGAATATTGTGAATATACCACCCGACAATCAGAATCTGTTACATATTATTAATTATGATCTGTAATTCAAGATTTATATGTAATTATAAAACAGCTAACTGTATAAAAAGGCAAGAGAAAAATAGAATAATTAATTCTCAAAAGCCTCATTGAAAAATGACTTGCTAGCCACTTCAAGTCTTTCTCAGTTCTTTTTGATTGTCTAAGGCAAAGCAAAAAATCAAAGATTAATGCCAAACAGAGGACTTGCATTCTGCACGGAGACTGCAATAGACACAGAAAGTCAGGGTTGAGCACAGAAGGCAGAAAAGCAGTGAAACCTCAGAGCAAAGGAAATGGAAACAACCACACTGAAGTAAAATTGTCATTGAAGATGTTGAGGAAGAAAAAGATAAGCCTACTTCAGTGTTGCTAGAAAGATGTGCCACTTCCAAAGTACCAGAGAAGATCACAACTTGTTGAGTACCACATTTGGCTCACAGGATAGTCATGGTTTAACTGAAAGGAGAATCTAATTCAAGTTCAGTAAGAGCAAAAAGTGAAACACCTTGATGACAGGCATGGAAAAAAAAAACACAATAACAACAAAAAAAAGTTGTAAACAGTAACTAGCAATCACGCAGCATTTCATAACACCATATGAGCCAAGTACAAAGCTTCCCAAGAATAATTCTCTTGTTTATTCGTTCCTTCTAAGATACGTAAGGATTGTAGAGATAAGACATGCAAATGAACTACAGTCTGTATCAGTTTACAGATCCTCATCCTCAGCTCACTAGCTCCTCTTGGCCCATGTCAGTTAGGGCTGACTACCATTGTTCAGCTTGCAGCCGAGCTGTAGCTAAGCAGCTCCTGAATTAGCTGGAGAAATGGTGGCACTTCAATACCTCAGCTTAGCATAGCAACCAACCGGGCTAAATAAATAAATAATGAAGCACGGTATTCTACCAGATAATGTAAATACACTTTCAGCAAATTGCTGGGGTCCAAAGGTCAGTCAACTTGTTTGTTCTGTCTCCAAGAATTTGTAAATCTCAACATGATGTTTAAACACAAGCATATACAAACATCAAAGTTCAATGCTGACATATTTTACGCCTCAAAGTTGTACACCAGAACAGCTCCATACAGAAACCACATATAGAAAACCATAGTGCATGTATAAAGAAGTGACAAAACAGTATCCTAAACTAAATGACTATTTTTCTTTAAATATTCCCCCATTCTGTATTTTTCTTCTGCTTTATTCTGTATTTGCTTCCATTCATCCTCTCTCACGTGCTGTAGTATTTATGCAGCTGTCTAATTTCACATGATTCCTCCATTCCATTACCCCTAAATGAGGGTAAAGATGAAACTTGAAAACTCAAACCTTGTTTCAGGGTATTATTTATTTATTTATTTATTAATTATTCCCGATTGATTCATGCGTATGGGAACACCTGTAGTTATGAAAACACAACACTTCAAGGTGAATGGCAGTTCCTGAGCTAGAGAACGGGCACGCCAGCTGCACTGACATTTCTAGGCTGCAGCAGAGATTGGGTACTCCCAGCCCTCTCCTTTCCTAAAGGAAATGTGCGAACAAACTCCCAGCTCACACTCACGCTGTGCTCTTCTTCCTCGCTGGGCCAGCATTCACCTTACCTTTGAACAGCTCGGGGCTGGCAGCAAGCGAAAACACAAGGGACTGCAGAAAGCACTTTGCACGTGGCAAACCACTGGGGTGCAGCTCAACTCCTCTCCCCCCCGTTCCCCAAAGCGGACACCCCCCGGGACGGGCAGCAGGGCCCTCCCCGTGCCCCCCTCCGGCCGGTGGGCAAGTTGCAAGGGGGGTACCCCGCGCGGGGGCCCCCTTCTCACCTTCCCGTTTTCTTAGCCGAGGTGTGGCAAGCCAGGATGCAGAGGAGGAGGAGGATGAGGAGTGGGCGACTCGGTGAAACGCGAGGCTCGGCAGCGCTACACCCAGCTCCCCTCCTTCTCCCCCTCTCAGTCCGTTTGAACGCGATCCCGGCTGGCCCCCCCCCGAGGTGGGGGGCACGGGCTGCAGCCCCCGGGCCGGAGGCTCCCCAGCAGAGCAGCAGGTGGCCGCTCGCTTCCCCCAGCCCCTTCGGGTGGATGCTCACCTTCCTGGCTCCTCGCCTCGCGAACTCCCTGGCCAGGTGGCGGCCGATGCCCCGGCCCCCGCCGGTGATGAGCACGCTCTCCCCGGACAGGTCCCGGAGCTTGGGCGGCAGCACCGCGCACACGGCAGCTTTCACCACCAAATAAACCATCTGCACGGGGAAAAGCAGCAAAGCGCCCAGCCATTTCCAAATCATCCTCTTCTTCCAGGCAAGCCAGGAAGGCAAAATTCTCTTCCAACCCTTCACAGAACCAAGTTAAGAGAGAAAGAAAACCACTACCCTTCATGCACCCCCGGGTGGGTGACTAGTCTTCGGCCCCCTTCCGAAACGTGGGGGGCAACGGATTCTTGGACTGGAAAAATCCTTCTCTTCCCCTAAAAAATCGGGGTAGGAGCAGAACAGTGCAGAAGACCGAGTCACTCCCCTGCTTCTTGATCGCTGTCCTTTGGGGTTGTCACACGCAGGTAGCACGGCTTCCTCGCTGTGTAACTGGAAGACAGTTTTTTTTTTTTTTTTTTTAATTAAAAAGAAAAAAAAAAAAAGTAAAATTAAAAGTAACCATACATCCCTCCGTTTCAAAGGCTGTCACAAAAATCCAGTATCCAAGCGGAAGGTTTTTTTATACTTGGAAAAATAAAATAAAGCAGCCTATGTCTCCAAATTTCAGCCTGCGGTGCCTTCCAGGCAGCTCATTTCTATTCTTAGACTCAGGAAATTGCTTAAATAAGACAGAATTGCCAGGACTTTCTTTTTAAGAAAGGGTCTATTCAGGGTAAGGTTGTTGTTTTTGGTTTAATATCTATAAATATCTCCAGACGTCCTGTCCCGAGCCGGTCGCAGAGGGCGAGCTGATAACCGCCTCCCTCTGCCCCCTCTGCCGGGTTTGGCACTCGGGGAGCACAGAGCAGGAATTACGCCGTGCACTGCTTCAGCGCTGGCTCTTACTCATTTCTCCCTATTGCTCTCTCTGCCTATCACAGCCGCCGCGCCGGGGAGGTTTTATACCCCATTAAGCCTGATTGACAGTTAAAGTGTCGGGGAGATTTCACTACTGTTCCTGTGACTGGCTGGCTGTGCTCTCCCCTCCCCCAGCGCGGGCTCGGAGCCGCCACACGGCGCCCGCAGCCGGCGGGCAGGAGCTGGGGCTGGGGTCGGGGCCGGCTGTGGGTCGGAGCGGCTGTGGGTTAGGGTCGGGGTTGGGGTGGCTTTGGGACGGCTTTGGGACGGCTTTGGGACGGGGCTGGATGAGGTCGGGGCCGGCTGCGGCCGCAGCCCGCGCCCGCCTCTGACAGGAACCTCCTCTGTTCCTCCCTGACAGGAACGCGGCAGAGCAGGGTGCTGGGCTTTGACGGGAGCCCAGGAGGGGGGGAAAAACAACACAAAAAAAAAAGTTTCAGGAGCGGTCAGGGTTAAGGCTGAGTTCAAAGGAGCCATCTGTGCCTTGCGAGCTCCGGGAGAGAGCTGCTTGCCCAGGTTAAGTTGGTGTTGATGGGAAAAGTTATTGCAGCCCGAGAGTGTTGGGCTGAGTCCAGCCCAGGCTGATAATCATCAACATCTATTACCACTGATGCAGTGTTTCTACGGACTGCATGACAACTCATGGGTTTTCCAAGCTGGAAGATGCTTACGTTGCTGAAAACTGGTGATTGGTACCTTCAGTAGCGGGGCAATGAAAAAAGCAGGCTCCGGCCGAAGCAGGGAGTCGTGCTTTCTCACATCAAAGGGTGTTTTTCTGCTCTCCTTTTCCAAGACTTTTGTCCAGATATGAGGGCATAGTTGCAACACAAGGTCTCCACAGCACTTTAAAACTATGTTGTAACAGGAGAAAGGGCAAAGCGTGTTGCAACCAGGTCCCCCGACTCGTTTGTTTGCACTGTTAGGCATTAGGTAGGTAAGTTATATATTTAGCTGTCCTGCTTAACCTTTTCTCAGGAGGATCTAAGTGCACGTTTGAACTGAGAGCTGCTCACTCCACAGTTACAGGTTGTGGCGGCAATCAGACATAGTCTGAAATGTCTAGATGTCAGGATGTCAGAAGATGTTCAAAGGTGTCAAACCTCACATTGCTGTCATCTCAGTCGTGCTGGGAAGAGCTTTGTTTTTATGACTGAATATGTTACTAAGAAGGTGCCCAAATGAATCCAATCCCACGTCACTTCAGGAGGTCTGAACCTATATCCACTATCCTGGGAAGCCATCTAGTGGTAAAAATTAGAATTACTGAAGGATGACAGAAGTGAAAGATTCTCAAACTTTTATCTATAATTGCTAAAGGACCACTGCAGTGGAAGTGTGCAAGTCTAAGCATCTCTATATAGGCAGCAAAGTCATATTACTCGACCAAGAGAAGAGAGTTAGGAAGCTAAGTCCCTTTGAAAACAAATTATTTTTATGTTTCAGAATAAAACATTTTTGAAATGGTCATAGTTCAAAGTGGCCATGTAACAGAGAGTTCAAGGGTTGTTTGGTAACAAAAATAAGAACAACTGAGTTTTTGGTGCTACCTACATTCAAAACTCATCTCATACCTGGTTCTTTTAACACATAATATGAGCAATATCGTAATCTCTTGAATTTCAGCTCTATTGAAACTTCCACATAAGTTTTCAGAAGTGGAAAAAAAAAAGAAAAAAAGAGAGAGAGAGATAATCTTGTACAGTTCTTACCTTTAAATGCCAGTTTACCTTATATGAAGTAAGCCATAGGACTATCAGAGCATCATCATAGCGTCAGGAGAGAGGTTTCTGGAGAGAAGAAATTGAACCATTCTAACTGGAAACTGCAAGTCTGTACAGATTTTCAGGATCAGGTGGTGTTCCCTAACTTAGCTGCATCTGAAATAACCAGAGCTGTGAGAATTTCCATTGCCGCTTGGCAGCATTTAGCACCTCTGTGTGTTTTTACAGTAATACCTTTAGAAAGGGAGCTGGGGGAGGCACCTGGCATTACAATTTTCCTCTCAGTCCAAAAGCTCTGAAGGGGAGAGAGAAATTACACAGAGAGCCTAGTGTCTGGTTTAAACAGGAATGACTCAGTGTCTGGACTGGTAACAAATATAACAACTTTCTGGTATGAAAATAAGAAGCAGCCTTAAAAATGAAGGGATATGAAGTTTGAGAAAGTATGTTTGATTTTTTGATTCCTGAGACCATTAAATTTATTTTTTCTGCATAAATCTCCACAAATACATTTAAAATAGAAAAGTCAGCAATATTACACCATAGGACTATGTTCAGATTAAACAAAAATTTATTAATATCAAACATTTGTAGGTTCTTTGATGCCAAGGGGACTAGTCTTCTAAATATTTATTTCATATATCTGTTTCCTGCTTTGAATAATATTCTAAAATGTATCAGAGGTGTTATTGTTATTATTATTTTCATTCATTAGGATTATTTTCATTCATTAGGATTTTGGTTTATTGAGCTATGTGAAAAGTTGCTCTGACATTTGGAGTTGGACTAAAAAGACAAATCTAAATATTTAATGTTAAGTATTTTCCTAACCTGACCTTAAAATTTCAGTGAACAATGAACTATTTTACTTGTTTACTACTTTACCTCAGATTTACCTCGACCAGAAGTTTCTACATTACACAAGTGCACAAGAGCAAGAAACAAAAGCAGACTTATAGTAAAACTGAAGTTACTGCATCTTGCCTGTAATTTATATGGTGAAAAGTATATGCAAGTCATTTAAAAATTCACCTAACTGAAAAATCAGAAAGCTTGAAATTGTACACGTACTGAGAACAGCTGAGGTTTGTCCACTTCAACTGCAGTTCTGTTCTGAAAAGTGGCAAAAATTTAGTATGCTGGGATTTCACAGTAATCATTAAACTCCTGTTTGGTGAGAGATCTTTTTTTCCAAACTGTCACCTTTCCGAATCTACCATATGCTTTTGTTCAAGAATTTAATTTCTGTTGATGAAACTTTACAAACGTATAGTTAGGTTTCAAACCTAACTTCAGCTAGGTTTGATTATTCAAATTGCATTCAGTAAATGTCTACAGGTGCAAACAGACACTCGGTACATACCTTTGTTGATGGAAATGAGGACCTGTCACATTGCAGCAGTGGTTCCTAGTTGTAATTTTAAAGTCATCCCAAAGTGAATCTCTTCCATGTTCTTACTCAGAAGTCCTTAACCAGTGCACTGGAGCATTCAGGAAGCAGCCCTGTTAATTTTGTAAAATTGCATCAGTTAGTGCTATCACTTGCAATTCCAGTTTGCAACAAGAGCGAGAAGGCAGTCATGTAACACCTCACAGTGGTAACTCATTCAGTTTTTTCCTCCTGCTTGTCTGCATATATTTCTGGGTTTGTACTTCTTAACGGAAGTGCTAAAGTGTTAGGCTTTAATACAGTTTTACTAATCTATTGTGAATAAACAGGTTTGAATTTAAATCATACCTGAATGACTAATTCTTAGGACAAAAGCTCAAAAGATGCATTTATGTTTTCTGAATATTTAACCACAATAGTGCCTAACTGCAATAGCACCAGTGTATATTTACTAACACTCTCAGTGAGTCATAGAAGCATACTTTTTCTTACTTGCCCAGTTGTGAAGGAATAAACAGCAGTGAAAAAGCAACTTTTGGCTCCAAAACAAGTCGATGCACTCTGTATGCATATCATTTGCATAACAAAGGTCCATTTTTGCAGAACAAAATCTTCTGGCTCTATAAAGAGGCTCAGATAGAGTGTTTGGATGCTTATGATGCTCTTGACTTTGCATCTATATGGGTAGGACTCTACACTTGTTTACAGAGCCTTTGCAGCCCAGTTCCTAGCGAACTTGGAAGTAAGTTTATGCACATGAAATTGCTAAACTATAAGAATTTTTGAAAGGAAAAGGAGTTGGAAATTAAAAGCATGTTCAAGACATGTTTGAAAGCCATTTGGGCTACTGTTTCTGTGTTTTCACTTAAATATATATATATGTATATATATAGTACATTGGTAACCAGATGTGAAAACCTCAGAACACAGTGCATCACTGTTGCACAATGGAAAATCTGTGTTCCTAGGGTGTCTAGTAGTACCAGTTTTTCACATCAGTGCAGGGTTCTTGAGCATTGACAATCTATCATGGTCACAGATTAAAACTAAGCCTCCTTTAAAAAACTGAAAACCCTTTGCCAAGCTGATCTGGTTTTTGTTACATGAAGTACTGCTGTCAGATTTGGATAAATCAAGAGCTGTATTTTTGTGCTTCTTGATTTCATTCTTCCCTTGAGTTCACATTTTCCATTTGGAATGTGTCCCAGTGGTTCTATGATTTCACACTGTCCTTCTATATGCTATTAAGTATTAAAAGTCTGATACTGTTGCCTTGTATATGGAGTTTTGCCATGGACTAGGCTCAAAGGGACCAGGTTTCTGTTTAGCTTCCAGACTTGACAGAAAACAGTCTGTGTTCAGCCTTGTGTGAAAAGCTACGTTGGGATGTCTTACTGCTTTCCCTGGGTCTCACAACAAATCAGTATAGCAAATAAATACCTTACTGAGTGATTCTAAGTTCTAGATGACATAACCTTTCCTAATTCAGTATGTATGAAAACTGTCTTTATAGGTAGAACAGTGTTTTCAAAGCGCATGTAGGTGTTACCAGGAATTCAGACAAAAGGATGCAAAATCAAGTAATTTCTGTCAATTGCTTAATTATTTTCTTATGTTAGATTTTATAATTTGTAATAACTGCCCTTCTTTTTTCTTACTTATCTTTAATTAGGAACCAGTTTGGGTCAATTTGTTAGCCTGCTTCTTCATATGAAAGACAGAACAATGAGAAATACCACGTTAATGGAGTGGCTACCTTGTGTTAAACTGGTTAACTCATCTTACATTCTGTTTAGTACATTTACCTCACCTTTAGGTCACACAGTATTTGCTGTGCCTTCTGATTACTTCCTCAGTCCTGACAAAACCTCTAAGACACACAAGGGAGGCAGAAGAATTAAGCCCGTAAGGCTGTCAAAATTAGAGAAGGAGTTTATTGTTTCAAGAGTCTGAATTGGAATCTTACAAAATCAACGTGACAGAGATTTTGACAAAAACAGAACAGTAGGTTAATTCTTGTAATGGTTTTGCACTGGAAGCTTGTAAACTAGCTTAGGAAAAAAATCCCTAGGTAAAATGCTCCCTGAATCCTTACTAACAATGCCTTCTTTAAAAGAATTCATTACATCCAGTTATAATTTCTTTTCAGAGCTAGTGGTTCACTAGTACATATGAAGGAGAAAAAATTCAAGTCTTCCGTGACAAGTTTCTTCAAACTTGACAGTTCTGAAAAGAAGCTAAAAGGAGGAGTGTTAGGAAGAGAAAGCTGTGTCAGCAGCAAACTTTTTTGGGGGTTGGAAGGTGGGAATGGATCAGCTTTAGTATATGAATTGATGTGGGGGTAAGATCACATTATAAATCAGATTATGGAAAAATAACATCTCTAGAGAGATTCAGCTGGGCTAAGGAAGAAGGCACACAACCCAAGATGTTCTTTATGCTGATTTGAACACAGGTCAGCTGGACTTTTAATAATGTATCTGGAAATTTCAAGAACTTTACCCACTGTTAGCAGAAAGCCAATTTGCTCATTCTTGCTGAATCACTGCCATTACCCTGCAAATTGGTATCACTAATACTGTTAAGCAAAGAGCAGTTTTGCAGGCATGCTCTGGAACAAATGATACATGAAGTAAACAACACAGGGCTTCCAAAGGCCAAATGAACCTTCAACTCCTTTATATTTCCTTCTGCATTTTTTAAATGCATTTTATCTGTCCTGATGTGTGAAAGTGCAAGTTATTACAACTCTCTTTAGGACAGTGAGCATTAGCTGATTCTTTGGAGGAAGAAAGATCAGTTATAACTGTAGGATGCACAGATCCAGATGCTTCCTAGCAGCTGACCTCTAAAATAAACTGGAAGAGATGCTTTTTTCAGAACAATCATCCCTGTCCTCCAATTACATTGTCCAACAACATTTGATCAAAAACAAATCCCTAAACCAACATGCCCCAGAGTCCAAGAACCTCTCTTTATAGGACTCCTACTGCTCCTCCAATATCTCATGAGATGGTTGGTTGCTGATCTGAGAGTCCTGACATCATAGAAAAAATACATGTATAGTGGGAGCTCCCAAGTGATTTTGAAGAAGGTAGTTTGTATTTTGACATCTAGTATTTAGGAGGAGAAACTGGGATATTCTATACTCTTCTCAGATGACGATATCAGTGGAGTGTTTAAATCCACCACAAAATGAATTAAAATGAATAAATGGAGATGAAATATCTATATGGGGACATTTAGAACTTAAAACCTATTCATTTCAGGATGGATTACCTAAAATCTTTAAATCCCAACCTATATATTCCTTCCCAGAAATAAAAGTATGAAAAGAAATAAAACCTTATTTTTTTCTTTTGTTTGTTTGTCTTTGTTGTTTTTTAAAAAAATAATTAAAGTTGCCATATCCCCACAGGTTTGGTGGCTAAGAAGATAGGGGGGATTCAGTTAAGTGTGCTGCACCTCACAGTGGTGGAAGGGATCAATGATTCCCCAGCTTAGTCAAATAATGTGAGTCAGAAAAGATGGAAAAAGATGTATACTGTGATAATGTTCCAGTCATGCTGAGCTAAGCTGAGGGTAGTATGATATAACTTTCTTATATGGATTTCTAATGCTTAACACCTTTTTTAGGGTTTTGAACCACATAATTGAATCAGGTGTGCTTGCTGAATTCCACTGAAGATAACAATTAGATCTGTTCTCTTAAGAATCCAGTCAGCTCACTCGTATCATCTGGTAGTTTATCTCTTATGACTCAGGCTGTTTCCTGTCATTCCGCATGGCTTCAGCCTACTGACTAATCCACACTGAAGTGTATCACTATTTCCTCTAAGTAGAGGCATATTTTGTATAAATGGGATTTTTTTCTTAGTAGATATATTTCATATGCTTTTTTCATGGTTTAAGAAAAGCTAGAAACAACTCACCTTTTTTCAGTTAAGAACCCACATTTTGAGTGAGTACCGCTACAGGTTTGTTAGCCAAACCCAAAACCTTATGGCTCATAAGTAGGAGTATTTCTCTTCTACAACCATGATTACAAGCTTTCATAAGGGTTTTAAATGGGAATATCTATGAGATTATTGGAGATAAAGGAATATTTCAGAGTGTTTTGGAGATAAGCATGGATTCTATTGATTGCGTCAAGCTGAGCTCATGATTGCTTTTTACTTTTACCCAAAAAATGTTTGTGCAGTCACATGGTACACAGAAGTACATGAAGCTGTACCTAGTCACTCATTCCTTTGCTATCATCACCTCTATATGCACAAGCACGTGGCTAGCCATACGGTCTAATCACAGCCTAAATTATAGCACAGGATAATGTAGAGTTGTCTTGGCAGAAAAATAGCAAGCTATTAAGTTGTTTATTATCGGTATATTAAAGACACCAAAATCTTTGCTTTGGAATGCACCAAAAAAAGAGAGTTAGAGCTGAAGCTCTCCAAGTGAAATTTTCTTTCTCATTTCCCTCTCATATTACTGGACCTTCGGTGAGCCAAGACCGTTGCTGCATGCTCAGGGAGTTTCCAAAGCTGATAGCTCTGTACTCACCTCTAAAAGCAAAATTCCTTTAGATTTACTTCAGTCTGTTCTAACTGTTCTGGCCAGCTGTGTGCCTCAGCAATATAGCATTAAATAAATAAATAAGATCAGCACTAAATGTAAAGTCTTAGGATCAAACTGGAGTTCAGCATTGCCAGTCCTCCATGCGTTCATAAGCAGAGGTAGTCTCTTTCATTACAGTGACTAGTACCCTTGGAAAAAAATCTCACATAGCTTTTCAGGCCCATAAATCAGAGTACAATTCAACCAGATAAAACAAAGTCCATCTACAATTCTGGAATATACAAAATATTGAGTGTGAGTATTGTGGGCATTGACTTTGGCCATGCTAAACAAAGCTGTAACAGCAGTCATTGCCGGATGTTTGTCTACTGCTAGCATCTGGCAGCCTGATTTGGAGGAGGAGGGCGGAGGAATTTTGGTATGCAAATTACTTCTCTGTGGAGTCAATCTGGAGCATATAAATATTGACAGAATCATATTGAACAGTTCTCTGGTAAATCATCCCCACCAAAGAAAAATGGAATTCTTTTATGCTCTGGCACTAATAGCAGGAATTCTAGTTGCTTTTATATTACTGGTTTTAATTGCAACTTCTTATGATTCTTTCAAGGCAAAAATTCCTCCTGAAGTTGACCAGCCATCAAAGCTCAGCTTGTACCATTACTTTTATACTCTGGTGGAAATTCTGGTGAGTTTATCATGCTCTGTGATATTGTGATTTTCAGGAAAGGAAAAAATTGAGTAGAACTATAAATGTAGCATTTAAATATTGCAACTGTGTGTAATAGGAACCATATGGTAACACAGACTTAAAGGCAAAGGCCAAAATTTGATCTGGTATTTTAATACTGTATATAAAAGCAGCCTTCATGAGGTGAGCTCTTTTAAATACTGAGATTTGCATGTTTACATTGCAATTGTAACTTGATTGCCTTCTATAATGAAATGACTAGTCCTGTGAAAGACAGAATGGCTGAACAATAATAGCTGGACTTTCTGTATCTGAGTGCACTTTGATATATTTGAGGTAATTTCTTAAACATTAATCTACCAGCAGTAATTGTATTACCCATTAATCATGTTCTTATTTCTGCAGTGGCTGAATTACTGTGTCTTGGTGAATTATCATAGAAATATGTAGGTTGGAAGGGACCTCCAGAGGTCATCTAATCTAACCTCCTGGACAAAGCAGGTTCAGTTAGAGCTGTTACTATTTATTATTTAAGTACCTGGAAACTAGACTCACTGTGCTATCTACTTTGCCAACAGAGTAAGAAACAGCTCTTACCCCAACAGATTTCAAAGAAGACAACAGGAGCAGACAAAAGCAGCCCAAGCCCTGTTATGTTTGGCATATACCACATCAAAAGAAAGTCTGCAGGAAAACCACAGAGTGATTTCATTTATGTTTGTATGGGGCTCATCTCAAGCAGAGGTGTTCTCTAATCCCCTACTTGTATGTGTTGAACACAATAACTAAGGCCCATATCCTGAAAAGTCTTTTGGGGCACTATAGTCAATTAAAGACTTACATGGGTTGCTTAAACTCACATAGTAGGCATTCACCAAATCAGGTCCCTCATTCTCCAGTGGCCTACAACCCATGTACCCTTCTGCATTTTCTGTCACGAAAGAAGAGTTGCTGTCCTTACATATCTCAGGCTGCTCTTCATGTTAAGCTATATATATGAACTTAATATAATAAAATGACTAGATGTCATTAGGTCCTCTATGTTTCTATACTTGGTTTGATGAAAAGATTATTTCAGATGATTCTCCTTACTGATGCTACTTCTACAGCCTCTATGTGGTTGTTCTGCAACAATGGAGATATTCTATCTCTATTTATAATATTCCAGAATTTTCAACTTCCTTTTCTGGATAGTTTTAAAGATGCATTTCCACATTTGCTATACGCTGAATTTAATTTTCTTGAGCCCTTTGCTTCCAAAAACCTTTTTATACATCTACTTCTGGTGAATTTCTAGGTTTATTTATATACTTGGAGAAGTAATTGTCCTCGCAGTGAGGACTTCACAGGTTTCTTACAAAGCATATGATGCTCTGTGCATTACAAATGTACGATGAATATACCCTCTTTGTTCTTATGAATGGAGCTCTTCTTGTGCCAGTGACTTATCTGTTTGTACTCCCTACCACATATGTTGCAGCAAAGACCTCTTTTTTTTTTTATTATTTTTTTTTTTTTCCTGCCACAGGACAGTCTTCTGCTCTTTACTTCCACTTATTTGGGATATCTCTAAGAATACCTGCATAAGCAGTTAAAAGTATCATCTAGAGCATAGTTACACATATGATGCTCCTGCTGCATCTATGCACATGCTCTTGAAGAAATCAATGACAATCTCAAACAGAAAAGATGAGAGAAAGCCTCCTAGCTCATATCCTAGCTTTTGTTTTAATCCATTTCTACAGATACGCATTTAGACTGTGCATATTTTACTGTGATATAAAGCTTTGATAACCATTTTAATTGGCAAAGCATTACACTTCAAAGTGACTGAGACAGACAGACTGTCAAATGTAGTCTGTAAGTCCATGAAGCTCAAATGGAGTGGTCTTTGCTATTTCGTATGTGATTTCATAATCACTTTTAAAGTAAAAATCTGGTCACCATATGATCTCCCATGTAAAAAGCAAGTCTGTGCCAGAATTTAGGCATTCCAGCAAATAGTTTTTCAAAGAAAGACCCTATTTCACAAGTATAGGTATACTAACATGCTGATCTGGGTCCTCTTTTTCTTACGTATATACACTTTTTAGAACCTGGCTTATACAATACATTTCACCTACTAATACCAATCACATCTGTCTAGGAATAGATATAGCTTTTATTTATTTTTGTTTGTTTGTTTATTGTTATTGGTTCTGAAGTATTTTGCACTTATTGATTAAAAAGATTTTCGATAGAACACATACCAAATTCCCCATTCTCCTTCATGACATTTTCTTCCCTGAAACTGAAGATGCCTCTATGATGGCAAGAGTTCCTAAGATAAGGAATGGAAAAAGGATTTTTGTTATATTCTGATACCAAGTTTATCATATATATTATTATCTGTCATCTGAGGGCTCTAAAAAAAACAGGGATGTTAGAAAGTACAGATGAGATTAAATGAACACAATACACCAATTCTGTTAACTTCAGTCATTCCAAAATCATCACTTCATCAAAAACACTGACTTACGAGTCACTAGATTTTTTGAAAATTGCTCTTTGGGGAAGGTTATATTGACCCTGTGGTTTCTGCCAGGATTAGCTTGACTCTTATATTGACCTTCTGCCTTCTTCAGGATACCTAAAAATGTCCGTTTTCAACTGTAAGGCAAGAACTATATCTATCCAATTTGTCTGTGGGAACCGGGACTTAAAACAACACAAGCACTGTTGGCAGTACTGGCACACAGCGTTATCAAAAAACTCCAGATCACCTCTGGGTTTCCATTTTTGTTTTCAGATGATTTTCTCCCTCTTCCATGGCTCATGATGCTTCTTTTATTGCTCCTCACTCAACTTGAAAAAAGAAAAAAAATTTTGAAAAAATGCCTTGGTGAGGAACTGGGTGTTGCAACACACTTGACCCACATAAGCTTTGGCTTCATGTATATGTGATAGCTGAGCTCATGCACCTAAGAAAGTTCTGCATCTTTGTCTTATTTTTGCATTTTCATGCAGAAAAATTGCTGTTTAAGGCCAATACTTGAATTCTCTCCAAGACAGAGCAAATCTGAGTTAGAGGCCAGCTACATGAGTTCGGAAAGACCAATTTACAATAGCGTAGCTGGCTATTATTTTATGAGGCATTGATACAGCATGTACATGTATACTTCTGTTGCTCGGAAGAGGAAAATAACATTTGCAAATTGCTTGTTATGATTACCATCATTCCAGAAGGATGAATTGTAATAGTCTGTAATGGCAATTAAGTCACCGTTTAACAGGGAAAGAAATGTTGCTCCTAGCAGGAAATGCATCACTTACAACCTGTGTTCAAAATGAAGGAGGATTCCAGCATGATGACCTCCAGGCTATCTCAATTATTGGCAATTGAATGGCTTTGGATAGGAAAATGTTGTGACACATTCAACAAACCTACCCTGTCTTCAGAGTATCAGTTTTCCCTAAGAAATTTAAGAACCTGGCTCTAGTGCCATTTCCTAAATAACCTGTGGGATCTTGATAAAGGAAATGGTTTTGCTGATGGAGAAGGAGATCAAGTTCAGAATCATTCTCACCAAGTTCTTCATTTAGGCCACTTTATTGAGAAAGCACTTCTTTACTTAGATATTTAGATATTCAAAACCCACCTGGATGCTATCCCGTGCAACACGACCCTGCTTGGCAGGGGGGTTGGACCAGATTTCTCCTGAGATCCCTCTTCCAACCTTAACCTTTCTGTGGTTCTGTGGTAGGCACTACTAATTTTCCTAAACCTTGTTGTCACTGTCCCTGTGGTATGGAAATGACCCAAGACCAGTGAGTTACTGCATCTGACATCATGCCAGGGACATTTTCATCTCACCTAACCTTAAAAACTTCAACTGAGGCATCTGAAGTAGATAGTCTCCCTTTATAATCAGTGGAGACAAACAGACATTTCCAGAGTGTGACTTAACGCAGCTGAAATTGGAATTGTCCTCTAGAACTGCCTCTTTCTCTTCATGGACTAGAAAAGGACCCTTAGGCCTCACAACAGCTAAATTGCATACCTAAACAAATTCTTGATGGTACATGTGATAAAACCAGATCACAGATACAAGAAGGCATTTATATATTTCCTAGAACAAGTATTGCAACATTCCTCCAGAAATAATGGTATCTCAGATCATGAAGATGTACATTTTCACTTTCACAACTGCAATAACAAACCCACTAGAGTTATCTGTGGGAGCAAAGTAGCAAATAACCAATAAATTTGGTTTAATAATAATAATAATAACCAATAAATAACCAATGAATTTGGAAAATAGCAAATAACCAAAATACAACATAGAAAAAGGTAACATGGCCTTTTGCAGCCCCTATAGAGTGGAAAGATTTAGATTTCTTATACTGATTTCTCTCGTTCCTATACTGATTTTTTCCTCTTATACCTAGGCAAAGACCTCAGAAAGTTTAGGTATCTTTAAGGAGCACATACTTATTAGGTTGATTTGTGGTGGACTGCCAGCATTCAGGGATTCAAAGCTCTTCATAAAGGATCTGCATTTTGATGGAGTGCCAGTGAGGATTTACCTCCCAAGATTACCATCTGCAAGCAAATGGAGAGGAGTCATCTTCTTCCATGGAGGATGCGGGATGTACGGAGGCATAAGTAAGGAACTGAAACAGAAAATGAGATTTTTCTAATTATTTTAAAAAATATTTATGGTTGTTAACTATATATAAATTCTCCTGAACCCAAGTGACTGAGGCTTAGTTTGGGCAACTGAGAGACAGAAAGTATTTAATGTTTGTTTTTACTATTTGAACTCTTTAATCTGGCTTTATTCAATATCCTAATTATTCTTTATAGGATATCACCCTCTTTATGGCATATATCTTCCTTATAGTAAAGTGGTGTTGCTAAATAAACAAATTCTTTTTGGTCTGAAAACTTAACAGAAGTTGTTAGTTCCTGCATTCCTCCCTTTGATCTCTGCCTGCAGCATATTTATTGGTTTGTCTATAAACAGCACTCAGTGTAATTCAGTGGCCTACAGCAGCCATTTTTAAATATGTGCCCACAATGCATGGGCTTTAGTTAGGATGTCTTCTTTTCAGTTTAATTTTTTAGAGAAAGCAGATAATTGCAAATATGTAATTGACAAGTCCTAAAAAATACTGTTTCTACAGGCAGCAGACATACACCCATATTAAAAGGTGTTAGGGTTCTGTGATTTAAGGTAGAACACATTGTTGAACAATACCTGTAAGCCAAATCTTCTAAATGTAGCAAAGACAGAATTAAGGCTGATGAAAAACCCAGTGTATCTTTAAATACATTGTAACAGGCACATTTCTGCCCACAGCCTTACCATGGAATAATTTTATAATTAGACATTTTAATATAACATAATTTGGTTGTTTTGGATTTCTGCCTGAATTAGCCACACAGAAATATACTGATTTCTTTGGAGGCATACCACCTGCATCTTTCATTCTTCAGCAAATAGTCAAATCTCTGCTTCAAATATAGAATTTATGTAGACTTAGCTATTGCAATACAATTAGCGTTTCCACAGCAAAATGATATGACATGACTAAGTCAGTCTCCAACTCTCCCACAATTAATTTGAAATAATGTAATAATCTTTTATGAAGATCTCAAGCTACTTTATCCCTTACAATCACTCTAAGAAATTGCATTTAGTAATAAATAATAATAAATCCCTGTTTTTCTTACAGATCAACAGTTTCCCTAAATATATGACTGTTACAGCGTGTTCTGAGGATCAGAAGTCTAGACTATTTTATTCTAGAGAAAATTGGAGTAGCTCACTAAATAGGCAAGGGGCCCACACAGAGGACGCAGTACCAACTGTCCTCTCTCTTTAATAACACCGTTAATTGGTTAGCTCTGTGTAACTCAATCATGGCAATATGTCATAAGAAGGGAGGATATTGCTTCAAGTATTTGAAGCTATTAATTTCATTAACAACATTTGTTCTGCAGGAAGCCACGAAAGAGTATGCCGGTACATAGCCAGAGAATCTGATTCTGTGGTCATGTCTGTTGGGTAAGTGAGCTGCCCCCGCTGCTTCCCCACCTCTGAACAAGCCTTACTTTTCTTTGCATAGAAGAAAAGAAAATGTGCTCTAGTATTGTCCATCCTTACATTGTCAATACGTGTGGGCAAGCACGTGCCATGAAATGACGAGGTACACCTGGTAAGGGGTTAGAAAGTAACCCAAACAGTTTGGCAGCTGTTTTCAGAATAGGCACAGTTGTTTTATGTTATCACCACAGAAATCATCACCTTTGTTTGATAATAATGTATCACAAACCGCTTTTCTGATTTCATGCTAATACTTAGGGGGCTTCAGGAATGATTTTAAAAAGTAAACAATAAGCCTAAAATTTAATATATTTTTAAAACTACATGGGCCACTGCTTCCCTTTAAAGGCATTCTGTTTATGGAAAATGGCTGGTGGCAAAAAGAAACTCTATTTTCCAACAAATTCTCCTGTGGAAAAAAAATCATTACTAAAGAATTTAATAAGTTAGGAGAAATTGGTTTTGAACATGAATTGTTTATTCCACATGTGAGTGAGTCATGGTGTGTTAAAATGACTCTGAAATATTATATTGATACCCTTTTATTCCCTAGTTATTAAGATGTTTACTTTATGAATCCATTGAGTTAGTTTAGCAGAATAGTGAAAAAACAGAATAGCAGGAGCAGTGTGCCTCAGCAAACAGTGAAGGGTTAACAGAGATTGCCTGCACCACTGCCTTGGTAGTATTTAGCTTTTCCTTATTAAACCTAATATTCTCCAGAAAGACCCAAGACTGCACAGACAGAGAATAAAGAACTGTAGTTATTAAAAATGCATCTTGCTCTCAAAGGAGAGGTCAATATTTCATTCCCTTAAACCTGACTGGGTGTTTGCCTGGGCTGTTATGCCTGCCTAGCTTTTTTCATCACGTGCAAGTATGTTGTTGGTTAGGAACTAAACAGACTGTTACTTTAACATCACTCTCCTGCAAGCCGCCCATTTCAATTAACAAAAGAAACGAAATAATTGTCTACAGGAAGCTACTTTGTCACCACAGTACATTTACTGTGTGGTTGCTTATAAGAATATTATTAAATTACTATTATTATGTTACAGTGTAATAATAATATACAATACTATACTAATATATACTAATACAATAAAAATATAATAATCATTGTCCCCGGTGTAAAAGCCTTGGGAGCCAGAACTTGGTTGGTTCTCTGGGCAAGCAGGACTGACTTACAGCTACACTTACATACCTGCAGTCAGTCCCAACTTGAGAATTGCAAACTTCCCTGCTGACCAGAAAATGAGTAAATGTGTGGTTTTTCTATATTGTGGGTGATTGGACTGCACTAGTCAAGCCCCTGTGTTCTTAAATTATGCTAGAACAAACCTCATTGATCAACAGTCTCTGAATTTTGACAGAAATGGGAGAGGAAGCTGTTCTGTTTTTCTTTAGTATATAAAATTTTAAACTAAGTAAGTAACATTGCTTTTGGCATTTTTTTGGTGAAAATATAATCCATGGATGCATTTAAGTTGACACATTCAATCAATTATCAAATATATATATTTGTAGAAATTGCAGTCTTGTATATTTCAGGTATCGTTTATCTCCTGAGTGCAAGTATCCAGCCCAGAATTTGGACTGTCTCACTGCTGCTGTTCACTTTTTGAAGACTGCAGAAAACTATGGTGTGGATCCTGATCGGATTATCGTATGTGGGGACAGTGTAGGGGGCACTTTTACTGCTAATGTTTGCCAAGAACTAGTAAACAGAACAGACATCCCGAAGATACGTGCCCAGGTCATGATCTATCCATTTCTCCAGGCCATGAACTTTAACCTGCCATCTCACCAGAAAAATGCCTTCACTGCCTTATTGTCTCTGGAACGTACAGTTCATTATATTCTGAAGTACTTGAATAAGGATTGCTCTCTGAAGGAAGCTCTTTTGGCCGGTTCTCATGTTCCTGAGAGTGTGAATTTGAAATACAGGAAATGGATAAATCCAGATCTTATCCCAGAGAAATTCAAACAGGATTATGAGCCACCATTACCCACTCCATGTGTTCCTCAAGTCCATGAAGAAACTAAAGAACTGTTTGAGACAAGAATTTCACCACTGTTAGCAGAGGATGCTGTTATTTGCCGCCTACCTGAGGCTTGTATAATTACCTGCGAACATGATGTGCTCAGGGATGATGGATTGCTGTACAAGAAACGCTTAGAGGACAACGATGTAAAAGTGACCTGGTACCACATTGAAGAAGGCTTCCATGGTACAATAGCGTTTTTTGGTTACAGTATTTTCTCCTTTCCCTCATCAAGTAAAATAGTGGATCACGCTGTAAACTTCATAAAAGGCTTTTAAAATGTCTTCTGGAAGACAGTGACCTAGTGTGCAGACTGAGCGTTAACCACTTTGTAGCTATTGGATATCTAGGCAAGAAATTAGAATCTCATCAAGAAATACTAAGTTGTGATAGCATGGTCTGCTGAATTCTGACTTTCAGTTGCTATTATTTGGCAACATGAAACTTGGGAACATGCATCTTTCACCTTCCTTTTTTTATTATTAACCCTTTAATTGGTATCCTTGTTTTGATGTTCTCTTATTCTGTTGTAAGAATTTTTGTTTTCTTATGTCAAAGAATAAAACCTCACCGTTTATATAGCAAAATACATTTTACAGCCTGCAGTATATGAATAATCATAAATATGCACACACATATCCACATAACACACACAAAATCAGTATGAGAGCACAGATATAAAGTGTTCCCCCAAAGCTTCTGGAGAGTAAAGGCAGTTTCACTGTTCCTGAGATGAGCAGTAATCATCAGTCTATGTACATAGGCAAACCATCGGTTTGGGCTTGGTTGTAAAATCTGAAGTGGGTAATTGGGTTCTACTTACAAATCTGATTTTAAAGTGAAATAGGTGGCACGGAGGGGATGTATGGAAATGAGAGCTGCAGAAATGAAACTGTTACCTGTAAGTATCTGAGACTGGCAACACAGAAGTAAGGGAAAACCTCACAAGCAAAACTGAATGTCCTCTAAACCATTTTCTGTAAAGTTCCTTTCTGAGAGGCACTTGGTTGTATTCAGGGAAGACAGAGACACCCAGAGCTTTTTGCCATTTTGTAACAAACAATCAACTTATTTACTGAGAATTTGGAGAAAAATATAAAAACAGCACCAAAGATGCTTGAACTGTTTCTGTTAAGGTTCAAAACGCATTAGAAAAAAAAATCACAGGTCAGTAGTTACATTAAGACAGACCCACATTTGTAAAGGCAGGTGCCTGAATAACTGCATGTCAAAACAGCTGGCCTTGCAATGCCTAAGAACTACAAAATATTTCATCATCGTTATGCAATCACCTTGCGCTTGTAATAGCTGTAAAACATATATGCAAGTGTGGAAAGAGGTTAGTATGTTATCTTAATTTTCTGCCAGCTGAACTCTGAGTAGGAAGAAAATGTAGGGTTAAATTCTTCACCATATTAATTAAATGTGGTGACATGTTAGCAGTTACAAATCTCTGGAGCAACCAGTATTTAACTTGTGAATTCTTGTTCTCCATTCCCTCAGCAAAATGAAATAGTGTTTCTCCACGCTGTGTTGACACCAGAGAAATTTAGTTTCATTTTTCCCATTTCACGTACTAGTAATTTACTATTGGAGCAAAGAAATTCTTCCAGGAGTAAATAACATGATAAAGCACACAATGTTCCACTGACTGAGGTTTACAGGATTTGTTTTGGTGATACAACCTGATATGAAATTGGCAATTCATTTTGGTTTCTGACCTCAAGAAGAAAGCTGGCTTACCAGCTTACATGTTGGTAGCATGAGCAAGAGCAGCAGTGAGTCAATAACTGCTCTAAAGCAGATGTGAAAAGCTGGATAGTATTTGAGCAGTTAATCCATGTCAAATTCTGTTCTGCCACAGCAATTTTGTTATCTGCACATGAGCAGGCTCACTTAAAGTCAGTTTGGGTATGTCTTCATGAACTTCAGTCAAACCTGTGAGTCATGAGACTTATCTTTATTCAGGATCAGCTTATTACACAAACTGCATCTTCAGTACCTGTTCTTTTGATGATTCCCACAGGTGCATTTTAAAATTTCTGGAATCGAAGTCCCTCCTGTCTGATGGGAGAGGATTTTGTAACTGAACTGAGCAAAAGTCCAAAGACCTTGACAATACTACGCATGTGCATCTCTCCCAAAGTTTTCAAACAAAGGAATTGACTAAAAACAAGCTCAGCCTATTGCATTACCCTGTAACATTCTTAATCCTCTTCATCCACCTAGTATTTTGAAACCACTGCACAACTGATAATTAACTTTTGCAATAGATAGATAGATAGGTAGGTAGATAGATAGGTAGATAGATAGTTTGCCACTGATAAATATCATATAAACATCTTTGTGGCTCTTGGCAAAACCACCCAAATATGCTTATATATAGTACTCCAAAATTCTTCCTCTGCCACTTCCCCACCTTCCAAGCTGTGACTGTACTGAGCAAAATCTTCTGTAAACTATTTCACTCTTCTTGTACCTAAATGATGGGCTCCCTGAAAGACAGCCTCTTTCCCATGCCATACTGGTGACCAGCAGAGCAGAGGCGTTTCAGGGACAGAAGACTGAAAGGCATTCCCCATGTAGCCCTCCCCATTTGGAAATATACTTCTCTGCTTGGTTATCATGTTGCTTTTGTTGTCCTTTTGAACACTCTGCAGAACTCTGCCAGTACAGAACTAAGGATGTCCATACAATTCAATTCCACCTTGTATATAACATGTTATGAGATGATCACATACATTTTACATACATCTCATTCATTGCCCTGAATGTTCTACTCCTAGCCAGTTCAGCAATCCATACCAATTTTCTTTTCATTATTCAATGTCTGGACTTAGGCATCATTTATGGCCCACTCTCCAAATTCTGCACTGATCTACTACTGAGGTTTTGCCATGGTCCTTTATCAGTAGGTCTTAATTTACTACAAAAGTTAATCAATTTATCTTTATAATGTCTGCAGTATTATTAGCTCTTTTTAACACATGCATTTTAATCTGTATAGAGGGTTATAACCATGGTAGTGCAGATGGGTAAGCAGAGAACAGCAAGTACAGAAACAGCATGTTCCTTTTTAAATAATGACTCCAATATTTTCTGAATTTTAGAAAGTAGCAAGATCTAATTGTCTCCATGGAATTTCCCGTCCTCTGATTTAATTAATTATAGATCTGCTATGTGTCTCACATTCGTGAGATAGAATGCTTGTTCATATAAACATTTCATATGTTCATACGAACTTATTCATATAAACCACTTTATAATATTCGAAGTGTGGAATTAGCTTTCAAAATTATCACTCATTTACATATTTTCCTATTTTCTAAGGAAAGACACAACATAATTTTTAATCTCCTATTCACTCAAGCACTTTCTAACAGCATGTCCCTCTCACTGCCTGCATGCTCAATGAGCTACAGTCAAGTACTTAGAGCACAATCCCAGACTTGCAATGTGCCTACAGAATTATGCACACAAATGCCTTTTCCCCAAGGAATTATGCATGCAAAGAAATACAGATAGTTACAAGCAGGCACAAAACAAGCCATTAGCAGAGTTTGTCAGTACTTCGCATGCAAGCTTACAGCTAATGGCACTAAGTGTGTGCTGGTGAGGATTCGACTGGGGGAGTTCAGCTTCCAAGTTCAGCTTTTCAGCACCAGATGGCACTCCTGCTATGCAGGACTTAACAGGAGCTTCTTGTGTCCAGCAGCACCTCCTCTAAGGAGCCCTCTTCCAGCACCTGAGCAGAGGCGTCCATTGGCACCTGATGTGCCCGAGTCTTGGCAGGTCACCTCAGCAGCACCGTGATTTAGAAACAGGCAGAGAGATCTTGTGACCACCTGAAGACTACGTGAGGGAAGATTTCATGTCTGTTCCAGCTGGCTCAGTCTCCCCTAGCATGTGCAGACACACAACAGAGTAAAAGCTTAAGATATAGACAATGTTGACAAGAATGATTCAGGCACTGGCATTTAGCCCTACACTGGAAATCAGTAAGAAAGGAAGATCCTGAGGCAGGAGAAAATGGGATTTTGGCCTCAGGGACAAATTCCTGGGGTCTCTTCTACAGGAGTAAGAGATAAGGTTAAAAAGGCAGAAGCTGAAGAAACAGAACATACATGTACATTTGGAAAGGTTATTTAGGTTGAAAAGTCCCATCCTGAGACTGAAGTAAGCTTATAAATTCTTGATGTTTGTGCTAATAAAATGTTAAATGTTACTCCATGTACATACAGTGCCCAGAGAAAACTAATTTCTTACTTCATGAACCAACTAGATTGTTTCTTTTCCTGCTGATATCCAGATTCTAGAAGAGTTTTTACATGGAGGCTCTAGCATTGATGACCGGGTGTTGGTGGGATGCTGTGATATCTGCACCTACTTAATGTGTCCATAAGAGTCCAAGAGTTACCAGCTCTTGGTAAAGTGGCAGCAAAAAGATTTGAAAACAGCTGATCTATAGGTGGTAAGAACTTTAGAACAAATGTTCTGTCACAGGTGTCAGAAGACTGCTGAGGTTGCCAGAGGGGCCAAATCTGATAGGCATACTTAGACCACACCTAAGTCATTGGGACAGCATGAAATTTAGCACAAAGCTGAATAATTACTTTCATTATTAGATGCTACAGAAGGGAGCTGCAACCACATTTTGTGCAACGCTATTTCCTAATGCTCTTTTCTGAGCTGTGAGAAAGCTGATATGCACCTCAGTCGTGATAGGGTCCCAAGAAAGCATCCCAATCTCCAGGCTACAGGCAATGTGCCTTTCACCAATATCCCTTACCGAGCTGGCTGACACAAGTGCTGCATGAAAGAATAAACAAAAAGGAATTAGATTTTGTACAAAGCAAGTAAACAACCTTCTGGCAAGGGAGAGACAGGGAATGGGATCTTGGGATATGAAAGTTGCCAAAGTGTTGCTGGATAACATGAACAAACAGTTTGGGCAGATGAAGCAGAACATGGAGTTTCTTCTCAGAGAATGAATCTCCACACTCTAAAATTAACTTCCTTCTTGTTTATTCTAAACAACTACTAAACAGTTTCTGAAATCAGAAATTAAGCATGAGATCTTTTTTTCCTGTGCAGGTCATACACTGTGCATTCTAAAGCTTTGGGGTTCTCTGAGTTTAAGTTTCATTTTAACATACATCTCAAGGTCAGCCTATCCATTGTACTCTCTTCTTGAAGGAAAAAAAAAAAAAGAAAGAAAGAAAGAAAGAAAGAGAAAGAAAGAAAGAAAGAAAGAAAGAAAGAAAGAAAGAAAGAAAGAAAGAAAGCAAGCAAGCAAGCAAGCACTCATTTTACCTGTACTGCTACTTTCCAGAGAACCTGTTGCCTTCACAGTTTGAGGAGACTGGTAAAGAGATGCGGTTCCCAAAGGTGACATCATACGCACTGAAAAAGCTTTGTTTTACAGATTTTTGTTTGTTTCAGGTTAAATCTTGGAACTAATGATTTGTGTGCTGAAGAATACAAGCATGTTATTTCCAGAGGAAGGCACACGGAATACACAGAAAAGAGAAGGCTGCTGATGTCTAGTCTTTGCTACTAGTCCTGAAACCATCAAGTTCAGGTCTAGTTTTCATCAGCTGCAATTATATTTCTACCTGAAATGATATCTGTAAGCAACACTTTCATGAGAAGACAGAGACTGAAGTATTCTAAGGCTCAACCAAGAGACTGCTGAAAAAAACACCACCACCAAAATAACCAAAGAAAACAGTTGGCACAGGCTTTGACCTGCTGGAAAGAAGATATGAACGAGGAACAAGCAAGATGCAAACCACTGATACTTCAGACTGCAGCTGCTTCTAGTTATATTACATTCAAAGATGTAATTGCATGACTGTGTACAAAAGCAGTCAATCTATCAATCAATTTATCAAGCTGCATCCCAAAGAGCAATTCTGGTTTGAGCTGGAGCCAAGACAGCCACAAAGGGAGCTGTTGGGAATGAGTTTCCTTTTTATTTGTTGCACAGTTCACAAACTCTAATACTAAATTACTGTGATATTCACCCCTGCAAAAAGCACAGAGACTAGTCACCATTTAAAACTCCTGTAAGGTATACATGTACTTCAGTGCTTTGGTTGAATCCGAGTACCAAATAAATATTTTACTTGCCCTCTGTGAATGAGAAATGTTAGGAAATACATTAACACCATCTCACCTGAAAACTGAGAGTCCCTAATGATGCTTGTATCTGTCTGGAGGTGACCTTCATGTAATTAGGAATTGCCTGTAAGACCTATCAGAAACAAATTTTCTAAGTGCTACATATAACGTGCAGTTACCTATAATATACCTCTTCACACAAAACTGTCATACATAATTTGAGATCAATCTCTACTGCAGGTCTTGAATCCAAAGCTAATAAAAATCAGCCTAGCTCTGTCGACTTCAGCAGAGCAGATCCACATCTGATAATACTCTTACCAGGAGTTATATAACCGCCCCTATATCCTTCAGAAAGGACGCTGTCAGACACTCACAGAGTTAAATATTATCACTGGAGATGCTTCTGTTTTTTAACAGCTGTATTTTTTTTTCATTTGGCTTGGTTGTCAGCTGTTCCACTATTATTATTTTAGCAATAATGCAATCATATTCAAATGCTCTCAAAACCAAATCCTAACAGTGCCATATAAAAACCCAAACCAAATACTATCCTTGTTTTGAAAAGACACCATTCTAAGCTAAAGAATCAGGGGTGGGGTAAATGCATACATCAGCAGAGGTTTATGTGTATTTGTATAGATACACAAACAAGTAATTTATATGACAGGCACCAAATAAAAGGTGAAGAGAGATGAGATGTTCACAACACTGAAACTTAGATTTCACTGGAAGTCTTAAAAAGGCATGGAGGCACAAGAAAACAAGAAACTGAACAGCTCTGAAGGAGATGGCTAAGAAATCCTATTCCACGGGAACTCAGAAAAGATCCAGGCTTGACTGTATTCAAGCAATAGGCAGAGACATAACAAGTTTTTGTCTTCTTGTAACACTGATGCTACAGATACGCCAAGCACTGGTTCTACGGTGATGGGCACAGAATCAAAACATGTAAGCTGTAAATATGAAAAACTTATGCAAGCCTCCCTTGTGACTAATTGTTACTATCTATTTAATTGTATGGTTTGATTGCCACATGCTTTCATTTTCCTATTGGGATTTTTAAGAGCTGGATGATGGGATATGAAGAGAATTGCTAAACCTGCACCTTTACCTTCAGAAATACTTCCAAAGTCAGAGGGGGAAGGAGGTCACAGCTGCTTCTTCCACTTGACTCCTAACAGTACAGCAAGATGGAACTTCTCTTCACAATTTTTCTGGTTGTTTTGGCTGTTCTTGTGGCAATGTCTTTCTATTATGAACACCCCAAGGCAAAAATCCCGCCTGGAATGAGTCAGCGCAAAAAGCTTTACCTTTTTCATTATATCATGAACTTCGGGTTTGGTCTGGTAAGTAAACTTTGCTTAAAGCTGGAATTTTTAATTTAATTTCTGATAGAGGGATAAGAGATTGGTGATTTTTTTAATAGTATAAATGTCTAAATATACTGCAAATACACAGCTGGATTTATACGGTACCCCTGCAGATAACTTCAGCTCAGCTGGGTGCAAGATGACTCCATTGCTTGCTATACACTGAAGATAACAATATAGAAAAATAAAATTCAGTGGACAGTCCAATATCCCATTTTTTCTGATTGCTTAAGTTTTAGCTTTTTAATCCTGTTGCCTCATGCAGAGCTGGGAAATGTGAGAAGCTACCACATGTTCTATGTGGAACATTGCTCTGTGCAACACAGTGCTTATTTAGAGAATGAGTAACTACGTGATCTCAGCTCTCTGCTACAAATGCATTGCTCTTCTTCTGTGCCATCTGACAGACAGCTGTCGCATTCAAGATCTCTGGTCTTACAGCACGTTTATAAGACTTCCTTTTTTTGAGTTAGTGCACATTTAAAAAACACTTTTGTGATTGCTAAATCAAGATTTCTTTCAGCCTTTTAAATTATACAATTATAAAAAAAAAAAAAGCTTCAGTTTCCTTGTGTTGTGCATGACATGTTCTAATGTTATTAGTTTTTCCTCTCTTTCCTTGCTACACTGCTTATTAAGTTTTTGTTTGAAGCCAGTAAGCTTCTGAGGACGTGACTCATTATGTCCCTTGAGAACACCTCACCCAGCTCCGAATGCTGCTATGATAGTAAAGCAATGAAATAAAATGGGATAGTAAGTCAAATTAAGTTTTCTTACATACACTATACTATGTGTGGAGCTCCACATTTACTCTTTATCCATCAGACAAAGTTTTATCTTTGCGTAATTCATATGTGAAAGGCCAAACTGCAGAATTCAGAAGCTCACTGGTGACTAACGTAGTTCTTTACTTCTAATCTCATTTCCTATTCTTTCTGCTGGCCAGTGAGAGGCCAAGGAAAAGCATTGTACCACATTGTACCTCAAAGGAGCAGAAGGACCAGGATATTAATGTATGATTAAAACAAAGTATAAATGCAAGGAAATTTTGAGTCTGCTGTCAGGCAGATTACTTATGGCAAAGTAGCCAAATCCTTTCAAGGGATGGCAACCCATGAGGTCAAAACTGCAGGGAAAACAAAAGTTTACTAGGAGAGACCTAGTGTTCAGCTGAGACAAAAGATGCATGTGAAGTCACTGGAGACAAACCAGTTTGAAGCAGCTATGTGCAACCTAATAAATTTTATGAAGAATTATTTGCATTTACCTATAAGGATATACTTATATAAAAAGAGCTATGTCTTAATAAGGTTGCACCGAGGAGCTGTGGATGCCCCATCCCTGTAAGTGTTCAAGGCCAGGTTGGATGAGGCTTTTTGCAACTTGGTATTGTGAGAAGTGTCTCTGCCTGTGGCAGGGGGTTAGAGCCAGGTGATCTTTAAGGTCCCTTCCAACCCAGACCATTCTATGATTCTATAAAAATTCTTCATAGAAAAATCTACCCATACTTTCTTTTTTTTTTTTTTTTCATTTACTATTTGGTCTATAAGAAGAAAAATGGACAGATCAGTAAAGCTAAACACTAGTCAGAGCGCTTTAAACCTGTCCTTCCTGGGAAACAGACCTGCAATGATCGAGGGGCTGATTAAATTATGCTTGTGTTAATAGCTCTGTAAGCTTTCTGGACCCAATTTATCCTAGTAGTGATTTAGGCAGAAGGGCTGGCACAAACTGGGTGCAGATGGCAGGCCTGTGTACCTGTGTAAAGAGAACAAAGGACTCACACCATGGTTAGCACAGCCGGCACGGCCCTCCTGCTGGCACCAGTCGCTACGTGCGTGTTGCTGCAGGCCCTGGTCCTCTGCCTGAACACGTATCTGGAGTCTCCTTTGTAATCTAACTCGGGTTCCTCTGCCCCTCACACAGTTTTTCTCCTGGTGCATGGAAAGCTCCATGCCAGTTGTTGTCGGTGGGGTCAGTTTTTCAGCATTTCACTGCAAATGGAAACTGGTTTGCAGGCATTGCTGTGCTTGCGCTGATTGCACAGGCCGAGCTAGACAATGCTTCAAAGGAGGTCACAGCTCTTCACTCCCATCCTTTGGCTGTCTCATGCTACCCATTAGGCTTTCTTTTCAAGCTGTCATGTCAGCTAGCATTTTAGAAGATCCTTAAACAATCCACATCCAACCTGCGCAACTACTGGTTTACAAATTACACTGCTAAGCAGTTGCATTTCTTTGCGAGTGCCAAAATGCACATCACATTCGGCCAACTTGGCTAATCACCTCTGATTAACCAAATTTTATGAACATGAAGATCCCAAAAGCGGGATTTCTGGTAACAAACTGGTGACAACTCGTCTAGATACATTCTGAACATCCCTTTAAGTACACATAGCCTGGTCTTGCAGCTTACATGTAAGTGATGACTTTTTTCCAGAAACTGTAGGTGAAAACCCAGTACCACAGGGAGCACACAGACTGAAGAATGGATTTCAATCAGAAAAAGCAAAAATGCAAACTATGCTGACTCCTGTAGAACATTGATGGGAAGTGTGCAATTTAAAACACCACCACCAGATTAAAATTTCATTTGCATATTACCAGAAATAACTATGAAGATTGTGTGTGATGATACTGGTGTCCTTCGTAACTGCAATTTGTTGCAGGTACTCCACAGCAGATATTCACAACCAACAGTGAAGTGACTAAGAACGATATAAATAAATGTTAATTGCTACAAAAATTGACCAGTGAAACTATTACATGTTTAACAAAAATGAAATGTCACACACCAGAGGGAATTGGAGAATTAAAGAAACAAAAGTTATTTTCCCATGGACATCATAGAGGAGATCTGCAGAAGGAACCAGTATGAGACTAAAGCTAGGCTACAAAATGATCCTTCTTGTACATGGGATCAGCTCTTCAAACGGTACAAAATGGGCTATCTGCCATATTTAACAGGACCACATTATTAAACTACATGAGGTCTGTGAAATGTGAGGTGAAAATGCAAGACTCTCACTATGGGATTTTAAGATACATTCAGTATATACCTTTGTATATATAATTGGTTTTTGAAACACATCTATATGAATAATGGCAACACAACAGATTATATTACTCATTAGAGAAAAAAATTACAACATTTAATCCAGATAGAGTGGAAATGAGTGATATTGCCTCGTATTTTTCTTCATAGACTAGATCAGACTGCAACCAAAACAGCTTAAAGCCATCCAGACGCAACATAGACTAGCTCAGACTGACTCCAATCTTCAGCTTTGAATGTTTAAGTACAAATCACTGAGCTATGTGAATGTTGAGCTAAGGTTCAAAACTATTCTTGTTCAGGAGGCCAGCTGTGGTAGATACTACAGAAAAATGTTCTGCAAGTTAAAAAGCAGTGAGAGTTTGGGAAACCAAAGAATTAGCCACACAAAGAGAAATTTTAAAATGCTTTAACTACTGTCTCCTTTTGTTCAAACACAGGGCTACTTAAACACCAGTAAGGGGAAGTATTTGACACCTTCTATCTACTATTAACAGCTTGAGTGTTCTTCTACTGGTATAATCTAAGCCAGGATTTCACAACTGCAAAATGAGTTCAGTTGAAAAACAACATGCCAACATCTAAACTTTCTAATATAATCCAGAAATTATTACCAAAGCTAACCCTGTGTTCTGCTAAATAGTACTGATAACATTTTTGCCAGAGATGCACGATGGTATTAACGAACCAGTGACAGTGATACTGAGAAAGTGACTTACAGCCAGGTTTGCCCACAGGAAGGCTTTGCTTCTGGAGATGCACGGACACAAGGCAGAAGATTCTTCTCAGGCAGTTACAGAAGATAAATTCATCCATTCCTTTCAAATCTATTGCCCTCTGAGTTACAGATTTTCACAGGGTTTGCATTACAACAAAGGTGTACCCACATCATCATAACTGGCCACTTCATTGTCAGAACCATCAGGAGACAAAGTTTGAACTGACCATGGAAATTTAAGCTTTTGTGCTCATCCTCCAGGTAAGATGGAAATTTGTATTAATTTGTGGTTTCTCTTCCTTTATTAACAGGCAACATTACTGGAAAAAATTGGTATCACTTCAGAAGTCCATTTCCTCAGGATTATAATGGATGGAATACCGCCACCAAAAGATAAACATCTTTTTATCAAAGACTTAAGATTTGAGAAGGTTAAAGTAAGAATATACCAGCCAAAAATGTCAACCAGTGGACAGAGAAGAGGAATCCTTTATTTTCATGGCGGAGTTGGACGGTTTGGAAGCATTCGTAAGTAATGTAAATAATATGAGTTGTGTCTACAAATACTATGCAGTTACTGATCTGACACTGTATTCTTAAAAGACAAGATGAGGTAGTAGGTAAAGCATTATAAATAAAAAAAAATCATGCCAGGATAGCAGAGTAATTTTACTTATATGCAGCAGGCATCAAGTTAAATGATCTTTCTACAGATCATGTATCTAGAACTTCTCTGATCATTTATTGTCTTTTCCCTCATGCTTATGAGAAAAGTTGAAAATTTCATATTTTTTTTTTTTTCCCAAGAACTCAGTTCATGCTCACATATATGTGCAAGCTTGTGTATATGTCCGTATACTGTTGTGCATTTACAATGGAAGTGCTTACAGGGAAAAAATGCAATTTGGATTTTGAAATGGAAAGGGGTAAGAGATTAGATGGTGTCTCCTAAAAAACAACAACAACAAATGCTAGATTTGGCTGCTTTTTTTTTTTTTTTTTTCTTTTTCTTCTTTTAATGACTTTTCATCTTCAATGCCACTTTGGCAGTAGCAGCAGTGGTGCTTTCTATTAACTTTTCAGTGAGGAGAATGAAACAATGAATGGTAATAATTCCAGGTTTCTTACTGGCAAGAAGATTCCCACAGATGCAATGAAACTATGAGCAATGCCCAGATTAGGTCATACCAACAATAGAAGATTTACAGTGTATCTTAATCACAAAACAGAGATTAAAAAACGCAGAATATTTTCATCTGACTTACTTTTCAAACAAGTTACAACTCCATTGATATGTTTTGTTTTTACAGAGGCCTATGAAAGAACATGCCGCTACTTTGCTACGAAAACCAACTCAGTGGTTGTGTCTGTTGGGTAAGTGGAGTCGATCCAAACACGCAACGTGACAGCCATTCGTGTCTCCTTTCCAGGTTTATAATTCTTTAATGCTTTAGTCGCTGCAAGCCAATTTCCTAGCAATCTGCGTTGAGTATTTGTATTTAATGATCACATGCATTTCACCAGTGCTAATTACCCTTAGAAAGAACTAGTCAACTAATCCCCACTTATTTATTTCCAAATTTCCATTATAGCAATTGTATAATTTGTAGCTACCATTAGATGAGGATGTTTTTATTTCCTAAAGCCATATACAAAGCACTGGAAGTTGAAGCCTGCATTGTGTTTGAAATAACTACCTCTGTTGATAGCACAGTTGCCCAGACCGCTAAATACTCATTTTAGTAGTTCTTCTGAAAAACTACGTATGTGTGTGCACAGAGTCCACATTTCACTTGCAACCAACCAGAGATGACTATTTAAAACCTTTTTGTGATGAGCTGTAATACATTTTTAAAATAACCAAATTTTAAAAATTCATGAAAACAGTTGTTGTCTTGGAATTTAATTAAAATTGCACTAATCACTATTTACAGCCCCAAACACTTGAAGAATTATCAGCTCTTACTGATTCTGTTTATACAAAATTCAGCTTATAGAAAAATGCTGAAACCTTTTTGTATTTTCGTTATCCATTTTCTACACTTACATTCTCTAACCATGTGTTTGGATTTTTTTTTTGTCCAAATTTTGGAAATCTGGAGAAGTAGAATTTCTGACAGATGAATTCACACATATGTGCCTTGCCATCTAATTGTACAGAAACTCAGTGTGTGCCCTCAGTCCCCTGAGTCACCTGCTAGGCAATTAAATACATATTTTGCAAAGATAGAAGAATGCACTGACCCCCCTCAAACATTAACAATCGTAGCAATAAAACAGCATAAGCAGTAATTATTAGCAATTCTGTTGGTGTAATTATAATCTCAGAAAGTTGTCCTATCTTCAGCATGAAGTATATGAAAGCACGAATGTTAAGGACAACAAGGGGACCATTCGTTAGATATGACTATGTTAAAACACTTTCATTCCTATTTAGGTATCGCTTAGCTCCTGAGTACCCATATCCAACCCAATTTGAGGACTGTCTCACTGCCACCATACACTTTATGAGGACAGCACAAGATTATGGAGTAGACCCTTCTCGCATTATTGTCTGTGGAGACAGTAGTGGAGGTACACTCACTGCTGCTGTTGCCCAAGCACTTGTAAACAGAAAAGATGTCCCAAAGCTGAGAGCACAAATCCTTATATATCCTTTTCTCCAGGGTGTAAACTTTAATTTGCCTTCCTATCAGCAGAATGAGGCCATTCCCATTTTGTTAAAGGAACGAACCATCTCTCTTGGTTTGAAGTATCTCAACGCAGACTCGTCTGCCGTAAACAATGTGCTTCAAGGTTGTCATGTTTCAGAAGAATTGAGACTGAAGTATCAGAAATGGCTGAGTCCTGATAACATCCCTCACGAGTTTAAAACAAGAGGCTATACACCAACTACAGAACAACCATTCTCAGAAGAAACCTATAAATTGGCCAAGACTATTCTTGAGCCTGTTTTTTCACCACTGCTATCTGAAGACAGCGTTATTGCTCAGCTTCCTGAGACTTTCATTCTGACCTGCGAATACGATGTACTTAGAGATGATGGACTGCTGTACAAGAAACGATTAGAGGATCAGGGTGTAAAAGTGACCTTGTGCCATCTGCAAGAGGGATTCCATGGAACAATATTCTTAGCAGTTTATGGTAAGATAGCATCATTCCGATCTGGCCTCAAAGGCCTGGAAAAGATAACAAAATTTCTAAGGTTGATGTAAAACTCAACCTGATTCTTTCATTCCCTTTCCTGATTCCTATTGCTCACTGCTTGCAAAGATTTTTCAGAAACACCTTCATTTTCCTTTTCTTAAACCATCTCTTGAAATTTCGGCATTTGATTTATTGTCTTTTTTATCCAAGAAATTGATTTTGTGATGGCTTTCTCTTCATTTTTACTTACGGTATGCAAAACCAGATGAATTTTCCTTTCTTCTACCATCTCCTTCAAAGTTTTCTGTTGTACCCATAAAAGATCTGCCCCCCCATGGCAAGTGTTTCACAATGCATCATAGATTAACAGAATCATTCAGGTTGGAAAAGACCTCTACACTCATCTAGTCCAACCTTTAACCTAGTACTAAGTTCTACCACTAAACCATGTTACTAAGTTCTAAATCTACACATTTCTTGAAGACGTCCAGGGATGGTGACTCTTGGATTGCCATTCCAATGCCGCACAATCCTTTCAGTAAAGAAATTTCTCCTAATATCCAACCTAAACCTTCCCCTGAAGCTTGGCTTAATAAAGTTCGAATAATAATATATAAACTGTGACATATAGCAACCATGGTCCATGATTTATTGAGATATTTATCTTATAAAAGCTGAGATTGAGACAGCCTTGAAGAGAGGTGAATGTCGCAGAATAGATTTGAGTATAGACATAAAAGAAAGAAGTTTCAACCCTGCAACCTTACTCCTGTTCTGGGACCCCCAGTATGAGAGAGACCTAGACATACTGGAAAGAATCCAATGCGGAGCCACCACAATGAGCCAGGGACTGGAGCACCTCTCCTGTGAGAGAGCTGGGACTGTTAAGCCTGGAGAAAAGGAAGCTCAGAGGGATCTTTCCAATGTCTATAAATATCTGAAGGGAGAGTGCAAAGAAGATGGAGCCAGACTCACCACTTCTTTCTCCTCTAATTCATAAAATAATGATACCTTCTTGATACCAGAACAAGAAATCACAGAAAACTCAACCAAACATTTTTGAGTTGAATATAGAACTTGAGCACTGATGTCTAATCATGAGACACTACTCCAGTACTTAGTGGCAGCCAGTTAAAGAGTTCAGATCTTAACATGCAAAGTAAAAGAGAAAATCACATGGGGTATAACATGTCACAAAGTTTATTGCCTTGGGAAAGGAGGCTAATAAACCTACAGCTTTTAAAGAAAAAGAGTAGCTGACAGGTAGATAAACTATAGTAACCCAAATATTGATGATTTACATTTTCTAGTATAATCCAAGTCATTCAGTGTCCTGGTTTTCAGAGCTATCAACAACACCCTTAAAAAGAGAGACATTTTGCTGAAATAGTAACCCTAAAATTCCTGGCTCTCAGTAAAATCACTTAGAATGATATAAATACATGAAGATAAGAGGAGAATGAGTTTATTGCCATGATTAGATATGATGGTAAACTATGGGAGTTTAAAAAAAAAACAAAAACACTAGCAAACAAGGCTAAACACATTTCCAGTCAAATAAGTATACTTATTTGAAATCTTAAATGTTTTTCATGACAAAGTTATATCTGGTTCCAGATAAAAAGATTTATACTCCTTGATGTATAATCAACACATATAATTACATAAAATGTTTTATATCTATATTTTACATGCATTTTGATAAAAAACAGTTTGCACATATGATTTGTCATTTAATTTAAATCTGTATTAAGGATTCATAATTGATAATGAATTTCTGAGATGGAAGACATTCTCCAATAAAAATGTCACCGTGATTTAAATATGCTTGTTGCATTCTAGTTATTTCTTATTTTGATATTAGAAATGTGAGTACTGCCTAGAAATGTCAGTAAACATTTTAATGACACTGTTCTCCTGAGATGAATGTTTCACTCTATAATTGTTTCCTCTCAGTTTTTATTATACTCTTATATCCTGCATTACAATACTTTATCACGCTATTAGATACTAGTATCATGAATTCTTCAGTACGTTGGAGACATACTGCATCTCCATGCAGAAATGGAAGCACGGGTAAGAAACTTCAGACTTACAGTCAAAACTTCTGACTATCTTTGATTAAATTAATACCTGAAACACTGCCCACATTATGAACTACTCTTGTTCTTGTCAGAGAAATTTCTAGCTCTATAATTTAAAAATAATAAGCTCTTTATCTGACATTATTGCATACATTTTCTACCCACTGCTGGCTTATTTAAACTATAATCAAAAGCAAAGAATGCTGCAGACAATTATGTAAGGGAAGTCTTCAGATAGAATAAGATACCTTACAAACAATGGAAGGATGTTCTGCTATACTCAGCATGGTTCTGTTATTTATATTCAGCATACTGGAAAATAAAACCTGCTAGAACAATCTGAATGACATCTAGCTAAACTCACAAAGTCTTTAAAAAACAATAAGGAAATTTTTACAGGGCTTTTCCACATGGTCTTTCAGAATTAATTCAATTTTCATGAGCAAAATAGCAAAAAATCTCCTACATTTTTTTCCTTATTTCTAAGTAGACATACATGTATCAGTTATACTGCTATTTTGCATATGGGCAAAAATGACACTAATTTTGAGGCTTACGTCCTTCATTGGCATGGTTTGCAATTTGTCCATAAAGTTATAGAAGAATACATTAGAAGAATACATACATACAGGGAATGTCAGAATGAGACAAAGAAAAAGGCTGGCAACTGGTTAGGTATTAAGGCCCCAAGAAGACATGCTGAAGATACTATAGATCTTTTATTTCTTTTATGACTTGACTAGTAGTGAAATAACTGGTAATTTTGAACATCTGGTACTCAAAATAAAATCTCAGCACATGTATTCCTTCAACAAAGTAACAGATCATGGACAAGACCGGTCCACTCCAGAGGTGTCAACCCTAAATAATTTGGGCAGGAGCCACATTCTAATCTGGTCTCTAGACTTCATCACAAAGGCGGTATATCACAAATAAGAGGATTCAGGAACAGATCAGAACATTGTCAGAACATGAAAACGAGTGAATTGCTGAAAAGGTCTGTGAAGCTGGGAGGTCTGGAGACTATTTGAATGGCTATGTATTACGGAAAGATGTTAAGAAAATTAAGAAAGGGAAAGCAAATTGTTGTGCACCATTCCAATCACCAGATGTCAGTATACAACTGATATTTCAATGCCATTAGAATAACCTGGGAAACTGCTTTCTGCTCTTGGGCACATAATCTGAGCAACCGAAAGACATTACAAAAGGTCATAGAGTGTTTTAGACTTAAATATTTTTACTGAACCTGCTGCTATGCCTTCAAATACTAAAGCAGTAGGCTTAACAACACAGTAGTATTTAAGCCATACTAATTTCAAGTTCAATTACCTGTTCTAAACCAATTAAGTTACAGTGATTTATAACAGAACTTTACAACTTCAATTATCTTCTGTTTTGCTATCTTTACATTATCTCTTTGTACTACTCTATTTAAAAGTCAATACACAACCGGTATTTTGGAAAATAAGCAGGCAATTAGAAAATACTCCAAAATTTGAATTCAATTATTAAAAAAAAACAAAAACATTTAATATTATTCTCTACTTATGATGCACATTCTCTGTAGGATACTGGTGCTGAAATAGACAGAATCCTGTGAATTATGGTTTCTTTTATTCCTATCAGTTGTCTTCTACTCGCCCATTACCCCAGTGTTTCATTGTGTTTATTGACTCTCTCATCATAGTGAACAGAACAGAACAGAACAGACAGAATAGAACAGAACAGTTGGAAGGGGCCTTCAGAGATCAAGTCCAGCTGCCTGACTTCTTCAGGGCTAACCAAAAGCTCCAGCACATCAGTGAGGGAGTTTTCCAAATGCCTCCTGATCACCGACTGGCACGGGGCATCAGCCACCTCTCTAGGGAGCCTGTTCCAGTGTTCGGCCACCCTCACGGTAATGGAATTGTCCCTAACACCCAGCCTGACCCTCCCCTGGCACAGCTTTGGGCCATTCGATGCCATCAGTTAGCAGGGAGCAGAGAGCGGTGCCTCCCTCGGTGCTTCCCCTGCCCAGGGCACTGCAGAGAGCAACCGTGTCACCTCCTGGCCTTCATTTCTCCAAACTGGACAACCCAAGTGTCCTCAGCCTCTCCTTATAGGATGCACCCTCCAGCCCTTTTACCAGCTTTGTTGCCCCAAAATGCAGTTTGCCCTCGTGGCTGCCAGAGCACACTGCTGGCTCACGCTGCGCCTGATGTCCCCAGCACCCCCAGGTCCCTTTCTGCAGGGCTGCTCTCTCCAGCCACGCATCTCCCAGTCTGTACCTGTGTCCAGCCCTGCTCCATCCCAGGTGCAGCATGCGACGTTTTCCTTTGCTGAACTTCATGCCATTGACGACTGCCCAGTGCTCCAATCTAGCTAGATCCCTCTGCACGGCCTCTTGTCACTGCAGGGAGTCAACAGCACCTCCCAGTTCCATCTTTGATGATTACCATCAGCAGCAAACTTGCTGAGGATGCATTCCTCTCCTGCTAACCTGAATATTCTGAGTTATAAGTATCAGCTGGATCTGGCCACAGCAAATTAAGGCTGTTGCAGTTCTGCCATTTACATTCAAACTATTTATGACTCAAGAACACATTTTGGTTTGGTGGCCTGTCATGAAATGCCAGGTGGAGGTTCTGGAGTGGTTTATTTGGACTCCGCTTGGGTGGAGCAGAGCTCACCTATCCTGAGGAACAGAACTGCACAGCCACCACGGCACACACATCCAAGAACTCATCCACATTTCAGAGCGCTACGTTAACAAAAGTCTTCTGCAAAGTCACCATTTCAAATAAGTTCCTGCTCTGAATCGTACAACACAAAATCCTAATTGTTCATCACTGAATGCTAAACATATTTGTTATCGTTTTTATTTCAAATTTTTGACACGGTACAGCTTTTTACTGCAGAATTTGTTAGCAAGTGTTTACACTGGGAGTCACTTGGAAGGGATATACTTCATAGCAGAACTGAGAGGAAGAAAGGAAAAGGAGGACTTACAGCAGACTGAATAGAAGGCAATGTTCAGTCATGAATGAGAGCAAAATGCACAAGGAGTGGCTACCAATTTGGGTGGGGAGATGGAGATAACAAAGAGGGAGGACACCAAAAGATAGGTAGGAGGCATGCAGAGTGAAGAAAGAGACAGATCAAGCAACTACACTGCACCTTTAATAAACTGCATCATCTGGTAAGGACTAAGCTGTAATTTCTTAAATCTTTTTATTGTCCCTCAAAAGGCCACAGTAAATCCAGATCCCAGATTGGATGAGTGAGGTGTACAGGTGCGACGAAGTCTGAGAGGCTTTCAGTTATTTGTTTACATAAATCCAGAAATTTGAGCTGGAGGACAGTAAGATTTCTCCTTGGTGAAACTGAAGTTAGTTAAATCGCATTATAGAATCTAATTGTCATACTACATTACCTAGAGTAAATAAACACACAAACAAAGCCAGGTAAATTATATATACAGGAGTGTTTCATTTCAAAAAGGTACCTTAAAAAAACAAACAAACAAGAAGAATTAAAAGTGGTAACATAGCAGCAACTATTATTTCTGTTTTTAATCTTTCCTTGTAATATTTTTTTCCTTTCTATATTCTTAGCTTTATGACTTCCAGTCAGTTACTAAACTTGGCTATACGTGGCTGAATCAGTACCTCAGCCATTATATCTAATGACTTTATCATATTTTAGTTATTGCTTGTAGTATTTCCAGTATTACACATAGCAGCTTCACATTAGTCAACTGTTTCCTAACACAGTCTACAATCAGAAGTGAAATGTTTTGCAATATTTTAAGGAAAGACATTACAAAAACAGTAAGACCTGATGTTCACGTAACTCATAAGCACCATCTACCCTGACATTTTTGGCTTTATTGGTGTTTGGTTTGAAAGCTGCCTGCCTCTAACACTGAGATGTGTAATTACAACGGATGTGAAATTGGTGAGTTTTATGCATTCTCCATCTACAAAGAGGTCTTGACTGCACACCTATTTAGGCCTTACAGAAATCAACAGGTTAAGCCTGGTGGGGAGGAAAACCATAATACAACAAACCAGCAAAGATCACATTTCTATTGATAGGGATTGTTATAATCCTTCCTCTTGCCATCATTGCTATGTCCATTAGAAATATGCTGAAAAATGATGAAAAGAATGAATTATAGAGGTGACTATCTTCTTGCATAAATGGAGACTCACTGGAAAGAATTTACACTATGTCAATTATGTACTCACCAACTGATATATTAAACATGTCTGTCTCCAGCAACTCTAAATTTGATGAACAGAGTATCAATTTTATGAGCTCTGAAGAGTTAAATGTTTTATAAGAACAAAGTACCACATGCATGTCCAGAAATACACATTACAACTCCAAACTCCAAGCTGTATCAATTTTATCAAGTTTAGCTGAACCTCTTGAATCTTTAGCAAATGCAAACCAGTTCCTTCTACAAACAGGTAAAGCATTTGGGAAAGCTGGGGTTTGCAAGGAGCTTACTGAAAGAGTAGAAGAATGGATGTATGACAATACATCAGCAAAGAGCTGCAGTTTAAAGAGATACTGGTAGTAGCTTGTTATCCGAGATAGATTTCTATCTAGTGCCAGAAAGAACACTTTTTTTGTTTACAAAGATCTAAGGTACTTGTTTCATCACTGGACTAAAAGGGAAGAAAACATTTAAAACATTAATTTATTTAACACTCTTTCTTCTTTGGTGCTTTCATAACATCTTGAATGACATTACTGATAAACTGAAATGAATTAATAGGGAAATTATTGGAATTTTTCCTTCCTTATAGCAAAATAATGTAATGAAGCTGCCTTAAGAGATATTTAGCAGATTTCTAACATGCAGTACAAAAAAGGGAGGGCAATATTTTTAAATTGCTTTTGGTTTACAATCTGTGTTCTGATACTGATAAGGAAAAAAAAAAGAAAAAGAAGTTGATAAGGTTAGGTCAGAATGAGTGTTGGCCATGGATGGCTGGATATGGTTTCAACACTGTACAATTTGACATTACTAAGACCAACTATATTGCTAAATTTGTAAACTATACAAGTTCACAAAGAAGGCCCCAGTCACTAAACCTCAGCAAAGAAAAGCCCTTAATTTGAGCAGCTGAGAGCTTGCCTATTTCACAAACGCTGGGGCAGACTTACGTTGCTTTGTCCCACACATTCTTATCTCCACCAGCTAGAATTGTGCAAGTCAGCTGACCTGATTGTTTTGATTTAAATATTGGGCTAATGAAACTAAGGATGAAATCAGTTTTCAGACCGGAATTTCATTTTAAAACCCAGGAAAGGAAAAAAGTTTGGGAACTGTAACTTCATGATTGAGTATAAGATTCTTAGAGGTTGATCAGTAAAAAGGTTTTATCAGAAACAGCAGTGGCTTCAATCTCCAAAGACATCATATCCTGCACCTGGAGAGACCTTCATGTAAGTTAGGAGTGGCACAGCCTAGCACTGATTTTACAGTGACCACTTGTACTCCTACATCAGCATGAAGAAAGGAGTCTACGCTAAAATTTCACAGCTAAGTAATAAACATCACACAATTAAACAGATCTTTCCACAGAAGTGTATCACAGGTTATATTCTTAGCAAATGTCCTCTTACTTAACTGGGTCTGTGCATTCCACTATTAATCAAAATCAAAAAACGTGCATTTTAATATTTTTCTTCTTGGAGTATCCACCTTGGTGACAACTGCAAGTAGCCGCACATCTCTAATGTTAACATTGACAGCTGTAATGTCCCCCCATAATAAGCCCACAACAAACAGACAGACGATCTTCACATGTGGCCCCTGGAAGGTTATCTCAATGGCAGTGAAAAGCACACGATATAGATCAATTTCATACATTTCAAATTTCTCCTTTTATACAAAGTAAACATCTCCCCCTCCTCCTTTTTTTTTTCAGTGTAAGGAAGTGTTGCCAATAATATCATTAGCAAAGAAGGGTGGAGAATATCAGAGTATTGCAACATTAATAAACTTATTTCTGCTTATAAACCGAGTGCTTAGTCTCCTGTGAAGACAGACACATGAGAAACACTTGAAAAACAAAGCTTTAGATAGAACAGGTTTTTTTTGGAGTTCATTTCCATGGAAGAGAAATGGCATCCGTCTATACAGGTTTAGCAATAATTGGAATGGCTTTCTTCTCTCCTGTTATAATACCAGCACTGTTCCTGGCGGGGTTATTATATGACTTGTTCAATTCAAAAATGCCACCTGGAATTGACCAACCTCTAAAGCTTCGGTTTTACCATTCCGTGATGATTACAACCATGATTTCGGTAAGTTCACTTTCTTAATACTGGGGATTTCTTTTTTATTTTGGTATGATGCTTGGGAGCTGGAACATAATGGCGTAAAAAAAAAACAGTAAAGTGGCAGCAGCAATTCACCTGCCTGAAACCTGTAAGCACTGATAAATGAACCAAATGATATAATTTCTTATGTGGCTAGTTCAGAAAATAGGATATTGCCGTATTTATGAACAATATGTTTGGGTTTTTCTCATTCTTTAAAAATGCGTGTGTCAGTGTGTGTATTTACTCACATGAATGTAACATATATCCAATATATCTACTCCATAATATAAAGACAAAATTCTTTCAAACTGAAAGCAGAAATTAATTATTATGGAAAAAAAAAAAAAAAAAGTAAAATTGGGAGACCTTCAGATTCAAAAATTCTGGAACTTGTTCATCCCATCTCCTAAGTCATGTGGCACTTCCAGTGTCATAGGAACTTCGTACAAATTTGTAGAGAAGAAAAGAGGAAAAAAGAACCAACGTAGAAAAGTTGTTAGTGAGTGTGTTACACCACATTCTAGATCTACATACGCTAGTCTTAAACCAGGAATTTCCTTGGGCTAAAAGTGACCGCTGAATCCTCTTAAGAGTCTGGACATTTTCCGCTACAAATACCACAGTCTTTTGACATTGACTTCAAAACGGTTGATTTTAAATTTAAGACATTATGTTGTAGCTTGAATATAGTTTTTTGTTTTCCACTAAACTTCAAAAACTTCTTCTCTGGGTAATTAAACTTTCTTTGTATTTTTTCTTACAAAATATATAGTATCTTTAATACAGAAGATAATAAAATACCTTCTAAAATGTTGCCCTCTTCATCATAGCTTTAAGAAGTAAAAGCAACCGCTGGTGTTTGTGTACATAATGAGCCTACAACTCCCATACATTTTAGCAGGGCTCCATCTATAATTTAACATCTAACCCTCTTTCACCACCTTCACGCCGCCCATAGTTGCTTATGACACTTATTTCCAAATCAAAACTTATTTTACTCCTTTCCCCCATATTTTCAGCTTAAATACATTTGTAATTATTTTTCAGATTCACAAAAAGAAACATGCAAGCATAGATAATGAGCAAGAGGACAACTGCTTATGCAAAATGGGGTTTGCTGTGTTTCTTTTTGGCAATCTTCAGTGACACTCAATTCAATCAAACCAATTCAAAGATTTCTCAACAGTCACCATAACTCCACTGAAGGAAGCACTGTCTCCAGTACCTCTTGAAATACAATACAGTAAAATAATCCCAAGATTATTATTATTATTATTTTAAGTAAAGAGAGTTGGAACCTTTCATGCTAATTTGCTGAATTCTTTCTTTTCCACAGGGAAAGATTTTGGAGAAGCTAGGGGTCTGTGGTGATTTAACCTTATTGCGATTTGTGCTGGATGGAATACCACCATGCAGAGATTCAAAACTTCTTATCAAGGATCTCAAAGTAGATGGGGTACCTTTGAGGATTTATCAGCCTAAGTGGCCACCTACTGGCAAAAGAAGAGGAATACTGTATTTTCATGGAGGCGCTGGCACATTTGGGAGCATTAGTAAGAAATCAGCAACTTCTATTTCTAAAATCAAATCTAAACCTTTACCCTTCAGATATGTGCCAGTCCTTTCTCTGGTGCTTTTGCTGTCTTACTTTAAGAATCCAAGAATCAAAATGAAGCATACATATGCTTTAATACATGAGCATTAAAAATAAAACCAGTTTAGGGGAGTTTGATTCTTGTGATTCTACTGCATAAAATAAATGATTTCTTGTTCAGAAAGGGAGACAACTCTTTGATTGTCTCAGTGGCTGCCTACTCAGACTCTTAACTGTTCTGGATCTCTTTCTGAGCAACCAAATCTATGTGGGCTTTTCTTGGAAGCCAAGGCACCTAGCATGGAAATCTGAATGTCATTCCAAGGGTCATACAGGGAAGTCTGCGGGTTTTGAATCCTTTACTGTTCAAAGGGTAAGTCTCCACTTGCACAGTGTCGGACAGACTTCAGTTCCCCACAACTGAGGTTGTGAGCCTACTTGGCTTGGTTCAGCATCATGTAGAAACAAAAGCTTATAATAATTTAGGTCCCATTCTGCACTGTGGCAGAAATAGTCTACCCTCATTTCACTGCACAGCATGTAGTCTGGGTGGAGGGCCAGGCTGACACCAACTGTGATGCTTCTAGTTCTAGAGCTAGATTGGGAAGTGGTGAGGACTCGAGATACAAGCTTCCATGATTTAAATGAACAGTGAATTCCTTTCACTGGAAGAAAAAACTACCATAAAGTTGGACAGTTGTTTTTCAAAACACAGTTGCCATTGCCTAATCTGCACATTAAAGGTGCTGTATCATAATGTCATGGCTTAATATAATACCCATACCTATACATTGACTATACCTGCATGTGACCTTTCACTTGAATTCCCCGTCATATTTGATAACAGGAAAACAACTAACATAATGACACGTTTTTAAAAGGACTTGCAGACTAGAAAGCTTGAAGTCCGGAACTGGCAAATTAGCAGAAGCTACAATGAGAACAGAATTGTTGAGCAGATAAATATGAATTACTCCTTAAAATCCATGCAACTTATATAAAATGAAGCTATTCTTCATGAATCAATTTAAGCTTTTCCTATGAGTCAGTGAATAAATGAATAAAGGAAAATGAGTTGATAAAACTTTGATTCCCAAAAGGCTCTCTTAAAGAGGCTACACACCCATCACACCTGAGTGATGATCCTTTACTTGATAGAAACTGACTACAAGGTGGAAATAGGATGGCTTTTAGGAGGTTCCTGTGAGATTCCCATAAGGATCTGCACTGGGACCAGTGCTAGCCAGTGCTATTCAAACCCAGAAAAGCAGTTGAGAGGTGATAAGATAATAACTCCTGCAGTGCAGGTAGTGGCTGGCTGTAAAAGTGCAGAATGCCTTTAAGATGTCAGAGGATTAGGTAATAAAATGGTAGGTGAAATGGAGAGCAGAAGTCAAACAGATGGGCAGAACACGCTAACATTATAGATAAAACAATGACTAACTACTTTGCAGGAAGATGATTTTGCAATTATGTTAGAAAATTGCCTGAAAATGTTGACGTAGTGCACAATAGCAGTCAAAAAGAAAATAAAGTGCCATGATTTTTTATTAGGAAAGGAAGATAGGACAAAACAGGAAACCTCTTTATGCAGCTTCAATAAATCCATGATGTATTTAAATACTGCATACTGCTTAGAGTTTGGGTTCCCATACTTCAAACGGGATCTAACAGCACCAAAAAGAGTCAGTGAGAGGCTGTGTAGATGATGAAAATGCTTCTTACAAAGAATAAGTGAATATACTAAGTCTCTTCAGGCTGCCAAAGATGGATAAAGACAGAAACACTGAATGCCTACAGAAAGTCTACAGAACCATGCCAGCCTATAGAGGGTGGAAGAAAGGACAGGTATCTGGGGAGGGAGGAATACAAAGAAACATTCTGATCAGTTAGGAAAGCTCAAGCCCTGGTAGAATTACATCTGGCCAGGGATGTTAAGGGCAACAAGAAAGGCTTCTATAGGTATAACAGCGACAAAGGGATGACTAGGGAAATTGTGGGCCCTTTTGGGAAGGAAACGGGAGACGTGGTTACCTGGATATTGAGAAGGCTGAGGTACTCAGTGACTTTTTTTTGCCTTTCTAAAACATAATTTCTGATAAACTTTGTCTTTAGGAGCCTTTGAAAGAATATGCCGCTATATTGCCAAAAAATGTAACTCAGTGGTTGTGTCTGTTGGGTAAGTGCTGCTTTTACATAGAAATATTTATGGTAACACAGCTTACAACTGAAATATTTCTGAAAAATATGTTGGAAATATTTACTATTTTAGATGGTGTTCTCCATTTATGGCTTTAGCCTTTAATTTAATTTAGAAATGTGCTTACAGGCCAAGTATTCTAAAATAGCTGTACACCATTACTTTGTGTTTCCAGTCTACATGGACCTAAAAACAAATATAAACTTCAAAATTTAGATAAAACGGCCTACCTAACTACCATATCCATCAACCAAGAACAATGCAAATTAAATTTTCATAATTACTTTGACAATAACCACAATGTCTTTGACATTTCAGTTATCGTTTGGCTCCTGAACACCCATATCCAGGGCAATATGTTGACTGTCTCAATGCTACCCTATACTTTATGAGGAATTTAGAAGAGTATCACGTGGATCCTGCTCTCATCATCATTAGCGGTGACAGTTGTGGAGCTAATTTTGCTACAGTTATTTGCCAAATACTGGTAAATAAAAGGGATCTCCCAAAAATACGCGCACAGGTCTTATTTTACCCAGGATTACAGGGGCTAGATTTTCATTTGCCTTCCTATCAGCAGAATGCTAGAATCCCCATGTTGTATCGGAAGCTAGTTATCTACTTCTGTTTTCGTTATCTTAATAGAAAACCATCATTTCTTGAAGATATCCTACAAAATTGCCATGTTCCTGAGATTATGAAACTGAAATATAAAAAATGGATAAGTGCTGACAATATTCCTGATGAATTTAAGATTAGAGGCTACATACCGCAGAAATCCACTTCATACAAACATGAAGTCCATGAAGCTGTCAAAGAACTGTTAGCAATAACATTTTCCCCCCTTTTAGCCGAAGACTCAATTATTTGCCAGCTCCCTGAATCCTACATTGTGACCTGCGAGTTTGATGTGCTTAGAGATGATGGACTGTTATACAAGAAGCGATTAGAGGACAATGGCATTCAAGTAACCTGGTATCATTCTGAGAGTGGTTTTCATGGAATTTTAGCCTTTTTTGGCTATGGGATTTTTTCCTTTTTATCTGGAAAAAAGATAATTGATAACACTGTGAATTATATAAACAGTCTATAATCATATTTTTCAGAAAAATGGTGCAAGTCTTACATTATTTGTGGTGAACGTATACTTGGCAAAGAATGCAAACACGTTCGATTTATGTTTTCTATTTTGACTGCATGAGGAAGTGTATTTAGTACTTTCTCATTTCTCCTGTTACTCTCAAACAAGTGGTAAGATTATTTAAAACATGAGCATTCTAGAAAACATTATTATAAAAACGCAAATAAAATCAAGCACCTGGCACTGTTTCACTTCACCTCCAGCAGTTCTAGTACCTCGGCACAGCTGGCACACATTCAAGGCAAACAAGAACATCTCTTCCTGAAGCTTCTTTTGCAGCCCAGAAATGCTGAAGACAACAGCTGGGAGCTACTCGGACCCTTGTGGGAGCTCAGAGATGGTAACGGTACCAGATGGAGCACAGTATTTCTGAGGAGTCCTATGTCAGATAGTGAAACTGCTGCTACACATTTTAATTTCTAGGGTTAGCTTGCACAAAGACTATGCTTTTCTTGAAATACAGGTGTCTGTCTGGGACAGACTTTCTCCACTGGAACTACTACAGGTTTGATTTTATTTGGAACTTGAGAAATGATATTTTGTTTCAGAACTTGATTCTTAAACTGGAATCCCTACACTTCAGTGAATGTGCACGTGTTAGGGGAGTGCAGAGATGAACCTTCTTTCCCTTCTGGTACTCTTTCAAGATTATTTTACGCTTATCGTATGTGTTTATTAAAAGAGTTCACAGCTGTATGAAGGTAGAGAAGCAGAACATTATCTTATCAAGAAGCTGTAATGTCACGGCAACTTTGTAATGCTTTCATTAATAACAACAATAAAAACTAGCAATTCAAAATCATCCGTTGAAAGAGTAAGATAAATTTGCTAAACTCAGTAATAAACCGTACTCGGTAATAAACCTAAGTAAACTCTTCTTGGTGAAAGAAGGAATGCAACACAGGCAGAGTCAACTCAGTGCACAATAATAAACTTATCAAAGAATTGGTCTGTTGAAAACTACTGTTCTACAGTCACCTGACTGTAGAAACAATACAACTCCAGAAGCACCACTGGATAGGATTTTTTTTAAATCAGTATTAGGTTGTGTTTTTCTTTTTTTTTTTTTTAACAAAACAGGTGCTTCCATTTCAGAGTATCTTACGATGAGCATCTGATCTAAAAAACACTCAACTTCTCACTAGAAAAAAAAAATGAAAAAATGTTACTTTCTATAAAGCTTTCTAACTAAAACATCATGGTACTTTTCCTCATCATTACAGTTTAACTGAAAAAATTATTATGGCTGCCTAAGTTAGATTTTAACTTCTTTCATTTTCCTGCAAAACTGCAATTTCGACAATGTTCTCACATCCTAGTTGTTTGAAGAGCTGCAGACTCAGATCCACAGCTAAACCTCAAGTGTCATTTAAACAACAGCAGCTCTCCATTAACAAATTCTACTCTGCAGCAAGTACAACATAAAGCAGCATGACTTGAAACTACTTCATTTCTGACTAACGAAGTCATTTTATGACTTACCTTTTGCTCATATGGGAAAGCATACTGACTTCCTGAGGTTTACCTAACATGAAGTAACCTGACCATGAGTCTAAACTCAGCTTCCCATGTTGTTTTTCTAATCCTGTTCTGCTCGCTTTGCCTGACCCACTAGAAGTTAAAAGCCTGGTCACTGATCTTTCAGCACATTTTCTAAAGGAGTTCAGTTCACATATTGTCAGTATATATTAACTATTTATTCAAATAAATTACAAGTTGTGACAACCAGCTCCTTGTTCCAGGAAATAAATTAATTAGAATAACAATATAAAAAAGAAGAAACTAAACCATAAACATTTCTTTAAACTAAAATTTCCACCCTGCCCTAAGGGGAAAAAATAAAGCACTACTCCTAACAAAGAGAACTTCTGTTTTCAGCTAACTTTTTAACAAGACACACACACACACAAAAAAAAAACAATCAGGAAAAGCTGGCCAAAGAACCATAAAGCTGTGAAATTTCTTTGTGTTAACAATGATGAAGACATGGAAGTAGGAAAAGAGACACTAGAAAAGATCAGAGAGGAAAGAGAAAGAACAAGTGACCAAACTCCTTACACAGGCTGTGATAATTCCAGAGAGGTTGGAGAAGCTTTAAACCAACTGTAATTGTGTGTTAAGAAATGGAGGATGGGGCTAATTGCAGTGTAGTCTTTGTAGCTGATGTCAATAGGAAGCATTCTTCAAGTTGCGCTCCAGAGAGCTAAGCCTGAGGAGAGCTAGGCAAGAGGAGTTTAAAAAGGCAGCACCACAATAAAATTGTAGTAGAAAGATGGAAATTCTTTGTTAGACAAAAAAAACAAACAAAACCAAAAAGCATGGCTTTCTGGAAAGGCTGATATAATACTGAAGTTATGGTGAGGTTAAAAGATATCCACTTAATTTCATTTCCAACTTTCTGAACTATGTCCTAAAGAATACGAGCTAATTTCTCATCTAGTCAGTGTAGACTGAAGTATCTCAGTTTGAATTCAAGGCAAAAACCTGACCCTTCTAACAACCACGAGATGTCTGTAGTTTTGTTCTGTGTGGTATCAAGACTGATGCACAATTACAACAGGAAGGCTGGAGCTGCTTAACTTCTTGGCAAGAACAAGCCTGCACTCTCACCTGGAAATTTGTGAGGGATTTTTATTTTAAGGTAAATTACTTTACATGGACCTTTTTCCTGTCAGGAACTGCTGAAATTGATGTACTCAAGGCTGCTGCCAAGAAATTTTGAATTTCTCTGGCATTCTGTATTCTTTATTCAACAGCTTATTTTTATTGGAGCCAAAATAGATTCTTAATCTTGGATTACTTAAAACACACCAAGTCTATTCAAAAGTAACAGGGAACAATTCCCTGTTTCTATTGTAAGTTTGTAATGACAAACTTAAAAAATAAGAATTTTTAACAGTAATGTCTTTAAAATTGGGCATCTGTACACTGAGATGCATTGATTAGATTTCTTAATTCCTTTGAAATAGCTAATTAGAAACATATTTTTTAGAAGAAAACACAAATACTAAACAGCTGAGATTCTGCTGTAATTCCATAATTTTGTAAGTGCATCTTACCAAAACAGCAGTGGTGACAATCCGTCTATCCATTTAAAGTGTTATTTGTCCCATGGAGGCTCCCATCTCTGCATAACCTCAGACAAACTCTTCTGCAATGTACTTTATAGTGTCACAAACTCAAGGCATATGAATGTCCTGTGTCCCTTTTCCACCTCTAATTATCTTAACATTAATGCAGTCCTTCTGCCAGCTAAGGACTGTTGTTTTTTTTTTTTTTGCAAAAATTCTGAAATGTTGCTGGCATAGCTTTTTAACAGAATTCAGCACTTGAAACAGTTTATCTTTTGTGAAATAATGGGAGTGGGGAGAGAGGGAGTGGGAAAGTGAAAGATACATACTAATGTATTTGCAAAGGGGAGGAGAAAGGTTTTTTTTCTTTTTTTCTTTTTTTTTTTTTCCCCCACTAGAACAGCCCTGTGACGAACAAAGGTATCTGAGAATCAGGAAGTAACCAGGCAAAGATATCTTGGAAAGTCAAATCAAAGACATTTCAGATCACTTTGTCTACTGCTCAGCAAAATGGCAGCTATTTACACTATACTGGTGTTATTCCTGGCAGTTTTTGTTGCTGGATTTATATTGTTGATCATGGGGGCAATTAATTTTGATGTCTCCAACTCTGAAATTCCTCCTGGAATGAATCAACCTGTGAAGCTCCGAATCATTCATATTATTTTAATATGCATAGCTGTGGTGGTAAGTTAACTAACTGCATATGATTTCTGTGGGAAGAATGGTGAATCTGTAAATTTGGAACTTGATGCAGTCATAGAGCCTTGCTTGAATCAATTTTCAGAGAGGAAAGCAGGGCATGGGTATCATGCTGTAAGCCGCAGTTAGAAGCTCGGTTTTGCTAAAGAAACGTTTACCAGATTCTTTACACTACGTTATTGCAATCAGATTCTGCCTTGCTCTTACACTAGGCAGTATGGGAGCACTGGCTAGCACAAGGGTCTGAAAGCCTGACTGTGCCTCTAAAACAAATTGTGCTAATCTAGTAATTTGATTAAGAATGGTTAATGGAAATGCAATAGAAACTATTTCCAACTTAGGCTCAGGTTAGGATCTGATGTCTTTGGGCCATGCTTTCAAGCTTGCTTGGCGTTAGGGGTGAGGAGTTCTGTAGTTATTTTGAAGATTAAATTAGTAACGGAACTTGCCAGGGCTGGTTTTGGGGAAAGTCGTTGCTCTCTGTCAAAGAAGTGACAACATCAGGTAACAAAATCCAACAGAAACGCAAAGTCCAGCAGAAATTCAACTCCCCTGAACACATTTTTGTAACTTCTGAGCAGCTAAGCAGGCTTGTTTTGATGGGAATGAAGAGTTCTGGCCAGCCTGACTTCTTAGAGTGAACTGGCATGTAAAAGAGTGGGAAGCTAACAAGAGTTAAAGCTCTCACCAGCACCCAACTTTTGGTGATCTCTGCTAACAAAGGATCTCATTGAATCAGGAATATTTTCATGTAATGATAGAGGAATAAATGCTGATAGGAGGGCTAGGAATACATGAGAAGTTGTGCACACACTTCATAAATTACTAGAGCACCTCTAAGAGAGACAAATTCTTTTAAAATGATATCATATATACACACACAGACAGACATATATATATATCAGTTGGGAATATTCTAGATTATAGTGGATCACACTAAAGAATTCCAGCATGTACATTCTCATGCTTTGTCTCAACACAAGTTGTAATCAGAAAACACTGACTTCAATCCAGCAGTTGAAAAAGGCAGCTCTCTTTGTACTGTATGTACACTGCCCATTCGTACCATAAACTAGACCTGCTGCAACATAACATAGTATGAAAAACAAAAACAAAACACACACACACACACACACACACACAAAAAGTTCAATGTTAAGGTGAGAACAACTTTGTAGTTATTCCACTTCTGCTTGGAAAACAGCAAATTACGATAGAATAAATCATTTCACCATGTTTGTATAGAAGCAGAAATACTAAGACTAGTTTCTATAGAAAATTAAAATCAGTACGTACAAAGCTTATTAGCTTCTTCAGCCTCAAAATCAAATATGGAGAAGAGCTATAAATAGCCAGTCACTGATGAATAAAAACACCTTTCACAGGTAGGTACATGTATATTGAGCGATAACACAGTACTGACAATCCATAGAAACATGGCAGTCTTTGATGGGAAACCCCTAATGTGTAATAAGAGCTTGAAGAGTTTGAAATGAGTAAATAGAGTATTTAAAAAAAAGAAGTTAAGGGCTTTTTGGGTTTGTTTTGTTTTTGTAATGTTATCTGGGACCTGTAGTTCTCGGTTGGGTTGTTTTCACCCTTAAGTGCCTGGTGTGAGTATCACTGGCTTAAAGAAGGAGCAGGTGCTTAGGCTTACTAAATACCTCAGGAACTTCCTGCAAATATATTGCAAACACCAGTCAATATTCCTGAGATGAATCAAAAGGTAGTTATCAAATACATTCTTATCTTAACTCATCACCAGAACTGTTATCTTTCACTACGTTTTCCCACCTTCTCGGAGAGCAAAGACAGAACAGCAAATGAAAACCAAACTCATTTTCAATGACAGGTAAAGGACCTGCTGAGAAAGCAAAGGGATATACTTCACCAGTCTTTGTTAATGCTGGATTGCCTTGGGATTAGGCTCTGTGGTGAACATGGCTTTTCATGTGACCTCTCCCGATGCTACTGTTACTTGTTCAGTTGTACTGCACCTGTAAAACTACTCAAATATTTAATGATTCTCCTAAAAGACGTGACTTAGATATCACGAGTATGCTGACATTGCAGTTCCTTTACTTGGGAAAATACAGAATCTTCTGAGTGAATTCCCTGTTCTTTTTGCCTTTGAACAGGGAAAGATTGTGGAAAAGATTGGGATCTGCAGCAAGATTAACTTTGTCCGGTACATGCAAGGTGTAAGGACTCTGGGAGCAGACCAGAAGCTCTTCATCAAGGACCTGTGTTTTGGGAACGTGCCCGTAAGGATTTATCAGCCTAAGGCTCCATCTTCCAGCCAAAGGAGGGGAGTTATATTTTTCCATGGAGGAGGATGGACACTTGGAAGTGTTGGTAAGATAACTATCAGAAAAATTACTATAATTCAGTTTAAAAAGCGACCTCATCATAAATGGTAAAGTTGATTGTTGCTTGATCTGTAGCAGTTATAGAATTTGAGTATAACCGCAGAAGCTTTCAGAAGAAGGCATCTGCTATGCGTTATCTGACTTCTCTTAAAGAGAAGAACAATGAGATATGAGACAAAAAAACAAGCTGCAAACAGATAGTGAAAAGGGAAGATAAGGGGGTAAAAAAGATCTGCAGAGCTATGTTGGAAGGGTCAAAGAAAAGTAGACAGTATTTTTCTTTTGCAATTCTTTGCCATACACAATGGACATCAGCACTGTTGAGGGGGGAAAAAAGCAACAACAGAAGAAAAAAAAACACCAAAAAAAAAAACAACAAATGAGAACATTTCTTTCAGACACTCATGAAAACCTATGCCGCTCGCTTGCCCGAGAAAGTGACTCAGTGGTTGTATCTGTTGGGTGAGTTTTTTCTTATGCCATATTTTAAGAGATTATTTCCTATACCATGAATAGCACCTTATAGCTAGCCTGATCATAGCAACAACCATGCTCAGTAGATATTTCCGAAGGACTTGTCAGCCATGTGCTTTTACAAATTTCCTCTGCTCTTGTTTGAAACCACCGAAGACTGTCTCAGTTTTTACTGTCTGATTAAATCACAAATAATGCTTATGAATATTTAACTGGAAAAAGAAGGACATGCTTTTAATTCCCACCTAAAAATTGATAGTAAACAGACAGTAAGTCAAATATTCTACTTAAACCTCATTCAAAGAAAATACTTGCTGCTTACAGGAGCATTACATGAATGACAAGCTAACATTATCATCAATATACTAACAGCTAGTTGGATGATGATGATAGAGTTGGAGCAACAAAGACATAGAAAGGAAATACTCTCATTGCTACTTGACACATGCAAAGGTGAAGCATAAACTGATTAAATGACTGCCCATACGACCTAGGCATAATTAGTAGCTGACTACTCCTGTGTTGTTCAATACCTGAGCAATGCCACAAAAAGAGACGATGGTCCTGACAAATTAACCTCTACTACCTGAACCTACTACTCACAGTTTATTTAAGAAAACCTATGGAGAAAGGGAAAATTCTAAGGCAATCGGTGTATTGCTGGTTGCAAGAATCAGTATTTTCAGCAATACGTTTAAAATTAACAACCTTTCCTTCTCTTACTCTTCTTGTCTCCTGTGTTTTAGGTACCGTTTAGCTCCTGAACACAAATACCCTGCTGCGTATGAAGACTGTCTTAATGCTACCATACACTTCATGAGGAACACAGAGCACTACGGGGTGGACCCTGCCCGTATAAGTGTCTGTGGGGACAGTGCAGGGGGCAATCTAGCAGCTGCTGTTAGCCAGACCCTGGCAGGAAGATCAGACCTCCCCAAGCTACGCGCTCAGATCTTGATCTACCCACACCTTCAGGCACTGGACTTCAATTTACCTTCCTATCAGCAAAATCAGGGAGTCCCTCTCTTATTCCGAGAACGTGCTGCTTTTTTTGCTTTGCAGTACCTAAATGGGGATGCATCACATATGGAAGAGGTCTTAGAGGGCTCTCATATTCCTGTAGATATTAAATTAAATTATATGAAGTGGGTGAGTGCAGACAACATCCCTGAAAAATTTAAGGCCAGAGGCTACAAACCACATGTGCTACTTGACTGTCCAACTGCAGTTTATGAGACAATGAAAAGATTCTGTGAGCCCAGCCTGTGTCCCTTGCTAGCTGAAGATGCTGTTATTCAGCAGCTGCCAGAGTCTTTCATCTTGACTTGTGAGTATGATGTGCTGAGGGACGATGGCTTGCTGTACAAGAAGAGACTGGAGGACAATGGAGTTCGAGTGACCTGGTACCACCTTGAGGATGGATTCCATGGAATCATCAGCTTTTCTAATAGTGACTGGATGTCCTTCTCATCTGGAGAAAGGGGTCTCAACAATATTGTGAACTTCCTAAAAAGCTTATAGAAACAAATTTCTTTCTTTCCATAAGAATTACCAATTTTCTGCGTTCATTTGTGCTCCTAAATTCCATGTAAGAGGTTTAGATAGGACAGTTTCAGAGTAATTATGCCAGCGTGATCACTCCAAAAGTATATTTAAAGAATGTTGTGAAAGTTTAGTTTAGTGTGATTTGAAATGTTCCATATGCAGTCTCTATTTTAATGATCTATTTGGACTAGGCACTTGCTACTTTCTCTGTAAATATTAAAGATGCTGTAAAATTTTAAATCAACATCTGGTCTGACCCATTTCATTCAATTATGATCTATGCTTTTATCCTTTCTAGAAGACTAAGTGCGTTTCAGCTAAGGAGAAAGGTACCAATATGACAATACTATAAATCAGTGCCTTTGCTATATGTTGCACGTAGCATCCAACCCTAAGAGTCCCAGTCACTGTCTTCCATAAAATTTCCATGGGCTGGGCAACTGCTATTTTAGACTTGCAAAAATGGAGTCAAAACCGCAACCATCCCTGACAGAGTTCCTCCGTTAACAGCTTTGTGCAAAGCGCAATGGAGGACCTTTGAAATGCTCTAAGTATGTTCCTACCTTTATCAGACATACGAGTGTGTTGATAAGCTTGTTTCAATATTTAAATACTCTAAGAACAAAACAAGGTCAACGCATTTACTTTTGCAAAGCCCATGTTAGCCAGCTTTTTTCCTTTACAAATGCCCTTGTTAAGACTATATACTCCAAACTACTTAAAGAATGCCTATAACACAAGAAGCAGTATGTTGTGGCTGCAGATCATACGCAAGAGACAAGTTAACCTCTACATTAGTTGGCTTGCTCCTCTTGTAAACAGCAACACATATCCACAATCCAAGAATGCCATGTAGTCTACCACGCCCTTTATCAATCCCACAATTAACACGACACTAAACAGGAAATTAAACACGTTTTCTTCTGCCTCTTCTCCAATGTGATGCATGCTGGCACCTTGCGCAACATCTCCAAGGACTTTTAAGCGTGACAGCTGAAGGAACTTGTTTGAACTTGGACTGCTCTAAGAGTCCACGTTATCTGAGAAAACTAAATCAAAGATAGGCATAGAGACACCTCATCTTTTGTTAAGTGAAATGGCATTTTTTTATATACTGTCAGTGATACTGCTGGTGATTTTTATTGCTTCATTCATAACAGCAATTAGGACAACAATTCAATCTGACTACCCCAATGTCAGTATCCCTCCTGGAGTGAATCATCCTGGAAAGCTTCGAATTGTCCTTGCTTTTATGATTAGTACATCTGCTGTGGTGAGTTACTTTGCCGTTATTTCTGCCAGAAGTGGGATTTAGTTTTTTTTTTTTTTTTTTGTCACGTTATATATATAATTAGCTGGATCCTGCTAGCTGCATTAACACTTAAATGAAAGCTTTCTTTTTTATTTTTATTTTTTATTTTGGTTGTTAGCTTCGGAGGGCAGTTTTTCAGAAGCATTTCTATCAGACCTCGGATAGTTTCATTCAGGATTGCCCTATTAACTTAAGGGTGAAGCCAACCATGAGCCCAAACAGTATCTGCTGAGCTCTCCTATCTCAATTTAAATGAATAATTTATTAAGAGCAAGATGGCTTTGATTTTTGTTTTCGCTAAGCACAGGCGATGTTTTCGGGGCATTCATGGGGCTTTCCAGTAACGCTGGTAGGCGGCCAGGTGCTTTTTAAGCAGCTAAAACGAGAGACTCCTGTGAAACCTTGGAGGGATGACATCTGGGCTGGAAGGTGGTAAGTGGTGGGAGGCTGGTACGAAGCCGTAGGACTTGGTGACACTGAGAAGGGAACACCCAGGCTTCTTCCCCACAGCTCGTTGCCTGACAGGGCATGGGGTCAACGCGCGGGCCTACCTGCTCAGGCGCGCGGTGCCAAAGCAACCCCGCTCCCCCGGGCCCGCAGCCTCGCAGGGGACCGCCACGGCTCCATCTTCTCCCGTGACAGACTTTCTGCTGAGAACCCAGCCGGAGCAGCCGCCGAGCGGCTCCGGAGGAGGCTGAATCCCGCTACCACGAAGCCTGGATGCCCCCGCAGCGGCCGGGGGAAGGCAGGCGCAGGGTCTCCCCTCACGGCAACCTGCCCGGCGGCCGGGCTCGGCAGCGCGGCAGCCTCCCCTCAGGCGGCCGCTGGCTGCCCCGGGGAGGGAGGGGGGGGCGCCCCGCGCTCAGCCCGCCTCTCCTCCCTCTCTCCGAACAGGGGCTGATTTTGGAGAAGCTGGGGGTGTGCACGAAGATCGCCTTCACCCGCTACATGCGCTCCGGGAGGAAGCTGGGGCCGGACCCGCAGCTCTCGCTGGTGGACGCGCGGTTTGGCCGGGTGCCGGTGAGGCTCTACCGGCCCCGGGCGCCATCTGCCGGCCTGAGGCCGGGCGCCATCTTCTTCCACGGCGGCGGCTGGCTGTACTGCAGCATCGGTAGGGCGCCTCGGGGCGTTGGCGGCCCCGAAAGCAGCCCTGAGCTGCCGCCGCCGGCTTCTTGAGGTGTGAGGGGGACGAATTCCTCCTCCCCGGCACCCTGGGCTGGAATCTGGCGCAGCTTCCCCGTTAGGCTCGGCAGCGGAGGGCTGCGGGGCTGCCCGCCTGGCGGGGAGGGAAGGGGCTGAGGGGAAAGGGGAGAAGGGGAGGGAAGGGGCTGCGAGAGGGGGCGAGGGGCCGGGGGGGCACAGCCAGGGTGGGACAAGGCGGCTGCTGTCCCCCCGAGCCTCAGCAGCTAACGCACTGCCACCTCTTGCAGACTCCCATGAAAACATCTGCCGATACATCGCCAAAGAAAGCGAGTCGGTGGTGGTGTCTGTGGGGTGAGTTCAGTCCACACTCCCCTTCTGAAGTACGTATATATATGTATATATGTCTTCTCTCCTCTGCTGATGCAGGGAGAGTGCAAACAGACCTGCATGTAACCTTCAGGTATCCTTCAGCACAACGCAGAACTATGCTGGCACCACACGAAAAGGAGGAATGCTTCTTAGAAGAGTTTTCTAAGGAGCTAAATGACTAATGAACAAACCTGGAAGGCAGTGGTTCAGTAATCTGTTCGGTTAGATATACACTACAGTGAGGTTTGTAACACAATCAAATGGTAATATATAAAACTGGTAAGACAGAAAAATATAACTGCCTCAATTACTTAAATCAAGAAAAATAAAATTTAATAATTCTCAAGGACATACCCTAAGTGAAGGTGAGGTGCAGCCTGATTAAATTACATTATCCACAAGGAAGATGCAGTCTATACCAGAAGACCACAATGAACTTGTCTCACTCATGTTCTACTCAGGGTTCTAAGAAAAAATTCACCATGCTACGTCCTTGCAACTTCCTCCTACTAGCTATTATTTATCTGTCAGAAATTGCTGGAAAAATACATGTTTATCAGAGTATGTCATTGTTTTTTGCTGAACAAAAAATATTGCAAGTTATGACGAAATGCAGGATGCTAGGAAAATTGTATTTATAGTTATGACATTTCCATATCTTACTCTTCTTGTCTCCTTTGTTTTAGGTACCGTTTAGCTCCTGAACACAAATACCCTGCTGCGTATGAAGACTGTCTTAATGCTACCATACACTTCATGAGGAACATAGAGCACTACGGGGTGGACCCTGCCCGTATAAGTGTCTGTGGGGACAGTGCAGGGGGCAATCTAGCAGCTGCTGTTAGCCAGACCCTGGCAGGAAGATCAGACCTCCCCAAGCTACGTGCTCAGATCTTGATCTACCCAGGCCTTCAGGCGCTGGACTTCAATTTACCTTCCTATCAGCAAAATCGAGGAGTCCCTCTCTTATTCCGAGAACGTGCTGCTTTTTTTGCTTTGCAGTACCTAAATGGGGATGCATCACATATGGAAGAGCTCTTGGAGGGCTCTCATATTCCTCCAGATATAAGGCTGAAGTACAGGAAGTGGGTGAGTGCAGACAACATCCCTGAAAAATTTAAGGCCAGAGGCTACAAACCACACAAACCTCGTGAATTCAAGGCTGAAATTTTTGAGGAATTTACGAGGAAATTTGAACCCAGCCTGTGTCCCTTGCTAGCTGAAGATGCTGTTATTCAGCAGCTGCCAGAGTCTTTCATCTTGACTTGTGAGTATGATGTGCTGAGGGACGACGGCTTGCTGTACAAGAAGAGACTGGAGGACAATGGAGTTCGAGTGACCTGGTACCACCTTGAGGATGGATTCCATGGAATCATGAGCCTATATGGTTATCAAGTTTTGAAATTTCCTTCTGCAAAAAGAGGACTGGACAGCGTTGTTAAATTTATAAAGGGCCTGTAGAAACAACTTTCTTTGGTAATGTTTCTCTATCTAAGAAAATCAGTCGAAGTTCCCAAATCTTGGATAGTAATTGTCAGCAAAAACGTGATACCCCTTGATGTAAAAAATACCAATTTTGAAATTAGTGAACTTCAAATCCCATCTGAACAGTGGTCTTTGTCCTTGTGAGACTATTGAGAGCTTAGCCTTTATGGTTTTAGCATTTTCCACAGGCTATTTTTCAATTTCCCATCAAAACAGCATGTGATTGATTACTTGTGTTTAATTAAAAGATGATTTATGTCCATGTAAACATTTTTCATGGAATGATTTGGATTTAATAACTCCTGTGAATTACAGCCAGGATCTTTGTGATGTTCATTTGATAAGCTACAAAGAATGACTTTATCCTATTTAGATAAAAAGCGCAAGTTATGTGCATAGTGAGCTGGAGGGAAGTTAGAGGAAAGCTACAGAAAAAGAGGAAGAGATCAAAGTCTCAGCAAGGAGATTCAACGCATACAGTGGGCATTGCAGAACCACATCTGCAAGAAGAGTAGCTGTAGAAGGCCTGTGTTAATTTGGGTCACCTTCTTGAAAGCAAGTAAGGCTGGCCCTGATTTTGAAATTACCATGGCTCTATAAACTCCTATTTAATTTTGGGATGTCTCCACTATGCCCTCAGAAGCTTAGGGCAAGAGATACTGGTTGAGAGGGAGCACTTAAGGACAGGTTTTAGAAAGACAGTATCAATCACAGAACTGGGCTCCTAATCAGTGTATTGTAAAAGGCTGAGCTTAAAGAGAGAGAAAATGTGAACCCAAATATCCTCATGGTATTTCAGAGCGAGGTTCCCTGTGCTGTGACTTTTCTCCATGTTTTGAGTTTTCATTAGAGGACAAGGCAGTGCTGCATCACTTGATTTCACGCTTTATTGTACTCTGCTGATGAAAGCAATGAGAAACAGAGGTGAATATATTCAAAATCTTAAGACTGAGGAAAAGAAAATCCTATTAAAAAAAAAAAAAAAGCAAATCATAAGACTAAGGGAATCAGTGATTTTTACAGAACAAATGCTATACTTCAGATTTCCCTGGGTGTACACAGAGGTAACGTTGAAAGCTTTCTCCTGAAATTCACCAGAGTAAGGTTCTTTTTTTAATAGCAGCTAAAATTTCTGCGCAATTATGGGACAAGTAGGTCTGTCTGTTGAAGCACATTCATCAGTGGTACCTGCTTGTAGCAGAGAACCTTTTTATGAAAGACGTAATCGAAAACCTAGCGTAGCCAGTGGAGAAGAGTCATTATTCATGAAATCGGAGCTGTCACCTCTTTGCAGTGCCTGCCTTGCCCTTCCAGCAGGCCGCCTTCGGACAACGAAAACCTAAATTTAAGGGATGCTCGCGGCGATTTGAGGACGGAGCGGGCAGGAGCGCGGGTGCCCTGCCGGGCTGCGGCTCCGCAGAGGCTCAGGCTCTTGGCGAACGAGCTCAGGACCGGGACGCAGGGCTCAGGACCGGGACGCAGGGCTCAGGACCGGGACGCGCGGCTGAGGCCGTGCCTCCCGGCACCCAGATTACGCCCGTGTGCCGCCAGCAGCGCGGCCGCCCCCCGGTGCTCGCTGGCCGCCCGCACCATGACCCCGGCGGCGGCTTTGCGGAGCTGTCACAAACGGGGCCGTGACGCCGCCGGCCTGCAGGGGCGGGGGGGGTCCGGAGGGGGAAGCGGCCGCTGCCGGGCCCCGCCGCGGGCCGGGGAGCCCCGCGGGGCCGCCGCCGGGCCATGGCGCTGCTGGCGGCGCTGCTGCTGCTGCTGCTGCTGCTCCTGCCCCTGGCGGCGCTGGTGCTGGGCACGGTGCTCCTCGGGCTGCCCAGCTACGAGATCCCGCCCGGGGTGAACCAGCCCGCTAAGCTGCGCCTGGTCCTGGCTGTCCTCCTCGGCACGGCGGCCCTGGTGAGTCCCGCGACCGCCCCGCGGAGCGCTGCGGGGACCCCCGGGCGCCCCCAGCCCCGGCCCCGGGAGCCGCCCCCCCGCCCCGGCACGCCCCGGCCCCCCGCACCCCGAGCCGGTTCCTCGGGAGGAGCGTGCGGGGCTGGTGGAACCCAGCGGGAGCCGAGCCGGGGGTCGCCCACCAGGTGCCCCCAGGGGGAGGCAGCTCCTGGGGCAGGGGGGGGGAAACCGCAGCCCCTTCGGCCGCTCCTGCGGTTGCTGACATTTCTGGTGCAAAATCCGGTTAGGGCTGCTTTACTTAATCCCCGGGCTCACTTTTACAGCATTGCATAAACGGCATTAGAGCTCTCCTAAACGCTTCCTCTGTCACTTGCGGCACCTTCGGATTTTCGGAAAATCTTTAGCTCGCTCCGTTAGCCCCGACATCCCCCTTCCTGAGCACGCAGACCTTGTTTTCCTGCACGGCTTCTTACACCCTGCGCATCCTCCCGAAATGCACTTACCCTGCTCCCCAGCTCTCCTGCATCCTACCAGAAGGCAACCAGGAGATGGATAAGGACTCACATTACGCATTTAAAATTGTTTAGTAACTGAGCACACTGATGAACTCGGTTAATTTTGTTCCCGCCTTCTCTTTACTTGTTCATTTAATACATCGGGTTTATATTCTAGTTAGTGAGCTCATTGCAACAGCACTGGGAAAGGATGCTTCTTGATTTTGTTCAGTAAGTCTCTTGTGCAAATAAAAAGCAGTAACTAACTTGCACAGCACATCTCAGCACTACAGATTTGCAAATCCACTGAGTTTTATGGTCAAATTCAGCAGTATTAGTTTATGCAATGATGAACTCTAAGAGTTTATGAGGATGTTTCTGTACACACCATTTAATTGTTGTTATCAAGTATAAATAAAACAAGACTAATCACAATGGTGTGACGGGCAAAACTGACAATTAAAATGTGTATTCCTAGATGGCCAATTTGGATGCACTATATCAAATTGCTAATAAGATAATAGAATGACACTGGATTTTAGTAATGGAAGTAGGTTTCTTTACTCTATAGGAAGTGAGATACTCAGAAATTTGTTTTTCCTGAATTAAAGAGTTTTATTTTTATCAAACAACAGGGGTCAAATTGCTGTATGTGAAGCCTAGATTTTTACATCTGATTCCTCAGAAGATGATCTGGAAGATTCCAGTGATTGCTAATATGATATAATGTAGTTCTCCTCCGTAAAACTAACCTAGGTACTCTTAAAAGAAATACAGTTTTTTGACTCTACCCTGAGATCTCTCACTTTCTTAGAACTGGACATTCTTACCAAGAAAACCAACTACAGAGTTACATTTCCTCACTGTGTTCCAAGAGTTTATGAAGGCAAAATAGGGACTAAACAACCTATGAGAACTAACTCTCCTAGCAGTACTTAGAATACAAGAAGCCATTTAGAAAGAGTTCAGGAGATGCTTGCATAGCCATTATCTTCTAAGAGTGGTCCTCATGGTGGTTATTCTAACTTATTACACTGTTTCGATTGCATTTTATTGTAGAATATTAATGTTTTACATTACCACTTATTGTCTTGTGAACTTTGTGTTTCTTTAAAATTTTCCTCAAATAGAGTTCAAGGTAAATATGATGCAAAGTTTTTACAACTTGGCTAAATCAAGACTTTTTAAATAGCCTTAATTTCTTTTACCTTTAACAGGGAAAGATTTTGGAGAAGACAGGGCTTTGCAGTCAAATCACTTTTGGCCGGTACGTGCGACAAGGACGGAGACTAAGGGTAGACCCAAAGCTCTTTATCCAGGATCTGCAGTTTAATGAAGTACCTGTGAGGGTTTACCAGCCTAAAGCTGTATCACACAGGCGAAGGAGAGCTATCATCTTCTTTCATGGAGGAGGCTGGGTGTTTGGAAGTCTTGGTAAGATATGTGCTGGAGGAATTATAATAATGTACAAAGAATATTCTCATGTTTTCATTAAATTGAAACGAGAGGTTTAAGTGTGTGATTTTGGAGAAAGTCTGAAAAGAAATACACACCTTTCTAGAAATGTATATTCCCTTGATGTCTCAAAGATTAGGTCACTAGCAAATACTAATGAAAATATTTCTTTTCCAGATACCTATGAAAAAGTGTGCCGCTACATATCTAGAGAAAGTGGATCAGTAGTTGTATCTGTTCAGTAAGTGAGCCCTACCCAGTTCTATTGTTCAGAGATTATTGTTGCTGTGGTGCCACAGTAGAGCTTAACTGTTTTTGGAGATGTTATATTTTACAGAAAAAAAAATCTAAAGAATTCAAGAAAGTACATAAAGAGACAAATAGTGATAGCTGTGATTTCACAGCTCCTAACTGTTCATGCACTGATATACTCAGAAAAGACTCCGATGGGAATATTTGCCACAATAAGAAAATCTAAAAAAGCCAATTTAGAACTTAGGTAAAAAGTCTTCCTTGTGCTGAACATAAACATACAGTGAGATGTTCCAAACACTTGTAATTTACAGACAAAGAGAGAATAATCACACAATATTACTCCAATTTTTACACGTAGAAAGCAGAGGCACAAAATCATTAAATAATCTTGTCAAGAATACACTGGGGGTTTCAGCACAACTAAGGAATGAATTACAATGTCTCATTCAGTTACTTAATTAGAAGACAATCCTACTTTCCTGTGTCTTTGTGATTGAACACACAATTTACAGCTTATCTGCAATCACTAGCTGAGAAATGCCTGCTTGGAAGGTAATGAATATCCTGACCTGAAGGAAAAATACCCCAAAACAATGGGGTTGCAAGGCACTGTAGGATAGCATTTCCAAATTAATACTAGTGACATTTCCTTCTCCTATACTTGTCTCTTTATGTATTAGGTACCGCTTAGCTCCTGAACACAAATACCCTGCTGCGTATGAAGACTGTCTTAATGCTACCATACACTTCATGAGAAACACAGAGCACTACGGGGTGGACCCTGCCCGTATAAGTGTCTGTGGGGACAGTGCAGGGGGCAATCTAGCAGCTGCTGTTAGCCAAACCCTGGCAGGAAGATTGGACCTCCCCAAGCTACGTGCTCAGATCTTGATCTACCCAGGCCTTCAGGCGCTGGACTTCAATTTACCTTCCTATCAGCAAAATCGAGGAGTCCCTCTCTTATTCCGAGAACGTGCTGCTTTTTTTGCTTTGCAGTACCTAAATGGGGATGCATCACATATGCAAGAGGTCTTAGAGGGCTCTCATATTCCTCCAGATATGAGGCTGAAGTACAGGAAGTGGGTGAGTGCAGACAACATCCCTGAAAAATTTAAGGTCAGAGGTGTGAAGCCACTTAGGCCCACTGATTTTGTGGCTGAAGTTTATGAGACAGTGAAAAGATTCTGTGAGCCCAACCTGTGTCCCCTGCTAGCTGAAGATGCTATTGTTCACCAGCTGCCAGAGTCTTTCATCTTGACTTGTGAGTATGATGTGCTGAGGGACGACGGCTTGCTGTACAAGAAGAGATTGGAGGACAATGGAGTTCGAGTGACCTGGTACCACCTTGAGGATGGATTCCATGGAATCATAAGTCTGTATGATTATGCGGGGTTGTCATTTCCATCTGGTAAAAGGGGATTGGACAGCGTTGTTAACTTCTTAAAAGGCTTATAGTAAACATCTTAGATTCCAGGAGTCTGTTCATGCCTCAAGCTAGAAAAATATCTTTTTAGGATATTTAATATCAGGTGACGAGTAGTCAGTCAAAGGCGGCCATTAGCAATGATAAACAAGGCTCATGTGAAGCGCATTCCAGCTGTTAGTTGGACCATGGAATATGCAAATGTTATCCATGCTTGTACCATGCTGCAAGCTCTTATCTTTAGCTATGTCAATAAATAAAAACATTATTTTGAATGGACATCCTGGTTCATCCTACTCGTTTAAAATAAAATGTGTTTATGCATCTATGAAGAAAGACTGGGTGTAGTGCAGGTGTGTGTGGTGTGTTGGTGTAAATGAGTAAATCACTTATCACAGTGCTCTGATTGTGAGCTCTATTAGAGAAAAAAAGATAGCTTAATTGAGTGGGTTAGGAGCCACTGTTTCACTCAGTTGGAATTATGATGCAGCCTAGAATGTGGTTAGGTCATTATGGGGACAGCAAACACAAGTGGTTCTAAGGCTAAGCAGTTTCGCACATCACCCATGCTTTCCAGCTCCCTGGCAGGCAGAGCCCTCTCTGCCTTTGTTTTAGCACTGGATTTCTGAGTAATCTTTCATCCACAAAACTGGAAGAACAGTTATTCAACAGCCAGGGAAGGGAGCACTGGTGAGACAAAGAAATATGATTGCATCTATTAAAGATGGACGGGATTGGTGGAAAATTGAACCAAAATACTCTACTAAAGTTCTCATTGGAAACTGGCTGGAAGAGAGAAAAAGGGTAAGAGCATGAAAGAAGTGTGAGAGAAGGGTAGAATGGGTCAAAATCAATTCTCTGCAAACAGTACACAGCTGCAGGGGGAGCTGGAGTGCAGGCTCATCTCAGAAGAGTAATAAAAGAGAGAAGGTTAAGCATCTTGCTTGGCCTCCATTCATTCATTTGATGATCTGCCTTTCTTATCTCTAAGTCAGGACAGAAGAAAAGTCTGAGCACAGTGTATGTGATGTGGTTCACACAAGATACAAAGTTTGCCAATTAAAAATGCTATAGACTGCTATAAAACTTAATAATATATACAACTATACAACAATCATATATACAACTATACAGCAATCGTATGTACAACTTAATATTATATAACAGTATTATACAATAGAGGCTTCTTTTGCCCTTCCATAAATTGATACTTATTAGTTGTGTCAAAGGATCCTTGATAATTTGGATGTTGGTTTCATTTGTGCAAACAAAAGCATTTTTTGCTCGCAGAGCTGCTCTACAGATTGCATGTCCTACTTAAGAGTTGAACAAAATTTTATCATTACACATTTAATTTTGTTAAAACATGCCAGTTAGGTTCAATATTGTAGCTATCAGGGCAAATCCTCCTGACTCCACTAAAATTACTTCCTTTAGATTTTTTTTTCCCCTGACATTTATGAAATCTGATGTGATCTCAGAAGATGAACATAGTTTACATAGTTTAAGGGTATAAAAATTATGTAGAAAAAAGAAATCCATAAAGTATTTCACTAGATTATAAATGAGGGTGAAATAAACTGAAAAGTAATGAGAATATTAAGAAAAAGCTTTTGTAACTGAAGAAATAAGGCAGGGAACAGTCTTCCAGAGAAGACATAACATTTCTTTGTATTTTTCCAACTGGACTTGAGCAAAATGCTAGACAATATATTGCAAAGCCTGGCCTGCTGTGTCAGGAAGTTGGGAAAAAGAGAGAAAAATGGGTTAATTTGTCCTTTTCCGATGTTAGTTCACATGGCAGGTGACAGTATTTAACACCAAACCATGAATAATTTTTCAAGGGCTGTCTTGCATCTTATATTTACACCGGAGAATCAGTCCAGTATTTTACAATGGCTGATTGCATCGGCTGATTTTATTATCTGCGGATAAGTGTGTGGTGCAGAGTTCCTTTCAAATAAGTGCTTTTAAAATGCATAGATGAAAAAAGTAGCTCTGGAACAGAAGTTCTGTAATTACCAGGTTGTATTTGCCATCCCCTGAGTGTTGTATATCTCTCTAGTTTATAAAACCCACTGGGAAACTTGGCCGCAGCATATACAGCACAGACTTCGTTTACTTCCCAGATCACAAACCAGAACAAACAGTAAGAAGAATCATGACGAAGAAATACGAGGTAAGTAAAAAAAAATTCAGATGCAGGGTTGTGTGTGCTAACAATCCCTAACAGCAATGATTTATAACTGCTACCTATGTCACGTTTTATATCCCTAAACACATATATGTGTAAAAGAAGGCACTGCAGCTCTATGGCCATTTAACAGGATCCAGAGTGCTCCCTTGTAGGCGTGATTAAAGTGGGATGCCTCTAGGCAGACAAACAGCATGTACTCCTTGGTTCTTTCTGATTGTTTACCCAGTATCTGCCTGGTAGGGAAACCAGTGTCCATAAAGAAAATCAGCACGTTACTAGCTAGGACTGGGGATCATGTCTTCAGGACATTCTGTGGGCTTTAGTAAAACCTTGCTGGTAAAAGATGATTGGCACAGCCCCAATTCATAGGAATGAACTACATTTAAATGAGTCCCAGAATAACACTTTTCCCATAAGTATCATTTGGTAGAATGTCCTTTCCTCTAATGTACTTCTCCATCCCCAGATATGCTGATCATTCTCTCCTGACAGACAGCTAGAGAGTATGTGAAATGCTAATGCACAACACAACATTCCAGCAGCACGAGAAAATCAGCTTCTCAGTTGCAGGCTTAAATGTTCCTGCAAATGTATGATGAATGTCTTGAAATCAGACAAATCAGATCTCATGGTGTACAGATGTTGTTGTTTAACTGGAAATTTACCTTCCTTTAAAGACAAATGCCTTTATTTTCAGGGATTAAGTTGTAAGTAAAAGTAATGTAAGCATTTATAAAATTTTGTGGTATCACTGATAGCACAGTTGGACTCAAAAACATGCTAAGCCATCTGAATGCTATGCACTGAGACAAATGGCACGGTTTCATGTGCATCTCATTGCAGGGCTTGCCAGCACAGCACTTCTTCACACATCACGAGGAACCAAGAAGCCGAAATTTAGTATCAGAGTATGACGATAAATACAATAGACACGGTTATGACCCTCTGCTGCCTCCCCTCCGCAGCTGGAATGGACGCAAGCTTGCCTGGATTCCTCAGAAATCAGATTTCCCCATTCTTGGTAGCTTTTGTTGTTATTAATTCAAACATAAAATGGTGCAGTGGTGAACATATAGGCTTAGAGCCAGTCCTTCTGTTTTTAAAATCAGTCTGAAAATGGATTTTCCAGTGAAGTTTAGCTGCTTTCTTACCCAGTCAGTAGCTTTGTTTTATGATCACTAAAGTGGAAATGTTATCCTTGTAACTACACTTAATGGCTGCAGGGAAGCAGTGTAGGATAAGCCTTCGGTGGAAACATTGCTCTTACCTATGCAATAATGCCAGACAGCAGCTGAAAACAAGGGGACCTGTGAGCTGTAACTGGCAGGAGAATTCAGCGAGTGTTAGTATGTTTCTGAATTTAAGTGATATATACACCTCTGGTAATTTCTTTAATACTTACCAGAGAGACTATGAAGAATCAAGACTCTACATTTGTATCTTTACTGCTTTCCTGGCAATATCTAGCAGTGATTTTCCCCTCCAGCCAGAGGGATGCACACATGCCCTGGGAACAAAAAGATCTCAGTCTGTCCTTAATCTGTTGTCAGAATAGTACAAGCATTCCCTGTGCCCCTTGTGGAATAACAACACCAGGACCAAATATTTAATTTTATCCTTCATAACATTTAACCATTTCTTGTCTCAGAACCACCTACCAACTACGGCCTGCTCGAGGACCTGATGAAAAAATGGCACAAGAAAGAAGCTGGAATGATGAGGAGTGTCTACACCATTTCCTATGAAAAGCCACCAGTTTCTGCTTTTGCTACAACTCATAGCCTCCCTTCCAGGCAGGGACGTCGTCCTCGTAATATTGATAGAATCCTGGACTATGAAGGGAGTCAGAAATATCTGCAAGCCCTCGGCCAGCTAGTGAGAGACAGAAAAGCAAGTAGATGCCTCTATGTAAACGGCTTAGTGTGATCTTAAGTACTACTTAATACAGCTTGTTGCTCATATACGTAAGAGTGATCTGTTCTGTGCGGAAGGAATGGGAATTAGGTTACGCAGGCAGAGAGAGAGCTGACTGCTGGTTAGAACAAGTTGCTGGGTTACGTTCTGAGCTGCAGATGGCTGGGAATATTTTTCAACAGAAGATATTAAATCACTGAAAACAAAATTTATACCTGTCAGACTCTAGTCAATGAATAGCTGAATTAAAAAAAGCAAAGTGGGACAGAACCTGAAAGGTTATAAATCTCTAGTTGCTTTGTCCTTTGTTGTTATTTCATTTTTATACAGCTTGCTATACATTTCTTTACAGAGAAAGGAGAAAAGAAACATGTTATTCCATAACATGCCTGAAACAGACAAAAGTAAAGTAAGCATATGAAATGGCTGAATACCTAAGGACAAGGTGAACCAAGGTTTCTCCGAACGTAGTTAGCAAGCAGACCTCAGCTGCCCTTGGCTTTACATACTGAACAGCATTTAAGGGTAGATAAGCTGCAAACTACATTAGCTGGCCTTACATTACCAAACAGTAAGCCCAGAAAAAATAGCAGTTGGTGGCCTTTACGTTGCTGGATGGGGCACCCTGATACTTAGCGCTGACAGAAGTCCAAATTCTTATTGCAGTTAGGTGCAAGTTCTGCATTTAAATCATGCTTGGTCCAGAGAAGATATCTACAAGATTCAGCTGCTGTGGGTCTGAGGTGCAACAATAAACATACACCAAATTAAAGTCTTAGATTAAATGTATCTGTAATTAACTCAATGCATATTTATCTCTTCCGTCAACAGTTTTGCTCAATATTAACAATACTGTAAGGATTTTTAGGCACAAGATAAAGCACGCATGGACAAACCTCTGGCCAGAATGTATTTGGAGTTCTACCTCTGCACAGAGACACATTTTAGTCACAGTGATTTAGTTTTTTTTTTTTTGTTGTTGTTGTTTTTTTTTGAGGTTGAATGTATTTTGAACTGAAGGACATTGATGATTCAGACATAAACGTGTTGAGCAACAGTGGCACCTATTGGTAAAGCGATTCTTCACTTATCTTTGCAAGACATCCCTGCAGAGATGTATGCAGACCTCCAGCTCATTGCATGAATCAGAAAGTAGCACTGTTAATGAAATCTTTTAGAGAAGCAAGAACCCTGAAAATTAGATAAAGCATCGTGTGGCTTGTTTTTGGACTCTAAGCCTTAGGGAGACCAAAGATAATTTAAAAAAAAATTGAAAGCAAAATAGGTGAAAGTAGTCAGTGAACTGCCAACCAAAAAATGACCTGCTGTGTTATAAAAAACATATTCTCTTGAAAAACTATTTAAAAAAATAATCCACAAAGAATTCCTTACATGGAATGAAAATTGGAAGGTACAGAAATTCCTGTATTTGCAAGGGAGTCCATCCAGATCCCTTGTATTGTCAATATCACTACAAAAAAGTGTATTTTAGTATCCATGTGCTAATATTTTTTATGAATATATAAAACAGGCATCCAACTCAACAGTAAAACAAAGCCCATGTAATATTTGGAATATGGCTTAGACAATTGCACAAGGATACTCTTCCATTTCATACAGCTCTATCAGTTTGTTTAAAAGTCTGGTCATCAATCATTCATAAATATTAAATATTTATAGTAAATTAAACATTTATGATTATTACCTACTATGCTTCTAAAACCAAAGCTCGTATATGGAAAGAAATTACCTGCTTGTGGTACAGGGAATTACTGAGATGCACAAGTACTATCTATGAAATTTGTATGAAAACGTTCATTTCAAACCTGTAAGCTGACAGGGCAGGGCTCCCCAGGCACAGGTCTAATCTCTTCAACTATTGAGCCATTTACAAGTAAAATGCACAACTACGACACCCAGAGGAATCAAGCAAAGCATGCTAGCTAGCTAAGTGGATGAAATGCATTTTGATAGAGAGCCTCTTAAATATAAAAAATGCACAACTCCATAAGACATGTCAGTTATGATTAATAATACCCAGTAGCAAAATATCTGCTTTGAACTGTTTAAGTGATTAGCTGCTTTCACTTCAGCAATACTAAATATGCATCACAGATATCTAACTAGCCTTTTGGTGACTCAAGCCTCCAAGCCCACTGAACTCGACAGAAGGAGTCAAGGCTTCTCCATCTCTTGGTCTGAGTTCAGTGACAGTGGAATCAAACCAGTAGCAAAAGCTGAATGTACACATTGTTATCCTGAATGCATCGCTCGAATAGCCTGCAAGACAAAACTTCAGATACAATGGAACTGACAATAAGGCTTTCCCCCACCCCTTTTTTTTTCTTCTGATGCAAAATGTAATCGACCTAACTTATTCCAGACAGAACCCCCCAACCATAAGGTTGAGCCACTGCTGAAAGCAATACTTCAAACACAGGACTGCGTCGGTAATACCTCATTTATACTGTCTTGCTGGCCATTTTGATCTATCATTATCCTAGCTTCTGATGCTGTATATCTAGTTTATTGCCAATAGGTAGAGGTAAGCATATACACACTTTTTCTTCATGTACTATACCGGGTAAGCGCATTGAAGAAAGAATAGCAGATAACAATGAAGGATACCTACACTTACAGTTAATAGACAGCGATGCTTCCTGTGATACAAACCATGCCATTTAACCCTACACTTACATTGCTGTGATAGGGAGTCCTTCAATAATAAATACTCTTGTTATGTCTAACAAATACATTTCACAACACCCTCAAATCTTCAGAAATTTTAAGGACTTACATTACAGGGACACTAAAACAACAATCCTTTTGCCTATGCTTTAAGAACAGCAAATAGAAAATGCAGTCAGCTAACAGAAAGATACAACAGAGGTGCTGGGTTCCACTCTGAAGATGTGCACTTTTCAGGAAGATGGGAAATTAATGATGAAAATAGCATAACCTCACAAAGAAGAGAGATAAACTGGAAACAGACCTGGTGTTAAATATTCTTGGACTTGGAGGCCTCTGAAATATGGATCCAGTTTGGAACTTAATTTCTACCAGACAAGTAGATAGATAATGTTTATTCTAGGACCTTCTGAACTGGTAAGGCATAATTCATCAATGTGTGACACTTTGGGAGTCTTGGGAATAATTATAAAATTCCAAGGATTACCTAATGATCAATAGCGAAATATCCAATCAGGCATTACCATGAAATATCACTATCTATCTATCTATCTATCTACCTATCACTATATCACCATACCATATTGTTTTTTCTTCAGATGCAAATTATTTTGCAGATATGTTGGATTCATCCAACCTTTTCTTGAAAAACTTTTTTTTTTTAGTCTCGGGGCCTTATGGTCACCTGTGACTGGAAAGCAAGAGTGCACCAGTCTTTTCAATTTTGCATAGAGATACAGCTGTCTGTTCTGAAAACATTCTAGACTGCCTTGATTGCATGAAATCAACCTCATATTTGAACTTCTGTGACATTAAAGAGACAAGGTGGTAGTTAGAATTGACGCACATCTCTCAAAGCAAGCATATTTCTTGCCTTGAAGGAGCCTGGTGTCAGCCCAGATGAGCTGCACAAACAAGAAGCTACATTCTTTGGACTGAGAATCTCAGTCAGGGTTGGGATGCAGACGAGGAACAGTGATGCTGGTTGGCAAGTTCTGCAGTAACTGGGGACTGTGGAAGCCAGCTGTGAAGTGAGGGTGGTCACAGAGACAAAATGGCAGGGTATCAGGGAGAAGAGATAGGTTGGTGACAAGAGGTTGTTTGCATGGTCCGAAGGCCTCTTTCAGAAATTATAAATATTCCTTGGAAGGTGCTTAAAAAGAGTTAAGTCAGTTTTCTGGTAAAACAGTTTCATTGGTCTGAATTTAAGCACTACTTAATGAAGATATAATGCCTGCCAAGTCCTGTCCTCCAAATCCGCACACACCATTGCACTGATTTCCTTGAACAGCACCCTTGAGCATGCATAGCTCCTGGGTGGGATTCTGACTTACCCAGCTCCTGCAAGAATGTAAAAAAGCTTTCTTTGATGGCAGTTGCTCTAGCCACACGTATCTGGCAAAGCTCGCCTATATATTTAAACATGTATTTTTCATATTGGTGACAAAACCACTGAATTGTCTGTCATTAGCAATTACTCTTTTCCTTTAACCAACCAACCAAAACCAACCATTTGTTCTGTTTGTTGAACTGAGATGGAATGATCAGCTCTTCCAAGGCACCATCTTCAAACGATGCCATTGCTGTGCTTTTTGCTGTAAGTCTAACCAGTCTAAGCAGATCTCAGCTGCAGTACATTTATGATATTCTTACTGCCATATGGGGTTGTACCAGGTCAAGAAAAAAAAATTACTAGCTTTTAAAAAGAATTCATATTTGGACCTTCTTTTCTAGACTGTGGCTTCCCTCGTAGAAATACTGCCCTGTTACTCATCTGAATGAAGAATGCATAAACTTCCCAAAATGTGACACGATCTTTGTTGAAACCTCTTATTTAATCCATAATTCAAGCTCACATTTCAAAGGCACCACCTGTTTTCACAGGCAGCTATAATCAGGGAAAGTGCTGCAGCGTGTCATGAACCTGGTCTGTGCTATCTGCTGTCTCCAGTGAAGACATCCTCTTTTTTTTTTTTTTTTTTTTTTTTTGGTCTTTTCCTATCATTTAAAATCTAATCAAGTTAATAAGGCTATTTGTATGAAAATTACTTCACAAAGGACTAACTCTGGGATATTCAAGGACTGCAGGAGAACAGAACTACAGTTTTCTATACATAACTGTGAAGTAACTCCTAAGTTAGCTGGTAAAGAGAAGAACTCTGTCTTGGAAATAATTTTGTAGGCATAGTGACAGGGGCATTCATTTTGGGTACTGAAGGATCCGAGTTCTATTCAACAATGACCCATAAGGAAATTGTTACATAAGTAATATACTAGTTGTTCTGGGGCACTAATGTTTGCTAAGAAAGAAAAAATCTCTAGGCACAGTCATTTTATGGGAAATTGCTCTTTATCATCACTTACTTTTATTCTTTCAGTTGTACCAACCCCTAAGGACGCCAGCCTCATTGTGCAGAACTCAGCTGTAAAAAGACAACCCCTGGCCCAGAGAGCTCCCAAGCCTAGGACTGCTTAAATACCTTAAAAATACATTGAACAAGCCAGTCCAGTTTTTGAAATAAGGATTGGCTGCATAAATATGTACTTACCTGCTTCAGTGCTGTCAATATGTAATTTAGGCTGCTGCCTTATGACATATTTCAGGTCTAATTTAAGGAACTGTATATTTGGGCAAGAGGGTCTGGAAGCCTGTCAGGTAAATACTGCAAGTTGTAAATTTTCACAGCAGATTTGCCACTAAGTTTAGTCAGCACTATATTTAAAAAGAACACTGACCTGATGGTAGCCCTTGTCCTTGACAGTGGTTGGCCTGAGAGCTAGTTAAAGATCCCTGGAGGAATGCTGCTGGAATCTCCCTTAAGTTTCAAACAGCTTCCTTCTTGCATGGCAGTCCTGATGTCCTTCATATCAGTAGCATCAACTGTCAGGAAACTTACAGCCTCGTCCTCCCAGTTCACCTCAAGGTGGTGACACTCATGCCAGACAGAGAAATGCCTATGGAGAACAGGCTTAGAGGCCGTGCGTTGTCTAAACATCTTGTGTACCCCAGTCTAGTAGCCAATACAGAGAAAATTACGGATTTTTTAAAAATGAAAACAAAGCAAATTTGAATTCCTGAACTGATACAGAAGGTCTGGCTTTCCATATGCTGGTTGCTGATACTGTCCAGAGACAGAAATTTACTCTTTCTTTTGAGAAATTTAAACTCTTTCTTTTTGGAGGAATTCTATAAAAACCCACTGGTAGGTACAGGCAAACCTATATTTTTCTTCTGTTCCCTCAGGTGCTTTAGCTCTGACAGGGCTTTTTGTTATGTCAGTGCTGTCATTGGACTGCCTGCTTTCCCTCAGAATTCCTGATATTTTGTGTTATCAGTAATATTAAATATATATTCAGTGCAACCCAAATATTTGTTTCTGTAAAACAGGCATGGACATTTCTCACCATGTATATCACTACGTACTGCGGGGCCAGTTTTCACTGCTTCTGTTACTTACAAATATTGAGAGCAAATCACTTAATCTGGCCTCTGAAGTGTTTTAGGCTTAACTACAGCAATCCCACTGATGAACATAATCTCAGTAAAATCTCAACCAGGTTGGAGCAGACCAAGATTTAGTCTGTACGCTGAAAATAAGGGCACTGATAGATGTGCAGGGAAGCAGTAGGTGGCAGAATTTGCTCTGTTTTTGTTCTCTCCAAAGCCTGCACTACGGTGCCTTGGGTTCTCTGGGTGCCTTGGGTTCTCTGGCCTCTAATAACTACCTAAGAGGAGCCATCTCTTGGTGCAGTTTTTCCAAATGTTTTGAAATCCCTAGAGATGAAAGGTGCCATTGCTGCTATTCTTTATTTCTGCTACAGCAGTAATGAAGTCAAAGCAGGGTAAAAGGTGAACTGTACTTGGTTTTGCATAGACAAGACAGAAAGCAGGTAGTTGTTAAATGGTGCACAGCTGATAGACGAGGTAACAAGAGGTCTTTCTCTTTCCTGGGTAGTATTTTTGCCTGAAAATAGTTGATGTGCTACGGGGTACTTGAAAGACAGAAAAAGTTAATGCAATCCAGCCTTAAATGATCTGTAGTGTTTCAACAGGAACAATTTGCACTGTCACACAAATTCATATGATTTACCCGGCGGCCACTTTTACCTTCCACACTCCATGATTTGAAGACATGGATATATTCAAAAAGTGTTGCTCCCACAGTTTTTAGGGGGAATTTGGCCCTTTGTCAGTGATTAAATGACAAGGAGGCAAGGTGATTCACCTGCAGCTAGTCAGTAGGAGAGCTGGAGCAACAACACAGACATTATGATCCTTACTCCCTGATTTTAACCACTTGACTAAACTTTCTCCCCGACAAAATGTTAGCGTATACCAAACTGTTCTGCTTGATTGTTCAGACAGCATTGTCAGCCTGTGTTTACATGATCAGTGTTAGGCACTGTTGTTGGTCTGTACCTGTTTCCCTGATTAATGAGTTTTTTCTCTAGCTGGTCATTTCACAGGAAAAAAAACTTCTTATTTTCTATTTATAAGAATTTTGCAAAGCCACCTCAGTCAGCAGTACAGAAATCTCACAATCAGCAAACTGCTACAGGCAAAAATATGTTCCAGTTAATGTTAAATGAGAGATGTGCTAATTTCCCCCCCTATTTCAGAGATGCTAATGAGGAAAATCAAAATAGCATTTTCCAGTGAACTGGTGACAGATCTAAGGTGTTAAAAGTTTAAATCTTAACACAGACAAAGCACTCTCAAGCCCTCAAATACCAACCCTGTTAATGGGAAAATGTCAAAAATGCCTGTGAGGGTTGAGATGGCCTTTTTAAAATCTGAACACTGGCACCAAAGCCCAAAAATAATGGGCCAGCTTGTCGCCAAGTTAAGAATACATTTATTTATTTATTTATTTATTTATAAAATGAAAGTAGTTTTGATTTACAGTACTAGGTCGATAGCCTTAGAGACCAAAGTCATACGCTTCAGCCCCAAGGTAGGGCAGCTTTTACAGAGATTACCAATGAGGAATCAAAATGGTAGAATTTGCCAGCTTCATGGTCAAAATAACATTTTTCTTTCTTCAAAACTTAGTGAGTCATTACAATGTTCCAACCATTTTAAGGAGACCCACTATGGCCAATATTTTTTCTTCGTTTTCCTTTGTGCAACAGCAACTATTTCCTTATTTTATATATCTCAAGGAATTCCTATGTCATTCCTATTGCTTATATACAATACATATCGAAATGCAGATTTACCATAATATCAGACACTGTATGACTAAGTTGAAATACCTAAGCAAAAATTTGCTGTGAAACCACCATTTATCATTGTAGGTCCATAAACTCTGCTGGAAATGACATTGTAATAGGTATATCACAGCAGGGACCCTGACTGTATCTCCAGGGAGGAATTAGGAATTCTACAGCATGAGGTACATTATATACAATATATTCCAAAGTAAATTGAAAACAGTGAAAAGACTCTCAACATACGGTCAAGTTGTTAATATTCAGTTCTTAGAACTGTAAGCATTGAGATTACACATAATTCTATTTCTAGACTATGATGATTCACAAGAAATCCCCCCTTTGTTATATCAACTCGTACTTCAATGTTTTGGTGGAGATTCTTCCTCCTACCTCCCACTTATTTTTTTTATTTTTTTTTTAGTATAAATTAAATCACACCCTATATGATTAGCCAGTCAACCTTGAAACTGAGAATTCTTGTTATTAGATTACGGTGGCAGAGAGCTGAGTAGCACCACCAATTTTTTTTTAATTTGGTTCCAGAGGAAGAGTCACACTGGAGAAGCTGAATACCCCCTGCATCTTCCTCTTCTCGTCATGTTGGGACTTTCCATAAAAGATTACAAAATGCTTTAGCACGAGATACTGACTGTGGTCCATCTGTGTTTAATTACACAAGTAAGCATGTACTGGCATTGCTAGACATGGGTGGGTCTACAAGCAAATCACTGATGTGAGTTCATTATTAGGAATGCAGCAACTTTTAAGTAGCAAACCCAGGTACTTGGGGCAGTTTAGCTACAGTGCATGGAATTCAACTTTTTGGTGGGTTTTGCAGCTTGTGCCACATTTTGCAGCTGTGATTAGACAATTTCTTTGCACCTAAGGTAGTCAACATCGCAGGCAGAAAAGCAGTACCTCTTTGGTCAGCACAAGCAGTAATAGCAATCTTCCTCCCAGCCTGTATACAGCCATAAAGCACTGCCCTTTGCAGCACCAGTATTCCTCCTCTCCAAAAACTTTTAGGTAAAATTCTGGGCCCACTCAGGACAGAGGTAAAAGTTGCATTTATCCACCTACCTGTCAGAAATGCAAAAAAGTCCCCAGTTTGTCATGACATCCCTTTTCCCAGGTAGGGAAAGGCAATAACCACATCCATTCACTTGCACCAAAGCTTTTGCCATCACAAATTTGATTTCAGAGACAATTGCCTTCAGGCCTTACAGCTGAGGGCAAAGCATGTTTGAAGGGGTCATTTCAACACTTGGCCTCTCCATGTCACAGCATGCCACCTGGGAAACAAAACCTGAGAACCTGTGCTTTTAAAAAATAGCCTTTAAAAACGATAGCTGTTGATGCTGTGCACCTAACCTCAGACATTTGGGCTGTCAGCCTGAACCTCTGACCGGCTGTGGCCTCCTACATCTGGAAGCCATGTTCCTTCATCAGCTAAATACGTTCAGATTGCAACAGGGGCAGAATACAAAATCAAACTGCAAGCCTCTGCTTGCTGAACTAAGGGATCAATTCCCTAATTCATCTGGGAAAAGTAATCAAAGGAGACTGGAATAGCCACATTCCACCCCGCAGACAAACAAGATTGTATTGGCTGTGTATCCCAAAATAAATATCATGTGAACGCTCTACTTGGCCAAGAAAACAGTGACAACTTAGAAAGGGAATGAGTCTCTTTTGTATCCTGATATATTGACATATTTTGTTTTAGCATTTACATGGGCTAAGAAATGGAAATTACAGGTGTTTGGGGGTTTTTGGAGGGAAAAAGGAGTCTTTGCTGTTCTAGAAAGTTGTAGGAATTCCAAGTATTTCTTCTTTAGGGGTTTTTACACTTTGTATCCATATGTACAGAACTGAGGTGTATTTCAGTAGTATTTCATCATTTAAGCTGTTCCTCAGTTGGATACCTGAGTTTGCCGTACATCAAATTTTACCTGCCAGGACAAATAGGTTTGCCTCAGCAAAGGCAGACAAGGCTAATGAAGTAGCTGCTTCACTAATTTGTGCCGAGAAATTGTTAAAATTCCTCATTCTAGAGCACATATTCATTAAAAGCTTGCTTAGAAGAAAACTTACTTGCCTTGGTATCTCTGAGCTATAACAAATCCAAATCAAGAACAGTTATTGCCTTTTAAATATATTTTTGGTGGTAATTTGTCATCCTAATCAGATCCATACACATGCTGAGCTCTTTACTGCATCACTTTGGCTAGAATATAGCATAAAAAATGCTTCATAACACTGCAAAGATGTAGCAGAGACCAACATTTCACTATCTAGGGCATAGAATGTGCTTGAACTGAAGCTTAACAGGAATGCTAAGGCTTCTCTGTACTCTTACCTTTATGTAAAAGACAATACACAGGTTCTAATTAAGGGAAGCAATCAGAACATTGCTTCTGAATACAGTAATCACAACTCGATGGTATTGTAATTAATAAGAGCAACAAAACCAATTAGAGACTTACCTGGGCTATCACAACTGAAATACTGTAACAACAAAGTCTAGAAAGAGTAATAATCATACTTATTAATTAGATAATGGAATAAAAACCTATGTCAATATGGAACTACCTTGATGCTCACTGGTGAGATAAAAATTCTGCTGTAAAGCTGAGCCATTTAATGCCTGCTCTTTTATGTTCTGCTGATTGTGGTATTGCACAAATAAGTTTAAAAGGAAGATGTCTGGGGCAGGGACAGTTTATCTCCATGTATTACCACACCCTCGGGCACTCACAAGAAGCAGGTGGGTTACTGATGATTTTTTATTTTGCAAGTATGTTTCTCTTACTGGCAATGTCCATGCTTTCTCAATCCATACATTCCCTATTTCTCTTCCCACTTCTGCTTTTGTCATGATTTTATTTTTATGAATCTTGTTCTTCTTTCAACTTGGCACTATGCAGACGGAGGAGACCCTGGTCTTTGGAATGGGAAGGCAATTCTGGAGAAACAGGACAACAGAAATCTCCTAAATGAGGGAAATGTCAGAGGGGAAGGACAGCTACAAGCTAATGATCTCTTTTGAGTGAATCTATAGCAAACACATTTTACCAAGGCACAAAAGGAAAAAAAAAGCCATAGAATTTTTATGATAATTTTCTCCTGTAATTTTAAAGAAATATAATGCTTGGCTGGATATATTTAGCTAAATGTTTTGTGAATTGGGAGTCTCCCAAGCTTTTTTATTTAAAGAGCTCTTGATATTCTTTTCCAGTAAGTCAGCATTACTGCAGTAAACAGGGAGCCTTTCATAACCTTGCTATGTGTGATCCCTTCTGAAAGTCACTCTGCAATCAAATGTACTGGGATTTCATAATAGTAATTTGCCACACTGTCAGAAATAGGCTTATCATGCTGCTGTCATTGGTATCATGTGAACATCACTCAGTATGCTGTGCCCTTCAAATGAAAGCCAGTGCTCTGAGCCAGTGGCAGAGAGAGAAAGATGGGAAAAAAAGGAAGAATAAGAGGAAATTAACTCTTTAAAGTCAGGTACAGCCTCAGGCTGAAGGAAGAAAATGCAAAGCTACTGTATATGGTGTGAGCACCTGTTTAAACATCAGTAATATTTACTGAATATTCACTGGGTAAGAAAGTTGTGTTTTTTTTTTCCAGTTCACTTGAAATGTCTCTGAAAAATCTGTTCCTTTTGTCTCTCATTATGTGGAGTGTGGCATCTACTAATTTCAAATGCCCACAGGCTGTTAGCTGATCTTGACTAGTTGTTCAAATTTTTAAAATGCATTTCCATCCCTTTCCTCTCTGCTTATTTGCAAACATTTTCCTGGGTAGTTTCCTAAATAAATCAGTGAAAAATCTTGGAGATTTGGGATTCACAGAGTTTTAAAGTAGCAATAGGTAACATCTTTTAAGAATGATTATTTCCTGCACTCACACAGCTGGAATAGTGCTTTTCCCAAAATTCTTTCTCCTAGAAAAGTCACACACTTTGTAATCTCCTCAGTCATTTCCCTAGTTTGTAAAAGTTCTGTCAACTAATCAGAGAGAAAAGAAGTGTCATGTAGCTTAGACTGACCAAACCAGCTTGAATGATAGAAACTTGAATGGGTTTTTATAAAGACAAGTCACTGACAGATGTGAATGCTTTTAAAAACTATTCAGAACCCTATTTTTAATGAATAAACTGAGAAAAAATATTAGCCTGGTCAATTCTATAAATTCTAGCAACAAGTATAACCTACAGCTTTCATACTGCAAGGTTGTTTGGGCAATGGATTAGGTGCATGTGCCTGAAGAGGATATATCTTGGTGGATAAAGCTTTAATCTTCATAGCTGGTGAGGATATTTCTGAACAGGATGGGAAGGAAAATAAAGAAGAGGAAGAACTCAGTAAACCAACAAAATCCCCCAACGTAATATTTGTAATGGCTATAGTGTTGCAGGTTATACACCTCCCCCCGTCCCCCCTTATTATTTTTGTTCCACAGAACCTTAAATTAAAGAAAAGATCTGGTCTCCAGGTAAAGAGCTAAAGCTACATGTAAGATTTAGCATTTTCAAACTTACCGAAGTTATTTGGTTACCTCAAAATGTTAGTGTTTTCCAGACAGCAGGTGCTCAGCACTTTCTTATGGTCAAGGTCCTCAAGATATCTTAAGTTGCACACTCGGAATCAGTAGTTACTTTACAAGGTGTTTTCCAAGGGGGTTGTTTGTTTAAGAATTCAATTTATAAATTATCTGAGACAGTCATAATTAGAAGCTGGGGGACTTTCCTGTGAGTGAATCAGCAATGTAGCATAATCAAACTAATGTATTTCTAATGTTATGGCTTTGCCACTCAGTGTGGATGTCTGCTTCAATAACACTTTTTATTTAATTTAGATCACTCTAGCTTGGTTGCAGTTCTGAATCTGGAAAATCTAATTTTCTAAGTGACTCTTAAAAAAAAGCATATAATAAAAGTTCTGTGAGCTAATGATTGCATCTACTATAATAGCTTCATATGTTTTTTATGACCTTCTTATTTATCTGTAGACTCAAGATATTTCATCCATTTCTACCACTCATTGTCCATTATCACGGTGTTTTGAGGTTCTGAGATAGCACAAAGGAAACCTTACAAAACTGGATGTGCATTTACTTCCCCTTGTGGAACTGCACTTCAAACGCTGCACCAGCACTAATGGGGAAATGAATGGTAATTACAGTATTTTATTTTGTTTTGTTTTGTTTTGTTTTAATGTTGTTTTAAGTTGTTTTGTTTTGTTTTACTTGTGCCTGCAATGCACATTAAATTTACATAACAATATTAGGTAAGGCCTGCATACCGTAGTATATAATAGGCAAATTTTCAAACATAGTTCGTGGTTGGTTTCTATTTATCCTGTCCGTTACATATAAGCAATTATATTTTATCAGAAATAAATTCTTGAATGAATCACCTACTTTATTAGTAAAATTAAATATTTTAATAATTATTTTTGAAACTGTTGGAGGGAACTATTGGAGGTAGAAGAATAACACCTAGGATGACACATGGTCATATTCCATGGACAATCAGCCTGAAATGTAATGCCAGGTTCTTCTGCAGAAATTATTCATACCGAGCTCCCCATGAAGGTGTACCATTACTTCTCGTTCTCTCCCTCTCAGGAAGTCTGTTCTGTTCATAGAAGCCTACCATGGTTGTTACAGGATTGTCTTCAACTAACTTGTCCATTTCCTTCTGATCCTGGGGTTAAATTAATTCAAAAGACCGCCTGCCAGGACAGAGGTCTGAGGTTGTGTCAACATGTCGTTAGAAATGCTTTAACAAGTTGCTCTACATGTATAATTAATAGAGATGAAGGAATCCTGGGCTGTCAGAAAGTCTGCGCTCCATTCCGGTACATCTGTCCTCATGCTTCTTGGTATTTCCTTTCCTCTTTGATGTTATTTCTGGGATGTTGATATTGTTCACCATATATTACTCTCAGAAAGGTTGATCTTATAAAGCAAAAATATGATAGTAAAACTATTTTGTTCCTCAGTGCAACTTTTATCCAGTGAGCTCAGTGTTTTAACAGAGCTTGATTAAAGATTAAGCCTCAGTACAGCTGTGTAAGGCAGGTAAGTAGCGTGATATCCATTTTACAGATGGTTAAACACAGAATAGAGAGGTTAACTGCCTTGGCCATGGCTGCTCACTAAGTTAGCTGCACTGCTGGGAGTGAGAACTCAGGCCTGAATAAACGGATTGCTTGATTTGGTAGCTGATGCACAAATCAGAGAAATGGAGTTTTCAGTTTCACTAAATACATGTATATATATTTTTTTAAGTGTCTCCTTTAACCAAGTGGAATACAACGAAAATTTTAGTTTTTGTCAAGCCAAAATTTAGCTTCATCCCAAAGGAAATTGTACTGAACTCTCTTGTTAACCTTTATACAAAGCTTGGGTCAAAATCAAAAAGAAAATTGACATTTTGAAAATACAAGTTGCTTTCTGAGATGATTCAGAGAGTTTTAAACAATTTGTTTCACCAGCAACAGTTTCAACAGGCAAACTGAGTGGTACTTGGAACTGGTTTGAATAATAGTGCTGTCCTACAGGGCAGTAGTGACAAGTCTTCTTCCAAAGCTACAGTATTGATGAAATATATTTAATACAGTTAATATTCAATTAGGGATTAATCAATACAGGGAATTAATATTCCCTATACAGAATAGAGAAGTTCTTTCTGAAAAAAAAGCACCACAAGTGGCAGTCTCAGAAGGTAAGGCTCCTGCCTTCAGAGCTACTTCTCCAAAACCTATGAAAACAGATTGCAAAATGCCCCGCTTTGCAGCTGTAAAGTGTATAGCTGGGCACTGAACAGCACCCTCCTGCTGGCATCTTGCATGTGGGGAAACACATCAACATGCACATAGGCTTTAGCCTGAACTCTAGCTCCCTCCAGACTTGAGACTTTCGAAAGTATGTTCCAGGTAAGGCAAACACAGCTGCATGGTGCATGCCGTGCTGACAGTTCAGAGAAAGTTTTCTCCCTCCTTGGCTCCCTGATAGAGCCAGGGATGTTCCACAGGAAAGCAGCTCTCTGTTGAGTTTATGCCGTGGTTTTGGTGAAAGGGCAGAAGGTACAGGAAACAAGCACAGCACTGTGGAAAGTGGGATTTGACTGAGTGATTACGTCTACCATCCAGCTGGTGGACACAGCAGCTGTTACTATTACAGTCCGGATAGCATTTCATTTATTTTAAAACCCTATCTTAAAGCTTTAATATCACATCCATTTTAAATCACTTCATTTGAAGGTGCCAGCAGGGGGGATCATCTGGTAAAGAACATGGGGAAAAAAAGACAAGTCTTACTTGTCACTTTCTGAGACAAAGCTTCTTATACTTTTTCATTTAAGATTGAATGTCCTTAATTTTGTAGCTCCACAATAGAATACAGACCAAAACCCTGCTGCCTGTAGATGTGGGTACATTGGTACAGGCTTGCAGGAATAGCACGGCTTGCTAACAGTGAAGTCTCAATTCTTGCATCTAAGAAAAGAACAGATGGACTTCAGGAACGGCAAATGGACAACTAACTGAACGGCAAGCTTTCCTTACATGAATACATAGCCCATATGTGCTTAGAAGAATCAAAAAACATTTTGCTTGATAAAAACCTATCCTAACTTGGTGGGGAGTCTTCACTTCAGCAGCAGTGTGATTTAGATCAAATCCTTGAAGATTGAAAATGGTCAAATAGATGAAACACTGTGCAAACAACAGGCAGCACTGCCAAGGCTTGCTACCTTACTACTAGTAGCTACCTTACCCTAGGAACTAGGTGAACTCAGTGATACAAAGATGAAAACGATGATGCATGGATGAAAATAATGAGCCCATATTTTAAAATCTTTTCCACATTATCTAGTAAATCAAAGATCATCTGAAAACAAAACCAGGCAATCGGTCTGAACTTCCTATTATTTGCTGTAACACTTGGAAAGGTAATAAACAAGCATGGCAAAGATACTCCTCCAACATATTAGTCCAGACAAAGTAATCATCTCTGATGTTTTGTTTTAATTGGATCATCAACCCTATGTGCAAGATAGTTCTTCCCTTCATACACTGTAGAAATTAAAGATTCCCATACTTAACACATACCTAACGTATACAAGGAGATTAGCGTCATTTCTCAGTAATTCAGCTGAGAAGCAATAACGCTAAACTTTGGCGCATATGTTCTGTAACACATAGCTCTGAAAGCTGCAGTAAGAGTGATGCAACAAAATAGGAAACATCTACCCAATTTCTCTGCCCTCTGCCTTTTAAGAAAGCTGATAGAGAAACGTCTGCCCAACTCTATATAACAGTATCACCGAGGAGACCCTACAAGTGACTGCTCACAGGCTTGGCTGATGTAACCACTACTCCAGGCCCCTTTGCTGCCCCTGTTGAGGACATACATGTAGGTACATCTCTACTACTACCTCTGAGAAGCCTTTATTCTCCTTGGTGCAAGGTTATCACGATATTTGACTGTGGTGCTCTGTGCAGCCTGTCTTTCGTAGTGGGCATTCAGACCAAGCTAGGTTACAATCTTGTTTTGTTCTGGTGGGAGGAGATGACTCACTATTTGTTCCGTGAGACTACAAGGAGACACCTTGAAGCAAAAAATGGCTTTGAAGTGCCAGCTTGCTTCACAGAGCAGATGGCTGGGATAGGCTGAGGTTAAAGACATTCATTATAAATCCATCATCAAACTAGGACATAGATGTACAGTGATTATCAGATCAAGAGAATGTGCTCAGAATGGCAACTTCTCTGTTGCTGCCTGAGCTACACAAGGCTGCGGCCAGGCTTTGGTGAGCTGGACCAGACTCTCCTTTCACAGACCTGAGAGCAATACCACCGAATCCAGAAAGAAGCTGGAAAAGCTATATGGCATCTCTCTGCAGAGCGTCTGTAATATCCAAATAGTGCCAGCTAAATGAAATCAGGAATCACCCTCCAATGCAGAAATCACAAACTCAGACTGCTAAAATATGTAAAGACCATCAGTGGAAAAGGCCCGCAGAGTTCTCTCTTTCTGCATGAAACTGGAGAGAAGAAACACACACGCATAGGGCTGCAGAGCTTGCATTTTCCAGGCAGTATCTTCCCTGGGTAAATCAGCATTTCACAGTAATAAAGTTAATGGAGCCCTACCAACCTTTACCAGATAAGGATTGGATCCCAAATAATTTCGTAGTGAAATGAGAATTGAGGCCAACATGCAGCCAGAATTATTTTTGTTTAAAGTATGGTTCAGGTTAAGCAGAAAGCAATTACTTCCTTTGATGCACTCGCACAAACACACTACTCAGTGGTGAATAATCTGCACCCCATATGCCATTATTGAAGAAATTTGAAGAAATCAGCCTGCATGAAACACTTTCTTCTGAAAACAATGCAAACTTCTCAGCCTAATGACTTCTGTTCCCTCAAGGGATAATATAAATTAGGCTGTGTTAAATCTGTAGTCATTTTCTTGTCACATAGTATAATGTTCATGAGTTTATGGTTAGAACACTCCCTGCTTTCATTTAAAATCCAGTGTGACAGGGTTTATTTTACTTTGCCTGTTAAAAAAAAGTCATTCCAGACTGAATAATCACTAAAAAGATTTTTCTTACTTTTTTTTTTTATTATTATTATTTATTTATTTTTTTTAAGCTGTGGACATAGTGTGTCTTATTTTGGACTTACTTCAATGTTATACCACTCTTGGAAACATAATTTACAATTAGATTTTGAGTGGCAAAGTAAATACGGCGAAGTGAAAATATGGAATATTTTATACATCACTCCCCTGCCACTTATTAAACAGTATCATCTAAGGTTAGTTAATGCAATGACATTTGGGACTTGCTATGGGAAGAAAACAGAAAAATCATTTATAGAGAAACATTTTCTTGTTGCATCTTTTTAGAATGCAAAGCAGGTTTTTAAAAAAAAAAAGATCATAATCACAAGGCAACTGAATTATTCTGAATAAAGCAAGGCTCTGCATAGTGAATCAGCATTGATGGGCAGACGTTTCAGGACTACCAGTTAAGACACTGCAGCTCTAAACCAGTACCTAGTACTAATTGCTTGCCACTGTTCCACTCTTCGCTGCCAGTATGTAGGCTTTAACATCACCATGTTAAAATTATGGTAAGTACTCAAGGAAATAAGTAAATCAAAAATAACAGTCACCTACAAAATATTGGTCCTTAATATCATTATGTCTCATTCCCCCCTTAATGATATTTACGGCACATCTGTCTCATCTCTCTAGTTAAAACCTTGCATTTTTAAAACCATTAGGGGCCATGTTTATATGGAATCTTTTGGAGTTCAGAGAAACATTTCTTCCTCTTCAAGTATACAGTTTATATTGTTAATAAGGACATCTCTATGCATTTGCCCAACTGACCAAAATGACCTTTAAGGGATTTATTCTGGTCATTTCCTCCTGTGACCCAAATTCACATTTGAAGCCAGATCTTCAAAGGATAAAGAGTAATACTTTAACCCACTGCAAATTGCAAACCTAATCTACTCTTACGAGAGCGACACTTACTCAATTTGAGAAAAATTGGTGGGCAAAAATAGACTAGAACTGTTTGTCAAATGTGTTCACAGTCATTTAATTCCCTGTTAAATACCATGAAGACTACACATTATTTCTGCTGTAAAGTCTTTCAACACTAATTAAAGAGCAATAGCACTGCACAACACCACTGAGCTATGCCTGGGTATGTTAGTTAGCTGGACTGTATCACATTTAGATTTTAAGCAAAGGTCACAAAGCTGGATTTACTGCTCAATTATTTTTTTGCTCACTCTCCAAGCATAGGGGAGCTTGTAAGGTGGTGTACAATACCTATCTTGTGCTTTCCTTGTCTCGCGGTGAGTAGCATGACCAGGAGGAAAAAAAAAAAAGGAATTGTCAGTGTCCAAGCACTACATTCCAGTGATGTCAGCTTGGAGGAGTGACCTCACATATTGGTGAAACAATTGAAGCATGTCTTGCTAGCATCATCGTCTCTACAGGTGTTTCTTACTTTCAGTTCTGGGTTGATCAGACAACTGATTTTTGTACAGCCTATTACTACACACATCACATTGCAGTTTCAAATTAAAGCCTTCAAAAAGGCAATTGGTGCTTCACTTGTGAGCAGTGAACTTTAAAAACTCTATCAGCATCCATTTCTGGGTGAAATACTCTTTAAAATGCTGTCTTATTTCATACCTGGGCATGAACTGGCTAACCTTTAGAACTCACCATTATTAGGAGAAATTGGAGAAAAAGCAGCTCTCCAATCAAAACAATGCTGTTTTGAAGCAAACTTGACTCTACTGAACAACTCTAACCCAACCTTCTTCACTCCTTATTTGCTGCTAACCTCCCTGCAAACTTTTCACTTCCCACAAAAACAACAGTAGAAGCCTGCTCTGAAGTGTTTACTTGTATGTTTTTTGACAACCGCAAAAAAGCACATTATGTCTGCTAACCCAATGTTACACAATTCCACACAGCTTCATGGAGCTCTGGGTGGGGTGTGAGAGCTGATGGGAACTGGAGAGACGCATCATAATTCGGGCATTCTGCTTTGCAACAGAAGCTCTCCTGTTGCCCTCTGTCAGTTTAAAATCAAGAGGTTTTTCCTGCTAACTCTTTGGAGTCATACATGGATGATTGGTGAGTATAAATAAAACTGTGTTCTTCCTAGTCTGCTGGCTGTTGTTGGTGATTTGTGTTGCCGTACCATGCAGCAACAGTACCAGGCTGGGCTTCTGTTGTTCCAGGTATAGACAAGATATGAAGACACAGAAGACAAGACACAATGGGAGAAGAAGGTGGCAAGATGAGAGTAGGAATCTTATTAGCAACTGAAGTATTTTTATTACAAAGCTTAACTTATCACTGGATGATGCCAGATGATGTATTTGAGGTTATTCTGTCGTTACTTTCTGAAATTCTATGACATGGTTGCATTGCTCCAACATTAACAGGTGGGACATTAAACAAATTTCTGGTGATCTTTGTGTGTTACAGGCTGCTTGGTACTCAGAGTCTATGGTAGATCCTACTCTACACCAAGAAATTTGATTACCTACTGTATATTTCTGGTTTCTTTATGGAAAATGTATGCGAGGATTTAGCATTTCAATGACACCCCAACCACAACGAATCACGACTTACCTCCGCAGTAAAGCGTCTCGGTTGTCACTAGAGGTCAGTAAAAACGGGTTACACCACACAGAGTAACATCGGTCAGCGTACATTCAAGAATGGTGGGATTCAGAAACTACCCAAAACCCTGCTCCTTTATTCTGGGGGACACGGACTTAAGTCAGGAGCGTGCCAGCTAGCACCCTTGGAAACTAAATTCATTTACTCACGTAGTAGGCAGACAGCACATGCTGAATCAGTAAAAGGTCCTGCACAGAGCTGCTCCCATGGGTTTGAAAGCCAGTACAGAGGGGCCTCTGCTGGGGATGAAGGACTGTCTCAGGCTCAGCATCCCTATCGGGCTTCAGCTGTTCCACTGAGGCTGTCTACAGGGGTGATAGTTACAGCAAGCTCTAGTATTGTGATACACACACACCCTCTCCCTACCGCACAAGCATGTTGAATCCTATCCACATTTGTAGGTGATTGCACACACAGTGCTTTGCACAGCCAACAGACAAGACCGTTTTCTCTAAGTATGCTGGGCTAGATTTTAGCTGTCAGTGTACAGTGGCTCACCCTGCAGTATGCATCTGAGGGAGACAAGCAGTATGCTCCTCTTTACGAGCTTCCAGAACCATCCCTTCGAGGTACTTTTTATGTATTTTTATGCTGCTCCAAAAATTGACCCATTAATATTCACATCTGGGTGAGAATCACAGCAGGGATGAAGCTGCCTCAAAAAGATACTGGCTGACTGAGGATGAAATGCTAGGTTTGGACAGTCGCTTCAGGTGATCTTCATTTTAATATTCTGTGGATTAGACATTTTCTTAAACCAATGTGCATGCTTCTAGAAAGTCAGTCTGTATCTCAATTACATTATGCAGATTTGCTTTCTTGCACATTTCTTGGATTCTCACGCATACCAAGATCCAGCATTTCATCAAGGAGATGTATCTGCAGGCAATGTGACAGCTGCTTCCTGGCTCTCTGAGCCGGCAACATTTTATTTGGGTCATGCATAGTATCTTTCCTTCTCCTTGAAGCAGGTAGAATGCCTGCTCACTTCTGACGGTGGGAGATACCAACACAAAAATTATTTTAAAAACCATTTCAGAAGGAAGACTGTCAAGGAAGACAAACTTGCTACTGCACGTTTATAACAATGTATAGACAGTGTTTTCTGAGCTAGCAATGCATTGCACGGGAAGCTAAATTCAGCTTTTACACTTAAAAAGTGCAACTTCACTCATCTTAATGGGAGTTACTGCAGTCTGAGAAGATTACATACTCACTGGATCCCATCCATAGAAGGATCCTACATGAGAAGACTTTTCATGTCCACAAAGCTGGAGATGGGATTACCTCCATGCTACCACCTTTGTGGAGCTCGGATTGCAATAATAACGCAACCTTCAGGCCACTTTTTCAAGAGTTCTATTCATGGTGAAATTTACTTTTAATGTTTTGCTGGGGAATGTTTTGCTCTGAAGATCACATAAAATAACATAAAATAACAAAAATCCCAATAGGATCTAAATCCAAGTTCTGACTCATTTACTAGTAATTAGAAATACAGAAAATCAGTATTAATAGTATGTTACAGCTGATGCCTACAATAAATAAATATTGCTAACTGGAAGAGTTCAATACTTATGAATTATACATTACTTAGTAGGGGAGACATCATTAAAACTTCATATATGGAAAAAAAAACAAACAAACATACTGTGCAAAATTACTTTGATGTGATGGAGCGTCCAGAAAGGCAGCTTCATAAATAAAGCTTTCCTAAGCCTTGCTCTTCAGTTTGCACTGGATTATGTGGGTGTCAGCTTGCTCTGTTCCTTGCTGTTCTGAGGGGTGCTAAGATCCAAATAAAATCACTGCTTTCAGGGCTTTATGTTGGGTTGAACAAAATGCTACAAACTCTACACAAATATAAATCTTCATTTTGAGGCATCATGGTAGGATGAACCTGCAAGTAAGAGCAGAACCCAGTCAAAATAGTTGAGTTTGAGATAAGACCTCTGCAAAAGTAGTCAACCTTACAGGATAATGAAAAAAAAGCACCATAAACTTGTGTCTAAAGTATGGGTAGAAATTTGCTGAAACATTCACTGACATCTCACTGGAAAGTTTGGTAGGACAGATCATTTTGCCAATTGGATGCAAGCTTTGAGCCCATAATAAAACTTGCCGACAGAAAGGTGTGACCCAGTTTCTTATTCCACCACTGAACCATTTGCACAGCTCTAAATATAAAACTGATGATAACATATCCATATTTGTTGCAAAGGGAGCGTACTGCATGAACTGCACCAGGCAACAAGTTGTATGTTTCCAACCATGCTGCAAAACCCCTCTTTTACTGTTTTTACATACAAATAAACATGAAAGCCCATGATGAAATTATAAATATATTTGTGTTATTTTTAAACATGGCACTACACAGTGAAAGTCATGTCATTTCATTTCTTTTGAAAGAATAAGAATAACATAAGACAGTATTGATACAGAATCTCCTCTTGCTGTCCCACTTAATTCCGTTCCATTGTGTTTTTAGAAATAATAATCTTAACAATGGTAGCATTAAGTCACATTGAATAATCTGTAGAGCTAACAGAAGTAAACACCCTTGTGCTGGTTTTAACCTCAGTGTGGTGCAAACTCCATTCCAGTTGTGTTAGCCGGTGGAGTAACTCCATTGATGTCACGACTCCACAGCTAAGTCGTGCTGATGTGAGATCCCATTAGATCTGTCATGTAACTTTTGCATCAGCCTTACATATATAATCTTTACACACAGCCCCAGTACAGTGCCTCCCTCCCCCTTGTATATCTCAAAGCACTTAAAAAAAAAAATAAATAGTTCTTATGATCTTCATTTCATAGGTAGGAAAACGGAGGCACAGACAGAAAAAGTGATTTGCTGAAAGTCTTCGAGCTGGTCGCTGTTAGACAGGGACAATACCCAGGTGCCCTGAGTCCTGACCTTGTACCCCATCTACTGGACCACAGTACCCCTCAGCACACACAGTGTATTCACTCCTGTCTGCCTGAACAATCAGTGTGACAGATACAAGAGATTTGGAACCAACTGTCCATAAAGTCCATTCATGTTGACTGAGCAAGGCAATATTATAATCAGAATGATTTTAAGAAAGGATAGCATTTACAGTAGTTAAATAGATGCTACTTTTTATCAGTTCTATTTTTTTATAATAGCATACAGTCCTTAGGTTGCTATTACTATGTTATTTTGTAGTGTAAGTATGCCCTCATGGCTATTCTAGATAATACTTCAAATACACAGAGCTTTAAAAAAATATTTCCATTACAAATATTTTAAAAATATACTTATCCTAAAAAGCTGTCCGGCACTATTCCAAAAATCACTTGTAATAAATGTCTCTTTTCATTTTAACAAAAATATCTACCGTTATATAGAAGAGCTCAAGTTTTGACAAATCTATAATAGTCAGAAATATCTTGGGCCAGATTCCACTCTTGTTTATACAGTTGCCAGTTTGGATCACGGTGTTCACTTCAGTTGTGTTACTCTAGTATAAGCAGGAGCAGAATATAGCCCTTAGTGCTTTAAAATAACTAAACAGACTGAATACTGCAACAGTTCCTTGGGCCTAGCATTACAGGGATGGGAATTCCTTTACTTCAATGTGTCTGAAAATGCAAAAGAATCTTGTAGTCAGTATTTGTGCCATAGTCAAAGAGGTGCCAGGCAGCTGCATTGGATGACTCAGATCTAGAACCATATTTCACCTATAGAGAAGGAATTTTGGCTCAACGATGCCTGCAACTGTGCCATTAAAAGAAGAATTAATGTTTAGATTGAACAATTATAGAGGGAAAATGCCAACCTTCCTATGCTTTCTACAGTTCTAGGAATCGTTTTAATTGCATTTTGTTACTTGAAATACTGTGTGAGTTATTAGAATCTCCCACTGCTTACTTCTAGGAAAGAAGGTTTTAATTTGCTTCCATATTTCCAGCTGAAATGCCTCCATCTAGTCAGTTCTTTTCAAAGTGCATTTGAAACAAGCTATTAAGTGCTTGCAGGAATCTGCATCTGACCGGATGGACAATGTGGAGGCTGTTAGTCTTTTTAAAACACTAGATTTTCTTCCCCCCTTTCTTCCTTTTTCTTCCAGCCTTCAAACTGAAATGCACTGTTTGATTAAGGTTCATAGAAATTAGTCTGATCTCATTGCATCAAGATACATTTGCAAGTAAAACTAACAGCCTCAGATGCAAACAGCAGTTCCTACCTTTGACCTTCGCAAAATTAGAATGCAACCTTAAACATTGACTTCATCTAATTCATACTTAAAGCTTTTAGTCTAGTTTTCTTCCTAGACATTGATGATGAACTTACAAACCAAGGAGATTTAAGTATATAGACTAAGTTCAGTCCTCACTGTCGTCTTCATCATCATCGTCATCTTTACTGGGAGCACATCTTTGGAAGCAGTGTACTATAGTTGCTAGGAAGAAGCTTGATAGAATTGCAGCAATGGAGACTGCGACTCCAGAGAAGATGATGATAAAAAGGTCCGTCAATGACAAACTAAATTTGCATTCACTAAAGCTGACCTCAGATAATTCATTCAGAAAGATTCTTCTATTTTCTACAGGCAGGGAGCACTGGATTTCATGGAGACCTGCAAAGAAGAGGAGAGGGAAACAAATCAGAGGAATATTGATGAATCCTTCTGTTGCTCTGGACAGATACTGAATGTCTGAAGAAAGACTTTAAGGGTTAATTCCAGGTTTATGAATTTGTATGAAATTCAGGAAAAATTTGAACAAAATCTGACACTATCTAAAAGCCATTACATAGCCCCCTTGAGCACCCCCTCAAGAGATTACAATATTTTCACCCTTACTCTTCCATGAGGTATGACCTGGGGCTCTGATTTTGAGGATTTAAAAGTGTGAATGTTGAACCCAGTATGCCTGGAGACTCAGAAGTATTTCTCTACTAATTTCTGAACACAAATTCAGACTCCAACACAGGATAAAAGGGACACTGAGTTTCCTTCCACATTTAAGTGCCTTCTACAATATTTGTTTTCCATGCACAAAACTACAGTTGTCTTTTTCTTCTGCTCAAAAAAAAAAAAAAAAAAAAAAAATCTTAGGCTTAAAGGATGCTTGTTTGACTCTGACCTGATTTCAACCTTTTCTCTCCAACACTTTTATAAGACACACAGACTAACGGATATTGTTCCTTCATGCACTACTGAAGAATACCTACAGGTGGGTTCTTCATAGTAAAAGTAAAAAAAAAAATCAAAATTTAAGCAATGCTGAGAATATAATTTGGTAGTAGGCAGTAAAGGCCTTCTATTCCCTCTTCATTCACACTAGGGAAAATAAGGAGAGTATATTAATGGGCTGGAATGGAACACGTAGTGAAGTGAATGAAGTCTGTATCACAGTCAGCAAGATAGCTTTTATCTTGCTATTGAGTATATGAATGTAAGGAGGATGTACAAGAAGTGCGTATTAATGACATGAGAGCTGCTGCTGGTTTCCCTGACACACACACTTACTGTCTGCTGATGATCACAAAATGGGATCCCGGTTTCAGACTCTGCATTGCTGTGAGCACTCACTGTACTCGGTGTTTCCATTGCACAGCTGTGCCACTTTGCAGAGAGGATGTGGAATAAGGTTTCCTCTGCTTTTTACAAATTCCATTTTTTCTTGTGCTTGAGTTGCTGTGGTGTATTATGTTTTATTACAAAACCCAGGCTCTTAGCACTCGTGGTACAGATCTGACTAGCTATCTGGATCCAGCCTAGCTGTTACGTTAATTTGAGAGGAAGATTTAGCCAAGTCAGCTGGGGATCCATTTGATGCATCACCCTGACTTATTTGACCCGGTATCAATGCTGATTGTATGAAATTTTGATCTCTAAAAGACATCGTGTATCTGCCTTATCTGCCTAAAGTTCTGTTGCTTTCCTTCTTTTCTCACCCACAACCTAATGAAAGCTGCCAGCAGAACAGGACAACAGTCAGCATGCCCGAGGCTGAACGGCTTCCTCTAGGCAAATTGCCACCTGAATACAGGCGACATTTTTTCCCTGAGCCTGGAGCACACTGCTGCTGCGTGGCAGATGGCGAGGCAACTTGCTCTGCAGACCTCTGAAACCTCTTGTCTGTGGAACTGGCCTGCAAGGGAGAGGAGCCACCCGGTTTCAAACACTCTCCGAGCCTTTTGGAAATCTGGAACCTGCGGTGTTCACACACACCGTGCCTTGTGCACAGGCTGACACAGTGGAGCACTGGAGTGTGCCTGTGACTGCACAGATGGCGAGAGGAAGTACACACTCCTGCACTCTGTAGCTTGTGACAGAGCTCTTTGTACGAACCAGAAGTTAGGGTTGTTGGCACCGAGTTCGTATTTTCTTTTCATCTAGACTTGAGAACAGCAACTCCAGGGGAAGACCCGGAGTGACAAACAAAAGAGGACACAAATGGGCACTTTTGCTATTCAAAGCCATAAGAAATAAGGAAGGAGAGAAAAGCCATAGCCTTCAACTCCAAGATTTGTGTCTTTCCAGTTAGCTTTTAAAAAAGGGAACAGTTTTCAATAAATTGAAGTGGGTAATCAAAGCAGTTACTGCTATTGCATAGAAACAGCAAGAAAATGAGTGTAACCTATTGAAAAATTGTTTGAAGAGGAGTTCCTTGCTAATAGGAAAAGAACATAGCAATATTTTGGCTGAAAAGCCTGGTCTAAGTGAATATGCCATCTAAAATTCCATTTCACTTGTAGCAAGCATAAAAACAAAACAAAACAACAACAACAAAAAAAACCTTCATTTTGTAAAACAAACCATTAATAACTGCTGAGTTCTTATCAACACTGCTATTTTCATAACAGCTGAGCTGTGTCCTCAGCGTGTCTAAAGAAAGATTGCACAGGTGACCATAAAAAATTCTACTTTGTGAAAGAAATTCTCTGGTGTCCTCATCTGCCAGCTTTTAAAATTATCTCTGTGCTGCAGTGGCCTTGCTGAGCTGGAGTAGGAAATCTAAGCTTTCACAAGGAAGGCAGAAAAACAATATATTATAAAGAGAGAGAGAGAGGAAAAACAAAACTAAAACCAAGCAAACAAAAAAACAACTAGCATTCTCAACAGCTCTACTTACTGCAGCCCTTGTCTCTAGAAATAACTTGCTGCTGCAGCATCTGCTCATGATCCTTGAGGGAAAAGAGCCCAATTGTTCATCAGCGTTACCAGCAGCAGTTTTGCCACAGACCTAAATGGAACCTGTAGGCTCTGAGCTCTATTCCTCTTCCCGGATGCTTTCACCTAACATCACAGCACACAGAATACAAACCGAAGAGAATTGCCAACATACCAAGTCATTGAGAGGATATTTCTTGCTAGGAGAATCAGTGTACTGTACTGATTTTGAGTCTGATTATACAATGGAGAGAGATAAAAAAGCTCTTCTCTCTCCGTGTAGCAATTGGTACTGAAATCTAGGTCATGTTCTCAAACCAAATAGATAAGATACAATTTTTCTACTTGCTTTAATTTTCAACACTCCAAGGTGCTAGCTTAGCCTCAAGGATTTGTTTGTTTGTTTGTTTGTTTTTCAGACGTCTTAGTCATTGAAAACAGTAGATGCCAATAGACAAAACACAACATCATAAACCAGAGGCCGGTAGAGAGGCCTTGCTAGCTCCCAGCTAATGCTTCACCCACCCTGCGTATGCACCATTTGCCCAAGACATGAATGAACTGACTTCTATCCACACACAAGGCAGTCTGCTAAAATCATACTGGAAATCATCCTGGAAAGCTAGAAGGACTGCAGAGTGCAGTGGAAACACAGCAGTGACAGAGGGAGAGAGGAACGTTTATTATTCCATCCTGCTCAGTGAACGTTGGTTTGTTTTTTTGTTTCTTCTGGGGGTATTTCAGCTGTGTTGTGACACTATTGCAAACCCCAATACAGTTAACAGAACCTTTTATTTTGACCCCAAAGAGAATTTGGAGTACTTGGAAGGGCCTGTATTTCTAATAGTAGCAAGCTTAGCAGATTTATTTCTAGTGACACGAGGAATTTCTCCTCCTAACGCTAATGCAGCCAGTATTAGACCAGAGCTTCCAATTGCTTACCTGAAAACACCTCAATGTGAAGGTCGGGGCACGTCTGTCTAGCACAACACACAAACAATGCCATTTCAGCTGCTTCCTTCCAGAGCAGTATGGAACTTTCTTTGTGTTACTAACAGTAGGTTGGCCTTAAGACATGGGCATCCAGCGTGTGCAGCACTGATGTTACGTGCTCCACCTCTCCTGTTACATTCGTGCCTAGCAACATGGCCAGTTTTGTTCTTTGCTTAGGCAGAAAGTAATCTGAAAGTAATCCCAGGTTATCACACACCCTCTACATGAGCACCCTCCACACAAGACTTGCAGAGGAGGACAGTGCCATTTAACCTTAGGGGTCGGCTTTTACACATTTTGACCGCTTGAATTACATCATTTTCTGTTATATAGATGCACTTTTAATTCGGTACAACCTGTTTAATTTATTCTTTTAAAAAATCAGTCAGGCTTCTTGTAAAGGGTATCACAAGGAGGTTCAATATTTATTGCAGCAAGAAAACCTTTGATGATAGTTATATATATCTCATTGCTCCCACAACATGTTCAAAGAGTTGCTTCTTCATACCAAACAAATCTGTAAATGAAATAACAAGTGTGAGCACGTTATAAATATACAGCTTGTTATTTTGGTCAGGGCCAGCACATTATCTGTAAAAACTCCAGCTGTCTCAAGGACAATGTCACGCGCTCTTACTTTCTGCTATGTCCTCTGAAGAAGCAGATGCACTACACTGCCAGGCTGTAATGAATTGTTTGCTTTTAAAAAGGGAATGCTTTGAAATGCTAGTCAAGGGCCAGGTGCTAGATTCTGCATAGGCTGGTCTCTAAATACTGAAAAAATGGGTTGAAATATGGGTCTGTTCCCAGAGGAATAGATATCTAAGTTACGTGGGGAGTGTGAAGCTGTTGGAGCTCTAGAGCCATAATTTTTAAAGGGAGAAGCAGGGGATTTTGTTTTGTTTTGCTTTGCTTGTTTTGTTTGGTCTTTTGTTTGGCTGATATTTTGACTGCGTTGTGAGTTGTGCCTTTGTTTTATATTCCACTGGCTGAAGACAAGCAGCAGCACATATCACTTACACAGGTCGATCTAACTATTTGCAGGACTCCTTGTGTCACGATTTCTTAATACCTATGCTAACTGTACCTTTTATTGGACAACTTCTGAAATTCATTATTACTTCAATATTGTGGGCTTTGCCTGTTAACCGTCTGTAACTGGGAAATCTTGCTCTATTTTGGAGGTTGAGTTTAAAAAAAGAAAAAGAAAGGGAAGCCCCAATTCTATTGGGTATTTGTAGACTTCGCATAATACAACTATTAAAAGAAATATATATATAATTATGTATAATCTAATATAACAATGTACAGCAATGCACACTAGTATGAGATTATGAAAATGCCCACTCATACATACACTGATACATGTAGGAATACATGCAGAGCAATGTATGAAACAAGCCATAAATGTGTGTTTAATGTAAATGTATTCATTCCAGTAACTGTAAGAGCACTATAATATGCTACTCAAATATTTTAGGAAAAATAAAATTGATATTTGCCTTTTTGGGTGGAATTCAGCTGTTCTCCCATGGCACTGAATGTAGTTTACACGGACTTGAAATGTTTAAGTGTGGTGTTTTATTTCTTGTATGGTATTTTCCCTCCAGCTATAGTTCTCTTTAGTCGACTTAAACATCATCACTAATGTATTAGATCTATTAATAAGCAGTGAGAGAGGCCTTGCTTCTGAAGAGATATGGAATTTCATTAAAATTAGCCTCAAGCTATCAGAAAAGTAAGGCTTAAAAAAAACTGAAGCCTATATTTAGACCTCTAAATAAATTTTTTTAATGGCCAAATGCCCTAGAGTCTCCTAGTTTAACATCAGAAGGTACTTTATATTTAGCCATTGAAGCAAACTGTCAAGTTTAACATTAGGTGCCACACTGCAAACTGTCCTCACATCTTGAAATCCTGAGAGATGGAAGTACTCCAAAAAACCTTTGGATGGAAGAAACAGCGAAAAGGCAGTGGCAGCCAGATCATTTTACTGAAAATGCCTTGGATATCACCTTATGTATTTTTATATATATACATATATATAGAAACAGATCTGTTGCACTTGTTAGGTATACTTATTTATCTTAGGAGTTTCTGCATGAACAGAATAAAAGCTGCTGAATGGGCATTTTTAGGGCTTTTAATTCCTTTCCAAAAACTGGATATTATGTTCTGTACTAGTGATGTGCTAGCATGTGCATGATATCCTGGGAAGAACTGAGCTGTAATGGACAGAACAGTCTGTCCTGATTAGCAGAAGCTTGCTCTGGTTCTATATTAGTACATGAAATTAAGGCAGCCTTGTCTACATAGCGGATGAACATAGGTACTGATAAAGAATGGTAAGTCAAGAGGACTCACAAAAAGCTGAGTTGTGTTACCAGCTTTTAGTTAGGTTAGAAGGTGAAATGAAGCTTGTACTCACATATAATTATGATGCTGTGTTTTGAAGACAGTGTTTACCATCTTCAGTGAGCCCCTAAGGGCTACTCTAAGGGCCTGGACTACAGAAGCGTGATTTTTTTTATTTACAGAATAAATTTATTTAGTAGTATATCTTGGATTGGAATGGGATTATAAAAGGACGTGGAGAACCAAGAGATGATCACCTCGGGCACAGCCTTTCTAAACAGGCTTACAAAAACCATTCCATTCTCACTGCACTGATTCACTTCTGAATCTCATAACTACTGCTTTTTGTACTGAATTCAGTTCAAGCACCCAGCTCCAGAAGGCTGATTACAGTCTCATCGTCCCCTGCTCTTAGCTTTTTTCCTGCCTCTTGTCTCACTACCATCCTTCCCTCCTATTCTTTGCATGGACAGTCCTTACATGGAAACACAGCACTTTACCACGGTTTAACTATCTGTCCGTACTGGGGAGGTACCAGCTACAGAAGTCCTAAAAGTAGCTAAATAGAATCTGTACCAATACTGGCACTCAAAAAATGCTCTGGGTCTCTTAAGGATCTGTAATCTTGTGTACAAAACTTTCCAAAGTGGAGCAACAATTGATTAAATGAGTAGGAAAACACGATCCTAGATATGGCCTTCATGTTGTCACATCGGCTTTGCAGTCCTCCCCTGTAGCTCATCTTACTCAAAACATATATTGCCTTCATTTATCAAAGAGAGTAAAAACCTACAAGGAATTCCATCTCTGGCCAATCCTGAATGAATTTTTCAAGTCTCTCTGGAAATGTCAGTGTGTAAATAAGAATGATCAGTCAAAAACTTCTCAGTAAATTGCTTCAGGTCTATCTAATACTGTTTTAATAAAAAGGGCAGCAGAACCTTTCATTCATGCAATGAATGACTCTGCACAACTTCCTGAAATGTTTTTTACAAAGAAACTACCGAGAAGACAAAAAAAAAAAAAAAAAGGAAAGAAACGAGGGTAAGATGATGGAAAGGAGACACTCTGTCACACTGAGGAATACTCAAGCACTAATTAAAAGTCATGTTAAAAATGCATTAGTCATTAGCAAACGAGGCACAGCTGCCCAAAGCATGTTCACAGAAAGTAAAAACCAGCAGCAGATTTCTACAAAGCACTCTAATATGTCGACTGCAGACCTTTTGCATTTGCTTTTGCTATGTGCATTTTAACTGAATCCATTACCTTCAAGATGAGATGCTCAGAAGGACTCGAGAAATTTCTTTTGTAGTGTCACGCACTCTAAACAGCACCTTTCACCAAAAACTTATTCCATCAAAGCTTGTTGTACTTAAATGATGAAACTGCAGCATTTCTGAAACTCAGTTCTGCAGGTAATGGACGCCCACAACCTTCTGCTGGATGAACCCAGAGTTTCAAGCAGTATTATTGGAAAAATTAGGTTAAGAGACAAGGCAGGAAAGGAAAATTGCATTTATAGGAAAGATAGAATGTGATACAGAACACAAACTTTGAAAGTAGAAGAAAGCCCTTCCATACGTTAGAAATTGGTGAGTATTTTTGTAAGATTTCCAGCTCCCACCACAGCAGAAAACACAAATCTCAAAGGTGACTTGATGGATGGATGGATGGATGGATGGATGGACGGAAGGAAGGAAGGAAGGAAGGAAGGAAGGAAGGAAGGAAGGAAGGAAGGAAGGAAGGAAGGAAGGAAGGAAGGAAGGATAATGGCAAATTTCCTTGGACTAAATTCAAAGCTTTGAAGTGTTATGCACAAAATATATTTAACCAATAATCATCCTTCCCCTTTATTCAGTACCTTTTTTGCTTTCTATCATATTTTTCTTAATTACATCTGTCAGATTCCTAACAAACCCTCTTCTTCTTCCTCTGCCTTCTTCAATTCCCATTTTAGAGAACTTCAGGCTTATCAAATGTTTTTTGTAAAATTCAAGAAGGTAAAAAGGATTCTGTGGAACAAATACATGCAAGTAGAAACTAGAAGATAATAGCATACATCTCAAATGTGCAATTTCCTTGAATTCTTTGAACAACACATTCAAGACCAAGTTAGACTTCTGTTTTTTCAAGATATTCTTTGTTCTGAGAGTTTGTTTGCCCCACCATGGAATAAAACCTTCCATGAAAGACAACTGTCTTTAAGGGGACAGAGATCTTACAGAAGTTTTTCTATTTAAAAATAAATAAATAAATAAATATTATCCAGTATTCTTTATCTCCATACTCCTCCTACTGGGAAGCTTTTAATGTGCATCATCAACCATCATGCTGCCATTCAGGCTTATCAAATGCTTCTGAAATCAAACTCACCCTTCCGCAGAAAATCTTTTAAAGTTTTACAACTTAACTGTCTCATTGTGACCTACAGTGAAAACTTTGTGTCTTCTCTAGGAAAAAAACAACTGTTATGTGTCCTCCACTTAGCATCATTTCACTGACCTTCACAGTTCCTTCCTCTGCACTGCATTATGCACACTCTTTCGTTTTTTTAATCCATTATTAACCAAACAAAAGGGTAAAAATGTTGTTTGGTTTTCAAGGATGATGAAAATTCAATTATTGATATCTGTCTGTCTTACAAACAGAAAAATATATTTGCTTTTTTATTTTTTTTAAAGCAGGTAGCACGCCAAGTTTCATTGCAAAACTTTTAGGGCAGTTTCTTCACTAAGTCTGCCTGCAAATTTGGCGTGTGAGAGTAGTTCCTTATTGCCAATCAATGCTTTAGTTAGAAATTTAGGTTGGATGCATAAATGCTGGGATCTATAAAATGATTCAAATCCCAGCTGCTTGTGTGCAGCGACAGGCTAGATTTGCAAAGGCAGCACAGCTGGAAAGAGGCTTTCCAGTCAGCCAGTCAGGCAGGTCAGCAGCAGTTGTAACTTCACAAGCTTTTTCTGGTAGCATGCCAAAAAGAAAGCGGACCTGGCTTTTGCAAAGCTAATGAGTTAAAGTAAGTCTTTTGTTCAGATCACTGAGTTCTCTAGAGGCCTTAATTGCAGAGGTAGAGAGTTTCAGGATCAGTTATCAAGATTTCTGTTCTGATTGACAAAACTCCGATTTTTAAAGCAAGCTGGTGTTTCTTTTGCAAAAAACAAGGGCAGGTTTGACCAGCATGACATTTTACTGCAGTGCTAAAATTAAAAGGTGGAACAGTGGCTAGGTTTCGTAAACAGTTCCAGCTTGAGTGATTTCTCTCAGACATGCAGACAGGGCACATTAAACTATTTTAAGTGTCACTGAAAGTGAAGAATCAACATGAACTCCCTATACATAAACCTGCCGGTGTATTTCTCCCAGCCATTTATCTTCTCTTGCTACTGGTTCTGGCTCCCCAGGGACTGCCATGCAACACTTCCAACTGCACGCCTGGATCCTACTTCATCCACAGGATGGTTGGAGCGTGTTTCTTTTCCACTTTGGCATACCTGTTCCCTTCCTAGTCCATTCTGAAGCATCCCAAACCAGCAGAAGACACACATGACACTGTACAGAGCCTTTAGCTTCTTTGCGGCTCTTTGTACTTTGTGTGAACACGCTGGGGATCACTGATGCAAGTTTCTGTCATTCACCTTTCCATATTCTTTCCCTTCTCAGTAAATCCAGGTCACAAAATTTGTCATTTAAAGGCTGGGGAACATCAGTCTGTCACTAAACTGCTCTGTAGCATAAATCACTGCATATTCTTAAAGAAAATCAAGCAAAGAAAAATCCCAGCCAACATTTTTTCCCATCCTTCTGTCTTCAATTCATAGAGCAATGGAAATGCTCGAGCTTCTGCAGCATTACAAGAGACAAATATACAGCCAAGATAAGGAAGCTCTTTTCTTGGACCCTGAAAATGTGTTCTTACATGTATATGTCTTTTTTGCAGTGTTTCCGGACAATGCCTGCTGCCCTACTTATCCTGATGTGTTTGCTGCAAGAATACTTGCCTCCAACCTCATAGCAGTATCATGAGGAAGCCAGTGAGTCTGAATGCTGAGTCTTTGAGTTGCTCTTCCCACTCCTCCCAAGGAAGAGGTAATACCACCAGAAATGCCAGGCAGACAGGGCTTTGGACAAGTACAAGCAGACAAATAATGCTGACATGATTAGCTCTTAATCGGTAAAATGTTGCAACTTCATTAAAAACTGATAACCGTGTATAAAACATGATCAAATCCCAATCCTAAGAATTAGTTCTACGTGGACTTTCTGAAAGTTGTTTTAAAAGGCACTCAACTGTGGCCATACTGTTTTAAAACGGCACCGAGAGGGTCTTTTCTTTTGGGGATTAGTTTTGCCCTCACCTTCAGGAATAATGTTGTACTAGTCTATGAAAGGAGGCAGCCAGCATTGTTTGTGACAGCAGCTCACAAGGAGCAATCAAGATGCTGAGTTTGCGTGCTCTTCTGAAGCCTCACCAACATGACTGGCTGCAAAGAAATCGGTAGATCTGGACCTGGGACGAAACGCAAAGCAGAGCATTTGCTTAGGCAATGGGCAGGAGGGCAGCTATGAAAAGCAGCCATTTAAATACCTGCTTCTTTCCTCCTTGTCTTCCCAAATTAAACCAAACTGAAACAGGCTAGTAAATTATTATTTTTTGCTTGTTTGACTGAAATGTAGTTTCCATTGCTTTAAATGAGCTAAAATACTGTTAAAAAAAAAAAAATCTGTAAGCTTGCAAGAGGCTGGGGAACACTGACAATGATATGGAAAAACTTAGGTTCTTGAGATTTCCAGTCATAAAAAGTGCAGATAAGCTTAAAAAACACTGACAGGACAGAAAAGAAAGAGAGATGGGCTGCAACAGGCTCTAACTGAGCAGACTCAGTCTGGACAAAGGGGAAGGAGCTTAAAGTTCACGAAAAGATGGAAAGCATGGGGAGCCAGCAGGAGGGATGGGCAAATACTTGGCTCAAACAGAGTGAACTTTCACTAGAGCACTGGGGAGGTGGGGGAACAGCCAAGGTTTGGTTTGGTGCACAAAGGGTAAAGATTTCAATGAGGCAGACAGGAAAAAAAAATAAAAAACTTTTCCCTCAAATTACTTCATTATATTATTATTATTATTACTACTACTACTACTATTATTATGATTACTATTATTATTATTTACAGCTAAGAATATTTAAGGCAACCTAGATGAGTATAATGAAAATGCCACCCAAGGTCATGAGCATAGAAAGAGCTTGAATAAGTGATTGCAAACTGATGGTCAAGAGAGGAGACAAAAGACCTCTGAAATTCCTGGGCAGTGTTTTTCTCTTTTTGCATCTGAAGTCAACCAACAATTTACTCGATCTCAGCCCATTCTCCTGAGATTCTCCCCCAGCCTTTTACTTCTCACCACCTTCTGCAGGGACGTCATCCCTTGGACAAAGCCCAGACCCCAGTGATTTCGTGTACACCTGTATATCCTTGGCAGCCCTTACAAGCTTTTGTGCTCCCAGCAGTCGCCCTTCTGCTAGCAGCTGGGCAGCTCGATGGCAGGAGTTTCTGCTCCAGTGCTTGTTGGGAGGCAGAACTGCGAGGTGATCCCCTGCTAAAGCTGGGTTAAGGATGGCTTTGGGGTCAGGTGGGAAATGAGGAGCAAAACCTTGGATTCCCAGGGACACGTGGCAATCTTCCTTGCCCATGCTCCTCTGAAAATTGCTGGCCCAAATACCAGAATTACATATCCTGTATTTTGGGGTGTTCCAGAGCCATTTTAATTTATTCCTAATATTGGAAGCAGTGCTATTTCAGTAAAAGCACCATAATCATGCTATTGAACAGAGTTTCAGAACATCACAACAAAATAGTTCTGGGAAAGGGCTGACAACCACAGCTGCATAAACTGTGGATTTAACTCCTCTGTAGCAGCTTTGTAGCTGACGAGTAAAATGCGAGGAAAATCAGCTTTCCTAAGGAGCTGGCACAGAATATTTAGCTGTTCAAAGGGCTTACTGTAGAAAGAAACCGAGGTCTGGAAGAGAATCAGCTCTGGGCACAATGAATTTAAAAAGGCTCCTTCACTGCCTAGGTGAGTTTAGTCTATAAATTGAAATTATTATGGCTTATTTTTTAAAGCTTATTTCTTAACTGGGAGGAAGACCTGCTGCTAAAAAGAAACCAACATCATTTTAATGGCCTCTTTTGCTGAAAGCATGCAATTACAGTTCGACCAAAAGGCAGCTCAGGTCACTGCAGGCAGGACGCACAGACAGTTTGACCAACAACCCTCCTTCCCTCCGAGACACACGTACAAAGCAACGTGCACACTGTGCTGTAAGCCACCGAGCTTTACCTTTCTGGAGCTTGGATGCATTGTCCTGTATCCAGCTGAAAAGGTTGGCAAAGTCACAGTCACAGACCCAAGGGTTGCCCTCCAAGCGTATAGTCCGCAGGGAGGGCAGCGCTTCCAGGGCTGCCACGTTGAGGCTTTGTAAGTTATTGTCATTCAGTTCTAACACTTGGAGCTGTTCCAGGTTCTCAAAAGCAGCCTCATCTACATCCACCAGGTTATTGTTTCCAAGGCTCAGTTTGATCAGTTTTTCTGCTGACTTGAATATCCCAGCATCAAGCTGCGTTAAATTATTGTAGCTTAAGTCTAAATACACCAGTTTGGTAGAGCTGCTAAAAGTGCCCTCTTCTAAAGAGGTGAGGGAGTTATTCCTGAAGTCCAAATAGACCAGATCTCCATAAAATATAAAGAAGTCAGCTGGTATCGCCTGAATGTTGTTATCGGCTATAAGAAGTTTCCGTACATCCAATGGAAATGGATTAGGAACACTTGGGAGTCCTTGATCCCGGCAGTCTATGGTGTGGTAGTCCATACAGCTACAGACAGCAGGACAAAAATGACCCCCGGGTAAAAAGAGCAGGCAGACAAAGACAGAAAAAGGCAGAAGGCAGAAAGGAAAGCATGGCAACATCGTCAAGGATTTGGAAGCTGTGATGAGCACCACTCCTAAGAGAAGGACATTTTGCCTAGCTGAGCAGCAGTGCCTGGGACTCGTGTGTGTGTGTGCTCGTCTCCAGGAGATCACATATCAGCCCCGATCCGATGGCAGCGGGCTCGGCAGGGGGAGGGAGACAGTGACTGAAGGGGAGAGGGAGGCAGGCATATGTGAGGATTTACACTGGCAGAGAATGATAATGCCGTACAATGCGAGGGAAAGAGCGATGATTGGGTAAGCCGAGGACCTTTCAAAGGACTCCCTTGCTTTTGTGAGCTAAAAAAAGCAGAGAGCCTGGTAGCATATTTGCTGTATATTCCAGCAAACGGGAAATCACACCTAATCCTGTGACTCTGGCAGCAAGAGCTTATGTTTAAAAAGCCCTGCAGGTAATGCACCCAGATGAAAAAAATGATTTTCTTTCTTCACATCTGCCTACATCAAAGTGATCAACACCCGACAGAAAAGCAGGTGAGGGTCAGAAGGATCCGGCTGGCTGCTACGGTCTCTTTTCTCTTTCATTTGTAAAATAGGTTGCAGAAGAGCAGCAAAGACAAGGAGAAATAGCTTGTGCTGTTTCTGGGTGCCTTGCCAGCTTTTAGGGCAAGCACATTAACATTATTTAAATGACTCATTATCTTTTAATCAATGGGAATAATCTACTGTGGCAACAAAGAATATGGTATCAAAAATGAGGGTGTTTGTTTTCCTGTTTTAATAACCTAAATGACTACTTTCTAATATGGCACTAGTAATGTCCTTCATGCCAGATAAAAGCAAAAAATATGGATCAGATCTTCAGCTAGTTAAAAATGAATGGATTTTCTTCATTTGCAGGGCAAAAAACATATTTGACAATCAATCCGCCTGCCTCCTGCCTCTCTGCTTCAATCAGCAGAGATGATTTTGCAAGAAGGCATCTGTGTTTTTGTGACACCCCCAAATCCACACCCAGAAAGGTAGGATCTCTGCCAGCTGCAAGCTTAACTTTTAACTCCATCACTCCCTCTTTACATACAGACAGAAATGGGACTCTAGTGCTTGGGCCACACCTATGTGCTATGAACGAGGATTTTCTAAAAAGACAGATTGTATTTTGGTGTGCACATCCTGCAGATTAAAGCACAAACTCAAATGCCATTGGCAAGCTCATCCCCAGGTCAAAGAGAGGCCAGTGATGTTGATTTAAGGTCATTTCATAACTGAGTTCAGAGTACATAACTGAATTCAGAGCATTCATTCAGGACAGGGTACAAAAAATTCCATCTAAGATATCATATCCTCCCGACACCAAGAGTTACATTTACATACAGAAAGCATTACCACCCTCTCCTTCAGTGAGTGGCACTGCTTTTGTAAGAGAAGCCCCCTCCCCTTCCCCTTTCATTCAGTAAAGACCCTCCTTAAACAGCAATCTGAAGGTGAGGCTGTTCCATGCATCTGCTCCACCAGACAGTGCCAGGCACTGCTGTGTCACTCTGCTATTTAGCATTATTACAGACTTATGAGTGAAATGTCACAATATCACTGTTTTTTCAAACACGTTACGCTGCACAAGACTTTGGCTTTGTGTTATGGCTTAAGGTGAGCACAGGGAGCATACCTTTTGCATGCTTCTGTTTCCTTGCACAGCCTTTCTCGTTGGCCCCAGCATCTCTGATGACAGCAGTGCTTGCTGAAGGTGCGCAGCAGGAGCTGAGAGTACCAGCCTGATGCACAAAGGATGAAATCTAGTTGCTAAAAGAGAACTTTGGATAGAAGACCAGGGTGGGCACAAAGAGGGAACAGTGATGGATGGGACAGAAGCCAAGGCAGCACTTGCAGCTGTGCTGCAAAACAAACACAAGTTCACACACACACAAGCACTTGAGAAAACCCTACACAGGGATGATTTTCTAGCATGCACAGAACCACCTTAGATAATTAAAACCTTCCAAAATCACTGGACCTCTTACATAACTCCTCCCTAATGGGCTCTGGAGCTGGAGTGTGACCGAGGGACTTGAGCCCCTCTCTGTCACATCTTGCAACGCACCGAGTCTTTCCAAGTCTTTCTAGTTCAGGGGTCTTTTGGCCAAACCACCTCGAACAAGCCACTAGACCCCTCCCATAACACACATCCTGCTCCACGTGTCTACCATTCAGGTTTTGAATATCTGTTAAGACGTTGCCCAGAAAGAAATGGGCATAGCTGCCTCTATAAATCACTAGGGGAAAGTCCAATTACATTTGTGTGATGATGATTTAAAATATTTACCTTTAAATTACAGAGGAAGTGGAAAGCTGATAGGCTACCCCTGAACAAAAAGGACACACAAAATAACTCCTGTGGTCAGGATTCATCCAATGAATCAGCAAGAACAAGTAACCGCGACTGGTGTTTCTCATGCAGAATTGATGCCTTGTAAACTTTGAAGGCCATGTCTTGCAAACATTTGCCCCTGCTGTAATTCAGTGCTTTTCCTCCCCTCTCTAACTCAGTGAAGGCTTTAGGTCAGAGGTAAAGCTGTTCCTACCACTGTCAGTAAGGAAAGCCTAACTGACATGGTGTCTTGCAGTAATGACGTACCTCACTTTATTTTCTGAGGTGGTTCTCCAGTGAAGTTATCAATACACAGCACTTACGGGTTCCCCTGTGCAGACTCTTTGTTTTTTCCTATCGAATGTTCGAAATCAGACCCTGACATTTTCTTTTCCAAGATGTCTCAGCGTTATTACGCCTATTTCACAGATGGGAGACTCCAGACAGTAAGGCATGATTTGTGAAAGATCCAAGAACACGTTAGTGGCAGTGGTAGGAAAAGGACTCAGCTTCCCTGAATTCCAGCCCTTGCTCCAACTCCTGCTCCTTTCTGTATGAAAGGGACCTTCCCATTCTCAGTTGCTTGTGTGTGTTCTTGCTGATATAGGGGAAGCACTCTAAGCAACACTATTTTCACAGCAATGCTGCACCCTTGCATGCATTTTGCAATTTCTCCACAATATTTGTGGAGCTTTCCTGTCCGAGACGTTTGTAGAGGGGCTGGTAGGAGGCTACAGATTATTATTTTGGGCAAGATATCCCACTGGTTTGTCAAGCAGAGGCAGAGCATCCAGGCAAACAAGCATTTCAGTGCCAGCACATAGCACTGATCTTCTGCCAGACAGGACCAGCTGCAGTGCCTGCCATCGCAGGCCACCTGCCAGGGTCTGACACCTTCTTCTTGCCACCTTGGATTTCTGAGTTTCTCTCTGACCTGTCTTCCTCTGTATAACATTTCCTGTTTCAGTTTGTTTCAGCTCCATTCTTTCCTTAGCTCCTGCTTATTTCCGTACATCACCTGCTTCCCTCAAAGAACAGAAATTCTCTTTAATCTTTTTGAAGCTTCCCTCACTTGCAGACATTTCAGGCAACTTTGGATGACACAAAGAAGATTCTGAAAAGCTTCCTACCTAATAAGATAGCAAAGCTTTATTTCTTTAATCTTTTATTTGCATCAGTTGGATACAGTAAACTGTATTACTATACACAGGGCCTGGCCAGCTATCTGCTAAGTGCACAGCACCCTCTTGTGCCCTGTGGGACAGCAGTCACTCCACGAGCACTGTGGGCTCCCACCAGAAGCTGTCAGTGAGTTTTACCATACTCCTGTAGTTCCTGAGTTTCATTGCTTCCTCTTCCAGTGGCCTCCTAAAGACACCACAATCACTTAAAGAAGGGAAATGAGATAGATAATTTTGGTGGTGGTGTTCTCTCAGGTGCTCTCTTTAGAGAGGTGTTTACTAAAACAGCAGCAGCACAGAGCGAGCCTCACTGATGCGTGGAGCTGTGAAGGGAAGTTCATGCAGGGAACAAAGCAAGCCTCTAGTTCCTTGCTTGCACTGAGACACAGGAGCCAAACCGCACACCTACTGCCTGCTGCAACTCCTGGCACTGGAATTTCATTCTACCTGCACGCTCTGCCGTATCTTTTGGCTGTAGTAACTGGGACACCGCATTACAGACAAGCAATTGCTTAACAAATCTGGAGGAAATGATAAAGAACTTCACAATAGGAAATACACATCAGGAGATTCTGCTTGGCTTCAGTTGACAGTAAAGTATAACACAGAGCTGCTCCACCTGTGAGAAGCCTCAGAAATAAAGCTTTGTTTATAAGATGTGCTTCTTTAATATTCCCAAGCAAAGCTGTCACAGCTTTCCTACCTGCATTCCAAACCCATTTCCAGTACAAAGTTCTATTTCTTAGAGATTTTAAAAAGCACAAACCTCCCAATGAGGAGGTGATGCCAAAAATAAATAAATACACTTCTCTCCACACAGATGGGATTCCACATGGATCAAAGCTCAACTATCGGCTCTTCAGTGATGATCCTTGTTTCCCTTGGCTCCCCCAAGGCGAGGGACACAATCAGTATAAAAACACATGCTTATGAAACAAAGAGGGTAATAATTTCCCTGTCAGACAACTAGTGAGCATCCCTGCTTTATCCTTTTTATTTTTAATTACTTTACAGTATCTAGCACACTGCAGTCCTGGAACTGACAGAAGCTACCAAAGTTATTCTTCATGATAAAGTATACGTGCATGTAAAAAAGCAAATCCATCTCATTTAACCCTTGAAAATGAGCAAGGAGGTTTTGTGTCAAATCCTTTTGTGGAGGATGAGGAAATAAAAAAGTATCTTCCACCATCTCTTCTCAGTTGTGTGACTTGAATAAGCGTAACAGTAGGCAGGCTTTGGATTAAAGTCACAAAGATCTGGCTTTCAATCCCTTTAACTTTCTGTTCAGGATATCACTAAGAGAAACTCAAATAAAACAGAGAGTGGCAAGCCATGATGCTCCTAGACCTTTAGAGTGCTGCCAGTTTTATAACATGGCAAACAGTAGGAAACTAAAAAAAATATTAAACTCCTTGCCTAGTGCAGTAAGAAATAGCTCCAGGGGAAGAATGGCATCTTTCCCTTAGAAACTTCGAGCTCTCCTCTTAAGAATGCTCAAAACTTCCCAGAACAGCTTGAACAATGGAAGAAAAAAGAGAGAGCAATCACAGTGCAGACACACATGAAGGATTCAGATATCACAAGAAATCATTACTTACATGAGAATTAAACAGAAAATTGCCCATCCTCATTCATATTTGTGAGCAGCTAATTAAGCATGTTTCTCTGTGAATGAAAGTTGTTATTCTGGGCTTATGCTTCACTGAGTCAAGGCACACATCGTGTCCCAGGCTGCTGCACCAGGTGCACACACCGATTGCAAAGGGGTTTCCTAATTACCATACATAAGCAATGTGTCATGTGAACCAGTGTTCAGACCTGAATGACTAACAGTAAGCTAATCAATCAAATGCTGAAATCAAGTGGTGAACAACATCTCTGAAAGAGAATCCCATCTTTATTCTGATATTTATCATATTGGCTTCAGCACATTATTCTTCTGAGAAATATCTCCACCTGCTATGACCAGATGGATTTTTATGAATGCAGCCATGGGGCACCTTCGGCCTTTTTTCCCTCTGATCTTACATCTAAGATGGACTGAAAAAAGTGAAAGAGGAAGAGGGATATATTCTTTTGTCTTACAAAAGAATAATAGAAACTGTGAACTGAAGCTTGTATTACACCTGCCTGCTGCTGCTGTTGCTGCTGCCGTGCAACTGGCAGGGAAATCACATCAAAATTAATCAGCATGACAGCAGCAATGATTGAATTTGAAAACCTGAGACACTGCAGTTCAACAGCCAAGTGAGAGCAGCCTACACCCATCAGACCGCTTCCATCAGCAGCTCTGGGGATGACATGGCTTTCTCAGACACGTGGTCACTACTTTATTATCAACCATTTACAGTCACCATAAGCACTCACAGGAGAAGAACCGCTGTAAATTGTTTCCTTTCTCCCCCAGGAAGCAGTTGGTATCCAGTCACTGTTGTCAGCTGCTCGTCCTCTAGGTAGTTGTGTTCCGGCCCAGCACTACCACAGCTGGAAAACAAATTAAAGGCAACTAAAAGTGAAAATTCTCCTAAGTTGTCAAACGGATATGCTCACGTGTACCCACCAGGTATGAGATAGATTTGGGACTAGATGCATCCTTGGCATGACCCAGAATGGCTATTCTTATACGTATGAAAGTTGCAAGTGCAGCTGGACACAGGTTTCTTCTCAAACACTGTTTATCTGGCCAGATTCAAGAGCAGCTCTGTCAAGATGTGAAGACCCTTAGGCAGACCTGAGAGTCTGTGGAAGCTCAGAGCTTCTGAATACATTTATATAAAAATCCAACACAGGTTTTGTAGAGGAAAAATGACGAACCTCAGTGACTTTAAAGTAGCAGTTGGATTTGAGCACCTTTCATAACTGAAACTTGTTTCAACCTGCAGCTAAGTTTCAAACCCTGAAGCTGAACAGAAAAGGAAGTTCGAGAAAGTTCCCAAAGCCTTGCCATATCGCAGCTCAATCCAGCTCTTGTGAAAGGCTGAAGAGGCTGCGATTCTTAACCTGTGATTGCCATTATAAACAGAATATTTGCTTCAAAAGACAGGAAAATAATGACTGCAGGAACTGATTTCTTCCAAATTGCATACTCATGATATAGAGAACAACTGCTACCTCTTCATCAAGCATTCAGGGGCTGAATGTACCCCTGTGCAATCTGGCTGAGCAGAGGGTAGAGCATGGAAGTGGCGGGTGTTCTGGGGAATCGGAGGCAGAAAACTAGGTCTTAGAGGAAGGAAAACAAGAAATGATTCTGGAATATCTGGGAATTTGTACTGGTTCAGCAGGATGTGTACTGCTTTTATTTGTGCTCTGTGCAATCCAGGAAAACCTTTAGAGAGTTCTTTGTTCAAATGAAGAGTGAACAGATTTACAGCAACTAAAACAACTGACAGCTAATGTTTACACACACATAGTTTTCGAACATAAAACCCCTTCAGTTCATTTTACCCATAAGAGAGTAAAAAACAAATAAAAATGACTCACATTCATTTTGCTGCTAACTTTGTAATATTAATGGGTATTAATGGGCTGAATGCCCTTTCCAGACCAAAGAAGACTGTGTACTTGCAAGGACTTAATGCAAATTGATACCAAATAAACACCCAGCAAGAAGGCAGTTCCACTTACAAACAAGGGCACAGCAAACTTAATTGGACATCAAGGTGTTTCAACGACTCCTTAGGCTGCTTTGATAAGGGGGTCTCACGAAGATGCTACTGTATTAGCTTATTGGATGTGATACAAGCTGAACACAATGGGAAAAACAAGCTAGACTTTTTTTTTTTTTTTTAATTATTATTATTTTTTTTCCTGCAGAGACAAATCCCCAAGACAGCCACTGGTAATTGTTGCCCTTCACCCACCTACCACGCTGACTATTGCTGCACACACTCCATGGATGTAAATTTGAAGGAAGGGTTTGTGTCAGTGGACATTCTAAGTACCTAATGAGTGATAGAGATAATGGAAATAATTATTAAACACCTCTGCTGTTCTCTACCATAAAAACACCTCACAAAAAATATAACTAAATGTTTAAAAGGTCAGACAGTACATTTGAAATAGGGCTTGAAAATTGCCCTTGAAGTACATCGTGGACTCATTAAATTACGCGTACTATCACTGCAATCGTGCAATTCCCCATCCTACAGGTTACTTCTGAACAACTGGCTACCTGCAGAACTAATTACTCCACTAAAATGCACTCATCCCTGCCCTGGAACCAGACAGCATCAACAAGTGCAAAGAGACAAGGAACAATAGCTCAGGACTTGAGACAAAAAATGGAAGACTAAAATCTTGCACTGTGTTCAAATGAAAATAAGTGACAAAATAAGTTTGTGTGTACAAGCCCATATCTGAATATACAGGCAGTTCCTTCTTTAATTAAATATGGAAAACTTTGTTTTTATGGAAAAAACAAAGCCAGTCTGGAAAACCAGACTGTCCCATTGGGACAGTCTAGTGGAAACAACTGAAAGTTTGGCCCTAACATTTTACTTGTGGAGCTTTCTTTGTGGATGGATCAGTCAGCCTTTTCAATCCTGGGTTAAACAAAGGCAACCCCCTTTGCAAATTCAAGCAGTACAGAGCTGTTTCACACCCACATGAAGAGCAGAATGAAACAAAATGTTGAACCAATGGGGTAAAATCTCCTCTGATGCAAAGGACTTGTTTTCACCTTTTAAATATAAAGTAGATGTTGAAAGGGTGTGTACACATTACTGTATGCAAAGAACATTTGTAGGATGACAAAAAATCATTATAGCAACCAATCTCCTGGTGTAACTATAAAATATCTCCAGTCCCGTTCACGGTAAGTGATCCTGGTCATTCACATGTCTTCACTCTAAAGCGATCTTTCTATCCTCTTACAAGTTTCTCTGGCTGTACAGAAGTGTAGTGTCCCTAGGGAATGCAGCACAGTTTGACTTAATGGCTTCTGACATTTCACTCGCCTTGTTAATAAGATGGGTAAAATGTCAGGTGGAATTATATAAGCGAGTGCAGCAATCCCCCGAAGGGAAAGATTTGGAGCCTTGTAACACTGCTGCTGGATTTGCTTTTTAAAAGTGTGTCGATAACCAATGCTGATTATTGCAATGCCTAGTTTTCCTAATTGCTTCAGAAATCACATATCTCAGTGACAACGAACTGGAGGTACTCCTCTGGTACTCAGAGATATAAGACGTAACCTCTAGAATGTTAGTACAGTTCGAAGCGGTGCGTTAGCACAGCTAATGTCCAGCACAACTTCCTCCAGCCTAAATATTGACACTGCAGTGGTATATCGGAGTTTTAAATACTACAACTTTGGTAGGACTTGTTGCACTGGGAGACGAAGCTGTTTTAGTATTTGGCTTCACAGGTCCAGCACCCAGTGTCCCATGCCACTGTCATGCAAAGGTAACTCTGTCAGGAGGCATATCGGCTTGGATATATGATGAATGTTTGGATAAACTCCTTTACACATCTACTTCTTCAATTTTTGAGGTTGTCACATTTCAGATATTAAATCTGAGAAACATCATCAAAAGAAAATCAAACTGCCCGGGGAATGCAATGAAGTTAGTGGGCATCAGTTAGCAGTACCCAGACTGTAGTGCTCAGCCACTAAAATCTTTGGGATTGTCCTACATCAATTTCTTCTTTATTAATAATAATAAAAAAAAAAAAAAAAAAACAGTCTCCAAAAATGGAATAAGTGAAGTCTCTTAAATTTCAAAGTTGAATGGAATCCAGAAGAAGTGTGTTTGCTTCAGGCTCTTGTAAATTTTTCAGAAAGTTAATGGCACAGAAGATGAACATGGTAAAAATATTGTTCACGTGGTAACACACAGAATGTTCTATACACTCCATTTTCTCAGGCTACGCTATAAGCAAAAGGTATTTTTAGGGAAAATGGAAAGGCTGCAGACTAAAAATAGAGAAGCCAAAAGTGTCCAAGAAAACTCTTTCAACAAAAACATTAAACCAAAAAAGTAACTTCAACTGCTAATTTCTGTTTTCTGTGTTTAAAATGTTTTCAGTTTTTAACCAGGGATTTTATTTGATAATTCTCACATTTTCTATATAACATTTAATATTCTGAAAAGCCATCTCCTAAAACATAAGATCATTCAGTCAGAATGATCTGATCTAAGCATATAATGAGAGGCTTCAACTTAGTTTTTGATATAGACACTTATACATTATCTGCTTCCACTGAAGCTAAGCAAAGATTTGCTGAAATTGTGTGTGTGGCTTCTTCTCACAGAGATTTTACTTTGCAAGTATTATATTTGCTTATCCTGCAATAATAATCCAGCCTCCTGTTTTTCCATTATCAAGGTTTTAGTTGCGCTGAGAAGAGGAAGATGGTGTGAAGCTGACTTCTTAGCAGGTACATAAGCAGACCAATTATTCAAAGCTCCCAGAGATGGGACTGTGTCCGTGTCAAAGTGTTTATGTGTGTACCATGGGCACAGAGGCATGGGATAGCTGTCAAGGCATTGATGTAACAGCTGTGCCATCCTCCTTCAAAGTTATTCACTAAGACACCACAAGGTAAAAGTGTTTGAAGCTATTAACAATGACAGGTTTTGATTCTGGTGGGAGGGCCACTACATTTAAAATGACTTTGTTATATTGTTGCTGTTGGATCCCCTAAAGGGGGACTTTTCACTCCAAAAAATATATGAAGTTGCACATCAAGAATATCTTCTCTTCTGGCTGCATTTCCAAGCAAATACTGCGCACTATTCTGTGGGATGGCAAAAGGAACATAGGCACAGGTTGTACCATTGTGAAGTGGTGCAATGACTGCTTTTGGGGTAAGAAGAGATAAATCATTCCAGATGGACTTTTAATGCTCAGAGAAATCTTTAAATCTACAAAGGATAAGTTAATGCAAATGTCAGAGAAAGCACTATTGATTTTTAGTTTGCTTTTAGACTTGTCACTTTTCAGATAATCTAGTATACTGAAATACTGTCAGTGAGAGCACGGCTATTTGGCATCACTCAGTCGAGAAGATAACTTATTGTTCTGTCACAGAACCATTCCAAACTACTCCTAAAATATGATGTTGTTCACTGCCTGCTGGTGTGGGGCACACTTTCACTCTTGCCTTCTTAAGTGAGAGAAGATGAAGGGCTGCAACTGCTGAGTCTAAGAATACAGCTCCAGAACTCCTGATAAGCTGTCTGGAAGATTTGTGTGCATAGTTTTTTGCATTTTTTTTTCACATTTTAATAAAAGACAGGTCATACTTCTTTGATACATGCTCTGAAGAAAAAAAAAAATTCATTTTACCTATACTCATACTTATGTAATACCTCATGCCTCAGTTTCTCTTTTTTAAACAAGGAAAAGTACAGAACTGCTGCAAGAGTTATAAGCTATATAGGGCATAAGACATATGGATCTAAATCCTTTTATTTAGAAGTAATCATACTCAAAATTAAGGTCCAAAGGACCCTTGTTCTGATAAATAATTTCTTTTTCTATGAAAGATGCTATATTACCGTTACTGCTTGCAGGCAATTAAAATTGTTAATATTCTTTGTGTTGTACTTGGTGTACAGCTGCCTACGCCCACAAACACATGATTCATGATCCTCTAATTCAGTGAAACCAAGAAGAGATTAACACTCTAGTAAAGAAAAAAAAAAAAAAAAAACCACCTCTTAATTCACTCCTTATATTGAATGAAACAATTTATAGAAGAGAGGCAGTGTTGGCACTGGAGGAAAAATCTACAGTTCTTATTTACGCTCCTGATCTACTGTGCAACCCCTGAGGTCACTACAGAGCTCAGTGCTTCAGCTTCCCCACTGCTTCGTACTGAAATAACTAAACCCAGCTGGATGGACCTTTATAGCTACATGATGCTCACCTCAAAAGTTTTCAGCATTCCCATTTTAAAAGGCATGGAATTTAAAATATTTAAATTTTAAGAATACAATAGCATCTTGATCTGAAGACACATGTAGGTGACTCGGGGCTTTTGAAGTGGTAAGCAGGCCTCCAAAAGAGCAACCACCTTGTTCTCCTTTGTGTCCTAGAACTGGTTGATGCAAGACAAATCTTGCAAACACAAAGCAAAGCATGAAACATTTATTTCCTAATTGAAAGCATGAATTAACTTACCCATTAGATAGGAAAATCCGGCATCTGAACTGCCTTCCCTTCCCTCCCATGAGTTACTACTGACAAGCTAATATCACAAAAAGGGGTCTTGTAAGGGCTTGAGTAATGCAGAGAGAAGTTCTCTCTTCGTGAATTCCAGTTTGATTCCATCCCTCTAGGTCCATCCTCTACACAGACTGGGACTCCTCCCCTCTACACATTCTCAAGTCATCATTTCATCTTATCCAGACGTAAGTGATTTATAGCATAGTTCAGAGAATAGCCAAGCCCTGAACCCAGTCATTGTTTTATCTATAACAAACATTGATTAGATTTTTTGGATTTATTTGTTTTTCTTACTTCCCTTGCTATTAGACGTAATGGATTCTTTTCCTGAAAAAATAAAGTGATTCTAAACATTTGGCAGAAATATTTTTAAAGCAACACTATCAGTCTAGTAGTTCTTCTAGACAAAGCATTAGGAGTTGCGGCTGAGACCAATTCTTTGCTGTAGTATTTCATTTCTGGAGATTACAGTATAACATTCAACCATGTCAATGAAATAGTGTGAAAGAACAGATTTTGCAAAATAGCTGAAGCATTCATGATTCCCCCACCTCCCCATGATTTCAGTGCTTAATTTTGTTTTCATTCATGCTTTGCTACTTAAAATTCTTCATATCTCTCTATCTGTTGCCAGTCAGAAGGTGAACTGGGGTCACTCCAGCAGCTGTCACTTCAACAAAACCAACCCTTGCTACTGCTGAAAGGTCTGTGCCCTGCATCTACCACTGAACCCGTCACTGAAGCATGTATTTTCATACCCATTTGGACATGCAGCCAGGGTGGAAAAACACACGGCTGCTTGAAAATGTGGTAAAGCAATTGCAGCCCAAAGCCTGGCTTGGTTGGAAGCTCGTTTGTCTGCTCAGTTTCCTCTCAGGCACTGGGAAGTGGCAGAGTCCGGCCCTGCAGGGAGAGCTTTACACAAAAGCCCACCAGCGAGCATCTCGCTCCCTCTGGTGGCTGCAGAGTACCACGTAGACGGCCTCGTTCTGTCTGCTCACTTACTGATGCTATCTGCTGACAAATCCCAGTTCTATGAAATGTGTCGGAGCCAGGAAAGGCCGCTGAAGGACATCTTTCTGTAGAACCCCCTCCCCACAGCCATCAGGACACATCCCCGCATGCAGCCTGCTTCTCTGTCCACACCCTCCATCCCTCTCACGGGAAACACAGCTATTCGCTTCCCACCAGCTTTTGTTCATCTTTCCACTCCCTTCATAAAGCTGCTTATTCCTGGGAACGTGCTTTGTATGCAAAAAGGAAAAGAAACCACATTACTTTACTTGGGTTTCCTCCCTAAAAACAGAGTTGGAACGAGAATTTTGCCGTGGACCTTAACGAGGGGAGCATTTCTCACGTGTTCATCCACGTGCATCTCACTTCTTCTGCACGACAAGTTCATTCCAGGTGACAGTTCCTCATTTGCAGAAGAACTGACTGCAGCCTTACACTGTTTGTGACTTAGTCCATCCATCTCCTTGCAAACTCTGGCAAATCCTGCCCCGTAGCGAAGCAGCGTGGGCAGCTGGTGTCCTGACCGCTGGGGCACGGCGCAGCTTTGGAGAGCGCGGGGACAAAGTTTGGTGCAGCGTGGTCTCAGCCACACTTCAGGCCACAGCTTTGCTCGGTGTATTTTCAGCACTCAGACACAACATATTTAAAAAAAGTCAGGACATGGAAATCCCTAATGACAGATGTTTGCTTTAAAAGTATAAACTCACTATAGAAGCTGTGAAAGGCTTTGGAAGTATAAAGAAAAACTCACAGAATTTTATTTTTTTTTTAATATAAAGTTATTTTGGCTCCACTGCTGTGTTGCTTTCCTTATTTAACTGTCCTAGTTAAAAGAACACTCTTGACCTAAGAAAACCTACGTCAACCTCATAATTTTTTTGTTTAAATACATGGTGGTCATCCACAGGTTTAAAAGTAGTAAAGAGTGGGCATTCTGCATTTAACTCTGAGTCACACCACTCTGCGTCACGTAGAGACAGCTGCTGGTGTTAACTCTGTCGAAAAAAGGTATCAAATCATGCCTTTCTGTTAAACAGGTCCAAATTCATCCGCTTCTAATGAAAAACTTTACACTATGAATGAGAAATAATTTCAGTTTTGAAATGATAAAAGCAGGAAATAAAGCCTCAGACTGTGAAGCACCACAAAGTGTTGCTGTTATATACAGACCAACTTGCTGTTACCTAAAACTGCTGCGTGGAGAGCTTTCTACCATCTCCTTCTCCCAGCACATCTTAACTGAGTCTTTGCTGGACTGAGTGAAAGGGGAATATAGAGAGCAGCAGCTTGGAGAAGGACAACTGCCCAGAAACCTAAAATAAAAGTAGTACAGGTGCAGATGCTTCCCTCTTTTCCCTTAAATACTAGGTCATTTAGAGAATCTGACAGGCAGGTGAGTATACAGGAATTTCCTGGCTGGGCTGGGACCCGGCTAGTTCAGAGTTGCTCTTTCTCTCCACCCTGACTGCTTTATTTCCCAGGGGCACCAGCTCCGTGTGTGCCCATTTATCAGATGTTGAAATAGTTCAGCTTGCCTCTATGCCCCATAGGCTGGAGCATTTGCTTGTGAAAACTTGTGTGTGCTGATTTTTGTGAAGCTCCATTGTGAAGCTCTTGAAGTTATATAGCTCAAAACTAGCCCCATCTCTACAACTGGCTGATGACTGCCCTTAAGTCTACCTTAAGATCTCCAACTTCAAGTCCTGTTACAATTTTATGATTCATTGATCTCTCTTCTCTACATCTGACAGCGGTGCTCCCACCTGTGCACATACTTTACAGGAACACAAGTGGTCAATGAACCTTAGAAATGGTTGCATAAATTGAGTATGAGTGTGCTAGTACTAACAAAAAAACTGAGAATAACCAATTCCTTCCTACGGGACACATTTCACTTTTCAAACACTGAATTATGCTGTCTTATATCAGCCACAGGTCTGACTTCGTATTAGAAGTGGTGTCCTTGTCAGGCAGGAAAGGCTGCTTGAAATGTAAATAGTGTGAAAGCAGCATCTTCCAGTTCTCCCATTCCCTGGCAGATGCTTGATGGAAAACGTCTGGATTTCTATTTTAAAGGCTAAAAACAGGCCAATCTGTGCTCTCAGATCTTACACACCAAATGCATTTTCAGAAACTGGAAACTATAAGCACAGTGACCTAAACCCAAAAGCTACAGCTATTTAAGACCTGTACAAATCAGTGAAGAGATTTGATGGACTTCAGCTTGTGACTAAGGGAAGGTAAAACACATTTCTGATAGCAAGGCTCCACACTCCTGCAGAAGCCTTCTAAGAATCTGCTTTCACGCAAGTAACTCCATGAGATGGGATCATAACCAAGCATACCCTTAGTATGCTTACTCTTACCCTTTCACAAAATATACACTCCAAAAGTGTAAATTAAGCATCCGATTTGATATCCTTTACAAAGCCACTCTTACTAGAAAGATACAGTCCTTTTCTGTTGCTGAACTTCCTGTTTTGGTACCCTGGGGGCAGCTGTAAACCCTGCAATATTTATTCAGAAGCATAAAAACTGTTTTCTGCAAGATTTTCTAATTTTCAAGTCATTTCCTGTTTTCCCTCTGTAGTCAAAACCACCCCTTTGGCAGGTATTGAAACACAAAAGCCCCCAGTTCAGTTTGAGGAAATGTTCTAGGACTTGAGAGAGGAGACCCAAAAGACAGCTCCAATTTTCCATTACCTGCTCTCACCAGGACAACTTTGCTTTACTGTGAAGTAATCTTCCAGCAAATGATGCTGTATAGAACAACCCATCTCAGTTCCTGAATTGTTTACGTAATAGAGTTAGTCTTGGAAAACACTGTGCAAGCCACAATTGGTGTCATCCTCCTCCCCCAGAAAGAACCTTCTGGAAGGAGAAATAAAAAGTGAATTTTGTCATAGGCTGTATTTTTCAGAACTGATGTTTAGGCAGCTTCTATTGAGATGTAACCCAAAATGTAAAAACAAAACAAAATGAACTAGTTTGTGTCCAGTTTGAGACATCAGAGCCTTGGTCTGCAGAATGAACAAGCATGCACAGCTCCAATGGAATTTACAAGCACTCTGCATGCTTGGCACTCCTCACCATCAGTCCTGAAAGACATAAATGTCCTCAAAGGATTTCTAGAAGTTACACAGAAAAATCATATATGAGCACAGGCAACCCTGCCCTGAAAAGTATAGACCTTGAGATACATAATTCTGTGTGTTTTTAGAGACAGCTGTAGTAAAAAAAGGGAATAATTCCTGAGATATTTCAGGAAAATGGTAAGGATTTGGTTGTTACCTGAGATTCCCAGCACAAAGAGCACCTGGAGCTCTGCAGCAACAGTTCCTCCTTCTCTCCAGCCCCCTCCAAGCAGAAGCTCAGCCAGCACAGTCGGTGCCTGGCTATCAGGGTGACACTTCTCCCTGCTCAGTGTGCCTCGCTTTCAGGATTGTAGCAATGTTCGTTGGCGGGGAAAGGAAATTTGGAGCTGGGTTTTTGCAGCATAAGGGACATAATGTACACGTACAGATTATTTCATTCGGCAGAGAAATGCAATCCTCTTCTGTCAGGCAGTGTGCCAATGGTAAAGCCAAACCAATAGCACAGGAGAGATCCCCATAGAGAACGACACTTTCAGAAGAGTGCACTTGGGTGGTACAACCAGCCCTAATACCATCTGCAATCTACTCCCTACCTCTCTCCAGCTGTGTGTGAACAACTGTACACAGACATGCTCACCGGTGACCGAAAACACGCTGCCCAGCCTGGTGTTGGCATTGCTGCCCAACAGCCTGGCTCCGAGCCTGGTTAGGACACTGGGAGACTTCCCATTGCCTTTGGTGCTCCTGAGAGCATCTTGCAACACTGACTGAGACAGAGGAAAGCACATCATCCCACCCAACTTCTGCTACAGGGATGTAACACTTCGCAGGATGTATTTGCCATTTTCTCCTCCTCCCCCGGCTACGTTTCACGCTTTGCTCTGACTGCACTGGAGACAGCCCGAGCCTTTCACGAGGCTGCGCAAATGACTGATAGGGTCAGACAGGAAGAAGAGATTATGAAACGAAAACAAAAGGGCTGCTTGTACTTCAGGTCCTTTCCACCTCCTCCCTTACGCTGCTCTGATTAAAGACATGCAGAGCAGCCTTGAAAAAAACAACCAAAAAAAACCCTAAAACACCACACACACAAAAACAAAACAAAACACAACACCCCACCAACAAGCAACAGAAAAATGAGTAACAGTGACCCCTGCACATCCTGCGTATCCATGCATTCTCCTGTTGGAAAGAGCTTGCTGAAAAACTTCATTGGAATCATCACAGCATTTCCTGAACAAAAAGACCAAATTGCAACATCTCTGTACAGACCTAAACTTTTCTGTAACGGCGTTTAAGTAAATATGTAAGTCCACCACCAGCCAGCAAAGACAACACTTACCTCCAGATAAGTACGCACTACTTTTAATTATAAAGCAAAGCACATTAAGTACTGCTTTAAATGAAGATGGATTGTTAAATCAGAACCTTAGAATAATTCCCGTATTTTCACAAAACCTATTGCCTTAACAGAATTATGACACAGTGAGCCACCGTTGTATTAGAAAACCTAAATTTGGTGGAGTTCAGAGGAAAACTGCTCTCTCATTTCTCTAGTTCCATACCCTCTCCCAAGGGTACATGGGCCTTTCTGGAAGCATTTTCGTTTGTTTCTAATCAGTGGGCTCAGCAATGCCTCTGAACTTTAATACCCTGGCTCAGCACCATGCTGTTCTCAGAAGCAGGCAAGTTCCTGTCACTGGTGTCATTAAGAAACAGTTTCATCCTAAGATGGCAATCGGTAAGAGACGTTCCTAGCTTTTCCCACTGACTCATTTTGCATCTATGGGCATTCTTTCCCTTTTTTGCACTTATTTTATGAATTTATCTAAATTTTTCTGAGGAGTGGGCTGGACCATAAAGGAGCTAAAACTTGGAAGTCTCTGATTTCTGAGAGCCCGAGAGCTCCAGTGCTGGGCTCAGCATGCAGAGCTGTGCAAAGAAAGAAATTCAGCTAATAGCTTGTTCTTTAGAAAGGGCCACTCATACACCTGGGACAAGTTTATTTATATGAATAACTATAAAGATGAATTGTTTTCAGAGTACCTTTGAGAAAAATGGGATGAAATTTAAAAAGACCCTCTTCTTCTTCCTGATGAGAATCTGAACTAATCATTAAGAACAGCCACTGGTTTGTTCCAGTTTGTTTGTCACAGTGTATCACGATCACTTTTCTTTCTGAAAATGCATATAGGAATCTAAGCATTCCATTCTCATAAATAACCTAGCTATGCGGTTGTTTTGTTTTCTTTTATTTTTCTTTTCTCTCTTTTTTTTTTTTCCTCCTCCAAGTTAAAACCTCTCCCACAGGTCTGTTCTATCCTTCTGCAGAGGTTACCTCCTCCCCCTCTGTCAGTAGAAAGGAAACAGATCTGCATGTCAGCTGCCAGGTTTCATGCACTGGTGTCCTAGCGCTGCAGGACACCAAGGTACAGAACCTGAGGGAGCAGAAGAGGCTGCCACCCAGCCAGGAGGAACACTGGTGTATTTACCTTCCATGTGAGGGCTGATTAAAACTCACAACATCTCTTAATAATAGATGTGGTTTAGTAGATTATTACTTGCTCAAGTTTCAGAAAAGGATTAATACAAATCATTACTGCCAGAGTCCTGCTTCACCCCCAGTCCCTGTGCTGCAGTCGTTGCCTACACAAGAGCAGAGTGTTCAGTATCTGTTACAGATGTTTGTAGAGCGATCATCTAGTCTTGCATATGTGCATCTTGATGCTGACGCACAAAATGTTTACCAGAAAAGAGTAACCAGCACTGTACAGGCAATTGTTCAGCTGTCCTACTGATAGCTACACATGGAAAGGAGAAATCCTCTATCCCTCGTGGGTGAAATTCGAACTTCCAGGCTTGGAAACCTGTGGGCAAAGATAAATGCTAGAGCACAGCAAGCATGGCACTTGAGGACACAAGCTGAAAGAGACTTGGACGTGCAGAAAGATTCAGTCAGTATTTACTACAGAATTAAACACCCTGTCCTAAAACTATTTCAGTATCTCTAAAAGCACATTCATTACCAAACTTACTTATATAAACATAGTGGCACACTTTGAAATAAAAAAAAAAAAAACATCAATTCACTGCTGGAAATAACAGGAAAAATATACTTAGCGTTGTCCCTTAAATATTTTTAAGGAGAGTTTGCAGAAGGGAGGGAACTCCCTGAACACCTCGCTCTGCCTAAGTCCCCTTTCCCCCCTTTGCTAAATAAAAGTCTTCTGAAAGCCACGACAGCTCCTGTAACTTTAAACCTGGGCTGAGTTCATAATTTTAGTACTGACCAAACAGAGTGCAGAGGGCGGGTCTGGCTCTTCTTTTTGAGACCACCTTAGGCACGCTCCCCTCCCACCCCTTGGCTAAACAAAAAAATGCTGACTCCACTCAGATCCTTTGCTCTAGCTGTATAGTTATCATCTGGGAAAACCTTCCCCCTTTAGCAACAGCAGCTAAAGGAATACTTGGAATACCAAAGTAGTTTTTGCAGTGACTTCTTTTTGCACTCTCAATTCTCACCCGCCTCTAAAGAACTTATCAGAATCTAAATCCATCTGGTCTCAGAAGTGGAAAGCTCTTCTCTAAGCCGAGGAAAGATGTTTATTAAAGTTCAATTCTTCATCTTCATTCTAGGGAGCGTGCCTTTCATAGCACTTGCTGAAGAAGGTAAGAAAAAAACTTTGTTTAAAATTATTTCCAGTGATTTCCTTTAATTTAACAGTTTGTGTGCTTACTAATAGGCGATACAATTGCTCTCTCCTGTTTATAAAACTCTTCCTTTTAATTCTTACGCTACCATTGAGTGTATACTATGGTGTAGCAGGAAAGAGGCACATCAAAAGTTTTCAGATGGTCAGAGTTGTGCTCTATTAGAAAAGACTTCTGTGCGTCTGTGCGAGGGAAGGAGTAGTTTGGAAGCAGCCAGCAAAAACATTACATCAGCAGCCCTTGGAAGTGTCTTCGGTTTCACCATATAAAATATGCAGAGAAGACTGCAAGCAGTAATTTAGTTATAACAGATATTTTGATGGTGAAACTGCCCGCTATGAAAGTCATCTATAAATCTTTCCATTCAAGAGTTTAACTTCTGGGCTTAGAGGCATTACCACAGCTTGGAACTAAAGCCTTATCAAGAATTCTGCTAGTAGTACGTTGGCCATAAGCAATATACTTAAGCAAGGGAAGCTAAAAGAGGAAGAATTATTACCTAAGACAGATTTGAGAAATGTTATATATCTACCCAGGAAAAGTTAATTTCGTGAACTATTTCTTTTGTATTTTATAAGAAAAATACCAAATAGACCTTAAAATGTAATAGATTTTAAGTCTTACTAAAGATAAAGCAAAGAGTGATTTACTGACAGTAATGAGAATTGTCCCGAACAGTACTTGATTCCAGGAACAGCACATTCAAGTTCAGTCTGGTTAGCATTTGACTCAGTCTGAATGAGCTGGCCATCAGGCAACGGGCCCAGGGGACGCCTGTGCAGACAGCATGCCCGCAGTGGTGAAAACACAAGTGTTGCTGCAGGACACAGGCATTGCCTGCTCCAGGTATCAGTTCTCTGAACACAGCGACCCGAAACTCAACCCACTAGTTTTCCAAAGCATAAATTCTCTTCTCTGACTTGGATTTTGGGATATGGCCTGATTTTAGCCTGGTGCCAACCGGTATCCTTCTGCTGGAGATAACGGCTGTATCGATATGCAGGATGTGTAGATGTTGGCTTGTGACTTAATTGGCATTCCTGCTGTTCTCTGTGTCTCAAAGGTTGGAGTTACACTCCAAAATTTCACAGAAAATCTAAAACTGATCAACGTTAGTCAAATCCCCAATACTGCTTTTCTCCGTCCTAGAAACTTAAGGCTCAAATCACCTTCTCCCAGCTAGCTGGTCCTTAGCAAGCACCAGTATTACATATCCCCAAATTTACAGCCATTAACAAGGAGACAAAAAGAAACCACCATTTTACAGAATTATCGTAAGCAGTTTCTAGGATAGCAGAACTCCAAGAAAAGAGATCTTCCATCTTAAGGCTTTTGGGGAGGTTTTAAGGATATTTTCTCTCAACTCTGAGTTAAGGAGCCCAGCAATGATCAGGTTGAAATCCCACAACCCAAAAAAGTTAAAGCATTTTAAGCAGAAGATTTCTGTTAAGAGTAGCACAAACTTAGGAAATCTTAACAGGAATTTCTGATCCCAAAGTCAGTAACTTGGTTTCCAACAGAAAGGATAAAGCTCTTTTAACTGGGTCATAAATCAATACAGAACAAAGCTGTGAAGGATAAAATACAATACCAATGTGGAAAAGAAGAAAATTAATTCATTTCCTTCTTTATATGTGAGCTTCCAAATAGAATTAATGACAGAAATTAGCAGAAATACAGAAAGAAAACCTAAGAACAAATCTTACCTCACTGTCTACTTACAAACGCATTCACGTTAACTTTGTATTATCCATTCCTGATTTAAATCCTAACTGAACCAGCCAAGTATTTGGTCATACTTACCACCCAAGGACAGCCCTGAGCGCCCTACACAACCTGATGAATTTTTAAACTGAAGCATTTCCTTTTGAATGACTAGGAGATACACATTTGTCTTTCTGTGATCCTGTTCAGCATATAAAAACCTCAGGCAAAGCTTAGCACACAGGATCAAAAGAAATGAAATGGAAGTTAGCCTAAAATCTTTCTGGGCACAGCGTTAATCACATGATGAAAAGCACAAGTATTCCAATGAATGTTTTACAGGCAACACATTTCCTGCCTTGAAACCTTTCCTATGGTGCAAGTATCATTGCGGATAAGAGGATTACTCTACGGGCTGTCACATAACATGAACAAAAATTAAGATGATTGTTAACAAGTTTCCACATGTCACTTGAGCTGCATCAACTGTACGTGTGCCTGATCTTAACCACAGGCAAATACTAAATAATGCCTCCTTATGCAAGCCTCGAAATAAAGCAGGTCTATGCTAGGTCATATTACTTTACATTTGGTCTGGTCTCAAGGTTAGCACATGGACAGGTAGGGTAATCAAGATGAAAAGGTTTTTACATGGTAAGAAAGGAAATTGAAGTTTACAGTCAACCACAGAAGTCTACAAAGCTTTCTAAATGTTTCAAAATCAAAAACTAGGATTGAGAAATTGCAAGAAAAGGTTTTTCCAAATATATCTTGATCTACCCAACTGCCACTGCCAGTTCAGTAGTAAAGCTAAACAGTGAAGTTAGGCACCTCTATGCTCTTCTGAAAAAACAAATCCCATAATTGCAGGTAAGAGGTAAAGCGAACAACCAAAACGCATGTGAGTGCAAACGGGAATGAAAAGCTCGGTTTGTGCCTGTGGTATTTTCAGTTATTGGAGCAAATAAACCATGACTTTAACGTCTACTCTTCATATGTACAATCACTGCTGCATAAATACCCCAGGAGACTTTCCCCTAGGCCTGCTGCCCCACCGCACTGCCTGCTCCAGCTCTTCTGTCCCGATGGAGCACGCAGGACTTCCACCCTGCATCCAGCTGCATCGTGGATGAGCGCACATCTGCGTGCCTCTGTATGTGCCTCAAGCACTACGTTAGCAGGATATGAATCTAGCTGTACATATCCGATACCCAAGATTTAATTACCACAGAAACATCTCACCGAATCTCAGTTAGTGGGCCTGCAAATTAGTGAGTGCACATTGCAGCGTCTTGGTAAAAAGATCAGCAGAGAGCAATTTTTTCATTGGAAAAGCAGGGATGCGTGTGCATCTATTTCTCAAAACCTAGGAGTTCAGTTTTTGAATCTGTGTAATTTTGTACAGAAAGGAAACGGTCATATTTAAAAGCTCACAAGTGGGCCTTTCATTAACTCAGGTGGCACAGTAAAAACGGGAAACAGAGGCTGGATTCTCAGCTCCTGTAATTCAATAGCTTCCACTGAAACCATGCATTTACCCTAGATCTAGCACTTCTAAACCATCTACAGAAATATAAGCAGCTGACAACCTAGAGAGATAAAAGAACATATTAACAGATAATCAAAAAATAGTAAAGCAAGGTTAGCCCACAGTGTACAGGCTGTGGCCTCTGACAGAAGCACCCAGTGTTTCCTCCTTGTGTCATTTGAGGCAAACCATACATGCGTACCACAGACATAACTACTGTTTGCCCAGCTCTAACATAAAGTCTCTGTCTCAGTTGTTTGTTGTGTTGGTTTGTTTGCTTTTTGTCTGAGTGCGGTCAGGGACTACAGGATGGAACCCAGATGCTGCCAGGTCCTGCTCTGCCCCTGCATCCCGGCTCCATGCTGCAGGCAGGCAGCCTCCAGGCGGCCTCCACTGCTCTGCGGGCACACAAACCCCATCCTCAGCTCGAGTTCAGGCAGCAGCACAGCTCCTTTAGCTGGGTGGCGCGCAGCTTGCTCCGTGCTATTTGGTAACAAAACACACAATTAGGATACAGGGGCGCTGGGAAGTTTAAAGAAAAATGAGAAAAATTATTAGACAAATTTATGATTTAGTTCCAACTCACTGTCTCAGATGCCTGGCCAAAGACTTAAAGGAAACAAACTGGTGCTGCGTACGTTCTCCTGTTGCTTTATGATTGCCCTGTGCTTGTCCACCATTGTATTTGTTGATTTTAGAGACTACAACATCCAGCATAAATTGTATCAAAAATCCTTTGCAAGGGTACAATTCAGCTGTGCACCTCATTTCGGGCAAGCAGGCAATTTCTTCGCAGGACCTGAGTAGTACACGAGCTGCTGCTATATGTCTAAAGGGGATATACTTCATTCCAAATACGTATTAAAATGTTTTTATGACTATAAAACCCATCCAAATATTAGCTTGTGTATTATTAGTTAGGATGAATGTCAGACTAAACATACTTGAATGGCTCTTGCTTGCTGGCAATGTTACACTGTGTGGCAATCCATAGCAACTAGCCAAGAACCATTGTGAACTAAATTAAAGGCCAACCAGTTTCCAGTTCTAGTGTTTAGCATCCATATTTCAAAGAAATGAGTTAGGAAATGATCACACAAAGAGTTCCGCTGACAGATCTAAGGGGTTAGCAACCTTCGTGATGGTTGTGATAAACCACCGCAGGAAGTAGCTTCCTCGAGCTGGCAGCTGTACGAGGGGACAGCTACAGCCTCAGAGTTTTTGGCAGGAAGTGAATCAGAGAAAAAGATTCTTTTATTACTGTATCCAAAGTAATTTCTTAATTCCTTTCATCTGTATTCATAGACCACTATATTTGGACACAGACTGTCTGCTTTCTGCGGCATACCCAGTAAAATTTGTCGATCCGCTGCATGAAATTCTGTACTTTTCTCCTTGTCAACCTGAGGTCCCTTGGAGTGTCCCAGCCCCAACACTCCTCCCCTTCCAGCCCTGCCATGATACACAGTACTGCAGTGCTGCAGTTTTAGGTGCCGTGCACAGAATGATCCAAAAGAGACTCACCCTGATCTCATACCTCCAGTCTTGTTGCCCCCGTCACACCTTTACTGCTCAGGAAACAGAAAATTGCTTGTAAGACTGCTGCAGAGCAACCTTGTGGTTGGTTGTAGGGCAGCAGAAATCATCCTTAAGAAAGTGGCTTTTTAGACAGGTTCAAGAGAGAGCAACTCTGAGGTCAGCGTACTTAGTGGACAATCAGAGTGACACAGCAACGTTATTAAAACCAGAAGCCTTAGAAGACTTAGTTTTACGCGAATAACTTAGAAAGAAATATCCCATAATGGAGTTAGATATTGTTCTCCTTAACCACAGCTTTGTGGGCAGTTTTATCATAATAGAAAAAGCTTAGTAAGTTACCACCTTTTCCTCCTGTGGCTTTGTTTCATAACTTTGGTTGTGGGTCACATACGTGTAGTAAGCACACGAAGTGCAGCTGATTTTCCTTTACATCTGCCCAGGTTAAAATGTATTTTTTGTTTTGCCTTCCTGAGGGTATCCACGTATGGACGATGTACAATATTTGGCAGCATTCAGAGATGTGATTTACTTTAGAGACAGCTGAGGGTTTCCTTGCTACTCTGCACTGTAGATTTAAACTCTGGCTTAGTTCCTCTGGCTAACCCAGTCGCAGCAATAGAAACCAGCTGCAGCAGGGTGTGGTGACCAAAGGAAATGGTTCTGAAAATTCAGCAAAACGTTGTCATCATGAGCCACACAGAATAGACGAACAAAGTCAATCATGCTCTAAATAAGGTTTAACTAAATCCTTTCTTGGGTATCATAGATGAGTTTTCAACTGGCAGGCACTTGCCTAAGTTCACAGTATTTTTGTCATCCAGCTTCCTCCCCTACAAAAAGCAAAGCCTGTCCAGCTTTGCATAGGGAAGCAGCAATAAGCACTCCAGGATTTTGTTAGTGTGTACTTTCTCCTGAACAGTACAAAGTCTAAGCACTTAAACATATTTCAGGACATTTCTCTATAAGGGCATAACACACTAATCCAAGTTCCAGAAAAAAATAACAGGAAAAAAAAAAAAAAACACACATCAGTGCTGTGGCCCCAAATGGGCCGAAGGTGCAAAGTTCTGAGGACACTGCAGATGCAATGAATTTTGCAGGAGCCACACTTGCAAATTAGAATTGCAGATCTCACATTGAGGAACTCCTTTGCTTTGCAAAATCTGAAAATTTTAACTGTCCAGATGCTCAAAACTCAGAAGGCAAATAAAGAGAACCCAGTATATTTTGTTCTTCAAAAACTCAAATTTTCAAATTTTCTATATGCTCTTCTATATGCTTTAAAACTAACCAAACCAACAACAACAAACTCTGAAATACAATGAAAGAAAAATAATAGAAAACTACGTGGGGAAGTAAAGTAAATTGCTGAAGTCTGGGAGGTAGGTACTTCTGTATTTGGAGTACATTTAAAATGAAGATGAAGCCAAACAACAGAAAACAGAACTGTATTTGAAAACTACAATACTACCACTCAGAAATTATGTATTCAGAAGGAAGATACCTTATGAAATTATACATTTTTGTTAAGCTCCCACCACCAGGAACAGAAGTTCCCACTGAACTACAACTGAACAAGATTCCAGTAGTGAGATAATGGATAAGGTATGGGTAAAAATAAACTTGGATTTTAAAATCAAAACCATTGTTTGACAGTTTTAAACTTAGAATAACTGAAAACATATATATATGTATTTAATAGGAGCAGAGGTGAAAGGAACAATAAAAACTCTTTCAGCTCTTACTAGAGGGAACCCTTTAAAGTTAGCAATTTTTACCTACTGGTAAGAATTCTGTCATACTGCAGAGCTGGAAACAGTCTATTTTGAGGGCTTCCTACCTCAAGGACAAAGCTAAAATATTGGCTTAAAACTGCCTTTGCTCACTGGCATCTGGGTTTACTCAGACTGCTGGGAAAGAAAGGAGATCCTCCAACATTCTTCTTCTTCAAAAGTATCTTTGTTGTTTTTGGAGATACCTGAAAGAAATGCTAACTGACAACATTTTTACAACTCACTCTCCTTTCCAGCACAACCACTGTGATTTGAAAGCAACCCTAAGAGGTTTTTCTAGTAAACTGTCGCTCTATGAATAACAATGAGTAGTGAGCTCATCTTTCCCTAAGTGGGTCATGGGATGCTTACCCGCACAACGTTTTCAAAGCAGTATTAAACTTTTAAGGACATCAGATTTTTTCCCAGTGTGAGAAGCTGCAGCCTGATAGCAGCTGGGGACTTTGAACTGAAATGCACCCAGCTGGAACTTGGGCAGAAAGAGATGCAATGATTAATTCCCATCCGCAGCAACGTATGGCTGCAAACAGAAGAGGCCACAGCAGTGTCTGCAGACAAACCCAGCCCTGTGAGGCAATGTTTTTATTTACAGCCCCCTGTAAGGTACTGATAAGAACATTTGCAGAAGCAGTACTTAACCCTATGGCTCTTGCTACATTTGGCCCACATCAGATGAAGCCAACAAATGACTGAAGCACAGACACTTACGTTGACATTCTCTTGGTATATATGCCTTGTCCTGGGTAGAGGGAAAGAAGTTTCATATCTAGTAGATTCTCTCAAATTTCATTTAAATATTTTTAAAAAAACTTTAAAACTTGGAAAGCTTGAAGTTAAATCCAGATGCCTTTTCCCAGTGCTGTTTTCGCCATCCCCTTAATTCTCCCTCCACACACTGTATTGATTTGAAATCAAAGAGCTGCTTGTTACAGTCAAGCAACCAATGTTGGCTTGTTCTTGCAAAGGCATCTGAGAAAGCTAGCCCTTTTCACTGCTTTTACTCTTTCATGTAAGGTGCCAGAGTCCATCACCTCCCTTTCAATATGCTATAGCATCTTAGAATCCGCAAAGTTCGAAACAAATCAACACTGCTTTCAGTTTATCTAGCTTCAGTTTGCAAGTATTTGCCTGGCCTTGAGCTTACTGCAGCTTTCTCTGACAGAGCTGTCCGGTACCTGCTGTCCCTTCCTACAAATGCAATCCAGTGATTACAAATCAGCTCCCAGCCTTCTGATGGCAGCTCAGCGGAGTGTTTAACTACACACCACCATTTAGACCACATCTGTCCAGAAAATAAACCTGGAAATACAATGCAGGGACCACTCTCCAGCAAACACAGGACCTCACCTTTAAGGCAGTATTATTCAGAGTGGGCAGGGCTGGAACAAGACCCACATATTGGTAGAAATCAGGTCAATCTGTGAGTGTTAGCAAGTTAATATGGAAGTTTCCCTTAATATTCTAGTTTCCCTGTACAGTTAAGAGAAGAACTTCCAGAGTATGCCCCAAATCTCAGGAGAGCTGAATCACCCTCTGGAAGTATTTACCTTTCTTTATGGACTGTAAGAGAAGGGCAAACACAGACCTTATTTAAGCAAATTCATAAGAACCTAAAATTAGGTCAGATCAATCTGGGCCATTACCTTTCGTCAGTGACTGTATCCTGAGGGAAATGTGCTGAAATAGATTTCCTACACGCTGTTGGTCGCCAAGAACCTTCGATAGCTTCACCACACAAAGAATAATTATTTTCCTGATATTTTGTGATGTTCACTAGTTCTCTGCACCTTTGCTCTATGACACCGTTTCCTTTCCTGCCTTCACTGTCAGGTAATTCTTCAGGGCTGAGAGCTACTGCCTTGCCAAGGGTATAATTAGCTTCCCTGAGTGAGCTGCTTGTTTTTAACACACTAAACTTATTTCACTTTCCATCTGGGGTTTTTCTCTGGTAATTGGTTTTCTCCATCTGTGCTTATTTTGTCACTAGTGAATAAATGATTTTTTCAGTTCTGCCTGGGATCACAAACTTACCTGATGCATACAATTCATGTTGTTTAGCCTTACTGCAATTTCTTTTTTTTTACATTTAACATGTACATACCATAATCCCAATATTCTAACTTAAAGGCTTTACTGTATAAACCAAGCCTGAGGATTATCGAGTAGTGCCATACCTTAAAATGGCCTGATATTTTAGATGGCTAATGAACACGCCTGGAAGTAAAGCCCCTTTCTTTATGCTTGTGATCAAAAACGATGAAAGCATTATTTTTACAGTATAATGAAGACCCTGTCCTGTTCTTGTAGTTCCATGAATTATAAGGGCATTTCTTGGAGTCTGGCTGGCTTATTTAGCCAGCTATATTAGGCTTCATGTTGGCATAACATGAATACACTTTCTTCATCTGTTAGTGCCTAAAGTACTATTTTCACATCCTTCTTTTGGCTCTTAAATAGAAAGTGTATCTGTATTCAGGTTTATAAATAAAGATACAAAATATAACGTTCTTATTACTTAAGTAAATACGGATTTAGAAATCTAAGTTTAGATCAGTGTTTAGTATTTTGGGGAAGGGACAAAGCTCTTGTATCGCTAGAGATGGATGACAAAATAATTTGGTTTAAATACTAGTTTTGGGAACGAGGAAAATATTTGCAAGTTTCCAATAGAATTCAGTGGCAAATGGAAATGGAGATTGTATTTACTTATTTATTTTAATGTCAGGTCACTCATCTTCTGCATGAAATGTTTCCTTTAAAAAGGAAACATTTTACATTTAAAGAAGGCATTTGGAAATTGAATAAAGATTAAATGGAACTCAAGCAAAAGAAAAATAATTCCCAAGTGATTATCACAGAATTTTCTAGGTTGGAAGAGACCTCAAGGTCATCGAGTCCAACCTCCAACCTAACGCTAACAGCCCTCCACTAAACCATATCCCTAAGCTCTACATCTAAGCGTCTTTTGAAGACTTCCAGGGATGGTGACTCCACCACTTCCCTGGGCAGCCTGTTCCAATGCCTCACAACCCTTTCTGTAAAGAAGTTCTTCCTAACATCTAACCTAAAACTCCCCTGGCTCAACTTAAGCCCATTCCCCCTCGTCCTGTCACCAGGCACGTGGGAGAACAGGCCAACCCCCACCTCGCTACAGCCTCCCTTGAGGTACCCATAGAGAGCGATAAGGTCGCCCCTGAGCCTCCTCTTCTCCAGGCTGAACAAGCCCAGCTCCCTCAGCCGCTCCTCGTAGGACTTGTTCTCCAGGCCCCTCACCAGCTTCGTCGCCCTTCTCTGCACCCGCTCAAGCACCTCGATGTCCTTCTTGTAGCGAGGGGCCCAAAACTGAACACAGTACTCGAGGTGCGGCCTCACCAGAGCTGAGTACAGGGGGACGATCACCTCCCTAGCCCTGCTGGTCACGCTGTTCCTGATACAAGCCAGGATGCCGTTGGCCTTCTTGGCCACCTGAGCACACTGCTGGCTCATATTCAGCCGACTGTCCACCATCACTCCCAGGTCCTTCTCTGCCTGGCAGCTTTCCAACCATTCCTCTCCCAGCCTGTACATATGTACAGCTGATAGAAATTGACTTTAACTTTTTCTCATTTTGACACGGTAAAATGCCCATTCTTTCCAATTTTTCAGCCACAGAACAAAAATTCTGCTTAGTTGCCTCTAAATAAAATACAGCATAAGTGTAATGCATTTAGAGATATAAATATTAAAGACTTTTATAAGAAACAGGAATAGTCTAACTACTCAGAACTGGTCTAATTAGTCAGTAATAGTCTACATTCAAATGCAGAAGAGGTGAGGATGTTTTCAGGTCACTAAATAGGAGAAAATAGTAGAAACAGTGCTTAGTGCATAATTAAACAATAGGCAGCTCATGATTTTTTCTCATAAGATTTCTAATAATAAAATTGCACAGTAAAATCCTCTTATTAAATAACTTGTGAATATTGTCATTCCCCTCCCTGAGACGACTCTCTAGCACTACTGACTTTTCCAAACACAGAGGTATGACGAGTACTGTAACAACCAATTCTATTCAACAGCAAAAATGCTATGGTATGAACTACCTTGCAAAACAAAAAAAGGATTAGATATTTTATTCATAATTAACCTATTTGCAGCTGACAGTGGCTACCTTATGTACACCACAGGTAAATGATGGGTGAGTATCCAGGGTTTTCTCCAACATCTCTCCCTGCAAATCTCTCTGCTGCTTGAAGGGAATGAACACGGCTCTCGTTCACATAACCTTTAGCTACCCTTGCAATATTTCCTTACAGTAGATCAGTATTATGTTGAAAAAGTGTGAACTGATAAACTGGGTTGATAAAATGAGTTTGGACTTTTGCCCCAGTTGTTGAAATAAAAGTTTGGTGCAAAATTTGAATCCAGGAAATAACTACCCAGAAGCGTTAGGTTTTTATGCCTGATGTTTTTGCTCAGGAGAATGTCTATCTATTATTAGCTCTTTGCTTAAATTTAAACACTGGTATCTGGAATTAGCAGAAGTCTCATGCCCCAGGCAACAGAAAAACAAGCAGCTTCACCTCCTAGTTTTACAGTCATGGTGAATTAAAAACTCCCAATAAACATCACGCTACACTAACATCATAATGTGCATGGTCATGGTTTTGTGAGTCAGCATGCAACTTAGTCAAGTGATTTGTGTACTTCCAACATTTTCTTGATAACTGCCAGTTATCTTCATGTACACATATTTTTTGTGTTCTACCTTGTTATGTCTCATTTTCCCTATTGATGATATTTTGCCATATTTGTGAGAAACGGTTTAGGTCAAAATTAAGTGTTTGTTCTACCAAAGAGTACAGATGACATATAGGTCTAGAATAAAAAATGAGACTTAAAAACAAACAAACAAACAAACAAACACAACAACAACCAAAAACACACAATTAGAGTCACAGCAGATATGGTTTGCAACATTAAAAAACCTCTCACGTGTAGTAATATTTTTTAAACTACAGCTATACCCATAAACATTAATGGTAGTACTAAAAAATAAAGGTGGCTGGGACTATGCTGAAAGATGGGAGAAAGCTCTTACTACTTTAGAAAAGCAAAGATGCTTAAAGTAATTCATCAGGATGCATATGCTAATACCTGAAGTATGGAGCAGTTGCATTCACCTGTATGGAGGGGATAACTTCTATTGAAGAAAAATTTCCCTTGGAAAAAGTGTTTAGTGTTCAATCCTGGCACAACACAGAAACACTATAAATGATACATGCTTAAGTTCTGTCCTACAGCTTTGTGTAAGAATATAGACAAAGCCAGAAAGTTAGTCCAAATAATTGTGCAAGCCCAAGCGCAAAGGTAGGCAGATAGAGTGCTACCTATATACATGTATATCATGTTTAAAATAATTTAGATGTCAAAGTAGCCAGAACATGCAACTATCAAGTAAAATCCTAACTTATTTTCTAAAATTTCATTTAGCAAGTGCAATTCTAGAAGGAGAAGAAAGTGCAACAATTGATTTCAAAGACAGAAATGACACAGAGTTTGAAGAATCACCAACCCTGGTGAGTATCAGCCTAAATAAAGGTTGCTTTCCATTACCCTGATTTCACAGTTTTGACTCATTGCTTAGATTTCAAACAATCATAAATTATAGAGAAAAACTCTGAGTTATAAAATGAAAAAGACCATATGCTGATGCTTTTGCTTTGCAAGCAAGTAGGTTGAAGGCGACAAAGCTGAAAACATTTTTGGCAGTTCACGTGTGCTGCAGAAAGCGTTCATAACCTGCTTCTTTATTGCCATTTGCCTCTTCTAACTCCCTATCTCTCTGTTAGCTCCTGTGAAACCAAACTGACAAACAATCAGAGAAACAAAAAAAAAAAACACACACAAAACCACAAAATCAAAAAGAAGAGGCAGGTCTGCAACCTTCTGCAGTCTTCTTCTGCACTTTTATAGTCCTGTTGAGAATTCATCTGATCTATAAAGTCTCTGTCAGAAAAGACAACTTAGCTTGCTTTGGGTTTTGTCACTCTTCATAAGGGACACAAAGATGACAGACGATAGCTAGAAATTCATGTTCAGGGCACTTGGCAGATCAAGACATTTCAATGCATACTGACACTGAACATACTGTGGTTTTCTTCCTGTTTTTCCCCCAACTCTTTTAGCTGCCCACAAGTCTACACAGTGTAACAAATCTCTTGGAGTTTGGACAACTAATGACCACAGAAAGTGCATCTGCCCTGCCTGAAGACAGTGACAATTCTACAGACAATGAACTTAACACTGAAAGTGTTGATGGTAAAAAAATATATTTCATTTTCCATTTTAATACATTGCAGTCTTATATCCTCTACTAAACATACATGTATATCTGGAAAATTCAAATACCAAGTTTAAGCTATTCTCAAATGCAAATTCAATTCCAGAATTAAAGAACTGTACTAAACAGATTTTGTACAAGTTTCCATGCCAAAATGACATAATCTAATCTAACTTAAATCCACTAGTGTATATTAGATATAACCATTCCCTTAGATTTTAGTTTATATTTCTGTTACTTCAAGGAGCTTTTCATTTGCTCAGTCTCTATCCCAACAAAAGAGCAACCTATTACACAGCTCTCATACCGTTATGACACAGCTGTTAGAAGTTTTCCTTGGATATGTCATTGTAAAGTGGGATGCGGAACTTGGTATAAAGCACCTAAGTAATTATTCTCTTTCTGACTTTACAGGTGGACTGGGTGGGGAGCAACCAGAGAAAACTGAGAAAGGTATTAAACAAAATCATTGATTATAAATATAAGGGAGAGCTCAATTGTCAGCTCATACCCTTTTTGAAGGCTTTAGCTATGCCCATGCTATTCTTAAAAATAATGTCGGGGGGAGCCATGGTACACCCCCCGGTCTGCCTCCTCCTGTTCACGTGATCATTGTCTCTTTTCATCACATCAGTGTGGAGCCCTGCAGCCTAAAGGCACATTTGCAGGCTTATAGTCTACACAGGCTATGAATCACTGTATAAATGGCTTTGCAGGTCTCAGTGCACAGAATAGACCATCTCAGTGACTTCAGCCAGCACATTTTCAATCTAGCACAAATGCTGCAAAAAAATAATAATAATAATAACTGCTGAACTTACCAAATCTACCGGAGAGTTCAAAAGAAACAAGAAAACCTACACTAAGGAATGGGATGCAGCAGAAAAGTGTCAGTTCTATCTCTAGCCTCTGTTATCAATGGTCTCCATGAGAAACCAGTTAACATACCCAATTTCTTCTCGTAGGTGGTCTGGAAACAATTGCACTTGTTGGAATAATTATTGGAATCATAGTAGGTGTTGGAATCCTTGCAGGAATCATAATCGCTGTTGTAAGGAAGATGTCAGGCAGGTACTCGTAAGTAACTCGTTAATCAGGCTTTTCAAATAAGCAGAATCTTCTGAGCAAGGTCACAGGAATAGCTTCTGAACTTTCTAATACTTCCAGTTTGTGAAAAGTAACCTGTTCCGTAAGAGCTGCCAACATGCTGTGAGTGCTTTAAGTCCCCTCTGAGGTGCTTCAGAAAGATCTGTCATACATTGCATGCATGCTCTCATAATGCCTCGCCAGGTGTAGCAGTTTGGGGTTGGCTTACACCACACATACATGAAGGTCACTATAAAGAATTGAAGGACCAAGTTCTAGAAGTGCTGGACAACATGTGAACACTGACAAATGATCTTTGTCTTAAAAATCTGGATATTTATGGAAGCTAGTACCAATAAGATTAATTGCTGCCACTCAATCAAAAATGCTTTACAAATTTTAGAGTAGTTAAAAAACAAACCAAACAAAAAACTCACATTGCATTTAACAAATACTGTTCACTTGGCATTAGTCAGTGGGCAGTAAACGAGTACTTCCAGTAATAGGGATAGGAGAAAATAAATTACGAACTGGGAGGAGAAATACAGAGGTGACGGGAAAGACAGGCAAGGGGAGGAAAACAGATCACATACCTAACATTTGGGTAACTTCATGAAAAACAATAAAATGTCATCCTTTTTTTTTTTTCTTTCTTTTTCTTTACAGGCCCTGAAAATAGTTGAAAAAGCAACCAAGCCATTCTATGCCAGTAAATACATAGCAAGTGCTTCTTACTTTATAAGAACTGAAGACTATTCCTGTATTGGTGTGAGAAGATGATCCATGGAAAATATGGTTGAAGAATTCCAGATCTATGGGGATCCCACACAACTCTCCCAAAGACTATTTTCTACAGACTACAGAAAATGGAACATTTGCATAGGATTTTTATTAACCAGGAGTTTACTAGAAGAATGAAAAAAGATCATTCAGTAGGAAAAAACTCCAGCAGCAACAACATTTACATCTGAAATATGATTTGCAGGTAATGTATGCTAGCTTGATTTTAAATGCTGCTGGCAAAGACTGTTTCACATCACATTTTATGCATTTCTTTAAAAAATACATCCAGAATCTTTTCTGTCAAGTGTTTTGGCTGGTTAAGTGCTTATGGCATGTTCATCTAGTGAACATATAGTTTGGCAAGATTTGAAATTTCTTACCAAAAAGAAGGAATTGCTTCAGAGAGAAACAATTATATACAAATCCAGAAAACATTAGGTACTGGAAGCTAAAATCTTTCCACTATTGATACCGATTTTTTGCTGTTGATACTTATGTTATTGTGTGGCAAAGTGTGATAGGTCCAGCTGGAACTGACCTACCAACTGAAAGCTTGTGCATCTGACTGCTGCGACAAGAATTTGTCCTCCTCTTGTTGCAGAGACACAGGGATTGAAATACACATCCTGAATTAAAGGGTGCTTGGAAAATACCCAGTTTTGATGGGTCAACTTTAACCAGTTACTCAGCACGCTTTAGAGCTGATGTGTAAAAGCTTTTGAATTAATGTATATGTGTTTTCTTTATAACTGTCTCATTTTCCAGCAGGGTAGCCTGCTTGATCACGTGTGCCCGATACTAGATCCGAGCATGTTAGTGAGGTATAAAGCATTTTTGGACTCTACAGCTTTCCACTAAGGCATATTAAGTGCAGCAATACCTGAACACACAGAGTTCAGAGTAAAAGCTTTGCATGCCAAATGGCTGCAATGCATCGTGTTTTCTAAACTAAGGCATTAAATGTTTGGTGTAAAAATCATTAAAGTCCATATGGTCAATATGTATTAAACAATTTATCTAGATGTGTTTCTCTGTTTCTTCCTTGTGCCATGAACTTTCCTATCAATCTGATCTTTGGAAGAAAATACAATGCAAATTATGTCATGTTTTAGAGTAGTTGTTCTTTATTTTTTTAATTTCCTCAATAGCTTTGCTATTTGTCTTGTCAATTCTGACAAATTTGACATTTTGATAACAACTGAAACATTTAATCTGTATCAAAGCTAAACATGAGAAAAAATAATTTAGAGTCTTTTAGCACTGTTCTTAAGCTCATGTGGTGGGGATGATGAGTTTATAAACCGTAAAAGAAGTAGGAAGAAAGTAAGACGAGAGACTAGTAAATATCTCTATTGAGTAATATAAGCTTTGAATACATCTGAAAAGCCTTCATTTGGATCTTGTTAGGTTAAGCTTTAGTAACCTTTATCTTCAGACCGGTCTATGCTAAGAACTCCACTCTAGATATAAAGTCTTAGATTACCAGATATGGCTGCTTTTCTGTCCTATCTATTAAAAAAAAACACTTTTTTTTTTTTTCCCTGTAGTCTGAGTTTAGACTTTCCTTTAGTCTCAGAAATCAAGCATATTTGTATACAAGATTTTGTTTTGTAGCTTGCTGTCAGTAAATACAATCATCTTCAAAGTGCTCACCTTACTCCTGATAGTAACTCACCTGAAACAGTCATTCTCTTCCTTATCAAGGAAGATTCTGATGTAAAGTTCTCCACAGGAATGACTTGCCCCTTGAATAAATTATTCCCATCATGTCTCAAGCACTATCCAGACAGGCAATTTATAATGAAATGGAAGTACACCTTAACTTGCTTTGAAAGACTGCTCTGATGAAACATGGTGGAGATTATCATGTGTTGAATACATATGTACCCACACAAGGATGCAACTTACATGTACATTAAGGAATCTGTCATGTCTTTGCATTTACGTACTAATCCTATGCAGTGAAACCTCAAATACCAAACCATATGCATCCAGAATCTGTCCACAGTACTAGGATAACTGCCCTTTCATTCAAGGTAAAGTCTTATTAATCTTAGGTGACACCAATCCCTAAACAGACGGCCCATGCTCCACTGAAATATAATCTGGGGGGCTTCCAGCGCTGGAGGCTTAGTATTAAATATATTGTGCTGTAATGGATCTGAAGCAGTAAAAACATAAAGACACAAATTCCCTTCTGATTATCAGCTGGAGTACAGAACACTCAGTATATGACTAGAGAAAGCAGGGGCTCTGAAGAATCAGAAGACCTAAATTTCCCTTATTCTGCCAACAAGAGGAAACAACAACTGCTGCTGCACTGATACATTTAATCCTATGATGATTCACACTGCCTTGCTGCTGTGAAATCTCCAGTGTAGAACATTCTATCCTGCCTCAATCAGGCTTCAAGAAACAATGACTTTGTGAAAAGCTTTGTTACGTATTTATATGCTATTGAAGAATTCGTAATTTAATTCCCTTTTGTAACTTCATGATACAAGTATTCTAGAAATATAAACTAAAAAAAATAAAATAAAAAAATCATTGCAGAGGTCTACATTCCTATGTAAAGTACAGCAGTGAGCTGGGGCTGAGCTTTCACTGACCTGGATTATTTAGCTTTCCATTACTAGTTTAGAAATTCAACAGTAGGTTTAACACAAGCTACCTGTTTGGTGGTTATTTTTTTGTTTGTTTGTTTTGGTGGAATATATGTGGAAGATGGGATCTTTTCTGCTTTGGGAGAAGTCAAACAGCACATTGTCCTAGGGCAAATACCTCCATAAGCTGAAATGAACGATCAGTATACGTGCTTGGAGAATCAGGGCGCAAGGTCAGGAGACTTCCTATGAATGTGAGCACATCAGGAAACATCAGCTCTATACTTTGACCAGCTGGCCAGGTTAGATTTTTTATTCACCAGGAATGACATTCAATATATCAACACTTGTTGTTAACTTAAAATCCTGATTCCTGATCATGTTCATTCCTTTATTGTTAGTAACAGTAATGTTCCCTTTCACAGCTTGGCTTTGAGTCATGAATGTGGCTCTCCCTAACAGACAAGCAGGCACCAGGCTTCCTCTGAAAATGCCAGATGTCACCAAAAAGTATCATAAACATAGTTGTCCCCTTATATTTGTGTCTGTGAGAAAGATGTACAGGGGTAGTATACTGTGAAAGTAATGATGTGATGCATGAATATTTATAATTCTAGGTGTCAGGACAATGATTCATCATAAGGCTTGTTTTTACTGTAAGAACAAAAAACATCTGAAGAATTAATTCAGTAACTAGCAATAACTAAGTATTCACCAGAAGAATGTTACGGAAATCTCAGACTCCTCCCATTAATTTAAAAAGTATTCATCAACAGTTAGAACGCTAATTAAAACATGCAGCAATTATTTTAAATTCATTATTCAGTATTTTAAGAGGTTACATTATGATATTGCAAGCGTCTTAGCTGCATTCTATTTCAGACTTGCATTAAAAAGTACAACCTGCATACTAACACAAAGTTCTCAAACTCAAAAGCTCTGATGTCTCGTCCACAAAAGGATGGTAAGCGCTACCTCCAGGTCAGGAGAGAATGACACACAGATTAAGTGACTTGCCAAGGGTTATATCTGTGGGTAAGGGAAAAGCCAACACATGAATCTTTAAATATTAGTCCTGTCACAGCTCTCTGTTAGTTCAGATGAAGAGATGTTTCATTACTTTTTGATAACACAATCCTTTATATTCTTTAATATAAAACAGTAACAACAGGTACAAGAAAAAAGCAACTACAACCTGAGCTGAGGCTTCCTGGTAGAAATACTCTCACAATTAATGTTTCTGATGAGAAACCACTCCATCCAAAACAGTCTCTCCTGCACATATGAAGTTCTGCAGTGCAGATACTACCGAACCACTGCAATTTAAAGCTTTAAGTCATAATTGTCTACACCATGCCTGAAGACATCATCATAACTATTTATATGCATCTACTTAACTAGATTAAGTATAAGCTGATCATACCCATCCTTTCCCAGACAACTTTTTAACATGAGATATCAATCATACCAAATTTCTCAGCACCTAGTTTTGCTGGATGGCTGCTGATGGGCACAGAAGGTAACAGTGGATACGTAACTTGATATTAGGTGCCATAACATACATTTCTCACAGCTGGAGGCATTTATGTATAGGTAAGCCGAGTATCCCATGCGTCTTTGTCCAGGCTTTGTAGATTCAGGCATCAGACCAAAACCATAGCCCCCTGCTCTCCAACAGTTGGACAACACCACAAAGATCCCCATTCAATCACACAGCTTGTTGGGCTCTTCTAGGCTAGAGTTAGTCTCTAGCAAATGCTATATTAGCAAGCATCTCAGCCAGCAAGGAGTGCTGCACATTCCATGCATTTTCAAGGGTGTATTCTGTTTCCTGAAGGCATTTGGCAAGGGTGATTGATTCTGAGAGTTGAGAAACAAAACCAAGCAGTACCATCCAGAGGAGTGGAAAACCGAAGGAATAGGGAAACGGTATAGCAACACTGGCATAAACCAGGTTTAGTTTTTCAAATTATAGGATAATAATCTAAGAGGATAATCTACGAAGTCACTGCAGAAGCAGAAATTGCAACCTTATTATACTTTCCTTTTGAAAGATGAGGGATACTGATGCAGTGCAGCAATAATTCCATTAAAACCTGGGTAAATCTAGAAGCTCCTCCTGGTTCTTCAGAGGAAAAATAGTACAAAAAACCCTGTTTGATTCTTCACAGAAACCCTTCTTCTCCCAAGTAGAACAGGAAACTACTGTTCAAGCAAGTTCTTTAACTCACTTTTTTCACTACAAAAAAACTGTCATCTGGTAATAACTTAAAGGCAATATGATCAGCAACTGAGTTAAATCAACTAGAAGTGGACCTATGTCCTTATCAGAAATACTTCCCCCTTCCCTATGGAATGAAGAAACATTCTCTAAGAAAGCAATTTCAAGTGTACTAATAATTATTTTGGTCTTATGAAATTAGTACTGTGTGACTCATTTGAGCTGGGAAGCAACTCTATTCCATACTCACATCACCTGTGTTATCCTCAGATAACACAGATCTTTAGAGACCCGTGGATATTTTGCCTCATTACATCTGAATCATCATATACAGGAAACAGAGAAGGGATTAGTAGATTCAACGGGTGTACTCAAGGGAAAAAGATGGGCATGTCAGTTGTTCTTCACTTCCTATCTAGTCTTGGAAAAAGGGAACACAGGAGATGAATAAGCAGTAATAACTGACAATAGCACAACATAGTACCTTCCATCCTGAAAGAATGTCTTTTGTCTCCTGTGCACGCCTTACAGGCTCCTTCCACAGCAGAATTTCTCACACATCCATTGCACCTGACATTGTATTCAGAGAGCACTATCACTTATGCCAAGGCTATACATTATGTTAGTCCTTCACGACGAAATATCAGAACACCAAGGGAAAAAGGTGTATTAGGGAGTGTGCATCAGCTTTTGCATATTCTACTGGAAAGAGACAAGAGGTTGACATATAGATGTTAACTGTGTCCTGAAAGTTGTTTTTTTTTTTATAGCACTCAAAACATTTCAACTTCAAACTACATTCCTGTTACATTTTGGCGTAAAGACAATTGCTGAAGAGACATGATCCCTTTAAACGTTGCAATACTTCATACAAGTGAAACAGCTCAAATTTTATGATCGAGTGACATTACTTTGCTTCCACGATAGTCAGTGTTTGGTCTGCCTAGATCTACAACACTAGTTTCAGTTCTTTCACCTCAGTTGATTAGAGACTGACAGAAGGCTGAGGATCACACAGGGGAACCTATTCTTTCATACAGATGCAGGTAACACTTGGCTTGCACAACTAAAATTACAAAAAGAATTAAGCAAAGGCCACTAACTTTAGTTTTATAGCTCAGTGGTAGAAGAGATTTTGACCCAAGACCCAGCCCTTAAAGGTAAGTTATACAATAAAATATAGCTTGCATTTTTAACAGGCAGCCTTTGCTTTATTAGCAAATGATGAAAGCATTAAGATAGTATAAATTGCTGCACCAAGTTACCTCTGTAATCTAGAGTGGGACTTCACCCAAGGAGACTACCCTTGGTGTTAACAGTCTTTGAGAGACAAACAAAGTAATGAAATTACAAAAACATACATTGCTACTAACCAAAATTCCCAGGGAGGCAAAACCTACCCTCTGTTCATTTAGAACTAGAAGTTCTGGTCTTAAGAAATGTTTTACTCTAATTATGAAGTTAACCCTTGAAAATAGCTTTCCTGGTGGACTTGCCTGCGTCATTTTGTCATGATTAATAATTAGCTTACTTCTACGGTAAGTATGCTTGATTAACTGAGTGGAAAGCAATAAAAGTATCTGAGAAGGTAAAGTATTTCTGCATTTGACACAGAAAACTGGGCAAGAATGACTTAAGACTTGATATACCTGACAAGAAGCAATGTTTAAAAAAATACACAAGCAGAATACCAAGAGGTACTTCTCACTGCAGGCTACTAATACAGATGTAGTATGACAGCACACTCAGTAAGCTGTATCATAGCACCAGCTAGTGGTAAGAATTAATGAAAGCATTTTTACAGAAAAAATAAGCATGTTTATAGCAAGAAAGCTTCAGATTATTATATGTAGTCTCTTAGCCATTCTGCAAAACAGAAAAAAAGTCTTGGGCTCCACTGCCTGTGATCAAGAGGTCATGAAAAGACTTCAGAGTTTTGACAATTGCCCTACCCTGGATGCCCTCGTTACCTTTTTGTTTAAGTCATATGTGACTTGTAGGAAGGCCAGGGAAGCACAATATCTAAGACTAACTAGCTATGACCATATAATCAGTTCCTTAAAGCAGTCCTGAAGAGGAACCTTGCAACAACTATAGGAAAAGGAGTACCTGTTGGTTGGCAGATGAGTTTATGTACAAGTATTACAGGAAATAACAGAACTCAGACGAGTGGCAGGCAAACCATGAGGCATTTAGGAACAATGTTAACAGACACCATTGATAAGCTTCAGTACTGCTGTTGTAAAATAATTAGATTTTAAATAAAACTTGTTACTAATGTGAAGAAGAAAGATTCAGACCATAGAAAGTAGAAATGAATAAGGCCTTTGAAAAACCCTAAGACTAAGTTAGAAAGGATCACCTAAACCAGAAGGAAGTGAAGTAGAAATATTTGAGTATTATTACCCAGGATATTCCAAGTACAAGTCACCTAAATGTCTTAGTAGTTCAGCCAATTCTTTGTTGCCTCCCAAACAATTTTAGAAAAACAAACAAACAAAAAACATATATTAAAATTTAGAGATACAAAGTACCCCAAATCCCAAGCAGTTGGACAGTATCAGTCTTCCTCTTAGAAACTTTTAGTTTAAGCCCTAACATGCAGTGTACTGTCTCCTATGTTTACAAGAACAAACTTGAATAGCACAGAACGATTAGATAATAGAGACCTTGTTCCAATTAACAAGAGAAGAATTGGCCATATTGGTATCACCTTGGTTCAGTTAGTTTCAAGGCTGCTTCAGACCCTCTGATGAGAAAAATCTTTTCTAGAAATTTCATTTTTCTTGGATAGGTCACCAAGGCTGCTACATCCAAGAACTTTCCTATCTCTAGCTACATAAGCATCACCTTTTCAGGCACCCTGAACAGTCAGTCAAACATCCAGATTTACAGAAGTTCCTTCTATTATTTTTCTCTCCTATGTACTGATATGTGTCTGTGCATGTTTAAGCACACTCAGGCAACACAAGCTAGACTAACTCAGGCTAATTTGTGATTTAGAAGCACCAGAATACCAATATTACTATTTTAAGAACACAGAAATTGAGTGTTCAGAATGTCAATGGGCTAAAGATTCATAGGCTTTTCTGACCATCAAAACTAGCAGAAAATGAAGTGCAAGTCCACTGGAACACTGCCAGATGGTATGTATTCTCAAAGTGAGGTGAAAATAAAAATTACTCTTGTATGTACACAGCCAGACCTATCTAGGTTTCAAGGAGAAGTGGCTAGATAAACTACAAAAAGCTTTGCCTTTTTTCCAGGCTAAGCAATCTGCAAAGTCTACCTGGAAATAAATACTAATATATATAGAAATAGAAAGGAGCCAAAAATAGCACAGACTATGCCAAAACAAGACAGCTTTTTCTGCTCAGTAAGGTTGAATGATCAGTTCTGGAAAAAAAGAAAATAAAAAAATTATTAAGAATCACTGATGTGCCCCAATGAGTGAAAAATACCACAAGAAAGTGACTGAGTTACAGAATGAAAGTGTTTCAGACAAGGCTGATACTGCAAGCTCTGTTTTTATTGTAAAAAGGGATGTTTCCTACAGGCTTCCATCAAAATTATCCAAAAGTTCTGTTATCTGGCTTTTTAATGCTACCTGTCTCTTAACCCCAATGGGCTTGCATACCTCTGAAAATGAGATCTGATTACTTCAGTTTGCTGAAGCATTTCTCTTTCAGAGACGGTAGAATATTGCAGTATGCTTTGTAGAGACATTTCTAATTTAAATGACCAGCCTTAGAGCCACAGGATTCATATATGGAAGACTGCTACAACAGGAGTGAACTGCTAAAATATTTATAGATAACATGACTTTCTACTGTGTAATGACTTCCAACTAGTGATGTCAATCTGTCACAAAAGATGAAATGGTATTTTGCTCCCCTGCATTGTCATTCCTAAAATACAAATCTTTGTCCATATAAAGAGTTCGTGTGTCAATACTTCGGTTAACACAGGTATGAGGTAAACCCTAATTATCTCCAGAAAGAGACATAGCTTTGAATTTTGACAAATGTTCTCTCCTGTTAGAGCCTAATGTCACTTTCAAACATCCTGTCCATACAACAGATCCTTGGAGTCTCCTTTTGAATGTTAGTAAGGCCTTGCAGCAAAACAGGAACAAGTCAGCTCAGTTCTCCCTTTGCTAGTGTTTTGTTAGAGATAAAGTATTGAAATAATGCCTAGCATTCTACCTCTTAAGGCAGCAGTTACTAAGAAAATAAATTTTTAAACAGAAGATCCTCATATACCTCATGTAACTTGCATTTTTTTAAAGAAAGGGTGTTAAATATCAATGTCTTTCTGGTCCATATTTCACGGTTAGAAGCTATATATTAACTGAATCACAGCAGCACAGAAAAGTGATTTGGAAGCTGGATAATCAACAAGAACACAGGGAACAATGTACGTGACTGCATGATTATGGATGTCACTGCCTTACAATCTTTCAGAACATACTACATGTGAAGTAGAGGTATAGAACCTGGTTGAGTGACAGCTAGCTGAATAACAGTAAGTGCTATTCACACTTGAGCAAAGCACAGCTGCTTAGAGCAAGAGTGATAGGATAAACCAAAAATACACAGCCTGAGAAACTACCAGTGAGGCCCCTAAGGGAAAATAACTGGAATCCCTGTAGTTCAATACATGCAATGCCAAAGTGACAAACCATACATTGTCTCAAGTTTCTCCAGATCTTCAAGTGCACTTTCACTGATGAAGTGAGGCGCTCAGTTGCTTGGTGGAGATTACATTTTTCCCTATTATTATATTAAAAGGCAGCACAAATTTGTGAAGATTTCCACAAAGTTTGATCCATTACAAGTCACTGACTGAACAATGCAAGAACTACCAAAAAAAAAAAAAAAAAAAAAAAAAAAGGCTCCTGTCTACCCTTTTTGCTTGTGAAAACGTTCCAGTGACAGCTGAAGAGAACAGCACTACTACTACTCAATAACCAACACTAACAAGCAACTCCAAAAGCAAAGTTTGTATTTGTAAGTGATTTGCTATCACACAGTCAATACAGTATTATTTGACAATATCCTTTTAACAGGTTCATCAAATATTTGAAAGAGATACTGTTATAGTTGCAGTATGGCTTATTTGCATCCCTTGTGTGTTGATTTATTCTATTCTGCACAGCAGAAGTCCTAACTTTGTTAGTGTAGTACCCAGGAACCTATTATTATAGCCACATAAGTAGCGTTTACCACATGCAAGACTCTACAGGTTTTTACTGGCCCTTCAGAAGGGGCTGGATCCTTGATGTATCAATACAGATCCTCAGTATTCATCTCAGCTGACTAGTACATAACTCAGCTCAGCCAGCCTGGGTACAACATACCTCCTTTGACTCCAAGACAAACAAATGATTTAGGAATCAACATTCACAAGAGAATATTTAATTTGGGGAGAAAATAACGTCCTGCAAAGATTACCTCTTAAGTCTTTAAACTACTACACTACTTAAATGCCTCATTGTTCAATGTAAATTAATAATAGAGACCTAAGCCCAAATCCTGGATCTAGTTTTCCCCCATCTCTAAATTCAAGAGAGTCAAACCCAGTTTAAAGTTTTACAAGAATTCCCCCCACATGGACACACCCCACGAAATACTACATTAGTGTAAGAAAGCAAGAACCTTTTACATTATATAGTTATGGTTCTCTAAAATTTAAAAAGAAAGTTCTTCTGTCAGAACTGATTTCACTAATGTACCGTGCATCCTTTTATTTTTAGAACAGTCTTGAACGATGATTCAAGTTAACAATAGAAAATATGAAGCCCAGAAAAGTCTACACATCCATTTTTAAGTTAAAAAAAGAAACAAATTGGATAGAGGTTCAAACGCATATTTACTAGCAAATAGCACACTGTTAAGCAAATGGACTGGAAATAGTTGGACTACACTCAGCTTATATTGCTAGTGGCATTACAGGTGTTAAACACCAAAACTACTGATGAACAGACAGCACCTGAAAAGTTGTTTTTTTTTTTCTCCTCCTTTCACAGGTATGCACGTCATAGGCGCATGACAACTATACTTTATATAGATAGTAAGAGAATAGGACTGCTTTCTACTCTGAGGTTTTTGACTAAGTAAGTGTAATAATCCATCCTTAAAATATCTGCAAATAAGAGTTCCTTAGGTCATAAATTACTTAATGCAAACCAATTCCAAAGCCTATCTTGTCTTAGCATGGTTAGCAGACCTCTTCAACATTCTGATTCTTTGTTTTAGCTACTCTCTTGTAACAGTGATAGTCTTTTTAATTAACAGAGTTGAAGTATTTTCTCTTACTATTTCAACTCTTTCTTTTAAGATTTATAACAACCAAGCTTCTAACAACAAAACAATTTTATTAAAAGCTTTTTTGAAAAACACTGATATTGTTACCATAGAACTAGGGCCTTTTATCAGTTGCAATTAAATGCATAAAATGTAAGTAATTAGAATAAGCTACTTTGTTTCCACTTAGAGCTTCAGATTTTCAAGAGTTCCTTCTTCACCTACAATATATAAGGTAGAACAAAGAAACTGTTAGTAAAACAAGAAATATATTAAGAGAAACATAGAACTAAAGAGCCTTTGGAAAGAATTATGGATCTATAAAGAAGTCCATCTTGTTCCAGCATTACATTCCTAGAGAATAAAAAAAATGAAAAAAAATCAACAATAGCGTTGAACAGAGACAATTTATAGTTTAAAGACCATCATCCATTAGAAGACTGCTTAGGAATTATCATTAAATACTAAAGTACATTGGGAAAAGTTTTTTAAAATTGCTAACTAAATGAAGCACAAAACAATGAATCCATCTTAGCTACACTACATTCCTACTATATTACTGCAGAAAGACACATAAAACCTTCAAGAAAACAAAAAATGCAAGAAACGAAAGACCAACAGCCTCCATTTTTATTTACAATAAATAAATAAACAAATCCCACACATCCTAGACCTCAAAGTAAACATATTACTAAGCCAGTGATGAACTCCTATGACTTTTAAATGGATGTCCTTCCATCAGCAGCAAGTTGAGTCTTTATATTAAGCTTCTGAAGTGCCTTGACCAGGAAGGAATAGAGAAGCAGTAGTTCTCAATGGAAAGCTTTTTCTTCTTTCAGCCTTAAATGAGGGAGTTAGCATTGCTAATTTGGTAATGGAACTATAAAATAAATAAGTTCTAACAAAATTTTAAAAACACCAGTGCTTTGTAGCTAATGCTGTAAGTTACATGGATTGGCTTGTTGGAATCTGCCCTGTTTAGTTTATGATGTCAACAACAATGCTTCTGGAACATAGAAAAAGAAGTTAAAACATGTAAGATAGTAAATGTATGTTTTCTGAAAGGGATTTGTTCTGAGCATATCTAAGACCATTTTCTAAGGCTCTAAATATGTTAAGCAGAAAACTGTTGTGATTTGTATTCAGATTACTTGAGGTAATTCTGAGAAACCTTATCTTCAGTATTTTTGAAGATAAAAAAGGTTGTACTTCAGCTAGTAAAACATGCATTTTGTTCTGGGGATTTGGTTTCTCTGTTACAGGTACAATAAAGCCCTAATATAGCACAGGAAAGCCTTGATTTTTTTCTTGAGAAAAAAAAAAAAAAAAAAAGATAACCTGTATAGTCTAGTTTATAAACTGTTAATACAGATAAATTGGAATTAAATTAACTTAGTCTAATAAATCAAAGCAGTTTAAGCATATTTATCTAACGACTTGTCATTACTTCAATTAGAGGGTTCAGAACTGATTTTGGTACACTTAAGAAGCATTTTAAAATATAAATATCTCCTGGGTGTTCCAGGTGGGAAGATCACTGTGTCCTGTTATTTTCAGTCTGCTGTTGATTGGTAGAGTTATGCATTGTAACAGAGGCATTAAAACTTTCTGGCTTTGAAGTCCATGCTTTCCTTACACGTGAAAGATCATCTTTGCAGCTACTCTCATTGGAAACATGGTGGATTCTTCCAAAAAGCTTCAGTGTGACAAGAATTGATGGTCAGGCAATTCCCTTGGCTACTTAAGGAACTTTTCTGCTTTGTGGAACAGGGCTCCTCTCTATCCTGTTACTACGAGTAGTTTGCATATCCAGGCTTAATGATTCCAGTGTTACTAATTGATGTATACAGATAATGAACGTGAATAGCCTCAGCCTAGGAAGATTACATCTTTTTGATGCTATCATGAATATAAAATTCAAGTGAGAGGTAAAAACTATTTTGCACTGTAACGTAGACAAAGGGAGATGCCGTTATGCCCATCTCCAAGGCATAACTTGGCATTTTTCCTCTCAGAAATTAATCCGAGAGGCCGGCACGGCAGGGGAGGTCGCAGCGCCCTGTCAGACCGCCGGCCCCCGGGGGGCGAGGCTGTGGCCGTGCCTCACCTCCGGGTTTCCCCACAGACACTGACGTGATTTTTTTGCTTTTTTTTTCCTTTTTTTTTTCAGTCAGAGTGGGGAGCTGCACTGCTAAAAGATGATATTTTAAAAAATAATTTAAAAAAAATCAACTAAAAATGAAAAAAATCAACTAAAAATTAAAAAATCAACCAAAAATGAAAAAAAATCAATTAAAATGAAAAAAAAAAATCAACTAAAAATTAAAAAAATAAACTAAAAATTAAAAAAAATCAACTTAAAATTTAAAAAAATAAATAGGGAAAGAGAACCTGCTCCTCACAGCTCATTGTCTGGGGCTGAGGGTGGTGGCTGGAGGCCGCGCTGCGGGTCCAGGCTCGGGCGGGTGGGGCTGAGCTGAGGCGGCCTCCCGGGGGGCTGAGGGCGGCGGGGGTCGGAGCTGAGGGGGGGGACGGGAACGGGGACGGAGCCGGGGCCGTCCCCGCTGCGGAGGGGGTCCCGCGGCGGGGGGCCTGCCCGCTGGCCTCCCCCCAACGTCACTTCCGAGGCTGGAGACAAAATGGCGTCGGGACGGGGCCGCAGCTGAGGCCGCTCCGAGAGCCGGGGCCGCGGGAGGAGGCGGCGGCGGCGGCGCCTCAGGTGAGGGGAAGGCGGCGGCGGCGGTGGTGGTGGTGGCGGGGCCGGGCGCGCTGCCCGCGGGCGCCGCGGCGCAGGAGGGGCGGGCCGGGGCTTGGGGGCGGTGGGCAGAGCCACAGCCGCAGCCACAAGCAGCGGTGCGGGGCCGGGGGCGCGGCCGGGAGGGGGCCCGGCCGGCGGAGCTGCCTCCTGAGGGGAGGTGGAGCCGCCTCAGGGGGGACCCGGCCCGAGGGGTGAGGGCGTGAGGCTGGCGGGGAGCGGGTCCCGGGGAGGGGAGGGAGCACCCTCAGCCACCCGTCTGCCTCCCCTGCCTTTGGTTTTTATTTATTTATTTTTTTTTTTTTGAGAACGGTGCCTCGGAGGCATCAGCTGGCGATGTGAGCGCTGCCAGCTTGGTGTTGGGAGGCGGCTTCAGCGCTGTGGCAGCTGACGGGTGGCAGGGCTTGCTGCAGCCCAGCTGGGGGAGAGGGGGCTCGGAGACGCTAATTTCGCTTCCCTCAGTAAGAGCATCCTCCCTGGGATATCAGTAAAGTTTCTGGTGGCTTTAAATTCACGTGAAGCAGCCGCAGTTTTATTTTGAAATAGCGAAGAAAAGTTTATAAACTGTTTTCGCCTGTTGAAGGAGGGAGGGGAGGTGATGTGGCTGCACCTGCTGCCTCAGCACTTGGTGGCTAAAAGAAATATTCTTCTTACTTCGCATTCAAGTGATCCATTACAGACAGCTCTCAAAGGCAGCAGGACTGCCTGCCTTTCTGATGCTGCTTTTGCTGCTTCAAGCCTAGGCTCTGAACTGTGTCAGGCATGTTGTTTGGATGCTAGGTCTTTCAGTTTATCCACATGTATTATGCAGATAGGAAGAAGTACAGCAGTGTAGTGTCTAAGTATTATGTTGTTATCCCTTGACATTTGCTATGTCTTAATAAAAATGCTGTGCGTGCTAAGGTGTGCCACCCTTGGCATAGGCTGGGAAGCCTCCAGCTCTTCCAGCTGCAGAAACCAGTGGCAGTGGGGCAGTGGCAGCCCTTCAGGTAAAGAACATCATCGCTGATAGATGGGCAGTGTGACTTTTAGGAAACAGAAGATCTATCCTTTTTGCAGGAGCCATGTAGTGCTTCTTGGTTTTCAGGCATGTAGCTCACTGTTGGCCCCCCCCAGGACATGCTAGGGCAGAAGCATTGCAGCAGCTTGTCTGGCCATAACAACGAGGCCAAGTTTCACTTTTAGTGAGACCCTAGCTTTGTGGAAAAAAAGGCAAATCATTGCTTTGGGCAATATAATTTTCAATAGAAGTGATGGGTGTGGTGTTTGGAGATTCCTGAATTGAGTGCTATTTGCTGTAGGTGTGGGATCCTAAAAACCTTCCAGGGTAGCATGGAAGATGGGGGAAGGATGTTGAAGTACTTACGTACGTTTGTGTAAACCGTCTATATTTATCTACAAGTATTTGCTTGAAAATGGAAGGGAATTACAACAGAAAATCAAAGTCAATGACAGCTTTCCTTTAAAACTCAAGTGGCTTTTGGCATCCTTTGTTCAGTGCAGCATTGAGCATTGTGCCTGTTTCAGTGTTTTATACAAAGACTTTGATCTTTAGGGGTGAAAAAGGTGGCAGAACATACAAAGATTTAAATATTGCCCAGCACTAGGTGCCAATCCGTTAAAAACAGAAGTTCAGGGAGATTTAGAGATGACGGTTGTGGTAATGTGTTTGTGTATGGCTGTCTGCAGCCACGAGCTCCCTTGCAGCGTGCCTGCCATACCTTCAAATGAGAGTCTCAACTAGGGGAAAGAAAGAAAAAAGAAAACCTAGGCTGTGGCTGGTAGCAAGAGCACAGTACCCTTTTCATCATGAGTCATTTGCTTACTTGTGAAGACAGGAGACTGCTCTTTTTTTTTTTTTTTTGTCGGGGATTTATAAACATCTGGGGTTTATAAACTCATGCATGTTGAATACCTGCGTTGGCAAAGCCTTTCCTTTATATTTCCTTGTGAGCCTTTCTTCAGTCTTTGTAGTTAGCAGAGCCTCCATGCTTAATTCTTGCCGAGGTGGAGTTGCGTTACACGCTATCCCCTTTTGATTTATAGTTTCATAATTTTTAGCGTTCTGTAATTCAGCCAAATTTTTTAGTCCTGTACATGATTACATTTGCTGTACTATTAACATACATACTAGTGTCTTACCCTTGCAAAATCCTTTTAGTTTACTAGCTCTTAATACATGGCAATCTTTCAGTAGGAACACCATAGTTTGGCGGCGTTTTCCACGGCCATGGTACGTGGTAAAAAAAAGTCTTGAAAATATTCCTTTTATTTTAGTTAATTGCTCTTCACCTTGGGTATGTTTATTTCAACTTCAATCAGACTATTGGGAAGAATCTTTGAACCACACGTAGTCTTGGCAAGTATGGAGAGATTTTAAAAGTACTGCGATGTATTTCACATTGGATTTCTTGGCACGTGAAAGGGCAGGTGTGATCCTGCTCCTTAACGCCTTCCCACCCAAATGAAATTGTTTCCTCTGCCAATGTGTGTTTTCTGATCATATTCCTAGCTGAAAAATATTGCTTTGCCTCTGTGTAAACATGCTTATAGACAGATGTGAGAGACAATCCTATATCGTTAGAAGACGCAACTGAAACAGGCTATTCCACGTACTGGTAAATCCGCAGTGTGCTGGTTTGAGAAAATTGTTATTTGAATGTACTGCCTTTGCGAGTAGAATGAAAAGGTGTACTTCTGTCTGAAGATCGAGTGATATTTCTGGGTACTTGCAGTTCTTAGTGTCTGATACCTTCTGTTGCTGCTTCTGCTTCCTTGCTGTTTAATTCTGCCATGAGGAAGAAATGATTTTCTAGAAAAATGTGCATGAAGGTGAAGAACTTGGGATTTGGTTTTCTGATGATGATTTCTTGATGTGGCTATCTAAATAAACCCTCTTAAGGTATAACAGCTTGGTTTTTGCATAGCAGTAAGCAAAGCTTTTTTTTTTCTTTCTTTCTTTTTTCAAGAGGCAACAGATTTTAATGTTTTAATCGTTACTTGCCCACTTTTCTCTGTTTTTCTTCTGACAGTCTACAGTAATTGAAACTGTCATGGCAATTAAGTGCCTGTAGATAGTGCTGGTTGTTTCTATCAAATCCATGGTTTTTAATCTTTCAGAGCTAACAAACTTAAATTTTTGGAAGCTTTAATACCCAATTTTTCAATGTATTAGGTGAAACAGTAACTCAGTATCGAACTGCAAAACAATGTAAACGCCTTATTGTGTGCGGGTTTTTTGTTTTAAATCTTTCATATGCTGCAACTAAAAACCAAGACAAAGAAAAAGAGTTTTCAACGCTGTGCAACATCATTCCAGCCCGAGCCCCTGCTCAGTAAGAAGGCAGGCTGTTGAGCCTTTCAAGTTTTATGCCTGTTTTGTAAAGAACATGTTTTTACCGGGGCAGTGATGTAATGCATGTCCCGTTTGCAGCTTCCAAAATTGGATTGATGCTCTTAGGCCTGTTTTCTTTTTTTTTTTTTTTTCCTTTCTCTGAATTGGAAGCAATGTTCTCTTTTGAAGTAGTCTTTTATTCTGGGTTTAAAAAATAAAATAAAATCATATGCTTACAGATGTGATAAATATGGCTTAGAAAATCAGAAGATAGACCAGTTGGTATAACCTATTGATTGCTAGAAGTACCACCTGACTTTTGGGGGATTGGGGATCTGTAATGCTGGTTTTCTATAAAATTGCTTGCTTTTAAGTGCAAAGTTTATTCCAAGTAAGGTTTTTTTTTTTTTTTTTTTTTTTTTTTTTTTTCCCATATGGGAATATTTAAAATTCCTTGAATGTAGAACTCAGAAGCAAGGTCAAATTTTTTGTTTCAAATGTTTTGTTTTAGAGTGCTCAGTGTTTCCTTAAATAAGAATGCTTTGTATATTCCCATCTAAATAATTTGTTGCTTAATGATGAGACTTTCTAAATAAACTTTTCTGAGACTAAGATTATAGAGTGTAGTAAATCTTTCTTTTGTTTGTTTCTCAGTTGCTTCAATATCGTGTGAAAGTGCCTAGGAATTTTCTACTCACGGGATGCAGCAGTACATTGTGGTTTGACATAAATATTACAATAGTTATATAAATATTACAATATTTATGTCAATGTTTTTTGGAAATTTTAACAATTCAAATTACTGGTGAGTGCATTTCATGGGTGGCATTGAACCAAACCTTTATTTACCTTTTCTGCAGTAGTTCAGTGAATGTTCAAGTTTTACTGTGATAGGCTTTAATAATATTCTGGGCTTTGACTGGTAGATACGTGTCTGCGTTGCTGTTAAGTTTGGAGAAAAGGTTCAAAACAGTTTTTACCTGTACTTGACATAGCTGGTGATGTGACTTCAAAGTACTGACACAGTTGCAGTCTATTGCAAACTTAAAAACTTGTTCATTGTGGTCATCCTGGCTCCTCTGGGTGCAGCGTCCTGCAGTTGCTGTGACTACAAATCCGTGCAGCGTTGCTTCCTTCGGGGCTTTTCGAGGAAACCTTGTGTTGGACTAGACTGTACGAGTGGCTGATAAGCCATTAATGTGTGCAGTGGCAGCCTGTTCCTGCTTGCAGCCACCTGCTTGGTAGCCATTGGTCATGCAGGGAGCTGGTATTTGGGCAGCAGTTGTAGAATTTGGTCCATATCTTCTTCTTTTTGTTGAACGAGAGGTTAAAGACAAAACTTAGTGTTGCAAATGGTTTGTCTTCTTTGCTAATGTCTTTTTTTTTTTTTTATTTATCCAAGGAGGAATAGTGACTATGGATCAGTCTGTATGTAGATTTTATTTTCTTCCAGTGCAATTAACCTTTCCAAACAGTTGTGTGCGTTGTTTACAAAAACAAACAAAGGAAAAAAAAAAAGTGGAAAAAAGCGAAGACCTTTTCAGAGAGCCTTTGAGTTCTAGAGCTCAGGTAACTTGTCAGAACTGCAGACATAAAATGCAAAGGTGAAATGTGTGCTTTAAATTAGTACTTTTATAAATAGTTGTTGCAGCTTCTGTTCTACTGTAGCTTCATTTCTCATCTGATTGTATTTTTTTTTGATGAACTGATTCCTTTGGTAACTTGTAGCTGAAAGAGTGTAGAGTAGTGCAGTCTGTTATGAAACCGAACTGTGTATATGTTCAACTACAGCAGTATTTTAAGCTTTGCAAGTTTGAAATATCCGTCAGAGGTTTGGATCCAGCCGGTTCAAAAAAAAAAAAAGCTTGGTTTTGGTTCTTTTTGAAAACTTAATTCTAAGCAAAATAATATTGAATTAGTATATAAAAAAGTATGTTTTTACTGCTCAAATAAAACAACATTTTTGAAATAAAATTTACCTTTTTAAAAAGTTTTTTTGGCATTTCTCTAATAAGTCACACTAGGAACATCCCCCCCTCATACTTGTTGCCTCTCATTCTTTACGTTTAGTGGCCGAGCAGTGATGCTGATGGATGTTTGCCTCTGCAAGCCAGTGCTTTAAATCTGGTCGGTTTTACGTACCTAGAGTTCTGAGTTAAAAGTCCTTCTGGTTTATTCAGTGTTGAAAATCGCACATATACTTCAAGGTGACTGGTTACTGCAGCGTAACATCTGGGCACATCTTCCAGTAGGTTTTCTAAATCAGTTTCCAGAGCCATGATAGATGGTTCTGACAGAGGATGGGCACCGCTCTGCTAAGCTGCAGCGCAAGGGCGGAGAAAAGGAAGACGTAGGCAGCTGGAGACACCGACCACATAACCTCATGTGCTACAGCCTCAGTAGTGCACCAGGCTGCACTGTGAAATTGTGTTAATAAAATATTCTTGCGTTGTCTATCTGCAATTAATCAGTTTTAGTTTTCTCACCAAGCGTAGAGAAAAGCAGATGTTTTTTTACCTAAAGTAAAGCATTTTTCACTCTAGGAAATGCTTGATGCCTCTCTTGCTATCCAAAATAACCTCATTTACAGATTGACGTTAAGCAGGTACCACCCAAACGAGCAGTGAATAAAAGAGAACAGCGTTTTTCCATACCGAGATGTCCACAAGTTTGTACCGGCTCCAGCGTCGCTTTTCATCTCCTCGGCACTTCCATGTGCCACGGCAGCTTTGGGCAGGTGACAGGCAGCCTGCAGATCGCATTTCACAAGCCATTTGTCCAAAGCATTTGAGTAAAAATGTCTGAAGTAGAAGCTGTAGTTGTCTGGAGGAGTTAAGCTGTCGGCTAAGGCTGCGGGAAGTCAGTGGCATGTGGAAGATGTGTGAGGAACAACTGCGCTCCGGCGCGAGAGGCTGGAGACAAAGAGACCTTATTGTGGCAGGGTCAAATTATCTCAGGAGTCACCATAAATCGTAATGAAACCCATGTCATGCTCTACTTGTTCAGTAGCTTCTCGGTGTTGGCTGTGTTCTCCGTCAGCATTGGGGAGTATTTTAGCAAATGAAATGCTGGGGACGCATCGTTCCTGGGAATCGGTTTGAGTTTGATGCACTGAAATAGGTTAGGTAGTAGCTGCGGTGTGCTCCCCAAGTGGTGCTTTTCTCCAGGTGGCTAAAAGCAGTTGGCGTGGGGCTCCTGTCCCTGCCTGGTCTCTGCTGGCAGAGCCCACAGAACAAGCTGCAGAGCTGAACCCGAACTTCAGATGTTTCAGCTGTTTGACTAAAGACAAGTAGAGTACAGAAATATCAGGACAAAAGTAGCTAATCCCAGAGGAGCTGTACACAGTAGAAACACCCTTTTCAAGGAAATCTGTCCTTGTCTTATGAGTTGTTTAAGCAATGCAATCTTTGTATGAAACTTGGTGGTATTTCCCTTGATGTTACACAGCGTTAACAACTCTTATGTGCAAAGATGTGAAGGATTAGATGAAATTTACTTGGAGGATATATTGCTTGAATAAATTTTAAATTAAATGTTAGTACTTATACAAAGTATTTAGTAAAATCATTTAATGATTGTTATATATATATATTTAAAAAACAAAAAACAAAAAACAAACAAAAAAAAAACCCACAACACTAAAGATTGGAAAGAAATAGCAGTACTTGAATAAAATGCTCTAAATGCTCAAGCACCAGTTAACCTCCAAAAAGGGTATTGTTAATTCATTGAAAGTCTTGTATGACACCAGGATGGTGTTTTACAGTGTAATTGCAATAATGCTTTTGTTTATGCATTGAAGGGAAAAATAAAAGGTGAGTTGATATACTAAACTCTCAGTTATAACATTATTCTGATCAATTTTGTGTTAAGAGTTTCCAAATTTAATGCCTCCTTGAACCAGCAATTTTTGGTGAAAATCTTTTTGAAGTCTCATGCTTCTGTTAAACAAGAAAGCCAAATGTTAGCATAATAAAATATCTTAATAAAAGGCCTATCTGAATGAAGAATTTCCTGCTTCTAATATTGGAGAGTCAAGACTCAAATGCATGCATCTTGTTAATCTTAAAAACACTTAAGGTCTTTCATATTACTTTGATATTAAATGCTGAAGAAATCCGTGTTGAACAAGCTAAGTTGATTTTGAAAACAAACAAAATGATCCTATTCGAGCACATTTCTTCTGCAACTTACTTTAAAATTTAGATAAATGATAGATATCCCTCTTTTCATTATTCATATAAGTTTTAAGCTAAAATAACAAAACGTTATCTTGGAGCAGATTTTGTATAAAGCAATATGCTGCTTTGGGAACAGTCCTTTTAGGAAGAGAAACTACAGGTCTGTGTGCACTTTCAATTCAATGTAAATTTGTAGGTAGGTGTGTATTACAATTGTCTGTTTTTCTTTTTAGGGCTCATGTAATCAAAGGAGTTTCTTTGTTGTGTGTGTCTTTTCAGAACACAACAGGAATTCAAAATGAATCAGGTGAGTTTAACTGCAAGACTTCATCAAAATACTTTACTTAGATGTTAGAACAGCTAATTTTTAATAACTAAATCATCCACAAAAAATGTTCTTAAAAATCTTCAGTGTCATCTAAGCTCATGATCCTCCTTTCCACAGTGTGCGTGCTTGTGAGACTTATTTCATGGATTTTATTTTTTTGTGTGTGAATCCCCTTTAGCTACATATAAGTTATTATGGCTGGCACGTCTTACGAGAACGCCTCTCCAAGAAAAAAAAAAGTCTATTTCAGCCTGAGGCTTTTGATAATAATTCAGCTCCTTATAAAAGTGGTTTGAAAATTAAAGGATTCCATTTTTTTACCTGTTTAAACCACTTTACTATTTCAAACATGCAGGGAACAGAATCTGTCATGGAAATTGATTGATCGGGACATTTCACACTTCTCTAGAACCAAGTGAGAAGGCCGGGAAAGAAAGCACATTGCCTTTGCAATGCATTCTCTGCTATATGGATGCAAGAATATCCTGAGTGCTCTGGAGGGTGTTGTTTTAATCAGTGCCAAATGGATGTGATTTTATTTATTTTTTTATTGGTCTGTCTGTTAAGTAGGGATTTTAATGTTTGTTACAGAACAAGTAAATGTTGGCTTCAGTTTTTCTCATAAGCACTTCTCTGTTTGGATGATGTTACAAAGTCCCTTTGGCATGGGAATGTGAACATAAGATGTTACACTGAAGGAACGCTATTTTTTAATTTGCTAAAAAGATGACTATGTACAGAAGCTTCTTGTTTTCCGAGCCAGAAACAGCCATGGTACACAGTGATGCAAAATGCTTTGTCTACTTCTTTCATTGCCTGTTTCTAATGAGTGCTTTTATTGCCCTTAAGCCCTTAATTGATCATCAGCATTGAGTACAATTAGCACTTTGCTGAAGTATACTCTCCCACTAAAGTGATAGAAGAGCAAATAAATTAATTACAGTATGGAGTTGGGTGGTGGGATGTTTCCAGTTGCTTTTTTCATCTGATTTAAAGAAGAAAAAAAAACACAACAACAACAAAACACTAAAAAGCAAAATATATCTATTAGTCTTCCAATATGTATTGTAGAGAGTGCATATTTGTATTATATATACACATCAATAGAAGTGCTGTTTGCATGATCTATAATGCATATTAGAACACATTGAGACATTAGTTTAGTTTGGGGTAGCTAGGATAACAATCTCTTCACAATTTATTTCTATTGAGACTTGAAGTTATTTCACCTGTAAAATTTATTTTGAGTGCTCTCAGTGGCATAAAGCAAACTTACAGTTCTCCTCAAGTAATAGTTCTGCTTTATCACTTGTTCTGATAAGCTTTGGATTCTGCTAAAACTCTGAAAGCTCTAGATTGTAATCTTTAACTGTTATCAGCAGCTGTTTCCTTCCCATTTGTGTCCCCCATTCCACCAGCACTGATATCTTTCTAGAATTAAGTAAAACTTCTGCACTGTGTGAAAACAAAGTTTTCCTCTTCATTACTGGGGCTGCTACTGCAGTGCTGTGCCGTGTGTCATCTTACAGTTAAATTAGGAGGTGACCCTGCCTCTGGGGATAGTTACAATAGCTTAGAGTCCTTCTTGGCATCTCTGCCTTTCACATTTAGTTTCCAAAGTGTACAGAGCTCATATGGCTTTTTATTGTTCAATTACCATTCATATCAAGTGTGTATTTAGCATGAACCCTTTTTTTTCTTGCAGTGCCCTTGTCATTTCATTCACTGTTGACAAGTTGTAGTGCCAGGTCTGTATATGAAATGTCTTTGATGCCTGATGCCAAACATCTCTCAAGTGCTCTGTTCTCGTATTTCTTTCATTCTGCTTATCTTTGCTTTTGGTGTGACTTCAGTGACCCTGAAACTAACTAGGCTATTGTGAACTTTGTTTGTGTGAAAGCACTGCTAGTTTGCTTATAATGAAGAAAAACCTTGGCATAAATCGATATTGCCTTCTCCTTGCAGTAAGGAGAAAAATAGCTTTTGAAAATGCAGTCATTTAAATTAATATTTTTTGCATTCCTTGGAAATTTGGTGTTTCAGGATCGATGGCATGCATTCTCTGTTTTTAAAAAGACATCTTTATTCAGTATGTGAACTGCATCAGAATACTCTGAATAGTTTATTTAAAAGAACAAACAAACAAACAAAAAACCAAGTAACCATGGGTTATTGGTCAGCAGCACTTACTCTATGTTAATGCAGTCTGAGATGCAGTATGGAAAAAGTCGTGTGTTACCTGGAATACTGCATGGGCAGTTACCTCATACCTTCACCATTTGTTAAATAAATGACATCTGCACTTGTAGTAAAACGCCCTCCCTCCTGCTCCATTGGAATTGCTTAAATGATAATTTCAGCTATTTCTAATACATCTTTAATCTTCAAGCGCGTGCAGTAAAACTGTTGCCAATGGATTTAGGCAGGACTTTGGGACAAGCAGAGACCTTTCTGCTTCTGACCTCCCTGATCATCTTCCTTAGGCTCTTCCTTTCCTTTTCACAACTCTTTTCTAACTCTTTTGCCATGTGTCTTTCTTCAGTGGCATCCTTTCATTTATCTTTTCATGTATCTCAGTCCCCTTTCCACCAAAACATGGTACTAACTGAATGTTTGTCATTCGTCACGTCCTTCAGCATGATTTTTTTTGGCTCCAATCTGATCTGTGAATGGCTTGTAGCAGATCCTGTTTCTGCCTTGCTTAGGTACTGCCTGTAACACTACAGCCTAACCTGTGGAGGGGCCGTAGGTACAATTCTATTCAAAGTGACATAAAAATTGCTTAAGTGCTGAAAGTTACTGTCGGAGTGACTGGACTCTGAATTTGATGCAAATGGAGGAAAAAAGCTTCAGTTAAGGTGCACCTTCAGCCCTCAGATGATTTTTTTTGTGCTGTTCTCAGGTCTCTTCACCCTTGCTAGTTTGCATGGTAACAATGTAATATGTGTAATGAACTTCAGGGTAGCAAATTTAAAAGGGAAACAAGCTCCGAGTACTTATGTATTCAAAATTGCAACAAAATTGTTGGCAGGAGTGGGAAAAATACCCTATGAGGACTGCAGTTCAGTGCAGAAGCTGGCTGCAGGATATGCTGCAGTACACTATCCTTACAGAAAGGTGAACTTTTTAATAGACAAAACTATTTAAATGTGATTAAGTGTTGCTGGAAAAGCAATTGAAATCCTGGTATTTCTTCATTTGGTAGACAGACGTTCCTTGGGGACAAATTTTGATCTGGAAAGTGCTTTAAATAACCACATATAAATTGCAAATAAAATTACGTTGCACTGATTTGACTGAAGTAAATTGTTTATTTTACCATATAGTATTTGGTTACTTATTAATGTTTGTTTGAGGTGTGAAATGTGGTGTTGTATACTAGGCCATTTCCAATTTTCTGGTGCTTGTGAAATCTATCGATGTAACAGGTGCAGAGTGGGTCGGGGTGCTGTGTTCTCTGAACATAACAGCTAATTTGACTTAGGTAGGTAGATGTTAAATAAAGTTGCGAACAAATTTCTTCAATGGTAGAACAGTTTTGGAATATTTGTGGCTGAAAGGAGGTATCACTATTAAGAAATGTCTGATAGATCAGAGGATATAGATGTCTAAATTAGGTGAGTCTGATTTTTAAAGTTTTTTGATCAGATTATTTTGTAGGCTTGAGTTTTTTAACTGTTCATCTAGCTATGGTTGTAAAAATCCATTTTTGTTAGCTTGAAGCTTAAAATGCATTGTTCTGGTAGTTGTCTTGTTCATTCTCTGCAGTCTGCCTCATCTATGCCTACATGTAATTTGTTAGAAACCACCGTGAAAAAAATAAGCTCGCTGTTCTCCTCAAGTCATGGGGTAATGTACTGGAAGAATATTTAGGCTTCTTCGTTTGATACGCTGAGAAGAGCGAGTTTCTTTTTTGTCTGCCGAGATGTGGACTTATGCATATCAGTTCAAGGCTAACAGATGTCTGAATCAGACTTCTTTCATCCCTATTTCTTCTCTATGGCTGTTTGAAGAGCAAAATAAAATGAGGTAGAGCAAAATAAAATGAAATAAAACTTTGTTCTGCCTTGAATAGACTTTCAGCTACTATAACTAAAGAATAAGGATCTCTTTTCCCCAGTCTCCTCACCCTTGTGGATGGGAAGGGATTTCTGGCATTCTGTTCTTTCCATAGTTTCCAATTTCGGGGTCTTTCTCCCCTACAAATAGCTCTTGAGGATGTGTCTGTGCAGCTGTTAGGGCTTACCAAGGCAGCAATAGAATAACATTGCTGTGACTCCAGTTTTACCATTTTTCTTGCTGTTGTTAAAGAAAGCTGGCAGATCTGCTCTTGTAACTCAGCAACTCACACTTAAAAATGTAAAGGAGAATACTTGCCGTACTGAGCACCCTTGCAAAGAGTAGATGCGAAGTAGAAGAGGTTGGGAAGCTTCATCTGTTTTGCTTTAGAGATAAAAATGTTAATTTTGGTAGGATATAGAGATGCATTTTAAAATCTATTTCCAGTAAGCTTTCAGCATAGCATTTCATAAGTGGTCAGGGGAAAATCCTGAGTGTTACTCAGTATATGGAGACTGCTATCATATCTCCGCTTCATGGCTGTGTGTAAACGCAAAGATCGTTTCTAGAAAGTCAGGGTCTACTTGGACAGCTGTAGTATTGCCCAATTTAGTGTTGTTATTTAACACCGCCTGCAGTTTCTCCAGAACTTAAATACGACATCCTTCCTATTCGAGGAGCTATTGCCATCACCACCAGGATTTGTAGCTGACCAGAAGGATCAAAGTTCAATGTCGAAGGGCAGATACTTTTTATTTTTAGGGCTGTTGCATGAAGTTCAACATATGCCTTGTTCTCACCGACACAATTCCACAGTAACGGGGACTGATTTTATGGGATATTGTACATCCTTGTAACTTCGAACTTCTGGTAATTTTAATCAGGAATGGGTGTTTTGTTAACTACAATTAGGTAATAAAGTGCTAGTTGTCTATGACAGATGTAACACTTGCTATTATAAATTATGTGAATAATGATATGAATATTATTATAAGCAGCCTACTGATCCTTGTAGATTCCATAACATGGACATTAAGCTAATCTCGTATCAAACATTCATAAATCATTTATTAGCTTTCTATTACCTTTCCAGCTTTAGTATAAAATCTCGTAAAACTCTTCGTATTAATCACAGGATGCTAGTTAAGTGTTCTGAACTGCTGGGTTATTTAGGAATAGGATACAGAAATAACTATTACATTATTTCATACCCTTTATTGTCTTTTAAAGAGAGCAGTAAGCTTGACATGCAGATACTTTAAGGCTGGTCTTTGGAGTGAAATGGCACATTTGTAGGTTGTAAATAAAGCAGGAGGAGGATAACAGTAGAGCCAGTAGTAGCTCTATGAGGTATGTTACAAGTTTTAGTGTGTCAGCTGTTCTACCAGAGGGGTATACGTGGGTGTTAGTGGTCTCCAGTATGTGCAAGAAAGCTTCTCTCTGCCCACCTGCAGGGCATATTCATGCTTACGGCAGATGTTGTATCCCAAATTCCCATTTTAGTACGTACATTGGAGTAATTTGTTTACTACAATATTCTAGATTCAATAGGTAAAATAAATAACTTTTCATTTTTTTGTGAACTACATACATTTTCCAGAACTTTCAATATGGTTTTCTCCTTAAATTTCTGTTTGGCCTTTCTTGCAAGAGATAGGTGTTCAAGTAAAGCAATACCAGAAATTATTTTAGATTTTTTTTTTTTTTTTTTTTGAGACTGATTGGGCTGAGAAATCAAGTGATGGTTCCAGGCAAAGAGGAAATGAATCACTGATGTATGCAAAATTACCCTTAGTGTGGCGGGTAGCTGATGTTTGGCTTTGCCCTGTATCACGGAAATCATCACTTGTGTGCTTCTAGGCAAGTTATTTTTGCTGCTGAAGCTTTACATTGTTCTTTCCTCTATGCATTTGCTCTGTTTAAAAGCTTTATGCACGTGTTTAGGAAATGATTGACAAAAACTAAAATGGATGGCTGCATGAGAAGGTCTGGACCCTCAGACCAGAAGTGCTCTGGATCTGGAATTGCCCTTTTGTAACTTCAAGGCATCCTCACACTCTAAACTGGGAGACCAGTTAGCGTTCACTGTGAACACAGGTAGTATGAAACTAGTAGGGTACACAGGAAAATTGCAGCGTGTCTCTTCTTTCATTTGAAAGTATTGAAGGAATCTTAAAAATGCATAGAAAATAATGCTTTGAATTGTGTGTTCCATACAAATATTTTTATAACTTAACAACTCATAGGATTTAACTTGCTACCTCTCTATTAATAGACATGCTCTTAGTAGTTAAAGATGGTTTTTCTTGCTATTTGTCACAGGTAACCAGTACTTTTTATGGACAGATATTCAGTAATTTATATTAAATATAAAGTGAAAAGGATGGTTATTGAAACATAAATGTTTTCCAGTCATCCTTTTCATTAATGCTGTCAATTATAATCAAGCTAAGCTACATGTCACACATCCGAGGTAGATCCAGTCAAGCCTGCATGATTCTGCTAACCTTTACTGAAGTCTGCTAATGGAGAAACTGCTGTGCTAGCTCCAGCAGACTTATTCGAGCCACATTTCTTCTGCATTTTGGAACAAAATTTGCAGATGGTGAGTGTCTAGGTGTTGAGGGAGGGTAATGGAATGCAGATGCTAATGCTTTATCTCCCTTGTTTTAGGGGTTTTTACAGTTTTATGTAGGAAAAACAAACAAACAAACAAACTCCTCTACTTCTGTTCTGGCTGTTTTGCTGCATGCTGTTTTAATCAAATAAGTGTATTTTAGCACAGCAATTTATTTTCCTCTAGCTATTTTGCCAGTAATATGCTTCAACAGTATAATCTGGACAAACGATGTGCCTGTCCTGAAACATTTCTAGTAACTTTTCTCATCTTCAGACTATTCAGAATCCAAAAGTACACATCGGACAAAGGTTTTTGCTAAAAGCATCTTGTGTTGCTCTTAGTCCTAGTCTGTCAGAAGTGATCAGCATCATTTTCTAGCAGAAGAGATTATATTTAAGACACAGCATATAGCTCAAATAAAATAATGAAAACTCTTTTTGAGGCTTATTTCTAGAAAAGATTAGGTCTGTATTTAGTTAGTAGCTCTGTGTATTTTTAAAAGTATTTTTAAAGAGAAAATCCATCTAGCTCCTTCAGAGACTTTTTAATTGGGCAAGACTTTCCAGACAGGTTACATAAGATATGTTTTGATACTATTTTTTTTATTATATTTTATTAAAAAACAAACAAACAAAAAAAAACACTCTGGGAAGCAGAATTTAAAAATACTGTTTACAATTACCTTGTGTAATCAAAGTAATTGTAATGCTTCGGTAGAATGTTTAAGGATCTGGAAGTTTCTTTGTGATAACAACTACATGCTAAAATTGAGGCAATGTTTCTATGAACAACTCTATGATAAACTCAGTAGTTTCTCATGGCGTAACTGATCACAAAAAATAGTGCAATTCAAACTTGATCTGTATTTCTGTTTCATGGATGAATTTCAGATTACCGTATTAATGAGCAGTTTCAAAGATTTAACACTAGCCCTGAACCCATGTGAAGGTTTATATCTTGAAAAAATGAGCTTCATTACATACATTTAATATTATGGATAGATGTTTTCCGAGGTATAAAAACACAGTGATTCCCATTCATTCATCTTTAGGTGTAGTAGTCTAGAACTGTATGGTAAGTTAAATTCAGACAAGAGAAATAAAATACATGTAGCTCTACATTTCCCAAATAACTTAAGGGGGAATTTTGAATATGTTTTGTAGGACAAGCCAGGGAAGATGAATGAAATGGCAAATTGGTCTATGAGAAATACAAAACCCCTTTCAGTTAAATTTATTCACTGTAGTCAAAACACACCTATTAACTCAAGCAAAAGAATACTTACAGAAACTGACATAATTATCAGTGTTTTACATCTCTGGTGGTCTTAGAGCTCTTCATTAAAGCATAAACAAGGGTTATGAGAATAATGGTGAAAACTTGAATGTTCTGATCAAAAGATACTTACATGTTAGGATGTTGATGGAGGGGATCCTAGTCGAAATGGCGATTTGGAAACTCTTCTTAGGACTAATATTAGGAGTAAAAACTCTCAGGACTAGGTCATAAGGGTTGATCATCTGCTGTGCTTTTTGTTTGTTTGTTTTTGCTAATGGTCGTGGCCCTTCTGCTTTTTGACTTGTAGAACACAACTGAACCTACTGTGGTTGTGGAGACCTTGGCTGATGTACCTGAGCATGTGCTTAGGGGGCTTCCTGAGGATGTGAGGCTCTTCCCATCTGCTGTTGACAAGACAAGGCTTGGTGAGTGCTGAAACTGTGAAAAGAGAATGAAGACCTTTAAAGTAGCTCACATAAATTAAGCACGGATGCTGTCAAAGTTTGGTGTCCTCATATGCTGGGTAGAGGTGAATGTCCAGAGCATTTATCTGAATCAATTTCCATTGGAAAGAGCGGTCTGCTTCTGACGCAGTTTCTCAAACAGACCAAAATTATGTTTATGGAACATCACATTTTGAGTCAAAAATGGATCAAGATGCAGAAAGATTAGGTTACGAAATACAAGTAAACTAATTCACTGGTTTGCTTTAATTTATAGCACTTTTATCTGTTGTTTGTGTTTTTTTTTTTTTTTTTTTTTTACCTATCCTATTGTTGTCTCACTTTAGAGTGCTGTGTCTCGCTGTCCAATCAATATATAAAAATTTATAAGAAGATCAGTGCAGACTTGAAAGCTGCTATATGGAATGAAGTATTGTTTTTGTAATGTATGCAAAATACTTATTTTTTTAAAACAGGGTTTAAGTTGGGAGAACTTTGGAGGTCAGATTTGCAGACTGGATACGTGATGTTGAAAGCTGATAGTTTGAGGAATATCCTGACTATGGATGCATTACTGTTAGTAACAGGTTGTAAACTCCTTGGAGCAAAGTTAATATTTTCTAGTATGAACCTGCTCTGGCATGGTCTGAATGAGAATGTTATGTTGGAACATAAGTGAGGTAGAAGGAGAAAAAATGCTAGAAAACTTCAACTACTTATGTTTCTATAACTTCAAAGATATCTTTAGGACACTTTTTCATTTTCATGACAAAGTCAGCGTTGAAATATAAAACAAACAAAACAATAACAAAACAGACCTCTCATTACATACCTGCAGGTAATTCATAAATTTAATGGCTGCTTTACATTCAATTTTTTGTATGTGTTGGTGAAAGAGAGGTGGGATAGGGAAATCTAGAAAACAATAGCAATTATTTGTCAATCCGTTTGTAGCTTCTTTGCTATAAAATGTGAAGTGTAGCTGTCCATTTTCAGTTCAGTTAAATATTGTAAACTAATTTATGCACATATTGTAACCAATCTTAAATGCTTTTCCTTCAAAATATAGTATTATTTAGTTTCGTAACTTCTGTGAGGGCTTTATATGTCTGATGTTATTTCAGAGAAAGCAAAGAGTTTTTTGTTTTATTAACTTGTTTACTCAGCGAAGCAGCTGGAACTTGTGACTTCGTTATATAAAACTTGTAATGGTCTTATGGTATTTTGGATATCACCTGAAGTACAAGGAAATTGTCATTTTTTTTGTCTCCAGAGCTACAGTAGCCCATGAGCAAAGAATGAAACCAGGTAAATACTTAAACCTTATGTGACTGAAGGGAGTTTGGGGGTGAGGTTTGTTTGAATTCCTGTTAGTAAACTTCAGTTTCCTTGCTGTGATCTTAATATTGTAGAATGCTGCACAACCTGAGACAGACACATATAATGATCTTAAGAAATAGGAGTTGTGAAAAGAACACTTTCTTCAGATCAGTCAGATTTGTTATAATTATTGATATGTATCCTTTCAGGTGTCTGGGCAACAAAATCAATTTTGAAAGGCAAGAAATTTGGGCCTTTTGTTGGTGACAAGAAAAAAAGATCTCAAGTTAAGAGCAATGTATATATGTGGGAGGTAAGAAAAAGCTTGCAAATGAAAAGGGTATCTGTCACTAGCTTGGTATTTTGCATTTACCTTTCTAGAGATTTTAGGGATAGACATTATGTGAAATAATCGCCGTTTGTGGTTACCTTTGCATATGTATTTATAGATACTTGCATTGAGCAACCATTCTGAACTACAAAACTTTAAATTAATGGCATTGTATAAAATTGCTGTAGTAATTTTCTCATATACTGTCTCTGGATCCCTTCTCCTTTTAGGAGTCTACTACTGAAAAAGCTTTGCTTTGTTGGCCTGAACAGTGAGTGATATCCCTTCTGCAGCTGAGTACTTATGAAATTAGGGAAACTGGAAGGATATGGAATGTCTTAAAGAAGCCACAACACTCCTCCTCATCTAGCTCTTTGAAAAACAGCTTTGTTATGGGAATTGGTTTTGCTTTTGGAGTCTTTTATAAAAGTTCTCAACTGTTGCAGTATTTCTTGTGCTTCTTGTATTTGGGTTTGCCTTAAAGCAAGTACTGTCTGGACAGTTGAATAGCTTGTTAAGCTCCACTGATAGTCATAAGACCTCAGATATTATGTAGACTTCAGGATGTAGGTTTCTTAATCTGGAGTTGAATCCTGCCTACAGTATCTTTAAATACGGCAGCTCATAACTATTCCCAAAGACTTCTTCAGCCTTTCTGAAGGTACACACAGCAAGTGGCTTTGGCATAGTGAATGGTCTAGGAGGAGAGATGGAGGAACTGTGGCATAGCATGCACTGAATAGAATTTGCTAGTTTATGGATTGTTAGTGTAAAGAGAATGATAGCAGTCATCCTTCTTGTCCCTGGCCTGCAAACGCAGAACTGCATGAAACACATTTAAAGCCTAATGTTAAGCCCTGTCGGAGGAATTGAGCTAGAATAATGTCACAGAAATGCAGATTCACATGCAGGAAAGTAACAAAGTGTTCAAGTAGAATGTTTGTTGTATTAAGCTAATATATTTTACAAACTCCATTGCATAAGATATCTCCAATTTTGATCTGGTACAAGAACACTTAGTGAGATTGAAATCAATCAAGTAAATTATTGACCTTGCAACTGTTTTTCTTCATGTTGGATTTTGAGTGTTCTTACTAGGTATGTCTTAGTATGTTTGAAATTTGTGTTGAGAAATGCTAGTGGCAAATAATTTGATATGAAGATTCATAGCTTGCAATGCAGGCAACCACAAAATCCCTTTCTAGACTTCAAAGTAATCGTGTGTTGCTTCCATATTGATTTTGGAATTAAAAAAAAAAAAAAAAAGGCAGCTAAAATGAGACAGCAACAGTTGGCCCCATATGCTGATATATGAAACCACTCCAGCATCTTAACTGTAAGAAAATATGATTTGTAAAAGGATGGTGGTGTGTGGGAGTAGTTCAGTATACGGACCTTCAGATAAGGGAACAACCTTTTTCCACAAGAAATCCATTTTGTTTTTAGTGAAGTTAACCTGAAGAAAAACTCAGGTTTCTAAAATGTAGCCTCTCCAGTCAATTTTAATAATTTGAAATGATCATGCTACAGTACCATTTTGAAAAAGATGAGTTTTGTGTCAGGATATGCTTTGTCTGAAGAGAGCAGTAGACTTGGTATTTTCATTTTCTGTCAGAGAAAAGCCACTGATGGGAAAATGGTAGCAAGTAACTGAAAACTGAGGGAAATGCCACCTGCCAATGGGCTCAGAATGAGTGGCCCAACTGCAAAGAATGGTCCTGGTCATGGCTTATAGGAATCATTTAAAATCACAATGTTATGTAGAGAAATTGAACCTATTTCCTGTCGCCCATTGCACAAGATTTATACAACAAAATCAGTAATTGGATGGTTTCACTGAAAAGTAAGCAGATACTATGCTTTGCCATGCATTCCATATCTCCTAGCCCTTCCACATCATTGTTTGGCTGTTTTCTTCCATTTTAATGAAAAGGATTGCTTTTCCAGTCTTGGTCCGTGAAGCTGTTTACTTTCTCATGTTGCAAGGGCTGGGTGTGCTGATGAACATTCTTTCAGAAGTCAGCTGATGAAATCCATGCTGAAATAGTTTAAGTAAGGAAGAGGCTTTCTCTTCACTTGGGAAGAGGCTAAGAAGATTTTGGTGTATTTGTTGAAACTTTACCTCCATTGATAAAATTCTAATTTATTATAGCAATAGGATATCAGCACAAAATAAATCAACTTTAGTAAATTGTTCTGGCTTTAAGCTGTTGTAGAAGTGTAGTTCAAATTGAAAATGTAAAACATTTGGTAAAGACTTAGATTTACTTGTAAAGTAAATATCAAAAACAAGCAAACAAAAGCTACAGTGTTGTGTAACAGAATGGGAAAGTTACGGTAAAATCTGAATTTCAGTGTATTCCTTATCTACAGTGTTGCTAAGCAAATGTTGCAGGAGGTGATGAGCTAGGGACACAGGGCTTTGAGTTCTTCCTGGCAGAGGCTGGTATCTATAGACTTACCCAAAAGGAAATAAAGCGTAATCGAATTGTAATTATTTTTCCTTATTTTTCTGAAAGCCTATAAGCTGCTCAATACTTTTTGAGACATTGTGTACCTGTTAGTATGCTTGTGTCCTGAGACAAAGAAAATATTGTTAAATAATGCAAAAATGATAGCTCCAGTTGCTGAATAGTGGTGTGTTCTTCATTTTGGGAAAAAAAAAATATTAAAAAAAAAAAAGTATATATATAGCATCCACTGACAGCTTTTCTTACAGGCATCTAACTTGGGTTATAAGAAGAAATGTGGGAGATATACATGTCTTAAAAGAGAAGCAGAGTTGCCTGTCAGCAGAAAATACTGAAGTGCTGTCAGTAGTTTTGCTTTAATGGAAATGGTCTTTAAATGTAGAATATGAGTATACTTTCAAAACATTTAGCCAAGAATGCAAACCAAAGAATTTATGTAGCATCTTGGAACATAAAGAAGCTTATCGACAGAGTCAGTTTTTTAAGGTGATCACGAGACTTCTGAAAGGTTAAGATTCTCTTTAATATTCTGAAGCAAGATTAAATACACATTATGCTTTCCTTTTTCTTTGCAAACAAAGCAAATGCTTCTGACTTCTATATAGTTACTTTTCCCAATTCCTCAGATAGTAAAAATAAAGCTCAATTGCATTTATATTGTAACATCAGTCCTTACACTAAATATAAGCTCTAGCGAATCATTTCAGGCTTGCCAAACTGAAAACAATGTATAGAATGGAATGTGTTTAAGGAGTTTGACTCTTTGAGCCCAAAGCCCTCAGACAGAGAAGGTCTTGGAGGCCAGAAGTTCTTCAGTTTTTTTCAGTTACGCCAGATCCTCTAAAAGCACCGCAAAAGAACAGCAACACTCTTACCCCTAAAACAACCCTTATCTCTGCTCATTTTTTGGCCTTACCTCTGACTTGGATGATAACAACTACTTTGTATAGCCTTAAAATATGTTTTTGTGGTTTGGTGTATGCACACTTCAACGTGAACAGTTGTGTGTTTGCTTGGGATAAATGCCATTTTTCTCCCATAGGTGTATTACCCAAACTTGGGGTGGATGTGTGTTGACGCAACGGATCCAAAGAAAGGGAACTGGCTGCGGTATATAAACTGGGCACGTTCAGGAAAGGAGCAGAATCTGTTTCCTCTGGAGATCAACAGGACTATATACTACAAAAGTTTAAAGGTATCAATGTCTGTGAAGATTCAGTTACTATGCTGTTTAATCTTTTATTTTCCGATACTCAACTCCTTTTTTAAAACTATTTGTACTAAATGGATTTTGAAGCACTTTATGAAATACAATTAAAATATTGCAAATGCTATATTTCACTGGTCTAAGTTCTTCTGTCAGTATAACTGACATTACAATCTACTGTTAGAATACTTATGAACGTTAGATCTTTCTTCTTAGTTAATGATTTGCTGTAGCACCAAAGATGATACAGATGGGGATGAAGAGCAAGCAGATTACATAAAATATGTTTTTTCTATTCCTGTAGATACTGAGACAAATTGTACTGATTTTTTTTCTTAGAAATGAGATATTTTTATGGTCTTTGCTTCATATAACAAAGACAGGCTTTCAAGACACTTTTACAAGCAGCATCATGAGTCACATTTTTCTAGTTGTATACCCCTCTGGTTTTGTTGCAGGAGTGGTGGGGGAAAGAGGGTAGACAGATGTGATTACTGGCAGGTTGCGTCTCCTGAATGAAGAAAATATTTGTTTAGCTCAGTAAGGGCAGAGTATGCCAGTGTTAGAATATTGTAGCTGTAAAGTATTATTTGAATCTCTTATCAAGAGCCTGCTAGTGGTGAGTATATGTAGGTTGACTTTGGTTAGAATTTGTTAGAAAGCATTTGTTAGAATGCTTTTGTATAGTTGGTTATATACAGCCTTGCTGTTATGCTGTGGATGTTTCTTAAATTTCCTTGTAAGGCCAACAATGCTTCTAAGTAACTGTTCCTCACTTAGGAAAAGAATGAATTGGTGCCATGTGGTTTTCAAGTTTATAGGACAAAAAAGAAGTATGTAGAACTGTTATATTTTAGGTCAAACTAGATTGGAAAAAGCCCTTAAATATTTTCTGAACTTTCCAATAGCTTTGAGATAGCATTTGAGGAGGAATTCCCTACTGTCAGCCAGGCTGTTGACTTGTCTTTACTGCTTATTCACTGAGGGCAGGCTCTCGGTGTGCATCTGGAGCTGGTTTAGCTTGCTCTAGGCATTTTATCTTGGGTTGCCCAGACTTTGCCCATAGTCGCACTCATCCATGGATGTAAGTGTGCTTTTGGAGTCACTGGGATGTTTTAAACTTCTCTCCTGTTGCAAAGGTATTAGTCATGGTAAAGATGATGTTCAGTCTGTTTTCTCATGGACAACACAGCACTTTGGAAAACTGTAGTGCTAAGAGAGGCTGAGCAATTCTGACAGAATAACAAATACCTGGCTTCAGTATCTGAAATGTCCTTTGTTGCTTTGACTGTCCTCTCGGCTTGCGACCTGATGCATTTTATCCCAGTAAGCCTTGCCAACGAGATCGTGCTGCCAAGCAGCTCTCTGAAGACTGCTGGAGCAGCCAATAAGGCTCAGTTTCGTTGGTTTCAAAATCTGTCTGGGGTTTCTTGCAGCGAGATGAGATTTTTTGTCCTGTCTGGGGCACGATGGGATTTTCGAAGAGCAGTCTTGAGTTTAAGAGGGTTTATTTGCCCCTGCAGCAACCGCTTGGAGGTGTGCTGTGCCTGTCCCTGTGTGCTGTGGGACTGTTACAGCTTCAGATCAGTGTTAGCAATACCAGTTCAGGTTAGCACCTGGAAATTCACATTTGGTGTCTGCACCGTGTTCTGGTTAAATGGAGCGATATATCAGAAAACGTGTTACCTCCAGGCTGCCTCTGCACAAAGGCTTGCTGCCGTGCCTTTTAGAGTCCAGTGCAGAAGCAGCACCTGTGAGTAGGTTCGGGTGCTGCAGAAAACTGAGAGTGCCAGGACTTGAGCTGCTTAGCACTTGTATTAGTACTCCCAGCTTCATGCTGCTCAAAAATAAACCATCCTCAGGGCCAGGTTGCTCCTAGAAGCATTGTAGCCATGGTCCAGTGGTGGCAGGTCACTCCTGCAGTCCCACGATAGCCACTGCCTCTGAAATACAAGGAACTTGGCAGGTAGTTTAAGATGCAGCTGTACTAATGTGTGAGTTGCTTCACTATGCAACAGCTGGGTTATATTATCAAGTTTAACTTTGCTCCGTATTGGAAAAGAAACTTACGAATCTGTAATACCAAAAGTTTATTAACAGTTTACCCTGATATTCTCGATTACTCTTTGAACAATCTATTTCAATGTATTTTACTCTCCTCTTCCACCTTCTAGACTAAGGTAGGAAAGGGCTTCAAGTTGCACCAGAGGAGGTTTAGATTGGATATCAGGAAGAATTTCTTCACAGAAAGGGTGATGAGGTGCGGGAACAGGTTGCCCAGGGGAGTGGTGGAGTCCTCATCCCTGGAGATATCTAAGTGACGTTGATGACACTAAGGTGATGGTTGGACTTCGTGATTTTGTTGGTCTTCTGCAACCTAAATGATTCTATGATTGTTGACGGTATGTAAGGAAGATTCAGTCTTGCTAATTTGTTGGGATTTTTGAAGTGAAACTTTCCTGGTAAAATCGGACAGTCTTTACCACCATTAAACACTCAGTATTCAGTCAGATCAAGATTTAGCAAGTCACGTTATGTTTTTTTAATTCAACAAATTTGAAATGACTCTTCTTGTAGCCTAGTGGTAGTTAATACTAAAAATAATAGTAATGATGATTATTCCAATATTCTGTTTAATGTCTTAGATGTTCCAATGATATAAAAACCAAAGGATGTTATTATGAAAGCTTGTTTTCTAGTGTTCTCTAAAGTTACTTTTCATTATTTAAAGTGACATTTATAGTGACCATGTTTCTTAAAAGTAGTGTGAAGAAATTGGAAATAGAGCTGTGAGAGAATGACAGCACAGGTAAAAGTATAATGTAGAAGAGGAAATTTCAAATTTGTGGTCTTGAGGGCAGGTTGCTGCATGAAAGCATTTAAATGTTATCTGTTTGATCAGCTTTCACTATACTGTAACTTAGAAGCTGCAGAAAAAAATTGTAACTTAGCAGAAAAAGAACCCATTTTTTTATTTCTATTTACAAAGTGTGGTTGTTTATATATATCCTTCATGTAAGTGTCTGGTTTTTGTCTCCCCTTTTCTGTGATGACTTCCTATCAGTCTGAGATTCACATCACACCTTATTGACCAGTGAGACAAAAGAAAGCATGGTTAATAACAGTGCGCTCTCAACATTTAGGAACATTTTATCAAAACTTCCTTTCTAATCTTCTTCATAATGCATAAATTTGGGGGAAATCCATTTGGGGACAAACAACACCGTTGTTATTTACCCCCAAAAGAGAGTGAGTGGCTTGTATGCTATTTTGTTCTGCTTTATCTTGGTAGCATTTTAAATGTTATCATTGCTATTAATTTATTTTTCCCCCCAGGGTTTTCTTCTTTTTTTTTTTTTTTTTTTTTTCCTGTGGGTTTCTGATTTGTAAGTTAAACAAGTTAAACAGACTGATTTCCAAGCTGCATTGCTAAGATAAGCAAATTCTGCATTTGCTTGGTGTAAAAGAACCTCAAAACTGCACGGAGCTTTAATTTCCCTGTTCTCTGCTATACATAAATAGTAAAATTTCATGTTGGGGACCTCTAATGAGGTCTCGGATAGCATTTTTAACTGAGCACAAGCAAATATCGTCTCTTCCATCCTCTCTTCTTCTTTACTGAAGGACTGAAGATATTTGTAGGTTGCTTTGCATATGCTTTCCCCGATATACATATATGAGAGCTGTCATATTTCATGGAAACAGCTTAAACTTATTATGGGGTTTCAGAAGTTCTTCCTGCCTCTCCTAATAAAATGAGCTAGTTGAGTGGTGTTACTCTGAGCATAGTGCAGTACTTTGTAATTCTTGAAGTAAAAGAGTAGTAAATTGCAGTGAAAGCTCAGTTTCAAGAAGTCTTCTATATAAGTTAGGCTATGAGACTGTCCTTGCTTATGGTGAAATTAATTTGTTTAGGAGAGAATGTTTTGTCAGACAGGATTAGGATAACTACAGAATCTCCTTGTTACATAGGAACACAAGGTAACATAGAATTATTGTGTGAAAAATGCACACAAGCTTCAATGCCACAAACTGTCTGGTGTGGTTACAGCTGGGGAGGTATGGCCACTTCCAAGCGCAAAAGAACAGTGTATCGGTAAAATACAGTCAGTAGTGAAAAACTTGTATTCTAATAAGATCAAAGAGGTAAATGTCTATCTCAGCCCGTACAAGACACATTGCAGTGTTTGTATGTACAATGAAGTGAATTTTAGATAATCTGTTAGAATTTTGGATATTACTCTTGAAAATGGCAAGTTTCAAAATCACTTTAAATCTTTTGAACAAAAAATATTCAGCTTAAGGAATGTTAAATGTCAGAGTTGAAACATAACGTACCAATAAGCAAGTGAAAGCTGTTACTGTATTGGGCCTGCCCCAAATAACCAAAAGTGTCCCAAGCTGATGCTCCAGTCTGGAGATAACAGCTTGGGGGAAGGTTGTCAGAGGTGTTGCTGGAGGGTGCCAGCAGTAAGCTGGCTGTGTACTCAAGTGTCAAAGGAGCTCTAGAAGTGGCACTTGGTCACTGCAGTCCTTTTCTTTTTGTATTGCTGCTGAGGGAGCTCTCTTAATGGTCTGATTTTATTTTATTTTTTGAAACTGCTGCATCTCATTTTAGAAGTACAAGGTTAGAGGGCTTAATTTAGATTCTAGAGTAGTTATTCCAAAATGAAATTCATCACATCGAATGTCAGTTCCACCCATGAAGCTAACAAATTACATGTTTATTATCATCATGTGTTTGAATTGCCCCAAAGTTTTGCCAACTCTTAGAGTTGTACATGGCCGAAATGAGAAGTAGTTTGCATCAGGCAACTCTTCTGCATTCCTTGCTGCTAACCAGCTGCAGAATTGGGACCATGCAAATCTGGTTACTGCTGCTTACCCTACCAGGCCTCCAGAACTGTTAAGCAAAGCCTTCTGCTTGGCTTCTTATTATTATAACTTAAATGCGTACTTAATAAGTTACAATATAACTTGAACACTTGCATCTCTTGTTGTTCCAGTGTCTGGGGATATAAAGATAACTATCACCTCTGTCAAGTGCTGTGAGACTTTTTTTATTATTATTAAAAAAGAAAAAAAAAAGTTCTTTAAAAGAAACAGATACTGCTATTGTTCTCAACACAAAATTTCCCTTTGGCTTCAGACTTGAAATAATAGTCCTAGGCTACCATTTGCCCTAACGTCATGACTCTAAAAATACTGTTTTATTACCTCCAGTGTTCATTACGTCTGGGGAAAAAGGGGGATTGTAGTTAGGTAGAGAAAGGCATTTTTGTGTCTGTGTGATTTTTGGATAAAATAGTTCAGGAAACAGAATTACGATTTAAAAAAAAAAAAAAGGGTTAGAAATACATCTTTAACCTGCAAAATTGAAGACTTAGCTGTTTCAGTCAGGATGTTTTAAGGAGCACGTGAACTAACGGGACACTGCTGTGGGTCAGCCTGGTGATGGGGTGGGGATGGGAGTGGGGATAGCAGCTTGGCTAGCGAGGCCTCTCCTGTGGATTTTTGGGTAGGATTCAGCCAAAAAAAAAAAAAAAAAAGAGAGAAATAACACCTATGGAATGGCAGACAAGTCTTTAATTACTGTAATTAAGTGGCTCTCAAACACCTAGTAATTAGGTCTTGCTCTGTGTCCCCTCCCCTGCTACAGTTCTCCCCTAGCTCTTTAGGTTTTATCCCAAATTCCAGCCGATCACTTTGTTTTTTGTACCGCCTGCCGTGAGGCGGGCGCGTTTCGCCGGCAGCTCCCTGAGCACAACCACCCTGCACCGGAGCTCGCCTTTGGGCTGTCCTCGGGCGACACCGGGCACTCAGCGGAGCCTTTTTTTGCCCATCAGCGCCATGCCCGGGGGCTGCTCGGGGCCGCTCGGTGCCGCTGAGGCGCCCCCGGCCCGGCGGGAGGAGCCCGCTGCGCGCCGCGCGTCCTCCGCCCGTCAGGGGGCGCTGCGGGGCGGCCCCTTGAGGCGGGAAGGGCGCCGCCGCTCCCCCCCTCCCTTCCCCCTTCCCCCCCCCCTTTTATTTTTTAATTCCCCCAACAACCCCTCTTCTGATTGGCCCCGCGCCTCTCTCTTCTCTCCCGGCAGCCAATCGCGCCCGGCGAGGAGCTGTTGGTGTGGTACAATGGGGAGGACGACCCGGAGATAGCCGCCGCTATCGAGGAGGAGCGAGCCAGCGCCCGGAGCCGGCGGCACTCCCCGAAAGCCAGGAGAGGTGAGGGGCGGCACGGCGCGGGGCTGCGGGGGGACGGAGGGACGGAGGGAGGGCGCCGCCGCCTCAGCTCCCACCCGCCCGGGCCCCTCCGGCCGCCGCCGTGACCTTCGGGGGCGGAACGGGGAAGTTGGGGAAGCCGCGGAGCGGGGAAACGGCCCCGGGAGCGGGGCGGGCGCCACACGGGGGGCTCCGCGCACCCCGGAGCCGCCCCCTCAGCGCCGCGCCGTGAGGCGGCCCCGGCAGGGCTCGGCCTCTGCCTATCCCGGGGCCGGCCCGGAGGGGTTCAGGCGCCTTCGTCAGCGTGGAAATATGTCAGAGCGGGCCTCCCGCGGCTCTTCCAGCGTTAAGGCAGCAGCCATATATTTATTTTTATTATTATTTCTTTTTAAAGTGCATGTGACGCCGCGCATCGCCTTATATAACCGGCATTTCGGTTCAGAGCAAAGCACCCGCTCGGTTTTTAGGGTTTTCTGTTCGCTCCCTGCCGGTCCCGGCACTGCGGAGGGGGTGTCGGAGCCTCCCGTAGCGCCTCGGGGTTTGCTGCAGGTGACAAACGAGCCGAAGGAAGGAAAGGGCCGATGAGAAAATGGCATCGCTGTAAGTCAGCTCACAACCCAAGGCCCCGTCTGACTTGGGGTGCAGTTGTGGAACTCGCGTCGGGAACAAGATCAGCGTTTGGGAAAATGGTTATTATATAAATCTTGTTTATTTTGGAGAGTGACGTGGGGCCTGGGAGAATGAAATATTGCGAGACGATCGGTTGTTCTTTTGAGCACTAGCTCATAGTCTGAACTTTCACAAACTCTGCGATTCAAGCACTGGCTATTATTTTGCGATCCGTAACGAAATACATTTGGCATACATACATAGGTAACTCTTGGTAAATTGGAGGTTATATTATGCTTTTTCCTAAGTGCGCATTATCTCGGCAAATAGAATTTGTGTGCATGTGATTTACCTGAAAGGCTAGAAAAACAACTTGAAATAATTTAATTATGTTATAAATTAGAAAAGCCAGACAGAATCATTTCTAAGGTAATTTTACATGGCCCAGAACTTCTATTTGCATTCATGAAGTTAGAGGTTAAAAATACCAGTAAATCAATTTGGGAGTTCCTGGATTTTGTTGTACTGTTTTCTAGATGGGGAGTTTTAACTGTTAAGGGCTTTAATTATTTCAGACTGTCATCTTTTAGAAAAATAAGTGTTTTCTCTCTGTTTCATAAATACAGCCTCCTTCCCAAATCTCACATACACACAGAAAAGTAATAATTCCAAACAATATAGATGATAATAGAATAAGAATCATAGATAATAGATTAATTCTACAGACAAATTATTCTTTTATCATTCTTATAATTTTATTCTTGTATCATTAAGCAGAAAGACCAAATTCTTAGTATTGTGTTTTGAATTGTTATGAGTAAAGCTTCATTATTTATGTTGCATAAGATGAGTCAATTCACAATATGTGCTTTGTTTATCTTATAATACGTACGTACGTATTTTGAAACTTTATAGTTCTATTTTTAGGAGATTCCAGTGGATTATTTTTTACCCCCCTTCTTGGCTATTTTAGTATTTGCAGTAATGTCAAATATTTGCAACTCACGCTGATTTGCTTTTAAAAATATAACATATTCTGCTGAATTGATAGCTGTAGCTGCAGATAAAATTCCAAAATGGTTTCCATTGATAATGATTCTTTTGCAGATTCAAGGGCTGAGGTTTTATGGGAAAATTAAAGGAAGTGTTGATGAGCTATGAATTCAGCAAGATCAGAAAGGTTTTTGTTGTTTGGTTTTGATTTTTTGAAATAATACTAACTATACTATAAAAATGGGGGGAGGGAAATGTGATTTTACTTCTTGCATATGAAAAAATTGGGAGGAAGTACAACGTAATCATGCAAACAAATTCCCAATTTTAACAGACTTTTTGGAGAGTGGCTTCTCAGGAGAGTGAGATTTGAATTTATTAGTTGGATCAATCGCTTCCTTTTTTTATGAAATTAATTTTGCTCTGTTACAGATTGTACTCATACACTTTCAGAGGAGAAAATAGAACTAAATAAGAACTGCCAAGTTTAAACAACTGTGAATTAGTGTCCTGTAGAAACACATTTTCCAGAAAAGGAAGCTGACAGTTTAGTACCTTACAAATGACTAGACAAGACCTTATTTGAGAAATACATTATAATTGAGTTTTTCAAAACACGCAGCTATTTAATAACTAGTCTTTGTTCAGTAAAAGAAAACTCCTTTGGAGTTTTTAATGCATTTTTTAGGCCTTGTCCTTGAACGTTAAGATAGCTAATATTTGACAAACGGTCTTGTTGCTGCAATTTGTTTAATGAACTCTGATAAAGTGATAATTTCACAGCTACTAAAATTTTGCCCAATGAGCTGATGCTTACACCGTTGTAAAACTTTTCACATTGCAGTAGGGTTTCTCTCGATTTCTGAATAAATCCTTCCCTGATCCCAGTTCAGACCGTCTTACCATAAGAGGTAAGCCTTACCGAATTTGTCAAGTCGGGATGGCATTTCAGAATCAGCAGCTGACCCAGTCTGGGACAGACACAAGATACAGATGGAAATATCACATTCTGCTTGACCTTGATCTGACCTCTGTTTGCAAGTGATTACTGACACTGGTCCATAATCTCCTTCGGAGCATGTTTAGGATGGCTCCTGGCATTCTCCTCTATCCCGGTCCCCTCTAATGTGTTTGCAGAAGGTGGGACCTTAGTTATGCCTCGGTTGTGTTTCTCAAAACTCCCCTGCTCTTTAGTTGCATGACTTCTTTGCCAGTTTTGGTTGTGTCATCTGCCTTCAAAAAGCATTTTGAAGTATTCCATCTTCCAGGTGTTAGTGTGAATAGTTATTGTTTGAGAGCTTGAAAGTTTTCGTAACGTCAGTAAATCTTTGGTTTTTCTTTTAATGTGCAAACCACTTTTGTTAAATTAAGGAAAATGACAGTTCTTACTAACTTAGTTTTCTGCATTGAATGATTGCTTATAAAATGTTGTTGCTAAGGTGATGAGTGTATTTGAGATTTGGAAGGAAATTCAGTATTATAAACGGGTCTTTGGGGAAAAAATACTAAAAACTTGGTTAGTATCAGACTTATTGGAGCTAACCCTTGTTATCTTTGACATGAATACTAAGTGGTTAGGAACCAGCAGCTGCCAGTGCCTAAGAAGATTGTCTTGGTCAACAACTAGCAGAAAAACGATTAACACACTTTCTTGCTTTTGTATTTCCTGAAATTTCAAGTATTTGTTAAGCTTTCTAACTTCTCCCAGGTTGTAGTCAATATATTTTTGTTCTGCCTATCGAGCGTGGAGGAAAGTTTGTTCAAATCAAATGCATCAGCACAAGTTTTCTTTGTTAATTCCCTTTCTGAGGTTTGGGGTGGGGGGAATAGCCTGAATTTAACTTTATAGTTAAATTCATCAATCTGTTTACATGTCAGTGGAATAGGGGGAACTTTTTCCCTTTATCAGCACATTTCTTCCTTTATATATGTCAGTGTAGTAACAGTAATAATATGGAAGATGAATACTTACTTCAGAAGGTTCCTAAAACATGATTTTCCCTTCTTAGACTATTACAGCTGACTTTTCTCTTGCTTTATTTTTTTTTTTTCTCTTGCAAGAACTTGTTTATTCAGTGTTTTGGGCGTCTTTGGCTTTATACTGAATCTTCCTTCTAAAAGCAACTTTTCACTAGCCAAATATGTTAAAGAAAGGATGGTCATACATAAAAATGTCCAGTGGTTTTATCAGGCTCTAATCTAAGGTGCTGAGTAGGCTCCAAAGCGCTATCAGGCAGTGCTAAGGTAATCTGGATAGTTTCAGTCATGGATTATGTGGCAGATCAAATGTGTGGCCTCGGAGAAGGAAAGATACTGGCATTACACGGGATAAAATGGTGCTCTGCTATGTGCTTGTGTATAACACTTCTTAAACTTTATTTTCCAGAGGGGAGAAGAGGCCAGTGTTTTACTTCTGCACTTATTTATAACCCAGTGGTAGTGCTTCCGTGCTGTGCTGCTCAACCGTGTTTGTGTCTTAGCAGTGTTCCTTCTAGCACTTAATCTAGGCAACAAACCCCAGTGGCATAATTTCTGCCATTGTCTGGAGTGAATGCCGTGAGTGCCTCTTTAGTATCTTCTCCCTGCAAAGTCAGGCTCTCAAGAGAGGAGGAAAAAGTCTGTAATTTCACTTGACTGAAAGCATGCTGCGTGAGGCAGTTTGAATGGGAGCCCGTCATAGAACCAAGTGGCCTCTTGGAAAACCCAGTTGTGTGTCCTCTTAAAATACTCTATTGCTGTAGGACAAATCACCTGAATCAGGGTCTTGGGTAGCCCCAGTGAATATCTATGGTAGTACAGTTTTAAAGTCTCAAACTGTTGCTAATAAATTTATTAAAACCTCACTACCATAAATGTCCGTACTGCTGTCGTAATGCTGTGTTTTTTATCAGGCTTGAATGCAAAGTGCAACTTCAGGCTTTTGCTTCAGAGCTTTTAAATCACTGCTGCCATAATAAAAGTTACAGTGGATTCACTTTTATCTGTGAGCGTGGCTATGGCTGAAACAGTGCCAAATTGCAGCTGCACAAACGTGAAACATGAAGATGCAATAAGCAGGTTAAATTCTGTGCATAGTCAAAATTCTTGCAGTTTTTTCTGTTAATGCTAGCATAGGCATTTTCTCTTAGTTCCAAATAATCACCTGCTCTTGGATTGCATAACTCCACGTCCTGGTCACAAAAGGCGGGCCTTGGGTTGCCATCTGGATGGCATCACAAATGAAAACCATGGTCCAGTATTGCCGTGCTGATCTTTTTTTAATTTGTTACATGAATTTCTTAGCTAGAGTTGTTCATGGAATAAAATAGCTTGTGAGAAGATGGTTGAACGTGAACTGGAATGTGGCTTGCAGAAGGTGGTCAAGTTCTGAAAGTTGTACATTGATCGCAAGGAAATCCCTCGATTGAATCCCAGCTAATGGCTGGGAAGAGACAAGGGAGGAAGGAGAAGGTCAGAAAGATCTGGAACAAAACTTCAGAATGAAGTTTGCTTTGATTTTTCCAAGTTTAGACTGATTAACAAGAATAATTATATAACTCCAGTTGAAAAGTTGCCTTTGTCATGTCTAGGGAGCTGTATCTCTCCTTGCTGCTTCTATCTGGTGAACCTCTAATACATTCGAGGTCTTCTACCCAGTGGAGATTTTCTCTTATCCTCCATTAAAAGGGGCTTTTTGAATAGGAGACTTGTATTACTTCAAATTTCCTTCTTCACTTCTCCAGCAACGCCCCCAGTTTCTGTGATAGCTGTTGCTCTGAGCCTTCCCGAGCAGCAGAGTGAGGTTGGTGTGATTCATTCCAGCTTTGCTTCTGCCTACGGGTTTAAGAATAGGAGAAGATAAGACTTCATATCATAGGTAAAAATAAATTATTGGTGTATATAAAAAAGAATTTAAAAATTCAGCATTAAAATGCATTTATTAAAAACTCCGTATTTCAAAGTTGAAGCTTTTGGAAGAATGAAGAGCTACTATATTCAGATACTAATTCCTAAGTTGTTTAAAAAAATAATCATTTTTTTTTAAGTCAGATTATAGCATATTTATATGAACATTGGGCAACTTGTTTACTTGTATTCTGTAATTGTAAGGTTAGGGAAAGCTGCAAGGTTTGTTTCTTCTCCAGAAGCCTCATGTTATTGTGTATACACTCCCTTTAAAAGTTTCTGAATGTGCAGCTGCTCATGGAAATCCACAGGTGTTGTCAGCGTGGGGCTGTCGCTGTTAGCAGTATCACGGTATGTGCTTGTGCTGAAAGCTGGATGAGACACCCCAATTTTCATGCTGCCGGGGACATCCAGTTCTGTCCGCTCACACATCAGAGTGGTGGTGCCACTAGGAAAGCAAAATTCCTTGTAGTAGGAGGAACTTCAGAAAGGGCCAGAAGGTGGTTGGGAATGCAGGGTAAGCACTCGGTGCTGATAGTACCAGATCTTCATTACAGCAAGTCGTGCAAACATCCCGTGCACCCTGTGTTACTTCATCCTTGTGTGGTTTTGTCACACAAAAAGCTTATTTAACAACATCCTTTATGGTTGTAACGAGTCAGTATGTTTTTAGCTACCAAATTATTTCTGATGAGGGCATATCTCTAATGCAACAAACTTTGAGTGATTTGCTTATTCAAATCAGATTGTAAACTGATCGGTATTTTCCTTCTTTTCCTCAGTTCAACCACTCTTCCATATGTTATTTTTTCCCCAAAATTAAATAATGAAACGCACCTAGATCCCAGTTACAGCATTTCTGAGCAAATTTGCCAGTGCTCTCTTTAGTTAACCTACAGTGGGAAGAAAAGTAAGGCATCAGACAAGTTTCCAATATTAATGAATGTGTTTTTTCTATTGATCAGGATTAGCTTTGGAACTGGGGGTGGCCTGGGAGAAAAGCTTAGTATTCCATTGCTTTTCCGTGTTTTTAAGGAAACTATGTTTTAAATTATCTTGAAAATCAGTTGTGTTATGAAGTTTCTATTAAAATATTACTTCCCTTGCACAAATATTGTTAGGATTTTCCAACACTTTCTTAAAATATTCTGTTCTGAGTCACAGAAACTGTTGAACTGCTTCTGGGGAGAAGATGTGGAGAAAAAATGGTGAGTTCTGTTTTAGGAAAGAACTTTGAATTAAACAGATTTAGAGACTGTGTTCAAGTACAGGAAGTGGATGAATTCCTGCAGGATGGGAGAATAGGCACTGTTTTCCAGAAACAAGTGGTTTTCTTTTTTGTTCTCGTAAGTGCCTTACATTGTGTGCGTTTTGGAACTGTCCCGCTGCTCCTGGGAGCAGGCTTTGGTTATTCTCTTACCCTCAATGAGTTCCTGCTTTGCCCATGGCAGTGTTTGGGTTTGTTGTCTCACTTAAACCGACGCGACTTGATTCGTGTGGACAAGCTTTTCTTGACTTCCTTTGTGTTGTCTCATGTGAAGTCAAGGCTTTACCAGGCACTTACTCTTTCACTTCACTTGTTGCCTTACAATTGGAAACTTTAGGTTTTAGGGGAGATACAAGCTCCTCAATGACTGACTTACAGTTTGTCCTTCATGAATCGTGTCCTCATGTAGTAAAGGCTCCAAGTTCTCCTTACAATGGGAACCTTCCCTATCTCTTAATCACTTTTACTGCTTTTCTCTAGCTGCTTTATTTTTACGCTTCATTTTTTTAGACTGTTTGAACAATACTATTAATATTAATTCTGTATCATTAATAGTACTAAACTTTAGTGGTTGTTCTTTTATTACAATTCACTGTTATTTTGCATATTTTACTTGAATTGTTTATGGGAACCTCTTACTCTGAGGACATGTCTACAGATGCCCTGTATAATTTATTATGGAGTGGCAAGCAGGCACGTTTTGCATAACTCCAAGTATGTCCATACAAAGTTTTGATAACTGGTTTATTTGTGGGAAGAGATGTGACTCCATTTGTACATGTGTGTGGCTGAGACCTGTCTTTTAAGCATGAGAACTCCTTACTTTGTAAGGCAATTTCTGTTTGTAAAGTCTCTATGAAAATTCTAATGTCACTATTATAAAAGTGCAAAATATCAAAATTATCTTCTGTTCCACTTAATGCATTTTTCAAAAGTACAAGAAAGAAACAGTTATTGTCAGACCAGAGCGTACTTAATTTTTTTAGCCTGTCAAACCTTCAAATTTATTTTGTCATTCTTGCCAAGAGCCTTGCGTAGATTGACAGGAACGACTTTGTGGTGGAGAATTCTCACTGGCCTCCCCTCACTGTGTGAAGTACCTCAGTGAAATGTAGCTGTCTTTAAGTTTTTACTTGGTTTTAACAGTTATTGAAATAAAGCTTACTGATGATTCCGCACTTCTATCTAAGAAATCGAGTATTGCCTGAACATCAGATATTCACTAGTATATATTTACTTTTTCCCCTGGACTAAGCAAGTGTGTTATTTATTTGCATCACCAGTGTATGTTTGTTGCTTAGCATGAAACCTTCAGAAAGATTTAAGAGCTTACTAGGCTTGCTGTTGAGAGTTAATTTTGTTGTCACACTTCCTATTGGAGTTCTGCAAGAGCATTTTTGACTATGATTAATGCCCCAGAACTTCAAAGAGGCAGTATTATTAATGTGGTGGTTGGCATGAAGTTACTCTAGTGAGACTATTACAATAGCTGAAAATCTATCTTCTTGATTATTATTACTGCAAAATGATGTGGAAATGGGTCGTCAGCTATACATCTATTCTAACCTGTGTTGATAGCCAGACTCCTTACTTGCTAGAATCTAGCCAAATCTGAACCTGGTTTTATTTGGCAGTCTGTACGAAAAATCTGTTGTTAAATGGGAAAGGGCTAGTGTTTCTGTAAGTGCCTTGATTCGTGTAAATTATGGTAGATTTTCTCTCCTATTATCACTGGTCAAAGCCAGGTACAGTGCAAGCTTCCTCTTACTGTTGCCAGTAAAATCAAACACTTCACTGGGTAGTAAGCTCCGGTGTAAAGCAGCTCAGCAGCAGTGACAGCTGAGCTCTCTGTAGCTCAAAGTTTGTATCAGAATCTTAAAATACCCACCTTTGCCTTCGAGTCAGCCTCCTAAAAGGAAACGTGCACCGTACGGGTGCCAAATGTTAGAATCGTCTTGGGCTTTTACCGAGGAGTAGGTCACACCAAGTTTTAGCTGGCTGAGTAAAAAATTGACTTCCTGCGGTGTTCTATTTCAAGTGACAAGTAAAGAGCAAAGAGCCCAGCTTTCAGATCCTATGGACCCTTGTCAGGGATTGCAAAAGCAAAGTGGACTTTGTGCTGGAACTTCGTTTGTAGCTACCAAATCCTTAACTGTTCAGTGTCAGCCTCGAGTCTCTCCTCTCTTTTTTTTCTGGTTTCTTGAGTGAAAATGTCCAAGTTACTTTTCAGTGAGGTTTTATTTTTGCATTCTACTTCAGTTTTCATTTTATTCTATGAAAAAATGTGTGGAAACTTTCTGCATTTTTCATGTCTAGTTTCATCAAAAGAGGTTAATCTTGACTGTAGCAGTTAACTGAGCAGAAGACAAATACACTTGTCCTCCGACTGGGGCTTGTTTCCACATCATTTGAGAAGTGGAAGAAGTTGTCGTTCCTTGTAGTGCCCTTATGAGCCTATCGACCTTTCTTCATAAATTAGGCAGAATCCAGTTTGCTGTCATCTGATTTGGGGCAAACTGTACATTTAGTAACATTTAGTAATTCTTGTCAGCTCTATTACCCCGAGTGCCAACGTTTGTCCCGTTGCATCGTGCTCTACAACTCCAAAAGCACAGGTTGGGCAACTGGAGCGCACTGCAGCTAGAGCTGCTCTGGAGATACAGGTCAATATATCCTCTGTTTTCAGAGAAGACTGAAAAGCATTTCTCTAGGGGAAAAAAAAAAGGCTGCAGCTGAACTGAGTGAAGCATCTTGGTTCACAGAAAAAGCTAAGCAAATCCATCACAACTTCTCAACAGATATAACCAATTCAGAGACCTAGTTCAGCATTATATTAATGAATTTCCATAATGTTTATCCTTGTCCTTAGTCTGCTTTTACATATTAGAAAGGACCTGTGGTGATAATCTGCCATATGACCTTGGAATGTCACTCTGAAGTTGGAAGGAGATGAGACTTTCCAAATTTAACAGATGCAGAGAAGCAGTTTTCATGCCTGCAAACGCGTCCTGACAGTAGCTGCCCATGAGCAGTTAAAGATGTTCCTTCTGAGGCTGAAGCCCATATCATAAAATGCTATCATGTTTTTAATGAGGGCTAATGGACACAAGCTATGTACTTACTGTAACAGGTAGCTGGTAATTCCATTTCTTGTCATCTCTACTTAATTTGTCAGTAATGTTTTTTTCTACCTCATACAAATGAAGGCATGTTGTTGGGCATCAGTTGTTCTCATTTTAGTTACGTGGTAATGTTCTTACACAGTGCCTGAGCAAAAAGCTCAGGGCAATTAAGTGCTATGCTTCCAGTAAAGAGTAGCCTCTAAAACTGTTACAGGCCAAAGATATTTATTGTTTAGGGCGAGCTTGCATTGCATGCCAGGGCTGATGGCTTGGTGCTTCAGAGGTAAGAGGGCAATAAGGGACTGTGCGCACTATGGAAAATACTACAGAGTAAATCTTTGAGATTAAGTTTCTCTTTAGAAATTCAAGATAGGACTTTATTGCAAATCTATTGGATTGCTGCTGATAACAACAACAACAAAAAGCAAAAACATCTGCTGTATGTGTTGTGGTTTTTTCCCTCCTCTTCAAGTTGTGTTGAAGAAGAAAATGGTAAAGTACAAGAAGGAAAACTAGAAATGTATGGCTAAGAGGGGGATGAAGTACTTTGTAAAAGAGAGGGGCCTGACTTTACTGAACTCTTTACTACTTTGGAGACAAGCATCTGACTAAGGACACGTATGATGAACAGAGGGCTTTAGTAAAAAAGAGTAACACGATGGATTTCAGTGAAAGTAAATAAAAATGTTGTAAATAAAACCTTTTAGCAATTCTAAGGGGGTTAATTTTATACATGGGAGACTTAATCTGGTGGTAGCAGCACTGTCGGCGCCCTACATCTGTGAGAGGCTTTGCTCTTCTTTCCTCGGCGTTGGAGAGACTCCTGTTACAGTAATCCCCGTGCCCCGCCGGGCACAAAGGCCGTCCTGTTTCCTGGGAATCGTAGCCCTCGTACAGCTGTGTTCAAGTGAAGCTTTAGCCCATGTTTGGACACAAACGTTTGGACAAACTCCTGTGCATTTTTGGCCTTAAAGGCGATTGCAGCTTTTCTCTGACCTTTCAAGAGTTCTGCTTGGGGTGGTGGAACAGAAACGCTCTTTGCAGCAGATCACCGCCTTCATTTGCGGTGTGTGAGGGGTGTTAGCCCACAGGCAGACCCAAAAAGCTAAGCAGTTCTGTGGTTTTTAAAAAGTGACTTACCAGTGTGATGACTGCTGCATTTGAACATACTTGGTTTGTCAAACGGCAGAATAAAATGGCAGAGAAAGTCTGAAGTAGTTACTTCTAAAGATAACCTAGCCTAAAAGAAACAAATAAATACTGTTAACCTGACCCCCTCAAAAGTTAGCAAAGAAAATAGTACAATGACAGATCTATGGGTTGGTTATTACAGATGAAGACAGACTGAATTAACTGTGTTTGTTTAACTGTTCTGGTACAACTACTTGTGTGAGCTCTTGCATTTCTATTATCTTGCAAAGGCTGCTGTCGAAATGCATGCTGCTACTTAATCATCTGCATGTGGCTTTGTTGCAGGGTCAGACAAACGTTTCCTGGAGAGCTGTAGTGAGTGTAGGAGTACCATCCTCTGGATTAAAGGAAAAGCTCGTGTTCATGAAAGTGCAGGTTTACATTTTGAATAGTTTTCTATGTTTAAATAAAAATAAAGATGCCGTTTGTAACTGAGTTCTTCATAAGAGACTGGCTAAATATAGAGAACACCGGTTACTTTTGGAAACTCTGTTTAAGGGTTCTGTGTGTCAGCTGTCATTTTTATTACTTCTTTTAGCTATAATACTTAACATTAGCTAAATGAAAGCTAATGGAATACAACCAGAAACGAGTGCTCATCGTGTTTTCGGTAACAGGTTGGCCGTGTCAGTGGTGGCTGCGTAGAGGAACTTGCTGGGACTGGTGGGAGGCTGTGTTATTAGGGAGGGGAGGAGGTAGGAGTGCACAACTCTGAGGAGCGATTGAGAAATTGTAGAGCAGGTCTGACACCGCATACTTGTGTTCTCTGTCTGCTGGTTTAGTTTTGTAAGTGTCTGCATCGAGGTAGAAATAACATCTTTGTCTACTAAGATAAAAGCTGTAGGTTTAATTATTTACGCTTAATTGTTTCAGCGCAGCTCTTGTGTGGGTTAAACTTGCATAGAATTAAACCCTGTGGATGTTTGTTTGCCCTGCTTCATAGTTGTTAGATGACATTCTGTAGCATTTAAGTCATTATGGATGAGTAAGTCTTAGCCTGTAAACTTAATGCTTCCTATGATTTATACTCAGGTTAGTCAGAGAAGGCATAACACATTAAGGATTTCAGCGAGGTGCTGTGAATGGAGATGGCATGCTATGCAAACATGTATGTATTACTTCTTGCTCCTCTTTCTATTACAGGGGTTGTGGTACACGATTCAATTCACAAAATGTGAAGCATGTGAGGAAGACTGTAGGCAATTCATACTTCGGTTTCTGTGGAGTGGTATAATACAATATGTTTCAGATGGGCTTTCTCCTCGTAGGGCTCTTCAGATGCATTTATCTGTTTATCTGAGTGTTGTGAATAGCTTCAGCTAAGCTTTTTGAGATTATGAAGAACTTCATGTAATGACAACATTTCCTTTTGCTTCTTTTAAGTCCTTTTGTCTTTTTTTTTTTTTTTTTTTTTTATGTTGGCATGGTATACCCTACTATGCTAACATTTGTCTGGTACTGATGATTATAATTGAAGAAGCTTGTGGTGAGGTACAGTAACTTGATCTTAAGTGTTAATTAATCTTAACTTAATGATCTTACGTGTTCATTAACATGAAGACTTGGCCAAATGTTTGCAGAAATTGGTGTTTTAAATAGCCCCAGCTCAGAATTTTCTTAAGCTTTCCATGGCAACAAGTTTATCTGTTAGGCAAATATGCTAGCGGTCTTTGTGAATGCATTGCTCCATTTCTTTTCTGCAAAGTGGATATTTAGTGCACAGTACAAACATTTTACTACAGAAATACATGCATAAGCAGCTGTATTCAGATGTATTGAACTAACTTCCCAAGGTGAGAGTGTTAGGGTAATACTTAATATCTAGTTGGATGATGCAGTAATTAAAATGCTCCTCTTTCTGCATATGTGAAGTGATGGTTGATGTGTAGTAATGTGTTTATTTCATAGGACAAGTTGTTTTCTTAATGATGGCGGTGGTTTCAGTGAGGCAGCTTGATTCTAGCAGTTACTGTAAGTCTTGTCTTCCATGCTTATGCTGTCACACTCTCCCACTGCTACCTCGTAAACTTGAATGTGTGTTTTCAAGGAAGATGAGATGCAAGTTGTGGTGGAAAAAGAGCATGGAAGAACCCTTGCTTTGCATCAGGAATAAAAGCATATTCAGGAAGCATCCATTTATTGCTGCTGTTTGTGGTCTTCAGGCAGGTCATTGAGTTCCAAATTAGAGCAAAAATGACTACAACAATGGGGCATGCAGTTTCTCTTCAGAGCCCTTGTTTCTATACCTCCTGGCAGCTGAGCTGCTTCCTGGAGACCCTCAGTATCCTTTGGAGGAGCCTTTTGCTGCACAGACCTGTGTGTGCTCCACTTGCCTCTCCTCCCAGCCTGTACCGAAGAGATGTGGAGAGCTGAACGAAGACAAGTGATGCTGTGAGTAGTCAGCCCCTGGCATTGAATTGCAGGGAGATTGCAAGCAGTTGGAGCACAGTGCCCTGCTGAGTCTTTGTCCTGCAAGCAGTGGTGGCTTGTGCTGGGCACCAGGCTAAGCGTCTGCTTCTGTAGTACAGGCCTGGGGCTGTGGGTGTAGACCTTCTTCAAGATTTTTCCAGATATTTTCTGTATATATAGTTCTGTGTGTTATCCCTCTTCTGAAATAATTGGGTATGTTAGGATTGGGCAGACTGAGAACACAGAAGTAAGGTCTTAGAGCTCTCTATTATTCTCTTGATTCTCAGGGGTCAATTTAAAATTGCACCTTACAATGATGTATTTTATGCAGTAAAATAGACATCAGCTGTTTCACGGGGTTTAATTTGTTTAACAGTACCTAAAATAATGTCCGTACAAACTAGTATTGCAAAAAAAAAAAAAAAGAAACCACCTGCTAATTATTAATAATAATAGATCAAGGAAAATGGGGTCATTGTGACGTCTAAATGTGACTCTTTTTTGCATGTTTTCTTAGATACTTGACAGCACTGTTGAAATAGGCCTCTTAATGGTACTACGTAGCCATTCAGAATTAATTGATGTCCACTTTAGATGCTTCTGTTTCAGGAATTAAGCTGTGATTTTTATGTCTTGAGTCTCATCCTTAGAATTGCTTGGATATGAACAAAAATGTGCTGCTTTTGCATCCTTTAACTTTTTTTTCAATATTCAATTTTAGAAATAGTTGGTATTGTTAATGGAAAAAACAGTTGATATTGTGAGACTTGGTCTGTGTTTTTGAATCAAGAGATGGGTACCTTCCTGCCTAGGGTATAATTCTGTTAGAGCATGCTGGAATGGATTTTATGTGTGCGCACCAAAGCAGCAGGATGCATCTTTAGCCAAACTGGAAAATGCCCCTGGTATAGCATATCTTACACTAAAAATGAAAATATTTTTTTCAGTCATGACTCATCTTAATCCAGTATAGGAAGAATCTACCACCAAAGCTGCTGTATGGCAGCATTTGAATATGGGAGCCTTGGGACTTGGGAGGTGTCTGTCAGCCTCTGCATTCTCTTGGCTTCTGTAGTAATTGCTCTTTCAGTACAAGAGCATTTTTTCCCCAAAGCTTGCTGTTTTGTTTCATGTTAAGTTGGAAGCTTTTGAGTTCAAAAGATGTTCCCTCTGCAGGTAGTTAGGTGCGTGGTCAGAAGTTCCCTTCAGAGCTTTTCAGCTATGCTTGCTTGAGTCAAGTTTCAAAAAGGAACTGTGGTCTGTTGTTGTGCTAACAGTAATGGTACGTGAGAGAGAATGGAAGTTTAATGTCATAACATGTAAGTAACCTGACTTTAATAAAGGAGAAGTGTTGAGGTTCTTTCTTTCAAGGTTGGCATCTTTTCTTTTCCTGGCTTAATGCTGCCCTGCTCTGTAACTGATTGCTGCTGTTTTCATTTTCTCTTCCTTTTTCTCCAAGAGTTCAAATGACTTAGTGGAATAACCTCACCTGTACCAAGTTACGTAAAACTTTGGGCACCATTTAAAATGGTTTAGTTACTGTATGTTATGAGATGGTGCGTGTGCATTTATTTGAATTCTATGATCACTTTCTGCTATCATTTTGAATATGGCTTTTTTGTGTGTAAAAGACATTCACTTTTGCTAGTCTGTCTTCCAGAACTACTAGGCAGATTTTACACATTCCTGGGAGTATAAGTAATTCCCTTTGAAAAGCACAACATGTCTCCCAGCATTCTGAATATAGGAATAGAGGAATTCTGGTGTGCAACTTTCCCCAATTAAAAATCAAGTTGCATCAGCATTTTGGAAGTCATTAATCAGAATAATGCGGAAGTGGTTACACAGTTGTGGTTTCTCCTGAATTTTCTGTAAGGACTGTTTAGCTTGTATATATGCTCAATCTTTATTTCATATTCTCCAATACCAAAATAGTTGGTACTTTAAATAGGAGGAAAAAATCAGAAGTTGGTTTACAGAATAGCAGTAACTACTGAATGAGGCTGGTGCAAGCTATCGCTAATCTGAACCAGTCCCAAAAGGATTAGCTAGCAAGTTTATGCTAGTAGATTGTAATTCGTATCATGAAACCGTGTGGCAATCGCTGTCAGTGTGACACATGCAAATTTGTCTCCTTTCATATTTCTTGTAAGTGATCAAAATCCCTGTTGGTGATCAGATGCAAGATTCCCCTTCCTGCTTTATGGTGTTAGCTGTGAACGTGTTTGGTGCTGCACTTAAAACTTATTAAAGATAATAGCATCTTGTACAGTTTTGCAATACTTAATGATAGGATGCAGCTCCATGTGTATGGAAAGACTGTTTAACTTTTTCCCTCCTGGCATCTGAGTGTGCTTATTCTGTCTCAGCAGCAGTTGCTCAGTTGTTGTACAGTCCCGTTAGTGTTTTGGTTAACAGCAAAAATACAAGTGCAGGTGCTGTGGGTTGTTTTGAGATGTCTTGGTCTGATCAATAGAAGTAAGTATGGGCAAAATGAGATTACTACTCCTCTTTAAATTGTTATCCTCTGAACTCCTCTGAGATAAGTGGCACTATGTGATTGGAATAGGCCCGTTGTCTGGATGTAGGCAGTAGCTTGAGATCTGTGCCTGTTGCAGTGTTCGTACTAGATGCTGTATGGGTGCTGTAAGAGTGTAAATGCAGGCAATGCTCTTGGTGACCTGTCTGCAACATGCATAAATGAAGGAAAGGGGAGAAGAACCCATGTTTAAAAACTAAGTGGCAAGACAGAAATTCCTGCATTCTTCTTCTGGTCTTTGTCACTGTAGGCAGGTAGCTGTTTTTCCATCTGTTTCTTTCATTCAGTTTCCTTTGCATCTTTCTTTTGCAATTCTTGTAATGCACATACACGTATATTAAGTTCTGCCCTTCATTTATTCTTTTGTCATTGTTTCCATTTCACTTTCCCTGTGTTTCATTCCTGTATCTTTCTTGTTTAGACCAAGTGGAGGATCCAGCTGGCAGTAGCAGCCATGTAGGACCCTTCAGGAACCTGATGGTAAGTGCACGTGTGTACTTATGCTCAGGCTTCCACCAGGTTCTGTGCTGTGAGAAAGTTTTTCCCCTCCTGCAGGCTTCTCTTAGTTCCTGACATCTGAAACTGTAAGAAAACTGTGGGACAGACCTTGGGTTGCTTCCTCAGTGATACCCTTTGTATCAGAGTTGCAGGTAGTGTTTTTCTTTGGGGCTATGCAGGAAGAGAATGGTACAAATCTTTCAGGTACGCATGAATTTCAAAAGCACTTTGAGAACTCATGAAGGAAAGCCTGTCAAAAGCTAGTTGGTGCCTTCAAAAATTCCTGAGCTCTAAAGAGGTGAAAGCTGGGAGAGTATACCAAGAAAGCATCACTTTACTGTTCCTCTGTTCTTATATGTCCTTCCTGAACATCTGCAATGGAATATTGTTAGGTTTAGGACCATGAGGTGGATGTGTCTTGGACAGTCTTTGCCATGCTTGAATAGGGTGGACTGGTTTTTTTAGCCTTTATAAAGGAAACTGCAACCTGAAAATGAATGAATGTGAGTGAAAGCTGATAAAAGGAGAATATCAAAAATCACTTGGCATCCCTTTGTGTCAAACTGAACCGCCACATCTAAAATTACATGTGTATGCAAGCAGTTTTGCTTGCTATTCTGAGTAAGGTGCTAGATAAAACTTCTCAAGTGTGTTTATGCTTAAAGGGCGATAACTTACAAAATTTACGATGTATCAGTGAGCAGGTTGCTTAATTTTTTTTTTCTCCTGAAGAGTGTGTCACCTAAATAACTCAATTTTGGTTACAAATCATGCTAGCAACTTCCTAGATTATAATTGGATTTGAAGTGCATAAATTTTGTATTCTGTAAATGGACAACACTTTGGAAAACCTGTGCTTGCTTTAGTACTTGAGTGACTTGTGTTGTTGCTTTTACATATCTTACCTCACATTTGAAAGAGCTCCCTTCATTTCTAATCTTGCTGTGAGAAAGAATCGGGTCTTGGTTTGAATGCTCTTAGAGTAGCCTGTCATTATGCTGAAATTCAATGCCGCGTTAGAATTAAATGTAGAATTGTCCAGTGACTTCATCTGCAAAGCATCATCCAGTGCTGCACCACTGTGTAGAACTTTGTCTCTAACTGTGGCCAAGTTTGGCGTAGGTGAGTCTTTTCCTTCTTGTTTCCATCCTCACCTGTAAAGGTGAGAGATGCATCTAGAATTTTGTCAGTGAAGTCAAAATCACTGTTAATCTTCAGCTGATAAGCAGTCGGCAAAAATGTTAATAGTTCTTAAAGGGTTCTAACAACTAAATCTGTGTTTTGTTGCATGGCTCCTAAGGTGTGCTGCGATAGGAGTCAAAACTAGGAATGTACTGAAACTTGATACATAGATCTTTTACCTATTGATAGAATATTTATTGATTTGTGTTACTGTACAGTTCAAGAGCAGTTTCGGGTGGCTTGGCAGATATTTCTGGGAACTTATTTGAAATTCTTCTCACTCAGATCTTGGTACTGGTTGTTGCAAGCAGTAGAGTTGCTGGTAGTACTGAATTCTGTCAAACTGAACTTTCAGTAACTTGTCAGATGAAGATGTGCTTAAACTCTCTGTGCCTTAGAACAGTATTGACAACTTAGTGTTTGGTATTGAAGTCTTGTATTGTATTGTCGGGTAAACCAGAGTTTGCTTGTTGCCTGTGGATTTAACACAGACTGTTAGGATATTTGAGAATATTACAGGATAATTGCTAGTTCAGTTTAGGAAGAGTGCATATATATTTTTTTGCAAAGATAACAGAAGTGCCTTCTTTGTGACCATACTATCAGTTTCTCAGACTGAAAAATTTTAAATTGGGTAAAGAGAGGGAAAAGGAAGGATAATTACGCGTACGAAACTGAAAAACCCTGTGGAATTTGGGGGGAAGTGAAACTTGATCTCCTTGAGAGGAAGTACAGGTAATTATTTGGATGGTGTGGAATGTTCAAATAAAAGCAAGCATTTTAAAGTTGACCTATCTTCGATCTGTTCTATATGAGAGGGTGCATACTTCAAAAAATTGAGTTTGAATAGAGAGCAATGTGATTTTTTTTTTTAAGGGTGTTTCAAGTTCTTGGCCTATGATGTGAAAAATATTTCAAGGAAAAAAAAAGGAGGAACTTATTGACAGGATTATGAGTTAGAAGAATGTGCTTTTAAGTAAGAGATGGATTTAGGGCTATGATTCACACTTCTAACTAGAGAAGAAGGGTCAGTGTGTTAGAGGGAGCAAAGAAGAAATTTGGATTTCAGCTTCTGGAGAGTTCTCGTTCCTAAGAGGTGGGTGTGTGGAAGTGTGAAGTTTCAGATGAGTGGTGTTTCAACCATGTGGTTATACGTAAAATGAGTTCTGCATGGAGAAATAAGGTCACTGCAATGAATTGAGTTAGAATATCTTAATGTTTCTTTTGTTATTACAATCCTTGCCATCAGTTCCAAATGTTACAGGACTGCATCTTTAAGAGCCAGGATAAAAAAGTAGCATTATAACTTCAGTGCATTGGTTATTGAAGTTTTGAATGCCTTCACATCTTTCATCACTGATTAGTTTTTTTTTTTAATATACCTTTTTGCCCTAATCTTCATTGTGTTCATTATCTTTTGCGATTCTTATGTGCTGCTTAATTTTACTAACAGAAATCATTAGCAAACTTGTTTGTGTCAGTGGACATGATGATACACCTTTATAGTTCACTGTTACCCAGTTCCGTCTAATTCGGTTTTGCTGCTTTTCCATGTTGGTCAACATCATACTGCTTTTGGTCTTCTCATAGTATTTAAACTTCATTACATTTATTTTAACTCTCCTCCAAAGCATTGTTCAGAATGGTCATGCTAGTATAGAAGTCTCTTTGAGCTTCTGTAAGGTCTTCCAATTAACACTGGGGATTAGTATTACCTGAAGAAACTTTGAAGTTTCCATAGACTTGTATGAAGTACAGTAATTTAACTGATTTGAAGGTAGTGAATAATTGTATGATGTGGGCTGGTTAACTCTGGGAACAATAAATTTCCGTTATAGTCTGTTTGCTTTGTAAGTGAGCAAAGTATTTCGGAGTCTTAGTTTTTTTGGAAACTCGTGGTTATCTTTACTTTTAATTTCTTCTAGGCCCTAAAGACTTACTGCTTTAGCAATATATATTCACAGAGCAGACATCAAAATTAAATATACTCGTGTAATTTCTTGTAAATTACATTTTCTTGCATTCTTTGTTCTACACTTTGGCCTTCAGTGCCTCTTGCAGGTAGTGAATGTATTCTCTGACTTGTCCCTTCTTACCGATTATATTTCTCAGAAAAGTGTTTCTACAGAAGTATGTTATATCCCAAAGCTGGGTGTCGTATTTTTCTGCTCAGATATGAAAAACAAAAATTGCTGAACAGAAATAATAAATGTTGTTTTTCCTCCCAGGAAAGAAAAAGACTCAGGAAGGTAAAAACAAGGGAAAGAAGGCAACAGATACAAAGCAGAAAAAGGCTGACTTGGATTCTTCTGCAGATATGAGGGATTCTAAAGAGGGTGAGAGTTCTCAAGTATCTTAGTTTTTCTTTCTAGCTATCCTTTTAAATCAAAGGACATTTTCTGTTGCATTTAATAAGCTAGGGTGTTATATTAGAGTAGCAAAGTGAATGTGTTTATATTGTTTACCCAAGCATTTTGTTAGTAAGCAGTTTTGATGTCAGAACTATGTCATTAAATGTGCAATTGATAATAGGAAAAACTAATCTACTGTAAAATATCTCTCCAAACCTCATGCCAGATACAAAGTATGCCTTGCCATACAGTACAAGTCCAGGTTGTTGTATTTCTCATCAAAATAAAAATGTAGGAGAAATGTCCAAGTCAAAAATTTGCATGATAGACGTCCTAGATACTTCCTATATGTATTGCTGTACTTTTCTGACACTCCTTTGCTGTAGGAGAAGTCACTGAAGCTTTTAGAGATTTCCTGAAATGTTCTGAAGTCTACTGTTTTGTTTTCTTTGGCCACAATGTTCAGTCCAAAGATTCTCGCTGTGTTAAGTACAGGCGGCTGTCTCCATTCAGCTGAAGTTTCAGAAAGGAAATTTCTGAATACAGTTTTACGTTTGGGACTGTATCACAGTGGTGAGAAATAGAGAGGTATTGTGTGGATCATCAAGTGTTGACTGTACTGTGTTAGAGAACAAAGTAGGAGAAAGGTGCAGAGTACTTCAAAATGTTTGGTAAAAATGGCTTATGCTTTTCTTTTCCTACTTTGTGCATCAGGTCATAAAGAAGAAGATGAAAAGCCTTCTGTTTCTGCAGTACTGTCTCTGGAACAAACAGCTGTAATTCAGGAAATGGTAAATCAAGATGTACTTCCAAAGCTGATGATCCCCAGTCCTACCAGTGAACCACAAATGGTGACTGAAGACAAACAAGGAGAAGCAATAAACTGTGGATCAGAGGATTTAGATGATGAGGAGGAGGAAGAGGATGAGGAGGAGGAGGAAGATGAAGAGGAAATAGAAGAAACCAATATGCTTAAGGAAAATGCTGAAATGCCTTTGATATGCGAAGAAAAATTAGATTCTATGGAAGAGCAAAAGAGTACATCAGAGGAATCTCCAGAAAGCTCTCCAAAGAAACTCGTTGTGAAAATTCCAAAAGCAAGAGGTGAATCAAACGGTGATGTTCAGGAAACGTTCATGTTTCCCTGTCAGCATTGTGAGAGGAAGTTTACAACAAAGCAAGGACTTGAACGCCACATGCACATTCATATATCTACTGTTAACCATGCTTTCAAATGTCGGTATTGCGGGAAAGCCTTCGGTACTCAGATTAACAGACGAAGACACGAACGGCGCCATGAGGCAGGGCCAAAAAGGAAACCGTTCCTAACCCTAACATCATCACAACACTTAGATAATGTTGCAGATAACCAGGTGATTGTGGATGATGGTCTTAAAGATGACTTGAACGTTTCCGGTCTTGTGCAAGAGACTGTAGTCTTGGATTCTGAGAAAGCCTCCCAAGAAGTGTCAAACTCCACTTTTGCTGAGGAAAATAAGGAGCCCAAAGAATTGCATCCATGCAAATATTGCAAAAAGGTTTTTGGAACTCACACCAACATGCGGAGGCATCAGCGTAGGGTTCATGAGCGTCACCTTATTCCCAAAGGTGTCAGAAGAAAAGGATTCTATTCTGAAGAGCCACCACTTCAAACTGAGCAGACCCCAGCAGTCCAGAGTGTATATATAGCAAGTACAGAAATAGAAGAGGAAGGTGAAGTAGATGACGTCTATATTATGGATATTTCCAGCAATATCTCTGAAAACTTAAATTATTACATTGATGGTAAAATTCAGTCCAACAGCAGTACTAGCAATTGTGATGTGATTCAGATGGAGTCCAACTCTGCAGACTTGTATGGACTAAACTGTATAATCAGTCCAGTCACAGTGGAAATTTCCTCAAATATAAAGGTTACACAAACGCATGTGAATGAACCTCCTAAAGAGCCCTCTAGCAGTGGGAGCAATGAATCCAAAAAGAGGAGAACTGCCAGCCCTCCTCTTGTACCAAAAATAAAAACTGAAACAGACCCAGAACCTATAACTCCTACTAGTTCTTTAAATCTTCCTCTTAGCATTTCAACAGAGAGCTTGCCTTTTCATAAAGAAAAAAGTGTGTATTTGTCATCAAAATTAAAACAGCTTCTTCAGACACAGGACAATAAGAAGATAACTCCGTCAAGCGAAATCCCTAAACTAGGACCTTCTGTTACGTCATCACCTATTTTGCCTCCAGTATCCAGTAGATTTAAAAGAAGGACCAGCTCTCCTCCTAGTTCTCCACAACATAGTCCAGTGCTTCGAGACTTTGTCAAGTCAGGTGAGGGAAAAACTGTGTGGAATGATAATCTTCGAAGCTCAAAAATGCCAAAGTTAGAAAGCCACAGCAACTCACCTGCTTGGAGCTTGACTGGAAGAGAAGAAAGAGAGACTATGAGCCCTCTTTGCTTTGAAGACTATAAACTATCAAAAGACTGGACAGCAGCTCCAACTTTTGGCAATGTGTGCAACCAGCAGCCGCTGGATTTGTCCAGTGGTGTAAAGCAACGGTCTGATGTCAAAAATAAGAATCAAGTTCCTTGGGAATCTGTACTAGATTTAAGCGTGCATAAGAAGCCTTGCAGTGATGCTGAAATTAGGGAATATAAAGAAAACTCCATACAGCCGACCTGTAGTGGTGTTAAAAAGAAGAAACCAACTACTTGCATGTTACAGAAGGTTCTGCTGAATGAGTATAACGGAATGGATGCAGCCACAGACAGCACACCCAGTGTGAACAGAAGCCCGAGCCCAAGCAAATCTCTGGAGTCTCAACCAGAACCTGACACGGACCCTAGTCTATCAGCATCGTCTTCTGTTGACACTCAGCCCCTTAGTTCCTCTGTTTCCCCTGTGCCACAGACATCTGCTGTACCTTCCATGTGCCAGTTGCCACCTTTGTTAACACCCACCAATCCTCCTTCCCCACCACCCTGCCCACCTGTGTTAACAGTTGCTACATCGCCTCCTCCCCTTCTTCCCACGATGCCATTATCAATTCCAGATGTCTCTGCCAGTGCCACTAACACTTCTTCTTGTCCGTCACCACTGTCTAACACTACCACCCAGTCCCCTCTACCTGTTCTTTCACCTACTGTTTCTCCTTCCCCATCCCCTGTTCCTTCTGTTGAACCTCTTATTTCTGCTGCTTCACCTGGTCCTCCTACTCTCTCTTCCTCTTCTTCCTCCTCATCATCCTCCTCCTTCTCCTCCTCTTCCTCTTCATCATCTCCGTCTCCACCTCCTCTTTCAGTAGTTTCTTCTGTTGTTTCCTCTGCTGATAATCTTGAAAATACTCTTCCAATAATAAAACAGGAAGAAACTGAAAATGAACAGAAAGCAAGAGAAGATCCTCATACTTCAGGTGAATCAGGAGTAGTGCAGGAAACATTCAATAAAAGCTTTGTGTGCAATGTCTGTGAATCACCTTTTCTTTCTATTAAAGACCTAACTAAACATTTATCTGTTCATGCTGAAGAGTGGCCCTTCAAATGTGAATTCTGTGTACAGCTTTTTAGGGATAAAACAGACTTGTCAGAACATCGCTTTCTGCTTCATGGAGTGGGAAATATCTTTGTTTGCTCGGTCTGTAAAAAGGAATTTGCTTTTTTGTGCAATTTGCAGCAGCATCAGCGGGATCTCCATCCAGACAAAGAGTGCACGCATCATGAGTTTGAAAGTGGGACTCTGAGACCCCAGAATTTTACTGACCCCAGTAAGGTCAACATAGAGCACATGCAGAACCTCTCAGAAGACTCTTTAGAACCTTCCAAAGAGGAAGATGATGAAGATCTAAATGATTCCTCTGAAGAACTTTATACTACTATAAAAATAATGGCTTCTGGGGTAAAATCTAAAGATCCAGATGTTCGTATGGGCCTCAATCAACACTACCCAAGCTTTAAACCACCTCCATTTCAGTATCACCATCGTAATCCTATGGGCATTGGAGTTACTGCAACAAACTTCACTACCCACAATATTCCACAGACTTTTACTACTGCCATCCGATGCACAAAATGTGGGAAAAGCGTTGATAACATGCCTGAGTTACACAAACACATACTGGCTTGTGCATCTGCAAGTGATAAAAAGAGATACACACCCAAAAAAAATCCAGTACCGCTGAAACAGACAGTGCAGCCTAAGAACGGCATGGTTGTTATAACTGGCCCTGGAAAGAATGCTTTCAGACGAATGGGTCAGCCCAAAAGACTTAATTTCAATGTTGAGATTAGCAAAATGTCCTCAAGTAAACTAAAAATAAGTGCATTGAAAAAGAAAAACCAGCTTGTCCAGAAAGCTATTTTGCAAAAAAAGAAATCCCAGCAGAAGGCAGACTTGAAAAATAATCCATCCGAGTCAGACTCCCATATCTGCCCCTACTGTAATCGAGAGTTTACTTATATTGGAAGTTTGAACAAACACGCGTCCTATAGCTGTCCCAAGAAACCCATCTCCCCATCCTCTAAAAAAAATTCATCAAAAAAAAGTGCAAGTTCTTCGTTACCTGCAAGCAACGAAAAAGGCAGCAACCAGCGTAGGCGAACAGCAGATGCTGAGATCAAAATGCAAGGCATGCAGCCTCACTTGGGCAAGACAAGAGCACGAACCTCAGGACCTGCTCAAATCCAGCTGCCCTCTGCATCCTTCAAATCAAAACAAAATGCGAAATTTGTACCTTCCATGCGATCTAAAAAGCCAAATTCATCTTCATCGTTGAGGAACTCTAGTCCTGTAAGAGTGTCCAAAATGACTCATGTTGACGGGAAAAAAACTAAAGTGGTAGCTAAGAACAGTTCCTCTGGAATCTCAAGCAAAGCAACCCGGAAATTGCACGTCAGAATACAAAGGAATAATAAAGCTGTTTTGTCAAGTAAGTCTGCTGTGGCGAGTAAGAAAAAGGCAGACAGATTCTCTGTAAAATCTAGAGAGAGGATCGGAGGACCTATTACACGAAGCTTACAGCAGGCAGCAAATGCAGAGGCAGCAGAAAACAAAAGAGATGAAAGCAGTACAAAGCAAGAATTAAAAGATTTCAGGTAAGCTTTTAATTTGACGTTCAGACAAAACAGGAACACGGTGCTTGCTGTTTTGCTGATTTTCTTGGTCTTTTTTTTTTTTCCTTCTCATATTTAAAACAAAAGAAGATTGCATTTCCTAAACCATGGTTAGCAGCTCAGTCATGCTGAGGTATGATGTACACACTTGGTGCATTTTGTCTCATTGTCATAAAATAATACATTATTTGTATAGAGAATGTTCAATTATAAATGGAATTGAAAATGCTGGGAAAAAAAAATCTCACCACCTGAGTGCAAATAAACCTAAACTCATTAAAGTTATTGGAGGCAATGACTACGTATTTGCTCTGCAGCATTTGGTGGCCCAAAATCGTTCTAGATTTGGTTTATGGTGGTTCATTAAGCTAAAAATCATGGCTGCATTTTTACCCTCTTACTAAAATAATTTGAAATGTTGGTTTTTAATAAAAAGTATTCTCTGCATATCATATATTAAAAAAACATACTTCAAAAATTGTATGTGCATACTAATTGAGTCAGATCTCTAAATACTTAATATAAGGGAAATAGATGTGTAAGAAAAGTTACATGAATGTGTAAATTTTTGTTAAAATTATCATGCTCTTATGTTTCAGTATAAAAAAAATATTACTAAAGCTCTATTTCATTTTCAGAAGAAGCATTTTAATCACAAGAAAGGATAATACTTAAATAAAAAAAAAAAAATAAAAGCTTAATCTATGTGCCTGAGTCCCGTTTAAAGTCTTCATGTAGTCTTTTAAGTAGTCAGTAGTGTATTTTGCAAATTTCTATTAGCAGGCTCCTGCCCTGCTCTTCTTGAAATAGGTGTCTGATTTGCTGGGTAACTTCCACAAAACTCAGTGGTAATTAAGGGTTCTTTTATTTTTGCTAATTGCACTCTATGCTGTGATTAACAGCAGGTTTATGGCTAAAGGTAGTATTTTTTACCAAAGCAATTGATAGTAGAGAGGGGGGTGGAAGTGGCAGCCTCTTTCACAAGTGTCCACGAGTGGAATTTGTCAGGAAGCGTCAAAAACACTATTTGCAGCTTGTGTTTCTTATGGTGAAGACCTTACATGATAATTTTGAGGAAATACTTCCTACAGAGTCAATCTACAACATAACAGAATTATTGCAAAGAAGGGGATTTGACTTGGTTAATATCCAAGGTAGGACACGTTGAAGGAAAAAAAAGATTCCTCCTGGAATTCGGAGACTAACGGTGTTGAATATGACCTTAAAGTACAAGAACCGTTCATTGAGCAGGCCTGTTCTCTTGGGCCATAATCATCTTCATGTTACTTAATTCTACTCAGCTGCTTCCTTAGCATTACGCGTGAAGCTTTCTCTTACATGATGCCAGAGCAGATCAGTGGAATTTGAAGCCAGAATGACACATCTTTCCATCCAAACTCATCATTTGACCTTTAAGCAAAACAAGCAAGTGCTTGGAAATCTCTGCATATGGAAACTGTTAATAGCATTCAGGGTAAATAATGATTTACCAAGGGGTAACATTTCCTTGACTGTCCCAAATACTGTTCGTTTACTTTGGCAGCTTGCAGTCTTTAATGGTTTAATGAATATTTTTGCTAGAAGAATTCTTGCTTTTGTTTCTGAAATAATGCTCATAAATCTGGATCGTCTCATCACCTTTGTTTTTTTCTATATAAAGCACAAAGAGTTTTTTTTGTCTTCATACACTATTTAATGTCAGCATAAGCTTCGATTCTACTCTGTGTAGACATCATGTTTGTTTTTTTTTTTGCCCCCCCAGGAAATCTCAGTTCTTAGCATTCATTCAGGATTGTTGCTTCATGTAGTAATTGTCTCCAAATTTGTTTTTCACCTTTCCGTTTTTCTGTGTAAACATACTCCACTCACAAATAATTTGTGTTGTCATTTATCTTCAGTTTTTGTTTTTTATTTTCTAGGAATCTCCTGTAAAACAAAGCAAAACAAAACAAAAAATCCCTTAATGACATGGTAGAGCTGTTGCATGCTCAACTTAGGATAAGCACTACGACAATGGATGTGAAGTCCACCAAGCTTGCGAAACCAGCTGAAGCTGACTCACAATCATAAATTGCCTGCAGGCTTCTTGCTAATACTGTGTCAGGCATAGACTTAGTTTGTGCCTGACACTCATGCTGGGCTTCACGATGATTCAGATAAGAGAAGGGTACTATTAAAAACAAAATGGAACCAAAACACCACCACCACCAAACCAAAAATAATAATAATAAAAAACAACACACACACCAAAAAAATTTCAAAAAAAAAAAGAAAAAAGAAAAAAAGTGGGATTAAACTAAACCAAATCTTCATCCCTTGAACACTTAGATCCTTGTTCTGTCTGTACCTTCACAAATGGCATAATGGCAGTCACTTGTAAACTTGGCAAAGCAGAGATTCCCTGTTCTATCAGTAATTCAGTAGAGATTCAGGGACAACAAATGTTGCTGCATTCTAAGTACTTCTGTCATGTAGAAAGTCTGCTAAAACCTTTCTTCTAAACAGTAGAGAGGAACCTAGTATGATGAATTTCCTTTTCTTCCCACCTTCCCCCCACTTTATGCGTGTTTTCAATGACCAGCATATAATGGGAAAAAAGCCTGATTTGGATGTTCTGTGAGTTTTCCAAATTCCTATTTATACTTGCAGATGGAACTTTATATAGCAATGAAATACCGATACCAGTTTCTAAATACTATATATAATGAATGCAGTGTATCTTTTTATTGATAAAAAGGCTAGACCAGGGCTACATACCTGTATATTTTGAAAGTTAAATATATAATTACTCTAAAAGGTCTTACACCTCTATCTAATAACTTAAAACAACAAATTGGTCTGTTGTTCTTAAGCATCTTTTTATGGAAATGCCATTTCTCGTGTTTATATAGCTTTCAAGATTAATGACTGAGTTGATGGAAAGTGACTAGTTTCATTATACAGCCACCCCTTTTATTTTTTGTTCTTGACTTAAAAAGTAATCTACCTCTTAAAATTTGTAGTTTAATACTTGTTTGGTGAATTTGTGCCACTTTAACTTTCACTTTCACTATCATTCCCATTTTGTTACATTTCTGTTATGGGGACTTTATGTTGAAATATTGTATAAAGCATTTGTAGCAAGTTTAAAAAATAAAATATTTAAAATTATTTAAATTGTTTTGGACACTTCAATTGTACTATATGTGATTTACATTTTACATTAATTTCATTTTGTTTTCATTTTGGGTTGTTAATCTCGGAGCATGTTCCTGTATTAAAGTTTGCTGTTAGTTATATTTTTTTTCCTTTTTTTTTTCTTCTCTTTTTGGAGAGTGATATAAAGAGTATTCTAATGAAAACATTAAAAGTTGCAATTTGACATACAAGTGGGGTCGTCATTGCTTTTGAACATTGTAGCCTTGCTGAAGATACTGTAAGTGCAGGTAAGCAACCGAAGAGGGAGATTTCTCCAGCACGCAGCACATCATAAAAGTTGCAGATGTGGCAAAGAGTCTCTGTGGTGTTGCAAGCAAGCACTTAATGACCAACTAGATGGAACTATCATGACACATTTTATATAACTGTAACCAATAAAGTAAACTTTTTAAAAACTTGTGGGAAGCTGTGTTTTGTATGGAAACCAGATGTACCAGGAAAAATGAGACTCTGTACATCTAGAAGGAATTAAGTATGCTTGCATCCTTTGGCTTTCTATGCCTAGCTCGCTAAAACAAATATATACAAATTTGACACATCTCAATTAATTCTTGATTTTCTTTACTGCGGATATAGTTAATTTAAAAGTTTAATTAGCATTGCACACATTTAATCTTTTTCTGCTTTTATATGCTTAGTGAACTAGCTTAGTCAAAAAAAAACACATAAAGAATTTGGCTCTGAGAATTTCAGAACGTTACATTCCAACACCAAGAGGAATTACAGCATGTGGCGTCCTCCTGCAGCGGGGCCAGAAGCATCCGTGTCCATATAGGTGTGGCAGTTGGAAGGAATATTGTAACATCGCTGAGACTCAGCTGTATTACAGGAACCCTTTTCTTTCTAGTAGTGAGTTTATTCAAATGAATACTTCTGTTTTAGCAAGGTTCTTTGGTAAGAGCTGCTTATTTATTTTCTCACACAAATCATTCCTCGAAGATCTTATCCTCTCTGTAACGGAATTTTCCCTGGATTGTAAAAGGGGAAAGTCTCGTAAAATGATGCAGAATTTTAACATTGTGCATTGAGTGTTTATGCAAGCATATCTACAGTGTGATGATGTATGCTGCAGCTGGATAGCTGCAGTGACAGAGATGGTTAAGAGTTGAATTGTAGCTAGATGAAGTCTAGCTTGCAATAGCAACTATATTTATTAGGAGGTAGGACAGTCACAGTAAAGGTGTTTAATATTGATTGGGTTTTATGATATTTTCTTCAGTGGAAATGTTGTGTTTTACATATCCGTTGTTGTACTTGAACGTTTTATAAGAATTAGGAAACATTAGAAAAAAACTCCCATTTTGAAGCTACTGAAGGTACAGCATAAACTGAGCCTCAAACAGTTTTTTCACATCTTGCATTACTGACAACTGAAATACCAGTTGGTGTGTTTGCTCTTACTGCAGTCTCAGTGTTTTGATCATATATTTGTGATGTCTGACAGTGAACTGATAATGAACAAACCTGCTTCTTTCCCTCATTGCTTAATATTACAGCAGAAATCCCATTGTCATCATCTTTTCTGTTTTTTTTTCTGCTGTGATATTAAATCCTGCTGCGTCCCACAGATGTTGCCACTCACTCTGACATGGTTCTTATGTTCATACCCAACAAATCTCAAGCAAAATGCTGTAAGATTGAGATCTGTACTCCAAAAATGACCTAATCTTCAAGGAAGACGTTTCACTCTGATCTAGTCTATTTATCACACATAGGAAAAGTGCAACTTTTATAGTTACCATTACTGTTGTATCTCATTTGCATCGTTGAATTCTATAGTTTTTAGAACTGTCTTTTTATGATCTGAATGCACCAATAAAGCCGTAATGATGCCCACAAAGTACTGACATTTCCTGAGATGAATCCAAACAGGCAATGAAGACAAAGTTGTCCTGTTTATGAAGAGTGACATGTTAGTCAGGATCAAACGCAGTTAGTAGTTAGTTTAATAAAAGCAATGTATGTATGGAGCTGAAAGAGCTAACAAATGGCTTGCTTTTTGTTTTTCTTCATTATCCAGTTTGTTGGCAGGAGTTACAACTTGCTTGTATCAGAGAATATCTTCAAGGTGTTGAGTCCTTGACATTAAAAGATGGTCCAGGTGATGCAGCCAGGTCTCCTGCATGTGGTATTCCCTGCCCCACTCTGTAAGCTCCTGCCTCTTTCTGTGAGCTGCCTATAATCAATTTGGGCTTGTGTTTCTTTCACTATGTTTTGTCAGCATTTTATATTGTAAGCTTTCCATTTAAAGCATTCTAGTTTAGCTCCTGATAGTTTACTTTAGAGAGATGTAATGGAAAACTAGACCCTGGCAGTTTAGTGTATAAATTTTCAAGTTCAAATGTGGAAACAAATATTGCTACATTCACTTAGATTTGTGATTTCATTTTCAAAGCGGTGGGGCCAGTTCCAGCTTTCACTGGATTTGAATTCAGCTAAGAAGCTGAATGATAACCTTTGGCAGTCAAAATGCTTGTAAATGACCTTAAAAAGAGAACTTGGGAGACTGCATGTTGATTCTGTCTGACTGGCATGAGTCAAATTAAAGTCTACTTCTATCCTTTATCTCCTTTTCATTATGAGAAAGTTCTGAACATGCTGTTGTGGATCTGAGCTTTTGTGGTAAGTGAACTATGTAGAAGAGGTAAACTTTTACATCTTATTTAACTAAACTGGTAAAGAATTAGAAATTCTTGGGACTAGCATGAAAATTCATAGTAATAACTGAAAACACTTTGATAGTAATACAGTGCAGAATGGCAAAGCTGATTTTGTTTCCACTTAATACAGTATTTAAAAACAGAATATTAATTCTTATTATAGAATGTGTTAATGTCCTATTGTGTTCGGTGTTCTGAGGCCATAGCTGGAGTTTTGCAAAGTATTCAAGACTTTGATGCACAAATCTTACGGAAGTTTAATGGGAACTCTCCATGTACACAGCCACAATCATCCGAGTTAAGCTTTAAAGTGGATTGTTTCATCTAAACTTTGTGGATAGTTATTCCAAGACTGAGTGAACTGAGAGCTAAGAGCTACTCAAAAGAGATGTCTGAGGACAATGCAAATTAAAATGTTCAAGAGATTTTTTTTTTTTTTAAGGTCGTATTCAGATTGTTATAAAATCCATGATTTGTTTCCAGCATGCCATGTTATATGTATTATATAGTTGTATACTGCTTTTTTTCTTTTCTTTGTAGAACCCATGTCATATTTAATTTGTAGGGTGGAGCTGCTCTGGATGTGAGTAGCAGCTCTATGGGAAAGAGGGTTTGTGTTGGACCTTCCAGTACATTTTGGAAGAGTGGGAAGGTGAGGAAAAACATTCTTTCTCAGAACAAGATGCAAATAATGCACTTTAAGGAAGGTGTAATCCATTAAGTATGTGGTTAATGGTCTGTTTTACAAATCAAATGAGAGAAAGAAGAATGTCAATGCTGTTAAAGTTGTCTCTTTATTTCATACTAATGAATGACATGAGGCCATTTCCTAAGCTTTGGGATCCTGACTTTGCAATTTCGGTAATGTCTTAACAGTTTTTTTTTTAAAAAAAAAAAAAAAAACTTTATTTATTTATTTATTTGAGTGGAATTAATACCAAGGTAACACTCTGGTTGTAGCTGAGGTCAGTGCTACTCTGTGCTCATCACTTACAGTCAGGACAGGGTCCCCCCAGCCCGGTGTTTGAAATGGCAATAGGTTATTAGAGTGGGAAAGGAAGCAGGTGGAGTGAAACATCCAAGGTCTAACACCAGGGCACTGCCAGAGCTCAGAAAGGAACGGGGTTGTTAGTCCCATGGGGACTGTCTCTGGACCACAGGTTCTTCAACCACTTTAAACACTTCTAAACTTTTTCCTTAGTTAAGAGGGAGGCCCTATTGCTAGTGGGCACCTGACTGCTGCCTCCCGTGCACAATTCATCGCTTTTCATCCTCATTGTGCTGAACCCAGGCATTTACTAATCTTAGTCTTTAAAAACACTTTGCTTTTGAAAGCATGCATTTGAAAGAGGGCATTGAATTAGTACTTTTTTGTTACTTTTTTTTTTTTATTTTCTTTTTCTTTTTTTTTCCCCTTCAGATAAACAGCAAAGCACTGAAACTCTAAGGGATGCCTGAGTAGGTGTCAAGTTGGAGGGAGGCTTTTTCGGAGGAGATAGGTAGCTGGTTCATCCTCCTAACCTAGCCAGGGCTAGAGTGTGGTTTGTGAGACTTAGTGCAAGAATCAGCAATGAACTTCAGGGTGTGTGTGTGTACACATACATTTGCTTATTTTTTGCAAGCCTTTTATATTCTACAAGCCAAGCAGGGTCATCTGAGTCATGTTTTGGATGCTGCTGCTCCCAGAAACTGCCAAAGGGTTGTGAGAAGCAGCTTTGATCACTCGGTGGGTGATGCTCCGTTTCTCAGAAGTGTAGGCTCAGCGTTTGGAGCGCTTTTGGCCGTGCACCCCTGGAGGTGTGCTGCCCTGCAGATGGACAGCAACATGGGGACTTGTACCACTCATAAAGCCTTACATCAGTCAAAGAAGAATAATATTCTGGTATCTGGGCCTGTTTCTGCAGAGCCTGCCTCAGTTCCTTTTGCAGTTAAGTCAATGCTACTCAGCGAAGTTAAATGCCCACTGTAAGGTAAATGCGAGCGCTTTTTCAGGGAAGTGATGTTGGCGAGATCACAGAGGATGCGCTACCTGCTGAGGGCACTTGGAAGCCTGGCAACAGAAGTGGGAACAGAAAGGAGCTGAGTCAGCCTGAATGCTCCTTCTGCTCCCTCTGGGCTGGTGGTGAGCTGCGGGCATGGCGCTGCCCCGAAGCTGCTCTGTGGGGGATTTGCTTTGTGGGAGCTCAGGCAGATTGAGCAAACTCAGGCTTGTGCAGCACACGTGTGAGTAGCAGTTAGTTGTATTCCCACTCTAACTTGGTGCTAGGATTTATTTAGCATTTCATTTAGGTAGTTTTTCTCTGCTAACCGTTGCAGTGTGAAAGGAGGTAGGAAGACATTCTTCCAGGACTGAGCTGCTTTGAAGAGTTGTCCACTCCAACTTCACTGTCACTGGAATCTGAAGTTTTATTTCCCATTCATTATCGCAGATGCTTTCACTCATCACTGTCAAATCAAAGGCACATTTTCTTGTGTATGGTTTCATGAGATGTGTAGGACAGGGCTTTTACGAGTTCTGCTAGCCTTCAGTAATCTTGAGACTCACTTGGAGAAAACATTTCAGAATAAAGCTAAATAAAAATCAACTGCAGCCTTCCCTATGTGTGATAAATTTTTCTCATCTTTTTCCTGTCATAAATGTGTATCGGTAGATACACATTTTTTTAAATCAAATCATCAGATTACATTGCATGACAGTATAGAAGATGTATTTGAGTACTGCTATTTTTAATCCAATATTCTTCACCTTTTGGCTCGCACAGTGCTCTGTGCCTCTTTAAAAGGGCAGGAAGATAAATTGTTGAAGTGATACTGTCCATCTACATTTATAGACCCGGATTTCTTAGTGACTAGTAATTTCTTTGAGCTCAATTGGAAGTGTCATCAAGGAATCTGATTTTCCAGAAGAGCTCAGTAGCCATCTTCAGGGCCAAATCCATTTTAGGGGGCACTTCAGATCACTAGAGCTCAGTAGCCATCTTCAGGGCCAAATCCATTTTAGGGGGCACTTCAGATCACTAGTTGCCTTTTTAAAAAAAAAAAAAAAATCTTGTTGTGTTTAATTAAAATGGTATCGATGCATTAATTTTAGACAGTCCCCAGGTGAATTCTTGGCATGGTGTGAGATTTTTTCAACAGTTCTCAATCTGATGTTCATCTCTGAAAGTAACAGTGATTTGAAGAACGATTTCTGTGGGAGTGGGATTAAGTCAACAACAAAGAAACTTGAACTCTAGAGCATATGTGTAACAACAAAACAATTTTTGAGTTATTGTGAGGGAGCAGTGCAACTTTAAAGGTATTCTGTCCTTTGAACCACTGTGGTTAGAGACTGCTGCTATGTATCTTCTTGAAAGTTGAGAATGCAAGCATCTCAATAACAGGTTTTTCCAGCTCAGATTCATGAAAGGCCTAACCATAAAATAATAATATTCATGTTATGTCCTTTAGTGTCATGTGATCGCAAGATAAAATCCTGATACATGATCCAGCTTTTTCACCACATTCATAAATCGCGTAATTCTCAAAGTCTCAGCAATTACATGCGCAGTACATGCTGAGATCCTTTTTGTCTTCTGCTCACCCATTTTTTGTATGTAGAGAGGCAGGGCTTTTTCTTGCTGGGGAAAAAAAAAATGCTACTCAACCAAATTCCTTTCACAAACCATGCCCTTTTTCACTTAAAAAAAAAAAAAAAAAAAAAAAAAAAGTTCATGTAATTTGATGGTTGATGTTTTTCCAAGTCCTTGTTTTGTGTTTCCCATTAGGCAATCTGCTAGTGCAAGAGAGTACATGCCAGCTGGGGTAGCAGCATGCTGTTTGAGTTCTCACTGAGCCGAAAGCCCAGGAATCTCGTTTATCACCCCCTTGCTTGCCTTCTGGCCCCTCAACTTACCCGGCCTAATTCTGCAAATCCAGGAATTTCAGTTTACACATCCACACCACTGTATCTTTTTTTAGACAGGCAGTTAATTATTTTAGAAGTCATTCTGACAGCTTAGACATTGTTTTATTTAATAATAGTAACCACTTTGGATAGAGTATGTCCCTGACACGTCTATTCTTAGGAGGATCATTGGAGGGAGTCTGTGTATTCTGAAATATTGGCCCATATGCGTATTATTTTATTATTTTAGAAGAGGAGTAAAGAAGTGTAAGCCCTGGAAAAATAAATAAATAAATAAATAAATAAATTGAGGTATAAAGTGAACCTAGATTCCATGTTTTTTTTTTTTTTTTTTTTTTTTTTTTTAAAAAGGTTTTTTTTAGGTTTTTAAAAGGTTTTTAAGGTTTTGCCTTACCCCACACTGTGACTTTGCTCACTGAATTTCTCTGATGTGACCAGCAACCATCTCACATCACTCCAATCCTTCAATCCCACCAGTAACGTGGCTTATTTTTTTTCTGTGAAGTTTTTAGTGAACTAAACTAGCAGCTTGGAAGAATGTTAATTGCCCGAGTGTGGTAGAAGACAAGGTAATTTGCATAAGAAACACCAATGTATTTCAAGAATGTCGGAGGGAAGGGTGCATGCCAGGATTCTGGCATTCTTGCTAGCCTAAAAGTCTGAATATGCATAATCTCAAGGCTTAGCGGCCTCGGAGGGTGTAGGACTGTAGGATTTTAGATGAAGTGAAACTTTTTAAGTGTTGACACTGCGTGGCTTGGGGAATCGCACTGTACTGTGATACAAACCTTGCTTAAAAATCCCTCTTTAGGACTCCTGGTCTTCTGGATGACCTTGGCAAATGCCTTTCCTTCTGACTCAGTTCTGCACCTCAAAAATGGGGAGTATGATACCAAGCGTACCACAAAACACTGTAAGATCTTAGCATGGAAGCATAAGAGGCAGGGGTTAGCATATTGTTGTAGCGAGGCTCGCTAAAATCAGTGATTTGTTTCTCTGCCACAGCTCGGGTGTGCTTTCAGTTAGAGCTCCAGGCCCTGTCTGCATGTGAAAAATGGTATCGTTTAACTTCTGGTTTGGCTTTAATTTAGGGTATAGCCAGTACATTTACCAACACTATTTGTCCTGATTAAAAAGTCCTACTTGACAAAGAAAACTCTCGAACCCCTCCTGTTGCTTAACATTCAGTTTCTGTGCCCTTTTTCATGCAAGCTTAGTATCTTTTCAGATGCCGTTCCCTTTTTTTTTTTTTTTTTTTTGTTTTTGTTTTCCCCCCTAGCAAGGACTGTTCCTACCAGGGCTAACCAGGGCTAGGCCTGTCCTTTGGTGTTTTGGGCCATGGTGCAGCAGGACCAGGCCGCAGCCCCCTCGCTCCGGCCTGTGTCCACACAGGGTGCTGAAAAATTCCTTTCCTTTCGCCGAGCTACAGTTACACCCGCGCTGGTGATGGCGAAAGCAGGTGCAAAGTGACAGAGCCAAAAATAGTGACCTCAATAAACCGTTCCCCCGTGCAGGGGGTGTTGCAGCTCTCCTCCCCCTCAGAGACCAGCCAGGCCGGGTTTGCTGACCCAGGGAGTTCAGACAGCCACGCTGCCCATCGGGCTCCTTAAAACCGAAATTACAACCTGCACAAGTGGCATAGAGGTGCAGAGGGCCATGCTTTGCCACCCGCTGTCATACAGCAACGCTCTCAGCCCTGCCCAGGTTTTGCCTTGGGTCGGAGAGTGGTTAGAGGGAGCAGTGAGAACCCCATACAGGCTCCATTCCCGTTTCTATCCAGTCCATCTAGTAAAACAGCCTCTCCTTATCTTCTTCCCCTCATCCCCTGCTTCCCCATAATAAACCCATGACCTGTGGCTTGAAAGCGGGGTGGAATTAGGGGATAAAATATTTCTTTAGCATATTGGTTTTGAGGGGAAGCGTGTTTGAAAACACGGGTCAGATTTTCTCAGATATTTTGCCTCTTTGTGTCTGAGGCCTTGTTTTGTTTATTTTTTATTTTTTGTTTCCCACAGGATCTAGGCATTTGCTCATCGCATGCAATAACACACAGATGTTATTGATTACAGAAGAACTTTTACAAGTCATAATTAATTTTTTGACATTAAACATTGCTTAAATGGGAACATTCTAAGTAAAACAAAAAAAAATAAAATAAATCTCCTTTCTAGTTATAGTAAAGAACTGAAACTAAACAAACTAAACTTGTTTTGGGTATTATACCGTTTCCCTTGGTAACAGTCTTTATGTGGAACAACAAAATCTGGCTTTTGTTGACTTCCTCGTCACCACTTTCTGATTCCTACACGCTAGACAAAGGCTTCAGTATTAAATTCACAAGGACTGAAGAGTATGGTTTGCATATAACAATAACAAAGCTTTGGCAGATGATTTCAGCCACAGATTTTAATTTGGAAATGATTGAATTGCTTACTTTTCACAATTTCTGTGGTTTTGTTTTTCAGTTGTAATGGAAAATTTTGCACTTCTTTAATTCTAACTTGCAGTTCCACTGTGCTACAAAATCTGCACGTAACAAAACAAAAGCTGAAACGTCTTTTAAAGGGTGCACGCCAAACACTGAAACTACCCCGGAGAAAAACCTAACTTTCAAGTGTTCTTAGATGCGTCGTTACGTAATAAAATTAGATTTCAAAAGATGTTCCCTTGGAAGCACATAAGTGGCTGGTTTTGGTTAGACATGTGAGGAGTTTGCATAGCCGAGGTAAGCGTGCAGTTACCACGAGTGGGGGTGCACAGGTGTGAGGGGGGCATACGTGCGTCTGCAGGCACTGAGCAGGGGCTGACAGCCCAAACTGCTCCTAAGCACGGGTCTACAAAGCTGCAGGTTTTATAAACAAATAGGGGATTTTTTTTCTTTTAGTTTAAGGAAGTTTAGCTTGGGTGTATATATGAACTGAGATTTTATGTTTGACTACACCTAAGCTGTTTTATTTTCCTTGCTTTGTCTTGCGTTCAGGCTTCTTCTTGAAATCACAATCGATAGGGATGTAATAATGCCGAGTTAAAATCCCTGATTTTCACTTTTCCTTTACAAGAAAGATGGGATTCTTAGAGTTATTTTAAAATTTTAAATGAAATAACGTATCATCTGCAATAAAGACACCCGAACAGTGCTTGCTGTAGTGACCTGTAAAAGTAATTCATCAAGTTTATAAGTGTTTTCATGGCAAAAGTGTACTGCAGGCGTTGCCTTTGGGTAAAGTGACCAGATGGGGTATTGCGCTTATATATGGTAAAATTATTTTTCTGTACATATCTATCTAAAAATCTGATATGGACTGTCATGAGAAAATGAACCTGACTCCTTGTTCTCTACATAGCTGTGGATTTGTCCATTCGTCCTAGTTGGAGGGCTCTCTAACTGGGACAGTGGGTGGGAGGCTGGAGGCTGCTTACATTGAGACTTCCTACCTGAATGAACTGACAGAGCAAGTTCAGAACAAGGCAAAAAAGAAGAAAGAAAAAAAAAAAAAAAACACTCTTGCCTTCAGAAGCACTTGGAGGATGAGTGAAGTGTGTAAGGTTTTTTTTTTTTTTTTTCTTTACTCATAGGTTTCAAAGCTGCTGTGGGGCCCCTAGCCCCTCAGGCATGTGTATGCTGGTGTTTTGTTTCTTTTTTTCCGGTACCCTAATGTGTATGAGTTTCTCCTGCCTCTTTGTACAGTTACAGACTCCGCATGGCCTCTAGATGTCCCTCCTCCTCTTCTCATAACACCAGCACCAGGCAATGCAAGAAATCCAGCTGCACTGCATCCCACTTCTTCAAGGAATAGACTTCTGCATGTCAAAGCTGCACAGGTACAGCGACGCGGTCACGGCATGTCACAAACACACCCTGCTTGTGTTTCTCTGGGCAAGGATTGCAAAGCACTTTACAAACCCACAGTGGTGCTGCTCTTGTAACTGGTCATTGGTGAGAAAACAAGCATGAAGGGGAATAGCAAGGTGCCCTATGGCAGAAACAGGGCCTCTTGCTCACCTGAATCAAATGCAAGAGACAAAGCCTTCCCTAGCGATGTGTAACCTTTACATCCTCTGCACCAAAAGGCTCTGTCACGGCAGTCAGCTCTTAGCCTTGTGGAAGATGTAAGCAGTGTTTTCTTCCATTTATGAGCTTTTGAGACCTGAGGTGTTGCTCCTCTGGATTATGTGTTGAGCTTGAATATTTTTTGTAAGGATGAGGCTTTGTCTCCATCTGGGAAGGAGTGCTATTTGTACCTGAGAGCAGCAGAGGGTAAAGTGCTTTGGGATCTACAGATACTATGGTTGGCTGCTCTGGTTGAATGACAGAAGCTCGAAGACCAGTGTTACAACGCACTTTGCAGTGCTGTGCTAACAAATAAAAGCACTAGGTGGAGTTGTAGCAAGACAAACTGCTGTAATGAAGCTATATAAACTTGGATAAATTAATGAGCTGGCCCAGTGTTGTAGGTGATGCTGAATTATTTTCCTATTGGTTAACTTTAAAAAAAGGCACTTTGTCTTCTGATCCTTCGTTTCCCCAATGGCAATGTGTAGATAATCAGCTCTTTTACACTAATGTAATACCTCAGGAATGTTATACTTACCTGTATGAGGCTAAAGATGAGAATGATGGCCAGCAAAATTGAGACACCTCAGCCTGAAGTTTATTCTTTGTTAAAATTGTTAAGTATATTCTGAAAATAACATTTTGGGAAAACATTAGGAAGATTCTGAAGCTCCCAAATAATGGAAGTGGTTGCTAATGAAACGTTAATGTCCCTAACTGTAGTGTAGACCATTGAGTTAGGGGAAAACCAAGCGAAGTTGAAGCACAGGCATCTTCCCTGGGCTGCACTCACTGAACACCTTGTCCTGCTTCCAAGTCGGCGTGACGGGGCCTCATTGCCTGAGGAGCCAGATGGATGCTCTGACTGCTTAGCCTTGAAGTTGACTCTGATTAAATGCAACTCTCTGTGTATTTGCAGGTACTAGGAACTTTTGACTGGCAAAGGTGAGGTGAAGTAATCCTCAAGCATTATCTTCTCCTGCTTTTTCTCAGATGAGGTGAGACCGGTTCCTCAGTAGATAGCAGGGACAGCGGTTTCTTCTGCTGGAAGCAATGGCGTGCTTGTGTCATATTGTCCTTCCTTCCAGAGAGAGAGGGAGAGAGCGCGGAGCAGGGCTCCTGCCTTCTCCAGAGCACGATGAACTGTGGATGCTGGTGAGAGGGTGATTCCCCAGTGTCCCCTGCCGCGTGAAGCCCACGCGTCAACAGCCAGTGGAATAGCATGGAGAAATGTTCAGACAATTGCAGGCAGATTAACCCTGTTCAGAGGGCTGATGGGTTTGGATGAGTCTCCTCTTTCTGGTCGAACACAGAGGGGTTTAACATACTATGCAATTAAATTCTGAAAAGACTGTTACATCATTTTAGTTTCTACTTTACATCCTAACGGGTAAAGAACTGGGCATCCCACAAAAATCCACTGAAGAGAGTGGTAGGTTTTGCTGAGGTTTCCACATCTGAAGCCTGTGGGTACCCCAGTCTCTTGACTTTGTACCATAAGCTTTAACGGGCATGATGCCATTGCTTTTGAAGTGTGTCAGGACCCACGTTTTTTTTTTTTTTGGAAGACCACCTGTTAAGTGATCTCTGTGAAATGCACTGATAGCCCAGTTTCATAAAGGGACAAGCATCTCAAAAGCTGCCATCACATTTGTTGCCAACCTGGTACTCTTGGTATAGTCAGGATTTATTTATTTAGTGAGAGTACCAAACACGCATGTTGCTGTGCACTATCAAGCAACAATTTTCCTTCAATGCGGAGCTCTGTGTTTGTGACCTGTAATGCAAGCACGCTTAGCTTCAATGGACCTGTAAAGGAAACATCTGTGAATGGCAGCCAGTAATGTTGCAGAATAGGTCAGTTACTAAAATGCAGTGCAAAGAGGTCTCTTGGCTCTTGCTCCAAAATGTGACAATCACAGGTGTATCATCTGGCAGGGGTGCTCGGGCAAATTTCACCTCCAAGAGATTCCTTCCAAGAGGTTCCTTCTGCCCAGTTTTTGTGGGATCCCTGCTAATGTAGTGTCTGAGTTTGGGATTTTTCTAGGAGGCCAAGGGGGTTGATTGCCCTATTTCCCCCTTGTTTCAGTCAGTTTATTCCTTTTCTTATCTTTGCACTCCACACAGGTAAGCACACATCTGTGTACGCACACATTAGTTGTGAAAAAACAAGTGCCCAGTTGATACTCCTTCCCACCACCACCCTGAAAAAGGTCAAAAAATGATCAATTATTTATATATCTACATATATATATGACATATATTAATATATATATGTATGAAATTGCTGAAAACAGTTGATTTTTTATAGTTTTGATGAAAATCAGAATGTTCAAAATGAATACAAAAGCTTTAAACAAAAACTATTGGTTTTGTTCACCGTAAAAATGTCTTAGCTACATGTTGTTTGAGTTGGAAAGCAAAGGTCTTCAGGACCTTGCATTATCTAGCTACAGATTTTTTGGATAACCCCTATTGGAGGCTTTCTAAGTGCAATTGTGGTGTGGGGGAAGGCTGAGATGCTGAGAACTAGATGAGCCATAAAAAGCCACATCCCCTCCCGTGTTTGGAAATGATGTTTCCAGTCTGAGACCGAGACCATGGAGATGCAGGCTTTGTGGGGAGAGCTTGTGCCATTGCTGGCTGTTCCGTCTCTTGCCTAGAGTGGAGAGTCTCTAGGATTTGTCCCCTCTTGAGCTTTTTGCTAGCAATAATTTCCTCTTGAAATATGTGATGTACTAATTCCAAACTAAGGCTGAATTTTTTCACAGCAGCCTGGAAGACTGAGATTCTCATTATTCATTAAAACTAGTAGGAAGTGAGTATCCAAATCTGCTAGGCAGCTTGGTAAATCTTGGTCAAAAAGCACAGAAAATAGTTTTCCTGGCCTTATATATACATATATATATATCTCAAAGAAGCTGGCGTGCACATACAGCTCTCTAATCAGTTTGGCTCGCTTTAGTTTTGCACGTTATCTTTCCTTTAATTTTCTCTGCACATTATCTTCTTCCTTTCATCATCTAGTATTAGTATGGTAAACCCTGTTCTTCAGAGCAGGAATTATCTTCCTGTGTGTCTGGACAGCATCTAGGTAATTTGAAAAATGAATATACAGTGCTAATATAACACAGCTCCAATATACTCTGTCCTAAAGCACCACTTTGATATGCCCTTGATTTTCCCAGTGCAGCTGTGTTAGGTGTTTTGTCGAAGATCCTGCTTACTGTATAAATCTTCACTGGTCACTCAAGGACTGTTGTTGAGGAAGAGCTTTCTTGCCATGCAGCCCAAATCCTACTTTAAAGAACCAGTTCTTCTGAGACGCTCTCAACTTCCAGCGACAGTAAGTTGAATGAAGTACAGAGAAGTACATCCATTTCTGGCATGGATGCTGCTGAGTTCAGTGCCTTTAAGGCATACCAATGAGGTTATTAGAGTTCACTTTTGTGCAATTTATTTTTGCTGCTTTTTTGTTTTTCTTCTTTAGAGTGGTGTTAACCATAACAACAGACAAACTCAAGGAGAGAGGTGTGTAAATTGTTGTGCTATATGAACATTTTTCCCAGAGAAATTCTGGTTTATCACACAAACCTGTAAATATGTATTTACAATTTTGAAAGCACGTCTTTATGTCCCTGATTGTAAATGCTCCGTTTTTAAAGTTTTATAATGTGTGTTACTCAACCAAGAGACCACAGCACACAGCTTCAGGTTGTACTGGTCTATCTGAAAGATCCATTACCGTCTAAGCTGTGGTAGAAAAATATTTGTGCCACTGACAAGAAATAACCCATTGTTGCACCAGACTTTTCATCATTTTCCCTCAGATGACAAACACATTTTTTTGGGGAGGGTGGGGGAGTTGATTTTTCCTGTAGGAAAAATGAGTTCAAAATGGTGTCATTTCTCTAGAACGATGAGGATATTTTCTTCACAGTAAATTCAGGAAAGTATGCCATTTTTTCCAAGGCAGAATTTCACAGTTTTGCAGCAAATTTTTAACCTCCCCCGTGCCTGCTGATGAAACGTGAAATTTTGCCCTTGACTAATATCACAAGTTCTTGTGAAAATTCAAGGAGAGGGTGGGGAAAAAGCTCAGGTTCTGCATGTAGGAATTTGCGAGGCTGACACCGGTAGCTCTGCAGTGCTCTCCTGACAATGCTGATGTTGAGAAGTTTATGAAAAATAAACTGTGTGGAGACGTGGTATTAGCTGGTTGGTGCTCGGATGCTGAACATTGCTCTGGAAGACTGAAAGCTCTGTTGTCTGTCTGCCATGTAAAGAAAAAGAACAACAATAAATTAATGTTACAAACTGCACCATGGAAATATTTGTTATTTGAGCAAAGGAAGTCTTCCAAATGGAGCTGCAGCCTATTCTAGCTGCAAAATAGGTGAGTGATTTGGGGTTTTACGGGTGGGTGGCAGGAGAGGAGAAAGAAGATGGAAGTGTCACTTTGCCTGCCAGGCTCTGTCCATGCTATCAGTGATTGCAGCAGACTGAGCTCTCCTGATGCTTCAGGCTCCAGGTGGACACAGTTGGATGAGCAGCACCTTTGTATTTTGGACTCTCCATTCGACCCCAAAGCTCTTGGTGAGCCTTTTGCAGCACTGAGGAATCGACACAGCGCAGTGCAGTTCAGGAGGCTGCTGTCCCCTGCGGGAGGTGAACGTGTGGGCAGGACATGAAGAGGGGGGGGTCTGCTTCCCTACTAGGAATGGTCCCCAGTTTGTTCATCTCAGTTAAAGGAGATGCTCCATTGCTAGGCCTTGGGTGGGAAGGTTTGGACCTTGTCAAGGTTGTGTAGGGCTGTGGAGGTTGGCACTTTTGATAGGGCAGTTGGGCACCGTTCACCTCCAGGGCATTAATCCAGCCACATTCTTTAGAGACAGGAACAGATGCAATAAACATCATTGGGAATGGCTGAAGGAGAGGTATTAATATTAATTTCATGTAGACTAGAAATAGCTCTTTCACCCCAGAAAATCTGAAGATTCCTTACACGCTATAAATCCAACCTGTTAGTACAAAATCCACTCTTGTCACCACTGCACATTGTTGCCCTGCCTGCAGCAGCCTAGCAGTCAGCAAACCTCCTCTTGCAGTGTTGCAGTCTACCCGCTTTTTATTAAATGGCATTCAGTGTCAGGATTTGAGTGATCGAATTTTGCTGAACTGTAAATTTCTCTGTGTTTGAAAATCTTCTGGGTTACTCTTTAGTGAAATAGATACGCACTTGTCTTTCATCTGTCTGAGCTGTCACATGCAGCAGCGCTAATTCCTCCCTTTGAAAAGAGCTGTGGCTTTTCTGGAAGAAGACTACCTTCAAGAAACAGGTAAGGAGAAAAAACTTTCTCATAGGAAAGCTTCTGCCTTAATCCTGTTTCCTCCCACTGCAGCTGCCAGGTGGCAGATGGGTGCAGCCAGCAGGAGACTGCTGTTGGCAGGGCCCCTGACTGAGTCTCAGTTCCGTGCTCAGGGTGCTGATGCAGAGGCAGTTCAGGGGAAGAGGGAAAAATGGTCAGGCTGTTTCCATCTCTGATGCCCATGCGAGTTGTGAATAGCTTTACAAGGCTATAGGATGTGTGGAGTGTTGTGTGCTCAAGAAAAAAAGCGTGGTGGGCAAGGAGAACACAAGTACGTTACACCTGGGATCCCTGACAGCTTGTCATGTACGTGAGATGGGCCAGCTATGGATGAACAGTGGAAATAAAAACACACATCAGGCCCTGCTGAGAAGCATTTTCCTGGCTTGTGAGCGATGAAGCCTTTCACCTCCAGGCCACCAGCTTGCATCGAGCCAAGGTGACCGCTCCGAAATGGCTGCGGCTGGTGGCCAGCAGCCCACATGGGGCGAGCAGCAGGTGCTCCCTGCCTGGTCTTCCAAGGGTACCAGCAGGCAGAGAGAAATAGTGCTGTGCCTTTCAGTGCGAGAGGCATTTATCTCAGTTTAGGGATGAGCTAGCCTCAGCAGTTGACTGAAAAAACACATTCTGGCTTCCTGATCGTGAACAAGCACCATTTATTCTTAAATGAAGAAGAGGAGGAGGAGGGCAGACAGGTGCTTAGGGGTTGGAGGGAATCAGGGAGGAAAGGGATTTAAGATTCAAGCTGTGCTGCATTTGTTTTATGACTTGCTTTGCAGCTGCCTTGGAAGAAGAAGAGACAGTTGTTAAAGATTAGGCCTCCCTGGAAATACTGTCTTAGGTAAGGGATGCTAATGCAAATAGTCCCCCCCACGCTCCTTTACTGATCTGCTAAGCTCTGGGTCACCTTGACTTTATCAGCGCTTAGCAGGGTTGGGTTTCTGTTCATTTCTTTTGGAGTGAACTGTTAAGATGCTTTTAGCATGCCTCGTAAATGTTCTATTTACAAATAAACGAGGTATATTAGCCCCCTTTTCATTTTCTTGAAAGTGTCTCTGTTTTTCTCATTTACTCTTGGAATTAACGTTTGCCTGGGTGACCAAGCCTTTTTGAACCATTGAAATAAATACTTGCATCAAGATCAATGAGAACCAGGAAAGAAACTGGTAATTATAGCTTGGGTGCCGTGCTCTGTGTGCAGGGGCTCTGGAGAACTTCTGGGAAGGGCTGAACTCAGTGCTGCTTCTTGGGGCAGAAAGCTCCATTCTCATGAAAGAGTGATTTTAGAAACTAGAGAAGTCAGTGGAAGGTTTCAGTAGGGGCGTCAGCTGTATAGAGCATTGCACTGTTGCCTTTGGAAAGTGGATGTAACTGTTAATGATTTTATTTAACCAGAATTAACACACACACCCCAACCCCTGCTTTTGCTAGTGTTGATGGCCATGGAGTAGACTGTTTTGGGACCAGCATTACGTTGGAATATTTGCACTGTAAAATACATTTCTTGTGATAATACTCAACCTGTCATCTACCAAGCATATTTACTCCCTTTTACCTTTTTTCTTCCTCCAGCCGGAGTACTTGACTGACAGGCTCCGTGGTTTCTCTGTCAAGTCCAACGATGAAGGTTTCCCTAGGGTGCTTTGTTTTAGGAATGCCTCTTTATTTAATCTTGGAAAGTAAAAAATCCAGACTATTATTTCCTTTAGGACTCTGCCCTAGTAAATAACGTATGCATCTGAATTCAGCTTCTCTTTGTGCCTACCACTGACTGATTGGAGTCCTTTCAGGCTTGGTATTTCTTTTCTACGAGGATATTCATACATTACTTAAGCCATACCTCAGCCTTTCTTTTGATCAGCTACCTGTGGAATTCTCAAAGTCTTTTGGTGTAGGGCTTTTTCTCCCTGTGGCACTTACATCATTTTCTTCTGTACCATTTTTTTTTTTTTTTGAAAGAATACAACCCAACCAGACAAAATTCTCTTTTAGCCTAGAACTGATGGAGATGAAGGAAGGAATAGCTTATGTTTAAGCTCTCTCTGTCACTTATGCCAAACAAGTGCATTGCTTCAAATTCATTTTGGGTTTTACAAAACATTATTTTTCTTTGCATGATGGATTGCATAAATGTTCCAGAACTGATCTCAGTAGTGCTGTCTCCAGAGGAATAATTGCATCCATACTTCAAGTTCCCCATGCATCCAGCCAAGGATTTTGTCATCCCTCCTTGTGATGGTGCTGTGCTGCAACAAATGCAAAAATCCCTACTTTTTTTTAAGTCTCTGCCTTGTAACAGTGAAATACCGATTTCTGACACACATCCTAGGTGGGATGATCCGTCCTTACCAAACGGTGGATCCCACCTCACCTAGGTGGGATGCCGTCCTTACCAAACTGATCCTGCGTGGGCTTCCCACAGGCAGCAGCTCTTCGAGAACTGCTCCCACACGGCTCCGTACCACGGGGTCCATCCCTCAAGAGCAAACTGCTCCAATCTGGGTCCCCCACGAGCAGCAGCTCCCCCCAGACCTCCTGACTCTGTGTGGGCTCCTCTCCATAGCTGCAGCTCTGGCTTGGGGCCTGCTCCTGCAGGGGCTCCCCACAGGCCGTGGCCTCCTCCATTGCAGGTCCACCTGCTCCACCATGGGCTCCTCCACGGGCTGAAGCACAGAAATCTGCTCCACCAGGGGCATGGATTCTTCTCACAGAAACCACCCCTATGGCCCCCTGCTACCCAAACCTTGCCATGTAAACCCACTACATTTTCACAGCCGGTGATCACCTGAAAGCCTTAATGGCTGCACAGAGCTCACATGGAGCTTCATCTCAAAGCTGGAGGCAGCGAAGGCCTGTCAGAGCAGAACTGCCCGAGAGAGCTCGGTTTGAGGAGGCCGCAGTCACCCCGCATCTTCTGGTGGCCACAGGGCAGCTATCAGGGCACTGCATTGACTCCATGCTCTTTGCCACGGATGGGATTACCTACATGCAAGCTGTGCTGTTAACCAGGCATTATTGCTAGCACTGACATTTTTCCTTTTTACCTAAAACTATAAAATTTGAGGCAAGCTGTTCCATTAGCAGCAATTTTCTATGCAGAGTCAGTCACTACAGCTGGTGGAGTTGGCAGCGACGCTGCAGAGCAGGGCCTCAAGGAGTCTCGCACGTTAACTAAAGCTCAGATCACTGTGGTAAGCACAGGAGCCCAGAAGAGGAAAGTTCAGTGTTGGATCCTGCATGAAACTGGGCACAGCGACACGGCTGTCAGCTGCGTGTGTGAAATTCAGGTGAGCTGCAGTGAAATACATGGAAAATTTTTCCACCTTGCAGGGAGGCATTTCCTGGGAGGAAAATGTACCAAGGTGAACCGGAGCATCCCTTGGCCTGCTGTTCAGAGCAGAGGTGAGGCACTGCTGTGCCTCGTCTTGCTGGGTTTAGAAGGTCATCAATGCTGAGCAGGTAGATGGTGCCTAAAACAGCCCAAACAAGAGGGCTTCTTTGCTTGCTTACTATTTTTCAGAGACATGTACTGACTTGATGTAATGGCTGCACACTGTGAACGACAGCATTAAATGAAGCATGGCTGTTCTGCGTGCTGTGCAGGCGCTGTGTGTGCTGCGTGCAGTGCCCCAGCAAGCGGCTCCTGCTGGGGAGTGCTGCAGGGAATGGGAGGGGGCAGTGAGCCTGTGACCTTCCCGCATGGAAATAGGAGAAAGGGGCAAGGAGGAAGGGGAAAGGGATTTTCAGGTATCCTCTTTCGTATTTTATTTTATTTTATTTTATTTTATTTTATTTTATTTTATTTTATTTTATTTTATTTTATTTTATTTTATCTTATTTTATTTTAATTATGCTTTAATATTTCAGAGCTGAATGCAGCTATGCAGATAGTTTTGCAAAGGAGTCACCAAACAGCTCTGTGGGAATTTCCAGATACTTGATCAGCAGTACACATTGCACGAGGTGGTGCCGGAGGGAGAAATGAGTGTAGTCCCTCTGTTCTTCACTTTCCTTCTCACCCAACTAAGCGCCACACTTATATTGGCTTTTCTGACTTTTTGTATGGTTTTAGAATTTGGTCTTGTGGGCTTTGAATATCAGACTTTGTCCAAACAAGTTTGCCTGGCAAAGAGAGTGAACAGGCAACAGAGCCAGCCCAGTGCCCTGTCCTCGTTGGTGGGATAGCGAGGACAAGACTTCGGGCACATCCCTCCTCTCCCCCCCATCCCCTGCTCTGCTCTAATGACAAGAACATCTGATAATGACAAGAACATCTGACATAATTTCTTGTAGACTCATAAAACAATGATAATTATAATTCTATGATAATGAGATGTCCTATTAATACATTATTTTCTCTTTGTAATGTTGGAGACTAGATCTGAACAAAGCTTTTTAATTATTATTATAATACAGCTTTCCCTCTGTAGGAGGGATATAATAGTAATTCCCCACTGTGAGATGTATGGATGAAAATACAAAGTACCATATGCAATTTGGATATTATCATTCTACTAAATCTCAAGCCCTTCCTTTTTCTTCATGAAAGCTGTATGGCATGAAGGAAATTGGGTAGCAGCATTAAAAGAAACACGCAGATTGCTTAGCATATCTAAACTTCAGGAAATTCACTAATTCTTCTACTTCCTAGTGCATTTGGCTGGTTTTGCTCGTGCTGCTTTGGTAACGGTGAGAAGAGCCTTTGATATTTGCAGGTCAGGGAGGAGAAAAACAGCAACTGAGATCAATACCTGAATGCTGAAGTCATGTGGATCGAACCACATGGCCAATTTTTTCTTTTCTCCGTATAGCAGGCAAGAAGGTCAAGTGGAACATCTCTCTTCTGCTTGCGAGGACAGAAATTATTCCTGTGTCATAGCAAAAATGAACATGCAAAGATGCCTCTGTTTAAACACTTTGCTGATCTGAGCCTAAAACTATTTAAACCAGTATGGGAAGGATCCACCTGGTGGGAGGCAACAGCTTCCAGCACAGGCCCAGTATCCACAGCCATTCAACTGCTCTGGGCGATAGTGGTGGTAAGGGGCGGATGCTTGGACCAGATGATATTGGAGGTCTTTTCCAGCCTCATCGATTCTACGATCTGCCAGTTTTGTAGGGCTGGGAGGAGGGCGAGGCACATGGAAGTGCTGAAACTGGGATTTTCTGGGGGCTGCCAGTTCCGAGCCGAGCTCGCACTGTGCAATGTGATTGCTGGAGGCGCTGAGCAGCCCAGGCTTCAATTCCCCCCTGCTAAAACCTCTCCTTGTGCCCCTGGGCGAGTCCTGTGGCCTCGGCTGCCTGCAGGAAGGGGCAACGAGGCGTGGAGGTGGCCAGACCCTCGCTGGCACCTGCCCGGTTTGTCTCCAGCCGAGCCCCAGCCTGTTTTTGTGGTGGGCCGGTGCCCTCTCCTCCCAAAGACAGCGCCGATGACTCATGGAGGGCAAAATGATGCACAGCTCCCACAGTCAGCATCCTTTTTGCACGGGATAGTTTAAAAATAAAGACGAATCAGCTGTGTCAGACGGGTCCGGGAGTTCACTCCCGGCCCTGCATCCCTGAAGAAAATAAAACACCAACCAACCACCGCCCCCCCCAAACCCCAATCGGGCTGGGTGTTTGTGAGGGAACAGCTCCACCAGGGCCCAAGGGCCGGGGCAGAGGTGAACGGGTTAAGGCCGAGCTGCGGCCCCGCAGCAGCGGGGGGAGGCCGGAGGCAGGGCCGCCGCAGCGGGGCGGAGGAGAAGGCGGCATCGCAGCGCGGCTCCGGCCTCCTCCATCCTCTCCCCTCCCCTTCAACTGCTCGGGAGGGAGGGACGAGGCAGCCGGGAGCCTCCTCCGGCCTCACGGAGCCAGGTTGGGGCTCGGAGCCGGGACGAGGGCAGCTCCCGGAGCCCCCCCCCCCGGTGCTCGCCGTGCCCCTGCCCCGGTTCCCGGCGGCAGCGGGCGCCTCTCTTCTCCCCCTGAGGGGGAGCACGGAGCTCCCCTGGGGGCCGCGGGCAGCTGCGGGGCTCTGCCCATGACTAACGCGAAGGACCCGAAGAGAGCCATGGAGTCCTCACCGGCGACCTCCAGCCCTGCAGGCCCCGTCACCTTCTCGCAAGTTTTCGGGCAGCAGTGCCAGCTGATGGAAGCAGGTAAGGGAGGGACGGGGGGGGGGGCTTCGTCCCCAAAAGCTCGGTGTTTCCCCAAGGGACAGCAGGGGTGAGCCCCGTTGTGGCTGTCCACCTGCTTCGGCTCCTCCCTGAAGCGATTAAAAGTCTTGTGTCTGTGTGGGGTCACGCATTTGAGGTAAAGGTTGGGGTTGTTGCGTGTTTGGGGTTAGCGTGGACCAGCACAAGGTGCTCCGAGCCCTATAGCATCATTACGTATCAGTGCGTACACGACACATACAGCAACTTCTGAAACACAAGGGTAGGAATTGCTTCAAAATAATTACTTCAAAATAATTGCTTCAAAATAACATTGTGAGCTGGAGGTCGACTTGCTGTCATGGATGGGGACTTGCTACACACAGTTTCACTAGGTGTGTGGTTCTCTGTTGGTTTTCAGTTCCGTGAAAGACAAAATATTTGGGTTTTTCCTTTGCTTTTTGTGGGGTTTTGTGTAACTGCAGCACCTAAATTGTTCCATTTCCTAATTGTTTTCATGTGTGTAACTTCTCAGGGCTTTGCCTGACGATCTGTTGCTTGCACCTTTTGGTAATTAAAGAGGGAGCGTGTGGGCTGCCTGCACCCACTCCTTCCCTGGTGTTTCCCTTCAGTAGATCAGCACAGGTGCCGTGAAGTGCTGCTCTGCTGAGTGCTAGCATCCTCCTTCAAACCGAGCTCCCAGGATTAACAGATTGGCCTAATGACTTTGACAAGACTCAGTCTCTTTTCCCACCCCTGGGGACAAGAAGCTTAGAGAATGGGTATGTCTGTTTGCTCGTGGCTGTGGAGAAAGGCCTGTGGTGCTGTGTTTGTGTTTTTTTTTTTCTTTTTATTGATACCTCAGCAACACTTGCTATGAATTTCCAGTACTCGCTTTGAGATGTACTGGCTTACTCTTATTGCTACGTTGGGGAACACATTAGCTAAGATACGTGCATCAAAATGTCCACTCTTTCTCTGCCCCTTTTCCTCTATCTTTTCCCCAGCAAATTCTCTAACTCCTCACATTTATAGTGTTTGTATTTCTGTAGTCGGAACCAAAATATTTTGCACTGAGGTTTTGCTGCAGATCTCAGTGCGACTTCTGCTGTGACTCTCATGGTACTTCCACAGGCCGACTCATTTGCTGATGACTGCTCAGTTTATCAAGCCTGTGATCATGGTGCTGCCTCCAAGGAAATGTCAGCAAGTTTTCTGGGAGGGTTTGGTATTCATTTTTCATGTCACAGGGCATGGAATCAGTCCCAAGGCTGTGGATCCACTACATTGAGTGCCACACATGGAAGAGACGCATTAGAGAGCCCTGGTCCTGTGCAAGCAGTTTGTTTTCCACATGAGTAAGACCAACCAGTTGGGAAAGCACAGGTGGAAAATACTGTGGTCTTTGCTCTTTCTTTCCCTTTCTCACCAAGGCAGACATCTGCAAGGTTAGGGCCTTTGAATCCTCCCCAGTAACTCAACCACAAGGTTTTCTGTGGGATTGCTTCCCCAGAGGTATTGCCAGGGTACAAGGTGCAACGTGAGGCAAGGATGTTGCTGTGAACACCACTGACATTCAGAGAGAAATGAGTAGGTAGAGAGTGTGTGATCTATGTGAGCTTTCTTTGTTCATGGCAACAGCAATATATAGAAGAATAATATATAAGAATAATATATATTCTGCTCTCATCCACGAGAGCAGAACTTCAGTGGATGTCTGAGGATATGTCTGTGTCTACAGGACCTTGCACAGTTTGGCTATCCCAGCTGTCACTGTCCTCTGGGGCTTTGATGTAGGTGGGAAGGATGCCCTGAGGAAAAGGGAGAGGATGCAGGTGTGGGACACCAAGCTGGAGGCACTCAGTTGTGCCCCTGAACAAAAGACATCGAGGTAGAGCTGTGAAAGGGCCCTACATCATGTTGGGCTGTGCAAGTCCTTCAGAAACCATAAAACCAGGTCTTGCCTCAGCCATTCCTTTGCAACATCACTACCTGAGGAGCTCTGCAGCGTTAAATTTTGACCTGTGCAGTCCAGGCTACACCAGCAAGGCTTGTAGACACTCAGTACCACATTCCTATCGTTAGTGACATCTGTTTTTTCTAACAGCACTGCAATGTGCTTGAATAATAAAGGTCCTGGCCTTAATTAAATGTCAAACTATGTGCCTGGAGAAATGCTGATCTCTAAATAAATCAGACTCGACAGCACAACTTTCAGGTGCCATCTGGAAACATCTCGTATTTTCTATACATCTGCCTTTTTCACGTTGCAAGTAAGCCAGAATGCTAGAAAGGGAGCTCTGGTTTTTATTCCAGTGGGGAGGAAAGGAGGTGTGTGGGAACAAACAAAAAACTGCAAACATGTAAAAATAAACGACAACAAAAACCACAAAACCAAGCCAGAACCAACAGCTCTGAAGTTCATAGTCTACCTGAAAACAATCTGAGTCTGGCTGTTGACTTCAGTAGGTTTCTGATCAAGGGAAGGAGACTTTGCCCAGAAGATTCCCAGATTTTTCTGAAGATGTCATGTTTGTTAGCTGAAAAGCAATCAAGGCAGAAGCTTTTTCTCCCAGGTAAAGTCCTCCCTGTATAAATGGGGATGCCCGCTGCTTGTTGGGTGAGCAGGACAAGGCTGGAGAGTCGCACTGAACTGAACCTCACTTTCAGAGATTTTCTTCAAACTGCTCACTTTGCACAGAGATCTGGGTGTTTGGGGCGGTAGGGACTCTTTTCCTCCACAGCACCTGCAACAAGAGCCTGCCTGCAGAGTAACCCTTAGGTTTTGTGTAGCAGCATCTGTCCTCAGGAGAATGAGAGCGGAGGATGGACGCGTGGCCGAGCAGCCTGCCCTGCTGCACATGTCTCTCTCGCCGAATGCCGTGTATCAGTAACTTGCTCTGAGAAAACAAATACTGAACATCTTCAAAGTTAACCTTTCTCCTGCCAGCTGCTTGTTTTCCTGTTTGATAGAAGACTTGAACAGTTTTCTGTGCAGCTGATTCTGCATAATTGGCTGATTATTCATGCGTTGTGTTTGTAGATTTGCATAACACCCTAGGAAGTGCAATGATAATGACAGTATTAGTCTAAAGAGTATGTTGTCATAGGGGAGCCCTGCTCTGAAGCTGTTCTGCCCTTTGCACAAGTCCTTGGTCTTTATTTAACCTCTGGAGCGCTGTTTACTTTTATGTTGCATAGAAAATGAATTTTGGAAAGAGCCTTCTGCCTCGGAACTGTCCTCTACTGCACTGCTGCCGCTTACCGTCCATTTATCATGCCTCAATAAACGTTTGTTTGCTGGGGTGTGTTCCTTGCAATTACCTGGGCTTTTCTGTTTGCACTGAGCACAGGATATAGCGCGGGTAGGAAGGCTGTGCTTTTATAGCACGGCTGGCTTAACTCCCTGCTTTGGTTCACTGACACTGCTCTAGCTGCCCAGGGCAGTAAATCCTTGCTGCTGTGTGCATTAAATTTGCCTGATGCAGGAGAGAGCTTAGTGTCAGCTGGGGGCACAGCCACCTTTCAGGTGAGCGTAATTTCAAAAGAGGGACTGTAATTCCTACCCAGGATTGCTTGCTGAGCAAGGTTTCCATCCTAACCACAGAGCCAGTGATTTCCAAACGCAGTAACCGAGGGGCTGGCTTTATAACCCAGTGCTAGATCTTCCATCGCAGCTGGATGTCCTCTCCACCAGGCAGTGCTGGATGAGGCTTCTTGATCGGGACATGAATTTGCACCTTACTCTGGCAGAGTTTCATGCTGTAAATTTTGTTCAAACAAAAATACGCTGTCAGTAAGAGGCTGCAGGTTTTTTTTTTTTTTTTTTTTCCCATTTGACAGTTTGATTAAAAAAAATCTGAAAGATTTATAACCAGAACTACCAAATTTAAAAATGAGAGAGACGGTGAGAATCTGAAGGGTACTGCACCCCCCCGTAATACTGAGTACGTGGAGTGAGACTCGATCTCAAGGAGAGCTGAGGGTTCCCCTGAGGAACTGGGCTTAGCAGAGAAACTGCTTTTTTTATTTGTAGGCAAATTCCAAGCATCTTGTTCAGCAAAATGCAGTTTTCTGGACTTCTCTGCATGTTGTTCTCTGACTCACTGCTCCATTAGGGTAATTGTCATTCTCCATCAATTCTTTGGCTCATGGGAGCCTAACAGATCAGCAGCATCCAGGTTTTTTATACCTTGCCAGTTAATTCTCTGTTGGTTGTGAAATAAGGAACTTGGTTCAAGATGTGATCCGAATGAGCAAGACAGCTAAAGTAACTGAAAAATCAATTGGGTTTTAAGATGCTGCACTGAAACTTCTATGTGTTATCTTGCAATTATATATGTATTAGCCAATATGCATACTTCACATCCCATTGATGGCTGCTCTACAAATCCACAGATCTCTACGAAGTCCTTTTTTAAAGAAAACTTCACTTTTATAATTTCTGATTGAAAGTTTGCATCCGACAACTGGGGAAAAATTTATAGGAAAAATTCTGTCCTTTACAAGATGTTGAAGGAAATCTCTGACCTTTCTAAATCAGGCTGGGGCCATGAGAATTTACTTTTTTTTTTTTTTTTTTTTTTTTTTTTGTCCTTTAATTTCTGCTGTATTTTTTTCTGGATTTAATTAATCACCAGCTAACCAGGCTCTGGTTTCATTCCTTTCACCTGGAGCCCAGGTGGTTGGGCTTTGCTCTTGTGGTGAGTTTCTGGTCCTGGGCATCCTCAACCTCTGTGAGCTCAGGCTGAAGCGTGGGAGCACCTGAGCACCCCTTGGGGCAGCTCTCCTTCCCTCTTGGGGGCAGCGAGAACACGGGCAGTGAGCATAAAACTTGCTTGGATCAGCTGGTTTAAGACCACGTGGGATCAGGGCTGGCAGAGTGCTCTCTGGTACTTTGCACGTTAGGTTTCCTACATGCATTAGTCGGTAATACATTTTTCACGCTAACGGTTCTCTGCTTTTAGTGACCCAGGAGAAGCTGTGTGTGTAGTGAGCAGATTTGCTTCTGAGATGATTGCAGGAGTCTTGCTTAATTCGCGTGCCACCAGCCAGCTCTGTGCAGAAGCAGACTTCAGGGGTTTCGAGACAAGAGCAGGTGTCAGGTGGGTGAGGTGAGATGTGTTCAGTGAGCCCCATGAGCCTGGTACCCTTGGGTAATAGATTTGTGATGCTGGGGGCTGTCGGGCTGCTGGCCAGCCCCAGAGCAACCTGGACCAGTGGATTATTTACTGCAGCCTTACCAAATTGCAGCCTGCCTTTTATTTTGCTGAAATAAAAATAATAATAATAATAAAAAATGCAGGTGGTGGGAATGATGATTTTTTTTCCCACTCATACTAAATCTGCCTGCCCTTGGAGGTTTCTCTTCCCTCGGGATGGAGAAAGGGAAGAGATGGTCCAGGTTTCTGTGCCCCAGCAGCTGTCTGGGCATGGCAGTGTCACGTCAAATAGTGCTCTGTGTGTCCGTGTAGGAGGTATCGCATTCATCAACCCCCAAATCCCATTTTTCTGAGATGACAAGAAATGCATCAAACTGCCCCAAATGTCCTTTGAGCCTTGTGCTTTGCGGGAGAAGAAGATAATCTGCTTCTGTCCAGGGCCAGCTCCAGCACTAGCAGGAAAACCTGTTTATTTCTCCCCCAAAAGCAATATGTAGAAAACTTCTTGGGGAGATGGCATGCTCCCACCTGAGCTGAATAGATTACAGGGCCACAGAAATGAAATGGAAAGATCACTTTTTTTTTTTTTTTTGCTTTCCACCCAATGGAATGAGCTATTTCTAGGGATTTAATAAGAAAAAAGTGACATTTATCTGGTACACCCCAGGAGGAAAATTTTATATATATACATTTTATATATATATATATATATACACACACACACACACTATATATATATATAAATTATTTTTCCCCATAAAATGAGCACCTAGGGATCTAGATGCTCTCCTGTCCCTCAGAAATAGCTGCTCTGTAAAGCAGAAGAAAATACCAGAGGAAAAGAAAGAAAATAGTGGCAATCTTAGAATAAATAAAATATAAATTGTTCCCTGTCACCTCAATGGAGGGACTCAATTATTGCAGCATCTGCGTGCTAATGGCTCACCAGCTGATTTACTCCTGATTAAATTAGGAGAAGTGTTCACTCCCGTTCTTGACAGACAAATTTGCTTTTGTCAATTAATGTTTGCAAGTAGCAAAGTGTAAAGATGTAATAATTCCTTCAGATTGAAAGCAGTCACCGTGTTTTTATGATGCCAAAATAATGAACTGAAAGCACGGGTATGATGAGGCTTGCAGCTACAACCATGAACTGGTTTTCCTTCCTTTCTTTTGGGGTTTCTGAGACAGTTTTAGTTGCCACCCATTGGAAAAAAAGAGAGTGGAATGAGAGATTTTGCACAAGGTGCTGGATTTGAGCCCTCACCGTAGATTTAAGTTATGGAAGATGACGACGTTGTACTTTATCACGTTAATGTGATGGCTGCAATCACAAAATTAAAAACATTTGAGCCTTTCCAAAGCAAAACATTCCCGCTGAGCCCAAATGAAATACTCTTGGAATATGTTTATATTATCCTGATTTGTGAATGAGATGACATATTGAAGTGGTATGAGCTGGGCAAGCTACATTTGAGCACTGTTAATTTTGGGAACGAAGGTGTAGTGCCGTCAGACCTCCTTGTAATGAAGGAATGGGTTAGCGTGCCCAAACTGGTGGTTTTTCTGCACAGGAATTGAAGAAAAAGAAAACGTAGCTGTGCCCCAGGGGTCACAACAGGAGGGTTGCAGACAAGGATCTTATCAGCTGTGCATCTGGGCATTTCTGCAATCCTGGCATGTAAGGCTGGAGCCAAAAAGCACTGCTGCACAGTGCACAACAGCTCGAGCTGGTGACTTGGAGCAAATTGCTGAGAGCCCAGCTCAATTGCCCTGGTACCAGCTCTGCACTGGTGCTGTGCTGAGGGTAAGTTCCAGATCATCCCCTCTGTTTGTTTTTCTGCTTTTCTTGTTTTCCCTTACTGCTGGATGCAGCTTGCAGGGACAGGAGTCCTTGTTGCTGTCATCTGCAGTGTGGTGGGTTGTGTTCTGTGTGCATGCTGCCTACTGTCATTCCCTGAGCAGGCTGCAATTACAGCACTCATCTAAGTGGTTAAAAAAAGTAAATAAATTAAATTTCAGAAAGTTCAGAACGTCTCTGTAAGGGCTTGATAAAATAAAAAGCATCAGCTCTGAGCATAGCCTGAACTCACAGCAAAATGAAACTTCGTTCTCCCTGCAGCATCCTTCTGCGTGGGTAAAAATAGTTCATGCCCTCATCTGAGCTGTTCGAGTTGTTTTACAGTGGTGCTTATTCTTAGCTTGGTTTTGCAAACACCAAAACAAAGGCACAGCATGCTTCGGTGACTCTGCAAGATGAAACAGCTCAGGTTTGCCAAAAATAGCAGCGAGGGTTGCAGGCTGAGGGTGCAGGGATGCTGGCACCGCCAGGAAGGGTGAAACAGGGAGAGGACAGTGCAAAAGCTTGCAAAGCCATGGCCAGGCCTGGGGTCTCCCAGATTAACAGGCTCTGCCTTGCTGTGTGGCCGGCAAGGGGAGAGGAAAATGGGCAGCTCTGCCCTTCCTCCAGCCTGCAGAACTCATGGGAATTGTTCCCTGTTTGTGTGCTGCTCCTCGTTCAGTCCGTGCCTCTCGTGGATGCGATTTACTGTTCCTTGCTGCCCCTCTGGAAGCCAGTTACGTGATGTTGTCCATAATGCTCGGTGCAAATCCAGCCGTGTCTGGGGAATTGGGATGACAGCAGTGTTTGAGCGGTGTTTGCCTGGGCTCGGGAAGGCAGGACAAATCCTCAGCACAGCCCTGCTAACATCTCCCACAGCAGTAGCTGTCAGCCCCTTGTCACGATCGCTCCAGCACCTCCAGGGTCCCTTCCTTTCATTCGTCCTTGTTTCTCCTCCAGAATTTAAGGCTTCCTTGACAAAGGTCTGACACGAAGGGCTCGATGCTTTCCTGGGTGAGCTTTGTGGGGCAGGCACAGCATCGTGCACGGGTGCCTCAGTGCTCTTAAACGAACTGGAAACATTAAGAGTGACTTGGCTGTGGCATCACGGAGCTCTGCGTGGGTTAATTCATGCTCTGCATCCTCAGTTCCCAGCCGCTGCAGCGCTGGCTGCCTCTGCTCAGCCGTTTGCCAGGTTTGCCCTCCAAGGGAGCTGCAGTTTGCTTGCAGAGTCTTTATCGTGCTGCTGGTCCCACCTCGGGGGTGACAGCCTTCCTAGGAGCTTTGCAGAGCTTCCAGCGACCAAAATTCTGGAAGAAACACAGAGCTTGCTTTTTCAATTCTTTATTTTAATTTATTTCTTTAGCTGTAGACCTCAGTATTCAGCTTGGAGAATGTATTTCCTATTGCAGAAGAAGTTTCACAGGCTTAGCTGTCCGTTTGGTGTGTGTGTTAACGTGCTGATAACACGCTGACACGAAAACTGAGGAGCCCTCATTGCAAACCCCTGTGGGCTTGGCTGGGCTGCAGGTATGGGCAGCCCCACCAGAGCTGTTGGTGCCTTTAAAAAAAAAAAAAAAAAAAAAGTAGGAAAAAGACATCTTAGCTTAGGAACATAAATCCAAACCTTCCTCTGTAAATAGATGGAGTTTATTAATAAAAGTTGAGATTTTTATGCTATTTTTTTTTTATCCAAGAACTAGGGCTTTAGTAAATACTTAGTAAGTAGAGCAAATATTATAAACGTCAGCCACCTGGATTGATAAGCTTGGACTTGCTTTCACTAAAGAGTGAACTGCTGCTCCTTCTGCAGGCACAGAAAGGCTGCTTATCTCCAAGGCAAACTCTAAATGAACTATAAAGGCAATTTAACATTCACGATTGCTTAAATTGGATTGACTCCCGTAAAGTGTCATGCAAATCGAGGAACACCAGAAGAGGCATTTCATATGTGAGATTTTTCTGGATTTTGATTTAAAATTTGATGTTCCTTAGAACCAGAAGTGACCAAAAGGAGTGCTGCTGTTGTGGTGGTCTTTCTTCCATTTCAATATCTATTCGTTCACCAAAAATATATGGAAAAAGGTGAACACCTTTAATTGAAAAAAAAAAATATATATATGCAAATGAGATTCTCAAGATGCTCATTATGCTATTAACTTGAGCATTTTGCTATATTCCAAGTAGGTCTAGAAGTCAGGCACCCTTACCCATCCAAAACCACAAATGCAGGCTGGAGCTGCTGCTTTGCCTTGTAAGTAGTGTGGGTCTTTTGTGTGTGTGTGTGTTTTGTGTGCATGTTTTTTCTTTTTCTTCCACTTTATCTGTTAGAGCTCAGTTACCTACTAATGCCCTGGTGCTGTTGGATAGCTCTCCAGGAAAGTTATAGTTTCCCTGTGGATTTTGTTGTACTTGACCATATTTCCCTTGGTCTGCTGCTTTCATTCTTGTTGGTCGAATTGGGGAATCCCAGATCACGAGCAATGCTTTTTTTTCTTCTTCACCTTTGGGAGTGCATCCTGTAATAGGTTAAAATGATTAATGAGGAAGCGTGATGGTAATCATTTCTTCTATAGAAAGGCTGAGAGGAAATTGCTAGGCTTTGATAGCCATGCCTGTGATTTTAAGCAGGGATTACTGGTATTTTGGCTTGTCTGTTATCTTTTCTTTTGTTGGGCATTTTTTACAGCTGCCAGTCCGTGGCAAAATCTGCTTTTGCAAGTCTCAGCGCGGGGTCGGTAAGCTAATGATGGAAGGGATTTCCTCAGGGCTCTCCTCTATAGGCTTTGGTCGTTTTAAATGAAGGAGAATCCTAATCTGGCTAATGCTGCTTTTGCTTAACTTTGTACGGTTGGTGCTCCGCTTCCACAGAGCCTGGGAAGAGGCCAGGAGAGGGAGGCAGAGTACGCTGCAAGGCAGAGCTCGCTCAGAGCTGATTTTGTCTCTGGTCTACTGATGCAAAAATGTTCCTGCTGCATCAAAAAAAAAAAAAAAGAAAAAGCAATGCTGGGGCTTTTCTGTGCTCGCTGGAATCTCACTGACACTGCTGGTCTCCTGAAGGTCAAATTCCCATCCCTGGGAGCTTGGGGCTGAAGATGCTAGCTGTGTCAGGTTAGCTGATCTGTACAGATTTGGGTTCGTTTCAGGTTAATTAGGGTAATTTAATGTGATTTAATTGCTATCAGCAACATTCAGTTTATCAAATAGGCCAATTTTGGTGTAAATGTGTCCTGAGAATTTTAACCTGAAGAAGCCGTCTGTTGTATGGGGTCGGTGCTGGAGATCTCACCTGCAGTAGAAAGAAAAATTGGGGAAAAAATTGGAAATCAAAATCAGAGCTTTGGTGTCCTATGATTCATGTTTTGCAGAAACCTTTTGTTTTGCTGTCTTTTCTTTTTGGCCCTTACTTGCAATTCCAGTAATTATTCTTTTTGTTTTGGTTCAGATTTATCTTTCTAATCAGGTCTCAGTAGAACTGGGCAGGGTGAAAGCTCTGAACCAGGCAGCAGGCAACCCCATCTCAGCTTTTCTCAGTTTTTAATTGAATTAATGTGTGTCATATCACGGGCCTCACCTTTCAGGGTCTCAGTCCATGTTAAAATTCATCGGGAAGGTGTGTGTTTGTTTGTTTTTAATGTACCTGCACCCTGTGTATGAGTTTTATTGGAGGACTGAGGCAATCTTGGAAATCCTTCTGGGCTGCAGCAAGGTGGCTTCACTCAGCTCAACGTCACAACGGATGGTCCTGAGGTGACCTGGGCTCCGTGCTGACTGCAGGGCTTCTGCCTGGTTGTTTTGGGTTGAGGCTGGGACAAGGGCGATGGAGGGAATGACAAAGGGCTTTGTGTTGCGGGCAAGTCTAATGCAGCACCAGGGAAATGAAATTGCTGCTCGGCGCTGCTTGCCGTACCCCAAGGCAGCGTGGAGCTACCCAGGTCAGAAATAACTCACCCTAAAATGATTATGTGATTGAAGCTTAGGGCGAGCTGCGCACAGAATTTCTTGCCAGGGAAGAGGTTTTAGCCAAATAAAGTTCTTGCGAACAATTACTCTCATAATTCAGTGGTAATCCTGTTGGGGAATTGCTCTCAGTAACTCTTTTATTATTAATTAGCGCAAATAACGTGAGGGATTAATAAATATTCCAGCACTTGATGAAATGCTGTTTGTTTATTCCCATTTTACACGTGGCAAACCTGAGGCATGAAGGTTTAAATAAGCCAGCCACCAAGTGACACAGCCAGGGACAGACAGCAAAAGTATTTCAGCTGCTGTAACAGGCGGACTCACATTGATTCAGTTGGATTTGTGATGGGAAAACGTAGCTAAGTGGTCCAGTTTGCTTTTCCAGTAAAGTTAAAACATGAACAGATGGCTTTCCAGAGTTGGTTATTAGAAGTTTCAAAAGGAACAGCTGAAGTAGCCCTTGACCCAAAATTACGTGCCGTGTTTTGCACCCAAGACAGTTAACTTTTTGGGATCTGTTCCTTATGGTGGTAGGTACAGAAATGCTGTTTGATTTTTCAGAACCAGCTGCAAGCTCTCGGCCTGGGGACTTGGCACCCTGATGGTTCCCCTGGAAACCTCTCTGATCCCTCCTTGCAGCTCCTCAGCCATCAGTGTGCTCCGTCCATCTCTGCAGGCAGTGCTCAGGCCATTAGCTAAATGAGAATGCTTTTTTGCATTCTCTGGTCTGGCAGGGACTTGCCTTGAACCCTTGCAACGTGAGGAAGCACTGCCTCAGCCCTTGCAGTCGCAGCAAGCTGGGGCTCAGCATCCCTTACAGCGCGGGCTGGCAGCGGGGGCATCAGCCTGAGTGGTGGGTGCTGGGTGGCTGGTGCTGCTTGGACCCATTGATTTGTTTGTCAGCAGCGTGCCCGGGGCTAGGCTAACCTTTCTCCATAAGCAGTCCGAGAATTAGAGATGACATTTCATGTGAGGAAATAAACTCCATCTGCCATTTTCTGCTTACATTACCGTTTTCTCCCCCTTTGCAAGTCTAAACCATTAGCGCTCTAATGCATCATCCAGACAATGATTTTCCGTGGCTTGACACTCTGCTCAGACCTCTCAATTCTTGTCACCGAGACGTGACAACGTTTTTGTGGCACTCTTGCTAAGAACAGCTAATCCAGGTGCTGAGCAATTGAAGGGCCGATGCGATGAGGAGCGGCGCAGTCCCTGGCTCCATCCCCATCCCACCTTCCTGTACCGCAGCCCGCTGTGGGAGGAGGATCTGGCACAGTAGGAACCAAAGAACAGAGTGCAGAGGTGTGAGGAATGGTAGCCATCTCCTCGAAATCACCCTTGTTACAGCCTCAAGCCCATAATCTGCACTTCCCTAGGGGCTGCAATGGTTGTTGGACTGATGGACGGCTCCTTTCATCCGCTTTACTGCACGGAAAGAAATGTGTCTGCTCTAAAACACTTCCCTTCAGGGCTTATTTTTGTGTGTGTTGTGAAGTTTTCATCAAGTATGTGCTTGAAGTAAGAACCTTGTATCTATTATTTCCTTTAAGAAATAGAAATAAGCATAAAATGAAGCAGCTGCTAGGATTGTCGCATTATAGTAAAGAGCAATGTGTCGGGAGGAGAGCACTTGCCATATTTTCTGAGGTGAATAAATGGATGAATAATTAAGTAAACTTATACATAATTAACTCAGTCTGTGGGCATAGGACCAAATTGGAGAGACCTCTGGTCAAGACATATACATTAGCCACTTGAATAAGTGGCAGATCTTATTGGAAGAGCAAGATTCCTTCCACAAGTATTAGCTGCTTTCCTTGCTGTATTTCCAGTGACCTTTACTAGGTTTTCTTTTTTTTGTATCCATTTCATGAACTCATAATGAACGTATCTATTGTTGTTTTGCTGCTTATGCCTCACCCGTGCAGCTCATGACGTGTGGTGTGATTTATGTCTTTCTGTGCAATGCTTTAGGCTTCATTGTGTTACTGCATACAGCACCATTCCGTGTAGAAAATGAGGTGGTGAGCTGCAAAACGAAACTGTTGATGAATTTAAATATGTAAAGCTTACACATGATTTGGGGGTAACTAAGGGCTACAAGACTTTTTTTTTTTTTTTTTTTTTTCCAGCTTTGTGCCCAAATTCTGTATCTGTCTTTAACAGCTGATGTTTTCATTCATATTAAACAAAACCAAACAACAGAGCAAAAAACTAAAACACCTTGAATGGATGGTGGATGAATGTAAGAGTTGCTGCAGATGCATTTTGCTGTCTGTGAGACTGAGTTCTTGAGGAAGAATCCTTGAGGATCCTGAAAGTATTTTAGCAGATCTGGTTACCCTTTGCTACTTTGGTTTTAAGCGAGCAGCGAGGAGCAGTTGCTGCTGGAGCATCTCCTCTGTTGTTATGGGAACGTGAGCATTGGGGTGCCACCGAAGTCGGCAGTGATGGCATTTGTTGCATGACATGTAAAATGAGCTCTCTGGGAGGAACAGCTCTTTCCTCCTTAGAGGAATTTGCACTTTTGCTTTTTCAGTGCTGCTCTGAAAACAAGCTGCCTGGGAATGAAGCAGCTTCTGGAGCAGTAGCTGTGCCAGTGAAGATATGTGGCACGACTGCACTGCATTTCCATGCAGCCTGCTGGTGTCTGGCTGGTGTGGATGTGTGTCACCGTCCCTTTCTGCGCTACTGCAGTAACTCAGAGCTGCTTGAGGCATGGGAAACCCATGCCCGCAGTTCTCCTGAAAGCCTTTTTAAAGTTCATGGGATTGTTGTGAGCTCCAGGTCCCGATGTGTTCGGTAGGGTCTGCAGTGCTGAGAGGCACCCTGCTCATGCTGTAGTGCCAGCAACTGGACAAGTCCTTGGTGCAACCAAATCTGCATTTACAGCAGCGTGTTCACTTTGAAGCCTGAGTAAAGAAGAAGTTGCAAAGTCCTCCATTACTTCATAAATTCATTGTAAGCTACCCGGGGTGTACATACACGAGCAGGATGGTTCAAGACCTTATTTGAAATGCTTTTTTCCTTCTTTAATGCAAGACGAAGCCTTCCATGGTTTGGTGCCTGCTCATGCATGAAGTTCTGAGCTGCAGCAAAGTATTTCACTTCATTACTTTTCCCTCCATTGTTCTTCCTGAAACATCTACAACACGTAATATTGGAAATGCTCGAATGTGTAGCAGTGAACCTGCAGAAACTTTGGCACTCTCTGCTTGGAAATTTAAATGCAGTTTGCAAGAGTGAATCTAAATCCGACTTTATGCATGCTGCATGCGTGCACACACACAGGTAGCGATGATGTTTCTGGTAGTCAGCATTTAAGTAATAATTTGCATACATAATTTATGAAATCCTTACAGCTTGGTGGTTTCTAAACAGTCTTAAAACTCTCATGTTTTGAAGAATAAAACCTGGAAACGTGAAGATGAGCTGGGAATCCTTAACGCTTCTGAAAGCTGCCTGCCCTGCCTGGAGGCTCTCCTGCTGTAGCCCCTGGGTGTTGGTGAAGTCCACAGAAGAGTCCCTCGGCACAGCTGGGACCACACGGGGAGAGGTTGTTGGACATGGCCCAGATTCCCACTGAGGGTCAAGGAAAGATGATGTCAAACATGGATTTTTTAAATGCTATTGCATACTTTCCCCCAAGGCACATATTTTGCCTTCCAAGTTTTTTTTTTATTTTTTATTTTTTGCTTAATTTGCCAGATCATTCCCCATAATGACAACAAAAATCAATTGTTTTTTTAAATATCATGGATTCATGGTTGCTGTTGTTCACTCTTTCATTCTTCAGTTCCCTGCTCTTAGTCAACCAGGGATTAGAAGCTGCTGCTCATTTGAAGTTGGTGATACCACAGGGTCTCTAGCATGCTTGTGAAAGACAGAAGAATAAAAGAGAAAACCCAACCCCACGTTTCCAGTATTTCTAGACATTCTGGAAGGGGGAAATCTGCCAACTGAAGAAGTACAGATAATTTTGTTTTATTTTTTTTTTTTAACCTAACCCAAAAGAAGAATTTCAATTTATTTTTTTCAGCCCTATGTATCACCAGTAGAAACACACTGGGCATTCTCACAGTAGTAGCCTTGGAACAGACATAATTATTAAAAGGAATAAGAAAGATCTAGAATAATTGGCCATGACTCATTTTTCAATCACAAATGAGTGCTGTTCAGTCCTCCTGGAGGGACGTCACACTGGCACTCACGCCAAGGCTTCAGAAGGGAGCAAATGAGATGCGGGTTAATAAAAATCACTAATGTAGTGTTTTTAATAATTCATCTTGTCCTTTGCTGTCAAAGATGCAAATACCTGTTCCTTAAAAGCTTATCAGATGAAATCCCCTTCCTGTCAAGGAAGCACATGGTAATGTAATCACAAAAGGGAGGCTTTCTTCTATTGATTATTCTCTCCAGATATCACAGGAAAATTATAATTCCTGGTTGCAAATCTGATTGAGTTGTATTTCTTTGGGAAGATGCAATGTTACCGTTCTGTGAGCTCGCTTCATTTTATTTTATTTATTTTTTTTTTTCACAAATGAAAGCATTCTGACCATTAGGGTGTCACAGACAGTCTCATTTGGCTGCCGTGCTGATACGGTGGGCACAGATCTGTCCACGTATGCGTGCGCACGCATTCACCTCTTTCATTTCAGCAGCTGGCCTAGGAATTGCAGCATCTTGCCTTGGCCTCTCGAAGCCCAGTTTTAAACCACAAAATGACATAAAAAGGCCCCTCCTTAGTCAAAAGTAGTTTAACTGTAAAGTTTGCTAGAGATCTGCATGGGTTACTAATAGAAATTGCTTTCTTACTGTTGGTGCAACACAGGGAGCATGGCTATGGATGAGCAAGGGGGACGTTTTCTATTTTAGCTGTTGCTATAATTAAAAAAAAACAAACAAACCCCCCCAGCACAAACGAACAAAACCTTTGTCTGAGGAGCTCTGAGTGCAAGACCTTTCATCCTGATTTAAAAGTCAGAAAAGTATTTATGGGATAAGTTATTTTATCTTGGAAACCTAGCGAGTTTTATCTGGACGTTAGGGAGAATATATGCAAAAATGGCCATCGTAATTCTGGTCGTATTTCCAAACTTATCTCTATGTTAAGGAGAGGCACTTGCATCTGTTATAAAATGCTCCTACACCTGAGCTGATAGGTTAGCTGCAAAAGAGAAAATCTTTCAGAAGAAGATAGGAGTTCTTATTCTATTAATCCTTGAAAAATAACCAAACGTTTCTTTCTGTATTTACGAGGTCATCCTTTAGATCGGAGGCTTGTGTGTGGGAGGCATTTATGCATTTTACACAACACTTTGAGATCAGTGGAAATGAAAAGCGGTATAATTACCCTCTGGCCTTTTATCTTTCTGCAGTATCAATCTCTAGAGAGCACAAGGATGGGGTAGAGAAGCATTCACGCTGGGGATAATCATAGCCATTAGATGAAACAATGCTGACTTAAACACAACTCTGTTTTTTTTCAGTAAAACCTTAGTTTCAGAGCCTGCGGTGGTCTGCCAGTGAAATCGTGCAGCCTGAGGAACAGCCAAATAATGTTGCGTGTAGGGAAGGACCTGTATACAGACTGAACTGCCGAATACGCTAGTGAAGTCAAATTTAGTCAAAGTTGGTAAATCCCAAGGGCTGCTATTACAGAGTGTGGGGGGCACTGTGCGCAAAGAACACGAGCGTCTGCTTTAAGTGCAAAATCCAAGTCAGCCTTAATTACAAATTTGTGATCGATGCTGCTGTATTTTATATGGGTTGGTGAATAATTAACAAGAGAGTGCAGCCCGAGGAGGGAAATCTCCTTTTCAGACTCTGTGTTGAGGGAATGCTCATGCTGGTGCATTTTAAAGGAGGGGAAGGAAAGGGCAAAATCTGTAATACAACTGGAAGTGAAGTAATGTTTTTGGTGGGTAGTGAAAAACAAGCCAATATGAGCCCTTCTGCTCGCTCCGTCATCGTTAGCATGAGCAGCAGCAGCGCAGGAGGGATTGGTGATAGTGTGGGGAACGCTCTTGTATCAATTAGATCTTGGGTCACATCCTAATGGTGCTTCAGGGGGAAAGGGAAATCGCTCAGTCCCATGCCCCAGAGAAAGCCCAGCACGTCCATTTATCTCTGTGTGTCAGAAACCAATGGGAAGCACGATGCCAGTTTGCCACTTAAAGTTTCTATTTTTGATTTTTTTTTTTAATTTAAAGTGGGTTTGCTAAGTGACAAAATGCTGGTAGGCCTGAGTTCCCTTGCCATCACTTTATCTTCCAAAAGCCAGCAGGATGAAAATCCAGGTGTGGCTGGGTGAGTTTTAGTAGAGAATTCAACGGGGACGATATTTGTGTTATCACTTAGCTATAATTTTGTGGGTAAAATGGGTGATTCTTCTTCTGTCTTATACAAAGGCCTGCGAGCTTTCTTAAGTCAGATTTCATCAGGCTTAAAACACCATCCAAGGAAAACAAGCAGCTCTTTCACAGTGCATTTTATTTGCAGGAGTGCTGAGAGCTCTGCAACTACACCTGAGGTTACTTGCCCTGGAAATAATTTGGTGTTCAGTGTAACACAGAGTCCTCTGAAAACACTATTGATAGTCTTAGGCAAGTGAGATGATTTTCAAATATTTCCTAAACTAATGGTATTGTCTTTTAACCTCTCTCTCCACATACCTGTGTCCTGTAGGCAAAGTAGAATAATTATATTTTCCCATCTTATAGAAGCCTGGTGACAAAGTTAATGCTTCTTGCATCCATCTAATCTTCGTGCACACAACTTTGAGCTGCGTAAAGAGAAAGCGTGGCTGTGGCACTATTTATCTTCTCATTCATGACAGGTATGAAATCTTCATTTCTTGCATAAATGTTTTTACTCTCACATCCTTCTTCCTGGTGTGAGGATCCTGAAATCTGTGGGCTGTTGCGTTGTGCCTGGAGCAGCCAGATCCAAGCCTTTGACGTGGCTCTGAGGGTTCTTGCACAGGGCTTGGAGCTGGAGCACACCCGTGCCCCAAAGCAGTAAAATATTTTGGTATTAAAGGATGTTCCTCCTCTTCGAAGATTTCTTCTTGTAGAGCGTCACTTGATCCTTCAAGATTCCTGAATTAGATGTAGGTGTGAATAAAATGTAGGTGCACGTACTGCTGTGATGGGTGTAATGGAACAAGAATGTAAAATGCTGCATGACTTTGCAATGGGGGCAGAGAGTGTTCCAGACCTAAATAGATGGGCAGTGGTGTCTGTGTTGCTGTGGTGCGACAGAACATGATGTAACTGCAAATGGGGCTGATAGCAGCAGCGACCCAAATGCCATCCGTAAACCTCGGTAGTTGGACCACTTGTCTTAATTTTGTCATTCCTAAAATGCAACCAGATAAACTGTTGATAAATCTTGCCCATACCATCAGGGTGATTTGTAATCAAATGGAAGTGAAGCTGTTTAAAAAGAAAATGGGCCCAGCCATATTTTTCTAGGTTTGTTTTTGAACTGGCATATAAAAGTGCTGAGACAATAGGATATTGTGTTCTGAGATGAAGTAGCCTGAAGATTTAGAAAGAAGCGTGAGTGTCTAAGTAATAAATGATACCAGGGAAAACATCACAGGAGAGGCTTTAAAGGCCAGAAACAAACATACATTAATGTTGTAGAGTATGAGTTACCTATGAGAAAAAATGCAAATATTATCAGATTCGAAGTGTTGAAGTGCTCCTTTAGTGAGAGCGGTGCTGTGGTGTTGACACTGATATTCTAGTAGTTTACCAAGCGATAAAATGAAAGTAATTTATTATAATTTTACAGTATTTTTTTCATATGGAATGAAAGGTTTGATTGCTTCCAGTTTAGTCCATTTCACTCTTAATAATATTGATTTTGCCATATATTTTTCTTACATTTTCAGAGCCTTTTTCTGAACTTGGCAAAAGATTTAAATTTTAATGCAGTTGACAACATAAAAACCAATTTTTAAGGAATCTTATTATGGTAATTACATTTCTCTGCTGGAAGCTAATGTGTATATTACACGGAAAAATAGTTTTTGTAGTTGGGAAGCCAGTGTAAAGGGACAGTCACTTAAGAATAAAATGTTACAAGCACTGTTAAGGTCTTGGATTTAAGATGATTTCAGTGTATTTGAAAGACTAGAGAATGGTACATGCCTTCCTGTAGCTTTTTGTATTTGCCCCCACTTCCAGCGATGATAATTTTATCCTACAGATGCTTACTCTGCATCTACAGTTCTGACTTGTCTCAGAAAAGTGGTTGAGCTATTGTAGTTCCTAATCTACGTCTATGTTTCATGTATAATGTAGAATACCAGACTAGGCAGAACAGGCATGGTATTTGAAAAACTCTTTGGACTATGAAATGTGAATGTTGTAGCAAAAAATCACTAAAATTAGCATTTTTTAGAAACTGTCTCCTAAGCATAACCTCAGGAATGACAGAGTTGCAGGGAAATAAATTCATCAGACAACTTCTAGTGCTTTATCTGCACACAACATTTATAACAGGATGGCCTAGGGGAAGCCCTGGAGAGGTCCCCGAAGAGGTGCAGCCACCTGCTGAAGATCAGAGGTGGATTTGGGTCGTGGTTCTGGAGGGGATGGAAATGGGGCATTAACAGGCAGAAGGTGCAGGAGGTGGGAGGGAGAAGGGGCTCGTCTGGTAACCCTGGGGGGAAATGGTGATGGCTGGAGCAGCACTGCAGATTTGAAGGTGGACAAAAGGGGAAAAAATGTAGCTGAGGGTTAGTAAATGTCTCGCTTCTGCCTTGTGTGTAAGGTAAGGGCAGAAGGAGGTGACAATGATGCATTACTAATTACAGGGTGAAACACCTGCCCCCCAGTAGGAAATAGTGAATGAGTTCCTTCTTTTACTTGGCTTGCATTTCAACTCATCCATTTTCTGAAGCACTCTGCTCAGGAAAACCTGATCATGTGTTCTCCACCTCAAAATGAAGCCTGCAAAATACTCTAAATCAAAAGAATTAATCCAGAGGTTGAACCAATTCTCTTATGTTGCCTATTTGGAAATAGTGAATTAGGGAAGATGTGGCAAGTCAGGAAATGGTCTTATCCAGAAACTGTAAAATAGTTTCCAACTTGATTCTTTACAGCTTCAAAGCCCACATACCTATCTAAAGCATAACTGAGTTTGAGGAATAGAAGTCAGAAAGATAAATGGTTGGACCTCACTGAATTAAGAAAGCAGAATCAATGCTCCTTGTGTATGAACACAGTACAGTTTGTAACCCAGCAGTGTGCCTGTCCCAGCCACGGGCTGCCAGCTTCTCCAGAATAATACTGTGGAAAACTATGTCCAAAGGTTTTGCTGAAGGCTAGGCAGACCACGCCAACAGCCTTTCCCTCATCCACCAGGCGGGTCACCAGGTCACAGGAGGAGATGAGGTTGGTCAGGCAGGACTTGCCTTTCCTGAACCCGTGCTGGCTGGGCCCGATCCCCTGGTGCTCCCACATCCATTGTGTGATTGCATTCAAGATGAGCTGTTCCAGCGTGGTCAGCCCTTTCCTTACCATCTGCAGCAGAGTGTGGATGTGTTTTTTTTGGGAAAGAATGAGAAATGTTTTTTCCCTGTCTTAACTGGAGGAAAAAAAAAACAGTTTCAAATCATCACTCCAGTAAAAAATAAATTATTTATACAAAGTGGAAGGGCCGGTAGCCCAGTAGCCTAGGGTTTTGCAGGGTATGAGTGTAGAAAACAAAAATCTAGTCTGCCTAGACCAGATCAGCAAAATGAACTAAATTTTACTACTGTTTGAAAAAGCAAAAGTCTCGTATTACTTCTCACATAAAATTAATGCACCAGCAGCAACCCAGGAAGACCAGAGTCTGGCTTGCAGTGAAGTCCCCCCAGGAAAGTGGTTTGGCTGTCTTCAGGCTCATGTCTTACCATTTAGATTAATGTGGAGGAGAGCCAAAGGAAGGGATTGAGTCAAGCTGCTTGTCAGTATCCTAATTTGCTTTTTACTGAGAAAAAGGGCTTTGCCCCTTTACATTCACCTCCCACTAAGCAGGACTTTGCTGCCAACAGCTCCAGGTGCCCTCTCAGCAGAGCACCACGAGCCTGGAGGGATGCAGATTTGTGCCCTACTGAGAGCTTGGAGATAAAACATCCAGACTTTGCCCTGTAACCTCTTCTCAGGAATGGGCAAATGAATAGGTTGTGACTAAGCATCAAGTTGAGATAAATACTCCTCGGATCTGGAGGTCAAATCCTGCCCGTATGTCTCAGCCTGCTACTTTTGTAGGGAGATTAGCAGAGGCTGTTCAGGGGAGACCTTTGAAAGTCAGTGTGCAGCCTGGGCATTTAGAGACTTCGATGTGCTTCCCATCACTCTAGTGTCAAAACTTCTTTTCCCTTCTTATGGTTGCAAGCAGCTTGTTTGTTCTCAGATTTCGTTCTTCACTGTTGCTTCAGAAGCCCAAATACATGCATGTAGTTAAACAGGAAGGCAAATCTAATCTCTAATTTCCCAGAAATAGAAAGTCTACTCCGTTCTTCTATGTTACAGTATTTTAGGTTCCCTATTTGTTCTGATTTGAAAGCTCATATCAGGAAGGAGAAGCTGCACGGAGCAGACAGTGGCTCGGCGGCGTAACGGGGCTCCTGCATCCATGTGAGCTTTCCTCCTGGTCTTGCACCTTCAGTTTCCAAGGGCCAGATCTTCTAAGCCAACCTGTGGCTCAGTTTTTGACCTATAGAAAGATGGTAACCACAGTAAAACAAAGCGGGGAAAAAAAAAACAACACCCCAAATATACATGTGGCCTTCTTTGAATAATAATTCATGTAATTTGTGAATTCATATGTATCAGTACCCCTCATCTTTCAGCAGCAGCATTGGAGAGGCTCAGTGAAATGCACAAACAGCAGTGGCTGGCAGGGTTTGGGCTGGTTTTGCTTTCTTTACTGCTGAAGTTGGATGGTTTTAAGGAAGCCCTCTGAATGCTGACACGAGGCATGGGCAGGGCTCGGCGTGGTGGTGTGTGTGGTAACCCCGTCCGTGGGGCCAGGATTCAGCCTGCGTGGCTGCCTCGTGGTGGAGCTGCACAGAGCCCGTGAGTGGGTGATGGTACAGATACAAGCATTGATGCAATGCAGTGCCGGGATGCTTTTTGATTGCCCCCATTAGCACCTGCCTTTCCAGACTTAATTCCCACGTCACTGCAATGCCCTCTCTGCTCAAAGGAGAAAAAAAATAATCCTTCGTATGTGCACTTAATTGTTTCAGCTTTATGTCGGTATTTTGAATCCTGTTGCTGCAGCCGTCATTGCTCTGGATTACAAACAAAACTGCATCATCCTAAATGTTTGCCTTGTTTCTGATCAACAGGTTACTATGGTAACTGATGTTGCTCTAGCTGCTGCACCGGATGCGCCAGCTCTGTCCCTAGTCTAGTTTTTTTCTAATAAATTAATTGCATTTAAATTAAACATATGAAGTTATTTCATGTCAATTAATTTGGATGTTTAACTGGATGTTTGCAGAATTTCTCTCTTCCTACTCACCCTGCAAGATTAATTAACTCCTCCAGATACTGTAGTCCATCACACGAAGCTGCGGTCTTCCCCAGCTATCGGCAGTTACAACGCTCGCTGCCTGCATGGGAAGTAATCAGTGTCCAAAATAATTGCTTTTCACAAGCCTGTAGTCAGCTGTCTTGTCAGATATTTAAGCAGTAATGAAACTGTTTGTGTTTCCAGAAAAAATACTCAGCTGAAACAAACAGTAATTGCAGGTGGAAAGCGAAGCTGATAATGGCCCTGTTTTTGTTTAGCACATTATGTTTTTATTTGTTGGTCCTCTTTGCAGGCGTTCCCTCCAGCACTGGCACCAGCTCACTCTCCGCTCTTCTGTTGTGGGAGGAGGTTTGGTTCCTCCCAGTATCGCTGCTGTGCTTTAAGGCCAGGAATGGTGGAGATGAATCCATGCATCGTGCAGAGCATCCTTTGTTAGAGGCAAATGTACAGGGCTGCTGTGCACAGTTCCTGCCATTTGGTCACGCGCGTTCAGCCAGCAGTGGGGGCTTCCAAAAACACTCATACCTGGTCATTTTAAAAAGTCTGTGAGTAGGATTATCCAAAAGTGCTTCTAAACCTAAGCTGAGAGCTCAGCAGCAAATTAATCCATTGTGTAGATTTGCACGATGCAATGCTGGGCTTTCTCCTAAAATTCAGAGTTCTCAGACCAGAATAGCTGTTCTGGGTGTACATGTCCAGCCTTAGCCTAAAGAAAGAAAAAGAGGAGGAGATGGTGAATGCACGTAGCAGACTTAAACATTTTATACCGAGATTTCTGATCTGCAGTCACGAGCTGTAGAGAAACTGGCTGATAAATTAGTAGCCCACAGGGAAATCTTATTTACAAGGAAGGCAACAGAAACACTTATGTATCTTTATTAGCCTTATTTAGACCATATGCTTTCTGCATGGTGAGAAACTTCATAGTCCCTGCAGTAAAACAGCAGTAGGTATGTGCTGAGTTACAAACTCTCCCTATTTGCATGCTTTCTTAGACCTCTTCTGCTGCTCTAACTTCCTGCTGCACTGAAAAGCAGGCTGGTAATTAACAAGTGAGGGAAAATGGAATTTTCTTTGTCTTCCCCAGGATTTCATTGGGTACCAAAACTACAGAGAGCGGAATGGGAGGGAGTACAGATTTTTATAGAGAGGGGAACACGCAAGCTTGAGTTTGTAAACTTCTGTGGGAAAGGACCGAGTGAGAGAAAACTGCTGAGAAGGTGGCTTCTTTCCTCGTCCCTGGGGATTTCCTCCCCAGAACAACGGGAGCTGTGGTGCGACCTGGAACGTGCCAGGTTTATGGTTTGCTCTGCTGCATGTTGCAAAGTAGCTTTTAAGGCAGTTAGGAAGGCTGCCTTGCACCTGCAGAGTGGCACGGCTTCTGCAGCAACAGGGGCCTCTCGCACACTGCTGAGAGAAAAGGATTGTTTTGATCTCTTCTGCAACCACCTACTGCACGTAAACTTGCTTTGCTGTTGTCTGAAGCAGATGCCTTTTCTGGCATATTACTCATTTTTGGGTTTGCTTTCGACAGGTTTTTGCCACTCACGCAGTAGAGTTACTATAGAGATCACTATAAAACAAAATTTAACAACAAATCCCACACTTTGAAAACCATTCACTAGGAGGGTTGCTGGTGTTTTGGAATTAAGCTGTAGTTACTTGTTTTTAATGTATGCGCACACATTTTTCTGCATATGTTTAAAGTAAAATCAACTGTAGCCCAATAAAAACGAATAAAAAAGTTGATTAGCATAGTTTTGAATTTTATTGCCTCTGTGGCTATTCCTATTCCAAGTGTGTTTCACTTCGCATATTGTTTTGCTTGGTTCAACTAGTGCAATCCTAGCAGTTTTTCCCTGCACACAGTGAACCTCCGATGTCTTGCTGCTCTTAGAGGGGTGGCAGTTTGGTTGCCAAACTTCCCTTGGCACTTTTGAAGCATTATTTGTTTACTTACTCTTCTGAAGGAATGAAATTCCATGCACCATGGTGATTTCTTGCTCTCCTGTTGAGTCTGAATTTCTAACTGAAACCTAAGCCTAAAGAAGCAGTCTTTTAATTGCTGGTTAACCTTGCTGGCTGCTTGTAGCCGGAGAATGACAGCGATCCTGTGTTGTTCCTCGTCACCCATGAAAGAAATCGGGAGAAATGTGTGGACTGGGTCTTGGGGGCTGCATTAATGCCAACCACAAAGATGCTCCTGCTCAGATTGTGCTGCTTTGATTACTGAACTGCGTTATTAGATCCATGAAGAACACCCATTTAAATGTAAATCCATTCTCCTTCTGTAATAGATAAATGTGCTTTGCCTTGAATTTGTAAGCAGAATACATCACTTTGATATACTAACTGGAACTGAATAAAGCTAGGCAGTAGACCAAGCGAAGGATGTGGATGGCTTTAAAGCAAAGGGAACAGAGGAGTCCATCAGTTCATTAATTAACTCCAATTTCTATTTTAATGAACTTTCTCTGGTGCTTGTTTTAGCATCCAGATGCTTGCAAATGTTTTTCCTGACAACAGACTTCTGTTGGCGTATAATAAATTTTAATTTGAGGTCCCTGTCTCCTATATCCCAGGAATAGGTTTGTGGCATTTGCTTGGCTGCAGCAGCGAGGTGCCAGGTGGTCGGGTGCTGCACGGGGCCTGATGCAAACCCCTGTCAGCTTTGAGGCCAGCCACAGTGCAGGGACAAAATCCAGTAGGTAGAATTTCTGAAAGAGGGGAAAGAGCAGTGATTTGGGGTCTTGGTGTGTTCCTTGGGACACTTCTAGAAGGCTGGTGGCCACAGGGGATGTCCACAGAAGCTGGCTGCTCTGGTGGAGCTCTGGGCTCTTCCCAAGCAAGGGGCAGTTTTGGGATAGGTTGAGTTTTGCTCCACATTGCCCTCTGGATGTCTCTGTGGTTTGCTGTTAGTAATAGAGGGGTAGAGAGAACATAGCCCTACCCCACCCAAGTTGCCTAGCATGTGTGAAGGTAACCCCTTCTGCAGTTCTCCTTCCTAAATCCTAAAATTTTCTCCAGCAATTGGCTGCATTGAGGAATACCAAGGAGACCTTAGCTATTTGTTCCAGGAAACTCTTTAAGAAACATAATTTCAAAATGACAATGCAGCCATTTTTCAACTTCCCTGACGTGGGTGAACAAAAACTCATGCATGTCCCCGCTGGGTGACTGCCCCGGAGCAGGGGGTGGAGGATGCAGCAGTGCTGCCTCGCCTCGGGCAGCATTTCGGGAGGGAGCGGTGCTGGCTTAGCTCTTCACATGGAGCAGAGCTAAGCAGATTCACAGGGCTTTGGAAAATCTTGGCCAGGAGCAAAGCTGGACTAAGCACCTCTGAGGTTAAACAACACACTCGTATTTCTGTCTGAGCTCAGTAAGAGCAGGAACTGTCCTGGGGTCGAAGACCTCGGCTGAGACACAGAGAGCTGTCCGCAAGGACACGTTCACCCCCCCTCCTCGCCCCTCCAACAAAGGCAGATGTTTTCCTCTTGCTGACTTTCCATAACTCATTCTGCCAAGGACTCCCTGTGTGCTATTGAGCAAGCTGCTCCTTCTCTCTCATTCAAATTCTTTTTTGCAGTTCGGCTCCTGCACCCTTTTGTTTCCTCGCAAAAGAAGCGCCGTGGAAGAGGAAGCATCTCCTCTATTTAAATGGCAAAGCAGGGCCGTGTCCCCACAAATTACTGCAGAAGTACAATCAGGGTCCACAGAAACAAATGACCGAGTTCTGTGTCGTAGGCTGTAAGAAGTTTTCTATTTTCTTCATCCTCGGCTAGGTGACGCAACTGTCCTTGTTAAAGGATGAGTTTCAGTACTCTCCCCATTAGCTGGATGCGTAGTTCTTTTAAACATCACAGTCATCTGTGGAATGAAACAGATTTAAAATCTAATAGTAATAGCCGAGTAAATGCATCTGCCAAGCGTAGAGCTTCTCAACTATTGCTCATTGTAGCTGTAATTAGCCAGTTAAAGCCATCAGACATCTGTGTGTTAAGAGATTAAGCCTGTCCTGCTGCTTTCATTAGCTCTCTGAGCACTGTTGCATTATCCCTCCCACTTCTCGTTTCGGGAGCATATTTTTTGTAATCATTGTGACCAGATTCTGTAGGGATGGTTTTAGTAAAAATGCCCTGGGAAAGGGCATATTACAGATGGGTCTGTTGCTGCTAGTTCAGGCGGTGGGAATGGTTTCTGCTTGGATGCGGTGTAAGCAGTCCTGCACAGACTTGAATTTAAAGTCTTTTTGTGATACAGAAGATATGGTTTCTTAAGATGAATAGTATTTGCTATAATGCTTTATAATACTTGCGTGGGTTTTATCTTCCTTGGACTGAAAATGTTTCAGAACATGCAGCACTCGCTGGGTAAATTAACTTACATATTAAAATTCTCCTTCCTTTCTGGTATCTGCCAGCCCACTGGACATCACGGCAGGTTTTCCAATTTCTTCTTCTACTTTGCAGTTTTCAAGTTGTCCCTCTGTTTCAAACCCATCCTGTGCCTGGACTAACCACACAAACTGTTCATTTGAACGCTGCTTTAATGGGATTTTGTCTGGCAGCAGGCAACACAGATGATATTGCAAATTAATCTTTTAAAATCACGACAGGTTTAGCTCCGTGATTCATTAGAGGCTCCTCGGAATGAGTCACTGGGATGTCTTCAGCGAAGCCAAACCCAGATTAGTTGTTGTTTCCTTTGTGAGGAGCAGCAGCTTCATTTGAATTAGTGTCTCAGCAAGCCTTTGCAGACCGCTTATTTGGTACAGAAAATGTCCAGATTCAAAATCTCTCACTGTTTTTGCCTTTGGCATGAACTGCTCGTGTGGACAACTGCACTTCCAGCACTTGAGAGTGGCAATGAAAAGCCCAGGCAGGGAGCTGGAGGGACAGAGCCCTGCTCCCAAATAAGCTCTAAATGGGGGAAATATCCTTGCTGAATGTGACCGTTGGTTTTGCAGAATGCCTGGTGCTGCTTTTATCACTTCTAAATGCCAAGGAAGGAATTAAATCGCTTTTCAAACTGTTTCCCTCCAACCCGGGGAAGTTTCTGTTGAAGTTCTTGGAGGAGAGAGCTTCGATTAATCCTCTTAAAATTGGTGTGAGTGCTCCAGGTTGTTCTCTCATCAGAGTCCTGCTTGCCCTTGGGTCTTTTCTGGCTGCCCTGGAAATAAGAGGGATGGTCAGTTTTCTGCCCATTTTATATATTTAATGGGGCCCACAGATTCCTGAGCAAGTAGAGCACAGCTGGGCAGGTAGGAGCTATGGGATGAGCACCAGCGCTTGCACGGTGCTGCTTCTTGGCCAGGAGGGCATGGGGCAGCTCCTGATGCTTCCTGGGTCATGGGGAAAAAAGGGGCTTACAGCCAAATTTCTGCACGCCAATTCTAATGCCCAGACCCCCCAAATCACCCTTTCTCGGGCATAATATGGGGAAACACCTGCTGCTTTCTGCTCTCTGAGATGTAACTGCAGACTTCATTGTTTTAAGCCCATATTTGAGTTCTTGTACCAGAGCCTTGAACTGGGCTCCGTGAATTACCTGCCCTTGAACCTGTTTCCATACATTTCTGATCATTGGTTTGACAGGAGAGATGATTAAAAATTATGAGCCTGGAGAAGTAGTAGGGGCAGCGGGACGGAGGAAGCTATTCTCTTTGCTGAGGTTGCGCTATAAACAAAGCCTTCTGCACTTGGGGCAAAACTCTGTCTGGCAGAAAGAAAATAGGACAGTTAACTTGATGAGGATTTATGTCTGATGGCTTTCTCTGTCTTTATACACTGTCCTCCGTGGAATCTGAGTTATTAAAACTGGATGACTGATGTACCTGTACAGACCAGGGAGTGACCCCGAGCTTTTGCTAAGCTTTGAAAACCTTAGGTTCATTTATTTAGATTTTCTCTCTCTAAAACCAGACTGGTTTTAAATATAGCAGGTTTAGGGCTTGCCAGAGAAGGTCAGTGAAGAGCAGGAGCGGTCGGTCAATAGGGGTGGTGTGGACGTAAGTCTTCTACAGTAAAGACTGCATCAGTGGGCTACCATTTCTGAAAATCTGCTAGAATTAGGGACTAAGCTTTGTGTGTTCATCTACCATTCTGGACGCTGTCTGACTGCTCCACAGCTTGCGTTTCCATTATAGTTATTCAGTATTTCATCTTAAATTGATGATGCATAAGCTAAATATTTTCTGAATATGACTCTTGCCATTAGAGAGCCTATGGATATGAGGTACGGTGTTAATGGTCAGTGCCTTACCTGCATTTTTTCCGGTCTTCCCAGTGTCTGGGGGGAGATAAGACTTTGGCTAGTGGTGGACTTGCTTCCTGAGGTTTCATAAACTCTCAAATTTGCCCAGGGTGTTGGGGTTTGAAAGACAGAAGAGAGAGCAGACCTTCTACAGCCACGTTTTGGATTTCAGCAAGTAAAAACCTGCCCTAAGAGGCTTTATCCAGGGACGCCATGTGCTAGGTTTCTGGTATCCCAGGTCTCAGAGCAAGTGCTCTTCAATTTCTTATATTAGTTATTCTTCCCTGGTGTCTCAGGACTCAGGTCCTAAAAAACTTTCTAGCACAATTTGGAACTTGCAGTGTTTAAGTGGGCTCAGAGCAATGGAGGAAGGGAGTGAATTTATCCCTCGTTTCCAATTAGGCTTGCATACGAAGTAGCACGTGCGTTGGCTCTGCAGTGAGGAGCGATGCACCGCGGGGTCAAGGATTTGCCTGTTAAGGAGCCCCAAGACAGCCTCCGAGGCCAACAGCAGCCTCTAAGTACTAGCAGGGATCAGGCTACCGGGTCAAAAGCTATTTATTGTCAGCATCTGTGGCGTTGCGACACGCTTTCAGATGGGTCGTCTCTGCACTGCCTTCTAGACACAGCAAAGCGTGAATTTACTCAAACTGATATTAATATTTAATTTTAATGGGCTAATTAAACTGACCAGCAGTAAACCTCAGAGGTCAAGTGTAATTTTGGCTTGTATCAGTGAACTTCTTTTTTTTTTTTTTTTTCTAGTGGGTCTCTGATGAGATGCTGAGAAAGTGTTGCCTTTGTGTCAGAATCCCACTGTTCACTTTTGTGTTTTGTGTATTTAAACTTCTGCTCTGCACAAAGGCGCTGCTGTGTTAAGTACCACCTTGTTTTCCAAACCCTTCCAAGGGATAGCAGACTTACTTAGGTTTTTAAACAGATATACTAATACGCAGACATGTAATTAAGATCCTAATCAAATGCATACAATTATTTTATTGTGGAAATTTGGAGTTTTAATAGAATTAAAAATGCAGTTGAATTAAAATCCAAGGTAATGTAATCCCCCTCTGTGGTTCTGCTGATTGGAATTTTATATTCCACGCAAGAATACAGGAATAGAAGTCTCTTCTGTAGAGCCCTGTGATGCCAAAACGTGCCATTTGTAATGAGCTGCTCATCAGCCTTGGCTGGATAATTTGTGCCCTTAATTTATTGGGCAATGAGACTCTTAATATGTACTTCATATGTCTCCAAAGGATCGACTTGGCTGCCAGCCTGAAAAATACCAATATTGTAGGGATTAAACAAACAAAGAAATCTAACAGTGAGACTAAATCAATACAAAAGAAACTTGGATTGTGTGGATGCATTGGGCAAGGCAGGGAAGCGTGGCTCTGGAGAAATCAATGTGCCAATGGCACGCCGGAGGCAGGATGGGCATTTGGAAACACCTTCTGCATTTGAGCTCGATTCTGCAAAATGTACAATAACGCCTTGACAATCTGTGGCACTAAGGCAGGTGCACAAGTGTCAGTGATGAGGCGATTGCCTGACCCGCAGCAGCAAATCCTCTTTTCCGGGGTTTTGCCAACTTTTGAAAAATTTTCCTTCCTGGAGAACAGACCGTCTCAGCTGAGCGTGGTTCAGTGTCTTGAGATTGCTTTCCTACCAGGTGGATTAGTGATACATGGCTGTAATTATGTTGGTGTGGAAGAATTCTGCAGACAATGAAGTGTCTCGAGATGGAGGGGAGCTGAAAATAGAACTGACCGAGTTTCAGGCCCACTGGATGGGCCAGATTTTTCTTTTTTGGATACAAATCCATAAATAACAGCTCTATAACTGACTGTATGTGCAATTAATTGCTTTCCACTGATGTTGGACATGAGTCTCTTTGATCTGTAGAGTGTTTGCAATTTCAAATCTATAGTTTTTAACTGAAAATCTATGCAGCTGAAGGAAATTAACGTTTCTTCAAGTAGGATGCTACCAGCGTGCATACATTGTAGGCTCTGATGACTTGAACTTGGCATGTTGCATGTCAGATGTAAGCCGCATCAACATTTGAAGCTGCTTTACTTTTCAGTGGGTTTTTATGGACTCTCATAATTAGCTAAAAACCTCTGAACACGAAGACTTTAGAGAGCTGCTGACTGCTAGCTCCCCGGGGCTGGCTGCAAAGCTGTCATCTTCTGTGGACTTGGAGATCTGATCTCACCAGGGACCCCCCCCCACCGAAACTGGTAAAGCAGACAAATAAAAATGTGTAATTATTCCCTCTGATCCATTTTCATGCACTGCACGGAGAATGCTAAAGATGCAAAGCCCAAACGGTCAGCGAGAGCTGCGTGCCCAACTCCTACTCGTGCCTTTCCAAGCCCAGCGTTGCCACAAAAATTCACGGTGGGTGAAAAATTTCCAGTTCCCCAACCAAACCGAATAGCTGGAAAGGAGCAGGCGATTAAGATGCGTGATGCTTTGCTCGAAGTGACGGACCATAAATCACAGCCTGTGGAATATTGCATTTTAATGCTTCGTGCCCTGCGCATTGCAGCGCAGCCCCCGCCGTAGCTGATCGCTGAAGTCACTCCTAGAGGGAAGCGAGGGAGGTCAGGCTGAAGCTATTAAAAGGTGTCAGCCCTTTGGTATGTTGTTTGCAAAATAAAAGAAATGAGGTTCATTTTTCCGGCTTGCTCTTGCTTTCAGAGGAGGTTTTGAGGAGCTTCAAGTGGTTTTCTTGCTTGCTCCTATTTAATGAATGCAGTTTCTGGCGTACAGCTGAGAAAATGCAGTTAGCAGAAATGTTAGTGCGAGAAATTAGCAGAAAGCATAACTCGAGGCAAAGCTCAGAGCTAGCTCACTAAATTTTTCAAGGAAAATATTAGCTCAGTGATGTGATTGGGTGCTAGAAAATCCGTGTAGCCAAGTAACTCAGTCAAAAAAAAAATAAATCCCACCCTTTTGAATAGAAATGAATGGGCCAGAGTAACAATTTCCATAAAAAATACCGTAAGAATGTTGAAAAGCGGCAGCACAAAGTTTCCCTAAACTTTAATTTTTTCTCCTATTGCTCGTTACTTGTATCTTTAGCATACACTGCCCAAGCAGCCGTGAGGACAACACAGGACAGGGGTGGTGCTCGGCTCAGTGCCTCCCGTGAGGACTCATGGCAGCTGCTGGATGGTTCAGGCGGGTTGGGACTTGGCCTTGCTTTGTTCTTTGCCTCCATCCGTAAATTGCTGCCAGGCTGGCTGCTTCTTCAAGAAGCTGACCACCTCTGTGTGGTGTCCTGCCATTTCACTGTCTCTTCTGAGCTCTGGTGTTTTCTCTGTGCCTGAATTATTCTTGAGATTTGGGTCGTTATCTGCACCCAAGTGCTGAGTTACGGCACAGGGCTATATTGCAGGTATATTGCAGGAGTATTGTACAGAAATGGAGATCTGGATCCTGGGAGCAGCGTGTGCCCAGGGCTGATCTGCCCTGGGTGGGATGCCACACAAGTCCTGTGAGGAACAGCTGAAGGAATTGGGGGTGTTTGGTCTGGAGAAGGGGAGGCTCAGGGCAGACCTCATTGCTCTCTACAACTACCTGAAAAGAAGCTGTGGGGCACTGGGGGTTGGCCTCTTCTCACAGGTAACCAGTGATAGGACCAGAGGGAATGGCCTCAAGTTGTGCCAGGGGAGGTTCAGGTTGGAAATGAGGAGACATTTCTGCTCAGAAAGAGCAGTCAGACACTGGAATGGGTTGCCCAGGGAGGTGGTGGAGTCACCGTCCCTTGGGGGTGTTCAAGGAGAGGTTGGACGTGGTGCTTGGGGATGTGGTTTAGTGACATTGGTGGTAGGGGGATGGTTGGACCAGATGATCTTGGAGGGCTTTTCCAACCTTAATGATTCTGTGATCTCCAATCAAAATGGGTCCTCCCGACTTTTCTTCTTTAGGGATGCAAATTTGAGTCTTGCCTTCCAGTCACAACCCAGTGCTTGATTCCCCTTGCACTCATTTGTTCTTGTTGAAACTTAATTATCAAAGTAGAAAGTACAGAAAGGCATCCCCTTCCTTTATGAGTCTTGCATGAGTAACTCATATGCATGCGTGTGTGTGTGTGTTTCATTCATTGTCTCGTTTGGCATCCTGTGTTTGGAACTTGGCAGATGAAGAGGTCAGCCATTGGCCTATCCAAATGTTAATTCAGAGATGAATTTCTCAAAATTTTTTTTCAGGTTGGTAGTCCCTTATTTAAAATGAAAGTGCCTCTAATTCTCTTTAATTTCCTATGCAGAAAATGCATTAATGATAAGGCAGTTTTATGTTTATATGCTAGTTGAGCTGCTGAAACAACGTTTGACCTTGAAAGGTGTGGGAGTTGGTTTGATATGCCTAAAATTGTAATATAATTTTCCATACCTTGCAACCCTGCTGGAAAATCATAAACCCACCGATTGAGAAATGCCAACTGGAGGATGGGTTGTAACCATCAGTGCGCTCGCTTCCATTTGTAGACAGAGCAGAATGCCTGTAAAACTGCATGTGTATTTATAGTCCTGTAAGAAGCATAATAATGATGCATGAATTCACTGTGCTCCAAGTTATCAGCACATACTCACATTTTCCAGATGTTTAGAGCCCTCTTCTGAGCATGCTGAAGCTAGAGAAAAATGGTTGCTGAGCTTCGAGCAGGTTTGGGAATGTTACTTTGAAAAGGGGCTTGCAACTTGAAACTCGGTAGAGAAAGAATGGCTGGGGCAAGGGCTGGTTGTGTGTTTCCTTGTGACCATGCTTTTTTTGTGAGTTTGTGTATGTTGGTAATTCAGTGACATTTTCTAGGATGCAGTTCCTGCATGTGACAACTCCAGGCCTTGTCTTTGGCAGCTGAGTGCAAGCAGGAGGGTGCTGGCTTGTGTGAAGTTACTCTGGGTTTCCACCAGTTTAACCAAGAGGAGAACTTTGCCTGTTGTGTTTTATTTCCCATCACAACACTGCTTGGCAGTGACAGTATTTAATTAAGCCATATGAGAACTGACAGATATACAATTAAACCAATTTACTGAAAAGTACCAGAAATAAGTTATACTGCAAATAAAAGCAATCTGATTTTGGCTAAGTCCATTGTAGTGCTTTTTATGAATTCGCAACTTCTTCTGCTTTCTTTTCTTCCTCATTTGAGGCAACTCAGAAGATGTGATTGGAAGCAGAAAGGAGCCACAGTCTCAGATCTCCAGCCAAAAGTGTGCCCCTCTTCCCTTTTCATCTCATGTTTATTATATTACCCTATCAAAGAAAAAGAAAGTTATTTGTGTTACAGGAAAAGCGCTATGTAGGAGTAACTGAAGGAAAACAGGCTGGAGGCTTTCTCAAGAAAGGAGAAATCTCATCGTTAGCTCCTTATCGACAGAAGGCAATGGCCACGTTAAATGGAGCTGGGTTAACTGTGTAATTAATTCGTCCCTCTGAAAGTCTGTGTCATCTTTGCATGTGATTAAGGGGAGGGCAGGGATGAAAGGGTTTGTTTCTGGAGCTGCTTCTGTTTTATTTCTTAAGGTTATTGTGACAACATCCTCCTCCTTCGTATGCTCAGGGCTGTTGTAAAGCTCTTCCAAACCTTGCTTTCCATCAGTGCACATCTGTGCTTTGCATAAAGCCAAAAAGCCCCTCGCCCGCCAGGCAGACGTCAAACCCACAAGTCATAGCTAAGCTGTGCAGATGGGATGATGTTTGTCCTCCTTGTTTCTCATTCAGAGCCCTGGGAACTGAGCAGGGAGTGGATGCACACGTGCTTTTGTGGTCTTCCTTTGCTTATGGCCAAGAGTAGGGTTGGCCGATAAGCTGGGAGAGTGCAGTGCAAAAACAGAGGTCTGCCTGTCTATGGATGGCCAAAACCACGTGCTTTAAAGGAAGAAGCGATGTGGTCTGTACCACGCATCGTTCATTTTTTCATCAATGACTTCATTTGAATGTTGTTTTCTGTCTCTTACAATAATCTGTACTTTAACTGGCTGAAGGAGCATCTACATTTATGTTTCTTAGTCTTACCTTCTGTTTTCAAAGTGTTGGGTATCTTAAGGAGCATTTGTTTTTATTATCACAAGCTTTATTCCTGTAAATGCCCCTGTTCTGCCCTACCTGCAGCTTTCTTCCCCAAACGAAACAGAACTGCACCACATTTTAAGATATATTATCTGGCTTAACTAAATTGCTTGGGCCACTACATGCTGAGCACACACAGGCTTTGCAAAATGGAGATCACAAATCTTTGCTTTTGCTAGTTTTTCTCAAACCATGTTAAGACCTCATACGAGGTCAGCGAGAGCTGTGAACAAATTAAGATCTGAATAACTTCACATTTGCCCTTTGGATGCATTTGCACTAATCAGTCTCGTTCCCTTTATCGCTGGCTCTGTCACATGCTGCTTTCCCACTTCATGTTCTGAGTTTGCATGGCATGGTCGATTATGACCCAGTTTGGATAATTGTCCAAGTAATGAATCATTTATCACTATCCAGAACCCACTTCAGCAAAACACTTAACTGTGCCTTAAAATGCTGTACTTATGAGGAATTAAAATAAGCAATTGCTTAAATGGTCTGGAGGTGGGGAAAGTTGTTTGCTAATCACACTTTTCCCTTACTGTTGTTACTGAAAAATGTTCCCATCTTACAGCATTTTGCAAAAAGTAACAATTTGAGATAAATAAATTTGATAAGTAGAATCAAATAAAGGCAGCGTGTCATTTGTGATTAAATTTGACACTGTGCTAACATCTATCTTCCATAAACTGTGTGGCAGTGATGCAAGTCTTTCCTGCTGGAATCTGGCTCTGAATTATAAAACTGTCTAAACCTTCCAGAAAGATTTATTTCAATTCAAAGATCATTGATTTGCTGGAGAACTACAGAGAGAACCACAGTATTGGTGAAAACCTTTGAAGTGCTCTTTATTTAATCCTTTGTCTTTTGCAAACAAATGCAGCAGAGATGTTAAATGGAATTGCTTCAATCTGGATGCTGTTCCACATGGGGAATGGTGCTGCAGCCTATGTGTTGTCTTTATGTATCTGTATATCTACATATTTGTGTGTCAGCTGTTACCAGCAGAGTTGGAAGAGTGAAACATTCAACCTGGCTTCAAACAAGTCTTACGTTATTACTAAAAATCTCTCTGTATTTTTTTTCTTTAAACCACACTGGACATTGAATCTTGACTAACTAGGTTGTGGAAGTATTAGCGTGTTAATGGGTTGACTCTGTGTGCCAGTAAATGCTCTGTTTAATTTGCTGTTGCAGTTGCAAGAAAATTTCCCCATTAAATTGCAGCAGAGTGTGAGCTGCAACATGGTGTGTGGTTCCAGGACAAGGCTTTTACACCCTATTAGCATGGCAGTAGGGGGAAAGTACTTTAAAGTGCATTAAAGTTAAAAAAAAAAAAAAAAAAAAAAGTCATTAAAAACATATTTGTCAGCTTCCAGAGAAGCTAATGAACAGAAGCATAATGACATATTAACAGCTTGAGGTCCCCTGCTTTTCCAGGGAAAACTTTAGCCTCACATTCTTCTTTCATCTTCGTATGGAAATGCACGCTAATGAAAGCTCTTTGCAGGGCAGAAGATATTTGAGGGTTTAAGATGTGGCAAAAAAAAAGGCTGCAAGTGTGTAGCTGCTCCTGTATTTTGTGTAACACACAGAGAAATGCCATTAGAAAGAGCAATGAGAAGAGGCTGTGGAAAAGGCCAAAAAAGAGGTGCTAAATGTTATTTTTTGGTGGTGGTGATGTGTCCCCCAGGAACGATAACTGCAGGAGGTGCCTGATGCTGTCCTTGCCATAAGTATTTCTGAGGCTGAGGAGCAATTTTGAGGGGAGGGAGGCTGTTTTTGCTGTTCATTAACCTAATCTCATCTGAGTTTAATAGCTAAAACATGATAAACCTCATGTTCTTTTCATTAAAGAAACCTGTATCTCTTTGCTCCTAGCTCACTACGTGCTATCTGCCAGCATTATTAAAGGGTTTATCATTTTGGCTCCTCATGCATATCACAAAGGGGTTGAAAGGATTTGATCTACAGCCGAAGAACTTATTAGGTGAATCCAGTGGACCCGTGTGCTGTAATTGGCACCTGAATATGCGTTAGACAGATGGTGCCGGAGATTGTATAAGCAAATTACTTCTTGACCACAGCTACTGCTCTTCTGTGTATTATTTCCCAGATCCTAATCTAGCCTTTATTCTTGTCAGAATACCAATGGAAGCATGTTTTTTTTGCTGTTCTTTTTTTTTTTTTTTTTTAAAGTGTAATTTTAAACTGGTTTCTTCTAAAGATATTAATACAGCAAAATGAGTCAAAACCACTGTGGACTTACAAATGCACAGGGTGTTTTTGTTTGTCTCACTGTAAAGCAGTATCTGTGGGTAACTTTGTCTATGAGAACACTATCGGATACAGGTTTCCCGTTTGCAGCAGGGAAAGAGCTGAGCACTTATGCAAATGGACAATCTGAAGTGTGCTGACCTTTCCAAGTGAGGAGACTTTCCAGTGCAGTGATACGGCCTGTAAATGTGCTTCTCTTCCCTTTTTCTCAAGTTAACTTCATAACCTCTGATGATTACTTAATGATCATCAGAAAAAGGTCCCTTTTAATGAGAAACACGACGAGTAGGTGTAGCCTGGATAGACCATGAAAATGTAATGTCTCTGAAATACCACGTACAGGTAACCTGCATGTTTTCATGCTCTGTGTGTAAGTGTAATATGGCTAACTCCATGCATGCAAATGTTGTGATGCTTCAGACAGCATCTGTCTCATACCCTCTGAGAGTGTCTTAAAATCATCTTTGAAATGTGTTTAAAATACACACTTCAATTCTTACTGTGATGTTCTCAGTCTGTGCTGGGCTACATTTAAGAGCTAGCTTTCCAAAACAAAAAGTGAGCAGTCCAGACTGTTGTGTGTTTCCAGGAGATGGGCTCTGTGAAAATAAAGAGCTACTTGGGGGTGAAATAAAGTCACAGCTGCTGTCAGCTACAGTCAGACTAAAAATACTGCCAAAGGTTGTTAAGGAGGAGCCTCCTGGCCACCTTGTCTGGCCTCTCTCCCCCACTGTTGTTTGGTCTGCTGTGTCATGCAATAAATCAGTAATGCCAACAACATGACTCCAAGGAATCCCACAAATACAAAGCACTTTGCAAGGGGAGAATCAGACTGTTCCATGTGAAATTCTTCTTGCTCTCTGTGTTCTCTGTCTTTGGTGTGTTTTATGAGCTTCTTTTCTGTTGCATTCTTGGCAATAGCAATCCTCTTGTAGAAGTGCAAGAGCAATTTCTGCAGCAGATGTACCATGGCTGCTCAGAGTAACCTAACTACAAGCCAGCTGCATCTTTTAACATCATATATTGTAGCTGCCAGCCAGGTATCTTAACACCTTTAATATATCTGAAGGGTCTACACCAAAACCACGCATCATCTGTGGGCTTTGCTTTTCAACGACTACCTTTTATTTTTCCCCATTACCAGGCTGAACAAAATGCACGCTTTAGCTCGCGCTATCAATAAACTCCTGATGACTTTTCCCTAGCTCAGGATTTACTCGTGTAGGAATTTGGAGTTAATGGACCCACGTATGATGCTGTTGCTAAGAAACTGTGGCTTGCCTCTGTTAACGTCCTTTTGCAGTTTCGTGAGTGCCTCCCCGATGACAGTGCTCCCGGTCCAGCCTCTCGTTTGTCCAGAGGAGGGTGTGCTTTGCTTGCAGCTTTCTGCAGCAAGCCGATTGCTGGTCTTGCACGTCTTGTAGCTAGGAGATGTCGTAACCTGGCTAGAGACAGAAGGATGATTTAAAAACATAACCCATCCATTTTACACTGGTACTCCGTCGTTTTCATGTTGCCATGGCAAATCTGGGAAGAGGTGCAGAGGCAGCTGTTCAGGTGAGAAAATGCTGCCTCTGCGAGGAGGCAGAAGGGCAGCTTGGGGCTGTTTTCTGTCTAATGGGGTGCATGAAACCTGAGGTCCCTGCTGCAGGGGTTCCCTCGAGCCACCAGTGCAGAGACAGCTATGTCCTGGTGGAGCTGATCATCCCTTGGTCTGATGTTTGCACATAGGGAGTCTGTGAACCACCAATGAGCCCTTAGAGACCTCAGGAGACTTCATGTTAAGGAATGTTTTTTTGTCCCAGTCTGCTCTGGGTGTGCTGTTTGACACAGGACAAGCAGCACAGTTTCTCTGTCTCTTCCCTTCTGTCCGTGATTTCAGGTGTATGGATGAATCATAGAATTGTAGAATCATAGAATATCCTCAGCTGGAAGGGACCCACAAGGATCATCGAATCCAACTCCTGGTCCCATACAGGTCTACCCAAAAATTCAGACTATATGACTGAGGGCACAGTCCAAATGCTTCTTAAACTCTGACAGTCTCAGTGCCGTGACTGCGTCCTTGGGGAGCCTGCTCCTGTGCGCCTTTTGGTGAAGAACCTCTTCCTGATATCCAGCCTGAACCACCCCTGACACCATTCCCTTGCTGGTTACCACCATTCCTATCACTGGTCACCAGAGAAAAGAGATTGGCGCCAGTTCCTCTGCTCCCCCTCATGAGGAAGCTGTAGGCCGCCATGAGGCCTCCTCAGCCTCCTCCTTTCCAGGCTGAACAGGCCCAGTGACCTCAGCCGCTCCTCCTACGACGCAAGTGAAGCTCTGGGCACTGAAAGCAGGAGAAGAGGATAAAGTTTGAAATATCAGGCATCCTTTTTGTGCCAAGGTTTTCTCAGTGCTCTTCCCTTCCCCAAGCTGCCACGCCAACCCCTAAGGTGTCTGCACAGAGCTTTGTCTCAGGCAGCGCCGGCTCAGCCCCAGTCAGCCTTGTACTTGAAATGGTTGCAAGATGCTGAGAAAGAGAAATGCAAGGGGAGATGCATCGTTCTGCGTTATGCTGCTATAGGTAGGGGTGAAGTCCACCTTGGAGTTTTGCTGGTGGGAGTAGAGGTGGCTTCTACACAGCTGGAAATATTTGGGAAGTTGTTTCATATTTGTACAAGTCTGAGCATACAAGGTTTTATATTAATATTGAACTCCAGCAGCCTTGGTGCTGATCTTACCCTGGCTTTATAAGAAAGAGAGTAAATAAACCCCTCGCACTGTATGATCTTAGCTCAGCCTCTGCATTTTCTAAGAACCTGCTAACTATGACACCAGAATTAGTTTGTCGGGCTGTATTATCATTTTCCTGTCTCTCTCTGTCTTTTTGGCCGTAATTAACAGGGACACTCTCTGTCAATCAAGTGCCAAAATGAAATACTTTCTCTTCATCCATCAAAATGCCTGCACCGAAGGAAATGCTTGTTCCCTCAGGCAGCTGCCGGGGGAGAGCATGGAGTGACGGGCCGGGTTATTAACAGGGTGAACCAACTTCTAATGTTCCTGTTGTTGGTTCAGCACGTCTCGGGGTCTTGGGAAGATGAAAGGCTCTCAGAAACTTTAAGACGTTTCTGCTGTCAACCTAAAGGGGTTCTTGCACAGGGAAAGAGAGACAGAGCTATAGCTGCTTGGCTTCCAAAAAAATGAGACTGCAGGATGTGCTGACTGGTTTTAGGGGATTTGAGGGTAGCTCAGCTATAGGAGCAGGTAGCACATATTGGGGTAGTGCTGTCCTCATGCATGTCTACTGAAGATCACAGGTGGTTTTGCAGACGATACCCATTTTCATTTGGTATATCAGCACTGATTGCAGCTGCAGCCCAGGCAGCAAGTTAACGTACTTTGAGGTCTCCCACCCATCAAGGGCTGGACACCCAGAATTGCTGCTGGTTCAGGAGCATTTCAGCTCCGTCCTCGAAAGCAAGTTAGATGCCAAAATGCCACTGTTACTCCAAGACTCAGGAGTCCAAGAACCGCGGGTGTGTTTGAGAATGAAATGAGGTCTGTGAGTCACTTCAGGGGTTTCAACACTTCAATCAAAACCTTTTCTGTTTACCTAATGTTCTCTGTTACTGAGGAGAGTGTTTTCATTTCTCTCCTGCTCTGCTGCTGCTCTGGGTTTACCTGCCTCACAAGCCGCCGAGGCATTGCAGTGATCTCATCTCTCCGGGTGCCTGGCTGCCATCCCAGCTCCTTGCTTGGGCTTGGCACAGGAACACAACTGGTGGAAAATCCCAGTCCTTCCAGGCACTGCCTGCAAAGTGCTGCTTCCCCAGTTCCATACTGGTGACAGTTACTCCTCTTGTCCTTTACAAAAGTTTAATTTCATTGCCTTGCCAAACAATCTTGCTGCAAAGGCTACAGACAAAAACAAGGAAAAGAGGTTAATGCAATATATGTTATCCCTGTCTCCAGGGATATTTGGTTTTCTCCTGCTTTCTGATTGCTAAAATAAATGCCACCAGTGAATGTTTACAAGCACAGTGTTTGTAATCTAGACATAAATGTGAGGGTTGATGGTGATGTCAAGGTTCAAAGCTAAATCACAGAAGCCAGAAAAGTCAAAACAAAGAAGACAGTGCCTACTCCAGTTAGAAAGTTTAGAAATATATGATTTTACCACTGGTTATTGAAATAGAAAAAATGCACTTAAAATCTTCCATGAGGCTTTATCACATGAAAAAAAGTTATGAGGTTCTCACTCCCTACTGAAAAATCCCACCAATTGCAGAAGAGGTAAAAACACCTTAACAGAAGCATCTAGAAAACCCAATAAACAAAAAATAATGAGTCCAAATGGGAGTAGCATTTGAATACTATGTAATTAGTATTGAATGCTCTGCTTGTTCTTTTTTTTTTTTTTTTTCCTGGAAATGTCATAATTTTGACAAATGATTATGCTCACATAGAATGAAAACATCACTGAAAAGAAAGTGTGCACGAAATTCTGTTAAAGTGCTATTCTGAACACGATCTGGGGATGTGCTTAGACATCATTGAGACTTGTTTGTTTTCTAAGTAAAAGCTCACAATGGATATGCCTTTCAAAATTTTCAATACCTTTATTTTGGCTGTGAGCAGGAGCTTCTTACATAAAGCAAGACTTGCATCATTGTTCTTCTTGCGAGGGAGCGTAGCAAGAATAGTTTGCTGTAGGTTGTGTTTCCCATTTATCTTAGAGATGAAGAAATCCCATTTTCTGGAAAGTTAAGCCTGTCACTTCCAACTGCTTGGAGTAAAGCTAGGTGCACTGTTATGCTGGAAAAGTTGAGACATTAAAGATTTTGTAGGACTGCAGCTTGTGTTACTTGTTCTCGCTGTATGGAAATCCACTCGAGCTGAGTTTGAAGCTGTGCATACAGACATAGTTGATCACAGGATAATATTCTTTACAGAGGATACTCTCTTGCTACGTTTTATAGACATAGTTAAGAGAAAGAATAAGTTTAAATACCAGTCTGAAAAATCTGCTTTGTTTTAGGAGGAGTTTATTCAGGTCTGTGCCCATGAAAATAAATGGCACTGAAGAAGTGTCTTGAATGTGAAGCTTTTGCTCCAAAGATACAATTGTGACAGGACTATTAAGTACTGAATATAGTCTCATTTTAACTCTGATTGTATGAATATATTTCTAGATGCTTATTTTTATTCCACATAAATACGTTTGGTGTTACTGGCCGTAGTGGATTGATGGCTCCCAGTTAGAATTAGGCGGTAGTTGACCACAGTAATGTCAAAATAACATAAATTACAAATAAGCCCAAACATCTGTGGCATGGTACATCCACAGATGACATTCTGACATGAATTGAGTGTTTTAAACATAGAAAAAAAAAAAGGCCTGGATTTCTCAGTCTGTAAAACAAGGTAATAGTGCTTGTGTGCTTCATGGAGTACGGGTCTGGAATGCAAAGGGAATGCTGTAGGAAACACTGAGCAGGGCAGGAATTGATGGTGGGTGGCTCTGCTGGCAGCATCAGTGCAGATGCAGCATCTGGTGTGATCCTCGGTGTCACCTTTATCTGCAGGGGAACCAGAGCCCCCTCCCAGGCTCGCTGAGACAGCTGTTTTTGTGTGAGCGCCTGATAAAACTTGACCATCTGATTTACTGTACTCAGCTTGTACTGTGCGCTTCCAGTGGTTGAATTTTAGCGTTTTAGAATGCTGTACAAATGAATTTTAGCTTTTTATAATGCTATGCCAGTAAATTTTAGCTTTTTATAATGCTATGCTAGTATAGGTTTTTTTTTTTTTTTTTAGGGTAGAATTGCTAAACCCAGCATTTTGCTAGTGTCACTTCTTAAGGTTTTCAGCAGCTCAAGAAGTCTTCCAAGGAAAGTTAAATACTTACTTTAACAGTATCCTCCATCCCTTTTTTCATCTACGAACAGGGAACACAGACACTTTCAAAGAGAGATTTGCAGGTTGCCAAGTTTCATGACTTTATCGCAAGCGTCATAATCATTGCTATTTTTCACATGCAGCAAATACATATTTTTTTAAATTATATTTTAAGTTTCTAACCATCAGGTTAAGAGAAGTGAAATCTTAAGAGCTAAAGGAGAATCTCAGAAGCATCAGCAAAAATACCCAGTTTGGCTGTTTATTTTTTATATCTTGTGATTTTTTAAGGCAGTCTCAGGACTTCTGGTGACCTTCTCTGATTATTGCAACCCCAGTAGATTGGCAAGACGATATTCATTAGTCTCTCAACACTCACAAGGGCACTGCTTCACACACTTCCAGATGTTCGGTGGGAAACAAATCCAGCTCAGTTGTCTTCTAACAATTTCATTTTATTCAAAACCCAGAAAAGCCCTGCGATTTATTAAATTCCCTTCAGGAAGTGTTTTCTTCCACCTTTGACACCGAGGAGATGGAGCATCCTGTTTACGCCAGGAGCTGCTTGTTAAACCAGAACAATTCATAACTCGCAGTTGAACGGTAGGGAAAAGCCCCGCGAGTCCCTCACCCGCGGTGGCATCTCGTGTTTGCGTTTTGTGATGTTTGTGTGCTCCAGTCCTTGTATTTACGGATGGGAGGGGAGCACTGAGGTTTAGGTGACCTATCCAAGACGGTGGAGTCAGTTTTGGGCACAGTGGCTGCTGTAGGCTCTGCAGAGCCCGGCACCACCATCCCTCTTGCAAGCACAGCTGGGCCTCGCTCCTCTCAAGTCAATTCGGAGCAGCTGGGTGTCTGGCCCGTGCTGCCGTTGTGTTGGCGTGCAGCATTTTTGTCGGCCGCTTCCTTTTTGTCTAAATAAAGTAGCTATTGTTTAGGAAATATAATAGCTGCACAATTAGCTAAAGAGATGACAAGGAAATGGTTACCCGGCAGAAACACGAGAGCAGCAGCTCTGAAGCCGGGTGCCACCGCGTCGTCCGGCTTTGGAAAGGGCTTTTTGGTTCTAGGTGAATTGGAAGTGAGTTTCTCCTGCAGGAGTTAGATTTACCAGTTTGGCATCGTGCCTGCTGCGTTTCTCCGAGCCTGACAATGTTCCTGGCGTGGCAGCTTGCAGCTCTCTGGGGAGTTAAGCATCTCAAATATTTCTGAGAACAACAATAGGCAGGCTGACAAAGTTTGGTGGGGTCCAAATTTGCTGGAGGAGCCGTGGGCTCCTTCTGTTCAAAGCACCGCAGGAGCAGCAGGACCCCTCACCGGCTGCTTTGTTCCCTGCTCTCCCTGTCATAAGCATAAACACAGCAGAGGAATTTATCTTCATTTTGGGTCTTTCTTTCGGAGTGAGCGGCAGTGTGTTATTTATTAGTGTAGCTAATAGAGCTTGGGGAGGGAAAGGCAAGTTTTCAGGCATGGGAGCACTTCTTCAGCTCTCCGATACTCTCATAGCTCTGGCAAGACTGTTGCCAGAATAGAAATTTATTGCTGATTTTCTACGTGACCCCAGGCAGTATTTTAGCTAGAGTAAACACCAAGTTTTTTAATTTTTAAAAATTTAGCCAAACTCTACTGAGCTTCACCTCACTCTTCTGGGGCGTTAGCCCTGATTTAGAGAGAAAGAAACTGAGGCAAAGCGCAGTGCTTTCCAGAGGGCTGATAAAAAAGCAGAAAGCCACAGCAAAATGCAAGAGCTTTTATCTCCCTGTTCAGTGCAGACCTATTGTGGATACAAAATCTCTGGAGTTTTTGAGCATCAGATGGAAATCACATCTACCTGGTGCTCAGAAAGGATGTTTGGAAGATTTTTAAAGCAAACAACTGCATAAATTGTGACTTCGGTGGGAGCACTCTTTAGTTCCATGAGGTGTTTGTGCGATATGTTCAGGACTCGGACAGAAGCCATTTCTCTCACAATGATTCTTCATTTTTGTGGCTGTTGTCATTCAGACAGCACCAGGAGCAGGCAGGTTCCGATCCAGTGTCTAATACAGGAAGATTTGGACCTGTGGTGGTTATATCACCACTACATAACCACCCTCACTACGTAACCACCCTCACCCTCTTCTCCGAAACCCCCAGGCTCTCTGTCTTCTAGCAGAGGACAATTTCTGTTCTGTGCTGGGAGCCTGAGCTGCCGCTCTAGCTGGGAGCCAAGTGTCCATGTGTCAGCGTGTCCATGCAGATGGGCACGGATTAAGGAAAGGTCAATTTCCGAATGTGCCCAAGCTTCTACATCTGGCCTTTTGTTCTCTAAGGGGAACATGGACATCTGTCCTTGAAACGTGGCTCCAAAATTCTCATCCTTTTTCTGCTTTGTACTAGGATATATGCTTTTCAACGCAGGGGCAGTGTCATGAGAAATTTCATAAATCTGATTCCAGATCGCTGGATTCAGAATATACCTGCGTATTTATGGACAGTTTAAAACTGACATTTTAATGGAAATAGTTAAAAATCCAACTTTGAAAGAAGCTCCCACAACATTAAAACAACAACAAGCAAAGCCCCAAGGTCTGAATAAAACACTTCGATTCTTAAAGAGCTGTCGCAACCCCACAAAGCTCCACTTCTTGATGTCATTTTTCATTTCCAAAAAGGTCAGATTGGTAAGGAGAAACTAATAAGCTGAAAAAAATGACCAGCTTCATTTCTGGGCATGTTTTCCTCAGGAGCTGCAGGGCCATTTATTGGTCTGATGGCTTTCTTCTGCATCTGGGAAGCTGTGAATGCAGCTCTTTGCCAGTTACATAGAAAATATTTACAGCCCAGAGAGGCCAGCTCATTAGTAATTACTGTAATGAGTTCTTCACAGTGTTTCTCTGAAAGGTGATTGAGCCCCTAATGTAGACACCAGATATTTTTTCTTCAGTTAATGGGGTGGTAAATTATTCCTGCGAGGGGGCTCATTGAATGCCTCCTTTGCAACAAGTTAAAGACTACAATGGAGAGAAAAATCTGTAGGACTCTTCATACCAGCTCCAGGAGAAAATATTTATGGAGCGTTTCAGAGCTGGGTCTTCCTGACGATTCTGCACACAGCAAGAGCGAAAGGTTGGGTCGTGTAAATAGCGATATCGCAAGCAAATGGCTGGAGCAGATGCTGCAAAGCGTGTTTTCCAGCTGTCAAGGTGCATGGCAGCTCGGGGAGAGGAGAACGGGCTCGGTTTGCTCAGATGCTGCCTTGGGATCGTGATGGCCGTGGGATTTGCAGGTCAGCTTCTCATCGCACTGAGTGCGAGGTGTGCTACCAGTGCCTTACTGGTGCTGGCAGGGGGAACACTTGTCTTGAGCTTCGCTTTCATGAAAGCAGATTTCTTCTACTAGCAGATCAATAAATTCATTGATGTGTCCAAGTGCAATTAGCAAATGCTACATGGGAATGCTTCCTAATCAGAATCGTTTACCAGGCAAAACCAAAATGTTGCACATCTTGCACGTTGGGTTTTTTTTGGATCCAGCAAAAGACCCATTAACCAACCTCAGAAACATATATAAGGCCAGGCATCAGTTACAGCCGAGCTCTGTAAAGATCTTTTCATACACTGTACGCAGCTGGCACGCTGCCACGTGCCATAACCCCAACGTGCCTTCAGGGTCGGCACCTACACCTGCAGGGCTCTGGGGTGGTCCCAGGCCAGGGGCTGCAGCTTTCACAAGAAGGGTCCCAGTTTCTCCTCAGAGCTGTGCAGAGGGATGCAGTCCTTGCTGAGGCCCTGAGAGAAGGTTTGGGAGCCGGCTGGGATTCCTCATATGGCTTTGATGAGAAGCAGGTGTATCTGGAGAAAATCTTTGTGGTGAGCGGGGTCGTTCTTCTTGGTGCTCAAATCACAGAGAAAGTTGGTCTTTGACCGTAAAAAAAAAATAAAAAATTAAGAGGCTGACCAAATCAGTTTTACCTTCCTTTCCAAAGGAGGTATCAGCTGAGATGGGTCCTGTGGGATGAGGAGGCTCCCACCTGAGCACGGTTTTGCTTCGGGGGACCTGAGCCTTGTGGACATCTGTGGGCGACCGGCGTGGCGGTGTGGGTAGAGTCGGGAGGGTGGCAAAGGAAAGGCCCAAAGCGCCTGGAATATTTCTTCCTCTCCGCAAACCCAGCCCCGTAGCTGTTACTCGAGAAGCTGTTTTGTAATATTGGGCCATAATGAATTGCACAATTTGCCCACACACATCAGTGCCTTTCGCTGGGTAGTCAGAAACCCTCATTAGAGGCAGGCTTTCCCTGGCAGCCCACACATTAAAGACTTCTCTGTGCTCGGTGGGACAGATTTTCAAAGGATCGGTGCACTCCGTGTGCCTTTTGCCTTTTCCCTCAGAGGGAGCACGTCTCCAGCCGCGGTGACAAGTGCTGACTGCTTGCAGAAAAGTCTGGCTTGAACATCTTCCTGAGTTTTTTTGCTGCAGAGTCAGGTGAAGAGCCCAGGGATCCTTACTCCGTGTCCCTTGTTAAAATTATTACCGTGTGTGTCGTCTTTCATTTAGTCAGTCCCGCTAGCGAGAATTAATTTTAGACTTTGCTGGCTTTTGTCCGTAGATCTCAGGTTATATCATCTACAGTTTATTTTACACTCATCTGGGCAGTAGCTGGAGAGTGTAAAATGGGATCTCCTGGAACAACTTAATTGCTTCAGCCTCTTCTCGAAGCAGCTGTTGGCGTGAATGTGCGTGGATACCTAGACACGTGTGCGTGTTTTTTCCCTCATCTCTGACAAAAAGCAATAAAGAATTTATTTTCTCCCCTTTACATCCTTTGGGGATTTGTGACCTAAAGTGTCCTGCAAAAAAAAACAGCAGAGCATTGATGACCCGCTCTGGCTTCTGGGGGTGGCAAATGGTCCTTGCCTAAAAACCCGTGCCGCACAGTGCCTTGGATGGCAGAGGCCACAAAAAGCAGCCCCCCCGAAATATGTCATCTTCTCTTATCTCGTAGGTGATGTCGAAGCAGTAACGGAGAGTTGTTACGGTTTCTTCACCTCTTGAAATTGGTCCTCACAGCGAGGAAACATCAAAATTGGAGTGGGAGAAGCTGGGAAGCTGATGGGGCTTTGATAGCTGTAAATTTACTTGGCTGCTTGTCTCGCTCATGGCGTTACTGATGTATTATCAACCTGAAGCCACGAGGACTGATATGGGGAGGGAAAACAGTGATTTTTTTTTTTTTAAAGGCATCAAGAAGTACCTTTGAAACTGAGCAGAACATACCCATGCTTGTACTTAGGTCCATAGTCAGATTTTTTTTAAATTTTGTGTTATGTATTTGCAAAGAAATTGCCAGGTTTGGGGAAGTGGTGCTCAGCAGAAATAGTTACTGCATCGAGAGGGATGCGAAGTCTGCCTCGTTAGCCTTCTTGCTTAGATTGTGTGTACGAGGCAGGGAGTTCCTCTTGATTTGAATGAGGAGCATCAAATATCTCTGCCTATGTGATAGGGATCATGGGAGGCTGTGACACAGGACTCCCAGAACACGTGTCGGAAGTTGACATTTATTTATATTGTTTTGGTTTTGCTTTGGTAGCCGGAGGTTCAGAAACTCCTGTTTTACTTCCCCAAAGAAGCCTCAGACTGCTTTGTTTTCAGATAGTCTTCCATTGTCTGCGTGTTTTGGTAAGCAAAGTTTAAACATAGCACACAGGCAGATGCTTATAAAATCAGCCCAAGTCAACATGTCAGAATCAGCACAAGTCACTGTTTTTTCTGCATTCATTCTGGGAAATATTTCTTCTGGTATCTGTGGCATCTCTCTAGACTTGGAGAATTGCCAGTGAGAGCAGCATTTGCCCCCCAGGCAAATGGAGCTCAATGCGCCCCAGGCTGCACAAACAGCACTGAACTTCCCAAAGCGTAAAAGGGAAGATAACGGGGATCATGGAGCTGTCGCTTCAGACAAGGAGGTTAAAATAACTTTAGATAAAACAATCTGTCCTCAGGAGGCCAGGAGGGATGGGACGGGCTCAATGCTCGTGCATTGGTGCTGGGACGACGGCTTTTGGGACTCGGTGTCTGGCAGAGCTGGGGGACTGCCTAAGAGTGCTGGGGATAAACCCCAATAATAATCTAAATTATTATTTAGCGAAGGAAAATGTACATTTTTGCTCAAAGGCCATCTGATTTTTGGTAAAACAGCAGTTTTGGAAAGTTGTACGGCACTGGAGCAATCCTTGTGTGCACGTGAATAGAGGAATGCTGCACCCTGATGTTCTCCCTCTCAAGAAATAAAACTTCTCTAAGAAGGCTAAAGCTCCGTGTGGCTTTTATTTCCCTACTTCCATTTTTGTTGGAGGAAAAAAAAAATCACACCAGCACCCTTTGGTGGTATGAATCCTGCCCGATGTGCAGAGGTTTGTAGCATTTGTGCTGGCAAACCCTCATTTCTAGCAGTATGGACAGAGCACAGCAGTTGTCCTTGGGAAGGAGAAAACACTGGCTGAGTACAGACAGTGTACACGGGGAATTTCCAGGGGATTTTAAATGAAAATAGTGTCCTGGGTTTTGGTGCAGAACTTGTGCCTTGTGGAAGGAGACCAGGAACCGAAGGGCAGCACGCAGACCTCACTGGACACGCTGCAAGCCCTTGTTGCAGTTCCCTTTGCTTTAATCTCAGGGCAGCAAAGCAAGAAAAATGTTCTTGTTGTGCAGGAGGAAGATGTTGTTTTGGGGCGTTCAGTCCTTCCAAAGCAAACGCTGTTGGTGAGGATGGTTCTGTGCCTTCACCCCTGCATTGTGCAGATGTACCCGCTCTGTTATGGACCCTCTGGGCAAGCTTTGCTCCTGAATAGGTTTCTGGCCAATCCTTGCTACTCTGAATTTCATGGTAAGATCTTCCTTGGACAGAACTAGGTTGAATGCATTCCAGTTGCCTGCTGTTCCTGAAACCAGTCTGTCAGGGAGTCCTAAATAACGCCCTGCCTTATGCAGAAGCAGCTGGAGCAGAGCAGGGTCTGCAATCCAAGGCACGGCTCAGCTCGCTGGCAGCCACAAGCTTATCGAGGGCTTTTGCTGCGCGAGACACCGGCAGAAAGAAAATACTCTGAAGAGTTACTTGAGCCTCATTTGTTTAATGAGCCTCCAGTAAAGATGAAAGCTCCCCACTTGCGATGGTTTGAAAGCAGGTTGCGTCACGGACTTTTCAAATGGGCAGAAATGCAAAGGTTTGCATTGTGCAGAGATAAATTTTGTCATTAGTTCGTGTCGTTAGAGCCCGTATAAATTGCAGCATCATAAAAGGCATAAAATTGCTGGGGGACTTGTGTGGAACATGGCGATTCTGATTTCTGATGTGCTGCCACACGACTGGGGGCAGAATCCCATACAGGATACCTGGGGTTTGACCCTGGGAGGGAGAATTTTAAAGATTAACAGGGTTTCAAGCACTGATAATCACGCAGAGATAAAATAAATGCTATTGTAGTTGATAGTCTTACTCTGTGGTACCCTGACTAATAAATAAAAAGCCACTTTTACCTGGTTGTGCCTTTTGTGTGGTCTGAAGATCTGGGACCCAGCACATGCAGGGAGCAGGTCTCTGAGCTGGGAGCCAGGAGACTAATTTTTTTGTATTTTTATTCTAGCAGTGACCTGCTACCTGACCTTGAGCAATTTGCTTTCTTCATGGCTATGCAATGCTGCTCTTTAGATTTGCCAGATCTTAGGGGAGAAAGCTTACAGGCTTGTTTCGTAACAGAAGCTTCAGCTGGGGTTTTGTGAACACTAATATCAGATGAATTTATGAAGAGTAATATTTGCAGCTAACGCTTCCATGTCAACGTATTTAAGTGCATCTTGTTCCCATCCTTATCTCAAAGAGAGAAAATGGCCTGGGCTGCCCCAGCATTTTTCATCCCCTTTCTGCTCTCTGTCTCCCCAGCTGTGGAGTCACTGCACTCCTTGAACGACCAGATCTCCCATTTCATCGTGAACAAGTCAAAAACACTGGACGAAGACGAAGATGCCTTTCTGCCCAGCGAGAAGGAATCTCTGAAAAGTGCCATGATGCTGATGAGGCACCTCTTAATGGACGCACAGGTACGAAATCAATGCACCACCACCTGGTACAACAACAGAGGTGCTTTTCTCAGACCCAGAGGCAGCAGTTCCTTTGTAGGGATGGTTTTAGCAGAGCAAAGCAGTCCCTGAGACGTGTTTAAAACAGACTTGGGCTTCCAGAACACACAGCTGCAGCAAGGCCATCTCAGTGCAGGGAGCAACTTTTGATGGGCTAGTGTTAAATTTAGGGCTGGAGATTGATATACCTGTGGATGGGAATCCAGTGTCAGCCCAAGCAGAAGAAAATCGTTTTGCCACTACGCATCTGTGCTGATGCCACTTTTAGACGTGCCAGACACGCAGCTGAGCTGTCGGTTTAGCCCAGCTCCAAAATGTCAGTTAAAAGTCAGGAAATCTTGCGCAGGTGTTGCTTCGTGTCTTTGCTGCTTCTACACAAAATCTCTCCCTCTGTAGGTTTATTATGTTGGAGTGTTTCCTTCAACCTATAAAAAAAGACCCTCTGAAATATTTATTTTATATATATTTATTTTTTTATACTGCCCTGTAGTCTTTATTTGCAAAGCCTAGATGGAAAATGGCAGCTGGTGGGGGAGGCAGGGTGGCCAGCCCTCCAGCAGGGCTCATGCTGCCCTCGCACTCACAGCTCTCCAGGGTCAAGAGCTCCACTCCTGGGCCCCTTTCATGGGGGATTTTTCTTGTTCTGCATATTGCAGCTTGTGCCCATCACCTCTCATGAGAAGCCTAACAAGAAAATAAAAGCAGAGGAGATTATTGCTGGAAGGATTAGCTGTGCTGTGTGCACAATAATCTTACCCAGGGTTTTTCCTGATCACTATCCCATGCCAACCCCAGTTTGCCCTTGTAGTTACCAGCCCGGTTTGGTGCTGATGGCATCAGCACAATTAGCCACACCTCTGCTAACCAGATGGTCCCCAGGGCTCAGTTTTCTGCGACTCACTGCCAGCTCTTTGCAAGTACCTAAATGGGAAATGCAAACAGAGAAAACCACACATTTTCATGTTTTATTCCCATATTCTCCCAGGTGGAGCCTGGTGGTTATCTTACCCGTCTCTCTCACTTTCAAGGGCCTTTGGTCCTAATTACTTTAGCTAATAGGGCTTTTGTTGCATGCAAGAAGTAAGCTGGGAATCCCTGGTGTTAGTGACTTGTAGTTTAGTTTTGGGTATTCTTTCCTGTGAAGTGAGGAAAATGAAGGGTTAAACTGTGCATTTGGATTTGCACACGCAGCCTGTGCTGCAGGTGGGAATACCTTTGGAGAGTCAGGCGTGAGAGCAGGCAGATGCTGACAGGCGTCTGCATGCTGCAGATGAAATAAATATGGGGCAAAAAGTGCCTATGGAAGAATTCCTTATGCAGGAATTATTTTTTTAGCTCCTGAGAAGTGCTTTAGTGCTTGTTAGCTGTCCTAAATGCATACAAAGCACCGCCTGGGTGACTGGTGAAGGAAATGCCAACAGCAGTGGGAAGTGCCATGGCATCCCCGTGGGGCACCTGGGTCTGCTCTGAGGCAGGACTGAGCCTTGTTGGGGCTGGGATTTTGGAGCTGGAAGGACGACAAGGTGGGCAGTAGCAACAATGAGCAAGAGGATGGAACTGAACAGGTGACAAATGAACAGATGACAACATCAGATACCAAAAAAAACAATGAAATAAATCTCTTGGGGAACAGAAGGAACACAAGGCTGGCAGCAAGCTGCCCAAAGAGGAGCATCACACAGGGCTGTGCATGGAGAGCATATGCTCGTCGCCCTGGGGCTCTAAGTACAAAGGGGGAAAAACTGTCACCAGCACAGTTGTTTCCTTCCATTTTCCCATTATCCCAGCCCACGAGGATGGGCATTAAACCAGGCTGGGCGAGGCTCTGCACAAAGATAAGCTGCAATCCAGGGTTTGGCCCTTCTGCTTCCTCTCCAGCTCTCCCTTGGCATGGGCCTGGTTCTGGCTGGCAGGTGGTTTGGGGAGAGAACATCCAGCTGAATTTTGGGGTAGGAATTAGCTGGATCGCTAACCCAGCAGAATCGGCTGATGCAGGGGGTGGTGGTTAACGGGCAGTCCTCACTTCTGTGGTGCTGATTTTAAAACACACCCTTGGGGGTGACTGCCTCAAAGTGCTGTGTTTCTGATGTGGAGAGAGATTGTATAAATCTTGTAACTCCAAACACCAGCAGCCCAGGAGTCCACCAAGGGTCTAGTTTTGCTCTTGGGTAGGTGTTTTTTTTTTTTTTTAAAGTGAATCACAAAACTGATCAGTGGCCAGTGGTCTTCCACTTTGGACAAATGCTCAGAGTAATTTTCGGTGGGGCTGTGCTGTGGGCTGTGTGCATCCATCCGTGATGACGAGGAGACAAAGCTCCCCAGTGGGGAGCAGAGAAGCCACAGCAGAGCCATGGGCAGTTTGCTCAAGGATTCACAGCTGTGTGATCTCAGAGCCAGAATTTGGGCTCCCTTCTGCTGAGTGTCAGCCCAGTCCCCTCATTAGAGCATATTTATTTCTGTGATGGACTCTCGGAAGAACTGTCTTCCCTGTCTGACTTGTCACTTGGAGGTCACTTGTTGGCAAAGGCAGAACAGAGAAACAGCCCCTACAGAAAGCCATCTCCTCCTATATGCAGCGGGGCATCCTCACGTGGAGATCTGGCACTGCCTTAAACGTTTTGCATCGATCCTACCCAATGTCACTGCAGAGCAGCGTGGGCGAGTGGAGCACAGAGCTGCTGCTGGGGGCTGGCCAAGAGGATGGGATGTGGAGAGGATCCCCCAGCAGCGTTTGGGGACAGGTAATAAGCTCAGTAGAGGCCGTCAGCTCAGATTCTGCCCAGGGAAGACAGAAATTTAATGAAAGTCATTGCAGTCTGCGGGGATCTTGACCCCGGAGGTCTCCATCCAGCCCGGGGAGGGTTTTCTCATCACGAAAACACCCTGAGGGAGGGATTGCTCGCTGCCAGCCACGGAGCATCACCCTCCCTTCGGCGGGGGCTGCAGCTTTGCCTCCAGATTGCTCATTTCTGCTGTTTGTGTCGGGATTTTGGCAGTGCCGGTGCGGGGGTGTCGAGGCGCCGTGTTCCCTCAGAGCACTCAGCGTGCAGTCTGCTCGGAGGGCACGAGAGGGGAGAAACCCAGGGGGGAAACAGAGTAATGCTACGTGAACTAAAAGCTGTACCTAGATAACGCTGCTGTGTAAAAGCAGATCGGGAGGAAAGGTACATTTACGCTCTCTGACATGTTCCAGCCTCCGCACAGTATAGGGATGAATAAACAATTTCATTTCTGCCAGCCAGCCCCGTGCAGGATGCTATTGCACGGGTACGGCCTTCTATGATAGATTGTCATTGCTGTCAATCACTTCTGACAGTCCTATTATGCCTGGGAAGGATGTTTGCTCTGTGCGTGGTGTTTTATAATCCTCAGAGGTAGAATTTTATAGCCGAGCAGTGTTTTTTCCTCCAACGTTTCCCTCAGCAGGATTTATTGCTTCTGAGAGACACGTGACTAGAATCCATTACACCTCCCAACTTTAAATCTTCCTTCAGCAATGCCTAAATTACTTTTTTTTTTTTTTTCTTTTACTTTCTGTTTCTAATTGCTGTTGTGAGAGACGTGCCACGTGTGGAGCAGAAGGTACCCAAATGCTAAGGGCTGCGTCACAGGCAGCAGATCTAATCCAGCGGTTTGCTGAAGGTATTTGTCTAATGAATTGACAAGGTGCACCCATGCACCGGCAGCAGCCTCGGGTAGGTTAATATTCTCCCTTATTGGAAAGTACGTGTGTTAAAAAAAAACAGACTCTTTCATATTCCCGGAGGCCTGACCTTAAAAGCCAAGCTTTCAGGAAGTTCTGAACATTTAGCTACTTCCATAAAGCGTTGAATTGACTTCAAGTGGATTTAAAATTCTTTGGGAGAACTGCCGTCTTTTCACTCATTTCCTTTCTCGACAAGGTGCGATTGTCATCGGGGCCCACTTGGGCACTGCTGCAGCAGGGATGAATACTCAGAGATGCAATCTTTTGGTGTGGACTGGACTTTTCAGATGTGGACGTACCGTGAATAATGAGTTAAGATAGGATTAGCCTAGTGTGGAGCAGCCGGCTTAGATTTAATTGGATTTCAGTGGCGGACCAGGTGTAATTCAGCAAGCATGAGGATGTAGAGATATTTGACTGCATCCCTGCTGAGGGGCTCATTGCATTCTTACATAAAGAAAGAAAATAAACCAGGTGGTAGTGCTGGATGAATTTGTTAACAGAATACTACAGATGTTGCCCCAAAATTTTATCAGGAAGAAGCTTTTCATTTACAGGTGGAAGGTTTTTTGTTGTTGTTGTTGCTTAAAATCACCACCATGAGCCCTTGAAGTTTGACACCGGGGTCCTGTGATTTAATGATTTAAGGTGAGAGGAGGCCTTTCAGTTTTTGCAAAAAGGAGAAACCTCCTTCATATGAGTGACTTCTAACCATTCGATATCCCACCAGCTACTTTTATATATATATATATATTAGCCTCCAACCAGAAAAAAAAAAACATAATTTCTTGAGCTCTTTGAAATTATACTCTTTTCTTCAGCAGTCTCCATCATCTTTCCCAGACAGACAGTTACCGACACGGCGGCGATAGTAGCTGCAAGACGGGTAGCAGTGCTGCTATTGCATCAGCTGACCTTTAAAAATAATTCTCATTTTCTACAGAGGCCTATTGTACAAACCCAACCGTGTTGTTGCAATATTGTGCTTGCTAGTTAAATGCTTTCCACCATCTGCTCTTCAGACTTGTACCAGACCAAGCTTTAGGAACAAAACACTGTGACCTTTATTTTCATGCGAGTGGGCTGTATTAGTACCTGCAGGAAGAAATGGGAAGGCAGAATTTACCCTTTGTTTCAATAAACTTGAATTGTTTTGAGTTCTGAAAGCATACTTGCCACACTGATGTGTTGTGGGGGATGCAGAAGTCGATGCGACATTAATTCCCCTCTATCGAATAATATAAAGTACAGTTTTAACCTGGTGTTCACGCATGGCAGTGTTCACAGTTTGTAAGCAGGTTCAGCTCGGAAAAAAACATCAGATAAAATCAGGACAGGGGAAAGTGAAAAATAAACCTGCTGTTGCACACGCTGTATTTTTTAAATTAATCTTGTCATGCCATTTCCATAAGCAGAAATCTTCTGAGCCCCTTCCAAGCCAGCAACCCGTCTTCTAATGATCATGCTAGGGCTAGCCTGAAAAGGAGCACAAAGGACTCCCACTTCTCTTGAAGGAGAAGATAAAACGCGGCATCTAGCAAGCTCCATCAAGGCCCGTGTTGTCTCTAATGGCATCATTAGCATGTGTTACACGAACCCAGTCTGTGGCGCCTCTCCCTAAACGTGTACCTGACAACCCGCTGCCTCTTTTCATGGTCTGGGAGAAGAGAAATTGATTTGTGGATTGCTTCTGGTAGCTCAATCTATTAGGAGAATGATGTGCTGTATAATGAAGGGAGATCAAAGGTATCCTTAAAATACTGGGCGCGCAGCAACGTGGATGCTGCTGCCTTTGCCAACACAACCCCACACATCGTTAGGTATCCACAAACGGCCAGGCCTGCAGGAGCCACGATCCCTTTGAACGTCACACCTTGCCTTTGCTTATTATTCATCGCTTGTTTTGAACTGCCTGCAATTTATCGGGTCGTATGGGTTTGGTTTCTCGAGGCTGATTTTCTCTGTCCCTCTGTTTTAGTGGAAGGGAGAGACTTCCCAAAATGTCTGATGCCATTTAGTTAGTGGGGTGGTTTCCTTCCCCCGTCTGGACGGAGGAAAATACAGGGTTTGTGCAGCTCCTGGTGCTTGTCTGAGGAGGCCAAAAGCCCATCTGGTTCACACCAACCCCTCACATGTCATCTGCCAGTTAATAATGCAAAGCTAATACAGATCTGAAGATAGCTTTTCTCTGAGTATTTAAAACTGGGAAATTTGCACATGGATGTCTGGTTGCATTTGTTTAAAGTTTAAGGCAGGCAAAGTAGGAGTCACCAGTTATTTGTGCACATCACTGCCAAGGGCCTGCTTTATGTGGCATTTTACGTAGTTCTAATGCAGAATCCGTCGGGAAGCTTTACAACACGGCCAACTGCTTGAATATTTGGCTTCCTCGGGATGCTGAAGTCTGCGGCTTGGGGGTGATGCTGCCTGCAGGAAGCCCACCCAGCGTTTCACTCTTGCTGACCCCAACCTGTGCTATCAGCCTGCTGAGTCAGAGCAGTTGTGGCTGCACGTCTGTCCTCAGCAGGTTTGTCACCCCAGGGTCACTGTGGTCATTTAGGCACCGCTGTACCCTGGCCAGCCTCCACTTCCATCCTCCCTTGGGGCTGGAGAAAAAAAAAAAAAAAGACATTTTGAATTTGTTAAATCCTTCTCCGTACCGAACATGGAGGGAACCTAAATTCGGCTGGTCTGCCCTGCACGGATGGGTGCTGCTGCTGAGGCTGCTGCCATCCCTTTGCTGCGGTGCTGCAGTGTGCAAACGGGGGAGGAATCCTGCAAGGAAGCCAGCACGTGTCAGGTTTGTTGCAAAGGGACTGGGAATCAAAGAGTGGCCAGTGATAATGTGATCCCATCCTACTCTCCTCTTTTTGCCTGCCTTTTCTGTGAATTGGGCACAGATTTATTTCCTTGACATTTGGGTAAGCTCTCACTAAGGTTTCTGCTTGGGACCATAAGTCAGGGACTTGGCTTTCATTTGCTTCTGCCTTCTCCGTGTTATTGCTATGCAATGGATGGATTCTCCTGCTTGCAATCACTGCAAGAAAATATTTATATCGCTGGGTAACAGTACTGAAAAGCAATATTACATTTGCCATCACCTAAGTGCTGCAAGAGCAGGGCTGTTAGTAATGCATTAGGTAAAAGATGCTTCAGTACAGTGTCATCGGGCTGCCTCTGATTTCCTTTCCTCTCTCTTATTTTGCTCTCCTTTGGTACTGGAATATGCTCATTATTCAGAGTTAGGTTTGATATCAGTGAAAGCTCAGAGATACTTTCAATATTTGCAACCCTGCAAGAGTGAAAGACTCAAAAAAAAAGAATCCCTTCTACAAACAGGAAGATACAGCCTTGTGTTTAAAGAGTGCAGCAGTGAGGTTCTCCACAGCTCTGTTTTTCAATTAATTGCTTATAAATTAATGGAGACTTTTATGTTTTCATTGTTGTCTGGAGGTCATGCCAGGGGAGAGAGTCGAACCTGGATGTTGTGTAGCAACCCAGCACTGTGCTTCATGGGGAATAACATACATATGTGTGTGTGTCTGTAACAGAGAGGGGGTTGGAGGAAGGTAGATGCCTTTCTTGAAGTCACGGAGAACCAAGACTAATTGAAAGAGGAAGTTCACAGAGAATCCAGATCCCTGAAGACAGCGGGCATTGCAAATCCAGGCTGCACCCAGACAACTCCAAAATCCCCGTTTGCCCAACCCCTTCACTCAGCAAAGGCTCTCCCACCTAGGAGCAGTTGGCCAAAGACAGCTTTTCAGCCACAGAGACCTGGTAAATGCGGAAGAAAAGACGATGGCAATCCCGTGTCACTTAAGAAGTGATGTATATTCATGACTGGGGGTGGGGGGTGCATGCATGAGCGTGTGTGTAAAACCTCTGCAAGCGTTAATTAGAGTTCATGAGAGATAAATGAAAAGTATCCTCATAAATGTGGAAGGAGCAATTAGGGAGGCTAGAGTGTATCTGCTATCGCAGTGGTTTATCAGCAATGCAGATTTCCAGCTAATAAGCAAAGAAAACACCAATTGCGGAGCAAACAAATGGAACAGAAAATCCTGCCTAGCTTTCTGTCCCCTGCTCTGTTTTCCGAATGAGTCAAGGAAATGAAAACTCGGGGAAAACGTGTTCTCTTCTCTCCAAACACCACTCGGTAGCTGGGTGCGAGAAGCCTGTAGGAAGGCAGAGATAAGAGGGGGACAGCCCGTGGCGATAAGGTGTCGTCATCCTTATCTGCCTCGAGATGGGCATGGATGGAGCTGGTGTAAAGCAGGCTGCAGACATTCATGCTGCACGGCGTGCTGCTAGCATCCCTGCTGAGACGGTCCTGCTGTGCCCTGTGCAACTGGGAAGGTGAGATGGGGGCTCCCCTGGGAGCTGGGCTCTCCCCAAATTCAGGGGGCTCGCCTGGCTGCATCGAGCCTGCCTCCTCTGATAGCTTTTGCTTTTTTTTCTTTTTTTGATACTGCTTGCCCCCAAAGGGAGCTCTGTCAGTGCTGCACTGTGGTAATAAGGTGCTGGGATGCCCACAAGCTCCGTCCCAAAGCAGTTCCCCCAGAGCCGAAGCCACAAGCTCGCTGCCTGCCTGAGCCCACCCGGGCTGCACACGCAGCCAGCCAAGCTCTACGCTGGTATTTGTGTCTCCGAAAGGCTGATAAATATTTAATGGCTCTGCGAGATTGAGTGTTTGCATTCTTTCCCCATGTATCAACAGTTGCTCTGAGTTCTCGCTTGAGAAAGATGAAGTTCCTTCTCCAGATTTGTGCCTCGGATGCTGGATAGCGAGCTGATTTTGCAAGCAAAAGCCCCTTTGTTTCTGAAAGCTAATGCTGATAGAAGAGCTGGTTTTTAGAAGAGAATGCTGGCCTGCTATTGATACTGGAAAGAGGCAAAAATATTCAAAACAGCCCTGGAAGTTAACCCTGGCAGCAGATCTTGTCCAGATGTTGCAGGCCTGTATACTTTAACTCCTTCCAGGCCCTAGGCGAAGCTGCTCTGCAAAGAAAGCATCAGCACACGAAAGCTGTGGTTTCACTTGCACCAGGATTTGACAAACTCCCTCGATTTTCTCTGCTCTCCAATCACCAGAGCAAGGCGATGGATTTGCTCGTTGTGAGACCCCATTGCCACTTTTCTGTTTCCCCTGTTGGGAAAAGGTGTCTGCTATTTGTTATGTAAATGTGAGGGTGTAATTTAATTCCCATTATCCTCGTTTTTGCGTGAGTTGGGAATAATACGAACTTCACAGTGGTGGTGTGAGACTCTTCATTAATTAATGTGTGTAAAAGCTCGGGGATCCTTTGGATGAAAAGTGCTTTACAAGATGCTGTTAATAATAAATATCAAGTAATGCACCTTGGTACCTCTTGGCAATTAATTGGTGCTATCATTTTGCCCAACTCTTCCCCGAATTAAAAGACTTTGAGTGGGACTGGAACCGGGAATGGAGTTGGGACCAATTACCGCGGAATCGGACGTCAGTTTGCGCATCCTTGATTCTCCTGTCATGGGGGCCTCAGGGAAATCTCCATGGATTTTAATGGTGCAGTGTCAGAATTCAGCCCCCGACGTGTCCGTGGGACTGCTGCTGAATAGCCTGCCTTCTCCTGCTTCCTTGGTTGCTTGGTGATTAAGTGAAAAGCAAAACCATGCCAGTTTAATATTAACGTCAATGGAATCATGCGCTCTTTTTGCAAGTTAAATGTTACATGAAAATTTTTGTTACAAGCGAAGCGTAATTTATTTATTTTTTCCTGTTGATATTTGAATTTAATTAACTCTTTTGTTGGAGGTTGATAGTTGGTGACCTGCGCTTTCTGCTTAACCTCCTCGCTGGCGAGCAGCGCCTGGCTCTTACGGAAAAGCCAATAATTTGCTGCTCAGTCACCCAGCTCAAACTTTTATTAGATTTCAAGCACACAGCACCTCTAAACGTGGAGGCTCTGAATATGTGTCCCACGTAAATAAAGAGCTCGCAGGGAGAGGTTACCAGGTCTGTCAGAGATATCGGCTGTCCTTTGCTGGGACGCGCGCTGCTACTGCCATGAAAGGTGAAACCACTGAAACCTGGCATGGGAGGCAGGGCAGAGCAATGGTGTTAACTAAGACCTTGCGAAATAACGAATACAAAAGTTGGTGCTCGGCAAGGGGCAAATTTACAGCAAAAGCCGTGGTTTGGGTTGCAGAGGATGGGCTGCGCTGCGGAAAGCGAGCGGTGGTGCCACTGGGGGGAGATGCTGAAGAAGAGCTGGATGGCTCCGTCCTGCACTCCCAGAGCAGCCCAGAGCCTAATTCCTTTTAATTTTCCTCTAATAACATAAGCATTTAACTGTCCCTTGTAAAAGGGGTCTGTTGCAAGCCATCTTTAAACTGATCCCCATTGACCTGAGAGTGCGTGCAGCACCTTCTGGTTGCTGCAGGTGCTTTCTTTAAGCAAGACCACGGAGCAATGAAGCAAGACAAAATAACGAGTGGTGGGGCCTGAGTGCTGAACCTCTTTGTGCTGACACATCACCTGGTTTTTCATCGGGGCGTTGCTGTTTGTATGTCTGATTTGGGAGGGTTTGGCTGGGGCGGGGGGGGCGAGCTGGTGGCTGGTGCACTTAGCGTGATTTCTTGCTGCCGTTCCCTAATTTGCAAAAAGTAACGAGAGGCCTGTACAAGTGGCTGGTGATGGATGTGAGCCCGGTGGCCGTCTTTCTGGTTTCTTCTTAAAACAATACTTCCTGCACTGCCTGCGAATTAGTGGTTAATGTTTATTTATGCATGAGAAATCTCCCCAGAAGTGGCTTCAGGGAAAGAGAATATATGTACTATGTGAAAGCCAAAAAAGTAAGGTTTCCTTTTTGAAATATCTTTCTAATCTCCATTCTTTCCTGCAATAGTTTAAAAAGACGTTTGCTCTAGGACTCTTACAATAGCCTAGCAGCAACGTTAACAGTTAGAAGCAAGCACATTTGTAAAAGGAACAAACGCAGAGAGAGGTAGCCTGGGGGAAGTCAAGATCTCTTAATTTTCCAGCTTAAAAGAAAAGAAAGGTACAAACTGAATGCATCCCCCCTAAGCCAGGGAGTGCTGCCCCCTTTGAAATTTTGCTCCAGCTGACTTCAGGGTAGCTTCTGCTGTACTTTCAAGTGTGACCTTCCCTCTCTGGCTGCAGGCTGCCAGAGGCTGAGCATGCATCGCCTCTGTTTGCTCCGTCTTTCTCCATAGAGGAATGCAGAATCACCATGTGATGTGAGTCTTACTTAATATTCCCCAATTGTTCCCTTTTCCCTTCCAAATGATGTCAGTCTCCATTATTTTTGGCATAATGGTAATAAGAAGAAGGTCTGTTTCTCTATTTCTCTCTTTTTCATGTTTTTAACAATCTTTGCTCATATAAGGATTTACGTTTTCCTTTTTTTTTTTTCCTTTTTAGCTGTCTGGTTTAGTCTTACATTGCAAATGACCCAAATAAAATAACGAAAACTGTCCTAAACTGTTACTCCCCAGTTTGTACATTATTAATAATGAAGGCAGTGTAATTAGGCTGCAGAATGCACAGTGAGCACAACATTAAGATGTCCTTAACTAACATCTGTGGCTGATGCTTGTCTTATATTGGCAAACACCGCCAAGATTTCACATGAAAACAGCATTCTCATCTGACATTGCTTATACAGAGCACAGTGGATTTATTTTTTGCTAGCTGCCTGATTAAAAAGGAAAAAAAAAAAAAAAAAAGGCACAAAATTCATAGCTTCCTCTGCAGTGAATGCTGGGCTCTATTTAAGCCACGCTGAAGGTACAGATCCTGGTCTTGGTGTTGGTGCTTTGCTGAAAACTTCTCTTGTTAGGGAGCAGTGGGGAGAAATCCCTTTCCAAGAGGTGTTTCTGAGCACGTCCTGCCACCCCCTTGCACATCTCTGGCAAACCTCCATAGCCCCCATCACCGTGCTCAAATGCAGCTGTCTGCAAGGAACGACCTGTGACACCTCTCGTCCCTGGATCCACGGGCATCAAAGGTGTACCTGAGATGTTTCGGCTTGTTCCCAAGAAGCTGGCAGGAGATCTCGCTGTTAAAGCTCGCTCAGTGCTGCAGGAACATCGCTGCTGATGTGCCCCATTGCTACCCTCTGTGACAGCTTTGAAAGCTGAAAGACCAAAAAGGGACCTTTGGAAGCAGAGGGACATTTCCCAGGGCAGGTGTAGCAGCCTCGGCATCTTTGGCGAGGGCTGCGGTTCCAAAGCAAGCAGCTTCAGAGTTGTTTTGAACTCAACCAGATGAAATTCTTCAAACAGAAGCCAAGTCTGGGGAATATTTTCAAAACTCAGCCTCTCTGTGATTTCCTAAAGTAATTCTTTCAGCGTGCAAAGTTGCATTCACACAAACGACATCCGGTCTGAAACAGGAGCTGAAGCGGTCCTCGGATTCTTCCCGTGTGGTTAAAAATCACAGAATCACAGAATTTCTAGGTTGGAAGAGACCTCAAGATCATCGAGTCCAACCTCTGACCTAACGCTAGCAGTCCCCACTAAAATATGGTAAAGGAAGCAGTCCCCATGATTACAGACCTGTTAAAACCCCTATGAATAATGCACTTGAGTTGCTGTAAAAAAAGCTGTGGCAGTGACACTGTTGCTCATCTGAATGCATGGACTTGAAGGCGTAATTATAATTTTTCCGCGTGGCCGCTTGCCTCTGCCGTGGCTGTGACACTGCTGGGTGTGAGCTGGACCAAACCCCCCCAGCTCCAGGCTCTCTGCTCCCTGGGCAGGATTCATCAGAGCCCTTTCTTTATTAATAGCTGGAGTGAAAAGGCTATCTGGGAAGTGCTCTGCTATCTTCCTCTCCTAATTCTCCTCCTTGGTGAAGGAGCCCTAAATCAAAATAATTGCTGCTCTGTAGGCATTCGCTTCCACAGGCTTTCTTTCTCCAGGTTCACTCTCTGCCACGCTGCTGTCCCAGTAAAGCTGGTGCAGCAGGAAAAGCCAAATTCCTCCTGAGTGCTTGGTTTAAACTTGGAAAAAAAAGGCTTCAAAGCTTTGTTGCAATCAGCAGCCACTGTCCTTGCAGCCAAACCGTGGACCTGCTCTGCCAGCAGTGCCCCGTGGTCAGTTCCTTGCCAAATCCTCCACACACACCCGGATCTTTTGTCTGGACTGGAGAGGAGGAGTGAGCTCTGCACAGAGCACAGGTGGCCAAACCTTGCTGTGTGCTGCAGGAAAAACAAGCGGGCTTTGGTAGCAGGTACTGCAACAGAGGCTTTGTGTATGTGCTCATCTCAAATGAGAACCGAAGAGGGGATATTTAGAAAGGGCTTAAAGGGGTTTTAAAATAATGTTTACAGCGAAATGCTGCATGGAGTAACTACGCTCTCCTCGCTCATCTTGTTGATGCAACCCTCGCTGTCAAATCCAACATTATTAGCAGACCCAAATCTCACTGCTGCGCTTACATTACTCATGTGATCGGTGATGACTCTGCACAAACAAGAGAAGAAGCCAGTCCTACAGCTATATTAATGTAGCTGCTCCGCTGAAAACAGAGGAAAAATGCAATGTTTGCAAAAGGGGGCAGGGGGATTGATAGTGCAAGGGATTTTGTTGTGGCACATCTGAGAGTAGTGCACACAATGGAGAGTGAATAAAGACCTTATAAAAATACTTGGCAGCAACTCCTTTAAATTTTTCAAGGTATGAGTTTCTTATTTTAGTTGATTTACTGGTCTGACAAAGAAGTAATCATCATTAATCAAAATAACTCACTCCTACTCTGGATCTGAAAGCTGAAGTTAGATGAAGGTCATGGAAAAGAGATGATAAACTATCTTGGGGCGTTTAATGTTTTGAGTTTATTAGGGAGCCCATTCTAGAGGGGAAACAGGTTTTGCAAATGCTGATTATTTTTTTAATGGATTTTTTTTTTTTTTAATTTAAAAAAAAAGTAAGGTTCATATCTACAGCAGATGCACAGACGTGATGTTCTTAAATATGCATGAAGGGATGATTTCCCAACCGGTTTTAATAGGAACAGCTACTGTACTGGAAAGCATTTTGTGTTCTGGAGGCAGAGAGGGAAGTAGAGATTTGGGTAAGACATTCAGGAGCTGAGAAGCGGTGGGGTTCTGCAGGTGCCAAACCACATTTTTTGAGGCAACTTGAGCAACTATGGCAGTGACACTTGGGAGAATCTCTGCTGTGCATAAATGAAGTTTCTGCCTTGTGCAGAAGTCTGTTTCTGTTCAGGTAGGAGCCTTGCCGTGTCTTTCGGTGGTGCAGTTTCATTGCTTACCGAGCAGTTTGCTGGGGGCTGAGCCCCACAGGAGGCGAAGCTGAACGGGCAGCAGCCCAAAAAACCTTCCAGATGCTCATGCTAATGGCTCTTAGTGAGTTCCTTGTTTTGCCTTGAAAGAAACTCTGATAGCTAAAACATTGCTGGTATCCAGCGTGGCAGTAAGAGGGTAATACCTAAATTCACCCGAAAGCAATTGCCTGGAGCAGTGAGGGCTGCCAGTGCCTGCAGATAACTAACATCAGCCCACGTTTGGGTACCAGAATTATCAGCAGCTGTTTTGCCAGCAGCATTTACTGTTAAGAAACTAACTTGAGAGCTGGGTACTGCGCTGGGGTAACACAGCGTGTGACTTCAGCTGTGAGGAAGGGCCGCTAAATCCCTCAGAAATTTTATTTAAAGCCAACCACTTTGTGATTGATGAGGTTTATTTTCTGTTCTCTGTTCTTCCTCCCCCCACGGACACATCTGATGAGCCCACACCTTTTCATTTAAAAGCTTCTGTGAGGTATTTGAAATTTCTGGAGAATACGTGTGTACATTTTTTGCTTGCATAACCAGTGCCGGGGACACTCCCGGGGTCTGCAAGCACTCACAGAAAACAAACTGCAGATCAGCTCCCAAATCCTGGGGACCAGGCCAACGTTATGAAAGCTGTAAGTTATCATATAAATAGCACACACCTATGTCAGCTCATGAATTAAGTTATATTTCCAAGAGATCTCTTGTGGCAGCCTACTAAAATAATATATTATGTGCTCAGAGGCAGCGTTTGCCTTATGCACTGAAAGGGGGATAATTAAAGGCTTCGCAGGTCCCCAGCGTGCCGGCAGCTGCGGGGCCGTGCGGGCAGCAGCTCCAGGACCCACACGTGGCCCTCCCGCAAGGACGGAGCCCATTACCCACTGCTTGTGGGGAATAAACCTGGAGGGCGAACAGCTTCTCCGCTCAGGATAAATACGTAGAAGTAATCCGCTGGGAATCACGCAAAGAAGTGGTAGCAGGTGGCAGCACTTCTTTTCGCCCTTCAGAATATACGTTTAGAGGCAAAATGGAGAGGAGGAGCCAATTAGTGGGATTACGGAGCTTCAAGAGGCAGGTGCTGGCATTCCAGCTAGGAAACTGCTGCTTCCTATTCGACGAGGTGCAGGTGCTTTGTATACAACGCAGGCTTTGGCCACCACGTTGGGTTAATTACAGAAGCAGAGGACAAAAAGAAGTAAGACGTGATGGTGCCTTGCTTCTCAGTGAGCGGAGGACCCATCGGACAGCGTCAGAGCTCAGTAAAAATGGCATTTTCAGAAGGGAGCAGTTCTGTGTGTTCAGTGTGGCAGCTGTGGAGGTGATGTGTCCGTGCAGTGGGATACAGGGAGATGCTGAGGGCTTGGGCACTCTAGTTCTGTGGTGTAAGCGATAAAATGGCAAAAGGGCCTTGGCTTTGAGCAGAGGAATAGAGGTGTAGACGTATGTTCCTCTGTAAAATGCAGGAAAACGACCAGCTGAGAACAAACCTGGGGGTTAGCACCAGGCCAGGAGGCTGAAGCAGAAATTCTTTAGCCTTCTGGCTGCAGCTCTTGCTGGATCCCAGCTGCCTTTCCCTGGCTGCGAAGCAGATGGCTGCCCAGGCAGGGTGCTGGGAGCGAGACCCAGGCAGCGCTGGGAGGGCAGGGGGCGCAGAGCCTGGCTCCTGCAGGGTGAGCGGGCTCTGCAGAACTCAGCAGCAAGCTGTCCTGCTTGAAGAGGTGCCCTCAACAGAGGGGCCAAGCAGGGCTTCATGCGGCTGGGTGGCAGGTTAGAGCCTGAAAGCCTTGGCCACGGGGAAGAGGCAGAAGGGTGGGCAGGAGCCGTGCACGGTGAGAGGAATTTCTGGGAAAAGAAGGAAGCTGCGTGCTCGGCTTGCCTCTGGCTGTGCACGCTCTGCAAACGCAGCCAGCGCTGGCCAGGACCCGAGCGTCAGTTTTCAATTACTCTGGGATCAATACAAAGCGAGACAGGGAAATAACTTTGCTGAACTGTATTTTGGGGCATTCGGGCCATGTTTCTGGTTAGCGAGGTGGCAGCGCTGAACACTTCGGAGTTTGTCTGCAGTTACCCGTCTGCCTGGCTGGGTCCTGTTTTCTGGTGCGTAAAAGTCCTGTGGCTTTCAGTTCTGCACAGGATGCTCTGCAGCAAGCAGCCTTCTTCCGAGAAAGCAGAGCTCCTGCGGCCTGAGTAAGTGCCTCAAATGTATTAACGGGATTGTTTCTGGCTATTTTAAGACGTGGTCGCTTGGAACTAAGGGAAAATAGAACTGGTGGTCAAATGTGGTTCCAATATAGAAATAGTTGAGTTTCCTGGCATGTTGCTGGAGCAAATCTGAAGTCAATAGTTTCGAAAAGGTTATAGTGTTTGTAAGAGATGGCATTTTGGAGATATGAGACTGAATGGTTACGGTGTATAGGTACATATTTTTTTAATAGAAACACATTTTTTCACGCTAGCATTTACATAGAGCCGTACAGATGTTGAAGACCCAAGTCCAGCCTTTGAAGGCTGCCACAGGCAACTCACAGCGAAGGCAGGTATTGTTAGAAGCTGTACACGAGCTTGGAAGAAAAGGCAGCAAGGAAGAGAGAAGGGCTTCTGAAGTGAAGGCAAGTCTCTGGAGCTTTGGATGACCTTCGGAAATGGGTGGATGCTTGGGCTTATTATTGTTAGACGGTGACTTGAGTTATTAAAGGTGAACAGATCATGGGCACTGAAAAAGGCTGCATTTGTTCAGCCCCTTGACTTTCTCTGCTTGCTAAACAGCGCTGGTAACTGGGAGCAGGTGACAAAGTCCCTGAGCAGAAGGATGGCTCAGTAAAAAGCTGCACGAGAAAGAAGCCTCCTGGGTACATCAAGGCCGATAACAAGGGTTTTAAACAATGCCTCGCTCTGTAGGTGTCACGAAAAAGAGGGCAGCCAGAAGGCAGTCGTGTTTCTGGCACAGGCTGGTTGCAAAGCACTTGGTGGTATTACAGTTCTCCATCGCCTCGGGCAAAGGAGGTTAACTACGATGCCTAGGATAGAAATCTCAGTGCTGCGCTCTTTGTAAGAATGCGAGATCTAAGCAATGCATTTTGAAACCAAATCCCCAAACCAGGGAACAGCTGGAGGTACTCGTGAATGAGCCAGGTTGAGGAACTGGCAGGAAAGTTTTTGGGAGTTTCAGAGCCTCTCGTAAGGAGCTGAACCGAGAGCTGAATCTGAAATGAAAAAGCCCAGAGAGCAGCCAGAGTGATGAAAGAGCCATAATTATCTTCTAACAAAGCAATTAAAATCTGACAAGCAAAGGCAGTCTTGGGCAGCGGAGTGAAGCTGATGGAAGTGGACGGGGCTCCGAGTGTGAGTTTCACAGCAAATCCAAAATACGTGGGGGAACAAAGTGCCTGAGGCCAAAACCTGGGTGACATTCAGGGTGAGTTACAACCCATGGAGCTTGACTCAACTCTGAGCACCTCCCAAAACACCCAGGGAAATAAGAAGCAGTCTCCTGCTTGGGTCTTCACTGGGCATTTCATGATTTTCCCTTCTAGGGTCTCCAGTGGCCCAAACCAATTTAGCTAAAGACTATTTTTTTTTGGTATTATTTTGTTTTTTTCCCGGTGCCTTGGCCTTGCTTGCACTTTAGGATGGGAAAAGAGCAGGAAAGCCATTTTGCCACTTGCTGTGGTTTAACTAAGCCTTGGTCCAGAAAAGAAGTTTTATTTTGCTCTTGTCTCTCAGATGTGAGAAGAATGGCACATATAGGTGTGCCTGGCTGCTTTTGTTCTATGGCTGAGCCCCACCAACTGGCTAAGGTGCAAAAACCCAAAAAAACAAACCCCCGTACGGCCCGTCGGCCACGTCTGACATGGCACCGTGTGTGAGCTCCACGTTTTCTCACGTTTGCTAAACCTGGCGCGGTTCCTCGCAGCTCTGGAGGAGCCGTACGTGCAGGCTGACTGCAGAAATGAATTTAATCATTTGCACAAAATCCGTTTTGCTTCTCCACAGAGTAACGACGCTGATCTTATTATTATTTTTCTTTGCTTTAACCGACAAAGTGTATCTCGTTGGGTTTTGAATAATTAATGCTATGGAATTCGGCTTTGATCCAGCTACATGCCAGGAAATGCTGGGCTACCCAACCTACTGCAAAAACAGCGTTTTCTAGTGCATTATTTTTAATCCAGTGCTGTAATGTGGAGAGCCCTGCAGTGCATTGGCTAATGCGGCTTCTTCTGTCTCTTCATCACAGCGGTTGCCTTGTCCCTAACCTGTGCGAGCTACAAATCCCATTAGTTTAAAAGCAACATCATCCTGCTTGCAAACTCCAACCTGTGTTTGGCTATTAGATATCTCTACATTGTCGGCTTGTAATTGGGGTGTTTTAAAACCTGCTGGAGCAGCAAAACACCATCAGGTGGGAAGCTTGCCCACGCCTGGCGCCATGGGTTTCGCCAGGCAGCTTCCCATTTAGCTCGCTGACTGCTCAGATCTCCGCAGGGAAGGTCATGAGAGCCGAGCAGGACTTACCTGGGGACTGACCACAAGGGAAATCCTGCCTTTATTTTCCAGAGGAGGGAATATTAATCATGATACCATGCTCCTCTGACTGTCTGGAGATGTAGCAAACAGGGAACACAGTCAATAATATCATCAAATCGATCAATTTAATCCATAACATAACCAGCCCCCTCCCCCCCTTTTTCCCTGCTGTTTGTTGTAGTGTCAAGAGCAATGAGCAGCTCGTTATCGAATAAATGCACATATTTTGCTCTCTTTGTTTCCTACAGAGCAGTTAGGTGGGGAACTTTTCTAGCTTACCACCCTTTGACACAAGGAAAATAAATTTGGCTTAGTGCCTTAACAGTTAATTTTTAAAGACATCGTTCATTAGAGCAACTTAAAGAAAATCCAAATCAAATGAGCTAAATAAGAATGGGATCTCTTCTGCGGATTTATAGGTGGCAAACTAAAATATCAGAGGGTCATGTATTCATCTGTCAATGTATAATGTAATTAGACAAGATAATTGGGCGAACTAAGCTTTTACTGAGGGCTGAAAAATGTATTAACTTTACTTCATTAGCTTGGATAGCAGTGCGCTGTCGTTGGACATGGGTGTGAGCTGCAAAACTGAGTCTGGATTGAGGTTCAAAGCAAGAAATTTTCCAGTGAGGAGCACGCATCCAGGCAGGTCTCAGAATGCCTTAGGCTCAGCTTACAGGAGAACCAGGACCCTAGGTTTGTCTTCTTGGTTGAGGAAGGTTCAATAACTGAACCGGCAGGGGCAGTTGTGAATATGAGCCTGGGAATATCTCCTAATTCAATCAACACTTCGCAAAAATCCCAGTGAAGTAAATAATCTGTTCACTTCCATAGCAGCTTTCACTGTGGTGAAAACCTGGGCTCTGCTTCTACCTCTTCCACCTCATTTTTTTTTTCTTCTTCTCTAAGAAGGGTTATGAAAACCACCTAGAGATCATATACAGGACCCCAAGCAGCGTGAAGACATGGAGACTGGGGCACTTGTTTTGTGTCCCTTCTTCTGCATGTTTAACAGCCCACCCCAATGCTTGCATTCCTTGTGTGTGTTCATGGCTTTACATATTCCCTGTTCTCATTTTTCATAGCTGGCATGTTTCAGGTATTAAAGGTGAAGTGGTGGTCACAGACCACGTAGGCAAAAAGCAAAAGTGAAGTCAGCAGGAAGGTTTCGAATTGCCACGGAAATAAAAAGCGTGCTGCAGTACTCAGCGATCAAATATTAAATGATGTTGTGGCAATTGTGTTAAACTAAAATAAGCCAGCACATTTAATTTACGCTACCCAAGCTTTCTGTTCACCACGCACTGGAAGTCCTGTGGTAGTAATCAGGCAGCTATATTCAGAGGAAATTGTTGCTTTATGGTTTAAAGTAGAAAGACTCTTAGATAACCACATATTGCCTCCAGCAGGACCCTTCTTTAGCACGTTCCGTGTCTGGAGCAGGGAGCAAATAGCAAAAAAATTAAGGGAGAAATTGAAGAGCAATGGCCTTGAACTGATGTAGGTCCCTAATTCAGCGAAGCACTCAAGCGCATGTTTAACTTCTAATCTCTGTCAGCTTTGATGAAGGGGTTGTGAACCCAAAAGCTTTTCCACTTTTTTTCCAGTTACACCAGCTGGTCTAATGACAGATATCACTGCAGCCTAGAGCTTCGCTTCTTGGGTCTGCAGACCATCACCTTGAACAACATTGCTCCTGCCTTGGGCCACGCAACCTGCCAAGACACATTGATTATTGATGCTTATTGCTTGCTGATGCTTATTGATGCTGCCAGCACAGGCTCTTCTTGGACCCGATTTCCAGCATCAGGAGCAAGATTGTCTGGGGTCCTTTTTGCTGAAATAACATAAACACCCTGTTTTAATGTTCTAGCTGAGGACAGAGAAGAGTTGTTTCTCATAGCCGTGGGCTTCCAAGTTAATCAGACAGCGGCGTGCATCATCCTAGCAGGTTTGTTACTGCAATTTAAGCATCACGTAGGAACAGCCACCAGTGGCAGGAAGAATGAGCCATTGGTATGAGCCTGAATTCCCTCAAGGCTTAGCATTTAAGGTAATTATTGCACTTCCCCTTCATGTTTCATGTTTGGGAAGCTCTTGGGTAATTACAAAGTTCAGAAGGAAAAGCACATGAATAGAAAATTGGTGTTTTTTGAGATGGGCTTAAAGGTGGCTTTTTGTCTGGCGTGAGCTGTTCTATTAAGCTAATAGACAAGAAGGCAGCCTGGTCACTTATAAATACGGCCCGAGCCATTTACAGCCCCTGTGTAAGGTAATGCAACAAGATGAAGGGATGTCGTGCCTCACCCGTGCCAAGCTGGTGTGGCTGTAGACGATGCCCAGGTAAGGCAGCAGAGAGATGGCACTGCTCAGGGGAATGAGGATGGAAACACAGCCCCATTCCTACGGAAAACCTGGCAGCAGGGTGTCAGGGGTGCTTTGGGACACCCGTCATTATTGATTATGTGTTGGATAACCCCAGGCACCGCCACCAACACACATTTCCAACAGACAGGTATCGGGAGCTGTTCCTGATTTCTCCCTGAGAGTGCAGGAGGTTTTGGAAAGCACTGCTTTGGTAAAGCTCTGCAGTAGGAGCTGGATGGTGACGTGTGATGCTGTGAAACCTAGAATTTGAACACGCCAGGTTAATAAACACCAGCAAGTTGCTGTAACTCAGAAATTTAAGGCCTTAATTTTCACAGTCGGGCTGCTAGATCTAATTAAGGCTGGTGGTGCAATTCGCTGGTGGGAGAGTAACTGCCTTGTTTAATTTATCAATGGATTTTGCTAACTTTGTTTATAAAAAGTACCTGCCATATTTTTTTTTTTTGGTAGAAAAGACAACCCCTGACAAACTGGATAATGTGCAGGGGAGCAGGGGATGAGCACTGTGGTCTCGCCAGAACTGGAAACCAAGGCAGGAGTTTGTCTGGGGCTCTTCAGCAACAGCAAAGTTTGAGTTTCTCCCTAACAGACCTCTGTTTAGGGTCGGAGAGCCAATGTACCCAACCTGTCCGATCCTACAAGCAGGAGCTGTGTGTTAGCTCCTGTATGGCAGCTCCTGGTTGTTATCCTTTGTTCCCAGAAAACATAAATTGTTGTGTTGGGAACTTGAAGGCCTTTGTTTGCTAGGATCCCGTGACACCACGTGGGGAAAGCTTTAGAGGAAGAGCCCCTCCTGATCTCCTCACGCAGCAGTCTCCGAGCAGCCTTGCAGATTTCTGCCATCTGTGGTACGGGGGGTGACCCACAGGTTCTTCTGCACCCCCTCAGGTGGAGGAGCAAGGTCAGCAGCAGCAGAAAAGCTGGCAGGTTTGAAAAGCCAGGCTGTGGGGAGGAGAGCTCACTGACGTCCACAGTGGGTTGTTCACTGTTATAGATAGGAATATTATGAAGTACAACTGGTGCTTGGCTGTTACCTGGGGAACTTCTCCATGTATTTGCAGGCCATCACACCAAATCCCGCAGGCAGGTTACCGACAGCTGCGTGCAGATGGCTGCGGTTGTCAGGGGGTGACTTCTGCAACGCTGCTCCCCCAGCAGAAATACAGGATGCAGAGGCAGTGTAAATGGACTCCAGCACTCCTGCGTAGCACTCGTTAACCATAAAAATTTCCAGAACAGCTTTTCTTTGGCATTATCAGCTTTTCTAATCGCCACCCCTATTAGGAGATCACCTGGGAGAAGAAAATGACACTAAAGAAAACTTGCCTGAGCTGGTCGGTTAGGTTACAGAGCTGCTCCAATTCAGGAGGCAGATATCATCTCTCTTCCCTTCCTCTCTGCAGAGTTATGTCCACAATAAACCTGTTCTTTTTAGCCTTCAGGTAATCAAATACCTGCCGCTAAGCGAGTCCCCTGCATTCACTGACCTCTCTGTGCGTGCCAACTGCCTGCTCTCAGCTGGCCGATGCTTAGTTCCTCATACCAGGGTTAGGGCTGGGCAGCCCCTGTTTCTGCAGAAATAGGTTCAACACCGTGCTCAACCCAAACTTTGGCCAGCCACGGTCGCTGTGCTGCACTCACACAAATCGCCTTGGTATCAGCTACACCAGAACAAGAGCCCCGCAAAGGGACCAGGAACCCCTAGCTTTGCCAGGAGAACCTTGCCACGTTGTTATTTGGCTAAAAACCCCATTGCATGGGGAGAAAGCTGTGGCCGGTGGGACCCGTCCCCGTCTGGATGGGTTGGGGAGGCTGGGGCTCCTCTCCTGCATCCCTCTGGTCATGCTCCCTTGTCAAGCAGTCTCCTGCTTGGCTGAAATTTGGCTGTGCATATGCTTCAGGGACGTGTTGCGCTGGGTTTCCCTTCGATAGGAGACCCCTAGCTCCTCGTTTTTACCCAAGGAGCTAAAAATCACGCATCTGCTCTCTGAGCACCCGCTGCTCCGGGGGCAGGCAGTGGGGAGCTGTGTGTACTGCAGGTTTCGGAGCCCATTTAGCTTTGATTTGCGTCTGGTATCTAGGGCAAACCCCGAGAAGTGTTGTGTTTCTTCCAGTCTCGCTGATGTCTGTGATTTTATCTGAAAGTCTCCTGGTGTTTGGCATGTTTTTTTCCTTAACGTTCCAGCTTTGGCTGTCAATTTATCGTGTCAGGACTGAATCATTCGGTTAAAAATAAAAGCCCGTGTCCCCTGAAACGCTGAGCAGCAGCTGAAAAACACAAAAGCTTGGAGGAAGAGGGAAGAGGAATCTCAAGGAAGCGGAGCTTTTGATTGTGAAGCTTTCCCCGAGCCGAAAAGCGGAGGCAGAGCAGGCAGTGCCGAGCAGCTCAGGAGGTGGGTTGGGGTTGTGTAGGGGTTTCTGGATGGTTCCTCGTAGTTTGGAAAGGCCGGATGGCTGGGTTTTGCAACAGGTGAATAAGAAAAATGTGGGGTTTGTAATAGGTAAGTGAGGTTTCAGCGAGGAAGAGAGGAACTGGGAGTTCCCCTGGGTGCGCACTGGGAGCACTGGGCCAGCCCCGCAGCAGCGCTGTCTCCGTGTGAGTTTGCTCCTTTGCCAAATCTCTGTACCAAAAGCCTCAAAATGAAGAAACGCGGAATGTCTGAATGAGCTCGAGCGTTTTTCTGTGGGAAGGACCGAGCTGCCTCCCCAGGTGGGAGCACGCTGTGAAACGATGCAAAGCTAACCAGGGCAGGCAGGGTGCAGGAAGCTCCGTCGGAGCATTTTGTGGCACTGCTGGGTGAAGGGGAAAAAGCAACTCTGCACCTGCTCAGGGCTCTTGGGTGCTGTGCTCCCAGCAGCGTACAAGGAGGAGAATTTTCCTGAGAACACGCAGAGCCAGGAAGGGTTTGTGCACAGCCACGATGGCTTCTTCGGGCACGTGGCTTGTGTTAGAGCTGCATCATTGCAATCCTGCACTTGGGTACTGCAATGGGAGACTGCTGCAGGTCCAGCGCAATGGGGAATACCTGGGAACATTTCTTCTCTTTCTTTAGGAGGCAATTTGCCAGCTGCAGATGTCCTTTGGGGTTGCCTTTCCTCCTCCATTGCATTCCAAATAATCCCAACTATTTGGGAGAGAAGTGGGAGTTTCTGGCATGAGAACGAAAAGTAGATGCTTAGGGCTCCTTGCTGGGAGCAGTCATGTAATTTGCTCGCAGATCTCAAAGCCTTGGAGAAAACAAATTGCCATTTTTTAAAAGGGAGGAGAAGCATCCTCCTAAGTCGCAACCATGGACTCATGGCCACTTTTGGCTTTTTCCACTCCAAACAAAAAGCTTTGTCACCCTGTGCAGACCTGGTGAGTGTTACATACTTTGCAAGAGGAATGTAAGCCAGAGTTAGCAGTGTTCAAGGGCTCTGCTGTTCCCATGCAGTCTGTTCGTTTGGGTGCTTCCAGTGAGAACCCATAAACTCCGTGAAAGTAAACCAGGCTAAAAAGGTCAGAAGTGATGTTACCAATTCCCTCCATCTTCCTTAAGCCAACCGAAATGCTAGGACTCAAGAATGTCATTATGTAAATGCAAAGAGATGATTCTGCAATTAACTGGCTTCATTGCTTGGACAGCTCTCTAAAGCCAAAACCAATGCTCAACTCTTTGCACTTTTAAAATAGTGGGGGAAGACCTGATTTGAGCAGAATTATTTGTCTCCTCTTTCCGTTCATTGAACTGAAAATCTGTTTTCCATCCCTCGTGTTGGAAAAAAACCCCTCTGAGCGCATGGTGGCTTGTGCACAGTGGTTTAGCTCCACTGACTGAATTCCCAATTGCAGGTGTGTGGCCGCAGCAAAGCAGGGAGGTGCTGTTTCGTCTGGGGCTGGATGCCACACCAGGGGCAGTGTGTCTGAGGAGACTCCGCTGTGTCTGATCCCCTCCTGCCTCTCCTCATTCCAGGCAGGTTTTTGTTGATGGATGCCAGGAACGGTAAATGGCAGGTAGCAGGGCTCTGCTTTGCTCCTTTAAGCATTCCTTCCAAAATTGGTGATTATAACTCATTAAAAGCAACAGATTTCTTATTAATGACTGTTTTGTGCCAGCACTCGGGGCTTCACTGTTGCTTTTGCAGACCCAGCTTGGCTGTGAAGCTCTCCAGGAGGAAGCCCCCGCCATAGCCTGTCCTGGCATTTGCCCCTCACCTGGTGCTTTAAGGACTCTTAAATTCTGAGAAGTGTTTCGTTTAGAAACAATTCTCTAAATGTATGTATTTTATGTATTCCTTCTCCTTTTTTTATTTGCATGGCTAATGGCACTAGCACGGCAGATTTTATCCCTACGTGTTTTATCTGCTGCTGACGCTCATGCTCTACCCATGGTTTCCCCTTGGCGTTGGGTGCCGGCTGCTTTCCCTCAGCAGTTTTCGGGAAGGGAAAATGTTGTGGAGCTCCTGGTGAGGAGCTGCAGATAGGTAAGGTCAGAGGCAGGCTGGCTGGGAGGGCTGAAGAGGATGCAGTAATAATTTGTTTGATCAGCAGCGCCTTCCCAACTACAAGCAGTTAACGTGTGCTGGTCCCCGAGCCACGAAAGCTTGTAACTGACTTGTTTATCTGCTCCTTTTCGGGATGTTTTCATTCTCTGCATAATGCTCACATCCTTTTTGCTTAATCCTCCTGCTTTTGTGTGCCTAAAAGCTTGTGGCAATGGCTCTGCTGGATAATTTTTAAAAATAAATTCTAAGATTCAGGGGCTTGTTTTCCCCGAAGCCTAACAGCATCTGCTTGGGGCTTCATTTCTTTTTTCCGAACAAGGTTGCCAAGTAAGTCGTGCTTTCATCCTTGTAGGATTAAAGGGGTGCAGCAAGAAGTCAGGGTGCATCATGGCTGTGAAGGGAGCCAGGCTTTGCATTTCTTCCAGCTCGGAGTTTTCCACCACGTTTTGTACCCTCTGAAGGGAAAATCCATCAAACTGTGCAAGACGAGGGGAAAGATTGGAGCTGGGTGTCGCAAGCCTCTTTGTCAAGCTGCACCCCCTGAAAATGAAGAATAGGGAAAACAAAATGTTCTGAAGTCTGATGTTAACTGATTAAATACTGCAAAATCACCTTAATGCTGTTTTAACATTTTATTTAATATTTATTTATTTATTTTAAATTTCTTAATCCCATCTGAACATTATAATGAACGCCCAGACCAGAAGCCTGCAGAGCTGTAAGCTCAGAATCTAACTGGGGCAAAACGGGATGAAACAGGCAGTTTAATAAAATCAGCCGAATTTTTCCGTGCTCAGTTACAATAAACAGGTCATGAAAAAATGAGCCCCTGTGTTTTCCTAACTCTCAAACTCATATGAGGCATACCAAAATAACCTATTCCCCAAGCTGAAAACAGAAAAGTAGGCAACATTTATTATTTTTGCATTTTTCCCCATGCTGCATTGCTTACATCACCAGACCCACACTAGCTGTACTGTCCTGGTTACTGAGGAGGATACATAAAAATTTGCTAAATACGTTTTATTGCCAAAACATTTCTAAGCAAAGTTTAATTGTGCACATTCTGTTGCTAATTTCTCTTGTAAATATTGTGTGATGTGTTTATTTTTTTTTTTTAATGTGAGCAGCTGTAATGGTCTGGGAGACAGCTCTAATGAACAGATGTGTATGTCAGAAAAAAAAAACCCACAAACTATTATCTGTCTTTTTTTTCCACCCAAACTTGCTATTTTTTGGCAATTCACATTTTAAGATGCAATTTTGCTGTACACCAGGGATAAAACAGGGGCCTTCAGAAGTGTAAATTTTCTCCTTTGTCTTCAGACTGCTTGATGGTCCCACGGTGCATCGCTTGACCGTGGGCAAAACTTTTACGTTTTCCTCTCCCTTTTTTACCCACCCGTAAAATGAAAACCTGGGAATTTTCTGTTCCAACTGAGTTTCCTAATGTTTCCTTTTGGTCTGCAAGAAGCTCGTATAAAATACATGCGGCAAAGTTGGCTGTAATTCAGTGGAAAATGAGGTGTAGCTAATGCATACAGAGTTTCCAGAACCCTAAACAGTTTACATTAACATAATGTATGTAAGGAAACATAATAAGGAAGGAATTTGGCATCTCTGAACTCCATGGCTTTATTTGACTGTGGTCTAATTCTGGCTTCACCTAAATAATAGAAGCTTTTCTTGTACTGCGGCAGAGGCAGGATTTGCTCTTTTTGTTCGCTGGTGCTCGTGGCCATCATTCCCTAGAAGGTGTTTGGGAATGGCAGGGCTGTGCAGCTCTCAGAAGGAGCCACTGGATCCCTCTGCCTTCCCTGGGGTGGTGGGATCCTCTCCCAGTCTGCTCCCCTGATAGAAAGAAACCCTGCTGGTTGGTGGGCGTCTCGCACGCCACCATGTCTTGATGCTGGTTTTCCTGCGAGAAGAAAAGGAGAAGATTTAAATCAGTTTGTCATTGTTTGGGTGATTTTTTTTTCTCAAAACCACCTTTGTAGAAGTGAATACCACGGGATTTTCGCTCCTCTCCTTCAACTGCTCTTTCTCAAGCAAATACATGCCTGTGCACATATGGGTGTGTGTATATATAATAAATGCACTTAGCACTTATCACTTTGGGGGTGTATTTCTCCATCCCCAGTCTGAATCTTCCTTTTTCTTTCCCTTTTTCTGTCTCTTGCCTTTGTTCCTAGCTCTGTCCCTGTTCCTCAGCTGCTCCTTGCCCCTACCTCCTTGTCACTGACGTGCTGCATTTCGGCACGTCCTTCCTCTCATCCGCCCATCGGTCACCTCGCTGTGCTGTACGTCTTAGGGATCTTTTTCAACCTTGCTTGTAATGGAGTGTCCCAGTAACAGGTCGTTTGGGTGGCTTTTCTCCATTCTGAGGTGAAGGTGAAATTATTCCAGGGTCATTTAGGAGCAGCGTGATGTCCTCCCCAACCTGCGACAGGAACCTGTTATTATGCAGCTTGAAACCCCACTGGCAGCTCCTGCACATACCTCATGCTGCAAACTCATATCTTATTTATTGTCCACCATTTAAATTAAGTCACATTTAGTGTGGCTCCAAGGCATCCTTTCCCTCTTGAATCTCTGTTTCCAATTATTTTCCCCCAGATGTCATTAGCTTGTATTTGCCAGGTTGCATCTCATTTTGTTTTCTGTCTTTTTGGTTAATAACAAAAACAAGAGGGGTCACTTTGAGGCAGTGGAACTAATGGGCAATCATGAATATTAGGGAAGCTTGAAAAATTATTAGGGTGATGAAATCTTTCTCATGCTACATGCTAATGAAATCCCAGCGTGTGGCTGTTTCTGATATAAGCCCGTTGCTAGACTGATTGAAATATCATTGTGCACGCTTTCTTCTAAATATATGTATTCTAAATATATATGCGTTTATCTCGCCATGAAATTGGAGCTCCTTATTCTTCTTGCCGTGATCTCTCATGTGAAAGATATTAGGTGGATGTCTGTAAAATCTCTCGGAGTGGCTGCTGCTTAACACTTTGTGCATCGTCTGGAGGGATCGTCCTGGGGAGCCAGCTGAGCACGCGGGTGCTCGGGACGTTACACCTACAGCTGTGCAGCGCAGGGTGGGACTTCGTGGCCTGCTCACCTACAAGAAGCTGGGCAGAAAGGATTTTTTTAATTTATTTTTTTGCTAATTAGGAAAGTGCACTCCTTGGAGTTGCAATGAGGCAAGCCTGGCGAGATCAGCCCCAAGCAGTGGAAGACGTGGCCTCCTGGGGATGCGCCTCCCTGTTAAACCCCAGTGCAGTGACCCCACTGCTCTGCCTCTGCACGTTTCTCCGAGAAATGCTGCTTTTAGCCAGAGCGACCGGTTCTCAGGTATTTATGAGATGTGCTGTTTGCTTCTCGCTCTTCATAGCCATATTAAAAAGTGAATTATTTCCTTTTCCCATTGCCAGGACACGCTGGTAAGGCGAGCAAAGCCTTACTGGCATGGCTTACAGAGGTAGCGTGCTGCAGGAAGCCAAGCAAACATTTGGTGCAGTTTTCTGCAATCACCAAACATAACTGAGGCTGTTTTGTGGCAGGTAGGTGCAGTTGCCTGGTTTGAATACCTCCATACCTCCAATTTTGTCTCTTTTTTATTGCTTAACAGGACAAAAGACCAGCATGAGCACAGCTCCTTTGCCTGTAGCCATCCCTGTTCTTTTTAGTCTCACCAACAAGTGTGATAAAGATTGCACCCCTTTTATTTTGGCCCAGCCAGTTCATTTCCTCCTCAGTGCTCCAAAAATTTAAATTATTTGCAGGGAGAAGGTGCCTGTAGATGAGTGAGGATTGCATTGCTTGCAAGGAAAATACACTGAGGAGCAGAAATTGGCTCAGCTGCATGAAGTCCCAGTCTGGGCTGGGACTGAAGTAAACATCTGTAGCTGAATAACTGCATTAATGCAGAGAACACATAATAAAAAGTGCGGATTGTGTGCTGGCATTTTTTTTGATTCAGTACAAGCAAAATTCTCTCCCCAGAATGAATGGCAGCTATTCATGTCAGTGAGAGGAGAGAGAAGGAGTCGGGACAATTTTACTAACCTTTAATAAGGCTCTCAATCTATTTATAAATCGCCATCAAAGTGTGGCTACACATTCAGCAAGTCAGCAAAATAAAGACAGATGGCAATAGTTTAGCTCAAGCACTCTTTCTTTTTTTTTTTTTTTCTTTCCCTTTAATGCAGTAAAACCGTTCGGGCTTTTGTCGCTGTTTTGGCTTCGGGTAGAGGCTGGTGCGTGCCGGCGCTGCAGCGAGGAGCCCCTGTGCTGCTGGGAGGGCTGGGGGATGCTCCTGCCCTTTCAGCAAAACCCAGTGGCTGCAGTAACCCCTCCATGCTGCCCGTTTGACCCCCCCATTTCTCTCCTTTAGCTGGAATCGCAGTCTGCAATCACCCTGGGCAGCCTGGCCCTGACTTCTCCCAAGGACTTTGGTCTTTTTGGGGGGCCTGCAGGGAGCTTGGAGGAGGTGGTGTCTGCTTTGTCATCCCCCGCCCCCTGTCCCCGTGTCCCTTGTACAGATCTCCACCGAGCGCTGGGCTTCGTGCCCATCTCCTCGTCTTGGGCCTCCGAATTTCTGCAGTTTCTGTAAAATCCCAGCAGAGCAGATCGCTCCTCTCATCGCACCCAGGCAGCGAAGCGGAGGGTTGACTTTCACGCGGCACCTGCCTTTCACCTCCTTTTTAGTGGCTTTTGATCAAAATCGATGCTTTCTGGGAAGAACTTTGATCTTTTCTTGCCTATCTGTGAGGGACAGATGTGAAATAACAGAGAGTAAATGTTTGGTTACTAAAAAGTGGAGAAGATGCCTTTAAAATTCGTTTCCTCTAATAGCATTAATAGCATAAAGGGTATCCCGACAGTCCCTCCAAGCATCTTAATTTGAGGTGCATCTGCTCTCGCTATTGCGAGTATTTTTAGTTAATTATTAATTGCAGTAGGGATTTCTTCTCAGTCTCAACGTTGTTGTAAAGTGCTTTAACATCACATCGGCAGAGTGAGACATCGCTGGAGCTTGTCTGGGGCTGCGTCCCACGTGCCCTGCTGTCTGTGAGACCACGTTTTGAGCGAAGTGGGTGCCGAAGCACCCCACAGCCTTGGACCTTGTGGCTGTGTTTAATCTTTGTCCCCCCTTCCCTGGGCACACAGCGGTGATGTATGATGTCCCCTGCTGTCCTTGCACACCCCCAGCACGGCAGCAGGCATGTGTACACGTGTGTAAGTCAAATCAGCATGGTACAGAGCTTTCTGCCTACCCAATTCCTGGTCCCCATGAGGCTGAGATCTGGTTTCTGAACTGCAGACGGTTGACGTGGTTTGGTGGAAGGGGTTTTACAACATTGCAGCGGTCTGCAAGGTCTGAAGTTCACTTTGTTAACAAGGGCAACACAGATCTCCGAGCTTCCGTACCACTTTAAATAATCAATAAAGTACTGCTAAAAAAAAAAAAGAAAAAAAAGAAAAAAAAAAAAGCATTAACAAAGCAAACAACAACACATATGAAGCCTGTCTGCTCAAAATCAGACTTTAGCCCGATAAAATCCCCGTTCTGTCCACGTGCAATGGTTTGATGGTGGTCCCCAGCAGCTGGGGTGGGAGGCAGCGCTGCAGCAGGTCGCCGTCCGCACTCTGCACGTCGATGGGAACCTTTTGTTGACTGGCTATAAATAGGTGCCGGGTTTTTGTGGCACACTGAGCTAGCTTCTCAGAAATCATCAGGTGAGATGTCTGGCCCTTGCTCTGTCTCCGCCAGGCACGGCCATCAATTTTGGCCCTAAAAACTGCTGATCGTGCACATCGCTACGCTGCAGTTTACTGGACCCGAAGACCTCATGCTTATTTAATCTTTTTCTGTTTCAACATTCTCTACGGCGCAAAAGATGAGACGGGTACGCTACTAACTCCATACACCAAAACCTCCTTGGGTGGAAGGAGAGGCTGCTCTACCTTCAGCAGACCCTTCCTGGGTCTCTTGATGCTGGTGGGAACTGTCAGGGTGTAGTTTGAGGTACTGTGGGGTAATTTGCAAGAAGGGAAGCTTTCTGCTTAGCCGTTGAGATAATATTCTCTGGAATTATATTCCGGGAGGCCTCTCCTGATTTTTCACATCACATTAAGCTAACCTCTTTGGCTTTATGGCATGCGTGTCTTGCAAATGTGCTCCCTTCATAAAAGCTTCAGAAATGCTCTGAAGCCCCAGACTGCAAGGGTTGCAGCAAGGAACAAATTCATGCTATGTTGTCATAACAACAAACAATGATTTGAAATGCAGATTTTTCATCTTTACTCTTTATTTGTGATTGAAAGCTGTGGAAAATGGGGGATTTGCTGTACTGAGATGTTGCCTGTTAGAATAAGAACGTGATAATGGGAGTTGGGAGGATGCCCAAGGGATGAAGAGTACAATTTATGAAGCATCTAAGCCAAGAATTATGTATGTTTATGGGGTTGCCCATCCAGCTATTTCCATCGAGCCTGTAAGACTGGTGTCACCGCAGCAGAAGCTCTTGGATCCCTGGGACAAACAAACGTGACTTCTCGTACCGTGGTTAAAGCACGAGCCTCCAAGCTGCTGATACAACCAGCAGAAATTATAAAGCGCTCGGTGCTCATTTCAGAAGTAGAGTTTCTTCCCCTTGGGATGTTTTAATTGAGTTCTCTGTGTTATTAGCAAATAGCTTTTGCTGCTAACGCAGGGCGGTGTGGGGCAGACATCGCTCTGCTCCCCGGTCTGAGGCAAAGCTCCCTCCCAGCTGCTGAACCAGCGAAGGTCTCGCGTGGGTGCTCTCCACCACGGCTCCTTCGTGCTCGGTAAATGCCCGCCTGGAGTCGTGCCTGTCCTGTCCTGCCATTGCAAACCTCTGGGATGCTCCAGAGCAAACCCTGCCTGGGGAAGAAAAGCATTTTTCCTGTGGCCTGGTGCATATCTGGGACGGTCCCCAGGTCCTCCTAGAGAAAATCTTGTTGCCATGGGGGTGATTTCCACCCCTCCTCCTCCCCAGGGAATGTGGTTTCTAGCAATTTCTTGCTGACCCTGCAGGATTCACACAAGCACCAAGATTTGGGGACCTGCATTCAGACTGAAGAGTTTGATTTTCAAGAGCAATGCTTAGTTGTGCTCTTTCCACCTCTCGGTTTGCTCTGCACGTGTGGAGGTGAACAAAGTGCCAAGTTAAAGGCAAAGGGAGAGGATGGGTTAATGGAGCAGAAGTGTTTCAGGGAAAGTTTGTGCAGTGCCAAACCAACAGTCGTGTAAACAACAGCTAACACAGAAAACCTGGGTGGCAAGACAGCATCACTGTGTACAGGGGTGCTCCAGATCGCATCCCAGTGATGCAATTTGCTTTTACAACGTGCTTTTGCAGCATGGAAAACAACCCGAGCTGTCACCAAAACATGAATGCTGGGCATTCAGGATCAAAAAAATTGTGATCTTTGCTCCGTGAATGGGCAGATAAATAATGGAAGAGCAGGAGAAGGTTTCTCTCCTCTCGTTATCCAAGCAGGCAGTTGGCATCATAAACACGTCTGCTCGTTATTTTGCTTTGCTGAGCAGCCCTTCTTCCTGAAGTGGATGAATCACTTTTTCCTAAATTATCCTCTCATCAAACGATAGCGTTATAATTGCCCTGCGTTTATGAGCTGCCCTGTCCAGGACCCCACAGCAGTGCCATGTTGTCGTCTTCACCTTTCAAGGCTGGGTTGTGCTGGACGGACTCTGCTGTGCTGTGCAGAGCAGTGCTGCAGGGCTGCATCCCGATACGGCAGCCAGCAAAGGTCCAGTTTCCCCAAGGAGAGGTCGAATGGTGAATTCAGAAACGTGGTAGCGCAGCCTCGCCTTGCCCAGGTAACTTTCAGCCCATTCTGCTGGTGATGCCGGCAGTCCCCACGGAGGCATCGTCTGCGTTAACTTCTGCTGGGGTGGCTCCTGTCCATCCCACCGAAAAGTGGGCATCCTGGGGGCAACAGAGGGATGCTCTCGCCAAAAGCTTGCAGGTTCAGTGGGCAGGACTGAGAACAAGGTCAGAGGAACAGAAGGGGATGCACCCTTGTTTTATCTGCAGGGGAAATTACCCGTACAAAGGTTTGGAGCGCAGGGGGTCTGGGGCAGAGCTGGTGAAACTCGGCCACTCTGGTCCCCAGCCACTGCCTGTCCCTTTTAATATTTTATGCCCAGATAATGGGTAATCTCATTCTCCACGTGAACTCTCATCTGTTGTTGTTAGCCTTTTGGGCTTGATTCACTCTCCCTTTGTTACTCTTCATGTTTCGTGATGCCTCAAATGCCAGAAACCTTATTTTCGCTGATAGGATTTGTGATTTCCTTAGTCATCCATATCTGTCTTAGCTCTTTTCTTGTACCAATATTTCTGAGAAGCCGACTCATTTCCTGAGCTTTCAAGAAGGGCCTTTTCTTTTCCTTTTTATTCCTAATCTTCATTTCCTTTTTCTGTCTCTGACTATCCTACCTCCGCTCCCTCACCGATGCTTTTCCTCTCACACCTCACTTTTCTCAGCTTGCCTGGGTAAAATCTAGCAAGTTTGATTTCTGTAAAGGAATAACCGTAAATAAAGTGAATATGCTCGATATGTCAACACAGACGAGATTCGTTCTGAGCAGTGTAAATATTCTCGAGATCTGAGAGCCCTTGAAACAAATCTTTTCACCGTTTGGAAAAGAAGGAGCTGATCAAACGTGCCCGTCTCTGCGGAGCGCTGGCCAGGCAGGCAGCACACATCAGCAGCCTGCCGTCACTCTCAGACGTGTGCTGCTGGCATCACCGATAGAAACAGCTGTTAAAAAAAAAAGGGAAAAAAAATTGAAAAAAAAAAAAAGACCAGAAGCAAATCTCAGCTCCAATTATTTCTAGTGACAGGTGCAATCTCCAAAGCTGCAGAGATTTCTGCTTGTTTCAGATAACGCCCTCCGTGCTGGATGCCTTCCTCAGAGCCTCTTCCAATTTTGCTTTCCCGGAGAGCAGTGGGGTGGCTGCGTGGCTGTGGGCAGGTGCTGGGGGTCCTCCGGCTGCTCTTTCCTCCCCTGCAATGTTCTGCACTTTGTTTGAAACCTAAGAATATGAATTCTGTACTTTCGCCTCCTTTTTCTTATTTAAAAATAATTCTGGAGTAAATAATTCCTGTTTAACGATAATCCACTGGTTAGGATAAGTCACTGCTCTGGCTGCTGCAGCAAAGGCAATGGCTTCATGTGACAGATTTATTTGCTGAATCGCACGGTGCATTTTATCCCTTGCAGTGGAATTTATTCCCTTCTCCCTCCCCTGTAGGGTCACAGTTTTTCAGCCTCTCTCTTGCCCATCTTTTTTCCAACTACCAAGGCAACACATTCTTAATATTTCAGCAACATCTATTTCTGCTGTCAGCAATCTGATCTCGCCGTATTTTCTGAGGCCCCTTGTGTCTCTTTCAATGATCCTTTTTTTGTATTCCACACTTGGAGAAAAAAAAAAGTAAAAAAAAAAAAAGTTGTTTGTCTTACCCACCAGCGCCATTCCCATTTTCTTTCCCTTGCTCTTCTCCCCCCCGTGCTCCCTTCACCCCGTACGTGGTTCGCTTCTGCCTCAGCCGGGCCAGGGGCTCCTCTCTCCGTGTTGATTATTTCTGCCCCTCCCCGTCCCTGCTCCCTGCTCTGTGATGTATTTATTTATCGCTCGACAGCTCGCAGCCAATTCCAGGGCACGCAACTCTTTTTCTCAGGCTGTTTTCTCCCCTCTGATGGCCTCGGTTGCTTTCCGCAGCCGGCCTCAGCCCGAAGCCGTTGCCATTTACCGCCCGTGAGGAGCAAATTGCACACCTTGACTAATGGCAGGGGCGTTTCGTTTGCTTTGTACGAGCTGCCGATGCGGTCGGCGGTCCGTGAGCGCGCACCGTGCTGGGTTAACTAACACACCCCAGGGAGAGGTGGACGATTCTGCTACAGGCACAAAAATGGGTTTGGATGGACAAGACCGATCAGACGCGGGTAAATTAAAGTCTGCCGGGTTTAGGGTTACAGAATACCTGCGCTGCACTTCCTGAGCAGGTTGCAGTTGCAGACAGGCCTCCATCCAGCCATAAATTTGTATTCATGAAGGGAAGTGTCTCCTCCTCCTCGTGAATAAGACATGCAAGCTACCGCAGTCCTTCTTTGAAGGCTTAAACAGCGCGTGGCACAGACGGTGCCCGCCGCAGCGCTACTCCATCTGCACGAGGGGTGTTCTCCAGCCGAATAAATCGACGGAAAATCCCAACGCAGACAACACAGGTCGAGATGTTTTTATTCGTGTTAGCAGATCAAAGCCAATACGAGGCTTCCCATTAAGGCTGCTTTACACTGAACACGTGCATTCAAACCCTCCCTGCTTTGTTTACAAGAAGGGTGCTAGCACATCCTAAATCACATCCCGCTTTGTACGTCTGTGAGCTGAGAGGCAGGGCTTTTATGGCTGTGCTCCTCCAGCACAGCCAGGATGGGATCGGTGGGTGGCAGGAAAGCTGCTGGGCTGTCACCGGAGCTGGTGGCATGGGGCAAACTGCACCAGCACTGCAGCGCTGGTGCCACTTGGTTTTGTTTGTGTTCTGCCTTCCTGCCTGGCCACGTGGATGAGAGCAATAACGACGGGGAAATGGAGTTATTTTCCTCCAAAGTGTGGGGACGAGCAGGAGCAGCTCGGCCAGCTCAGGTCACCCTGGCTCTGCGAGGACTGCGAGTGCCGGTGTGCTGGCAGCCAAGTGCATGCGTCCTGTACAGCGGCACCGTTCTCCAAACCAGGAACATTTGCTCAGGAAAAGGAAGAGCCAAGTCCCTGAGACTCACGGCACTGGCAGGCCATGCCCCGAGGCACAAAATGTCTTTGTAGAGGCCAGAGAATCGGGTTTATGTCCAGGGTTTTTCGTAAGAGCTTGAGGGCTCTCCTCCTGCTGCGGTTTATTGAGTATTCATGCATAAGATCGATGAGATTTGGTTACGTGCAGCTTCTTGAGCTCCTGATTTATTGCTTCTGGGTGGAGGGGAGCTGTCACAATGAAGCGTTCTTGTTCTGGTGCAGACCTGGAAGCCGTGGAAGGTCGTTGTCACCTGCAGCTTCCTGAGCAACTTACCAGCTACGAAAAGTTAATTTACTCTAACGAACTCTGGATAAAGACTCAGGTTGCCTCAGTGCTTTGTCAGGGTGAATCTGTGCCTCTTGGGTTTCATCGGCTTCTGGCCAACACCACGCTTGATATTTTGAAAGGCCTTGAAAGGAGAGGGTTTGTAGGATGAGGACAAGGAGCTGTGGGACAACTAAGCTATACAAAGGGCCTTGGGATGGAGAGTGAAGTCTAGAAGACACGCCAGCCCTCCAAAGAGCTTCTTACAAAGGGTTAAAACACGCGTTGCTATTTTACTTGAACACAGCCTTGTAGAGGCTGGGATGGTTTTGCACAGGCAGTATTTTAATTAATTCCTGGGGTAAGAGGTTGTTGGTGGTGTTGTCTTGGAGCGGGACAGCCTGGAGGGGCTCCCACCTCACCGTGTGGGCAGCTGGCTTTCAGGTAAGAAACAGGGCTTGAAAAACTGGCTTTTTTCTGCTGAGTTCCAGGAACGCATCAGCATTTTGGTGCTCTGTGCTCCAAACAGAGTTAGCGCTGGGTTTACTGCCTGGGATGTGTTTGATCACAGCTTGAGGAGCAGCAAGGCACGTGGCAGCTGTTCCTGGCTGCAAGGGGTCCCAAATCTGGTTTTCTTTCTCTAGCTCTTAATAGTCCATCGTCCAGTGTTTTGCCCTTTTCCAGTAATCAAGCGGTCTGCCTGGAGCTTCTGTAAAATCTGTGGAAGAGTCCAGGTTAGTCGCTCTTACAACTGGTGGCTTTTAATAGGGGAAGCAGCAGAAGCGTGCCTTTCCTCCTGCCAACCAAGCACGGCGTTTGGAGAGCCAGCCCACTGCGGGGAGATAAGGCAGCTGGCCCAGAAACCACTCGAGTCCTTCAGATTTTCCCTTGAAGTGCTGTGGAGAGCCGTCCGCCGGGATCAGAGCCTGGCTTCCCACCTCTGGAACAGCCACCACGGATAATCCCAGCCGCATCAAAACCCACGAGCAGAGCCTCCATTCTCCCAGGTGCTCGGTGCCCCGTGGCTAAGCTGCTTTTGTGCACTACCTGCCCTCCCGACGCCTTGCTACGCGCCCCGTGCCGAACAGGTGGCATTGCACTGGCAAGGAGAGCACACGAAGCGTTTCCTAATCCATTTCCAGCAGCGTCAGAAATCGCTGAGAGCCACTTCACAGCGAGCTGTGAGGAGAATTTTTAATTCTGCCTCTTTGCAGCACAGGATATTTTTGGCCTCTGTGGCTCTATTATGATGCTAAGTAGTCTAAAAATGGCTTTTTTTTCCCTGCTTCCGTGACTTTAGATCAAATACGGCGTGTCATCTCTTTGCCAGCAGATCGTGAACGGGGTACGAAGTCCTGATGGCATGTGCAGCAGCAGAGTCGCCCGCAGTTGTCTGAGCGGCGAGGAGCATCTCTGGCGGTGTCAGTAGGTCTTTGGTTCATGCAGTTCAAACAATTCGCTCATCTTTTAAAGCTCCCATGGGTGTTTCCCTCCAGCCAGGGAGAAAATCCTCTGTCTAGGTGCTCTCAGGTGCAGCTGAGCAGCTAACAAAGTTGGTGGCAATGAACGTGGTTCGCACGCGGCTCGGAGGTGAAGGGTGCAGGGTGCTCGTGCCGCTTGCTCGCGTCTCCATCAACCAGCCCAGGAGTGCCAATTTCTGTCGGTAATTTTGGCAGCGTCGCAGTTATTTTTAATCAGCTGCTTAAAGACCTGGCGGCTGCTTGCCAAACTCCTGTTGTAGTTTCAATGGAGCAATTTGCTCTTCTGCTTCCCGCTGCGCCTGCATCCATTGCACGACGGTATCTGAAGCGTTGAGCTGTGCAGCCTGGCTGAGGACCCCGATGCTGCCAGGCTCATCCCAACACCCACCTACGGGTCTACACTGGCACGGCCTTCTGCAAACCTTTGGTGAGCATCAAATTTTGGCACCTGTTGGAGATGAAGCTCGTGCAGGCAGCGTGGAGACTACAAAGGACAGAGTGCATTTCCTCCTTGGATTTCAGTGCCCTCCTGGCTCCTCATGAAGGTGGTTTCCCCACCAGCTGCGCTGGCAAAATGAGGTGCAGAAGCTTCCACAGCACCGCAGGTGCTCTGCTTCCTCTGCAGGGGTGCAGAAAACTTGGGGCTGGTGGATGCATCCTGAAATCCCTGCAGCCCTGAGCTGCTGCTGGGAGAACCGCCACGTCGTTTTTGTTTTAACTTGATGGGTTTTCGTGGTATTATTGTTATAGCAACCATTAATCATCTTGCAGCCTTTACGTCTCCTTGATGGGGAGGACAAAAGATATGCAAAAGGGCTCATAAAGGGAAAATATATCAGTTTGAGACAAAATTCCCTCTGCTCCCAGAAGATGCCACAGCAAAATGGATTGTCACAGCCAAAGCAAGTGAAAACTACTTTGCTGGTGGTGCTGGAATATTTTTTCCTGCCTTGCCATCAGAGCACTAGTGCACAGTTCCATTAAAAAGCAAGGTCTGGACCCTACTGGGGGTCCAGAAATACAAAAGTAATACTCAGTAGCATTTGGGTGCATGCACCACTGTCCTTTTAATGGGATTTAGCAGATGGGCTTGGTAGCTGCGAATCAGAAATCTTTCTGCAGGGCAGCATGCCCTCACGTAGGAGTGGCAGCGGGGGAATCCAAATTTTTGGAGTCTGTTCCCAGCTCTGTTGCTGGGAATCTCATCCTGCTGAAAAGCCCCTTTGGCTCTCACCTGCACGTAGGCTCTTAAATTCCCTGAAAATACGTTTTCTCTAACAGCACCTTTGGAAATAGCTGGGCTTCTATAGCAACTTCTCCCTGGTGAGTTCATGGCACTGAAAGCGCGTTAATGAATAGGGAACCTGCAACCTGTCTGCTTCTGTGTGCACGCTGGAGCCTCAGGAGCACTCAAACCAGAGCTGCTGGGCAGGGGGACCTGCAACGGGTGCAGGGACAGTGTGGGAAGCTGCTTGCATCCCGGCAGGGTGCTCCATCCCCTGCTTTTCCTCCTGGAGAAGCGCGTCTTCTCTTCTGATTTGAATTTCAGAGCACGCCCGTGGCCTTGACACCGAAAGAACATGAGTATGAATATGCATCGCCCTCCCCAGCCTTCTACAAGGAGGCACCGTGCCCCGGAGGAGGTGGCACAGGAGAGCTGAGCCTTTCTGAAGGTGCTCCGGGGTCCCTCCGTGCAGGTCAGAGGTCTGCAAGCACAGGGGGAGGCACAGTGGGACATCAGCAGCCAGAAGAAACCTTTGCCTGCAAGGGAAACCTGCCCTGACCCTGCTGGGCGAGGTAAGGACACCGAATCCGTGGGGAGCCTGCTCCAGTCATCCATTTAAGAAGTGTGCCACAAGTCAGCGCTAACGAGGGCTGAAGCTCCAGCTCAGAGCCCAGCCCAGCAGCTGGTCGCACAGTGCCTCATTAGCTTTAACGCTAAAAACTTCTGCGAGAGTCGGCGCTAACAGCTCACTGTGTGTCTGCTCATCTAAGGAGGCTGCAGCCCAGAAGTTCAGACACTCAGATCCTGCAGGAAAAGGTTTACGAAACGGGATGAGGCGATCCAAGCTGCTAAAATGCAATCCCCAGTCCCTCAGACATCCGTCCTCTCCTATTTCCCTCCTTGTTTCAGCCTTGTTGGACTCCTCCTATCCCCAGTTTGTAAACTATTGGCACCGGACGCCTGCCTGATGTTGCAGTTAATGATGCATCTTCTCGATACTGCAAAACCCAGAACTCCTTCCCGATGCTTGGAGGCTTGGAGGCAGGCTACCAGCAATTTCAGTCCAGCCCCTCGTGGTCCTTTTCCTGAAGTCCGCCCAGCCAGCAGGGGAGACCTGCTCGCAGCTGGAAACTATGGGAACGTCCTGCAGCAGCTCCCTGGGAGATGGGCAGAAAAAGGCTTTGCTGTAAGAGCAGAGGAGCCAGGGTGCTTTGGGGACTGTGCTGTAATGCAGGCAACACCTCCTGGAGGTCCCTGCTCAGCTCTGGTGTTTGTGCAGCTCGTGCCTCATCCGAAGGTTCGTTGGAATCTCTGTGTTTTTGAGGCCCAGCCCTCATTTTTCATTGTGGTGTTGCTTCGTTAAGCAAAATGACTGCAGTTTTCCTGTCTGGCTGAAAGCTTTATTCCTTTCAGTAAAACAAAAAAAAAACGAAGCCCTGTTTCTCTGATCCTGAGCTATTTGGCAGCAGGTTGGATATCACTGTATTCACAGGAGATGTTATTACCAGAAATACAAGCAGGTTATTATTACTCATGCTCAGCCTGGCTTTTGATGGGTCTCTCCAGGATCTACGTCTATTCACCATTTATTTTCATTAATGATTTGGGTGATATAACAGATGATACTGTTACAAACCTTGCAAATGGTAGAGGGTGGAAGAGGCTGTGAGCGCTCTGGAAGGCAGGACGGGCTGAGATGGAAGTTGGCTAATCGTGCTGCTGCTCTGCACAGGCTGAAATTCGGGATAAAGGGTAGCAAAGCCTTCCTCCGAGGAAGGACAGATCCGAGCTGTGAAATGGGGGATAGCGAACTTGGCAGAAGCGTGTGCTGCAAGTATTTAGGGTCTGTCCTGGAGCACAATAAAAAAGTGTGGCTCAGCAATGCGGTGTGGTTGCTAGGAGAAAAAGCAAATACCCTCCTCGGAGAGCAAGAGTGCTCTACGGAAAGTCACTGCTCGGGGGTGTTTGTCGTGGGATGCATCAGGACTGAGTTTTGGGGGAAAATCTGGTGACTGTCAGGGTGGTGGGACCTAGGGGTGGTACCTGTGGAGGCTGTAGGGTCTTTGGGTGGTGCAGCTGGTGGCCCTGGGACCTGAGACCTCCCTGCTGTGCCTGCCTGCTCCTCGTGTCACGCTGCCAGCGATGGAGCTGGCTCACGGCGCAGCAGTAAACATGCTTGTGCTGCTGGTATTTACAGCGGGGTGTCCAGATAAAAGCAGGTATTTATGTGCTTGCAATAAGCTGAGATCTTTATCCGTGCAACTGCTCCTGTTTTGCCTGCGTAGAAGGGTTTGGCATTCTCGAGCCTTTACATATTTTATTCAGAAAATAAACCTGGATCTCCTTGAGTTCTTTATGTCTGAGCGAAACAAAATCCGAAATTGCTTCAGAGTGTTGGAGTTGTGCTGCCTTGAGAAAAGGTGTCTTTAAGGGAAACCAGCCTGAGCTTTGCTTGGGCAAAGTTAAGCCCTGACTTTCTTCCCCACTGTCAAAATTAGAACCAGCTTATATTTATGAGTGATAAAACAAAATCAGAGCTTTCTCCAGGGTCACTTGCTGGGGGGGAGAAGGAAAGATAACTTCAGAGTCAGAAAACAAATGCAAATCTACTGGAACATCCCACCACCAAGTTGCCTGTGAGTTATTTATGAAATAATAGTGCTTCTCTTGGGTGTCATCATTTCTCATTTTTGTTCCTTAGCTTCTGCTCACTGTAGTGAAACGTCTTAGGCAAGTGGAAAGACACAATCTTGGCTGAAAGCAGGAGGGATGGCAGGGAGGAGAGGGACAGCTTCCCTTCCCTTGGCTAGGGCAGCAGCCAGGGCTAAGGACTAGTGCCAGGGCACTGCACGGGGGTGTGCGGTGTGAAAACTCGCCCTGCTTGTGCTAATGCAGGGCACGCAGGCAGCATTGAGCAGATCTCTGCTGCTGGGCTTCAAATTGAGGTTTGCAGATGCCTGGGAGCTTTGGGGCTCCTTTACGGGGTCTCTAGGATGTGAGTAAGAAGGATGTGGAGCTTAGGGATGTGGCTTAGTGGTGGATGTGGCAGTGTTGGGTGATGGTTGGACTTGATGGTCTTGAGGGTCTTTTCTGACCTAAAGGATCCTGTGATGCTGATGGAGAATCGCAGGGATCCACAAACTGAAAAATGGTTGCAAGCTTTTGTTTTAAACTCCAAACATACATTTTTTTTTTTTTTTACATTTAACTGCATTGCTGGTGCATGAAAACACCGATTTCATGTGGTGGGCAGTGGGCTCGTGCTTCTCTAAGATTAAAATCACTTCTAATTTATTTCCTAGCTTTAGCCTGTTAGAGGTCTCATTTTGTTAGGGCAGGGGTGACCTTGGATTTTTTTTTTTCCCCTATCATTGGCAAAGTTGTTCTTTGTTAGGTTTCCACTGCAATAAGACAGTGTCTGATTCTGTAACAGTTTCCTTTTCAATGAACTACTGGCAGAGATCCTTGTGAAGGCTTTCTTTTGAATACATTCTTGGCAGAGATCTAGGTAATGAGATTTCCACTGAATAAGCTGTTAGCAGAGCATCTTTTAGCTCGGTTCAGAGTTTGAGACAAGCCCTGAGAGTTGCAGGGTCCCCGGTCGGGTCTGGTTGTGGCATGGGGCAAGGAGCCTGGTGGCTGCCCTGCTGTGGCTGCAGAATGGGTGCATCAGCACTTGTCCACCTGGACCCTGCTGAAGCACAAGCAGAGCTTGTAAAATCCCCAAAAGCCATCAAAATGTTTTATAAGGCGCAGTGACAAGACTATTGAGGACAAACATTTCTGTCCCTGTGAGTTCAAATCAGCTCCAGGCTTACTGTTGACAGTGAAGAGGGCTGATCTCGAGCATGGCATTTTCAGGTAACATCTATCACGTCTTAAGAACTTGTGTTCCTCCTGCCTGTGCTCCTGGAGATTCTCCATCTCATTCCTTCGTTTGATTATTGAGGGGAAAAAAAATTGTAGCAAGTGTCCAGGCATTGTAAGCAACACGTCCCTCCTTCCCCTCCCAGCTGTCATGTCCCTGTTATTCCAGCTTTCCATCGGAGTTTGGGATTATGAGTGGCAGGCTTTCATGCTGCAAACCTTTACAATGGGATTAAGCGGATAAGGACAAGCAGAAAATGATTAGTGCTCTCCTGGGAGCCTTTAGTGGCGTTTAGAGGCCCTCGCAGAAGAAGCATCTACCGAGCTGTGTTGTGCAGGAAGAAGCTGGCGCTTCCTTTAGCACTGATTTTAGAGAGGCTGCAGCTCTTTGGGTAATAAGTATTGATTCCTCAGAGATCTTGTGAGAATTGTCAAGTGAATAGACTTAATCAGAAGTGGGATTCTGGCTGTAGAGCAGAAATTACATAGAAAATCACACATTTCATTAACTTCTTTTTTTGATGAAGTGAGGTAAAGTAAGAAGTCCCCGTTCCCCTCCCTTCCAGTCCTGCTGCCCTGCAGGACCAAAAGCAGCATCTCGCACGCACACAGTGCCTTTTGGTGAGGAAAACACCCTCAAATCCTTCACATGAGGTCCCGTGCACCTTTCCGACCATGCTGAGATGACCCAGGGGCTGCAGGGGCTCCCTGAAGGGAAGCCACCCTTGTCGTGCTTGGACCCGATGGTCTCTGGAGGCCCCTTCCAACCCCCCAGTTCTGTGATTCTGTTTCACGTGGGCTGTACGATCCTGTCCATGCTGTGTCCTGCTCCGATTTATCACATTTGTGGGGCATGGCAGAAAGCTGGGTCAGAAGGGAATGGTCTCCCCTTGCTCCCCGTCCCAATTACTTCATGTGGCAAACTGCGACTTGATTTTATTTATTTTTTCCCCTTCTCCCATTGGTTCAAGATAGCTACCACGATGACCAGGACTTTCTGAAGCACAGCTGATAAAAGTGAGAGGCTTAAAGTTTGTGGCCCTCCCTCGATGCTGCCATTCAGGAGCAGCAAAAGCAGTGGGATGGATGAAACTGTGCCCTGCGAAGGGCTGAGGAGAAGGCAGCAGCGAGAGCAAACACGAGGTGATGTGGGGCTGGGCAAAGCTTCCCTCTGCTCCTGGCCATGCTCCTCCGACAGGCATGTACAGACCTCTGCTCATCTCCCCAGCAAGTGCTGCAGCCAGCAAACCCTCCGAAGCAGTGCCATATTCAGCAGGCTTGTTTTGTGTGTTTTAAATAGCTGCTACAGGGAGCTGCAGTCACTTCTGTTCAGTGAAATCTGATTATTCCAACAGCATTCGGGTGTCAACATGGCTTACACTTCTTATACAAAACAGTCTGCTGTACGGGGTGGGATGGATGTACAAGTAAACAAACACATGCGGGGCTCTGTGAAGAAGGAACTAATTTTACAAGTCTGCAAGGCTTCCTTGTTGGAAGCACGACCCAAGTGCAAGGCACGAGAGGAGCGAAGGTGGCTAATGGGTCACAAGGAATGTCACCCGCTGGGGTTGGCTGCCCGATGCTGAAAGCAGCAGCTCCTTGGAGAAACACCGGGTAGCAGGATAACGTGGCTAGCAGCCAGCGTAGCCCTTGCATCTTCACGTGCTTCCTAATTAAGCCCTGGCTATTAATCTGTCTCCCTGGGTTAAAGTTCTTCTAGGAAATAGCAAATTAACGTGGGGCAGCATGAAGCAGAGGCATGAGGTTGGGGAGGTTTGAAATCGGGTGTCATCCAGCCCATGTGCAGTAGAGTTGGGCTGGTTGTGGCTGAGGCATGGGGAAGGCTCTGGCTTTTTTTAATTGATCCTAAACCTGTATGGGCTGCTGCGTTCTCCAGTGCCCTTATTAAGGGTGACTACAGAACGAGCTGGAAAAAAGGATACAGAGGGACATCATTGCCATGCAGGGATATTTGTCTGCTCCCTGGTTCTAGGCTCTAATCCTCACAGTGACTCATCCTCTCATATTTTTTCACAAAGCTCCTGGCGTTGCAGCGTTATTTACCCAGCTAAATCTGTTTGTGGAGCTCACCTGCCCTGTGCACCTCTCGAGCACAGAAAGCATCCTTCTGCATTCACCAGCTGGGTCCCAGCAGGAGAAAATCTCCTCCTCTGGTGAAATTGGGGTGGAACTTTTTGGGGAGCATCACGTCAGGATGTTCGGTCAGTGAAAGTCACACAAGGCATGGGAGCTGAGGGTCTCGGACCCGGGGAGATGATGCCTGCCTGCACAGAATAAATTCATCTACTTATTATCAAAGGATTTAAAATAAAAAAACAACACAGGTGTTGAATTCAGGTCATAACCTGAGCACCCCTGCATTAAAACCCTCTTCCCAAGGGCCCTGGGAGTGGCCGGCACCTCTAATAAATGGGATCTGTGTAGCCTTGAGGGTCTGTGGGTTTGGGGTGACCTCGCCATTCCTGGGAACCTGCATCCTGTGGGGCTTGAACCCCAGTGTAATTGTGGGTGCTTCGCGCTTTTGTGCACATACCAAGCCTCTGCTGGCATGCTGCTAATCCCCTTCATCTGCTCAACTCTTCACACCCCATTAGATTCTGAAATATCTGGGACCAGGGCTGTTTTCCATACGATGTGCAGCAGGAAGAGGGGTCTCGGAGGTGCTTCCTGGGCACGGCCACAATAGATATGATTAATGCGTGGCATTGCGATGTGACTTCTATTTAATTTGTGGGCGAATGGGGTGGTTAGGAAGGAGCTGTTCAAATATTACATGGCCTCATGGCAAGCCTGGATGAAAGGGGTTCTCTGCTCGGTGGCAGCTACCCCTACAGCACCAGCAGCACGAGGCTCGTGTTGGCCTTACCATCCTCAGTCCCCCTCTGTCCTACTGCATGGGGGAAAAAAAAAAACACACACACACAAAAACCTACACTTTGAGAGAATCTGCCTGAGCGCAATTTTCTCTAAACACCTAATTTTCTACCAGGCCAATTGCAGCCATTTGCTAGCACGCAGCCGTGACACCGTAATGACTTGTAAAGCACCGCTCTGGGTGCTCTCCTGTCTGCGTGAGAGCGGTCGTGGCACTGAGCCGCTCCGTTTCATTCTTCCCTGGCCCAAACTGCTCGCGACATCCCGCTTTTATCTGGCTAGAGAGCCTCCCGACACCTTGTTGTTTGGGTTGGACAGCTGTAGTCCATTAGCAATTGCCCAAGAGCTGAGCTCTGCCTCCCAGAGAAGCTGAACGCTCCGGTTGCTCATTTTTCCTAGGCTGAGATTTGACTTGGGAGACTCCTGAGCACAAAGACGGACTTCTTCCTTTGGCTGGAAGCGTGGATGGAATTTAAAGCAGGTGGGGAAGGATGCCATAAGAGCTCTTGCTGTTTCTCACCTTTATTGTGCTTCATGCCTGGTGTAAAAGGACGCATCGCTGGTACTTGAGACAAGCTGCATGGAGGGAGAGACCCACAGAGGCCAATAGAGATTCCCATGCTCACCTGATTTCAAAAAGCACACGGAAGAATAGAGGAACAAAATTAAAAGTAGTAAAATAGGGGAGAGGGACTAACACGTCTCTGGATTAGGAATTTAGCATTAACACTGAGGTATTCTGGACACACCAGCAGGATGTCCGCTACGTTTAGTGGTAGCTTCATGGAGCAGGTCATGGATCTGATGAACACAAGCAATGGTCCTATATGAGCAGATGGCCTCGTTTTATTTTTCTGGTGGTCATGAACATGTGTGTGGCTGAAGCCAAGTGAGCACCGAGTGTTAACGTGCCCCCTTGAGCACTGTGCTGCTGGGTGCCCAGCCTGGGAAGCGATTGGGATTTCCCCGTACCTCCTGCCCTGCTGGGCCCTAACTGAAACCTTCCGCTGGAGGAGATGTGGAGGCACTTTTGGGGGACGTGGGAGCGAGCATGTACACGCAGGGGTGGTAATAATACGCCTGGTGAAGGCTTCGTGTGCTCTGCCTAATCCTTTGTTTGCCCTCATTCTGAATCAGCTCTGAACACCAGCCATCAGGTTAATGAAGGGGAGGCAGGCAGCGCAAAGCGAGCCGAGAGAAACCGTCGGGCTGCTGTTTGGTGTTGCTTTTCGTTTCTGCTTTCCCGAGAGAAGGAACTCTCAAAGGTGGGTTTGTGGTGGTTGGTTTTGATAGCACCTGGCACCCGCTGCCATGTCCTCGCAGCAGCCTTGGCCCCGGCGTGGTGCTGCTTGCCAGAGCTCAGCCTTGGTTCGCCCGCTGCAGCGAACTGCTTGGTCCTTGGCATCACTCCCTGCTCTGCTTGGCTTCTCTCAGCATCAGGTTGTGACTCCAAGGATGCAAAGCAAGCCATTGCCTGCTCCCTCAGGATGAACGGCCACTTTTCGCACCAAAAAAATGACTTGCAGGTCTCTTCTAAGCTGAGTTTTCTCCTTTTAATTGAAAGTAACCTTTTTTACTCCATCTCTGACCAACTCCATCTCTAACTGCCTTGTCATTTTATATGTTATTTGTAGTCTTAAATAGTTTTTCCTCCTTTTCCTTTCTCTGTCTTCACTTTTAAGTGGAAAAGTTTCAGTTTTTTGGGAGTTTTCATGCCAGCTCCATCAGTAAATGGAGCTAACACTGTTCAGGTGCCAGATTTCTGCCTATATACCTTTAGAGCTGATGGAAATCTCACTATTTCCATTATTTTTTGCTGGCCACCATATTGCTGGATGCATTTCTTGGCTTGTGACATCCCGGTCCAGCACTACCTGGGCCACGGTGTCTCATTTGGGAACCACCTCTCCAAGTGGAGAATTCCAGTACAGGCACAGAAGCAGCTCTCACACGCTGGTGGGATCACCCAGGTGCCACAGGTCTTTTTTTTCTGCCAGATCTCATCTCACTGGGAGTGTTTTTTTCTTCTCTTAAACTATTATAACAAATCCCATCGATTTTAAGTATAAAAATCATCGCTTCCAAGCACGTTGCATCCTATGGTGTAAGAACACGCAGTAATGAAACTTTTTAGGTCATTAGTTCATAATGATCTTTTTTAAAAAAAAATCTCCTTTGTGTAAGTACTAAGAGGCTATTAAGTTGTAGTTATTGACTTGGTGGACCACATGAGATTCAATCTAATGGGGCAAAACAAAGCTCAAAATATGTTCCTAAATATTTATTTCTCACCTCCGGCGTTGTTACTGTTCTCCCAAGTAAATAATTTGGCCAATTACACGTTTCTGGATACGCGCTGCTGTCGCACAAAAAGCACATGTGAAAACTGCTGATTACAGCCGAAGAAGGCTTTTTATCCCGAAAATCCCCCTCAGTGAGAAACTGTTAAAATGCCATTAACCCCGCAGCCTGTGAACGCCCTGACTCCGAGTGTTTGGGTGCAGCAGGGTAATTCCCGGCTGCCAGCACCAGTTGCCAATTTCTTTTCTGAGCATCTCTCCGTTCAGTGCAGCAGGACTTTCCTCTCTGAGTAGGAAAAGATAATCACTTCGCACCCAGTAAGTTAGTTATAAGGTAAAACCTGCATAAATTGAATATGCTTCTTAATAGCCAAAACATCCCCGGCCTTGCTGCCTGCAGGCTGGGGACTCTCTGGTTGTCCTTTCCCCAATAAAAATTATTTCCGCCATGCAGTAATAAGCATCCTGGATATCAATGAATGTTAATAAGTAGTATTAAAGATGATCTGCCCTGGGGTTAAAAAAAAAAAAAGTGAATCATGGGATTATTTGTTCCGACACTTTTTTTAATGTTTTTCTCACATCTGCATGCGTTGCCCACGTGCCTGGAGACCCCAGGAGGGATGCTTTGTCCCCTGTAGCCGGCATGGCTTCAGTGCCTGGCCATTGCTTCCTGATTTACCTTCTTTTTTTTCCTGTGAAAGTCCTTAAAAACCCTATTCCAATCCCTCCTTGGTCTTCCTGGCATAAACTGAGCAGCTCAAATTTGAGTGGGTGACTGCAAAGTCAGATTTATGGGATCAGGCCTCGGATTCCCCATCCCTTCCTTCCCAACACATCTGTCTCAGGGCACCGTGTGCCTGCTGATCTTCTGGGTGGCTGAACAGGATGGTACATTAAAAAAACAGGGATCGATGCCCTGTGTAAATGCCTCAGGATCAACCTTTCCCTTTGTGTGTTTGTACATACAGATTAGGTATGTTGCAATAAATCAATGTGCACCATTCGTGCGGAGTTGCTGGAGGTTTCTCCAGGCTGCAGGGATAAATCAGAGGTTTTATCACTCTTTCATCAGGAACCATCGCGAGCTATTGATTAGACAGTGAAATGTCCCAGACAGCTTTTGATTATTGTGCCTTCAGCTCCTTAAGCCTCGCTGAGCTGAATTTAGGCTGCCGGGGGCACTCCAGCACCTCTTCCCCCACCGATGCCTGGAGGATGAGGATATTTTATCCCCTTCATGAAATGGCTCCACCTTGGGTGCAATATTTCTCCTGATCCATCAAATCCGAAGCAGACTGTAATTATGGAAAATTAACAACTTTTAAAGCGTCTTGGCAAATGGTAGCCATTTGGAATTCATCACCATTTTAATTGGACAGGAGACAAGGATGCTCGGCTCGCTGCAACGCTCCCCATCTCCCACCCACGCGCGGAGGCTGCTGCAGGGTGCCCAAAGGAAATGAGCCGTGCTGCCTGGTAAAAGCCTATTTAAGCGATCAGCCATAGACTGGCTTGGAGTATTCAGCAGTAAAACAGGTTTTCTAGAAAATGAGATCGCCCCTGGCACTGGTAAATCCATTCGGAGAGTCAGGTGGATGTGGTGATGGTTGGGAGGCGGTGGGTATTTCTCTTCCTTAATAATTTATATAATGAGAGGCTATAAATTAAGTAGTTCTGAAACATGGGAGCTGATCCTTCTCTCGTCCCAGTTCTGTACCTGGTTCAGTCTTGCTGATTTGATTGGTTTGAGTCCTAGGAGAGAAAGGTTGGGTATAATTTCTGAGATTTCACAGAAATCCAAGCGTCTTCCTGGGGATGTGGTGCTGCCCATGGCCAGCTCTGCTCCACCACAAGCCTCGTGCTTTGTCCGTGGATGTCTCCCCTGGGCCAGGAGGTGACCAGGAGGAGGTTTTCTGTCTTGGGTGTCCCAGACCTTGGTCTTGGGGAGCACAGCCAAGAGCATGCCTGAACCAATGTGCTTTTCCAAACTAGGATTTTTTTGAGGGGGGAAAATAGAAAATAATTGCAGCCTCCAAGGAGGCAGCAGGTTGCAGGCAGCATTCCCTACTTTTGCTGTGTGCAAAAATTCTGTTTCCTCTGAATGAAGCAAGATGGAAATCTGTGTGGTTTTGGTAAATTAAGCATTACAAATGCTGCGACCACCCATCCCCCTGTACTTAAAAACAGAAAAAAGCAAGCATGCAAATTGTCTCACTGGGTATCTGCAAAGAAAAACCCTTGTGAATCTCATTGCTTTGTCTGCTGCTTTGCAGACACGGTGTCTGGACACAGGAGGAGGTGGGAGCGCGTTTGGAGCTGCTGCACCTTGGTGTTCCCCTGTTCTGCCTGCGGTCACCTCCTGCAGACCAGGCAGGGCAGCAAGAAGCAGGTTTTGCATCTCTGATGCTTCGAGGTAGGAGCAATGCTCGAGCACAGCACGCAGCCTGGGTCTGGGGAAGTGCTGCAGGGCGAAACCTGTGGGAGCCGCAGGCGTTTGGATCACCAGCCCTGACCCGCTGAGCACTGCAGCCTCTCTGGGGTGGCAAAACCAAGCTGCAGCGTGGCACAAATGGGAAAAACGGGGATGGAGAACCCGGGCAATCCCCATGGGTAGTAGAAAGCACAGGAGCTGCCATGCTTTCAGGCCCTGATGGCAGCAGAGCCTGGTGTGCACTTGAGGCACGAAGACAGAAAGGGAAGGCTGGTGTCGTGCTGGAGTGCCCCTTGTGCCACGTTGGGCTGGCTTTCAGCACGGCTCTGGCTTCTGATTAAAGCAATACAACGTGTTCTGGCAGCCGGCAGGAGGCTGAAGCAGTTCGTGCGATGTGAAAGGTAAGAGATGTTTCTGAAAGCAGAGACAAATATTGAGCACATCCAAACTGGAGCCAGGTCCCATCTCTCTTAATCTGACTAAACAAAGCGGTAGATAAGGCTTTTGCCGAGCAGGAATTTCAATTACTCGCAGGAAGTTTTCAAATTAAGGAGGAGGAGGCTAACAATGGAAATCATTTCCTTAGGTTTTGAGTTCTGCAGCGTGATGAGCTGGCATTTAGGAGTGATGGAAATGATAAGGAGCCCTGCAGCCCGTGCTGATGCCCGTGCGTGGCGGCTCTGTGCGGGAAGCAGCACCTGGCTGCTGCTGGTTTGTGCCCCAGTTCGGCACTTCGGGTGGCGTGAATGAACGGTGCTCCCTGCTCACCATCAGAAAGGGGCTGCGTGAGCATGGAGATCTTAAAATAATAACTTGAAAAAAGAAAAAGCTGCAGGAGGAAAGCATCAGCCTGGGATGGGGGTCCTACAGCCCTGCTGCTCTGTGCTCGTGGTGGTGGTGGGATCCTGGCTGCGATGGGACTGTGAAGGTGAATTCAGAAGCCTTTAGGTAGGACAGCACTGGGATTATCTTGTATTTTTCCTAGAGTGACGCCTTTTGTTCCTTCAGCCCCTCATCTTTCATGGTGCTGTCCCAATTCCCGTACCTCTTCCCCCGTGCAGATGCAGGTGACGCTGTTGAAGCCAAGGTCTTCTGCAAGAGAAGCAGGGAAGTTACATGAAGCCCTGTATCCAAAAGCAGGTTTTTATTCCTTATTTTAATACCCGAGGCAGGAGACGTGGCCCAGCAGCAGGAGGGAGGCAGCCAGGAGCTCAAGGTGCCATCTCCAGAGGCTCTGCGGCTCCTTCAGCCCTGCTGGGAGCTCCCTGACCCTGCCACGTTTATCTTTCCAGAGGAAAATAACAAATGCAGGAGATGTCAGAGGCCACCGTGGCACCAGTCTCTTGTCATTAACACCAGATCAGCCCGGGGAACGCTGCAGGTCCCGCAAAGCCTCTGTGGAGGCTCAGTCCATGCCTAGACCCAAACAGGGAGCTCATATTCTAAGCTCTTGGCCAGAAACTACTTTATTAAAGAGGCTAAAATAAGCCTCAAATACTTTTTCCAGGAAGCTAAACGTGAGCCATCCTTTCTTAATTAAAAATAATGATACTCAAAAAAATCACTGAGTTGAAATGGCAGCAGGGGGTTGGACCAGCAGACCTCCAGAGATCCCTTCCAACCTCAACCCTTCTGTGACCATCAGATAAAAAGTCCAGCACTGGGACATCTGAGGAACTTGGATGATTAGATCCAAAAACCATGGAGCTGTGCTCACTTTCCCTGGCCGCTCTCATCAGATTTTTGGAGCTAGGAGGTGGTGCAGGAGGATGGGGGCAGGAGGAAGCCCCCCTTTTTTGTTGCTGACCCCATTGCAATCATCCGAGCGGCGTTTGTACCTATAACACTTGTGCCTGAAGTCCAAGCGGGGACAGATCACAGCCAAATTTAATAAAGCTTCTAGCGTTTTCAGAGTTGTTTTATTTATTTCCTCTTGTGGTGTTATCACCCTCCTATTAGGCGGCGGCGATGCCCTGGTTGCCTTCAATCTCTTTCCATCAGGCTGCCGCATTGATAATCAATTTTTCAAAGCATGTCTCTCTTTTTTTTTTTTTTTTTCCGGGTTGGAATTATTTGGATTTTTATTAAATAAATGTGCATTTGTGGAGAATGGAAACTTTGCTCCTTATCAGGATCATCTGTCTTGGTGAAATGACTTGTAACAGCTGTTCCATGAAGAAAATCTGATAGAAACACTCGGAAGGGATGCAAACACAAACATTAGTCACCATGGGAACAAAAGTTGCTGCGAGATGGCTTCAGAGGCTGCGTTTCCTATATGTGCCTTATCCCAAATATTCACCGGGGATTTTGCCAGCCACTCTATTTAAATCCGTCTAGGAAGGGCTTTGCTTGTGAGCATACAAATGGCTCTGCAGCGGCGCAGCTGAATTTTGGGACCGTGCAGCCCTGCTACTAAAAGGGTCATTGATTGCCAGCAGCTCCCCGGGGCTGGCGAGGGGCAAAATAGGTTGTAAAATATCGAAGGATGAGGCTGAATTTTGGTGCTCCCATCTGCCAGTCCTGTGCGTTACCATCATGCATCGATGGAGGATGCGCTGCCAGAGGGGCTGCAACTAAAAAAACAAAAATCAGTGCCCCTGCTGAGCTGCATCGTGAGGTAGCCCTGACATTGTGCTTATTTCGGCGATCTCCAAGGGTTGGGGTCTGGCAGAGGGGAGCTGGCCAAGAGCTGCTGAGCACCGGCCAAGGTATTTGGGATTGGGGCTGTCTGGGAGCATCCTGCAGGGCTCCAACTGGCCGCCCGGAGGAGCGCAGCGTCTCCGCGTCGCGCCGAGCCCTTCCTGCGAGGGAGCTGCTCCTGGGGGCTGGCGGGCCTTCGCTCTCCTTTTTGCAGGATTTCCAAGAAAATCCGCAGTCGCCATGGCAACCGCTGGCTCCATCCGCGGTGCTCGCCGAGAGCTGGAGGCCGTAAATCGGGGTGCAGGGCTTGGCAGTGGGGATTGCTCCGCGCTGCTCAGCCTCTGGCTGCGGTGAAGGTACCCAAGGAGCAGCCCCGAGGTGCGTGGTGCTGCTGCTGCTGCACCCCAAGCACCAAATCCCTTCCTTCATGCTCTGCCTGCCCCATCGGGGTGACCGGGGAAATCGTTATTAATTGTCCAGCATCTGCTGGGGCATCCGCCCCTGCGCCCTGACCTCAGCACGCAGCTCATTCTCTGCCTCTACCCGCAATCCTCTTTTCAGCTTCACCTTTCTCCCCACACCCTCTACGGGCATTTATTGCTCGCCCCCCCAAGTGCAGTGATGCAGACAGACCTCGGAAGGAAAATCACCTCAAATTCTCAGCCGCCCCTGGGAAGATTTGGGTCTCGGCTTCCTTGCCCCCCCCATGCCCTTTGCAGCCCATTTTCTCCCAGCACATCCCTCTCGCACCAGACCCAGCAGAATAAATTACCCCGGCTTGGTCCCTGACCAGCCTCGTGCCTTGCAGCCCTTATAGGGAGCCCTTTAGGATGTGTGAGCAGGGGGAGCTGCCTCCTGGGTACATGAAGGTGCTTGCAGGGACTTCAGGGGGTGCAGGGAGAGCCCAGGAGTCTCCCCGCTGACTTGCAGCAGGGGGAGAAGGGCTCGGAAAAGGGAGGTTTGTGTGACCTGTAAGGGCCCCCCAGCTTTGCATTTTCTCTAGTTATCAGCCCTCAAAGATCTCCTTTATACAAATAAATAAATAATTAAATCGAACTGCAAGGATTTGTGATTAGGGGAAAAAATACATCTTGTTCTTCTGCCTCCCTTTTCTTTTGCCTGTGCATTAAGCCCAGCTCAGCAAAGCGCCGCCGTGCGAGCGCACCCCTAAAGGTGCGTGCAAGGTGCGATGAGATCCCTGGCGACAAGCATCCCCAGGTGGCTCAGGATAGACGAAAATGCTACGAGAGAAGGAAATTGCTCCCCAGAAGACGGTTACGTGGTGGTGGCGTGGCTGGGGCCAGTGTTTAACCTGGGTTTGTGCAAAGCCCGACGGGCGCAGGCTGGCTGCATCTCCCCATCCAGCATAATCGGCTCTTTAATCTGCTCGAGAGGCTCCCGAGGGCTCAGGCAGTGCTGCAGACCAACCACCTCCCTCCTTGTGACGGGGCTGGTACAAAAAGAGGGGAGAAAAGGCGCATGATGTGAATTTATTTGCATCCCCTAACAATAACGCAGTCATTCTGCCTGGGAAGTGCGTGTCCTGCTTAATGCCCCTTTATGTGTTTTTTTTTTGCATTACGCCCGAGCGTTCGCTAATTTATTTGCAGATTGATTTTTGCAGAGGTGGGAAATGAGAGTGAGAAAATCCCTTTACTTCATTTGATTTTGACTACTTGGATGGGCTGAATACACCATGTTGGAAACCACGGGCTCCCCGAGAGTCGCCGGAGCAAGCCCTGAGTCCCGCTCATTGCATTTCCTGGGGAAATTGCTGGAGGAGCTGCTCCCACCCAGCCTGGCTTTACCCCTTCCAGCTCAGAGCATGGACCAGTCCTGGATGCAGGTCCTCGTCCCGGCTCTTCCACACCAAAGTGTCCAAATTTGGGTATTTACTTTTAATTGAAAGCCTCGGGTCCGTGCTGAGGTGCCCCCAGCTGACTGCACTGGAATTTTTTCCATTTGTATAAATTGCACCTGGAAAACGTGGAGCTGTTTGGATTCTGAAAAAGGCATCTTACTTCAACTCTGCTTGCGAGAAAAGGTGCTGGTGCGCGAAGTAATTACATAATAAATTCGTTAGAGGAATATAAAGCCATAAAAGCAGTGGTAATGGTTTGCAATTTAATAGCTGAATTGTAAATGAATTTTCCTCTTGCAGCTTTAATGCAGCAGGCTGCTACAATTAAGGGAACATTCTTTGGGGCGCCTTTAATTTTTTGTTGTGAAGTTCAGTGTCATTAATTCTCTCATTTAAAGAAGCCGTGGACTTAACCACTTCAAGCCAGGAGCCAGCTTTGACTTCCTATGCAAGCAGCAGAATTAGTATCCTGGAGAAGGTGTTTTTGGGCTGTTGGGCACAAATTTTGTTATGGTAGCTACCTGGTGGTGTTGCAGTATGTGCTGACCTTACCGCCTTCAGCTTGTTTCCGACAGCATTTGGGTTTCTTTTGGGTTTTATCATCAGATTCTTGTCCTGCTTGTTGCATTTGCATCATCGCAGCTTTCGATGGCTTTTCGGTGGCCGACGTTCAGAGGAACCGCTGCGAAATGCTGCGTCTGACCTGCCTGCGAGCATCTTGGGGGTGGTTTAACATTTGGTAACTGCTGATGGTGTGCGATGAGGCTGTCAGTAGCACCTCCTACTTCCATGGAGGAGCAGGCAACTGTTGCGCCATGGCCTTGTCCTGAATGCAAATTGACACAAGCAACCCGAACACAGTAGTGGTGCTGGTAATTAAAAGCCAGAGCCGTAGGCACAGGCTGGGAGAGCCGACAGAGAGCTGACGCTGCTCTGAATCCAGCTGAAGAGAAATGCATGAGCTCCATGCATGTGCTAATGCAATTTTCACTCTCTTGTGCATCCTTATTACTGTAACCGGAGCTGCAAATTCAGCTCTCCTTTTGTTCATCAGCCCGTAATAGTTGGTAATTTGCTGGTGCCGGGCTGTGGGTGCAATGTTAAGAACCCACCCCGTTTCCAGCAGGGAGTTGACCTTGCACTTATTTCTCCATAATCATAAAAAATTTGCTCGCTCAGTGCATTCCAGGCTGAAGCAGGGAATAGCAAGAAAGAATTTAGTGCAGATTGGTCTCAAAACGTGCTCTTGATGTGCTTCCTCCCTCTCTCCAAAGGCTCTGGGTGTGCAGCGATGTGGTTTGCAGGCTCGTGCGCTGTGCTGCATGTCAGGGTGCCAGGATGTGGCAGGGATTTGTCATTTAATTCAGTATTTTGCAAAAAAAAACATCTGCAAAGTCCAGCGTGCGATCGGTGCTGTCTCAACCAGAGGCAGCTTTGCTAGGAAGTCTTCGGGATATGGATCGTTTGTGACCGAGCTGAAAAAAAAAAGGGCCCCATATTGCAGAAAGGGCAGCCCATTTTTGCCAAGGGGGAAAAAATAAATAAATAAAAGGCAGTTTTGAGGCTGTTTTGGTGCCTTTGGATCTCTGCTCCCCAGGCAGGAATCTGCTGGAGGAGGCAGCGGGGTTGCGTGCAGCCGTGGGTGTCGCTTTCTGAAGCGCTTAGGGCTGCAAATTGTGGAGTGGAAAATAGAGGAGCCCATTGTAACCCCCCCCACGCCCTGCGAGAGTGGAAATCTGAGCTCCCTGCTGAAAGCTGGACCTTCGACGTGGGATTTCAGACAAGAAAAGGGCGTTGGCGAGGATGTTTCCAGCTAATTCCCATTCCTCAACTCCATCTCAACCCCGTGCAGGCTCCCGGCATTTGAAGACAGCTCGCACCTTCCTCTGAGCTTCTTGGAGGAAGAAACTTCGATCCTGCAGGAACGGGTTGATGCCTCCAGCCCAACCCTTGTTCCTGACCTCGAAATCTGGGCTGTCCCTTCGCCTCCGAGGTGGCCCAGCCTGGCCGGAGCTGTCACACGTCGCCTCTGGTGCTGGCAGTGGTTGGAGGCAGCGGTTGTGCAGCACCCAGCAGGGCCCTTTTATCTACCGAGCGCTCCCACAATATAAATATTTAAGTATAATAAACAATTATGATCAAGTTTCTTGGGTGACTGCACACAGCGAGTGAATTTAAAATTCATTTCCCATGGGTATTCAGGCTTCAAATTCACTTTCTGTGGATGTTCGTGCTAATAAAACCCCATTGCACAGGCGGGGAACACAAGAGAGATGCAAATATGACAAGGGCAAATTTGCTTAAGAGTTCAAATGAATATTCACCAACTTTTTATTATTTTTAAGTATTCATCCCTATTTGCTTTAAAAAGATTATTTTAGCTTCACTCTGCGAGCTCAGCGAAGCATGCATTTCAGAGGTGTAATATATATTTTCTCCTGCTAGTACAAGTTTTGTTGCTAGCAAGCACGAAGCGCGTTCAGGATGTGCTTTATCTTCGGGAAAAGTCTCTGCTAAACCACAACAAGCTCCCGCCATCGTGGTTAACATCTGTATTTCAACAGCTCTCACAATTTGAGGCTGTCTTAAACAAGCCAGGGTGTGTGCTTCAGCTGCGTTCTCCCTCCACACAAAACGTTTGGGGGGGGCCTGGGGGTCACCACGTCTCCTTTTTTTTCGCCTGGCAGAGGTGGCACTGTTTTGACATCTTCATTTGATTTCTCTCCTAGAGCTGAAAGAGATGCAAATTAGCAATAATGAATATTTTCATTAAAAGTATCTAGACATTATATCTGAGAACAGGATAATGACGCTGCTGCTTTCTATAAAGCGCTCTGAAGCAGCCCCATGCCATTTTATTTTTTTATTTTTGTCAGAAAAGATAATGTTTATTAAAAAAAAAGTAATTTAATGTAAGTGAAATTAGGGTAATTGCTAATTATGTAACTGCAAATGAGGCAGATCTTAATCTTGAGGCAAGCCGGACTGCTGAACTGCCAGCTTGAATGGAGAGCCATCGGGAAGCCGGGAAAGGGGGCAACCAGAGCGTGGGCATCCGTGGTGCTTGTCCTGGCTTTTTGGTCGAGTGTGGATGGAAGGAGCATAAATAACCCCGTGTTTTAATACCATCTGTCCCAACAGCTGTACTGCACACGCCTCGGGCCGTGCCTCGTCTCTCAGGCTTCACCTCCCAGGTTTTGTCGTGCCCGCCTCTGGCCAAGCTGTGCTCAGCGTCTCGGCACAGCTCCGCCGTGGGCTTTTTTTTTGGTGGGGAGAGGTTTTTTTCTTTTTGCGTGCGTGCTGGAAGAAAGTTAATAACGTGAAAAATTGCCCTAAAGCAGAGTGCTGCATTATGGAGTCACTGACTTTATAGGATAAACATATTACCCTCATTCAGGGTGTGGGTATCGGAAAAATTAATAGCTCTGTGGATATATATATCTTTGTATCTATAAAATCTACTGACAGGGAGCAAATGCGGGAGCTTGGCAGCTGTCCTGCTCTGTGTAATTGCCACGGATGGCTTTTACGTGCATCACCTTCCGAACATCCCCCTCCTACCAGCTGGGCCAGCTGCGCAACTGGAGGCTTGTCCTGAGGAGCCCTGGGGTGAGGGATGTGCTGGTGCTCGGAGATGGATTTGGATTTTTCTAGGGAATTTGTCTTTAAAAAAATAAAAGTGTTTTGCATCCCTGTTTTTTTCCCTGTCCCCTCTGACACCACCCGTCGCAGCCCCTCTTTGATGGCTGAATTCCTGGCACGAGCACGCCAGCTTTCCTTCGGGTCCTCCTTGCTCCACCAAGCCTTCACGTGAAGGCATTTCCCTTCGCTCCACTCTGCCAGATTTTGGGAAAACTTCCCAGCTTTCAAGAAAAGCTATTAACAATATCAGTAATTTTCTCCAACTTCTTTTTGCCGCGGCTTCTCCCTGGCCCTGGGCATCCAGGAAATAGCTTTCAGCCGGGCTGCCTGATAAGGCTTCCATCGTCCTTGCTATCAGAGGCCCAGGCTCCTCGTGATGTGCCGCCTGATGCCCGCTGCTGTCAGTCCAGGACTGCAGATTACTCACAGACCTGTGGCAGCTCACAGCCGGTCAGATTAATCTCAAATTTTCCCCCAAAGCGGAGGAATTGATAAGAAAGCCTTGCCCAGCCTGGGGGTGCTGGCAGAGCAAAGCACCTTTTATTTCGGGACAGGCCAGAAGCAGAGCTTGCACGGCCGAAGGTGCAGATGCTTTACGGGGTGGTGTAAAGCCGCTCTTCCAGCCCCAAACCAGCACCCTAAATGAGGAGCTGAGGGAAGGCGACCCCTGGCACTGTGCTGGGGAAAAAGGAGCGGAGGGAGGCGCGGGGATGGCTCTGGGTGTTGGAGCTGCCGGGTAGCAGACACAAAGTAAATGCCCTCCTGAGCTGACAGCACCTCCGTTTGATCTCTGCCACGGGCTGACTTAGGGCCAGAATTCTTCAAAGGCTGCTAATCGCCTCGGTATTGATTTTATACTAAGATGCTTTATCACGCTTGCGGTTGTGTGGTTGGGGGTTGCTGTTTTTTTTTTTTTTTTTTTTTTCTCGTTTTTTTTTCTTGTTTTATATTAGCTATATCAAAAGCCGAAAGGACTTAGAAGAAGCACACCCCCTCCTCTCCCGTGGCTGGGTGCTGTGTCTGGGTACGCCGACCACCAGCAGGTTTCAGTAGTGACCCTTCAATCAGCCAAAAGGTGCGGTTTGGCAGTGTCTAAACTTCAGCTGGTTGGTTTTTTGAATGCAGCCCTCAAGGAGAAAATGTGCTGAGCCCGTCTGAGCCGAGACAGCACCACCAGCCAGGCCGCCGTGCTTAAAGCTCTGCACTCCCTGCCTTTTAGCCCTTCTCGCTGCACCCCTGGCTGGTTGATTTTGGGGCTTTACCAAAAATGCCCATCGCGTGAGGATGAGCGCTCCCGAGCACAGAGCTGCACGCGACCATGAATAACGCTGCAATTATTTAGCCAGCATTATCTAGGTGTATTTTAGAGCTTTCGTAATTTAGTGGGAAATGCAATCGCATGTTTGTTCATCTTGTGCAATACAGGATTAGTCCACCCTGCTGGTAGCAGCTTGTGGGGGGAAAGTAGGCTGGTTTCCCGTGTGTCATGCCCTACCAGCCCTGTTTCCAGCTTGATTTGCTGGGGAGGGAGGAAAGGGCTGTTGTCCCACTCATTTTCCCTGGGATATTTTTGGCCACGGTTGCACTGGCTGGGTGCAGGCGTTTATTCCTGCCTCCTGCCCAATTCAAGGCTCAGGTCTTGCCTGTGATCTGCCAGCCTCAAGCAGGGGAAGCATCTAGAGGGTCATGAAAATTCAAAGGCATCTGAATTTCACCCTGCCTCCTGCTAATGTCACGTCTTGATAGGAATTGACTTCACAGGACAAAGAAGCTGTCAGGCGAATGCTGATGCTGTATTAATGGTAGGGTGCATTGACCCACCCAGCGTGGCATCCTCGTTGCCAAAGGAAACACAGAGGCAACCCATAATCACCTTTCTTGCATCTGCCCCACTAACACCTAATTTAAGTATATATTTGTCTGCTGATTGATCACAGGATTTTTTCCTGGCACCTATTACGCTGCTATCCGCGTGGTTCAGAATCTCCCGATTCGCTCAAGTTTTTATAAGATCCCTGTAATAGCGGCTGAGCAGCTGGTGAATGGGGTCTGCAGAGCAGATGTCTCCGTGGACTTCCCGTCCTCTTCCCAAGAGCTGATTCCTTGCTGTGGGACTCGATCTCCCAAATCACCCCTGCACTTTTGCAAAAACCAGCCCTGTTTTTCCCATTTCATTTGTGACCGGGGAAGGAAGGCGAAATGGCATTTTGTATGGACTTTGCTTGATGCGCATTCTCCTTGCTTCTTATCTGTCTCTTTATGTATGGAAAGGTATTTTGGAAATTCAAGCACTTTTACCAAATTAACATGCAGCTTCCACCATTGCTACGAAGCACGAGGGTATCGTGCATGCAGGGTTTGCTCTGCATGCCCTCTCCTTGCTCCTTGTGCAGGATACGCGCTCCCACTGCAGGCTCTTGTGGCCACCAGCGTAAGGAACCTGAATTATCCCAGCGCCATCATCATCATCACTTCTCCATGCCACGAAAGGAGCATTTCACACGTGGTTTGCAGCAGGGGATGCGTTCAAACAGCAGGATGGAGTTTTGGCACGGTGTCCACGCTGACCCTGGGGATGAGGATGAGGAGGAGGTCATCCCACAAAGAGCTGCAGCACCTCCACAGCGTTTGGCCCTGCTAGTTTCACCAGCTTAATTCCCCTTTTAGATGCAAATGGAGTAACCCTGACCTGGCGAGGGATGTGTAATGGTTCCTAGGTATCAGCCAGGGAGAAAACCCGATGTCTTCCCATAAAAGTTCAAGTCTAGGCTTGGCCGTACAAGGATTCATCGGGTTGCTGCAATTCATTAAACAAATGTTGGGTTTAACAGAGCTGCACATAAAGGCTGGTGCCATCGATGCGCTCAGCTGTGAAATATGCTATGGAAGTCATTTGTTTGCGAGGGGGCTCAAAATCTGCTTCCTATTAACATAAAATGGGTTTACTGGAGACAAATCCCTCGGATCGCATTTTTCTCCATTCCCCTTTCCCAGGGGGATTCCTCCAGGTTCACACCATGGTAACTGGGGTGTGTCTGCGCCGGGAAGTTAGGATCTCGGGTTGCTTTTGCTGTGTTCACCTCCTATCTGGCCACAGCAAAGTAATTCCCCCAGTTCGGGACACTTTATGACCAGGAATGGCTTTATTTCGGGGGTCCCCTCCAAAGGTCAACGGGACGCGTTCACCCGCACAGCAGCTGGGATGGGGACGTCTCCTTGGGGCATCGTGGGGTAACCAACACTGACCCCAACGTGGAACCTGCCCATCCTTGGCTAGCATTTGATCCCCTTCTTGTAATGTATGACTTCAGTAATTTATAAACTGAAGCACAAACGTTTTGGCTTTGGCACATCCGCAGGGCTTGCATTAGGATGCCGCGATAACTCCAGCGGGGGAAGCAAAGAGCCGGTGCTCAATACTTTAAGAGGAAGAAGGGAAGGGGGGTTAAACGCAGTTATAAATAGACAAATAAAAATGTGACCTTCGTAGGAGGAAAAAAATAAATGTAGACTTCAGCAGCTATTGTAACTTGGGTGGAAATGGGTTAGAAAAAGTGCTGGAAAAGTTCCCTAACTTCAGGCCCGAGTTTGCTGGTCTTGTGGACGGTGGGATTTGTTTGGGGTGTGCTTTCTTGGCGAATAAATGACTGCACAGATGCCTCTGGTGACATTTGGGCCAGGCCAAATTGCTGCTGTTGGCACTGCGGCAGGGCAGGGCCTGGCGAAACGGAGGAGCAGCTCAGCCCCCGGGTTCGTCCCAGCCACGGAGAGTCAGCTCCAGAGGCTGCGTTGGAGGAGGCTGGTGATGCTCGCTGCCTCTCCAGCTGGGAATTGTTACTGCAAACAGAGATACGCCAAGCAGATGAGGAAATAATGTAAATACACCGAGAGAAGGCATTTTTTGTGTGTGTGCTCGTGGAATGACACACGAGCAGATAAAAAGCCATCAGCAGAATTTACATAAGCCCACACAATCTCAGAGGTCATCGTTCTGGAGGACGACATGTAGAAATTCATTTTTATTAAATTCTGGCTGACTGTTTAATTGGAAAAGAAAGGATTTAATTGAATCAAGTCAAAGGGCCGTATTAGATTATGTTCATTCCTAACACAAAAGGCTTTCTCCATTTAGTTAAAGTGGTTCCTTTGCATACTGTACATATTAAACTACAGAAAGTGGTAATCAATAGCAAAATGAAGAGTTTGGAAAGCCCGAGCAGTGCCCAACCCTTTTCCACCTCCTAAACCTCCTCATCTTCCCTTCACCGAACAACTTAGGCTGAAGTGAGGGCAAGCAGGGTGGGCAGTGTTCTCAAACCTTCCTCCATCTGTGTTTATGCCATCCAGGTATTTTAAATAGCAAGCTGGAGTGTGATGCTACTACAGGAAAGTCACCCAAAACCGAGGGGGTTTTCAGCATTTCAAGGATAGCCTTGCAGAAAGATCTGCACCACCAGGGACTCCTGTCCCTTAGGGACACTGCGGAGCTGTTGCGCACCCAGTCAAAGCTAGAATAATACAAAAAAAAAAAAAAAAAAGGCAATTTGGGGAAATGTTTCTAATTTTGTCTATTTAATTAGCTCTCTCTTTTTTTTTTTTTTTTTTTTTTTTTAATTCAAAACTAATAGGAGAAAGGGAATGAATTCATTTCTTAATGCTTCGTTTCATCCCGATCTTGAGGATGGCTTAAGCAAGGGCTTCGCCTTCTGGCCAGGAATCAGCACAGCCCCAAGTCATCCTCAGCTGTGGTGCTTGCAGGGCACCTCACGGTCCTGGTTCCAGCCCCAAAAGGAACCCAGCAAACCCCACAGCAAACCCCACAGTTTCCAGCCAGGTCTGAGCTGTGCTGCCTCCTGCAGAGCTCGCCCATGCCTCGGGATCACCGCACCCTCCGGTCAGGGGGAAGCTCAGAGAAACCAAATCCTGCTTTGAGATCAAAATCCATTTTAAATGGACCCAGCTGTTCCCTGCGGGGACAGGAGGGGGTGCACGGAAGGGGAGAAAGTCTGCGGAGATGTCTTCAGGCTAATCTCAAAAGGACTTCAAGCTGTAAGGGAGATTTTTAAAGCAAGGTAATTAAAATGTGGAGTCCACAGCAAAGTTTAAGGAATGTTTATTTATTTATTTATTAGATACCGTACACTAGAGTAGAAATTCTCTTGCATTGGTAAATTAAAAAAAATAATTAAGCACTGCCAATATAGCAATTCAACCAGTCTGTTACTGAGGTTAGCCTAAGAAGCTCAATTTGGGCTTTGCTTCAGCAGCTGAATGTGTTCTCGGAAGACTCAAATCAGTTTTAACCCAACTTTTTTTATGATAAAAATAATGTGCCTGTGCTTGAAAGCTGACTTCATTTCTGCTGAAGTTCAGGTTTTATTCAAGTGCAATGCCCAAGTTTTTGCATACTCGGTGCTGCGTTTGCACGGGCAGGTGATCTGCTGCCGTACAAAACAAGCAGAAATTGCAGCAAATACTGATGCAAACCGGGCATTTATCTCAAATTCAATTTCCGTACGTGCTCAGAGAACCTCACCTCTCGCACGTGTACCTACAGAGAAGCCAAAGGATGTAAGAAAGCGCATTTATTGCCCTTGTGGGTTCTTCACCCACCCTTTGGGGCACAACACGTGGTTTTTATCCACACGTGCACCCACACACACGTGCTTGCTCTGCAGCTCTGGGCGAAGCCATGCTCTGTCCCTGCACCAGCAGCAGCCAAAGACGTGCCCCAAACTCCCAGCTTTTTCCCCCAAAAGCCTGGGTTTAGGCAAGTATTGGAAGGGTCTAGTGAATCCCTACAGATGCAGGCAGGGCTGTTTTCCCCTTTTTCCAGTGGGGTTGGGATTTTCCCTGGGTCCCCACATTGGCTGCCTGCACACAGGTTGCTTTTTTATTCCCCCCCCCCAAAAAAAAAAAGAAAAAAAAATCAAAAAATCAGTCCAGTTTTTTTTTTTTTTTTTAAATTTTATTTTCCGGTCAGCCCATTTTCCCTCTGCCTGCTGCGCACAGCCTCGGGGCATGGCCGTGCACCCGAGCCCAATTAGCAGAGAGCCGCTTAATTAGCGCTCCCGGGAGCACCTGGCAGCCCGGCCGCACTGCAGCGCTCCCCGCAGCATCCCGGGGGGGGGGGCACGGGACAAATGCAGCGGCTGCCGCAGCGCTGCCCCCCCCAAAAAATCGCCCCCATCCCCCCCAAAAACCCCCCCACCACCCCCCGACCTTTGCCCACCCACTCCGTGCTGGGGGGGCCGCAGGGGGAGCAGCAGATAGGGGCACCCCCCCCCCCAAAATCTGTTTCCTTTTGCACCCCCTCGTACTTGTGCTGTTCCCCCATAGCACCCCCCTTGCACATTGCTGTTCCCTTTTGCCCCCCTATTCCCTTTTGGGCTTTTTTTTGGGTTGCCCCCCCCGCACAGCCTCCCTTCCCTTTTGCACCCCTTGCACTGTTCCCCCTTTGCCCAACCCTATTCCCGTCTGCATACAGTTTTGCACCCCCGTTGCACAGCCCTATTCCCTTCTGCACCCCCTTTTGACCCCCTCTGCACAATCCTATTCCCTTTTACACCCCCCTTGCACCCCCTCATTTAGTCCCCCCTTGCACAGCCCCATTCCCTTCTGCACCCCCTGACACCCCCTTGCACAGCCCTATTCCTTCCTGCACCCCCTTGCACTGCCCCCCGTGCCCAACCCCATTCCCATTTGCACCCCCTTTTGCACTGCCCCCCTTGCCCAACCCCATTCCCTCCCGCACCCCCTTACACCCCCCTTTCCCATCCCTATTCCCTCCTGCACCCCCCCTTGCAGAGCCCAATTCCCTTCTGCACCCCCTTGCACAGCCCCTCCGTGCCCAACCCCATTCCCTGCTGCACCCGACACCCCCTTGCACAACCCGTGTCCTTTCTGCACCCCCTTCAACACACCCCCGTGCCCAACCCCGATCCCTTCTGCACCCCCCCGTGCCCAACCCCAACCCCATTCCCTTCTGCACCCCCTTACACCCCCCAATACCCAACCCTACTCCCTTCTGCACCCCCCATACCCAACCCTATTCCCTCCTACACCCCCTTACACCCCCCATACCCAACCCCATTCCCTCCTACACCCCCTTACCTCCCCTTTATTCCCTCCCACCCCCCTCCAACCCCCCCACACCCCCCTTCTCCCCCTCCCACCCAACCCAACCCAACCCCTCCCTCTCCCCTCCCCTCCCCTCTCCCCGCCCCTCCCCGCTCCCCCCGCCGCTCCCGCTCTCTCACCTCTCTCCTCCTCTTCCTCCCCCCGTCCCCCCCTACCCCTCCCCGTCCCCGTTTTTCCCCCCCCCCCCCTTCCCCGCACCCCTCCCCAGGCCAAAATCCTGCACATGATGGACGACAACAAGCAGCTGGCGCTGCGCATCGACGGGGCGCTGCAGGCGGCGGGCCAGGAGGTGACGGCGCTGCGCGCCGAGCTGGCCGCCACCGGCCGCCGCCTCGCCGAGCTGGGCAGCGACCCGGCCATGGAGCACGGCCCGCAAGGTGGGTGCCCGCCGGCTTCGTGGGGGGGGACAGCGGGGCGGGGGGGGTGGTTTAAGGGCTGGGGAGGGTGCTGGGTGATCGGGGTTTATCGCGGCGCGGTTTGTTTGGCGAGGAACAGCTCTCCAAAAAAAGCGCCGCGCGCGCTCTCGGCACCCAAGCTCTACCTGCTGCCTCCCCTTTCGCTTTTTAACCCCCCTCCTTCTCCGTTTTACCCCCTTTTCTCTTTTTATCCCTCCCTTTTCTCTCTTTATCCCCCCGTTTTTCTCTCTCTATCCCCCCCCCCAGCCCGATTTACCGGTTTCGTAATTGGGGAGCCGGCCGCAGCCATCTTCTCCCCGCCGGCATCGCCCGGCCCGGGGAGGCTCCGGCTGCCCAGCCCCGAGCTGCCCCCCCCCAAAAAAAAAAACCACCATGGGGGGCAAAACTTACCTTGGGGGGGGTGAGGACACATCGCTTCCGTGCCCCCCCCTCGGGTGCTGACCGCCTGGGGGGTCCCTTTTTGCCCAGCGAAGCCCCAACCCGGTGGGATCCGGGACGCAGCCGCCTCTAGGTGCCCCCCAAGGGGCTGCGGGTGCCGGGCTCATCCCGGCCCCGTGGCTCGGAGCCGGGCTGGGCTCCCACCTGTGCTCCGGGCACGGCTCCGGGGGCGATTTCCTCGTTCCTGATGGGCTGATGGGATCAGCCGACCCCATGCAATGCGGGTCGCCCTTCGGTGCGGGTCGCCTTTTGGGGTCTGGGTGGCCGGGGTGGGGGTTTAAAGGCAGCGGTGCCCCCGGTGGGCATTGTTGGCGGCTGGTGGTGTGGCTGCAGCTCGGTTTGGAGGGGTTCCTTCGGGGGGTTGTTGCAGCCAACCTGTTGGGTTCGGCTGTGGCGAGGGGGGGGTACACCTGTTTAATGGGATGCATCGCCAGGTGGGGCTGAGCGGGGTGCTGGGGTGCATGTTGGGGTGCTGGAGTGGGTGCTGGGGTGCAGGGGTACATGCCATGGTGTTGGGGTGCGTGTCAGGGTGCCCAGGTGCAAAGTTGTGCCGGACCCCATTGCGCATCGCGGACCTGCACCCCTTCCCAAATAACCCCCTCAGTCCCCTTCCTGCCCATGCAGCCAGCCGAGAGCTGGAAGGGCCGGGGGAAACCCTTTGGCTGCCCTTCCCTGCACCTATTGCTGCGGGTTTGGGGTTTGGCTTGGGCTGGTTCCTCTCCAGGAGGCTGCTGCGCGTGTGTTTGCGTGGAGGGGCAGTGCCTCTGCTCGGCAGCGCGCCCCGGCGAGGGAGGGATTTGGGGTGGTTTGCCAGGGGTCAGGGTTTCTTTTTTTACCTTCCTCAGAGATTTTTCAACCCATTGGGCGATGGAAAAGCACCTCTTTGGTTTCCTTTGCTGGCAGCAGGCTGGGAAACAATTGGTGTGCTGTAACAGCGCTGAGGAACTGCGCTCTGCTCCCCAAAGCGTGCGTGTTCCCGTGTAATAACCCCAATCCCACCTGCTTTGGGGTGCTGGTGGAAATACCAGCTGCTGTAGGGTGCCAGGAGCGCTCCCATCCTCGGCCGGGCACCAGAGCGGTGCCTTTGGCAGGGCAGGAGGCCCCGGGGGGCTCGCTCCAGCCTCCAGATGTCAGCAGGCAAATTTCATCTCGGTGTGCTGGGGGCCAGCACCGAGCCCGTGTAGCTCTGGATGTTTTTTTTTTTTCCCTTCCCCACGTGTTGAAGAGGCTGGTATTTAAAATGCAGCGTATCCAGCCCAGGGGAGGAATGCTTGGTCTCAGCAAAAAAAAATAATAAATAGACCCGATTCACTCCGTTCTGGGTTTCCTTTCCAAATTTTTTACTATTATTTATCCGCGTTCTCATACATTGCCCTGTGCCTGCTGCTCTAGGTGGGCCCGATGTGTCTGTAGGGAGCCTTCTGGTCTCCAGGGGTTTTTAGGATGATTTCAGAAGGATGGGCTGAAAATGACTCCGAATAAGTAGAGTGAGCTGTGTAAGTAGGAGGGTCGCTGAGCTATTCAGATTAAGCCCACGTGCTGTGGGAGAGCTGGAGGCTGGTAAATGGGGTGGGCAGCCAGCAGCCCGTGGGGATTTCGGGTTTGGTGGTGGTGCTCGGATGGGTGGGGGGGGTCTGCTTGTGGCGAGGTCCCCCCAGGTACCTTTGGTTGTGGTGGTCTCATCGCTGCCACCGCTGCAGGTGGGTGTGTGCTGGGTCGGTCTGGAGTTAGGTGAGCCGAGGGAAACGTGTGCCTCCGTGCTCAGCTCGCTCAGTAATTAACGCTGCCTCGGTGAAGTGTGGCGTTCCCATAATTAGGGAGCAGCTTGAGACAGCTCGAGGTAATAACTGCCCCTTTTGTGCCAACCGCGACTTCTCCCTGCCGTACCGTGCCATCTCCGCTCGCACGCGGGCAGCGGGGAGGTAACGCTCCGAGGGCTTTTTTTCTGCAATTTGTGACAAAACTGGGAGAATTCAGCCGAGAGAGACGGACTGCGTGGTGGGCGTGCGTACGGAGGTGGGGATGAAGCCGCGTGCTGTCACAGTCCTGAGCGTGAGCGTTAATCACCCAAACCCCTCGCTCCTGGCACCTCATTTTACACGGCGAGTTTGCTGGAGACTTATTTTGGCCGTAGCATTATCTGGAGGTGACTGCAGAGCGGTATTCACGTCGCTGGCTCCTTGTGGGGCTGCTCTTGGTGCTTCTGGGCCTGGGTGTCAGCACCCGGTGGCCCAGCTCTGGTTTGCACCTCAGGGATGGTGGGGATGCGGGTGGGTGGCAGAGCATTGGAGCTGTGGGGGCTCCGTGGCCCCCTGGCATGCCAGGGTGTGCTTCTGGCCTCCTGGGTGAAGTCCTTTGCTGAATCGACGCGAGGGTTTTCAATAATGTTGAGTAGCAGCAAGGTCTCTGGGGAGTTGGGAAGTTTGGGGAGCAAGGACAGGCCGTGCTGAGCCAGGCGCTTGGGCCATCTCGCCTGCTGCTTTTGCTCTCCTCTCGGCGTTAAATGGAAAACACCTTAATTAATTAATGTTGGCAAAGCGCTTGAAGATGTAAAGTGCAATCAATAGCCAAGTGTTATTAATAAGACCTCGATCAGCGTTTGGCTCATCTCGCTTCCCATTTCAGCTCCTCGGTGGCACGCAGCGCTTTCCGTGCCGGGGTCCACCGGTGGCGGCGTTTTTTTGTGTGCTGCCAAAATTCGGCTGGAAAGGGCGCAGGAGCTGCCTCCTGCTCCTGCAGCAAGGGACTCCTCCTCGCTGCGCAGCGATCGTGGCCACGTGTGGTCACGTCCTGGCTGTTGCTGCTGGGCCAGGAGGACCTTTGTGCTCGTGGCAGCCTAAAATAGAGTCCTCTTGTTCTCCTTGATCTCTGTCCACTTCCACTGCTACAACACGAAGACTTTGACTTCTGCCCAGGAGGTGAGCAGTTACCTCGGTGCTGTATCACTGTTTTGTGAATAATCCTCTGGGGCTGGTGAAAATGTGCCATTTTCATCTTCCCGGGTCTTTTCCCTGCTGTTCTTTGTTCTTGCAGAGCCTGAGAGCTGCTGCTGTAACACAACCTGAGGAATTTGGATGCTGCAGTCCGGTTGGATGTCGGAGTGCTTTTGCACCGTGTGTATCGCAAGATCAAGGTCTTGCTGTGCTGTTACTACAGCTGCACGTGCTGGGAAGTAAATGCGTCGTAGTAATATTCACCTGGCTGCTTTAGACTCAAGCATCTGGCTGCAGCCAGCACTTCAGGTCCCCGTCACACCTTAGGTTTTGAGGATGTTAATTTAAAGCCTCTTTATGCATCCGGAGTCTTTCTATTCAGAAGTCTCATTTGGCACGGTTAGCATGAGATTTATGATAATATTTAGATTTTCGTTCCTTTAAAGCCCGACCAGGGGAGTTTTCATGAAGTGCCTGAGGATGAGTGAGCTCGAGTAAGCTCCGAAGCTGGAGAAGGACAGGACCCAGGATTTCTGGCTCCCCAGCTTGTAGCATGACCGTGAAGACGTTTGGTGCTAGATTCACAGGAGAGGGAGGTATAAGCAGGCTCTGGTCTTAATCTTGGGGAAAGTTAATGCAATTTTCTCTTGGATTTGGCCACTCGGATAATCACTGGTGGGTCTGGGCATCCCCCAAGAGGGCAGACCTTCATCCCATTACTCACCCTTCGTTACTCCGGCTGCTCAGCGATCTCTGGCACTGGGGCCAGATGATGCAGAGAAATCTGCCTCCCCAGTATGAACCTCTCCAGGTTGCCCAAACCTGGATATTTATCCTCTCCAGGTCGCAGCAGGGAAGGAAGGGCCTTGCCCAGCCCATAAAGCCAGGTGCCAGGAGCCTTTCCTCCAGGTGCCCGCACTGCTCGGCCGCCAGCGAGCGGGGCTGTGGCACACGGCGTTAATCGAGGCACTGAACTTCAGCACGGGCACGATGCGCGGCCCTGCTTCCGTCTGCAGCTTGTTAAAATTCAATTCTCGTAATTCCTTGTTGACAGCGACGCGTGAGATAAGGGAGCTGGAGGCTGACGCAGCAGCTTGCACAAGCAGCGCGCACGGGGTGTGCGGAGCGCCGGCGAGTCGGCTTCCCCAGGTCCTCCTCGCCGTGCGAGTTGGTGGCGTTGGGAGAAAGGAGGAAAAAAACTCATCCCAGCCCTCCCCCGATCTAACAACAGGACGTGGCTTGGGGATGGGACTCGATCATCGAGGTCCTCTCCAGCCCTGGTGATTCTGTGATCCTAGCAGGGGTCATTTGAGGCTGGGGGGGGTGAGAGCTGAGGTTTAGTGACAAAGGGACGTGGGATGGTGCCAGAGGTGTGGAGGAGGCTGGTGCGTGGCTGGGAACGACCAGCTCTGCCCATGCCTTTGGGGGCGATGCTTGCTGGAGGCTGTGGCCCCCGGTCTGAGCCCTGGTGCCTCTCAGCCTGGCTCTGGCCACACGGGTCGAGGAAGGGGTCTCGCTTTTCAGCCTCGAGTTTTACGAGTGAGCAGCACCACGGCTGGTGGCAGTGTGGGAATGGTATTTGGTGCCAATAAGGTTTCGGTGTGCTCCGTGGGGTGTGGAGGAAGCAGGCGAGCGCGGTGCCATGCCAGCGCCTCCCTTCAGGTTTTCCTTTGGCTCCTTTTTACAGCAGCGAGCAAACCCCCGAGAGCTGGCGATGCTGATGACAAGTAGGTTTCCGCAGAGCGGATGAAGCAGGGTTGTGCATCTTCTGCAGCACCGCGAGGCCATGGGCGGTGTTTGGGTTTTGTAAGCCAGCCTCTCTCTTCATTTGCCTTTTATTTCTTACACAAACATGGCATTTGCAGAAGTGGCCATACCTTCGTGACCGTGAAATGCCATACAGCAGCTACAGGCACAGGAATGGATGAAAAAAAGAAAAGACAGACCCCAGAACCAACATGGTTCTGGATATTCAGGGGGGAATAAAAAAAGTTATATTCTTTTGTGCCAGATTTTTCCAGCGATGGCCGTCGTGGCTGTTTCTGCAGCACTTGGAGGCTCCTCATGGCACGTGTATTTGCCCGAAACCCTCGGTGCAACGCGCGGGGTCCTGGGACGAGCGGTCAGCACAAGCTGCCCGAAACGAACAGCGCGCTGACGTGCCAGCTGGATTTCCTGGCCACCGTCCAGCAGGAGGGTTTCCTGCGCTCAGCACACGCGGGCAGGCGCATCATTTAAGCACCAAGATGATGACAGATGAGTGCTGGCAGCGCACCCGGGCGCTTGTGCTCCAGCCCGTTATTTTTAAGCAAATTGTCCATCATCCTCCCCTCAAAATAAAAAAAAAAACACACAAAATTGTCAGTCCCATCGGAGGGATTTTTTTCCAGGATGTTTCAGATTGCTGGGGGATGCCGCTGTAGATCAAAATTTGCTGTTGGCATACGGGCACGGGAAGCATGCCCCTCTTTTTGGGGGGAGATGTGCAGAGTTCAGGGTAGAAAGCAGAGCAAATGGATTTGAGGAAGAGATTTGAGGAGCTGAACTTTGATGGCTGGGTTTAGGCAGTCTAGACGCTCTCTTTAAGTTGCAGAAAGGGGAAAAGATCATCTTAGAAGAAACCTAAAGAGAGAGCTGTGAAGGGTTTAGTGGGCTACGCTGAGCTTTCCAGTAGGAAAATGGCCAAACTCAGCTGTGCTCTGAATTTTAAACAGCGCCTGCTCTGCCGAGGCCAGCAGGAGTTTTGCTGTGATTTTGGAGCGAGCGGGACTGGCTCTTCCCAGCACCTTCCTCCCACCATACCTATGCCCCAAACTATTTTTGCTCCGTTTCTGACAGCTATGGGAAACGTGTGGGAGCAGAGCCAAGCCGCTTGGCTCTAGCAGCATCCCAATTCCTTCTTGGAGGAGGAAAGGAGAGGAGTGAGCTCAGAGGGCTGTTCCTGTGCCCTGACTGTGCTCTGAAAGTCAGCAGGGCAGGCTGATTTTTAGCACGGCCCCGTAACCTGTGGCATGGGATCTGGGCGCTGGTTTAGGGGGTGTATTTCCCACTCCTTGCTGCGCACACCCGCAGAGCTGTTCTGGAGCGACTCCTTTGGGCCATGAGGAGGAGGAGAGCCCAGCTCTGAACTGCTGGGCGAGGGCTGGCAGCGTGCTTTTGTCATTCTGGCCAAGAGCGACATGTTGAGAAACACAACTTCATCCTGCAGCTGCCAAATATTGGGGGAATATTCCCCCCTGTGTGCATCGGCGTTGCTGTTTCGACCAGACCGAAGCACGCCCGGTTCTTTGCTTTCTGTTTGTCAATTATTGCATTATCTGCTCAGGCAAAGCCTGTCGTTTTCTCCACCTGCAGCTTAATTCCCTGCGCTTTCCCACCCCCTGTAACGGATCCGGAGTTGTTAAGTGCCCGTGGCCAAATCCTTCCTCGCTTCTTCCCTGCTGCAGCCGGGGCTGGGGCAGGAGCAGGGGAACCGCTTCGGATGGCGACGCGCTGCGCTCCCGCTGCGTTGGCATCAGGTGATTGAATCTGCAAAGCTCAGCGCTGACATCCCAGCCACGGCAGCTCGTTTCCGAGCCACGTGGGCTGTCGTTCAGACGGGCTCTGGCTTCCTGAACGAGCTCTGCTCCTGGCAGAGAGGGGTCCAAAAGCGGAGGCTGGCGGAGAGGGCTGCTGGAGGGAGCTCCTGTGAAAGCAAGAGCAGCGCGGCCAAAGCGGTGCAGCCCCCCGGGGACAGCCACCAGATTTACAGGGTTGTGGTGACGTGGGCCTGAGAAGCAGCAGAGGGCCACCTAGTTAGTTTTAGGGCTGGGTTTGATCCCTTGAAGGCCTCTTCTGGACGTTGCAGTAGAAGCCAAAAGGTTATTGCAGGTGAAGTGAATTTGAAGGTGTCCAGCTGGTCGCGGAGCGTCAGCTTCGGGGGGAATTCCTGCAAAGCCCTCAAGTCCCGGGGATGTTTTTGTAAAACCACTGCCTCTGGGTGTGGGATCTGCAGGGAGGGGGCTCCGTGCGCTTTGCCTTGCCCCCACCTTTGCAGAGAGCCTTTGTATGCGCTGCTCCTCCCCGGGCACGCGCCATTTCCAGGGTATTTTGGAAAATGATCCAATTTGAGGCATCTCCTGCACATCTTATTGCAGCGCTTTCTGAGTGCGAAAGGTAGGGACCGGTCTCATTTGGGGCGTAATTCCTCTGATGGATGCATTTACTCTGCAGTGGCAAAACCGCTTTGATTCAGCGTGGCAGGTGTGGCGAGATGAATGGGAAGCACTTTCCTAAATGGCTCTGAATACCTTGTAGGTTCCTTATGGGTTCTTTTCGTTTAAACGGCACGGTGTGATCTCGGGCTGAGGTTTTTTTGAGATTTATTCGATGCTGTCGTGGTTTTAGGGGTAGAGAGCTCCCTGTGCTGCCGTGGTTAGCCTGCTGTGCCCAGTGCAGCTGTAGCTGCTGAAGGTAGCCCGATGCCGAATCCTGATATATTTGGGATCGTTTTCTATTTGTTTTACTTAAGAGACAGGAAGAAAAAAAAAAAAAAAAAAAGGATAAAAAAAAAGCCTGCAGAGCTTTGCCTGTTAATTAGTCTGACAATAATTTGATAATGACCACAGTGCAGGATTAAAAACCCATATGCAGATAAGGCATTAACTCCGCTTGCTGGCAGCATTAAGGGCTCCAGATAGCATCAAAGGAGCAGAGCCGGCTGGTGCGTGTCGACGACAGCCCGTCGATAGCCTGCTATCAACAAGCACACCTCTGGCCTCATCACCGAGCACGTTATCCAGCAGGTGGGAATATTGCACGGGGCCAAGCCCAGTAAGTCCTCAGCAGAGGGAATTTTGGGCGACCCGCTCCAGTTCTTCGCCATCGCCCGTGTGGGGTGGAAAGGTCTGCGGGGGGTTTTGGCACCGGCGTGGCTGCAGGGAGCTGCCCCGTGGTGCAGACGTGGTTTGGGCTTTTGGGTGGGCAGGAACCTGCGGCAGGAGCTCAAGCTGGGTCCTTGAAGTCACCCAGGTACCTGCAGTATTGCCAGTGTTGGGTGCTCCAGCACGGCCTGAGCTGGGAGCCGCCGAGCTTTGGGTTCCTCTTGAAGAAGGAAAATGATCTGCGCCTTGAGGAGCCGGCCTGATGGACGTGGGTCCCTTTTGCTCACAGCTGCATGTAAAGGCTGCAAGTGGGGAATATTTTGCCTTACTGCACTTTTTGCCAGGTAGCTCTCCTTTGCTAGCTCATTTTTGGTGGTTACCAGAGCTGCAAGTACAAGCTTATTTTGCAGCAGCGTTTTCCTGGACTTGCATTAGGAAGCGAGCACCGATGTCTTTGGGCCAGTACAGAGAGGAGCAGAAGCAGAGAAGTCAGAGTGATGCCCTCAAGATATTTTTGAGCTTTTCTTGGTATCAATAGCCACTACCTCCTATCAGCCTGAGCATCCTGAGGGAGAAGGGTGAGTTAGGCTGGCTGCAGGTGGATGGCACGAGCGGACGTCATCGGTGCCAGAGCTAATCGGTAGGAAACCATCAAACACACGCTGCTTCCCCTGGGCCGTGTTTTCAGCATATCTCGAATTTCTTTGTGTGTGTATCCAGTTCAGAGGGTAATACCATCAATTAGACCAACAAGAAAGACGAATAAAAACCTATAACCCTCTGTAGCACACCAGGTTTATCCCTGATTAGCGGGGCTGCTCTGATCTCATCGTAAATCTGTGTACGTGTCATTAAGAGAGCAGTATTAAATTGGTAATTAACGTTGCCAAATAGTTTTCATCATCCGCTCTGTTGAAAAAGAGGAGAAAATGGTAAGGAAAATAACATGGCGTGGAGCTTGGGGTGAATGTCAGGTGGAAGCACAAAGAGTGTCCCATGTCCCAGTGTCAGGGAATGTTGTTCCTGTATCGGTGGCGAGAGGAGGTGCAGGAGTCAGCAGATGCAGCCCCTGTGTGGATGAGCCCCCCGGGGCCCTTTCCAGCATGCACAGAGCACAGAAAGCCTCCGTGTGCCTCTGAGTGTGTGTGCACAGCTCCAGGAGCAGCAGCATGAGGTACGGGAGGGCATCCAGAGCAGAACAGATCCCTCAGATCCCGGTGCAGATGCCGCACACAACGCTGCGTTGTATCCGTGCACTCATGCTTGGGCTGGGTAAACGCTGTCCTTGGCAGCCAATTTTTTCCAAATTTTAGCCAAAACCTTTGCTTGGCGAAACAGCAGAAAGCACGTCTTCAATCTCTGGTGCATTTCCTAATGGTAGAAGGGGAAGAAGCAGCGTGCAGGGAGCTTGAGCAGTCGGGGCGCCTTGCTCCGGGCGCTGTTGGAAGCTCGCACCAGGAGCCGCTGCGCCACCCTGACCTGCTGGGATCTGCCTGGGCGGGCGCTTCCCTTCCTGGCTGTTTATTCAGGCAAGCAGCGACTTGCTCGATCCCTTAGTTTGCCTCTTAGAAATGATGATGAGCCGGGGAGATTTCCTTTATTTATTTTTTTTATCTTATTTTTTTAACGGTGGAAAATGGTAGGATGGGTGGGAGGCTTTTGCTGCAGATGCTAATTGCGCTTGAGTTTTTTTCCGTGCTTTTCCTCGGTGCTGCCTTCCAGCTCATTCCCATGAAGTCAAGCAGCCTCTCCGTGTGCACGCCGTGGGAACGATGGACGGAAAGCAGCCGCTGCCCTCCTGCTAGCAGCCATCCACAGGGGAAGGCACCGGCATCCCTCCTGCTCGCAGCCGAGAAGCTCGCGAGGTGTTTGCTGGTTGCAAACGTTGAATCGTGAGCCGGGGCAGGTTGTCCCTCCGACAGCTCCAAGGCTTGTCCAAACGGGTCGGAGCAGAGGGCTGGCTTCTTCCCAGTTCTGTTTTTTTCTGACATGTCAGGAGGAGAGGAGCGGCCCTCGTCTCTCCCTGCTGCCTCGAGGGTGAGTTCAGGCTCCAGCGCCGCCGCTCGGGGCAGGAGATGGGAGGCGAGGTGATCCCACCCACAGCCCTAATCCTTCCCGCTCGCTACCTCATCAGCTTAATTAAGGGTTGCGTCGGGTGAAAGCCGTCCCGCTTGCGTCACGTTACGTCTGTTACGCGTCTGCCAGCCCAGCCTTTTCCCAAGGGTGTTCCCGGCGCTGCTCGTTGCCCAACGCGTCCCCATGACCTGCTCGCGGAGGCGCCTCTCCTGTCCTCGCCCTTGCGCGGCTCAGGGGGTCCCAGCTCGCCTGCCCAGCTCTTCCTGGGGCTCCCTGGGGGCTGCGACCCGCTGCCAGGACCCCTGCGGTTGTGGATTGCTCCAACAGGACCCCGGCGTGGAGCTCCTCCAGGCTTCGGAGCCTCCAGCGCTCCCAGGTGAACAAACCCAAAGGTTATTAACGCGTTCCCCGTTCGTTAGCAATTAAACAGGTTCTCTGCGCCCCTAGGAGCTCCTGGCCGGCCAGCGGGGTGGAAGCGCATGGGGAAGAAGGAAAAGAGGCTTTCCCACCTCGGTTTTTGCACAGCTTGGCGCTGTTACGGGGCTTCCTCCGAAGTTGCTGCTGGCTGGATGCGTCGCCCTGCATTGATTTTCGGTTCCTGATGCTTCTGCTGGGGTTGGTGGCACGCACGGAGCGTGCCGGAGAGGTTCCACCGTGCACACAGGTGTCATGGGTGGGGGCAGCTCCGAAGGGCCTTCGGATGCAGGTAGGGCATCCCCACAGCAGGTCTCCCTCCTCCATTTCAAGCTGGTAAAAACACAGTAAAAATACAGGGGCTTCCCAGCCGGAGCTGTTCCTGCTGTGTCCGTGTCTCGGTGCGTTTCATCCCCTGGCTCCGTGTCCCACCCCGCAGGGGCTATCACGGGTCCAAGCAGTGTGACTGAACCCAACGGCACGTTTGGTTTATCTGCTGTTAATGCCCTGGGTGAAGGGGGAAGCACCATGTTAATTAGGTTCCCAGGGAAGCACCACGTTAATTAGGTTCACGGTCGGTGAGGAGCTTTGAACCCAGGCACCGGGCGGGTTGTGGGGAGGGCACTAAGAGCGAGCGCGGGCGTTGGGCCTCGGGCTGAATGAGAGTTTCGCCCTTGGTTTTGGGATCTTGTGTGTTTTTATTTCTTTTGGGGGGTTTTAGGGATGGAAACAGACATCCAGGCTTCACCTCGGGTTGTGTTTGGCTTTGTGTGGGGGCGTTTTGTCTCGTTGTGCGCACACACACCTGGCACCTGAGCTGCGAGCCAGCAGGAGGACGCGCTTCCAGTTCAGCTCGGACCCAAGATGGGTTTTTTTGGGCACGTACCAAAATCCCCAAAGTCCAGCTTGCTTGGTTAGCATCTCCACAAGGATCTGCTCATGCTGCAGCCATTCCTGCAGGAGATACGAAGCGCCCGGCCAGCCTCACGACCTCGGTGTGCGCGGCTGCGTGCTTCGAGCCAGCTGCAGGGGGGCTCAGCCCCTGCCCGCGTAGCGCTGCCACCCCCTCCCCTCTTCTGCTTCCTAATTGTATCCAGCTGCAACGCTGCTAAAAGTGAGCTCAGACGGAAAATATTTTTGTGCAAAAAAATGTTAACGCGTTTTTTTTGGAGGTGGAACGGCTGTTTTGTTGTGGGTTTGTGTTTATTTTTTTTTGCTTCGGGGTGCAGCGGGGTGCTCTGGGTGCATCCCGGCCGTGCTGGAGGCACTCGGGGTGGTAGGGGTCAGGCTGGCACGTCCTGGGGAGGAACAGAATAGACCTGTTTGGGTGGAAGGGACCTTCCGAAAGCATCTCCTCCAGCTGTGGGGCAGCCCCACAGCCTGAGCTCAGCGCTGGTGATTCAGGGCTGGGTTAAGTACAATGAATTTAGGACAGTAAATGAATTGAACAGTCTGCACAAACAGCGCTCAGGTTACTAAAAGGATGTTTTAAAGTAAAAGGAAGAGCTTTGCCAGCTCGTTATCTCCTCCGTCAGAAGAAAGATGTTGTTCTAGAGATCAGTGACTGTTGTTGAGTCCTGTTACACCATCTTGCAGACACACACACCCACACAGCTTTTTGGATTTCTTTTATTTTTAAAACATTTTGCAGTTGATAGTGGGTTTTTATTTTTTAACTGCGACTTTCTTTCCCATGCTACACAAAGATCTAGCCCCGGGTGTGACAGGCAGCGCGTGCTGCCTTGCATCCCATTCCTGCACTGCCAGGGCCGTAGCGAGCTATGGAGACATCTGAAGGTAAATAAATACTGATTTGGGTGCAACAGGGGAAAAAAAGCAGCCCGAGAAGCTGTAGGGGATGCGTCCACCTTGGGATGGTTGGAGGCTGAAAAGAGGTTGAGGTCTTGCAGGGTCTTACAGCCCGTGGAGGGGGCCGGAGCCTCCTCTTTTGGGGAGAGATCTTGTATTCGGATCGCGCTCGCAGGGCTTCTTTTTTTGGTTTTCTGGCACTTTTTTTGTTTTACTAATTGCAATTGTTTCACGTACCTCTGATCTATTATACTTTGTAATAAGGCACGTAATTCATTATTTAAGTGGCAGCGCTCTGATAATTAGACGGGTTATTTTTGTCGCTGCTGATTAGTTGGTAAGTACAGATTGGATGCTGGAAGCCGTGCTGCGCTCCCCTGGTATTTGGGTTTTGGAGAGGGGCCGTGGCAGCCCCGTGCCTTGCAGCGGGAGGAGGGTGCTGCTGGCAAATGGCAGCAAGAGTTTGAAAGAGTTCAGCACTTTTCCCCCCCAAAAAAAGCTCATGGTGCTGCATAAGGCTAGGAAGATGCTAGCGGATGTGAGCTGAGGCGTCCTCGTCCCAAATGTGGTTTTGGGGACGCTGCAGGGCGAAAACCCACTGAGTGCCGGAGCTGGCTGTGTCCTAGGAAGGCTTTGTCCCTTCCCAAGTGTAAAGCCACGTTGTTTTTTTACCCCTGGAATTAATTGCGTTTGTGGGACAATGTGGGCTTTGTCCCTGCGGCCGGGGGACGCTTTTTCTTCTCGCTTGTTCTGTGTTTGGGATGCAGGAGCTGTTTGCAGGATTAGGGCTTTTTTCACTTCGCTCTCAGACTGCCTAATGAAGGGTGTGGTGGACGAGGTGGAGCAGGTCAAATCCAGAGATGTATGGGGTGAGATGCTCGGCGCTCCCCGCAAGCCAGACGGAGCCAAGCGGTTTGCACACAAGGAATTGAGGACGTGTTTTTGGAGCCGTAGCTCTCCACTTTCTCCAAGATGATGCGAACCATGCTGCTAGGAGAGTTTAATTGGAGCCGAGCCATCACATTATTCGAGCGTGGATTTCTGGAAAGAGGGAGTAAAAGGCAAGCTTTTGTGTCACTCGCTCGTCCCTTCCAAATAAGCTACAGGGCTCTGCTCGTTTGTGTCGGGATGCTCCTGCTTCAGCAGATGGCTCCGAGCACAAACAGCCCCGGGGATGCCTCCCGCTGCCCGTGACCCTGGGGACGGTCGGAGCTGTGTTGGAAATGAGCAGTGATTAGGAGATGCCTCGCGTTTTTCTTGAGCAAACACAAGTGGAGTGGGAAAAGCCAGCGTGAGCTCTGTGTGGTTATCGGTGCTGCGAGCGCACCTTGGGCGAGCCCCGAAACGCTGGGAGGCTTCAATGCTGGGTGCTTGGAGGGCACCGCTGTTAAATGTTGGTCTTGGCAGCCTCAGCGGCAGCAGCAGAGGGTTCGGGTGTGTTTCCAGAGTCCCTGTGCCCGAGGACGGGAGCTGCAGCCCTTGGGATGCTCCCTGCCCACGTAGTGGGGTGTCTGCGAGCAGCATGGGCTTCGGGGTGAGCCTGCGGGGTGCCAGGGAAGCAGCACAAGAGGAGGATTTACTGAAAAACTCTGCTTTTACTCTAGGTTTTCCCATCTTCCTCGATTTTTGAGACTGATGGGCTGTGGAAGTACATTCGGGGCTCAGCAGCTGGGAAGAGGGGACAGGAGGGAGGAGGAAGTCCAGCGATGTCCCCGTCCTTTGCAGCCCGGGATTTCCAGCTGCTTTTCCCTTGGGTGGGGGTGTTGGAGGCGGTGGGTTTTAACAAGAACCAGCTCATGCTTTATGCACGATCTCGCTGCTGCTAAAGAGGGGGGGGTCAAAGTGTAAGTCAGTTAAGCGGCTGGATTGCCCTGCTCTATTTGCCACGGGATAATGGAAAATTCCTGCGAGGAGCCTGCTTGATCTGGGGCCAGAGGAAACAGGATGAAGTCTATTCCACTGCAAAGCGATAGAGGAGCGCGCTGCCTGCCTTCCGCTGCCTGCTGCCAATGTTTTTATGGGCTTGGGATCTAGATTTTGGGAAGAAAAGTAAACCCACGTTATGTCAACCTGCGGTCGTGCCAGGCTTCTCGCCATGCGTCCTGCTTCGTGCCATCCCTTTGTACAATTTCGGGGATCTGCACGCAGGAAGGCAGCGACAGCCTCGTTTTTGGCTCCCTGGGCTGCCAGGAGGAAAGGATTGCAGCACAGGTCCCCTGCGGTCAGTGCCCTGACCCCGCATACCAGCACCTCCAGGCCTCGGGTACCAGCGGGAAGCTTTTCGGGGAACCCTGGGGCCTCTTGGCTTTCCACCCAGCTTCGGGTCCCTCGTGGGAATTTAAAGCTCGCCGTCACGTTTTGTGGATTTAAAGGGAATCTTGGAAAACTGGTGCCTAGAAGAATTCTTTGAAAGAAACTTCTGTTATCTCTTAGGGCCGTGCCAGGGTCTGTGTTACGAAACTATTTTGTGCTGCAAGGCTTTGCAGGGAAGGCCTGAACTTGGGTTCTTAGGCTGTTATCGGTAGTCAGACTGCTTTGCACTTTGATAGCACCTTTCATTCGAGGAGCTGAAAGCACTTTAAAAATGCTAACAAATTGAGCTCCCTGATAGCTCGTGAGTGCAGCTCTGTACAGGAATTTGGACCAAAAGCATAGCGAAGTCCATGGAAAGACGTCTGTAAATCCCACAGTCTGTCTGTCCCTGTCGCTGGAGCTAATGGCCCGGATGTCTGCCCATCCCAGGAACCATCTCCATTTCTCTGGAAGGTTTTTTCCTTGATATTTTTCTGCCTGGCTGGCTGTGAGAAGCTGGGGAAAGCCACCTTTGGGGTCTGGTTTGTGGCCACCAGCCGGACTAACGGGAGGGAATTCCTCTTTTTCGTGACTGTTAGGTAAAAGATGTTGTGCTCTGGCAGAGCCACACGAGGCACTGGGGATGCCTGACATCCCCTTCCTCCTCCAGCAGTGCGCGGGGTCGTGTAATGCCCTGAAATCTGCCCAGCCGTGACGAGCTGCGCTCTGCGCTCCTTGTCGCCCTGCTACATTTTCCCTTCTCCCCTACCTTACATTAATTGTCTTTCAGAACTATCTGATCGCTGCTCTGATGATTTTTTTTTCCAGCGGATAAGCCTGTTAGAGATAATCTGGTTTGCTGAATTTCCCTTCCTCTAGGCGACCTCCTTAATAGCTGCCTCGGAGGATTTCATCTTGTTGGGAAACAGGACGCAATTCTGAATAAATATTCCGTTTCTTCATGGTTCTGCTGCTGATTAAGGCCTGCTCTTTCTCCTAAATAAACTGTCACATAAAATACTTGTGACAAGGGGGAGCTTTGGGGATGCTCAGCATGTGTTTGGTACTTCTGAGTGAGTTTCCTTGGCCAGTATGGTCAAAACCCAGTGTGGATTTTGGTTGTATCCATCTCATCTTTCAGGAGCCAAAAAAAAAAGGGGGATAGGGGGAAAAGAAACAAGGGAAAGGCCTATAATCCTTAATGTCCCCCGTAGCACAGAGTGCTAAGACACTGTGGGATATCCCCAATGGAAAAAAGGAAAAGACCAGAGGCACGTTCCTCCTCCTCTTACCCTGTTCCCAGCTGTGGAGCAATCAGTGGTGTCATTTAATTTCAGGCTGTTACCTGGCTTCACAGAACCCGATAGGGATGTTTGCTGCCACCTTTCCTTTAGAAAAGCTCATTTTCTGCTCTCCTAAAAACAAACCTACCCCTTTTTTTAATATGTTCTGCACGGGTATATATTTTTTTCCCCTGTCCAGCTCAGCGCTGGATGGAGGGTCAGGGGCTTACGGTGCTGTTCCTGCCATTGCCAGCGAGTTGCTGAATGATCTGCAGCAATTCATTTGATCTTTCTGCACCTCGTTCTCGCAAATAAGGATGCTGGTAATAACTTTCTATTGTTAAGGCTCTGGTAATAACTTCGCATTGTTAAAGCTCTTAAAGCTCTTGCATGGAAAGTGCTGTATGGGAGTTAGAATAATTATTGTCATCATTTGCTGCGAAGCCACTGCAAATAAAAGTTTCTACAATAATGGACCTTCGTTCTTGGTGAAGGGAATTATTAGAATAATTGTGGCTGGAATGACCAATAAATTGTGAATAAAGCAAGTGCTCCTATTGAATTTATATTCAGCAGGGAGCTAGATGACTGGGAGATAGGCCAGGCAGGTAGAAGGTGCAGTGCTCCACTTGAGCCTTCCCATATGCCAAGTGGGTCCCTGGCACGTGTAGGCTCTGAGCTGTTTGGGGCATTATACTGAGCAGCAGACCAAACCCTACACACACACACGGAGCTTCTTGGGGGCTGCAAGTGCTGATCTCCTGCGAGAAGGCAGCTCCAAGCAGCAGCAGCTGCATAATGCCGACTGTCGGTGTGTGTATGGCACCCCGATCCTGCACCATAGGTGTGTTGGGGTGAGGGAGAAGGAGGTAAGCTTGCTCTACGAATTTCTGAGCCTGGCTCACACCCTCTCCCTTATTGCCTCTAATTTACAGCTTGCTAAAAATAGGTGATGGAGAAGACTTGGAGCTGCTGAGACAGAGCAAGACCGTAAATCACTTGACAGCTCATTTCCTTATAGCAAATACCTTGGTCTTATGACTATATGTTTAGATTAAGGAAGGAATAAAATGTAGCAGTCATTGCCTGGTTCAGTAGTGTTTCTTTTTTTCTTAAGAAATAATGGTATGCATATGTGGGAGTGGGACAAATCCTGCAGTAAAGGCCTGTAATGTGCATCAGTTTGCGTATGTTAAATTGCCGCAGATTTGGGGGTTTTGGCTGCTCGTTTGGAGAGGTGAGATGTTGTTAATGCTGGGGCTGGGCTCTGAAATGCAGGATGGCGCTCAGCTCCTCGGGAGGAAAATGATGCCTGTACCGAGCGTGGTGATGCTGCTGCGCCTGGTTATCCTACCAGCCCCTCTCCAAGATGATGGAGAGCCGTGCGATCTAAAACTGCCTGATTTTCCCATCTGCTCAGCCCCTTTTAGCCTCAGATTTCACCCAATTTGTTCTCCGCGATCCTTTTGAGCAATGCTCCTGCAGCCAGTGGGAGCTTGGCCAGTAACTTCAGCTCGGGCAGCAGCGAGACCTTGGCTGCTTCCTTCCCCTGCACCCCTGAGGATCTCCAAAGGCTTTGCCAGCACTTTCTGACCCAGGCAGCAGAGCAGCCAAATCGCCCTTCCTTTTCCCGATTGCTGCCCTTGGGGGGATGAGACCCAGCACTGGGGGTTGTGCCAAAGCTCTGAGATGTGAATAAGGCTCACAGGATCCTCCCTGCTTGGAGCTGTTAGCGGGACGCTGCACCGCGTCTCAGAGCAAACCTCTTGGCGGTGCTGTGCGTGGCCGGTTGTTGGCAGCATTAACAGCAGCTTGGGAGACACAAACCCTGCTTCCAGATGCGACAGGGCCCTGTGATAAGATCGTGGATAAAGCTGCTCTCACCCGAGCTGCTGTTCCTCAACCTTAACCTTTGCAAGACAAACGCTGTATGACAGCGAGGGGTTACAGCACCGCCTCGGACCGGCGCTGTCTGCATTGCACGACAACCAGCAAAAGGAGTTATCGGTGGCCCAGGAGGCCGGGAACAAATTTAGGGTCCCGATCTTGCATGTGCTCATCCAGCTAATTAGCTTTGCCCATTCAGCCCGTGGCACTCGGCCTTCATCTGCTCAGGACAAGGCGCGTGGATGCGCACTGCAGCGCGCTCGGCTGTTGTGGGTACATCGCTGCTCTCCTTTGAAGCAAGGAATGGTCTCTCCATCACAGGATGCTGGTGAATTTATTGTAACCCAGGTGAATTTACACTTTTCAGTCCCCAGGTCAGGCATAGCTGAGCTCGGCTGTTGTGGCCGGGACGTGTCAGCTTTGGTTGTGCACATTGGTGGGTACTCGTGGGCCAGGACCTTTCCCCCCAGTAATTAATCTGCTTGCCCGGATCCTGCAGCCCTCTGCTCCTGGCCAGGCTCCCTCTTGTCATTCCGGTCGTTCAGCAGCAGACGTTGCAATAAAAGTTGTGTTGCAGTTCAAGCTACACCTTTATGGATGTGGTTTCAGGATCTAAGTGCTGACATTAAGCTGGGATTGCTTTTTTTATTATTTTTTTTCTCCTGCATTTGAACTTGAAAGGCTCTTTAATGCTCAGTTCGGTGTTCCTGTTTTGCTTTTCAGGCTCCTTATTATTTCCCCTGGCTTCAATACCTCGTGCCAAGTCACTTCCAGGACTTGAACTCGAATTAAATTCAGTAGCTGGAAGGTGCTGAGCCTCACAAACGCATGCGGTGATTCAGCTCCCGGAGGAGAAAGGCTCAGCCTTGGCCGGGGCTGCCTTGCACGGCGAGGAGCGAGGCGTGGAGGCTGTGGCAGGCTGTTCCCCGTGCCGTCCTCCCATAACATCCCGCCCGCGTGGGCAGCGTTGAGTTTTGTCTCCTTTCCCAGCCAGGCTCTCTCTGAATCTTCATCAAGCGCTAATTAGCGCTGGTTCCCACCCAGCGGCGGGATGGCCAAGGTTTTCGAGGAAGCTCTGCAGTTGCAACTCCGCCGATGGGGCTGGAGCCCGTCACCTTGGCCTGGATCAGAGCAGGTGGTGGGGGCACAGGGCAGGATCTGCTGCATCTTCATCCTGCTCCCACTGGGGATGCTTTGGTGGCCTCGTCCTGCACAACGCGGGCTGCCACCGGGACGGGCTGGGGACCGATGTCACCCTCTGCTCAGAAATTCCCCCGTAATCCCCTCGCCGCCCTTACCCAGCTCAGCAGAAGTCGTCCTGCGCTCGCTGTTGCTCCCCTCTTATTTCTCCGTGCGTGCCTGGGATTCTTGCTCTCAGCTCAGCAGCAATAAACGAGCCATTTGCATAATGAACGGTTTTAAAATCCGCAGCCCTGCGGTGCCTTGAGCCGTGCCCTTCAGAAAGGGCCTGTTCTCCAGGAGAAGGTGGCATAATTCAAAACGCTTCAATTCCTCTGGGGAACGTAAGTTAGGGTGGGAAGCACTCGGGTTATTTTGCAGCTGATTCTTCGGTGCTTACGTGGTGCCCTTGCTCTGCAGCGCGTGTGCGTTTTGGGCACGTGGAGATAATGCAGCCAGCGGCTTTGTTACAGCCATGGGGGGGATTAAAAGGGCAAGAAATGGGGGAAAAACGCTGCAAAAAGGCACTCCATTCCAATTTCTGCTGGTCATTCCTGCGGGAGAAGGACCTTTGCTCCCCGTGCCTTATTTTATCATGCAGGGGTTGCCTTGGCTCCTGGCTGGGGAGGCAGCTTCTGGGCACTGCTCTCCCTCACTCCATGATAAAAACAGGCAGGCATGTGTAAATTGCTACCTGTATTTCCTTGAGAGGATCTGAAAAACAAACAAAAAAAGACATTCTGTTCCATGCTCTCCCCTTCCCCTGCTTTTCCATGTGTGTTTTTTTGCCATCCCGGCAGTAGCTTTGGGATAAATGTTCCTTTAGCACATTGCTGTGCATCCTCCACCTGCAGCTGGGGCATCCCACCCCGGGTTAGGGAAGCGTTTTTCCCTTCACCGTTGGGATCGTGGAGCAAAAAACAGGGTGAAAGACCCCTGCAATGAACCGTGCCCCTCCCCGAAGCTGGAAGTTTTCTGCTGTGCTAGCACAGCCGAGGAGCCCTGGAGCACGGCGGGTGATGGGTTTCGTAACTGCTTCCCCTGCCAAAAAGAAGGATGAGTAACGAGCAGCGATAACTCTCCTGCAAGCATCAGCATCCCGCTCAGGCTGATAAAAATTTGCTCCCTTTCAAAAGGCCTTAAAACGCTCTTTGTGATGCCGGGGCTCTTTTATTTCCAAAAATTCTGCAAGATGCTGGTTTTCCTTTAAACTGCTTTAAATTGGTGTTTGTTGAACTCGTCGCGAGCTGCTTTTGAGGAAGAAGAGCTGGCTGTGGTTTGGTCCTTAATGGAAAATGAATGTGCCTCGAAATCCAGTCCAAAACCCATAATCCCTGCCCCACACAAGAAAGCTCCACTTGAAGGAGTAAATGTAGGGGAAAAAAAAAAAATAGGTTGGATTTAATTGCTTTGGATGCCCTGTTCCAGCCGAAGTGTGAGGAGACGATAAAAGAGGCAATTTAAAGCTCAGCAGCAGCGTGTTGGAAACACCGGTGCTGGCGTGCTGGGATGCTTTATCCCCAGCCCATCTATGCTGAGCTGAGCTAAATGGTGAGCGAGTCGGTGGCTGAGAGCAGCGAGCCTGCGGCAAGGTCACTCGCTGCTTCCAGGATTTTGGATTTCCCCCCGTGCTGGGGCTGCGAGGGGGCTGCTGCTGCTCCTCTTGTGCCTGGGCGCCTCGTGTTGGTTCACCAATTCTCCATGCCGTGTCCATGCACCCGAATGACTCCATTTAGGGCCCAAATTGTTTTATTTTTTAAAACGCTTATCCCTTTATAGGCAAGCGATAACCTGGCAGTGCTTCGCTAGCGAAAATTAAGGAGTACATCTTCATCACGGGGCAGTTCAGCTGGCAAACGGTGGTGGTGGTGGAGCTGTGGCTGTGAAACTGCTGGGGAAATTATTCCATCGTGGCGTGCTGGTAGGTCTGGGCGGCGAGCTTGATGCCCCTGCATCATCTCGGGATGTAAGAGACCAAGTTTGCAAGGCCGGGCTGGGGTTTTGCCTGCAGTGAAATGCTCTCGGAGCACCTGGTCGCCTGCTGAGCATCTCCTGGTTGAGTCGTGATGCCCAGTGTCCTCCAGCCGGGTGCCCCACGCTGGTGACGTGTGTCCTGCACACCCAAGGAAGGGGGAAAGCAGGAGGATGCCCCAGGGAGCGTGCTCCTTCTCCTCCTGCACAAGCCACACGTTTTCTCCGGGCTCTGGAGGTTGTGCACGGCTCTGCCAGATAAAGGCAAAAGTGAGGGAGGACGGAGGAAGATGAATCCGCTGCATTCGTTATCCTCTATGCAAAGAACATCAAAAGCACTAATGGAAAAGGCTTTTTATATTTTTCATCAAAGCACTTGTTAAGATTTGGCAGGCTGATTTCTTATCAGTAAAATATTTATGAATGGAGCAGCTGGGGTGCTGGTTTAGGAAGGCTGGGAGTAAACGCTCCCTCCTGCCTCGGGAAATGTTTTATTCCTCTCGGTGACTTTTTCCCCCTTTGCTTTGTTCACGCCGCTTCTGCGAGAGGCACTTCAGGGTGAGCCAGCACCCAAGCCTGCCATCCCACAGAGCTCCCAGAGCATTTGCAGGGTGACAAGCCCCAAACCCACCTCGGACCTGGTGCCACGAGCTCTCCGGCCGTCTTTCTCTAAGACAGCAAGTGCTGGTGCCTGCAGCAGCTTTGGCTTTTTAGGCCGTGTAAGCATCTTTGGGACACTTCAGCATCTTTTAAGCATCCCGAAGCTACTTAAGCAACCCAGAGCCAGGTCCCCGTGGGGCAGAGCTGCTGCTGGAGCAGCTGCCACCACCCCATCAGCCCTGCATGATGAGCTGCTGCAGGCTGCCTGCTCTGCCTCCTGATCGATGCAGTGGCTGCTTACAAGTAAAATAAATAAAAAACAATAACCCTTTCTCTTATCAGGGCTTGTCTAGACTCCCGTTTGCACTAGCTGTTCTTCCCGGGATGCTTTATTTTATATACAAGCAGGTTTGGGAACAAAACTATTTGTTTTTTGCCTTGCCCATCAATGCAGGTGTCTGCGGTACACTAAACCTTTGAAGAGCTCTTGACTTCTACAGCTAATATAACACATCCATGGTGCTTTCCTCCTAAGAATGGTGATTGCACTGGCCTGAATGAGGTTTTTATCTCCTTTTCCTCTCCAGTAATTAGACCCGCACACGTGGAGGGAGTATGAAATGATTTATGAAGGTGTTTTGATCCCGGTTTATTAATTCCTAATCCTGATTTATTATTATTCTTTCTAATTCTGCATCGTCACTTGGTGAGCAAGGTAGTTCAGAAAGCACGGGGGAAGAGCTCATATTGAATTTCCCTTGAAATACCAGGTGCTTAGGAATAAATGGGCTCACAAAGGGAGGCCTGCAGCAGTTGGGCATGGCGAAGGAGGCTGGGAAGAGCCGCAATAGCTGTCAGCATAAAGCATTGTCACACCTCATGGGCAGTGATGCTCTTAATTTATTATTTTTTTTAATGTGTTTTTCCTCCTGGCTTTGTCCAGAAGAATGTAAATCCGGTGACTGGGGAGAACCCGGGGGTTCCGAGGCACTGTTTAAAAGGTAAAGCTGTGCTGGCATCAGGGCGTTGTGTTCCTTAAACGTAGATCCTTTTTTGCGTAGAAATGCAATTACCTCGGTCACTGAGGGATGGGAGTTGTGACGGTATCAATATTTATAGCATGTAAATCAGCGCAAATCAGGAAGCGCGGAGCTGGAGTGGCTCTTTGCAGTTTCAAAAAGTTGGCTTTCATTTCAAGTTTGGACCAGATGCGGAGGTGGATAAGCCCATGAAAATCTGAGCAGTCGTCTGAGCTTGTTTCTGTTTGGGGGGGGAAAAAAATTGCATGGATGCATTGAGAGAGCGTGGAGCTCTCAACCTGTGGCTGATGTGGTTGAAGTGCAGCCTCGCGGCTCAGCCCTGGGGCCATGGCTTTTGGCCGGTGCTTGCCAGGGTCACCCACAGAAATGAGGGGTTGGAAGGGGCCTCCAGAGACCACCGGGTCCAGCCCCCCTGCCAAAGCAGTTCCCTAGAGCAGGCTGCCCAGGGAGGCGTCCAGAGGGGCCTTGAATATCTCCAGAGAAGGAGACCCCACAGCTCCCTGGGCAGCCTGTTCCAGTGCTCCGTCACCCTCACCGTGAAGAAGTTCTTTGGCACGTTGGTGTGGAACATTTTGTGGCCATGGCCCCTTGTCCTGTCCCCACAGCCCACTGAAAAGAGGCGCTGGTCAACGTGGAGGTACTCAGGTACTCCCCTGGCCTGATTTTCTGTCACACCCAGGAACAAGCAGTGATGGAAATGCTCGGTGAGCCACGAGGAACGGCAAGGATGGCACCTGCAAAGGGAGCAGGGGTTCAGGCAGGCAATGAAAGCTGTCCCAGAATCCCTCCTCCGTGCTGATTTTCAGTGTTATCTTCCCTCCGTTGGGTTTTATTGTTTGTCATGATAAGGAGCAACTGAAATACGTAAATGTCGTGTGTTTGGGGTGGCAGGCTGGGGGGGCCAGGCTGGATGTGGAAGGGTGAGGGGTAAATTGGGACCGGGCAGGATCTGGGACTTGGCTCGGGTGGAGCGTGCTGCGTGGGATACCTTGGCAGGCCAGAGTAACTCGCTGGGTTATTACTGCCTTATTTGTGAGCTGTTTCTCTGCTTATTTTACTTTTATTGCAAAAAAATCCAAGTGATGCCAAACTGCACTGGTCCTGGTGCAGGCGCCGGAGCTGTGCGGTTGCTGCAGGCACGGAGGGCGATGCGGGGAGCTGCAGGCAGCCAGGGGGGCTCAAGGAGCACGCTTTATTCAACAGAGGTTGCCTTCACATCTTGCCAGCAGCGTGACAGTGGCTAAATCACCTGTTATCATGCAAAGAAGAAAGCTGTTGTCATGAGCAGAAGAATAAAAGCCTGAAATTTGGGGGAAGAGCACAGCAATTTGAAGGAGGCGGCGCTCCCCCGGTGAAGGCAAGAGGAGGCAGCCCAGGGGCCAGGAGGGACCTCCTGGTGTGGAAAATGTGTGTCGTGGGGCTGCTCGTGTAGGGGCAGATGGAGAGAGGAAGGATTTGATCTCAGCTTCACGGGTCTGGGAGTATGGCAGGGATGAGTTGGCTCTGGTGGTTCGAGGAGGATGTGGTGGGGATGCTCGTGGGTGCCTGCTCGGGGCTTGGTGTAGTGCAGGGCACAGTGAGGAGCGGTTACGGGGTTGGGACAGTCTTCCTTAAAGACCAGCCAGCGTGGCAGTAAGGAAAAAAATCATTGCAGACCCAGATTTCCACCCTGAGCTCCCTGGTTTGTGAGGACCACCAGCAGGGCTTTGCTCAGAGCCTGGCTGCAGTTATTTGATCTGCGGCTCAGCTCCCAGCCCGGTGTGCAGTCAGAGCCCTTTGCACCAGCACCGATTTGATAATTATATATTGATAATTATGACCAGGAGCCTGAAGCACACATGCTATTTCTCTGTTAACTGGATGCATGCCTACCATGTTCCCAAGGCTGGACTGGAAGGGCTCTCCGAAATTTGCATGCCACAGCAATCCTTCCCGTGCTTCCCGAGGTGTTCCTACAAGCGCTTTGACCTCCTGCAAGCTAAACAAGCAACATGAACGATGCTTCTTGTACCCTTTTGATGCTAAAAAGTTAATCCCTTGGTCCCGGCCTGTTGTCTCTGCGTAGCTGTTGGATATAAAAACACCAAGCAAACAGTCGGGGAGGATGATACGAGGTGGGAGCTGCATGACGAGCGGTCTGAGCGCTGCACACAGCGGTGGGTGAAGCCACGAAGCATTTCCACAAAGCTCCACGCTCCCCGATGGCACTATCCAAATAACATGAATAATTAAGGGCTCGGTGCCTGATTTTGTGGCGTGAACCGACGTGCCGGTTCCCCGGGGGGCAGCCGTGTTTCGCCTGGGCAGCTGTGGCCCAGCAGGTGGATGTCGCCCCTGCCACCGCGTGTCCTTGGGGGCACGGCCAGCACATGGCGGGGAGGAGCGGCCGCAGCGCCTGAGCGAGCACAGCGGGAGCCCCTCGGAATAGTTACAGACCCTTGGTGGCAAACCCAGATGGGATGGGACGAAACGAAACGGCTGGGAGCAGCGGAAAGCAGGGCTGGTTTTATAATCGTGTAAATAAGCTGCTTTTATGATTTTTTTTCCCGTTCTTTTTCAAGCAACCAGTTGTGGTTTTGCAGTGTTCTGTATCTCAGCTATAGGAGCACCACGTTACATGAACCTGCCCCTACCTCCCTTCTCCTGCACTAGCAGCAGTAGGACATCCTAAGGACATCCTAGTAGGATGCCCTAATAGGATATCCTTCCCCAGCCACCTCTCTGCTCTGTCCTATCCCATATTTCTTGGACCTACTCCACCAAATTCAGCCCCAAAGGGCTGGTCCGCTTGGCTGCCCGTGAGGCTTCAGGGGTCGTTTGCAGCCGAAGGGATGTCTTAATTAACCGAGGGGCTGAGAATTTTTGGCTGGTGGGGGCCAAATGTGCAGCGAATGCCCATCTGTGCCTGGTTTGGGGAGTGCAGCCGGCAGGACGGCTGTTGGTGACGCCAGGTGGGTCGCTGGCATGGTCCGAAGCCAAAATCTTTCTTGGTCTCTGGGAGGATGCTGCTGGGGAGGAGCTGCTGAGAAAGGAGAGGAGTGCTGCTGGTCGGGCTGTTATCAGCGATGGTTAACCAAGAAGGAGGAGGAGGACTTGTGAAAAAAACGCTGGAAACAAAGCTCTTACAGGAACAAAAGCACATTGACGGGAAAGGAGGATTGGTAGTCTGGGGATGAAGTGAATGGCTTTTCCTATAAATCTGAATTTCGGGTACAAAAGTAGGCTTTAATTCCTTCAGCAACTATTGCAGCGGACAGTGCTCTGCAATAAGGTCCTTCCAGCAGCAATATCGCGTGTGATTGCTGTGATTTAGATTATATATGTGGTCGAGAAGAGAGGTCGCTGCTGAAAGCCTGCTGTAATAGGCACTGTGGAGCCTTTTCTAAGGATAAGGGTTTTTTAAGTTGCTGTAAAACATAAGGATAAAAGAAATCAAGCTCATTTTTCTCCAAGGACCATAACATCCTTTAAGGCTTAATTCGGCTTAATATTTTGCCCGTCCTCTTCAGGCTGCGCTGCCAGAGTTACATCTATCACGGTAGTTGTGGGCATTTAGTGAAGCACTTGAGGTCTGTGCTCTCTCTGCCTTTTCTTTCCTTGTTGTGTTTTTAAACCAGCGCTGTCAGCTCCAAACATGCAGCACAACATCAGGCAGGCAGGATTGCAGCCTGAGCTCCATTTTTAGTTTGTTTTCCACTTTTCTGCCGTTTCGGGGCTGGGTGGAAGTCGCAGCTTGTTGGCCAGGCTCTTGCACTGTCCCCTGCCCACACCGCGTCTTTGGGGTCCCCAAGGACCTGGGCCAGGAGCTGCCGTGGTTGTGCTGCTGCCAAACAGAATGAATTTCACATATCTGCCTCTTCCATCAATATTTGTATCAGGGAACAGCTCATGCAATCTCTTAGCAAAGCCACCGTCTCCTTTCACCGACCTTTTATTTCTTCTGGGGTTGGAATATTTCTTCTGTAATACCCTCTGCAAGGAGTGCTGCGAGTTGGTGGGGAGCTGTGAGTTTCCAAGTAAATGCTTTCTGTTTTCTTTCCCGGTCTTTTCTCGGTGTGATTTTATTCCAGCTATCCCAGCACTTCAGGACAGCGTTGATAAGTTTCTTATAAACACCCGAGGAGGAGGGCACAGCGGATCGTGCTCAGCATTCTTTGCAGAGGAATGGTGGAGGCCGCTTTTTACTGGGGAAGCAGAAAAAGGATCGGATCTTCATTAAGCCACATTCCACAGCAGCAAGCAGGGTTTGTTGCTCTGGTGGTCATCCACAAAACCCAAGCTCTTTTGGAGCTCTTTCGGTCCTCTTTGCCCCCTGCATGCCGTGCATTCCTCGTGTCCGGATGAGCTGGTGTCTGGTCTGTCTCATTAGTTTCTCGTGACCCTGCTGGCTTTTTTTTGCCATTTCTCTGATGCTTTTCTCCTTAGAGGAATTCCCCTTTCTTCCCTGAGTCTTGTGCTCAGCTTTCCATTTAGGAGAAATGCCTGAGCACGGGGAAATGGGAATAATTTTGGTGACTCTGATGGAATTACAGAGTGTGAGCAGGGCTGACCGGAGTTCCCCACTGTCATCTTGCTCAGCGTGTTGGTTAAACCCACACCCAGGAAACATCGTGTACATAACCTTGCTTTGGAGGCACCCCAACACCCTTCTCCAAAGGCACATTTAGAGCCCAGCAGGATCACAACGAGGGACATTGTGCCCAGAGCGTGGCACCTAAAAATGTGCAATCGTTTGGTTTTCTGTTGTTTGGTGGTTGTTGTTTTTTTTTCCACGAATAATACTTTAGATCTTTAAGATGACATAGTGGGGATCGCTGTAAGATAAACACTGAAACCAGAGATATTTGTCCTTGCAAAGCTCCACGGGCGGCTCGTGAGGAAGGGGGAGATGCATTGACTTGGACAGCTACTTATAGAAAACAGATGTGCAAGTTAGGAAACACAAGCGATAAATCTGAGCCCATATGGCAGCCCTTTCACGAGTGTTTAGAGTCACAGCCGGCCGTGAATGGCTCTCAGTTTCTCTCCTGAAAGGGGAACTTGCTGTCTCTTGTAAGACAGGAATACGGGTTGGTTTGTTTTTTCCCTCCCCCTCGACCTCCACTCTTGTTGGATGGAGCAACCCGTGTCCTACAGATGTTCCTCGTGCGTGGAGGAGGAATATATCACCAGGAGAGCTTTATGGTTGCTCTTCTGCAGACGCCAGGACTGAAGGCACAAGGAAGCAGGCAGGGTCGGTGCTGCTTGGAGCTGCTGCTGCTGTGGGTGGCCTTCAGCAGCACTCACTCTTGGGTTGGCTTTTCAGGAGTCAGAAAGCCTGGTTTGCTGCAAGGAAAGGGCTCCTTGGGTGCCCTCAGCCTCGCTGCAAGGCTGGGGGCTTTCTGCCTCCTGCTGATGTGGCCAGGACCCCTTTCATGGTGAGCTTCATGGAGGTACCTGCGGGCCGACACGTGTTGTTCTGCCACCTCACGTCCAAGCTCTTTCCCTTTCTCCCCTTTCCCAAGCTGATAAAGAGAGACACTTCCCAAGCTACCTAGTTTTCCCTTCTTAGATTTATTTATTTATTCTCCTGCCTTCATGGGATTTTTTTTTTTAATTTTTATTTTTCTCACGCCTATCTAAAAACTGCTTTTCAAGCAAGTTGGGGCTTAGTGGGCTGCGTAACCTCCTCTGCAGTGGGAATCCCGTTGTGCAGCCCTCCGCCTCCTCCCAGCCCCTGGCATCCCCTTCTCCTCGCTCCCACTGCAGCCTTTTGTGCAGGAACCGTAACGGGTTTATCAGTTATTGTCTTGTGCGTGCGTTCCATGAAACTGGGAGTCCTTTCCCCACAATACCATAAGGAGATTAAAAAGAAAGCCCAGATTTATGGGAGACAGAGAATGAATACATTTATAACCTGAAGAAGGACTGTGGAAAAATACCCTGAGCCAGTATATTGGACTTAGGATCCTGGTTTAACCTGATGGTTACCATTCAATGTTTTTCCCCTCATTTTTTTCCATAACTCAGACTGCAGCACTCAGACTGGCACCAGGGAAGGAGAAAAATACACTGATACAAGGGAAAAAAAAACACAACTCTATCAACTTGATTACAACATTTCTTGTTTTCACCAAGGAAGCACCTGCCCTCTCCTAGGGTCAGCGTTTCATTGCCGCATCCCTCTCTCGTGCCCTGGTGATGGAGCAGTGTCAGTCCCTGGGTTTTTGTCATCTCCTTGGGCATCAGGGCTGCTTGTGTCCTGGCGAGCTGGTGTCCCCGTTGCTCGTTGTTTTATTTCCTTCTCCTTTTTGATGTGTTGCTGCACCCTAAATTAATTTCTTGCTGATCCCACTCGCAGCCCTGTTGAGCGAACCGGTCTCTGGAGGGCTGCATCGTTAACACTGGCAGACAGCATGATATAGTCACACACAAAAGGCCGTAAAGAAGGAAAATAAGTGCCATAAAGTTATGAGGGATGCTGGCTGAAGCCTGTGCCTTCTTCTAATGCTTGCCAAGAGACCTGGTTTGGAAAGAGAACCTCAGAGCTGAGGGCACAGGCAGGAGGAGTGCCGGTGGATGAGGTCCCGGCCGGAGCTTTGGCTTGCCTTGGTTCCTGGTTAACATGGAGCAGCGCAGCCCTAGGGCCACCCACTTACTCCCCAGCACAGGTTTGCCTGCAACCACCGAGCCAGCCAGAAATGCCTCGTGGGCTCCTCTCCGTCTTGTTTGGCGTCTTGCACCGTGCCACGAGGAGCGGGTCTCTTGGAGCAGAGCCGCCCATCGGCCCCGCTGGTGCTGGGCTGCAGCTCTGCCTGCCCCACTCTGCGGTCCAGCTCTGCCAAATCACTTACCAAGCTGCTTACTAAGGCTGCTGAACCCTGTTGGTGAACACATTTTGAAAGCTGCCCCCCCAGCTGCCGCTCCTTGCCCCGAGCACTGATTTAGGCCCTTTACAGGCGGCATTAAATCAAGCAGATTGATGGTGGTGGGCCCTTGCCTTTGGTTTGTCAGCAGCAGCAGTTCATTCGAGGGCAGGGCTGACTTGCATCCTCTGGATCCCGCGTGACAGTGCAGCTCGGAGGCATTGCTTTTTTCAAAAGCAGCAGGCGAGCAGAGCTGCACGTGGCCATCGATGGGTCTCGGCTCTCTCCAGCGCTTGGAAGGACAACGGCCGGCGGTAGGAGTCGTGCTGGGTGCTGGGGGGAGCACTGCAAACCTTGGTTAGGGTCAGAGCTGGGTCCTTGGCCGGGACTCTCCAGGCTTGGGTGGACTTGGGCTGGAAGCAGTAGGTCCTGGTCCTGCTCAGGTGGAGCCCGCTTTCTTTTAGGTGTGTGCTGCAGTGGTAGAAAGAAGTCGAAATGCTGCCATTCAGGAGTCGGGGCTTCCCATGGCAGTTGGCATCGCCGAGCATTGTTTGCATTGATTGGAGTAGAGGCAATTAAGAGGCTCCCACTGCTTTCACTGGGAGTTTTTCCTGCGTAAGGAGGCTTGAAGCAGAGGGGAGGACCATTACAGGGCGTAAACACGGCGCAGGCAGGCAGCTGGGGTCTGGAGGCATCTCGCAGCCTCGTTTAAGCCTGAAATACTTCTCACCGACTGGCACGGGGTCTAAGAGAAAACGCCAAGGAGCACGTGTGGCTCAGCAGGGGGGCTCACGAGCTCTGCAGCACGTGCACAAAATGTCACCCTACACCCTGGACGAGGGCTTTTGCTGCTTATCCTACAGCGCACGCTTCTCAGAGGTTGGTTATTCCAGACTTGCTCTTGAGCTCATACCCCACACAAGTCCTTTTTCTTTTGGGATTCGTGTCAGGGAGAAGGAGCGATGAAGCCGAAGCAGTAAAAAAAACAAAGAAACAAAAAGGTTTTTGGCCCAGAAGAAAAGAGTCTCGTGGCATATTCATCGTCTGCACTGATGGTGCCGCTTCCCATACGTCTGTCCCACGCTCCAGGTTGGGTGTTGGTGTCGAAGGGAAGCCAAGGGCTCGGTCCTTGGCTGTCGGGACCTCGCTTCGTTCCCAGCTAGGAAATAGTTTCCTGAGTTTCCTGGCAATAGCTCACGAGTGTGAAATGTAAGAATTTGCGACGGGTTGTAGGAAGTTAATTTGATCACTTGGCAAGGGGGGTAGGGGGGAGCGGGATTCAGTTTTCATGTGTTTTTTAAATCAATGTAATTTTATCTCAAGGGAAAAGAGAGTGGCAGCAAACAAGCTTAGTTCTTAATGTGGCTCTTTAAACACAAGGATAGATTAAAACTAGACATGAGGAGGAAATTCTTCCCTGTAAGAGTAGAGGCACTGGAACGGGTTGCCAAGAGCAGCTGTGGATGCCCCATCCCTGGAGGTGTTCAAGGCTGGATGGGGCCTTGGCCAACCTGATCTGGTGGGTGGCATCCTGCCTACAGCAGGGGGTTGGAGTTAGATGATCTTTAAGGTCCCTTCCAACCCAAGCCATCCTGTGATATTCTGCAGCAGCCCTTTGAGACACCAAATCTTGTGTAGACAATGTAAGCCTTGATGGAGCTGGACATCTCTTAATTCATTAGTGTGCCCGAGAGAAGGTTTGTGTGAAGATGCTGGGGAAAATAATAAAACGCAACCTCCTTGTGCTTATGCTGCAGTATGCCTTCTCTCTAACCCAGCATTTCTTGCTGGAATTTCAAAATTCATGTTTTATTTAGCAGTAACATGAATAGTCATTTGTCTGCTCCTGTAATGCTGCAAAACTCTTGAAAAAAAAAAAAAAAAAAAGATAAAATAAACAAAACAGCAAATGTGCTGACTTTCCCCAGCAATGCAATGTTATTGTGGGTAGATCGTAGCCTTCGGGGGCCTGTGCGTTATTCAGGTCACATGAAATCACAGGGCCACAGAACTGGGGGGACGGACAGGACCTCCAGGGATCATTGGGTCCAGCCCCCCTGCCAAAGCAGGTTCCCTAGAGCAGGCTGCCCAGGGAGGCGTCCAGAGGGGCCTTGAGTCTCTCCAGAGAAGGAGACCCCACAGCCTCCCTGGGCAGCCTGTCCCAGTGCTCCGTCACCCTCACCGTGAAGAAGTTCTTTGGCACGTTGGGGCAGAACTGCCTGGGCTCCATTTTGTGGCCATGGCCCCTTGTCCTGTCCCCACAGCCCACTGAAAAGAGGTTGGCCAAATCCCTTTGTCTCCCACCCCTCAGCTATTTATACACATTGCTGAGATCCCCCCTCAGCCTTCTCTTCTCCAGGCTGAACAGCCCCAGGTCTCTCAGCCTCTCCTCACAGGGGAGATGCTCCAGGCCCCGTATCATCTTTGTGGCCAGGGCTTGTCCCTCGCACTTATTTTCTCCCTTGTATTTTTACCAGAGCAGCTGTGGTTGAAGGAGAAGTTGAGGAGAGAAGTGCAGAGGCTGGAAACCCTTTGGTAGCATGTGTTATGGCTGGAATTTCTGTAACTCCTTGCTTTTATCTGACTTGTGCAGGTGGTGCTAGGCCGGGCCTCTGGCTGAAGCGTTGTGTGCTCGGCCTTGGCCATGGTTCTCCCATCCAGGTTGTGTCTTGCAGAGCACTTCCCTCTTTCTTCCTGAGCTCTAAGTCATCCATATGCATCGAGTCCTCCCTGTTTGAAATGTTTTGAAATCAAACAGGAATCGCAAAAATGTATTTACCATGCGTCTGCTACTTAAAAATATGTATACACTGGGTCTCATTTTCACATGAAAACGATGCTTTTCCTCTCAGCTCTGAATCTGTTGGCACGAGAACTCGGTTGCTGCTGTAATTGAGACAAGGTGGAGGAAAACATGCTGTCTTTTGTCGTGCCTTCTCGTGCATTCAGCAGCTTTGGGCGTGCTGACCGAGAGTGGGGGTACCACCGAGGGGTGCCTAAACCTCGGTTTAGAAACCAAGGCTGGCTCTGCAGTGTGCGATAGCGGCTGGGAGCATCCAGTTTATCCTGCGATGCTTCCCCCTTTCTGCTTTGTGTCATGCCAGGAGAAACTACTGAAGCCTGTACGGTTGGCAGAGCAGCAACAGAGCAAAACAAAGCAAAATAGGGGCTGCACTCGGTGCTGGTCCAGCCACGGGACCAAACGCGGTGCTTCTGCCCTTCTTGCTGTGCAAAAGGAACAGGACAGAACCACTGGGAAGGGCTCGGTGGCTGCAGTGGTGTCCAGCCCCTGCCAGAAAATAGAAGTGCTGGCACGCTAAGCCTCTTGTTTGCTCTAAGCTGTTTATTTTGCTGCTAAAGGCTTTTCGGATCTATTTGGCTGAGTGGGTGCAGCCAGGGGGACCTCACGGTCTGATAATTCCCTCCTGTCTGTGTCAGATACACGCATCGTATATATTACATACATGTGTGTATAGATGTATAAAATAAGCAACATACCTATAATTTCTGAAGCATACATTCACTAAATGCATGTGCATTTGATGATGGGGAGCAAGAGGTCTTTGCCTCCCGACAGTGCGCAGGAAGGCGAAGCCCGGCTCTGAGGCCAGGTCCCCTCGTGCCAGGTCAGCACAAAGCAGGAACACAAAAAGCTTTTCTGGAAGGCTGGCTCAAATCCATTATAATATTACTAAACACCATAATCCTGTGAGCCTTTGCTTTGTAATGCGATAATGAGTTATTAAAGACTAAAGCAGGGGAAGCTGGGGAGGGGGCGGCTGCGGTTCAGGGTCTTTTTTACCTTCCCTGCTGTTGGCTCTGCCTCCTGCCCTGGCTGGGTGATTTCTCGAGGTGATTCTCCATCCCTGCAATGTTGCAGCAGTTTTTCAGCCACCTCTGCATTGGCTCAAGTGCTCCATGTGTTTCTTGGGAACGTTGTATGGTTACCAATGGGATGAGATTCGGTGCTGTGCAGAGTGGGAGTACTGCTGAGGGGGAGGGAGGCAGTTCTTGCTTGGGAAGTAAAGCAGGAATTAAAAAAATATATTAAAAAAAAATACAAATATAGCTGAACAGCGTGCCAGCCATTCTTTGCAAAGTGTCAAACTTTGGGTTTGGGAGCGTTTGGCAGCCCTGGGCTATATTCAGAGTAAAGGCAGATACATAATCCCTTTACCCCACTGTGGTGGGACGTTGGGGCACTATTTTCTTGTAAAATACCCTTTCCGGTAAGATTTTTCCTCCCTTTTCTCTGATTAAAATTGAAGACCTTGCAACACCACATTTGTTTCTGTCTTTTTTACATTTTTATAAGCTCTCTTAGCGCAGCCTCATCCCTTGGGCCACCCTAGTGCCTTCTCCAGCCCTGAGCCCTAGTGCAGAGCACCATTCTCCAGGAGAGCGACGACACACATTGCTATCTATCACCAGCAGCCTCTAAGCCGATAAAGATCTTTTTATTATTTTACAAGCACAATAATTACCACCTAGAGATGTTTTCCTATAGTTTAAGTGCTCTGCTCCTCCTCTGGATCCACGCATTTGCCCTCGGTCGCTCGCGTGCAGCCTGCAGCAGGCAGCTTTCCCCCAGCGCGCCGAATATCAAAGCAGCCCCTTTGACGGGTTTTTTGATGCGCTTTTTTCACCCTGTAATCGTCGATGCAAAAAAGAAAAATGAAGGAGGAGGGGAAGGAAAGGGGAGATTTGGATTGATTTGCTCTGGCACTGGCTAATTACTTCTGTAGTGAAAAAATCCTCTGCCGTGCCCCTGGGGAAGCCGGTTGTGGGGCAGGGCAGGGGTCTGGGGCTGGGCATCACCAAATGAGCCTGAGCAGGTCCTTGCCTGGTGCAAGCTGTCGTGTGTGAGCACCTTGTGCTGGGGGGACAAGCATCCCCTAGAGCTTGCGTGCTCCCAGCAGGGGAAAATCCCCGAGGGGATGAATGAATTTGTTTTTATCCAAATCTGGCTGTAAAGGGATAAGGTGGGAGGTGGCAAAAAGTGAGGAGTTGTTTGCCGTACCGCAGACAATCGTCTCCAGGTAAATCCGAGCGGAGTTGCCATCTGTAGGAAAAAAAAAACACATTAATTTCCAGGTAAAGCTGAGCAGATTTCTTGCTGGCGCAGGAGAGGGGCTGTGGGTGGGTGTAGGAGCCGCAGCGCTCGGTGTGCACAGATGGGTGCGTGGGAGGGAGAGAGGGAAATCACCCCGGTGCTTCCTCCAGGGTGTCGCTGCGTGAAATGTGGGTACCTGAGACAGGCAGGAGAAGGGAAGGGTTTGCTCCAGGTGTGCAGCCACTGCCCCAACAGACACGGCTTAATGCAGAGCATCAGGGTCCCCTCTGCCCCCCTGCTAGGTGGCCACGAGGTGTCCCCGGTGTGGTCGCGTGGCCTCTGCCATCCTCCTCCTCCTCCTGTGGCCATGTCACCATCGTGTCCCCGTGCTTTGGGCAGGTTTGCCACCGAAAAACCACCTCTGCATCTGCTTTGGTGCCACTGCAGGGCAAGGCCAGGCTGCCCTGCACGTGCCAGCTCCAGCTGAACGTCCCTGTTAATCCGGGGCACGTTTTTCCTCTTGGATTTCGAAAACGCGGTCCTCGCCGTGATAGCTCGCAAATGAGCAGCTCTGGGTTTTCCCGCGGCAACGTGCACCTATCAATTTATTTCTCATTAAAAATTTCACGCGCTGCCATAAAAGCCAATAGTGAGAAAACACCGGGGCTTTATAACCCGCTAAATCAGGCCTCCGCTTGGACGTACGGCTGCCACGGGGCATCATTGGGATTCAGGAGGAAAATGGATCAATGCAGGGTTTTCTCCCCATCCTGGGTCTGTAGGAAGGGCAGCACAAAAGCAGGAAGAAAAGCACTGCTTTCAGTGACCCCTACTAAAGAGCTGGGCGAGCAGGAGAGGAATCGATCTCTGGATGAGCTGCGGTACAGACAGCTTTTTTTTTTTTTCTCCTTGCGCATAAAAAGCCAGGCACGCTTTGGTTCGTCATCTGGAGGGAGTGTGGAGCAAAAACCTTTTTAATTAACAGCGGATCGGCACCTTGCTGCACCGGAGTCACCCCTTAAAGGTGAGGGAATTCGCTCTGCCCGTGTGAAGGGGGGTTTGTTGTTATTCTGGTCTAACCCCATTCCTTGCAAACTCCATTTCACTTGCTGCTCTGGGAAGGGCTGTGCTGAATGCTGCCAGCGGGGCTTGCTAGGAGGCAGCGCGATGCCCCGAGGGATGCTGCGGGTCGGGGGACTTGTTCCTGCTGAATTGGCTCTGGCCGCAGCCCCGCTTTTCTCTAAGTGCAAAGGAAGGAAGAAAAATCGATTCCCATCAGCTGAGCGCTGCCCTTTGATTCATTGCTGCTGCAGGAAGAAATTCGTTATCGCACGCTCCTGCAAGGGATTGCTTTTGTGTTTGTTATTAGGGAGAGATGCTGGAACTGCCCCAGTCCTCCAAACCCTGATATTTTGATAACCTTTACCATCCAGAGGACATCCACTCTCCCCGTTTTTATTGCACAGGTTCTCTCTGACGAAGTAATGACAGGCATTTATTCCTTTTTGAGCCGCGAGATCGTGCAGAAGCGCGGTGTGGGAAGGGACTTGGTTCCGATTCCAGCCCTGGAGGGACACTGGGATGAAAAAAAAGCCCTTGGATGGAGCCAGCTCGGGGCTGTCCCTGCTGACAGGCACACGTGCGATGTATTTGGTGGCGTTTTTGCAGTTGGCACCATGGGGGAGGTCTGGGCAAGAGCAGCAAAGCCGGGCAGCGCCGTTTGTGGGGTGCAGGGAGTGGGCTCATTTTGGGTGAGAAAACGACGTTTCGAGGGTGTGCTGCAGAGGGGAGGGCCAGAGTTTCAGGTGGTGTGGTCGGATCCGTAGCTGAACTTCGAGGGCAGGTTCCCCAAAAAAAGTCACCTAGGATCAACAGTTGGATGTTTTTAAGTTATTTTTGCTTTTGACTTTTCGTCCTCAGCCCATCTCAAAACCAGAGAGTGTTAAAATCAGCCCACCTCCACCCGTCGCTTACTCAGATATCATTTATTTTTGCAGCTTTTTGCATCGTCAACAAGCCATTGGTTTAATTCCCTCCAAATTCGGATTTCTTTGGGAAGGGAGGTCAGTTTAGGCTGCAGCAGTTGATTTGATCCAGGTCTTTTTTTGTGCGATTTGATGTGAATTTTGGTCTAGAGAGCCCAAGAATTGCAGCCTGTGTTGTTTCACTGGTGCTTTTTGGCCTTCATTCGCGAAGCGTGCCAAATATCACATGGCAACCCTACATAAAACTCCAAAATAAATAAATTAACTAATTTAAAAAAATAAATAACCCAAGATGAAGACGAGAGGAGCTCGCTGGGCTTGTGTAGAGCTCAGCCAAGGGCCAGAACTTGTGAAATGTTCACGGAGCAAGTTTCTTTCTGCGGTATCTTGCGACATGAAGCAATTTAAAGACTACATAACGTTCTTTCAGAAGATGATAATTGTGCCACAGGTATGGAGAGCCTTTCCCCAGCGGCATCCCCATTTGGGATGGGTTCAGCCCAGCCTCTCCTGGATGCCCTCGTTCAGTATTTGCTCATCCTTGAGGATGCAAAACTCCAAATATCCCCTGAATGTCTGGGAAACTCTCTATCAGTGGCCTTCCTTGACTTCTGGAAGCCCAAAGAAAAGGCAAAACCTGTGTTTCTTGTATTGATTTTGCTTGTGGAGCCTTCATTAGAAAGCAGGAAGGATGGGGATCTGTTGAAATGAATTATTAAAAATGTCGTCCTTTACATTTCCTTCTGGTCTGATGTGCAGTATCGGAGAAAGCAAACCCTCCTTTCCTATGATAAAGGCTTTTTTTTATCTTTTCTTTTTCCTCCCAAGAAACATTTCCAACCACCAGGCATGCTTTTACCGCTTTGCAATAACTCAGCGACCGTCAGATCTGTGCCACAAACCCTCCGAGAGCAGCCCAAATCTGCGGGCGGTGCGCGCCTGTTTGTTTTGATACAGCAAAAACAAGGGGGAAAGGAACAATTGGGCAGGTGAGGGAGAACAAAGGGGCTGTTTGTGGAGCCTTGTTTTTAAGGGTTACGATGAAAGCACCCATCAGATGAGGCTCCGATACCCAGCCCCGAGACGCGCACGGTGCTCCCCGAGCACAAAGCCCTCCTTTCACGGGCAGCTCAAAGCCAAGATCTGTGCGGTTGGGTTGGGTTTGGGTTTGGTTTGGGCTTTTTTTTTTTTTTTTCTGGCGCTCCCAGGGGAATATTTGAATGACGCCGGGCTGAATTTCGGGCTGCCTTCCCCACCTGCCAGCACAATCACGGCAGAAAGGTGCGGCTGGCAGGCGAAGGCGGCTCCGAGCCTTGTTGGCCTCCAGCTCCGAGCGTGCAAAGAAAACCCGGGGAGGCTGGCACAGTGCAAGGAATCCCGGTTTTCCCTGGGACATCAACTCTTCATGCAAAATACCCGTTCATTATTCTTATTAAAACACATCCTGGGTTCAATCTGGGGAAGGCAAAAGGCCGTGATGGATTTGCCCCGTGCTGATGGGCAGCGCTGATGGCGATCGCCCTGCTGGAGCTGCCCTCGATTAATTTTCTGCCAACAACAGCGCCCGGTGGAGCAGCTGATGGTTTTTTTGGTCCCTACACCTTTGGGTTTTAGCGATGCTTGCTTGGTTTGTCCTGACGCAGGGCAGCAGGGCCCCTGAAACCAGAAATCTCCCTGATGGTGCCTGTGCCAAATCCCCCCAAAAGCCCTGCTGCGGGTGGGGGGAGCAGGCAGAGACCTCAGCAAGGTGCAGAGCGTCGGGCAGGTTGGTGGTGCCAAATACAGATTAATCATCCCCAAATGTGAAGGGGACAAGTTTTGCTCTGCCTCGTGGCGCTTTTTGGAGCTGTGTGCTCCGGCTGCTGCAGCCCCTCGGTGTGAGCTCCTCACGTTTTCTCTTGGATGCGCCGGGCGGGCGGAAATTATCAGCAATTAACGTGCTTCTGATGAGATAGCAAGCCTGACTCGCCCGGACCTGTTCCTTCCCTATAACCTGTTCCCAGCTTATCAGGGAGGCTTGCAGGAGAACGAGAAGGTTTCCAGCACGCAGGGTGATTTGGTTTCGAGGGGCAAAGAGCTTGGGGGGGGGGAACAAAAGCCCACACAGCACCCCTTGCATCTGCCTCCTGCATCCTTGCAACCTCCAAGCGCTGGGTTTGCAGAGTGGAGATCTGCAGGGAGGGCTGGGCAGTGCCCAGGGCTGGATTTGCAGCTGGGCATCCTCAGAGCACCGGGTACCTCTGCAAATTGTGCTGCCCGAGTCCCCAGACCGCTGCCCGAGCCCCTGGACCGCTGCCTGCTGCATTCAGCGCCTCCCCACGCTCTGCCCGTTGTGCTCTGAACCTTTCTCCCCCACTGCAGCGGCCGGTGAGAGGCAGGAGGAGCAGCGTGCACGTTTTTCCCTCGCTGCTTGTTTCAAAGAGGCTTTGTAGATAGCGATCTCCCCTTCATCGCAGCGCTCGCAGCGATGAACTGAGAAGGGCGGAAAGAAAACAAAACAAAGCACCAAACGTACCCAAACGCAGGCTGCCAGGGGTGCACGTTTCCCCCCCCGTTTCTGCAGAGGAGCCGTGCAGGTTGGTGCCTGCTCGCTTGGCCCCAAAACCAAGGCTCCCTGCCCCGCTTCTGCACCTGCAGTGGACAGCGATGGGATGAGGATGTGTTTAAGTGGCTAACGACGCTGATAAAGCTGGGATTGACAAAAGTGGATAAATTCAAAGGGGTTTAGGCACCTAACCAGCTTAGGGGCTTCTGGAAATCCTGCTGAGCTCTTCGGTATCTGCTGGAGATGTCCCCCGAGGTGAGCGGTCCCAGTGCTGGGCACATCTCCTGGCACCCCCCCTGCATGGCTGCGGGGTTTGCATGGGTGCAAAAGGGGAAATAAATCCTCCTTCCTCCTCCCTCTAGGAGCCCCAGGGTGCCCGTAAGGAAAAATGACTTTTTTTTTTTTTTTTCCCACTCTTGGCATAGTTCTTTTCCATAATGCTCAGGTATTCGCAATCCCCTACAGCACCTCCCTTCCTCGTGCCTTTTGGCTGGAGTGGCAGCAAAGAAAACCTGCCAGGGAGCAGGAAAAAAATAGAAATAAGAATCAAATACAACACTTAGGGGGGAAAAAATAGGTCTTTTAAGCATGCTGTGCACCTTGGCAGGTCCTCTCCTTGCATGTTAATTCCCACATGTATTCAGAGCCTCCTCAGCTGGCAGCTCAGGCGTGCAGCTCCATTTTGCCTGGTTTCTGGGGACCCAGTCCCCAAATCCTCCCCCGGGTCCCGCGCTGAGCTCTCCAGCCCCCTCTGGGATTTTTTCGGTTCTCTGTGTGCAGGAACGAGCCTCTCACACGCAGCCCAGCTTCGCCCGGCTCACACCGAGACGCACAGCCTGCGGGGTTTGTCTCACGGCGGAGAAAACACTGCTCTCTGCTGCGCTTGGCAAAGAGAGGAGCGAGGCAGAGGCACAGATTGTGTTTGCTGCTGGCGGCGCAGTTGCCAGAGGAGGCACAAAGCATTGCACACAGCGAGGGAAACTCGCTGCGAGGCATTTCAAAGAGGTCGTGGTGTTCCTCAGATGGGTTTTGGTGTGATCCTGGTTTGGGGCAGCCGATGGTGCTTCGATGAAGTGAACTGAACTCGGCCAAGCTGGGGTTGGATCCCCTTGATCCAACCAGCAGGGGTTTGGGCAGCCAAGGGGATGCTGAGCAGGTGGGTTTTGAGGCTGTGCGTGCACCACTGGGGCTCCTGCATCCTTTTAGGGCTTGGTTCTGCGAGGACGTGGAACGCCTTTTGTTCTGTGGGTACCAAGGTCTCCGTCCTTGCAGGGTTTCGGCTGAGGAGGAGCAATTCTGGCTCGCTAAGGGGGTGTTGTGTGGTGGAGGTGGTGCTCAATAATCCCTGTGCTCAATCAGCTCTGGCAAACGCTTCCCTTTTTTTACGAACGCTTACTCTTTTCCCCCCCCTTTTCCCTGCATCGTGTGTTAAATGAAACCACGGTTTTAATTTCAAATAACTTTAATTAAGGCTTCCCCGTGTATAAAGCCTCCACGGTCACTGCTTGACCCTGCTGCCATGGGTCAAGCCCATGCTTTTCCTTTGGCCCCACACCGCTGCTTCCAAACAGGCACTGGTTATTTGGTTTAGAAATCAAAACACTCAATAATTAAATAAATAAAACCTGGGTATCTAAAATTTAGGCTTTTAGTTCACATTTGCATGGAAACAGACCCCGTGGTTCACCAGGGCTGTTGGGGACATTGAGGACCTCTGCCGTGGCACTGTTATGCAGCTGCCTTTAACCAGAATATAGAAAAAAGTGTTTTGGGTGTTTAATTGAGAGTTTTACGGACACGTGGCTGCGGATCCTGCTACAAAGCCCTTGAATGGATGTAAAACCTAGCGATATCTGGGCGCAGGTGCTTAAAAAGGTAACAAAACGGGGCACGGGGAGGAACACGAGGTGTCTGTGTGTGACCCCTTGGTGGCACGGGAGCGGGTGAGTTTGGGACCGTGGGTGCCAGAGCCCTTTGTTTGGGGGAGAAAATGCAGATTTCTGTGCAACACAGCCACCGAGGGGCTTTCAAGTGACTTCTTTTTGGAAAACTTGTTATTTTTGTTCTCTTTTTATTCGTAAGCTCAGTGCAGAGCTCACCAAGGGTCTGCTCTGCGCTCGCTGAGCTGCTTGGACTGGATGCACTGGGCAGGCTGCCTTGTTAAGGAGGCTCCTTGGTGACTCCTTGCTACTCTTTTTTTCCCCAATAAAAGCGAACCAAGGGCTGCAGGCAGCCCCCGCTATCAGTGCCTTGAGGGATTTGATTATTGTCAGGGATCCACCCGGGCTCATCACTTGTCTTTGCACTTTCTATCTGAATAGCATTAACTCTAATGGAGCGATGCTATTTTTAAAATTCCGTCTAAAATTGCTACTCTGACACAGAAGCAGGCACCGTTTGTGTTGTGTTTCCCTCCTCCCTCGCCTGCAGAAATCGCACCCGGAATTTCGAGACAGATTTTGGAGGTTAAAACTTCCCCGGCGAAGCCCAGATTGTTTCCTTCTCAGTTGTCATTTCGGGACAGTTTTGTTTTCCTTTCAGATGGCATCAAATATTTGTAATCCCGCAGGGACTGCGGCGCGAGGGTGAATCTAACTCCCCAAAAAATAATAAAAATAAATAAATGTAAAAGGGCTTTTTTAGCATTTCGGAGCAGCGCGGCTCCCTTGCAGAGCCCCAGTGCCCGTCGCATCGATGTGCTTATAAAGAAATAATAAATGAGCCCGATCCTGCCTGCGCCGAGTCGGATGCATTGCATTCTCCCGTCTGTTGATTTTTCCTCCCAAATCCCCACGTTGTGTTGGCTGCTTCTGTTGTTCTTGGCCTCGTCTCCCCGGTACAACAATATTGGTGCTGGGGAGGTGCCCGGGAGCAGGCTGCCGAGGGCGATGCGAAGGCAGGTGCACGAGGTGAAGCTTTCTGCAAGGAAATAGCAGGAAAATTTTTATTTTTATTTTTATTTATATTTTCTTTGCTTGAGTAATGCATTGGGAACGCAGGCTTCAGTTATTATCCTTGGTCATGTTTGAGTTGATACAAGTGCTTCTTGAGTGCTTTTTGGGCTCCTTTCTCCTAGGGCTACTCATTGCTGGCCTCGGTTTCCAACCCTAGCTGGTCAAAAATGGTTTGGGAAGAGGGGAGGTGAAGCCAGGAGCCAAAATCCCGATGCTTTGCTTCGAGGGGGAGCATGGAGAACTCTCTTCAGTACTGACAAGTGTGAAACTTTGAGCCGAAAGCAGGGCTTTTCAGGGGTTGGCTTCAAATTGAAGCTCGGGAGGGGATAAAAGAAGACCCCAAACCCAGCCAGTGCCACAGGGTTGTGCTGCAGTGACACAGGCTGGCAGCTCCTCTTGCAGCACATCCTGTCCCAGGAACCTTCTCGCTGTTTCTCCTTCTCCCTTGTGTGCTCTCACCAGCGGTGCTGCTCGGCTGTGCCAGCGAGGGCAGGATTTACACGTGCCCCATGGCAATGATTGCTCCATCCCATGCAAAGGGATGTTAAACAGGGGGTAAGCCAGCATTGTCCGGCCATATGGGGTCCAGAATTGGGGGAAATGTTGCATTTCCCTGCAGTTTTGTGTCCTCGCCTGAGTTAGGCTGCAGAAGGAGGTGCAGCACTGGAGCTCTGCAAACCGTGATAAAACACCTCACATCACAGTTTCCTTCAGAAATCGTTGTGATTTTGCCTCATTTAGTTGGGATATATATTTTTTAATATTTTATTTTCTCTGCTTAGCTGTGTTTCTGTGCTTCCTTGCATGCTCTCCTTCTCCAGGATGCAATTTTCGCCACCATGCTCTGAGGCTGAGCTCTGGTTTTTGTGTGTCTTCTGTGGCTTCTGCTGCTCCTTTTTCATTTTATTTTATTTTATTTTATTTTATTTTATTTTATTTTATTTTATTTTATTTTATTTTATTTTATTTTATTTTATTTTATTTTATTTTATTTTATTTTATTTTATTTTATTTCGGGTTTTCCGAGCCCTGCCCTGGCCTCGTGCGAAGCGCTGATAAGTTTGGCGGAGCTGCTGCCTGCCAGCTCCGAGCAGCGCGACGTGAGCGCCGATTAATAAAAGCCTGTCACTTTTATTAACTTTGCAATCTTGCACGTTACTTAATTCCAGGCAGGCACCAACTGCAGCGCTCAGAGCTTTAAGTGGCTTTTTTTTTCTGTCTCGGTGCAGGCATACGCACCAGCTGGGCACACCCCCAGCACCTCCCTCGCTGTCTTTTCTGAAATAGCCTCGATTTTGGGGAGCTGTTGGGGTTTGGCTCCCCATTTGCAGCCGGCTACTCCCAATTTGGGGTCACTTTGGTCTTTTCCTGGCACGTGGGGTGTTGTGGTTTCATTGCAGTCGGATGCAGTGTAAAAGATTGAGTGAATTTGCCAAGGTTTGGGGATAGGGGACTGAGCGGGGCTGCCAGCCGGACCTGGGCACGGGAAGGGGCTTTTTGTGCAGATTTGTGCTCGTTTCTTGTGATTCCGTGATTTGCAGGGAGAACACGAAGGTAGCAGAGCGGGGAGCTTTGTTTGAGCCCGGTACTTTGCAGTTCTTGTAGTGCTCTGTCCCTATGGAAGATCCAGGGGTGGCCGCTTGGCACCTAGGGGGAATCACTCAGATTTTGGAGGGAGGGCAGGCGAAAGCACCCCAAGTGCCCCAGATTCAGTTCCAGATGCAGGTTCAGGGATAACAAGCAGGAAAACCACCAGAGATGCCCGAATGGGTTGAGCACCCCTCCTTCCCTCGCCCCTCGGGTGCTGGGAAAGTCATTCAGCTTCAATTTTTCAGGCAAATGGGGAAAAAGTTTATAGAAACGGGGCTCTTTCTTTAGGGGTTTTTATCATGGTGCTTTTGAGAGTGAAGTCTTCAGGGCTGGACCGGGAGGGGTGTCCATGAAGTGCACTTGGAAGGTGCCCAGATGTTTGTGCCTGATGCCGTCTCCGCCTTTAAGCATGAAGACTTTCAGCTAACGCAACATTATCTTCATCAAGAAGGGTTAAAAATAAAACTTCAAAAGCATCCAGAGGAGAGCCAGGCTGTTAAGTTGATGTTGGCCCTGGAAGCATTGTGCAGTGTGGTGCTTTTCCCTTGGCTTTTCCTCGCTGCTCCGTCGTTCAGCTCTTTTCAGAGCCGTGGTGCCAGGTGCTGTGCTCTCCGTGCTGCAGTGCAGTCGTTTTTATCTCTTCCGTGTTGTCCTCAAAGAATTGTTCTGCCCCCAGCCTGGCGGTCAGGGCCGGTACTAAATGGATGGGAGCTTTTCCTTGAAGGTTAACTCCCCGCCTTGCAGGGCGGTGGGTGAGGAGTGGAGATGTCTCCTGTCCCTCCACGACATCCTCTTGGGCTTCGGCCCCGACCTGGTGACGTGGTGAGGTGCTTCTCAAAGAGCAGTTTGGCCCGAGCAATGCGGTGGCACTCAGGGTAACCTTGAGCAAACTGTGGCCAAATTGCCCCCGGCTCTCGGCATCGCTGTTGGGGTGACGCTGGTCCTGCTCAGCTGTATGAAACTCCAGGTTTGGCACCTTCCGTGGCCATGAAATAGGTAGGAAAGGGAGCACTGCCAATCCTCTGGGATATCCCCTTTGGGGTGGAAGGACTGGGATGGAAAAAGCAGCACCAGCATCGCCAGCTCGGTGCACCCTGGCTCCATCACCGCCCAGGGTGCAGGATGCAGCCCCTCGGTCCCCTGCGTCTCTCGCAGGTGCTTTTGTGGCCGTGCTGCTCAATGCAGTGGCTTTGCCAAAGCTGTTTGCCCGAGCCATTAACACTTGCTTTTAATTATTCAGGTCGCCCCTTGGAAATTTAGTTTTTCAGTGGAGCTAAGAGGCTTTGCAGGGGAGACTCCAGCCACAGCAGTTTCTCCCCGGAGGAGCCCTGTCTGCGTGCTGCCAGCTAATTGCCTTTCTTCGTTAACCTGTGTCTTCCTCCAGCTGATGAATTGCCTTTGATTGATCTGTAAATATTCCGTGGGTAAGGAACGGGACGAGTGCCTGCTGCACTTGGGTGCTACAGGTCTGCCCTCTGCCAAGGCGTTTTGTTTTATTCTGTCCCAGAGAGGAGAATTTTCCTTGAACTTCGGATTAATTTACCTCTTTTAAGGTTAGTTTGGGGATTTTGTTACAGACGTACAGACTGCACGGCTCCTTGCTTGCGAGCTGCACATGCGAATCTACATTTGCATCCTGTGTTGTTCCTACAAAGCGTCGAAATGGTTCACAGGTGTGTGGCTCCCAGTTTAACACTGCCCTGAGCCAACCCGGACTGGAGTTGCTGCTGGTTTTGTGCCTCGCAGCCCTGCTGGGGGCAGGGGACGGTGCTGGCCTGATGCACGCATCCAGCTCCACACCCGACCACTGTGCCTCACCCCAAATCGTAGGGGCTGGTGGTGTAGGGGCTGAAGCTGAAGGGTTGCTTTGAAAAATACAAACAGTTTTTAAAAAGGCAGCAACATCTGGGGCGTAAAGACAGCGCCCGAAGTCGAGGTAGGCAGTTGAGGTCGTGCTGCCCACCTTCAGCGCTATTAAAATCACACATGCGACCGAGGATGCAAATCAGCCAGGTGATTTTGGGAACGGGAGCACGTTTTTTGCATACCTGGACATTATTAACCTCTCGGGGTGGGTGTCCCCATCTGCTAGTCCCCAGCGTGCGGCCGGTCCCCTGCCCTGTGCCGTAGGGGCCGCTGGCCGTGCACGGGCAGCAGTGTGCCCGTCTGAGAAATGGGCGAGGAGCTCCCAAACTCCAGCAGATACTCACAGGAGCTGGGGAGCTGCCGTGTGGCAGCACCTCGATGTACAGGAACTTAATTACGCTCTGCTAATTAGCGGCAGCCCGTCGAGCATGCTGCTGCAGCCACCGGAGCGGACGCTTTATCGCGGCTTTGCAGGAGCCGTGCGATTTCGTTGTCATCACGTATGGAAATGTATGTGCTGCAGCACGGCGCAGGGCAAGGTTTGATGAATAATGGAAAGCCCAGAATAACGCTGAATCTATGTTAAGTGTGCTTTCCCCCCCCCCCAGCATTTATTTTTAAAAGGAAAATACCGATTCCGAGGGCTTCAGGGCTGCCGGAGAACCTGCGTTTCGCTCCCTGCAGCTGGCGCAAAGTTTGTTGCAAAGCTGGGATGAACTTTTTGCCAGTCTGGAGGCCACATTTTGGTAAAAATCTCCATTGAAGCAAATACTGAAAACTCGATAGAGTTGCCCCAAAGTGAGTGCCAAGCACAAACGCAGCATGCTGATGCAGCACCGTGTGTCCCCGTGGGGCGGTGACGTCCTGCCCACATCCATGGCTCAAAAAACATGCAAGATAAATTCCCAAGAATGCATCATTTTTATTTTTTTCCCCCTGCTTACTGTCTGATTGCTAATTAGGATGGATAATTTCTATTTGTTTTCTTTTTTTTTTTTAACCAAATCCCGTCTATTTTGATCTGTATCATTTTATTTTTGCGGGCCATTATCTCGCTCTCATTACAGCGTTTTAGCATCTGAATGAAAACATCCTAAGGACGCCAGAAGTCGTTAGGCATAAAATTCTGTGACAGCAACCATCATTCTGATGATAAAAAAAAAAGGAAAAACGAAAAGAAAAAAGTGTGATGAATTGAGGAAATCAAACTTTGAGGCACCAAATCAGAGCATCCTTGGGAGTCAGCACCCATTTGTCCTCCCTGGATGATGTTATTTTTAAGAAGGGGAAAATGAACATTTATTGATTATTGAAGTCTTGGCTAAAAGCTGCCAGGAAAAAAAAAAAAAAAAAAAAAAGAGAAAGCTGCTCTGTTTTGCAACATCTCCTCGATGCATTTTTTTATGACGGCGTAATCCAACGGGAAGAGAAACCGAAACCGGAGCTGGGTTTTCCCGTGCCAGCCCTACCTAGATCCACATGCTGAGCCTGGGTTTCATTATCCACCAGCTGCTGTCGGGTGTTTCGGTGAGATCAGCGCTTTTTGGGGTGCCGGTGCTGGCCTTGAAGCACTTTGTGACCCCAGCTTGTTGCCCCTGCTTCTGTTGGAGGTGTTTTTTTTTGGGGGGAAAGAGGGGGAATTTGGTTTAGCCTTGAAGGAATTGGGAGATGTGGTGGTGGTCTCCCAAGGGTGGCTTGCTCCTGCACCCCGGCACGGCTCGAACACTGGTGGACCTCCAACTGGGAAAGCTGGGGGCACGGGGCACGTGGAGGCTGGAGGCTCCTGGAGGTTGGAGGCTGGAGGCACGGGGCCCGTGGAGGTCGCACAGGGCACGCAGCGATTTTTCCCCGCTGGACATGGGGAGAAAGAGCCCGGCCCCTCGCCTGGAATCTGCGGGAAGTGACTCAATGGACAAAAATCCAGCCTCCGGCTGCTGCTTCCTCCCCTCCTGCAGCAGCTGCCCAGGGAGACGGGGATGCAGTGAAAGCAGCAGCACCCCGCAGCCACACAGGGGGGATCTCTGCAGAAACTTTTCACTCGGCGAGGTTTGGCTTTGGGTTTCCCATCGCCTTGCCAGCTGCAGGGTCGTGGCAGGGCAAGGAGGGAATGCCCACAGGGTGGCCGCGTGCAGGGGATGCCATCCAGTGTCCTGCAGCCCCTGCACCGTGTTCCTGGGCTGAGCTTAGATTTGAAGCAGCCTCTCCGAGAGAAATTGAGCCCAAGCTGCCAGCTTGTGCCCGGTTTCGTGCCATTTCCCACTGGTGGCATCGCTCGAAGCACTGCGGGTGAGGAACGGGGCTTGGCTGAGCCCGAACCTTCCTCCTGGCTTACTCACAGGCTCCCTGGGTGTGGAGCACCCGCTCCTGGGTGCTCGGGGACTCGGGACACACCCTGGCCTGGGGACATCCCCCTGCACCTTGCTCCTTCCACTGTCACCTGCCGGCAGCGCCCGCTTGTCCTCGCACTGCTGGCTTCACACGGCATCAAATGGCCGGGGAAATGCAGCCCCCGGGGGGGGTCCCGGCTGCCTTTCACCCCCGTGGTCCGAGCGTTTTTTGTCCGACCACTCGCACCCATCACGAGGCTGCCCCTCGGGGTTGTGCCTCGGTTTCCCCGCAGCCAGGTTTCTTTTGCAGCCTTTGTGCAATTTTTTGGCAGAGCCAAGGGAAGGGCGCCGCGTGCAGCAGCGCTGTCCCCAAAACATTCCCAACCTGCAGCGAGGAGCCGGGCACCGGGAGCACCCCGGGGTGCCTCTACCTGCCCCGCATCCCTCCGGGAATGTGGGCGAGCAGAGGGAGAAGCTCCACTTTTGGGGTGCATGAAGGACACGGGGTCACAGCGGGGTGGCACGGGGTGTGGAGGCGAGGAAGGCGCTGCCTCCACGTGCCTCAGTTTCCCCAGGCCGGCCGGCTGCGGGGATTGTTTCCGCCGCCTTTCGGTTCCTGGCGGTTCACTCCCGGGCCAGGCCACTCCTCCGGCGTGACATCAGGGCCGGGAGCCGCGGCGGGGAGGCGGTGGCGGCGGCGGTGGCGACGGGGCAGCGGGCGCCATGAAGTCGGAGCAGGAGGAGCGGGCAGCGGCGGTGGCCCCCGGCGCATCTCCACGGCCACGGCGAGGGACGGCGGCAGCGGGCGGCGGGGACGCGCGGGGCAGGATGCGTCCCGGCCTGGCCCCCGTGGGTAAGGGGGCAGGAGGGAGGAGCTCCAACTTACTTTTAACTTCATTTTTTTTTAATAATTTTTTTTCAAAAATATGTTTTGTTCTTCATTTTTTTCCACGGGCGGAAGGAACAAAAAGCCGCCCGCATGCACGCCCTGCGGGGCGCGCGGACGCTTACAGGGTGTCACCGCGGTGCCACCGAGGTCACGGCCCCGCTGCCCCCAAACCCCCCCGCCTTCCCCTCCCAGCCCTGTGTGTGTCGGGATTTCAGCTCGTCCCGAGGCGCTCAGCCTCCTGCTCCCCCTGACAAATGTATTTTGGGGAGGTTTAGGGGTACCTGTTAACTCCGTGGGTAGGTTCTCCCCCAATTTACTGCCCGTTGGGATGCACCGAGAGGGGGAACGCTGCCGGTCCCTGTGGTGCTTGGAGGGTTTGGGGTGAACCTGGCTCAGGTACCCAAAAATGCAGCTCCAAAGCAGAGCTGCTCAGCTCTCCGGACTGGTGGGGTGCTTGGTTGGGGCTTAAATCCTAATTTTTTGTCTAATATTGCTCTTTAGCCTGTGATCCCTGTGTCCTAGGAAACAGATGTGTGTGTCTATATGGAGAGGTGTTTTTATAAGTTTATTATATACACACACAAATATAAAACCCCTGGGCCAGGGCTGTGCGGGTGGCAGGAGGGGCTGAGTTTCGCCCTGTGCCCTCCGTGGGCATGGGCCTGAGGGTGAAAAATGGTGAAAATGGCAAAAATGGCAAAAAAGCAGCTCCCGCCCGTGGTAGGAACCGCGCCACCGTAAACCCCGCTGCAAGAAAACCCATTGCAGTCCTTTTTAATAGATGCCCTCTGATGGCAAAGGCGTGTGTGTAGCGGTGGTGTCGGCTGAGTTACATGGGGAAAAAAATCTTTTAAGTGGATGTTCTGAAATTGGTGCCTGGTACGGGGCCAGGAAAAGGTTCCCTGGCCTGGGGATCCGCTCCAGAGCAGCCAGAGATGGGATTTGCAGGAGCTGGAGGGGAAAGCTCAGCTCCGAATGCTGTGCGGAGGTATTCGCTGCAGTTGCTTCGAAAAATTAGAAAAAGTAATAATAATTCAAGGAAAAAAAAAATCTATTATTTACATTGTCTGTTAACGCTAATCAGTGCTCAAAGCATAAAGGATGTAGGATCCGGCAGTGTCATGGAAGTTTAATGCTATCAACTAAAATATAATTAACAGGCAATTATTTCGGTGTGAATGGTAGTTTTCATCAATTAGGCTGGGAAATGTCTAAATTGCATTAATTTCACAAGCTGCCCGTTTGTGGCAGCTCTGAAAGCGGCGGGGCTGGAGGAGGGGAGCTCCCGCCGGTTACTGCAGCGCCCCGTTAGGAGGCAGGGCACAAAACCACCCCAAAAAATTAAAAAAAAAAAAAGGCTGAAAGCAAAAGAAGGAGAAGGCAAAAAATGAGAAAAAAGGCAGAGGAAAGTGCGTTGTGGCAGCTTTTTGCGTGGGGTGTTTTGCAAGGGGTGGGATTTGTGCCTGGGGGCTGCCGCCACCCCAAATCCACCTTGCAGATGCTGCGAGGAGGTGAGTGTCGCTGCGAGTCCCACCACCAAAACCCAAGCACCTTTGGGTTGAATATGAGCGGGTTTGGGTTAAAAGAGCAACCACAGCTTTGCGCTAGCAGTGGCGGGGCTGGGGCTGGAGCTGTGGATTTTGTTTTTTTAGGTCATTTTTGCACAATTCCAGAATCCTCCCAGGGCTGCAGGGGTATAGGGGCTGAGTCGAGGTTCCCAATAATTGGCCTTATTTTCCCTGTTACTGGGATTTCCCAAGGAGGTCACTCAGCACTGCCGGGAAGCGGCACCTTTTGGGGCCCAGGGTGTTGCTTTAGGTGCTGAGGCCTCAAGGTCCTGCTTTGTCCTCTCCTAACCCCGAGCTGCAGCATCCCTCACATCCAGTCACTCTCTTAGTGCACTCTATATTTTTTTCCTTAAGCATTTTCCTAAGGAGACTTGATGAGAGGAGGGCATGCTATAGCCCACGTTCCCTACATGAAATTCCGGCTTCTTTCCCCAAAAAAAAACCTTTAAAAACCTTTCTGGGATCAGTGTGGTGGGTTATTGCCTTTAAACCCGTCTCTGGCTTCAGCAGCAGAGGCATCCCCCAGAGGCAGGGAGGAGGACAAAACTTCTCCAGGGGTTGGAGCAGCTCCTGGCGTGTCTGGTGCTGTTTGAGCAGAGCGAGATGTTGGGATTTTTCCCCTCGAAACATGGATTTTTGGGCTGTGCTTCTCCCTGTGGATATATATTAGTAATACAGAGCTGGTGTCTGTCGTGAAACGTCCTCACCGCGGTTCAGGCTCGTTCCCTCAAACCAATCCAAGCTCAGTAGAAAAATCAGCTCTTTAACAGTAAAATATATTTTTTAAAGTCTTAAAAAAAGTTAGAAAATCAATAAAATAGCTTCCAAATAAAATCAAAAAGCAAGGGAAGTTACGCGGCGTGCATGAGAGCAGCTCGGTGAAGCCCACGTGTGCTCCACGGGTTTGGTCTCATGCATTTGTTGCACTCGTTGGCCCTGCAGCTGGTTGTGGGTCTTAACTTGAATTTCTGCAAAAGTTTTCACCTCTGTCTGCGGGGCTGTGGTTGCGTGAGGATGTCTTGGGCACCAAAGCAACCCGAGTTGGGAATTACGGCGCGGGGGGGGACCCAAGGTGGCCGCGGTGCGCTCCCTGCCCTGCCCTGCGCGCCCTGCTCTGCGGTTAATCATTTGCCAGGGAACTGCCAACCGTGGCTCCCAGGACAAGAAAAAAGCCAAACCGAAGGTGAAAATTAATCAGGGGAGGGAAAAAAGGAATTAAAGGCGATCGGTGGGTTTGTGGGGTTGCCTGAGCGAGCCTCGTGCCCAGGGTGGCAAGGCTGCAGGGTTGGTTGTGCAAGCAAAATGGGACTCTGGGGGGATTTTGGGGAGGCGAGCGACTTGCTGCAGATCCTCACCAGCACCCACGTGCATCCTGCTCCTGTGTCCTGTCCCCTCCGTGCCTGTCCTCGCCCGCCGACGTGCAACGAAGGCGCTCGGTGGCACGGGCTCAGAAACACACCCCTGGAGCACACCCTGCGCGCCCCCAGTCCGGGCCCTGCCCCTCGCGTTTTCCCCGGTTTCCTGCACGCCGGAGGCCAAAACTCAGGATTTCTCCGGCCCCCTGGGAAACGGGAACATGGGCAGAGCTGAGCCAAGCTCCTCGGACGCGTATTTATTCAAGCTTTTTGCAAGGATTTCAAGAAAGCACTTTGGACTTTAATGAAATCCCCAGCCCGGAGCTCGAATGTTCCTCGTTAGTGACTTTATTGCTAAATAATTTACAGAACGAGGCCTTGCCTGTTTTCATAAGGGAAGCATTTCAAGTATGCAAACCAGATTTTATGCCTTTCCAGAGCAGCTGCTGGCTCGGGCACCGAAGGGACCCGGGCACCACATCGGGGTGCAGCAGTCCCAGGGGCTCACCCCAGCCCTGGCCCTGGGCAATTTGGGTTTTTCCTCCAGTTTTTCCTCCACCTTTCAGGAGGGTGGGAAGCAGCCACACAGGTAGGGGTCACTTAGTGCATTTCTTCTAGAAATAAACTAAAAAAAATAATAATAATAAAATAAATAGATTTTGTGCCAGAGTGGCTGAGAGGTGGCATGGAAAGGACCGAAACACAGCTGAGTGCAGAGAGAACATCAATTTATTTTTTTTAGATTGATACAAGTTTTTATATTTATATATATATAATATTTATACTCTAATTCTTTTTTTTTTCCCCAGGACCTGTAACATGCATGCTGGGGTTTCTTTTTAGCACTGGCTTTGGGTTTCAGGCTGCTGCCATGGTTTGGGGAGCCACGGTGCAGTTATTCAGAAGCACCGGCCCCAAGCACGCTAACAGGCAGAAATGGCCATTTACGCTATTGCTGGTAGTTGGTTCACCCAGGGGAGTTTTTTTTGCTTATGTGGAGGGACAAATCAAGTTAATTTTCTTTTTCAAAGAAGGTGGTGGAGCAACAGGACGAGGAAAAGCACAGGCAGGCTGCTCGTGTGCTCGAAGCGAATGGGTTTGGATGGCAATGTCTGGCTCCAGTGGGCCAGGGAGAGGATGGGAAGGGGAAAAGGGGGCTGTGGGTACAGAGAAAAGCACCTGAATGTGGGCTGGGGCATGCTGAGGAGCTCACAAGAGCAGCTGCTTTGCTGGGTGTAAATCTGGGGAGCATCGCGTGGAAGCAGCGTCTTCACCTACCCAGCCCCAGAGCAGGTGCTGGGTTTTCCTAAATGCATCCCGAGCACAGGGCAATGCTGCAGAGCTCCTTGGCCACCCAAGCACCTGTCCCTGTGAGACAGCAGCTCCAGTGGCTCCTGCTCCTGTGCTCTGAACATTTTGGTGCACCTCGGGAATTACCTGGATTTCAGGTTTTTCAGGCGGTTTGGTTGGGGAAAAACTTCTCGATTTTTCTTACTATTTATTGTTGCTTGGACGGTTGGACTGATGATCTCGGAGGTCTTTTCCAACCTAAATCATCCTCTGACCTCTTGTTAAGTAACTTATTTCCCACTCTGTGCTGCTGTTTATTGCTGTGTAGTGTGACTTGTTGCTGTTACCCGTGACTGGGTCCTGAGCAGGCGGTGCTGACGTGCCGGCGTTGTTTTCCCTCTCCCCCAGCGCTGCTGCGAGAAGAGGTGGCCCAGCTGCAGGAGGAGGTCCACCTGCTCCGGCAAATGAAGGAGATGCTGTCGAAAGACCTGGAGGAGACGCACGGCACCAAGTCCCCCGAGGTGCTCTCGGCCACCGAGCTCAAGGTGCAGCTGGCACAGAAGGAGCAGGAGCTGGCGCGCGCCAAGGAGGCTCTGCAGGGTAAGGGCTGCCCCAATGGGGCTTTTTTCCAGATGTCGTGGAACCCCAGAGCATCACCACGAGTTAGTTAATGAGGAAAGGAGAAGGCATCCCTGGTGTTTGGGTGAGGTGGTGCAAGGGGGGGTGTTGGATACAAGGGGTGCTCCCTGAGCATCCTCGCGCTGCCCCACTGGCGAGGGCAGCGGGTTGGGGAATAGGGAGCACGCAGCGCTCGTGGCATTGCAAAGCTCTGCTGCTAAATGTAGAGGAAAACCAAGCTGAAATGCAGCTGGAAAATGTTGCGGGATGGGCTTGGGTCAGATTTGAGGTCCTTGGACCCTTTAGGAGGGGAGCAGCAGGGCTCCTGGTGATGCACGCGTGCTTCGTGCGTCCTCCCGCAGGGATAACTCATTGCACGCCCCGGTGATGGGTTGTGCAGGGCAAAACCTCACGGCGCAGGTTTTCCTCCCAAGAAATCCTCTTCCTGCTGAATAAACTGGAAAGGAGTACAGGCAGGGTGATGGGGTACCCAGGGTGGGGGCACTGCACGGGGCTGGGGCTGGGAGTGGGATTTGAGGGGCTGGGAATCACCCTTGGTCCCTCTGCTTTCTAGCGACTTTGCTCTTTGGGGATGTGCAAATAAACGAATCGGACCTCTTTAGAATTTTCTGCCCTGTTATGGGGCTTGGAGATGTTTCTTGCTGTTTGACCAGGCAGGTTTTTTTCCACTGTCCATGCACAATCAGGTGTCAGGGCAGAGAAATCTGAAGTCTTGGAGGACTGATAGTTCTGCACAAAAAAACAAAAATGCGAAGTGCTGCCGGGTGTGCGTGAGCAAGGAGCTTTCCCCCACTCTGCTGGCTCAGTCTCCAGCAGCAGGAAATGCTCTGGGTTTCGAACACCACACTCGGGGAAAAAAATCTTCATTAGAGGAGCCTCGGTCCAGGCAGAAGTGCTGATAAATGCAAAAATATGCAAAAGCAGGATGGATTCAAGACTGTTTGGAAAAAAAAGAAAAAAAAAAGTCATTTAAGAGGGTTGTACACGCTTCTGCAGAGGACAGTGCAGAAAAAAAGATGAGATTGGCTTGAGAATCAGGGGTGTTTAAGGAATATATATATATTTTTATTGGGCTTTTACTGGCCTGCTGGGATTTGTTTCCAGGACTTCCTGCAGGTGGGATGGGTGGGATGGGGAGGACTCGGCGGTGGAACAAGAAGTGGTTTTAAACCACTGCTGCTTCCCTCCCCTCACACACTGGAAGGCTTCCCCCTCGCTTGGAGAAGCCGCTGGTGCTGGATCCGTCCCCACGAGCTGAGCAGAAACTTGATTTCCTTCCCGTGGAGAGAAACACGGCGAGAAATGGAAGGGAAAAAAAGGGCAGAAACTCCAAAAAAAATGCATCCGCCGGCGTCGCCGACTGGGGAACCGATGGCTGCGGGTTCAGGAGCTGCTGCAAACCTCTCCAGGCTTCTCCGTGGCTCAGGATCCAGGCAGAGGGCCTCTGAGGCCACAGCCTCCTCCCGGGTGGCCACGTCACTAGCAGGGAAGTGCTGGGGAAGCGATAGGGAAATCCGTGCCGGCGGCTGGCGGCGCGCCGGGAAGTGCCGGGCAGGCGGCAGGAGGGAAGGGGAGGCTCCAGCCTCATGCAGCCCTCCAGCGTCTCCACAAGGGTTTGGTTTCGCCATGGAGAGGACTGGATGAAGCCACCTTGGTGCTGAGACGCGTCCCCCCAGCACCGAGCCCTTCCTGCAGGGAGCACATCTGTATTTATAGCGCCCCGGCGCAGGACGGGCTGGGTCTGACGTGGCACAGGATGTGCTGGAGCGGCTCGGACCGGGGTTTTGTTTTATCGCTCCTTCCTCTGGGCTAATTCCATCACTTGCACCTTTTTTTTTTTTTCTCCAATGTCCAAGAAGAAATCCTCTCGTGCTGCGTCACGTCCTCCTCTCCTCCTCCAGCAACATGAACCGGCACAAACCCGGCACAGTGTCCCCTCCACGGGGGGTTCTCAGCCTGGTGGCCTCCGTCCCGTGCTGGTGGCTCCGAGCCCTGTCCCCTGGTGGCACAGAGCTGCTGCAAAACCCCTCTGTGTGCTCTTTCGGAGAGGTAGCAAAGAAATTGGGGACGGGGTCCCTGGAGGTGCTGTGAGCCCAAATTTCATTCCGGAGCGAGGGGCGGCGCTGCCAGCCCTGCGCGGGGTTGCCTGATTTTATGGCTTGGTCACGGTGACAACATTGAATTTCACGGTCGGGATGGGGAAACAGGAGAAATGAAGTGAATGTTAACGCGACAGGATGGCGTTGCGTGTCCCTCCTGTGCAGGGCTGCTCATTTTTTCCTCCGTTATCACGTTCCCGAGGTACCAAACCCAAATTATCAGCTGAAGACTCCCCAAGCAAACCTGGGCGAGGTGATGCCACCACCACCCGGCTCGTCGTCTCTCCATCCAAGATCAGAATTTTAACGTTGAAAGGGAAGGCGCTATTTATTACCAACCATCATTTTAGGAGGGGAAATGTCTCTTTTTAGCAGGCGTTGGCTAATTTCCATCCCAAAGAGGCCAGAAAGGGACCCGCAGGGTGGCGGCACCATCGCAGCCGCGTCAATTTTGGCCGTGCCGTGCCGGGCAGGTTGGGCATCAGAGGGACAAGCTGCAGGCACCAAGCTGCACTCAGAGGGTGAAGGGGGTGGGATTTTTGGCTGGATGGGCTCTGCACAAAAATGTGATGCCTGCACGACCAGGGGATGTGTTGTGAAAGCCCAATCGATCCCCTTGGGGCCACCCTGCGTAATGAGCCGGGCTCGTTTGCCGAGGAGGTACGGAGCTGCTGGCAGCCCGGCTGGCTTTTGCATAACTTTCTATTTTTCTCCTGCCTCTTTCGATTAATTTCCTATCAGCTGCGCTGGGAATGAAGTTCTCAAACGCCCGATAAATCTTTTTTTAAGCTTAGGAGCTCATCGGCTCTGGAGGAGGGCGAGCAGTGCTAATGTGAGTGGAAAATAAAAGAGTTTATTTTAGCAAATCTCTCAAATACGATCTGAAACGGGTGTGGGACTGTCCTCGGGCACACTCGCTGTGCCGGTGCAGCTTGGCAGACCCCAGCAGAGAGGTGTTCAACCAGAAACCTTTTCCAACTCCTTTTCCCCGTTGCTTTTGGAGGGGCAGGGCAGGAGCAGCAGGACACCCACGGCGAGCAGCCATGGGCTTCAGGTTAGCTCTGCCCAGCGAATATCAAACCTCGAGAGACCACGTATTTGTCTCCTCTTAATACTTCTGAATGTTTTTTATTGTTTTCTTGGTTTTGTTGGTGGGTGCAGGAGTTGAAGAGTTTCCCATAAACCTTTAAGGACTCTGAGTGCCCCCAGGAGTGGAAGCAGGCTGTGTGCTGTGGGTACCGGCCGGTTAATTAATTTTAGTGGGAGCCTTTTGTCACCTTCAGCTTCAGAAAGTATAAATCTGACTTCAGCTTTTCTAAGAGCCTCTCATTTTCCTTGAGAAAATGAAATACACACGGATGGGTGTGGTGGAGTGGTGAAGAGCTCGAAACCAGAGGGGTTCGGTCTGCAGGCATCTCGCCAGCCCCTTCTTTTGCCTGCCTGGTTTTGGGGAAATTGCCCGTTTCTGTGAAGTTTTGAGCCCTCAAATATGGGAGCGAAGCTGCTCGGAGGAGCGCTGTTAGGCTGGAGGGGGATGCTGGAGGGAATTGCCCTGCCCGGGGAAGAAGCCAGCCCTGCTCTGGGGAGCTTTCGTATTTTTGGGGGCTGAAAATGCTGCTCGTGGGGTCGGGTAAATCAAGAAAAACCCACGCGTGGGGATGGGGCTGCAGCGTGATTGCGGCAGCCTTGGCTGCGGGCAAACTCAAGGAGAAGCAGCACCTCCTTGCAAAGGCACCCGGAGAGGATTTTGCTGGTGTTTCACGTGTGCCCGTGCAGCCTCTGGCTGTTTTTTGGGTGACTTCTGTGTTTGTTTGGGTTTATTTTATTTTATTTTGATACAACAGGACACCTTGCAAAGCTCGCCTGCTTGCGAAGCAGCGAGGGCGATGACCGCTGCAGGGTCGAAGGGTGTTTAATAACTTCCTGCTCTCTCAGGGCCGAAAGGCACGCGGAGCCTTTTTTTTTTTTATTTATTGCTTTTCACTCGGTGTCGCAGCCCGATGGCTCAGCCCTTGGGGTGGGGGGGGCTGGGGCTGCAGCAGGAACCTGGGTTTCTGCCGCGGTGCCGAGGCATGGGCAGGAGGCACCGGGCACGACGGGCACCCACAGCTCCCCCCGATGCATCCAATGGTTTCCCCTTACGTTTGCTTGCTCCTTGTAGAAATGTGCCCATTTTTTTACCCATCAAAATAGACAGAAATGGGTAAAAATCTCAGTCCTTGCTGCTCAATTCAGCCGCCTGGGTTTATTTAGCCAGGAAAAGCATTTTTCTGGGCTAAACCCTGACACCACAGCACCAGTTTTGCTCCCAAATCTTTCCTGGGCGCCCCGTGGTGCTTTTGGGGCAGGGTTTGGAGCACGTGCTGCAAGGACGGAGCACCAAAATGATCACAGCCCCAGCAGTTTTTGAGCACTTTGGGGAGCGGTTCTCAAGCAGAGCTGGACTTTGCTGCCATCCTTCAGCTCCTAAATGATGCGACGCCAGACCTGGGCATGAATTTACCGCGGCCGCAAAGCTGGCGATGAGCACCCTGCCCCAAACCACTCCGTTTTGGGGTCGGAGGAGCTGGTAGGGGCAGGGTGCGAAGGATTCGCTCTGCTCGGCGCATCCCATGCAGAGCAGGCTGCCAGGGGTGGGTGCTTCACCAGCCCTCGGGTTGCACGGGGTCCTCCAAAACCCTCTGTTTTTGGCGAGGCAGAGGGGTTTTGGCGAGACGTGGGGAGGGAGCTGGGGGCGCTCCCCGCGGTCACCGCTTCGCCGCTGGGTCCTGGCGAAGCGGAGGTGCTGGAGGGGGGAGCCCGGTGGCTGTTTTACCCCAGTGGCTGCTTTTTACCCCCGTTTTCTCTCCCCCCAAGCCATGAAAGCCGACCGCAAGCGCTTGAAAGCCGAGAAGACGGACCTGGTGAGCCAGATGCAGCAGCTCTACGCCACGCTGGAGAGCCGCGAGGAGCAGCTCCGCGACTTCATCCGCAACTACGAGCAGCACCGGAAAGTGAGGCCGGGCGCCGGCGTGAGGCCGTTGGGTTTTCTTTCATCGTATTGGGGGAAAAAAGCAGCAAAATGGGGCTGGGCCCCTTGCGAGCAACTCCCCTGCTGCAGTCCAGCCCCTGCAGCAGGGGAATGGTGAAGAAGGGGAGGAGGATTTATCGCTGATCGGTGATAAACGAATGAGGCCAGAGATTGTAATTAGCTGAGCTGGCTTGGAAGGCTCAGTTGGGGTTTTTTTTGGGTGGGTTTTGCTTTTATTCAGTCTTTTTCTGCTGGCTGAAAACCTAAGGCAGCTCGTTTCCGAGGACATGCTTTACATGGGGCCCATAAGGTTAGGAGCTTGTCGACCGCACAAACCGTAGCACGTTGCTCGATTATAAATAGCATTTTTCTGGATGTTTTATGGACAGAAAGCTGGGGGGTGTAGGCACAGCTTCCTGTTGTGCTCGTGGTTTCCCTGCCTGGAGCTGTCCACCAGCGCGAGCGAGCGTGGGAACCCGGCTCGGGCGGCTATTCTGGGCTTTTTTCCATGCAAAGGGAGAAATTTGCTATTTTTGAAGGCTGGTGCCAAAGGAGCAGCACTCGCAGCCAGCTTGGGGTAGGCCGGGGAGAGCCAGAGGGACATTTTTCCCTTTCTGTGAGAAATCCCGTGCAATTCCCAACGCGAAGGGGCACTGCAGGGAAAGCAAGTAGTTGGGTCGAGGCGCTGGTGGAGGTCTTCAGCTTTTGGGCACGGTGCAGGCATCCTGATTTGTGGAGCGGGCATCTGGTTTGGGGGCACCGGGTTGCTAATGCCTGTCGGGGAGAGCTGGGGGGGGTCTCTTTTGGCTGTCCCCCCATCCTGACGGCTTCCCCGGCTCGCTGCAGGAGAGCGAGGACGCAGTGAAAGCCCTGGCGAAGGAGAAGGACCTGCTGGAGAGGGAGAAGTGGGAGCTGCGGCGGCAAGCCAAGGAGGCGACGGACCACGCCAGCGCCCTGCGCTCCCAGCTCGACCTGAAAGACAACCGCATGAAGGAGCTGGAGGCCGAGCTGGCCATGGTGAGCTCAGCCCCTGCTCCCACATCACCCGCCTGTGCCCTGGCGTGGCCGTGAGCTCGAGCTGCAGAAGCATCCGAGGGTCAGCTCCGTGCACTGCTGTGGGCTCCTGGCTCAGCAGCTCAAGAGCTTGGAGACCCCAGGGAGTTTTGATTTGCTGCAGTATTTTCATTTTTTGAATTTGCTGCCGTATTTTCATTTGCTGCAGTATTGCAGGGGGGTGTGTTACAGACCACCGTGAGTATCGGGGATAAACGTTGGCCCCAGCGCTGGGACAATTGCACGTAGCATTGACTGCAATCACTGCTTTGTGGCAATGCTAGCAGAAAAAAAAAATCAAAAACATGGATGGAAAAGAGCTGGGGGTCCTTGCTGCAGGGATTTGGCCGTTCACCTGCAAAGGGCAGGGTGGGTGTTGCGCCGCGCGTTGCTGCTGCTCCTGCAGCTCCAGGAGACGTCCCTATTTTTCTTCCTCCCCCAGGCCAAGCAGTCCCTGGCCACGCTGACCAAGGACGTCCCCAAGCGTCACTCCTTGGCCATGCCGGGCGAGACGGTGCTGAACGGCAACCAGGAGTGGGTGCTGCAGGCCGACCTGCCGCTGACGGCCGCCATCCGGCAGAGCCAGCAGACCCTCTACCACTCCCACCCCCAGCACTCAGCCGACCGGCAAGGTGAGACCCCGAGACCTGGGCACTCAAATTCGGGGGGTTTTGGGGTGAAATCTGCAGCGGGAGCAGCCTGGTGAGCCCTGCACGGCCGTGGCTGCCTTGGTTAGGGTGGAAATCTGCTCGCCAGATGAGTATCGGCAGTCGCATCCAGAGTTTGGCAGAGTGGGCTGGGGTTTGCATGGTTGGCACAGGTTTGGGTTTTGCACAGGTTTGGGTTTTGCACAGCTTTAGGTTTCCCACGGGTTTGGGTTTTGCACAGATTTGGGTTTTGCACAGGTTTGTGTTTTGCACGGGTTTGGGTTTTTACATGTTTGGGATTTGCACAGCAGGCCAGGGTTTTGCACGGGGGATGCTGGGGTTTCAAATAGCATCTGGGTTTTTGCCCATAGGGTACCTGGGTTTTGCACAGGTTTAAGTTTTGGACAGCGGGCTGGGGTTTTCAACAGGGCATGCAGGGGTTTTGAATAGGATCTGGGTCTTTGCATAGGGACTGCTCAGGTTGTGCCTGGGTTTAGGGTTGGCACGGCACGCTGGGGTTTTGCAGGGGGGATGCTGAGGTTTGGAATGGGATCTGATCTTTCACACGGGTGGTGCTGGGGTTTTTGCACGAGGGGACAGCTTTCACGTGAGCTCTGGGCTTTTGCACGGGGAGCTGGAGGTCGCGCAGAGGCAGATCCGTGCCTGAGCTCTGCCTCCCACCCGGGGGGGTGCTGCTGACCCCCTGCTGCCTCCCCTTGCCTCGCAGCGGTTCGGGTGAGCCCCTGCCACTCCCGGCAGCCGTCCATCATCTCCGACGCCTCGGCGGCAGAAGGCGACCGCTCGTCCACGCCGAGCGACATCAACTCGCCCCGGCATCGGACGCACTCGCTCTGCAACGTAAGTTTTTGGGGGCAGCAGGTGGGGGGTGTCCCTGCGGGGTCCCCCTGCTGCGTTCGTGCTGTTTCAATGCCCTCCGTCCCCTTCTGCTGCAGGGGGACAGCCCCGGACCGGTACAGAAGAACTTGCACAACCCCATTGTACAGGTAGGGCACCGAAAACCCTGTGCCAAAAACCCCCGGAGCCCTGCGCTGGGGGGTGGTTGGGGTGGGGGTGCTTGGAGGCAGCAATTTCACACCGCGTGCTTTGGGTTTTAAAAAATAAAAATAATAATTTAAAAAAAAAATGTTGGGAATGTTAAGTCTGGGCTGTCCCAGACTGCAGTGATCTGTCCCCAAATCCAGCTGAGGTGCCAGCTGTGCTCTGAGCCCACCACAGCCTCCGTTTGTTAGATATTTTACCCCAAAAAGCTGGGATATTCACACAAGAGCTGTAAGCAGAGCCTTGCTCTGGCCATCCCTGTGTAGCAAGGATTGCTTAGCAAGCCGATTCCTCGGGGTGGGGAGCAACATTTCCCCATGACTTCAGAGGCAGCATTTCAGGAGCTCTTCTTGGGGTCTGCACCTCGTTATTCCTTGGGACCAGCACCTTTCTGGGGACCAGGACTACTCAGCCCGGGCAGGGAGGGGGGCTGGCACCTCCAGAGCTTGCTTTAAGCCCAAAGAGGGCTTAAAAGAGAAACCCAATTTGCCACGGGCAGGGGGATCAGCACCAAACTCAGAACCAAACCCCAAAAAGATCCCAGCTCAGCGCTGCCTTCCCTCAGCTCACCGCCCGTTTCCCTACACCCTGTTCCCTTTGCAGTCTCTGGAAGACCTGGAGGACCAAAAACGGAAAAAGAAGAAGGAGAAGATGGGCTTCGGCTCCATCTCGCGGGTCTTTGCCCGGGGCAAGCAGCGCAAGTCCCTCGACCCCGGGCTCTTCGACGGCACGGCCCCCGACTACTACATCGAGGAGGATGCGGACTGGTGACCCCGAGCGCCGCTGTGCATCCCCCCCAACCCTGCGTGTGCATACCCCTGCTGTCGTGTTGTAATTTTGTTCCCCCTTTTATTCCATTTTATGTTTTTTTGGGGGTTGTTATTTTATTTTTGCATTCCAGTAACTCTTCCTTCTTTGTCCGTCGCTTCGTTTTTTTTTGTCGTTTTGGGATTTTTTTTTTATTTTTTTCGTTTTCTCCCTTCCTTCTTTTGATGAAACTTGAAACTTGAAGGACTGCTGCGTGTCTGTAAATAACGGGAATCTCGTGCACTTTGTGCTTGTGACGTCTCTTGTCCGAAACCGCTGTTTTCCGGAGCCTCTGGAACCCGCCTTGGAGAGGGGGACCCCGCCGTCTTAAGAGACCTTAAAAAAGAAAGGAAGAAAAAGAAAAAAAAAGCCACCAAAATCACGTTTGCTGTGACGTCCCCCTGGCCAAAATCCGAGGAGGCAGCACCCGGGCTCGTCGTAACGCCTGCCGGTCTGGAATAAGTGTTTTCCCTTTCCTTGTGTTGTTTTAATTTATTTGCACAAACCCAGAGAGGAGCTATTCTAACTAAATTATTGCAGAAATTTTGGGGGGGTTTTATATTTTTCCATGTTGGTGGGGGAGGGCTGGGGGAGGACGAAGGGGCTCTTTGTACTGTACTGTCCTGGGGCGCTGCCCGCGGGCGGGAGGATGTGGATGGGGACCGGGGACCGGCGCGGTCGGACGGCCGCGAGCATCCTCGTCCCGGCTGCGAGAGCACTTAACGCCTTGGAAAAAAAAAAGACAAAAAAAAAAAATACACACACAAAAAAAAAAAACACAACCTCAACGTTTTCTGGGAAATAAGGCTTCTCCCTGCTTTGTTTTTCCCGGATTTGGGGTGCTCGCCCTTCGCTGGAATTAAAACTGGGGGGAAGCGGCGCGAGCTCGGAGCCGGGGGCAGGCGGCGTCTGGGTTTTGGGGCATTACTGGGTTTTGGGGCATTATTGTCGCCGGGGCGCTGGGTACGGCCACGGAGCTCACGCCCCGAAATCCGCTTAAAACGCCCCAAAATCACCCCACCGGCAGCCGCTTCCCCCCCCACACACACCACTAACACGCGCCGCGCTCTGCTTACGGCAAGTACCTTACGCTTTAACGCTTAACGATATCATTTGAAGCTCTTAAAAAATGTATGAAGATTATTTAATAACGCTGCGATCGTGTATTGTTTTTCTTCATTTCGGTAGCGCCCGCCCTGTGTCGAAGGGGATATTTTGGCTTACATCCCACAGCCGACCTGCGGCCGCCCTCGTGCTCCGCGTTCCCCCTAACGTGATGATGCTGGGGGGGCCGCGGCGGTGCTGGGGGTGGGCCCGGTGGCCTCTGTCCCTGCAGAGAAAGATTTTTTATACATTTGTCCTTTTTTTTTGTAGTTTTGTTTTGTTTTTGTTCTTTTTTTCTCTTCCCTCTCTTTGCATTTTTCTAATTTAAACTCTCAACCAACAAACCAGACGAGCAATCTCCTTGTTATCAAGTAGTTTCCTTTGCATTTCAGCTTTTTTTTTTTTTTTTTTTTGTAAATTAGGAAATAATTCTTAAAAAAAAAATAAAAAAAAATGACTAAGAGGATGATTTATTTAAAAGAGAACTTCGAGAAATAGCATATGGATTATGGGTAACATTAGATTTAACTTTTTTCCCCCCGTGAGTGGGGAAGAATCCTTGAAGGCATGGATGCAAATATAAAAAAAAAAATAAAAAAAAATATAAAAAATCTAAATAAAGCTTATTTTAAAGTATGGAGGAGCTCTCTGTGGTGTAATTCCTCGCCGACCTGCCGGTGCCAGGCAGAGATTGGGGGCTGATGTGGTGCAGGGAGGGCCCTGGGGTGATGGGGGGGCTGCGAACGGGTCGTGGGACTCGTAACGTGGTTCTCCAGCTCTGTTAACTAACACGGTAATGGGGTGTTAATTGGGAATAAAACCCATTATTGAGGTATACCGATGAGCAGATAAGCCCAGCAGCTTTGGGGTGGGGGTGTCCTGCACCCCAGGGCGCCCCAGCCACGAGGCCGTCCCCATCCCGCTTTGGATTTGGCCTCGGTGCCAAACAGGAGGAAAACGGGTTCTCTTCTGGTTGTTTTCTGCCCCAAATCTGGAGGGATTTGGGGTCAGGTTGTGCAAGTGAAGGGCGAAGTTGGGACCTCGTATTGCCCCGTATTTTGCCAGCGTTGGGTGCCTGCAGGCTTTTGGGGCTGGAAGATGGAAAGCATCAGAAGGGCAAGAGAGCTGCTGGGCCATAGTAAAAGCTTTTTGTGGCTCGGTCCCTGGCTTTGGTGGCTTGTGCCAGCCCCCAGCCACAGCCTGAGCGCTTCAAGCAATTGAAAGAAGGAAAAAAAAAAAAGAAAAAAAAAAAAAAAGGCATTTGCTGCCAACTGGCTCTCCAGCTCTGTTAACTAACACGGTAATGGGGTGTTAATTGGGAATAAAACCCATTACTGAGGTGTACCTATAAGCAGATAAGCCCAGCACAGAGCAGGGCTGAGGCTGCTGCACGCGGAGCTCTTTCCCTCAAATATTTGTTGATGTCCTTAACCTGCAGCCCTGCAGCGGGGCCAAAGCCAAGCCACGGCCCTAAAAACCTGCGGTGTCAGCGGCAGCGTGCCCCTGTCCTTGTTGCTCCCAGGATTTTGGGGGTCTGGGGATTTTGGGGTGCTTGTCAGAGCAGGAAGCCGACTTGGAAAAAGTGACCTGAAGGGTTAAGGCTGCAACAGAAAAACCCAAAGCTGCGTTTTCCCTGCTTTGGGGAGGACGGGCACTGGGGGCTGCAGGAGGTTTTCTTCCCCTGCTGCATTTCGCCGCATCCTCGCTGCGTTCCTGCTGCGATGCTGCCATCGTGTGAGCAGCCCCGAGCTGCAGCCCAGCGCCCTGCTGCCACGGCCCTGCGTCGTGGGAGCCGTGCACCAAATCCCCACCGAAATCTGGCCGTGGCTGCCCTGCACCCAGGAGCTTGAGGATCAGAAAATCAGAAATCCCCTGAGGACGCGGGACGTCGCCAGGCCCCACTGCTCTATAGGGCTGTGTGAGCCGGCGGTGCTGGCGCCGTTTCTGCGTTTCTGTGTTTGCCCAGCTCTGTGCAGAGCCCTCGATAAGAAGCAGGTCGGAGAGTTGCCAGCCAGGACGTGGAGGTGAGAGCTGGGCAGGTTTCCTGCAACTCCCTGTGCCTCGTGCTGTGGGCAGCAAGGAGCAGAGGCGGTTTTGGGGATGGTCGCGATCTGTGGGTGCTGGGGACACTGCTGGTGGCACCTCCCCGGGTGCTGCCTCTGAGGCTGCTGGGCTTTGTTTGGGGTCTCTGATGCAGGAAAAAAAATCCAAATTTGTAAACTTCTGCCCTGCTTTTAGCACCGCTTCTCTCCCAGCCTCGCTGTGCTCTGGGTGTCATCTCTCCGAGGCTCTCCTAAAGCAACTCCCTTCCCCTTCCAGGACTCACAAGCCAGGAGAAAAATAAAGTTATTCGGCCTCCTGCAGTCCGTGGCAGCAGCAGCAAGGGAAGGCTTCTCCCTGCAGAGAGGGACCAGGATCAGCAGCAGGTTGGGGCCTTTATTTTCTTTTCCACCTTCCAGGCTTGTGCGTGCTTGAAGCAGAAGGAGACCTCACGCAGCGGAGGGACCGGTCAGACCTGCAGTGTGTCCTCAGGGATCCAGCAGCAGCCCCGGGGATCCCCTGGGCACCAAAGTGCTCTGGGCATAAGGAACAGAGCCGGTTCCTCTGCTTCCCAGGAGGATGAAATGTTCAGATGCCCAGGTTCGGCACCTGCACTCTCCCATCACTCCTGCAGCAGCAGGAGGGTGTGGAAATGTCTCGTTTTCCCAGCTCAGGGCTGCTGCTGTTCTTCTTTTCAAGCACGCAGAGCAGGAGCCCAGCCTGCAGCCTTGGCTCTCCCCACCCTGTCCTGTCCCTGCGCTCCCTGGCCCTTCAACTGCTCCAAATTTGGAGGATTTTACGCATTTTGGTGACTGCAAACCCTGCTCTGTGCAGAGCTGCCAGCAGCAGTGTTGTAGAAGGCAACATGGCTCTTGCAGGTGCTCCTGATGTCAGGGCACAGGAGGCAAGGCACAGAGAAGGGAAATACCAGCATGAACCAGTGCTTGGTGCTGGGAGCTCTGCAGGGCACGTGCCAGGCTTCCCCTGCCCAGCTGGAAGCAGCCGGTGGCCCTCTCTTCCTCAAGGGGGGCGATGCTGGGGCACCGGCCCCGTTAATGGAAGGGGCTGCCAGGGGATTTTTGGGACTGCAGGGCTGGGGGGAGGAACTTGAGCATTGCCCTCAGCCCCAGGAGCTGCCCTCGGGGTAACCGGGATCGAGGTTGGCTCGGAGCAGAGCCCCCCAGCTGGGGGCATGGCAGGGGCCACCCTGGTGGATCTCCACGGCTGGATCCCGCTGGGAAGGTTTCCTGCAGCCCGGGAGCCGCCAGGCTCTGGCCTGGGCTTCGCAGGGGTGTGAAGCATCCTCCCCCAAGCAGAAAGAGGCAGGGGAACCCGGTGCTGGTATTTCAGAGGATGGGAACCACCTTTAGAGGAGCCTGCACTTTAAATCCCCCCATAACGACTCCCTTGTCCTGCTGCCACGAAAAAAAAAGTCCCTTTCTGGCCCCTGTTCAGCTTTGCAGAGAGGGCGAGCAGGAGCACAAGGAGCCCATTTAGGACTCGGCCATCTCCGGTTGCGCTCCCCGGGGACCTGCTGCAGGACGGCAGGCTTTAACCTGGCAGCCAGCAGTGCTCGGGGGCTGATGTGGCGATGGGGCAGCGCTCAGTGACCCCGTGCCGTGGAGGCTCCGCTCCCCGCGCAGGATCAGCAGCAGCAGCAGAGCCAGCGGGTAAAGTTCATTTCTGTTCCACTTTCTTGTAGTTCTCCTGCGGAGGAGACAACTCCCTGCTCGAGTGGCCGGAGGTGCTCGGAGGCGGCAGGTTGGTGCGGCTGGGGATGCTCGGAGAGGTGGGAATTTGCCTCGCTGGGTGGCCAAGCCCTAAAATGCAAAAGGAGCAGGACAAGGGGGGAAAAAATACACCTGCCCGTGTCGCTGCGTGTCCTTGCAGCACGGTTCGGTGGCTCTGATTAAGGCGAGACGCTATCAGGCACGGGGAAGGGCAGCGCTGGCGTGTGCCCGGAGGAGGAGCGGGGTGGGTGAGTCAGTGGAAAATCCCCTGCACATGGCTGGCGAGGGGGGGACGGGGAAATGGGGACAGGGAGAGGGGGTTTCCACGGCTCCCCTGGACCACGCAGCAGGGCCGGTGCAGGAGTGGTGGTGAATTGTGGCAGCTCGTGCTTTGTGAGGACTTCGTGGCTCAGGGATGGGGAAAGCCACGGTGGGTGGGCACGCAGAGCTGCTCTGCCACCCGTGGGGGGAAAAAAACACCCTGAGGGGTGTCCCAAATGGAAGACGGGTCTCGGTCATGCGAGTCCCAGGTGCCACGAGGATGGCAGTGGGGTTGGGGCATGGAGGGTGGATGAACCACAGCTGATCCCATGCCGGGCTGAGACCTTCAGGTCCTGGGGGGGCTCTGGTGTGGGCCAGGAGGGTGAAACCCCCTGGGGAAGTGTCCCCGAAGCAGGGACATTGAGGGGGGGGGTGAGGGGATGGGGCAAGGCCAACCGGGCCAGAGATTTTGGGGCTGCGTCCTGCAGGGCAAAACGTGGTGGTGGAACCACATCTCGTGAGCCCTTTGCTGGAGGACGTCAGTCCTGGGAACTGAGCACTGGCCAGCGGGGTTTCCTTTGTTTGTATCACTGCAATTCCTCCAAAAAAAAAAATTGTCTCGGGCTTTTAGAAAGCTCCAGCAGCCCTGCGGCCATCTCCCAAGTGCGGGTTGTGCCGAATCCTTGGGTGGGAAGGGGAAGGTCGTGTCCGGACCCCCACGGGCGCCGACGCTGGGTGTTCCTCGGGGGCTGGCAGCTTTCCTGGTGTGCTTTTGTCCTCCCGGCCTGGCTCGGCGTGTTTCTGTGTGTCACGTACAGTCACAGTGCGTGCCTGCCCCTATTGACTTAAAACCCAGCTGTCCCAGGCCCCGCGTTACACCCAGCGTCGCGGGCAGAGCTGCAGGTCGGGCGTGAGGGCGATGGGCTCCGAGCGGTGCCCAAATTTCTGAGCCAATTCTGAGCGATTTTCTGGCAAGATGGGGAATGCCTGGGGGGCTGGAGGTGTGGAGGGGGGATGCTGAGGTTTGGGTGTCCTGGCAGAAAGGGAAACCCCCCCCATGAAGGCGAGGAGTGAGTGGGTGTGGGGCCGGCGAGCCCAGCCCTTCGCCGCCGCAACCACTGGGAAGTGGCTGCGATGCCTTTGATTTGAACTGCGCGTAATTACACGGGGGTGGAAAGCTGGAGGAAGGGAAGTGCCCGGGGAGGGAGGGCTGGGCAGCCAGCCGTGCCTCCTCCGGGACAGCCCGACGGCAGGGGATGCTCGGAGGAGCTCGGCTCCACGGCACGGGGCTCTCCCAGCCGAGGAGGAGCTCGGCTCCGTGGGGAGCTCGGGGAGGCAAGGGCTGGATGGGGCCCTGCCCTGCGCCGGCTGGAAACCTCCTCCAGCAGCCCAGGTAGGTTCCTGCCTCCCCAACAGCACCGCAAGCGCTTCTTGAGCTCGTTTTTAGGAGGAACCGATCGACTTCTGGGGCTCAGCCAAAGCGGTTGAAAACCCTGGGTGAATTTTGTGGCCGGTGCGCAGCAGCGCAATCCCTGGCAAACTTTCACCCGTCTCAAAACCCCGTCCCCTGCTCGCCGAGCACCGGTGCTTTGTGCTGTGCTGTGTCTTTCTCTCGGCCCCCAAAATCGCCATGTCTGTCCTTCCCGGTCATCTCCTGTGGGCTCCCCGCGTGCCTCTTTTGTTTCTTCTGCTCGCTTCCTTCTTCCTGCTTCCTCGCTGCTGCCTCAGCAGCCGCCGGTTCCCGTCCCGCAGCCCCCAGCTCCCCGATGGTGCCCCCGCTTCGTGCTGCTGTCCCAGGAGGGGTCTGGGCACCCCCTTCCCGGCTTGTCCCTTCTCCAAGGCAGGCGCTGCCACCCTGCCTCCTCCCGGCTCTGCCTGCAAAATCAGTTTTGGCTGCTTCCCCGAGCAGCGCTGGGTTTGGCAGCGCTCCCGGAGCGAGCCCGGGGAGGGCAGCTCCCAGCACAGCGTGCGGCTCCGGAGCTGCCCCTCGGCAGGGATGCGAGGAGTGGGGAGAGAAATAACGCAAGAAAAGGCGATTCTGGGGTGGGAGCGGGGTGCAGTGGGGGCTGGCTGTTCCCATAAATCACAGCAGGGAGTATTTGTGGGCTCACCCCTCGGAGAAGGCTGCTTTCAAAGTTTCGTGGTGCTGTCGGGGCCCAGGGAGATGAGGGATGTCGGTGATGTTATAGAGGCACCAGCGATGCCGAGGGATGGTGCAGGACCCCTGGCAGGGACTCGCAGCCCCGATGTGCTGCCAGCACAGCAGGGAACAGCAGAGGTGGCTCCTGCTGGCCACGGCGGTGGCGTTGGAGGAGGTGGAGTTGGTTTGGGCAGGGTAGGATATCACAAGGGCAGGTGGGTCGTGCCTGAAAGCTCTGCCAGGCTCAAGAGGGGAGGTTATTGAGATGAAGCAGGTCAGTGGATCCACAGGAAGGCTTTTAATTCTTTTCTCAGTGGCAAGAAATGTCAGGATGGGGAAATTAAAAAAAAAAAAAAAAAGGTGCAAAATACAATCAGAAATAAAGCAGGGAACACAGCGAGTGGAAGCACGGGGAGCTTCCCAGCCTGGTTTGTTGGTCCCAAGCCTTTCTGCAGCAAGCACAGGTGGATTTAACTGAGCCAGGGAGCCCAGCACCAAAACCCCAAGGATTTACTGCCGAAGGCCAAGCCTTGAAATAATTATCCCAGCCTCCACGTATGGGAAGTGTCTGGAACTTGACTTGCTCTGCAAGCAGCCTGATGGTAATTTGGAGTCAGATTGTGGCTGGTTTTCCTCCAGCTCCTCTCTGCAGCAGTGTTCAGCTCCTCGCCCACTTTGCCCTGGTCTGCGGTGGTGCTGGGGCTTGGAGCTCTCCGTGGGGGGAGCGCAGTGTGCCGGGTGGGCTGCAGAAGGGTTCATGAAGGAAAGAAATGGATGTGGAACGACTCCTGAAGTGCCTGGAAGAAATGCAAAGAGCAATGAGCCAGCGCACAACGCGGGGAGCACCAGCAGCAAAATGGGGGCATGCCCGAGTCACCTGCACGCCGCTGTCCCTCCGTGCTCTGACGTTTCCTGGGCGAGATGCTATCAAACCGGCTGGAGCTTCGCCAAAACCAACAGGAGGTGGCCAAATCAGCGCCTCCTCCCTGCTCAGCTGGGTGACCTCAGCTTATTTCTCTCCCTGCTTGCCCGGCTGGGACAGGGGATCTGGCCAGAAATATCCCCGATGGTGGGCCAGGGATGATTTGGGTGGTGATAAGTAAGACCAAAAGCGCCCCGCTGTGCGAGGAGGTGTTCTTCTGGGGGTGTTGGTGTTGCGCAGCACGGGCTGGGCATCGCAGGTGGGTGGTTTTGTGACTTCTCGAGGAGTTTGGTGTTGTTTGGGGCTTGAATCCTCCCGTACGCAGGGCTGTGCATGAGGGAGCTTCTGCTGCAGGAGGGTTTTGTGGAAGCCAAGCTTGTGGGTCTCAAATTAGTGACCGAGTTTGTAGATCTCAAATTAGTAGGAGCAGTCGTTAATGAGAAGGGTGCCTGCGTGCAGACACAGATGAAGGGAGGCTGGAGGAGCTGCCCGCCTGCCTGTTCCCTGGGGCTATGGGCAAAGCAAGGAGGAGCTCAAGGAGCTACCCCCAGCTCCCAGAGTCTCAGGGCTCTACGACACAAGGCTTGGGCAAAATCCTTGGGATTTCCAGCTCTGCCTTGGCTGTTGGAAGGACCTGGGTGGCATCGCTTGGAAAGAAAGCTGGCAGAGGAGGGTGCGGATCCACCAGCCCCAGGACCAGTATGGGAAAAGGGAGATCTGCACTGAGCAGGTGGAAGCTGACCTACAGTGGGCTCGGTGCCCTAAGGGGTTCTCCATAATGGATTTATTTCTCCAAATCTGACTTGAGCCTCGGTGTTTCAGCATTGCAATCGAGACTTGGAGACACCGGGGTGCTGGGGCTCTGCCAGCAGGGTGGGAGCTCCTCTTTGGCAGAGGCTGAAGGTGACACTGTGTCCCCGGCACCTCTGCCGTGCCTGGTGATGGAGCAGCCCCACAGGCTTCAAGCCAGGCTCTAAATAACCTCATTTTCATCCGAGGTGAAAATTGTCTTGTGTGTCACGAGCTGGGCTGTCCCCCAAAGGGGCCGTGCTCTGCCTCCCGCACCGACCTCACCCGGGAGGTGTGGAGCAGAAGAGCCCCGGAGCTCAGCCTGCTCGAGCTCGCTACGTGACAGCGCGGGGGGTTTGACCTGTTCCCCGAGCTGCCAGCTCATCGCTCGTGATCTGACGACAGAGGTGTTGCTCCTGGAGCCTGGTTTAGGAAAGCATTGTCACGGGAGGCGAGGAACGCAAAGGTCTCGCCGGGCTGGGAGGAGCGTGGGCGTCCCTGCCTCCCCGCTGGGTTGGTGTTTCACCGGGAGCGCTGGGGCATGGACGTGGCACGGAGAAGGATCAGGTGCCTCCTGGCTCGATCTTTGCTGTAAAGCAGTGCCGATGAGTTTGGTTTTTTCTTCGTGCTGAAGGTTTGTTAAGGGAAGTCAGAGCAGGGAGGCCGGGTGGCAGCTGCGCCGTGCCGGTTTAATGATTCGGAGATCCTGGTGTAAATCATTGACAGCGGCGAGCACAAAGAGCGCAGGTGTGCGCGGGATGGGGACAAAGGTAGCTGGGACGGCAGGGAAGCCCCTGTGCCAGCAGGGAGGTGGCAGGGGGACGCAGGCAGGGGTTGCAGGGGACAGCTGCAAGTCCTGGAGGGGCACGGTGGGCAGCACGGGGTGCGTCACCTCGGTGCCAGCAGGCTGGGAGAGCGAGGAGGGAGAGGAGCTGCATGGAGAGCCCTAAGGATGGTGAGTAAGGACGGGTTACGCATGGATTGGCACAAAGCTGGAGTGGAGGCAGCAGGCAAGGCAGGGGTAGTGTCCTGCTCTGCCTCGTCTTCCTCTGGATGTCCTTGGAGAGACGGTGCCGGCCACAGACAGACTTGTGGTCGGTTTTCTGCTTCCCAGGTGCTGAACCTGTCTCCGTGCTCTCTGCTTTCCTTCCCATTGAGGCCTCCTCTGCTCTTCCAGAGGCTGCAGCAGCCTTCTCCAGCCATCAGCATCACGGCACCAGGGTTATGGCCACGCGAGCGATGGCAGTGCTCCCTGCTAAGCCGAAAGGAGGGATAATTCGATGGAGAGAGCGGCTTAGGCACGAAGCCTTGCGGTTTAATCTGATTTGCCCTCTCTGCAGGCGAGGGATCTGCGCACAACTTTCCAGCTCTGTGATGATGGAGAGGCTTGGAGAGGGGTGAGGTGCTAGAGGGAGGCCAGCTGTGCTGGGCGCGTGCGTGAAGAGTCAGAGGCGGAAAAAGGGGTTGCTTCTGAAACCTTTTACCCCCTCCAAATAAAAATCACCAGCGAGTGGGCCGCTTCTTTCCTTCTCTGCTGCTCACGACAAGTAAACGGCCGAGGTCTGTGCTGAGGAGTGGTGCAGGGTGCTGGTAGTGGCATGGGTAGATGCTAGCAGAGCAGCACGTCGGCTGTGCCGGCCTGTGTGCGGTGTGAGCTCTGTCCTAAAGCCCCAGGAGCAGTTTGTGGGTGAGATCTCAGCAGGATGATGGTTGTCTGCAGCTATATTAAGAACCAAAGCATCCAGCTAAGAAGGGAAGACCAAAATCAGAAGCAGGGTGCTGATAAAGATCAGACCAGAGCGGATGGTAGAGGCAGTGCAGCTGAAGCAGTGTGTGTTTGCGTGTCTTTTCCTGAAGAAAATGCTCCGGTCTCTTGGCGTGGCTTTGGAAGCAGCGAGCAGTAAGGAAATGGCAGCTCCGCGGTGCTGGCAGCGGTCGGGATCCTCTGCCCTTCCTCGCTGCCATGGGATGGGAGAGCAGTCCCGGGACTGCCAGTCCTGCTCAGAGCTGCGTCTGGGTGGCGGGCTGGAAAAAACTCCTGGAAGAGGCTTTGCTGGGCTGATGGCAGCTGTCCCGCTTTTGCCTTCAGTGACGGAGGGAGCTGAGAAATGTGCTGAATGAGTCCCCGGCAGCGCTGGGGAGGAAGGGCTGGAGGATCAGAGGACGGAGCTTTCCGACCCGACGAGCCTTGGAGGGCTGCAGCAAACCCTGGGGACGTGGAGGATGAAGGAGGAGCCTCGTGGATGAAGGGGGTGAGCAGCACCCCACAGCGCCTCGGGGCACTGGCATGGCTGGAAACGGGGCCGGATGCAGCGGAGGGTGCGTGAAGGTTTAGGAAGTCTGATGCAATTCGGCTGTTGCAAGATTTTTCCAAGCCCGTGGAGGTCAGTGGGTTCGCAGCGCGCCCGCAGCGTGGGTGCTGCCCGTGGTGGCACGGAGAGGTGCGGGGCTGCCGTCCCGGTACAGGCAGCACGCTGGCAGCAGGCCCACCAGGAGGGTGAAATTGGGCTTGTGGGTGGCTTGGGGACACCCGAGGGACCCTGTGACAGCAGGTGCTGGCTCCTCTCTGCCAGAACCAGCGAGGTTTGTCCATCCTCAGCTCCTGAAGGTGAAAGCTTCATCCCACGTGGCTCTGGATACCTGCTGCGGAGTTAAAGCTGTGGGGTTTAGAGGTCACGTTTGGGCTGTCAGTTCATAACCACGGGGAAATGTTTGCAGGATTGTCTTCAGACAAGCTGGATTTCCAGCTAGGGCTGTCAGGAAGGGCCGGGACGTGGGAAGGAAGGGAGCTTGGGGTGGGCAAAGCCATCGCGTGCGCCGACTGCTCCTTCATGGGGAGGTGAAGGTCGGGCCCACCACGGCGTGCTGGCTTCCCCTGGGAGAGCCCCTGGGCTGAAAAAAGCCCCGAGGAAGGGCAGGCAGAGCGGGGTGCCCGCGGGAAGGCAGGCGCCGAGCCACAGCTCTGAGACTGCTCCTGGGAACGGCTGTGGCTGGTGGGGAGAAAAAAAAAAAAAAAAAAAAAAAAAAAAATGCAGCTCTGTTAGCATCGACTTCCTTGTTTTAATTGCTCTCATGACTCAGGATTTTGTAGAAGATGTTTGCAGCGCTACTTTTTTAGGACGGGAATGATGCTCGGGGGGAGGTTGGGGGCACACGGGGCACGGACGCCGACAGCAATCAGCTGTGGGATCTCTTTGGGAGCCTCCAGAGTATTCGAGATAAGTGGGGCGAGGTGGGAAAGTTTGCTCGGTGCCCTTTTTGTTTCCGTGTCTGCCTTTTCCTGCAAGTGGCTGGAGTCGGGCTGTTTTCTGGGAACGCTGCTCGACTCTGCCCCGTGACCCAGCGGCCGAGGCGTGCTCTCGGGCTGAACAAGCCGGGACCATTGACCCGGACTGCTGAGACGAGGAGCGAGGCCGTGCATGGGAAAAGCGAGCAGCAGCATCCTGCCCGAGGGACGGCTCCTAGCACAAGCAAGCTTTGCAAAGCCGAGGCTGAGGAGGAAAGGAAAACCAGCAGGCGTGTTTGCGCCACTGCACGCGGTTTTTGGCACAAATGGGATGTTGTTCCACACCAGCTGTGAGATCGGTGTGGAAATGGGGGCGCTTTGCTGCACGCATGCAGTTTCCAGTCACAGGTTTGTGCTCCTTGCTGCCATCCCCGTGTGCTGAGGTCCAGCAGGCAGGCTGCCAGGAGATGCAGCCGTGCGTGTTTATTTTCGGAAAGCAGGCGCATCCAGCGTTTGCAGCTGAGAAAATGCAGCAATTCAATCCAGGCCGGGCAGCAGGAGTTTGGTGGGCTGGGTCACAACTCCACCCTGGTGCCTGCGTCTGGATACACCCAGGGGACTCTTCCAGGGTGGGTTAAAGCTGCCCAGAAGGGAGCAGTGGCTTTGCCGTGGGCTTTTCTGAGGCTGTGCTTTCAGCTCAGCCCATGCAGGCAGCAGCCAGGAAAAGCTGCACAGTCGGCTTGGCTGGGAGAGCTCTGCTTTTGCTTTCTCTTCCTTGTGCAGGGAGGGTTCGGAGGGCAGGCAGCCAGCTCCACAATCAGCTGCTCTCTATCTTTCACAAGGGAAAAAAAAGGAGAAGTAATAGAGCCTGGGATTTTTTTTATTTTCTCCCGAGTGGTTTCAGGCGGCAGTAGGTTGGGTAAGGCTCTGTCCATGCGGAAAGGAGCAACGCTCTGAGCCACGATGGGTTTTTTGGGCAGCTGCCGTGAAGAGGTGGGTTGTTGCCCTCAAAAAGATGTTGAATCCAAGTTCCTAGCAAATGTTAACAATTCCTCTCTTTCCTCAGGTGGGTGTGTAGTATGGCTAAGAAGGTAGCAAAGGGTCAGGCTGCGGCTGAAGGTACCTGCTGGGGAGGCTCCCCTGTTCTTCAGGAAGTTAGAGATTTAGGAACATGTTGCATCTTGCGGCTTCCTTCGTGCTGCTGGGGTTTGGTAGGGCTGGAGAGGAACCCTCGGGGTGGGAACGTGATGCAGGCGGTGAGGCCGCTCAGCAGAGGACTCACACCTGGGCGAAACGTCACGGGGCCGGTGGCAGCGGAGGTGGGAAGAAAGCTGGGTGGGAAGAAGCAGAGCCAGTGGCGCCGGTTGATTTTTAGGACAGTGCACCCGAGCCGTGGCGTGGAGGGAAGCAGCCCACGTTTGGGGTGGATGCTGCTCTGCAGATCCCCTTGGAACGGGCAGCAAGGCCCCCGCTGCCAACGGCTGTGCTATGCGCTCTCGGCAAGGCGCGGTGTAATTAGATTTCCAGCATCAGCAGTCCAAAAACGACGTTATCTTGCCTGCTAGCCGCGTCGTGTCCCGCGGCAAGCTGAGTAACCGCGGCTTTCCTCCTCTCCCCAGGTCTCACTGCCCGCTCCGGGAGGGCACCGCACGCATGGTAGCCGGCCTGGCCACCCGCTGCCACCACGGGTGCTGTGAGGTGGCCGCCGCGGGCAGCGGGGCGCGATGGCCCAGTCCCGTGCCAACGGGTCGCACTACGCACTGACGGCGATAGGGCTGGGGATGCTCGTCCTGGGCATCATTATGGCCGTGTGGAACCTCGTCCCCGGCTTCGGCCCCGTCGAAAAGCCCGCTGCCCACTCTGGTAACAGCAGCAAGCCCGACCGCGGCAGCGGGGGCATTTTGAAGAGCAAGACGTTTTCCGTGGCGTACGTGCTGGTCGGGGCGGGGTTGCTGCTGCTGCTGCTCTCCATCTGCTTGAACATCCGCGACAAGAAGAGGCAGAGCGAAGAAATAACCAGGGTGCAGCACCAGGCATCGGCAGAGCCCTCGCAGCAGGAGGACAGGTGAGCTTTGTGTGGGGGAAAGGGAGCGGGGTGGAGGGTAGAAATGACCCCACGGGCTTTATTTTCCTCTTGCAGGAGGTCGTGAGCAAACAACCAGCAGTGTGTGCTCAGATAAAGGTGGGCACGGCTCACAGTTTAGGGTACAAGTTTTTTTGTTTTTTTTTATAGCTCAGGACAAAATGAACCCAGCTGTATTTATGGTGTTGTGGGTAAAGGGAGGCAGTGTTTGTGTGTGAGCTCACGCTTTGTTGGTCTGCACGCTGTATGGCACGGGGTATCACAAGGAGATGCTGTTAATGGTTAACACAGGGGAGACGGGTGGCTGCTGCGAGGTGGACGAGGAGCTACAGAGGGGTGGGGAAGAGGAGCAGGAAGGCTGGGGCTCGCTGTCTTGGTCAGCATGACTGGTGGTGCCACGTAGCTGTTGAGCTGCAGAGGTGCAGTCAGCGTGGACCTGCTGGAGGTGTGCAGGGCTCTCCGGTCTGCCTGGGGAGCCCCGCTGCACCTTGCAGACCGTGTCCTGTCCCCACGATGCTGGCTTGAGTCTGTCCAGAGAAAGGCAGTGGGTGGTGAAGAGGAAAAGAGAGAGGAGGCAGCAGGAGAAAGCACCTCTTGCGGCTGCTGCCTGAGGAATGATGCAGGTGAGGGCTGCTATGGCTTCAGAGGGAGGTAGTTTGTGTGCTCGGAGACCCTAAGAAACCTCTGACGCCCCACCAGATATTAAAAGCGCCTGCCTGTTGCAGAAGCAGAGCAGAGTGTAGCTGTGCAGGCTGCATGCAGGTACCCGGGGCACAGACAGGCACGTGTTTCTTCGTGTGGAGCTCTCAGCAGAGAAATTGAAGTGATGCGCCCAGCCAGACACATCCCGGTGCCGTGGCAGGGTGGTGAGGACCCTTCTGTGCTCTGAGAAACTTGTGGAGAGGTGAGGAGAGACGTTGGTGTTCTGCCTGGGGAAGGAATCACTGCTGAGAGAGATAAGAAGATTATCAAGAAGATCAATTTATTTGCCAACAAAATCTCAAGTAAAGACGTGTGAAATAGAAACAAGTCTGAACATAGGTGCGGTTGCATCCTGTTCAAAATGTCATGAGCTGGTGTATATATAAGGTGGAAGGGCGGATATTCCGTCCTTTATTTTTGGAAGGGTAAATATTCTGTCCTTTCTTTTTGGTTGTCTTTCATCTCCTCTCTCTGCCCCACACCCCCCGTGAAGCTGAAACGACGTGCAGCTGATGCTCTCTTCTTCTCTCCTTCAGCCAAGAAGAGGACGAAGACACGTCCTCCCGGTACTACGTCCCCAGCTACGAGGAGGTGATGAATGCAGGCTACTCGGAGCCCCATAACCAGGACAGGAGCCACAGGCTCAGCGTCTCGCTGCCCTCCTACGAGTCACTGACGGGGCTTGACGAGGGCGCACAGCCCCAGGGAGCAGCCGGCACGGAGCCTGGCGTGGAGCCTGGCACAGAGCGGCCTCCTGGTCGGCACAGCTCGCGCCTGAGCAAGCGCCTGAAGCCCCTGAAGGTGCGGAGGATCAAGTCGGAGAAGCTGCACCTCAAGGACATCCGTCTCAACCTCGCCGACGGGAGCAGCACCCACCCCATCACGATCGAGCCACTGACACCCCCGCCAAAGTATGAGGAGATCCAGGAGAAAGCGCTGGAGAGCCAACAGATGACTTAGAGAGGGGAATTTGGTGATTCTGCGGGTTGAAAACACTTGGAGAGGCTTGGGCAGAGGGTGTGGGAGCATTTGGCACTCCCTGGATGCTGAAATATTGAGGGAGCAGTCAATGGAGACTGCGGCATTGCACGAACTCTTCCCAGGATGGAATTGTCTCTTCCCAGGATGGTGTTGTGTCAGATACCATGGGGAAATGGCAATGTGCCTGCTGCTGTGAAGGACACAAAGGTCGGAAGGACTGGATATGTGTTTTGTGTTGTTTTAAATTAAGGACAACCTAATGTATCTTCTCTCCTTTGTGCCTTGCCCCAACAAAAGGTTTTGAAGCCACCCAACTGTTATTTAGCAACAATTTTCCAAGAGAAAAAAGGAAATGTTCTTTTCTTCTTCTTCTTCTTCTTCTTCTTTTTTTTTTTTTTTTTCCAAGTCTTTTCTTTCAGAGTAAGGCAAGCAAAAGTGTCAGATCAGTGCCGTAGCTGTTCTCTGCTCCAGTCACCGGTGGGGCTGGGATAGTGGCATGGGGCCAGCCCAAGCCCATGCAGAGTTGTGTGCTTGCTGGTGCGAAGCAGAATGAAACGAGCCCTTAAACTTGTCAGACTCGTAGGTAAGGCTTTACCCATAGGAAGTTTCTTACTGGCATCAGCGCTCGTGCTCCTGTGGGAGAGGACTGTATTTCTTGCCTCGGTGGTTTTCTCTTTGTGCGTTGTGTTGGGAATTGAAGGGACAGTTGGTGAATGCAGGGGGCTGGGAGCTGCAGTAATGTACCTCTGCCAAGAGGTGTTCAAGATGTGCCGGGTGCGAAACGACTGTAGAGTGTGCTGTGCAAGCAGACCTTTTCTAAATAAATATTTTGTACATGGTGTGTGTGTGTGCGTGCATTTGTGCACAGATGGCTGTTCCCACAGAATGTAAGCCAGAGCTGTATGAAATCAGGCAACTCTTTTAGGGTGGATGCTGCTCCTCTGCCATCCTGGAATTACCTCCTCTACCTCCTGGGCTTGCAGCAATGCTATGGCCTACAAAGTCATGAGCATCCTGCACTCTCAGCCACATATTCCTTCACCTCGTTTGAATGTGGAGGGGTGTATGGAGAGCTAAATCTCTCCCAGATTTGTAGCAGTTGTCCATGTTGTGTTTTTGTTGATAGGATGATGATATTGGTGTAAGTACAACCTGTCTGATGGAGGTTGACTTGGTGATAGTTTAAGTAAAATGTATGAGAAGAGTGCAAATGGTCAAAACAGAGACAAGAAAGAGATGCTGATCCAAATCAATATAACAGTATATTTTATGGCTTCATATTCCATTATTTCCATTATTTTAATCACAGGATATTCACTCTGTTGTGCCCCAAAGGACAACATGATCCCAGATGGGCAGAATAGCTTCATATAATAAGGGTCTTCCTTAATCAAATGAAGGGAAAAAGAGTAATGGAAGAGCATTTTAACTTTTCCCCGGCCTCATGTGCCTCGAAGAGCCTGCCCACAGTGGGAAGCAAGTGCTTTAATTCTTTGCTGAGTTAGCAAGTTCTTCCTAGGGTGTGACTCTGGTCAAAATATTGGACCCTGAAACCTTCCATGAAATATATATCTGCAGGAACACAAAGTCCTCTCTCCCTGGTGACAAAATGCAACCGTAACAGTTGTCCTACAAAATGTAGATAAATATCAGGTTAATAACGTGAGGTCTTTTGTATGTGTGGTTGGGTGTTGGGTTGGGTGTTGCTGCTTTACCAGGACATCCTGTGTCATGAAACAATCTGGGAAAAGCAGAATCTTTCTCAGTGTGCAGTGGAGGAACGGAGCTGAGAAACCGATGTAGAATGTAGTGGCCACAGTGAAATGTCGTGTGACCAATGCAGGAGTGCTGTGACAAATGTGCAGATGGCTAAAGAATATCTGCTCCTTGAACTCTGGTAGTGTTTGGAAAGCACAGAAAGATGTGTGATGCTAAGGAAGGTGAGTGCTTTCCACATTTTGACTGTCACTGTATGAGGATGGCTCATTCTCCGTGTGAAGGTGAGGTTATATTACAATATATATCGTAGGTGGTAAGAGTAGTTATTCCTGAAGGTGAGTATGAAGAAGGGGAGAGATGGCAGCTGTCTTCACCGACATCCTACATGCACCTAGCCCAGATCTCATGCTATTTAGCTCAGGTAATAAACGTGCTTGTATTTGAGAAATCAGAATGTGTTTCCCTACACAGTGTCTAAATTTGCATGTGTATCTTTGCATCTCTGGATGGTCAGTCATGTTCAGGGGCAACTCCTGGGATATACAGACCTGGTATTTGTGTCACGGAGGAAGCCTCAAGTTATTTTTAAAAAGCATCACTGAAATGCTGGATTTGGGCTGCAAAACCTCTGCTGTTATTTTCCAGTGCAAAACTCTTGCAAGAAAGGAAAGGTAAGGAGGCATTGGCAGCAAACCATGCATTCGTGCTTCCTGGTGAGCAAAGGGTGACAAATGGCCGTGGTGCCGCTGATCATGTCCCGGGTCAGCAGCCTGGCTGCCATCCAGGATCAGCCCCATTGTGTGGGGTGGAAATTTGGTTTGTGCCAAGCATTGAAGAAGTTTTAGAAAGACAGGAAAAACTTTGCATGCAGTGTTTTTGCAGATTGGGTAATTATTTTTTTTGGGGGGGGAGGGAAGTGCTGTGTTTTTGCAAGCATGCTTCTGAGCTGAGTTGTTTGGGACTCAGCAGCCCAGTGTTGCAATATCTGAGCATGGAGTGCAATTCTCACTAATCTTGTTAGGTTTGGTGTGGGTGTGGTACACGTCCCCGGGGAGGTTCGTGGTCGTCTCCATGGCCTCTCTCAGCCTTCCCAGGGCTGCTGACACCTGCCAGCATATTGGGTGCTGGGGGAGATCTTTTCACCCTTTTTAAGGTCTAAGTCTCACATATTGTGATGTATTTGTGTCCCTGTATTGAAACGTGAAGGGTGTGTGAACAATTTGTGTGGGCAGGAGGATGTAGAGCGGGAGGCAGGAGCAGGCCTGGCTCTTGCCCTCAGCTCGGGGTGGCGGCCATCATGGCGGCCTGGTTGCCACGGCGACGGCGGCAGGGATGGGGAGGCACTGCGAAATGGCGCCTTGGGGACGCGTGAGGTGGCAGGGTGCAGCCCTCGTCACAGCAACCTGGGCTTAGATCTCAATTTAATTAATCCCCTCTCCACAGCGGAATAACCCTCGCCATCACAGGGCAGCCCAAGGGCCTTGGTGAGTCACAGGTGGCGGGCAATATAATACATGCTTCCAAATAAAGAATAAGTTAAAAAAGCAAAAAATGTTCTCTGGCAGGCTTGAACAGGTAGGCTGCATGACAAACTGAGTGTTTTCATACATGCAGAACAAATGTCCTGTGAGAAACTAGAGCTGCAGTCTGCACCGACACAGAGCTGTGTTGTGCTGCCGGGCCAGTTGCTTGGAAAAGGGGAGGAAAAAAAAAAAAAAAGAAAACAAAAAGCAAAAAACAAAACAAACAAAAAGGAAAGCAGTAGGGTGTCAGCCGGCTTTAGTTTCACAGGGGTTTCCCTGGCTACTGCAGGGTACAGGGAGGAGCAAAGGGATGGTGTGCAGACTCAGGTCCCTTGCCTCTGTAAATAACTTTACTGCTTTATTTCAGGAACCAGCGGCATATAAGGTGGTGGAGAAGTTCCTGGCTCAGCTACATGCATTGCAGGGGGATTACTAAATGAGTAATGCATATTATGTTCTGACCTTCGAGGTGAAAAGGTAATACTATGAGAGCCTTCCTAAGGAGCTCAGACGGGTGTTTTCAGCTGAAGCCACAAACAACCACGATCGGGAGACACGAAGGGTCAGACATCGTGCTGAAGGTATGGGAAAGCTGCGGGAGTCCTGGGTGGACAGTGGGTGGGGAAGTTATTGGTTGGGAATTAGAGGGAGAGGAGTCTGGTTGTGCTGGCAGACAGCTCTGTCATTAGTGAGGGTGCAGGTAGGGTTATGGACTGCAATTTGAAAATGCAAAGCATAGAGTCTAACAGCCTATTTGCATGCTTTGGATGCAGGTGGGGTGGTGCACGGCAAGCCTAAATGCCAAGAGTAGTGGCTAACAGCATATTCACATGGAGAAGTACAGCAAGGAGAGGAGGGCTGGACAAATTGGCAGCAGTAACACAGCTCTGGTTGCTTTCTGAGGGTTTTGTCTCTTGCTTGCTGATCTGTTTTGTCAGTCTGCAGGGGTAGAGGATCATCACGCGGCCCTCAATTTCGATGGCTGGGAGAATGGCTTTGTCCTGCAGGACCTCAATTCTCCCCAAGGCACCTTTGTGAACGGCTGCCAGGTGCAAAACGCGGCTGTGCGAGTGAGCCCAGGCGACATCCTGCACTTCGGGGCACAGGGAGCATCCTTTGAGCTAGTGGTCGATGAAGTCCCGCAGGTAAAGCAAATGCTGGCTACCAAGGCTGTTAAATGGGCACGCAGCTGTCAGGCAGCCACCTTATTTTAGCCTCTCATAGCCGGACATAGAATGAAGGGGGGGAAAAATACCCACCAAGAGACCAGTTGGATGTGATGTGGAGGAGAGCAGTGCTTCAGAGGAATCAGGGCATGCTCTCTGGTGCAGGTTCGTTTCTTAAATCATCAGGAAGCGTGAGGGAGAAATTAAAAGCTCGAGCTCCCTCTGCTGAAGAAACTCAGGCACCTCAGCAGGGTGAAGAAAGCATGGAGCAGGTTTCCTAACAGCAAGGCCAACATAACAGAGGTAGGTCTTGGGAAGCTGTGAAAGCATTTGAAAATGACCTTTACCAGTGTTTCTGTTTAATCTTTCTTCAGAGACTACTTAGTAATGAACTAGTGTTAAAGATCCAACTGAGAGCAAATGAAAAAATGAAGGCATTGCTGGTGCTTTGCTTGGCAAGGCTGTACACAGCTGCAGACTCTGTGCTGTTCTGCACAGCAAGGCCAGAGCATCACAGCCTGTCTTGTGGGCATGATAGAAATCCCAAGCAATGGTAAACATGGAAGGAATGTGATCCAACGTGGTGATTCCCCAGGAAATGTACCAAGGCAGAATGTTAGCGGAGGTTGTTAAGCTTCTGGGTTATTAGAGTACACAGGATCGATAAGATCTGTATGATTTGTATTGTTGTGTCATTTGAAGAATCCTAGACAATAGAGACTGAGCAAGAGTGCTGGAAAATTGTGTGTGTGGCGTGCCAGGTAGTGGGTGCTGCCGAGCCTGCCTTGTAGCCCAGCCTATGTATGATTCAAATGTAATGCAAGCCATTTGTTCACCCAGGTACTGCTTTATTTATGTTTCAGCAAGGTTGCTGGTGTAGTGAGATGACCTTGTGAATCCTAATGAGGCCAGAAATCTTAGGCCAAGAGGAAAAAGTGCAGTGCTGCAGGATGAAGCCGTGCAGCTGGCATGCAAATTTTGGGCAAGTGAAGCTTGCTGAAGCACCAAGCATTTTAATTTCCTAAAGTATGTGTGTAGCCTGCACACAAAAATGCAGTTATGCACAGTGGCACAGAAAAAGCACTGTCGGTGCCTCTTTATTGCTCTGGGCTTTATGATCCGTCTTTGATATACTAGCTTTGAAGCCTGACACTGCTGACTGCAGAGAGTAAATCACTTCTATATTTCGCTGTGTGAAGTGTTTACAATGTTTAATATAAGGAGGCCTCTCTCTCTCTCTCATTTTCAGTGGTATTAAAGATGAACATGTTTTAAAGAAGAGCAGCACCCGGCTAAGAGAGCTAAGTTCTCCATTATGAAAAATAAATCCAAAGCTCTGGAAGTGTAACAGCATGTAAAGCAGACTGGCAATCTCTGCCTTTTCTTGTCAGCTTTAGAAATGAAGGGTGGCTGTGCTTTAAGCAGCAGCAGGTCAGCTGCAGCTAGTGCCTTACTGCTGCTTTCTCCCTTGTCTGGAAAATCAGCAAGCTCCAAACAGTGCCAGGGCTGAGCCCACATTTCCAGATATTTATTTATGGGCTGGCATAACTTGAAATTGAGGGTTGCTTCTCAGCCAGCATGCAGGACCTTAACGTTGGCTCATCTTCATGGTAGCTGAAAGTGATACTTACAGGGATAATAGCATATAGAGTCCTAATTACATGTCGGACATGCACAGTGTAAGGCTGGGGAAATGTGATTGCAAGGCAGGTGTGCAATGAGAGGCTTTGTTTCAGGATATCAAAAGAGAGAAATGACAGCGTAGAAGTGCTTGTGCGTGTTCCAGGAAAAACTGAGAACAAGCGCATCCAAATTTTGCAGATGACACACAGAATGAGGGTAGGCTGGTCTAGAGAGGGAGTGAAGAGCTCCAATAACATCAAAGCCCCAAAATGTGCATATTGCAGGTAAGCGTTTAGGCTTTAGGATATGGATCTGATCAAATGACCATGGGAATGGGAAAGGACTGGAAGTATGCTTCCACTCAGGCCTGTACCCGTGTTTTTTGTTACCTCTTTGCACACACATCAGGGGCTGGAAAGCCTTCTTATGCTCTTATGCTCTGTGTTATCATGCTAATAACACAGTCTTTTTCCACCACAGACATCCTATCCGCCAGTGAAACGTCGCATAGCATGGGCTGGGCAGCTCCAGGTGCCTGCAGATCCCCAGCACTGCCCTGCCGTGTCTCCTGCCCATCTCCCACTGCTGCAGTCCCAGCATCGCCCCAGCACTTGGAGCAGCTGGGCTCCTGCTGCAACCAGCCCCATGCCCCATCCGCCGCTCCAGAAGCGACCCCTGAGCGCCTGGACCAGGAGTGCAACTGCCTCCAGCACTCCTGATGCTTTCAGTCGGCCCCCCACAGAGAGGCCAGGTACTTGCTGATGGCTGCAGGAGTTAGTCTTAGTATGACAGCAAAGGAATTGCTGGTGCCAAGCGGGAAGGCCACTTCCACCCATGCTTTCCCAGCAGTTTGTGGCCTTATGTCCTCTCAGATCAACTCAGCACTCAGCAGAGCTGATCCGAGCAGAGACGTTTTTGATTCACGCCGATAAATGACGAGTGTCACAGGCAGTTGGTTGTGAGTCCTTGTCATGCAAAACTAATCGGGGTCCGTGTGCGATCGGTGGTATTTGGGTCAGTTAGGAAATGTGCCATGACAACCTGCGGGGAAAGCCATTGCCTCGGTAACTTCGGTGGCGTTTCCTCTTCCTTGTTCCTCGTGTGTGATCCCGAAGGCGATTACAGACTTTATCTTCATCGATGACTCATGCACCTATTCCAGTCTGTTTGTAGTGGTGGGTTGGTTCCTTTGATGTGCGGTTCCTGGCTGCCTTGAGCAAAGGAACGTAAAAGTAGATCTGTATCTGATATGTTTCTTAAAAGTGAAGTATGCTGTAGCAGCGGAGCAAAGGCAAGGGTTTGTGGGTACGAACTGATTGAACAGCACAACTGTGGGAAAAGATTATTGCCACGAAGGTAGTTTGTTGTATCAGGATACCTGATCTCATGATTTCTGTGGTTTCATGGAATGTCCTGAGTTGGAAGGGACCCACAGGGATCATCAAGTCCAACTCCTGGCTCCACACAGGAGTACTCAAAAATGAGGCCATATATCGGTAGTGTTTGTGCTTCATTTTGTGTTTTTAACAGTCAGAGGGAATAGAAAGTCACCAGTAAACTGCCAGATTATACCTAGTGCCCCAGAGCAAAGGACATTACTGTGCAGTCACAGCTGCACAGCATAAAGCCATACACACAAGTCCCAGTGAAGGTGACAGGAGTGAAGCTCGTGCTCCAAGGTAGCACAGCTTTGTTTGATTTTTGAAATAGAGCCAAAGGGATCTGTGTGTGTTAATCCTAGTGAACTTTTAACTATTCCTCTGCTGTGAGCAATGAAAATTGACCTTCTTTCTTTGGGGCTAGACAGGGTTAAAAACTCAGAGGAGCCTTCAGTTCTGTGTCTGTGTGCCTTGGAGGCTTTACATTATTCCTCTCTCTTGTGTAGACTGTTTGCACTGGTGGGGATCTTTGTAGTGCCAAACAGGTGGCTATCGTTGTGAGTGTGAGCCAAGCTTCAGACTGTAAAGTAGCCACTGCCCGCAAATAGGCGTTGGACAAGTGAGAGAGAGAACCTCACAAAGTGCTAGTCCTGCCCCCTCATACAGCACTATTTTCTTATATTTCTGATATTTTATATATATATTTCTTATACAGCTACTATATTCTTTTCTATCTTTCAGCCTGGACCACAATCTCAGGCAGTGATCCAAGCAGTGGGGTAGGAGCCCCTTTCCTGAGGATTCATAGTGTGGACTGCCTCCTGCAGGAAAAGGTGATGCTGCAGAAAGGGTGAGGGATGCAACTCATGGTCCTGCCCTAGGGAAAAGTGTGGTGAGAGCGATTGTATGGGCTGGTAGATGACAAAGTGTGCAAAATGTGTGTGTGTGTGTGACCAAGAGTCCCAGCAACATGCAGGGAACTGGGAAGCACTGGGTATGAGGAGGATCTGGGCTCTCTGGGAATTCGGGGTGAGGAGGGAGAAGGCATCAGCTGTGTCTGAAAAGCATGGGTGTCGCAGGGTGACTGCAGTGTGCTGTTAATGAGAGAAGGCTAGCCTCATCCAAAACTGTGTGCTTTATGGAAATTGAGTGGTTACCCTATAGAAGCAGGCAGCCTGGTGTCTGTAACTGCAGAGTGACAGACGACACATGGAACCTGCCCGCAGGATGAAAAGCTGCTGAGACTGGAAAAGGAAATCAGTCGTCTCTCTGGTTTTGAAGCAGAATCAAAGCAGAAAGATACAGTGATAAGGAGTCTTCAGGACAAAATTGCAGAGATGGCCAAGACCATGGCCCAGGCTGCTGCTAGAAGCGATGTGGAGCTGACCCAAAAGCTTCTAACGTTTGACAGAGAAATCAGAGCCAAAACAGAAGAGATTAAAACCTTAAAGGAACAGGTACGCAGTGCCTAAGCAGGCACACTCAGTTGAAAATAGTGTTCTGATGCATATGGGTCTTGAACTGAGCACCTCGTTCGGAGGGAGAGGAGGAGGTAGCATGTGTGGAATGAAGGGGAACCAGAGAGATGGTTATAATCGGTTGCCGTGTTTTGCCCACATGATTGCTTGTTCTGTAATTGTCCCGTAATGAAGCTGGGAATCAAATTTCCCATTTATGTGGCAGGACCTGTGATGCCATGGTGGGAAGAGGAATATAAGCCTGAACTACTTCTGGCGGAGAAAAGCCATGTGCAGTCACTGCAGGCCAGGCTGCCTGACCCCTTTTCTCCCCCATGCCTCTCTTCCCCCAGGAACAGAGCCAGCATTTGCATGTGCAGGGGGCATTATAGTCCAAAGGGTAGAGAAGCCCTTTGGCATCCAGATGAAAACAGGTGGCCAGGCAGAAGGGCATGGCCATATAGGTGTCCTGTCCAGGGATATGTTATTATATTATAGGTGAGAAGTCAATTCCTACTTTCTGCTCTTTGCCTGTGGGGTGCTGACATGCAGGAGTAGACAGTGCAGATTATTCCCTGCTCCCAATACTGTGCTTGTGGCAGAAATGTGAGTGTGACTGCTAGCACCTATGAATCTGCATTTGCGAGCAGTAAGTATATATGCAGAGTGAAGGCTATAAATCTGGGGATATTTCTGCCTGTTTCTGCAGTAGCACTATCCACCAGCCCAAGCTGTATGTTCTCGGGATTGCAGCCAGCATCAAACATTGTCTCTTTGTGCCTTTGATATCAGGCTTTTGGTGTGAACAACCAAAATGTTGATAGGCAGATCCTGTCCAAAGCAGTTACTCCAAAGAATTAGCCCAGGATAGTAATGAGTAACCTGACCAAACCGTGACTGTCTTTGAGGGTTCATGAAAAGTTAATGGCAGTCAGAAACCAGGGCAGTCTCTGTGAAGCTTTAGAGGAGCTGAGTTTGCATTTAAAACAAAAGCATATTGGAGCCACAAAGTTACCTGGAGAGGATCATATGATTTTTTTTTTCTCTATTTTAGATCAGTGACTTGCAGAAGGATTCAAGTGAAATTTTTAGCCATTCTCTTTATGAAAGAGACCTGGAAATTGGAAGCCTGAGAAAAGAAAGTGAGAAGCTAAAGAGGGATCATGCTTTGACCGCAGGTATGTTTGCCTTGATATTTCATGGGAGCTCCTCGTAGGGGCACGAAACAGCTGAGGGCTGGCTTTGCAAAGTGACCACACATTTGCAGGATTGTCTGGCAGCAACTACTTTGTAGTGGCTGGGATTGTCCCACTTTGTGTTCTGTTTCTTGAAGCTCTGTGGGATTTGCAGGTAGTTGCTGGCATAAGGAGCCCCACAGGAGTGAAGGGGGGAGCAAAGACAGAAGGCAGAGAGTGATGGGACAGAACTGTTAAAAAAGAAAGCACAGCATGAAGTGCTGACTGCAGGGCAAAGCCCCGAGCTGCTCGGGCTGGGTGCTGCTGGTTGGACTGCAGAAGCTTGTGCACGCTCTTTGCACGCTCACTGTCAGGCTCTGAATTACCATGTGGCTGCAAAGGCTGCCTCTAACCACAAGCCTGTTCCACTTGCCTTTATCTCAGCACTTATCATTCCCGAGGAATGTGATGTGAACATAAAATAGTTGCTGTTTTTCCCCAAACAGCCATTGGCTGTGCGCTGAGATTAGTGAAATTGTTCTGTCTCATTTCTGTGGTCCGAGGTAATCTGCTCGTAACAACGCTTGGCAGGGAGAAGAGCTCAGAGCTTTGGCCCCGACGTAGAAATGTAAGGGAAACAGATCTGTAAGAAAGCTGCTCGTCCTCCTGGGAGCATATGCTGCAGGGCCCGTGGGGACTTGTTAACGATGTTGTCGTGGAATAATGTCCAGCACGGCTTGCCAAGAGCTGGAGCCACTCTCCAAGTCAGACAGTTGTCAGATGGAGACTTGCCACTTGGTGCCCAGAGGGCTTCTGCAGGGAAATGCTTTGGTTTCCTCTTGCCCAAATTGTTTTCCACAGGTCTAGTGACCAGCCTGCAAAGGGAGATTGCTGTGAAGGAGCAGAAAATTCAGCAACTCAAGCAGGACATGGAGAATATAAAGAAGGCAAACAGAGAAAAGGACAACCAGCTGGCCGTTGTGTCTGCCAAGGTTAGCACCCCAGTGACGTGCTCTGTAAGTGACGGTCTCATACACGGGCTAGCATGGAACAATAAGATCCAAAGGGTCTTGCTTCTCTCTGGTAAGGACTGGAGCAGCTATTTTAGCAGCTGTGTAACAGACAGATGTAACTGCTGGGTCCTGACTGCATGTAAATAGTCACAGGAAGCCAGAGCTGTGTCTCTGAGATGTAACAGCGACAGAGCAGTGGCTGTGTACGCTGTGAAATGCCTGCGTGAGGTGTCAGGTTCACCAGATGAATCCCCCTCCTTGTTCTATGTGCAGGTACTTGGTGACCTGAATTTCTGGGAACACTGTGGCTGTTTGTGTGCTCAAGGCACTCGTGCCAAGATCCTGCTGAGAAAGCCATGGAAACCCGGTCTTAAGGATGCACCCTGCAACCAAGCCTGTTTTTTTCCCCATAAAGAAAACTGCCTGTATAGCAGGTTGTTTGTCTGTGTATGTGCAGCTCCCTGCTCAAGTGGCAAAGCTGCATAATCTGCATAATAAGTGTGGAGCGGGTGCAGCATTGTGGCTGGCTGACGAGGCAGTGTTCCAGGAGATTGTAGTGACTCTCATCGATTTCTGAGGAATAGCTGAAACTAAAAGGGCCCCTGGGGTGTAGGAAGGGGTCCCTGCTCCCAGTGGAGCTGCTTTCTGGATGGCAGAAGCAGGATGCTCCCCGCTCTGCTGTGGGTCAGCTCTGTGTAACCCATGGAAATGGGATAGGTGTGAGCAGCAGTTAGGGGCTGAGGGGGAGAGCAGGTGTCCCAGGAATGCTGCTTGGTGGCCAGTGGCACGCTTCATGCCTGTAGAGGGCAGAGAGCACATCCCTCTGCAGCCTCCACTGCTGCAGGGATGTAGGAATGACCTGGGGTGAGGGAGGAGCTGTGTTTGGAATAGGGCCATGCTCTGAAACCCAGACACTCAAAAATGGAGCTGAAAAGCACCCTGTAGTGTGTTAGCTTGGAAATATCTGTTCATGTCATGGCTTGAGTTACCATGGATGTCTTGGAAAGAGCTTTTGGTTCCATTTGTCCTTTCTGCTGTTGCTGTTACACTTTTGCTAAGGCCCAATGAATTTTTCTCTGTAGGGTATTTGCTGCACACAATTTCTCTTCTCTCAGCCAGGCTATGATTTAGATATGGGCCTGTCCTGGTGCTGGTACTGTCATGCTCTCAATGCCTCGATTGCCCTGTCGTGGACACTCTGCCACCCATTAGGCATCTGAGCACTGAGCTGTAGTACTGAAGGGTACATTGACATTTCTATCAGAAATGACAGTATCTGGCCAGCCTGATAACTTTTTCCATCGGTTGCTGTTCGTTCTAGTGCTCTAGACTTAAAGAGGAAATGAAGCGTGAACTCGGAGAGAGGGACGTGACTCCATACCAAAAAGTGAGTTTCCACTCATTCGGGGTGATGTAGCACACCAGAGAGCAACGATTGCAAAAATGTGCCATCCAGAGAATATTACTGGGCCTTGTAAGAGGAGCATTTTGAATCCGGCTCCTGTAAAGGAAGGGATGTAATGTGCATAACCAAGTGGAGAAATGTAAACTCCTGGAAAAACTGAACTGAAGTTCAAAAAAAAAAAAAAAATAATTAATCTCAGTTCAGGAGAGCACTGTCAGGAATAAGAGATCAAGTCAAAGTATCAGCTGTAAAGAGAAGCTGGAAGAAAAGACTGGGATAAATGAAACGGGATAGGTAGGGAGAATATCTTGCTTGTTGTTGAAATTCTCTAAGAAAAACAACAGTGAACGCTTCCTTTCCTGGGACTCTTGCAGCGCATTGGGGAGCTGGAGTGTGACCTGAAGGGCTTGCAGGGAGAACTCCAGAAGTATCGCATTGAGCAGGAAACCATCCAAAGCAAGCTGTCTGAGAAAGCAAAGGTAAACCTTCATGCCTAAAGTTAGCAGCTCTCTCCTCTGGAAAGGAGAGTGGACTTACATAGTTTGGGAAGTGAAACGTGCAGCTTCCCACTTGTCAGCCAGGATGAAAAGACAGGTCGCCTGCTCACTGGCAGTGGAAGCTTTGCAATAGGAAATGCTCCGCTGTATAGGAAGTAATTTGTGTACCCAGTCCTGCAATATCAATTCCCCAGGGCCCACAGCGTGCCTATGGCAGCAAAACAGGAACCGAAACAGGAGACCTGAGTGGCACGTTAGGAAGTCTAGGGTGGATGATGTCCCAGGGACCAAAGCCAAGCCAAAAAGCAGCACTGTGGGTAAAACTGCAATCCCACCGCCTGCAAAAGGATAAAAATGTCTATCTTGGTACCTCAGAGCTGAGGTAGAGGTGTGTCTGATGTGGATGGTGGAGGTAGAAATGCCTGTGGCATCGCTTTCTGGTAGCACTTTGATAATCAAAGGCTTTTGTTGTTTCAGGCTGAAGAGGAGCTGAAAAATGCCTGTGAAAGGAAATCTCTGCAGTTACAGGAGATGGGGCGCAGGGAGCGCCTGCTGAAATCTGACGTGGATCGTGCCAAAGTGCAGGTAGGAGGAGGAGTGGGAGTTTCTTACTATGCGGGCTAGAGGCAACAAAAGGACTGTTTCTCTCATGGGGAAGGACGTTGTACTGGTGAAAGGCAGAACGTGAGTTCTGGGAAGGAAAACTGAGCACCAAAGTCTGGCACGGGTCTTATCTCTTTGGCTTGCTCAGCATGAGAGGCTTATCGGAAGGATTTGTTTCGTCATCGCAGAAGATTCAGAGCCTAACAGGAGGACAGGAGGAAATTCTGCCTTCTTTGTGTTGACACGTGTCTGACAGCTGGGCTAGATGGCCGTGACACAGCTGTGCTGTGCATGAGAAGGTTGTGTCCCGCAATAAACTGCAACACATGGTTTTTGCTAGCATGATTTTGCTAGAAAACTCAGCGAGAGGCAGAAAAGGCCTCTTTTCTGAAAGCTGCGAGATTAAATGTCTGGAAATTAACCCCCCAATTTGTGCTTGTCGCGGAGCTGATGGCAACCTCAGTCTTTTAAGGCCAGATGGAGACCTAGCAGTATGGAGCAGGAACTCCCCCAGCCCACACACACTCAGCCTTTGTCCAAGCCCCAGGAGGAACCCGTGCCAGCTAGGAAATGGTGTGGTAAAGACCTAGCCTCAGAGGAAACGTTGCACGTCCTGTTCTGAGAAGATGCCGTGGGTGGCATCCGCAGCTGCCCCCAGCCTGGGCTGTTTCACAGGAGGACGTAGCCAGGGCTTTCTGTGGACGTTTCTGTTACAGGAACTAAATATGGGCTCTGTGAGCTCAAAATCTGAAAATGGCAAAGTGAGAGGTCCCTCTGGGGAAGTCTTCTTTCTGCAGCCTTTGGGAGGCAGTGGGAGGCAGTCATGCAGCCAGGCCAACATGAAAGGCTCCCCCAAGAGCCACGGTAGGGATTACACCTTGCACCTCACAGGAACTGTAATTAACTGGATTAAGTGCAGCACCTTGCTGCCAGCAGGGGGTCAGCCATTGGGTTAAAAGAAGGAAGGAGGCAGTGTGGTGAATTATTAGGGCAGAGCGTGGTGTGTGAGCTAGGGATGCCCAGAGAGGGGTGCGAGAGCACACACAGGGCCTTGGTGCCTGAGGTGGCAGAGAGTTCCCAAAGTAAAAGCATTTCTCCTTCTCTCCTCTCCTCGGATTCTGCCAGCCACGATAGTATCAGGCCATGGTAAGGAAGCAATGCAAGAAATGCACAGGGATGCTCTCTTCATTGATTGTTGTAGGGTTTTGCAGAGCAACAAAGTGGGGTTTTTGTCGATTCTCAGTGACTGTGGTTTTCCTGTCTTGATCTCTGCTGTAGCTGGCATCTTTCAAAACGCAAGTGGTGCAAGTCTGCCTCCCACAAGCAGCAGGAGAGGCAGGGAAGGCCCTCAGCATCCAGCAGGTGAGTGCAGATGTGTTCACACAGTGATGCTCATCGCCTCCACAGCCTGTCTGGGCTCGAGGCTGCTGCAGAACAGCCCCAGCACCTGCGCTGTGTGCAGTAGGGCTGTTATTATCCAGCTTTTCCACATCACGAATGATGGTGCAGCTACCCCATGGAGGTGTCGTTGCACTGTAATGTGAAGGAAGTGGGGCCCCACTTTGTTTGGGGCTCCCCTAAAGCTTGGGTGGAGTCATTGGGCTTCATTAGGGAAAAACCCAGGAGTCTGATGTGGCTAGTGAATTCCAGCAGGTTTCAATCGCTGCCCAAAATCTCTGTCCCCAGGGGATTTTCCCTCAGCTGAAAAAGGGTTTTGGCATGGAGCTTTCTTCTCCTCTCCCTTCCCGTACTTCTGGCAGGTACTTGAGAAGGTCAGGCAGATCTGTGAGGAGAACCAACAAAGTCAGGAAAGAGAGAAGCGTCTCCAGGAGGAAATAAGTGCCAGGCTCTCGAAGGAAATGGAGGTGTCTGAAAATGTCGAGGTGTTCAAGGAATCAGTGCGTGAGCTCCAGGTCAGTCATCTAAATACTGTTCACAAAGTTTCAGCTGGGAAAAACGCGGCACGAAGCATTTTATTGGCCTTGAGGACAGGTCAGAGAAAAGATAACGCGTGTCCAGCTGTGCTGGCAAGCATAGTGCCCTCAGCTTCACCCTGAAAAACGTTGGTTTGAAAGGAACAGAACCCTTCACACCAGCCTCCTCCCCTGGACCTTTCCTACCCAAAGATATCAACCCATGGAGGTGCTTGGTGAATAAAGAAATTTCCGGGCTTTCACAGATATCTTGTGTTACTTGTGCAGTCACAGGAGACCGTGCGTTACGGAGGCTGATGTGCTCGTTGGTCTTATTGCTTTTAGGCTTTCCTGGGGACCTCGTTCTGCAGCGACAGCTTGAGGAGGGAGCTGTGCAAGTTCGAGGCCGTGCTTGTGGACCCCTTGGTGTCGGACGTGCAGGCAGCTGTGGTGGAAATCGCTCGCGTGGCCCTGTCGTGGCTGGAGGGAGCGGAGCAGCTGCTGGAAAGCGCAGGGTTGGACCTGCCCACCTCTGACAAAGGTGCCTGTCCCACGGTGGTGGGTGTCTTAAGTCTCTCTAGGCTTTCCTAGCAGGAAAACAGGACACGTGGGTGTTTGTCTGCAGGCTGTATAGTCTGCAGATGATGGACTTTGTCTGTAGACGTTGTGGTTATTCAGTGATGGTGGTTTGGTTGTTTCCCCTGGTGGGACATTGATAATGATTCTTAGCAGCAGCTGTAGCAGCGCTGAGCATTGCAGGCTCAGACCCGAGCTTGCCTCAAGGTAAGGAATTTTTGTCTTACCTCTGCTGGGGAGCAGCAGAGCAGTTGCTGTGTCGAATTTGCTGGAAGGGAGTTAACGTGAAGGGTGCGTGGAAACTGAAGCAGGCTGCTACGGCGTGGGTCTGTGTCAGAGCATCCCGTGATGCGCTGCCGGTGCGATGCAGTGTGAGCGGGGATGAGTCACTGCCCCGGCAGCCAGGTGGGCGAGGAGCATGGCTCACGCTGGCAGCCCACAGGGGTGGAAGGCACAGAAGTGCTGTGGCCAGTGCAGAGGAGCTGTAAGGCTGCTGTGGTTAGCAGATAGCGATCATAGCACCAGGAACCTCACGAGGCTGCGTGCTGCAAGAGGTCAGCCTGCCTCGGCTCCTGGAGAAGCGTCGTGCTTAGAGAAGAAGGGGTGATGCAGAGAACTGGGTGACAGTGCTCAACAAGGGAAATGTAGTCTCCTGGTGAGAACAGGAATCTGGGGTTTGCGCCAAGTCAGCCTCCGTTCCTGAGACATCTGGGTGGTGGCAGCGATTCAGTCAGTGCCGAGGCTGAATGCGAAGCCTGGTGGCCCAGCAGTGGGAAGGTGCCGTGCTCCTAGCAGGTGCTGCGGGGGCCCTCAGCTGGCCCCTGGCATCCTTTCCAAGGAGTGTCTAAGGCTGAACCCCAGAACAGGGGTTGAGGGAGAGTCTCTGGGTGCAGGACAGAATTGTTGCCTTTAATTTCCTGAGAGCTGATAGCTCTCCACTGCCTGGCACAGAGAGGAAAACCCACAGGGGCTGTTTTCTGGGTAATCCTGACTAGCGCTTGGTCTTCCCATGGACTTCCCATTGTACTTTTTCTTCTCCCTGCTGTGTATGGAGGAATGGAGGTATCTGGTGAGGAGGGTGAGGGCTAGGGCTGAAGGTCAGCTGTGCTGAAATAGTGCTCGAAAGAAGACGGGTAGTGTCCTCAGGCCTTTGAGGACTCCTCAGGTGCTAGAAATGGGCTGTCTGAGAAGCCCTTGCAGTAATACTCTGTGTGCTTTTGCAGGATTGACAGCCTGTCTCAGGAGGTTGTTGGAAAATAATCAGGAAACCACGCAAAGGAATAAAATGTTACAGGTAAAACTCTATCTATGTCCATAAACCCAGGTGAGTCAGGATCTTTGCACCAGTAAATATGGTGGCTTTTTTTTTTGCTCTGCTGCTCACGCACTCCTTTCAGTGCCGTGGTATCTGCCATTTCCCCATAGGCCCAATTAGAGGAAATCCGGGAGTCACAGGATGCTCTGCTGCAGGAGCGCCTGAAAGAGCAGCAAGTGAAATACGAGCAAGACCTACAGATAAAAATCAATCAAATCATACTGGAAAAGGAGGAGGAGAAAAAAGAGGTATGGCGACGGGGTGGTTTTTCAGACATAAGTCTGTTAAGCAGGAAATCTAGGTCTCCATAATGGTGTTGCCTAGTGAGAGGAAGCCCCCAAATCCAAAATGTCTGAGGACAAGGATGCATCTCAGATATCTCTTGTGCTGACACGGGTGAATTAAACCCCCTGAATGACATTACACCATATTACTGAAAAGCATCTGAGCAGTGGCAGAGTTCATTGCTACTTATAAATCCCTGTGAGAAAGCTGTGAGCAAGGAGCATCATCCAGACACAGAAGCACAGGAAGACATCTTTTTTTAGCAGTAAACTGATGCAAAGCACAAGCAGGCTTCTGTGCAAGCCTTTGGAGCACGTAGGGCAGCTTCATGGCTGGTGAGACTCCTCCTTTAAGTCACTTGAAGTCCAGCCAAGCTTTTTTCCCATAACATGCCCTGTTCCAGGGCAGTGACCCTGTTGGTTGCTTTCCTCATCTGAGTCAAGTTAGCTTGCCTTACAGTCCAGTTTTATCTGTGTCAATATTGTTGGCTGTTAATTCTCAGATTATGAAGAGCACCGCTGCGAAGGAGAAGGACAAGTGTGAGAAATACATGGGTGAAGAAAAGAAGATGGTCCGGGACTTGGAGAGCCGCCTGAGGAGTATGACTGAGGTCTGTGACGTGCAAGGGGATGTGTGGTGGTTTTATTCAGGTGGGCAGCTGAGCTCCACCTCAGCCACTCTCTCACTCCCCCTCCTCAAAGGGAAAGGGGGAGAAAATACGATGCAAAGGGCTCAAGGGTAAATTAAGGTAATTACATGCTCCACCATGGCCCTCACTGCATTTTTTTCCCCTTTTTTAGATGTGCTCTCACAGAAGTGCAAACAACATCCCTTATTGGCTCGGCTCTGGTCAGCAGCAGGGCCCTTACCTAACATGGGGCAGCTTCTGGATTCTTCTCACAGAAGCCACCCCTGTGGCTCCCTGCTACCCAAACCTTGCCACATAAACCCACTGCAGGATGTAAAGCAGAAGCAATTACAGATGGCACTGTTAAAGCTGAGAGCACTCTGTGGTGTCATGTCCTGTGTGGTCAGGGTCTGTTGTCAGACTTTTTTTTTCCCCCCACAAACACATGTGGGTGCATATTTCCAGAGAGAAAGGTGGGTCCTTGCAAGTGGGGCCTCTTCTCAAGCACTGGGCTTTTCCTCCTGCAGGTAATGGAGATGAAGTCCAAAGAGCAGGAGGTTACAGATCTCAAGCTGAGGGAAGCTCTGCGCAACCTGGAGGAAACCACGGCACGAGAGGTAGCTCTGGTAACCCCTCTGCACGCAGAGGATGTGACATAGATGTGGTTTTGTTGCATGAAGTTTCTCTGTTCCCTCCTGGCTAGTGGGGCCTCCATACCCTACAGACCCTGCAGCCTCCATGCCCTACAGACCTCTAGAAAATGGAGGAGCTGGCTTCCCTCTAACGTTAGCACTCAGCAGGAGCAACTCTTGGCCTAAGTCGTACACCAGCACCTCACAATGTAAAGCCCTGGCTGGATGTACGAGCACACTCTTAACGTAATCCTCAGACTTTGTGCTTCCCATGCCTGTGGAAACCCTGCTAGGTCCTGAAATAGAGGGCGATCCCGAGGGGGCACCCAGGGCACAGCCACCAGCCTGGTGGGGGCAGAGAGCTGCAGCAGTGGGAGCCTGAAGAGCACAAAGCTGGTAGCACAGAGCCCAGACGAACCATGCTGTGTAGATCTCCCCGTCCTTGTCTCTCTGCGGGCAAAGCCAAGCAGGCTGCGTGGTGTAAATGCTAGTGCAGCTTGTGGTGTTATAGAGGGAAGGAGGCGAGAGCAGGGCACTGAAGACTGTGTTCCTTCCCCCTGTCTTCCTGACTGGGAGCCAGGAGAGATGATGCTCATCATGTTCCTGAAGAATAACGTACGAAACATGCAAGCAAAGCCCCGTGTCTTCTTTCCTAGATGATGTTAAAGCAGCAGGTGCTCAGGCAAGATGAGCAGCTCAAGATCGTTCAGGAGGAGAGCGAGGTACTGAAGCAGAAAGTCCAGGAAGAAATAGCAGGATATAAAGAGCAAATTAAGCAACATGCTCGGACAATTGTTGCTTTAGAAGACAGCCTGCTGGAGGCTGAGCAGCAGCAGAAGACGCTTGAGAAGGAAAATACCACGCTCCTGGAAAAAATAGAAGGTAGCTAAGGCTTGCATGGGCTGCGTGTGTACTAGGGACACCCTCAGAAAATGTGAAAGTAAATAGAGACGGAGTAGTGGTGCCATGAAAAGCATTGCAAGGGGGGGTGTTGCTTTGAGGTTTGTCTTAGTGTAGGAAGAGCCCTGCTGTGATGCCTTGAAGGATCCCTTTCACCGTGAGTTGCCAGATATTTTTTGGAGTCTTTTGATGCCTATTGGTAGTGCCCCACAGGCACAGATAAGGTGTTCCCACTTGAGAAGGGCTCTTTGCCCTCCAAAGTGACAAGGCTGGAGTGCTTCTGGCTGCACGCAAGCCAGAAAGGACTTGAGGGGCTGTCTAAACACCACTAGGTCAGGGCCCAAAGACACGTTGCTTTCTAAGGAAGACTGGTTCCAGTCTTTGAAGCTGTTGTGAGGGAGAGGATCTATGGAGCATTGCCCTCGTAAGGCGATGTGGTTGCAAGCCACGATGTGTTCTCACAGCAGTGTCCTGCCTGGCCGTTCCTGGATCTAAGCAGCCACCACATGCAGACAAAGACCCCCGCAGCAAGGCTCAGCCCAGCTGCTGTGGGGGCGTTCACTGACAGCGTGCTGTGAGGGAGCAGCCCCCCAGCGTGGGCATTACCAACGAGTGATGCTCTGTTGTTGTTGTCTCCTGCAGGACTTGAGGGTGATGCCTGCAGGGTGACATCGGGAGCATCACAGGAGGCCTCTTGCGCCGAGGAGTCTCACCGTTGTGTTCTGTAAGCTGATGCCAAGGACTTGCTGATGGTGGTCTGGTGCAGAGGGGCTTAGAGAGCAGGAGTTATCACCAGGAGAGCTTAAGGAAGGCAAGGGGGCCTGCAGCAGCCTGTCACGAGGTCTTCACTGTCTCTGATAGTGGAAAGAGTCCTTCCATTATGCTGAGACAGCCTGAGGTGTACGTAGTTTCAAAAATCTCTTAGCGTGTCTAGAAAGACATCTGTGAAGAAAAACATCCCCCTTTGCTGTGTGAGGGGGGGAGACTGGCACAGAGATCCCAAGAAAGGATCGGGCACCATCACGGCGATGCCAACGTGACAGCGATTGCTGCCTGCCCACGGGCTGCCCACGGAGCTCCCTGGGTGGGGGCTGAGGCTGCTGGCAGCAGCAGCAGCAGGCAGGGGAAGACCAGTGCACCAGTGCCTCCAGTTTATTTGGTGTGGTGCCGTGAGTCAGGCGGTCTGCAGGGAGGGGCAGCGTGCGGGTTATCGGCTGTGCTGTTCTGAGGGCTCGGGGTAAGGAAGGGAGAGCAGGCAAAGCCTAGCAGCACAGGCTGGAATGAAGGCAGCTGAGCTGTGGTTTGAAAAAAAGAGTACATCTTAGTAATAAGATGCAGTTAGAGAATGCATGTGCAGGCTCTGGCAAATCTGCCCAAGGAGCTGTGAGTGTTGCACGCCTCTTTCTTGTGAATTTCAGGGAAGAGCTGGCTGCTGCGCAGAGCGTGCTCCTGGCCAAAGAGGCTGCTATTGCCAGGTTAACGAAGGAGCTCTCGGAAACCCAAGCCAGGATGTCAGACATGAGAGGTTAGTGAAATGGAGCACGTGGCTTCTGGCGGGCAGATGCGCTTCCCTGTCCCTCCAGAGCTGTACCAAGACCGGGTGCTAGTAGAAGGGCACACACAGGTAGTGGGGAAATAGGTATCACTTTCCTAAAGCGGTGCTGTTGCTCAGCCCTGGGCAAAGCAGGCTGTCTGTTCCCTTTGGCAAGATAAATTCCCCAAAGTCCTCTGCTAGGATGAACCTCAGTGAGAGCAGTGACGGTGTTCAGATGCCCCGCTGGAGATCGGTTGCCCAAAACAGAGACGTTCTTTGTCAAAATCATGCATGTGGGTGTCGTGTCACTAAGAACTGCTGATAGCCCGAAACCCACGAAACTTTGCCATGCTTAGGGGAGCTCAGTGAGAAGCAGAAGGCAGAACTGGAGTGGAGCCTGGTCCAGGTGAAGAGCCAGGAGCGGGACTTGAACACACTGAGGGAGAAGTTGTCAGAGATGTCCAAGCTCGTGGCTCAGAAGGATCAAGAGCTGAAAGCAGCAGCTGCAGAGTTAAGGTACGAGCTGCTGGGAGCTGCTGGCTTGCAAAAGTTGACCTGTAGATTCCCAGCAGGTGACTGCAGGTAGGTATCTCCCCTGGGGCAAAAGGTATGGTTGAATGCAGAAGACTCGAACAGAGGCACGTGTTTTCTATGGAAATGTCGCCTGTTCTGAAACAGGGGCTGTGAGGAGCTCCTGCCTATGGACTTGTAACCGAATCACGGCTCGGTAATGTGCTCCCACCCACACTGTGGACGTTGTCCAGGTTGTTGCTCCGTGCAAGCTGTTGGGTTGACCCCCATCCGTCACAGTTGTACAGCAACGCTTTTGTCTCTTGGCACAGGCAAGCCCAAGAAGACTGCAAAGCGCTGCAGGCTGCATCCCGAGAGAAGGCACAAGAGCCGGAGACTCTTCCGCAGGCACGGGTGACACCTGCCATGGTGGAGGTAGCCTCTGAGACGGTAAGGCTGCAGGGAGACCACCAGAAACTGCAGAAGAAGCAGAACAAACAGCTCAGAAATGAAGGAAGCAGTGCTCACCAAGCTCCAAGAGAGCACAGGATGGTCCAGACACATCCTTGAGGGTTTCAAGATTTTGTCCTTGAGGCTGAGGACAAAGGAGAAGTGCTAAACCCATGCCAAAATCCAGAAAGTGGAGGGAGAATGGGGACAACGTGCAGTTTGTGTCATTCCTCTTTTCTTGGTTTTCTTGCTGAAAATAGGTTGCTTGGGTGATCTGCTCCCATTTCTGCTGCTGCCTTGGCGTGCAGCTGCCAACAAACTGTGAAGGTCAGGATCTCAGTCCCACTTGTGGGAGGATTTGCTGAGATTATCTATCAGGTTTCCAAGGGTTCTCCATACAAAGCGTTTCGTGTAGTCATGGTGAGGGTTGGCAAAGCCTCGTGCCTCACTAGGTGAGTTGGGAGCAAAAAGGGAGCCACACAGGACAGCTGGACGTCCTTTCACTGGACGTCCTTTCCTTAGCAAGGGCAGCTGGTGCTGGCTTGCCTGCTCGAGAGCAGGGCAGCAGTGCCCTCCGTGCTCCTGCGCTGGCATTTCTGCCTGCTAATTAGCTGATGTTTGTACAGCACTTTGGAAATGTGAAGTGTTGTGTGTGCTAATGGCTGCTCAAATTGCCAATTAGAGTGGGTAACAGCTCAGTAAGAGAGCTGTAACTCTTCCCAACCTTCCACAACCTTGCTTGACCGTGAATGCCAGCTGTGTCAGCCACATGGGAGCAGGTCTGTGAGCGGAGGGTGTTTTGTTGTGCAGGAGAAGGAGGAACGGTCCTACTTCTGTGCTGACTCACCGTCTGAATTCCCTACTTTTAGAGATCTGAATAAATCAAAGGTGGTTCCAGGAGCAGATGGAGGGACTGTAGAAATGGTACAGCCTGTACCGCAACAGTGGCAGACGCCGTGCCAGCTCGAGGGGCTGGCTCGCTGTTGGTGATGTGGTGACTCACGGCTGGCTGAGGAGCAGGAGGTGTCGCCGTCCTCTCCTGCAGGAAGGCAGCTGGGAAGCACAGAGCTCTGTGGGTGCAGCACAGCCGCTGACGGGGAGTGCGGTGCTTCTCCAGGCAGTTGGCAGCTCTCACAAGCAGTGTGCAGGTTTTGGTAGCACGCTCACCCCGTTCTGTGTCTGAGGCTGCTCCTTGTCGTCGGGCGTTGTGCTCGATGGGGCTGGGAGGGCACCATGCGTGTGTGAGCACGGAGCTGTTATAAAAGAGATTAATGCACGAGGATCGTGTAGAAATGCAGGCCAGCAAGTGAATCCAAAATAGCAAATGCACTGCTTTAGCAGGAAATAGTCGAACAAAATCCCCGTGTGGCCTCAGAGCCAAGCACCGTGCCTCTCCCAGCTCCCTGGAGTGTTGTCAGGGCTTACGTCCTCCAGCGGGCTGTGACTGGTGCAGCAGGGCATGAAGCTGGTACCTGGTGCTTCAAATCCCCAGGGAGGCTGTGCTGCAAGTCGAGGCAAGTCCCCTGCTTTCTGCGACAAGAGCATTGCTCCCGGTGTGTCCCAAGTGTCCAGCGTCATTCAGAAAGGTTGTTTTGGCTGCTGCCAAGCACCCACTGGGTAGGCAGGGTTCAGTGAGGTTCAGTCTGGGTGAGAACCAGATGTGCTTTGAATTTCAGGAGCCAGCTTTGGACCTGGCTGAGCTGGGTGCGAAATGCAGAGGCCTCAGGCACGAGGAAACAATCCAGCGCCAAAAAGAAGGCTTGGTGGAGCTCCGGGAAAGGATCAAGCTGCTGGAGAAGATGCAGTCCTCGAGTAAGTGCGGCACGATGTGCTTTTACTAGGCATGGAAAGGGCATCTGCACATCCAGCTGGCATTGCTAGGTGCAGGGGACAAAATGAGAGCAGCTGGGTGGCAACTGGCACATGTGAGACATCTGAGGAGGTGCGGAGCCAGCAGAGAGGCAGCTGGCAAAGGGTTTGAAGCCGTAGCCACGATGCTGTGGAGTGGGGCATGGAGTGGATGCCCAGCTCAGCAGGCATTTGCTCCTGCACTAGGGTGCAGCTCTCCTCCTGTCAAGAGAGAAAACAGCTTGGTAAAACTTGTCCTTCACCAGGCTCTCTCTGTCCTGGGTATCCCTGTGCCTGGAGCAGTACTGGAAAGCAACACCACCTCTGCAGTGAGAGCTGTGGAGTAGCAGTTTGTGGTGCAGCCTCTGAAATTCCACTTCCAAAATACGTAGCACTGCTACTCGTGGAGAGAAACCAAATCCCAAAAGCCACGAGAGCGATGCCTGCAGGAAGGGCTGTAGCATGCTGTGGTCCGTAGCCTGTTCTGCAGGCGCTGTGCGTTCCCTGCAAGGGAAAGTCTGGCAAGCCTGAGCTGTTGCTGTTCTCTGAAGCCACAAAGTGTCCTAAGTGAGAGAGTAACGACTCTGTGGGTGTTTGGTTTCCTCTAGCTGTCATGAGCAAGGCTGCCCAGTCACTCATAGTCCAGCAGACAGACTTGACAGAGAAGAGAGCCCAAACAGCAGGCCTCGAGAAGGAGGCGGCATCACTGTCGGGAACAAAAACGAAGTGCAGCAAGGTAAGAAGGAACCCGTGGCTTGCTGGGAAAGGTATTTATGGAATGGGCAAATTGAGGCCTTTGGATAAAAGAGGGAAGGGGGAAAAAAAAAAGCCAGGTGGGAGGCACGAAGTCTGTCAGGATATAACAGGCAGCACGTGCAGGGGGGATTGTAGTTCGTGTAAGGAGCGGCGCTGTGCCCAGCATCATCGGCTCGGAGCTGCTCAGTGGGGTCACGGACTGACCTCAGTGAAGGTGTTGCCCTGCAGTGCTGCGAGCACGGTTTTCCCATGGAGCAGAAGGGAAAGTTGAGGCTGTGAGCCATCGAATGAGGAGGTGGGTGAGCTCTGTCGGTCTGTCCTTGTCTGTGCAGTGTCTGGGCCAATTTCCTGACGGGTGCTCGCACGTGACCGCCCACGAGACAGCAAGCTTGGAGGTGCTGGAAGCATTAGACCTCGGGGAGAGGATGGTACGTCACCAGGAGATGTGGTAAAACTGTGCTGAGCACTCATAGATCACTTTCCAGAAAGAAGGGGAGGGTGTCTGGGTGCTGCAGAGTGCCAGGCACTGCGCACAGGTGAAGGTTGTGTGGCAGGAACCAGCGAGAGGCAAGCACCTGCCTGGACGTATCGACGTATCTGGCCTCTCAAGTTCTTCTGCTCTTCCCACCTACAGGCTCTGGGGGTGTTCGCAGGGAAAGCAGGGTTAGGCGTAGAGGATGGGTTGTGTACACGAGGGAATCTGTCTTGGTCAACCTAACACAGCTGGGGAATGATGAGAGAGAAGCTGAGGAGCGATAGACACTGCTGGCACAGGAGACAGACATCACTAGCGAAGGGATGGAGCTGTGTGAGAGGGCCTCCTTACTCTGAAACGTGCCAGATATTGCCAAGGAGGAGAAATAGCATGCCTCGTGCAGAGGAAGAGCTGGGACTGGGGAGTCTGTGTTTGGGAAACCAACGCTGGGTGTGCAAGTGGCTGCTCTGGGGTCTGGTTGTGCTGCTCCAGGTGCGGCGCTGCTGCCGGTTCTCTGCCTACGGGGATGAATGGGGGCCCAGCTGGGCGATTCTGAGAGCTCTTGGAAGAGCTCGCGTGGGGAAAGTACACGTAGTGGTGAAACAAAGGGGAGCACTCGCAGCACTTTACATGAGATGTGTGAATCTCTTGAAACACGAAAGCAGAATGGAAGCAGATGGCCGAGTGGTGTGATCGTACTGGAAGTAAGACTTGGCAGGAACAGTAATTAATGCATTTCCTATTCTTCTCGCAGTACCTGGACTTAATTTGTGCTCTGGGAAGGCTGATGAATATGGAGGAGCTGGCAGGAATGCAGTCTGTGCAGCATCTTCCTCAGGAAGAGAGGGAAAAAGTAGGGCAACAGAGACGGAAGGACTTCGAGCTGCTGTTCGAGAAAATCAGCAAGCTCAAGAGTCGCCTGGAAAAGAAAGAGGAATTGCTCAAAGATTATGAGGCCCAAATCGAGGAGCTCAGGTACAGCGAGGGGACAGGGCTGTCGCACGATGTGGTGGTGGGGAAAGGAGCAGGGTGAAACCTTGCAGTCAGTGAACTCTCATGCTTTGGGGCCTGCCTGGGGAGGCTCCTGTGGTTATTGGCCTCCTGTTTTTTGAAACAGAGAACTACGAGGGACATCTCTCTGTAGGATGGCCAGATTGTGGTGGTATCTGTTGTGCTGTAGGGACTGCGTTTCCAGGGCCAGTGCAGGCATGGAAACTTCTGGGACAGGCTGGCAGGTGTGGGGCAAGAAGCAGAAAGGCATTTTTGTCCTAGATGGCTCTGCATGGAGCTACATCAACAAGGAGCCAGGCAGTGCTGCTGTCCGTGTTCTTGTGGCGTTAGGTGGTGATCAGGCTTTCCTGGGGGGGCTTTCTCCTACTCACCATGAATATGAAGGGCCCTGTTACACCTCTCTGAATTGGAAAGGGAGATGGTGAAGATGTGTTGATAGATGAAACACTGGGAAACACCCCTAAATGAAATGTGGACCTTGTGGTAACAGAAAACATCCAGACAGCTCAAAACACCAAAGGACTGGGCTCTGCTCTCTGAGTACGTGGCGACAGGCTCTAAAATGACACGGAAGGGCTGGTGGCTGGGGCAGTGTGTGTGTGACAAGGGGTCTGCTATGGGGTGTGAGGGGGGAAAGCTTCGAAGGGAGGCTGCATCCCAGGCCCAGCACAGGCAGGAGGAGAGGGCGATGGCACAGTGTAAAGAAAGGGAGGAGGGAAGATGCTCGTTAGAACATGTGCTGGAGTCAGCACAGCGCTGGACACGCTGCCCATGGACACACATCTGTATCATGGGGCTCCTGGGAGGGATATGAGCATGATCTGCTTGAGAGCTTGCTCTGCTCTCATGGTCACAGCTCGGCTCAGGGGGAAAGGCCCACACGGGTGTTTCGTTCAGGCTGAACCAGGAGTCCTTGCAAATGTGCCAGGAAGAGGTGTTGAAACTGGAAGATGAAGTCTACAGGGAAGCAGAAGAGAAAGCTCTGCTAAGAGAGGCTCTGGAGAGGACCCAGGTCCAGCTGGGGCAGGAGAAGAGGCTGAATCGAGTGGTGAGGCAGCGCAAGGTAAGAGGGGCCAGGTGAGGCGAGCCTCTGCGCACAGGGAGTCCGCACGGGTGGTGTAGGTGAGCCTGTGGCAGGGTCTGACTGCTCAGCTGGTGTGAAGGCAGCCCAGGCAGCTCGTGCAAGGAGAAGTAAAGTGATTGATGGTTTTATCCAGAGCCTTGAAGAGGACAAGGAGAAAAGAAAGGAGAAGGTGCCTCCTGGCTGTGCCCATTCTTCCAGAGGACGAGGAGGGAAGGTACGGTGCGAAGTTGTGGATGCCCCATCCCTGCAGGTGTTCAAGGCCAGGCTGGATGAGGCCCTGGGCAACCTGATCTGGCGGGTGGCATCCTGCCCATGGCAGGGGGCTTGGAACTGGATGACCTTTAAGGCCCCTTCCAACCCCAACCAGTCCCTGGTTCTATGGAGATGGGCTGAGCTTCTTGTGGGCTCTCACAGGAGAAGCAGTGGTGCAACGAACCTCTATTTTTCAGCCCAGCCCCCAACCATTGGTGCCAGCGAAGCTGAAGACCAAGGAATGCCCAGCAGAACCCTCAGAGGTGATGGGTGGCACGTAGGAGTGCCACCCCACAGGCCTTTAGCTCACAGAGGAGAACGGCAGGGATGCACCATCACGTGTAGGACTCGGGTTTGGGTGCAGCACCAGGAGGGCAGGTAGTTGGAAGAACCTGTGCGAGAGGATCCCAGGGTGTCCCCTGGGACTGCTGCAGGGCCCGTGAAGCACTCAGGGGCTTTGGGAGTCCTGTGGGACCTGTACCACAGCACACAGTGCCGTTTGTGGAAGAAAAAAGGGGGTGTGAATACAGCCTGGTGAGCACCTGTGAGGTGGATTTCTGGTGTGTGATTTCCCTGCCACGCCGACTTCTCCCTTGTGACCCCCGTGGGCTTTCCAGGGGAGCATCGTGGGGGCACGAGGGGTGCAGAAATGGGGATGGGAGAAACAGGAGGGGGCACGTAGTGCTGAGCAGGGCTGCCGGGGGGGACGAGGAGCCACAGGTATAAAATATGGGAGAGCATCGGGGCGAGACCAGAGCTCTTGGGGGGTGTCACAAGCTGCCCGTGGGCACGGGGCACCGAAACGCACACCGTGGGCAACCGGGGCAGGTTTGGGGGGGATCCAAGCGCCCCCAAATGTCCCCTCCCTCCATCCCTGCCCCACTCAGCGTTGGCACAAGCGTGCTGCGGGAGGAGGATACCGAGGAGGAGCGGAGCCCTGCAGCGGCTTTCCCCCATCCCCCGGGGGGGGTCCGCGGAGGGCAGGGGGCGTCGGGCTGCGGGGAGGAGCGGGGCGGAGCGGGGCGGGGAGGCTGCGGGGCGGCCATCCGGGCACCATGGCGGCGGAGGAGCTGGCGGAGAGGCTGGGCCGGCGTTTGGGGATGCACGAAGGAGAAACGGAGCAGCAGAGGCGGCACGAAGCGGAGCAGGGACCGGGATCGGGATCGGCACCGGGATCGGCACCGGGACCGGGAGCGCTGCCCCCGGGCAGCCCCGCGGGGAGGGCGGGGGGCGCAGAGGGGTCCCCCGGGGGGGGTCGCCGCCTTTTCAGCCCCGCCGCGGAGTTCCGCGAGTTCTCCCGGAGACAGCTCCGCGACATGGAGAGGCTCTTCCGACAGTGAGTTGGGGAGATTTGGGGGATGGGGGGGGGGTCCCCGGGAATGTCCCCCGCCCCCCACCTCCCCGCTGCAGTCTGCTGGAAGCCCCCCGGTTCCCTGCAGGAGGCACCCCCGGGGTCCCCCTCCCAGCCCCATCCCGGGTGTAGGTGTTTGGGGGTGCCCTGGAAGCCCCCCAGCCCTTGTAGGAGGGACCCCCCCCCCAGGTCCCCTGTTCCTCGTAGCCCCCCTCTTGGCTCCCTGCAGGAGCAGCCCCTGGGGTGACCCCAGCCCCGTGCAGGAGGGGATCCCCAGTGTCCCCCCCTTGGCTCCTCACAGGAGGGGTTCCCAGTACCCCCTGTTCCCTTGCAGGAAGCCCCCAACCCTAAAACCCTTGCAGCCCCCACCGTGTCCCTGGAGGTGGCGGGGACACCCCAAAACCTTGGGGATGAGACCAGGGAAGGGGACAGAGGAGCAAACCCGCTCCTGCCACAGATCCCCGAGGAGAAGTGGGGGCAGCGCTCCCCCAGCCACACCAGGACCCCCGGGACCCCTGCCCTGGCTGCGTGCACGGGACCGGGCTGCAGCAGCAGGTCCTGAGCAGGCAGGTGGCACGTCCCCGGGGTCACTTGTCACACCGTGTGTCCCCTACGACTGCGAGGCTCAGTGCTGCAAGCGCGGCTCTGTGAGCTCGGGGCCCTGCTGTGCTGCCCTGGGTCAGCAGGAGCCAGCGAGGGGGACGCTGGCAGCAGGTGCAGAGGTCTGGAAATTTCCAGGGGAAAATGGGAGCTGCAGCAGCTCCGAGCCCAGCTCTGACAGGCCCAGGGGGTGTGCGAGAGTAGCCGGGAGGGAGCGGGACAGCTCGGAGCATCCTGGAGGGTGCTGTGAGCTGAAACACAAACCCAGCGTGCTGCACAGCATCGCTCGAGCCCTGCCGAGCGCCAGGCGAGGAGGAGGAGGAGGAGGGCACGAAGCTGCTGCCCCCCTGAAGCACCAGGCTTCACCAGGGCTGTGGTGTGGACACAGGCAGCCCCGCGGTGCCCGGGTGTGCCCTGGCCGGGGCTGGCGCAGCAGATGGCAGCGGCGCGGGGTCTGGCGGTGGAGCCGCGGGCGGCAGCCAGACGTGTGTGCTCGCACGCGCCGCAGCGAAAGGAGCAGCGAGGGAGGTGGGAGGAGAGGCAGCGGCGGCGGCCGCGTGGCCGGGGAAGCTGTGAGCAAAAAGGGGGGGTCCCCAAGGGGAAGAACGAGAGGTAGGGGCAACGGCCAGGCTGCGGAGACGAGCCCAAACCACGCTGCGCTCGCTGCAAGCACGCCACGTGAGCGGTTTGTCCTTTCTCCCCCCTCTCCCTGCTGTGTTAGAAGGATTGCGACAGGAGAGGATGCAAAGCCCACCGCAGTGGATGCAGAAATGCACGTTTGCTGCGGTGGCCGTGGCCAGGGGCTCGCTTTGGAGCAGTGGAGCTCGCCAACCCCGCGCTGCCACCAGAGCTCGGAGGCAGAGCGTGAAGGTTTTGTGCCCCCCAGGCCAGCTCGTAGCGGTGCAGGAGAGAAAAGGGGCTGCGGCTGTGCTGTGAGCCGAGCAGACCGCGGCAGCGAGGGGACAGATGAGTCACAGCCCCGCGGAGCTGCCTGTGTCGTGCTGAGCGTAGCAGCCGCGTTTCCTGCAGCCTTAGAAGAGAGAAGTCAAAAAAAAAAAAAAAAAAAAAGAGAAAAAAAAACCATGAGGTGTCCCCAGTGCTGCCCTGGGCGAGGCGTCAGCCTGGCACGCTGGTGGGGGGCGTTGTGCCTGCTCCCATCTCCTCCTCCAGCTTCGTGTTGTGCCCCGTGCCCCGTGCGGCGAGGCAGCACTGCCTGGGGGCTTCAACACCTCCCTCCCGTGGGCCGTGCGGTGAGGAGGGGAGCAGCGCCTGCAGCACACGGGCTTCATCCCGTGGTCCTGTGCAGCGCTGGCTGCGCGCTTGGCAGCATCCCTGCGGGTGCCGGTGCCAGGAAGGGCGCTCGATGGGCAGGAGGAGCGAGGGAGAGCTGAAGATGCTCCTGGGGGCTGTTAGCGGTCGGATGGAGGCGGCGGTGGTTTGGCGAGGCCGTGGCCGAGCTGGCAGGGAGCGATAACGGTGCGACGGGGCTGTGCTGCTGGCCCGCAGGTACGACGCGGGGAGGGACGGCTTCATCGACCTGATGGAGCTGAAGCTGATGATGGAGAAGCTGGGAGCGCCGCAGACACACATCGGCCTGAAGAACATGATCAAGGAGGTGGACGAGGACCTGGACAGCAAGCTGAGCTTCCGCGAGGTACATACCAGGGCTACGGGGCCGGGAGGTGAGCCCAGGCTGTCCCTTGGCAGTCCCTGCACGCTTGGGTAGGGGACAGGCAGCTGGGAGCTGGTGGTGACGGGGACAACCCCGCTCTGTGTCGCAGTTCCTGCTGATCTTCCGCAAGGCGGCGGCAGGCGAGCTGCAGGAGGACAGCGGGCTGCACGCCCTGGCCCGGCTCTCCGAGATCGACGTCTCGACGGAGGGCGTGAAGGGAGCCAAGAGCTTTTTTGAGGCCAAGGTAAGGGCCGCGAGCCACAGCGGGGGCTGGTGGGGTGGTGGGGACCTCTTTGGACGTGCCGCTGTCCCCAGGCGCAGGCCATGACCGAGGCCAGCCGCTTCGAGGAGGAGATCAGAGCGGAGCAGGAAGAGAAGAAGAAGCAGGCGGAGGAGCTGAAGCAGAGGAAGGCGGCCTTCAAGGAGCTGCAGTCCGCCTTCGCGCAGTGACCGCGGGTCAGCGCCGTGCCGGAGGGACGTGGCGGTGCTGGGGGGGCCTCGTGCAGGAGGATCCATGCCTGGCTGTCCCCTGCCAGCCCCTGTCCCCGGAGCGGCGCTCGTCCCCTGGGTGTCGTCGTGTCTTGCATGCGCCGTGATTTGGGCCGGGCTGGGTGCTGTGCCGCGGGTCGGTGCCCGCCGGCGTCGCTGCGTGTGCGGCACGCCGGTGGCACCGGGAGCGTGGCGAGCCCCCGGGGCCGACCTCTGTGGCAGCGGGGCGAGGGCCGGCGGAGTCGTTGTCTGCGTGTTCGGTGTCGCTGTATCCTCTGTGCGAAGCGGGCAAGCGCCGGCCCCGCCGTGACCCTCAGGGTCAGAGCGGAGGCGGCCTCGTGTCCTCTCAGATTCTGTTTATTTTGGTAAAAGATGTCCGGAAAGGCCCCCGCAGGGTGGAGAAGCTTTATTTTTTTTGTGTTCGTCGTCTAAGCAGCCCGAAGGGAAGGCGCTCCAGCGAGCGGTGCCTCCCGTAGCTCGACCGCTGTTCCTTTGGGGAAGGGTTGTCCAGGTGGCCGTAATGTCAAGGGCGGTGTTTGTCTCAGCTGCTCCTTCCAGTCCGTGGCACGGGTGTGTGTTGTGTCTTTTTTTTTTTTTTAAATCCCAAATAAAGATTATATTTCCTAAGTCTTGCAGCTGCCTATGCCCGGGGGACGGCGAGGAGCCGGCTGTGTGGTGGGCGTTTAGGATGGGGGGAGAGGGCTCCTGGAGCACGGTGGGGAGGGGACTGCCACCCCCAGGGTCCCCAGCTGGCTGTGGATGGGTCCCAGCCCCCCCGTGACGAGGTGAGCGTGGGTGCCACGTCCACCCCCTGGGACGGAAGGGTGCGTGCAGGACAAGTGCATCCGTTCCCAGGAGGGCTGAGCTGCCCCGATAAGATCTCATGAAATAGCCGGGCCGGTGGCACACAGGCAGCCCGTGCTGTGTGGGACATCGCCACCTGGCACCAGAGGGTCGCCAGGGCCCAAGGCCGAGCGGTGGCCCTGAGGTGCCGTGGCCGTGCTATAAGAGCTGGGGGTGCCCCGGTGCCGCCGCACCACGACCGCGACCATGCTGGGGGCTCTGTGTCTCGCTGTGCTGCTGGGCTACGGTGGGTGAGGAACCAGGGCTGGGGGGGACAGCACATCCCCCCTGTGTCCATTAATGTCCCCTGGTGGTCACTAATGTCCCCGTTCCGGGTGTCGTGCAGCCTACGGATGCGGGCAGCCGGCCGTGCCACCCCAGCTGGGTGCCCGCGTGGTGGGCGGTGAGGATGCCGTAGCCCACAGCTGGCCGTGGCAGGTAAGGTGCAGGGGGTGGCAGGGGCTGTGACACCAGGAACCCATCCCGGGGCTGGCGGCATGGGGACAGGGTGACCAGCACCCCCACCACCACCACGCTGCGCCTGTGCCCTCCCAGGTCTCGCTGCAGTACAGCCGCAACGGGGACTGGAGCCACACGTGCGGTGGGACCCTCATCGCGCCCAGCTGGGTGCTGACGGCCGCCCACTGCTACAGGTGGGCGACGGGGAAGGGGTGAGGGACCCTGGGGGGGGTCCCAGGGTGCTGCTGCCGCCGCTGATCCTCGCTCTGTGCCCACCGGCAGCTCGAGCCTGACGTACCGCGTGGTGCTGGGTGAGCAAGACCTGACCGTGGAGGACGACGGCGCCGTGGTGGCGGAGGTGGAGGAGTTCATCGTGCACGAGGACTGGAACTCCTACCTCATCATGTAGGAGAGGGGGCGATGGCAGCAGGGAGGGAGGGGGCTGCGGCCCCGTGCCGGGGTGGCGGTGGGGTTTGGTTGTCGTCCCCCCTTTCCTCTCCACGGGACTTCTCCTCGCAGCAACGACATCGCCCTGATCAAGCTGAAGCAGCCGGTGCAGGAGAGCGAGAGCATCCAGGCGGCCTGCCTGCCGCCCAGCGGCCTGGAGCTGCCCAACGACTACCCCTGCGAGATTACGGGCTGGGGACGCCTCTGGAGTAAGCAGGGGGTGGCCGTGGGGGGGGTAAAGGGGATGGGGATCAAGTGCTGAGGCTGTCGTTGCAGCGAACGGGCCCCTGGCTGACGTCCTGCAGCAGGCGCTGCTGCCGGTGGTGGATTACAGCACCTGCTCGCAGAGCGACTGGTGGGGCTACCTGGTGCGCACCTCCATGGTGTGCGCCGGCGGCGACGGCGTCGTTTCGGGCTGCAACGTGAGTGCGGGGAAATTTGGGGAAGGCCGGGGGCGGGGGAATGTCTGCGACCCCGTAATGGTGGTGGTAACGCCGTGTGGTGCTGTGCCTGGGCAGGGGGATTCAGGCGGCCCCCTGAACTGCCAGCGCGAGGGGCTGTGGGAGGTGCATGGCATCGTCAGCTTCGGCTCCTCCTGGGGCTGCAACACGTACAAGAAGCCGACCGTCTTCACGCGGGTGTCTGCCTACATCGACTGGATCAACGAGGTGGGTGCCTGGCCCCCCCGTCACTGTTGGGGTCTCCCTCGTCGTCACCCAGCCGCGGGTCTGACCCTGGGGCCTCTCTTCTTGGCTTCGGCAGAAAATCAACGCCTACTGAGGACGTGCGGCCGCTGTCACCTGCCGTGGAGCTGTGGGAGTGCAATAAAGAGAAATAACCAGCTTTGTTTGGCCCTGTGGTTACTGGGGGGGGGGGGGTGGGGGGGGGCTCAGTGAGGCAAACGCCAGACCTGCAGGGAGCAGGGGGCTGTGGGCATCAAGGCTGGCCCTGCATTTTAGGGTAGGAGAGGCCAGGCTGGGGCTGAGGGGGGCCAGTAAGGGCCCCAGAGGTGCACTGGTCATGGTTTGGGTGCCCCCCATGTCCCCCAGGGCAGGGGCTGCACAGTGGCAGCCAGCTGGGGCAGCAAACACTGCAGGGGGTGCTGGTGATAGGGGTGGGGTGGTCGTGCCTGGTGTGTCCCCAAACGGGCTCCTTGGGATCACAATCCCAGCAGGGTTGGGTTTGTGGTGCGGCACCATAGGGCAGGGGTGGCGACTGTGCCAGGGCCAGGCCCTGTTCTCTGTGCCTTTGTCCCTGGGTTGTTTAAGGAGAAAACCCAGGGGCAGTTTCTTTGTGACCAGCTACTGTTGTCCTGTCGGCATCAGCCCCCTCAGCATCAGCTCCCCCAACCCAGGGAGGTGCCCATGCAGTGCCCCTACCCCCTCATGGCCAAACCCTGTGGTGTCGGGCATCCAGTGAGGCAATATTCTGTGGGCAAACATCGAGGCACAGCCAAAAACACCAGAGGACTGTGGTGTGAGCTCCACAGGGCCCTGACAGGTTTGGGGTGGCCGGCGGTGCTGCAGGTGGAGCCACCTCGCCTTGCTGTGGCGTGTGCCTGGCGTAGCAGGGAGACAAAAAGAAGTGGCTCACTTTGCTCTAAAAGTAACGTTTATAACAAAAGTAGTGTAAAGTATTAAACCTGTTTTTATTTAAGACTGCATATCAACTGTATAATTATCCACAAATACAATTTAAAAGTAGAAACTACCCGTAGGTAGCAAACATACAGACAGTAAGAAGAGTAATAAAATGTACTTTCTAGAAAGTACAAAGTGCTAGGTAACTATAGCACACGATAGTGTAGATAGGCACGTATATATAGAGAGAGGTAATTTTAGTACTCTAGATTATACTATGCCAGTTATCTACTCAGAAAACTTGGACAACATAGTAAAATAAATTTGTACTTATCCAGTACGTGGGTAACTTTACAGCACTCAGTTACTCACACAGTACTTAGGTACCTGTACAAAAAAATAGAGATTTTAAACTGGTACTTTGTATGTTGTATGGAGTCTAATAAGGAAAAAACATAACTGTATACAAAATTTCATACCTATTTTTCATTATTTCCGTAAATACACAGTAATCTATAACTTGTACTGGGTAATCTATTACTTATGACTTTATCTACTGTCAATGTTTGATCTAAGTACAAACATTATGTAATAATTGTAAAGAAAAACTACCTCCATTATTTGTACTTCATGCTTGCAATAAATTTACACGTAGTGATAGAGAATTTATAGGTACTCAAATTTTTGTTGACAGCATACACTGAAAGTATTTTACTAGCTGAAATTTGCTTAGAAGTGCATAATCGAAGTAGTTTGTCTGTATACAGGTAAGTTGGTTAAAAGTTCTTTTATGCAAACAGTAATTTAACAACTCCCATACTCCTCATACACAACCCACGTGTAGTTACGATGAGATCCTCCACGCAACCTTTGGTTATGCAAAAGCTGTTGCCCGTTACACGAGCGTGTTTACACCTTGCTGTTGTTCCAGTAATGACCTCACGTCGTCAAATGAATGCATTTTTTAGGTTATACGTTTTTGTAAACAGAAACGGACACTATCATTTGCGAGTGGTTAAATACATGTGGATAACCTACTTAGATCTTTCCTGTACAGAAGTACAGCGCTGATTGCTTACCTTACTTTTTCTTTTACTTGCACACACAATGTTCGTACATAACCTTATAGCAAAAGTAAGTACACATAAGGGTAAAGGTACACATTTGAGCATCACACGGCCCCTGGTCACTGCAAACACCCCTTTGCTAGCAATGTCGGGGAAACAGACCACAGTGCGATCTGGATTTGCAGTGCTGAAAACAACCCCACGGGGCTTCTGAAGTGCTGAAAGCCTCGTGCACCAAAAAGGAGCTGTGAAGACCCACCCAAGTGCTGTGGCCATGTGGCTGTTGGAGCAGCTCTCTCCACCCTGGCCTTGTTCTGCCACAGGAATCGGGCCAGGAGGGCGATGGCCAGCCTGCACATCCCTTCCCCACCTGCCACAACACAGTTGTGGCTCCTCAGGCTTACAGATGCCTTCCCTTTAACTTGCAAACACATACAGTTTGTGACCTGAAAATGTCATCACAACTACATGAAGTACCTTGCAAAGGCTTTGATGCTACCAGAACTGATATTTGAAGGAATCCTCACCAGTTTCCTGCAGTAACGCGCTTTCAGCATCCACATGGTTCCTCTGAAGGACATGCTCCCCCTTCTCTGCTGCGTTAACAGCAGAAGACTAAACTTTTCGAGCAAGGTTTCTTGCTCTGCACACTTTAGGCATTTCTACACGCTTAGGCTACACATTTAGCCTCTGGCACATGCTGAAAGGGCACACATGAGAGGGAACGGATGACAACACAATGGAAAAGATTTTTTGCCTTTTGTTTTATTGAGAAAGAAAAATTGTTGTTGGAGAAATCATTCCTTTCCATTTATTCCATCGGTCGATTCCATTGATTCCCTCAATCAGCTAGCCAGGCAGCAGAGGACACAAACACGATCACCAGAGACCAGCACCAAGAGGCAGAGCGCAGCCACGTCACGGCCAGGTAGAGGCCCCGGCCCCGTGAACAGAGGATGGGGCTGATGGTCCTGGCAAAGGCGATTCCTTCAGATGCCCCTTCCTCATCGCCAGCACAGGGCCAGTCCTCATTTTATTGCTGTTTCACAGTGATGGCTGCTCACAGATCAGATTTCTCAAGACGAGCATCTCCACAGACAGACAGAGGCCACTGGGAGCACTCGGTCTGAGCCACAGCAGGCACAGCTTTTGTCCAGCCATGGGGAAGTGATTTTCACGTCGGAGGGGAGCTCAGCGCCCACTTGTCACTTGCACATGAAGAAGAATTTCTTACGGAGGAAGTTGAAGCAGCCCGGGATCTGCTTGAACTTCCCCTTGGCAGATACGACGTTTGCCACCTGGGAACAGAAGGACAGCTTCAGGTGCTGAGCGTGGGACTGACAATTTTTTAAGGCGATTTTAAGGCAAACTGACAATTTTTTTAAGGCAATTTTTTTTTGGGGGGGGGATTTTCCTGACAAACTAAAAGCTGTGTTTTCAAGACTACATTCAGTAATGTCACTCCTTTTACAAATGTAGGCCTGCCTGCCCTGACTGATGGCAGCTCTGGTTATTGCCTTCATCTCTTTCAAGACTACAAACAGGAGGAGAAAAAGTAATAAAGTAATTAAAAAAAAAAAAAAAAAGACATTTACCCACACCAACATGGTTAGCAGGTCTTCAGAATGGGCATGCTGTCCCAGCATGCTGTCCAGCGTTTCCACATACCACGATCCGCTCGACTTATCCCTCCAGGAGACAAAACCTTCAGAGAGAGGAGGAGAAATTACTCCTACAGCTGTTCTTATTTTGCTTCACACCTCCAAGTGCCCTCTCCATCAGACAGCTGCCCCTAACTTTGGCCATGAAGCTCAGAATCTTCCACCAACTCAGCAAACCAATCCAAAATCTCTTCACACCCGTTGCTTCTGCCTGATATTGTGAAAGATCTGCTCATCTTGATGCTGCAAGAGGCTCAACTGTTGCTAAGAAAGGGCCAGCTAGTGCCAAACAAGCGTGCAGAACACGGCTATCTTTGTACGATGACGGATACCAACCACATCGTGACATGGCAGTTTGGCAGCAGCTGCCTCCCCCAGATCTCCAAAATCTGGCTGCAGAACTAGGAGGACGGCTCGGGTACGAGTCTAGCACCCTTGGCACCAATTGCTCTGTACCAGGCGAATGATTTGCACGAGTTATCTCACCTGGAAAGGTTGAATAGGACACCAGGATGTCACCGGGTGTGGGCAAACTGGCTACGGCATCTGGCTCATCCAAATTACCCGAGGGAACCTGGAAAGGAGTCGCGTCCGACTCTACGGAACTTCTGCAAGTTTCATCTTCGGGTGAATCGCAATCCACTTCAAATCCATGATCTTTCTGGTCTGCAAAAAGCAGAACAAGAAACCCCGCTGCTCTCCTGACACATTCAGCAATCGTACATCCTCCATTATCAAGTGATGGGAAAAAAAAGCACAGAAATGCTGTTACAGAAATGCTATTTTCCTAAGGAAATCCTCCAACCAAACAGAGCTTTTCTGCTCTTTGGCCCTACTGCTGGAGTTGGTGCTATCAGGATATTCACGCAGGTGCCCTCGGGCCGTGCTTCCCTGCTAACCTCATGGCTAAATACCTGGGGCAGGCAGCACACCCTCCTCCCGTGCTGCATTCCCAGTTGTGTGAAAGAACTACTCCAGCACGCACAGGCCGGTTCTGTCCTCCTGTGAGATGCTCACGTGCGAGTCCTTTGACTCGACCCACATTAGAAGTAAGAATACACAGCTGGGAACACCAAAAAAGGGCTGGAGGAAAAAGCAATGGACAGAACAGGAAGGAGAAGCCAAAGCCTAACTGTGTTTGAACAGCCTGCTTACACGTCTGGAGCTAAAACAAAGATTCACCTCCACCACAGGCCTGGATGAAGAAGAGTTTGGGTTTTCCTCTCAAACTTGGGCAATTGGACCCATCGAAATGTTTCACAATCTTTTCGATTGGAATACTTATTCCGTCCGTTCCATAAATCCCTCCAGGAAACTGATTATGGCTTGTCTGAAAGAGGAAAATCCAAGAGCTACTAACACAGAAAGAACGGTGAGCTCAGAGGAAACCTGTTTCTGCACGGGTGCTCTCTTTTCTGTCTCTTTCCAGCATAAAGTTACCAGAATACATCTCACTTCCTCATATTTGTGCAATTATGCGTGCTGAAACAGTGAAGGGATGCCCAGAAGGCATCTAAAACATCCTAAATCCCAGAAATTCGACCTCCCTGATTATCCAGCTCCTATTCCACCTCCTCCTGCAAGGGGCTTCTTTACCCTCTGGGACAAAGGGCACACAACGTACAACATTTTTGCGAACAGCTGCTCTCCTCTCGCTTCGAGGCCTACAACTTGGGATATTTGGGCCTTTAGTAGAGCTGGAGAACCAGGAAGGGCTCAGGAACTACGGCACAAAGGTCAGCACCACCTCCCTCTGCTCTATGCCCACCATCTGGTTCTGAATTGCAGGAGCTGCCTTCAGAAGCTGAGAGCACTTGTCCAAAGGCTGCCTGACCTTTGGAACAGCACCGCTGGCTCGGGCTGCAGTTTTTACATGTTTTTTTTTTGAGGTTTTCTCTCCCCCAAATATGAAAGCGTTAACTCCCTGCTGCTTCGGAAGAGAGGCAAACCTACCTGACAGCCGTGGGACAGGATGACCACCAGGCAGCAGTCCAGGGCACTGTGGTCCTGCTGCGCCAGACTGCGCAGCTTTGCATTGATTTCCTACAACAAAAACATCACAGTAAGGGTTTGCAAACCACACGCTGGCCACAGATTACTACCTGGGCTCTGCCCTATTGGCCTGTCCCAGCTGTGCTGCTCAGAAGGATCCAGTCGATCTCTCTGCTGCTTTCTGTCCAGAAGTGGGATGACACAGACCCCACACACGTGCCCCAAAGCAGAGTATTTCTGTAGTTCTGTCACTTCACATCGCTCGCTTTAGGTAAAGAGATTTCTTTCCTCGCTGCATCCTTCACAGTGCAGCAACGTACAGAAATATTGTTCTACACAACTCACCTGCTGAGATGCACTGCTCCTGATTAGGAGGTGGGCTGGCAAGCAAATCACCTCGCCTTACTTTTGACAGCTGCTCTGGCTGCCTGCCTGCCCTTCACAACTCTGAGCAGCAATTGAGGCACACACAGATAAGCAAATCAAACCCCTGGCTACACCCAAAACAGAGGCTGTCAGAGCTACGATGGAAACAGAGCCTCACAGTTTCCCTATAAATCACATCCTGGAACCAAAACTCAGCCAGCAGGGTGAATTGGCTCCTTTCTGCCACCCTCACCTGAGCTTTGAGATCCCTCAAGGTCTGGACGCGGAAGCACAAGGACTTGAAGCGCTTCTCCAGCCTCTCGCAGTCCACATCAGATCCAGTTCTAGTCGACAGACCGGAGTCTGGGCTGAAGGTGATGTTGTTGATGATCAGGCAGTGTCCGCACGGGTCTGCCTTCAGCTGGTACACCTGGCACGCACAAACCCAGAAGGGAATTTTTAGAAGAGTCACGTTTAAACACCCTCTTATACTCAGAGCGTTTGCAGCTAGCCAGGTGGGACACAAGAATGGGAGGTCTTAAAGCAGCTCATCTCACAGTTTTTCCACAGCTCTGCTAGTGTAGGATGAGGGGGAGTGGGCTTAAGTTGCACCAGGGGAGGTTTGGGTTGGATATTAGGAAGAACTTCTTTACCAAAAGGGTTGTGAGGCACTGGGATGGGCCGCCCAGGGAAGTGGTGGAGTCACCATCCCTGGAAGTCTTTAAAAGACATTTAGATGTAGAGCTCGGTGATATGGTTTAGCGGAGGAGTGGTTAGTGTTAGGTCAGAGGTTGGACTGGGTGATCTTGGAGGCCTCTTCCAACCTAGATGATTCTGTGGGTCAGTTTCCAGGAGCTTTTTAGGCTCACTCACCCAGAGAGCACACGCGATGAGCCAAGACTCCAGGCAGATCAACTTCCTTGAGACTCAGACCGTGCACCAACTACAGCAGAGCAGTAATTTGGGAGAGCTTCCCAAACCCTTCCACTGACACAGCCACGAGCTTCACGCGGCCAAACCATCCACCCCATATCAGGAGCAAGCGAGCTGCGTGCTCAGAAGGTGGCTCCCAAAAAACACCTTTCCAAACCCTGACTGCTTGCTTCGCTGCGAGCCTCCTGGTGCGCTCAAGCTGCCGCACGTGCTTGTTACTATTCTCCCTGCTTCTATTTTTCAACACCGTGATTACCAAGTCACAACACTGCCTCACAGACAATACACGCCTGGGTGCCTGAGGAAATTATTAGCTGTCTTGCTGGAAACTGTTTAAGTGCCACGTTTAGCTCCATGTTGGGTTATTTGTGGTACAGCTACGGTGATCCTAAGGAGGAGCTGGCTAATCATTGACCCTCCCTGAGCCACCCGGCCTGGTTACAGCCCACAGCAATTCCTTGGGTCGTGGAGTGTGAGAAGTGGCTGTCACAGCTGCAGCAGCTGTGGAGCTTTGTGCTGTGGGACTCCTTCAGTCCAAATACAAGTTTAAGCCTCAACAAGCCTCACTTTTTGATGTTTGACTCTGTCTTCTGAGGATAAACATTATTATCTTCAACCCTGCTGTGTCTTTTCACTTCGTAGGGCACGGGCTCCTACACACGACGCACACAGAACCCCCAAGACGAATGGCAATAAAGAACTCAGGTGCAATGACAGACAAACTGGAATAGAAAGAAGGCAAAAAAGGATCTAGAATACCAACCAGATTGTGGTCGCTCTTGTCGACAGCTGAACCTACAACACACAACAGAGAAGTTAACACTTAACGAGGAGTTGTTATATCCCTTCTTCACATGTCAGCTGTAAGGTGGGGGTGACACGAGTGAATTCCCCCTTCCCAAAAGCAGCACAGGGGCCAGCCTGGCTCTGCCTGAGAATGCCCTGGGCAGAACAGGGCGCTGTTATCTGGGAGGAGCTGCCTCCAGCCTGGCACTCCTCTGAGATGGTTGGAAATTCCCATAAAGGGAGCAGTAACGAGCTTCCTGACGGTGTGCCAGGAGGAACAAGGAACTGACGGGGTGCTGAGACCTTCCTAAGGGCTACTGGGACGTTGCTTACCCTGGGCTGGTGCAGGAGGCGCTCGAAATTGTTCGTTCTTGTCTTGGACCGGGATGGACAAGCGTTCCACGGTGCTCTCACCTGTAACAGCACAGGACAGTCACCTCTTTCCTCCCCCACTGCTTCACACTAGAAGCAAACAGCCTCGGTTTCCCAAAAGGGCCAGAGCCTGCAGCAACGTTGCTGCAAAGGGGTGATATGACATCGCTTCCAGTTTTCCCTTTTTGGGCTCAAAAACCAGCTGGGTCTGCACACAGATGCACACAAGCTGTGGGGCTGCACACAGGTTCAGCAGAGCATGAGACAGAAATAGCAAGAACGAAACAAAATCCATTTTCAATGGGGGTAGAATGAGGGGTCAGAGCAAAAAGAAGGGGAAGGTGGCTCGTGATGCTGCCAGAGGGCAGCTGGAGCTTAACAATCCCCCCTGCTGGGAAGGATGACGTGCTCCCAGCAGCTCTGCAGCATCCCCTCTATGCTCCATGCTCCAGGATAACAAAACCAGGACCTCACAGCCTGCTCGCCAGCCCACTGCACTTCCAGGGCACGAGGAGCTCTGGCTGCCACCCCCTGTCCTGCACCTCACCAGGCACAGAACCACCTCAGTACTTACTTTTACCACGCTTTTCTCCACTCGGCTCCAGCTCCACAGGCCTCAGGTTGATGGGCTGTGAGGGCAGGCTCCCGCACGCCTCGCTCAGAGCATCCGCCAGCTCTCCCTGCCCCGTGTCCCGCAGGATTGAGAGGAACACGGGGAAGGCCTGCTGCCCACGACTCTCCAGGTCGATGACCAGCTGCCGGACCTGCTCCCTGCGTGTGCGGTGACTCTGTGGGGGCAAAAAAAACCAGGATGAGGCTCAGAGGCACCCCACCAGCCGTGCCCCCCTGCAGTCCCCATTCAGGTGCCTCAGAAACAGCCAGGGAACAGGCCCTAAGTTGCAGGGGGGAGCAGGACAAGGGGATGCCCCTGATCACAGGACCCCTGTAGCCGGCTGTAGGATCCCATACACAGCTGTGGGGCCCTATAACCAGCTATAGTGTCCCAGTAAGTGGCCATAGGGACCAATACTTGGCCATAGGGTCCCAGTAGGCAGCCGTAGGGACCTGCACCCAGTCGTAGGGTCCCAGTAGGTGGCCATAGGACCCCATAGCCAGCTGTAGGGTCCCAGTAGGTGGCTGTAGGGACCCGTACCTGGCTGTAGGGTTCTAGTAGGCAGCTGTAGGGCCCTGTACCCAGCCATAGGGCCCCAGAAAGCGGCCATAGGGCCCCATACCCAGCCGTAGGGCCCCTGAAGGCAGCCGTAGGGGCCCATACCCTGCTGCAGGGCCCCCGTAGGCGGTTTAAGGTCCCTGTAGGCAGCCATAGGATCCTGTACCTGGCTGTAGGGTTCTGGTAGGCGGCCTTAGCACCCCGTACCCAGCTGCAGAGCACCATACACGGCTGTAGGGCCCCAGTGCCCAGCTGTAGGGTCCCAGTAGGCAGCCTCAGCACCCCATACCCGGCTGCGGGACCTCAGGACCCTTCCCACGGCTGACAGCCTCCCTGAGGCACCCCAACCACCTCACGGTACCGGCAGGCCTCAAGGGTGAGGGGGGTACTCCCCACCTCCCCACCTCCATCCCCTCACCCTCAGCTCCTCCAGCATGGCCTCGGTGAACACCCCGCGCTCCCTCAGGGGCTCCCAGAGCGGCTCCGGCCGCAGGCGCTCCACCAGCAGCACCCGGCTCCTCCTCAGCGCCAGCCGCCGCCGCTCCTCCATGGCGGCCCCGTCACCACCTCCCCCCCCCCCGCCACCGCCACCTTCCCGGCATCCCCCGCGCCGCCGTTGCCATGGCAACGGCGGGGCGGGCGCGCCGGAAGCGGCGCGGGGCCGGGGCCGGGGCCGGGGCCTAGGCCGGGGGCCGGGGCCCGCCATGGAGCTGGGCCGCACGGGCCCGGCCTGCGCCGCCGCCGCCCTCCTCCTGCTGCTGCTGCTGGCGGCGCTCGGAGAGGCCGAGTTCGACCCCTACCGGGTGCTGGGAGTGGGGAGAGGCTCCAGCCAGGCTGATATTAAGAAGGCGTACAAGAGGCTGGCGCGGGAGTGGTATATGGGGGGGGGTGTGGGGAGGGGGAGGGGGCACGGTTATGGGGTCCTGGGGCTCGGTTATGGGGTCACGGGGCTCGGTTATAGGGTCTTGGGACCCTGTTATAGGGCTCCGGTGCGAATCTAAATGGCCCCGGTAGCCGGCCGTAGGGCCCCGGGACTCGGATATTGGGCCCCGGTACCCGGTTATAGGGTCAAGGTGCTCGGTTATAGGGCCCCAGTGCGAATCCAAGTGGCCCCAGTACCCGGTTATAGGGTCCCGGTACCTGGTTATAGGGTCCCTGTACCCGGACGCTGGGCCTTGGTACCCATCTAAATGGCCCCGGTAGCCAGCCACGGGGCCCCAGTACCCTGTCATAGGGCCCCCATATGGATCCAAACGGCCCCGGTACCCGGCCATAGGGCTTCTGTACCCGGTCAAACAGCCTCAGGACCCAGTCAGGGCCCTGGTATCCATCCAGACGGCCCCTCTGTTCGGCCCGAGGACCTCTCCGGTGTGGCAGGGAACACCTGGTGAATTGGGGACACCCCCGGGTGCGGGGTTGGGATGAGGAAACCGACCCCACTGTCAAAGCCAGGCCCCAGTGTGGAAGGCTGGCTCAGGCAGGTGCTGCAGGACTCTGGGCTTCCCCCCGGAGCTGCCAGCCCCTTCCCGCAGGAATACAGCCCCTGTCCCTCGTTCTGCCCCCAGGCACCCCGACAAAAACAAGGACCCGGGAGCAGAGGACAAATTCATCCAGATCAGCAAGGCCTACGAGGTAAGGCGCTCTCGGTGTTCAGCCCCATCAAAGCTTTAATTAATAAGCTGAGGGACCTGTGGTGCACGCCGCTTTGCTTTTTCTCTTGACATTTACACAGAAGAAGGCTGCTGGTGGAGAGGTTTGCAAACGGAGCCCTGTGCTCCCTGAAAAGCCTCCGAGGTAGGAGGAGAGCATTTGTGCTGCACCCACACAGCCCCAGCTGTGTCACACAGACACGGGAGCGTCCTGGGGCTGATGTAAGCCACGGTCACTGCTGCCCTGCTTGGGACAGCTCAAATTATTCCTCGTGGAAGTTCTCTGTAGGACTTCTTGCTGCTTAGGGAGCGTGTCAGCACTTTGTGCTGTGCTGAAAGAACCCTCAGTGGTTGAGGAGAGCGTTGTCACGTCGCCACCCAGACCTTACGTAAGGCAACTTTTCTTCTGTCATCTGCTCCCCAGATTCTCTCCAACGAGGAAAAGAGGGCAAACTTCGATCGCTACGGTGATGCCGGGGAAAGCCAGGGCTTCTCCCAGCACCAGCATCGCCAGTTCCACCACTTCCACGAAGGCTTCTATTTCGATGAGTCCTTTTTCCACTTCCCCTTTAATTCGGAGAGACGCGACACCTCCGACGAGAAGTATTTGCTCCACTTTTCTCATTACGTCAACGACATCGTGCCAGATAGCTTCAAGAAACCTTACCTCATTAAAATCACCTCAGACTGGTGCTTCAGCTGCATCCACATCGAGCCCGTGTGGAAGGAAGTTGCTCAGGAACTGGAGGCGCTGGGTAAGGACGAGGCCGTTTGGGTCGGGCAAGGCTTCCCGGCGGAACGAAGCTGGGGAAAAGTTTTCTGCCCACAGCTGCAGCGATCGCCTTCAGCTTTGGAAGGCTAAATTTAGGCCACAGAATGCCTCAGAGATTTATCCACCATCCTAAACCTTTCTGGGGCGTTAATAGCAATGTAATTGATGAGGCTAAGCCTTAGGAATGAGGGAAGAAAACAGGCTCTCCTACTGACTCACAGTTTTGTCTCTCTGTACGCAGAGGTTTCACTGTCATTCCCTCAGGCACCCCAGGGACGTTGAGGGCAAGGTGCTTTTACCCTGTCTGTGTGGTGAGCGATTTAGCCAGAGGCTGACGCTAAGAAATGACTGTGTGGCCGAGGGCTGATCTGTGAATGCTGCAGGCTCTGTCCTGAACTTGGATGGCTTCGATAAGCAAAGATCCCTGCAGAATACAGCACCCGATGGGAATCCATTACCTGAAAGGGCTGCAAGTGAAACCTGGGGGCTTAGCAGCCAGATCAGAAATGTACCTGGGTGCCAGCAAGAGACTTCCTACTTGCTCTCTCCGTCCCCAGCTTGTTTTTCTTGCATGTGTGTTCCCAAAAATGTAGGCTTGACAGGCAGCAGGACACAAAGGCCTTCTGGTCCCTGCTTGCTTGTCCCCCAGCGGGTGTTCCTGTAGGGCACGCAACGTCAGCGGGCAGAACAGAAGAGGCCAGCACGTTCCCTCTCTCCCTTGATAACACTACTGATTTTAAATATATGAGTTTCAAGGGACTTCAGTAGGGAAGTACAGAGTTAGGAGGGGCTGTGATCCAAACAGCTCCCAAGGAGGGGCCTGGAGAAGAGGAGGAGTCTTAAAACTCAGCTTTCTGTTCTGGGGGGTTGGCTCCGTGATCTTTTACGTGGATTTGCTCTCCCATTGCAGGAGTGGGCATCGGAGTTGTCCACGCCGGGTATGAGAGGCGCCTCGCCCATCACCTAGGGGCTCACAGCACGCCGTCGATACTGGGGCTGATGAACGGGAAGATAACCTTCTTCCACAACGCCGTCATTCGGGAGAACCTGCGGCAGTTCGTGGAGAACCTGCTGCCGGGGAACCTGGTGGAAAAGGTTGGTGTCAGCGAGAGGGGCGTGCGGCGTGCTGGTTGGTTCTTGTGTCTGGGTAGTCAGCTCTCTTCAGCTGTTTCAGTGTCAAATCCATTTAATTCAGCCCAAGTTGTGAGAGGATCCGAGCAAGGCTGGGGAAGCAAGGTGTGCTGAGAGCTGTAACTACAGCTACAAACCCTGGAGGTGACTCAAGCACGCATACGACAGGCTCCGTGTCACTTCTTCCCTCTGTGGCAGGGCTCCTTGCCCTACTGCCCATGCAGGCTGGCAGTGCAGCGTCTGCTGCTCTCGCAGCTGTAACACCCCGTGGCTAAAAAGAGCCACATGAAAGCTGCACATTTGTGACCATTTTGGGCTGTTAGCTGGCAGGAGCTGCCCTCCGTCCCTTGGGGTAACGTGGTGCAGCCCTCATAAACCTAGACACGAGCTACCTGCTGCCTCCTCATTGAAGAATGCTGCGGTCCTGTCACCCAGCTGTGACAGCTGGAAGGACAAATCAACAGCCTTTCTGAGACACCTGAGCAGCTTTTGTAGGCTCGGCTCAGGCCCCTAATCGTACAGCTCTGCACGTGTCTAACTGTCGTGAGGCTACACTAACGTTCTGACTCTGTTTAAAGATTACAGATAAAAACTACATCCGCTTTCTGTCCAACTGGAAGAAGGAAAACAAGCCCCACGTCCTTCTGTTCGATCACATGCCGGTTGTGCCGTTATTGTACAAGGTAACGCAATTTCTGGGGCTGGATTTTGACTCGCTGATAAACCCAGCTGTCCAAAAAGAAAACGCAGGGTTGTTGTGAGCAGGGCTGGACCGCTGCCTCTGCACAGTATTGCCCGTTCTAAGAGGGCGAGTTAATTCACAGTGGTTGGACACAGCACGGCCAGGAGGAGGAGGTGGCTTCGCTGCCCCGACACGGGTGTGGCTTGAGCAGATGTAAAGGGGTGGGCAGGTTTTGGGGCTGCCAGCCACAGAAGCACGCTAGCCTAGTAAGGAGAGCTTTTTGCAGCACCCTAATTTGGGTTATTGGAAAGGCCGTTTCCTAAGAAACCCCTGCTGCTGTGCAAAATGTCAGCTTGTAAAGAAAAAAAAAAGCTGTGGATCCATTAGGGCTGTGTGTGCGGTAACCAAGAGCACGCAAACTGCAGCTCAGCTAGGGAACAGAGCGGCCGTTACCTCTTCCAGCACACACCCGATGGCATCTAAACAGCAGGAGGTGCTCTCGAAGCCACATTAATGTGAGCACTTGGGGGAAAAAACATTGTTGGCTCTCTGATGTAAACGTGTGCCGGTGCTTTCTTCCCATCCAGCTGACCGCCTTTGCGTACAGAGATTACTTGTCCTTTGGTTACGTGTACGTCGGGCTCAGAGGCACCGAGGAGTTGTCCAGCCAGTACAACATCAACGTCTACACTCCGACCATGATGGTCTTCAAGGAGCACATCGACAAGCCCGCGGATGTCGTGCAGGTAGGGCTGTGAAATGGGCGCAGAGGTTTTCTCAGCAAGCACGCGATGAGAAGTTGGCCAGTGGCACATTTTACAGTAAGAAGTATTAATTCTTCGTGGAACCTGTGACTTTAGCAAAGAAAGCAAAGACCTAGGAGGGAGGTGGCTTGGTAAGCGCCAGGTATGGGTGGCTGACCTTCTGTCGAGGAGAGCTGCAGGTAATGTCTTTGTCTCAGGGCCTCAAAATGTCCCAGGGCAGGGTTTCAGTGAGGACTGTGATTTTTCCAACAGCTTTACTCTACTCAGACTTCTTAGTGACCCTCTCTGCTCTTTGTCCTCGCTAGGCACGAGATATGAAGAAGCAACTCATCGACGACTTCCTTTCCCAGAATAAGTTCCTCATGGCAGCCAGACTCACCAACCAGAGGCTGTTTCAGGAGCTGTGTCCCGTGAAGAAGTCGCACCGTCAGCGGAAGTAAGGTTCCTCAAAAACCCATTTTGTCCCCTAAAACCTCTAGAGGGAGGAGGGAAATGACTGCATTGGTGGGTGCTGGGCGTCCGTGCAGTCTGACAGTTTTTGTGCCTTTACTGGGCACATCTTGGGACAGAGGGCGGGTAGAAGGAAGGAGAGATGGGGTGGCAGGCTGGAGAGCTGATCACACAGAAGGCAGGCTTTCAAAAGCATGCCCCAGACTAACAGGTGGGGTTTCTGTCCCGTCAGGATCGTTCTGGCTAGCAGAAAGAGAGCTCTTACTCTGCCCTCTCCCTTGTGTTGCCCAGGCACTGCGTGGTCTTGCTTACTGGAGAAGGCGATAAGTTTGCTGAGGCTTACGAGGCGTTTTTGACTTTTGCTGTGGCCAACACGAAAGACGTGCTGAGGTTTGCACACATCTATAACGAGCGGCAGCCGGAATTTGCGGACGCCTTGCTGATGGACGAGGAGAAGTACCGTGGAAAATCGGCCGTGAGCGTTACCTTTGTTTTCTTCTGCTGCTTCTTTTCTCCTGTTGTTTTAACTCGCATCCCTCTGCATAGGGTGCTGTACCTTGAGCTAATTCCTAATTCTGGGCAGGGATTTGCAGTGTAACATCTGTCTCAAACAGAAGTACCTTCCTGTCTGACACCTGTCGTGTCATTGCTTTGTCCAGGTGGTCATTCTGGAGAGGCGCAACAGCGCAGGAAAGGTTGCCTACAAGACCTTGGAGGAGGCCTGGCAAGGCAGCAAAGAGGACAACTTCATCCTCCTGGACCTCCTGGACCAGCTGAGGACGGACCCTGGCCTGCTCTCCTCAGAGACCGTCCTGGAAGACTTGCACGATGAGCTTGCTCCCGTAAGTGCTTGGCATTTCCATCTGCTTCACACCTGTGAAACCTTCTCGGACAGTTCTGTTACAGTCGTTAGTGGGAACTACACCTTAAAATAACAAGGCACAATTCTTAGCAGTTTACTTGCTCGGGGAAGGAAGAGCTTCCCAAGCAGCTTTGGGCCTGGGGTTCGGTTCAGAGGGGTACGAGTCACATCAGTGCTGTGGATAACAGTTTTGTCACTCGCCTTTTTCTTTTTGCCTTTTTCTCAAACAGATGTTCCTTATCCGATGGTTCTATTCCACACTGGATTACGTCTTGGACTGCTGGGACAGTTTGTTTCACAGTAACTGGTATGGATTTGGTGCTCACGAGTCTCGACAGGGAGCAGGATTGCTGCTCTCTTGTTCAGACGCGTAGTAGAACCAGGCCCAGATTAACAGGAATGGAGAACATACCAAAATAGGCAGGTGCCTGTATTCTCTTGAGGTTAAGGTGGAGAGATGTGACACCACAGTGACGATAGCTTCTGCCTCAAGCACTTGCCTTGAGGTACAGCATGGATATTACACCTCTGAAAATAGGCCAGCCCTATCTGTTGCTGCTTTTCACCGTTTCCCCTTAGCTTTCCTTTAAAATGGATCCATTTTTGTCCTCCTCCTCCTTTTGGGGGGGAGCAGGGTAGTGCTCCAAATCTGCATCACAATTTAAGACCCCTGAACATAAACCAAGTTTCTGGGGAAACTGCAGGGTGTTGTTTGAGGCAGGCAGCAGCTGAAATTCAAGCAGAAACCATGCAGCTCACAGAGCTGATTGCTGTTTGCAAATCTTCCCTCAGGCGAGAAATGATGCCCCTGCTGTCCTTGCTCTTCTCTGCGCTCTTCATTCTCTTTGGCACCGTTATTGTTCAGGCTTTCAGGTGAGTGCATGCCAAAACGTCCTAGACCTTACAGTCCAGCCAGCAGCGTCTCTGTCCAAAGCGGCCCTTTAAACAAACCCCAAATAATTCCTTTGCAGTGACTCCAGCGACACGAGAGACTCTCCTCCCTCTGAGAAGGAAGAGGCGACCACAAAGACTGAGAAGAACGACACCAACTTCAGCAAAGAGAGTAACAGGTTCCCTCTCTATTCTCTCCAGAACGTTTTCTGCTGAGTTACTGTTTGGGGAGTGACCGTGGAAAGAGGGAGCACAGAGAGCGTTAGGCAGAGAAGCGCCAGAGCTGTGTGGACGTAGAGCAGTCATTGCAGGGGGCAGTGTGGGCACAGAAAGGCACAAGGGAGTGGCATTTAGCAGGACCCTGGGCAGCAGGGACATGGGTTCAGAAATTTAGTTATTAAGCAATTCCCACTACCACGGGAGAGAAATCAGCTGTGTTGACAATCCAGGATAAAATGGGACTTTACAGCAGGTCTCATTGCATCCAGCTGCTCCTCCCTATCATACATAGAAGCCGTTCTTCCTCTCTGTGCCCCTCGTAACCTCTTGAGTTTGCCCCAGACAAGATCCTCTGTGGAAAGGCAAAGGTCTGACGCGCTTGTTGAGGAAGATCCAGCTCTGGCTTTTGCAGGTGCAAAAAAACTGGCTTGGGGAATGATTGTCATAAGGCAGGGGGACAAGTTCAGTTTCCCTGACCTTGTTTGCTGCCGTTCCTTTGTTCCCCTTTCACTCGGTCATTGTTTCGTTGCAGCAGGGTTCCCAAAAAAGGCTTTGTGGAGGTGACCGAGCTCACAGACATCAACTATAACAGCAACCTGGTGCGCCTCAGGCCTGGTCACATGAATGTGGTCTTGATCCTCTCGAACTCCACGAAAACCGCCCTCCTCCAGAAGTTTGCCTTGGAAGTCTACACATTCACAGGGTAGGTTGGGCCCTTTCTCAGGTTTCTGGTCCTGTTTTAACTCCTTGCCTAATGCTGCTCTGATGAAAAGTTGGGAGTGGTTTGGGCTCCGCCAAGAGGGAAAGGTTAGAGCAGACAAAGCAGCCTCCATGCACGTTAGCAGTGATGAGCCACCAAAAAACAAGTGGCCTTCCTCGTCCTTCACTCAGTGAAGGTGGACGGACGGGTCTAGCACTGCTCCTGCTTCTGCTGTACCCTCATTCCAACCCTCGTGGGGTGCTGCACGCTAGTAATTGTCACCCGTACTGAAGCGGGTTAAAAAAAGGAGCTATGGAAACACAGCTCCCCTGTCCCATAGACCTGCAGCCTGACTTGGAAGCCATGCTCATCCTGCTTCTCTCCTCTGCTCTTCTCCCAGGAGCAGCTCTCTTCATTTCTCCTTCCTCAGCCTGGACAAGCACCGCGAGTGGCTGGAGTACCTGCTGGAGTTCGCGCAGGACGCTGCTCCCATCCCCAACCAGTACGACAAACATTTCCTGGAGCGCGACTACACGGGCTACGTCCTGGCCCTGAACGGCCACAAGAAATACTTCTGCCTCTTTAAGCCTCACAGATCAGGAGACGAGGGGGGAACCGTGGGGTCGTGTGAGGACTACGATTCCCCGCTGCACACCGAAGCCAGAGGGAAATCCTCCTGCAGCCCAGGGTCTAGATCCATTAAAAACAAATTGCATAAATTGTCCTTTTGGATGGAACGCCTGCTCGAGGGCTCCTTACAGAGGTTCTACATCCCCTCGTGGCCCGCGCTAGACTGAGGGCTTTTAAAGAGATTCTAACACACTTTTTATGAAGATGACGAGGGACCGCTCTTTCCGGAACAAACACACAATCGTGATGAACGGACCTTACCTTTCAGATGAGTTCTCTGAGGGACGGCGACCAGAAACAAATCTCTCCCCGTATGCAGAGCCCTGGAGCGCAACGAAGCGCGCCGAAACGCCCTCCACCGAATCGTTCTCACGTTTGGATGCCGTGCTGCCGCAGAGCCAAGAAGGCCGTTTCCCCCTTCTCATCCTGCCACGTCTGCTTCCCGAGCCACCCTCGCCCCATCTTTCGTTTCTCCTCGGTCAAAGAAAATCCCCGACTTCCCGGCCGCAGCGACTCGGTCCGGACTGAACGCGGCCAGTTCCACGGCGCGGGTCGTGGTTCTCTTCCCCCTGCCCCTTCCCCACGTGCTTAGCCCATGGTGCATGGTGTAACAGTGGCAAGACCCTACAGACCCTCCTCCAAAAGGCTTCCCACCAGTCGTACCGATCGGCTTTCCCGGGGTAAGTGGCCTGGAGGGTGGCCGGGAGCAGCTCCCTCGTAGCAAACCTGTAGCTGGGACTCACCTGCGGGGCGGGCTCGTAGGCGCTCTGCATGTTTCCTGCTCCTTGTGTAATAGTTCCACGTGCAGCTTCACCAGCTAAAACCGTAACCAGGGAGGGGAAGGGGTTTTGCACAGCCGTAAATACTGTAAAGGTGTTGAGCCATTTAAATGTCACATCGTTTCCCGGATGCCTTTCTGCTTCTGTCGGTTTTAGACTTATGTATCTTAGAGCCATAACTTTACCTGTGTCCTCAGATTGTAGGCATACGCTGCTGTGAGCCAGTAGATGTGTAAAAGAAACTCTACCTAGCTGCTAGGGAGCCGCTTCGGGCTCCTTTCCAACACCCTTACGTCCGTAGTACAAACCGACCTTTCGTTGTATCGAGGAACCTAACTCGTCGGTGACCGCGTTCTTGAAACGTTGCCCCAGCAGTGCTGTTATCTCACCAGACCGTCGCTGACGTGCGAGGCTCGTTTTGTTTCAGGTGCGGGTTTAAGATGCTTCAGCATCTCGCCCGTTTCGGTCCTGCCACAAACTTGTGTTTCTCAACATGCAGGCTGCCTTGGTTTTGTTGTTTTTTTTCTTTTATTTTTGTTGCTTTTTGTTTTGTTTTTCCTTCTTGAACACATAGGTCTGTGTACAGCTAGAACAGCTGCAAAGCACAGCTTGGTTTATGCTTTGCTCGAGCAATGCTCCGACAGCCACTTCCAGCATCGAGGGGGAAGGAGGCCGCCCGGTTGTAAGGCAGGGGACGGCAGCAGCAGGCTCCCAGTGGCTTTCAGCTCTTCAGATGATGCAGCAAAGCCAAAGGGTTTCTTCCTACAGCCAGGGCTGAAATCCTGCAGGCTTTGTGTTCCCTTCACACCGCTCCGGGGCACATCCTTGCGGTGTCTCCCCCAGCTGCACAGTGCAGGAACCCAAAACCTGCTGCGGGAGTAGCTTGCAGAGCATCAGGTCACCGGGCTGCCGAACCACGAGGCTGGGAGCGGGGTGCCCTTTGTGTGAGGCTCTGCCCCTGATCCTAAAACACTTCGTCAAGCACGTGGCGTTGGCTAAAAGCTCACTCCACCCTTGCCTTCTTAGTTACCACCGCACCCGAGCGGGTGACCCCAGCGCTGCCCGTGCTACCCCCCGACCTGACGTGAGGCTACTTAATTTTAGCTCGGCGGCCTCTGGGCTGCAGCTTGTGCTGTCGCATGAATGAGATGTTAGAAATAGGGAGGGGGAAGGAAGGAAGGAAGCTACGAGGTGCACACGTAGTGCTGCATCAGCCTGCCGTTGGGAGGCCTGATGGCATTTGGGCTGGAACGATCGCTGTAGTGCGCTCGTGCTTCTCCCCAAGTCGCTGTGCAAGGAGGTAGCTGGAAGGAGGTCGTAGCCAAGTGGACAGCTACCAAGGGGAAGGCTCCACGTAACTTTTAAATGCTTGTAAAAGCAAATAGAATCATGTATACACACACACACACACTATTTGGGTAGGGAATGAGCATCAACAAATCCATCTGCCAGCTCTTCAGCTAGTCAGGAACCTGAAGAAAACTCGACACTTAATTTAGGAAAAAAAAAAAGTGCCTAGTTGTACTACAGCAAGGGAATCACCTCTGCCCCAAGTAAGAAAAAGCTATGGCCTTATGGCCTTCAGGATACAATTTCTGTGATGCACGCATGCTGGAACCCTTTTATTTTTGTTTTAGCACAGCTGAGCAGCCCTGTCTGCCTGAGTTTTGTTGACTGAGCACTTGCAGCAGCCCCCCCAAGCCAGCCGGGACTACAGCTCCTCTGTAGCTGCGACCGCTGCTGTAACTCTGCCCCTCGCTGCTTTCGGCCAGCCCATATTAACTCGGCTGCAGGTGTACAGCACCCACGTGTTGCTCTTTAGCAGAAAATCTTTCAGGGGCTGCAGCACGTGCCAAACTGGTCTAAAATCATCCATTTAGGTAGTTGTGGCAACTGTCACGGAGCACTGGGTGCTTGCTTTCTGGTAGAGGAGTGTGGTCAGAGGCCTCTCAGCTGCTGCTCACACCTGAGAGCTGTCCACCCTCTCCCAGCAAGTGCAAGCCGTGACCTCCCCCTCCCCAAGACTTTTCTAACCTGCCACCCACCCCGCATCCTAACGTGTCCTCAGCAAAATGCACTGGCTATTGTTATGCACATGGTAGTTCGTAACCCAAAGATTGAGGGAATTCAGTCCTACCGCACTATTTGGTGACGCCCAAGCAAACACCCCACTCAGAAACCGAAGCAAAACATCCTTACAGCAAAGGGAAGCAGGCCCTGAGTCTGAAGGTCGTGCACAACTCTTCCCTTGGCTGAGCGTGGCAGGAGCAGCGACTCCACTCCTCTGCTCTCTGAGAGCCTGCCAGAACCAGGACGCGAACACAGCCTGAGAAGTGGGACTGAAAACAAAGTTCATATTTTGCACTTTTGATACTGGGGAGGGAGGGAAATTAACTTATTTGGCAAACTTGTCTCGTTTGTTTTATTTTCTTTTTTCTTTTTTTCTTTTTTTTTTTTTTTGTATTTGTGACCAGGCACTGATGTCATTTTGATTTAAGGCGATTACGGATTCGCAACCAAAATAAACTATTTTAATGTGTGATGAGGTGGCTCCGTGTTTCTGTCTGCAACCCGACCTCGTGTCCTCACCAGCTCAGAACAGCCCCAGCTGCCAGAACGAGCCGCAGGTGCTGCTCACGCAGCCACCCTCTAGAGCTCTGCGTTAGTTGTCCTGCTTCTGTCTCTTACTGGGAAAATCCTTTTACCAGTGACGGGTTTGTAATGGTCCTGGACGCGCAGAGCTGCCAGGTGGGTTGTTCCCACAGCAGCAGCAGTGCCATTAGCCTCGTCTTTTTCCTTCCCAAGCAAACTCAGACCCTACAGACACCAGTAAATGTGCTGTTCAAAACCCATCTGCAGTTTAGGAGCTTGAAATTACCTCTTCTAGCAGGAAATGGCATTTATTCCGTACTGAAAAGCACGCGTTTGCTGCAAGTGGAGGAGAGAGCAGGATGTTGAAGGACTGAGGGCTCTTACGGTGTCTCTGGTGGTGCTGCTTTACCTTCACAACCTGCAGAGGAGCCCTGGGCCGGGCAGGAGCTGCCCTCACATTGTTTTCACTCCGGGAAGGACGCACAACATTTCAAACAGCAGGTTGGCCCCTAAGAGGGCCGTGTTACCTACAGAAAGACAGAGAGACAATAAATAACTAAATAAATAAAAACGAGGCTATGAATGCTGACTGCGTTCACCCACAGCACTCAGCCACCTCTGGCATTTCCCATTCTTGGCCCATTCCTAACGCTGGCAGGATGTCACCGTGCTCCTTTGCCCCGTCCTGCAGCCCTCCCAGCTCTGCCTGTCCCTGCACAACCCTGCCCACGGCGCTGCTGGCTGCTGAAACCTCTGGTTTTGTTCACCAACGCCGTGGAACAGAGGGGATGCACCGCCGCTGTCACCCTGCAGAAGCACTTTACCCGCCGGCTTTATGTACCGAATTGATTTTTCAACATTGATTTTTCTTCACTTGCCCAGTTTTTGTTTTCTTTACTTCTTTATCTGCCCCCTTTGAGACTGCTGCAGCTTAACACTGCCGGTGCCACGCTGGCAACCCTCAGCCTGGCCGAGCTGCCCAACCTCTGCTGGCAAAGCATTTCCCAGGGCTGTGACCAGGGGATGGGGGACATTCAGCCCCCAAAGCCCATCGCTCCTTTGCATTTCCTTCAGCGTCCTGATGCAGCAAGCAGCTCCCAACGCTTGCCTTTTTGCCCCACTGACGTGGGATGACAATAACAAGTCCCGACAGCTCCTAGCACGCTGTTCAGGGCATCACCCAGCGCCCGCTGCTTGGGTTTCAACACTAGGTGGCACCTAGCGAAAATGAAAGAGGGGCACAAGCCCTTTCCCAGCCCCCAGGACGCTTTGCACAGACCCAAACGAGGCTTCTTTGGACTCACCGGAGACATCGTACATCGGTGCAACTTCCACAAGGTCGCATCCCACTATATTCAGCCCCTTGCAGCCACGAATAATCTCCAAAGCCTGGGAAGAAAACAGACTTGGGCTGAAGGAACGCGTCTGACCTAGCAGCTTGCTTTGGGCTCTGCTTCCCCCTTGCACAGAAGAGGGAAGCTGCCGAGGACCCAGCGTACACGGACAAAATTCGCTTATTTCCTACCTATGACCTCTAACGGGAGACAAACATCCCCTAGAGGAGGCAGGGGGACATTTGGGGGTGACACAAGCGTCCCCTTCGCCCTGAGAAAGGCAGCTGAGCACCTCTCACCTGTGAGGGCGTGAGCCCGGCTATCTCTGGCGTCCCAGTTCCCGGGGCGTAGGCAGGGTCCAGCCCGTCGATATCGAAGCTGATGTAGACCGGCTTGGCCCCCAGCTGCTGCCTCACCTCTGCCATCAGTGGCACCAGGGACTTGAACCAGCAATCCTCGGCCAGCACCACCCGAAATCCCTGCAGGATGCACGAGATCAGCATTCGCCCCCCGGCAAGGTGCAGCCCCAGCGAGGATTTATGGAAATGAGGCCAGGAGGCAGGAACCCTCCCCATTTTTGCACCCCTATTAACCCCGAGCAGCTTCCAGCTGGTGATTTCCCAGCTCTCGGAGCTGCTGGGGAGCGAAAGCAGCCACGGCTGAGCTCACCTGCTCCCGGCAGTATTTGTAAGGGTCGGGGGCGTAGGAGGAGCCGCGGATGCCGATCTGAACCACGCGGCTGCAGTCCAGCAGCCCTTCGTCCACGCAGCGCCGGAACGGGGTCCCGTGGTAGATCTTCTCCCCCAGGGCCTTGTCGCCGGTGTCGGTGTGAGCATCCACGTGCACCAGCCCCACGGGGCCGTGTCTAGGCGAGACAGGGCGGGCCCGTTAGCACCCATCCCACACCTCGCGGCCCCAAATCCACCACGGGCCCGTATTCCCCATTTCCAGGTCAGAAACTCACTTTTCTGCCACGGCCTGCAGGATCGGGTACGTGATGGTGTGATCTCCACCTGCGGGAGGATGAGGAAGGGGATGCAACACATGGCAAGAGGAGCTCACCCTCGTTGTATTTGTTCTCTGGTGATTTTTATTCCCCCCTTGCATTTATACTGCACTCATTTATACCCCCCAGAGAGGCAGGGCTGCATTTCCTCGGGGAAACCTGAGGCTCCGTGGTGCAGGTTGCTTCCTCTCCTCTGTCCTCCTTGGGAAAACAGGAGGAACAGGAGGCCTGGAGATGTGTGACTGCGTTGGCACAGGAATCTCATGGAGTGGGACCCTTGGCACGGGTTATAAATAAATGATTCACTCCCAAGGAACCTGTAACCCATAACTTGCCCCTTGTTACCCTACACACCGGCTTCCTTCAGTGATGCAGAGCTGTGACTGCTTCAGCACAGGCGTAAATCACGCCTCGTGCAAATCAGCACGCTGCAGGTGGCTCGTTTGGGCTGGAAACTGCAGAGGGACGCCCTGGGTCGCACTCAGCAGGGCACCAAACGCACGTGGCTGACGGCTCAGCTGCCTCCCGACTGCCCCTGTGGCGCGAGGGGGGGACTGAGGTCCCCGAGGGTCCTTACCCAAGGTGAGGGGCACGCAGCCCGAGGCCACGATCTTCTGGAAGGCCTCGCGGATGAGGCGGCAGCTGGCGGGCAGGTTGTAGAGGTTGACGTTCACGTCTCCCACGTCAGCCACCAGCAGGGAGTCGAAAGGCGCCGCCCCGGTGCTGGCGTTGTGCCTCCTCACCATCGCCGACTCGGCACGGATCTGGCGCGGACCGAACCTGGGTGGGCAAACAGAGACAGGAGCAGGAGGAGCAAAGGAGGGAGGGCAGGAGGAGCAAAGCTCCAGCTTCTTCGACACCGCACCTCGTCCTTACCTGGCTCCTGGCCGGTTGGACGTGCCCGTGTCCAGGGGGACGCCGACGAAAGCTGCATCCAGCCCCTCTGCGGAGGCGCGGACGGGAAGCCTCAGCATGGAGCAGATCCCCACAGGCCGGGCCACGAACTCGGCGCTGGGGGGCACGTTGAAGCTCGAGCCCCAGCGGCGAGGGGCTCCCCTGCATGGAGCCGTGGGTGGCAGGCGGGGACCATGGCACAAGGGGGCTGCTGCAGGGGATGCGAGAAGCCGTGGAGCAGCGAGCAGGAGCCTCATCCTGCCCCCACAGCTCCCAGCCACCCTCTGCCCCACGCACGGAGCCCAGCCCCGTCCTGGCTCGACTGTCACAGCTGGGCCAGGAGCCAAGCGGCTGGGCCCTGTCGCCCTCCTGGGGTTCAAAGTGCAGCAGGAGGGGCTGCTGCTGCTGCTGGCACAGCCCTCATGTCCCCACAATCCTCTTTCTGACCCTCCCCAAGAGGAGCTGGGCAGCAAGCAGCTTTGCCTCCCGCAAAGATGGTGGTGTTGGGGGATTAGCACGACTGGGAAACTGGAAACGTGCAGGGAAACGTCACGTGGACGAAAATGAAACAGAAAAGTCTGAACTCTGGAAAATTGTAGGTGCACAAGAGGCAAACGAGCAGCAGAAATAGGAATTTAAGAACGAGAGGCGGTGCAGCACAGCATGTGTTTTTGGCCATTTGTAAGGACTGAGATGAAATGAGATACTTCCAAGGGGAAGCAGGTCTCCTCTCTCTGCAGCTCGCACAGCAAATGCGTGATAGATGGCGCAGATCAAACCTCAGCTGGCCTAACAACATCCTGAAATCAGAGCAGGTGCTGGCTGGGGGCCACGGGAGAGCAGCACAGCTCTGCACGCCCACTCGCGGCTCTGCACTGGTGACACTCACTCAGGTTGGCTTCCGACCAAGATTTACAAGTTCTTTTTTTCCTGAAACTTTATTTTTCCCACCCAAGGGGTCACTTTCCATGCTTGCCAAGGATCCGTGCTCTTTGCTGAGCCTTCGTTACAGGCCCGGCAGCGTGCTGTGCTCTTGCCATGTTTCTAAATCGGGCGTTCGGTGACTTCACTGTGCTGCCAGTTGACTTCCCGGCATGTTTGCTGGGCCAGCACGCGGCTTTCTCTTGCTAGGTCATAAAATGAGCAGGGCCAGTCCCTGGCAGGTGGTTTTGCACCGCCACTGAACCAGAGACTGCAAGAGCAGTGAGAGGGGCACAAATACGCACATGGATGAGGCAGGGGCTGCTCCTCAGGCAGGAGAGAGCTCACTTGGCAGGAAACTCCTTTGGGAGAATAAAGGAACTCGTTCTAGGCTGGACTGGAAAAGTTGGATGATTTTTTAAGACACCACTGCCTGCCTCACAGGCCTCCAGTCCAAGATCTGGATCTGGTGAACGGAGACAGACGAGATTTAGAGAATCCACTCAGCATCAGAGCTTAATCACCCATTTATTGTGCAACCAGCATCAACAACCTCCTCCCCCAGTTCCTCTGAACACCGTTACAGACATGAACTCAAAGGATGTTCTCATTAACACGGCCGTTAGTGTCCCTGCGCTGGGGTCTCTGTGCTCCCCAACCCAAGGGTGTTAGCTCCTTGTTCATCAGAAAAAACGAGCATGTCAAACAGACCAGCATCACAAGAGACTTGTTAAACTGCACTGCTCAGCACCTCTGCAGGAGGCTTTGAGGCTGCCATTATGTTAGAGATATGACTATAAATATAGCAAGAGGTGTCTGTGGCTGCAGAGGAGTATGATCTGAAGAGAAGCAAGGCTCACAAGAGTTTCCCAGCTTTCTTCACATGTTGTTTAACTCCATGATGCTTCCGTGTGGAGAGCAGCTACACCTTACCTCCTTCCACACAACTCGCTTCACTCAGCTCGTGACTTCCAAGTCAACTGTGAGTTCCCAAATGGAAGCAAAACCATCCACTTACCCCAGGACACCTGCACGTTCTGCAAACCCTCACTGAAGGAGTAAGGAGGCAAGGACACAGCCCCTAGCAGCGTATTAGTGCGCTAACACTTGCTACAGGTAACACTCGACCTCTTAAACACAGGCCTGCAGATTTTCCCCCTGAAGTACTACAGGATTCCGCGCAGACAGAGAAGACAAATTCCTATGTGCTTTTAGAAGGTGCCATTTATCTCCTGCGCGGTCACGCCCCGTGTTGTACTCCTCACCCAGCCTGGTTTCTCAAGGCCAGCAACAAGAAAATTGCTGCCCAGAGGTCTTCGTAGTCGAGGTTTGCGAAGAAGCACATCTTCATTTTGGTTTCCACCCGGCTTTTATCCACCAGTCCGTCCAGAAGCAAAGTGGCTGCGGACTGGCACAGAAGCCAGGCAACCATCTGGTCGGGTTTCAGGGTCTTGGGTGCTAGGACACTTTCACCCCAGAGGCTTAAGTGAAGCACGTTAGCAGCAACTCTAGCAGACAGTCTCTGCAAAAGGAGTGAGAGGGAAAATTAGCTCATCCAGCTGCGCTCAGGACAAACCACGTCACGTTTACTGTGCCAGAAGTACCTCCTCCGAGGCACTGCATGGTCCCGTGAACAAAAAAAGCTCTTTGTTAACATTATCACCAGGCAGCTGCATGTAAACCCCAATTCTAGGCCCAGTCACCGATGCAAACATCTGCAGAAAGCCCTGCAACTATTCAGGGAACTGCCTGCAGAAACCTGCACTTGTCTTCCATCCAGGTAAAAGAGCTCCTCACCTTGTTGGGATCCCTCTGAAGCAGCAGCTTTACCACTTGCTTCACCTCCAGGGGCACGCGATCGGGCAGGCTCGGCAGCTGATCCTCACGGTAACTTCTGCTTTCCAGGGTCGAGTCCCCGTGGCCGTAGAAAGGATTTGCCAGGCCGAGGATTTCGTAGGCGATTGCTCCCACGGCCCAGGCGTCAGCTTTGCTGTAGTTGATCACCGTGCCTGGACCTGGCGACGCCGTGATCACCTGCGTGAGAAATCCCCAGAGATGGGGAAGCCAAAATAAAGAGCTCTGAATAAATATTTCCTCGGGGAATGCTCCTGGCCTTCAGCACTGCTCAGCCCGCCAGGACATTGGGGAGATTTTTGGCCATTGCATCCTGGCTTTAGCTGTTCCCTCTGACTGACATTCACACCAGATCCCTAGGGATGTTTCATTTGGGGTTTAAGAGGCAGGAGACGTGGATGATTTTGCCAACAAATGCTCAGCATGGGGCCAAGCAGGATGTGTTTTGTTAACGCCCAGGTGTTTAACAACAGCAGCTCAAGGTAGAACGTGCTGCTTTACAGTCACGGCTCTCCAAGGGGAGAGAGGGATGAGAACACTGCCACAGCAACACGCTAGAGGTAACGCACTGCACAGACAGGTCAGTCAGTCAGCACAAACAGCTACCAAAATCCCTGACTTGATTGCAGTGGACATCAGATCACAAAAGACCACAGAAGAATTTTAATTTGTTGGCATGTGCATAGAGGGGAAGTTCAGGCACAAATAGCAGCGAAGTGCTGTGCACTCAGCCCCTCCACTATTCACTCCTAGACCTAACCCCGCCCTTTTCCATGTTCTGATCACAGCCTCCACAGCCCGCTGCTGAAACTTTTACCCCCAGCAGCACAATCCCGCAGCCAGCGACGCCAAGTTACTGCAGGAGGACTTACCTCGGGTGCCATAAGACAGCCGTTGCCACCCCGATCCACGTACGAGCTGGTGAAAGGCAGCCTCAGGCCGACGCTGTCGTCTGCCAGGCAGCAACCGAAGTCTGTGATCACCAGCCAGGGGCAGCCAGCTGCAAAGGACAGAGGGCAGCAGGGTTAGTGTATGGTTCAGCATGACCACACGCTGTTCTCCTGCTTCTCCTCTGTATTATGAGGAGAAAAATTGGCTTTATTGAAACAAAACGTGTTCTTCCATTTCCCCGTCAGAGGGCTTCATTTCTCTGCACGGAGCGTGTGCCTGACAAAGCGCTGCAGGTGTCGTAACAAGGGCACGTAAAATTAACTGATAAATGACAGAGGAATCTTTTCATTTTTCCACTTTTGTTTTTACCTATAGCAAAAGCCACAGACAAAGACACACACTTAACTCTAGCAAAAAAGGCTGGGGCGTAGTTATCAATTTTACACTGGTCAACAATTCTTGTCCCAGTGATAAGTCAAACATTGCAAAGTAGAATCATTACTTCTCCAGAGTCTGGTATGGAAAAATCAATGCTTTAAATCATTCCTAACCACATTCAGCAGAGCTCCAGAGAAGCTTTTCCTTCAAGAAGAGAAAGAAGGCATTAATATCGCTGAAAATCTTCCAGTGCTGCTGTACCAAGACCTTTAATTACACAGGTCTGGCTGCCTGCTATTGTTTCCTGCCCATATGAATCTCAATCACGCTGAAAAAGAGCTCAGGTAATTAAAATCTCAGTTGAACTGGACGACAGGAGAACGAGATGATGAAAATGTTGCTTTTGGCTTTCACACTGCCAGTCCTCCTTCCTTCCAACCGACATTTAATCAGTGCAGGGTGCAGCACCACCAGCCTGACAGCGAGGTGGGGTTTTTAGAAGCACTCTGCGGTGTTCTGCTAGTGAGGAAAGACTCCAAGAGCCTGCAGCCAAGGCACCTCCACCCCCATGAATGTGGTGGTAGTGAACGTCTCTGTGCCAAGCCAACATGGCTTTGCTCATGCAATGAGGGCTTGGTGCATCTCTCCCTCTGATTACAGCACCACGGCCCATTAAAATCTGTTTTAATGACCCAAAACCTGAGGCACACACGCGATAAATGACATCCACGCTGCTGCAGTGACAGCAAGAGCAAAACTAACAAGCAATCCGGAGATCCCTGAAAAGCTCTGATGCTCCTTTTATCCCTAAAGTAAAGGGTTAGAACTTCCCTGAGCGCCTCCGCTGGCACCACTTCTGCCTCTGACTTCACCATCGCCCAGACCCGGCGCTGTACCTACCTGAATCGAGTTCCACCAGGATGTTGTCAGACTTGAGGTCTCTGTGCGCTATCCCGTGGCGAACAAGATGGTCCACGCCCTCCAACAGCTGTAAAATCATCATGGTGGAGAGACGAGCATCCGGACTGTTGTCCCTCAAATACTGGCGCAGGGTGCAGGGATAACTAGTGAGAACGAGCAGAACATCTGCGTCAGTGCCCTGCAATCCTCCTGCTTCCAGCTCAGCCTCGGTGCTGGCGGGCTGGGGACACAGCACCCTGACCCATGCCACGCTCCTCCTGCACTCTGCGATGCCTTCCCACCTCCTAGTGTCAACTTCTCACCTCTCCCCTGCTCACTGATCTCAAATCCTGCTTTACAACATCCACCACTGGGCTTTTCAGGCTCCTGCACAACCCTACGGCTGCAATTAAATCTCCTCTCAGCAGGGTGAGGGTCTCCCAGGTCCTTCTGTACAGGTTTTATGCTGTGCATGAGAGGGGCCAGATTAATAACGCAGACTGTATGAGCATAACAAGGAGATGCACAAGGCAGGAGAAAGAACACGCTCTTGAAATACAGAGGACAGAGTGCTTCTCCACCTGAGGGCAGAACACGAGAGTGGGAAATGCAAGGTGGGTTTGTGTCGATGCCACAGCCATACCCAGTAAGGGCAGAACCCAAACGAGACACCCTAACGAAGCACTAACGAATCTCATTACTGATTCTGCCCCGTCTCCAGCTAGGGGCAAAGCTCAGACTTCAAAGGGCAGACGAACGGGGACAAGTGCAGCATTCCTTACGTCACTTTGGGGCAGTTGTCCAAAAGGACAGCTTGTCTTGATGTCAAACATGATCTAAAACCTCCAAAACTTGGAGCAGGCCTCAGGAAGCACGTTCCTAAGCATGCACATGGTTCCTGGCAGCAGCCCAGGCCGAATCCTTACAAGGACCCCACACAGCAGCGTGCACAGGCTCACACAGCCCCCACCTACTTCTTCATCACCAAGAAGAGCGTGCGGCTGTGGCCGATGCCTCTGGGGTTCAGGCTCAGTGGAAGAACATCGGGATAGTCCGTGAAGGCTCCGGGCAGCAGCGGGACAGAGGACGTGAAGGCTCGGATCACCTGGATTATGTTTGGATGAGGCTGCAGCTTCTTCCTCCTGAGGACAGGTTTCCTGCGCAGAAGTGGACGTACCAAGAGTTACACTCATCTCCTGTTCGGTTTTCATTTAGCACAGGTGCAGCTCTGTTCCTTCAAAGATTCTTTTTCATTACTCCCTCCACTAATTTTGGTGCAGAGCTGATGAAAAATCAGCCCTCCAACAACAGGCTCCAGTGCAGAACAGGCGGGGAGCACCGGGGCTGCCAGGTGCAGGTTACAGGCCCGCACACTGAGCCAAATACCCACATTCCTGGAAACCTCAGGGTTACAAAGAGCACTGACAGCACCCTCACCGCCCTCGTGGCCAAATTCCAACCCTCCACCTCTGCCAACATCTTCCACGGCGCTGCAGAGCAGCCCCAGCTCCAGCAGGCCAACCGCAGCGGTGGGCAGGTCCCAGCAGCTTCTGCACAGTTTCAAACACCCGTTTTGTGTTTTTTTGTTTGTTTGTTTGTTTTTTTGCACCCTGGCAGTTCCCAGAGCAAACCCAGCTGTCATCCCCAGCGCAGAGCTCCTGCAGGGGGTACTCGGGCTGATACTTCACCCCTGGCTGTCAGGAAGATCCCGCTGTAACTGGGTTTCCCACACTGAGGGAAGAACAGGATATACTGGTACCGCACCCGCGCTGCCAAGGAAGCTCTGAAGGAAATGCTGACTGGCAACAGGCAGCCTGTCATTTCAGTCAAGCCCCAGCTGCCTTTTCATGCTCCTGACAAAGGTGGGTTAGTCACAGGCTGCTTCCTGGATCAAAAAGGAGCTTCTGAGAAAGGAAAAATAAATAATAACAACTAAAAAAAAAGCTTTGCTAGGCAAAAAGAGGTCACATTCTCACTAGCCACATCACCTCAGACCCTCTGTTCCATGGCACAGGCGGGAAGCATTCAGTGCCACGAAGGCAGGTTACCTCCACACGCTGCAGAACAGAACTCTCCTCCCTCTCCTCCCCTGAATGTCAAACATCTCTTTGGCTTGCCTGTTGCGTCCTCAGGCTAGCAACGCAGCAAGCAGCATTCATTATTCATTTGTATTGGCAGCTGAGACGTATTTGAAATGTAAATCAGACAATCTGGACTGCAGACTGCATTGTTTCCGTTTGGAGAAAAAAAAAAAAAAGCACATTTTTGAACAAAAAGATGGTTAAACTCAGGATAATTTAAAAGTTCCTGTGCAGTTTGCCACCTTTATGGTGTTTGCCCACCTCTCACGCAGGTGAAGGAGGGGTAATGCAGTCGTTTTCCAGCTTTTATTTGCTTTGCCCATTTAGTGACCAGCAGCTCCTGCCTCCCTCTCCTGCACCCAGTTTCGAACCCAAGCAGGGGCAGGCCCAGTTTTAACACAGTGCCAAATTAGTGCAGATCGTGGCTGTTTACTTTTGTAATTAAAAAGCTATTTAAAAAAAAAAAAAAAAAAAAAAGGTAACACTTGCAGATACCAAAAGGTTCTGTGCATTTTACACTCAGGAAAACAAAGGCACAGAAGCTCCTTGAAGGCTGTGGTCCCGTCAGAGCACTTCCAGGACCCAAAGCAGCCAGGGCCCTGCCCACCCCCATCCTTTTGGTGGTCAATGTTAACACAGCAACAGGTGGCTTGGTAGTGAAACCAGCACTGCTACTGGTAATGCAAACCATAAATGCTTATTTGATCTAAACAAAAGATAGTTTGGATAAATATTATGGGTATTTGGGAGATTTTTGCTAGGTGAACAGTTTGGAAACTAAGGGAAATACCATTGAAATCCAGTGTAATCAGTAAAGTATCTGAAGTGACTGAAAAAGGTAACTGGAGATTAGTAAAGGGACCAATCAGCTGAATAAAGGGGCTGTGATTATAAGATGGAATACACCTTTACCCAATGAATATGAAGATACCTGATGATTACAAGTATATTATGCAAATGTGTGTCTGCATTGTACAAATGTTTGTGTGAGCAAATCAAACCGAGTTAGATTTGGGCAGATACCCCTAACTTCGGCGCCAAACAGAAGCACCTTCATGCAATCCCTTTGTGGTTGTGTCTTCACAAACGCCAACCCTTTCGACACCCTTCTAGCCTAAGCCATCAAGCCTGGAAGGAAGCGCAGAGCCGTGACACAGCACTGCTCCTCAGAACAAACCAGGCTGTGAAATTACTCTTTGAATGGCAGCACTGCTATTCTGTTCCCTCACCGTGCCAGAGGGAAACCTCCAGGACAGCCAGAAGCACGCTCCTGCCTGCCATTTGTCTGAGGCACTTGTGAAAGCATCACCACGTGGATAAAAACAAACACGTGCACCAAATAACCCCAAACCTTCGTGCTCACTGATTCCCAAGAATTATTACAGAAACCTCTGGCTGCCTCCTCCCCAGTACTGAGGTGCTGCAAGGGAAACTGACGGAGGAAGGCGGGTGAAATGAGCACGCTGAGCTGTGAGCACTGCTGCCACATCCACAGCTACCCTACCTGCGGCACGAGACAGCTCCATACTCTCCGGCTAAGGCAGTCCGGGTGGCAGGAACGAGCTCGCGGCCCATGGCATCGAGGATGGCTTCACTCGAAGAACCAGCCTGCAACGACAAGGTCACAGCACGCTGGGGGCAAAGCCTCGGCTCCCAAATCACCCCGCCCCAGCGCAGAGGGAGAGCAGATCATCCTGCTGGTGCTGTGCCTGAAGTTACAAAGCCCACAGGATTCCACTTGTTGGCGTTGTGGAAAACTCTTTGAGAACATCCACCCATCGCATCCAACACCACAAACACCCTTTAGTGAAAGACACACGTGTTTATTTTATGTGGGGAATAGTGGGGACGAGGGCGTGGGTCACCTGGGCTGGGAAACACTGACACAGCTCCTGCCTGACCTCACCACAGGGGCCTGGCAAGTGCTGAACTTCCCACCTGCTCCGTGACAGAAAATCTATTTCTGTCCTGCTGCTGACAGGGAAGCAGACTCCCAGGGCACTGGTAGCAGTCTTTGTTTTTTTTCCAGTGCCTCCTAGCTCACGACAGCCAGCTTCCAGAAGGCATTTTCTGCCAGCAGAACTGCCTCCGTGACCACCAACTGCCCCAAGAGCAGCTCAAACACCACGGAGACAGAGTCCAGAAGGATAACAGCCGTTAATTACGTGCTCCGTGAGCATTCCCCAGCCACCGGCGTCACAGCACCAGCAGCTTTGTTTTGACCCCTTCGTCCCGAGTTACATAATCAGAGCTTTCAAAGCTTCAAGCCTTAAACGTTTCGCCCAGGTGACAGCCGAGGAGATTACGAACTAGCTCCTTACCGAGATGTTCCACATCATTTTGATGGCTAACGGGAAAGCCTCCTTCTGCTGGGGTTTGTCTGCGGGCTGCTCTCCCAGGGCTGGCCCCTCTCCGGCGAGGCGGCCGCTCCCCTGGCCGGTGGGAGGCGAGGGAATAGCTGCCTCGTACACGGCCGCGCTGCAGCCCTTCCCCAGGGGCTGCCCGATGAGATATTCCTCCAGCCTGAAGCCTCGCCAGCGGAACGAGCTCAGCGGATTTTTCTGCGCCTTGTTCTTCCTGATGAACACCGTCTGGAAAGCACGAAAAGGACAGTAATTAAGTTTTTTTTTTTTTAGAAGAGAGGCAGCAAGGGCCAGCACAGGGGCTTGGAGAAATATCCTTGGGGTTACAGCACAAAGCAGGCATTTCGTGACACCTCGTGCTCAACCTGAGCGGGCTGGGACTCTCCGAGCTGCCAGCCCAGCTGTAACATGGTAAATCCACTAAATGTCATCTCTGACCTCAGGGCGAGGAGACCACGGGCTGATCTACACCCAGTGGGTCACTACAAACCTCTGTAACTACAGGGGAAATGCTCAGCAGACAGCGTGGTTTTGTCTGAAACAAGATATCCTTTAAAAAAACATTACCAAAGGGGCCCCTCCCAAGGGTGCTGCAGGTACAGGGGAAGAGGAATGGGGAGGAGGAGCCACTCACGGGGCTGGAACACCAACAGTGTTTGCTGACGTCTCACTGAATGCTCCCAAAGCGAGACTCGCTGCTATATGGCCCCTGAGCACCCCTGACACCTGCCTGGCCCTGCTGGGGAATGGGGCTGTGGAGGGGGGCACCTCAAAGAAAAGCAGCACCCGTGGAGGAAGGCGGGATGCAACCAGGCTGTGGGGAGGCCACAGGACTGCTTCTACCCCTGGAAAACCCCAAAGTGAGCTGACAGCTGGCTGGACAGCACCAGCCCCCTCCCCCCCCACACACACACACCACCAGGTCCTGGCCCCGAGCCCCTCAGGGGGCTCCCCAAAACCCTGAAGCCTCCAAGAGGGTCCTGAGGGCTCCCCCCAGCCGTGAGGGGCTCCTGGGGGTCAGGGGGGAGCCCTCAGAGCCCTAAGCCCCTCAGGAGGGCCTCGGGGGGCTCCCCCCATCCCTAAAGCCTCCAGGAGGACTCCGAGGGCTCCCCCCTACCCCCAACCCCTCCTAAGGGCCCTGGGGGGCTCCTGAGGGCTCCCCCCAACCCTAAAGCCTCCATGAGGGCCCCAAAGGCTTCCCCCAGCCCTGAGGGGCTCCTGAGGGCTCCTCATGACCCCAAGCCCCTCAGGAAGCCCTCAGGGGGCTCCCCCCAACCCTGAAGCCTCCAGGAGGGCTCTGAGGGCTCCCCTGATCTCCAGCCCTTCCTGAGGGCCCTGAGGGGCTCCCCACAGCACCAAGCCCCTCAGGAGGGCCTCAGGGGGCTCCCCCCAGCCCCAAGGCCACCAGGAGGGCCCCAAGGGCTCCCCCCAGCCCTGAGGGGCTCCTGAGGGCTCCCCCTGACCCCCAGCCCCTCAGGAAGCCCCCAGGAGGCTCCCCCCAACCCTGAAGCCTCCAGAAGGACTCCGAGGGCTCCCCCCAACCCCAAACCCCCCGAGCTGGCTCCCCTCAACCCCCAGCCCCTCAGGAAGGCCCCGATCCCCCCCAAAAAATGTCCCCGTCCCACCTGGATGCTGCCGCAGGCCGCCTCAGCCCGGCGCCGCTCCTCCAGCCGCGGCTCGGCCAGCGCCAACCCCAGCGCCAGGGCCAGGCAGGGACCGCGGCGGCCCCGCCGAGCCGCGGCCGCCAGCCCGGCGACGGGGCGACGGAGGAAGGAGGAGAAGGAGAAAGACGAAAAAAGGGCAGAGGGAGGCCGGGGGGGTGCCCAGGGACCGGCCGGGGCCGGGGGAGGGCGGTGAGGGGCGGCGGCGGCAACGCCGCGGGGCAGCAGGCGCAGGGCGCGGGCGAGGAGCAACCGCAGCGCCATGGCGGGAACGGGCGGGAACGGGGGGCGGCAACGGGGAGGTGCAGGGGGTGGTGCTGCAAGGGGCGGTGCTGCACGGGGTGGTGGTGCACGGGGTGGTAGTGCACAGTACATTAGTGCACATTGCGTTGGTGCACGGGGTGGTGGTGCATGGTGCATTAGTGCATGGTGTGTTGGTGCATAGCGTGGTAGTGCATGGTGCATTGCTGCACAGGGTGGTGGTGCATAGTGCATTTGTGCATGGTGTGTTGGTGCACGGGGTGATAGTGCACAGGGCGATAGTGCATGGTGTGTTGGTGCATAGCGTGGTAGTTCATGGTGCATTAGTGCACGGTGTGGTGGTGCACGATGTGGTGGTGCATGGTGTGGTAGTTCATGGTGCATTGGTGCATGGGGTGGTGGTGCACAGGACGATAGTGCATAGTGCATTGGTGCACAGGCTGGTGGTGCATGGTGCATTAGTGCATGGTGTGTAGGTGCACAGGGCAGTAGTGCACAGTGTGTTGGTGCACAGGGTGGTATTGCACAGTGCATTGCTGCATGGGGCAGTAGTGCATGGGGTGTTGGTGCACAGGGTGGTAGTGCATGGTGCACTGGTGCACGGGGTGGTGGTGCACGGTGCATTAGTGCACGGTGTGTTGGTGCACGGGCTGGTATTGCACAGTGCATTGCTGCGTGGGGCAGTAGTGCACAGGGTGATAGTGCATGGTGTGGTGGTGCATAGCGTGGTAGTTCACGGTGCATTGGTGCATGGGGTGGTGGTGCACAGGATAATAGTGCATAGTGCATTGGTGCACGGGGTGGTAGTACACAGTGTGTTGGTGCACAGCATGGTAGTGCATGGTGGATTGGTGCACAGGGTGGTAGTGCACAGTGTGTTGGTGCATAGGGTGGTATTCCACAGTGCATTGCTGCATGGGGCAGTATTGTATGGTGTGTTGGTGCATGGCGTGATAGTGCATGGTGTGTTGGTGCACGCAGTGGTGGTGCATGGTGTGGTAGTGCACGGTGCATTGGTGCACGGGGTGGTGGTGCGTGGTGCATTAGTGCACGGTGTGTTGGTGCACGGGGTGGTATTGCACAGTGCATTGCTGCATGGGGCAGTAGTGCACAGGGTGATAGTGCATGGTGTGGTGGTGCATGGCATGGTAGTGCATGGTGTGGTGGTGCATAGCGTGGTAGTTCACGGTGCATTGGTGCATGGGGTGGTGGTGCACAGGATGATAGTGCATAGTGCATTGGTGCACGGGGTGGTAGTACACTGTGTTGGTGCACAGCGTGGTAGTGCATGGTGCATTGGTGCACAGGGTGGTAGTGCACAGTGTGTTGGTGCACAGGGTGGTATTGCACAGTGCATTGCTGCATGGGGCAGTATTGTATGGTGTGTTGGTGCATGGCGTGGTAGTGCATGATGCATTGGTGAACGGGGTGATGGTGCATGGTGCATTAGTGCATGGTGTGTTGGTGCACAGACTGGTAGTGCATGGTGGGCTGGTGCATGGGGCCGTAGTGCATGGTGTGGTGGTGCACAGGGTGGTGGTGCACGAAGTGATAGTTCATGGTGTTTTGGTGCACGGGGTGGTGGTGTATAGTGCATTAGTGCATGGTGTGTTGGTGCACAGGGCAGTAGTGCACAGTGTGTTGGTGCATAGCGTGGTAGTTCATGGTGCATTGCTGCATGGGGTGGTAGTGCATAGTGCATTAGTGCATGGTGTATTGCTGCACAGGGTGGTAGTGCACAGTGTGTTGGCACACAGGGTGATGGTGTGTTGCTGAACAGGGCAGTAGTGCACAGTGCATTGGTGCATGGGGTGCCAGTGCATGGTGCATTATTGCATGGTGTGATGATACATGGTGCATTCCTTCACAGTGTGTTGGTGCACGGTGCACTACTGCACAGAGCCTTAGTGCACAGGGTGGTAGTGCATAGCGCTTTAGTGCATGGGACGTTGGTGCACTGTGCATTAGTGCACAGTATGTTGCTGTACGGCGTGTTACTGCATGGTGCATTAGTGCACAGTGCGTTGGTGCATGGTGTGTTGGTGCATAGGTGCATGTCTTGGTGCAGTGTGGTGGGTGCATTGCTGCACTGGCTGCTTGTACAGCTGTGGTCGGTTTCAATCAGCTGTGCTGCTGATATCCCCTCCCTGTCCCTTGCCCACCCGCAGCCTGCTGGCTTGGAGGACGTCCTGATGCTGTGCCAGCACCGCCCAGCAGCAGACACAACGCTGGTGTGACCCCAGTGCTGCTCTAGCTACAGGTGCAGAGCACAGCACTGCATGGGCTGCTGCAGGGAAAGTGATCTGCATCCCAGCCAGACCCAGCACAACGGTGCACCGTGCATGGGTGCACAATGTGCTGGTGCACAACGTGGTGGTGCTGGGTGTGCAGTTGCACAGTGAACGGTGCAAAGTGCGCGGTGCATCGGTGCCCGGTGCATTGACACACAGAGCAGAGGGCACTGCTGCACAGAGTAAAAGTTAAAGTAACACACTTTTTTTTTCTATTCTGCATAATTTAATTGCATAATTAATCAGCGAGCTCCCCCAAAACTCCTTCTTTGTCACCACAAAGAGAAGAAAAGCAAGCAGAAACATGCTGGCGAGAAGCAGGCAGGAGGAGAGGCTTAGGGTGGTGACACCGGTGACAACTCATGGCACCGCCAGAGCTGCCCCTGCGCCGAACAGCCTGTTGCTGACGTTGGGGACTGGCAGCAGTTTTTTGCTTCCTGTTCTCATTTAGAGCTGAAATTGCTGCATTTTGTCCCTGGTTTTGCATCCAAATCCTCCTCCTTTTCGTGGAGCTGCTCCTGGAGCCAGAGCGGTGCCCGGGCAGAGCTCGGTGCTCACGAGCGTGAGGGATTTTTTCCAGAAAGAAAAAAAAATCAGGGAATTTCTACTGTTTGATTTGGCTGTCTGTGCACCCCGGGGCGAGGTGGGGCCGGCACCCCGCCCGCAAATCAGCGCTGAATCAAGAGGGAGTGACAGGAGAGCTTTGTAACACCAGGAAAGCGTTTTGCATCGCATCGTCCTAGGGGAAAACTGGGGAGCAACCCGCCCCGTCCCCCTTTCCCCTGATGCTGGAAGGGGAAAACGCAGCCTCACGCCTTCTTCAGGTCCTCGGGGCCGAAGGAGAGGGGCAGGAGCTCGTCCAGTGTCTTGACGATGTAGGTGCCGTCGGGTTTGGTCAGGTAGACGTCCCAGTCCTTGCCGAACTGCAGGAGGAGAGGGGGGAGAGGTGCCCGATGCCAAAGCTGCACCCCCCTGGGGGATGTGCTCAAGTGGCCCCAATAATCTGTTTGGGGGCAGCCCCAGGGGGGTATTTGGGGCTCAGAGCCTGCATTTCACCCCCACGCCCCAAGGCTGGTGCCCCAAAAACCCGTTCAACACCAACTACCCATGAGGATGGGGGGATGGGGGCTCTGCTTTTGTAGGAAAAGCCCCGTTTTGGGGTTCTTTGGGGCCAGGGCAGCTGTGCCCACGCTTACAGCCCCGGGGGGAATTGAGGGGGGACCTGTGGGGTCGGTGGCACGCTCACCTCTCTCATCACCTGCCTGCAGGCGCCGCAGGGCACGATGAAGTCGGTCCCCATGTCGCTGCCGGGAAGAGAACGGGCACAGGGCTCAGGGACGGGGTGAGGTGGGGCGGGGGGAAGCATGGGGCTGCCGCTTGCCCCTCACCACGGGATATCACGGCCTCACCTGGCGATGGCCATGGCCCTGAAGTGCGTGTGCCCCTCCGAGATGGCTTTCTGGATGGCCGTGCGCTCGGCGCACACCCCCAGGCTGTAGCAGGCGTTCTCCACGTTGCACCCTGCGGGGAAGCACCCGGCACCGCTCACCCCTACAGCTCAGGGACACCCCTATGGCTTGGGGACACCCCCTCAGCTCAGGGACACCCCCTCAAGTCTCATTTTTTTAATTTAATGCCAGGAACACGCAGAAAGTTGCCATTTCCCTGCCTTTCCACGTGTCCCGCCCCATCCTGGCCTCCAGCCAACGCATTCCTCAATTCCCCTTCCTTTATATTTCCCCTTTTTTTCCCCGCTTCCCACACCACCCACCGCACTTTTCCCCCCTTCCACCTGCTGGGACGGGCAACGACACCCACCACCAGGACGGGAACGAGACGGGACGCCCCAAACCCTGTCCCAACCCCAAAAACCCCAACCCGCCGGAGCGTCGTGCGGCGGCGCCTTACCCGAAAAGATCTCCCCGCCGGCGGTGAGCAGCGCGGCGCCCACGGGGAAGCGGCTGTAGGGGCAGTAGGCGCAGGCCTTGGCCTCCCGGCAGCGGCGCAGCAGCAGCTGCAGGCGCTCGCCCTGGGGCCCCCCGCTGCCCTCCATGCCTGCGCCGCACGCCCTGGTTAAAGATTTCCCGGGAGGCGGCACGGGGTGCCCTGCCCCGACGGGATAACGCCCCGCACGCGCCCTGCCCGCGCCCCGCAGCATCCCCGATCCCGAGGCACTGGGGGCCCGCAGCCCTCTCTTCGCCCCTTTTCTCATTCCTGCCTCTTTTTCTACGTGTTTCAGTGGTTTTTTTTTCTACCTTCCTCCCGCCGAGCGGTTTTCCCACCGCCGCCTTCTTTTCCTTCCTCCCCGGCAGGAATCCGGTGACGGGAGCCCACGGGGGACGTCCTGTGAAGCTCTCCTGCGGTGTAAAAATTAAAAATTTTTAATAACAATAAAAAAAAAATGGCTGCAAACTGAAACATCGTGTCCGTCCTCCCCCGTTTCCCCATTTTTTACCCCTGTCCTCCCATTTTTTTCCCCTCTTTTGATTAACACCTGACATGCAGCAGAAGGAAAGCGCACAGATGCCATCGAGTGGCTCGTTGGGGTGCCCTCGTGGCATCCTTTGGGAGCCCCAAACCCAAATTTGCTGCCGGGTGCTGGGGCCACCTTCACGCCAGAGCCTTCATGGGAATCAGCCCTGACCCTGCTGTGGTGGGGCTGTGAGCAAATCGCTCTTTAATTACAGATAGCTCCTTTTTTATCTGTACTGGAGGAGCTGAATTCCCAGTTTTCCACCTCCAAGGGTGGGCGTCGGGGCCCCTGCTGATTTATGGTGTTTTTTTTTTGTCCAGTTTGCTGGATTTTGGGGGCATTTTGGCCTTATTTAGCGTTTCTGACTCGTTTTGCCAGGGTGGGGCACAGCACCTGAATTCCCTGCGGGTTTTGATGCAGGAGAAAAAAAAAAAAAAAAAGAGATCAGAGCAGAGGGTGGCAGGAGCACTGAGAGCTGCAAGGAAACCCAAGCTAAGAAACCCCATGCATTCCTGACCCTCTCTAAAGCCAAAAATGGGATTTTTAGCTCTTTCTCCCCAAAAGGAGTAATGCCTCATCACAACATTTGCTGCCCCAAGCCACAGGGGCTCGTGTGAGCGTCGCCCATCCTCCTGCAAAGCCACCAGCAGGAGATGATGGTGGTGGGAAGGAGACCAAAAACCAGATGCCCGAGCCTGATGTCCCTCCTGGGAAGCAAAAATCCCCAAACCTGCCGAATGCATCTTCAAACCAGGAGTTATGCACGCAACAAGCTGAAAACATCGTGATTTGGACACCCGTGGAGGGGGAAAAAAAACAAAACCCAACCAAACACAAACAAACCCAGCGCCGCTCGCTCCCCTCGAGAGGCACCGAGGACGTCGCCTCCTTCCCTGTGCAAAAAAAAAGGGAGATTTGGGGGAGAAGACGCCAAGGCGGCGTGTTCCAGGCCGCCAGCCAAAGGCAGCTTAAAATAGCTGCTTTCATCTCCTCCGCCTGTCTGCCTCCCCGGCGCTCCCGGCCCCGCTGCCGCAGAGCCTCCCCGCTGCCTCCTGCTGATAAAACCCGATTTTTTCCCCCTTTTTCCAGCGATCCGGAAGGATTTGCGCCCCCACGAGTGGCTGAGCCCCTCTTCCCGTGCCCGAATCCCCCCCGAAAATGGGGCAAACCGGCCAAGTCCCCTTTCCGTGGGCGCTTGTTCACTCTGAAGCCTACTGATGGCTCCTGGCTGTTTGTAGGGCCGGTCGGTCGAGGCACTGAGCAGCCAGATGCGGGGTTCCTCCTCTGCTCCGTGCCTTGGCCCCGGGGCATTTGCCCCATTATGAGGTGTGTGGGGGGCACTGGGATCCCCAAAATCTTGTGGATCAAAGGAAAACCATCAGCAGCTTGTGGAGGCAGCGTGGGAGCAGCACGGGGAGGGGAAAGCTGCTTCCTAAATGATATAGGATTATATATTCCTATTTCTTTCACCGATTCATTAATTACCCTGCCCTCAACAGCATCCTCACGCTGGGAGCAAACCGCACGCACTGACCTGCAGCCCCGGCATCTGAAACAAAAAATAATAAGAAAAAATGACACAAAGTCATGCATTTTTGATTATTTTGGCTGCAAAACCTCCGAGGCTTCCACGGCTACGGGGCTGGCGCTGCCTGCCAGGCAGCTATTTTAAGGCTGCTTTCCTCTCACACCGCAGGAAAGCTGCAAAGCTGCCGGGAAATGGCTTCCCTGGGCAGTGGAAGTGGGCAAAAAAGGGAGGTGTGTGCTGCTGTTTTCCCCCTTTTCCTCCCCGTTTTTGCTCCCAAGGTGAGCAGAGGACTTTTGGGGGTCCCCCAGCCCCGGGGTTCTCCCCGCTGCACCCCCACCAGGAGCACTGTGGGGTCAAAATCAGACAGAAGGCACAGCACAAATGGTGAGAGATGAATCCCCAAACCCCTCAAACCCTCCTGCAGAGACAAAACGTCCCCAAAAAGCCCCCCTGAACCCCATTTTGTGTTATCCTGTGGACAGAAGTTTTCCCCAGGCCTCCGCTGGGGGGAAATGCAACAGGTGAACAGCCCAAATCTCCACCCAGGAGCGGCAGCAAGGAGGCTGGGCTGGCTTACTGGGAAAAAATGGGGAGAAAAAAAAAAAAAAAAAAAAAAAAAGAGAGAGAGAGACAGAAAAAAAGGGGGTGCAGGGCTAAAAAAGCTGGCACGCTGCCTGCAGACTGCCCTGCTGTGACCATGTCACCCTGGGGGTGGCCGTGTCCCCCGTGCTGCTGCCTTCATCCTGCACCCACTCCTCTCTAAACATCCAGATCTGTTGAAAAAAAGAAAGAAAAGACAACAACAACAACAACAACAAAAAAATCACTTTTTCCCTGCAACAGGCTCAGGAGCCGTGCCCACAGCTCCCCAAAATCATTCCCATGCCTTCTGCCTCCATTCCCCCCCCCCCGTGAGGCGCATCCCTGCGGGGCTGCAGCCGGCACGGCTCGGGGTCTGCGTGGAGCTGGGGGGTGGGCTGCATTTCGTCCTTTTTTTTTTCCTGATCTCTAGGAGAAATCTCCATTATTATTATTTTTTTTTTCCCTCTCCACGGTTTTGGCAGGGAGTGCGCGCCGCGGCTCTCCCCGCGCGATGCGGCGTCGCGGGGAGGTGGAGCAGCCCACGGAGAGCTGCGTCCCTGCAGCCACCGCTCTCCACTCGCTCTCTCGCGGCGCCTGCTCGCTCCCGGAGCCTCGTCCTCCACCGAGGGATCCCGCTGGGGGAATAAAAAAGGACACCCGCTGTCTGGGGGGGACACCCCCGAGCCAAGCTGCCGGGATCGGGGGCCCCTCCGTTTGCTGGCGAGGCGATCGGCGGCCGGAGACGACGGCGGGGGAGCGGTGGGGATGCTGCCCTGGCGCCGGAGCAAGTTCGTGCTGGTGGAAAATGAACGTAAGTGCAAAGGGAAGAGCTTGGGCCCCGGGTTGGGCTACGCCTCGCTGCTGGCCAGCTTCTTGCGCTCCTGCCCGGACCTGCTGCCCGAGTGCCCGCTGGAGCGCCTGGGCAGCGTTTTTGGCGGCCGGCGGCAGAAAGTGGAGCTGAACAAGGAGGACCCGACGTACACCGTGCGCTACCTGGGCAACGCCGTCACGCTGCACGCCAAGGGCGAGGGCTGCACGGAGGAGGCGGTGGGCAAGATCTGGGCCAAAAGCGAAGCCGGGGCCGGGGGGGCCAAGATGAAGCTGACGCTGGGACCCCACGGCATCCGCATGGCGCCTGGCGAGAAGGGGGCCCGCCGGCCGGGCCACGCGTACCTGCTGCACCGCATCACCTACTGCGCCGCCGACCGGCGGCACCCCAAGGTTTTCGCCTGGGTTTACCGGCACCAGGTGAAGAACAAGGCGGTGGTGCTGCGCTGCCACGCCGTCCTGGTCCCCAAAGCCGCCACGGCGCGCGCCATGGCCCTGCTCCTCTTCCAGACCTCCGCCTCCGCCTTCAACGAGTTCAAGCGGCTCAAGAGGCAGAACGACGGCCGCCACGTCCAGCAGCAGCTGCTGGGCGAAGCCATCGTCCCCCTGGTGCCCCTGCGCAGGCTGCTCAACGCCAAGTGTCCCTACCGCCCGCCGGCCGAGCGCGCCCGCTGCGCCCCACGCCTCAGCTCCATCCTGGAGGAGGAGGAGGAGGAAGCCATGGGCACCGGCTGCGGGACGAGGGCTGAAGGCCTCGGCGAGCGAGCCGCCGTGCTGAGGCTGGCCAGGGAGATGCGGGGGTGCAGCCTGCGTGGTCCTCGCCCCCCCTTGTGCTGAGCAAAATCCACCAAAAATCCCCCAAAACCACCCCCACCTCCCCCCCACCCCAGGACAAGGAGCCCATCGGCGCCGCCATTTTGTGGACATTGAGGGGGCCCCAAAGGGGCCTCGGGGACACTGGACGAGAGGGTTTGCTGGCAAACGTGGCACTGGGAAAATAAAAAAAAAAGGGTCAGGGGGGAGCTGCCACCCCAGGACCCCCCCCTCCGATTTTGGCAGCTGAAATAAAGTGGAAATAAAGCGCGTTCGCTGCCTGTGACGGCGCCTCGTCTCTCAACAGCCTGGGGAATGGGGCAGGAAGAGTTAAAAGCGCAGCGCCCGGCCGGGACGGTTTGTCGGGGTTTATTTGGATTTAACTCGCTTTTATTTTGTATTTTTTTTACCTTTCCCAGGGTAAAATTTCCACCCCGGGGGGAGGCAGGGGGGGTCCTGGGTGCTTTTCCTGTGCGCGATGCTCCGTGTAGCCATGGCAACTCAGGGCTTTAAATATGGGGCCCTGCACAGCCCTGAGGCCCTAAATATGATGTTTTGTACCCAAAATGATTGTTTTTTCACCCAGTTACTGCTCCCCCCACCCTGGCAGGAGCAGCAGTGAGGGTAGGGGGTTGCAGGGATGTGGGGAAATGGGTCTGGGGTCCCCACACCGTGGGGATGGGGTTTGGGATGTTTACCCCCCCAAAAAAAACAGCACCTGGGGGGAAAGGGGGTTTGGCCTGGTCCCCCCCAACCTTTGGAGGGCCTGGCATTTGGCTGCCCCTTCCACAGGGTTTTGTGGGGTTTGGTTTTGGGCTAATCCCTGCCAAAAAAAAAAGCAATGTGGGGCTGAGGTGGGCCTGTCCCCCTCCAAAATCCTGGCGGATTTGGGCTGCCCCGCTCAAAGGCCTTATGGGGCTGAGGTTTGGATTAATCCCCCCCCTCAAAAAAGAAGCATTGTGGGGCTGGGATTTCAGTTAACCCCCCTAAAAAAGGGCTATGGGACCAGGGTTTGGGTTAATCCCTATCCAATAAACTTTGTGAGGCTGTAATTTTGGCTAAATCCCCCCCCAAAAAACTGTGAGGCTGGGATTTAGGCTAACACCCCCCCCCTCCAAGTACTGTGAGGATGGGATTTGGGCTAACCCCCCACCCCCCCAAAAAAGTGCTATGAGGGTGGAATTTGGTCTAATCTCCCCCGAAAACCCAGTAAGGCTGGGATTTAGACTAATCCTCCCCCAAAACAGTGCTGTATGGCTGGGATTTGGCCTCATCCCCACCCAAAAAAAGTGCTGTGGGACTGCGATTTGGGCTAATCCCCCAAAAAAAAAGTGCAGTGGGGCTGGGATTTGGGCTAATCTTCCCCCAAAAAGCCCTATGAGGCTGGGATTTAGCCTAAAAAATCCCAAAATTCTGGGGATGAGAGGGTTTGGATTTGGGCTAATCTTACCCTCCAAAAAAAAGTGCAGTGGGGTGGGATTTGGACCAATCCCCCCTCAAATAAAAACAACTGTGAGGCTGAGATTTAGCCTCAAAAATCCACAAATTCTGGGGGTGGGAGACTTGGATTTGGGCTAATCTTCCCCCAGAAAGTGATGTGTGGCTGAGATTTGGGCTAATCTCCCCCCAAAAAAGTGCAGTGGGGCTGGAATTTGGGCTAATCCCCCCAAAAAGCCCTGTGAGGCTGGGATTTAGCCTCAAAAATAATAAAAAAAAAACAACAACAACAAAAAACAAACAAACAAACAAACAAAAAAAACAATAAAAAACAAAATTCTGGGGGTGGAAGGCTTAGATTTGGGCTAATCCCCCCCCCCCCCCCCAAAAAAAAAAAAAAGTGCAGTGGGGTGGGATTTGGGCTAATCCTCCTTCAAAATAAATAAATAAATAAATAAATAAATGAATAAATAAATAAGTGAGGCTGGGATATAGCCTCAAAAATCCGGAAAATCCCAGAATTCTGAGGGTGGGAGGCTTGGATTTGGGCTAATCTTTCTCCCAGAAGTGCAGTGAGACTGGGATAATATCCCCTCAAAAAGCCCTGTGAGGCTGGAATTTAGCCTCAAAAACCCCCAAATTCTGGGGGTGGGAGGCTTGGATTTTGTGCTAATCTTCCCCCAAAAAGTGATGTGTGGCTGGGATTTGGGCTAATCCTCCCCCCAAAAAAGCACACTGGGGTGGGACTTGGGCTAATCCCCCTTCAAAAAAAAATAAAAATAATAATAAAAATAAAAATAAAAAGTGAGGCTGGGATTTAGCCTCAAAAATCCAGAAAATCCCAGAATTCTGAGGGTGGGAGGCTTGGATTTGGGCTAATCTTCCCCCAAAAAGTGATGTGTGGCTGAAATTTGGGCTAATCCCCCCCAAATCCGTGTGAGGCTGGGATTTAGCCTCAAAAACCCCAAATTCTGAGGGCGGGAGGCTTGGATTTGGGCTAATCCTCCCCCCAAAAAGTGCAGTGGGGTGGGATTTGGGCTAATCCTCATTCAAAATAAATAAATAAATGAATGAATGAATGAATAAATAAATAAGTGAGGCTGGGATTTATCCTTAAAAATCCAAAAAATCCCAAAATTCTGGGGGTGGGATGCTTGGATTTGGGCTAATCTTTCTCCCAAAAGTGCAGTGAGACTGGGATTTGGGATGATATCCCCTCAAAAAGCCCTGTGAGGCTGGGATTTAGCCTCAAAAACCCAAAATTCTGAGGGCGGGAGGCTTGGATTTGGGCTATTATCCCCCCCAAAAAAGCGCAGTGGGGCTGGGATTTGGGCTAATCCCCCTCCAAAACCCTTAGGGTGCGAGGCTGAGACTGGGGCTAATCCTCCCCTAAGAAAAAACCCGCAAAAACAACCCAAAAAAAAGGGTCAGTGTTTCCCCCCCCTCCCTTGGAGGACCGCGCCCCCTCCCCTCTCCCTCTCGGAGGACCGCGCTCTCTATGGTCTCTCCCTAGAGCGCCCCCGCTGCCGTCATCGCGGCGCGCCGGGCCGGTTGCCATGGTGACGGCGGCCATGGATGGCGGCGGGCGGCCCTCGGGCCTGCAGGCCGCGCTGCTGGCGGCCAGCGCCGCGCTCACGGCTCTGCTGTGCTCCGCCTACCGACACAAGGCCCGGCAGGCCCGCGGCCTCCAGGTGCGTACCGGGACCCCCCGGGGCTGAACGCGAAGCCCCGAGCCCCGAATTCCAGGCCCGGGCCTAGGCCGCGGCCTGGTTCCTCCGCCGCCGCTGCTAGGCCCCGACCTGTTGCCTTCATCCTCCTCCTCCTCCTCCTCCCGTCCCGCAGGGTGCCAGGAGGCTGCGGCTGGACGGGGAGCTGCGGGCCGTGCTGCTGGAGGCGCCGGGGCGCTGCGTGCCCTATGCGGTTATTGAAGGTAGGAGAGGGGCTGGGGGGGTGAGGGGCTGCTGACCCCTCTCCTCCCCTCCTCAACCCGAAAAAAGCATTTTTCTCATCAAAATCCCAGTCCTACACGCACCTTCTGGCTGTCAGGTGCCACCTCGCAGCGTGAGGGCTTGGTGACCCAGCCCCCCTCAGTGTCTGTGCCCCCTTCCCTGTATGAGGACTACCCCCCCCCATCCCCGTAACCTCTCCTCAGCCAATGTATTTCACCGAAAAGAAACTTTTTTTCCTAAAAACCCCAACCCTACGCACACCTCACGGCTCTCAGGCGGTGCCTCACAGTGTGAGCACTTGGTGCCCCGGCCCCCTTCAGTGTCAGTGCCCCCTTCCCTGTATGAGGAGGACCCCCCTGCTCCCATAACCTCTCCCCAGCCCCTGCATTTCACCAAAAAAAACACACTTTTTTCCTAAAAACCCCAACCCTACACAGACCTCGTGGCTGTCAGGTGGTGCCCTGCAGCAGGAGGGCTCGGTGCCCCGGCCCCCCTTGGTGTGTGTGCTCCCCCCTGTATGAGGACAACCCCCTCCCCCATTACCCCTCCCTAGCCCATGCGTTTTACCAAAAACCCCCCTTTTTGCCTAAAAATCCCACCTCTCCAGCTGTCAGGCGGTGCCTTGAAGTGCGAGCACTTGGTGCCCCAGCCCCCTTTGGTATCCATGCCCTCCCCCTATGAGGACCACTCCTCCCTCCCCCCCACCCCATGCATTTCACCCCAAATTCCTACTTTTTTCCTAAAAATCCCACCCCTTCACCTCACGGCTGTCACACAGTGCGAGGTCTTGATGCCCCAGCCCCCCCTTAGCGTCCGTACCCCCCCCGTATGAGCACAACCCACTTGTTCCCCCTCCCCACCCCGTGCATTTCACCAAAAACCCCCTCTTTTCCCTAAAAACCCCAACCCTACACGGTGCCAGCTGCCGCCTTACGGTGCTGAGGGCTTGGTGCCCGTCCCCCTATCGGTGTCTGCGCCCCCCCCGACCCCATAAGCGCTGGCTGTGTTGCAGGCGTGGTGCGCTCGGTGAAGGACACCCTGAGCAGCCAGTTCGTGGAGGATTGCCGCGGCGTGGTGCAGAGGCTGACGCTGCAGGAGCACAAGATGGTGTGGAACCGAACCACACACCTCTGGTACGTGCCCCCCCCCGCCCTTTATGGGACGCCCGCACCCCCAGGAGGGAATCCCGTGCAGGGGGGGGGTCCGTCAGTGCTTCCAGCCTCTCCGTGTGGCCTCATCCGCGATTTCACCGCGCCCCGACGGCCTCAGCTCGTGGGATAACGCCTCGAATTTACGTGTGGTGGGCACTGCTGCTTGCTGCTCGCTTTGTCACAGCCGCAGGGGTGACGGGGGGGGTTTAACGGGGTGTAGCTGTCCCCATGTGCTGTGACAACCCTCGCTTTATGCCGCTGTTGGCCCAACCCCGGAGGATTTCCCCTCCGACTCTGGCTTTATCCCCCAGGAACGACTACGAGAAGGTGATCCACCAGCGCACCAACACGGCCCCCTTCGACCTGGCCCCCCCGGAGGACGGCGCCGGCGTCGCCGTGCGGGTGATGAAACCTCTGGAGGCCGCCGAGCTCAGCCTGGAGACGGTGCACGAGAAATTCCACCCCTCGGTGCAGTCCTTCACCGACGTCCTCGGCCACTACATCAGCGGCGAGCGCCCCAAGGGCATCCAGGAGACCGAGCAGATGCTGAAGGTGGGGACGCTGCTGACGGGCGTGGGGGAGCTGGTGCTGGACAGCGACACCGTCAAGCTGCAGCCGCCCAAGCAGGGCCTCCGCTACTACCTCAGCAGCGCCGATTTCGACGCCTTGCTGCAGAAGCAGCAGGCCAGCGTCCGCCTCTGGAAGATCCTCGCCTTCCTCTCGGGTTTCGCCACCTGCACCCTCCTCTTCTTCCTCCTGCGCAAGCAGTACCGGCACCGCCGCGAGAGGAGGCGCCTCCAGCAGCTGCGGGAGGAGTTCAGGCAGGCCCAGGAGCTGCGGCTGAGGCACGAAACCGCCGCCGAGGTGCCCAAAAACGCCTGCGTCATCTGCCTGAGCAACGCCAAGGCCTGCGTCTTCCTGGAGTGCGGCCACGTCTGCTCCTGCACCGAGTGTTACCGCGCCCTGCCGGACCCCAAGGCGTGCCCCATCTGCCGGCAGCCCATCGCCAGGGTGGTGCCGCTCTACAACAGCTGAAGCCCCGCGGCTGGGGGAGGTTTTGGGGGCATGAAAGCCCCTAAAGGGGTTTTCTCGCTGGTCCTGCTTCGGTCGGGGCGGATGGTTTTGTGGTGGTGTTGGTTTTTTTTTTTTTTTTTTTGTTTTCTTTAGGAGAAAATCCTGGCTGGGGAAAGGGAGGGGGTTGAGCAGAGCGGGGCGCTTCGGCTGGGTGCAGTGGAAGGCGTGCACGGAGACACAAACCCAGCTGAAATACCCCCAACGTGGGAAAATTCGGTGCCCAAAAGCTGCTGGGAGGCTGCGGCCGGCGGGCAGCACTGCCACCTAGCAGCAGCTCCTCCGCCCCCCTGAGCAGGACAGCTTTCTGCAGAGCTTCTGGGGGGTTTTTGCGCGAGCATTGGGGTTTCTGCGAGGAGGGGAGCGGCGTTTCCCTCGCTCCTGCCGCTTGTGGGTTCCTCAGCGCGCCGGGACGGGACGAGGAGGAAGTGAAAATGGGATTTCTGCCGCCGGGCTTGAGCTGGGAGCTGGGACGGGCTGTAAAATAATAAAAGTGGCTGAGAGGAGCGTTTGGCTCGGCTCGTGACCTCCCCGTGGCCCTGACGGCACCGCCTCTGCCTCCCCACCCCCTGTAGGATCAGGGGAACCCCCCCCGGGGTTTCGGGGCAGGGCTCTGCCCTCCCTGGTACTTTGCCCTCTGGTTTCCAGCGTGCCTGAACCCTGCTCTCGGGCTCGTTTCAAGGGAAACGCTTTGTGCCAGGAAAATGGGCGAGCAGCGGGCGGGGTTTTGGTGCCAGGAGAAACCCCCCCCCAAAAAATAACCCCCTTCTCCGGCGGCCATAAAAGCAGAGCAGGACCCCACTGCCGGGTAGGGCCGCGTGCAGGCGGGCTGTAGATGGCAGTGCCTGCCTGCTGCGGGAGGAGGAGGCAGAAAAAAAAGCAGAAAAGCAAAAAAGCAGCTGCCTCCTGCCCCCTCCTCGCCCTTCGCACGCTGCTGCAGCCCTAAAACCGCCTCACCTCGGCGTCAGAGCTGGGACCCCTCTTTTTAGGGTCAGGGATTATAGCCACAGCCACTGAGGAGCCTCTTCCCACCCAGCTGCCCCCTTTCCTGCGCAGCGAGCGGCAGCACCCCAAAAAAAAACCACCCAAAGCAGCCCTGTCCTGCCAGGGGACCGCGGGGATGTCACCCCCCGGGATGCGGGGAGCCTAAAAATAAGCTTTTTGGGGTGGGGGCAGCGCTGTCCCCGCTGCCTTTCGCCTCCTGTTCTGGAGCTGCTCCCCGCTCCCTTACGTAAGGAGCTGGCAGCTCGGGGGTGTCGGGGGCGTTCGCACGTGGCGCTGCCAGCGCAGGGGGACGGGGACAGGGACAGGGACGGGGGCAGCGAGCCCCAGCCCCGCTCCCCCGGCCTTCACCTGCCCCAAAACGCCCCGCTGTGCCCCAGCATTGTGCAAATAGATTTTTTTTTTTGTCCCCGCTTCCCCGCTGCCACCCAGAGCTCCGGGCTCCCATAGATTGGTTATGGGGTGGCTTCGGGCTCCCCGTAGATTGTTATGGGGTGGCTCCAGGCTCCCCATTAATTGTTATAGGGCTGCTCTGGGCTCCCCATAGATTATTATGGAGCATCTCTGGGCTCCCTGTAGATTGTTGTAGGGTGGCTTCAGGCTCCCCATATATTGTTACGGGGCAGCTCTGGGCTCCCCATAGATTGTTATAGGCTGGCTTCAGTTTCCCTGTAGATTGTTATAGGGTGGCTTCGGGCTCCCCATAGATGGTTATAGGGTGGCTCCTGTTTTCCTGTAGATTGTTATAGGGTGGCTTTGGGCTCCCCATAGATTTTTATAGTGTGGCTCTGAACTCCCTATAGACTGTTACAGGGCAGCTCTGAGCTCCCTATAGATTGTTATAGGGCATCTCTGGGCTCCCCATCCACTGTTACAGGGAATCTCCAGGCTCTCCATAGATTGTTATAGGGTAGCTCTGGGCTCCCCATAGACTGTTATAGGACATCTCCAGGCTCCCCATAGATTGTTACAGGGCGGCTCCAGGCTCCCCACAGATTGTCATGGGGCAGCTCCAGGCTCCCCACAGATGGCTATAGGGTGGCTCCAGTTTTCCTGTAGATTGTTACAGGGTGGCTTCGGGCTCCCCAAAGATTGTTATGGGGCATCTCGGGGCTCCCCATAGATTGTTATAGGGCATCTCCTGTCTCCCCATAGACTGTTACAGGACATCTCCAGGCTCCCTGTAGATAGTTATAGGGTGGCTCCAGTTTTCCTGTAGATTGTTATAGGGTGGCTTTGGGCTCCCCATAGACTGTTATAGGGCATCTCCTGCCTCCCCACAGATCATCACGGTGCATCTCCACTCACCCCACAGACCATTACGGGACACCCCCAGCCACCCTGGCGGTCTCACCCCCTCACCCCCTCACCCTCCGCGCTCCCCCTCGCCTTGGGGGCACCCCTGGGGATCCCCTCTCCCCCCGGGGCCACCCCTCCCGGAGGCGTTCCCTCTTATCCCGTTGCCGGGGTGGGGGCCGCTCCCCGCTCCGCCCCGCTGCCCGCCCCTCGCTCCTCTATCGCCGCCGCCGCCGGTGCCACCGGAGCGGAGCCCCCGGAGCCGCCAGAACCGGGCCGGGAGCGGGCCGGGATGTGACGGGGCGGTCGCCCCGCTCCGCCGAGCCGCTGCCCCGGGGGGGGTTCGCGGGCCCCCCGAGCCCCGGGAGGCTGTCGGGGGGGGGAGGCGGCACCAACGGGCCCCCCCCTCCCGCCGCCGGGTGTCCCCCCCCCACCTCCCCGGGGATGGCGGAGGAGGGGTCGCCCTACGGCGAGGGGCAGCTGGCGGGGGGCGCGGCGGGGGGGGAGCTGCCTTTCCCCGTGCGCCTCCGTGGCCCCGACGGGCTCCTGGCGGCCGGGCAGGGCAAGAGGCCGCCCAAACTGGGGCAGATCGGGCGCAGCAAGAGAGGTGGGTACCGAAATTATTGGGGGGGGGGGGGGGGGGGGAAACGGGAACCTGCTCCGGGGACCCCCCCTCTCCGGGGTGCGCGCCCCGTGCTTTTTGCGCGCTCGGGGATCCCAAAGGTGCGGCGCGCCCCCCCCCCCAGGGTCCCTCGGTGAACCTGCTCCGGGTTGGGGTCGTGCTCTGGGGATGCTCCCCCCTTGTCCTGGAGATCCCAAGGGTGCCCCACATCCCCCCCCACCCCCCCAGGACCGTGCCCCCCACCCCGGGCACCCTCCGCATCCCCTCCCCAGGACCGTGCCCCTGGGGTGCTCCCCATGCCCCGGGCACCCTCCTCATCCCCCCCCCAGCACCGTGTCCCCCACCCTCAGCACCATCCGCATCCCCCCCCCCCCTGGTACCGTCTCCCCGCCGGGCTCTGCCGCATTCCCAGCCCCGCTTTTGTTTTCATTTTTTTTTTCCGTTTCTTTATATTTTTTTTTTCCTGCTTTCCAGTGGTTATCGAAGACGATCGGATCGATGACGTGCTGCAAAACCTCTCCGAAAAGGCCCCTCCCGGGGTTTAATACCTCTCCGGGGACGTTCGGTGAAAACCAGGGGCTGGGGGGGCGGTTTCCAATATCCCAGGTTTTGGGCAAAAATTAACTAAAAACAACAACAACAAAAAAAAAAGCACCGGGAGAAGCAACGCGCCGGGCTCAGAGCGCCGTCACCGCCAGCACGCCGCGCAGGGGATGCGGGCGACAGGACAGCACAGGATCCCCGTCAGGTGCAAAATCACACCCAAAAAAAAAAAAAAATTAATAATAATTGGGGAAAAAAAAAAAGAATAAAACCTGCTCCAAAATCCTCCCCCCCCCAGCCACGTCCACGAAGGCTCGCGAGGGACGGAGGCGCTGCGGGGTTCCTGCGCCGGGGACGGCGAGCGCAGCGCCGGGGCTCGGACCCTGGGGTGGCGCCGAGCGGGCGCCTTGTTTACACGAGTTAACCTTGCAAAAATGAATCCGTGCACTTGGAGGTACCGTGCTACTGGTTCTGTTCTTCGATTTCGTTTGGGGTTTATTTTTATTTTATTATTATTATTTTTTTAATTTTGTATTTTTTTTTTTTTTCCGTTGGTGTCTTTCGATGTTGGGAAATGATATAAAATATATATAGATATCTATATTTCGGTCGCGTTTTAAGGTTCGCAATGGAATGCGTGGCGGGGGTGGGGGGAAACAAAACAAAACACAACTTTTATAAAGGAGCGGACTGGAGGGAGAATCGTGGTTTTATTTTTTAAAGCTTGCACTTCTTGGTTGCTGTGAGCAAACGGCTCTGTGCAGACGGAGATTTTATATGTACGGGGGGGGGGATGCTCGGCCTTTTTAACAACCATGCAGTCTGTAGTGTGGGTAATTTTTTTTTTTCTGATCTTGTGGCAGTTTCTTCTCTTCAATGGACTGTATTAAAAAAAAAAAAAAAAAAAAATCGATCAAAAATTAACCCGATGGATGTAATCATCACAAGAGTGCCAAACGCTGGGTGCCGGGGAGCCGCGTTTCCTGCCCAGGCTTTGCGCTCTCGCGGGCAGCGCCGGGGCTTCGCTCGGCTCCTACGCCTCTGTCGGTCTCTCGTGGGGTTTCTTTGACTTCTCTTTTCTAGTCTTTCTTTTTAACTCTTTTGCATGACATGCAAAAAAAAAAAAAAAAACGGAAAAAAAAAAAAAACAAACAAGCACCTCTCGTGCGAGGGCCTATTTTATTGTTTTCTGTTTGCGACTCTGAATGACAGACCTCAAGCCAGGTTTCCTTTCCTCCTTTTCTTAAATATCGTGTATGGTGCACTTCTCCTCCACTACACAGGGCTATTTCTGCAATGTACCAATAAAAAGGAAAATGAGACAAAAGCAGAGCGAGCCGGAGGTGCCGTGCTTTGATGGGGGCCGGGGGGGGGGCACGGCGCCGTGACCGGGGCCAGCACGTCTGAATAATTGATTGCCATTAATATTTATTGGGGGCAGGGTTATTTATTTTGTTCGTTTGATGGGAAAACACCTCTGGGGGAGGAATTCGGGGTTAAATTCCTTGTGAGGCTGCCCAAGCAGCCAACGGGGGGGGCACGGGGAACCCCAAAACAGCTCCATCCCCGCTGCTCGCAGCAGCTCGCGCTGACCCTCAGCGCCCACAGATCCAGGCACTCCCCTGGCAAAGGCACTGATAAAATTCGGAAAATTGGGGCGGTGTGGTGGGGAGGCCCCAGATTTCAGAAATCCCCCAAAAAAACCGATTGTGCGGGTGCATCCCCGGGCCCCAGGTGCTCCAAGAAGCCACGGCTCAGCCCTGAACACGGAGCTGGGGGAATTGGGGACGGGGGGATTCTTAGGAATAAACATCCCACAGCAAAACCTGCTGCTGGGCAGAGCTGGTGCTGCCCTGCAGAAGCAGGAGGTGCCCGAAAGTGGTGCCGTGATCGCTCCATGGGGTGGGTTTTGGTCTCAGCTTTCGTGATTTTGGGGGTTCGGAGGCAGGGTGGTTTTTTGGGCATGCCTTACCCCATGAGTGCTCACCCTCCTGCACACACAGGACAGCGTGGCTGCTTATTTCTCTTTTTTTTTTTGCAGCTTGTAATGGGTACAGGATGGCTGGGAAGAGTGGCTAAAACATTCCCTTAAAAAAAATAATAAAATTCAACCTGTTCGTGGTGCTTTCCCCTCGGGTTCAGCCGAGGTTGTGGCCGTGCACGACGGGCAGCCCTCGGCGCTGGGGATTTCCATCCGGTGACCCTAATGAACAGGAGGTGGGCACACAGGAGGGTTTTTTCCCCTAAATTAACGGGTTTTGCCCCAGGCAGCACCCACGGGGTGTCTGGGTGCAAGCAGAGCAGGCCGCACCCGCAGGAAAAACCAACCACGGCTGGATGCAGCCACCAGCACCCGCTCCGATTCACCAAAACCCCTCCGTTTCGCATGAAAAACCCAACCTGCGGCCCAGGGAATTGCCAGGCACATCTCCAATTTCCTCCCATCCCAAATCCCAAATCCCCTCACGCCCAGAAGGAGCTGGGAGGGGGGGAAGGAAGCAGAGAAAACCGGAGCCTGAAGCAGGGGGGGAGCCGAAAGCAGAGGCAATCCTGCTGAACTACAGCCCGACCTTCCCCATGCATCTTTCATGCGCGGCGCCGGCCGCGGTGCTCAATAAATAATGGGGTGGGAGCGCACGGCGGGGCCCCAGGGGGGACGGAGGCAGCCGGGAGGATGGGGGGAAAAGGAGAGGAGCGTGGTGGTGACGGGCAGGAGCCCGCTGGGGTTCCCCGGCCACGTGGAGACGCTGCCCCGAAGGAGGATTTAAGGCTTAAGCCGGGGGTTATGGCGTGCATTATTTAGCAGATGGCCCCGCGCAGCCCGCGGGCTCCCCGGTGACCTTGGTGGGGCGAGGACGGATCCGGTGACACGGGGCTAAAGGGGACGCACACACACACCCCACACACACCACACACACACACACACGACCCTTCCTTGAGCTGGCTCGGAGCAGCTCCAGCGCTGCATCCCCATGGAAACCGCACCAAATAAAAGCCGGGTCCAGCCGGCTGCTCTCGGTAGGGGAAAGGAAAAAAAAAAATTAAGGAAAAAGCTGAAACGCGAGCGGTTTGCGGGTTTGTGGCTTTATGGCCGGAGAGATTTGGGGAAAGCAGCCCCAAGGTGCTGGGGGGCGAGGTGCTGAGCTCCCTGTGGTGCCTGCAGGATGGGGGCCCCACAGCCAGGTGTGCGCATCCATCCCGTGTCCCTGTGGGTTTGGGATCTGGGGGTTTTGGGGCTGGGGAAGGTGCCGGGGTCCTTTCCAGCCCCCAATGCAGGCTCCAAATCCCCACTGCAGCAACCTGGGGCAGCATCACCCCTCGCATCTGGGGCAGGAATTCAAGACCTGGTGTTGGGAAGGGGCAGGGATCCCGCCGGGAGCGCCCTGGGTTCGGATTTCCCTGGGATGCCAACGGGGCTGCTCCGTCCTCGGGGTTTTCTCATGCGACGACGCCCCTACGGGCTCTGCCGTTCCCAAAGCAGCTGAGACAGGACTGAGGCAGGCCATGCTCTTATTTATTTATTTACTTATTTATTTATGGGGAAAAAAACGTTTCTAACCTCAAAACAAAGCCTCTCAGCCCCATGCCCGAGGAAAGGAGCTGCGCTGCCGCGGAGCGCTCTCGCCACGCTGCCCCGCGCGAAGCCCCGGCTTGCAAAACCCCACAGAAAAGCGCGGGCACCCACGGTGCCGCCTGAAATAAATCCTCGTCCCCCACCAGAAATAGGGCACGGCAAAGTAGGGCAGCGGTTCCCTGCGAAAGCCAGTGCTTTAGTCCTCGTGCGGGGAGCGAGGGGTGGGACGCGGCCGCCAGAGCCACGCAGCCGAGGCAGGGGACGGAGCTGGTCCCATCCCACCCCAAAAACAGCCTGGGGGCGTTGGGGATATTAGGATCTTATCAGGGTTTGCTGGGCCTTTCGCCCTTTGGAAGAATGGGGAGATTTTCCTCATTTTGGTGAAAACTGCAAAAAATCGAGAGGGAAAGGTGAAAACCAGGGGAGCCTCCCGGGGGGTTTCAGATCCAAACCCGGTAAAACCCCGGTGCGGGGGGAGCAGGGCTGGTGGCAGAGGTTCCTCACTGAAAAGCCACAGCTGCTCAGAACTGGGGGGTTTCGGTGACCTTTGGTGGGTAAAAAACACACAAAAATGACACAAAAACGGTCGTTCTGATGGCATTGGGGCCCTCCTCGTGCCGTTGGTCCTGCCCCGACCTGCCAGTAGGGCCGTCTCCATCCCCGTGTCCCCACACCAAAGGGGTTTTGGGTACATCGTGCCCTGGGGGTGCTGCCCTCCACTTCCTCCTGTTCCAGGGCATTCAGAGGTCGTGGTTTCTTTTGTTTTTGGGGGGGCATTCCTGTAGGATTTGTGCTCTGCTCCAGGAGAACAGCACGGCCCCAAGATGTTGGGGTGCTGCCTGCAGCAGCCGACGCTCCCCCAGCACCAAGCCCAAGCAAAAACCACGGCACCAGACTCCCTGGTGATGATGAAATGATGAATAAAATGATGATTTTGGGGGGTTCATTTCCCATCTGGGAAGTTTGGGGGCATTTAAACTCGCTGGTAGATGGGGGAACATCGCTGCTGTTTTGGGGCTGCTCGCCCCTTCCCATGAAATTGCTTGCAGTGAAGAAACCAGAGCCATGCACACGGGCTGGAGCAGCAGCCCTTGGCTGGGGCGCTAACAGAAAATAAAGCAAAACAACCAACAAACAGATATATAAAAGGAAAAAAAGAAGTGATTTAGCACCTTAAAACCCCCGTGGTTAGTCACGGCGCGGGGCTGGGGCCAGGCTCTGACTCAGCTCCACGCTTGCCCCCGTGCTGCTCCGAGCGTGCCGGCACCTCCTGCCATCCCCAAACCTCCACCAGCACCAGGCAGCCTGGTCTGGGAGCTTTTGGGGATGGAAATGTACCTAATTATATAAATATAATCTGTAATGTCTGTCTGGGGAGGGGAGGGGGCGGGAGGGTCTTGCTTCTGCAGGGGGTTGAGACAAAAAGGGGAGCCGGGTGCTGGGTGCGCCGGGCGCTGGCATCTGTGCAAGGCCTCGCCCCGAGGGATGGGGACCAGCAGTGACATCCCAAGGGCCTGTAGGAGACCGGATTAGAGGTAAAATAAATAAAATAAAATCAAAATTAACCCTAAGGGGGTTGCAGCCCAGGCCAGTGCCCCGGGGGTGGTGGCGCCCAGGTCCTCCCTGGTGGATTTGGCTGTGCCACCAGCACCTCTTGGGGTGGGTTAACCACGAAGCCCACAGCCCTGCGGTGTGACGGGGAGGGAGGGGAAGCTCTCGGGCCCCCAGCTTTGCTGTTCTTGCCCACCTGCAGCACGACATCCCTGCACTTAATGAGGTGAGCAATTAACAGAGCCCCCCGGGAGCCAGGCAGAGCCGTGCTCACGGCTGCGCTCAGCCTGGGAAAGGTGGTTCGGGGAGTGGGGGGGGACACAGAAAGGAGGACCAGAGAGGGTCACGGGGACAGCACCGTCAGTGCAAGCTTCTGTTCTTTTCTTTTCTAATATTCTATTTTTTTTTCTGATTTAAACCTCAGAAGCAACACTGCAAAGCAACCGGCAGCCCCGGTGCTTAGCAGGGATGCAGCAGCTCGGCACAAAGGACCGAATTTCCACCATCCCCCTGCACGGGAGAAGAACCTAGGGACAGGGAACCTGGACAGAACAATTTCCTTTCCCCCCCAGGACCCTTTCCCTGCAGGAAACCCAAACCACAGCAACCCGGTACAGCTGACCCCGGTGTCGGTACCACTCTTTGCACAGACCAAAAAAATAAAGAAAAAAAAAATGGCATTAAAGCCAGGTGCTGAACCCCTTGTCCAGGCTGATACGGGAGCCTGTTACAAAGCTGCCCACCTCAGTAAACCCCCCCCCCCAAAAAAAAAAAGCCCCAAAACGCCCCGTTTTCCCACTCAGGCTGCCTGCGGGAGGACGGGAGCGGGGTCGAGGCGTTGGCGGCGCGCGAAGGTGCGGGGCGGCCGGCAGCTATTTACGGGAGATGTCAGCACCCACTGACAGCCCTGGCAGCTCGCTGCTGCACGCACGGGCGCGAGCGCCCCTGAAATCCATATGTGCTTTTATATATAGGACGCTGGCACTGATGGATTTCTGCCAGGCGGCTCCGAAGCACCAGGGGCTGCTGGTGGGGGGGACCGCGGGCGCGCTCCGCACCCATTTGGGGTGCGAGGAGTCGGGGTTCAACGCCACAGCACTGCCTTCCCCTCCCGGGGTCTGCATTTAGGGGGCCTCATCCCCCTGTACCCGATGGTCGGAAGCCCCTGGGGTCCTCCTCACCTTCCCCTTGGCACCCGGGGTCGCTCCTGGTTTTGGCTCCGTTTCCTGGGGTTTGGGGACCCGGCCAAGCCGAACGCAACCGCTTGTGTAATGTTGTGCTCCAAAAGCTTCTTAAACAGTCACATATTTCTATTGGATTTCCCTTGCCCCGCGCTGCTGATTACTGCAGTATTTATGTATAAATAGAAGCTGTCTTCCCCATAATCTGCTCGTTTCTCCTCGTTAGCTCAGGGCCGGGCCCACCGCTTTGCTCAGCGCCGAGTCCAGGCTCTGCTTCGGGGTTTGCCGGGACCCGGTGGCACTCGTTGGGCCCGGATCCACCCGTTTTCCTCCAAATTCACTTTTTTAAGCCATTCCCTTGGGGGTTCCAAGGCGTGAGGGCTCCAGCAGGAGGGTGATGGAGCCCATTTGGGGCACCCGATGCCCTTTCGGATGGCGCAGGGAAGTGGATGCCGAGGTGAGGGGGAAGGAAAAAAACCTCATTCCCCAAATCCACGTGCCTCTTATCAACGCCGGCACCCTCCCCATCCTCACTCCCGCTGGCTCGGGGCACGCTCGGGCCACGATTCCTTCCCAGCACCTTCCTCCAGCCTCACAAAGCCTTTTTTTTTTTTTTTTTTTTTTTTTTCCCCCCCTAATTTACGGAACGTCTCGGTTTGTTAATTATTTTAATCATTATTACTCATCTTTCCCTTCCTCCCCCCTAATACTTCATCCCGGGCCCGTCAATCATTTTAATAGCTGTTTACAACCCATCATCAAGTCTTGCATAACATCCACATGACTGCGCTCAGATGCCTCCGACACCCAAACCTGCCCCGGGCTCTATTTCGGGAGCGCTGAAGCCCACGGCACCGAGCGGCCGCATCCCCCGGGATGCCAAAAACCCTGGGGAGAAGCATCCCTCGGGCAGGACCACGCCGAGGCTGACCCGAGCCAGCCCTGCCCTGGGATTTTTGGGGCCAGGGCTCGTTTTGGTGGTGCCGACACCCCGCCGAGCACCGCGGGTGGATGATGCTCCGCTGCACCTGTTTTAAGAAATGGCACCAAAACCACCCCAATTTTGGGTGGCTGCGGCCGCGCTGCATCGCCGCTACCCGCACCCCGGCCTGGGCAGCGGGAGGAGGAGGCGAGGGGGGGGTTACGAAGCACAGAAACGCTGCTAAAAAGCCCGTTTTCCAGCAATATGTGGAGCTCTGCTCGCCGCAGCGCCCGTCGGCGGCGGGTTGGCGGGCGGACGGGGGCAGAGGCGCAATCTGTGCTTGGAGCGCTGCCGGCGTGCTTGCAGCCCTTCCAGCAGGCACCGGCGGGGCTGGGGGGTGGCGAGGGCTCTTTTTTAAGCTCTGCTGTCCTCCCCCTCTCCCGCGGGTTTCGTAACCCTCCCAGGCGAGCGAAGGCTCCCCCTCGGTGCCGGCTGATGAACCCCTGCCGGGGGACCCGGGGGGGACGCAGCGGTGGCCGGCACCGATGCCTTGCAGCACAGCAGGGTTTGGGCTCCAAGCCCTGGGTTAGGACTGCGGTTTTGCACTGGGGCTGCCCCAATTGGGCCGTTTCTCACCCCAAAACCACCCCTCTGCGGAAAGCACAGAGCAATCCTGCCCGGTGCTGGCTCCCCGGGGAGCGGGAGCCGTTCTCTCGCCGTGGAGAAGCTGCAGGCAAATATTTATTGCCACGGCGCGGAAGGAGTTTATTCATTAAGCCCCGACTGACAACGGCAACCAAATGAATTTCTCCTAATGAGGTGCTCGCCGTCACCTTGGCGACAGCACCGCAGCACCCGGGCTGCGGACCGAGGCTGAACCAGGGCAAAGCCCCCAGGACAAGGGGGGGACGCGGCAGGGGCTGCGGCCACGGGGACCCGGCCCCACGCTGGGGAGACCCCAGCACCCCCCTGCTCTCATTAGCAGCCCAATTAGCCAAGCAAAGGCAGCTGAGGAACCCAGAGCAGGGCGGGCGGGCGCTTTTCCAGCACGTGGTGGTCGCCACCAGCTCGGTCGGTGGCGCTAAGGTGGCTTTTGCCATCCTTTTGTCACGGCCTGCTGGAAGCTCGGTGGCTCCTTCCCCTCTGAACCCCGGCTGTAATTCACACATGCAGGCAGGAGGTGGGTTTTTGTGTATTTTGTTTGCTTTTTTTTTGTTGTTTTCCTACACAACTCACACCACACTGCGCACAGAGACCCCAAAATGGCACACCCACGGCGGACAAACCAAGCGGGCTCTGATTCACCGGGACAACGACACGGCTGCGACGGAGAACGCGACGGCGCCGAGGAGCCCCCGGCGGAGATGGGGACCCCAGCGAGGTGACACAGGGCAGGGACACTCGGGGACCCCCTGGACAGACACACACGGACACCAGGAACCTACTGAGACGCGGCAAGGCTGCAGCACACCGAGGGGAGAAGGCAAGGTGCCGAAGGATGCTCACCCGCTGAAGCCTTGGTGCCCTGGCGTGGACCATTCTGGAGCATCCCCCAGCACCAAGAGGCTCTCTGTGGGATGCTGGAGAGCAGTGAGAGCAGCACCAGCCCCTTTTGGCCCCTCTCCCCAAAAAGAGGACGCAGGAAGGGCTGTGCCAACACCCTGAGCACGCAGCCCAAACCCAGCACAGGGGAGCTGCCGGCTCCAGCAGCCCCCGTGTTGGGGCAGGAGCTCATTTTGCCGGTGGCTGCGGGTGAGCAGAGCGCTGAGGCAGCCTCCAGGAGAGATGCTGGGATTTTGGGGAGACGAAGAGGTCGGGAAGCCAGCAAGCGGTGAGGCGGGCAGGGCTTGGGATGCTGTGCCCGGGGATAAACCCTGCTGGGGAAGTCCTGGGGAGCAGAGGGGTGGCAGTGGGCAGGGGAAGGCAGGGAACCAGAGGTAGGTTTTGCTCACGAGCTGCATCATGCCGCAAACCAGGCTGTTTGGCACCAAAACAGCCCCGTGGCAGCTCTCCCTGATGCTTTTTTACAGCAAAAAGCGGGCTGGAGCTGGGACTCGTTCCTTTGGGAGCAAGAAGAGGCAACAACCCCAGTGCTAACAGAGCCGTGAAGATGCCCACCTCCACCAGCTCCGGTCAGAAAAAGCAAAAGGTTTCCTGCAAAGCCCCTCCCGGCTCCCGGTGCTCTGCTGGGGAGCCGAGAGGAGGCTTTCCCATGTGGGGAGGTTTAAAAGAGAAGATGCTTTGTCTCAAAGGGAACAGCCTTGCCAATATTTCCACATTTTCCCGCTGTTTTCCAACACTCTCCAGCTGCAGTTTTCATCTCTTCCTCTCACACTCCCCTTCCTACCCATCCCTGCTCAGCGGAGGAGCCAAAACCTGCGTGCCCGTCGTTCAGCTGCGCTTCCTTCGTTTTTTTTCCAAGCACCCCCCCCCCCCCAGACAAAACCAGTGCAGCTGAAACAGAACCAGGGCCTTTCTCCAGCAGAAAGCTAACGAAAATAAATATATAAATAAAAAATAATGCCTGAAAGCTGAACTGAAGTCGGGAACGCCACTGACTTCTAGTAACAAGTGAGCTTTGGGCTGGAAAATGTTCTCTCAGCAGCAGGGAGCAAGGAGTGGAGACGGGGGGGTGTCACTTGTGGCTGGGGAGGGCAGAGCCCCCCAGGAGGGCACAGCAGGCTCCTGGGTGGAAAGGAGGATGGAAAATTTTGGCATTTTGGCAGGGAATTCAATTTCCTTTTGCTGTTTTCACGCAGGGTGCTCCTGATCGGAGGGGGCCGCGCTCTGCGCCTCCAGCTCCTAAGGCACAGCGCCGGCTGCTCCCTTGGGGACAGGTCCCCGAACCTCTCCTCTCGTCCTCCCCAAGCTCCCTACACGCTGCTGGGGTTGTAGCACAGCAGGTTGAACTCCAGCTTCTCCTCCCAGTGCCTGAGCAAGACGAAGAGCTGCTGGGCCGCCGCCTTCACCGCCGCCAGGCTGCAGCCCTGCGGGAAGCGCTGCTCCCCCAGCCACAGGCTGGCCTTGGCCGCCACCAGCTCCCACTCGACGAAGTAGGAGGCCGAGCTGTGCTCCAGCCAGGCCAGCGCCACGGCCGTGGCCCACAGCATCCCCTCGGGCTCCGTCTGCCTCCGCAGCTCGATGTCGGCCAGCAGAGCCTGCACCTCGGGGCCGTGCTGCTCCGGGGAGGAGAAGCGGCGGATGGTGATGGCCGTCGGGGACAGCTCGCTCTCAGCTCGCAGGGATTTGGAGATGCTCTCCACGGCGCTCCCCGAGAAGTGGCGAGGGCGGCCGGCTGCGTCCTCGGAGGGGCTGACGGCCCCGTGGGTGCTGTCAGGGATCGGGAGCTGCCCGTCGTGCCCGAGGTTTGCGCGCTCCCCGCCGGGCACGGCCCTCCTGGAGCTGCTGGAGCCGGAGGGGCTGAGCGCCAGGCGGTGGCAGGAGAAAGGCGAGGTGCGCTTCAGCTTCTCCATGGGGATGCCCAGCGCCTCGCAGAAGGCCGAGTTGAGGAGGAAGGCGCCGCAGGCCAGCTGCAGGGACGCCTGCAAGGAGCGGTGAGAGCTCTGAGATACTAACCTCTGCTGGGGAATTTGGGGAGAAACTGCACGGATGGAGCAGCTCCTGTCTCTGTCAGACAGCGAGAGCCCATCGGGATGATTTGGGGGTCCCCGGTGCCCCACAGCACCCGCGCAGCCACGGCCGGAGCCGGGAGCTGCTCACCAGAGGAAGGTAGTCGATGCTCTCGCTGTCGCTCTCCGAGCTGGCCTCGCTCGTTCTGCCCGGGGATTTGCTCATGAAACCTTTGGCAGCTCGAGTCAGCAGCCTGGTTTTGTGGAGGGTCAGCCTGCGGGAGGACAGGGGGGTGGCTGTCACCTGCCTGTGTCCCCCCCCCAAGTGCCCACCTCCCCGCTCCACAGCCACCAGCATCACGTTCGCTGCTTGTCCCTGTGCTCGGGTCTGTGCTGGACCCGCAGGACCTGCAGCTGGCAGCAGAGAAAGGAGGAGCTGGGCCCTACCTCGCAGCAAAGAGGCTCTCGATGGGTTTTGGGGAATGTGCAGAAGAGGCAGCCAGGCTCTGGGACGGCGCTGGGAAGAAACATAAAGGCAGGAGTCAGGTGAGTGCTGCAGGAGAGCAAATTTCAGAGCTCAGGGAGCAAAATCCACGACATTGGGGTGTGGGGTGCCTCGCTGGGCTGCTGAGGCTCCACCAAAATCCTGCCTCTCCCCTTCCCTGCATACGTTCTGGGACAATGAAATCCCCATGCATCTTGAAAATGAGTGTGGGAAGGTCTGTACGAAATGCCCCCAGGGCTCTGTGCCTTGCACCTCTGGAGAGAGCCAGGCCTTGCGCTCCCAGGCCTAATTGTAGGCAAGAAGGTCTAAAAAAAGAACACTCAGCAGAAAATCGGGTGAGGAGCCCAAATCACTGACTCGATTTCCAGCAGTTATGTCCAAGCAGCCTGGAGCCATTTCCCTGCAAGCTCCCATGCCCCAGCGTGGCTCTGGAGAGCGGCTCTCAGGAGGGCTGCGGCCATGGGGAGCGGTGTGGCCCATCCTGAAGCAGCTCTGGGATTTTAGCTGGGGCCACCCCAACATTTGGGCACCCACACCCTGGGAAAAGGCACGAGCACCTTCCCCTACCTTCTGGGGGACGGCAGCTGGAGGACAGCGGGGTGCTGCAGGGCGACGGCCCGGCCTCGTCTGCATCTGCAAGGGATTTACGGCATCAGCATCACCCACCCGAAATCCCCAACCCCTCCTGCCCACCTCCTCCCCGCTGCTGGGGCAGGAGGAGGCCGCCACGGGCTGCCTCACCCCTCACCTCCCCGCCACGCAAACCCCTGAGCACGGAGGCAATTTTAATTCAGCCGCAGCTCCGGCAATGCCTGCCGCGGTCCCAGCCCAGCTTGTCTTCATTAGCAGAGGATTTGGTGACAGGCAAGTGCCTCGCATCCCCCTCGCCTCTAATTACGCCCCGCTTCATCCCTCGTGCTCTCTGCGCCGCGGCTGCCAATTAACTGCCAAGCACGGTCAGCAGGCGCTGCCTGCGGCTGGGGAGTTTTAGGGTAAATTGCAGCTTTTGCCTTGCTTAAGGAGATGGATTCCAGGCAGATGCAGGATTAATTATCCAGAGCAAATGCCTGGGCTTTTTTTTGGGGGGTCGTGCATGTGACGGCAGCAGGCTGTGGCGTTGGAAATGCCATCTCCAAGGCTTGGAGGATGGATTTCATGCCTGGCAGCCACGGGAAGCTGCATCACCTCCGAGCACCGTATTAAAAGAAGAAGGCAGAAGAAAAAAAAAAAAAAAAAAACAAAGAGAAAATACTCCTTAATAAATAAATAAATAAATAAACACCTTAATGGACTACACCACTAAGAGGAAGGAGACCAAAAAAAAAAAGCCAAGGAGCCTTACCCGTGCCATGAAATCCATCATCCCCGTCCTGGCCGCAGGGTGACAGGGGACGCGCCGCAGAAACACCGCGGTGCCTCCTGTGTCCCGAGCTGAGGCTCCTCGGGCTGCCTTGCCTGGCCGCTGGCCCTTGGCAGGAGAGAAGGGAATTTCCAGCGTTGAGCGAGGGATTTGGAGCCACAAAACCCACGGGCTGGCGAGCTCGGCCACCTGGAGCTGAGGCCGGGCCCTCTGCCTGCAGCTCCGCGTTACCCGCGCGGGTGAAGGCGACGCCGGGGGGCAGGTAGGTGTTGGTGCTCAGGTCCACGGGCACGAACGCCGTGTACTTGCTGATGACGTTGCAGGCCTTGCTGGTGTGCACAGCGCTGAGCTGGTGCCGCCGGCCTGACCCTGCCGTGGGAGAGGTGGCAGAGTCAGCGCCGGACCCAGCTCCCTGCCCCAGCTCCTGCCCGGCAGCGAGGGCATCCCTCCGAGCGATGCCTCACGCTGCTTCTCCTCTGCTTTAACACGCACAGAGATTATTTCACGGAGCTCGAGAAGATGCTCGGTGTGCAGCTCAGGGCGGGGACACCTGGCTGCTGCTGGACCCTCCGAATTCGACGCCACCCCCCCAGCACTAAATGCTCAAACCCCACGCGTGGAGGAGAGGAGCCGGAGCAGGGAGCGTGCCGGCGTGCGTTACCGGGCGTTAATTACCGTGCTCGATTTCACACTCCCTCTCAGCCAGCTGCTCCAGGTCCCGGATGACGGATTTGGCTGCCAGGTGGTGGAAGGTCTCACTCCACAGGTCCTCGTCGCCCTCCTCCCGGCTGCCCCGCTCGCGGAGGAGCGGGCGGATGTCGAAGGCGACCTCCCACTGCACGGGCTCGCCGCCCCGCAGCCCCTTCACCACCGCCTTGCAGGAGGCACGGGGCGAGCACGGGGAGCCCCGGGCGGTGCCGAAATCCCAGTCCTGGGGCTCCCAGTCGGAGGAGGTCTCTGTCTCGAAGGTGAAGGACGGATGCTGGGCGCCTTCTGCAGAGGGACAACCACGGGGTTAACCACCCAGTTCCCCTCTGTCCCCCAGAAACCGTAATTAACCCTTCCTACTTTTCAGCACAGCTTTCTCACGGGCGATGCCACAGCACCAAAATTTTGGTGAGGTTGCTGGGCCTCCTCTGCCACCTTACCCGGCTCGCCGGGGCTTCGGCTGTCGGATGAGGACCTCAGGCTGCTGCTGGCATCCAGGGGCCCCAAGCCCTGTCCAGCAGCAGCCTCGGGTGCTGGTGGGGATTCGGGGTGCTGGCAGGAGGACACGCAGCTCCCATGCAGCAGGGACGGCCGGCGGGCAGCCGCGCCACGGATCCTGGTGGTGAAGGGCTGGGAAATGCAAACACAGCAAGCTTTCCCCACTGGGACGCATCCACACAGCATCCCCGAGGCGCCCGAAACCCCAGGAGCTCTTTCCCCAGACTTGCAGGAGGTGAAATTGGGGTTTCAGCCCTCCAGGCATTGTAATGACTTTGCTCAGGAGCCAAAGGGAAGAAGAGAGGCAGAAAGATCAAGCACCAGTTGCTTGGTAACGGGAGGAGGGGGGGGCACAAGGGATGGGGAGACGGGATTTTATTTTATTTTATTTTTAACGAGGCCGTTTCTCCACTTTCAGGAGACACAAATCCCCCCCCGTGGCATCTGCAGCACCAGACCCCGTGCGGATGGCAGGCAGGAACCCAGCCTCCAGCACCACCCAGCTTTTGGATGAGCCCAGCAGCAAAAAGGGGAGGCAGGCAGCTGGGAAGGGGGCAACCCGAAGCGGGAGAGGCTCACCAAGAGAGGAGGGAGCTGCTTACAAGCCAAGAAGCCCTTTCCCACTCAAAATTTGGGCTCTCCTCCCAGGCAGGGCGAGGAGCCGGGGCTTTGCGCTGCCCGCCGCCAGCCCTGACCTTTCCATCCCAGCCGTGTGTGTGTGGGGACGAGCCGAGGGCTCACATTCACAGCCCCAAAAACGTCAAGCCCTGGCGGCCAACCTCGGAGCTGGGAGAGTTGCTGGGAGCCCTCGGGGCAGCGAAACCAGGCTGCAATTAATTAGGAGCAGGATGCACTCTGTTAAGCACTGAGTGCCCTCCGGTCCTTTCTACCTCTCGCACACAGGGCCAGGTGCTGTGCTGGGCCTTGGCAAGGTGAGGGAGGATGAGGGCATCACCCAAAACACCAGCGCTTGCCTGCCACGAGGTGCTTTTCAGCCGGAGGGTAGAGGCTTCGTTCCTCTCCACGGAGCAGGGACCCTTCATCCCCTTCATCCCCTGCATCCCCCTGCGGACCCCCTGCGCCCCAGCACCAGCTGAAGCCGCGTGGCAGCCCAGCCATCCCTCTCCGTGTTTCCATGGGAACAAAAGTGTGGCAGCAGCAGCTGCTGCACATCCTCCCGGCCCTGATTTCGGAGCTGAGCACTGCGGCGATGCTGAGGAGGGGAGAAAACCCAGCCCCAGCCTTCTAGAGGCCTGAAGTTGTCCCCGGGGCTGCCGCCTTTCACCCGCTGCTGGATGTAGTGGGCAGCACCACAAGTGTCCGGGTGCCAGCCCAAAGCTCTGCAGGGGTTGCAGCTTCCAGGGGAAGCAGGGGAATCTGCTTTGGGACTGATCCTGGGACCCTGCAGGGCATGGATACGCCCCAGGCAGAGTTTGTATGGCGTGGCCAAAGTACAGATGGGCAGGGAGAAGCTTGGGGGTGAGCCAAAGAGCAAAGCGAAGGAGGAGAAGGAGAGGCACTCAGCAACCAGAAGCGGGGAGCAGGATCCTGCCCTCGTTTCCTCCGTGCTTGGGGCACACCTCGGCACAAAGTGCACCCGGCAGGGCTGGCGTGACCCGGGCTCCTTCCCTTCCACACCTGAGACGTCCCCGGTGCTTCAGGCTGGCCTCAGCCGCACGCGGAGCCCCTCGGGGGGCACCCACCTGGAAATCCAGCGGGCACGGCTCGGGGCTGAGCTGCTGCAGGTCCTGCAGGTGGGCTTTGCGCAGGGGATTCCTCAGCAGGGCGCTGCCCGGATCGCTGGCCGTGGGCTCCTTGCGGAGGGGCTCGTGGCTGGCGACCTGGTTGGCACTGAACGCCCGTCTCCTGGAGGACGTCTTGGCATCAGTTCCTGCACGGAGGGAGAGAGGATGGGCTCCGGTCCCCCTGGGGAGCAGGGGGATGCTCTCGGCCCTGCTCGGTCGGAAGACAAGTGACAAAACCACAGAAGGAAACGAGAGCACTCAGTCCCCCGGGGGGATGCCAGGGGAGCAGGCTGGGAGGTTTTGTCTGAGAGATTTTCAGCCAGGAAAAAAAAAACACACAACAAAAACCTGTCTGCGTTTACCCAAACCTCCTTGGAGAAGACAAAGTGTTCGCTAATGAAATTTCATTAGTGCCCACATTTTCCTGTCAGAGCGAGAGGAGGATTTCATTTGGAAATGCACGATTTCTCATTACTTTTGACAAGGTTGAGAGGATGCACAGCACAGCTCTTCTCTGATTACAAGCACAGAACACCCCGCGAGTGGCGGAGGTTTCCCTTGCAGCACGGAAACGCGGCCCCGACCAGGGCTTTGGGGCCAATTTTCCCCTTTTCTTCCCCTTTAACTCCAACTTTGGGGCTTGCTGCAAGAAGCAGCTGCTTTGCATGGCCTGGCTGGGCTACCGACCTGCTCCAGCCACACCGCAGGCAGCTCGGGCAGCTTGTAAATAATTACACGTGGCCAAAGCTGGAGCTGCTCTGCAAACCTCCGGGGAAGCCAGGTCTCCGGGGCTTCCCTTCATTTCCTGACACGTTGGGGTAAAACAGCCCAAGCGAACAGACTCGCTCGAGCCTCGGGAGATCCGTCACCGCTCCTGCAAACCCCCTGACACTTTGCAGAGGTAGAGCTGGGAAAGCTTAGCTGTCAGGGAAGGAAATCGGAAGAGCAGGGAAGAAAGCTGGTTAGGAGGATGGGGGCATCACCCCCATGCTTGCACAACAGGAAACCTGACCCGTGTCCGTGTCCGATTCTCCGCCGGGGTCCCTGCCCACCGCCAGCTGATCCGGGGCACGCTCGGCTGGGCAGCAGCCCTCCGGGTAGCTCCAGCTCTCCGTGCTGGCTCCCTCTTCCTGGGAGTGCAAGAAAACTGAGCTGCTCGACTCCTGGGAGCGCATCATGCTGTACCGCCGCCTCTTGTCCTGGGGAGAGCGGAGAAGAAAGTCCCAAGGCTGCAGCTCCCATGTGGGTTTGCACCCCGGTGCCCTTTTTGCCTCTCTCCATCCCCTTGGCCACCCATTGGGCTCCCCGGTGGCTCACCTGCTGCTTCCCTTCCCACCCAGAGAGCCATAAACAGTCACGACCACAGGTTTGCAAGGGGAGAAAAAGAAAAAGGGAAAAAAAAAGCCTTTGGGTTGGGGGTGGACTCACGGATCGGGGGTTGGAGAGGTACAGCGAGGTGTCGCAGACGACGCCGTAGCCAACCAGGCGGTCACCGGGGAAGAGGCAGCTGGTGCTGACCGGGGACACCAAGACCTCGGTGCTTTCGGGAAAGACCCACTCCACGGACACGTCGCTCAGGACCGGTGCCATCGCCTTCTTCAGCGACCTGATCATCTGGGGAAGGAGAGAGGAGCGGTCATACAGAAGGCAGACCCTCCCCTGCTTCTGCAGAGCACCCCAAAAGGCGCAGGGGTCTCCGACAGCCCCATGCCCCGACCCAGGGGAGAGCCCAAATCTGTGAACATCTCCTGGGCAGACCTAGCAGGGAGCCCGCGGGCATTTCCCTGCACTCCAGGAGGAGTCAGCCCCAGATTTCCAGGCAGAGCACCTCAACCCTCCCCTGGTGTTCCCGCTGCTTGTTCACAGGCTCCGGGCGACGCACCAGGCTGTGGTTTATCCAGCTGTTAATTGGCACCTCAGACTGCTGAAGGCACCGAGCTGCACAGCCCGCAAAGCTCTTTATTAATAGCTCTATTAAAAACAAACAACAAAAAAAAAAAAGACAAAAAAAATCCCACCTCTCTTCACTGGTTTTGTTTTTAATTTAGATCAGAAATGCTGATGCTGTTCTGCGTGCTACAGGTTCCTGCAGAGGGAAGGGCTGCGGAGGGCTGTTTGAGATCAAGCATGCAGGAGGCAGCTTTTTAAAGATATTTAGGGCCTGAAGACCTGATTCCCTTGGGGTTTGGTCACTCGGCAGATGACACCGTGCTTTTACCAGGGGACAGAGCCCACGTAGGGCCGTTCTGCCGGCACATCTGAGTCACCAGCCCCGGTCTTTATGGGGAGAGTGGAAATGAAGCGCCCTTGTTTGCTTTCAAGCTGGCTTAATAGGCAAAGCCATCGCCGCCCGTTCCCCTCCCTCCAACCCCGGGTACCTCTTGCCTGAGCGGCGCGAGGGCTGAGCCTGACTTCAAAACTAATTGGCTGCTTTTGATGCCGGCTCTCCTGCCCCTGCCTGCACCTGCCACAGCAGCTCCCTTTGAAGCTGGAGCTGCCGGATGGAGGCTCTCGCCTCTCCCCTTCCCCACGCGGGGTAAACACGCTCCCACTCCCTCCGACAGCCGGAGATGAGGCTGCTCCTCCATCCCCTCCTGCTCACCCACCTGCTGCCGAGTGGGAGGCGCGAAGGCAGCACCGGGAGAGGGAGCGGGGCCGGAGGCTGAGCCGCTGCCTCCCCCTCGCTGCGCCCATGTGGCAGCGTTGGAGAGCGATGCGGTGGCCCTGGGGGACACACTGGTGGCCCTGGGGGACACACCAGTGGCCCTGGGCTCCCCATCTCCCCGCAGCACAGAGGGTGGCCGTACCTTGGGCTGCAGCCGCTCGCCCTCGGCCAGGAACTCGGCGCTGCCCCTGGACACGGCGGCCAGTCCCTGCACCAGCCTCCTGCAGGCACTGGGGCCGATGCCGAAGCTGTAGCACCTGCACGGGGATGGGATGGAGAGTGTTAGACACATCCAGCAGCTCCCGGTTTCCCTGCTGGCCTCTCTGCCCGAGCAGGGCTCCAAGATTTTTGGCTGCGACCCTCTCATTTGGAGGATCCCCCCCCCCCCATCCCTGCCTCCTCCCTGAGCGCGAGCAAGCTGCCCAGTCAGCTCTTCTCCCTGCCTGTGGTCAGCAGCATTACAGACCCAGCAATTATCTCTGCTCGCAATTAAAATAAACGTTTTCTCAAGGAAAGGGGAACCAGCCAGGGAAGATCACTGCCCTTGATCCATGCTCAGCGAGCTGGGGGTTGGCAAAGGGCTGCAAACCCCATAGGGAGGCAGAGGGTGCAGCGTACGGCCAGGGCTGGGATGAAAACACCTTTGGCAGCAGTCTGCGGCTGCAGCAGGGGCTTTTCTTCTGGAGGTTTTAATCTCCAGATGGCTGCAGGTCTTACGGAGATTCGCAGCCTCTTACACGGGGCTCTGATCTCCTTCGGAGGCCGGGCACGACTCAGACACGCGCTGCGCGGAGCCCTCCAGGGCCAAGCTCCAGCACTGGCTGCGTCCAGCTCACTGGCACACCTCCAGGAGCGAGGGGTGGGTAGTCCTGTACCCCCGATAATCCCTCCATATAGGAGAGAAAAAGGGCAGAGCCGCTTCCCTGATCGGCCCTGACCTCTGAGGGATGGGAGAGGAGTAAGGTTTTTCTCGCATTTTTCTGATGTTTCATCTCCCTTAAGGAGACAGAGGAGAAACCAGACTGTCAGGGCTGAGGAACAGGCTAGGAGCAAATTTGCTGCTTCCCCCACTGCTCTTTTTCAGCCTATTCATTTCTGTGCAGCCCCATCCTGGAAGCAGCTGGGTCTGGACCCAGATGTGCTTTAGAAAAAAAAAAAAAAAAAAAAAAAAAAACGGCAAGGAAGATTGTTCGTGTGTCAATCTCTCCTAGCAGGAAGCATCCGACGAGAGCCTGTGAAGTTGTCAGCCCAATTATCCTGCTTTTGATTGTTTAAAAAGCATCTGAACTTCTGGGATCCGTTCCAAACCCTTTGAGGTTTCTCCCGTGGCTGGCAGCAGCTCGCTCTCCTGCCTCGGTTCCTGACGCGGGGATGTTCTGTGCCACGGAGACCCGCGGCCCCCCGCGCTCGAGGAGCAGCCCACCCTGCTCATGCCAGGCTTTTTGCCCTCCTGGCGGCCAGCCCCCAGTACCTGGTGGAGGACGAGTGGTTCCTCAGCACCTCGAGGACCTTCCCCGTGTCGCCCACGGCCCCGGCCGTCAGCAGGAAGAGCAGCCGGGGGTGGCCCCTGGGGATCGGCTGCCGCACGACCCACCTCAGGGGCGACAAGATGTTGGTGCTACCCATGTCAGCTCGCATCCTCCTGAGGCTCTCGCAGGCGATGGCCAGGCTCTCCTGCCAAAGGAGCAGCAGAGCCAGCAGCCTCGAGGGGCTGGTGCCCTGCAGCAGCTCGCCCAGCCCCTCACCCACCTCGCAGTAGCTCCTGCTGGCAGGGAACAGCGCCTTGAAAGCGGAGCCGAAGCCCACGATGTTGAAGAGGCAGGCGGGCGTCAGGCTCTTCAGGAGAACCAGCAGGGCGTCCTGGGGGGGGAACAAAAGCAAAGGGGTCAGGCAGACCACGGCTCGTCCCCTCCTGCCTTCGTTCATGCCCTTTTCCCGCCTGCACGTGATGCAACAACAGCTCCTTGCACGTGGCTCCCTGCACTGAGAAAGCACCGCACGCTCCTCTGCTCCTTGCACAAGCTCCTTCACGATATTTGGGACCAAAGCAGAAAGGGGAGCTTTTGAAGAGCGGAGCAAAATCTCTTTTATTTATTTATTTATCTATTTTTTAACCGGTGGATGCCGTGCTTGCAGTGCAGCACCCAGCTGCTGGGTGATGAGGAGCCGGGTGTGAAGCGCGGAGCGGCGACGCGGCGCATCGCCGTGCCCAGACCTGCAGGAAGAAACACACAGCCCAAAGCTGCACACGAGGAAAAGCCTCCCCCAGCCCCAACTCTCTCCCTTAGCTGGCACCGATGGAAATAACAGGGAGGGGCTGCTCCGAGCGCTTCTCTCCACCAGAAGCTGTTATCTAACCTGCCTATTCCTGGGCTTTTACATAAGGGGCCGCCAGCACGGCCTCAGAGGCGCGTGGATGGAGCTGTGCAGGGCAGCTCCAGCACTCAGCGCTGCAGGAGAGGGAGGACAATCCAAAAGCAGAGTGCTGGCAGCGCCGGGAGCGCCCCTGCACTCGCTGTTTATGTGCTGATAAAGGCAAACTTCTGCCGAGGGCAGCAGAAAACCTCGCGCCAGCCCTAGGAGAGGAGCCGCCAAGGGCACGCAGCCTCCTCGCGGCCACGGGATCCGGGCTGGCCCCGCGGAGAGGCAGCCACGCAGCAGAGCCACGAGGTACCGTACGTGAGCGGGGCTGCTGCCCTTTAGCAGGCTCCCGAGGACTTTACACCAAGCTGTTAGCTCAAACCTACGAGGATGTATTTATATCGCCGCTTCCCGGCAGGCTCCGGGGGTGCTGGCTCCTGCAAATCTCAGCGCTGACATCCCCGCCTTGGAACTCGTTGCAAGGATTAAAAAAAAAAAAAAAAAAGACACGCAAAAATAAACAACAACAACAAAAAGCAGATCTCCAAATATTTCTCTTGAAGCACTTCCCAAAGTGGGCTACCAGAGCCTGCCTTCTGTTCGAGCGAGCAGAAGGATTTATTGCTTCTTGTGGTAAATATTGATCCTGATCCTGCTGCACTCGGTATCAATACCGCGGCTCAATACGGAGAGATGTTTGCCTCCGGAGAAGTCAATTCCCAGTTATTTTGGCAGCCTGGCTGGTGCCGACGCACGCACCACCTCTTCTACCCCCTCCAAAAGAGCCTGGCCCCGCTGCCCCACACAGAAGGGGATGCCCTGAACCTCCCACCCCTATCATTTCAGCTGACCTGGATGGGGGCTCTGTCCCCGCAGTGTCCCCATATCCCCAGGGGATGGACCTGAGACCACGCAGCGAGCCAGAAAGCAGAAGCCTGGCCCGGAGTGGGGACGCCTCCTGATTCCCAGGCTCCAAAATGTGGTGAAGGAAGGAGGGGGGGGACCCTGTGTGGCACCAGCAAAGGCACCGTGGAGATAACACCGGGACAGGACACAGCCAGGGCTCCCCAGAGGACCCCCACAGCCCCCCTCGGGCTCCCTGCTGCCTGCGGTGGCACCGCACGCTCCTTTTTGCTCCTTTTTGCTCCTTTTTGCCATCCTCGGCAAGTTCCCATGGAAACGAGAGGCGGATGGGGAGGGAGATGGCTTCGAGATGCTCCCCGCCACCCGCCTCCGGCTGCGGGCAGAGCTGCTCTGCCGGAGGTGGGGACACGGTGGCACTGGGGAGACTTTTTGTGGGGGCACTTTTGTGCCCCAAATCCAGCAGTCGCCCGTGTTAGGGACGGGGGTGAGCGGGATGCCCCTGGCTGCAATTGAAGCCCCAAGGGGAAGCCTGCCCCTGCACCTGCTCAGGAGGATGTAATGTTTTGAGGTGTCGGGGCTCATCTGGCCCCAAAAAACAAGGGGAACTTTCCAAGGAGAGCTTTTGCCAGAGCTGCTCCCTGAGATGTGCCAGCTGGTGGACACCAGCCTGCCCCAAAACGCGTTAAGGGCCAAGGATAAGGGAACAACCACCAGTGTAGGAACCTCCCTAGAGTCCATGAGCAGTGGCACAGAGCTGAGCCAGGCCCCAGAGCCCCATAACACCATGGAAAAACCTTTCCATGGCCCCTTTTTTACCCAGAGCGCTCAGCACGCCGCTCACAACCCCCCACCAGACCGCAGGAGACAAGTGGTGTTTGAGAAGGGGCTGCCTCATGCTCTAACAACTTCTCCAGGTGCACTGCCCATCAGCAACGCGGCTCCTAAGACCAGCACAAAGCCCCGAAGCATCCTTTGTCCTTCTCAGAGGTTTCCCACTGAGGCAGCGACCAGGCCCCGGGCACGGGGAGAGATGGAGAAGGGTCACGGGAGATGGGAAACCAGCAATGGGGAGAGGGAAATCCCTTTGTGCTTGGTGCACGGATGGGAAGGAAAGGAGCAGGGGCAGTGAGGGGGCTTGGAAGCATCAATGCATGTACCTAACGAGCAGCACAGGCACCATGACTAAAGCCACGGTGTATAATTACCCCCATCCCCTCTTAATGAAGGCATTGAGAACCCTTTATGATATGGTTCAGGTGCCCCCGTCCCGTGCCGTACCTTGACGCGGGCGATGCTGCCGCCGCTCATGCTCCTGCTGCGGTCCACCAGGAAGATAAACTCGCCGGGGGCTTTGCGGAGATCCTCCTGGGCCGTCCGCAGGTCCGGGCAGAAGTTCAGCATGACGACAGGGTGGTGGGGGATGTCCTTGTTCAGGCGCTTCCTGATGATTTCTGTCTGCAGGGAAGAAGAAGAGGGAAGGCGGCGGGGGCGGCATCCTGCGGCCCCGCTCCACCTGGAGGGGGTTCACAGCGTGCCTACGGGTGGAGACGCTCCTTCTGGCCCTGCTGATGAAAACACCTCGCCAAAATGATTATTAAATCGTCATTATTGCCCTCGGGTAACGTGGTTCGTTAGCACTGCTTGGCGTGACACGAGGCACAGAGCTACCCAAGGATTTGTGCGCGGCCACTTGGTGACAGAGCGCAGGATGCGGCGCTCAGCACATCGTGTTGGCTGCTTGGCTTCCCTCCTGCCACCTCTGCCCTGCTCCTGCCCCTGCCCCTTCCCTTCCACCGCTTCCCTTTGTGGGAACCGAAGGGCTTCAGAGAGCCCAGCCCGTCGCTCAGGGCAGAATTTCAATAGGAGCCCGCCTGCCGCACGTCTCCGGCTCTCTGCTTTGTGCCTGCTTTTATTTCAAGGATCAATCTCCGTTGGAGACGTGATAAAATTAAACCAGGACAAACCCTCTCGAGCTGGTTCTGCCACCCACCGTGGTTTCCAGGTGGCTCCGTCACGCCTCACCTGCTCCCCCAGCTCCATGGGGCTACGGGAGGCTGTGCAGCGAGCTGCCCCGGCCCCACAGGCTTTTTTTTGTGCCTTTTTTTATCCTTTTCCCTTGCTTTCAGAGGCTGCAAGCTCTTGCTGACTTCACGAGAAAGAAACCAGACCCCAAAGGGCTGGTTTTCTCCTGCATTTCCCTCTTGAGCTTCGGGAAATAAATGAACCGGCCACCAGGAGCTGGAGGGGTGCGCTCCGTTCCCCTTTTCCTGCTCTCAACAACGTTATTTTCGTCAGGATCTTTCCCAGCATGGACGTCCGTCCCATTTCAGACTGGGAACCCTGCTGGGACCCTGCCCAGGCGCTGAGCTGTGCCCCTGGACCCAAGCACAGCGCTCCCTGGGATGCTCCTGGGGATCCAGGAGCACCTGGATCGTCCCCACCACCCTGCCAGCTGACGGGCACCCGAGGCTTCTGCATAACCCCCCGAGGGATGGAAATAAAAGACCATTTAATGCCAAAATTTCTGGGCTGACTCACTGCAGGCCAGAGGTGCTGCGTGGCGTTGGTTCTCACCCCAAATCCACCCCGAGGCCTTTAGGGAGGAAGGCTTTTTGTCCAGGAGGGGGGCGCCTGGGGCACAGCGGGGGGCTTCCTGCGGGGAAACGTCTCCGGAACGATCCCCTCTCCCCCCTCAAAAACCAATTTGACGTGCTAAAGACACCGAAATAATTAGGGAGCCATCCGAGCCGGAGCGTGGGAGTTGCGTTTCGTTCCACCTGCCGCACAGCCGAGGCAATTAGAGGAGGCGCCTGCCGAGCAGAGCGAGCGCCGTCCTCATCCCTGCGCCGTGCTGCGAGAGAAAGCCCAGGGGGAGGCAGCAGGGCAGGCGGGCGATGCTTCTCTCGGGGAAACGAGCTCCGGGGGAGACCCCCGCCCCATAAACTCGGCCGCTGCCCCCGGTCCCCTCCTCTCCGCTCAGCCCCGCACGCCGCCGCAGCAGCTCGGGGCGCTGGAGCTGTCACTCAGCGCGTCAGAGCTGCCAGAAGATGAGGCAGAAATCCCAGAGCAGACATTGCTCCATTTGCTCGTCAAGAGAACAAAGAGAAGTTTCTGCTACCTTTGTCTCCGCTTTAGCTCATTATGCCGAGCCCGATCGCTTCTGTCTTCCTGACAGCTATCCAGAAAGGGTAAACATTTACCAAGCAATTAAAAGAATATTTTATTCTATGTCACTGCAATAATACCCTTAATGCTATAATAACGCACCTACCTAATTACGCCGTGCTAGAATAGCACTAATTACACACACAATAACCCTCGCAGAGCTTCTTCCACACTCGCTGTATCAGAAGCAGTGCAGAATTTTCCCCTCTTCCTCCACGCCAAGCCCTCTCCGCGGGAGGATGCTGCAGTTATTGGGCCGGCGTGATGCAAGCAAGCAAAGCAAGCGGCTTCTTGCGCAGCTCCAGCGCCAAGGAACGCCCGGGCTGACGCTCGGCAGCTCGTGCTCCTCACCTTTTTTTGGGCGCTGGGGTCCTTCTTGGTGCCTTTGATGAAATCGTTCTTCCCCTTCAGGTGCCGCTCGTACTCCGCGGGCGTCATATCGCCTCCTTCCATCAAGACGTGAGGCATGTGGGGCTCTGGAAACGCAGAACCGCTTGAGCTGAACGTCAGCTCGGCACGAAATACAGACACCCTCAAGCGCAGAGATACAGGGGCAGCCCCGAGAGGCTCCGGGATTATCTCACGGAGAGCCCCTGACCCCAACACCAGCGCTACGGGACAGGGCTGTGGGTAGGGGCTGCGGTGGTGGAGGGAAAGCAGAGCCCACGTACCGCTGGGGTGGATCAGGATCTCCACGGGCCTGTCAAAGGTGTGCTTGTCGGCCAGCGTGATGACGATGCTCCTCGCCGAGCGAGCCGAGGGGTCGGCGTCCGCGCGGATTTTGTGCGTGGGGCTCTCGACGCCTGCCCGGGGGAACCGCGGGGAGGTCGGGGAGGACCCCACGCCAGGAGGAGGATGATGAGGGGAGGCGTTGCCTAGAGGTGATGAGAACCCCGCAGCACGCCCTACCTGCCAGCAAGCATGGCCCCCGGATCTCCAGGTGGAAGCTGAACTCGTACTCGGAGGGGTTGGTGGCCTCGCTCTCCAGCAGCTGGGCCAGCCAGGAGCTGCTGCCCTGCTCCGGGCTCCCCGATCCGCAGCAGGGCTTGGCTCTGTGGGTGAGATGAGCCCCGGTTAATGCTGGCCACGTGTGCTGCGTCCCCAGGGACCGAGCATCCGCAGCCCGTGTGCTCTGGGGTGTTGTCCCCAGTCCCCCTCCCGCTCCCCGGTCCCATCCCGTGGCTTCGTACGTCCGGAGCTGGTGTGCAGGAAGGGTGCTGGAGCTCTCCGAGCTGTGCTGCGGGACCCTGGGGACGCACACAGCTGGCAGCAGGACCCTCACGGCCCCGCTGGGCAGCGTCTGCAGCTCCGAGGAGGTGCTGATGAAGACGGAGATGCTTTCCAGGGGAGGAATCGTGCCCAGGCTAGCCACAAAAGCGATCCTCTCCAAGTCCTCGTCCAGCACAATCCTTCCTGCAGAGATGGCCACGCCACGAGACGTGGTGTCAGCCACAGGAACTGCTCCTCAGGCCTCCACCACCACCCCAGCCCTGGGCCAGATGCTCGAAGCAACCTCTGCTGCAGAGATTCCTCCCGAGAGCCCAACCCACGGCCCCCTGCATCGCCCTTTTGGCTCTCCAGCAGCAATAGCGCTTTCCAAGAGGGATGGGACCATCCCTTTTGGCACACACCGTAGGGATACGAGCCCCACAGCCTCATCTTTTCAACACTTTTTCATCTTTCCTTCCCCCGTGCTCCCCCCCAAAACCCTCTCACCGCTCCTGTCGTGAGCTCGTCCGTCGGGGAGGCCGCAGCCGTCGAAATAGGCGGCGTCGATCTTGGCCTTGTCCTTGATCTGCACGGTGACGGCGCGCCGGCACACCGCCGCCTCGAACCCCACCACGGTTGTGTGCTCGTCCAGGGGGAAGACAAAGAGCCCTGGTGGCCAGCGGGGTGTTAGCCCAACAAGCCCTCACCCAGACCCACCTCAGGGGGCTGCTTCTCCCCGCTCTGCGCTCCCCACGTGGGTTTTTCCTAGGGGAAGAGGTGGCAGAGGGGCGTGCGGGTGGAGAAATGGGGCTGGTGAGAGCCTCCAGGGGAGGAAGGCACGGAGGAACAACCCCGGGCACCACGACGGGCTGGGAAATGGGCTGGCCAAAAAGGACTTGGGGATCCCGGTGGGCACCAAGGCGAGCCAGCAGCGCGCCCTTGATGCACAAACACCCGCGTAACTTTGGGTTCACAACGACCAAGGGGAGGCAGCTCCCGGAGCAGCGTGCTCCCGAAACCCCGTGCAGACACTTGCCTTCACACGGCTGCGCCTCCGGGTTGTGGTAGGTGAGCGAGGCCGTCAGCCCGCAGGCGTAGCCGCTGACGCACGAGGTCACCTCGGAGGCGGCGAGTGGCAGCGGGCGCCGGGTGCCGCGGTTGAGCAGCCCCCCCGGCATCTCCCCCGGTCACGGGGAGCCCGGTGGCGAGCTGGGGGACGCAAGGAAGAGCCCCGGGGGACCCGCACGTCCCCGCCACCTCCTGGTGTCTTCGGTGGCCCTGCTGTGCCCGCGGTTTTCCTCGCTCGCTCCCCGCAGCGGTCTCGCTAGCGGCTCCTGGGTTTTTTGCAGCCCTGTGGGCAGGACAGAGGGCAGGAAATCCCCGTGGGACAAGTTCTGGGGTGATTGTCCTGCTGGCAGAAGTGGGGATGGAGGTGAGACCCCATAAGACACCGATGGGGGATGCAGGACCCTATGGGGCCAGGCAGCAGCAGGACATCGTGGGGGTGAGCAGCACACCTCGCCAGCCCCCCGTTACTTCTGGAGCAGGGGCAGAAGGGGGTGGCTGTGGCCTTCCAGGCTGTCCTCGTCCCCCCCAGGGGACACGTTCCCCATCTCCTGCACAGGGTGACTCATCCTGGCACGGCAGAGCCATTCGGATGCAAAGCGGCCGCTCCTGCCAAGCACATTTCAGCCCTCTCCCTGCAGCTTTCCTCGGTGCCAGCTCCTCTCCCCAAGGGCCGGGGTGCCAGATCCCACCCCAGGTGAGCCCGAGCCCTGCCCCAAAACTGCCCGAAAAGATGGGGAGGGCTCAGGGGGGCTCCATTCCCTGCCCCAGGACAGGGCTGGAGGATCCGACACCATTCAGTGACTGCAGCACGGAGCGGGGAGAGGAGGGAGCGGGCACGAGGACCCCCAGGACACTCCCTGTGCCCCCCAGGAGCCCACCCCAAGCTCCCAGCCGGCAGCACCCTCGCTCCCCAGCGATTTCTGCTGGCCGTGTGGAGCATCCCCGCATCCTCCCAGCCTCGGACACCGCTTGCTGCAGCGTCACAGCCGCTGGCCCGGCCTCAGCAGGACAGATCAGCGCGGCCGCCCTGTGCTCGCTGCATCAGCAAAACCAGCCGTGCCCGTAATCCTGCCCGCCAGGGGAGCGGCAAAACAGGGCTTTGGACGTCAGTCGTCACTCGGCTGGCCACGCTCAGGCTTTATTTTCCCCTTGCTTTGCAAATGATCTTTCCCGGGCCGCCGGGGAGGGAGCTGGGAGCTCAGCCCGGCTGAATTCGGTGCGCCACGCACGGGGCTGGTGCGGCTGCTGCTGCTGCGCCGACGTCGGAGGATGGTCGCTGTGACGTGCAGAGAGAGGGGCTCTGCTGCACAGCACGGGTGTGATCGCCACGGGCAGGCTGGGAGCTGGATTTTAAGCTCAGGTAAAGGGTAATTACGTGCCTGGAAGCAGGGTGTGAAACCCAGAGGGCTGCTCAGGTGATATCCGTGCCCCTAAAGGCTTTGGTGCCGCCAAAAAACCTGGCTCTGGAGCAGGTGTGCTCAAGGCAGAGGCAGAAAAATGCTCTGCTGAGGTTTGTTTTCATGCATCGAGGAGAAAAGAAAACCCTGACTGCTGTATGCAGGTAGCCTGGCCCCCAAAAGAGCGCCGGGGTCCCGGCAGTGACACCACCCAAAAAGGGACCACGGGGTCCCCAGCACCCACAGCGCACCCATGGCATGGCCCCGTGTCCAAAAGGTGGCGGAGGGTGAGGAGGGAGTGAGGAGAGGTGAGAACGCAGCCACTCGTGCCGAGCACAGGCCAGCTGTGCCCTCAGAGATCTCACTCCCACCCCATCCTCAGTGTCGGTCCCATAACCAGGCAGAAAACGTCCCCGTGGCCCCTGCTGGCTGGAAAGCCCCCTGCCATTTGACCACGAGCTGTGCTTTCATCCCGTGCCACGACAAACCCCAGATTTTTCCTCCTTCTTGCTTCCCCTTCACCCCACCCCACATTATCTGCCGTGGAGAAGGAACCCCCCTGGTAACTCCCTGCAGATATCTCACGCTGGCACCACGGCCGAACAGGGACCAGCGAGCCTCAGAGCCGAGCTCTCAGCCCGTGCCTCTCCCCAGAGGGGGTTTTGGGAGCAGGGTTTTGGGAGCAGCTCCGCTCGCACCCCGGCAACGTCACCTCCAGGTCCCACCTAAATCCACCCCGCTCGGAGGGTGCCTGTTGTTGTGCAACTGGTTGGAAAAAAAAACACAGATATTCCTTCGGCTTCATTTGTATCAATCAACACTGACATCCAGTGGCTCTCCAGGCTGGGTACAGCCGCCGTGCCTGGCGGAGACGGGCACGGGAGCGCCTGTTGCTGCGGTGTGGGAACCCAGCAGCACCTCGGGAAGGTTCCCGGCAGCCACACAGGGAAAGCAACACCCCACCTGCCTGCAGAGCCAAAAAAAACAAGCCCCTGCGTTCCCTGAGCTTTTGGGAACGCGTTCCCTGAGCGAGAACGCGAGCGGTGCTGTCTGTGTGGGAGCCTCTCCCAGCTCCGGGCATCGCCCTACCCTCTCCTGCCCCAAAATACAAGTGCTCAGTTCCCTGCCTGCCCTGAAAAAAACAGCAGAACCGCTGCTGCTCCCCACCCTGTGCCTCTGCTCCCAGCTGGAGCAGATTTCTGCCCCCGTGGGAGAGGCTGGTGTGGCCCCAAAGGGCACCCCGAGGCTGTCCTCACCTCCCCAGGGATGGATTTCAGGCAGGTTGTGCCCCAAGCAGGGGCTGGGCTGTAGCTCTTGCCCCAGGTTCTGGGGCTGGATTTGGGTTCTGGGGCTGGATTTGGGTTCCTGGAGCTGCCACTCGCATCCCTGCTGTGGGAGCACCTCCAAAAGCAGGGGTTGCTACCCCTCCAGCCAGAAGGGGGGCAAGGGGGAAGGTGGCAGGGCAAATTTTGGGTGTTACCATCGCACCTCGCCTACGAGCAAACTTTTCAAGCCCCCAATGAAGGCAGCCAAGCCAGAGGGGATGTGGACATGGTCAAGGAGTGACCCTGCTCCATCCTCCTCCTCGTCCCAGCACAGAGCTGCCCGGCCGAGCACGCACACCAGCCCCTGGTGCTGTGAGCCTTCACGTGGGGGGAGCAGAGGGCTCCCCAAACCCACTGAGGTCACTGGGGTGGGCTCGGTGCCCTTTTCCCCCAAAGCAGCGTGTCCTCTCCCTCCTTCTGCCCAGGAGAGCAGACTGTCACCCCCAGCTTTGCAGCACCACCATCCAGCCCCCTTCCCTTGCCCCCTGCCTGCAGCCCCATCGACGGGGGGGCATCGTTTTGGGGAGCCAGTGGAATGGGGGGGGGACACAGGGCCAGGGGCTCCCCAACCGGCTGAGAAAGGGCCGAGGCAGGGAAGCAGCAGCTCTGCCAAGTGTGGGCTTGTTGCCTGCAGAAAAATATTGTGACAGGGATCCTGCACCGCCTGGCGAAGCAGCAGCACGCACCCCCGCCCCAAACCAACCTCCCCCCCCCCCCCACGCCCAGCCAAAAAGGTGCAGGAGCAAGTGGAGAGCATCGGCTGCTTTCTTTTCCTTACCTTGCCTTGGGAGAGGGGGTGGGTGGGTGGCTGGGGGGGTTGAGGGGTGCTGGAGCAACTTCCCCCCCCCTCCTGCAAGCTGCTGCAGCTGGGCTGGGGGGGTCTGGAAGGCGGCCGGAGGGCTGTCGGAGGGCGGCCGGCACTGCTTCAGCCCTGCTTTTGTCTCTGAAAGGCACGGAGAGAGACAGGAGATGAGGAGGGAGAGAGAGCACGGGAGGGAGAGACGGCGCGCCAGGGCTCGGGGTGGGGGGAGCCGCACAGCGGCCTCCCCCCCCAAAGAAAAAATAATAAAAAATAAAAAAATAATTAAAAAAAACCTGACCCTCTCCCTCCTGGCCACCCACTGGGGCTCGGTGGGGTGCGGATGGGGACGGGGCTTACCTCGGTGGACACACACGTGCGAGCACGCCGAGGTTGGGTCCCGGCTCGCCGGCTGCCCCCGGTGCGTGGCTGGAGCCTTGGAGGAGCCCCGTGGGTGCCCATGGTCAGCTGGAGCCATTTGTGTCTGTCGGGGAGAGGTAACCATGACAATCGCCTCCCGCGGCCCCCTCCTGCTCCCGGGGGTATGGGGAAGGGATGGAGGACGAGCATGGAGCCCAGCGGGAAGGGAAACGGCACTTTGCTCGTCTGCTTCCCTCATGGGGGAAATCAAAGCCCCACACGCAGCTCCTCGCCCCCTGCTCGCTGCTGTGGGGCACACGGGACACCCATGGGGCCGCCCCACAAGTGAGGATGCTCCAGCAGGATGTGCTGGTGCCGGACACTAGCACCACACGGGGCGGCTGAGGCTTAAAAATGGGGAGAATGGTCAAGGGGAAACTGAGGCAGCGGGGACGGGGCTGCACGGCTCCCCAGGGAGGGGACGTGCAGCAGGGCTGAGGTTTTCCAGCACAAGTCCTTCTTGTGGGATGGGTGAGCAGACCGAGAACCACCTCGGCCCCACCTAGGACCTGTTTTCAGAGGAAAATCCACAAACCCTGCCAGCAGACCCCAGCCGAGTCCCCTCCCTTCCCCAGAAGCTGACTTCAGCCCCGAAGCTGGAGGATTTACAGTCCTGATCAGACAAATAAATCAGCCGCAGAGTAGCCCACGTAGCCGGCTGGCTGCTCCGTGTTTGCTCACTGTGGCTCTGCCGAAGAAAAGAACATTTATTGGGGAAAATCCCCGGATTCCTACCAGCACACGTAGCCAAGGCAGGGTTATTTGCTTTACCGGCGAGCTGTGGGACCCACCTGAGGGCTGCTCACACACCAGGAGCACAGCACGGGGCTCCCGGCCCCTCTGCTTGGTGTCCTGAGGAGGTTTTGGTGACACGGAGCCTCTGCAGGGTACCTGCATGGAAAGGGACCAGAGGGACTTTCCTGGATTTATTGGGAAGGAAAAAATCACAGAGAGCTGTGTGAAGGGCCAGGCCTTGTGTCACTAATGGGATGATGTTAGAAGAGTCACTGATTCACGCTGCAAACTTGTTTTTTTTTTTTCCTTGCCTCTCTGTTTCAGAGGCAGAAGGAGCTGCAGTCCCCCTGGCAATGTCACAGCCCCTGCTCTGCCCCGAGCCTCCGTTCCCAGAGGGGCTCAGAACCCCCCTCTGCACCTCCAAACCTGGGGGAAAACCTTCCAGACGTGGCCTACAGAGGCTCGGCAGCTCCAGGACAAAGTAAATGATCCCAAAGTTGTAAAAACTTGCCTCATTTTGGTCTCTCGAGCCTTGGGAGGTGTCAGCAGCTCCAGCAGCTGCTCCCCAGACCCTAGGAGAAGGGCTCGCCTGACCGAGGGACCCCGCCTCATGCAGCAGGACAGGGCCTGGCCCCAGCCCCAGATCATGGCATAGGGCTGGGCCCTACAAAACGCAGCAGGGAGGGCTGGCTGCCAGTCCCATCCCACAGGGCTGGTCCCCATACCGTGCAGTGAGGCAGGCCCTGACCCCAGCCCCACACCATACAGGGGGCCAGGACCCTTCCCACATAGGGATGCTTGGGCTGACCCCAGCTCCACACAGCGGGGCCAGGACCGAGCCCATACAGAAGGCTCAGATTGACCCTAGCCCCACACTGCACATGGGACCAGGAGCCTTCCCATACAAAGGGGACTCAGACTGACCCCAGCCCCACACAGGGACCAGGATCCAGCCCATACAGTGATGCTTGGGCTGACCCCAGCCCCACACAGAGGGACCAGGACACTGCCCGTACAGGAGGCTTGGGCTGACCCCAGTCCCACACGGGACCAGGACCCTTCCCATACAGAAGGCTCAGGGAGACCCCAGCCCCACACAGGGGTTCAGGACCCTTCCCATAAAGGAGGCTCAGCTGACCTCAGTCCCACACCATGCAGGGGGCCAGGACCCTTCCCTTACAGGGATGCTTGGGCTGACCCCAGCCCCATACTACACAGGGAGCCGGGACCAAGCCCATACAGGGTGGCTGAGACTGACTCCAGCCCCACACCATACAGGGGACCAAGACCCTTCCCACACAGGGATGTTCGGGCTGACCCCATCCCCACACAGAGGGACCAGGACACTCTCCATACAGGAGGCTTGGGCTGACCCTAGCCCCACACGGGACCAGGACCCTTCCCATACAGAAGGCTCAGGCTGACCCCAGCCCCACACAGGGGTTCAGGACCCTTCCCATAAAGGAGGCTCAGCTGACCCCAGTCCCACACCACACAGGGGTCCAGGACCCTTCCCACACAGGGATGCTCGGGCTGACCCCAGCCCCACACAGAGGGACCAGGACACTGCCCATACAGGAGGCTTGGGCTGACCCCAGCCCCACACAGGGACCAGGACCCTTCCCACACAAGAGGCTCAGGCTGACCCCAGCCCCACACCACACAAGGGGCCAGGACTCAGCCCATACACGGAGGCTTAGGGTGACCCCAACCCCACACAGGGACAAGGACCCTTCCCACATAGGGATGCTCAGGCTGACCCCAGCCCCACATAGGGGACCAGAACCCAGCCCCACACCACACAGGGACCAGCACTTTTCCCATACATCACCCTCAGCCTCACCCCAGCCCCACACCGCACCCTGTCAGCCCCATATCCCCCTATTCTCCCCTATTTCCCCCTTATTTTCCCCCTTTTCCCCCCCCAAATCCCCCGGAACCCGCGGTGGCGGAACGCCGCCCGCCCTGCCCGTGCAGCCGCCGGCCCTGAGGAGCGCGGCGCAGGCGCCCTCCCCGCGCCCGGCGCCATTGCGGCTGCTGGCGGCGAGGCCCCGGCCCGGCCCGGCCATGGCCACCGACTCGTGGGCCCTGGCCGTGGACGAGCAGGAGGCGGCGGCGGAGTCGGTGAGAGGCGACCGGGACCGGGGAATGGGAACGGGAACGGGAATGGGAATGGGAACGGGAACAGGGCCGGGAACGGGGCCCGGCAGCGCTGGGGGGCGGCCGCCGCCTCCTCGCAGGCAGCGCTGCAGGGACCCGATTCTCCCCTTTTTGCCCCCATTTTTCGGGTCGTTCGGTCGTGGGGCCGGCTCCTCAGGTTGTGGGGGTGATATATATCAATATATTTTTTCCTCTTTTCTCTTCTTCCCCTCCATTCTTTCCCCTCAAGGCGCATCCAGGCGCTGCCTCAGCTCAGGGTCCTGCTGCCTCTCCTGCCCCACAAACGCCTTTTTTGCCCCCATTTCTGTGCCCTGTCTTCACGCCATCCCAGCAGCAGAACAAACCCTGTGCTGGGGACGCTCAGCCCCATCCTCATCCCCCATTCCCATCCTCATCCTCTGTCCCCATCCTCGTCCCCTATCCCCATCCTCAGCCCCTTGGATTTGGGGTTTCAACACCCCTGTCCCCACCAGGGTCCTGACCCCGCTGTTTTTCCTCGCCCACAGCTCAGTAGCTTGCACCTGAAGGAGGAGAAAGCCAAGCCGGATTCCAACGGTGAGTTACACTCCCTGTGGCGGTCTCACCACGTTCCTGTTTGGAGCAAAACCCCCTCGGGGACAGAAGGGACGACCCTGAAGATGGTGGAGTCTGAGCCAAGCAACACCGTGCAGTCAAGAAACTGCAGGAAAAAAAAACAAACCAGAAAGCTAAGATTGCTCAGCCAGTCACAATGATTTAACTTTCCACCTCTTGAGCTTGTCCTGCTGGGCTAAGTCTTTCTGCCTGGGTCTCGATGGCAAAATTTTGTGGTGTGTTTGGCTTGGACCAGGCACCAGCATCAATTTGGCTGCACGGAGCAAGCTCTGCTCGGTTTTCTTGCTGCACAGCCACAGGGCTGTTTGCTGAGCTGCTCTGCAGCTTTTCTGCAGAATTCCAAACCTAAATCCCCTAAATCCCACTCCCCTCTCTTTGAATTCAGGTGCTGTCGTCAAGGTGGACGACAACGTTGAGAAGACAGAGGATGAGGAGAAAGGTGGGTGCTGGTCGGGTCAATGCCATGGCAAGGCACGTGGAAAGAGAGATTTGTTTCCTGTGTACCTAAAGTGAGTCCACCTTATGTCCCAGGGTGGATGATCTTGGCTCCTGCCCCAAGGACCTAGTCATAAATTTTAAAGCCGTTGGGTCCTGTAATAACTTGGGGGAATCCTGGGTTAGAGTGGAGAGAGGTGAGGGGACAGCAGTGTCCTCAGGCAGGGCTGGGTGCAGGAGCTGTTGGATAACCCAGAGCTGGAACTTCAGAAGCAACCAAGACATTGCATTTCTGAAATGGCTGTTAAGGGGTGGGCAACGGCCCTAAATCCTTCAGAAGGTGCCTTATGAGAAGCTCACTTGAGAAGACAGACTCGTGAGGAAAACCTCAAAGTGCAGCAACTTCGCCTTCTGTTTTGATCTCCCTTATCCTCAGCCCTTAGAGTGTTCCAGCCCTGGAATCTTGAAATGCCGTTTGTCCTCAAACCTTCTTTAAAAGGAAAAGAAAATAAAAACTAAAAGGTGTCTGCCCACAGGTGGCAGCGGGGCTTTTGGCCCTGTCCCACCTTGCAGTTAGGTGCTGAGCTGCGGGATCTGAAACCTGCAGCTTAACGAGCAGAGCTCGTGTGTGTTCAGCTTCCCCCTTGGCCTTAAAACTGAGCCTGCTTTTCTTTGCCTTCCTGGTTATCGTGGGGGGTGCCTCGACAGACGTTTCATTGGGGAAATTGGGGCTCTGTCACGGTTTTGCTCCCTACCAGGGAGTTTGGGTATTTCTGGGGCTGGGTGCAGCGCATCCTTTCCGACCGGCCGTGCCGCGTTTCAGCGGGAGCAGCGGCTGAAACAGGCCCTGACCGTTTTCCCACCTCCTTTTTTTTTTTGACAGAGGACAGAGCCACACAGTCGTTGCTCAACAAGCTGATCCGCAGCAACCTGGTGGACACCACCAACCAGGTGGAGGTGCTGCAGAGGGACCCCACCTCGCCGCTCTACTCCGTCAAGTCTTTCGAGGAGCTGCGCCTGTAAGTGCCGTCAGCTGGGGGCTGTGGGGCTGGTGGTGGTGCCAGGAGCTCCTCTGCACCGAGCTGAAGAGCAGAAGGGTTGAACGGGCTCCCCTGTGGCTGTTTTGCAGCTCGTTATTCGGCCTCCACGGTTGGGGGGAGTGTTGTTGAGCTCAGCAGGGGCAGCTCTGAGGAGCCTGTGAGAACAGATGCGAGTCTGGAGCCCACCAGATGGTTGTGGGCTCTCCTTGTGCCCTGTTAGATTTCCTGGCTGCCTCAGACCACTGAAAAGTGCACAGGCTTCTGGTTTAAGTTCCTGCAAATTTGTATTTAAGAAATACAGAATATTCTCTGAACCAGCTCCTGTTCCCGTTCTTGGGTTATTTGGGGAGATCCAGCAGCAAACAGCACCAGGGTGCTTGCCTTTCCTCTGCCACAGCTCTGGGTTTCCAACGATCTCAGGGACGTTCGTGGCTGAACGTCTCCCAAAAACCTGAGAGCCTGTGGTGCCCTTTAGACTCATTCCCATCTCTCAGAAGGCAAACAATCCCGGGGAGTTAATGACAGGGGCAAGCAGACTAATTGAGTCGTCGCGTTACGAGGCGGTGTATCCTTGGCAACTGTGGCGGAGCCGGGCTCTGTCCTTGCTGCTGAGCAGCACAAGGTTATGTTTCAAAGGGCTTTTGTTCGAGCCATCCCCTGAAAGTAATACGGGCTTTTTAAAAAGCGTGTTGAGCTGAGTGGGGAGCGCTCAACAGGAGGAAACGGCGGGCAGGAAAAGAGTAACCTGCCTGGAATGGAAAGCGCTCACTTCTTGACAGCGCTTCAGTGAGCGCCTGGAGGTTGGTGGTGAGTCTGCTGACACCATGAGCTGAATTTTGGGTTGTTCTCGAATCCCCTTGGCTACACAAGCACCTGCTGAGACTAGAAAGCTCCCCTGAAGAAAGATCAGTGTGAGTGTTTGAGGACTGGCGGTGTTGCTACACCCCTGGGTTGTAGCGACAGAGGCTGCGTGGCCGAATACTCAGGTCTTGAAGGAGCGACCGTTTTGGTGCTGAGGTCTGAGGAGGAGGGATTGCCCTAAAGGCCAGGATTAATGGTCTCTACCCCACAATCCCTGGGCTTGTCTGAAAAGCTGCTTTAGAACATGCGAGAAGCCCAGCAGAAGCCTCTGGAGCTGCGAAACAAAGTTTTCCCTGCAGTGTGAAAGGCAGGTGTGCAGCTTGACGTACTAAACTGAGCTGGTTTAGGGTTTTTTTGAAGCTTCTGTTCCAAGCAGCGCTGTGCTCTCCCTTGCTGCTGCAGCTTCCTGGTGCCTGTCGCAGTCACTCACCAGTGGGATCGCAACGGGCCCGCAGAGCCTGGCACCTCTGGGTCCAGCTGTAAGGGTTTTTCTCGCATTTTTTGTCCACAAATGAAATCCGAGTGGATTTTGATAGCCTGCAGCAGAATAGCAGCGTGGTGCTGCTTCTGTATCTGAGTGGGAAACGTGAGCTTTTTTGGCATTTCTGCTCAGCTGGAGAAACACCTAGATTTCCACGGGTAACAAGGTGTGAACAGGGCAGTTTTTTCTGATACGCCCACAGCTTCACAGCAGTTAAGAAGGTAACTTTCTCAAAAATAAACAAAAATAAGCATTATTCCAGCCATATGATCTCTTTAGAGGCCCCTGGCTAGCTGTGGTGTTGTGCTGACCTTGATGAGATGAACGCCGAGCGACCCTTGTTTGATTCTACCCCAATCCTGCCTGCTGGAAGGGGTTCAAAGGCAAAGCTTAAAAGAAAACCTCTGTTTTCTCTGTTTTCAGGAAACCGCAGCTCCTGCAAGGAGTTTATGCCATGGGCTTCAACAGACCATCAAAAATACAAGAGAACGCCCTGCCCATGATGCTTGCCGAACCGTACGTACGCGTGTGTGCTGCTGCCTGTCAGCAGAGGAAGGAGTTGAAAGGCCTCACGTGCCGTGGGATGGGAGGGTGGGGAAGGGCTCCCCAGCCCCAGTGTTTCTGGTGTGACAGCTGCCTTGGGTTTTTCCTTTGCCTGGGGCTGCTGCCGGTAAATCCAGGGAGAAATAAAGCTGCTAGAGAGCACGGCTCCAGCAATCTGGGCTGGGTGGGTTAGTTGAGGTGCTGCATCGTCTGCTGGGCAAGCTTTCCCTGAGCTGCAAGGTGGGAAGTACTGAAACACCAGGGGAAGATGTGCATAATGGAAAAGTCCTGCCAGAGAACAGCAGAACAGCAGTTTTCCTCCAAAATCTCCATCACTGGGAGGTCACTTGGGCTGAAAGAGAGTTGGTAGAGGGCAGAGACCAACTTCTGCCCCACGGTGGGCACCCACGCAGCGCGGCGATGCATCTAACAGCTGTTGAAGTGGTTAAGCCTGCACTTGCTGCGTCTTCTTTGTCGTCCAGCATTGCTGGGTGGCTCGTTTGGTTGGGTTGGTGTTTATCAGGCTGGTGTTTAACTCTGCCCTGTGTTGCTGCAGCCCGCAGAATCTGATCGCGCAGTCTCAGTCCGGTACTGGCAAGACGGCTGCCTTCGTCCTCGCCATGCTCAGCCGCGTCGAACCCGGGAACAAGTACCCACAGGTAACTCCTCTGGTTCTGTGGGGCCTTGAGGTGGTGCAGGGTCGCCTCGTGAGGAGGCTGGGCTTCTCCTGAGGCCTCGGAGAGCAAATTCTTGGCTTGCTGAACCTGTCCCTGCAGTGCTCTTTCTGTAAACAGCTCAGCAGGGACTGGCAGCGCGGGCAGCCTTTAGGTGTGGATTTAGCTGACAGCTTCCTCCTGACGCTCCCTCCCTTTTGTTGCTCTGGATGCCATTGTCCTGTGAGGAAGTAAATCAGAGAAAATCTGCATGCTGAGAGGAGTTGAGGAAGTGTAATTTGGGATAGAAGAGAAGAGAGCTGTGACAGTAGGGCAGACAGTGCCTGGAAAGGGACTTTTTAAACCCAATATCCTTAGAAGATAGTTGAGCACTGTTACCAAGGCCAGGATTCTTTCCTTAAAAAATGCTGTTCTTATAGGTGGTAGATTCCTTGTCACTACTAGCCATGCTTGTCCCCTAGCAGCCAATCTATTTTCTCAGGTCTTGTAGCCCATAAACTCCTTGCCGTAGTTTCAGAACGCAGAACTGGATAGGTTTTCACAAACAGGTCAGCTCCTCGCATGTTTGCCCTCTGTAGAATTCCAAGTAGGGTTTTTAAAAGCAGGTGCTGTAGTGTTGCCGAGGGCAGTGGTTGTCTCACACTCGTTATTCCTCTGTCCCTCCAGTGTTTGTGCCTTTCCCCAACATACGAGCTGGCACTTCAGACGGGAAAAGTGATCGAACAGATGGGAAAGTTTTACCCGGAGCTGAAGCTCGCGTATGCTGTGCGAGGCAATAAATGTGAGTAAGGTGGAACACCACCAACAGGCTGCAAATGTAAAAACGGGGCTGCAATACAGCACGGGAACGTAACGCTTTTAAAACATGCAAATCAGCCTGCTGGGCTCTGTATTAGAGGTGAGCACTACCAAGTCCTGTTCTCACCAGTATCAGGTCTGTACTGAATACAAATTTGAAGCAATGGGAATTCACCTAGAGGGGGGCACTGGGGCAGTGCTGAATATTTTTGGCTTTACCACGATTTCTTCCTTACCGCAACCTCAGCTAAATATGAGGAGTTGTACTGAGCTGCTCGTGCAGTCTGGAGATGCAGTCTAACAGCTGAATTAAAAGAATTGTGCTGACTGTTACATCTCTCAAACCAGAATGAAGCAGTGGGGCCTGTATGCTTCACACACTCACTTTCTCACCTGTGAAGGGACACACAGCACTAGGACAGCTGGCCTTTCAGCTACGTGTACCAGTGAAATGGTGAAATAGGCTAGTTCAGAGAGGGAGAGAGGGGGCAGAGCTTTTCACTCTTTGCACAGCCACCTTGTGAACGATTCCCTTTGTGTGTTGGCAGTGGAGAGAGGTCAGAAGATCTCTGAGCAGATTGTAATCGGCACGCCTGGCACTGTGCTGGACTGGTGCTCCAAGCTGAAATTCATAGACCCCAAGAAAATCAAGGTGTTCGTCTTAGATGAGGCTGATGTGATGATAGCAACCCAGGGCCATCAGGATCAGAGCATTCGCATTCAGAGGTAAGGACTTGGTGAATGTTGCCTCGGGTAGGGAGGCAACTATTTCTTCCTCTGAATGATAGCTGGTTTGTAACTTCGGGACAGTGGGGCTGTGTTCTTGCCTGGTGTCTTTCCTGAGAAAGCAACAAGATTAAAACGATATATTTAGCTGTAATCCTAATGGCTAGTGGAGGCGGAATGTCAGGGGATGACAAGCAGTTTAATTTTCTCAGAGAATAAAACGTCTGTCCCTGGAGTAAGGCTTATTCATTTATAAGAATATGGGTCTGGATGCCTCCCTTCCACGGGGAAATGATCAGGTGTTGGTGAGAAAAGCACGAGCCTTGGCAGCCGTAGAAATGGCTCTGAGGATATTGTTCTGCCTCGCCCGGGGCATGAATCCCATCAGGGTGTCACAGGGCCACGGTGTTGTTACGTGGGGACCCTGCCCATTTTGCCTTCTCTTGCAGGATGCTCCCCAGGGACTGCCAGATGCTTCTGTTTTCAGCAACTTTTGAGGATTCCGTGTGGAAGTTTGCTCAAAAAGTTGTTCCTGACCCAAACATTATCAAGCTGAAGCGAGAAGAGGAGACGCTGGACACTATTAAGCAGTATTATGTTCTGTGCAATAACAGAGATGAGAAGTTCCAGGCTCTCTGCAATATCTATGGCGCTATCACCATTGCCCAGGCCATGATCTTCTGCCACGTGAGTCCCTTTGGGGAATGTTAGTCCCAAGAACCCTGTTAGTATCTGTCGGTGCTAAAAATGTTGCCTTTTTTTGTTCTTTTTTTTCAAAAGGTAACCAAGGAGACAGATTGCTCTTTTCTTTGGCTTTTCTGGCTGCTTCTTTGAGTGATATCCTGATTTCACTCAAAGAAATGGCCAATCCACAATGGCCATTTTTATTCTTGAAGTCTTCTGAAGCAAAGATCAGAGTAATGCAACATTTTCCAAGACAACATTGGTTAAAACTACAGAAAAAAAAGTGAAGTTGGCAGGTGGATAAAACCAGGGCAGAGTGAGGGATGGGAAGGTCTTGAGGTTCATCTGATACAGTTTTTCCTGGGACCCCATTTCCCTCTGGTAATGGGCTGTTACACAGCTGGGATCTCTCCAGGAATTACACCGAGGCTTTTTCTTTTTTATGGAAGGCGCTGATCTTAGAAAAACAGTGCAGATAGCACCAGCTGAGCCCCATAAAGCTTGCTCAGATAGGATAAAACCTGTATCTGGGGACTGCTGCAACAGTTTGCTCTTACGCTATCTTGGGATGTCAGACACAGAGCTTGGAAAAACAACATCACTGGAAACAGTTTAATGTATCATGGTGTAGAGCCTCTGGGGCTTCACAGCTTCATTCTGCCCAAACCCTGTTGATTTCCAAGCTGAGTTGTTTTGTTTTCTTGACAATGGTCCTGAGACTTTAGTGCACATATGTCATGCCAGTCTCCTCATAGAGTGAAAACTGAGGAGCAGAGCACCAAAAAAAACATGTACAGGGGTCCCTGCGGTGGCAGATGCCTGTTTCCCTATGTCTGATACGAGAGCTGGGAGCCCAGACTGGGATGGGGAGGGGTTGGCACAGCATTCAGGAGCCATTTCCTTGTGAAACATCAAAACTGAGCAGCCGTGGAACTTGCAGTCTAGCCAGGAGAGGCTTTTTCATGTCCTACAGCATTAAAACTTCCTCTCTCTCTGTGTTTCAGACTCGGAAGACGGCTGGCTGGCTGGCGGCAGAGCTGTCAAAGGAAGGCCACCAGGTGGCATTGCTCAGTGGGGAAATGATGGTGGAGCAGCGAGCTGCCGTCATAGAGCGCTTCCGAGAGGGCAAAGAGAAGGTGCTGGTGACCACGAACGTCTGTGCCAGAGGTAGGGCATGGCAGAGCTGCGCGGGGGGGCAGGAGCAGGGTTTTATTAAGATTAAATATTGCCGAGCAGCTTGCAGAAAGAATTTGTATCAAAGTGTTCCAGTGTGGACAAGCAAGGTTCCTTAAAGCAATTCCTGGACTTTTGGGCTGCTGCCTGGGTCCGTGCATGGAAAGATGGCTGTGGGCAAACACAGGGCTCCTTGTAGGCTTCCTGCAGCTTGAAATGAAGATGTCCATCCCGTGACATTTTTATGTCTCTGGTGCCATGCCTAGCTTGTACTCGCTGACCCTAAGTGTTTAAAATAAAAATGTTCCAAACCAGGGAAATCTGAAAGCTACTTAACTCCACTAGGAATTCGTATTGCAGTTCAGCGTCTTAGAACAGTTAAGACAACACAATATGTGAAAAAGCAAAGCTGCTGAAAGGAGGAGGAATCCTCAAGCGCTGGATAAACCTGAGCAGCTCAGGCTGTTTTTCTGTTCACCACTTCAGTGGGATTCTCTGGTGTGGTCACTAGATGGCTAGATGTCAAACCACCCCGTAATTACCCCGGGGGGAAGATCTGTTTACAGTTAGCACTTGTAGGCTCTGTGTTCCTTTGCCACTTTTGGTGTGGCCTCAGAGTGTGAGACTGGTTTTTAAGTCTTTGCACAGGTTGGAGACAACGACGCAGCAGCTATGTGAAAGCAGCTGGAAGTTCAGCTGTTGAGTAACCTAGATACTTGATAAAAACGCACGCAGGTTGGGCCAGAGGAGGCTGTTCCTGCTATGAAATGGTTTAAATGGCATCCGATGCTTTCTTTTACCAGGGATCGATGTAGAGCAGGTCTCTGTTGTTATCAATTTTGACCTTCCTGTGGATAAAGATGGAAATCCTGATAACGAGACTTACCTGCACCGGATCGGGCGCACAGGTCGCTTTGGCAAGCGAGGACTGGCTATCAACATGGTGGACAGCAAGCACAGCATGAATATTCTCAACAGAATCCAGGAACACTTCAGTACGTACCCTCAGGCTTATTTCTCTCAAATTAGATGTTCCTGCAGAATTTTGGCTTGCTGTATACTGAGCAGGTCTGCCTCATGAATGTTTGTTGAGCCTTAAACTGAATGCAGAAGAGCACGAGCTGCGTTTTTGCGTTGCAGTTGGCTCCAAAAGAAATGTTTGGAAAAGAAACTGCACAACAAGCAGTACTTGTCCTCATACAAGAGGATAATGGGCTGTTACCACGTAATGCTCTTTGTGAGAGCCACAGATTTTGTAGAGCAGCATGCAATAGGTGCCTCTCGAGTACCTAAATGTTACTTTCAGAATTTTGAGCTGCTGCATGCAGGGTGAGTAGAACTAAGTTATCTGTTTGCTGGTTACCTGGGTAGTCCGTAAAGTGGACGTGTGGAGCTGGTAACGTATGAATATCCTGCTGGGCCTTTGAGAAAAGACAAAAAGTATTATGTTGTGGTTTTAAAACCTGAATGAATGTTTCGTGGATGAATCTGCACTCAGGACGACCTGAAGAAAGCATCTTTCCCTCCCCTACTCTGTGGTACGGTGCGTGACTTATTTCTCCTCTTTCACAGACAAAAAGATAAACAAATTGGACACTGACGACTTGGATGAAATCGAGAAGATAACTAACTGAAGTACAGCTGCTGGAACTGGTGTGTACCCTGCTGTGGAAGCTCTCCCACTACAATTGGATCAGCGTTCAGATTGGCATGCCTCTCAGCTAGTCCCGAAAAGGACTCCTAAGATATGAGTACACAAAAATTACCTCATTTTAAAAATTACAGTTGGACTTCAAAACGTGCAACTATGGGGAGGAAATGTTTACAGAAGCTTTTAACATTTCTTAGTCTAGCCTTAAAATGGAAAGATCTTTTGAATTCTAAGAAATAGACTTGCCAAAATTAGGCAATATGTAATTATCAAAAACTAATCTGGGAAAAAAAAAAGCTTTATTGCTTTTAATTGGAGTAAAGTTCAGCCTAAATGCGATCAGTTAAAATTCAGCAGCCAAAAAAATAATGGACATGGGTTAAGAGAAAAAAAAAACAACAAAGAAAAGCAAAACCAAGGCAGCTGTTTTTTGGCTAGAAACTCAACCTGTACAAAATAGGATGTCATTCTCTTTGGCATTCCTCTGAGCTCTTAAGACTCATTTCTGGCTTCCTGATGGATTTGCCCAGCTTTTTGTTAAGTAAATTGTCCAAAGGATGTCTCCAGTAGGTCAGACTCTCTAACACAGGTGCCGTGTTGCTTTTGCTGGGCGGTATTTTGTTTTACTTTGTCCTCGACTTGTTAGAATGGCCGCTGCGCGTAAAGCGGGGCGGTGGTGGCAGTGCTGAAGTAAGTACTCTAGAAGTTCATCTGAAGCGTTTAACCTTGCCAAACTATAGGTGGGTAGATGGGGAGGGAGGGACGGTGTGAAGGGAACTGTACTAATTGATTTGCTGAATAAATTCACCTCCGTACAATGATAGTGTCCGCTGGGGTGGGGGTTGGTCACCTTCAGGCAGGCAGTGCCGGTTCTGAGATGCTGCTGCGAAGCTCTGGGTGAATCATGTACAGAACTGCTGGACTTCACTGACCAGTAACAGAATTATTTGTCTGGCTTAAAAAAAAAATAATAAAATCGTAATAGCATGTAATGACCAAAAAAAAAATACCTTTAGAACACCAAATTTACCTTTACAGGATGTTTCAGTATCAGAGTTTTGAGTTAAATTGCTCAGCCAAATTTCAGGGGGGGAAGCGCCTCCGCTTTCGTTGTGCTCGTAGTGCAGACAGGCAGGTCATCAGTCTCTCGCCCTAAGGTGATCCTCACCAGAGAAGGAATTCTTTGCGATTTCTGTGGCTTTTAGTTCGGTTGGGACCATTTTAGCGTGCACAGCTGAAAGCCTGCGGGTTGCTGCCCCAGCCTGGTTTCCAGGAGAAGGAGGCTCCTGACCTAGAACTTAGTGGTGCACAGCTCTTGGGGGGGGAAAATGGGACATGCGTGAGCAGCCATGGGCCTGCTACTCAGTGCAGGAATCACTTCAAAACAAATGTACAAATTGTAAATTTAACTAGGAATTTACTTTGCAATTTTGGCCATCATATTCTGTTCAAAGACAGGAACATGGATCCTTTTACCAAGTAAAAAAAGGCTCATTTAAAATGTACCTAAAATTTTAGGAAATTGTGCACCCTTTTATCAATTTGTATAAAGGCTTTAGCGGGAAAAAAAAAAAAAAACTGTTAAAATTAAACTTTTTGTATTCTGGGGTGTATCTATTTTTATTCTGTTGGAAACCTATTTAAAGTGGCAGGTGAGTGAGTGCTTGCGTGCAGAGTGGAAGACACGTTTCAATCACCTACTTTGGTAGTACAGCTGAATGACCTGGCGACAGCAGTGCATCGGGTTGAATTGTCACGGAAGCTGCTGCTGGTCCTGTGTGCTGTTTCTAATGTACTTTTAATTGGAATAAAGAACACGAACCGAGCGCTGCCTCAGCTCCTTTCTTGCTTGGACGCCTTTTTCTTGCTTCGAAGCCTCGGGTGAGGAGGGGCGCAGCCAGGAGGCCACGCTGCTCTCCCTCCTTCAGTGCTGTCTGCAGAGCGGGGTGGTGCTCGCTGGTTTTTGGGGCTGCAGCAGCAGGGGGATGGCGCAGGGCTGCGAGCTGGCATGCAGCAAGAGGCTGGAGGTGCAAACTGCTGGGCTGGGGGCTGCAGCCACGATGTGACTGGCTGACCTCGGCGCCCTCCGAGGTGTTTGCATGCAGCCGCCGGGCATTCCTTGTTTAAGACGATGCTAAACGTCCAGAAAAAAGCATTTTCAGTTCCAGAGAAATCACTTTCAGTTCAACTTTTAGCCAAAAAGGTTTTATTAGTTTTACTCACACGCTATGAAAATATTCTGAAAGCAGAAACAATAAACATACATAAAATCAGGTGCCGGTACCGGGAAATCCACATTTTTAAGGCTGGTTTAAGTGTGGTGACGTAGTGGCTGCTCAGCTTTCCTGCAAAACAGTCCTCTTCCTGACAGCAAGAGTGGTGATTGTACTGATGTACATATACTGATGTAAAAAAAACGTGGCTTTACCTTGCAATATTCAAACCATGTGGCAAGCTGCCCATTTATTTTTGTAATTATTGCCTTTAACCATCAAAATTTCCAACAGAAACCCATTTTTTCAGCACACACACGTTGTATTTACCCCCAAACCTGCCGAGTTACCCTGGCAGCCTTTGATGAACCCCCTCTGCGAGAGCCACAGCGGTTTGGTAACAACACGGTCTGCTGGGTGAGCAAAGTCCTTGGTCAAAACCAATTAATACTTTGAATGAGCAAACACCCGCAGAGCAGCACCTGCTAGACTTGGAGACCACCTCATTTCAGTGAAAATGGAGTATTCTGCATCATCCCATCCTGACATCCCACTTGCTCTTAGCTACAGGTCACAGGAGCTGAATGAGAGAAGAAAAACTAAGGAGGAGGCCCTGCTGCTCAGTCAACGCAACCAAAAAGCAGCTATTTGTTCTTAAAAGGGTGACGTAGCCACACTTAAAAGCTGCGCGGAGTTTTTCCATCAGTAGCCGAGCCCTCACAGGCATGTTTTAATACTTGGCAATCATCTGCTAGCCCCAGTGCATCCTTGCTGTTATTTTCAGGTGGTTTTAGGGGTTTGACCTCAGCTACAGCCTCTCTTGAGGCGTCGGAGGCTGCCGAGGCTGTCGCTGAAGCTGCTGGAGACGACCACAGGGCAAACCAGTTCTGTTTCTGTCTTCCCAGATACGCCATCCCCGCTGGGAAGTGGCACCTTCCTGAAACAAATGAAAAGGACACGGAAGAGGCCTCCTGCTCTGAGAAGAGAACAACCTCCAGAGACGAAAAATCAGCAGTTTCAGAAACCAAAAAGGCCAAAGGCTGGCGGCTGTTGAAGGAACTTGTAATCACACGCATGGAAAAAAAAAAAAAAAAGATCCGTCAATGGGCAGCGGGTACGTACACGCGAGGTGGGATTTCAACACACGGCCTTTAATGTACACGAGGCAGCTCCCAGGGAAGCTTCTGGAACTCAGCAAGCTCCAGAAGATGCTGCGGTGGCTGAGACACGAGGCATCCCGCCACACAGAGCACTTACAGCTCTGCCTCGTGCCGCTCGGCCTGGCGGATGCACAGCACGGACCTGGGGAGGATCCCGCACTCCTGCAGGGTCCGGCTGAGGTCAGGGAAGCTGCGGCGCGGCACCTCCGTGGTCTCGATGCTGCAGCGCTCGTATTTGGCCGCCGTTTTCTGTTCCGCCACGCTCAGCACGGTCTGGAGGCTGTCTGTGGGCTTGAAGCAGTGCTCAAATCTCTGACCGGAGGGGGACCGAACGGCAAGCAGCAGCTGGGGCTGTTTTTGCAGCGCTTCTTCCAAACTTTGGGGTGACAACGAGGGGCTCTCCTGTCTCGTTTGCCCTCCCGGCTTCTCAGGGGGACGCTGAGCACACGAGCTTCCTTCACCAGGGATGTGAATTCCTGCCAGCCCGCTGGCAGATCCTCGTTCCCCAGAAGGAGCTGGGCTTTGCTGAGCACCCTCCTGTCCCCAGCTCACCTCGTGCTGGCCGCTGGGCTCTGCTGCCGCGTCCTTTCTGCCGATGGAGGGGAGCACCCGGTACTTGTTGAGCGAGGAGGAGCTCCTCAGAGGCACTTGCTGCAGGAGCTCGGGGATCTCCTCCGGCGACACGTGGCCGGGTGGGAACGGCGGGTGCGTGGACGAGGCTCTGGGGCTGCTCCCGAACTCGTGGGGAGCTGCTGGTGACGATGGCACTCTGCAGGGGAAGGCTCCGGAGTAACTGAAGGCCGACCTCGTGCGTCCCTTGGCAGATTTTGGCCGGGTGACGTGCATGGCGGCGGCAACTGGCTGAAAGAAAGGGGCTGCGGTGCTCGGAGGGACGTAGCAGTGAGCTGGTGCTGAGTTCAGAAGAGCTGCTGTGGCCATTGCTTCCCAGGACACCTGCAGGGAGGGCAGCGGAAGGAAAAGTTACAGGAACTGACCCGAAACCTATAGAATTTAACCTCCCTGCGGCTTTTATGCCGGGTGCCATCCAACAACAGCAAAAATCCGGGGGTGTTGTCTGCGTCCTGCGGTGTGATAACGCCTGGTCACAAATCGCCTCAAGTTTTTGAGGCTGAGGGCATCAGAAAGCTGCGCCCTTCCCCTCACAAAGGAAGTTTGTGATGGAAAGAGCAGAAACATTTGGTGTCGAAACTAGAGACGAAGTGAAAATGGGAGATGAATGAGCTAAGCACGCACCTGGCCCTTTTGCTCCTCCTGTGACGAAAAATTAAGTTCCTGCTCTGGACTTTCTGGTTACGACTGACTGCTTTGGGCATTTAAAAAAAAATCCCTGATGGTCTGATGACATGCAGGAGGGAGGGAACAAGCTCTGTGGGAACACTGCAGCCGTGGCTGGTTTGTTTGGCCGTTCAGTGCCCTCCCCAGCCAGGGCTCCCACACAGCAGCACTGACTCTCACCCAGGCAACTGACCGCAGCCTCCTCGCACCCACACGGGGGGGTTTGGTTTACTAAACGCTGACACAAAAGCCCCGAGGCAGCGAAGAGGAATGCCTGAATGCGCTGCAGAGCTTACCGCACATCCCCTGTTGTGCTGGCAGCCTAAAGAACAAACCCCCAACCCACCCAAAGCCAACATGGTGGGATTCTCCTGAGCGAGGCTCTTCGACCCCCTCAGCACTGCACGTGCCAGAGGCTCACCGTGGTGCCAACACGGCACGCGTCACCTTTGGGTGCTGCTGTGAGAGGCTGGGATGGGGAAACCACAGAGCCCATGGAAGGGGAAGGTGGGGGAGGGGGTGCAAAATGCTGCAGTCCCACAGCACGGGGAGTGAGCAGCGGGCCCTGAGGGGGGTCAAGCCCCAGCCCCAGGTGTGTAGCCTGGCCTCAAGGTCCCAAAAGAGCCCCAAGAGGCCCCCAAAAGGCCATGAAAGGGCCCCAAAAGGCCCCAAGGGGCCCTAAAAGGCCCCCACCAAGAGGCCCGAGGCCCCCACAAGACCCGAAAAGGGCCCCAAGAGCCCCCTAAAGGGCCCCAATGACCCCAAGAGGCCCCAAGAGGTCGCAAAAGGGCTCTAAAAGGACCCAAGGCCTCAAAGAGACCCCAAAAAAGCCCCAAAAGGGCCCCATAAAAGCCCCCCGGGCCGCCCGCCCCTCACCTGCCGCCCGCCGCCCAACACGGCCGCGTTGCCAAGGCGACCGCCCCACTTCCGGCCGCACGCCGGGCCCCGCCCCGCTACCACAGAGAGGAGCGGCCGCTCTGGGCAAAGCGCCGCCGGCCGCGATCCTCCCGGCGCCATGTCCCCGAAACCGCGCTGTTTGAACCCAAAAAGCGGCCCGCGGTTGAGAGCGCGGCGCTGAACCCTCCCTGTTGGTGCTCGGGATCGGGTTTTAACCCCCTTCCTTCTTGGCAGTAGCCTCAGAGCACTGCAATCCAGCAGCCTCACCTGAGTAAAACCAGGCGAATAAACACCAAACTCCCACGAGCCCCCTTAAAAAAAATAAATAAAAATAAACAAAAAACACCCTAACAGAGTTAAAGCAACACACCAGAGGCTTTTTGGCTGAGAGCTGGCAGAGCCAGCCTGCCAATGGCAGCGGGCAGGTCTCCTTTCAGGAAAGCAAGAAATGGGCAATAAACGAGGGGATAATACAGAAACTGCCTTGGGACACGTCACATGGGGCCGTGCGGGACACAAATGGGCACAAAGTGGCCCAAAATGATGGTGTGGGTCTGATACGGGCTTCATTTATCGGGTGTCCCCGTGTCCCAGTGTCCCAGCACCAGGAAGCCCTCGTGGTGCCGCGCGGGTGCTGGTGCATTAACAGGGCTTGGACCGAGGGTGCCTCCATCCTCCTCTATTCTGTGATCCTCTGAATACAAAACATGTGACCCTTTTTTTCTTTTATGTCCAAATTTCCTTAGAAGCACGTTTAATTACCAAGGGTGGAGCTGTGCATACACATGCCGATAGCGCCCGCTTGTATGTCTGTTTGCTCTGGGCCCCATGGCTTCTCCGAAGTGATAGCCGCCTTTGTTCGTTATCTCCTCCGGCGCTCTGCCTCCCTTTGCATCATGTCTCAGGCGCGGTGATTCAATGACCTGTGCTCGAAAGGCATCTCAGATGGGGCTTTCATGGCGCTCCCAGCCTGCTTGGCTGATGATCTCATTTCACAGACCCTTTGCCCATGCATGGGAAGCCCGAGGGTCTCCTGCGCCCTGATGTCAGGACAGGAAAACCGTAAAAAAAAAACCAAACTCAAAAAAAACCACCTCTGCCCTGCCAGATATTCACCTTCTGGGCATAAATCACTTGTGTCCTGTCTCTCCAGCCACCTAACCCCACAGTGGTGATCTTCGTGCCTGCCGGGAGAGCAGAAGCATCATTTCAGAGGGAGCACTGCGGCTGTCTGGGTTTTGTGTAAGGGGGGAGGACAAGGAGCCTCTGAGCGATGCACGGACTGAGGAGGGGGTGGACCTCTCCCCTCTCCATCTATATAAAGCAAACCCGTGAAGCCTCGGCTCCTCAGGGTAAGGAGGGTGGGATTTTATTGCCTTCTTACTTCAACAGCCCCAGGGAGCTGCTTGCTGCCCGCTGCCTCGGCTCCCTTCTCTGCCAGGATGAGGAATCTGCTGCTCGCCCTGCTGCTGGCTTGCGGTGAGTTGGGTGGTGAGGTTGGGGTCTCGTCCACCTGGCATGAATATCACCCAAACCCACAGGCTTTGGGCACATTTTGGGGCGTGCAGGTGTTGGCTGAATATTGCCGTTTCTCCACAATGCCTGGCATAGGGCTGATATTTATTTCAAGAGGTGCTGGGGCCCGTTGTCACCTGCCAAACCCCAGGCTGATGCTGGCGATGTGGCACTGACGGCCAAGGGATGCGAGTGAGACAGGGCCTGTGAGGAGACCGCTGTTACCTCCTGCGAGGCCAAATTCGATCACTGCGAAAAGCAAACAAAATCCAGAGGTGGTCTGGGGGATACTCAGGGTCTTGTGCTGGCACCCTGAGAAGAGTTCACGTGCACGGGAGCAGCACCGTGAGACTCACTGCTCTGCTTGGTGTGCAACACGGTGCGGGTGCTGCACGGGGAACACTGTGCCGGTGTGAGCATGTCCCCCTGTCCCCCTGTCCCCCTGTCCCTCTGTCCCTCCACAGGGCTACAGCCAGCGCGTGGCAGCGTTCTGGAGCTGGAGCGCATGATCAAGGCAGTCACGGGGAAGAGCGCGCTGCTCTCCTACAGCTGGTACGGCTGCTTCTGCGGCATCGGGGGCAGGGGCACCCCGGTGGACGCCACCGACAGGTGAGTGCCCTGCAAAAGCTCCTCGCTGGCAGCTCCAAGAGGGGTTTTGGCACAATTCTGGAGTCACTTTGTGCTGCTGCCAAGCCGTTTGCTCCTTCCCTTGCCCGGGCAGGGCTCTGACGCTGACACGGTGTCTCCCGCAGCTGCTGCCGTGCCCATGACTGCTGCTACAGGAGGCTGCGAGAGAATAAGTGCAGCCCCCTGATAACCCCCTACCAATTTGAGGTCACCGATGGGGACATCACCTGCAGTGAGTATCAGCAGGCGTTTTGCAGCATTCCCCAGCGTGGCAGTGGCCAGCAGGGTTCAGTGGGCAGGGGTGATGCCCTGCAGGGTGCTGGGGCTGCCCACAGACCCCCCCTGCCACCGCAGCATCTCCCACAGCCGACAGCAGCTTTGGGGGCTGGAAAAGCCACGGCTGAACTTTGCATTTGTCCCCCGCAGGTAACGAGCAGAGCTGGTGCAAGAGAGAGACCTGCCTGTGCGACAAGGCGGTGGCGTTGTGCTTCGCTGGCGCTCTGCCATCCTACAATCCGTCCTACCGCTTCTACTTCAAGCTGAGATGCCGAGGGAGCAAGCTCCAGTGCTGAAGGGGGCGGGGGGAGCAGAGTGTTTGTGGGTTTTAAGTGGTTTTCCTCATTACCATGGAAAGGAGAGGGTGATCTGGGCACTGAGTGGAGCTGGAGCCCTCCGCTCTGCAAGGCTGTGTGGGATGAGGAGGTCCCCCAGCTCCCCAAAAAACACATCGCCGTTTGTTTTCAGTTTCTTCCTCCTCTGACCTAATTTCCCAGAAAAAAAAATGTAAAATAAAAATGTGAATAAAAGATACGAGAAGTGCTCTGTGGTGTGTTTCTGTCATACCACGGAGCAGCAGCAGCAGCACCCAGGCTGTGGCACTTGGTGAGAGCTCTTGCACCTCCTGACCTTGTTGCACCAGCTGCCCGATGCTCCGTGGTACCAAAAGCAGTCCCAAAAAGCCGGAGGTGTGATGCAGACTGCAAAATTCAGCTACTCCCCTCTCAGCTGGGTCTATCCCACCGTGGAGCTGCTCGAATCCCAGCGCTCTGCGTTCAGAAATGGGGACAAATCCACACCACCAAGCAAACCTCCCCGGGGTCTACCAACGAAATAATTTCCTTCTGGTGAGCCTGCTTCACCTGGTTCAGCCAAAAAGGCTGCTCCCAAAGCCAAAGCCAGAGCCAAACCACAACGATGCATTGAAGGGCAGGCAAGGTGTGGCAGAAAGGTGCTTTTAGAGGAGGAAAAAGAAGTGGGAAAATGTGGGAGAAGGTTTGAGACCCTCCTCTGATGTTTACTCGCTAAGAAAATTTGACAGTTCTGTTGACCAGGGGATTCTCCCTTTCAGCTGCCGTCACCACGCCGTACTTTCCACAGGCAAGCCCTTTTTTTTTTTTTTTTTTTTTTTTTTTGCCAGCATTTAAGGATTGCCTTCCCCCTGCTGGCCCTGTGCAGGGAAACCCTGCTGCTTCCCCAGCATCGCTGCCAGCACCGACCAGGGGGCCAGGGGTGGTTGCATTCCTGTAAAGGGGAAGGACGGCGCCTTCTCCTTTCCTGAAAAGTCCCATCAGCAAAATCGGGGCGAGCTGACCGCCCGGCAGCGGGTCAGCAGAGGGGGGAGCAAGCCCTATATAAAGGGATCCAGGCTGACCACTGCCCTGTGAGCGGCAGAGGCTTCCCCAAGGTAAGCAGGGATGCAGGAACGCTTTCATTTATTCCCTTTCCCCCTTTCCTACCTTAACCAAAAGCTGTGCTGCGAGCAGGGATGGAGGCACAGGTAGAAAAATCAGGGCCGAGCAGCAGAGAGGCTCTTTGAGACACCAGGCTGGGGCCGTATCCCTCGAGGGCTCCAACTTTTTCTGCTTTCTCTTCATTTTGCTTTTTTTTTTCCCCTTTCTTCGCCACCAAAGTCTGGGCAGCACCGGGCCCAGCCTCCCTGCTCCGTCCCCAGCCAGGCACCGCCGCTGCTCCTGGGTGAGGGAGCAGAGAGGAGAGGCCACCCGCCACGAGAGCCTTGCTGATGCAGCGGGGAAATGATGTGGGCTTGGTTTCTTCGTCCAGAATCACCAAAAAGATGAACTCCCTCCTCGTGCTGGCCGTGCTGTCTGCCTGGGGTAGGTGTCCTGGCTCTCAGGGTGGCTCCAGAAGCATCCGACACCGCGCTGGGGGCCAGCCCTGCTGGGTTTTCCTCCTTTCCCTTTTCCCTTTGTCACCACCTCTCTGAAACTCATTACAACCCCCTAAAAAATGTCCCTCCCACCCTGGGAACAAGTCACCCCTGTCACAGAAGCTGAGGCTGCAGCAGAAGACCCCACGCAGGGGTACCAGGAGGATGGCAAAGAGGCGGCGTCCTCGTTGCTGCTGCTTTAACAGGGGGGGGGACAGGAGTGGTGTCAGCCCCGCTGATTTTCCCCCAGGCTCATCCCTGGCTGGTGGGAACCTCTGGGATCTGCAGAAGATGCTCACGAAGGTGACTGGGAGAAACGCCATCCTGTACTACTCCTTCTACGGCTGCTACTGTGGCCTGGGTGGCCGCGGACGGCCCAAGGACGCCACAGACAGGTGAGCACCTACACAAAATCACTCTGCCCAAAATTTTACCATCCTGCGGGCACCTTTGGCTGCAAACCTGGGGAATAGGGGAAGCAGGGAAGAAAAAAAACACCACCAAAAGCCGAAAAATCTTACACAGGTGCTGCCAGCTGCACGACACCTGCTACGACGGCCTCCTGCGCCACGGCTGCGATGCCAAGAAGCAGCGCTACCGCTACAGCTGGCACGGCGGCAGCCCCACCTGCCGTAAGTGGGGGCATTGAAAAGGGGTTTCCCCCCCCCCTCAAATACAATAAAATGAGAATTGGAGCTGATCCCCTGCAGGTCGGGACTCCTGGTGCGCCCAGCTCTCCTGTGAGTGCGACCGCAGCCTGGGGCTGTGCCTGAGGAGCAGCCTGCGGAGCTACAGCAAGCGCTACCGCCTGTACCCCCGCTACAGGTGCAGGTGACAGGGGCTGGGGACAGCACGAGGAGGAGGAGATGCTTCGGGTTTGCCCTCTGCTCCCAACGGGGTTTTGGGCCTGGAGCCGCACGCCCGGGCTGAGCTGCGCTCCTACCCGCCTGGGCCACGTCGGCGTTGAGTTTGTATCGGTGTGAAAATAAATCCTGGGCTTAAAACATCCCCGTTTCCTTGGTGAGCTGCTGCTGGGCAGGGCACAAGCCCTGTAAATGCCCAGTGTTGCCCTCCCTGAGCACGTCGCAGGCTCTGTGGACACTCATTGGGCACTGGGAGGGCGCCCTGCACACCACTGGGTCCCTTACAGCACGCTCCCAGTGCTCCCAGTAACACCTCAGTGCTGTATAGGGCTCACCAGTGCTCCCCCCAGCATTCCTCAGATCTTTCTAGAGCCTCCTAGCACCCTCCTGGTTCCCCCCTAGTGCTGCCTAAAGACCCCCCCGTGGCCTCCCAGTGCCCCCCAGTACATTCCAGATCCTCTGAGCACACATCCAGTACCACCCTGGGCTTTACAGAACCACTCACCAACCGCCCAGTGCTTCCCAGTGCTGGCTGGAGACCCCCCCAGCACACCCCCAGTGTCCCCAGGTGCTGCCTGGAGCCCCTCAATACCTTTACCAGTGCCATCTACAACCTGGCAGTGTGCTCCCAGTGCCCCCCAGTGCCCCTCAATCCCCTCCTGATGCCTCCCAGCACTGTCTAAAGCCTCCCAGTACGTTGTATGTGGACCTCAGTACTACCCAGTACCCCCCAGTATGCCCCCAGTGCTTTATAGCACCTGCAATAACACCCCTGCACACCCCCTACCACAACCCTGTGCTGTCTGGAGCACTCCAGTGCCCTCCCAGATAGAACTGGGGGGAGTACTGGGAGCCTTCAGACAGCACTGGGGGGCAGCAGGAAGGCAACGGGGGCTCTAAAGAGCACTGGGGGCACTGGGAAGGTCCTCGGGGGCTCTGGAGGGAACTGGGGAGCCCCAGGAAATTATTGAGCCACTATCAGCAGGAGGGTGCCTGGCAGTCCCTAGCCAGCACCGGGGGTCACTGCGAGTTTACTGGAAAGCTCTGGACGGTACTGGGGGACAGTGGGAGGGCACTGGGGTGTCCTGGGAAGCACTGATAAGCTGCAGACAGCACCGGGAGTGCACCAGGAGGCTGCTGAGAGCCCCGGGGTGGCACCGGGAGGGTGCTTGGGGGGCTCTGGGCTGCGTAAGGCCGGGCTGCGAGGAGAGGATGGGTTTGGCCAGAGAGCCAAGGGGCGTAGCAGGACGGCGTGCGGGGCTGGAGGAAGCATTTTGGGGCTTCCAGCCGGGAGCTGGAGGGCAGCACTCGGCAGCCAGCGAGGATCCGGAGCCGTCACCGTCCCCCGGTGAGCAGCCCCCAGCCTCAGCCCACCGCCGGCACCCGTGGGGCTGCTGGAGGGACAAAAATAGGGTGGGGGTGCTGGAAGGAGGCGGCAGCACGCTGCGTCTCGCTCTGTTATTTAAAGGGAGAAGCTCGGCGGAGGGGCTGCAGGCACGGCTTGTGGCTGCCCAGTGCTGCCTGGGTGCCAGGAGCGGCGGTATGGGAGCAGGGAGAGGTCTGGGCGGCGGGGCAGCACCGGGATGTGTTTACACCCTTGGTGTAAGGAGGCACCCCTGCCTTTCTCCCTCCAAATTTTGAGATTTGACCTCATTTCAGAAGAAAGTTTGCTGAGCGGTGTCGTTTCTCCTCCCTGGTCCGGGTAAGAGGAAGATGAAGATCCTGCTGGTGGTCCTCGCCCTGCTGCTTGCTTGTGGTGAGTGCGGCCAGGCTGCAAAACATCCCCTGCTCCAGCTGTCCGAGGCAGATTTCTGTACCTAACTCATAAAATCCCACTTTCTGGTCGCTCCAGGCATGCTTGCTGCTCACGGAAAGCTCCCACCTGCATTCGCCCCAGGGCTGGAGGGCAGCACGGTGGGAAACCTGACTGCGCACATCTGCGACTCGGGATGGGGCCGCGGGCACGCAGCGAAGGCTTCAGCGCACCGGTACAGCAACAGCAGGTTTTTGGGGAAGCGAGGCAGCCCTGGAGAGGCAGAGACAAGCAGTTGAAACTGCTGGGATGGCAGCAGAGGGGCAGGAGTGGTCCCAAAGCCGGGATGCACAAAGGCTCTCTGGGTGGCACAGGGCTGAGAAGAGGCTCGGTGTAGGACAGGGGAAAAGCAGGATGGGGCTGGAGAGCATCCCAGAGCAGCTCCTGGGTGCCTTGGTGCAGGAGGGGATGCAAAGCCCTGCTTGAAGAGACTTTTGTGGACGGGTTAGAGAGCAGCCACGGCTGCGTTTCGCCTGCGGCCAGGCTCTCCTTCTCGCTGCAGGTGCTGCCGGCTCCGTGCCTGCTGCTACGCCCGGCTGGCCGCGCGCCGCTGCCGTGTGGGACAGAGCCAGCGCCTCGCCGCCCCCCAAGTGGGGGGTCCTGCCTGCAGTAAGTCCCCTGGCTGAGCTTTGGGATCACCCTGGAGCCATCCCCCAAGCACCATCCCCGCGCTGTTCTTCCTCTCGCTCCCCGCAGGCTCGGGGACCCGGTGCCAGCGAGGAGCCTGCAAATGCGAGCGGGCGACGCGGCTCTGCTGGGCGCGCAGCCGGGCGCTGCTCAGGTGCCAGGGCCGAGGCAGGCGCTGCTGATGGAGTGAGGCCCTTCACGAACCCACCTCCGTGCTGGTAAGCAGAGCGGGGCTCAGCACGGCGCCAGGAGCCCTTCCCAACCCTCTTCCTCGGGGCTTTGTTTTGGCTTCGACAGGAGGAAAGCCGCCCTTGTGCGAAGCTGCGTCATCAGACACTGGATCCGGGGAGGGAGAGCTGCACAGATGCGATATTTCTGCTCAGAAAAACAAGGGAGGAGCGGGACACCTGCGCCTTGTCTCAGTGAAGGGCGAGATGATGGAAGCCAGCACGAGCTGGCAATTTGTCCCCTTTGGCTCCAGCTCCCCACGCGCAAGTCGCTGCACGGAAACGTCGTGGCTCCCCCAGCTCTTTGCTTCATTGCAGAATGAAACTAAAATAAATATTCCAAATAAAAGATATAAAATATTTTTGAATATTCCAAGTATTCCAGAATAAATATTCCAAAATAAAGCCAGAGAGCAAAAAGCTTTGGTCCTATTTGTGCTGTGACTCCGCTGTACCCAGTGACAACGCCTGGCACCAGGGAGAAACTCACCTGTGTGCAGGGCTTCCTGCTGAAATACCCAAACCCTAAAAGTGGAGCCGAGCAGCAGAGCCCAGAGCCTGTGTCAAACATCACCCCCGATGCCTGGAGCCCGATTTAACACTGACAGCAGGAGGTTCTTGCATCCTGCAGCAGCGTTTCCAAACGGCTCAGAGCTCGCCTTTGCCTGGCTTGTGCCTGGTCTCCCCAGGTGAGGCATTGCACGAGGGTTTAGGCACTGCTGGAATAAAACACGTGCCAATTTCTGCCAGGTGAAGGTTACTTCAACAGCAACCACATGGCTTCGGTCCCAGCCTCCAGGCTCCCGAAATTTGCAGTTGCCTCCAGGCAGAAGGGCTGGAAGCTGCTGTGAAAGGCTGGGGACAGGCACAAAGACGCAGGAGGGCTGGGTGCCGATGAGCTTTGCTGCCCTGGGACAGCCAGGGAGCTCACGCTTGCCTAACTCTCAGAACAGAGCAAAACATCTTTCTCACCAGAAAAGAATGTTTCGGCCTTATTTTGCAACAACCCCCAGAACGTCCCCTAGGAAAAGGCAGCTTAGGCTGTGGCTGCTTCCTCCTGCCTCAAGCATCCCAGTGGTGCAGGTTTTCTGCTGGTCTCACCTCCTCCGAGGACTTGGAGAGCACTGCAAGCTGCCACGGGGCTCTGCAGTGAAACACAACCCCAAAAATGGGGACAAAAAGGGGGTTTCTCCGGGGCTGGAGGATGCTCTGCTGTGCCCTGGCCATTGGCAGCTGCAATTCCCACCCCGGCTTGCCCCAGAGCTGACCTCGATCGCACTAGGAAGTATCCCTTAAATCGGGAAGCACCCCTCGAATAAGGAAGTGTCCCTCAAACCAGAAAGGTTTCCCTCCAGCTGTGAACCAGGCGCCCGGTGTTTAGCCTGGGGGGTGGACGAGCACCCACCAGGAAGGAGAGCACAGCCCCGTGCCGAGCAGCTGCTGTTTGCAGGGCATAAATCAAGGATCAAATCCTTGCCGAGATGGGACAGGGGTGCTCGAGCAGACAGATTGCACACCAGGATGAGCCGAAACACGCTCGCTCTCTATTTAAATTCTGGATTAATTTTAACTTTCTATGTATTTTTCTGCTCGGACATCTGGCTGTACAGATCAGCTCATTTCGGGCTCCAGGGGCTGCTCTGTTACCTCAGGTGCAATAAATGGGGCTGCAAAAGCGCTGGAGGCAGCGCTGGAGTTGGTGCACGGTGTGAAAAGAGGCAACTTTGTGTAAACGTGTGTGTAAATTCAGCAAAAGCCGAGGCTGTGGTGCTGCTGGAGGGGCAAAAACCCCATGAGCAAGGCCCAGCCTCATTTGGGGGGGAAGACAAGTGCCAGGCGGGGAAGAGAGACTTGCTGAGGCCCTGAGCCCAGTTCCTTTTTCTCACCATCCCTCTGATATCCACGCAGCCACATCCTCGTTCCCTGTCTCAGTTTCGGTGACAGGGGATTTCCTCTCCCTGTCTCAGTGCCGGGGTTTCTGGCAAAGTGCTCCGCGAGGCACACGACACTGGGCATCTGCGACCTCTGCGCCAGACAAAATGGCTAAAATGGTCTTTGGGCATCACCTCATTAGAGATGCCCTCCAAGCCAATGACACCATCACCCCCTTTATCAGCCTTCCATTATATACCACTCACATTTTTTTTTTCCTTGCCTGGAGGCTGATCTGGCAAGGGGCATCTGGGCACCAGCAAGCCCTCAGTTGCACAAAAAAACAGGGGAGGGGGATGCTTTGCACTGGTTGTGTTTTTTCCCTGCCCAAGCGAGTAATTATGGCAACCAGTAAGACACAGCATGGAGCTTTCTAACCAAGACATCAAAAAAAAAAAACTAACAGCCATCCAGGAACCATATTGCTGCTCTTTTCCCTTGAGTTTTCCCATTTTGTTCAGGGTGCTGAGATACCCAGAGCCGTGCACAGGCTTGACCCAACTCATCCCAGTCCACCCAAACCTCCCATCAAAGGGCGCCCCGACTTTTCCGAGAAAGGGATTTGCATCCGAGCAGGCCCCCATCAAAGAGGAGAGCAGCTTGCACACGTAACGGGACCGATGTGGCGAGGACTGTCAATATTTGCCCGCTGTGGAGACAACAGAGGAGGAGCCAGGCTGAGCGGGCACGCGTTGGCTATAAGAGGTGCAGCTGAGCGCACCCTAAGGTGCAGGACCCGAAGGCTCACCCCACTCCGGAGCTGCTCGCCGCCAGCCATGAAGCTCTTGGTGCTCCTCGTCTGCCGTAAGTACCCCCTGGAGGCAGCAGGGTGATAACAGCTTCCCTAAATCCACCATAATTCGGGCGGTTTTGGGGCGGATGGTCGGGTGGGGGCTTTGTTCTGGTGCTCCTAACGGCAGGTCTCCAGTCGTAGGGCTGGTCCCCGTGGACGTGGATGGCAACGCGTTTCAGTTTGGTGAGATGATCAAGCTGAAGACGGGTAAGAACCCGCTGGCGTACAATGGCTACGGCTGCTACTGCGGCTTGGGGGGAGGCAAGCAACCTCTGGATGCGACGGACTGGTGAGTGAGGAGCTGGGGGAGATGGAGAGGATGCTCCCAGCCCTCTTCTCCTCCCAAAGCTCAAACCAGGGTGCAGCTGGAGCAGGCACTGCAGGAGCCACCGGGTGGTAGCCGCTGCAGTGATCTCCCCGCTGTTCCCCTGATGGCATGGTGCCTTTTGTGATACCAGGTGCTGCCATGCCCACGACTGCTGCTACGGCAGGTTGAAATTGTTATCCCCTGGCTGTAATCCTGTCCTGGTCAGTTACAAATACTCTACCCGGGGAAGCCAGATTGTCTGCGGTAAGAGACAGCGCGAGGCCAAAGCCACGCTCTCGGGGAACCTCTTTTCCTTGGTGTCCTTTAGATCAACCTGGAGGGGGTGGAAAGAGGGGAAAGGTGCCAGGAATAATGCAAATAATGGTGAAGTTTAGAGCTAGGAGACCTCCCAAAGGATGGGGGTTGCCCTTCTGTAGGGGGTAGATAACGACGTGACCAAGCTGGATGCAGAACACTTGAGGTGACCTGACTTGGACGGGGACGTGGTGCTGTCACCCCAATTTCCTGATCATCCTTCCGTCCACCCAGAACAAACACTGCCATTTGGGGGGGGGGGCAAATCAAAAAGAAGCACGTCCTCATGACCAGGACAAGTATCTATACAGAGCTAGATGTAAAGGAAATTAAAAGCTCCCCCTGGGGTCATGCTTGGTTTGTAGCCACTCTGTGCACTGGGGTAGGATGGTGGCAGGAGGGCTGACTACCCGGAGTTGACGGCTACGTATGCCAGTGGGAATGATTCAAAAGATAACCTCCAACTCTTGCTCCTTTTCCCCCCCCCCAGGAGGTGGGACTACCTGCCAAACAACAGCCTGTGAGTGTGACAAGGCAGCAGCAGAGTGCTTCAAGAGGACCCTCAGGACCTACAACAAACGCTACAGCAATTACTCAAACCTTCGGTGCAAGGGCTCAAGTCCCAGCTGCTACAGAAGCTAGCCTTGAAATCAAATGGAAATGCTCTAAATTGATTTCTTCTCCTGCAGTGAGATGGAGTAAGGCACAGCTCTGGCCCCCGCTGCACCAAAATGTCATTCGGAGGCCAGACCCTGAACCTGCGCGCAAGGAAAGCCCACCCACTCCTTGTAACTCAATACATCATGGAAAAAAAAAAAAAAAAAAAAAGATTTCTTCAAATAAAAATAAGTTTCAAAGACAATTTCTAAATGCATCTAATGTGTTTTCTTGTTTCAAGGCTCAGTGCCTGGGTGGGTGGGAAACCTGTAGCTCTCCCCAGAGACCTGATGAGTCCAGCACCCCAGGGCGACCAGACCACGGGTGCAAACTGGCCCCATCCTGCTCACAAATTGACTCCTTAAGCAATTAGTACTTACTAGGGCACAGGGCACTGCCAGCAGCTCCTCCAGCATCACAGGGGTTTCGGAGTGGCTTCTTCTTGCACCCCCATCTTTGAGTAGCTCCTCACAGGGTTCTGGAATGAGGCAGGTCCCCCAGGAGGTGCATGGCAGCAGCAATTAGCCCTAATGAAGAGCTGCTCATCACACCTGGGAGGTGGAAGTGCCTCCATGCTGCCTTTGGCCTCAAAGACTGTGCTCAGTTTGGCACCCGTCTGTGGGGTTGCACCCTCTGTGGGGTGCAGAACTCTGTAGGGGCACTGTGGGACGCAGTTTGGTGGTGGGACTTGGTGGGTCAGGCTGATGGTTAGACTTGATCTCGAAGGTCTTTTCCAACCTAGATGGTTCTGTGATTCTACAAGGTTATAATTTTAATAATTTTTCTACAAGGTTGTTGTTTTAATATATATATTAAAACAAAATATAAACAAATATATATTATATTAAAATATAAACAAATATATATATATATAAATTATTGTATATAAACAAATATATATATTTGTTTTTTTCTCCTAGGGTCACTCAATGGCTTTCCACTGTTAGAGAGAGGATTTCTTCAAGTTATATCTAAGCTTCTCCTCAGTCAGAAATGTGAACCAAACATTTCTATCAAAAAGGAAAGATGAGAGAGAAATGAGCTGGGATAGAGCTGATTAAGTCAATGCTGCCCTCTAAGGTTTGTGTGTGCAAACAGGCTGTGCTCCAGGCACCAGCAAGGCTCAGCCACACACGCACAGAGTGACACGTGCACACATCGCCTTAATAAGATTGTATTAAGAATGACCCAATTTGCCCACCTTTGTCAAAGTTTCCAAACACCACGAAAGCTGACAGGTGAGCGTGTGCCGCAGTAGCCAGAGGGCATCCACAGAAATGGTTCTGGTCACGACCACTCAATGCCCAGCCTTTCCTGCCTATTAACAAAATGAAGAGATGCAGATGCATTAAAATAATCTGGAAGTTTTGCTTTTAACCCACACTTTCCCCAAAACACCATTCACCCAGCTTGGCTGGCACACCCGAGGGTGCAGAGGGACCTGGGCAGGACGGGTCGATGGGCAGAGGCCATGGGATGAGGTTCAACATGGCCAAGGGCCGGGTCCTGCGCTTGGGGCACAGCAACCCCATGCAGTGCTACAGGCTGGGGGCAGAGTGACTCGAAAGCTGTGCAGGGAAAGGAACCTGGGGGTGTTGGTTGATGCTCAGCTGAACACAAGCCAGCAGTGTGCCCAGGTGGCCAAGAAGGCCAACGGCATCCTGGTTGGTTTGGAGAAGAGGAGGCTCGGGGGGACCTTATTGCTCTCTGCAACTGCCTGAAAGGAAGGTGTGGGGAGCTGGGGGTCGGCCTCTTCTCACAGCTAACTAGTGATAGGACCAGAGGGAATGGCCTCAAGTTGTGCCAGGGGAGGTTCAGGTTGGAAATGAGGAGACATTTCTGCTCAGAAAGAGCAGTCAGACACTGGAATGGGTAGCCCAGGGAGGTGGTGGAGTCACCGTCCCTGGGGGTGTTTAAGGAAAGGTTGGACGTGGTGCTTGGGGACAGGGTTTGGTGGGTGACATTGGTGGTAGGGGGATGGCTGGACCAGATGATCTTGGAGGGCTTTTCCAACATTAATGATTCTAGGATTATTCTATGTTCTTTAAAACCTTTATTGCACTCAATACCCAAAACTGGGGATTTGGTTTGGTAACAGAAGTGTATGCCCCACTGAGCATTTAAAAAAGGAAAGGGAAAGAAAACTCTTGTGTAGTTTCAGCAGAACCCAACAGAAAATGAAGCCACCTTCCAGAATGCTGCTGCACATGTGGATACCACGGATGACTTTCTTTGCTGTTCAAGTATTGCAGATGAGGCACGACTGTTGGTAAATAACCAAAAAAAAAAAAAACAAAACATCCCTCCATGCCTGGGTAAAACAAAGGTGATACATTTACCTGAACTACCTTGACATGCCTGCTGCCTTCCAGTCTCATCACACCAGTGAAGTGACTTGCACTTTGTCCCACTGAAGCTTTCCATTCTTTCCACTTTTGTAAAAGTCAGGTGGGAAAGAGAATTCCAGAAGTACCATTGCTAACAGGTCATCTAATGGTTAGCATAAAATGGATTTTACTGATTTTGAAACAACACTGAAAATTCAAGGCTCATCCATGTTCTCCTACCTACCAAATACTATTCAGATTTCCCTCTGCAGTAATTTCTAATGCCTACCACAGGCACTTACAGCAGCAGTAAAATGCTTCTTCACTTCCCAGACACTGTCCCTCCATAAAGCATAAGAGCTATTTTATATTTCTTTTTATTTCTGCCAAGCTCTTTACAGGAACCAAAGTAACTTTTTAACAAGCATTCAAGCCTGTTTGCCTACACCTTCAGTATTTAAAGCACAGCTCCTTCCTTTTTGTTGTTCAAATGCTCTATTAAGAGCAGTAGCAGAGCATATGAAGAAATACTACCTCAGGTTTTGGCATTTCAGTCAAAAAAGGCATTTACATGTCCAGATCGATTTGGAAGCTTCAAACAACGTACTGAAGAAAAACAACAACATTCCTTACTTTGTAAAAATGTATTTCATCTCTGCCCTTGCTTATGAAGTGCCTCCTGTTGTTTACTGTGTGTAAGTGCACATGGTTTCTTAAAGCTTAGTGCTTGATACAAGTCCAAAACCTGAGTGAGGCTGAAATACTGCAAGCCACAAACCTAGGGCCAAATCCTGCAGTCCTTACACTTCAGTCTAAATTCCCTATAAAAGTACCACAGCATTCAAGCTATACATTCCACAGTACCTGGTGAGCATATGCGAGAGGAATTTAAGATGAAAATCCTATTCTGGAAAAAGCTTGATTTATGAAGAGTGAAGCAGGCAGGGATCCCAGTGATCACTGCTGCTTGGAAGCTTGTTCCCAGAACTCTCAATCCGTTGGCTATACAAATTTCATTTAGAGACTATCAACTATCAAGTTCCTGGCTTGGACTAAAGCTCTGCAGTGGTCCTACAGCTCCAAAGTATGGCAAAGGAGATGAGATTCCAGATGTTCGAGTAACAGCACTCGGCAGAAATCCCATGCCTGCTTATAGTGTATCATATTGCTACCTCAGTAGACTTTATAGATCAGAAGAAATGGCTCTGCAGTCCCAGGAGCCCACTTGTTTAATTCTCTTGGATGAGAAAGAAAACAGGAATATTATGTTTGATAGTGTTGGCTAACACTTAGTTTTCGGAAGGATTCTGTTCCTCTGTTCCCTTGCTTTTCAAATTTAAATAGAAAAAAAAAAAAGTGTGTTCCTGAGTTGAGAACTGTTAACGCTTTCCCTGACAGTAAGGTAAAATAAATCTCCTCTAAGCATAACTAAGCACAAAGTTGCTATAACAAATCTAAGCATATAAAGAGATCTCAAAGCAAGTCTGGCATTGCTGTGTGAGGAAAAGGTTCTCACCTTAACCTAACTCCATAAGAACAAAAATAAACCTCTACTTATTTGTTAAGTTTAAAGCTCTCTTCTCTCACACAAGTTGACGTAGAATTATTGAGTAACTGCCCTGCAATTGAAGAAACAAAGTTCTTATGTGCTCAGAGATTTCTGCAGAAATTGATTTCCAGATGACAGCGGGTGCTTGGAAATTTGCTTAAGAGGAGTTTTGTCTCGATCAGTTTCCTTTCCTTTTCTCTCCAGAATGCTCAGAACAATCAGTCATATGTTTAGAGCTGTCATGGCCTTCACCAAGGTGATCTGGTTATCCGAGTCTGTCTCTCTCCTGTTGCTATCTGCACAGTTACTTTTGTTGGCCAAGACCTTTTGTCGGTGCCTTTCTTCCTGTCTCTTCTTTTTCTCCAGCCGTTGCTGTTCCTTCTTTTGTTTTTTTGATACCTGAAAAGGGAAGAATGAAAACAAAGTTGAAAACAGCCATTTACTGCCCAGCTGGGGAAAAATAGCACACTGGAAGGGAGACAAGCAGATACCAAAGCAGCTGCCAGAAAATTTTTATTCCAGACTATCTGAACTTTGTGCACTTTAGAAAAAGTGCTGTACGTCACTAATAAACACTTGACTTGGAGAAAAGTCACAACTGTAGCAGCTACAAAATCCAGTAAGTGGAAGCACTTTTTACTTCAAACAAGAGAACAATTGCTGGTTAAGAACTGCTCTAATCTTTAAAGGATGTCCACATATCACTGTCAAACGACCCTTCACATACCTTTGGGTTTTTGCTGGATCGACTATTTTCACTAGATTTAGCCAGTCCTTTGTGGTTTTCTATTTCATCTTGATGAGAACTCTGATTTCCGAAGATTCTTGAACCACTTCTGTTATCTTCCCACAGGGCTGAGGTGCACAATTTCTGACCTTTGCTCTGAGGATCGCGCTGCTCCTCAGCACCTACCAACAACAGAGTTTTTTCTCAGACACTCTATACACAGAAGCTGTCTCTGTGTCAGCCAATTCCTTCTTCCAGGCTTTCTGCAACTGTTTTTTTTGGAAGCTGGATTGAGTAGGGAAAAAGACAAAGTTCAGTAGCCTCTTCTGTCTGCTCACATAGGACAACATATTCTTCATCTGCTGGAATGTGGAAAGGGGACACTCCACACTAATCCAGTGGCATGCTGTTATTTTACAGAACTTCAGTGTAAAGGTCTAGTAATGTCTGCTTGTAACTTCACAGAGAGGACCCTATGTCACAAAAGCCAGGGACTCTAGTGCTCAAGAACTAGGCTACACCTGTACTTCAGGTTCTCCAGAGAACAGATCTAGGATGGAACATGCTCTGAGATACTGGTAAACCTGAGTTATCTGGTGAGGAGGCCGCAGAACGGCTCCAGGGATTACTAAGCTTACATGGAGTTTTCAAGACTGTAGAGCAGAACAAATGCAAAACAGATCAATTAGGATATGGTATGCTCAGTGGCTCATATGAACTTAGCTCAGTGCCTTCAACAGTGCCAGGTCAGTCTCACAACACGCACTGTTACTGAAAGGCTCCACAGGTGCACAAAATCTGCCCTCATAACCTTCCCGAACACAAAAAGGCTGAGGCAGCAGCACAGCCAACAGGAAGCTTCCACTGCTACTGTCCCTGTTGAACTGCTGTTTACAGTGAACGATGCCTCAGAAGAATGCTGTCTGAAGTTAGCAAGTGACAAAGTCCACGTACTTACCAATTCCTTCCATTTCCTTCACTTGAAGGATGGCAAATATTGCAGAATCTACGTTGTAGTCTTCCACTTTCAGAACCTGGCTTACTAACTCAATGTCCTGTCCGAGAGAAAGATAACGTTAAAGAGAGTTCCAACCAGTGACATACAGACACCTCTTCAGCAACCATTTGCACCACTAGGAGGGGGCTGCTGTCTGCTTTCATGACCTCCAATCAGCCCATACTCCATTTCTCAAGAAAGTGAGGGAAAAAAACTTCAAAATCTCAAAGATCCCAGGAAAAAGGACTATACTATTTCAGTATAACTGTTTCACTCTTGATCCTTTTCATTCTCTGCATTTGCACAGTACAACCTGCAGTAAGTACACAGGTTATCTAGTGACCACAGCTAAAACCGAACATCCTGAATGACTAGACAGTTTGTGAAACAAACTCTGTAAAATTTCAAAGTAAATTTTCTTGAGAGACTGCAAGACAAACCTTACAAAACTGTTCAATGTTCACACACAGTATGCATTTGAGTCTAGGACAAAATGCATTCCAATTTGTGACTGTAGTAATTAAATTGTCCAGGACAAACACTCTCTGGAATTTTTCTTAAGGAAGAAAGGGTACTCAATACTTACTGAACATCCAGTTGCACTGCACACTTTTTGTATAGCAGCTTCCTTTTCATCTTCAGTCTCATCTTCAGAGCCACTCTTCTCTGGGTTCATTTCCTCCTCATTTGCCTCACTTTTGGAAAGCATCTAAAGGAAAAGTAAAGTGTACCGTTATTTCATCATACACAATTTTAAAAAAAATCTGCCATTAACATAGATTTAATTTTGGCACAAATTTCTCAGAAACATCCTGTATCAAAGAGTCCTGGATATTGTGTAACGTCTGTTTGCTCTGGAACCATTTCCCACAATTCATACACTGTCAAGCAAACTCTCGTAGTACGAGATCATGTACACCAACAATCACTGGCTTTTTAAATGAAGTATTCATTTTCTTACAATATCACACATCATAGAAATGTGTGCATAGAACTCTGAAGACAGCACAGCTTATTCCTTAACAGGAAAAAGTGAGATATTAAGAGAATTATTGTATCTGGCTGTTGCCTTTCCATCCGTTTCCTCCCTCCCGTTTGTTTTTGCATTTGAGGTGATGAGTACGTAATTTAGATGGGGTTGCTTCAAGACTCCTACAGCCCGTATCACTGCACCACATTCAAGGCTGATTTCCAGCCCAGTAATTTAAGCACTTCACATACGGTCTCAAGAGATCAGGCAGTACTAATTACAATCACGTTAGGAATTTTTCTATCCCCACATGAGACAGGGACCAAATTCTTCTCTCGATCGCAATGCAAGTGAGAAAGCAAATCAACCAGTAACAGTCAGCTGTTATTTATCCCCACAGCCATCTCAGGTCATTCTGTCGTAACCAACCTCCATCTGAAGATATGCTGGAGCTTCTGAGTCATCGTTGATTCTCCTCACGCTGTCATAGTGCTCTCCATACCGATATGCAATGTGCAGCTCCCTCGCGTTGTTTTTGTCTGTGCCTCGAATCTAATTGAACCAAGCAGACCACAAATGAGGATTTGGCCTTAACTTCAGCATCGGATTTTTCTTAGTATTATTTTTTGAAGCAATGAGAAACACTGTGCTAGGAAGCAAAGTACGTAGCTACTGGAGTATCTTTACACAGGAAGTGTTGACCTAATAATCCAGATGTGCCTACAGTATCAACAGAACTTCTGTCTCAAGGATAAGATAAACAGCATGGGGTCAGTTCACAGAAGTTACATCATTACAAACAAAACATGATATGAAAATACTTCAGGGCTAAGCTCAAAGCGATTTCCTAAGTTTTCTACAATTTTCTGATCATCTCTTCCAGCCCCATTTTCAGCAACAGCCTCCATTCAATAAACGATGCCTTTTTCCCCTCAAATATGAGGAACATGAGTCTGGTCACATCAGGACCACAGTGAAAACCCTCACCCAGAGTAAGCTTTGTTCTGCTGTTGTGACAAGATGGTGTTTTAATGATTCACATTCGAAGCTGACATTTTTTGCTTTTAAAAGAAAGACCAATAAAGCCAAACCATGAAAATTTATTAACTCCACTTAGGAGCACAGATGTTCCTTTGCTTTGTCAGCATCAATTACAGCAGCTTCCGTAAGATAATTCTCGCTGTGGTATTATCTATACTGATGCAAGAACAATTCCTACCCCGATCATAAGGGTCTCAAGCTATTAGCTAAAAGCCAGCAGCATTTCAACTCCTGCAAGGAATGCAGAAAATTACACACCTGCAAATCTCCTTTGCTTACCTGTCGAGCCAGAGTTCAAAGATCTGACACCCTTGCTGGAGAAGATGACAGTAAGCAAACAACAAAAAAGTTTGCTTTAGGGCTCCAGAGTTTCCCAATCCTTTTACGTCTTTTCCCAACTTATAGAATTTACACCAAGTCACCTTTCGACTACGTCTGCACTCTGAGTTACATTAACAACTTCAGATTTCACAATAGATATTCTTCATTCATCTATTTTACACTTGCTCACCTGTAAATTCCAACTCGGTGCCTGGTTATACTTAACTCCTGCCTTTTATCTTATTAAGTTGTTCGCTGCGTTGGATTTCAGTAAGATCTGTCATCAATATTTTTCATTTGCCAGAGTCAAAATAGGTATCTAACAAATGCTGAAGCTCTTGAAAGGTTCTGAAATTTGGCAACTACTGACAAAGAAACCGAAGCTTCTTTGTGTGTGCTCTTTCCAAAATACACTGAAATTGTAAGTAAAAGGTAGTTGCAGTTAAAAAAAAAAAAAAAAAAGCAAAAACACAGGGAAAAGGTGAATAGTAACCCCAAAAGCCAACAAAATAACTTATACATCTATGCTAACTTCTATCTCTATATTTGCGGTCACTATCAAAATATATATTAAAAAAAAAAAAAAAAAAGGTAAAGGGTGCTTAAAGCCTTAAGAAGTCAGCATAGAAATGCCCAGCTCCAACAGTCTGAGAAACAGCTGGAGGTCCCGAACACTTCTCCTGCTCACATTTCTCCACCTTAGCTTCAGCACATGCCAGTGGCTCTCTTAAAGTTAAAGGATAATGCACCATCTGCTTTAGAGTTGAGACCAACAGAGAGATTCACACCATCTGCTTAAAGCATCTTGCTGATCTGCTTCTCTGGAAATGCTCTCTTTGTAATCTAGTCTTTCCAAAATGCTGGTGGGGCTCAAAAAAAAAAAGGATGTAGAATATGGAAAATTAGCAACTCGGTAAGACTGTCCCCATGTTGTGATCTCCTCTGTGTGGGCAGGGGACTCCGTACATTACAATTATTGACAGCTCTCTCTACTTATGCCATTTTCGTGACACACCCTCACTAACAAAACTCCACTCAGGCACACAAAATGGAACCTCATCATAAACGTGGTATTTACAGCCCAGGAAAGGTCAATGAATGGGAAAAAGGAGATTGAGTTTTCTGAGAGGATGTGCAAAAAGATCGATAAGAGTTCAGTGCACTGAGGAAAGTATTTGGTTCAAAACAGCAACAACACATGAACAGCACCTCCATGACCTCTCCTGCAGGGTCATTACCTCCATTACCTCTGTTCTCTCTCGCAGGTCAAGCAGTTGATTTTTTTTTTTTATACATAGGTGAGCTGTCTTACTGCACATTGCTGCCACATAGATACAGGTTTAAACTTATTTGGGTTCAGAATCCATCTAACACTGTTTCAAATGTTTCCAAAGACACCACCTACAGCTTTTACCTGGTCTTTTTTCTTTACTGCCCTGTTTCACCTACATACTTCATTGGTACTCTGTGAATTCAGCTTAGCACTTAAACCCTCTACTACCCTCATTAAAAATGTCAAGAAACAATCCTGGCTTGGATGTAGGCTCTCACTTGCTTGATGAACAGGCAGAGATCAAGTACGGACCCATGCCAGTGTGGATCTGCCACAGGAAAACAACAACAAAAAAGAAAGCAGGAGAGACCCAATGAATTACTTCTTCCAGTCCCCAGCTGCAAGAGGAATCCACAGTGCACAGTCTTTTCCAGAAGCTGATTAAACACCACTTTAAGATTTTAAAACCTTTTTTTCCCTCTCCTGCCCAGTCTAGAACCTCATTTTTCCAGTTGTCAGAACCACCAACTCCTCATTCCAAATCCCACAGAGAACTTGAGGTTTCCTTCAACGCTCAAAAAGCAAGAGCCAAGGTAACTATGGCTGCCAACCACTATATTTGTTTTCTGTGAACAGATCAGGAAGTTTCAACACTGTTTGTATCCATCAGCTGAAAATTAGGCCAAAATATGGAAGTTTTGTTTCTCACCTGCCACAGTGGAGCATTAAGCTGATGAATAACCACATTCATTTGATTGTTCCTTGCAAAGGCCACAATAGCATCGTTGCCAGCAAAGGTACCCGGCTTTGCCAAGTTGGTAACTAAAGGAAAACAAACATTCAGAAGAGATGAAGAACTGGTTTCTGAGACTTCAAAAAGCACCGGACGTTTAGCAAGTAAATAAATTTCAACAAGGGCCCAAGAAATTTTGGAAAGGAAATCCCAGCTATTAAATGGTAACCGTAGAGGCAACAATCTGGTAGCAACGGAGGTTACTAAGTCTTAAATGGCCACATAAACCTCCAAAAGCACAGTACACCCTTTCATTATGCAAAGCCATCAGTTCTGTGTAAAGCTCTGAAGGTAGGTGCCATGTGCTGAACGACCAGGCTACTTTCATGCAGCACCTGCATGTCAGCTGGCACATACCCAAAGCTGTTAGAACAAAGGCTGCGCTGGTCTCTGCTTTCCATCTTCCCCTGGGTTAACACTACGAAAAAACAAGCGTCAAGGAGAAAAAGAAATACAAGGAAATCAGCCACGCAACACCCACTGCTCACCCTTGAAGTTTTGAGAAAACTTCATTTTCACAAGTTCCTTTTAGAAACACTAAATTATTACTTCTAGACTTTCTTTTTCTTTCCTTCTCTGAGTTCTTCCTACATTCAAACAAGTTCCAGGAGAAGTTTAATAGCTCATCTTTCTACAGAAAGATAACAAAGAGAAAGGCAAACTCACTGCTGTTTCTAAAATCTAGAGAGTGGCCACAGCATAGCTCAGGGATGAGAAACGGTTTAGTGGAGAGGTACTCAAAGGAGATGTAACCTCATTTTGGAACAACCCCTTCTATTAGCGTCTGCAGAGTCTGTACCGTGTTTGTCAAAGGGCACATCATCTTCCACAAAGGGCTCGAACTCCTCCCGCTGCTTTACCATGTAGTCCACCGTCTCCTGGCGATGTCTGAGGTGGTTTCGGGAGTGTCCCTCAAGCTGGTCACCAAGGGCCCGGAACAAACAATTGCTAAGGGGAGAGAAACTAAATGTTAGCGTTTCTGAAGTGCTGCTATACAGAGAGCAACATTAAACCAATGACCTTTGTGTACAAGTGGAAAAAACACAGCCTGGGCAGCAGGAGACGAGATTGGGCGCAGCGGGTGCCAGGCGGGGGGGGACCCACGACCCCCTCACAGCCTTTGGGGGACTCGGGACGAGCAAGGAGCGACCCCCCCCGGGGTCGGGGACCCAAGGCCGGCCCCGGCACTCACCCATCGCCCGGCACCTCCCGCAGCTTGAGGCCGAGGGCTCGGAGCTGCCTGGCGAGGCCGCCTCCGCCCGCCGAGGGGCTCGGGGCTCTCCTGCGGCCGGAGGGCCGGGCCCTGGCCGCCTGCTTGCGGGACATCCCCGCTCCCTGCCTCCGGAGGAGGAGGAGGAGGAGGAGGAAGAGGAAGAGGAGGAGAAGAGGAGCCCGCGAGGTGGCACTCGGGGAGCAGCGGAGCAGCGCCGCCAAGGGATGTGCTGAGGCAGCTCTGCAGAAGGGAAAGGCCAGGGCGAGTTTCTGTCAGGAAATCCCTGTGAGGGTGCGTCCTGCGAGTGCAGCCTGGAAAGGGTTGGAAAGAGCCCGATTCGGTGCCTCCCTCCTCTTCCTCAGGCTGCACGGGGAGCTTGTGTCTGAGCCAGGAGCAGGCAGGGAGAAGGGACCCGCTGGGACCTGCTGGGACCCGCTGGGACCCGCTCCCGGTTTGCCCAGTTGGGAGTGAACCTCAGGTGTGTTAGGAAAAGTGCTTCTTCACCCATTTTCTGGGCACAAAGTGGATGGGGAGCTGCTAAACCATAGGGAGCACCACCACCGAGCCTGGTGCTGCAGCTGTAAGACATCTGGGGCAGCTCCAGAGCTTGGTTACGAGCCCCAAACTGAGACCACAGCTGCAGCTGAAGGCTCAGCACCAGGAGATCTGTTAGCCTCAAGCTCTGCCACCCTTCTGGCAGCGAGCAACAAAACCAGCCCACCATTAACACCATCCAGTGCTGCCCCCGATCACTGGGTCCATTTTAACCCATCTGTGGTTACCCATTTATTTTTTTTCTTGCCCTACTTTGCCCTGCAGGTATGACAAGACAGTTTGCCTGATGCTGTCAGATCCCAGTTCCTAGCTCTGTTCAGGCAGTGCATCCAAACAGCTTCCTGGTGAAAGCTGAAAAAACACTCCCAAGGTGGAAACAGACCCAGACGTACAGAGTGAGTCAACTTCCCAGGCACAAGCATTACGGGTGTGATACAAGAGCACATCGCAGACAAACAAGGCAAGACCAAATAGCCACATTGGATTCCCCTGAGAGGCTCTCAGGTCACATTTGTGAGGTCAAACAGGCCTTGGTTAGGATCAGGTAAAAAGGCTGCTTCCAAGCTGCTTTTCAACCCCTGTGTAAGAAGCTCCCTGCCACGCCAGAAGATGTGCTGCAAGTCTGAAGGCGACTGCCCAGGCACTGCAGCTCTCTGCTCTTACTCACGCTTATGCCCATTAACGGGTGATACCATACGAGGCTCCACATCAAGATAATATTTAATATCGTATATATCTATAAGTTCCTTTTGTCCAGTCACAAGAAGCTGTAATATAACTTGAGAGCAGGAAGAAGCTCGAGGGACTAGAAACATTATCTCCTAGAATATTTTGAAGATTACTGTGCTGAAGGCTCTATAGCTTTGATGGGCTGACTAGATAATCTTAGAGGTCTTCTCCAACCTGAATGATTCTGTGATAGCAAGCTGGTGTCTCACTCCGAGATTAACCTGGAATGATGTGACTACTCTTCTGTATCCATTTCCTGCCATAAACAAATCCATGAGAGGAGACATTCCAAGGAAAAACATTTTCGTATGCAAATATTCTAAAAGCAGGAAAACAGGATGTGTCTGCAAACTGACTGCAAATGATTAATGAAATGGTAACTAGCATACGAAGCATTATAGAGCTATAGTCAGCTCAGCTCACTATAACATATCTACAAGCCAGTGAACATCACACATGCAGCCAAAGACAAAACAGAGACAAAATTTGGACAGGTCCTTTGAACACGTGGCTGAAAACGTCACCAGTGGAGGACAACAATGAAGAGGCATCTTTAATTAAATATCACCAATAAAACTGGGCGGAGAGCTCACCCGCTGCCTGACCAGCCAAAACCAGCTCAGGCTGGAGAAGTGCAGGGCCTCGCCAAGCTGTGACGAGCTCTGTTTTCCCTTCCTTCGAGTGAGTCGTCCTTGCTGCTGACGTGCATCAGTAGCAAAGTAACAACACCTCTCCAACAGCTGGGTTTCCAGGACATGTGCTCAAAGGGAAAGTCACTCCCGGCCGCTGCTGAAGACAGAGCAACAGCAAAGGCATGGATTCATCCCACTGAGTTTTTAAGTTTGCAGTGTAGCTGCCCCCATTGGTGTCTGTTCCAGTTTCCCAACATCTGCAATGCAAAACTGTTTCATATTGTCCACTGATTCACTGAGAATCTCTACGTTTTAAGACACTAAGAAAGGAATTAACAGTCTAAATATGAACTTGAAAAGCATTTTAAAAATGGTCTTTTTTTCCCCCCATATCTTTTCTTTTTTAACAGAATTAACTTACTAAAAGGTATGTGAAATGCAATAGAAAAATTATCCAATTTTTAAACATAACTAAGCCTTGCAGTGCACCAAGCCCAATTCCAAACATTCTTGCACTTCAGATATGAGTTATGAGTCTCACTTCTGCAAATCTTCACGCTCCCTAAAATCTGGGGTCACCTCGAAGTCTGTCAAACACTGCTATATCCTGTGTCAGCAGCAGTACAGCAGGAACACCCAGACACTTCTATGAAGTTTGCTAACAACAAACCTTTTACTATTTCTCAGCAAAGAACCTTCTCACCTCATCCCCCTGCCAGCAGTTCATGAGATTAGAGCCCTCCTGAATTCCTTCCCCTTCTAATTGCGGCTGTTTCAGTTCTTTCTGCTGCTGCTCTGTTGGAGAGAGGGGCTGGGACTCGGTAGCACAGATTGCTCCAGCACTCAGGTGCACTTGAGGCTACAGAATCGGTACTGCATGTCTTCTCCCAGGAATTCTGACCTAGTCTAGCCTTCCGGTATTGGCAATCCTTCCTTTTCTACCTTCCTTCCTTCCATGGGATTCTTGCTGTGAAAACAACCTGTATTTTATACCTCAAGAAAGGCAGAAAGAAGTTAGAGAATGAGGGATTGTGTTTGTGCATTTTATTTTATTTTTTTTTTTAGATGAGCTGAATATTCACAAAACCACCTAACAGAAGTGCATTCCTGGGAGTGCATGAGCTTGTCCTGTGAACAGCAAGAAAAGGAGGAGCCCTACCAACAGATCTCTCCCATGGACTCTGTAAGAACCTCGGGGATCCCAAACCACGCTTCAGTTAGTGCCTGAAGCCCTCTGATGACTAAAACCAACAGGAACGTTCCTACAATAAGGAATTGATAATAATCCGACATTTAACACTCAACATTAACATATTTATGCTGTAAGGGAGCAGCTCGGGTGCAGCAAGCAGTGCTAAAGCAAGAGCAGAGCTCCTACCTGGAGGGTTCAGCACTGCTGTGACAGCTCTGCCATGCCTGGCTAACAGATGTTGGGTTCTCCTGTCAATCCAAGGTAAAAGGCTCTGCGACGCAGCACGAGATGACACGTTCCTCGCCATGGTTATGCCAACAGCTAAGAGGAGAATGAAACAACTTACCCAGGCCATGCAGAAAGCCAGTGCAAGAGAGAAGCAGGACACTTCTCCTGCCTTTCTGTCCCATGCTCTCTCTAATCAAAGCACTGCGTACACCACTTCATACCAGATAATTCTTTTGGATGTGCCACTGTCCAACAAGGCTGTGTTTAGGGCACAGAGAAATCACTTTTAAGAAATTAAGTACTAATTTGGTAATAATGGTAGTGCCATTCTGTCCCTTTGGCTGTCACAGTGAACAAAGCTGCAGACTCTTAACGCCACGGGATCTGCTTCTGGACAGGAATTGCTCAGTGATATCAGCCGTTGTAAAGTGTCTTAGCCACGGAGTTAATCGTTAACTCAGGTCACCACCTCATAAAAACATCACATTGTAAGAGCACAACACGCTTAAAGCTGTCATTCGATCATGCACACAACAGGAATAAAGGAGCACATAAAAGGAGCCAGAAACTCCGCAGACCCTTCAGCTACGGGAAGACAAACCGCACCGAGGTTTATCTCCATGGAGAAACCCACGGACAAGCCAAGCAGCGAAAACAGAGCGACAGCTTCTGGGATACCCCAGGCTGAGAAGACTGGTCCTGCGCCCTTTGCAGAAGGTGCTGCAGAAATGAGCGGGGCAGGACCCCTCACAGAAAACGCTGCCGATGCGAAGGGACTGGCGTTTGCTGAAGAACATCTGAAAGAAATGGAGAGATCTCTGGACACAGAGCCAGACGGTCCTGATACCTTTAAGCCAGCATTTTTGGAAAGTGACTATCCAAACACAAAGCCGCTTGTTATGGTGATAAACTCAAGCTCTCCTGAAGTGTACGGTTCCAAAAGAAGCTACCAGCCTTCACCCACACCATCTATTGCAGACATGGACTGCCTGGTCTGCTTCAACAAGTACAACGTGTACAGAGTCCCAAAGCTCCTCGACTGCCAGCATGCTTTCTGTGCAGTTTGCCTCAAGCTTATCCTCAGGAAAGAAGACGATACCTGGATAATCACCTGCCCCCTGTGCAGAAAAAACACGCCTGTGTCAGGAGGATTTATCCGCACGCTTCCAAACAAAGAAGAAATCATGGACCAGTTGGAACATCCTGACACAGCTCTCGAGGTACACATCTCTCCCCCGGGGCTGGACAGCAGCAGCTGGGCTCAGAGCAGCCAAGATGTTTTATACAGAGACCAAAATGTTCCAGCAGACAACAGGCTGGCTATCCAGAGACTTGTGCTGCTCCTGCTGCTTTTGGTGATTCTCACGATCCTCATCCTCCCGTTCATATACTCGGGGACGATAAAATGGGTAATTTCTGTCATGCTTACTTTGGGGTTGCTCATGTCTATGGTGCTTTGCTGCACTCCTAAATTCTACTGGAGCTGTAATGGCAACTCACTCACAGCCTGCCACAAGGAGACCCACGTCGCTGCTATTGCCTGAAACAGCACAAGCTGCCTCGAGATAATGACTGGTTCCACCTGCACAGCCGAGTATCAGGAGCACTAGGCAGTTACTGGACTTTGAAAGCAAACATTCACATCAGAACCTCGAAGTGTTGAACTTATCCCACTAAGCCTCAAAGGCAATGCAGTGTTGTTTAATTTTATTACTGAAAACGGGAAAATACTTGTATGCTGATATTTGTAAGATAAAATTGTAAGCCGGTTTTTATCCCAGATGAATAGTTGTTGTTTTGCTTTCGTCATTTTAGTCCTGCTCACATCCTCTCTCCAATTTCTACTGCAGAACATTAGCTGAAACGTGTGACATTTGTACCCTGTGAAAATCTGTAGCTGTCACTGTGTTTTCCCACTCCTAACACAGGTATATCTTTCCTTGTGACAACGTGGGGAATTAGACTGCTAAATCTGGGGCTGGATGCCTAGCCTTAATGCGAGAGGGTAGTTTTAACAGAGTTTATCACATTAATCTGGATCCCTGACCAGAAGGTTGTTAGCAGGGGTGGGAACGGGAAAAGGGAACATCAGTTGATGTCATCTCACGTTGCACTTGAAACTAGAGAGGAAGAGGCAAAATCAACATTTCTAATTGTTACATTCACAACTTGCAAAGTGCAAGGCTCTGAAAAGCTGATGACACTCCAAGTGCCCCATCTTATGGAGCACAGAAATAGTTTCTCTCAGCTGAACCCCTTTATCTGGCTGCCTGTACCACCTCTCTTCTTGCTCTCTTCACATTACGTGCAACATTGCCCGTTGGAGATGCCCACAAATTCTCCTTCCAAAGATAAAAAGGAATCTGTCAGTTGTTCTGCTATACCACACACGATTTTTTTTTTTTTTTTTTTAATATATGGAACGTGTCCATTAAAGCTGAATAATGCTAATTGCTCACTGACTCTGTGTTTTAATTCCTCTCCAATAATTGCCATCAAAATATTTCACAGCTTCCCAACAGGAACTACAGCTGGGAAAGCATTTTAGGGAGTCTGTACAAGTGAGTCAGTGAGGAAAGCAGAAAAGTAATGTGCTGGGCTTTTTTTCCTTGATTTAAAAGAAAAACTAACTTAGTTGCAAAGAAAATACCCTACAACTCAACTAAAATAAAACTGGAAAAAATTAGGAGCTTGCTTTAGCTACGTTAGGTTTTTAAGAGTACCACAGGTCTCAGCAGACTTTGGATCAGGGCTGTAGTAAATATTTGCGCTCGTTAAGAAGGGAAACTTTTGGACCCCAGTTGCTCACTATACATATGCATTTCTCTATATATATGGACAGTGTGTCCCACCAGCAGATAAAACGGATTAGATGAAGAGGGTAAGGAGCTGTTGTCCCCCTGTGCCTCGGAAAAAACAGGTCCATTTTCTACCTAAGAACAGGAACCTTCAAGGAGAACAAATGCTTTGTTTCTTCTCATAGATTTGTACAGCAATTGCAGAGTACGTATGTAATAACACCCACCAACAGCCAAACCAAGGAAAGCTTTTCAATGGGGAAAAGGCAGGAAGTTTTAAACACAAATATCTTCTTCAATGATATTATTTCAGACACAAAGGATGGCCCGGGTATTCACCTGAAAGCCGTCTCAGAAAATCACGCCAAGTCTTTCAGCTCGTGGACAATTTTCCAGTTGAGCTCTTTGCCCACACTGGTGGATGACTTGCACTCCAGAGGCATGTAACAAGTCATATTGGCCTTGACATGCTGTGCATGAACGCATCAAAGTAAGGTAGAAGGGTTAAAGGAAAAGTGTGCACTAATTGCGCAGCACTCTGTTCTCATTCAAACGACCAGATAGCGAGGAAAGAACAGGCTGTCCTAAAGATAAGATGGCAAAGATGAACTGGACGGGAGCCATGACATACCCCAATTACAAAGGAAAAAAGATGGGCAGTTTTGCCCAAGACACTTGGTCTCTTCCCAAGTGAGACCGATACCAAACAACACCCACTCCAGAAGGGCATTCAAGTCACACCCAGTAAGAGTTTGCTATCATCAGTCAGGAGATGACCTGAAGATACCAAGAGGCAGTGTCCCTCATCCTCCGTATCACACGATGTGTGGGTTCACCTCTCTGTGCTTCTCAGTACATGGGTGTCAACAAATGACGTCTGAAAATAAGCGTGAACAGGAAAAAAATCAGTTTGCTACAGACCAAAAAGGGTCTCGCATTCAATTTTCTAACACTAATTTCCACAGTGGCAAAAAAGGCCAATGGAAAAAGGCTTCCCTGAAGGCAGCGTATGCCACTGCCCTGATGTGCAAAGGAAGAACAGGACATGTGAATCACGGTGATTTGAACTGATGCTCATAGCACAAAAAGAAACAAACAACCAAACCACAAAGGATTTGAAGGGAAATAAATGTTTCCCCTGAAAATAGCCATCCCGTTCCCAGGTATAAGGGCAGAGCACCAAAGGTTTGTATCCGCATTGAAGATACAAATAGAATTTCTAACACAATGTAGGACACCAGTGCAATTACCAGTGAGAGACTGACACACTGAGAGAGCTTGGTAAGACGAGGGGCAGTGGGTGCAAGCTGGAACGTAGGAGGTTCCAGTTAAATATGAGAAGAAACTTTTTCATGGTGAGGGTGATGGAGCACTGGGACAGGCTTTCCATGGGGTTCTGGAGTCTCCTTCTCTGGAGACATTCAAAACCCACCTGGAAGCACTCCTGTGTGACGTGATCCGGGTGTTCCTGCTCCGGCAGGGGCATTGGACTAGGTAATCTTTCAAGGTCCCTTTCAATTCCTAACATTCTGTGAACTCTGTGGAGCCACGCGGTGAGATCACCAGCCACAGATGTCCTGATTTCCACCCCTGCTGCTTTGTGCTAACACTTGCCAAGCCTGTGTTCAGCATTCAACTGAAATGATTCTTTGGTCTTTAGAGCCAGTAACAATTATCTGATCCAGAGTTCATGGATGTTGGTGGAAGTCATTACCTCCTATAAGCTGAAATCTTTTATAACAGCTGCTAATTCCCATCTGACAAGATAAGGATCAATGATAACGTAAACCTCTGAAGCAGCAATTAAGTTTACAGTGAAAATGTCAAAATATTCCCATTTGTATTCTAAAATGTTAAAGGATCTGTTTGCATCCAGTTCTTCTTCACACCAATTTTTTTGACAATAAAGTCTCAGCTCCAAATGACCTTGCCCTGCTTACCATACCTAGCTGGCTCCTGATTTCATGCAGTGATTAAATAACAAACTGTAGTCTGACAAAGAGAGGTTCATAGTGACAAACGGGCCAAAGCAGCAGCCAACGTACTGCATGAATACATCAGAACTATGTTTTACAAACCTTCCCCATCCCAAATCATTTTCAGGTTTCTTATCAACAAACAGCACCGGTCACCCACCACAGCTAATTATGTGAGGGAGACGGGTGCCTTAAAAAATGTGAGCGTAGGTGTTCTAAATCATTGTTAACTACAGAAGTCCAGCTTTATCTACAGAACCTTAAATTATCAATAATCATGTTGCCTTTGGTTATTATTAAACTATATAATAAGATCCCAAGTTTACAACATCTGATAAAACCCATGATTAATTATCATTCCACTCCTGTTTTGAACTACTTTGAACAGCTCTTCTGCATTATCACACAGATATAAACAGGCAAAAATAAACATGGAATAAATAGTGTATTTCACACTTCAACATCACTCAGATGCTGTACAAAGACAACTTTTGGTCCTCAAATGCACTGCTGTCAAATCTACAAGAAACTAATTTGCAGATTTTGGTCTGAGAGCACAGATTTGTGTCCAGAGGATTTTTTTGCTTGTTGTGAACTATTTGCAGCTTGTCCATGGTGTTATGCAGTTACCTAAGTCACAAATGAAGTACATGTATGTACCTTTTGTACCTTAATGGGGATCAGCAGAGCACGCCTTCTAAACCTTGTCACATTTATCTATATGATGATGCTTAAAATACATAGGGGTAATGAGTACTTGTGTGAGTAAACCTGAAGGACCTAATGTAAGCTGCAAGCAAGTGGGACAGGATATTTGGCCACATTGAAAGGGCTTTTAAACAGAAAAAGTATGTGGATTTATTTATTTATTTTTACCCTACAAGTCCAAAATAGCATATTTTTAAGTATAAATCAGTTACCCCAGATACCAAGTAACCAAGTTTTGCTTTCATGAAACATGGCAATGCAGAAAAACTGCTTCTCTTCCCTGAAAAACTGGATTTCACTAAGAATTGGCAAGCACTGTACTTGCAGTTCCCACTCGAGCCTCCTCTCAAAGCAAAAACATTTCTCAAAACCCATAAAACACAATGCAAAAGCCTTATGCTGAGGTAGCTGAGTTAATTCCACAGCCCAGGTGTAGCCCTGGAGTTTCCGCAGGGCCAGTTAACTACAGCTGGCTGACCAAAGCCTCCCAACCTGTGCCTGGAGCCCTGCTTCTATCAGAAGCAATATATCCATGGTCCTCATGTTTGCCTGGACATATATAAATATATATATATATATATATATACACACACACACACAGAAAGCTACTTCAGCTCCTGTTTGGATGCCTTTGGGATCCCACCTGGTGGATCACACGCAGTGTGAGGCAGCACTGAAGCTTCACCTTCCCTGTGATGTGTGCATACGTATGTATATAAATAGATATAATCACAAAAAGTTACTTCAGCTCCTGTTTGGATGCCTTTGGGATCCCACATGGTGGATCACACACAGTGTGAGACAGCACTGAAGCTTCACTTGCCCTCAGAGCAGCCCCCAACCTGTCTCATGTCAGGGGCAACAAAGACGTCTCTGCATTCAGTGGTGGTGACCTGAGAGCAGCTTTCACCCAATACACCTCACCCCACCGCTCTCTGCAATCCTCTCTCTGAGAGAGATGCATTCTCAGAGGGAAAGAAGAGCCTTAAAGGGGGACGGAAGAGCTGCCACTCAGCTCAGCACTAAACCCTAGCAGGGCACCCAAGATGCCAGAGCAAGGCTGCTGTGAGGAAGGAGCTGTGACACCTATTTTGACTGAAGCAGCACCAGGCCTCGCTGCCGCCCCACCGCTGTCACAACCCTATCACAACTCCCATAGGAAGGCCGGGAGCGGTACAAATACCAGGAATGGGGCGAAAACAGAGAGCGGGGCTCGCCATCAACCCGGCCCCAAAACACATCCCCCCTCAGCACAACGCGCCGCCCGCCCGCCCTCTTTACGCTACGCCAGCAGCGTAGGAGAGCGCAGGGCCGCCCAGCACTGCCCGCTGTCCTTACGCAATCTCCGTAGGGCTGACAGGGGCGGAAGGGGCGGGAGGCGGTGGCAGCCGGGAGCGCGGCGGCCCCTGAGGGCGGCCGGGCCGGCAGCAGGTCGGAGCCGGGCCGGGGGAGGTGGGGAGAGGGTTCACGGGGCTCCCCGGGGCTCCTCGGGGCTCTTTCGGCTCCGGGACCGGCCGTGGTGCGGCTCCTGAGGGCAGGGCTGTGGCAGCGTCGCGCCCCTGGGCTCTCCCGCCCCTGCAGGGGGTCGCTCTCCTCAGGGGGTGTCGTGGGGGGGTGGCTGGTGGTGGTAGGACTTGAAAGGATTTGCGACAAAACTGAGTGTTATCAGCAGCCTAGTGGCAGTGTCAGCCTCGAGCTGAGGCGTCTCTGTGTTTTTCCACTGAGGGTTTTTCTATTTGCTGGTAATGTGCCTACCTGACGTGTAAGGACCCTGCTTCTAAACGACTGCTGCTACAAGCGTCTGCGTTAACCACATCCAACACGCTCAATTTTGCAGTTGCTTCAGCTTCTAGCCTTGCCATGCCCCTGTCCCTATGCCCTCCATCTCTAATCTCTGATTTCCATTTATTTAGGACACGTCTCCGTGGCAGCGGCCTGCGTTGCCTTCGCGTGTTGTGAGGTGAGAAGCGGTTTTATCCAGGGCTGCATTAATCTGGATTAATTGCCTTCCACGTTTGCGCTTAGTATTGATGGGCTAAAAGTGAAGGCTGACTGTGGAGAGCATGCCTCTCCTGTACAGCTTTAGATCCACGGAAGGGTTATCTTTTTACTTTCCCCATAGGATTGCAGGAAGCACTATATAAAATACACCACCTCTCAAGAAAACAAAGGGCTTTGTGTGAAAAGTAAGCACTGGAAGCGACACAAGTTTCTCTTTCAAATGGCAGTTCAGATTATGGAAATGCTATAGGTTGCTGAATTGCATTGTTGAAGACAGAGAACTGAATTCCAGCGTCACAAGCTGTAAATAACTTTCAGTGTAAGTTTTTGGTCAGGTCTTGATTCCCTCTTGTTGAATTCAGTGGCAAAGCTTCCTGGGCTAAGTATTTGTACTAAATCACGTTGCTATTTTTATGCTGCCATGTGAAAAACCAAGCCCATTTTCCTCAATGTTTATGGCAAAATCGACACCTGTGTGAAGGGCACACATCCAGGGTCTTGATCAGAGCATCCTCAGAGCTCTCATTTCTAGATGAGGTGGCAGAGAAAAGTCTTTCCAAAACTTTCTTGGGGTATTCTAGATACTCACCATCACAAATTATTTGCTGCATAATGGAAATAAAGTTGCCTGCAAGAAGCCACTATGGTGTCACTCCGTAACAGGTCACCTCTTGTATTATTGGGAAATAAGGTTAAACTCCGCAGTTGTACTTTTCCTGGATTCTTTATAGATGCTTTACTTTTCATGTGACCCTCTGGCTACTAGATTAAAATTCTGTGCAACCCTGGGTGTGCCTGTGAGGCTGGTGTAGCCCCCAACCCAACTATCCAGGCACCTCTTTACAGTTGAGTTACATGTTTATGATGCTGGAATGAGGGTCAATCTGCCACATCTTAAACCAAAGCGAGGATACGGGTGGAAATAGGGTCACTGCTCTCTTTTTTTAGCCATCTGGATACTCTTACCTCTTCCTCAGATCTGTTGTTAATTTTTTCCTTAAGGACATCCTCATGGTGTCTATGAACATCTCAGGAACTTTAGGGCTAGATAAAATATTCTGAGGGTTGCTGGTTTGGCTTCTTAACAAATCAATAAATCTATCACAGCAGCAAAGGGAATTTTATTTTCAGTGCTGGTTCCCATGCTGAGTTAATACATCTGTGCCCAGGAGTGAGCTGGCACGCCGGATTATTGTTTGTGAAGTTACTGATACTTCAAGTTAGATTATTCCTAGGCAAGTTGGTTGGTAAGTCAGGCTGTGGATGTTTTAGGAGGCTCAGAACTTAGTGATGTAAGATAGATTTTGGGCATCCAGACAAGGACTTTGGAGCTCCTGAGGTAATAAAAGGAAGTCTTGGGATCTGGGGCAGGGGACAGAATCCTGGAGAGGATGGGGACTCATCCTGCTCAGTCCCCGGGGCTGCAGTTCTGTGGGTACAGCTGCTGCTGTGTGGTAGGACTGGTAGGGTGGAGGGCCTGGCCCTGATCCCAGGCACCACTCTCCTTGGGAAGTAGAATCTGGCTGTTCCCTTCTCCGATTGATGGGGAAATAACAGGGTTCATTTATTCCTGCAGACCATGACAGATAGCACAGATGTAATAAAATCTGTAAGAGGAGCTGCTCCTCTGGTGCACTTCTTTATTCTAAGACCATTCTGTTCTATTCTAATTCCCATTTAGTCACCTTCCTTTCGCCAGGGCTCAGAAGAAAGGAGGCATCTAAGAGCAAGCAGAAAGCAAAATGCACAGTTTGCCCTTGGGAAACTGATCAAGTCCTGATGAGGTCGGTAGAACTTCCCAGCGATGTAAGTGAGGTTTGGAGCAGGCTCTTACCTAAATTAAATCATGAAATGTGTCTGCCTGGTTTCCCTCAGCTCTGTTAGCTGCCTGCGTTGGCAGCCAGGCCTCCCGGTATAACGAGGGGGGCTCCTGGGAGCAGTTCTGAGCAGTTCGGTTGGAAGCTCGTAATCAAAAGGTGCAAACGCCTCTGTGCTCTCCAAGATAATATTTTGGCCCAGCTCAAGGCCCGTGTGGCGTGGGCATGTTATGTTTTGGGAAATGCAGTGGTGGGTTGCACAGTTCAGAGAATATTATAAGCAAAGCACAGAAAGGGCCATGGGAAATAAGCAGTCCCATTAAAAGTCTTTCTAATCAGAGGCTGTGGCTGGACTCAACTTTATAACACCGTCAGGAAAATGAACAGAGGAGCAGTTTGGGTTGAGGAGGAGAGAGGCAAATTATTTCCCAGGCAGCCGTACTGGTCCCTGCACGAGGTTCAGAACTCTTATTCTCCGTGCTATTTTTGCAGTAAACACGTGAATGATATGGCTGAGTGGAGCCCGGTCTCTTTGCACCTTGAAGAGGACTTCTCCTTTTTCTGTGAGAAGTACTGTCAACGCATTTTGTGCAGAAATTTAAGAGCTGGTGAACGGAAGGCCTCCTGTTGTAGGTTTTGATCACAGCATCACATTGCAGCAGGATGCACCAGCTGGACCTTGACAGGCCTACTTACTCTACACCAGCAAGTGTGGCAGTCAAAAAGCTTTTTTGTCTCCTTGCTTCCTGGTTTTATTTTTTTTTTTTCCCTCCTTTTTCTTCTTTGAACTTGCAGGTAGAAATGGCCGCAGAAGAGAAGTGGAAAAGTTGGACTTCAAAACAGCATAGCGGGGCTGAGCAGGCAGGCGAAAAGGACTCGTGCGTGCTTCTGAGCCAGCAGCTGGGGGAACCTGGAAGATTCGCCTACGCAGCGCTTTGTGGGATATCCTTAGCAGGGCTGTTCCCTGAAAAAGAGCAAAGGTACTACACGTGGGCACATGGGGACGAGCAAAGGAGGTGGCTTTTGGGTAGCAGCTCAGACCAAGCTGGTGTCGGCATACCGCTCTGTTTGGGGTCTTCCAAAGGTACAGGATTTGAAGATTCTTTTAGCTCTGGGTCTCTTCACGAAGATGAATGCTCAAATTAGGGAAGGTGACACAAAACTGAGTCTGTAAGACCTGACTGCTCTGCAGACTGATCGCTGGCATTGATGTTTTCCTGCCGTTTCCTTGCTGGTGTTCTTCTGAGGCCTGTTGAAATGTAAAGGACACGTTGACATTAGGTGTTTTCTCAACTATTTCCTTAATCATACTGACTTTCTGTTACACCTTTTAGGACTTTTGTACTTCAGCACAAATTGCATCCCTTAATACAGCAAGCTTCAAAGCATGTCTTGAAGAAAGGTCTGGCCTCATCCTGATTGCTTTCTTCTTTGTTTAGCAAGCTTGTTTGTGAGAAGCTCACCTTCTGTTGACTTCTTAGCATGCTTTGATTTTTGTGTGAACGGCAATAGATCAGCATTTGAAAGCAGAGACCACTGAAAGCTTGCAAAAACATCCAGTTACAGGGCCTTAACCTCCTCTGTTGCCTTACAGCTCCTTCAGAACAGAATTCATAGATGGTTTGGTGAAATGGCTGGACCTGCCTGATGCTGTCTTACCTGCCATGACAGCATTTGCCAGTGGCTTAGGAGGTGAGGGCACAGAAACTTTTGCCCAGCTTTTGCTGAAGGATCCCATCTTGAAAGATAATCCTGTTGTCATTATCCAAGTAAGTCCATGCGTTGCCCTTGCCCTTGTTTGCTTTTGCAAAGAAGATTTTTCCTGGGTGTCTGTTTGCAGTGGAAGTTGTGCTTGTACAGTCAGGGAAGTAAAACTTGGGTTTCTGATGCGCGTGTGCTTCTGTGTGGCTGGCACTCTCTCTGTCCATTAACAGCTCACGGAAGTGATGACCGTGAGATGCAGTTCCTGCTGAAATAACATTTTGTCTTTGATGCCTTTGCTCTACAGAGAACCATCAGCCTTTTTGCTTTGACTGTACTCTTGCAGTGTTTTTGATTCATACAGACATTCTACGGATTTCGGTGAAACACTGAACGTGCTAGGCCTGAGTTTTTGTATGTTTAAGAGACCTTTCACCCTACTCTGAACGAGGGGGATTTTGTAGCAGCAGAGAAATGTGTATACGCATGGGTAGCTTGAGTGTAGGGGGCCAGATCCTCCAACTTCTACACAGCTTAAGGTTCCTCTCCCTGTAATACAAAATATCTCTACATATTTGAGAACCAGGCAGAAAGACTGCTGGTACAGGCAGAGCTAGTGTTCTGCAGCACAGAGGGTGCTCCAAAGAGCACAGTTCCCAGTCTTTTCTCCAGAGTCAGCTTTGGCTGGAAGGAAAAAGTTACAGGTCCTTCTTTCTTTCATTGATAAAGCGTTATTGAGGCTGAAGCCGTAATGTTCTGATGTTCGAGCTGATGTAAAGATAAGAGAGTACGCATTTTGGTGGCATTCACCTTTGCTTCAGAGTCTCAGCTGTGGAAGATATCTCCTCATTCGCTCTCACGTTATGTGTGCCTTGGAGGGCGAAGAGCTGTTGCTGCCAGGCACGCTGTGGCCACGGTCACCGAGCTGCGGTACACAAGGAAGTGGTGAGGCATCCTGAGAGCAGCTGGTACGCTGGTGGTGAGTAATGGTTAGCACACACTCACCTTCAGCAATGACAACCTGATGGAGCAAGAGATGCAAGAGCAAGGCTGTGTGAGTAAAGATATGACGGGAGGGATCTTCCTCGGTCACGACCAACTCCCATTATCTCAGCCTTCTTTTGTGTCTCCTAGGCAGTCCTTAAAAGGGTCTGCCCCAAACATCCCTATGTTACTAGGCTCAAAATAGCTTGGCAATCTAAGTGTAGTTAATTAGTCAGCTAGGACAGATCTTCTCAAAGCTCTTTTGATGTTGTTTGCTCAGAATAAATCTATTCTTGGGTCTCTCTATATCTAGATGGCCTGGTAGTTCCCAGGCTTTTTTCCCTGGTTCTGTCTACTCCAGGATGAATTTTCTAGAGTAAGGCAAATCTTCCTGCATTGCTGCGAGTTTATTAAGGGTGAAACTGTGGCAAAAATTAACTTGTGCTTGCTTAGAGCTTATCCTGCATGAGGGCTCCATGTGCTTTTACAAAAGGGGCTCCGGGTCAGTGGGATTGCGCAATATCTTACGAGAACTGAGATACTTATCATGGTTCCAGGTGGAACACAGAAGCCGTAGATAATGATTCTTTGATTAGTTGAAAGCAAAGATCAGGAGTAGTTACCAGTCTAATGCCTCACCAGCTGGATCTCAGGCAGTCGTGTATATATGCAAAGTGATCCCTTCTGTCAAAATGATACACAATTAACAGTTGTCACAGAGCAGGGCACAAGAGTCTTGCAGGGTGTCATTGGCAACCTAAAGGTACCCCACTGAGATGAGCTTTGTCCTTGTTACCTGAAAATAAACATGCTGTGGGACAAAGCTTTGGTAATTCTTCATCTGTTGCTTTATGGTAGTATTGCTTCTTTACATTCAGCTGCTTTTATTTACCTGGTTGTTACAAGAACACCCTCAAATTGTTCAGCGTGCTCAGTGGCAGGGTCCTGCCAGCACTGCTGCCTGCATTTCTGACTCCCTCCACCTCAGAGGTGCTGAGGAGATGATACATGGCCAGGAGACTGGAGATGAGCTCACCACTGATTCATTGAATATTCAAGGCCTGTGAATTTTTGTCTTTGTTTGCATTCATTGCAGGTGACTAATCCATGCAAATGTTGGGTAATTGAATCCTTTCTAGACAACAGGAGTTGTAACAAACAGGTTGTGGGTGTGGTAGGAGAAAGCAGTGATTCCTGTTGGTTAGGAATACTTCTATATACGTTTAGTGACAACAAAAGGGAGGGAAAGAAGTTGACTTTGCCCACTTTTGTTTCCTTATGATAGGTGAGAAAACATTGAAAGTTCTTACAAATCTTTATTTTTTTTTTTCTCTGAACACATTTACAATGCCCTGTGGTGTTTTTTTTTTCTTCCCCCCCCCCAACACAGAGGCACTGCAGCGTGGATTGGAAACTTTCTGTTGTTGAGGAAATCCATTTTGAACTTGTAGCCGTGCATGGCAAAGACTCCAAATAACGATTGTCTTCCTTTCTTTGTAAGGTTTCACTCATTCGCATGTGTGGTAGTCTTCAGAGTCCACAGAGAAATTAAAACCACCTCCGCTTCAAAATGAAACATCACAACAACTGCAGAGAGAGAGAGAGAGACACTACTTGTAAACTAATCTAATCAGTGCTGATTGGATTCCAGATGACTACCCAGCAGTACGTGCAAAGCCTTAAGCAATTAGGAAGAGCTGAGTATGTTAATGGTCACTGATGCAATGGAAGAGTAGTTTGTTTATCACCTGATTACCCGCATCCATCTCTCACCTTTTGAACCACATGTACCTAAATGCTTAGGCCGGATTTTTGAAGGAGTTTCTTTGCCATTGGGTGCCACCTTGTACGCTGGGTGGCCTGTATGGAGCCTGAGCCGTGACCTGTGGCTCCCTTTGCAACACCTGGGGAGCATTTACTGCCTATAAACGGGCCCTGAGCAAAATGCAGCCCTCTTCAGGAGGCTGCCTGCAGTAGTCTGGAGAAAACGACAGCTGGGGGAGCAGTGTGCATGCACGGAGTAGGAATTGTGGCTGAGGCCCTTTTTCTTCTGCAGTGGGGTGACTGAGGGGAGCAGAGGAGACCTGATTCGGTGCTTAACTTAAATGACAACAGTTATTTGTAGGCTGGAGATAAGCCAGGACTTTCCTTTTCATGGGTGAGTGCTCCAGCTGCTGGGATGCAGGATGATGTGGTGGTGACTGCTTTGTGCTGAGCCCAGCTCAGCAGAACCTGCCGGAGATGCTTGCAGGGCAGGAAAGCAGAGGCAGCTTTCTCTGTGGCTGGGAGCAGCCACCCAGGGATTTAGCAGAAGAGCACTCGACCAGTTGTGTGCCTGCAGGTGCCTGAGCAACACGTCTGGAGAAAGCTGTTGTGTGTAGACACTCGTCAGCGATGGAGCAAAGGTTTTAGGGCTGTACCTTGTGAGAAAGCATCCACTCTGATGCATACATCCAGCTGCCCTGGTCTTCTGGTTTATATGGTCCTGTGGAAATTCTCTGTTCTCCTTTATGAAGTAGTAGACTCCCCTCATGTTAAAATGATTTTCAGTCCAGACACTCCCTTTGGACTGGGTAATACCTACAGTTTGCTTCTGTTCTAGTAGGACTAGGTTAAGATTGACTTGTTCTCTGCTCTACACTTCTCGTGCAGTAGGGAAATGATTAGAGACATTTTTATGATACAAATTTTGCTTAGGGGCTTATGGGAATAATAATCATAAACTGCTTGGCAGCATCCTACATCTTTGGCGGTGCTTCTTGTGTTCCCAAAGGGCTGAGGATTCTCTGTAAAATTCGGCTTCACTTTTGTGTGTGTAGGAGAGGGAAGCTAGACTGAGCTAGTGCTTAACGTTGTAGTTACATAAAGAACTTAAACTTTATTCAGTTATTCAGTGACAATAAAAGAGGAGAACAAAGCAGTAAAAACACTACCTCGTTCATTAGGACTTCTCATTTAAAGAACACTGACCTCTTTTCATGGATTTGTCCACAGAAGCCTTCTATTGGATTGATCTGTTTTTCCATTTTTTTTTCCCATGGAAAGCCAACACAGTCCCTCAATCTTTTTACAGATAAATTCTGAGATTTCTATTTTTGAGTGCTTAATCCAAAAGAACTTTGTGCCAGTTCAGCTTTACTGCCTAGAGCTACAAATTCCCAGAATGCCAGAGGGGCCACTGATCCCTCTGAGTAGCATTCAAACCTATTCCTGTTGAAAATACAGCACATGTAACTGGAAGAACAGAAGATGTTAGAGCAGTAGGAGAGGCTTAGAGCCTGGTTTCTCCCAGATTTGAAGTCCTGTGTAATCGTGGGGCTTTCAGTTGCAACACAAGTGCTAATAACAAAAAATGTGGTCTACTTCAGCATGTACCAAGCAGGTGCTGCCCTCCCATCCTGTGCTGATCTACTCCTCCAGCCATTTGTACCCACATAGGCACAGTTTCTGCTGGAAGCATTTGGTCTTGCTCTGCTCTGCTCCATTCAGTTACAGTTTGCTGTCATCCCACATTTAGGAGTGGACATGCTGCACTAATTTAATCATGGTCCGATCGGTTTTCATGCCTCCATTTTAAGACGTCTAGGTGTACTTCTTCACTTTTAACTGGAATATTTTTTTTTGTCTTTTTAGGATCTTTTGTCCTTCTCTCTTAGAGATGGTAAGTTTATTCAGCTTTTGTTCTTTATAAGAATAATATCGGTGAGTTCATATCTGATACTTTACAATGCTCAAAAAGCTCAGGGTACCAGCCCATCCTGCTTTATCCTAGCTTCATTTCTAGCAAAAGGGGTATACTCTCACCTATGGCCACTGCAGGAAAGGCAGTTATTGTAACAGGAATGATTAATAATACCCGTTAAAAATTGAACAATCATTCACCTCCTTAGCCTCACATATCGTGTATTGGCATGCAATTGTATGTGTTGATAAAAAAAAAAAAAAAGTTTTGAAATTAAATACCTGGGTGGGAGACTTTATTCTTCAGCCCTTCTAGGGGCCTCTCCTTCCTTGAGGAGGGCAGTGAAGCCCTCCTCAATTGAAAATGAAACTGAAAATGAAAATTTCAGCCCCACAAATCTTCTGTGTGCCACTTGTTGTCTAAAAGGAAAAAAAATATATTCAGGCAATAAATTCTAGTGTGTTTAATGTGAAGCCTATTCTGAGTAAATGTGACTTTATGTGTATACTGTACCACACACGCAACAAAATTCTGGTTTACAATCTGTAACATTGATTCGTCTGATAAAAATCATGAAATAAAGACTGCCGTCTGAACAAAATCTTCATTTTGAAAAGAAGCCTGTTTATTATCACAACCTGCATTTTTTAAAATCCCTGTGCTGTAGCCTGTTCATACAGGAAAGCACTTGCTGGTTGTTGATGAGCCTGTTTCAGTTGAGAACAAAGTACTGCTTTTGTTCTTGTTTTATTTTTAATGGAAAATTGACACGTCAGTTATTGCAAAATTGCTTATTTTGCTAAGCTGGAACTTAAAACAAATAGATTTTCAAGCCTTACTGAATTACTGCCAGGCTGGCTGAGTAGAAAGCAAAGTTGTGCATTAGCAGGCAGGGAGCAGGAAGGCTGCTTCTTAAGACACCTGCTCAGACTTGCATGATGTGGCACGTCAGGGATGAGGTGAAGATAAATCCTAGCCTTAGTTCTCGACTCAGCACAAGTTTTAAAAGTGGCCTGATTAAAGCCTCCTGAAGTATTTTGGTATCTTGGTAATGATGGTAATAAATAAACAACCTTAACAAATTGCTGAAGGCTGTATTTGATCTATGTGCAGCAGATATCAGAACTCTTCTTTGTAGTTCTGTCCTACAGGTATCTTAACCCAACCCCAGAAACACTGTTGTGTTTTCCATCCTGGAATGCACCAAGAACCCTTTACAGAAGCCCGCTCTCAGCAAGCAGCAGATGCTACCGAGAGAAACACATTAAAAACTAAAGAGTTGGCACACAACATTTTAAAATCTATTAAATTTAAACTATTGTTTGTGTGTGGTTTTTTTTTTTTTTTTTTTTTTTTTTTAAGTACATGTAATTATAAGCCTGGGAGTAATCATATCAGGTGTTGTTTTAGTGCAATGTCCACTCCTGCATCTCATGCAGTGAGGAATAAATGCAAACAATCATCAGTGCTACACGGGACTGAAGTCACCCCATGCTTCTAGGTGGTTCAAAACTCCAGAGTCCCTCTTGTTGCCAACAAGATCGATTGAGCATAAAGCTTTATGAAGGTGTAGTTGTAGAATAGGACATATCTTGCACCAGTGCATACCTGAGATGTTCTGTGCCACGTTGCCTGTGTGTGACGTGTTTGATATCACCAGTCAGGACTGGTCTTGCTGCAACATTTCGATGTTGAGAAGAGAAATCCGGTCTCTCCAAAGCCCAAAGGCCTCTGCTGGAGAAGAAGACCAACAGATTTGAGACCTGCCTTCTTGGCAATTACCTGAGTCCTGGTTTCAGCTGGGATAGAGTTAATTTTCTTCTTAGGAGCTGGTATGTAGGTTTTGGATGTAGGATGAGAATTACGTGGATAGCACACAGATGGCTTTCAGCACCTTGTGCTGCCCTGCCAGCAAGGAGGCCGGGGGTGCACCAGGAGCTGGGAGGGGACAGCCAGGACAGCTGACCCAAACTGGCCAAATGTCCCCCACCGTGCGGTGTCACGCAGAGCAATAAATGGGGGGAGTTGGCTGGCAGGGGGGACAGGCTGCTGCTCGGGGTCTGGCTGGGCATCAGTCAGCAGGTTGTGAACAGTTGCATTGTGCATCACTTATTCTGTATATATATTTTTTATCATTATTACTATTATTTTCCTCTTCTTTTCCTGTTCTGTTAAGCTGTCTTTATCTCAACCCACGAGTTTTACCTTTTTTCCCATTCTTTCCTCGATCCCACTTGGGGGCAGTGAGCAAATGCCTGTGTGGTGCTGAGCCGCCTGCTGAGTTAAACCACAACCACCAGGGACAGCGACTGCTGAAAGGATGAGGTTTGCAGGGGGGAGGATTTTCCACCTAGAGCTCTCTTCTCTAGAGAATAATAGTTTTAAACACATGAAAGAGAAAGAGGGCCCGAGGGTCGGAGCTGTGCTTGCGTGGGATACGGTTCTCTAGCACAGCTGGGTGTACCACTTGCTATTTAATCTGGTGTCATGAAGACTGATTTAATTTCCTGGGCTTCCCTGTGTTTAAGGGTACTATGATGCTCGAGCAAGAGTGTTGATCTGCCGCATTATCTGGCTGCTGAGGATCCCCTTGGAGGAGCTGGAGGCCCTGGAGGAATCACTGCTTGAGAGCCTGAAGGAACAAAAAGAGGAAGAGTCAGAGTAAGAACAATTCAGTTGGCTATGGGATGAAAAAACACTGCTGCTGCTTGAAAGTCTAGAATCAATGATTGTGCCTAAGTTCAGTCTCTGATCGTGCTCCCCTTGGTTCTTAACTTAATCATTTATGGCTTGATAAGAGCTGCAGAGCCCTCACAGCACTTCGACTGCACTGAGAACCATGAAAGCTCAGCACTCTTAAAATCAGAGTTGTGACCCAACCTTGCGAGCTGATTAGAGCTCCTCTGCACCAAACTGCCTCACATCCTTGTTTCAGTTTTGTCTTCTAGACCATAGATTATGCTTAAATGCATCATAATGAGCTTGTATTTCTTATCTCTTGGCCCAGTATTCCTTAGATAGAACCAAACAGGTTTACAGGTGGATTGGACCATCTTGAAGGAACCATAAAGCTGAAAGGCAAACAGGCTGCATGCTTGGTGACCAGCACAGAATTTGGATTTTTTTTTCTTTACTCTGCTTAATAGAAGGGAACTGGTCAATGTCAACATATGAAGGGCCTGAGCCCTAAAGCCAGGCTGTCTCTCATTGTTCAATTTCAGCCTAACTCACCTCTCTGCAGTAATGCTTCATGCAGAATCAAGTTTGTATAAAATTTCAGGGTTCGATCCTCAGCTGCTGATTTTCTATGGATCTGGCCTTTTCCGTGCCTATTTAAGAGACAGCTAACTCCTATTGGAGATAGACCTCTGAGGGCAACCATCTGCCATCTTTAGATACCTGTGGGCCATTGAATGCCTGACTCCTAATTCTATGTAATTGATGTAAGATTAAGCCTATTAATTGCAAGTTCTTACACGGAAAACAGCCCCAAAGTTGGCATTATACACAGAGTAATGTTTTTACTTTGCCTGCGAGGCATGAACTGTGTGAAGGTTTAGCCATATAAAAAACAGTAAAAATGTCTGCAGTGGACTTTCAAGTAACCGTTGAATATTTGTGTTTGTCAGCAAACACGTTATGAGATTAACTTTAATCGATGTCTCTGACGCAGTACATGTTCAGACATTCCCATGGCGTTCAGCATGTGACAGGTACCTTTCCATTATGGCTTTATTTAAATAAAGCTTAACTTTATAGCGCACTGTAAAAAGGGAAAGTCAAAATAATCTCAAAGATCACGTACTGCTAGACAGAGCACCATTTGTAGTGCAGGAGCAAGGGTTGGTGCTAATGGGCACTGTTTTGCCATGGGTTGTGAAAATAAACTCCATCCGGGGCATGCAGCGTGGGACAACACGCATCTGAGGGTGGGGCGGTGTTTGCTAAAATGCTCTAGGACCTAATTCTCTGTTGTCTGGACGGTGGCTCCTGAAATGGACCACAGTGCAGCCCCAAAAAATAGCAGTTTGTCTGATAGTGGCAGGAGTGACTGCAAAGCTGCACTGCGTACTTAGAGTGTGGTTTTTAAATGCTGTAGCTATCTCAGTGGTTTTTGTGCATACCTGGTGTGGCAAAAGTCGTAGATTTCAACCTTGCTCTTTGTTTAGAGGCCCACCTCGCAGCCATGGAAATAACTGTTAGGTAAAAGCAGGAAAATAAAACCTTCACAATGAGAGCAGCCCAAGACCGCAGTGCAAACACATTCATTATTGCAGTACCAAAACTAGCACAGGGCTGAGATTTGCAGGGCAGGGATGACCCTTTGTTTGTTTTAGAGTTAGGGCACAACTGGGAAAGGAAAGGGAACATAATCTCATCGCTGCTTTGACCTCACAGATTTGGGGCAGAGGGTTATATAATGACTCTGCTTAGTATCCTTCCAGCTCTGACCATCCACTGCAAGAGGTTTTGGAAAAGCAGCAACTACCAACCAGGTTTTTGGCACCTTCTGTTTAGGCGTTTTTTTATTGATACTTGTAACAGAAGCTTTTGCTCTCGCCTTTGCTACTGTGGACAGGTTGGCTTGTGGCCCAGCAGGTGCAAAGTTATGTGTTCAGTATGGTCGCCTCTAGGACAATGCTCCAAACACTTAAATCCATCTTCCTGGTGCCAAACAGGTTCTGATTTGCAGGTATGAACCTCTCTTTTGTACACAGTTCTGTGGGAAACTGGAAAATAGGATACCAGTTGCTCGCTAACATGTATGCATGCTGCTTGTCATCATTGGAAAATGATCTGGAATCCCACCTATACCATTTCTCTAAATGTGGTTTGTGGTTCAGGCAAGAAGCTGCAAATCCAAGCTCACTGACGGCTGAGGGGTATCAGAAGGGGCAGTGCATGGCCATAGTGGAGAAAAGGAGCCTGGTAATGGAGTGACAACTGTAATGCAGAAGCTATTAGGAAAGCGACTGTCACAAGCAGTTGGCAGCAGTTATGTACAGAAAGCAACGCCAGCTAAAAGCTCTATGTAGGCTGGCGTACTGTCTTCAGACAGGACATGCAGCAAGCTGGCTTTCTATGAGCATAACCCAAATTGTTCCAAGTTGCAGCTAAATGCAGGTTAGCCATGTTTCAGCTCTCTTGATCTTACTGTTTGCAGCCCAAGGCTGCCCATTGACTACAAAAGCTGATGAATGACTGTGTGTAATGGAGACTGCTGGATATTGCCTACTTAGATGTCAGCAGCAGCTGTCTGAAGAACTCCAGAAGCATTTTTTTCCAAAGCCAGGTGTTCAGATTGGCGACTGCATGCACAGATGAGTGCGTATCCAAATCCTGGCTTGACCATGGAGTCACAGAAGTGCACTTGGTTGCACACAAATTGCAGAAGATGTAGCCGTTGCAGGCTGCACTGCTGTGCTCTGCAAACAGCTCTGTTTGCAACCACAAAATGTGTGAGTGGAGGTAACGCATGGTGTTTTCTGGGGGATCACCGTGGAGACAAACTCTCCATGCCATGCAAGGCAGTAGAAATTCTGCCATTGACGTTGGCAATGCAGGGATTTCACCCACTGTGCTTCTTTCTCCTCCTGCTGTGTTTTACAAAGCTGCGTATTGTTTGGGACTCGTCTAAAATTGCCTTTATCAAACTTACAGAGCGCTTAGAGGGTTCCAGGAAGGATTAGGCAATTATATGGATAATGAAAATCCACAATTAGGTTAGGATTAAGAGAGAAAATATCCAAGTTTGGAAGCAAGATAAGTTCTCATGTTTCAGGGGCCCCGATTAACCACTGCGTAGGCAGGCTGGAATGAAACTTACTCTGTAAGCAATTTATTCCAGTATCCTCTGTTTCTCACACTTTCCTCTGAAATTGAAAGTATTTTTTGTAAGAGATAAACCAAAGACAGAGGAGAGAAGGAGAACGTAGTGCCTAATAAATGATTTGTTCCTTTTAGGTTTATTTACCTGTTTCTGATAAGCTTGTTAAAGTGTACCTTAAATGCACACAGACAAATGAACTAATGACTGTGTTTAATAACTACCATATTATTATATTGTGATGTGTAATTAGAGAGCGGCTGAATATAGAGAATGCTGTTGAAAAATAATTTGCTTCTGTCTTGTTTGTTAGCACAAATTACCCCTCTTCTCTTTAGTAGTAGAAACAACTTGTCCTACTTCCACTTGGCTTTCTCGTGGTTTTAGCCTACTTTCATTTTAGTTCTTGCTCCTGAAAGGAGAAGGTGGATGCTTTTTTATGTCCTCTGATGTGCTTTTCAGGGGATTCAGGGCTGAATTCTAATTTTTTTTTATATACTAACATTGTTCGGTTTGTTTATGAACAGTTGGAGAATCTGGCCTTTAGTCCGGATCAAACACAGCAGCTCGTAGGTCTAGCTGGCAGTGACCTTCAGCGTTCAGCAGAATGTTCCCAGGTGTATTGGAGAGCTGCACCGGTCAGAGGGAAGAATTTATTTTATCTCTGTAATAGGGTCTCTAGGACAAGTGTGGTATATAATATAAGGGGACAAAAGTTGTGGCGGATTTTATGTAGATTTCTTGATGCTCTGTTGCTCAACCCAAACCAGAAAGCTTCACAGAACTGCACCATTAGAAAAAAAAAATGTTATCGGTGCATAAGTGATTACAACAGTAATCATTTACATTTGCAGGGTTGCTTTCATTTAGGAATATCTGATTAGTGCCAAAGGTCTATATACGGTGGTGTAGGATTTACATGATACAGACGTTATTTAACCTGCTGTCCTTGCATCCAGCCCTGATCCAATGTGCTCACAGCCTCAAGGAACTGATCTGCAGGCTGTGCCCTAAAAAGTGAGAGCTGGCAGTTGTGGCAGTTACCTTCCGGCTTGATGATATCACAACTGCTGCTCAAAGTCCTGTCTGCGCTCAGGGTTTTCTTTTAATGGACATCAAGCAGCTCCCATCGTACTGTCACGCAGCTGTGTGCTGGGTGAGCTTTTGGTAGGAGCAACCTGTGACTTTAATGATAAATGAAGGAGTGAAGAAGCCTCCTTGTGTCTGTTCTGCAGATCACCCCAGTGATGTCAAGTCTGCATCAGTGCTACTCTGAGATAACCCAGTCTTAGCATCTCTGCTGTTTGTCCCCAAGGTAAAATCTTGCTCCTGCACACGCTGACAGAGTGCAGAGGGGATGAGGCTCAACATGGTAAATATCAGCATGTGACTAGTTTGGTTCAGGAGGAACACGCTGCTCCTGCTGGCAGTAGGGAATCCCTCGCTGGCACTGGGCAGAGCACTGCAAACTGCATGGTGCAGTGATCAGAAAGGTTAACATCTTTGTTGCAGTAATTTATGCATAATCAGACCAAATGTCTTTTTTTTTTTTTTTTTCAGCCCTGAATTCCTAGAAATAGACTTGTGTCTGAGAGGATCTGGAGGGTGCAGGATCTGGAATTCCCCTCTCTGGTATCAACAGACCATTCCTTTTTGTCAGGTTCTTTCCCTGAAGGCAGAAGCCTTGAGCTGCACCCACCAGCTTTCACTTGCTTGCCTTCATTTTGGATGCGTGCCTTCAGTCTGACCAGACTTTGCAGCATCTCACAGCTAATAACTAGTTAAAATGGGCCAAATGAGCCTGGCAGGTTGTCTGCAGCCTAGAGGTGAAAGTCTCTCCAATGCAGTTTGCCAACACATCACATATGTAGGAACCAGTTCTTCTCCATTAGACACACAGAATTAACAATTAACTGCACAATGCAAAAATGGTTTTCATATTCTAAGAGCAGCAATAGATTTTAAGACACATAGGCAGTATAAAGTTATTGAAATGTTTCTGACTTTGTTTCTTTTTTTTTTTTTTTTTTTTTACAAGCTTCACTCCTGTTAGGAAGTGTTTTCCGAGTAAGTAACATCTGTTAGCTTTACTGAGCAATTCAGTTGTTTCAATTTAAATCTGTGGCTTTATGACAATCCCCATAAATCTGAATGTGTTATCTCAGTCCACACCTGCATGGTACTTTCCTACTGTTCCCAGTTGGAAAATGACGTTGAAAAGAATATAAGCAGATTTTAATGCAGCATTGTTAACTGTCAGGCTTTTTCATCAGCTTCTGTGGTTCTAATTCCTTTGCAGAACTGCAGAAGTTTCAAGAAAAAAGAAGGAAAGAAGAAGGAAGCTGAAGAGATACCTGCTGATCGGCTTGGCAACCGTCGGGGGTGGAACAGTGATCGGTGAGGCTGCTCTGGGCATTTTGGAGGCTTGCTCCTGAATTGCATGTGCAGCATAGGGGTAGGGAGGGCAGTTCTGACTTGCACGTTTAGCAACAGGAGCCAACATACCTCTTAGTCCAGGCTGTAACTTTAAAGTGTTCATTACTTTTCTTTGCCAGTCTAAAGTATGTCACTTCAGATACAAAACAAAACAAAAACCAAAAAATTCTCAAAAGCATGGAAAGTATCTTCAGCCACACAAAAATAAAACTGTAAGAATTAGCTGAAAAAGTCATTCTAGTGAAAACCCATTGGCTCTGATGGAGCACTTCTCAATGCATGGTGGAGGATCAGTGTAAAGATGCTAAAAAGGAGACTGAAAATTTCAGATGATGTTTTTCTGGGACACGCTCCAGCTCACTCGGAGCTGGCTTGTTAATGAGCATTGGTTTGTGCACACCATGGAGTAAAATCACAAGACCGAGTTGTCAGCTGGGAAAAATACCAAACTGAGGCTGTCATCCTTAAAAGATTCTTTCCCTTTTTATGCTCCTGTGTTATACAATGATTACATCTTCAACGCCAAATTTGAGTAATATGTGACTACATCAGTGTGTCCTAAGCAAATAGGGCAATGCTTACCCTACCACACGTTCTTCCTTTGACTTTTAAATTATTTTTCATATTTACTGAAGTCAGTCCGTGCAGAGATTCAGGGCCTGGGGGTTGTCTCAGAAAGCCCCCTTTATTGGTGATGCAAAATAGGCCACCATTTATAATCTCAGTAAAATTAGCAGTACTCAGGCAGCACAGCAAAATGACTGCTTGGTTTTTGTACATGGTACTAGACCTATGATCTCACTTGTTCCCTCTTCAGGCTTGACAGGGGGTCTTGCTGCCCCTCTGGTTGCTGCTGGAGCTGCTACTGTTATTGGAAGTGCAGGGGCAGCTGCTTTAGGTTCAACTGCTGGAATTGCTGTCATGGCATCCCTGTTTGGAGCCGCTGGAGCTGGCCTTACTGGTAAGAGAGTGACTGCATGTTGCTCAGCTACTGGGGCACAGGATCGTGCTCTAAAATGCAGAGCTAATGACTTCACTCTGATGAGCAAGGGAAGTGATTCAGTGTGATCTGACAACTTTGAACTGACTTTTATTTCAAGGCTGCCTAAGACACTGTGTAACCCTTGATGACCCAGCCAGGAAATAATATTTGCTATGCAGCTAAAGTGAAAGAAATGAAAGCTGCCACTATGGAGGGCAGTGGCTGTTATAGCTGATGTCTGGTCTGCAGCAAAAAAGCCTTCTGCTGGGATGCACACAGATCACATAAGCTCAGAAGGATCATGTTGGCTCCATACCAAGTAATACGTGGTCTTGCTGAGGGGTTTGTAAAGGAAAAAAACATATCCAAGACCCAAGTCATTTCCTGTCAACTTCTACTGTTAGCAGGGTCTGTCCTTGCTGTGCGATTTCTGAGATTTGTGTTTCTGTCTTGTTGTGCGTAGGATACAAGATGAAGAAGCGTGTGGGCGCCATAGAAGAATTTGAATTCCTCCCACTTACTGAAGGAAAGCAGCTTCACATCACCATAGCAATTACTGGGTGGCTGTGCGCTGGCAAATACGGTAAGAGCAAGATGAAGAAATTGAGAGGAGCCTGGACTGTTTCTGTTAGTAAATCTTGTCTGATTTTGTTAGGAAGGGTCTGGTTGGGGCTGATGACTTCCACCACTAGTATGAAGTGTCTCACCTACCTCAGAGACCTTCTGTTTATCCTCCCAAGAATTAAAAGAAAATATTGTTTTCTTGGTATCTGCCAGCTAATGAGTTTATTGGCAAGAAAGTTGGGTTGAGTAAATCCCCTTAAGCAGAACACTAAGGAAGTGAACTTACAGACAGCCTTGAAAAGTTTGTAGTGTTTTAGTTTCCAGTATAGCTTGTCATATAAAATGTGTCAACTGTCTGCTCTGTTCAGCAACCTGACTGAACAGCTGCCAATTGATTCAGAAGCATGATAATTAACATTGGATATCATTAACGTCTGTCCTGTTGCTTGTTGGATTGCAGCTTGCTGTCAGAGTCAGATTATTTTCACTGTGCTTTTGCTTTTCTCATTGTCTTTTTGCCAGGGGTCCAAATCCTTGGGGTTGGAGGGCTCCCAGGCACTGTTACAAACACGAGCGTACAAACTTCAGGAACATTTTGGTGTCTGTTTGCCCTTAAAAGGGGGTTACAAATGACATGCATTCTTCTTCCATAAGAAGCAATCTGCTATAATGATTAAAAATAAACCACAAAACTAAACTAAAATTGTCATCCATTTTCTTCCTTACAGCTGTGCCTGTTTACACACTTGCATGGCTCTTTAACACAGAGGGATTGAGGACAGGACTTTTTCAGAGCACATTGTGATTTTTGACCTCTCACTAGCTGTCTGTCTGTATGTCCAAAAACCTGACAGAATCTTGTTGTGAGATCTGTCATGGGGCTCACGCATGCCACTTTGGTCAGCAGCTTCTTCAACTTGCCATGCATTGTTTGGAGAAGGAACAATTTAGGAAGGGGTCTAGTTAATTAAGATGAACAGGAGAGAGAGTGGCTTAAAAATCGTTCTTTCAGGCAAAAATTAGACTCGCACAGTGTAAAATATCCATTCTTTCTCAAATATTCAGGCACTACTTTTGATTAGACTCTGGAGGGAAGAAAAAAACAAGCACAAGTAAACCAGAGAGGCTACGTTAGATGGCAAAATAAAAATAATTGCAGTCTAGATCTGCAAATGCAGCTTACTTCTTTTCAGACCAAGCCATTAATACAGTCCTTGCCCGTCTAACTTGGAAGATGCTTGGAAGATGCTCTGTGGTAGATTTTGAAAAGATTGCACATGTTTTCCATGTCTCTGGACTCAGTCCATGCAGCCATTCAGCACTTCATCCCTTTCATGACAGACATTCCTTTGGTCTGCATGAGAAGATGGAGCTGCAGGACTTGGCCTGATGTCTGATGATAGGAGGAATGTCCTTAATACCTGACATAATTAGTAGTAGTGTCCATCCCCTGGGGCGCAATAACCCCAAGCAGAGCTACAGGCTGGGAGAGGAATGGTTGGAAAGCTGCCAGGCGGAGAAGGACCTGGGAGTGATGGTGGACAGTCGGCTGAATATGAGCCAGCAGTGTGCTCAGGTGGCCAAGAAGGCCAACGGCATCCTGGCTTGTATTAGGAACAGCGTGACCAGCAGGGCTAGGGAGGTGATCGTCCCCCTGTACTCAGCTCTGGTGAGGCCGCACCTCGAGTACTGTGTTCAGTTTTGGGCCCCTCGCTACAAGAAGGACATCAAGGTGCTTGAGCGGGTGCAGAGAAGGGCGACGAAGCTGGTGAGGGGCCTGGAGAACAAGTCCTACGAGGAGCGGCTGAGGGAGCTGGGCTTGTTCAGCCTGGAGAAGAGGAGGCTCAGGGGCGACCTTATCGCTCTTTTTAGGTACCTCAAGGGAGGCTGTAGCGAGGTGGGGGTTGGCCTGTTCTCCCACGTGCCTGGTGACAGGACGAGGGGCAATGGGTTTAAGTTGAGCCAGGGGAGTTTTAGGCTAGATGTTAGGAAGAACTTCTTCACTGAAAGGGTTGTGAGGCACTGGAACAGGCTGCCCAGGGAAGTGGTGGAGTCACCATCCTTGGAAGTCTTCAAAAGACGTTTAGATGTAGAGCTTAGGGATATGGTTTAGTGGAGGGCTGTTAGCGTTAGGTTGGAGGTTGGACTCGATGACCTTGAGGTCTCTTCCAACCTAGAAAATTCTGTGATTCTGTGATTCTGTGATCTGCCTCGGCAGTCTCTGAGGTAATTGAACGGGTCACAAAATCTAAGCCTGAACGCAGTATCTCTGTCCATACTGAAGCCTTTGCCAAAGCAGCTAAAGCTGTGGGATTATTTACAAAGCCAAAATTTATTGTAAAATAGTGGAAAAATGGAGTTGAAATCTAACAGTATTTTCAAATATGATTCCTGAGTATCACAGGGCATTCCAGTGCTCTGCAGGTTCTTTTCTCACTCTTTATTGGGTTCATCTTGCCAGGAGTCAGCCACTGTTGTTTTTTCTGTGAACACGAATTCCATCTTTGTGACTTTTCTCAGGGAGCTTCACAGCACCATGGAGCAGCCTGCTGCAGTCGAGTGAGCAGTATTGTCTGGCCTGGGAATCCAAGTACCTGATGGAGCTTGGCAGCGCCTTAGATTCCCTGCTGAATGGGTTTGTTAACATGATGGCACAAGAAGCCCTAAAATTTACTGTCTTGTCAGGTAAGAACCTCAATCATATCACATCTACTCTTGTGCAGTTTCACTATTGGTGTTTATTTAAAGTAGCTTTCCTAAACAAGGACGGTATCTGGGAAAGCATTTCCTTTGGCAGTATTGGCATCGCCCTGCAAAAATCACCAAAGAACCTTCTCTGCCACACCTATAATTTTTCCTGGATTGCTCTGCTTCTGTCATTGACTTGGTCTTTTAAAATTACGGTTGGAAACACCCTTCTTTACGTGTGTCTGTGTTTATTTCTCTATATTATTACCCTGTGTTTTAGTGCTTTACATAAACCTTTCAAACATCCAAGATACATTCATGTATGGAGTTTGTTTGCCTCAATATCGGAACACCAGATTCTTTCTTATCTTCAGTCTAGCAAAACATTTCTCAGATCAGCTCTTGAGAAAGAAGAACAGAAAATAACAAAAGGTCCTAGGTTTAGCATTTAACTTCAGTGGACTGTCTTGCCTTTTACATTTCCTAAGAGCAGCCCAGATTTGTGACTGTGCGGCGCTGTTTGCTTTGTGCGTTGCAGGTATCGTCACGGCCTTGACTTGGCCAACTTCGCTCTTGACTGTTGCCAGTGTCATCGACAACCCCTGGGGAGTGTGTCTCCATCGGTCTGCTGAAGTAGGCAAACACCTAGCACATATACTGCTCAGCCGGCAGCAGGTAATCGGCTAGAAGGTATCCAGGAATAATGTCTGGAGGAGATCTGGCCCACAGGGAGGAGGTTTTCTAGTGATGCTAGTTCACTCTCAAACGTTATCTTTCCTGGGAGAAGAAAATTATTCATAAAATGAAAAAAATGATGCGTGAAGGTGACCTGCATATATCTATTTCAGTGAGGAAAAGTAGGAAGTCCCAAGTTAATCAGAGAATTCCTGATAAGATTACATTAGCAGGAATTAGTTACATTTAACCCATAGCTTTCCTGAATGAAGGAGAGATCCAGGTCATAGTTGATAAATAGCTTGAGCATGTCACAAAGCAGCCGGGCAACTCACCTAGTGAAAAATCTGAGAACAGAAGTAAGATAGGTGGAAAGGAGAATACAGAGTGGTAAAAGCATTCACTGAGAATTCAGAAGCACAGTAAAGCAGTATAAGAGAATACTTTTTAGCATCAGATGCAGCATGAGCTGTGTTTTTGTCTAAATGATATCAGAACACACATAGAATAATCTAATAGAAGAATCCAGCTTCTCTCTACTTTTATTGATTCTCAGCTCTAACTACGCAGGCTTTCATTAGCCTTAATTCTAGAATAATTATGACAATGTCCATGTAGTGTTCTTGCAAACAAAGTTAAGGAGGAAAATCCAGCACTGAAAGGTAGCAAACAGAATCCTTTGAAACAGAACGAGAAGACCTGGATTTTTTTTCTTTCTGACAGCTCTCTTCTCTTGGGATGAATTAAACTGGGGGAGTAGTGGGGAAGGGATCTCAGTAGCTCGCAGTCTTTTTATCAGGCATGCAAGCAAAGATAGCACACACTGACCCATTATGGTAAACGCACTTGCACTTCCCTGCATTGCTGCAGTTGTGAAGCACCAACACGAAAGCGGCTGTGAGCACAGATTCACATGGATGTTGCCCTTCAGGCGACTCAAGTAAGTACTTTGTAGGTGCACAGGCACAATTATGGTGAGTAATTCTGTGCTTCTCTTGGAAGCCTGTGAAACAAAAGGCAGAGTATGAGCTAAAATGAGAGAGAGAAAAGCAGAGGGCATTCACAAACTGCAAAGGGAGCAAAGGGAAACAGCAGGGTATTGAGGACTTGTCAAGGAAGAAGAAATGTGTCCAGATGGGATGCAAGCTTGAAGTAGAGGTGAAATAAAATACCCCAAACAGACAAGTGGAGTGGGCTGGTACCTGTAAGAAGTGACAGACCTGAGAAGCCTTGCTGAGAAAGTTTGCAAAAGCCATTTCTGCCCCACAAAAGCCTGCCATTATTTGCTGGGCTACCACTGGCACGGAGGGGAAAGCTGTTTTCTGCTGGCCCCGTGTTAGTCTCAGAGCCACGCCAGTCCAGGATGTATTACAGAGGAGCCCTGTAGGAGCTGTGGCTCCAGAGCTGCATGTCATCGATAACAATGTGAAACAGCAGAGTAGAAACAAACTCGATTTCTCATAAAAATACAATCCTGGGAAAGGCAATAAACTTTATTTCATACAAGCCTTTTGTTTTGCTGGTGGCATTTGTTACTGCCTTTTAAGCATTAGCTTTTGTGAAAAGACACATTTCAGTGTGCTGCAGAATCTACAACTAGTTAGCGTGATGCCTAGGGAGTCCTAGACATCACACCTGCTCCCTGGTTAATACAAAGACCGTTTTTCATTGTTGTTGAGATTAAATTCTCTTTGATCTTAAAGAAAATCTTATTAGGCTATTCAAAATAAAAGCTTTCTGCACATCATTTTTATGACAGTCACACAGTGCTGCTGCAATTCAGTCTCAAATCTAGAGGGGACCAATATTTTTGTATTACAGCTTCTCTTTCTGTTTATCAAAACATTTCCAAAAACATTTTGCTTCTTGAATTAGACTTCATTTGGAAATTTCAAAACTGTGAGTGTCTGGTTTGTTTCTGTTCGAGTAACGTCTTGTCACTGGGTTCTTTCAGTTGATTTTCAGAGTATCAAAAAAATACAAAATACACAGATGCTCTGAATATGGAACTGTGCAAAACTTGAGGGATAGATAATCCCTTTGCAATGGACAGAATTGCTCACATTTAAAAGACCGTGCACAAGCAGAAGCTTTGAATGTAAGGGTCTTAGGGATCCTGTGGCCAGACTCTCTTTCCTGGTCTAGTACAGTATTTGATGGTCTTTCCTCTTTCCCTTTGTTCTTAGGGCAAGAGACCTGTCACACTGATTGGCTTTAGTCTGGGCGCCAGAGTCATTTATTTCTGTCTGCAGGAGATGGCTCAAGAAAAAGGTAAACCTCACCTTTTAATCCTTTTCTTCATTTTCCTTACAGACGTTTTTCTTCCAACAGGAGAAATTCTTCTGGAAGAGAGCTTGAATTTTTTAGGATGAAACAGAAACCTAAAAATCTGTTTGTGAAATGCATTTGGAACCTTTTTTTTTTTTTCCTGTCAGATCTACCAGCTCAGTAGATTAAGTTTGCTATCTTCCAGTGTGGTTGGCAGCATGGTTTGGGCAGCAGTCTGTACAACAACCTTGACATTTTGTGCCATTGGACTCCTAGATCAGTCTGTGAGCTGCCCACAGCCACTGTGATCTTGGCAGAGGATGCTCTGCCTGTATTGGCAGCTCTCTGTATCTCTTGTATCTGGTTCCATGAGTCCTCCCTTCCATTTAAGTCTTTGAAATACCGCTGTCATCTGCTATTTTCATGGTAATTTTCCCCCAAAGTCAAGTATAAAACCATCTGTCAATTTATTACCCGTTGTGGTCCTGTTTATTAATAGATTCTATTTTTAATTTAGAATAAGAATAAAATCGTTATGATCAGTTGATGTAAATTGCATCTTGGAGTTGAGTCAGTAGTGAGTGTGCATATGCAGCCCGCCTTCCCCCCTACGTAGCTCATTTAATTAATTAACTGTTCATCCTCACAGAAAGTCTAATTAATAAGGAGCTTTATAAAAGAAACTGTTCAATAAAGTCCAGGAAGGAGGGAATAAAGTCAAGTGAGGACAGCGAAGGTCAGCACTTTTACTGTTGACAGCTGTATACCAGAACTTAACTTCTGGTTTAAGATGGAAGTCCTCAAATACAGGAATTCTGTTCTCAGAATAAATCAAATCAAATCCAGAACGATCCTAATGGAGTTATACGGAAGCCAGAACCCAGATCCTAATCTGACCCTAGATCTACTCTTTTTGTGTCTTAAGAATGGCAGGGGCTGAGATGCTCCTCATCTGAGATGAGGACTGGCTGTGGGAAGAGTTTATTGTGCTTCGTTTGTAACACACTCTCATTGTACAGAATGTCAGTCCCTCTCACCAGTTTCAAAATGTGATAGTTCAGCTTTACACAAACCCAGATCAATAGGTTGGTGGAAGCAACTTTCCATATATTGCTGCTTGAACTACCTCTTTCTGGACAGAGGCCGGGCCACTTCTCCCTCTTGCCATCAGCCCACTTCCTTTCACTGTCTCAGGGTCTCTAATTTTCGCATTTACTGATTGCTACTGGAACTGCAGACACTTAATAATTATGTAAAGTGTTGCTTAAGATCTTCCTTTTCATTGTTTCTGTTTTTAAACCACAGAAATATGGTTTTTCTGTAGTGCACTTCTGAATACACCATTCCTTCACGTATGTGTAAAGTGTATTCTCTGATCCAGCTTCTAAATCTGACCTGTTCTGTTTTCACCTTGACAGACTCGCAGGGGATCATTGAAGATGTGGTCTTACTGGGAGCTCCAGTGGAAGGTGAAGCCAAGTACTGGAAAGCTCTCACAAAAGTGGTGTCGGGCAGGATCATAAATGGTTACTGCAGGTCAGTACGTGTGTAGTTCCCTGCTTCCTTACGCTAGTGTCACTTTGAAATGATTTTGTGCATTTATCCCTTGTAAACATTCTGTAAGCCAATGTTTGTTCAGCTGGTGAGTGCATTGGTTCAGTAGTGCCGGAGACAACAGTGCCAGTCTCTTCCCTCCAGAGGTTTCTCCATCAGATTAATTGGAGATGACAGTCTGCAAGAGACAGTTTGAGGCTGTTTTGTATCCAGCTTTCGACTTTGTGCTGCACAGCGATGCTGGTTATCAGTATGTAGGTCCTGTTCATGCTGTGGCAACATTGTGTTGTTGTGGCAGTTTGAAGCTGGGTCAGTGTTTGTGTGAATAATTTGACATGTTCTGCTGCCCCCTTAAATCTCACCTTTATGTAAGGGTCTACAAATGCAGCCTTTAAGTTCACTGACAGTTAAAAACAAAGAAAGTGAATTAAAATCTGTTAAAGCTTTGAGGTACGATTCATTAGGTGGTGCTCATGGAGAACTCATGTGAAAATTGCCATGCAAGGGAAGGAGCTTGAGCAAACTGGAGTTTTTATATCTAGACTCAGTTTCTCATCAAGATAGCCCACATGAACGAGATATTTTACCTACAAAGGAGGGACAGCTAGAATAGCCATTGCAAATTTACTACAGATGTGAAAGAATAGAAAGGTTACCTTGAAACTAAAAGTCAGCCTTTTAAAACTGTGCAGACCACTGCTCTGCAGAGCTGTGGGAGCTGCTGGCTGAAAAGAGGGAATTTCAGAGGCCAGAAGCAGCTGAAGCAATCATGCAAAAGCTATTAATTCAAGTGATAGTACCAAACCTAATGGCTGTATTGGAAGATAATTGTGACAAGGACCAAGGACATTGCTTACCAGCACAATTAGAAGAGGGAAATGAAAATGAAGGAATGAAGCAGGAAAGACCAAGAGCATGGGAAAATAAATTGAGAAATAACCAGGCAAGATTAGCAAAGAACGTGTAACTGTGAGTAAAGACAGCTTATAAAGCCACAAACCTAGAGATCAAGGACAGTTGCAAATGCTGTTGACATTTTCCATACACACATAGGTATGTCTTACATGTGTATAAGGTGAGAAATTACTGTTACTGTGCACCTGAAATAGTGTATTAACTTACAAGAAAGAATTAAAGGATTTAAAAGCATTCAAAAATAAAACAAAAAAAAAATCATTAATCCCATCTGAAATAATGAAACGTCTGAATAATGTGCTGAAACATCTGAGTAATGTTGCTTTTGTCCTTTTTGGCTCACAGGAGATCTTATGGGTGCTGGGTATGCACACCAGTTACAGTCTTTCTTCACGTGACACAGGGAAAAAGCAATTGCTGCCTCCTGTCTGTTAGTGACTGGGATTTAGGAATATCTGTTGCATATAACTGAGTTTGCCCTGGGGAATATTGCTCCTCCATGTGTTTCACAAATATCAATTTCAGTGCAAAAAGCTCCACCTCTCCATTTTCTAAACTATAAAAGAAATCTTCTTGTTATAGTTTCAAAGCCTGCACGTACTGTTGGAATAACACAGCGTGTGTATTTGTAGCTCTGCATGTGCAGCAGTTTGGTTAGTATCTTGGCTTTGGCTAGCCCCTGACTTGAATGTTGAACAAAAAAAAGCTGCAGAAAACACAGCTTGCTGCTCACAAATAGGAAAAAAAAAAAACAACAACAAAACAGGTGAGGAGACTGCCAGGAAAAATTCCATGTTAGTTCTCTGCTTTGCCATCAACTGTTGAATTTGAACATTACTCAGCACGAGGGGCAGCTGGAGGAGGTAACTGAGAGACAGAGTTTGTGTGAGGATGTTAGATACGAGAGATGGGTTATACAAACCTTTCTTGGTAAAGCCCCATCTCCACCTCCTTCTCCCATCTCTCGCTTATATAAATTTTGTCCTCGTTCTGTCACTTCAGGAGTAACTGTATTTAGGTCAGATGAATTACACTGAATAATCCTCCTGCAAGATCACATTTGGGCACAATTTGTTGAGCTTGAGTCCACTGTAGTTCGTCTCCTTCAGCTTTGAAATCTGGAAGTAGCTGGGGAGTGAAAGCCAGCTGTCAGGGCTGTCCCGCTCGATTTCACAGCAGGATTACAAATGCCTAGGGGAAAACCTTAACTAAAGTTGTAGTTAAGGATTCAGCGAGCTTTTCAAGGAACCCGTGCCTCAGTAGCAGTGGGGTAGTGGATCAAACAGTGACTCTGATGCAGTGTGGATGTGTCGCAGGGATTTTGCAGAGCTCTGTGCAACCTTCACTCACACCTTTTAGCACAGACCATTTGGGAGTGAACAAGAGCAGCCAGAAACAGTCTCTTGTGCTTGTGCATTTCGTCTGCTGCTGTCACAGAGTAAGCATACCACTCACATCCAGCTTAAATCTGCTCTGCAGACTGTAGTGGTGTTTAAGTGTCTGGGTTTTAGGCACAGGAGAACAGATTATGGATTTCCAAAGGATGCATCACCTTCCCTCCTCATGCCAGAGTCTACCCTGCAACTGTCCCAAAGATTTACAGCAATACTTCACAGTGGGAACAGACCCCTGCTCATTTTGTCATTGAAACTGTGTGTTTGTGCAGTACCTACAGATCAGGAGCACTCCGAGGGGCTTCATCGTTGACATTTCTGTCAGCAATATTGGCATCGTAGACCTCCTCACGTTCACAGCTCTCTGCGGGCTGGAGAATGTCTACCTATTCAAAAGATGAAACGTGAATGTATTAATGTCTCCAGGCTGATGCAGAAATAAATAGAAAGGTCAGATTCTTAAACCCACCGAATGTAATGAAATTACACCCATGGATCAGGACTAAATTAAGATTTACATTCTTATGTCCCAGGAATCTGTGTTCTCCCCTCTGTTCTCCCCATGCTCCAAGTGAGCACGTGCTGTGTCGGGTTTAGCACCAGTGTTTATTCATGCTCTTCTTTTGCTCTGCTCCTAGGGGGGACTGGCTGCTGGGCTTTGTGTACAGAACCTCCTCCGTCCAGCTCAATGTTGCCGGCCTCCAGCCAGTCGACTTAGATGACAGGAGGATGGTAAACATGGACCTCTCGTCTGTCGTAAGTACAACTTGCTTTAGTCTCAGTTTTTCCATCTGTCCTTCACTTGCAGCACTGTAACCAGCTAGAATTTGCCTTTGCTGTTAGATTCTCTTTTTTTTGTTCTAAGATATTTCACAGCGGAGATGGAAAAGATCATTATTCTCCCAAAAAAGTCCTTGCTGTCTTGCAAGCCTCGGGCTGGCAGGTAGGCAGGATCTGCAGCTGGGAAACGTGTAGCACAAACACATGACCTCAGAGCAGGTGAAACCTGCAGTCTTATCTGGGTGGTGCCTTCCGTGCCCTTCGAGTTCGTGCGGGGGCAGGTTCCTAGCCCTCGTACCTTGGTCCCCTGGGCCACACTGACACCGTGGTGCAGGAACCTGCCGGCAGGCACAGGGCTCTGCGGTGTCAGTGGCTGCTTTGCTAGGTTGCGGGGCTGCTGGGTTTTGGAGGGTAGGTTTTCAGGAAGCAGGAAGCGTTTCACCAGTTTCACCTGTAGACGTGATAGGCACCTGGCTTCCTCAAAGCTATCTGGTGTCATTAATGATTAGCAATATTCAACTCGATTATCGCAAGCAACCTAGTGAGCTCAGTGCCTCATCATTACTCATGAGTGAGCTCTTAGAGAGCACATCATGCAGAACCTGGCTTCTGTATTCATATTCACAAGAATCTTGGATGTGCAATCTTGTCTTTCCACATCTTAATGATTCAGTTTATTTTTCACTTTCTTGTGAACTGGCCTGGAAGACGCTCAGCAGAAAGCTTAGGGCACTTCCACGGTCATTCTTCCTGCTGTGACCCTTGCTGAATGTCCCCACAGGCTGCTGGGATTATCGATGTTGCTCTGGAGCCAAAGGCGCTTTGAAATGCTTTCAGATTTTTTGGAGCACCAGCCTGCTGAGCCTATAAATACCCAACTGTTACCAGCTCATTTCATTCATTATAACTGAGCTATGTACGGCCCTTGCCAGAAAACATGGGGCTTAATGCCATACCGATATAGACTTCACAGACCAAAATATAAACCTCCCAAAAGGAAGTGGGGGGGTAATAGGGAAGTAGAGGGTTTTTAAATGTGCTCCAGCACTGTGGCTGTTCCCGTATCTGCGTTTTACTGGGTTTTCTTGGTTAGCATTTCCACAGTCTCCCACAATCATCTTTTCACTGTCCCTGGAGTTGTCATGGCTTGCAAGCAGTGACATCTGTCGATGGCATTAAAAGAAAAATGGCAGAGGAATTCAAATGGTGATGGCAGAAGGGTGACGTTCCCTGTTAGGTTAGTCTATGTTACTCTCCTCTCTCTGAGTTCTCTTCAGAGACCCTCTTGCAGTTGACATTCTGCTTCCTGAACTTCAAACCCCCCTGAAGTCCTGCAGACCTGACCCTGCCTGGCTCGTAGCAGCCTCTCCATTTCTTCCCCAAAGGAGCAGTATTTACATCTGAGCTAAAGGAATCATGGTTGCAGAGCTGCTGTCTGCTTATCTTCTGCTGTTGTGCATCTGTGTTCGTGCTGCAGGATGCCAACAGACTGTTCTCATTTCAGAAAGAGCTGACACTTCCACTTGTTTAATCTTACTGCAAAGCGCCGGGAAAAGAAAAAAGCAATCTCTGCGGCGGGGAACACCTATATTAAGTAGTTGTCATTCTCTTGTTCCATTTTCCTGAGCATGGAGCTGTATGAAGAGAAACGCAGTGCGTTCTGATGAACGTTTTAAAAGTAAAAAGGGAGAGCAAGGAGGGGGAAGGGAATATTCAGGGGCACTACGTAAGAAGTGGCAAGAAAGCAAAAATGGATTTTACTGCAAATAGAGTGCAGCAGCATAATAGAAATATAGACAGATATTTTTGATAAAACAATTGCTCAATATGAGGCCCTTTACTGAAAAAAACTCTTTTCTGGTAAAGGAGACAAAACATCAGAACATCTGCAGTAATTCAGACCAATATCCATCAAGCCCAGTCTCCTGCCTGTCAGAGAACATCCTACCGCCTTTCCTACAAAATAGAGATAATGGGAGGGGGGATCATCATATATGCAGTGTAACGCATACACTTCTTTTCACGTGTAGATTAGATACCTGCCTTGCAGTAGACTTGTCATTCTGGTGCATGTTTCAGAGAAATGGAATGTAAGCTTCCCAGTAAAGCCTGTTTTTGACTTTTCCTAAATTCCAGAAAAAACATATGAGGTTTCCTTGAGTTTAGATGGCTTATTTGGAAAGTTCTGGAACCCAAAATGTGCATCTGATTCCATAGAAGGGTCCTGAAGTGATGCAGAGTGCTTGGTGTTGCTGGAGAAGTATTATCCTGTGAGTGCCTGCTGCTGTGGGGTAACCCAGCGGAACCATTGCTTTACCACGTCCCTCTAGGAGATTCTCACTGAGCTTTGGCTTGTTGAAGGGATTGCAGAGGGCTCTGCTGCATCCTGACATCACCAGAAAAATACAGCTGATTCTCAGCTTCAGTGGAAATTCAGCATCTAAAAAACCAGGGTTGCTTTTCAATTAAGCTCTCGCTGCTTTTGAAGAACAATCATGATGAGACTTAATTGCAGGCTTTTCACCACAATGGGCAGGCACCGGGATGAGCGGATCTGTCATTCCTTCACTTCTGTTTCTGTCACCAGCCCTCGCAGACCTTGGGACCCTGCAGAGGACCTGGGTGCGCCTTCAAAGAGGAGGTGCACAGCCACTCACCTGCTGGGGCCTCCAGCAAGGACATCTGCAGGGATGGAGCCTTTCAGGTCCCACTGAAACTCAGCCAGGGATTAGGAATAACAAGCAGGGCTAGGAATATAAAGCACAGATGATGCAAAAGTGCTGAGTGTGAAAATATAAAAATAGCTTCAGTACTTTCGACATCTTACAGTCCATCCATGGGGAAAAATGGACAGGACCCAGAGGGCTTGGTTCTCTTTGCTGTGGTAGTATCAGAGCCTTTGAACAAGTGGTGGGCTAAGAGACCTCAGCATAAACAGGAATTCACTTCCAAGGCATTTATTGCACATCTCTCTTGATTAGCATGTTTTTTATCTGACTGTCAGTAAAAAAAACAGAGAAAAAAAACGTCCTCCCACTCAGCAAATGCAGTTATGAAAGCCTTCCCGGTGGTTACAATGGGACTGATTTATTCAGTAGATTTATTTGACAGCACCTGTTACAAAGACCGAGGAAGTAATTGAGCTGTGGTGTATTAGATTGCTGCTTGTTCAAGTGGGATGCTGTGGGTTATGTTTTGCATTAACATTTGAATGTTGCAGAAATGCTCAGAGTCATCGCTTCAGGCGGAGCATTTTCACAGAGCCTCACAAGTCGAGTTTACGTTTCTCTGGACAATTTCACTGCAGCAGGGACTCGGGGTGAACCTGCAAGCTTGGGGGAAGGAGGAATGCAGGGCTGGAAAACTGGTAGAGAGCATGCTGGCAGCTCAGTTCTCCTGTTTGTAATTTTCATCCACACGTGGTCCAGATGGCAGCTGCCTACCTGATGCTGGTGCTCATAAATTCCTATAAAGGCAAGACAAAAACACCACCTGAGAGTAAACCCCTCCAGAAACACGTGGCAAGCCAGCTCTGGGTTCTGTACAACTCACAGACACGAGTACTTTTTTTTTTTAATCTCTTGAGCATTGCTGTAACGATGCATAGCAGCAAAACATGCTGCTGTATTTCATGGCCATGTTCTCCTGAAGCATCTCAGCACAGTGAAAGAAGAGCAGAGCTCATTTTTAGAATAATCAGGATCATACCCCAGCACACTTTTGCTTCTTAAATATGAGCTACCTCAAAAGCCTGTTCTTTTCTTTGCTGCTGTAACTGAACACTGGAGTAGCTCTCTTTATGACAACGACTAAAGAAAAAAAAAACAAAACACAAGAATAACTGATCTTTCTTTCCCAAAGCACTCTCAGAAGAGAAGCTGAGTATTCCTATTATGAGGGAATGCAAACTGACTCCAAACAGTCTGGTCTTCAACCAGCCAGGTACATACATAGCAGAAGCAGATGAGAAGTCTGACTTTTGTGAAATCCATCTGATTTGGCACATCTGTAATTTAGGCTTTTCCCTGCAAACAATACTTTAAACTGGTTTTTATTTCTAGTATTCCTAGTATTTGAAACAAAGAATTAATTGTGGTTACAAAATGTGGGTTAGTTAAGAATCCTGGGAAGTTCAAAATGCAACAGGCTGCCTCTGTCTCACTATCCCGCTGTTCCACTTGTTTCAAATGAGCAGTGCCACCTCCCCTGGGGACAGGAATGAACAGGATCAGAAGAGCAACAGCGAGGAGCAGAATTCAGCTTTAGGCAGTGGCCCGAAGGAGGCTGGAGAGGGTTCTCGAACATCTGCATGCAGAAAAGCAGACAAATCCAGTCCTCTTCAGTGATGAGGGGAACTGATTTCCCCTGACAAAAATCCATAGTATCATTTAATGTCCAACTGATTTCTTTCCTGCTTCAGGAGAGAAGTGGTGGGCTCTGAGCAGAGAAGGGAGAACGTGAGCACGTTCTGCAAGGACTTGTGCAAAGGAAAGCCATTTTGTTTATGAAGCACCTCCAGTACGTCCAGCTGTTTCGTGTAGAAAAGTTCTCTTCTTGTGTCTGAAGTTTCCTCCAAGTATCAATTAAAAGGTAAATTGTAAAGAGGTGGGAGGAAGAAAGAAACAGAACAGAAATCAGAATTTGAAAGGAGGCCTTAGCGCCTCCCAAGGAACCAGCTCGCCTCCCAAGGAACCAGCTCGGGTTTTCTTTTCCACCTGTTCAGTGTCCCAGAGATGCAAATGCTTCTTTTCTTCTCATCCCCTTGTCAGCTGGCAGCAGGGGCAGTGCTGTGGTCATTCACTGCTGATGTACTTCTTTGGTGGCCAAGGTTGATGATGATGTCTTCCCTGAGGGCATTTCCTTCCCTTTCCTTTGTGGAAACAAATCTACTGGTTTGCGAGGCTATAAGGGGTGTATTCCTGTATTTTTTGGCTGGGAAGGAAAAGCTTCATCCTCTTCATACGTCCATGCAACCCTGGAGTTGTCGGTGGCTTAGTTTTCTGTGATCCTTCTTGCTGTTGTTCCCATTTGGGAGCTCTGATAACCACGCATTAAATACATATTAAATCCATTTTTCTCTTTGGGATTCAAGCAGAGTGTGCTGGCAATGTCAATACGTTAGAACGGAGGAAAGAACTGAATAACCTTTCTCCAAAACGAGTGCAAATGGACCCATTAATAACTTGCAGTTTGTTTTCCCTTGGTGACAGACAAAAATTCAAAGGCTGGTGTCGCTCCTTGCTTCAGCACAGATGCATTGCTTGATCTTGATATACTCCTTGGAAGGCAGGGGATGTTTAGCTGCTTCTAAAAGGCAAGCAGAACCATTCTATAGCAGTCCTTCAGCCTTTATTTCATAAATCTGGTGCCAAAATTCGCATACGCACTGCCGTGGAGAAGCAGCGTGGTGCCTTAACAACATGGCCTCGCTGCAGATTTATAGGAGGAATTTTCTCATTTCCTCCATTGTGCCTGGAACACGTGGGTATCATTTTGCAGAGGGTTTCTACAATATCTGAGTGAGTGAGTGCAGTGTTTGGTCTCTGACTACTACTTGCCATCTTTTAGATTTTTCTCTTACACTTTACACATTAGAGCACCTTGAGTTTGAAAATAGGACTGTTCCCATACAGCCAGACGGTGCAGGCTCCATTCCTGACGGGTTTGCAGTTAACAGGTTTCTAAGGTGCAGACTTTGCCAGCAGCCATCCCAATCACACAGCCGTTACGTGAGCAGAGCCGCCAGCAGAAGCAGTGGGAGTGTTCCCGAAGTATTGTTAATAATGCTTGATTCTGCAGGAGTTGCTATATAAAACACACACAGGTGAACTGAGGAGAGAATTTATCTTTCTATTTCATGTCTTGTGTTGGAACACGAATGACAATTCGATATCATTTTTGTCTTCAGTTTTGAGCTTCATTTCTAACCTCTTCAGCTAACATGGGAAGAAAATTCTGTATCAACAGCCAATTATGAGTGTTAATCAAGGAGAAGGCTGACTTGGCTGACACAGTGTGTACGCGAGGTTTTCTGCTGTAGCAGCACAGTTTCAGCAGTTGTGTTGGAGATCTTGCAATTACAGCAGCACGTATGATTGATATTCATAATCTAGCTGAAATACCGTGAAGCTTACCACTGCCTGCTGCCCCAGGGACGTTAGGGTCATGACAGATCTTAAACTTGCAGCATATCCAGGTGCGATGGGTTTGTAGGAGACTGAGGTGCTCAGGAGAGAGCTTGCACTATTTCAGCTGGTGAAATCTCCTAAATGGCCAAGACTTCTCGCCTAGATGTAATATCACCATCGATTTGTAAAGGAGATTAAGGTATGAATGAGCTGAGAACAGGACATTGTCTTGAAATATGGCAAAAGTTCCCTTAGTTAACCCTAAGTGTTAAAAAGCGTCACAAAGGCGAGTTGCTGCCTGTGGCTGCACACCCTTTGGAGCAGTTTCCTCGCCCACCGATGCCTGTTCTAGCGGGGTTACCATCCGTGGTGTTTGTGACCCAGTTTTGTCTAAACAGTCAGGTAGCCTGCTTGGTGGTTGACTTTTTGGGTCTGAGGTTTGTAGGGGATGGTCTCGGTGCTGCAGGCACTTAAGTAGGGAAGAAGAGGACCTGGGGAAGCCACTCGGAGAATGCTTAAGTCTGCCCTGCATCCCAGGGCTCAGCTGGTAAAAACCGATCTTGTTTCATGGAGCTGAGCTGCAAATATGTTTTGAAAGCTGCAAAGATGGAAAGGTTTTGGTTGCCAGATCTTGTGTATTCTTGGAGCAAGGAGGGGAGAGGATGGGTGAGCAGACCCTGTCAGTGCTCCAGAGGAGGAGTCTTCCCCTGCTGCAGGCAGATGCTGTTTTGTCATTGCATTATGGAGACCGAATCTCATCTCAGTGTCTTCATTTGCAGAAGCTGGACCCTTCTAAACATTCTTCATAATCCTGACTTGATCAATGCAGCAGATATTTTGGATCACCACTGGGCTGCTGTAGTTTCCAATGTCAGATATCTGGGTCCCCCAAACACTCCAGTTTGATACATCGAGCTAGTCTTTATTTCTGGGCATCCTTTTTCCTTTGAGGTCTAAGATATTCTGATCAAATTATTTCCTTGCTGTAATTATATGCACAGTATATTCCAGGCCTCTTAAGACATTCCTTACACCATCTAATTTAAATAATTTCTACTTGACTTAGCACAGAGAGATAAGTATTTGACTATGCCACCCTAAAAGTAAGTGGCATGTTTTGCAACTTCGATACGGCTGGAAGGACTGGGAACGTTCACACACAAACCAAAGAAAAAAGAGCTGATTCCACTTCTGGCAGTTGTCAGTGAGAGCACCAGCAAAAAGATATAATCCACAGCAAATCCAAAAGAAATAATCCACAGCAACACTTGAAAAATGTATGCAAGCAGCCATTACCTTTGGCTCGATGGCTTGGTGTGGAGTGCACTGCCTGTCAGCAGGACATTTGTGGAGGTACCTTTCCCTTGAACCTCTTTCAAGAGCTATCTTATTAATTCTCCACTTACAGAGCTCCCTCTAATGTCCAGTCAGTCCTGTCTGATGTACAGCTTTTCCCTGCTCAACCTGGTGGGGCTTCAGACATCTAAAACTTATTTCCCCCATTTTGCTCCTCCATTTTCTCGTTGTATTCTGGTTCTCCTCTCCCTGCAGTCCTCTTGGAATTGGCAGAGGTGAATTGAGAATAAAGCTGCCTGAGTTTTCTGCCGTGCACGACTCCAAGCAAAAAAAGTGGTGTTTACTCAGAACGGTCAACACAGGCACATTCCCACAGAGCATTTCAAAGCTTGAAGGAAAAAGTCACTGGTAAAAGTTATTTCATTGCCGTGGAATTGGCCTCAGCTCTGTCTGAGGGTAACGTCCCAGCTGACTGCGTGAAGAAATTACTGTCTTGCTCGAGAAATGTCACTGTAATTAAAGAACTTTTCCCAGGCAGGTCAATGTGTTCAATTCACAAGAGTTGTGATTGTGCAAAGGGATGATTTAGAAGGAAAGCCTGTTAGCTGCGGCTGAATCATGTTCCGATCTTTATTCCATCAGCTATTCAGAGCAGAAATAGAAACATGAATGGGGAATAACGTAAATGACATTGGCAGTCTTTACAAAATAAATTGAGCTCCATAAAGATTTCCTCAAATGTAATTAGCTTCTCCTCTGCTGGAAACCAGAATTGCTAAAGCTGGTTATACCTCTAAGTGGGAAGGAGGAATTGTCACGGATGCCCAGGCCACATTTTCTAATTATCCATTTAAATTCTAGTTTCTCAGCTACTGGACTTGTTCATGTCCTCACTTCAGGAAATCATTGCTTCCAAAGAACGAAAACAGGGGAATTTTACGTCTGTTTTAACTTAGCTCAGTCCCAGCCTCTTCTGTGGTTTGTTTCGTGTTCTGCTGGTGCTCATAGTGGAAATCTGCTCTCCCACCGGCTTTTGTGTGCGTGCCCAAGTCCAGCCCCGTTCCTCTGGCTGAGCAGTGTTAGGTCGTTGCCGTAAGCTTTCAGAAAAAGCTGTGAAAAAAGGATAGGAAATTTTCTGCAAGACTGAAAGTCCTCTGGCAGGCAAGGCACACTCAGCACTCTGAATTAAGGCTCACGCTGACACGTGGGGAGAAACTCTGACCAGGGACACCTGCCGCTTTGGCAAAGGTGACTGCATTTTGATTGATAACCTGGCATGGCTTGGGAGTCCTGCAATCAGGCAGCCTTTGCCGCTGTTGTTTTGTGAACAACAAATTCCCTGCCGCTGTCTGATGTGGAGAGCAAAGCAAACAGCTGACCTGACAGCAAACGTTGCTGAGCTGGCTCCGTCGCGATGTGCTGCTCAGAGGTAGGTTGCATTTTATTACGTGCACACAGACTGGTGGGAAGAAAGGGCTGCTGAAAAGTGAGCTGTGGTTATTGTCTGTGCCTCGGGAACTGCAGCTTGCTCTGCTAACTCTTCTCACTCCGTGCAAAGTCATGTTTTATATTAAAACAGGTAGTATCTAGCTGAAAGCAGTCCTGTAAATGTGATGCCATTCATGGGCATCTCTTACTGCTGAGATGAGGAAGCTCTGGAGAGAAAAGTTAACTTGGGGATATTTTTTTCCAGCATTATAAGGTTGCTTTTTGAGTGTAGCAGGCTCAAAGCAAGTCAAAGAACTGCAATTCTCAGCCATGTTAATGACCTGCACTGCTGTGCAGAGTACCTGTGAACCCTCTGCTCGTGCTGCATTCCTCACTTGTTCCTCTGCAATTCTCCTTGAATCCTTTGGGTGTTTGTCAAGGAGAGCAGGAGGGAGGCAGAGTCCAGCTGCCCTGTCCTTTATCTCTCTCTGCAGGCAGCAGAAAGGCCAGGGGGCTTTCAGCTGAGCTCTTGCAAATCACACAGCCTGCAGAGCAAGCAGCTTTTACAGTCCCCTGTGCTGGACTTCAGAGCAGGTCCACGCTCTTTGCCTTGGTTGCTTGCTGTCAGTGAAGAAGCTGTTTCTTACGTTGGCCAAACAGGATCTTAAAACAGGTGGCTCTGCAATGAGCAAAGACTTCTACCTACCGGTCCCTCTCCACGGGGAACTGCTCCCACTAACAGAGACAGCAGCATCCGAGCTCACTCCTTGCCGTGATGCAGAGACCACCAGCGGGCTGCTTTCAGGCCCGGGGTTTGTTTTCAGTGCCCATAAATCGAACCGTGCTTTTGTGCCACTAACCAGAGGCAGTTGCTGCAACGAACAAGATGAGTTCCACGTGAGTTTTGTAGAGACAGATGATGGTGCTCGAGGACATTTGGGACACTTCTGATTTGATGTAATGTTAAAAACCTTTCCGGACTGTTTGGAGTGATGGCTCCTTTCAGCTGATTGAGAGATCCACCTGAACACTGCTGTGGGCTTTAGTCCTTTGGAGATCCCTCTGTGCCGTGCTGCAGTCCTGCAGCAGAATTAGGGGTATAAACAGTCAGCTTGCGTCTTGCCATGAGTCAAGGCAACCATAAAAGCAGATGTAAGAGAGAAGTCACCTTAGCACACCGATAAACCTAACTCTCTGTTTTCATTTCCTTGTAACAAGCCCCAATATATTTGCTTTGGTTACAAGAGTGCTTTTTCATTCCCTTTGTTTTGGTGTTCCTCCTGCACTTTGCTCTGACAAAGTTTCAAGCAATCGTTTAATTCTCTTTAAAGCTTTTATTGTCCCTTAGGACAGCTTGGAAATTCCCATCCCTCCCCCAGCGCAGCCCCCCCAGCAGGAGCACTCAGCCCTGCAGACTACAGCTGAGCGCAGGCTTTCGAGAGATGGAGGTGCTGAATTTTCCCACCAAGATGGTATCACAGAAAGTAGCAAGGAGTTTTCTTGGCTGTTCGTTTGGTGAGGGCTCAGGGCTTCGTGTCACAGGGTAGCAGACTTCTGAGAAGAGCCGTTGAGCTTCTTGGTGCTCCTATTTGTCTGGCTGTGTGGAATCCTTCCTAGGACTCTCCTGGAAAGGGAAGGGAGTTTCCTTTGAGGAGATGTAGTGGTGTTAGTAGATCTGCAGTAAGGGGCAGACTTCTGGGAGGTCTCAGCTTCTCTTCCAGCTGTGTGAGGAAAGGCTCAGCTGTTCAGCATGCCCATACCCATCACCTCTCAGTGTTCCTGGTGCTCAAGGAAGAGGAATCCCCCTTGCTTTAGTGGAAGCTGCTGGATACCAAGGAATTAGGAAAATCTAGTCCTTAGGGTGACAAAGGGAATTTGTTCTCTCTGACTGACTGGGTAACACAACGAGCCCCTTACAAATCCTCAAGCACTGGCCGGGACAGGTGGAGTGTGATGACTGGGAGGGTTTCCGAACCCAGCAAACCAAGAGGTTCAGCAACCCCTCCCGGTGAGTCCATCGCCTTCTCACTTCTCTCCACCTTGTCCAGCGCTGTGTTTGTTGCCTTCTTTAGCCCCAGGCTCCCCTGTGGGGCAGTAAAAGGTTCATAGTTCTTCAGAGAACAGTGCACACATCTTAACAGCCAGTCCGTTCGTCCTTCGGTGGTTATTTTAATGAACTAATCTGTTCGAAACATCACGAGCCCGTTGAGCCATCTGGACTGATGAAAGTCGCATATTGCATTACTAATGTGCTGATTAAATCCTTTAGTTTGCTCCAAGTCCTAATGCCTCCAAATGTTACCGCTCACAAGCTACTTCACCCAATGGGCCAGGAGCTCTGGATTTTGCCCTTGCAGAGGAGGAGGCTCGCAGCACCTTTGGGCAGAGGGGTGTTGGAAATCTCTTCCAAGAGCTCTTACCATCCGTGTGAGCACAGCCCATCCCAGGGAAACTGCGACTGCGGTGCTGGGTGTGGAAATTCCCTAATTTCTGGCAAGCTTTGGCAAAATAAGAGGAGGTGATGCCTGGGACAGCTTTCTGGCTGGGTCAGGAAGGAATTAAACTGCTGGAAATAATTTACCAAAGGTGCTTTGGCTGCAAGGACAACAGCAAGGGAGACCTACAGGCTGGTCTGCAGAAGGATCTTGGCTGTAATTACTTCAGACACATGGCTTGAGCAGGACACCTGAAACAGAGGAGGCAGGCTCTGCCCTTCCAGCCAGGTAGCCTTTAACACACAACAATAATTAGCACTGCCGAGGAGGTTTTTTTTTTTCTCTCTCCCTCCTGTGCCCTGACTGGAAGGACACATTCCAAGAGCTGCATCAGAAGGGTTTATCTTATCACAGAAATCACCCTACAGTCTAATGTCATTTTTTTTTTTTTTTAAACAGTGCACTGTTGACTTTAATTCGGTTTATGAACTTAAAACTCTTGGCCTCCCGGTTTTATATGGTGCCCACAAGGACAGCTCAGTGGACATTCACATAGTGCCTCACAGCACCTTCCAGCCAGGAACCTTTACACACTTGGTAGCTGTTGATCTAATGACTGTATCTTAATTGAAATAAGGTAATCTTTTATGAGAAAGCTAAGGCGCAGGGAGAACATGTGATTTACCAGAGAGCAGGGAGCTGAACTGAGTCAAGTCGTCTCCTATCTGCGAGTCTCTCCCTGAGATCACCTCTGCTTTTACCCTCGTGGCACCGAGTCCCATTTTGTACAATGTCCAAGCACCAAACATACATCTCCCAAAGATAAAGTAATCCAGGAGCAGCGTGTGCCACAAGGTTAGGGTTTTTCCATGCAGGACTGCGTTGTTCAGACCTCTCTCTTTCAGCTTTTCCGAGCTGAAACCAAATCTCACGGCAGTGGAGGCTTTTGGGACAGAGGCTGGAATTGAGCTGGGTTCCCCACAGCTTCCCCACTAACCAGACTCCTCGTTTGCTTGTAGGTCAAGGGCCACCTGGACTACATGAAGCAAATGGACACGATCCTGAAAGCTGTGGGCATTAAAACCAAGGAGTGTCGGCTGGAGGAGAAGGCTGGTGCCGGACTTTTCCCCCCTCCAGCCAAGAAATCACAGCAGGAAGCAGGCAGCGAGACTCAGGCAGAGGAAAACACTGTGCAAGAGGAGGATGGAGCTGGCGGTGGCCACTGGTCCTGGGCACCCACGGCCAGCAGCAGCCTGAATTCTGGACACCTGAGCTCTGTGCCTGCTGACACGAGCAGAGACGGGGAGCTGGCAGCGGGCACAGGCACAGACTGAACCTCTAGAGCTGGCGCAGACATCTCTTTCTCTCTTTCTCTCTCTCTCTGTCCCCAAACCGAATCCCCAATCCTTCCTCTGCTCCCCGCAGGCCAGCTGCCACACACATTTTATCCAGCTCCAGCTGCACAGAGGCATCCCTCAGGCCCATGGACACGTGGATGCTGTGTGCTCAGCACCAGGTGGGCTCCACATGAGGGCTGTGAGCAGCTGCGGGGCTGCTCTGGCTGGATGGGAGAGGCAGCAGAACCCTCAGCGAGCCCACGCGTTAGCTGGCCTGTGTGGAGGCGAATTGGCGCTCTGTGATGGGCAGGGATGCTCAGCCAGCACGAAAAGCGCTCAGAAAGCACCATCCATTGCTTCCTGAAGGAGTATCAGCGGAGCTGGCAGAACTGCACCTGCACTTTTCAGACCCTTCTGAGGGCCCAGAGAGTGTCACTGGATCCAAGCTTTGGGAGCAGCTGCCCACGACATCTCCCAGAGATGAGAAAGGGCTGATGCCTTCTCACCGATTTCCCCAGTGGTTGATTTGGATTTTGGTTTCCAGGTGCCCAGCTCTGCGTGTCTCAGCGTCCACGCTTCAGCTCTGCTAACCGGGAAGGCGAAAGGCTGAGGGCACCTGGCTTCCTTCCCCGTTCTGCTGCAGGTTTGCTGCCATGGCTTGGGCACTTTCCAGTCGACAGGAGGGTTTCCCTATCTGCGAGCTGAGGGTGATGAGTAGCTGAGGCCTCATTACTGTTAGAAACGTGCTGTGGGTCCCTAGGTGTGAAAGACAGCAGGAGAAGCAGAGTGGGCTTTTCATGATTTATTACTTTGTGAAACTTCATCCCAGGCTTCGCAAGCCAGCAACCCACAGAGGCTTTTGTTTTTGTGTCCCACACACATCTCCAGCCTCAAAAGCCCCCTCTAAACATATTTTAATTGGCTTAAAATAAAACTAATACTTGGCGTAGGATAAACACAAGTCTGCTTGATTTCTACCTCCTTCCATAAAGCGAATTGGCATCCACTCTCTTCTCCCCCAGTCTCAAACCAGACGGACGCAGCTTTATATCCCCTGCCATGCATCTTCCATCACATCTTCCCTAAAAGACCCTTTTCTGGCCTATTTTGCTGCCCAGCCCAGGAAAATGCAACCTAGCAGGGGTATGGCAAGAGGGTAAACCCCCTTCTGAGAGCACCTTTGTTCTTTTTTAGGTTAAGCCAAGTGCCTTTGTGTATAAATACTCTCCCACCTCCAGATCGGGAAGGCCTCATTGACTCACGCGAGGGGAAGCAGTGCAATCGCAGCTTCTGCTTTTGCTTCATGGAGTCCTCCCTCTCCCTGCTGCTGGTTTCCTACCGACCTCTCCTCTTTTTCCTGAGCTTTCTGCAATCCTTACCTTCAGGTTCCTCGGGCAGTTGAGGTGCAGCGCGGCGGCAGCGTGACCTGGCAGTGCTTTGGGTGTGGGGCCTGGCTCTTCCTCTGCCCCAGCCCTGCCACCGAGGAGGGCTCAGAGCTTCCAGATTCCAACGCACGATGGGCACGTGGCTGGGCTGGGGCTGTTGGAGGCAAGTCCTGGGATCCCCCAGGGGCCCGCCCGTCGCAGTCAGCTCTTGTGGTGTTGGCTGTAGGAAATGGGCACGATTCCTCTACCGGATCAGAAGATTTGTCCACAAGCAAACGCCTTCCCACAAAGAAGTAGCTCGATGAGAACGGTATTGCTGCTTCCTAAAATTTGGCTTGAAGGAGTTCACCAGCTGAAATTCTGAACAACTTCTGCTCGTGGAGAAAATGTGTCTGTGAACAGCTTTGTTCCAGAGTGCTGCTGGGTGCTGGCAGCACGCTCCTTTTGTTCATCTCCTGGAGCCTGTGTCTGCTGAACTGGTTACCTGAGCGACCGGGGAGTCCATCGTGTGTTTTTCTACTCTGGTTTAACTGGAGTTACAGCCCATGGATGTTTTTATATAGAACTATTTGTGGACAGATGAACACATTCATCTTCATGCTTGATACCAGGACCAAGCTAAATATCTGGCCACAGATATAAGGAAAAAAATGTATTAAACAGTTTGATACTTGAACCTGTGATGAGTTGAGGTCATTTATCGTTGACCACAGGGCCAGCCATCGGCTGCAAGTGTGTTTGTAGCAAATAAATGTCAAGTTAGTCATTGAAGCACTTCTTGTTCAGTTCTGGAGCATATGTGGGCAACGTGGAAAGAAAACTAATGAGACTTTGCCTGTCATGCAGCTTCTTCTCCCTGCATCGTGTTGGTTTGTCTGTGTGATTGGGGGCTTCAGGAGCACAACCAAAATCATGAGCTCTGAAGCAAGGCTAGTAGGACAGGAGTTCAGGGAGGGCACAGCAACAAACTACCAACCCGACTCTGCATCTGAAAGGCACTTGAGGAAGAATTAGCTGCAAGCATTCACTGGTGCTTTTGTAAAGTGCCCGCTGGCCATGCTGCTCGCTATTTTCCCTGCTTATGGCTCTGAGGAGGGTTGAGGGGGGTGGCGTTATCGTTTGGAAGTCAATATTCTGGTTTGAAGAACAGAAATGTCTGTTTTCTAATTGCATCATCTTAAAACTCGTGGATTGTCAAGAGCAAAGTACGACGGTCATGCCAAAAATAGGAAGCTGTAGGATGAGAGCTGAAGGGAAGCTGATTTCCTTACTACTGTCAGGATATCCAGAGAGCCACAAACAAGTCGAACACCCACGCCCTTTTGGAATATCCAAAAGGCAGTGCTGAACATTTTGCATCAGATTTAATCCCCCGTGGTGCAGGCTGTTCGTGATTAAACCGGATGGTTTCAGCGTGCTGCAGCTCGCTGCTTTCACAGGAAACTCTGACAGCTACGGTCCAAATCGGGCAAGAGAATTAAACTCCAAGCAGACACGATGTTCTGTGGACTGAAGCAGCCCCAAACCCGTTACCCGTGAGTCACAGGATGTGTTTCCTCTTCCCTTGGTGCACCTCGTGCACGAGTTAGAGGGGATGTGCTGAGCTGTATGAGTGGAAGCTGAAGAAACTGCCCTTGGCTGAAGTGCAGGGAGACGTTCAGGCAAAAAGGTGCGAGGATCAGATCAACGGGCTGTGAAAAGGCCGTGAGAAGCAGCTCGTGGAGAAGGGTGAGGAATTGGTGAGTAAAAAGACAGAAAGAGGGAGAAACAAGGCAGATTAATTCAGCAGTAAAACGTGGCTTTGCGCTCTAAACCTACCCGCAGAAGTGCTCAGCAACAGCACCAAGGAGATGCGAGTTTCACTGAGGAAGGTATGGAGGAGCTCAGTGCGGGCAGGGAAATGCCTTGTGGTTGTCCTCCCGGAGGGTTTGCATTGTGCCAGGGCAATTCTACCTGGGACACCAGGCTTTGAAACTGTGCCTCCCCCATCTGCAGCCCCACAGACGGCCTCTCAGGCCACCGGCGTGCCGAGCTGCCGGTGCTGCAGCTCCTCTTCGTGAGACTCCGTGTCAAAAATATTAACCAAGCGGACGTGGGGGGCCAGGAGAGCCTGGGCAGCATCAGAGGCATGCGGGAGGCTGTGCTCGTCCACCGCTGCCCCGGAGTCGACGGAGTCGGTGTCGGCCTGCAAGGTGAGGACGTTTTTGAGGGACGTGGCCACGCGGGGCCCGCTGTTGGAGTTCCTCATGGAGAGGGAGATGGCGCTGGGCCGGGGCTGCCCCGAGCGCCGGCAGCAGGGCAGGTATTTGCCCATGGCTCTCTTGAAGTCCCTCATGAAGAGCGGGTAGATGATGGGGTTCACGGTGCTGTTGCAGTACCCCAGCCAGGTGAGCACGTCGAAGAAGCCGGCTGGGACGCACTCGCACACTGCCTGGTGGGGAGACACAGCAAGGATTAGTGGCATTTCCCAGACCATGAGCATTTCCCAGGTATGCCAGCATTTTTCCTTGCTTTTGAAGGGATTTTCTCCCCGAGGAAACCGCAGCTTTCTGGCGAGACCTGCAGGCAGCTGAGCCTCGAGCCCGGCTGTGAAATGCTTTTGAAAAACAGCCCTTCCTGGTTAAAAAAAACCAACAAAACGCGTGCTTACCTGTGTCATGTTGGTGATGAAGAAGGGGAGCCAGGCCACGAAGAACATGCCCAAGAGGATGCCCAGCGTCAGACTCGCCTTCAGCGCCTTCTTGCTGTGCTTGCTGGCAAACCTCCTGCTCTCGCTGCCGGCCGGGGGCTGGCTGGGGGCACGGGGAACCTGCAGCGGGACACGGGCGGTGAGAGACTGCTTCACCCCAGGCTGGAGCTGCTGGCACTGGCGCCAGCCTCCTGCCCGAGGGAAGTGGCATTTGGTGCTGCAAAAACCTGCAAAAAAAACAGAAAAAAAGGGCTATTACTTCCCTTGTTACGGGGGCAGGAGGATGGCCCACGCCATCATAAATCATAAAGCAGGCAGAGGAAGCAATAGAAACCCTCAACATTGAGAGGTTTTTATTTTATTTTCCCCTGTAAAATAGGGACTTTATCATTGAGATGCTTCTTGTACAGAAAAAGCCATCTCCGTCAGTGTTTCGGTGAGGATAAAGCATGCCCTGAAGAGGCATCTCTAGCTGCTGATAGAGCAGCAAACTAATTGCATTTTAAAAGCAGGAAGCCAAATGTTTCAGCTGACAAACACCATAACTAACCCATTCCTTTTCCCGTTCTTGCCATCCAAAATAATTATCTCAGCCCTCTGCTGTGATTAGGTGAGGCCTATTGCTGCTTCCTGCCCAAAAAGAGAAAAAAATCCAGTTTAAAATGCTTGAAGGGAGCTAAAGCCCAAAGAAGGTTTAGGTTGTAGAGTCCAAAAACCTGGCATCCAGGGGGAAACAAAACAAAACAAAACAAACATTTTAATGGTATTGGCTGCTTGTTCTTTGATTCTCATTTTCCTTTTGAATGTCTGGTACATCTCATCATGTGCAGGAGGGCTGGCTGGGTCAGAGTTCTGGCTCCTTTCTTAAAAGAGAGAGAACAAGCTAAATCAAGGTATTTGAAGGCAATTAACTTTGTATTTTCCCTGTGGGATATGAGGTCAATAAACCTATTACAAGGAATTAAAGCTGTTAGGTTTAATAGCAGTTGCCTTCTCCTGGACAAATACAAACAACCCCAAGTGCAGCCACGTTTTGATTATAAAAGCACACAGCCTGGTTCAGGCAGGAGTCTTGAGTAAGGAGGTACTTTGAAGTTCCTATTGTAGACCAGGTAACAAAAATAGAAGCTGGATGTCCAAAATAAGGCGCCTTTCAGAATTCTGTACTTGCCTTTACTTAAACTTCTCCCTGAGATGTCTCACGCTCACCGTGGCCAAGAGTTACGAGCCCAAAGTTAGATAAGATTAACCCCCCTGGGATGATGCTAGTCAAGAGGGAGACAAAACTGCTTTTATTTTGCACCATGGAACATTTTTGCCTTGATCTTAATTTATTTTGCTGGTCATAGTCCTGCTGTTCCTGTGCTCCTGAGCTGCTTAAGAGCTCACCATTGCTGGGACAAGGCATCGGCACCTCCAAGGACACCGCAGAGCTGCTCTCATCCCACAGTGGTGGTAGATTTTTCCCTCCAGTTGCCAAAACCCCTCCCTGGCTGCAGCCTTGAGGCCATCCACATCCATGTGCTGGGAATTCAGGGGCTCATTCCTCTCGGTAAGCTTTGGAAGGTGCCCGGCTGTGCTTCCTGCACCGGCTGCACCCGCTGTGTTAATACCCATTTATTTACTGTCTTTTCGGCACCTGCCTGTACAAAGTTTTGCTTCCTAGGAGCACGAGAGACGATGCTGGTGGCCGGCAGAAACAGCCTTGGCTCTTTGTGAATTGTGAGAGCAAGATGAGGCCTCCCTGCTCCTGTCCCACCACGGGTGCCCTGAGCACGTGGCTCAAACATGCAAACCCCATCCCCACCTGCATCTCAGGGCCGAGACGTGGTGGTGGCAGTTTTGGGGGTAATTGCTCCTTCTGGGGGACCCCACAACAAGGCTGGGATGGGGAAAAGCAGAGCAAAGTGCTCAGTCTTAGCCCTGGCACACATCTGGGGGTTTGCAGGACGGGTGAGAGGAGCTCCCAGGCTGCATTTGGGAAGCCCAGGTTGCATGAAGTGTTTCCCTGCCCTGCCTGTTGTCCTCCTGGAGGGGACACCGGGGCTGTTTTGCTCCCTTACCTGTGCCGTGACCTCGTCGGAGGTGGCGGTGGCCACGTTGGAGGTGAGGGAAGCCACCTGCACGGCTTGCTTGCGGGCTGCCAGGAGGATGCGGCAGTAGGTGAAGGAGATGGCGGCGGAGGGCAGGAAGAAAGTCAGGCAGGAGGCCACCAGGGCGTAGGGCAAGCTGACCACAAGCCGGCACTGCTCCTCGTCCCCCCGCGAGGTGATATTCGGGGAGCGGACCTCAAACTCCAGCTTGTGCCAGCCCATCTTGATAGGCAGGAAGGAGGCCAGCGCGGCCAAGGTCCAGGCGGCCAGGATGAGCCAGAGGGCCCTGCAGGAGGTCATCCGCAGCTTGTATTTGAGGGGGGAGATGATGAGCAGGTAGCGGTCCAAGCTGATGACGCAGAGGTTGAGGATGGAGGCGCTGCAGCACATGACGTCGAAGGCGTACCAGAGGGAGCAGAAGTCGCCCCGCAGCACCCAGCGCCCGTAGAGCTGGTTGAGCATGGCCGGGGGCATCACCACCAGCCCCACCATCAGGTCGGACATGAAGAGGGACACCAGGAAATAGTTGGAGGTGTTGCGGAGGGAGCGCTGGGTGACGATGAGGAGGATGAGGAGGAAGTTCCCCGCCGTGGTCAGCAGGATGATGAAGCAGAGGAAGGCAGCCAGCCAGCTGCTGCCCACCAGCAGCGAGCGCTCCCCCAGCACGCTGGCGTTGGGGGACCCCAAAGCACCCTCCATGGGGAGCCGGGTGGCAGGGCTGGCTCTGCAGCTCTGGGGACTCCCTCCAGCTGTCACCTGTGCTAGGTGATCATCGCTGGAGCCAGCCCCAGGGCGAGAAGTGCCACCTCTCTCCCTCTCTCTGCCCTCCTTTCTGCTCTCCTCCTCTCCCTCTCTTTCCCCCGCTCTCTCTTTTCACCGATAATCAGGGCAGAGAGACGTTCCCAGGAGCCGACCAGCAGCGGCAAGGTTCCCCTCCCCGTTACTCACAGCCAGGCGTTTCCTCATCCCTGCAAATCCCCCTGCGCTGCTGGGTGCTGGGGATGCTCCAGATGCCGGGATGCTGGAGATGCGTGGGGTGCTCTGGGTGTCAGGACGCTCTGCGATGCTCCAGATGCTCTGGACTGTGGGATAAGGAGGACCACGAGATGCTCAGGATGCTTTGGACCCCCGATACTCAGCTTGTGCCTCCCAGCTGTGCTTGCCCACCCGCAGAGCTCTGTCCCCTGGGGCAGCGGGGCTCCGCTGAGCTCCTCCGTGCCCGAGCTCTGCTGCTGAAGCAGGAGGCAGCGAGGAGAGGCAGAGCAGCCCTGAGGCAGGCACGGGGATGCTGCCAGCCAAGATCGCCCATGGAGAGGAAGATGCCACACGCAGGAGTGTAGGAAGCCACCCGGAGGTGTCTGTCCCCCTGCAGAGGTGCGTCCGGGGCGCAGGGGTGTGTGTGTGTGTGCCTGCAGGTGCCAGGCAGCCTTTTACCTGCTGCTCTGGTATGCATGGAGAAGGATGCAGAAATGCTGATTCGGAGGAGGTGGGGCTGGAAGGGGGGAGAGGAGGAGATGAAATGAAATGAAAACACAGTCCTAATGGAAACGGGGATCCGGTCTAAACTCCGTGAAGTGGCAGACAGAGTTTCCCTCTCTGCCAGCACCGTGCTCTGCATCCCCTCGGCCGCTGCTTCTGCTAACGTGGGGAGCCCCCCGTGTTCTCTTTGCAGGTCAGCAGCAATCTGCAGCTAAGCCCAGCAGGCACCGCCGAGCACGGGGTTCCATCCCCTGTGTTGGCTGATAAGAGACGAATTTTGCATAGCCAGATAAAGAGCAACAAAACCTGCATTCAGCACCTCAGAGCTGCCCTCTCAGAAAGCGGCCAGAGGCATGCAAAGGACTTGCTGGGTGGTTTTCTAGTCATCCACAGCCAGGGAGTGATGTCAAGGGAAAAAAGGGCTGCAGCCTCGCTCAGACAGCCAGGGGTCTTGCCCCTCCACTCTGGTTTTTTTTTTTGGGCTCAGTCTTTGCAGGCGCAACCCTGGGTGAACCCAGAGCAACTTGCCTTTTGGCAGGCGGGAGGCAAGAAGTCGGCAGACCCAGCATGACCTGCTGGCTTCTCCGTCCCTTCTCCTCGTTCAGAAGACACTTCTGAATATTTAAGTGGTGTCAGGCACCCCATACTACCACCTCACCTTTCAGAGCCAATACCTTGGAGTACTTGGCAAAGCCTGATATCTTTTTAAATTATTATTATTTTTTATTACTTGAAGTTTTTTTTTTCTTTTTTCTTTTTTATTTTTTTTCCAAAGAAAAGCTGCAATTTCTGATGGAGGAGACCAGTGCCAGCGCCACTGACCCTGGCACAAACCAGAGCTGTGGGTGCACCCCCACTGCAGTCCCAGGGTCGGACAGAGCCGGCTCTCATTGACACACTTCCCCTGGGAGGATGCTTCTGGGGATGCACGGGTGAGCTCCAGGCCCTATCCCACTGCCCCAGCTGCCTGCCCCAGGCACAGACATGCTGTGATTTTGGAGAGATGTGACATCTCTGCATTTACCAGCGCCAGAGCATGAGTGAGCGATGAGGAGGAGCCTTTGTCCCTCATGTGCTGCCAGTTGGAAACTCGAATATGAGCGCAGGGAATGAACAGGAATTTGTCTCTTTACCAAGATCTAATGTTCTAATCCCCTTTCCAACAACTTTGTCTTGCTTTTCCTAGGAGATGAATGGGTGATTCTGGCCTGGAAACCATCTCTGAGCAAAGGCTAGGGGAGACACAAAATGGGGTTCACCTCTGTGATTACAGCCCGTGGCTCCCCCAGGGTCTCTGCATCAATCCAAAGCTAGAGCATCTGATGCAGGTCTGGAGGCTGCACTGGGAGGCCTCTAGGGCATCCTAGAGGACACTGGGTGCCACTGGGAGGCTTCCAGAGGGAGCTAGAGGGCACGGTGTAGCCCTGGTAGAAATGTGCAGGATCTAGTGTGGCACGGAGGGCCTCTGGAGGCCTCCAGTGTGCCCTGCAGTGCACTAGAGAGCCCTGCGAGGCCTCCAGAGACCAGTAGATAAGAGGAAGGGGCCTTGGGAGGCCTCTAGGGTGCAAGAGGAGGTTCCCAGAGCACCCTAGAGTGCACAGGAGTTCCCTGGGAGGCCTCTGGGGTGCACTGGGAGACCAGAATCGCATGCTAGAGTGTCCTGGGAGTGTTGGGAGGCCTGCTGGGGACAGTATAGCACAGCAGAGGGCACTGGGGTGGCTGTAGGGGGCTGTAGAGGTCACTGGAGTGTCCAGCGAGCCCTTCAAGGTGTGCTAGGGTACACTGCAAGGCCCTGCAAGGCCTCCAGAAGGTCCCAGAGAACACTGGAAGGCCACAGGAGGCCTGGAGGCTGCACTGGGAGGCCTCTAGGGCATCCTAAAGGACACTGGGTGTCACTGGGAGGACTTCAGGGGTAGGTAGAGTGCACTGTGTGGCCCTGGTGGAAATGTGGAGGATCTAGAGTGAAGCAGAGGGCCACTGGGGGCCTCCAGTGTGCCCAAGAGTGTACTAGAGAGCCCTGTGAGGTCTCCAGAGACCCGAAGATAAGAGGAAGGGTCCTTGGGAAACACAGAAACACAGATTTTAGAGATTGGAAGGGACTTTGAAAGATCATCTAATCCAATCCTTAGGAACACCTAGATCAGGTCACACAGGGATGTGTCCAGGGGGGTTTTGAATGTGTCCCTCTTGTGCTGGGGAGCCCAGAACTGGGCACAATACTCCACGTGTGGCCTCCCCAGGGCTGAGAAGAGAAAGATGAGCCATGATGTTACAATGCCCGACTGTGGCTCTGTGCTGGTCCGTGAAATTACACGGCCCTCCTGTGACCCTGTGCCAGGCACTGATGTTCCTAAGTTTTACTGGGACTCTGTTGCGTTGTGATGGCCAAAGGCCCTGCTGTGAGGCTGTGCTGGGCCATGACGGTACAACTCCACGCCGTGACTATGCATGGCCATGATGTTACACATCCACACTGTGACTTGGTCCTTGGCCACGATATTACGATGCCCCACAGTGATTTTGTGCTCGGCCATGAAGTCAGAAGACCCGCTCTGACACTTTGCAAAGCCGTGATGATATAACGCCCCACTGTGACTGTGCTGGGCCGTGAAGTCACAAGGCCCTGTAGTGACACTATGCTGGGCCATGATATTACAACACCCTGCTTGTACTCTCTTCCAGAACATGATGTCCAAAGGGTCTGCGTGGACTCTTCTGGCTCATGGCGTTACACAGTCCCACTATGAAGCTGTGGCTACTTCACAAAGCCCTGCAGATCCGTGGTGATACAACGCCCCACTGTGGCTGTGTCAGGTTGTGATACGACAAAGCCCTGCTGTGACGCTCTTTGGAGGCATGATGTTACAGTAAGTACTGCCCTGTGACACTTTGCTGGGCCTCCTGTCAGTCTGTGGCGGGCACTGATGTTAGGAAGCCCCACTGTGACCCTAAACCTTGTCGTGGTGTCACAGTGGCACCCTGTGATGCTGTACTGGGCCATGATGTTACAAGACCCCACTGTGACTCTGTCCTCTGCCACCAAACACCAAACTGGGACTCTGTGCTGGGGTACGAGGTCAGAAAGCCCCTCGTGTGGCACCGTACTGGTTTGTGATGTTACAATGCTCAATTCTGTGCTGTTCTGGGAGGTCACAAGGCCCTGCTGTGATGGGCTGTGATGTTACAACAACCTGCTGTGACTACGTGCTGGGCTGTGAGGGCTCAAGGCCCTTTTGTGACTTTCTGCTGGGCCATGATGTTACAATATTGCACTTTGTGCGTGACCATGATGTTACAGCAACCCACTGTGACGTTGTCCTCGGCCGTGATATTACAACACCATCGTGCAACTCTGTGCCATGGCATCGTATCCAAAGGCTGTGACTCTTTGCCATTCCATGATTTTACAAAATCCCACTGTGAATTCATGCTGGGAACTGAGGTCACAAAGCCCAGCTTTTACACCGTGTCAGGCTTTTAATATCCTCTATGACTCTTTGCCGAGCCTTGATGTCACAAGGCCCTTCTGTGACACTGCAGCCCTATGATGTTACCTACTGTGATTCTGTGCTGTGCCACGAGGTCACAAGGTCCTGTTGTGACTTTCTTTTGAGCACTAATGTTAACAAGGCCCTGTGGTGACTTGGTGCTTGGCCATGGTGTTACCACATACTGCGACTCTGTGCACAGCTATGATGTTAAAAGACCCCACTGTGGCTGTGCTCAGCCATAATATTACAGCACGCCACTGGTGTGCCAGGGCTTTAGCTGGGCTCAGAGCCCTTGGACACCATCTCCGTGGTGGCAGACAGGTCTCACCCTGCCTGGAGCCTGTTCTGCCTCCCTGTGCCTGCAATCTGCTCTGGGAGCCTGGCGGCGTGCAGTGTTGTGCTCTTCTGGTGGCGCTATGGCTGCGTTGAATACCACAGCTTCTCGCAAATTACGCCCGTCCAACACCAGAGAGAGCTCAGGCCTCGCTCCCAAAGTAGTTTAGAGCCTGACACACCTTCTGGAAGACTACATGCAACTGTCAGCCACGTTGGTGTGCGTGCTCTTAACTTCATGTGGTTCTTGGCTCTCTATCTCTCCATTTTCACAGGGCTTGTGGCAGGGCTCTGAGTTATGTATTAATTGTGGCTTGCTAAGCCTAGCTGTAGGCCCTTGCCTTTTTTTTTTTTTTTTTTTTTTTAATATAAAATTATCAGATTTAAAAAGTGATCAGTCTTTAGAAAAAAACAAATGAGATAAAGAACTATGGAGGAAGCACAATAGCACATTAGAGGCCTGTAAGTTGCTCCCGATCATAAAAGAGTTTAACAGGAAAATAATATTTAGAGCCAACTCCATAAACACGTTTACTCTCTAGTAAAGCTCTAAATGAGATTGTCGTTTATGTCTGAGCTGCTGCCAGTTTTCACAGAGGCCAGAAGGATTCCAAAAGGTCAGCCATGAATAGCTGACTTTTTTAATGACAAGTCATGAAAAGTGAGACCAAATCTGCACTTGTGGGGGTTCTGCAGGTAAACACTCCGTATGTGTCAAACACAGCTTGTTTGACAGTGCAAGTATAAATAAATCTAAGCTCCTGAAGAGCAGGGAGTAGAAAGTACCCTTCCCAACTTGAGAGGTTATCCCATAATTTCCAGCTCTGGTGTTTCTGTGGAATTACTAGACTAGCTGAAGTTTGGTAGAGCATCGCACAGAAATGGCTTAGACCCCCTGGAGACATGGCATTTTCTGGAACTCAGAAGCTGAGAGACGTGTGCATGCTGGAGTTTCCCCTCCAAGGGATTCAAAAATCAGGACTGTCAGTGCACAGGACCCACTGACGACTTTACAAATGTGAGTGTTGGTGGAATCCTGATCACACGTACTCAATATGTCAATATAATGGTGTTTGTGATTGGCAGTTCCTCAGTTAATCATCCTTCAGACATCTCCTAAGCCTGGGTCACCTTGCCCATTCCTCCAAGTATTTATTTTGTCTCTTCAGGTGCCAACCTATTTGCCAGCAGAGCCTGCCGGGTGCTCTTCCACTGATGGCTGTGCTCTTGACCCACTCTGCCATGGGTCAGTGATGCCCACGGAGCGCTGGGCTGTGAGTAACCCAGCACCTGTGGCTGTGCAGCAGCATTTAGCCAGCTGTACCAGGCACATCCTCTGTACGTGGAGCGAATCAGCCTGAGAATTAGGAAGAATTAGGAAGAAAGCTTTGGTGGTGGTTGTAACCCTGCAAGCTGTGGGGGTTCTGGGATTGAGAGGGCTGTGCCCTGGGCAGGAAATTCTTTAGAGCAGTGTTTGCCCTCTCACCTGTTGGGACACCATGGCCCAGGTGAGTGGGGTTGGAGAGGGAAATCTGATGTGCCTCAGTGGTCAGTTTTCAAAATGCACAAGAGGAAGAGATAATTGTCCTGAACCGAAAATGGTCCTAGATTTGCTAAGACTATGAAGGTGCTCTCAGTGTCCCTTCTATAGTAGGGAATGTGGACAGCAGCACTTTCCAAACACAGAGGACTAAGGTTGCCACAGGCTGTGTGTAAGACCATGGAGTTTTGCTGTAGCTTGTTGCCCTAAAAGACTGCCTGGAGTCTTGCAATTAAAATTAGCAATATCAGGGTTCATAAAACACGTTGGAAGGCTCTAATGCTGTGTAGATTGATTCTTTTCATGGGCAGGTTTCAATACTTGCAAATAGACATGAATTGACATCATGTTTTGGCTTGGTATCTTCCACGGCAGGCAGGGGAAGGAGAAAGGAGGCAGTGCCCTTCTTGTCAATTCAAGGAATCGTTTCAATATCTATATTTGTAATTTTACTGTGATTATAGGATGTGACTTTATTACTCAGCTCCGATTACCTCTCATCAAATGTTAAAAATCAAATTATATAACTTGAGTTTTGCCTATGCCTATTGGAATGAACCTTACATTAGTGAAGAAGCGAATGCAGCACAAGGAGTCGCACAAATTATCAGAGCACATACAAGATAATGGACAGAAAATCTTAATCACAGTCAACCGTGGTACAAAGGAAACGAGTTTCCGACCTGAGTTGCAAGGGAAACAGTTATGAAAGGGGGTTCTTCTGGGAAAATTGCTGCTCCATTTTTAGAGAACTCCCTCAGACACAGTAGGGCGATTGGCTCCAGGGCAGATGTGTTGTGCAGCAGAGCTGGGGATCGCAGCGTGCAGGGCTTTCCCTTCATGCAGGGGAAGGCTCTGGGGAGACCTTATAGCGGCCTTCCTGTACCCAAAGGGAGCCTAGAGGAAAGGTCGGGAGAGACACTAGGAGGGCACCCCAGAAACCTGTAAAACCAGGGCACAAGGGGACTGAGAAACTCTCATTAATAGTCCATGTCTGCTTATTAGAGAATAAGAGAAGATAAATATCCACGTGCTATTTCCATGTTTCTGGATAAGATTGAAAGCCACAGAGAAACAGATTTGTTGCATTGCAGCAAATTGGAGGTTGTTATCTTTAATGACAACCCCTGTAATGCGTGCGTTTTAATTAGGTGCTGCAAAAAGCAAGATGACACCGTGGATGTGCTGACACTCGGGCACACCCTGTGTTCATCTGTTCCAGAGCGTTGCTCCCCTCTGAGGATTGCAGTCCCAGGAGAACTGCGTGCTCAGCAATCAGCTCAGAACTGACTGGCCACCAATCAGTGCAAGAGAGCAACTTCTTTAATCGATTATTAATTTGCCTGCTTCCAAGCCATGGAATCATAGAATCATTAACGTTGGGAATGACCTCCAGGACCATCTTTGCCCATCCATTCCCCACATGGAGGCTTGGTTTTGGATGCTGTGTTAGAACTAAGACCAATGTTTCCTATTTATGTGCCGGAGGCCGCAGTGATTTTCTTGCCTGTCTTGGCCAGTTTCTGAAAGTGGGAGAGAGTCATAAACACCAGTATTTGCCTGGGTGTGACTGTCCTGCTCTTCCAAGGAGTAGATAACTGGTAGGCCACTGAAGGTTTATTGTATGCCTATAAGGAGTTTAGGTTAATGGATTACCAAGCAAGTGCTGTGTGAAGGCTTTATAAAGCTTATTTTTTTTGCACCGGGGAGATAGCGCTCTGACAACTAGAGCAAATCTGAGAGACACAAAGGAAGGACAGTGAAATACCAAAGCAAGAGAAAATATATTCAGGCTAGGAGAGGCTACACTTTGCAGGTGCTATGAAAGGCTTTCTGTCCTTTACAGTCCTTATACTCCTTTCACTGGTGCACAGCTCCCAGGGAGTCTATGTCCAGGTGAGTTTTCTGCCTTTTTTTTTTTTTTTTTTCAAGTTCAGTGATATATTGTTTGAAGAGTTATAGCTACAACAGGAATGTTGAACTAAATTAATAGAGCTGTTTTTTTTTTTCTTTTCTCCAGATTGTTGTCTGACATCATGTCCTTGTTGCTCAGTTTTTCTGTCTGTAAAATGTTCCAGGTGTTTCTAGCATCATGCTTCACCAGGCATATCACTGCTCTGATATTCCTGTCTGGGTATTCCCAGATCTATCTGCACTCATCCCTAGAAACAGTTTGGGAGATTCCAGTGTGGTTGCATTGTAAATGACATCCTTGGAGTAACAAAAGGGCTAATATTATTTAAGCAATAGTTGATTCTCTTTATGTGTGCACGGTAGGTTTTGAAGGAGTGAAAAAATAGTTTCCAACATAAGGAAAAAAAAAATCAAATTTCCACTTGGAACTGTAGAAAATAACCAAATGAGGATAGCTGTTTCTGGTTGAGGTAAAAATGTACAAAGTTCAGCTCTGAAGTTGTAGCTCCTCTTTGTAATTCAAATGCTTTCCTCATTAATCACTACATTTATATTTTCTCTGCCTCTTATAGGACATGACACACATGTACTGTGCATGTGTGTTGCACTCTTTTCAGCTGGACTACTTAATTTCCCTGATGTCTGACTAACTCAGTGCACAAAGTTGGCTTATATACTTTTCTCTGAAAAATCTTTCCAAGACTTTTCTTTCCTTTCCCATACTATGTCACAGAAAGCATCGATTTAACAAAATGTTTGCAAGCCACAAGCAATATTTATTGGATTTTGTAGAGTGTTTTTAAAGGCTGAATATCAGTATCTAGACAGTTCCTTGCACAGATCTTGAATTACTGGGATGAAAATTGGAAGAGGATGGCTAGCTAATTGTGGAATAAACCCAGAAAAACTCAAGAAACAACCAACCAACCAACCAACCAACCAAACAAACAAAAAAACCTAAAGTGCTGGCTTAGACTATTTCTGTGATAAAATCTGCTAGTTCAGCAGAACAGCACGCACTGTTACCTTGGAGAGAAGACGCTGCTCAGACTCAGCTCTCTGACACACTTTTCTCTTCTGAGATGGCGTTGATGCTTTTGTTTGTTTGTTTTGTTTTATTTTGTCACCAGGACATAAATGCACCTCATAAATCTATCTCTCATAAATGTTCATCCTTACTAAGCAGTGATAATAAGGATAAATCCTATGTGAAAGGACTGAATAAAGCTCGCTTCACCCCTTTCTGCTTTCTCTGGAACTATTCTCGTGGAAATTCTTCCTTTTTTTTCTCTGTTTTGTGCTTTTAGAGTCTGCATCTGATAGTTGAATTTAGAGCTGAGTTCTAAATAATTAACTTTTCACAATCAGCCAGTCTGATAAACTATTCTGAGAAAAATCATAAATTAATTGGGAGTAAAAAAGAGTTTGACTTGTTAAATAAATGCATGTCCATGGTTGTTTTTTTATTAGTATTCTTTAACCAACACCTCTCCCTCCCCCCCCAAAAAAAAACCACTCTCACACAATTGAACATCAAGCTAATGAGACTATGAAGCAAAAAACATTTGATCGTATGCCATAGCAGGCTCTATTAAATTCATTTCTTTGAATATGTAGGTGTCACTTGATCATACTTCTGATTATTTCTTGTTCATTAAACAAGGATAAAGCAAATGCTAAATAACAAATTGAAAATGCTTATTCCTCTTTTAGGCCAGACTGTGATTGCCTACATACTAACACAGATTATATGTATTTAACAATTGCAACACGTTCAGTTTAAGTTTATTACCTCAACAGTGATTCTCTTGAAACTGAGGGAATGGACGTTAACAGACACACAGGATCAAACAGTATATAGCATGGAGTAATACTTCCTTATTGAAGAGTAATACTTACACTTCAAGCTTCCCAAAGCTTTGGCATGATCTTTGAGTCAGAAGCGATGCATTTAGTTTTTCTCAACTTGTGTTCCATAAATCGTATGGACAAGTTTTAAGTTCATGGAAACTCGCCACAGTATCTTGTGATGAGCAGGTTCAGCTCTTAATGTTGAATGCGAAGGAATTTTCTCTGTTTTGAGCATGCCACGTGACAGCCAAGACCTGAACTTCTCTACTAATGTATTAGAAGAAAGAGTGAACAAAATAAATCCCCATTCACATGCATTCAGCTCATGATTTTGTAAATTTCTATGACATATCACCCAATCATTTCCTTTCTAGGCTGACGTTTCTCAATCCATATCCTTCTATCTTAGATTTTATGTGTCTCTCTCACAAGAGTGGGAAATGCATTAATTGTGCCTCCATCCACTGAGGTGCTTAACAAAAACCCTGACAAGCCAGCCAGGTCTTCCTGCTGCTCTGAAGGGTGTATGTATTGAATTGCCGATCCCTTTACTTTCACTGAGCACCCAAATTTCTTTAAGCTTTGTTCCAACATTCCCTTTTCCCTATAGTAGAGGTATGTGGAGAGAGCTCCCAGTTTAGCAGTCTTCAGTTGAAATGGAATACATTTGCCTAAGGACTAACTCCCTGATGCCTCTATTCTTTTTTTTTTTTCTTGTTCTATCTACATAGGATGGCGACTTGAAATTCTCCCTTGAATCTGTGAAGAAGCTAAAGGAGCTCATGGATGAGAACAGAAGCATTAATCCTCGCATGGTGGTTTCAAAGACTACCTATTCTCCATGCAACGAGAAAGATCTTCCTGAGGAGTTCCAAGCTGTGTGTAAAAGAGAAGATGCACCCATGATTTTCGAGAGGCTGAGTATGTAGTTCATATTGCATGATTTCCTTTTTTTTTTTTTAATCACATTTTTCAACCTCAAATATTGAAATTGTAGCACCACTGCTATGGTGCTTAATTGTAGCCTGTGCAGACCACGCTGTTGTAAACACAAAACCCACAAAAGTTACTTCCAAGTAGCTGTGTATTTCTGGATACCCTAAAAGAGGTGTGAGATGTAGATGAGGTGAATTAGTCTTCAGCATTTTGTGTCTCCAAGGCATATGGAGTGATTCTTGAGCCAGAGTTTATACATATATATATAATTTTATTATGTTTTATTAACTTACTGTCCAATACAGTGGAAACCTTAGGAAGAAATGCTGCCAATATGACTAAAGCTGTGATTCTACAAGCCACTTTAGCCACTTTAGCGGAAAAAGGTAGCATCCTCACCACCCTCCCACAAGATGCCCTGCTGTTCTCTTGTTTCCACATGTTACCATTGTTCTCCTGGTGATTTCAGGTTTGATCTCATGATTTTAAGCAAGATTTTCTCAAGAACTAGTTTTTCTTGTGCCAACAATAACTTCAATGACATCAAAATTCATTGAACAGCAACAGAAAGGAACCTCTCAGCCACTTGATGTGTGGCTCTGCTCTCCAATATATTGCTTTGCTATCCCAGTGAAACACTTTCTTTTCTCTCTAACAGGCATGGCTGTCAGAGACGCTGATTTGTGCGAAATCTGTGCCAATGCTGCCTGCTCTGGGTGCTTTTGAAAAAGGATGAAATAATCCGAAGAAGATGTGCCAAGTTTGTGCATTTGTGTTGCAAGATCACATACTCTCAAAAATCAATATTTAGTCTCCACCTCCACTATAGTCAAACTGAAGCTCTTGCCTCACATAGACATGCTAGGGGGAATCTTGAAGTAAATCAGGTAATACCAACAGGGCAGTTTTGGCAACAAGAAGACTAAGCCTTATCTGAGATGCTGAGGAAGCATCGGCTCACCCTGAGCTGAGCCTTTTCTTGAGCTGACTGCTCTCCCTTCCTGGGTTGTGCCTCTGTCTACATGAGCTGTGTCACGCTTGACTGGAGTGAAAATTTTCTGGGTTCATTGTTTTGGCTTTCACTATTTTATCTGGATTGGAACATGATGGGTCAAACTGAGTAGTCTTCTCCCTTTTAATATTTAAATCTACCTGTGATCTGCCTTCTCCTACACACATACCCCTAGCAGCATAGGTTTATAATCTTTTCCAGCACATACTATCCAATTGGTTGGATAAGTGCCTGTGCCAGTAGGTCTGCATGTGGTATATGTACGTTTGTAACAGAACTGTAGCATGCAACTTGGGGACAAGTTAGAAGTGTTTAGCTACACTTTCACACCCAGGAAATTCTCCATCTGTTACTTGTACTAATAGTTTATTGCCAATTTATGGAATAGAGGCAGACAAGCAATGTAGCTAGTAACCTTTTCCTCATAGTTATATAGAAGTTCCCTTTTTTCAATGGATTTTCCTGTTCGTTAAGTCAACATTGACTTGACGGGATTTATGTTTTTGTCATTTTATTTTGTTGTGTGGTGTGTGTGTTTTTGGTGGCAATATTGTGAAGAAAGAGTCTGCCCATGTTTGTATGCTACTGTACATGAAATAAAAGCTCATGACAATTTTGTGTTTTTTTTGGGGGGTGTTTTTATTTTACTCTATTTATTTATTTATTTATTTATCTTCTTTGGTAGTCTGTCTACTTCCTTCTCTCTTGTGTAAGAGAGGGTTAAAGAAGGGAACCAAATCTCCATTTTGTATTTGCTTTATGAGATTTCTAATAACAGGAAGATTGTACCATTTAAGGTTGTATCTATGGGAGAAGTAGGGACACGCACACACAAAAAGAAACAACAAAGGAAACCAAGAAAGAAGTGGCAGGAGTGGGACTGAAAGCTTCAGTTTTATAGTACCTTGTAGAAGTCTACTGCAGACTAAATCTTGAGGACTGCATTTCCCAACAGAACCTGGGAATCAGGGCTGTAGGGAGTAGCACAGTGTATTCAGAGCAGAGGAGAGGTTTCATCAGGGTGGGCTCCCTGCCTAGCCACTGATCCACTGTCACCTGTGGGAAACATCCTGGAAGCTTCAAGCTTGTGCAGAAACCCCAAGCTGACTTGCTAAACTGATAATCACAGAATCACAGAACGTTTGGGGTTAGAAGGGTCCAACTCTGCCACTCTCCCCCAGTCAAGCAACATCACATAGAACCAGGTGCACAGGACCACATCCAGGCATCTTCTGAAAGTTGCCAAGGAGGGAAACTCAATAACATCTCTGGGCAGTCTGTGCAAGTGTTCCGTCACCCACACAGTAAAGAAGTACTTTGTGATGTTCATGCAAAGCTCCCATGTTTGATTTTGTGTCCACTGCCTCTTTGGCCTGTCACTGACCACCACTGAAAAGAGTCTGGCTCTGTCTTTGCATCCTCCCTTCAGTTATTTACGCATTAATGAGATCCCCCAGAGCCCCTCCTCTTCACCAGGCTGAACAGTCCCAGATCTCTGCCTCCTCATAGGAGAGATGCTCCGGTTTGTGATCATCTTTGTGGCCCTACGCTAGACCCTTTCCAGTATGCCCATGTCTCTCTTGTACTGGGGAGCACAGCACAGCACTGGCCACAGCACACCATGTGCAGCCTCAGCAACGCTGAGTAGGGTGGAAGAATCACCCATCTTGACGTGCTGGCAGTTCTTTGCCTCGTGCAGCCAAAAGTGCTTTTACCCTCCTTAGTGGCAAGGATTACACAGGTGAGTGTCTCAAGAAAATTCACTCAGCCTTTGACTTTGGCTTTTGAAGATACTTAAACCTCTTCAAGATCAAGGTCACAGAATACTGCAGTGCAAATTTTGAGAGCTGGTTAGCCAACAGCTTCACATTTCTCAGGTAGCTCACAGAGATTCATAAAGATCTTCACTTGTTTGGTCAGCTCCTGCTTACCCCATGTTCACCATGCCATCACAGAACCACAGAACTGTGGGGTTGGAAGGGACCTCAAGAGACCATCGGGTCCAGCCCCACTGTCAAAGCAGGTTCCCTAGAGCAGGTTGCCCAGGTCCAGATGGGCCTTGAATATCTCCAGAGAAGGAGACCCCACAGCCTCCCTGGGCAGCCTGTCCCAGTGCTCCGTCACCCTCACCGTGAAGAAGTTCTTTCGCACGTTGGGGTGGAACTGCCTGGGCTCCATTTTGTGGCCATTGCCCCTTGTCCTGTCCCCACAGCCCACTGAAAAGAGGTTGGCCAAATCCCTCTGTCTCCCACCCCTCAGGTATTTATACACATTGCTGAGATCCCACAGAATCACAGAATCACAGAATCACAGAATTTTCTAGGTTGGAAGAGACCTCAAGGTCATCGAGTCCAACCTCCAACCTAACGCTAACAGCCCTCCACTAAACCATATCCCTAAGCTCTACATCTAAGCGTCTTTTGAAGACTTCCAGGGATGGTGACTCCACCACTTCCCTGGGCAGCCTGTTCCAATGCCTCACAACCCTTTCTGTAAAGAAGTTCTTCCTAACATCTAACCTAAAACTCCCCTGGCTCAACTTAAGCCCATTCCCCCTCGTCCTGTCACCAGGCACGTGGGAGAACAGGCCAACCCCCACCTCTCTACAGCCTCCTTTAAGGTATCTGTAAAGAGCAATAAGGTCGCCCCTGAGCCTCCTCTTCTCCAGGCTGAACAAGCCCAGCTCCCTCAGCCGCTCCTCGTAGGACTTGTTCTCCAGGCCCCTCACCAGCTTCGTCGCCCTTCTCTGCACCCGCTCAAGCACCTCGATGTCCTTCTTGTAGCGAGGGGCCCAAAACTGAACACAGTACTCGAGGTGCGGCCTCACCAGAGCTGAGTACATCCCCCCTCAGCCTTCTCTTCTCCAGGCTGAACAGCCCCAGGTCTCTCAGCCTCTCCTCACAGGGGAGATGCTCCAGGCCCCGTATCATCTTTATGGCCCTCCGCTGGCCTCTTTCCAGCAGATCCCTGTCTGTTTTGTGCCGGGGAGCCCAGAACTGGACACAGAGCTCCAGGTGAGGCCTGGCCAGGGCAGAGCAGAAGGGGAGGATCCCCTCCCTTGACCTGCTGGCCACGCTCCTTTTAATGCCCACCAGGATCCCGTTGGCCTTCTTGGCCACCAGGGCACACCGCTGCCTCACGGCCAACCTGTCGTCCACCAGGACCCCCAGGTCCTTCTCCGCAGAGCTCCTCTCCAGCAGGTCAGCCCCCAGCCTGTACTGATAGATGCGGTTGTTCCTTCCCAGGGGCAGGACTCTACACCTGCTCTTGTCATGTACATTCCTATCATTTCCTTATCAGAAGGTAGTTTGTGTTCTTCATCCAGTTATTTACTTTGGCTGTATTGAAGAGTTCAGAAGATAATTGCATGACATGTAGCAGATCCTGCCTGTTACAGTGAGCCAGAAACATCTCAGAGTTCTTCTTTGTTTCTGACAATCAGTCCTGTGTTTTTCTAAGAGGCAAGATAGACTAAGCTTTATAACGCATCATTCTCTTTGAAGAAGTCAGGACTGCCACCTGCGATCTTTTATGGGCTGCATGTTTCCTTCTTTTCCTGCCTGTTATTTGCAGTGTTATAAAAGTTACTGAGCTCATGATGGTCCAGATATCATTGTACCCAGGTAACCCAGGCATCTAGCATGTACCACGTCTAGGATCATGTTAAAGAAGTTCACTTGTTTTCTGGTGAGGGCTACACAGGAACAAGCACACTACCTGGAGGAGTACACACTGGCAAGGAGGCATACTTTTTATCATGTCCCAAAGTGTATCTGCTTTGTAAAGACTTTAGTGTACTGGATACAAGCTAGCCCTACACGTCAGGTAGGTATGGAAATTAATACTCAAACGGGCCCATAAATCGTCCCACAGGAAGATTCTGAAGGGACTCTTTGACCACTTGAGACTGTTGACCATGTAGATTCAGCAGATGGCTACTCTGACTATACACAGTTTGTGAAAACCAGTCACTTTTGCTTCTACATCCAAAAATATGGATTTAATGGGTTAATGTGACTTTTTAACCTTTGGAGATCTGGACTACAGGCTGTGCCTGGAGCTAAATGTCCCTCATATTTGTGAACAGAGCCTTCGTGTTTGTGAACAGAGCTAAAGGGATACTTCCCTGCTTCATAAAGGATCGTGATGCACAGGCAAGAAGCAGATCTCACAGCATGATGCTGGTAATTGGTTCTGAAGAAGGCTGTCTCTGGCTATGAGTGAACACTCTTAAAATGGAGTGTGAGAGTGGTCAAAGGGATGTTTTTTCCACCTGCCCTTGTTTCTCTGTCCTATGTTGTGTGTATGGAGACAAGATCTTTATAAAATAAACCAATGGTCTCTACTATCTCAGGTGTTACATACCCAGGAAAACATATTAGGAACATGGATGCAGAGTGTAGCATTTACATTTCTTTCTTCTTCTTCTTCCCTCCCCCCCCCCCCTTTTTTTTTTCAGCCAAAAAAGAAACGATCCTGAAAAATATTAATTAACTTATTTTTACATAATGTTGAAATTTCAACATGGGATCTGCCTTTGGATCTAGCTGCTTGCCCATGTTCTCCATCTCCCATTGGCAAAATGCTTTTGTCTCTGTTAGGACTCTATGCATAATTTATTCAGTGTTATAGGCAAATGTTAAAATAAATTTGCATCTAATGCTTTCTCTCTCAAGGCAGTCATTAGCTCATTCTCTTCATCTAGTCACCTGTCACAGAGGGGATGCATACAATGAAGTTTCTTCTGTTAAAGTCACATTGCGTTCATCTTATGTTGTTATAAAACCAACCTTCTCATGCTACTGTGCTCAACCTTCCATTTTGCCTATAATTGGTGCAAAATGCTATAATATTGAGTTAAATATATGAAAAAATAAATGTATACCTTACTGAGCAGGATTGCCAGTCATTACACCTTGACTGTGACCTATGGCTACATTTTACACTCTTCCAAATAAGCACTTTTGAAGACTAAGGTCAACTCAATATCAGGTCATGTGCAGAGACTCTGAGAGAGGCAAAGAATGCAGCCTGAAGGGTGTGGTAGACTCTGAGAGTTTCAACAAAGTATTACTTGAAAGTCAAGGTCATAGTTTATAAACATATAAACAAAACATCACAGTCATAATTCTCACTCACCTCTGCCTCCTTCACGTTTGGTATCATAAACAGTCACAGTTTATACAGTGCATTATTAACAAACATCATCCTACTGTAACCGTGTTCTCAAATATTTCAGTGACGCACTGCACACCTATATCTGTTTGAGGCACTTCTTGACCAGTATTATGCTTCGTTGGATAAGTGAATGAAGGCCGGGAATGATTACTGAAATTTTTTCTCACTGTAGTTTGTATCCAGTGTACTTCCTTCCTCTGTGTTGTCTGCATTTTTGAAGCAAACCTGGGAAGGGATTGTAAAAGGGTGTAATATAGCATTGTCCATTGATTCTGACCTTGGCAGCATGGAAATTCACTTAGAGGAACTTCCTTAGTTGTTTCTCATAACATGTTCATCATCCTCTGCAAACCCTTTCAAGGAAGACAGATGCCATCTAGTAAAAATGTGGTATTTGTTAAATCGTAGTTATGTTTGTGATTGTAATGATTGTGAATATTTAATGATTTTGTTTGTACTTAGCCTTGGGGAATAGATTAACAAAGTGATTAAACATGTAAAAATGTAAAAACTAATTCAATATAAAATTCCTTCACTGTGGGAACTGGGAACCCTTTTCAACGCCTTTTGTCTGGCTGAATGAGTGACTTTTTGAAATGTTCCTGACCGAATGCTCAAATTACTGTAATAAATATCAGCTCTTCAGGGAAGGGAATGCGAGACATGAATGAAACACTTCTCTGAAATCTACTAAAGCCAGTTGCAATAGAAACATTTTGAAATTCAATTTCAAATTATTTATTAAACAATTATGCCTGTATTACATAAACATAATAAGAGAGTCATAATGTATGTTAACTTTTGCACAAGTTTTTTTTTTTTTTTTTTTTTTTTTTTTTTAAAGGCCAAAAGGTCACATAGGGAGATTAAGAACGGATTTCAAAGTCTGCAGCTGATAACTGGTATTTGTCCCAAGGTATTTCTCCATAGCATCACATGTATACTGCCTAGATAACAGGAGCATGCGCCCTTCTCCATCTTCCTCTTTTTGTTCAGTAACAGCTAGGATTTGGCATAAATTACAGAGATCTGCCTATTCCTTACACAACTGTTTTATCACCCTCGGCAGCTGAGGAATCAAATCATCAGTATATACCCAGTGCAGTCCAGCAAGGCTAACTCTGGCATCTCCAGGCTCTTCTGTATGAGTGAATGGTAGCTTCTGCAAGAATTTTCCATTAATGTTTAATTACTAATGACAGCATAGCTGTCAGACTGTTGCTGATATCTTTCTCCCCTTATCTCACACGTTTTACAGAATATCAACTCCTGGGCTCCTGTTAAAAATCAAACACAAAAACATATTTCTACTCTGCTGTAGGCGGACAACATGTAACAAGAAGGCAAAGGACAGAATGAGGTAAGAGATCATGTAGGAGCTCTGTGAACAAATCCCCCAAGGTATCTATGTTGTATTTCCAAGCTACTTCATGCTGTTCACCTCTCAGCTTTAACCACAGCGCAGACTGGGTCACTGGGGTATTCTATGCAGTATTAAACTCTTTAAAGTCCAGCAAGGACCTCTACCTGTGAATTCTGCCTGCATAGACTTGGCAGGGTTTAATCAGAATTATGAAGGAAGACTGTGAATCAGAAGGATATGTGATTTAGCTATAAATCTCACTTTATTGCCAACGTTGCTGATTTAGTTGCCATTAAATCATAACAGTAAGTTCAAGGAGCACCTCATAGATGAGAAACAGACTTCAAAGGTCTGCTCATTCACCCGCAGAAGTGTTTAGTCTTCTGCAGACTGGACTTTTAGAAGAATAATTTAAAATGAGTATTGATGTAATACGATTTAAATCATTTTAGATGATCACATATATTTTGTCCTTTTTCCTTTTTGAACGTATTCGATAATTTATTATGCATTTCAGCGTGTCATCAATGACAAATAGATGTCAGTCAGCTGAATTACACTGCCAGTAGGCATTCTGAAGAGTATAGGACAGCAGCAATCTCCAGATTTCCGTGCTTGTCAGCATCAGATTTACATGCAAGTGTAACCAAAGTGAACTTCGTATAGAGAACACAGAGAAATTGTACTTTACATAGAGAATTAGCCTTAGATGTTTTCAAAGGTGATTTAAATCAAAGTGATTTAAAACATCAAAATGGGTTTAGTGAAGGTCACATTAAGCCATAGAATCGTAGAACAGAACCATAGAATTATTAAGGTTGGAAAAGGCCTCCAACATCATCTGGTCCAGCCATTCTCCTACCACCAATGTCACCCACCAAACCCTGTCCCCAAGCACCACGTCCAACCTTTCCTTGAACACCCCCAGGGATGGTGACTCCACCACCTCCCTGGGCAACCCATTCCAGTGTCTGACTGCTCTTTCTGAGCAGAAATGTCTCCTCATTTCCAACCTAAACCTCCCCTGGCACAACTTCAGGCCATTCCCTCTGGTCCTATCACTGGTTACCTGTGAGAAAAGGCCGACCCCCAGCTCCCCACAGCTTCCTTTCAGGCAGTTGCAGAGAGCAATGAGGTCTGCCCTGAACCTCCTCTTCTCCAGACCAAACAATCCCAGTTCCCTCAGCCACTTCTCACAGGACTTGTGCTCCAGGCCCTTCACTGGCCTCGTAGCCCTTCTCTGGACACGCTCCAGGGCCCTGATGTCCTTGTAGTGAGGGGCCCAAAGCTGAACACAGCACTCAAGGTGTGGCCTCAGCAAAGCAGAGCACAGGGGGACGATCACCGCCCTGGTCCTGCTGGTTACACTATTCCTGATACCAGCCAGGATGCTGTTGGCCTTCTTGGCCATCTGGGCACACTGCTGGCTCATGTTCAGGCCAGCACTGACCAACACCCTCAGTTTCCAGCAAGACTGAGTGCACCCACAGCAAGTTTGCAGATGACACCAAGCTGAGTGGTGTGGCTGATACAACAGAAGGAAGGGATGCCATCCCAAGGGACCTGGACAAGCTTAAGAAGTCAAAGCGCAAGGTGCTGAACCTGGTTTAGGGCTGCCTTAAAAGAGGAATGGCCAGCAGGTCGAGGGATGGGATTGTTCACCTCTGCTCTGCCCTTGTGAGGCCCCACTTGGAGTATTGTGTCGAGGTCTGGGGGCCCCAGCACAAGGAGGAGGTTGATCTCTAAGAGCAGGTCCAGAGAAGGACCACAAAGATGAGTAAGGGGCTGGAGTTTCTCTCCTGTGAAGAAAGGTTGAGGGAGCTGGGGCTGTTAAACCTACAGAAGGGGAGGCTCCGGGTTTACCTCATTGCAACCTTTCAGTACTTCAAGGGGGCTTATAAAAAAAGATTGAGTACGACTCTTTCCTCAATTGGATAATGACAGATCAAGGGTGAATGGTTTTAAATTAAATGAGGGGAGATTTAGATTAGAAGTTAGGAGGAAATTCTTCACTCAGAGGGTGGTGAGGCACTGTCACAGGCTGCCCAGAGAGGCTGTGGATGCCCCATCTGTGGAGGCATTCCAGACCAGGTTAGATGAGGTCCTGAGCAACCTGATCTAGAGGGTGGCATCCCTGACTATAGCAGGGGGGTTGGAACTGGATGATCTTTGAGGTCCCTTCCAATCCAAGTCATTATGTGATTCTATGATATTTTTCCTCTGCACAGCTTTCCAGCCACTCTGCCCCAAGCCTGTTGTGCTGCATGGGGTTGCTGTGCCCCAAGTGCAGGACCCAGCACTTGGGCATGCTGAACCTCGTCCCATCGACCCATCCTGCCCAGGTCCCTCTGCAGGGCGTTCCTACCCTGTGTCAGACCAATGCTTCTGCCCAGTTTGGTGTTTTCTGTAGTCAAGGTACAGGTTAACTACAAAAAAAAAAAAATTACTTGGAGAACATGAGATAGTTTGCAGGCAGAAAAATGAAGTTCATACACAGTACCTGTCCTAGAGGATTGATGTCTGTTTTTCATGTTCATGACATAGGTATAGCTGATTTTGTAGTTGTCAAACAGAAAGAAATATCACAAATAAAATTAGAAGCCTTATGCTCGGCTGAGTCAAATGTTGGGCTGTAGTGGTCTTGCCCAATTTCTTTTGCTGATGAGGGAAAGCACACCAGGAACTGAAAATCACAGGTGACCTGTGCAAAGCACCTGACACTGAAACAGTCAATTATCTCAGGCCAAGCATCAGCATCTGGCTCTTGACAGACACTGGGAGCTTTTCTAAAATGAATAGAATAGAAAGAATAGAATAGTTCATCCCCCTTTGAAGGAACCTTCAAAGATCATCTAGTCCAACTGCCTGACCACTTTAGGGCTAAACAAAACGTAAAGCATATTATTAAGGACATTATCTAAATGCCTCTTGGACACCGACGAACATTGGGCATCACCAACTTCTCTAGAAAGTCAGTTCTAGTGTTTGCCCACCCTCAGGGTAAATAATTTTTTCCTAATATTTAGAACCTCCTCTGGTGCAGCTTCTAGTTAGATTCCAGGGGCTGAAACTGATTGGTTCAGCCCAACAAGGATTAGACAAGAACTATACACACACACACACACGCACACATTCATATATACATATATAAAGCAAGTGAGCTATTTGGGGATGTCAAATGCACTCATACACACACACTTGAGCAACAATAAAAAAGACAAGGAATTTACCAACGAGTGCACTTGTTAACATACTGACCCCAGGGTGATGACAAGTGTACCAACGAGCACGATGCCTTTCCGAACCGTCAATGTCATAGATACGTAGCCAGGTCATAGTCAGCATTCCGTCAGTGCAGTAGGTCTCAACATCTTGCAGGCATTCCTGCAGAGGCAACATTGACCTCAGTTGATGCTCTTGCCTCAGCGATGCAGAGCGACTTGCTCTGTTTATACGTTTTGCCCCTGCATGCTCCCAAACCTGGGGCATTGCACGACTGGTGGCTCCAGCCCCAGGGGAACACTGGGCAATCCTTGACAGGCTGCTGCGATCACACACAGCCATGTGGCCGATGCATGCCATGCTGATGGCAGCATTGTCTCATGCTGGATGACTTGTGGCCTGGTGCCATATCGCTGAGCTAGCAATATGTATCACTGAAAGGTCAGAGTTTGCTAGTCTGACAAGAAGGCCTGTTTCACATCGGACCAAACCTAACAGTTTTTAACCCTAACATGAAATGAAATGAAATGAAATGAAATGAAATGAAATGAAATGAAATGAAATGAAATGAATAGAATAGTTCATCCCCCTTTGAAGGAATCTTCAAAGATCATCTAGTCCAACTGCCTGACCACTTCAGAGCTAAACAAAGCTTAAATCATATTATTAAGGACATTATCCAAATACCTCTTGGACACTAAAGAGCATCAGGCATCACCCACTTCTCCAGGAAGCCAGTTCTAGTGTTTGCCTACCCTCATGGTAGAGAAATGTTTTTCAATATTTAGAACCTCCTCTGGTGCAGCTTTGTGTCCTACCATTGGTGACCAACAAGAAGAGACCAGCACCTCTTTCTCCATTTCCCCACCTCAAGAAGTTGTAGAGAGTCATAAAGTCACCTCTTGGCCTCCTTTTCTCCAAACTAAACAAGTGTCCTATGCCTCCCCTTCTAGCCCCTTTACCAGCTTTGTTGGCCTCCTCTGGATACTTTCAAGTACCTTAAAATCCTTTTTATATTGTGAAGTGCAGAACTGCAGACAATATTCAAGCCCCACCAGAACTAAATATAGGAGAATCACCTCTTTTGATCAACTGGCTATGCTGTGTTTAATGCACCCCAAAGGGTGGTTTGCCCTCTTGGCTGCCAGGACACACTGCTGACGTTGAGCCTGCTGTCAACCAGTACACTTTAGCTCCTAACTAACAGGTTACCAATCTCTACCACTTTGACTTAAGAATTGTGTCTTAATACAGTCTTCAGCACAGGTTACTCACATTTTGAATTGTAAAAGCCTTTTTCTCCAGAAGAACATCAGCCAGCACTTCTCCGCTAGCTACATGTAACTCTGCACATAAATCTTTAAAATCTGTGTTCTTACTATGAAGCACATTTCTTACCTATTTGTTTCTACTTTCTTGGGTAATACAGGCCAGGAACCTGTGAGTTATCTGTTCTCTGTCCATGTTTTTCCCACCAGCTGAGACACAAAAGCATTGATCAGGAACTAATCCTAGAAAGAGTCCTTTGCTTCTCAAGGGACAGGTTTCCAGGAACCAGCCAAGCCTTTTTCTGTGTAATGAAGGCCTGTTACATTTTCTTGTACAGGATGAAGTACTCATTGTCTTCCATTTCAGGAGTATTTTTTATCCTGAAATCCAAAATATCTGCCTGGCTACCACATTATGTCACAACAGCAGTCTTCAAACGGACTGTAAATTTTCATGTCCAGATGCGTCCACCTTGCATTATCTTATATTTTGTGGGATTGACTCTATTTTCTGCTTCACCTAATGATATCCATATATAACCTACAAAAGTGTAAGCCCCCATCACCACTAGTGAATGATGTTGGTTTGATTTTGCTTGTAAAGCAGCTGGAGTGTTCAGTCCATTCACTGACACTGGTGTGCTAGCACACATGGCTAGTTATGTGCTAGCTAAGCAAGATCTAAACACCTGTGGTCACGAGAAGTGCAAAACAATTGCAAGCAATTTTGGTGGTATTGGTCTTATCCCTGGATAGTGCTCACACTCCTACCAATCACACAAATGAAAGGATCCAAAATGAATGTTCAGCAAACACTGAACACACAAAGGTGTGACTGTCCTTTGGGTAATATTTTAACTACAGCAAAGGTCAAAGAAAGCACCGATGATGACGTGGTTTGGTTTGCAAGCAATAAAAACCTATAAAACCAATGACATAAAAAAGAGTATTTACATTAAATATCTTGTATGACTGCCATGGATTCCGAAAAAAAAAAAAAAAAAAAAAAAAAAAGGGGAAAAAAAAAAAAAGAAGAAAACAGCCTAGGGTCTAAGACAGAAAGAGCCTTAGCTCTTGCTCTTTTCTGTAGCTTATCTAGTTGTAGGTATATATCTTGCTTTTTTTTTTTTTTTTTTTCCTAATAACTTGATAGACACATTCAGTGTACTTTTCCTCTTGCTGGAATATTTTCACTACCAGACATGGGAATCAGAATTGATGACATAGGCATTTTTTGTTTGTTTTCTGTCTAGTCATTGTGAGATACTATTTGATCAGCTCAGCAACTTTTCTCTTTCCTTGTTCCAGTGGATGAGGAGATATACTGATTCCTGGTACTCCTTTTGGCATTCATCTGCTTTAAACAATATCCAAAACGCAACTGGTGTCTCCTAACATCTAGGCACCTGTATTTAATTGTGATTCAGTTCATTTAGTCCAGACAACTGATTCCCTTGATGTCTAGTGGTAGATCCCCTCTTTGACAGGTGACTTGATAAAGAGAATGAGCTAATGACTGCCGAGAGAGAGAGAGTAAGTATTGGATGCAAATTTATTTTAACATTTGCCTATAACACTCAATAAATTATGCATACAGTCTTAACACAGACAAAAGCATTTTGCTAATGGGAGATGGAGAACATGGGCAAGCAGCTAGATCCAAAGGCAGATCCCATGTTGAAATTTCAACATTATGTAAAAATAAGTTAATATTTTTCAGGAACATTTTTTGTTTGTTTTGTTTGGGAAAAAAAATATATGTAAATGCTACACTATGCATCTGTGTTCCTAATATGTTTTCCTGGGTATGTGACACCTGAGATAGTAGAGACTGTTGGTTTATGTTATAAAGATCTTGCCTCCATACACACAACATAGGACAGAGAAACAATGGCAAGTGGGAGAACCAGAATAATATCCAGCCCCTGATACTCCCAGGCCCATTACAGGGAGGTGGGCAACCCACAAAAGGTTCAGCTATTCATGCTCCAACACAGGACACACAGGAGCACAGACATGCAATGGCAGGTGGGGAAACCATAAGAAGTCAGGGAAAAGATCCTATGTCCTGGTTCCTCACAGGGCTGTCTCAGGAGAGCTTCAGCACCATGGTCTGAATGTGAAACATATCGTGATCTTCACCCTCTCTTCTCTCTCCCTTCCTATCTTTGCTTAGGGTATGGGACACATCATGGGGTTCAAGGGAATTAAATTTCAGGATCTCATGAAACTTACTATAGGAACCAAAGGTGGGGAAATATAGGGCTCAATGGGGTTTGGAGAAGGATAAACTTTGGAAACGAGATGGATAAACAGATAAGAGGGACTGGCCATATGTAAACAGAATACTGGTCAGTATGTGCCATGCCCTGATCAGCACAGCCTGCCTTGTCTTCTTATTAAACTCCATTTCTACCACTTTTTGTGATTCAGGAGCTGTTTATTCTGTGTGCATGTTTGTTCATGGTCTCTGTGACAGCTGCTGGATTTGGACTGGGGGCCCATGGGGGCTCCAGCCGCTGCAGCAGTGTGGGTATGCGAGTGTGTGATCGCTAGAGTTATCGAGCCAGAGTAGCTGGCAAGCAGCTTAAGAGGCTTGAGAGCCAGGAGTCCGCATGTATCTGTCTCTGGGGATGAGGCACCAGGAGGATTTGGCTGACAGAGGCAGGGGGGATTTCAGGCCTCCTGCTGGAGGGTCAATGAGGCCTGGTTGTGCAGGTGGTCAATCAACAGAGAGATCTGTCTGTATGCGTGTGCCTGTGTGTGGAGACTGTGTGTGTGTGTGTGTGTGTGTCTGCTTAGGTATGTACAGGGGTCTGTTTAGGTCTTTGTTAGGTCTGTGGATTGGGATTGTGGCCCTGTGGGCTTCTATGTTCTACCACTGGCAACTGGGGAAACTTGGTATTCAGGGAGAGCTACTGAGAACCCACAATGTATATATGTGCACAAATATGTATGAATATATATATAAAGAGACATAATTATGCATATATATGCAGTCTATGGGGACCAGTGATGTGTATCCCAGGGTCCTGAGGGAACAACCCGATTGAGTTGCCAAGCCTCCCTCCATCCTAACTGAAAAGTCCTGTCAGTCAGGTGAAGTCCCTAGTGACTGGAAAGCAGGAAACATCACTCCCACTTTTAAAAAGGTAGAAATGAGCACACAAGGAACTAAGGACTGGTGAGCCTTGCCTCTGTGCTTGGGAAGTTCACAGAGCAGCTCCTCCTGGAAGCAAAGTCAAGGCACATACAAGACCAGAAGTTGATCTGAGTAAACAGATCACCTTCACCAAGGGCAAATCATGCCTGACCAATCTGGTGGACTTCTAGGATGGAGTGACTGCATCAGTTGACATAGGAAGACCAACCAATGTCATCTACCTAGACTTCTGCAAGGCCTTTGACATGGAAGGTGGGTGCAGATACCAAAACAGCAGGTAAATCACTTGGGGACCAGAGTATTTCCAAGGAAGTATACAGCATGTGCTATCTGTGAGTACAGGATGTCAGGAGATAGCTGGGTTTGAAAAGAAACTAGACAGATTAATGCTTAAACACAGCAAAGCTAGCCTTTGTTTGATAAGTATCAACATGTTTGGGATTAAATAAAATCTAGGAGATATAAACCCTGCCTAAAAGAATTTATGGCAGGAATAATGTTTGCACAGTGTGAAATAGGAGTAATTGAAGATCCTGTTTCCTGAGGCTGGCTAATCACTTGAAGGTCAAACCTGGCAAAAGGCCAGATAAAGTGGCATAACAAAATGCTCTCATTTACTGTATGAGTAAGCTTTATGGTACAGTGTGGACAAGGGCTGCTGCACCTAGTCAGGCAGTATTCAAGCTCTTGGGGCATAAGACACTTTCTTTCTTTCCTACAAGTCTTCCACCTTTTCCATACTAAGAACATATCAATTCCTGCAATACTCTGGGAATCAGGCCTGAGAAATTGACACTTATTGTCCAACAAAGCTCTGCATATAACTCCTGCATCATCTTTCAAATGTGCATCAGCACTGTGCTTTGGGTATACCAGAAGATGCCTCCAGAAAGCTCTGCCAGGTGACCTGGACATGGCTACAGCAGTCAGCAAACCATGAATATCATCATCCCTCTTAAGCGTGCACCTAGATTACACTTCTTCAGCATCTCTAGAAACTTACAGCTCAGATGCAGCTTGTCAGAAAAGTACAGTTAGCCTCTAATAATCACATGAGCCTAGAGAATAAGAAAGTCCATGTGCATGACAGAATCATCTGAAGAAAGGAAAAAATAAGGAAGGAAACTGTGCTGTGAGGTTAAACACCAGCATGGAACCAGATAACCAGACACACAGACCCACCAGTCTAACTCTGGAGATCACCTTTAGAAATGTGCAGTGCTATTACTGTGTCTTAATTACTTGGTCTGCCGAATTAGAAATTGAAGGGCAGGTATAGAAATTGTTAGCAAGTGTTAGCAGGGTGCATGCTATCTTGCAGAAGATAGGGAGGATGTGCCCATATGAAACCAGCGTAGTTCACATCACTGTGTGAACTACATGATTCCCACTGGATTCGACACGTGATTCCCACTGGAGTTGTACTATCCGGCCCATATCTTCTCTGAAAGGCAGTTCTCTTAACAGGATAAATGAAAGTAAAAGTTAATTCATGTGCTCTGCAGGCCATGGTTCTTCACATCCCCAACTCTTCCTGGCATTTGCACCTTGCAGTAACATTGCTGACTCATGTGCAGCTGGTGTACCAATATGAGTATGTCAGTCCTGGTCGTCTACGTGCAAACACAAGGATTTAGAGAAGATCTGGAGGTTCAAATCCATAAAGTTCAATGATGATAAAGTGTACTAAAAGTTAAGGGACTGCTAGGCAAATGTATATGCAGAAAGGGGCAGCTGCTTTTTGGTGTGTTTTAAGAAGAGATGAGAAAATGAAAAAAAAAAGCAATTGGCTGAAATAAGGACAGCAGTAAGCTCTTTTTCACCAAACTTTTTATTTTTTATTTTCCTACCTATTTCTTGGTTAGCCACAAGAGGGAAGTCTTATCCGCTCATTTGTGGGAAATCTGCTCAAAACTCCCTGCGAAAGGTTAAGGTGACTCTAAGCAGCTATTTCCTAGGAGAGACTGTAAAGGGAAATATTCCTCAACTGAAAAATCATCAAAAGACAGAGCTTAAAGTTGGAAAGCAAATAAAAGCTATATATTATACTTCTGTATGCATTAAAATTGTGCTGGTAAAATGATGGTTCTCCCTGTCTTTAGTAAATGAAATTAGCAATAAGAAGCCTGCAAGATAACATAAGCAAGGGGATTTGGGGTAATGTATTAAATATAACAAGAAAAAAAAGTCTTGAGAGTGCTGTTGAGTGGGAAGATGGAAAATCACAGGCCTAAAAGTTGGTCTAATTTTTCTACCTCTAAAATTGGTATTTGTAATGGTTTTGGCTGGGACACAGTTAAATTTTCATCATAGAGGCTGACACAATGTGGTACTTTGGATTTTTTATGAAAATAGTGGTGATAACACACCAATGTTTTTCGTTGTTGCAGAGCAGTCTTTGGAAACAGCCAAGGACTTCTCTGCTTCTCGTACTGTCCTGACACAGTAGGGAGGCTGGGGGTGCACAAGAAGCCGGGAGGGGACTCAGCCAGGACAGCAGTCTCAGACTGACCAAAGACATATTCCATACCTTATGGTATGCTCAGCAGTAAAAGCTGTGGTGAAGAAGAAGAAAGGGGGGATGTTCAGTGTGATGGCATCTGTCTTCCCAAGAACCCATTATGTGTGATGAGCCCTACTTTCCTGAAAATGGCCAAACATCTGTCTGCTGATGGGAAGTACAGAATGAATCCTTGTTTTGCTTTGCTTGAATGTATGGCTTTTACTTTACCTAGTAAACTGTCTTTATCTCTACCCATGAGTTCTAGCACTTTTACCTCTCCAATTTTTTTCTCCATCCCACCTTGGGAGAGTGAGCGAGTGGCTGTGTGGCACTGCCAAAACTAAACCACAGCAATATTATAGCATAAAACACTGCGACTAGATATATATTGTATATAATGGATGCTTCCAAGAGATTTTACTTAATTTATTGGAGACTAACCGGCATCAAATATATATATATTTTTGACTGTCCTCTATCACATACTTTTCCACCTAATATCACATGATTATTATTTTTTTTCTGCATTCCCCTGGAGAAGCTAGCAGCCCTTGGCTGGGACAGTAACTTTAAAATTCAGAAAGGAAAAACAAAGCAGCAACAACAACAAAAGCAGTGGTCTTATCTTTGAGCCTGGCTCAAAGAGGATGCGGAAAAGCAGTTTTAGGCTGAAAAAGTGACAAATGGCTTTTTTTCCCCAGCAGAGCTGGCAGAGGCAGATAGCTTGCACTCTGTAAGCACTCATCACTATTGAAGTATCAGTTATCTGTTCTCAGAGAGACTCCTAGTTCAGCCCAGTTCTGCAGGCATATCTCCCAAAAGTCAGCTAGAAGACAGCTGGGAGATGAAGCCAGACAAATTCAGGTAAAAAATGAGGCGTGTATTTCAACAGTTAGGATAACTTAGTATGGCAATGGAGGGTTCTCACCCTAAGCATCAGTTCTTACCATGACTGGGCACCTTTCAGGAAGAGAAGTTTTAGCCAGAGCCAAGGTATTAAGCCCAGAACTCTAGGAGGCAGTGACAGATGAGAAGGCAGATTGCTGGTGGTGGTCCTTTCTGGTCCTAAGCTTTGAATAAAAGCTTGAAAACTATTATAAGTGGCAGGCAGTTGCCTTGACAATGGTCTTGGCAATCACCCCCCGTTAAGAAAATGTTTATTCTCGTTGGCAATAGGGGATCCTTGTGTCCCTATAATGAAGGAAATAAAATGTATTTAAACAAATATATCTAGTCTAATTGCTCAGAATTAGAAACAGAAAACACATTTTCTGTTGCTCTTAATTGCTATAATAAAGAAGGGGAGGTGATTTTAGGCTGCTTAGGGCTTTACTGTTTTGCGTTGTCATGGGCAAATATATCTTCAATATTCTTGCCAGGAACAGAGTGAGCAGACGGTGCTGCTGCTTCTTCCAGCTTACAACTGTGGAAGTGATAGCTTTTATGCATAAGGCTATTCATGGCAAAGTGAGCAGACATCTCTTCTTCCAGGGCACTGATGTTTCTTGCTTGTCCTTTTGTAGGAAGATCCACAGCTATTATCACTTAACCAGCAGACCTGATTTCATCTCAGATACTGGAAGTCCTTTAACTCCAGGCAAGGAGTGGGCGGACTAAAATTGCTATTACACTAAGCCTGGCAAACGAAATAGGTCTCTTTCTTCTCCCACATTCAGTAGCAACTCAGCTGACATCAACTTGGTTGCCTGTGATTTACAACAGTGTGGGAGGATAACAGAGCCTGTGTGTTTAATAGGCTCTAGGTGCAGGTGGCCAGTCCTATGTGAGGGGCTGGATCTGAGACTTGCAAAGTAGTGCTGATGAGCCACAGACCAGACAGCCTTTGGTAATGATGTTCCTGGAGAAGCAGAGTGCTGGGTCCTGGGAAGCAGGAGGATGGGGTATCAGTGACTGCTTAGGTTTCCCTACCTTCAGGAGAAGGACCCACCTACCTTGTGCTCCTACTCAGTGGTATTCACATGGAGAACATGATGACTCTGTTTTGAGGTGAGGCCAAAACCATTTGGCATTTTAGCCTGAATTTCTGATGATTGAAAAGGAAGGTGCATTGCACTCGGCATTTAAAACATGGGGGAGCTTTTGGCTGAGACGGAGTTGCTGTCATGGATGGGTGGTATCCACCCGTCAGATTACTCAGCCATCTGTAGTTTTTGTAAAAGCGATGTCTTCTGGTTCCTTCTGCCTTTCCACAGATGCTGTAGGCAGCACCACGCACTAGGACAGCTTGAGTCCTGCCTGCATGTGGGCAAGAGGTCCTGCTTCCAACAAAGTCTGAACTCCAAAGGGGCCAGTGCCTTGTGGGAGTGAGCTGCCAACTCAACTTGTGCCCAGTGTCTGCTTTTCTGCCCCCAGGAATTTGGTGCAAGCTGGGTGTTATTAGCTTGCTTCTGTGCGAGGCAGTGCTTAAGGGTGGTATATGCGCTTCGGCTCATTAAAGCTCATGCCCTGGTGATAGGCAATGTTATTTTTGTTCTCTATGAGAGAGTAGGAAGCTAGGTGCAAAGATGTTAAGCAGATGAAGGTCATGTAAATGGTATTTATCCAGGTGCTCTTCCTCTAGCACTCATGCTGTTCTGTTTCAGCATCATTGCCAGCACCGGTGTTAGGCATCCTAATGTATAGACAAGACAGTAACATCTTTATCTTGTCTAGCATACACAAAAACTCTAGATACCCTGCTGATAAAAATTCTGCTGGCAGATGTCTTATCACTTCTCCCTACAGCAACATGGAAAAAAGAAGAAGAAAAAAAAAAAAAGAAGAAAGAGATGCTCCAGTAGATGAGATTTGGCCTGTGGACTTCTGCCTCTCAGTGCTGTACATGGCCTGCTCTCTGGCACTCCCTGCAAATGCTAAAACCATGCTTGAAAATCCTTTGTGGCAGCACTTGCAGAGCAGTGTAGGGCTTGCTCCTGGCAGTGGTTGCTGGAGGTGGTGGCAGCCTGTGCCAGCCTGTACCAGCTCAGGCAAAGGGCTGCTTCGCAGGTTCCCAGAGCTGTCTTCAGATGTCAGTTCTTCTTCAGGAGTCCGGAGTGATTTGGAAGCCTTGCAGCTCAAAAAGAAGCAGAGGAAGAAAAATAAGGTGATAACCTATTTTGGGGGCCTCCTATTGTTTTAAACATTTGTCTTCTGGGGGATTCATCCAGTGTTGACTCTCTCTGCCCAAGAATTAATCCTTGCATAGCAGCCGAGAGGTCAGATGCCTGCCATCTGGTTGAGAGATCTGCGCTGGTGTGGGACACACCAGTACTGTGTACGGTTTGGGGCACCACAGTATAAAAAGTACAATAAACTATTAAAAAGCATCCACAGGAGGCTACAAAGATGGTGAAGGGTCTAGATTGGGAGATGTATGAGGAGCGGCTGAGGTCCCCAGGTTTGTTCAGCCCAGAACAGAGAAGGCCAAGGGGAGGCCTCATGGCAGCCTGCAGCTCCCTCATGAGGGGAGTGGAGGGGTAGGAGCTGAGCTCTGCTCTCTGGGAACCGGAGAAAAAGCCTGGGGGGAAGACGTGGACCATGTCATGTCCCTGATAAATCAACGTATTAGGATTGTGGTGTGCCAGGAAGGGAGGTGCTGACAAGCCCAAGCTGCAAGCAGTCACCTGCCTTCACTGCTCAGATGCTCCTGCTGATCGTAGCAGTGATGTGGGGAGAAACTTAACTGCTCCCAAACTGCTTAGTGCTTTGTAAGTCAAAACCAACACTTCACATTCTCCTCTGCATTTGATAGATAGTCTGAGCAGGTCTTCCTGCATTGGTTCATCTAATTCTTGGGTGCAGACAGTGTGTGGCACTGCAGTGCCTGATCTGAAGAGCATTCACACATCTTAGAACTCTGTGGTAGGAGTCATGTCTGGGAGTTTCTTTTCTCCTTTTTGTAACTCCTGGGACTTAACTTTCACACCTAAGCTCTTGCTGAAATATTTATGTTTGAACAGTGTCTGGACTCTGCAGCTTTTTTTTCTTTTTTGGGTAAGATGCTGAATTTGGGGAGTCTCAGTTAAGAATGGAGCCTCTTCTTGCTGTAACCACTAAACCGCAGTGTAATAAACTACTAGGGGGTGTAAACTGAAAAATGATTTTTGCTCCCTTTTGCTAATAGGATCCTTTGTTTTTTCTTTAGCTGGACCTTGTGAAAGCAGCGTGGAGACCAAGGCAAAAGGAGGCCACTAGATCCTAGAGCCATGGAGCTTCCCAGTTACAGCAAGCAGTTGCTGCAGCAGCTGTACACACTCTGCAAGGAGCAGCAGTTCTGTGATTGCACCGTCTTCATTGGGACTGTTCATTTTAGAGCGCACAAGATTGTTTTGGCTGCTGCCAGTCTGCTTTTTAAATCCTTGTTGGATAGCACAGGCACCATCTCCATTGATGCTTCTGTGGTGACACCTGAGGAGTTTGTGCTGTTGCTGGAGATGATGTACACTGGCAAACTCCTGATGGGGAAACACAACTTCACCAAAGTCATCTCTGTGTCAGACTGTCTGCAGATGTTTGATGTGGCTGTTAGTTGCAAAAACCTCCTTAGAGACCTCCTCAGCTGCTCAAGTCAGGATCAGATAGTGAGAGAGGACTCCAGTCAGACAGCAGAGTCATCTGGAAACAGCACTGAAGCTGATAATCTGCCCCAGTCTGAAAAAACTCCTGCAGAAGAAAAAAACAGATACCCTGCACCCTCAGAGAGTGTCCCCTTCTCCTGGCTCTGTAGAAGCAGAAATGGAGGGAGACGTTTCTCTTCCTGACCAGGAGCTCACCACAAATCACACCTGGGTTCCACAGGACATGATGCTGAGCAGCTCTGGGTCCTTCAGGGCAGAGTCAGGCTCTCATCTGTGTCTGTGCCGAAGAGGAGCCTGCTGAGCCTCTGGAGAAGACATGAAGAATGATTTAGGTGAGACGTTACAGGTCTGGGCACAGTGCTGCCTCTTAATGATTTACAACCCAGTTGCATTACACTTTCTTGGTATGCAGGATCTTTTTCTCTGCATTTCTTCATTCTAGTTTACCCTGGGTTGGTAGCAGCATTGGTGTGTACCCTTGTTCTGTAGGGACTTTCTTCCTCTGGCACGTTCCTTAGGCCTTCGTGATTGTTTCTCTCTTAGTGCTTTACCAGAGCTGTAGTGAGCAAAACTTTTCTATCCATGCGATTGCATCTGATGTACAGTGGGATCTGTGTTAGTGCAGAACATGGGGTGTTAACACAATCTTTGTAACAGTAAGTGCACAGGGTTGCCTGCTAATACCACCTTATCTTTTAAACTTGTGTTCAGCATGGGAGGAAAACAGAGGCTGCAATGGATTTAAAATAAATGTTCCATTTATAACTAGTGTTAAATAAACTGTTGGTTTTTCCTCCAGGCTGCGTGATATCTTTAGAAGGGATTTGTGAGTCACAGTTTTCATATTACAGCCAATGTGCTGGTTACAAACTGATGCTTTTCAATCACATCATGCTTTTTGTGAATCCCTTCAATTAGCAAATAACTCATCTTGTTTCTCTCACACAGCAGCAGAGAGCAAAAGCTGTAAACTGGATTTCTTTCTCTGATATGAAAGTGTTTTCTCTGAGGCCCATTCTAATGCCCAGGCTGTGCTGAGAAGACTAGAAGAGTGCAGAGAAATTGATGCCTCTCAAAGGGAGGTAGGTGTGTTTATTGGAAAAATAATACAAGTCTTTTCTTCTCCACCCTGCTGAGGGCTAGAATAGTTTGGGCCCTGTTTAGGAAATCTTTTCATGGGGAAACTGGGGCTCTGGTGCTTTGTTGTTTGAAGGGCAAATCGTGCTCACCTGAACAACACCCTTGAGAAGCATCTGTAAGAGCAAGTTGCTCCTGCGTGTAGATAAGGAGGTAAGTAAGCAGGTAAGGTGTCCTGCCCTGAAGACATCTTCAGTGCCTGGTAGGACAGCTCTGGCACTCCTTCTGTTTATGGCATTTGCTTTGAGAACTGTATCAACAGGGCAATGACTGACACATGAGATCCCCAAACAGACTTCCTGAGCCCTTGGCGGAGGCTTGCTGTGGAGCATCTGCTCTGCTCTGCTTTGCAGGCTGTTCACCAGGAGTGTCACAGGTGGGGACGGATGTGTGGCATGTTAGCCTGCTGTCCCATGACGCTTCTCCTGGTGGCGTGCCACTTTAAAAGCAGTCATTGCAGGTGAATGATGCTCAGGTGGGTGTTGGAAGATAGTTGAATCTAGGGCTTGGTTAGTGCTGGAGGATATTGTGGGCTCTGAACAATAGATGCCAGCCATCGTAGTAGCTCAAAGCCACCAAAGAAGCAGCAGGTTTCATCTGCAGTGGCACTACTGAAGTTCCTGTATTTGTGTAGTGGCCATGCAGGGAGACTTGGGGGCACTGCTTGAGCACAGTGTCTGGGGAAGAGCCGCAGCTGTGAAGCATTTGCTGAGCTCACCTGGGCTGCTTCTGATGGAGCTGTTTTCAGGCCAGGTTGCCTGGCTGCATGAATTGCCCTCTGTAGCTTTTCTGTATGTAATGAACTAAGAGCATGGCAGTTTTGTTGCCAACATTTTGGAGACTCTGTGGTTAGCCTGACTTTTGACATCGAGAACTCATGTTCCCCAGATTAGAGGGCTGAGACCTGTAGGTTTTACAAGCTCACTGGGAGGGAAGCTGTCTGGGTTTCAGTTACCAGGGCCCAGCAGTACCAGCATGTCTGCGTGACATGGGATGTTTTGGCCAAGACAGCTTTCTGCTTTTGAAAACCAAAGTCAACATCTTTACTAGGGTTAAAAAAAAAAAAAAAAAAAAAAAAAGTATGACAGCAGGTAGGAGAATTCCTTTGAGGAATACAGATTTATTTTCTGATGAGCCTTTAAATGTTCACCGGAAGAAAGTCTGTGTTCTCTTAGTGGCTGACCCCTTTGATGGTGTTCAATTTAAAAATGCTGGAGCTTCAGGAGGTAGATGTAGGTCCTAATTCATGGTTGCAGCTGCAAGCCTGGTCAGGCTGACGAGCACCTTTGAGTGCATTGCTCTCTGCATGCCTGCAGAAAGATTACATTTCTGTGTGTTTGTTCATCTTCCAGATTAGAAAATGATGTCAGGTTTAAGGTTTTACCCATTGATAATTGAAGCTTGACTGGAGCAGCGCTGCAGAGAGGGTGCTGTACTCACAGGGCACGGACAGGCGCTGCCAGGGGGCATCCTGTGCCAGTGTGTCCCCCTCACCTGCTAACACCCCTTGCTGCAGGTAGGCAAGTACACTGCCTTACTTCTGTAATGGCCTAGGAGCCCCATTTTCTGTTGTTTTGCAGTAACTATAATGTTTTGAGTTTCTTCAGGCCTGGCAGATGAGGTTGGTGGGCCCTTATATGCCATATGCCCTGCCCGTTTTGCTCCCAAATGAGCTGTAAGGCCCAAATGGGGGAAGCTGCAGAGCTCAGAGACAGTCTGGGTATCTGACTGCAGAATGGCACCTGGACAATTTTTCTGTAGCTGTAAATAAATGCTGAATAAATGAGAAATGGATTTTCTTTAAGCCTTGCAGAAAAATCACTTCTCAGCTGCAACAAGCATGAAAAGTGTCAGCCCCAAAGGCAGTGGGGAGGGGGGATGCAGCTCAGTGTAAGTAAGGGCTTAGGCGAAAACTCTCAGCTCAGCCTATTCCGTTGCTCTCTGAGCTCCTGCTGGGATAAGCAGGATCTGTCGGCGCTGGCACCGGGCTGGGCTCTGTTTTCAGCAGAGGGTGTTGCTTTTACCCCTAAGGGCCCTGTGTTTTTTGGGGGGCCACCACACAGTGGTATATTTGATGCTTAAAGTGTAAGTTCAGCTCAGAAGAGCCCAGCTCGGGATGTGTAATTAGGGCTGAAATTGTGTCAGTGGTAGGAAATCATTGTTTTTTTTCCTCTCTTTTTGTTGTTGTTGTTTCCTTTTCATATTATTTTACCAGTTACTTGCTTGAAGTCTCTTGGGTGCCTCAGGATAAGTAAAGTCAATTTGGAAGCCAGTGAGATGGCTGTAGATGTAACCACGCAGTGCGAGGAGCTGCCTTTTCTTCATGCTGAGCGGTCTGGTGGGGAGTGCTTGCCGTGCTGCAGAGGAGCGTTCCCATCCCTCGTGCCTGTCCTCCTGCTCACGAGTCCTTTCTGGGTGTATTGTCCCTATATGCAAGCAGTATTGGGTTTTTGACGCACAGCACTGGGGCTCGGGAGTGTTGGTGGGGGTTTTATCAGCTGCTTTTAGAGCAGAGGCTGGTCTGGCTTTAAGCTCCTTAGGTTTCAGTGAGAGTTTGCTTTAGACATCTCCCTGTTTCTGTTCCTTTGCTCATGTTTGCCCTATGTTTTATAGGGTTGTGCTGTGCTTCCTTTCAGCATTGCTGCCTTATTTCCAGGTACCTCCAGCAGAAGTTTAAGTTGCAGGATTTTTTGCCTTGCTTTTGTCAGAATTTTTCCTTTTCTCTAAGATTGTTGCTACCTTCTGCTCCCTGGGCTGAAAAATGCAGATGTACCCTTATAAGTTGGTTTTCTATTTAAGATGATGTGTTTTTGGGGTGTTGTTTTTGTTTTGAAGTCTCTCTGTGTAACTCACATAAACTATTCCTATCTAATTTGGTTCTGGCCTGGATGAAACCTGCTTGGAAATGAGAACAAGACTGAAATTGCAGTAATTTGGGGAAGCGTAGAAGAGCTTTGCTGGTGTCAACTCTTATCTTCCTGTGCTCTCTTAGAGAAACTCAATTCAAATTATTGCACAGCTCATTTGTTCCCTCTTCTACTGGTTTCAGATGAAGTGGGGGAGCGTTGATTCTCTAGTGCAGAATAAATGTCACTGTGCTTGTGGATCATTTCCACTGCATATGGGCCTGTCCAATTATCGCTGTCCTTCATTTGCAGCTGCAGGAATTTCTGGATGCGAAGGAAAAAGGTTTGCTGTTACCTTCTGCATCCTGATTAGGAGCACGAGCTTGCAGGTTTGCCTGTTTTCCTGGTGGCAAAGCTGCAGAAACTTTTTCATTGCTCTGGTCTTCTTGAATGGAAGTTTTGGCTGAGCTTTAATTCTTGTGCACGGCAAGCAGGAACCAGCATCCTCCATGGCACCTTCCTGATGCTGGAGTCTCCCTCGTAGGTCACTTACAAATGCAGATTTGGTGAGGGAGGAACCACAAACAAAACATTTCAGCGAGCTGAACTAGCAGTGGGAACATAGTTTTCCCCTGATTACTGTATGCCAATGATATATCATATATATAATGTATTATACCAGTGGTAACTGGTTGACTTCATGGCTCAGTTGTAGTCGAGGAGCTTTTCTGTGGGCCAGATGTGAGCTGGACACTGCTGTTCATGCCATTGGTATTGCAGGCATTGGCTTTGTCTGTGCTGGGCTGTGGTTTTCTGATGGCTTTTTTATATTTTCTTTATGTTATGCACATCAAAAAGTACACTGTAAAAACAAACAAACCAAAACCTAAACCAACCTGCATTCGCAGAGGCCTGGTTGTTACATCTCTGAACTGGCTGCCTGCAGCTGGAGACTTTGCAGCTGGCTATGGATTGTGCAGCTTTCCTCAGGGAAGGAAGCTAGGGCTGAGTTATTGACGCAGAATTTACCGTGCTCAGGGGTGAGTCTTGGAGCTGAGTGTGTCTAGGATTATGAAGGAAGGGTTTAAAGCAAGGTTCGACTGCCACCCTAAGCCTCCTGGCTTTCCAGCCCGTCTCTTGAAGAACCCTCCCACCACTTCTAGGTGCTTGCATTAGTGCTGAAGCTGCTGCTTAAGGGAGATCACTCAGCAGTAGTCAAGTGGCTTTTTGCAGAGATCTCTTGCACCTGAGGCATGTCTCACAGTGGGAGCAGAAGCACGGATGAGATGTGAAAATCCACCTACAGAAAAAAGGTGAGGCTGTGGATTAGCAGCCAGCTGGATTTGTGGTTGCACCGCCTGCTGCTCTGCCTCTCTCCCCACATCCCTGTGTGAAATCTGCAGGATCAGTTATGGGTCATTGCACGTGGGATATTCACCACTTTCCCACCTGGTTTACTCCAGGGAATTTTAGAAGAAGCAAAAGAATTTGAAGCGTGAAGGAGAAGTGGGGAAGAGCAAGAGATCCTGCAGCGGGATGAGGGGATGTAGCAGCATAGGAACTGAAGGTATTAGGAAAGAAATCCCCCAAATGTGGAAGTTGATACGGAGATCGGAGACATATCTTCTGTGGTCTTTCTTACCCCGGGGCTGCTGTGGAACTGGGGAGGTCTAAGATGAACTGGGGGGACGTTCTCATGGTGTGTGATCATTGAGGTACTGGTAGGGCTGTGAGCAGCTGGGGCATTGCAGGCACCACGACTGACACCCGCAGTCAGGGCTGAACTTCTCAGTGGACTTTGGTGCCATTTGGTGGTACAACTCAAGCTGAAGTCCATTCTTAGTGACTTGGTTTCCCTGCCCCCAGGGAAATTGCCCTCAGCCTGTCTCTTGCCCCAGTCTGGAAGCTGACTGCATGCTGCTTTGTGCCGATTTGGCCATGAAGGGTTTTGCAAGTGTCCCATGCAGTGAAAGCCTGATAGATGAGGCTACAACACGTGGGCACCTTACCACTGAATGGAAGCTGGGATTCCAGCTTCATATCACTATTTTTCCAGTTCTTCCAGGTTCTTTGGGAGCTGTTTGTGCTTCAAAGTAAGTCTAAAATGCACCATGCACTCCTTCAAAACAATGCTAAAAGGCTGTGGCTCCCACTGAGCAACGTGTCTGAGGAAAGGTCTTCCAGAAACAGACTATAAATAGCAGAGCCTTTCAGTTTCTGAAAACTCATTTCCATTAACAAAAACCATGCACCGAGGAAGGGATGTTAAGTGGATCTCTAGGTAGTAATGCTGTGCTGATCTTAATTAAAAATAAATAAATAAATAAATTACAACAATGCAAGTTACTTTTCATACATATTAAAAACATGCATATGGCAAGGTGCTGAGCACCTTTAGGAAGGTGAGCCTCGAGATATTTTGCAGGATCAGCCTCATCTGGTAGGGGCCAGACATGCAAACCTTGAGAACAAACACGATCTGGTTATCAAGTCTTATTAAAAATCGATGCTTGGATTAAAAAATACCTTTCAGCTTGTTCTTCAGCACATCTGCTGCATCTCTCTCTCTCTCTTTTTTTTTTTTTTTATTTATTTCATTTATAACAGAGCCCTTCATGTCTACGTCTCTCTGTTTGGCAGGAAAAATGCCGTTAGTGGGTAAGAACTGGGACTCCTGCAGCTCCCCCTCTGTGGACGCTCCTTGCAATAGGTCATTGCACTGTCACGCTGCCCTAAAATATGAGCATTTACACCTGCTAGGAAAAGCAAGTCCAGCATCCCCCTGGTGTGGCCTCAAGCAGTTACATTCAGTCTTTTTATCATAGAAATAAAAATGACAATGACAGCAGAAAATGGCCGTTATCTCAGGAGCTGGGCTAAGCTCTCCACTTCAAAGGTGCTTTTATAGCATCCCTGGAGTCTCTAATAAAGGATGCCTGCTCTGAAAGGCTGGCATCTCTTGTGGAGAGCTGGGGAGCGTGTGTCTTTAGGGGCAATATTTACAGCGTTAAAGGGCTCCAGGGAAATGGGAGCAAGAGTTCCAGCTTATTTCTTTTCCTTTTATTTCCATAACTGCACAGGCTTGTTTGCCTCTGGTTGCTCTTTTGGGTCACTGGAGTGGATTTTGGAGCTCTGAGCTTGATAACCAGGTGTGCTGAGAGCCCACAACAGACAGCACTTGTGTGCCTTATCTCCAAAGCGTGTGCCCAAAGCTAGGAGATACGACTCCATTGTGATTTGGGGATGGGAATTCCTAAAAGTCCCACCTAAAATGTTCTCTGCTTTCTATGCAAGTGCTCTCCTTGTTCTGCACTGATACCTTGTATTCCCTCCTCTAGTCTTGGGCTTCTTAAATAAGTGTTTACAATCTTAAAAGGTCAGCTAGCTATTGGCATTTTGCTGTTAGGAGAGCCCTGGTCTGAAGAGGTGTGTTTGGGGCTGGAACGGGGCCATTCACCGGCTCCCATCGGCAGGACTCACTGCAAGGAGAAGAGCTGGCAGGCAGGGCTTGTTGCCCTCCTTGCTGGGGCTGGTGGCCACAGCCCTGACATCTCCTGGGGCTGAATTCAGTGCAGGCAGGGCCTCAGCGAGCTCAACTTCTGTTGATGTGCATGTGTATATGGGTTTCTATGTTTTATTTTTTTTCCTCTCCTCAAGGAAACCCCCAGAATTCTGCTTTTTGCTTGTATCAGGCAGTTGGCTGTGTTGTTAAACCTTCCCTGAGCTTTGCCTGTTCTCTTGTAGGCTCTGGTTGCCTGTCTGGCAGAGGCAGGGGAACAGTCGGTGCTCACAAAGCTGTTGGGCAAAGTGAAGGATGCACAGACCCTTGTGCCCTCACCAAAGCTGTTTCAAGATGTGAATCCCAAGCTGAGAGCAGCCTTGCTGGAGAGGGAACAGGACGGTGGAGAAGCCCTGCAGCAAACAGGTAGAGAACTGGGCAAGGTTCTGGCAAAATGAGTGGGTAACCACACAGACAAAGCACCTTCAGCAACCTGGTCACGTCCCCCTGGCAGGCTGCAGTGCTCCAGCATTTGTTCAATCCTTGTATCCTTACTCAGATACAGGAGGCTTATTGTGTGCTGGCCACGATCCTGGCGTGTTTCTGTTCCACAGCAGCAGGTTGCAGGCAGTGCAGGGCTCTCCCCGTTGCTGCCTGGAGGTTTGGATCGATGGCTGCACAGCCAACGTGGGCCAGAGCACAGCTGAGCCTCAGGATTGAAAGCTCCTTTCTTAGTGGAGTCTGACACAAAGTAGTGGCCTTGCAAACCTGGTGTTAACCTCCAGCTTGCTTTATGGCTTTGTGCTCTGTTAGATAAATGAGACGTTTTCCTTTCACAGAGTTTAAAGAGAATCATAAAGTGGTTTTTCTCTGCTGCTTGTGCTTGGGATGAGCTTTGCTATTCACTTAGATCTTTCACAAAGTCTCACTCGCTTCAGGAGCCTGTCAGTTCCTTCAGACTGACTTGTTTCTTCTCTTGTGCTTCTGAATCCCTTTCCCCCCAGAGAGCACGAAAGAGGGAGAGATGCTGACTGCTCGTTTGCTGGGATGCAGGGAGGAGCTGATCCAGAGCATGACACAGCTGAGCCCCATCATAGAGTTCCTGGAGGCAGCAGAAGAGGGATTCCTGACCGCCTCGGAGAAGCGGGTAACAAATCTGTGAGAAGGAAAGCTCTGTGGGCGAGGGGTGTACGTGTGTGTCTGCAAGGCACTGTCTTTCCACGTGGTTTGCCAAGCGAGGGGCTAGCCTCACAGGGTGATTTCCCTTTGCACAGCATGGACTGCTTGTGAGCTGTGGGAATAATGAGAGCTGAACTGGGAAGGGTGCCTCAGGGTGAACTGGCCAGTATGCAGATTGTCCCCAAAAGCTGCAACTGGGGCAGAGGAGGCACCCAGTGTTTCTCAGTCTCTTTAAATACCTTTTTGTGAGCCTCTAGAAGACTCTGCAGTGCAGTTTGTTTTCAGCAGAACCGTTACAGCCCTGTGCTGCCTGCATGTCATCACGTCCTTGTGTACTCAGTTATCTTTCAGCTGGCTCTCCCAGCATCTGTTTTCTTTAACTCTGGGCACACAGTTGCCTGCGAGTGTAGCAGACCCATTGACTGATTTTTATTTATTTATTTGCTTATTGTTTGATGTCTTGAATGCAGCAGTTGGTGTGGAGGACTATTGCTTTCCTGTAAGCAGTTGCATTATGTATGTTGATTTGAAGAAGCCATGAAGAGGAGAAAAAAAAAAAAAAAGCAGTGTAAAACCTGCTTTCTTTTTTTTTTGTTTTGAGGCGAGCTGGCTGTACCCTGCCAGTACAGCTGAAACTTGCAGGTGTCCTGGCGTGCTGCATTCAGCACATAGCTTGCAGACCTCCTGTCCTAGTTTGTCACATCGGTTAGTTCCCCTGACATAGGATTATAGGGATTGGAAAGCACTGTTGTGCTCAGTGACATGAATGATGTCTGCTTTCTGTCTGAGTGAGCCTGACCGGAGCCACGACATGCTGCTTGAAAACCCTTGCTCATCTTGTAAATGCCTCAGTTTCTGTCTTGCTCCCTTGCACGCAATCCCTGACAAGGTTTCCAGCACAGGGCAGCCTTGGATATAGCTACCGCTGATTGCAGGAGGACCAGAGAAAGTGCTGCCAGCAGAGCATCCACCTTGTCCTCATGGGCTGGGGGGTGAGTAGCAGCTGATGAATTTTCTCCTCTGAAAGCAGCACGTCTGAGCCTGGGAGGGGATGTGAGAAGAGGGAGAGAGGTGTGAGTGCAGCAAAGGACTTGGAATATGCCAGGGTTGTTGTGGCTGTCAGCAGAGGTCTGCAAGGGTGCTGAGCTCCCAGCCATAAAAACTGCATCAAAAGTGGGGACTTCAGAATTTTTCTCACACCCCTGTTCACATCGGAATCCAGCCTTTGCTTTTAAAAGCTGCACCTTTTCCCTGCACTCTTTTTATTTTTTTTGTGTGTGTGGCCTTCATAAATTCAGGTAGTTAAAACACAGCCATTTTTTACCTCCCTTCCCATGTGCGGAAAAAAAACACAACAAAAACCATTCTGCTGTCATAGTTCTGACCCTTGGGCATAGGATCCGGTATTTAATTGCGTGATCATACGCTCTGGTGTTCACAGGACTTCTGCCTTGGTGAAGGGGTAGTGTTATTCAATATTTCTTTTATCCTCTTCAGTTGCTGCCTGCTCCCAGACTGTTTGCTGCAGAGCCTCCAAACCCTGCTCTGAATACAAAATTCTCTTCTTCTCTATGGGTTCCCTTTTTGCCCTTGTTTTAGCTGCACTGGGAGGTGAGGCACAGGGAAGTCAGGTGCAAATTGCCAAGTGTAGACTGAACTGAGGAACAGGGGTCCTAGGGGTTCTTTTGTCTTTTATTTATTTATTTTAAGGTCTGCTTTATTTGTTTGTGCTGTGTTTTTGTTTTTGTTTTGTTTTTTTTTTCTTTTTTCCCTAGACAAGTGGAAATGTGCATAATTATTTCAAAGTTAACTTGATTACAACGGTGGAACTGTGGCATATGTGCGCTTGAGATCTCTGGTGTCTTAGGTGTGGCACTGGGAAAACTTACATGGAATTCAGCTGCCACCTCTGAAGGTTTCATCTTACCTGATTCTTGCAGAATCACACAAGAGCTCTGGGCTGGCAGAGATACGATCTAGTTCTCCAAGGTTTCATAAAGATGAGACTTTTATTTTTCTTCTTGCAGTTACTGCCTCATTGGTGACACATTTATTCATCAAGAGAAACATGAGTCCTACATGTAATACCCTTTTTTTCTAGACAACTAGGATCGTTCTCTGCCTATTCCAAGCTGTGCATGGAGCAAGTCTGTTTTTTTTTGCTCAAAAAACACTACATGGTGAAGTGAAGCCCCTTTGCAACTCTCAGGTTTTGTAGAGAACTTTTTATCTAGCAATTCCATTTGTTGAGTGCTTAACTTTGTGTCTTTTTTAGTGTTTGAGAGGAGGTAGAGTGGAGGATCTGGGGTATGGCTTGGGTGCAAAATCTTAAGAAAAGAAAAACAAATTTGGATGAAATGGAAGGGAGGGATAATCCCTTGTGCATGGCGTCCCTTGGCTTAGGTTGTCACATAGTTCAAAGTCACCAGTCCATGGTGCAGCCCTGAACTTGGAGCAGTAGAGTGGCTGTAAAAAAAACACCACCCATCTTTTCCTTCTGTCCAGACCTCTTCTAGAAGGGACTGGGCATTTTACCAGCTGGTAGCCGTCTGGTCTATATGTTGATATCTCACCTCATTGAAGTGTTGGCATTCCCCCTTCACATTTGGTTGTGGTAAGGCAGGGCTCTCAGGTGACTGCAGACCTTGCTGCCACGGTTTCCAGCCTGCCTCACCCCACCTTCCTCTTCCTGCTTTGCACACCTGGCTCCTGCTTACTTCTCGCAACATCCCTCCATCACTCTACTCCTCTCCAGCTCCCCTGCATGAGCTCCTGCTGCTCTTCCCTCTTGGCCTTTTATGTTGTTCCCGTTTACCTCCCCTTTAGCTCCGCTGCCTACACAACTTGGTGCCCAAATCAAACTGCCTTGGAGCTAGGACAAGTGTTAAAGACCACACAAGCAAGAATATCTGCACAAGATATTCTCTGCCTGGGATATGCATTGACCTTGGGCGCTGCAGGGCTGGTTCTCACTCTTGGCTCTCCCAGCTGCTTTTGTGCAGTAGTTTGTTTTTTTTTTTTAGCTATCTGAAACTGGCCCTTACCTAACATGGGTTACAAAGGCCACCCCTGCAGCCCTCCTTACCAAAACATAACCCCAATACAGGCTGGTTGAAGTGCAGTGCAGATACCTGCCAGGGAGCAGCAACAGGTTCCAGTATGTGCTCTCCAAAAGGATGCTATTCTTGTACCCCTCCTGTGTTCTCTTAAAAGATGACTTCAGACTGAGAGACCAAAAGTCAGCTTAGTGTGAATTAGACGGAAGGATATACCAACAAGTTCACTAACAGAGTTCTGGCTATAAAAGGACAGATTTTTCGAAATGAGAGAAACTAATTAATGAGTTCAGCTGCTCATAAGAGCTCAGGAGGAGCTGTTGGGTTCTTTTCTTTTATGTTAAAGGTATGAGAACTGTCTGAAGTTTGCATCCCCAACAAGAGAGGAGAATTTGTATGAGAGGTTGCAGACCTGAGTGAATGTATAACTTGAAGAGGAATATTAGGCCAAGTAAAGAACCTGCCAGGAATGGCTTGAACAGCAGACAGACAAAGAAATTTACTTTAGAGGTCTGAAAATGTATGTAATTAGAGAGGCTTGCAGCATGTCAGACTGTTGGGAATCACAGTGTATACTGAGATAAGTAACAAACGTTTGATCAAGTAAAGAAAAAGGATAATGAGAGGAGATGACCCACAAACTCATGGCTGAGCCAAAGGACAAATCCAGGAGAGCTTTGGTGAAGAGATACAAGAATAGAAATTTCCTGAAGTGAAACCCCAACTCTGAGAGCAAAGGGGATTCTGGCTCATCATCCAGCAAAGTGGGGGAGCTCACACACATAGTTATGAGAGCTATGGCAAGGTTTATGGATGCATTTTTCAAGTTGGGAGTAGTCCCTACAAAGGGGCTAAAACTAGGACATGTGTGTAGGAGTGGGAAGCAGTGATCAGGCAACCAGAGCTATGGCTGCACAGGAATATGCACTGGAAAAGGCTGGAAGGCATATGTAATTGAAGCACTGCATGTAAGTAAAGAAATGGGATAAAATGAAGCAAAGGTGTTCAAGTAAATTGTTTCTGCCTGACCTGGAATCTTTATTTGATGAGATAAAAATGGGGTTTTCTGCCTCAATCTAGACTTGAGCAAAGCATTTGAATTTCATGTGGGGAAATTGTTAAACTAAAGGAAATGGTGATCCTAAAAAGAGGATGTAGCTGATCGGGAAATAACTACAGGTTGTGCTGAAGGCAGGACTGACATGTTGAAGCAAGGTTACCAGTGGCTTTCTTGGTAGTCAATTAATTGTATCACTAATGTTGTTGACACAAATATCAAACCATGCTAGGAGGACTTGCTGATGAGCAAAACTGGGAACTTTTGCCTACACAGAGGAGGATCTGCAAGTGGGAGAAGAATTATCTGTACGGGGATGTAAGTAGTGAGAATTGAATGATGCAGTCATATAAAGTTCAGTAACAAGAGGTAAGAGTAGTACCTTGTCTGAAATACTGTGTGCAGTTCTAGTCGTGTTCAAAAAGGATGAATTTGTACTGAAGTAGAGGCAGTTCTGCAGTTGTTAAGATCAGGGGAGCGGAGAAGCTATTCTACAAGAGAAGCTGCTTTATTTAGACAAGTATACTGAAGACTGAGAAGGAATATGATCATGCTCTTATAAAGAAATTGGAGAGGAGGAATAGAGTAAATACAGAGTTTAGAAGAGCTTTTTAAGCTAAAAGATAGCGTTGGCACATGAACTAGTGGGTATACACTAGCCATGAATAAATTTAAGCTGAAAATTAGAAGAATCAACAGGGGAATGAGACCGTAGAAGAGCTTTCCAACCAGAGGAAAGTGAGCAAAATGGATAACTAGTTTTAGGATAGATCTTAATAATTTTATTTATGGGATTGTATAACGTAGTGTTTATGACAGCAGTGAGATGGACTGGTAACCTACCAAGTTCCTTCCAGTTCTACATTATAAATGCTTAGGAACACAGAGAGTAGGTCAACATGTATTTGGGAGATGGCTTTCCCTTGTAGGAACCTTGAGCACAAATTTAGTAAGACCCCTGTGCAGGAGTCTGTGTGTGTGTACACACTTCTGTGATCCCCTCTCATTCCCCACAAATCTGTCTGTACTGGCTGAGCTGGAGAGGTGTTACAGTGGCATACTAGAGCTTTTCCAAGCTACGCTGATTATGTCTCACACATAAGATGTCTCATGTGGCCTCATCATAGAAATAATCATTCAATTAATAGAGTGTTTATTTAATGAGTCATCTTTTTTTTTCATCTCATCTTCAAGTGACAAACAGAAGAAATGGGGGAAATGAGGGAAAAGAGACTGCCAATTTAAAAAGTATTTGCTAAGAATATTAAATGAAAAATTGTTTTGAACTCTGTCCTTGAAATATTTTTGTTTGTTAACAACTTGCAAGAGCAAGAATTGGTGTAAGAAACCACCCAGATAGTTTTCAAGGTTTCAAATCGTAAAGTCATCCGGGTTGGAAAAGACCTTCAAGATCATAGAACCATAGATTCGTTTAGGTCGGATAAGACCTCTTAGATCATAAAGTCCCATTGTTATCCCAGCACTGCCAAGTCTACCATGAGACCGTGTCCCTAAGCACCGCATCTATGCATCTTTTGAATACCTCCAGGGATGGTGACTCAACCACTTCCCTGGCAGCCTGTTCTAATGTCTCACAACCCTTTTAGTGAAGAAATGTTTCCTAATATCCAATCTAAACCTCCCTGGTGCAATTTGAGGCCAATTCCTCTTGTCTTATTGCTCGTTGATCAAGTCCAACCATCAACCTGAGCAACCAAGTCCTATCACTATATCACATCCCTTAGTGCCACCTCCCCATGTCTCTTAAATACCTCCAGGGATGGGGACTCCACCACTTCCTTGGGCAGCCTGCCCCAATGTTTGACCACCCTCCTCATGAAGAAATTATTCGTAATAGCTAATCTAAACCTCCCCTCATGCAACTTGAGACCATTTCCTCATGTCCACTGAGGAAAGAGACTAACACTCTCCTCACTACAACCTCCTTTTGGGTAGTTGTAGAGGGCGATAAGGTCTCCCCTCAGTCTCCTCCAGACTAAACAACCGTGGTGCACTCAGCCACCCCTCTTATCTCTTGTTCTTTAGTCCCTTTGTGAGCTTTGTTGCTCTTTTTTGCACACTCTCGAGCAACTCAATGTCCTTGTAGAGAAGGGCCCAAAACTGAACACAGTATACAGGGCACAGTCTCAGCAGTTCCCTGTACAAGGGGATAATTGCTTAGAATCATAGACTCATGTAGGTTGGAAGAGACCCTTAAGATCAACTCCAACCATCAGCCACATCCCTAAATGCCACATCCACTTCCCTAGTCCCCCTGACCATGCTATTTCTGATGCAGGATGCCATTGGGCTTCCTTGGCACACTGCTGGTTCATGTTCTTATACTCTGGGATGTGTTTAAATTCTCCTGTAACTAGCACCCCATAACATCTCCCAGTTAATCAAATTAAAGGAAGCAGTGAATATGGATTTGCTGCTGTTCTTAGCACTGTGATACTGTCCCTGTTTCATTAGAGCTATCCAGGTCTATGAGTTTGTAGGAAGCACTCGCAGTTTCTTGTCTGTTTCTTTGTCACAGGCAGTTTTGGATTGCTGTGAAGGCAGCTCTCAGAGGGAAGCCATCAAAAATCTGCTCAAGAAGCTGGAAAAAGAGAAAACCTTGAAAGCTGAAAGTTTGGTCAAACTTCTGGGGGTTGTGAAGGCATCATTCCCTGGTCTCCACCTTCTGCTAGACAACTTGGTGGTAGCAGCAAATGTCTCTGATGACAAAGGTATGATGGGTGCACTACGTTCAGATATATGGGGGCTTGGTTGAGGGAATTGCGAGGAAGTCTGGTTGCTTTTTATGAACTTCATTGTGTTCTTATAATCTTAATTTCGTATCAGGGAATGAGATGGCCATTTTATTCAAATAAAAACTGATTTGGAACACTGCGGTGAGAGGACTATGCCAGAAAGAAGCCTGCTGCTTTGCAATGAAATGAGCGATGTTGGGCAGAAGCCTGTTGCTCTCCTTCCTTGAGTTTGATGCTGAAACTAGGCTATCATGTCTGGAAAACAGGAGAACTCCTCCTGCTAGTGTCAAGTTACTTTCCGTGTTTGAGTCACTTAAATGCAGCAGCATGATTCTCCATAATGGACAGAACAATTTTCACATAATAAACTCTTCACAGGAGAAAGCATCTTTGCCAAACTCTGATCCATTGGTGACATTAACTCATGGTACATATGTTGGCTGGCTTTGAAAGCATATATCTAAAACTTCCCCAAACTCACAGATGTCTTGACGTTGAATGTAGGCAGTGACCTACCTGGCTGCTGTCTTTGTGAATTTCTTTTTGGTTCGCAGAGATTGTGGGCTTTTTCCAGATCTTATATTTGACATATGAACGTAGTTTCTGAGGGCTATCTTATCATCACCATTTTGCCCTCCTGTGGGAATTACTAGAGCGGTATTTTTGCTCAATTAGCCTCTTGCCTTGTAATTTCCATTCACATTAAAAGTGACCATGCGGTTCTGAGGTTTTAATCTACTCAGTGCCAGGGAAACTTAGCTGGGCTTTGGTCCTCCCCTAGATCCAGGTAGTGTTTCTGCAGATCATGATTATTAACTTGTGGTCTCCTGGCTGGAGTAGACTGTGCTGATGGGTGTCCCATACTTAGTGTCCCCAGTAGACATCATTGCAATGGACAGCTAGTCCCCTTCTTATTTCTGGTGTTTTTTTTTGTCGTTGTTTTTGTTGCCTGCCTATGGTGGTACTGGGACGTGGAGTCCTCAGCTTTCAGTTGGTGGAACAGCCTTCCGAGTTGGGGTGGATTTAGGCACAAGTCTGAGCAATTCAGATAGAGTGGCAAATTTCCCTGGCTCTTAAGTGACTTGAAAATTAAAAGCTAAATCAATATGCAGTGAAATGTAAATGATTGTTTAATAGAAAGCAAAACTGCACTCATAATGCTGATAACTTCTTCTGTAGCAAACATTCCCGACAGGCAGTTTGCTTTGTCATTTGTTAAGCATGATTGCTTTCTTGAAACACCAGACTCCCAACATGGTTAATTATCTAGTGGTAATACCCATTCTGAGGAGGAGCATTGCTTAATTACATAGAGTTGAATCTCCTCAAATTGCAGCTTGAACAAACAGAAGCACAAATATTTCTTATCATGAAAATGAAGAGGGAGGGAACGATTTGAGCTGCTAGTGGTAGCCCTTGCCTGTCCTGTAATGTAGTGCTAAGAGACAGGAGTGGTGGGGAATATGCTCTGGTTATGGAGCTCACCTTGGTATGATGGTGGGATGCAGGGAATGCATTTGTGACAACTCAAGTCTGTGTAATAAAATCAGAAACATTTTGATAGGATAAAGGGAAAAATATTTTTATTTGTAAACCACTCCCTGATCCATATGGGGCATATACAAGTCATACCTAAACCTTACAGTGCTAAAGTGCTCGATGGGTTTCCCTCAGCTTCACCAAGATGTCTCCAGTAAGTCTTTTTCCAAGGAGTTTTTCATACTAGCTCAAAATCATCCCTTGATTATTCCACAGTCTCCACTGCCTCCTTCACCACCTTGGAGAGCTTTCTCTTCCTACATGACACTGTGTGTCTCCTAGGTCCCAGGGACTGTATTTTCTTTTCACCAAGCTGTGTGTTTTTCACTGCTTTCCTCCCAAGTAGTGCCTTGTGAGTAATTGATCTTTCTGTTTGAAACTGAACCAAAATGATTAGAAAATGTAAGCATGCAAACAAAAAATATGCACAGATGTCTTGGATGAACTATAGTTTTTTATTTTGGATTCTCCTATGAAAATATCACTATGCATCTTCTCCAAGTTTGTAACTCTAGCAGTGGAAAAAAAAATCAGGTTCATCTACTTGGCAATTTCCAGTTTTATTTATAAACTAGTCTGGGGACAAGTACAATAATTTTGGGGGACAAGTACAATTATTTTTGGTACATAGTGTATTTTCCCCAAATCTCTTCATTACCCTGAGTAAGGATTGTTTTTTTTTGTTTGTTTTTTTTTTTTTTTGTTTTTTGTTTTTTTTTTTCTTTCTTGAATTATTCTGTTGTATTCTCATACTGTGGTATCTATAAAAGGTTGTGGTTTTACACTAGAGTCATTGTTTCTCAGATTCATCAGGTCAAGCCTCAGCAGATTCAGCTTGGAATTAGATGTGAGAGGAAGGAATGAGGTTGAATTTGCATTTTTTTAGTGTAAGGGAGAGAAGAAGGTGTTACTGCCACTGTACAGTCACAAGTCTGGTGTGTGTTCCCTTAACATTTGCACCAATGATGACTCAGCCCACTCAGTTCTTGATTCTGTTGGTATGGGTGTTAGGCCTTTAGGTTCTCCTTGGGGTTTGTATTTGTAAATATATTTTTTAAATTTTTTATTTTCCTCTTCAGTGGCCACCAGTGAAAGCACAGCCACTGAGATCATCCTGCGGCGCAGCAAGTTGATCTTGGAGATCATTAGGCAGAGAGCAGACCTGGAGGGCTTGGCTCCAGGGGAAGCAGGACTCACAGAAGCAGTAAAAGAGGTATGAGGGGATGATGCAGTGTGTACCCCAGCTGCCTTTTGAAGCCAGCAAAATTTGGTGCTCAGAATCTGGAAAAGCCCTAGCATGCACTGAAATCAGGGGATGTTACTTAGGTCAGGCAAGGCATTCAAAGTTGGAGGCATCCCTCTGCTGAAGTGAGAGCATACTGCATGTTTTATATAAATCTGCAGGAGGTTCTGGGTGAAATAAATTGCCAGTGAGCTTTTCAGTTGGTAAAAATGCAGATATGCAGATACAGAAAATTCGTGTCTGTTCTGGATGGGTGTTGAAATCTTAGAGAAAGCAGAACTGCCAGTGGATTGAAAGGGTTTCCCTCTGAGTCAGTTGTTTGAGGACTTTATCTAACACGATAATGAAATACTCCTAGAAAATGCACTGAGGATGCTGTGATTCTGTATCACCATCGTGCCTTGCCTGTTTGCCCTCTGGCAAAACAAATGGTCTCTGTTCATTAGTAAGTAGCTGTGAGCTTTCTCCATGAAGTAATCTGCAGTTGCACATTCCTGTCCTGTTTAGCTGCTGTTGGAGATCTGGAAGTGTAAGGTGCATAGTGGCATACACAGATTCTCACTTTGGCTCTCCTTGCAGTGGCTGGCTGAAGAGGATTTGGATTTGGAAGCGAGAGAAAAGCCCAGGGAAAGCTGTGTATGAAAGACAGATTTACAAGTTGGGTAAACTTGTAAACTCTATTTCTATGGAGAAGTAGTTTTAAGTAAGCTGATACCAATTCAGAAAGTCTGAGAATGAATTTATTGGAACTTGGTTTAGTCCTGAAATTCTTTCAGCTCATGCACATGTATCAGTGGAAGGGTAAAGACTTGTTTGGAAAGATTTTTTTTGCTGGTTTCTCAGAGCAGGTTCCCAGCAGAAAAGATGAAACAGAAAAAGTGAACATGCCCTTGCTCCCAGACCATCCATCCCTTGACAGCCCAAAATTTCTGCCATGTGATGTTTTCTTCTTCTTACTTCTGTAGCTACTGAGTATTTCTGCTCAGAAGGAAAGTTCTGAGGCCTCCTTGAAGTCAGCTCTGAGTACAGCACAGGAGAAGACTGTCCAGGCCATCAAGATCTGTCAGCTGCTGTGCAATGTCCACGTATATTTCCCAGACCTGCAGCCAGTGATGCAGGAGCTTGGGGACGTGGGTAAGAAATGCACAGGCTTTCGTCCTTCTGTGGTCATTCACACCCAGTACTGGGAGTTTTGGGTAGTTTGAGTTGTAGCGGACCTCAATATCCTGGTGGTCTGAGATTGTTTCACAGAACTGCTCTTAATGTTGGGGTTGTACTTGCAGGAGAATTCCCAGGGGTGATCTCTGGATAAACACCTTGGAGTGCAAATTTCTCCTGCTGCTAAAGTGAATCAGACAAATGTGTCTGCTTCTGAGAGTTGTGGAGACTAACTGACCCCATACTGGTATTCCTTAGGTGTGCTTGCAATTCTCCATGCTAGCCTTTGCTCTGGAGACATTTAAGCAACTCATTTACATTGCTTATATCTATGTTAGGCTATTTCTCAGAATTTTTATCCATACCTGTGGGGTTTCTTTGATTCTCCTTGTTGCATACTGTTGGATCTATATGAATTTGGACTTCCATTATAATCTGTTGACTTTGTATATGTGTGAGTACTTCACAGGCCGATTGTGAAAAGCTCACATCTGAGTGCACTTATCTTGTGAAAGGATGACAGTGATGGTGCAGTTTGTAGCCCCAGACTATTTTCTGAGTTAATTGTCTCACCATGCCTTAATTTGGTTTTGCTATATATACACTTTGCGAAGCAAATGATCCCCTAGGAGAGTCCCACAGCAGTAGGGCAATGTTACATACTGTACCAGTTTGGCAAAGGTAATTTCCTGAACTCCAGAAACAAATGCATAGCAATAACCATGTGTGAGACCCTGCCTTGAGCTGTGGGATGCTTTCCGGCTGAGCTGAATTGTGCCTCTGCATCCGTCATTTGAAGGAAGAACGCTTAAGAGGATTTGGTGCTTTAATGGAAAAGATAAGAGAACTAGAAAAGTAACTGCAGGTTTGCATTCTCTTGAATGCAAATGTGACTTGCTTATTCCGTTTTCTCACATGTTTTTATGCCATCATATTTCCCAGTTTGTCCAGGTATGGATTTTTTCGGCTGCGTAGTCTGATGGATGTGCACGGTGTGCTTTTTATCCAAGCGCAGACACGTTCAGTTCAGTCCATCCCTATTTACTTGTGGTGTTAGAGCTGCATAGCTAACAGTGCAGGCTGGGAACACTCACAGACTGCTTGCTAGTTAGACTAAATGGCTTTTATTAAAGTCTTGTCTTTTTTTTAGGGGTAGGAAATTTAATTGGTTGGTTTGACAATTTAAGTCAGAGCCATGATTGGTCTTTATGGATGAACATAAGCCTCCTGGCTTTGACACTTGCCTTTTTTTTTTTTTATGTTTGTCAGTAACAAGCAAAGGAAATGTTCTCTCTCTGCCAGGAAGGGGTAGAGAGAGAGGCGCCATTCATTAGCTTGTCTCATTCTTGAGCAATAGGGAAAGGTGGTAGGGGATTGAAGAGTGGTAGGTGGGATTAGGTGGCTCAGAGAAGTGCATGCATAGAAGAAATCAAGGACTGGGCTTACTGCTCCAGCCATAGGGCTCAGAAGGTCACACACTCTGCTCATCTTCCTCAAGTTCTTCCTACGTATTGACTTCCTTAGCCTTAATGGTCCCCTGAGAGATGTCCTATACTGTAGATCCATTATTTGTGCTCAGTTCTGATTTAGGTTCCCTCTTATAATGTTCCCCCTTATAATGTAAAGAGCTGCTGCCAATCCGTGTGGTTTTTTTGCCTGGTCATGGCTCTGATGAAGGTTTCCAGAGTAAAGCTGGTTCCTTCTTATTTGCCATTCCTTTTCTGTTCCCCACTGAAGCTCTGGTCACCTGCTTCACTTCTCTTGACCCTGTCTAACCATGAGATCATAGAATTACAGAATGGTTCGGGTTGAAAGGAACCTTAAAGATCACCCGGTTCCAACCCCCTTGCCACGGGCAGGGATGCCACCCACCAGATCAGGTTGCCCAGGACCTTCTCCAACCTTGTCTTGAACAACTCCAGGGATGGGGCATCCACAGCCTCTCTGGGTAACCTGTGCAGTGCCTCACACCCTCTGAGTGAAGAATTTCCTCCTAACATTCAAGAGTGTGTAAGCCAACAAAAATTGCATGTATCTTTGAACGTGCAGACCACCTTAGCTCTTTGATACCTTGCAGAGGGAGTCAGCTGAAGCGCTCTGACAGATGCCTGCTTCTCTGGCCCTGATATCAAAGAGAGCAGACTGCTGTTACTAAGAGTCTTTGCAGGGCTTCAAGCCAAAGTTGAGACAAAATCAGGCAAGAAGCAACATGAAAAACAAGAGCCCTGGAAAAATGGTATTTATTTGGTAAAACCGTTTTTGTATGAATCAATCAGAGAAGAATTGCCAGTTACCAGTCTTTCTTTGGCATTTGGGATCTTTACAATGAACTTCCTTATCTTAGTTTTTCTACTGGTCTCCTTAACTCTGCTATCACAGCTTACCAGCCCTGAATGTTGCGGATTGCAGTTATGGATCAACAACCATGTGGCTCATAGCATGAAATGTGAATGACAACTGAGAGCCTCATGTTTGAGAGATGTGAGCTTGCACTAAAAACGGAGGAAATCTCACATTTCTGAAGAACATATGTGCCCCATGGAGACACATGCAGTTTGCATTTCCATTTGAAAGCTATGGTTTTTTTTTACATCTCTATCACAGAGAGAAAGAAAATATATTTCTGATACCTAATGTAGGTGAGCTGAACCACTTGACAAGCACCAGGACTTCCTGTGGAGGAAGCTTCATCCTTTGATGCCACACTCAGCATCATCAAAGTAATGGCTTGGCTTCTCTGATGGAGGTACAATATGAAGTCTGTTGTTTTTTCCTCAGGTCCCTTCTGTAGCTGGGTTGCTTTTACTATTGGCAGCTGGTGCTTAAAAGGACAAGGTTTGTCTGTGCCAGCCAACTCCACAATCTCTTCACTAGCTAGCTGCTTTCCAGGTCTCTGTAGAGTCACTTCTTGGGAGATCTGGTTTGTCAAAATATGCGTAATTTTCAGATCTCAGAGATGTGTCAAGAACTCCAGACAAGAGGGTTTTTGTCTGCATAATGCTGCATTTAAGAAAGGCAGTTGGCATTTAACTTAGGCCTGAGTCAGCCATTACAATTTTTAAATTGGAGGGTCTGCAAGTAAAATTCCGTTCTTTCCTGTATAACTTTTGTCCATGGCTCCATGCATGTCGGCAAACATTTGACCTTCATGTGCTTCCTGACATGGGATAGATGCAAAAATGTAGGCAGGGTTTTCTTCCAGCTTAAGCTAAGAAGTAGAAGAGACTGGTCATACATCAAGGGGGTCTCTGCTTCTGGAGTCACATACTCCAGTATCCACCAGGATTACAAACTCAGCAGACCACTTATGAAAGAGAAAGAGAACTCACTGTGAAATACGCCATAATTAACAGCAGGATTTTTCTTCCAGTGCTGGATGTCTTTGCCACCAGAGAACACAGAGAAACAAAGTGCCCGAGTCCCAGAGGAGGGCACAGTCAGCAGTTCCTGTCTCAGGCATTGCTGATGTACACAGACCCTCAGGATCTGTGGGCTCCCCGGAGGGTCAGCCATGGGCATGACCAAGGCAGTTTTGGTTCTGGAAATCTACATTCCTGTAAGGTCATGCCCCCTAACAGGTAGGAGGGTGTCTTGAAGATTGGTGTGACTCTGAAGTCACTTGTCGTGAGGTGCTTCTGACAGCTTTACCGTGCTGACATCCCTTGTAATCCTGAACAGTGCATCACAGGCATAAGAGCAGGAGGGCCAGGGGCTGGCTTGTAGCCCACTGCACTCTGTGGCACAACTTTTATTTGCTTCAGCCGGACACAAGTTAAGCTCCTGCTGCTGTAGCACTTCTAGACATATCCAGTTCTGGTTTCCTTAAAGCTCATATCTTCACATACATTCAACTCTTTTCAACGTTCAACATTTCTGGGAGGTTTAAAGATTCTTGTTTGCTTAGATCAGAGAAACTGACAGTGGGTCACAGGAATGTGGGAAGAGACCTTAGAGGTGAAGGGTGCGTAGTGCTGTTTTGACAGAGGGGGGCAAACTGGAAAACAATCTTATGGTCTGTTTTTCTCCCTTGATATAGTCAGGGGTTGGTGGGTCACCGCTTGACATCTTCAGATTTCTGAGTCAGTGTGCATTGGAATTATGTCAACTAGCTTCTAGCTGCTTGGAAATTCGGGGCGGTATCACCATGCAGGGAGAAAACTTGTCTGAGCTCTTCCCGTAGTGAGGAAGGCAGAAATGAAGCTTTTCAAATACAGGATGAATTTCCTGTGCATTGGCAAAAGAAGTCTGCAGTGGTTTCCATGGCCACACAATGCATGGTTCTCATTATAACAAAGAAGCCAGATATATCTGTTTGTATTTTGATTTCTTCCATATGTGTATTCCCTGTGGGTCTTTTCTGTAGACTGAGATCCTAGGTGAGTTTTCCAGCTTTTGCTTTTTGAGATGATGGTGTTACAGGGACTCAGAAAAGCATTAGAGTTTGTAAGAAGTGAATGTAATGAGTGATTTAAAATGCCTCAGGGCCCTAACCAGAAGACTCAAAAAGGTTGTAGCAAGATTGTGTTCTCTTTCAAAGAGTTTGTGTTTGGGAAGTGTTCCTGAGGTTTCTTGTAATTAATAGCTGGATATCCACTCTCAATGGCAGAATTAGTGAGACAGCATCATCCCTGAGGCTCAGATGTTCAAACATTTAAGCATGGCCATAACTTCACACGCTTGAGCAAGAGGCAGACTCTTAGAAGCAACAATTGTTCCAGTCCTCACCAAGTGAGGAGCAAGCTCTTTGGAAAATCTGGATGTTTCTCTTGTCACCTAACCCAGCCCCTGGTACGTGTGGGTGGAAAAGTTAAAGGACTGCTTCTTTGTGCCTTGTACCATGCATTGCCACAACTGCTTTTGTGCAGAGCCATGTGCCACCATTGTGGTGTCTCAGTGTGTCCACTGATTCATGCCCATTCCTGCTGTGTAGGGGTGACTCCCTGCATGGGAGAATTCAGGAGATGAGGAACCAGGGGGCTGGTGTTCAGTCCTGCTGGTCACCACTGAAACAGTTGTTGTTTTGTACACAGGGCTCTTGATGGAAGGAAATAGAGAGGAAGCTGAGATCAGGAAGTGGAAGGTGAACAGTGAGTCCCAAGCTGAAGCTCTGGACAAAGAAGAGGATGGGGCAGGAACCGAAGGAACCACAAGGGAAAGCTTCTTCCAAGAGGAGTTTTATCTGCAAAGCTTGTGATAAGAGCTTCCACTTCTACTACCGCCTAAAGGTGCACATGAAATGTTGTTGGGTGGCCAGAGGAAAGCAAATCCAGTGTAAGGGGTGCACTGAAGTCAAATCTACAAAGAAGGAGCTGGAGAAACATCAGCTGGAGGTCCATGGAGTGGTGGGGATAGCCAAGAAGAAGAGGTGTCTCCTTGTGGCATGTGGCATCTATGCCTGAGAGTTTGCTCATGCCTCAGGTAGGGTTGGTGATAGCAGGGTGGGAAAAGAGGGGTTTATCCTAGGGCCCTGTGCACATACTGTGAAGAAGGCTGGACAACATAATGAAGTGATAGTCTGAAATTTCCTCCCTGCAGCTCTGAGAGTGCCATGTGAGGGAAATGCAGCTCAGCTTGTTTCTCCTGCCCCACTGAACACAACTACTTTCTGATTAGTTCTTCCCTAATTGGTTTTCCACTTGGCTCATCAAGGAAAAGTGGGGCTACTGGCAAATTTAAAAGCCTCCAAAAATAACTGAGCTGTTCCAATTCTGTGGCTGGCACAGCAGGACCAGTAAGAGGTGTTGTGTCTCTTTGCCCTCCTCGTGGCCAGCTCGTGGTGCCCAGGTGGGCTGGGATGAAGCTGCGGGAGGCACCTGGCTGTCAGAAGCTGTCCCTGGGTTCCTGTGCTGGGCACTGGTGCTGCCCTGATGTCCCCAGGGATGCAGTACCACAAGCTGATGGAGCATTTTGACAAAAAGCCCTTCTCCTGCGAGGAGTGTGGGGCCAAGTTTGCTTCCAATTCCACCCTGAAGAACCACCTGTGGCCACCTTGGGATGCTCAGCACTGTAGTGCCCCTCCAGCTCACCCTGGGACGTGAAGAGTTCCCCGCAGAGCCCACAGGTGAAGGTGCTCTCTGTCTGCTTGAAGTGCTCAGTGCTGACATGGTGCTGCAGGGCCCCTGGGAAGCAGAAAGAGGCTGAGCAGTACGAGTAGCGAACCTGGGGGCTCTGAGCTTGGGGTGCAAGGGTCAGGGTCAGCCCAAGGGCACTGGGAGCTGCAAATGGCCAGGATGTGCAGGGCTGAAACCCAGCAGGGACTCACTGCATCATGTGAGTCCCTTCTCCCTGATACCCCACTCGTTTATAGGTTCCCGTGGTGGATTCACAGTGGCCCATGGCATGCTGGAAGCCACTCCGACATTTCCTTTGGAATAATCCTACCTACAGCACCAAACCACAGAGGCCTGAGCCACCACAGCCCAGATTGTGCAGGTAAGGACTGCTCTGTGCTGCATCCCCCTGGATTCATCCCTCCACCCCTTCCAACCCTCTTGTTGTGCCCCAAATTCCACTCTGTGGTTCCTGTCACCACTTTTGCTCCCTGACTTCACCTTCTTAGAAGGAACCAGTACATAAGCCCCTAAGCCCAGAGTGCTTTAGGGTTTGAGTGCTCTGTGCTGAAGTGCTCAGCTGCTGCAGCCCTTGCAGTCTGTGTGGGGAAGGGCAAAGACTCCAACCCAGCTGAATGCCAGCCATCAGTGTCCCTTCCTTTACCTTCACGCTTTCTTCTTCACAGGCTGCAACTCACATTCATAAACTGGTTTTTGGGAACTGAGGGAGAGGGACTGACAGTGTGCAGAGGTGCCTGGTTACTCAGAGGCTGCTAAAAGCCAGATGACACACCCCGTGAGATGATAGCTGTTTTGTTGGAGGCCAAATGCTAGGCCTGAACCCAGACTCTTTCTCTTAAGACCTCAGCCATCAGTGGAGAATAGCTCCTTGGATGAGGGAGCCTAGTGTGTAAGATCCCCTGGGCTGGCACTCCTCTAGTGTGTAATCATAGTGTGTTTATTGTCTATGACTGCTTGTGGAGCTAAATTATAGCAATTTTGTGGAGAGAAATATTTAAATTGTTCTTCTGTTTTCTCTTTTGCATCATTAGTGTGTTTAGCTTAGAGTTTGCCATTAGTCTCACGCCTATTGTAATTGCAGTCCTCTGGTGTGAAGCTAAATGTTATTGCCGGAACAGGGCCAGGAAAGAAGGAAAGATGTGTGCAGCAAAGTGACTGCAAAGAAAGTGATGCTGTAAATGTCTCACTCCATTTCATCTCCTATACAGGTGATTCAGACATCAGGGGAAGGAGCAGCAGAACACATCATCTCTTTTGGAAGCCCAGGTTGCTGTCTCCCAAGTCTTTGTGACATTGCCCGAATCCCAGGTGAGGCAAGCTGGCTCGGAGCTGGTGACAGCGACTATGGAGGACTTGTTTGATGTCTGATTTGTGAAGAAACCAAAGGAAAGTGAGCAGTAGGTGCCCATGTGTGGCACCTGGTATCCAGTGGACTAGTTCAGGAGCCATACCTAGTCATGGTGCTCTAGCTGGGAGATTCATGGTTTCTGTGGAAAAGCAAGTCTGGATGGCATGTAGCAAGCACAGCATGGCCAAGGACAGGAGAGGTTTGTAGATCTTCATAAGGACCTGGGAAGTTTCACTGTCCCTGCAGCCAGCAGCTGCTGGCTTGGGTGAGTGGGACCAGTCAACCCTCCTAGCTCATGAGAAATAAAGCAGCAGGAAAGATGGGAAATGGGTTTTCTTCATGTGTGGTCTTCCACTGCCCTGAGCAGGGCGGAAAGGAGGAGACCAGTGCAGCCTAGAATGAAGTTGAGGTAGGGTGGGCTTGTGAGACCAAAGAAAAAGCTGTCCTGAGAATTTAGAGTGGAAGAGAAGGAGATTTTATGGCTGAATCAGTGATATTCTCACAGATGCCTGTTACTCTGCAGGGTGAGGAAGGGCTGCTTTGTTTTGTCTGTTTCTCTCCCCTTTACCATCTTGCTGCCACTGAGCCAGCTGCAAAAAGTCCCCTAGTGCAGAGATGCTGTTTGGGCTTTTCTACTCGAGTGGAGTCTTCTTTGGGAATTGGGTTAAATGGCTCTGCAGCCATTTGGGTAACACCTTGTGCAGTGCAGGTCTAATCTCATCCACACTTTGGAGGTGACTGTGCATTACAAAGAAGGGTCAGAGCATGGGCTGGGCGACCACATCCTCTTTCTGAGCAGACAACAGCCCTGAGACCTTCCACCCTTTCCCTAATTCAGGGAGGAGGTGACAAAGCTGCCACATCCAAGGAAGAAGGAGCTGTGCCTGTAAGCCAGGGCCCCTTGTTTTGCTTTGTAAAACATTTACAAAGCAGGACATTGCTTTGTAAAATGCATTTGGATACCTGAAGTAAAGCTTGCCTCTTTGGTGCCAGGATGATGCAACAAATTCGTTGCAGCACACTGGGCCCTTTAAGAATAAATTTCATAAAGCCTTTTTATCTGCAGTTTCCTAAAATATAATCTGATAATTAATGGTTTGCTGAATCCATTATGAAGTGCAATTAGATAGATGCAGGGTTCCTGTGGCTCAGAGGGGACTGATAGCATTTATCTTCCTTTCCCTAACGCCAAAAGGTTGAACTCTGCCATTGCAATATTTACATACTGAGCAGTGATCCCTGCCACATCTTGCACCCCGAGACCCTGCAGGGAGCAATATCTGGTTTATCACACAGCCCAGAGCCCCAGGGGTGCAGGAGATGAACAGGTTGGAGTTTTCTCCAGCAGCATCTTCTGCTGGCTGCTCGTAGCCACCAGGCAGAGCTGGACAAGCAGGAGCTTTTGTGCCAGCAAGGCAGTTTGTTGGTCCTGTTACAGCTTGAAGAGTAGGAGTGAACAGCAAGGAGCACCCCTGCCATGGGGACTGCACCATGGCTTGGTGGAGCTAACTTTACATCTTTTTTTTTTCAGGTTTTTGGGAGCCAGCAACCATATGACCCTGCTGAAATGTTGCGAAGTGCTGCAGCCTTTCTCTCCCTCAGCTGTGTGCGTGGTTTGTCCCCAGGGCTTTGCAGTGACAGTGAAATGGAGGAAGCGTTAAGGTAACATGCCACTGAAACCAGGAGTGACCAGGAGATGGTGCTCGAGGTCTTGAGTAGTGCCAGTGGCCAGGTGCGTCTGCTCCTCTGAGCCTCTGAGGGCCAGCCCCAGCCCCTGGGCTGGCAGGCACGGAGAGACCTTGAGCTGGTGCCAGGCTGCAGAGCACAGCACCAAGCCCCGGACATCACCGCTTAAAGGAGAGCCTGAACCTGGGCTGTGCCCACCTGTGGAGAGAGCAAAACACAGGTGCTGCTGAGGTGAAGCGATGAAAAAGCCTGGGAAGCCCACACTCCCTGCAGCAGAGCAGAGGGGAGGCTGCTGGAGAGCATCACGCATCTGTCCAGACACAGGGATGTAGGAAGAGCTGTGCACGGTGCTCAGGCTGAGCACAGAGACAAAGACAGCACAGACAAGCATGCCTAGAAGTGTGTGTGGAAGGTATATAATGGATTTTGCCCCACAGGTTGGAGAGGTGGGAGCTAATCCCCATTTTCTGGCTCCATGGGGACTTGCTGCTACAGAAATCTTGCACGGGTCCTGTGAGTGCTCTGTGGAGCAGGAGGTGAATTTCCTAGGCTACAACCTGAGCTCCAGTGTCCAGTCCTTCACTCTTTCCTCATCGCTCTCCCCTTGCCTGCACACCGCTTGTCTTCTTGACCTCTGCCACTGCAAGAACTTGTCTTGTGCCTGGCCATCCCATGGCAAGCTGTCTGCGCTATTCTGGTGGCTGCAGTGACCTTATTTTCCTCGAGCCTTTGCTGGTGCGTGTGCTTTTGGCGTGACAGTGAGGATGCTTAACCCACAGAACTGTAGGGTATCTTTATTCCTCCCCAGAGGATGGAAAATAGGTGGGAGCTCACAGCAGACCCTGTCATTGCTTTGCAGATGTCCTGGCCCTCATCTGGAAGCCAACATTTGTAGGGAGCTCTTGGTGCAGTTGATCTCCTTTTGTGGCTGAAAAATGCAGGAGGAAGAGTAAAGGTTTAGCAGGGCTTGGTGGGAAGTTACCTTCTTTATAGCCCTCTTAATAAGGCACAGGGAGCTTGGCTAGGGAAGAGCATGCACATGGAGCACTTTGGTTTTCATTTGTTTGGTCCCTGTTGGCCAAGCCTTGCCTCGGTGACGTGTAAGGCAACAAAAATCACACACTGGGCGCTGTTCAGGCTCACGTCTCCTGTTTTAGGGCCATCTCTCCTGTCTGAGGCCCAGATCTGAGAGCTGCCTGCACCAATCCCCAGGAGCTGTGCACCCGTGGGTGGCCTGGTGCTGGCTGGGGACACCAGCTGAGGTGCAGTGCAGCTCCAGTGCCCTGTGGGGCATCCAGGGAACTGAAGTGGCACAGCACATCTGCCTGCAAGAGCCTGGGTGGCTGTGTCCCCAGCAGAGTCCTGCTAGCAGTACACACTGAGGGAGAGCTGTAAAGGACACCATCAGACACTGCTCTGTCATTACAAGGAGATAAGACAGATCCTCTTCCCTTTCCAGTTTCTTCTTGGTTGGTGAAATACACGTGTCAGAGCAAAGTGCAGCGTTAGTGACGTCTTTGTCCTGCACGTTTCCCAGGGCACAGCCTTGTCTTGGTATGTGCAGTGCCAAAGGTACCAGTCACTGCTGATTTCTCCTAATGCTGCATACCCTTTTCTCTATGTAAGAATAAAACTTAGGGAATGAAGTGCCTCGTTTCGTGTGTCATCTGAATCAGCTGATTGCAAGGCAAAATCCCCATTTTGGACAATATAATTTTTGCAGATCTCACGGGTGCTGGGTGACCCATGTGGGATCTCACGCACTGACTTGTGCCATTCTCTGTCAGGAAGGAGAGAACCTATTGCCAGGTCAGGCTGGAGCACGAGACTGTCCTGTCCCTTGCTGTGTCCTACTCTTGCAGGTGCCAGCTGCTTTTGGAAAAAAAGGCAGAGTGCTTGTGACAGAAACCTGCAGGGTAACGTCCCATGGAGGAAGCTGGTTCCTGGACTGGATCAGTTACCAGCTGGTGCATGCCTGAGAGAGGTGGGCTTGTGTGTCTCCTTGTGTTAATTAGTGCCATTTAGGGTGCAGGGTGAAGCTTGTGCCTGTTAGGAAATGTCTGTTTTCTGTGCAATTTTCATTCTGCCCCAGTGTCTGTCCTGTTCAGGGAGGAACCTTGGGAACAGGGCAGGGTGCCACGGTGTACAGCAGGGTCCTTTGCAGCCCTCACTCAGAGTTTCCCAATGCAAAGTGTAACGTGCAGCCTCACTGTGTTATCTTAACACAGCACGTGCAAATTCTGTGTTCTGGTATTATTATTATTTTCTTTTAATCCAACCCACCTATGATTATGTACAACGATACGGCTGCCCTGCCTGGGAGCAAGGGATGGAGGTAGCGGGGGCAAGGAGTGAGCACTGTGCTTTTAGGAAGCCTGCTTGGACGTCGCTGAAGCCTCTCCAACCCCAGGCAGTGTCCCAGGAGAGAGGAGAAGGGAGAGGGCAGCAGCAGGCTGAAAGCCTTCGGCACGGGTTGTCTCTCCTGCAGCTGGCCCTGCTCGGCAGGCAGGCCCTGCCAGTCCCCGCACTGCAGCTGATGCTGATGTTTTGGCAGATTTCATTATCAGCCTGGCGGGCTGCCAGCGTGTCCCCCAATGAATTCAAAGCTGAAAAGGGAAAACAGTATTTTTAACGGGTTCCAGCTCAGCAAATGCTGAGCTGCAATTCACAGGGCAAAGACAAGATGCTCCGGCAGCCCGAGGGAATTCCCTCTCCTGAATATTCGTGGTTTGCTGCAGAAAGCAGGAGCCAAAGCGCTTCCCCAGGAGATGGGCTCAGCAACCTTTGGTAATGGCAAGGGTTGGCTGGCTAATGGAGAGGGCTCCGTTGCCTCTCCAGCACCAGTTAATGCGTCTAATCCCTCAACACAGTCTGCTCTATGGTGCGGTAAGTTGCAGTGCGGCCTAATTTCCTCTGTTAAAACAGGAATTCCTTTTATCAGTTCTCCAGCCATGATGGGAGTGCAAACAGAAGCTTTCTCTTTGCCTTCCCAGCCCCATTTGTGATTACTCGAAGCAGGAAATCTGTCCAGGTTTCTAATCATATTTAAACAAACCTGATAAAGTGAGCTATCTCTTAATCCATTTAATATGAGGCACACGGCTGTTGTGTAGAGCCTGCTGTTAAGTTGCTATATTTAACTTATCCACAAATGGGAGCAGGGCCGGGAAGCACCCATGAGCCGCACGACGGCACCTGTTTCTCTGTGACCTGCAAGGAAACACAAAGTCCTTGCTGAAAAAGTGAGCAGATGAGACAGAGGCTGGAGGAGCAATAAGGAGCAGTGGGGATCCAAATTGCCTAGCATGTGGGCGCAGTCGAGCTGTGCGCATCTCAGCATCGCTAAATGTCAGGCTGTGTGTCTGGGAAGAGATGAAGCTGGCTTCACGGAGACGGGAGGGGACTGCAGTCAGGAAAGTGATGTCTGAAAGCATCCTGAGGACTGCTGGTCATCACAGGAGGGGCGTGGAGCTGTGAGTGACATCTGGGGGCATTAGTAGCTGCTTTTGGCAGAAGACGGAGGTGTTTACTCCTGCCCCATGCTCTGAGCAGCGCTGTGACTGGATGTCATTCCTGTACAGCTGCTCACCCACAGCAGTGTATGACAAGCAAACAACAAACTGGAGACAGTGCAGACAACAACAACAAGCAGAAATCAAGGGCTGCCTCATTGTCTGAGAGCAAAGGAGCTCTAGCTGCTGGGCATGGCTGAGGAGTGACCGGGTGGAAGCCTTCACCTCCCTGTGCCAGGGGAACGTGACCTGTAGCCCAGCAAAAGCACTGAGGGGCATCAGTGCCAGTAAAGGTACATCTGCACAGGGCACAGGTGCTTGGGTTTGTGTTATGTCCCTTCTTCTCTTGAACATCCTTGAGATGCCCAGCACTGAGGGCAACCTAGGCAGTGACCTTTTCAAGTCTAACAGGAGCAGTTGATCCCTATCTTGTTTTTGGGGAGCTGGGGGTCAAGTTTACGGGACAGTATTTGTGTCATCCGCTGGGTCAGGGATACCTAGAGCCCTGCAGCATATGGGAAGCCTGGTCCAGACAGGATGTGTGCTTGTGGTGGTCTCTGTGCTTCCCTGACCTTTTCCCACTGAGCCCAGAGTCTCTTGTGACTGGGGAGGGTTGGTTGGGGTGGGTCTGTGGTACACACTCAGCCCCATGCAGGGTTTTGCTGTGTGGAGAGACTACACCCAGGTGCACATCTGGAAGGTCTCTGGTTGCTGGTAAATAACTCCTGTTCTGGCCTCCTGGAAGGGTTGCAGGGAAGGCTGTGTGCCAGGTGGAAGGTAGGTGGGATATCTGGAAGGATCCTTTGGCAATTAAAAATGTGCGGACAGTTCTCTGGACCCAATTTGTGCTGCTTGCTCTTTTTTCCAGTCCGGAGGCCACATCAAGAGAGAATTTGGAGAGGGGCTCCATCAGCTGATACTTAATGCAGTAATAATACTACATTCATTTATCCCATTGCACATCAAACCTTATGGTGTTTGTTTTGTCCCTGAGCATTCAGCAGCTGCTGTGACTGAGCTGTCCAGTGACAGGTAGGGCTTCTTCCAGCATGGTTATGGATTATAGAGAGTTCGGTGATACACAGGAGTAGGTCAGACGATCCCTGTGGCATGCATGAACTTCCATTTATCAACACCACGTTTCCCTTGCAGTGAAACCGGTTTCTGTTAGCAGTGAAATCCCTCTGCAGCTCCTCACAGCCTCTCTCATCGACTAACCCAGATAATCCTCTGCTATCTGCTACATCTCAGTAGACCTATTAAACACACAAAAGTTCTGGTGTCCTTGTGCATAACCAGAGTGGGTTGTATGATTTCATATCCCCCGGTGCAGGATGCTGTCAAAGTCTTATTGGAAGTCCAAATAAATAAACCATTCTCACTCATCCATTTCTCCTCAGTGGTAGGAGAGGGCTTTTCCTTTTTAGCAGAGAACAGCAGCGCCGTGCAGCTGATGGCACTGGGGACCAGGTGATGGGTTGTAGGATGCCAGCAGCTTTGTGTAATTGGCTTGGGTCTGCTTCAGCAGTACAGAAGGATGAGGACAGGTAGGACTTGTTTTTGGGGTTCACACTGGCTTCCTTACAGGCTGAAGAAACCAAACTGTCAGCCCTGCTGAGCATCCAAGCTTTCTTTTGCCCAAAACCCTGTAGGATACACACATGACTGCCAAGCTTTGGCAGGCTCTGTCCCCTTCTCCCCTCAGTCCTCGAAAGGCCAGCGGGGCAGTCGCACAACGAGAGCCTTGCTGCTGACACTTCTTGTTGGTCGTGTGTCGGCACTCGCCTCCCACCCCTGCCACCCTCCCCACTTCTCGCTGCAAACAACTCTACCTCTCCTGCATGCCTAATGCAAGCACTGCAGACGGATGATTCAGCACCTGGAGGATTGCAGACGCCTGAGATATTATTTTGAGCATCTTGGAGCGGCTCTGGGAAGCAACAAGGTGGATGAGGGTCCTGCACTCTCCCATTTGGCAGTCGTGTCCCTGCGTGGCCAGGCAGGTGCAGGATGCAGCCACGGGGCTGCCACCTTCCTGGTGGCTTCTTGGCTGTTTTCCCCCACCATGGCTCTGCCCCTCATTACAGACACGAGCTCACCTTGCCAAAGTGATCCAACACGGTTTCCTTTTCCATGTCCTCAGCCATTTCCTACGGATCTGCTCACACTGGGTGCTCACGGGGAGAGGAGCAGCAGGCTGGGCTCCTATCAGGCCATAATCACTTCCCCCAAGGCAGGTCACTCAGTCCTGGAGGCTGGAGGGACAAATGGGTGTTGGTTTAAACGCGAAAGCAGCCCATCTCCTGGATGGGAAGCAGGAAGAAAATGTAAGCAGCTGGGATCAGTGGCTGCAGGTCGGGGAGCTGAACGCCCACTTGGGGATGGGCGTCAGCAGGGGCTGTAGGACCTGAGCCCAGGGAGATGTTGGCTGAGTCCTTAGGACTCAGGCGTTGTCCTCTGCAGTGTTCTGAGACCTCCAGGAGCCTCCGTGCCTCCTCCAGAGCCCCTCTGTGGGGTTGGCCCTTTGTGCAGCCTGCGTGGCCAGTCCAGGGGCATCTGTGTGGGCCCGTGGATGCCAGGAGTTGAAGAGCCCTTTTTTTCTCCCTGCCTCAGGAGGTTCCCCCAGCAATGATCTCTGCCTGCATGTCCAAGTGCCTGAATTTGTCTGGTTTCACTCCCCACCGTTGCCTTTCTGCTTCCTCTCGTGCTGCAGACGAGGTGTCCTCAAGGTGGGCAGCACGATGGAAGAAGAGGATTATGACAAACGATTACCAGGAAGCACTTTCTCCCTGCTTTTCTGCTTTTTGTTGTTGTTGTTGTTTTGTTTTGTTTTGTTTTGGTAAGCTCAAATAATGCAGAACACATCCACAGAGATTTTGTCTCAGGTTTAGTTTTCCCCCGAAACCTTTAGTGTGTGTTGAAGCCCAAGACATCTCCAGCACAAATATTTTTTTAATTTTTTTTTTTTTTGAAGTTGTGAACGCCTGAAAAGAGAGGTTTAGGAGAGAACAACCTTTAGTGTCACTTATAATCTCACTGCACGAGTCTCTAATATCCCTTGCTCAAATGAATACATACATCCAGCTTTTTCCCGGGCGTCCTTCAAGAAAATCAATGAGGAAACAGGATTTGCCATGCTGGTCTGGCTCGCCTAGGGTCTTCTCTTCAGAAGCAGCTAGTCTCGTGCTCCAAAGGTGATAATCCTGTGGTAGGCACTCAAACATTTCTTGTAACAGCCTGATGGGGAAAGAATTCCTCTCAGGGCACTGCACCCCCCTCAGCATTTAGGTGAATGTTTCCCTGCCTTTGCCTTCACCTCATCCAGGTGACCTGGTCTCCTGTTTCCTTCTGGAGAGGGCCCACAATTTCCCTAGTCTTCCTTTCATCACTGACGCTCCTGCAGGAACCTTTCTGTTTGACCTTGATGTCTCTGGCCAAATTTAATTCTAAAAGGGCTTTGGCTTTCCTAACCTGCTCTCTGTCTGCTTGGGCGATGTCTGTGTTCCTCCTAGACTACGTGTCTTTGCTTCCACCGTCTGTAGGCCTCCTTTTTCTGTCTGAGTTTGTCCAGGAGCATCTTGCCCTTCCCTGTAGACCTCATGGTGGTTTTGTCTGACTTCCTCTTCCAACAGATATTGGGGTGCTTGCAGTCCCCCATGAGGACCAGGCCTTGTGAAGGTGGGCTGCTTCTATCTGTCCATAGACGGCCTCATCTGCTTCATCTTTTTGATCGGGGGGCCTGCAGCACACCCCCAATATAATGTCCCCTGTCCCTGCTCTCACCATAACCCTGACCAAACACAAAACTCTCAGCCCCTCGCCCATCCCCAGGCAGAGCTCCGTGCACCCCAGGGGCTCCCTGGCACAGAGAGTGACACCTGCTCCTTGTGTCCCCTGCCTGTCCTTCCTAATGAGCCTGTGTTCTCCCATCCCAGCACCCCAGCTACAGGAACCACTCCAGCATGTCCCCATGAGGTCCTGGCCCTACATCTCCAACCCTTTTAGTTATCCCTCGTGTATAAGATTCCCACAAAGAGAGCACCTCTCTCTTTGTGTCCAGCTTCCATGGCAGCCTCCAGCTCCTCCGGGGCTGTTTGCCAGCCTGCTGCTGTCATTGCAGGGCTCTCCTTTCGTCAAGGAAGCCGTTTATACTCCGTAAAGCTTGATGCCTGTCCCCCTTTCCCCTGGCAGGGCAAACCACCCTTCCCTCGGTGTTGTCACTGTGACTCCAAGCCACATGCTCCATCTGTGTTGGAGACACGGTGCCTATTGCTGCCTGCAGGCACATCCCAGCACACACAAGGTTGCTTTAACTTTACCCTTCTGCCTTCTGTTCACCGTCTTCCAGAGTTGCCCTTTCCAATTTGCTCCACGCTGCTGTCTCCAGGGTCTCTCCAGCTCCAATCTGGCCTCGTACACAGGCAGTTCCCACTCCGAGGTAGCTCCAGTCTGTCCTTACTGGGGCTGGAGAAAGCTGTCATGGTGGCAATGGTATTCACCTGGGTGTTCGTGGAAGTCTGATCTGTAATGGGCTCAGGTCACCATTATTTCTACCCAGCTGGGGCAGCTTGAATGTATTTCCTTTAGCAGTCACCCTGCTGAAAGAACAGATCCCACACGGGGTGCAGTCTCACTGCCCAGCACAAATCAGGGCTGCAAAGCCCAGACCTTCATGCCTGCCACCACCGTGGTGCTCCTGGCTGCACCTCTGGTGAGCGAATCCTGTCCATTTGCAAGATTTCCTCTCCCACCGGGCACACGGAGCCACACAGATTCTTTAATGACAGCTGAGATTTGTGAGTGTTGACTTCATTATTCAGTAATTAAAATATTCCAGCTTCATTGCGACACAGGAGTGCATTAATCATTTATAGTATTGCGTTTTGATTCGACACCTTAGCAAACTTTAAAAGCAGCTTGTGCCGTGTATTCTGCTGAAATCTGGAAATTAAATCTCAAAATGTAGTAGTTCGTTGGCTTGAAAGATAGGAAAATGAGCTAGATTCACCATGAAAATAAAAAAAAATAAAAATAAAAAGGAAAAGAAATAAAAAGTATGAAAGTCTTCTAAAAGTGACTGTAACCCAGCCTGGCTCGTGGATGCACCCTCTGCCCGAGGTGGTGGCACTGGGCCTGGAGGGGACGGCATCCATCTCCACGCATGACAGGGGGCTGGAGCTTGGCACAGCCACGCTGACCCTCTGTCATTCTTAATGCATCTTTGCAGAGTTTTATCTCTGGTAATGAGATGGGCCCTTCATCCTCGCTCAGAGGAGGGGCTCCTTGGGGGGCATATCTGGGCTGCAGGAGCTCCTTCCCCAGCCCCTCTCCCTCTTCTCCACACCACCCCGTGCAACACAAAGTGCCAGCTCCCGGAGCATCCCCTGAGCATCCCATCCCAAACCTTTCTCCCTGGGGGCAGGAGGGCAGGAATGAGGTGGGCCGGGCAGGTTTGCCAGCCCGAGCAGCATTGCTGTCACTGCAGGGAGTTCGAAAGCACTGAGTGCCCGTCCCCCTCCCCTGCCTCATCCGCTATTATTGGCAAACGCTCTGAGGGCCTGTTTGTGTGAATCTCTTGTTCACAGTGGGGTTCCCCATCGATCGCTTTATTCCTTCCACCAGCTCTTAGGAGGCCCCTGAGGCTGTGTCTTTTCCTCTTGTCTGTGTCCTGAGAAGAGCAGAAAGGACAGGGGGCTGGGGCTGGGGCATGACTCGCTCTTGGCGTGTGCTGTGCAGGGTGTTTCGGAGGTAGGGAGGAGAGGGCAAGCTTCACTTTGGATGTGCTTCCTGCAGGACCTGCCCTTGAGCTGGCAGCCACGGCAACCTCAGCCCCGATCCCCCTCCAGGTGGGGTGTCCCTGTCCTCATCCCTGTCCCCGACCCCTTTCATCCCTGCTCCACAGCCAGCCCCACCTCCTCTGGTCCCTTCACAGCCCAATTAGCTGTTTGCTTAAAGTACCGCTAACCTCACTTGATAAGTTTACCTAATTGCTTCACTTAAGTTAATTACTTCTTGGCTGAACAAGAAAGCAACATAATTGATGTCAAGGCGTATTTGTCACTTTGATTAATGCCCTGGGAGCCGGGAACTTGGCCCTGGCCCCGCACCCTTCTGTCCCGACCATGGCCCTGGCCAAGGCTGGCAGCGCTGTGCAGGAGAGCAGAGGGGCAGTGTGCTGGGGATGCTCCCTCCTCTGCTGGCCCCTGGGAGCTTCCAGGCTCTGTCTGTAAATCCCTTTACACGGTCCTGCCTTGGAAGCCGGGAAGCAGCCCTGTGCATCCGTAATGAGAGCAGCTGCCTGCAGCGTGGGTGCTGTGCACGTTTTGGGTTCACCTGGCAGGGAAAGAGGCGATGCTCGTGGCTCCGGGCTGCCCTGGGTGGCCTCAAGGTGATAACCCCTGGTCAGATCCACACCAAGCCCTGTGAAGTACTAAATTCAGCCTCTGCTCTGGCTGCCCGCGAGCTGGCACCGGGATCAGGATGTGTTCCTAGGTGATGTCTTTGAGTCCTGGCTGTTCCTGGGGAATTAGGATAGGCAGCGGGATGCTGGGCTGAGATCTCTCCTGCTAAATGAGGCTGGAGGCAATTGTCAGGGAGTTTGCACCCTCTTCTTTCTTTCAGAGGGTTTATTTTATTTTTCTTTCCCTTTGCATCTGAAAGGAAATGGACGGAAGGATTTGAGGCAGTAGGTTAGCTCATGAAAAGCTTTCCTCAGGAGCGGCTGCTCACCGGACTTGGGGTGAATGCCCCAGAGAAACGCCTCCCGCTCCAGCGAAATCTTCCTCCTGTGACCTGCACCGAGAGGTGAACTTTTGTGGGAAAGAAAGATAATCTCCTTTGCTCACCGGGACTGAAGGCTCTGTGATAAAAGCTTTATTCAAGATCAAAGACATATTCTTTTTCCTTTTCTTTTTTTTTTTTAAACTACTACCTTAAACAAAAAGTTTGGTTTACGCTGGATTGGAGCTGTGAGCGGTGACAGCTCCAGAGCTCCTCTCCTCGGCCACGCTGGTGCAGGGAGGCGAGGCGCCGCGACCATTATCCCCGCACAAAGAGGGTTCAGTGGCTCAGCTCTGCTGCCCGGTGCATGAAACCGCTCAGGATTCAGGTTCCCTTTCAGGCTGGGGATTATCCGGGCAGCTGAAGGAGCCTGGGGACCAATTCATGTTTGATCTTACTCAGCAGTTTCAGCTGTGAGAGTGTCAGGCTCCGCTCAAAGGTCTGGGAAGCCGCCTGAGCCCAAGGTGGGGTGAGACAAGGGCTGGGGGTGCTGTGCCCGTTTGTGCTTCCCAAGCCACGAGATGGCTCAGCTACAGGCTGCAGGGCTGTGTCTTCATAACCACAACCCCAGCACTGGGGACCTTTTTGTTGCTTTCTATCCTGCCCCTTCCAGCTGCCGACCCTTCTCCGCAGGTCTGGAGCCTAATAAAAGGCAAGCCTCAGCGACACTGCTGAGGGCATCCTCTATCAGCGCTTGCAGATGCAGGACATTGCATACTGGGGGGCATCCTGAAATGTGAAGAAACCTAGAGGTGTGGCAGTTCCAAAATTTGGGGTACCCCACATCACAGGAGACCCAGTCTGTGGGACTCTCCCTGCCGTGTGACATCCCCGTCACATCTACCCTGCCTCTGGACACCCTTCAGGTGATATTGAAGGATGCCACATTCTGGACAGAAGGGCAGCTGCACAGTGAGAAGCTCAATCGGCAGCCCCACGCATTTCAAATGGTGAAACAAATCCCACGGGAGCCTGCTTCCACCCTCAGTGCTTATTTTCACATCACAGCCACGTCCTCCTGTCTGCAATATGACCGAGGCTCTCGCTCACTTCCACAGCTACATCCTCTCCGTGTTTAGTCCGCTGTAAGATTAGGTTCCATAGGTCGAATCGTGTGCTCGGGATAACTCCTCTGAAGCTAATGGACTTATTATGGTCCCTCAATTCAGAGCTAAGCTCAGCAAACCTGGTCTGAGTTCGCCTAGCAGCGGAAAAATCTCTCTCCAGGAATAAAATTCACTCTGTCTCCTGCAGTGCATTTTGCAGGGAGATAAACCTCACCCCTCTGTGAGCCCGGCCCGGCTCTGCAGCACCCACGCCTGGAGCCAAGCTGTGGGTCCCACCTGCATGTGGTGAGGAGCTTCAGCTGGTCTTTGTCAGCCTGTTGTGGTGAAAATCCATCAGTGCCCCCCTGGGCATTGGTAAAGACCAACTCGCCTTGCACCATTAGAGAAATAAAATAATTTGCATGATCTTTCAAATTGCATCTCCAGCTGTTGAGCCGCAGCTCTGGAAGTGTCACCGGGTTTTGTCATGTTGTGGTACGCACAGAAGCACACGTGTGTGTGCACGGGGATCCCCTCACATCTGAGCATCACACCAAGGACTCGCTGGTGGCTTTTTGGGGATCACGGTCCCTTTGCTGTGCGTCTGACCAGACTGTATTTTTTTTTTTTCCCCTTTTGGTAAGTTCTGAGACTCCAGCCACCTGCAGAGCCAGGTGCTGTATCAACACCTCCTTCCAGGCAGCTGCCTGGTGATGGAGACGTGACTTCCCTGGGCTGGGGAGAGCACAGGGGGTGTCCCCCATGCCACATCCATTGCACACCAGCCTGCTGAGGCTGTGCAAACACTGACGGCCCAGGAGAAACAGGCAGGGACAGGGACACTACACCCCTGGTGCTGGGAGGTGGGTTGACCAGCATCCCTCCAGCTGGCTCAGGAACAACTCTCACCAGATCAGTGTTAGGCTGGGAGAGGATAATTCCTGGCAGGACTGAGGATCTGGGAAGAATGGACAAGCAGCTGTATGTCTGACAGGATGCCACTGCCAGCGCCCTGCTTGCCTTTTGCTCCTGCTACGTGATTATCCCCTGCACCTACAAGCAGATGCCAGCTTGGATGTGGAACCACAGAGACCACTCCTGAGGTTGAAATGAGAGGAGGAGGAAGGCCAGGGGACCCCAGAGAGAAGGGATTAGCTCACATAGGTTTGGGAAAGAGGGGCAACTTTCCTTGTCCTGCCCATGAAAGCTGTGGCCCTACCAGCAAATGTTTGAAGAGGGAAAGGGATTGCTCCTGATCTCTAGTGGGCACAAGTCAGCAAACCCTTCACTAAGATTCACCTTGGTCAGAGTGGAAATCAGCACAATGTCCTTATAGACCTCTCCAGAGCCAGGGCTAATATAGACACTTGGTCCCACTACGCATTGCTAGGCTCTGCATGAACTCTATCTTTGATCAAAGGAGGGCAACTGACCATCCCCAGCTCCTGGGGAAGACTTTTCTTGCCTGTGACAAATACGTGGAAGGTTCTCATGATGTGGGGAATGGGTGCCCTTTGGGGCTGGGCCAGCAGCGAGCTCCTCTGCCCTGTCCCCTCTGCACCGTGCCACGGTGTTCACCAGGGCCACAGTGCCGGGGCTGCCGGGGACGTGGCCACGAGCTGTGCAGAGCAACCTCCCTGAAAGCAAGATGGGGAGAGGTGAGCAGAAGAGAAGGTCACAGCCCAGGCCTCTTCAGAGGGAAATTGTCCTTTTCTTTTGAGTCAAAACTGCACCACTGAAAGGGTCACTCTGGACACGGGGGACTTGGCAGCGTAGCAGCTGATGGAAGTGCGCTCTCACAGGGTAATCCAAGAGCTCTAATGATCTGCCTTTGATCTCCTATTCAACAGGGAGATTTATTACAGCTTTCATTTCAAGTCAGAACTGATGAATTTCAGTGGACCTGTCGAGTGGCTACAATCTGGAGGCATTTATCTTTCAGGAGGAAGCGACAGTCTCCTCTCTTTGTCTCTTGGAAATGATAGGGGGGTGACATGGCACCAGGAGATACCTGCTGCGTGGCACCGAGGTCTGTCTGGCTCCCTGCTCGAGCCCTGGCACGGCAGCCAGTGCTCTGGCCTTTTCTGCTCCGGTGCAGTGTTAATTACTTATTGCACCTTGCTCTCAGTTTTCCCAGCTTTCACGGACACCCTGCAGGGGCTGGGGTCCCACGTCGGGCAGCCTGTGGCATAGGGCTCCCCGGGTCCCTCCCCTGGGGCTGGAGGAAAACTGTGTTTCTCTAGCACAGACCTGGGGACCTGGTGTCCAAAAACATCTCACCTGGCTGGGGTTGTGCAGGGACCTCTGTTGCCTTTAAGTTGTTTTCCACCAGAATCAACCCATTTTGTCTTCCAGCTGCTTGAGGGTGCTAGGGAGAGCACGTTTTAGGTTTTTCCATGTGGATGTGCTTTACCTGTCCTGTCTAACAGTGTTTTCTCTTAATGTCTCTCTGCCAAATGTTTGCAGCAGCAGGGCCTTTGTATAAGCTCTTGAGGGGCTTGGGCCCCTCTGCAACACATGGAAAAGGTGCTTTGTTCCCAGACTGGGGACCTTTGCTAAATAACATCAATTTCATCATTGCTATGAGCCACGAAAGAGCTCCCAGGTGTTATCTGAGGCTGCTTCTCAGGTAGGACCTGCTCTGGGCACCTCTTCATGCTGTCCCTGCTGCTCTCTGCCTGCACCAGGTGGCAGCTATGGCAGGAGTGTGTTTTCTGCTGCATTTTGGTGCTGGTTGGAGGTTTTCTTGAAACAAGAGGTGTGTGCTATCATTTAGCACCCGTGACTATTTCCCCCAGCATCCAGAGCTGGTCCCATTGCTTCATTTGGCCTCTACCTCGTCCCCATCTCTTGCACCGAGGAACCAGCTTTCACTTGGCCGCTGGCTGCACCTTCCCTCAGCACAGAGCAGTCACTGTGCTTGTCCTTGGAGCACTAAACAGGCGATGACAGCAGCCCTCCAAGCTCCCATCACTGTCACAACCCCGGCAGGTCTCAGCACCCCTGGCGTCCTGCAGGGCTCTGCCTCCTCCCGCGGGCTCTGTGCTGGCGGCAGCTCCTCTGCAGGGCCCGGCGCTCTCCCTCTTCTGTCAGCAGACAACAAAGAGGCTCTGACGTGCTTCTGCTCCTGAGCAGGGATGGGGTCTCCTGGGACCGCCTTGGCTGCCTTCCCTGGCTCGTCTTGACTTTGTGAGTGGTTATCTGAGTATGCTGCCAGCCCCACGAGCCCCACAGCAAGCCCTCTGTGCTTTACTCCAGTGGGACCTCTGGCAGCAACGTGAAATCTTTCCTCTCCTTTGCTCCAGGGATCCTGCCCGCAGTAGCTGGGTAAGAAAGAGCTGGGTACCAAGCACTGGTACACCCAGGGGCAAGAGAGGGCCCTCAGAGTCAGAGGAGCCCTGTCAAAGCCCTGCTGTCCTCGTGCACATCCACGAGCTTTACAGATGTGGGTCCAGAGCTGCACATTCAGGCCGCGTGACCTGCTCTCCGTGCCTTGTCCCCATCCATCTCCAGGCTGCCCTGCTGTGGCCGTGCAGCACGGCAGCGATTTGTACGTGTGGGTGGCAGGGGAAGAGCCCCCCGTTGTCAGCCTGTCCCCTCATCCATCCTGCAGACAAGCGGCTGCCTGCCTGCCTGGCAGATAGCACCAGGAGGGCTGCTGCTCCCTGCCAGGGACTGCTAAAGAGCAGTCCCCTTATTGATCGGCCCTGTCACTGCTTGAGGGATGTGCTCTTGTGACGAGACTCCAGCATTAGCAGGCTGCACACACATCAGCTGCACCAAAGGCCACCAAGGCCTCCTTCCTAGGCAGGTACAGCAGGGACAGGGCTTGGGGCCCCTTGCAGCAACACCTCCAGCCCCAGGGAGCCAGGGAATGAAGGTGGCTGAGGGTTATGGATGTGCAGGATGGGGGGAAGACCAAGATGATCTTGTGTCCGGGGATTCAGGTGAGGAGGAGATGCTCAGTGTGTGTCTGTGCTCACGACAGGAGTGCAGCTCACCGTGGACAACAGACATGTGGATCCTTCCAGCTCATGCTCTGTGCCTGCCAGGTTTGATGGGCCTCGATGTCTTCAATGGCATAAAAGCTGCAGAAGCATGAGTGGGGCTACAGTGTTTTTGTTTTGTTTTGTTTTGTTTTGTTTTTCTTCATTGAGAATGCTGATTTGCTATTCTCCAAGCTGTTAGTATGAAATAGCTGGCTTGGACAAAAATACCTCCTTGGAAAAAACTCAACATTTCTAAAGTGACCTCTCTGGATGTTGTCAGAAGTCAAAAGCTCAGAATCTCTTCATTAGAGCTGGGCTGTGTTTTGACAGGTGGGTGTTGGCTCCTCTTCTGCTAGTTGGAGTTTAAAAACTTGTTCACAGTTCTTCATGTGCTTGTGGGGACTGGGAATCGTTCACTGGGGCCACGCTGCTTACTTGTTACAGCTTTACTGTCCACTTGCCTTCTGGACTGCTCTATCTTTTTATGGGGTCAGTGCATTTTGATGGGCACCTTGCACCTTGCACCCCCACTAATGTGATTGCCTGGCCAGGCAAAGACAGAGTTACGAGCCACGTGTGGTTACAGGCCACATTTGTGGCTCACCTGGGGAAGATGGTCCTACAGATGGCAGGAGCAGGAGCTGGAGGGGAGGGAGGGCTTCATTCTGCCAGCACAAGGGAAAAGGACTTGGCTAAGGGTAGTAGATTTGGGCAGTGTGGGGCAAAATATGGGTAGAGAGATCATGCAATCACTGGTGGAAATATCTGACTGGTAATTCTGTTTTTTGGATGGTTGTATCTGCTTCTGGAATAAAAACAGCTACCCAATACCCGTGACAAGTCGTGATGTGCTGCATCGTCCTTTATATACTACGTCAGGCTCTGCCACCACCTTTCCAGACTCTGCTCGCTCCTGTTAATGGGCTGTGTGTTTATCTCTGGAATGGGCAAATAAGATATAGGTAGGATTTTCACCTGCCCCCTCATTAACATAACGCTGAGCAGGGGAGCAGGTCTGAGTGGTGCTGTCAGGCTTCGTTACAGGAATCCGGCCCGAGGAGACACGCAGCTTTGGGAGCTTGCTGCAAGGCCATCCGTCAAGCCAGACCCAACCGTCCCTGTGCAGACAAAATGTCAGAGCCCCAGCAGAGAGAAGTGAGCACATGGTTCCCTCTGCCCAGCACAGGCTGAACTGCACTCCCATTAATCCTCCCGGAGGACATAGCTCCTTTCCTGGGTAGCATCAAAGTGATCTTGGCTTTCTGGTTACACACCTGTGTTCGTGGTGCAGTCACCCCATTTCTGCCTCGCAGAATGACCAGTGGGACCTGGGTTACTCACCACCAGACACCAGGGCTGGTGCCAAGCATTAATGGATGATAAAGTTTTTCATGAGTACTATGAAAACAAATGTCAGTTGTTGGCCTCTGTAACAAATAGTGTCTGATCAATACGCTGACGGGATGCCCTTTCTTCCTTCATGTCCCTCCTGCAAAACCAGCCTCTCTGCCCTCTCCTGGGGAGCAGCTTGTGGCAGAGGAAAAAGTATTTCAAGGCATAAAAGTCAGCTCGTCAACACCAGCCCAGGAAACGAGATCCCATGACACACAAGTGTTCCTGGCCAGAGCACTTGGGCACAGGTGTGGGTGCTGGTATGGATGTGGGGATGAGTGGACAGGGTCATCTTGGAAAGGGCATCAGACAAAATCCCCTTCCCTTTCATGTAGTCTCCCACTGAGGTTTTACATTATTTTCCTGCATTTTGAACTTATCAGCAGGTTATTTTCTCAGTAAATGCAAGCAGGTTTCAACAGAGAAGTCCTAAGATCACTTTTGGAGGAGTGCCTCATGTGGGGCATCGTGTCCGTCATGCAGGCCCCTGGGCTGACACCGTGTCCATGCCTGGCATGTGCATTCCCCTTTCCCTCTTGAAGTCCACTTCATAACCCCGTGTGATGCCAGGGACACATGGGCTTGCCAAATCACTGAGAAAATGTCCTGAAAAGGGGGTCCCACGGCGTGCAAGGCTCTCTGGGCTCGGTGAGGGGGGATGTGTGGGGAGCTGCCACCCAGGCTGGCAGGAGGCTGGGGTGTGCAATGCAAAGTCTCAGCCTGAGCCCCTGCTCAGTGCACGGCTGCCCCTATCACCATTAAAGCAGAACACGGTGACAGTTTAAGCCCTTTCTCCCTAACGGGAAGTGGCATGCAAAGTGAAAGGTTAATGAAGGCAGCCGTGCCTTGCCGACTCCGAGCTCTCCCCATCCCCAGGCACCCTCTCTTGCTCGCCTATTAACACCCGTGCTGGATGGCTGGGCCTGGCTGCGTTTCCAGCACAGGAGGCGGTGGTGCAGGGCTGGACAGGAGGAGGCACCAGCTGCTCCTCTCCTTGCATGTGGCGGATGAAAGGAGCAATCCTCCGCACGTCTGGGTGGGAAGGCCCCTTCGCACTGCTGCTCTCCTCCTGGTGCAGCAGGTGCCTCGGGAGCTGAGGATCACAACAGCAGGAATAAAAAGCACGACTGCTATTGTCATTCAAGCTCGGTGGCAAGCGATGGAGGTGTTTGCCCCTGTTGGGGCAGGATGCTGCCGCTGCTGTCCCAGGTAAGGTGAGCTGCTGTGACCCCAGGCTGGAGAAGTGAAAAGCAAAGCCATTGGAGCCTGCAGCATCCCAGACGCTCACATCACAGTGAGAAGATGATTAACAACCCAGAGCTGCAAGAAATTTGTTTCTGGCCTGGCTGTCTAACTGCCCTACTGCTCTCTTGTTGAGGCTGCTGCCAGCCGAAGCTGTAGGGTTTCTGAGGGAGTGCAAGGGGATGAGGTGAAATGCTGAAAATCGTGATCAAGAGAGGGCAGGTTGGATTTGAATCTCCAGCTTGGGCAGCACTTTGCCCGAGGTGACCAGTCTGCATGATCCCATACGGTCCTCACCTGCCCCATCCAGACACTTTGTGCTGGACACAAGGGTGGGAAATGCACCCAAATGCCAAGAACTAACCAAGACGGTGGAGAAAAAACTCCCCACTACTCACCTTGATGTATTATCTTTTGGATTTGTACCTCCTTGTACTCCTCCATCCAAAATCTAGGGCAAATCCCCAGTAAGCAGCTAACAATTTGAGGGAGACATTCAGCCCTATCCTGCAGCGACCTTCCTAACAAAACCTTCAGCTAAAACCTCAGTTCAAGCACCAAGCGTGCTCACAATGGCAGAGCTAATCTCTCCGTCTGTGCTGGTACAATTTGCATTATCCCAGGGAAATGTCACAGGTTACATGCTCTGGGGCAAGTTCTGCTCCATGTTCTCCTGCGGTTCAAGGGGGAATTGGCCACACTTCCTGCCTCTGACCTGCCCTGATCCTCGCTCAGAGCCGTGTGAAATCTGCAGCCAACAGCACAGTGCTCTTGGCTCAAAGGCATGATGTGTAAAGACACAGGAGTGTAACTAGTGCCACTCAAAATCCCATCACATCAGCTCGGTAATGAAAGCAACAGCTCTATCCAAAAGCAGCTGACATCTCAAGGTTTTGGGCTGACATGGAAACCTTTGCTTAGAGATTCAGGGCAGGCAGAGGAAAGTGGATGCCCTGGGCTAGCAGGGCTGGGGAAAGAGCCAGAAGTGGCTGCCTGGGTACCTCCTGGGTGGGCAGAAATACTGTGCTCAGCCCCTCGGGACAGGGAAGGATGGTGTGAGGCAAAGCCTGGGAGAGAGCAGAGTGTTGGTACTCATCCTAGGAGCAGCATTTCTGGGCAAATACCTGGGTCGGGCTGAGCTGGAGCTAGATGTCAACCCAGTTTTGTCCATGCTGAGGAATAATCACTGATGGGAGATGCTACAACTGGTCTTGGGGCCACCAGCCACCACTCGTAGAGGGCCTCGTGGGCTTTGAGTCCCCGTGAGCTCTTGTTGCATTCATCTCTGGCAGGCACCCACTTTGGAGACACAGGGCACACAGGGTTTGGGTTGGGGGGGTCACTACCAGGAGGTTAGGAGTGTTATTAGGGTTCCTAACCCTAACCCTAATCCTAGTTAGCAGTGATCAGGAGGAGTCACCACCCTCTTTTTCAGGTCAGTGCCAAGCGTTAAAGCAGAGGAGCTCTGCCTTGGGCTCTGCTGGCTCTGCTGCAGCTTTCCAGGGCTGGGCTCCGTGCCCCGGTATCCTCAGGACCCTTCCCAGGTGCTCTGCTACCCCTGGGCAGCAGGACACAGCCTCCTGTCTGTCGGAGAGGCTCAAGGAAAGCACAGCATGGAAGAAGACAGCTTTCAGGAGAGCAGAGGGGAGTTTTCATCACATGCATCCTGGCTTTGAACCTCCTTGGGTGCCTGCGCTCTTGCCGCAAGTCCTGAACAACACTCTGACTTCACACCAGTTCCCGGACTGGAGCGGGAGAGGGCCCCTCTCTCCTTGCTAATGAGGCAGCTCTGCTAACGAGGCAGCCCCTCGTTAGCATGGGCTTGGGATGCTGCGGCCGGCAGGTTGGCTCTGAGGGCAGGAGCACGGGGACAGCACTGACCTGCCTTTGCTGTCTCCTCTCTGAGTGCCAGCCCGTCCCCCTTAATGGGGAGCTTTGAAATGACTCTTTCATTTATCCTAATGCAATAAGAGCCCGGTTTGAGTGTGGTTTTTGTGTCGGAGCAAACTGTCTCTGCTCCCTGGAAAGGCAGTATTATGCTGTCTCTCGCACTCCAATATGCTAATACACCAACTCCCTGCAATTTCATTTTCAACAGGGACTAATTTAAAAGAAATGACCAGCCTGCCAGTGGACTTCAAAGATATCTTTTGATGAGTTTTAGCAGCTTCAGCAAAACTCTAATTTGAATTTCAGTGGCTGCCGTGTGATTTTCTCGGTGACAGTTAAGAGAGATGATAGCACCAGCTCCATCTGTCATTGGAGCCTCTTCTCTTCCCTCTTTTCACTGATTTGTTACAGAGGGGGGGAAGTGGAGAGGGGAAAAGTTGAAAGAGAGGGTGATGAAATTCGGGTGCCCTTGCACACAGAGGGGAAGGGGAGAGCTGAAAGGCCGGGAGAGATGCAGAGGGGATGGGGAGCAGGCGGGTGGCCAGGCAGGGCAGGGTGCTGAGGCAGTGCCAGGGCAGCCCTTCCAGCACAGGCAGTGCACTGGGGGGTTTGACAGAGCAGTGTAATGGCTCAGGCAATCTGGGTTAAACTGATAATGGCACAGAGAATGCTTTCCCAGGGAAATTAGCAAGCCTTTCCTGTCCAAGCTGGCTGCCCAGGCCAGGAGCCTGAGGAAGACGAGCTCTTGAAATGGGGGGAAATGACAGGTTTGGGGCTCATCTGCCAAAAACTGTCTCTGCCAAGCTCCGTGCAGCCCCTGCAAACCTATCCCCCGGGAGTTTCGATCCCCTTAGTGGTTCGATGCATTTTGTGGAGGTGCAGCAGAAGATGGGCAGTGCTGCAAACAGGCTGGTGTTCACGAGCTGCTGCATGGCCAGGATTGGGGCAACGCCACCGAGACTCAATCCTGGTGAAAGACAGGGGTCAGGGCACCACCGGGAAATGCCAGCGAGCAGGGCCAATGCAGGGACTCCGTTCACTTTGTAGTTGGCACGACGGGTGCTGTCCTCACCTGCCAAAGAGCCACAGTGGCCTGTCCTCATCCCAGCACCGCACGCATTTCTCCCTACAAAGGCTGCAGAGCATCCTGGCTGGATGCACAGCCCAGCTCCCCCTTGCCTCCTCTTGTCTGGAGCTGCCCCTGTTATGGTTGTCACCAGCGATTTCATGCTCCCTCTTATGTCTTTAGCTTCCCTTGTCAGAGACAGCTTCATCGCCGGCTCCCCTGTGCCGTGGGGAGTCCTCTGACGCTGAGCTGGCAGCTCTGGGGGCAGAGGCGCTGTGGCCTTTTGTTCACAGAGACCCAGATTTACATCCCCTGTCTGATGCCTGTGGACAGAGCCATGGCCGGGTGCAGGAAAGCACAGGTCCTCAGCACCCGAGCTTGCCCCCATCCCACTGGGGAGCTCTGCCCTGGGTGACAGGAGCCGCTCGGGGCTGCTCGGGCTGCCGGGGCATTGGGCCGCATGGGAGCAGCTGTCAATCCTGCTGTAAACCCCAGGCAACCTGCTCAGGGCCTGCTCAGCCTGTGTAAAATCTGGGATTACAGACTGGCTCGAGTGCCCCTTGGTCCCGATTAGAGCTGCTCCTTGAGCCCTGGGCTGGGAGTCCTGCTGGCAAAGCCTCGGTTTTGTGTGTGCTTTCTGGTGCCCTGCACTGCTGGCTGGTTCCTGGGGATGGGATGCTCCCAGTTCAGGTTTCTTAGTGCCGAGCATCCTGCTGGTGCTTCAGCCAGCATCGATGCCTGGCTGGGCCCCTGCCCTGGCAGAAAAGCCCTGAGGAGTGAGATCTGTGTTCCATGTGCTGGCAAAAGACCGGCCCTGCACCCCAGGTCTGTGCACTCCCAAATTATCTGGGGGCCCAGCACCACGGGGGTCAGTGCCAGGCACGCCATGGGGCCAAAACAGGGTGGAAGGACCTCGCGAGCTGGAGGTGGTGTCTTTCTGCTGGGCCTGCATGGAGGAGGTCCTGGAGATGCGGCTGAGGACCATCCTTAGCCTGGATCAGCTGCATGGATGCCCTGCCAGCTTTGCAGGGTCTCTGCATCATACAAGAAGGCGACGAGGCAAGGAATGATTAAACCTGCAAAAAAAAAGGCAAAGAGAGCAGGTAGGTGAGACTCCTGGAAGGCAGCTGCAAGGCAAAGGGGAGGTTGTACCAGAGCCTGCTGAGCCTGCAAGCTCACGGGGTTGGGGCCAAGGCTGCTGGTGGTGCCAGCATGGACAGTGACACTGCCCTGTGCTTCCAAGCCCGCCCCTCTTTTCAGGTTAGCAGAATGAATCCTGCCGCTAACGAATGCAGAACTTCCCCGTCCCACCCCTCGGCCGTGCTCTTCGAGCAGGCTCCACGCGGCCTGGAGACCCCCAGGGGGGCAGGCTGGGGGGCTGGGGGTCCCTGCTGCCCCCATTGTCTCCCGCGGCAAAGAGCTGGGGTTGGTGTCCTCTAAGCCCATCTGACAGCCTCACCGGGGCTCTGCAGGCAGAGAGCGGTGCTCCCAGAGCCACCCGTCCCCCTGAGAGCCGCCGTGAAATCGCTCCGACGTTAGGCACTTCCTAATAAAGCTGTCACAGACACCCCCATTATCTCCCGGCTCAGCCCCCTGCCCTCTGTTTAACCAGATAATCCGCTTTTTAAAGATACACTTTCCTCTGGCTCAGTGGAAGCTCAGGTCTGTCCCAGTTCCTTGTCACCGAGGCACGCCGAGGAATTATCAGCACGCAGGCCTTTTTTTATTTCTCTTTGTCATTGTGTGATACTGAAAAGTCTATTTTGTGGCTAATTATGCTGGCATCTGTGTGCCTCCCTTGGCGTGCATTTGAGCTTGTCCCTGCCGCAGTGGAACCGCATCTCTTTCCATTAGACATGCAGAGCTCAGGCCTGAAACTTGCCCCAGCCCTGTGCACAATGCTGATGTCTGGGGGCTTCATCCATCCTTTTGTCCCCAGCCCTGGGAATTTCCCCTTTCTCTACCGGGGCGGGTTTTCTTTTTCCAGCAGGAAGGTCTGCCACCAGACAGGGGCTGCAGTGTGTGCCTGAGCTTGAGAAGGTTCCGGGGCCCAGACTGCAAATTTTGACTGCGGTTCCCTCCCAGCAGAGGCCAACTGAGGGACATCAAACGGGGCTCCAAAGCTGGTGACAAAAAGCTGAACATCAGAAGGCACTTCTGTATTGAAGCACTGGCACAGGCTGCCCAGAGAGTGGAGTCTTCTCCTTGGAGAGCTTCAAAAACCACCTGGATGTGGGCACCCTGCTGGAGCAGAGGGTGCTGGACCTCCAGGGCTGCCTTCCAAGCTCAACTGTCCTGTGATTCTGTGGCTCCTGGCACGGCTCTGCTGGGGAGAGACAGGGTGGAGATAGTTAATCCTAAAACTGTGCTAAAACTGTACAGTTTTTCTGTGAGGCAGGAGGGTGGCGTGTTACCTTTGACGCCACCACAAACCCCACCACTTCCAGGCTCTGCTGGTGGTGCTGGTCCTTCTCGAGGTGACACATGGCCATGACCTGGAAACCCAGCTCAATAATTGTTCAGTCATGAACCAAGAGACTTCAAAGACCAGCTATAATTGCTAATGCTTTGATTAGTCTCAGGGGGAAATGTGGTGTAAAGCATCGCACCATGCTCTGGCCATGTGAAAAAAAAAGCAACGTATCAGCCTAGAGAGGTTGTTGATTTATTTATGGACTGAACTACCATCTCATGGGATGATGAAGTATCTAAACGACATAACCTTGCTGAGGCAGAGCACCTGTGACACCTACAGACCTCACAGAACCACAGCCAGCTCCAGAGGTAATTACCCAAGTTCACACCAACGCGTCTGGGGTTAAATTACTGCTTTGGAGAACTACTGGAGCAACACTACGGATTTCTGTCAGATAAGGCGTGTGACATTGTTTAGCGGAATAAAAAAGAGCCTTATCAGGCATGTGCCAGCCCAAGTGTTTATTCAGCTCTGCAAGCAGCCAGGCTGGCCGCAGCTGAGGCCGGCCACCCGCTGTACCACGGCTGGGGGAGATGCTGCCCTGCGGTGGAGATGGGTCCCAGCACTGCTCTGCTGGGTGCAGCAGAGAAACTGATGTATGCAGCATGAGCCTTGCCTTAAGGAAGCACTGCTAGCGTGATGCTGGCACTTTTCTGGTGGCTGAGATGGGATCACACTGTGCAAAACCCACGGGTGGAAATGTCTCCGAGCTGCTGCTTGATAAACAACTCTCCTGTGTGGAACCACAGAGAGACACATGGCGCGTCTTCTTATTCTGGCATGAAAGGATGAAAAGACAGAAATTAAAGAGGGCAGTGCAGCAGCTGAGCAGAGGATCATCTGAAGCTGGGAACGAGACCCTCACAATCTGTTCCTCGGTGTTAGAGATGCCCCTGCATCAACACAGGGCCTGGGAACTGCAGCGATGAGCTCTCCCCGGGGGATGGCATCTCCACTGAAAGGGAGGAAATGAGTTTTCCACATGCATTAAGACAAGACACGCCAGCATGAAGGAAGATGTTCCACGTGCCCAGAAATGCACGGGGGACTGCTGCGTCCTGGTGTCTCATCACAGAGGATAGAGCAGAAAGTGAAATCATGAAAATGATAATGGGTGGAGAACGATTTCCACATGAGAAGAGAGCAGAAGGGAGCTATTTGGTTTGAGAGGGGATGAATGAGAGAGAGCACAGTGAGATGGAGATAATAATGAACGGGACGGGGAAGACACGTCTTCTAGTCACCCTTGCTAGAGAGAGAGGTGCCTGGGGAAGTAAAAGGGCCCTTCTTGCAAATGGATGCAAGAAAGTGCTTTCTGGCAGAGCAACTCAAGTGGTCTGACTGTAGGACTCGGGGCTGCATGAAGCAGAGGGCAAATCACCAGCACTGGGCAAAGCAGGAGACATTCCCACCCCACCATGTCACTGCCAGGTTGCACCCCAGGGCAGTGAATGCAAGCAGGGAAAGCAGCCTGCTGCCTTGCAGGACACTGACAGCACGTATGGCTGGGCAAGGGGCTTTGGAAATTGGGAAATACTGCCTGAGAAGCTGCTGGGGACAGTAAATTAAAGGTGATGGGGAACCAGCTGCCAGGGACCTGCGTTGCACAGAGGAGGGGGTGAGCTGAGCAGTGAAAGGATCCCTATAGGCTTTAGGAGTGGTCAGAATTGACTTACCCACCTACAGGGAATGGGGAAGGAAAGGAGCAACAAGAACATCTCTTTATGTGTCCCTTCTGTCACCCTTCAACATCAGAAATGGACATGGCTCCTGGGGCTGCTGAGGCTTCATGGCGTGCCAAGGGAGTCACCCTGTCCAGCCCTTGGGGAGAGAGGGAAGACGCCAGGTTCCTGTTCCCTCTTCCCAAGGCCAATATCAGACTGCTGGAGGAATGGCTCCATGCAGCCCTGTGCCTCTGTACTGCTCCTGAATCCACACGCTGACAGGGGCAGTCCACAATTTTCCCTGTCCACCAACCTGGCTGCTGGTGGCGATGCTGCTGATGGTGCTGTGGTGCACATGTACTGCACCCACAGAGCTTAATTAGGATCTCTTTTTCTTTTTTTTTTTTTTTTCCTTTTTTTTTTTTTCTTTTTTTTTTTTTTTTTTCCAGGGGCTGCTAGCGTGACAGTCCAAGAGGCTCTGCTGCGGTGGGGAGGTGCTTTGCACGGCATTTCCATCATAATTCTCATCCCCTGCTGAGCAACTCTGCCCTGGCCTATCTGTCCCCGTTTGGGCCAGATGGAGCAGGTGGGGGCGGAAAAGACCCCCGGGGCTGCTCCTCCTTGCTGCATCCCCACAGCATCCCCTAAGGTTTTCCCAGCCACGCTCTGCTAAACAATCCCACCTTGTAGTCTCGGCAGGGTGCAAAGCAGTTTCTCTGCCCTGTGGTCCTGCGCTGGCCCGGTCAGAGCAGAAGCACGGTGCTGGCAGGTCTTCCACTTGGCCCCATCCTGAACCGCTGAGCGATGCTTGTGGACGGCTTGGGGTGAGCTTCAAGGAAGCCCCCCCAGCTGCTGCGTTCAGAGCTGCATCTCCGCGGGAGGAGGTGGGTGGATCAGAGTTTGGCTTTTCTGCCAGGTTGGAAAACAGGGCTTATAAACCAACACCCGGGACCAATCCAGAATAGTGGTGGCTTTTATTTTTTCTTTCTTTGCCCTCTTTTTTTTTTTTTTTTTTTTTTTTTTTTTTCCCTCCCAGCATTCCCCATAAATCAAAAAGTCGGAATTTGGTTTAGATAAAACAAATGATTATTGGGGCTTCAGCATTGTTTAAAGCTCAGGGGTCACAGGAAAAAAAAAAGGATAAAGAAGCAGGGATCTGGAGCTAAGTTTTAAAGACCACAGACTTTGCAGATGCCCTGCCAGGGAAAAGGAGAGTACACATCACCAGAAAGGTCCATGTAGCAGGAAATCCAAGGGACTGTTTGCATTTATTTACAGTCAGCATCTTTTTAGCCAAGGAGAGCTGCGCCGGCTGTCCTCTCCCGTGACTCCTCGATGATCTTCTGGGCTGGTGGTGCCCAGGCTGGGCCATGGCCAGCGTGCAGCAAGGAGGGCTCTTGTGGGCACCTCGTATGCACGGATCATTAGGGCAGGCCCCCATGGTCTGGCAAATCCCTGTGCTTTCCAGCCAGGAACACCACCACGTTTGGACACTGACGGGGTAATTGCAATATTGTCATGACATGTAGGAGATCAAAGGCTGGGTGCAGGGGAGGTGGCAGTGATGGTAAGAATGACATGCAGTTTGCATTTAGAAAGCACTTAAGAAGCAATTATCCAGTGCTGGGAGCCCTGGCCAGAGAGTGTGGCTCATGTATTTTAATGCATATTTCAAAGAGATGAAGATTGGTGCCCAGCGGGAGGGCCGGCAGTCGCAGCAGCTGTGTGCAGTTTGCTCAGGGCCAGGCTGCACTGCAGTGGCCTCATGCAAAGCTGTGGGCACACAGACACCTCACCCCTGTCCCCGTGTCCCCTGTGTCCCTCTCCCTGCAGTGCCACCCCTGCAGGCTGGGAGGATGAGGGGTGATGAAGAACCCGGCACTGCTCTGGGGCTGCAGGGTGGCTCCTTGGCCGGGCAGCAGGAGGTCTGTGCTGTTTCAGACGGGGTGCTTGGCTCAGCTGGGCTCTGACCCTTGTACAAAACCCCTCTGATATCGTGAATCAGCCTTCTGATGCCTTCCCTGGTGCAGCCAGGCCCTCTTTCCCCATCTCATCAGCACCGCACCGCTGGGCTGCGGCACTGCCAGCTCCCCTTCTGCTTACGAGCGGGTGCTGCTGGTGCCTCCCAGGGAGAAGAGACCACCTAGGAGAGGCAGCCTGGTCCTTGTTTTCTAATTAGAGGCAGGCTTAGGGAGACTAAATGGGTTAACCAGTAATGAATAAATTATCACTAGTAATTATCTTCTTCAGCGCTGGCTGGAGTGGCAAAGAACACAAGCGATAAGCCCCAAACTGGAGACCTGTCATCTTCAAGGGAGCATCCCACCGAGACCCCCCATGCTGCCAGGCTCAGCAGGGCTGGGGTGAACAGAGTCACCCCAGGCTCCAGCCCCGTGGGTTTGCCTGGGGATGTAGGAGGAGAAGGTGAGGTCCTGTAAGGGTTTCTGGTCAAGGGCCTTTCCCAATGCAACAAGGGGTTGCAAGAAAGGGAGGCGGTGCGGTGAACCGAGGCTGGGCACTCACACTGGTTTATGAGCACATATGGAGATGTAGGAGTGTTTACTCCTGCAAGGTTATCTGATGGAGGACTTCTAAGCTGGGATGCCTGGGATTTAAGGGAAGGCAAGAACTTTTCTCCTTTTACTTGCAGGTTTACACCCCAAGGGGACCCAAGTCTCCCATCTGCTGTGTCAAAGCAGTTCTGTTCTGTTCCCTCCCTTTTGGTGCACTTGGGCCTTCAGTCACTTCATTAATAGTCTCTGGAGGAGCAGCATTTTTTATGAATAGAGAAGAATGGTCTGGAAATCCCCAGGCCTGGACATTTTACAGGCATCCTTAAAGACAGAGTGTTGTAAGTAAGCAAGGAGCTGCATTTTTACTGGGTTGGTTGGAGCCTTGCACTTCACTTTCAAGCACCTCAGCTGTACAAGCACACATCTTCAATGGGCTGCTGGCACCAGTAGTGACTTGCAATTCACCTTCCCTGCCCAAGGCACCTGGTATAATGCTGAGACAGAGGGGAAGCTTTCCGGGACTTGGGAAAAGCTCTGGAGCCAAAATTTCCACTCCCTAAGGCTGGGCTGCAATTCCTAGGTATGATCCCAGCTGCAGAGCCATTTTCTGAGTTTGTTCTCCATGCCTAATGCCTCGGGGACCTCACTAGGATAAAACCTTTCTCTCCAAGCCTTGGGGGAGGCTCTGCTGCTGCAAGAGGCTCTGTATTCAGGGCCCATGTCTGTACACGCCAGCATGAACCACTGGGTGAGACATGTCTCTAACCCTGTGAGAGACATCTCTTTCTGAAGGTTGGGGCGCAACCTGGAAAGGTGAAATGAGGCTTTTTAATCTTCTCTGGAAGGGGAAGGTCTGGTGCTTCTCTCCCATACCACCAGTGAATTGCTGGTCGCTTCTGCTGCTGTATAACAGGAGGTTTTCTCCTCTCATCCTTTTACTGCTGCTCTTGTGCATGTCCATGGGAGGATGCTAGAGCTCCTCCAAAGCTAGGCGTGATGAAGCAGCTTCAAGCAGCTTTTCTCACTGCCACTGTAGGCAATAGGTTGCAGTAAAAAAGAAGGTGTTAAGGTACTGGTCTTATTTTTCACACTGGCTGGCTTTGAAACCAGTGTTTTTCACTGGCAGCTTTCAGTTGACTCAGGCCAAGGAAGCTAATTACGAAAGTGCAGCACAGGAATCCAAGGCACACGGGAACACCGTGGAAAAAAAAAATGGAAACATATGAAAGGCATGGTTTTAATCAGATTTTTGAAAGATTTTTTTTGGAAAGATTTCAGAATCTTTTCTCAGAAGAGCTTGGGACTGATCTGTGGCTGGAGAACTTGCAAAAGAGACAGAGACAGAGACAGAGACAGAGAGAGGTCTGGTTGCAGAGCTACCTCCAAGCAGAGAAATCAGAATTTAGGAGGCAGCCGAAGTCACCCTGTCCAGAGTGATGAATTTGAAGGGTGAGTAGCACATAGCTCTCATAGACATGGTTGAAAACACTTGACACACCAAAGTGACCCATGGCAGAGATGAGAGCAGATCTGAAAGTAGGAATGAAACCACCACAGTGCCTGGAAGCTGCCTGTGCTGTGATAAGCAGTGAGATCTGTGCCCTAAGTACTGGAGACAGGCAGGCAGTGCAGGAGGCTGCAGACACCAGCAGGTGCACGGGATGGATAAAGCAGAAGCTGACCATGTTATTAGCTTGGGTGATTTCTTCAAAGGAGCAAAGGACAGTGCTGAAGTAGAAGGTGAATGGACTCTAAATCTCAAAGCCAAGGTAACTTGCTTTACTTTGACCGTGTATGTTTAAAAGGAAGCCAGGCACTACCTCAGACAAGGGTGAAGAGACTTCTCTCTGCGAACATGTGGCTGTGATCTGAGTGTGCTGGTGATCAGAGGAGATCCTGCTTCTTCTCACACTGCCACCCAAGTATCCAAGACCCGAGCAGTGTAACTGGAGGACCAGAGGAACAGAAGATGGTAGCGGGTGTCCTCCTGGGTCCACTCACAGAGCTTTCAGTGGATAAATTGGGATGAGAGATCCTCAAGGGCTTGTAAGGATGGCTTGGAAGAGTTGTGGTCTGAGGTCTGGAGCCTCGGTGCTCTCAGATGTCCCAGCAGGAGCCTTGGTCCTGCTGTGCAGCAGACCAAAGCCTTGGCTGGTCTCTCGCTAGCTGTTGGTGCCCCACGGGAACTTGGTCAGCACAACAGGGTGCAAGTGGGGACCATGAGAGAAGAGCTTGGTTGTGATGTCCTCGTGGTGGGGCAGTAGAGAGGAGAACAACCTGTGGGGAAGCTGAATTGATTTGAACAGCTCCTTTCGGGGCTCTTTCTACTTTGCCTCATGGAAAGACTCTTTCTAAACACAGAAGGGGGGCCACAAAATGATGACATGACCCAGACTTGTATATATTTAAACAACAGAGACAGCTAGCTGTCATTTTGAGCAGGAGGAAGATGACCCTTGTGTGGCTGTCCTGCCAGTCCCCAGGCACTTGTCTTAGGCCCTGTAATATCTGCATTTTGCTGAAGCTCCCTTCTGAAGCCTCTTGACTTCAATTTAAGTCCCCAAACCAGAGGACAAATAAATGTCATCTGTGCTAGGGACTGGGTAAATCTCACAATATCTGAAAATGGGGCATGGGGGAAAGTGATGCCAGCATCTGGCACCGTGACCTCTCGCTCCTCACCTGCCTGCTGATGCCACCACCTTCACAAAACGCGGCACATTTTGGGCAAGCCCTCGAGGACTCACCAGGGGCAAAACTCGCACCCTGGGCTGTGAGGTACAGCAGCCGTGTTAGCTGTAAAGAGGAGATGGGCTGGCAGGTGGAGCTGCCCCATGATGTTGCAGAGGCTTTGTTAAACAGCTCCTTGCTCCTCTCTGCAGCTTGGAAGTACTTGCATCAACTTTTGGGAAGAGCAAACAGCCTCCTGCTGACCCTGAGCCATGGGACTCCTGCAGACCTGGCTTCTCAGCTGCGGTGACAGCACTGCCCCAGCTCTGGGTTTTACCTACCTCTGATTCCTGTCTCTGAGCCCTTTCCTCCCTGTGAAACATAAAGCGTGTTCTCCCTGACCCCTTGCCACCTACCCTTGAAACATAGATTATATTCCTGACAATTTCCGAGTGAATCTGTTAATTAGCTCCTGCGATGGTATTAATTAGATATAATCTCTTTACAAAATTCCAATTTGTTTGTTCATCTTCTGCTGACCCTTGAACTAATGAAGGGCTTTTCACTGACCCCCCACACTCCACAGGGAGTTAAATCTCAGTGAAATAAGGTGGAGAGGTGAATGTTTGAAGAAATTGGGCTGCAGTTCTACAAGGTTACTCAAGGTAACCAAGTTATTTATGACTTTATATTATAGCCAGAGCAGGGTGTGTAGCTCCAGTCCTTCTTAAATAGTCCTACATTCAACACCCCAGATGAAGGAACACAGCCCCTGGGCAGGGGACAGGCTCCAAATTGTATATGTAGAAGCCCAGCTTGTGGCATGGTCCCCAAAATAACTGAATTTCACTATCAGAAAGAGCAAGCACTAAAGCTAAAACTGCATCTGGGGACCCCATGCACCTGGGGACCCCAGGGTGTGCAACCCAACCTGGAGGAGAAGATCTTAGCTTGGCACTGTCCTCCTCCCTTTCCAGCCCCGCCTTTGCGTATTGGTGGTTCCCTCCCAGATTTCCTAAGGTGATAAAAACAGAGACAGAGCTGAACCCCCCAAAAGCACACCATGGGCAAGCAGCAAGGAGCAGTTGTGCTGTTGTCTCACCCCTGCCCGGCACCCATCTCCACAGGGGAACAGAGCTGGTTGAGCTCTGATGTGCTGTGGGTATTCCCACTTCTCTCACTACTGTTCCCTGACCACTCACCCAATTTCAAGTGGAGCTTTGTTTGGTTATTTTGCAGTTTCAAAATTAATTTTGGAGAGTGTCTCATTGTAGGCTTTCAAAGGGATTACGCCTGTGTCTGCCCAGCTCTATAATTAAGCCTCTTTGAGATTTCCACTTCTAGCAGAAACAAAGTGCTTGCAATAAAGCCGACAGTTTAGGCAGCTCTCAGTGCATTTTGTCTGCGGTGCAAAGGATTCCTGAGGTGGGGCTGGAGGTCTTTCCTGCCCATCTCATGGCTGTGCCATTGGCAGCAGCGGTTAGGGGCCAAGCAGAGATCGTCTGCTTGGGACAGCAGAAGCTGGGGATGCTGGAGGGTGGTAACACAGTGTGCAACACACTTCCAAGGGAGGCTGCAGGACCCTGGAGGTGGCTGGTTTGGGTTGTTCTGCTTTGTTTTCCATCTTGTCTCCATTGTTTGGAAGCCTCGAGGAGAAATAACCATGGAAGTGTCCCCTCTTGATGTTCTGGGGGATTTGTGTCCCATAGCACAACTAATTGTTTTGTTTTGTTTTGTTTTGTTTTGTTTTGTTTTTTTTGGATGCCTTAGACAGCACTTGGGTAGTTGCTACTGGAGAAGCCTGATGGTGCAGACAGAGAAAAGATGAGGCAGATAGCAGAGAGCAAAGCAGTGACCTCCTGTGCAAACAGAGGAGGCAGCAATGGGTGGCAGGGGATGGGGACTGAGGTGCCACCACCATCTGGCAGAAATGAGATGGTTCATCTGTCTGGGACAAAGCCCCAGGGACAGGTGAGAACAAGCCATGCACAAGAGAGGAAAAACCAAGGACGGAGCGGAAAGGAGAAAAAGTTGTGCAAATGCGTGGGAGGAAAGAAGCACGAGCTGACTTCAGGAAATGCAAGGGGTGCCCCAGAGCAGGAAGATGCAGGGGTCTGGGGCATTTACCCAAAGTCTACATGTTTCAAACCACCTGCTTATCCCACAAAGCCTTTCCCTTTGTCATTATCAGAGCCACTGCACCCTGGAGGCTGGGATTAAAATACACGCAGTGCTGCTTGGTGTTTTTGCAGCCCTTGTTTTATTAGCTCCAGTTAATTTTTGTTTGTTTGTAGCATCTTTTCCCGAGAGAGCACAGGGGCTGTCCCTGCATCCCTTCATTTTCCAAATGTATGTGCACTGGATAGAGAGTAGACGCTTCAGCTGCTGCTCCCCTGCTTGGTACAGCTTTCTGCTGTGGTTGCTGACTCTCACAGTGCCACCAACATCCCTGTGATATTTTTGGCTGCTTTCGAGCCCCGGCTCCTGGGGAGGTGGTTATAACAGCAAAGCCTCTATGACCATGCAGAAAGGAGGCACATGCTAAAAACTGCAAAGCAAAGGGGGGATATTAAGAGCAATGAGGTATATTTGGGTGCAGAGAGAGGATTTAGGAGGGGGCAGAGATGTTCCCTAGCCATGCCTTCAGACAGGGCACAGATTCATATTTTCTGCATGTCTGGAAGTGACTGGGGCAGACCAGGCCTTACTGACTTAAGCACCAGGCTGCCCCATCAAGGCATGAGCACGTGTATCTGTTTGGGCAGCGTGGGCATGGCAAGGCTTGGAGATGTTGGTACCAAAAAATGGTCCCTGGAAGGCTTTTGCTTTGCTAATGTATACAGCCCCAGTCCCTAACAGCTTCGTAGCAACTGTGCACCCACCTTAGGGAGCAGGGACTTTGTTCTACTCCGGCAAGAGAGAAAATAGGCAAGAAGGCAAGCAGAACACCAGTGCTCTGGGATAAAAGAGCATTAATGCCATTAATATCCAGCAATCAGAATTTCTTAGAGAGAGAACAGTAACTGCATCCCCTTCTCTCCTGCTCATCCCTTGCTTGTTTAATGAAAATCAGAGACAGCCATTAAAGAGCTGCTTAGCATTTCAATACGTTTAATATCCTCACTGATAAGAGAACGATGGATATTACCAAAAGGCCTTTCTTAAACTCTCCCCTTCTGCAGCCAGTGCTCCTGGCTTGTGTTTGTCTCAATTCCAATTCCAAACCATCCCCTTCAATGAGGAAAAATTATGATAAGATTTTATTTTTTATTTTTTTTTCTAATATAAAGGATATTAACACACAGCATGACAAGGAAGAAAGGAGAGCCAGGCCTGCCCAGCCCTGACCTTAATTAATCGGGTGCCGATTTGCTCAGCTGGCCAAGGGCCTCCCACAGTCGTGCCCCGTGACAGCTCCGAGCAAGGCAGCAGCGGGCAGGCACCTCGTGAGAAATCCCAAATTCAGCTCACTCCTGGCACTGTGGCCACTCCACAGCAGCAGCAGGGGAGAAACCCAGAGGTGGCAGAGGTGACAGAGGTGGCTTGGTGCCGCTCTGCCTGCTCCCCAGCACGGGCACCTTGCAGAAGAAGGGACCTGCAGGTTAGGATGCTGCCAGGAAGGGAAAAAAAAACAACAGGGAAAAGGGTAGGGAAAAGTGTAGGCTGCCCCAAAAGGAGTGAGACACGGTCCCTGTGGTGCTCAGCTTCACCACCAGGGAAGCTGTCCCAGCCCTGATAACAGCACGGGAACTTGTCGCTGGGATGCTGGCATTGCAGGGGTATTGCTGCGGTAGATAGGACAGACGGACAGACAGGCGTCCCGGGGATATGGGGGCGAGCATCCCACCCCGAGCATCCCCCTCCCGGGGGCTGGGGGCTGTCCTGGCTCTGCCGGCGGCCCGACGAGGGCGGCCCGGTCCTGAAGGTGGTGCTGTTCCCCCGACGGCTCCGACACCGGCCCCAAAATGGGGCTTCGGGGGGGCGAACAGCGGGAACCCGGCTTCCCCTGGCAGGGACACGGGGCTGGGACGGGCCAACATCGGGTGAAAAGCCGGCAGAAACGGGCAATAACCACCCAGGTGCGAACGGAGGGATTAACGGGGAAGCCCTCGAGGGGGGGCTCACCCTATCCCGGGTGGTGGTAAAAGGGGCATCGCTGGGCTCGGCTCCCTCTTTTGGTGATCCTCTGTTTGAGCTGTGCTTTTCTCTCCCCGCAGCATCTGTAAATATCTTCCCTGCAGTGTGACAGCCAGGTGTGGGGTCCGAGGGACGTGGTGATGACAAGGGACTGCCCGGGGAGCAGTGAGGTGGCAGCATGCAGTGAGATGGGGGAGGCATCTGGGGGCTGCAGCCGTGCCCTAACCCTAACCCCTAACCCTAAACCCTAATGCTAACCCTAAACCCTAACGCTGACCCTAAACTCTAAACCTAACCCTAAACCCTAAACCTAATCCTAACACTAAACCCTAACACTGTCCTGCTCAGAAGCAGGGAGCAGTGAGCGGGAGCAAGGGAAAAGGATGTGGGCAGGGCTCCTGGCATGATGCCTTCAGCATGCCTGGTTCCTAGGGTTTTTGGGGCTCCTGGGCTGCCTTGTGACGATACCCATGGCTGCACATAGAGCTCTTTTTTTTACCTTGTGTGGAAAGGAGCTGTGTTTCCAGTTAGGAGCACCACGGGCTTTTTGCACACGTTTGCATTCTGCATCAGCTCCTGACAGTGCCCAGCCTCCAGGCACACGCGCTAATTAGGTGCAGGTAGCACATCCTGAAGGCAAATCCAAGAGCCCAGTGGAAATGGGATGCCTGCCCCTACCTCCACAGCCCTCCAGTCTCAGTGTGCAAGCATTCCCATTCACAAAACATACACGTGCTGTGGCACTCAGGACACACTGCGACGAGTACAGCCCCCTGCCAGGGCTCAGCACCCTGCTGCACCCAAGCACACACGTACACCAGGCTCCTGCAAAGCCCCTTCATGCTGTTATGGGGCCCAGCCACAGCAGCTTGTTGGGGATCCTGGGTCACAGAAGGTGAAAAGCAATGGGAAGAGGTGGAGGGCAATGCCTAGTAGCCGTGGGCACCCCCACAAGACCTGGATGGCCCATGTGTCTGGGCTGGGATGGCACCAGAGGCTGGAGAGCCTGTGCTGTGGGTTGTCTTGTCTAGGTTGTGCTGAAGGTCCACAGGGTCCCTGTTTTAAGACATCACACTGGGAGTGGATACCACACAGCTCAGCAAGGCCAAAACTGGCTTCTGCCTCCCCAGAGGTTAATTCCAGAGGTTGGGACCGAGATGGTGGTGGTGTGGGTGGTGTGAGATGTCGCTGTCTGCCTGCCACAGGGCCACTGTGTCCTCCCCACGGCCCTGCGTCAGGGCCCTGAGCCGTGCTGCGATCCCGCTGATGACAGGATCTCTCCAGTGCTGTCTGCAGACGGACAGCTTCCCAGGCAGCCGGTGCAAAAAAAAAGCTGGAGGGACCTCATGCCCCAGGCCGTTCCCAGGTCCTGGTGATGAGTGCTGCAAACAAACCCTGCAGGCACGATCCTGGGTGACTGAATGGGGAATTGTTGCAATCCTGCTGTGAGCTGGGCAGGTACAGCCCTGCAGGGAGCTCCTCTCGCTCCAGCATGTAGGAGGCTGCTGGCAGCCCTGGGCTCTGTCATCTCAGGGTGCCCCTCCTGCATCTGCAGGGACCACGCTGGGCTCCAGGGTGGGATGAGTTTGGCCCAGGGTGATGAAGATGGGTAGGTGGAGGGCTTGTGACCACACCGAGTCCTCCCTGAAGCCCTTAAATAAGTCTGGAGACATGGGGTGGGTGAGATTTTGTTCGAGAGATAGGTCAGACCTGGGCGGACACTTGAGAGAGGGGGAAATCCATCTTTCCTCACATGCCTTTTCCTGAGCTGCCATCACACTTCGGTCTACCCAGCCACAAGCACACCTAAGAGCAAATAACACCTCAGGTGCCATAGGTGGGGGTCAGCACCCATGGTAATCATGGCCAGGTGTTGGTCAGCACTCAGGAGGGGAAGCATTCATGCTGTCGACAGATGCTGAGTGTTAAATGCTGGGCAGGGTACCCACCTGTCTTGGCATCTCCAAATGGGAAGGAGGCAGAGGCTTCTTCTCCAGGGGGGATGCTCAGTGCTTGAGAGATGCCCATGCAGGGTCCTCTTACACACAGCCTGGCCTGGCCTGGCCTGGCCCATGTTGGTGAGGGGATTGTGGGGGTCTGTGTCCCCCCAGGATCTGCTTTTGAAGAGGATGACCCTGTCTCATGTGGGTATTTAGCTATAATCAGGCTGGGTGCTGTCAGCCCTGGCTGTGCCATCCCCTGCTCCCACTGCCCCAGCTCAGGGATGCGCAGGGGTCCCTGGCCCAGGACAATGTGTCCTGAAAGGCACTGAGGCAGGGATTCTGCCCGTCTCCCTGGCCCAAAAACGTGAGAGGAACACTTGCCAGGGGGTCTCATCTGCTGGGTGCACCAGGACTGAAGGGCAAACCCGTTTCCCTCCACATGTGACTATAACCGAGCACATGCATCCCATTTTGCCGGTCGGGAGGGGAGAAACCTCAGAGCTTCTCCTCTCTGTCCCCACGGCCTGGGAGAGGAGGCTGGAGCCACCATCCTGCAGGCTGGGCCAGGACAGGGAGCAGCTGCAGCGCTGGGCCACGGCGCAGGCTGGCGGTTCGGCTCTGACAGCAGCAGGACAGGAGCAGAAAAGAGGGACGGGGAGCAGGAGCAGCGCAGGGGCTGCTCAGCAGCAGGCACAGCGTGACGAGGGAGGGAGGAAAAGAGGATGGCCGGCGAACGGAGCCTGCATTTGGGATGCTCCGGCTGGGTACAGTGTGTGCGTGTGGAGCAGGAAGGGGGGCTCGCTGCAGAGCCCACCCACCCCATTGGCTTGCGAGCAGTGACAGGCAGGCTGCGCCCTCCCCGCCGAGCCGCTCGCCTGTGTGGATGCGAGCAATGTGCGCAAAGTGCCTGTGCATGAGCCGCCGTGTGCTGTAGCTCTGGGCTCTCGCTCGCAAAAAGGTGCCAGGACAACCCCAGCTGCCCCATCCCGCAGCCGGTGGCCCCGCCAGACCATGGCATGGGCGCAAGGGGATCTGACGTCCTCGCTCTCCATCATCATCGCCTTGGCTGCCTGCCTGTCTGCCACCACCAGCGAAGGTAGGGAGTGGGGTGGCCTTGGCGTGACGGGGCGGCATTGGGAGGGACACCGAGGAGCGATAGGGTTGGGGTGTTCGGATGTGTCGTCAGGGGCTTGCGGGCAGGAGAAGCTCACTTTGCTGGGCTTAGTTCTCCCTGATCTCAGGGGAGCCGAGCTCCGGGCTCCTGCCTGCCCGAGTTTGCTAATCCCAGAGCTTTTGCACAGAGGCTAAACTTCGAAGCCTGGGCAAGAGGACTCGATCTCTGCAGCAGCACCTGCCCGCTCTGCCTGTCCTCCCCTGGAAGGGCTCTGCTGCAACGCGCAGGGGTGGCTGTGGAGGGGACCAGGCCACAGGAGCCAGCTCAGCCATGGTCACCTCCATGGAGGCAGCTCGGGCGTACGTGCTGGCGGTGCAGCTGCGGCACCGTGAGCGGGTGGGCACGGCAGGGCCGTACAGAGGGTGCAGAAGCCAGGAGGGCACTCGGGTGGCGAACTGTCCTGAGGGAAAGGGCTGTAAACTTCTGAAGTGGGAAGCAGGGAGGCAAGGATCCTCTCTCAGCGTCTGTGTCAGCACTGACAGGCCCGCACCCAGCTCCTGGCCGTGCTCGGGGCCAGCCCGTGCTGGTTGCTCAGCCCTGCTCCTGCAGCTCGGGTCCCCTCAGCTTTGGCAGCGCCGCTCCCGTGGCCTGTCAGCCCTTCGCTTGTCTCCTTCTGTGCTGGCAGTGGTGTGACTGCTTCCCGGGGCTGCTGATCTTCATCACCCAGAGATCTGCTGTTCCCACTCTCGAGCGTGTCCTTGGCACCGGCAGCAGCATTCTTCCTCCCTCCTGCTACGCCTGAGAGCCACGGCCAGCACGGCGCAGCCCTCCGCAGCGAGCCCCAGTGCCGGCGTCCCTACCTGCGGTGTCCCTCCTGCTCCCTGCGGCCCTCCCGGCACGCCGAGGCCCACGGGCTGCCTCGTGCCCTTTGTGGCACCCGGCTGGGCTCTGCTCCTGCTCCTGCTGCCATCTCCCCATGCGCATTCCTTCCTCCTCTCCCACCCATCTTGCCTTCCTTACCTGTACTGATGGTTTCTAGCTACCTGCTGGTGCCAACCCCCTTTTCTGCCAGCTGCCCACGTCCTGGCACTCCCGCTCTTTTCCTGCCCTTGTGCAGTCTGTATCGGGCTCTCATTGCTGGGCATAGCTTTGTGGGGGTAGGAGGAGATCCCCCTGGCCCCCTGAGCCCCTATTCCACACCACAGCAGCTGCCCTGTTACCCCGGCCCAGGGCTGATGGTGGTGCAGGACGCTCCTGCCGGGCTGGATCCTGCACTCCCTCAGCCTCCTGGCACTGGCACGGGGAGCTGCAGTGCTCCGAGGGGAGCAGCGGCCAGCCTGAGCTCGGCCAGCCCCGGGCATGGGCACAATATGAGAGGCCAATGGCTTCTTGCTTTCCTCCTTCCTTGGGTGGTGAAAGGAGCAGAGAGGGGAGCTGGAAATTCGGCTCTCTGTAGGATGCAGGAGGCAGGTATGCAGAGGAGAAGAACAAGTTGCCAGCATCCTTCTGGTGTCTGGGTACAACCTCCTGGGCTGTTCTGGCTTGCTTTGCTCTTGCTCCTGTCCCTGTGCCTGCCCCAAAAAAGGGGCAAAGCCCAGAGATGCAGAATAGCAGAGCGCAGGCCTGCACTGGGGCTGTGTGGTTCAGCTCGGCCTGCAGCTGTGCTCTGAGAGGGGACAGTGCCTCCTGTAACACACACAGACAGCCCCTCCTGCCTATAAGGGAGATCACTGGCTGCTGGCGTGGGTTTTACAGCACCTACAGGGGCAGCGGGGCCCCAGGCTGCTGTCTGTGTGCCCCTGGCTGCGAAAGACCTGAGCTTTCCACAAGACATTTGGAAAGGAAAGCTAGTCTCTAGCCGTGAGAAGAGGAAGGGGGATGAGTGGGGCATGGGGTGAGCCAGGCGGTGTGGAAGATGCAGCAGGATGGCTCCGGGCTGCAGCGGTGTCAGGATGAGGCATGGGGCCCGGCAGAAAGCCAGTGGCATTCCCTCCACCGCCCCGAGGATGCCTGACCCTCTGCAGCCCTGTGGCAGCGTGGTGCAGTTTGGCATCCGCTGGGTTTGGCCATACGGGCAGAGAAAAGCTGGGGAGGGGACGTGGCCTTGGGATCCCCAGCACCCCGCGGACGGGTGGACAAAGGCACCAGCACCAAGGCCACTGCTGGCCTAACACAGGGCTGGCAATGGGGACGCGGGGAGGTCACAGCACGGCCCCGAGGCTGCCCAGCCCAAGGCTTCGCCGCCCGGCTCCGCAGCACATCGTGCTGCCCTGGGCACAAATGTGTTGGCTGTAATGCTGGCCACAGCCACGGCGGGCAGGGGCTGCTTCCTCCTGTGCACCCCAACACACCCCGTGCTTGTGTACAATCTGCAGGGTGCAAAATTTTACAGCTACAAAGCAAAGGGAAGGCCGGCGTGTGCTGTGCTCCGCGTGCCCGTGTTGGGTGGCAATTGGTACATTGAGATGTGCGCTAACTTGAAGAACCTGCCTTGATTTTCTTTCCCTTCCAAGAGTTCCCAATGCCCTTCTCTTTCCTGAAAAATTATTATTTTTTTTTTTCCAAAATGTTTTGAGTTTATATTTGTCCTTTTTTTTTTTTTTTTTCAGCGGGTACCCTGGAAATGGGAGCTGGTGGTAAAAGGGGATCGCCATTCTGTGGGAAATGCCCACATTTCGGTGTGGCAGCCATTGCAAAATGCATTGAAAGCCAAACCGCAGATATTTCCTAGAGAGGGGAAAATCCGCAGGATATGGAATATTTTCATTGGGAGCATTGGAAAAAAAAAAAAAAAGTGTTTAAAATTATTAAATTGCATTGGAGCATAGAGATAAAAAAAAAAAAAAAAAAAGTTATTTTCAATATTATGGCAATAGTGTGATAGACTAAAATATTGGCAGTATATACACTGAGTTGCACAGCACAAATATTCACGCGGATATTTTATGTGACTTCCTGAAGTTAAATAATAAAATGTGAAATATCTTTGCTGTATTGAAACAAAATCAAATTAGCAGAATTTAGCGCATTTTGGGCTCGGCACGCGTGTGACAAGAGGGTATTTTCTGCTGGAAAATGGCATTTCGCATCCTGCTGCTGGGCTGGGGTCTGCTCCAAGCCGCTGTGCCTGGCTCGGCCTGGCTCAGCTCAGCTCGGCTCGGCTCTCCTTTGCCTCTCAGCTGGTGCAGGCACTGCAGAGGAGATGCTGCAGCACCCGGCGGGGGGACCTGCAGGCATCGCTCCTGGATTTTTGGAGCATGCAGGAAGGGCTGGGGCAGATGAGAAGCGAGGGGAAAGGGCTAGGCGGGGAGGAAAGGGAAGGAATAGCATCGCCTCTGAAATGGCTGAGGTACCCGGAATGTGGCCTTTGGGCAGGGAAAGAAAAAAAAGGGGGACAATTAGGGAAAAAAAAAAGGGGGAAAAAAAAAGGGAAAAAAAAAAAAAAAAAAGAAGAATGTGGAATTTGGGATTTGTGAAAATAGCCAAAGAGGCCATGCTTAACTGAGAGCCTTACCAGTGGTAGTGGAGCAGGTGAGAGGGGACACCTCGCTGCTGCAAAGTCTGGGGCAACGGTGGGAGATGCGCAGGGAAAGGTGCCGAGACACCAACACGGGGATGTCCGTCTTTTCACCAGGCCACGGGGCCGGTGCTGGGGTGTTTTTGTTCCTCCCCACAGCAGGGATGGGATGCGCGAGAGCATCGGGGTCCTCGGGAAAACCCAGCGCCTTCCTTCGCTGCCGACGCAGGGGCTGGCGTGCAGCACAGAGCGGGGCTGGTGCCAATCTCCCCTGCTAATCTCTCGATTGTAATCTCATTAATTGCCCCTCTGCTCAAACAGAAAAAGAGGTAAAACTCATCCGCGTATTTATTCAATGCTCCTGTGCTAGCCCAGCAGCAGCAGTGCCGGAGTTGGGGCTGTGGGCTCAGCACCGCTCGGAAAGGCAGAGGAAATGGCTTTTTGCAGTGGTGGAAAGACTTCCTCCGTGGTGAGAGCAAACAAAAGGGTTTTGGTACAGGAACTTCCAGTGGTGGAGGCTGTGGAGAAGCACCGGTTTGAATTGGGGAGTTGATCTCAGTTACGTTTAGAAATAATGATATTTTGGGGTGTGTGATTTTTTGTTTGCTCACAAAACACTGGTGTGAAGCAAATACTCGCATGACCGTAGGTGGGCTCGTGGGGAATATGTTTCTGGTCTCACCTTCATTTATGTTCTTCTCACAATAATAGCTTACAAAAATTCCGGAAAGCAAATCCCTAAATTTTCAGGAAAATAATGCAATGCACACAGAATGAGCCTACTTTGTGAGCTTCTTTTTTTCCCATCCTTGAATACTTGTTTCCTGAATTCCTAGGGGTTTATTTACAGTGAAAATAAATGGGAACCCATTTTGGTGAAGGCGGAAATAGATCTGATGAATCCAAATGTAAGTACAGCAGAAAAGCTGATTGATTACTTAGAGGGACAAAGGAACTTTCTGTTTTGTTTTATTTTTGTTTTGGTTTTGTTTAATTTTTGTTTTGTTCTATTTTATTTTATTTTATTTTATTTTATTTTATTTTATTTTATTTCATTTCATTTCATTTCATTTCATTTCATTTCATTTCATTTATGTCTTATTTTATTTTATTTATTTTATTTTTGATTACTGAAAAATTATTAGAAAATGAGATTTTACCTAAAAGGAAAAAAAAAAAAAAAAAAAAAAAAAAAACAACAAACGAATGCCCAGAGCCCCTCAGTCAGGGAAGAGGGAGACCTGCTGGGACTGGTGTGTGCTGGGCACACAGGGCTCCTGGTTTTATCCCGACATCCTGACACCTCTGCTCTTTGTTTGGTTGGTTTCTGTGTTTCACTTGTCCCTGCTCGCCTCCGCTCGCCTCGCTGGCAGCTTTCAGCACTCCCTTTATCTCCAGAGCAAATCCATTCATATGATAACTCTATTCATACCCTGACAGTTTTTGATAGTTCGTGCTCCTAACCCGGGCTGTTAGCATGACCAGTGCTCAAAACTGCTCTTCTGACCCCGAGAAAAAATTAACCCCTTCAGCCCTGGTTGTTCAAAAGTGAGCGGCAGGATCACGCAGGTGTGTTTCCTTCAAAACACAAACACACAAAAATCCCATGTACTGCTTACAAAGATGTGTGGTACTTGAGGTCATAAATTACCACCTAAAGGGCATAATCCTTTCTGGACCAGGTACAGTCACACCAATAAAGCCTAATGAATTGTGTTTGGCCCAGGAAAGTATCTGACATTTATCTAAAGGCATCAGCGAAGGCAGAACCATCGCCACCCTTAGTAATTTGTTCCAATGGCTTATCAGCCTCCGTGTTAAAAAACTGGGCCCCTTTTTTCCCTAATACAAATTGGTCTGGCTTCACCTTTGAGCCATTTATTCTTGTTAGGATTTTTCTGTGAGATTAAAAAGCCCCTTGCAGCCCGTGCTTTCTCCTTGAAAGCACACGGTGTGACCAGGGTCCCTCGCATCCCTCATTGCAGCAAGCCAAGGAGATCAGGCTCTGCAAGTTCCTCTCTCAGAGGTTTTTCCTCCAGCATTAGGGTTTTGCCTGTATTCTCTGCTGCAAATCTGGATTCTCACATTTAAAATACTGGGAGTCTTAATAGCGTCCACCTTGTGCTGCACAGGCAGTGATTGCTGGACAGAGGCAACCACAAATTTCGAGTCTGGTGATAAATTCACCTCTATAATGAAGCCTGATACTGATGTCTTTCCTCAGATGTGGGATCTGTTGCATGAGGAAATTTTCCTCTACAAATTTTAGACTCTCACAACATTTCATGACGGGTGGCGTGAAACAGACAGACCGTCTGCTCAAACATTTTTAGTGTTCATATTTTTGTCCTGGAAAATGGTTAAATTTAGAAAGGTATTTTTAAAAGAACAAAGTAATTGACATTAAAGAAGTTAACTTGCTTAAATAAACTCATCAGTTTACAAACAGCTAAGCATGGTTTAGGGTAGCCAAGGAATGTGGAAGTAAATTTCCTCAGAGAAATCAGAGAAAAGCATCTGACAGCCTGAAATACTGCCATCTGAAAACTGTTCAAGTAATTCAGGTAAGTGAGCACGTTTGCAAAAAAATTCACATTTTCTTCGTGAATCCTCCAGGGAAGATAAACCTCAAGTCTTTGTCAGGACTGCTGGGATGTAGGAGTCAGCAGGACGAACAGGGTGTCTGCTTCAGGATGCTGCAGGGTTTGTTCTGCTGATGGACTCGGGCTGAGTGTGCAGGGCCAAGTCCACTTGACCGAGGGCATTTCCATTTACTTATTATTTTATTATTATTATTATTTTTTCAAAGTGCTGGAGCAGGGTTCTAGAGAGGCTGTGGCCAAAAATCTCCATCCGGGAGACTTTGAATGCTTGACTGGACAAGACCCCGAGAAACCTGATCTGACTTTCAATGTGGCTCTGTCTGTCAGAGGGGGTGTAACACAGACCCCCACAGGGCTGAAAATCAAACCCCACAGCCCTTCCGCTATTCTGTGACTTCCAGATTGAAATTGCCCAGTTTCAAAAGCCCAGCCTTCCAGCCGAAAGGGGAGAGCAGGCTGTGTGTAAGGTCAGTCACTGGGCAGCGCGAGAAGCGGCTGCGTGACACTGCGGGAGTCCCCGTTTGGGGTAAGAAATGGGGACAGTGTAAAATCCCAAACAGGCAGGAGATGGCTTGTGGTGTACAGACAGAGTGCTGAGCTGCTCTGGGACAAGGAGCTGTTTTGTCCTACCCAGCATAGGTGAGAGAAGAGAAGGGCAAGTCAGGACTGATGTGGGGACCTCAAAGGATCCAGCGACACAAACCCCTCTGGAAAAGCTCCCGTTTCCGTGAGCATCACATAGATTTTGATTACAGCAGGCTGAAAAGGTGTATAATTTTTGTATAATTTTTAAAGGTGCTCACGACACTTTATTACTGGTGGTTTGAGATGTGCAGCCTGTCCCTGAGCTGCTATCTTAGACTGCAGCCTGGTGAAAAGCCAGTGCAGATCCGTGACCTTCTAGCTCCTGATTTGGGGATGCCGGTCAGGCCGAGATTCAAGATGCTGTCTTTAGAGGCCGTTGTGTTTTTTTTTGGGGGGGGGAGAGCTCTATAGGTGTGAGTATAGGGCAAGGCCTTTTGCTTTATGGGGCGGTAGGGTGCCCAATGGGGCTGGACGGATTGATTTAGCAGGGTGCAGGCTTCCTTCTGCTGGCCGAGGGCCGTGCTCTCCGCCGTGCACTGAGCTGGGGACACTGCGGTGGAGGTGGCTCGCAGGAATCCCATGGCTAAGTCCAGATTTGGGGACTTGGGACTTGCAGAGCCATCCCTGGGCTGTCTGCAGAGGATGCTGTGGGGACCCCTGAGCCGCAGCCGCTCTCCCAGCGCCTGCCCGCTCCCAGCCATGCCACGGTCCCGCTCCTTCCCCTCGCTCACATCGGGTGTTTCCATGGAGTCCTTTGCCTCCCTGACCTTTCTCACCCCCATCCCCAGAGCCTTTCCACCTCCTCCTCAGTCTTCTGCCCTGAATTACAACAAGTCCAGCCGCCCCTCAGGCCTGCAGCAGCTTCTTCCCCACCGGCACAGCTCCTGGGAGCAGGGAGGCACAAGCAGACGTGTGCCCCCCGCCTTGTGCTGAGCCTCGGTGCTGGATCTGCCTCTCTACAGTCCATCCTCGGGCCCCACACCAGCCTGCATTTTCTAACATTTTGTAACATTTCTGGGTTATTTCTGCCCGGCTCTGGCTGTGCACCATGTACGCTGCTGCTGCACAGTGTGTGCCATGAGGCTGGGATGCACGCTGCTGCCGGAGCGCCGGTGGTGCTTTAATTTGAGTTGCCTAAGCCAGCGTGCCCAATTAGCCCCGGTGTCCCACTGCACACGAGCATCAGGAGTCTCAAACCGAGTAAGAAATGCGATCATTTTATGTCTATATTTTCTCACCTATATTTTTGAGAGAGAACGTTTTTTTGTTGTTGTTGTTTTTTGATGTTTGATGTTTCTTTTTTTTTTTTTTTTTTTTTTTCTGGGAAAAAAAGCTGCCCTTGAATTTCAAGATTTTTAGCCTTGGAAATACTTTATTTTTAGTGTTTTATTTCAATTCTTTTTTATTTTTTATATATATATATATATATTATTTCACGACATCTCAGTCCTACCACAGATTATGCTCTTGCACGGTGCATTATTTTACGTGATATCACGCAGGGTCTGGAAGGATCAGGTTGATCATTTTATTTTTAAAACCTGAGCTGTGGCTTTTTGTTAGCACTGATTGAACAAACAAGCTTTCTTCCTACATCAAAGTATTTCCTGCTCCTGGTATATTGAAAAGGGGTGACCCTCTGGGCTAGTCCTTATGGGCATTACCACTCCTGATGCAGTAAAAAAATTATATAAAATTAAATACAGGAAGTTCACAGCAATAATCCATAGGTCTGACAAGAAATCCTGAGATAAGAACTAGGGCACATCCAAAACCAGCACTGCTTTTTCGTAACAATAGTTTGAACATTTTTCTTTTATATATATATATATATTTCAGCCTGCTGCTGGCATTTCCAGAAATGTGGAAATCCTGTGTTCTTGATGGATTTGGTGACATCTTTTATATTTACCTAAATTTCCTCTCTGGGCAGTGGAGCCAGCGGGTTCCTGGTGTGAGCACCCTCGCTGCTGTGCCCTCCGTGCATGCAGCCTCGTGGACAAGCGGCTGCTTCACAAAACCCACCCAGGTCCGGCACAAAGCACTGCCCTGGTGCTACCTCCTGTGCCGGCCGGTGACTGCTGTGCTGGGAAGGGGGAGCCTGAAAGCGAAGCATCCCATCCCATCTCCCCCCCGATGCACTGAGGAAGTAAGGCACGGTTTTTTGTCGTGCGGTTTTGCCCCCTCCCCTCCCAATTTTGGGAAGGTCACAGCTGGCTATTCAGCGGGCTGGTGGATTAATTGGTGGGATACAAATAGCTGACCCGTCCTGGCCCCACCTGCCCCTTCAAAGTCCTGCGCGAGATTATGGGAAATGAATGCTGCTGGCTCTTGTTCCCCTCCTGCCAGGGAGCCTCTCCCTGCCCCTTTCCCATAGCCCTGTGGCTCTCCCCGCTGAGGTTATTCTCCCCGCTGAGGTTATCCCTTCCTGCCTTGTGCCCCCACTGAGCAGGCTGTGGCTATGGGGTGGTGTGGGGCAGGCGGACCCGTGTGGGGCTGTGCAGGCTGAGCCCACCGGTCGTCGGGTGGCAGAGAGCAGGAGCAACTCACCGTGCTGCGAAGAGTTTAATTATCGATGCAAAAGGCGTTGTGGCGGGGAGGGGGGAAGAGCCTTGCTGTGAATCTTGGGAGGCCTTTGAAGTTGTGATGGAGAGGAACTGAAGCCCAAGGGAACGGGGCTGCTCCCACTGACCCTTCCTCCCCACGCCTGCGCTACAAAGCCTGCCGCCTGGGAGGGAGACGGTGGAGTAATTAGAGTGAGGGCTGGAGCGGGTTAACTATTAGCGAGGGAGCTCAGAGCCCTCTTTGGTCCCCCACTGATCTGTGGAGGCTGAGCCCCCAGCGTGCCACCCCCTCCCCGTGCCCTGATCCCTCTGCGCACCCCCAGGCAGGCTGCGGGTCTCAGCCTCCGCTCATCAGCAACTCTCCCAGTGCAGCTCTCGCACTGGGGCTGCTGGGTGTACTGGGACATAACGCGTCCCTGCAGGAACTGTGGTCACCAGCCCAAACGCTGAGAAGGATTTCCGAGTGCTCCCTCTTTAAGCAGCGCAAGAGATGCAAAACGACAAAATGCACGTTCCCTGGGTGCTGGTCTCTGCCTCGGCTTCCTCGCTCATCTCAAGTGCTGGTTAGAATTTGGGCGATATGAATATGGATACAAATATGGATGCAGATATGTATGTAAATGAAGATGACGATATAAATAAATATATATACACATACACATACATATACACGTATCTACTCTTTGACTCCTGCATAATTTGCATGTGTGGGGTTGTAATGTGCATTAATCACACAACATTACATGGCACAACTTTTCCAAGGAGCAAGTAGGGCTCCCCTGCACAAGGCTTCAGCTCCGGAGTCTAGTTTGCACTGGGGAAGCAACCTGCTTGCTCCTTAGGTGCTTCCATTTGAACGGGCAATCAGGCTTGACAGCTATTCCATCAGTGCGAGAATTCCCCCTGACACCTCCTGGTGTTTTGGCTCAATACGGCGAGTCAAAGCCAAGGCACAGAATAGTGAAAATCAAAATGGTGCTCAGGAAAAAAAAATGGAGCTTGCAGTTTGAGACTGATACGTGCAGACAGTCCATAACATCAAACAGAATTACCCAGCTGTAGGATAGAGGTCTCCCAAACCAGCACATTTTCTGAGAAATATCTAGTCTGAAAGGAGTCCTTTGTGGCGATCTTGCTTGTGCTCCTGCACCAAGGGTGAGCTGCTTCTGCACGCAGGGAAGCGACACAAGCCGGGACGTCACCTGCTGGGTGCTGGTTGGGGCTCTTGTTGCTTGCAGGGCAGCGGGTTCCCTTTAGCAGGTCAACCTCCTGGGGCAAACCGGAGTGTGTGCTGTCCGGGCTCCTATGGGAAGGCAAAAGTGACACATTTATTTTGGTCTGGGGCCTTTCCCTGAATGGCTGGTTGGGATTTGGGAAGGAGCCCGCCGGGGGAGCTGTTAAGGGCTTTGCTTCTCTGCCGAGAATGCCTCTGCCAACTGAGCAAGCCATTCCCCTGGCACAAGCTCTGTAGTTTGGGCTGGAGCTCAGCGCCAGGAGGACCATGGCACAGCTCCCTGTGGTGCTCTGGGCAGGGACCACACTTCAAGTGTCAAAAGCAGTGTGCTGCGTTCCTGCTGTCATTATGTGTGAACTGTGGCATGTGGCAGCGACATGCTTGTCTAAGAGTTCACTTGCTCTTGTACCAGTGGAGTATTGACCTCCCCGTATCTGAGCATGGCATGCAACAGTGATGCTAGGTGGTTCTTCATGTGCACAGATACGTTTGCTTTACAGTAACTTAATGCAAGAGCTCCAGGACAGGGAGTGCCTTTATATTTGTGCAATGCCCACTGCAGTGGGCTTAATGTGTGGGACTCCTGTGCACTTGGCTGAACCACTTACCAAGGAATAAAAGCAATATTTATTTTATCCCTCTTCCTGCAAAGAGGCACGAGTAATCCACTCCACAGGAGCATGGCAGGGACTGCATGCCCGTGTAGCTGTTTTTGCATCGAAGCACCTGAAAGGAGGCAGCTCCTTCCTGTGCGTGAGGCTGGGTGACAGCCAAACGACCCACGCTATGGGACTGGGTGCTGCTAACCAGCTTCAGAAGTGACAGCAGGCAAGCTGGGTCTGCGTGGCTCTGTCCCAGAGCCTCAGGGCTCGCTAGCACCCACGCAGCGCCGTGCTGAGGAGCCTGGCGAGCATCTCTCCACGGCGGTGTGCTCTCCTGCTTGTGAAGGCTCCTGGCAATGCCTGGAGATCCCATTCTGCAGCGAGGCTCAGCCGTGCCCACCTCTGTGTGTCACGGCGTGGGAAAGGGGGTGCGGAGACCCCGGCAGGGAGTGGGGCTGCAAACGCGGCCAGCCCGCTGAGGGTCGCCGGCACCGTGCTCCGGCGCTGTGAGCGGGGAAACTCCGCGGCCCAGGCTCCCGCTGGGCGAATTACCCAGGGAAAATAGGCAGAAAATCTTCAGATTAACAATAACAAATAAAAATGGATTTGAGATCTCCGAGGTAATTACGCCGTGCTGAGGGCAAGGGGCCTCTCTAGCAGTTGGAGCAGCGCCTTGCAGCGAGCGGAGGGGCTCGGCCTGCTGTTGGGCCAATGAAGTCACACAAGAAACCCTGGAAATTCTTTCAAATTGTTCTGCTAACATTAATAAATGCCTCAAAAGCTCCTAATCTGCTCTGTCAGGAGCATGACGTCCGGGTGTTTCACAGCCAGCTCACGTCCCTGCTTCTTTCTCCCCCCTTTCCTTCCCTGCCTGGTAATAGTAAATGAAAGTGGCACCCGTTCCTCCAGCTGCTGGGGCCCGCTTCACACGGAGCTGGGGCTGGAGCTGCTGCCCCGACGTGCCCTGTCCCCCCACAACAGGCTGCCGAGACCATATTCCTTCCAGAGCCTGGGGTGCAGCTGAGCCACGGCCTGGCAGCCCCACCGAATGCCCTCAGGAGGATGGAGGGACAGCCAGAAGGGACATGGTGCCCAGGCTGGGCCTGGCCTTGCTGGGTGGCCGCAGGACAGGGAGCTCTGGGGAAGCTGGAGGCACTGGTGGGCTCTGGAGCTGGTGGAGCTGGTGCTGGGGAAGGGACAGCAAGGCTCAGCTGTGGTCTGCACCCGCTGCATTCACTTTCAGGGGCTGGGGCACCGCACTGGCACCCGCTCCCGAGCCTCTGTCTCCTCTAGGTCTGCAGCCCACAGCTGGGGCCTTGTGTCCTTCACCAAGAGCTAAGCAAGGTCGTGGGTCTTGGAAGCACCCTGCATAGAACCAGAGAGTGGTTTGGGTTGGAAGGGACCTTAAAGAACTTCTCGGTCCAAGAGAGATCACCAGATCTCTCCAGGGACTGCCAGAGCCCCTCTCCAGGGACTGTAGGCCCCCTCTATAAGGCCACTATAAGGTTTCTCCAGAGCTTTCTCTTCTCCAGGCTGAACATCTCCACCTCTCTCAGCCTCTCCTCATAGGAGAGTTGCTCCAGCCCTCTGGTCATCCTTGTGGCCCTCCTCTGGACCAGGTCTGACCAGGTGTATGAAGGGGCTGGAGCAGGCTCAGGGTGTTACAAGGCAGTGATGAAGTTTCCTTTGCCTGATACTGGAGAACCTGGGTGTGGGGCTCACGGGTGGCAGACAGAGCAGATGGCGTTCAGGGGCAGCACACCCCATGCATGCAGCCAAGCCGTGGTGCCCCACTGTCCTCCCCCTGCTGACACCACATGGGTCCCAGTGGGAAGCTCCTGAACATGCTCAAAGTCATCCTTGAGTGTTGCCCTGCTGAAACCATTTCCCTCGCCTCGTGTCTCCTCGTTACGCTGGGCTCCTGGTGGCAGCAGGGCTTTTGAAGGGGTGGCTTTGATGGGCCTCCTCACGCAGTCCTTCCCCCGTGGTCCCCAGTGCAGTGTCAGCCGGGATTGCAGGGGGGTCCCTTTGTGCCGGAGGCAGGCACTGTGTGTGCAATTACAGTGGCTGCTGAAGCAAAAAACTTCAAACGAGTTCTGCCAGGAGGGAAATGAGACGAAAGAGCTCAGCAGAGCCACCAGTGGAGCAGTGTCACAATGAGAAAGGATGGCCCAGTTGTGTGGGCACTGGCCGAGGGTGGACCTGGTGGACAACCTGATTCTTGTCTTTTGTTTCTCCAGCTCCTCTCTGCTCTACAACCCATTTAACCTGTTGTTTGCAGCCCCTTCTTCTCCAAAAGGGCACACCACTTCGTCGTACTGCTGGTACAGGTACAGCCCCAGCCCAGCAGCTCTGGGAACACCATTTGCTGATGAGCTGCAGCCAAGCAGGTCCCTGCCAGTAACGAGAAGGTGTCTCAGCCTCACAATGTGTGCAAGGGACATTCGGGGTGCAAGGACTGGCACGTTGTGGAGGTTTGGTTCCTTGCTTTAGGGGGTGGAATGCAAGCTTTCTAATGCAGTGTTTTGTTCCTGTGTTTTCCAGTGAACTTGCTAGACACGTCAACGATCCCAGGGGACTGGGGCTGGCTGACTTATCCCTCACACGGGGTAAGTATGAAGTGGCTGTTGGCATGTGGGGGACAATAGGAGGATGGGTGACCGCTGGCAGGGTGGATGGACAAGGTTGCCACCTGACCTAGGGATTCCTAGGGATTTTCTGCCCCTAGGGAACTCTAGGGTTGGGTTGCTCAGTGAGCACTCACGCTGAGAAGCCTCCTGTTCCTTTCTGTACTGGGGAAGCACCAGGAGGAACAGTCCAAAATGACTGGGAAGCTCTGAACAAGCTCTGATTTCTTATTGGGAATGGATATATAAAAGCATAGCCCCACGGCATGGCCAGGAGGAATGCTGAGCCAGTCACCCCATCCTAGATGAAGCCAGCCTGCCATCTATGCTGGCTGGATCCTCCCCATAAATTCCCTTCGCTTGCATTTCCATGGCCAGGTTTTCTACAGCAGCTTTCTTCAAATTGTAAATGCGAGTTTTGGATGGAAGTGGCCTGGCTGTAAGGATTTTTTTTTCTTTTTCTCATTGATTTAGTGAACAGAAGAAATTCCATAAATACACACAGGACCAACTGCAAGGCATAGCGTGGCTTACTGCATACACAAAATGTGCGAAGTCGGGGTGCCTTCCTAGCTTTTGCTGTTGCGTTGATTTTTCACATCCACTCTTTTTCATCCGCTCTCTGAACTAAATGGTGCTAATCTTTTCAATTCCGCCTCCTACAGAAATCTTCCCAGGCTTCTAATCATTTTCATTGATCTGTTGCTTGAGACTTTCAGTCCTTGTGCTGTCTGTTTGAGGAGGAGTGATCAGAACTGTGAGTTCATAATAATAACAATGATGAGATTTATATCAGACATTATCATATATGTAAATAAATTAAATCATTAACTCCGCTCTAATTTTAGCAGTTAGCTGTTGCAATTATGACTGTCTTGGAAACATAATAGATTCATAGATCTAGGGTCAGAGGGGACCATGGAGTTAACGTGATGTAATCTCCTGCATAAATACAGGCCTTTACACGTCAGTTAGCTCACATTTGAGAAAAGCCTAGCTTTTAGAAAATTTGTCCTTGATTCCAAATTGCCAGCGGTGGTAAATCCTCCACACCCCATAGTGAGTCCTTCCAACACGTTAAAAGGTCGCTGTTAAAGACCCACCGCTGTGGGGATTTGCTCAGCTTTGGTTGCCAGCCCCCAAATCCTGCTCTGCCTTTGCTTGGGTGGTGGAGCTGTTGTCCTCTGGGCGCTCACGCACAGGCTGGCATTGGCAAGGAATTTGCCTGAGGTGGCTGGCATAGGCCTCCTGGGGACATGTGGGCACGTGGGAGTTTGTAACCGTAGGGTGCTGGGGCTGGCTTGCAGGGCAGTCGCTGCTATGCTGCTCACTCGCACTGCAGCAGATGCCCAGCAGCCCTTTAACAGCAAATCCCGAATGCTAACTCATATCTGAAGTCAGCATTTTGGTGATGTTTATTACCAACTGATAATACTGGATGCAAAAAAAAAAAAAAAAAAAAAAAAAAAAAAAAAAAAAGTCTTGTATAGTGTCTAAGCTTTTCTCTCCCATGGAATGCTGCATTAAAAAACACCAGTCTTAAACCACTTCTTGGCCATCTTGTGGTTTTGTGTCCTCCTACAAGTCCTAGGTGAGCCATGGGGTAACTCCACTCTTCACTTACCCCGTGCTTTTGCCCAATTCATGACCTTTTTGTGGAGACGATGAGCACACAGCTATGTGAAAACTGACCTGAACACCTTCTAGGGGCGTGCCTGGGTTTTGATTCTTGCACAAACAACTTTGCGTATTTTTTTCCAGCTGGATGTTTTAATGGCTTCTCTGAACATTTGTCTGTCCCGGTTCTCTCTCCATGGGCCATTGCACTGCATCATCTTGAAAGAACATCTCATTCTTTTACCCTCCTGCTGGTCCTTCAGCTCCAGATGCTTTTTGGGTAGTAAATTCGCACTTGGAACCAGCTGCCATCACCACAGAAGGAGGCAGGATGGTTTACTGCTGTGGGGCACCCGCTGCCAGTGCCAATGATTTGTCTGCATCCTGAGGTGCCCTTGCAGCAGGGCTTGGGTTCAGGGGAGAGAGGCTGGGTGATTCGGGCTTGGTAGCTTGGCACCACCTGTGTCCAAGCCTGGCCTGATCTCTGCTCTGGGAAAGGGCTTGAGTTTGCTTGTCAGCACCTCAGGAGCAGCCCAGACTCACCTCTGGTGTCCCTGGGACTGTCCCCTGCCCACTGCAGTGTCCTGCACCTCTGGCAGCCCTGGGCTATGATAGCTGGGCTGAGCCCAGCTGCTGGTCTGGTGTGGAGATGGTGAACTGCGAAGCCACGTTTTGCTTGGGGTCCCTTCTTCTTGCTGTCATGTCCTTAATTCAGTTACTCCTGATGGAAAAGAGGTGGTAGTGCTCCCCCAGTGCTACCCTTCCTTGCTGGCTGTCCTGCTTGAGCTGGGTGCTTGAGTGTGCAGATCTCCTCGGGTTTGGGGATTTCCCTGCAGTGTCTCTGCTCTGTCCAGGGACAGAGAGACACCTGTCACAGCAACCTCCCACCAACGGGTGGCATTGCTGGCTCTGGCTCCCTGGCTGAAGGCAAACTTGCATTTGCTTTACGCACTTCTTTCTCCTGCTCTGTGTGAGCCCTGTCACCACAGGGGTGGCAGTGGGGAGGTGAGTAACTCTGCCTGGGGGTTTGCTTGGCACTGAGCAGCACAGATCCTCAGTCCCACTCCTGAGGGGCTTAAGAAGGGGTCCTGTGACAGCTAGCTCTATCCTTAATGTTTTACAGCTTGCTTTCCTGGCACCTGCAGGTCCTGCCATGCTTTTCTGGGGTTCCTGGACATGTCAGGAGAGGTTTCCTCTTCTGGACACAGAGATCCTGGTGCACAGCCAGGGCATGGTCCAAAGCGTCAGAAGTGCGTAACTGGAAACGTGCTGCAGTTAAACTTTACAGCGACAGCTTGTGAAGTCCCAATGTTTTCATCACATGTGTGAGCAAGATGAACCTACCTTACAGGAAGGATTTTCCTCTCTGGGTTGGCTGTGGCCAGCAGGGGCAGAAGAGCAGGGGGCTCGTAGCGCTGGGCACAGCTGAGGGTCAGCAACGCTGCTGGCCCTGGGGAGTGTCAAGCCATCAGGGAGGCATGCACGGCCTGTTTTGACATTTTCTCTTGCCAGTTAATTGACTGAGGGGTAATTGGCTGTAATAGCTGCTCAGAGGTTTAATTGCGTCCCCCCTCACCTCTATGCCAAGACACGTGCAGTGAGCGGAAGGGTCACGGGGAGCATCCCCATCCTGCAGGCTGCGGCTCCTCTCAATTATGACTTCAAAGGGCTCCCAGGAGCTTTGCAGCCCACTCCGTCCCCAGAACAGTTCCCTTTGCATTGAAAATCAGACTCTTATCGCTGCTGTCAAAGAGGCTGCCTCTGTCCCTTCTGTGCCTCTGCTTTGCCAGCTCTCTCCAGCAAAATGCCCCAGTGCCCCAGTGCCCTTCTTTCCCCTCTCCTTGCTTGGCACGTGACCCGCTGGATCAGAGGGAGCCTGATCGGCCCCTTTGCAAATTGCTTTTCTACTGACTAATTAAAATGCTGATGAGATAAGTCAACATATTATTAATAATTATTGTATCGTCTACTTTGATTTACAAAGTCAAACAGGAAATGATTTTGCTCAGACACAGGATATCTAAGGAGCTTGAATGATGCCTTGCAAAAGCTAATTATAGTGGAAGCACCTTGAGTGCCGGAAAAAGACCCCCATACAGCCCTGACTTCCCTGCCGCCCCTTCCAGCACCCCCACAGCCTTTACTTAAATAACCAGCTGGGAGCACAGACAGCACATTTCTGCCTGTAGGATGGTCTCTCAGCAGTGTTTGCACATCATGGATGGGGATTTCATGCTGATGTAAGGCATTGCTCTGAACTCCCTGGGACTGAACTGTTTGCAAACTGTATGCAGAAGGGGATGTTTCTGAAGGCGAGGCCTTGGTCTGTCTGCTAAAACGTCCGGGAAGAGAGCCCGACTCTGGTCCTGCAGCCAACAGCTAGTGTGTGGCTTGGACAGACAAGGTGTGACTGCCAACTCTGTCACAGTGCTTGGAGCAGGGCGTCCCATTGCTCTGAGCTCACCTTGCTCACCAGGGCTTCAGTCCGAGCTGTGTTGTGTACATGCTATTTAGATCCCCATCCAGTGTCCTGGCTGCCTCCTAGGAGCACCAAAAGGTATTGGGCTCTCCCATCTGCCTGGGACTAAATCTTCTGTCCTCTGTCCCTTTGGTGTCCTTGTATCATTTCCATGGGTTTCTTTTCCAATCCAGAGCCTCTCTGCCCAGTGGAATACCATCATGCTATAGCTGCGGCAAACCACATTTTCTTTAAAAAAGAAATGGGTAAGAATGGAACATTGGGAAATAAAGATTTAAACAAGTAATTGAGATAAAAGCTCATCTCCTGGTGCTTGTTCAGTAAATGTTGTGTTATTGTTAATTCCCCAGACGTTGGTCACTACCAGGAGTTAATCACCTGCAGTGAAGTTTAGGGTAGTTAGCTGCCAAACAAATCCCTCCTTAGCCATAGCAGTGAGTGATTTCATGGGATTATCTCCATTAACACCCCCCGTCTAATGATTTATAGCTGCAATAATGTCCTTCTCTTTTTTCTCTCCCTGTGACAGTAGTGCAAGGGACTCAGCAGCTCCCGGGGAACGCCACAGTTCAGTGCTTGCTCTTGGGACAAAGGGATGTCCTGCTGGCAGCTTTGCAATGTCAGGAAGACTCTGTGTCCCTCCCAAAAGCTGTCCCAGGGCCCTGGAGGCTTCGACCCTTGTCTTTTTCTGGCTGGGGAGTGGGCACAGCTGGGGTGGCAAGAGGCCGAGCTCCTTCTCCCAGAGGATGCAGCCCCTCCTTGCATGCTTGTACCCCTCTGCTTCTCCTCCTCCTCCCCACTCCGCTGCACTGTAAAGGCCCTAGGAGACTTCTAAGACCTTGCTCAGCCACCCAGATATCTGGTGTTTGCATCTTTTGCCTTTCATAATCTGGTATTTTTTTTTAAACATGCGTTGACTTTAATTTAAACTATTAGGCAGGCCCCTGAATACAGATGTAGTCGTGCCCCCCCCCCCCCAGCACACACACACACGTGTGCTCACCACGTTAATTATGATGTCCTCATTTCCGTCTCACTAGGGGATCTTATCGCAGTGATGGGGGCCGGGCTAAGCTTGGTTTAATAAAAGCTGCTTCAAACTGGCAGCCGAGAGCTGGAGGATGCCGGCGGGGTGGGAGGTCGGGAGCACGCACAGGGCCCATGGCGTCACCAGCACCAGGTTGCTGCAGGCCGATGGAGACCCCTTGGCCTGGGAAGGAGCTCGCTATAAAAGCTGAAGAGGAAACCTCTTCAAGTCATGGGACTCCTGAAGTGGGTCTTTCCATCCCAAATTGCTCTGCCTGCCTGGCAGGTCCTGGCAGAGCTTGTGGGACTGGCATTGCCTTGCAGCCATATCTGGGCCCATGGCTTCCAGGCCTCCCTCCATGTTTCCACTGGGGCCATTGCCATGTAGGCCTGGCCCTTCTCAGGCTGGGATCCCATGGTGCTGTGTATGACCCAAAGCACAAGCTGGCAGTCCAGACAATGCGAAAACAAGCACAACATTTGAAAGAGTGATGCTGCAGATGCAAACTCTCTGAGTTTTCAACCCTGGGGTGGTGCTTGGAGATGGGCATTTTGCTCCCTGCTCTCTGCTGGTGGTGAGGAAGGTTCCAGTTCCAGCAGCACCACATGGGACACCATGGTCACGAACACCATGGTCACGAACACCATCTCCTTGGGCAGATTTGGAATAGAAGTGAATGGCTGATGGTGCTGGAGACCCCAAGACAAGACACAAACTGGACACCAAGGCATTTCAGTGCACACAGTAATCTCTTCTTACCCCCTTGTCAGGCACTGCTGGAGAGCCACGAGCCCCACTGGTTTTGCTGGTGCAATGTGGGGAGCATCCCCACTTCTGCTCTCAGCAATGCCTGCGCCCCGTGCGCCTCCTCCCTTGTGCAGTTCTGCCTCATTTCCCTGGGGACTCGGCAGGGAAAAGACAGGAAACAGATGCTGTGTTAATTTGTGCTCAATTAATTGTGACAACGATCTCCACACCCTCCGCAGTGCCGCAGTGCATGGCAGGGCCGTGCGAGGATTGTTGTTCACAGGCACAGCTTGTGCCTCCAGCAGGGCCGAGCAGGTATCCTGGCCCCTTTCCGTGTTGTCTGCCTGTGTGCTGGGGTGCAGAACAGGTCCTGGGTGATCTACCAGCCAGGTTGTGCCTGAATGAACCCAGGCATTTCTGAAATTCAGGAGATGATTTTTTTAAAAGAACCAGAAATCCTTTTTTTTTTTTTCTCCTGGCAGTGGCTTGACTTTCACATCCTTTGCCAGCATACTCCCCTCTGAACAAGTTTTTGTTGAGGTCTGCACCTGGTACTGCTGCCTTTTTCAGGCTGCTTTGAGCTCGTTAGGAGTGAGAAGTGGAGTTTTCTCCTAGAGGTGAGATGCTGGGGGAGTTTTGAAGATGTACATCACTGAAACAACTGCTCTGATCACCCCAGCACTAGCAGAAGTCACCAGAAGGCCTCCTCCATGGGAAGCACAGGTCAAGGGGGTTAAATGAGGAAGGCGTTCCCTATATGAGAAGGGAGAAGGAAGAAGTGTCTTACAGATATTTTTGATAAGTCTTTTCAATGCCTCTTGCACTCTGTAGGTGTGAGTCCCCCCTGCCCCCATGTCCCTGCAGTGCTGGTGGCCATGTAGCAAGGCTGTCATGGCAGATCCGCATCCTCACCTGCTCTTGCACACACCAGGGTGAAGTCTTCAGGCTTACCCGCTCTGTGCTGAGGATCAAGCTCCTTAGTTCTTAGCTGCTGCTGATTTTGCATCTGTCATGAGCCTCAGGTCACCACTTGCATGACAAAACACCATTTTTGCTACAAGCCCAGGGCTTTATTTTAATGTACTTGCACTGGTGCTTGAAAGATTTGTTTTCCTGATCTGTGCCCTGCTGCTGGAGCTTTGCTTGTTTCCCAGGGTCCAAAAATCTCTGCTCTTTTTTCATTCTACTTCCTTCTTCTCCCATAAGAATTGAGGGGTCTTGGACTGCTCCATGGGGGATGTGATGGGGTTGCCGGCTTGGGAGAGGGACATGGGCTGAACAGGTAGTGGGAAGCCCCCAGAGATTGGAAGGGCTGTGGGTCCTGGTGAGGGTTTGGTAGGGGTGGAGAGGGAGAACTGTGGGGCAAGAGCAAGCCCCTAGAAATGTCTGATAGCCCCCAACACCTAAGTTCAGGCATCTCTCTTGACTACAGAGCTCATCTGTATCCAAAATCTCAGAGCTTCTTTTCACATCTTGTCAATCAAAACTGCTTAACATCCCTTCCTGGGTGGCACAAATGTCCCTGTCCTCTCCTCTCTCACCCAGTGACTCCCCAGGCCATCCTTCCCTCACAGTCCTGCTTGCTGCAATCTGCTGTTCCCCAACATCTCCCCAGACTCTCCCTACTGCTGCTGAATGTAACTCCAGAGCTGTCAAGTTGTAAGCCCCTGGGTTCCCAGAGCCTGCCCCGATCCGGCCTCTCAGCTGGTCTGAGCACTGTGGGCTTACCCTGAAGGCTCCTGCTGACCCTGCCTTGCCTGGGAGCAGCATTGCTCTGAGCCCATGGACCCCTGTTTCTTGTTGGAAGTCCTGTGTTTGCTGCATGCTTCTCCTTCACCCTTCAGCAGGCACCCCAACCCTCATTCTCCACCAGGAAACCTGTTCATTTCGCTTATTATGCATGGAGATCGCATATCAGAGGAGACCAAGGAGAGCACCACACAGGTACCTTTCTGCTCCTCCTGCAAGCATCGAGTTCCACACCAGGAAAGAGGACTTCAGGCATGGCCTGGAGGACTAGCAGCCCAGATGCCTTCACCAAAACCACATTACTCTCATTTTCTGCCATCAGATCACCCTTGTGCAAGCATTCCTTTCTGCAAACACAGGTGCAATTCACCCAGCTCTGTGTCAGCTTGAGCTCTACTGCCCAAACTGGCACATTCATAGTCTGTTCATCCTCATTTTCCTTTGGCTTATGATGGCAACGATCTCGTACCCAGATGCATCAACAAGGGCAGAGGGAGTTTGTCAGGGTGGATGATGGCACAGACTCCTGCATGCCCCATGCCCACCAGGATTGTGTGGAATGACCTGTTTTCTCTCTGTCTCGCAGTGGGATTCGATCAATGAGATGGATGAGTTTTTCAGCCCCATCCACACCTACCAGGTCTGTAATGTCATGACCCCCAACCAGAACAACTGGCTACGGACCAACTGGGTTCAACGGGACGGTGCGCGGCGGGTCTATGCGGAGATTAAATTCACGCTGCGGGACTGTAACAGCATGCCAGGTGTTCTGGGCACCTGCAAGGAGACTTTCAACCTCTACTACCTGGAGTCTGACCGTGACCTGGGCACCAGCACCCGGGAGAGCCAGTTTTTGAAGATTGACACCATTGCAGCTGATGAGAGCTTCACCAACGTAGACCTGGGTGTGAGGCGCCTGAAGCTCAACACGGAGGTGCGGGGCGTGGGGCCCTTGAGCAAGAGGGGGTTCTACTTGGCCTTCCAGGACATAGGCGCTTGCATCGCCATCGTTTCAGTGCGGGTGTACTACAAGAAGTGCCCGGCGATGGTGAGGAATTTGGCGTCCTTCTCCGAGGCCGTGACTGGGGCAGACTCGTCCTCCTTGGTGGAAGTGCGGGGAGAGTGCGTAGGGCACTCGGAGGAGAGGGACACCCCCAAAATGTACTGCAGTGCAGAAGGAGAATGGTTGGTGCCCATTGGGAAGTGCGTGTGCAGTGCTGGCTACGAGGAGCAGCGGGATGCCTGCATGGGTGAGTCCCAAATCCTGCCAGCGGTGCCTGCAAGGAGAGGGGTGGCTGCAAGGAGCTCTTGGCTTCTTTGGGCAAAGGGCTGAGGGCAGAGGCCTGCTTATAAAAAATGCAAAGACAGCCTCCTTGGGGGCCAAGAGCTGCCCAACCCTTATCTGGCCTCCTTGGTGCTTATCTAAAGGGTCATGGGTACCACTGGCAAGCTGCTGGGGAGCTCCTGTGAGCCTGGCAGTGACAGTTCTTGGTGCACAGGGCACGGCTTTGGGACAGGGGCTGGCTTTGGGATGGGGGCTGGCTTCGGGACAGGGGCTGCCCTGGCTGCAGGGAGGTATCTTCCCTACCAGAGGTCCCAGCCCCGTGCCCCCAGCAGCTGTGTGCTGAGACGAATCCTGGCACACTCCCACGAAGCACACTTCTGGCCTCTTCGAAGTGCACCATTGCTCACCTCCTTCTGGCAGGCAGTTTGGAAGAGAGGAAAGCAAAAAAAGAAAGGCACAGAACTGTGCAAAACAAGGTTATCGCGTCCATCCATCACCGCTCCCCGGGGCTGCCGCAGAGCCCTGCTGTCTGGGGGTGCGGGGAGCCTCCCCTGGGGTCCTCTGTGCTGCAGGGCAGGCTGCAGGCTGCCGACTGTACAAACTGTGATAAGGACACGGGGTGACCACAGCAGCCGAGCACCGGGAGCCGCTGCTGGCAAGGGGCTGTGTGTGTACAGAGCTCGGCGCACGGGGCTCCCAGCGAGAGCCCTCCGCACGGCTTTGTTTGCTCTCAGTTTCTTCATCAGAGGTGTTTAGGGGAGCAGCGCTCTGCCTCTGTAAATAAGAGCGTGGGTCCTTTGTTTGAGTTTCGTGGAAGCGTTAAGCGAAGCGCTTGTCTTAGGGAGGCTTGATGCAAGGTTAGGACGTCCGACGCTGGGCTGGAAGAGATCCAAGTGCTGCTGGGCCCAGTGCTGGCTCTGGAGAGTCCCCAGCTATGTAGAGCGGCAAAGATGGGCAGAATAAATGCTTCTATCCAAAATTTCTCCTCTCTGTGACCACTGATTTGAAAGTCATCCCGAAACAGGTCTGATCAGAATATGTCTTCCTCTAGAGTGGGTGTGAAGAGTGTGTAGGACCAGGCACGTGCCAGCATGGAAAGGGCATTAGCATGAGCTGCCTGGATGGCAGGGTCCCAGCTCCACCACTGCAAGGAGCTGTGAGTTGGAATTTTGGTCCTGAAGGACCAAATGCCCCCACATGCTCCCCCTCCAGCAGTCCTATACAGCAACCTGCTCCAGGAGATCACCACTCAAAGCCTGGAGGCTGGGAGCAGAGGGAAGCCCCAGGGGCTGCACTGTGCTCGGTCTGCCTCGCTTTTCTGTGTTTCCCAGGACACAATTTTCTGTCTGCTGGAGAGCAGAGCTGTGGGAGAGCTCTTTCTCTGCCCTCCTGCCCTTTTCTGATGGCTGTCAGGCTTGTGGGATCACCTCTGATCCATTTCAGAAGGCCAGGGAGGAAGAGTGGTGCAACCTTCCGTGGTGGTGGATGCGGTGGGCACAAGCAGAGGCTGGTCCTTGTACAAAAAAATGCACTCAGACTCATACTGCTCAAGCAGCAATGCTCCTGGGTGAAGCACGCCAGGCCTCGTGGAGTCAGAAACAGGACAAAAGTGTCTCTGGCCTTTCCCTGACCTCACCATCATCTCTTCTCCTGCTTTCCCTGTCCCATTTATCCTCAGCAGCTCCTGGCACAGGGAGTGTGATGGGCCAGCATCAGGTGAGCAGGGGCAGAACCTCCTTCCTAGCATCTCCTTTGCTGGGCGGCTCTGGAGCAAGAGTATCGATATATATTTACACATGATAGCAAACAGATGCAAATCTCTGATCCTAGCTTCTCATGCTTGATTGGGGCAGAGTTCATTTTTCATGGTGAAAAGTGCCTTTCTGGTATGATTTATAACCCAAGAGGATCTGGAGGAGTTGGAAATTAGCCGTTTTAATTGTCAGGCGAACAAAAGCAGGATTCCAGTGGCTGTCGTCCCCAGTAATTTTTCATTTTCCGTCACTGGGATGAGATGATATAAATCACTCCTTGTGGCCCTAATAATCTTTCTATAAATATCAAGGAAATTCATTTTTTGCTTGGGGGAAAAATTAAAGAGTAGATACTTTGCCTTTATGGTAGTGTTTAAAATGTGATTCCAAATTAATTTCCTTTTGCCTTTCACAGCCAGATGCCTTATTTGTCAAAGCTAAAGATGTTTGAACAGTGGAGGTTGCTCCCCCTCCTTTTTAACATTCATTTTTCTAAGGACCTGCCAGAGTGATGGAAGACAGCTCAGGAAACCAGATCATGGCCAGAGCTGTTCGCAGCCCTTTACAGGAGACAGAAGGCTGTGCCACAGAGCTGGGAAGGACGGGGTGAAGATGAGCGTGGTGGAGGATGCACAGGAATCAGAAAACTTCCCTGCCTCTCATCTCCTTTCTCTAGGTTGTCACCTTGGATTGCCCCTTTCTTTGCCCTGGTGTGTGGTGGCTGGGATCTCCGACCCTTTGTATTTACCCAGTTTCCAGCCCAGCCTTTCTCGGGCGCTGCCAGCTCCTCAGACACTTGGCTTCCAGTCCCATGGCATCTTCTGCCATGGCCACCCCAAGGATCAAACCCCTCCAAGTCTTCCTCCCACAGCACCACAGCCCTGCCACACACTTTCTTTCCCCCTCCGGTTTCAAAGCTCCAAAAGACTTTGTCCCTTCCACCCCTCGTTGTCCACAGGCAGCTCTTTCCTCCTTGAAATGTCTCAGTTCACAGCAAGGCACGGCAGTGTCTCATACACACAGCAAACAGCAACTTCTGTACCTAGATAGCAGAATAAATAATAGCCTAAGTGAAAAGGGCCTGAGCTATTTACCAGGTAAGAAGACAATTAGAATAATTCACTGTATTTATCCACAGCTGCTGTACAGAGCAAACAGAGACACATCTCAATAAGGTCAGTGCAATCAGTGAAATGAGAAAAGGGAGCAAGCACTTTCACACTGGCTCTGCTACTCTGGGAGGGAAGAAACCCATCTCCTCAAAGTGCTGGGTGGCTGAGAGCCAGGACACACGCACCTCATCCTTTGGATGGATGGGGACGAGGAGAGGAACCCTCAAGAGTCCCAGAGGCAGGTGTGCATCTTTGTGGTATGACCATGAGTTTTGGAGCTGTTCAGACACTTTTATTTAAAAGCCGGGTCCAGGCATCTTAGCCTCAGGGTGTCCTGATTGCTCTGACTCCTCGCCCTCTGTGGTGCTCAGGGCCTTCATCTGACTGCTGCCTTTGGCTGGGAAACACTAATGAGGGAGCAACAATTATCATCTGCTGCTCTGTCAGCCCATTTGTATACCAGGACTGCCCGAACTGAGCAGGAGCAGCTACTGAGTGGGGCTGAATCAGTCTCTGGTCTTGGGGCAGACTTTATCCAGCTCTGCTTGAGCTGAAAATATGCAGCCTGTGTGCTCCAGGCAAGGGGATGAGAGGGAGACTGTCACTGCTGGGTCTCTGACACCTCCAGTACCCCAACTGAAGAAGAGATGGGGATGTGAGAAGGGTAGTTGTCCCCTCGTGGACAAACCTCTCTGCTGCTGGGATCTTTTCTGCCTCTTGTAGCACATGTCCAGTGGAGATGGATCTAGAGAGTCTTGTTAACAATCTGGAAGCCACTTAATTGTTTCCAGTTGGTGGAATTCATGCTGACAAACCAATCAGCAAATTTAATGTACCTTAAACCTTTCTTGTGGGCAACTTTAATCGAGCAAGTAAAGCACCACAGCATTGCTAATTAAGAGGAGAAAATACCCAGCTTGGTGATTGTGTTCTCGTGAATACAGCTTTGCGTCCATGGACTCTTAGGAAGGAAGTCAGCACGGAGGAGGCATCACCCTGCCCAGCACCCTGCCCAGAGGGGGAGCAGACTCCTTCTCCCTTTCTGACTCAGAGATACACTGTGTGGCTGAGCCCCAGGCTTCTCTTTGCTTTCTCCAGCAGTGATTTTTTTTCCTGCCCATGTAAGAGCATCACACAGCAACCTCCAGCTCCTTCTGTCATGTCTTTGTGTGAAGCAGCCACCACAGGCTGCTCTGTTGGAAACAGAGCGCTGGTGTTGCTGGGCTGACTCCGAGCAAAACTCTGTTTTCCTGGCTCTGCACTGCATGAGGCCCCCAAAAGTGTGCGTGGGGGTCACGCGTGCCTCTGTCAGTCAGCAGAGATCAAACCTGGGATGTCAGGGTTCCTGTTATCAGGTGGTTTTGCACTGGACCACATACATACCATACACCATGGTGAGAGATAAATGCGTGTCAAAAACACCCTGTAACTGCAGCTCCAGACAAACATATTCAAATACGTTTCATGTTTTTTTGAAAGTCAGCGCGGATTTCAAGGAGACTTCCCCTGCAAGTCCCAGCCCAGGGATGCCAGCTCTGAGCTGCAGGCTCCGTGGCTGTGTTGCACTTCGCTGATGCCTGCTCAGTCTCCTGTGCCTGCTGGCAGATTATCAGGCTGTTGTACCTGGAGTTAGCTGCACCACTGCCCTGGGTGCCTACCTCAGGGGGCTTCTGCTGTGAGCCATCTAAAATACTCTTTTCAAGCAGGAGCAGTGGCGGTTTTGAAGACATGCTATGAGAGTTATGCAAACAGCCTTTCAGTGATGCCAGGCAGGAGAATCAAAGGAACTTAGTGATTCACAGCGTTTGTATTGTTGGTTTGTAAGCCAGTCAGCTGCTTTGTTAAAAATACAGGCAATGGCATATGGTAAGATTATCACCTTCTGTTTATCCCATGCAAAGACCCATCTATTTAATAAAGCAATAATATAATTTTTTTTAAAAGTAGCTTGTTTTCCAAACCACTCAAGTAAGGTAGGACTGTTTGGATTCCAGGTATCAGTTTTCATATGGGAACAGACTGCAAAGAAACGTCAGAGCTACAAATTGCTTGCAAGATTTGGGCTGGACGTTAGGAAAAACTTCTTCCTCTGGTGGATTACGCCCTAGGACAGGTCACTGGAGAGGTGGCAGGATCTCCATCCTTGGTAATTTCCAAGACTAATATATAGAAAAAGCCAAGGCCACTCTGGTGTATTTTTGGGGATAATCTGAACGCTCTCAGGTCGCTCACCCAGGCACTTTTGGCCCCTTCCACAAGCGCTGATGGGTCCTTGTGTTCACACTTGTCTTGTACCAGGACTTCCAGTTTATATGCTCAGACCTGGCTTCTAATGACTTGTTTGGACACCAGATCCACCGGGTCGTCTAGCATGGCTAATTCAGCCCAGCAAGCACGTTGGAGAAAGCAGGGTGTAGGACAAGGTGGGCTTAGCATCTCCTCCAGCACCTTTGCTCACTCCTCTAAAACTCAAGCAACTTACTGGGAAGACTGCCCCAAAACAGAAGCCTTTTTTTTTTTTTTCCTTTTTTTTTTTTTTTTCTTCTTCCCTGGAAGAATTGAGAAGGATGGAGATTATTGCAGAACTGCCCTTTACCCACAGAAAGAATATAGGTTTTGTCCGGGGCTGAGAATTGTACAGTTTGCCACTTTTCCTCTGTTTGCTGTGCTTAGCTGCTGACACGGATGAAGGGTGAGAGTGATGCTAGGCTGGAGTTCAGGGTATTGATGGTAATGGAACAAATTTAATTTGTGCTTGGTTGGTCTCTGTAGTTCTTATAAAAAACACCAAAGAGCAGCTGGACTGTGATAGATGGGTCTGGCAGCACTGCAAAACCTTCACCAGGTTTGGAAAGAGTGGTTTTGGTTTGAACTCTTCTGCAGATCTTGTCCAGACTCAGGTCATCACCAGGTGTTTTTATTCTGGATTACCAACACACAGATGCCTGGAAAGCCACTGGGGAGTTTAGAAACCAACAATTTGCAGGAAAGCCCTTGCTATCTGCACCAGTACTTAAACTGGAGATGGATCGATGCAATGGGAGGCTGGGAACCTCAAATTCACTACCAGCTCTTGCAAGATGCTCTTGCTTCCCACAGAGCAGCAGGACCATGCCAAAAAAAATGTTCTGCATTTGACTTGAGATCCAGATCCTACCCATGTCAACACTTCTTGTGTGATGCCTTCTTCCCCTTCCTGAAAACAAGATGCTACTGACACCACATCCCCGTGAAGGAGAAAGGGATCCAAAAAGCTGCTGGTGCTCAGCTGTGCGGGGGTGAGGGCTGTGCTGGCCCTGGGGTGCCACAAGCTGCTTTTCCCTTGCATCTGCTGGAGTGCTGGGCCTTTTTTAAACCTCAGCCTCCTGTATATATCTGTAGCCATATATATATATATGCTGAGAGGGCTTCCACCCTCCAAAACTGCAGGGTCTGGGATTAAGTTCTTGATGTTTTGTATGTCCTTTCTTCATTTATGCATCTTTACTCCCCAGAGACTTGCAGCAGGGATGCAGGGTTACCTTCAGTACCTTCATCTGCATTCGGCTCCACTCCTCCTGAACGGAGTTCTCTGGGTTTGTTTTTGGTCTGGTGAAAACTGCACTATTTTCAGAAACCTTAAGTGGTTCTGTCTAAAACCCTCCAACAAGACTGAGTTTTGTAAAGAGCTTTTTCTTTTTTTTTTTTTTTTTCTAATTCTAGCATTGGGCCTCTTGCTTCCACCTTACTACAGCAAGCTGTAGCATTTCCCCAGATAAACCTCATAAAAAAGTCTTCAGCTCCAAGATAAGCCAGGCTGTCTCACCTACGCGAGGCTGCACAGTGTCTGCACCAGGCAGCAGAGCAGCACTCCCAGCACGCTGGGATTTGGACATTTCCTGCTCTTATTTCTTTATTTATTTGTAATGTGGAGAAGAAGAGCAGGGCAGAGGCAGCTGTGCCTTCAGCAGCACTGATTTCGAAGTCTTCAAGGGGGAAGTTTCCCCCCGTTTCTCTCTCCAAAACATTTTGGGGCGTAGAGCATGAAATTGTTTGAATTGTGGGGAGAAGGGGTAGGGGTAACATCACCTCTGGGGTGATGTGAGATGAGTTCAGGTGTGTGAAGTGGCACAGGGAGGGGTGCAGGGTTGCAAGCTGGGGGCAGTGAGGTAGACGCCTGTTTTTAAGAGATGGCTGTGAGTAATATGCCTCTGTTTCAGTGTCTGTGTCATTCAGGAGCCGAGATCACAAGCATCATGCTGAAACCGGAGTGAAAGGAGATGGGATTTTCTGTGTTAGCTTCTGCTGCAGCCTGGAGGGCTCTGGGACCGGTGCCTGTCTCTGCCTGTCACAGTGGCAATGACACCTTTATTTCCATCTTTATCTCTCCCCAGCAATGCCAAAGGATAAGATTAAATCAGTGAAACCTGGGCGCAGTGCATCTCAAGTAGTAAGACAGTTAACAAGACCTGCAGGCACAACCCAAAATGTGTTGGAGGTCCTTGTTGCATGCCTGGACACACCAGGGTCCTGCTTTCATGCCCTCTCCCAGGCTCCCAGAGCACTTCAGGCTGGGTTTCCTACAGTCCTGGGTGCCAGGATGGTGTGAAGCCCTGATTGTGCCCAGCTCAGTCTGGCCTCTGGGGATGGAGGGTGCCTTTCCAGGAGCCCTCAGTGTCCCACCAGGCACACACAGGGGGCTTGTCTGCAAAGAATGGCTCATTCCCTGTTAGTGTCTCCTCGACAGGTCCATCTATCATCTCCCCAGCCCTGCCAGTTTATCAGCAGATGTTGTCCTGTCCCCAGAGGACGGAGAGGGAGGGAAACAAGCGGACCGAACCGCAGATGGCTGGCAGAGCCATACCCACACTTGCTGTTTCTGAGACAAGCCTGCTGCTCTGGAGCCTGTCAGCGAGCTGGGAAAAACGGGGAAGATGTGTTGTGCAGCAGGGGGATCGGTGTAAGCCCCGTGGCATTAACTTCAGCAGGCTGGGATGGTGAGAGGGGACCCACCCATGGGGCAGAGGGCTGGAGCTGTGCACCACCAAGCCCAGGTTCAGCGTTCCACAAGGAGAGGACGCTGGCTGTTTGCCTGTGGTCCTCAGGTATGGGGAAAGGGCATTAACTTCATAAAATATATTAAAAAAAAACACAGAATTCCTCACCTTCTGCACAGCTTCTGGAAGGACACTTGTGACAGGTGGCAGAACTTGGTGGTGGTGAAGGCAGCAGGACGGCAGTTCTGCACCTCCCTGGTGGGTGGCTGCAGATGTCCGTGGGTGCAGCGTGCGCTGTAACCATGGAGCTCTGCAGATTTTAGACCTGATGTCTTTGGCTGACTTTTTCTTCCTGGCCATTTCTCTGTTGGTTTGCTCTTCTCAGAGCAAACCCAGGAGGGCCTGGTCTTCCATGTGCCATTGGCCTAGCAGGGGAGAGCTCGGTCCAGAGTAGGATAGGCTTGCCATCGGGTACAGTAGGGATTTAATTCTTTGTGCATATTCCTGAGGTGAGCTCATAGCTCGTTCCAAACTGAGCCCTAGCACATGGGCACCAAGCTGGTGTCCCATCTCCCATGCCTGTGAAAGGCCTCGCAAGTGTCTTGCTTCCATCCCCAGCAAGCACTGACACACACAGAGGTGTGTGACCCGTCTCTCTCCAGCCTTCCCGCGTGCTTGTGCTGTCCGGGTGCAGGGAGGCGGCTGCCAACAGCCCTGCACTGGTGCACAAATCCACCTGTAATTTGTCATTTAGGTTCATTTTCCTCCTGGGTGCATTTAAAATAATTGTGAATTATTGCTACAGGCAATTAATGTTTCTTTACAGCATTAAATGCTGAGTGATTACAATTGCTTGGTGCAAATCTGCTGTGCTTCACGTTCCCGTATTTCCTCCTGGCCTGCCTCTCCATACCTGATATATCATCGTTTCTCTCTGCCTCTAATTAAATATTGGTGGGGGGAACCGCTTCAGTGTCTCTTGAATCAAGAGTCCCTGGCTACAGGTTGCCACCTGGCTAGAGATGATGGCTGGTGGTTTGCAGGGCAAGCTCACGCAGGGAGTTGAAGAAGACAAATCCTGGCATGCACGCTGCTTGGACTGTGGGGCTATCCCCGTTCCCGTTTGGTAGGCTGTGCTCATGCTGTGTTTTCATCCTTTCCCATGCTGAGGAAATGGAAACTTTTACTTAGATTTTTTTTTTTTCTTTTTTATATATATATTTTGCCAGCTAGCTGCCTCCTGACTTTGTCTGCAGCTCAGAAGAGAGTGGAACAGCCCCCATCTCTGCCTTACACCCCATCTCAGTGCCCAAAACCAAGAGGCTGCAGGCAGAGAGTCCCTGGCTCTCTTGGTGCACAGCATCCCGAGGAGCAGTCAGCAGCAGAGCCTGGCAAGCTGCCTGGCCTGTCCTTGGTGTGGCTGGCTGGGACAGCACAGCTCCTCTCCCAGCTCTGCCTCCCTGCTTTTCTGTCCTCCTCTGGTGCCTTTGAAAGCTTTTGGAAGAGAGTCCCTTCATGGGACATCTTGCCGAAATTGCTCCCTTGTCTTTGAAGCAGTGTTCAGTGCAAAAGTGCTTCAGAAGCTGAGGACGGAGTCTGAAGAGGGATGAAGAAGCAGCTAAGCTTGCATGTGTCTGGAGCGTTGTCTTCAGCTACCACTGCTGGAAGTAGCTCGGTTATAAGGAGGCTATTGCATTACTGTGCAGCATGGGATATGTGAAATATGTTGGCAGCAGTCATTCTAGGGAGATCCGTGGCAAGAAAAGGAAGGTTATTAATAAGAAGACAAATCAGCACCTAGGAGCAGAACAAATGGACAGCTCGGAGGGGCCCAGACCACCAGGGGTGCTGGATTGCAGACAAAACACTTCTACATGCTTGGAAGGAAAAATTGAGGGTGTATGCAGAGCTGGCCACTGGGGGTAAGGACGGGAAAATGAAGGTATTACTACCTCAGTAGGGGAAATGAGAAATGAAAAGGGCCCGAAATAATGCTTGAAACACTGGAACTGGTCCTGCAAATGCTTGATAAACATGGAGACTCAGACAGAGAAAGCCTGTTTGGAACTGAGATCTTCTGGATGGGAGGGATCCTGCCACACCAGACAGACACCTGCCATGACACCTGTCACTGCTGAGCTAATCAGCTTTGCTAATGAGATAGGATACTTGCTTTGTACAGCAGCAAAGCAGGGGCATGCAGAGGGCCATGTACCAGGTATGGAGATCTTCAGTCCTGAAACCACCCGCGTGGATGTTCTTGGGCACCTAAACACACCCAGCATGTGTATGGAGAGCACTGTGAAGTGAGGAATGTAGTTTGCCCCATAAATGATGGTGCTCAGAAGGGGTAACAATGTGGGGTGGTGCAAAAGGTGCAGCTGGGAGAGATCTGGGCAGCAGGCACAGCTGCCAGGAGAGCACACCGAGCTTCACAGGCACCTCACAAAAAACAGAGGCACCCGAGTCTGCCTGTGAAACAGTGGGGAACAGGTCCTGGGATGGCAGCACACAGCCTGGGGGGAGAGACCAAAGCAGATTTCACAAAGCCCAGTTTCCAGCTGGGTAGCTGGAAGGGGACTCATGTGGACATCAGAGAGAGGGGCTGGGATGGGGCAGAGAGTGGGGTTTGGTTCAATTCTGTGCTGCTGTGGGCTGCTTCTCATCCAGGCATGTCCCCCTGACCATCACCCCTTCCCTCCCTCCTCTGCAGCCTGCCAGCTGGGATTTTACAAGTCAGCCCCCGGGGACCAGCTGTGTGCCAAGTGCCCCTTGCACAGCCACTCGGAGAGCCGGGCAGCCCGCGTGTGCCGCTGCGACAGCAGCTTCTACCGGGCCGTGCAGGACCCCCCCTCGGCCGCCTGCACCCGTAAGTATATCCCCAGCTGCCGTGGCTCCTGAAGACACCTTGTCTTGTCCTCGGACACATCGTCGTGTCTTCACACACGTCTAATGCTCCCTGGCTGGCCCAGCATGCACCCTTGGCTCTGAGCAAGCTGCCCAAGGTGCTGCAGCAGCCTTTCAACCTGTGTTGCATGAGTTGAAACCCGCCCGGGCAGAGCTCCCTCGCTGTCCTCTGGCTCGTCCTTGTCCTGCAGGTCTCCAAATATCTCCAGCCAGAGTCTGCTCCCTTCCTGGGGCTGCATCCTGCACTGGAGCAGGGCGAGATCTGAGCTCTAGTGCACCAGCCAGCCTCTTGCTGGCTGCTTCCATTGACTCTGACCTGAGTTTCCCTAGGGTCCCAAGCTGTCCCCCCAAGACTGCTGATCTCCCTTGCAGTTCACCCTTCCCTTTAGAAGAGCAGTTCCTGCTCTCCACCCCCAGCCCATGGACACCTTTGTTCCTTCCCACAAGGCTTCCCCCTCCCCATTGCTCCCTGCTCACCCCAGAACACCCCCTGGGCTCTCCTCTGCCTGGCATTTGGCACCCTGACCCACAGCACCTCGCTTCCCGGTCTGCCCCTACACAGCAACTCACCCTGAGACCTGTGTCTTTGCTGTCTTCTCCTTGGAGCACTTCCCCCTCTGGGCAGCTCTGTCCTCTTGGCATCACCCCCAGGAACCACAGAACACGCTGACAAATACCTGAAACTTCTCCATCCACCCCATTTCCCCCGGGACCCTGCTCTGCCAACCCCAATGCGCTTCAGCATCCCCCCGCTCTGCCCGAACCTCTGCTTCCCTTCCAGGTCCCCCCTCGGCTCCTGTCAACCTGGTCTCCAGCGTGAACGGCACCTCGGTGACTCTGGAGTGGGGGCCGCCGCTGGACAAGGGTGGGCGCAGCGACATCACCTACAACGTGCTGTGCCGGCGCTGCGGGGGGGACGTGGGGCAGTGCGAGGCCTGCGGCAGCGGCACCCGCTTCGTGCCCCAGCAGATGAGCCTGGCGCAGGGCGCGCTGACCGTCACCAACCTCCTGGCACACACCAACTACTCCTTCTGGGTGGAGGCCGTCAACGGAGTGTCGGACCTCAGCCTGGAGGCCAGGAGGGCTGCGGTCGCCAACATCACAACAAACCAGGCAGGTAGGAGGAGCAGACATCCCCCGGAGAACGCTTGGTCGTTGACAGGAACGCAAAGTGGAGCAGGGATCTCTCAGGTTGTCCCCGCAGCCTTCTGTCCTCTCCCAAAGGGCCCAGCAGCAGGTCCTGCTCTGCTCTCAGCTCACACCAGTGCCAGCCCCCGGCAGGTGACAACAGCCTTAGTGGGGTAGATGTGCACCTCTCTCATGCACATTTAACCTTTGCAAATCCCTTACTGAGAAATGCTCTTTCCCCAGGAAATTCTGCACGACAATCCAGCCCAGCTGGGCCAGGACCTTGCTTCAGGGTCCCCCGGGCATCGCCGCAGAGCAGAGCTCAGCTAAGCCCCTCTCATGGACTCTGGGAGAGGGGACAGGGCAGGGACAGACCCCTCTTGTTAACCCTCCCGGTTGGAAACCAGCCCTCTGCACCTTCCCGTGATGCTGAGACCCCATCTAGGGAAGAGATTGGGGCAAATGAAGCAAACACAAGCCCGTACATAAGCCCGTTCTCCCATCCTTCACAGCACTCAGCTCTGCATGGCTTTAATTAAAGCAGAAATGTGTCTTAAACCATTTCTAGGGACATGCACGGGGCTCTGGCTCCCTGCTGCCGTGCCCATGCCCTGTCTTTGTGTCCCCAGCCCCGTCCCAGGTGGTGGCGGTCCGCCACGAGAGCGCAGGCCAGAACAGCGTCACCCTGCTGTGGCAAGAGCCCGACCAGCCCAACGGCATCATCCTGGAGTACGAGATCAAGTACTATGAGAAGGTAAAGCTGCGTTCGTGTCTACACATCAACCCTGCTGGGGAAGATTTAGGCTGGGTGCAGTTTTTTCCTGTTGCTATCGTGCAGCTGTGAACAAAGAGCTGTTTTCAAAGATTTTGTTCCTTTCCTACGGATACGCTGTGCTGAGATTCTTGGTGTCGCTTCTCCACAGGACAAGGAAATGCAGAGCTACTCGACCCTAAAATCCAAGGGCACCACTGCCACCATCTCGGGGCTCAAGCCCGCCACCCGCTACATTTTCCAGGTCCGGGCTCGCACCTCTGCTGGCTGCGGGAGGTTCAGCCAGACCGTGGAGGTGGAAACAGGGAAACCAGGTGAGTGTGTGCAGCTGTCTTGCTGGAGGTAGCCCTCCGGAGACATGCTCATATGTTAGAAAGAGAAGGAAGAACATACAGGGCAGAGAGGATCTGGGGAGATCCAGAGGGTCCAGACTCTTCTCCCTGCTGGCTTGCTGCATCACTGTGGCTACCCCAGACCTGTGCTCGGTTTCCCTGTCTGTAAATGGGCCTTGTGGACTGGGAGAGACCCAAAGCTGGTGTTGGAAAGGTGACGGTGCTTTGTTATTGAGTGTAGTGACCCTGGTGGGGTAGGGGAGTCTCTGAGTTCAGCAGAGCTTTCCCCACTCCAACTCACCTCCTTCCTACCCTATTTCTTCCAGTCTCTCTCCGGTATGACACAATGACAATCGTCTGGATCTGCCTGACCCTCATCACTGGCCTGGTTGCGTTGCTGGTGGTCCTGATCTGCAAGAAGAGGTAAGTGTGTTCTGGATGTCCGTGCAGCCTGTCACCGGATGGGACAGGAGGGATGGGAGAGCCTGGGCACAGCCTTCCTCTTCTAATTTTTGGGCAGAGCAGACATAGGTCAGGGCTCAGCCAAGAGCCTTCATTCAGAGTCATCCTGCCTGTTGTTCCATGCTTGTCAGCATTCAAGAGGCATTTAATGCTAATATGCTTCAACTTTTGGTTAGCCCTCAAGTGGTCAGGTAGGTGGACCCAATGATCTTTGTAGGTCCTTTCCAGCTGAACTATCCCCATTCTAATTCTAATAAAGCCAGCAGGTTGAACAGCAACAACCATAGCCATACCAATAGCAAGAGCAATAATAATGGCTATAGCATTAGCAGTAGTGTGTATATATTATATATATGTGTGTGTGTATATATGTATATAGCATTACCACTACCAGTACTAGTACCAGGGCTGGCTGGATGGGCTGTTGGGTAGGTCAGGAACAGACAGATACCTTCTTGATCAGAAAAACTAAAGAGCGACTTTGTCCTGCTACATCTCAGCAAGACAGAGCCAGGCTTGTGCAGCACACACAGCACTGCCTAGAGGAGACAAAAGGGCTGCGGCTCTTGGCCCTGTTGAGCCTTGGAGAGCACCCAGAACATCTCCTGCACCAGGCCAAAGTGTCATCCCAAGAAGATGCAGTGATGCAGCTGGTGGAGGGCAAAACCTTAACTCCAGGCCTGGCATGCATTGCCTTCACCCTGCCTTTGGGCTGCTGGGGGGAGCAAGAGACAGGAGCATCCCTCTGAGCCCTGTGTCTCTGTGACAGGCACTGCGGGTACAGCAAGGCTTTCCAGGACTCTGATGAGGAGAAGATGCACTATCAAAATGGGCAAGGTAGGACCCGCCCTGCTCCTCCTCCTGCCCCTGGGGTGCACAGGACCTCAGCCCCCTGAATGGGCAAGGACCTGGACCATTTTCCCCAGCACTGCTGTGGTTTCCAGGGTTTTGTCCACTCCTGCTTCTGGGGATGTGTCGAAGAGAGATGAAGTGGGGCTCTGGTCCCAGGGGTGTACTGGTAATGGGGTTGCAGCAGGTTCATCTGAGTCAGCAGCAGGCCAGAAGAGTGGGAAATGCACCACAAACCCACGTGAGGGGTTACGAAGGAGTTGCTGGGGGTGTGACTCACATGGAGGAGATCTGGATGGCCACGTCCTGGACAGCTCCAAGGACATTGCCATGCCAAGAAGTGCCTTGGGTTTCCTTGGGGATCCCCAGTGTGTCACCCCAAGGAGTCCTGCCCCTGCCTGTCCAACGCCCAGCTCCTGGATACCCACCTCACTGTGGGGCTGTGTGGAAGAGCTTATTTCCTCTCTCCCCTTTGAAACCTGACAGTGAAATTCCCCGAGTCAAAGTTCTACGTGGACCCCCACACATATGAGGACCCCTGCCAAGCCGTGCACGAATTCACCCGTGAAATTGAGGCTTCCCGGATCAAGATTGAGAAAGTCATTGGGTCTGGTGAGTCCCCAGCCCGGGCTGCCTCTCTGCATCCCATCTGCTTGGGCAATTTGCTGGGAGGCAGGGACATCTCCACGACCCGCTGGGACCACAGCAGGCTGCACGGTTCTGTAACAATGCTCAATCAGGGCTTCATCTGCTCCTTATTTCCCTGAGATGAGAACCGTGAGTAGGATGCTTTTTTTTTTTTTTAGTGCATGAAATAAACTCTCCTGCGTCAGCTTGGCGCAGGCGGGAGCTGCTCAGCCAGCGTGGCACCGATGGCTCAGCCTGACACCGGCAGATGGCTCGCCCTGTCCCGCGTGGGTGCTCAAACGCGGCCACCCTGCTCTCAAACCTCGGAGCAAGCATCTGGGGTGACAAGAGACGAGCAAAATAGCAAGCAGAGTGGTAAATTTTCAGAACAAAATGGGATTTTGCCTAGGAACAGGGGCTTGCAAGGAAGCACAGGACAGAACCAGAGCCAGAGCTTCACCAGCAGTGCCCTGGGGGCTGATGAAGGCTCACCCCGTGTGCAGGGCCAGCCAAGCTGACAAGCAATAGGAAACCTGACTGCTTGTAGCAGTAGGCATCCCTGCTGCTATTTATCTTCAATGGCTGGAGCACGCTGCAGGCATACAGGGCTGGGCAGGGGACCTGTGGTGCTGGAGGGTCTGTGCAAGGAGCTAAGCACCATGCCCTCACCTTCGCTTGCCTTGCAGGGGAGTCTGGAGAGGTGTGCTATGGCCGCCTGAAACTGCCGGGGAAGAGGGAAATTTCTGTGGCCATCAAGGCTCTGAAGGCAGGCTACACGGAGAAGCAGCGACGGGACTTCCTGAGCGAGGCCAGCATCATGGCACAGTTCGACCACCCCAACGTCATCCACCTGGAGGGGGTGGTCACCAGGAGTAGGTGGCCAGCGGGGACGGGGTCCTCTGGTGGGGCACAACTGGGGGCATATCCCCCTGGGGGCACCATGGGGATGGGGGTCAGGGGCTGCTTTGGGCACACACCATCCTTCAGCTGCCCTGGGTATTCTCTTGTCATTTATCCTGGGGTCCCCTGCAGCCCATCCCCTCCTGCTGGCAGCACTGGAGACCCCAGGGCAGCGGGGAGATTTCCCATTCCTGGGATCTCCTGGGGGAATTGAGGAAAACGTGGCTCCTCCAGCACAGTGCTGCAGGCTGGCAGGGAGCAGCCTGGGGGCTGCAGGGACTGGGAGCTCTGTGCAACCCTGTCTGTTTGCCAACCCCTTCCCAGGAGTTATATCTAAATTGTGGGTAGCTTGTTCCTGATCTGAAGTGAGGCTGAAGGTTTCAGGCTTGGGCCATGCTTCATGCCGGGAAGCTTTCTCTCCTGATTGGCATTCCCCATTAACATCTTCAGAGGGAGACAGGCTGTCCCCGGCAGCCCTGCTGCTTTTCCTCCTTCCCCTTTGAACCCTATTAGAGAAATGAACCGCTTGTTCCTGGCTGCAGCCCAAACCTCTGGCAGCATCTCGGCGGTCCTTGGGAGGGGGCTTAACGAGATGAATCAAGACCACTCCTGTCATCTCCTGTTACAGGACAAGCTTCCCATGCAGCCCTTGCCCACCTTGCTGCGCAGAGCTCCCCGGTGCCCCAGGACAGGGTTATTGGATTAGGAGGAGTCCTGCCTATTAGCGTTTGTTTTAAAGGCTGCCTGTATTGAATAATAATTCGGATCCTTCCTTCGCAAAGGCACATGGCGATGCAGAGCGTTATGTTAATGGCATGCAAATTTCAGTGGGATAAGAAAGCTGACCTAGCCACATCAATAGTGCCTGGAGGGAGGGGTAAGTGTTGGGGTTTTGGCCACGTCTCCACCACCGTGCCCTTCCTGCGTGGTGCAGGGTTGAGACCACCCTACAGGACAGCAGGCAACCCACCGGCCTGAATTAACGTCTCTCCCAGCAAAGCCTGGCACCCAGCTTCTGAGAGGAAGGTGACTTGTCTATTAACTTGACCTCCCTTGTCTTCTGCAGGCAAATTGGTCATGATTGTTACTGAATACATGGAGAACGGCTCGCTAGACGCCTTTCTCAGGGTAAAGTGCTCTCTTGTATTTGTATTCATTGCACATCCCTCTGGGCTGCAAGACTGGAGATGAGGTTAGTTCTCACTCCTCAGCCCCATGACCACTGTGGCCCCTGTGTGAGAGCAGTGGGTGCTGCATTTCCCCTCTCCAGCAGCTGCTAGCCCCAGGGCACTGCAGCTGGCTCCCTGCAAAGGCAGGGTCACCTGCCCAAGCAGCACGCAGAGGTGCTGGGAGGACAGATTTTGGGCCAAGACACAGGTTTTGGAGTTAGAGGAGGTGCTACGCCAAAGATAAGAGCTACTCAGGAGCTAGTTTAATGATAGCAGTGTCAATGGGACTGCTGGGGGGAAAAAATTAAAATGAATAACCTCTGTGTTATTTCCTCTCCAGAAACACGATGGGCAGTTCACCATCATCCAGCTGGTGGGCATGTTGCGTGGCATCGGAGCAGGCATGAGGTACCTGTCTGACCTGGGCTACGTGCACCGGGACCTGGCTGCCCGCAACATCCTGGTGAACAGCAACCTGGTCTGCAAGGTGTCTGACTTCGGCCTCTCACGCATCCTCGAGGATGACCCTGATGCTGCATATACCACCACGGTGCGTGGCTCTTGGTGTTCAAACTCTTTTTTTTTTTGAGCTTTATAGGTGGTGATTGCCCCAGGCCAGTGAGGGTGTAAAAGTTAGACACCCAAGTCAAGGTAGGCAGTGCAGGAATGGAGATGGTCAACTCACCACTGCTTCCTGGACATGAACCCAAAGTGTTTCTGACCTTCAAAGCATTATATGAGAACACTGTCCTTCATAAAGAGACATCCCGCAGCTGAAGTATGCAGTGAACAAAGAGAAGCAGGGTAGGAGAGCAGGGAGGTTATCAAAACTCCCCAGCCAGCAGCTCACATTAGCATTCAAGGACCACTCCACAGGGATGCTGCCATGTCCCTGCTGGAGTCCATCCCTAGATTATAGTTCCATCAACTCCTTCAACCACAGGTCAGTCGCTGTGATAGTCTTCAGTAGCATGGTCACACTCTCCAGGTGACACTGCCTCATTCAGGGGTGTGGAGAGGACAGGAGTGAAAATTCTTGAGCTCTTTGACTTGCAAGTACTTGGCTTTGCAGCCTAGTTGATTTTTTTTTAATGTAGGACACGTTTGTCTGCGAACCTATTTTAAGATTCTCTGGCCAACCTGACAGTACTGGAGCTTGATGTGCTCCTCTAGTGGAGGTCATAGGAGGGGAAATGAAATTCATTGAGGGAATGTGTTCTTTTTGCTTTTCTCTGGACATGAAATGAATTATCGTTCTCCCGAGGCAGTCCTTTGGCAGATAGGCTTCCCTGATGTGGGTCAGTTTGGAGAGGCAGCTGAGGAGTCTGAGCATCACTTTTCAGAAAGACCAGGACTAGAGAGGCAGGAAGAGCTTCAGGTTGGTTTGGGCTGGCTCCTGGCACTGCAGAGCATGGCCTAACATGGTTGCAAGTCTGAGAGGTGGGTGCACAGTGACTCAGCCTGGAGAACATTCCTTCAGGACAACCTTCATTTCAGGATTCAGCCTGGTGGAAAGGCAAGAAGGGGCCCAAAGCAGTTTCTGAGCTTTCTCACATTAAAAGGGAATTTCAGGAAATGGTGTGGCAGGGACCGTACTGGACCAGGGGGCTGACCTGAGTGACCAGAGCATATGTATTGACCTACATGCTGACCCTTTCCAATCCTGTCCAGTTTCTAGAGATATTGTCTTAATGTATCCAGCGTGAATGCAAGCAGAGAGGTCAGTAGAGTATGGAGCTGCCACTGTGCATGGCACAAGCAGAGGCTTTGAGGCATCCAGGCATGGTGAAACCCACCAGAGCTGGTAGCTCCTACCTGGTGCTTAGCCCAAATAAAAATGAACAGGAGCAAGGGAGCTGCCCATGTTTTCCAGGCAGAGGCACACCCCAGCGAAATGAAAGCTTTGTGCTGGTGCTCCAAAAGGTGGAAACAACCCAATAGGTTGGGGGCAAAAAGGGAACAGTGCACAGCCAGCCCTGGAGCATCACGATGTGCAGTCCTCTGCCTGTAATGAGAGCTGGCATTGCCAGGAGCCATCTGACACAGAAGCACAGTGTGGTGTCTGCCCTGGCCCTGATGCTGAGCCCTGCCCCAAAGCAGCCAGGCCGAGCACTCTGCTGTTCCTTCCTATGGGAGCTGTCGAAATAACATGTTCCTTGCTTGCCGTTGCAGGGGGGCAAGATCCCCATCCGCTGGACGGCTCCGGAGGCCATCGCCTACCGCAAGTTCTCCTCGGCCAGCGACGTCTGGAGCTACGGCATCGTCATGTGGGAGGTGCTGGCCTACGGCGAACGCCCCTACTGGAACATGACCAACCGGGACGTGAGTGGACGTGAGGCCTGCCTCGCCTCCTGCCCCGTCCTGAGACAGCCTAGCAGGGGTGCCAGGGAAAAGGGACCCACAGAGCAGCCCCTGCCTCTCCTCACACCCCCTCTGGGCTGTGCACAACGTGCCTGTCCCCTTAGTGGGGGCACTGGTGTGTTGCCTGGTGTTGCCCCTCGTTTTGCCGCATGGTGGCTCCTGGCTGTGTCTGGTTGGGCACGGTGGGTCTCCCACTGCTGTCTGCTGCTCTGTGCAAGCCTTTCTGTGAGCTGGGGAGCTTCAGTGTACATTGTGCCACCTTACCCATTGCCTGCCAGGGGTCAGGGCTTCCTTAGGATCGCTGACACCCCACTGCATTGACCTGCTGGTTCCTCCCGCACCCGCTGCCCACACGTGGCTCCCAAGAGCTCCAGACTTGTAGCACCCAGCAGTAAGCTTTGGGCTCAGCAGTGCCATTAGGGGCCACTCTTATATCAAGAACAGCATAAAAACTAAAGTAAAAGGTAGGTTATTGCCTGGCTAAAATCTGGGTGCAAAATTTCCAAAAGGAGGCAGAGAATGAAAGCTTTTGGCTCTGCAGAACCATAGGACTCCTTATTTTGCCTACGGGTGCCATAGATCTGCCTGCTTTCTCCATCCTCTTGAGTCCTGGGGATCCCCCCTCTCTGTGCTGTTTTTCCTGTGATAGAAAGTGGCTTTGGTGACAGATGGTGGCTGCAGTGACTTGCACAACCTCGTCTGCACAGGTCCTTTGAGCGGGGCTTCTCCCAGCTTTGCTGAGCAGTGGCAAGCCCCGGTTGTAGAATAACTGAATGTGAATGAAGCCCTCATGACTTATCTGCTGGAGGCAAGCTGCAATATTTTAGGCCTGTTGGACCACTTAATAGATCTGCTCCCAGAGCAGTGATTTCTTGTACGTGTGTGGTATCTCAGCTTACTGCAGAGTCCGCACACAGCTCACCAGCAATAAAAATTGTCATTTAGCATGAATCTTGTGTACACCTCCCTGCTCCCCCTTCTGATGGCCTTAACAGCTCATGCACCAGGGATCTCCCCGGTGCATAGCAATCTAGGGTGCTCAGAGCCGGGCAGGAGAGCAGCTCTGCTCCAGCGCCGTGGCTTCCTTCCAGGTCATTAATTCGGTGGAGGAAGGCTACCGCCTGCCCGCCCCGATGGGCTGTCCCACGGCCCTGCACCAGCTCATGCTGGACTGCTGGCAGAAGGAGCGCAGCGAGCGGCCCCGCTTCTCCCAGATCGTTGGCGTCCTGGACAAGCTCATCCGAAACCCTGACAGCCTCAAGTGCACGGCCACGGTGAACAGGTAAGGGCTCGCCATGAAGAGCAGGGGTAGACCCCGTCAAGCCACAGCTGGCAGCAAGCAGAGCAGGTTGCCATGAAAAAGGGATGTTTTGGTCCAGTTCTAGCAGCAGTGGCTTGCCCTGTGACCACTGGTTGCAGTGGGAGGTGGTAAACGTCCTGCATTTTGCTGCCTTGCACCCACCAAAGCGTCCCAAAAATGGGGCTGAGCCAAGCACGTGCAGCGCTGCCCACGTAGCAGTGTGCCCACCTTCACAGCGAGGGCTCTCCAGGTCCTCCCCTCTCTGAGGTGGACCATCTAAGACCACCATCTCCATCCGAGCTCCTGGGCTAATTCATCACTTCTGTCCCGCTCTCAGGTTCACCCAAACGCCCTTCGACAGGGGTCTCCTCGACTTCTCCGGCTGCCTGACAGTCGAGGACTGGCTGGACTCCATCCGGCTGGGCCACTACCGGGACAACTTTGCCATGGCAGGGTACTCCTCCCTGGGCATGGTGATGCGAATGAACATCGAGTGAGTACCACAGAGCAAACAGCACCGTTGGGGCTGCCCCACACTGTCCCACTAGCCCCAGGCAGTGATTGTCCTCTCTTGCCTTCCTTGACCTAGATGGCCCATCCTAGAGGGGCATGCCAGAGACACATCGTTCAGGAAGCAGGGTTTGGTCTGTATGAGGTTAATGTTGAGCCCTGGGATAATGTCCAAGGCAGCAGTGACTTTGAGCAGAGACGTGGGAGTTGTTCCAAGAGAGTTTGAGAACCTAGCTACCTCTGGTGCTCCATGGTAGCTCTCTGATGGAGCCCCACTGTTGTCACAGGGTGGTTCCAAAGAGTGTTTATCAACATGGTGATAAGCATTTTATAAATATAAATATAAATATAAATATAAATATAAATATAAATATAAATATAAATATAAATATAAATATAAATATAAATATAAATTAACAACAACAACAATACTCTACTCATAGGGTGTGGGATTCCAGGGAAATGTCAGGAGCTCAGACCCCTGTGCACTGGGTTGGCTGCCAGCTCGTTGCAGCAGGGCAGGGAGGCCCCAGGGCCTCAGTGTGGCTGGAAGGCCATAGCATCAGCCTGGATGCTTTGGAAATCTTCTTCCTAGTAAATACAGTCCTCCCCCTGCCTCTTTCTTGCCATCTTTCTCACTCACAGCAGGGAGAAATGAAAAAGTGGGGAGCTACAGGAGTGCTTCCAGCATCACCATGTGCTGGGGCGCTGGGCCCAGGGCTGCTGTCTGTGTGGAACAGGAGTGCAAGAGAGGCAGGAATTGCCCCCTAGAGATAAAGGCTGGGTGAAGGGGTGTTGAGAAAGGCTTGTCCCACTGTCCATCCTCTTCCCCTTGTTGTAAAGAGCTTGCTCCAGAACCTCTCTAGGGGATCTTTGAGGTAGCTGTTGCCACAAGCGGTACCAGAAGAGATGGCAAATATATCCTGGGCTTACATTCACCATCCTCTGGTGTTAGCTCTCGTACCAGGGCTGGAAAAAAATATCTTCTACCTCTGAGAAGAGTTGCTCCTTGCCAAAAGCAGTAGCTGCCGTGACTCAGAAAGGATGTGACAGTGAAAGCGTTGGTCGAGCTGGGATGGGTAAAGCAGGAGGAGGTGAAAGGGAAGATGGAGAGATGCAGGCAGAGGGCTGTCATGTGCATTGATCGGGGGCTGTACCTGGGGCCTTTGCTGTGGCACTGAACGGATACAGATCCTTGTTTCTCTCACACACTTTTGAGTGCAGGAGGCTCATCATCTGCCTGTCTTTCTGACTGGATTATTTGAGGGCATCTCACTAAAACTGCATCCAATTTCAGAGCATCGATCTTGTCACCTACTAGCCTGTCAGGAGCGGTGTCCCTTGCTCCTGCTCTCCCCTCGCCTGTCACAGCAGCCCTGTCAGGAGGCTGTGCCAGGGGGAATGACAACCTCTCCTTCCCTGGGGAGCATGTCATGGGCCCCTCGGGCAGCCTTGTGCTGAGAGGCAAATGGAGAAGAGCCAGGGGAAGGGTCCTGGGCTGGTCCAGGGGGTGTGCATGCAGGGAGGAGCTGTGTTTCTGTGGGCATGAGGATTATCTGACAGTGTCCTTATTCTCCAGGGACATTCGGAGTCTGGGCATCACCATGATGGGCCACCAGAAGAAGATCTTGAGCAGTATCCAGGCCATGCGGTCCCAGCTGCTGAACACAAATGGCCCCAGGAGGCATCTCTGATCACCGGCTTTGCAGACCCACATCGGACATTCCTTAACACTTACCCTGACCTGGGGGCAGCAGGGTGGTGAGCAGGAAAAAGGGGCACCAGACCAGGATCTGGAACTCCTCCAGCATCTCTGATTTGAGCTTCAGTGGAAATACGACTTTCCAGTTACCTCGACAATCCTGCTGCCTCCTTCCCCTATCTGAAGCGGGGAGCAGACTTCCAAGCAGGCTAGAGACAGGTCCTTCCTCTCTCCATCCTCTACTGTGTCCCTGTGGGGCTGGGGGTCCCCACACAGCTGTGCTGGATGGGTGGCAACCCCTTCACACAGCGGGATGGCCCCAGCAGCACCTGCAGATGGAGGGGTAGCACTCATAACAGCAATACCAGGACCAGCAGGACTGGGCTTGTCACAGGCCCCAGCCCCTGTGGATCTGACATGTGGGGAGTTCGGTGGAGTCCTGAGCTGAGGAAGGCCCCACAGACTGCCACGTGGCCCTGATCCTTGCAGTTGACTTTGTGTTCCACCTCCACTAAGCCCAGGAGGGCAGGGGACGGGGTACAAGCTCAAAGTGCTAGGAACTGCTGGCAGGCTCTGTGCAGAGGATCCTTTCCCTCTTTCCCCACACGGGGAAAGAAGCAGCCAAGGTCTGCTCTCTGGAGCCTCAGGAAATCTCAGGTCCCACAGGAGACTCTCTGCCTCGTGAGCACACCAGCACTGCTCTTCTCTGGATAACAGCACAAGCATCCCGGGGCAGCCCAGGCATGCTTTCTAGGGCCACAAGCTCAGGTTTCTCTGCCATCTCCTCTGGCCTCCCCCAGAGCTGAACCCAGCAGAGTGGGAGAGTTTGTTCCCATCTCACCTGGTTGGGGGCCAGAGGGATTTCTGCCAAACTTTCTTCTTATATCACCCTAGAGAAACCCATGCTACCTGCCTATACCTGGGGCTGCCAAGTCGTGTGCAGAGTGGGGGTCCCAAGCAATATTTCCAGCTGCAGCCACACAGCCCTGTGGCTGGAGAAAGGGGCTCTGCTCAGCCGTGTCAGGCAGGGCTGGCAGGATCTCCAGCACTGCCTGGCTGGTAAGCCAGGTGACAGGGAGGTTGGCCTTTCCTCCTCGTCTCTACTCTGTCCCCTGCAGGAGCATTTCTTTGGGTAAGCTTCCCTGGTATGCAGCAACAGCCTCCAAAGACACATGGAGCTGGTCTGAGAGCTGAGGTGGATGCAGTGATGCAGATGTGCCAGGGACTGTGAGCAGGCTTGGGGGCTGGAAGGCTTGCCCGAGTGTAAATATGATTTTCTATGGGTTGGGGACTGTTTTACTGAAATCTGATGTTATGTACACACGTTTCTCAAAGCACAGAAGCCCCAGACATGGGGCTGAACTCACTGCAAAAAAAAACAAAACAACAAAAAAAAACTCTGCTGGGAGCATGGCTTGGGTGGGGGGGTGGGGGTGCTGGAGAAGGAGAAGTGCTGGAGGGGGCCCTCGCTGCCTGCTGGGGACCCACCACAGCATCCTGTCCTGAGCACTTGCACAGAAAATCCAGCACCACCCCAGTGCAGGTACGGGCAGGATCTGGCCCAGGGTCTGCTTCTCCCAGCACTGTTTGGGCACCAGGCGGGTGGGGGGCGGGTTAAAGCCATTTCCCAGTTGCAATAATCCGGGCTAAACTGGCCTTTCTGGGGCCGGCTTAGCTTTCTATCCTGGGCACTTATGTCCTGATGGCTTCTCTGGCTGTGGCGGGCACTTTACTTCTTCCTATGGAAGCTCTTTGTAACGGGGGACAGATGCAATGTGTTGTTGAATTCGTATTGCACTCCGCATCCTGCACTCAGACCCGCCACGCACCCGCCCTGCAGTCAGAGTGACCACAGCGTTCCTCCCGAGCCCTGCAGCACAGGGCAGTGTGCACCTCCTCCTGGACAATAAAATTCCTTCTTCCCACGGGCCATCTCCTCTCCTGTTATTGCCCCTGTGCTGCAGAAAACTGCCTTACCACTCACGGAGAGTACAGGGGCCTCGAAGGATGCTTCACAGGCACAGAAGGGCGAGCACTCGGATGCCCAGCTAGCCACCTCCTTCCCTGCAAGAGAAATCCTCCCATGTGTGAAGGATACATCCCTAGGGAACAGGAATGTCTAGGCTTAGCCTCTCCTGGTAACTTAGGAATTGTATAAAAAAGCAAAACAAAACAAAACAAAACAAAACCAGCAGAATTTCAACCCTTCTCTCCTAAAGTCTGAGCTGAAGGGATGGAGGTGCCCATCCCCAGTGCAGCCCCTGCCGTGGGGTTAGGCCAGCCTGGTGCCAGCTGCCCCCGTGCCATCCTGCTGTCCTTTCACCTGCAGCCCCTGCCAGCCCCATCCAGCACCTCCTTCCCCCCAGGCCCTCCTCTCTGGCCTCCCATCGCCCTCCCCAGTGTCCCCTGTCCTGATGCATCGGCTCCAGGCTGGAGAAGCTGCTGCTGTGCAGCATCCCCAGCTGAGGGCTGAGCTTGCAAGCCCTGCCATCTGCTCTCAGGTCTTGGTGTCTGCCTGTCTTGTCACTGTGTCAGGACTTTCTACCACCCACATAAAGACTGCAGGATGCCTGCTGCTCCTTGTGTCCCTTAACTTCTGCCCTGGACCCTCCTCCTTTCCCCATCACCTCATAAAACCACGCATCAGCGTGATATCCCACCTTTTGGGTTTGCTGGAGCCTTTATCCACCCCTCAAGGAAATATGGTTGGGAGGGGTCTCTGCAGGTCACCTCACGCAGCTCCCCCACACTCATGCCAATGCACACACCTATATGGGTTCCTCTCCCCACCACGCAGAGCTGGGGACAGCCACGGTGCTGCACCTTGCTCCTGGCTCATTGCAACTTGGCATTCACATCATGCAAAGCCACTTGTGGAGAGGGCTTGGGGAACCTGCTCTGGGAAAGGAGCTGATCCAGAGGCCAGCCCTTCCCTCTGAGGACAGGAGACGGAAACCCTGGCTTGGGCTTGGCAGCAAATAACCCCCGTCACGTCCCACAGCAGCCGTCAGGACTTTCACACCTTTTTAGATGTCTCCAGAGGGACTTTTATTCCAACTTGCACACTTGAGAACTGCTCTTGGCTCCTTTGGGAGCCCACTTGCACCCTTGGGAACCTGGTAAAGCAGTTTTCTTTTCTAGTCACACCCGATATTACTCCAAGCTACCAACAAGCCACCTCTGAAGCCTTTAATTCACAGCTGACCGTGCCGGGTTTCGCTGTGTCAGTAACAAGTGAGGCTCTGCGAGCTCCGTGTACCTGGAGGTGGCAGCCTGGGCTTGCAGAGCACCCGTGGAGCCCTGCACGAAGCTGCCCGTCTCAGCGCCGCACCCACGCCTGCTTTGTGCCAGCTTTGTGCAGGTTTGCAGGGGTCAGATCCACTCCGTGGATGGTGTTAACAGATGGCGAACTCGGCTTTGTGTTTCCTAATACGATTCCTGTCTGATCACATACCAGCTCAGTCTGCCAGGAAAGGCTGTATTCCCAAACCACTTTCTCTCTCTGCTTTTAGCACAGCCATTTAGCATCGTGTCCAAGCAAATTACTCAGGATAACATGAAGCAAGATAGAAATACCCTCTGTGGATGCCATTTTAACCCTCAGAAGGGTCACAGGTTAAGCTCTACATTGACTTTAAAGTGTCTCTTCGGTCACATCTGGGTTGGAAAGCACCGTGGAGGAGTGGGACAGCAGCACAGGGATCTGGGACTGGCCCCAGCACCATGTACCTGGCCTGGGATGTTTTTTTGTTTGTTTGTTTGTTTTCTGTGCAGAATGTGAACAGGATCCTCAGTTCTGCACCCTTGGCAGCTTAAGGGTCTCATAGCCAACAAGCCAGGCACTATTACACCTGCTTTGCTGAGCAGGCTGTCAGTATCAACCAGGTTCAGGAAAACAAGAGTCTTTCAAGTTTCCTGGTTAAAATCCCCTGGCAGTCGTGTCTTGGGAAATCCCAGGACAGAGTTACTGCGTCTCTGGCCTATGCAGTCCTTCCAGAAGGGAATTGCAGACCACTTGCAGGTAGGTGCCGGAAAGATTTCTGCATACAAAGCTGGCAACACTTCCTTTACACAAACCGCTGTTTATTCCTGAAATTAAAATAAATAAACAAATAGATCACTGAGTTTAAAAAGTTGCACACGACATAGGAAATTTCTGAAGAGGGTAAAGGCCTTGAAACTTGTTGATTCTGACAATCAGCCACGGCACATTGTAGATTCTCATTTTACTGACACTGAAAATGAATTATTCCCCAGCATTCACTGGCATCTTCCTCAGCCAAGAGCCTTTCACTCCTGTAGATTTCTTGTTACTCCCTGCTTTACCACCTTCCCCCAACAAATTGTCCAGAAAAGTGGCCCTTGAAGGGGCAGACAGTGGGATGGAGGGTGTGGGTGGGGTGGCACCCAGTGACTAAATGGGAAGCAATCCTGTAAATTCACTGCTTGCAGCACCAAGGAGAGGGTTTGCAGCTGAGCAGTGGTGGAGGCCTGGGAGCAGTCGGCAGCTAGCGAGTGAGTCCTAGTGCTGGGCTCTAAATCTGTTATCAAAAGATGAGGTTCCTCAGTGCAATTCCTTTTTTTCTCTCACATTCAGAGCTGCCAGTGAAGGGTCAGCAGCACTTACGAAATTTTCAACTCTCGCAGGTTTTGAATTTACATGTTTTTTCTTTTTTTTTTTCTTTTTTGTGTCTGAGATGGAAGAAGATTATGAATAAAAGATTAAAATTTGAGGTCTCCCAATCATTTAAGAGCAATGCAATGAGTGTTTATTATGGGAATGATCACGAGCCAAAAAACTGCTGCATGCATATCAAAAATTAGCAGCCAGCTTTGAACAGGGCCCAAGCAAAAGGCCCCCCAGCTGTGAACAGCGAGGACGTGCCACATCCCTGGAGAGGTCTGAAGGGAAGGTGGTGCTATGGGACAAACCATGGCAGGTGCCAGCCAGTCTGTCTGTGATGGAGACAGCCCCACCACGAGCGTGGTGCTGGGCAGAACAACCCTCAGGTCCCTTCTGCCCGCCCGTGAAATGTCCAGGCGCTGAAATGTCTTGAGACAGAGAAACCTCATCAATAAAAGTTCTGCATCAATTGCTGAAGTGTTACGGCTCAGCTTGCTGAGACATTTCCAGCCTTTCATCTTCTTTTACTTGGTCATGAGCTTCTCAGGACCATCCAGGGCCCTGCAGTGCGTGTGCCTGGCCCCATCCTGCGGCTCCTTCCCCCTCCTGGAGCCGCTGTGGGTTTCAGCCTGACCCGCCAGAGGACAGCAAGCACGGAGCAGTTTCCATAAGCCTGTTTCTGCAGGCTTTATGGAAATAGATGACAGCTGGAGAAGGAGCGTGTGATGTAGCAGTGCCCCCACAGACAAGATGGCGGCAGCCCCAGCTTGCACATACACATGTCCAGAAGGAGGCACGAAGGAGGGATCTGTGACAGCTCCCTGTACAAAAAGCTTTCCTCCAGGCTCACAACGAGCCCTGAGACACCATCCTGAATGAATGTGCTGGGTTTCAGCTCCCTGCTCACGTGCTGGGGCAGTGCCAGGGGGGACAGCTACAGTGGGACGATGCTCTTTGAATTTCCCTGCACACACATCCCGGGGAGCCAGGAGGGCGCTGATCTGGGGAGCCTGCATTTTGTTTCCTCTGCAGAGCAGCTGTCAGAGATGCCCAGATGCAGGCAGATGGGATGGATGGATGGACGGATGGACGTGGCTGGGCTGAGTGATGCTCATGGCATCACAGGGAGAGCTCCCTGTGCTTTGACAAGTCCTCTGGCGTCGGTGCTGACAGCCACAGCCGCTGATTCTGCCCTCTCAAAGCAGCGCCTTCACCTCGATCCTCTCCCAGGGCTGCTGCCATCACTGACAAAATCTATTCCTCAGCTTTTATGCTCTTTTGTGTCCTCACTTTAGCAGGAAAGCCCCTGACACTGCTCCTCTGGCAAGGGGACTTGGTCCTGCCCTTGGGGAGAGCCCTCCTGCTGCCCACCTTGCTCTCCTTAAGCATCACGCTGCTGATCCTGCTCTGTCCCAGGGCTTTGGTGCAACCTGGTAAAAACTTTGTTCTCTCAGAATACATTTCTGGGACGAGGGTTCTCTGTCAGAGGATGACAGGCAGCTGGGGGTGATGAGCATGTTGTTAGTAACAAAAAGATAAATCCTGAGGATGAGCCATGGCTGGTCCATCCCCGTGTCTCCACCAGCCTGGCTTCTGTAAAGACAAGTGGGTCTGTGCTGGGTGCTCTGCAGTGTCCTGCAGCCTTTTGTTTTCACACAATTTGCCAGGCCTACCACCATATCTATATTCAGGTTTACTTTTCAAGCCTTGCTAAAATCCAAGTGCCTTGCACAAACTGAAGTGTGAAATTTGAGAGTGCTTGGTGGAAACCACAGCACCACAGGCTGCTGGAGGCACATGGGGCTGGCACCTGGGACTGGCTTGCAAGGGTCAGGATTACAGCTGGGGTGGTATTTCCTATATTTTTAAAGATGTTTAGCATCCATTCAAGGCATTTATGATGACTGCCCAAGGCTCTTACTTCTCCCAGGTGGCTGGTGTAGGTGCTGGCATCTGAAGCATACGACAAGATCCAGGCAGAAGTGCCATGCGTCTGTAGATGCTCTGCAGGGAATTGCAAGCATTTTGGCTTGTTTGTCCCAAATCCTTTTCCCTGTTGTGATTTCAGCATCTTCCCATGCAGTGTGAGCCTGCAGACTCGGGGGGCAGGACAGGTCCAACCCTGCTTCGTTCCCAGGAGGTGGGGTCTGCCCTCGGGGAGCCCCTTGCTACAGCAGGTTAAATTTGGGGGGGCTGCTCCGTGGGTGCAGGTCCCTCCTCGTGCACAGGTCCCATCCTGTGCCCAGCTGCCCGCTCAGATATCCTGGCCCTGGCAGGAGGGTGAGGAGTGCCACAGCCTCGTGGCATTCCCTGATCATCCCCAGCCTTGTCAGCCGCTGTTCCCAGTTCTTCATTTACTCTTTCTCTGCTGGGACATTGTTTCTGCACAATTTGGTTATCCCTACCTGGGGGAAACTGTCAGCTTTCCTGGTCAGTGCTAAGCCCACGGATTAGCTTTATTCCTGCCTCCACTGCCTCCTGGGGCAGGAGACCCCACAACAGCTGGGTCTTTGGCATCCCTTACAAAGACAAAGCCCTTGAAGAGCCACTTCTGGGGGCAAGGAGCAGCCACCCTGAAGCCAGGCATCAGGAAAAGCCTCCAGCAGGCACGGAGGATCCTGAGCAGAGCCCCGTGCAGCTCGCTGCTCTGCTGACCCCCAGAAGCCAGAACCTGAGAGCAGGTGAGTGCTGACTTCATCTTCCCTGGGATCCTGCAGACTCCTTGGAAAGACTCAGCCAAGCTCCCTGTGCCAGCCCATCCTCGATGCAGCCCTCGGTTTCTCCCCTCCGTGCTCTTCGGGTTCCCACCCTTGCTGGGCAGGGCTCCCCCACCTTTTGCACTGGGCTTTATCTCGCCGAAGTGGAACAAAGCATGAAATATGAATGAGCCGCTGTGGCCTGTCGCGTGCTGCTGGGCTGTACCCTGATTCGATTAGCGCTGATGTTTCTTTCATGAGCAAGAGGCTTTCTCCTCCGCGGAGCTCTTTGCTGCAAACGCCGAGCTCAGTCACGGAAGCAGACGGCTGATTAACCACCCGCTGCCTGCCGCGGCTCCTGCCTGCTGCTCCTGCCTGCCTGCTGGCCATCCGCTCCCTCCCTCCTGTCCCCGTCCCCGTCCCTGCCCGCTGCCATCCCCTGCCACCTCCTGCTGCTCTGGAGCAAGCCCCGCTCCCTGCAGCCTGCTCTCGCTGCTGCTGCCAGCATCTGGCTTTCTTCCTCTTCCTAGCCCGGTGTTTGCTCTCTGATGCCAAAGGTGTTTTCGTGACGTGGTGGTGTGATGGGGCTGGACGTGGAGCAGCAGCGTGAAGGGAAAGGGTGATGGGACCCTGCCTGGTGCAGGGGTTACGGGACAGGGCGCACGGCCAGGCACCTCCTGTATCGATGACACAGCATCTGCTCCCGCTCTGGGTACACAGGGTCAGCTCCCAAATCCTGATCCGGCTGATAAATGTTCTCTCTTTAGCACGATCTTGATGATTTTCCTAATGACCAGGCCTGAGAAATAAGCCTGGCTCCTGAGAATTCAGCTGGGCTATTTCAGGCAGTTAATTGTACCTAGCAAGGACATTCCTACTGTTCACATTTTTTCAGTTATCTGGGACGATGCGAGTGCTAACGGGCTTCCCCTGAGCTGCTCTGTGGGGCAGGGAGAAGGGGACACAGCAGAGACCACGGTGTCTCTGTCTCTCTCTGTCCCTGTGCTGTAAGGTAACCTTGAAGCTGGCGTGTACCATCGGATATAAAACTTTGTGCATAACAACGTCCCTCGGCTTCCTTTGTGCAAGAACCATTCCTCCCTGGCTCCATCCACACGGATAGATGAGCACGTGGCTGACGCTTGGCAGGAGCTTGGTTGCCTCTTTCCCACAGGAACAGTTGCAGGAGGCATCAAAGGCACCAACATTTTGCACAATTAAATGCTTGAGTACCTGGAAAAAGCCTGGCCGAGCTCATGGCTGAAAACTTTGCCTCTGCCTTTTGCGTCTCTGAACTGTATCCACGCTGTTAATTATGTGTATGCAGTACAGGTGGGGGCTAAACAATATCCTCCTGTGAAGACTTTCAGCACTCGGTTGTCCAAGGACAACCTGATTTTGACTTTGCAGTCAGCCGTGCTTGGAGCTGGGGGCTGCACTGTCAGCCCCTGGAGAGCCCTTCCAAACTTCGGCTGAGCCTAGCTCCGTGACAGCACTGGCTGCTCAGACACGAGGGGCTGTGCTTTCACATCCTTCCCCTGCTGGAACAATCCTCTGTGCTGTTGCTTTGCCTGACCTTCCTTACGTGTTGATTTTGATCACAGCCATGCACCAACTGCACCGCTCCCTGCCAGAGCCTCGCTGACCTGCTGGAGGTGCGGTGCAGCTGGCTGCATCGGTATCCCAGGTGCAATTAACTCCAGAGCTAATTTCTCTGTCTGCCCACGTGCGGTGTGACTCAGGCACTGTTAATTGGGTGGACTGCATTAGCCGTGCCTCCCCTGCTCTGCCCAGTGCAGCAGGTGCTGCTTCCAGACCCTTTCTGCAGCTCTGCCCTCGCCTCCAGCAGCGAGCAGCGATCCCACGGCCCCGGGGAGCGCTCGACACGCGAATCCTCTCGCGCAGACAGCGCTTTACACGCTATTGCTGGCACAACACAGCAAGCAGCCAGGGGTTTCTCTGACACACACGCTCCTCCCCGCAGCGCCACGGGCCCATCCTTGCTCCCACCATCACGCCAAAGCCAGCAGCTGCTGCTCTGGCAGCGTGAGTAATCCTCGCCCTGCCTCTGCTGCCTTTGCTCTGCTGTCCTCCCCGTTCTGCTCCTTGCTGCCCCAGGACACCGTGCATCCCCTCTGAGGAAGGGGATGGCTCTTCCAGTGCGCTCTCCGCTGGACTGGAGTCACTGGTGGGCGATGCTGGGCCAGCTGAACGTTCACCCATGCCATAGCAAGCAAATAACACCCACCCCACCCACATGGTACAGTTAATTGATTTTTTTTTCCAGTTGGATTTATTGTTCTTGGATTTTCTGGTTGATCTTCATGGTCCAGTCTTCTCCCAGTTCCAGTTGCCAGTAGCTGTGTGCCTGCCCTGGGAGGTCCCCGGCAGTGAGGGTGGCCTCTGACCACAAGCCGAGGTCCCTCCGGGTGACTCAGTTCCAGCTTCGCCTCCTCAGGGCCCTCCTCAGCCCTGCTGTGTCTCACTCCTTGGTGAGCAGGAGGCTGCGTGTGCAGGACTTTCCTGCTGTGTCACCAGATGTCACTTTGCTCCTGCGTCTGGGTGCCTGGAAGCATCCCAGGGGCTTCTTCCTGCCTAAGGGGGGCTCAGACCCTACGTCAATCAAGGGATGGTGACACCCCCAGATTTTTCTAAATCCTGTGCCATTTCTCCAGATCATGCAGTCTAGTTTAGGGCCATTTAAATGTACAGAAGGCTCTACGTGTTTGCACAGAGGTTTGGACAGCTCTGTACATGGAGGAGGAGGATGAAGGATGTCTGGGCTGCTGCTGCTGATATACAGCTACCCAGATTTATGCTGCCAGCTTGTCGGAGCCGTGGGACTCTGAAAGAGGGCTCAACTCAGGAGTGAGGACAACACCAGGCTCCCCTTCTGCTAACCTGTGGGGTATCTGGTTCTGGCATCACCCTGCGGGGAGCTGGGGCCAGCAGCAGGCTGTGTTTCACTGCTGTGGCTTATGGCTTCTGACCAGGTAGAGACAGAGCAGCAGGGACAACCTCGGGACCCTGAAAAGTTCAGTGTGACACGGAGATGGCCCAGAAGGTCCTACCCAGGTGGGAAATCCAGGCTCTGAGGAACAGGGAGTATCCTCACCGTCCTGTACTGCTGCAGTCTGTACGGCAAGGGTTGGCTTAACCTGGGCATGAGGACGGTGAGGGGCTGCGATGGCTCCTGCTGGGACTGCCAGGCTGAGGTGGAGGCCGTCGGCGTGTGCTTCTTCTGGACTTTGGGCTTTGGACTCCATCTGCTGTAATAAAAGTGGAATTTCCCCAGCTGGCACCAAGCTGACTGCACAGTGCTGCCGGCGCGCAGCGGTGAGCGGGATGAAACTAGGGCACGCAGGGAAAAACTAGGACGTGGCTGCAGCCTTTGGGAATCCCGGGTGTTTCCCGAGGAAGCTGAGACCTCCGCTCAGCTTGGTTAGAAAAGATGCCAGGAGTGGTCTAGCTCAGCAGCAAGAGGACGTGGGCTATTCCAGCTGGTCCTTCTAGCAATGCTCGTGTGATTCGGGGCTTTTGGGGATGTCCCCGTGATACGGGGGAACTGCCTGTGCATTTGTGCTGCCCAGCACTGGGGCAGAGATGTCCCACACCAGTTTCCCAACTGGGAGGGCTCCATCAGGACCTGCCCAGCACCCTGCTGCTGTGGGGCAGGACCAGGCTGTGCCTCATGCTGGGGGCACGATGTGGGGAGAGGAAGGCTGGTGCTCGGGCATCTGTGGGGCAGGAGAGGGCATCTGATGGATGGCCAGGGGGGCACAGGTTTGTGTGGTTACACACACAGCAAAAAGCTGCTTTTGCAGAGCCAAAAGTGTCTCCAAATGAGAGGATCCTGCTGGTACCGTGCCCAGGGCTGGGTCTCTGCCTGCCCATGCCCCTCCGGCACCCCGTGGCGCCCATACAAAGGGGGAGAGCAGCACCCTGGGGAGAGCAGCACCCCGTGCTGTGCTGGAGCCAGCAGTGACGGGGAGGTGTGGGCTGCTCCTGCCCATCTGTGTGTGAGGAAGACGAAAATACAGACCGGTGATTTTCTCTGGGGGGGCTGAGCACAGATCAATCTCACTGAGCGCTGTGAAGCCTAAAGGGCACCTTGAAAACTTCTGTGCTTTTGTCAGGAAAGAAGCTGATTTCTCTCTTCCCGGGGCTCCTTGGGGACTTCCCCACAGATTTTCAGCATCAGAGAGAGCAAATTCCCTACGCCCACCCCGCTTGGCTCTGCGCCTTCCCCTGGCACCTCGGGGCAGGTTGTGCCTGGGGGCTGCCGCAGACCCCCGGACACGGCCCCCCCAGGATGGGATGGGGCACAACAGGCACCACGGATCCATTGCCATGGATGCCTGTTTTCCCTCAACAGCAGTCTCTGGTCTCTGCTGCTCTTGCTTAAGAGACCTCAGCTCTCCAGGTGGGCAGCATGGACCCGTCTGTGACCCCCAGCCTGGGGAGAGAGCTTCACCCCAGCCCCACGGATCCTGTCACAGCGGCAGAGCTGAGCCTCCTGTGCTCTCTCCCTCTCTGGCTGAGCTGCACAGGATCAGGCATTTGCTCCTAGATGGCTAAAAGTGGTGGGGGCATCCCCCCCACTCATCCATCCCACAGGCCAAGGGAGTTGTGGGGTGGCAGACCAGGTCAGGGCATCGGTGGCATCCTCGCAGCTGGTGTCAGACCCCGCACACGGGGCAGATTCAAGATGTTTCCATCCAACAAGAGCTTTTCCTCCTCCCTTCCCATCATTGCTACAACCTCTTGTCCCTGCTGACTTGTCCAGGTCCCAGGCCTGGCTGTGCCTCAGCCTCTTTTCTTGGCACAACAGAGGGGACAGACGTCCCTGTGATGAGACGGGAGCAGAGTTTTGGAAATGTTGTTGGTTTTGGGGCAGCAAAAACTTCAGAGACCCCCCCCTTCCCTTTCCCTGCCCCAGCTGCTTATGGCAGGGCCAAGCTAGGAATGAAAAGGTGACAGGACAAATCTTCATGAAGGCCATAAGCAGCACTCCAGATCTTCCAAGAAAAGCCTCCACCACCCCGTGCCCCAACCCCACGGCAAACTAGGGTCACCCCTACCCTTACCTTGCTCCAGGTGGGAAAGCTCTCCACACGAGTGGAAATGTCCCCGTGTCCCATAAGCTCCAGTCAGGGCTCCTTGCCTTGATACTGTAATTTAGCAACATGCAAACAGTTGTGTTCTGAAATTAAGCATACGAGGAGCTCTCCTTAAGCCAGAAGAATTATTTCCACATCATTTCAAATTTTCTGCTCTATTAATTTCCCTCTAGCCTGTCATTTTCTTCATTTGTCCCAAGGCTCCTGGGGTTCAGCAGAGCCAGCACCAGGCATGACGTGCAGCCCCTTCTCCTCTGGCCACGTCCTAGTAGCTGTTGGGGCAACTTTTGGGGATCCCCAAAGGTTCATCCCGGTCCTGGTCTTGCAGGAAGGCTCCCACCTTCACCCCAAGGGTGGAGGTGGCTGGGACCAGGCTGCCTGGCCTTTCTGCAGGGATGCTGGCAGTGGTGGGGGCTGCTGCCATCTCTTGTCCCCTCTTAACACTGCACCTGGTGGGATGATGCTGGCAGGAGGGTGTCAGTGCCCTGGCACCATCTCCCTCTGCCACAGCCCAGCTGGGAGCAGCTCAGGAGCACAGCCCCGTGTTTCACCCACCTCCGGACTAAAGGCTTCCAGAGGCCCCTCTGGTTCCTGCTTGGAGCCAGTCAGCCGGCTCTAAACTGCACGCTGTGATTTCCCAGTGAAGCAGCAGCTCACAACAGCTCTAATTTAACCTCCTGGACTGGCAGCTCCACCTTCATGGGTCCTGCTCGCAGCGCTGTCACTGCAGAGGGTCTGGAGATGGGTGGAAGAACAGAGGCAGCACAGCACACACCTGCTGCTCACCTCATCCCCAGGCTTTTTCTAGTTTCTAGTGACTCTTGAAAACATCTTACTTCAGGTCTAATGACCCACTGGGCTGGACAGCTCTGCTTCTGTGCTGCAGGTGAGCTCTGGAAGCGGGATGCTCTCTAGCACTTGGGGCTGGATTAATCCCCCTTCTCCCCAGTCTTCATATATTTACTCCCCCGTGGTGGTCTCTCATTAGCATCCCACGGCTGTCCTCCAGCTGCTCTCCCTGTTTACACCATTTCCAAGACCATGGTAGGACTTTATGAATCATTTATCTTAAGCAGCAATTATTGTACAAACAACTTATTAATACCGTGGCTATCAGCTTGCTCTCGACATCAGAGGCAAAGCGTGAGGCATAAACATTGCAGAACGGTGATTGAGAGAAGGATTGTTTCAATTATGTGAGCCCCCCCATGCTCTCCCCCCTCACACAAGCAATTTCAGGGATACCTTCAGGGTACCGGGCTGCAGCAGCTCTCCAGCATTGGACTCGAAGGCAGGAATAAGGCAGCAGTGAGCAGGAAAGGCAGCTGAGCATGATGCCAGGTCATACGTGCTGGAGTTTTGCAGGCAGGGCCAGGAAAGGAGACTGCGTCTGCACTGCTGCTCGCAGGGGCGATGGGCGAGGAGGCTTCAGAAGTCATCGCATGGGGTCTGGGAGGGTGATGCCAGCATGGCCACGTTCTGGATAAACTTGCAAGCAACCCAAAAAAGGAAGCACCAAGGTGTCTGCAAAATGATGCCTTCCTGCACAGGATAAACAACACAGCCCTCTGCCTTTGGTCAGTGGGGAAAACTTCAAAGCTAAAGACAAAGTGAGTTTAGTCACAGCTGTGAATCCTGCTAGGACCAATTGCGTTTGCACAACCTCCATTATTTCGGTTAATTTGCAATATAATGTGCAAGGCTTCCTGGTGACAACTGGCACAGCAGCTTTGCTCTGTCCCATCCAGCATCCATCAGCCAGAATCCCATCTGAGCTCTGGAGAGCTCAGGAGTGCTCCGAAATGTCCCTGGAAGCAGCAGGCACCCTATGGGAACACCCTGGGGCTGGCCTGTGCTTTGCTGGGGGCAAGGAGATGCTCCAGCCCTTGGCACCGGTCAGCTTTGCTCTGGCCGTGCTGGATGAAGCAGCCCACTTTGGGGGAGAGCTTTGGCACAGGAAAATATTTCAGGGGCAGGGTTCAGACGGGGCAGGGTTCATTGCAGGGGCAGGGTTTGGGCTGTAGAGAGAGGCACGTGCAATGTGCAGGGTGAGCAAGGGGCTTCGCCTCACCTTGCACGGAGCAGGCAGGGAGTTGAAGCTGCAGGAACGCAGGCTGCGCTGGGGTTTGCAGTCACGGGACTGGCACGAAAGCTTTTTTAGAGACTTCTTCAAAGCTGGCGTGTTTGAGGCTGGGGTCACGGCGAGGCCATTCCCTGTCGCTTCTCCACGAGCTCTTTCCCCGAACACACAGAGCTGTTTTCAAATGAATTAAAATGAATCACCTCTACTCCACCGACAAACTTTTCTCCTCCACGTTCTCCTTTGAAGATGCTCAAAACATGTTAGACTTATCAAGAGTAATTTTAGAGAAAAACAGAAAAAAAATATGCAAACTACAGACTCAGGCCCCTGAAGACTAAAGCACTGTCTAAGAGCTCTTCTAAGGCGTGCGGATGCAATAAGGCTGCCTTATCTCGGAGTCAGTGCTAGAGTAGAGAGCCACGTAACGAGGGACTATTTCCCATCTGCTGCATAAATCTAAAGTTACTTCAGGCAGAATGAGGAATCAGAAGGTACTTCAAAGGCATTTTAGCTCTGTATCTGTGTCAAACTGCAGCTCTAAGCACTCTGTGTTGCCCTCCTATTAAAGATGAACTTTTGTACTCTGTTAGACATCTTAAAAAGCATAAAACATAAGTTCATTTGCTTTTCAAGTACTCCCCCCACCCACCCCCTGCTCGGCTCCTTTGCAAGATACGAGACTGTTAGGGTATTTGTGAACAAACAACCTTGGTTTTGCTGCCGAGTTTTCATCTCTCTGCCAGCACAGGCGGGCTGGGCTGGGTGCAGCTGAAGTTCTCCGGGCTGCCTGGCCCCAAGAGGAAATTGGTGGCACTTTGGTGGCACGGCAGAAGTGGCTGTCCCAGGACCAAGTGCTTGTTGCCCACCAGTGTGTCCCCAGCTTCTCCTGGGCTGAAAATATTTTGGCCAGGGGAGAGGCAGCTGTGCCTGGGAGGCACCGGGAGAGTTCAGTCCGGGAGGAGAGCGGATGGAGCTGACTGTCCCAATCCTTTTCCTTGCAGAGTTTGTGGCTTTATTAGCATTTCCTACAAAAGCTGATGACTTATGGAGGCTTTTCGGCTGTGAAAATGAGATCACTCTAAGCTGGCACTAAGGCCCATGGCCTAGGTGGCACCCCGTGGCGAGGCATCCCCGTGCACCCCCCTGCAGCACCATGGGGCGTGCTGCCTGGGCAGTGGGGAAGGGAGAATAAAGTTTATGTTACTGAAACAAAAGAAAGGGCTTTGTTTGTTGTATCCCAGTCCTTTTCCCACTTTGGAGGGGAAGAAGGGGGGATCTGAGAGGCCACAGCCACCTGCCCAGCCTGTCTTGCACAAGCAGGGGTGCAGAGCAAGCCCAGGGCCAGCACATGATGTTGACCGTATCATCCTTCTCCATGTCCTTTTTGACTTGATCAAAGATTCAAAGATTTCTCCAAGGTCTGAGAGACCTGAATACTCTTTACGTAATGTCTTAGGACTTTCTTAATAAATTATATTTATCCAGGTGTCTATTAAGTCTGTTCGTCACTCTAGTTTGGACCAATTGCTTGATGTGGCATTCAGACCTGATGGCCATGTGCTTTCCAGATGGCCACAGAGCTTTTTCCATGGATTGCTGTCACATCTGTCACCTTTCACACCAGTTTAAGCAATACATTGGAGATTGTTGCTGATTTGATTTCTTCTAGAAAACTGTGTGAGTCCCACATGGTCCTGGCCATTCGTAACTATGCAGGTGCTCACTTTGCTCTAAAAACACTCCTCTGACGCCTTCCTTTGAGGCAATTTCTCAGATTTATACCCTGAAAGAAGCCCTTATGGTGTGGGACATTCCTCGATGGGAGGTGTGCAGAATGCCACTGCAAAATTTAATTTCATTTTTCTGTAAATCTGTCTGTTCCTCCTGTCCTCGTTTTATGCACTGTCATCTCTCATCCCCACCAGCCTCCTGATGATATGGGCTCATAAAGTGTAGGAAAAATGGCATTCCTAAATTTTAAGCTGCTAGCAATTTGTTCTTCAAAAACATTTAATCTGATTCATTATTGTTTTGCACTTAATTTGCCGGGGTCTGTGCACTTTTCTGTTTTTCTCATTTGGACAGTAGTTTCTTTTTGTTTCTAAGATACGTTCACTTTGCAATTAAATCACAGTAGCATTTTAAAACCTAACAATTCTGCTGTACAGTGCTTAAAAGAGCATTTCTACTATTCCTCCAGCTCAATATACAGCTAATAGCAATGCGGAGGTTTCACAGATTTTTAAACACTACTATTTTTATTTTTATTTTTATTTTTATTTTTATTTTTATTTTTATTTTTATTTTTATTTTTATTTTTATTTTTATTTTTATTTTTATTTTTATTTTTATTTTTTGTATTTTATTTTATTTTATTTTATTTTATTTTTATTTTATTTTATTTTTATTTTTATCTTTATTTTTTCAAAATGCTTCAGTCTTTTAGTCTGCCCTAAAAGTATAGTTTATCATATTAGAAGGTAGCAGACGCAGTTATGGACTAACAAGTGTGACCAAGACCCCCAAATGGATTTACCTCATTTGAGAGGCTTTTCCATTAATTTGTTTCACTCCAGGCAAATTATATGTGCCTCTCAAATTGGGCTTAGTGAAGATCTTAGTCACAAACAATTGGTCTCAAACCTCAGAGATCAAGGGTAGTTGATATCTCTTTTTTCCTGTAATCTAATTTGATTCCCAATAGTCTGTGGCTAATGCGGGCATACAATGCACCAGACGAAGCGTTTGCAGCAGAGACAGGGACGTACAAGGCAGTGTTAAGATCTTACTTACATTATTATGTACAGCTCAGCTAAGCACAGCCAGGAAGGGATGACAGTTGCGACAAACGCTGGGAGGATTTGGGGAGCGGAGGCATTGCTTTGCACAGAGAGCTTGGCCTGACACAAGCAGGGCTGAGAAAGGAGATCGCAATCTTTGAAATATGCTTTGGGTGATAAATAATGAGAAGAGAAAGGAATTATCTGATTTCAGTGACGATTCTTTTATCATCTAAAATCTGCATAAACTGCCTGTGACCATGTTGACACGGAAAATTAAGAGATTCATAAACGCACAAAGAGGAATGGTTTCCCAAGCAGGGGGAAGGGGACAAAGAGGCTTGAGATTAATACCATAACGAAGGGTCAAGGCAGAAGTGAGCCGGGTGTTAGAAATGCAAGTACTCATGCAGCCAGAATAACAGCATCCCCCCAGAGAGGTCCATCACTGTCTGCTCGCATCTCTTTGTCAGCGTGGTTGTCCTTGCCTCAGTCCTGCTGACCACCTGCAGAGCCAGAAAGGATTTTTCTCCTTAATACTTTTTCCCATAACTCCATCTTTTGATTCTCTTCTCTGCAGAAGCACTGAAACAGCTGGAATAACCTACAGGATAAGACCAGCCAGGCCTTACTTGTCCATCAGCATAACTGGGGTCAGGAAGGAAGCTTCCCCAGCCAGAGAGGCTGACTTTTTTCTCTCTGTACCGTAGGTTTTATCCTCTTTCTCCTAGGATTAGCCGGAGTTTTCTCCAGAGATACTGCCTGCTCTCAGTTCTCTTCCTTGATACCTGCACAGAATTGCAATAGCAGCCTGTCTTTGCCTTCATGTGCTGTAAGTTTTGGGAATGTGCAGTGAATGTGCTTCAGAGCTAAGGCGCGCCGTTATCGTGCCTGTAGGGAGCTGAGTTTGACTCTGATTGTCCAGTCCCTCTTGGGCCCCCTGGCCTGGGTTTGTTGCTTTCTGCTGACAGCTTAGTTTCTGATGGAGGAATCTCTGAGGGCAAAGGGTGACTTGAATGCCTTGTGCATCAGTAGCAAAGAACTGAGTGAAGAGTTGAGCCTTAAAGGCATTATGATCAGCCTCTAGCCTGGGCTGTGTGGATATACATGTATATAATCTTTACATATAGATATTTTTCACATATATATAATTATATATATAATTTTACATATATATAATTTACAAATACAGACAGTATTTGCTGTGGTCTCTGCTGAAGAAAGATTGCAGAGGGATTTTTTGTCCATCTATATTCTGCACCAAGCACAGGTCAAGGCCACAGATTGTGCCCATGGAGATTGCTGAAGGCCTGGGTGAACCTGAACCTTTCTTCTCACCCATGGACAAGGGGCTACTGTGCTGGGAAGGGTCCCCTAGGGTTTAGAGAAGCTGATCTAAAGCAACATTGTGCCAATTACATCCTGCAAAGGATGTGGAAATCCTAAGAGGGGGCTGAGACAGGCTCATGGCAGCTGGTGGAAGTGGGGGAGATGCATTGCAATTCAGCACTTCTTTTCAAATTCTTAATTTAGCAGCACCCAAATCCTAACAAATCCTATCAAAAACTACAGACAGCAGTTCTGAAATGAGGGCATAGGTGGGATATTGGGGTAAGGAACCACACATCACCTCTCCTGCAGAGTTTGCCCCTACAACCTGAACCAGAGACAGTTTGAAGCATGGAGAAAGATGCTCAGATTCACTTGGATCACTGCAAACACGGCAGCACCTGCCAGTGCATGGCAGAGGGAAGTACTGCAGTTTTCCAGGAGTGCATAACAGTCAGGTAGCAGGACCCAGAGGCGTGTGGATAGTCATGGAGACCCCACCACCTGTCCATGACTGGCCACATGCCAATGTTGGCTCCCAGGTGTTTCTGACTGCTTCTGTTCCAGCAAAAAAAAAAAAAACCTGCAGAACCTGAGGAATAGATGTGCAGCCTCCATCCTGTTAGAAGCAGTCCATCATGCACCATTCTGGACCATCCTTTAGAGGCAAAGCACCTGGAAAAGGTGCAGTGGTACAGCTTGGGCTGTCCATTTGCATTCTGTGCTCCAAGATCCACAGCTCAGCCCACTGCAAAATCCCCATGGGGATGCCAGCAACCGTGGAGGGACCCAAGACTTTTGTGAGGACCAGCCAGTCTTTTCTGATTACCAGCAGATGGAGGATGCACACAGAGATAATTAATTAATTTCAACTTTCCCAGTCTCCAGACTTTGGTTTCTATTGATCTCAGTTTTATCTGGAGTAATAGAGACAATTAGGAGGGAACACAGCAGCAGAAGTTAATTACCAATGGAATGGAAACTGTGCCTTTCAATTTATTAAACTTTTATCACAAAGCAGCACTGCTGCAGAGGCACTGGGAGAGGCCGTGTGCCTCCCTGCATCCTCCGAGCCACGCAAGGCGCTCCCCACACTTGACGATCAATAATAAATGATAAACTCATCCTCCTCGTCAGCGGGGCCGGGGCTCCCACGCCAAGCTCCGGGGGGACCAAGCCCTCAGAGGAGAGCATCTGGGCTGCTTGGACAGGCAGTGCTCCCTCCTGATGGGAGCCTGGAGGCTGATGCAGCGCGCTGCTGCCAGCCCCACTGCGCCCCGCCGTGCTGACGGCTCCTGCAGGCAGAAGCGGCTCTGCGGGGACCAGGAATAAAACTCATTGCTATTCCTGTCCTGAGCCTTCGGTGGAAGGCAGCGCTGCCTGCCCACGGCATCGGCACGCTGCAGTGTGCTGGAGATGGAGAGAACGGTGGCCGTGAAGAGAGGAAGCAGCACGGGGTGAGAGAGGAGGAATTGGCCCAGCTCAGAGAGCTTCGCGGCTGGGTTTAGATGAGCTTGCAGGTGTGGGTTTCAGGCAGTCTCAGGAACACATCTCCCAGCTCTCCTTGCTGAGATATGTGTTGCCTCTTATCAAATAGAGCAGGGCTGGTGCTTCTGCTCCAGAGGCGCAGCTCTGCTGCCTCTGGGGAGCCCCTTCCCTTGACAAGAGGCTTGGGTGCCCCGCAAGGACCAAAGATGACCTTCCCTTCCTTCTGCACTGGCCCAGCTTCATCCTGCACTTCCCTCTGCACCTTCTTCTGCATGTCCTGGCAGTACAGCTTAGAAAATGCAAAAAAGACCAGTTCATGTACCTTGAAGAGATTCTGAACCATCACGGCTGCCCCAAAGGCTCACCCCACCACGAGCTGTGTGCCTGCCACAGCCACTAGCATCTGCCAGGTCAGGGATGCTGTGCCAATTCCTCTGTCACCTTCTGCCCCTGTGGCACAGCGTGGTGAGCATCCCGACCACCTCCCCAGAGCCAATCTGTGAGCTGCAGAGCAGGATCTGGCTCGGAAGATGAGCTCTCTCAACCCTTTCCAAGAAACATAGGGGAAAAAATGATTTGTAAATTATTGCAGAAGTTTCTGAGGGTGGTCGGCCAAGCAATGTGACATAAGGGGTCTGCCTCGGGCTTGGTTTTAACTATACCAGCCTACAAAAGGCCATGCCATCTTCATGCCTGGTCAGAGTGCCCCCACATACCTGCTGTCCCAGTGAACTCCCACACCTTTGTCTCCAGGGCATTATATTTCAATGACTGTGCAAGCAAGTCTCTGCTGATCGTGCACAAGCAGTAATTATGCTGCTGGTTTGCTCTTGCCTCTCTTTGCAACACTTCCCAGTACTGCTTTTGTTCCTGCTGAGTACAGAGCCGGAGCTGCCCAAGAGCCTTTACAGGGGCTCCAAGACCTCACCTGTATCCCACGAGCAGCTAACTGGGGCTGTAAAGGTGGAGTTACTGCCTCCCAAACACAGTGATAAAGTCAGATCACATTGCTGAGTGTCTTGTCCAGTTGAGTTCTGAAAACTTCCAAGGGTGGAGATCCCACAAACTCCCTGAGCTCTTGTCCTGAGGACGCACCATTCTCATAGGGAAGTTTTTGATTACGTCCCACTGAACTGAGTGCCACCTTTGTACCCCCTGTCCTCTCACTCTACACTTCCATCTCTAACTCCTTTAAAAATCTGCACTTAAGGGAGTGAAAGATGCAACATCTCCCCCATCTCTCCCTTGAGGTGGAACAGGAGTTCCCTTGGTGTCTTTTTTATGTCCCCTGCTCCAGCCTTTGACCATTTTGGTGGCCTCGGTTGGACTTGTCATCTGCCATGCAGTAGGGTGGCCAAAACTTCACACAGTGCTCCACTGAACGCAGAGTAGAGGGAATAATAACTTTCCTGGATGTGCCAGCTATTTTTTTGCTGATGTAGACCAGCCTCGGGACAGCTTCTGGTGCGGTGCCAGCTCAGTTTGGCCTGACCTGGCTCACACAGCATTGGCCAAAAACAGAGATTTCTGCATCACCAGAAAACTTTCTTGGGTCCTTTATGAACACATTGAATGCTCCCATCCCAGAATGCACCCAAACTCTATTTGTGATGCAAAGTTCCTGTTTATTAACATTTATTTAAGATGGCTCAGTTTCTACAGGAGTCTGTTTTGAAGCATTATGTCAAAAGGGTTTTTTTGTGCATCGTATCCCCTCGCTCAGCAGTACCACTGACTATTTCACAGAGGTTACAAATTTCAGATTCTTAATATGAGTCAACATTGGACTGGGTTGCAAAGGGAAAGGCACTCTGGAGCATCTAACTTGCTGATGGCTGTGTGTGCATGCTCTTAAAAACTAAGCATCTATGGGGCCTGACCAATATTTGACTAGGTTATAAAGATTTTAAATCCCTGATATGGTAGGCACAAGCTAATTAGTCATGTTTAAATACATGGGAGATTGCTGGAGCCCCAAGCCTGGGTGAGCTGTAAGACTTATTTCTACCCTGCTACTGAACTGATTTGCAGGAAAAATAGGGGAGGAGATATTTTCTCAAGGTGAAATAGATGTTCTTGGAGGATATGAGGTTTTAATACACGGCAGATTAACCCTCACAGCCTTGATTAGCCCTACACAGGGATTCACAGGTGAAGCAAATATGAAAAACACAAAGAAAACCATCTACAGTTAGAGAGATTTGGAGTATACAACTTTTTTTTAGCAGCTCTTAACCAGTTCTGGTGATGCTGCAGTCAGCTTATAGCAAAAAGGAACACGACTTTGGAGCCAAGGCAGAGGCAGAGCAGAGGCTAAGCCCTGAGCATCCTGGTAAAGCCAGTGTCTGGCTGCTGCAGGAGCCTGATGCAGGTGGCCAAGCTAGCAGAACTGACAGCCTCACCCTGCTCTGGTTCAGGGCCTTGGCTGGATGCCCCAGGCTCAGCACCTCGGTGCCAGGGCTCTTGCAGCATTGCCTGCCCATTTTTCTAACACTTTTCTTGGCCCTTCCTTGGGAATCTGCTCAGCAGTTGTGTCCCTCCTGACCCAACAAGCACTGGGTCAGCCTTCATTTACATGTCACTTGGCACATCCTTCTGCTCGCCCGAGAATCCTAAATTCAATCTGATTTCAGTCTGATTACTTTCCCCTCCACTTGAGAGAATTAATTAATCTCCGGCTCTGCTCCGGGCTTTTTTCCCAGTCGATGAAAGGAGGAAGGAAAGGGTGGTGTATATGTCATTAATCATCATTACATTAGTGACTCCAGAATTAGCTTGCCTTGAAAGCCAACACTTGTGCAGCAGAGGAACTCTGCCACATCCCTGTACAGTGAGATCTGGACCTCTGCAGAGTTTGTCCAGAGGGAAACCAAGGTGTGGGAGAGGAGTGACCTTCATGTGGATGCCACACAAGGGAAGGGAGGCAGAACCTCCTCGCTGTCAGAGGGACTACACCGCCGTGAAGCATCTCTATATGGATCAGTACTTACAACTCCAGGCACATCTAGTCAATGCTCAAGTCAAGCCAGAGCTTCATGGTCCTTGATCAGCATCACCAAACCTCCCCTGAGGTGGCCAACCTCATGCCCAGTGCTGCCTCCATGCTCCAATGCCCACACAAAATTTTCCTTCCACTCTGCATGGCACGTGGCCTCTATGTGCAGACGGAAGATGAAGGATTAAGAAGGCATTTCCCTGTAGCAAGCCTTGCCATCCAGGCATCTTATTTACCTTCAACTTCCATTTTCCTGAAGGAATAGTACGAGGAGGTCTTCAAGGTTCATCGTGGTTCCTCTGAGTACAAAGCCTGTGCACATCCTGCAGGGAGTGCTGAGTGCCTTTGTAGAGCAAGGGGAAAGGTCCCACCTCTAACAGGCTGTGCAGGCTGTGATTCTTGGTGACAGCCCTATCTGGCTTCATTCAGGGATTTAGATTAAATATATTAAAATATTACATATATTAAATTTATCTAAAGATAAGTATATCTATATTTGCATCCTATGGTTTGTTTTCCTGAGCACATTTTAGCTCCAGGTCATTGTGCCTCTTCCTGTCTGCCTTTTGCTCCAAACTCTGATAAATGAGCGTCTCCTTAGCTTCCAGAACCCAGACACAGGTTCTGTTTTGCTCTCCCATGCCCACTCCTCAATTCTGAACGAGCCAGTGGCCACATCACATCTTTGCAAGGGCTTGGACAGGCAGGCAGGGAGGTTGTGTCCCTCTGCTGCTCCCCTCCACACCTCAGCACCCCTCCACCTTGCTCACACCAGCTCTGCGTTTGCCCCCATAGCCACAGCACTGCTCTGATGGTGCCCCTGCCTGCTACGACCTCCAGTCTTCTCCCAAGGGCACTGCTTCCCAGGATACAGACCCCATCTGATAAATGTGACCTTCCTGCCTCAGCCTTTGATATGTGACCTTGCAACTGGCCTTGTTAAAATGTATGTCTCTGAAATGAGCCCACCTTAGCCAGGATGCAGCATTACACTGTCATTACTGATTGCACGTCTTGCTTTCTCTCTGTCTCCCTGTAAATAATGTATCTTAATAACCAAGCATGCAGAGCAGGCTTCCTTTAACAGACATTGCCCAGAGTAACCGTGCTGAGGAAGCACATTCACTCACGCTATGCCTCAAAGCACTTCATTAGTACATCAGAAAAGGCCAGAAAAACAATGCAAATATTCTGATCAGCCAGCGCTTTCAGAAGGATTTACTGTCCCCGCCTGGCTGTGCTGAGTCCAGAGCATCTCCTCGCACCCAGCTCTGCTGCAGCCTGCCTGGGATAAGGCATCTTGACAGAAGGCTTTTTGGGCACGAAATCTCCTTCCAGGAGCTGCTGGCCTGGAAGTGTGACATGAAACCCTGCTGCTGCTTTCCACAACCCTGCCCCAGCAGCAGGCAAGAAGTGTTCCCAGAGCTGCCATGCCCTGCGGGCAGGCCTGCCATTACATTTTCTCTCCACAACTTGCAAGCCATCATCAAAACTTGCTCTCCTTAGCTGTGGCCCTGTTGGCAGAGAAGCAAGAAACGGTGAGCTGACTGAAAATATACCTGTGCCAAACCTACCCACTGTCACAGGCACATTTTCCCCGGTGTAAATCTTTTTACGGAGCCTTCGCAGGGTTAGTGTCAGGGGTGAAGTGCACACTGTGTTAAGTCACCCCCTCTTTGCAAAAATAAAAAAGAAGGCTGTGCCTCTGGTGCAGTCCCTGAACAGAGAGCTGGGCAAAGCTCTAAGACTGGAAGAGGTCCAGGTGTGGCACTCGCCTCCCAGTGAAGGGAAAATCTGAGCTATCCCTGGCTACTGGGTCACAGCGAGCACCTCGGTGACTCAAGGCACCCTGCCCACTCTCAGGAAAGACAGAAGAAAGAGAAGTTGCCCAGAGAAACCGTGGGTGCCCTATCGCTGGAAGTGTTCAAGGCCAGGTTGGATGGGTCTTGGGAGCAACCTGGTCTGGTCCCATAGCAGGGGAGTGGAACTGGATGGTCGTTCAGCTCCCTTCCAACCCAAACCATTCGGTGATTCTACGAAACTTTGTGAGATGTGAAGGCTGATAACCAGCAGAGCCACCAGCACCACCAGGGTCAGGCCCCTGAGCCCAGCACAGCCAGTGCTTCGATGAACACTGACTGCATCGATGAGCAGTCCTGAAGCTGCACTTGCACAGCCAGTGTGCTCCTTTGTACAAGCTCCTTCCCCTGGAAAGACCCTTGCTTGCACCAAGTGGTTAACACCAGATGAATTTGCTGTGATTCAAGGTGTTATTACAATGAATGTGAGCGTGAATTAATAATGGCACTTTGAAGCCACTCTCTGTGCTCGCCTCAATCCCTCCTGCTGCATGAGCAGCTCAGTGCTGCCGAGGAGCTGCAAACACGCTGCTTCATTTTGCAATAATAACAGCCTTGCGCTAAGAGAGATAAACAGCATGCGGAGGTTTTGCTGGCAAAACACAATCCTAAATGAACTGCTAAAAATGGTTCGCAAAAGGCTATTTCCAGCTACTCCACCCAGCTGGAGCTGCCTCTCCGCCCTGTCTTGGAGGGGAGCTGTTGCCATCGCAGAGGATGTGTCCCTGTCCATTGCAGGGGGGTCACTGCCCTGGGAAAGGCAGGGAGAAAAGAGAGATGCATGCAGGAGCTTGGTGTGTAGGTACGGTAACTGGTCTGAATGTTTTTGTGGGGTGTAATGGGAGCAGTACTAAAAGTCCTGTTCCACGATAACTTCAGCTCTGGAGAAAAGCAAGGTCTCCAGGGATGGAAGTAGAGGACTGGAGCCAACCTAAGGCTGCACCTGTCCTAAGGCTGTGCCGGGAGCCCCACTGTGCAATGCAATGAGGGAAGATGATTTGCAGAGTCAGGACTTGGTGTAATGATGTGCCTGGATGTGCCTGCACAGCATTTTGTTGCCAATTGTATGTAAGCTGCTACAGCTTTTAGTGGGGGTCTCTCTCATTTTCCTAATGGAGGAGGGTTCTCATGATCATGACTAGCTTCAGTAAAACTTTGGAAATTTGCCCTTAGGTCCTGCTCCTTCTCAGTCAGGGAATGTCCCAAGTCACTTTTGTGACAGATCCCCAGGAAAAGCAGGTTGCAGCAGCTCGTCCCCTGGCTGCTGCTGCTGTTCGCTCACTCTCATCGAAATGCAGAGCATCCTTTACCTCTGGCCAGCTTACAGTAAGCAGTTGTCAGACACTTCTATAATCCCAGGTATAATAAACCTTCCCTGGCTGCCTGATTCCTATATCTGTCATGTGAGCCAGCTGTGCGTGAGGGAAACACTTTGCATGCAGATTATTTATCCATTCTCAGTCTGATCCAAACAACCGCCCCCAAAGCACAATCAGACAGCAACATTTCCTCCTTTCCAGAGCCTGGTTTTAGGGCACTGGACTGAGAGTTCGCCCTTAGTGGGGACATCCCACAAAGGTCCATTTAGGTCCTGTTCCTCTGCACAGCTTTCCAGCCACTCTGCCCCCAGCCTGTAGCGCTGCATGGGGTTGCTGTGCCCCAAGTGCAGGACCTGGCCCTTGGCCATGTTGAACCTCAATCCCATGGCCTCTGCCCATCGACCCATCCTGCCCAGGTCCCTCTGCTGGGCCTTCCTGCCCTCTGGCACATCGACACGTCCCCCCAGCTTGGTGTCATCTGCAAACTTACTGGGGGTGCACTCAATTCCCTCATCCAAGTCATCAATAAAGATATTTAAGAGAATGAACCCTAATATCAACCCCTGGGGAACTCCACTGGTGACCAGTTGGATTTCACTCCATTCATCACCACTCTCTGGGCCCGGCTGCCCAGCCAGTTTGTAACCCAGTAGTGTGCCTGTCCCAGCCATGGGCTGCCAGCTTCTCCAGGAGAATGCTGTGGGAAACTATGTCCGAAGGTTTTGCTGAAGTCCTGGTCACAGGAGGAGATGAGGTTGCTCAGGCAGGATTTGCCTTTCCTGAACCACCCAAGTCAGGTGTCTTAAATATAAGACAAAACTTTTTCCCAGTGAGGGTGATGGGGCACTGGGACAGGCTGCCCAGGGGGTTGTGGAGTCTCCTTCTCTGGAGACAATCAAAACCTGCCTGGATGCGTTCCTGTGTGACCTGATCTAGCTGTTCCTGCTCCAGCAGGAGGATTGGACTAGACGATCTTTCAAGGTCCCTTCCCAAATCCCTAACATTCTGTGATTCTGTGATTCTATCCACAAGTCTGTTTCTTACTCCTCTATCTCCCAGCTGCTGCCTTTCACTTTTTTTTTTTTTTTTTTTTTTCTTTTTTTTTCCCCTTTCTTAAATACGCTCTCACAGAGATGAAAACAACATCACTTATTATCTCAGCTCTGGCCAGCAGCAGTCCCCTTATCTAACATGGGGCAGCTTCTGGATTCTTCCCACAGAAGCCACCCCTATGCCCCCCTGCTACACAAACCTTGCCACATAAACCCACTACACATGTCCAGAAGGATGGCATGCAACATGTTTGCACCCCATGTGCTCCATCACCCTTGCAGCAGTGAGGAAACCACTTTGCAGGGTCCTGAAGTGCAATTTGTTGCCCGGTTTGCACAGCTGTTCTTTGCAAAGCCTGCTTTTCATCAGCCCTAGATACTGGTATGCATTGCTTCCGTGGTTGCACAGAGACACCCTGGGTTTAAATTCAGGAAGGTGCCCTGTCTAGCACAAGGTGTGAATTGTCAGTAAACAATTTCTGAAAGGTGACCTCTGGATCTGAAGGAAGCAGGCAAGGGGAAAGCAAGGAGGATCAGTGCCCACATCCCCACTGCACAGCCAAGGATGCTGAAGGACCAAAGCACGATGATATAGCCAGCTAGCTATCATCAATCACGGGGCCTTAGCAGAGGCTTCTGAGTATTTAAATCATTAATTAAGATTAATGAAATGCACTTATGCAGTTTATCTAAGTGCATGTTCCGAAACTGAAACCCAGTCATTAATTAGTGAGTGAGACAATTTGAAGGGCTCAGTAAAATCCCCTCTTAAGCCCCAGCAAGACACAACAGCATGGCTCCATGTACAAGGATATGGTTTTACCCAGGAGACGTTACACCAAACGGGATAGTCACAGCTTGAGAAGAGACACGGACTATTTTCCACCAATCCTACCAGTGTGCATTTTTAGTGGATTTGGGAGTCTGCCCAGCTCAGGACTGGGAACAGGAGACACAACGTACTAAACTTGTACAGTTGCAGCAAATGTGAGGCTCCATTTGGCTTCCTCAGATAAATTAATTTGAAAAGCTCAGGGCTTACCAGGATTAGAGCTACCAGGAAATATTGTTGCCTGATCTGCCCATCCCCAGGATCCTGAAACCAGGAGGTAGGACGGCAGCACCTCCCCATGAAGATTAATGTGGATAAATACATCCAATTACAGGATGAATCTGAACTGTAAATAGCAACATCTGTTCCACATCATGCAAAATGCCCAGCTATAGGGTCTTACATGTGTTGGATTGTGCTCGTCCTCGTGCTAGGGAATCTGTGTTCACCAGGCTCAGCTCTACAAGACCAAGGCCCACTGCCCAAGGCCCTCTACCAGGCCATGCTCCCCCCGGTGCCATGTGTGGGTCCCTGGTACCTCCTGTGTGAACATTTTGGTGGTAGGGCACAAGACCGCAGTCTTCTTCTGTCTCCTGGTACAAACTTCTACCCAGATACAGAGCCTGGAGATGAGTTTCAGGACATGTCTTACAGCCACTCACTAGGGCATTCGAGAAAATAGTGTTACAGAATGACTTTCTTCACAGCGCAATAAAATAGATAGGTTGGCAGTAAATTGCATCAATTACGGGGAGCTCAGTAATTAATTAGAAGCCAGGAGTCTTCCCATCCCTCAGTGCAACTCTGAAATTAAGAGCTCGAGTGAAGAATAACTTCCAGGCCAGACCATCCGTGCCGGGCCCACACGATGGCCTCCCACGCAGGCTCACCGAGGAGTGCAATCGCATCCTGGAAGATGCCAATCGATTTGTTTCTGAGCAAGGACACAGGTCTGACCTCTGCCTGCAGAGAGGGGGAAGAGGACTCGAGCAATGCCTGTGGGAGGGGATCCAGAACACTTAATACAATTTCAGGTGAAAAAGTGGCCTCCTGGGCCGGGAAGGGGCCCTCTCCTCATCGGAAAGCAATGGGGGTAGTCGAGCAGAGGAGGGGGGGAGCACAGCAGAAGCAGAGAGGCTGGGGTCTGCCTGCAAAGGCTAACGAGCTGTCAAGCTAATGAAAGAGCCTTACAGGGTTCAACACACGAGGATCACACTGGTGCTGCTATGCCCAGGGAGCCAGAGCCCAGATAGAAACAAAGAATAAACCAGAATAAAGCTCTGTGTCTGCTGCAGAAGAGCTCAGTTGTGGCCCAGAGAGGACAATGACAAAGAGGCATCCCTCCAGCCCATCATAGGCTGCTTTGAAAATACCAGGCCATGCTCTGCCCTGCCCTGCTGTGGCTTGGTCGGGATATTCCTCAGCAAATCTGCTAAGCCGGAGTTTTGCTAATGGTGCCTGCAAGGCACCAGCCGGGGTCCCACCAGCCAGAAGCAAAAGCAATCAAAGCCTCCGAAGCAGCAATCAGACGCCCTCCAAATTGAGCAGACGTGAGAAGTGAGTTTGTAACTTCAGATCGATCCAGCAGCCAAGGTCACTTAGAAGGAAGCTGAGCTCCTGGAGAAGCTACCGTAGTAAGCGAGTTGTAATAGAAATAAGTTGTAATAGCCTCCAGCTGGCAGGGACCTCCAGCTGCCGCTGACCCAGTTAATACTAACACTAGCCTGCAGGAAACTTCCACTCCATTTTCGAGGCATTATGTTAGGGAAGCCAGACACTGGCATAGAAAGGAGCCTGGGAAGGGCACACAGTATTTTGCTGTGTGGGCAGCAGAGCTTGTGGCAGCAGCGGTGTCTGGCTGCGCACAGGGAGCAGAGGGGTGCAAGGAAAGGTGCCACTGCAAGTGTCACTGCAAGCAGGTGCATGGCGATCCCCATTCCTCTGGGACAAAATTTCTGTGCCTGGTATATTTTCAGACACTGTCAGACTCGCCCAGGCATCGCCCTCCACTCAGGGCACATCAGGCTTTGCAAGAGCCAGACAAGCACCTGACATTTCCCTGCCTTCATCTCTCTGCAGCAGGTTGTGGAAGGATTCAGGATGGTCCTGCCTTAGACTGACAGCCCCAAAGAGTGCAAAACCCACATAGTCAGGACTGGGGAATCAAAACAAAGCCCAGAGACAAGGACACAGTGCCCCCTCCCACACACCCCTCCCTTATGTCCATCACTTTGGATTTGGAAGGGAACATCACGCTGTCCAGTGAGTCTCCGAGAGAGCCTTGTCTCCTGAGTCCATAGCATCAAGCCAACAGCTGAAACAAGGAAGGAAGGACTAGGGTTTGTATTTCTCAAGCCAGTTTTTAAATCCTTGAGGATGTTTAGAAGGGCTGTGGGCTCTCTCTTCTTGGCCTACACTAAGCACTGCCTTCTGCACATGGGGTGGGAAAAACCCCAGACTACAAGCTGGGAAATCATTGCTGGAGCAGGGAAGGGTTGGTGTGGGAAGCAGTGGACACCAGGCTGAATGTGAGCAAACCACAGATAAGACAAACTGCACTTTGGGCTACATTAGGAGGGTTGTGGCCAGTAGGTCAAGGGAAATTATTAGTCCTTATTACCAACAGGGGGGTGGGAGGTTGGCGGGGCACCCCTCCTGGGTTGTAGCCAGCCAGATGAGGTGGAGGATAAGGTGGGATATAACCACAGCTGAAGCTACCTGGGAGCAATTGCAAGAAAGATGGAGCCAAACACTCCACATCAGTGCTAAATAATGTAGCAATGAGCAGTGGCCACAAATTGGATCTTAAAAGATCCAGGGTGGACATTAGGAAACAATTCCTCACTGCTGTGTGGTTCAGCCTTGAGACATGTGTCCAGAGAGGTGGGTGATTTCTGTCCTTGCAGGGTTTTAAAGAATTAGGTAGGCAAAGCAATGATCACCTTGATTTAGTGTTGGAAATATTCCTGCCATGAGCAAGCAGCTGGAAATGAGATCTCTCAGGTCCTTTCACAAACCTTAATGGGACTTATAGCACTATGCCTGGTGAACATGTGTGCATAATTCTCATCATGCCAGGCTAACCAGCCCTCTTCAGAGACCAGTGCAAGTAATGCTGGGTCAGAGGCCAGCTCCCACCATTTTGCTTCATCAATTTTCCCTTTGTCTCTGGGGAACCAGCCCCAAAGCAATGCTAGCCCTGCCAGTCACACTTTGGCACTGCAAAGCAGGTACTCCTGTTGCATGCCCTGGGGCTCCTGGCGTGTTGACAGTATAGCTCTGGGCACCCTCCTCTGATCCCATCTTATTTATGGCACATCCTGCCCGTCTTCTCCCAGCTATTAGTGCCTGAAACGTCGTAATTTAGATTCTGGCTGTGTTTGATTGCAAACTCTTCCAATCTACAAATTTCAGTGACAAGCACTAGAGCAGCTCATTTACATGCCAAAGTGCTCAGTCTGAAACTGCTTGTTACACAAGTGAATAAATAAATAATAGATACATTAAAGATTGGTAAACAATCAGACAAATTATCCAGTAGAGGTCTAGTAATGGAAAACGCTGATCCATAGCATAGACCAAGAAGAGGAGGGATGGGACAAGCTTTCCCAGCATTGCCCAGGGCAGCTCAGCATTGATCTATCTCCCCTCATCCCATGAGCCAACTAGGATGTGCAACAATGCCAGGAGAAAAGCAGCAAGGGCTAGAGCATGAAATTCTGGCATTTAAAGGCTATACCTGTCTTTGTCCCTCACATGTGCTCTGTGTAAAGCAATCTGTCATGTTCTCCTGGAACAGCACTTGTTACACATTGAGTGTCGAGTACCCGTGCAGCCTGACTTTCAGCTGGCATCTCAGGAAATCCTTCCAGGGCACCTGAACCATTTCAGCTTATTTTTTTTCATTGTTTGAAACGTGGGACACTTCTGAATCCACGCCAACCTCGTAACACCTTGCAGGAAGTTTATCTGGTGGTCAGCAGGGCTGGGCATTTTGGGACAGGCCAGCTCAATGACAGCAAAATCACAGCTTTCCAGTGAAAGGGGCTCGGTTATTCAGGCATTGTGAAGCCATCAGTGGCTGCAGACACACAGATGCTCTGAGCAGTCCCACGCTCCCGGCGGGTGTGGGAGGCAGATCGGGATGCCAGTGACTGAAAGTGGTGATGTGTGCGGTACCTGGCAGCGCTAGTGATTGCCCACCACCTGTCTTTGTCACTGCCTCCTGCACAGTGACAGGTAGGTGCTAGCTACCTGATTTATCTTCCTCCAAGAGCTCCTGCCCATCACTGCTCAGCGCTGCGGGGGATCCCCAGCAGGGAAGGCAGCAGAGGAGCATCTCTCCCTGTTGTCTGCTGTCAGGCAACTCGTGTGCTTGCCAGCACTGGGAACACAGAGAGGAGGCTTTGCAGGGGTCATTTTTCTTCCGTGAAGAGCTGCAAGGGTGGGCTGGCACTGCCCTATCTTGCCTGGCACCACCAGACAAGAGGGCAGCAAGAAGGCAAAGGGGGGCACAGATCTGTCCTCTCTGGGGTTGGGTGTGGGATCACCAAGTGCCCTGCAGAGCATTTTCATCCTCTAGTTTCTCCCATGTACACCTATTTTCCTGTCTGCCTTGGGCATGGAGCCGTTTCATGTCCCCTGGGGTTTCCCTCTGTTATCCCAGCCCCTTCTGCATGCCAGAGTCTGTTGGCAGTGGTGCTACACCACCCACACGAGGCTTCTTGTCACTCCAGAAATAACCTGCCAGGGCTTTGCTACCCCTCACAGCTCCCACTGGCCTGGCCCTCACTGAAGGAAAAACACTTTGGGGGTGCCAAACTGCTCCCAGTCTCAGGGAAATGCATTTGTGGACCTACCAGGGAGCTGCTTTATTCTGGCTCTCGAGCTGTGATTTATCGGTGCTTATCCCAGACGTGCAGTCGGACATCCTGAGATGTGGTCTGTGGGATCTCGGGCATCTCCGGGGCTACGCCGCCACGCGTGGCTGAGACAGCACTGCCACCTCGTGGCTTGCTGAAGCCACCAGGACTCAGCCATTCGGTGGCCACCAGAGCCTGCAGCTCCTCTGGGCCACGGGTGTCCCAGATGCAGATCAAGAGGAGAGAGGCGCTCAGAAGATGGGCAAGGAAGACCTGGCTTAGCCACAAAATACCCCAAACTCAAGCGAATGGGGCTAAGCACTGCTCAGGGGGCTCAAGGACCTGGAGGAGGTGCTGTCAGGCCCAACACCAGCTTCCACGAGATGCTGGAAATCCATGTCCAGTCCCTTGTAATTCAGCATTTAAGTGAGGTTAAGGGGACAGTCAGGGACAGAGGACACATGAGCACCAGGACATCCATCAACCCTGGACGAAATGATGGAGTGGTCTCATTTTGGCTGTATATTAACAAAGGGCAATAGGGCAGAAATACAATTACTGTCCAGAAACACCATTTTTTGTAAGGCAGGTGTTTTCAAACTCACCTGTCATCTTTTCTTGACACAATTACAGGCCTACTTGACAGAGGAACTATGTTGATAGAATAAAATTGCTTTTTCTTCTGGGCATCTGATTTATTATGGGCTTGACATTTTGATTAAAAATGTGTATTATATTGCATTAAGAGGGGATGTGAATTAAAGACCAGCTCAGTGATAGATCTCCAAAGGTAATTATTAATGGAGATATACTGATGAGCAAAGTTTTGTGTGCACGAGTCTCCATGGTTGATTTTTTTACTAGAACAGCATAGCATAGCACAAAACAGTTCAGGTGGAAGAAGCCTACAAAGATCATTGAGTCCACCTGCCTGACCACTTCAGGGCTAACCAAAAGGTAAAACATATTATTGAGGGTGTTACCCAAATGCCTCTTGAATACTTACAGGCATGGGACATCAACAACCTTACTAGGAAGCCTGTTTCAGTGTTCGACCATTCTCAAGGCAAAGAATTTCTTCCTAACCTCTTCTGGCACAGCTTTGTGTTATTCCCATGCATCTGCCATCCAGAGGGATCTGGACAAGCTTGAGAAGTGGGCCCAGGTGAATCTAGTGAAGTTCAACAAGTCCAAGTGCAAGGAGCTGCACCTGGGTCGTGGCAATCCCAGGCATGAGCACAGACTGAGAGAACTCATTGAGAGCAGCCCTTCAGAGAAGGACTTGGAGGTTCTGGTGGAAAAAAAGCTCGACATGAGCCAGCTGCATCCTGAGTTGCATCAACAGAGGGGTGGGCAGCAGGGGAGGGAGGGGATTGTGCCCCTCAGCTCTGCTCTCGTGAGGCCCCCCTTAGAGCCCTGTGTCCAGGTCTGGGGCACAAGAAGGATGTGGAGCAGTTAGAGCAGGTTCAGAGGAAGGCCATGAAAACAGTCAGAGGGCTGGAGCATCTCTCCTGTGAAGAAAGGCTGAGAATACTGGGGATGTTCAGCATGGAGAAGAGAAGACTCTGGGGTGACCTCAGTGCAGGTTTTCAATACTTAAAAGGGGCTTATAAATGGAGAGCAACTTTTTGCTAGGGCAGATAATGACAGGACAAGGGGAATGGTTTTAAATTAAGCTAGAGGAGATTTTGATTAGAGGTTAGGAGGAAATTCTTCACTCAGATGGTGGTGAGGCACTGGCACTGGCTGCCCAGAGAAACTGTGGATGCCCCATCCCTGGAGCTGTTCAGGACCAGGTTAGATGAGGCCCTGAGCAACCTGATCTAGAGGGTGGCATCCCTGCCCATGGTGGGGGGTTGGAACTGGATGACCTTTAAAGTCCCTTCCAACACAAGCTGTTCTCTGATTCTGTGATCCTACCATTGGTGAGCAGAGAGAGGAGACCCCCTCTATTTCTCCTCAGGAAGTTGTAGAGAGCCATGAGTTCACTTCTCAGCCTTTTTTTCCTCCAAATTAGACACACAACATGTCCTCAGACTCTATTCATAAGACATGCCCTCCAGCCTTTTTATCAGACTGGGTACCACTGGATGGATGCCACCATACACCATATCCTGACCACCTGAAGGGGATGGCAGTGCCAGCAGCAGGCAGCACACCTCATCTCTATCAGGCCAAGCCAGCAGGAAAAGGAACAGGACTGCAAAAAGGCAGAGAAGCATTATCCTGAACAGGCTGGGGGAGAAGATGCTGGATCACATCCAGGGGGAACCCAGGGAAGTGCTGGCAAGAGAGGAGAGGCTGGGCATCAGGCAGCCGTGCTCTGCCTGCCGTCCTGAGGGGGGCATCCCTTGCGTGAGCAGCCACCTCCTGCAGCAGCAGGGCTTTGCCCTGCCTTTGGGCCTCCTCCACCTTGGTGTTTCCCCATGCTGCTGGACTTCTCTGAGGTCCCAGAAGGCGCCAGCACTTCTGCTGACCAGGCTGTTCCCTGACTGTGACCGGCACAGCCAGGGTCGAGGGCAGAAAAGAAACTGTGGAAAGAAGTGAAACTTGGCACTTCTGCAACCGTGTAAACCTCTGTGCATGCAAGGACATCCCGCCCTCCCTGCTGCTCTTCCCCCTTGCTCCTGAGGAAGAGCTGCCAGCAAACAGAGCTGCCGATTCTCACTGCTCCCTTCTCACCCCTGCCAGGAGGTAAGTCATCCTGGACAGCTGGGGACACATGCCTCTTCTGCCACCTCTCTCCCGTCTTTGCTCCTTCTTCCACTTGCCCCCCAGCCTCCATGGGCATCTGAAGTAGGAAAAGGGGGAGGAGGTGACGCAGAGGGGTAAATCTGTTCTCACTCCACCATGTGGATGTGGACACTGCTGGGTTCTGCAGGCCATTCCCAGACCGATTATCCCAGGCTTTGGTGTGTGTTCAGGACATCCTTCCCCTCCTCCAGGTCTGCGTGTTGGGGATCTGCATCCCTCGTGCTTTTTTATCCCTTTACTGCTTATTCCTTTCCTGTTTCTCTCTCCTCCACTGTGTCTCTTTACACCCTTTCCTCACCTGTGCTCTCCATCCCATGGGAGTGCTTACTCCCCAAACACGGGAGGAGACAATCTCTTCATGCACCAGAGGCTTTATGCCCTGCCCTGTGTCCCAGGCTCTCCCACAGCCCTGCCATGGGCACGCGTCAGGGCTTTTCAGTAACATCAATGATTTCAGATCACGCAATGAAACAGGGAAATTATTTTCAACATTCCAGCGTGGTGTCTGGCTACCTGAATTAGACAACACGTAGGTGGCGTAGTGGGTCTGTGCATGCACACTTGTGTCTGTGCACTGCACATCTCCACAGGTCTGGATGAAAACCCACGTTTATACTTGCATGTCCGTGTCCAAGGTGCATCTGTCACTGCATGCACCACGTGCATGTTTGCTGTGATCTTGCCTCCACCCCAAATTCCCCCTCTCCTGTGCTTGCAGGGACTGCAGGATGCGTCTCGGCCTTTGGCTGGCAGCCAGCGCCCTAGCAGCAGTGCTGGGCACAGCCCTGCCTGAGGAGCAGGTGTGTCGGGCACCGGATGGCAAAGACGGATTCCCTGGGGTCCCTGGCCTCAATGGGAGGCCAGGGCAGAAGGGTGACGTGGGAGAACCAGGTAAGGGGCAGCCAGGGACGCGCAGTGTGGGTGGCCTGGGAGCCTCGAGCCTCTTGGCAGGAGCAGAGCGGGCTGCACGAGCCGCTCGGGTGATGCCAGCCATGCCAGCTACTGCATGAACATCACCTCAATGTCTCTCCCCAGGGAAACCAGCACCAAGGACAGGCATCCGCGGACCCAAAGGGGATGAAGGTGAGCCAGGGCCTCCTGGCAACCCAGGAAACCGGGGCTTCCATGGTCCACCCGGCCCCCGTGGGATGCCAGGGCAGCCAGGACCGAGAGGGGCCAAGGGGAAGGCTGGCAATATCCTGGAGCAGCCACGTCCTGCCTTCTCTGCCTCACGGAAGTCCCAGACGAACCGGGGCAGCACGGTGGTGTTCGACAACATCATCACCAACCAGGAGAACTCCTACAGCACCCAGAGCGGGGAGTTCACCTGCCGCATCCCCGGGCTCTACTACTTTGCTTTTCAAGTGGTCTCCATCGGAGACCTCTGCCTGAGCATCACCAAGAACAGGGAGCACGTGGTCAGCTTCTGCGACAACAACAGCCGCAACATCCTGCAGGTGAACTCGGGCAGCAGCGTGCTGAGCCTGGCCGTGGGTGACCAGGTCTCAGTGAGCTTTGACCCCGTGAAGGGCAGCCAGATTTACAGCGGCTCCGAGGCAGACAGCGTCTTCAGCGGCTTCATGCTCTTCCCACAGACGGGCTGACGGGCCGTCAGCCTCAGGACTTGCCAGCCCATAGCTAAGCTGCTTAGTGTCAGAGCACTGCTGTGTGTGTGTCTCCGTGTCTTTGAGCCCTGCGAGCGTGTAGGATGGCCTTATAGCACAGCAAAGGCCTCAGCAATGGCCTCAAATTTAACAGCAAGCCAGGCCCTGTGCTTCTGCCAGAATCACCAAGCAGCCAGGCCGCAGTGACCACTGCAGTGCTGAGACCTCCCCAGCAGTTCCCTCCAGGCTGTGATGAGCCTGCTCTTGTCTGTGGGATGCAGGCAGGCCGTCCCGCTGCCTCCTGGAGGCCCCGGTAGCCCTTTCTGCTCCCAACTGCTCAGACCCTACACCAAAGGGGATCAGTTGTCACCGGGGCTGTTCTCTGGTGCTGTTCCCAAGTGTAAAATCACCATGTGCCACTGCTTTTGCTACACTAACCACTGTAAATGCCTTTCTGGTGCAAGGCCACTGTTATCTCTCACATCGTCCACATTAGTACAAATAAACCTCTTCTTCCCTGACAACTGCTCGTGGTTTCTTTCCTACTTGCAGCAAACTGTTGATGTCCTGGGCTGTCCCAAGCTGCCCAGGGAGAGAAGTGATCCCAGCTTGTCTCTAGATAAGACAGGAGGGACCTGAGTGTATGAGCAGAGCCTTCACTTATGGGGAAGATCGGGGGAAGTCTCTGGGCCCGGCCGCCCAGCCAGTTTGTAACCCAGCAGGGTGCCTGTCCCAGCCATGGGCTGCCAGCTTCTCCAGGAGAATGCTGTGGGAATCTATGTCCAAAGGTTTTGCTGAAGGCTAGGCAGACCATGCCAACAGCCTTTCCCTCATCCACCAGGAGGGTCACCCGAAGAGATGAGGTTGGTCAGGCAGGACTTGCCTTTCCTGAACCCGTGCTGGCTGGGCCTGATCCCTCGATTGTACCACGTACATTGCGTGGTTGCATTCAAGATGACCTGTTCCATCACCTCTCCTGGCACCAAGGTCAGGCTGACAGGCCTGTAGTTTCCTGGATCCTCCTTATGACCCTTCTTATAGCTGGGCGCCACGTTAGCAAGTCTCCAGTCATCAGGGACCTCTCCAGATGACCATGACCACTGATAGATGATGGAAAACAGCCCAGCAATCACATCCACCAGCTCCCTCTGCACCCTCGGGTGGATTCACTATGGCCCCATGGACTTGTGACAGTCCAGGTGAAGCAGCAGGTCTCTGTTTCCACCTAAAATGTGTGGGGTTTCTTCTGCTTCCTATCCCAGACTTCCAGGTCAGGAGGCTGAGTACCCCGAGTATAAGTGGTCTGGCTAGTAAAGACAGATGTAAAGACATCATTAAGAATCTCCGCCTTTTCCTTATCCTCATCAGTCATGTTCCCCCTTGCATCCAGGAAAGGATGGAGATTCTCCTTGGCCCTCCTCTTACTATTAATACATGTATATTTGTAAAAACATTTTTTTGTTGTTGTCTTTAACCACAGTGGCCAGGTTGTGCTCATGCTGGGCTTTAGCCTTTCTGATTTTCTTTCTGCATATGCTGGCAACTTCCTTGTACTCTCCCCGAATTGCCCGTCCCTTCTTCCACTGAACATGAACTCTCCTTTTCTCCTGGAGACTCAGCAAAAGTTCCCTGTCCAGCCACGCCGGTACTTCTGTTCTTCCAGCCCCTGCTGCTGTGGTGACAAGGCCTGGCACAAGCACAGGTCTTGCAGGACAGCCAGGGAAATGCTTGCTCAGAGAAAATAACCAGGCAGGAGGATGTGAAACTTGGATGGGGGCCAGCCAGGGGCTGAGTGTCCCTATCGGGCTCTTTCCTAACTGTGTGACTTCCTCCGGGAGGGTGTCGCAGAGGGAGACGCAGGTCGCGCAGAGCCAGCAGGCAGTGCCCTCGGCACACAGGGCTCCACAGCGCAGGATCCCACACCCTGCTGGAGGTAAGAGGTGCTGTACAGTTCCTTTGGGGTGGGCTGCACGGGTCCAGCAGCACAGCACAGTGCTGGGTGCTGTGGAGGAGGCAGGAGCACTGCCAGGCACTCCAGCAGCTCACGTCTCGTGGGGGCATGCATGCCTCTCCTTCCCGGGGGAAGACGCATTCCCCTGGGCCAGGCACTGTGCTGGGAGATCCCCAGCGGATGGGAACTCGATCCCGTTGTGCAGAAGTCAGGCTGCTGCTGGAGGATGGGTGAGATCAGCTCGGTGCAGCCTGGAGCTCCAGCCTCGGGGCAGCGTGGTGCACGGCTCTGCAGTGCTGTGCATGTCTGCAGGGGGCTTGGGGTGCTGAGCCAGCAGAGCTTGGGGCTGGCAGCGGATACCCCAAGTCCTCATGGCTCTGTCCAGACTGAAATTCTAACCCACCAGCAGCTGCCCTGGGGTTGGTGATGATACCAGGCTCTTTTTTCACATATCGGCCTCCCCACCACCCAGCAATGGGCATGGGGAAGGTAATATTGAAGGCTCCAGCTGCTGTGACCCTCATAGCACTGAGCCTCCTTTGCTTCATGGACTGAAAGCCACCCTGCCATGGCACCTCATCCCAGTGCTTTCTTTCCCTTTTCCACCATCCAGAGCTCCAAAATGAGGCAGAGCTTTTGGGAGCAGTTCTGTCTGGCCTTCACTCTCCTACCTCTGCACCTGGGGTCTGCAGTGACCGGAGATCCCTCCCACAGCTGCTATGGGGCTCCAGGCCTGCCAGGCATGCCGGGTGTGCCAGGCAGGGATGGCCGAGATGGGCTGAAGGGAGCCAAAGGAGAGCCAGGTGAGTGAGCAAGGAGGGGAACCATGAAGGCTGTCAAACCACAGGCACTGAGCCTGCCTTAGTTGCCGGTCATGGAGAGCAACATCCCTGCACTTGGAGAAGTGCTTGATGTTCCCAGAATCTGCAGATGGGGCAGAAGGAGAGGAAACAACCTTCTTCTGTCTGATGGAAAGGGTCTGGGGGAGTCTCTCCCCATGTCCTTTCATTGTGGCTAACTCCTTCCCTCCTCACCGCTCCACAGGCATCCCAGCCATTCCTGCTACACGAGGTCCCAAGGGTATGAAAGGGGAGCCGGGCACTCCTGGTTTGCCAGGCAAGACGGGCCCCGCCGGTCCCCCCGGTCCCCCTGGAGACCCCGGGGAGATGGGCAGTGCTGGAGAGCCAGGCATGCCAGGCAGCTACAAGCAGAAGCACCAGTCGGCATTTTCGGTGACAAGGCAGACGGCTGAGCACCCCTTAAAGAACATCCCCGTGATCTTCAACCACGTCATCACCAACACCAACAACGACTACAACACCACCACCGGCAAGTTCACCTGCAAGCTCCCCGGCCTCTACTACTTCGTCTTCCACAGCTCACAGACGGCCAACCTCTGCGTCCTGCTGTTCAAGAACATGAGAAAGATGGCCAGCTTCTGCGACCACAAGACCAACACCATGCAGGTCAGTTCAGGTGGCATCCTCCTCCACCTGCAGGCTGGGAACGAGGTCTGGCTGGAGGTGAATGACTACAACGGCATGGTAGGCATCGGTGGCTCCGACAGCATCTTCTCAGGGTTCCTGCTCTTCCCAGATTAGAGGAGCATCAGAGCTCAGCCCAGCACACCAAGCCCTTTGCCCTGCCCTGCAAATTCTGTTGCTCACTGCCAGGCTGTTGCTCATGCCCCAGGTTTCTCTGCTGGGTGGGAAGCCCCAGCAAGAGAGTCCGCCCCAGCCACAATCCCCTGGCTTGGGGTTTGCGTACAGACAGTCCCTGAGCAAGGGGGCCGGGCACATCCAACTGGATCTGTGCCTGCAGTGACAGCACCAAGCCCCTGGAGTCCTGCTGGCACTGCCTCATGCAGCAAAACATCTCCACCTCCCACACACTGCCCTGATAACACCCCGTTACCTTGTGCTGCTGGAGCCAGGGCTCAAGGGTCTTTCTGTGTCTCTCCCCTTCCCACACTGGATGCACCAGGGACAGTCAGGGGTCCTGGAGCAGGCTGGAAGCAACAGCTTTGCCATGAGCTAGCTGTGGAAAGTGTCAATAAATCCTTCCCCAGTACTCCTGGCTGAGCATCTTTTTTTTTCTTCGTGATTTGCCTTTCTGCAGGTGGAGCCCATGTGTGGCTGGCTGGCTGTGGCACGCACAGCAGCGCGTGTGTATGTGAACTGGCTGCTTGCCTGCACCACGTCTGGACGTCCCTGAGCCCTCGCTGGCTGGGCTGTGCTCAGCACCAGCCTCACAAACCATTCACAGCGCTGGCTTTGCTCACTCAGTAGGGTCCCCAGCTGCACTGACAGCAGGAAGGGGACCCTCCCCTTGAGCAGTGCTCACTTAACAGGGACAAGACACCCCCAGGAAGGGGCTCTGATATTCCCCTTCCCACCCAAGTGGATGCAATTCAGCTGCCCACACAGCAAGCCTTGTAGCCAGGTGTCAGGCAGCTGGGACATCCCCAGGGACCCTGCCTCACCAGGCACTTACCCCCTCCCCATTTTCAGATGACAGCCAGAGGGCTCCGCCACCTCCGCACGCACAGTGCAGGCACCAGAAATTTATCTGGGGACAAAGACGTCGCTGCTAACTGGGAAGAAATGGCCAAGGGGTGCCCGAGGGTGTTGCATGATAGCAACAGGGAATAGCAGGGGGTTGGCAAAGACCAAACTCAGCCTTGGGCTGAACCCAAGAAACTCCTTCAGAGGGGCCGTGGTTTTCACAGCAAAAAGGTGCAGGGCAGCCAGCTCTTGGCCAAAAGGGGCTGAGTGGACGTGGTTTTGGGAAACAGCTCTTCCCTGGTGACTTCTGCTGTCACCCTCAGTGACCGCTCAGCACTGCAGTGACCCTCTGGGGAAGGGATCTGAGCCACATCCAAGGCCATGTGCCACCCCCACCCGGTGTGGTAGGACAACAGTGAGAGCTGCCCCACTGCAGCAGGCTGGTGTGTGGCTTGGTGCCACCAAGCAAGGCTTCCACGAGGGGTAGTAAAGCCCAGAGGTGCAGGGTTAGCTCTGCAGGGACCTGGACCAGGATGGGTGTTACCCATAGGGGACATGGAAGGACAGGGCAGGGGAAGCACAAGAGGCCTCCCAGAGATAGAGAGAAGGAGCTGATGTTTGTGGAGGCTACAGAACCACCAAAACCCAACAGAGCTTTTTCTTGGTGGCACGCTGCACACTGGAGCAGGAGAGCTCTTCTCCTCCCAATTGTCTCCACTTCACCTCCACAGGGCATCAACAGAGAGTGGAATTGGAAATACTTTTATTGCAGGGCAAAATCACTTCCCATTCACAACATTTAGGAGAACCTGGGGGCCAGATTCAAGGTGATAGATGCTCAGGCCATGTCACACCCTCTGGGCTGGTGTCTCCTCCCAGCAGAGCTGGGTATGTGCAGAGAAGCCTGAATGAAGCCAGCAAAGTGAGCGTGCAATGCTCCTCTCTCCCGAGGGACTGCCCTGAATTTGCATCAAGCTCATGGCAGTGTTCCCCAGAGCAAGCAGAGCTGAGCAAGGCACGGAGACCCCCCAGGGCATGGCGAACATCTCCCTGCTCCCCAGGGCGAAAGCTGTTCACCTGAGGGACCCCGGGTCGCTGTTTGAGGACTTCACGTTCTGCTGAGCTGGCAGATGGCATTCATAAGGGATATGAAAGTGACAATGAACTAAAGATAAAAAAAAAAAAGGATGTGGCCAGATTCTTTCACAACAATCCTTGCAGCAAACTTCTGCTTCCCTGCAGGGTCATTTCCAAGCAGGACGCTGGTGTGTCCTGCTCTGCTTCCCGGTCTGTGCAACGAGAAGCTCGGGGTAAGAGCAAGCTGCCTGGAAGGCTGAGAACCAGCTCCCTCCTGCAGGTAGGAGCACATGGGGGACCCAAAAGCACAAAGGGGGGCAACCAGTCCTTGTGTCACTGGCACTTCTCTGTGCCCGGTGCTTACCCCAGCCCTGGCTGCACCAGGAGCTGGGGGAAGGAGCCGAGCTGTGGGATGCAGGGAGGGCACAAGGAAGATGAGACCCCAGGGAAGCCCAGGTGACTGTCCCATTTAGGCTAGTTAGATACAGAAATACTTCTGGGATGGAGCAAGCAGGACAGAAGGGGAAGCCACGGGGGTTAGGAGGGCAAGCTGGGTGATATCTGTTCTATCTGCAAAGACTGAAGGTGTTCCTCAGACATAGTGGTGGAAAGCAAGGGCTTGAAACTGCTCTGGCCTGGGGAAGGATTTGGCCCTGCACTTTGTGGTCCTAAGCTGGGATGAAGAATCTCTCCCCTGAGGGAGCAGCAGGGCTCGGAGCAGGGAGCTGCAGGACATACCTGTGTGTCCCTCCTGTGCAGCACGGCTGTCTCAGGCATAGACTCCTGGCAGCAGCACAACGAGGCTGGGCATCAGTCCTCTGGGATGGGCTAACTTGTGTGGATGTGGCTGGAGCTCTGGACACTTGTTGAAGTGGAAAGAGACTGAGAATCCTTCCCAACCTGCCCAGAGGGGTTGTTTGCTCCAAGGTGATAAGAAGAGTGGAATTAGATCCACAACAAGATGCTTTCCCTTATTTGTGGTTATCACCCAGGAGTGCTTCTAGGCATCTTCCTCCAGAGCAGCACAGAGGGGCTTCCCCATCCCTCCCACTGCCTGGGGCTACGTAGCACCTCAGCATCCTTTTGTGCTCCAGCAGGGAAGACAAGATGCAGACCATGTGGGTGATGTTGATCTGCTTAGCCGGAGGGCAGCTGGCGTGTGCCACACTCTGCAAGACTTACGGCACCATCCCGGGCATCCCAGGGGCACCCGGCCAGCCTGGCAGCAATGGCAGAGATGGACAGAATGGCCCAAAGGGTGATCGAGGTAAGGGGTAGGGGCTGCAGGTGTGGAAAACATCATCTTACAAACACCAAGAGGAGAAAAAAAAAAAAAAAACGTGGTGAAAAGCACACGGCTGGGGGGAAAGTGGTGCAGCAGAAACCACTTTATACAAGGCCCTTTGAGGTGTTATCAGGCACGGGTGATGCTCAGGGACAGCAGGGGATGGGCAGACAGGAACACCATGAAGAAAACACCGTGAGGGACCTGGGGATGGAGGGTGTACATGGGCAGAGAGCAAGGGGAGCCATGCCTGCTTGGTGGGCAGGGGTCTCCCCTCACCCACTGCCCAGCACAGGTCCCTGTGGTTTCCTTCACAGCATCCCCTCTGCAGACCCACGGGGCTCAGCTGTGACCACAACACCTCTTCCTCCTGCTTTTTAGGTCCCCCTGGCCAGGCAGAGGACGAAGGAGAAACTGGGGAGAAGGGAGACCCAGGAGCACCGGGGTACCCGGGGAAGATTGGCCCCAGGGGTCCCATGGGTTCAAAGGGACTGCAGGGCCCCACGGGACCCCCCGGCCCCCAGGGAGACTCTGGGGACTACAAGGCCACCCTCAAGTCCGCCTTCTCAGCGGCCAGGACGATCAGCATCTTCCCTCGCCGGGAGCAGCCCATCCGCTTCGACCGTGTCATCACGAACGAGAAGGGTCACTACGAGAACCGCTACGGCCGCTTCACCTGCCGCGTGCCGGGCATCTACTACTTCACCTACCACGTCACGTCCAAGGGCAGCCTGTGCCTCAGATTGAAAAAGGGCCGGGGTGGCAGCAAGGGCGACGTGGTGCTGACCTTCTGCGACTACGTGCACAGCAGCTACCAGATCACCACCGGCGGCGTGGTGCTCAAGATGGCAATGAACGACTCCGTCTGGCTGGAGCCAACGGAGAAGAACGCCATCGTGGGGATCGAAGGGTCTGACAGCATCTTTTCCGGCTTCCTGATCTTCCCTGAGGCTTAGCCTGCTGAAGACATCTCCCCAGACGCTCTCTGCAGCCCTTGCCCTACCGCTGGCTTCCCCTGCCAAGGAGTAAGGACTCCCCTGGAGATGACTCTTTGCTCCAGATTCGGTGCCCTCAGTCTTTTGTTGCCAGTCTTGCACATTAAATGGCAGCGCGTGCTGCTGCTGGTCCCCTCCTGCCTGGGGTTTGCTTCTTTCCCTGTCTTTGAGCCTTTCCCAGCCCTTGGGTTTGGTGTGGGAGGAGGGGACGGGGAAAGCAACCTCGAAAATCACACAGCACACCCACTGGCCCAGGGACCTAACAGGCAGGACTGGGGCCACAGGGCACCCATGTCAAAGCTGGGGTGCAAAATGGGCACTCTGTTTGCTGGGACACAACGGGTTGGGTCCAGGGGGACTGCAGGCAGGGCCCTCACCCTGCTCTGAGCAGGAGGCTCCAGGTGAAGCTGTGCCTGGCCTCCAGCAGGCATCCTGCTGCTGCACCACAAAGCTGACACCTCACACAGCACCCAAATACCCAGGCCAGCCCCACTGCTTCCCAGGAGGCTGCTCCCTGCGCCCCAAGGTGCAGCCTGCACTCATTAGCATCTCACGGCTGGTCAATTAATGCTGCAGACCACACTGCCTCCTTACGGAGGCCTGCAAATTCCCTGCCCAGGGTTAAGAAAAGCGAGGAAGCCTGGTTCCCTGGGCAGAGATGTGCCTGTAAAAGTGGGTTGCCTGCAGCCCCCAGGCCAGTCACGCCATGCAGCGACTCGCTCAGGATGTGTTTTGGGGGGGTTCTGTGTGATTTGAAAGGGGCTGGATGTAGGGGAGGGTGTGAAGGGGTCTCACGTGGGAGGGGGATATAGATGAAGCGTTGCTACTGAGATTTTAGGGCTTGGTTTTAGGGCCCCACAGCTCTGGTCTGAGCGGATCTGAGAAGAAGGAGCTGCCTGCTCCAGCCCCAGCACAAGACGATGCCTCCCGGGCCCACACGGTGCCGCTGCCACCGATTTGAAGGCTCCCATTTCTGTCCGAGGTAACGAAACAGCAAGTGGCACCGGAGGCTGGTGCCCCACAACCACATCCCTGTCCCACTGGCTGCAGGGGCAAAGCCTGTAGGGACCGGGCAGAAGTGTGAGGCTCAGCTCTGTCTTGCCTTGTCTTCCCCACGACAAAGTCGGGGCAGAGGTGTTCAGTGCTGCAGCCCAAATCTCCCTTTGTCAGGCTGCTTTTAAAACGCAGCTGGGATGCACATGGCATATTGCAGCTGGAGACTCAGCAACCCAAACAGAAGCAGCCTTACAGGCTGGGTCAAGGCACCTGCAGCTAGCAGCATGGGTGGAGGTAAAAGGGTCAGTATTCACCCCAAAACACAGGCATGGCAGTGTACACCTACCACATCTCCTGAACCTTCAGCAGAATACACCAAACACCAAGGAGCAACCAATATACTGGAGGACAGAGCTGCCATTCATAGAGGCTTGACAGGCTGGAGAAATGAGCTGCCACGAACCTACTGACATTTAACAGAGACAAATGCAAAGTCCTTTATCTGGCTTGGGATGACCCCAATGCAATAGGACAAGCAGGGGGCAGGAGGAAGCTTTGCAGGAAAGGATCTGGGATGCTGATGGACAAGAAGTTGAAACTTTCTGCCTTTCTGTATAATTGATATAATCCAATAGGACTTTTGAAAAGGTCTTTGTCCGGGCCCCTCTGGAATGGAGCTATTTTTCTTTTAAAAAGTAATGTCAGACCTAAACCCAGCATCAGCCAAATGGTTTCTGAGATCTGGGCTGTAACCAGAGAGGGTTAGAGGACCGTGCAGACACCAACTATCTCTAAAATGAAGCTCTGTGCTTATGTGGTTGGAAAATAGTTGCAGAGGGCTATGCTTCCTCCTGTGGGTCTCAGCCAGCAGCAGCCCAGCTTTCATCAATGCCACCTTAGGAATTAGCTTCTCGGGAGGACCGTGTGCTGCCTTCTCCCCATCGGCTGCCTCAGCACCTCCCTCAGGCATGCAGTTCTGCTTAGTGCTGAGAAAAGAGGGTTGGGGACCCATAGTAGCCAGGGTGGGCTGTGGGCTGTGCAGTGACACTGCTCAGTTCATCTAGGGCCATCCAGTAGGTTTATGACCCTGCAGAAAGCCCTAAAGCCACAGAGAGAGTTACCACCCCGGGGCAGCTGGAGAGGACCCCTTCTCTGTAGTTATCCCAGTGCCCCCCTAGGCAGGAGCTGCAATGCAGGTACCCCTTTCCTAGGGGATCCTCCCACAGCAAGAGTCTAGATCACTATCCTGTGGGCAAAGACCTCTGTAAGACCTCTGAAAGATGTAAGTGGCACTCAGGCCACAGCAAAAAGCTAAATAAATAAAACAAAACAAACAAACAAACAAAAAAGTAGCTAAGCACTGCATTGCTCATTGCTGACTTGATATCAGACGTCACCCAGTAAAGGCAGGACTGCTACAGCTGTGCTGACAGCCCTACCTGCACACACACACACCAGTAATAATTAATTATGTAATTAATTATTCCATGCAAAACAAATGGACCTTGGAACAACAGGACAATTAGCAGGAGAGCTGGAGAGAAACCCGGTGCAGGGCCAGGTGCAGCCTGCTGGTGGGGATGCCCACAAGGGCAGCTCCACTTTCAGAGTCTCACAGGGAACGGCCAGCTCGCACCTGTGATTAATTCTGTGATTAATTTAGGGGAGCCTGTCACACAACACATTTTAACCCAGCCACTTCTGCACTGAATGCATTGCAGGGCTTGTTCTCACCTCGGAGCTGACAGAGCCATCCTAGTGCCCTGTACCTGTGCTCACGCTCTGCTCACACCTGTCTGTGCACACTCACACTGCTTTGTGCATGCTCACAACATTTTTTTTCACGGCACCAGATATAAAACTGGGGCAGCAGCATCTCCTCGTGGCCAAGCCAGAGCTTAGGCCGTGGAGCTGCACCAGGTGGAGCTGTGGCCCTCGCCTATGGAGGCTGCGCAGCCCGGCCTGCAGCGAGGCCTGGTGCCTTTCCAGGCAGGTGCCCGGCAGATTCCCCCTTCAAAGCCGAAGCAGGAGGGAATTTTAGGCGACTTCAGAGCAGGAGTGTTAGGGATATAAGTGTCATAAGTGTTCAGGGACACCAAAAGGCACCCAAAAGCACTAAGGTCACTTTCTGGGGACTCCCTGCTGCCAGGTACCTGTCTGAGCCAAAGCTCAGTGGAGCAAATGTACTGATGAGCAAAGACGCTGACAAAACACTGGCAGGATTTTAAACTAAAATCTCCCTATTTTGCGGCACATAGCAGCAGGGATCAGAAAGAATATCATGTTTTTGTTTTGTTTTGTTTTCCTTCATTGTCCAGGAGTAAGCAGGCCTCTGGCAGGGTATGATGTTGTGCAGCATGCTAGGAGCCTACCAGATACATGGAAAGTGAAGCTAAGCTAGAAAGATCAAAGCACATCACAGGTTGTGTTTAATGTGGGAACTGTGGCTGCGCTCTCTGTCAGTAAGACTGTGCCAGGGATGTTAGTCCTGCAGCCTGGCCAGGTGTCGAACTTCCCCAGTGAACACTGTGCAATTTTAAACATGTTGATTCCTTTGCATTGAACCCAGTCAGTCGCAGGAGCCTCGCAATCAAGGAGGCACATGAGGTGCACAGGCAGCAGACAAGCACGAGGGTCCAGCACCCTGTGCCAGCCCCACTTCTGGCAAGGTTTCTGCCAGCTCCTCGTTGACCCTGTGCTGTGCACTGAGGCACGTGGCGGGAATAGACCATGCTCTCCAGCTGTCCCACTCAATTCCCATTCCTAACCCACACTCAGTTCACCCCAGTCCTTGCTGGAAACATCATAAACCATGGATGTGCTGCTTGGAAGAGCCTTCTGGAGTCCACAAAGTGAAACCTCCCATGCACATCCTGCATAACAGCCATTCTCCCACCCAGCTCATGGCTCTGCTCCTAGACACAGGGATGCATTTTCCCTGAGAGCAGTGCCCTCCTGAGCAGCCCCCAAGCATTTCCTTCCCTTCAGCCTCCCAGCTGCAAAGGAAAGTCACTGGCACCAGTCTGGTGGCTGATCTCCTTTGTCTCTTCTGCTTTTGGGCAGGTTTGTGTCTCACCGAGCTGTGCCTGTTGCCAGCATTGCCAGATTCGGATGGGACACAACGAGATCAGCTCACATTAGGTGGACATGGAGGCCACACACAGACCTTCCCTGCCAGCATGGTAGGAGCCATCTGAAGGGCCGGGGCTCTGTGGGGCTCAGTCTTCACCCCGCCACGGGTCTGCTGGGCTCCCCTGTAGGACAGACATTGCTTGCAGCCTCAGTGGGCCTCCTGCAGGGAATGTGATACAGCACTCAGCAGCACGAGGCAGGGAAGTGAGGGCAGAGAACAGCTCCCATCCCAAATCTAACCTTGGGGTGTCTGAAAAGTTTTTTTTTTTTTCCCTATCCTTATTCAGGCTTTTATTTGGGTATAAATGGGAAGGAGCAATTGCTTCTTTTGGATCAGTTGCTTCTTTTGCCTGGAACAACACCGACTGGCTTGCCTCCTGCTTGGAGCTGCCCAGGGAGCTCCCACTTCTCCCGGCCCCTTTGCAGGAACTGGGAGCTGTGGAGGCTCTGTTCTGGGCTGGCCACCAAAGGGTTAAGTCCCAGCCCCTTTTTTCTGCTCTGCCTCCTTATGAGGAACAGCCTTCGAAGGGCTGCAGAAAGGCTCTTTCTTTCCCCAGCAGATCTCTGGGAATGAAAAGTCTGTGTTCCAGATATTAAATTACTCATAAAATAGTTGGCCTGTCCCCGAGGCGGCTCAGCAACCCCCAGCCCCGCCGCCCGCTCTGGCGGGCTGCTGATGTGCATCTGCATGTCACCTCCTGCTACAAGGTCAATCTCTCCAATTTAAAGCAGCAACGTTGGAAAGCAAACCAGATTTCAGCCGGAATTAGCTTCAAATGGAGCATTCAGGGAACTCATGCTGGGAAGGGAGCACAGGAGGGAAGGACCAAGGGAGCGGGGGCCGAGAGGTGATGCAGCACAGCCTCTGAGCACCCCTGGCATGGCAAGGCACCCTGATGGGTGCAGGTCGTGCTGCCTGGCCCTCATCGAGCCCAGGGAGGATGCTCAGCAGGCAGGGAGCTGGCTGGAAAGGGCTCACCCTCCAGGCCCACAGCAGCTCTGGGCTGCGGAGACACAGCGTGTCAGTGTGGGTCTGGGAGAGCCTCACGTTGCTCTGCTCTCCTGTCTGGAGGTTTTCTGAGTTTTGTGAGAAAAAGGAAAGGTAGTGCTTCTTATTTCTTCCACTATTGCCTCCTGAGGGTGGCCAGGGGCCAATCAGTGACCCCCCGAATGCCTCAGTTTCCCCACTAGTAGCAGACCCTGCTATGTCACATAGCCTGTCCTACCCACCTTGCTGCAGAGGTCTGGGGGGTTCGGTCCTCATTTTTCAGTATGTACCAGGAAGATGAGCCATGATCTCAGCTGTGAAGTAAGACTGAAGCCCCATCCTTGTCATATATACAGCCATGTGCCTCACATGACATGAGGCTAGAGGTGAGCACTTGTGAATTAATACACAGGGCACGTAGCAGGCACATGCACCAAATGCAAGCCACACAAACACCATGCAAAGCAAAACACGCTTTCAGCACGCAGCATGAGAGCAAGGCATGGCCAGGCTGAGTGATCTGTACTGGGCCAGACGAGTCCAGCAGCGATCTCCACAACCTCCTGCTGTCCTAAATCTTGCGTTTACACGCAGAGAAAAAATATGCCAGACAGCTAGGAATACACTGTGCAGCAAGACACTACCATGTGCAGCCTTGCGAGGGCTGCTAAGCCACAGAAAGGTCCCCGGGGAAATGTGTGTAACACACATGGGCACATACCTGAAATACCCATCTGGTTTTTGAACTGGAATTATCTGTGAGTCCACAGTCCTGGCTGAAAGAGTAGGGCTGAAAGCTGGGGGGGGGGGGGACTGCAGAGCAGCCCCCAGGCTGAGCACTACGAAAGCAGCCCCGAGGGCTGAATGCCGCTGCCCAGCACTCCCTCTGTTCCCATTATGTGCCAGGAGAGCTTTTGTCTGGGGATGCTGGCATGTGCAGTCACCAAGGAGACGGGAACAGCGGCAGGTCAGCAGCAAGCTTGCAGACAAGCTGGGAGAGAGCTGGACAGCCTGCGCAGCCCAGTGTCCTCTGCTGGGGCAGGAGCGGGTCCTGTGTGGGTCCTTTCTGCAGCCTGGGGCAGCTGGAGGTCAGGCCCTGGGAGCACGAGGGTTTTGGAGACTGTCTGTGAGAGTGCAGCAAACGACATGAGGCACCAGCAAGAGGAAACACCAGCATCCACTGAGACCTGGATTTTCCAGGCCCTTTTCAGCCCTGGGGTGGTCTGAAGCTGGGAAGCCCGGAGCAGGCAGGCCTCTCTTTCTCTAACATCCCTGCAGATCCACCACAACCACTCCAATGCTGTCCTCAGGCTCAGGATGAGTCCTGACAATTCCCTCTCAGTCCTTTGGTCTCCGTTTCCAACGTGTTTGTCCCAAGCCTTGCTGGAAAGCAGGTCCTGGGAGCTCCAGCTGCAGGCCTAATGCAAACATTATTTTGCAAAGAGCATTTTCACACCTAGTTTGTTTGATTCAGAGAAGGGCCTGTTTCCTGGGTGAGCAGAGGGAGAGGGGAACAAAAAGCCTTTCTGAAGGACAAACAAATGCTAGTGGGGTTTGTGAAACGCCGCAGCACTCCCCTGCCTTCCCAGCCCCAACAAGCAGCCACAAGCAAGTCTCCTAAATGGCAGTGGAAACAGCAGCTCCTGTCACCAGCCAGGCTGGGAACAGTAGGATGTAGAGAACAAGTGAGAAGGAAAAGGTGGGCTGGGGGATATCCAGGAGCCTTGTCCTCCTCCTCCAAACTTCTTCATTGTCCTACAGCTCCCAGCAGGGTTTGGGGTCATTCCATCTAAATTTACAGCCTCTTCCCTTGTATTTTTGTTTTGTTTTGTTTTTAAAAGTAAAACGTATTACAGAAAAATCAGAAGTGTCTGAATATTGGGCTTTCATGACCCCAAGAACCTTTGCATTCAAGCAGCCTGAGCCCAGGCAGACTGAAGCATCACACATTTATTATTAACGAGTTTGGGTGTTTGTGATTCTAGATTTAATATATATATATTTTTCCAAATCAGCTTCTGTTCTGCATCTTGCTTACTTTTTCCTGCCAGCACTAAAATGTGGATGCTGTCAAATAACCATAATTTCCCCAAGTTGCATTTCTTCTTAAATGTCCTTGAGTCTAGTTTTGCTGCAACATCACTTGTGCTAGGAGCACTCAGCGAGACTGAAGTAAGCGTCACAGGAGACAGGCAGTGGGCCCCAGATTTCCTCCAGCAATTTGCAGCCTTGGAAGAGCCACTGCCAGCCAAACAAACTGGGTTCAGCTGCAAGTCTGGCTGCTTGCAGTGTGTCACAACCACTTGGCACAGGCTCACATCACAGCCTCGGGGAGGTGGTAGAGTCACAGCCCTGGGGGGGGGTTAAGGAAAGGTTGGACACGGCGCTTAGGGACGTGGTTTAGTGGGTGACATTGGTGGTAGGGGGATGGCTGGACCAGATGATTTTGGAGTTTTTTTCAAACCTTAATGATTCTAGGATTCAGCAGAGGCTACAGATGCTCTGACTCTGCACAGGACCACTGAAATGCCCATCTTCACCCTCACTTCTGATCTCACACGCCTGATGCATCTGCAGGCCCATCTTTCCTGCGTACCCCTTCTGCCAAGTCAGGGTGATCTGCTGCAGGCTTAGTGGCCTCTTGTGGCCTAGGACACAGTCCAGCAGCTATCAGCAGCACACGGTACAAAGATTTTTCCCCCAGACCCTGCAGCTTTTCTTTCCTAAGCAGACTTTTAATCCCAAAGCTGCTGGTGGGGTGTCTCTAAATGAAGAACAGAAGCGATGTTCCCAAAATGAGCCTGGAGCATGGCCCAGAGAGCATTAGCTATGAGATCCCTTAAGGTTACTCAGGAAATAAACAAGTCAATAAGTTACATTCCTTAAACGGATAATTCTACAATTAAATTTTGATCCAAATGATTTCCTCTGACCACAAAGAAAATGAACGTGCCTCGGTATAGTTAGGTTCCTGCAAGTTCTGTAGCAGAGTGTGTCAGGTAAAGGACAGAGGGAGTGTTAATGCAAGGAGTGTCTGCACTCCAGGCTTACAGGTTACCAGTCTTCAGAGTCCCCATGGACAAGGGCCCTTTAGGAAAGGCTCCAGCCTGAGCCCGTGACAGTCACCGAGTGGTGTGGATGCCCTGGTGTGCAGTAAGTCAGAAATTGCACTGAAACCTTATAGTGGAGACTAACAATTCACCATTTAGTGCACACTCTCCAGAGTGGATTTTCCATCATCTAGTAAAGTATTGGAGGTCTTGCTGTCACCTTAACTTAGTTTGGTTAAAAAATGAGCAGCCAAGGCTGTTAGTCAGTGCCCCAGCCAGTCTGTTCTCCCCATGCCCACAGGCTGTCCCCTGAACATCCCTCTCCAGTGAGCCCCCATCTCAGGCAGAGCTGTACCCACAGCGTCAGCATTGCCAGAGATGCAGCACAGCATCCCACGGGAGCAGTGCTCGGGGCAGGCAGCTCTGCTGTAGTTAAACTCTAAGCAAATAAAACGTTTCACAAGACCTGAAGGCAGACACCCCACAGGTAATGGGCCTGGCTGTGCAATTTGTGCTGGAGGGTGCTGTGCAGACGTGCTCTTGCACTGGGGATGGTGCCAGGCAGGGCAGAGGTGCAACCCCAGCTTCAGTTTCCACTTGGCCATTCCTCTGCTTGCTCTGCTGGCAGCATGGCCTTGCTCAGCACTGAAGACGCATGCAGTGAGCCCTGACAGGACTGTGCATGCTTGGAGGACACCTTACCTTGGGCAAGATGCCCTGCTAGCTCCCTTACCACCGCGTTTTGTGGTGCACGGCCACTTCGCCTCGTACCCCTGAACGTGTTTTTCTGCTCGGTGAGACACAGTGCACGCACTACACTCGATTGGAAATAATCTTGGGCCTGACAGGGATGTCACACTGCTTCCTCTGAGCGGCGGGCAAGCCGCCAAGGAGGGCACGTTGGAGCACGAAGGGCTGCAGGTATGCTCGTGCGTACTTCCAGCCCAGACGCACGCTTCAGGGCCCTGTTCCATGCCCTGAAAATGCAGCCACGGCACCGGGGCTACACACATTTCAGCGAGGGTGGACTGCTAGACATCCCAGAGCTGCCAGGGCTATTGTGCAGCAGGATTTTTTTTTTTTTTTTTTTTTTTTTTTGCCTCCCTGCTAATCGGGGACCGTCTGCTCTGTAAAAGGCCGGAACACAAAGGGCAAAATGCCGCAGCAGGAGATGACTGCGCCCGGGCCAGGAAAACCCGTCCGACATTTTCTTTCTTCCCCGCCTTTACCACTAGATGTCAGAGGAAAGGCAACGATGCGGCCCCGCTCGGCTCCGGGTGGGGATGCGGGGCCACCAGCCCCGTGTCCCCCCCTCCTTGGTCCCCCCCCCCCCCCAGGGCCGGTCCCAGCCTCCGCCTCGGTGGCCCCGGCTGCGCTTTGTCTGGCTGCAGAGCCCCTGAAAAAACCTAGCGCCTTGGGACTCTGGGGGTTCAATGGGCATTGAAATGCAACTGAAACCTTTTTTTTTTTTTTTTTTTTTTTCCCAGCGCCTGGCTAAGCCGCCCGCGGACCCTCCCAGGAGGGAGCCGCCCGTGTCCCCCCCCCCTCTCCGGGCTCAAAGGGGGCGACGCCGTCCCGCCGGGACCCGTGGCACCTACAGCAATATGGTCCCTTCAGACCGAGTCGGACAAACAAGGCCTTTATAGGCACTTTCTTTTCTTCTGGAGGGGAAGGGGAGAGAGCCGGGGGAGAGCTCGGGGGGCGTCCCAGCGCAGCGGAGCAGCACACAAAGGCGTGCAATGAAAGGGGCGCCAGCAAATCCTCTTATAGGGCCTGCGCTGCGGGCGCATTCACAGCCCGGCCCCATCTGCTGGGGGGGATCCCCGGGCTCGGGGGGGGGGGGTGAGGGGAGAGGGGCTCTCCCTGCCCTGCGCCGCCAAAGCAAGCAAAGCGCATTCAGGAGCTGAGAAAAGGGATGAAAAGGAAGAAAGGCTGGGCCACGCCGCGCAATGCAGCTCTGCGGCGCGGGGAGGGGGCTGCAGAATGGGGGGAGCGGCTCATGGGGGCCGTGCGACCACTGCCCCGGCCTTGGGGATGAGGTGGGAGCTGGGGGAGCCTTCCCAGGGGGGGAAATGATCAATATCAGCACCCACCGGCTCCCTGGGCACCCGGAATGCCCTCCAGGGACCTCCACGGGACCCTCCGTGAGCTTAACGCACAGTCTGGCTGGTGGGACTTGGTGGGAACCTGTGGGGCTGCAAAATACTCAGTGCTTCCCATGGGAAGCCAGTCTGGTCGTGATGCCCAGTCCCATACCTGGGGTAGTGGGTGCACAGCTCCCAGGACATTAGGGAGCTTGGCAGGGCTCAGGGCAGGGACATTGGTGTCCAGCATCACACAAACCTCAGGAACTGGAGGAGTGGCATGTTTTGTGCAGATGAGGTCAGAAGGATTAGGTCCTGCCAGCCATGTCACCATCACAGGGTGAACAGCGTGGTGCTTCCTCAAAGCCAACAGCTGGCAGGGCCAGACGAACTGTGGGACCACAGCAGAAGGTGGACAGCAGCTTCCAGAACCTAGAACCATGGGCACTCATGTAGAGCAAGGACATCTCCCCATCTCTCAAGGCAGTGCTCATGTTCACTGGGGCTTTCAGCTCCTAAAGAGACCAGGCAAAGCTAAAAGGACTGTATTTCTGTATGAAGCAGGAAGAAGCCAGGGCTACTTTTAGTCCACTGTGTGGAAACCATCTGTTCCTCCCCAGAAGCAGTTGATGGTGACTCAGTAAACAACTCACAACGATACAGTGATACCCGCTTCTAAATGCTTCAGGACAGCAAACATCTCATCTCCCATGGATGGACTCACACGCATTGGGCCTCTGCTTTTTCCTGCCCATCCTGCAGTCTCAACTATCAGCGTTGTGCAGTGGTGAGCACAAGAATGTGTCAAAACAGGGTCAGTCTACACCAGGGATTTGCTCTCTGCTTCCCCAGGCTCAGGGCAGGCGTGGGTGAGCAGACCAGGAAGGTTCTTCTTGACCTCCAGAAGAACATGGAGCTTCTCCAGAAGAGCATGGGTTCTTCTGGAGATGCTGCCCAGAGGAGCCCAGAGCTTGGATAGAAGCAACCTAACCCCATTCGAAGTCTTCAGCCGCTTTTGGGAAGGACTGTACAGTAATGCCAGTGGCTTGCATATACTGCAGCAGTATGGAAAGAGTGGGGGAGATGTGATGTTCTCTCTCATATGGGCTGAGGATTTATTTAATTACTGCAGCTAAGGCAGCTTGCGTCTCTTTCTAGCCTGGCGCTGGTCCAGTCCAGGGAGTGGTCCTTCCTCTCTGGTGGCCTGGAGCCAGTGCTCCAGGAGCCCTTCCAAATCTGTCATGATGTGGTTGGGTCATGCACGGGGAGAACATCTCTTTCCTGCAGCTGGGTGGAGATGTCAGGGAAAGGGAACAAAGTGCTGGAGAAGCAAAGAGGATCAGGGCACCCACGTTCCATTAGGCTTTTCGAGAGATGGTGGGGCAGAGAGATGTGGGGCTGAGGTCAGGTTATTACTGTTTTGGACGATGGAGGAGCCCCTGGTGGAGCAGGTGGCTGTGGCCTGGAGGAGGCCACGGCCTGTGGAGAGCCCCCGCAGGAGCAGGCCCCGGGCTGGAGCTGCAGCCATGGAGAGGAGCCCACGGGGAGCAGGGGCAGAGAGGGACCGTGGAGGAGCCGCAGGTGGTGAAGTCTTAGGGACTGACCCCAGCCCCCATTCCCCGTTCCCCTGCATTGCTTTTGGGGAGAGGAAATGGTAGAGGGTGTGTGTGTGGGGAGTGGTGGTGTAAGGTGTTTTTGTTTGCTTTTAGTTCTTACTGCTCTAGTCTCTTATCAATAGGCAATAAATTACATTTATCTCCTTTATTGGTGGTTGGTGAGTGATCTCCCTGCCCTTATCTCAACTCATGAGCCTTTCTTCATTGTATTTTCTCCCCCTTTCCCTTCTAGGAGGGGGGGTAAGAGATAAGCTTTGTGGTGTGGCTGCCCATCAGCGTGAAACCACCACAAGCATGCGTATCCTTGGTTTGTAGCAGCACCTCTCAGACCCTGGGGACTGCCTGTGTGGCTGCCCTGCTAACCAGCTGCTTCACCAGCACAGCCTGCTCCATTCAAGTTGTGGAAGGAAAGGAGAAGAGAAGGAGAAGAAGAACTGGCAGTGCTCTATTTAGCCACTGAACATGACCATCAGATGACCTGGCCTGGATGCATTTGGAAGAGCCAGCTGGAGCAGTTCTTTCCCACGTGGAAGAATACATCAATTTTGTCCAGCCTTTTAGTCCAAAGATGGTGTTTGAGGCATGTGAGAGGAGGAGTGGGTACAAGAACATTGCTGGCGTCTCTTTGTGCTGAGGATCCAACATCATCCAACTTCAACGGGCCCGGTAAAGTGAAGTGAGTGAAATCAGAAAGAAACAAAACAAAACAAAACAAAAAAACACATGAGGTATTCAACTATAACAAGGCCACTTGTTAAGCTGCAGATAGAGAAAATAAGTGTTTTCTTTTCTCCATCTAGCAGTGACAATGAGAGACACCTCGCAGATAAAAGTCCATTGATCCAGGAGTCCTGGGGAGTGAGCAGGGAGGGAAAGTCTATCCCACCTCTGCTGCTGTCCGAGTTCAAGACAAGCCAGCCCTGACCACTCCAGAGCTCTCTGCTCCTCCTTCCCCACTGCTGCAATGCAATCCTGGGCTTCCCTCTGTAATAACACAGACTTAAAACACACCTCCTCTGATCCCCTGCTCAATTCCCTATCTTACCTACTGAACCTGAACTTATCTTTCTTAAATTACTGATCATTTAGTTACTACAATCTCTGGAATACCTTGCCTTGATAGCCTGCGTGGTGCTGAGCAGCTCTTTCAGAGGAGCTCTCCTTTGAGAACCAGAATTGCTGGAGATGACTGAATGGGAAATTTACATTTCTTCAAGACTTAGGCTCAAAATGAGGAACCCTTCTCAAAAGGCAAGAGACGTTTCATTGCAGGTGCTCACAAACACTTGTGAGCAGTGTCTGGGGCCAGGTTCATGTGAAGGTGCTGACTGCCTGCGGGAGCAGACAGAGACAAGCATTGATCAGGGAGGGAATGATAAAAAAGGAAAAGAGGAATGCATGGAAATGGCCCTATTTCAGTGTGTCTGGCTGTCTCCAGTTATCTACCATACTTGTCCCCCTCACCACAGCTTCCTCAGCAGGTAAGATTTGTGATGCCTATGAAGTGTAACCACATATTTATGAAAAATACCACCGGGAATTTATTTTCCAGTGTAGGGTCCATTTTCCATGTAGGTGTCCAGGGAAGCCTCCTTATTGCAGAGCTGTAGGACTGTGAGTACTTTGCTGGTGCTAATTCCTTGGGAACACGTTGGTCAGATGTACACGTGCCTGATGCACGCTGCACTCTGCAGAGGATGGTGTTAAGTGCTTCGGAGTGGTACAGTTTTTGGCACAACCCATTGCCAGGGGCAGTTTCCAGCCTGTCAGCCTAGGTACAAGTCCTTACCACACGGGCAAAGAGGTTCAACACTCATCACAGGTCAGGGTTGTTTCTTCTTTTTGCCTATGATGGAAAGAAGGGTCTACACAGTTTTTTTGTTTGTTTGTTTGGTTGGTTGGTTGGTTGGTTTTTTCACTTCTATTATTCTGAAGAGAACACCATGGGTGTCCACCAAATGCAGACACACTTCTGCAGGTCCTGCAGTGCTCATATCCAGGGGCAGCAAGTTCCCTGGGCAATCTCACAGGGGTATGAAAGCACATCCCTGATGAAAAGGACCAGAGATTGCATCAGAAGGCCTGCAAAGCCTCCGTTCCCCTCCCAGAGGCCAGCAAAGCCTCCATGAGAGTGAAAAATGTTGATGATTGTGTCCTATATTTGATTCTAGCAGGACGTGGGAGGCTGAGCACTGGCCAGCACACCAGGTGCAGTGCTCACTGACACACACGCATGGCAGGCACCGCTTCCCCCAGGCAGGATCGGAACGGGGCGCGTAAATCTGAGCCGGTTGCTGAACGCGAATTGCCTGATGTTTTCCGACAATCCCCCTTGCTGCCCTCGTTGCAGACAGTATCTGTCTCCCCCTTCACCCTGCAGCTCTCACAGCCTCCTTTCTGGCTGTTGCTTGGATTTCTCATCCTCGCTCTCCTCCCTTTCCTCCTCCAGGCCTGGCTCTGCTGGGAGGGGCAGCGCCTTCCCGAGCCCCCCAAAGGCCAGGGATGGGCTCCTGGAAGCAGAGCCAGGGCTCTTGGCTGCCGAGCGATGCTCTCTTTCCACACAGGGATGGACGCAGAGCGGGGGCCGACGAGCAGCAGGACCTGCCAACCTGCCTTGGCTGCAAGGCAGGAGCCCTGGGAGCCTGCGGGGCTGGGAGGCTGCAATCTGCCTCCGATCTGCTGGTATCCACGCCGCATTCAGGCCAGGCTTGCAGCAGCTCACTCTTGGCAGTGCTCCTACGCAGGGCTCTGGGGCTGCACTGTTTGCTTATCTAGTGCCGTGATTTAACACAGACGCAGGAACTCACACACTCTTTCCCAGTCTCCTTCAAATTACTTTATTGCTTCCTGTCAACTAGCCGAGCATATCCTGTTAATATACAATCCCCAATGAGCGGTTTTCACAGCATAATCCCCCTTTGTCAGATAACGCAGCTCCCCTCCCAAAGGACGGCCCGGTGCTGGGCATCTAAGGATGCAGGATCCCAGGACAAGGTGGGTATTTTTCAGTTGAAGATAAATCCCAGTGCCGCAAAAAGACTCTGGCTGGCCGCCAGTTTTGTTTTATTTCCAGGGCTCCATCCATAGGTGACTCTCAGTGTATGCCAGCGCTGAGTGCTGTGATAGCAGGGAGGGCCCTGCTGCTGGAGCCTTCCTCCCAGCTCTCGCATCCCTGCTGGGAGAAGTGTCTGCACCCCGAGCAGAGGGGCAACAGTGACTCCAGGCACTGCAATCTTGGAGCTGATGGCACCCTACCACCTGCTCTGAGGACTGCGGAGCTCCCAGCAGCATTCAGTGATGTCCAGCCAGCATATCTGCCAAAGATTGTTGTTTTCTGGGCACCTTCTGTGTTCCTCCTCCATGCCTCAAATCCTCTATCCATCATGCTTGGGTCCCATGCGAGGACATCCCCGTCTCCAGGCTTTGCATCTGCAGAATGGTCGCACTGCTCTGCCCTGCCTGGTCTTCTGTAACCTCCGTGTGGGCTTTCTCCATAACCTCGATGTCCAGCTGATGTGCCACTTGAGACCATGCCACTCTTTTCTCCTTGATGTAAGACTGGGGAGGTCCCTTTCAGGGAACACCCTAGTGATTTTTTTGATTCCGTGAAGCGAAAGCCTCCTGAAGACCAGGTCACTGCAAAGCCAGCATGTCACCTTTGCCTTCCCCGTGCCTGTGCATCCCCTCTGTTCTTGTGGCAGGTGGCACCGAGGCCCAGCTGCTCCTGGGCTGCCTGCTCTGCAGCGTGGCAAGCAGGCAGCGCTGCTGCAATGCAGAGGACAGATGGAGGAGCTGGCTGGGCCCTCCGCAGCCGAGGGACGGAGCACAGCGCTGGTGAATGCAGGTGCAGCCGGGCTTGGTGCTCCAAAGGCAAACAAAGCGGGGAGGTGATAAATCTGCCTTCGGGGCTAGTCCTAAAGTTGTTCACCTACAGCACTTCTGACACTGCCAAAGGGTCACGGCTGAGGGCAAATGGGGGTACGTAGCCCAGGCCCTAACATCTCGTTTTTCCTAGGGAGCAGATGCCTCCGCTAACACTGCTTGGCATAATCCACCAGATCTTTTCTTGGGGCCATTTCTTCAGCAAACTTTGGTATTTCAGGGCTCTGGAGTCTGTTCCCAGTAGATCATTTGTACTCTGCAGGCTGAAAGTCGCTGTTTGTGTCTGCTCCAAACGTGCCCCTTGTCATCAGACTTCCCCTTTGGCCCGAGGACAGGGAACACACGCAGCAATGTAATGCAGCTGTAGCAGCACATGCTGACTTATTTTTGTGGTTGTATTTCCCAAGTTTCTCCTTGATCCTGGCCCTAGGACAGTTTCGTTCTCTGAAGTCATTCCTGGAAGTTGGGGACAATAGTGGTACTAGTTGTTGTTTTTACTAGCAGCTGGATCTGCCCTCGAGGCCACCCCATGAAGTAATCGTGATGCTCTATACACTTAACACCTCTGTAGCTGGAACATCCTCTTACAGAGCACAGTTCTGCTTGTCACAAAAGGAAAATCCCGTCTGACCAAAGAGCAACACAGGTCACTTACATCAGTGACATCTGAATAGACAGTCCTGGAAATAGACTCCAAATTAAAAAAACAGATGAAAAGGAGTATCTGTCCTCCCAGGTAAATCAGAAGCTGATTTATTTCCTCTCTAACATGCCTGCTGAGTAATGTAGTCAACACAGAGCCAGCCCAACACACCCCAAGTTTGGAGGACTCTGCTATCACTCTGCCTCCAGGGGATGGAGCAGCCACCTGCCCCTGCCCCTGCTTCTGCTCCTTTGCTCCAGCACCCTGCACTCGCTGTCCTCTTGAAGCCCACAGCCTGGCACCTATGCAGCAGCTCTGGCTCTTGGTACCCACAGCTCTCCAGACAAAATGCAAAGTACCTCAAGAAAGCAAAAAAGCAAAGAGCTTTTTTAATTAAAACCAAATTAAAGACCTATCTGATAGCAGCCTGGAGATGAGTAATGGGATGCAGCAGCCTTTGTCTCATGAGCTGAGCTCGGAGCAAATGGGGCCAGCAGCCAGGCAGCGGGGACGTGCTGGAAGTCCCCATCCACCCGCCGGTGCCTCCTGGTGCCAGGGAACGTCTGCTGCTGATCAGCCTGGAGGCTGGGGTCATCTGGTGCAAACCTGCTGCATCCACAGCTTCTCCAGGGCCCAGGAAGGGTTTTAATCACAGAAAGGAGACAAACTGGGGCTACTTGAACCCTGAGAGACCTGTATTGAGGACTTCCCAATTCTTCATTTCCATGGGCTTCCTGGTGTGTTATATACACCCAGATCCCTGTTTCAAGAACTTGCCCCATCTCCACTTGAATCCCTTTGAATTTCTTGTGTCCACAGCACCCTCTGCAAAGGAGTTCCACAGTTCGTCTCCCACCCAGGTGGAGAGTTACCTCCCTCTGAACACCACCAGTCTTTTCTAATCTGACCCTGAGCCTCATACAGGTTTCATTTGACAACCTTGGCTTGTTTACAGGAAAAGACAGAGAGCAGCCAGCTTGTTGCTGTGCGTGTGAGGTTGTCATTGTTGTCCCCATGTGCATTGTTTATCCTTTGTCACCTCTCTATTTGTCCCTGTTCCTGTCACTTTGGGCCTGTTGAAAAGTATGGGTCCCAGTCCAGACCCTGCAGGACTTCTCCACTTGCATCCCCTACTGCTTGCTCCAACTCCCTGCTGCTCTCTCTAAATCAGTTAAAAAGACAAGGAGCTTTCACCGTACTGCTTGGTTGCTTATTTTCCTTAAAAATACCTTTGGCAAGAGACTTAATGGAAAGACTTTGGGAACTCTAGCAGCTGACCTGCACACCAATCTGCACGTGCTTGGCCTCTGTAAACCACTCCAAGGGGCTGTGAAGCAGGACTCCCCTTTGCAGAAGCCCTGTAGTGTTTCCCCTAGCAGTTAGCTCTTAACCAAGCATCTTTACCTCTGTCCATTATTACAACCCCTGTCTTGTACAAGCTTCAGGCTGCAATTCTCTAGTTCTTTGTGCTTTCCCAGGACTTCTCACAAAGGCTGGCATCATGCTAGCCACCACAGCATCCCTCAAGACACCTGTTCCTCACACTTTCCTTGGGTGAAGCAGGGGTCAGCATCCCCATGTGCTCACAACAGGCCCCTGAGGGCACATTCAAGGAGCAGAAGTTTCTCAGAGACCAGCCAGGATGCTGATGCCAACTGGCCAAGGGGGTCTCAGCACTTCCAGGCCCAGTGTCGAAAAAAAGCAATGTGCCTCCTCCATCAGCAACGTTGAAGGGCTCAGTGAGAGGATGGAGAGCGTGCCATGGCCCTCCTGAGCATCGCAGCCCACCGGGTGTGTGGCAGGGACCCATGCAGCAGCCTCTCAACCAGCTCTGCTCCATCCCAGTGGAGCCGTGGCAGCATTTAAAGGGGAGGGGAGTCCCCCGAGTGCTGTTTTGCTGGTGGATCCCTCGTGTCGCCAGGGCAGCAGCCCAAAGAGCAGATGGATGGGCTGTTCCAGGGGCAGCCGTGCTCCATCCGTCTTTGCTAATTGGGCAGCGTTTCCTCTTGCTCTTTGCCAGATCCATCTCCTGTTGGCGGACAAACGCAGAGCAGGTATCTGTTTCTGCACCAGGGCCAGTGCTTCTTGAGTCTGCCGGGATGCCTCCTCTCACTCTGCCCTGAATGGACCCTGACATTTCTGAATTTTCAATGTGAGCCCCTGCCTCTCCTTCCTCGAGGATGCGCTCTGCCTCCCCACCGCATCCACTGTGCTGGCCCAACACGAACATTGCGCTGCTCTCCTGTGCTGTGTGCTTCACCTCACCTTCATCTCCCAGGGCCAGAGCTGTCCCTGAGCAGGAGTGGATTAACTCATCATTAGAGCTTATTCCTCTGATGAGTCTTACAAGAAAAAAAAAAAAAAAAAAAAAAAAGAAAGAGTAAGCAAGTTAAGTGTTAGAATGAAAAGCGTGCACATAAATTTGCCAGGGAACAGGGGCACCCAGCAGCTCTCTCGCTTGCAGGACTTGCTCCGGCTCCGTCACATTTCAGCCAAAACCTTACGGAGTGGATATTCCTGCAGCCAAAGAGAAAATGTGAAATGCCTGTTATACAACATGCGGCGCTGCTCCTCCTCGTGCCTGACCTTTTGTCTGCAGACCTTGGAGGGCTTTTGTCTGCACACCACACCGCTTGTTCCATGCTGCTGCCTCACCATTAGCTTGCTCCTCCTTGGAAAGACCCAGGCAACCCGTTTCTTTTCCACCCTCCTGCTGTGAAAGATGTGGCTGCCTCCTTCAGGTCTGTGCTTTTATAGTAAGCACCTCTTAGGAGAAAAGAGCCATTTCACAACACGCCGGTGTCTTTGATCCTATATGTGCTTTTTCGTCAACCTACGATGTCTCAGGGCACCGGAGAATTTTGCTCATGAGAGCCTTGAGCATAACACATAATATTGCATTTTTTTTTCCATAGTGTACGTAAGCATTTGCAAAACTCCTATTTTTAACACTGACAATGACAAGAAACAGGTAGTTTTCTCCCCAGTTTCCTATTAAATGCCATTTCAGCATTTTCAATTTCAAGGATGCCACCCTGTAATTTTATAGTATTAAACAGAGACCCGAGTTTGACTTTCCAGCTTTTCTAGTTTCCTTCAAACAACTCCAAAACTATTTTCCAGAAGAATTCTGGACTGTGGTTGCCCTGCCACAGAATAGCATGGGTTACATCCTTTATTTTTACAAATCTCTAAAAATTACAGCAATTAAATGTTGCGTCCTTTTATGTCATTTCCTCTGCCAATATGCAAGGCCTGGCAGTTTTGTTATCAGAGATTAACTACTGGGCAGTTTTGTTCACTAACATAGCTCTTTCTGGTTAACTGTAAAATAATCAAGGGTTGAAAAGAAAATATTTTCCAGAATACAAAAACTACCTTCTGCCAATCATGACTCATGGTTGTAAAATCTTCTGGATTAGATTTACATACATAACATTATATTCTGGCGATGGCTCCACCCGTTCTTTGCTGTGTATCTCAATCCCCTTTTTTATTTATGTATTTTTAAAAACTTAAAGTAATAACTTATAATCTTGATCACTGAATTTCTCTACATTCTGGGAAATTAGGGGTTCCTTGTTAATTCTATGTTTTTATTTAATTTGGCCTTCTTCTATCTAAGTTTTTTTCTTCCTACCTCTGTAAAATCCTACTCATTTATGATGCCCACTTTTCCAAGAAGACTCGACATATTTGTAGCCCTAAAGGAGCTTTATTCTTCCAAAAGTTTCTTTTAACTCTGCAGCCAGTTAACATGCAACCACAATCAGATCATTTCTACAATATCTAACCTGAGCTTTGCATGCCCATGTTTGTCTCTGACTGTCATAATTTGGTGTCAAATTAGCTGTTGAACAAAATATCCAATTTTTCTGCCCAATTCTAGATTTCTAAATCTGTTTTAAATGCTTCAAAAGTGCCTCTTCTCTTTAATTTGTTCCCATGGATACCATTCAAAAGTTACATTCATTTTCGGAGTGCAATGCTCTTCAAATCTTTAGAGCAATCTACCAGTTGACTTTTGCTTCCTAATTTAGCTGAAGGCTCTGAAAATCTAAGACTTCAGATATTGCAACGGCAACAAAAATAAAGCTACCTTTCACTCCTCGCTCCTCTCTGCAGCCACACTTGTCTCCCTGTAGAGATAAAATCCTTGCCTGAAGCTTTTCTAGAGCTCTGCAGCATTCCTGGGGGTCCTGGCACGGGGCGATGTTTGCATGACCCGTGCCATCCACTTGCCTTCCTCCTTGCTGCTTCTCTGTCTCAGCCCCGCTCCTGGCTCCAGGTAGCATCAAAGTGCACGGCAGGCAGGAATCTTTCATTTACCAGCGGAGGAGCTCAGAAATGCTGGAGGAAAGAGCTGGAGGGGAGAGGGAGCTGCTGCTCCCTCCGTTAGGACCCTGTAACAAGCTGAACGGGTCGAGCAAGGAAGGCTCCGAGTGTCACATTTCAGCACGAGCCACCCAGGGCCAGGTATCTATCTGCACAAAGCGTAAGGGGATGCAAAAAAGCCTTATCTTGATGCAGCTCTGCAGAGAGAAACCTCCCTCCCCACAGCCCCAGCGGGGCGGGGGTGGCTGCGCTTGGCAGCCTGGCCACCTCCTTTGGTTTGGCGGCCGTAGTCTGGTAAATCTGGGGAAAAATGTGGCCTGCTCTGGGGGAAGGATGGAGAAGGAAAGGGGTCTGAGCACCCTGAATAATGCTCCTTTCCCATATGGATTGGGAAGTGGGGATCTTCCTCGCAGAGGTGCTGGGTAGCCCTGGGGCATCCCTATTGCTCCCTGATCTCCTCCCCAGGGACCCCGCATGGTTCTCCGGCAGCCTTTTGGGCACTGGGGCGAGGAGAAAAGGCAGGGAAGGACAGAGAAGGGGCTCTGCTCGGGGTCTTGTGTCAGGCTACAGCCATGTCCCGCTGTGGGGTCTCTTGCTGGTCACACGCCCTTGACTGAGGCTAGGAAAAAATGCTATTGGGAACAGTTCCTGCATCCCTGCTGAGCTGGGGAACATTAAGTAGGTGATAATAAGTGGCCCCTGAGCAGGAGGGCCTGCTCTCCTTTGGATAGTGCTGCCCAAGACAATTTATCATTCAGACAAAGTATTCGGGGAAAAAGGGTTAAACACTGCCCAGCCTCCCCAACCAGCAGTGACTTGGGTTATCTGCAGCATGGCTGCAGGGCTACATGGTGCCTGTACATGTTCGGGGATCAAGAGTTAAGTGTTTAAATGATAAGTGATATCTTAAAAACATAAGTTTAGCAACGAGTCTTTGCCGACAATACTACACTATTAGTTAATAGGCAGAATTAACTTACTGGCCTGGGGCCAAGCCCGTCACAGCCAGAGCCAGAACAGCTGAAGCTGCTTTTCACTTGGGTTTTGCTTTTATGGGATTTGCTGCTGCAGGGAGACTCCAATTTCTGTAAAAATATGCTAGTGTTTTCTTCCTCCCAACCTGCCCCTGGAAGCTCAAGGCTCCACAGAGCCCGAGGGACTCAGCCGGGAGCTGGAAAGCTTTCCTTACACATGCAGGGACGTGAGCAAGGGTGCTGATTTCCCGCAGGGCGCCTTGCCACAGGCCCCGACCAGCCGCCTGCCTGCGCTCGGTGGGTCCTCACAGGCAGATTTACTGCTCCAAGTGCCACCAGGGGACTCGTTCCCCATCCTCGCCACCCAAACGAACATCTCTCTTCCTCTTTTGGGGGCCTGAGTGTGATTAAGTAGCACTGGGGGAAAGGGTTTCCCTGGGCTGTGAGAGGAAGCTTCTCCTGGGTCCTCGTGGTGGCCAGGACTCCTTGGTAGGTGCCACCTCTGGCTCTGGCACGGCCCCACTGAGCTTAGAGCCCACGCACGACAGCTCCACAACACCCACTGCACAGAGCAAGGAGCAGGTTTGCTCCCACCAAGCTGGCAGAGCAGAGGTGGATCCCTCCCTCCCGTAGCAGCCACATCAGTCACTGCAGCCACGAGGCCCTGCACAGTGCCCCGAAGAGCCTGCAGGACCTGCGATCACCCTACCAGCAGGCTGGAGAGGGCTTCGCCTGCCCCATCACCTCCCACAGCATCTCCCTCAGCTCCTGTCGGCCTCCTGCTGCTGCGCCTCTTTAACCTCGCAGGGAGAGACACGAAGCCACTTCCTCCAGGTGTGATGAGCCAAGGGCTTCATGTGCAAATACAACCTGTTCTTCCTGCACCAGGAGCTGTGGTGAGTCACCATCAAACCCGTTTTAATGTCCTCTAGATGCCATCTCTTATGGCTCTGCCTGGGAACCAGCGCGCAGTCGAAGCTGTCCCATTTCTGTCACCCCAGCGCTGCTGCTTTCCCAGACTAAGCTTCACCTAGCGCTCCTTGCAGCGGGGTTTAAGGATCCCTGGGCGGTGCTGCACGGGCATTAGTGCCCCCTGTTCTGTGTCCTTCATTTATGGAGGCCGCCGAAATGGACTTGGGGTGGAATGAGAGGAAAGGACACTGGGGGAGGTCTGGTGTCCATCCCCATGGGGTGGCATTTCACGGCACTTGCGAGACCACTGGGAGCTGCTGGCTTGCTCGTGGGTTGCAGGACAGAGGGTGGAGGCTGGTGGCACCCCTTGTGCAGACTGCAAACTCCTGAGAGGCCTTGAGAGGCCATTCCATGAACGGCACAGGGATATGACAGTCACTGAAGGCCCTTCCTGGGAGAAGAGAGAAGACATGAGACGGGACCAGAGCTCAACAGTTCATGACTGACTCTGAAGAGCATTTTCTGGGGACAAAAGAGACTCCAAAGAGTACATGTGAGCTTCAAAGTCACTGCAGCGGTCAGACAATAAATATGTTTGGTCCAAAATCCAGTCTCTAGGAGTCTAAGGGGATGCTCAGAGAAGGAGCTGAAGAAGACAGAAGGTCTCCAGAAGACAGAAGGCTCCTCTGGGACAAAATCCCCACCACCCCTGATGGTGCAGGCCTGGAGAGCTGTAAGAAAATCCTGAGGGTCTCAGACTCCAGGCTTGTGGGGTTAACTCTGGAGATCTGTGGTGGATCCTCAGGGACATACCTGAGGGCATCGCACTGCACAACACCAGGAGAGGTTGAGGATATGGTCTGAAGAGTTTGGAAATGAACAGACCATTTCCTACCCGATGGGAAATGTTGGGTGCTCCGGAGCCACGGGGAGCGAGGGGTGCACTACAGAGCCTGGGAGCAGACAACACGTGAGGAAACCCGGACAAGTCCCTGAGGACAACACGATGGAGCTGGCCCACAGAATCCTCAGAAGGCTGCTGCGTTGAGCTTGGTGCCAACCTCCAGATGTAGGATCTCCCAAAGGGGACTGCCCTTGGTCATGTTGAGTTAGGGGAGGTCATCTGGCTGACGCACATGCCTTTGGCCGCCACCACCGGGGAGCCTTGACCTTCTCCAAACACAGCTGCAGCTGGCAGGAAACGAGTTACCTGGAACCGGTCAGGGAATTCAAGAGGCTCCAGCTTAGACATTTTGGTGGCTTTGGCTCACGAGGTTCCCCGTGGGCAGATTCGGCTTCCAGGCGCATGGGGAAGTTGGGGATGTCGCGTGTCGCGACGGAGACACGGAGCTGGGCCTCATCTCACAGCTTTAAGGAAAATCTCACTTGCCCCAACCCTCTACGAGGGCTTGTGACCAGCTCCCAACCCCCCCAGCCTCGAAATGGGGGAATCCCTGCTCACGCCCCAGTGGGGTCGCTGACCCCTGAGGGTCTCCGGGTCAAAGCCAGGCTGAGCCAGCCGGTAACGAGGCGCTGCTTTGGGGCCGGCTCCGTTTCCACGTCCCTCCAGACGCTTTCCTTTGGCTGCCCGGGGGTGCAGGGGCCCGGCCCCACGGCGTGGGGGGGGGGCTCGGGGCGGGGATGCCTCCCCCGGCAGCACCTCGGCGGAGCCCCGTGCGGCGCCCAGACCGGAGCAGAGCGCATCTGTGCGGAGGGGGGGACGGACGGACAGACAGACCTCGCCTCCCCCCCCCCCCCCCCACACCCCCCTTTCCACTTTCTCAAGCGCTCGGTCAACCCCGCCGGGAAGATTTGGGCTGAAATCACGGCTTTCTCTGCATGATCGACAGCTCCGGGACAAACCATCGGCGGCCGGGGGGGAGCCTCCTCCCTCCTCCTCCGCTCCTCCACCATCTCCCGCACCTCCTCCGCTCCCCGCCGCCCCCATCCCCGCCGCCCCCTCCCCAAAATCTCCGCCGCCCGCCGCCCGCCGCCCCCCGCCGGCTGCGCGGAGCCCGGGGCCGGGGCGGGGGGCGCTGGGGGGCTCTCCCCGGAGAACGCCGGCGGTGGGCTCGGCCCGGCCGCGACGGCGGGGGCCGGCGGTGCGCTCCGTGCCCGCGGCCGTGCCCGCGCCGGCGGCGGCCCCAGCGAGGGGCTCGGCTCGGAGCTGGGCTCGGAGCTCCGCCGCCGCCGCCGCTCCCCGGCTTCCATGGAGCGCCGGCAGCGCCGCGTCTGATGCCCGGCCCGGCGCGCACCATGGGGCCGCTGTGGCTCTGCTGCCTGCCCCTCGCCTTGCTGCCCCTGCTCGCCGCCGTGGAAGGTAAAGGCGTGTGTGTGTCTGTGTCTGGTATATCGCGAGCTCCCCTCGCCCCTTTATTTCATTTTTTTTTTATTTTATTTTTTTTTAATATTTTTTTTCGGGAGGTGGCACTTCGCCCTCCCTCCCCCCCCTCTCTCTTCTTCTCTTCTCTTCTCTCCCGCCGCACCCCTTCCGTGCCGCCGGAGGGGAGGCGAAGTTTCGGGGAAGTGCTGCCCCAGGTGGAGGTGCCGCATCCGGAGCCCTTCGGTTTTGGGGTGGGTGGGGGGGTGTGGGGGCTACCCGGACCCTCCCGGTGGCTGCGTGGCTTTCTCCTGCCCCTTTTCTCCGCCGTCCCTTGTTGCCCAGGTTTGGGCATCCCTCGCCGGCACCTCCCCGGGTGCTCGCTGGGCACGGCGGAGCCTCTCCCCCCAGGGATGCCCGGCTGGCAGCTCCGCCGCACCGTGCCTGCTGCCGGGGCGCACACAGCCAGGCCTTGCCGGCATCCAGGAGCTGGGAGCCAGCTCCCCGCAGGCGTGCGCGGCTTTCCCGGCCTCCCCAAGAGGAGCCGGGCTCCCCACCGACTTCCCCAATTTCCCCCGTGCCGAGACAAAGCAGAGGCAGGCGGCAGGTGCGGGCAGAGTGCGGGGTGGGTGCGTGGAGAAGGCACCAGGCAGGAGCCCCCATCTCCCCAAAGGGGGGTTTTGGGGGTCCTGTGCCCGAGCGCATCTCAGCAGCGCCTTGGGTACACCCCAGGAAGGACCACGCCAGGCTGGGGGTGAGCTCCAGACGCCGGGCTGAAGGCTGGCCAGGCCCAACGCGTGGCTGCCCTGCATGGGAGAGCTGCGGGGAAGCCAGCGAGGGGGCTGCGGAGGACCCCCGAGGTTCGCCGGGTGCTCGCTGCTGGCCCTGGGCGTGGAGGCGCCGGGCGGTGGGAGCTGCGCGGCCGGTGTTTGTCTGGAACATGGATGAGGCACCATTTATTAAGTTGGAGTTTTGGGAGATGACTCATGGGTTGGCCAGCTATACGTCGTGATATTTACAATATGGGAGCTTGGCATAAATAGGACTATTTACGTTGCATCGGAGAGCGCTAGCCAGCTCTGCTATTCAAATGAGCCTTGTATGGTTTTAATTATGGGGGGGGGTTGGTGGTGGTGGTGGTGATGAGCATGTTTGTGGGAACATATGTGTCCACATGGGATGCGTGGCCCGATCAGCCGGCAGCATTGCCACTTACCACGGCGTTTGCTCAGCCAGCCGGGCCCGGGAGGGATCGGCCACGCCGAGGTGGTGCCGCTGACTATGGACGGGGAGGGATGCGGGTGGCCGTGCAGGGATGGGGTGACACGACGGGGTGATGCCGGGTGGTGTGGGGCTCGTTCCTGGCCCTGGGGCTGCTGTGTGCTTGCTTGAAGATGTGAGGAGCATGGGTGGCCGTGGCAGGAGCTGGGTGCACGAATGCTGGTTCCAAGGGATGGGGAGTAGGCACCTGGGGCAAGGGGACAGTGAGTGCTGGGGGGAGGTTGAGCCCACCCTGGAGATGATCGCTGTGAGATGTGTTCCCGCAGAGGTGGGGATGCTCTGGGGAGAGGGCTGCTTCTGTGCTGGGCTCCAGCAGCCATCCCCATCCGGGGCTGAACGCCTCATCTAAGGTTTGGGGGGTTCCCCTCAGTGCCCTTGCTGCTACCTTTGTCCACGTTGTGTGTATTCTGGGGTTGTGGTTGCTTGCAGCACTGGTGTGGGCAACCAGCTACCATGTCCTGGCCTTTTTCGCCTTGCAAAGCCTTCTGGAGAGCTGGTGAGGCAAAAGAGCATGGGATGCAGCCCCCGTGGTGCACTTCTGCTCCTTCCTTCCCTCTGGGAGCTGCTGTTTCAGGCAGTGGCTCATCCCGGTGTTCCGTGCCATGCATGGGCATGGTGTCCATCTGCATTTCCTGATGCTCTGGGCCCTGTTGGTGCATGCAGACTGACCCGATGGTGCCCGATGACCAAGGAGATGGTGGCTGGACCCTGCTGGGCACCTCCGCAGTGGCGATGCCCCCTGCGTGGCTGTCACTGGCTCTGGCACATTCCCCGGTGTGTCCAGGGCCAAAATGGGGAGAGCAGGGCACATTCAGGGAAAAATGAGTTCTGGTTATTTGCCCAGGGATCCTGCCTCCTGAGTCCTGTTTTCAGCTCTGCTACAGAGCTTTTCTGTAATGCCGGTAATTTCACTTGTCTCCTCTGTGCCTCAGTTTTCCTAATTACAAGGCGTAAAATAATACAAGCGTCTCTCCCAAGGGAGCTGCGAGGTTTTGTTAATGAACATGACAAAGTGCTTTGGGATCCGTGGTTGAAAGTGCACTGAGAATACAGTCTTAGTCAGTGTGTGTGTGTGTGTGGTGTTTATTTATCTACATGCTTTATATTTCTCTGTACACTATATATTCACTTGCATTTAACAAACCTTAATTAGAAACAAAGCCGATAGGGAAGGAAATATAAACAGGAGTGTGCATGAAAATTGGAAGTTGATTACTCACTGGCCAGCAGAATGCATGTCTCAGGCTCAGGAGGAAAGGCTGTTTGGTTAAAGAAGGCTCTGTTAAAAGGAAATGTGAAAAGAACGTAAAACATAAATCAATATGGAAAACAGGGAGGTGGATGACAATGTACATAAAGCAGAGGTTAAGAATTGCATACAGTTGTTAAGGCAATTGCAAGGTAACGTATCTGTGGCTGAGAAAGTTCAGGCTTATAAAAGGAAAGCTTTTTTTTTGTGTGTGTGTGTGTGTTTTTAAAGAAAGTCAAGAACAAAGGAGTCCTGGAAGGGTCTGGATCCCACACCAGTGGGTAACAGTACTGCTATCACTAACGGCTTCTCTTTGTATTCCTGCTCACATATGCTGCTTGCATGGTGTGGCATATCTGGAGTAGTGATACTTCCAAGGTATTTGGGGGGGGGAGCCGAGGATGGGAGTTATGGATTTCAAAATCAACAGCCTGGCTAACTCACATGCAAGAGAAAAAAAATGAAGGCACTCTTCACCCCTTTGGAGTTAACTTTTCATAAACCTTGCAGCGCTGGCAAGTTTCCCGAGGGCTGGAGGAAAGCCAACTGTGTACCAAAAAATGTGAAAGGAGAAACGAGATGGTCCTAATATCTACGAGGGCACAGCTAACCTGGGAGCTGCACAGAGGCCCCGGCAGCTGGGCCCACAGCAGGTTGGACCCATGCAGGCTCTGCAGGATGGGCAGCGGCAGAGTCTGGAGCGGGCGAGGGGACTTTCTGCTGCTGCTGCTGCACCCCGTAGGGCTGCTGAGCATCCTCCCGCTCCTCTGCAGGGCTGTCGCTGCTCCAAGCCTGGTATCAAGCAGCAGGAGGCTGGTGCAGGAGGGCTGTATCCTCTCCTGGAGGCATACCTGGGGCACACCGTGGCCGAGGGGCTGGGGAGAGCTGCACCTACACCCAGCTGCACGCTCCTGCGCCCGTCCTTTGAGCAAGCTGGAGATGGGACCTGCTTGTTTGTGTTTAATTTAATAACGTGTTGTAATGTACATAACATGCATTATGTATTTATTGCATTGCATACATGTGCATAATACACGGCATGTTGTGTTTTATGTATGCGGTGGAATAAGGTGTTAAAATATGGTCCTCTCTTGCACCCGCGTGGCCCAGGGGTGACTTGGTCGTGACCTGCTGCTGAGCACTCCTACCACCTCCCCCAGGCCCAGAGGCGGTGCAGGGAGATGCCAATTAACGCAGCACTCAGCCTGTGCTTCAATCTATCTGGTGCTGTCGCTTCTTCTGCTTCCCGGTCTCAGTCAAGAAAGGCTTTGCCCACCTCTCCATGGCTACGGGCTGTGCCAGGGAAGTTGCTATGCCCCAGTGCCCCAGGGTAGGGACATCTGTCCGGGCTGTGATGTGACCGCAGGAGCTGTGCCATGGTCCCGGTGATCCCACCTGCTTTTGGCTGCACTGGGGCAACCTGGAGCAGCAGGTCCTGCCGTTCAAATGTGGGACCTGCAAGGCACACACGTGCGCCTCTCCCCAGGTGGGAAGCCCATGAGGAAAACCTGGGAGCTGTCACAGAACTGATCCAGATGACCTGCTCAAACCCGTGCTGTAAATGCTGTCCTGAGACTGGGCTGATACCAAATGTTTGAAAAGTTGGGCTGGGATGCAGAGCAGAGACCTTGGTTTTGGGTCAGTCCTCTGCTCTGACACAAACCCCTCATGCTGCCTCCCTCTGGTTCAGTTTCCTGGGTTAATTTTTGATGAGATTTATTTCTTGGGCACAACTGCCCTTCCCATTGTTGGGGCAGCTAGGGCGAGAACTTCTTTTGGAGACCAAATGATTTGGTGCCCGATTTACTATCCATGTAGTTGTAGCTGCAGTCTCAGCACCTAGCACATTTGCTTCTATGCTTCTTGCAAGTGGGAACACTTGCTCCTGATCCCTGCTGTATTTCTAGATTCTCTGGCTGATACAAACCCAGGGAGTAGGTGCTGTAGGGAGATGCCATGGGGACACTGCACCATCAGCTCCTGGGGACACCCCAGGGAGGGACCTGGGGGGCAAAAGGGATATGGCTGTGTCTTGGAGAAGCGTCCGAGGGGTGTCGGTGCTGCCACACCGCGGCTTCCCCCCCGAGCTGGGAGCAGAGGTCTGCTTCGCTGATGTGCAGACGGGCAAAGGATCTGTCTGCACTAGTCGGTGGGCGGTTGCCGTTTGTGTACACATACCTGAACTGGCTGAAAAGAGGGGTGGGCACCAGCATAGCTGGGAAACCTGCCTGAGAAGCTGGGTAAATACTTGATGCTGAGATACATCCCGGGCTCTCTGGTGAGTGAGGCTAAGCTCGAGTGCTTTTGTGCAAGTGCAGCCAGAGCAGTGATAGATGAGAGGCTGAGTCCGCTGCTCCTGCCCTAACATGTGGCCGGCTGCACTGCATGTGTGTCTGAATGGGACTGTGGAGGTGGGACATGTGCATGGAGTGGGCACGCGGTTCCCTTCTTGGAGAAAGTCGATTTTTACCAAGAAAGACCCAGTGAGGTCCCATCCACTGGTTCCTGGTTTGCCGAGACACGAGAGCAAAGCACGACTGCCCGTTCCCTGTGTGAAAAACCCAGCGTGAAGGAAAGGGGGTAGGTAGGAGGGAGATCCTCGAAGGCAAAAGTTCAGCAGTTAGATAAGGGGGTAAAGATGGGGCCTCCCGTGATAACAGGCTGGCGAGCGCCCAGCGGCATGTGCAGGCGGGACCAGCAGCATCCCAGTGCTGTGCTGGGGGGGTCAGCGGGGAGGGCTGAGCCTCCTGGCACTCAGAGCAGGGAGCTGCAGGGATGCGGCCTTTCTGGAGCCGGGAGGCAGCAGAGCCCCTGCCACAAGTGTATGAGAAAGGAGGGGTGCCCCAGCGGCTTGCAGAGATACGTCGGGTATTTTATATTGATACCGTGGGTCTTGGGAATGTGCCGGACAGGAGGTTTGTGCCAGGGTGTAGGCACCTGGCACCCGAGCTGAGCAGCGTGGAGGTGAACGAGTAAGCTAGTATCATGCTGTGCCACGAGCCCCTCTCTGGATTTCCATGCTCGAAGATGAAGGGAGCAGCATTAGATCTCTGTTACCCATCTGACCTGAGTTGTGGCACTGATTGCCAAACGTTAAGGGAGGTTAAACAGGCTGCGAGGGCAGAAAACACAGCTATAATTGCAGATGGTACTTGCCTCGGTGTAAACTGGGTAAATGTCACAAAGGGGCGTTATTCAGAAATTACAGTTTTAGTGACTGTGAATAATTGCAGCTCTTCAGAGAGCCCACGAGAGGAGGATCTCTTGATTTAGTCCCGAGCAGCACTCACGGTGCCGTGCAAGGCATGAGGCCGGCTCCATGTGAGCAGCTGTACTGTAGCTCTGTCTCCAGGTGGGAAGGAAAAAGGGCTCGTGAGCTCCAAAAGTTTGTGAAGCTTTATCGGTTGGTCCCATAAATTATGTTCTTTTCACTTCAAGCCTGCACATCCATAAAATCACCAGCACTTGAAAACGCTATACAGTAACATTTTAAGTCAAGCAAGGGGAACGACATAAAAATGAAGCTAGCTGAGGGAAGCAGCTGAACTTGAAAAATACTTGCATGTCGTGTGGGAAACTCAGAATGTGCATGGCTGTTTAAAGTATGGGTTGAAAAAGACAAAAAACAGCCATCTTGATTAAACATCAGATTGAAGGAGGTCACCAGTGGTAAAAAGATGTTCTTTAGAAAACGGAAATGATGTCTAAAAGAGGAAAATAGGAAAAAAAATTATAAACTATGGCACTGTGAATGTAAACCCATATATGGCAGGCTGAGAGGAGTTTGAAGAATAGTTTGTGAAAAGAAATGAACCCTGCACCAAATAAAACAAACAAACAAAAAAACACACACAGAATCAGGAAATCAGAGAGTGCAAGGTTAAAAATAATCAGAAAGGAACACCTTGGGGAGATGAAGTCAGATTTAAATGTGTCTCCCCCAGAACGGCCATGGTCGGGGGCTCTTGTGGAGGAACTGAGACTGCCCTGCAGTGAAGTGTTAGCTTAGGAGGTCACTTTTTATACAGTAAATCAGGAAAATAGATATTGGGGCTGGAGCAAATGGGACACATGTGCTTTAAGAAGAGCTTCCTGGGTGATCTCAGCAACTCCATGCTAGTAATTTTAGAGGAATTCTTACGGTTTAAAATCTGCTCAAAGGAGTGGAAACAGCCATTTTTCCCAATGGATGGGATTCGGCATGAAGCTTGTGCTGTGCAACATATCTATAAATGCGCAAGAAAGGGGTGGGAACTCTTAAGTTTGGAGATTATACAAAATTATTCAGGATGATAAAAACAACAGTTGTCTTTAAAATATTGTAAAAGGATCTCATGACACTGGATAACCAGACTATAAAATAGCAGATTAAACGTAGTCAGTGATGAATGAAAAGGGATTCACATGGAAAAAAATTACCCTAAACCCATGCATGCACAGTGGCAGTCTTTAAATTACTTATTAGCATTTTACGAAAGAGATCTTAAAGTCATTGTGGATGGCTCTTTGAAAGCATCAACTCAGAACTGGGAAAGGCTGGGAAAGGAGGACGAAGATGGTTGTGCAGGAGAGGTAGATGAACCCAGGGGAGGGTCTTTGTGAAAGATGCAGCTTGTGGAGAAGGAGAGGTGTGCCAGACACAGGAGGTGTGAGGAAGGTGGTGATGAAGCGGTGACGATTCTTTATGTCATTTTTTTTTTTTTCACTTGGCCTTGTGTTCTCAAGGGACGGGTTTAAAATGAACAGAACCAAACGGGTTTAAAACAAGAGGCAGTGCAGGGTGGGGGCAGAAGAACAGTATGAAGCCCACCACTGTGTGTCCCGAGTCCAAAAGGACATCGGGAAGCCCTGAGTGCTCGCCTGCAGAAAGCATCCTCCTCCCTGAGTATCTATCTGCTGATTCCCTGCTGGAGGTGGCAGGGAAACCGGGAGGCCCTTTGGCTCAGCCTCGTGTGATAGATGTGGTGGCCAGGGAGAGGGCAGGGCCGGGCAAGGCTCCTTGTCCCCGCTCTGCTGGGGGATGCCTGTGCACAGCAAGGCCCTGTTGCTCTCTGCTCTCAGCTTGGCTCTCAGGACTGCCTGCAGCCACCGAGGGCTTCATGTCGCTCCGTTTTGGCCATTGCTCTGGCTGTAATCATGGACCCTTGTGGCCCTCCGTGTCTTCAAGCCTTATGCAGGGCTTGTCCTGCTCTTTGGATATCACTTTCTTTGCTGGGGAGCTTGGATGAGGCTTTGGCGGATTTGTGCCGGGTTTTCCCAGATTAACCTGGCACCGAGGCACTGGGGGGGGGGTTCCCTTGGGTGCCAGGCTTTGGATGCCCTGCTCGGCACCGAGTGCCACCTGCCAGTCCCGAGACCAGCCCAGGGTGTGCCACCAGAGCCGTTAATTCCAGTAGAGCACCTGGGCAAGGCCAAGGTACTCCGGGCGAGCAGCCGTTAGCGCTCACCTTTGCCCAGCTCGGCGTTTCAGAGGGTGAAGACGCCTGGGGATGCTCACACCCTACCAGGGCCGTTGGGGCCTTGAGGGTGGGAGGCGTTAAGCCCTGCCTGGGGCCTGCTGGGGAGCGCAGGCTGGGTTTAGGCCAGCTGCAGGAGAAGGGGGGGAAGCCCGGTGGTGGCTGGGCCGGGCTCCCTGCTGCAGGAGGAGCCAGGCCGCAATAGGGTTGCTCCCATCCTCAGAGCCCCTCTGTGGGGGCCATGCTCGTGGGAGACCCCTGGCAGGGTCAGGGCCTGGCCTCAGGGGTGATGAGGGCGGCCGAGCGTGTGAACATGCCCGAGGTGGAGGGGATGCCTCGAGCCACGCGGGCTCGTGCTCCCAAGGCCAGACAAAGGGAACAATGGGCTCAGCGGCCAGGCTCCTGGGCCCGCTGCTTGTGGCTGGCTGCCGAGGCTGTGGGGTTGGGAGGGGAGGGGGCAGCTGGCGGGCAGGCTGCGAATGGCTTGGCCTCCCTCTGCTCCCACACAGGCTTTGAGGGTCACAGGGCACCCGGCCTTCAGGAGAAACCGTGTCCCAGGGGACCTTCACGGTTATCCCACGCTGAGTGGCTTTGCTGCATGCATCCAGCCCAAAATGAGCCCATGCGAGGTGCCACCCCAGCTACAGGTGGCTGCCATGAGACAGGAGGCTTTGCAGCAATAACCCAGGACTGATCACAGCTTGGACAGGATGGGAATTCACCTCATGGGCTGCACAGCCTTGCTGCGGCTTGCAGAGACCCCTGCTCTGGTGCTGCTGCATGCAGTGAGACAGAGGAGGGGAAGAGCTGGGGGGAAAAGGGGGTGAGGAGGGTGGAGCAGGGGCCTCTTTGGATCACTTGTCCAGACCCTCTGTGAGTTTGAACAACTTCAGCAAAGGGATGCAGGAGGGAGAAGACATCTCCATTCTCCACAGCACTGATGCATGGGGGTTATAGGAGGCCTGCTGTGGATGCGAAGCCTCACATGTATCATCATGTGGCAGTGCCTGTTCTTCTTAGCCCAGAGTCTCCTGGGGCAAGGGAAGACTGTAGCACTCTGCCATGAAGCTGGGTGGTCTTTGGTCTGCAGAGAAGATCCTGCTTTTGTGTATCTGCTCTCCCTCTGCCTTTTTGAGCCTCTTAGGAGGCCACTCATTTGCACAGGGTGGCCACAGAACTGATCTCTTTAGGCTTTGGCTTGTTCGCTGAGACCAGTGTTGAGTGTGATGTCTCTGAGGACAAAGCAGGCAGGAATGCCTCAGATTTCAGATGCCTCCAGATTTGTGGTTTCTTTTGTCTAAGATGCATGCATCCAGGCCCATATCTACCTGGATCTACTCTTACCTGCTCCGTCCAGGTGTGGGCCAGTGGCTCGTGCTCCTAGGAAGGAGATGGCAGCATCCTTCACTGCTCTTGGCTCCCATGACTGTAGCTCACCCTCCCTGTGTATGGATAAGGTGCTGCCTCTGGGAATTTAGCTTCAAGCCTTTATCACACAAGATGCAGCTCGTTCTTGCAAGCTCAGCTTTTGGGGTAACAGAGCTTGTACACGCTGCAGCAGCTTTTTTGGGGTATGCTAGTGAAAAGTCCCTGGTGTTTGTGTCCAGTGTTTGAGTCCTGTGGTGGGCTGTGTTGGGTGAGGGTGATGTGAATCACCAGTCTGACCGAGACAGATGTCTCGATCCAAGAGACATGCCTGAGGATCACACAATCATCCCATATCTGCTGTCTATTCTGAGAATGGATCCAAAGAAGTTGTTTATGATCTTGAATACGAGCTAGGAGTGCTCTCGATTGACAAATGCTGGTTTGCATTTTGGTGCACATAGCAGCAAGCATGGTAGAAAGTCACAACCTCCCCCAGGCCAGGATTGGGCCACCTACACGAGGTGGTTGCAGTGGAGGGGTGCTTGAAGCATGAGGCATGAAGAGAGGCCCCGGTGCACACGTGAGAGGTTTGTGCGGTGGTGCGAGCCTGCAAATGGGCTGGCCGGCCTTCCTGGCCTGTGCACACCACATGGCCGGGTGTGAGATAGGCTGGGACACGTGAGGGGTCACATCTCGCTGTGTAGAGGTTATAGTCGCGTTTTATGATTTGCTTTGCTTGTAATCCTGTTTCCAGGCTCCACAACTGTAACTCAGAAACCTTTACCGTGAGCCTCACTTAATAAATCTTTGCCTTGTTTTGCTTTTAAGCCTATCTGGTATCAGGGGACAAAGCAAGCAGGAGAAATGCGCGAACTGGGGGCAGTGCGGATGAAATAAAACAAGGTGTACGAGCTGGCTGGAGCACGCTGCCTGCAGAGAGAGGGGGCTGGCCAGGCTGCAGAGAGTTAATTGTGGTATGCCAGCTTTGGGGAAAGCATTTCCTGCGGCGTGTCTCTCCTGCAGGATCCTGCTGTCTCCGAGGTTGCTTGTGGAGCGCCCTGTGAGCTGTGCGCAGAATGCAGGTGGCTGAGCACTACTTTTGTGCCTGTTTCCAGCCTTTGTATGCACGGCCCAGCCTGCGAGCTGCAGGCATGCACACCAAGATAGCACCTGCATGCTGAGTGTGGGCAGACACATGGCTTGCTCAGCTCCAGGAGGAAAAGCAAGCTGGTGATTTTTATTTTGATTTTTATTTTTTCTTGTGGAAGGGGAGCAGAGAGTGGCAGGTAGTCCCTCTGGAAGTGGGGCTGGCCTTGTGGTGTGTGCTCCTGGCACGACGTGGTGCTGTGGCAGCAAGGGGCAGCTCAGGGCAGGCGGAGCAGAGCAGCCCCACCACCAGTCCAAGGGGCATTTTGCAGCCAGGCTGAGCAGTGTGGCAGGACAGGCGAAGCTTGGAGTTGCCCCATCCTTGCAGACATTCGGACAAAGCCTCACTCCTTTTCCCTAACTCATGGTGTGCTTAGATAGCCCCAGTGTAACTGGGACCCTCCCGGGCTTTTCCTGTCCTTGGCACATGTTAGCACTGCTTTGGAGGCTTGGAAAGGATAAACACAAAAGTGTGCTTGATGCCGCGTGGAAATCCCTTGACAGCAGACACATAGCAGAGCAGCAGGGCCACTGGTGTGGGTTGCAGGAGCAGGCTGTGCCAGCTGCTCTGAAGGGGAAGGGGAGCCCAGCACCTCTACGAGTTGCTGTGCCTGTCTGCTCTACCCTCAGAGAACCTCAGAGAGTCCTGCACCGCGTCCTCGGACAGACGCAGAGCAGCCGGGAGCAGGGTGGGCACAGGGAAGGCGCTAATTAGGACGTTGGCAGCATTAGTAGGGGTTAGTGTCTGCCTAGTGGGAAGTGCTGACTGGGCAGTGCAGGGTCTGCTCTGTGTCGCTCTCGGCGTCAATCTCCAGGCAGCAGCAGCTAGCAAGTCTGCGGGTGGGACAAGGCCAGCTCGTGTGTGTGATGGAGCCGTGCAGGGGCAGCTGGGTGACAGTGATGTGGCACTGGTGGCCAGATCTGCTCTGAGCATCCCCTTTTCTCCTCCTCCTGGCTCCTCACCGTTCTTTCACCAAGGCTGTAGAAGAGATGGAGAGCAGCAGAGGGGAGCGCCTTCCTGGCAGAGAAGTTGCTAACGATGCTTTTTTTTTTTTCTTTTTCTTTTTCTTTTTTTTGGTCTGATGTCAAAGTCTGTGCCTTCAGATTGAATAGCTGCCATGAGATTTTGCTGTGACTGACACCTGTTCTGGCTGGAGAGCGACAGCTTTTGATAAACACAGATCCTCTGGAAACGCTGAATTTGCTGGCAGCTGCTCCCATTTGTCGTCTGGGTCTCTGTGCCTGGGTCTGGCTGATGCAGCCTTTGCGCCGTGCCGGGAGGTTGCCGATGCTCCTTCTTGCGTGGCTGGGAAGGTTTTGTGGGCTCTCCTGGTTTAAGCTGTGGCCAGGTGCAAGTAAAGCTTTGCTGGGGAGGGAGTCCAAGGTGGTTCCTTCCACCTGGCTGAGCACTGGGGCTGAGCGAGTGGCTGTCTCCATCCTGGTGGGATGCGGCTCATGGGTGCCGGGTGTGTGCACAGGGGGCAAATGGGCATGGGCCAAAAGTTTTGCCTTCCAGCTCGTCCCCACTGTTTGCTTTCATCACTCAGCATTGCAGAAGCCCATCCCTGTGTAGCCATAGGGCTGAGCGTGGTGGGAAGGAGAAGGAAAGCTGTTTCGGGCTTGGCCCCGTGGTGCTGCTTTGCTGCTCCCCGCTGCTTTGGGTCTCTGTGGCACTGTTTGAATAAGAGGCAGGGGCGTGTGGGTGGCTTCACATTTTGGACTGCACTCCTGGAAAGCAAGGGGTGCATGGGGGATGCTGCCAGGGGCTGCAAGAGGTTTGGGAGAGGTGCTTTTGAGGAATAACTGGCGACAAAGAGGGACCGGCAGAGCCTGTGCTCCCCTGTGGTGTGCCAGGCGGGGTGGCGGGGACTGCCCGTATCGTGTGGTGCCAGAGGAAGTGAAGCAGGTCACCCTCCAGTAGAAGCCTTGCCCTGTAATTTGGCTGGCCTAAATATGACCTGAGCTCCTGTCTGTGGGTGCTGAGCCCTTGGAAAGCTGACCTGGCATTTCACCATGTGTTTGGGAGGTCCTCGGTGTGTGGGCTATGCAAGGAAAAAAAAAAAAAAAGAAAAAAAAATGGGATTTACTTGGCGGCTTGGGTCTCCTGCCGATGTCAGCCCTGGGTGTGTCCTCCATGGGCCCTGTACTGCTGGGTGGCTGGGGGTGTTGAGAGGGGCTGGGCACTGCTGTGGGTCTCCTGGGCCAGCAGGGATCATGGAGCCTGGCCTGTCCCCATCCCGTCCCCCAGCAGTGTGCCTGCTCCCTGCTCCCCTCCCTTGTGCTCTCCTGGGTGTCTGGGTGGTGCCCCGTCTCCCTTGGCCACATCTGGCTTTGGGTGTGCAGCCCCAGATGTCTGAGGGTTCTCCCTCCTGCTGCTGCCTTTCCCCTCCTGTCTTTCCCCATCAGAGGACGCCTCCGCCTCCTCCAGCAGCGCGTCTGACAGCACCCAGCTGCAGGCTCCTGCCAGGGCTGTGTCCTCCCCAGCACTGCGTGGGGCTTCGCAGCTGACAGGTTGTCCCTTGTCATCTCTCATCCTCGTCCAGGACGCACTGGATGGATTTCCATCAGAGCTCCGTCTCCCTGCACGCTGCGTAGCTGGGGGTCCAGCCTGAGTGCATTGCTAGAGGGAGAAACCACGCAGATGCTAATGGCATCAGGTGATAGCATCGGAGAGCACTCCCCAGCCTCCTCCCTTTGGCTATAGGAATGTGCTGCAGGCTTGCGCCGGGCTAAAATAAAACTGCTGGCAAAGTCCCATCCCACATAAAGAGACCGGCTGTACACTGAAGGACACGTTCCTCTTTCGGCTGCTACGGGTGGGGATGTTCGAGGCAGGGTTTCTGAGGTGACCGTGTCTTTCATTTGGGTATGGTCATGCAGGAAAAGGGTTGGAAATCAGCGTGATGGTAGTGTTTAGTGCTTGGTGTGGTCTGGAGTTGTAAGTCTGAACGCCCACCTTCCACGGCCAGGGGTCAGCGGGAGATTTGGGAGCTCACCTGGTGAGCAGCGGGTGGTCCTGAGGGAGATGCCACATCATGAAAGGGAGCCGTAGCTGGGTATCATGAGGGCAACCAAACCGACGTATGAGTCAATACAGCAAAAAAAAAATGAAGTCTTTGTTCTCTTCCTTATCTATAACAATAAAACAAAACAAACATTGTGTTCAAATTGCCTAAAGACGCTGGTGCAGTGCCTGCTGGATCTTGTAGGTTCCATCTACCAGCCGCGCTGCGTTAGACCCCACTTGTCTGATGTCAAGCAGTCCTGCTCCCCATAACCCACAGGAGTGTGGAAAGCTCAGACCATGCACAATACATGATGGCAGAGGGGAGTGAGGTGAGGGGTCTGCCTTGGATTCCTACCCCTTTTCGTCTTTCCTTCTAAGCTGAGCTTAGCACAGAAGCAGAGCTTAGCACAGAAATGTTTCTGCATCGCTCACCGGTGCCCTGTGCTGAGCCCGGGCACGCTGCTGAATGGGAGGTGCCTGCTTCTCCAGTCTCTCCCCTCTGATTTTTATTTCCTTTTCAGGTGGCCAGATCAGAGCATCTTGGGGTTGGTTTGTCCCTGCTCTGGCAGAGGCACTGGGTGGCACCCGTGGGTGGCAGGACCCTGCCTGTCCCTGATGCTGTCCCTGCCTGTGCGGGACAGCAGGGACACAGCTCAGATCATCTCACCTTCGTGTGAGATTGGCCCAAAAGGCAGCTTTCTAACCTCTGAAAACATTTTGCTGTTGGATTTAGGTGGTGTCTTAGGAGGGTGACAGAGGGCCCTTTGCTGGACCTGGGGCTGCTGCTGGGAGAGGACACTGGGACACTTCTGAGTGCCTGTTTTATGCAAGAGCAGCTGCATCTCCTGTATCCAGCCTCTGGGACCCAAAAGGAGTCCTTGGGGGTGCTCATCCATTGACTCTGGACTGCAGCAGGGATAACTGTCTGCTTGAGATCAGCATGGTGACTGCCATGTAGCTTTTATTTTGGTCTCTGAGGATAGGGAAGCCTGCTGGAGGTGCGAGTGGCGATGGCCTGCGGCAGGGTTTGCAGGAGCAGCCGTGTCACTGATACGGCAGCAGGGCCCAGCGGGCTTTAATGCTTGGAATAGTTTTGCTGCTTGCATTTGCAGGGCTCCGACAGGGATGAGACTTGCTGGTCTCCATGGTTTTATGTGCCATGGGACTGTGCCAACAGTTTAATCACAGCTGAACCCTCATAGAGCAGCATAAAAAATGTTGTAGTTGGGATTAGGTTACCCATCCTTCCTATAAAAGACTCTATAAACAGTCCATCAAGCCCAAGAATTCCTCTGTTGGCTGTGAGGTCCTTTGCTCTTAATGGGTCTGGCATTTGCTTTGACTAAGTCTTTTGGCGGGGGGGAGGAGGCACGGCTTTCAAGCAGCCCCCAAAGCACGGCTTTTCTGCTTGCATTAGTGGGGGAACCCAACTGGGCTGCCTTGGCAGAGGCGGTGTTGGATGTCAGTAGGTCTGGCTGAGGAGGCAGGGGGTAAGAGGCAGTGGTGACAAGCCCAGAAGGCACTGACAGCAGCAGCTGCTCTCTCCCTATTGCTACGGGATTTTTTTCGGGATGGATTTGCCATTTGCTGGGGCACTGGGGAGTGCTGCCTATCCTTGGGGTGGGCGAGGGCCTGAGAATTTCCTTTTCACATTTTCCAGAACACCTCCGACCTGTCTTGTCCCTGCTGTAGTTTGAGCGAGTTCCCCACAGCTCCTGAAAACCCTAAAATTCAGGCTGGGCACCGAGTGGTCTCTTTTTAGCCGTAGGTGCCCTGCCACTATCACCTCCACACGTGACGCCTGCCGTTGAAGAGCCCCCAGGTTAACAGCACCTCTGAGACTTTCTTGGTGCACTGGGCACTCCTGCTCACCCCTTCCAGAGCCACGGGAAGGTGATGGATGAATGCACGTGGTGCCAAGGCTGGTTGTGGTGCCAAGGCTGGTTCCTGTCCCAGCTGCAGCATCCCCTTTCTAAAACCATTCTCATACTCCTCCTCTCAGAGCAATGGAAAGGAAGAGAGAAATCCTGGGCATCTCCTGCGTACAGCTGACAAACAGGCTGGGTTGTCAGCTGTGGTCTGCTCTGTGTCCACTTTTCCAGGTAGATGAACAGGGGGAGCCCCAGAGATAAACCCCAGGTGTTAAAGAAGACAGTGCTCGTTTGCACACCCGGATTTAGGGCTAATCCCTCACACTCCCAAGGAGGGCCCTGGCTGTGTCGGCAGGTCCTGTTGCGGACACCTGCCTGCTTGGACGAAGACCGAGGCCGTCCTGTTGTTTCATGCCCAGCGAACGTCTGTCGGGTGGGAACAGCTTCTGTCCCGCTGTGCCAGAGCTGGGCAGGGGGTGGAGGCGTGCAGGGAGGCGCTGAGCTCCCGGGTTCCCCCAGTTCACTGTCACGGAGTCACTTGGGCCATCTGGAGCTTTTCCTGGCTGGTGCCTGCATCTGCTGACCCACACCAGCAGCCCCGTCAGGGGTGTTTGCTGGAGGAGTTGAGGCTTTCCAAGGCCTTTCCCAACATAGTCTGAATTATCATCAAGGATTGTGCCCCCGGCCCTGCCCCAACTTTCCTTAGAGGATGGTTTGATCACTAGAACAGTAATGGGTTTTCTACAGTAAGCTGTTAGCAAGAACCTCTCGCACAGTATCCTGCGGAGAGCAATTCAGCTCACCTGGCTAGGATGGCAATTGTAGATCTTTTGGCTTGTCTTCAGAGGCCCATCTCTCTCTGTCGTTACTATCTGTAGAAAATTAACGACTACATTAAAGTCGAAGCATTATTTTTCCATATGGCTAATGCCAGGCGAGGTGAATCCCACAGCCTTCACCTGAGGATGCTCTGCGGGTCTGGGAGACCATTAGATATTCCAGCGTCTGTTTCCTTCATCCCTCTCCAGCAAGCTGAGCGTAAGGCGAAAAGCAACCTGGGGCCGGCTCCTGCCGAGCCCACTGAGGTCTGTGGGGGCTGGCAGCACTGGGAATTGTTACTTGAAACCTGCCTGCTAATCAGCTCTTAATCCCTTTAGCGTGTTTTCGGCGATACGGAGCAGTGCTGCTTTGTACACCCGGGCAACAGCTCGCCTGTGGCTGGCAGCGCTGGCTCTGCCTCGCTGTGCTGCCGTCACGCCTTCTGGCTTCAGCAGCCTCCTGCATGGGCACGGTTACTCTCACCAATCAAACTTGTAATCTCAGTGAAGAATGAAATCAGATTTGTTTGACAAGACGTGTTTCCCGTAGAAGTATGTTGACTGGTGCTAATTATGCTCCTGTTCTTTAATTCTTTATGATTTGAATTGCATCAGCATTTTCATTATTTTCCCAGAAGTGATTTCAGGCTAAGCGAGACCTTGAATGCCTACGGTTTTACTGCATTATAATCATAGTGCATCTACTAAACTTGATCCTTCTTGTGCACTGAGATGCTTCTGTACTATTGTCTTTAAGGACTTAGCAGCTTTCCTTAACTCTTCTTCTCCTGGGCATCCTCTCATAAAGTCTTACTTGCTGATTCTTGAAGCCTGTTGAGTCTTTGCCTGTGAAGTGATACTGTTTGATTTGTTATTTTTATTTTTTATATTTTTTTTAAGTTCTCCCTCTCCCGGTTCCAGTCCTTGAAGTATTATGAGCTCAGTCAGAAGTTGTCTCCTGCCTTGTGTTCCCCCCTGACTGGTGGGGCTCATGGTTGGCACCATCTTTTCCTCACCTTCCTGTTGCAAGTGGCCAAGATCTTTCAGAAGTCTGCTCCTGCCTTCCAGAGTGCTTCTGGGCTCATCTCTCCTCCTTTTGGCAGAGGAGACTGGGATGCTGTCTGGAAGCATGGGACTGGAATTTGCTGTGTAGGTTTGCTCCACTGCCCAGTTATTCATGCTAGTACTAGAGCCAGTCTTTGGAGCTTTCTTGTGGTTTTATTCCAATTTGATGTTCACGGCTAGTCCCAGAATTTGATTTTTCAACCTGTTGTGGACGTGTCTTACAGGAATTACATGTGGCCATGGTTCCTTGGGCTTGTTTATGAAAGTGTCAGATCGGAAATGCCCAGAAATGAAAATAAACGATGGCAGTGGCTTCTCATAGCTGCACAGGGCACCTTGTCCATGTAGAAATGAGCTGAGTTGCTTGGTCACCATGTGGTCTTGATGCATTTAGTCAGGTCTTGGCCAAAGGCTTAGTTATTTTCTAGGTGCTTGCAAATGGTGTGTGTGATTTTTAAGAGAATTACAGTCAAAGAGTCCCTAGGTCATTACTTATGTATGAGCTAAGGAATCCTTCTGCTAACAGGAGGCAGCAGTCCTGTCCTCCAGGGGCCTATGGAAATAAAATCCTACTTTCCTAATAAACACACGGACTGTGGTCATCTTTTACAAACCTTTAGAAAGAACTACAGCAGGGGAAGATCTGATTTCATATAGAGCAAAACCAAACCAAAGCAAAGCAAAACACCCTGAAGGTGGTGCAGCACTGAAGGGTGGCAGAATCTCCATCCATGGGCATTTTCAATACCCATCCAGACAAGGCTCTGAGTAACCTTGTCCGCCATGGAAATTAGCCCAGCTGAGAGTAGAAAAATGAACTAAACATTCCCCAAACAACTTTTCTTCTCTGTTTCTACAAATTCTGAAATTTTTACTTGGCATTTTGCCTTTGTGCTTACAAAAACAACACATCTTTTTCTTCATTCAGCCATGCCAGATACAGGTTTTTCAGGGGTTTTCCTTAGGAACTTGTTTCATTTCATTCCAGTCACAATAAAATAAGGGTTGCCTGCTAATTCTTCTTCCGTTTTTTTTGTATGTCGCCTTTGTATGTGCGGTTTTCACCAGAGTTTTGTTACTCTTAGGTTGGTTCTGGTTGAAGTTGCTTTCTTCATGGATTGTCAAACAGCAGCCTTAAAAATAGAAAAGGTAGTATAAACTCTCTTTGAAAACCCCTCTGATTTTCATTTGTGCTTTTTTTTGTTCTTGCTACTGGTTGACTCTGCCTGGAAATATTCTCAGATCTGGTAAATTAGTACATTCAGAGCATCTGGCCAATTTTGGGTTTGGCCTGTCCTCCCTTTCCCCAGTGCAGGCTGCGATCACCAGCGCTGGGGCAATTACTTGCTTCCAGTCCAGCGATTCAGCTCTCTTTCTGTGTCATTAGGAGGTACAAAATTGTAGACCTCGGGGTCTTTAATGGACTTCGTGCATTAAAATTATGTAACAAGCCTGTCCTCACCGATCGCAGGGCACGCTATAGTGTAATGATGACAGATATTGACAGGTACTGAAGGCAGCAGAGTTTCAAGGCAGTGTGAGAAGCAGAAACCTGATGGTGAGAGCTGGGTTGCTGGGTCTGTGTCCATCACACGTTGGCTTTCCATCGTGTGTTGTTGCCCCATTTAAAACCCTGAGCATGTTTGTGATTTATACTGGTGCGATGTTGGCTCAGCTGAACCAGTGCAAATTGAGATGTCTTCTCTGGCATCCTGTCTGGATTAACTGCCCTGTGATGAATTTGCAGTGTAGACCAGTCCTGGTCCTAGCTCTGTCTGATTGGCACGTGTACTGGTTTCATACTGGTGGCTGGCTAAACTCTCTCACTACCCCTCCTCAAAGGAACAAGAGGAGAAAATATGATAAAAAGGGCTCCTGAGTTGAGATAAGAACAGAGATCACTCTCCAATTACTGTCATGGGGAAAACAGACTCAGCACAGGCAGTTTAATACAATTTATTGTCTATTGATAACAGACCAGAGCAGTAAGAACTAAAAGCAAATAAAAACACCCTATTCCCCTTTGTTCTCCCTTGGTGTTGTGCATGCAGGGGTTAGGCATCCTCTAGGTATGCAAGTGTCTCAAATGAACAAGAGGCAGGAGTTTCAGTGCAGAGATTGTTTGGCAGCTGGTGTTTTGGGGTCAGATCTTTATGTTTCATCTGTGCCAGCCTTAGGCTTTGATGAGTAGGTGCTTGATGAGGTTGCCACCTCTCAGCTCAGAGTCATCTATGTCTCCTGAAAGCCCCCCTCTCCCCAGGGCATCTGGGAGCATGGAGAGGAGAGTCTGAGACTCCCCCAGCTTCAGGAAAGGCAAAGGATTAGGAGAAGTGAATGGGATGCTTTGGGACTGAAGAAAGACCACTGGTGGCTGGATTTGAGAAGACATGCAGTGGTAACCTCTACTTTGTGACCAAGAAGTAACCTTTGTTACCCTATTTTGCTGATGGGGAAGGAAGGACCATCAGCAAAAAACAGCCAAAACCAGCTTTCAGACGAGGAGTCCTGCCTAGATATTTGGTGGTGTCTCACCAGGGAGAGTCTGTTGGTTTTGGGCTGTGAGAGTTCAGTTGTCTTGATGTACTGCTGCTGGTTAAGGAAAATGAGTAACTTTGGCATCTGCTGAAAGGTGGGCGAGCCTCTGAATTTGCAAGACAGATGCCAAGGCACAGAGACTCACACTCATAGCCGTGAGCCTGTTGTTAGGCTAGGAGACCCCGTGTTATTCATGCCTCACTGACTTTGTGCATCTACTGGATTTTTGCTTTCACAACACAATAAAGAGAAAGCAATTTTTTTTTCCCCCCACTAAGTTGTAATACTAAACAGATGGCCACTGTGGAGTAGGCAGAAAGGATTGTGTTGTCAGTGGGATGGGGTGGCTCCTACATCCTTGGATGGTTAAAGTGGAGATAGGTCTTGATGACATAGGAGAGTGTTTCCCAGACCGTATTTCCAGCCAAAAACTCAGAATTGTGCATTGTAGCTCAGCTTGTCAGAAGAAAAGGACATTGGGGTGGCATACTGGGCTCTGGATGAGACAGTGGCGTGCATCATTATGTGGGGAGACATTGTACTGGGGAAGTGATTGGAAATTACATTTGCTTACCTTCTAGGAGACAAAAGTTTTTCAATGCCATCAGTAAAACAGGGCATCTCTGACTTTGATCAGAGTAGGAAATGTTTTCCAGCTGCGGTGAACCCAGTTCCTGAGGGTTTCAGTTTATTTTTTTCCAGTTTTCTGACTGGGGACCCCTGCCCCATTCAAAACAGCGATCAGGATGCCTGTGGATTTGTCCAGTCAAGTCCTGAAAACCTCTAGTGCTGAAGATCCGCCACCTCTTTGGTGGCCTGCCTCAGGTCTGTACTGCCCTCCTGAGGAAGCGATATCCTAAATAATCCTTTAATATCCAACCTGCACCTCCCAAGTCACAATTTATATTTTGAAAAGATCTCTCAGGGGTCAAAGATGCTCCTGCTGGTGTCACCTGCTGTTCTCATTTTACGGGATGACATTAGTCACTGTTGTCACTTTATGATATCATATACCTTCAGTGTAGCAGGGGATCTGTCAAAACCGTGTTTTCCCTTCTTTCCTTTCTCCCTGTTCTTCAGTAAACCGGATCTGTCCAGGAACAGCCAGGTTTGTGGTTTAAACCATGTCTTTGTATGTTCTTCTGTTACTCTGCCCCACATGATGATGGTACATAAAATGCATTGACCAATGGATTTGGCCATGATCTTCAGGGCCCTGGGGACCCTGTGCTGGGTGTCTGAGAAATGAAGCTCCTAGGAGGTGGGAGAGGAGCTAGCCCACGAGTAGCTTTGTCTGTAAGGCATGGTACAACACTCCTGCTGTGCACGAACTATAAAAGTCTTCAGACATCTATGAGACTTTGTAGGAGTGGTGCTGAACTAAATACCAACTGTGTTCCAGAGTTTCTCTTTCCTTTTAGGAATAATTTGCAATCATACCAGAGCTTCAAAAAGCATCTGAGTCAGATATGGGTGAATTATTTGCAGACAGCAGAGCTGTTTTCTCCTGCACAGCAACAGCTTGAATAGTCTGGAGAGGGAGGTTTTGCTTCTTGCAAGTGGAGGATGCAGCACCATGCTCCAGAAAAGGGCTGCTGGCTGTCTCGGTGAGACACCCAGATGTGCCCAAGCCCTACCCGAGCAAGCACAGCCGGACCTGAAGGGTCCTGAAGAAATGCTCCCCCCATCCCTGTTCCCACCTAGCACGCTGGCCCCTTCCCATCAGCTGCAGTGGCTTTTTAATAGCCGTTTCCCTGTGAAATCGGAAGGATTGCTGGCTGTGAAATACAAACGGTATGTACTAAATGCTGTGTAATGGATTCCTCTTGAATCATTTTGTGCCTGCGTGTTTCTAATAAAAGGTTTCGGGAGCGGGGTGGTTTTGCTGGCTGCCAACAAGGCTGAGCAGTGAGGAGGCTGGGTCCTGCTGTAGGGACAGCAAGTGGACGACCCAGCCCCTGGATGAGCACTGGATGTCTGCAAGCCAGCCAGCTCTGAAATGCTGTGGGGGCGATGCCCTTTGATGGGGGCCGTCAGTACTCTGCTTTGCTAGGGAAAGAGTGCTCTTTGAGGGAAAAGGGCAGCAACAGGATTTGCTTTTCATTATTGTGGCACACAAAGCTACCCATGAGGACGTACCCCATCTCCTTTTGCTCAGGCTGGCAGTAACAATGCAGAGATCATGGGGATGTGCGGCACGGTCCTTTAGTGTGGAGGAAAGTACGTGGGCAGCACACGGTGCTTTCAAACTGAGGGGCAGATGAGTCACCCTAAGAGTTTTTACAGAGGTAAATGGGGTTTTCAAGCCATTTATGTGTAATTCAGCATCATTATGTGTATGGGGGGAGGTTCCCATGGTATTACAGCAAAAAAAGGATTTTATAGGCCTTAGTGCAGCATTTGCTGAAGGGGCTTAAAGCTGGCTGGTCAGAGGAAAATACCATAAGTGGGTCATCAGCACTTTTTGGGCAGCACTTCTAATGAGATCCCTGTCTGCAGCAAGTACCAATGTTGCAAGAGTAGTAAAGATTGGAGAGGATAGATTAGTTACACCCAAGGCAGTTTGGTGCGTCATGGGAACAGAAGTGTGTCTGAATCCATCCGAGCCCCACTGTGTGCCTGGGAGCAGAAAGTACAGCCCTTGTCTGTGGGGTAGAAGATGCTAACTGGGATGTCTCAGGCTCTGGAAGGACTTCTGAAAAGTGTTTTCTTGGTCTGAAAGAGCTGATCAGATACTTGCTTGATAATGCAGGACATATCAGGGAGTGCTTTCTTTGTGAAATGGAGGCTAGACCTGGGTCTGTTTCTGGTATTTGCGTTCAAAGGAGAATCCAAATGAAAACAAAACAAAACAAAATACCTGCAGTCATGACTCAAGGACTCAAGGTGTGGAAAGCCTGCCCATCATTTGCTTTATCCATCAGATTCAGGAGTGTCTTCTGCCTTGTCTGCTGGTCCCGGCCTGGAGGAACGGTTGTTAATAGTGAAGGTCTGCGTAATTTAGCAGGGCAGGACTCTGTGGCTTGGAAGCTGGACTAATTCAGATGAGTAGAGGAGCATGTTTTTAATAACGTGCCTAATTAACTGTGCAGCAGTTCACCCAGGGATGTAGTCGATTCGCTATTGCTGGTAATCTGTAGATCAAAGGTGACTGATTTCTCATAAACAGTCTTTGACCCCCATGGCTCTTCCCTCTGGCTAATACCCCTCTGTCTCCAGTGTCCTCAGGCATGTGCTGGGCCGGATGGCCATGCAGACAGCCTGACCAGTCCTTTTTCTGTCTTTGAAATGTGTAAGCCTATGTTCAGGGGCAGCAAAAGCCCCTTCCTTTTGTTAAAGCTCCTCTGGAACTGTTCAATGGAGGTGTGTGCTGCGTTGCCTCTGCTCACCCCAGCCTGTTGGGTGCTGCACGGAGGGGAGTGGGGCCACAGGGAGCAAACATTTCCCTGATAATATGTACCCTACAGCAGATTCAGTCTGCAGGGATTCGGTAATAAAAACAAAGATGGCTGGACGCAAACCTAGAGAGCTGCTAACAGCCTTCGGTCAGGGTTACCCTGCCGTGTGACAGCTCAGAAGGCCAAGGGGGGACATCTCCTGTGTGCCGTGGCCTTGTTCCTTCATGGGAAGAGCACCCTGACAGCCCAAAGGGAGCTGACAGGACACAGTGTGGTGCTGTCCGTGGCTGTGGATTTCCAGACAGGGCCCAAAACGAGCTCCTGCACTGCCTGTGGTTCTGCGCCTTGCTGCCCTCGTTCCCCTCAGCGGATGCCCACAGCCAGGCTCTGTGCAGGGCCTCCAGCAGCACTTAGATGCCTGAGGCGGGTGGCACAGGTCTCCAGCCACATCCACAGCCCCGTCACGAAGCAGGCCGGGGACGGCTTTCCGAGCGGGGAACCTTTTAAAAACACTATCGGGTGCTTCTTCCTGAAAGGCTCATCCTTGTCTAGATAAATGTAGGGAAGTCCTTCGGCCCATGCTGGGCAGTGTTGGACCAGATGTTCGTGCTTCACCCAGCTGACCTCCGGATCGATGGAGCCGGGAACTCTTCTTTGTTTGCCTGCTGCCACGCTTGGACGCCCGCTGCCATGTCTGTGACGGCTGGCTTGGCCTCAGACAGCCACCGGCCCGCAGGGCTGGCGTGGGGGCCCTTCTGCCCCCAGGAATTGGGATTTTTAGTGCGTGGCGGGGTGTTCCTCGCTCAGCCCTCCCCAAAAAGGGGTCAAAGCATTAATTGCAGGCATTCGGTGTCGTGTTTTCCAGGGCTGGATGTTCCCTTGCTGTATGCAGAGCAGAAACAGCATGTCTTTTAGGGGGACAGCCAAAGCAGGAGCTGCCCCAATGCATTACGTGTCTGTTTGCAAGGACTGTGCCATCCCTGTAGTGAGCACAGCCGTGCTGTGCTCCCCAGCATGTCACTGAGCGCTCTGCCCTGTTCCTGGTGCCATCTCAGAGAAGCTGAAGGTGCCACGTGTTTGGTGGTGGCCGAGTGGTGTAGGTGCTCTGCTGTCACCCGCTCCTCTGCAGTGTAAAACCTGGCTGTCCCTGAGGCCTTTGCTGAGCTGGGCACGCTGGGCGGCTCATTTCACAAGGTAGGGATTGTTTCAGCACTGAGCAATTGGAGGGCTTTTTCACGTGAGTAACCCCATCAAGCAAATTTGTGATATTTGAAGAAAGAAAAGTTATCAGAGGGAATCCCAGAACTGTAGGGGTTGGAAGGGACCTCCAGGGATCATCAGGTCCAGCCCCCCTGCCAAAGCAGGTTCCCTAGAGCAGGTTGCCCAGGTCCAGATGGGCCTTGAATATCTCCAGAGAAGGAGACCCCACAGCCTCCCTGGGCAGCCTGTCCCAGTGCTCCGTCACCCTCACCGTGAAGAAATTATTTTGTATGTTGGTGCGGAACTGCCTGAGCTCCATTTTGTGGCCGTTGCCCCTTGTCCTGTCCTCACAGCCCACTGAAAAGAGGTTGTCCAAATCTGTCTGTCTCCCACATTTCAGGTATTTATAAATAATAAAACACCAGGTTTAAGGACAGCTTTACCAAGTTCTTCAAATCCATGTACCGTGAGCCAGAACTGCATCAAGAGTTAATTATTTTCTCTGAGAGGAGTAAACAAAAGGTCAGCCAACAGATTTTTATTCATCTATAAATCTCCGGCAGTGTGAGCAGATAGAGGGGGTGAGCAGCCCTGTGCATCCGCCAACGTCCATGCAGCAGCCCCGGGGCCTCTGCTCTCCAGGCAGGATACATCAGGAAATGACAGAGGAGCATTGTGTCCTTCCCTGGTGGGAGGCAAGGGAAGGTATTCCCTTGTGAATCAAGGTATTTTTCTCTCGAAGGAGACATTTTTCACTCCAGAGCTGGCCACTTCTCTTAGCTCCTGGCTCCTGCGTGCACTGGGGTTTGTTCACACACAAGAGCACAGGTACTGGTGTGAGCTGCAGCTGCCCACACATGCACAGGTCTCCTTGTGTATGTGCACGTGTGAGCTTGTGTCTACATGTGTGAGCTTGTGTCTATGTGTGTGAGTGTGTGCTGCACTGGGTGCTGGGCCCTGGGCATGCTCCTGCAGAGCTGGCACCATCTTACCCCAATTGCTGCCCTCCAGGACACAGGGACAGATCCTGGGCCACTTGTCTCACACATTGATTTCACACTGGGAGGGCAGCGTCCGGGCTGCAGATGTTGATGATGAACAGCCAGGTACGTGCCATGACAAGAAGGAGCTTACTGGAGCAGGCAGCACCTGGCTGTGGGTACAAGGGAGATCTGGAGAGGGGTTTCCAGCAGGGTGGGAAGAGCACAGAGCCCTGTGAGGCTGCCCATGGCGGCAGGCTGTCCACGGCGCTGTGCTGCCCTACAGCTCTGCTGTGCTGGGGATAGCAGGAGCCTGGCAGTCACCTGAGCTTGAAGACCTGCAGCCAGGGCTCTCTGCTCCGTGGGAGGATGTCAGGAGCTCTGCTGCAGCTTGCTGCCCCTTTCCCTCTTGCTGGCAGCTCTGCCTGTCTCACTCCATGTCCTGCAAGGGGGAAGAAAACCCAGCTACCCGAGCCCTCCAGGTGATGAGGGGGTAAGAGGGAGCTGCAAAGCCCTGGCTGGTGCTCCAAAGCACTGCAAGGGAATGATTCATGGTGAGATGGGCCTGAGATGGGTGAGATGCGGTGGCTCAGCAGCCTCCAGGCTCCCCATGGCACTGGTAGCTGGAGGTAGCTGGGAGCAGCCTCCCTGGTGTGCAGCAGCATGCTGAGGCACGCCGGGGTCCCAGGTGCTCCCGAGGAGATGCTCTGGCCATGCACAGAGCTGTGTGTGCGAGCTCACGCTCTGGCTCACAGGCAAGTCTGGTCTTGAGGGTATTTGAGGCTGCCCTGGGCCCAGACTGCACATGTGCCCACTGAAACATGCTGTCTGTTGTAACTTCCCTGCATGTCCCAGTCTGGCAGCCCAATCTCCTCCACTGTCAGCGAGGGGATGGCAGCAAGACCTGGTAGTCTGCGGTGGCTGCAGCTCCTGAAAGGGCTTTGCAGGTGGGTGAGGCAATGGGGATGACAGAGGAATGAGTACAGTGTTGGGAAGAGGGAAAAGAGCAGAGTCCTCTTCATGTTGTGCTCTTGTGGGTCTGGTGCATCCCTCAGCAGGAGATGGGACTCAGGCCCTCCAGGGATCCCTTCCCATCACACTTGTGGGATTCAAGGATCATCTGCAGTGCAACAGCAAGGGGAGGATGAACTTGCTGCTCCCTCATGTGTCTTCCTGCTGCAGACATTGATTTATAAAGTCTGCTTTGTGCTGAGTTCGGGGAATTCAGGGGATGGTGCATTCTCTGCACAACACTTTTCGCCTGATTTCCCGTGTCAAGGCTGAGGAGGCTGTCAGGTAACGCCTCGGTCACTCTGTACACTAAATTTCGGAATTGTGTTGCTTTTAGGAGGCTCAGGCAGCAAGTGGTAAGCTCTGCGAGTGTGTGTGTTTTGGCTGGAAAGTGCCACGGGTACGGCCCTGAGGACACTGCTTCCTCACTTCATTGTCATGTGGAGGTCCAGAGGTGTCGATCAGTGTCAGGCCAAAACCAACCTCTAAATTCGCCAGGCACTGCTGCTCCCACCATACCATCCGTCCTGCTGCTCTCCTGGCCCCTCAACTTTTTTTTCTGTGCTGTGCCTCCCTCAAGCGTGATCACCCAGTGAGCTCAGGTGTTGTAAGGGGCCAAGGTGCTCGATGCTCACTGATTTTCTCTGAACCAGCCCTCTCCTGGGGCAGGTGGTGAGGAGGGCTCCCTGCTTCCAGCCGTAGGAGAGGAGCAATACCTCATCCTGGTGCAGGAGCTCTGGGGGAGCTGAGCAGTGCTGCGAGGTGTGTGTGTGAGGAAAGGGAGTGAAACAGAGACCTTCCCTGCTGGAGATCCTGGGGCTGCACTTCTGGGATGAAGCAGTGTGTGCTGCTTCAGAGGCACAGCTCCAGGATGTCTGTCCTTCAGGGATGTTTGTCCTTCCCCACCCCAACTCCTGCCCATGGGTTGGTCCATGTGGCTTGTGCTGTCCCATCCTGCTGTATACAGTGGCTGCACACAGGCTGTGTCCTGCTCAGTGCACTGTGAGTTTCCAGGCTGGATTTGACACTTAGGTAATGCTTGTGAATACCTGTGCCGATAACTCTTTTTTTTCTTTTATCCTCAAAGCTTTTTTGGGGACAGGGATCCCATTGCTGCACCCACTTTACAAGGCATCTGAGACATAGAACAAGTGGAGAGCACCGGGCTGAGCTGCTGGGCTCCTTCTTTTTGGTCTGCAGAGCTCTCAGCCCCCCGTCCTCTCCCTCCCTGATGCTTGCCGTATTGTCCTACTTCCCGGCTGCTCAGCTGATGCCTCAGGCGTCTCTCTGGCGTGCTGCTGTGAGGCCGCTTTGGTTTGACTCGTCTCATGCCAGGTCCCTGTATTACTTTACAGACCTCACCCCTGCAGGTCTCCCTGGCTCAGCTCAGCAAAGCCCTTGCGGCCCCGGTCTCGTGTTGGGGCTGAGGTTGGACCAACAGCCCAGGCTTCCTTTCAATAAGCCCCGTGGGATGCTATGACAATTTTCCCAGATCTTGGACTGCTCTGTCCCTGCTTGATGCCTGGCTTCGTTATAGCAAAAGATGTCAAAGGAGAGAGGAGTGCTCTCAGTGCTGGGGGCCGTCCTCTCCCCACAGGTCTGCAGGGGATGTGCTGATGACACGAGGGGCTCCTTGAGAGCAAACATTTGCCCTGTGCACCGTGGCGCTGCCAAGAACCTCCTCCAAACTTGCTAATAAGGCCCTGACACCATCACTCCTGGTTGGGGCAGGGTCACAGCGACCTTGGAGCAGCATTTAGGGCAGCAGGGAAATCCCACAGCACAGGAGCTGGGTCCCCCGCTGCCCCCCCGGGCACAGGCAGTGGGGTGCGCCAGGAGCTGGTGCCTTTCCTGCAGGAGTTCACACTCAGGTGTCTCTGTGAACTTCCTTCTCCGTAGCTCTGATATCTTTTGCTTTTGATGTATTTGAAAATTCCCCTTTCTCTCCTTTACCTTCGCCGACAGTGTATTTTTCACTGATACGTTAACTTCCTCTAGCAACCGTCTGCATTTTATAGCTGCTAATTTACTGCTGCCAACTTCCCCCTTTTTTATTTATACAATATGTTTATTTTTACTGCATTTTTTTCTTTTATTCAAAGCCAAGACAATTTTTAACTAAGGACGCCTTCTTTTATAATTGCAGATTTACGAGATTTTGGCCAAGCCTTCTTAAGCTAGCTGTAATTACTCTTCATTGTTTATGTTTACGTTTTCTCCCTAATCAATTTTTGCTAATAATCCCTTTCAACTTTTGGAAATTGCCCCTTTTCCACCTCCAAGTGTGTTTCTTATTGGTGGGTGCAAAAATCTGTTCCCACATATGTGTGATCAGATTCTGTTTGCCTGTACCTAGGCAACTGCTCATCTTTGGTTCATTGATCTGCTCGTCTTCAGCTGTCAAAATGAGGTCTGCGTTGTGATTGCCCACATTGATTGCGGGTTTTCTGTGTGTTGGAAAGGAGCCTCTTTAAGCAGTAGTCTCCAGGAAGGGGAGGGAAGCCTTGTGGGACGTGAGCACAGCCCCTGGTGCCAGGAGGCTGCTTGGAGCAGCCCAGACAGAGGCCAGCGCCTGGGGGCAGCGGGGACCCAAGCAGGACAGAGAGAGGCCGAGGAGGAGGATGGAGGAGGAGGAAGGAGGCACTGGATGGGGCTGGCAAGGACCTGAGGGTGAGCTCCTGGGTGTCATCTATGCTGTCCCTGTGATTCAGACATGCTGGACTGAATCAACGTGCTCTTTTCCTGGGCAGGTAGAAGACGATGCTCTGCCTGCTCATCCACAGGTGCTGCTGCTGGCTGAGAGCATCCAGGGAGCACTGTGCTCAGAGAGCAGTGGCTCAGAGAGAGAAAAGGAGTGCTGGTGAAGCGAAGACGAGGCTTTTCTACGAACGGTGTCCATGCTCCCCATCCCGTTTGCTCTGCTGTCTCCTGCCCATGCAGGACCAGCACCAGCCTCGTGCCATCCGCTGGCGGGGTGGCCCCTTGGTTCAACGCACTGACAAGGGAGGTTAGACGAGTGTGTAATGAATTACCCGTGCATGAAAGAGGAATCCCTCTCCGTGGTGAGGTATTGAAGATAGAGTTTTCCCCGCGGAGGAAACATTTGCAGCTCACTAAAAATACCCACTGTTAACAGCTGCCGTCTCCATCGCAGCTTTAGCTGTGGTGTGGGGCCTGCGGAGATGCGGGGTTCACATTTCTGGTGTGGCTGAGCGCTAGCCCCCAGGGACACCAGGGGGGCTGCAGAGAGATGCTGCCTTATTCTCTAGCCTCAGGACCTGCTAGAAGGAGCTCAGACGGAGCGCTGTGCCAACCCCTTGCCAAGGATTTTGGAAGCTCCTGCGTCTGTCCTGGGGAGAGGCTCCCCGTGGTTTGGGAGCCCAGCCCGGAGGCCCCTGCTGTCGCAGCCAGCTGGGGGGCACGGCGCACCCCTCTGCAGCTTGGCACAGACGAGCCTGCAGCTGGCCATGTGGTTCCTCTTAAGCTGTTCCCACTTGGGGCTGCCAACCAGAAGCAAATTTACAGCCTGTCAGTAAAAACAGTGAAAAGCAGGAACGCTTGGCTGGCAGGTAGGCGCACGGCGCCAAACATGCGTCGGAGAGCATCCCCGCTCAGCTGCATGCCCTGTGCTTCGGCTGGCTGGGGCTGGGAAAAGGCCCGGGACCCCCTCATCACCCAGGCCTTTGGGCTCCGTGCGGATGGCCCTGGCAGTGCTGGAGGAGTGGGAGCGCCCGCAGGTGCCAGTTTTTGGGTGCTCAGGCACAAGTCAGGTGCCTTTGGGTGTTCCTTCTTTGCTGGGGGGCTCTCCAGCCCTGCTATCCGTGCTGCTGTCCCGGGCAGAAGCAAGAAGAGGTGCGTGTGTTGTGGGCATTGCACTGCAGCTCTGCTGGTCCCCTTGCTCCTAGTTGCTGCTGCCAGGATGTGGGGAGCATGGCAGGTTTCTCCTTTCCAGGCTGTGTGCTCTCGGGAGCAACTCCTCACTGTGTCTGGGCTCATCCTGCCCGCTGTAGGTGGCTGGTGGGGGTCCGTGGGTGCTCAGAGCCAGCTGGACCCCTCAGACAGGGGCTGGCTCTGCTGGGATGGGACCACCAACGCATCCCCTCCAGCTCTGGGCAGCAGCACTGCAAGGAGAGGATTGCTGTGGGCACCCCCTGACATCATTTGGCAGGATCTGGTCGGGAAAGAAGCTAACCAGGTTAATGTGCTGGCACTGCCAGGCTTGCTGGCACACACCAGGGTCTAGGCTTGGTCTTCAGCTCTCACTCACTGGGTCCTGGTCTCCTTTCCCCACTTTCCTTGCCCCCGGCGTGCCTGTGCTCAGTGTGGCCCTGCCTTTACAAGCCAGGCACGGGGCTGTGCAGCTGCGTGTCACTGTGTGCTGCTGGGGCTCTTGCTGGAGCTTTGGCTGTCTTTGGAGATGATATCTTTTCTCCTGTAAATGTTATTACCCTGTATATGTTCGGGTGGGGGGGAGGAGGGGTGACCATCTGTGTTTTCCAATAAAAGCAAATTAAAATTGAAGCCCATTAAGGACAGCTCAATCGGGATGCTGAGCAGGGCTCCGCAGCCTGCTGGGAAGGAGCTGCTTCCAGCCTGCACCACCTTTTGTCATCCTGGGTGGGTGACAAAACCTCGTTTAGTGCCAGGGGTGCTGGGAGGTGGGATGGGGATCACCGCACGCACCTGAGCCGTGCGCTCCCCCCGCTCTGCGTAGGGCGATCGGGGCACGGCCCCATGGGGACGAGGAACCAGAGCTATGCAAAATCCATGCCCCGTGCTCATGCTGCTCCTCCTGGTCCTGTCAACACTCGTTGATTCAGATGATGAACGAGGTTGGTGAGGAAAAGGGATGGATGTCGTGCAAAGGCCCAGCATGTGCTGCGTAGCTGGTGATACCACTCAGCCTCTGGGCTTTTTGCTTCATCCCAGATGTCCTAAGGTCCCCTCACCCCTGTGCCCAGGCACAAATGCTTGCCTGGGACGGAGGATCCTGTGGGGCCTGGGAGTCGAGGAGCAACCTGGGCAACCTGCTGCAGGGAACCTGCATTGGCAGGGGGGCTGGACCCGATGATCTCTTGAGGTCCCTTCCAACCCCTCCAGTTCTGTGATTCTGTGATGATGGTGGGAGCAGGTTATGATCTTCTAAAGCTTCCTCTAGGGCCGAGCTGCAGGAGCAGCTCATGGGCACCAGGCCTCCAGCCCCAGGGCTCTGCAGCTGCTGGTGAGGAAGAGGAGCCCAGCGCTGCTGGGGGGACATGGCCAGGCTGTGAGACCCCCAGAGGGGTCTCAGTGTCTGCTGGATCCATCCTGGCAGGGCGGATAAGGCTGGGTGCGGGTAAGGATGAGGCTTTTTTAACCCCTGGGCCTCCCTCCCGCAAGGTGTCCCGCAGACAATGGGGTTTGTGTGACTGCAGAGACTGAGTCATTAGTGCTGACAGTAGCAATGGCTGTTAAATGTCTGCATCTGTGTCTTCTCTGTGTGGCTACTGCATTCCCGGGAGCAGCAGGAGGGCCCCTGCTCGCTGGCATTTAGCATCTGCATTGTCTCTGCTCGGCAGCCTGCCCTCGGCTGAACTCAGACCACCTACAAACCCCGGCTCCTCTCGGGGCAGGCGCTGCCAGCCGGGGCTGCATTCCCTGGTGCTGCTGGGGCAGCTTTCTGGGGTCCCCCGGTGGGGTTATCGGGTTTCTGCTGACCTCTGGGGCAGCCAAAGTCGGGAAACGGAGTGGCCGGGACGCATGTGCAGTGACAGCCCGGGGCAGCGACAGCCAGGCCTAGCGTAATCCTTTCTCTCAGCCAGCCTAAACTGCATCTTCAATAGAGTCCCAAGCCTGGAAGATCACAAAATCGGAATTCTTTGTGGAGCCCCAGCCCCTCTCAGTCCTCCTAGGGGCTGGGGCCGGGCTGTTTCCCTCCTGTAAGGTGGATGGGGCAGGCAGCGCGCTCTGCCTGGCAGCGTTACTGCGTGTGGACGGGCTGATGGTCGGCTGGGTGGTTAGAAAGGAAGACACGTGCTTGGGAGACTTGCAGGACCTAGAGCTGGGCTTGATCCCTCTTTGTGCTGGTTTTAAGTGTCCTGGCAGTGCCTGTGATGGCTTCCAAACCAGGAGAAACAGGGCTGAGCTCACAGGCCCTGCTGCCATCCCTGAAGGAGCCCCTTGCAGACACTCTTCAGCCTCTTGCGTGGGGCTGAAGAGCTGGCTGCGTTCATGCTTCAATGCTGGGGAAGGAGCACAAATGATCATCGAGCAGGACAGGAGGCAGGGTCCTCGTCCCTTGCACCTTCCTGCCCACTCCTCCCCGGGGTGACGTCCGACCTAGGGTGGTCCCAGAGCTGGTCCCAGTTTGCTTTGGATGCCTGAGGCTTGAGCTCCAGTTCTCCATTAGAGCTGGGTTTTTTGTCCTCCCTCCAGTACTAGAGAGACGCAGAGGGAGCTTGCTGTGGGGCTCCTGGGTTGCAGTGTGACCTTTCCCTTCCCAGAGCTATGTAATTTCTCTGGGGTTGGGCCTCCCCCTTCTTGCCTTGTTCGCCCCCAGGAGATCAGATGTGCTCTGGAGGGTGAAGGTGCTGGACGTTGCCCCTGTTTGTAGGTCTCTCAATCTGTCTGGACCCTATTTTCCAGGCCAAGGGGTTGAACAACCGGGTACCTGTCTCCACCTGGTTTCTCACCGTGCTGGGCCTGCCGGCACAGACCGCTCCTGCAGCACGGGGTGGCCTTGGGGGCTTGGGGCTTTGGGCAGGATGCGGGCAGTTCCCATCCCAGCCCAGTCGTTGCTTCTCCTCACTCCCTATCAATCACTCTCCCTCTTGGAGTTTAAGTGGATCCCTGAGTGAAGTATCCAAAATATCCTGTAGCCGCCGGCTCACAATGCAGCGTGCTGTTACCGCGCCAGCGGGTCGGCCGGGGGGGGATTGGGTTTCAGTTTGTTCCGCTGGCCACCGGCCAGGCAAAGCAAAACTCGGTGCTGCAGGGAAAGGCCACTGGGTTTGCTCAGCCCCTCTTAGCTCTTGCTGGCAAAAATATTATAATAAGGCTCCAGTAAAGCACGGGAGGCAGAGAGGAGCCTTTCAACTGCTGGAAGGATAAATAGATCTGCAGCGAGGGCTCCGTGGGGCGGGGGACAGACGGGTTTCTCATTAACTGCCCCTCCTGCGTGGGGATGTGGTGGCTGCACCTGAGGCCGGGCTGGAAACGCCGTTCCACGAGCACATGTGCCCGTGCAGAGCCGTTGGATGTTTTGCTGGGCTCCAGCACGGAGTCTCGCTCAGCGCCAGGGTCTTCCCTCCCTTCAGTGTCACTCCAGCGTGGATTAATCTGATGAGGTGCATTTGCTGGGCTTCCAGGCCCTCCTCTGGTAATGATGCACAGCCTAACCTGTGTCTGCCTTGGCTGACTCGGGGTGACTTTGCTCCATCAGTGAGGTCTGGGTAACTTCTTGCCTGCACATCCAGCCTTGGCCACAATCATTTTAATTCTGGGTCAGCCTAGGAGCTTGTACCTTGCGTTAGTAATGTTGTACCGGGGTTAAAACACTGGCAAGTGCCCTACTCTGCGAGAGGAGCTGACATGCGAAGTGAAAGGTGAAGGGAAAAAGCTGTGGGTGGAAAAATGAGGGTGGAGGCCTCAGCTATCTGTGGGGCTATTTATTTGTCCAGCTGTTTCTTTATCTGGATGAGTTTGGAGCCTGCAAACGTCAAGGATTTGCCAGGACTTCTGAGAAACCCAGGTCCAGATGTTCTAAATTGGTCTGAATTGGCAAAACTCCATGGAAGTTATTTTTCCGGACATGGAGAAGTGTGTCTGCAGAGCGCACAGATCCCCTGCTAATCCCTTGCCCCTCCAGCCTCTCTGCCACTGTCTCCTGGTCCTGTCACTCTCCATCCCCAGCCCTGGGCATCCCGTGGTGAAGGGCCCGACCCCAACCAGCACCCACCGTGATCCTTGTCCTCTCCTCCCAGCTCCCAGGTCTCGGTCCTGACCTTCCCAGATGGACCGAGCGGGTACAGCCGAGACCCCCACACTCATTTCACCTGTGGCTGAGCAGCAAGGAGGTGAGGCAGGAACATAGGAGCCCCTCTCCCAGGTGATTGCTGTGAGCGTGGGGGCCGTGGCGTGGTGGCAGTGATAAATTTCTGCATGCCAAGGTCTCAAGCTGGGATCCAGCGTGGGGCAGAGGCCGCAGACCCCGACGTGCTCCTGTAGCAAGCTGCAGTGCCTCCCCTGGTAGGCCGTGACAGCAACGGGCCCCGGCGCTGGCAGAAAGTTGCTTATTGAAAGCATCTTCAAAGTGAAAAGGACAGGCACTTATCTCCTAACCGTCCCGCGGGGAGCAGTGCGGTTTCTGGTGGGAAGCAGGCCAGAGTTGCGTCTGCTAGTTTCGAGCAGCTGCAGGTTTATTTATAATGCTGTGGGTAGCATGTGAATCTGCAGATAAACACGCGGGAGGGAATAACACAAACAACAATATTGAGAAAATACTGCTCCGACAAGAGCATTTCACGGCGCTGCAGCTATCGCCAGCCACCAGAGATGGGCCAGGGGCCAGACACCCACCCGTGCTGATCCTGGGGGGGTTTGCTCTGCATTGACACTGTTGTTGGTGCTGGGTCGCTCTGTGTAGGGTGCTGGGGGTCCCGGAGTGCCTGGACCTGCTGCGGCACCTTCCTGCAAGCAGCCCCCAGCTCTTGGGTGTCATCTGAGCTGCCAAACCAGGAGGATGGTGTTGGGGAAGTGTCGGCAGCAGCAGCAAGCTAAGCTGCTAAATCTGCTAGCCAAAGCAGGCGACTTCCCCCCTCCGTGCTTTGCAGGGCACTAGGGGTTGGTTTTGGGGCTGCCCATCCAGAAATTGGTCCACCCATGTAGTCTGAAGGATGCTGGTACAGGAGCTGGGCCTGCTGGCTGGCTGGAGCAGGGTTTGGGTGTAGGGACAGCCTTTGGGACCAGAAGAGCTGCTGGGTTGCCTTGCCAACACACCGTGGGTCACAACGGGTGCCAGGGGCTGAGCACGCTGTGGGCTGAGCCCCGCTGGGACTGCTGCGTGTGGAGGACTTGCTTCTGGAGGACAGTAGGCTCCTGCTCTTTGGGGTGTATCACACCTTGTAGGAGTCTTTCACCTGCAGCAGGCCTGTGCACAGCTGACATCTTGGGACCTGAAGGTGAGTCACTGATCCGCTCAGAGATGTCTGTGCTGCCAGCATGAGCATAGAATATCCTGAGTTGGAAGGGACCCTTAAGGATCATCAAGTCCAACTCTTGACACCGCACAGGTCTACCCAAAAGTTCAGACCATGTGCCTAAGTTCACAGTCCAATCTCTTCTTAAATTCAGACAGGCTCGGTGCAGTGACCACTTCCCTGGGGAGCCTGTTCCAGTGTGCAACCACCCTCTCTGTGAAGAACCCCCTCCTGACGTCCAGCCTAAATTTCCCCTGCCTCAGCTTAACCCCATTCCTGCGGGTCCTGTCACTAGTGTTAATGGAGAAAAGGTCTCCTGCCTCTTGACAACCCCTTATGAGGAAGTTGTAGACTGTGAAGAGGTCTCCCCTCAGCCTCCTCTTCTCCAGGCTGAACAGGCCCAGTGACCTCAGCCGTTCCTCGTACGTCTTCCCCTCAAGGCCTTTCACCATCTTCGTAGCCCTCCTCTGGACACTTTCCAACAGTTTCATGTCCTTTTTATACTGTGGTGCCCAGAACTGCACACAGTACTCGAGGTGAGGCCGCACCAGCGCAGAGTAGAGCGGGACAATCACCTCCCTTGACCTACTAGCATCTCCCAGGTTATCACACCTTGATGGGCCAGGAGGAACCACGGTGGCCTCCTGCCCAGCTCCTGCTCCTGCAGCACGTGCTTGCCCAGATTCTGCCTCACCCGGGATGGGGAAGGACCCAAATGGTACTAGGACTGCATCTCTTGATGATTGGTTTTCAGAGGTGAATGCCTTCCCTGCTAGAACAGAATATTGTTTTCCATCTGCTTTACTGGGCTCAGCTCCCAGGCAAAGCGGTAGCTGCAATTTCCCTCATGGGCTAAGGAGCTCTGCGTGCTGCTGCTTTCTTCCAGTGTAGATCCTTACAGACCACAGTCACCTTCCAAACTCCTCTTTGGTGATCTCCCACAGACCTGCAACGGCAGAATCCCACCTAGCTGAAGGAGAAGTAAGCCCTGGCAGCACCACAGCCTTTTTCTTGAGCAGCTGAGCTGGACAGCAAGGCCTCATCTCTCCATGTTAAGCCTTCCTGGTTTATTGATCATTAGCTCACACTCAGTGCCAGCGTTTTCGGGATGAAATGACAGAGCATGGCTTGGCTGCATCTTCCCAGGGCCTTTGACCCCCCAGAGCAGTTTCTTGCCATGGAGATTTGAAGTGCTCTGAGACTGGGAGAGAGGCAGAGAGAAGCCACTGCAGATGGGGAACACACTGGGTTATTGGACACTGCTCCTGATTTAGTTGGCTGGAGAAAAAAACTAATGTGCCTAGAAATAAGCAGCTTCTGAAGGATGAGACAGTGAGCTTCCATGGAGGATTGTACAGCCTCTCCGAGCTCAGGTGGAGGGTGTGAGGAGCTTTTGTCCAGGTATACAGGTGAGATAACTTGGTGGCACGCCATTGTTAGTGTGTTTTGAGGTCAGCCAGCAATGGGTGGTGGATCTAGCCCACCACCACCCTTGAAATCCAGCCTGGCTTCACATGCACGCTTGCTGTCAGTGCAGCTAATGAGGTTTGCTCGAATTTGTGGGGACCAGTTATTTGTAATTTTACGGAATTCAGGCAACTACTGCCAAATGCTGACGTGTCAACTGATCCCATAATGCTTTCTGGACATTAGCCAGGGAGACAATTTGCTGGAAGAGATGTGTAAAAAGGGGCACAAAGAGATGTTACAGCTGTGTGCAGTGGGGACTACGGTCCTGGGGTCCACCCTAAATGAAGGTTGATAAAGAGAAGCCTCAAAGAAAAGGAGCTGTGTTAGAGTGAAAGAATAAGGGCGCTCGGTTAATCTAGTTATCTTCAGGAAGGCTGAGAGATGATTCATTTGGCACTGGTAAGCAGCACAGGAGGGAAAGGAGGTTTTGGGTAACAGAGTCTTTGTGAAAGTAAAAGGAAATCTAATAACTGGCAGCGTAAGTTCAGACTAGAAGTAATGGAAGATAGATTGTTTTAGGAGAAGATAATTGACCTTTGGAAAAACCTGCTTGAAACCTGCAGTTTTCTACTCCGTGTTAGCTTGTGTTGGACGTGGTGCTTAGGGACGTGGTTTGGGGGTGACGTTGGTGGTAGAGGGATGGTTGGACCAGATAATCTTGGAGATCTTTTCCAACCTTAATGATTAATGAAGATGAATGTCCTTGGGCCAGCTTGGGCAGATGCATGTCCCAGAGGAGATGGGAAACTCTTCGGCTGTGGGTTAGGGGCAAGGGCGAGGACTTTGGACAATGCTCTGCATTAATGTGCTGGGCACATTTCCACTGCACCAAGTTTTCATAAAAGAAAAGGCTTTTAAAAATGCAAAATATTTCAGAATATTGTTTTTATTTGGGGAATTACTTTTACTGTTTTAGAGCGTATCTTCTCTTACATGAGTCACTGCTATTAATATATTTACTATGCATCATTGTCATTGATAGTTACAATAAATTAACAAATACGGTTTTTTATTTTTATTTTTTTAAGTAATGCAGATTCTAGCTAGCACTGAGTGAAAAATGCTGTTTTCCTTCTAGATCAAAGTGCCACTGGTGTTTTAATGAAAAAGCCAGATACTTTGATAAAATAAACACTATTATTAAACTATGTAAACAAATACCCAGTTTAAAAAGAAATTTCATAAATCTGAATGACAACATTTCTATGCTAGCTATTTTCCAGAACTTTTCTGAGTGGGAAAAGGACTATTTTTGCTTTCCACTTTTGGAATAAAACCAAATTTTGAAATGCTGGTTTCCTGTGAACTGGAAACCGCTGGCTCTAACCAGGAGTAACGAACAACCCACAGCCTGAAAATGATTTACTGCTAGAAGTAGGTGCAAGTAGCATATCTATGCTGAGGCATTTTTTAGCTCACTTATGGGAAAAGAGAACTTACGTGGACTGCTCAGCAGGCTGAATAACAACCATTTTGCCATTTCTGCATCCAGCTTTGTCTGTTCAGATGATGGATTTGCACAAGGTCGGTCTTTTCTTCCTTTGTGTTCAGTGAAAGTGGAAAAGGTGGAGATGCTTGGTGGGAATCTGTGGCAGGATGCTCGTGGTTTTTGGTGGCCAGGAGCAGCAGCAGGACACGGTTGCAGCCAGAAACTCTCCAACCCTCCTTCTGCTGGGGAACAGGCACCATCTTTTGGGTCTGTAGGCTGGTGACTGGAGATCCCTACTAATGGGGTCTGTCCTGTTGGAGCGCTCTCAGCGAGCAGGCTGTGGCTGGGTGGGTGTACACCTGGCACATAAAGGGCTTTTTCTTCAGAGCCAGAGAACCCTAAAACTTCAGCGTTTCCTTGCCTGCTCCACAGTAATTGGGAGAGCAGGGGAAGGGAAGCTGCAGGCTGTATTTCATGTTCGTGTCTTGATTGTGCATGCAGTGGATGCTTTCCAGCATCCGTGCAAATGTAGTTGGCATCCCGAACGCGTGCACTCAAATCAAGAGCTGGTTCATGTTCTCCATGCAGAGCAGAGAGAGATGGTTTCTTCCGTGGCCATCACCTGGGGCTTAGCCACAGAAGCACTGGCTGGCCTCTGTCTTGTACAGTCTCTCCTGCAAGCTTTACGCTTTCCCCTGGCTGGGGAACATTCCCACACTTTACCCAAAGTATTGGCAGGGCATAACCCAAGCATCCCTTCTCTTGCCATCAGCCTGGTGTAATTATGCCAGCCAATAGCTAATTAGGATGAAAAAACCATCAGTGCAGGAGATACGACAAGTTTTAGGAAGGACGAGGAGCGTTGTCCAGAAAGTTCCCTGCCTGCGTGGCTTAGGAAGCCACCCTCTGCCTCTGTTCAGTGCTGATCAGCTGTAGCAGCATCTGCCTTACTTCTGCCCAAATTGCCTGGAAAAATGGCTTTAATATTGGTTTAATTTTTATGTATGGCAAGTCCTTGAAGTGCTGTTCCTTCCTGTCGGCTACTGCAAGGCCAAGGATTCTGCCTGCCATGCACAGTGCTGAGAAAAAACATCTCACTTTTGCAAATGGGAATGAAAGGGGATGGAGAGAACCTGTCCGGGCCAGGGCTCCTCCTCAGCCACCACTGCAGAGCTGCTCCCAGGCTGTGATTTTGGATTTTGAGGAGGAAACTGCAGCTGGACACTGCAGGGAATGAGGGAGCCAGGTCCCTGCAGAGCAGGGAGACACAGTGCTCCGGTCCCTGCTGCCTGCTCGCTGCCTGCACCTACCTGAGCGCAAGCAGAGGGGGAAAAGCAATGAAAGGGCTGGAGCAGGGGGATGGAGGGAGGGTGTGGAGCAAGCCCTGGAAGACCTCCTTTCTTCCTCCTGCCCCTTCACCATCCTCAAGCCCCAGATCAACACTGACTCCTTGTTTTTCCTTCCTCCTGCAGAGACACTGATGGACTCCACAACGGCCACAGCAGAGCTGGGCTGGACGGTGCATCCTCCCTCAGGGGTAAGTCATCCTCCTGCTGTACGGGAGCTGTGTGCCAGGGCTGTGGTCTCTGGGCTGCATTTGGGGTTGCTCAGTGAAAGGCACCTGCTGAAGTGCTTTGGCACCTATAAAAATATATAAAAAATATAAAAGAGTATAAAAACATGAAGACAATTTTAGTTTCTGGTAGCTCTCTTTCTACTTCCCCAGACTATCCCATGTTCAAGAAGGGCAGTTCTCACCTTACAGCATCAGGCTCACGTGATGTTGGAGGACTTACACTCGCTGTGAAGCTGCCCTGTAGTCAGTTAAAGAGGAGGGAGAAGGAGGAATGAAACGCGAAGGCCACCATCATTTGTCCCCAGAATCTCACGTGTTATCTTATTGCTCATCACCTGCTGCAGGACAGGATCAGGGCATTGGCCTGAGAGGTTGCACACTTTGCAATATGGCCCTGGGATAACATGGGCCCAGACAAGGCTGTTAAGAACACCCGGCAACTCACGGCAGGACCTTTGCTAGCTTGGTGTTGATTCTCTCCACTTTACTGTCACCAGGAGTCCCCTGGGCCCCATCCCAAGGCCACCCAGGACAAGCTCCTTCAAACCAGAGCTTGGCCAAGACTACATGTCTTTGGAAGAGGCCCCGGCCACCTCTGTCTCTCAGAGGGTTTGTGTGGGGCACTGAGATGCTTGGAGCATCCCTCCCCTCTCTGCCCGCGGTGGCTGGGAGCAGCTTGGGGCCGTGGTGCCCAACACCCCCTGGCTGGGGTGAAGGTGAGGCTGGCAAGGGACCCTCGCAGCACCTGAAGCCAAGCTGTGCCCCCTCACGCAGCGTTGTGCTCACCCTTGGGTCTGGCAGCTGAAGCCGAATTCCCTTCCCCACGCATGCTGAAGGCTCAGCACCCAGCCCCGGCCAGGGCCAGATGAAGACATTCCTTTGGGCCTCACCCCGGGGCTGACAGCCCTCTCCCGGAGCCAGCTTGGCAGAAGAAAAGAAACGGATGAGAAAAGCCTCTGTGGAGGAGATTAAACCCTGCGAGAGCGGCCTCCTCGGTCTGCCTGGCCGACCCGCGGTGCCGGGGCGTGGGGGGCTTTCGGCACCGGTCCCCCATCACCATGATAAAGCCCCGCACCCGCCTGCCAGCCCGACCGCCCCACCAGCTCCAGCCCGGCCGCCGAGGGGGGATGACGGGCACACAATGGGCAGGAGCAGAGGTCAAGTCTTTTTCTCTCCTCGCCCAGCCTTTCTTGTTTGCGGTTTTTCCATATGTAAAGCACGCCTTGCTTCCAGCTCGCCAGCCCCGCGGTAATGAGGCCTGGGCCTGCTGGAAGCCGTCTCTCCGTATTATTGTGCTGCCTTCTTCTTTTGAGTTCCCGGCATGTTAATTAGAGAGCGAGGAGAAAGGGAGAAGCTTCTAATTAAGCGATGAGGGGCTGATGCACAGGGGTGACTTTCTCTCCCAGCTGGGAGAAGGGAGCTCGGGAGTGGGGCGTTGCGGGATCGGCTCGGCCAGCGGTGCCAGCGGCCCCACACAGCCCCTGCTCGCTGTGCTGGGCACCTTGAGCTGGCCCTGGGCATCCTGCTCGGTTCCTCATCCCTTCTGGGAGCCTCTTAGGAAGAAGGCTTTCGGGAAGCCCAGCACGGTGCTGGTGCTGCTGGTGGGGTCGCCTCCCGTCCCCACGGATGATGCAGCTTCATTAAGATTGGGTGCAACCAGGGTCACCTGGAAGAAGCCCCTGATTGCTGCTCTGTTTAGTATTTTATTTCTGATTATTAGTAGGCTAAAAGTAGGGTTTTATTATTATTATTATTATTAGGTTTTTTTCCCTTGCTGTGGAGCTCTTGTGCTGTTCGTAGCTCTCCCTTTGCCCTGCCTCCACCATCCACCGTGAGCCTCAGGCTGCAGAGATGCCTTCCACCACCTGCTCCTCCTGCCTCGCGGTGCTGAGCTCTTCAGGCTGTGTCCTGAGCCCTCTCTGGGGCCATGCAGGAAGGGATGAGGGGCAGGTCAGGTGCTGGGCATCCCTGTGCCCAGGTACTGTCATCCCTGGTGGCTGACGTGCTGGTTTGGAGTGGTCCAGGAAAGGGAGAGCCAAGTCAAAGGCAGGGCAGGGGAAGTAATTGTTTTCTTATGTCTTGCCCTTGGTCCTTTCACCCCAGCAGTGCCCTAAAAAGCAGAGAGAGCGTGCATTTTTCCACTAGCATGCCAAATTTGTTTCTGGAAAACAAAGCAAAGGCTTCCCCTGCATTTTGAGAGGATGCTCTCCTCCCCTCCCTCCCCACAACGGGAGCAGATTTGCAGCCATGGCCAATCAGCAATGGTTGGAGCTGTTTAGGGATCTTCCCTGACAGCCTTCTGTTCAGCTGTTAGCCTTGATGTGCAAAAAGCAATCTGTCTCTCATCTCGGGAGCCTCTCTCTGCAGTCCTGAGTGCCCTTGTGAAGCTGTTTGCTGGCCACAGGGCGGGGATATGGGGACGGCTCTGCTCCCGCAGGGCTTTTACTGCAGCCCTTGGTCCTGGCACAGATGCTGGATCCGAGCACCAGGAGCATCGACTGTGTGCTGCTGTCCTGCCCTGGGTGCTGCAGTGCTGCCAGGGCAGGGCTGTGCCATGCACGGTGAATTTCGGTGGGAAACAGCTCGGTTTCCACCTGAGCAGGTTTACGGACAAGTTCACAGAGAGCTGCTCCAGCTGGCTGGGGTTGTGTCACTCTAGCTGGACCCCAATCCCTATGGTGGTTGGGCCCTTGCTCACCCTTGCTGCCATGGAGCCTTGCCAAACCCGGGACAGAAAGGGATTTTCCTCCTCCCTTCTCCTTCCCGGGGTCACCTCTCTGGTGCAATCCGCCCAGGGCATTCAGCAGCACGGTTTGGTGGGGTCCTCAGTGACAGGAATCCTGCTGGATCCCAGCGGGTAAATCCCATCTCTGACCTGCTCTGAAGTGTCTCCCCGTCCTACAAAGGATGGAGACAGCAACAAGCCCTGAAGGACTGGACAAAAGGGCAGAGACCTGGACATGGCCAGCCAGGAGTGGGTGCAGGTAAGGGTGGTGGTGTAGCTGCCCTGAGCAGAGCTGGTTGCTGCTGTTAGTCAGCTGGGACGAGCTGGGCTGACCTTCCCATGGGGAAACCCAAGATTATTTGCAGGGAAAATACACTGGCTGTGAACTGTGTTCCTGGGAAGGGACCACAAGCCGTGGGACATGCCACAGGCCCACTTTCAAGATAGAGGGCACTCCAGCTTGGGGCTGGCCCCTGTGTCACACCAAAAAAAAGTTGGTCCTTGTAGGATGAGGGCCACCAGAGGGATCGAGGCCAGCATGTCCCCTGTTCTGGATACGTGGCGAGGTCAGGCAGGCTCCCGTAAACCTTCCCACTGGCTGCTGGCCAGTCTCTTCCTGCACATCCTGAACCGTGGGCTTGGTCGAGGAGGCAGGGTGGGATCCCACGGATGGTGAAGTGCTGGAGGGGGCCCTGCACTGCCCTTTCCATCCCCAGTCCCTGGGGGGGATGCTGAGGGGTTTTGCCAGCCCGCTGGCTGCCTGCACCTTGCGCCGTGCTCCAGCTGCAGCCTGGAGGAGGTTTTGCAGTCACGTTGTGAACTCCTGAGAAAGCAGAGTCTGTCTGCCACGTTTGTAACCGTAGCGGCACTGGGGGGAATACATCTGCTAAAGGCATCGTGTTACTTTGCCGGGAGGCTCTGCAGTTGTGAGGCCTCTGCAGCGCCGCGCAGCCACTCGGGGGGAGCCCCTGCTAAAGCCATTACCGCTGCCGGCGCGCTGCGTGGCCCCACCATGCCCCGACGCACCCAGGCCATGTGCGGGGACGTTTTACCCAAAATGGTTGGGATTGGGATTGACACCGGCATGGGCACGGTGTGGCACAGCTCGTACGGAGCCAGTGTGCCCGCTCAGCGTGCGAGGGGACTGGGAAGAGGCAAAGCAGGTGGGAGCCCCATTTAATGCCGTGTCTTTTGGTTCCGTGCAGCCCACTGACTTTCTTTCTGTCCGCAGTGGGAAGAGGTGAGTGGATACGACGAGAACATGAACACAATCCGCACCTACCAGGTGTGCAACGTCTTTGAGTCCAGCCAGAACAACTGGCTCCGGACCAAGTACATCCGGAGGCGAGGAGCACACCGCATCCACGTGGAGATGAAATTTTCCGTCCGGGACTGCAGCAGCATCCCTAACGTCCCAGGCTCCTGTAAGGAGACTTTTAATCTCTACTACTACGAATCAGACTTTGACTCTGCCACCAAGACTTTTCCCAACTGGATGGAAAACCCTTGGATGAAGGTAGATACAATTGCTGCCGACGAGAGCTTCTCGCAGGTGGACTTAGGTGGGCGGGTGATGAAGATCAACACCGAGGTGCGCAGCTTTGGGCCCGTCTCCAAAAACGGTTTCTACCTGGCCTTCCAGGACTATGGAGGCTGCATGTCTCTGATCGCAGTCCGCGTCTTCTACCGCAAGTGTCCCCGTGTGATCCAGAACGGGGCTGTCTTCCAAGAAACTCTTTCAGGAGCGGAGAGCACCTCCCTGGTGGCGGCTCGGGGCACGTGCATCACCAACGCAGAGGAGGTGGATGTGCCCATCAAGCTGTACTGCAACGGGGACGGCGAGTGGCTGGTGCCCATCGGCCGCTGCATGTGCAGGGCAGGCTACGAGTCGGTGGAAAACGGGACCGTCTGCAGAGGTAACTGCTTCTGTTCTTGCTTCAGGTGCTCATTTTGCTGCCGCGGTGGGCTCTGCTGATGTAGGTGCTTGGGATTTTCAGCCGTGGTCTGCTCATCCGTCCCTTGCAGAGGCTCTGCCTTACCTCTGGGTCCTCTGAGCCTCCAAGTCCAGCGGTGCCATCAAGTCCCTGGTGCCTTTCGTGCTCCCCAGGCCTTGGAGGGACGTGTGTTCAGCTATGGTGCGTGTGCCACTGAGCTGTGCCTCTGGTCTGCAGCCCCCAAAATTCTGGGGCTAGAATGGAAGAGGGAGCAAGAGGAGGTGTTGAGGGTCTGGAGGAGAGGGAGGTTCCCCCCTGGTTGCACAGAAACAGGTACGGGGCCTTGCAGGAGGAACTGGCTGAGTTTCAGTTTTCATCCTGTGGCTCGGTGTGGGCTGAAGTGCTCCTGGGGTAAGGGGAGCAGGGCTCCAGGCATCCAAACATCGCGCAGTGTGAAGGACCCAGCTGCCTGCAGCATTCTGCTGGGGAGGTGCATACAGCCTAGGACTGGATGTGTTCATGGGGTGCTGGTGGCCAGGCTCACCTCTGCAGGCTGAACATGGCCAAACCTGGCCCCCGAGCTCCCTCTGTAGCCAGAAGATTCCTGCCTGAAGGTCAATGTCCAAGCAGATTTGGGGAGCATCTGCTTCTCCCATGGGGCTCAGATGCATCCCACGGTGCAGAGAGCCCCAGGCAGGTGCGATGGGGCTGCTCAGGGCTGGGTGGGAGAGGAAACACCCCGCACAGTCCCAGCCACTCAATCCTGCTGGCAGCTGATCTGTCCCATCTCAGTGATTATCTCTGTAGGGGTAGGGATTGGGGTGATCCTTTCCCCACTTTCTCCACCACCTTGTCTGCACCTCCTGGGAAGGGGTGCAGGACATCCACCGTGTCCTTCTAAGTGGAGGGCTCTGCTTTGATGGAAATTGGGTCATGGGCACCGAGGATGGGTGAGGAGAAAGTAGCCAAAACGATGTGCTTAGCAGTGTGCTGGGTGGGTGTGCTCCGAGCTGCTGGAGTTAGGAAGACAGGGAAGTGGGAGAGCTGCAGAAAAGGAGCAAGAAAGCAAAGCAGAGCAAACCGTGGCGTTTGGCAAACCGATTCTTTCTTCCTTGTCCCAGCCAAACATCAAAATCCCATTACAGTTTTGATAGCATCGGCACACTGAGCAGAGCTGGAATTTCTCTGAGATCAATTATAGATACGTCAGCAGGCGGTGCAGAGCCTCAGGTGCTGTGCAGGGAAGGAGCTGCTTCCCCTCCCTGCTTGCTGCAGGAAGGGACGGGTTGCAGCTCCAAGCAAGCATGGGGAAGGTGCTGATAGTGGGGAGATGGCCACGCCAGAGAAGGGGGAGAGTCTCTGGCAGCATTTGGCTGGGCCTGCAGGCTGAATAGTCACAGCAGTCCCTCTGCCATAGGACTAAAGGTGGAGTCTGGGGAGGGCATGAGGAGAAATTCAAAAATCTGGAAGTGATTTAGCAGTAGTTACTTGTTGAGGCCAAAGGTTCAGAAGTGAAGCCCTTCACGGACATCTTCATTTTGCTACGTGGCTTCTCCTAGGAATGCTCACCTGGAGGATAGAGCACCTCCACTGCTGGCCTGCTCGTGTCAAGCTACAGGTCCTGACGTGCTGGGGCATTCTTTAATTTCCTTGCTTTAAACCCCTGTCACGGGGGCACTGAGCAGCGATTCCCACCAAGCTAAGAGGAGATCAGGTGCCCTCCAGCTGTAGCAGGGACGGTGCTGGGGACGGGAGCACTGCTGCAATGTGAAAAGGGAGCCTCGATAATCCCAGCCTCAGGGGGAGGCTGGATGCTTTGCTGTGCCCAAGGGAAGCACTCACAGCAACACAAGAAAGCCAAAATGATTCACGTGAGCTTTTCCATCTCAGCCCTTTTTTATTATCATTATTTTTTGCCCAAGCAGCCCCAGCCCTGCGCAACGCTTTGCTCCGATGCAGTTTCAGTTTCTGAGCTTGTGCTGCTCCTTCAAAGCAGCTCCCCAGCCGTGGAGCCAGCCCAGCCACGGGGCTGTCCCTCTGAAGGCAGCAGGGTGCCCGGCTCCTCCATCGCAGCATCCCCTCCTGCAGCCTGGTGCAGCAGCCGGGGGCCGAGCTGGAGGGAGCGAGTAGGAGAAAAGCCGGGTTCTCCGCTTTGTCTGTGCAGCAGCAGCAGGATTTTGGGAGGTCCGGTACCTCGGCAGCTGTTTCTCCAGCCGGTGCTGGCGTGTGCGTGGCCCCACGCTCCCCACTGTCATTAATCACCTGGTGGCCGGCAGCCTGCCCTCGCCGTGGGGCAGCTGCCTGTGGGGCTGCGAGCAGGGCTGGAGGGGGCCCTGGGGGTCCTGTGGGATCGGAGCATTTCCTACAATTCCCCCACCAGCCCCAGACAGAAAAGCTGGGGTGAGCGGGGGGCAGGAGCGGAGCCGTCCCACAGAAGTGGTGGGACACAGCCATAGCATTCCTGTCTTCTTCCAGATCCTGGTGAGGCAGTGAGCAGACTGGGGAGGGGGCTGATGACCCCAGCTGGGTCAATAGGGCTGTCCTGCCCTGCTCCACGGGGTGAGGACCCACGGGGCTGCAGCCCTGTGACCCTGCCCTGCTCCCATCACATCCCGGTGCCAGCACCCACAGTGTGAGCCGTCTGGCTCGGGGGGAGCCCGCTGATACATGTGGCCGGCAGGTTTCCTTGTGTTTTCAGGGGCGGGAGGGAATCTGGGCCCTTTTCCAGCAGCAAAACAAAAGCAAATCCGAGCTGGCTTTCGGCGCGAAGTGCTCTCACACGGCTCGGTAGCCCGAGCGGGACGTGGCAAGGAGCCTGGGGGATGCGGCCCACTCGTGCTGCCTTTGGGTCTTGGTGGAAAAGGGCGCCCCGAGCAGCGGGCAGCCTGTCCCCGTGCAGCTGCAAGGGGCTGGAAGGAGCTGCTCATTTTCTCCGCCGGGCTTTTCATCTGGCCAACGCAGCGCAAGCCGGCTCGCAGCAGCAGCAGCAGCAGCGGCAGCGTACACGAGGGATATTTATGGGGGAAGTTCATGCATCTAACAGCTTAAGCTCCTTTAAGCTCGCAGCCCCAGCACAAAAGGATTTGGGGGCAGTTAACAATTCGGCGTGGTTAAGAGATTTTCATTTCGCTGGGCCTTGCTCGCCGATCCCGCAGGGCCCTGCCGGGGCTGCCTGGCCCTGCCGAGCATCGCCCCGGCTCCGTCCCGCGGCATGGGGCTTGTGCACGCTCCTGCCCTCACCACCCCCGTGCCCATCCCTGCACGTTCAGCCCCATCCTCCTGCCTCCCTGCTTCACCTTCCCCTGCTCTCCGCCTGCCTTTTTTTTCCTCCATCTCCCTGTTCTTTGTCTGGCGGCCTCCCCCCTCCTCCCCCGCCTGTCCCTCCCAAGCAGCATATTAAGCGCATTTCTGTCTCTGCCTCCCTTATTCATTGGCTCTGCTCTGCAACAGAGGAGGCAGAGCCATTGTGCTCCCTGCTCTCTCTCCTCGGGCTGGACGGCAGCTGAACGCTCCCCGTGACGGTCTCTGCCTGCTCAGGGATGGCAGCCACAGGCTGGTCCTGGCCCTTGAGCCCTGCTGCCATCTCCAGCCTCTCTTCTCCTCCAGCTTCCACTTTCACGTGCCCGGCGAAGTGGGCAGCCTCTTCTTTGTTGCATTCGTGTAGTATTGAGTGTGGGGAGCCCGAGCCTTGCCGTGGTGACGGGGTGGTTTTGGCCTGCAGGAGCTGGAGGTGGTGCTCTCATGCTGTGAGGCGCACGGCATCGCCCCTTAGGGCCACGGGCATTGCCCAGGAGAGGAGCTCAGGGCAATAGTGAGGTGGGGAGACTGGTGATGTGCTGAGGAGAGGAGAAACCTGGTCACTTAGGTGGTCTGTAGAAGATCCAGGTTGCCATCTGCCTTCTCCAGCTCAAGGTTGAGCAGCGGGCTTGGTCCCACTGTGCTGCGTTGGGTTTTGGTGTGGGGCCAGGCCTGTGCTGACGGTTTGGAGTAGAGTGCTTGGAGGGGCAGCGTCTTCCTGACGTGCCGAGGAAGGGTATGTTCTTGCTGTCTTGTGATCACGTCCCATATGTACGTGATGTTTTGAAGATATGGGGCTATTTATGGCTCCGTGCCTGTTTTGGTTCTGGGCCTCAACTGATAATGCTGGACCCAGCCAATAAATTGCAAGGCCCTAGGGGTAATTAAGTTCTTACAGGAAGCATTCCTGGTTGAGCTAGAGCAGATACAGCCAATTGTGATGTAAATGTTTCCAGAGAAGGAGAATTACCCGTTAAATGCTTCCAGTGGTTGTTCCTGCTTTCCCCCCCTTACCCATCCCTCCCCCCTTACCAGTGCCCCTCAGTCCTGACTGTGCCTGGCCCCTGGACCCCAGGTCACGCATTCCCACAACTCTGCCTCCATCCCTCTAAGAGCAATCCTCCACCCCCGAATGCCAGAGAGGATGGCACCTCCCTCCCTGTGACTTCCCTGTCCCTATTACCCCAGGTTTGCTTTAACCCTCGTGGCAATGACTTTGCAGTGGGGTGTTCTGGCAGGATCCTCGTCTGTCGTGGCAGGACCCCCAGCAGAGGAGCGGGGTGCCCTCGGTACTGAAATGCACACTGCTTGCTTGTGCCCAGCTCACCGAGGCACACGTGCATCAGTAACCCACCACCTTCACTACTTACCGCACTGCAACTCCCATGTCATCGGCTAACTTTATTAGGAACACTTTGGGCTTTCTCCTGGGTCATTGATAAAAATGCTAAATAGCCCAGAGCCACGAATCAAATCTGCTGGCTCTAGTAGAAACAGACCTGCTCTCCGCGCATTCCCTGCTTAGATCTCAGACCGTAGCAGTATCAGCTAGCCAAGTTTTAATGCATTGAATATGTCCCACGGTGTCTGCAGACCCTCTAATTTCTGAATCAAAATATCGCATGTTGCCGAGGGAAACGCTCTTCAGAAGTTTGGGTGCGTTGTGCTAACGCTGTTACCTCTCCAACCAATCTTGTAATTGCATCAAAAAACATACAAGGCTAATTTGCCTTAATCTGTTTCCCATATATGTTCATAGATTGGCACTGCTCTCACTACCTTCCTTTAATCCTTCACCGACCAAATCCCCCAGCTGGCACATCCTTATTTGACTGGTCCTGATGTTGCGGTGGCAGTCCTAAAATAGCCACGAGTGCCTCATTTAACAAATGGCTTTTTCCTACCTCTCTGAAGCATTGCACTATTTCACGGCATGTGGAAAGTGAACATTAGCTGTCAACTGGTTCATCAGCCAACTCTTTAAAAACTCTTAGGTAGATGCTATCCTGACATACTGATTTAACAATGTTTAACTTTAGTAGCTGCTATTTAACATCTTGAGTTACTGCTGGAATGGAAAGTATTTCACCATCATCCTATAAGATGATTACATCACCTGGCTTCTTCACAAGTACAAAACAGGAATTTGTCTGCCTTCTCTACAGGGCTGTTGACAATTTAAATGCTCCCAGCCTGCAGTGGCTCCATGTCATTGTGGATGCTGCTCTTTGGGCTTCTCCCTCTCCTCCCTTTCAGTCTGGGGAGCAGGAACCCAGTCCCTTCCACCTCTTTGATTCCTCTCCCTCCTTCTTGCTGACCCCCCCATGTTGTGAATCCAATTAGGGCTGTGGTGGGGCTCGCAGCTGCTCTGCATTAAATACACCGAGCCTGTTTGGTGCACCGTGGAGCCAGATGAGATGCCAGCCTGTTCTCTGTAAATTCCTGGCTTGTGTTTAGGTTTCTGGAGGTTGGAGCAGAACAAGAGGGTGTGAGATGAGGGGGCTGAGGCTTTTTTTTTTTTTCCCTGGTGGTCCCAAACTCCAGGAAATGCTGACCTGGCAGGGAGGAGCACAGGTGGCCCAGGACAGGGGAAAGACAACGCTGCTGAAGGAAGCAGGTAGACAACTCACTTGGAATAGGAAAGGCTGCTTCTGAGGGACTAGACTTCACCAGCCAGCAGCATGTAAAGGAAGTCAAAGGGAAGAAGAGGTGGGCTGAGACCTTCCACAAGAGGTCTTACTGCTCAGGGAAGAGGAACAGACTCGGTTTTCCAGCATATGAGCGTGAGCTTTGAAGGTCAGGATTGCTTCAGAGCACTCCTAGCCCTGTTGTGAAGGGGTATGAAAAGCCCCACGCTGAGCCCCAGGGCCAGAAAGTTGGGTGCAGAGGCTGGAGCCCCGGCGTAACACAGGGGCTTCCGTGGCGCTCACATCTGTGCAGATAACAAAACTCCCCCCGATTTATTTTTACACATGAAGCAGCGTTTTGGATCTAATACCACATTCCTCTTCTTGCTACACCCATGTGAGCTGGGAATAGCTGTGCTCACTCCTCTGGAAGGACCCAGGGGGAGAGCCTGATTTCTTCCTGCTTTCCCTCTCTCGCCCTCATAGACCTCAGATTTTTATTTTATTTCATTTTATTATTTTTTTTTTTCTGGGAATAGTGGTAAACATTAATAGGAACTGGAATAAACAGCTGGGATCCCAGCCCAGGCCTCCAGGATTTTAACTCATTACTAGCATAAAGTGAAGGTGTTTTTACTGGTAGCCATTAGTTTTTAGTTTGGATCGAGGTGCTGAGAGATGTGGGAGGCAAGAAGGGCGTTTTCCTGAATTTAGAAGAGTGCTGATTCTTCATTGTATGTAATCTGAGGAAAACTGGAAAAAAATGCTGCTTTTAAGGATGGTGTTCTTCATTTGAAAATTTTCTGAGTTGGGCCGAAACCAAAGGATTATTTTGAACGTTTAATTTTGGGAAATGCCTTCAGACATTCTCCCTGGAGAGAGCTGCCAATTTAAAGTCAGTGCGATGTCAGATGATCATTCTATAAGATCACGGTTATTTTATTTAATTTTAGCAATGCAAGGTAAAAAACTTACAGAAAATTTAATCTAGAAGCCATGATTAGCTTAATTAGCTCCAGGGAAACACTTTATTGTTCCCCATATGCCTTAGAAACATAGTATATCACTGGAAAGTATGCATAAAAGTCCCCATAAAGGTTAGGAAATGGAATCAAAGCGTTTCACAGCTAACACGATGGCTGTGTTTATGTAGAACAAACAACATGTAATTAGTTTGGGCCAAAGTACACATTTTTGCACGCTGTACTTTCGGAAGGAGACCTGAGGCACGGTGACACCGACCAGCAATATGCAGACCTTGTGTGAGCGGGGGCTGTGATTTCAGCACCGTGGGGAGAAGGGGCGCAAAGGACACGGTGCAAATGCCCTCATTTTTCGACATGTAAGGAATGAGTGTCAAAGAAAAGAAGAAGAAGAAAAAAAAAAAAAGCAAGCAAAAAAACACTATAATGTTTGAAAGGTGTTATAAAGAGAACAAACAGGGAGGAAGGGCTGCAGGACCTGGCCACCAGGTGCTGTGGGGCAGGAGCCCAGAGTGCTGCCATGTGCTCTGGGTGAGCTGTGACTGCACTGCAAGCACATTTGTGAGCAGAAGAGTCTCTGAACCAGCACCTCAGACCACTTCCATGCTGGAAAGCATCAGCAGAAGTCCTTCCCCAAGCACAGGGAAGCTGCAGTGCCTGCATGGCTTGGGTACTTTTCAAATCCCAGCTTTGTTCCCAATGGTGCCCACAAGAGTATGTGGCGCTGCAGGTCAGCACCCCACAGGCTTTAGCATTGTTCTTGAAGGAGTTTGTGTTTAGGATGCTGTGGAAGATCCCACATTAAGCAGTGGGAGTCATGGGTCAAACACTCTTCACCCCATTCTGTTTTTCCTGACATCCTGATCTCGGCCATCAGGACTGCACGGGGGCTGGCAGAGTGCTTGTGTCTGCCCCCAGAAATGGGGAAACTGCCCTTAGTATGCAAAAAAAAAGGTAATTTATAGTCTTACAATTGGAAAAGGAGGAAAGGGTATCATGTGAGCAGGAAACTGTAAGGCACAAGGTCTTTGAAAGCAGGGTGTGAAGGAGAGAGAACCCTACAGAGACCAGGAGCTGCCAGCTCAGTGCACTGTCCTCCTGCATCCAGAGAGCTTGTCCTTAGAAAGGTACCCGACATGGGGACCTGGTGAACACCACGTGTTCTGCAGGTAGGTGACTCCTGCAAAACCTTTCCATATCTCCGAAACGAGGTCTTCAAAGACAGAGAGCTCTTCCTTGATTTGGTGGGTTGAAACGACACCTGCCAAGCTTCAGGTTACCATCATCCTGGGGTCCTTTGCAGTAAATTGGATTTTTGGACTTTGGAGAGTTTACATCTAATTTACCTTGAAGGTAAACTGGCGTGTTAGCTCTGCTCCTGGTGTCAAAAAGCCCATGCTCATGGCTCCAGCAGGCCAAAGGGGCTCTGACCCTTGCAGCCTTTGCAGAGCAGAAAGCAGCTCTGAAGTTTTGTTTGCACCAAGTCAGTGCAATGAAATTTGTGCACTGCAGGGAGCCGTGGGGCTGCGGGGCAGTGAGGGATGCCCTCACGCTGCACCAGGCCCTACCAGCTGCAGGTGTCCGGGGCTTTATTCAGAAGCATGTGATCCTGTGTCCAAGCACATCTCATTTTTCTGACAGCTGGAATAAATTTTCAGGTGACTGCAGTGCTTCGTCCAGGGCCGGAGGTGCAGGGCTGGGGAGGAACACGAGGTGTGCGATACAACCGATGCTGTGAGATGCAACCGATGCTGTGGTCGGAGACAGATTGCTGGTGATTAATTAATGGTGCTGGGGGGTGGCTGGCATCCCCTGGCTGCAGTCACATCCAGCAGAGCCCACTCACCCCTCCAAGGGGTTCTGCAGAGGCAGACAGGGGTCGGTGGGGAGGAGGTGGGCCTGGAGGGAGCATGCAGGGCAAATCCAGAATGCCCTTTGAGGCAGGGTCTGGTTCTTCATTAGATGGGCACTGATGGTTTTCAGGGATGGCAAGCTCACGCTTGCAAAGTCTTTTTTTTTTTTTTCACTTCGAGGCTATTGTCACATTCAGAGCTCATGGAGACCCTGTGGTCAAGAAGACAGTTTTCAAGTCTGAAACCAAAGCTAGCAATTTCTTTTCAAAACATTGTGATCCCAGAAGCACCGTGGTTGTTACACCCGCAGCTGTGACAGGAGACAGGAGTAGTGAAAATATATGGGCACATGATAAAGGCTTTATTCATCTCAAACTATCAAAATGCCCAAACCCTCAAGATTATTGAGAATTAAAGTGCAGCCTGAAGTGGAGCCCATAAAATAGAGTAACATGGATGCTTTTCTCCCAATGGCAGTTCTTCCAGTCTGGATGGCATTTCAAAAGACCGTAGTGACTTCTGAAGAGGCTGTAGCAACAGATAATATTCGTCAAACAGCAAACAGCACCATCTATTAAATGCACTATATCTGCCTTTTTATGGCATCATCTCTCCAGGAGGCTTTCTGCAGAGACATGGGAATGGTCTGTGCAGCAACGCAGGCTTTCAGACACCAGCCAGTGGTTTCCATCATGCTGTTCCACCTCTCTCCCGGTCGTTCACGAGAGAAAATTGTGTCTTTTCTGTCCTGGACTGTGCAGAGCTCACAGATTCAGGCTGGTGCCCAGTGCAGTGGCCCGAAGTACCCACAGAATGAGCTTTCCTCTGTCCCCTTCTCTCTTCTCCTTTCTTTGTCCTTCCAGTCTTGCGCACAAGTGACCATTCTCCAGACACGTATCACTGTGACCATGATCAAGAGCATTGCTTGGGCACATAACCTGCCTGTTTCTTCTAGTGCTGAAGCGTGCTGTCTTCCAAATGGCTCAGGAGCCTCCGGCACAGAGTTTGGTTTGCAGGGAGGTGCGATGAGGGAGAAGGTTACAGCTCAGGCTGAGCAGCAAGAGAGATGCTGGAGCTGCTCTCTTCTGCCAGCCATCACCTGGAGGATTCCTGGAGCAGAAGGCATGAAGGTTTCCTGTAGGGAAAGCACTAAAGCTTTAGGCCCTTCCTGGTAATACTTTGTGGGGCAAGTAAAATTAATTCTGACCCTGTTGGTGTGTGTGTGCATCCCTAGTTAACAAGCCAGAAGCAGAAGATGTGGGGAAAACAGGAACAAGAGAAGCACTTGGGGAACAGCTCACACCCGGATAAGCTTCTCGTTCACCTTTACCTGCTGTGCACCCCAATTATGGACTAAAAAATGCCTTCATTTACCACTGCATCGCCTTTGCAGAGCTACCTGCAGTCCACAGCATGCCCTTCATGGTGCATGGTGCCTCACCACCCTTCCTCTTGTTCAGAGGAGGTGACTGATGCCCTTGCTGTAATTTTCAATCACCTTCACCAGCACAGTGGTTATGCCATTACTGTCGCCTCTGTCAGCTCAGACGTTGAGCCGTGCAGTAATGTTAGTGTTTTACTCTCAATTTTACACCTGTGGCATTGACTGAGGAATAAGAGATGCGGTAGCTGTTGTAAGAAAAATATCTCTGGACTTTCTCAGACATGATCTTCCATCTGTGGCTATGTGAATCCCAGCCTTCGGACCTGCAAAAGGTCTGGAAGTGGCACTGGAAGTGGCAGGGCAGGCCACTTTGCCCTCTCTTATTGCTTACACTGTTTCTTCTCATTTCTAAAAAGGATTAGGAGGCTGGAAGAGGAACTTTGTCATGCCACTGCTTAATCACGTTGCCACCATGAGTATGGTTAATTTGCAAATAGAGTGAGAAACCTAAGTGTATGTATCTACAGGATAGCCTATAATTAGAAATGGTCTTTTTTTTTTTTTTTTTTTTTTTTGCTTCTGGAAAGGTTTCTGCTGTCTGGCTCAGATGGAACCGATCCCAGTTTGTTTTTGTTTCTCTTGAATTAGAGCACGGCTGCTCTTTCCAGGATTTCCCAGGCGAAAATATATGCATGAGGACCGCGCATGGTTCTTCGTCGCGGATATGTCAAGCCGAATACACAGGCACTTCACATGCAGTCCGTGCACACTTTGATGACTTTGGGGTTCACTTGGCCCTCCAGACCTTATCAGGAGCCCTGGCAGGGATTTGCCCGTACTGCTCATATGTTCCTATGGAAACCAGAACCAGGATCTCCTGCGCACTGCAGTGCTGGAGGGGCAAAAGCAAACATGGGTGGGAGGGAAGAAACCAGCGGGGTCGTGGGCAACGTGTGCCCTCCCTTGGCACCCTCAGCGGTGTGCTGAAGCTCCCTGAGAGTGGGAGAGAGGGAAGGAGGCAATTTCAATAGCCTGAGCTTGCCTGCAGCATCCCCGCAGCTCAGAGTGGCCAGGAGCAAGGTGGGAGCTCAACAGGCATGCACAGCCGGCAGCTTGTGGGTGTGAGGTCTGCTTAGCCCAAGGTGAGCTTGCAGGGTGCCGGATACAGCACAGCAATAGCACTGCCCACCTGTGTAGCTCGCTAACGAGCAGGTTTAATTACCCTGGGAGGAGCTGTAGTGATATCCTTGTGCTTGGTCCGTAGCCTCTGCCGCACCGCCCTGCGCATCACAGCTTCCCCGAGGAGGGGGCTCCTTCAGGCAGCTGCTGGCTCCTGACACAGCCACGGATCTCAGATGTCCTACACCGTTCAGGAGCTGTGATCCCAGAGATTTCGCCCTTTTGTGCCCAGTGGGTTTGTGGCACTGCCCTGGCCGCATGCTGGCACCAGCACATCCACACCCTTTGGTCGGCGTGCCCACATCCCCGCTGTCCCGCGCCGCATTTCAACCTGTGGGCCCGGTGGTGGCTGCAGCAATGATGAGTGCTGGAGCTGCTAGCAGGCTGGGAACGTCTTTTGTCAAAGCTTGAGATGCCTCCAACCTCCTTTAATTAAAGACAATTACTGCTTTCAGCCCCTCTTCACAGCTCAGCTGGGTTGTTTGCAAACACACAGCTGCGGGAGGCTTTGTGCCCCTCTCCGAGTCCCGCTTCCCTGGAGACGCGCGGAGGTTTCCTTATTATCGGCATTACGGCTAGAGCAGCTGAAGAGGGGGGGCACCCCAGGCTCCCAGGCATCCAGGGTGTGTGGAGGTGCCTGCTGAAAAGCTTGCACGGCCTCCGCAGGGCAGCCTGGAGCAGCGCTGCCTGTCCACGTCCAGCCTTTCCTGCAAAACCTCCCGCGGGGTAAAGCGGCACGCGGCGCCGTGGTTCGCAGCGAGTGGCTTCTGACAGAGGTGTGAAGAGAAACAAAGGTGAATGACAGACGGTGGAGGCATTGGAGCTGCAGTGAAGGTGGCTTTTGCTCCAGCTTCAGAGACAGGGCTGGTGGGACCACGGCTGTGAGCTCTGAGTATCCGCTTTTACACAGCGCTCTGCTAAGTTAGCCGCGACTCTGCAGCCTCATCTCAAGAGGCTGCTTTGCCTCCCTGCAGGAACCGCACCAGGCGGGCCAGATTTGTGCTTTCTTGACTGAACTGTGCTCAGAAAAAAAAAAAATCCGAAACCTCCTGCAACCAATAACCCCTGTTTCTGTGCTTGAATAACTCAGAGGCAGCCAAGTGGAGCTTAACCAAACTTTCCAAAACAGTCAGGGCTGGCTCAAGAACAAGCAGCATCCACTGCAGTCCTCGGGGATGCTGTTTCCAAAAATATGAGCCTCAGCACAGTGGCTGTGCGTGAAGCTGTCTCATAGCCCTGGCTCTCCTATGGCTCTAGCATTGCTCTGCAGAGAAGCATCCAACCCCAGATGCCGCGGCCAAGGCCACGGCTTCTCCGTTTTCAGGTGCTAATGGTCTCCTCTGGGAGGAATCGGAGCAGGAGTTCCTAGCAGGCAGGCCACTGCACGCCTTTGAAGCATTTCGTTGTTAAATCCATCGCTGGGGCCTGAATGGTAAGTGCTCAGCATTCAGGCTCAGGGGAGCCAAGATCCTTTTTGAGCTACTAACAGCCTGACACTGCTCTGTCTTCTCGGATTCATTTTGCAGCTCTGATTCCCTGGTGAGCACTAATCACTGGGCTGAGCATGAAGGGAAACATACCCCACAAATGGGAAGCCCAGAAGCTATTTCCCCTTAAACAGCCTCTCTGTGTACATCTTTGATCTGTTTTGGGGTGGTTTCTTATTCAATAGAAGGCTCTTGAAAGCCAGCAGGAGAAATGGTGCTGAAGAGGTAGAGCAGCCTCCTGGAACAGGTTTAATGCACATGCAGGCCCCGTGCTGTGGATTTAGGATGGATGGGGGGAGATGTACGGAGTCAGACGCCTGTTGCACGTCCAAAGGTCAGGGCTTCAGAGCCAGCCTGGACTTTGTTACACACCTGTAGCTGCCGCATTCACGTCTGCGAGGTGATGGAGTTGCAGGTTCACAATCCATGGGTCCGTAGTGCTACACCGTGCCGTGGTTCCTCCTGCTGGCATGGGAGACCGTGGCTGTCCTTAGCCCACGGTCTGTGGCTCAGCAGAGCCAGGCACCTCATTTGGCAGCACCTCTACTTTCTATTCCAGCTGCTAATGTTGTTTAACTTGGTTAAAAAATTATATTTTTGGGGGTGGCAGAGCAGGAGGCCGTGCTGGATGGTGGTCTAGAGGTGGGCATCCTTCAGGCTGCGTCCCCTGGGTCTGCACATCCAGGAGGGTGGTGCGAGGGGTGCTGTGTGCTCAGCTGTGTGGTGAGCAGAGCTTTCCAGAAATGTCCTGGTGTTTATCAGTCTGTCAGCATCTGCACAGCTCTGATGGTAAGAGAAGCAAGGTGTGGACGGAGGGCTGCTGCCTCCCAGCTTCTGGCATGCCGGTGGTATTGTCGGTGCCGGTGGTGTCTTGTGGTAGTAAGTTATGCAATTTAATTATGCACCGTGTTAAAAAATACATCCTTTGTTTTATGCATGAGGGATTTTCTTTTCTCTTTTTTTTTTTTTGGACTCTGCATTCTTATATTTTAAAAAATTGAAAGCAATCATTTCTCATTCATGTCTGCTATATTACTGATGGCTTTGTGTGCCTCCCCGAGTCGGCTCTTTTCAAACGGAAGGTCCTGATTTGATAGACTCACCATATGGAAGCTGCTCTGTATCCCTAATCATTTTTATCATCTACCTCATGACCTTGTCTAAGGGTGACCACCACTGCAAACGCTGTTCAAAATGTGGCTCCATGCAGCAGCTTAATAGCGTTCCTGTTTTGTGCTGGGTTCCTTTCTTAATAATTCCTTACATTTTCTCTTTTTTTTTTTTTTTTTTTCTCTTTTTGATGATGGATGAGCTTTGAACTGGTGTTTTCAGAGAATTATCTCTGGTGCTGCCGAGATCTCCTCCCTGCATGTTAATAGCTAATTTAGTGCCCATCATTGTGTTTGTATAATTAGGGCTCTTTTTTACCCAAGTGCATTAGTTTCCTTTTGTCACCACTGAATTTCAATTGCCATATTATTGCCCAGTCACTCAGCACCCACCCTTGGAGGGTGGTAAACCTGGCTCTTTTGGGGATGTCAGGGGACAATGCCGCATCACCCTTCGCTCCCTGCTGCAGCCTGCAGGTGGGTGTCCTGCACAGGGTGCTGGGAGGGGGCTCTTTGTCCTGCCACCCCAGTGAGCAACATCCTCAGCATCTGTGTTCCTGCCCAATGCTGAGGATATGTGTGCTGGGGAGGACGTTACCCATTCATTAAGCAGTGGCTGATCACCCTTGGCTGGAGCTAGGCACAAGGAGACTTCAGTGAGGTGGAAGGAGCGGAAAGGATCTAATTGCAGCTATAGCTCTTTGCAGGACAATTAAAAGAAGATGGAGCCAAGGCCACGTTAGTAGTGCCAGATGTATGAGAAGGGACAAGCACCACAAGCTGTAGCTTGAGAGGCTCGGGGTGGACTTTGTGAAAAGCTAAGAGAGTTCCCAAGAGAGGTTGAAGGTCACCATCCATGGGGACTTGCAGGACTTGGCTGCGCACAGCCACAGCTGCCCTGGTTTATGTTTGGGCATAGCCCTTGGGTGAGCCTGAGGCTGACCCGGAGACCTCGGAGGTCTCTTCCCACCAGCCCTGCCAAGACACCCTGAAAAATCCTTCCTCGTGACGTGCAGCACTGCCACTGCACGCCAGCTGCAGCCTGCTGCCAGCTCGCCCCAGCAACACCCTGTGACAGCTGGGTCTGCTCTCCGTGGCTCAAGGGGGAGATGAGAAATAAACCTGCACAGAAACACAAACAGGGTCCTGAGAGCCCTGAAAAATGCCCTTCCACCAGAGACTTGAAAGAGCTCAATATGCTCAGCTTCTCAGAAAGAAAATTAAGAGGGGAGATGATTACCAAAAGGAAATACCAGACTCTAAAGTGCTTTTTAATCTAGCAGGGAAAGGTATAACAAGAATTGGTAGGGTTAAACTGGAGCTAGACAAATTAAAAAATTAGGCATGTGTTTCTAAGTGATTAACCACTAGAGCAAGCTAATGAGAAAAGAGGGACTTCTCCGTGTTTTGGAGGATGTAAAACAAGATGGTTCATTTTCTGGGCACTTGGCCTTAGCCAAAGACAAGCGAACAGGTTCAGCAAAGCACAGCTAGATGAAGCTCGGGAGCTCAGCTGGGCAGAGTTTATGGTCCCCAGGATGCAGAGCCCCCAGATTTGTGCCAACCCATGGAAATATCAGTCGGTGCATGGGTTTGAGAAGGCCCACCACGTCTCTGTATCCGTGAGAGCTGCAGCAGTTTCACCTCAGCAGGAGGACCGGCGTGCAGGCACTGCCTGGAGCCGTTCCTGCACCTCCTGTCCACTGCCAGCGCCGTGGGTGCTGGACTCGTGAGCTCTCAGTAGGAGAGCTGTTCCCTTAGACTGCATGAGCCACAGGACTCCTTTGGATGTGTTGTCCATTGTGTTTTACCCCAAGCCAAGCCCACAGCATCTGCCAGAGCACCTCTGAGGGTTTGCAGCCTCACCACAGTGGCAGAGAGGCTCTCACCATGGCAGGGACCCCTGCAAACCCCCCTGCAAGCCCCCCTGCTGCTGCTGCATCATGATTGCTCCCGTTGAGCTCTGCTCCTGCTGCCCTGCAGTCCCCAAAACAATTTTCCTACTGCAGGTGAGGCCCAGGGCCACGGCTCCATGGGGTGTGATGAACCTGGCTGATCACCTCCTGGATGAGCTCGGGGGCAGGGACCAACAGCTCCCGATGAGCCCCGGGCTCGGCCTCGCACACCTTGCACGCTCGAGCTCCCGGTGAGCCACCGACCCGTGGCGGAGGAGCGCGGCTCGTCGAGGCTGAGCTGCTTTCATTAACTAGATTAGCTGCTTTAATCTGCTGAAAGTGAGAAGCAGTCGGTCCTGCTTGAGGAGGCCACGGAGGGTTTTTTTTGGTGAGAGGTAAGGGCAAGCTGCGGGGCCGCGGTGGAGGCAGCTGGGAGCCAGCTGGCTGCAGAGGGACTGGCTCCCGCTGGCCTCCGCTGCCCTTCCTGCGTGCCCTTTGTGTGTGCAGATTTACCCCCTTCTCCTCCCACCTGTTCTCCACCCCTTTTCTTTGTACGGATGGAAGAGTGTGCAAGGGATTAGGCTGTTTCTGTGCCGGCCCCGAATCGATCGCCCCGTTGCAGATGCACGTGACCGTGCATACACACTTAGCCCGGACGTGTTTGCATACACGCACAGCCACCCTCCGTTTTTTTGCACTGAACAAAGAAACGTGGCAGCAAAGGAGTTTGCAGTCCTGAAAAGGAGGCTGTGGGAACGAGCCTGGCCTCCTGGCCCTCGCCAGCAGTGCAACGACCCTTCTGCAGTGCTGTGGGATAGCCAGCGCCCATCCCTGACCCCATAGCTCTGGGGTCTGTCAGGCATCACCACTCCTGCTCTCCAGCGTCCCAGCAGCCTGGCTGGCTCAGCCCCCCTGATGTCCCCCCCCAGCTCTGTTCTGCCCAGCAAAGCCAGGAGACCTTCCCTTCCAGGGCTCCTCACTGAGCCAGAGCACGGGGAGAGGTCTCCGGGCCTGGTTTAAACAGCTCAAGTGACAGAATCTCTCCCTCGCTGGATTAATTCTTTCAACCCCTCTGCCAGAAAAAAAAAAAAAAAAAAAAAAAATGCTTTCTCATCTGGCTGCATTTGTCCAGCTCCAGCAAGTGACTGTGCCACCATCCTCTGTGCACACACGCAGCTGCTGTCCCCTGGCCATGCAGGACTCTTCCAGGAGCGATGTTTTTGTGCCTTGACTGTCCCAAACTTTATACCACATATACCATAAGACAGGACGCTTGAGGCTGGTGGACCAAGTATGCTCCATCACAAAGGACGAAAGCTCCTCGCTACATTTCTCTCCAGCTGCATATAAAAAATCATCTTTCCTACGTTTCTTTGCTTTTTGTGCCCTGCTGTTACCCCTGCACTGAGCAGGGGGTGACTCGCCCAAGGACACAAAGAGTCAGGGGCAAAGTTGGGACGCCGAAGTTGAAATCCCAGCCCTGGGTTTTAGCCACTCCACCTGCTGTCTCCACTCTGCATCAGTGCTTTTTATTTCTTGGTGCACTCCGGCTTTTTGCCCAAGGAGAAAAGGATCATGCAAATGATTTGCCCCAAAGGATTTGTGGAAGCTGTTTAAGCCGGCAAATGCTGCCTTCTCCCCAGCTGTGCCATGCAACTCAGTATGCTCATGAATTTTCCCCTCCCCTAAGTGCAGGAAGGGGCTGACAGATGTTAACACACGATCAGGGTCTCAGGAGAGAGGAATTAAAGCCACACTGGACCCTTCGAAGACACACATTAGTGTCAGAAATTTCTAATCAATCAGCTCAGAGCCTCCTGGGGTCAGAAGCCTCTTTGAAACTCGAATGGGGAATGGCTCCTAATGGGTTTTATTTTCATTGCTATAAATTGATTAGCGTTAAGATAAACAAGTTTTGTTTCCTTCTGAAAGCTCTAAATATGCTCTGGGGGAGGAGAACCAGCGGCGTCTGATTGCTTCCCATTAGGACGTCTTCACTTAGCTCCTACCCCAGCACCAGTTCGCACCAGACACGAGACCCTTTTTTCTGCAGAGCTGGCTAAAGGTGATGAATGCATCACACAAAGAGGCTTCGGCATTGCTGGAGCAGGATGCAGGGTAACGTAGAAGGCGGGAGCACCCTCGTTGTTTCTTCCAGGTTGAGATGTGAAACACAGCTTGACCCTGGAGGGAACGTATTTGCGTGGTGGAAAGTGTCGCTGTGTTTGGGGAGCTTGGAGGCTGGATGGCTGCATGTTTTCGGAGCTGCCTGGCAGCTGCGATGCATTCGGGAGACACTTTGTGTGGATCAATGCTCTGCTGTCACAGAGTTTACCCTGCAGGGTAGACGAAGCCATCTGCAGTTGTGCTGAGGAGCTGGGGAACGAAGGGGGGTCGGGTGCTCAGGGCTGAATTGTGCAGGACCTGGGTGCCCAGCTCCTTGGCGGGCACAGTGAATAAGACTGCTTTGCAGGAGTGGTTCCCCTGAGTGGCTGCTCAGCACTCTGCTGAGTTAACTTTGTGCTCTCTGTGGCTTTTGGGCTCACCCTACAACCCACCTGTGCTCCCTGTGGCACTCTGTGTTCCCTATAGCTCAGTGTGTGCTGTGCACAAACAATTGTGTGCCCCCTGCAGCCCTGTGTGTGCTCCCTGCAGCCTGTACAGCCCATTTGTGCTCCCTGCTGCTCCCAGTGTATGTTCCCTATAGCCCAGCACGCTGTCTAGAGATTGCTGTGTGCTCCCTACAGTCCCACGTGGCTCTGTACACCATGATATATGCTTACTGTAGCCTGCATGCTTGCTGTCTCACAGCCTTTGCTCCCTACAGCCTGTTGGTGCTCCCTACAGCCCCGCTTGTGTTTCCTACAGCTTGTTCATGCTTCCTACAGCCTGTTCGTGCTCCCTGCAGCCTGAGCATGTTTCCTACAGCCCATTTGTGCTCTCCACAACCCACGCATGCTTCGTACAGCCTGCTTGTGCTCCCTACAGCCCCAATGGGTGCCCCCTTCAGCTCTACCTGCGCTCCCCAAAGCCTGGTCTTTGCTTCCTGTAGCCTGTGTGCTCACCCTACAGCCCTGCTGAGCTCCCTTCAGCACTGCATGCGTGCTCCCTACAGCCCAGGAGTGTGCTCCTTATGCCCCACGTTTCCTTCTGCAAAACCTGTGTGCTCCCTGCAGCCCTTGTGTGTGCTCTTGGCCCCTTGGGGAGCAGCTCTTTGCTCCTGCCGTGCCCAGCTCCCTCACACTGAGCAAACATCACACCAAGCTGCCTCGTTAGTTGTCTTGGCTTTGCTCACATGTCTTCAGTCCTGGTTCTTTCTCCCAACCAAAGGTGCAATGGTGAAATACGGGCAGAGCCATCAACGTTGTAGTGGCTTTGCTGATGGTGATATAAAGCCAGGATGGTCCTGCCCATCCCCTGCCGAGTTATGGATGTGGAAGACACTGAGTGCCAGTCTCAGTGGTAAAAATGGATGTTGTCCACCGCTGGGCTCCCTGGCTGTGGCAGGGGGATGGTGGCCAGTGATGAGGGACATGGCAGATGCTCCCAGGCGGTGCTGGGGTTTGGGGCTGCTTGCGGTGGCAGCGTCTGCGTGCTGGGTGGTGATGGCTGGCTGGTGACACAGGATGGTGACAGCACTTTGCTGTCAGTGGTGATGATGTCTCTGTTCTGGTTGCTGGCAAGGGGCTCGCTGGGGTGATGTGGACACTGGGCATTCCTCTCCTCCGAGGCGACCAAGCGGTGCTCGGCTGTGTGGTGAAGCCCAGGAGATAGGCAGTTCATATTTCTGTACTGAACAGGGAACTGACATTAATGAACAGCTAATTAACAACACAGGGCTTGATGGTTGCAGTGTCAGCGTCCCTAATTAGTCTCACACTAATCTGCTTTAATTAACTGTCCCTGTCGCAGTTTTAATTTAATTTTCAGCTCTAGACCAGAGATAGCAGTCTTGTGAGTGGGTTCCAGCACCACAGCACTGTCTGTAGTGGGGCAGACTGGCAGGGCACTGGTGGCCAGCAGAGGGGAGAAGCAAGGTGGTTGTGCACCACCTGCTGATGCTTTCCCAGGGATGTGCACACCACTGCACAACCCCATCAATCCTGGTCCCCGGGCATGCTGCTGCCACCAAGAGCCTGTGTTTTTTGGGCTACAGGTAAGCCAAAATCATCAGCAGTTGCCCCCATGCTTTTTTATGCTGCTGCATTGCCTGGATCACCCTCATTTTATGGTGCAGTGAGCTGCCAGCCCTGCTCTGTTCTGGAGCAGGGGGGACTTGGTGTTGCCCACAATGCCTGTGCCTGCTGTTGTGTTATTCATTGCTCGTTGGGGTCTGTCACCAGAGATCACAGAATTGAAGGGGTTGGAAGGGACCTCCAGGGATCATTGGGTCCAACCCCTCTGCCATAGCAGGTTCCCTAGAGCAGGTTGCCCAGGTGGGCGTCCAGATGGGAGATATTCAAGAATAATTTGTTTTGGAAGCAACCTTCAAAGTGAACTAGTCCAACCCTCTACTCAGAGCAAACCCAGTTGCATCAAGATGCTTGGATCTTTGTCTGGTTGAGTTTTCATTATCTCAAAAGCTGCAGATTATGTTGGCAACCAGTTCCAGAGTCTGATCACCTTCACGGTGAAAATGTTTTTCCTTAAATATGTAGTATCATATATGGGAGTTAAATAACAGAGGAAGTTTTGTTACAGAAATTTGTCTGTAAATTGGCAAGTGAATCATTTCCTGCACAGCACTGAAGTCTGGATCATTCAAATTCCTGAGAAACCATAAGACACCAGGTCTTAAAACCTCTCTCAGGTAAAAGCAGTGCTGCATTGTGTGAGATCTCGAGACAAGGACACAAGAAGGGACTCGGGGCAGCTGGAGGACAAACTCCCTGCCACCACCTCAGGGAGACACTGCTCTTTCCTTGGCCGATAGGTTTGGAGCACCTCGGCCTGATACCTTTTTGTTTGGCTTCAGTCTTTTCTCCACCCTTACTAGTCACTGAACACTTTCTGCCTTGTCACTTTTGTGGATTATCCCCGAAATGAGTGCTGGGCAGCAGAGCCAGCAGGAGGGTGCTGGGGACCAGCATGGGGGGGAACGGGCTCCATGCCTCCCTCTGACAAGTGCAAGTGTTGCTGAGATCCTTGTGTGTGATGGTGGGTCAGGGAGGGGAGCAAGCTGGGTAGATGCTTCATTATGGCTTCTCCTGGGAGTTGATGAAATTACAGGAACAAATTAAAGGTGAGAGAGAGCAGAAGTCTCTGGGCAGGAGGAGAGAGCTGCCTCAGCGGCCTAGAGGTGCTGCGAGGAGCCTGCAGCCAGTCGTGGCAGGACTGCCCTTTGTACAACAGAGTCCTTGCCCATGCTGTGACCTTTTCCATGGTTTTCCATGGGAAGGACCAGCAGCCCCAATGCCCCCAGGCAGTTTATTGCCCAGGGAGCTGGAGAGTGGGAGAGGGGAAAAGGCAGAGGCCTCACCCCGAGGAGCACAACAGCTTGAGTCCTGCTCACGTGGGCCCAGTAAGAGCAATTCCTTGGCACCGTCTGTAAGCCACAGCATGCACCCTGCTGGGATGAAGGACCCAACATCACACAGCATTAGTGAGGGCTGCACCAGGAGTGGGCTGGGAATTGCACCCTGTGCGGTGACCCAACTCTGCTTTCCATCTCAGGTTGGCCTCCTTCATCAGGCAGGGCATGAATCTTACCGAATGCTAACCGGTCCCCACGGGACCTTCTCAGGGGCCACATTAACCAGTAAGAGCAGTAGGGCCTTTAAAGTAAGAGTTCATGCTTGGCAGCATCCCAGAGAGCTATGCACTTATGGGTTTGGTTTGCCCGTGTAGATTAATGGGGCTCTGCCATCTGTCCTGCACGTAGGCCTGCCTGGAATTGCTCCAGATGCCTTGAGCTTCGAAGAAAACCCTTCTCCTGCCACAGCCCCTGCTCTGAATAACCCAGCTGCTTCCCACCTAGGCAGATGTGTTTTTTCCCCCCTTCTCTGCAGGCAATGGAAATCCTATCAGCCACAGCCATAGCCATGCTGTGGGCTTCGAAAGTGGCTTAACATTGGGGAAAATGCAGTGAAGGTCTTGCAGGAGAACTTTCAGGACCCCTCACAACCAAATGAGCCCTGGGCTCAGGCACTCTGCTGGCTAAGAAACCTGTATCTATCTACATGTATATTTTTATATCCTGCTGGGGCACGAGGAACCACCAGTTGGTCCTGTGCAGCTCTCACATCCTATCTGAGTCTGACCCAACGTGCTGGGTGCTCTCCAACTCCTTCCCCTGAGGACCTTCCTGATCATCTGCTGCAGCTTCCAGCTGGGATGTCGCACTCAGCCCATTCTCAGCAGCAGCCCCATGCTTTTTGGCCTGTTTGCTTCAGTGTGGCACTGCAAACTAAAGGCCGCTTTTTGCAGGACGCAGCCGGGAGGATGGTTGCTGAGCATCTCTGATCCCCCTCTGCAAAGTGATTGGTAAACCAAGTTCCTGTAAACGAAACCCTTTAATACAAAGAAAATATTTCAGGGGACTTTCTTTAGTATCGTTTCCTCCACTGACTGCCCCTGTCAGCGGTGGTGTTGTCTCGACCAAGGTCAGTGTGAAGCTAAGCATCTCTTACCCTTGAAAATCATATGCCACGATATTATTAGTTTGGCTGGTCCCCTGAAACATTCTCTCTGGGACTGGTTTAATAAACATCAGTACTCACATCACAGTTTTCCTTGGCTGACTCTTAAAGCTCTTGGGTACTTAAAGCTCTTGGGTACGATTTATCTAATCCTGCCTAGCACCGGGAGCTGATCATTGATATTCTTCCTACTTTAGGGGAGAATGGAAAGTTTTAAGGAAGTGTCAATTTCGAAATGATCCTTCTCTTTCTCTGTACACTAATATTCATTATATATCACTTCCTTTATGTGTAACAATTCACGATTTCAATGTACGTTGGGGGCAGGACATACCTTTTAACTATGGCTTCATTTTTCTTGCCTTCTTGGTTTCCACCTTCTTGCTGTTAATCTTGCCCTGTTCTTTTCACTGCCGTCTTAGCTACATTATCAACCACTTATACTTCCTTTATGTTAACTTAAAGCCAGTGCTGCCAGTTCATGATATTTTTAAAACACATTTTTACTCCTTCACTCTTATTTCTTGGCCAGAATTAATTTTTGCTGACAAATCCGTCTTTGCATTAGGAAATTGCATTTTCCTGGGGGCAACAACATACTTGAGGCAATCTTGGTTATCGTTCTTGGTGTGTTGTTTGTCCTTCCAGGCCTTGGTGGCTTTGCTGACAGCAAAACAGAGAGGTGGGGAAGACTCGTGATTTATTGACAGCTACTGTTAACTGCACGGAGGCAGGAACTGAGTTCAGCTTTCATACAGCTGAAACCATCCAGCACGCTCCCGAGCTTGTGTTTGAGCAACCTCACAATTTTCCATCTCACGTTGCTTGCAATTTCTTTTCAAGGTCTCTTCGTTTCGCAGTAAGAGTACGAAATCTGGCGGAGAAAAGCTTTCAGGCGTGGAAGGTGCATTTTGATGGATGCAGTTAAAACCCTCCCAAATAAGGGGAATTACAAGCTGTTGAAAATTACCTCTTCCTAATCTGTGTTTTCTCCACCAATTACAAACATTCTGTGATCTTGGCCTCAGGTCCTGCCATGCAACACTGCTCCTGATGGATATAGACAGATAATTATTTGGTGCTGCTTTTCCCTCATCAGAGCATCCTTACAGAGAAAGTTATCAGTGCAAGGGAAACCAGGGAACCTAGGGTTCAACCTTCTCCTTCTAAAGACTGATGTTGATCCCTTGCACCCCTCAGTACTGCACAAAAACTCCTAACAAATGGATGCATTCAATGTAGAGACAATGCCAGCAGTGGAAATTTCTCCTGGGTATTTATTCAGTTACAGGACACATTTTCATTACAGCTGTGCAAAACAGGGAGGTTTTCAAAAGGATTTTGTAGAAAATGATACGTAAGAGCCCTGCCAAGGGGATTTCTTTGCACTTCATGAAAGCAAGCACGTCAGGATAATGCTGGAGCGAGGTTGCTCAAACTGCTTTAACTCTCCTTGCATGCAGCGCTGTGCCATGTGGTGATCTTGGCATGGCCGTGCTGCTTTTTCTCAGCATCTTGCTCCATCCAGAGTACAGGATAGTCAGGGCTGTTGTCTGGAGAGACGTGGAGAGCCTCACCCGCTGGGGCCCACATTTTCCCAGTGGTTTGTCCTAAACATCTGGCAGACAACAACAACCAATGCAGAGGAGCCAGCTATGTTATTTTTCTTCTACAGGAGGAGACAAGGAGGCTGGAAATTAGAAAGGAACATTAACCGTGGGTGAAGTGAAGCTGTAGCAGATTCACATTAAGCTCGTGCTGTCTCCTGGGTTGTGTGATGACACAAGACATGTTGACCTCACATGTGTCTGTGAACACACAGCAGTCTGGGTATCCCTATCAGGCCCCAGAGCTTCCCAGGCATCTGGGGACCCTGAAGCTGGTGGCAATGCCAGCAGAGGATAATCATACCACACAGCCATCCATATTGTGTAAAACATCTATCAAATGCAGGAAAAGAGCTCTCCTAGTCAGGTTTTGCTTGCCTTGCTCTTCTCTCTCTTCCTGCTTCCCTCTCTTGTGCTCATTGATACCCCACGTGCACGCAGCTGCCTGTTCCTGCAGAAGCCAGTGTGCTCCCTCCCATGCCCTGTCTGTCCTCTGCACGTGGGGAAGAAATGGCACGTGATTGTGTGCTGCAGATGCCTTGGTGACGCACACACACGAGAGGGCTTGGGGGCTGGGGAGGGCCAGGAGGGGGTGTTTGAATTGCTTTAATCCTGCTATTTCCAAACATTCCAGCACTCAAGGCTGCGCGCTTTAAAAATTGTCTCTCCCCGTCGTGAATCTTCCTGATTAGAATACTTCATGTGCTTTATTTCACCTGCAGTGCTCAGATAGCAAGCTGACTGCTCCTAAATAATGCTTCAGCCCTACAGACAGTCCATATAAACACAGATGGATGCAGTGACAGACACCGGGGTTCCAGCCATGCCCTCTCTAGGGGAGGAGCCGTGACTCACAATCAGCCTTGCTTTCCCAACACTCATCTTTCCTCCTCCAACCCCTCAAAGCTCAAAGCTGATAATGCTGCTGTAGGGAGAGACTTTTCAGAGGCTGTCTGTAGGATTTCCTCTACTTTGGAGCATGAGGTTTCAGCTGAGGAGGCTGAGGGGTGACCTTACTAACGTTTGTAAATATGTAAAGGGTGAGTGTCAGGAGGATGGAGCCAGGCTCTTCTCAGTGACATCTGATGCTAAGACAAGGGGCAATGGGTGCGAGCTGGAACAAAGGAGGTTCTGCTTAAATAGGAGATGAAACTTTTTCACGGTGAGGGTGACAGAACAAGGAACAGGCTGCCTGGAGGGTTGTGGAGTCTCCTTCTCTGGAGACTTCCAAAACCCACATGGATGCATTCCTGTGTGACCTGATCCAGTTGTTCCTAGGGATTGGACTAGATGATCTTTCAAGGTCCCTTCCAATCCCTAAAATCTGTGATTCTGGGATTCCAGGCTGGCACCGTGGTCCACGAGGTGAGTGTGTGTGATAACAGTTCCAAGGGACTTTGCTGTGGAAAAGGGGACTGTCATTTTCAAGTGTGATTGATTTAGCAAAGCCTGTGACTTTAAGGAAAGTGAAGATGCAAGTTTGTTCCCTGCATTTCTACAAATGACTGTTTAACCTTTGCGCTCTGGTTATAAATGGCTGGTTTTGCCTTCAGGCCACCAGCGTGTTTGCATAATCCCACTCACTGTGCATGTATCCCTACAGCCAGGAAGTGGTGGTCCATTGAGCAGGGGACAGAATGAGTTTTGTGATTATTCTCACAAGTGCCAGAGTGAGGGAATCCACTGCTGCATCATTTTATCAGGGTTGCTGCTGATAATCCACCCACGTTGCTGAAGGACAGAGGAGCTTTAGGATCTTAAGTCTAGTCTCATGTCCTCTGTCTTGTTTCCTTATTCTAAAACTTGGCAATGTTTCTGATTTTCCCAGAGGAGCACACCCAGTTTTCACGTCTGAGCAGTGAGCCTGTGTTTTTCTGGTCTCATAAATGAGAAATTGCCACGAGGAAGATCGCTGGATGCTCCCAGGCTTCATTTTCTTGGGCCGTGTTGGGTTGAACTGCAGGAGGACAGGGGCACTGGGGCAGTTCCAGCTCCTGGGAACATGTTTTGGAGGAAGGCTGGTTCTCCTCAGGTTTCATACTTCATAAAAAAGCAGACTATAAGGTGTTTTTGGAAAGCAGAGGTGGATGGCGTGCAGCTGCCCTGGGTGGTGTGTGACCTCCCTCCCCATGTGGTGCTGCCTGCCTTCAGCTTCTCTGCTCACTGCAGGCTGCAAAGTTACTGTGCAACTACATCCCCCGTGATTTAAACCACCATAACTAACCATTTTTAATCAGCCCTTATGCCAGCTCCACTCAGCACCTAGTGCTGACAAAGAACAATGTTGTCATCTGGAAAGTGGCTCCTGGCACTTCACCAGCTGGCTGTATTTTAAGCTTGTCTAAACTGGGTGCTAAGCGGCGTTAAAACGTAATGATTAAATGTGCCCACTCCAGGTTTTCCTGGCCACTCCCGTCTCCACCTGGAAAAGCTTCTTGTGCCCTGGAAAGGCTCCTTTTGGGAACTGCACCTAGGCAGGGTCTGCAGAGTGCCAGCTGGAGGTGGAGAGGAGAGCACAGGGATGGGGGCCACTGCCCTGCCCCTCTTGCCATGGAGAGTGAAGGCAGATCCATTTGGAAACGGTGCTGCCAAAAATTCTGAATGCTGGCTGTGAGGGATTGAGTCAGGCAGAGATGCCCCTAAAAGCCCTTGTTTTAGGCAAAGTCTCAGGCTTTGCACCCCTGACCCTGAAACAGATTTCCTTCCTGCTCCTTCAATATCCTTAATAAGGGAGATGGGTAGGGACAGGCTGCTCACAGCACAGATATCGAACAGCCACAGATGCACTTGGAGCCTCGGGAGCTGGAGGCACACGTCGGAGGCCTGATCCTGTCTCTGCTCACATCTGGAGATGTGGAGTGACTCCGAACTGGGACCAGGCAGCACCCGCAGAGCTTGGCCAGGACCTCCACAGACCCGTCTGAGGATGCATCTCGTGGAAAGGGCTCCGGGGGGAAGATCAGCCTGGCAGGCTCCGTGCAGGCTCTCCTGGGCTCAGGCTGCTCCCCAACGGGGTGGGCAGAGGGTCCACTTGAAGGGCTCTCGTCCAGGAAAAGCTCCCTTTTTACTTTCATGTTTCCTTTAGGATTAAAGTCATTCTTCTTGAGCTCTAAACATGGAATGTTTGTCAAGTTTACGAGAGCTTTTAGAGAGGCTTTTAGAGAGTACATCCTATCCCTTCTTTTATAGGGCTGAGATAAGATTATCTTTGTTTTAACACCAATTAAAGCAGGAAGGGTTTATAGGATTAGGGGTTTTCCATCAGTGCAACTTTGATGTCACCACTTGCTTGCTCAGTTTGCTTCTTCCCTATGTTAAAAGGCTGGGAGCTGTTCCTGTTAACATACCACCCTCCGGAGGCAGAGCTCTCCCGGCAGAAGCTTTGGGAAACATTTAAACAAGACCAAACAAAGGAACAAAATGTGAAAGTCTTAAATTCTTCTGGAGACCACTTGGAGAAAACTGGCTTACTGCTTAAGCAACCACTCTGCCAGTGTGTAGCACTGCAGTGTTTACATTTATTGAAAAAGGTCATGCTTTCTGCCCTGAAAAACATTTATTTTTTTTAAATATCAAAATAAATTGCCATAGTTTAAGGAATCTACAGTAAAACCAAAACAACCCCACAGTTTTGCAGTCAGAGGCTACAATACATGCCAGTGCATTCTCTGCAGCGCGTGAAAACTGGAGGATGAATAAGGAGAACACGACATTTTGTACATCTCTGAGCACGTATCTGCACAGAAATAACTCTGTGGCTCAGTACCTCGTCTGGCCCAGGCTGGCATCACTCCATGCAAATAATCCCTCGACTCCTGGTGCGATGCTGTTTTCTACCTCAAGCTCCGGGTAGTTTGGCGCATGCCAAGCTGCTGAGACAAGGTTTTGGGGTTAAAACTGAATTACCCGGTATGACAAGGCTGGGAGCACTCCTAGACCAGCATTGTCCAATGTTCCTGCCCTGGTGGACTTCCAAGAGGCATTTGGACAATGCCCTCAATAATATGCTTTAACTTTTGGTTAGCCCTGAGGTGGTCAGGCAGGTGGACTCCGACCTCTGTAGGTCCCTTCCAACTGCACTGTTCTAAATACTCCAGCTCTGGGCAGGAGAGCACCACTAGCTGCTGAGCTCTGTCTTGCAAATATGGATTTGAATGCTCTTCACACATCTTCAGGAGCAAGGAGGCACAAAGCACTTCTGAATTTTCAACCCTCTGCTTGATTTCAGTTTCATGCGGGAAAGCTCGCCTCTGCAAGTGAGCTGTGAATTGTCTTTGGGGCTGGCCCTTGGTATTCAGTGCCCTGCAGAGCATACAGATCCTGAGAGGTTTAGGGCTGAAGCATGTCCTCTGCACAGAGGAGGCTTCTCTCGGGTGTCTGCTGAACAGCTCTAGCAGGATTCATGCTCAATTATGGTCCCTGCCATCTGTAATCTGAGGATGCTGGGAACACCCCGGTCTCTTTGTGCTCAGGCAGGGATGGAAAGCTTTCCCTTTCTCTTTAAGATCCCCCGTGACAGGTCAGGGAGGCTGAACCACCATCAGGTAAGAAATTCCAATCATTTCTCACTGACAGCTGAATCCCCTCACGACTGATGGATGCGCCTCGACTCGCAGGTGTGCATGCCCACAGGTGCGGTGGTCTAGCCAGATGCTTGAACTTCTGCACAGTGCTAGCAGGGAGATGACCTTGTGAACCCTGCAGAGGCAGAGGACTCCAGCTACAGGAGGGATTTGCTGGCAGGCACCTCCATGAACCCTGTCCGAGGCAAGGGCTTGGCCGTGTTGCTAGTGTGTGGGCACCGGGACAGAGCTGCTAGGGTGCCTTTGGATGATTTGTCCCTCGCAGGGCATTCCAGTGTGCTTCTTTGGAAAGCCTCCCAAACAGGGAATCACTCTACCCTGGCTGGGCCTCTCCGTACCTCTGTGACAGCCCATTCCCAAGGTCCCATCACACTCCCACAGTGACTCAGTGCTGCCTTCTGCACATGTCCACGGAGCCAGTGTGTGTGTCCCACTTTCACTCTTGCACACTAAGCACTGTCCCTCTGCATCTCACAGCGCCCTGGTGCTGTCCCTGGAGTGGCTGTGAAGAGGGCTGAGAGATCAGAGACAAAGGGGTGGTCCACATTCCTGTTTGTTTTGTTTGTTTGTTTGTTTGTTTTTGGCTGAATGTGTGAGGATAAGAAGTGACCTCTTGAACTGTGCACCCAGTGGTGAGCTGCAAGCATGCAGGGTGCAGCATGATGGAAGTCCTTGCTGGAGACACCTCCAAGGGAGTTGTCTGACGGTGCCCTGGGCTGAAGCTGGGAGGCAGATGAGGTTCTCAAGGGAAAATCTTGGGAGTAGTATTGTGGAGGATGTGGGTTTTGGAGTGTTGGCACCTTTGCTTGGGAGGCAGGAGCAGGAGTACTTTGGGGAGATGATGTGGTCCATCGTGATCTCCTTGAGGTGCAGGATGCCGTTCAATAACAGCATGGTGAGTTATCTAAAAGCCGTTAGCAGTGGGAAGATACTCTTGCAGGCTTGTGCTGTCAGCTTCTATTTCTGTCCTATGGAGAATGACTGGGTTAAACTGGAACATTTGCATTGTGGATTCTTCCTTTATTGACAACTCTTTAATCCACATCACAGAGGTCGGCTGGGCTCCACGTTCCTCTTCAGCTAATCTCATTTAACCCTGTTTTCCTTTTTGCATTTCTATCCTCTGCTCTCCAAGTGCTGTCACTGTCATTGCCAGTGACAGCACCTGGCAATGGTATTAATTGCTTATCTCGAGTATGAGGTAGCAGTGTGGGCTGCTAATTACATTTATCAGGAAGGAAATGGTAGGACCTCTGCAGTACGTAGAGGAAGGCTGTCCCAGGAAGGATGAGTGTTGAGAGCTGGCATCTAGAGGCTCAGGATCCTGTCGTTTTCAGAGCCAGCAGCCAATGCAAGGGGGTAGGTGATGCTGCCTGCCTTCTGCTCTGCAAGGCAGAATTGAATTCTTTTCCCTATGGCAGTAAGATTTCCAGGAAAAAACATAGGTAGATCCAAAGGCAACATTGCTCTTTTGGTTTGTTTAGAGGCCATCATTTCATTAAGGTGACAAACACTGTGAAGGCCTGAGGACAGGAACAAGCAGAGACTGGGCAACTTTTGCAGGTGAGGCAAAGAGTTTTTGTGTAGTTTGGTCCCAAGGTACAGACCCAGCTAGGGGAATGTGCATTTAGAGCTAATACACCTCTGAGGGGAACTGGGAGACCTTTGATCATGGCTCAGTGCTTTGAGCACCAAGCAGCGCATGAGAGGGCAGGAGGAAGGATGTGGCAGAGGGGACCAGTGCAGGCTCTCTGGGCCACGAAGTGCATCATCCCTATGGGGTCCTGTAGGTCGGGGGCTACAGAATCACAGGACTGTGGGGTTGGAAGGGACCTCCAGTGATCATTGGGTCCAACCCCCCTGCCAAAGCAGGTTCCCTAGAGCAGGTTGCCCACGTAGGTGTCCAGACAGGCCTTGAATATCTCTGGAGAAGGAGACCCCACAGCCTCCCTGGGCAGCCTGTCCCAGTGCTCCGTCACCCTCACCTTGAAGAAATTATTTTGCATGTTGGTGTGGAACTGCCTGGGCTCCATTTTGTGGCCATGGCCCCTTGTCCTGTCCCCACAGCCCACTGAAAAGAGGTTGGCCAAATCCCTCTGTCTCCCACCCTCAGGTATTTATACACATTGCTGAGATCCCCCCTCAGCCTTCTCTTCTCCAGGCTGAACAGCCCCAGGTCTCTCAGCCCCTCCTCACAGGGGAGATGCTCCAGGCCCCGTATCATCTCTGTGGCCCTCCGCTGGCCTCTTTCCAGCAGATTCCTGTCTGTTTTGTGCCAGGGAGCCCAGAACTGGGCACAGTGCTCCAGGAGAGCCCTGGCCAGGGCAGTAGACCAGGCAGAGGCCTGCCTATCCTCCACCCCCAGCCCTGGATGGGGACGAGAGGCAGCAGGGAGATAAGGCTGGGGATTTAAGACTCCTCAGATCCTAACTGACAGAGCCCGGGCTGCTGCTTTCCATCAGCTGTTAAAAAAGCCTTGCTTGAGTGGAAGAAGGCTGCCAGGAGAAAAAAGGCCAGGCAAAGGGAGCTGAGGAAGGCCACTCCTCAGAACCATTAGCATGGATTTAAGGTGCCATTTTAGAAACTTCTATTATAAGAGAGATGTGCTCGTGCTGAGCTGTTTGCAGAAGTGGTCTATGCAATGCTACGATGGACTCTAAAGTCCAGGGCAGTTTTCATGCAGAGGTACCTATGTGGAGCCTGTTCAGCGCACACTGAATTAGTTAAAAAGGAGGTTAGAGAGAGGCAGTGGGACTCGGGGCTTGCAGACATGGATCCCCTCTGTGGCCTGACCTGCACATTAGTCTGAAGGCTTTTTCTTCTACCCTGGCTGGGTAGGAAATGAGAACACTGGGCACTGCAAAGGTCTTTGTGCTCTTAAGAGAGCTGCAGCCCCTGTTCTTAGCAAACCTGCTGCTGTCTCATAGCCATACTCCAGAGAGGCAAACATCCATGCTGGTGTGCAGCAGACAGGCAATTAAAGGTCCATGTATTTGCCATGAACCCCTATTATCAGTCCTCCGGTTGGTGCTAGAGGTGGAGGAGCTCACCACGTGGTAAACTGCAAAGCACTCCTGCTTCAGTGATGGGCACTGTCAAGCTAATAGCACTCCAGGGATAAAGGATGTTCTGATAAATAAAGCAGTTCTGCCATAGGAATCTCTATGCTTTTCACAGTTTCTGCTCCTCTCTCCAAGCAGGAGTTTCTAGAGAGGCTCTGCCCCTAGCTCCCATTGCAAGCAGAAGGGAAAGCAGCAAATTCCACAGCTTCTGTCACTACCCAGGGCAGAAAATGGGTGACCTGACGTCTTCCAGCAAGTTAGGAGAACATCCGTTCTGTCCTAGTGGAATTCGTTTTAGCCCCTGTGTGAAGACTTGTGTTTGGATTTGCTATTTACTTTGGAAACAGGGAATTGGGTGGATTCCAAATTAAAAGCTGTTTTCTCACTCAGGAAGACCTGGAGGGAACAAAACAGTTTTGAACAAAATAATTAAATTACTTTTGGAAGGTGTCATTACTTGGCCAAAAAAAAAAAAAAAAGAAAAAGGAAAAAAAAAAGAAGCTTTGCATCAAATTTCAGTGATTTTGCTGTCTTTCAGCACGATTTCAGAACATTTCAAACAAGCCATACCAAAATGCTCTCATTTTGCAGGATTATTATGTCCCAAGTATGTAGGGAACACTTCCTGGAGAGGAAGATAGGTGCCAAAAGCAGTAACCGTGTTTTTAGGGCACATGAAAGGAATTTTAGCAGTCTACTTTGGTATGTTCTGTTGAACAATTGTTCACTCTCTGAGTTTTGCCCCACTCCAGGAGCAGCACGTGCAGAAGTGCTGATGGCAGCTGGTGGGGAGAAGCAAGGCACTCGCTTAGACCATGCAGTGTGCAGCCAGCCCTGCTGGGACCCCCAGCCTTTCACCCTATGCCAGTCCAAACCTTGGGAATGTTTTTACCTTTGTCCCTTGGGTCACTTAATCACAGCAGTGTAGGTGTCATTTTGAGGTATCCCTATCCTGATACAAAAGAAGTTGTACAGAAAAGTTGTTATTTTTAAAATAAGCCTTGGGAAGGTGAAAGAGGCCCATGTCTCAAAACTTCCTTGGTCAAATGACCCTATAATTCACCCTGAATGTCAGGCTGGAGTAATTATATGTGCTGTTTTTATCATGTTTCAAAAATTGGTATTAGTACAGGGGCCATGTTATCATTTCAGCCGCAGAGCCACCATCACTTCTCTGTAACAGAGAACTGGCACGTGCAGTCCAAATGGTCTGGTCTTGTTCAACATCTTCATCAATGACCTTGATGAGGGAATAGTGTCTGCCCTCAGCAAGTACGCCGATGACACAAAGCTGGGAGCAGTGGCTGACACGCCAGAAGGCTGTGCTGCCATTCAGCGAGACCTGGACGGGCTGGAGAGATGGACAGGAAGAAACCAAATGAGGTTTAATAAGAGTAGGTGTAGAGTCCTGCACCTGGGAAGGGACAAGCACACACATCAGTACAGGCTGGGGGCTGACCTGCTGGAGAGGAGCTCTGCGGAGAAGGACCTGGGGGTCCTGGTGGACGACAGGTTGGCCGTGAGCCAGCAGTGTGCCCTGGTGGCCAAGAAGGCCAACGGGATCCTGGTGGGCATTAAAAGGAGCGTGGCCAGCAGGTCAAGGGAGGGGATCCTCCCCCTCTGCTCTGCCCTGGCCAGGCCTCACCTGGAGCACTGTGTCCGGTTCTGTTGGTGATCTAATTGAAAACTCAAGATGATTTTGGAGGAGGGAAGATGAAAATTGGCAAGCCTTTTTTATGTTGTTTTCAAAGGAAAAAAAAAAAAAAAAAAGTACTTCTCTGTACTAACTCTTACTTACAGAAACCCCAAGTATATGTTTTTCCCAGGCTGTTTTTCTGATCTACCTCATTCCTGACAAACTTGGCAGTGAATTGAAGTAGAAGTTGGTTTAACTTGTTTCAGTGCAGAAGCCACCTGCCACCCCCCAGGCTCTTCGTTCTGCACAAGAAATTAGCAGTGGCGGAAAGCTGCAACCAAGAGTAATCACCGAGAGCCATGATGATAAATAGGTACAGCCAAGCTTTTGCATTGGCATTGGTGATCCTTTGAGTTGGAAAGGATCTTCTGGTGGTCTTTGCAGTGATATTTTTAGCCGTATGTACTGTATCTGTTAATACTGTATTTCACATTGTGGTCCAGCCTTCAGCAGCCATCTGTTGCAGGCACCACACACTCCCTGAGCCACCCTCATCCGTCATGCCTTGCTCAACACAATTTTTTTTGTGGCTGTTGCTAATGGTGCATCTTCAACAGTGGGCAGCTTAGAGGTCAGAGCCCCAGCAGGGCTAGACCCCTTCATGCTGCTGCTTGTGTGGCAGAGCCCTCTAAGCAGTGTGATGGCATGATTAGCAATGGCATTGCTAATTGCAAAAACAAGAGGAAAATAAAGAAGAGCAGAAATGGTGGGCACTAGCATGAATGTAAAATTCTTCGGAAGAGTGGAAGAGTCAGCACTGCTTTGTACAGGTCAGTTCTGCCTCCTCTAAAAGGAGGACACCACCCTCTCCCCCCCAAAGGCTGTAGAAGAAAGTCATTAGGCAGAATCCCACGCTGAGAGTGAAGATGCTCTTGTGGCAGAAAGGACTGGTTTAGAGATGGTAGCAGAGGGTAGGAGTAAGTGGCCTATTCTGGCAGCAGAGGGAGGTCTCTGGTCCATCCTGCAAGGTTTGTTCTGAGATTCATCCTCCTGAGTGTATGTGCAGAAGTGACTAACCCAAAAGTAAACAGACAAGAACTGACTGTGGAGAGCTGCAAAAGTTGCATGCCATTATGAGATGGCTTGACTGGGGAATGAGAGAACAATTGTCATCCAATTCACATGAAGTAATATCAGTGGGAGAAAACTACTCCAACTACACATACACACACTGTGACAGGTTGTGAGCTGATCTCTAAAAAAAAAGACCTTGGGACTATGATGAGTAGTCTGGGTGGTACACTGGTGGTTAAAAACAACTCAGAATTTGCTAATTTTGAGAAAAGAGTAGAGAATAAAATAGTGAATATCATGCTTCTAGCACTGGACATGACAGAGGTTTGTACAATCCTAAGGGGAGGAGGTGGATGACCACTGAGTGTGCATTGCCAATGCCAGTGTGAGTTTACATCAAACAACTCGGCAGCTTTGAAGCAGAGGACAGCAGTTCTTCACAGCACATTACTCCACGGAGCTCCTTGCTTCTGCATGTAATGGGTGCAAAAAAAATTTACGTGGAATAAAAAAGTGACTGGGTAGCTTAGTGAAAGAATGCAAAGAGCCTGCCTCTTAGGATGTCCCTGAACCTGTTGGAAGGTAGGAAGGTATTCTGGGCAATGCATGTGCCCAGCCTGTGCCATCTTCCCTGGGAGGCTGCTGTTTCAGGGAGGACTGTGGTGGCTGAAAGACACCACTCTGAATATCCTACACGACTGTGGATTAAAATCCCCTTTGTAGTGCTGAGACTCATTGAGAAGACCCCATTCTGCGCTTGCGGTTGGGAACACAGTGGGAGGGACATCTGCATGGGAACCCCATCTCTGTAGGCGGTACGAGCAGCAGTGCCTGCCTTTTCAGGGCCTTTGGACCAGCTGCTCTTTCTCCAGTTTGTTTATTTCAACTAGTCAGGTTTTGGCTTTGGACACTGCAAAGCCCCAGGGGTATTTTCTGGCAGTGTTACCAAGCTCTGGGCATCCCCGTCAGCCCTCCTTCCTTGCTGCTCACTGTTGCTCTTGGTTTCCTTCCAGGCTGCCCATCAGGGACTTTCAAGGCCAGCCAAGGGGATGAAGGATGCATCCACTGCCCGATTAACAGCCGGACAACTTCGGAAGGGGCCACCAACTGCGTTTGCCGAAATGGATATTACCGGGCAGATGCTGACCCTGTCGACATGCCATGCACCAGTATGTGGGCTCTGGGCAACTGGGGAGGGTGGCACACAGCTGGGAAAGGAGACATCAGTCAAAGCACAAAGGTCTCTGTCTCAGTGGGATTTTGGAGGAGATTTCCAGCCGGCCACTGTCTGAAAGGTCAGGGTGCTCAGAGCCCCTCCTCTGGAGTGCCCTTGCAGTGGGGGCTTTTTCTTACCATGGGCCAGTTCATGCTTGTGAACATTGCACAGGCATACAGAACAGAAATTTGGGCTGCCCTGTGCTGCTCTAGTCTGTGGGATGTCTTCAGTGTAGGGCTGCACCTGAATGCAAAGACCTGTGTGTAGGCACTCAGGAGTTCAGTGCAAAGGCTCGGAGCCAGAAACTACAAGAAATAACTGGTGAATTTTGTCACGGGCACTGTGCGGTCATACCAGCAGGGGCTGGCCTGGGTTAAGTAGGCAGGTTTTGTTCCCACTCCTGCTTTTGGCTGTTCAGTTAGCTTCACACACCTCTGACACTAAGAGAAGCAGCAAGCTGCACATTGTCTGGGTCTGGGGAAGAGGAGGTGGTGCAGGACAGACTGCGATGGCACAGGTCCTGTAGCAACGAGCAGGGTTCCGGCTCTCACACCTCTTTCTGTCTGTTCCCTTCACAGCCATCCCGTCTGCCCCCCAGGCCGTCATCTCCAGCGTGAACGAAACCTCGCTGATGCTGGAGTGGACCCCGCCGCGGGACTCGGGGGGCCGGGAGGACCTGGTGTACAACATCATCTGCAAGAGCTGCGGCGCCGGCCGCGGGGCGTGCACGCGCTGCGGGGACAACGTGCAGTTCGCCCCGCGCCAGCTGGGCTTGACGGAGCCTCGCATCTACATCAGCGACCTGCTGGCCCACACGCAGTACACCTTCGAGATCCAGGCGGTGAACGGCGTCACCGACCAGAGCCCCTTCTCCCCGCAGTTTGCGTCCGTGAACATCACCACCAACCAGGCTGGTAAGAAGCAAACCCCTGTCACCCAGCGGGACCCTCCAGGCTGAGACCCTAGGGAAGGGAAGTGGGAGGCAGAGGATGATCCCCTGGGTAAGAGGTGCTGGGTGAAAGCCTGTGTGGTGAGCAGGACTTGATGGGGAGGGAAGATGTGGCATGGTGTCTCTTGCTCTTTAAAAAATGATGATAAAAGAACACGGGCAGATGCAGTGGCCTGGCAAATCCTGGATGAATCCCAAGTCTCAGATAAGAAAAATACCCCTTATTTCAGTGAAAAGCTGGAATGTGCTCCACGGCAGAGCTGCCATCCCAGCTACCACAGCAGACCACCTCATGTCACAGTCCTCTGGTGTCTCAGCATTTCCTTCTGGCATCAGACACGTAACTGCTTCCGAGGTGGTTTCTTTGGTGCCAGCAGGTGCACACACCGTAGGTGCCTTTAATCCTGGCTGCTGGCAGCACTGCAGACACAGCAGCAGCTTTCACAGCTCCTGGCAGGCCCTGTTGGTGTTCCTGCTTCCCGAGGAGAGAAGGTAAGATCAGCTCCAGCGTTTTGACACAAGCTGCAATCTCTGCTCAGAGAAAGCACAGCCCACAGCCCAAATGCCAGCACAGGTCCTGAAAGCAGAGGATGGGGAAGAGATGAGGAGCTGGGAGCCAGGTGTACAGGATAGCTGCCTGGAAAGCTTCTCCAGGTCCTGTGCTGCTGCAAGTCACTTGCCAGTGCTCACAGGCCCCTCTCCACTGCTCGTGGTGAAGAAGACCAAGTGGCAGAGCTGGAGAGGTTTCACTCAGGGCCACCAGCTTCTGTGCTGGCCCAGGAGGCTGCTCCCCCCAGGTTTTGCTCTGGAAGGGGTGCATCTGGGTTGCTGGCAGTGTGGCATCCTAGGAGAGCCACAGGTGGCAGCTGTGCTGATGGCAGAGCGCCCCACAGGGCTGCTGGTCAGGGGCTGCTCTCCCCATCCCTCCTGGAAGCCATCTGGAGCTGGAGCACCTCTTGGGGCTGGGTCCGTACTTAATCCAATTGCACAGTGGAAGTGCACCAATATGGTACGAGCGTGTGAGGGAACAAGCAAGTTTCTGTGGCCTGTCTGAATGCTGCAGTCTGTGTGCTGGGGCTGTGACCGTGCCCCAGGCTGCCCTGGGCACTGCATCACCTTCAAGACTGTTTGGGCTGATGTAGAGCAGCAGTGGTACAGGTGGGAATCTCTCAGTTGGACACGTGGAGTGCTGAGCCAGAGAAAACAATTTTCAATATGGAATATTCAGAATACCTGAAAGCAGAATTAGCACGGCTCCAAACCATGGTTTGACTGTGAGCAGGAACAAACGCTCGTGACACGGACGGAGGAACTGGTCTGGGACTGTGACTTATCACAGCATCCTTCTCAGAGCGGGCTGTGCCTGGTGGAGATGGGGTGGGACGCAATGCGAAGTGGCTAGGAGGGGTCTCTGCACTCCCCAGCACAGACCCACCCCGCCGAGGAGTTATTTAGCACTTGCATTTCACACTTTGCAATTATGTGGTGTACTGGTTACCTCAATGTATGTATAGCCTGTGACTTCTTCCAAATTGGCACAACTGAGAGTTGAGTTGAAGGCAAATCCTCCTGCAATCCCCTGATCCTTGATCCTCCTCCTCGTGTTTTTCTTGTTTGATTCTCCTTTATTATCAGGACTCACACTTCTCAGCCTGTGTGATGTCTCTTTTAATATATCTATTCATTAGCACTAAACAGTAACTGCTTGCTAATTCCTCTGTAATTAGAGGCTCTGAATTCTTCAGCTTACACTGCCTGGCAGCCTCCATGTAGATCATTAGCAGTTGGTAACATAAGCTGCAGACACAAAGGCAGAGTTGGGACAGGAGAATGGAGGGTGTTGTACCCGTGAGAGGAGGATTTGCAGAGGGAGGGGAGGGATGAGCCTGGGAATTGTGGCTCTTTGCACGGGGAGGCTCTGGCTTGGGCAGCCAGCTGGGGCAGAGGACTGAGCAGGCGATAGGGTTTTGCTCCTGTGGCAGCCAGGTGATGCCCACCACCATCACAAGAAGCGATTTGGGGTGGGGTGGCTGTGCATGGACAGCACGTGCAAGCCGGCAACTGCACGTGAGTGAGAAGGTTGTATATTGAAAGCTGGCCTTAGAAAGCAAAGCAAAACCACCCTGGTTCACCCAGGGATAAATGGGTGACTGCTGGGGGACAGGTGCAGTACCTGGGTTTGGTGCTTTTGGGTGTGAGCAGAGATGACATAGCAGCAGCAGCATCTTTAGCCTTCAGATACCGTAAATTCTTCAGCATCCCAGGGAAAAGCTGACGTGGTGGGAAAACAACCCCTGTAGAATGGCCAGGGCACAAACACTGAGTGGGACTGGAGGAGTGAAGCTGGTGGATGTGATGGCGTGGTGACAGCTGACCCTAAAGAGAAACTTAAGATCAAAGAAGGTGACACACCATTCACCTTCCTGTTCTCCCAGAGAGAGACAGCAGCAATCATCGCTGTTATTTCTCTCCCCAATGATTAATTGCTGCCATCATTTAAAACATGCACTTTGTTTCTGGTCTGGATTTCACTGACTTCACATCAACCGAACTTATTTTGCAGTTGTCTTGTAGGACATTTCTCTTCCTGCAGACACAGACTGCGAGTAGCTTCTCTCAAGGAAAAATAAGCAATGGTACCAAGATCAATCATCCTGTCTTACTATGAGGCGGCTTTCCAGAATGTGACTTTTCCTTTAGCTCTTTGTGGACACTTTCGTATTCTCAATCATACATTTTTTTTAAATTACATATTGTACCTAGTAGCAGCACTACTACAAATAATCTACTTCCCTTTCTCCACTCACTGTTTGCTTTCCACATTCAAGGACTGTGCTGTCACACTTAGCTGTGTGATGAGCTCCTACCTCCCTGGTAGTCTCTCTGACAACATCTTGGTCCCTTCAGATGCTGCTTCCTTGGATAAAACACCCCATTCTGCAAGCAGCATCTATATTTGGGTTTCCAGACCCAAACATCACCTTATAATGGTTTTCTTGGGCTCAGCCATCAAGTTATGACTCTGTAGAGAAGCTGTCCTCAATGCTGGCATTTTGATCACTTTATGAGTAGTTCGCAAGTGAAGTTTTCACATCGTCCCCTAGATCTCTGACAGTTTAATGGAGAGTGCTGCCTGCACTCTGCTGGACACAGTGTGAGACCCCACAGAGTGACAGTCTTCCTACAATAACCTGATTTGAATCTAATTTCATGTGTTGTAAGTGATGCTGATGCTGAGCCTAGTGTCTCACGTGTTTTAATTCCACCTAATCTGCTGAACTCCTGAGTTCATGAAAAAAATCAGGACAGTCTGACAAGAGCTACTTCAACAAAGTCATGCTGCCGTTCCTGATTTGGTCCATAGCCCAGCAAGGCTTGTGGTAGGGACATCTGAAATCTCGTGATTTACCATCCTGTTTGCAGCAGGATTATCACCAGACTGGTTTTCTTGAGTTCTAAAGAACTCCACCTCTCTGGTGAACTCCCAAGGCCAACATCACCCTCCTGGAACAGATGCTTTTCATAATTTCTACCCTGTCTCTGTGGCTCATGCCTCTTGTTACATCCTCTATCCCTGCTGAGAAGAGTTGATTCCACCCTTTTTTAGCTGCTCTCCAAGCAGTTGTAACCGAGATTAAATTCACCCTTACCATCTTCATTAGCTGGGGTTTGTAAGCCCTCTGCTCCAGGCTGCTGGCTGCCTTGGTCACACTTTGCTGGATCCTCTGCAGTTCCTCCTGGTCCATGGCCTTGTGTCCCATGTTGGCTGGTGTTGATATTGTGTTAGCTGGCCTTAGATTACCCAGGTTTGCCCTTTACATAGCATTATTGTCTTTTCAGTCCCATCAGCAAAGGGGCAGAGCAGAGGGGAGCCTTGAGGGTGAAGCCATCTCTTCCTAGGAGAAGGTTGGTCGAAAGAGAGCATGTGAGAAGGCCAACATCAGCCTGTGCTGGGAGGTGGCTTGCTGCATCTTTCTCTTGCATGAGTGGCTTAAAAAGATCAAAGGTATTTAATCTGCAGAAAGTCAGGTTTTGTTAGAACAGAAAGTACAATACTTCCCTTTTTAAAACGGAGAAAATTATGAAGGACCAAAATCAGCACAAAAGAAATAAAGAGGGCTTGGAAGAAATGTTCCCTTTCCACCACTGCTTGCTCCCTGGTCTGTTACCCAGCTCAGTGGATTTACCCATTCCAGCAAACTCTGCGTGATCCCCATATTCTGTCCCCTTTGAGGCCAGGTTGTGTTTTCTCTTTGCTCTTCTCAGCAAGCTTCTTCAGGACCCCTAAGCTCCACGCTGCATTTTTGCCACAGACTGCTTGCCCTCCATTTCCCTGCCTGTTGCACCCTGCAGCCAGATGGTACCTCTCCCAAAAAGCCCAGCAGCTCTCCAAGGAGGGAGGTCCAGGACTTTCCATCTGGCACATCCACTCCTGTCCTAAAGGACCGTGATGTGCAAAAGAAAACAAACACACCGTGTTTCAGATACGTGGTGCCACAAAAAAGAACCTTTTCTCAGTCATTCCAGAGCAAGAGATCTGTGCCAAGAGAGTGGCTGAGAGGAGAGCTGAGAGCCATGCCAGCATCCTCGTAGCGAAGGAGCAGGAGGGAAGCCAGGGGTCAAGGAGCTGAGCATGGCCCAGCGCTTGGGATAATGACACTTGACTAATTGAGGACCATGCTGTGTGTCAACCCTCTCACTTGTGGTAACACACAGCCTCTGCTTGCTAATTTGTGGCTATTCTTTGGGGAGGTCTTAGGAGGGGGAAAATCTTGGTGCTGGGAGGATTTCGGTATCCATTCATGCTGTGGACAAGCTGAGTGCCCTGGGAAACTCACAGAGGGAAAGGGCTCCTTGGGCAGGGATGTCTTAAGCACATGGGAAGGGCTGCTCTCAGTATCAGGCTGTGGCTTGTGCTTGTTGAGAAGGGAGGAGAAAGCGCTGATCTCCAGATCATACAGACAAATTCAAGACCTCCCAGTGCCTGGGGGAACAAGAACATCCAGAGTTTTGAGAACGTGTCCCTTTTGTAAGGGACTCTTTTATCATGCAGGATAAGAAGGGATGATTAATTCCAGTGTCACAGGCTCCTGGCTGCAAACAGAACCCAAATGAGCTGCAATAAAGCTCTGGGACAAGTACCACACTGTGAGTACCAGCTAGTGTTTGACATCAGAAACAGATTTTTGTTCCTAATAAACTGATCTGGAGAAGCATCCACAGCAGGCAGCAGAGCTCAGTGGCCCATTCTCTCCGTTGTCGTGTGGATACAGATAACTTGTTCTGTTTATTTGCATTATTATTATGGTTAGATCAGTATGTTGTGACATGGGGCCTTTGGCTAGGGAGATGTACAGCTCGTACCAGTGCACTAGATTCATGTCAGACGTTGTTAGGGTTTAGATTTCTGCATCATGGTACATATCACTGCCCGAATGCTTGCATCCCAGCCAGGTATTGTCTATAGGACCAGGATGTCCCGTGGTGCCTGTGAGCTCGTGAAAAAGTATCAAATGCAGGACTGGACTGTACACAGCAAGGTATGGACACCAGCTGTCATGAAATCTCACTGACATTTCAAAAATCAGGGTGAAACTTCAGATGGTCATTACATATACACCTGGGTACCCACGTTCAAGAGAGCTGAACTGTGCTGGTAGCAGGTACAGAGAAAGGCCGATAAGGTGAGTGGGACACAGGAGAACTCATGTTACGGAGGAGACCAACAAGGCATTGTGTCTCTAGTCTTGGAGAAGGAGATTTAATTGCTGCCTGTAAGGATACGGTAGGCTGGAGGGACACCAAAAAGGCAGAAGAACTGTTAAATCAGAAGGACAAGCAGATGGTACAAAGTGCTTGGTGATACTGTTTAGGTAGAAAAGCAGAAATTTCCTGAGCTGTGGAGCCATCTCCCATGTAGAGGAGCCAGGGTCAAAGCCTGTTTGCCTGTGTGACAGGGCAAGCAGGAGTTTTTAGGGTTATTCCTGAGGTCACTTTCTTCTTTGGGAGGCTTCACTGTATGTGCTTCTCTGACAGCTTGGCCTGCTCCCCAAACCCAAAACCACCTGAAAGCTTGGCATCCCCATGGCTACTTCCCTTATCTGACATAAACAGCCAGATCTTATGTTCTGTATGGAACCAAGTAGCCATCTATGCTAGCCAGGCCTAAACCCTTAGCAAGAACAGGTCCTCACAATGCTCTACACCTCAAGCAGTGAGTTGGCCTGTTTGCATATACCTTGTCTTCCGTTTCTCTTTGTCTTTCCCCTTGGCACAAACAGCAATTGAACCTTCTTGTCTGTGGACACTGCCTACACAGGAATGCCTCAGTGAAAGCAAAGTTCAACCACAGCTTGTGTTGTGGCAGCAGGACCACACCACAGCCCTGCAGCCTGCTGTCTTGGCTCTCCAGTCCTTCTCCCACTGCCCTTTACTACGGGATGGCATGTCCCATACCCTCCTCTTCATCCCCAACTCCCACCTTCACCCTGGCTGTCTCAGACACGGGGCCATTGCCACTAAAATCTGATTTGGCTTGACATTTGCTGCCCACCTCTGCCACTGGAGACTGCCTGGAGCCAGGGCTCCCAGATGGTAGGAATTTTGCCAGCTACTGGCTCTTCAGGACTCCTCTTTCTGCCTCTGTGGTGGACAGTTGGAGGGTTGCTGGCAAAGCAGGGCATAAGCTGCATGGCTAGTGCTGTCCTAGCAGATGCTCTCCTCCTCCCACTAGCAGCTCTGTGGGCTCCTCTACTTGCTGACTCCCAGGTTTCCCTGTTGCATAAATTACTTTGTGAGTTTGAGGATCATTTTTTTTTTGCACACCTACCTGGGGCTTCAGAAACCTGTTCCATAGCATCTGGATCTGACTTTGTGCAGGAAACAAAAGCTCATCCGTGATGGATGGGGGTGGAAAGTCCTCTCTGATGAATCAGTGCTTCCCTCTTCTGCAACGTGCTGCCATCCCTGCCGTGTGTGAGTGCTGGGAGCCAACAGAGAGTGGCTCAGGTGCTCACCTTTTGCTTATGTGTTCAAGGGGTGATTTATCTTTACTGCTCCACTTGGCAAACAATCTTCAGTGCTAATTGCTTGCTTGCGCACAAGGCACTCAGTGCCAGCATTCATGCAAGTAGAGATACCAGAGGCAGGTATGTGAAGCTACAGACACAGGCCAGACCCAGGAGAGGTGCCACTAGCAAATATTTCAGGATCATGGTGTTTGAACAGCTGAGCATACGCTTGGGGGCAATACTGAGCAGTGGGGCATTTATGTTGACCATAATAGATGGTTGTATCAAATTGGGTTAACGTAGCCACCTGGCTGTTTGTTCCTTGGCCCATCTCAGAGTCCCTGCGATGTAGGAGTCCCCTCTGTCTGTGTGCAAGATGGTAAGTCACTGCCTGACTCAGTTCAGGCAGGAATGTCCTCACTGTGCCTGTCCCACCACTGCCTGGTCCACGGTCATCACTGCCACTGGCAAGAGTAGGGGAGGCTGCTGCATTGGTAGGGCTGGGCAGGAAATGCTCTTTCCAGAAAAAAAAAAACAGCCTGGCATTTCCAGAATTTCCCAGCACATAGAGGGAACCCAACCTGGCAGTCGGCTGTGGAAGAGAGCAACGGAACAAGTTCAGTCTCAAATTAGCAAGGCTCAGTATGTCCTAAGGGATGCACTGCTGCAGGCATCATTCTTTCAAGCTTTTATCAGGAAATATTTCTCAGGTCTGTTTTCTAGTTTTGAAATTTCAGAATTAGTAAGTTCCTAATAACAGTTTAGGCTGCATTTAGGCGCTTTCTAAGAAAATGCCATTTTACTGAAGGTTGGAGGGGCGGCTTCTTCCAGCTTGCTTGCTTTCTGCCAGCCTTGCACTGATGCCATTGCCTTGATCTGGAACAGATGATGTTTCCACACGAGGAGTGGGCCAGGGAGGTGGGGACAACCTTGGCAGTGAGTGACCCCAAACCCACTCGCTCAGGCTGCCTGACTGGATGCTGGGTCCCCTGGAGTGCCGGTGGAGTATCTCCTCCCAGAGCTGAGAGCAAAGCCCAGCCCTCCTCCACGGGCAGGTTGGCAGCATGCAGATGAAGGCTACAAACTCGATTAAACAAAGGCCATAAAGACAGCCAAAAGCCTTCTTCTGCCTGAGCCAAGCTACTGGGCTTGTGGTATTAGGAACTGCTTTAAAGGCTATAATTCACACCAAAGGCTTTGTTGATCCAGATGGGGCCAGAGCCAGGACCCAGCTTTGCCCTGCCTTGCTGTGTGTTTAAGATTTTCCAGCGTTCACAGTTACAAACTTGGGAGGCTGAGAATTGGGCTTGCGGGGACATTTTTCAGGCACTCCACACACAGACAACGTAGGTATCAGCCTGGTAGGGCTACCTTGCCAGCAACAGGCCAGGAACTTCCAAAATAAGAATCTAACAAGCTATGAAATACTGGCCTTTTACACCTCTTGTGAGTCTTGTGCATATCCCAGTCCTTGGGCTTTTGGTGGTTTGAGGGTGAGTGTTGTTAATTAAAGAGCCCTACTGCTGTTGTCCCTCAGACATTGCATCCCTTTCCCTAACTTTTGCTGGAGGTAACTGATTGCAAAAGTATGAATATTTAATAGTTTGAGCAGTAATGAACGCTTCTGGCAGGAAAGAGTCACGAACACAGTAGTGCTGGTGCAGGGACTTCTGGAGTTCTCTAGCCAGACCTGCCATGCAGAGCAGGATCACCAGGGCTGCCACTGATACCAGATCAGGAAAATCTTCCTTTCCACCCTTCCTCACCAAGGTGTTACCTCACCATGTTGCTTTCAGTGCTCGTGTCAGAGGAAGGCATCTCAAACTCAGATCTGTTCTCCAGGAGGTCTCACAAGGCCCTGTTTTGGTACTCAGAGCAGACAATGTGAAAGCTTGTGGTGTTTAAATGTCAGGAGAGAGCAGTGAAAAATGGAGAAGGTATTAAGTTTTAGGTTTAAGAAGGCAGTCACTTGCTGGGAACCACATAGGCCTGGGACATCTGGGAGCAAGGAGGGAGATTTAGATTATATTCCCCTTTGGTGATTGTGGTGGTTTTACTCAGGTGGGCAGCCGAGCTCCACCACAACCGCTCTCTCACTCCCCCTCTCCTCAAAGAGGAAGGGGGAGAAAATACAACACAGAGAACTCGAGGTTTGAGATAAGAAAGGTTTAATTAAAGGGAAAGGGAATGGGAGGAAAAAAAACAAAGACAAAAGAAGCAATCAGTCCGCGCGGAAGCACAGAGAGAGGAAAAATTATTCTCTACTTCCCATCAGCGAGCGGTGTTCGGCCACGTCCTGGGAAGCAGGGCCCCAAACGCGTAGTGGTTGTTCAGAAGGAACAGCCCCCTCCCCCACGAGAGCCCCCCCTTTTATTGCTGAGTGTGACATCAGGTGTTATGGAATATCCCTTTGGTTGGTTTAGGTCAGCTGCCCCAGCAATGTCCCCTCCCCATCACTTGCCCACCCCCAGCCTGCTGGCTCTTGGGGGCTTGGAAGGAGTCCTGATGCTGTGCCAGCACTATGCAGCAATAGACACAACACTGGAGTGATATCAGTGCTGTTCCAGCTACGAGTGCAGAGTACAGCACTGTGTAGGCTGCTGTAGGGAAAAGGTGACTCCAGCTCAGACAGACCCAACACAGTGATACTGGTGCAAGACACTCGGGTCTATGGGGAAGCACCAAGTGAGTTGTCCTGGCTTTTCACTCTGTCCCGTTTAAGAAGTATGGGTCCCTGAAAATCTCGGAAGGGAACTGAGTTAGAATGAGGGGGAATCAGCCCTAGGTCTGCTCGGCCTCCTGCATGCTTCCATCTCAATCGCAGGACAGCTATCTTTTACAGTAATTGCAGGAAGATCATCCTTCAGACTTCACCTAAGCCCTGTGGGGAGGCAGGCATGCATACATATTTTACCTGCCTGCAGCCTTGCATGGCAGCATTGTGTCTTTCTGTCATTTCAAACCTTTTTGAGTGCCGCTAGAGCCTGGATCCCAGCCTAGATGTCACCAGGCCCTGTGGCTTCACGGTTGGAGCAACCCGTGCTCCATGACTGATCACAGCACCGTCCTTGTTGCTGCATGGCATCGCCCTTTAGTCTCACCAGAGTGAGCTGCTCAAGTTGTGCAGGGCACAGAGTGAAGAAACAGATGAGGCTTCTGGGCATCCCGGGAGCCCTGTCCTGGGGAACGTGCTGCTGTGATACTACGGGGGATCCCACTCCCCACATCAGAGGGTCTGTTGGCTGTGTTGGAGCTACCTGGGTCACCCAGTAAAGTTGCAGCCCTGGGTAAATGCACTAAAAGAGAAGCTATCCCACTTTTCCCAGTAGATTTTCCAAGTGTCTGCTTTTGTCGCATTTGCAGGGCAGTTGCAGTAGTTCAGGCATCTGCTGCCAGATGCTCTGTCAGCAGCCTTCTCCCCGTCTCCCCGTTTACTGCTCCGTCCCTTGGCCTCTGGACTAGCTGGTGCCTTGCAGCATCATGGTGCATTTCCCTGCCACTCTGTCTTCAGCTGAAGGTCATGCAGTTAATCCTGACCCCAGATCACAGCCGCTTCTGCAGGCGGGTAATTGAAAATGCCAGAATTCCCTGCTGACCCTCTAATAATAAAAGCAGTTCCCTGTCCAGTAACCTGACACTTCAGGGACCAAGATCTGTCAGAAGGGCTCCAAAGAGATGCTGGAAAACTCCCAGCTGTTCACCTCTTCTCTCCCCTGGGTAATTTCAAAGTGTTGCTGGGGAGAGGCCGTGGGCTGGGTTGGCTTTGCTCTCTCTCTGTCATGAGTGTTTTCCAGAGCAAATGTTGACTCTGTCTGACATAACATGGGTTAGTGGTATTAAAGTGATCAGAGATAGCGGTTTTGCTGCCTGTAACCTGACTCTTCCAGCTAATCCAGAAGAGGAATGGAGACACTTTGATTACACCGTGGTCTCAACAGTGCTGACCCACAAACAGGCAAGGAGTGGAAGGCTGAGCCTGCAGGCCTGGCGAGTGGAAGAGGTGGGGGGCTAGCTGCAAAATGGGTGGCAGGTCAAAACTGGCAGCATTTTAAATAGATATACAGATCACGAGGGAGGAAATGTGGAAAGATCCTGATGTTCCCCACCATTCCAGAGGCTGGAGCCACACAGTCATACCAAACTCCCCCATCAAAAAGCCACAAAATGCTGCCTGAGGAGTCTGAGCCTGTAGGCAGCTCCCTGTAGCCTTGCTGTGGCTGGTGGTAGTGTCCCATCCAGTTTTATTCCCTTTACAGCAGCAACCTCCCAGCCTGCACAGTGTGACTTTCTGTAGCTTTACAGCAGTGCTGAGGCTATGCAGGCTCTGAAGTGATGCTGATTTGCTGTGGACTTCATCAGCTTTGTAGCTGGCTTTTTACGCAGTGTCACATCACTGGGAGTCAGGCCTACTGAAAACCAGTGGCAACTAGGGAAGCTGTGGGCCCTCTCCAGAAGGAAACAGGAGACCAAGTCACCTGGGGTATGGAGGATGCTGAGGTACTTGATGACTTTTTTGCCTCAGTCTTCACCAACAAGAGCTCCAGCCACATGGCCCGGGCCCCAGAAGGCAAAGGCAGGGACTGGAGGAATGATGAACTGCCCCATGTAGGAGAAGATCAGGTTCGAGACCATCTCAGGAGCCTGAAGGTGCACAAGTCCATGGGACCTGAGTAGAAACATCTGTGGGTCCTGAGGGATGGTGGATGTAGCTGCTAAGCCACTGTCCATCGTATTTGAGAAGTCATGGCAGTCTGGTGAGGTTTCTACTGACTGGGAGAGGGGAAACATAAGACCACATTTAAAAAGGAAAAAAAGAGAGGCCAGGGGAACTACAGTCTCACCTCTGTGGCTGGCAAAATGATGGAGCAGATCCTCCTGGGAACCATGTGAAGGCACATGGGAAATAAAGAGATGATTGGTGACAGCCACCATGGCTTCACTAAGGGCAGATTGTGCCTGACAAACCTGGTGGCATTCTGTGATGGGGTTACAGCAGTGGTGATAGGGGAAGAGCAACTGATATCATCTACCTGGAGTTGTGCAAGGCATTTGGCACTGTCCCTCATGATGTCCTATCCGCCTGATCTAGTGGAAGGTGTTGGAATTAGATGGTTGTTAAGGTCCTTCCAACCCAAACCATTCTATGATTCTATGCTGTCTGTAGCTAAGAGAGACAATTAGTGGCTACTGAGATCAGTTTTGAGGTTTAGATTTGAAAAGGAGTTTAACAAAATATTGGAATAGTTTCAGAAAAGAGTTATCAGATTGATATGTAAGTAGATAAATCTGTGAAGCACTCACCAAACTCTATCTACTTAGGGAATAGAAAAGAAGATGAAAATGTTTTAATGATCTTTCAATTCAATGTCATGGTGACAAAGCTAGCACAAGAAGAAAAGATCCAGCAGTTGGAAGCTGAAATCCACACATTTCAACTTGAAAATAAAATATACATTTCAGAACATGGCAAGTAACCATGAGGAGAACCTCCCAAGAGGCACGGTGGACTTACCATTTTCAACAACAAGCAGATGTCTCACCCTTCAGCCTTCACAGCTCCACTCTGCTAGGTGAGGAGGCACCTGGTTCCTCTGTCTCCTCAGTAAGGTCCCTTGAGCTTCAGCTATACACAAATAAGGCATGATAACATAGGCTAGAAACACTGCCCGGGGAGGTACCAAGCACCATGATGCCAGGTTTATTTCTTTCTCATTGGCAAACTTATTCCACAGCACAGCTATGGTACAAAACACAGAGGAAAGGAGGCCTTTCCTCACCCATTTCTCTTTTTCTAAGTTGGAGTGCTTATGCAAGATGTCTTTCAGACCCACCTTGACACTGGTGGGTCTAAGTCACAAAGACTAAGCTTTGCATATGTGTGAAGCATTGCCTTCTGTATTATTGAAGCTGCTCCACTGCTCATGTAAATGTTAAATACTCATTGGACTGAACAGCCTTGTGGTTCTGGTGCTTCTGTTGACAAATCAAGTCATGACTTTATGTTTCCGCCCCAGCAGGCGTTTGACTTTTCTTTGGAGATGGTCAGTCAAGCAGGACGTATGATCCCAATCCTTCCATGAAGGCTCCTAAGTATGCCAGTGCAGTTGTCCTGATATGCTGTGCGGTGAGAGCTCTTTGTTTGGGCTACAGTCCAGCCCACTGCTGACGAGGAATCCAGTTCAGATCCTCCATCCAGACTTTGACTCCAGTCTCAGGTATCTCCAGCCAGTAAAGGTGGAAGTGAGAGGGGCAGAGCAGTGAGGGAAGGATGTCCTGGCCTCAAGAGACACTTCACCATGGGACTGCAAGGGGCATTGCTCAAGGCAGGAGGAGCTCAGTGGTCCAGACATGCTCTTGGAGCATTAGACCAGGGTAGCTGGTGAGGACAAGGTCTGTTTAGCTGTCATTACAATGTTGGCAAAATTCAGTGATTATACCTCTCCTTCGGGGAGGTTACAGGTATGTGGCTCTGCTGTCAAGACCTGAGAGTGAAATATGTCTTGAACCCTGTCCTTCTCATGTGTTTCCTGCCTGAACTCAGGCAACTGCTTGCACTGTGTGTGGGCCATAAAAAACAAACAAACAAACAAACAACAAACAAACAAACAAACAAACAAACAAACAAACAAAAAAAAAAAAAAAAAAAAAAAAAACACCACCAGAAAAAGACCTCTGTAGATTTATCCAGGCTCTTTTACAGGCAGAGCTGCCCCTGAGCCAGGGAAGCCAGTTCAGAGCCTATTGGATTAATTGCAAAAGCTCCAAGCCCCAGCCAAGACGAGGATCTGGCTGTGCTCGGTGTTGTGTGGCAGTGCAGATGCTTGGGGTGAAGTCTGTAGAAGTATCCCTAACATTCCTCCATGCTTCTGCACCAGGGAGGTTATAACGTGAGAGGTGCTTGCTGCCTCCCCTCACAATGCACTGCAGGTTTTGTTACAGCAGGGGACAGGTCATCTGCCTTTTTACATCAGTGGATTTTCATTAAGCGTGTTTTACACTCCAGCAGTGGTTTTGGCACGGTTTATTTCTCCAGCCACGGGGCTCTGCTAAGAGGCATCCAAAGAATCTGAGGCCGTACCAGATAACGATGATGTAGGAAAGTGCCTTTCAGGGACTTGAATTATTCATTTTGCCTCACAGTGATGTGGGGTCCAAGGGTTTCAATCGAGCAAAGAAACGTTCCCTCTCCTGTAGAATTGCAGCTCTGTTTATATTTTGGATTGTTGCTGTATGCATACACCTGGAGACACCTTCAGGATAAACCTGCCCCTGCTTACAAAGTGATGGTGGCTCTGAGACCTGGGACGCTCCAAATTTGATCTGCTTTATGTGTCACAGGGCAGGTCCCTTCTGCAGCATCCACATGGATTCAAACCCCTCCCATGAGTAAGGGAGAACCTTACAATGGTTAAGGGAGTGTCTGGCACCGGGCAAAGCTTGCACCTGGAAGTGGTCACTCTGTTGTCACAAGGCAACAAAGAGAAGTCACTGTTTGTGGAACAAGGTGATGGATCCCTCCGTGACAGGTTAAGTGCTGCCATTGAATCTTTGGCATTAGCAGCTTAGCTGTGCTCTGGGCAGCACTTTGGCACAAAGTAGGCTTTGGCACAAAGCAGGCTGAAAGAACAAAAACTTTTTTTCTTTTTGTCCTTCTCCTTTTTGCAGTTTGTTTTATCTTCCCTTTGAAACACTCAGAAACCCAATGGAAGTAACCTGTGTGCAGCTGATTCAGAAACAACAGTTCAGGAAAGTCAGCTTAGATATTTTAAGTCTTTTGCCATCTTTGCTCAACCTCATAAAAAAGATCAGGAGGGACTCTGCTCAGTCAGATAATGACAGGACAAGGGGGAATGGTTTTAAACTAAATGAGGGGAGATTTAGATTAGAGGTTAGAAGGAAATTCTTCACTCAGAGGGTGGTGAGACACTGTCACAGGTTGCCCAGAGAGGTCGTGGATGCCCCATCCCTGGAGGTGTTCAAGATGAGCTTGGACGAGGCCCTGGACAACCAGATCTAGTGGGTGGCATCCTGCCCATGGCAGGGTGGTTGGAGCTGGATGATTTTTGAGGTGCCTTCCAACCCAAGCTGTTCTATGATTCTATTATACTCACCACCCATTTGGACTAGAAACCTCCAGAGGTCAATCCTGACCTAAATATTTCTGTGATTTTATTATCGGGCATTTTCCTGATGTCTCTGAGAACAAGAACAGTTACTGAGAAGATGCAATGGTGGAGGAACAATCCTGCTTATCCTGAGATGCCTTCACCCAAGGTGTAGGAAAAGAGCTGAAGTTGCTGTAGCCATTCATCTCACCTGCCTCCATCCTAAGATGTTGTGTATTTGCCTCATTAAGGCTTAATTCATGGCATCCTGCTGTTGGGTACAGTTTTTCTGTTCTTGGGTGTACTCCCATATATGCAGGAGGCCAGCACAGGGACTATGCATTGCTGTTCCCAAAACAGAGCAGAGTTAAATTTCAGGGGTGCTTTTGACACTGTATTTAAGCTTTGATTCCCCATTTGCAGCACCCTCTATCACAAGCTCCCGGGGCATTGTGTGAAGCGTCTCAAGGTGTGACAGCATTTGTGGTGCCCTTTTAGAAGTGGCTTTAAATGTCTTTTAACTGGATTAGGCAAGCACTGAGCCCCACCGTTTAACTCTGTGAGCCAGGCTAGGTGTCCTGGTTTCAACTGGGACAGAGTTAATTGTTCTCCTAGTAGCTGGCATGGTGCTGTGTTTTGGATTTGGGATGAGAACAGTGTTGGTAACACGCTGATGTTTTAGTTGTTGCTGAGCAGTGCTTACTCTAAGTGAAAGACTTTTGGTTTCCCATACCAGGCTGCCAGCGGGGGTGCTGGGGGTGCACAAGGGGCTGGGAGGAAGCACAGCCAGGACAGCTGGCCCAAACTGGCCAAAGGGATGCTCCACACCATGTGGCAGCATGCTGAGCAATAAATGGGGGAAGTTGGCTGGGGGAGTGCTGCTGCTGCTTGGGGTCTGGCTGGGCATTGATCAGCAGGTGGTGAGCAATTGCCTTGTGCATCACTTGTTTTGTACATTCTATTATTTAATTATTATTATTATTATTATTATTATTGTTATTATTATTATTATTATTATCCTTTCATTTTCTGTCCTATTAAGCAGTCTTTATCTCAACCCATTAGTTTTACATTTTTCCCCCCCAGTTCTCTCCCCCATCCCACTACAGGGGGAGTGAGCAAGCAGCGGTGTGATGCTGAGCTGCCTGCCGGGTTAAACCACAACACTAGCACATGTTCACCAAGTACTCAGGCATCTGGGCCACGGGTGGTCACAAATGATTTACACACATGCTGCTCTAGCTGTTATTGTTTTTAGTGTCCTCAGCATTGCCTGGAGAAGCAGGAGCAGCATTGCAAGAGCCATGCCTCTCCGTGTTGGCAGCGAGTGCATGGAAGTAGAAGAGCGCACCTTCCCCAGTTGCGAGGTCAACTATTGAACCTGTGTCTGATTCCTGGGGCATGGTCACCTCCTGGTTTTGTGGTGGGACAGCTCTGGGTACACATGGCTTCTGTCCTGGAAAAGCGTGTGCAACTGTGGGATCAGTCCACAGAGCACGTGCAGTTCAGATGTATGAGAGCCCATGGGCTGTGTACCCATCCCCATCAAAACCCAATCCCTGCTGTGGGGCAATCTGTAGCTTGGTCACATCTTTCCAAAGCCTTTCTCCAGCAAGAGAAGTGCTTTTCTTGGAGGTTGCAGATATCCTATGAAATCTGTGTTGTTGTGAAAAATAAGAAGTTCTGGCAACAGCTGGCAGGCCCCAGAAACGCTACCTGTGTTTTATCTGAGCACCAGCGTGAGAAACTAATCCCAGGAGTTTGTAAATGTGGGCCTTGAAGAAGGAGTGGGACTGGGGCAATAAGGAGGGAAGAAAGATGAGTATATCAGGAGAAAGAGAAGGTGTGAGATGATACAGAGAGTATCATCTCTGAGATGCATCACTAGAGACTGGTGAGCAATGAGTTTGTGTCTCAAAAGGCTTGGCTTGACCAGAAAAGGATCGAGGGGTTGGAGTTTGGGAGGTGATGCTGTGCAAGAAATGTGCTGTAGCCACGCTGGTCGAAGCAGCACAGTCCTACTATTGCTGTGAATGCACATCCTCAGCTGGCATGGTTTCGGTCACTGCTCATGATGCCAAGGAAAACCAGGCTGGAGGTGGGTGAGCTTTACTTTCTGTGCCTCTCCTCCAAGCTGTTTCTCAGAGTGGGTGTCACGTGGGTCATTCTTCCGTGAAATATTGAAAGGTTTGGACCTGGTAAAAGCACTTCTGAGTGCAAGCCTCTCTGCATCCATTTGTAACAGGCCAGGAATGTGAGTGATGGGGAAGTTTTCTCACTTCCACTTTCTAGTCCTCTCCCACCCCTGAGGCTTCCTCTCTGCCCTCAAGCTGCTGATGCAGTGAGTCTGCTCTGTCAGGCTTGCCAGGGCTGACACTGTGCTGGAAGTATCACTCTCCAAGTCCAGGTTTGCTGCATTTTGAGGTCTGGAGTAGCCTCCAGTCTAACGTCAGTGGAGGCTGTGTTGGAAGTGCCACCAGCAGTCTGGGTGCAGGGTGGGCAAGGACGCTCAGCTCACCGGTGTCAGCCACAGAAGAGGAGTCATCACAGGCAGAGAGCTGTAGGCTGGTACCTGCAATGCTGTGGTATCTCCGCAATCGACACCCAAGCTAAACAGATCTGAAGCAGTCCTGGCTGCTTGTTCACCTGCCCTGGTCCACAGCAAACAGGATCAGAATGGCTCAAATGTTCCTACCTGGCCGTGTGTGCCTGCCTGCCTCATGGGCAGTGCAGGGGTGGACAGCTGGCTGGATTGTCTGAGGAGCTGCTGGAAGGTCCCGTTGTGCTTGGTGGGAAAAGTCTCTGGGTGTACTATTTCCAGGGCATTCTGACGGGGAAGAGAACTTACCATTGTCAGCATGTCAGGTCAGGTTTATGTTGCATGCTCAGGCTGCTGTGTGCACCTCCCTTGATTGGCATGTTCAACTTGCAGACCCAGCATACCAACGAGGAGAGAAGCTGCTTGCTTCCTGCATCTGCCTGTGCCTTATAAACCTTCTCTGTGCAAATTTCAAAGTATAAAACCTCCTACTGCTCCATGGCAAGCAGGGAGGATTGCATATTGCTGGGCTTGTAGAACTTTTCTAGGGAAATAAGGCTCTGTTTGCCCCAAACCTAGGCTCATTTTGCCTGGGAGTTGTCTCTCTCCAGTTTTGCTGTTAGAGATGCTCCCCAACATGGTTTCTAATTATGAACTCCTAGTGATCAGTGGAAACCCTAACTACTCCCTTTAAACAGCAAAATTCAGGATCTGCTGACCCTTGGAGAGCCCTGCCACTGCTGGAAGAAAATTCAGTAGCTCCAAATGGCAATAACACGCCTGCCTGCATCCAGTGAAGGGATATGGGTCATATCCAGACCAGCATCTGACTGAGGCCTCTCTCTCTCTCTCTCTCTCTTCCAGCTCCTTCAGCTGTGTCTATCATGCACCAGGTCAGCCGCACCGTGGACAGCATTACCCTCTCGTGGTCTCAGCCTGACCAACCCAATGGAGTCATCCTGGATTACGAGCTGCAATATTATGAGAAGGTACTGCGGGACCTCGGCAGGGTTCAGCTGCAGGGTTTGGGGAGAGGAGGTGGTGCAAAGGGCATACCCTGGCTGCTGCATTTGTCTAACCACTACTGAGGAGGTTATTTCTCTCGCTGCAACTGGCCAGGTGGGTGGCACTGGCTGTCAACCTTTTGGAGCCCAGTGTGGTTCCAGGGGACCCTGCCTGATGCTTAGGCACTGCGTGTAAGGAACATATTGCACTGCTGATTTGATTCAGTGGGAGGCTGATGTGTAGGGTGTGTAGGGATCACACAGCTCTGAATCTTTCCTCCCTGAGGAGCATGTCCCTTCCACCTCCTCCCAGTGGAGGAGTGGTGTCCTATGGGTCTGGAGCTGTGTGGCTGCTGAGGGACCTGAAGGCCATGCTGATGTTGGTCCCAGGACCTGCCAAGCTCTGCATGGCTGGTGAACTTCATCTGTGATACCCAGGGGAAGTGGGGACTGGTAAGCAGGAGATTTCTCCTTCCAAGAGTCTGCCCCTTTGCACAAGAGCTTATAAACTATATGTTAAAAACGCAAACTAACTAATTAAAAAGCTTTATGATTAAATGGAACTGATTTTTTTCCCAGCAGTTGCTGGAAGAAATGATTAATCCCCCCCACTGCCTGCCTGTGACCTATTTTCTCATCACCAAGAGCCAGAGGGAGAATGGGGAGGTGGGGGAGCTTCTTCGTAGGCTGTTAAATAGGTCCTGACCTATATTGCATAAATCACAGCCTTTTATTTGACCCTTGGAAATGATCCCAGAATATGTGGCAAGATGGATGAGAAAGTAACAAGACAGATCTGGAAAGCAAGAGGGGTCCTTTCCCTGGGGACATGCAGAATGATCTCAAGGAGTTCTTTCTCCCAATCTTACTTTCTCTTAATCTCGTCCTCTTTCTTTTTTCCCCTTCCCCTTGGTTTTCTGGGGGAGGCTGTAAACAGAGGGAGTTTTTGACTAAAGGGGAAGCTGCTGTTCGTAGCCTCTCTTGGCAGCCAACCACAAGGTAATCGTGTATAAGGTAATCCCCCTGTTGCCAGAGATTTGGACACAGTTTGTCCCTGATCACATGGACAAGCAGCCCGAGCCACACTTGTGCAATGGTTTTCTTGGCACTCGATTCCTGGGAGGGTGCTGGCACTGGCAGAGAGGACAGCACCAGCTGCCCCACGTACTGTTGCTGCAGCTCTCTCTGCCCTGGTATTTGAACATCTTGATATATATATTTATTTATTTTTTGCCAGTGCTTTGGTTGAAGAACAAAAGTGTGTCTTTATCTCCACAAAGTTCTATGTCATTCTCAGAAGGCATGTCCCTAAACTACTCTTTGTTAGCCTTTACTCTGAAGTCCCAGTTGCACACACAAGGTTTGATCTGGTAGCAGTCAGCAGCAGCCAATGTATTGAAGTGCTTCATCTGATCAGTGCTTTGGATGCAGGATGTTTTACTACGGATCAGTTTTGGATTCACTAACTCTCCTCCTCCTTTGCCATCCCATAGTGTCCTGAGTGTTGAAGAGGCAGCTTCATTAGAGCCACAACCTCTCTGCTAACACCCAGACTGCTGCTGTCCATACAGACACTCTTTTCTCACCCCAGAAGAACCTGGGAGCTATGTGCCCCATGGATCCATCCCCAGAGTGGCCAGCAGGGCCCTCCTACCACCTCTGAGCATCCTTTCTAATAGGGCTGAAATTCAGACGTGTTATTAGTTGGTATCCTAGCTATGGGCTAGCTTTGTATGTGTGGCACTGTTTGCTTCAGGAACCACAGCAGATTGCTGCTGTTGACACGCACAGAGCAGCTGTCTGCCAGATTAAGCTGGTTGACATTTTATTTTTCTTTGCTTTCTTTTTTTTTTTTTTTTCTTGGCTGATAAAACATGAAGCCACTTCTGCAAATTCTTTGGGCATTTCACAGACTACGTGCGTTTCAAGAAACTCTTTGTAGATCAGCCTTGGGTTTCGGCTTAGATTTGGCTTAGAGGAAGGGGAATCAGATGAGGACTCAAGATCAAATCTATCAGGAAGTTAGAAGTATGTTATTTTGAATTAGGATTTCCAAGCTCAAACCAAAATCAGCAGGAAAAGCCTTGCAAAAGCAAGGTAGGAGAAACAGCCAAGGGGCTTAGCCTTTAAACCACTTGGGATGTCCTGGACATGCCAGAGAAGCTCAGAAGGGTTAAAGAGCAGTGTCTGAAGTGAACAAGCAGGTTGCTGAAGTGATGATGTCTGAGCAATATGCTGAAGGGAAAGAGTAGGTTTGATAAGAGATTTGGCAAGCCATTCTAAAGTTTTACCCAGCTAGGCTTCATGGAAGGTGCTAGGGAGGTTTGAGGAGAGTGATTATACTGGAGTTACGCTCACCCTGGTTCCAGCTATGGGACTGTGGAGACACATAAATGCTGTTTCCTTGCAAGAGGTGGATTGAAAGAGAGCACAGGCATGAACACAGCTTCCTGAGACAGACAGATGTCAGTTTCCTAGCCTATAAATCATCCTAAGCGTGCCTATGGCATTCAATTTAAAGTCCTCCAGTATGAGGGTCTGTGGGGATGAGGTTTCGTCGAACAGTTGGACAAAAGATTTTAAAACAACCACGTTAACGCCATCCAAAGGCCTGGGAGGTTTCATCCAAGCCCTTGGGCACTATAACTGTAAACACTTGCTGACCTATTTCTCTCCTCACCTCCCTGGGAAAAGGTCCAAGGGAGTGTTGAGGCCTGCTCAGGCAAACAAGGCAGTAAGTTTTCTGTGAGAAGATCTTTTTATCTAAGTACCTGTACTGGAGCTTTTCACTGTCATTAGTCTTAAGTACCAATCACCCCAGTGATACCCAAGCACCTTCAGTGCCAGGCCTACATGGATAAAACTGTTCCTGAACACTGTAAATGGTGGAGTCTCAGGCATTTGCAGAGCTGCTGTGTGTTATGCCGCAGTGATATGCCATCAGCAGTGCCAAGCCTCCAAGTTTGACTGCACACTTGGAGAAATTCATTCCTGCCAGACCACTCTCTTACCAGCTACCCACACCAGAGCACTGCTGAATCAAAAACTTAATACAAGAAGAAGTAAACTCCCTGAATGTTCTCTTTGTCTGCTTTCCAGCTATAGTCTGCACAAACCAAGGTCATGAGTGTAATCTATCTCGCAAATGCCAGTGCACTTGCAATTCTACTCCAGCATGAGCCACCAGACTCACCAATGAATGTGAAGAGGATACTGGTGCAGCAGACTGCTGTATGCAGCACCACAGGGAATGACTGTTCTTTGTGGGCCTCTAATGCTGCTCATACCCCAGCATCTGGCTGCAGAGCATCCTCTGGAACAGCTTGTGAGTGAGGGCACCAGATCTGTTCTCAGAAGTGGCTGAACATGAAAACAAAGTCAACAGTGTGCAGAGAGGAAAAGAAAGGAGATCAGCTGCCCTAAAGGCAAGCTCCATCATTCAGTGGTGGCTGAGACAATCTCTGACTCATCCTGTGCTCCAGCAGCTGAGAGGGCTAAGACAAGAGCATGACACAGCCCCTTCCAGGCAAGGAGCAAACAAAGCTGAGTGGCTCTACATTGACTTTTGCTTCATCAAAAGCAAAGGCAGCCAAAGCAGTATGAGAGCAACAGAGTGCACAAGTTGCACCACAGTGTGAGGAAATCTCAAACACAAGAGGGCTTGTGCCTGATTGCCTATTTAATACCTTCTGTCCTTTGAGAGTCCATTGCTGAAGACACTGGTGAGGAGGAATGGATGTGTTTCTCACTTTCCTTGCTGAGAGTCTCACTTTGATCTCATAGTAGCATGAAGAAATTCCTCCCTGTCACCCCAGTGGAGTTTCATAGCTGGGAGAAGTCCCTCAATCACAGGTCCCACTTGATGGGGTTGTGCAGACCCTGTCTGTGTGACTTCTTTGTCAGTCCCTGCCTGCTTGCTCATGAGAATTGAGGTTATCTCACCTCGCTGGCAAGCCTGTGCTGTGTGGGATTTGTTGGGCTTACCGAGCCCTTTGCAGTGACTTGAAGTTAGTAGTTCTCAGTAACTCCCTTGTGAACTTGCCAGCGCAGATTTTGAGCTGTCAGCTACTGATCTGTTGCAACCAGTGATCCTGCCAAGGCAACCTGACCTGCCAGATTGGAGGTGTTACCGGAAGGGATAAGCACTTTCAACATAGTTACAGAAATGTCATTTAGAAATCGGTGGCTGTGCGTGTGTGTCCTTTTGTGGGGGAATCATACTCACAGCTCGTCTTCTGTTCCTTGGGTTTGAAATCTTAACCATGGTTACTGGTGAAGCAGGCCTTGTGCGGAGGGGTGGTCGCAGTACTTCTCCTGAGGTGCCAAACCCTTTGCTCAGGTGGGCTTTACCTCCATCATAGGCCAAAGAAAGTGGGGAAGATCAAATAGACAGGGCTGGATGCTGGGGCTGGATCAGACACAGCACAGGGTGAGGAATGGTGCTAACAGAAAGTGGGTGCAGAAAAGGGGAGCAATTCTTATTCCCATTGAGCTCGAGACTTGGAGACCTGGTGTTTGAGGCTGACACCTTTATCAGAGCATTTCCTGAGATGTGGCATTTAGCCAAGTGATGTCATTACTCACATTCCTTCTTCTGTAGTTCCCTGCTGGCAGATGGAGTTGGAGAAATGAATGTTTTGCTAAGGTCTGTGGTTTCCCCAGTCAATGAACCTGTGCCACCCATTCTGTCTCATTCTGTGTTTCCTTCTAGACATGCCATGCCTGATTCTGGAGCAGGGTCTAGAGCCTGGGCTCTCCCTTCTGATGACATGTGTGTATTTTCTTGGCAGGATCTTAGTGAGTTAAATTCAACAACAGTGAAGAGCCCCACCAACACTGTGACAGTGCAAAACCTCAAAGCTGGCACCATCTACGTCTTCCAAGTGCGGGCACGTACTGTGGCTGGGTATGGCCGGTATAGTGGCAAGATGTATTTCCAGACCATGACTGAAGGTAAGTCTTCAGCTGTCACTGCATAAATGTGAAATAAGGTCTACAGAGACTTGAACGAGATGGAGATACATGGGTAGTGGTGCTGGTCCCCTTCCTGGTAGTCCCATCAAGGGTGCATTGACAAGTCACATGCATTTATTCAATCTGGCAAGAACTGGTGAGGGACATGGGTGCTCGGTGGGACATGCAGGGAATCACACAGTCTAAGCCAATTTCTGCCATGCTTTTCTGGCATGAGGACCTGTCCATTCAGTCGGATTTAGAGGGAACAAAATTTATGATGTTCATCTGCAGAGATGTTGATGACAAATACAGCTTTGGGTCTCTACTTGCCAAATTTGTGCAGCTACAGAAGACAAGTCAAGCCAGTTTTCTGGCCCTGAGGCCAAGTAGCAAGGCACAGCATGCTTCCACAGGACTGACTTTCCCACCCAAAAAGGATAGCTCCATCCAGCCTTCCTGCTGGGGAGCATCCCCCTCACAGCCAACTTGAGTCATGCTTGGGACAGGGCTAGCTAGCACAGAAAAAATCCATGCCAAGAAACATGTTAGCAATAACCATGCAAATAGAGGCTCAGGCCTGGACTCTGGCCCTGATGAATGTATCAGTGTCTACTCACCCTGTAACCAGTGCAGTAACGCATTCTTTCTTCCTTGCATGTCAGCTGAGTACCAGACCAGTGTCCAGGAGAAGCTGCCGCTCATCATCGGCTCCTCTGCAGCAGGACTGGTGTTCCTCATTGCTGTAGTCATCATCATTATTGTGTGCAATAGGTAGGTCAGTCTGAGTGCAATGCCTGAGCTCGCATGAGCCTCAGGGCTGGGTACCCAGAGGCTTGCTGTGCTGGGGCTGTGTGAGGGGACAGCAATTAGAGAGGAAGGGTGGCAGGGGTAGACGTGGGGATGATGGAAACAGGAAGGGAAAAGATTCCCCCACAGCATGTTTCTCAGCCTCGATCAGTCTGTGCACAGTGCTTAGGAATGCCTTTCTTTCCAGAAGACGGGGCTTTGAACGTGCCGACTCCGAGTACACTGACAAGCTGCAGCACTATACCAGTGGCCACAGTACGTACCGTGGTCCCCCACCAGGCCTGGGGGTCCGCTCTCTCTTGGGTTTGTGTTCCTGTTCACTCATTCCTTGTGTTGTGTGGGAAGGGCTCAGGGTCTCTAGCCAGGCACGTGTGTGCATGTGAAAACAAGAGGACCTTTGTGCTGGCCAGGGCTCCAAGAAACATGTCCAGATCATTTCTTTGATCCTTGCCCTAAGAAAGCTTCTGCCCTTGGGGTCTAACAAGGTGGAGCTTCTTCAGGAAGCCACTGGAAAGATTTGGACTGCATTATGTGCCTTTGGCTTATGTCCACTTACCCTCCTTTCTTCTCCTCATTTCAGTATGCATCTAATGAATTACTGCCTCTGCTTCCCTATGCCCTTCCTAGACGCGTTCTGTAGCATGCTGTGTGCATCTCTGAACCAGTATATTGCATCCCCCAGAATGACATTCATAGCTCAGAGTGACATTCATAGCTTGGATCCCCACTTGCATCATCTAGATCTCCTCACCTGTTCCCTGTGCTCTAGGTCTCTGCCCTGCTTAGTAAAGCTCATGCTCTCCAGACCTGTGTGCTTTTGGGTGCTGACCATGAAGTGGGAACCCGTGCATGTTCTACAGACCTCTGCAACATCAAACACAAACCCTTCTGTGTGCCCCCAAAACCTCATTCTCTTCTGCTGTGCAGCCCCTCCCAACACACCCTATCTTGCTGCTCGGATTCCTGAGCTTTTCCCAGTTTGTGGGCAGCAGAGAGACCCTTTCCCCAGCTTGCCTACATCCTGTGGACCACTGTCCTTCATGGTGCCTTTGCCACAGCCCATCCCAGTGTTTCCAGGATCCTAGTAGATATGATTTATCCATCTATATTTTTACATATATATATGCCATGTTATGCATTGTATCTGTCTATATAATAGATATTTTTATACCTGTAATGTTATATATCTGTATCTGTAATAGATACAATACAAAACATGCCCTTTCTTGCAGCCTGCCTCTTCTGATATACCCATGCACTGCAAGACACTCCTCACACCCAGCATTCCTGCTTTCAACCTCTCTGTGCAGCCTGCCTCACCCTCGTTCTCCTCATCAACCCCTGGCGGCATGCCCTCTCCAATGTCTTTTTCCTCCCTCACTAGAGATCACTGAAATTCTGCTTTGTCCATATCTCCGTTATTGTTTACATTATTATACTTAAAGCTTCAGGATTTCTGTCCTTTTTATACCTTGTTCCTGTACAGACCTGGGCCTTATTCAGAAAATGGTTATGCATGTAGTAAATGAGTAATGTTTCTGCACAGGACTCACTGCTGTTTCTGCATTTACCTTGGAAAAGTATTCTGAAAGGCAGGGTACTGAAATGCAACTCTGTGCCTGAACAGCAAGCAGTGTTCTGGCTGCATTGCTATAACTTACCAGTAAAAATGACACTCTTCAAGAAAGATTATGTAAATGCAACTCTCAGTTGTTTGTCAGTCCTTGCTGCATGTGTAAACATACATTCACACTTTCTCCCAGGGTCTGGTGTGTAACATGACAGCTTCAGGCTGGGATGGCATTAATAGCTGTGCCTTCACAACTGTTGGAATAGGCTAGATGCCACCAGATGAACTGTTAACAGGCCTGGGGTGCATTTTAGCCATATCGTCATTCAAGACACCGATACAAGGCATAGTCCCTCCTCAGATTCCCAGCAGTGACTGCTGCAGAAAGGCTACAGCTTTTGGTTAGCAGATTGCCAAGGCACAGCGAGTCTGTAAGCCTTTACATTGCAGCAGCTTGCCTGAATGGGTCTGACCAGCATCCTACACGTGGACCTGGGAGCTGTGCCTCTGATTCTGTGCTGGGCTCCTTATTTAGTGAGTTGTGGTCTCTTCTCTACAGGACTCCCAATTTGGGGGCTGGCCAGAGCCCAGAAAAGTGAGTACAGAAAGGCCAATAGCTCCATGCTGTGTGCCAACTGTGGGCCCAATGTTTATTAGAAGCCAGGCCTGTGCAAATCTGGCTCTGCATGTTCTTTCTCAAACTTCTTTGCTGTGTCTGCTTCACACCCTTGATTATGCAACTTCCCGAGGTTAAAAAAAAAAGACCCTCATCATCAACAGCATTTTGGTCCACTTCATGGACACGCATCTTTGTGCACAGAAACACACACACACACACACAAACCTGCCCACACGTGCACGCGTGTGCACACAACCCCATGTACACAAACAAATAGGTTTCTCTTGTCCTTGATGCCAGCCGTTTGTCCATTTGTGCCTGTCTGTCTGACTCTCTCCCTCACCTTTATGCAGTGACTCCAGGGATGAAGATTTATATTGATCCATTTACCTACGAAGATCCCAATGAGGCTGTCAGGGAATTTGCAAAAGAAATCGATATCTCGTGTGTGAAAATTGAGCAAGTGATTGGGGCAGGTAGGTAAACTGTGCATGTCTGGCTGCCCCTCAGCAGCACAGTCTCCTTTGTGGTCTCAGACTTCGGTGAGGATTTAGCCTTACATTTAGTGGGAAAACTACTGTAAGTAAGGTCTTATACTTAGCCTGCCTGGACTAGCAGCGACATGGCGGTCTCCGGAGGACACCCGGTGCTGGAGACAAGGAATTCCTGTGTGTGCACAGTGTCCAACACTCCTCACCAAAGGATGGAGGCCTTTGCTGTGGCACAAAGGAGGAAATCCAAAGCAGTGGTCAGCTCAGGGGTGTTCCTCACGGGGTCCCTTAGGAACAGGGTCCCTTAGGGAGGAAGGCAGAGATCCAAAAGGCCAACAAGCCCTACCTGTTTCTCTCTGTTCACAGGGGAGTTTGGTGAGGTGTGCAGTGGGCATCTCAAGCTTCCCGGCAAGAGAGAGATCTTCGTGGCCATCAAGACGCTGAAGTCTGGCTACACAGAGAAGCAGAGACGGGATTTTCTGAGCGAGGCCAGCATCATGGGGCAGTTCGACCACCCCAACGTCATCCACCTGGAGGGGGTAGTAACCAAGAGTTCACCAGTCATGATCATTACTGAATTCATGGAGAATGGCTCACTGGACTCCTTCTTGAGGGTATGAGATTGCAGGAGCACACAGGCCCAGAGAAGGGCCAGAGGAGACCTTGACTGGGGGGTCCTTCCCTGTGCCACTATAACTATGCCCAGAAACTCCTGGCACTGAGGCAGCTGCTGCATGCTGCAGAGGTCTGTGGTCTCAGGAAAAGAAGTGGCACAAGAGCTGTCATGTTACATGTGTTTATCCACTTGTACTAAAGAAGTGCTGCTCAGTTTCAGAGGGCTGTTACATAAATCCACATACAAAAGACATGTGGAGCATGTTGGAGCCTGGTGGCCCCTCTGCAGGCAATCTAGCCTTTCAGATCTTTCTGTGCATCTTACACAGCATCGCCCTAAGGAAAAAGCTGAGCACCCTGTTTTGTGATTGGTGAGGGGTGAGGTGTACCCAAATAAAAATGCATGCCCAAAGGCCTTTGTAACCAGGCCACAAAACAAGAATTACCCTGATTATCAATAAAAATGCATATTGTTCCCAGGGTGTGAATGTGGGTGGATCAGGTTGTGTGTTACAGTATGACAAAATGCAGCACATTGGTAGATGTACAGCTGGGGATACAGCACATGCAGCTGTGCCTACATGTATGCATGCCCACAGATACATTTACAAACTCTGCCTCTGTGGGCATGGAGGTGAGTTCTGCCAGATCTTTTACACAGCAGAGCTTCAACTCCAGCTGCTTTGTCTAAATATTTACACGTCTGAGTCTGAGATGAATAAATCACTGTGTTGACTGGATGTTGAATTCACCTGATAGGAATAGATTGCCTCTTCTGTGCAAGGTGTGGCAGAGATCAGACAACAGCCGTTGGCAGTGATGCTTGTAGGACATGAGGGTGACTTCCAACCCCTGTGAGCTCTTGACTCTCCACACTCTTACTTTGAGAAGGAACTTAATGGTGCTTGTGATATAGCTGTGCCATAATGGGGTGTAAACAAAGGCTACTGTCTGTTTGCCTGGCGGGCTGTGAATTGCTCCTCTCATGCAGATTCTTTCCTTTTCCCCTAAGCAAAACGATGGGCAGTTCACCGTGATCCAGCTGGTGGGCATGCTGCGGGGTATTGCAGCAGGCATGAAGTACCTGGCCGATATGAACTATGTGCACCGGGACCTGGCTGCCCGCAACATCCTGGTGAACAGCAACCTGGTCTGCAAGGTGTCTGACTTCGGCCTCTCCCGTTTTCTGGAGGATGACACTTCTGATCCCACCTACACCAGTGCACTGGTAAGGCTGCTTTTAGAGCGGGAGGGATGGGTGAGGAAGGAAAGAGTCAAGGAAAGAGAGAAAGGGGACATCTCCTGTTGACATTGAGAAGGCTTTTCTCAGGGTGCCAACAACAGGCATAATGTGCCAGATGGCAAAGATAAATTAAATTAACCAAGAAAGATTTTCTCTTGCCAGTTGTCATTCCAGTGGCTGTTGATGGGCTCTGTAGCCATGTCTATGGATAACTGAACCTTCTTCCAAACGTGTCTGCAAACACATCCATGTCTCTGATAAAGCCTTTAGATGTGGATAATGAAATATCCCGTTCCAGCATGGCCCAGCTTGGGGTCCTGTAAGATGCCACCCTGACAGATTTGTTGCTAGGGCAGCAAGTCTCTGTATTTTTACCATTACTGTCCAACTGTGCTGTCCTGCTGTCTGGGAAGCCATGATCGTTTTTCATGTCATGTCATGGGCTCAGCCCCAGAAATGACAGACTGAAGTGTGAATGCTTGCTGGGCAAAGCCATGCAGTACTAGACACTGATCTCACAGAAAATCTTTCTAAATTAGAGAGAGAAATAATTTCAAAAACAGCTTCACGATCACGTAACTGCTTCCCAGGAACACCACAATACCAGTGACACAAGTGCCACTGAGGACTCATGGCCTGTCTTGGAATACAAAATGTGTACCAGGACCAAGGACTTATTTGAAGACTTTCATGTTCAGTTAGATTGCAGCCAGTAGTTTTCCCACGTACCTTTTTTTTTTTTTTGCAAAGGCATAGAGCATCACTCCAGTGCAATGCCTATGATAGGACTTCTTGGAAATGAGTGTTGATATAGCTGGAGCAGGATCTGTAGGAAATCATCTCTCACCAGTCTTTTGAAGCTGCTAGTGGTGAGATGTCTGGCATAGCTCTTTTGAATTTTAACAGTGTTTGAATACCTAAAAGCTAAAGTTTTAATTCTTTTTATTCTGCTCCTGAGGTAGCTAGGTGACAGCAAAATGATGGAGGGAGATTCAAAGAGAAACAGTTTGAATTTTTCTAATTTCATAGTCATTCATTTTTCTACAAAAGACTCTACCAGCACAATAGGCATTTTGGCATGATGAAGATAACTGTACAGCAGTAGGCAGATGGAAGGAGCAGGGCTTATTTAATATAATGAAAAGGAGGCTGAATGGATGCCTAAAGGTGACCTGCAGTACTTGAAGAGCAGTTATGAAGAAGACAGAGTCAAACTCTTTGCAGTGCTACCAGATGATATCATATGGGGCAATAGACAAAAATGTAGCTTGGGATGTTCAAGTTGAATAATAGGAAAAGCTTCTTCCCTGAGAGGGTGGTACGGCCCTGCAACAGATCACCAGACAAACTGGGGGGGATCATCATCCTTGAAGGTTGCCAAGACCTGGTTAGACAAAGGCATGGCCATCCTGATTTAGTGTTTAGTCCTGAGGTCCCTTCCTTCTAGGATTTCACCAGTTGGATGAAAATATGTTGGACACATCTTTTTCAGTTGTTCTTTCTTTTTCTGCTACCATTCTCTCTCTCTTTTTTTTTTTTCTTTTCTTTTTTTTTTTTTTTTTCCTGCAGGGTGGAAAGATCCCAATACGGTGGACAGCACCTGAGGCAATTCAATACCGAAAATTCACATCAGCTAGTGATGTGTGGAGCTATGGAATAGTCATGTGGGAGGTGATGTCGTATGGAGAGCGGCCTTACTGGGATATGACCAACCAAGATGTGAGTTACTAAGAAACAAGGAGCAGGAATACTGAAATCAGGAGCAGAATGCAAGGCCAAAGCATGGTTATATCTGGACTCAGCTGATGGCACGTCCAGAACCTTCCCTGTTATGGGAGATGTGTCCACCTTTGGAAGAAATAGTGGGATTTTCTTTGACCTTTGTTCTGGTCCCATTGTGCTGCTGTCGCAGAAGTTAGAGACTGTATAAACCCTACTGCAGTAGGATCAGATTAATGTGAACAATCTCAGTTATGGCAGACAGATACCTGGGAGGAAAGGGAGGAGACAGTTAAAAAAATAAAAGTTTCCACTGACATGACAGCTCCTGAAGCACCTCCAAGTCCATCCATCTGTGGACTCTTGAATTTGTAGGCTTCTCTGCCTTACAGGAAAAGAGAGTAAGACCCAAGCTCCCACCCAGTTTCACAACTCCTCCCACCTGAATGGCAAATTAGACATTTTGCAGGTCAATACAACTCCACCCACACCATGTCAGGTTTCTTCAGAGAAGGGCAAATTCCTCAATTTTGTGGTGCTCTAATTGCTCAAGTGAGTCCCTAATGCCTGAAGCAGATGATGTTTTAGCACCTTTTGCTGTACATGGCCTTGTCCCAGCCCCTGGCATACTTGAAAAGTTTTTTGTATCAATTCTCTGGCCACAAAGAAGGGTGTTAGAAGTTATGCCCTTCTCCAAAATGCCAATTTCCTTCCCATTCACATTAGGGTTTTCATTACCACTTGCAGTTTCAAGCATTTACTGCAGACAAATGTTATTGCTCTTCTCCCTACCCTGGTATCCCTCTGTATGCTCGGCACTCTGCTGTCCCCTCCTGGAGGCCTCCCCAGCCTCTTCTCCCGCTGCTTGTGCCACAGAGCATCGTGCCCCAGAGGCTGTCACCACTTAATTGCTGCTGGTGCACCCTGCACGTTAGCACATGGCACATACTCACTGTAGTTTAGCCTCCTGACCCTATGGTGTGAGTGCCTGGGGTGGCAGGATTGAGAATAGAGAGAGCAGCCTGTGCCCCCTTGCGGGATGTGTCTTCTGGCTGCAAGGCAGGAGGTTTCTTGGGAAATTATTCAGTCAATGTCAGAGCCAAGTGCTTGATGTCTGCATCTCCCCAGAGCTGCTCTCCCCTGCTCTCCCTCCCCTCCTGCCTCAGATGGATCCACCATCCAGAGGGAGAGCTGGGAGAGGAGACAGCTTGCACCTCTCAGGAGAGTCCCTGAATGGGAGCCAAGAGCTTCACAAACCACAGCAGTGATTTCTCAGGTTAGGCCTTCACAGGCCCAGTGGGTCACCTTCTTATCCAGCCGGCGCTGCCTCTTGGAGGAAGGAGAGGCAGAAGGACTCATTCCATCTGGCACATGTGGACAGCAGCAGTGCCAGCCCCAAGCTGTCTTGGATCAGCCTGCCCAGCATCCTGGCTAAGCACAATGCATGGAGCACTCTACTACTCTGTCCTCTTCCTGAAGCCACAATCCATCTTCAGCCCTTCAAAATACCCCATTTCTCACCCCAGACTGCCTGCCGTGGATCTTCCACTTACCCTCCCTTGGAGTGGCAGCTTTCTACTGCGACAGCACTCTCAGTATCACCCCTTCCCTGCTCCCATCTGCAGTATCCTCCACTTTCTCTATGCAACCTTCCTGCTCGACAACATATTCATGCTGCTGTATGGATATGACTGTCCTTCCATGGGGAGGCATTACAGCCTTGGGGTAGCTCACCAGGCAAGTAAGGAGATTTCTGTCCTTAGTAGTATGCAAGACATATCTGAACAAAGCTGTGGCTGCCCTGATCAAGTAGTGAGACTAGATAGAGACATCAAGGTCATTCTACCAGCCCTGTTGGGGTTCTTTCAGTTCTTTCCCCTTTTTTATCATCCCCATGGAGAGTTCGTCATTTCAAAGTGTTGTCCCTGATTTCAGTTACTGAAATATCCTCAGTTCTGCATTTTATCCTTGCTTCTGTTTTTTGTTGCCATGAAAAAGCCTGTTTCTAATGTACGTGTACAAAGTTTCTGCTTTTCTTTCAATGCCCGTTCTGTGTGTATGACCCTATGATGCATAAAGCCAGGAGGGAAGGGAGTTGAAGGTCTGTCACATTCCTCTGTCAAGAAATCATATGCCCCTGGAAGAAACCATGGACTTCTGTCTTCCTTGATCACCCAGGGGAGGTTTTGGGCTGTGTATGCAGAATAGGGAGCTGGGGTTCCTCTTGAAGAAGATCCTCTAATCTTGTGCATGTGCTATTTCCACTGAACATGGCAAGACCATGTATTTTCCCAGGTCCTGTAGGAAAGATCAGACAAGTGGCAGGCAAAATCTTCTTGTGTTGGCCCACAGAGCTGTAGCTTGGCGTAGGCGAGATGTGCTCCAACTCTTCCCTGCATGCCATAGCAAAGTTTCTCTGCATGTGGCTCTGCTGACCCAGGTGTCTGTCCTACTCACCTGCGTGGATGAAGCTACGCTCCAGTCTGTTGCACAAAGGTCTGTAGAGAGATCCAGCTCTCATTGCTGGTTCAGTGCACTCAGCCCAGGGATATGACACTGCTGCGTGGAAAGGTTGGAGTGTATGCAGGAGCAGAAAGCAGCAGTGGAGAAAGGAAAATAAGGACGGCTTCCCTGGTCCTTAACTCACTTAAGAGCAGCCCCTTCCCTAGGTAGGGTTGTTCTCCCTGTGAGTTACAATGGTGTGCTGTGCTGTACCCTGATATAAACATGGTGCTTGGCCACAGAGTGCCCACCCAGATGAGAACATGAACTCTCTGTCATGAGAGGACATGAGGAAGGCTGGGAGTTAGAGGGTATTGTGTTGCTACAAGAGGAGTTTGCTGAAATAGGCTACAGTAAGTGTGTGCAGAGCAGCCCTGTTGCACTGTGGTTGGCCATGACAGTCACCCTCAGGAGCTGAGAAAAGGAACATCATGAATTAAATAAGTGCCTCTTTGGCCACCTCCTCCATTCAGGGATAAAGATGTTATTGCCACTGTATTGATCTCTTTTTCTCTTGTCACAGGTAATAAATGCAATTGAGCAGGACTATCGGCTGCCACCCCCTATGGATTGTCCAAATGCCCTGCATCAGCTAATGCTTGACTGTTGGCAGAAGGACCGAAACCACAGACCCAAATTTGGGCAAATTGTCAACACTTTAGATAAAATGATCCGAAATCCTAATAGCCTGAAAGCCATGGCACCTCTCTCCTCTGGGTATGCATCTTATCTTGTCTTTTGACTTCTATTTGCAGATCTACCGTCCTTTGTGGCCTGGTGGGCACTATCCCCGCATCTCTCTGAGCTAGCTATTGTAGAGGCTGCTTGACCTGTGTAGTTTGGACCTTTATGGGAGGATGTCAAAGTCACTCTTGTGTCTCTCTGGCCAGCTTAGATTTCTGGGAACACAGAGAGTTTATTGAATGGGACAAGGTCCTCTGCACAGTTAGAGGAGCATCATGGTTTCATGTACATGTGATTGATGGATGGGTATGGGTGCTCTGGTAGCCCAGTCTTGCATGCAGTGGAGGCAAGTAAGGCCTCATCAAACAGTATGATGTTTCCCAAGAACAGAGGTGAGGACTGCAGCAACTTATGGGAAGCACTGTCGCAATTCTGGGAGTGCATTTACCCCCTTGTGCAGCCACAATTTGAGAGTTGTATCCCATGGTCTTTGAAAGCTCCATACTTTCCTTTACAAACTGATCCAGAAACAGACTTCGCTGGTGTTCTGCACAGTAATTGGTTCAGCAGGATAGCGTGGGTGGTACTGCTTACTGCAGTGCAGGCACTATGAATGGTGCTGGTCCACATCCTTCTAGCTGACGGAGGGTACAGAAATACACGTGCTTATCATTGCTTGTTTTGATTGTTCTCTATTTCTGTGTTTCAGGATTAATCTCCCTCTACTTGACCGCACAATCCCAGATTATACCAGCTTCAACACTGTGGATGAGTGGCTGGATGCCATCAAGATGAGCCAGTACAAAGAGAGCTTTGCCAGTGCTGGCTTCACCACCTTTGACATAGTATCGCAGATGAGTGTAGAGTAAGTGCCCAGGCTTCAAGTCCCAAAGTACAAGGAAAAGTCTAAGTAGTTTAACAACAATTGGCCATTAATAGATTTTTTTATTATTATTTTTATATGATGTAGTTTTACTTTTATAGAATTTGTTACCCTGTGGACCCACTTTTCGTCTGTTCTGTTTCTGCAGAAATGTCTGTGTTCTACACACTGTCTTGTGTCCAGACTGTGTGTTGCTTTATATCTGCAGAATTCATTTCCACACTGCATGTCACCATTGTGAAAATGAAAACAGTAATGAGGGTCTGCAAAGCCCCCACATGGGACAAATGGAGATTTCAGGCTGGCATCAGGCAGTTCTGCAGCTACTGGAGAACACTTTAAGACCCCAACATCCTCTTGCATGTTTGGCTTATTGGCAATGAAAACAAACATACTGCAAACAAATTTCTCCTTAGGAAAGGCCTCTGAAATTTCATGTGGTTTCACTTTGGTCTAAATTGTCTTGTATCCACTCAAACTTTCCTCAGTGGCAAAATTTTAGCAAGTTCTTCAGAGGGAGCAGGCAATTGAAATCCAGTTGTGGTGGTTTTTGAAATCTCTTGGGATTAAGTGGGGCTTTTATGCCTCTGGGGAAGATTTGTAGTTGGTTGCAGTTAGATTTAGAAATCCTTCCTGAGAAAGCGCCAAGCATTAAAGGCATCAGTAAGTGCTACGATGTCTCTGTGCATAGTAACTTGGAATGTTTATTGGATTTGGTGCCTATTTTCACACTTTAAAACTACCACTTGATCAGAATCCATTCACAGAAACAGCCAAACTGATCTTGTTTTGGCTTTCTGGTCTTATTTCCTGCCAGGAAATTCACACGGCAATTCTGGCTGTTTCAATGTATCTGTGGTACAGCCCCAAGGCCCTGGGGGTGGTTTTGGCACAGTATAGGCTGCGTTCATACAAGAGGAAGAGGGCCCACAAAATCTGAAGAACTTTGATCGGACTAGGACATCACACCCACACCACAGCCCAACTCTGCTGAATCTTGTGGGTTCTATTTGTGATATTATCTAATAGACATATTGCAGGCAGCCCAGCTAATGAGGTCTGCATCCTTCATGGACATGATCAGTGTCCCTTAATGCTATTTCTCCCAGTACCTCACCGTGTCCTTCACAATATCTTCCAAGTCTGTACCATGTGCCTTCAACACAATCAAAAGAGGACCCTCAGCTCCTTCCCTTGTCTCTTCCACGTTTGTCACCTGCTTGGATGGACATAATAATAGAGATTATTAGAGTTCCAGCTGTTCCACCTGGACTGTCACAAGTCCATGGGGCCAGATGGGATCCAGCTGAGGGTGCAGAGGGAGCTGGTGGATGTGATTTCTGGGCTGCTTTCCATCATCTATCCGTGGTCATGGTCATCCAGAGAGGTCCCTGATGACTGGAGACTTGCTAACGTGGTGCCCATCTGTAAGAAGGGTCATAAGGAGGATCCAGGGAACTACAGGCCTGTCAGACTGACCTCAGTGCCAGGAGAGGTGATTGAACAGGTCATCTTGACTGCAATCACGCAATGTATGTGGTACAATTGAGGGATCAGGCCCAGTCAACACGGGTTCAGGAAAGGCAAGTCCTGCCTGACCAACCTCATCTCCTCGGGTGACCTGCCTGGTGGATGAGGGAAAGGCTGTTGGTGTAGTCTGCCTAGGCTTCAGCAAAACCTTTGGACATAGTTTACCACAGTATTACAAACTGGGTTTCCCACAGGGTTACAAACTGGCTGGGCGGCCAGGCCCAGAGAGTGGTGATAAACGGAGTGAAATACAGCTGGTCACCAGTGGTGTTCCCCAGGGGTCGGTGTTGGGGCCCATCCTCGTTAATATCTTTATTGATGACTTGGAGGAGGGAATTGGGTGCACCCTCAGTAAGTTTGCAGTGACACCAAGCTGGGGGGACGTGTTGATGTGCAGGAGGGCAGGAAGGCCCTGCAGAGGGACCTGGGCAGGATGGGTCGATGGGCAGAGGCCATGGGATGAGGTTCAACATGGCCAAGGGCCGGGTCCTGCACTTGGGGCACAGCAACCCCATGCAGTGCTACAGGCTGGGGGCAGAGTGGCTGGAAAGCTGTCCCCCGTGCTTTGCTCTGGTCTTTGCAGAAGTAGCTCGTCAGGTAAATGGAGCTGCATTGCCATGAGACACAGTTTTCTTGAAATTTGGATGGCCAGCAAAGTTTAAATAGGTTTTAACTTCCTATCTCACAAAACAATAGAGAAAATCCAAGCATGCAAAGAAAGAAACAAAACGACACAAGGGCAGGAAAGCCTAAGACTTCTCAAAGACAAAAACACTTAAAAGGGCTGCACAGAGCATGCACTATTTGCTTCTACACTCTATATTGAGGCTTCCAGTACTCTAGGGGTGTTGCACTTCTATAGAAAATGCAAAGATTGGGAGATTCACCCAGCAAGACTAAAGACAAAAGAACAGAGGTTTCACCAGGTTTGCATACGTCCATTGCATTTGTAGAGTGTTACAGATGTAGGCTGGAGATTTCAGCTCCCAACACACCACACTCCAAGGGGGTGCTATACATGGGCTAGTTCTCATGTACTTTCTAGTTTGTTCTGATATTTATGCTGTGTCTGTTTCTTTCCTCCCAAAGGGACATTCTGCGAGTTGGGGTCACTTTAGCAGGACACCAGAAGAAAATTCTGAACAGTATCCAGGTGATGAGAGCACAGATGAACCAAATTCAGTCTGTGGAGGTTTGATATCAACGTGTCCTCATGCTCCACTTCCTTGAAGCCCTGCTCCCCTTTGCCCCTGTATGTCTGAGCTCTAGTTCTTGAGTGTTCTGCATGGATCAGAGACAGGCAGCTGCTCTGAGGATCATGGCAACAGGAAGAAATGCCCTATCATCAACAATGAATAGTCTCCAAGAGCTTCTAGAATTTAAACAATGGAAAAAGGGAACAACAAAAAAAAAAAAGACAACTATTTTGAAAACAGACAGACAGACAATTATTTTTAAATAATAATAAAGCAATTGCATTCTTGAAAAGGGCTCCAAGACCAGGAGTCTCCAAAGGAAGAGAATAGAGCAGCTTCATCTATTTCCTCTTGCACAAAGTTGCTGCAGCTGGGCCCAGACACCTCTGGAGCAATGAGACGTTTTCAAGAAGATGAATATGAGGATAGATCCCGAGAAGCACTTCTCTTTCTCACATGGAGTGGCAGCTCTGGGGATGTCCTGCAGCCGGCAGTACTTTCTGAAAGCCCCTGTTAGCAAATCAAAGAGGAAAGAGAGCAGAGCTGAAGCTCTCTGGTGCTGTGGAACCAAGTGCATCTCAGAAATTGTTGGACTTCTTTAGAAGCTGAAGACATTCTTTTTTTTTTTTTTTTTTTTTTTTTTTTAAACAAGTAAACTGAGACTAGAAGAGGCTGTTTCCGACAAATGAGAAGGAATCTGTAACACTTGGGTGGGGGTGGGGAATGGGGAAAACCAGTCCTTTTTACATCTCTTATTTTCTCTTGTCATGGAACAGTTTTGTGAGTGACAGTTTCCTAAGGGTCCGTCCATCCACCCTCCAATGGCATCATTGTTTCATACATATCATATGCACAAGACTTTTAGTGATGTCCTCACTCGATGCCAATGATCTTTTCCCAGAAGACTTCCCAAGTACAGTATGTAGTAGATTTTGATTACAAATGCTGACGTGTACCTTTATTTTTTGGTTGTCATTGTTGGGAGAATTGTCCTTTTACATTGCTTTGTTAACACCAATTTGTGAGTTTGGGGTTGGATTTTATTTTTATTTTTTTTTTATGAGAAGGAAATGACATTTCCAAGCATCATATCATTCAAGAACTTAAATCCTTTCCTTGTGGAAGGAAAAAAAAATGCAGCTTATTGACAATATGCCAGGAGAATAAGTTTTTTATATGCACATTTCCTCATGTTTGCTTGTTTGTTATTTTGCAATTTGTCGCGGCCTGACAGATGTTTCTAACTGTTGGGTTTCCAGTTGTTCACCGATATGAAGTGACCACCTGCTCAATGCAAGGTTGCTGGTGCAATGATGAGCAGCATCACAGAAGGGTTTTTGTTTGTTTGTTTGTTTGTTTTTTTGTTTTTGTTTTACAGGGGGGAGGGAAAGACGGGGGAGGATAGATGTGTGGTGGGAGGGAATGGTGACTCCACAGCTGGCTGCCAGAGCCCCTTGGAGATGTCTGACTGCTTAGAAAAGTGTCAGAAGTGGGTCGGTGCATGTACCACAGAAAAGCAGGGTAAGCCTGGTCCTCTAAGAGGAGCTTAGCACACAGTTTCTCCGAGCCTGAATTGTATTAGCTGCTAGGTTGTGGATGCCTCACTACAGTAACCAAACTCTGTGGATGTGCTCTGTGCACTTTGGACACGCAGTCCCTTCGCTGGACAATGCACTGGGGGCTCTGAGACGTCTTCAGTCTCAGCCAGTTGCCTCTTGGAGAACCTGGGCGAGCAAAGGAAAAAACTAATCTAGTAGCCCAGGTCTCTGGAGGAAAATGCCACGGCTGAAGCTGAATGGCCAGTCAGCGGATTTATAAATAACTGAAATAAATACTTTAGTTACTCAACAGGTCTTTGGTATGTGTAAATACCACCAACCAAGTGCAGGGGAAATACAAATGAGAATAATTGGACTAGTTATCCCTGTTCAGCACCATCTCATATCTTCTGAAACATGCCTACCACCACCCACCTTCCCCTGGCCATTTGTGGCATACTTCCACACATCTCCTGGCCATATAACATGAATTTACAAACTCTTGTCTGCCATTGCCGTGTCATTCGTGGGGTTCTTCACTCAGTTTCAGCAGAATGGAGTGTTTGAAGGCATGTTCGTTGGGAGCTGGTTTGCTGTATTTTCCAGGAGCTGAATCCAAGAGGAAGTCTGTAGATGAAACTCCCAGGCTGTCTAGACCTCTGTGATCAGATATCATCTCCCTAGACTGCTTGCAATATGTGAGGCCATTTATAAAGTACTTATGATTTTCTTCTTTCAGACCAGATCAGATGATGAAGCACATATGAGTAGCAGGAGACCATTCCCTGCAAATGAGTTACTTCTCTGCTTAGCGTTTTCACTGGCCAAATGTTTGGTGCACAGCTTCATCAGCAGGGGCCTTAACTGAAGGAATTTTCCACCCAGCTCCTATTCGTGTTAGATCTGTACTGGTGGATTGCATTTTCTTTTGTATATTGTATTTCCCTGCTCTTGCACCCAAAAGTACATCTGTAGTCATCAGATGAACATGAGCAGCAGATGTGTGCTGGGGGCTTTGGGATGTGTTCTGCTCTCAGTAACTACATTGCATGCCCTCTGACAGCAATGTTATATCCTATTATCTGCTTTAGGGCAGAAGTGGAGAGAGTTCAGGGTGAGTGGGCAATAGGTGTGTTGTATGCAGGTGGTGCCTGGACATTTGGGCTGCCTGTCCTATAGCCAGTCTGCTTTAACGTGTGTATCTAGCTGAAGGGATGCTTCGAATGCCCTTGTGTTCAAAAACCACTGCTCCTGACCAGGAAACAAACTCAGTTTTAAAGTGCAGCATGCAAAACATTGATAGTGCCAACTAAACTACAGTGTTGTCAGAGGGCACACAGAGGAAAAAAAAAAAATTCTTCTCCACACCCCCTGTCCCACAGAACTGCTCTCATGGTGTGCCTCTTCTACAGCGTAGCTGCTCTGTTTTAACAATTAACAGCTGCCAGTTCCCCAAGGCATGTCTTTCCCCAAGGCACGTTTGAAGCTGCTTGGTGGCAGGCCAGGCTGAGGGAAGTGCGGTGCTGCGCCAAGCTGCCAGCCCACAGCCAGCCAGCTACTTTTTGTGCGAGGGAGCTCTGCAGTACAAGGAGAGCTGTCTGTCCAGAAAACTCACCAGCAAATTCCTGTGGGGCAGCCATGTGGAAGGAGTGCACGATCCCCTTCAGTTTTCTTTCCCAGACAGCTCCTGACTGCTCTGCTCCCTCTGTTACATGCTTGCATGCACCAAGGACAAGCAACGGCCAGGCAGGATCCCCCTTCAGAGCCAGCCACTATCAGACAGGGCTTGGAAGGACACTTCAGGTCATTTGAAGACATTTTTTCTTAATGCACTGAATCTCCTCACTGGCTAGCATCATACACATCTACCTACCAGACCCAAGCCACTGTGAAGGATGGGACCACACAGCTCAGTGCCACAACGCACCAAAGCCATGGCAGCTGCCTGCGGGACAGAGAGAGCACATCTTTTATCTTGTCCTCTGACCAAAATCACATGTAACGAGTAACACATTCCATCTGATTACCAGGCACTGCTAGCATCATATCAGTCTGTATCTGATTGTGAAGGACTAATGGTGAATTGGACCTAAAATAGAAACGATCCATAAAATACTTCAGTTTTCTGCATCCTTCCAGCTTTCCGGAGAGGATGAGGAACCAAGCTCCTGTAAAGTGCTCTGGTTGTAAATGCTTCTGGTGGATGCCGCAGTTGGTGGCAGACACCAAAATGACTTTAATGATTTTATTTCATGAGTATCAGTTGTGCTGCTGGGAAATATGAGTCTAATGGCAAAATTCAACTTCATGTGGAGAACAAGTAACAAGGGGAAGACACATGACATTTACACTGTGAAATACTATGGTGCATGTGCATGTAACAAAAACCATCACAATGAGATTTTTTCAGGCATCTTGTTGCAGTTTTCACATTTTCCTTCCACCTTTCAAGCTAGCTTCAAGACCTACTCTTCTCCCCTGTTTTCTACTGCCATCTGTTGCTGAAGGTCACCCATGTCTTGTGCTGGCATCCAGCAGAAGAGCTGAGCAGGCCATTAAGATGAAAATACTGTGTTTGTTGGCCAGTGATAAAATCAAATCTTATAGAGCATCAGGGAGCAGAGTGAAGAAAGCAAAGCATATATGGATAATAGAAAGGTAAAAGAATCACCACAGTGCTATAATTTATGGGTCATTTTCAACAGTTGCCACCAGCCCTTTACCTGGAACTAGCAGCAAAGTTGTAAGCCAGGCAAAATGAAAAATGAGTTTTCAAGATAGAGCACTGCCAGGAGTCACGAGCTGTGGGGACACAGGCACAACACACTATGTACTGCACTGCCCCTCCACAAATTATCTTCTACCACCACCACCCCTAAAATCCCAGGTCTACCCTTCACAAACTTGATGGCAATTTGTGTCTTACAGCAGCTGAGGATCTGCTTGTTATGGTCTGGCTTCTCGTCTCCGTGGTATTCCCTTTACCAAGCAGTAGCTTCCACTGGCAGTAACCTTCTGTGTAATCTGTGTAAATGCTGCTGTCACAGGGTTTAGCAATTCTACAGTTATTACCTCAGTATTACGATTCAAATGTGAAGAGTTTTATCCCACAACTCCATGGCAGTCATAGTACAGCAGAGCCTTGTTTGTGCTGACATCATCCACCCGTGTTTCCATGTGCAGGGAGATATACACCGTTGTATCCTGTATAGGGCTAGGGAGAAAGCAGGGCTACACCTTCATGGAACTCTGGCTTCAAAAACCTCCCTTAAAGTGGCTGCTGTCCAGTGCAGAGATGGCTCCTGATCTGGCATTTCATGAGCTAAGGAGAGAGGTTTTGTAGTAGGTGCTGGCTACGCGAATAATTTTTTTTTTCCCCACACCCCTTGAAGTCATTCTTTGTATTGGTGTCCAAGGAAAGATTCTTCCCAATAATGGTCATGCTGCAGGTTAGCAGAGGCCTGTAGAGAAAACCTCTTGGTGCATTTGAGCAGCTTAGAAAACATCTTGGTAAATTTTCTAGGCTGATTTGTATGAAACCTGCAATCAGGGCTTGAATTCTGCTGCATCAGTTGTATCCTCTAACAATATAATAAATCTGTGGCTGTCTTGGATTTATGAATCCAAAGTGCCTGGAAGTAACACTGTTGTCCAGTTTATTTTAGTTGAGTCTATTTCTTTAATGCATTTCATCTTCTTTTCTGTGTGTCTAGCTTGAGACTGATTTAACATAGGTCTTTTCCATCTTGAAAAATTTTACAAGTTCTTCACATATAGTATTCATCATTTCCCCCTTCAATGTCTTAAGAACAACTAACATTGCACCAACTTCATTGTTACAGTCTGCTGGCAGTTATCCAATGTCATAAAAGACATCCTAAAATTTAATTTCTTTTCTGTGTTCCCCTCTTTCTATGCTGCGATCTCTTAGTGAAGCTAGTGCTTGACATGCCTTCAGCTCTAGGATCAACAATCCTTTATATCAGACAATTGAACTAAATTACATGTCATCAAAATTTCAGTCTGCTTTCTTTCCATGATTCTGCCCTGGATCTTTAGTCTGTGACTTGAGCACCAGTCCCACCTGCTTATGCTGTTGGTGCCACCGTGTTCACAATTCAATGCACTGATTTCATCTTGTCATTGCTGAGAACTACTGGAGTTCTCCTACTATGCAAAATATTTATTTTTTTTCTCGCTTCAGACTCATTTTGGCCTAATTTTTAGAATTCTCCAGGATGATTTTGCTTATTGCAGCTATTGAACCCTTCCCAAAGACACGACGCCACTTCTGTGTGTGTTTACTTTCATAATGTGATGCATTCCACAGTCCTAGAAAGCTCCCTGCATTTTGCAATTATTTTCTGAAATTTACTTTACTATTCTCTCTCTGTGTTAGTCCTACCCATTCTACTGTCTAATGTTAGTTGCAGAAATTTAGGGATAGAATCAAGAGGTGTTCGCTCCCCTCAAATCTGTGTTTGTCTTGATTTTCATTCCGTGCTGTCCTACAAATAATTCAGCAGTTTCTGTTGTTCTCCATTCTGTAAGAATTTTGCACTTCTCTGCACTCGTGTGCTTTGTAGGAGAGCAGCAGCAGTCCCACTTAAGTAATATGGTTTGATCACTGAATCATTTTTAGTCTAGCCATGGACTGTTTTTGTAGTCCCCGACTGCCATTCAACAAGCCAGAGGACTTAACCTCATGTGCCTCATATTTTTCAGAAGCTCATTTTTTTTCTTGAAAAAAAAAAAAAAAAAAAAAAAAAAAAAAAAAAAAGATTTGCTTGATCCTTTTCCCATTGTTTCATTCCAGAAAATTTCAGGAATTTATCAGTTGTCTTAACTGTAGCTTCTGCTTCTACCTCTAGGGCCAGTCTTGAGTTCCTGCACAGATAGCATACTGTGTCCTTTGATAACTCTACGAAGTCTAAGAGGTAAAGAAATAATCTTTAATGAGTCTTTAATAGCCAAACAGCTATGTTAGCAAAACTAATGGAAGGAGTTCAAGGAAGCATGTTATCCTAGCCTGGGGTTAAAAGAGACAGTCAAATCCCACTTTTCCCCCAAACTAATTCTTCTGCACTGCCCCCTTGTTGGCTCCAATCTGTGGTCTACAAGCTGGCTTAGGAGTTTGTAAAATAGAGGATGCCAAAAGCACCATACCCAACTGAAGAGGTCCTCATGCATTGTGGACACCACTCTGAGCCAGGTAGTGTGGCAAATCCAAACCCTTGCTTGGTCTTTTCTGAGAATGAATGCAAAGTCTCTGCTAACAGATATTAGCACCCGATGGTCTTCACATAAGGATGATGTTATGAGCCAGTACTGAATGTACTGATGTACTTAATTCTCAAAGGGATACACAGAAACTAAGAAATATGCAAAGAAGGGCCACAGGAACAGCCAGAAGACTCTGGAAGTATGAGAGGGGACTAAATAGATTTTGATTCTAGGTGTGACAGAGGCAAACAGTGATATGAAATTTCATGCCATTAAATCAGGGAAGATGTGAGAAAGGTGAGTAAGAAGTAGTCACTATTTCTCACAATAAAAGAAGGGCCACAGGTGAAGTGAAATATGCTGTGACAAAGCACAGTGATTGAATGCTGGAACTCACTGCTGCAGGATGTTGATGCTAAGCATTAGATACTTTCAAAAGAGGATTCGGCAGATTTGTGAAAGTAAGATCTGTAGTAGCATCCTCAATGCAAAAATACCTCTTCTGTTTGTTTTTTTCTGGGTCATGGATGCCTGGGGGCATGGAGTGTGTGACACAACTCCTACTAGCACTTCTGTTATACCATCTTGTGACTGACACGTTATGGCTTTTTCTGGTGAAGGATTTCCACATGGGGCCAGAGGGGTACTCCCCTGTCAGGGGAAACCACTCAATTCCTCCTCCTGGTTCCCTGTGTAACGAGGCATCCCTGGGATTCACAACTGCAGCGTATCATCAGTGCTCCAGACAGCAGTAATGGCACAAAAGGGAAGGCTTCTTGGTGGCCCATCATGCTGAATGTGGAAGCTCCCTGTGGAAGCATCCTTGTCTCAACTTTCTTTTCCGGTTCAGAGAACCTGAGGCATGGAGACAGATGCTGGAGGAAGAAGTGTTCCCTTTCCTTCTAACATGGTCTGTTTTCTGACAGTGAGACTGTTGCACCTGCATTGGAGATTAGCTCAGCTTGCAGGAGCAGTCTCTGCTGGTTGCATGGATATGAGTCCAAATAAATACATGAGAGCTGCCTTAAGGATGAAAATTCAGGAAAGAAGCCTGGGACAAGCTTCTAAAATGGTCAAACATGTCTCAATGCAATTCAGAGCTGGGCTAGGAGCCTGCAGTGAAAGCCAAGAGGCATCCCAGAGCACAAACCAAGCGTTGGGGCCTCCAGGACAAGATACAGTCGGGTATTAAGTGCAAGGTTCAGTTGTGAGTGCTGGGCCAGTTCTGAATTTATTCTCTATGTCCTGGGGACAGGTTAGATCCAGACAAAACTTATGTTTCTTATGATACCTTGATAGCATAAATAAAAGCTATCTGATACAGGCAATGATTCATTTCCCTCTTCCAAGTAGCCCAGGAATGTGGCAGAAGATCCTGTCTGAGGCAGAAGGGACGCTGGCTGTGTAGTCCTAACACCCTGCCGACCTCTCTAAGCTATGGAAGATGAGGAAAGGGACACACTATTTGTATTTTCTTCTGATCTATCTTGTTTGGCCCCCTCTAAGTCTGATCTCCAGTATGACTCTCTGTTCTTTCCTCTGCTCTGGAAGGGAAAGAACCAGGGTACTTCTAGCTGATGGTTTTATAAGCTCTCTGATGTTGTTTTTTTTTCTTCTCTGAAAATCCCAGCTCCTGTGTTTATGGTCCTGGGAGCACTGGGGTCATATGAAAATCACAGCCTTTATTGTAAATGGGGTAGCCCAAGCCTCATATGAGGAAGCAAAGTTGTATGGCTGCAGCTTCCATGCTGGCAAGCCCTGCTTCTACAGAGCACTGTGTCTGTCCTACCTTACCTGAGTACCACACAGCCCGTAAAGCACACATCCTAGAGAGAAGCTAAGGCTTGCCACAGGACCGAGGTACAGAGAAATAAAGACTGACAGACACTGCAGAAGTCAAGGGTTTGTAGAGACATGAACATGGACTGTCAGACAATTTAAGTGTCTTGGTTCCCAAACATGTGCCCTTCTTGCAAAGAGAGCAGTCCATGGCACGCACAACTCTAGTATGCCAGTCTGTGCTCCTTCTAGAACCTCCAGATGCTGAGGTCATTGCTTCATTTCTCCCCTCTTCATCATGGCCTTCCTCAAACAAGACCATACATCTCATCACACCCCTTGTCCCAGTGCTGGAGCAGGGGTGGGACAAATCAGGGACTGGGGAGGTTGCATCTGCTCCTTCACTTGTGATCCAAAAGAGAGACCCAAAAGGATATGCTCTACTGGATCCCCTCCTTTTGTGACCTCATCCATTTTTCACACCGTGAACCTTACATCCCTTTTCTTTCTTATTGCTTGCCCCCTATCAGTTGCTGTCTCTTCTCTACATTGCTTTGTATATTCATTGTGCAGAATCATAACATCTGCTTGAGTTGGAAGGGACTTAATCCAACCCCCTGCCATGGACAGGGACACGTCCCACTAGACCAGATTGCCCAAAACCCCATCCAGTCTGGTCTTGAACACTTCCAGGGATGAGGCATCCACAACTTCTCTGGACAACCTGTTCCAGTACCTCACAACCCTCACAGTGAGGAGTTTCTTCCAAATATCTACTCTAAATCTATCCTCCTTCAGTTTAAAACCACTGCCTATATGCCCTTGTAAAAAGTCTCTCTCCAGCTTTGTCCTCTGTCCCTCTCCCAGGACAGAATAACAGGATGGATTTGTCAGGTTTGGGCCATCTCCAGGTACTCTTTTCCTTGGAGCTGGCTCAGCACATCTCTGCAGCAAACCTATATTCAGTTACATTTCTTTTAACGAAACATCCCTCTCTGCCTGTCCTCCCTCAAAACATCAGCCACTTCACATCCCAGGTCTTTCTGAAGAAGGGTGAAGAAATTTATATGAAACTGGGGCAGGAGTGCCAGGATCCTTGGTCAATGTTCCCATGGAATAGTTCAAGGCAAAGGGTCCAACCCTACCCCTTACCAACAGGCAAATGAGCACAACCATCAGTCTGAGCTTCAGAGTTCTCTACCAGTCTTTCATAAAACACCCGTGCCCCCAACTTGTAATCCTGTAGGACTGAGATATCCATAAGATCTCTGACAACGTAGTTATGTCGTGCCTCATCCTAGGGCAAAGGAAACCTTCAGATTGGTACTGGGCTGTGCAGCTGTAGGTTTGTTTTTCTTCTGTTTCCTCGTGAAGAGTTGGCTCAGCACAGAAACCCTGCTAAGTTTTGTGGGAGTGTTCAGTTGACTGAAGCCAGAGCCAAGCAGTAACAGGTCCTGCTGGAGAAACAATCATGGTGTTTCAAATTGCTGTCCTAAGTAATTTTGTGATGGTTGGACTTGATAATCTTAAGGGTCTTTTCCAACCTAAATGTTTTCATTCTACTCTGTGATCACCACTCACTTGGCCAAGCTATTCTCTGAGATGTGGTGGGTAGCAGGACACACGTGAGTTGTAATTAGGACCTCAAAGACCTCCATGCAAGCTGAGCTGGGAACAGATAGCCAAACTACCCTCTGCAGCCTCAGCTATTGTGTATCAATAGGTTTCTGAGGAACTGAAGAGCCAACATAGCTGCCAATGTTTCTAAGACTTGCAGGAACAACCCGTCCCAGCTCAACAACTAGACCCCAGGTTAGCAAGGCAAGGGAGAAAGAAAGAGAGTCCTGTAGGGAAGGCTTATGCTAAAGGCTGAAAGGTGATCTGGGGAGGTGGCAGTACTGTAGCAGGAAAGAGAGAGGTTGAGCATTGTGGCAAGAAGTCCACCTGCTTGTCAGGACCTTAGATTACTGTGGAGTGCTTGCATGGCTCCTCCAACACAAAGTGGGAAGCAATCAACCTCGAATGGAAGAGTTGTGGAGAAACTGACTGTATCGTAGGGAAGTTTATAGGGAAATTTTGCCAGGCTCTGAGCTCCTCACAGCTTTGGGCAGTGTAGGATGGGGGAATTTCGTGGAACTTCAACTACCCCAAAACAAGCATTTCTAGTGAAATTCTCTTTTTATCACCATTGGTCCAAGGATCCATCAGCTGGGCTCCAGGAGTATCCCCAGCCTTAGTTTCCTACTGTTCATCGTCCCATGTGTTGGTCATGGCCCTGTGGACAATTTAACATTTTTCATGACAACATTTGTATTTTTTTTTAATTGTGAATGGGGAGATAGTGTGCAGGTCCTTGTTACACAGGGATGTGTCTTCCATTCAGATCAGGGCTTCCCCTGGCTTTGTCAGATGTCTTTCAATGTTACTGAGAAAAATAAATAAAGAAAGAAATCAGATGTATTTATAAAGGAAACAGAAACCCGCTGCTCCAATGCCTTTGTAGGAGTATTTTTAACAAAACATTTTTTCAAAATAAATGTGAATTGTAAAGTTTAAAGCGTTTCCTTGTGGCTTTCTTTTCTAGGTGCTTTGTCTTTTACCCTTCCCAAGATTCCTGCTTGAGTGTAAATATTGTGTTAGACAAACATATGGGTTATTGATCTCTTAGAGGGAGGAAAACATGCTCAGAACCTGCTTAATGGGAAATGACTTCAAAATAAACACACATCACTCTTAGCTGGCTTACACGATTTAGTCTGAATAATTAATCAGCAAATAAAGTCATTTGCTCCACTTGTAAATTATCCAAAAGAACACTTTTTTTTTTTTTTTTTTGCATTAACTTGTGTTTTAGTTAAAAAGATACCACAAAATCATATGTGCACATATTAAGCATTTATGTAACTTCTTTGAACTTACAACTTCGGTGATGACTTTGCTTGGATGACATTTGTCAAGGAACAAGAGGTATGTTAGTCCAACAACATTTCAGCTGCCCAGTACAGTGACATGCATTTTTAAAGAGGATAAGGAGAGAAGGCAATTCATTATCTAAGCAATCACATTCCTGCTTAAACCCAACACTGAAGGTAAATCATAGCTGTTTTCATGAAACTCCTGCTCCCTTCACAGCCCTGCATGTTAAAATAAAGTAAATAAATAAAATCACCTACATAAATGATCACTGCAGTTCAGATTCTATGGAAATGAACTTGATGCTCTTAATATAATTACTACCCCTAAATTCTTCCCTGCAATAATACTTCAGCCCTTAAATTCACACACAATGGGAGAACTGGGTGTAGTTTAGATGACCAATATGAATAATATAGCAAATAGACTCTATAGAACATTAAATATTATAATCTGACATTCAGCAGCAATAAAGAGTTTGACTTGCAATAAGAACATCAATAATTTAGTTCACAATCACAGGTCTGTGATGTCTGTTTCTGTCACCCTCCTACTTCCTTTCCTAAGGAAAAAGATATTTTTGCATGCATGTCTCAGGAGAACTGTAGGTTTGTTTGCTTGTAACTTTGAGGTAAATATTTCAGTAGTCATAAAACACTTCTGCACAGCTACATTTAAAAAGCAGGAGCTGGATGTACATCTAAATTTTTGGATCTGGACCTGAACCTGCCAGCTCCAGTCTCTGCACATGATCACTACATGACAGTTCTGAAATGACTTGTCAACCAGAAATACAAATGGAAAGCAACAGAACAAAACTGATGAACTAGGCAAGTCTTTCATTTAGGTATTACTCAGCATCATTACTTCTGGCAGGATAAATCTTGAAGTAGCCAAACAAGATGTAAGTTTGCTTCTTTCCATCGGGTCTTGGAAAGGCTCTAAAGGTGCTTGGGTCCAAAACATTTTTCCTGTGGTGACAATTCTTCTCGAGGCCCTGGAATTTATGAGCAGCTAGGGACAGAAGCCACTGGTTCAGTGTGTGTGTGGAGAAGGAGGACTATAAAAATTGGGAACAAGGTAGTTCTGAGCCATCTGGAAGTGAGTACATCCAATGCTTGTCCATCCAGACACCAGCCCTCAGTCCATATGCAGAGCAATCACAGAGGAGGGTCTTGGCAAGACAAAAAAGGCATTGCTTGTCTTTCCTGTCATGAAAACTTATATCTCATCTCACTGGCCACTTCAGTTCACCAGGGAAGAGTGCTGTCTCCACCTAAAGCAAGACCTGATCTCTATTGGAAACCTATTGAATAAATGATAGGGTCAGCATTAGCTACCAAGGGCTTCTGGGGACAAACCTGAGGTTCTTCCCAAGTAAGTCACATTTTCAGCAATATTGGTGTCAGGTTGGTGCATTAGTCTGGGCCTGTCTGCTCCTGACTTGCCCATGACCAAGTCTTTCTCCATGAACCATCTCAGCACCCCATTTCTCCTCCAAGCATTACTTTCTGCATCAGGTCTCCCACTCTCCCAAAATATCCTTGTAATGTTGAGTGTTGCAAGACCCCAGTCACCTGGGTTCTTCCATGTGAACTGCATCTACAAAGCACATGCAGAAAATTAGTGGAAGGTCCTCACCCCACTTGACAAACATGAAACTGGTCTTACCTGGGCTGCTTCCAGTCTGCTTCCTTGCTTTCAGAGCAAACCATTAAAAAGGAATCTCAGTTGGATGGGTCTCATGTATTAACCTGAAATACCCACCCTATAAGCTTTTCCTTTCCTGACCCAAGAAGGGAACTTTACAGGATAATGCTGTTTCTGTCCTCTGTCATCCATTCCCCAAGTAACTGATTGTTGCCTGGAGAGCCAGCTGGTAAGAAATTATCAGTGAAATATATAGCTCACATTCCCCTCTCCTTTCAACAAACAGCAGCACAAAATCTCCCTCAGAGCTTCTCCGCTACACTCCATGGAGACACCCTACTGCTTTCTGGGTGGTTTATATTTTTCTTCCATCACATTGATACAAATCATGCATAACTCAGTGAGCTTGAGTGGAAAAACACTTGATGAAAAACTGCTGCATAACCAGAATCTACCACGGGTGTCTAGGGTTCCAAAAATGATATTTACCTAAAGAATGACATTAGAGGGAGATCTGTCATTACATCTCAGCTCTCCCTGCAGATGCCACCTGGTTCAGACAAACATGTGAAGTCAGGCTCCAAAGGGCTAAATCATGATGTCTAAAACTGTGTGATTATTTAAGCACTTATATTTCTGCCCCAGGAGACATAGATAGCTCCAAGGTTTTCTGGATTGAACAGGAGATGCTGCATAGCTCGAAACCTGTTTAATCGCCTCTCCCGCCTACATGTGTGTACTTCTGGGGGCAGAATGGCAGCTCACTTATTCATATGCTAAGTGTTTTTATACTCTTTTGATAGAGCAGAATTACAGGAGGCACAGCTGTAAATTCTTTCTTGTCTCAGGGAAGGCCTGACTTCAGTTTGTCAACCAAGTATGAAGCATGAAGGCCAGGGACCCATTTATGGATTTGGATTTACACTTCATAGTCAAGTTCATCTTGAAGGAAACCTTTAAATCCAGAATGGTTTCCCTGTCCTCTCAAGAGAGTCTCTGTTCCCAGACATCAGGATTGAGGGATCTGTCTGCTTTCAACTACAGCACTAGCAACGAACCTTCGACATACCTTATATATTTGTGATAGTCTTAGGTGTGGTTCCCTGAAAAGACCACAGATATGGCCTGTTAAGTACTTACAGGATTTTTTAAGGACCTTCTTACATCTGCACAAAAACTGATGTGGTTGATGCTCTTCACAGTATTAATTTGTCAGGTTCAAGGTCTTAACAGCCTCATTCAGGATCATGCCATCATTGTGCAAAAGAAAGTGCATAGGAGGTTGGTAGCCCCTGAAGCTTAGCATACACTGAAACTGCTAGCTCCAAAACTGCAACAATGTCTGCAGCAGGAATGCACAGACTGGGTTATCATGAAGGATTTCTCTTTAGCTCTCAGATGCATCACACTGTCTGCTCTGAATATTTTATGTTTGTTTGCCCATTTCTCTCCTATGAATTTTTTATGGATTATTTCTTTCTGATTTCATGTCATGATTCTTGTAATTTACTGCTGAAAGCAATGATTCCTGTGTTGTTGAGCTGATGAATATCCTTTCTGGTATAATGTTTGTTTCTGACACTGCCTTACAGCCTTCATGAAATTTTAATTTCTCTTTGCTTAGCTCTACGTTCGCTTTCTCCCTTGGTAAAATGCAGTGAAAGTCTTTGTACTTCTGCTTATTCACAGATGCCTTCATGTCTCTTTCCCATTCAGCTTCCTGTTTGTTTATGTGCTTCTGCCCTTATCTGGAGCTAGTCAGCGCTAGAAAAAAAAAAAAATACCTCTACCATTTTGGAATATGTTAGTACCATAAATGTATAATACATGATATTTTAAGACACTGCTTGTATCCCAGGTATGATGTTTTGTTTCCTTGGCTTTTTCTGGTCCAACTTTCTTATAATGGTTGATTTTACTATGATTACTAGATACAAATCTATTGTGAGATTTCTTTGAAAGGCATTACATTCATTGTCTGCACATCTATTTTGCATATTTATCTCCCCTCTTCTGTATTTCTTTATTTGCTTTTCACAGTTTTGAGACATTTTTGCTTCCTAGTTTTATGTTTTCTTTGCTTACCTCCAGGTATGCTTCACTTTGTTTATTCATGCTTACCAGCTTTGTTCATACCTCTGCCACCAAGACAAGTAAGGGTGTGGGTCTTGGTTGTTCTCATCAAGGCTTTTTTTACCCCTTATCTCGTATGTGACTATTGTCAGGACATTTAGTAGCCAAACCAAATATAGTATATTTCTAACTTGTTCTTGGGACGGTTCCACTGAGAGCTCAACCTTTCTCACTGCTACATCTCTGCATTCATTTACTCAGGGACGGGAGCTACCACACAGTTGTATTTTTTTATTTTTTTAATGCACTGCAATAGCTTTAGGATTTGCAACTCCTTTCTAACACACTTTTTAGTAGCAGAACATGATAAAAAGTTTGACATTTCAGATCTTTTCAGAGACATCTGTAGTGAAGATTCCCATATGTTCCCAGGTATCATAGCATGATGAAAGTCTGGAACGGCATGGGGAGAACAAAGACTGAGCTGACGCTGGGCTCAGAGGAGTGGCAGGACATCAAGTACACTGCCAAGCAGTTCGGCTTTCCTGGAGTGTGCTACTGGGGGACCCTGGAAGGTCTAAAGGACCGTGGAAGTCTAAAGGTCTAAAAGGACCTTGGAAGTTTTTATTTCTGTGCATACAGCAATGATGACACCACGCCAGAAAATGTGTCCTGCCATGCATCCATTTCTCAGGTTGCCCAGGGTTAAGGATTAGCAAAAGAAAGCTTCAGCAGAAAACCATCCAGAAAGCGAAGTGGATCTTTGCTCTGCTGTCCCCTCGTCTTCCACATCACCCTGTTATTTAGAGACTGGAGGGACTGGAGGGACTGGAGGGACTGAATGGAGGGACTGGAGGACGGAACCTCTGGTGTCTCTGGTCCAACCTCACTCTCACAGGAGAGCTGTCCCCAGCATAAGATCACAGCAACAACAGCTTTGTCTAGATGAGTCTCAGAAATCCCAAATGGAAATCCCCCACCTGCCTGGTGGCCTGTCCCCATGCTGTGCCACTCTTCTGGGAAAGGAGCTTTGTCTGGCATCCAACAAAGAGCCTTCAACTTGCAGCTTGTGCCACAGGTCTTCAAAAGATGCATATATGAAGAGACATCATCTTTTCTTCTCAGCTGTTATCTGAATAGACAGAATGATCTCTTTTAACCCTCTTCTGTCCAAACCTTCACAGACAATTAGTGCTGAATTTGGGGTTTTCTTTCTTTCTTTTTGTTTGGGGGTGGGGCGGCGGTGTTTATTTATTTTTTTTTTTATTTATTATATATATATTATACAAATTATTATATAAAATTATTATATATTATTATATTATTGATTATTTTTGAATCCTTATCTGTGCTGTTTCCCAGTTTTGAGAACTGTTTTTTTCTTTTTTTTTTCTTCCTTTTTTTTCTTTTCCTGGTGTCTCAAATCTATCTTTGTCATTGTTGATTTACATCTGTTTTAATATGATTTAAGCAGTGTGGTTTTGCATTTCACTCTCTTATTCTTTTATGCCATACATGTATTTTGTTAAAAATTAGAATGTATACAGAAGGTGCTTTGTTGTGATCGTGATGGAGAAATTCATCAAAACAGAAAATACAGCACTACTTGAATGAAGATCCAGGCTGACTACAAGCACAGTAAAAAATAAAACTCCAGATATTTGGATTTCTTGATAAAAATCAATTACAAGAAGATTTCCGGTCAATCTTATATATAAATGGCCAGGATGAAAATAACATCTTAGCTAACCTGATCAGGACACATATACAAAGATGACACATTTATGCTAGTTAGGACATTATTCACCAGAAGTTATGGAGCTCTGAATGCTAGGGGAAGATTTGCAGAGAAAAAAATAAATGCAGTGTCATTATTCTTACAGTGGAAACCAAAGGATCAGTCACTAATTTACCAAACCAAGGAAAGGGTGGGGGGTGGGAGGGCAGTATGTTCAAATCAAAACAGAATTTTTGTTATTCTTTTGATGTTTTGTTGTTTTCATTAGGTAAAATGAAACATATATACGTGCAAATTCCCTGAAGAATTTCATGGTACTGAAAACAACGCTTTCTGCTTTTTCTTTGGTTCCACAAATTCTACGTGTCTTTCCTTTTTGTTTTATGAATACAAATGCTTACAAGTGACATTTTGAACCAAAGGTAGGACTGTTTTATTTTAAATATGTCACAAGTAAACAGCCTAACTGTTCAGTAAATATGCAAAAGTCTATGGGTAAATGTTTGGCATTCAAAAAAACAAACCAACAAACAAACAAACAAAAAAAAACACAAACAAACCAAAACAAACAAAAAACCTCACCCCATTCTTTGTTCTTGAAAAAAAAATTGCCAAACATAAAACAATTTTTGACTCTTTTCCATCTTCCCTGAAATCTCCCTTCTTCGCAAATTTAGGGTTATGAATGTGAAATATGTTCATCTGATTCGTAACACACGTATACATATATGTATATGTGTATTCTTGTGTAAGTGTGCATATAATTGTTCAGCTCCACTGGCAATTAGCCCTCAGTGAATGTAAACCCAAATGGCAGCAATTCTGATCCTATTGGAGAAGAATAAAATTCTGATTTTATTGGAGGATAAAGCTACAATTCAATTCAAAACAAAACAAAACAAAAAAACAGTGTGAATTTATATAAAGAATAAATAACAGCATAAATCCATGTGTTTGAGGAAAAGACAATAGAATGTTACAGATAAAACATTCTCTGAACCCTGGTAACAACCAGCAAATCTCAGTGTACCATGACAATAAATACATATGGACAGCACAGCCTAGTGGAATGAAAAAGGGGAAGAAAAGGGGAAGATGAACCAAGACATTAAAAACATTTTTTAGAGGTCAAAATCTCTTTCTCTCTCTCTCTCTCTCTTTTTTTTTTTTTTAATGTTTATTGGAAGGGAAGGAAGATTAATCAATAATTAAATTGTTTCACTGGAAAGGTGTAAACTTTATTCATTTGTTTTATTGTCACATGGAAAGAAAGTGCATTTGCACTTTTTTTTCTCAGTCAACACAAGTTATCTAGATGTCAAATAGTCATTTATGTACATTCTCTAGTGTTCTTTCCTACTGACTTTGGGGCTGGAGGATGTACTGCTCTGACTTGATTTCCTCCCTGACTTTCACTCTGCAACTTTTGAAAACTTTGAAAACAGCAGTCTCATTTTATACCGGGCAGAAAGAAACTGGTTTTCTCTCCCAGAGATCTGTTCAGTTGTTTTTCTACCTTCCATCAGGCATAATCCATTAAGGTATTTTTCTTTCCCTTGCTTTGTGTATGATAAAACAATATTAAACTACTTCGATGAGGTCTGTCCCTGCCCTGTCCTGTGTCATGTGCTTCATTTGCTGAATGTCTTTCGAATTAGTCTCAAATAATTCCATAGTACTTACAGTTTTCTACACTGAGCCTCTTTCTCCTGTATTTGCATTTTCTTATTATTATCTCTTTTTCAGTAGCATTTTTATGATGTTCTGAATGTTACCTGGGTAGCACACACCATTTTCGCAGACATGCCATTTGTCCCTCTCCCATAGCATTATTGCAGATCATTGAAATGGATGTTAGCTGCCTGGTCTATCAGTAGTGGCACAATGCTCAGGCTAATGACAGTCTCCTGATGACCCAACACTATTTCTGATCACACGCCTCTTCAAATTAACATGTTGACAGTCCTGCAGGCAACAGTGCTGGTAGTTATTCCCCAGCATCCTTTACAGCTACTGTCCTGCTGAAAGCCATTAAAATACTTGATGACTAAGAAACGTCCAGAAATTGAAGACTTATAGCTTATAAGCAAGATTTTGTTGTGTTTTCCATTCCCCTACCAACTAGTTAGATTTTGCCTAAACTTAAAGTTGAGTCTGACAATAAGGAGTATGCTAACATCAATAGGACAGTAAAGTGTTTTCACCAGCTGTGACGGATCTCTTACTTTCTACCTCTGTTTTCATACAGGTTAACATGAAGAAATTTAATGCACAAAGAAGAAATGTCTGTCTTCACTCACAAGAGTGTGGCAATATTGTTCACAGAGTGAGCAGAGTTAGAGAAATGATCCCACAACATGCAATCAAAGTAGTACAAAAAGGAGGGAATACAGTAATTTTAGCTTTCTTTGAATTTCGTGTGACAGTGTATTATTCTGATTAACTGATGGACATACATTAGAAAGGAATAAAGGACCATGTCCATGAATTATGGACTACAAAATATTTATTCTGCACCCACAATCCATTTTCAGCTTCAGGCTGTAAAAATCATCTCTTCCTTAGTGCAAGACCAGTGCATGGTCTGCATCCCCCTGTACATTTTTCATTATCACTGCCATTACCTCTGGTAACTAGAGGTAACTAATAATAAGAACTTAATAATGGTAACTGATCTCTACCTGTCCAGGGTATCTGTAGGCCATAGTTTTGCAGCATCTTCCTCTGTGAGTCTTCAGAGACTCTCCCACCAGAAGGCATCTTTATGAGTTTGTAGCCTGATTTTCTTCATAGCCCATGCCACAGGTTATTCCTGATTAAATTACTACTTATAGAGGCAAAGATGCTTCAGATAAATTTATTTCCACAGCCATTGGTAATGGCACTTACTTGGCAGCCCTGGGTTCCCATTAGATGGAACACTTGAGTAATTAGTATATCTACTTTTTTTTCTGCCTGTCCTATCTGAAGACTTTCTTTAATCAGCTTTTGCCTTACATAAGTGCACACACCCGCTACTCTGGTTAAAGGAAAAGCTAATGCTTGGCAATTTCAGTGGAGATTTTTCCATCCAACTTCTACTGGCAAAAACATTTCAGGGAAAAAAAAAATCAAGGTCACAGGAAAGCTTGCCAATTCAAACTGCTCAGTGGCCTGGATTTATGATTTTTTTTTTTCCAATTAAATTCACGTTCCCTAAGTGGGGATTTCACACCCCTTGTGTTAAGTAAATTGGTGTCTGGATTTTTATGAGCTTTGGCAGGAAAAAGTATCCAGTGAACCAAGAAAAATACCGAGCTTTTGGATGGAAGCACCCAGGATTTCAGGCTTACATCTGAACCAAAGAAATGATTGTGAGAAGTCCTTTGATGAGTGAAGACAATCATTTTGATGCAATTTATAATTAAATATTGTTGTGTATCTCTGTTCTTCCAGAACATCCTCCTGTCACTGGAGTTTCATTTGGTTTATTTATGCATCGGTGATGTATTTTGAATGCCTCTCTAACATTGATGGATATTACACTTGATGTTTTTCCTTATGTCCCTTTGGTGGTGCAAATGTGAGAAAGGGCAATGAACTTTCGGTGACTCTCTTGTATAACTAAAAAAAAGATTTCTTCATCGGGTTCAAAAGTTCAGCGCGTCAAGAGAAATCATCTTCTTGGTGCCATTGCACACAGGGTGGGAGAATTTTGGGGGAGGCTCTATCTTACAGTAAAAGATAATTATTCTGGGATGCAAATTTGGTAATTCTCACCAATGGTGGTTTTCAAATTACCATGTTGATAAATTGTTTGTTGTGTTTTTATTAACCTCTGTGACCTAACAGAGTGGGTTTGCGTACTGCAAGCTGCTTACACCGAAGGACAAAAAGCTCTTGGCACACCATTCGTTGTGGTAATAGCGCCTCAGGGTCCCTTCAGTATCTGCTTCGCTGAGGTTGGTAAAGTCAAAAAAACAAGGCCTTTCGATTGACAGCAGCGGAAATGATGGTAAGGGAACATGGAAAAAGAGCAAAGAAAAAAAAAAATACCACCAATTTCATCCCTCTTCACAAATGCTCACTGATCTTGGGACTTGGGCCTATCCATATACAACCTTTCTTCAGTGCACACTCATCTGCAGGACTTTGAAAGCCAGTTAAGTCCAAAACCAAATGTGTTGGCAACAAAAGTCCATTCTGGAAAAGGGCCACCACAGAAAAACCTGGTAAACTTCTGTGCATGGGAAACATAAACAAAAAATAAACAAGACCCACCCCAAAAGAAACCAAACCAATCCAAAACCAAACCACCCATCAAAAACAAAACAAAACAAAAAAATAACAAAACCCCAATCCAGCAACTTTGACGTAGTTAGTGAGAACAGCTTTTTATAGTAAATAGCTTCTCTAGGTGAGAGGTTATAGACCCAAATGGAGCATCAAGTCACTGAACTACTGGGCAAAAAACACTAACGGAGGACACCTTGATCATCATACAATTTTTCCTTAGGACGTTTATGTGCTCTGAGGCAGACAAGTAAAACAATTCAACAGGATCCTCAACAGAGAATGGCATTTTCTCCATGAAGCAGGGTGTTTTCAGGGTGTAGTTTTTGACCAATAGCATCTTTCAGCTAAACATCTCTTCCCTGTGGAGTATAGAATCATAAAATCATTAAGGTTGGAAAAAACTTTCAGGATCATCTGGTCCAACCGTCACCCTACTACCAATGTCAACCATGTCCCTAATCACCACATCCAACCTCTCTTTAAACACCGCCGGTGACGGTGACTCCACCACCTCCCTGGGCAACCCATCCCAATGCCTGACTGCTCGTTCTGAGAAGAAATGTCTCCTGATCTCCAACCTGAACCTCCCCTGGCACAACTTGAGGCCATTCCCTCCAGTCAATGGTAGGGCAGAAGTGCTCTTCTCAAGCCATCCTGATGTCTGTGTGGCTAATCATCGCTTTGAGGGCCCTGCCACTGACTTTTCGTGAATCCCAACTCACATGGTTGCCAGTAGGACTGTGTACACAACAAGAGAATCCTGGAAAGCTCCCAGAAACAATCATATTATGCTGTATGCACATCTCCAAGGTTGCACCTTCCTGGTCAAATAAAACATGTGGCTAACATATCCTTCTGTCCTGGTTTCAGCTAGGATAGAGTTAATTTTCCTCCTAGTAGTTGGCATGGTGCTGTGCTTTGGATTTAGGATAAGAATAATGTTGATAACATGCTGATGGTTTAATTGTTGCAGAGCAGTGCTTACACTAAGCCAAGGACTTTTCAGCTTCTCATACAACCCTGCCAGTGGGGATGCAGGGGGTGCAGCAGGAATTGGGAGGGGACAGGACCAGCACAGCTGACCCAAGCTGGCCAAAGGAATGTCCCATACCATCTGATGTCATGCTGAGCAAATAATATGGGGTGGCTCTCTGGGGCGGGGGGGACTGCTGCTTGGGGATATGCTGGGTATCAGTCAGAGGGTGGTGAGCAATTGAGCTGTGCATAACTTGTTTTGTACGCATTATTATTAGTAGTACTATTATTATTATTTCTTTTCTGTCCTAATAAACTGTTTTTATCTCAACCCACAAGAGGGTTTTTACTTTTTTCTTATTCTCTCTCCGATCCTGCTGGGGTAGGAGGGTGAGCGAACAGCTCTGTGGTGCTGAGCTGCCAGCTGGGTTAAACCACAACACCTTCTGAAGAGTCTCAAAGCCTTGAACTAACTTCTAGAGACAGCCATCTGCCTCTGCAGCAAGTGGCTGGGAGTGAGCTTCACCACACACATACTCATGTGTGTGCAGAAATGCACGTGTCCATATCTACATACATGTAAGTAACAAAGTTTTGCAATGGTTTGAGTTTGCTTAGTGAACCCCAGAAAAGGAGCAAGGTAAATTACCCTAACGGAGCTCCACCCAGAGACAGGACTCTTCTGGTATCCTCTCTTGTGTGTTTGCAGCAGCTCAACAGTCTTCATAAAACACCATAATAGACAGTGTAGGAAAAATAAATAAATGAATAAATCTGGAAAGTGCCTTACATTAAAGACAGAAAAGCAGTGTGACAAATACCTTACTACGTCCAATGATGTGAGCATCAGAAAATGCCTGCAGAATTTTAGCTCAATCTTCTTTGTAACAGCTTTCAAATAGATGCAGCTGCAATTAAATCTTCCTTCAAATCCTTCTCCACCTGGTTAACCCAACCCCACTCTTCACCTCTCCTTGTGGGCCCTGTGACCCAGGTCTGACTGTCTTCATTAGCATCAGCTGGTCTTTCTCTATTTTATCCATACCCTCTTGAAATAGCCACAAACCTATTCACAAGAACCAAAACAGCCACAAGAAATCCTATTTGTTTTCACTGGTACTGACTGGAGAGGAAATTCCTTTATTTGGCTTGCCACAATCTTCCTAATGTTGCTTAGGTTGTGGTTTTCCATATCTGCAAGGAGGGCAACCTCTTGGCAAATGTTCAGACTTGCATCCATAATTTCCTCCAGGAGGACTTGTGAATTTTCAAGATAGCTGAAAACACCCACTGCTGTCAGACAAGGGACTTGAGCTGATTTGGAATGACTCTGGGATGTTGCAAAGCCTGAATTGGCCTGAACATAATGGAGAACACTGGTCAAGTGCATCTTGCTAAACCCTTCACTTTAAAACACATGTACATGTAGGTTGGTGTTTAACCAAGATACCTTTATTTGGGTAAAAGTTTGTCAACTGGTTTGAGTGCTTCCCCTTCAGCAGAAAGTGTCAGACATCTCCCCAGAATGACTCTCCCTACCTCAGATGATGTGATGCTCTTCATTTAGAGAAGAAGCATGCCAAGAGAGAGTTCAGAAAAACTCAGACACATGGAGCTAGCAGAATTGTTCTTACCGCTGTTGGCCACCAAAACTCAGATTGAAAGCGTATTTGTTAGTGTCTCTAGGACACATGCACCGCACTGGACTGTTCCCCCTGGTTTGACTGGGCAAAGGAATCACTTCCAGTTGGGTACAATATCATGTTTCCTCTGTAATGAGATCCATCCCACTTGCAGCCTTCCAAGTGAGACAGCTCCTGTCCACAAACCCTCACGCACACTTCTGAGATAACCACTTGTACCAGCTCTTTTCCACGTAGGAAAAACTTCATCTTCTCTGTGATACCACCAGCCAAAAACATTTGTTTCTTCATTTATATTTACATGATCTACCCGGAAATATTAGATAGGAAGGGATTAAACTTTGAATTTCAGGAGGCTATTTCTCTGGGATGGTCTCTGTTAAGGTTGAGAGAGGTATTTCATGAGCAGTTGTGCATCAACAAATACGTTGCATGTGGAGACAATTCTTTGCTTGGGTCCTTGGCACACTGGGAAAAGGTTTTTTTTTTTAGAAAATAGCTTGAGCTGCTGACAGTAATGCACTGGTTCAGCAGAGCAGCAGATTGCCTCTGTTTGGAAAGTGGGAAAGTCACTCCCAGTGCTTGCTGAGATGTTTGCAAAATGAACATGCTCATCTTTACAAACTGAGCTTAGAAGAGTGTTTTGGCTAGAATGTAAATCAGATGTATGGGGTGTTCATGCCAGTGAAGGAGATGAAGCTAAAATTTTCAAAAGGGTGACTGTGGCAACTGACTTATTGTGGAAAAAGAAAAACAAAACAAAACAAAATGATGATGTGAATTGTTTTTGCAGTCTCCAGTATGGAAGGTCAGCAGGCAGTTTCAGCGCACCCTTTGTTACTTGTTTGGGGGCCAGCTCTGTCTCTGGTCATTTTTTCTTCTTGGTTAGTGCTCCGTGACTGATGAGGATCTCAGTAAAACACAAATTGATTTGCTTGGCTTTCGTGGTCACCTCTGGACTGTAATTACTCAGGCAGGAAAAATTAATTAGTCCAGTGTGGGCCGACTGCTGCTCTCCGAGCACTGCTGAATCTTAATTGGAGAGCTCCAGAGAAAGGTGCTGATTCACAGCATTGCACGATGGGGTGGGGATTTTAGTGAAGACACAAGGTGGAGGAGAGAAGGGAGCTGAAGGTCAAGATGAGGTATGTTTCCTGCTCTGCCTTTAAGTGTGGTACCTTCTTCCCTCTGTTTCGCTGTGATAATGAGAACATTAAAGCCTGCTTACCACAGTAGTGCCTCTAATAATGCCACTGTATATCAGCAAATGATACAGCAACAGTGAAGACAATGGAGCCAGCTGTAGGGCCCATCACAGGGGTTAGAGGGGTTGCAGAGAACATCACAGGGGTTGCAGGGGCTGCAGGGTGGGCCATAGGTTTGAATCAAGTCAAGATGCATTTTCCTAGAACCATACATTTCCTCCTGAAGGGGCTGAATAGCATTGAATGGTCTTCAAAATGCACAGAGCAGACCGAGCAAACGTACAGCTGCTGCTAGGAAGTAGTTAATTATTTTTTTTAACTTTGTTAACTTGCTTCCCCATCATCAGACATAGGCCAGCCCTTAGAGGTGAAAAAGAACAAGAAGAAGAAACGGATTAAGGAGAAACAGGTAAAAAAAAAAAAAAAAAAAAAAAAAAAAAAGACAGAAAAAAAAAAGGAAATGAAAAAAATCAACATTGTGACAAGCAACTAGCAAACTCAGAGAAAGCTTCTAAGAAATCTTCTTTGAACATGCTCTAGTCAGACACGATGCTAGATAAACACTGTGCCCAGCCTGCCTCCCAAAAAGACCCTTGTACTTTAACACAGCAGGCAGCACAGCACCATGCAGCCGTTCGATCACGTCCTGAGTGAATCCAGAAAGATTCAGAAGGAAAAAAAGTACAAACCAGTGCATTGATAGAGAGTTAAATAGCGTACAAAAGAAAGAGAAACTGAAAAAATGCTGTACAGTACAACACAGCCAATAAAGAAAATTTAATGACATAAAAATAAAACAAAATTTTTCCCATTCTAATGAAATCCTATCCCCATCATCGCTTCCCATCCCACTGATCATTTCCTATCCCAATAACCTCCCAGTTCTGATCCCAAGGCTGAATTCCCAACTCCCACCCACCCATCCATGCACCCATTTTCTGCCATCCGTGCTGGCCATGCCCACATCCATGCCCGGACTGAGTATGGGCAGCGGGAGCGGGCTGCATGAAATCCCCTCGGCATCCCACTGCAAGAAGAGCTGCAGGCAGAGGCCTAAGTGAACACCTACACTAGACTAATCTGCCTGCTCTCAGCACCTCTAAGCAGCAGCACCTTCAAGTCTCCTCCTGCAGCAGCAGCACATCAGTGTCTCTTGTCCCAGCAGCAGGACATGGGCGTCTCCCATTGCACCATGCCAACCTCCACGCCTCGAGTGCCAGCAGCAGTCCTCAAGGCGAGCTGGACGCTCAGGGCACTTTTGGCCACCCACCTTTGTGAGCTCCAAAGCTGACAGTGACTCTCTGCTGAGCTGCCACGGCTCTCGGGCGCCCCGATGGCAGAGCTTACAGCGCTAAGCTGACTGCCAGGAGAAAAGGCTGCTGTGAAATGGCTGCTCCACAATGCCAGGAGCAAGGTCTCCTGGGCTGGGGGTTTGCAGGGGAGCTCGGCCTTGGGCCTGGCAACTGCGCCTGGGAGCCAGGGACGGCCTTGGTGTGCAGCTGGACACCTGGGCCTGAGAAAGCAAGGTTTCTTTCCAGAGACTTGGCACCATCGTCACCTAGTGGCTGTCTCGGGGGGACAAGAAAAATGCACAGCATCTCTTGGTGCCCTGCAGTGCTGCTGTCCTACGCCCTTGGGTGTCTCTGTGATAGAAAAGGGGACAGATTTTGACCCTAATCCCAGCTCCTCTCTCTCAGAAGCTTCACGTCCTTGTCTTTTTTTAATATTTAGCTTTGACTTTAGGCTTGTTCTTGCTACTCCTTAGGCAGACTGATGCTTTCCTGGCACATCACCTTAACTGATTTTAACTACCTCTAAGTGGCTTTGCTCCAATTCTCCTCTAATTAATTAGTGCTTCACACCTGTTACAGAGGTATCTTTCCTACCTGGTACAATCTAGATGAGCTTAGCAGTATCCATGCATCTCTTTCCTTTAGTCGTCACAGTAGACTTGCTGGAGGTAATTTGTGCTGGGCAGTTATCACCAGAAAGCATCCCCAAGCCAAGTCTGCATTTGCTTGTGTCTTCTGAAATCCCTGCAGCTGTGTCCCCTGCCAGCTTCTTGTGTGCCCCAAGCATCCTCGCTTGCAGGGCAGTAGAAGATGCAGAAAAGGCCTTGCCTTAGTGGCAGCACTGCCCTGCAAGAGCTCCAACTTCCCTCTTAGCAGCACCCTGTAGCCCCGAAATGCCCCCAGAGGGCACCTGGCAGCTACTGGGAAGGAAATGAGCTCGGTCATTGTGAGAGACCCGCTCAAGGCTCGGCTCTTTGGCCCAGGTGTCTGTGAGACGGTGTTGGCAAGGAGTCCTGCTGTGTGACTCGGTTCTTTATGGGTGCTCCGTCCCCACTAGGCTTGCTTTGGAAGGCCCAGGAGAGTCTTGTGGGCACTGGCCTGGGTTCCCAGGCTGAGCCAGCTGCTGGCAATCAGGGAGGCTCGCCCAGTGTCTTGGTTTGGGTTTGCATGGCCAGGCTGTGGGAGCGGGGGGCTGCAGGGGTGTCCTCTGTGAGGAGAATGCAGCAGCTGCCCCATGGGAGCTCAGGGCCGCTTCCAGGAGGCTCCAGAGGGAGCTATACCCTTTTCATACCCTTTTTGATCTGGGTGGAGAGAGAGGGCATTGGAGTTGAACATACAGAGACAGAGTACTTAGGATTGGACAACAGAACCATTGAATATATGCATATGATAACTTCTCCCTGCTAGTCACAGTCCTGTTTCCCAGTCTGCGGTTTCGCTTATTTGCCATTAGAGTGCACTGTTGACTCACATTTAGTTTGTCATCTATCACCTCCCAGTTCCTCTCTGCTGGGCTAACCAGTTGCTTCCCAGTCTGTACTGAAGTCCAGGTTATCCTGGCCCAGGTACAGAGCATGATCCTTCTAGCTGCAGAACTTCATGAAGTTACTTTTGGCCCAGGCCTGAGGTTTGCTGTGGTGCTTCTGGACTGATGCTCTGCTGTGTGCTGGCTGCTTCCTTGTATTTAGTGTTCTCTACAAATTTGGTGAGAGTGCATCAGAGTCATCATCCAGAAAGCATATGAAGATATTGAGATGTGTGAGGCCACTGCTAGACCCCTAGATTCTTTGGTTGTTACACAAAGTCAATGAGATGTCATTCTCCTGCCTTTTGAGATAGGTGGTCCATTACTACAGCCTTTAACCGAAAATATATTTCACTATATTATTGTGCCCAATCTTCTGTTCTACCACCTTCATGCTACCTCCACTGCCTCCCACCTCCTTTACTTACCACCTCAGTTAGCTCCCCGACAGTGGGATGAACCCATTGGCTTGAGTGACCGTTTCCATCCTGGGATCACTCTCACATTGTCTGTGGCTCTGAGATCACTGCCTCTTGTCATGATTTGTAATAGTTTGTTGTGACAGGAAGTAGGCTCAACAAGCATCCTCTGTAGCCTTCCCCCTGGTACAGTTAGGTTAGGTGAGACGTGTTGCTCGCCCACATGGGTGTGTAGTCAGGGTTTGGGAAGCCTGAATGCATTCCTAGGTGAGTCTGTTTTCTCTGGCCAGGCAGTATCCCAGATGCCTGTCACCTCAGAGCCAGGTACTCAGCACAGGGTAACACGGACCTTACAGTGTGTCTGTACGCTGGCTCACATGCAGTGATTAAATGCTTGAGGGAAAAGGCAGGGGCCACCCCAATGTATTTGCATGTGGCATATTAGCTAATGCTGATAAAAAATATAAGGGAAAATCTACTCTAGTGACTGGGGGGCTATTTATAGTCAGTGGAATAGAGGGAAAGAGATCATAAAAGAGATGCAGAAATATTTTTGACCTTAACTAAACTGAGTTGCTAAACAAGAACAGAGTAATACAGCTATACTTTAGCTAGACAAGGTTTAGGTATTAACAATATTTAACAGATGCTCAGAGTTAGTTTTTCAAGGTAGGTACCTTTTAATTATCTAGTTGCTCAGTTAACCTTTTGAAACTCTAGGATGGCAAATTGTAAATGTGATCTCTAAGAAAAAAAAAAAAACAAACATTATTTATAGTCCTACTCATCTCAGAAAATCTGTTCTTCCTCCTATTTGGAATTAGACTTTTTTTTCTTTGTTTTACATTAATTTACTGGCTTTTACCTGTTTCACCTGCAGAGTTACTCAGGCTATTAGCAATCTGGTGTCTTCCCTCATGTATCTTACAGCAGACGGTATATCAAGAGGGGTTAAAAAAGCCTGCATGCGTCCACAGACTCAACTTTCGTTACTGGTCATGGCACATAAAACAGAGAACTCAGCATGTCCTCTTTAAGGGAAAATTGCATTCCTCTATCTACTTTGACTGTGTCAGCAAACCAGTTGTGAAGGATGCAATTTACTTACTCTTTCAAAAGCCTTTGTTAAAGTTCCTCACTAAAGTCACAGAGAACCCAAGTCATCTCCTGAAACTCAGTCATGCAACAAGCTCCAGGCACCCAGAAGCTACAACAGGGAATTCCCTGAGGTGGTTCTGAAGACTCACATGTAAGCGTAGAAAATGAGGGATCGATCTTCAGATCAAATACTTTCTTCCAAACGCCACCATCTGTGGTATCCTTCTTGGCTTTGCTCAAAGAAGAGTTGTACGAGCTGTCTTCAGGTAAGCACAGGGTGATTAAAAGAACGTGGCAGACAACAGAAAAACATAAGAGTGTTGCTTTCACAAAGGCCACAGCTCAAATGACTTGTCAGCAGAAGACCTGTGCAGTAGTAGCTGTGGCAGCCATACACCACAATTTCTTCTCCTGTTATGCCAACAAAGAGACCAGATCCACAAGAGAACAAAAATGAGAAAACACAAGCAACAAAAAGCAATCTTAGTTAAAACTTAGAGAGGGCGAAGCAAGTAAAATTCTAAAGCAAAATATTATGATGCAATAAATGTTGACTCCCAGGTGGCATGACTGTGCAAAAAACCTTTTTCTTCACCAATCAAAAGGACATACTTTTTAAGGACACAATAGCTGGCATACTTTTACTTCCATCTTGCACACGAGTAATCTTATTGAGACTACCTGGACATATGTTTCACAGTGTTTGTAAAGATGCACGTAGAAATATAAGCAGGCAGTCAAGTTACTTGGAAGGTTAAATTAAATCAAATCCTTTTCTGATACCTTAAAATCTCTCATTGAGTTTTGGTACATTAATCCCATCACTCAGAGCATACAGTGAGCTCCTTCCCAGGCTCTGCATTGGATTCCAGGACAGAGCATTCACTTTTGCATTCTTGTAAAGGTATGATGCTCCCTGGGGCAAGTTTGCCTCAGCAAAGGAACATATTTCCTCTACAAAAATGTTCTGTCCCTCTTCCTGAACCACAGGGTGCTTGTTGCAGCTTGCATGCAAATATCAAGAAATATGTATTTCTGCAGATGTTTTCTGTGAAAAGCAGAGAGGTGAGCAGGCCCTGGGCCTCCCAAGGGGTTAGAGAAAGGCCAGGATGTCTAGTCTGAATGTACCTGACAGCAGAGAGAAAAGAACTAGGTTTATATGAAAAAAATATCAAGCCTCCTGCTTTGAAACTATTATTTGCCTTCCTCTGCTGGCAGACAGAAATATTCTGATAGGGAAGATGAGAGGCCAGGACTTGGAGAGAGACAGAGGACCTGGGCAGGGATGGAGACACTGCCAAAAATTTGTTTCTTGAGGCAGCAGGAGGGGAGCAGTTCAGGCCTGAGTAAGATCATTATTTTTCCATGATAAGGTAGCAGATCATCAGGGGGCCGAATACTACAAGTCATAGACCCAGTGACATTTAATTGCATTTCCCAAAGCATCTGCAGTATTTACTTCCTCAAAGGACTTGGTCTGCTCACCCCATGTCACCAAGCATTAGGGGTTTATTTTTTCTCTTAATGTAAGTTTTCATAGCGTCCATCACCAGGAGGATTTGTTCTTGGGACTCCACGATGACCAGCTGGGGCTACATGACCATTCCACCTCTGCGTCCTTGAGCACATGCCTCTGGCCGTTCGGAGTCTCCACTCTGCAAAATCCTACATACTCCACCATTGTTTTAGTCAGACAAAAATAGCATGGGGCCTGCTGCATGGTAGGAAAAGTCAGCAGCAACATTGTTAAATTACTGGGCAGATTAAGGTTTGGTTCCTGCTCTCCTGTACTTTCCTTCAGATCATCACGTCCTTCAAAGGCCAGAGGGAATCTGACTCAATGTAGCCCAGCTTTGTACTAGTACAAGCTATGGCATTCTACCAAAATGTCATGCCCAGAGGTCTCATCTTCTCCAGACAGCAAACTTCTGTGCACCACAGAAGTAGAGCAGAGACAACATCCAACAGTGAGGCCTTGCTACAGCAGAGAACAGCTAAGGGACACAGTCCTGGCTGACCCCAGTGGCCATCAGTCTCTGTGCTGCATGGCAAGAGGTAGCTCATAAAGTCCCAGCAAGTACAATACATTCATGAGAGCAGCACTAATTATAAGGAACTCCTTCTGATCCGTCCCTGCTGGCAGCACTGGCCTGTGGAGTAAGTCCATACGCCAGAGCAAGATACACAATGCTCTGCTAATGAGAAGGAAGCTGTTGTCCATGACACACACCTCATAAGCGGTGGTAGTCTTGTAAACAGCTGAGTCCTATAAAACCTGTCAGACTTTTGCCTCTAAATCCTCTCACAATTGTACAAAGGATGCAGAGCATTGAGAAGGCTGGAGGAGATCATCAGAGATTACCAGTCATTTTAACTCTGCCTACACTTCTGTTCAGGAAATGTCTCCCTTTCCTGCTTCAGCACGAAAATACTCTTTTTCTCATGGCTGGGTAATTTTGTCTTTGGCATACAGTGATGGCTGTCCATAGATAGTCACCAGATGCTACCCTGGTTTGCCGGGGAACTGATGCTGACATTTGTCTCCACACTAAGCTTTACCACTGACACCAGATCACCACCTTCCTGCTGCTTTTCTCTCTGCTATCCTTTCCAACAGCCTCCTGTTCCCTGGGATGGCCCTACCTTGGGGGAGCCTGCCTCGCCTTCCTCTTGTTCCTTCCCCTTCTTGGCAGGACTTTCTGCCCTTCCGAAACGAGATGCCTTCTGCATGCATTTCTTCCCCTTGTGTGTATTGGCACCTGAGACAGCAGCGGGGTCGTCTCCGCAGCCAGCTGTAGGGCTTGGAGTGGCTGCAGGGAACATGCCAGGGGCTGGAGTGGCTGCAGGGAACATGCCAGGGACCATGAAGCCCAATGCTGGCCAATGAAGCCCAGCAGAGAGGAACTGGGAGGTGATCGATGACAAACTAAACGTGAGTCAACAGTGCACTCTAATGGCAGATAAGCGAAACCGCAGACTGGGAAACAGGACTGTGACTAGCAGGGAGAAAGTACCATATGCATCTATTGAGTGGTTCTGTTGTCCAATCCTGAGTACTCTGTCTCTGTATGTTCAACCCCAATGCCCTCTCCCTCCACCCAGATCAAAAAGGGTATGAAAAGTAACCAAAAATGTCTGCTGGAGGGTGACAAAGATGTCAGGGATATCAGATGCAGGTCTTCATGCCTGTGAAGACAGGTAGAAGGAGTTGATTTCTTTCATCAGATGAAGAGGATGCTGAAGGGGAGGTAATCACAGCCCCCAAATACTTAAAGGGCAATTACAAAGCAAATGAAGCCAAACTCTTCTCAGTGTTACCAAACTATAAAGCAAGGGAGACAGAGACCCTATACTGCAGCTTCATAGGTTCAGATAGGATATTAGGAAAAAAGTCCAGCTCAGTCAGGTCCTGCAGTGATTTTTAAGACCTTTCCCAAAATGTCTGCTTTACCCCAGTCCCACACTGCCCCATTCAGCCCTGACATTCCTATCTATGATCTTAGACAAGGTTCTCTTAGCAGCACAGCAAATGCCGATTAGGATAATTTTACATCAGTATTTATATGTGTGAAATTCTGCTTACATGAAACTTGTCATCAAGCAGATTTAAGAAAGTGCTTGAAATCTGTTTATAAGGAAATGAAATGAAAATTTAAGAGAAAATTTTTGAGACCTGTTAGGAAAAGGTCTGAGAATACCCATCTGACCTCATAGTTGACTCTTCTTTTTCTGAAATTATCAGCTATTTTCAAACTTACTTTTCACTTTGTTCAAAAATTCATAGACTTCGTTTAATCCTTTGGTTACCTTATTTCCCTTCCCTTCCTTCTCTTCCTTTCCCCTCTTCTTTTTTTATTTATTATTATTATTTTATCTCACATAATCCAGCTCATCTTCTAAGTTTATTCTCTGTTCCTTTAATTTTATAACCTGTTGACTATCTCCACAATCTGAAATACCCATCTCAGATAACCTTATTGGTCCTGCCAAGACAATAATTCAGCTGTCATCCCTGACCAAGGAGTTCCCATGTGATAGTCCATGGGCACACAGTGCTATGTGAAGGCCAGCTTTGTTCTCTGTTTATCTCCAGAAACAGAGAGATTTTCATCGTCAGGCTAAAACTTCATAGTTACAGACATCCACATGTGCTGCTGGTCTCTGCTGGGAACAGAGGGAGCACAGAGAAAGGCTTTTCACCTGCTCCCCAGTGATGGGGTGGCACCACCACGGCTTGTCATGGTCTGTGATTTCTGTCATTTCTGGGAGATGACAACATCCTCCTGATCTGGTTGGTGATGCTTTGGGGCAAGGCTGAACAAGCATACGGTACTTGAGGAGTTAATAAAAACTGCTGGATTAAAATCATTACATTGCCACTGAAAGACCCCACTGTTAGCCACAGGGAAGCACCTCATCTGCAGCTCCCTTACAATAAAATGAAGGGCAATTTCATCCAGTCACCTGCTGCTGACCTATTTAAGGTAACTGGAGGCAGGGCAGAGGCAGTCGCTGCTGTCTCAGCTGTTTGTCCCTCAGCGAGCAGCCTGGGTCCGGCTGCAGGTGGTGCAGTCCCAGTGCCACCTTTTTGGGAACTGGGTGCTTGCACGACCTTCCCAGACCTGACAGTGTAAGGAAAAGCGGGTTCTGCCTGCAGCAGATGCTGTGTCCCTGGCAGGCCCTATGCATTTGGTGTGCTGCTCAGCAGAGGCTGTCAGGGCCTCGGCAGGCTGTGTGAGCCTTGCCACTGGTGGCTTTACCAGGGCTTGGCACGGAGAGGTCAGGCTGAGCTAACGACAGGCAGCAGCAGGGCCCCATCAGTAGTCCCTACACTCTGAAGCCTTGGGGAGCCTTGCACACTCTTTCTGGAGCATCTCCCCTATGAGGAGAGGCTGAGAGACCTGGGGCTGTTTAGCCTGGAGGAAAGACTGAGGGGGGATCTTATCTATGTGTATAAATACCTGAGGGGTGGTAGAGGGATTTGGCAAACCTCTTTTCAGTGGGTTGTGGGGACAGGACAAGGGGTAACGGCCACAAAATGGAGCCCAGGCAGTTCCGCCCCAACATACAAAATAATTTCTTCACGGTGAGGGTGACGGAGCACTGGGACAGGCTGCCCAGGGAGGCTGTGGGGTCTCCTTCTCTGGAGAAAATCAAGGCCTGTCTGGACACCTACCTGGGCAACCTGTTCTAGGGAACCTGCTTTGGCAGGGGGGTTGGACCCGATGATCCCTGGAGGTCCCTTCCAACCCCTATGGTTCTGTGATTCTGTGATTCCTGAGGGCCTGTCCCCAAACCCCCAATGCTTTTTCAGGTTGGGAAGTGGTAAGGAGAAGTGCCTGTGCTGCCTCCCCAGCATGAAATGAGTCCTGCCTTTGATATTAGTTCTCCTGTTGTTTCTTGCAAGGAAGATTAGAACTTTTCGATTTTTACAGGGCCTCCAGAATTCCCATAACTTCACTTGACTACATTAAAAAAAAAAAAAAAAAAAAAAACATCACGATGTTAACAAATGCACTGCAAGGCCAGGCCAGGCTATGTCTCTTTAATATACTTGTAAATGCATGTATTTCTGTCTGCTTTACCTGGGAGGGGAAATCATTTCTAAGGAACGTTGCTAGATATAAGAGGTGGATTACTAGAGCTGTGTCCTTCATTTAGGAATAACAGCCATTAAACTCCTTGTTGCCATGGGGCTGCAATTTCCAGAGGTGATACCCATTATCAGAGAACTGGCTGCTGGCAAGCAGTTAATGAGAGAGCTTTGAAATGGCTCAGTAAAAATCCATCATCCCTGCAGATTTCTGGGACGTGTATGAAAGAGGAAAGGGAGCCAAAACTGGATCCAGCTGTGAACTGCACAGACATGGCTGCTTTCTTATTGCTCCACAGGCTGAGGGAAGCCCCTCTAAGGTTGCAGACCTTTAGGGGCTATGCTGGCCTGTGGCAGGCCAGGGCGCTCCACCCTGAGCCCACAGCTCTTCCCTGTGACCCAGGGCAACCTCAGCAGCCTGCAAAGACAAGGAAATACAAAAGTGTCTTTAAGCATTGAGGGAGCATTTGAGAGCTAGGGCATGGGCATGAAGGAGCTTTTTACATCACAGAGATGTTCTTCTACTTGTGCTGGGTTTTGGTCTCTTCACTATGTCTTCCCAGCCCTGTCTTCTGACCTTGTGGTTGTGTGAAATTATTCCTGATGAAGAAAGAAAGAAAGAAAGAAAGAAAGAAAGAAAGAAAGAAAGAAAGAAAGAAAGAAAGAAAGAAAGAAAGAAAGAAAGAAAGAAAGAAAGAAAGAAAGAAAGAAAGAAAGAAAGAAAGAAAGAAAGAAAGAAAGAAAGAAAGAAAGAAAGGAAGGAAGGAAGGAAGGAAGGAAGGAAGGAAGGAAGGAAGGAAGGAAGGAAGGAAGGAAGGAAGGAAGGAAGGAAGGAAGGAAGGAAGGAAGGAAGGAAGGAAGGAAGGAAGGAAGGAAGGAAGGAAGGAAGGAAGGAAGGAAGGAAGGAAGGAAGGAAGGAAGGAAGGAAGGAAGGAAGGAAGGAAGGAAGGAAGGAAGGAAGGAAGGAAGGAAGGAAGGAAGGGGGAGGAAGGAAGGGAGGAAGGAAGGAAGGATCAAACAAATGAACAAACAAACAACGACAAAAACAGAAACACACTCAGGAGCTATAGCAATAGAAATATGCTGGCTGGGCACCCCAAAGATCCAACATTATTCAAAATACTCCATAGGTATTGTAACTAGCCTGGAGGAGAAGGGGAGGGGGAAGAAGGAGGGGAAGCTGTCATTCTTTGTCTCCTCCACAGACTGACTCTCGGAGGACAATAGTTACAAAGCATGATTTTTAATAGTTTTCAAGAGATTATTCCAGAAATACATGAATGAGGGCAATGCTGAAGCGCAAATTCCAGATTAGGCTCAGAGCCACTGCTTTTATCACTGCTTTCATAAGCAAGTGTTACATAGTACAACAAATTGACAAAACCCAAAGCAACCTTCAACCAGCCCTCAGAGATTAGAAAGAGCAAAACAGGGACTATATACAGAAAGATATGCATTAAATTAAACAACTTGGAGAGCAAATAAATCAACATTGTGACCAGCAACTATAAAACAAATATAATGGTTATAACAAATCATAAACAAATTTATTAGGACAGAAAAGAAAGGTGAATAATAACAGTAACGGTAATAGTACTACTAATAATAATGTGTACAATCAAGTGATGCACAATGCAATTGCTTACCACCCGCTGAACGATGCCCAGCCCATCCCCAAGCAGCCAATCCCCCCACCCCGGCCAGTACCCTATATTAATTGCTCAGCACGACACCATGTTGTATGGAATACCCCTTTGGCCAGTTAGGGTCAGCTGTACTGGGTCTGTCCCCTCCAGCTCTTGCTGCACCCCCAGCCTGCCTGTTGGCAGGACAGAGAGAGAAGCTGAAAAGTCCTTGGCTTGGTGTAAGCACTGCTCTGCAACAATTAAAACATCAGCATGTTGTCAACATTCTCATCCTAAATCCCAAACACAGCACCATACCAGCTACTAGGAGGAAAATTAACTCTATCTTAGCTGAAACCAGGACAACCATCTATACAGTTTAGCTGCAGAGAGTCTGCCCGGGGCTCTGGCTCACTGACCGAGGAACAGAGTGCAATGGCTGTGCCCAGCCTGCCTGCTCGAAGTGCCTGTGTCTGCACCGTGCAGGTCTCTGCTTTGCAGCAGTGCTTTGCTGGCTGCAAATGAGCCAGAAACAGAATGGGATGCAGCCAGACTGCCTGCCTAGGTGGTCCATGCCATGTGAAGATCTTTACTGGAGACTGGAGAGAACTAAAAGGGACTGGAGAGAACTAAAAAGCCTTTGGACAGCTCTCTGTGGTAGTCATTCCATACCTGTCTGGGCTCCTGGGTGCTTCCAGGTCAAAGCTAGTTATGGACTGACCTGGGGCTGTGTCACTTTGCTGTAGCTGGCATTATGAAAGACAAAATCTTTTATGTGCAGTCACTTATGTGCAGTATAAATCTGAGAAACAGAAGGGAGGAAAAATGCTCTTTCCCATTCTAGTTGCTGTTCTCTGGATCTGAGAGACTGCTCTGAAAAGACCAAACAGAAAGGACCCAGCAATACTGCAGAGGGTGAGACTGATGAGAAGAGGATGGGGTTAATGAGCAAGCAGATTTCCGAGGTGGCAGGAAAAACATCATCTAGGAACTTAGAGGTACTGAATACAATCTGTCACAGCCCAGAGGTCCAGTGAGTAGTTGGGCTGAGAGCAAACCTAAAAGAAAACTTTCAGCAAGGACAGAGTGGGCACAAACTCTTCTTACTTCCCTTCTGCCTCCTTTTTAGAGGTTTATTGAAGATGGAATCCCTCTCTGAGTCAGTGGTAGGCCATTCAGTTGTAAGTAAAGTAGTGATTAATAAACTTGAAAGAGAAATTTAAGAAATACTTCCAAGTCAGGAAATACTGGTACCCTGCTATGGGTATGCAGGCCTGTTTTTGTGCTGGGGAGAACCACAGAGCAAATGGATTTCAGAGTGAAGGTCAAGAAATATAGAGATAATGAGTGAATTACTACAGATCACAATGAGATGGAGATTGTAAAACTATGTTTTTATGAACTCTACAAAAAAGGAGGGAAATGGAGAAAGAATGGGATGACAACACGTAACATGTAAAGAGCATGAGTTACCTACATGTGCACTTCTCTTTGGCTTTGATGGAATATTTCTGCACAGATTGTGGAGGAAGGTGTGGGGAGATTGTAACAGGGAGAGAAATGGTGATCAACAAAACTGTGATGAGTTTGATCACTCCAATTAGTGAGGAGGTTGTCTGCAGCCCTGTTCAGAAAAACTTGGGAAAAAATCTGGGGCACAGGCACAGAGCTGAATAGGCTTCACTGGAGTATTTTGAGCACCATCAGAGGGTGGACCACCATCAGAGATACTGAAATGAAGTGATGGTATTGAAGAGAATATCCTTATCCATGGACATCTGAAGAAAACAACAGGATGACAAGATCCATGAGGTTATTCCTGACATAGATTTGGTACATAAATGAGAGCATGATCATTCCCTCCTCTTCACAGAGCATTTGTAATGTACTTTTACACGATAATGGCAGTGCATTATGAATATTTACAGCTTACAGTGGGTAACCCCTCCTGCTTTTGCAGCCCCCTGTTTTCCACTCTGCTGTGTTGTTTGAGCCATGAAATCACCAGTAATACTCCCTTTTGGCTGCATCCCTGGACAGATGCTGCATTGCTTGAGGAGGCATGGCCAATAAATAATCTGTGTTCAGGGAGGCTGATTGTTGGGATTAGTGCATCAGATGCACTTAACATCTGGAACTCCAAACTCATCATCATTGGAACCCGGAGGACAGCAGCAAGGTTGGTAAGAGCTCTCACACAGGGGGTTTTGCCTATTGAATTGCCGCTGACAGGTAGCAAGGCAAGCGGGGGCTTGTGGGGGGCAAGTGACAGCTATGCTAGACTTCCAAATCTGTGATACAGTTTCTTGTCTGTGTTTGTGATTCCCAAGACTTAGTAGGGGCTTCAGGTCTTCAGGGACTGGTTATGTAAGAGGAAGCATGGCTGAGAAGGTGGAGAGAGCACTGAAAGTGTCAGCCCTAAAGGTCTCGAAGTTCCAATTCATTGTGTTTGGGAGGTGGGATGAGGATGGTTTTGCTACTGACAAGTCACAGAACATGAGTCCAGCCCTTGCACTGAATTCAAGATGCTGCCAAACAAGAGATAGAGAGAAGGCATTACTGTGGATTGGTCTTTGGTTTACATCCCTGTCCAAAACCAGTCCTTCCCTGTTAGCAGAAGAGCTTTCCTTGACTGGGCTTTCCATAATGGGGCTTTCCTCCTGGTTCCAACTCTTTTTTTATTATTTTTTTTACACTGCACTAACCTTTCTTTTCCCTTCATCACAGGGTTTTATGAGTCTTTTTTTTTGTAGAGACAGACAGCACAAGGGATGAGAAGAGAATTCTCAACAGCCATGGATGGGTTACAGCTGCGGGTAAGGCTTACCTCATGCAAATCACAACACTCCGCTTTTCTTCAGAGTCTCCAGCAGCTAACGGGAAGGAAAACACCAGCCACATCTATATCTAGTAAGCCTGTTAGCTAGGAATGACCCTCTTGTTTATCACTGCAGGGAAACTATAGGAGACTGTTCAGCATTAAGTCCAGAGGGTACCTGAGCTCCTGGCTTAAGCTTCTCTTCCTCCCTTGCCTGCAAACAGCTCAGCCTGCCCCCTTCCAAGCCTGCCCCGGGGACTGCTGGCTGGAGCAACTCAGGGGCTGTCCATCTCATGAGTTAATCGCTTCCTGTTCTGATGCCAGAAGGAGATGAAGCTGCTATAAATAGATTGTGAAGCCCTCATGGTTTCAGCTGTGACTCACACACATGGCAGAGAAGCATTAGAGAGAATTAACATTCAATCTCTCAGGCACTTTCCTGAGAGCAAATTCCATTCTGTCCCTGTTGCTTAATCTCCTTGCCCGGAGGAGATCAGCAGCACTTTCTGGAGGGTCTGAATGGGTCAGATGGACAGGTAAACCTGGAGCAGAAACATGATGGAGCAAAGGCTACTTCAACTGGAGTAACTGAGCAGTGCCTGTCTGACAAACAGCTGCATTTAGGAGCATGGCAAGGAGCTCTGCTTCACCTTTGCTGGGGCTGAGATCAGAGAGTCTGGATTTGTTATGGCACACACACACTGAGATGCCTGACCACATCTTCTGGGACTGAGACAGCTTCGGCTGATGGTATGTGCTGGGACTAGATGAGCATGGGGAGAGGGCAGATACTGTACAGCTGAGTCTGTGTGCAACTCCCATTCCTTCCCCTCCATCATAAGTTTTCAAAGCTCAGGGGAAAAAAATGGAGCATGCACCTAACTTAACTTTGCGAAGCTGGGTGATCTTGTTTCCATATGTTTTTGAATTCATTTTCATGTATCTAAGTGCTTCGTACCCTCACTCGCCCTGCCTTGTTGTATTTATGCGATTAGCAATGCAGATCGTTGACCAATGTACGTGAGATGGAAAAAAAAAAAAAAAAAGTAAAGGAGAGGTGAGATCACACAGATCTTGGGGTGGGAAATGTGAAGAGTCTATTTGCAGGTATCTATCCACCTTTTTGTCTGCCTGCCTTACAGGCACGAGGAAAAAGCAGTAAGAGTATTTTTTCCTGAAAGATGGCTGGAAGAGTAGTTCTTCCTCTCAGGATGATGAATATTCCTCACATCTAGAGTTGCACTTTGTGTATTTGGTGCCCAGTGGACAGAAGAGATATCCATGCCTGTAATTTCATAGTATTGCCATGGTTTCATAGCATTTCATCCACAAGGAAATAATAAAAAATAATAAATAAATAAATAAATAAATAAATAAGAGTTTAGACTAACGGATGAGAGTTCAATGTCAGTATCTCTGGGTCCTCAGTTAGTGGTCTGGGGAGCCTGGTATTTGTGAGATGACGTATGTATCGGAAAATCTTTTCCTTTCATGCTCTTAGACCCAGAAATCAGGATTTCTCAGTAAAACAGGGAAAAAGGCAGAAAAAATCATCTGAGAAACTATAGGTTGGTGGTGAAATCACCTTATTTTGATGGAGATAGATTCAAGGAAATCACCCCATGACTACTCCAGGGGAAAGAGGGTTTTATCCAGCTCCTTACTGCAGGAAAGTAGCATCTCATTGCAGCTCTAGGAAACATACTCCAGCATAAGCTGAAGCCTGTCAGTGTGAGGATGGTTAAAGAGATATTTTACAGGCTTCTCCTCAGTGCCTGATAAGGCACTCTATGAATTGTAGAACAGCTTGGGTTGGACAGGACCTAGTTCCAACTGTTCTAGATTGTTTATATCTAAATGAAGCTCTTTATGGTGTCCGAACAGATTCCTCTATCTAGGGACATACATGTATGTGACTTAGACTGATATCTAGAATATGGACTGCATGTGTGCTGTGTCAGGCTAAGGCTTGAGTGGGTCTATCTGCTGAGTGGGTCTGCAGGAACCTGTATAGTCTTAAGGCATCCTTGAAGTCCTAATGATGTTATGGAAGAACCTGGAGTATGTTGCACCTTCAAAATGTATGTGATAATGCCTGAATTGACTAAGGGGCTTCAGAAATAACTGTGGCATCTTTCTGTTCTCGTACAGAAAGTATGCCACATTTGCAACCCAAAACTGCAACCCAGAGTTTCATCAGGGTCTAGATCCCCCAGAAGGATCCTTACAGAGCCACAAAGCCATGTGCAAGTGGCTCTACAGCTTACCTTATTGTAGGTGATAAGGCTCAGTTGACTGCAGAAACTCTTGCATGAAATACCCTATAATTCACAAAAAAAAAAAAAAAAAAAAAAAAAAAAAAAAGAGTATTAGATGTAAATGGCAGGCCATTTGTTATATAACATTAATCACCAAGCTTTCAAAAGCAACCTACTGATGTCTCACAGTAAGTGAAAGAGCAGAGCTCATGCTTAAGGACCTAATCACTTGTCATCTGTTCATTGTTTTGTTTTTCTTTAACGTTTATATGGTGGTCTCCCCAACCCTGATGGTCTCCAGTATTGTGAGATCTGCATCAACCTAAAATATTAGCCAGTTTTCCAAAACATGACATTTGAAAATGTCAGGATTATGGAATATACATGATATAATGGGAATTACACATGCAAAATAGAAAGTGAAAAAGTTTCATCATTCATGGTACGTCGTGAAATGTATATCATTCTTTTATAAAAGCTGTGTCTGGCTGGTGGCTGCCAAGAACAGATGCTGGACTCTGCAAAAACAGGGATGGGGTGGAATAGATAACCAGGAATAAGTCATGGTGGTTGAGAAGGTATGAAATGAGAGCTAGAAAAAATACTGCCAGTCTGGGCTGATGAAATTCACCTGCAGGAATGAAAAAAAGCAATCTATCAGCTGGTGTGTGGGTGTTGTTCTTCTGTAAGAATCAGTAAGGCCAAAAAGGTGAGGAGAGTAATGTCTTGTCAGTGAAAGACAAGATTTCACCTCTGGTTCTAATTATAAATTACAATAATTACAACGTGATCTAGAATGCCAAGCTAGGTGTCACAGGAGTACTGGGATTAGTCTATGTCCCTGCAGTAGTGTTATTGTTTGATGTAGTGTGCCTTTCACCTCACTGCCATGCATGAGAGACCATTTTCCTCTCTCTTTTACTCTGAGATATCTTTTCTCCCTACAGCAGGAATCCACCAGCCGGGGCCTCCTCAAGTTCATTGTTATGGAAGTGAAATGGATTCATGTGTTGGCCATCTTCTTCTTTCTGCTGTCTGTAGCTATGACAGGCTGCTTCCTGTGGCAGTACAGCCTCCCCAAACTGGATCCCAGTGAGTAAACAGCTTTAAGCCTGACCAGTAAAGGCCTTTTTCACAATGGACATTTTTTCCCAAAGACCTGACAGCACCCAGATTAACACATGCTAATTGGTGCAAGAACAGAAAATTGGGTTGATGGGGTGACATTTAACTCTTCTGGTGTCCAGAGGAGCTCATGATCACAAGAAAATCTAGCTCATGGTTGGATTTGCCAATACTTCTGACTTTGACATAGATTAATTGATATACCAAGGAAAAAGACGTTTTATTTCACATGCATTCCCTCCCCCCCCCCCCTTCATTTTTTTTTTGCATCTTAATGTAAACATCACTCCAATTTAGAATGGATTCTGTTTCACACCTTACCATGTCGTTCATCTGATGGGTTTGCTTCCTACCATATTCCTCTAATCTTAGATCTTTGAACTGGTTCAAGTCCCAGGGTCATACTACATACTTCATACTGCACTGAATCAAAAGATCTTTGCTTGCCCCCCCAAATTTAAGATATGTCTCTGCCCCATGCAGGATACAGTTAATTCAGAAGACAGCAAATACACTAGTTGATATAAATGTATTCTATTAACCATTGAAATTGTATTCAATTTTGGGTGGCACTTACAATTCACTTCTACATCCAGTTTCTGAGGTTAAAATATGCATGGGACAACACTGTCTTCCTTAACCCAAACACAGACCCACCTCTAGACAGTGACATGGCACTTTTACTGCTTCTAAATCCAGTAACAAATAGTTTCCACAGTCATTTGTAGACCCAGCCTCTTAGTCATCCAGGTTGCAGAGTCAGTTGCAGTCCTTTGCAGATCCTGTTTGTTCCATGTGCTATATCACATTGGAACGAGCAATAACAGAGCACAATGATCTCTTCACGTCCTGTAGTATCCAAGATAGAAACAATTCCAGATTCTCTTTTTCTATGCAGAAGTGTTTTTCAGCTTTGGACAATGCAGTCAATAAAGCTAGTGCTGACTGTTGGATGAGGTTAGAGATTCTTGATGACTCTATGATTTTCGGTATGTCTATTCAAGTCACGTATACTATCTGTGAACTGTTTTCCAGACCCATCTGTGATGGAAGTAAGATCAGAAGCTGTGCAGATGTGCCCCCGCTATCCAGAACCAGTACCACTGGACCACCCAGTCCCCATTCTGAAGGATGCATTGGAGAAGGTCTGTGAGGAGAAGGGAACTGGGGGAGACATATTTCATGACTACTGTTCTGAAGGGTATATAGGAGCCAATACGCATTTTGCCTCAGAGCATCACTGAGGAAGGAAGTAGGGGACAGAGAAAAAGTATATCACATGAATCTACAAATGGGTATGTAAAACTCCTTCACTGGCCATACAGAACAGGTCCATAGGCAGATAACTTATCCAAATAACAAGCTATGATGAATTTATCTTATTGCTTGCCCATCAGAAGTTCTGGTGAGCATACATCAGCAGAAATGACAGCTGCTCTTGTTCTTGGCATCTTGTCACTGCATCATTCATGTCCTGAAAGCAGTTGACTCATGTAACTAGTGCCTATTAGCCAGTGACCATCACTTCCTGATTTTATTGCTTTACTGGCTTTCTTACATGCCACCATTTAAAAAAACAAAAAGCTCTTGTAGCTAACTTCAAAAAAAGGAGTGGAGGAAAAGGGAAAGGGGAAGAGGAAGGGGGTAGGGAAGGGGAAGGAAACCTGCATCTGAATGAAGGAGAGACCTGTTTTTTCTCAGTATGATATGCTTTCTCTAACATTGTAATGCTGTTTGAAATTCTAGTAGGCTCTATTTGACATGAGGAAATCATATAGCATTGCCTTGCCTGTATGAAGTGTAAGGACAACCATGCTTTGACAGGACATGCCTGATTTTGTAGACCCTGATCATATGATATAGTCTTCCATTTGTCTCTTTTTCCAGGCTGCAGAGTCCTAGCCTAATTAGTTATAATGAGGAAGCTGTCCCACAGCTGTGATTGCTGTTTTCATTCTTCTTTGAGTACTTTCCAGTTCTAGCATACTCTTGTGGAGATGCAGGAAATCAGAATCCTAGACAGTATTCAAGGTGCAATTGGATCAGGGATTTATACAATGACAAAGTACTGTTTTCTGTTTTACTTTTTGTTGCATTTCTAATAAGAGCTAATATTTGCTTTATCTCTTTTTCTGTCACAGAGCACTGAGAAAATGTTTTCATAGGAACATCCATCATAGACCCAAGGTCTTGTTCCCAAGTGCTAACAATCAGCTCATTGCCCATCTCTGTGTATGTGTGGTTAGGGTTGTTTTCCTACATGCACATCAGTTTGTCTACACTGAATTTCAATTGCTATCACTTCACATTCAATTTTATTAAGTCTCTATTGTTGTCTCTGATGTTATTATAGAATGGTATTTTATTACTCAATTAGAACTAAGTCAGAGAGGTTGTAGGACACCGAGTGACCAAGAGTCACCAAACCTCCCTTCTATATCCTCCTCAGAAATAAGGTATCCAAACACCTCCTAACTTCTTTGAAACAGACTAGTGAAACTATTTCTATTTTGTAAATTAAATAAAGAGGAGAAATTTCTTCTCAGAAAGAGTGGTCAGGCATTGGAACGGGTTGCCCAAGGAGGTGGTGGAGTCACTATCTCTGGGGGTGTTTAATGAAAGGTTGAATGTGTTGCGTAGGGACGTGGTTTAGTAGGCAATATTGGTGGTAGGCAGATGGCTGGAACAGATGATCTTGGAGGTCTTTTCCAAACTTAATGATTCTGTGACAGCTTTGAGAAAGTCATAAAAGAGTAATGCATTCTCTTTGTAGGAGGTGGGGGGAGCACAGTGGCTGATTAAGTCTATATAACCCTGGAACAATAGGAAGCAAAAAGCAATCACAGCCTTCTGTGTCAGCACTGTTCCTCTGAGTGCAGTTTAAACAAGACTTTTAGCTCTAGCATGTTTGATGGCATGTAAAATATCATGGGATATTTGAAAGGTCTGGATCTTTTTCTCATACATATTTGAACCTATATATTAGTGTAAATAACAGGTACACCATACAATTTAAGAAGAAAGAAATTACAATTTTTAGAGTTTCAGCATTTTTTTAAATCATATAAACAGCATAGAATTATCAGAATGAGCACCATATTCCTCTGAACAGTGGATGTGTACACTTGAAGAAAGAAACTGCATAATTCAGCATAAGCAATTCAAAGGAACAGGACAGATAAAATATATTCTTTTGGCAAAACACATTTGAAAAATCACCAGGCTGTGTATACTCTCAGTTGCTTGACAGTAAGTAGGGCTGATTTTCTGCATCTAGTTCTGCCTGTTACAGAGTATATGCATTATAAGACTCTTCACTTGGGTATTTGTCATTTCCTATCATTTTCCAGGTAGATATGATGCTGCGGCAAAAGATTCATAGCTCTGGTCTCCCTGCCATGTCAGCCATTGTTATCTACAATGACACTGTACTGTGGACAGGCAACTTTGGAAAGAAGAATGGCTCAGATCCCTCCTCAGTGGTGCCGAATGAGTATACTATTTACAGGTGAGACCTGTTTCTACTGTGTTATATATGAAACATATGGGTTGCATGCTGTCAAATGTTATCCTCAAAGTGAACAATTTTGAAAAGTTTTAGTAGCTGTGATTAACAGATATGCACACATACACACACTCCCCATATCATGATACAATCCCTGCATAGAGGACATCGTGCTATTTCTTCCAGAAGACCTTTTCCAAACTTGACTGTTCTGTCACGAGTGGTTTTCCCCAGGGATCACTGTTGGGGCCCATCCTTTTCAATATCTTTATTGATGATTTGGATGAAGGAATTGAGCACGCCCTCAGCGAGTTTGCAGATGACAGCAAGCTTTGGGGATGTGTTGATCTGCCGGAGGGTGGGAAGGCCCTGCACAGGGACCTGAGCAAGTTGGGTTGATGGGCAGAGGATGAGGTTCAACATGGCTAAGTGATGGGCCCTGCACTTTGGCCACAACAACCCTATGCAGCACTACATGCCTGGGGCAGAGTGGCTCAAAAGCTGTGCAGAGGAAAGTTCTGTAATCCAATGCACTATTGGGGTTGCATTTAATCATGTAAACATCATAGATACTACAAGACTTTGCACCACGTCTTCTACACAGTGGACATGTAGACTGAACAAAAGAAACCACATAATTCAGCATAACCAATTCAAATGAAGAGTGCAGTTAAAATATGTTCTTTTGCCAAAACACATTCAAAAAAGCCTCCACCCTGTGCAGACTATTCCAGAATGTTGAATAACAGACCATGAAGGCCAGAGTTAAGGATATTAACCTAACCTACTTTCCAGTATGTTAGCCATTCTGTTCTGAATAGAGGTATTGGCATGCAAGTCTACAGGTAGTGGGTCAGTTTGGTACTGAGTACTGCTCGTACTGAGCATCTGTTTTTTTGTTTCATGGGTTTCTCAATACTTTTATGTTTGTTTCTTAACAGAATTGCCAGTGTATCCAAGATCTTTCCAACCATTATGTTGTACAAGATGTGGGAAGAAGGGAAAGTCACATCTCTGGATGACCCTTTGGAACGTTATGTCCAGAACTTTGCCATTAAAAATCCTCTGGGAAGGTTCAAGGAATCAGAACAGAGATATACAGCAGATGGGCTGATTTTTTTGGAAAAAGGCTCAACACCTCTTAAGCCGTCTCCTGTTACCTTGCGTAGAATGGCCAGCCAGCTGTCAGGTGAGGCATCCCTACTTGCTCTCTGCAGAGCACTGTGCCACTTGAAAGAGACCACAGAGACAACAGATCATGGGTCAGGGATTAAAAAGACAGCTCTCTAGGCTATTTATCAGTATGACATCTGCACTTCTCAGAGGTCAGGAAAGACCCTTGGAATCAAGCCGTCAGGAGCTTCATGAAGTGATTAATGGAAACTCCTCCAGGCCACCTGTTCAGAAAGGGGCCAAGCTGCTTTGTGGGCAGGGGAAATTTTTTTTCCCATAGAAGATGAATATATATTTATTTCAACGCTGTAGCCTGACCTGAAATCAGTCTCAAATTGCATAACAGTTTTTGTACTCCAGCCCGGAGTGCTCTTATTTTTCTGAGATGTAGAGTTGAGGGTCAAAGTGGCACCAAACATTTCTACTTTGATCAGATAGACCTCGATTGCTGAGCTAAATTTAGTTGTCAGTGTGCTTTCTGATCCGGGATTCCTGAGCTATTAATAGCTTTGTACTTGCTGGCAGGCGACTATTAATCTGCTGCTACTTTCATACCTGGGAAAATCTAATGTTAAGGTGGAAAGATTTCACAGGACCCAGGAGATAAAGATCCTCTTGAAATAAAGCTTTTAATTGACTTGGGGATTCCAGTATATACTGGTCAAAGACACCATGCTGAGATCTCCTGCAGCAGTTTCATTGAACTCTGTAGAACTTGCATTATTGCAGATTGGAATAAATAACCTAAATTAGGACCTGTGATTAAAATAATCTGTAGGCAAATTGCAGTACCTCAATACAAAGCAGAGCATCACCTGAAGCCAGCCAAATAAGGGTTCTCCAAGGACTAATGAGACCAAAGTCTGGAAATACATCTGTTTAAAAGACAGAAAACACAAATTGGCCTGTAGCAGTAGGAGACTGAAAGGGAGGTCTTTGCACAAGGCTGCCCAGCTCCTGGCCATGGTGGTGTTGCTCTAGCCATGCTAATTATGTCTTGAGGAGCACCAACTCTGCCTGGTTCTATCTGGCTCTCAGGAGTGCCCAAAGCCAGTCTGGCTACTTCTTGCAGGAGTACACTGTGCTGGGGCTGCAGCTCCCTGCCTTGTTGTAGTTCCCCGTCATCTGGTGTCTTGCATCTCAAGCTCACGCAATGACTCTCCAGCAGAAGTGAGACCTGTCCTCCCAACCCCCTTGGCCCAAGACACTCCAGAAAGGAAGAGAAGATAGTATAGAATCATAGCATCATGTAAGTTGGAAAAGACGTCTAAGAACATCAAGTCAAGCCATTAACCTAGCACTGCCAAGGCTACCACTAGACCATGTCCCTAAGTATGTCTTCTGAATAACTCCAGGGACGGTGACTCAACTACTTCCCTGTGCAGCCTGTTCCAATGTCTCCAAACTAAATCTCCCCTGATGCAACTTGAGGCCATTTCCTTTTGTCCTATCACTTGCTGCCTGGGAGAAGAGACTGACACCCACCCCACTACAACCTCCTTTGAGGCAGTTGGAGAGAATGATAAGACTGACCCTCCTTTCTTCTAGGCTAAATAATCCCGGTTCCCTCAACCTCTCTTCATAAGATTTGTTTTCTAAACCCTTCACCAGCTTCACCACCTTTCTTTGAACATGCTCCAGCACGTCCATGTCCTTGTTGTAGGAAGGGGCCCAAAACTGATCACAGTGTTTGAGGTGCATCCTCACCAGAGCCAACTACAAGGGAACATGATGGAACAGGGCAGTTTCCCACACACTGCCCATTGCAGGATGTCTGTTCAGTGCACACACAAACAGCCCAATAGTGATGTACTAGAAATATTTACGGGAAGCATATGTCAAAAGTGTACCTGGTCATAGCATAATTGCTTGTAATGATATTCCATTGCTTCTTTCACTGTGTTGGTTTTTATCTCCTTTTAAGTTCCTAAATATGTACATATATATATATATAGGATGTGGCCCAGCTTCTCAAACATTGTTATGTAGAGCACACCATCAGGGCACACCAGCCAACTTGCACAGTGACAATCTAATGGATGCAGAAGCACAATTTGAAACCCCAGCTGAAAAGTCAGATGAATGTTGAGGTCACGTGTTACATTTCTTGACTGACAAAAGAATGAAAAAGAAGTAGGTTCTGCTTAATATCAAGATCAAAGTCATCTCATGGCATATTGTAAAGTGTTCTTCATCTTAATTCTTCCAGTAGAATACATCCTCATTATCTGGACTTTTCTACATTGCATATTGCAAAAGTAACTCCAAAGATTTTTCTCTTCAACACTTGATGACCATTACATCACTAGAGTAAAGTTCTGGCTTGTTAAGACTGTGATTTTCAAATGTGTTTGAATGGCAGCTTGAGATGTTATTGTAAATTATTAACAGCAGGCTTGTCCCATCAATTAGCAGACCATGAGGTATAAATCAATGACTGTGGATTTTCTGTTACGCTCAGTAATTCTCTCGATTACCATTTCTAGTGAACCTCAAGAGAGAGGCTGCACTGCTGATGTGGTGCTGGTTGGGCTCTCCCAGTGGTGCAACGTTTTCTTTGCTGTGAGTGTGGCAAGTAGAAAATGAAGAAGCCCGTTGTCTACTGTAATATGCTCAGTTCATCTCTTATCTAGTCAGTGTGATACACAAGTAATCCTAAACTAGAAGAAAAAAGCATTTTTGTTTCAGTTCAAATCCCAAGGTCAAGTCTATTCAGAAAAACATGTGTTGCTGCTACAAAAGAATAGGGCCTCATTCAGATTTTCCATAATGAAGCACATGCTCACTGAGCAGATGATTGCAAGTCATTTTTCTGTCATGTACCCTTCCTGATTTTCTTCTAACCTCTAAATCAAAGTCATCCGTAAACTGCAATAAATATTTCATTCTAGATGTAATCCAAGTTCTGGACTTGGTGAGCCACAGATCTTGTGCAAAGGAACTTTAGGATTTTAAAAGTCCTGTCCAAATGTTTTTAGGGAAATTAATGTTCAGTGCTGTGGAATTAAAAGTGAAAAGAACTTCAATATTTCTATACTCAGAAACTCTGAATATATTTTTCTAAAGCTAAAAAAAAAATAGCTAAGTGTACGTTAGACCAAGATTGGAATATTTTAGAGATCAAGTCTTCTGTAGAGTGGCATAAAGAACAAAAGTCTGTTTAAAGGATCTGTTTAAAAATTGTTTTAAACTTCATAGGCAAGAGAATAATCATGTGGAAATACAGACAGGGATTTCCCCAGCAGCCAATGTGTTCTTCACTTCCAAAATACACCTGGGTATTTTTTATTTTATTCACCAAGGTATTTTTGTTGAATGTAATGGTCCAGAGTTAGAGTTGGGGCAGGAATTACATTACCCAAATTCAGTGGTCTATGACTTGAATTTTGTGGCTTGCAGTCCAGTACGACCAGGTTCTTGCAGCCCATTTGCTTTGTTCATATCTGCATCATTACTGTTTCCATCTTGCCATTAAATCTTGCCTTTTGATTGCTCTTCACCAGATTCAACATTTCCTGGATATCGTGGTTTAACCCTAGCAGGCAGCTAAGCAGCACAGAGCCACTTTCTCACCCTCCCCACACATTCCCAGTGCTATCCGCAGCTGTATCACGGAGGAGAATTAGAAGGGCAAAAGAAAACTGGAAATCTCTTGGGTTGGGAAGGGAAGGGACTGTTTATATGTTGAATCCAAAACACAGCACCATATCAGCTACAATGAAGAAAATAAACTCTCTCCCAAACCAAACCAGAGCATTGGACCATAACCAGTGTCAAACTGTGGGATGTTTCTTCTCCATGGTACAGGTCTGCCCAGGAAGCTGCGGTCTACCACCCTGCTGTGGAAAGGCAATACACAAGATGCTCTGGCTCTTCTGAAAGATGATGTCTTGGTCGCTGATCCTGGAACCAGGTCAGATGTATTCACCTATGGGCTTTTGGTTTGGGTTCATGTTCCATACTGACATTAATCTCACCTGTAGACTCCATGTCCCATGGAAAAAGACAGTTATTCCTAGAAGAAGCTTCAGTTTACCCATCTACAAATACACTTGTCTTAGGTTGGAAAGAGTTACTTTTAGAGTTGCCAGGTTCTTTTTTGTTTGAGTATAGAACCTGAGTGAGAAGCCTAGATGGGGCAAATTAAATCAATATACTCAGGTCCAATGAGCCTTAAAGTGTGAAAGATACCGATTTTCACATGTGACCTGGCAAGTTAAACCAGTGAATTTAAACTATCATAGATTTTACTGAAGGTTATGCTATGTCTGCAGAAATTTGCACATCTCTTATAAATTCTACTAACAGTTGTTTACAATTTATGTAGTCTGTTAAAAGTCTGTTACCTGAACTGCAGTAAAACAACCAAACTTATGAAAAAGAGCTAAAAGGCAGTGGATAAGGGAAAAGATTTAGACTAAAAAAAAAAAAAGTCTGCAAAATGTTTAGTGATTCAAATTATATTCTGAAATATAATTCTGAAATATATGTGTTCTGAATTCAATTATATTCAGAAATAATTAGCGTAGCGTTACTAAGGATTCTATATCACATGAAGCCTGTAAGCTTAGAAAACTCTTTCTGAAAACGAATTAATAGTTTGGTCTTGGCAACTTTGTGTGAAGTTCTGTCCAATATCACATAGGAGGTTAGAATACATGTACCTTTTAGGACCTGAGTACCAAATGGAAAAGTTATCTGCATTGGTATCTATGTATCATGCTCACCATTAAGATATGTGACGACATCTACTCACAGTATCTGAACCCCTTATTACTTCACGTATTGTTTATTTTAACTCTGTTTCACTGTTCCTGGATATACTCACAGCTAACATATCATTCTTCTGAAAGGAAATTTATAGTCATTGCTATGGAAAACTGAATTTTCCATCACACCAGGATGAGGATGATAACGAATTATTCTATAAGGTATTAAGGGATATCTCTAGATTATCTGACCTTGTCCATATGGGTGACCTCAACTTCCCAGATGTTAACTGGGAATACCGCACAGCTGCTTAATTTGTTGCTTATAAACAGAGAGGGTCTTGTGACTGCAGTGGCAATCAGTGGCCATCTTGATCATTCAGTGACCATGAAGTAATTGAGTTTAAATCTTTGATGATACAAGGAAAACTGCCAGCAAAACATCAACCCTGATTTCAAGCTGCTCAAGGAAGTAGGTGTAAGGTCCCCTGGATATCTGCATTTGAAGGTGCTGGGATCTATCAGTGCTGGTCACTTTTTAAGAGTCATCTGTTAAGAGAGCAGTAGCAGGTAATTCCAAAGTGTCAGAAGTCAAGCAAGTGGGGCAGAAGCCTGTCTTAGCTGAGCTTGCATCTTTTTCTAGAGCTTAGGTGCAAAAAGAAAGTCTATGGACACTGGAAACAAGGTCAGGCGACACAGGAGGACTATTGAGACTCTGTTCACCTTGTATGGAGAAAATTAATGCAACCAAAGCCCAATAACAGTTGAAGATGGCTGGTACAGTGGGGGACAAAAAAGGGCTTTTTAAAGTGTGTTAACAGCAAAAGGAGGACCAGAGAAAATGCTGGATCATTACTTGATGAGGATGGTCGCCTCAGAAATAAGAATGTAGACAAGACAGAGGCACTTAATGCCTTCTTTGCCTCTGTCTTCAACACTGGTGACAAGCCCTGGGACCCCAGATGTGCTGAGTTGGAGGACTGTGACTGTGGAAATGATAAATTCCCAGCCAATTCCAAACTCACGCAGAATTTGCTGCTCCAGATGGATGCATATGTGTCTATGGGGCCCGATGGGATTCATCCCAGGGTACTCAAAAAGCTGGTTGATGACATCACGAGACCCCTCTGAATTATTTTACAATGGCCTTGGAAGTCTGGAGAGGTCTCTGTCAACTGGAAGATTGCAAATGCCCAGTTTTCAAGAAGGGTAAGAAATTGTTACACGTGATCTGCAGAGAGGACTTAAATGTGTTAGAAAAGGGTTGCAGATGATACTAAATTTGGAGCTGCTGACTGCCTGGAGGGTGGAGAGGCCTTGCAGGGACATCTTGACAAATTAGAGGGCTGGGCAGTCACCAACAGCATGACATTCAACAAGAGCAACTGATGGACTCTGCACCTGAGACAGGACTACCCTGGGTATATATACTGGCTACAGGATGAGAGGCTGGAGAGCAGCCCTGCAGAAAAGTATCTGGGGGTTCTGGTCAACAGCAAATTGAATTGGTAGTCAGTAGTGTGCTCTGGCAGCCAAAAGGATCAACCATAGCTGGGGTGCATCACGAATGTCATTGCTAGCCGGTTGAGGGAAGGGATTGTCAGTTGCTAAGGGATTGTCCAGCTCTGCTTTGCATTAGTGCAGCCTCACCTTGAGTTCTGTGGAAGGACATAAAACTATTAGAGAGTGTCCAAAGGAGGGATACAAAGATGGTGAAGGGTTTAGAAGGCAAGATGTATGAGAAATGGCTGAAGTCACTTGGTTTGCTCAGCCCAGAGAAGAGGAGACTGAGGGAAGGCCTCATGGTGGCCTGCAGGTTCCTCACAAAGTGTGGCAGAGGGGCAGGCACTCACCTCTTCTGTCTAGAGACCAGCAATTAAACTGGAGGGAATGGCACCAAACCTTCTGGAGTTCAAGAAGCATTTGGACAAAGCCCTCAAACGTATGGTTTGTTTTTTGGGTGGTCCTGTGTAGAGCCAGGAGATGGACTCAGTGATTCTTGTAGGCTCCTTCCAACTACTTATTCTATCATTCAGTGATAATATATTTTTCTGGGAATGTTGAACTTCAGCCCATTTTTGACATAAACTTTTAGTCCTACGTGTATTTATTCCTGAGGTAAAATATGTATGTACACTTCATGCTTTTATTCATCTAGATGAGCTGGAAGTAGTTGAAGTGACTCCAAATTTATGATCCAAATAGACCTTATTGAGGTGTATCTTCACACCATTTAAAAAATATCAAATGTTAAAACCACAATCTCTGATTTATATATATTTTTTTGAAACAAAATTGTCCATTCATGTCTTTAAACTTAATTCAAGTGTAAAGTCTTAATGTCCTTTGTGTATATTATTGACTCAAGCACTTAGATGTCTTTAATCACTCACCTTTGCAGGATACTGCTTTAGAGATGTTTAAGTGCTTTTTAAGTGCTTTTCCTATCTTAAGATAGCTTAGGTCCTTCAGTGATTGCACCATGTTAAATCTCCTGAGGCTCACCTGGGATTTTGAGACCTTTAAGGTAAGCATGTCTAACTCTTGACTCTGCTCTTGGAGAGAATGAAGACATTCTTTATGTGAACAATTATTAGACGGTAAGTCAGGATATGCAAATATATAGGTTTTTGCTTAAAGGTTTGTTTGTTTGTTTGTGTTTTTTTTTGGTGTTTTTGTTTTTGATTTTGATTTTTCCATCTCTGGCCTGCTTTCGAACCTTAGAAGTTAAATAGCTCAGCTGATGTTCATGTAACAAATTTCTCCTTCCTGAATTAATCACAAATCAAGACATTAACACTTCTTCTCTGTCACTGCCTTCTCACTTCTTTCTCTTTCTCTAATAAAATCACAATCATTCCCCAAATGAAAGAGACCTAGCCATTGTTTTAACAAAGTCATACCTACACTGCATCACTGAGGTAAGGCTGATGCAGATATATTCCTTTCTTTTCAGATGCCACTACAGCAATTTGGCCTTCTCACTGATGGCGCATGTACTAGCTGACCATGCAGCTGAGGGACAATACCAGCGCTGGATCTCAGAGAACATCCTAGACCGCTTGGGCATGGAGGACACTGGCTTCGACATCACACCACCGATCCGATCCCAAATGGCTGTGGGTTTCTATGGCAGTCAGCAGCCAGCCCCTCTCTATGACCTCGGCTGGTACAGGCCTTCTGGCCAGATGTACTCCACAGCTGCTGACCTTGCCAAGCTGGCAATGGTCTTTTTAGGCACCTATCACCGTCGTCTCTTAGAGCCTGACACAGTGAAGACAATGCTGACACCTCTGTTTAAGTGCTCCACTGAATACTTCGCTAACAAGACTGGCACACCCTGGGAGATTAATGAGCAACTGGGTTATGATGTCATTAGGAAGGATGGAGACCTTGATGGATATTCAGCTACCTTCTCACTTATCCCCAAACTCCGCCTGAGCTTCATTGTACTGATGGCAGGGCCCAGGCCTCAAGGTGAAGATATTGTAACTCGGACATATGAGTATCTTATTACTGCCATGGAGACTGCATTCAGAGAGGCAGAGAAAACCTTGTCTCCTCCTCCAAGTCCAGTCCCTTATGTTGGCTACTATACCTACTCCAACTTGACTTTCTATGAGATCAAAGTTGGACCTGGTGGGGTGCTGGTCATGCAGCAGTTTGGGCCTCATGTTGAAGAGCTGATCCCTGAGAAATACCGGACAATCAAGCTCCATCACCTGGAAGATCGTGTCTTCCAAGTTGTTTTTGACAAGGAGTTCCCTTGTGTTCTGCATCTTGGCTCTGCTTCCATCTCACTGGAGACCCAGAATGGGCAGCTCTTTAATTTTTATCCATTTGATCGCAAGGGTTTGTCTCCTGGGTTTGATGCACCGGGCCTGAACACATACAATGTATTGCGTGTACTTCGTAAACCTGTATTCTATAGCTAAATGTCCCTTCTCCTTTTCTGACCATTCCCACGAGGTGGCTCGAAATCTGCATCTTAACAGACTCTCCTGTCCACGTGGCTTTATGGATGCCGCTTGAAAGGGAAAGATGCTGGCAAATGACTCCCTTGTCCAACAAATATGTCATGTATCACTTCTAAAATAACTGCAATGGTTTGCCACCCCTGGCACTGCATGACAGGCTGGCTAGCAATGGAGGATGCCTACAGAAACAATAAGTGGGAATGTGCTGGATGGATGGTGTTTGTGTGTCATAAAAAAACCTTGAGCACTTAGGTCTTCACACATCTACTGCCTGTATAATTACCGTTGTGGTGATTGACTGGTACCATCAAAGGGCTGGGAATTTCCTGTGTTTCTCAGAAAACATCTCTTCTTCAGTCCAGTGGTCCTTTCAGGGCAGTTAATGAACCCAGCTCCCATGAACAAAATTCTTCATCTGGGTTTGGTGGAAAATGGCACCAGCATGATACCAGGCTCTGCTTGTGATGCCTGAGAAGTGAGGGTTTATTTCTTTCCTGGTTCACCTCGAAAAAACTGTGAAAAACTGCAATATGGTTATGTCTTGTCTCCATGGATTTCAGCAAAAGTTGGGGTCACACTAAGGATATTATAGCACTTAATTATAGAAGTTGAAGCACACTCCTGTGAGCTGGGTCATATGAATACATTCTAGTATATTCCAGCTGGAGTCAGGTTTGTTACTGTCTCAGTACACAGGCAAGTGTCTGAGTGTGGCACTTACATACAGGAGTGCATGGGAATCTTTATGAGTATTTTGGGCAGGGTATCTGTGGACACATATCCATTGTGTTTATTCACATTTAAGTGAGGATGGTAGTTGAAAATGCATTAACCTGGGAGCACTACATTTAGGACAGGTGCATTTATAAGCATTCTTCAAGGCAACAGGTATATTCTCCTCTCCTTTCTTGTGCCCACACAGTGCCAAGGCAGTCATGATGGATGACATGTCATTAATAGCCACTAGGGGGATGGAGTCAGGCACCATGAGTTCAAGAGAGGGAAAGTACCACTGACTGAGGAGTTATGGATACTGCAGTCCTGCTCCAAGTTCAGAATATTGTGATTGCAGCTGTAACTGGAGCCTAAAATAAAGAAAAAAGAAAAAGAAAAGGGAAAAAAAATAGAGAGTAAGAGCAAGGTAACTGTTACCTTAATATAAATAGCCTAACTGTGAAGTATGGTAATGACTGTACAGCATGGAAATCCTGGAGGAAGTGCAAAAGGGAAGGCATACTAGCACAATCAAAGACTTTTCAGACTTCATCATTTTCCATACCATCACAGGTACTTGTATGAAGCTGGATCCTCTTGCAGATTGACGACATGCTCACGTTTGTTCAGTCTTGCAAGTGGATGTGTCTTAATAAGGATGAAAAAATAAATCAACCTGCTTCTCATCTCTCTTTTTGTCTCTCCCTGATTTTATTCTGTGTGTAGTTTTTCAACTTTAGTTTTGAGTAGAGAGACCATCACTGAAGGCCTATAAATTTGATTGGCAAACTCAGTTCCCTGCCTTTTTTTTTTCAGACAATTTCAGTTTGTTGGTAAACAAATGGAATTATGTAAGCTTTGCCTTACAGTCAGTCTTGGTTGCTACTGTATTGGTTTCCTCTGGACTTTGTAAGTGATCACATTTCATACCTTGTACATCCTCATATATGCAAGTATTTAATCTGGGCTATTGCAACAACAGTAAGCTCAATGCAAGTTCTCACTGCAGTCATGCATGATCATGACCAGAAATAAGGCTGCAGACAATTTTGTTGCACTATCATGGCATTTCCTAGAGAGGTGCCTAATCTGTGTCATGGCATGCCTGACACAAGAGTGCTCTCCAGGCTTTGAGCTCAAAAGATGCAATGTCTGACTACAAGATAGTTGCCCCATTTTAGCAGGTGTCAGTCCTTAACTGGAGCAGTTCCTACTCACTCTGTGACAGTCCAAAGTACTTTGTGCCAGCGTTGTCACCTGGAACACCGCTTCCTGACATACACATTACAGGGTTAGTAGAGATTTTCATGCAGCTCAGTGCAGGAGCTCTGTCTAAACTCTATTGCATTGTGGCTCTCTCAGTTCCAGATTCTGCCATCTCCCACCCACAAACTTGTTAAATACATGATTATTTTTGCCTCATTTTGAGGAATCCAGTCTGCAGTCTGAGTGCTAAGATAAAAACTGCTACTGTCACGACATCACTCCTGACCTAAAATCTTCCTGACAAGACAGCCCTTTAAAACATCCTTTGCTCCTAGCTGATGATGTATTACAACTGACTTCACTTTGCTTCAGCAAGAGGGACGTATGACATGAAATCAAGCCACAACACATCACTATAGGCATGGCAAGAGGGCATAAATTTACAGGCAGCTTGAAAAGTCTTGGTTGTAAATCTGTAAGGTTTCGATCATTTGTATCATACATCAACAAATCCCTAATTCTTTCCTTCTGCTTAAACATCTGTCATCCGGCAAAATGACAGCTGGTGATAATTGGTATTTGCTATCATTAGGACTCTTCTGCCATCTCCTGGGCGAGATGTGTAAAAACCCTCAAGACATTTTTGCAAGAGGATGCATTAGTAAACCCAAAGTTACAGATGTCAGGACCAGCAGAAGGTGACTGCCACCTTTTCACCTTTATGTTTGGCTCTCAGTGTTTGTGCCAAGTCATGCTGCTGAACAGTATAACCTGCCAGCAGTCCCCATGCATGCAACCCCTAACGCACCCAGTCTTCCACACAGAGTGGTGAGAGAACAGGCAGGACTGCAGATCCACTATGAACAAGCCATTGAGCAACTGCAGGGTGGAGAATACATGCAAGTGAGACAGATATTCTTTTTACAGTCCATTTTATTTAAAATGAAATATCTTTTCTGTCCTCAGAGCTCCTCCCTTGATTCTAAAATTATTACATAGTAGTAGTGAGTTCCCAATAAAGGCAGACCTCAGTCCCTCCACTCCATGCAGCTTTCGATTATATCTGTCATGTTAAGGTTTGTTCAGTGAATTTTCATCCCCTTGCCTTGACAATCCTCTCATTCTGAAGACGCTTTCACTGTGTGAGAAACCAGGCTGGACTAGGACTGGCCTCAGAGCAACATCTCTACCAGGAAGAGTCCTTATTTTGCCTCTAGGGTTCAAGAGGCTAGTAGGGCATCCCACTGTGCCCTGGGAGGCCTCTGGGGCATCCTACAGGAAACTGGGGGTCACTGGGAGGCTTTCTGGGGGAGCTAGTGGGAACTGGGTGGCCCTGGTTGACCTGTGGAGGATCTAGAGTGCAGGGGAGGACCACAGGAGGCCTGCAATGTGCCCAAGAGTGTGCTAGAGAGCCCTGAGAGGCCTTCAGAGGCCACAGGGTTCCAGGAACAGTCCGTATTTTGCCTATAGGGTTTAAGAAGAGGCTCTTAGGGCATCCTGGAGTGCCCTGGGAGGTCTCTTGGGCATCCCAGAGGAACTGGGGGTCAGTGGGAGGCTTTCTGTGGGAGCTAGAGGGCACTGGGTGGGTACTGCCGTGGTGAGTGTGACATTAGTTTTTAAGTCTGTGCAGCAGAAGGCCAGGTTTCAGTGTCTTGTAGTGTGTTTTGACCCATCAGCATAGCCTTTTGGTTTTCAGATAGCCTACTCAAGTGCCTAATTTCTCCTGTGAGTCATGTTATTACACTGAATTTTTTGTTTGTTTGTTTGTTTTTTGGCATGTAATCTGTTGTGCTCCTAAATTATTTTTGCCTATGGGAAGAAAGGTTTGAGCTAATTCCAGTTGAAATAGTTTCAGCTACTTGCTTGATCATAGTGTCCTTTCAGTATTCAAAGCTGAAGCAAAAGCACAGGAATTGTTGCTTCTAGAAATAACCCAGTCCTCTGTGTTGTGCTTTGCACACTGTTGAGCTGAGCCAGATAAACAAAAACAACACAGCTGCTGCTCATCCTGCTTGATTTCTTTTATTTATTTGTTTGTTTGTTTTCCTTGCCCCTCCTTTTCCCAGGTGATTGGTTGGGTGCCAGGTGGGGTCTGATGGTATATAAGCTGCAGGTGTCCCATCAGAGTGCTCTTTCTAGCTGAGCTGCTTTGTTGGGGGGTGGTGGTAAGTGCTTTGTTTTTCCTTCAGCCAATTGTAGGGTTCCTTAGGTGAGTCAGAGTCTATGGGCTGATGCATTTCCAAAGAGGTAAGCATGTCTTTTTGAGGTAACAGCTGGTAGGGTCTTTTAGAGTAAAGCAATCTGTATAAGTTGTAGGTGCCTGTATTGCAAGCAGCTCTTCTTCAGGTGAGTAATTTTTATAGCATGTTTATGGATAGGAAGATGATGTTACTGTGCGTGTTTGCCCTGTGATTCTAGGACCCTTATGATTTTTGCAGAATTACAGGGCTCACTGTGAATGTGCCCATATGCCTTCCCCTGTGCATCATATATTATCAAAGTTACAATCTTGGTGGTAAAGTGATGGAGCAGGGTTTAGGGGAAATGTATCATCCAAGTTCCCTGTGCCAGTATGTATCTGAAAACAGTAGCAGTAGGCAGGTAAGGTGTAGACTTTTTCCAAGTTAGGGACAATTTGTTATTTTTAGAACTTCTTCCTGCTGTTTTGCTGGCTGTAGAGTCTTTTGACCTTGTAGCCTTTTAGATTTTAAGTGCTTGGAATTCCTTTAATAGTGAGATATTTAGCAGAGGTTGCTGGCTAACTTGTTTTTGGGACACAGTGCAGTACACTTCTGTTTCTGGGTTATATTTTAATCTCCAGATATATCAAGCCATTTGTGTAACTCACCAGAGGATTCACAGAGAGCTTTGGTATGTACTGCAAGGGGCTTGACCATATAGGTGCAGTATTACCAAGAGACTGAGCAGGATCACCTTTTTCAGCTGTAAAAGATAATTCTGTGACTACCCCTGCTGGGACTGCTGTGCATTCATGTCCTGTTGGTGTTTGTGGACCTGAGGGTGTTTGTGTGTTTTTGTTTTTCTGTCTCTGGTCTGTGCTTGAATCCCCTGCAAGGAGCTGTACTGTTTAGATGTCCATCAGAGATATGTTCCTTGTAGCCCAGGTCACAGGCATGGACTAAGCTGGAAATTTGAGTAAGGCATGAGTGTGAGTGGATGCCACTCTGGGCCATGAGCTGGTCAGTTGGTTTTGTTGGTCTGTTTTGCCTGGCAGGCAGGCTTGGCAAGCACCTTGTGACAGTGTGCATCTCCTGCCATGTTCCTGTGTCACACCAGATGCCAACAGTTCCAGTTCCTAAAATGCCAGAGATGCTCAAAGTGCAAGAGAGGCAGAGCGTGATGCATCTATTTGGCATGTTAGGTGAGCGAAGCAGTGGCACATGGGTCTGGGGCTTGGCTCTCAGTGCAGCCTCCAGGCCTCCTGTGGCCCTCCAGTGCTCTAAGACCTTCTGGAGGCATCGCAGGGCCTTGCAGTGTACTCTAGCACCTCTAAAGGCCTCAAGGGACTCTCCAGTGCTCTCTACAGTATCTTACAGCCATCCCAGTGTACTCCACTGTGAGTACTCCTGTGACGGAGTACCCCAGGAGGAGCTGAAGGTCACTGTGTGGCCCTGGTAGACCTGCAGAGGATCCAGAATGGAGCGGAGGGCCACTGGACTCCTCCAGTGTGCCCTAGATGGTTCTGGAGAGCTTTGTGAGGCCTCCAGGAGGCAGTAGATAACAGGAAGCAACCCTAGGAGGCCTCTAGGGTGCAGGAGGATGTTTCTAGCACACCCTGGAGTGCATTGGTAGGCCTCTAGAGCATGCTGGAAGCAGCTGCCCTCGCTTGTACCAGGATGAGTTCTCCTGGGAGCCCATGTACAGCTCCTGCATTCATTTTCTTTCCTTGGACCTTTTCCTTGGATGCTCCGAACCAAATTTCCCTGGCCGTATTTGCAGGTGTCCAGGGGCAGAGCATACACACTCAATACACCTGGGCAGAGGTGCTTCCTGGAGCACTGGGGCATGCTGCACCCATTCCAGCAATTAAAATCTCACATGCAGTTGTGGTCTCCCTGCAGCTGGTGACAGCATGGGTTTCTCCATCTTTTCCTGCCTCCTGGCTCTTCAACAAAGCTCCCTTCCTTAGGAGGACACTACACAGCCTAAAAACATTACCTTGATGAAAAAGGTATCTCCATCCTTGCCAGGGTCTTTCTTTTTCAGTCCATCCCTTTTATTGTGGCAATTCCTACCTTAATACAGATTCTGCAGACCCTTTCCCACTCCAGTACCCAGAGAGATGGTCTCCAAATGTGAACAGAGCTTGGGCCTTAAAGAGAGGGGCAATAAAAGGCACTAAGAGCCACCCACTGGTATGGCATAGCCCCTCCAGGAACAGATGGGACCATCCCTCACAGTTATGTTCAGGAAAGGGAGCATTATCTGCTCGTTTCTGAGGGCATGACACTTGGTGGCCAGACTGGAGGTTTGCAAGGACTCTGCCTTGCCCAGGGAATGCTTGATGCAAACACCCTTGAAAATAGCTCACTGCTTTCCAGCCAAGGTACCTGGATTCCCTCCTCAATCACAAAGTCCATGTCCAAGCTCACATTCCTTCAGTCCAGAAGCAGTCCTGGAGGCCACGAAACGCTGGATCAAGGGTCACCTAGTGGCAACAGAACTGATGAAGGTTTGCACAACCCTGCAGAGACCCCACGCAGTACCTATAGGAGTGGGACCCAGTCTCCAGACAGGGGCACTTGAGTATGGCCAGGCCTGGGCAGCAGCTGCTGCGCAGTCCCCACTCCCACATGGGGCCCAGATGCTGCATCCTTGGGGTTGGTTTTCCTTTTAGCAGCTCTCCCTCCTCCTCCTAAATTGAACACAGCAGAAAGTTGAAGGGAACCATGGCTTTCCCATGCCCTGCACCCTCCTGCACTGATCTCTGGTTCGGTGTCTGGGTATAAACAGCCTCTCCCCCATCAGCACTGAAGATCCTACTGCCAAAAACCAGACAGCCATCAGAATACTGAGAAATGGAAGTCAGAACTAATTTATTTAAGAAAAAAAAAAAAAAAACTTGTAAAAAGGAGGGGGGCGCATCGATTACAAGCTTTGGAAGCTTTTGTCAGGACAGTGCCAAAGAAATTAGCTTTATACAACAGAGAAAGGGGTAGCAGGAGGGGCCCAGGGCCATTCCCCCACCCTGAGCCTCCCCAGACCTGCATCTGCAGCAGGGTCCACAGCAGTCCCCTGTGAGGGTACACCAGCATCCCGGGACTCGTCCCCTTTCTCCCTCCACCACAATTAAAGTGCAGCAGGGAAAGGGGGAAGAGGGGCTGGCTCCCACCAGACCACCCCAGCACAGGCCACAAAATGTGAAGCCCCAGTGCCCATGGCACGATGTAGCTCCCTCGTCCCTGTGAGCTACGTGGTGACCCTGAGGACCAGCAAGGAAAGGGTTCTCACCACCACAGTTCCCAGCAATTTCACACACAGCCCCAGAGGCAAATCCAGGGGAAAAAAAAAATACTCCCTACAAGCTTCCTAACACAAAGGCACTGGGATTGAATTAAGACCCAGCAAGTGCCAGGAGGAACAGCACTTCCCTGCTGTGCCCAGGTGTCCCTCGGCAGGCAGGGGAGGTGGGAGGAAGAAGGGACACCCCCATCCTGCGTGCCCCAAGAGAGATGTGCCTCTCACTTGGGGTTGTGGAGAAGCTGCATCCCTTCTTCCTCCACCTCAGGCAAGAGCCATTTGCAATAGAAAAACCCAGAAAACTCAGCGAGGGCACCACAGCAGGTTCAGGATCCTGCAGACAGCGCCTGGAGAGCCCAGCTCAGCTCCTGCTCTCAGCCAATGCCCCCTCTGCCGGGGTCCCCGGTCCTCTCAATTTATTATTACTATTATGTGCAAGTAGTTTTGTGTCAGAACCCCCCCAGCCCTCCTCTCTCACCCTGCAGCTCCAGCCCCACGCCTGCACCTCAGCCCTGCTTGTGCCCCAGAAGGTTCCTCCGGCCCTGGGGTGTTGTGGAGAGCAAAGCGTGAGGGTAGCTATTAGACAGGAAAGACTCCACCACCCCCCTCCCTCCCCAAACCCTGGCCCTCTCCCTCGCACGCACCCCCTGCCCGCGCTGCCAGCTGCAAGGACAGTCTGTGAGGGCCAGGTTACTCGTCGCCCTCCTCCTCGTGGTGGTGGTGGCTGGAAGCAGGAGGTTCTTCCACCTCCTGTTGGTGGTGGGCATAGTGATGGGGGCTGGGGCCCTCCGCAGGCATGTTCTCCTCTGTGTTCAGGTAGACGTTGAACAGGGCTCCCTCGTGGCTTGGCTCCTTGCCACAAGCCTGGCAGCTACAGTGAAGTATCTTCTCCACCAGCTTGTCAACCCTGGGGATTTCGTCATTGCCTGGGCAGTCCAGTGTCACCTGGAGAGAGGGATGAGGAGGCAGCAAGCCTGAGTGCACAGGCTTGACACCCCGGTGGCAATCCTGAGCCACACCGTGCCCTGCAGACTCGGGGTGTTTTAAGGCAGAAGCGATGGCTTGCTACCCAAATAAGCCTCCATGGTCAGTCTGCAAGGCAAGGGTGCTCTGGGAATGTCTCACAGATCACAAGCTGCACAGACCCATTTTACCATCCAGGAAATGAAATGACTCAAGTGGGACACTGCTCCCAGGCACAACTGGCACAGAAATAGCAGCAGTAGCTGCAAAGGCCACCCAGAAGACACATTGCTGAATTATCGCAGCTAAGTTGGCCAAAGCCATCTGCCCAAAGTCAAAAGCAAAGCAGAGAACTGAAGCCCTGGGTGCCTGGGCCTGCCCCAGAAGCAGGGTTTATGACCCTTCCAGGATCAACAATGGCATGAGATGTGCAGAGATGCTGGGATGTCTGAGGGTGACTGGCAGATGGACTGTGGGAAGCACTTCTGGACAGCCTAGAAGGTAAAAACTCCCAAGTGAGGGGAGGCGACAAAGGGAGTGGTGGAGAGAAGAGGCACAAGGGTTGAATAGTGCAGGGACTGACGGCAGAAGCTTCTGCAAACAGTGACAAATGCACCATTCATCACAGCAGCCACATTGCTTCCAACAGCCCCTTCCACCCAGGCATCTCAAGGAAGGGGAGAGTCACCTGAGAGATACCGTGGAAGGAAACTACAAGCAAAAAAACCTCAGGGAAGGAGAATGACTGGTCCCAAAGTGGTGGCAGAGCAGACCTCAGAACCCCTGAGCAAGAAGGAGCATAAAAGACCATGGGGCAGGCACAGATACTCACAATTTCCCACATGGACTGGGCTGGCATGCAGGAGTCGCAGTGAACCAGGGACTCTGTGGACTGAGGGAAGGTGTTAGGGACGCTGTAGCTGAAACACTGTCCCAGGCAGGCCCTGTGAAGACAAGAGGAGGGATGAGGGCTCAGGGTAGGTGCCTGCTCTTCCCAACAAAGGCAGAAAGAGATCTGACTTTCTGCTGAAACAGGCAGAAAGCATGAGGGCAGAGGCAGAACATGCTTGGCTTCCCGTGTGAGTGACAGTCCCCACAGCGATGATGGCAAATCATCAGCAAATGAAAACCAGCTGTTTCCAGCACTGTGCCGAGAGTGGAGCCATACCTGTTCTGGATGGACTTGGACTCGCAGCCGCTGTGCCCCACGATCTGGGTGATGTTCTTCGCCTCGCACCAAGCACTCTTGTCTGGGAAGAGGGCAAGCTTGTTTATGGGGGGCGGTGCAGCCAGAAGCAGCGCTGGGAAGAGGGCACCAACCACAAACCGTAGCATCATGGCCAGCTCTGATGAAAACCTACAGCTGAAGTCAGAGGAAAGCATTAGCAGGAAGGGGAATGGGCAAGCCAGCCCATTTCTCTGACCTTGTGACAGTTCCTGGCTGGGTTACACACAGGGACATCCTCCCAGTGCGTTGGTACACACATCTCCCTCCCCAGCACAGGGAGCAAGACACGCTGGTCTGCATCTCCCTTGTTCAAAACCAGCTCTGGGGCTGAGGCAGATGCCTGCATTACCTCTCCTGAGCCTTGTGCCAGGAGTAACAGCAGGCTTTTCACCATTTCTTACCCAAGACTGGGCTGGAAGAAGTTTCCAAAACAAAAGCATCACCACCACAGGCCGTGCCAGGTTGGAAAAGTCACGGACCACAGAAATGTTTGTATTTGAGGAAGGTGCGGACCTCCCCACTTCCTTTTCTCCCACCTTAAAAACCAAAGCTGTCCTTGCTGCAAGCCTTCCCAGAAAAAAAAGACTGCTTTCACAGGAAAGAAAATCGTTCTTCTCCTCACAGCGTGCAGCAGGTGTCGCTGCAAGGCAGCAGCAAGCAGGGAAATGTGGAAACCTCTCTCCAGAGGCAGGAAACCACAGAAATGACCAATACATCATTTATTTTTATAGAGCCATTCCAATTCAGCAGCAAGGCTGTCGAACCGTTACTCTGAGGACAGGAACTCAGTTTGCAAACAAGAAGGGGTCCTTCCAACACCAAGCATAAACCTCACTCGCAAAGGTGGTCGGCCAAGGAGGTTACTTACCACCCCAGAGAAATCCCACACAGGGTTTCCTTGCAGGCCAGCTGTATTCTCGAGCCAAGGTGCCTGCATTAACACTCCCAATCACTGGGGAAAGGCACATGGAAAAGCATCACAGAAATAGGGATTTTTTTTTTTCCTTTGTGGGGTTTGGATCAAGTCACAGTGAAAGGCAGACATTTATACTTCCGAAAATATTTGTTAGAACCGTGTTATTTAATTTTTCCTTCTATTTGTTTAACCAGACAAAGATCCAAAGCCCACAAAAAGCCCACACTGGAATGATTCCTGTTGACTCCCACAGCTCCTGGGCCCAGCCCTATAATGGAGAGGAAAAATGCCTTGTTTATCAGACACGGGTGTCAGGGGCAGCTCCGCACAGGGCACTCCCAGCCGGGCGTTCCCCAGTTGCTTCATCCGTCTGTCACTGCTGCCTCCTTGGCCAGAGGACCACCGTGCTCATCTGGACCCTTGGGCTGGCTGGCCTGCTAATGAACTCTTGCAACTCAGCTGAGGTGCTTTAAGGTCACTACGGGAGAAAGCGTTTTTCCCTCTCACTCCCTCCACTGAGCCCAACCTCCTGGGCCTGAAGCAAGAAGTGCTCTTCATGAGGGCCGCAGGAGAGAAATGCTTCCCTACCTTCCATCCCAACACAGGAAAGCAAAGGGCATCCCTCCTCTCTAGTCCCCCGATTTCTGAAGGAATCAGGTCAGGGGTTCTGCTAACTTATTTCCTGACTGTAAGGGAACCCCACTGGCATAATGCACAACCACCTTTACTGGCCTGGCTTCCTAACCCTCAGATGCAGCCCCGGCACTTGTTCATGTGAATCCCACAGATCCCTGGTGAGAATACCCACACAAAGCATGCTTTGCAAGTTTTGTTTGGAGACAAGCAGAGGGCTTTAGCCCCTGAACTTATATTGTTGTTAATGAGAGCAGTGTGGTTTGATACATTTGTCCCACAGACAATTCTTAGGGCTCCTTTCTGTTCCCTGCGAATTTTTTCCATTTCAGTAGGGAAATTCTGCAATTTCTGCTAAGAATTACACAGCAAAGCTGCATACACACTTGGTTTGTTTGGTTTGCTGAAATGAGCATCACTCATTCCTCAAATGCCAGCAGCTCTGTGCTGAGGAATACCACTCCCAAAGACAAGGCTGAGATCAGAGCTGGGATGTGACCCAAACAGCAATTGCAAACCCCCTGGGGAAGAGATGAAATTCCTCAGGAGTCAGCACACAAGTTCACTTCCACATGCCCAATTAGAGAGCAATTTCCTTCCTTCCAAAGAAGGTGGTGGCTGTTTTCTTTCCCAGGTTCCTCTGCAGCTATACCCGGTGGCAAAGAGCCGAGCGGCTCTGACAGCCCCGCTTCCCTGGGACCTTTCTTCCCCTGGAGGGAGATGCTCAGCAGAAATGTGCTGCAGCCCTGGTCAGCAGGCACTGAGGCAGAAAGGATCATCCCAGAGCATCCAGGCTCCTGTCTCTGATATCAAGAAGATGGGTGAGGCTGTGCTCTGCTAAGGCGCCGGCCCTGGCCTAGATTCAGGAAAGCACTTAAACATATGCTTAAGCCCTTTCCTGAGCAGGGATGTCTTGTAATTGGGGCCCCCAGCATCACGGAGCTGGTTTGGTTTGCAGAGGGGCTGCAGGAGCACGGGGCACCATGGCAGGGCTGGAGCAATCACCAGGGTACCGTGTGGCTGAGCCCTGCAAACTCTCACTGATCTCAGGCTGTTAACAGGCCACATCCGCGTGGTGTTTTCCTTCTCCTAAGAATGCCCTGGAACCCGCAGGCCCACATTTCTAGTAAGTAACGAGGTTTACGCCAGTGCCTAGGAAAACATCTGATGCAGCTGAATTTGGGAGGGAGCTGGGGCTGGAAACAGCCTGCTCGCGACTGCGGCGTGTTCTCTGGCATAGTTCGAACCAGTCATGTGAACAGAGCACTGCTAAAACCATTCATCTGACAGCAGCCACAGGGCAGGAGACAAAAGCACCATATTCCTTCTTCCCCCCTGGCTGGGAAGGGGAAGGAAAAAGGAAGATGAGGCACCCGAGCAGGTTTGCAAACTCCTGATTAAATAAAGGCATTGAGCACATTCCTCCATGACAAGCTAAATTACATGTTGCGGCTCCTCAAGGAACAAGTGTGTGCTCCCCGGTGCTGACCCCAGCCCCGACCTGCAGGTGGGAGTGAGCACTTCCCCACACACAGGAGCTTCTTTCTCCTCGCCCCAGGGCATTTTTTTTTTATTTTTTTTTTCTGGCTAGTCAAAGCTTTTCAAGCAGAAAGTTCAGCTCAGTTCCGGCAGGCCTATCGTCCCCAAGGGTGTCCTATCTTTGCTCTGCTCGACCTACACCGCAGCTTCCTCCAGTGTCCTGTCCCCAGCAGTTCCTGGGGCTATTCTGGCTCAGTGTCAGGCCCCTAACAGGGGATAGCTACCTGGGTCTCCCCTGGAGCTGGAAGATGCCACGTGCTTCACCTTTCTCAGGCCACGCATCGGTGTCATTCACCACCCAATAGGGCTGCATCCAGAAAAACAAACAAAAAGAAAAAAAAAAACACTCCTATCATGGCCCCGAGTCCTTTCCCAGATGAAGGAGAAGGCAAATGACTCAGCCCTGGAGCCTGGCACATCCCAGACTCCAGAGACAAACAACACGTACACAGCTGCAGCCCTGCAGTGAGCGGCCCCTGAGCCCTTTTCCAGCCTGTCCCTGTGCCCGTGGAGCTCAAGGAGCAAAATGTCCGTGGCTGAGAGGTCTCAGCTGCTAGCTTCACGTCCCTCCAAGTTCTGGAGATTGTGGCAGGGGACGTGCTGCCAGCTGAGCCTCCCATCAGCACAGCTCTGAGGCCTGGTGGCAGACGTTTGGTGTCAGCTCCAGTGCCAGCAGCCCCGGGGACACTCAGAGTCCTGCAAGGACAGTCGCCGACGATGCCTGGGAAAATCTACGTTGTACTGTCGGCCAGAGGACAATCACGGGAATTACCTCCAAGACCTCGTTCCCACCATCCAGCCCACAGCTGTTTCCAGCCACTTGGAAAACAAACACTTCTGGAGGAAAATAAAACAGATCTAATCAGTTTTACCCTCTTTTTCCAGAGGGAAGTTTACACTATAATACAAGACAAGCCTGCAGGTGGAAACGGGGAACATTTCATGAGTAGTTTAATATATTTATATGTATTTTTCTTATCCAGGATCTTGCAATTTTGCCAAATACATAAAAATATATACACGGGTATGTTGTGCTCATGGCCACACATGCAGCATCGCAGGTTCTGCGAGACAAGAAACCCCTAAGCTTCATAAATATTGCTTAGCTAAGGCTCAAAGCCCACAGATACAGCACAGAGAGTGTCAGCTCCATACTGTAGCTAAGGAAAATGAGGTACAGAGCAGGGAAGTGGCTTTACCTCAGTGTCTAACTCAGTGACTCAAGTCTTTGCATGAGATGCCTGAGACACCAGTCCAAATCCATGCTCTCTACAGCTGTTTGCTATTTCATGGCCTGCTCCACCAGCCAGGCACTCATGAGAGATGGACATGGGGAAGGTTTTGGTCCCTGGTCTGGATCAGAGCTGGGACCTCCACCTTCCTCTCCTGCTCCCTGGACAGAAGCCCCACAGCTGTCCTGCCTGACGGAGCCACTTCCCACCCAGCCTGGCTCTCGAGCTGCCAAGAACAACACCAAGTCGGTGTTAGACAGAAGACTTGAGACCCCCGTGAATCACAGTGGTACCGGGTCCTTCTATAAGTTGTTTGCGCCATTTCGCAGGGAAAAGCTGCTGGGTGAAGAGGAAGACCCAAGAATCGGTCTCTCAACGAGCATCTCCGTGCCTCAGTTCCCCTGCCTGTAACACCAGGGGCAGGGACCACCTTACACCGGGTGAACTGATGGCTGCAGAGGGAGTGGGAAAGCAGAGGAAGGCCAGCTGACCACTGTGCTGATCTGGCTGTCCCTGCTCATCAGAGAGGTTTATCTTGCAGTTTCTCCTTTCTTCGGGCTTGTTTGGTTTTTCAAACTGACTCTCAAAACCAGCAACTGCTTTTCTAAAGGCAATACACTTCTTTCCTCAGCCCCTTTGGTCTGCAGGAGAAGAATAAGCAGGAGCTCTCCTGGGAGATCTGTCCAGACTGGGTTGTTCCAGGAGCTTGCTCTCTTCTTTGGTAATTAAACATCAGGGCCTGATTTTCAGATGTACTCAAATCCCCAAAGTCCCACTAAGATACTTGTGAGCAAGACATTTTAAAGTGCGCAAGACTACGCTTCTAAAAAAGGCAAGAGATTATCTAGCACCTAAAAGGAAGCAAAGCCACATGAAGTCTCTGATTTGGTGACAAGTGGGAAGAAGCATGTATCAGTCCCAGAAAGAGCCCGTGTGGCTCTCCACTGACACAGGATTTTGTCTGTACAGTAACTTCTGCACACTGCCGGGAATTGCCTCATAGGAATCTCAACTCAAATAATATTTGCTTAAGCAGAACGAAAAATATTTTAGGCCAGCCTTAGTAGGAGAAGTTAAAATCTGAACTGGGAAAACCTGAAAGGTTTCTGTGAAAAAAAAATCAAAACAAGTGATTCAACACTTTCCCTTTAATTCCCCCCCCTTTCCTTTTCTTTCCTTCTCCTTTCTTTTCCTTTCTCCTTTCTTTTTTCTTTTCTTTTCTTTTCTCTTCTCTTCTCTTCTCTTCTCTTCTCTTCTCTTCTCTTCTCTTCTCTTCTCTTCTCTTCTCTTCTCTTCTCTTCTCTTCTCTTCTCTTCTCTTCTCTTCTCTTCTCTTCTCTTCTCTTCTCTTCTCTTCTCTTCTCTTCTCTTCTCTTCTCTTCTCTTCTCTTCTCTTCTCTTCTCTTCTCTTCTCTTCTCTTCTCTTCTCTTCTCTTCTCTTCTCTTCTCTTCTCTTCTCTTCTCTTCTCTTCTCCTCTCCTCTCCTCTCCTCTCCTCTCCTCTCCTCTTCTCTTCTCTTCTCTTCTCTTCTCTTCTCTTCTCTTCTCTTCTCTTCTCTTCTCTTCTCTTCTCTTCTCTTCTCTCTTCTCTTCTCTTCTCTTCTTTTCTTTTCTTTTTCTTTTCTTTTCTTTTCCATTTAGTTAAAACTTTGATATCTCTACATTTTAAAATTTAAAACAAAGTACAGGATTCTTTAGGCGGCTTCACTGTTGTGCCAGTAATATCATAAACTAATTTGGTCGACGTCATGATAATATCGCCAGGAGGGAGGGAAGAGAACTATGCACTGAAAATGTCTAGAGGTAAATCTTCAGGACAGCAAGATAGATGAGCGCTTAACTGAACACAGAAACCTCATCTAAACTGAGAACGTCAGTCTGGCTTTGCTGAGCTGCAAAATCTGGGAAGAAATCACAAAAAAAAATAAAAAGGGAACTACCATTGGAAGATGTGTGATATTTAACATGCACAAGAATCAATCCCAAAGACTTTTGATAATGGAATAAAAGCTGTGTCATTTCTCACTGTGAATGTCTGTCTCTGCTCCTTTCAAAGACAGGAGGTATTACAGCTTCTCTTCCCGTAACTTATTAATTTCCACTCAATCATAGTTGGATGATTTACACAAATAAAGCAGAAATAGAGAAAAGCAGCGCAGTGTTTTTAAACTCTCCCTTCCCCACTTTGACCAGAATTTCAGAACAGTTCACTAAATTGAGACTTTAAATCTGGCTTCTTGACCATGCACCGAGCACTTGAGAAACTCAATTTATACAGCTATAAAAAAAAAAAAAATGCAAGCTCCTATACCTATAAAAGTCATTGGAAAGCTACCTATGGACTTAGGCTTAGAACGGTGTCCTAAAGGAGCTCTGATGAAAAAGGGACATGCTAATGGCCTGTGGAGGAGGCAAGAGTAATATAAGCAATTTCTGGTAATTTATTTCAATTGCTCAATTTCTTCAGCATTAAGCACAATCACGGCCAGGAAAATGCATCAGCCTAAAGCACTGGAATACATGCCTCATACCACCCTCCTCTGCTCCCTTTTTTCTTCAAGCATCTGCTTAAAATGCAGCCCCAAAGAGCAGCGGGGTAAGACCGGGCTGTGCTGTGGGGCAAGGAAACCAGTTTTGGGGAGCAGCAGGAGCAGGATTCCCTGGAAAACCACAGCAAGGGAGCGCGTGTGGGCTCTGCCTATGCCCGTACCCGAGGAAGGATTGTCCTGCGACATGCTTTGGCTGGAAGAATCCCCCGTGGTAGGTTGTACTGCAAATAATACGAGATCCGGGTGCTTTCAAACACAGCTGTTTGCAGCCTTTTAGCCAGGGGCCTCGCTCGCATGCCCGGACCTGAGTGAGGCGCAGCTCCCTCCTGCGCTTCCCCCGAGCTGGTGTTTCCCACACAGCGTCCCACGCACGCACTGCCACCGAGCAGGCAGTAGGCAGCCGGCACAGGCAGCGCTTTCAGCACACACAATCTGGAGGCATCGGCCAGAGGTCTGGCCGTGCAGGAAGCCAGTAGGATCCCAAGTGCAAAGCGTGGGTCCAAACCCTTTGAAAATCCCATGAAATCCCCAAAATAATGTGCAATTTTTCAGCTTCAGCTGGGCTGCCCTCCCTGAAGGTGTTTCCTGCAAGCAGCTGGCATGGAAAGGGACTCCGTCCTCCCCCTTGTGCAGCATCTCCAGCCAAAGGCTGACCCGCTACCACTCGCCCTGCTGCACCTTCCCCAAGCCCTAGGCTGGTGCACTCACGCCGCTTCCCCTTGCAACCGATGCCACAGCCTCTCCCCTCTTTTCTCCGTGAAAACAGCATTCCCGAGGACGGCGGTGAAACCCGTGCTGCCTCTGGGAAGGGTCCTGCGCGTCGCTCACGTTTACTCGTGTTTGATTTGCAAGCCGGCACCAGCCATTTCCCCAGGGAGCGGCGCGGGAGTGCGGCTCCCAGCAGGCCCAGTTCTGCTTTCACTTAGAGTGAGGTAAACTGGGACTGGCTCCTCTGAATGACTCCACTGGTGCAAATGAGATCAGAATCTGGCACCGCTCGTCCTACTCAAAACAAGCCTAACTGGAACCAGATAAAACCAGTTCTAGTAAATAGTGGCCACCGGGATGATTATTTTTTTCATTTCGCACACCCGCAGCGTAAGGCCGCCTCGCAGTCGGAGATGGGAGTTGTCTCAAATGCCAACCACGCTCGCTTTCGGCTTGGTCAGTCATTCATTACCAAACTTGCATAAAAAATCAAGCCGTGTCCTACGCAGCAGGGCTGTGCTCGCAGGATCAGGTTCCAAGCTGCCAGAACAAGAGGTGGAAAGAGGGAAGCAGAATGGGGTTTGCGGCTGGAGCCATGGGTTTCTCCACGACATTCAGGAACCTTCCTCCTGTTTCCCTGCTTGGGCCATATCCTGGCCACAGCCAAACCAAGAGCACAAATCCAGCTGACTTCAGGGTTGCTGTTTTACCCACTTTTTCAATTTCTGTTTGAGCCAGCCTTCTCAGCGTTGATGACATTAAAACCAGCGCCTGCGCTATTTCCCATAGTACCGACTGCAAAATCTCTAACACCAAAAGATAAAAATATGAGGCACTCCAGAGCCAGAGGCTTTTGGGGGTAACATAAGAGCTCACAGCCCTGTTGCTATTTTCAATTACTCCCAGACGCACTGGGGGCTGACCTCACACTTGACATTTAGACAGTGTCTCCTAAAACAGCAGGATTGGGCCCAGTAACCACAGTGAAATCAAAGCACGACGCGTTTGCTGGTCTTTCCCCCTCTGGCCAAGCCATCTGAGCCCAGGATCTGTTCCTCTCTGCAGAGAAGAGGGCTCGAGACACATCTCAGCGAGTGACCGAAGCGAGGGCCTGATCCTGTAGCTGTTTCCAAAGCTCAGCTCCAAGTGGCTGCAAAACCGAAACAAAGGTCTGGGCAAACGGCAGGCGCAGCTCTCACCAGTGCTATCGGAGGCGCAGGAGACAGACAGACAGACAGACAGACAGACAGACTGCCCCTCCGGTCCTCCTCCAGAAGACCATGCAGAGAGCCACCCAGGTTTTTAACAGACTGGTCTGAGTGGCTGAGCAATTTCTCTGCCCCAGGCAGTGCTGGAGCCCCTGGGGCTTTACTTTACCGCAGGGGGTCTCTGAGCTCTGAGGCCGGGCAGCTTTGGAGGAATTTTTTGCAGCAGGGTATTGCTAGCAGTTTAACGGGAGCAGCGGGAGGCTCAGGGAGGAACAAGCACTCGGAGCTTCCCGAGCAGGCTTCCCGTGACTGTACCAGCTCCACACTGCCTCGGCAATGCCAACACACACCACGAGCACGGTTACTCCGATAGTGGCAGGTTTTCACGGCTGCCTGAAAAGCAGTTTGGCTTGGGGCCCAATCCTGCACCGCCTGGGCACCCAAAACTTGCTCCAGCTCAGCTACTTTCCCCACTGCGGAGAGACCGGGCACTCACGGAGGCTTAGCTCATTCACCCTCTTTGCAAGACCACAAATTCCCCAAGCGGGAATTTGGCTCCGAGAGGTCAAGCCAAGAGCCCGGAGACTTCTCAGGGCTGTTTGCAAACACTTGGGATTTTTATACCGAAGGCAAATTCCGTTTCCCATCCTGCGGTTTGCAAATTTGAGGCAAGCTGCCTTTTTTGAAATGGGAAACTGTCTTCAAAAAGCAAAAGTGCCCATTGTGTACAGCCGATTTTTGGCCAGTTCGACATTGCAAGGAGGATGTTAAGTTCTGATACTAAAAATACAAGGGAAAATGTGAGCCTCGTAATATCCTAGGATCTTCCCCACTCGTTTCAGTGGGGTGCAGATTTTTTTCAAGAGAATCTGTACAGCAAAGTTACGGTGCCCCAACTCCACGAACACTTCACGCAGGCTGAATTTTAAAGTTGATGGGGTTAATCCTATAGAAAAAAGCGAGATTGAAGGGCAGAACATAGGTTTCTAAAAGGACGATCCCCTTGTATGATATTAGGAGCCAAATTAAAACACGAGGCATTGTCCAGAACAACTTCAATGCAGGCTGAAAATGAGTGAAAGCATGTTCTGTCCCCAGAACATCTCAGAGAAAAAGAGAAATCCCCACTCCACATAAAATGGGGAGATTATTGTATTTTACAAATAAGAATTCCTGCAAAAACATATAGAAACTGAAAAATGATCTTATGATTCAAGAAACAGGTACAGATAGATCAAATATCATCCCTCATAATAATCCAGTAGGTACAAAATCTGTTTGCAGGATATGTGGATGTAAACCCATGTAAATTCTTTCTCGGCGCAAACTTTTCAAGTAACAAAAGTTGACCGCCTTGCCATCGGGACAATTTCCTCCCCTTACGCTATCTGAACTCCTACATGTCCTCTGGTTAAGCGATAGCAGCGCCTTCCCATCCTCTCCTCCCCACTTTTGTTTGAAACCCGAAGGAGATGGGAAGGACTCTGTCCCACAGATGTGCGACCCCAGCTCCCCATACCCTATTCTTTTATTTTATTCCAGCGGCAGTGGAAATAGCTGAACGGTTGCACAGCAGATCCCCCCGAAGTCCGCCTCATCTGCAACTGATTCCAACCCGTGGCAATACCCTCATCCTCCCGGCCATCAATCACGCACGGGGTTGGGGGGGGGGGGGGGGAGAGGAAGGGCGAGAAAACGAAGCAGAAAATCTCTTGCTGCTGGAGGGGGAGGAAAGCGAAGCAGGTCCGCTCGCTCCGGGGGGGGAATCCGGGAGGGAAAGGGAACCGCGGTGCCCCTCGCAGGGGTACTCACCACCAGCAGCACCCGGCCGACGGGGGGCACATCCCACGGGCTGCGGGGCCGCGGGCGGCTACAGCCCCGCGGTGCCCGGCGGCTGCCGCATCCTCGGCGCCGCGGCCCCCGGAGGAGCAGGGCGGGAGCTGCGGCCTCCCTCCCTCTCTCCCTCCTCCTCCTCGTCGTCGTCGTCGTCCTCCTCCTCCTTTTTTTTCCTCCCTCCTGCCTTTTTTTTTCCTCCCTCCCTTCCCCCGGTGCCGGGCTCCGGGCGGTGCCGCCGGCTCTGCCGCTCGCGATTGCACAATCGGGGTGTTGGGTGCGGGGAGGGTGGGAAGAGGAGGGGAAAAGAGGGAGGGAGGGAGGGAAGAGGAGGGAAGGGAGAAGAGAGGGAGGGAAGGGGAAAGGGAGGGGAGGAGGGAGGGGAGAGCCGGCGGCAGGGCGCACACAGCCCGCCCGCCCCGCCGGGACGCCAGCCAGCGCGGAGCTGGGGGGGGGGGCTGCGGCCAAACCTCCTCCTCCTCCTCTTCTTCCTCCTCCTCCTTCTCCCCCCTCCTCGGGTGGTGCTGGGGAGGAAGGAGGGAAGCGCAGGTTCCCCCGGCGAGCCCCGGGCTGTGCAGTCTCCGCAGCGCACCCGCTGACAGCCCCAAAGGGGTCCCTAACCCCAGGGGGGTGCCCAACCCCAGGGGTCCTCAGCCCCACGAGCACCCAAAGCCCCTTGTTCGGGCAGTGGAGCCCCGCTGAGGGGCTATAAAGCTGTGTGATGAACCCGCTGGCGGCTGTGGTCGTGGCCGTGGCCATGCGGAGGTGGTTTCCCAGCGTTTGCTCCTCCAGCAACATAAACAAAGTCTGGGCTTGGCTCACGGAGCGCAAATGCTTCCTATTAAAATACAGTTCTTAATGGAGAGGGCTTCGGGTAGAGTCCTTGGCATGGTGAAGTCTTTGGGAAAGTTCTTCAACACCAGCAGGGACGTTTTGCTTTTCTTTTTCATTTCCCTTCTTTTACCCTTTTTTTCTTTTCCCCTCTCCTCTTTTTTCTTTACTTCCTTTTCCTTCTTTCTTTTCTTCCTCCTCTTTCCCATTAAAACTCTAACAGCCGAATGCAATCCCAGTGAAACCCCATTCATCGCTATCTTTCACGGACAATAATTGTTCAAGACCAGAAGGGCTCTGTTTCTGTAAAGACGCAATTAATCTAATAGAGGCCTCCACATCAAACACTGGCACGGCGCTACCCAAATCAAAGATACCTGCAAGGCTTGGATGGGCTCTGCTGGCTCCTGCCTGGGTGCAGATTTGCATACAGAGATCAGAGAAGCAGGAAGGGATGGTGGTAAGAAAGCAGCAGCTGTGCTGAGAGGTGTGTTGGCTGTGCCCTGGCAGTGGTCCTGGGGAGGATCGAGGAGAGCCAGCGTTGGGCTTGGGTGTTGGTGAAGGAGGCTGGAGGCTGCCAGTGAAGGAACGATTGGTTTCCTGCTGCTTGGTTCCTTCCAACTCTGAGACAATAGGATTCTGTAAATAAGTAGGATGGCAAAATCCTGCTTCCATCATCGCTTTCTTATCCTGCTACCACAGCCTACCTGGCCCCGAACTGCAGTGCGCTGCTCAGCTCCAGAAGGACCAACAATGAACAAAGGAGCAGCCTTCCACCGCAACCGTGTTCTGCAGTCGGGAGCCTGAACTCAATTTCCCTGGCATTTTCAACGCTGCCTCATCGAGCTGAACGCGGGCTCCGACTAATCCCTACCTGCTTCCCAGAGCCAGCATGCCCATTAGTGAGCCTCTACCCAGGAGGCTGTTTTATTCTGAATAATGTAACAGGTGAAAGAGGAGACAGCAGAGGCTTGGAAGCAAGTTCTCCAGTCTGTGGATAAATGAGGAAAAATAAGATGTAGGCACAACCAGCTACAAAGCAAGTGGCCACAGACATTAGGGTGAAATTCACCCAATTGTATCATGTCCACGGTTTGGTATTTTGATTATTTTTGTGGGATCTCAGCCAGGGTGTGATAATTCAGAGTGCAGTGCTAAGCTGTGCACAGCAATGTGAGCCAGCCTGCAGTCCATTCGCTGCTTCCTACTATTCATCTGTGTTCCAGTACTGTAAACAGCCAAACAGCAGAAAGGGGAAACGCAGCGATCTGTAAACCTGGGGGTGGGGAGGCACAAGGAGCAGAGGCCAGGCTTTCTGCTGTCAGAAGAAACAGGCAGAGGTGCCATGTGACAGGGCAAGCTGGCTAGGGGATGAAAGAAGCTGCCGAGTGGATGGCAGAGCCCCGTGCCAATATGTTCCCCCTCCTGTCTGGCGATGCAGCACCGCAGCTGGAACAAGGAGTGAGGAGCTGATGCCCACAGATGTCATTTGGACAGATGCTGGTGAAGGCACGGGCCAGATGCAGCCGCTCCACAGCTGGGAGCAGAGGGCAGTACACGCGGGCACAGAGGAGCCATCCTCACCAGAGGCTCCTCACCCCAGCCAGGTTTGCTGGCTCCAGCAGGGCTTTTCTACTCCCATTTTACCAGATCCTGCTCCCTGGGGAGCTTGCTGCCTGTCCCCAAAACACCAGCACCAAACCATGGCTGAGCAGGGCAACACGGGGGTTAGTACGCCACCACTCTCCACTCTCACCCCAACAGCAAGCCCGCTCCATCCGCCTGTGGTTTGGCACCACAGCTAGAAACCATCTGAAAACACAGCCTTGCCCACGTACATCTTCCCCTCACCTCTTTTCCCTGCTGCTGGCTCAGCAAGGCTTCCGCACACCGAGACCCAGCAGAAACCCACGCTCTGGTCTCCCCGAGCTTCCCTCCCTCACCCACTGCTGCTGTTTTGGGCCCGCTGACAAACGCTCACAGTGCCAGGGGCTCCCCGCTTGTCAGGACAGGACTGGGAACTGTGGGCGTGAGAATTAAAAGGGTGTAAGTTAAAAATAAAACTATTCCTTTTATTTGTGTCTTAGCACTGATTCCAAGGCTGCCTGCCCATGGCTGGATGGTAGAAAACACTGCAGAGAAAGGCAGCTGGGAGAAGAGCGTGCCTGTGCTGGCGGAGGCTGCAGGCAGCAGCGAGGGAGTAGCTGCTCTTCTCAGCTCTGTTTCTCCTCAGGTGACTCGTGCTTTGGTCACGATCCCCAAGACACACAGTACAGGGGCCAGAGAAGGGCTCCTGAGGGCAAACCTCCCCTGTTAGGCAAGACCTGAGAGGAACTGAGGACACAGGTCTGCAGCAGACCACCCTGCACCACCCCAGAGCAGCCAATTCTCTTCGCCTCTCATTTGCCAAAGGGTGCAATATTGTAGTGCAGCTCCCTGAAATGTTCCCTTCTCTTGCTGGATGGGAGAATTCATCACTTGGCTCCTAAATAAACCCTGAGACATCTCCAAGGTACCAGCTCGGGGCCTCAAATTGCTGTGTACAAGAGCGTATGTGCATGAGGGGAAGGGAGCAGGACTTGTGTCAGGAGATGGATTCAAAGATTTTATGGCTCAGCGAGCAAGGAAGCTGGGGGGTGATTGCCTTTAACCCCTCAGGTGGCTAAGGGACAGTGGTGGCAGGCAGTGTGAGCAGCACATCCTCACCCAAAGCATGTGGGTACAACAGCATTTCCCTTAACCCCCCTGGGACGCACGCATTGCATCTGGCTCAATAACGTGTGGAGTTAATGAGCAGCTGGAGGGGCAGGTTCAGCTGTGGGGGTAATTTGGACCTGCCACCTCCAGCAGGCCGCAGCTTTAGGGTAACAGATCCAAGCTCTGCACCGAAGCCATCTGTGTAGGCGCAGCAGAACGGCACGAGCTGTGGTGGCAATTTGGCTTTCTGGCTTGAATGGGATGTCCGACGCACCTGGCCACGCACAGAAAGTGAGACTCGAGGATGGACCTGAGTGGCAGGGCCTGTGCTCGGGAGTAAAGAAGGATTTATCATAGAGCTCATTAGAAAACATCTGGGCTCAGCAAATGACCTGGAATGCGACTCAGCAGCGGGGCGCTCCTCTCTTCCCCAGTCCCGGGAATGTGAGCTCCCGCAGGGTGAGACTCGAGCCAGCTGTTTCCTCTAATCCCATCAGCTTTTCCTTTACAGGGGTCCCAATGCTGGTGAGCAGGAGAGAACAAGAAAGTCCCGTTCCCTCCCCTCAGTGACTGGGATTAGTGGTTTCTCTGCAGTACCATGCCAACGCATTTTGGGGCCCTGGGGCAGCAGTAAAAAACAAAGTACCCCTCCCATCTCCGAGCAAGTCCAAGTGTGATTAATTGCTTTTCTTTCCACCTTGCCCAATCGTTCCCCTCCCAGGCATTCTAGGCCCCTCCGTCCCTCCCTCCTTCCCTCCCTCACTTCCCCAGCAACTCAGGTCATGCAAAACCCTTCTCCTACCAGGCTCATGTCTGCAGGGGCAGTTTCTATCTGGGAAGGCTGGAACGAGGCTGTTGGGCTTCATTTGCAGGTGAACATTCTTCCCTAAAAGTTCTGTTGTTTTTTTTTTTTTCTTTCCACTTCCAAAATATAATTTTCCTCCAACTCCATTACAACCGGCTCTGATAACTGTCTTATTTCGTGCTGCACAACTTCCCCCCGCTGAAACCCTTTTATTATACTCGTTATTTTCCTTGCAGCGCTGCCTGATGGCCCCAGCCCAGCTCAGGGCCTCATCACAATAGGTGCTTGTATGTGTTTAGAGACAGTTCTGGCACCGAAGCGCCTACAAACTGTCAACCAGCAGTACAAACTTAGAACATACACATGTGTGCAGGGAACATTTTGCACATTACCAAAAGGAAATCAGCACCCGCCTGAAATGGGGTGACTCAGCCCGGAGCAATATTGCGCTGCTGTTGCATAGGAAAAGGCTCGTGTACAAACTCACTGGCCTTTAAGGAAATCACCCAAAATCAGAAGGCTCAAAGTCCTGCTTTCTGCAGTCTTATTACCATGGGACACAGTCAGCATTTTTTTTTTAAAGAGGGTAACAGAAAAAAGAATGGATATACTGATTCACTAACAGATTGAACAGCTCTGCTCCCACTCCCCCCACCCTCCAGAAGATAAATGCAAATGTAGTCCTTAAGGTACTAACATGATTTTCATATTTTAGAAGGTATGGTTCCTAACATCACAGAAACACGGGACACTGAGAAATCTGCTTTCATTCCCTCCCTCCCTCCCTTCCCTCCTGTCCTGAAGCAGGACCATGATGTTTGAGTATGCGAAGCAGGTAATACTACTGCAGCTGATGAGGAACTGAATGCGACTTGCCAGGGGACACGGCCAGAAATCTTAGCTTGTTACCACCTTCTTGAACATGCTGAGCGATCTGTGCTAGTACTGACCAATTTTTCATCATTCTGTTTTTAATTTTTTTAACAGTACCGCTGATAGGAACTGCTTCAGGGGCTGCTGCAATGTATGACAAGAGTTAATGTTGAAGCCTCAGTTAAGTAATTAAAGGCTCATCCTGTGCTCAGAGGAGTCACAGTGACCTTCCCTCTCTGCCAGCCTACCTCTATTTATTCCTAATATGGGTATAAAATCCACAACTTAGCAGATAGTAAACTAGAGCCTCCCACAAGCATGTCACCTACTGGGATGCTCCCAAAGATTTAAGGGAATTATTTCTAAGGCGTGAGACGAACCCACTAAGTTCGCTTTCTCTGCTCTGCCTGACGTGGTGCAGGCAGCACGGCTATGCAGAATTTCCTGTGCAGTCATTCCAGTGCACCTCCAGTCCCAGCCCACAAACAATCCTGTAGCCCCACGCTGCCATCCATCATCCGAAGACACATTTATTGACATACAAAATGCCCCAACTCTTGACAGATTATCTACAACACCATGTAATCTTCAGAGAGAATGAAAAAAAAAAAAAATGGGCCCCGTGCCTGGAAAAAAGGGGGAAAAAACGCACACAGCATCAGCCATTCCCTCAAACAAAACCAAGGAAGCGAAAACAGGCTGAATGGGAGGAGCTGGGAGAACAAAGCAGTAATGATCAGCATGGAAATAGGTTGCCTTGCATCTGAGAGCCCTGCCAGGGACATCTTCAGGGAGTGTATAACAGGGTCCTTGAGCCGAAAAAATTCTGCATTTAGTTCATATCAGATTGAGCCATGGAACAGAGATCAGGAACAATGCAATCAACCGTTATGGCCTGGGAAGTTTAGGAGAATTTATGGCCAACAAGAAGAGTTTGATCACCTGATACGAATCCGTGTGTGTTGCACGGGTCATTAGATTCCCCCAGTTACTCCCAGGTTGAGCATAGGAACTTGCATTTAACACATCGAGAGTTAAAAAAACCTATCCATTCCTCAATATGCTTAGTTGCTTCTCAGCTGGAACACCTAAGTCCTTTGTGATCTCTAGGTATGACCAGCATTTAATGTGCCTGGATGCAGAACTGCACATTTGTTTGTAACAAAATCTGCATCGCTGCACTTTGTTTTTTATTTACATATCCCACCTATTTGGTTTCCCAGTGAACAGCTATTTTGCACCTGCCATCATTTTTATCTTTACCTTCAATAACTAACGAAAATTGCAGATAACACGAGGCAATAAACACATGCTGGCTCCTGAGGGAGACCGCGCATCCACACTCCCCACAGCACAATCAGGACACGGAAAGATATTTTTTCCTGTGGCTTTAATCCACCTTTGAACCTAGAAAGATGCTGCTACAGAGAGAGAACACGTAACTTGTGGCTCAGTTACCTTTAGCCCAAGCCTCTTTTCCCTTCGTTCCAGTTATAACTACAGCCCTGCCTCTCTTCTCCCTTCCTGCTCAGCACATATCGTCCTGGAGAGAAGGCCCAGGAGTCTGATGACACGGAAGCAGGTGACTGGAATAAATGAAAGGTTGAATAAGAAGGTGCAGAAACACTCCCCTTCCATAGCACACCTTGACGTTGTTTGAAACACTCACCTGCCGTAGCACACCTTTACCTTGTTCTTCCAGCATCGTCAAGGAGCTAGCCCACCGTACAGAGCTGAGTCTCAAGCAGTACCAATAAGGACTCCGAGTGAAGTGGGTCTCAAAGCAATGATAAAGCAGGAAGAGTCTCATCATTCGCATTTTACAGGGGAGAAAACTGAGATGCTGTCTGTCACAACTGGACTCCTAAATCCTCAGGGAATGCAAGGCTCATGGGATTAGTAAGGGGTCTTGGGTTAAGCTGTTAGTCACTACTACTTCAAATGCAGCACTGCGGGGGAGGAAGAATACTCTCTAAAACTTCTAAAAAGAAACACACTCCTTCATACAACAAGAGATTTATGAACTGAATTTGAACTGATAAGGGCAGGACCTTTTCTAGGAAGGGGCATACACTCCTAACCCAGAGCTGGAGTCTTTACAAGCAGTACCAATAAGGACTATAGGTGACTATAGTGATTTATTAGTCACCAACAACTTTCTCAGCATCTTTATAAGCAACAGGAGGTGGGTATCCACCAGCATGAGGAATATCCAGCTCTAAACAGCTCAAAGTGCTGTACAGCTAAGTGCTGACAGCCAGAAGTCACAAGAGAAACAGAGATCCACAGCTGAATTTCCATAAACTACGTTCCCATTTAGTTTCAGCCTCAGTTAAGCATTTCACTGTGGGTGGGCTATAGGCTGGACTTTCAGAGCAGTTAAGACACTGCACACATTGCATACAGCTGCCTACCGGGGCTGGTGTGCCAAAATTCGCACCAGTCCCGTTTACAAAAGCAGGGGTGGGGTGGGAGACAGTGAGAAAAAAGTTTGTTTATTTCTTACTGTTAGGATGTGTGTGGCAGGGGGGGAAAGCAACAAAATGCTGCCAGCCCAGAGGAAAAGGGAGGGTCAGCAATACCTCCTATAGAAAGTGGTCTTCCAGGCAGGTCAATGAGCACTTCTTCCCCAGCTCTGCCATGAGCCCCTTTTAGCTCAAGTACAAGAGCTGTTGCTCTAGTTAGAAATCACTATGACGACAACCACAGTCTCCTTTGGTCCACTCATGCACCCACTGCGTGCCTTTGCAAACAAGCACCTTCATGCTTTCTTTTGCATTGCTCTGAAAACTCGGAGGGAACCCAATGAAAACATCTGGAAAACCAATTCCTTCTCCTTTGGAGAATCACCCTTGTGAACCCTCTGGAAGAGTTGAGTTATGCCATTACCATTGCACTTCCACTACTTAAGCAATATTGTCTCCTTGATCTCCTCCCTCTATCTCTGTTACTTAAGTTTGTTTTTAAGGTGGATCTGCTGAGGCAGTGACCATGCTCTGAACTATGCCTATGGTACACCTAACACAGCAGCGTCCTGTTCGATGAGCAGGGCTCCCAGATGCAGCCGTGACACAAAGAACTGGGAATACATTTCAATAGCTTTTCTCTTTATCAGATTTACAACAAAGTCAATATTGAGGACCTCAGTGTTTTGCTTGCGCAATCACTTGCTGGACAGTAAAATGTATTTTACTGTCCTAATTTATTTTTTCCTAAATTATTTTCCTAATTTATCAGGTACTTGGGGCAATGTCAGCAGATGGTTACAGAACATACCCTTTCTGGAGTCTCCCAGACTATGAAGTGGGCAGCCTTCCCCTGAAACTCCATGACCTGCCAAGTGAAAAAACAGTCAGAAAGAAAGGCGAATCGAATCAGTGGCTCAGGACTCAAATCAGAGTCCCAGCTGCCTGCCACATTCCCTCCAAAACTTATCACTGGCCTTGGCTACGGCTTCTCCCATCTTTAAAACGGGTATTATAAACCTTTTTTTTTAATCTCCCTTAATTCCATCTATTTGGTTTGTAAATTCTCCAGGGCAGAGACTAGTTTTTATTTGAGTGTACAGCACCACATACAGCAAGGTCCTGACCTTGGCTAAGAATCCTAGGCATGATTGAAATACAAAGAAATGACAGTATCTTGATCAAACATGAAGAACTCAGATAAACAATAGAAAAGCAGCTTGATATTTTTTTTTCCTGCAGTCTCTGCTTTTCCGTGACTTGTTTATTCATCTCAAAGCCTCAGCAGACATCTAATCAAGCTGTTAAGAGTCAGATTTGTGGCCAGTCAAGCATTCAGGGAGTTGTTAAATGTTCAAAAACATTTCTATTCAGCAAACAGCTACTTTTTTTTTTTTTTTCTTTCTCTCAAATAAAAATACGGTTTCTTTATTCACTGTATACTGAGCATTTTCCTATTGAAATTGCATCAGGGTGATAAAGTAACTTCTCCACTAAAAGGTCTCGTTAAGCTTTGGGTAGGAACACCTGACGTTTTTAGGCCTATCTTGTTTGCACTTTTTGGTACCAATCCAAATCACACTACAGTTAGACGAAGCAATGATTTCAGCAGGCTTAAGAAAGAAGGAAAAATGTGATAGTTTCCAGATGAGTGTATTATACTAAATTTAACATGCCTTTTGGTACTTAGAATTTCCACTTTTTCTCCTTCCATTTATGCAATTAGAAATCAAGCAGCAGGAAACTGTTCCTATTCCAACTTCAGCTGGGAACAGTATGGTCTCATTCCCACAGAGAGAACCAGAAGATTTGTCCTCACAAGGAGTTTTGTACAGCTTACATGGACAGGTTCAAAAATAGGTTTTTAAGAATACAATCTTAATAAAAGCAAAACAAAAACAGGCTGATTACACACTTGTGTAGGTATATATATTTATGTGTCAGGACAAACAAGCAGCAGCAGCAAGGCAGCTGTGAAAAACAAAGTCATTATCACCCTATTTAAAGAAAAAGAACAATGAAAAAAATAAAATTCCATTTCTTAGAGTAAAATCATGCAGTTTTTCCACATTCATCCTAAGGAATTTTGTATTAACGAGCAAGCAAATTTGTTCTGGTTATTCTCACTCCACTCACGGAGGACATCCACAGCAAACCCTCTGAGTGCCAGAGCAAGAAGAACCACTCGTTTGCAGCCCACAGGAGATCAGACTAAGAATTAACTCTGGGAAGTTGCATGTAAACTAAAACAGAGCATGCCAAGGCAGGGACATGCCATTTCCAGGGACAAAAAAATGAAAATGACATCCATCATCACAGCCTGAACAACACAACACTCGCTGAAGCTTTTTGTGCAGGTTGATAGTCAACATATTCAGAGGGCTGCTGCCACTTTTGGTTTTCCTGTTTCTTCCCCCAGCTGATGCTTTTCTCTCCAGCTGAACCCATTGCTTCCTGGACGGCTAGCACTGCAGCGCACACACACACAGAACTCAATAAAAACACTTTCCAAACCACAGAGGAGCTACGGCTCCAAAGTACATAGTTCAAATTAAAGATTGGGGCCAGATAAAATGATTCAAAATTGGGAAGAAAGATATCCTGTTTCCAATAAGTTGTTTTGACCTGACTGATGAATGCAGTCCAGCAAGGGAGGAGGTGGAAAAACAAGGACATGCTCAAGCAGTGGTCCTGGATGGTATCATGCTTTGACAGTCTTTAATGTTGTTCTGGCATTAAAGGTATTTTATTTCACAAGTCCCTTGCTCTAGGCTAGCTCTTCAGCTTCTGTTGACTCTGGGCACAGCTCAACATGTTTCTTCGGCATGCACAAGCCATACACAAGTGCCCACGGGACGTGGGGGTGTAGGACTGCTGTAGCACCTGGACCAAAGCTCAGTGCCATTGCTCAGCAACATAAGGAGTTTCTCAAGCTCTCTGAACTCAAAAGTCTGCCCATCAGTCTGTCCCCTTCCCTTTCTGGCACAATTTGGAAAACAAATATTGTGTAACTTTACTATTATCTCCCCTTTCTGTAGGGGAATGTGTTGTCACTCTTCCAGTTGCCTGCACTGACCACACAGCAGAACAGGCCTTCAAGAGAGGAAAGCTCCTTATCAACCTATCCTATTTCCCTTCTGTCATGGGAGATGTCTATTTACATCGTGTGCTATATGGGCAGGACATACCAGGGATGGGAAGAAAAAAAGTAAGTCCTCAAGAGCCATCGCAATTGCTAGAAAGCCATGCTAAGTAAAACGGTGAAGACCTCTTGAATCAGAAGAAGCGCAGTAGGCTGCATGCTAACAAATATTTACAAGGGCTGAGGTAAATGTAAAACAGAAGGCAGCACTCGGACCAGTGGCTTGCCAAGGCAATAAAGAGCTTTAAATATTTGTGACCCATTCCCAGACGCTGGAATCAAAACGTTCTCCCACAGAAGAAGGGTGAAAAAACAATCAACCTGAAACACAAGCTCTGAGCCAGCTGCCATGTGCATCTGTTTAATTTGCCTACTATACCAGGGAAATTTCAAACTTGATCTGCTCCAAGACTCAAAGCTAAAAGAGACAACAGTGACTAACTCAGTCTGCCACAAGGTTGGGATTTGCCCTTTTCTATCTTGCCTTTTTGGAGAGGACAAAATTCCAATTTTAAAGGGCAACTGTACAAACAGGACATAAGAGTATTTATATTCCTCTCCAAACACCGGCACAAGCAGCAGGGGTTGAGTGGGTGATTTATGAGGTGGGAATGCTTCTTTGAACTGTATGTTAGATGGGGGCTGCCTTTCAAGAGTGGAGAGCAACATACAACGGCTGTCTTTTCTGAAGAGCTCTGAGAGAGGCTTTACCCAGGTGGTCACAGCTGCTAGGTACTCAAATCGAAGTCCTCTCCTTCCATTCTCTCTCTCCCTCTCACTCACATACAAAGTCAACACACCAGAGAAGGCCGTTTTTGTTTTATTTATTTCCCAGAAGAGCTCTTCCTTGAACTTTCCAGACATACAATACAAAACAAGGAACAGAACGTTGTTTTGTGCATGGAAACAGTTTGTTGGAGTATAAAGAGTTACTGGTGATCGTTACTGAAGAATGTTGGCTTATTCCAGGGGCACTTCAGTATTCCTGAGGAATAATCATTGATTTCTCCTTCCTTCCCACTGGGATAGTCTTAGCCATTAGTCACTGTTCCTGTAAAGCAAGAAGGCTTATATTATTAAAAAGCCATTTGGGTTCCTCACATGGAAGGCGCTGCACAATGTAAAGCAAGCCACTCAGCCTTGTAACATTTCCAGAAGGCAGGCTAACATTTTCATCCTTCGCTAGACTGAGAAGTTAGGTAGTTATTTTCATACCAGAAACATGCCATGTTTTCATGCATATAAGCCTCTGTTCTGGTCAACTTGGTACTTCAAAAAAAAAAAAAAAAGTTCAAGTTAACTATTCACAGATTGAATAGAATACAGAAATCAAAACCACAAAGGGCAGGAGGAAATGTTCCAACTGCTGAACCTCTGGTACTGTTGTACATTGATATAATCAGCTTTGTTATCAACGTATAATTTTTTGTGGTAAATATAGATCAAATACCTGAAAAGTATGATACTTGGCATTTTGCAAAGATGCCTAGGTCATGTAATTCTTGGCTATCCCGTTTTAAGCCTTGGAAAAATTGCCAGATGTTGATTTTAACTTCATCTGAAGTCATGGTGAAATCCATTTGATCAAATGACTTAAGATTCTGAGGGCTTTATGACCAAAAATTAGAATTTTACTGCATTTTAAGTAGTCTTGCTCTAGATGACTGGTTCTTGTATTGGTTTCATGATCATTTTACTAATCCAAAGGACAAGCAGTGAGATGATCCAAGTAACAGCCAAAATGGGTGCAAAGTCACTTTGTAGTCTCCTAATTATTTGATATTATGAGGGTCCTTCATCCTCTGTCATTATCATTTGGGACTCACAATTGACAAATCTAGAATCCAGAATCCAAACTGGATAAAGCCCCATGTAACCTGGTCTAACCTCACAGCTGACCCTGTTTGAAGTTAGATTAGATGACCTCCTGAAGCCCCTTCCAACTGGAGTTATCCTGTGATCCCATGAATGTGACAGGTTCAGAAAACTACGAATAATTTCATTCAAGCTGATCCATGTTACACTTTTCTCTCTCTTAACAAAGCTGATTTTCTTGCAGAATCTCACATTTTGAGAAGTTAGCATTTGAACAAAAACTCAGTTTGGAAAGGAAGTCCTATAGACTTCAGTTACAACAGTATTTTCTAGGAAAAAACAGATGAGTGATAATGCAACAATATTTTCCATGCTCCTAACCAACAGAAATGAAATAATTTTGTTATAATAACCCTGGAGCCATTATATGTGACAACACTTTGCAGAGAATTAATGACATTAACTGTTAGATGGCTTCATCTGCATCTTCCCTCTCTCAGCATGTTCAGCCTCTGTGTGCCAGAGAAAGCTAGTGGAGACAGTGTGCTGGAAACTGTCTAGTCTTGTGCCATGCAGGCAGCTGTGCTTCTTCTGTGAAGTGTCCTGTCCTTTCAATTACCTCATGCTCCAAAGGACCACCCTCGCTCCAGAGCACAGATTAAGTCCTTAATCCAAACAAAACCCCTTACTAGGCTGACCTGAAAGTCAGTTTTCTGTTACTCAACATTCTAAGTAAAAAGCATCTTTGAACGAACAATACTTTCTCAGAATATGTGAACAGGGCATTCTCCCTTCACATGAAGCCACAGACATTTCACTCCAGTTTCTTTCTGGGGACATAAATTGGAGCAATATCCTCTGGATGGCATGCAAAGCTAATGCATTTTTGACATTAACATATCTGACCAGGAAAGCTATACACGGACTTTTGATTCTGGAACACCACTGGGCCGTAGCTGGCAAAGTTGTATCAGTTGGATCTAAGCCATAGTTTCTTTATTTCACCATCCAAAGTATTTTATTCTAAAGTAGTCAAGTAATCGTTCAAGAATCTTTCAAGAATCTTGTTCTTGTTTCCTTTTTTTTTTTTTAAACAGGCAGCTGGAGATGATCACAAATAGGTTTGTCTGGTAAGGTTCCAGAAGGCTGGCAAAAGCTTATCTGCAAAGTCAATCTGCAGAGAACTGGACTCAACTTTCACCTCTAGATTTGTCAGGAAAAAGCCTAAAATACTTTCAGGCCTTCTTCATTAAGCAGAAAGGTGACAACATCAACTTTTGCATTCTGTTTACTTGTAATGAAAAACTCCTGACAGAACATCTTACCTTGGTACTTTCTGAAGCACTCAAATAACTACAATATCCTGGTGGGTGCCTCTACACTGCTATCACTGCAGTGCTTCTAGCAGTATATGGTTTTGCAGATCCAAAACATTGCTCCCTCCCTTATTTATTTTTAAAAGATCCCACAACAGTAAATTACAACAAGAGCAGTCCCAACTTTCACATGTGAAGAAATAAACAGAATATTAATGAAGTCAGTTTCTGGACTTTGTGTATCATGAGCACATTGTCAGTAGCTTGTGAGTAAAGAAATGGTTCCTACTAATTAATTTATTTTTAAAATATTAATATTAATCTGTTTTAAAATATTTAAAATATTTTAGTTCCATGTGATCAGTGATAACAATGAAGTCAATTAAATTATTATCTTCAAAACTATTTGTGTACATTGCCTTCAGAATAATTATTACATTATGATCCAGCAAAACAAGCCACAAGAACTTCCAAATGATTGTTTTCAAGCTGCAAAAAGATCAAAGATCTGCTTCCACAGGCAGATCTACTTGCCATGACTTTCACTTTCTTCCTAGCTTATCTCTTTCAAAGTCTGAAGACAATCGTACTATCAGTTTGGTTTTTCAGCTTTTCTAAGATCTATTTTTATTGCATATGTTCTCACATTGTGGGAAAATCTACCTACAGGATCTGCTAAACTAATTTTATCTGTCCAGTCTAATAAATTTACTGTTAAGATGCCAGATATTAAGAATTTCTGATGAGCAAGGGAAGCACCCCTGCTACAGCAGCACAAGTTTCTTCTAACAAGTAAGACAAGTAGACATTTAAGTAGTGTCTAGGTATACTATTTAATGATAACTTAAACATACTTACTGAGTAACAATAACCGGTACCCATACTTACCTTTACAAATTTACCATGGAGAAGATATGGAGACTGGAAGTCGTGTTGACAATTGGAATAAGCCATTCCTAACCCCATCCCCGACCCAAATGCAATAGGCCATGTCTTTCCTGTGGGGAAGGCAAGCAGAGAGGAAAAAGTAAAATTGAGAAAAGCAATTTATTTCACATGACAATGACAGCCTTGTTATATAAACACCAAGAAAGAATATATTACTGGAAGATGCACATTAGGCATTTTCAGTTCTATGAGTATCCAAAAATCTGCTAAAAAAAAGACCACTTCAGAAGAAAAGTAAGACATCATATTTAGAATTTAATGGAGCGCAAATGCTGAATTCAAGATATTACCGAAAATTATTCTGTTAGCAAGGCATAACTAGAAAAGAACTTAAAACCATTTTAAAACCCTGGCAAGACTGGCATAAACTGATGTCTAGACACATGGCTCCAGTAATTTGGCACAGCGTTTCCTGCAATTCCAGAAGTTGACTGAGCACAGTAGGAGCTTACAGAGATGTCACATATAACAACCCTGTTACCCAACAGTTAAAACCTTAGGTAACTCCATTTCAACTGGAAAAAAAACACATGACCAATAGCGAAAGAATTGGTTTAACACACTGATTATGTTTTTACATGCCTCCAAAATTTCTTGGTTTTACACTGCAGCTATATTAGACAAAAGTTATGAAACCAAAAAGCCAAGATTACTGAAATGCACTTACTTTTGAAGAAGATGACTGAGAAAACAATTCCTAATCCGAATCCAGCACCTGTAAGAATAAATTCAGCGAGTGAGGACTAAGATAATGCAAAGAAATAAACAGTGATTTAGTTCATTACAGTAACTCTTTGTTCCAACTCAGGAATAACAGACTACATGTTATTTCAATACACCAAACAAAAACGTTCTTTAATGCAATTCTGAAACAAAGAATTCTTACTTTCATCAATAATTGAAAGCAGCTATTCTTACTTTCGTCAATAATTGCAAGCAGCTAATTCAAATTAGAATCCCAACATATACAAGAACTTCATTATCAGGAAGAGCTGGGAAACAAACTAGACGCTCATCCCAGGGAAAGTTACTGAATTTCTGTCACCATCCACAATGTGGAATTAAGATTTATTTAGCTCATTGTCAGTAAATGAGAAACACTAAAATGAAAACTTAGTGTCCTTGAGCTTTAGATTTTGCAGATTAATATCTTATTGTATTGCATTTATCTCACTACTTTAACTACTTCAATGTGTGTCCTGAGGGCAGCAAAACTTTGATGCTTTGTGTTACTCTATACCTTGGAAAAGAAAGCTCCGGGCTGCTTATCTTTCACATCCACAACATTCATTATGGAGCATATTTAAACGCATTAGGAATGAATGACTTTCACATCCTTACACTATATATAGAAATAACTGCAGCAGTAGAAAAAAAACGTATCCAGCACCATTAAAAAATTCAGCTGGCATATTTAAAAATAATTTTTGCTTTCCTTGGAAGGTGTGCAATGATTTTTTTTTTTTTGCAAGAACTCAGGCAAGTCTGCAAAATTCCTCTCAAAACCCAATAAATATAAAAGTGAAAAGTTTGAGTTCAGTGTCTAAATTTGACCCCTAATTATATCCGCTAAAGACAAGAATTTTAGATAAGGTGCAGAAGTAAAGAAGTTTTTTTAAAAAAAACAACAGCAGTGCATATGCTCACTGAAAAAATATCTAATGGTTTCAGGTTTATTTTGCAGCAAACTAATCCTGCCAGGGTGAGGGCTTCTCTGCTTTTAATACAACAAATCTAACTTAAGTATTGCTACTTATGTTAATGAGAAGACATTACTTTTTTTTTTTCTTTAAATAGTCTTAAAAGCATGTAATCCTTAGCAATGCATTCAACAGGAGCTTAAATAAAAAATTTAATAAAATTAAATAAATAAATGGGTTGAGTCCAGAACAATGCTAAAGAATCCTATACCATCTTGATCCATATGAATAAAGTTGTGTGTTGTTTTTTTTTGTTTGTTTGTTTTTTTTAAAGTTTCCTTTTGTTCCTGAAACTTTTCCTTCCAAAAAGTATACTAGCAGTAGTTCCTGCTGAGGCACAGATTATTGAAACAATACTCTAGCAATGCACTACCTAGCAAATTAACAAAGCACCCCATGCTTTTTGTTGATTAAAAACCCTTAACTATTAGAAATAATGACTATATGAATAAACCCTCTTACATTTACTCTTGCATTAGGACCTCACTACCACATTTACTGAGTTGGAAATCAGAGTTGCTTTTGAAACCTCTTTGCATTTTACTATACATTTTCATTAGCTCCAACTGCGATAGAAGTAATTACTTTCCCAGGTCATTACAGCTCTGGAGCAGGCTTACAGAACACGCGATTGCAGGGAAGAACTCTACCTGCCTGCCAAGCGGTCCTGAAAGAACTCCCCCACTTTTTAGAAACCGAGCATTTCACAGAAGGTCAGGTTTTCCCTCTAATCATTTGCACAGCTCAACTCAGGGCAAGTCTCAGCTCTTCGGATGTCTGGTCAGAGCTTCATGCTTTTTCAGCAATTCAGACAGCAAGAGATACAATGCTTGGAGAACCTTGTATAAACAGCTAACTACTCACGCTGAATCGCTGACCAGCATTTATACTCAACTGGAAGAGACATCACGCATTACAAGGAGCAGCAGTTCATCTGTGCTAATTCCTCCACCCCCCCTCCCCAGGCAGAGCCTTCCTTCTGTACCTTTGCTAGAAGACAGCTGGTGCTGGCTCTAGCAGAATGTTTATGCTATTAAGGATAATTACTATCTTCGAGAATTCATCCAACAGACAACTGTTTGGCCCTCTGACCTGCCTCCCTCCAACAGTCTCTTCCTACCATACGTAGTTGTGCTGACTTTTTGATTCGGGCTGTTGCACTGTTGGGCTGAATATGACTTTCTGGTGGTAATTACCTTCCATTCAACAGCACCAGGTGTTGTTTGAACTGCCTGGTCCAGAAGGCCTGCCCTGCACAATACCGGTCCTGCACTTCCAGACAGAGAGCAGATCTCCTCTGTCAATCCAAACAGTTCAGCTAATCAATGAGAAATGATTTATAGGATGACAAATTCTGCATCACCTCAATGCAGAGCCCAAGCAGTTTCTAACGTCATCACATATTCCAGTCACTATTACCAGTCAAACCCACATTCTTCTTTCCAGTGTGGTGGTAAACTGCTTACTCTCGTCTTGAAAAATAAAAAAAAGAAAAGAAAAATGCACTGCAGAAGCAGCTGTAGTTAATAGTTTCTTTCCATCTATATCTTGTATTTGCTTCACCTCCTTTAGATATGAGAATTACACCCCCACTTGTAATGGCTCTACACATAGGCCATCAATGCTGTTTCCTGTTGGCCATAAGGGAAGATACAGGATGCACATAAAGGTGAAAAATGCGTTACTTCTGCCAACTGCAAATCAACACAAGCCTAAAATAAAACCCAGGTCTTCCCCACACTCACATCCAGCACCACTGTTGAGCAGAGAGCTCACCATGCCTGACTTGCTAGGACAGAAAGGTATGTTCTTCCTAGGAAAGCTTTTTTCTGAAGTAGCAGTAAGCCAGGTTCTACGGAAGAGATTCCTCTTTTTCATGAAAATGCAAAGTATCTGTTTTGGATGCTATCACTCCACCCTGTTGCAGAAGGAAAGGGAGTACAGCGGCTGAAGATTTCAAAAAAGATGATGGCAAGTTAGCCAGGGCCTTACTTTAGGTAACAAAAGCATCACAAAGAAATAAGCAAGGTCTAACAGCTATTTTTTTTGTTTGTTTGTTTTCTGCACAAGAAGGAAACTTGAGAAAAAGCCAGAAAAGAAGTACATTAGTGTGCTTGACCCCAAAGGCAGGTTCATTTATTTTCTTGCCGAGAAACAGGCAAGAATCTATGCTAGACACTGCAGCTGATAGCATCACACCTACCAGCCAGGAGCACCCCGGCCTGCCTCATCACTTAGTACATGCGTATGTAACATTTGCTCTTTTCTTGGTTAGTTTAAACCCTGGTTTTAAGTTAAAACCAGAAGCTTGAGCTACACTTCAGTTCTTAGCCCACCTGGTTAAGAATCTATTTCTGTGGACAGTTTGTCACTCATCTTCATTCCGCTAGAAAGCAGTTGTGGTTATGCGGTCATTTCCTGTGTCTCCAAGACCAAGGGGAGCTGAACCGTCCTTCCTTGGAAGCGCAGTAATGCGTTTCACTTTAATTCTGTATAAAGTTACACCAGAGATAAACAATGGCAGAGCTGCTGATGAGTTTTACAGGTTTGAGTTCTCACATGCTCAATTTCCTTTTAAAGAGGCAACATGTTGCTTCAAAGAGCCTCCCACCTGACCAGGGGACACTCAGTCTGCAGCTGTTTCTGCTAAAGATCAGCACCTCTAGGCCAGGCTTTAACTTCATAACAATAAAACATGAAAGGTTTACCTTACAATAAAAACAAATGAACATGGAAAAGCTAAGGGCTTGAGCCACACTGGGCACATTTTCCCTCCCTTTCTTGCATGACAGACTCTTTGGAGGAAAAGGCCACAGGAAAGGGTACAACACATTTTTCACCTCCTCTGACAGCTTAAAATGTTTAACTAGAAAAACAGCCTCTTCCACCCCACATCTATCAATTCAGTTTAAACTCATTTACAGTCAGAGTCAACAGGGGACAGGCCAGTTCTGCTGACATCTTACTCCCCCTCCCTGGCCATATGTAGCGGTGCAGCCACGTGGAATTGGCATTAGGCAGGAAGCCTGGTCTCAGAAAATTCTCATTCTACTTTTTTGGCTCATGCACCTTCCAAGAACAACATCACGGTACCTCCAATCAATCTAACACAGAGGAGCACGTGCCACATACCCAACAGGACATCATAAAAGTGTCTCGTCAAGAAACACAGATCTTCCAGATAGACTCCTGTCCCTGAAGAACATCTGGGAAAAGCTATTCCTATAAATTTAATCAACAGCCCCCCCCCCCAGCACTAAAACGACACGATTCTTTCCTGGACTACCCACCAGCTCCAGGCCAAAGCAGCTATTAAGACTGCCACACCTAGATATGCTTCTCTTCAGTACCTTGAAGCTTCAGACAGAAAGATTGAAATATGTTTGTTGACATCTGGCACGTTGCTATAGCAGCTGGAAGTATTTTTTTTAATTACTTAGTAGTTTCCTTTTCGTCATCAGATGGTTTTCCTCTCCCATTCCTTACTCACCAACACAAAACACAGAGCTTCAGCCTCCTCTCCTTCATGTTGTTATTTTACAGTTAAAAATAAGTGATAAAAAAAAAAAGGAAGAAGCAACTGCTGAAAGATGGCTTCTTGCTCTAACAAAGTAATAACCGCTCTGCATAGACTAGGCTCTCTGAAAGCTGTCAAGGCCTTGTCTTAACAGAGAAGACTTCTCAACTAGAAGGACTCTGGTAGGATCAAGACAATCTATGGAGCTCTGTTTGTTTCTCTGGGGAACCGACAGCAACAGCTTTGAGGCTTAACAGGCAGATCTCATCTGCAGGCCCAAGCATCAGCTCTGTACAGCACCAGAATTTGCTTTAAATAAATACGAAAAATCAAGGTATTCAAAACAGACAACCCTCCAAGTATCCCTTCCTTCCTGTTGTAGGGTGTCACATCCTGCCCTTCTCACCCCCCAAAACAACTCTTTGACAAGATACAAAGAAAACCTTTGTACAAAAATGGTGTGGAGAGTCTTCTTCATAAACCAGGGTCTTCACAGGGCAGCACTTAGCATTATTAGAAATCTGAGACCATGCAGCCACTTCTTTACCAAGAGAATTAATTTTAAGCAGACTGTTAGCTAGGTCTTTCGCAGCAGGAGTCAGATTTTCTTCAAACACCAACCTCCAAGCTTTTGCTCTCATCTCCCCCGTTGTGCAGACTGTTTACATAACAGACAGAAAAACGACCGAGGACACTGGAAGAAAACATAGTGAAACTATACACCGAGTACTTGAGGAAGAGGCAGGAAAACGTCTGTTTGGTTTTCTTGTAGCATTTGACTGTAGTAACCCTGAATTCTTGGAATGACAGAATAAAAATACCCCGATACCTGTGCAATACAAAGATCCTGACATGCTTTCAGGGGCCACTTCCACCCATTAGTGCTCCTGCAGCTCAACCACTGCCCAAACCTTAGATAAACAGCAGCAATTCTGCACATGGATGCGGGAAGCATCATGTTTAGCCCACTAAGCAGTTACAGCCACATGGTTTCACAGCCAGACCACAAACTCTTCATCCCCACGCTGGTGGATGAGCTGGTGAGACAAGAGGGTATAGGCCTTTCCTCCCTCCCTCTTTTAAAAGAATAAAGGGGAACAGAGTGGAAGCAGCTCTTTGAATAATTTGGCCAGCACAATGAAGGATCTTGTTAATACTGCATCAAGCTTTTAGACAAAATCAGGGTTGTACTCTCTTTTGAAGCATGTAGGTAAGAAATCAGGAGAATACTCCTAACACGGACAATAAAACTCCAGCAGAACACCCTACCTCGGCTTACTACACCACAAGATTCTACCAGTGAAAACAATAATATTGCTAGAACAGGAAGTTTTACCCAACACTTCTACACTTAAGGCTTTGGCAAACCTAACAGGCGTGCTTCTTCACACCCACCCAACGTAGGTTGACCATTACTGATGTCTGCTGGCACAGCTAAGAAACAGGGACAAGGCAGCGCAAGAAGCGTAATGATGGCATCCCACTAGAAGTGCTACAGAAAGAAGCCTGCATTACTCTCAAATCTCTCTGTCAGTTTATTTTCATCAAGGATATGCCAGCAGCCCTGATTTAGACAAAACTCAGTGTGACACAAAGAGCAAGGAGTTCTTCCTTGTCTCGTAGAGCAAACAAGTGGCTCAGGACACCACCTGCCTGCTGTCCCCTTCCGTCAGGCAGCCGATATCTATCGCATGCCATCTCCCAGGGGTGGCCCAGCTGGCACCTTACCAGCGCAGCACTACCGTGGAGGACAAGGAAGTCGGTGCGCTTTGAATTCAGATGGCTGCAGTATGACACGAATGTCACGGCTCTGCCTTTGGGTTTCCTCACACTCCTGCAGCGCTGCGGGAACCAGCTGGAGCGAGGCACAAGGAGGGCTTCCCCTGGTGCTGCTCCTGGGCACCAGCTGGGATGAACAGCAGGACACAGTCCAGCTACGGGAACAGAGACCAAGATTCCTAAAGACATCACTGCTGCATTTCTTCTTCTTCCAGGAGAAGATTAGAGCCCCTTACTTTGTAGGCAGGCTCTCCGTACAATTCTGCTAACAGAACTAGTGAATATCCCTGTTCTCAGAATGCTATTTGTGCACCTCTTCCAAACGAGACCTTTTTCATTGCTGCATCACCTCTCCACACAGCCTAAGGCACGCGCAGCCAGCATTTATACTAACTGGTTTGCTACAAGACACAATGAGTAGAACTGGACCTTCTTCCATACAACAAAGGAAAATAACTTGGGGACTACAAACAAAGGCCACATAATAACACAGTTGTGTACTCGTGTAATATTTGCATTCTCCAGCATTAAAAACAAAATCCCAAATGCAGAGCATGTCTTTTGTCCTGATAGCTAAGCCTGGATGGTTATGTTAGGATCGCCAAGCGAAAAAACTTCAAAAGAGGAATTTCAGGATTTTTGTATATTTAGAGAAAGTCTAATCCAGTTTTCAGAAAATATAATCAAGTTTTATCATTATATAGACTGACTTTATCCTATTCATAACCATGTGAAGGATTATTTAAAAATACTGACATCGCAATCCATACAATGATTCCTTCTGAAGAATTCAATCTGTGGAATGACACAAACAATACAATTTCACCCTTGCCATTAATAGAAACAGCTATTCAAGCAGGCAAGATGATGCAAGCCAGAAGAAATCATGGAACAGTCACAACAGAATTGAAAGTGCCTTTTCTTCTTAAAAAAAATAAATAAATGAATAAATAAAAATCCTATTAAATGGGAATTAGAAGCATTTTATTTTCAGATGTCAAAACAGAGGATTAGAGGAAAATCAACATTACTACACAGAGTTATTTACAAGCTTCCAGACTGAGTTTTGGTCAAATACAGACATATTAAAACATTTGTCTCCTGCAAAAAATGAACTTCAGCACAGCAACTGAACAAACAAATGCAGAAGCAAACAGCATTCCTTGATTACCTTTCAGTAACAGGTAAATTACATTTGAACCATGTAAAAAACTACAATGGTTTCAAAATAAAACAAGACACAGGTACACACAAATTTCCCCTCCCCTTTCACACACATACTCTTTGCTCTGGAAACAATGTATTATAGTTATTTGCCCCAAATTATAGCCTCACAGAAAAAAAAAAAAAGCAACTCCACCAATCTTTGAGGAGTTACTGTCTTTACAAACAAAAAGGCATGAATTATTGCTCTGTTAAAAAAAAAAAAAAAAAAAAAGGAAAAACAAACAGACCAGGCACAAACAGAATACCAAAGAAAACAACAAAGCCAACAACACAAACCAAAAACCACCAAGAAGCTTTAAACAGAGCTTGAAGTTAGTAGGACAGAAGAAGTGCACAATACTATTTACTTCTGAATCCTTTCTCCATGGGGCTTTACTCATAACAAGAGTAAGGAAAAATCGGTTATGACAGCGAAGTGCAGGATGTTTATAAAGCTTTTCATATTGAGAAGAAAAAGAAAGCCAGTGGAGTTTGATTCTCCTTCTCCACATACGAAACAACTTTTCTGATGGGAAAGAAAAGTCAGGAAGATGGAAACTGAGGAAGACGGAATGGAAGTTATTTCAGTGAGGGCACAGGTGAATGAGTCTGGAGACCCATGCAAAGCCAAAGCTGACAAAGCTGGTCAGCCAAGAAAGCACAAGGCAGACCACAGTGTTTTGTGCCCAGTGGCTACAGCCAGATTTAGAAAGGGAAGAAAAATACCTACACTTACACTCATCATTAGCAAAACAAATAAACAAGCTATGTCAGGCCCATTAAAAAAAGAGATTAACACAAACTCCCTTTAACAATGTTTGGACACTTCCTGCAGGCTACAGAGGCGTATAATATCTAGTTCTGAAGTTAAACACTGCCTTAACAAGACAGGACATCTTCTGTTTTCACCAGGAGACAGACTTTTAATACTGAAGTACAAGACGCACACAGGTAGTGACTGAGAGGTCAAAAATATAATATTGGATTTCAAAAGATACCACTTAAGATAAATAATTATTTTGGACATTTGAATGGAAGGGGATGCCCAACTAAACCATTATGGTGTAAATACAAATGACAGAGCCAAATGCATGCAGGCTTGCTCAAGCAACTGTAATAGAAAGCCTGACAGCCTAACACAAATTAGGGCAGGCTGTGTGCCCCCAGCTACTATTTAAAAACATACTATTGCTAATAACGTCATACCAATAGCTGCTACCTCCCCTTCTCACTCCCCTCTGTTCCCTGAATCCCTCCACCCTGCAACTTCATTTGGCAGGGTTTTGTCTCTACAGTTCTCAGAGACAACTGAAAACTGTCATGCATGCAAGGCTTCAGAAATTCAGCACCTTCCTTTAGTGACAGTGTCTGAAATGAGACAATTCAGGGCTAATTGTGATGTTTGCTCTTCCCCCAAACTTTGGGGGAAGATATTTCTTGCAACAGTGCTCAGGAACAATGTAATGGAGCAGACAGGAATGAAGATGTGGCCACCAAAAGGAAAAGCCCAACAAAGAAGCAAGGATTGGGTAAACATCTATATTCCACGCAAGTGATGAAGTTCTGAAGAGAAAAAGTTTATTTTCCTTCTTTCCACTATAACATCCCCCTTCATAGTTTATTGGAGATTCCAACAAACACAGAAGTAACACTACAAAAACTACCACCATGACCATGCAAGTTTTTAAACTCCTTGCAGAGAAAACAATCCTTCGCACTGAGATCACCTCAGACAGCTTGCACGCTCAGCAGTCTGCCAACAGTTTGCCGAGCTAGGCCACCAAGTCCTGTCACATCGAAAGACCACCATCACCCTCAGTTAGTGCCTACAGGCACCTCCCTGGGCTGCCACAGTTTGCATCCTCACAGAGAGTTCAGTTGTTATCGACACCATGAAGAAAGCTCCTTTAGTTACGAGATCAATCGTAAAAGCACACAGATCACAAAAATCCATTGCACGTGAGGAGAAACACAAGTCCAAGGCTGCATCTAGTGCTGAAGTTAAAAAATCAAAGAGCTGCAGGCCACACACACTTTTTGGGCAATTACTGAAAAACGAATTTTACTCGGGTCTCTATTCAATGCCATCATGCAGCTAACAGTGGGAATCCTTGGATAAGAGCACTAGTGCAGAAAGCCTACACGCATTTTCTTTCCTGCATCACTGCTTTAGGATGGAAGAAAGCCCCAGGTGACAATAAATGCCTTGGTGATGAGACACACCGCATCATAACCTAGTCAGAACCCACTTCTTTCAGCCTCCCTGAGAGGCTTTCCCTGTACAGGAACCCTACATGTACATGTACAGCTGCAGCACAGCGCGAGTTCTTGTTTATAATTTGGCATACTTAATATTTTATGATAAAGCAACCAACGCTATGGAAACATAAACATATCTGGATATGTTTGTCAGACAAACCTGAATAGAATTTCATAAGACAAAACATTGCTCCGGAACACTTGACACTTTTCAAAGGTCTGTTATAAACAATGGAAGTTTCGGTTTACACAAAATTATTAAACATCTTTTCTAATGGAAAAGTATTAGGCAACTAAAACCCAGAGTCTCTCATCAGCTTTCAAGCATAAGGCCACTCCAGCAACAAATAATAAACATTCACATTTCTCAGCCATTGTTTATCCTTCTAAAAAAGGCTTCTACACCATCAAGGTACTCACACCTTTTATATTAGGCACTTTGCTTCTTGTTCCATGTGTTGTATTTAAAGATTTGCGTATGAACACTCATCTCACAAAGCCACAACCTCGCTGCAGTCAGTCTGCCAGCCCATCACGTGGAGAGCACTGAACCACACACAAACACAACTCCGATCACTCACAAAACTCCCAGGTCAAAGTCAAATGTTACAAATGGTTTGCTGCACACATGAAGCACAAGCAAACACAGAATAAAATCAACAGAGCTGTCTTTGTACTTAAAGAAACGCCACAACTGGCTGCAGAGCTGGGAGAGCAGACAGGAAGCTTCTCAATGTCAAAGTGTGCACACTGTACTATGCAACACGTGCCAGAGCTCTCAGCTAGTCACGCTGAGTATTTCTTTTAATAAACACAGCCCACCTCGCACACCAAGGGATGGGAACAGCTCTGCACAAACGCCTTTCGAAACCCAACTCGCTGTCACGGAGCCAGACGAGATTATGGCAGGGAAGGACCCGGCGAGACCGAGCGGGGCCCATGCACTCCGTGCAGGAGGCATCCCTCCGGCTGCGGTGCTCAGCACAGAGCGGGATTTCTCCCACACACACCGCTCACCTTCACCACAGGCAGCGAGCAGAGCCCAGCCCCGACCCCCCGCCGCCGCCCCGCGGGTCAGACGGGGCCAAGCCCGAGGAGAGGAGCCCGGGGGGACCGGGGAGAGCCGTGCCCGCCTCCAAGGTCACCTTGCCGGCCACCGGGCCGCGGGACCTCCCCCCGCGGCGCCTCACGGACCCTGAGAGCGACGAAGCCGCCGCCGAGGCCTAGGCCAGGCCCGGGAGCGCCGGGGGGGCTCCGGCCGCGGCATGGCCCTCAGGCACCCAGCACGGCCGCGCCGCGGGACCTGCCGAGTGGCGGCCCCCGCAGGCTCCGGGCCGCCCGGGGGGCCTCCGCCGCTCCTCCCCGGGTCCTCCTCTTGAGGCCGGCCGCTCCCCGCCCGTACCCAGCTTGACGGCGGAGTCCGCCAGGCACCGGTCCCACTTCCTGCCCAGCTCGCCCTCCGACGCCATCTTGGCCGTCCCCTCCCACCTCAGGCCTCGCCTCCTCCTCCTCCGCCTCAGGACACCTCTCGCGAGATCTGGCGCCGCGGGTAAAGGGCGGCCAGGCAAGCATCGCGAGATTTCGCCCGCCCCGCCCATTCCCCTGGTTACCGGCGGCAGGGCCCGCCCGAACGAGGCCGCCCCGCGCCTCAGGGCCCCGCCCCGCAGCCCCGGGCCCCATCCCCTCAGCGAGGGTTGGCTCCTTTACCCACCTGGGCCCTAAGTGTGAAAAAAACAGCAGAGTAACACCAGAAATTGAAATGGTTTCACATAATCACAAAATCATCTAGGTTGGAAGAGACCTCCAAGATCACCCAGTCCAACCTCTGACCTAACACTAACCAGTCCTCCACTAAACGCTATCACCAAGCTCTACATCTAAACGTCCTTTAAAGATGTCCAGGGATGGTGACTCCACCACTTCCCTGGGCAGCCCACCCCAATACCTCACAACCCTTTCAGTAAACCCTTTTCTTCCTATTATCCAACCTAAACCTCCCCTGGCACAACTTTAGCCCATTCCCCCTCATCCTGCTGCCATTATTAGGGTAAGGAGTGGGAGGATATATTAGCATAACATTAATACAATGGAGTGGAGAGGGTGAATTATGGATTTAAACAAATCATGGGTGTTTGGCACAGCCTGAAGTGGGCTGCGGTGTTGAACCAGGAATGTAAGTGTGAATAGTTTCAAATTTACTGTAGTGAATTTTATATTGCAAATGTGTAGGCTTTCTGAAAGTCTTTTTCTAGAAGCCTTATGGAAAAATCACAGGGTGTTTTTCAGGTAACAATATCCCCCTTCACACTTGGTAAGGCGATTTTTAACCATTTGCTTATTTTGATTTTTTCACACTTTGACAGTTTTCTTTATCAGGTTGGAGAGGAGGAGGCTATACTGCTCTATAAAACTCGAAGTTCTTTAAAAAGCAAGTTAAAGATGAAACCAACAAATGAAAGCCTAAACTTTCAAAAGTTGGTGAAAATTTTCTGAAGTTATTTATTACTGTTTGTGCTCTTTGGTTTGTCGTAGGGGCAAAACTGTTTTTGAACTAGAGCAACTATGAAGGCTTAGGTTTAGCTCAACTCCTTCACAAATCACTAAACATTCAGAATTAGCTATTATTGAGTTAACAATATGAATAGCTTTTTAATTTATTTTTAATGAAGTTTTTGGAAGGCACGTGGTTAAACCAATCCATGTAAGGTTTAAAAGCTTTCACTGAAGAAGCCAGTTCTTGTTCCTCTGTAAAGGGAGCCTCCTTTTCTTCTCTTCCCCATCCAGTGTGCTCAAAACTACTTTGCATTTGTGTCCAGTCAGTATCAGAAATAGAGCCATGCATTGTGTTTCATATAAAAATACCAACGGGATCAAGCACTTTTTTCCCTGACAAGATAAAGCAGTGTTTTCTGAAACTGCTGATCCAATGGTATATCCCAGTGTGCCAGCTCTACCCTCCCATTTTCAAGCACTCTCAGCTCTGGAAATTATAATTATCAGAAGATACTTGAAGCCTCCAGGTAAGTCTTTAATTTTTCCCCAAATTAAATTCCAGAACTCGGTATTTTAAAAACAACCCAGAAATATGGTCTTCTCTTTGGCAAAACCAAATAACCAGCACAGTCCCTGTGTAATTTCACTTCACACTTACTCATTTTCAGACTTTTAGAGTCACTGGAAAGTGCTGTTTCTTCGGGGATGAAGGAAGTGATGGTGAGCAGTTGGACTACAAGGTGCTTTATAAAAGGTCACGTTGCTGTGTAATGGGTCTCAATGTGTATGACAGCCTCGTGTCAGGAACCTGATGCTCTAAACCCCTTTGAAGGATATGGAATAATTCAGTGTAATTGTTTTGGATGTCCAGCTTCCTTCTGTGAAATCTGTCTGCTTCTTTTAAATCCCAGAGTCACTGAGTGATCAGAGGGGGCTCTGGAAAGCGTTACCCATTAACGATCTAGAGCACATTCTCTGCACCCCTTCTCCCCCACCCACTCTAGGGAAAAATTAAGGCAGGAAAGAATGTGTCCAAAGACAGCCTTTTCTCTCCATTGCTATAGTTACTTGGCAATTAGACTCTCTCAGTTTAATATTGAGTATTTATTATTGTATGACTCCAAGGTGATGTTTAGAACATGCGGTTTTGAAAAACCTGTTTTGCATTTCACAGCCTGCTGTGAGCTGTCCCTGGGTTCCTTCCCTTCCTTCTTCCCTCATGCTCTCCGCCTCTTTCTTTCCAGTCTTTTTGTCAGCATTGTAAATATATATATGGAAAAAACAGAGGAGGCTGGGCAACAAGAGAAGACAGAAAGTTTCAAAAATCCCTACCATTCTCTGATGGAAATCAAACTGTAGCAGGTTCAGGCCTTCAGGCACCAGTTGACTTAATTGTATACCTTGCTAGAGTTGTGTATTAAATTAACAGGATTGCTCACAGGCTAAATGTTAGGCATTCACTGCTGCTTAGTTATTAAGCAGATAATCGTCAAAGAACGAAGAGCCCGAATTGGGAATCCAAGATGAATTGGGACTGCTGCTGTTCTCCAAAGTCGTATTTCCCTGGTGCCCTGGGGAAGAAGCCACGCAGAGAGTGTGAAGAGGGCGCAGTCCCTGCATGTGCCCTGAGGTGAGGAGTTTCCCCGGTGCTGCAGCAGACAGAGCCTGCAGCCCCCTGCTCAACACATCACACTGCTTTCTTTTAACTATTTGTCCCAGCTTCTGCATAGTGCAGTATAGGATGAATTCACCCTCACCACAATAGTTTCTATTATAAAATTTTAAAGTGAATTTCCTTAAAATCCTGTTCCTTCCCCAGGATGAGGATATCGCCTCTTACTCTGATGCTAGGCATGTTTTCAAAGAATCCCATAGCACCTTTCCTGTCAGTTCCCCAATGGGCATTAATCTGCTCCTGATCTCCTCTTTTCCAAAGTATACACATGTAAGTTCTTGCATATTTTTAAAATAACATGAATCTCCTTCCACACACATTTTTTTTTCTGCCAAGAGCAGCAGTAATCTGCATAGGAAGACAGCAGTGTAGGAGTTATCTGCTTGAAATGGTTGACACAGCCTTAGTAGTGTAGTGGGTCCCCACTTCGCTGTCTGCTCTCTCAGAACACTTCTTTTATGTCTGAGAGAGAATCAGACCCAGGCAGGAAACTTCTCCTCTCAGCCACCACTCCAGTTCATTTATTTTTTCTCACACTTAAGCATCCATATCTGCTGGCAAATGCTGGTTTTATTTTCCTCTCTGAAAGCCTCCTTGCTACAACAAAAACAAGTCTAAACCTGAAGTCTGAGGAAAAAGAAACCCCTTCCCAGCAGGACTTTGCCTTAAAATGGGAAGAGTGCCAGAGGCTCCATTAAATCTACTTTGCTGTTATTGATTTTATGTGGAAAGCGGTCAGATACTGAGGGGATGAACAATAGTCTAAGGGCTGAGGTAGGCTTTCATTAGGAAATGCAGCTTGTGATGCAGAGCGAAGTATCATTCAGCCTTTTCCTCGTGATCGCATGCACGTTAATAAGCAAGTCCATTTTGTGTCTGTGCTAATGTAATTTCATGGCAGTTTTGCAAAGCTGATGTAGTGTTACATGCAGTGGTGTGGTACTGCTGGTTACGGTTGTCAGGTATGGCTGATTGAAGTGGAACTTTGAAAAATTGAACAATATGTGTCACAGCTTGTTCTGCTAATTCTGCTTTAAGCTGCTTTTGCTGGGAATATGAAGTTTGCCTAAAAAACCTGTGGAGGAAAGCACTTACGTGGAAAGAGTGGTCTGTGCTTTTGTGAACTGCTGTGTTTTGTCTGTCTCCAGTACGGGCATCAACACCGCTATGACACTTCCCATCCTCATTTGATGTCTATAATTTTGTGATCCATTTTTTAGGTCAGTGGTGGAAATAGGAAAAGAACCAATGTGCTGTATTGATAGAGGTTTTCTAACATATAAACCCTTCAGAGTACTACTTCTTAGCTCTTTAAGTATGTTTTTCCATTCATCTGTGTTACTGGTTAATTCTATACAGATTCTAACTTGTGAACCATGACTGCTGTATTAAGAAGCAATCCAGGTCCTTACAATTCTTTTGGCTGGTACATTAGCAAGCTTCCAATGAAGTGCAACGTGTCAAGGAAAGAGTAAAGAAATGGAAAATTTGGTTTCTTTATGGTGCATTTGATCAGCTTCTCCTTGCTTCTTTTTTAATGACAGGCTGCAGACATTATTTCTACAGTTGATGACCAAGTTTGACAAGAATGTTCTCAATACTCTCTTTGCTCAGGCTGAGACACTTTGAAACATCCTATATCAAGCTTTCTTTACTTACAATATGAAGTTAAAAGAGCAGTCACCAGCACAGAACTAAACAGCATCCCTGGATATACAGCTAAGAGAAATGTAGTGAAAAACAATGATCCCAGTAATCCTGCAGTCCACTCTTCTGGACTGATACTTAAAGAAAGCCTCACGGTCCGTTTCTGAACAGGCACTGCTGAATTTTGTCATGTGAGGTTTCAGATAGGTCTCAGTCACATTTGCCCATTTGTATCACACATTTTGTGAAACACAACTGGGTAAAATCTATGGGATATGGAAACTGTGGCTGCAAACAACTCCAGGGCATATTGAGAGATTGCTCTCAAAAGGTGGACAGGTACTTCTGGACCAAAAGAAAGCAATTGTTATTAGTGGATGAAGATGTCACTTCATAAGTTTAAAAAAATATATAAAAAAAATCATTCTCTTATGTCTGAGGTATGGTCACAAACTGCAGCGACTTTTTAACAGGGTGATGGTAAATGACCTCTCTGTGCATGTTGGCTTCAGCTGAGTGACCCCGTCTGCACCTCAGATTGTGAAAGAGGGCAATGAAAAATGACTTGGTCTCACCTATTTAGGCAAAAGGCATAAAATTAAAGAAAAAGCTCAAAGTTGGATAAATCTTGTGCCTCTAACAATATGTGTGCTTGAGTGACACGTAACCTTTAATTTTTCTGCCATTAATGTGACAAAGCTGCACTGGCGGTACAGTGTGTAATTTTTGCCAGTATATGGACATTTTAGGCTTGCTGTCTTTTCCGTTCATCAAATGAGCAGGTAGGCGGCAGATCTGCTTGGGTGCTAGTAAAGTGAAAAATCTCATTTTGGAGCCTGTTTTCAGCATTCTTTGTATGGGAGGAGGAGTGCTTCAAACCAGATGGACAGTGTGTTGGTTTTTATTAAACACCGTATTTTGATTTACTCATCAGCTTCTGCAGTGAATGAGAAACCTCTCAAAACCTTTATACTCTAGAGTACCCTCATCAAAATTGCCTTGGAATTAGGATGGGACGGAGGCTTTTTTTTTTTGTTTGTGTGCTATTTTGACAGTGTGTTTGGAGATCTCCATAGTGAGAACTATCTGTGGCTTGAATATGTAATACCAAACTGTTGGGTAGTGTTGTAGGTATCTTTTTCCTATATTAGTTTCCAAGAAACGCTCAGTTTTCAGCTTCAAATCAAGTGATGCTGCTGGTTTACTGACTCTGACTAATAAAACCCAGCAAGCTAAACCGTACCATTGCAAGAAGAAGAGACTTTCACCAGTAAATTCAATTTATGAGAACTTCAATCAAAGTTTACATGTCTTTCAAGTGCCACAAGCTGGGCAAGAAAGAAAATGGGCAATCTGACCTAAAAAAAAAAAAAAAAAAAAAAAAAAAAGCCCAAGATGTCTTTTTCTTTAATAGAAAAATGAATATTCGATGAAGTCTTAAAGTTTTCTCTAGGTTGTTGTTTCTAAGTATGTTCTCAGTCATCTTTGGTCCAGGCTAAATGCTGGAATAAGGAAAATAAACAGCATTTCACCATGCATGCAATGTATGCAGAAGGATAAAATAAACATATCATGTTAGACCTCAAATACTCCATGAAGTTCTGGCTAAATGTGAAAAGTCCTCTGTAATGCTAATAAGAAGTATTTATCCTTTTGCTTCCTTGAACATAATCAAACATACAGGGAAAGCATATGTATTTTATAGTTGCTGATTGCAAGATCAAAAGCCTTGTTATTAATTGCACATGAATCTGATGTTGTAGGGCTGTTAAGCCATCAACTAACATAATTGTTTGCTTCCTTTGTTTATAGGCCCTCATTTTGAAGATGCACAATGCCTGCCACTAAGCCGCCCTCTTTTCTCTTTAGGTGGACGATTCCATGCTGGGAGGTGTGGGGAATGCCTGCGGTGCAGCTAGCACCATCTCCCAGCACCAAGATTTATGGCATGGCTCCCACTCAGAGACTGCATTGGCTTTATTTGGTGACAGTGCCTCCAGGAATTGCACCAGAAGGTAGGATGGCTACAACTCTAGTCATATATGTAAAGCCTTCTGCCTGCTGAGATCCACTCCACACTGCAAATTGCAGGCTACCAGAAGAGCCTGGTCCTACATTTAATAAACAAACAAATAAAAAAAATTCCCTTAAGCATGTCCTGCTATAAACAATCAAAGCAAGCAGCTGGTCCTCATTTGAAAAGATGTTACATCAATTTCAAAAGGAATCTGCAGATCTTCATAATGCAAATCTTTTTTGGAAAACAAAAAGCAGCTGTTTATTCTTCTTTATACCTATTAGCAGGAAAACAAAATCCAGGATGCTTGTATTTCTTCTTTTAAGAAAAACATCCTCTTGGCGTCAACGTTCATTTGGATCTCAAAACGTTTAAAATATACTAAACTGCATAATTCTGCTTTTGCTCTGTTTCTTCATCAAACAGCTAGAAATACTTTTTGTTCATAGCTGTGAGAGCTGTTAACTAAAAGCAAAACAATCATTGAGTCGTTTGCGTGAGTTTTGTGACAGAAGATGTGGAATTTAGAACATGCATTTTCAATTGTATCAATTCTGTCCTCCCAGACCCTGCCTCAAGGAAAACACGCGCATCAGATGTGTGGACCCTTGTAAAAGGAATGAATAATCTATCACATAATGAAAAAACTGCTTTTTCTTAATTACTGCTGGTAATTACTCTCAGGAAACATAAGGACAGAAGGATCTGGGGATTGCAAAATACAAAGCACTTCAGATTGCTACATATTACAAACCGGCTTCAAGGAAGTTGGGCTGCCTAGTATTGGTGAATAATTGAATTTGGAGACTGTAGAGCAGGAAATGCCTTTTGAGGTCATGTGGCTTCTCTACTAGACATTGGCAAGATTTCCCATCCTAGGGTTTATTTGGTAGTGCTTTTTGATGGTTTTTATGTGCTTTTGAGGGCTTTTATGTGCTTTTGTTTCCCTGTGAAGTAACATAACTCCTGTTTTTCCTGACATTATTAGAATCATAGAAACACAAGGTTGGAAAGGACCTACAAGATCATCTAGTCCAACCATCCTCCTATCACCAATACTACGCACTAAGCTATTAAATCATATCTCATAGCACCTCATCCAGGCACTTCTTGAACACTATGAGGGATGGTGACTCCACCGCTTCCCTTGGCAGGCTGTTCCAGTCCCTGACCACTCTTTGAGAGAAAAAGTTTTTCCTGATATGTAATCTAAATCTCCCTTGGCACAACTTGAGGCCATTTCCTCGAGTCCTGTCATTAGTTATCTGAGAGACGAGGATGACCCTCTCCTCATCACAACCTCCCTTCAGGAAGCTGTGGAGTGCAGTGACGTATCCTCTGAGCCTCCTCTTCTCCAGACTAAACAACCCCAGCTCCCTCAGCCGCTCCTCATAAGACTTGTGCTCCAGACCCCTCACCAGTTTTGTTGCCCTTCTCTGGACACATTCCAGGGCCTCGATGTCTTTCTTGTAGTGAGAGGCCCAAAGCTGAACACAGCATTCGAGCTGCAGCTTCACCAGAGCTGAGTAGAGGGCGATGATCACCTCCCTACTCCTGCTGGCTGTGCTATTTCTAATACAGGCCAGGATGCTGTTGGCCTTCTTGGCCACCTGGGAACACTGCCAGCTCGTGTTCAGCTGAGCACTGATCAACGCTCCCAGGTCCCTTTCCTCTTCTCAGTATCCTAGCCACTCTGCCCAAAGCCGATATCATTGCATGGGGTTATTGTGGCCCAAGTGCAGGACCTGGCACTTGGCCTTGTTAAACCTCATCCCGTTTGCCTCAGCCCAGCAGTCCAACCTATCCAGATCCTTCCGAAGGGCCACCCTGCCCTCAGGCAGATGGACACTACCTCTCAACTTGGGGTCATCTGCAGACTTACTGAGGGTACACTCAATCCCCTCATCTAGGTCATCAATAAAGACATTAAACAAGATAGGCCCCAGTACCAACCCCTGGGGGACACCACTTGGAACGGGACGCCAGCTGGATTCAACTCCATTAACCAGAACCTGCTGGGCAAATTCTTCTACTGCTTTCTATCCACTGCTTCACGTATTAATTTTGTTCCTCTACTGAAAAGACCAGAGGTTTAAAAATGACAAGAAGAATGAGAAAAAAAGCAAAAGCAGGCAAAGGTGAACTAAAAAAAATCAGTGACAGCAGATTGCCAGTCATCAACACATCAACAGTGCAAACTGACCTCCATAACAGTTATGCCGTGACACAGGCTAGTAGCTCACGCTAGCTGCCGTAACGGAATGCAAACAGCTGAGCAGTAATTTCCTGGGAAATTAGCTTGTTGGTTTAGAAACTGGAAGTTGCAGCTGGTTTGCCCTCATAAGTAAAATGAGCGTGGTCAGAGTTGTCAGGTCTTGGAAGGTCCTGTTTGGTATCTGATAGCTACTACAATTACAAGTCAATCCACAGACGTCTGTGATAACGTCTTAGAGGGAAGTCAGGGCTTGGCCGTGGTTGTCTCCTGGTGGATGGACGTACCACAAAACATAACAGCACAGGAAAAAATTAAGCAATTCCCTAAAGAATACATCCTTTCAGTCACAATTGCACACATGCTGTGGAGTTTCAACCGTCTCCAGGAAGAATGCATCAGAGTAGGAAGCAGTGTGCGACTCCCCCTGACAACATTTCCAGTTTCTACAGCAAACCGAGGAAAGCAAATGGAATAGCAGCAGGGCTTTTGGCTCACGGGGGCCAAGTCCGCAATGCAGGAGCCAGGGAGCACCAGCAGAGGGTTCTTAGGATGCTGGCACCAAGCCTGTTGGTGCGATGCAGGCCAAAGTATTTTTCCCAAAGAGTAGCAGAGGAACGTGGTGCCACATACTACCTGAGATGTTCTCCCAGGTTAATTAGGGAGGCTGCATCTGTTAAATGCACATGTCCTGATGGGGGAGTGTAAGTATTGAGTCTGGCATCGGGATCATTTTTATCTGAGATCACTGAAATGTCAATGAGCATATTAGGGGGGGAAAAAAAAAAAAAGTGTATTTCTTCCTGGAACAGCCTGAGAAAAGCAAACATGTTTTATTTGTGCATACACCCAGATTTGCTGATTTTTATCTCGCGTTTGCGATCTGTAACGCAGCCGCCCGATTCCTGAAGTCACCAAAATGCGTAAGCACCTGCTTACCTTCCAGCAGGCACCTACACGCTTTGCCGAATCGAAGGCTCAGCTCCCACAGGAGGCCGAACACCCGCCGCTCAGAGAAACCAGCGATGCCGCTCGGTACCCAGCGGCCGGCCGGTCCTCCCCAGCGCTTGGGGGGGTAAGGAAACCGAGGTGCGAGCAGCAGCACGAGTCACGCTGCGGGGCGAGGGCGAAGCCTGCGAGGTGGCAGCGCTGACCCCCCCCCGCAGCGCTCTGCCTGCACCCCGAGGGCGGCTGCGGGGCTGAGGCTGGGGCTGAAACCGCGAGGGTCGGCGCGCCGGCGCGCCATCACGCGCCGGCCCCGCCCACCTCCCCCTCCAGCCGCCGCTGATTGGCCGCCTCCTCCCGGCTTCGTTCCCGCGCTGCCATTGGTCGCGCCCTCGCGCCGCTCCCTCCCGCCTATCCCCCCGCCCCCGCTGGCGCGCGGCGCTCCATACTTGGCGATGCCTGGCGAGCCGCGCGCTGATTGGCGGGGCGGGAGCGGCGGAGGGGTGGGGGGGGCGTGGCCGGCGCGCGCGGCGCTGACCCGGATGTTCACTCCTAGGCAACGGCGGAAGGGGAAGGGGCCGCGGCCTGCTCGGACGGAGAGCGGAGGGGAACCGGGAGGCGCCGCCGTCGCTACCGCCCAGCGCAGCCCCGCCGAGCCCAGCCGCCATGGTGAGCCCCGGGGCGGCGGGGGGCGGCTCTGAGGGCCGGGAGGTGGAAGCCGGGAGGCTCGGCGGAGGCTGGGAGGAGGCACCGGGCCCCTCCCGGGGCTTCCCCGGGGCTGGGCCCGGCCCTCGGTTGTTGCCCGCAGGGGAGCGGCGCCCCCTGGGCAGGGCTCGGGGCCTCCCCTGAGGCGGGTCGGGGGCCTCGGGGGGGGGCCGGGCCGCGCTGCTGAGCTCCGGGGGGGGCTGCGGGATGTGGGGGGGAGCCGGGGGGGTGCAGCGGGGAGCGGTGCTGCCCCGCACCGGGAGGGGGTTGGGGGTTTCGGCTGGGAGCCCGGGGGTTGGGAGGCCGCGGAGCGCGGTCTGGGTCGTGTGGGATTTGTTGAATGGATCGGGCCAAGGGGCAGCCCTTGCGGTTTCGCTTCGGTGCCGGGTGTGAAGGGGGCTTCGGGCCCGGCAGGCTGAGCCAGCCCTGAGGGGGTCCAGCGAGGAGGGTGGGGGTCGGCCTGGGTGTGCTGGGCTCGGCCCAGAGGGATGCTTCGTGCCGTGTAACCCCCCGGGGGGGGATCTTCTGTTTGGTGTGGCTGCTGGGCTTTGTGCTGCTGGGGAATTTGTGAGTTAGGCGCTTCAACTGAAGTTTTTGAGGATGTGCAAACACGGTTTGGCTTAAAAGTCACCATGCCTGGCTATCCGGCAGCATAAAGGCTGGTTCAGTAAACGACTCTTTTCTTATCTTTTACTGTGAGAATTTCAGAGGCAATGCTTTATTTTTTTATTTGAAACTGGAGATCACTGTGATCGCACCCCCTGCGCTGTGCAAGATGAAGCTCTTTAGTTTCAAGTGAAAGGTGAGGAGTGCCTGAGGTTCTGTTCTTCCTGAGCAAATGCTGTACCTGTCAGCTGAGTGTGGGACTGACAGGGTGGAGCATCTTGATTCTCCCGCACAACCTTAAATCAAGATGCCTGAAGGCCTTGTACATGAGACCTGACGGCAGAACTTGCTGTCAGGATTATGACAAACTGCTCTGACTTCTGCCATGGCAGAAATCTTCCCAGGAAAAGACTTCAAGGAAAACAGGCAGGCTTCCTGTAAAATGGCAGTGGCGATACAGGCTTCTCCTCAAAGGGGATGCAAAAGCATGGCGTTAAAACTCAGCTGGGGTGCAGGTGTGGCTCTGTCCCCCTTTCTGAGGAGGCAGAACCCAAACCCCTCAGAAGTTATGTGAGTGCTCGAAGCTTACGCTGTCTGCTGATCTTTTTCACGTTCAGTAATGGAGAGTGGTGGGCGTGGGAGAGCTCTGACCAGGACAGCCAACACTGCACAGATCTCAGCTGCTGGGTGGGCTTTGGGTACAACTGTGTGGCAAACAACACGTTACGTGAGTGTTGCGGTGCCTGAAGACCCGCTCGCAGAGTGGGGCAGCTGCAGCGTGGTTTGTTTGGGTCTAGACCAAATCCCTGGCCTTGGTGATGAGAGGCAAACGAGCTGTGCCCATGGCTTCAAACCTTACTGTCTCTTAGAGTCAATGTTATGCAGGTGGTACAGTTGTGGCTCCCAGTTCCAGCTTCAGTTCCCACCCAGTGTTCAGAGTGTTCCAAGGATCTTTCGTGTTAGTGGTACAAGAGGCCAGCACTTCCAAATGCTGCACATCAGGACTGAAATGGCTCCGGCACCGCAGGGTGCAGCAAGTCTCGGAGAAGCTGGCATGGTTCAGGGCGTTGGGTCAAACACTCCTCGGTGCTGCAGGTTTTCCAATAGCAGGGTAGAGCAGGCAGGGGAGATGTTGTGTCCTCCGTGCTGTTATTTAAGACCGTCTCAAATCTGAATTGCTCCTGGTGAGTTTAAGATGTCAGGAGTGTTGGCATTTCGGTCAGGTGCTCACTGAGATGGGGCAGGGCAATGTGTGAAGCTTACAAACCATCCGGGTAGGTGCTGTCTCCTGTGCTAAAAATAAACTGAAAATACATTGCTCAGGGCAAAGCAGGACTTGAGACACTGCTGACTTGTGGAACTGAGGGGTAGGAATGGCTGGAATCCAGTTACACTTTGTGAAAATAAAAAATCTTCCAGGTAATGTAAAATATTTGCAAGTATTTCTTGCGCTATGTGGCTCTTCAGGAAAAGGCAGACAATCTTAGCAAAATTTACAGTTTAATCAACCATAAATACAAATTGTCTGGTGTAGGTTCTCATCACTTGCTCAGAATTTGTGAGGCAGCTAAAAATCACCGAAGCGCAGCCAACGATGCAGGAGGTGACAGTGACACTTAGTGACTCTCTTTGCACATTGTTCGGAGTAATTAATGCTTTCAAGGTAGGGGATCTTTGTCTTGGGCAAGCACATTGCATTTTCATCAATAGCTTGGTTTTGTGCAAGTGCTACCAAAACAATACGGAGTGACTTGTGAAACTGAGCAGCTAAAGACAGCACTTCAGGACAGCTTTTATGAGCACTGAGTCCATCCCTTCAAAGCCAGTTGTGTTGCTTTTGAAACTTTCACGCATGGCATAAGAGCTCAGGGCAGGTTTTCAGTGTCCACTCAAAGTCCTTTGCACCTTGTGCCTTCAGAGAAATGTCATCTGAAGCTATTTCATAGAGTCCATGTTTTATTAGCCAAGTGTATGAGCTTAGCTAAATGTTATCTTAAAAGGTGAATTCCCAGATTAATTGAGTCAGAGGATGTTGTTGGGATGGGGAATACTGTCACTGCAGTGATGCTTCCTCTTGCATCTTGGCAAAAGAAATTAGCAAAAGAAAACCATTCTCCAGCTGAAGTTGTTCAAACGGGATTTCCTCACATGGAAAATACACACACATACATCTCACCAGTTGGCAGCCGGGAGTCAAACAAAATGAAAGTACAGTTTCTCTTCTGAATGACCGTTTTCAATAGTTATTACTGCAGCTGAATAGAGGAAGGACTGGTTGGGAAGGCCACGTTGCTGCTGTCTTCCATTTCTGGTTCTACAGTTGCCAGCCGTCTTTCTCTCAGCTGAATTTCCCGCGTGCAGGATATCGGATGGGCCCGGGGAGGTGCGCAGCTGGGCAGCGCTCGCCTCTTTGCCTTTGCCTGGGTAGCTGCCTGCTCCTGAAGACTCCCCTGGCGAGTGCTGGTGTCTTCTGCTGCTTTGGAGGTGCTGGTTCCTTACTCTGCTAAATAAAATGATGGGGAGGCAATTATTTTCCTTTTCCCCTTGCACTGGTGCACATTGCAGTCATGTTGCCTCAAGTTTGATTTCAGCTTACAGATGGTTCGGTGCCTGCTGGGGAGCCGGCACTTCTACTGGAGAGGCATGGGATTCTGAGCAGCACGAGCAGTTTAGGTGTGTGCTAAGCCCAGTTTTCCACCCCACTTCTCTACAATGTGATGTTTAAGAGCTTTTTTTCCAAACAAAGGATGCAATTACAAAAGTTTAAGATGATCAAAATCATGATGGTCCTCTGACATGCGTGTTCTTATTCACTTGATGTGCGTTATAATTTCCCACTTTCCTCATGATTTGAGCAAGGAGTTCTGAGGAGTTTGGAAAGCCCCGACCAAACCATTTGTCTCTCTCCCCCTCCTAATGCACAAGGTCCCAAACTTGTATTTTTCCTCATTTTCCCACATCTCCTAATCCTTTGCCACTTCCAGGAAGATGGGGGGGGGGGGAAAATCTCATGTTAAAATACGGGATTTCAAATTTGAATTTCCATTGTAGGTGAAACCCCTGCGGTATGAAGGAGCAGTGAGTACATCTGAGCACCCTGAGCCTTTCCCCAGCTTCCCGGTCTCTTTAGCTATGCTCTAGCACGGGTTTTAGTTGCTAATGAGTTACGTTAATTAAAAAAACTTCCCTAGCTTGTACATAAAGATCAGGAATTTGGCCCAATACGGTGGAAGTGCATGGCCATGTTAAGTATTTTTTTCTTTGTTGTTTCTGTAATGCCTTGCTAAGTACCTGATAGCCCACGTACGAGGTATTGGTGTTGACATTGATGTGAAAGTCGTGCAAATACTCCGAGCAGATGCCTGATGAGGACTGGACTGAAATGGGTGATGTGTGTGGAGAACACAAAGCTCCAGGGGCTTACCTGAGCTGGATAACGCTGGGCTCCTGTCCCTGGGACCTGAGCTGGCAGCTGATGCCCGCTTCTAGTCTTGGGTCTTAAGGCAGGGTGGTTCAGACCCTTCAAAAGGGTTTCTCCTGGGGAATGGGAGCTGCTCCACATGTAGCAGGGGAGCTGCTTGCTTTTGAAATTTCCTTTATGGGGCACAGGGGTGAACACGGAGCAAGTTTCAAAGAGATTTCTCTGTTTGTTGGGCTGGAAGGATTTGTTACAGGAAGAAAATGGAGAATACTTGAGAAAGCTGCTCTGCTCGTTTCCTAATTATAAAGTTGTAATTTTCCACAGGAGGTGCTGTCTGGGTAATGCCAAACACAATGGCAATCTAATCTTTTATATGGATTTTTAGATACAACAAAACTTTTGAGTTACAGAATCAGAAATGAGATCTCTCTTATTTTGTGATTGCCCCAAATAAGCTTTTATTTAGTATTATCCTAGAATGGTGGCCTGAGCTGTGGTATCAACCAATATGACAAATTTTCTGGTATTATCTGGTGCTGTTCTTTGGCCCTGCCTTCCTCTTTTAGGATTTAGAACAAAAACACCCAGCGTGCTGTGAGCTCGTGCTCTTGTGCCACCGCTTCCAAGTCGGGCTGCAGAATTGCAGAATGTATTTGCAGGCACTCGGCCTTCTCATAAATTACCGACTTTGTTCCTCCTCTATGCAAATTGAACCTTCCTGCTTTATATTCCGCCAGTGTAACCTGTGTTAATTTTCATCGCGGGCTTGGTTTCGGAGTCCTGCCTCCTGGTTCAAACCCCCAGGACGCTCCTGTTTGAGCTGTGCCGCAGAGCGGGTCCTCGCTGCTGCTCTGAGCGTGGGGAGGATTGATGCCCTCCGGGTCCTTCTGTTACAGGAAGCGGAGCTGCCTCCTCTCCCAGTGGATCGAGGTGGAATTTCCAGCATGTCCTTGTTGCAGAGCGACCAGCCTGGGTGACAGCAGAACCCGTGTTCGAACAACTTAGCAGCATCAGCTAGACAAGAATGAAAGCAGCCCTTAAGAGGATTTTACATGGAAGGAAAAAGGGTTGAGAACGCACTGAAGACACAAGCTTAGTGGTAGCCTTAAGCCACCAACCCACAACGCCATAAATAACGTATTCTTCATTCTCTCAGGGAATTTCATTTGTATTCCTTCATCTGATGGTTTGTCTTCTCTGTTTGACAAAGCGCTGAGCTTGGAAGTGCCTTCCCCTTTTTGCTTTGGTAAATGTTGGGATTTAAAAAAAGAAAAAGCTCAAACCACCAGCAGAGGTGGTTGGTGGCTGCCTGAGAGCCTGTGCTGGCAATTTGAACCAGGCTCAAGAAACGAGAGATGAATTTTTGTAAATTAATTAATTAAAAGGATGAGAAAGCTGTGAAATGAGGTAACATATCAGCTACAGCACGCTGACTGCAGCTGTGTAAAGCTCAGTTTATCCACTGAGCGCTATCACTGTGCAAACTTAGGGGTCGTTATGGAGACTTGTGGGTGTGATGCTGTGGGTGTGAGCATCTTGGCTCAGTAGCACGGTGCTCCACTAGATGGTCAAATACAGCGTTCACATAGCCATCGGTACAGGTGGGGCTGCTTTAGAGTGTGGTAAGGTGAAAATTGGCCAGATGGAGTAACTGTTAGCTTCGTACTAAGCTGAGGGAGAAATCTGACGTGGATTGGAATTGGCAAATGTGTGTTGGGTGAAACACTGCTCCCTTATAACCTGTCTCTGCTACTTAACTTGAAAAGCTTGGAAAACCATCGCATGGTTCGATTGCACGGTGTCTGTCTGCAGCTCTGCCTTGAGGGCAGGTCAGGCGTGTTCATAAACAGCAAGGAGAACATAAAAGGATGGGAAGAGTGGGCAAGCATAGGGGTAAAGAGTAAGGAAAGGAATTCCAGGGAACGTGGATGTCTTGTTCGGTGGCAATGTGATAATTTTAAGGCCCAAGTAGATGCAAAACCATCAGCTTCCTAGTTTTAAGCTTGAAATTCTTATCACCGAATCCCTTGGATGAAAGTGAACTGTCCTGCAGGCTTTGTGGTGTAACCTGTAAGGTACTTCTTGCTAGACACAAGCAAAAGGCATGTTGACCTACTTTTCTGACCTTTTAGGCAATCGGAGAACGTGGAGGGATGAGGGCTAACTAGATAACCTCTCCCTGGCTCCTCTCTGCCTTGCCAGGCATCCAATTACTTGCCAGAGTTATCTCATGAATTTACAACCTTGGCTACCAGACCTGGGGGCGCTGGAAGGCGCTGAGCTTGTGTTGTGCCAACCCCTGCATGGGGTGGCAGAGGGGGGCACCTCAAGCAGCCCGACGTGCACCGATGGTTTCAAACCTTCGTGTCAGGCTGCCATTAAGCGTGGCTGAGTTCATGGCCACCTTGCTGCTAGAGAATACGCCTCCTGGCTGCTGTGATAACATGTGCTTTCTCAAAAGGTTTTGATGTTAGTAAATTCTTGCATGAAAAAATCTAGGTTGCAGTTGACTGGAAGGAGAACACGGACAACTGGGAACAACTTGCTGAACTGGGCTGTTCCTTCAAGAGCAAAATTCACCATTAGGATTGAGTAGTTCCTCTTCTGGTACTGGCTACGTTGATTCAAACAAAACAAGCAGGTACATAGGGTAAAAGAGCGTTTTGAAAAGATTACCTGGTGTTCCCAGGATAAAAGCATCACAAACACCGCATCGCAAGCAGTGCCATGCAGGATGACAAATGGCAGCGTTGAATCCGAAGAGCTGTTGTGTTTGTAGTGAGCAGCGTCAAGCTTTACAAAAATAAAGTTGAGGAACTTCCTGTGTAATCACACGCATCTGAAGTTGCCCGGTGTGAATGCCCCATGCGCTCAGCCCCAGGTATTCCCTCATGTGGCTGAAACAAGTGGCTCCTCGGAGAGGTCCCAAGGTCTGGTACCTTGAGGCTGTCCTCTGGAAAAGGGGCTGTAGCTCCTGGTGCAATCTCATATTCAGTTATCTCCTGGTAACAGCACGGGCTGTAACGCAGAGCTCCTTCAGTTCCAAGTGCTGGCAACTTCTGTCTTCCTGCAGGGTTGTCTCAGTTGCTGCTGTTTGAACTCTTGCAGCACGCTGCTCTACCTCCCAGCCCCAGAACCTGGCTGGCCTGGTGGAACTGAGCTCAACTCCTGGCCAGCCTTTGCCAAGGGTACCCAGCAGGGCGCTTCCTCCGTCATATTTGGATGGAAGGCAAGGCACTGCGGATGAGAAACAGGTCATAGGGATGGGGAGCCGCTGCAGACCTCCTGTTAGCTTATTTCAGAGGCCGAGCTGACGCTGGTGGTCAGGAGCAGTAGGTTTACAGTGAGAATGAAGTGGGAGGATGGTGACGAGGGAGCATTAATCAGTAACTTGGGATACATCTGCAGGGCTGAAGCTGAGAGCTGTGTGATGCGATCTTACAGAGCTAACAGAAGTTTCTCCAAAGAGCTGACAAGACCCTGTCGATGATTTCCTGTCGCAGGCACTGCAAGAGCTCCGCTAGCCGTGCAGCAGTGATCCTGCCTTCGGTGTGAGTCAACGTGAGCAGGCAGCTGGGGGCAGGAGGGCTGTGAGGAGGTGGCTTCACAGTTCTTCAGAACGCAAGATCTCCTTGCCTGCACAACCCCTTGGTGCATGCCAAAGTATTTGCAGAGAGACCAAGTGAGTGAAGCGTGGCGCTGACTTAAGTGATAAGGAAATATCTAGGGGCATCTGGAGTTACTCGATGCGTCAGGTAATACTGAGTTGTTCCCCGAGAAGCACTCAGACACCGAGAAGGTGTCTGTCTGTTGCGGTGTGTGTGTACTTGTGCTCAGCCCGACATCTATTCTGATAGTGAAGCTATGGGGCAGACATACCAGCTTCCTTACAAAGTAGCTGCAAGATCAGGACAACTTCTTGTAGCTCAGGGCTGTGCTGTAACAGCTTTGTTTTGCCTTTTGTTTGGCTGAGATTTCGTATCTATAGAAATATCTAACAAAGACAATGTTGTTTTTGTGGTAACCAGACTTAAACTGGGGGGAAAAAAATAACCACAACTGTTTTGCAGCAACAGTAGCCTAATTAAATTTCTTAAATGTTACCCGGAATAGTTGGTCAGCTCTACAGTCAACTTCAGTGACTTTAATCCCATTTATTAAAAGTTAACAATGCAGCTTTGCAGACGAGCTTTTCTGTGTGGCTATTTTACTGCCGTTCCCATCTCACTCTTTCATGTGGGGCTAATAGATTGCATATTCACTTGATGCCATGATTTATTGGGAAATGACTTTTTGCAAACTTTACGCTTCACAGGAATTCTTGGCAGAAGATGAAAGCTGGTAAATTACATTGTCATGTTTAATAAATAAAACATTGTTTCTGTTACCCAGAAGACAAACACCAGTGCAGAAATCATTAGTGCTGGTGGCAAAAGGTCAAGATGAATGGGCTGTTCCCAGAAAGCCTTGGTGCTGGTCCACCCTGCTGTTCTGTCGGTATTTGGTGGCTCTGTTTGTTGGGCAGGTGACAGATTTGCCTTGGATTTTGTATGAACTAGAACAATAGATGGTAAGTTCAGGTTTGAAAGCACAAGTGGGTTTTGAACCCCTTTTGATATGTCCTTGCTGGGGAGAGGTGCTGAGCGAGCACGGTGCTTTCTTTACTGTGCTGTACACGTGTGGACGTGCTGGCAGGAGCTGAAATGGACAGGGGGCTCCAGGAGATGCTGAGCTCCTGCCTCTAAAGCAAAGAGCGAATTACAGCGTAATGGCCTGCTCCACGCTATCGAGGTTGCAAGTTTTTTCTCAGTTGACGTAACATCATTTGACAAATAGTTGTTCCATGAGACTGAGCTTCTTAGTGAAGTAGTGCAGTGGGCTCTGGTTTGTTCTGAAACTACTGGATGGAAACGCCGTTGGTGTATTATAATCCGCTCGGTAATTGCTTCGGAGGTTGTGCAAGGGTATTGGGTAGTGTTCCATCAGTGCTGAGCAGTGCTCGCTTGATTTGGTGGCCAGGATGATGAAGTCCAACACAAAACAGGATTCAAAAGACACTTGAAAGCATCAGCTCAAAGGTAAAGAAACAAATGAGGGTTTAGGAAAATGCTGTCTGTGAGCTTTGAAGATCTTGAGTACAGGAGGAAATCCTTCGGTAGTTGCTCCTGGATGACCACGGCCACTCGCTTCATCTGTCTAGGACTTGCCTTAGGTGTGCTGGCAGCCTGAAATAGTGATAAGTATCCGATGTCATTAACATGCTGGTGGCAATGAAACTTAAGCTGCCTCATTCGCTTTCCTTCCCATGGATTATTTTAGTTCCCCATGCGACCCTTTGGAGCAGACGTCTAAGTTTCTCTTCTCCTCTTTGCAGAGGTCCTGCAGGGATCCCTGGGGAGCGCCTGCCTTGCTGAGATTAGCACAGCTTAAATTTCTGGACCAGGGCAGAACAAAAACTGCTCAAAGCAGACCTCTCGTTTTTTGACAACCACACAGGTGTATCTGCTGGTGTGTACGGCAGAGACCTGAATTTAGAAAACCAGCCGTGAAGGTGTTTTCGGTCACGGATCGGCACTAGTACTGCTGCTTCATGGCATGCTCAAGTCTTCTGAAAGGGAGAGCAGTGTAAATAAAGGCAGCGTGTTCTGCAGGAGAACATCTCTGAAAAGGAGCTGCTGATGTAAGGCCGTGGTATGACTCGTGCAGTGCTCTGTAAGTAACTGCAGGTTACATTGGAGACCAAGTACAGCAGATTTCACTAAAATATTGCGAGCCATCACTTCTTGCTTTTATTTTAAACTTTAGTCCTTCTCGTTTGGAATCTGTGGAACAGGCGTTCTCAGCAGCCAGTCTGTCTTGTTTTGTCTTGACCACAGCAGCAATGTAATGGCAAATCGAGCTAAACGTTGGTATGGATCTGATGTGGCCACAATTGTCAGAAGGTAAAAGCCCCAGAAAACATTCTGACCGGAGGGGACCAAGCTACGAGTAGGTTGAGGAGACTTTGTCTGCATCAGCATCGTGTTCTTCCAATGATCTTTGATCTTTTATTGCTATCCATGATGCAGCATATCTTCAGCTTTTACTACACCTGATTACTTCTTAACTCTGCTGTGGGTGTTACTCCCACTAGTTCACCTTGCTGTCGGGAATCCCAGATTTACAGGAATATTACAAGTGGCTTTAGATAGGATCTGCCAGAAGAGGGTTAACAGCTGAGGGAAAAATCATGTAGGAAAACAGATTGCAAGGACGTGCAGTTGAAGGAAGCATCATGGATGCAGAATTTGGGTTTCGTGGGTCGTATGGAGTTACTCCCCTTCCATCTAGTATCAGGAAGTGAACGCTGACAGCCTCTTGTGCTGGGAGCCAGGAGGGGAATCCTGCACTTAACATACTATGGAGCTTTTATTACCCACGGTTACAATAATTCAACCCTGTGCTAAAGCTTCTAGCAGTGACACTTCTGCTGTGTGATTTGGAAAAGGAGTCTTCTGCCTCCTGAGCTCTGCACGTTGGCAAGGAGCAGCGTGGCAAGCAGGATGGGAAGCTGTTTATCTGTTTCAATTAAAAAAAAAAAAAAATGAGCACTTATTGAGTACCACAAAGCTGTAACATTAGTCAGACATTCCTGTTGGGAGAACTGACAGGAAATAATGATTTACAACCTGGGGTTTGTCTGCAACATAAAAGGAAGAAGAAAAAGTCATTTGCTGGTTGCATACTTCTGGTCCAGGATTAATTTACGAAGGTATTTTGCTTGTAAGCCGACCGGCAATCAAAGCGGCCTGATGTGCAATTGCTTGAAATTGCACAAGTTAAGCAAATGTTTTATTTTTGGTGTCCCTTTGGGTTTTTATCTTTTATTTCAGTTCTCTGTAAATTGAGATGCTTGCTTATGCTTGCAGTTGGGGTAACTTTTCCAATGTGGGCATTTCAGCCCCAAGTCAGAAAATTCAGCTAATAAACAATGTGGGCACCCCTGCCCAAATGGTGAATGTTTTCACTCTTTATGTAGTGTTTTTTTTTTTTTAACCTTGATCATCCCTTCTGAAGTACTTTTTAGGTCATCCAGCTCTTCTAAAGTTGCATCAGAGAGTGGAGAAGGCATGGGCCAGGGTTTGTGTGGAGGTGGTGTTACGCTTCTGCTTCTGGCTGGGCTGATTTGGCAGCCCCAGTGCCTGAGTTCTCAGGAAGGGCTAAGAGAGGAGAAGCTGCCACTGCAGTAGCACTTAACTACGTCTGCTGGCTTCTCCTGGTTCAGAAGCTAGCTCAGGGCGGTGTTAATGTAGAAATACAACACAGAAGTGAAACCAGTCTGGTTTTCTTTTTGAAGAAACTGCTTAATTCTGTTTGCGCTCAGCAATAACATAAGCAAATGAGCAGGAGCCATCAGAACAAAGCAGTGAAGACCTGGGAATGAAATCTGCTGATCTATTAAATCTGATAGAGAGAAACAAATTCCTGCTGACTGCAAGGCTGGGAGCTTGAAGTGAAATCTCTTACCTGCTTTCAAATACAGTGGCTTAACCTTTAGAACGGGCAGAGGCTTTGTGTAAACCCTCTTGTAAAACCTGAAGTATTGGGTAAATCTCAGGTGGCTGGCAAGGGAGACTTGGGGAAACTTGTGAATGCAGTCTGTGAATTTTGGTAAGTTTATGTAGTGGAAAGCTCATACAGAGATATTTGTAAGGAGAAGTGAAAAACGCTCGTAGGTGGTAGCACGTCGGATTGCTGCTGTCTGCTGAGAAGAGAAACCAAGCACAGCGTCTGGGGGGTGCTGCCAGCTCCGCCAGTGCCACGGGCTTCCAAGGGCTGTGGGTACAGATCTCGGCTCCTGGCAGCTGTGTTTATCAGGAGACAGTTCTGTGTAAAATGCGATGCAAACGAGCTAGTTCTTCCCTCAGGCTGGTCGAGCAGGTGTGGGAGCCGTGAACTTGAAGGGCTGTGTGAGAAGCAGGGTTCACATCCAGGGTGTCGCTGCCCAGTGCTGTTCTGTGCTGGGGGACCACCGAGTGGCAGCTCCTCTGTGCCCCGGGCCCCTCGCCTGGAGGTTGCGTGCTCTAAAGCCAGGGAGTCAGAAGGAAGTGCAGCGTTTTGCCTGCTTTATGCGGTCTTACCAATTTTTGCATGTTCTCTCGTGGTGGCTGCCTACAAATGTGAGGTCAGAGGAGTCCATTGCTCTTACAGCAAGTGACAACAGCCGCTGTCTGCCCCCGTTTCAAGTATTGACAATGGAAACGCGTTGGTGTGTCGCACAAACAAACACTCCTTCTCAAAACAATTAAACAAAACTCTGGTAACTTCCTGAGTTTTTGTGGTTTCTGCGCTGAATGGCATCTGTCCGTGCTCAGGGTTTGAACAAAATTGCTTTAGTATGAATGGAATGAAGAAATCACCTACCCGTGCCTTTGTGCAACTGCATACTTTGTGCACTTGTATAATAAATGTTTTTTACGATGTCTGTTTTGATTTGAGCCTCAGTGCAGAGTACTGAAATGACCAGAGACCCGGGGCCATTTGAGAGGGTTTCTAACTTTGCTGTACTTAACGTGTTTGCAAAAGACTGAAGGGAAGAGCAGGATGCAGGCAAAGGAAGCTGAACAAACACAACTGCTTCTAGAGATGGATTTATAACATTTTGCCCTGCAGTAGTATCATGGGAAAGCTATAGCAGATGCTTAAGTGGAGATTGGAGATAGCCAAATATCTTAGAGGAAATGTATTAAGGAGCTTTCATCTAAGCTAATATTTTCAGTCTTTGAGATTCCTGTGATCTCTTAAATCCTTCAGTGACTTGAGCTGTAATAAAACTTCATTTAGAATTTCTGTCTGAACTCCCTACTCCTCCACAGGAGCTCCGTGCTGGATGAAACGGAGGAATGGTGGAAAACGTCCTCGTATCACGTAAACGCTAAGCTCATTAAGTCCTGCAGCCTCAAAGAGCTTGGCTCCAAGAGCGGTCCAGCCTGAGAGACGGCCTGTCTAATCACCTTCCCAGCGAGCAGGGGGCTATAAGCCTCTCCGTGTCCAAAGGCAAGAATTGTGTAGCGTTTCCTCTGGAGATCTGTGAGGAAACCACGTCTTTAGGATGCAATTTACTGTGAGAATTCAGCAAACGCACACCAAGAAAAGGTGAAGTTGCAGTGTAGGGATGAGTGGGCTAGGTGGATGGCAGTGAGGTGAGGTGAGACATCCTGAGTTTCCCAAGAACTCCTTCCTCTTGCACAGCCTGTGTAAGGGCTTTGTGGGATTTCCAAGTGCCTCTAATAACATGCCACTGGCAAAATTGCAGGAAAAATACGTTCCTGGGAGTGTTCTTTCCTTTGTAAATACAAGGAGTGTGTGCGGCTGGGTTTGACGCCTTAGATGCGATTCCTCTGTCTTTGTGATTCCCCTTAAATATCCACAGCTACTCTGGATACTCCAACTGGGACCAAGGTTGAAACCAAAGGGTATATGCGACCACAGGCCTGGTTTTAAAAACCTTACTTCACCTACACTGAATGAACAAGGAGCAAAAACTACGAAGGGGTACATTTACCTGTTTGGTTAAGTTGAACATAACAAATATATCCAGTACCGAAAGGCAGCCCTGTGCCCTGTCACGTGTGTGCTTTGTGTTACCTTTCTGGTAGTGCCAGCGTGGATTTATGCTGGCTCGAAGTGACTGTATAAGCACAGAAATAGAGCAGAACCTGCCTTTATTTCAGTCCTTTAAGAGGTCTGCTAGCAAGCCATTTAAATGCTCTGCAAGAAAACTGGAGAGTCCTGGTGCTCAGCTCTGCTCTTACCTCACTGATAGCAGAAAAATGCAAAAACTGTTGGTATGTGCTTGGCTATTTCGTGGTGGTTTTTTTTGGTTGCACACAGGCATTTCTGCCAGCTATGGCTGAACCTCTAAGAATCCGTGCCTTAAACAGTCCTGCTTGTGTCTTCCTATAGCTGTTACTGAATGTACCATTATAAAGACGGTCAGTCCAAATTCTTTTGGTTAATCCATAAAATGCTGCAAATGCAGAAGACAGTCCTTCATTCAGATAGTTTATTTCAAAATTACCATACTATTAAACACCAACTCTGGTTTAATGGTAGTTTTTAACACCATTTTTTCCCTAGTTTTTTTGTCTATCAAACAACGCCAGCTGGCAGAGGAGGATGGAGCACCTCCATAAGTGTTCCCACGGTCCCCAAGTGTGGAGTGTGACCTTGCGACCATGTGCCAGCTTTCCTTCCTTGATGTGTGAGATAGCAGGAGGTAAAGACAACACGTGGCATGAAAGGTCCCCTGCCAGGGCTTGGCTGCTGGAGCTGGGCAGTCATAGCCCATCTAAATCACAGCTTTCCCTGGGGACTAAAAGGTTAATAGAAAATAGTGAATTTTCCCTTCCCTCTGTTTGAAGAAAAGAAGGATGTTGCTGTTGCTGGGGAGCTTTCTCCCATGAGTTTCTAATTATGCCTGTAGGTTACGTCTCTACTCAAGCCTGGATTGATGTTTCATCTTCATCTGATCTTAAATATTAGGCCCCTCCTGGGAAGAGGACTGTTTACTGTGTGGAAAGAGAGAGGAAATAATTTGTGACTGCACTCGTGAACAGTATGTGGAGTGGCTTCCTATTTCTGACCCCGCTAACTACGCGGATCTTAGCGCGGAGAAAAGCAAACTGCCCAGAGCTTGGAGCCTCGCTGCTTGGTGGTGCCTGGGGAGGCTCCAGCCCCTTCCTGGTAACCTCCAGTCACCGACCATCTAACAGAGATAAGGAAAAGGTGTTGAAAAACCCAGCCGTCCCTTTTTCCCGTGAACGATGGTCAATTCGTCAATTGATCTGTGGTCGTTTTTTGAGATGAGTTAACTTCGGGCTTGTTTTGGCCAAGAATTTGCTCGTCGCATCACCCAAAAGTTTAAGGAGTGTGGGGGCTGAATTTGTGTGACTTGAGCATCGTTGCTTCGATCACAGCAGGTGACTGCCACAACTTCTGTTCCTGCCATCAGTGCCTTCTGTTTTTCAGGTCAGAGGCTTCAACATTCAGGAGACTGTTGTGGGCAGATGAGTCAATGCCTAAATGTCTGTAGAGTCGGAGCTTTTCCCAAACAGGATGTCCTAAAACTTAAACTGGATGAGAAATAAACACCAGCTCTTCCAACCCAGCTGTCCGACTCGCTGTCTGTAAAATATTTATCTTTTGATAGTGAATGGGCAGTGCCTTTTTGGAACTGTTTTCGTAATGGATGGCTGCTAAACGGAGAAATCCCTCCTTTCCTCATTGCCGGGGTACAGATTAATTGCAGGATGCTCAACTTCCCTCTGCTGCTCGCTGGTGTGGGGGATGCTACTTGAATAAAGCGATCACATAACTGCTGTATTTGTGAAGTCTTTCTTAAATACAACTTTTAGAGCTTGGCTGAACATAGGAAATTACATTTAAGCTCATTGTGTACAGGTAGCTAGAAATAGAGAAGTAAAATGAGAGGAAGAAGTGGTGAAAACAAGCTCGCTGTGCCTCAGCTGGATGGTGACGTGTTGGTCAAAGCAGCATGCAGATTTTGGGGCACAAGTTTGTGGGAAAGTGTCTCTCTTATATGCCTTAGTGAGAAGGAGAGCTAAAGGTTATGCCAAGAACATGGTTCTGCTTATCAAGTGTCTGTGATGATGTCTGTGGCAGGTTTTACAACCCTGAAATGAATTTTAAGCTTTTTTTGTGGGTGGAATTGGACACAAGGCCAGCTGCAACAAATACTATGGCAATACGTTGCTGCAACTTCTCAAAATATTTAAAGCTGAGGATTTCCCAGATACAGACTGATCTTGGTTTGTGTTGTGTAGTGAGAAGGAAATAATGGATCTTACCTTTGTCTGCTTGTTTCACTTATTTTTGGGTAAAACTGAAGGAGGGGGAGAGAGAGCTCTGTCTGAACAGAATTTGCCTTGTGTACAGGTTACCTTCAGCTGAATGGCACAACACAGATGAGGATGTACTAAAACTGCTTCAGGAAAAGGAACTTTCAGTTCCCTAACTCTGCTTATTGTTGAGGTAGCATGGAAAAACATTTCACTAAACATTTGCACAAGTGTGGGAAACAGTTTTCAGTGGGATCTGGACTCCTCTCCATCAACAGGACGGTGTTAAATTGATGGCATGGCACAAGCTTAAGCTGTGTCCTTATGTCTGTGCTTTAGGACGGGTTTTGCAATACCAAATGAATAATCATCGATCAAATGGAACTGAACTTCATTGAAATCTATTTGTGTTGATATAAAGCATATTCCTGATTAGAAACAGAAGCTGTATTTGTCGTATCAGAGGAGCTGACGAGCACTGCAGTTCTTGTGTCTGTGAGTGTGATGTGTTTGTCTGTATGTACTGTGACCGAGGGATGTTCTTGTTTCCGCAGAGTGACCAGCAGCTGGATTGTGCCTTGGATTTGATGAGGCGTCTGCCTCCGCAGCAGATAGAGAAGAATCTCAGTGACCTCATTGACTTGGTGAGTACCGGATGCTCTAACCAAATGGTGGCTGAGCCCTAGGCATGACAAAGATCTGGTATGTAAGAACATCTTCTAAAGCATCTCCAAGGTATGGTGATCTGTGATTCTCTCCTCGTGTTTCAGCAAGGTTGAAGAATGCAGTAATTGCCCAAACAATGTCATGAATCTACGTGTTTATTTTGGGCAAGCCAGCAGGTACTACGGTGTGTGTGTGGACATCCTTTTGGATGAAGGGTCATTAGCAGCTTTCTTGATGAAGTCATCGACAGCTTGGAGGCTGTTGTTTATAGCAGCTGGAGTGGTTTATATAAACTTGATGCGTGCCCTTGCACGTGTGTACAGTCTCCTGCTAACTACCTGCCAGCCTGCAGCTTGACACAGGACTTGTGCTGCAGGTGCAGCGGGTGTGCGATGGCACGTGCTTCAAAGACCTTCCTGAGACAGAACATTTCAGGACTAGAACACTGGGGTTCTGGAGAATGCCCCAATCTATCTATAAATTGTGCCCTACCAGGTATTCTGCAGCTCAGTGAGTATCCTAAAAACTCCTAGCCTGCTGTGTTGTGCTGCTACCTGTTTTCTGCTTGACCCTGCAACGTTTACTTCCCTTCCATAAACTGGTAGTAAAGAAAATTAACTTAAGATTTATAATGTGCACAAGCATCCTTCTTCAGATGCATCTGATTCAGTCACATATTCTGTGATGTGATGTGTTTTTGGTTTTATGATAGGCTAATTGCTGTCAACCACAACTCCCAGATCCCTCTCTGAGGGGCTGCTCCCCAGCGTCTCGTCACCCAGTCTGTACATATAGCCAGGGTTGCTCCATCCCAGGTGCAGGACCCGGCACCTGCTTTTGTTGAATTTCATGCGGTTGGTGATCGCCCAGCTCTGCAGTATGTCCAGATCTCTGCCTTTCCCCCCTCGACAGAGTCAGCAACTCCTCCCAGTTTTGTATCATCAGCAACTTACTCAAAACACCTTCTAGTCCTACATCCAAATCACTTATGAAAACATTGAAAAGAACTTGAACTCAATTGAAATGGAGCCCTGGGGGACTCCACTGGTGACTGGCCGCCAGCCTGATGTAACCCCATTTACCACAACCCTTTGAGCCCAGCCCGTCAGCCAATTGTTCACCCATCGTGTTGGTTTTATCCATCTATGTGCTGGAGATTTTGTCCAGTAGGGTACTATGAGAAACCATATTGAAAGCTTTATTGAAATCCAAAAAGATGACATCAACTGGCTTCTTTTGGTCATTAACTGGCTTCTTTTGGTCGACTTGATGGTGTTACCAGAACAGGAAATTCAATTTGTTAAGCAGAACCTACCCCTCCGGAACCTGTTGGCTGTCACCTGTGACTGCCTTGTCCCCCAGGTGTGTTTCAATAACTCTGAGGTTAATCTCCATAATTTTACCAGGCACTGATGTGAGACTGATGGGCCTGTTAGTTACCAGGGTCTTCTTTTTCGCCCTTCTTGAAAATTGGCACATTTGCCAGCTTCTACTGGGACCTCTCCAGATTCCCAAGACAATTGAAAAATAATTGAGAGAGGTCCCACGTTGACATCAGCCAGCTCTCTGAGCACCCTGAGACGGATCCCATCGAGCCCCATGGATTTGTATGGATCCACGTGGAGCAGCAAAACCCGCACGTGTTCAGGGTTGGTTGGGAGTTTTCTTTCCCACTATTGTGGTCCTCCAGCTCAGAGCACCCATGGTCCCGAAGCCCATCATCGGTGTTGAAGACAAAGGCAAAGAAGGCATTAAACATCCCTGCTTTGCCTATGTCCTTGTCTGTGAGGTGACCTTCCCCATCAAGTAGCGGACCTATGTTTCTCTGGTCCTTCTTTTTCTATTCACATACTTTAAAAAGCCCTTTTTATTGTCTCTCACAGACCTGGCCAGCTTCAACTGTAATTGGGCTTTGGTCACATGAATTTTCTCCCTACAAAAGCAAATAACATCCCTGAAAACGCTGTGGCACAGTTTCCTCTGGAGCAATTTAAGGTATCACTGAAATGCAGAAGCGATCTCTATAGAGACTGCTGGATGGGGAGCTGTGAAAAATTGTTTCCATTGTGCAGTGCAAATACATGGCTTATGCTTAACAGTTCTCTGACCTAACTTCCAAATGTGGTGCATTGGTTTGGCACAGAGCTGTTAGGCCTTTGAACTAAGCCTTTCCTCCTACCTTCTTGTGACAACTACATCCCCTTTCTGTGCAGGTCTGAATTTTATGCATGATGGTGGCGAACCCAGAGACATTAAAAACCTGATGGTTCTGCAACTACTTGAACGAGTACCTCTTAATTAAACCCTTTAAATAGCATCAAAACTATTTATCATCATTATACATAGAAGAGTGGCTGCTTACCGGGGAAAAGTTGAGCTGAGGAGGTCTGTTACTAAGTGGAATTGAAGCTGGTGTTAGTGAGCTTGGGAGGAGCCCTATGGTGAAAAAGCTGGCTGACATAGATTTATCAAACTTTATTTAAATACTGCGTTTGGTTACACAAGCCAAGGTATGGATAAGAAAGCTCTGTGGGTGAGGAAGGAAATTATTCCCTGCAGGAAAGGGATTATTTTTTTACTTGAAACAATTTCCTAATTGGCTACATCTGTGCCACCAAAACTCTTGGCAACCTAAGGCATAATTTTTGTGGCCGTTGCTTGAGGTGGGACACAATAACTAAATCCTTGGTATGATCTGGTGTGACATGGCTATTTTTCTGATGGAATTTGGAGGAATGAAGGGATATCAGGGTTTAAGCAACTCTAAGGACCAACCAGAGCAATGACTGGGGTGGGGAGCTATGGTAAGCTTGGCTGTATAATTGGTATGAGGTTTTTCTAATGACTCAGAAAATTGCTAGTTCCCTCTAAATGTTGGAATTGCTTTTGGATGGTGCTCATTAGTGCTCTGCATGCTTAACAAGGGCATCACACTGACTGGGATTTTTTTCATATTGGGAGCGTAACGTGAAACAGACCGGTTTGAACCATGTGCATTAAGAGGAGGGTCCATGGCATTCTCACTAGTTCCTGCAGTCCCTTCTCAGGGGCGGAGGTGAAATAACGTGTTAAATCCAGAACAGCTTCTTTTTTGTTGAGACATCTGTGGACCTCTTCTGCAGCCCACTCTCAGCCTGACCTCCACAAGACAGAAGTCTGAACTCTACAAGAGCAGTACACGCACTGCCACCTTGTAATAGTTCCAAAAACATCATGAGCCAGACTAGCAAATAGTTTTTTTGACCTTTTTTTTGGCAAGTTTCGTCTAAACCTTTACAGCTGATGGTTTTTATTCTGTTTGCTGTACTGTTACCAGACAATAACCTCCTTGAAGTAAAAGGCCAGGCTACAAATAAATGCGTGATGAGCATGAGCAGGTTCATTAAATTTGTGATAGAACTATAAAAGATGGCACGCTGACTTCTGCTTCCTTTGTGCTTGGTTTCCTTGCTTCATTACACTTCTATGCTGGAGTAAACTTGAAGCAGAGGCGTGAGTCTTTTTCCTCCCCTGTGTAAAGTGTAGGTTATTTCTTGAAGCCTGCTTACAGCTCAGCTTTCTGCAGCCTTTCTATAGGAGCTGATCTGCAGGCTGATGTGTAACTTGCTGTTCTTGTGCTGATTAAGACAATGGAAGACAACGGTGATGACTTTATATGCAAAAATATTTCCAAAACTGATATAGGAAGAGACTAACACCTTCCTAGGTTTGTAATGCTGCTGAGGATTGCTGTACTAAGTTCCCTGTCTGAGGTCCCTGTTACTCTGTCTAAACTCTGCTTTTTAATGGAAGAGCGTCCTGGTGCCAGTAAGAATGGATGGAGTATGCTCAGGGCTGTACATCACTGCCCCCAAGTGTTGAGCTGACCAAGGCAAAGGGTCTGGACTTGAACACAAAGTAAAAGGGGTGGGTAGAAGAGCAGAATTTTTGGGTCATTGGCCCTCATCAGACCAGGCACTTTTCTTTCATTAGCAAACCAGTTTGTGGGTTGCCCTTTTACCACATCTGTTGTTGCTTTTTCCAACTGCAGAGTCCTCAATTAGAGTTCATTAGAGACCTTGTCAATCACAGGACTCCAGAAGTGCAGGCTGAAAGCAGTTGTGTGCGGTGCTGGTAATGTGCCTTGGCATGGGACGCTCTGCTTGGAATCCAATTAGTCCTTATTTGTAAATAGGCTACTTGGAGGCTGTCAATGTGCAGGAGGACTTTGAAAATGCTACAAAAAGCGTTTAGTGTAGGCACATGCCTTTTTAAGGACAACTAATTTAAGTTAGAATAATTTTCTGTAGAACTCTGGAAACTGGGGTGGTGGAAGGCTCGGGGTGTGTACCTGTCAGCCAGGTCTGGAGGGTCATTCATGTTCCATGAGAGGAACATTACCAGGGATTGCACTGCTCTGAGATGGAGCTATCATGAGGATACCCCAACCAATAGCACTTGTAGCATTGCTACACACTTAAAAATCTGTATCATGAATACTGTCTCTCTTCCTTACTGCCTCAAGTTCCCCAGCAGAAGTTGCTGCTGTTGATGTTCTGTGCTTACGGAAGTCAGTTGTGAACCACGTGTTCCATCATGTGCTGAAAGGAGAATATTAAGTGGATTTTCTGCATGGAAATGCTTCTTTTATCAGTTGACAGTAAGGCTTTGGTTTTGCTCACACAAATCCCACTGACTGGCGTGAAATAAGGAGGCTGGTAGAGTGGGCAAATGGTTCATACCGAACGATCAGCGTGATCTTGGAGAATTGTCCTCCTGCTTCCTTTCTTTGAAGGTGACAGTTGTGCAGTAAGTTGGTCCTCACAGCCTTTTAGCTGTTTTTTTCTCCTCAAGAGAAGCCTCCTCAGCTCTCAGGCAGTGCTGTTGTGGAGGATCTCTGCCAAGGACACCTTGGAAGCACAAGGCAGGGGAGGTGAATGTTAGCTGGGATCACGCCTTCCTGAAGCCTTTCTCTTTTCAAGACATCTTCACTGGCATGGCTTGGAGGGGTGCATCTTTGGGAAAGGTGGAGGATGGAGACCAGATTTGTTGTGCTCAGGGGCCACATGCAGCAAGGGGTCTGTGGCAGGGTTGCTCTGATGGCTTTGGCTTGGATATGGAAGCTGATGTGCCCTCGGTCTTGGTGAAAGTGAAGCAGGTTCCTCTGTAAGTAAGAATTTCCTGCTGAATGTTTAATTTGGATGATTGCCTGTCTGTGCACATATAAATGAAATGAAAAATCTCGCTGACTCAGAAAAAATTAGATGGCTGGCATGAAGTGGGAATGGGGAATCATCCTTTCAAAGCTGGATCATGAAATGGACAAGCAGACTCACCAGGAGAGTGGGGCTTGTTCGCAGACACAACTTTCATCTCTTCCCAGTAGGATCGGTATTCAGATAATGTTCAATTTATTCCCATTTTTCTTCAGTGTTAAATGTGAAAGCCTCCTTGAAGTAGAGAATCAAGTTATTGTTGCCAAGAAAGAAATAAGGCTAAAGTTATTTATTGATGAAGCAATCAGTAGCTTCACTGCTTCTTTTTTTTCAAGCGTAATTTGTAATTAAAGATTTGGGAGGTAACCATCTCTGCTTGAGTTTCTAATTACAGCAGAATGCTTAGATATTTTAGTATGTGTTACTTTTTAAAAAGTCCCAGAGTAATGAATTTACACATGTATAACCTTCTGACTGAAATACTTGAACAATATTCATGAGCTTGCTTCATACAGCCAGTGTGCTTCCAGGCAAGCCTCAAATCTGCTTGTGTGCCTTTTGGTAACTGAAGATATATGAAGCTAGAGAATTTATCCTCAGTAAATGGCTGCACAGACCATAAAGAACATGAGAATGTGGCTGGGGTTCTTTGTATCTCGAGTCCAAAAGCCTAAGAAGTATACACGTTTGAGGGGAAAGATAAAATAATTGAATGCAGATGGCTAGCTGAACAGCTAGTGAGGATAGAAGATGATTTCAAAAAATAAATAAAATTCAGACCCTGTGAAAACTTGAAAAGAGTGGAAGCAGAACTACGTTGACAGCCTCATGGTGTAAGAGCTGAGTTTTTGACCTGCTGCTCTTCCTGAGCTTGCTGATGGGTGTGATGGACTCCAGGCTATCTGCAGCCAGTTGGTTTTCTAATGCAAGGATTACTGGCTAAAGAAAAGGGGGGTCTGGCTCTGAAGAAACTTATGGTGGTTATGAGCCAGCTTTCCATTCAGTGAGTGGCTTTAAGCAGGCGCTTTTCCAGCTAGAAAAGATTACCTCTGGGTACCTTGATGGTAACTGGAGATCGTGGTGTGTGTGAGTGGTCAGTGTGATGCTGGCATAGAGCGAGCAACCCCTCTCGTGTGAGATTTTGTAAAAATCACTTTCACTTCTGGCTCTGTATTCGCGTAGTCATTTTCTTCTTAAGCCTGAACTGTGTCTTTTTTCTTCCAGGTTCCTGCTGGTGTTACAAGCCCTTGAAATGTCTGTTCAAATCTTTCTAATGGAGTGTGTGCTGGGGGGTGTGTGTGTGTCAGGGGATCACCCGATGAGCTTGAATCCTGATTAGAAACCTATCTAAGAGCTTTCAAAGATTGGGGTGGGGGGGGTGGCAGGGGAAGCCAGGCTATAGAAACTTCAAGGTAAAGAGCTGGAGAGTGTGCCTGTGCCTTTCCTGTAGCCGTTGCTGGATATCTCCAACACCAGCTGGACTCCTGACACATGCAGTCGAGACTTCCCAAGATATTGATATGCTGTGACGACTCATGGGACTTGTGACTGGTAATGAGATACAGAAGCCTTCACCTGCAGGTCACTAGTCAAACTCTGGGGCATCTCATTGTGCCTGCCAGATGGCTAGCTTTTGTTTCTCGGTAAGCTCCATAATGCAGAATCCAGCAAAAGCCCTATTTTATCCAGCAAGTCACCGGAAGAATGCCAAGGATCCTGTTTTATGAACAGTAGTCACCTTTCAGAGCCTTTAGATGCACTTCCTTGAGCTGAATTGAAAAGGTTTGTAATTAACATAAAGTTTCTGCTATGACATCACTGACTGGATAAGTCCAGATTTGCAATCTTATGCTTGCCTCTTCCCAGAAAAGCTAATTGATTTTTCATTTCATTTTTGATAATTCTTGCAGTGCTGGAATTCAGTGCAAATACTCAAAGCTGAGCTGTTTCCAATATCAATTACATCGGCCTTGGACACAAGAGTACATTTAAATGTCATTTAATAAACAAAGCATGAAGAATGTATGGCCCTTGGACATCTGATGGATCAAATTAAGGTTTAGCAATGTGTGGATTTGTGGGAGTGACTTTACTAGTGGTTTTAGGTCCAAGATGAATGGAGCCAGGCTTCCTTCTAGAGTTTCCACAACATCCGTTAGGCCACGTCTGTGTTCTGCAGGAACAGGAAAATCTGGGGCTGTGGAATGACTCAGAAAAATTATAATATTTTATTAGAGGCTGGCCCAGAGGGGAGGAATCCAGGCTGAAGGGGGAGGGAGAGGGGGGTGTCTTGTGCTAAAACAAGTCTTCTGTGGAACTACTGATGACTTGTACGGACTGTTCTTTGCATTCAAGTGGCTTCCCCAGGTAACACAGGCAATGTTTTTGTCTACTACCGTAATGATGTCAGTTCCCGTAAAGGAAAAGCAAAGTCTTAAGAGTTCACATGCAATTAAGATACTCATTTTTCAGTTTGGTTGCAGCTTTTAGTTAAAAACTAATCAAGTTACGTGTTTTCAGATACCTGCATGTCATAGACACGCATTCCAAAGGGCAAATGGATCTGAATGCCTGCATTGCTAATATTTTGAAGCTTCTCCTAAAACCTTAAGGAAAAATGTTTCACCTTTTAATTTTTATGCACTTAGCATAGTTCTGCAGTGTGTGAGGTTCCTTGTGGGTGTCCTGACCTCTACATCAATGTGGAAAAACATGCATTTTTAAAGCACAGACCCTAATGCAAACAATATTGCTGCTTCAATTTTAAACGTGATTTACTTCAGTTAAGGCTGTAGGGAGAAAAAAATAATAATACCTTTAGTGTAGTCATGTTGCATAGCTAGTGAGCCAGACTCTGAACTTTTCTGAATGTATGGTGGAGAATCAGATTGAATCCATCAGCCAGCCTAATCAAAGCTAAGCTGAAGAATGTATGTGAGACTGAAGAGTCTCACATTTGCCTGTTTAAACATTTACCTGTGTAGCCTTTACTGCTCACTTATTCTAACATTTTTTAGAGGCCAGTTCAATTGTGTTTTAAACAGATCACCAAAACAATGGTCTCTGAATTAACGTTACTGAAAAGTGAGTCAAGAAGGAAAGATTATTAGGTTAGCTATGCCAGCAAATGCACGGTTTTGAGCATGGCACAAGTGATTATTTGTCTTGATAGCAGAGCAGTCAACTTAATTAAAACACTGTCCACATACCTGGCTTGCTCTGATGGAGAATCCTGTTACACAAGACAACAGAATCCTTGTTCAACATGCAGCAGAGTAAGCCTAACTCATTCACTTTTTCTTTCCTCATCACTATGCATTCATTGTGTATCTTCTTGGAAGAAATAAATCCCACAAACACAGTGTCCTGGTGCACGGTATGTGCTTCTGAATGATGCTGCTATTGCCATCCAGCCTGAACAGCTGAGTCCGGACCTCCTCAGAGTCCTCTCTTTTTCTTTACTGATTTACAGCGAGGGTGGTCTTGCTCTGAGTATATACACAAGCACTATAATAGATGGAGTGCTTACTTGTGGAAATGTGTGTGTTAGGGTCCAGAGCACACTGTGGACCGAATTGTATTAACGATGGCCTTTAGCTAAAGATACGAGGTTAAAATTATATTCTGCATTTGACCTTCCACTGCTTTGAGAATGGAGAAACTTGTGTCAAAATAAAGCTGGGAGCACACACTTTGCTTACAAAGCAATCCTCGTATAGTCAATGTTTTCATCACAGCGATGCTTATTTTTAGCGTGGTGATGAATGGAATAAAATCACTGCTCTGGCATTTTGGGATTGGCCTGGGAAGTGGGTTAATTCTTGCAGTTCTAAATTTTAAGTCGCAGTTCTCTTTATGAAGACTGTTAGAGACAGCTGTGCTTACTCAGACACCTAAGAGCCTTTTGGCTTTCCAGTTAACACAGACCAAGTTAGTACCAGAAGTTAATGCTAATCTGGTGTTTCAGTCTGAAAACTCAGCATGCTGGTGGGCTGGCTGGTCTCTTAAGCAGAACTGTCTTCACTAGGATGGGAAGATAAGGATATCTTCTTGCTAAATATAAACTGAATTCCACAAGAGTCTGAATTCCACAAGAGTCTGAACAATAATTTAAATGAAGGTTCAGTGCTTGACTTGAGGAAGAATTTAAGCAAGGACACGTGCATAATGTAAAACAACTGTTCGATGCTTGCATTGCAGCAGCTTGTTTAGCCTGGCAGTGCAAAATACCTTATCAATGCATGTTTAAAAGGCAAAAGACATTAATTCTGAAGGAATCAAATAGCTTTATGTAGCTGGAGTCTTTAAAGCTGCAAATGACCAAGTTCAGATTACTGCATTTGCCTTGGAAGTGGCTTTATAACATAGAAGAGGAAGACCAGTTTGCATAAATCTTGTCAATCCTTTCTTAAAATCTTGTCTATCCTTTCTTAGAAAGGAAGTACAGCAGCTGTTGAAAGTTGATGTAATAAATGATAAAGAAATCATTCTCTTGGGGTACCTGTGCCACACTTGGACTTTTTTTTTTTTTTTTCCAAAAACTGTTATTATGTGAGTAGCTCCATCAGCTGAAATACCTCTGTTCTTTTATGAACGCTGTTGAAATTGTCTAATACTTCCAAGGGATGAGTAGATTTTCATCCCAATTTTATTCTGAAAGAAACTGAAGGAGCAAAGAATATGTTGCCTAAAGTCCTGTAGAGTGCTAAACGCTCGTTTTCTCTTCGCTCCAGCCAATGTGATGGAAAATCCCGGGTAGGAAGGAACCCGCAAAGATCGTCAAGTCCAACTCCTGGCTCCACAGAGGACTGACCACCTGCTGAAGAATCTTACTGCCATACTGCATTGAAATACAGTATTATACTCTAAAAGTGTACGATGCAGCACATTCGCTGTTACAGCTGGAAGACTGGCCACAGCTCGTAGAAATTGAAAAAGAGGCTGTGCTTATAAACACTTCTGTTACCAACTCACCCCAAGAGAAATTTAGTTCATCACTGCTAAGTGAAAGTGAAATGCCTTGTTTTTAAGGCATAACATGTCATGGGGACCTTCTGGTCAGCAAGAGACTGTGCATTCCCGTTAAGCAATACAGAAACACCCTCAGCATCTGTGGAAACCTTGAGGCATGGCATAGCCTGGAGCTCTGGAGGAACTTTTTGAGGATTCGAATAATGAACCCTTAACGTTTCTTTGTTAATGAGACAGGGTTTGTAAATATGGAAAAAAGCCTGCAGCTATAACAGCACAGTCAGAACTACCCTAGTGATCTCTGAGCACTAGTCAATAACAACTCAGCTTTGTTTGGCAGTGTTAATTTATTTCTTTTTGTTTTAAATCTGGGGTGTGGAAAATTTAGAGTTCTGTACAGATTAATCAAAGCTTTAAATAGGAATTTGCAGTTGGCTTTTGTTTTTCCTTAGTAGTTTTGTTGGTCATCTTAATTCCAAGTTTTGTTGTTGGCAAGTGAAGATGCTGCAGATGATACCTGCGTTCCTGGGATCCACTGATTTGGAACCACCTGAGGTTTAGGGCTCCATGTCCACGTATAGGATGTTTTGCAGTGGTCCTTTAGCCAAAATCTCTCTGCTGTGTGTTCTGTCATCCTTTCTACCCAAGGGATCTTTTCTTGGGAAGGATTATAGTGGGCACGTGCTATTTTTAGAGAAAATTAATTTTAATTAAAATCAAAACAAAAAACTTAAAAGTGGAGGAGGGGATGAGGGAATTCCCGATGGTCCTTGATTCCTTGAAAGTTTATCCCTCAGATTTTGAAAGCTTTGCAATTCAAAGGAAATCGTGTCCTGCATAGCAAGCCTTAGCCCTGTCATAAAGCATTTCTTTGAGCCAGGAGAGTGGTGGTGTCATTCACAGGCTTCATCCTGCCTCTTAAGGTGATATCTTAATTTTGTACCCAGAGAAAATTGTACCAGCAGAAAATTACTTCCACAGGTATGCTTTTGCCTTGTGGCAGTAGCACACTGCATTGTCTAGGCTCTTGAATAGCCAGAACGTGTTTACTTTGTTGTTTGTTGGGCTTTTTTAAGGGTCCGTGGTTCAGATGGATATAAGGAGCTTTTCCACAGGGGGATTGACTCAGACTTGTGTTTGGGATTTCTTTTGGAAACATTTTGTGTGTATATATCGGAGTTTGAAGAATTGTACAGCAAAACCTCTTGCGCTCTCTTACCACATCTTAAAGCTTCTCTGGAAGAAATGCAATAGTAACAGAGCCTGGGAAAAAAGCCACTTTTCTCCAAATCATGTTTTCATCACTGTTACTCGTGTAAATGGCTGTTGGAGTGAGGAGCCTGTTTCTAGGCTCTTAGCTCTGGGTGGGTGGACAGCTGCCCATGGAGCAGCCAAGGAAGGATGGGCTCAGCTGGTTGCACCGAGGAGCAGCCCCGAGCATGGCTCTGAACGGTGAGCTCTGTGGGGCTTGTTGCATGGGCATCTAAAATAGAAGTAGACATCTAATGTTGCTCTGCCCCTGAAGAGTCAGCCTGAAATTAATGGGCAATGGAGAACTGAAGGAAGAGGCAAAGTGGAACCAGATGGACTGGTGAGCAGGGATACATCTTTGCTCTTAGCTTGTGCCATGCCACTTCTGATTTGTATCAGCTCTGTGGAGTATTAGGATCATCTGTTTTCAGAAAAAGTAAAGGTTTTACTAAAAGCTGCTTGCTTCCATCCTGCTTTTATTTACTCAGCAGCTGTATGATGGTTTTGAGGTTGCTTCAGCCAAGTCGCCAAGTATCAAAGGATGAACTCCTAGGAGAAGCATTTGGCTTTGTGTAAATACATAACTGCCCTCTTCTAAAGAATTGAAGTCTGAGCTCTCCTGTTATCATTGGTTGCCACATTATATTGTGTATTATTTATATTGTGACCAAATTAAAAAAAAATAAAAAAAATCATTTTTTAGCACAGTCAGTAGCTTTACCAACCATTTCTTGGCTTCCCTCTGTGTGTTTGTGGGGTGATATGTGGGTTAGCTGCTATGTCTCTTGCTAGCCACATCTTGTTTTGGCCTTTTTTTTTTTTTCTTTTGTGGTTACTTTGTTTTATGTGTCTTTGCTTACTTTGACTTAATACCTTCTTCTGTATGTAACCTCCTTGTACTTGGGATCATTATGGTTTTTGTTTCAGCTAGTTTGATCTGTTATGATACTTGTAGCGCATTAAAATAGGTTGTGCTTATGCCTTTGGGAGCTGTTGTACCCCTAATTTTTTTCCGTTTAGGCTCTTTTCTTTTGAAATAGCACCAACCAGTCAGTGAATCAATGGCTTGAATAGAAGCAAGCAGATATCCATATTTTCTTCATTCTTTCTTCCCTTTTCATTTCTTACGAGTTGTGAATTCATCACTAAATGATTAATTTTACCCTGGGTTGCTTTTTGTCTTGATGTTTTCAATCAGGTTTTCATCTCTACAATGTAGCATGAAACGTAGAAGAGATTTCACATCAGTTATTTCTTCAATTTTCTGTATTAACTCATTGCTGTCACCAGCATATTCAAGAACTTAGCAGTTGTTCCATCGTGTTCCCAACTTTCTGCGGGGAAAGGATGTTTTATTTTAGTCCTTTTCCCTTTGGGGGGAAATCTGGAACTCTTTTCTTGAGGGAAACACACCATACACCAATTATTTAATAACAGCTTCGGGATGGTTCAGTCAGCCCCCAGGTGACACAGTGCTGCACATGCCCTGAGGTGGAATTCCTCCCCTGGCTCAGCCACAGCCTGCAGCCTAGGAATAATGATACTGATACCAGGGCCACCATCAGCTCCGGAACAAGAGACCATGGGATGGAATTTGCTCTGTTTGCTTGGCTTGCTTTCATGCTAGCCTCAGGCTGCAAAATGTAATTTTGTCTCTTTGCAGTACATCTAAGCTTCTCGGCCATGTTAAAAGCAGATTTACCGTCTTTCTCCACTTGAAGTGCATGGAGACAGCTGGGATTATGAATCCATTATAAGCTACCTGTGTAGGAGATGTTTGATTTTACATGAGTGCACGCGTGCGCACACGTGTATTTTTATTAGCCAACGTGGTAATGTTTGGCCAGCTGCCTGGAATCTATTCTAAACTCAACCCAGAGTGGGAGCTCGTGAAAAATACTCTCTAGCATACGGATGGCATATTCTTTTAGCAGCTCCCTAGTTCCCACTCCATTATAAATATTTACCTTTATTCATCAGTCCTCAACAATCACTTTACTAGATGTCATTGGCAAGAAGCTAACATTGAGGCTGTATATATTTAAGTGTGCTGGACCACACTAGTGGTTAGGTAATTAAATCTGAAATTATTGGAGGTGGGAGCCTAGGACTGTGTTGTAATTTAAGTGCAGGCTTTTTTCTTATTTCTTTTATTTTTTCTAAAGGTTTCTGGCTTTGGGACAAATGTGAGCTATTAATAACAAAATCTGTTCTTAGGGATACCAGGCTCTCCTAATTTTAATATATTACCCTTTCTTCCCTCTCTGTTTTTTCTCCAATCCACCAGGTCCCAAGCCTCTGTGAAGATCTCCTCTCCTCTGTTGATCAGCCATTGAAGATTGCACGGGATAAGGTGGTAGGAAAAGACTATCTATTGTGTGACTACAACAGAGATGGAGACTCGTATAGGTGAGTTCATATCCCAAGAAAGAAGCTAACTGGCTTACTTTTTACATCAGAATATTGTAGTCTTAAAAAAAATAAAATAAAAAATAAAAATAATAGTAACAAACACTATTAAACTCCTCTCAGTGATGAATCTTGAACTGTTTCAAATGCTGTTCTCTTGAGTAGGACAGTGGCAATGGAAGTAGTCCTTAATACCTCCCAGATACAGAAAGACACAAACATCATCTCCAGATGACTGTAGTTTCAGACATGCTGACTGGATGGTTGCTAATCTGATGACCTTTGCAAGGCAGGTCCCTGTCTGTCTGTTGCAGGAACAAGATATGTCTTATCCTAGAAACTTGGCGCTTCTGTGTGGTTTCTGTACTGTGATTTGCAGTCATTCACTCAAGCCTAAAATGTGATGCCATCATCTTGTTAAAAGGCTGACACTAACAGATTTCTCTTAGGCTTTCTGTAGCATAGATATGTTTTAGAGGATTAAAAACAGTTGGATCTTCAGAAGAAATGGCTGTAGTGGCCTTGATGTGAAGTTAAACCACCTATTTTTGCAAGGATGTAGAATCTCCGGAATGGATAACAACAGAGAAGTGATGATGCAAGCAGTGAGTTTAAACAAAATCATCTTTTTGAACAAAGCAGCATGGACTTGCCAGCTGGGAAAGGTTCTTTCACTCATCTTTTGCAAGGGATTGAGTCTGACTTTGGATGTGCATTGTCATTAGTTCTCTTAGATAATCTTGGCCCCATTTTTTTAGCAAAGAAAAGGAATCTTTCTACCAAAATAGCTCGTTTATATCGAGGACTATAGATAAAGACAGTGACAATATTTGAAAAACACGAGCTTTATGTAATTAAAAGGGCTGCAATAGTGGAGTAATGCTATGATGAGCGTTCAGTATTTTGGCAGCTGCTTTGAATGTGGTTTCTCTTTTTTGGTTTTATTCCATCCCGTCCCATTAGGATGATTACATTTCAGCAGCCAAAACTTACAGCTATTTGTATCCCTCTTTGCATTACCTGCCTTTTCTTAACATCTGTAGTGACAGTGCCATAGTTCCAAATATTTAATTAAGAATCACAAAACTTATATTCCAGAAACCTTTGTGATTGCATCACCTGGCTTTTACTCTTTTCTCTTAACAAAGGGCACTATGCTGTGAAGTAATGAACCCCATTCATCTTCTGTCCTGTGTTAACAGCTCAGCTACTCCAACTCTTCTGGTTGCAGTTGAGTTGCATCTCAGGCTCTTTGCTGCTTGGTGCAACAGCTTATGTTTTTGGTGGTAGCAATCGTAACTGATCTGCAGTTAAAATTTAGCTTTGCTTTGTGCAGATTTGCTCTAGTGACTTGCCTTCATTTGGCCAGAATGTTACAAATATTCTATTTCAACGTGAAATTCCAGAAAATATTTAACTTCTTTCTTCTAACTTCTTTTTTTTTTTTTGGCTCAGGCCATCATTACAGAAGCAGGTAAGGTATGAGGGTTTATAAGTAAATTGTTTTTAATTACTTTGAATTGCAGGAAAGGTACTTACCTAAACTAAAAGCCTATCTGTCTGCAGATGATCGGTGCAGACAATATAATGAGATTGATTTTGCCCTAAAAGTAGTAGGAGGAGACTGCTAATGGCTGTGAAGATTGACAGTGCATCTGGATTGTGCCTGACTGTAAATCTCAATGAGGATTTTTTGTTTAAATATATGCTTTGTTACAGTGGGCCAAGAAGTAAGAACATTTCTGTGGTGAAGTGTTCGCTCATGTTCTGAAGGGCACTATTCTGACGTTGAAAGCTTGTTCAGCTGAAAGAGTTCTGGTAGCTTCTCCTGGCCTCCACAAGATGTGTGCACGCAGCTACATCCTTTCTGACAGATGCCAAAGAAGGGAGCACATCACAGATACTGTATTTCTTGTGGGTCCTTCAAGAGATGCGTTCTCCCTGAGGCTGCAGTGTGTCTCTAACAGTCTCCTTGAATCCCATTTAGACTGTTGATGTGAGCATTTATCACCAGAGGCTCTGAAGAACTGGAGAGGCACTTGTTAAACAGAACCGTGACACGCTGCAATAACTAAATAACTAATCACATTTGCTCCCTGCCCTCCCCAGCACCCCATGTTTAATTAGCACATTTGGCAGCCCTCTCAGAGGCAGGCACAAAAGTAACCCTAAAGAAATTTGCTCAATCTTTTCTTTGCTGAGAAGATCCTTAAATATTAAAAGGAAGCAAGAAGACTTGTGTTTTTTAAATCTCAGAAAAATGTGGGACTTACTGGGTTTTCAGAAAAGGTATTTTATTTTTTCATGTATTCAGTTGTTGGCCTTAAAGAATTCTTTTTTCTCTAAGGCTTTTGGTTCAAGTGTTCTGGATTGAAGTGATTCTCCCTTCTGGAATTGATTGGCCTCAGCTCTGTTTCACAAAGTAAATTCTTTCCTTCAACACAACGCAAAAGCCTTTGAAAACCAAGTGACGCGAACATGTACATGTGTTAATCCTATTCTGTGCCTGCGTTCAGACACTGTTATTCATACCTCATAAAATCTGAAGTTGTTACTGAGAAGTGGCTCTTACACTAATTTAATCAATTAGGCCAGAATCTAGGAGGAGTTTACTGTGCTTTTAAAAGCTTTTGGTATTTCCACAAAAATTTTCAGAACCACACAGTGGATGAGGACTCAGATACTATTCCCTGCCTGTAAAATGCTACACCTCCAATTACTGTGCATTTAAAACTAAACTTCAGTTTTCTTATCGGAGTGTTTGCTAATTATGTTTCTTGTTATACTAATCCAAGGATTTCAAAGAATTTTGTGGACAACTGAGCCTCTTATAATTTCTGCAGGAAAGGTGAAGCCAGATAGTCAGACTTTTTCACTGGGAATCAAGTTTTGTAGGTGTTTTTTTTTGTTTGTTTGTTTTTTTTGAGTGGCTTTATAATCGGACTGGGAGTCAAATTTAAAAAATGGCTGGGATGATTGGCCATTCTGGTGATAATCCCACCTGCTTCATGGGGCGTCATTCAGGGAAATTAATATCCTCATTGCTGAGCCCCTCACAATTTTCTCCTTCCTCGTGTTTAGATAGACTTGGTGTTCTTCACATCAAACAAAGATCAGGAACATCTGGAGTCTCTCTTGGATCTCCATAAATGAATAGTTTCACATCTCATCATAGTATCACTGCTGCTTGTGGGAGCAGCCTTCGGTGTGTAGTCTTGCAGGCACTTCTGCAAGTGCTCCTGTAGTAAAAGGTTTGTGGGGGATATCAAAATGCTGTGGAATCTGCATTGTGAAAGCAGACCTCATTTTCTTTTTTTGATATTAGACTTCAAGGTCTCTGCCTTTGTCCATACGTTTCCATTCTAAGTATGTTTGATCACTCCATTAAATGGAATCCTTATGGGGAATTTGGTGCCAACAACACTGAATCCTGTTAGCTGAAACAAAAAACATTCTCTTTTAGGGGAATTAGAGGTCTGACTTTTGAAATTTAAGTGCTCTTGTCCATCTGTCTTTCTTCAAATAAGTTTTTAAATGTGTTGTGAGTACTCTTCCACAAAAAGAAAAAATTACAGGGTTGTGTTATAATTTTTTTTTCTTAGGTGAAGTTGCTGCTGGCTCCAGCTGTAATGGGTTGAAAATGCCACAATCTGCTAGCTAGAATAACACTGCTAGGCTTTCCCTAAGCCCCATTCCGTCAGCCTGCAAAGAGATCTGTTATTTGCAGTTCAAGTATCTCCACCATGTCTTCTGCAGGGATTCTTTGCTCACCCGTTTCCTTGAACGTGATGGAGAAGCACAGTCTTTTGAGTTAACAGAAAACAGATTTATTTATTTATTTTTAATCTACCCTTCAAAACTTAGTAAAGAAAGAAAAAGCAAGCACATCATATAAACAGTACTGAGGGAATAGTTGTGTGCCTCTGCACTTGCTGGCAAGGTCAGTGCTCTGTCTGCCTGAACGTCTCCAGTGTGGCTTGGTTTTGGGTGTGCTGCCTGGTGGGTGTAGGAGTGCCCTTTGGGAACCCTGCAGATAGGTTTTTGGGGGATTTTTTTGTTTGGCTCTCTTCCAGATTTCAGAGAGCTGTTAGGTAAACGAACATTACTGCAGCTGTCTTCTCCGAAGTGACTGAGTTTTAAGCAACTGTTTTAAAATGGGAACTGCCACCTGAAAATCATTGCCCTGAGTTGCTGTGACATAATTTAGCTTTTCCTGATGTCTCACCTTTTTGTTCAGAGAGGGTTGAAGTCCTTTGAAGGCACGAGGGCAGAGCAAAGTGGAGCCTGTTCTTTGTGCTTTGCATTAAACATGTCAAAACTAGATGCTTTTCTGAGAAATGAATAACAAATGGCTACTGAGGCAAGAGCCCTTACGTATGGACTGCATTAAGACCTAGTGCTAGTTGGCTGGACTATTTATGAAAAGTGAGGAGGCAAAGGGTAGAGGTACGTTTTCTTAAACTACCACTGCTATATGTAGGTTGGTTATGCACAGGGAAAATGAAAAGGAGAATGCAGGTTTACAAAAAGGGAATTAGAAAAGTCCCAAGCAGATGGGCTACGGGTTCCATTAATCTTTTAATACCAAATCTTTCATTAAGAGCACAAAATCTCTTCCACACGTGCAGAAATCGTATAGTAAAAACTACAGCTTTACAAACCCTGTTAAATCCTTCACACTGGTCAGACGTTTTCCTAATGTTGTGTTAAAAGAAGAATTTATTTTAAATCACACTAGTGGAGGAGAAGTCAGACCTTAATTATAGACAGCAAAGTTTGGCTCAAATATCGTCAGACCCCAAATGAACTATACAAAGTGTATGTATTTGCATGAAAATAATTTTAAATATCTCATGTGTAACAAGTATGGCCTTACCTTTGAATATTTAAGAAGGAACAGTTTCAAACCCAAGCATGTTTTTTTTTTTTTTATACAGTAGAAACATAAAGAGAGGGAGTGGTCCCTAGTTACACTATGGAGTTTGAGGAGTCAGTGTCCCCTTCCTGTGGATTAGGTGTGACCCACAAATTTCTGACGTTTTGTTGTTTCTCTGTTGTCTAACTCTCTCTGTTTTTCTCATCTCCTTGGCAGATCACCATGGAGTAACAAGTACGATCCTCCCCTGGAAGACGGTGCCATGCCATCTGCTCGCCTGCGCAAGCTGGAGGTGGAAGCCAACAATGCCTTTGACCAGTACAGAGACTTGTATGTCAGTTCTACCATACAGAGCCCTCTGCTTTCTTTGTTTCCTTCAGCAGGCACCCAATACCTGCAGATATATTGGTCTGAAATGTGGTCACTAGCTGCCTCTGAGAGTGGCATACCAATATATAGTTGAGGAAGAAGGGAAGGCAGCAGCTGATCTTCTGTTGGGGAATATATCCACTGATTTCTTGATCTGAAAACGTGATAAAATTTGTCAGCTGATGCTAAAGGCAGAAACTGAAGTGCTTTCCTGCCTCCCTCCCTCTCTCTCTTCTTGAATAAATTAATGGCATCTTTGTCCTGAAATGACCTGTGTTCTCTTTGATCTTGACTAAGTTCAGTCTTTAACCATCTGCTTTTTCTATTCCCTCTGGACTGTACTCTCAAAACATCTATAAATATGTAGCAGCAACTTGCACATTGTCCCATCTTTCTGTAAGATTACAAATAAGTCTAAAAAGCAAGAATTTGTTGCAAAGCCAAAGAAACTTTGTTTTGTCCAATGATAGCTTGCTTTCTTACCAGAGATCCCTAATGACTATGAAAAGGTGAATAACCTTTGTTGCTTCTTCATGGTGTACACAACTGGAGATAACATAGCTGTAGTTCATCATGTCACTTGAAATTTATACTATTTTAATGCTAACAAATGCAGGTTAAAGAAAAAATCTTGCTAATTTTCTTCTTCTTTTAAGATGTGACTTCGTGTAGCTTCTCCAGGCGTCTAATCTTCACACTTCTCTTTCAGATAACAACTTTTTACCTATTTTCTTGCATTATTTTTATAGTTACTAACTTGTCATATAGCAACAGTTGTTATAGGTATCTGAATTCACTGAAAGAATGGGATTTGCACATGTAGCAAAGAGGTTTGCAGTTACTCTTCAGGTGCAGACCAGACCAGTAGGGTGCTTTGTTCACTAAGACAAAAATGAGTAGGCTTAGGGAACCAAGGCTGTCTTTTTGAATCCGTCTGTGATCATTGACCATGAAGTCACAGCTGAATATGGTAACTGCTCTAAAGAAATTTAATTTGCAGAAAGGAAAGCGCAGTACAGGTTATTCTCAGACTTGAGTGAGTCGTCTGACCCTGCTCAGCATGTGGTACAATAGTGGCCTTAATATATTGTAGGGAAGTAAAAGGAGAGATCTTATCAAATTTCATCTTTTGGTTTGCCAGTCCAAGTTTTGTAGGCAGTGTGTTAGAGGGGCTGCAGGAGGGATCTCTCACAAAGACTTCATTCTTGTGGCATCAACCAGAAGTGACTGAGGCGTTGTGACTTGCAGAATAGTCAGACTAGATAAGAGCATCTGTCAGCACGGTGCACTTTGATGCATGTAACGTTCTCAAAAATGTGTCAGAAAAAGAGGAGAAGGGTGGCTTACATTTTGCTGAGTGGTGTAAAAATTGTGGTATTTTTGGAAAGATTTTGCAAAGTTAGGGAAACTTAACCTGACCACTTGAAGGGTTCCTCATGCTTGAAATTGGAAATGATTTGTACTTTACCTACAATAGAGGTTTGGATAAAAACATGCTTTGTTTTTGTAGTTGGACTCTGCAGTTTCCTTGACAATTGGATTTGGTATTTTGACAGCAAAAGCTTAATTTTCACTTGGAGATTGGAGGGGGAAAAAATGAGGTGGGCTAACAATTGCCAGCTTTTCACACTGCAGCTCGCTGGTCTTGCCAACATACCAGGTTGGGAATGACTGTAACAATTACCGGCAGAACAGCTGCTGAAATCCTGTGGGAGTCTTAAGTGTGGGAAGGTTGGAGGTGAGAACACGGTGGCAGTTGCAGTGATGTAATTTCCATGGTCTGCTAGACCTAGGAACTAATTCTGTGTACCCACTGTGCAGGTCTGAGTGCTGGCTGCTAGAGGTGTCACTGGCCTTCTAGTTTGGCAGCTGGCAGCACTGGGGAAGGAGTGTGTGATGCATCAGTTCCAGTACAACGTTATCACTGTCACTTCAGATTGCAGACCCAGTCACAACAGGGATTTTCCAGCATTGTGAAAAAATTCAGGCTCGTTTGAAAAATACTGCTGGATTAAAAAATAAATAAATAAAATAAAGGGGGGGGTAGTATTTTGGCAGTCTTTGATACTGTATATTGATACTGTATATAATGTATCTTCTGTGGAAATGACGATTTTTGTTATTTGGGAGGGTTTATAACAGGGGCACACCTTCTAGTAGTGATGTTATTTTTGGAGGCAGGTTTTGTAGGTTTTTGTAGGCAAAAAAAAGTTTCTTGAATTATCCTGTAGTGACTTTCATTGTCCCTGTGCACTTGGATGGGGTTTCCAGACAGCCTGCTTGTAGGTGACAATAATACTTCACGTTATAAGTACTTTCTTTATAAAAAAAAAAATAGTTTAAGTGCAGCAGTTGTTGCACTTTTAGACTTTGAGATTTCATTGCAGGTTAAGAGGATGAAAAGGCAGCTCTGATTCGATGGACCAAGGTCTAACACAGCAGTCCCTTAAGAGGCTCTTCTGCCCCCTTCTGGACGGGGTAGAGAATGGTTTTGATCTACACCTCTAACCTCAGTTATGCTGTTTTATGGTAGAGAGGTAACAGCTCATACAAAAATAATCCTGTGTAAGCAGTCATTCACAGAGAACACCAGGCTCCAGGGTGCTTGAATTTCCTGCGTTGTTCTTGGAATGAGGATTTCTGCTAGGTTTTTGAAAGCAGTTTGTGGCTTTGTTTCTCAGCCTTGCTGGACTAAAGAGCTGGATCTTTTGGTTGCAGTCCTCTAGCCAGTCACAGAAGGACACTGCGCTGCGGGGCCTTGTCATTGATTCCTAGGGCTAGAAGAGGAAGATCATGGGTGGATGTGAGTTCAGGCTGCACAAGCAATTTGTTGCTGATTGCACCAGAAGAACCTGTATACAAGAAAGCGAAATTTTTTTATTATTATTTTTTATTTTAAACAAAACAACAACAAAAACCTGCCCACAGTATGCTTGGATTTCTTACATTGAGTGGTAGCTTATAGTTGGGTGCTGAGGGAGTTTGAAACTCAAGCTTTAGATTGTAGTTCTCAATGCATCGAAAACAGCTGATAAGTGATTGTGAAAGGACGTACAAGGCTTTTCCTTGAGACAAAATACTAACCACAAAAATAAAGGGAATGGAGCATTTCCTGCCCTGGCCTAAATTAATACCTTGTAAGCACTTATTTCTGAGATGCTCTGCGTGATGCTTGCTTCACTCGCCAGCTTTAGAATGCATCTCTTACTGGTCATCCCAGCAGGGAGCAGAAGAGGAGGATGCTCATTTTCCAAAGACAAATAAGTACTTTTGAGAATACGTGCTCTTTCCCCTCAGCACCCAGCGTGAGGTCCAAGATTCCTTTGGTTTATCTCCCTTTTTACCTTTGTGCGCAGTAAGTGATAATATCTCACAGAGTTCATTTTGGGCTTCTTGTAAAATTGTAATAGTTTCAGTTTTTCCTTCTGTCAGTCCCATTTGGCCCACATACCATGCCTTTTTAGATTTCTTTGTAATCAGGTGTGGTAAGTATCCACCTACATTTAGTGAGTCATCAGCATGTATTTGCCATTTCCCAAGGGGATGACACCTGCTAGCGTGGGTGGTTTGAGGGAAACAGCCTGTTATGCATTTGTTAACAATTTGTGTGAAATAATCCATTCAGATTTGTTCACTGGTGGTTGGTCTTTCTTTTGAGTTTTGTCTCAAAAAGCTTATTGGCCGGCACACAGAATGAGTACAGTGTGAGAACAAGTGGAAAAGTCTTGTAGGATCCCATAAAATAGTTTCAAATCATGAAAGCTTGAAGAGAAAAAATTTTCTAGAGCGTGGAATCATCAGTGCCTCCTAAGTTATTTCCTGTAAGGGTCTGTTTTAATGCAAACTGCTTTTTAAGCATCACTGGATTGCCCACCTTTTATTTCTGGAGAAATGTTCATGTCTCCTTGGGTCGAAGCACACCAATACTAGGCTCTCTATTGTATGTGCAAAACAACAAGCATATTTTTTAGTTATTGTTTTACCAAAATGCATGTCACTTTCCCAGAAAAACAACTGTTTAAGTTTGATCTCCTGCTGCCAGGTTTAACTCAGACACTGCCTGAAGCTAATGCCCTGGTATGTTTTTGTTCAGTGAGTTATTATTCCCAGATGGAAGTCTAATATCTTACACCATTCAGTTAGAGCTTTGGCTTTCCACTTCAATATTGTGAAGATAGTTTCTTCAAACACATGGTTGTAATTTATTGCCCTTCTCTTGACGTGTGTGTGCAATTGATTGAAATCAAAGCGTAATGAGGACCAGGGCGTCTGGATAAATCTATTCATTTTAGATTCTGTGTTCTGTTGTTTTGGGTTGGAGATAATCAGTGCTTTAATTAAGTAATCTAATCGCTCTTTGTTGTCTGGAAGAAATCATTTCTGAAGTGATTAAATAGACCTCCCTGGGGAAGGATGCTGCTGATCTGAATATCTCTACAAACAAGATGAGTTTTGGCAACTCTGGACTAGTTTAGTAACCTGACATGCATTTAGAGTCATTCTGCTCCTCAGAATATTTTTATTGATTAGGGCTTTGAGTTCCTTCAACAGAATAAGTCATGAAGCCTTGAACTTTTGCTTCTGCCCCTGTTTTGATGTTGATCTATTTTCAACTTACGTTAGGGCTCTGGATGAGGAATTTGATAGGAGTGGAAGGAGGTCTGGGAGAGGACTGACCTCTAAAATATGTCTTCATTGCGTATAATCCTCTTGTTACTGAATCTTGGATTGCAGTTGTCTGAAATGGAGTTTGTCACTCAAATTTATGATGTATTTTTAATGTTCTTAGGTATTAGAAATGCTGAGGATGGCACCCATGCCTTTTAACTATGGGAATGCTCAGGGGTGACTTTTATTGATGTTTTATCTCATTGAACAGCCTTGATTCGCTCAACGTCAGGGATGTCTCATTTTGGCTAGACTCTGGCTCTTCACCACTGAACTTTTTGATGTTGTCTCTACCACCAAGTATCTTCAAATGTCCTGGAAGCTCTGGATAGCTTTACTCTTTTTAGCTGTTCTTACCTTTTGCCTTAGTTTGTTTTGGGTTCTGTGCATGAACCACCTCTGGTGTTAACCTTTCTTTACTTCACTTCATAGGGAACAATGGCAAAACTGTATTAGGGCCGCCCTCCAACTTTAACTCTTTCAGATTGCTGCTACAGTCGTTATCTCATGTGTTCTTCCCTGACTTTCTGTACCCCTTTACCTGGTATCATACATCCTTTTACGTGATCTGATAGACCATGACATCCTCTGAGCAGAGTTCATTCCTCTCTGATTTTGAAAACACTCTGCGCTTCCGAGAATGTTTGAAGGAACTGTTGTATTTATCGGTTTGACCAAATTTGATTTATTTTGTATACAGAACATGCACCTATCCCACCAAGTAAATAAAAAGAGAGGACCAGATGTAAGGGATGTAATTAATGATTTGGGGTTAGCAGACACTACCAGTGCTCCTGCCTGTAGCTATACATGGGGGAGCAGCCGCTGAGCTTCGCTCCCTGCAGCCCGCAGTGTAACTTTCAGCTCACAAAGTGATTAGGCAGCTGCAAGCTCTTTATATAAGCATTCTGTCTGTGTTTAGATGTAAACTTAGTTTGCCTAAACTAAAAACCCATGGAAAGCTTTGAAGTGACTTTATTGCCATTAGCTCACTGTTCCTCATTAATGGTTACTAGCCCTTTGTGATGGCTTTCTCTTGGGCATGATAGTTACTGTGGTTTTCACAGCAAGGGCCCTGCAGATTGAATCCAGATGCATTTGTTATGCATCCTAGCACTAAGGAAACCTGACTTTCCATCTCACTGCTGGCTAGGCTTTTGCACAATAGGGTGTGACATCAGGATTATGTCATCTGTGTGATTCTTGCCTCCGGGTTAGACTGATAAGTACAAGATGAAGTTTCATAAGACAGACCTAAACTGCCAAGATGCTCGCTGCTTTAATGTCCGTGTGCTTTTAAAATTAAAACCATGATGTTTTCCCAAGGAAATTGTTTAGACATAAGTGTAAACAGACCAGTGTTGGGGTCCCTTCTTTAGCTCACCCGTAGCCAGCTTAAAACTCAAAACAGCTCCAAAATTGAAGTTGTTAGGCATTATACAGAGTGAATTTAGAAGAGAAGAGGAAAAATAAAGTATACTTACATGCTGTAAAAACTAAATTAGTTGCTCTTCATCTGATTTTTTTTTTTTGGGTGCTTCATTTTGGAGCATTTCTGGACAGACTGCATTCTTATCTTCTGAATCTGCGATTTTCAGCAGAGGAGTTTTCCCTTGGGTTCCCACGGTTCTGTGTGATTACATAAAATCTGAATGCTGGAGAGAGCGAGCTCGGGTTATGAGGCCAGTGCTGATGATGCAGCATTATTCTGAAACACCGCTCTCTGAAGGTTTTAAATCCCTAAAATGAGGTGATTTACATACTTTCAAAAATGGAGCGGGACTAGATTTTAAAGTATCAGTTTACTGTGATCTGGAATTTTTGAACTGATTCTCTCTAATAATACATGTCTGTGTTTGTACTCAGAAATTAACTTCTGTCACAAATGCACGGTGTTCTCATGATGGAAATTTGAAGAATAGAGTAAGAACTAGTCCTAGCCATCTCGCAGCATATCTGATAAATGCATATTTGAAGAAAGAAGTCTCTCACACGAAATCTATAGCCTGTGCAGACTCTGGCACGCGTAGTACATGACACGCGAGGCTTCTGCTGCTGCCTTTTCCCCTCCTACCCGTATTTGAATTGTAGCTGGCAGCATCTAAAATGTGTCAGACTGCTGGTTGATGGAGCTGTGGGCTGTCTCTGCAGAGCGCGCTGGTCGAATGGATGGGTGTGAGTGAGAGACTTGGTAGCAGTTGGTGCTTCCTTGTGCGTAATGAACCCGTTACGCATTTGGCCGTGTTACAAAGTGGCCCATTGTCTTCGTTATTAGCTGTCTAATGGAACTGTTTCGAGGTGACTTCCCAAGAAGGATTTGGTCATTAGGTTCCATCTGCCAAGAGCGATTGGGTGGTAAGGAAAATGTGAGCAATACAGCGTTGTGTTCTGTTTTAATAATGAGAGGTACCAGAAAACACAAAATTTGAGGTTCTGGAAGATATTTAGCCTTCAGGATCCCATTGTTTGGATACTGTTTTCCTTCCATGCAGAGTTCCTACACTTCACAACTCTGCTTCACAGTTTGAGTCATCCCACCACGGTCCAGATGTGTGCTTTTAAGTACAACTGGCATTGAAGTTACACATACCTAACGAGATTGGTATGTTTGCTCCAGGGATTTTTGCACCTGTGTATGCTGGAAAGAATTTCTGTAAAATACCTGTACAGAGTCCGTGGGCATACTTTGGGCTGCGTTCATAAACGGTGGTGAAAAACAGCTGCTCTGAATACACAAACATTTTACCTTCTTCCTTGTAAGTATTTAGGTAACATTCTTAAAGCATTATACAGTTACTCTCCTGGGACCAAAGAAGGGGAGAGAGAAGAATTTGAAATCCACTGTATTCAGTGGGAGAAGAGTTAAATCCTGGTGTTGCTGGTACCAACCTGCCCTTTTTAGTAAAAAACAGGCGCTCAAGCCTCATTACTAGAAAGCTGGGCACAGGCAGTGAAGTCATTTACTGACAATTCTGATCTCTTGATGTCCTAACAACTTTTTTCCCCTTTGAGCTACAAGGTTGCAGGTGATTTGAATAAACACCTTAGCAATGTTTTGGGCTTGGTAGGGAGTGGGTTGCTAAAATTTCCCGTTTCCTTCATGTTTGTGTTGGTTTGAAATTACGGGGTACAAGCAAGCACAGGGGGAGGACTGGGGGATTGTTACCAAGTCGTTTGCCATTAGCATCGTCTGTTTTTATAATAGTTGAAGTGTCAGCTTCCTCACTTCATCTTTCAGGTAACGTGTCTGGTTGCTGTTAGACACTAGCTTCTCTGGTTGTGACTTTGATCATTGTCACTGTAGTGAAAACATCTGTAGGGTGAATGCTCAATATTTTCCTCTGGGGCAGATTTTTTTTTAAAGACAGGTCTGTTGGAAGAAATTGATCTAAATGGAGACACTTCCCTTTCTGTGCTGAACTTCTCTAGTTGGAAAAGGTATCTGTGCAACGTTGAGGGGGGAATTTATACACACACACATATATATAAATATATTTTGCTGCTTTGCAAGAGCCAATTTGAAATACTGCAACTCTTTTGAAGATCTTCGTGGTCCTTCTGAGATTCCAGGTATGGGTACTTTGGCATCAGGGTTTTGTGTGCTGCAGGAGTCATAAGCCAGATAGAAAAACCCACCCACTGTCTTTGGCTCTCCGTTCCTTACTGGAAAATACACAACTGTTTTTATGGATGAGTGATTTGGTTCTAGAGTGTAATTGAGAGTCATAGCTTGTTTTTATTGCTGTGTGGTGGAAACTTATTTTCTCAGCATACAGTCCAACATTCATTAGTAAGGCTTCTGAGAAATAGAATGCTATTGGGAAGGTTGTGGTGTATTTTCTGATCTGTTATTTAGCGGTAAAACAAAATGATTAATCTGTCCCCCTTTACTGAGGTATCTGCTGGAAGCTGGGGATTTCCTCCCCTGATAGGTCCCTCTTGAAGTTATGGCTTTGTTCTGGCCACGGTCTTTTCTGTTTCAGCCTGGTTACAGCTCAAGTTCCTTAAACAAGTTTCCATCCTGTCTCTCCACCCGCTTAAACTTCAAACACTTCATAAAGCTTTGGATCACTCTTAGCTTAAATATTTTCTTTTATTCTTGCGTTCATAAAGTAGGTCAGTCCTGAGTGTGACATTTTTTGTATAAAACAGCTTTTTCCAGGAGTTCTGTGGTTGATGAGTAACGGATATAAAACTTAAGTGTTTGATCATGACATTAAAACTAGAATTGATTTTGAGTGGAATGCTATTCTGAATTTTGCAGAGAGAAAGAGTGATTTTGCTGGGCCATATGCCACTCAACCAACTTCCTGGGCAGCTTTATAGAAGGTGGTTTTACCGGAGATGGAAGAACTCTGTCCTCGGAGCAGACAGATGTAGTTTGGCAGCATAACCTTTAGCGTGTTGGTCAAGGGCCATGACTGGCTCATGACAACCATGGGACTGTTTTTTGTTGTTCCTCTAACAAACTTCTGCCTGTAGGTAAGTGCAGGGACTGTCCCCCTTGTGCTCTGCGCAAGAAAGGTCTGTGCTCTTATGCAGAAGAGGACCAATAGTTTTTCTTTGAATTGCCATCCTTTGAGAACAGCTTACCCTTTGGGGATGTTTCTGAGGTACCCCATTAGGAACTGCAGTTTTCCTCCCACATCGGGTCTCTTGCCCATCTTAGAAGTGATGATTGCCTTATGTTGAGCCTTGGATACCTTGGGAGAGAACTCAAGCTTTTTAGAAAACAGAGACGTGCCACTTAAAAACGGGAGGGTAACATACCAAAAACGTGTATCAAGAACAGGGGGTCAAATAAAATTCTGTTCCATCCAGGATCTGTGGGGGGCTTTCAAATTGTTCTGCTGCAAATACTGCCTCTGGTTCTGATGGGTATGTGCTCTGGTTTGCCCATCCGTTTCCATCACAGGGAAGATGCCTGTTTATGCCTTCCAGGAACTTTTTCCAAGCTGATTCTCTCTCATGCTCGGATTTTAGTAAGGGCTGATTTTTATTTTTTTTTTTTAATCTGTGGTGAAGGGGTTTCTTGGAGATAGTCTGGATTTGTTGCAAGGCCAAGTTTGAGTGTAGATTTAAATTCCTAACAATTTGTCTGTCATCCAGTTTTTCTTCGTGTAGCAGCCAATTAACCTGTATTACTAATAAATTTTTCTTGAAGAAAACAAGTTTCAAGTAATGTTCCCCTCTTCCAACATGGCTTTCATGGGATTTGATAGTCTTCAGAAAATCCCACTTCAGTACATTTTAGTTGCTGCATGGGGAAAGGTAAAATCTAATGTTGTGACCTATTCTATATATTTTCTCCCCGTGAAGAATGAGTGATGTTTTGGAATTATTATGTATTGGTGGAACACAGAGGAGGCTCTGGCTAATATTTATCCCGGCATGCCTTGGATTCATAATGGTTCAATCACTGGCATTGTTGTTTGAGTCTCAAAATACTGGATCTGACTATGTCAAAGCAACTTTATTGAAATAGCATGTTAGTATTTAAAACAATATTAATACTATATTTGATTCATTAAATATACAAAGGCAAGTTAAAGCATTTCCATGTGTGCACTGTTAGTTCTGGCAGGAGGTTCTTCAGATGGTTTTATGTGGTTTCAGACAACATTTTAGCACATTCTTAAAATACCCACAAAAGCCTTTATGTAAAATCTCATAAAGGTGAACCACATAAAAATGATTTTTTTCCTGTTTCATGTCATTAGGATCAAAGTACAGTAGGTAAGAATAAATTTCCCCAAACCTTGTTTCAGTCCCTGTCTTAATTAATGTTTCATGCTCATAGCAAGCTCATAAAGTGTGTAATAGGGGAAACTGTCTGTACGCACTAATATTCTCAGCGATTTCTCAGTTCTTTTTGAATGAAATCACTTTTTTTTTATATGAATACTTCAAGCAAACTTTCTGTGGAAATGGGCGGTGCTTTGTGTTCTCTGGTCTTTGAGTCAAACTGGTCAAACTGTTCTTTGGTCAAAGGAAGCATCAGTCAGGTTGGAGCTCAGCTTTGCTGAGGGACTGAAATTCTTGTTAACTGCATTAAACAAAATCCATTTGTGAATTCCCCAGGGGATATGGTGTTTGTTGGTTTGTTAGGTTTAAATTGCCTGCTGGAAGTCTGGCTTTAGCATGCCTGTGGAGCTAAGGGCTTTCCTTTGATGGCATGCTCTCGGTTGCCTAACAAATATCATTGGGCAGTGCTGTGTATGGTTGTTTCCTAAATGCCTGGTCTAAGCTTGTTGGTGACTAGCAGTAGGCAACCACTGAAAATAAAATGATGTGTGATGAGTTAACATGAAGTCGTATACACTCCTTGGGACAGAATTGATTTTGGTATAGGCATGGATGCACACTACTGAGGAGAATCAGGGTTGTTTTAGGCCTTAAAAAAAAAAATACCAAACCCATCTCTAAATGCAGAGAAAACATTCAAAGCTACATAAGCTATTTGTAATACCTTCCTGATACCTTTTCTCTTGGCTTGTGGAAAAGGATACGTTAGCGTCGCTGAATCTGCAGCACTTCAAGCTAAGACAAAGTCCAAAACACACAATAAATGAAATCTTACATGCCATTAATAACTGTCAGGATCATGTTTAGAAAGGAGGAGAACATGAAGATGGGGGGTTTCAACAAGTTTTTCACGTTGGCAATGAGTGATTCTGTCCTTTCTTGCTGAGGAGAAACATGCAGTCACTTGCACATCTTTGTGATTGTGCCACTCGTGCCAGCGAGGGGCAATAACACGGAGCTGCTTAATCTGCAGGGCTCCTGGGAACTGTCTGTCACAAAAGCTCGTTTCTCTGGGTGATGGGCTTTTGCTCTCCTTCAGACAAGAAATTCCCAGGTGTTTTGTCTTCTTTATATACATACTTGCAGAACAGTCAGAATAAAAACCATCTGACTACTAAAATTTCTTGTCATTCATCTGTGTTTGCCGAAGCTGCCTCTCCTCCTTTCCTTAACCTTTCACCAGAGGTGGTGGTTCTGTGCAGCATTAAGTTCATCAATGAGATCTATGAGTTGTGTGCCATGACAAGTATTCCCTCTTGTGTGATGCTCATTATGGCTCTTTGATAACTTGAGAATGGAGACGGCTGTTAAATGCGGTAGGTTACAGTTTCATTTTTCTAGAAGCCAAATTTGCTCCTTGTGCATCACCCTTCCTACAGCCTTGGGTTGTTTACCATTATTTTAAAGTGTCTTTCATCTAGCACGTAAGGAGCTTGGCAGTAGTGCTGTAAAGGAATTGAGTTCTGCAGATGTCATTGTTTTGTTAGTTTTCTAACAGTGTACTTTGTACTACCAGAAACCTGAGATTTAGGTGGTTTCTGTCATCTGCTGTATCTGAGGCTGGAATAACATGTGAACCTAGACAGCATCTCTTCTAAGAACTTTGGGTTTTGATTCAATTCCACTTGGAATAAATCAGTAAGTCAGCTTCACACAAACTCTTGAGACAGCAGGATAAAGCTACTTACTTGCTCCCTTCTGTCTTAATTAGCAGACCTTGTTGTAAAGAACTTCCAGCCTTGCCCAATAGCAGGAGAGAAGGGGGGGGAAAGAAAACCAACTGTAAAATAGTCTTACACTCAGCCTACTTTGTAGCTTGTGTTTTCACCAGCTGTTACATTTAATTGGAATGCAATTAAAGAGGAATTGTTTGCTCAAGTACTGTAGAAAAGCATAGCTAGCTTTGTTTCTCACTAGACTTTTATTCTCCTTTACAGAAACATAGTTTTTTTGTAATTAAAATGTGTATTATAAGATGATATGAACTGGTGTGTTTCCAGGTATCTAACTATTGAGAGAATGCTGTCTTACCATTAAAAATCTTTGGTAGGATATAAAGATTCTGTATTATTATTATTAGGCTCTGATTTAGATGTTGTTTACTTTTAACATACCTATTGGATTGCATCCTGCAGGTATTTTGAAGGTGGAGTCTCCTCTGTCTACCTCTGGGATCTGGATCATGGTTTTGCTGGTGTGATCCTCATTAAGAAAGCTGGAGATGGATCAAAGAAGATTAAGGGATGCTGGGATTCCATCCACGTGGTGGAGGTTCAGGTACAGCCTCTGGGGCAGCTGATATTCCTAAGTGAAAACAAAACCCAGTTAATTCCAGACAGTTAACGAGCACAGGTGTTCCACTGAACAATACAATATTGTGTTAGGGGCTGTAAACTTCTTTTCCATGTTAATTTTTGAAAATTCCCTGAAGCAATTTGGATAAAGATAAGTCAGGGCTGTAATCAAAAAGAATCCCAGAAGAATTGAAAGTATGTTACTTTCTGTGTGTGTGATTCTGAGATTTTTTTTTTTTTTAATGTAAAGGTCTACAGATAAATACCACAAATTAGGTAATAAAAACAAGGTAATGGGAGGTTAAATTGCTCTAGCTAGATTTGCTTTTGGAAAATTGTAGAAAGGTGCATGCTTGCAATTGTCTGTCAGAAATAGACTGTGCTCTGTACGTGCACTTAAATGTACCTCTCCTGTTGCATATGCAATCTCTGGGGCCAGCCACCTTTTAGTTTTTGGAGGGGTTTTAATCTTTTGTGTCTTTCCTTTTTCTTATCCTTCCACTTCTAGGAGAAATCCAGCGGCCGTACTGCTCATTACAAGCTGACCTCCACAGTGATGCTGTGGTTGCAGACTAATAAAACTGGTTCTGGTACCATGAACCTTGGCGGGAGCCTTACCAGACAGGTAGGTCTGCAAATTGCACTGGAATACCCTACAGCCCCTTGCCTTATTTATGTATCCAGTAGCCTCAGCTGGGAACAAAAAGTTTATTTTGTGAGGTGTTGTATAAACATCTGTTTTCCTGCTTCATATGCAGTCCAGTGAAGCAGTTAATCTGCAGTCGTGTGATTACCAGGAAGCCCTTTCAGCTTTGCCTGATGGCAGAATAGCTTTCAATTAGAAATACAAAATATTCGGTAGGACATCAGATTTTATTTTAAGTCTTGGTTTTGTGGTTGGTACTCTTAAACTTTTATACTTCTGCATGTGTTGCCTGGACAGATCATTTTATCTTTAAGATTTGCCCACTTCATTACTAGAAAATTCCAATAGGATTATAAAAACATTGCATCTCTTTTTTTAAAAAGCAAGGTAGGCCAGACCTGTATTTTGCATAGACCCTAGGATTCTTCTGTTCTTAGGCTTCAAGTATCTTCTAGTATCCTTCTTCAGTATTTTTCATCCTGCTGTACCAGGACAATGATTTAAATAAATAAATATCTTCTAGTCATTTGTTTTTTGTGCCAGTTCTAGTTACTTAGACGACTTCTTGAGAAAGCCATTTTTCAGAGGGAAGGTGCCACACTGATGGCTGTTCAGGCAGTGCTGCTATCGTAGGTCTGCCAGGTCTTACCTGTCAGAGACTGACTTCACTGGCTGAAGGTGCTTCTGCCCCAGCCACCTGCCCAAAGGGTCCCTTCTCTTTATGGCGTGCTGCTGATGAATTGGGGTTGCTCAAGATCTGGACTGTGGAAGTCAGCGACTCAAGAGGAGTAATAAACTCTGGGGGACAGGAGGCGTATTGTGTGGTTGTGAGTGGCTAGAGAGATTGGCAGTTGCTAAGACTCCTTTATGAGACTTCCCAGGGCAGACCATTGGTTTCGATACAAAGGACAATGCAGGCTGTTAAACACTCCATGGTTTTGTAGAGGTTTGAGGCAGGTGAGGGAACAAAGGATCAGTGATGGCAGAGAGAGGAACTGATTTGGATTAGCATTGTAGTCACAGAAGCTTGCTCCTAGGTGATTTTTTTTTCCACGTTGATTTACAAAAGAGGCTGCTGCAAGAGCAGGAGGGGAGAAAAAGGCGTCTGGAGACAGTTTTGAGCATTGTGTACTCTTTTAAAACATTTGCAGTACTTACACCCGAGTTATGGTGACCCGGACAAATATTTAATCACAGGCCTTCCTAAGACTTTAAATCATAGCTGTGAAGTGGACGCCAAGGGCTTGACTCGAGCCATGGCCTTATGGTGTGTGAGAGCTTTGCCAAAAAAAACAAGAGTCTGTTGAGAATAGGTGTCCTCAGTACACCTTGGCCTGAAGTGCTGGGCCTTGTTTAGTTTGACTTTCACTCTCTTAGCTTTAGTGGGGAGATTCATGCTTCTGTCATCATTTTAACAGTAGACCATTTAATTCATATGTGATGCATTAAAGCAGGGGCCTGCTTCCAATGTAAGTAACCATAAAGAAGCCACTGGGGTAATGATGCACTGCTTCTGCACAAACAAAGGAAACTTAAAATCTAAAACTCAGCTTTGGGCTGGAGATTTTCTGCTTTGCAGGCTTAACGGGACAGGCTTCGTCAGAATCCAGCACAGAAAATGAGATCTTCATCATGCCTTGAGGTGTGCTATGGGAAAAGGAGCTCTTTGTCCTGAGCTGCTTATTTGGCTGTAGCTGGACTAAACTCCTGAGTGCCAGGCTTTTGCTTTTTGTGCTGTAAAATCAGTTTGCCCCATTACCTAGGGACAGCAGGTTTTGTTTGTACTTTTTGATGGGCTTTTTATACAGCCTGCAGTGAACTTAAGCATTGAAAGTAGCTTTTAGTTCTCTCTTGAATGGCATGTTACTGTTTAACTTAGACAATATTGGTAATCTCTTGTTCTAAGCATAATTTTGAAATAATTTTGTCTGTGATAAATTGTTCATGTTTTTGGTAAACTCAACATTTAAGGTACTTGACCACCTTTGATCCTAAAATGTGAAGAGCAGATGTCCGTATATTTCAGTGGAAGCGTTTGAAGTGTTCACAAGCTTTGTAATATCCTGGCTTATAAACTGATGGCACAGAGAACCTTTCAATGCTTGGAAAGGCAAGGCTGTTGAGAGCCATTACTTTGAAATCAGTTTTGCCTCATAGCTGCAAATTGGTTACTTTTCAAGCGTTGACTGGAATGATTAACTTAGAGGCCAGGAGCAGGCGCAAAGGAACAGCTAATGGAATGCCTCCTGATTTACCACCTCTGGCAACTACAGAGAGCTGGGCATGTCTCACGCTGAAATGCTATGGGGAGCGTTTGCAACTTCTTATGAAAACGCTTGCTCAGTAATTCCCCTTCCTAATGTCTGCAGATTACACTTGGTGCAAGTCCTGTTTGTTCTGTAAATGGGCAGCACAGCACAGCACTGTGGCAGAACCGAATCTAAAAGAGCCCAAGACATTCTCTGCTGTCACTTCCTATTGTTGAAACATTGTTGCCCCACATCAGACACAAATATACCTATTTTTTGTTTTTAATTTTTGTTGCCTTTATCGAGACAGTTTGGAGAAACTTGTCTTTACATTTCCAGAATATCCCCAAACTCCTCTTAGAAGGCTCCTGCTATAAGGGTATTCCAAATGTTGAATTCCTAAGAATAACGTCTTTTTTTTTTTCTCTCCCTGTCCAAGACACCATATATTTCAGTGTTCCTACACCTGGCTTGGGGCCATGGGATGATATGTTCTGGGTAGATACTGCTTAAAGTCATTTCCCTCTCCTATGTCTACTTTTTAGTGTCATACAGTGAGAACTGATGCCTCTCTTCCAATTTGCTAAACTGCTACTTCTCAGTGGTTTTCCCAATGCAGTTCAAGTGCTGCTGTAGGAGCTGGGATATCTATACTGTTGTCCCTTTGTCTTTGTTTATAATTGGAGAGTAACTGTACAAGAATTTTACATTTGTAAGTAGGCAGAATAGGGAAAGAGAAGAGACATGACACACTGAGTGAGGAGCTGACCTGTTTTAGGAAGTTGAAAATCTCCTTCGTGTAGCTTTAAATTTACTTGACTTAGTGGTTTTCAAATGAGAACTTAAGGCTTTTCCTTTATCCATTCAGTTATGTAAAGGTATTCATGACAGTTGGAGTGTGGACTAATTGAAATGTCATGTTCTGAACAGTTTTGGTTAAAATATGGAATTCAAATACTTTCCTGATCAAATATAGAAATGTGTGTATATGTACACACACAACTCAAAAATGTATATTGTGATATAAATTTCTTTACTTAATTTATGTACATTCATAATTGGTTTATGTGTATGTACAAACTATTGAGAGGATGAGCGATTCTTAGCCAGCTCTGTGCATGTGGGATCTATAGCACAATTTCTTTGAAAACAGGGAGAATTACAGCCTCAGTGACATCTTCACATTGGACATTGCATTAGTTCCTTATTGAAGGAGTCCTTTTGTATGGGAGAACACTTTTTTTTTTTTTGCCTGGTGAAGACTGTGTAGTTATCTTTAGCAATATGTGCTGGTGCTACACACTGCGTCTATATTTGTGTTTGTAGCCATCCCACTTTGACTACAAATGACATTAGAGAAGAAATTTCTGATGCAACTGGAAGGCTAAAGCTGTATTTTGTGCCCTCCTCTTGCTATGGTCCTCCCCAAAAAGGCAAGAAAAATCAGATAGAGATGTTCTATTTTTACAGTTGTCTAAACAAGGGTGCTCTTCCAGGCAGTCAGTGTTCTGGAGACAAGCCTGGATGCTTTTCAAGAGAGCTCGGAGCTGAAGCACCGCAGGCCAGGATGGAGGAAGTAACTCTCAGCACACATCCGATACTGGCAGGCTTCAGTAAATACAAGGGCTGAGGCTGGAATTTGGATAGGGAAAGAGTGATCAGTGTGTTTTGTGCTGTCTGCGTCAATGAAGGGCTGCAGATTGAAGGGCTGTACATCTGAGAGGAAAGGAGCTCTACCTTCAGATTGCAAAAAGGAGCGATGCTTACAGGGAAATGGGAAACGCCAGCAGCTTTTCAGTTACCTTGCACATTCTCCAGTGGCTGCAGGTAACTCCCACCCGCCTCCTGATTCAAGACAGATGCCTGGCAGATGATTCTCTCTCTGTCTGACAGACATTAAGGTTCTGTCCTCTTTGTAGCGTATGTTGGCATTACTCATTTGCCACGGCACTGTACTGCTTTGGCTGAGCTTTGTGGTTTCCTTAGGCTGCATTTTTATTTAGAGTAAGAGCAGTCATATGGTCCTGTTTCACTTTATGCAAAGTAGATACAGCCTTCCAGCTTCCTGGCAGATAGTCAAAACTGCACTTTGCTGGTCGGATTCCTAGAGCCCCCCCTCCTTAAAAACCAAGACTAACAGGTGCCTTTCTGAGATCTCATAGCGCACAAAGAACCCCTGTGTGTTTCCGAAGCCAGGATGAACATTGTGAGGAAGTGCCAGGTTGCTGAGGAAGAGGTTGGCTCAAAACCTATAGTTTATTTACATCTGGAGGTGTGGGAAGGAGAGGATGTAAAGTTGTAGGGGAAATGAAGCCTGGGATTTCAGATTAAAGCAGTACAGATGTGTGTTGATTTTCATGCTTGAAATACTCCGTAGCAAAGGTGGAACATTTTGCAGAGCTTGGATGAAGGCTGGTCTGCTGTAATCTGAGCTTTTCCTGTGTTTGGGAAGATGTGCCCTGTGATATATTACTGCTCAACAAAGCACCAGAAGAGACGTTTTGCCGTTTATCATAATAGGTAAATCCTCTGAGGCTAGTGCTCTGCAATTAGGCAAGTCGTATATTTTCATCAAGCTGAGCTTTCATGTAAAGGCCTATCCCACTGACTTCCAGATGCTGTAGCAGTAAGCGGGGCGCTGGAGGAGCATGTTTCCACCAGCGGGATCTTCAGGTTGTAGCTGTCATGATCCTTGATCCCCACCCTCAGCTGTCCTCCAGTCCCATGGAGGCATCGTCTCTTCAATTGCCAAGGAGTATTTGGGGCGTGGAGGAAAGCGGAGATACACTGAGCAGTGATCATCCAGGAAACTGTTTCTGCTTCATGTAGCACATGGATCTTACAGAGTTTCAGTTTATTTAATAGCTGGTTTTAGAAAGAGAGTAGAAGAAGTGAGCAAGTGGGGACTAGTGGCATGGAGAGCTGACGTAGTATCACCGTTTTTGCTCATGGTTTTGAATGTGCAGTTTGGTGAAAGGTAGGGGATATCTTTGGTTCCATTGATTAGAATAAATACTTTTGAAGACCATGAAAGGATGAGGTTAGTTCTTGGCTGATCTGTATAAAACCGCAAGCTATGTAGAGCTCACAACCTTCATTTAGCTGGTTAGAGTTTGAAATAAGTGTTGGAGAAAAAGGCCAATTTTTGCTTAACTGATATCCAAATAATTCCACATATTTTCCACCTGGATACTTCAGTCTGCCCACTGCCTGTGGCTTGGGAGCCTTTGGCTCACATTGGTCTGTTTGTGTTTCATTAAGGAGATTTTTCACATTGCTCTATGGCCAGAGCAGCTGTGGTTGTTGTCGTCAGTTTTTCAGAGCGACACGGTGGATGAACTTGCTTCTTATCTTTCTAGTATTTTTAGACACTGCCACAATGAACCAAAGTGTTTATCCAACGTACATTTCTCTTATTAACTCTTCCTCCAAGCAACGTTTACAGAAAGCCCAAACAGCTGCTCTGTTCTGTGCGGGGAACATCCAAAGTGACCAGCCAGCCACCGAGAGCTTAACGTACCCCGAAGAGTGAGTTTCCCTCTGAGTCAGACTTGTAGCAGATGGCTGGGGAAATGAGGCAAGGAAGCCAAGCAGTGTCTCTCTCGAATGGGAGAGGAGCGACTGAGCCATGTGGATTGGACTTGGCTCATTCTGGAGCATTAGGGTTTTTGGCTGAGCTCAACAGCAGATGGGGAGTGACAGTGGGAAGAGGAGCTGCTTGTTAACGTTAACTTAGAGAATGGAATTTCCCCTCCAAGCAATTTAACCCCTTTATTTAAGCAGATACAAGCTTTCTGCTTAGGACCGTACAGTAATGGCCAACGGAAGGAACCTTTAAAAATCCCAACAACTCTGCTGTTTGTATAACATGGCTGCTTACTGACTCTGAACTCCATTAAAACAGTGTCTCATAACATCTGGGCTTCTATAGCGTATAAAAATGTTTCCATTCTGGCAGCAGATTTTATGGAGATGTAATAATACACTTTTTGCAAAAATAATTCTATTTTCAGATTCTGTTTCTTACCAATGAACTTAGCATGGCCAGGTGTGGAGGAGATGCAGTGGGGAGCTTGTGGAAGTAAATGACCCCCTGCCAGCTCCCCTGCTGCCCTCCATTCGGTCAATTTGCTGATAGTTCCCAAACTCACCATAACCTGTGTGTATGTGCACGTAATTCAGATTTCTGTCCTCCCTCTACTGCGACTGGATCCATTCTCCCGGCAGCATGTCTCCATTACGTGTAAACAATCTGACTATTCCTAAAGGAAAAAAATTAATCTTACTCTTTTTCTCTCCCTCTTCTAGGTTATCTTTTGCCTTTGGGGTTCCAGCTAAATTACATGCTTCCCCAAGCCTGTTAGAGACTTGGCTTATTAGAAGAAACCTGTAGCTGGTCCAGATACTTAAACTGTACCCTGAGGGAGGGATACGAACAGATGGATAAGAGAATTCAGAGGGATTAGTAAAACCCTTTGAAGACTGTTCTTCCCACTACATTCTTCTCCCAGTTTTGTTTTCGTGCCATCTCAGCACATCTTGTGCTGGTTGATGTTCCTGGGACTGACGTTCATTGCTCAACAGCTTGTCTGTGTTTAGCCAGAATTTTCATCTCAAGAACTTGGAAAGACGGTCTCTTTCCTAGCATCAGAAATTTATAGATCGTGGACAGACAGCCATGGCCTCTAGATGAACATTATGTTGGGTAAAAGGCAGATGAAATATGGAAAGTATGGCACTCTGCAGTGCCAGCTTCCAATTTTTGATCTTAGTGATGAAAACTCTTGCGTAGTTTGGTACCAGTCTGCTGTCGAGGCAGTACTAAGGGTGTGGTATCATGGTATATTTAAATTTGATCCAATTCTGAATTGCTTCTACATAATGCAGTCTGCTTTACACCCCCACCCCATGCTTAACACTCAGTACTTCCTTCTCCCAGCAGACAAACGTGTGATAAGCTACTCCTCTTTTTGGTCTAAAAGGGGAAAAAAAAGACTGTAAAATTTCTCATATACTTGCATTAAGTTAAATTATCAGCAGTCTTTCAGGTGATTGTGATTTTTTTTTTCATTTGACTGTTCTTTCCTTCTCTACTGGAGTGCAAATAATGCTTAGGGTGTCTTTTGCCAGGAGATCCTGAAAATGGAGAATGTGCCCCATGTGTGGTTGGAGATAGTATTTGAGATGAAGATGAAAAGAAACAGCTGATTTTGCAGGGATAGCTCACAGCCATTAACACTGACAGCACCATCCTCGTGTGCATCTCATCAACAACATTGTTTTCGTATCCACATGCTGTGCTGCTAGCCCTGTTACACGTGCACTGCCATAGATCTCCCGCAGTCCCGTAGTAGGTAGGGAATGACAATTTTGTAGTGCCTGTCTACATCGGGGGGCTACAACAGGATTTTACTTTGATTCATGGCTTTCATTACACTGTGTTCCTGTTACCAACATGTGAGGCTTTGTCTAGTTCTAGGAATTTCTCAGCATGTTACCAGCCTGTTTGCACACTGAAAGAACAGTTACTCCAGGATTTTGAGGCTCATGTCTTTTATTCCTTCTCTTGACAAGTAAAGCTGTTGTGCATCTGCTGTCAGTAGATGAACAGAGCGGACCAGTGGATCTGTCTCTTTTCTTTCTAGATGGAGAAAGATGAGACTGTGAGCGACTCCTCTCCACACATAGCCAATATTGGACGCTTGGTAGAGGTAAGTGTTGTGAAGCTATCACAGCTTGAGCCTGCTGCAGGTTTTCACCTGCATATTTGGTCCTATGCCAAAGAACTCTGCTGTATGCTCACTTTTGTCTTGACAAATTATTTATATTGTACCAAGTCTAATGGTGTGAATGTTGCTCAGTGTTTAATGGCTCGGCATTCCTCTTAGCATTGTCTTCCAGCAGTTTGTAGATATAGAAAAGCTACTCTGCACTGCTCAATACAGCAGTAATTGAGAAGTAATTTGAGAAGAGAAGACTGGGAGGGGATCTGATTAATTTTTACAAGTATCTTAAGTGTGAGAGACAGAGGGATTTGACCAACCTATTTTCAGTGGTTTGTGAGGACAGGACAAGGGGCAACAGCCACAAAATGGAGCCCAGGAAGTTCTGCACCAACATGCGAAAGAACTTCTTCACGGTGAGGGTGACGGAGCACTGGGACAGGCTGCCCAGGGAGGCTGTGGGGTCTCCTTCTCTGGAGATACTCAGATGCCTACCTGGGCAGCCTGCTCTAGGGAACCTGCTTTGGCAGGGGGCTTGGACCCGAGGGTCTCTTTGAGGTCCCTTCCAACCCCTGCAATTCTGTAATTCTGTGATCTTCTTGTGAAACAAATGGTCCTTTCTTGAGAACTGCCTACCAAACCCTCTTGTTCATTTGTACAGTCATTTTGGGGCAGAATTATTTGAAGTCTGGTTGTATTTTTCAGAACTGTCCCTTTAACTTAGATGTTCAGCGTGTATCAAGTGCTCATTAAATCCACTGGAATTACTTTTGTTAGTGCTCAATTTTACGGAACCTGTTGGTCCTGTATGCTCAGCACAGTGAGTCTGAAAGATGGGATTGTGTTAGAAAGGTTTTGGTGTAGCACTAGTTTGCTGTCATTACACTATCACCTATGAAGATGTTTGGATTTCTTTGATTCTCAGAACCACTTTGCTAAGAGAGGAGGAAATTCTGAACTGAATTAGACAATAATACATTTTTAAAGGTACTGGGAAATGAAAGAAAGGCAGATACTTTTTTTTTTTTTTTTTGATCCTTTTTTCTAAGTTTTTGGCCTGAGTAAAAGCGACCTAAGAAAAGAGAGAAGCTGTTTATTTGGAAGTTCTTTCTCTAAACTGTTTCGAAAAACAGTTTTAATGAATTGGTTACCAGCTTAAAAATTCAGAGAAACCTTAAGTACAAAACTGTTGCTCTGTCAACTGTGCTAAGTGACTGACTTGCCACTTGCAGCCTATTCAGTGCCAGGAAATTATTGAGGAAAGCTGAGGTGGAACACACTTGCCTTTTCTGCAGATCAATGCAGAAAAGTTGATAGGTGGACAGAAACTGCCCTCTTGTGGTCCAGAGCATACATCCTGTGTGTGTAGCCTAGAGTAATATTAGGAGAGGACAGGAATAGAGCTACGGCTTTTTATCTTGAAGACCAGGGTCATACTATCTGCTGTGAGGATTAATTCGTTTACAGCATGAATCGTGCTGTAGCAAGTCTTGTATGTCAGGATGAATACTTAAGATATAAAAAAGAGTAAATGCAACTGTCCTGAAAACAGCTGCAACGACTAAAGACTCGTTTCTTTTTTCCTAGGACATGGAGAACAAAATCAGAAGTACACTGAATGAGATTTATTTTGGAAAAACAAAGGACATTGTTAATGGGCTGAGGTAAGGAGCTCTCTAGCTGACCATTGGAACCCCTTTGCCTCCCTGCCATTCCCCTGTAGTGCCTGCAGCACTGTCCCCAGCTTAGCAGTGGTCTGCTTTCTCGCTGGAACTCCCCTTGCCTTCACAAAATCTTTTCATGTCCCTAGTTATTCACCTCACTGTGCTGTGGAAACATTATTTGTTGTGTGGTGTTTAGGGACCTTGTAACTACAGGAATTTGAAGTGATGTTTAAATCCTTTGTTCCCTCACCAGGCAGAAAATAGCCCAATTAGCAACATTTGTACTTCAGAATTCTTTTTAATTAGGAGTTTTATTTTTCACAGTTCTGAAAGTTGTACTTAAATTCTGACTTCTTTCTAATATTTTTAAAAACAGCCACTTGGTCCCAGAATTAAGTCGTGACATTAATGGCTTGTGGTGCTTAGGATTTGTTTTAAATTCTGTCTTTCTCTCAAGCGCTGCTGGTCAAGATATAGTGTAGATTAAGTGAATGAGCCCTCTGTGCCTTTTTGTAGGGAAACTACTGTACTTCCCACCCCTGCTCATGTCTGGTCAGGAATTTTGTATAGAAATCCCAAGCTGGTAGTTCTGCTTGTAGAGAAAAGCACAGAACTGCGATGCCAAATAATTTTATTTTAAACTGCAGATAGAGCTCCCCTGCACAGTGGGACAATGTAGAATAAACAAGTGGAGCACTTATGCATGCTGCTGTTCTGTCTTGTACAGAAATATGAAAAAAAAAGTCAATAACTTTTCCTTCAGATGATAGAATAATGGTGCTAATTAAATATCTGTGCTGCCTTCTTAACAGCATGGGCAGACGGAGTCAACAACATCTTGACAAAGCAGCTGCTCTTTTTTTTTTTTTCCAAATCCGAGCTTTCATAACAGGTCTCTTTTCATTTGTGGTGTGCAGGGGTTTTGACAGGAAGCATTTAATGACATTAAAAGGAAATACGTAATGCAGTCTTTTTGCCTTGTGAACATTGCCTTAAGTTTTGGTAATTGAATCTATTTCCTATGTCTCCCCATTGCTCAGTTTGAGTTATGTTATTTTGCGCATCGGGGAGACGACCTGCTCAGAACCGGTAACACATACAGCATCTGGCCTTGGCTTTTCCTCTAGCCTTTTTCCTGTTTCTTCTAACTGTGTATTTACACTTATTCTTCCTAAGTGTGCTTCCAGTGGTTTCCAAAATACCAGCTCTGTGTTACATAGTTCTTCTGACTGTTCTTTTCCCTGTTTACTTCCCTCGTTTCCAAACTGCTCTCTGTAGATCTATTGATGCTATTCCTGACAACCAAAAGTATAAGCAGTTGCAGAGGGAACTTTCTCAAGTGTTGACCCAGCGCCAGATCTACATCCAGCCTGATAACTAAACCAATCCAGGTACCCCCTGCCTGTGAGGTGTGACAACCAGCACTAAACCAGGACTCACCCAGCCGAGACCTCTGCATGATAACTGAGGCCAGAACTAACCCCTAACTCCTGCAGACTGATAAATGACATCTGATCCATGTTTCACCCAAGGGTTACTTCTTAATAGAGCCAACTAAACGTTGTCATTTGACTTGACATGTTACTTTACTCCATTTGAAGTAGCACGCTCTGAAATGTGTCAGGACTTACCACTTCACACTCTAGCTTGGGAGCAAGAAAGGAGCACATGGTCATTTACCCAAAGTGGTGTTAGCTTGGATTTGCTCTATCCATAAGCCCCAGGACCCTGTGCCTTGTGCACCACCACTTTTTTTGCAGCTGTAGTACACCACCTCAGTGAAGAACTTCTCTGTAATCTTGAATTCCTCCTTGCAAAAAGACTTGAAGTCTTGAAACTCTCAGTTTGGGGAGAAAAAAGAAAAATCTATGGCTGTGGTACTTCTGAGAGTTCTGAGAAAACGTGAGCTTCCCCCACATCACCTATTGCCTGGTGTACCTTGAATTTTCTCGGAGCTTGAAAATCCAGGCCCTCTCGAGCTCTGCTGAAACATTTCTAGCTTCCACTTGCTTGTGCTCTGCACAGCCTCTGAAGGGATTTGTTCATATGCTCTCATTTGCTCTGGAGCTCTGAATGTCTAGGACGCACAGCAGTGACTAACCCTGAGCCAGTTTAACCTTCCACTCCAATTCATAATGAGTTACAGATGTTGTCTTAAACACATTAAGCTGACGAAGGGGAATATGCACTGTTTGTTGATAGTGGCTGAGAACCACTTCTTTAGCCTGTGACAAATGCAAATATAAAATGTATATATTTTTATTAAAGCAGCGGAAGTCTCCAGAGACAAGAGAATGGAAATACTGTTATAAAAATGTTAGGAAAATAACTGACACAAAGAGCAGCCTTGTTTACTGGAGACAGCATCCAGGCAAAATGAGGTAGCTTTGAGTACAGAAGAGGGTGTGAAATATGGCTTATGTGGGGAGAAATCCTCCCAAACTACATCTAACCACTTCTGTGTTAGCAACTCCTGAAAAGTCTAGTATTACTATTCTATTAATGATCATATTTAAAAGGTTTTTTTTCTTTATATTGGAAGCCTTTTACTGTATCATTGGAAAGCAAGGTTCTTCCCCAGCTATCCAACAGGGCAGTGAGCCGAGATGACTTTGACTTATTTTTTTTTTCCTCTATAACCAAACGTTTAGCTGAAAGAAAGCCCTGCAGTGATCTTGCTGACGGTTTCTCTGTTCTCCTATGGTTGCTTTGGTTTGTTAATTACTATAGGTAAGGTATAAATTGGAAAAGCAAATTCAAGAAGAAACTCTGGGTGATTTTCTCACTGGTGAATGTGCCGGAGAGACATTTTGATGTGGCAGCTCTACCCTGGGTGATCAGTCTGCAAAAAAGCGCAGGAGCTCTGACAGCTGGGCCCTTTTCCTGTTTGTTGGTAGAGGCTGGACTTCTCTACCTTCCTGGCGTGGTCCTTCTGAGAGTGAGAGCGCTAACCTCTTTTGCTGATGGTATACTGGGATTTTTCCAATCTGTAACATTTAAAAAAAAAAAAAAAAAAGGAATCTCCCTCCAGCAACTGGAGGCTGAGTGGAACTTCTGGGGAAACGTCTCTTTTGGTGCAGTCCTTGCTAGACTTAACTTTGCTGTCATATAATCACTGAAGTGTTCACTTTGCCTTCTGTTTTCTGTATTAAAACAGGCGAATTGTTTTATTTCCTCTAAGCCTGGGTTGAGGTGCTTCTGCTATTGTCTCTCATGCCAGAAGAACTGTTAAAAACACCTCCTTTTGAATGCGTTGCCTCTGACTTGTGTTTTTACTTCTTCCCCACAGGTCTGTGCAGACTTTTGCAGACAAATCAAAACAAGAAGCTCTTAAAAACGACCTGGTGGAGGCTTTAAAGAGAAAGCAGCAAAGTTAAAATACTCTTCATGCTAACAAGACATGCCATGCACTCGTTAGATTCCTTTCTTAGAAAACTCATTCCCCTGACCTTTTCTGTTACGTCACGTCACAGTTTGCATTCAATACTATTCATGCAACGCCATCTTCTCCCCATGAATAAAGCTGTACAAACTTTTTCAGTCTCTGAGGCCTACTTTGCACCCCATTTTACTATTGAGACCTTAGGCTATGTTTCTGTAGAAGTCCATGTATTTTTTTCTCTCTTCCACCCTCCCCCATTTATATGCATACACACGGATCATTGTTTGTCTTTTCCTCCCCACCCCTCCTGCCTTTTGTTACATTGGTGTAAAAAATGTAAAACAAAAATTTATTAAATACTGTGGTGTGTGAAAGAGGAAGAACTGGAAAAAAAATCTATTCCACGTATGTTTGGGGGCTGGGCACAGGGCATGGCTGGTGGGAGGGAGGTAAGAGAGGGTGTTCCTTGGTGTTGTACTATACTGACTAAACCAGATTTGCAAGGAGACATTGATTAGGAGACCTGCTGAGAGTTCTGCTCTTCTATAGCCTGGTTCCAAGGCGCTTTTCTGTCAATTTTTATGGAATGCAAAAGGAGTTTTTGTTTTGATTTTTTTTTGTAAAGCTTAAATTGAATCTACATCTGATACTTGAGCCTCCATACTAAAAAATAAAAAATAATTATAAAAATAAAATTAAAAAAAAAAAAATCCCAGGAAGCAGTGTGTGCAGTTGGTGTCCTCCTTATTTCTCTTTCCCTCCTGCTGCATTACGTGGGGTTCTCTAACTGAAATGCTGTGAACTCTTTCCTTTGTAACAACTGGAAGCAATCATGCTGTCTGGAGGTAGGCGTGTACTGGAGAACAAAGGCGTGCGATGAACTCCTCAGTTATCCAAACAGCTGCTGCAGTGTATAGCCATAGAAAGAAAATAAAGCTCCCCCCCCCGCATACATATCAGCTGAAACTTGCTTGTTCTAAGCAGGATTTGCTGTACCACAGGATTTGCTCTTTGCACAGGCAGCGGTGGGCAGCTGTTACTTTTGCCATAACTTTCTCAGTGCTGGGATTGGGGTGGAAGTTGGGATCCCATTGCGTGCTGGGACTGGCGCTGCAGGCATCCAGCAAACATGGAACAGATGTATTTAGGGAAGGATTAGGGAGGCTTTGTGTGTGGTGGAAAAATTTGGGAGGGTGCCTGTTTGCACTTCTGTGGGCAGAGGGGCAAGTTTCAGCAGTGCTTGGCAATTTTAGGTGAAAGGTTCTATCTGCTGATGTTCCCAAAAAGCTACCTCTGTGCATAGTCTCTATGTAATTCGTGAACCTCATGCCCACACCCCTTCTGCTAAAACCTGTGGTTGGAGGCAGGCATCGTGCATGGTGTCAGGTTTGCTGCCTGCTCGGCTGTGTGCTTTGATCACGGTGCTGGTGAGTGGGGAACGCGAGCACCTGTACGCAACCTCGGGAAGGAGCCTCTGGCTGAACCCCTGTGAACACAAGTTGAGCCCGTTGGCATTAATATTGATTAACTTGCTCTAATTTTCCTTTCCTAATATGACCTATTTTAGCATCCAGACATCTGCAGGTGATTACGGACCTGTGCTTTATCATTTCCCTGGGGCCTCTGCTATGGCTCATCTGGGAGCCAGACTTGAGGGAAGGAGCACGCAGATGCTTGCCTCAAAGCCAGGAGCCCTGAGGAGCACATGTTGAGGTCCTGCTGCTGTTGCCTCTTGGTTCTGCTGTACGGAGAAGGTTTTTTTGAAGTTGGAGATAAGCCTGTGGGAACTCTTGAAGCTTGAAAAATAGCATCCTAACCCAGGGTGGGGGAAACGTGCAGTTCTCTGCTGTTTCCAGTTGCAGCAGGCACATGTGTGTGCTGCTTTGGGGGAGTTTGTTTTCCTTCTCCAGAGCCATCTCTGCACACAAGCCGTAAATGAAGCAGGGTCTGATCCCGGATGAATTAAGCATAGAGGTTTGTGCAGGTACAAACAGCCTGATGGCCGCTGTGCCCTTTTCACAAACCTGTTCGAGCTGCAGGGAGGCGCAAGTGCGCCATCAGTAGTTTATTCTCTCCCTGTTCTCACAGCACCTTACAGCTTGGGTACCTCCAGCTTCAGTTTGGCTTCTGTAATCCCAAGCCTGCTACTACGTTACGTACCCACTTTTTTTTTGGTTTTGTGTCCATGCCTTTTTTAACACTCACCTCTTCACAAAATGTGGAAGTGGGGAGGGTCTTCTGAGAACACGGCTGCGTTATAATCTCCGAGGGATAACCTCAGCCAGAGCCTTTCAGGTCTCTGCACTGTGACTCTCCATACACCACCACCTGGATGGTTGCCAGCACAGAAACTCAGGCTGCCAAATGCAGAGCTGTGTTTGCCTACTCCCATCATCCCCAAAACAGTAAATCAATGCCACATTTACCTGTGCTCTGGATGCACTTTGGGAACAAATTAAATTTTTATATATATTATTTTAACCTCCTTACGCAGCATTTTTTTCTGGCTTTAAGACAAACTTTGCTAACCAGCACGTGGCTGTTACCCAGCAAGGGACCAGCAGACACAGCCCTTCGTTTCTACAATGAATGTGTGCCAAACCCAAGCCCATCCCTTGTCAACATGGTAAATTCACCTCCTAAGAAAACAACTGTGCCATCTCCCAGCTTCAGGGCATGAGCTAGCAAAAGTGAGCTGCATATAAAAAAGAAAAAAAAATAATCTTCCTTTACCAAAACCAAGCCTCAGGGTCTTCAGCTGTAATGAATGGGTATTGAAATCTAACACAGCTGTGCATCTTCATGGTTTGCCTTAAGTTGCCTTGGCCAAACCCAAATTGTTCCCTTGCAATTCCTAGAAAAAGAAGGCAGAGCAAACGCTGCTGGATGGAGAACTAGGAAGAGGCAAACAGCCCCAGCTCCTGCAAGCCCAGAAGGGAAAACTGCGAATGAAGGGAGTGAGAAAACTCACCTGCTCTGCCCAGAAAGGTCAAGGAGTCTGAAAAACATTTTGCTTTCGGAGAACAAATGGGTAAGCCCCAAACACAAGCCATTTTGGTTTTTAACCAACATGCTGTTGCAGTCTGCAAGGCTTTTGGTAGTTTCAGTTCCCGTTTCACGTAGGATCCAGGCTGAACTGTGCAGACTGGGAGCTGTGGCTTGGCCGGCTCAGGGGCGTGCAGAGGGAGCAGGAAGAGCGCATGGTGGGGGCAGGAGCGCGACTTCCTCGGGGAGGACAAGGAAGGATGAGCATCACGGGGCTTGCTGAGGCGAGTTAATGATAAACGCTAGCGAAAAAAAGGCAGAAAGCAGGGTTGCTGCACGGGTAGGCAGCTGGGAAGTGCTGGATATTAGGAAAACTGGAGATGTAAGAAAGGGAAATAAAAACCAGCTAATTGATAGGAGGACAAACTGTGCCAGTTTTCCTTTAAAGGCCCTGCAGTAATGCTGGAGTGCCTGGCCTGTGCATGGGCTGAGACAGCCACCTGGTGGCTATGGAACTGGGGCAAGTGGAAAGGCAGCACCTTGCAGCATTGCTGGGTTTCCTGCAGCCACCGCCTTGTTCCCACAGCATGACTTTGCACATCCGAGCACACAGCCAGGGAGAGCTCCCAGGTCCACGATGCTTCACCTCCTCCCCACCTCCCTGTGAAGGCGCCAGGTAACTGCAGCCTCTCTTCTCATCTTGCCTTGTCAGGAGGAAGGACCATCTTCCCCCAAAAGCCCATACAAATAAAATGTAGGTGAGGTGAAAGGTGAAAAGTCCAAGCATTTCAGAGAACTAATGAGAACAATTAGGAGGCAGGAACTAAGAGATGAACCAACACAATAAAAACAAAGGAGGCACGTGGGGCAAGGACTTGTTTATAGAAATCAGAGCCATGCTAATTAAAATACCTGTGTGTGAACCGAAATACTTTGGTTGCCCTGCACCTTCCCTTTGTTCCAGATGGGTTCCAGTCACTGCCCCGCCTTCCAGAAGTTCAGGGGCAGGGACGTGAGACCCACCCACCCCCCAGAGGCGTGCGGTGCTGGCAGCTGTGGCGGGTCAGTCATCTCTGTGCCCTCCCCGCAGCTCCTTTGGCTCTCGTCATCGCTTCTGCCCACAGCGTGCAAGCTCCACATCACCGCTGAGGTACAGAAAGCAGAAGTGACTGAGGTCAGCTGCGGAGCTCAGAGCAGGGAAGAGTGACCTGCTGAGGTAGCGAAAGTTCTTCTGTTTATCCCGGTAGTATCATTGGTATCTATGTGGCATGAGGTCTCTCAGCAGCATCCTGTGCCACCTGCGTAGGCATACATGTTTTAGCAGCACAAATCACTCGCTGGCTCGCACCCTCTTCTCTCAAGTGCCACCCAGAGAAGAGGACAGGATTGAGAGGCAGGTTTGCCCGGCTTCAAGGCCAGCTTCCTCACCAGTACCTTGCTGCTCTGGCGCTGGGCCGCGCTCCTTTGTCAGCTGTCCAAGCCGTTGCCCTGCCCGCCGAGAAGAGCATCTCTCTCTTCACCTGTACCTGACTGCCCTCCGCGGTAAGCAAGGAACTGGAAAGAGATCTGAGAAGACGTTAAGGCTCATCACAGGAATGCATGGAGCTACGACCAGCCCCAAAAAGCTGTTTGCACCACAAGAGGAAGCACGGGGAGGCCTTGATGTGGGTAAAGGACAATGAGCTGAATTGCAAATTGGTCTGAAGCACTCTGCTGTTGCAATGCTGAATTAGTCACCAGAACACAAGGGAGGAAAGGACAGCCTAAAAGCACCACCACCACCCGCTTCTGCCCAATCCTGGAAAAGCCGTGTGTCACCATCCCGAAGAAAACCACGGGAGGAGAAAGGATACGACCACGTCCAGGGAGAGGACGCCCAGGCTGCCGATGAGCCAGGGCAGGTGGTGCAGGACATAGTCCCCTTCACCTTGCCCCGGCTCGGGGTTCTTCAGCAGCACGCTGGCACCATACAGCAAGTTCCCCAGCATCACCAGGGCGAAGAGGGAGTAGGAGACGCCAGCAGTGGATTTCCTCTGGTACTGGAAGGAGAGGCCATGTTACATGGGGACGGGGAGAGGAGCTTGGGTGCAGCTCCGAAATCTCCCCACCGCAGTGGCATTAATCACCCTCCCCTGGGAAGAGAGAAGAAGGGTGCTGAGGCACTGCCTTTTAGTTCCCCTTTTGCTTGTAAATGAAGAAGAAAAAAAAACGAAAGACCATGTTGAAAGTATTGCTGCGTTCAAGGGAGGGGAGAAAAGTTAATCAGGCTGCAGAGCGTAAATACAGAAAGATAATCCCTTGTGACATGGTGAGAGGCAGGGGAGCTGCAGACACCAAGCAAAGAGGAACTAAAAACCCCACTGCTCCTTTTGGGCTGAGATCCTGGGGCTCGCTGCATCCTGCCCAGCCCTCACTTACATTGGTGTAGATCTGGGGGAGACGGGAGCAGAGGTACAGCACGGAGGAGACAGAGCCGATGGTGAAGCCGATGATCTCGCTCCTGGTGAAAGGCTGCAAGGCAAAGCAGGCTCTGAGCGAGGCCCCCAGCCCTCGGGGGCTCCCCTTCCTGCCTCCCTGGCCTGAGGAACCGGCTCACCTTGGACTCGGGCTCCTCCAGGCCAGCAGAGAGCAGAGACCTCCCTCTGAAGGCTGTGGAGTCGGAGGCCAGGCCTGGGGCCCTGCCCAGCAAGGGGACGGTCGAGGCCGCTCCCAGGAGGCAGAAGAGGCAGGCCACGTTGATGGGAGCCACGACTGCAGGGAAGCAAGCAGAAAACATTTAGGGCAGGCTCCTCCACCCTGGCAGCCCTTCTGCAGGGTCTGGTGCCCTCAGATGAACACGGGGGAATAAAAACCCATGCTCTCCTATCTTCATCTGCGGCTGCAGAGTCTGTACCAGACAATAGCTCGCATGGGATTCTTATCTCACAGCGATAAGGGCAATTTGTAAGTTATCAGGGAGGAAACTGCTCCTATCTCGGTAGACCCAGAACGGTCAAGTTTTAAAAAAGCCCTGAACTCTTTAGAAATCATCTCCCTGTCTTGAAGCTTTTCATACTCTTAACTCACAGCAGTGCTTGTTCAACTCCCTGCCAGACCCAGCCCTTTTTAAAGGTCTTCAGGATCTTAAAAACCTTTAAATCTGCTGCTCGTCCTGCACAAACTGGCTCCACCATGCCGCCCACCCTGGTAAGGGACAGGGGTAAGACAGGCCGTCTTTATATAGTATTCTGTAAATAAGTTCTCTAGCATTAATATAACTGTATAGTTGATGAGCTATCCATCAACTGGTTTAATAAATTGCTTTAATAAGTTAAATAATGTCCAGGGATTCCTGTTTGTAGTTCACAGGAAGCTGCCACACTAAAAATCAGGTTCTCTTGCCATTTAAGCCTCACAAGACCTGCAGCGCCCTGTTCAGGTTCCCTTCCCCCCTTTTATTCCCTCTGAGCAGGGAAGAAATTCTTCACCATCCTGCCAAGGCTGTCACTACCTGCAAGAAGGGCTGGGACCCCAAAACAGCCAGCAGTGCCACCACAGGCAGAGGATGGTGCCCCTTCTCCTGTGGTTTGGCAGAGCTGGCCGTGGTTTTCAGCCCCAGCACAGTCACCGTGTAACTGCTGGTGCTTTCTGCACTCCCCCGACTCACGAGGGGTTTATTTTCAACCCATGCTCTGTGCACCTCCCCGATGGCTGGCAGGGCCAGCACAGCCCCCAGCCACGCCAGTACTGTTTGCTCTCAGCAAAATGCTGCTTTACAAATAAATGGGTGGCTTTCATGGGTGGCAGGTCATCTGTGACAAAAGCCAGCAATCAACAAGGGGCATCTAACAGACGATATACACCTCTCCAGGGTCCCTCTACCCCCGCATCCTCCCTCAGCCAGGCAGCAGCGACCAAGCAGCTGTAAGCACCATCCCGCCATGCTTCAGCCAAAACTCACATCCTCGGCCCTGGTTCTTAGCTTTGTAGTAGCAGTACAGAGACAGCATGACCAGGTCTGCCAGCACGTAGTACACGGCCGTGTAGACCTGTGGGGAGAGGCGTGAGCTGGTGGTCCCAGGGAAAAGCTTTCCCCAGATCACATCCCTGGGGAAAAGGGAGAGATGTGCAGGCTGGAGGGTACCTGCAGGGGCAGCTGGTTCGCCAAGAAGGAACCGATGAGGTTCAGGAGGTCCCCACCCAGCCATCCCAGTAGGAAGTATATGGAGAGGGCCCGGTCCATGATGCCCGTCTTGCAGGCTTGGTAGAACTGCCTGCAGAGGGGACACAAACCGTCAGCTCCAACCACTTCAACACCACCTGGGACCCACCCCATGCTCTGGGGCTGCTCCCTCCGGGTGTGAAACCCAGCGTTTCTGAGTGGGACAGAAAATCTGGTTCTTTTGAAGGTATTTTGTGGTACTCACGGGAACGACGCGGCGGCAAAGCAGCAGATGGAGACCAGCCCCAGCACCACGCTGGCGATGTCGCGGCCGTCCTGGGCGCACTCGGCGAACACCTCGAGCACCCAGCGGGAGCCGTTGGGGCAATCAGAGCCGTTTCCGCGCCACGAAGCCATGGCGGGCGGCAGCGGGGGTGCTCCTGAGGGGACGCGGGGCGAGAGGTGAGGGATGGAGCCAGGGGAGCTGTGCTGGCAGCGGCACCCTGACTGGTCACAGCATCACAGAACCATCTAGGTTGGAAGAGACCTCCAAGATCACCCAGCCCAACCTCTGACCTAACACTAACCAGTTCTCCACTAAACCATATCACCGAGCTCTACATCTAAACCTCTTTTAAAGACCTCCAGGGATGGTGACTCAACCACTTCTCCGGGCAGCCCATCCCAACGCCCAACAACCCTTTCGGTAAAGAAGTTCTTCCTAAGATCCAACCTAAACCTCCCCTGACACAACTTTAGCCCATTCCCCCTCGTCCTGTCGCCAGGCAGGTGGGAGCACAGCCCAGTGCCGCCTCCCTACAGCCTCCCTTGGGGTGCCCGTGCCACAGGGCAGGATCCCCCCGAGGCAGAAGCTGCCCCCTGCCCCCTCACGGCACCGGCTTTACCTCGCTCGCTGGCGGCGCTCTGCTGCTTTTTTTTTTTCGGCAGGGTGCTTTTTGGGAGAAATCTGCTCCTTTTTAGAAGTTTGTTGTTTGTTTGTTTTCTTTTCTGAGGGGGAAGCTCTGCCGTTTTTATCCGGAGGTTTACCGTTCCTTCCAAACCTCTCACCTGGCGAAAACCTGCCGCTTTCGTCCCCAAACCCCGTTTTTTTTTTGATATATATCTATATATTTTAAAGTTTCTTTCCGCGCAGGCCGGGCTCTGCCTCACAGCCTTCCCCCTTCCCCTCTCTTTCCCCTCCCCTCCCCGGGCGGGGCGAGCAGCGAGCAACAAGGAGGCTCCCCCTGCCCGCGCCTGCCCAGTGCCAGAGGCAGCGATGGCGGCGAGAGGCGCGAGACCCGCTGTGGTGCTGGGCGCCATGGAGCTGGGGCGGCGGGTGGCTCCTGAGGGGAGCGCCCCGCTGCTGAGCGCCTTCGTGCGGCGGGGCCACCGCCTGCTGGACACCGCGTACATGTACGCGGGTGGCGAGTCCGAGCGCATCCTGGGCTCGCTGCTGGCCGCCGGAGAGCACTCGGGTAACGGGCAGGGGGAAGGCGGTGAGGGGGGAGCAGGGGGCTGAGGGGAAGGGGTCATGGCTCGGTGCTGGGGTCGGTCCTCTTTAATATCTTCATCGATGATCTGGATGAGGGCACTGAGTGCACCCTCAGTAAGTTTGCAGATGACACCAAGTTAGGTGCGTGTGTCGATCTGCTCGAGGGTAGGAAAGCTCTGCAGGAGGATCTGGATGGGCTGCACCGATGGGCTGAGGTCAACTGCATGAAGTTCAACAAGGCCAAGTGCCGGGTCCTGCACCTGGGGCGCAATAACCCCAAGCAGAGCTACAGGCTGGGAGAGGAATGGTTGGAGAGCTGCCAGGCAGAGAAGGACCTGGGAGTGATGGTGGATAGTCGGCTGGATATGAGCCAGCAGTGTGCTCAGGTGGCCAAGAAGGCCAACGGCATCCTGGCTTGTATCAGGAACAGTGTGGCCAGCAGGGCTAGGGAGGTGATCGTCCCCCTGTACTCAGCTCTGGTGAGGCTGCACCTCGAGTGCTGTGTTCAGTTTTGGGTCCCTCGCTACAAGAAGGACATGGAGGTGCTTGAGCGGGTGCAGAGAAGGGCGACGAAGCTGGTGAGGGGCCTGGAGAACAAGTCCTACGAGGAGCGGCTGAGGGAGCTGGGCTTGTTCAGCCTGGAGAAGAGGAGGCTCAGGGATGACCTTATTGCTCTCTACAGGTACCTTAAAGGAGGCTGTAGCGAGGTGGGGGTTGGTCTGTTCTCCCACGTGCCTGGTGACAGGATGCGGGGGAATGGGCTGAAGTTGCGCCAGGGGAGTTTTAGGTTGGATGTTAGGAAGAACTTTACTGAAAGGGTTGTTGGGCATTGGAACGGGCTGCCCAGGGAAGTGGTGGAGTCACCATCCCTGGAGGTCTTTAAAAGACGTTTAGATGTAGAGCTTAGGGATATGGTTTAGTGGAGGACTGTTAGTGTTAGGTCAGAGGTTGGACTCGTTGATCTTGAGGTCTCTTCCAACCTAGAAATTCTGTGATTCTGTGATTGTGTGAGGGCGCGACCCCTGGCCCTGAGGGGAAAGGGGCCGTCCACTGGGCGCCCCGAGCCTGTTCCGTTTCCGCAGAGCCCCCACTCATCGTTGCTTGTTTTCTCTCTGCCAGTGGAAGTCGCCACCAAGGCCAACCCGTGGGAAGGGAACACGCTGAAGCCCGAGTGCGTGAGATCACAGCTGGAAGAGTCCCTGCGGAGGCTGCAGAGGACCAGCGTGGAGCTCTTCTACCTCCACTCCCCTGACCACGGCACCCCGGTGGAGGAGACGCTGCGTGCCTGCAATGAGCTGCACAAAGAAGTAAAGTGGGAAGAAGTCCAGTCCTGGACTGTCTCTTGATTCCCTCCCACCACATTTTAAATTGGGATGCTCGCTGCGTTCCTCTGCAGCGTGGGGTTTGCACAGCGGTAGGTGGGGGGAGCAGGGGGAAGCCATACAACTGGCACTTGTGCACATTCACCTAGTTCACATGGTGCACTTTGTTCTCAGGCGTACTTGGAACCGTTAGAACTTGTGAACTTTGTTTTCAGTTGTGTTAACAGATTAGGTTCAGATCAGTTTAGGTAATGGGTGAAGAATTCCTGAACTGTGTTGACCTAATAGTGCCACTGAAATTGGAAGTGTGAGTTCAAAAGGAATGTGAAATAGGGGAAATGTTTTTGTTAGGTCTTATAATTCGTAATCATCTGGAAGAGCTGGACAGGGATGAGCAGAGAACTCTGGGCTATATTTCAGTGACTGTTCCTTTCACCATACATATCTTGCACTGTTTACAAACACACTTTTAAAGCTTGGCTTTGAATACCCTTTTATTCCTTTCCTCTACAGGGGAAGTTTAAAGAACTCGGACTATCAAACTATGCAGCGTGGGAGGTCGCAGAAATCTGCACCATCTGCAAATACAACAACTGGGTGATGCCAACTGTCTACCAGGTGAGGGATGTGGACCTTCCATGGTCCAGCAGATCTTTTGTAGAGGCTGAGACAAATTGAACTGAAAGAATCTGAGGCTTCAGACCAAAACAACACACAGGTGGTTCTGTGTGTCATAACAGCAGACAGCAATGGTCGGTCACCATGAGGCAGGGGCTGGGAGCCCCAAGTCTTAGAGTGGCTCCCAGTGTGCCAGATATAAACACAAAAAGGAAGCTGCTGCAGTTAGGCTGGAAAGTCCTTTTAGGGCGCATTTCAGGACACAGGTGAAGAGCAAGTTGAGTGAGATCACTTCCAAGAAAAAGCTGAGTATGCACTTTTTTTTTCTGGAGTTAATGAGTTGTGTGATGTGAAACTGAAGTAATTTCTGCATTATTGTTTGCAGTCCTGTAAGTCTGTTCCTAGGCAGCTAATGAACTGGTATGACCTGAAGCCACTCCTCTGGATAAGATGATAGTATTGTCTGGGAAGGGTGGGGAAAAGGCTGTTTGAGATCCTTTAATGCATGATTGATAAAGCTGTGATCTATAGAAAGAGGCACTCCCACACCATTTAATGGGAATAGCACTTCTGAGGAGGAATCTTGCTGCTGCAGATGTTTTTTTTTTTTTTTTTTTTTCAGGAATGAGTAAAAAGCTAAATTATTTTCCCAGATTGCATATCTGCTGCAAGTACAGATCCCAAAATGCCCAGTTTTGTTTATGAGCAGAAACTAAAATGAGAAGAAAAGCCTAATGAAGGATAGAAGTGCATTGCTCTGCAAATAAACTGTTGCTGCTGGCTGACAGACCTGGTGTCACCGCTAAATGATACCTGGGTGCCACCTGATAAGCAGATCTAAGTCATGACTTAACCAGCCAGGATTCGTGCTGGGAGGCCTGAAGCCATCCTGTGCACATCACTGCTATCATGAGCTAGTGTTTGAGATTGTTGTCTTCACCTTTGTGCAGGGCATGTACAATGCTACCACTCGCCAGGTGGAAGCTGAGCTGTTCCCTTGCCTGAGACACTTCGGACTGCGGTTCTACGCCTACAACCCCCTGGCTGGTATGAGGAGGGGTGGGCAAGGAGGGGTACTGCGGGGTGGTGTGGGCTGGAGGGGTGTGACCACTGGAAAGGAGAGACAAAAATAGGTATGTGGTCACAGGAATCTGTTAAGGCATCATCCAGGTCAGAGATGCCTGACTGGTCAAGGAGACTTTGAGACAAAAACACGTGGAATGGGGGCTGTAGAAGAGCCAGCTCATCACTAAACATGCTGCTGACCCTTTGCAGGAGGGCTGCTGACTGGAAAGTACAAGTATGAGGATAAAGACACTCGCAAACCCACTGGAAGATTTTTTGGGAATGACTGGGCTCAAGCCTACAGGGACAGGTGTGTCTTGTACCCCTGGAAGAATAGGGAGGTGGGACAGGAGTGGCTACATTGTCAAAAAACAAAACAAAAAATCCCAACCTTACCGTCTGCTGTGAGGAAGCAAAATGACCAAATCCTGTGCAGTGATTCTGTGCAGGTTTGTGTCCTTTCTGGGCTGCTGCAGGGCAGCCTTCATGCTGCTTTTGTTCAGGATTGAGGTAACGGCACTGAGCACCTCGTTTCCTTCTTCTGAACGTGGTTGGGACTGTGGCACATGACAGCTTTTCAAAGTGGTTTTGAAGCTCAGCTTCCCCCTGACTTGCAGGGGTGGATTGTGGAAGACCTTGGGGGCTACAGATAGCTGTACGAGGCTCCCAAAAGCCTTTCATATTCGTTTAGGATATAGATTTATGATTCACAAGGGCAGTAACATTGATTTCTCTTCTTGCAGGTACTGGAAGAAGCAGAATTTTGAAGGAATTGCCCTAGTAGAAAAAGCTCTGAAAGATGCTTATGGTTCCAACCCACCAAGCCTGACTTCTGCTGCTTTGCGTTGGCTGTACAATCACTCCAAACTGCAGGTAAGAGTTTGACCTGGCCATAACCAAGCAGTCTATGCAGCAGTACCTGAATTGGGCAGCTTTTGCAGCACGCAGTGGTTTACTGCATGCCTGTGGACAGTTATCTTTTAATCTAAATATCCTGTGGGTTCATGGTGGTTCAAAATGAAAATTGCTGTGCAGTCTCCGCCCATCAGGATGTAGGGGCAAGTCAGCTGTTGCCCCACAGAATATCGTGTTCATAGGATTGGAAGATTTTAAGTGCCGGTTACTTTGGTCTTGGTTTCCCCACCAGCCAGCTTCCTTGAAGAGATGACTTGGCTTTTCACTGATTAGGAAGTCAGTGTTCATATTCCCCAGAATAGCCCCTGCCACCCCCATAAAGTGGGATTTAGCAGCCTTGAGGGGTAGGCACAATTTGGAGATAGCAACTTGGAGTTCATGCGAGTTTAACTCTATTGCATCAGTTGCATAAACATCCTGGAGTTACTGCGTTATCAGAAACATTTAAGGTTTGGCCTGAAATGGCTCGGGAGGTGAGCTGAGTTTCTAAGAGGAATTGCTTACCCTCAAATTGCTTTACAAGGGTTCTCTGGGAGACGCCGTTATCATCGGGATGTCCAGCTTGGAGCAGCTAGAGCAGAACCTTGACTACAGCGAAGAGGGGCCCCTGCTCCCGCCTGTCGTGGAGGCCTTTGACGCAGCCTGGAACCTGACTGCGCACGACTGCCCCAACTATTTCCGCTAGATTGGGGTAGAGAAAAGAAAGTTGGTGCCATGAGCGGCTCAGCAGGAGGGTGAAGCACAGGTCTCTGGAAGCACAAGAGGTACTTGCCCATGCCGCCCCGCTGATTGACATGGCAGGTTGTGATTTTTCTCGTAGTGATGAAGCTTTGTATGATTCGTGTGCCTGTGCCTACACTACCCCTTCAGCACTCGGTGCGTTGGGCCATGTCCATATACTGTCTCCCCTCCTAGAAGTTTGCCTTTACACAGCACATGCTGTAATTTAAAGATGCAGTTGATAGGAGAAAATAGAGAATGTAACTGGGTGAGGGTCCTAGTGCTGCTTTCAGTTAATAAGGAATCTTAAATAATTATGTGAAAGAATAAAGCATTTTCCTAATCCAGTCCCTGCCTCTTAATTGTGGTGCTTTATCATGGTTGGTATTTCCCTGGCAGCAGTAGCTCTTATCAGAAGATGAGCCCAAACCGATAACCTTACCTAGTATCAGGTGTGTTATGTCAAAACAAGAATTACCAAGTAGTTGGTGTATATAGGGAAATTTATGCTACGAGCATTTGCCAGAGTCTTCAACTCTGCACCCATAACTAAACCTGGCCTAAGCCGTCTACAGAGCTAAACTGGACCCTAGTGAAACAGGAGTCTTGGGATTTCCTTGGATCCCAGCAGCACTCATACAGCACCAACACCAAGCTGAAGTTTTATATACATTTATATTAAAAAAGCATAGATCATCTTTTAACAAGATTTGAGTTAGCCATACATCCTCTCCCTGCAAACAGGCAAGGAAAACATCCTCCCCTTTCATCTCTAAAACAGAGATCTGTCTAACGTCCAAACACAAGGACTGCTGCTAGTCCTCACAGATGTCATTGTCTTCTTCCTCTTCATCTTCTTCCTCCTCCTCGTCTCCCACAAGCTTCTGGAATTCTCCTGTCTCAGAGTTCCACACAAATTTGATGGTCACTTTAAACTCTGCCATCTCGTAGCCGAAGAGTTTCTAGGATAGAGCAGAAACCTGTCATTCTGCGCTGTTGTCTCTGTGGCTAGTTTAACAATACAGGTACCATATAAGCTGGTTTTGAGAAATATTACATAGAACTGAATTTCCCTAGCAGCCAAGAGTTGGTGCTGCCCATTTCCTTGATTGCTTGGATTTAAGGAACACCAAAGTAGCACATACTGAACAACCACCTTGGCCTCCAACACATCGGATTGCTGTTTTTTCAGCCTGGTTGTTAAACCCTGGTGTTCAGCTTTATCGCTGCAGAGGCAAAGCAGAGTTTTGGCACCCCCTTTAGGATATTCACTGCATTGCCCTGATTGATGCGAAGGACTGCACACCTCAGTCTGAGAACTGAGACCCATGAGCAGAATTGAACCAAACAATTAATGATTCTGTCTCTGCAGAAATTCAGAGGCAGACTTGTGCGGGTGCTGTGTCACATTACTCACCAGCACACGGGCTTGTTCAGGTGTCAGAATGTCTCCTTCTTTGCAGACTTCATAATCTGAAAGTAACGTCACCACACCTGCAGGAACAAAAGCTCTTGTAACAGCCTACAAACAAACAAACAAAATGCATCTGGCTTCTGATTTGGATGCCAGTGTGCTGGCTATAGGCTAGGCCCAGCTGTTTGCACCGAAAAAAGGATGGCAGAAAGTCAGTTGGTTCCCTGCTCCTGTGACTTCAGTTTGGGAAAGATAGTGCAAGAGGAATAAAAAAAAAATTTGAGCACCACCTGTACAAGGAGAAAGGTTTCCACCAGATTTTCTCCAACATTCAGTTCTTGTTACACTTGACTGTAATGCTCTCCTTAAAACAGTCTGCACAGACCTTACAGACCAAAACCGAAGTGGCCGCCTCACGTACCTTTCTTTAAAGCTGTTGGCAATCCCAGCTGCCGTAACTGAGGCTCCATGGAGTGGGGAAATTGCTCCAAGGGTCCTGTGTCGAGCCTGACAGTGTAAGTTGCCTTGTTCCCTGCTCGTGCGAAGTCCACCTCCTTGAACTTGGAGAACCAACTGAGACAGATGGGCAACGAGAGGTTGAGCTACAGGAATGCTCTCTGGGCAGATTGCTCCATTTTTTTTTTGTTTGTTTTCGTGGGGAGCAGAGGAAGGCAGCGCTTAACTGCAGGCTTTGTGCTGCTCCCTACTGCTGGAAATACCTTAAAAACCAGCACTGCTACTTGAGGTAGCATAAATCAGAGCAGCAGTAAGTGAGGTAGTCAGGGAGATGAGAAAGAGGCCATTCTGTACTTCAGAGTCACAGCTATCACATGGACGTGTGATACTTACTCATCCACCTCCTCTTTGGTGCGGTTGGTGAAGAGGAGACCAACTTCTCCCCTCAGGTGTTTGCTGACCTGGAAGAAATAAGCCATGCGGGGGCTGAGGCAACATCCAGGCCGCTATCTTCTAGAGTTCAGTCCTGTATGTCAGGATAAGCTTCGAAACAGACCCCAGAACCATTTCTAATACTCGGCCTTGATTATTCTCCACCCTGTTTGCACATCTGTGTGCAAAGGCAGATTAAACAGCACATGATACATGCAGGATGAGGAACCAGGTGAACCCATGAGGGGGGCATTCTGTTCCATGGCCAGCCCAAGCCAGACACGGCTTTGGGAGGCCCTAGCCAGCATCCCCCGCTGCCCTCAGCACCCACCTGGTGCAAGTTCTCCTTGTACTCGCTGCTCGGCTCCTTCCCCAGCGCCACCATCATGACTTTGTTCTTCCCGAAGAAAATCCTGTGGAGAGAGGAGGTGAAGGAGGAGGGGGGGGGGCGTGGAGAAGCGCCTTGAATCCCAATCCCCCCTTCCCCACCCCGGGGCCGGCAGCTCACCGGCTGTGCTTCCAGGCGTTGCGGACGTCCTTCAGCTTGCTGTTCCTCATGTTGGCGACGGAGAAGACGAAGATGTGCTTGTAGGTGTCGGCGCATTTCCGCAGCTGTGTGAAGAGCCGTCAGCGGGGAGCGCACCGTGAGGTGGGGGGGGGAACGGGGGAAACGCGGCGACCGCGCGGGGCTCACCTCAGCGATCAGCGCCTGCTTGGCCTCCAGCCCCTTCTTGGGCGTCTTCGTCAGGGACACTACGGGGAGATAATACACATTAGTGAAGGGAGCTGAGGGGGGAACAGCCGGGGAGGGGAGCTGGGGGCTCACCCTTGCGGTCTCGCCTGGATTTCGGCATGGCGCCTGCGGGGCCCCGGCCGCCGCGGGGGCTGCTGGGAGAGGCGGCGGCGGGCTGCCCGCTGTGGGGGCCGGGGCTGGCTCCGGCTCCCCTGTCAGGGGCTGGGGCTGCCGCCGCTTCCCCTCACCCCGACCCTTTTCGGGCTGCTGTGGGGATACCGCCGCGGTTCTAGGTCCGGGTTTTCACTCAGGCAGCGTTGAGCGCAGCCCTAGGGAGGTGTTAAAGCCCCGGTTTCCTGTGGCGGGGCACGCTGGGAGCTTGGTGGCTGCTGCCATGGCGGCGGGGCTGTGGGCGCTGCTGCTGCTGGTGCCGCTGGGCGCTGCTGTCTACGAGGACCAAGTGGGGAAATTCGACTGGTGAGTGCTGGGGGGGTTCCCCCGGGGGTTGCTCTGCCCTCGGTCCGCCTCACGGGCCCGGCGTCTTGTGTCCCCGCAGGAGGCAGCAGTACGTGGGGAAGCTGAAGTTCGCCTCCCTGGAGGCCGCGCAGGGCTCCAAGAAGCTGCTGGCGGCCACCCAGCAGAACGTGGTGGCTGCGCTCAGCTCCAGGAACGGCGAAATCCGTGAGTGAAGCGGGGCCTGGGGGTGCAGAGCGCGGCTGGAGCCGTGGGGGGCTGAGGGCAGCGCGGTGCTGGGCTGGGGGAGCTTCAGGTGCTTCATTAGGGCAGGCAGGCTGCGCCCTGCTGTTGCTTTTTGCTCTAAAAAGCCGGGTTTTAAAAATAACAACAGCTAAATACCCTTGGGGAGTGAATCTCGTTCTCATTTAACCGTGTTTCTTTCAGTGTGGCGCCATGTAGACAAAGGAACCCCTGAAGGAGCGATAGACGCGATGCTGGTCCACGGGCAGGGTAAGGAGAGCAGGCAGGTGTGAGCGCTTGGCCTTAAAACAGGACCTCAGCTGTGTGTTGGGATCTGCGAGGCTTGCCAGAGCTCCTCGCTTTGTGGAGTTGTGGTGGACGTAAGCTTTGTGTTTGTTTCTTGAGCAGATGCGATCACCGTGTCCAATGCTGGGCGCATTTTGCGTTCCTGGGAGACCAACATTGGAGGGCTGAACTGGGAGACGTCGCTGGACACTGGCAGGTAGGACTTGTGTTTGGGCTGTGTTCTTCCCTTTGTCATGGTGGCCTACAGTGGAGGAAAGGGGTCTCCTACTTTGGATCTGTGTTATGGGGATATATTGGATGCGAGGTTTCCAAAATAACATCTGGATAAATTCTATAGCGATGCACAATTAGTTAAATTTAATGCTGTTTTTATGTCTTAGCTAACCAGTAGTAGAAGATACACTTTTTATTTCATGGGTGTTTTCTTTTCTTCCCACATACAATGTTAAACGTGTTTGCATTGGGCTATTTAGATTCTAGTCAAATGATCAGGCTCGAAATCAACAAGGATAGCTAAAGTGACTAGTAAGTTGTACTTCAAGATAGGTTTTAAACGTTTGAAGGGGGTGTTCAAATAGGGTGATTTTTGTCCTAAAAATTACTTTCTAATTCATTGTCTCTGACTTGTGTTTAGTTTCCAGACAGCTAGTTTGGTGGGGCTACAGGACACGGTGAAGTACGTGGCAGTCCTGAAGAAGGCAGCTATCTCCCTTCACTACCTGTCCAACGGGCACCTGAAATGGGTAGAACACTTACCAGAAAGGTGAGAATGTATTTTCAGTAGAAGCATAAACTTCTGTCAGACTCTGATGCCTTGGGGCTGAAAGGATGCTGTACTTGTCTTATGCTTCTGCAAACGATAACATGAGAAAGAGGTGCTTCATTGCCACTGTTTCTCTTGCAGTGAGAGTACTCGGTACCAGCTGTTATATTCCCGTGGGACTGGAGTGATCCATGTGCTTGGAATCGTTCCCCAGAGCCACTTGAATGTTTTAACGTTCAGTGTAGAAGATGGAGAAATCACAGAACAGGTAATGCTTGATCATGGCTCCAAAATGTTGAGCTTGATGTTAATAAACGTGTTGTGCAGAGTAATTAATTGTTAGTGTGATGCAATTAAACTTCCCTTTCACCATGGCATTGCCTCCTGGCCAAGAAATGGATTTCACCATTGAATGCCCTGAAAGCAATCTTAATTGTCCTTGTAGTTGCTAATCAAGACCATTTTGGCAATCACAGCTTGATAGACAGTTTATCCTGGGGTCATGTGTAAAAATAGTTCTATCTTAAATATCTTTGGCTGTGGCCGAGTTTTCTTTGAAGACTTTTATGCCGTTGACATCTTCATCATGTCTCAATTGGCAGACCAAAGTAGCAGCCCCGTGGCTGAAGAGCTTAAATGGAGCATGCAGCGTGGTGGGGGAGGCAGTGCTGGTGTGCGCAGACGTGGATACGCATTCTCTTTATGTTTGCTCCTTGGAGACAGAGCAGGAGATGAAGCAGATCCCGCTGCAGGTGAGCAGTGCTGAGAGCGCACGGTACACAATTCATTGTCCAACTAATCTGGGGCCTGACTGAGCCTGGGAGTACAGCAGTTCTCTCAAACTGCAGAATGACTGAAGAGGTGTGTGTTGGGGGTGGGCATGATCCAGAAGTTGAAGGAAAGGAGAGAAAACTACATATTGTGTCTAAATCAGTACTTCTGGATTGATGTCTCTAGAGCTTTGCGTCAAGGGTAATCCAGCTCTCCTTGCTTTTTCTCTCTTTTTTTTATTTCCTGATGGAACTTTTTCATAAAGCGTATATTGCTGTTGATAAAAGGAAGCTATTCGTTTCACTGAAGAAAAAGTTTTCATGACAACGTTTGCTTCTCTCCTTTCCACAGTCACTTGACCTGGAGTTTGCTGATGGCTTCCAGCCCAGGGTATTGGCCACTCAACCCAATCTAATCAATGCCTCACGGACTCAGTTCTTCTTGCAATTGTCTCCTACCCACTTCTCTCTGCTGCAGTACAAACATGGGCTGCTCAGCCACCTTCGAGACTTCCAACAGGTAACCAAAAAAGAGCATTTAACTGAGAGGGCTGATGACGGCTTAAAAACAAACACCCCTGTGCTGGGTGTTTTTAACAAGCTGCTGAGCTTCTTTTTTTCAGTTGTGTTCTCTGTTGCAACATCTGAAAACCATTTGATTGCATTTATAGCATCAGCTGACATGTTTCCAAACATGGGTTTTGTTATACTTTGTTGCTGGTAACTGTCAGCATTGAGATGGCTTCCTGGGTTTGAGGTGGATGGAGAGATGCGTGTATCTATGTGACCTTTCTGAGGAGTATTTTCAGCTTTAGAGTTTTTTGTTTGTTTTTTTTGGTGAAACAATACAATTTAAAAATTGACTGTGAAAGCTTATCTGTTAATTCTGCACTGGCTTAATTTGTTTCATGGGTAGTTTTTGTTGAGGTTTGGGGTTTTTCTTGTTTGTTTTATGACTTTCTGCTTTTATTTTATTTTTTTTTTTCTCAGGCAGCACTGGTGAGCTTTGCAACAACTGGAGAGAAGACTGTGGCTGCTGTGCTGACCTGCAGGAGTGAACTGGTTGGTGCAATTTGCTGGTACTATGTAGCAGAGCTCCATACTGTGGCTGTTCCTTGGGGTGGGTTCTGCAAGTGTTTTCCTTCACAGGCCAAGGGGTGACTAGCAGCTTGAGAGAGCAAGATTTAATTATCTTCTCAGACGTAGGATGTCAATGGTCATGCAAGCAGATCTTGATTACATTCAGCTAAGGCTATCTCTGGCTTGGTGAGGCATGCTGTCCTATGTACAGCCTGCTTTTTTTTTTTTTTTTTTTTTTTTTTTTAGCATTGGCTAGTGCTATGTTGCTAGTGTGTAACCCAGAAATCTACTTTACTGATGTGAACTTTATCAGAACTATCTCCTGCCTGATTTTAGAGTCAAGCTGAGACTTGTCAGGCACTCAAAAAACATTTTATTTTTATTTTTTATACTTCCATTGAGGACTCAAGCCATGTTACCTCTTCTCATTTCAGAAACCTGTAAACTCTGATGACCTTTATGCAGGAAATGCTCTGGAGGATTCCCAGAAACAGGTATAAGGCAGGTTGTTCTCAAGAATGGAAGTACTTGACAGTCCATTTTCTTCCTTTGCTTGTTGGAGCAAAATGTAAAAGGTGTCATACCACTTCCACACAAATAATGCAGAACCATCTAGAAGCCATAGCTCTTGCTCAACATGAAATTCTTGTGCAGAATTTGGCGTGGCATTTAATTTCAACTCAGCTTTTTTTTTTTTTGCATGATATTACAGGAATCCTTAACCTGTTCCAATCAAACCTACAATATTAACCTCTACCTGGTTGAAACTGGACAAAGGTTGTTGGATACCACAATTACCTTTAACCTGGAGCATAGCGGTGCCAAACCAGAGCAGGTGAGCAGGGAGAGATTACTTCAATCCTGTGATTTATGAGACTTGTGATACCCTCATACCCTGATTTGGCAGGATTTGTAGAGCTGCCCAGATGAGATGCAAGGCATTCTGTGAATGTACAGGATTACTGGGTGCAATTGTACTGTTTGCTCATTTCACCTCAGAGGCCTGAGGTTTTGCTTTCCTCCAGGAAGGTGATGTGATCATTAACCTTACTGTTTTGCTCACCTTTTATTTTTTTCCAGCTATATATCCAAGTTTTCCTGAAGAAGGATGACTCTGTAGGCTATCGAGCATTGGTGCAAACAGAAGACCACATGCTGATGTTCCTTCAGCAGCCAGGTAATTGGCATGAACAGCTAACCTGGTCTGTTTTTTTGTTTTGTTTTTTTTTTTTTTTTACCAGTGTATACCTTCTTGTTGTAGGACAAGAAGATTCCAGTGCTGTACAACCCAGTTCTTGTATCTTATGAATGTGTTCTTTGGAAACTGCCAAAATTAATTGAAATCTCTTGAGCTTTATCCCCTGAATCTATATCTCCTGAAAGATACTGGAGGCTTGCATCATCTTTCACCCTCTTTCACATCTTTCATAGGAAACTATTCTGTGGTGGTGTTTGTACAGATGGAGCCTTTGGATTTTTATTTTGATTTATTCATTTTAGATTTCAAAACCCTTAATGTAGGATGAGAGCCTAAGCTGTGTTGTAAAGTTTCCTCAAAGTTTCTTCAGGAAAAATCCTCCTGGCAGAAATGCTAATTTGGACAAAGGGTTGAAAGTCCATTTTGGTGACATGAATATTATAGGGGTTAAAAGACATCTCTAAGTTCATACTGAATATTAAATATTTTGAATAAACTTTACAGATTTCAACCCTTTTAAAACATTAAATTGGTTTTAGTGTTCTTGTGCTTTTTGATTTGTTTTTTTTGCAATAGTGGCTCCAGTTGCATAATGTATCGGTCTGTCCATGAAAAAGCAAAGTGTGTTTTATTAGGTATATTCTATTTTGCGTTTAATGAAGAACAATGATTTGCATTTGAAGCACCAGGAAGATATTTCTATACCAAGTAATGATTTTTCCTCCAGAAGTGTTTTCTCGGAGATTAAGATGAAAAGGGCTTTATGAGTAACACCAGCTAATGCAACTAGGCATAGCACAGATATGTAGTATGCTCTTACTTTATTTTGATTTGTCCCAATATCCTACTCATATTTCTTACCAGGAAAAGTTTTATGGAGTAGAGAGGAGTCACTGGCAGAAGTGGTGAGCTTGGAGATGGTGGATCTACCTCTCACAGGTGCACAGGCTGAGTTGGAGGGAGAGTTTGGAAAGAAAGCAGGTAAGCCATAGACTTTAACGAGATTATGCACGAGTTTATTTTTTCTTCCTGAACAAATATTTTCTTTTTCATCTGAGCTGAGAGTTGAGATTGAGATTTCAACTCCTGGCAATTCAAGTGAGCAGAAATAAACCCATATTTGTTTAAAGTTCAGTGCCAAAGGTAGAGCAGGTGAATGTATTACATTCTTACAGTCAAAAATAGTTGGCAGCAGTAGGAGGGATTTTGTCCGTCTCCCTTAAAAATTTCCCTTTGATCCTCTTATAGTGTTCTTTCTGGAAGACTCCTTTGCAATAGCTTTTGTTTTTGCTTTGTTTTGTTTTTTCTTGCTGTCCTGGATGCAGCCATTCAAGGTAACTTCAGACTGCATGCAGTGTTGTCTAATCCTTGTCTAATCCTTCTGACTAACGCCTTCTAGTGGAACTCAATCTGCTTTTTGCTTGCTTTCCCAGTGGTGAAATATATGTGAAGCCTGCTGGTTTTGCTCCTTTCAAGCAGCAAAGTATAAACCCTAATTGGGTAGAATTAAGTATTTTTTTAACTACGAGTGTTTTTGTTGCTCTACGTGATGAGTGCAGAGGGGAGATACTGACCTTGTAGGTGGGTTAGCTTTAGGAGGGTGCTTGCTGCAAGCCTGCCAGCAAGAAAGAAGGAACATTAAGGAAAAGGTCATCTACTCTACAGGAAGGTTTGCTTTCAGTTGGTGAGAATGTCCTTTGGAGTAAACTACACTAGTGGCAAGAAGGTTGGTAAATGCTAGAAGGTGTGTCATAAGCGATAACTATAACCCTGCTTTTCTGCATGGGAAGGCAGAGGCAAACGGCTGTCCTAGGTTTGTGCATGGCTGTGGTTTTTCTGCTGGTCAAGATTGGGAATTGTGGAGTGGGATGTAACCTTTTTCCCCTTGTTATTACCATTGGTCTATTTGCAGATGGTTTGCTGGGAATGTTTCTGAAGCGATTGTCCTCCCAGCTTATCCTGCTGCAAGCCTGGACTGCCCATCTTTGGAAAATGTTTTATGATGCCAGGAAACCCCGGAGTCAGATTAAAAATGAGATTAACATTGACAATTTAGCCAGAGATGAATTCAACCTCCAGAAAATGATGGTGATGGTCACTGCTTCAGGAAAGGTGAGGAAGTCAGGGTAAGAACCTGATTCTGGGTTGAAGTTTAGAGTCTCAGCACTGAATTTCTCCCGTTTCTACCTGTGCTTGAGTAGAATGTCTTGAGGAGATGTTTTGTGGTAGCTTTGGATAGGGACTAAAATTCTTTTTCCTTGTCATACTTGGAATAAGGATGCAGTACTTGAATGTGAGAGATGTGTTCTTAACTTTGTGTTTTACTGTGTCTCTCTGCTCAGCTTTTTGGTATTGAAAGCAGTTCTGGCACCATCTTGTGGAAGCAGTACCTCAGGAATGTGAGACCGGGTGCCTCTTTTAAGCTGATGGTCCAAAGAACAACAGCCCATTTCCCGCACCCTCCACAATGCACCTTGCTTGTTAAGGACAAGGTGAGTCCCTTTCCTCTATCACCCATGATGTGGTCTCGATAGAAAAATCCCTTCAGTGGTCCAGGCAGAATACTTTGATGGAATAGTCAATGCTGGCAGGTGACAGGTAGACAAGCACCTCTTTTGTCTGACTTAAAGTTTTGCATCTTTTTTAGGAAACCAAAATGAGCTTTCTGTATGTCTTTAACCCTATCTTTGGGAAGAGAAGTCAAGTAGCACCCCCTGTTTTGAAGCGTCAGATTCTTCAGACTTTGCTTCTGCCTATTATGGATCAAGACTATGCCAAAGTGCTGCTTCTGATCGATGATGAGTACAAGGTAAATTGCTTTGCCTGGAGACAGTTTTCTTCATGTTATGGCTAATGATACCTCTCTTGGAGCAAAACAAAACAATAAAAAAGAAAAAGAAGGAAAAGAAGAAGGTTATGAGGAGTAGTCAGCATGGATTCACCAAGGGGAAATCGTGCTCGACCAACCTCGTAGCCTCCTGTAATGGCATCACCAGCTGGGTAGATGGGGGGAGAGCAGTGGATGGCATCTACCTTGACTTTAGCAAGGCTTTCAATACTGTCTCCCATGACATCCTGATAGCAAAGCTGAGAAAGTGTGGGATAGAGGAGTGGACAGTAAGGTGGGTTGAGAACTGGCTGACTGGCCGAGCTCAGAGGGTGGTGATCGGTGGTGCAGAGTCCAGCTGGAGACCTGTGACTAGCGGTGTTCCCCAGGGGTCAGTGCTGGGTCTGGTCTTGTTCAACATCTTCATCGACAACCTTGATGAGGGAATAGTGTCTGCCCTCAGCAAGTACGCCGATGACACAAAGCTGGGAGCAGTGGCTGACACGCCAGAAGGCTGTGCTGCCATTCAGAGAGACCTGAACAGGCTAGAGAGCTGGGCAGGAAGAAACCAAATGAGATTTAATAAGAGCAGGTGTAGAGTTCTGCCCCTGGGAAGGAACAACCACATGTATCAGTACAGGCTGGGGGCTGACCTGCTGGAGAGGAGCTCTGCAGAGAAGGGCCTTGGGGTCCTGGTGGACGACAGGTTGGCCGTGAGGCAGCAGTGTGCCCTGGTGGCCAAGGAGGCCAAGGGGATCCTGGCGGGCATTAAAAGGAGCGTGGCCAGCAGGTCAAGGGAGGGGATCCTCCCCCTCTGCTCTGCCCTGGCCAGGCCTCACCTGGAGCACTGTGTCCAGTTCTGGTGTCCTCAGTACAAAAAAGACTTGGATCTCCTGGAAAGAGTCCAGTGAAGGGCCACAAAGATGATTATGGGGCCTGGAGCATCTCCCCTGTGAGGAGGGGCTGAGAGTCTGTTCAGCCTTGAGAAAAGAAGACTGAGAGGGGATCTTCCTAATTTTTACAAGTATCTTAAGTGTGGGAGACAGAGGGATTTGGCCAACCTCTTTTCAGGGGTTTGTGGGGACAGGACAAGGGGCAACAGCCACAAAATGGAGCCCAGGAAGTACTGCACCAACATGCAAAAGAACTGCTTCATGGGAGGGTGATGGAGCACTGGGACAGGCTGCCCAGGGAGGTTGTGGGGTCTCCTTCTCTGGAGATATTCAAGGCCTGTCTGGACGCCTACCTGGGCAGCCTGCTCTGAGGAACCTGCTTTGGCAGGGGGGCTGGACCTGATGATCTCTGGAGGTCCCTTCCAACCCCTACAGTTGTGTGATTCTGTGAGTTGCGTTTAACACAAAAATAAGAGATTATCCTGATGAGACAGACCTTGTTGTGTTGAAAATGTTTCAAATAATCTGCCTGTGTTTTGTTTGTTTGTTTGTCTTTCAGTTCATTTTTAACCTGTGTAAATTTCTTTGCTTTTCCAGGTTACAGCTTTCCCAGCAACTAAGAATGTTCTTCGTCAGTTAGAAGAAATAGCCCATTCTATCTTCTTTTATCTAGTGGATGCTGAGCAGGGCAGGCTGTCCGGGTTCAGGCTGAAAAAGGTGTGGAAGATGTATTGCAATCTAATTGATTTTACTTTCTTAAATGTCTACTGGATAGTGGGTGGATCTTTTCAGTGGGTTTATATAGCTTGGCATGGAATAAAAGTAGTTCAGCTGACTTATGACTTCTTCCGTGTTTTAAATGTGTCTCAGAAATTTTAAAATCTAAAAGCAGAGAAAGCTCCCTTTGTCTTACTGGTGAAGATGGTTTCTGAGGACAAGCTAAAACCTCCTACGTCATGCTTCTTTCCTTGTAGGACCTTACAACGGAGGAGATCTGGGAGGTGTTCATATCCCCTGAAGTACAAAAGATAGTAGCAGTGAAAGGGAAGAGATCCAATGAGCATGTGCACTCACAAGGCCGTGTGATGGGAGATCGCAGTGTTCTCTATAAGGTGCTGTAGGAACTTTTTGTTGATGCATTAGCTCATTGCAAGATTTCAACACCTTTTGTAGGCACTAGGCTGAGATTAAGCCTTTGCCCTGTGATGCCTTTTTTCCTATATGTATCCATATTTTTTCATATATATATATATATATATATCAATATCCATAACTTCTTGTAGATGATACTAATTTTGATGCAGGTTTTATTTATAAAATCTTTTCTTGCCGCAATTAAATCAGTCAAACGTATGATGATGGGGAAATTACTGCTGGTTTCTCCATAGGATTTGTGCAAGTAGGATACTTTGTTTAGTGTGACTAGTCCTGGATGAAATGCAGATAAGCATGTTGCCTGTGGCACTAAAAGCAAGGGTTTCACTTGTTTTTTCTTTTCCTGCTGCTATAGTCCTTGAATCCAAATCTGCTTGCTGTGGTGACAGAGAGCACAGATACACACCATGAGCGCACTTTCGTTGGAATATATCTGATTGATGGAGTCACAGGCAGAATCATCCACTCTTCGGTACAGAAGAAAGCAAAGGGGCCTGTCCACATGGTCCATTCGGAGAACTGGGTGGTGGTAAGGAGTATTATTCTGTCCTTCCTGTTTAGGAGATAGGGTCAAGTAACAAACCTATGTGGAGAAGATGCTTGGACCATCCTCTGTGATTTCCCGCTGTTGACTCAACGTACTCTACATTCCTAAAACCCCTCTCATTTCAGTATCAGTACTGGAACACAAAAGCACGTCGGAATGAGTTCACTGTGCTGGAGCTGTATGAGGGGACGGAGCAATACAATGCCACAGCCTTCAGCTCCCTGGACCGCCCGCTTTTACCTCAGGTCCTCCAGCAATCTTATATCTTCCCCTCTGCTATCAGTGCCATGGAAGCCACCATCACTGAGCGGGGCATCACCAGCCGTCACTTGCTCAGTAAGTGGGTGCTGCTTTGTTCTGAATGTTTGTGTTACCTGCATAAACCAGGCATTGTGCTCAGATGAAGTTCTCTGGCTAAGATCCTGCTTGTTGTGGGCTGTTTTGGAGTCCTGGCAAGTGCTAGGATGTGCACCAGGAGAGCATTTGTGTTAGTCATTAGAAAATGCTGTCAGAAAATGACTGTTTTTAAGATGCACTTCTTTTAATGCACAGTTGGGCTTCCCTCTGGGGCTATCCTCTCTCTTCCAAAGGCTCTGCTGGATCCTCGTCGCCCAGAGATCCCTACAGAGCAGACCAGGTAGGCAAGGCACAATAATGGTTGTTCCTGGGCAGCTTTGAGTAGTGATGGATTTTTGTGTATTTAGTGTGAAGTAGAACAATTTGTCCTGGACAGACTAAGGGCAATTCTTGCATGAATTTAAGTGAGGCTACTTTGCTCCCAGTCTGTATTACAGCAGGTCTTACTGTTAGCAAAAAGCCTGTTGTCTGCCCTTTTAAGAAGTAGCTGTCTAACAGGCTGAAGTTTTTAAGACTGACACAAAAAACTTTAGAACTCTAAAAGGAGGCTGCTCCAGTGTAGTCTGATCCAGCTGGCATGCTTGGTTTGTCTTACAGTAAAAAAGTATCTGCGCTGGGGAAAAACTGCTGAGTTTGCTGTTTTAGTTCACTAGCTTGTGATGATTAGGTAATGTCCTTTGCATGCTGCGTTTAGTTGGGTTTTGATTTCTCTTTAAATATATTTCACTTTAAATACCTTTCAGAGAAGAGAACTTGATTCCATACTCCCCTGATGTGCAGATCCATGCTGAGAGGTTTATCAACTACAATCAAACTGTATCCCAAATAAGAGGGATTTATACAGCCCCCTCTGGTCTAGAGTCTACATGTTTGGTGAGTTCAAGGGAAACACTTCCAGGTAGAGCTGTGGAATTTGTGGGGAGAGCAGTGTAATACGGTAGCCTGTGGCAAGCAGGTCTGTAAATTCAGATCATGTAGCTGCTCACTGCTTAATTATTTCTTCTTGTAATCAGAACTGTAGATGTGGGTTAGTTTTTTTGTTTTTAATTTTTAAATGTAAATGCGTTTCTGCAGGAAGCTGCGCTATCTGCTCACAGTGTTGTCTCTCTAGGTTGTTGCGTATGGCCTGGACATCTACCAGACCCGAGTGTACCCCTCAAAGCAGTTTGATGTCCTGAAAGATGACTACGACTACGTGCTGATAAGCAGTGTCCTCTTTGGGCTGGTTTTTGCTACTATGATCACAAAGAGACTGGCTCAGGTGAAACTGCTGAACCGTGCCTGGCGGTAAGGCTATGTGTGATGAGAATGAGGCTGGAGAAGGTATCTGGGACCTGGGCTGGCTCGTGACCTGTGACCCAGCATCGCCCCTGGGCTCAGTTAGAGATGCCATCCTGAGTGACCATGATGAATGTAAACGTTAATCTTGCGTTTCTGCTGGAAGATACATACAAGGAAAAGCTGCTTGTACAACAAAACGGTATGCTTCCTGAGAAGAGATGGAAGAGAGATAGTGAAGAGACAGAAGGCTGTTGTGACTGTATAAAACAAAACAAAAAACACTCCCAGACCTCCCTGCGCTCTCTGTTAAAGCCCTAAAATCCCTGTTTTCAGTGAAGATAATACTAAAGGTGTGTTCTGTGGATGCTCACCTCTTCTTCTGACTGAGATCGTGGTGACGGAAGGATGCAGACTGACACCAGTTGCAATTTGGATGGAGCTGTGGGAACTGGGTTGGGGGCTTGTGAGGTGAAAGCCACTGAAGTGGGGGGGGGAAACTGCCTCATCGGGCTTTGGAGGGGCGGGAGGGAGGAGGAATGTGACTGTGAATTCTCTCCGTGTTCTGTATTTATTACAGCACCGCTCTCTTCCACTCCTCACCGCCTGCTCTTTGCTGCGCACCCGCTTTTACCTCAGCGAGACCCCGCCCTCCCCCCAGCCCCTCCCCAGCGCCGCGCTCACCGCGCACGCGCCGCTCCCCGAAGGCGCTGACTCACGCAGTGCGCAGGCGCCTGGGCCGCCGGGGTGGGGGGGGGAGCGCGCCTCTCCTCCAACCGGAGGCCGCGCCTGCGCAGTGGCCGCTTTCCCGTCCCGTGCTGCGCGGCGGGGGGAGGCTCGGGGAGGCTCTTCCGGCCCCCGCCCCCCTCCCTCCCCCCCCCCCCCGCGGCCAAGCACAGCGGCAAGATGGCGGCGGGCGGCGGGGCCGGGCCCGCGGCGGAGCCGGGCTGGGAGGTGGCGGTGCGGCCGCTGCTCTCCGCCTCCTACTCGGCCTTCGAGATGAAGGAGCTCCCGCAGCTGCTCGCCTCCGTTATCGAGAGGTGAGGGCGGCCCCCTCCGGCTGTGTGGAGGGGACGGGGGGGCGGGCGGAGCGGGCCCGCTCCCGGCGCCGGTTCGCCCCCCCCCCCCCCCTTCATCCCCGTGAGGCGGCGCCGCGCGCCTCAGCCGGTGCCGGGGGCGGTGAGGGGAGGCTGGGGGGGAGGGGGAGGCGAATAGGGGCCGGTGGATAACGGGGGCCCCGCGCTGCCCCGGTACCGCCCCCCCTCCCCTCCCCCGTTCGGGCTCGCCGTTATTTCTCGCCTCTGGTCCCGTCAGTTGTGTCCCCTCCGCCCTGCCGCTCGGGTTGTGGGCTCAGCATAACGTTTTTGGGGTCACATCGTAACGCTCTTGGGGTCACAGTGCAGCGCCGCTTGCCTTTCGGGTTGCTGGAGCTATCCCGGTGTGTCCTATCCACTCCCCAAGCCTTTCCACGCAGCGCGGGTCGGTTTGATTTATGGGTTGTTCTGGGATCTGAAAGGCCAGAGGAGGCCATGGTGTTATGGCCAGTTGCAAAGATACAAGCCTGACCACAATTGCTTGTTAGGAGACAAAAAATATATAAACACTGCACTGTGGAAGATAATAAAGTGGATCCTTGTGGTGATTTGTTAAATATAGAATGGCTGAACATACAGACAAGAGATGCTTCACTTCAATGTTCTGTGCCTATATACGTTTATGTGGCTGTAGTTCACCTGGAAGCCTGCATATACCAAATATTTACATGATTCAAGTGCTTCTTAGGCTAATCTTTTTTTGAGAGACCATCCACGTGCAACTTTGCTATTGGATTCTTTCGGTGGAATAACATCACCAAAACACCAAGTGGGCGCGCTTGACTTCTGGGAGAGGTCTGTTTCCTCTGTCAGTGGAGCTGACGGCTCCATTTTCCCTCAAAACTTCCTAAGCAGTTCTCCTAGGTTTGAGCTGCGTGCCTAGCATTGGCTGCAGCCGAAACCCAGCAGAATTCAGCACAAGTCGTGGGCCTGAGGCAGGGCAGTGTCTTTTATTTCATGCCTTGGTGCGCAGTACATGACAAATCACAGAGGGAAAGAGTAGCCCATTCACGTGTGGAATCGTGCCCTTCTATCCCAACAAATAACTTATCTTTAGATTTCTAATTAAAGTACATTCTCTCTTTATTTTCAGAAGATGATTGTTCGATCTTTTAGCAAAGCTGTTGCTTGGTGCTGTCCACAAAGAGGCTGGATTTCCTGCTGCAACAGCAGTGAAATCAATAAGTTTTTTTCAAAATAAAGTAATACAGTTGTTTTCTTGACAACTCATCTGTTTAATTTTTAAGTATCATCAGCTCTCTGGTATTCTCTTATTAGTACGAGTACTCAGGAATTAATAGGCTTTGGCCTTTTTTTGACATAAATCACAGAAATTCCGACTTGGAAAGACCCAGCAGCAGGTTTATGCAGTTTGTGACAGTCAGAAGAGGCTGATTTTCAGGGATGGTTTTCAGTGGCGAGGGAACTGCACCTGCTGTTGTGCCTTTCCAAGGAAGAGGCTGCTTTGTGCCTGCTGCCTTACATAAAGGGTCTATTTCTGGCCTGGTTGAGGTTTGGAAGCAGAACGGAGAGATGGATGGTATTTGCTGCTGAAGTGTTATATTTGAGACTGACAGGAGGGCTTCTTGGTTAACGTGACTAATGATTTTTCCCTGGTAATCACGTTATTTAAGCAATAAATCACAATAAAATAGCCTAAAGTTATTAAACTTTGCCGTATGTACAAAAAAAGCACTTGAGCACGTCACAGATGAAGCTGTTATCTTACTTTTTTATTTACAAGGACTTGATGGTGACGATCAGCTGACAGGTGCCTTTCACTTTCCATTAACGTAACAAGCCCGTGACTTGTTTAAATAAAACTCAAACCTCTTACTGTCCAGTTCGTGTGAAATTGCTGTTGTGTTCTGGTTTCTGCATCTTTCTGTTCCTGTACCTGTGGCTGTTGTGTCTTGCCCAGCCTGGCATGGTAATTAGCAGCTGCCAGTTTCTTTTGCATTCTGGTATTCCCAAATTGTTCTAATTTGTTCTCATAAAACACGTTGCATCCACCTACTGCTGCTAATTTAGAGTTGCCCATAAAGCAGCAGGTGAGCAAAGCCAGTGGCTGAGCATGGAGCACAAATTGTTTTGCACGCTCAGTCCCAGGATTGTCACCCGTCAGCATGCTTCTGGCAGGAGGTGGTGAGGTGAAGCCTGCTGAGCAAGACATCAAGCCTCAGTCACGTTGCACTGTTCAGTTACTTCAAGTGAAGCCTAACAGCTACTTCTACTTTTCTACTTCAGTTTCTTGGGTAGACTAAGTGAAAAATTCCTCAGTGCTAGGAACTCAAAGCTTCAGCACTGTTCATTATTTCTCTCTGTTCCTTTCTCTGGAAGGAATGATGAATTCTATGTGTTTGTTTTTTCCTGTTTCAGCCCTGATTTCCATTGTGACTGGTAACAGTGACTTGGGATAGAAAAAGGGAAGGTGACTGGGCTTAAACTGGGGCTGTTCAGGCTGACAGGGAACAGAGGGCCCTGTTCCTCTCCCCATGTGCCAAAGGCTACGTACACGTTGCTGCGTGTGGGTGGGTGATGGGGGTACATGGGGTCTTTTCACCGTGCTCTGCAGCAGTGCTAGGCGCTACCACATCTGAGAAATCATCCTTTTAGTTGGGATCAGCGCCCTGTGACAGGCTGGCACCCTCTGCTTTCCACCGCCCCTCCAGAATTAAGATTTTTTGCCAACGAAGTTGGTGTTGGTGTTTCGACACTAAAGGTTAAAGTGGTCAGTGAAGTTGTCGCGTAATCTTTTCTTCTGACTTGCTCATTCACCTCTCTGAATGAAAGCTTCTATCGTCTGCAAATGGGAAAGCAATTAATTTAGGCATTTAATAAGCAGGTATCCGCACCGCTTAGTTTTGTCACGGGAAAAAACACGGGCTGACCAGGCCGTGGAGGCAGAGCTCTCTGTCTCCTTTTGGTGTGGTTGCCTTCACGTCTGTGGAGATGGGACACGATGTGAAGCTTTGCTGCAGCTGCCTTTCGCAGAACTGTTTCTGTGTGCAAAGAGGTGTTCTCTCTGGCCTGCAAGCCTCACTGAGAAGCCTCAGAGACTTGACTTTCAATGTGTTAGTGAATGTTTTGCTGTACAGTTTTTAATTTTGGTTTGAATTGGTGTTAAACTTGCTCTGAGCTTCGTGTTGATTTCTGTGCAGAGAAAAATGATAAAACGATGCAGATCTCTGTCACTTCAAGTCTCTGCCCATGAGGCTGGTGACAGCGGGTGTATTTTTCTCAGCTGTGCGTTACCTACTAAAGCTCCTCACTGTCCTGCTTGTGCAGATGCTGCATTGTGTATTTGTTGTTGTTATGCAATTGGCTGCTTTGATCCTTCTGTTTTGCAGAATTGCATAAAAACTCCTGTTGATTCTGTGCCTCGACAAAACGGGAATGCCTGGGTTCCAGTCCTGGCAAATCCTGCCTAGCATTAGCAGAACAAACAGCCCAAACTTTACGGGCAGCTGAGTTTAGAGTAATTTAAAGATTAATTGATGGGGAGAGAGACTGGTAGAGAGGCTGACCTGTTGATGATGCAAAGGAAAAATACTGACAATATTGGGAGGTGCTTCCTTAGACTTCTAGCATAGGTAGTGATCCTGATGCCCTGATACATCTGCTGCAAGAAGATTCTGTTCCCATAACTTTGATTTGGAAAGACCGTGTGATTTTAATGGTCTTGTCTTACATCGGGTAATAGATACATCGCGTTCTGAGCATTGTATGGCAGCTGCTACTGTGCTGTATCGAATTGACCTACCTCCTGTTCTCCTGTTGCAGTGAATCGGAAATCTTGCACCATGACAAACAGTATGAGCCTTTTTACTCCTCCTTCGTTGCACTTTCAACACATTACATCACTACTGTGTGCGGTCTAAGTAAGTGTTCACCATCCTCTGCTTCTTTATAATGACTAGGATATAGTAAAAGTTGGCCAGAGTGGGTATTTGTCTCAAGCCCTGTTTCTGAGTCAGATGTTAATGTAGTGCGTGAGACCAGAGCTGCTAAATTTCATATTGACAGAACGTCAATTGAGATGGAAAGGGAAACTTGCCCATAAGAGCGTTTGGCCACTGAGTACTGGGAGGCATTGACTTTTTGGTTGCATATTTGCTGTCCTGACTTCAATTAGGAAAATACTTTTTGTTTGAATTGTTTAAATCCATTGTCAGGATTTTTGGAATATCCTTTAGCAGTTACGTTACTACGTTGGAGTTAATGATCTGGAGTTAATGATCACTGTGACTCAAAATATTTTAGATCATTTTGGCTGAAAGAATCAGTCAATTTCAGTGAAAATGTACTTTTGTTCAGTTTGTTTCTTGTCCTTCAGTGCTTTTTCTCTAAGCTCTACCAGTGTTAAATAATAAACATTGCTAGGGAAGCTGTTACATCTATCTGTATTAATTTGTCTGGGTAGAAGGTATTATCCTTGCTTTCCTGACGTTTCTTGTGTTACATTTTAATGAGACTGAATTTATATTGTCTGTGTATTAAACATGATAGATTGCATATGCATTCATGTTGTGTAGCGTTCTGTTTTACTGAAAGCGTTAAGAGCGTGTTATGCTGCATTATTTAAAAACTTGCACTGAGTGATGCGAGCATCTGCTTTTTTCAGTACCAAGAAACCAGTTGCAATCAGTGGCAGCAGCTTGTAAAGTCCTGATTGAATTCTCATTGCTGCGGCTAGAGAACCCAGACGAAGCATGTGCTGTTTCACAGGTGAGCACAAGTGGACTTTGGCCTTTAATGCCAAAATATTTGTTGTAATGTTGTTGTATAAAGCAGAATTTACCAAAATTCTTTAAAAGTTGAAGATCTAGCACTTCAGTAGAAACCGATTGCTGGATCAATCTTCCCTCTGCGTTCTTTTTGCAGAATTTCAACTTAAGAGCAAGCTGCAAGAAATGTGGCCCGAAGCCTTGCTTAAGCAGATCTCAATTCTGTTGCAGTTTCCTATGTTCTGATTTGGGTTTGTGTAACGATCTGTTAGGTTGTCAGTTTGTTGAGGTTTTTAAGGATGGGTTCTTCCCCACCTGTATTTCAATCTTTAGAATGAGCTTAAATCTATTTCAAAGAGGAAAGGCAAGTTAAAAGTGTTTGTGCAGTGTAGCTTCTGATAGGGTCATCTTTAAGCTTTAGCATGTCATAGGAGAGAGAGCTTTTACAGGGCATTTCTGCAACAAGCACGTGGGAAATTGTTAGTGACCTGAATTATCTGCAGTTAGTAGGCCATCATGATTTTTGGTTTGAAATCAGATTGGATCTCAGATGTTGCAGTAGCTTCAGTAGCTGCAGCAGTGCTAGTAATGCAGAGGTTTAGGGTAAATGATACCAAGGAAAAATTGAAATCAAGAGAGTTTAAATTGTACTTGATGTCTTTTTCTTTGTAGAAACACCTCATTCTGCTGATAAAGGGGCTGTGCACAGGCTGCAGCCGCCTGGATAGAACTGAAATTATTACTTTCACAGCAATGATGAAATCAGCCAAGCTGCCTCAGACTGTCAAAACCCTCTCTGACGGTAGGTGTTTCAATGGGTGATTCTATCGCTGTGGCACTTGAGTTAGGCATAGAAAATGTTACGTTTTTGACGTTTGAGATGATGTTTTTGCTTTTCCCTCTGCAGTAGAGGACCAGAAGGAGCTGGCTTCCCCAGTGAGCCCAGAGCTAAGACAGAAAGAAGTGCAGATGAACTTCTTGAATCAGCTGACATCAGTCTTTAACCCTAGAGTGTCATCATCACCATCTATCATGCCAGAGACACAGGTAAACAAACAGCTCCAGAATAAGAGTGGTATTAATAATATTGGTGCAGCTATGGACAGAGGGCAATAAGTGGTAGTTTTTTAATATTCATATATAAAGTGAAGTCTTTAAATCTTGCATGTTGATGATTGGCAGATGAGAAAATACTGTTTGCTACTGTTTACTATTGACGACGGTAGTTTTGTTGCCTCATAGAAGCTGATGTATTCAGTGATACTTGTACCTCTTCTGAGTTCAGCTGCTGCCATGCCTTGCTGCACTGTAGAGACTCATTGCAATGCCCTGTATTTTTAATGTTTCCATGATATATTTAGTATGTGCATGCTTTTAGGTGGAAGGAGAAAACGAGGATCAGGCTTCCACAGATCAAACCTCTGCAGCAAAGACAAAAAGCATATTCATTGCTCAGAATGTAGCCAGCCTGCAAGAACTTGGTAAGAATCAGTTTTTTAGCACTGGGGACTTAAAGTGCTGTAGCAGATGTTTCTCCTGTATTACATGTGACAGCTCTGAATAGGAAGAAACTTTCTGACCTGTAGCATTTGTTTTTTAGGACTCACTTGGTTGTATGTATGCTTATGTTACCCTGGGGGATTGTGGTGATCATAATGTAGTTATCTTCATTGCAGAGGAGATGAGCTCAATGTATTTGTATCTGTTAGCTGTGTTTTGTAGGAAAAGGTGGACAATGTAAAATAGCCAATGGGATGGCTTACTGAGCAGGTGTGAATTAGACCCAGTGTGCCATGTACGCACACAAAGCTTTGTGATGCCCGTTACAAGTACTGGCTGAAAACTTCACCATCTGGTTTATGTGTTGTAAATTAGTCTTTATCCTGTTACCTCATCTATGATGATGTTGTCTCACCACAAAGAATAATTAAGTCAGTAATTAATGACTATTAGATCATTAGAAGTTCTGCCCAGAAGCTCTCCTGTGTAACAGTAACAATAAAACACTGCTGTTTTTGTTTGGTAGGTGGCTCTGAAAAATTGCTGAGAGTGTGCCTGAACCTCCCATACTTTTTGCGATACATAAATCGGTTTCAGGATGCAGTGTCAGCCAACTCATTTTTTATTATGCCAGCCACCGTGGCAGATGCCACTGCTGTTCGTAATGGGTAAGACTGTGTTGTCACTTTTCTTTGGTATGTGTTGAGTACACCATATGAGAGAAAATAAATGTACTAGCTATGCGGTATCTATTATTGTGTTGTTCCTATGGACGTGTGATGTGTGCATTGCATATTGCATTGTTGAATCTTAACCTGTGTCGTTTCTGTAGATTTCACTCACTGGTAATAGATGTGACCATGGCACTGGATACTCTGTCTCTGCCTGTGTTGGAGCCCCTGACACCCACGCGGCTCCAAGATGTGACTGTTCTTGCTCTCAGCTGTCTCTATGCAGGTAAATAGATTTTTTAAATTTTTTTTTTAAGAGCTTAAAGTTGCTCTTGCTTCTGCTCTTGTTTGTTACCTACATGTCTGAGGCTCAGCCCACCTTTATTTCTCACAGACCTGAAAGTTATGCACCATGCTGCATAGTGTGGGGACTGGGTAATGTGAACATTGTTCTGGTGGTACTGCAGTTCAAATTTGTTCTGCAAATGTTCTTGTCAGTTTCTGAGAGACTCAGTGACTCTACACATTCTTAATTGCCTGTAATTTCTGTTCTCTTATGTTGAGAGTGTAATACATTTTTGTGATTCTTATACCTTCAGCCTAATTGGTTATATCCCCAAATCATCCTTGCTTCCCTGGGGTGGTTTTAAGTACTCCAGAATCCTGAGGGCTTATATTGGTATGGGTAAGATTTTAAAGAGTTGGTAATTGAGTAAGAAGGTTGCCTTACAAATGGAATTGAATTACGTGGTAAAACATTTCCTCCTTTACTTGTTTTCACACGCTTACTTCTGTAGGACAAAACCTTGCTGTTTTAGGTGTACTTCAGAAAGATTTTTTTTAATCTCTCAGCTGCAAGAATATATATTCACAGCTCTCCTGAGTTCATGTGCATGTTTAATACTGCTTGTTTTTGTGTACTAAATGGCAACGTTGAGTCCCAAGATTGGCTCTTAAGAAGACTGTTACCTTGTTTTCAATCAGGTGTGAGTGTGGCAACTTGCATGGCCATCCTACATGTGGGTAGCACTCAGCAGGTTCGGACTGGGTCAACAAGTTCTAAAGAAGAAGATTATGAAAATGATGCTGCTACTATTGTACAGAAATGTGTAAGTAGATGGGAAAGTGTGTGTGTGTGTGTGTATTGTTTTCGTTCTCGGCAAGTGAAGTGTGTAGAATTTGTATTTATTTCCATTGCAGTACATATCTGTTATTTCTAGGCACTAGTCTGGCGGATCAAGTAATTGGGTGGCTAATTGTGGAGGGGAAAAAACAGTCTGGAGTTTTAAAAGTGTGGTTTAGTGTGGTTTAAAAGGTGGTTTGGTTATTGCCCAATCAAGTGCTTAAACATTACTGTGGTTTGGGATTCATTTGCAGCTTGAAATCTATGAAATGATTGGACAAGCCATCAGCAATTCACGCCGTGCAGGGGGTGAGGTAAGATCTGTCTCTCTTCAGGAAGCTTTCTCACTGTTTTTGTGCTGATGCATTTTGGCATTTGGACTTACACGATTCTTTTTTTTTTTTTTTTTGCCTCCACTTTTTGGGTGATAGCATTATCAGAACTTCCAGCTGCTTGGGGCTTGGTGTTTGCTAAACAGTCTCTTCCTCATCTTGAACCTCAGCCCCACGGCCTTGGCTGATAAGGGGAAGGAGAAAGATCCATTGGCTGCTCTTCGCGTCAGAGACATTATTGCTCGCACGAAAGAGGGCGTTGGGTCTCCCAAACTAGGACCTGGGAAAGGGTATGTAAATACCCCACTGAAGTAATCATTGTCCATGTATCTAACCATGTCCAGCAGGCAACTACTATGGAGTCCTGTTGGTCTCCCCATTGGAAATTCAAGTCTTGATTCTTGAAATATAGTAGTCATCTCTTCTTTCTTGGTTTATCAAAGCAGTTCCTGTCACTTCACTCAATCTTTTTTATTTTTTTTTTCCCTTGAAATTACATTGTATCTTTTATTTTTCTGTAGACATCAAGGGTTTGGTGTTCTGTCAGTGGTGCTAGCAAATCATGCCATCAAATTGCTGTCATCTCTCTTTCAAGATTTGCAAGTGGAGGCATTACACAAGGTGTGTAGGTAGTGTGTGTGGTTCTTGTGAAAGGTTCTTTGCCTTTTCCACCGAAAGACACTTCAAATTCTCATTTCATCGTTGTCCTACAGGGTTGGGAGAGTGATGGTCCACCAGCAGTGCTGGATATCATGGCTCAAAGCACATCAATACAGAGAATCCAGAGGCTGATAGATTCTGTACCTCTCACTAATTTGTTGTTGACTTTGCTATCTACATCCTACAGAAAGGTAGGAACGGGCATACAGCTGGGGAAGTTCTATAGCTCAGCCACTCCTAATGAGTATCATCTGCATGCAAAATTATCTCTTTATAAACTATGCAGATGCAAAGAAGTAGTTAGAATTCTTCTGTTAGAAGA